>NC_064761.1:34498142-44068142 GCF_011397635.1 Epinephelus fuscoguttatus
AAATGAACATGCACCGCACGTTCACCACTGACCCCAACATGAAGTCCTCTGATGGTAAGAGAAGGAGGGATAACTTGTAGTACAAGTCTGACTTGCTCCTTATTGTTGCTTTGTTGGTTAAAAAGAGAATCACAGCTCACCTCTTTCTCCACAGGCACTGAGTACTTTTGGGATAATCCCCAGAAGGTGGGGTCTCGAGTAAATGAGTCTAATGGCAGCTTTTACTATCGAGGCCCAGGCTGGGGATGGTCACAATTCATCGACCACAGCAGCCTAAAGAGCAGAAACTTCATCAAAGGAGACGATGCCTTCTTCCTCCTCAGTCTGGAAGGTGTGGAGTCAGACAGGACCAAGACATCACATACAACCATACTGTATATCATCCTGTCTCTGAAATGTCAACGTTATTGTCTGCTTGTCCTCAGATATCTCTCATCTCCTGGTATCTCAGCCTCTTCCCCGCTCTGCAGTCCAAGCTGACGCCGATCTAATGATGGCTGCAGACCAAGGTGCTCCGCAGGGAGCAGGGATGAGCAGGAGTAATAGACAGCAGGAGATCGAAAAGGTGCCGATCATACAAGACATGTCCTGATTCACAGAAGTGAGTGTAAAACATTAGGGTCAGCACTAGTTCACATGATAGCAATTACTTACCGTGTTGATGCATCTAAAGCAAACTGTTATGAGAGGCCCTTTGAGACATAATTCACACTTGGTTTCACATGTAACATCATACTCTCATACATACACCACCATACTCTCACACAAACACTACTATACTCGCTTATATTTATCATTATGTTTTCTTTTATTTACTGTCATACTCTTGTAACAGAGGTAGTGTAACAGAGGATAATATTATATGTATGTAAGTATGATAGTATGTACATGAAAGTAACAGTATATGTAAAACAAAGTTCTAATATATGTATGAGAGAATAATATTATATTTGAAACAGAATAATAGCATATGTAAGAGAAATTAGTTGTACATGTGAATGCAAATAATCATGTGTAAGTGTAACCCCTTCCTAACACTGGAAGTATGATATTAATCTGGGCTACAATTTCAAATTTACTGAACAGGATCCTGAGTGCTTAGCGGTTGATGTTGAATTGGCTAAATCCCCTTTTCCCAGTAGATGTTATCTTCACAGGCGTATGTATCTAAAAGGTAATAATAGCGCGGTGCCTCCACTGTGGAACTATTTAACTCAAACCCTATGAGCTACACTTATAATTCCCCAGAAACAATGTTAAATATCACAAATGTGAATAAACCTTAGAAGATAAAATGCTCAGGACAACACTGGTAAAATGTACAACATGAATTAATTTATTTTCTTTTATCTTGGTATCTTTTCTGTATGCTTGTAACCAAAATATTATTTCTCTCCTCTGGTCCTTGTCCAGACATAAATGTTATCTAATGTTGACCACAATAAACTCAAAATAAGTACCAATGTACCAAAAACCCTTAAATTGTGA
The DNA here is from genome assembly GCF_011397635.1 of Epinephelus fuscoguttatus. NCBI lineage: Eukaryota > Metazoa > Chordata > Actinopteri > Perciformes > Serranidae > Epinephelus > Epinephelus fuscoguttatus. Next base: position 34,499,631 of record NC_064761.1, read on the forward strand.
AATAGGATCAAATAAAATTTCACGCAAGTGTCCTTTAACTTTTTAAAAGTAAATACCAAACTCAGGTAGTTGACCTTTAACTTTTTAGCTTAAATTGAAAATCTCACATACGTGTCCTTTAAACTCAAAGTTTGTCTTGTAAATAAAATAGAAAAAAAATATATTTAGTCCTCAAAACACTTTTATCTCTTAAAATAAATATGTTACCTTATTTTTTTGTTTTTATCCTACCAGGACAAAAAAAAAATGTACCAAATGAAATACCTTCAAATTTTTAGATTAGAATCACTTATGAACTCTTAACACTCCAGATGAAATATATTTTTAACAAGACACAGTCTCAATGAGTTTATATTTTCATGGTCCGTTAACTTAACCCTTTTTAAACGTGTCCAGTTATTACCAAGCGCTTGGGTTTCTAACCGTTGGGGCCCTTATAGTCTAGCAGCAAGTCCTCAAAAAAGGCTTTAGTTTTCGAGATACCCCTACCCGAGGTAGAACAAAACACAACAATGTTTTTTTTAAATCTTTAGGGTCTCCCATTCATGAAATGGATTGTCTTCAACTTTTATTTTGGGGCAAAATTATTTTTGGGGGGCATTCTTTACAACTACCCCAATCTCTGAAAAAGGGACAAATCAGGCCAGTTCGGGTAAGGGAAATATGACAAAAAAGCCAATTTCTTGAGAATGCTCACTCCTTTCCTCATAATATTTGCTGAAGTATAAAACAAGTGTCTGCCCTACATCACAAAAGAGTCAGAAAGTAATTCACTTTAAAAAATCCTGAAATATAACCCTGAAAACATGGCTTTAATTTAGGCGGAAATTGCATTTTTGTGATAATAAGAAAAGAGGGCTTCTTTACTTTTCTCTTATTTAACAGAAAATCATAAAGTCCTGTCAAATACACTGTTACTGTATTGTCTAAGGTGTTTTTGAAAAATAACCATTGGTTGTTTGGAGATACCTAGTACAGTTTTGTTGTAAATGAGGTTTCTATAGGTAAACCCCTTCTCTAAAAACAGCCAAATTAGGTCATTCCGAATGAGGAATGGGTGGCATAGCCTATAAGTTAAGAATGCTTAATCTGATGGTCATCACACTTGGGGAAGAAAAGACCAGGTGATTGAAAGGTTGAGATGTGTATAATACAGTCCTGTCAAGACCTTAAACATGAGTTTTATGAGTGGCAAGTTATGGGAAGTTTTATCCAGGGAGAAGAGATTCATTCTTCCGAATAGGGGAAGGGCAACATAAAACCATGTCATTTATTAATGGAAATCTATTTTGATCAGATTTACAATTTCAGTAGTCAGAACAATCTGTTCTACACACTCAAACAGAAAGTGTATTAATAAATTAATTTAGCTGGGAATTATAAGGCTCTGAATACAGACAAGTGCTGCACACTTACAGTACACTTACAGTAAGTGTAACAGTAACAGTCAGTGTGGGGGCGCTACTGATGGTCAGTTATTTTAAATCACAACATACAGCTCTGCTGAGGAGAAACATGAAATGCGCTGGAAACAAAGGAACCACCAACCTAATGGCAAATAACAGGTAAGACAAATGTGCAAATGACATATTCCTTCATATTTTTAGATTAAAGAATAGTTTGTTTTATTTGCAAGATAGATTGGAAGTTGTAAGTCACTGGCAGGTGTTCTGATCTAGGCTGACAGAGGCTAGCATGAGTTAGCAGTTGTGTGTGTGTGTGTGTGAGAGTGTGTGTATGTTTATGATGGAGAGAGAGACTTAGGCCAAAAATTGGCCACATAAAACTACTGTATTTTCCATATTTTCCAGAGTTTACTGTAATAATGGAGCCAACAGAGCCAGCGCAGTCAGGAAGCCAGTGACAGTCATATCCTTTGAAAAAACTGTCTTAGTTAATTCTTCAGTTAGTTCAGTGAAAGTGCCCTACAAGGAGATAAGAATAATCCACACGTCAAGAACCCCACCTTGCAAGGACTCAAAACAATACTTAAGGCTGCTGAGGAACGAGGTGATGAGGTCCACAAGCGACTATCCCCCCACTCTGACGACATACTGTCCTTCAAGGTTAAGGTTTCATATCACAGATCATGTAGGGCCAGTTATTCCAATGCACATAACTATAAGCCTACGGCCAGTGAGCAAGAACCAGCCAAGGATCAGTACACAAGGAAACGACTGACCAGAGAAACTGGATTTGACATTCGCACCCAGTGTTTCATTTGCAGCCAGAAAGCCACAAAGGGAGAAGGCCTGACAAGGTCAAAGGTCCTCAGTGCAGCTTCAGAGAGGCATGATGAAAAAGTACATCATCGTATGCTCACCCATCCAGATTTATTTGCTTATGATGCCAAGTATCACAGAAGCTGTCTTGGACACTACATTTCAGAAAGAAACATTTCAGCAGCCAGAAATAAATATCTGTCAGAAAAGAAGTTAAACGAACATGAAAGAGCTTTCACTGAACTAACTGAAGAATTAACTAAGACAGTTTTTTCAAAGGATATGACTGTCACTAAAAAATGATTTTATTTTTTTTAACTCGGTCACGGAAGTCATTTAAAATGCAGCGAAGCATAATATCCTACTTAAATTAAAACATACTGATGTAACACTCAGATTAGGTTTTTCAAAAGTGCAAGTACACAAAAAACTAAATGTCAGTCCTTGCTTTTCACCTCTAATGATCCAGTGGCTATAAGTGCTTGGTTTTTATTTACATCTTATTTAGCGTATTTGGAGAGCATTTTCCGAGTTAGATCGTCACTTTTTAAACATGACAGGCTTTGTCATAGTGTGCAGTGTTGTACAGACTGTAATGTGGCACTGAATATGTTTGTAGACTCGTGGAAAAGGAACAAGAAACACTGATAAATATGCTTGGATATTTTCAAGGCAAGCCGAGGGTAACCAGTTGTCTCAGGTCAGCCCAAATCAAAATGTTACCTGGATGCTGACGTAACTTACTAATACCCGAGGAAAGCCGTGTATTTTGTGCGTCTCAGTGGCTCCCACAGGTAGACGTGCGGTTAGTGTTATATTGCCTTTTGTTGACGTGATATCGAGTCCAGCTTGAAGCAAATTTGTGTATATCATGTTTTCTTTCCTTTCTTTTTTTAATGTCGCTGGTACGTAGTGCTCACTTAGAGAAGCATATTCGCTGTGGTAGATGTGGGCTGCGACTTTAAAATCGCCAGTAATATGTTGTGTATGTTTGTGAATTTGTGACGAATCTGCTGACGGAGGTGCAGCACATCTGCGGCTGTTCGGTAAGGAAACCAGTTAAATTGGAAACCAGTAGGGACACAACACCGGCACGGTCCTCGTCTCTCTCAGTCTTCAGATGAAGCGGCGGCTGGCGTTTATAGCTGATTGTCCCTCACCACGATACTAGCTTAAACGTCCACGCTTTTCAAGTTTACACTTAACACTTTTTCCAAAGCTAGTGAAAACAATAAACGCGGTTAGCCTAGCTGCACTTCACTTCAAACTGCGGTATAATGAGTCGCTAAACAGTGTGTCACACAAGACATTTATCTGCAAAATAATACTTGTGCCAGTATTTTTAAAAGTATTTAAGTCTACAAATATCAGTCACCTCGATATTAAACTTAGTTTTTCCTGCTTCGCTCGCTGAACGGCCACGCTCCTCTCCTGCCAACATGTCCTCCTCTCCTGCCAGTTTTTTTTTCTCCTCCTCGTTTACTTCCACCAACCAACAAAGTAAATTCTGATTGGCTGCAGCTTTACAGAAAATCTATTGGCTGACTAGACAGAGCTTTACAATTCACCACAGCAACTTTATAGGAAATGTAGTTTTCAATGCATATACACGTATATGATTTAAAACACACTTTCCTTCTAATTCTGTATTTTGTAGGTCCCTACATAAGGAACAAAATGACAGTGAATGTAAGACAGAATGATAGGGTGTGTGAATGAGAATAGTTGTTTGTGTGAGAGAGTTTGATTGAAACGGAAGGTAGGGTGACCATATTTTGATTTCCAAAAAAGAGGACACTCGGCCCAGCCATGACATAGCCTACTTAAATGATACTCGCAGTTTACTCATAGATGCCTTATAATTTTAATATATTTAAAATGTATATGTATGGATAGAAAATTCTCTAATATCTCTCAAAGACAGAAATTCAGATAGGCCTCAATAGGGGACACATACACACACTAGAGTGTGGCAATTCGAGCCCCACGCTACCCGACGGGTCGGGCGGGTTTGGTCAGAAATGTAGCTATAAATTGTATTCGGGCTTGGATCGGATTCGGTCAGCTTTCAGTGAAAATGTAGTGTGAACATAAATAAAATCCTATTGTCTGTCCTGTTTATTGCTTGGGGACTGTTATTTATGTGACAACACCTGAACAACACACACACACACACACACACACACACACACACACTGGCTGTTTGTTTCTACCTCCGCCTTGATTGAACGTTGAAAATAAAATAAAAGAGGGAGACAGGTTATTCCTATTTTATCTTATTTTGTTTTATTTCTCCCTCTCCCCTCGCTGGAAGCGTCGGACCTCCTGCTTCCCGCTCCCATCTCAAACAGAGAGGTCTCCCTCTATGCTGAGCACCCACAGCGCACGCCCGGCCTGTTAAATAGCCTGTAACCGCAACAACTGTGTGACACAAAGTCAGTGCTTTGGTCATTAAATAATGTCGGGCTCGGTTCGGGTCCGGACAGAAATATGCGGCCCGTGCCGCACTCTAACACACACACACAAACACACGGAAAACCGGACATTATCATCAGTTTATGAAACCCCCCCCAGACGCCCCGTACGGGACGTGAAAAGTGGACATGACGTTTGGTCAGCCTAACGGAAGGGAGTTTGATTGAAACGGAAATAAGATTGAATTCTCAGTTCCTGATTGGTTATTTCTGATGAAGTGAGAAGAAGGCCTGCCTTCCCAATCATAATATGAGAAGATGGCGGACCTTGAGCAACTAGGTGAAGCTGTTGGCCTCTGACTGTCCACACAGGCCGCTGAGCAGAGCGGAGTGCCTCCTTGACTGTCCACACACTGAATGAATAGAGCATATTGTTCTGACCATTTTATTTATGGCTGTAGGCTCGGTGACACAAAATTAAAATTGTAATGAAGTGATTTGGGTATTGAAAAATGTGTTTGGTTATGCATTGTTGTGTTATTTTAAATTATAAACAGGGTATTTTCTCCTTACGTTCTACAGTGCGTGCTGTTGTTATTTTATTTTGAAAATTGGCCGGATTCTCTTGTCTTTTCTCTGTCCGACTTCCTGTTTGGTACGATCCGCTCTATCCAGCTTGACAGAAGCGCTCAAGTGAAAAATAGACTAGACGCCGAATTGAAGCGCTGCAGTGCGCGAGCCTCCGCGGGCGCGAGCCTGCCTCAGAGGCCAACAGCTTCACTGAGTTGCTCAAGGTCCGTCATCTTCTCATATTATGATTGGGAAGGCGGGCCTTCTTCTCGCTTCATCAAAAATAACCAATCAGGAACTGAGAGTTCAGTCTTATTTCCGTTTCAATCAAACTCTCTCACACAAACAACTATTCTCATTCACACACCCTATCATTCTGTCTTACATTCACTGTCATTTTGTTCCTTACACATGATTATTTGCATTCACATGTACAACTAATTTCTCTTACATATGCTATTATTCTGTTTCAAATATAATATTATTCTCTCATACATATTTTAGAACTTTGTTTTACATATACTGTTACTTTCATGCACATACTATCATACTTACATACATATAATATTATCCTCTGTTACACTAAGAGTATGACCATAAAGAAAAGAAAACATGATGATAAATACAAGAGAGTATAGTAGTGTTTGTGTGAGAGTATAGTGGTGTATGTATGAGAGTATGATGTTACATGTGAAACCAAGTATGAATTATGTCTCAAAGGGCCTCTCATAAACTGTCATGTTCTTTGTTTGTGTTCTGTCCCAAATGTGTCTTTCATTACAGTGGCAGACGTCCCACGATTTACCATCTCCTCTCACCACTCCATGATGTCCCGATCAGAGAAAGCAATCAGCACTAACAAGGCAAGAGATCACATTACTACATGATCTCTACAACCATGGGCACCAAATTATAGTTAAAAGTGGAGGAGCGGAGGGTCTGGGGCTCCTCTCTATGTCTATTATTTTACCAAGCCACTTTGCATGAAACCACGCCCACTTCCGCATGACGAAAATGAGGAACTAGATGTCAAGGCCTGATGACTGGCTGCCAGCATACTGCTAGTCAGTCCTCTGTGCGATATACCTGCAGCCCCTCTGAATTATTTCTCCCCAGAATGTTTGTTGATCCAGCGGGGAGTTGGGGGGCGGTCCAGTCACTGAAGGTCCATGAAATTCATAGCGTGGAAAACACAATAGGTTGGAAAATAGCAACATGGGTAGTTAAAGGGAAGCTTTGCTGATTTTCAACCAGCTCTGTGTTATCGCAGTGTGTGCAAGCAAAAGTTCGGTGGACCTCCACCAGCAAACGACCTTCCAGCGCTTATAGCACAATGGAGAGCCAAACACTTGGAGTTCCCCGCTGAACATACTTCCTACACTGTGATCACCGAGCTGGTTGGAAATCAGCAAACTTTCCCTTTAACAGATGTAACGACTTAACGTCAGCCAGCGACTGTCAGTATAAAACATGGACTGTACAATAAAGATGAACATGACAGCTCCCCAGAAGTGATCACCCCCTGGTGGCTGGATGCAGTATAGGTTATAAACCCCGCTGCCTCAATGTTTAGCAGATGGGACATGGGCCAAACTAAAAAAATAAAAGTGCAACCCAAATAAATTTTTACCCAAAACCATCTGTTATTTTAGGTAGCTCTTATAATGTTCAAGTGTGGTGCTCAAAAGTGGTTTGACATCATGATTGACAACTCTGTGGAGACTGCCACTGCGCAGACTCTGGCTTCAAATGATATCACCAACATGAAATGGCAGCGGACGTATCCATGATGTTTTGACTTTTTTTGTACGGAGGGAGTGGAGACACATAGTCCATCTTTTAAGACAGTCTATGGTAAAAACAGACACATGGATACATAAAGGAAATAAAGGGACAATGAAAGCTAACATCCTGCCGCTAAGAAGAGGGATGAGAGGGGTAGAGCTCCTTTGTGTTTTGGGGCAAAGGTGGCGTTCAAAGCCACTGATGAACTCAAGCTGTGTTGTTTCATACCCCGCCCAGCATGCCACAGTGAGTGTTACTTGCAGCCAGTAATCGGGCCTTGACGTCTGGCAGCCTGCTTTCGTCATGCAGAAGTTTCATTTAAAGTGAGTTGTTACAATAACAGGCGCATCCTCGGCCAGAAAATTTTCTGCATTCCAGTGAATTTTTACACTCCAAATTATGGTGCAAATGTGTTAATTTCCTTAAAGAAAAACACGAAATTCAGGTGAGAGGTGACAATTCAAAATTTCAAAACATCATGTCGTGTAAAGCAGTGGGGCTCTTACACATTCTGATTTGCTTGCAAATATTTACTCTCTTGCAGATTAGCTTCTCATTTAATGTTGTCTCTGCTGAGTCACACACGTAGGCATGATTTACTTAGTCCTCCTTTGTGTCTTTTGCTTGTAGAAGTATCCTCTTAAAATGTGAATGTGGCACCTATTCACATTAATGATACATTTCATCAGAAACACCTGGATTTTAATAGCTCATCTGAGTTTCAGCAAGACTTCTGCTCATGTTAACTTCAAACTGCAGACTGTCACCAAAGAGGCCGCTGTTTGTTTCACATGTAAATTTTAAGACAACCCATCATGTTTTTTTCTTAATCTAACCATGAGTGTTTGTTGCCTAAGCCGAAGGAAATCAAACTAAGGACTAAGTATTTTATCTATGTTGTAAGTACTTTTTTTCAAAGTATGCATTTAGAGAGCAGAAACTGCATTTCCTGTAAAAACAAAGGTGTATCTTGTGAAAGAAACAATCGACATGCTGTATGTGAACATCTAAAACAGACGCAGGAGGGTACCTAGCGCAACACACCTGCTCTGTGGGCCCAATGATGCAGAAGCTCCAGGTTATTTTACGCATTAAAGTCAAACATCTTTGGCTTTATTTATAACATTAAAAGGAATGAATGGGGCTCCACCACCAATACTGTATCCAGGTCTCTATACATCCATGGTGAGAATGTGTCTGTCACAGAAAATCTCCTGTCGTGTGTCACGTGTGTGAAGGGTCACATCCAGATCTGAATCTTTAAACATAGTCTGAGTTCATATGAGAAAACAGCTTTGGTTAGGATGGGAAATGTAGTTTTTAATTCATACTGCATCCACTTATCCAAACTAGCTTGAATGTTTAAAGAAAGCAAAGATTGTTGATCAAAAAGTAGGGATGCAAAAACACACGTCTGCTCCCCCAAGTGTAATAGTGGGGTGCAGCTGCTCAGCTTGCTCCATTGCTCAGGCGACTCTGTCTACAGCAACTCCTTTTCATTTATAATTTGAAATAAAAATCTTTATGAACATGCATTTTCAAACCATGTGTTTCTATCATCATTTCCAGATTTGCAACTCAACATTGATTAAAATACTGTGGTTATTTTCTAGGGTCCTCAACCATGTCATTGTAAGCTTAGAGGGAACTTACTTATAACTGACCCTTAGCTAAGCCCTGTCTCTTTGTGATGGGCAAAGTCAGAACTTTCTTTAGGGTGATGGGGTTGCACCAGGGGGGATTAGGACTTGATACTCTTATCAATCCTGGCTACGCCCCTGCATTCAGTTTGTTTTGGTTGGGAGTGCATATTTGTGGCAGGACTGATTCCCCAGATTTCAGGTGATCAGGAAGAAGCCTGAGAACCAGTTCCCTACCACATAATACAAAAACTATTTAGATGGAGAAACAAATCTCACAAATGCCTTCACAGTGACAAAATGCCCCATTAATGATAAAATAAACCAATGAACAAACTGTTGGGAATATGTTCGGCAAGTAAACTCTTGCATGAATAGCACTAAGATCTGCCCTGATGCAGGCAGTCTAGTGGAAAGGTGGTCTCTAATATTTCCTCCACAGAGGTTTCAGAAAACTCAAAATCACCCTCAACCAGAAACTCAAAAGACAGCAAAGAAGTCTGAAAAAGGCCAAGACACCAGAGTTTCTGTCTGAAAATATCTGCTAACATGAGGATTGCATTAGGCTGAGGAAGGATCAGAAAGTCCTTAGTGTGCATTTCCTCACCTCTCTTAAACCCTAAGGTGTTGTCACACCCCGATTGGCCCAGAGGAGAAATGCACCAAGCTGCTCTCAATTCTTATTTAGGAGTCAGTCCCCACACCCTGCACAACAGGTGATCTGAATAACCCTCCAATCAGCTCAGGGGAACTGTGACATCCAGCTGAAACAAATGAGGAAAAGGGAAATGACAGCAAGCACCAAAGAATGAGGGACTGCTACACTCCCCCCATAATAAACCCTGCGTCATAGATGTTTTACACATATCCTTCACACAGTTATTTACCTTTAACACAATTTGACAAAACCCCATAAATTCATCCTCATCACTGGTGTCACTGTCCATAAAGTTGCACATGGCTGCTTCTCTAGCCTCCACCTCAGCACAGGTTGGGTGACCCTCCTTCAAGTCACACACATTATTGTTATGATTTTGATTTTGTTATGATTTTGTTAAGCTTGTGTGTGTGTGTGTGTACGTGTGTGCGTGAGCTTGTATGCTTGTGTGACATGTGTATGTGGACTTGTGTGTGTGTGTGTGTGTGTATGTATGTATTTTTGTGTTGCTCTCCAGCTGCTGGCCCTCATCACTGCGCGATCTGATCCCTTATCTAAAGATTTTGTCCTTAAATGTTCTTGATTTAGCACCATTGGAAAAAGTTGATGAATTTCAATATTTGGGCCTCTGGCTTGACTCTCAATTATCTTTTAAACCTCATATTGATTCAATTACAAAGAAAATCTACTGTTGTTTGAAATTATTGTATCGTTCCATTAATTGTTTTACGCTACAGGCCTGTCATGATGACAAATTTTGCTGGGCGATTAATTGCATCAGAAATTATTGCGATAAGCAATAATATTGCGTAATATTTCGCTTTTAAGGCCATTTTTATTTTGGTTGTTATTTTGCTGTTTTTAGACCATTTTTTAAACTTATATAATGATAGTAAAGGCATATTGATGCAAGTACACCCTTTTAAAGAGAAATAAACATTTATTTAACAAGAATACTTAGGAATGCAAAAAATAAAATTTAAATATCCGAAATAACACGTAAGTTCACAAGTTCCCTGTCTTTCTCTTACGCTCAACTGTTTTCTTTTTTCTCAGCCTCGTCTCCCCCTCACGAAGATCGCACTACATCTGTGTGTGTGGCCCATAGCCCCGCCTCCCCCACAGAGACAAAGACACTTGATGACAAGAGCTTTCCCGCCGTTCATTATGCTAATGAACCAATTCACCTGGTTGCCAGATGATGCACGGCAGTGAATGCTCTTGTCTTCCAATCTCTTTGGTGGAGAGCGACGAGGAAAACAAACACGCATGAATATGGCAATTAATCGCAGCCGGAAAAGTTACCGTCTCCCTTTTAATTTACCGTGTAATTAACTGATTTATCGCATATCGCGACAGACCTTAATATGATTCCCAGTCCCGCCCACTCCTGTTGACCTTTTTTTTCCCATCCCGTCCCAATCATGTGACAAATAGGGAAACTGATCCCCATCTCACACTGTTCTGTCCATTAAAGGCTAAAAGCCCCCCCAAAAAATCTGAAAGGAAAAAAAAACAAAAACTGTCTGTGAAACAATCCCTTTATAACCTGACGCCAGTGTTACCAGATGGAGGACACAATCCGCAGTCTTGTTCTGTGTAAAAGTTCAGATTAAACTAAAATGAGCCTGCAGCAGTCTAAGTGACATAGTCAGTGTTTTGGGTTTGACAGTGTTTCCTTGTTGAACTGCAATGGAGAAATAACTGGAATAATTACCAGAGTAATAGTGCCCTCTTGTGACTGTACACATAACATAAAATGCACTCTACCCAACACTAATTCATGATACATTTGAACAACCAAATAACACTTCAGCCTAACTCAATATGAGGAATAACCCATACACTGACCAGCATAGTAACAGGAGAATTATTTACCAAGAACACATGTGTAAGTTTAATTGTGAAAATACTGTAATATTGTAAATCAAATATTACAAGATTGGATATTAAGAACAATATAATATGAACATGACATTACTCACTTAATCTTCATGGACTTACACCGAAGAAAAAAATGTGCATAAATCCACTCTAAGAACTTACTACTCAGCCAGTCAGGAATTAAAGGTAATTAAACATTAAATGAAGGGAATATTATGGAGGTATTTTTGTGTCTTTTTGTTGCAATCCTATAAAACTGTTTTAAGAGCATATTTCTTGAACTGCAATCAAAAATCAAGTTTGTAAGTAAAAACGTGTGATCATTTTGCTTATAAAATAGTCCTGTGCGAGTTAAAAACTTTTGCTTCAACTTTTGCTTCAACTGCACTTAATGGGCAGGGCCTACGCTGATGGATGAGTGAAGAGTTTCTATTGGTTGGTTTGACGTGGCTCTATACAGATTGGGCTACACTCACGATTCCATCTCTATCACTGGAAACGCTCGACAGTCGGCATTACTGCTGCACCTCGGGGCATCGAAGGTACTGACCGTTACGCCTTCGAATAATTCTGCCCTGGCTAACCAAAAGCAATCTACATGCACCAGTTAAAATAAAACATTCTTGCTATTATTAGGCCTAGTCCACACGGACCCGTGTACTTCTGAAACCATGTATCATTCAATGCGATTTGGCTGTTTAGCCACATGCAACCGCACTTTTGGGCCCCCGAAACTGCATTTCTTTGACACCGGAGTCCAGGGTGAAGTTTTTGGAAGACTCCTATGCCAGCGGTTGCGTGAAGATAGGATAACCGCAGTATTTTATTACCTGTCTCCATTGTTTGATGTCAGAGCAACGGTGAATAATTTAATTTAATTATATATACTTTATTAATCCCCCTGAGGGGAAATTCAATGATTTCACTCTTGCTGTCAATTACACACAGGTCCGAAAGACACACACATGCACAGACAGGACCTATACTTGCACAAAGTGGAGAGATGTCAGGGTGAGGGGGCTGCCTTTGGTCAGGCGCCCCAAGTGGTTGGGGGGTTCGGTGCCTTGCTCAAGAGCACCTCGGCAGTGCCCAGGAGGTGAACTGGCACCTCTCCAGCCACCAGTCCACACTCCATATTTGGTCCGGACGGGGACTCGAACAGGCGACCCTAACCCAAGTCCCTATGGACTGAGCTACTGCCGCCCCATATAGCTCTTTTCTCCTGTGTTAAGTACAATGTATCTTAACCAGTGCTTAATTTGAGCCGGAATGTACTGGAATGCGTACCAGGATCTTTTCAGAAAAGGCCCTGGTGCGTTCCGGAACTAATTTGCATGGGTCTAGAACTTTTCGCATCTAAAAACTGAGAGAGAGAGAGAGAGAGAGAGAGAGAGAGAGATCAAACCATATTTAGGAGATAGTAATGTTAACCTACACATTTAAAACCTAAACACATCTGATAAGGATATTATTGACTTTTGTCTACATCTTTTATTGTTTATTCAGTTTGAGGTACTGCTGGTTGTCAGAGATCAGCTGTGTTTCTCTGGCATCAGCTCTGAAGTCCAACCCCTCCCACCTAAGAGAGCTGGAGCTGAGAGGAAACAACCTGCAGGATTCAGATGTGAAGCCACTGTGTGATCTTGTGGAGAGTAATCACTATAGACTGGAGGCTCTGAGGTCGGTAGAGGGTTGGAGTCAGTTCATGCTGGTTTCAGCAGTATTGTACCAAACACAGTTTGTGTAACAGTATTTCCTGTAAACCTCCTCCCTTCTCAGTGGCTGTGAGAGGAGAATGGTGACAGGCTTTAGGATTGGGCAGAAAGACAGAAAGGGCAGCAACACAAGTTGATGGCAGCTTGTGATGTTTTTCTTTAAATGGTCATCTGCTACAGTCACACTGCTGCAAGTGTAATTTACACACACTGTGTGTAATGTCAAAGAAACATGTATTCTTGGTCACCAATGTTGTGACTTTATCGCAGATTTCAGATCATAATCCTGCTGGAACATGTTCGGTTGTGTTTAGAAGTTTTTATTGATGATTTTTCATTGTAGAAAGTGACGCTATTTTCCATTAGTATCAATTATTTTCCAGCTGACCAATCAGAGCAGACAGAGCTCTTCAGGAAGGAGGCTTAAAGAGACAGAAATTAAAATGTTTCAGACAGAAGGTGAATACAGGTGTTCCAGCACAGACAGCATTAGGAAAATAGGAAAGTAGAAACCTTAAATACAAGTATGAACCTGAACATGAGCATAACAGATCCTCTTTAAAGTGTTTGTTCTCCTCATCTCTGTCACAGCTCTGAGATCAGTCTGTATGAAGCCTGCAAATCAGTGGCTCTGATTTCAAAGAACCATCATTACATTTAGTAACCATGTGGTCTTTATACAGAGCAGAACCTCTGCTGAGGTCCAGTAATCACAGCTGACGTGTTGCTGTTCAGTCTTTGTATCAACAAATTCAAATTATATCAATTCTACAACAGTCATTCAAGTGAATCTCTGTTTGATGATGTGTTCAGCACTCCCTGCAGTTTATTTCTACTGTGCACTTCAGTGAAATCTGCAGAGTAAACAGACTTGATGCCTAAAGTCTCTGCAGGTCCGCAAGCCTCCAGCTCAGTGTGTTCTCTCCAACATGTTAGACCTGAAAGGAACCCGGCTATGCTACACAGCTGCTCCACTTCTGGTCTGAACAGGACTGAAGTCCCTGCTGGTCTTTATACTGGATGTGCAATGTCACTGACTGACAGCTGATTTATGACTTATGTTGTCTGTCTTTTTCTCTCATCAGCTGGAGGTGATTTCTGTCAGAGTAAGTGATCAGCACGGTGGATGTGAGAGGTTATAAAGCAGCTGCATCAGTTTGTGTGTGGAGAGACTCTGACTGGATCATATTACTTGGAGGTAGAGTGGAGATGACTCTCAGTGCTATAGTCTGAACTGCTCTGAGATCAGCTCCACTGTCAAGTCCACCATCATCCCTGTGTATTCCTCTGGATCTGACAGAGTATCATGGACTGCTCTGTTCTTCAACACTTGACTTGTTCTGCTCCACACTCAGCCACCTCCTCCACCCTCCACCTGGACATGAGTCTGAATTTTGTAGATAGATATGCTGAATCTGACCCTGCAGATTTCTACTGTTTATGACAACATCACAGTAAATTTACAGTCATTTAAACGGCACTCAGGCTGCTCAGATTACAGTGAACTAGTGTAAAGTCTGTGATTGTCTCTGTATTGTTTTGTGTTGCACCTCCACACTGTGGAATGATGGAGAACTGCTGTTCATGTTCACATGATCCTGTATGTTGGAGGTTGATGTCAGGATGCAGAAGTCTGCAACTACATTTAATCATTTTTATCACTGAGATTATATTTCTGTATATATGATCTTTTTGCTTCTGCATATGTATGTTCCTATTTTATTTGAATAATATATTCTGTAGCAGAGTGCATCAATTTTTGAGCCATGGTGGTTTTATATTTGTAAAACTTCCTTTAAAAATCTGTGACGACATCACAATGTAAAGTCAAAGAGCTAAGAAGGAACTTGAGGGCGGGGCCAGTAAGAGAAACATTACAACGCATATTCCATACATCTCGTTACTTATAGTGGAGTATGCAGTATGTGTGAGTATGTGGCTGCAGTTATACATGTCTCACCTCAAGACCCCAGGAACGCTATCCAGCATTGCACCCAATTTTTTTTCCAGTGGCCACTTGAGGTATTGCAACAAAACATCCCCTGCAGCCCAAAAAACATTTTTTCCACGGATAATTACTTCTGTCTTCATTGAAACTTCCATATTCTTAAGAACAGATGAAGTTGTGACAGTACTGTTAGACAATATCTATTGTGAAAGTACTAAATAACACCATAGGGACGACGTTGCAAAATAAAGTCAGACTTCGTACCTTAATATTGCATTTAATCTGCTTGCATGGATTCTAGTGATACTGACTGTGGCAAAGGTGGTGATGATGATGATGATGATGATGATGATGAAGATTTTTCTGAATTAATTTTTTTATTTCACCAAGGTTATGATGATGTCATATTTAATGTCAAATTATTGTTGTTTAGCATGTCAAACAAACAAATATGTTTGTTTTATGTTTTTTTGTTTGTTTTGTTTTGGGTTTTTTGCTAGAGACAAAGACTCTAGCCTAAATTGTGTTTAATTTTCCTTTTGGTAAAATGCACTGTATATGATGAAATTAGAAGTCAAATATCCTGAGAATAGTAATCCAACCCTTCTCCCCTATCCTTTCACTGTGGATCCAACGTGCTAAATGTATCACGCATCTACACCGAGTAATGTCTGTCTAAATTACACCAACATGGCAATCATTTAAGCAGAGCTCAGATTGGCTTTTTTATTGAATACTGGCCTGGCGTTAGTTAAGGTTACCTCTTGGGATCCACATTCACAGCTTAGTAATATGCACACTGATTCTAAAAGGGCCAACGTGCCTGAACATGTGGTTAGTAAGAAGAGCCATAGGTTGAACCAGAAGCTTTGAGTTCCCTCTCTGTGTGTATAAAGGATGGTTCATTGCATGCAGGACCTTTGGCCTTTATAACCCTACTACATAGAGGTCACACCATTAATTAAACAGCCTGTACTGTTACTGTGCTAACATTAGCTATGCTAAGTTATTACGTTACCAGTCCATGATTGGAGGGGAAAAAGATGCTGTGGCTCATTGCTTTCGTCAACCTGTGGTTGTCTGTTGCGGATGATTCTGGTGTAGAAGAACTGTGGTTCCAGTGCAGCCTTTGTTGTGCTACACTCCAACGAAGCAGGTAAGAACAAAGTGGTTGCTCTTTGTCCTTACAGAGTTAGAAGTTTGGCACTAACCCAGCTTTGTTTTTCTTGTTGCTTGTGAAGCCCTGAAGAAAATGTTAAGTTCGCATTTAGCTAGCTGTGAAGAGTTTGGTTAAAAGAGAGGCGGTTAGGATAATGGTAATGGTGAGGGGTACATCTCGCTACTTGTAGTGGATTATTGGTGCTTTTGGCCTCATATTTATTCTCTACAATGTCACGTGGTAGCAGGGTTCAGATAGCTGTCGTGTTGGAGGATTTGGCTTGTGCTAGTGGTGGGTGTCATCTGAAGGGAGAATGTCATGTAGGCTCCTAACGAGATGTGGCTGCAGTTATACATGTCTCACCTCAAGACCTCAGGAATGCCATCCAGCATTGCACCCAATTTTTTTCAAGTTGCCACTTGAGGTATTGCAACATCCCCTGCAGCCCAAAAGACATTTTTCCCACAGATAATTACTTCTGTCTTTATTGAAACTTCCACATTCTTGAGAACAGATGAAGTTGTGACAGTACTGTTAGACAATATCTATTATGAAAGTACTAAATAACACCACAGGAATGACACTGCAAAATAAAGTTAGACTTCGTACCTTAATATTGCATTTAATCTACTTGCATGAACTCTAGTGATACTGATTGTGGCAAAGGTGATGGTGATGATGAAGTATTGTTGTTTAGCATGTCAAACAAACAATTATGTTTTGTTTTGTTTTGTTTTTTAACTTAGTTTTTATTTAGAATCCAGCAACTTATACACAGGGGTGTCAAATTATCACGTTAATTGCGAATAATTAATTACAGCCATATTTAACGTGATATGTTTTTTGATCGCGATAATCTCATTTTTAATCTCTAACGTTACTGTTTCTGTATGCCACAGAGTTGCCTTTGATAAAATCCGTCTGTAGGCGTACGATTGGGCAATCGTAATTTTCGGGACAATCAGGGCAGGATTCCGGATTCAGGCCAACTGCTTGGATTTCGGGACTGTGCTAAGCAGTTGTCTTGAATACTGCCCTGATTGTCCCGAAAATTACAGTGAGAGCAGAGTCTGGAGTAGTTAATGTCTGATAAAACATTAAAAACTGATCATGGTGGTTGAGTTGTCATGCAGCTCCCACCGGCTGCACATTGGCTGCAGCAGTTTCTACATGAATTATGGGTGTTGTAGTTTAAAGAAGACAGCGCAAGTTGCAGCCGCAAGGACAGGGAAAGCGCAGGCAGCCACGAGAAGGAGTGATTTGCACGTTGCAGTGCAGCCTCTTGTTCTAACTGTTCAAAACTGTTCTATAAACTGATTTAGCTATAACGAATGTACCAGGTGTCTTTTACTTTGTTAGCTTTTATTTTTTATTAAGTTTAAAGGACAAGTGCACTTACATTGATCACTTCCATGAAATAAAACAAGAAATTGGAAAACAGGAAAACAATTTAGAAAATTGTTAAAATAAAATTAGGGAACTGATCACAGATGTATTGTTTCTGTGTGTTTTTACATCTATCGTTGCGTTAATCTGCAGCTATGCTTTTAATGAAGCTGACATGTCATGACAGTCAAGCATCCCCCTGGTGGTCGAGACTGAAGGTTCCAGCAGTCTTTATTGGGACTAATCCCAAAAACAATAGAATGTAATGGCTAGGTGTACTGCATCTGTGTTCAAGAGTGTAACGGGTGTAGGATAAACCCAATTGCAGCACAAATGAACCAGGTTTGCAGTGTAACAGCTTTTATTCAGCAGGTAAATGCAAGCACACAGACAATCACTTGATGAGTCAGTGGGTATGGCAGGATTCGAACCCCGGTCTCCCGTGTGGTAGGCAAGGATGTTACCACAAGACCAACAGGGCAGGCAGGAATCACAGTGAGGCTCGTGAGCAGGCTCAACGAGTGTGTTGGAGGGGAAATGTCTCAAACTCACTGCTGTTGGAAGTCTTCCTGGCAGTTGGTACAGATGAGGGCTGGGAACGGATCTGGACCTTGAGACGAAGTCGGGTAGGCTGACGGTACCAGAGGTGAGGAGCTGACGGGGTGTAGCTGGCGCAGTGGATCTACCGGCAGAGCAGGAACAGGCTGAGTGCCAACCAGCCACAGACTGACGACGGACAGAAAGCAGGCAGGCAATACTCGTAGTCGAGGACAGAAGGCTGGTGGATTTACCGGGGCTGAGACGTGAAGCAAAGGTCGGAGGCGAGTCGGGTCGATACCGACGTCTGACATCTCCCCCATGGAATGGGCCTCATCATCCTGGACAGGCGGGGGCAAGATGCGGGTTCCCCGACGAGCAGACCCATTGGCTGGCTGGTCGGGGTGTTGCCGATGAAAGTCAGCCACGAGATTGGGGTCCACAATATGGCGAGCAGGAACCCAGGACCTCTCTTCAGGACCGTACCCCTCCCAGTCCACAAGGTACTGGAGACCTCTACCCCGCCGACAGGAGCGAATCAGACGACGCACTCTATACACTGGCCCACCATCGACCATTTGTGGAGGGGGAGGTGGTGGTGCCACAGGAACCAAGGGACTGCTGTGGACCGGCTTAACCTTGGACACATGGAAGGTTGGGTGAACTCTCATGGAACGCGGGAGCTTCAAACGGACAGCCACTGGATTGATGACCTTCTGGATCGCGAAAGGCCCGATGAACTTAGGTGCCATCTTGTTGGACTCCACTCGGAGAGGTAAGTCTCGGGTGGAGAGCCACACTTGCTGACCGGCTTGGTAGGTAGGCGCAGCAGTACGGCGGCGGTTGGCAGTGGCAGCATAGCGACCCACAGAACGAAGGAGGGTGGAGCGAGCTTGGAGCCATGTTCTGCGGCAGCGACGGATGAAGGCTTGGACAGATGGGCAGGAAATCTCCTTCTCTTGGGCGGGGAACAGGGGAGGTTGATAGCCATATGCACTGGAATGGAGAGAGGCCAGTGGCAGAGCAGACAAGGGAGTTGTGAGCATACTCAACCCACAATAGTTGTGACGACCAGGAGGAGGGGTTTTGGGAGGCCATGCACCGCAGGGCTGTTTCCAGTTCTTGATTCATGCGCTCAGTTTGTCCATTGAGTTTGTCTGGGGGTGGAATCCAGAGGACAGACTGGCGGTGGCACCCAGCAGACTGCAGAACTCCCTCCAGAACACAGAAGAAAACTGGGGCCCACGGTCCGACACGACATCAACAGGGAGGCCGTGCAGGCGGAAAACATGGAGCAGGACCAACTGAGCAGTCTCTTTAGCAGTAGGGAGCTTGGGCAGAGGCACAAAGTGGGCCATCTTACTAAAGCGGTCCACGATGGTCAGGATGACTGAGTGGCCGTCAGAGGTGGGAAGACCAGTAAGAAAGTCCAAGGATATGTGAGACCATGGGCGGTGAGGAACAGGAAGAGGTTGAAGTAGCCCAGCAGGCGGCCAGCGGGAGGTCTTGTGTTGACTGCAAGTAGGACAGGCCTTGATGAATTCTTGGACATCCTCCTGCAAGGTGGGCCACCAGAAACATTGGAGGAGGGCATGCCGTGTCCGTAGCACACCAGGGTGGCAGGAGAGCTTGGAGGAGTGGGCCCATTGTAGCACCTCCGATCTCAAGGCTGGAGGGACGAAAAGGCAGTTCGACGGGCAGGAGCTGGGACCCGGCTGTCCTACTGTGGCTGCTCTCACCCTCTCCTCTATGTCCCAGGTCAACGTGGCAACAAGGCAGGATGTAGGGAGGATGGGCTCAGGTCTGTCACCAGAATCCTCTGTCCTCAGGAACTGACGGGAGAGGGCGTCAGGCTTGGCATTGCGGGATCCTGGACGGTAAGAGAGGACAAAGTTGAAACGGGCAAAGAATAGGGACCAGCGGGCCTGGCGAGAGTTCAGTCTTTTTGCGGAGCGTATATACTCCAAATTCTTGTGGTCAGTCCACACAAGAAAAGGCTCCTTGGTGCCCTCCAACCAATGGCGCCACTCTTCTAGGGCCATCTTGACTGCCAACAGTTCTCTGTTACCAATGTCATAATTTTTCTCAGCAGAGGACAGGCGTCGAGAGAAGAAGGCACAGGGATGGAGCTTTTGGTGCCAGAGCGCTGAGACAAAACGGCCCCCACCCCAACATCTGAGGCGTCCACCTCGACCACAAACTGTCGTTCAGAGTCAGGCACCTGGAGGATGGGTGACGAGGTGAATCGATCTTTGAGGGTCTGGAAGGCTGCTGCAGCTGGAGGTGACCACTGGAAAGGCACCTTGGAGGAGGTTAGGGCGGTGAGAGGGGCTGCCACAGAGCTGTAGTTGCGGATGAAGCGCCGGTAAAAGTTGGCGAACCCCAAGAAACGCTGAAGCTGTTTGCGGTTTTCAGGAACAGGCCAGGAGGTGACAGCTGAGACCTTGGCTGGGTCCATCTGGATGTTGCCTTGTGCCACAATGTTCCCCAGAAAAGACACTAAAGAGACATGGAATTCGCACTTTTCAGCTTTTACATATAGGGAGCTCTCTAGGAGGCGCTGGAGGACGGACTGTACATGGTGAATGTGTTGCTCTTTGGACCGGGAGAAGATGAGTATATCATCAAGATACACAAAGACATATCGGTTGAGCATGTCTCGGAGCACATCGTTTATCAATGCCTGGAAGACGGCAGGGGCATTGGTGAGGCCAAATGGCATTAGGTACTCATAATGTCCGGTAGGGGTGTTGAATGCCGTCTTCCACTCATCTCCTTCTCTGATGCGGACGAGGTGGTAGGCGTTGCGCAGGTCAAGTTTGGAGAAAATGGTGGCCCCCTGGAGCAGTTTGAAGGCAGAGGAGATGAGTGGCAGTGGGTAACGTTTTTTTTTACAGTGATTTCATTCAGTCCTCGGTAGTCTATGCAGGGTCTCAATGTCTTGTCCTTCTTCTCAACGAAGAAAAACCCTGCTCCTGCAGGAGATGAAGACGGACGAATGATGCCTGCGGCCAGAGAGTCATTGATGTAAGTCTCCATGGCTTTTCTCTCGGGCTCCGACAGGGAGTACAGGCGCCCCTTGGGAGGTGACGTACCAGGCAGGAGATCTATGGCGCAGTCGTAGGGGCGGTGTGGGGGCAGAGACGTAGCTCTGGCCTTGCTGAAGACCTGGCGGAAATCATGGTACACTGGTGGCACCCCGGTGAGGTCAGATGAAAAGCTGGAGCTGGAGGAGTGAAGCGGAGCTGAGGCTTGCTGCAGGCACCTCTGATGACAGGAGGAGCTCCATTCCAGAACGGCCCCAGTGGCCCAGTCAATGTGAGGGTTGTGAAGACGGAGCCATGGATATCCCAGGATGAGAGGCAGGCAGGAGGAGCTCAGAATGTGGAACTGGACTGTTTCGTGATGATTACCAGAGAGCAGCAGGTGAACAGGAGAGGTCTGATGTGTGACGGTGCCCAAGATATGTCCGTCTAAGGCTCTAGCAGGAACCGGGTGAGGCAAAGGAACCTGCTCAAGCCCCAGCTGAAGGACCACCTCCTCATCAATAATACAGGCATCAGCCCCAGAGTCAATAAAGATGGCCAAGGTGTGGGGGCCATCTGGAAGGAGGAGGCAGCCTTGGAACACGGGTCTCTGGCTTTGGGGAGGTGACAGGGCAGTTGAGCTCACCAGGGTCTCCCCGGCTACTGGTGAGCTCTGGCTTTTGCTGGACAGCTGGAGATAGTGTCCCGCTACCCCACAATAGAGGCAGAGGTTGGACCTACGGCGGCGCTCCTTCTCTTCCAGGGAGAGGGAGGTGCGACCCAGCTGCATGGGTTCAGGATCCCCAGGCTGCTGACCCATTGAGGTGGAGTTGCTTGTAGAAGCACCCCCACGGGAGCGGGGTGGAAGAGAACGTTGGGTTCCCCCTTGACGCTTCTCTCGTCGACGAGCCTGGATTCGAAGATCGATTCGGATGGCTAAATCAATCACCCCGTCCAAGGTGATGGGGTGTCAAAACCAGTTCATCTTTGATGTAGTCAGCCAAGCCATGGAGGAAGGCATCACAGAGGGCTGAGCTGTTCCAAGTGCTATGGCT
Organism: Epinephelus fuscoguttatus; assembly: GCF_011397635.1. NCBI lineage: Eukaryota > Metazoa > Chordata > Actinopteri > Perciformes > Serranidae > Epinephelus > Epinephelus fuscoguttatus. The sequence continues at coordinate 34,521,630 of NC_064761.1, forward strand.
GGCCCTCGTGCGGAAATCAATGGAGTAATCTGCTACTGTTCTTTCGCCTTGTCTCAGTCCCATCAGTCCCCTTGCAGACTCAGAACCACAATTCTCAAAGCCGAAAACCTTGCCAAGCTCAGCAGCAAAGAGGTCAAAGGAAGCACAGGCTGGAGACTGCCTCTCCCACTCAGCTGTTCCCCATAGCTGAGCTCTGCCCGTCAGGTGGTTGATGACAAAAGCAACCTTCGCTGGTTCAGTGGCGAAGGTGCGGGGTTGCAGGGCGAACAGAAGAGAGCAGTTGGTGAGGAAGGGCCCACAAGTCTCTCGATCACCGTCGTAACGCTCCGGGGTACCCACCCGGGGCTCAGGAGCGCCTCTGGGCGGAGAAGAGGCTGGTACAGGTGCAGGAGCCGATGCTTCAGAAGAGGAGGCAAATCCAGTGGAAGAGGAGAGCTGGGAAAGTTGAGCTGCTAGCTGTTGCATCTGTCCAGCTAATGCTGCTAGCGCTTGTCCCTGAGCCTCAGCAGCCTGCCTGGCCTCAGCAGCAGATTGTCTGGCTTCAGCAGTAGATGCAGTCATCATGGCTTCATGTTGCTGCAGGACGCCCTCAATAGTCTCGAGGCGACTAAGTGGTGTGGGATTGTGTGCTGGGTCCATAGCTGGCCAGATTGTACTGTAACGGGTGTAGGATGAACCCAATTGCAGCACAAATGAACCAGGTTTGCAGTGTAACAGCTTTTATTCAGCAGGTAAATGCAAGCACACAGACAATCACTTGATGAGTCAGTGGGTATGGCAGGATTCGAACCCCGGTCTCCCGTGTGGTAGGCAAGGATGTTACCACAAGACCAACAGGGCAGGCAGGAATCACAGTGAGGCTCGTGAGCAGGCTCAACGAGTGTGTTGGAGGGGAAATGTCTCAAACTCACTGCTGTTGGAAGTCTTCCTGGCAGTTGGTACAGATGAGGGCTGGGAACGGATCCAGACCTTGAGACGAAGTTGGGTAGGCTGACGGTACCAGAGGTGAGGAGCTGACGGGGTGTAGCTGACGCAGTGGATCTACCGGCAGAGCAGGAACAGGCTGAGTGCCAACCAGCCACAGACTGACGACGGACAGAAAGCAGGCAGGCAATACTCGTAGTCGAGGACAGAAGGCTGGTGGATTTACCGGGGCTGAGACGTGAAGCAAAGGTCGGAGGCGAGTCGGGTCAATACCAGGGAAGCAGTCCGGAAACAAACGCTGGAGAGTCAGGCATGAGAGCGAAGACAATCTGGCAAAGAGTGAGTGGAGTGAGGCTGCATATAAGCTGGCTTGATTGGAGATGGTGAGCAGGTGACAGCAGCAGGTGAAAGCAGTGAAGCTGATGAGGGGTGTGGCTGAGCAGCAGAGCAGGGGAGAGGGAGAGCAGACTGTGACAAAGAGTGTTATTGTTGAAAACAACAAATATGACTTTATAAAACCACTTTTTATAATATATATCAATCTTTTGATCATCTGCCACAATAATGTAATGAATTTAAATGAAATGATAATGATAATTACAGATCATAATTAATTAATCTCTCCATTTTTTTAATCTCTTGACAGCACTACTTATACAATCATTTTCAGAATTTTCATGCTTTTTTTTTTCTATCTTTACAGCTGTGTCTATGTGTCTTACTGGCAAACAACAATCAGTGAAAATGAACCAAGCACATCCCAAGTATTAATTTTGCAATAGAATATGTTTGGTTTATACTTTGTTTTTTGTTTGTTTGTTTTGCTTTGCCTGTACTGTTACTGTGCTAACATTAGCTATGCTAAGTTATTACATTACCAGTCCATGATTGGAGGGGGAAAAGATGCTGTGGCTCATTGCTTTTGTCAACCTGTGGTCGTCTGTTGCAGATGATTCTGGTGTAGAAGAACTGTGGTTCCAGTGCAGTCTTTGCTGTGCTGCACTCCAATGATGCAGGTAAGAAGAAAATGGTTGCTCTTTGTCCTTACAGAGTTAGCAGTTTGGCACTAAACCAGCTTTATTTCTCCTTGTTGCTTTTGAAGTTAGCTTGCATACTTTGTGTCTGCTGCAGGTGCTAACTTGTTTCATCTCGTCAACCATTTAGATGAGTCCTGTATTTGCTTCGAGCGGGCCACATGGTGACCAAAGAGTCTTTTCTGCTGTGAGCAGAAAGGTGAGAAAAAAAAGTGGAGGAGGGACAGATATAGATATAAACAGCTCATTCTAAAGAAACAGAAACAATTATTCTTTCAGCTAATTATCCACCTTATTTACGAACACGGAAGTAAATAGTGATCAACTTCCGTGTTTTTGTGTGTGACTTCCGGTCAGCCGCTTTCCCTCATGCTTTCCCTTGCCGGAGCTAACGGTGCAAGCTAATTTTTTTCAATTTTCAATTGTTTATGTTAGTCAATCAGTTAGTTAGTTAGTTTGTCTGTGTACTTTATATAGATAACTGTGCCCACGTTTCCGTTATCCGGTAACTGCCAGTAAAATAATTCCCTCTAAACGCGAATAAATCGCACGTCAATCAAAAACTATGAACCAAAAAAAGCACAATCTATCCCAAGTGAGACAAACTGCTTGATCCCTGTCTCCAGTGTACCAGCAGAGAACCTGCAGAACCGAATCAGCGAAAAAACACACCGGGCCACACACACCTTTCTGCCTGAGCAGCTGAAGCTGCAGCTTGCACCCTTGACACACAGACGGTGCGTCTGCATACCAGCCAAACGTGTGCTCAACTGTGAGAAATAAATATGTGAGGTGTATGCTGCTTTTCTATCTTTTTTCTTTCTTCTTTCCTTCTTCCTTTCTTTCTTCCTTTCTTTCTTCCTTCTTTCTTCTTTCTTTCTTCCTTCCTTTCTTTCTTCCTTCCTTTCTGTCAGCGACATACACTCATAACACAGGACGGGTTGTTTTTATTGACTGAGATGATTATTAAGCCATAGTGATGCGCAGATAGGCTCTGACAGCACCCGAATCAGCATGTACGCATCAACCATCCCGCCGTTACAACATGATTGAGCTAGCAAAGCAGTTTTGTGTTGCTATGTGTGGTATTTATTCAGTTTTGGGAAATCACGATGTCTAGAAAGCATCAGTGGCTGCAGCTGGCAGGGACAGCTAACACTAGCAGCAAAGCTAACATCAGGACGTCATCTGTTCAAAGCCTCCCATTGTCAGATACAACATGAAACTACTCCAGTTAGCTCAATCATGTTGTAACTAAGACATCCGCTGGAAAAAATATTTTTTTCACGGACCGTGATTAGCCCAGCTAATCTACGATAACCATTGTGTTTATAGACTTTACAAACATCAGATTAGTCTAAACGGTGATATAGTGATGTGAGAAATGTGATATACAGTATATATAGCTAAACTCAACAAGGTAAACAACAAGGCGATTCCCATTTACACAGTGGTCAAGAGTGCTGGACCGGAAGTGTCGCACAAAAAAACGGAAGCTGGCTGCGTTCTGTTTTGCCTCCGTGTTTCCCTTGAAAAATAAGGTGAATACACTAAAGAAAACATACTTCTGTTCCATTTCTGCCAATAATATATCCCTCTAAATCCTACATACTGGAGCTTTTAAAAAAGATGACGCGCACAGCTGTATAGGTTGAATTCAGAGGACAGCCGATAATTTTTTGGGCTGTGTTTATGACCCTCTGAAAAGCTTTTTTGTCTGCAGCCAGCGTACCGAACTGTGAGGTAGTATGTTAAAACGCTCTATTGTGGAGCAGTAGGTCAGATTATTTTTCTTCAGGATTCTCAGGAGGTGCAGATGCTGCTGTACTGTGCCTTCTTGCAGTGGTGTTGGTGGATCAGGAGAGATTGTCTGATATGTGGATTCCCTGGAATCTGAAGCTGATATAGCTAAGTATATTACTGATTTGCCACAGAACAAAATCCTTAGGAAGGATTTTCCGAAGCATCCTAAGCTTTTCCATTGGTCATAAGGAAGGGTGACATTGAACAAATCAGTCATTCATTCATTTTCCGTAACCACTTATCCTCTTGAGGGTCGCGGGGGGCTGGAGCCTATCCCAGCTGATACTGGGCAAGAGGCGGGATACACCCTGGACAGGTCACCAGACTATCACAGGGCTGACACATAGAGACAGACAACCATTCACACTCACATTCACACCTACGGACAATTTAGAGTCACCAATTACCCTGCATGTCTTTGGACTGTGGGAGGAAGCCGGAGTACCCAGAGAAAACCCACACTGACACGAGGAAAACATGCAAACTCTGCACAGAAGGGCTCCCCAACTCTGGGTGACCCTCTTGCTGTGAGGCTACAGTGCTAACCAATACACCACTGTGCCGCCAGTTTTCTTTGATATCATGTATGATACCTGACTACTTGACAAATTCCATATTCAGTAATCCAATTGATGTAAATGGTTTTAAACAACAGAGTGACGTAAAGTGTGATATTGAAGTAAAACCTAAATGGGTAGCTCTTCACACTGCACAAATTACAACGTAATTTCATAAAGTAACTTTAAATTTCTGGCAATGACAAGTAACAATTTCGTCATCTTAAAGTGTAATCTAATGGTTATATGCTGTTTCTGGTGATAGAAAGTAATTATTAGCATTATAACAGTTTGTCATTAATGTAGTCCACTTGTTGAAAACTACTTTTTTTTTTTAACTTCTCTCTTTGATGGAACTTCCATATTCTTGAGAACAGATGAAGTTGTGACAGTACTGTTACCCAATCAGTGTTGGTTTTGAGGGCGATTTTTGAAGAAGTCCTTAATAGATAAATAAAAACAAATGCTGGTCTCTTCTAATAGAAAGAGAAGGCCCACCCACCTTTTGATAAAGAAAACAATAATGAGTGCCATCACTGTCTCTGGTTATAAATCTAAGGGCTGAATGGTAGACAGCATTTAGAGGCACAAGAGTGGAGGCGGTCGCATGGCGATAGATTAGATAGATAATTATGAACGGCCAGTCTGTCTTACAGTGCATACAATAAAGATTAGTGGGAAGAGGAGAGCACAAAATCAAGATGATGTGTACTCTAATGGCTCACATAGTAAGGTCAGCGTAATTAACAGTTTTACTGCCAAACCACAGTCTTGTAACTGTGTTGCAGGCCACATATGGCATATTTTGAACAACAAGCCGGCAGCCATGTAAAGTCAGTCTGTGGGCCACAATTGACCTATGGCTAAGCCGCGCCCCCCTCCACTCACTCAGACAAACTATCAGCATTCAGTGACTGGTGCTATGCCAGGTGTCAGAGTATGTGACATTTCTCAGGAGGCAATTGATGTTTTTTGGGGACATAACGATCAGATGTCATTGAGAAGTAACCAAAAGGGCCTAAACCAAGCATTGGAGGGATATATTAATCATTTTATTGTTGAGAAGGTCGATGAAAAGCTCAAATTACAAGCCAAAATTTACAGGTCACAGTGCACGCTTGTGAACTGCATCTCGTTGCCGTCACCATCAAAGACAACAAGTTAAAGTGCCACTGAAGTTAAGGTTTTTGGCTCAGAATATGAGAAGTATAACAGCCTTTTTACCATCTTTACCAAGAGTGTCTCTCCGTTAGTTTGGTGCTGCAGTATTTACATTGAATCATTCAGCATAACGTTTGTTACCGTTGTTAACGTTTGTAACCTTGTTATCTCTGCCATTACAGATAAGTTAATGAAGCTAAGCTCCAGAAGTTAACGTTAGCTTAACTAGAGCCCTTTGGACAACAGTTAACAATGATGTACGATCACCAAAGTACAAAACTAGAACAAAATAGGCTAATGAACTCCCAGCAAACAAGGTGACATGATGAACAACGCAGCTAGGAGCTACCGTTAGGCTAACTTTAGCTAACGTTAGCGAGAGATGTTAAAGATAACTTTATATTTCTTACCAGCAAAGTGACAATATGTTGCCTCAAACACGATGTTGACTTACCTTAAAACAGATGTAGACATCATTGTTCATCTTATTCACGTTGAGTTGATGTTGTGGTCTAACGTTACCACACAACTTTATCCAAAGGAGACACTTTTCTCGGTTGAGATGTGGTTTAAAGTGTAAGAAATACACCTCGTCGTCCAGCCTCTCAGGATACCTTGTGTTGGAGTTGCATGTACCCCATTTTTACGCTTCAAATCTTCGAAAAAGATGATGAAACTGAATAAAACTGACTTTCTGTAATGCATTTCAATGGACGTCCAGGTAGAGAATGTCCGAGTGTATGGGAATGGCTATACATACTGTCATTGGCTCATCGTGTTTGAGGGCGGGACTTTGGTCAATTGGCCCCCAGGGTTAGAGTGAGCTGTTTATGTCTGCATAGGCAGCCGGTCCTAATGTACGGAGATCACCATTTTGCACCAGCATGTTTCTACAGTAGCCCAGAACAGACAAACCAAACATTGGCTCTAGACAGGGCCATTTGTGTTTTGTCATGGGCCACCATACTTAGCAGCCCCTCCATGATGAGAGCATGGGAAACACACAACATTTTTTAAAAACTGCTTTATTCAGTGTTTTTACTGGTTTAAAGCACCTGGTTCATTTGTTTTGGAGATGAAGAGATGTCTGAGGATAATTCAGCTCCTGGTAAAAACCTCCTGAGCAATGAACACTTAAGGAATTCTAACTGGGAGAAGTTTCAGCTGGTTGTAATCTGCCATCGCTAGTTGCCACTAAATCCCCCTAAATCTTGCTCCTTTCAACACAATGAAAGACGCTGATATCAAGAGGTTTTTGGATATGTGGAAATATCACAATGTGGACCTTTTCAAGAGGGTGGCTGAAGGAATGAAAGAGGGAGGCTGTGTTCACACGTTCGGATCTATTTTGACACGACACAAGACATGTTAGGTCACCCTAATCAGAGTACACATGGCTGCATGTAAACAAAAACATTAGTAGAATATTCATTTTCATCAGCCCTGTTAGCTCAGCTTAATCAGAATATTGTCTTTTTTGAAATATAGGCGAAACCCAGAATATTTTGTGCATGTAAACATAGTCGTGTTTACTGCAGGTCTGATGGCCCTGTAGCAAAATCCACTCTTGCAACAATTCTATTTTTAGTTTAGGGATGTAGGACATCTACAGACAGTCTGCAATCAAAGAGAGAAACACTTTATAACTCAGCAGTCAAGAGACGATTGTAAATAAAATTTCAGACTTTGAGAGCCTTATTTTAAGGAAACTGGAATAAATGCTTTTAAAAACATTTCAAAGACCTGCAAATGAAAAACACAGCGGTCACACATATCCTAAAACTATTCAAGGCAGGTGCTGGACAACAACAAAACGGCAATAAACAGTCTGAAGGAGAGCATTCAGATCAAAATGTCATTTGTTGATGTGCCGATAAATGTCAGTTGAGAGCTACAGCATGTGAACCTTTTTTGCGTGCTGATAAAGACCTCTTCAGGTAGAAGCCAATTTCAGTCCACTGTTCGAATTGCTGTCACAGGAAGTGATGTGGCAGGGTTTGGCTGAAGCATCACATATAAAAGCTGGCGATTGTTTGGGTGAAGACATCATACAGGGCATACATTCCTGTTCAAAATTTCATCACCTGCTGTTCCAGGAGACGCAGCAAGCAGCTGAAATCCAGTCTGAGGAGGCGTTCAGGGACTTCAGTAGGTGAGAAATATACTGTCTCACTTTAATTCTTTATTTGTGCATGGAATAATAAAAGACAAAAAAAGAAGAAAAGAAATATAACAACATAAGAAAATGTGCAGGTGGACTGACATTGAGATGAGAGAACCAGGAGTGCTAAAATGCTAACTCATTTCTGGGATTTAAGACTCATTCCTGCAGCACTCTACAGAGATGCCACAGGTGGACAGTGAATAGTGGGGTACAAAAAAACTTCACAGACACTGAGCACATATTCAGTTTATGAGCGAACATGTGTGCTTGTCTGTACAACTTGTGACACTGTCTGTAAACGTCCTTATCATGTAGCTGGAGCCATGGCAGTCAGCTGGATCATTCTGTTCTATGGCCTGGGACTGGTACCAGTACACCTTTGTATCTTTATACAACATTAACATTCATATTATATGTCCACTGCAAAAACAGTGACATTGTTTATTACAATGATGATGATGATGATGATGATGATGATGATGATGTACTTTTTCTTGTATTTACCAGGCAGCAGCTAAGCTAACGGGTGATACAGGCAAGTCACATATTATAAATGTTTTTCATGTTAATTACTGTCAAAAGGGGGACAAAAACTTGACTCAGGCTGAGGTTGGATTCAGAGTGAGAAGATTTCAAATACCCTGTACCCTTTACACTTGTGATTTTTTGGCAGGCTAAAAAAAACTCTGTGCATCTTTGCTGAGAAGGCTCTCACTCAGAATGATTTAGAAATTAATTTCAAATCTTAAGGTCAGGCACAATTTTAAATTTAAGTATTGATGCGCACTTTAAACATGACATGACATTTTAAAGTAAACATGTCTCAGGTCTGTGGGACAGGAAGCAACCCTAACTGTTCCAATACATTGGTAATTATGTAAATAAGGTACTTTTGTAGTCCTGTTTTGAGCAGCATCTAATTGATTCCACATCTACAGAAATGGATGTTGATGAAGGTCGTGACTGGGACATCTTTGACATCAATGAAGGTTTGTGGACACATTATGGTTTTTGCTTTGTTGTATAATCTGTGCATATTGCTGAGGATTTTCATCAACTGATGAAATTTTCCTGTTGCAGCGGCGGGGCTGGACCTGCTGGAGGGAGATATCGAACAGGACGATGTAAGCTGGTCTACACAGACACCAAAGACTCCAAAGGCTCCTGCTACTCTTCAGTAATCTCCATATTCAGGCCTATTTGAGTATGGCATTATATTTAATCAGGAGAGACAGATGAATGAAGTAATAATAACTGTGTGATAAGATTACAGGTGTAGAGATTAACAGATTATGTGCTGCTCAAGATTTGACAGAAGACTATCCAGTACGGAGTCCAGATGCTGATGAATCTGAGAACACTAGGCGGTGATGGAGAGGTGGAGGTTGCGTACCACTGTAGGAAGAAAGAACTGCAGGCAGGAAGAGAGGCATGTTTAAAACAAGAAGCAGAGACTGTGTGTCGCTGTGCTGTTGGTTCACTGTGATCAGCTGGCAGACAGGCAGAGTGAATGGCTAATGGTACAAGACATAAATTACCGATCTTATCATACAAAAGCTGAGCAGACCCAAACGAACACTGACATGAAGATTCTTTCAGCTATATCCAAGACATATCTCAGGACTACAAGGTAATCTGATTGTTTATTGTAACAGCTTGGTTTGGTCTTACTGTTGCATTTTGTTTGTCGTCTTTTTGCATAACTGTTTTTATGGTAATGCTGCTAAATTTTAGTAATATTACTAATTTTAGTAATATTACTAATGTACTAATATTATAGTACATTATAAAGTGTTAATTTCATTGACAAAAACCGTGTGCTGCTGGATGCAATTATCCTGAAAATGGAAATTCACCACAATCGTGTATTGTGATCCACAGTAAAATCATATATCGTCCCGTCCCTTGGGATAATAATTTATCCACAAAAATATGTTTTTCTGTCCTCAAAATGCCCCATTGTGCACTCGGAATTAAGACACTAACTTCCATATTTGAGCAGTATATGCAGGAAATAAAGCTGGGTGATTTGAACAGCATTAATGCGATGATAATCATTGAATAATTAAAATGATGCTGGTGTAGAGATGTTGTCATTTCAGCATTAGCAGCAGCAGAGAACACAACTTTATCAGTCTCAGGTCTCATTTTTAAGTGATTGTTTGGAAAGACAGTAATAATCAAGGAACGCAAACAATTTCAAAACACCAGGTTACAGTTAGATCACTAAAGTGAGTTTGCCCTGTTTTTATTCATCTCTATTTGTATATGTGTTGTTCTCTTCATTCCAATCAGGCATTCAGAAACTCCATCATAGGTGACAAGTATCGCTGGCCAACAACCATTCCCTACTACCTAGAGGACAGTCTGGGTAAGACACCGCATTACAATGGAAACTTACATTTACTGTACTCATCATGTTATCATGGATATGCACCAAACAAGGAAGCTTTTTGTTTCTTTGTGTTACACTTTGTAATATGTAGAGATCAATGCAAAGGGAGTGATCCTGAAGGCATTTGACCAGTACAGACTGAAGACCTGCATTGACTTCACACCACGTAAAAGAGAGAAGAACTACATCTCTGTGTACAAAGGGGGCGGGTGAGCTGCTCTGTTCAGTTCAAATAATCTGTGGTATTGAACACAACTGTGTTAGTGCGTATTCAAACTGTCCTCCCCACAAAAAGGCTGAATAGGTTGTCTGTCCAAGCAGACCACATCTCTGTTTACTGTTAGGTAGCGACCTCTGGTGGCTGAAGTAATTATGACAGAAGCAAAAGGGCCAGTTGTTAAGAAAATATCATTTGGATTAGAATGATCCAGATATGGAAATCCAATGTTTTGCTATCCATGTGATTGGATCACCGTGATCCAGATACACACTTAACAAACCGGAAAATCAGTGCTCTAAACAAAATATAACAAACAAGCAAACAAACAAACAAACAACAAATTGCTGTCAAAATCAAACAAAAAGTCTTCAATAGATAGCATAAAGTCTAATTTATCACACTAACTGTTCAACAAATCACGAAACGTGCAAAATATGAATAAATGTGGTTCTTTTCTGCTGGGATCAGAATGATCCCTATTTTTTTTGGATCAAAGGTATCCCAGTCCTATTAAGAATGAAGTTTTGATCCATATCAAAACCAAGACTGGACTGTGTGATCTAATCCGATTTCAGTAGCCTTTTTTTTTCCTTTTGAACAACCCAGTTTCAAGATTTGATCCAGAAGTCTGATCAGATTACTTTTGAACAACTGGGCCCTGGTGACGCAGTCAAAGATGTCCTGTAACAGAGGTTCTCAACCAGGGGTCGTTCAGGGAGTTTCAGGGGGTGTCCAGAAAAATGAAGATGTAGTTTATTTTCATTATTTAATTCTCTGTAGAGTTGAGCTCAAAGACTCATAGGAGAAATTCTGATCAGGGGCGTTTGTAGGATTTGAGGACATGTGGTGCTTAGCACACCGGACCTCTGTAGGGGGGTCCGAGGGGAACCTTCTTTGGGAATATTTCTTAATGAATAAGCTCTTATTTATCCTTAAACCAGTTTATTTTCCATATTAATTATGAATTAATAGTTGACAGTGAATGATACTGAGTAGCAACAGAATACTTTGCAACTACTATCATTAAAATTAAAACATTTTGAGGAACATGTACTTGAGTATTTCCATTTTATTCTACTTCAGGCCCTGATCACACAGAGCTTGTTTTCGCAGCTGGAGGCGGCTTTTTGTAATTGTTTTAATGAGAATGAAGCTCTTTGCTCGCTGTATTTGTGTTGCTACGCTCCTCGTGTTTCTGCACTCTAGGCGCCTGGCATTTTTGTTGGCACACTCTGAACTCCTGTTGAAAAAACTTAAACTCAGAAGAGAAAAGTGCCTCATGTCATCTCCACTTTTTCCCCATTGTCCAGTTGGATGATTTGAGAGGCGGGCCTTCTGTGGTGGTCAGGACAACAAGTTTACAGTTGGTTAACAATGGAGGAGGAACTGCGTTTGCGAAGCGTTTTTTTTTTTATTTTTTTAACTATTGGCATTCAATTATTGAAAGAAAAGGCAGTGCGGTACGTCTTGCGTTTTGCAACCTGCTAAACTCTGTCTCTGTGTGATCGGAGCCTCATAATTCTACTCCTCCACATCTCAGAGGGAAACACTGTACTGTTTACTGCACTACATTTATTGCCTGCTTCGGTTATTTTGAAGACTCAGATTATTAATACAAAATATAACTAATACAACTAATAAATGATGATGTTAAGTCAGATAACCAAAAGATATCGTGGGAAAGTTGAACTGGTATCGTAGTTCAGGCCTCAGGACTGCCATATAAAAACAGGCCCTGTTTGCTTTTAACAGCTCTTTATAGGGTGATAAGAGCCCATGTCAGTGTTTCAACACTTTGATCTACTGTCTCCAATTGAGCCTTTGCTCTGCCTTCAAATGCAGACCAAAAATTAGAGAATATTCCTTCATGGAGTTGGTGAAAGGCGAGCTCTGTGACAGCTTGACGGTCCATCACAAAGGTGCAGGACTTTGCAAAGGGTCATTTGGCTAAAACAAAAAATTTCAACAAAAACCTAATGGGAGTGCAGTTTTAAATTCCAGTATAATGGACCGTTAGGTTAGGTTTCTGCACAAATATCAATCCTCTGATATTGAGGCCTCTGAATGTTGACCTTAAAAGACCACTCAGTAAAAAGTGCATCTTGCTTTCCCTCTCTGTATAGATGTTTCTCCTCCGTGGGGAACCAGCGTAAGGGGAAGCAGCAGCTGTCCATTGGTGAAAGGTGTGACACACTAGGAATCGTTGAGCATGAGTTTCTGCATGCTCTGGGCTTCTGGCACGAGCAATCCAGAGCTGACCGAGATGATTACGTCAACATCATATGGGGAAACATCGAAACTAGTAACACTGATCAGTAAAATCTTATGTTGTAACTTCATAAAATAAATGAAAATGTTTATTATCACCTGGGTTTTTCTCCTAATGCATGCCTGCTATCTGAAAACATTTCTACAGTAGTGAGCAGTTGCAATACTGTTGTTCCATTGATCCTTGTTAAAAACAAAAACTGCATTCCCTAGATCATACACACAACTTCAAGAAATACGATGACACAGAGTCCAGTGCTCTTGGTGTTCCCTATGACTACGGCTCTGTAATGCACTACAGCAAGACAAGCTTCAGCAACAACTCTGAGCCCACCATCGTCACCAAGATCCCCCAGTTCATGGATGTGATCGGTCAGAGGATAGGGCTCAGTGCTAGTGACCTAACCAAGCTGAACCGTCTCTACAACTGCAGTAAGTCATGTCAACCTGTCATTGTGTCCATTACACAATTAATGAGAAAATCACCTGCACTTTGAGTGTCGGAACAATCAATACACTAAACCACCTCATAAAATAAAATATTCTAATATTCTAATCCCACAGAGGTACAAGACAAGAGTCAGAGTTTATCTAGCAGGAGGTGATGCAAATATATATTGATAATCTTTGGCAGTAACCTCTAATTCAGACCAGATGACCTCAGTGCTCATTTGTTTATTTTTTTATTTTTTTTTTTCTTTACAACTTACAACAAAAGGGTGTAAGCTTCTTGTGAAGATTGATGCACTGTTAATCTTGCAGTCAAGTATTTTATACCCATAATGCGTGGTTGTGACCGTCACCCACCCTCCCTGGAGACTAGCCTAACAGCCTTTATTGGAAAAACTTCCTAATATGAGTCAGAGAGGGCCGTGATACAACATAGTGTGTCAAGGGGGAAGTAAGGAAACAAGCAAGGGGGAGGGGGCAGGTGCTTAAGTCCTGAGTTGTATAGTGACAGTGCATGTGGAGAAGAAGGAGAACAAATAAACAAACAAAAAAAACAGAGGAGAAACAGGCAGTGTAGCTGATGTATTGCGGCCTTGAGGTGGTTGTGCTCCATGCAGATTATCAAAAATAAACATATATATGTCTACTATACTGTACTGAAAAACAAAAACAAAAGAGAAGTCTATACTGAACACCAAAAATGTGAGAGTCTTGGTGGAGGGGGAAAGCCTGATTGTAGAGAAGAGCTGCCAGCGCGGTGTGGTAGGTTTGAGATGCAAGTGGGCCCCTTTGGAGTGATCCCATCGGTTCTTTGCGATGCGTCACGGAGCTGAAGTATCAAACATGCATGCGTGTATTTGAACCCTCCCAATGTGTTTATGAAAACCATCACCAGGGTCCAGGGCTAGCCCTGCGGGGGAAGGGGGGCGGTATGGCACCCCAAGACCGCAGGAGTGCCCAGACCACCCGCCCGCCCCCACCACCCACCCATGGACGCACCCAGGGACTGTCCCCAACCCAAGGAGCCAGGCGCGGGGGCCCGGCACCACCCCCGGGGAGAGAACCAGCACCGCACCGGACTGGCCCGCACCAGGAGCCGGCCACCAGCAGACGCCAGACCAGACGGTAGTGAGAGCCCACCCAGGCCCGGGCGAACAAGGGAGGCAAGGAGGCGGTGATGCTGCAAGGCACATGTCCCCGGCGCATCGGGAACCAGGGGACCGCGAAGGGCCACCCACCCAAACCCCCCAGGACGGGCCGCCACCAACACACAGGAGAGAGCGGCCCGCCACGAGCAGTCAATCCCCCATCGGGACCCCCTAGCAGAGGGCCCAGAAACCACAGCCGGTCAGGAGGCAGAACCCAGGCAGGAACCCACAGAGCCCCCAGGGCGCCACCCGGCCCACCCACCACAGGGCCACGGGACCCCCCAGACACCGGGAACCCAGCAACACCACCATGATGTAAATGGGCTCCCTGGCTCCAACCCTCAGCCCAGGAGGGCCGGGCCCCACGAGCCACGCCATGCATATCTACAGTGTCTGTAAACCCACCAGCCCCCCTCTTACTATGATTCTCCGATCCCTGACGGAGAAACATTAACCCTACACCGTGAATGTGAATGTGAATGCCCATAAGTGTGATGTGGTGCATTAAAATTGAGGGACATAGGAGACAGGTGGGGGCAAGGCTGATGGCTACAGCATACTGCTGTCCTGCAGCCCGTGCATCCATAAGCACCTGGAACCTGTTCCCATCTGTCCCACAAGATGTAGGTGTATGTGGTGCTTTAAAATTGGAGAGCAGATAAGGATGGGCTGGGGGGCAGCATGGAGGGCTACCGGACACCACTGTCCCATAGCCTGCCCCATCATGAAGCCCCCCAATCCATCAGTGGTATGCACCTCGAAGAGTGAGTGTATGTGGTGCATTAAAACTGTGGAATGTGTGGTGAGTGAACTAAATGTGGTTCAGGAGGCTAGGCCAGTGTAGGCCCGGCTCGAGGGCTGGAGGGATGGATGGGAGGGGCTAGAAGGTGGCGCCAACCAGACCCCGGCGCCACGAGGCCCCCAGCGCCCATGGACAGCGGGGCAGGCAGGCCCCAAGGAAACCCATTGGGCCCCCACCCAACCCCGCCCCACAAGCAACTGCAGCGTCAGGCCCCCGCCATGGTCCCGACCTGGGCCACACCGCCCGCAGCAAATCGACCCCCAGCAGAAGGACGAGGCGCGTCACCAGGGTGCACGGATGACGGGCCCCACCCAGCCCCCCCGAACCCCGACGCGCAGGAGCACAGGCCAACCCGCAACCCTGCCAGTACCCTCCCAGACCGCCACAGACCCAAAGCCGGACCCCCAGCCCATCCGACCCGCCCCCCCACCGCCGGCCGCACACAAACGGGCAGGCCCACACTGCTCAGCACCAGAACACCCCCCGCGGACAGCCACCAGCCCCCACACCAGGCCCCGGGCCCGCCCGAGTCCGGGAGAGAGGAGCAGGGAGGGACGGGGAGAGGGGGGAGGGAGGAGGGAGGGGGAAGGGCGGGAGTGGAGCGAAGGTTTGGGGGGGGGGGGGGGGGGGGGGCGGTGACCATTTTTCTGTAAAGTATGTTAATTGGTTTCTGTGGCCAGCAGATATTTTCTCCAGCGAAATATGTTCTACAAGGAGATTCAGCCAATGGTTGATGTTGAGGGTCTGTTTATCTTTCCAATTGACTAGGATTGTTTTCTTGGCGATGGCGAGAGCTACAAGAAGAGAGTTGCAGTGGCTGTTTGGGAGGTCAATTGTCATCAGGTCACCAATTAAGCACAGGTTGGGAGATAATGGGATCCTGCAGTCCAAAATGGAGGAGAGTTTTTGAGTGACTGTTGACCAAAAGTGCTGGACGGGTGAACATAACCAGAGTGCATGAAAGTAGGTGTCAGCAGTGTTCTGAGTACACTGAATGCATGTGTCAGATTGACTAAAGCCCATTCTATTCATCTTTTGTTGGATGATGTGTGTTCTGTGGAGTACTTTAAATTGGATAAGTTGTATATTAGTGTGTCTTGGCATCTTAAATGTATTTTTGCATATCTGAGTCCAGAAGTCAGGGTCCGGTGATACACCCAGCTCTTTTTCCCATTTTAAAATTGGTAAATGTATAGAACTGGTCTTTGACAGTAGTTTATAAATCTTAGAAAGGTTCTTCTTATTACTCGGAGAAAGCTTTGTAATATGTTTGACAAATTCTGGTGGCTGCAAAGTGTCCTGAGGCGCTGGAATTCTCCTCTTGATTGTTTTTATCAATTGTAAATATTGTAGAAAATTTCCATTTCTTATTTCAAAAGTTTGAAATAAGTTTGTGTATGTCATAAGTATATTGTCTTGGAAAAGGTGATGGAAATGAGTTACTCCCTTCATCTCCCATGTGCTAAAATGGAGAGGTCTTTTGTTAATTTCAAAATCCCGGTTGTGCCAAATTGGAGAGAGCAAGCAAGGTTCTATCAGAGAGTTTGTGATTTCTAGTGTTTTCCACCAGGCTGACAAGGTGGAAGCAATCATTGGGTTCTTAAAACAGTTATGACGTCTGAGTGTAGTGGTGATAAACAGGAGGTCAGAGAGTTTTATATTGTTGCAGTCCGCCTGTTCTAGTTCAAGCCAGGAGTTGTAGTCTTCGTTAGGATATAACCATTTCAATAGGTATTGTAGCTGGTTCACTAAATAGTAAAGTTTAAAGTTTGGAGCATCCAGTCCCCTTTCCAATATGTTTTTCTGAAGGGTGCTTAGGCTAATTTTGCGGACTGCCATGGCCAATGGTTCGATGAATATTGCAAACAGTAGAGGTAAGAGTGGGCACCCTTGTCTGGTTCCTCTCTGCAAAATGAAGCTTTTAGATGTGATCCCGCTGGTGGTGACTGTGGCCTTAGGGGAATTATATAAGGCTGATACCCACTGGATAAATGACACTCCAAAACCAAATCCACTCAGGGTGGCAAATAGGAAGGACCAGTTGACCTTGTCGAAGGCTTTTTCTGCATCAAGTGACAGAATAATTGCTTTTGTATTAATGAGTTGTACTTTACTTATCAGATTAAGAACTCTTCTGACATTATTACTTGAGTGTCTGCCATTAATGAAGCCCATTTGATCATTATGAATTATTGATGCGATTATTTTCTCCAGTCTAGAAGCAAGTGCCTTTGAGATAATTTTGATATCACTGTTGATTAGTGATAGAGGACGGTAGCTAGAAGGAAGTGTGGGGTCTTTGTCTGGCTTTAGTAATAATTTGATTGCTGCTGTATTCATGTGAGGTCTTATACGTCCGTTCTTTTTGATCTCTGTCACTGTACTGATGAAAAGTGGTGCTAATATTGTCCAGAAATGTTTTATAAATTCAGCAGGAAAGCCGTCTGGACCTGGAGCCTTACCTGTTGGCATTTTGTCTAATGTGCTCTGCAGGTCATTAATAGTCAGGGGGGTGTCTAACATATTTCTGTGTTCCGTGGATAACTCAGGTAAATTTAGGTTATCGAGAAAAGCCTGAATATCTTCTGGGTTTGGATTGTTTACTGTTGAATATAAGTTATGGTAGAAAGAATAGAAAATCTGATTGATCTCCTGAGGAGATTGTGTGTAATTTCCGGACGGCCCCTGGATTGTTGGTATCTCTTTATTGCGTTGGAGCTGATTAGCCAAAAATTTTCCTGATTTGTTACTGTGTTCAAAATCATTATATCTTAGTTGCTGTATGATAAATTCAGTTTTCTTTGATAGAATATTGTCCAGTTGCGAGTTTGTACACTGTAATTGGGTCCATACTTGATCACTTGGATTGTTTGCATATTCCTGTGTTAGTTGTTTAATTTTTTCCTCAATGTTTTTTTCTGCTTGCAATTCCTGTTTCTTCTTGTAGGAGGAGTATGATATAATTTTTCCTCTGATTACTGCCTTCCCAGTTTCCCATATTAAAGATGGAGATAAATTTGGAGACTCATTGTCTTCAAGGAAGTTTGCCCACTCCCGTCTCACTATTTCGTCAAAGTCTGGGTCTTTAAGTAAAGAGATATTAAAGCGCCATGTTGGGGGCCGTTTATGGGTGGTTTCTATTTGCAGATTGAGGAGGGAAAAAAATAGAGAAGGAAAGGGAGAATACTGGGTGGGGTATGTGAAGTGTACATTCACACCCTGTGAGATTTTTTTTTTTTTTGAGAAGATCTACATCTGACGTGACCGCCGCTAAGGTGGAGCGGAGTTCTGCGTTGTTTTGCTGCAGGTCGCTAATCTGCTGGTAAGTGAACGCCAAGCTTACCTTCAGGTCTTTTATCTCCTGGTGAAGCATACCGAGCACTTCTAGCTTCTTGTTGATGGATTCCAAGACGCTAAATTCGGAGGATAATAAGTCTTGTGTATCGGTGGCTGAGTCGGTCTTCTTCCTCTTATTGGGGTTGTCGACAGGACCCTCCATGATGCACTCGTAGTAGTAGTGATCGATAAACTCTTCTAGGTCCTCCACTCTGGCTGATGGTGCAGGCTGGAGTTGTCATCCGTTAGGTAATTATATTTGTTTGGCTAGTTTGTTGATATCTAATCTAGCAGCTAGGCGCCGCCATGTTGAATCTCAAAATCTCACAGTGGTCTCGCGGTCTCACACTGCCATCCGGTCTCTTGGTTATCAGTGCTCATTTAATAATCATGTGGCCATAGCCTTTATTATCCAGAATGTTTTCAGGTCTCAGATCAATACACAGTCTTTCTGCTGAGGGTTGCCAGCTCTTTTCTGTTCCATGTTTTCTTTTGGGTTCAGGCACACTTCTGCTGTGAGATGATGTCACCATATTTGTGTGATGGTACTTTTGCTCTGTACCTGCATAATCCCCCCCATCAGTTATGAAGCACTGCACTGAAGCATCTTGGTGAAATTCTGAGTGTTTCCTCTCCACAGCCAAGTCTTCTACCTTTGTGGACAGCTGTGACTTTGAGGAGGACAACATTTGTGGGATGATTCAGGGTCCCGGCAATGCAAAGTGGGAACGACTCACTCGTGCTCGTGGAGGGCCTCAGACTGACTTCTCCAACATGGGACAATGCAAAGGTGACAGTCAATCATAACAAATGCATGTTATAGAGTTGAACCTTTTTTAATGTCCTGGATGTTCCTTTTACAATCTACTGCAGACTCTGACAAAGCATTCTCACAGAACGGTTCCTATGATATCATACTAATTAACGCCCCATTAAAGGGAAATTTCAGTTTATTTCAACCTGTCTCCTATCGTCCTAAATTTGTTTCAAGTGACTAGTGACATAAAAATAATAGTTAGCATGTTAGCCGTTAGCCTAGATACAGCCGGGGCGCATAGTAGCGTCAGACCTGTTAAAACGTAAGAGAACGGGCAACCTTCAAGTGCAAAGTTAGTCCACTAAACAAGCTTTTTTCCCCACAAAGACCGCCTCATATCGTTAGGATAAATGTCAGAGAAAATATAGAATGACATGTAAACGTGTTGTCTTACCTTACCAGTGTGCTGCCATGTTTGTTTACCATTTAGCTCTGCTTTCCAAAACACGGCCGAAATATCGCAAGAACAAGCAGCGATCTCATACCATGCCTGAAATCTCGAGAGCTCTAGATAAAGCCCAGCTGGATACTACTCCAGTTGGAGGTGTTTCGTCCTTGGTCACATCCAGACCTTGAAAATAAGGCTGCAAGCGGTCCCATTCCTTGCAACAGAGGCATTCCTCTTCTGTGGGCACTGGGGCACAGCATTCACAGGTACACCACCAATCTCCAGAGCTACGCAGCCTTCCAGCAGCCATTCCTCCTCTCTCGTCCTCTACCTGTTGCGCCTCTCTCTCTCTCTCCTCCTACGTTCTTCATATTCACAAAGCTCTTTGTCAGTGTATTCTGGCTCAAATAAATAAGGGCGGCCATCAAACTCTGCAAAATCAAATTCCTCCTCCACAAAGTCGAAGTCTGGCAAAAAGTCAGCCATTATTCTATAAATTTAAAAAATAAAAAATAAATGAATGAACTTTTCAGGCTACTGTCCGGTTCTGCCCTCCAGCTGTTGTTGCTTGTTCTTGTGAGATTTCAGGCATGGTATGAGATCGTTGCTTGTTCTTGCGATATTGCGGCCGCACTTTGGAAAGCAGAGCTCAATGGTAAACAAACATGGCACCACACTGGTAAGGTAAGACCACACGTTTACGTGTTATTTTCTATATGTTCTGACATTTATCCTAACGATATGAGGCAGTCTTTGTGGGGAAAAAAGCTTGTTTAGTGGACTAACTTTGCACTTAAAGGTTGCCCTTTCACTTACGTTTTAACAGGTCTGACACTACTATGCGCCCCGGCTGTATCTAGGCTAACGGCTAACATGCTAACTATTATTTTTATGTCACTAGTCACTTGAAACAAATTTAGGACGATAGGAGACAGGTTGAAATAAACCAAAATTTCCCTTTAATGACGTTACGACGTCCTAAACATACAGTCACATGCTTAATGTAAAGTCATGGAGGTTAGGTTTAGGCAAGTAAAGGCTATCCACAAAATTTGAGCCCCTTATAGTGCAGGCAGTCGGACCTGAAGGAGACTTAAATAAACTGACAATAATAAAGTTGGATTAGTCCCATAAAAAGTAATGTGAGGCCCAACATTACTCACTGTTGTCTCCTCCTGCCCTCAGGAAAAGGCTACTTCATGCACTTCAGCACAGCCTCTGCTAAATCTGGTGCCCGTGCTCTACTGGAGAGTCGCTGGTTTTACCCCAAACCTGGAGCCCAGTGTCTGCAGTTCTTCCTCTATAACAGCGGGGCAGCTGATGATGTTCTCAATATCAAGGTGCGACAGTATGACAAGGCCAACCCCAGCGGTAAACTGAAGTTCTTCAAGAGAATTTCAGGTAACAAATGAAATATTGCATGTTGTGTGTTTTATACAGTGTTGTTATAATTAAAGCCTCCACATGCCAGAAGTCGGTGACTTAAATGACTCTGAGCAACACTTTGACTGCATCTATGTCCACCTGCATTCTCTCATTTTTCAACAACATCCCTTACGAATGTTATCAGCCCATTAAATGGCCGTTATCAGGTGTTGTCACTACCATTAAAATGCTCCAGACAGAGCAAAGTGCATCTGCCAGAAGGTAAGAACATGCACATCCACTGCTGTGAAAAAGTTACAGCTGGAGTTCTCAATCTCAAGCCGAGCCCGATGGGTTGGCTAAAAATGTCCGCTTATTGGCCAGGTTGGGCAGGACTCAGGCTGTGGAAAAGACACACATTTATTTATGTATTTATTTATTTAATTTAGAGCAGGGAGCTTCTCTAGCGTGGAAATACAGTGTGGAGAGTTGGTGATCCACTGAGCTGGTCCATTTTCCATCGGAGACACGCATGACTTTTAGTGGTCCAGTTTAGTCAAGTCTGGGCTCAGTATTTTACGTGATAATCTCAGACAGGCTGAGTTGGGGCTTCAGCTAACATGGGTTGGCACCGTTTGGGTTGTAATTTTTTCGGCCTGTTGAGAACTGTACTACTCTCTACTTTCACTTTTGTTTGGTTTAGGCACTAAAACTACATGGTCAGGGATAGGAAGAGATCACAGTTTGGGTTAGAATAAGTACAACTGTTATGACCATTATGTAACGTGAATTACACTGGGTATGTCATTTCAGTTCTGCTCTAATTCTAAAGTCTTCAAATACCATCAGACGCTGACGCCAAAAGCCACTTTTCATGGTGGTATGAGACACCGCTGGGCAGTGTCAGTGTGTAACGCAGCCAGATAGAACCTTTTGCGGTGTTATAATACACTGCTGGTCAGCAGGACCATGTCCATCGCAGTGATATGATATGCTGGTAGATAGCAGAAACACTGCCAGTAATGATGTTCACAAAGAAGCTGGAAAGTCCACATAGTTGGGTGGGAGGCGTGGTGGATTGGATCCCACAAACCCCAGACTTTCACCCAGGAAGCCAGTGTTTGCATCTTGTTTGAATGTAGAGCCAAACCATCAGGTTTTTTCTAAACCTGACTGTGTATGCTTTAGTTGACATCCTGGCATTGGTTGGGCGTCCCACAATGTCAACAGCAGACACATAAGGACACCTAGCCCATAATATATAGACATAAAAGGCGACTGACAAAGCCGCGACATGTGACGACATTGTAACGAGAATGGGTTGGTTTCACACAGGACACAGACAGCCAGAGTTGGGGTGAAGCAGAACACAACAACGGTGTTATGTACTTAAAATACAAAGTAACTGTATTTTGTTACAGTTTAAAGAGCTGCCATTCTGAATACAGCTATTGTCTTTTGAAGGGATTACTTTTTGTTTCTGTTTTATGGTATAATTCTCCGGCCACTAGAGATTGCTGCTTAACAGTTAACATGATGAAAGAAGCCAGGCCAAACCATCACAAATCTGTGCCCCTGACAACTGATAATGGACATTAAATGGGCTGATAACATTAAAAGCAAGGGTCAACATCAAAAAACAAATTATATACATAATAGATCAGCTCAGATCAAAACAAAAACTCAAATATTTCACCTACAACTTCAACCATGGTATTTACATAGTGATTCATCTCTGTTCTATCGGTTCTCCTTACAGGAGGTGATATGGGCTCCTGGGAACTGCATAACATCAATCTGGATATGACACAGAAGGCCCGTGTGGTTTTTGAGGGCGTGAGGGGAAAGAAAAGTTCAAATGGAGGTTTCTCGCTGGATGACATTAACCTGTCATCCACAAAGTGTCCTCAACACACCTGGCACGTCCGCAACATCAGCCGCCTGCTTGCCACCACGTCAGCAGAAAACCCACAGTACAGCCCTCGCTTTCTGTCACCAGCAGGTTACTCCTTTCAGGTAAATGCCTTTTAAATATCTGATTCTCTCGATGCTGAAGAAATCCAAAGCTTGACTCACTTGTTGTTGTTCTAGTTGCTAAGCTATCATTGCACAACAGCTGTTCTGTCGAGGTGTTAAGTTTATGGTCAGTGAACTAACATTACCGTAACATGCTTGCACAGTACTTTAATGTTACTTAATCTCTACAGATATCGACATATGTATGCAGAATGTGCAGGCAGCGGGACAAGACTTTGGTATTTGTAGTCCTTGTTTGTAGTTTTTTGGGGGAGTTTCTCCTTATCTGCTGCGAGGGTCCAAAGGACAGAGGGATGTCGTATGCTGTAAAGCCCTCTGGGGCAAATTGTGATTTGTGATATTGGGCTTTATAAATAAAATTGAATTGAAAAATTTAATATACTGACACACATGTTAAATGCACTCAAGTAGCCAAGATCAAGCTGACAGGGAGAGCTAACAGTTGACGTGGCAAAGTTAGCTTAAGAATATAAGTGTGACCATGTCTGGGTTTTTTTTGTTGTTTTTTTTTTTGAAAGTTGTTAACACAGGGTATATAATGCCAGGGTTGGCCCTCACTAGACAGGTCCACTGGGAAAATTCTAAAACCTCCCAAAAGCCAGTCTGTGCATGTTCGGTTGTATGCAGTCTTGGAATCCATCAGCTATTGTCCCACAACAATTTAGCTTTGTTATCTTTTCTTTTATTTGTCCACATTCATATGCAGGTATCTGTTTCTACAAATTAGTGGAAATGTCCATCCATCTCCAAACTTGAGTCTCATGTTACTCATCGAACTGTAAGCAATGACCAGTGCACAAAAGAGAAAGTCTTGGTCTGGATATCATTTATGTGGATATCCATGGGCTAAAACAGATCCCCTGAAATACTGGCTTGCCCCTAGAGGCTAAATTTGTCATCGACAATAGCTGACGGGATTGCTTCATACTGCTTTGTGATCCACAGGTCAGTGTGTACATGAACAGGAGAAAAGACCGTTCAGAGTACTTGGCCACCTATTTCCGCCTGACCTCAGGCCCTAATGATCACAAACTCAAGTGGCCATGTCCATGGCGACAGGCAACCATCGCCCTGATGGATCAGCAGTCTGACATCAGACGGCAAATGAACATGCACCGAATGGTCACCACTGACCCCAACATGAAGTCCTCTGATGGTAAGAGAAGGGGGGATAACTTGTAGTACAAGCCTGAATCACCCCTTATTGTTGCTTTGTTGGTTAAAAAGAGAATCATAGCTCACCTCTTTCTCCACAGGCACTGAGTACTTCTGGGATAATCCCAAGAAGGTGGGGTCTCGAGTAAATGAGTCTAATGGCAGCTTTTACTATCGAGGCCCATGCAAGGGATGGTCACATTTCATCGACCACAGCAGACTAAAGAGCAGAAACTTCATCAAAGGAGACGACGCCTTCTTCCTCCTCAGTCTGGAAGGTGTGGAGTCAGACAGGACCAAGACATCAAATACAACCATACTGTATATCATCCTGTCTCTGAAATGTCAACGTTATTGTCTGCTTGTCCTCAGATATCTCTCATCTCCTGGTATCTCAGCCTCTTCCCCGCTCTGCAGTCCAAGCTGACGCCGATCTAATGATGGCTGCAGACCAAGGTGCTCCACAGGGAGCAGGGATGAGCAGGAGTAGGAGACAGCAGGAGATCGAAAAGGTGCCGATCATACAGGACATGTCCTGATTCACAGAAGTGAGTGTAAAACATTAGGGTCAGCACTAGTTCACATCATAGCAATGACTCACCATGTTGATGCATCTAAAGCAAATTGTCATGTTCTTTCTTTGTGTTCTGTCCCAAATGTGTCTTTCATTACAGTGGCAGACGTCCCACGATTTACCATCTCCTCTCACCACTCCATGATGTCCCGATCAGAGAAAGCAATCAGCTCTAACAAGGCAAGAGATCACATTACTACATGATCTCTACAACCATGGGCACCAAATTATAGTTAAAAGTGGAGGAGCGGAGGGTCTGGGGCTCCTCTCTATGTCTATTATTTTACCAAGCCACTTTGCATGAAACCACGCCCACTTCCGCATGACGAAAGTAAGGAACTAGATATCAAGGCCTGATGACTGGCTGCCAGCCTACTGCTAGTCAGTCCTCTGTGCGATATACCTGCGGCCCCTCTGAATGATTTCTCCCCAGAATGTTTGTTGATCCAGCGGGGAGTTGGGGGGAGGTCCAATCACTGAAGGTCCATGAAATTCATAGTGTGGAAAATACAGTAGGTTGGAAAATAGCAACATGGGTAGTTAAAGGGGAGCTTTGCTGATTTTCAACCAGCTCTGTGTCATCGCAGTGTGTGCAAGCAAAAGTTCGGTGGACCTCCACCAGCAAATGACCTTCCAGCGCTTATAGCACAATGGAGAGCCAAACACTTGGAGTTTCCCGCTGAACATACTTCCTACACTGTGATCACCGAGCTGGTTGGAAATCAGCAAACTTTCCCTTTAACAGATGTAACAACTTGCGACTGTCAGTATAAAACATGGACTGTACAATAAAGATGAACATGACAGCTCCCCAGAAGTATTCACCCCCTGGTGGCTGGATGCAGTATAGGTTATAAACCCCGCTGCCTCAATGTTTAGCAGATGGGACATGGGCCAAACTAAAAAAATCAAAGTGCATGCCAAATAAATTTTTACCCAAAACCATCTGTTATTTTAGGTAGCTCTTATAATGTTCAAGTGTGGTGCTCAAAAGTGGTTTGACATCATGATTGACAACTCTGTGGAGACTGCCACTGCGCAGACTCTGGCTCCAAATGATATCACCAACATGAAATGGCAGCGGACTAATCCATGATGTTTTGACTTTTTTTGTACAGAGGGAGTGGAGACACATAGTCCATCTTTTAAGACAGTCTATGGTAAAACCAGACACATGGATACATAAAGGAAATAAAAGGGACAATGAAAGCTAACATCCTGCCGAGGAGTAGAGCTCCTTTGTGTTTTGTGGCAACGGTGGTGTTCAAAGCCACTGATGAACTCAAGCTGTGCTGTTGTTTAAATGACCCCCAGCATGCCACAGTGAGTGTTACTTGCAGCCAGTAATCGGACGTCTGGCAGCCTGCTTTCGTCATGCAGAAGTTTCATCTAAAATGAGTTGTTACAATAAGAGACACATCCTCGGCCAGAAAATTTTCTGCATTCCAATGAATTTTTACACTCCAAATTATGGTGCAAATGTGTTAATTTCCTTAAAGAAAAACACGAAATTCAGGTGAGAGGTGACAATTCAAAATTTCAAAACATCATGTCGTGTAAAGCAGTGGGGCTCTCACACATTCTGATTTGCTTGCAAATATTTACTCTCTTGCAGATTAGCTTCTCATTTAATGTTGTCTCTGCTGAGTCACACATGTAGGCATTTACTTAGTCCTCCTTTGTGTCTTTTGTTTGTAGAAATATCCTCTTAAAATGTGAATGTGGCACCTATTCACATTAATGATACATTTCATTAGAAACACCTGGATTTTAATAGCTCATCTGAGTTTCAGCAAGACTTCTGCTCATGTTAACTTCAAACTGCAGACTGTCACCAAAGAGGCCACTGTTTGTTTCACATGTGAATTTTAAGACAACCCATCATGTTTTTTTTCTTAATCTAACCATGTGTGTTTGTTGCCTTAGCCGAAGGAAATCAAACTAAGGACTAAGTATTTTACCTATGTTGTAAGTACTTTTTTTTTTTTAAAGTATGCATTAGAGAGCAGAAACTGCATTTCCTGTAAAAACAGAGGTGTATCTTGTGAAAGAAACAATTGACATGCTGAACATCTAAAACAGACGCAGAAGGGTACCTAGCGCAACACACCTGCTCTGTGGGCCCAATGATGCAGAAGCTCCAGGTTATTTTACGCATGGAAGTCGAACATTTTTGGCTTCATTTATAACATTAAAAGGAATGAATGGGGCTCCACCACCAATACTGTATCCAGGTCTCTATACATCCATGGTGAGAATATGTCTGTCACAGAAAATCTCCTGTCGTGTGTCACATGTGTGAAGGGTCACATCCAGATCTGAATCTTTAAACGTAGTCTGAGTTCATATGAAAAAACAGCTTTGGTTAGGATGGGAAATGTAGACTTTAATTCATACTGCATCCACTTATCCAAACTAGCTTGAATGTTTAAAGAAAGCAAAGATTGTTGATCAAAAAGTAGGGATGCAAAAACACACCTCTGCTCCCCCAAGTGTAATAGTGGGGGTGCAGCTGCTCAGCTTACTCCATTGCTCAGGCGACTCTGTCTACAGCAACTCCTTTTCATGTATAATTTGAATTTGAAATAAAAATCCAGATTTGCAACTCAACATTGATTAAAATACTGTGGTTATTTTCTAGGGTCCTCAACCATGTCATTGTAAGCTTAGAGGGGACTTACTTATAACTGACCCTTAGCTAAGCCCTGTCTCTTTGTGGTGGGCAAAGTCAGAACTTTCTTTAGGGTGATGGGGTTGCACCTTGGGGGATTAGGACTTGATAATCTTATCAATCCTGGCAGTTGGTTTTGGTTGGGAGTGCATATTTGTGGCAGGACTGATTCCCCAGATTTCAGGTGATCAGGAAGAAGCCTGAGAAGCAGTTCCCTACCACATAATACAAAAACTATTTAGATGGAGAAACAAATCTCACAAATGCCTTCACAGTGACAAAATGCCCCATTAATGATAAAATAAACCTTTGAACAAACTGTTGGGAATATGTTCAGCAAGTAAACTCTTGCATGAATAGTACTAAGATCTGCCCTGATGCAGGCAGACTAGTGGAAAGGTGGTCTCTAAAATTTCCTCCACAGAGTAAACTGAGAAACCAAGTTTCTGTCTGACAGTATCTGCTAACATGAGGTCTGCATTCGGTCTAGGAAGGATCAGAATGTCGTGAGTGTGTATTTCCTCATCTTTCTTAAATCCTAAAGAAAGGACATCGTCACACCCTGATTGGCCCAGAATCAATGCAACAAGCTGCTCTCAATTTTTTATTCAGGAGTCAGTCCCCACACCCTGCACAACAGGTGATCTGAATAACACTCCAATCAGCAACTGTGACAGCCAGCTGAAACAACTTGGGGGGAAAAATAAATGACAGCAAGCACCAAAGAATGAGGGACTGCTACATATTTACTTTAACAAGCAAAATTTGCCACACATCTGATCAACTTGCATAAAGGGCAAGATAGGTGTGCATTTCACCATTTGAAGGTGATTTAAAAAATTACATGGTTTCTTTTATCTTACTTGTGCAGGGTTTAGCCATCTAAAAAGTTGTGCAACCTTTTGTGAATTTGTCCCAGAATGCATATTTTAATCCTGTATGGAACATATCATGGTCCACATTGTTCAGAGCATGCAGTTTTACATACTTGTAAACCAAAATCCCCAAATCTGTTGGTGATTTTAAATAAATCGCAGAACTGCTGCAAGAAATAAAACCTTGTGCTTTCATGTACTAGGATATCAAATTTTTGAAACTGTCTACCTTAGAGACATCTCACTGGATCACCTTGAAAAGAAGATATCTGATGACCTGTCTGTCATTGTATCCATCAGGCAGTCGCTTATTGAGCAAAAAACACACGGCAAACATCAGGTCATGTCAAGCATCATTTTTATTTTGAGATACTCAAGGAAAACAGTGTAACTGTTATAATTCCCTCTCAACTGGAAAGCTGTAAGCATAGACTAACTTCCACAGAATGTTTTTTGTTGTTCATAAGAGTGTCAAAGTCATGGGTGGTGGTTGACAAAGTAACTCTAAGGTCGTGTTCAGTGTTTACTCTGTTCCTGTACTTAGTCGTCAGGTGGACCAGAGCTGAGTCGCCACTTTCACGAAGATAGGTTGTGCAGAATGTTGGGATATGTTCGACTGCATGGGAGTCTGGTGACCCTCTGACACTGTGCTTCCTTTAGAAAGAAGTTTTGAAGCAGAATGCAATAACCATTGCTTTGAGTTGACCTATAGGACACCTCATGAAGGAGGACTATTCACTGGATTAGAAAGAAATTAACTTTTCACATATTGATTATTTGCTGAGAATTTTATAATAAATCAATCATCCCACTTCTTCAATTATCCCACTGCTTTCTGGTACAAAATTTATAGCTCAAATAAAAAAAAAAGTCAACAGTTGTCTTTTCACATTTATTAAAGATATAGTTTTGAGGTGTTCAGACTCAAAAGATGATAATACCTTTGCAAGACCCCCCCTTCTGATCACATCATTCTGGTTTTGGTTGTCTGAGACTGCAGCACTGAGAATCATGTCCACTTGGGATTCTTCTGTCAGTCAGTGCTGGATGAAGCTCTCCACTCTACCTCTCAGTAACATGGCCCAGTCAGAGTCATCTCCACTCTACCTCTCAGTAACATGGCCCAGTCAGAGTCTCTCCACTCTACCTCCCAGTAACATGGCCCAGTCAGAGTCTCTCCACTCTACCTCCCAGTTACAGTACATGGCCCAGTCAGTCTCCCTGTCTTCCTCCCAGTAACATGGTCCAGTCAGAGTCTCTGATACAGCTGCTTCAACCTCTCTGGATCATCAGGATGCAGCTGATTCTCTCACCACATCCACCTCACCACCACATCACTCATACTGCCAGAGATCAGTTTCTAGCTGATGAGAGAAGAAGACAGACAACAGAAGTCATAAATTTAATTTACATGCACAGTTATGTCGTGCCATTTTATAGCATGACTAGGCCGTTTAATTAGACTACTGTCCTAGTCCCAGTACACAAGTAACAACTGAACAACAACATCTCAGCTGTGGTTCCTGGACCTCAGCAGAGGTTCTGTTGACTACATGGTTACTAAATGTAATGATGCTTCTTTGAAATCAGAGCCACTAATTTGCAGGCTCCACACAGACTGATCTTAGAGCTGTGACAGAGACGACAAGAACAAACACTTTAAAGAGGATCTGTTATGATTATGTTCAGGTTCATACTTGTAATTAAGGTTTCTAGCCTTTGTGCTCCACTGTCTCGCAGGTTAACTTATATTGCAGTGGTGCCTGGATGGTGTGTCATGGTTGTGCTGCTGCCGTGGTCCTGCCAGATGCCTCCTACTGCTGCTGTTATTATTAGTGATACTTCTACTGTTATTATACACATATAATTATTGTCACATATGTATACTATCAGATATTAATATATACCTACAAGATATTGTATCGCAATAGCCATAATTATTACTGTAATATTATTACTTTCATTAATGTTGTTGTAAGCTACTGTCATTACCGTCTGTCCTGCATCTCTCTCTGTCTCTGTCTCTGTCTCTCTTTCTGTCTCATTGTGTCATACGGATTACTGTTAATTTATCACGTTAATCTATTCTGTACGACATCTATTGCACATCTGTCTGTCCTGGAAGAGGGATCCCTCCTCAGTTGCTCTTCCTGAGGTGTGTACCATTTTTTTCCCTGTTAAAGGGGTTTTTATGGGGAGTTTTTCCTTATCCGCTGTGAGGGTCCTAAGGACAGAGGGATGTCGTATGCTGTAAAGCATCTGAGGCAAATTGTTATTTGTGATATTGGGCTTTATAAATAAAATTGATTGATCAATTGATTGATTAATTGATTGACTGATACTAGAACATGTTTATTTTCCTCAAACTGTCTGTGCTGGAACACCTGTATTCACCCTCTGTCTGAAACGCTCCATTTTAGTGCCTGTCTCTTTAAGCCTACTTCCTGAAAAGCTCTTGTTTGCTCTGATTGGTCATCTAGAGAAAAACTGAAACAGAGAATAGTGTCAAAAATCATCAATAAAAGCTTCTAATCACAACCCAATATGTTCCAAGAGGATTATGATCTGAATGCTGGGAGAAATTAACGTCAGTGACCAAGATTACATGTTTTCCTGAAGTATGTATGTAGCTACACGTAGCAGCGTATGTAATGTAAACGGTTGCTGCAGCAAGACTGAAGCAAATGACCATATAAAGAAAAATGTCACAAGCAGATGTTAGCTTATCTCAGTGGAAACAGTGAGGTTTTTACCCATAGTGATTACTTTTACATACATTAACCTCATTATTTAAAATTTTGGCCATGTTTGGTATGAACATCCAACATTGTAACATTATGTATGACACAAAATAAGGAAAAAACATAATGGGTTCCCTTCAAGCTTAGATTACATGGTGAGACAGTTTGATGAAGGAGGACAGCTGTCTCTATACGTGTTGTGATGCTGACAGCTTTAATCCAGCTTCCTGTAGACATGAACGCAACAACAGTCGTCTTCACATCAGCTCAAGCACATGATCACACCAAGTTTCTGGCTGATTTGATTGGCTGACTGTTTTCTCTGTCTTTCTGTCCAAAGTTTACAGGAAATACTGGATCTTTGCTTTGATTCTAACTGTGTTTAGTACAATACTGCTGAAACCATCATCAACTGATTCCAACCCTCTACTGACCTCAGAGTCTCCAGTCTATAGTGTGGATTCTCCAAAAGATCACCCAGCAGCTTCACACCTGAATCTTGTAGGTTGTTTCCTCTCAGCTCCAACTCCCTCAGATGGGAGGGGTTGGAATTAAGAGCTGAGGCCAGAGAAACACAGCTGATCTCTGACAACCTGCAGGAACTCAATCTGAATAAAGAATAAATGATGTAGATGAGTCATTCATAATCCAATCAGATGTGTTCAGATTTTTAAATATGTAGCTCAACATCACTATGTCCTAATCAATGAGTTTTTCCCTATTCATGTCAACACAGATTAATAACATGCTGATGATCTTAGTCAAGTTTGGAATTAGAGGATCAATACAAAATTGATATGCTGAAAATATGCTCTGTGTGTGTGTGTGTGTGTGTGTGTGTGTGTGTGTGTGTGTGTGTGTGTGTGTGTGTGTGTGTGTGTGTGTGTGTGTGTGCCTGCGTGCATAAACAGAAGTCTGTTGTGACTTCAGGATAAATTTTTACAATAAAAATGAAAATGCACAATTTTACAGATGTAAGTTGCCGTGTCTCATCTCATCAACCGAAACAACATAAATTTTCTAGTAAACAAAACATAGCAGTTACCGTTCTTTCTCCTCCCATCTCTAGTGAAATCTGATCTCCTTCAAGTTGCGGTGCGCGGCTCAAAGCTTGTCAGACACTGTTGTTAGTCCGTTTACAAACATATTACTATTATGTTAATCAAGTTGTCATATTGTTTATTACTAATACAGGTTGGATTTAGTGCTGTGATGCAATCAGCACAGGTTGCTGATTTAGGCGACTTTTTAATTTAGTCATAATGACAAATGCTGGTTCAGCCAGTTTGCATACAATAAAAGCAATTTAAGCTCGTACACTGAACCACAAAAGCAAAATCCAGCTCTTTCAGCATGTAAACTTTAAGTTTAACCTCTCTAACTACAGCAGGACGCTGACGTCCTCGCTCCGCCCCCTCCTCTGTTAAATGATATCTCCCAGGCACGTTACGTCATCAAACCATGTGATGTTTGGTATTGCCGGCTTCAGGAAGCTCTCGACTTTTCAAAAATGACATCATTTTTTTTAATTTATTATATATTTCGCACCAGAGCAGCCTAAACACACAAAGTCCTAAATCACTATGAGTGGTGACAAGTCATGCCATGCCCTTTTTCGACGGGAAAAGTTAAAGGATTACTCACGATCTTATGTGGAGCCGTCAGTGGGCATGTAGCTGTTTTATAGAAGGTAAGAGTCACACTCCTACCACTATTTTTGGCTGAGATATTCCATCTAGAAAGTGGGATCATAACTTTCACGTTTCATATGGCTTTATTTGGTGATATTTTATGGAGTTTCTGTGTCAAAAACAACATCAGCTATCATAATCACACATGATTTCAATAAGGTACAATGTTAGAAGCTGGCTGAGTGTTGTTTGATCACTGATAGTACTGTTTTGAAGCCGAGTGAGCGCTCTTGTCATTTGGAGCTCCGCCTGGATCTTTTCATGGAAAAAACACTGTAGAATGGTCATACTTTGAGCAATCTTCTTTAAATTTTAAACAAATGTTTATTGATAGTGTGCCGCCCCACAGTGTCATTTACCCGCTCATATGAAACCACAGACAGTTATTCATCCTCAAACACATTTTTTATTTTATTTTAGGCAAAATCTTCAATTTTTTTACTGACTTCAGAGGCCCATTACTCTGTCTCTGTATCACCTAGAGTGTTTCTGACACTTTCACAAGAAACAGGGAGTTTTCTTTCTGGTAAGACCTCATGCATGCATGTAGTCAGTGGACATTTTTGTCTGTTGTGACTGCAGATCAGTTTATACAAGAATAATTACACAGATAACAAATGGAAATATAAAATTTTCTGGGTGTAAGTTATCTATATGTAGATAGTTCAAATTGTTACTTAAATATGCAAGATTGATAACTGTAACACACAGTCAGTGAAATTACCTCAGACTCTCCAGTCTACAATGTGGATTCTCCAGAAAATCACACAGGAGCTTCACTCCTGAATCCTGTAGGTTGTTTTTACTCAGCTGCAGCTCTCTCAGATGGGAGGGGTTGGACATCAGAGCTGAGACCAGATAGTCACAGCTGATCTCTGACAAAGTGCACCAACTCAATCTGAATAAAGAAAAATTGGTAGATAAACATCATTAATAATCCATCAGATGTGTTCAGGTTTTGAATGTGTAGTTCAACATTACTATGTCCCAATCAATGAGCTTTTCCCTAAAATGAGTGGAGCGACTTTTTCACTGTGTTATTGTGGATTATCATCATGTCAGCCTTCTACAGACATCATCCAAATGTCACCACAGCATTCATACACCTGTTCATGTCAACACGGATTAATAATATGCTGCTGATCTCAATCAAGTCTGGATTTAGAGGATCAATATTTAATCGGACATATTGGACTAAAGAACTGTTCATTATTTAATTTCTTAAATGACCTTCTTCATATTGTTTTTATATATGTAATTAAAAGCAGAGCCACACATCTATTTAAGTCTGTCTTAAAACAATAGCCACATGCACATCAATAGTTATTGGTCAATTTAAACAAATATTAGTTCAGAGGATCTTCTTCGTATGATGTGACCATCCATCCATCCATTTTCATCTGCTTATCCGGGGCTGGGTCACGGAGGCAGCAGGCCAAGCAAAGCACCCCAGACATCCCTCACCCCAGTAACGCTTCCCAGCTTCTCCTGGGGGACCCTGAGGCATTCCCAGCCAGAGATATATAATCGCTCCAGCGATGTTCTGGGTCAGCCCCAGGGCCTCCTACTAGTGGGACGTGCCCGGAACACTTCTAACAGGAGGCACGCAAGAGGCATCTTCTCTATTTCTACTCCGAGCTCCATCTGGATGTCCGAGCTCCTCACCCCATCTCTAAGGCTGAGCCCAGCCACCCTACAGAGGAAACTTATTTTGGGCGCTTGTATCTGCAATCTTATTCTTACAGTCACTCCCCAGAGCTCACGACCATAGATGAGGGTTGGGACGTAGTCTCTTTTTCCGACTGCTTCACACTCAGCTGCAAACCACCCTAGTGCATGCTGGAGGTCACAGTGTGATGAAGCCAACAGAACCACATCATCTGCAAAAAGCAGAGATGCAATTCTGAGGTCCCAAAACTGGACCCCTGACTGTCCATGAATATCACAAACAGGATCAGTGACAAGGGACAACCCTGGCAGGGGCCAACGCCCACCGAAACTGTGTTTGACTTAACACCGAGTATGTGGACGCAGCTCTCACTTTAGTCATACAGGGACCAGATGGCTCAAAGCAGCAACTCTGGTACCTTGTTATCCCACAGTACCCCTCATAAGACTCTCTGAGGGATGCGGTTGTAAGCCTTCTCCAAGTCCGCAAAATACGTGTCGACTGGATGGGCAAACTCCCACAACCCCTCCAGCAGCCTCGGAAGGGTAAAGGGCTGGTACATTGTTCAACAGCCAGGACAGAATCGACATTGCTCCTCCTGGATCTTAAGCCCTCCTGGCCAACCGGTAGCTGTCTGCTGCTTCAAGTAACCCCTGGGCCAGCCAGACCTGAAAGCCCTCCACCTTCAGCCTGGCAGCCTCCCTCATCACGAGTAAATGGACCTGCATTTGTATAGCGCCTTTCTAGTCATCCGACCACTCAAAGCACTTTCTACACTATGAGTCACATTCACCCATTCACACACACATTCATACACAGGTGGCCAAGGCTACCATACAAGGTGCCACCTGCTGGATAAAAGCTGCTACTTTTTAACACACTCACACACCAACGGAAGCATCATTGGGAGCAATTTGGGGTTCGGTATCTAGAGCCACACATCTATTTAAGTTTGTCTTAAAACAACAGCCACATGCACATTACAAGAGTTATTGGTGGCAGTAATTATTCCTCCTGTCCACACTGAGTGTGAAGTGGTCCCTTCCTAACACAGCTACACTGTAAGAAATGACTTCATGAGTTAAGCTAGAACTATTATGAAGCTTTTGCTGTCTCAGTTTGTCAAATCAAGTGGGTGTCTACCAAAGTTACAGACTGTTAAGCAACAAATCCCCTCTTTGAGTTACTATTCCTCCACTGCAACTCAACAAGGAAACACTGTAAAACACAAAATACTGACTGTGTTACTCAGACTGCTGAAGCCTCAGATTAGTTTAATCTGAACTTTTACAGAGTAAGACAGTGGATTTTGACCTCCATTTTGTAACATTGGATTAAGGTTATAAAGGGATTGTTTCACAGACACCAACAAGAAAAGTGTACTTAGTAGAATGCAGATCTCCACCAGGTGGCTGCATCACAGCTGTGACTCTAGACAACAATGCACATGGTCAAGCTGCACTTACTGAGATTTTCCCTCCTGGGTCCTTAACAGTCAAGATGGCAGCAAAGATAACATCTTGTATCACTCCTAATTTTAGTGGATCTAAACATATTGGGTATGTAATTAATCTGCAGGTGTTCTAGTTTAAAGTTAGACTTATCTTTTCTATGAATGTCAGTTTTTGAGTCATGACAGTCAGTCAAGTGCAGTCAATAAAACAGTGAATCACCACCACCACGAGAGGTTCTTGAGCATACAGTCATAAATGTTTACACAAAATATGAGGCTGATTGGTTCAGTAGATTGTGAGATTAGCTGCAGACAGACAGACTGACTGATACACATACTCACAACCAAATGCATGTTACCAGTGGTCCAGCCATTTAGAAAGACAGACAATTTCTGGAGAAAAATGTAAAGCTTTGTGACCTCAGTCAAGGAGTTTAATTAAATATATACCAAAACAACTACGTAAACAAGTGAACTGACCTCAGAGTCTCCAGTCTACAGTTTGGACTCTCCAGTCCAGCACACAGCTGCTTCACTCCTGAATCCTGCAGGTAGTTGTCACTCAGGTGCAGCTCTCTCAGGTGGCAGGTGTTGGACTTCAGAGCTAAGGCCACGACTTCACAGTGACTCTCTGAGATTCCACAGCCAGAAAGTCTGTTATGATACATATTTAAAAATATGTTATTATAGAGGAAGACACTTTATACTGACTTCACGCATTTGATGACTCAATAGTTTGACATATCCTGAAGAAAATGACAAATTAAAGCTTATAAAAAGCATTTCAGGCACTTTTTTTCTTTCAGTCCCTTGTCTTAAAGAAGGGGATGTGGCATCCACTAACATCCTCCATGCTTCCTATAAAGTGGCTCCAAAACCATTATGGAAAAAATTATAGCAATAATCGGTGGAAGCAGTTCTTTGGGACTACAGAAATCTGTTTCGGAAAATGACACAGATCTTATTTTTTAGTCTTAGGTGTAGTGGTCAAGAAACTCAGGGGTTATTTGCATATCTGATTATATAAATCACCTTCAGAACCTACTGATGGTGTAATAACTGCATTCACTGATAACCATAAAATACTGCTACATGTTGGGCTGAAATGCCTCGGGATAAAACCTCAACCACAACCTCTAAAATTCTTCATTTGTTTGACCAAGTTCACTGTCGCCTCCATCATACAAAGGTGAAAAACAAATAATTATTAGAAATGAACAGAATAACTCGGTTTCATTAACTTGATAGCTATAAACACAACCAACTGAAAAATCTACAATTTTTACACACAGCATTTGAAACAGCTCAAGAACATTTGTGACAACAGACAGATAATTTTTGTAATAAACAAGTGGAACATATTTTAAGAATAATAAAAAAAAAAATTAGTGTGTATATTTGAAGAACTAAACTACTAATCTACAATGATTTATGATATTAATCACATCTGGACTCACAGAGCCTTTCTGCAGTTCCTCACAGCTGGAATCAGTCTCTGTCGTCCCTCCCACGATGTATTGTACTTCTGCAGGTCAAACTCATCCAGAACCTCCTCTGACATCTGCAGCATGTAGGCCAGAGCTGAGCAGTGGAAGTCAGAGAGTTCCTTCTCTGATCTGTTCTCTGACATAAGGAACTCTTGGATCTCCTGATGTACTGAGTGGTCGTTCATCTCCAGCAGACAGTGGAAGATGTTGATGCTTCTGTCAGGAGAGATTTTAGACATGGTCATCTTCTTCAGGTTGTTGATGGCTCCCTGAATGATTTTTGGACTGTTGTCTGAACGACCCAGCAGGCCTCTCAGTAGTCTCTGGTTGGACTCCAGAGACAGGCCATGAAGGAAGCGGACAAACAGATCCAAGTGACCATTTTTACTTTGGAGGGATTTCTTCATGGCTCTCTCCAGTAAAACATCCAGGGATCTGTAATTATCCCCACCTCTCCCCAGGAAGTCCTCCAGTACCTCTGTCTTCCTCTTGGTGAAACAGTGGAACATGTAAACTGCAGCCAGGAACTCTTGAATGCTCAGATGAACAAAGCAGTAGACTGTTTTCTGGAAGATCACACACTCTCTTTTGAAGATTTGTGTACAAACTCCTGAGAACACCGAGGCCTCTGTGACATCAAGATCACAGTGCTCCAGGTCTTCTTGGTAGAACATGATGTTTCCTTTCTCCAGATGATCAAACGCCAGCCTCCCCAGCTTCAGAAGAACTTCCCTGTCAGCCTCCGTCAACTCCTGTGGACTTGTCTCACGTCCCTCATCATACTTCTGCTTCTTCCTCATAGTCTGAACCAGCAGGAAGTGTGAGTACAGGTCAGTCAGGGTCTTGGGCAGCTCTCCTCTCTGCTCTGTAGTCAACATGTGATCCAGAACTGTAGCAGTGATCCGGCAGAAGACTGGGATTAGACACATGATGTGGAGGCTCCTGGATGTCTTGATGTGGGAGATCATTCTGCTGGACAGCTCTTCATCACTGACTCTCCTCCTGAAGTACTCGTCCTTCTGGGCGTCAGTGAAGCCTCGTACTTCTGTTATCCTGTCAACACATGCAGGAGGGATCTGATTGGCTGCTGCAGGTCGGGAAGTTATCCAGATGAGAGCCGAGGGGAGCAGATTCCCCTTGATGAGGTTTGTCAGCAGCACACTGACTGATGACTTCTGTGTGACATCAGTCACAACCTCATTGTTGTGGAAATCCAGAGCCAGTCTGCTTTCATCCAGGCCATCAAAGATGAACAGAACTTTACAGACAGCGAGCTCCTCTGCTGTGACCTTCTGTAATGTTGGATGGAATACATGGAGAAGAGTGAGAAGACTATACTGCTCATTTTTGATCAAGTTCAGCTCCCTGAACGAAAGCAGAATCACCAGACTGACATCTTGGTTTTCCAAACCCTCGGCCCAGTCCAGAGTGAACTTCTGCACTGAGAAGGTTTTTCCAATGCCAGCGATGCCATTCGTCAGAACGACTCTGATGTTTATCTGTTGGTCAGGTAAATCTTTAAAGATTTCGTGATACTTGATTGGAGTGTCATGGAGGATCTTCTTGGAAGCTCTCTCAAGCTGCATCACCTCATGTTGGGTATTAACCTCTTCACTCTGTCCTTCTGTGATGTAGAGCTCAGTGTAGATCCTGTTGAGGAGGGTTTCACTTCCTGTTTCATCACTTCCTTCAGTCACATGTTCACATCTCCTCCTCAGACTGATTTTATGTTCATCTAAAACCTCCTGCAGACCACTACCTGCTGAAAGAGAAGGAACACTGTGAGACTAAAAGAAAAGAGAAGTAGACTCTATTTCCTAAGGAGGTTGAGGTCATTCAACATCTGCCAACCCCTACTGCATAGTGTTTACCACTCAGTGGTGGCCAGTACTCTGTTCTTTGCTGTGACGTGCTGGGGAGAGGGGACACGTACGGCAGACAGGAACAGAATGGATAAAATCATAAAGAAGGCCAGCTCTGTGGTTAGCTCTAAACTGGACACTGTCCAGCAGGTGGCGGAAGACAGGGTGCTGTCCAAGACGAGGGCAATCTTGAAAAATTCCTCCCATCCACTTCATGCACTGGGGGTGATCAAAGGGAGCACCTCCAGTGACAGACTGATTATTCCTAGGTGCAAGTCAGAGCGCAGCAGGAGGTCTTTTCATCCTGCTGCAATGAAACTTTTTAATGAGCACTTATGATACATAAGTTACAGTGTGCATTTTCTGTTTTTTATCTTTATTTATTTATTTATTTATTTATGCATGTAGGTGTGTTCAATTATGGCTGCTGTAACAAAGTAATTTCCTGTGAAGGATTAAATAAAATACTCAAAAGTACCCCTTGTATAAAATTCTAGTTCCACCACTGCATGACATCAGAGGACAGATGTACAGTCGTACTTTGTACAGTGATGGTCTGACTGGCTGTCTGCCATCCAGCTCTTGTTCTGGATCTTTTCCCACTCTGAGGACAGGAGGAGTCTCCTGATGAAGCAGACTGGTCCCAGTACGAGGTGATGCACTGTCTGCAGAACCAGTGTCCACAGCTGGTAGAGACTGGATCCTTCAGGACGTCCTGACACAAAGCACAGCAGGACAGCTGCTCCTCCACAGAAACATGACTCCTCTTCTTCTTCACTCTGTGGAGATGAATACATTCTTTAGACCCTGAGACACTGAAAACCTCCTGAGTAATGTTCTGCTCCTCTGTGAGACAACTTTCAAAAGGCTCAAAGCTTCCTCATTTCTTTCAACATTTCCCTGCAGTCAAACTGTTCTTGATGAGAAGCAATCGCTCCTCAGGCGGTTTTAGTTTTAATTAGTCTTTAGTTTTAGATTAATCACTTGTCTCAGCAAATTCATTCTCTCATCATTCATCCTTTAACTGCTGAACTGCTTTAAAATCCATGAGTGTCATAAGATGGGCATCAAAGTCTGTCCATCCCCTTAGGTTAAGCGTGTCATCCTGGGGGCGTCGGTGGCTTAGTGGTAGACCAGGCGCCCCATGTACAAGGCTGTTGCCACAGCGGCCCGGGTTCGAATCCAGCCTGTGGCCCTTTGCTGCATGTCATCCCTTCTCTCTCTCTTGATGGACTGGGGGCTCATCCTACTCTCCAATGTGCTATGTGTGAGCTCAGTCCTGCATGTTCTTTAATGAAGCAATAGGAGAAGATATTCGGTCTCAGTTAATGTAGTTTATTAAGCAGTAAAGGAATAAAATTACAGAGCTCTGGGTCTCAACTTCAAGTCCCTGACGAACAACAAAGGTGTGTCAGTTCACGAAGTCTGACCTCCTGTCCTTTCCCTGACCCAGTATATTTGAGCGTAACAGAGTGTCATTGTGCACGCAAGGCGTTGTCCTCTTCTCATTGGCAGTTCCACTTCCTCCTTCACCACACCACGCCCCTGCCTCGTGTTAATCTGACTCCTTCCCGCTGACAGTGGGGGCGTGGTTCCTGTTTTGAAAGACAAGAGAACAACACAACTCCCTACACGTGCTGTACCTTACTATCTGTACATCACTTTCTATTATTTTTACCATATATGAAACTAATTATCTAAGCATTGCGGTATGTGCTCCTCAGATTTCATGTCTCTTCCTCTCCTGTACTTCTCCGCTTCTGCAAAGCAAACACATTCAGATCAGCTGAAATCATCTTAGTATTCTCATTGTTCACACATCTAAAACTTATATAGTGAAACACAACTGATAGTAAAATGCATAAAATCATTCTATTCCCAACAGTCCCCCTTTTGGCCTCATAGGACTGAGGCCACTTTTCTTTTTTTCAGTCCCAACGTATCCAGGTCCCCCTTTTTAGGTCTTGTGATTACTGCACTTTTTGTTTCTTTTGAAACAAAAGTTATAACTCCCTTTTGGTCTCATACATGAGACCACTCACTACTGTCTTCTCCTGAGGCTGAGTCGAATCTGAATCAGTAGGCGGCTCTCCTAACAGGGTGGCCGTCTCCATTTGAGTCATCTGATATGGTGGGGGCTGTGGATGTTTCTCTCCACAGCTGTCACTATGATTCTTTCACAGAGGACCGGATACATGGGATACAACAACAACCACATAATGCTAACACATGAGCATTCCCACCAGAGACAAGAATACCGATACCACTAAATCTTTCCACTTACCGAACCACTTCTCGAAGATACCACAGGGTTTATCAATGCCTGAGTGTTCATGCATTTCCTCAGAGAGCGTGCAGCCTTCTAGCGCCTTAGTTACTGACCCGTCTGGAGCTGTGTTGTTTGGGATGAAGGTGCAGCAGAGGCCCTGGAACATAGAGCAGACACCCCTTTCTCCGCCAAAAGCATGTCTAACGCAATTCGGTTCTGTACTGTCATCAGGGAGGTAGCTGCCAGTTGTTCAGAGAGTCCTCCAACCGCGTCCCTAGTGCTGTTGGCCAGTCTAAGAACATTGTAATGCACATAATTAATTCTGTCCACATTTTTGTTAGGGGTGATGGGAAACAGTGCAGCTAATATGGGTATGTTTTCAAAACCAGCAGCCACTTGGTCAGCCAATTTGTACTGGTCTGGGACCCAGGAACACCTATGGCATCCATATACGTGGTTGTTCCTGGCTCATATCAAATGCATTTCTTTTCTGTCTACCTGAGTTGGTCTGGGTATCCCTCATCCCCAACAAGATCAGGGGTACAGCCAGTCGGACCAGTGCACGTACCAACCCAGGAGGATGGCAGGGACAAGTGGAGGGTTTATCTCCACAGTACCAGAACAGGTCCCCTCTAGCCTGAACCATGCTGCTGGCGTTCTGCCACGTACTCACATTCAATGTTCTCTGGCACCAGTCAGCTTGCATCTGTCCCATATCAGTTACTACCCGGTGGAGAGGTTCCTATGGAAACAAGTGTAATTGGCGATTCTGGGACTAAACGTTGGTGGGATGGTGTGATTCTTTATGTGTGGAAACAGAGAACTCAGAGTGGTACAATTAGCAGGATCAGGATACATGGTCATATTTATCATGCAGTTGAAACCAATAGGGTCTGTGTCAGGATACAAAGGGGCTGGTGTGGTGAACAGCGTAGGTCTGGCGGATGAACATCGACACAATTGGACATGTTCATGGATTCTGCTGTCGCCGTCACCCAGTCTAACCATAGGTTTTTGTCTCCGTAGCCTGTGGCCAATC
Organism: Epinephelus fuscoguttatus; assembly: GCF_011397635.1. Lineage (NCBI taxonomy): Eukaryota > Metazoa > Chordata > Actinopteri > Perciformes > Serranidae > Epinephelus > Epinephelus fuscoguttatus. The sequence continues at coordinate 34,563,985 of NC_064761.1, forward strand.
TGACTACGTCACTGCGGGTCAATTTAGAGTAGTCAATGTTTATCACGCCTGTGTTCTGTTGAGGTTCAGGCGCCTTGGTTCCATTACTTGGGGATACGGTGGTATTAGTAGGGGGAGGATTCAATAAGGTTAGTTTAATTAGTCCCATGGTATCGGTGCCACTGTGGTCTACTCCCAACACCAAATACATTGTGGTGTTGGTGCGATCTCCACATTTGGTGCGGTGCCTAATTGAGTTTGACCATGGGTTTGTTGTGAGATTATACACACTTAGCAATATCAGTTCTGCTTATGGGAGCCTGGAAGAGGCTGAAGCTGCTGCCTCTGTATCTTTATCTTTTTCCCAATGTCCTGTCCTCCTACCCTATATGGTGGTGGGTCCCAAAGCCCAGAATACGTCATCACATCTCTCCATCTTCCACACCACGGATTGTGTGTGGGCCCTCCCCATGAGAATCCGCATAAGTACACGTCATACCCCCTCCAATTTGGATCCTTTCCTTTACAGTTTATTACGGAGCACAAGTCAAACTGGAACCCTGTACTTTGCCCTATGATGTATGTCAATTTCTCCACCATACTTAGCTATGCAGGAGTCTGACGTTCCACTCCTGGGGTGTCTCTCCTGGTTCGGTTTAGTGGTGGTTCTACGGCTTTGTCTCTGAGGAAGACTCATAATACAACAGAGGTAAAACAATAACACAGGTTAACACAACAACTCCCAACACAAACCACTTATGGTGGCGTGGTTCTAATCCTAATAATTCTACTAATAATTTCATTTTTTTTTTTTTTTGCAAAAGGTAAATATAAACGTGTAAAATATAAGAGTAAATATGGAGTGTAAATGTTCTGCAAGCGAGTCTTTCTTGTATCCTGGCTTTATATTACTCAAACGTACTCTGGGCAAAGTGTTGCTCCAGAGGAGCTTCAAACCTTCACATTGATCACAGGATATCTCTTCCGCACTTATGCTAAGCTAAATGAATAAATGTCGGTGTGAGTAAGCTGTGCGTGTGTTTTTTTTTTTAAGCTTTAGTGTCTCTTATGTCCTCCAGTGTTCGGGCAGGTGTCTCTGCCACTGCACACTGACTCCAGTGATACCATGTGTCACCTTTTCCCTGTAGTTTGGCGTGCGTGGGGCGTCCGTTCCACGACTTTGTAGGGACCAGTCCACCTAGGCTCTGACCACTTTCGTTTGATCACCTTGAGTAGGACCCACTCTGATGTTGGGGGGTCTTTCCCTTCTGCTCCCTCCCGAGCTGTGGTCACCTGTTTGGAGAAAGCTGACACCAATGCTGTTAGTTGGTCATAATATGGTTTGTATTGCATAGGGCTTTCTATTTCTTCTGTAGTTTGGATCCCAGCTCCCGGTCCGGGAACTGGTGTCCTATTTTTAGTTCATATGGCGTGAACCCTGTCAATGCGTTCACCGAGCTCCTGATTGACATTAGAGCTAGGGTAGAGCATCTACCCAGCTCATTTTAGTCTGAGCACAGATTTTGCCTATTTTTCCCTTAATAGACTGGTTCATCCTTTCCACCTTGCCCTGTGACTGAGGATGATAGACTGTGCCAAATGTGTGTTTTAGCCAATGCCTTCTCTACCTGCTGTAGGTCTTTGTTTTTAAAGTGAGTTCCGTTATCAGATCTGATTCGTTTGGGGAACCCGTGCCTGGGGATATATTGATTTATCAGAAATTTGATTACTGTTTTTGCATCCTCTGATTTGGCAGGTATGGCTTCTGGCCAGCCGGTGTATGCATCCACCGCCACCAGAAGATACCTGTGCCCTCCCACTCTCTCTATCATATCTGTGTAGTCAATAATGACCTCTTGACCTGGGAGTTTGGGAGAGAAATTTCCCTTGGTGTGGTTTCACTGTGGGTCTGACATTATATTCTGTACATATTTTACATTCTCTGATGTGATTCTCAATCATGGCTGGCAGAAAAGGGTGCCACCAATGAGTGAGACCTCGCACCATTTGCACCTTTCCACAATGAGCCACCCCGTGAGCCTCCTGGAGGACTGATCTCATCAGCCCTGGGGGTAACACTGGTCTTCCGTCCGGAGACCTCCACACACCCTCTGTTCTCACTGCTCTCTCTCTTTCCAGATTGTAAGCTCCTGTGAGAAGCTTTCTGCTGCTCTGCTATTAACATATTTACATTACACGGTGGCAGGAGATCATGTACTGTTTCTCTGTTTGTAGCATGATATACTGTGGACTATATCCTGCCTTTCTCTTGGCTGCCATGTCTGCAGCCTCATTTCCCCTAGCGATAGCTGTCCCTGTTTTATCATGGCCCTTACACTTAATGACTGCTACCTGTGCTGGCTTCATCAGAGCCTCCTGTAGCCTCTTCATATCTTTTCGTGTTTAATGGGGTTTTGCTGCCGTTAGAAAACCCGATCTGATCCACTGTGTCATCTCCACATGGATTGCTCCTACAACATATGCAGAGTCTGTGTAGATGTTCACTCTCTTCCCTTCTGACCATTCTAATGCTGCAATCATTGCCTGGAGCTCAGCCAACTGTGAGGACTCTTTCCCTGTCACCCTTTCCGTGAGGACTTCCTCAAACCCTGTTTCTGTCTGTCTCACCACTGCATATGCTGCTTTCAGTCCCTCAGTTGGATGCCTGAAACAGCATCCGTCTGTGAACAGTGTTTCCTCTGCGTTAGTCAGGGGCTTCGCCTGCAAATCTTCTCTCACCCTGGTGTCTTTCTGCACCTTTTCCTCACATCTGTGTGGCTCGCCCTCTCCCATGTTATCTGCCATGTTTACACCTTCATGTGTGACTGTTATGTGTGGTGCATTTAAGATCTTTTCCAGCCTCGTCTGTCTGAGTGATGTCATAGTAAATGCCGCTGAGTTTACATATGCCACTATGCTGTGCGTTGTTAGTACAGTCAGTGCGTGTCCCATCACTATGTGTGCTATTTTCTGCAAAATTTTTGCCACTCCTGCTGCATGTCGAGTGCACGGTGGGTGTCTATCCTCGGTTGGGTCTAAGGATATGCTTACATACATCAGCACCTGTCTGCCTCCCCTTTTTCTGGAAAAGCACACCAGAGGTGTGTGTCTTTTCGAAACATCAAGAAAAACGGTAGCTTGTAGTCGGGGATGGCTAGATCCGTAGCAGCAGAGAGTGCCTGTTTGAGGGAGATAAATGAGGTTTCAGCGTCAGTGGTCCATACCAGGAGCAGTAAGATTGCGCATGCCCTGTGCGTTAACCATGGCACGCAAAGGATGGGTTAGTTCGCCATAAGAGGCCACATAGTGCTTGCTGTACCCGGTGAGGCCCAAAATGACAACATGTCTTTCACGGTGTGTGGTTTTGGGTGATGCAGAATCGATTCTCTGTGTGACGGGGACACGGCCGTGCCCTTAGCCGACACTATGCGACCCAGGAACGAGACCTGCTGCCTACAGCATTGTAGCTTGGTTTTAGAGACTTTGAACCCTGTGGTGTAGGCGTAGTAAGACAGAGCGTGTGGCCTCCAGGCAGGTGGAGGATCGGGTGCGGCCAAGAGGATATCATCAACGTACTGGATTACCACAACCCCTTCTGGTAGTGACAATTCGGCCAGCTGCTGTTTGAGAACCTGATTGAAAAGACCAGGTGACAGGATAAAACCCTGTGGGACGCGGGTGTAACGTAGCTGTCTACCACGATGAGTGAATGAGAAAATGTCGCGAAGGCGGCGCGAGAGGTAGGCAGAAAAGGCGTTCGCAAGGTCTATACAAGAAAACCACTTATGTTCTGGCGACAAGCTAGACATGGCGGTGTATGGGTTTGGCACTGGTACTGTGGGTGTGGAGATTACTGCATTAATGCGTCTGAGATCATGCGCCATGCGATATTTGCCTGTATTCTGTTTCTCTACAGGAAGAATGGGTGTGTTCCAGCTGGAGTTTGAGGCCTCCAACACTCCAGCCTGTAACAGACCCTCGATAGTATCTGCAATACCAGCCTCAGCCGCTGGCTTGTGGCGATATTGATTCTGCCAAATCGGTGTCCAATCATTTAACTCAAATGTAATGGGGGTGACCTGTGCACAGTAGCCCACATCGGTGGGCCCAGAAGACCAGAGAGAGTCAGGAAGTGTGTGTAACATGTGTTCTGCGTCTGGATGGTCAGTCTTTTCCTACCATGAAACCTCTCTATCTGTCGGTGTTCCAGGATCGCCTTGTCTGTAGCTCCCTGCCTGATGCGATATGCTTTCTCAGAGGGTGAGAAATCCACCTGAGGAATTTGAGTGCGGATCCAATCAGTGAGTTGCATTAGCCTCTTACACATAGGGCCCAAGTCTTTGGCCTGATGTTTTGCATGGATTGCCAGAGATATGTGAGGAGGCTTCTTCCTCCCCTTATACCACTGTTGCTGTTCTGAAGCGAGGTCAACAGCTGCAGCCACTCCTCATTACCCACCAGTATACAGGACGACTGTATATCCCACCTGTGACCTTCAATTTCGTTATAAAATGCCTGCTGATACATCTCATCCCCTTTTCTATCATAATAAAGTGTTACATGGAAGGGATCAGGAGGAGGTGTGTAAGGATTTAATGACTGAACCCAAGGGCGCCATGACTGATAGAGAGCGCAAATCCCAGGAGTTGCTGTGGTGTTTGGCTCGAGGAGGCCCCAGTAGATATCTGCCCACTGTCCTTCAGCTGTGGGGGATGTGTCTGCAGATAACAACATTTGTGAAGATGAATGTACAGTTGACAATGAGCAGTTCACAGTGTATCCATTTGGGAACGTCACTATCAGTCCGTCCGGGCTGCACAGGATGGAGGCTCCACACTTTAATAACACATCTCTGCCCAAAGGTTAACAGGACATGCCATTGAGGAAACAAATGTGTGTGGAAATGTCTGATCTGCTTGGAGTATGGTAGTGGTGAGTGGTTTTGTGAGTGGCAGATTTTCTGATTGACCCGAGAACCCAGTTAATTCAACCGCTGATGATGACATGTGAGTAGCAGACACAGGGAGGTTTAATGTGGAATACCGTGCCCCCGTGTCCAACAGAAAGGCAGTTCTTGATTCAGTACTTTCAGTCGCAAGTAGGGGTCTGCCAGCCCTCCCGCGTAGGGGTTCTTGGGCCCGTCAATATCCTTTGGTATTTTCCCAGGTCATCAGAGGATATTGACCCTGCGGAGCGACAGTGGCATTGGGTGCTTGATGCACATAATCTTGATAACCTCCCCTGTGCGGTCCCTGATACCCGCCCCTGGGGTTCTGTTTCCGCCACCCCTGGGAGGTCCGAGCTGCCTGCCTCGCATCCTGTCCTCCAACCACTCGGGGTCAGCATTACATGAGTGGGTCTGGTGTGGACAGCGTTCCCGCCAATGCAATGGGTCTCCACAAAGGAAGCACCCCCCATCACCCTGTCCCCGTCTGGGGCCGCCACGTCGTCCCCTGCCTCTGAATCTTCCTGTACCACCTCGGAGCCGCTCCAATTGGGAGGGCGAGGGTCTACCCCTCAGGGGTTGGAAAAGATCGGGGTAACTGTGGGTGATGGCTGAGGCTGCTGAATCATTTGATTGTTTGATTTTTGTCTTTTTCACATCGTTCGTTTTCGTGCATCCTCCAATTGAAGTTTGAGCAGCTGAACCTGTGCTGAGTCTGTGCTTTCCTTCTCTTCCGCCTGTTTAGCTCTGTGGTTTTTCATGTGGTGTGTGAGGTGTTTCTCCCACTGTTCAGTGGAACAGCCAGGAAGGTCAGGATTGTTCTCTAATGATTCTTTTACCTTCGTAGGCAGTCCCTCTAACACGGCCTTTCTGAACAGGGTGGTTTGTAGGTCACAAGACCCTGGGTGTACTCCAGCCACATCTACCCATGTGTTCTTACATCTGCTAAGGAATGTTGCGACGTTTCGTCAGGTTCGATGTGAAACGTGAGCGTGTGCATGGCGCCAGATGGAATGGGAAACTGTTGTCGCATGGCCCGACCGATAGCAGTGGCATGTTGGGCGAATGGCTCTTTATCCGCTAAATTAACTGTTTTTGCCAACGTCTCAAGTGCAGTTAAATCCCAGCTGGAGAGCTGTTGTCCCAATAGCGCTCCAGTCCCCTAATGCTACTTTGTGACCCATGGTCTGTTTACAGAAACGCTCCATCCAGGGCCTCCTCCCTCTAATGGCGGGGCATCTTATCCAGGATGCAGTGCATATCTGTAAAGGAGAAGGGTTGGTATACCTCTCCTCCTCCTGGGGTCTTTTCCAGGAGTGGCATGGCAAATGTTTTTGGCTTGTTCTTATTTTGTCGGAGATTATAAGGAGAATGTGGACAACCTGAACGTGAGCCCGCAGCACTGTGTGGCCTTTTGATTGACTTTATTATTCCTGTTAGTCTTACAGCCTTCGTACCTTGGTCACTCTCAGAGTCTGACCCTGACCATCCTTGACTTTCCTCATCCTCCATTTCCTCTATCTCAGAACACTCCTCTGGTTCTTCTTTCCTTTCCTTATTTCTCCTTTCTCTGTTGCTTCTATCTGACCTCTCTCTTTGTGCCCTCAACTGAAACACTGCCTCTGCTAGTGGCCTCGGCTCCTCCTCCGTTGCTTCCACGTTAGAGGTGCTGGAGGAAAGAGGGCCCTGTTTCATGCTTCTCTTACTGTCTCTGCTCTCTATGCTGCACACATCATCCTGCATGTCCCTACTCCTGTCTATAGATCTCAGAGTCTCCTGATACACATTCTGCGCTCCGCCATACAATATTCATCATGTCCTGTTTCATTGCCTCCACCTGTACTATTCCCTGTCTTATTTCCTTCATCACTTCCTCTTTGGCCTTCACATACTCTCCTTCCCCTATCACATCTGTATTAAGCACACCGTCTTTAATCATCAACATTGGCATTTGCATATTCTTTCCTGAATATGGTGGGGGAATTGGAGGTGTGTGTGTTTGGGGTATCTCAGGATACAACCTATTAGAGGTGGGCTCTGGTGGGGGTGAGGCTGGATCCTTTGCAGGAGCAGACAGAGGTTGCTTATCTTTGTTTTGTTTTTTGTGACTTTTGTCTGTGTTTTTCCAATAGGCCATGGCTGTAACTGCCATCTGATGGAGCAGAGCTCGTTTGCGCTCCTTCATTTCTTTTGATGTTTCCATGTTCTCTTTATAAATTTAGGTTCGTTCTCCTTTTTAGCGTGTTCTTCCAAATCATCTCTCGCCTTTAACTCTGCAGCCAGCAATTTCTTTGTAACATTTACTGCCTCCTCATCCCGAGGAAGCTCATTTTGGGCCTGTAATGCCTTCCATAAATCATCAAACTCCTTTCCTACAGCCTGTCTCTGCTTATCTATTACTCCTGACAATAACTGTTTCCTAATCTCCCGTACTGTGTTTTTACTAGGATGGGAGGACATCCACCCTGCTCACGACAGTCCCTGTCAAATTCACCGTCCATGATGTCTCTCTGTCCCTCCTCTGTCCTTACTTATTTTACTCAGAGGGTACTACTTGTCACGATGTTAAAAAAAAAATAAAAAAAAGTTCACACAATTACAACAATACAAGCAATACGCAGCGCCACGTGACCGCTCTGCAGCGCAGTCTCGCGGACTTATTTTCCCCTTTCTATCGCTGTGATTTCGCTGCTTAAGTTCCACCAATTGCAGGCCGACACATCCAAGCTTCTACACCACTCTCCTAGGAGGGTGCGGGATGCCTATGGCTCGCGACAATTGGCTTCTATCTTAAGGCAAAATTACACAGCTTCCTCTTTTTCTTCCCCACAGAACGCGACCACCGCTCAGGCACGAAAAGAGTTGGAATTCGAGTCACCTCTAATAGACTCTACACAACTCTTCCGCCCCGTAAAGATAGCTGGTTGTCGGTAAGCCACCCACAAAACAATATCCCCTAAAAGACTTATTTATTTACACTCCCAATATCAGGGTGGTTCTGCGGACCACTGAATAGATGTCTCAACATGAGCGATAGTATTCAGTGTTAGGGATCACATGGAAAACGCTCCCCTGCCCGCAGAACTCTGTAACCTCTTTTTTGTGTTGTAGCAATCTACACAAAGGTCTTTCAACCTCAGACAACCCGTGTCTTCAGACTATATTCTCAGCTGTCCAAGGGGCAACCTTATGGGTTCTCCCCCCGAGCTTATCCACCTCAGGACACTTGTCTTTTTCTTTTTTAGAGATTAGATGGAAAACCTAATCTCAGGGTTTTTCACCCGACTATGTTTCGTATTTAGGAGTCAAATTTATGATTTGCTCCAGGGCCTTTCACCCGACTATGTTTCATGTTTAGGAGTCAAATTTATGATTTGCTCCAGGGCCTTTCACCCTGCCCCGGGGCTTTCACTTTTGTGTTTTGTTCTAACTTTATTCCTTTACATTTCAGACTAGGAGACTTTAGTACAATGACAACACAAGTTTTAGTGTTTCCAATTGCAGAACTTTGATAAAACAGGCGTCTGCTTACCTTCTTTTTAGGCCGCGGCAGGTGTTGTCACAATACTGCTGTCCTCCGCTGTTGAATGTCTTTTATCCCGTCACTTCTCCGGCTTCAAATCACGTCGGGGTCACCAATTGATGGACTGGGGGCTCATCCTACTCTCCAATGTGCTATGTGTGAGCTCAGTCCTGCATGTTCTTTAATGAAGCAATAGGAGAAGATATTCGGTCTCAGTTAATGTAGTTTATTAAGCAGTAAAGGAATAAAATTACAGAGCTCTGGGTCTCAACTTCAAGTCCCTGACGAACAACAAAGGTGTGTCAGTTCACGAAGTCTGACCTCCTGTCCTTTCCCTGACCCAGTATATTTGAGCGTAACAGAGTGTCATTGTGCACGCAAGGCGTTGTCCTCTTCTCATTGGCAGTTCCACTTCCTCCTTCACCACACCACGCCCCTGCCTCGTGTTAATCTGACTCCTTCCCGCTGACAGTGGGGGCGTGGTTCCTGTTTTGAAAGACAAGAGAACAACACAACTCCCTACACGTGCTGTACCTTACTATCTGTACATCACTTTCTATTATTTTTACCATATATGAAACTAATTATCTAAGCATTGCGGTATGTGCTCCTCAGATTTCATGTCTCTTCCTCTCCTGTACTTCTCCGCTTCTGCAAAGCAAACACATTCAGATCAGCTGAAATCATCTTAGTATTCTCATTGTTCACACATCTAAAACTTATATAGTGAAACACAACTGATAGTAAAATGCATAAAATCATTCTATTCCCAACACTCTCTCCCCTTCACACTTAACTGTCCTGTCCAATAAAGGCAAAATGCCCTAAAAATATCTTTAAAAAAAAAGAGTGTCATCCTGGACAGTACATTGTCCTTTGAGGCACACATCAATAATGCTTCGAGGTCTGCATGCTTTCGTCTCCACCTGTCGCAGACACCTCACAACACTGCTTTCCCCCTTAACGCTTTGGTTGCATCCCATATTTATTATTGCAACTCCGTCCTCTTTGGTCTCCCTCTCAAGTGTCTTCATGAACATAAACTAGCCACTTGTGTCATTACTAGAACCCCCTCCATAGATCACATCACTCCTGCAGCTTCACTGGCTTCCTGTTAAATATTATATGGATTTCAAGATTGTGCTTCTCACATTTAAGGCCCTTCATAACCTAGCCCCTCTGTATCTTTCTGAACTCCTTTATATCTACACACACTCCCATACTCTTAAATCTACCTCTGCTCCTTCCCACTTGACTACCATGGGTTCGAGAGCCTTCAGCCATTCTGCCCCCCAGCTTTAAAACTCTCTGCCACAAGACATTTGGAATATTGACTCCCTTTCACATTTCCCCATTTGAAAACACACCTGTACTGTCTGTATATAACCAGTATGTTTCTCATTTTCTGATTTGTCACAGCAGTCAGTTTGCTACTGTGTTCTGTCTGTTTAAGGCCAAATAGTATTGACGTTTGTTTTGGGGTTTTGTGGTAGATGTCCAATAGTTGATGTCGTTTTCTTTTTCTTAAGATATAATTTGGTTGAGCTGGATTGTGTGAGGTTTGTCCTGAGGCCTTGTGCTGTTGGAGGAGGTGAGCCTCAGGACCAGCTAGCTGAGAGGACTCCTCGCACTCCTCTGGGGTCACTTGTTTTAAGGTGTTTGTAGAATTTCATTGCTCTTTTTTGAATCCTAATTACAAGGGGGAATTGAGTTCAGCTCGGCATCCATTATTAGGGGTGTTCCTGTGGACTCTGAGTATACTGTTGCAAATCTCAGTGTGTGGGACTTCATCTGGGTGTTTGTCCAATTTTTCAAAGTCTTGATCTGCAAGAGGACCCCACACTTCACTACCATACAGTAATGCGGGTTCGATTATAGATGTGAATATTTCGAGCCAGATTCTAACAGGTAGACTTTTTCTATAGCATAAAAAGCTCTCATTTCCTTGTCTCTGAGGTCATTAACAGCCAGACTGTAATTTCCTTTTAGGGTTATTCTTAGTCCCAAATATGTGTAGCTGTGTCTGTGTTTTATGTCAGTCGAGCCCAGTAGGAACCTGATTGGGTTTCCCTGACACCTGGGTCACTTCTGGAAGACAATAATTCTAGTTTTTTTCAGATTAACCATCAGGGCCCAGGTCTGACTGAAGATTTGCAGCTGATCCAGTTGCTGTTGTAATGCTTTCTTAGATGGAGCTGATGGTATTAGATCATCTGCAATGAATTGGCGTTTAATTCCTGTGTTAGAAAGGCTGAGACAAGGAATGTCTGACTATTCTGGTGATGTTGCTAATTACACAATAAATGTTAAACGGGGTGGGGCTGAGACTGCAGCCCTGTTTCACCTCTCTGTCCCGCACTGTTTCTGTTATAGTCTCTCTACCTTCTTGTGTGTCCAATGAAACAGTGCTGCAGATTATACACCTGCTATTTTCAAATGTTAAATTTCAGACTCAGTTTCCTGCTGCAGTGAGAGGTCAGCAGGCTGTTTGTACACATCTACATATTCTCTTCACAAATTTTGAGCCACTGAACAGGAAACTGATCAAATACATTGAATTTGAACACTGTACACTTCTTCAGGTCAGTTTACAGTAGAAACAGTCTCTTACTTTGTGTCTGAGGGTCCAGGTTCATTACTGAAGCTTATAGGTCTGTCCAAAGACCGGTCACTCTTCAAAGACAGACAATTTGACACTGGAGACTCTGCTCTCTGTCTATGGAAACAACAAATGTTTTACACATATCTTTAGACCTTGTAAAGAGCAGATGTAACATTAACATGACACATGATCAAGATTTGATAATAACAACAAATAGTTGTGTTTATTTCTCCATCTGCATCTTTGTACCTTGAGCATGTGTTTGGATCTAGAAGCACTAAGGTGTGTCAGATTCAGCAGCTACAGCTGTTATTACAATGTGTCACATGCACATTTAATCAACATTTAGGTAAATATAAGTATCAGGTCAGACTCTGTATAAGTAGATACACACATTTAAAGGACTCTGATCCCCAGTGAGTGACTACAACAATACCTCATGTTATTATAAAAACACAGTGTTGTAGTGTAGATTATCAGATAATATTAAAAACGGAATCATATTCAGGTCAGTTTACAGTAGAAACAGTCTCTTACTTTGTGTCTGAGGGTCCAGGCTCATTACTGAAGGTTACAGGTCTGTCCAAAGACCGGTCACTCTTCAAAGACAGACAGCTGGACACTGGAGACTCAGCTCTCTGTCTGTGGAAACAACACATGTTTTACATATATCATTAGACCTTGTAACATTAACATGACACATGATCAAGATTTGATAATAACAACAAATAGTTGTGTTTATTTCGCCATCTGTATCTCTGAACATTTTACCTACAGCTGGAAACATGTGTATTGTAGGAGTGAAGAGTTTGTAATGGCAGTATAGCCCAACTTTGTACCTTGAGCATGTGTTTGGATAGTAGCACTAAGGTGTGTCAGATTCTGCAGCTACAGCTGTTATCAAATCACTGTACTCTACTGAGTTTCTTTACACTACTCTACTCTACTCTTAACTATAATGTCCTATGCTTCTTTATTCTATTGACTTACTTTACTGTACTCTGCATGTTCTGCATGTGCAGCTTGAAGGAATTTCACTCTGCTATCTTTTACTGTATAATGGCAATGAAGCTGAACCAGTGTTTGAATCTAGAAGCACTAAGGTGTGTCAGATTCTGCAGCTACAGCTGTTATTACAATGTCAGATACACATTTTTGTCAATATTTAGGTAAATATAAGTATCAGGTCAGACTCTGTATCAGTAGATACACAAATGTAAAGGACTCTGATCCCCAGTGAGTGACTACAACAACACCTCATGTCATTATAAAAACACAGTGTTGTAGTGTAGATTATTAGATAATATCAAAAACTGAATCATCTTCAGGTCAGTTTACAGTAGAAACAGTCTCTTACTTTGTGTCTGAGGGTCCAGGCTCATTACTGAAGAATGGAGGATCAGACTTACTCTTCAAAGACAGACAGCTGGACACAGGCGACTCTGATCTGTCCCCCTCTTCCTCCAAATCACTCATCTTCTCAAATCTGAGATGACTGGACACACACACACACACACACACACACACACACACACACACACACACACACACACACAATAATGAAGTCAGTACATTACCCATACAGTCAGTAACTTGTTATTGACAGGACACTGATTACATACTGGGTGGGTATTTTCCTGACACTATAACAGACTAAACAATTAATCAGAATAAAAATCAGCAGATGAATCAATAATGAGAGTAATCATTATTTGCAGGTCTAGTATTAACACTCACCCTGATTCAGACGACCTCTATTCCTCTGACTGCTCCATCGAGTTTAAAATGGAATCTGGGACAAACAGGTTTATCTTCAATGTTCTACCTGTTTGTAACTCCTCCTCCCTTTTTTAGAAAGGAATCTGGGTGAAGTTGCAATCACAGTGACTTGAGACTAAACTTGGGATCGAGATTTGGGACCCCCCAATATTATTATTACTATTATTATTATTTTGGCACATTAACATAAGAAATAAAAAGCAACAGCAGTCAGTCAGGGTGCTGCTTCTCTTTTCTGTGTCACTGCCTGTTTGCAGGAGGGCAGGGCTGCACTCTACACACACACACACACACACACACACACTCACACACACTCACAGCGAAGGGACTTATACAGATTTTAGGATATATTTAACTGGAGTCAGTGACATCGGTGCTCATTATAACTACAACAAAAATGTATCAAACACCTGTTGAACAAGCAACACACTAGTTCTTTTTCTTTTTCTACTTTAATATTTTACTTTTTAAATTTGGCCCATGGCATCAATTCTACATTAAAAGTGTGCTGTAACACCTGACAACTGTATTTGAGTTTTAACTGTCCCTTGTCACAGTCACCACAGTTAACGCACTTAAATCGAGCACCCCACAGAGCAGCATCACATCTCCTTGTGACCTGTCTTCATGGACAGACAGGTAGTGATCATGTTTTGCCCTAAGCCTTGGTATTGTACACTTTTAAAACATCTCAATACAGCCAGTCTAACTTTGGCAATAACCCACCGTTAATCCGAACAACAAGTAAGCTAGTCTGGCATCAAATCACACTGTCTCCCTCAAACTCTGTCAGATTCAGGTTTACCAGCTCCCTGGTGTGAGCGAAGACAGATGCTGAATTGCTTTCCCACCTTATGTCTTTAAAAAACAAACAGAGAATATTTAACTTTCTCAAGCTGGGGAAAGAACATCACATCTGTAAGCCCATTAGAAATGGAGGGAGGCTGTGAGGATTTCCATTAGAGAAAAATTAAATTTTATTTCTGAACCAACAGAAATTAAAGCATTTAGCTGGATCACAGGTTAAATTAAAGGGTTCTGTAACAACAAGATGAAATACAAAATAAGCCTTGCATTTCAGGTCCAAAGAAAAGAAACATGTTTTTAGAAAGCTGAATTTGATGTAAATGAACCAAACTATCTCCCAAAAGACTATTTTCTCTTCAGCACTCTGTTAACTTCATATGTAACTGAACAACTCTAAGATAGATAAATCATCCTCAGTGTGTCGCTGTGTCAGAGCAGCTTCTACTCTGCACATCCAGAACCATTTAAACCTCACTACAGAACAGTGATCTACAGGAGAACAAATATTTGACAGCAGCACAGAATGGGAAGGAGAAGAAGCGTGTTATCTTTAAACTTTTCCAGCCTAATTAAAGAGTGAAAAATCAAAAGCTCAAAAAAAAACAAAGTATTGTCTAGTTCTCGGGAATGAGTGAGTTAATTTTAATTAATTAATTAATTCAATGAGCAGAAGAAAGTGGACGGAAACAGAGATCGGGACAGTCGGATAGGATTTCATCTTACAGTGCAAACTGCCTCAGAAGAGAAACTGCTCTGACTGCACTCAGACAGAAAAAAGAACATGTCAGAAATGGAATACCTGCTCTAAAAGGGCAAATGTTCAATCAGAACACCTGTTAAATGTACAAAAACTAAGTATCAAACAGGTGTTCATTTAACAATGCATACACCCGCCCAGTGCCTTAGGCCTAGTCCACACAAGCACAGGTATTTTTAAAACCGAACTTTTTTGGCCTCCAGTTTTAAAAAAACCTGCGTCCATACAAGCAGTGTAATAAAAATACCTCCGTCCACATGACACCGCAAATTCCACTATCAAGCAATGTAATACACCACAGCAGTAGGTGGCGATATAACTCCTAACTGTAAGGCCATTGTAGCCAATCAGAAGGCAGTAAAATGTCATTACCGGAAAAAACAACAACAGCAGGAGCAGTCTCCGTAATAGCACACTCTTGCGCCTCTGTTGCTGGATGTGGTTGAGTAGCGTTAGTTGTATGATACAGCCACAAAGTGCTGATATACTGCTAAACAGCAGCAGTATTTTGTTTAGGTCCATCCTCAAATCGTCTCTCGCACACACTGGATCGGGTAATAACACAGCTGTTTTCTGTTTACGTCGCACACTGTGACGTCATACAATGGAGACAAGACAAAATAACTGCGGTTATCCTGTCCACACATGACTGCTGACACCGGACTTTTCCTAAAAGTTCATCCTGGACTCCGGTTACAAATAACTCCGGTTACAGGGGCCCAGAAGTGCAGTTACGTGTGGATGAAAAGCCAGACCGTGAGCAAAGAGTCACGGTTTTATAAATATCCGCGTTGGTGTGGACAGCCCCTTAGAGTTTGTTTTGTTGTTGATGTTGTTGTTTCATTTGAAATACTGTTTTTTTGTTATATTTAAGTACTTATTATAATACGGGAGATTTACAGGAAAATACTAATACGGGAGGACGGTGGGAAAGAGGGGTAAAATATGGTAGTTTCCCTGCCAAAACGTGAGACTTGACAGCTATGGTTGGCATTGTTGAGAGGGTAGATCCTGTGAATTACAGAATAGTACTGGAGGACACAGGACAGGATCTACAGGTGGTTAATGTGTGTGACTTGAAGGAGGATCATCCAACCTGTGCCGAGGTGGAGGCTAGAGAAGCTGCCATGTGCAACTTTATGGACAGTGACACCAGTGATGAGGATGAATTTATGTGGTTTTGTCAAACTGTGTTAAAGGTAAATAACTGAGTAAAATGCGTCATACTTAAGCTTCAAAACCCACCATGTCATTTGTGTCATATTGAAAGTTAACTTCTCTTAAGGTGAATAAAACCCCATATAATTTCTCCACACTGAGACACAATAAGCAAAAACATAAATTAAAGCGATAGCTGCAAACCGATGACAGGCTCGGTAAACTTTAGTCATCGCTACCAAAGGATGAGACACTGCTGGCAAAGACAGATCACAAACTGTCACGTCAGTTAAATGACAAAAAGAAAAGAAAAAGAAAAAAATGGAATAAAATTGTTATGGGTGTCCTCATGAAAAATCACCTGCAGTGTCATATCAGTGAATCCAGTCATTATGTGAGTCTATGGGGAAAATGCTTTTTGGGCTGCAGGGGATTTTTCTTTGCAATACTGCGAGTGGCTGCTGGAGAAAGTTGGAGGCAAGGCTAGGTGACGTTCCTGAGGGCTTGATGTTTCTGCCTGGGCAGAACCATAGACTGTTTAAATAATGGATGACGCTACTGTGATGTCACCCATTGGTTTGTGGAGTCCTGCTTTGAAGCTTTGACTCGAGGGAAGCGACTAATCAAATGAATAACTCTGGAAACGCAGGAATGTGCAAAACCCTTCACGTAATGAAACCTAAATTAAAATCAGGATAATTAACTAAGCCTCCTGCTCGACCTCACTCCGGGCCCCGGACTGTTGCTTCGCAGCTCCTGGTCTTTCCAGCAGAATGGAACAGCTGTCTCACAGCAGAGTTGGAGCGGTTGAGTTTGCGATGTCCTGTGGGTACCCCAGTTGGTTGGTTTACGCTGCAGAAAGCCTTTGGGCTTGGCACAAGGACCACTGTGGCAAGTGTTATTAGTGTTATTAGTTATTATTACGTGCAAAAATGTTGAAAACACTGGAGATAAAAGAAAACTGGATCGACAAAATTTAAAAGTTCAAAATAACTTTGATCGTGAGCACAAAAGAGTTACGCATGAGCTAAATAATGTAAAAATGAAAGAGCATAACACAAAAGAGACTAGAGAGTAATAAAAATTACGCACGACAAGAAGGTAAAACACGAATAAGCACGACAGAACTAACAGCAAGAAGAAACAGCAAGGAGACTAACAGAAGACTACAAGACTAACTGAAAAACTAAAAAAAAACTGTAAGAAGACTGACTCGAGCCGCGCCGAGCGCACTTGTATTTGACTGGCCAAAGTGGGCGGATTTGATCAGGGAGGCTCCTCTCGTGATGAAAAATAGTCTCTGTGTTATTTTGGAGGAAACTTAATGCATTTCTTATAAGAGGTCGTATACTTTGATATGTTACATGCGAGGGACACATACTCTTCCCACTGATCATCCAATTAAACATAGAGATTAACATTAAATCAAAATACAATTATTATGCCATGGTATCAGCTAGCCTACGTCAAATACACACACTCTAGATTAACTCAATGACAATATATAATGAAAAACAAAATGAAGAAACACATATTCATGCAAACAAGTTGATTAATAATTCCCAATTATATCTTCATTCAAATTATAAAGTTGACTTCCTTGCAGTAACTCTTCTTAACTCCTCCACAAGATGGCAGTATGGCTACATGTTAGACGAGGGGTTAACAGTTGAAACTAAAATTGAATTCTGCAATTTATCAATCTTTTGTTTTACAGGGTTAAAGCAAAGTATCATTCAGATAAAAACATGATTATGCACGTGTACAAGTCAGGACATAGCAAACGACCAACAAAGAGGAACAAAATGAGTAATCTCACTTCCAACATACATTTCAGTTTTATCACACAGAAGCATTTGGTCAGAGAGGGGATGGCGTGGAGGAGTTTCGGTGTTGAAGGACAGAGCAGTCAGTGATACACTGATGATGATGACACTCTGAATAGACCATGTTACTCTACATCTAGAGTTCACCTCCAGCTGATGAGAGAAGAAGACAGACAACAGAAGTCATAAATCAGCTGTCAGTCAGTGATGCAGCACATCCAGTATAAAGACCAGCAGGGACTTCAGTCCTGTTCAGACCAGAAGTGGAGCATTCATCTTGTATCATGCCTAACTTTAGTGGATCGTAAGTCTTCAACATCACATTAACGTAAACACATGATCACAACAAATTTCTGCCTGATCCAAATGGCTGAATGGTCTCTCTCTCTCTCTCTGTCTCTCTGTCCAATCCTGAAGCCTGTCACCATTCTCCACTCACAGCCACTGAGAATGTTGGAGGTTTTCAGAAAATACTGGACCTTTGCTTTGATACAAAATGTGTTCAGTACAATGTTAATGAAACCAGCAAATACTGACTCCAACCCCCTACTGACCTCAGAGTCTCCAGTCTATAGTGTGGACTCGCCAAAAGATCAGAGAGCGGCTTCACATCTGAATCCTGCAGCTTGTTGTGACTCAGCTCCAGCTCTCTCAGGTGGGAGGGGTTGGACTTCAGAGCTGAGGCCAGAGAGATGCAACTGATCTCTGATAAACTGCACCAAGTCAGTCTGAATAAAGAATAAATTACACACAGTTGTAGATAATAAAACTCTTTTTTCATTACAAAAAAAAGAAATAAAGAAATTTGTAACTAACAGCAACAATGGACATTTTCTATAGTTTAGAAACAAAAGTCCGTGACAACAAATGAAAATATGAACAAATGGAAATGGAAATTTTAATGGATATAAGTGAGGTCTCTATGGAAATTAGGCTAAATTGTAATTATATGTATAATATCTGTAACAGTAACAAACTGACCTCAGAGTCTCCAGCCTACAGTATGGACTTTCCAGGAAATCACACAGCAGCTTCACTCCTGAGTCCTGCAGGTAGTTGTAGCTCAGATCCAGCTCTCTAAGATGGGAGGGGTTGGACTTCAGAGCTGATGCAAGAGAAACACAGCTGATCTCTGACAAACTGCAGTACTTCAATCTGAATAAAGAATCAGAGATGTAAATAAAAGTCATTAATGATACAATAAGATGTGTTCAGGTTTTAAATGTGTAGCTCACCATTACTATGTCCTAAGCAATGAGCTTTTCCCTAAAATTAGTAAAGTGAAGTTCTTATAGTGTTATTGTGGATCATCATAACATCAGCTATCTACAGACATCATCCAAATGTCACCACAACATTCATTCACATATTCATGTCAACACAGATTAATAACATGCTGCTGATGTTGCTCAAGTCAGTCAAATCCTTCCAACAGGTGCATTTGGAAATATGCTTTGATCTGTGTGTGTGTGTGTGTGTGTGTGTGTGTGTGTGTGTGTGTGTGTGTGTGAGTGTGTGTGTGTGTGTGCGTGTGTGTGCGTGTGTCTGTGTGTCTGTGTGTGTGCGTCTGTGTGAGTTTATATGTCCTGAGGGATCATTATCAATGATCAGACATTATTTCTCAAAACACACTAAGAAGAGAACTATTCCCACATCAGCATATAAACTTTATCAATTTAAAACAAATATTAGCTCAGAGGATCTTCTGTGTACAGATGTGACCATTAACCAAAAATTATAAATGTCAATTTACTTTAACAACTAACAGTCGACATTTGCCATAGTTTCTTTAAGAAACAGAAGTCTGTTTTGACTAAATTTATACAAGAAAAATTAAAATATTAACACATAGTAATGTACATTTCTAAAGATATATGTTAAATATGTACATAAATCAGGTTCAATTGGTAATTAAATATAGAAGATCTCTAAGAGTAACAGTCAACAAACTGACCCCATAGTCTCCAGTCTGCAGTGTGGCTTCTCCAGAAAATCACACAACAGCTTCACTCCTGAGTCCTGTAGGTCGTTTCCACTCAGCTGCAGGTTTCTCAGATGGGAGGGGTCGGACTTTAGAGCTGAGACCAGTGAAACACAGCTGATCTCTGACAAACTGCAGGAGATAAATCTGAATAAAGAATAAATGATGTCCCTTGAGAAGACAATGTTCTTGCTTGAAATCATTCAGTGTTAAATAATGTGTTCAGACCTGAAGACGGCTTAGAATGTAAAAGATTAGAAAATGGAAACCTAAAACACCTGAACTCAATAGGATGCAGGTTAACAACTATAAAATACAAAAAGTGAAAAGAAGCTCTCATTAATATTAATGACAATGTGCTGCTACTTCAATAAAGACATAGTGATGTCACCTCTCCATCATCACAAACTCATATTGTGCAAACACACACAAATGACTTATTTAAAGAATAACGAGGGTAAATTTAAGTTAAAATCAAGGGCTCTAGTTTCCCGGCGCAGCGCAGGGTGGCGAACCCCGCGCAGAGCTAGTTTTGAGCAGTGCAACCCGAGGCGCGCTCAGTTTGGTAGTTTGGCAGACCAAGGTGCGCTGAGGTGGGTGTGGCGGCGCAGCAGGGGAAGGTGTCGACAGATCCACCTTGGCGCAGTGACAGTTTCGTGCCAAAAGGCTTCGCCAAAGCTGCGCTAAAAGCTCGCCAGCTGAAACCAGGTCGACTGTCAGCGCAGGTGGAGCGCAGCCGGTGTAAACCAAAGTTTGGCTGACCGGCGGACAGTACGCACACGTCACCAAAACCTCACAGACAGGTTTCCAGAATATCAGGCACATTAACAATGCAATAAATACCCAAAAAAACACTATTCAATGCAACTATCTGCAATCAGCACATAAATGTATCTCTATATCGACTGTCCCATCACATCTGATGTCAGATCAAAGGGGATTGGCACCGTTTGGCATGTTTGGCACGCGTAATGGAAACCCAACCTGCTTTGATTAACACAGTTGCAAACTAATGAGTTCACATCCCTCTCAGCCAACCACAAACAACCACAGCATCAGATAGGGAGTATATATTCAGCAACTATCATCTTAGAAAAGTCAAAAGAAAAGAAACAGAGTGAGACTGCGAGAGACAAAGAGAGAGCGCACACGCGCACGAGAGAAACGCAACATTGATTTACAATTGTGGTGACCTCCTCCCAGGCTACCTTTGCATCATCAGCCCGTGGAGGTCTGCTCGCAGTTCCGTATATTCGGACACTGCGAGCTTGGACGTCCCGGAACAAAACATCAGTTTCCTCCTGGGAGAAGTTTGGCCGTCTGACGCTGCTGCTCTCTTCTGCCATGGCGAATTGAGTAAACTCTCATTACGCCTTCACGCAGCGCATTTAAGGGCGAGGAGAGGGGCTCATTTGATTGGTGTGATGTGTGTAAAACCCACTCCATGCCTTCTCTCCTCCCTCTTTCCAACTTGCGCAGGTAGGAGGGACGAAGGTGGGAAAGAGGAGTAGCTGCACCAGGTGCACGGTGTGCCAAACTTGCAAAATCCGTCTGGCCACACCCAGTTGGCGAAGCCCGCCTCGCCCGGTCTGCGAAACTAGAGCCCCAAATGTTTAACAGGTTCAGAGTAAATTATCCAGTGATGTGTCTTCTTATATTGAGGATTTAGCTCAACATTGCTCTGCCACAGTCAATGGATTAACCCACTGAAGAAGAAAATTGATTTAAGCATGAAGATTCTCAATGTGGATCAGTAAAATATCAGCCTTGTGTATGCAGTTTAGTGCCACCACAACTTTCACATCATATTCATCTCATCACAGGAGCAAAATATGGTGTCTGACCTCAGAGTTTCCAGCCTACAATGTGGACTTTCCAGAAAATCACACAGCAGCTTCACTCCTGAGTCCTGTAGGTTGTTATAGCTCAGCTGCAGCTCTCTAAGATGGGAGGGGTTTGACCTCAGAGCTAAAGCCAGAGAATCACAGCTGATCTCTGACAAACTGCAGGAACTCAACCTGAATAAAGAATGAATAATGTAGATAAAGTCATTAATGATACAATCAGATGTGTTCAGGTTTTAAATGTGTAGTTCAACATTACTATGTCTGAATCAATGAGCGTTTCCCTAAAATAAGTAGAGTGACTTTGTCATTGTGTTATTATGGATCATGATTTGATCTGTGTGAGTGAGTGAGTGAGTGAGTGAGTGAGTGAGTGAGTGTGTGTGTGTGTGTGTGTGTGTGTGTGTGAGAGAGAGAGAGAGAGACAGAGAGATTTCTGCTTTAGCCTATAAACTTTAAAACAAAAAAAGTAAAATAAAAATATGAACAAATGGGAATGTATTTTTTTATGGATATAAAATACATATGCATGTCAACACAGGATCAATATCAAACCAGACATGTTGGATCAGTCTGTCTTAAAACAACAGCCATGTGCACATTGGAAGAGTTATTGGTGGCAGTAATTATTCCTCCTGAGTGTGAAGTGGTCCCTTCCTAACAGAGCTACACTGTAAGAAATGACCACATGAGTTCAGCTGAAACTAATATGAAGCTTCAGCAGTCTGAGTTTGTCAAATCAAATCGGTGTCTACCAGAGTTACAGACTATTTAGCACCAAATTCCTCTACTATTCCTCCACTGCAGCTCAACAGGGAAACACTGTAAAACACAAAATACTGACTGTGTCACTCAGACTGCTGAAGTCTCGGATTAGTTTAATCTGAACATTTACACAGGAGAAGACTGTGGAATTTGTCCTCCATCTCATAACATTGGAGTCAGGTTATAAAGGGATTGTTTCACAGACAGTATGGAAAGAAGGAATGATTATATGAGGCTGGTCCAGTTGTTTGTGGGATTCAAATGCATGACCCCCTTGAGGCTTATGCCTGGCAAAGTCATATAATGTACATGTGGACACCTGAGTATTGTATTGACATGGACTTAAAAAATATGAACATGTCCTTCAACACAAAAATGTTTCCAGTGCAGACTATTTATACGCTTTTAGTTGCAATCTAAAGTTCTGTGACTTCAAATAATTAGTTAATGTTGACATGAAAACAAGAATAACTAAGAACCTGAGGAATCTTTAATTTTGCTTTGATGAATCTCAAACTTGATGATGTCATTCTAAATCATCAATCTTTACTTTTGTTACTGTTTTTTCAGCCATTTGGAAAGACAGAAAATTTGGATTTGGATTACACAGTAACAGACATTGGACCGGACATGACTATGCATTGGACCTGTGACTCAGTGAAGGATGGGGACACAGATCTATCACCCAGGGCTAGAATTAGCAGCACTCAGGGCAAGGCAAGCGCATCTGGAGAGGACAAAAGTAGTACAATCGAGAACAGGATGCTTCAGGTTTGTCCTTGCGGCTGGCAGAAAGTAACATCAATAAAAGGCCTCAGAACTCATCAGGGAAAGAAGAAGTGTGTGACAAAGAAAGGGCAGAGTAGCCGCATTGATCAGTGCTTCCTAAGAAGTCAGTCGAGTCGGATGAAGTCCAGCGACAGGTAGAAAACCACAGTTCACAGGATAGAGGAGGAGGAGGAGGAGGAGGAGGAGGTAGTAAGAGGGGGTGCAGGTGACACTGAGGTTAGCAGGCCAGTCAGAGAGAGAACCATGGAGCAAAAAGTTAGAGTTAGATGGCCTAGGGCAAATGACAGTAAAGAATGGGAGATAATAGAGATTTGTCAGTAATCTTAAGCAGGCTGAGAGGAAATGCAATAGAAAAGTTAGAAAAGATGGGAGATATAATTTACTCATATAGTGCAGAGAGGTTTGGGGTGCATGAGAGAAAGAGGAGTGAAAGGGTACAGTCAGGTAAGTCTAGGCGGCAAAGAGAAATAGAGAAGTTAGTTAAGGAAAGGAGACAGTTAAGAAAGCAGTGGAAAAATGCTACAGAAGAAGAAAGGGAGGGAATTAATGTGTTGCAAGAGGAGTTGAGAAGCAGGCTAGCAGCTCTTAGAAGGGCAGAGCATCTCAGGAAAAAGAGGAGGAAGAAGGAATATGTAGGACAGCTTTTTTCAGGGACCCTTTTAAGTTTGTTAAAGGATTGTTTAGCCAGGAAAAGGGAGGGCAGCTTAAAGCAACAAGGCTAGAGGTTGAGGAATATTTGAGAAATACATATTCAGATTTAGAGAAGAATAGGATAGTAGGTTTTCCACCGGATATCCCTCCATTTGGTGGTATAGAGCACAAGATGGATGTCAGGCCACCTAGGTGGACGGAAGTTCAGGAGGTGATCAGGCGCACAAAGGCTTCTTCAGCCCCAGGGCCTAATGGAGTTCCCTACCAGGTTTATAAAAGTGCACCTGATGTCCTACATTTTTGTGGAAACAGCTCAGAATAGTTTGGGAGAAACAAAATTATACCAAGAGCATGGCGTAGGGCAGGGAGTGTCCTCATTCCTAAGGAGAAGGAGTCTGTGGACCTTAGCCAATTTCAGATGATTTCTCTCTTGAATGTAGAGGGGATGATTTTCTTTAGTGTAGTAGCGCAGAGATTAGCTAGCTACTTAGAAAGGAATAGCTTAATAGATACTATGATGTAGAAGGCAGGAATACCAGGTTATGCAGGGTGTTTAGAGCATACTAGGATGATCTGGCACCAGATTCAGGCAGTGAAGATTAAAAAAAGGGACCCCGCATGTAATATTTTTAGATCTTGCAAATGCATTTGGTTCAGTACCGCATAGCCTCATTTTGAGTGTTTGACTACTTCAAAGTGCCACAGGTAGTTGTTAACTTAGTAAAAGCAAACTTTCAGGATATTAGGTTGTGTCTAAGTACGGCAGGTTTCACAACAGTTTGGCAGAGGCTAGAAACAGGTATTATGGCAGGGTGTACAATTTCTCCATTAGCATTTACTATGGCGATGGAAGTAATGATCAGGGCTTCCAAGTGGGTGGTAGGTGGGGAGTGATGGCAGAACGGGTTGCATCTTCCACCAGTTGTCATGTCATCCAGCTTACGTGGATGACATGACACTGGTGACCACAACAATGCCATGTACAAAGAGGCTACTAGAGAAGGTAAATAAGAAGCTCAAGTGGGCCAGCATGAAGATCAAGCCCAGTAAATCTAGAAGCATCTCAATACGTAGAGGGAAGTTAAGTGGTAGGAAGTTTGTCATAGATGATGAGGAAATCCCATCAATTAGGGAAAAGTCAGTAAAGAGCTTAGGTAGGTGGTACAATGTAGAGTTGAATGATGAGGAACAGGTGGTGAAATTTAGAAAAGATGTGGCAGAAGGATTGGATAAAATAGATAAATCAGAACTTCCAGGAAAGTTGAAGTTGTGGTGTTTGCAGTTTGGGCTATATCCTAGGTTAATGTGGCCATTGTCAGTTTATGAAATTCCAATAACTGTTGTGGAGAGAATTGAAAGGTCAGTTAGCTCCTATATTAGGAAGTGGTTGGGCGCTCCTAGGTGTCTAAGTAGTGTCGCATTGTATGGAAAAGGGATACTTCAGCTGCCACTATCTAGTTTAACAGAGGACTGTAAATGTACCAAGGTCAGGACAGAGCTCTTGTTATCTGGGAGTAAGGACGTGGTAGTTAGGAGTGTGGTT
Organism: Epinephelus fuscoguttatus; assembly: GCF_011397635.1. Lineage (NCBI taxonomy): Eukaryota > Metazoa > Chordata > Actinopteri > Perciformes > Serranidae > Epinephelus > Epinephelus fuscoguttatus. The sequence goes on from NC_064761.1 coordinate 34,588,934, forward strand.
CCAAATCCAACCAAGGGGAAAAAATGGAACCCAAGATCGGCAGTTCAGGAGGCAGAGGCAGCTCTTAGGCATGCAGAGATTGTAGGTAATGTTCAGTTTGGCCAGGGAGGCCTGGGGCTTGGCTCAGGCAGACCGGTATGGAATAAAGTAGGTCCCCAAGATAAAAGAAAGCTGGTTGTGGAACAGATACGTAGACAGGAGGAGATATTAAGGGGTGCCAGGGTAGTGGCCCAGGCTAAACAGGGACAGTGGTTGAATTGGGAAAGTGTAGAGAAGAGGAAGCTTAGTTGGAGGGACCTGTGGAGTATGGAGGAGAATCATATTAGATTCCTGGTAGGGGATACATATGGTGTAACCAACCCCCCAGAACCTAAAACTGTGGGTAAATGAGGACCCATCATGCCCATTGTGTTCAGGTACCGCAACCTTAAAGCATATTTTGTCAGGCTGTAAAGTTAGCTTGTCACAAGGCCGATATACATGGCAACATAACCAGGTGCTGAAAAGTTTAGCTGCAGGAATCGAAGGGAAACGAAGACAGGTGAATTCAGAAGGTTTTAAGAGTAGGAGTTTAGCAATTCAGTTTGTCTGTGAGGGGGAGAAATACAGAAGAAATAAGTTAGTAAGGAGGCAAGGCCTAGAAGGTGCTTGTGATTGGGAAATGCAAGTAGATTTAGGGGTAAAGATTGTTGTTCACCAGGAAATAGTTTGTACCAATCAGAGGCCTGACAGTGTTGTGGTCAGTGAGTCAACGGATAGTTTATTTCATTGAGCTGACAGTTCCTTGGGAAGACTCAGTGGAAGAAGCCTATGAAAGAAAAAAGTTTAGGTATGCAGACTTAGGAGCAGAAGCTGAGCAGCGAGGGTGGAAAACTAGGATTTGTTTTGAGATCATGCTGCAAGGTGAGTGTGTTTGATGATCTTGTGAGTTTATCTATCTCCTTTAACTTTAGTTTATATTGGAGTTATGCTATGTAGCGTGTGAAATAGAGTACGGTGAATGTGCTAGGAAAGGTAGTATCGCCACGGTCACTATCTGGAGCTCACATAAACGGAGCCTGGGTTTGTTGAAGGTGGCAGTGTTGTTTGGGCTGAGAAAGCCATGTGTAAGTAAGATAAAGGAGGTTATTGGGTGGGTGCGGGGAGGGGAGCAGTGAGAGCTGGCATTAGGGGAGTGTCTCTGGGACGGCAGAGATCACTGTCTAGCCTCCTGGAAGCTGTCGTGGGACCAACTAGACGAAACACTGGTGAAAGTAGGTTCCCACCTGATGACCCCAAAACTTGTTCGTTATCACTGCTCACTGGTCTGTATAGTTAAGCCTTGCCATAATAACTTAGCATAGGGCTTAGGAGGTTATTCACTGAGCGCTGATCCTTTATCTAGAGCACACATTTTTTGTGTTAATTTGAACTGACAAAAAGTGAAATGCTGTAACCTCAATCAAGGATCTGAACTGAATATATACTGAACTAACCTCAGAGTCTCCAGTCTACAGTTTGGACTCTCCAGTCCAGAACACAGCTGCTTCACTCCTGAATCCTTCAAGTCATTTCCACTCACCTCCAGCTCTCTCAGATGGGAGGGGTGTGACTTCAGAGCTGAGGCCACGACTTCACAGTGAGCCTCTGAGATTCCACAGCCAGAAAGTCTGTCATGACACATATATTAAAAGATATGTTATTATGGCAGAAAACACTTAATATTTACTTCATGCAATTTCCGAAACACAAAATAGTTTGACATATCCTGTTTTGTTAGATTGAAAGTAGTTAAATGTAAAAAAGGACATGAAGAATTACAAGTGATTTAAAAGCAACTTATAATTTTTTTTTTTAGAAAATATATGTTATTTAAACAGTGTTAAGTAGATCCCATAATTTGAGGGTTTTTTTTGTTTGTTTGGTCTATTTTCCTTAAAAAAGGGGGTGTGGCATTCCCTAACATCCACCGTGCCTCCTATAAAGTGGTTGAAAAACCATTACGTAAAAAAAAGGATATAAAAAAAAAATCTGTCTGCATATCTGATTATATAAATCACCTTCAGGACCTACTTGTGTAATAATAACTTTACTGCACTGATAACCATAAAATACTGCTACATGTTGGGGTGAAATGCTGCTGTGAGAAAACCTCAACCACAACCTTTAAAATTCTTCATTTGTTTTACCAGGTTCACATGCCGCCTCCAAATACTGTAAAATGTAACAATTATTAGAAATAAATAGAATAACTGTGTTCATTAACTTGACAGCTATAAACACAACCGACAAATCTACAGTTTTTACACAGTTGAAACAGCTCAAGAACATTTGTGACAAAATACGACACACACACATCATTTTTGTAATAAACAAATGGAACGCATTTTAAGAATAATAAGAATTTTATAGTTTGTATATTTGAAGAACTAAACTACTAATCTACAATTATTCATGATATTAATCACATCTGGACTCACAGAGCCTTTCTGCAGTTCCTCACAGCTGGAATCAGTCTCCATCGTCCCTCCTCTGTTGTGTTGTACCTCTTCAGGTCCAACTCATCCAGAACCTCCTCTGACATCTGCAGCATGTAGGCCAGAGCTGAGCAGTGGATCTCAGAGAGTTTATTCTCCGATCTGTGCTCTGACTTCAGGAACTCTTGGATCTCATGATGTACTGAGTGGTCATTCATCTCCAGCAGACAGTGAAAGATGTTGATGCTTCTCTCTGGAGAGATCCTGTACATGTTCATCTTCTTCAGGTTGTTGATGGCTCTCTGGATGATTTCTGGACTGTTGTCTGTATGACCCAGCAGGCCTCCCAATAGTCTCTGGTTGGACTCCAGAGAAAGGCCATGAAGGAAACGGACAAACAGGTCTAGGTGACCATTTTTACTTTTGAGGGATTTCTCTGTGGCTCTCTTCAGGACGTCTTCCAGGTATGTGTAGTTATCTTGGTCCTTCCCCAGGAAGTCCTCCAGTACCGCTGTCTTCCTGTTGGTGAAACAGTGGAACACGTAGACTGCAGCCAGGAACTCTTGAATGCTCAGATGAACGAAGCAGTAGACTGTTTGCTGGAAGATCACACACTCTCTTTTGAAGATCTCTGTACAAACTCCTGAGAACACCGAGGCTTCTGTGACATCAAGACCACAGCGCTCCAGGTCTTCTTGGTAGAACATGATGTTTCCTTTCTCCAGATGTTCAAATGCCAGCCTCCCCAGCTTCAGAAGAACTTCCCTGTCTGCCTCCGTCAGCTCCTGTGGACTCGTCTCATGTCCCTCATCATATTTCTGCTTCTTCCTCTTAGTCTGAACCAGCAGGAAGTGTGAGTACAGGTCAGTCAGGGTCTTGGGCAGCTCTCCTCTCTGCTCTGTAGTCAACATGTGATCCAGAACTGTAGCAGTGATCCAGCAGAAGACTGGGATTAGACACATGATGTGGAGGCTCCTGGATGTCCTGATGTGTGAAATCATTCTGCTGGACAGCTCCTCATCACTGACTCTCCTCCTGAAGTACTCCTCCTTCTGAGCGTCAGTGAAGCCTCGTACTTCTGTTACCCTGTCAACACATGCAGGAGGGATCTGATTGGCTGCTGCAGGTCGGGAAGTTATCCAGATGAAAGCCGAGGGAAGCAGATTCCCCTTGATGAGGTTTGTCAGCAGCACGTTGACTGATGACTTCTGTGTGACATCAGTCACAACCTCATTGTTGTGGAAATCCAGTGACAGTCTGCTTTCATCCAGGCCATCAAAGATGAACAGAACTTTACAGACAGCGAGCTCCTCTGCTGTGACCTTCTGTAATGTTGGATGGAAAACATGGAGCAGAGTGAGAAGACTGTACTGCTCATCTTTGATCAAGTTCAGCTCCCTGAACGAAAGCAGAATCACCACACTGATATCTTGGTTTTCCAAACCCTCTGCCCAGTCCAGAGTGAACTTGTGCACTAAGAAGGTTTTTCCAATGCCAGCGACACCGTTCGTCAGAACGACTCTGATGTGTTTCTGTTGGTCAGGTAAATCTTTAAAGATTTCGTGACACTTGATTGGAGTGTCATGGAGGGTCCTCTTGTAAGCTGTCTCAAGCTGTGTCACCTCATGTTGGGTATTAACCTCTTCACTCTGTCCCTCTGTGATGTAGAGCTCAGTGTAGATCCTGTTGAGGAGGGTTTCACTTCCTGTTTCATCACTTCCTTCAGTCACATGTTCACATCTCCTCCTCAGACTGATCTTATGTTCATCTAAAACTTCCTGCAGACCACTATCTCCTGAAAGAGAAGGAACAATGTGAGAGTAAAGACACAAATAGAGAAAAAGAAACAAATTTTATGACATTAGAATTTTTTAGCACTGTTATGTAAGAAAGGGTACTGTTCAGCATGAATCCAACTATTACTCACAATAGCAAGTATGTGCAAAAACAATTGACCAGTGAAACTCCACCTAAATTAAAGTTAGGTACGTTTTTCTCTTGTTAGTTTCTTTTCTCTTCCCTTGTCAAAATGAGGGAGTAGGGGGAGGTAAAGTGTACGGCCCGGTCCGGCAGGGTAGAGTTCAGTCCGCAAAGACGTCTTTCCTTGGCTCTGCCTTACCTATACCCCTTATTACTTTTCTATGTAAATGTGCTCTTCCCTACTTTTCTATCTATCTAACCTTAACCTCTGGCTCCCACTTGGAAACCCCCAGATGGCACTATAACTCCCAATCATAGTCTCAAGTATGTGCATCAAGCGATTGTAACATCTAGTCCTAAATTGAACTGCTGCAGAGTGTCACGCCACAGTCCTTCAGTTGGCTGCTGCAACAACTTGAAATCAGCCAGTGCCAGGGGTCTAATCCATGGGTGTATAAAGAAAACCTCTCTCTTTGTAGCTCTATTGTCTGGTCTCACACCACCCTGACTCCCTGCAGAAACAGCTTTCTGTTGCTGCCATTATACAGGTTCGACCCAGTGCTGCTGCTGTGACCCTTGAGCTGCCACTTGCTCTCTGCCTGGCAAAGTCATCTGGTGGTGGGAGTGAAGTAGAGGGGCTGGGGGGTGGCTAGCTAATTTTTGTCTTATTTGTGTTCTGATAAACACAGAAAAAAAGCAGAGAAAGGAGGGGCTGAGCAAATCAATGTCCTGCAAACAACTCTACAATGAAATATGAATTCTACAAAGAAGCACACAAATAAATCAGTGTATGGTAAACACTGGACATTGGCAGGGATGAAATGTTACACTCTGCTGTCTGATTGTTGTTGTTTTCCTGTTGAGCTGTAAGACAGATCACTACAGCTTAGTTTGCTTAACTCCAAAGTATATGTCATGCATTGCTCACAGTGTATGAGGTTTTGAGTTTTACAATATCAGTTGCCATGATGTCTGTACTGAGAATACAGAGCCTCTTACAGCTACTTGGTGGTGTATGATGTCATGCCGTAAAGTGCCACATGTCTCCTGAGAGATCCTACCTGCTCACCAAAGTTACATGATGCAGGAGCAGGTGTTTGCAGCACAGAGTGAGAATTAACAGCACCATTCTACCTGCTACAAGTCAGTGAATGATCAAAATGATTTTGAAGCTGTGTAAGAGGAAAATGTGTCTTAATGTTGCTTTAATGTGGATGCTGTACAACACAACAAATAAACCAAGAAGAATCCTGTGTTCAGACATGATCACATCAGAGGACAGATGTACAGTCTTACTTTGTACAGTGATGGTCTGACTGGCTGTCTGCAGTCCAGCTCTTGTTCTGGATCTTTTCCCACACTGAGGACAGGAGGAGTCTCCTGATGAAGCAGACTGGTCCCAATGTGAGGTGATGCACTGTCTGCAGAACCAGTGTCCACAGCTGGTAGAGACTGGATCCTTCAGGACGTCCTGACACAAGACACAGCAGGACGGCTGCTCCTCCACAGAAACATGACTCCTCTTCTTCTTCTCTCTGTGGAGATGAACACATTCTTTAGACCTTGTCCTGCCACCTCTGCTGGAAATACTTTGTTTTAGTCACACACTTAAGCACTGGCAGTTCAAATATCTCATGGTGGAGCTTCATGAAAACCTCCTGAGTAATGTTCTGCTCCACTGTGAGACGACTTTCAAAAGGCTCAAAGCTTCCACATGTCTTTCATCATTTCCCTGCAGTTAAACTGTTCTTGATGAGAGGCAGTTGATCCTCAGGTGGTTTTAGCTTTGGTGCTTTTGGTGGACATGCTGTGTAATTCAGACAAACTCAAGCTGTAGATTTAGTCTGAACTGGTACAAAGATTATTCATGTCTCGCTAATTCATCCTCTTATCATTCATTCTTTAACTGCTGAACTGCAATGAAATCATCATGAGCGTCAGAAGATGGCTCTTAGGCACCTTAAAGTAGATTCAACGGTCTGAGGCTGACAGACTGAAATATGGAGATTCTACTGAACATTACTTTCTTCATCTGAAGCCACCAGAGGAGATATTTACCAAAACTGTCACTAATCACCATCAGTGGTGCAAAATTTATGTCTCCACAGTTTTTTCAGTTTTAGCAGAATATTTCCTAGACTTTTAATGAGCTGCAGTTCATCAGATTTTTGTAAACAGTGTTTTCTGCTGCCGAATTTTGTGGAAGAGTTTTTGTAAACATTTGTGTCTGACTGAGACGTGGCAGCAACCCAGTGACTTTTCTCAACTTAATCAAACTATTACTCCTGGGTTTGTTTACACTTGTCAACCTCATACCTCTGGGGGGTGGGGGGTGGAGAGTTTCTTTAACCGTGTCTGTGAATGTTTCATTCAAAGCCATTGTTCTACAAATCAGTGGACCTTTCCCCACTATACTAGCCACTTTTGACTGACAACCCAAGCCTGCTTTTTTTAAAACCTTTTTGTCTCCTATTAAAATAGCACTGGGTGATTTTAATACACACATGGGTAATGTCAACAATACTCTCACAAAGGACTTTAAATCATTTCCAGTTTGGATCACAGCAATATACTGACTTTCCTATACACTTCAAGGGTCACATTCTGGAAATGATTTCCTGCTCTGGTGTATATCCAATCAAATCAAATCTCAGTGCGTGGGACTTCAACTGGGTGTTTGTCCCATTTCTCAAAGTCTTGATTTACAAGAGGACCCCACACTTCACTACCATACAGTAATGCGGGTTCGATTATAGATGTGAATATTTCGAGCCAGATTCTAACAGGTATTTCTATGTTTGAAGACTTTTTTTTATAGCATAAAAAGCTCTCATTTCCTTGTCTCTGAGATCATTAACGGCCAGATTGTAATTTCCTTTTAGGGTTATTCTTAGTCCCATATATTGTGTAGCTGTGTCTGTTTGGGTTTCCCTGACACCTGTGTCACTTCTGGAAGACAATAATTCTAGTCTTTTTCAGATTAACCATCAGGGCCCAGATCTGACTGAACTTCTGGAGTTGATCCAGTTGCTGTTGTACTAAGGAGCTGACAATATTAGATCATCTGCAAAGAATTGGCATTTAATTCCTGTGTCAGAAAGGCTGAGACGAGGAATGTCTGACTGTTTTGGTGATGTTGCTAATTACACAATATAAATGTTAAACGGGCTGGGGCTGAGACTGCAGCCCTGTTTCACCTCTCTGTCCCACACTGTTTCTGTTATAGTCTCTCTACCTTCTTGTGTGTCCAGTGAAACAGTGCTGCAGATTATACACCAGCTATTTTCAAATGTTAAATTTCAGACTCAGTTTCCTGCTGCGGGCAGCACGGTGATGTGGTGGTTAGCACTCTCGCCTCACAGCAAGAGGGTTGCTGGTTCGATCCCGGGCGTGGGAGCCCTTCTGTGTGGAGTTTGCATGTTCTCCCCGTGTCAGCGTGGGTTCTCTCCGGGCACTCCGGCTTCCTCCCACAGTCCAAAGACATGCAGATTGGGGACTAGGTTAATTGATAACTCTAAATTGTCCGTAGGTGTGAATGTGAGCGTGAATGGTTGCTTGTCTCTATGTGTCAGCCCTGCGATAGTCTGGCGACCTGTCCAGGGTGAACCCTGCCTCTCGCCCGATGTCAGCTGGGATAGGCTCCAGCCCCCCCGCGACCCTCAAGAGGATGAAACGGTTAGAAGATGAATGAATGAATGAGTTTCCTGCTGCAGTGAGAAGTCAGCAGGCTGACATCTACATATTCTCTTCACAAATTTTGAGCCACTGAACAGGAAACTGTTAAAATACATTGAATTTAAACACCGAACACTTCTTCAGGTCAGTTTACACTAGAGACTCACACTTACTTTGTGTCTGAGGGTCCAGGTTCATTACTGAACTCTGGAGGTTTTCCTTTGGACCGGTCACTCTTCAAAGACAGACAGCTGGACACTGGAGACTCTGATCTCTGTCTGTGAAAACAACAAATGTTTTAAACATATCATTAGACCTTGTAAAGAGCAGAGGTAACATTAACATGACACATGATCAAGATTTGATAATAACAACAAATAGTTGTGTTTATTTCTCCATCTGCATCTTCTGGACATTTTACCTACAGCTGGAAACATGTTTGCTGTAGGAGTGAAGAGTTTCTACATCTACATGTTTGAGGCTGATTTACTGAACACAACCTCAAATGATTTCAATAGTTTATTCACAAACACTTAAAACTTCACTGTACTCTACTGTGTTTCTTTACACTACTCTGTTTGTTTACTGTACTCGACTGTAGTTCTTAACTATACTGTACTATGCTTCTTTAGTGAACTGTGCTTTTTACATGTTCTTCGTGTGCAGCTTGGAGGAATGTTACTGTGCAATCTTTTTTTATTGTATAATGGCAATGAAGCTGAACCAAAACCAGTTTTTGGATCAAGTAGCACTAAGGTGTGTCAGATTCAGCAGCTACAGCTGTTATTACAATGTGTCAGATACACATTTAATCCATATTTAGATAAATATAACAATCAGGTCAGACTCTGTATCAGTAGATACACAAATGTAAAGGACTCTGATCCCCAGTGAGTGACTACAACAACACCTCATGTCATTATAAAAACACAGTGTTGTAGTGTAGATTATCAGATAATATTAAAAACTGAATCATCTTCAGGTCAGTTTACAGTAGAAACAGTCTCTTACTTTGTGTCTGAGGGTCCAGGTTCATTACTGAAGTCTGGAGGAAGTCTGCCTTTGGACCAGTCACTCTTCAAAGACAGACAGCTGGATACTGGAGAGTCTGATCTGTCCTCCTCTTCCTCCAAATCACTCATCTTCTCAAATCTGAGAACACTGGACACACACACACACACACACACAAACACAGCATAATGAAGTCAGTACATTACCCATACAGTCAGTAACTTGTTATTGACAGGACACTGATTACATACTGGGTGGGTATTTTCCTGACACTATAACAGACTAAACAATTATCAGAATAAAAATCAGCAGATGAATCAATAATGAGAATAATCATTATTTGCAGGTCTAGTATTAACACTCACCCTGACTCAGACACACACACACACACTCTGACTGCTCCGTTGAGTTTAAAATGGAGTCTGGGACAAAGGGTTTAGACAGGTTTTATCTTCAGTGTTCTTCCTGTTAGTAACTCCTCCTCCCATTTTATAGAGAGGAATTTGGGTTAAGTCGCAATCACAGTGACTTGAGACTAAACTTGGGATCGAGATTTGGGACCCCCTAATATTATTATTACTATTTTGGCACATTAACATAAGAAATAAAACAGCAGTCAGGAGGGCAGGGCTGCACTCTACACTCTCTCTCTCACACACACACACACACACACACACACACACACACACACACACACACACACACACACACACACACACACACACATACACACACACTCACAGCGAAGGGACTTACACATATTTTAGGATATATTTAACTGGAGTCAGTGACATCGGTGCTCATTATAACTACAACAAAAATGTATCAAACACCTGTTGAACAAGCAACACACTAGTTCTTTTTCTTTTTCTACTTTAATATTTTACTTTTTAAATTTGGCCCATGGCATCAATTCTACATTAAAAGTGTGCTGTAACACCTGACAACTGTATTTGAGTTTTAACTCTGCCAGACTGCAAGAACCCCATCACTGTCCCTTGTCACAGTCACCACAGTTAACGCACTTAAATAGTGCACCCCGCAGAGCAGCATCAGCATCTGAATTGCTTTCCCACCTCCACATGTCTTTAAAAAACAATCAGAATATTTAACTTTCTCAAGCTGGGGAAAGAACATCACATCTGTAAGCCCATTAGAAATGGAGGGAGGCTGTGAGGATTTCCATTAGAGAAGAATTTTGCGGAATGCTAATATGGTTGTGGAAGCGACAATGTCTGCTTACACAAAAAACAAATTTAATTTTATTTCTGAACCAACAGGAATTAAAGCATTTAGCTGGATCACAGGTTAAATTAAAGGGTTCTGTAACAACAAGATGAAATATAAAATAAGCCTTGCATTTCAGGCCCAAAGAAAAGAAACATGTTTTTAGAAAGCTGAATTTGATGTAAGTGAACCAAACTATCTCCCAAAAGACTATTTTCTCTTCAGCACTCTGTTAACTTCATATGTAACTGAAGAACTCTGAGATAGATAAATCATCCTCAGTGTGTCGCTGTGTCAGAGCAGCTTCTACTCTGCACATCCAGAACCATTTAAACCTCACTACAGAACAGTGATCTACAGGAGAACAAATATTTGACAGTAGCACAGAATGGGAAGGAGAAGAAGAGTGTTATCTTTGAACTTGTCCAGCCTAATTAAAGAGTGATAAATCAAAAGCTCAAAAAAAACAAAACAAAGTATTGTCTAATTCTCAGGAATGAGTGAGTTAATTTGTTGTTTTTCTCTACAGGCTGCAAATCAATGAGCAGAAGAAAGTGGACGGAAACAGAGATCAGGACAGTCGGATAGCATTTCATCTTACAGTGCAAACTGCCTCAGAGTTTGTTTTGTTGTTGATGTTGTTGTTTCATTTGAAATATTCAACTGGTGTTGTTTTTTTGTTATATTTAAGTACTGAATAGGACCCACTATGCAACAATTCAGACTTGGAGACAAAAAAAGCAAAAGATAAAAATTTAATGGAATGTTCCAAAAAAAGGGGTAGAGAGTGGACAGGCAGAGAAGTCAGAGTCTTCATCCAAACACACAATCTTCAGAGTCTCAGGGACAGACACAAAGCAGGGCAAGGCTGGCTTATGACCAGAGATGAGACCTGAAGCACAGGAGACAGCCGTCAGGGGAAAAGAGCCGACAAAAAGGCAAAAACAGGCAGCAAAAGCATTCACAGAGGTTCTTCAGAGTCTGATAGGCCGTTTACATGTTGCCAGCTATTTTCATAAACGGACATTTTACCGTCTCCATTTTGAAAAAGATCTTCGTTTACACTTACCCGTGTGTATATATACACAAGAGCATGCCAAACCTGTAGGTGGCAGTGTAACGAGACGCTCAAGCCTTGCATGTATCCATTGTCACCATAGCAACATAGGTCACACTTTTGAAGCAGGCGCAAGTTCTGGTTCAAACTGTGATGTCAGCTGCCTACGGAGATAAACTCTGTTTATCTCTGTTTATCTCAGTTTACATGCAAATGCACAACCGGAGTTTTCCAAAATCTCCACTCTGGCCGGAGTTTTTAGAAAAACTCGTTTTCAGAGGAGAAATCTCCGTTTGCGTGCAAACGAAGTGCACAAACGAAGGAAGATGTCTCCGTTTATCAAAATCACTGTGTACGTGTAAACAGCCTCTGAGTAGTTACCACTAAGGGAAATGGACGATTTGACAAATACTGGAAGTTGAACTGGAGTCTGTATAGTGAGCAGGCAGGTGAGTTCTTGATAGGCTGATTGATGGCAGGTGTGCAGTGGCAGAGAAGGCGGGGATGAACAGGAGAGGGAGAGTGGCCAGCCACGCCCTGCAGCAAGGGAGAGACTAACACAGACAGGGGAGAGAGACAGACAAGAAACACAAGGGAGAGGGCAAAACACAAGAAACATGAGGGAAGAAGGAGGAGACATTTTTCTTGTTGTTTAAGTCTGCATCATGACCCAGCCCATCAGGCTGAGGATCAGCTTTGGTGAAGATGATGACAGGTAGCTAATTCTGCCAGCAGGGATACCAGACTCCATAGAGGAATTGTTCCAGACAAGTAAGACCAGTTTTGGATTAAATTTCCAGCTTCAATATCAACATGCTGATTTCAGAAATTAGTTCATAAACCTGTTGCTGACCACAAAAATGAATGACAAAGCAACCATCACAATGATCTACTTTCAGATTTATGCAGAAGAAGATGATATACAGACACATCAGTCTCTGAGAACACAGGTGTCCTGTCAACAGTTCTACAGACGTCTCTTTTACAATGGTGGGAATAGGGAAATTGCTTCTTTGCAATACTGCGAGTGGCTGCTGGAGAAAGTTGGAGGCAAGGCTGGGTGACGTTCCTGAGGGCTTGATGATTCTGCCTGGGCAGAACCATAGACTGTTTAAATAATGGACGACGCTACTGTGATGTCACCCATTGGTTTGTGGACTCCTGGGGCCTGTATCACAAAGCGAGATCAACCTTTCCTGGGTTACCCAGACCTATCCTGGGTTGACTAACCCTAACAATGGCAATCAGGATAATCGGTATCACGACGCTGGATATCAACTCGGTAACACAACCCAGGGTTGCTTTATCAAGAGCCGTGAACGCGCACGCAGCGGACCAATCACAATCATGAGAGAAGCGCAGCGTCACTGAGCGTCACTGAGCGTCCTCACAGAGCGCCATATGTGAGGGAAAAAAAGTATCTCATGTGAGGATCAGAGATTAATTCAACTAAAATATGAGGAGGAGAAAAGCAACATTACAGAAAAGGCCAACACTGTGGCAGCTGCAGGAGGAGGAAACGTGCGTGGCAACGCATAACGGGATGAATAATGTTTAGTTTTAGTTTAGATTAGTTTATTTGCACATAATGTTAAAAACAGACAGTATAACATTTACAAGATTAAAAAAAGAAAAGTGCCGGAGAGGTTAGAAGCCACTTAAAGCTTATCAAAGAAATTCCCCTGTCAAAACATCAATGAAATCACATAATAGAGAAGAAAAAAGGTCAGGAAAGAAGAAATAGAGGAGGAGAGAGGGAAAAATCAAGACAAAACAAGGTAGCAAATAAAATGATGTGTAGGTTAAATGACTCATCACTGGTTCAAGTAGCTACAGTACCTGTACCTGCACATCTGACACTGATCACACCCTTGAATGCCATGAAATCAATGCTGCACAGATGAATTGCGTGTGTTACAATTATCGTCTAACATCATTGCATCTGACAAATTGCTCTTCTTTGTCATAACGTTATATATGCTACAATAAAGCTTAAAGCTGACGCCACAATTAAATCATATCAACACCAAATTGATAGTCTGAATAAAATCATCCTGATATTTAGGTGTGTTAGAAATTAACAGCTGCGCAGAAATATACCTAGTCTCCCTCTTTAAAAAACAAAAAGGAAAATCCCTTAAACACCATGAAGTGTAGACATGATAGGCTACTTTCCACATTTCCAGCAGCAAAGCTGTCAATTAGGCCCATTATCTTTAACAGGGATCATTTCCTCCAACAAAACAAAATGTTGGCACTAATTAATGGTGCTATTAAGTGTCCGCAAATGATCAGTTTCTTTCTTATGACATTTCGACTTCTTTCCACTCCTTTTTGAACAGTCTTTTCATTGTCTGTTGTTGTTGCATTCTTTTCTTTTTTTAATGTTCAAAATAAACTTTCAAATCAAAATCAATCAAATGAATTAAACTTCCTGTCATGACTGGGCTGCATTTCTGTCAGCTGAGTCATTTTTTTCCCAACAGCTGATTGGCCAGTGGGTGGTGCTTTTTATAGGATCAGATTCAACCCTGAACTTACCCTGCTCCGGAGCAGGATAGCCGTTCAGAGTAAGTTACCATGGTGATCTACCCCGATAAGAACTGAACCGGCTTTGTGAGACCGAAAACCCAGGGTTAACCCTGAAGTTACCTCGCTAAGACATTAATCCTGCTTCGTGATACAGGCCCCTGCTTTGAAGCTTTGAGTTCAGCACTTCAGCCGTTGCTATCTTGGCTTATGGAGCCAGAAGTGACCATATTTGGGCAAGAGGCTGGAGCTGTGGAAGAGCAAGGGGTGGATCTGACTGAGAAGCTGAGGACACCATCAGCAGACGGCCTGTCACTCAAAGTGTCCCCGCCCTTAATTAGGCATAACTTTAAGCCTAATAAAATGCAAAGGGGTGAGTTATAGCAGCTGACTGACTGTGAGCAGGTCTGAAGAGTCCTCTGGATTAAATCACTTCAGAAACATGTGGAATAATAACAACATTGTTTTTAATCATTTTTGTTGATTACAGAACAAAAAATATTTCACTGACAGTTTCATGTAGGTGGGAGCTCTCAGAAATTATTTGTGCCCCTTCTCATTTATTTATTGTGTCAACACACTGGTTTCTGTAAATAATGTATTCTGCTACAGAATATAATGATTCACATAAAATAGGAACATAAATATGCAGAAGATAAAAGAATGTGTTACAGAAATATCATCTATCAGTGATAAAAATGATTAAACGTAGTTGCAGACTTGTGCTTTCTGACATCAACCTCCAACATACAGGATCATGTGAACATGAACAGCAGTTCTCCATCATTCCACAGTGTGGAGGTGCAACACAAAACAATACAGAGACAATCACAGACTTTACACTAGTTCACTGTAATCTGAGCAGCCTGAGTGCAGTTTAAATGACTGTCCATTTACATGTTTGTTGTCATAAACAGTAGAAATCTGCAGGGTCAGATTCAGCATATCTATCTACAAAATCCAGACTCACATCCAGGTGGAGGGTGGAGGAGGTGGCTGAGTGTGAAGCAGAAGGAGTGAAGGAGTTTCAGTGTAGGAGGACAGAGCAGTAAATGATACACTGATGATGATACTCTGAATAGACCATGTTACTGGAAGGTAGAGTTCCTCTGGAGTCTCTCCACTCTACCTTGCAGTAACATGCTTCAACCTCTCTGGATCATCTCTCTCAACACATCCACCTTTCAGATCACTCACTCTGGCAGAGTTCACCTCCAGCTGATGAGAGAAGAAGACAGACAACAGAAGTCATTCATCAGCTGTCAGTCAGTGATGCAGCACATCCAGTATAAAGACCAGCAGGGACTTAAGTCGTGTTCAGACCAGAAGTGGAGCATTCATCTCGTATCATGCTTAACTTTTAATGGATCATAACTCCTCACATCAACTTAAACATATGATCACAAGTTTCTGGCTGATCTGATTGGCTGACTGTTCTCTCTCTGTCTTTCTGTCCAATCCTGAAGCCTGTCACCATTCTCCTCTCACAGGCATTTAAAAGGTTAAAGGTTTACAGATAATAGTGGATATTTGCTTTGATACAAAATGTGTTCAGTACAATGTTACTTAAACTGGCATTAAGTCACTCCAACCCCCTACTGACCTCAGAGTCTCCAGTCTACAGTGTGGACTCGCCAAAAGATCAGAGAGCAGCTTCACATCTGAGTCCTGCAGGTTGTTTCCTCTCAGCTCCAGCTCTCTCAGATGGGAGGGGTTGGACTTCAGAGCTGAGGCCAGAGAAACACAGCTGGTCTCTGATAAACTGCACCAAGTCAGTCTGAATAAAGAATAAATTATTTACAATTGTAGTTAAAAATTCTATGCATTCATAAAAATAAATTTGCTTTAACAACTAGAAACTAGTTTAGAAACAAAAGTCTGTGTCAAAAAAGACAATATGAACAAATGAAAATGGGAATTTTTAAGTATGTAAGTTAGGTGTGTGCAGACATTGTTAAATTGTAATTACATAATATATATATATATATAATATCTATAACAGTAATAAACAATCAGTGAACTTACCTCAGAGTCTCCAGCCTACAGTGTGGACTTTCCAGGAAATCACACAGCAGCTTCACTCCTGAATCCTGCAGGTTGTTGTAGCTCAGATCCAGCTCTCTCAGATGGGAGGGGTTGGTCCTCAGAGCTGATGCCAGAGAAACAAGGCTGATCTCTGACAAACTGCAGTACCTCAATCTGAATAAAGAAAAAACGTTGTAGATAAAGTCATTAATTATTCAATACATAGGTTCAGGTTTTAAATGTGTTGCTCAACATTACTATGTCCTAATCAATGAGTTCTTCCATAAAATAACTAGAGTGACTTTGTCATTGTGTTATTGTGGATCATCATAACATCAGCCGTCTACAGACATCATCCAAATGTCACCACAACATTCATACACTTATTTATGTCAACATAGATTAATAATATGCTGCTGTTTTCAAGTCTGGAATTAAAGGATCAATACTTTTTTGATCAAACAGCTGCATCTGGAAATATGCAAAATATTAGCGCACACATCAATTTCCCTTTAAACAGTTTCTTTAAGAAACAGAAGTCTGTTGTGAGTACAGACTATATCTGTACAAGACAAATAAAAATATGAACAAATGGGAACATACATTTTTATGGATATAAATTACATATGCACATAAATTAGATCACATTAAAGATATCAGGTAACTGAAGATTACTGAACTGACTTCAGAGTCTCCAATCTGCAGTGTGGACTCTCAAGACAATCACACAGCAGCTTCACTCCTGAATCCTGCAGGTCATTTCCACTCAACTGCAGGTCTCTCAGGTGGGAGAGGTTGGACTTTAGAGCTGAGCCCAGATAAACACTGCTGATCTCTGACAAATTGCAGGAGATAAATCTGAACAAAGAATAAATGATGTAATTTTAGAAAACAAAGTGCCTGCTTGAAATCATTCAGTGTTTGTTTTCAGAGCTGAGGAAGGTTTAGAATGTAGAGGTTTAGGAAAAAGGAAACTTAAAACACCTGAAGTGAAAAATAGCTCTCATTAACATGAATGACAACATGCTCCTACTTTGAAAAAGATTAATGACTTTGCCTCTTGAACTCTGCCAGTTCCACTCGTCATGATGTGCAGCCAAACACAACTCCTTTATTTAAAGAATCATAAAGGTAACTTTAAGTTAAAATCAACTGTTTGACAGGTTCAGAGTGAAATACCCAGTGATAATTTGTATTATATTAAGGATTTAGCTCAACAATGCTCTGCCACAGTCAATGGACTAAACCACTGAAGAAGCTTTAGCATGAAGACACTGTGACACAGTGTGAATATCAGCCTTATGTCTGCAGCTTAGTGTCACTACAACTTTCACATCATATTAATCTCAGCACAGGAGTAAAAATGATGTCTGACCTCAGAGTCTCCAGTCTACAGTGTGGACTCTCCAGAAATTCACACAGCAGCTTCACTCCTGAATCCTGTAGCTCATTGTGACTCAGCTGCAGCTCTCTCAGACGGGAGGGGTTGGACTGCAGAGCTGAGGCTAGATAGCCACAGCTGATCTCTGACAAACTGCAGGAACTCAACCTGAATAAAGAATAAATCACGTAAATAAAATTCATTAATGATACAATCAGATGTGTTCAGGTTTTGAATGTGTAGCTCAGCAGTAGTATGTCCTAATCAGTGAGCTTTTCCCTAAAATAACTAGAGTAACTTTGTCATTGCGTTATTGTGGATCATCCTAATGTCAGCCTTCTACAGACATTATCCAAATGTCACCACAACATGCATACACTGATTCATGTCAACACAGATTAATATCATACTGCTGATCTCAGTCTCAAGTCTGAAATTGGAGGGTCAATATCAAATCAGACATGTTGGACCAAATAACTGTTCATTATTTCATTTCTTACATGACCTTCATCATACCGTATTTGTATATGTAATTAAAAGCAGAGGCATATATCTGTTTAAGTCTGTCTTAAAACAACAGCCACATGCACATTACAAGAGTTATTGGTGGCAGTAATTATACCTCCTGTCCACACTAAGTGTGAGGTGGTCCCTTCCTACCATAGCTACACTGTAAGAAATTACTTCATGAGTTCAGCTAAAACTAATAAGAAGCTTCAGCAGTCTGAGTTTGTCAAATCAAGTGGGTGTCTACCACAATTACAGACTATTTAGCAACAAATTCCCTCTTTGACTTTTCTCCACTGCAACTCAACAAGGAAACACTGCAAAACACAAAATACTGACTGTATCACTCAAACCTTTTTACGCTGCCAGATTTTCTGTGAATGTTGGGCTGTTTTGCTGGCAAGCTGCGAGCGTTTATACCACATATGTCAAAGTCAAGGCCCGCGGGCCAGATCCGGCCCGCAAATGAATTATCTATGGCCCCCGGGATGATATTTAATTACTATTGAAACCGGCCCGCAGGCCGCAGCCACCCGCTGGTGTTTTGCACGCACCAACACTACATTCCCCACAATGCAACGGTAGCCCGCGAACTCACTGCAGCGCAGCAAGCGGGCCTCGGCTTCATTAGGCTGCTCATCAGCAGTCAGAGCAGATGTCAACTTTCAGCTACCCCCTCCCCAAAAATGGCTAAACGGAAGGTGGACGCTGAGAACAGGGGGTTTCAAGCCAGGTGGGAGGCAGAGTACATGTTCACGGAGGTAAAAGGCAAACCTGTGTGTCTTCTGTGTGGAGAAAGTTTGGCTGTAATGAAAGAATATAATCTAAGAAGGCACCATGAAATGTCTCAGAAACACAAAGACAAAGACAAGAATATGAACACGGAACAAAGGCTACAGAAGGTGGAAGAATTAAAACGAGGTCTTAAGTCCCGGCAGGCTCTGTTCACAAAAGCCATAAGACATGGTCAATGTCGACATGAAAACAAGAATTACTCAGGACCTCAGGAATCCTAAATTGTGCTTTTGATGAATCTCAAACTTTATGATGTCATTCTAAACTATAATTTCTCTATGTTTTGTCTATAGTTTTTCAGGCATTTGGAGAGACACAAAATTTCTGAAAAAAGTGAAATCCTGGAACTTCAATGAAGGATCTGAATTGAGTATATACAAAAAACTGCATTAACAAGTGAACTGACCTCAAAGTCTCCAGTCTACAGTTTGGACTCTCTAGTCCATCACACAGCTGCTTCACTCCTGAATCCTGCAGGTCACTGTGACCCAGCTGCAGCTCTCTCAGATGGGAGGGGTTGGACTTTAGAGCTGAGGCCACAACTTCACAGTGAGTCTCATCAAGTCCACAGTCAGAAAGTCTGTTATGACACATATTCAAAAATATGTTATTATGGAAAAAGACAATTTATATTGATATGCAAAAAAATTCCTCCGCACACTGAAAACGAAAACGAAACGAAAAACGAAATGGGTCATGTGACCAGCAAGCATTTAAACACACCTGAGAATGCTTAGGTCAGACCTGGTAAGGTGAACCTGATGACGCTAAACGCGAAATGCGTTGTTCCCTTCATTAAATTTCGATAGTAAAGTCCATGTCAGTGTGCGGAGGAATTTTTTTGCATATCTTATGACTCACGTTCCTGCTGCCTACCAGCACCTGACGATCTGTGGCTGTGCAAGGAGATTTCATTGATTACAATTTATATTGACTTCATGCCTTTGATGACAATAATGCATGACAGCAGTTCTTCAGGACTTCAGAAATCAGCTTTGGAAAATGCTACAGACTAGTGCACAGTGGTAAATAAACTCAGGTATTATCTGCATATCTGATTATATAAAAAGCCTCAAAAACTGTAAAATGTAACAATTTTTAGAAATACATGAAATAACTCTGTTCATTAACTTGACAGCATTAAACACAACTGAAAAAGTTACAGTTTTTACACTCACAGCACTTGAAACAGCTCAAAAACATCTGTGACAAAATCAAGTGGAACACATTTCAAGAATAATATGAATTTTATAGTGGGTGTACTTAAAGAACTAAACTACAATGATGTATGATATTAATCACATCTGGACTCACAGAGCCTTTCTGCAGTTCCTCACAGCTGGAATCAGTCTCCGTCGTCCCTCCTCTGATGTGCTATACTTCTTCAGGTCCAACTCATCCAGAACCTCCTCTGACATCTGCAGCATGTAGGCCAGAGCTGAGCAGTGGATCTCAGAGAGTTTCTTCTCTGACCTGTTTTCTGACTTCAGGAACTCTTGGATCTCCTGATGTACTGAGAGGTCGTTCATCTCCAGCAGACAGTGGAAGATGTTGATGCTTCTGTCAGGAGAGATACTGTACATGTTCATCTTCTTCAGGTTGTTGATGGCTCCCTGGATGATTTCTGGACTGTTGTCTGTCTGACCAAGTAGGCCTCCCAATAGTCTCTGGTTGGACTCCAGAGAAAGGCCATGAAGGAAGCGGACAAACAGGTCCAGGTGACCATTTTCGCTTTGGAGGGATTTCTCCATGACTTTCTTCAGGAAGACATCCAGGGATCTGTATTTATCCTCGCCTTTCCCCAGGAAATGCACCAGGTATCTGTCATTATCCTGGTCTTTCCCCAGGAAGTCCTCCAGTACCTCGGTCTTCCTGTTGGTGAAACAGTGGAACATGTAGACTGCAGCCAGGAACTCTTGAATGCTCAGATGAACGAAGCAGTAAACTGTTTTCTGGAAGATCACACACTCTCTTTTGAAGATCTCTGTACAAACTCCTGAGAACACCGAGGCCTCTGTGACATCAAGACCACAGCGCTCCAGGTCTTCTTGGTAGAACATGATGCTTCCTTTCTCCAGATGTTCAAACGCCAGCCTCCCCAGCTTCAGAAGAACTTCCCTGTCTGCCTCCATTAGCTCCTGTGGACTCGTCTCATGCTCCTCATTATACTTGTGCTTCTTCCTCTTTGTCTGAACCAGCAGGAAGTGTGAGTACAGGTCAGTCAGGGTCTTGGGCAGCTCTCCTCTCTGCTCTGTAGTCAACATGTGATCCAGAACTGTAGCAGTGATCCAGCAGAAGACTGGGATTAGACACATGATGTGGAGGCTCCTGGATGTCTTGATGTGTGAAATCATTCTGCTGGACAGCTCTTCATCACTGACTCTCCTCCTGAAGTACTCCTCCTTCTGAGCGTCAGTGAAGCCTCGTACTTCTGTTACCCTGTCAACACATGCAGGAGGGATCTGATTGGCTGCTGCAGGTCGGGAAGTTATCCAGATGAGAGCCGAGGCAAGCAGATTCCCCTTGATGAGGTTTGTCAGCAGCACGTTGACTGATGACTTCTGTGTGACATCAGTCACAACCTCATTGTTGTGGAAATCCAGTGCCAGTCTGCTTTCATCCAAGCCGTCAAAGATGAACAGAACTTTACAGACAGCGAGCTCCTCTGCTGTGACCTTCTGTAATGTTGGATGGAAAACATGGAGCAGAGTGAGAAGACTGTACTGCTCATCTTTGATCAAGTTCAGCTCCCTGAACGAAAGCAGAATCACCAGACTGACATCTTGGTTTACCAAACCCTCGGCCCAGTCCAGAGTGAACTTGTGCACCGAGAAGGTTTTTCCAATGCCAGCGACGCCATTCGTCAGAACGACTCTGATGTGTTTCTGTTGGTCAGGTAAATCTTTAAAGATTTCGTGACACTTGATTGGAGTGTCATGGAGGATCTTCTTCTTGGAAGCTGTCTCAAACTGTGTCACCTCATGTTGGGTATTAACCTCTTCACTCCGTCCCTCTGTGATGTAGAGCTCAGTGTAGATCCTGTTGAGGAGGGTTTCTCTTCCTGTTTCATCACTTCCTTCAGTCACATGTTCACATCTCCTCCTCAGACTGATCTTATGTTCATCTAAAACCTCCTGCAGACCACTATCTCCTGAAAGAGAAGGAACACTATGAGACTAAAAGGAAAAGAGAAGCTGATGATTATTTTCATGACCAACATTAGATTAAAGCATTTAAAATATTATGACTTTAATAACAATCTTTTATGTGGATGCTGTACAACACAACAAATAAACCAAGAAGAATCCTGTGTTTAGACATGATCACATCAGAGGACAGATGTACAGTCTTACTTTGTACAGTGATGGTCTGACTGGCTGTCTGCGGTCCAGCTCTTGTTCTGGATCTTTTCCCACACTGAGGACAGGAGGAGTCTCCTGATGAAGCAGACTGGTCCCAGTGTGAGGTTATGCACTGTCTGCAGAACCAGTGTCCACAGCTGGTAGAGACTGGATCCCTCAGGACGTCCTGACACAAAGCACAGCAGGACGGCTGCTCCTCCCCAGAAACATGACTCCTCTTCTTCTTCTCTCTGTGGAGATGAGCACATTCTTTAGACCTCGTCCTGCCACCTCTGCTGGAAATTGTTTGTTTTATTCACACACTTAATCACTGGCAGTTCAAATATCTCATGGTGGAGCTTCATGAAAACCTCCTGAGTAATGTTCTGGTGGTTTCACTTCTTTAGGTCAGTTTACAGTAGAAACAGTCTCTTACTTTGTGTCTGAGGGTCCAGGTTCATTACTGAAGTCTGGAGGTACAAATTTACTTAGGTTACTCTTCAAAGACAGACAGCTGGACACTGGAGACTCTGATCTCTGTCTGTGACAACAACAAATGTTTTACACATATCATTAGACCTTGTAAAGAGCAGAGGTAACATTAACATGACACATGATCATGACACACAAAAAGCTGGTCCAAATGGCATACACTCGCGGTACCAACCACATATGCTCTCAGAGCCTGCACAGGGCATAACCGCCCAGACTTGTCGTCCTCTTCACCCTCTGGTGGGTCAAACCACGCCAGCTGGATTGGCTGATTGAGGTGCAAGCTCGACAAAACCTTAGGCAGGAATGCAGTATTCGGCCATAAGGTGACCCCTGAACATAAACTAGCCACCTGTGTCATTACTAGAACCCCCTCCATAGATCACATCACTCCTGCAGCTTCACTGGCTTCCTGTTAAATATCGTATGGATTTCAAGATTGTGCTTCTCACATTTAAGGCCCTTCATAACCTAGCCCCTCTATATCGTTCTGAACTCCTTCATGTCTACACACACTCACATACTCTTAAATCCACCTCTGCACCTTCCCACTTGACTACCATGGGTTTGAGAGCATTCAGCCACTCTGCCCCCCAGCTGTAAAACTCTCTGCCACAAGACTCTCTATGTTCTCCTCTTGGCAATGGAGAGCCTTGTAATGGTAGGGGGTGGGGTCACTTGTTTTATGGTGTTTGTAGAATTTGATTGCTCTTTTTTGAATCCTAAATAAAAGGGGGGGAATTGAGTTCAGCTCGCTGTCCATTATTAGGAGTGTTCCTGTGGACTCTGAGTATACTCTTGAAAATCTCAGTGTGTGGGACTTCAACTGAGTGTTTGTCCCATTTTTCAAAGTCTTGATTTGCAAGAGGACCCCACACTTGTAATTTGTAATTTATTATTTGAGAGGGACAGTGCAAGTTAATGAACATCACCATACGAACAATACAATGATGTAAACATGCCCGATTGTAGCCATTGGCTAATTTCCATCTGTTGTCCCTAGCACATGCTTCAATACCATACAGTAATGCGGGTTCGATTATAGATGTGAATATTTTGAGCCAGATTCTAACAGGTATTTCTATGTTAGAAGACTTTTTTCTATAGCATAGAAAGCTCTCATTCCCTTGTCTCTGAGATCATTAACGGCCAGATTGTAATTTCCTTTTAGGGTTATTCTTAGTCCCAAATATGTGTAGCTGTGTCTGTGTTTGATGTCAGTCAAGCCCAGTAGGAACCTGATTGGGTTTCCCTGACACCTGGGTCACTTCTGGAAGACAATAATTCTAGTTTTTTTCAGATTAACCATCAGGGCCCAGGTCTGACTGAAGATTTGCAGTTGATCCAGTTGCTGTTGTAATGCTTTCTTAGACGGAGCTGACAATATTAGACCATCTGCAAAGAATTGGCATTGAATTCCTGTGTCAGAAAGGCTGAGACAAGGAATGTCTTACCGTTCTGGTGATGTTGCTAATTACACAATATAAATGTTAAACAGGGCGGGGCTGAGACTACAGCCCTGTTTCACCTCTCTGTCTTGCATTAATAATCCATAGAAGTTCATTCTTTCTAAGTGTTAAATTAGTGTTTTTCTTTTCATTTATATCAGACAAGATAAGGTTTGTTTTACTTTGACATGTTTCAACGGGTGTCTTCCGTCTTCTTCACAAGCGTCACCAGATGTCACTGGTGGCATGCCTTATATCAGCTGGTATTACGGAGGCGTAGTCACCCTGTAAAGTTTAACAGGACAACCACGCCTCCTGCTGTCAGGTCGCTCCTCGAACACGGCACCCCAAGTATGTGACAGCATATATGCTCCCTCATTCCGGTTCATCGTCCTGCAGGCCCGCTTCCTTATCTCCACTGCCTCCATGATGCAGTGTTGGAAAGAAATATCTATAATCTATAATCTATATATAATATATGTGCAGATGACTCTGGCCTCCTCTTAGTTCATGATGTGGTTCTCTCTTTTGCAGTGATCAGAAATAGCTGAATTCAGGTTTTCTTGATCGGCCTTTTCTTTTTCCAATCTTGTGTGTCTTTTTTCTGTTTCTTTTTTGCATTCTTTCTGGTGTTCTTTTTTTCTTGTGTCAAAGCATCTGCCCATTTCCCCAATGTAAGTTGTATTGCAGGAGCGGCAAGGAATTTCGTAGATGACATTGCACCTATGGTCTGGTTATATCTTGTCCTTCGGGTGTATGAGTAGCTGTCTTAGTTTGATGAGTGGTTTGATCCGTGTGTCAATATGATACTTTGCGTTGGATGCGTTCTGTGATGCCTCTGATATATGGTAATGTGATGATAATCATTTCCAACGCTGGATGGAGTGGAGATAAGGAAGCGGGCCCGCAGGATGATGAACCGGGATGCGGGAGCACATAGGCTGTCACATACCTGGAGCGCTGTCCTCGAGGTGCGTGGTCGTCCTGTTAAATTTGACAGGGCAACCACGCCTCCGTAACATCAGCTGATATAAGGCATGTCATCTAGTGACACTTCTGAGGAAGACCAAAGACACCCATTGAAACATTTCAAGGTAAAACAAACCTTGTTAAATTTCAGACTCAGTTTCCTGCTGCAGTGAGAAACCTGCAGACTGTCTGTACACATTTACATTCTCCACAAATTTTGAGCCACTGGACAGGAAACTTTGAATTTGAACACTGAACACTTCTTCAGGTCAGTTTATAGTAGAAACAGTCTCTTACTTTGTGTCTGAGGGTC
Source organism: Epinephelus fuscoguttatus (assembly GCF_011397635.1). Classification (NCBI taxonomy): domain Eukaryota; kingdom Metazoa; phylum Chordata; class Actinopteri; order Perciformes; family Serranidae; genus Epinephelus; species Epinephelus fuscoguttatus. The sequence goes on from NC_064761.1 coordinate 34,614,080, forward strand.
CAGGTTCATTACTGAAGTCTGGAGGTACAAATTTACTTAGGTCACTCTTCAAAGACAGACAGCTGGACACTGGAGACTCTGATCTCTGTCTGTGGAAACAACAAATGTTTTACACATATCATTAGACCTTGTAAAGAGCAGAGGTAACATTAACATGACACATGATCAAGATTTGTTTATTGTGTTCTGTTTATTATTATTGTGCAGTCATGCTTTGTATAATGGCAACAAAGCTGAACTTTGTACCTTGAACTAGTGTTGTCGAGGTGTCAGATTCTGCAGCTACAGCTGTTATTACATCAATGTACTCTACTGAGTTTCTTTACACTACTCTACTCTTAACTATAATGTCCTATGCTTCTTTATTCTATTGACTTACTGTACTGTTCTCTGCTCTGCTGTATACATGTTCTGTGTGTGCAGCTTGAAGGAATTTCACTCTGCTATCTTTTACTGTATAATGGCAATGAAGCTGAATCAGTGTTTGAATCTAGAAGCACTAAGGTGTGTCAGATTCAGCAGCTACAGCTGTTATTACAATGTGTCAGATACACATTTAATCCATATTTAGATAAATATAAGAATCAGGTCAGACTCTGTATCAGTAGATACACAAATGTAAAGGACTCTGATCCCCAGTGAGTGACTACAACAACACCTCATGTCATTATAAAAACACAGTGTTGTAGTGTAGATTATTAGATAATATTAAAAATGGAATCATATTCAGGTCAGTTTACAGTAGAAACAGTCTCTTCAAAGACAGACAGCTGGACACAGGAGACTCTGATCTGTCCCCCTCTTCCTCCAAATCACTCATCTTCTCAAATCTGAGAGGTAAACCAGGGACACTGCGCGTGCACACACACACACACACACACACACACACACACACACACACACACACACACAGCATAATGAAGTCAGTACATTACCCATACAGTCAGTAACTTGTTATTGACAGGACACTGATTACATACTGGGTGGGTATTTTCCTGACACTATAACAGACTAAACAGTTAATCAGAGTAAAAATCAGCAGATGAATCAATAATGAGAGTAATTATTATTTGCAGGTCTAGTATTAACACTCACCCTGATTCAGACGACCTGTATTCTTCTGACTGCTCCGTCGAGTTTTAAATGGAGTCTGGGACAAACTAATTTTCACTTTCAGTGTTCCTCCTGTTTAAACCTCCTCCCGTATTATTTAGAGGAAACTGTTAAGTCGCAAACACTTTGACTCGAGACTCGTCCTCAAAAGACCCGTGAACGATCTTCATTATTAGTATTATTATTATTTTGGCCATAAAAGACATAAAAGCGACGGCAGCCAGTCAGGGCGGTGCCTCTCTTCTGTGTCGCCGCCTGTTTGCAAGAGGGCAGGGCTACAACCCTTCCTCCTGTAGCCTTCAATCACCTGATATTACCTGTGATCAGTGTTATCTTATAGACTCTACACACACTGCCATCTAGTGGTCAAAAGTTATAGTCTGTGCACACAATACATGGACAACTTTTTCCCATAGAAAAATAGATACACACATTCTAAATGGCCCCTACACTCTGTGTGGAGTGTGGCTCCTCCTTGGGCCTTTCCATTTGCTTGTTTTGTGCAGAGTGTGTGAATCAGTCAGAGTTAGCTAGCTTTTGTATTTATTTCTGTAGAAACTCTGAGTCTATCCTTGATTTGTAGATTGCACTGTAAATGTCTGTGTTAAGATAGCTACTAGCTGTGCACCACATGACCATCACTAAGAATATGTGTATATGTCTGTATGTCACAATTCCCCTGAGCTGATTGGAGGGTTATTCAGATCACTTGCTGTGCAGGGTGTGGGGACTGACTCCTAAATAAGAACTGAGAGCATCTCGGTGCATTTCCCCTCTGGTGTCTTGGCCCTTTTCAGACTTCTTTGCCATCTTTTGATTTTCTGGTTGAGGGTGATTTTGAGCTTTCTGAAACCTCAGTGGAGGAAATATTAAGACCACCTTTCCACTAGTCTGCCTGCATCAGGGCAGAGCTTAGTGAAAGAGTTTTAGCTTGTCTAATGATAACCCAACAATTTGTTCATGGGTCGATTTCATTATCAGTGAAACATTTTTCATTGTGAAGGCACTTTGTTTCTCCAGCTAAATATTATCTATATTCTGTGTTAGGGAACTGGTTGCCAGGCTTCTTCCTGATCAGCTGAAATCTGGGTAATCAGTCCTGCCACAAAAAATGTTAAAAGCATCAAAATCAGGCTTCAAAACCCACCATGTCATTTGTGTTTTACTGCAGAATGTAAATGTAATGAATGTAACACCTATTAAGATTATTAAAACCCCATACTCCAAGAAACACTTTAGAAGGCATGACCTTGGTGTCCTCAAAGGTAGCTACAGCCCTAACTGAACATCTTACAAATATGTTGTATTTCCTCTGAAGGGTCTGAGGCTCAGAGGTCTTAAGGCTGCGATGATGCCTTCCAAATAGTTTAAACTGGAGCTGCAGTTGAGCCACAAATACACTTGCCACTTAGGCAAAACACTAACTTCCTGACTAAATCAAACCAAATTTATTCATAAAGCACATTTAAAACAACAGCTGTTGAACCAAAGTGCTGAACAATCATGAGCATAAAACCAACACAATAAAATAAATAAAAAGCACAAACAGATAACACAGACAGAAATGCCAAAACTCTCATACAGAGTTAAAAGCCAAAGAATAAAAATGTGTTTTAAGACGTGATTTAAAAACTGGCAGTGAGGGGGACAGTCTGACATGCAGGGGCAGCTTGTTCCAGAGTTTCGGGGCTGCAGCTGAAAAGGCCCGGTCTCCCCTTTGCTTTAGCCTAGATCTGGGCACAACTAAAAGCGACTGGTCAGCAGACCTGAGGGCACGTGGAGGTGCATGTGCCAATAAAAGATCGGACAAATGGGGACTAGCTCATGTAAAGATTTATAAACGAAAGTTAAAATTTTGAAATCAATTCTAAAACGTAGAGGGAGCCAGTGAAGGGAGGCCAGCACAGGAGAAATGTGCTCTCTCTTGCCTCTTCCGCTTACAAGGCAAGCTGCAGCATTTTCAACCTGCTGCAGTTGTGAAAAGGAGTTCTGGCTAATCCCAACATAAAGGGCATTGCAATAATCCAGACGGGTAGAAATAAAAGCATGGATGAGTCTTTAAAAGAGTCGTTAAAAGAGAGGCAGGACTTAACCTTAGATAAAAGCCTCAGTTGATAAAAACTGGATCTGACGACTGAATTTATGCGTTTATCCAAATTAAAACCACTGTCCACTGACGGATGATTTTACATATGGACTTACATTGCTCAGGTCCATATTGGGGCCAACACAGGCACTACTGGGTCCAAATATCAGAATCTCTGTCTTTTCTTAATTAAAACTTAAAAAAATTAAAGGCCATCCAGCAGTGGCAGGAGGGTGCCATTTTGTTTTAAAGGCAGATAAATTTGTGTATCATCTGCATAAAACTGAAATGCAATGCCATGTTCTCTCAGAATTAAACCCAGGGGGAGCATATAAAGGGAAAAGAGGATAGGCCCAAACTTAAGTCACACGAGTAAGTACGAGGTGTTGAAACTACAATGACTCTTAATTAAATGTCAACTAGACATTGGAGGAAAATGCGTCAGTTGATGATGCTTTAAGTGGTTAATAGTCAAAATTACTGAATATTAAAGTTTTCATTTAAAGCTGCCATCAGACTGTACAACAGACACTGACTTTGTTTTGCTTCCTTAAACCTTATTAATCTGCACCTTTACTTTATTATCGACACAGTGAGATGCCTGACCTGCAGCAGCTGACTGTGAGCAGGTCTGAAGAGTCCTCTGGATTTAATGGATTCAGAAACATGTGGAATGACAACAGCATTATTTTTAATCATTTTCCCTGTCATACATTCTCGTGTCAGCACGGTGGATGTGGAGCCTCCAAGCATTCCTACGAGACAGCGCTGAGCAGGTTTTTTTCATGCAGCAAAGCGAGACTGTCATTGGATAAATGCAAAATCCTCACTTCCAGGGAGGCTCAGCTTCCCTGGGACCTAATGGAGCGGTAGGCAGGAGAGGACGCTCAGTGTCTGCATGATGATTGGAGGAATTGTCTAAAAGGCTGACCCCTTTGTGATTGACAGTGCTTTGGAAATACGCACCGGCATCGTTGTATTTTGAGTTCAGTCCCATGTGGATATTTGCAAGTGGAGTCTTCTGACAGAGTGCTGCCCGGAGTTCCTTATTTCCATAAGCCATATAGCTCATTTTCAGCATTTGTAAACCCATCTGAAAATCTTTGAGGTGTGTTTTGCTGTGGTTTTATGGCATGAGTGTGGATGAAAAACTGATTCAATGAAATGCTCCTTTTATAAGTTACTGCCTCGCTACAATATGACAGATTTTATGATGTTAACTTAAAGTGCCCTTCCCCTGTTTAAAAGACCAGCAGCCGCCACTGGGCTCCAAGAGACTTTTTTGTACATCTGGACATGAAATATGTGCATACCAAATTTCATACTTGTAAGTGCAACATACTGTGGAGGCTATTTCGTCGAAGTTTTGTAGGGGTCACTACGGAGCTATTTTTTGAAATTTTTCACGATTTCTGGTGTGAGTACCAAGTTTTGTGACATTTCCAGCACTTTTAGCCCCTTGAAAATGTGATTCATTTGAGAAAAATAATTCTTTCAGTTTTAGTAAGGCCCTCGCACCATTCACTTCTCAGGTCCTAAATATCAACTGTGCCAAGTACAATTTCTAGAGGCAAAGAAAAACACCACACATTTGGCTAGATTTATGAAGAACAGTTTATTGTAGAGTTCAGTGACACATTGGACCACCACCATCCTGACATATAACCCCATTTAAACAAAATCTCATGACAAAAGGGAGAATTCTTTCAGTGACAGAAGTATTTTGGTACAGCAGGTAGGTTACTGACATTTCACCGGTACTTGCACCGCACTGCCCACTCGCACGGCGGTCACCTCAACATTTACCACAGTTTAACATCCATCACAGCCACAGGGGATGACTGGCTTTGTCAAATCAGCTTAGCGTGAGCAAAACAAATTTACCACAACCTTAAACATGGGATTAAAAACACAGATGTTTGAAAGCCTCTGTAAATTACTGTGAGATGCCCTCCTGTCGCTTATATTGCTTGCATGACAAAAAGAGTGCTCATTAATAAAAGGCAATACCCTGCACAGAATGAATCATATGTACAGTGTGAAACTGTGAAGAGAACGTTCGTTAAAATCACAGAAATATTAACCTTTATCCAATTCAAGATCATATTTTTGAGTCAGTGTATCCTGCTGGCCATCACAGGACTTGAAACTAAAATAGCATACTGCAAATGACACTTGCAAAAGTACAACTTCTGTTATGTAATAAATAAACTTGTCACTATTATGAACTAATTCAAAAGCTTGTTTCACTAAAACACTATTAAAAAGGAGTCACTAGTAATATATGATTATTAGGCTGACATTTAACAGCACCTTTCAACGGTAACATTACAGCACAGAGTGTACTGTATCATAATACCTTATACATGTGTTTGCAGGAATGGACATACAGGTACATTTGACTTCAGTACAGTCTTAAAGCCACTGTTACCCTGCCATACCATGCATAGTGCACAGGATCAATGCCCCATAAAAAACTTCATTAGGGCATTAAAGTGTGGTGACTACTCACTCACTTCAAATGTATGATGTCTAACTACTTGAATGTGAATAACTAACTCACAGCAGCCGAGTTGTAACTACTTGTGATTTTCGGTGACTGGTGACATTTTTTTTTATTTAACTATTCCCAAAGGAACTAATTCAACTACAAGTTTGTCATTTGATTTCCTTCGTGGATATCATAAGTGGCCCCTTTGTGTTTGCAATTTGACAAGCAGATGTTTGACAATTTAATTGGGAAAAGCACTACTGCTGATAACTGCTGAAAAATTAACAACCCATGGAGTCCTTTATGAGAATATATCAAATCAGATATTAAATTTGACTTATTATTCCCTTTTCTTCTTCATGATATGTGATCATTATTGATGCTCCAATGTCGTCTGCATGTTTTAAAGTGGAAACAGACAAGTTTTTTGCTTTAATTTAATGGTGATTGCATCATGTAACAGCTAAAGAATAAATTTAAGCGTTTAGCTTGGTTCCCTTTCAGCCTTGCTTTCACAAGTCTTGCATAGCCAGATCTCCACAGCACTATGTCAGTCTTATTTTTTTCAGCTATAAGGGAGGAAAAAAACTCTCAGGCTTGTTTTTGTTTCTTTAACCAATCACAGTCGTCTTGGGCGGAGCTAAGCCCAGGATGCATCGACCGTTTTCTTGCAAAATCATCAGGGCGAATTTGTTTTGGTGGAACAGTTGCACGTGAGGAGGGGAGCACTGTCTATAAAATGGCCTCGTAAAAGAAAACGCCACAAAAAACATTAACAGTCGTATGTTACTGTGTGACTGAATGTTTAGTCATAAAAAAGACAAACATAATTTGATTTTCGGAGCCCCAGAGGTGAAGCCTCTAGCATTCCCAGCATGAGCTTTGTGCACCATAAATGAAATGATTGCCCCTTTTGTTTCAAGTGCAAAGGCTATGAAAGTTGTTTCGTCTCTTGTTTGAGCAACAAAAACTAGGCGCCCACTACGGGCACTGCAATTTTTCAGTTCAACAGTGACCCATTCAAGGGAAAACTGGCTGAGCAGGTTTGCCCGTACAGGCTTCTCTATAACTGTTCATTGAGAGGCCACAGGGACAGTCACTTGACCTTCAATTCTTGGATAGAAATAGCAACCACACTGGGGAAAGATGATTATTTTGCTGCTGGCTTATAATGAGGGATCACTATAAAAGCAGTTCCCCTTGGAAACAAGGCTGTACAAAATAATTTTGACTTTGAGATAAGCAACAATTGGAATTATAGTACACAACTGCAATGTTTGGCAGTACGTCTGTGTTTACTACTGTTGTCAGGCAGTGTACTTTTCTGGTACACTCGATGATTTCTTGCTCATCTAAGAATATTTTGTTTTGTCTGTTTGTAGCTTGCAAGCCATCTCTGGAGGCCTGCACTACAGGATCTCGCTTTTCAAAGCTGAAGGCTCCATTTATGGCACAAAAGAAGTGTATGAACCATTGTGCGACCCAAAGAGGACGAGGATAGCACCCAGTAGCTATTGGTTGCTATTCCCAATTACCAAAGAGTATCGGTGTCCGTTCTTTGCAGTTACAATCCCCAGTAGTGGAAATGATGGGCAGCGGAGCATCGGAGGTAAGTGTGAAAAAGACAGACTGCCCCGTTGCTCAGCTCTGAGGTAAATGCAAAGCAATGTGGCTGTCTTTGCATCTCTGGTGCCAACAAAAACACTACTTAAAAAAGCTAAGAGTTGTCTGTTTCCACTTTAAAGAAAAACACCAATACCTTGATCTTTTATTACTCATTGTAAAGTAACTGTTAAAGGAAATATGATCTCATTAAAATGTTATTTTCATGTGGTGGATTGCTCACTGAAAGGAGGCATGACTGAAATCCTCCAAATACACAAGTTAAAGAAGAAAATTCTTACTCACTAGCTAATACATTTGGGTGTGGTAAACACTCAAAGAAAGTAACAGTTAGACAGTTAGAGATTTGAGGAAATATGCTTGTTTGTTATTTTGCCCGGTGTCAAGGTTTGATATTAATGTCATCTCTGTGTATCCTGTTCAGAAATAAGCAGGGACGTGTTTAGCTTAGCTTAGTGCTAAGGCAGAAAGCAAGGGGATACAGCTAGATTAGCTCTAGCAAAGTGAACAAAAATTGACAACACTAAATGTGTCTTCTGGTAACTGCTCAGAAAAGCTGCAAATTAAGATTATTTTTTTGTGACGCCAACACACCAACATGCCAAAGAGCTGCTTTGTGACTGGTTGTTTGACTAACAAGACCAAAGCCTGCAGTTTCATATCAAACCAGCTGAGGAATTGCAAGGGAAAAAGTGGCTGGTGGCCATCAGGAGGGCTCGAGTAAACACCAATAGGAGTGTCAACCAAAACAGACTCTGATGGCCCAAGTCAAATCACATTTATGTCTGCTCTACCCATTTAATAACAGGTGAGAATAATAAACAAATCTAACACCAGTGAGTCATATCATAATGGTTTAATAGTTACACTCTGAGCCTGTGTGTTTGGTCTCACATTTTGGTGGTCATTAGAAGCCCAGGCATGGCCCGTTTAAAAGTACTTTATTCATACTCGTACTTCAGTCATCTTATTAAGCTAGCACAAAGGTTGTGGTATCATGTCAGATAACCGAAGGCATGAATCAAGGCCAATCGCAGTGAGTTTTCTTTCTCATTTTTCCTTAAAATCACCCAATGAAGGACTTCAATCCCTCAGTATTCTTCAATCCAAATGTAACTCAAGGTTGTGAAACTGACCAGAAAGAATAAGAAACTAAAGCTCACTCAAGATTATGCAGCATGCAGACCACAGAATACACACCTCCTTTTCCCCAAGCAAAGATGATGGCGGTGCCGCGACGTCAAGTTTTTAGCCATAGTTTTTAACTTGCTAGCCATACCTTGGCTAGCCATTTCTATTTACCTTATTCCCTATATGTAATATCTCTGTACAAGATGCATAAAGATGACACTTCATATCAGTTTGCCAGGTTAAGATGACTAACAAGTGAATTTCCCCAAATCCTTTAAGAATGAAGAACACATGAGTCTGTTCACTGGGATGATACAGTTATTCTGAATGGCTTAAAACATGGTGTAAAAAGCCATGAGCATTGCTTTAGCCATCGTAGCTTCCCATTCTTTCCTGGAGTCACTGAGGCACTACTTCCTTCAAAGATGCCAGGGCTGAATGAATGCGGACATGAAGCCTGTTCTCAAAGTCGTAGCCTGTAAAATCCTCCTAAAACATGAGATTAGACTAGATTAGACTAGATTGTGATAGACAGATAGGTAGATAAGCGAGTTGGGTAGGAAGGGTAGGTATTGTAGGTAGGTTATGGTCAGGTAGGTAGGTTATGGTAGGTAGGCAGTTATGTGGGTAAGGTACTTGGGTAGGGCAGGTAGGTAAGTAAGTGAGACGTTAGGTAGGGTATGTAGGTAGGTAGGTAAGTGGGTATGGTAGGTAGGTAGGTTAGGGTAGATAGATTAGGTAGGTTACAGTAGATAAATTTGGTAGGTTAGGGTAGACAGGTAGGTAGATAGATAGATAGGTAGGTGGGTAGGATTGGTAGGTCAGGGTGGATAGGTTAGTTGGATAGGTACGTAGTTAGGGTCGGTAGATTAGGTAGGTAGGTAAGTGGGAGGGCTAGGTAGGTAGGTTAAGGTTTATAGATTAGGTAGGTTAGGGTAGATAGGTAGGGTTAGGTAGGTAAGTAGGTGGGTAGGGTTGGAAGGCCAGGGTAGATTGGTGGGAGGGGTAGGTAGGTAGGTTAAGGTTAACAGATTCAGTAGGTTAAGGTCAATAGGTTAGGTAGGTAGGTAGGTAGGTAGGTAGATGTTATGCATCACTTTACATTATCTGGTAAATTAAACATAATTATAATTTAGTCCATTGCTTCATCAATATTTTACCTTTGCTTGAAGTAGCAATGATCTCCCTTTTCCCAGAGTCTGGATTGCAATATAAAAAGGTCCAGGTTATAACTGAGCATGTGATCACATCAGGAGCATCCAAATACAGGTGTGAATTAATCAAAATGTGAATGCTGCGTGCGGCAGACTTACCTCCTGTTTTGCAAGAAGTATACATCCAAGCTCATAGACAGCATATGGCTGAACGTACGAGTTGATCTGCCGTCCGTACTCATCTCTAGCAGCCAGCTGGAATGACTGGATCACAGATACAAATGGACAGGAGAGCAGCTGAGTAACATTCAAAGTGTATATCAACTGCAGATACATGTGTAGATGTAGACTTGATACCTGAATAGCATCCCTCATATTTCCATGACATTTGTGAACAGCACCAAGAAGTAGGTGTTTCAGGCCTCTGCACGAAGCCTCATCTAAACTCTGTAACACTGAACAGACATCAAGAGGGAATTATCACTCAGGGTATATTCTTAGAAATCCGGCTGCGGCTAACTCATGTTGCGATGAATCATGAAGGTTACAGTCACCCTGATTCATTATCTGCAGTTTAGATGACGAGCAGTTTGGGAGCGCTTTCCACAGATACAGCACTTCAATGACACCGAGGATGCATAGCTCTCTGGTGGGCGAGATCTTTCTCAATCTCTCAGCCTGCAGACGGGAATCAGAAGGAGGAGTGAAACTTTTGTGACACTCTTGTGATGACTTTTGAAAGACAGAAAAAGAGAGAAAATCTGCAGCAAAACTCACCCTTTTGACAGCAAACTGCTCTATCTGGTTGTTTTTTCTCTTAAACAGCTTCTGCACATCTTTGAAAACTCCACTTGCTCCATCCAGGTCACCTGCAGCACCCTGACACACTGGAAAAACACAAAAGCCATACAGAAAACAGAGTAGACAGTTCTTAGTGGACGATGTATCCTCATACAACAGTTGGTATGATAGGCTACAAAAATGCACACACAACATTTCATATGATATCCTACGAATTAGCTGCCCATGAATGACGTTATGTCTGCATAGAGTTACGTAATTAACATAAAGTTTAAGCAAGTAAAGTTACTGTGGTGTCACAGTGGGCACTTTTTACCTGCCATACATGCCATCTCCTCAGCTTATTCAGTACTACTCACCACACCTACCTGCCAGCCTACTGCGTGCTCACACATTTCCTGCTCCTGACACTTTTGTGTGTGCACCGCTCCACTCGTCATCGCCACTGACAAGCTTTTCTCTGTCTACAGTCGGCACTGGTGAGGCTATTTCTACTGTGAGTACTCCTGGTTTTGGAATTCCTGTCTGTTCCTGTCATGTCTGACATCGCCCTCTGCCTGCTACCTCACAGTGCCTACCTATGGGTGCGTCCCAAGTCTCTTAAATTACTGCTAGTGCTACTGCTAGCTGACTTTGCTAGCTGTTTAGCCCCTCCCACCTAGGAAAAAATGCGAGGAGCTAGCGTTAGGAGCGATGAGCGAGCATTGTCGGTTTAAGAGACATGAGACGGCCTTACTCTGAAGCGTCACGTGAAGCGACGTCCATTCCTGATGACGGCGGCACAACTGGATCTGCTGCATAACGGAGCCAGCGTTTGGCGTACATCCCAAGTCCCATTATATTCGCTGATCAAAGCCGTAACCCCCCACCCGCCGTCATGACTTTGGTCACACAGTTTTGCATGTATTACCATTGTTATTGAGACATTTGCCGAAGTTTGTGGCAATTAAAGAACGGGCTGTAGCCCTGCCACTGTCACTGTGATGAGCATCATTATCATTATTATCACTATTATTAAATCCACTCGCCATCATTCAACAACTCAGCTGCTGAGTGAATAAGACATCAGACCTGTCAGTCTAGCTCAATCAATTCAATTTTATTTATAAAGCCCAATATCACAATTTGCCTCACAGGGCTTTACAGCATACGACATCCCTCTGTCCTTAGGACCCTCACAGCTGATCAGGAAAAACTCCCCAAAAAAAACCCTTTAACGGGGAAAAAACGGTAGAAACCTCAGGAAGAGCAACTGAGGAGGGATCCCTCTTCCAGGACGGACAGACGTGCAATAGATGTCGTACAGAACAGATCAACATAATAAATTAACAGTAATCCGTATGACACAATGAGACAGAAAGAGAGAGACAGACAGACAGAGAGAGGTGCAGGACAGACGGTAATGACAGTAGCTTACAACAACATGAAAGTGATAATATTAATTAATATTACCTACAAGCTATTAAACATTATTCCACTCACATGACATGCATGATGGGCAAATGTGTGTGTGTTTGTGTGTGGTGTTATATCAACACGTGTGGTTCTGGACATGAGCAGCTGCACATTTAACAGCCACACATCACCGACAGTGCGCTGAACAACGCAACAGGTTGTGAATGAAATAAACTTAATAACAACATGACAGTCTTGCACGAAATATCATTAACGTTACTCTTTGTAGTCACGTAGGCATGTGAATTACAGCGTTTCATTGCATGTAACGGGTACACTTGCGCTATTTCTCCGCCATCTCGTTCAAATGAGCCAGATAAAGGGGGCGGGTATTTATACGTCATGGCCTCAAGCTGAAAAGGACTTCCTGTTAGGAACCTCTCGACCCTCCTAGCTCGTAGCTGCTTAAAGCTTGCTGCTAGCTCCTAGCGCTAGCTCCTCGCTGCACAAATAAGAGACTTGGGACGGCCTAGAAGATGGCGCACCTCGAACGACTTCCGGTTCAAGCGAGGAGCTAGCAGTAGCACTATAAAAATAAGAGACTTGGGACGCACCCCAAGTGTGCGTCTGGCTGTCCATGCCGAGAGCTGTGTACTGATTCAGTTCTCCTGAAAGTTCTGAACTTCGACACTGACTGCTTCACCAGCCTGCTCCCCCTGTACTTGTCTAAGTGGTGCATTGAAGCTCAATGTAAACTGTTCTGCATGACTACTGTGCTGCTTCACTCACCTGTTACATGTGGTTAGGTTTAGGAATAGAAACATGGTGATGACATACCTTAAAATGACTCACAATTGACTCAAAGTTCAATCGGTTTCAAGCACCAGTCTCCTGGTAAAAGTCATGTGTTTTGTGACCCACCCACCACTCCAACCTGCCTCCTAACTGAGCCGCTCATGACCGCTTCACTTTTTACTCCCGTCAGTGAATTGGTCACGTAATAGCAGCCTTCCAAAATAAATGGGTTATGCACAAATAACGAGCTCATCATTACATGGGATATGTACCAATTATGGTACATTACTTTTTGTAGGAAAACATACAAACAGTGCATGAGAACAGCCTGCAGCAGAGTTAGCATGTGTTAATGTGTGACAGACTTACCTCCGGTCAAGTAGGCATAGTAGCACTGTGACCAACGCGACTCGTTCTTCAGTCTTTCAAATGACCTGTATGCATCTTCAAAATTCATCTCTATCATGCTACACCAACCTGAAACAAAGAGAGTAAAAATGAATCCTTCCCTGTGCCGCACACAATGTGCCAGTATGTCCCGACTAACCTGATGAGCAAACACGTACCAATCTCATAGAGACACACATGCTGGATCTCTCTTTGGTCTGATGCAAGCTCTAATGCATCATGGAAACAGGCCAAAGCACTGTTGATATGGCACTGGGGACAGAGGAGAGAGCACACACACCGACAGGTAACGGTAGATCTGTTAGACACACACTGCATGCATGTGTTGAAAGACAGAGTTAGATAAACAGATGGTGGATCAGATGGTGGTGAGTTCACGAACCATCTGACATACATTCTTATTAACATAGGCGTAGATTTCAGGGAACAAATATAAACACATTTAAGTACAAGAGGACTTTCATTTTGATTTTTTTTTTCAACCATAGATTAATGCAGATAAAGCCACAAATTGCTTCAGAAAAATGTACTAGAATGCTGGATATTAAGTCTGTGATTCAAATGCCTTTCCAGTGTGCCCCTGCCCCCATGTTGAAACAAAACCTACGCCCTTACTTATTATGTTTACTTGAGCAGAGACTGCTGTATCAGCTGATGGAAGATTTTTGTCAGATTCTACGGTAAAAAAATTACGTCTATTTCCCACCTCATGCCTTTATCCGGCATTACAAACACAAATAATACACTGCTCAAAAAAATAAGGGAACAGTTAATGGTCAAAGTTTAACACCAAGTCAGTTAAACTTCAGGGATATCAATCTGTCCATTTAGGAAGCACAAGTGATTGTGAATCAGTTTCAGCTGCTTTAGTGTAAATCAAAGTGACAATAGGTTCAATGGAGAGGCAAAAGCAAGACAACCCCCAAAAGGAAATGGTTTTACAGGTGGTGGCCACAGACAGTTGCTCTCTCTTTATCCTTCCTGACTGATTCTTCTCTAGTTTTTGTTCTGCTAGTGTCCTTGTCACTACTGGTAGCATGAGGTGGTACCTGCAGCCCAATCAGGTTGCACAGGTAGTCCACCTCCTCCAGGATGACACATCCATACATGCGGTCACAAGAAGGTTTGCTGTGTTTTAAGAGCTTGGAGGAGATACCAGGAGACCAGTCGTCACACGAGGAGAGCTGGACAGGGCCGTAGAGGGGCATCAACCCAGCAGCAGGACCGGTATCTGCTCCTCTGTGTGAGGAGGAACAGGAGGAGCACTGCCAGAGCCCTACAGAATGACCTCCAGCAGGCTACTGGTGTGCATGTTTCTGATCAAACTGTCAGAAACAGACTCCATGAGGGTGGCATGAGGGCCTGACGTCCTCTACTGGGACCTGTGCTCACAGCCCAGCACCATGCAGCTTGACTGACATTCGCCAGAGAACACCTGAATTGGCAGGTCTGTCATTGGCGCTCTGTTCTCTTCACAGATGAGAGCAGGTTCACAATGAGCACATGTGAGAGTCTGGAGGCACTGTGGTGAACGTTATGCTGCCTGTAACATCGTCCAGCATGACTGGTTTGGCGGTGGGTCAGTGATAGTAAACGATGCCCTGACTGCTGTTGGATACCAGGATGAATTCCTCAGAGCGAATGTCAGACCTTTAGCTGGTGCAGTGGGCCTTGGGTTCCTCCTGGTGCAGGAAAATGCCCGGCCTCATGTAGTGTTGTTGTGTAGACAGTTCCTGGATAACAAAGGCATTGATGCCATTGAGTGGCCCTCTCGTTCCCCTGACCTAAATCCAATTGAGCACCTATGGGACAATATGTATCGGTGCATTCGACGCCAAGTACCGCCAAAGACTGTCCAGGAGCTCACTGATGCCCTGATCCAGGTCTGGGAGGAGATCCCCCTGGACACCATCCACCAAGTCATCAGGAGCATGCCCAGATGATGTCAGGAGTGTATACAGGCAGGCGGGGGCTGTGCACAGTCACATTAGTCACATTGTGAGTTGATGTGATAAATTTCACACATGCTGAATCAGTCTGTGATAACAATGTTTTACTTTGGTTTCTGGTGTGATTTTGAATCCAGCCCTCAGTGGGTTGATGATTTTGGTTTCCATTGACCGTTGCTGCGTCATTTTGTTTTCAATAATTTATACAATATACATCAGCAAAGGTTTTCAACTTGAAAAATTCATTCATCAAGATCTGATGTGTGATTTAAGGGTTCCCTTCATTTTTTGAGCAGTGTAATAGTCATGATAATAATAATAATAATGCCACTTTCAGCTTGTTAAAATTGGGCTTATTGTTAACACCGCTGAGCCTGCTGTACATACCTCTAGCCTGTGAACCCGTCCTTTAAAGAACATGAAGAGGGATGAGTTGGGGTAAACCACTGACTTCCTCTGCAGAATAGCTTTGGCTTCAAGTAACCCCTCATGTGTGTCAGAGCCATCCAGAGCAAAGAAAGGCAGCACTACTGTGTGGTACCACAGGAGGGCCAACCTGAGCAACACAACAGGAGAATCACCTCAGTCAGTCTGAAACTTTAAATCTAAAGCTCAGTCAGAATCTGTATTCAACTGAAAATTTGTGACACAACAGTCTGCTGTTATGCTGTATATACTAATTATGACAGTACAGAATATATCTTTGTGTTTCACATGTGAAAAAAGGCATGGACATGTTGGTTTACATATTAATTCCATCAAAAGTTTAGTTAACAGTTTGCCAGATGAGGCCTAAAACCTTTATTGCCTAAGCTAAGCTAAAAACTTCCTTGACCTCGGAAACAAGAGGTGATGGAAGGTTAACAATAAATATGTGAACCAACATATCCATGCCCTCTTTTTACATGTGAAAGACAGACCTATCCTAATTGAAATATATTCTACACTGCAATTTTTAGTTTATAAGGCAGAGGTTGTCACGGGTCTACCTGGACCCTAGGGCCTGAGATCTGACCCAGGACCTGTACGGGTTTTGGTCCATGTTTTATTCTATTACTGGAGGTCATGGGTCTGGTTCTTATTATGTGTAATGCCCCAGTGGATCCACGGAGAACCGTGACCAGTGCTGATCACAAGAGAAATGTAAAAGAACTGTGGCTAACTTGCTTGATGATTTGGCCTGATATCAGTGATAAATAAGTAAGTAAAGTAAAATGCAGAGCAACGATTAGCAGTGGCATACACACACAGGTTCTCACAGAGAAGCTCAGATTACAACACACACACATGGAGCGTGACTTCATCTCTGCTCAGGACGTCATTACTCCACTATATCTTTACACAGTAAACAGTTGTTTGCTGCTATGGTAACGCTCTGAATATCATATAGAGCTCAGTTATAGCTGCTATAAGCGGTATTTTTTATTTACAATCAATCAGATGACTGCGCTGTGAAAGGTGTCGCTCACAGTGACGAACCCACAGATAATTATCACCCAACTCTGCACCAGTTACTGAAGGTTCACTAACCAGTGAAAACAAAGAAGCCTTAACACTAGATCCTGGGAACTTTGTTGCTAGCATGAGTCTTCTTGAAAATGTGTCTTACTAGAATATCACTAAAATTAGACAGACATGTGTATACTGGGAATATATTCCTTTTGTCTCCAATAAAGTATGCTGATACTGCCCCTTCCATAACCCTCTGCAGAACATCATGTCTGGCAACCTCCTGCTTTCACTATGAGGCTGTATAGACGTCTTCATGCACCCAAAATGACGGACCTGAACCCTAACAAACCCCGGAAATTCCTTTCAAGTGTTGAAATTTCTCCAGCAGGAATTAATGCTGTGTTCAAATGGAACTCATGAGCTCATGTTCACAACATGGGAAATCGTGTACATGATGACCTCACAGAAAATTCCCACTTAGGAGGTTGTGCGTACCACAACAGGCAGGTGTTCATATGGTCTGTTCTCGTGAACACGGTAAACACGACCCCATTTGAACGCAGCGTAACACCACTGGCTCTGTCAGCAGTGTTGCTGTTGTTAGCTCTGTTAGCTGCTAGCCACCGGCTCAGCCACCACCATGTTGAGAGCCGCGTGCAGACAATCTGAATCAGACTCAGAATCCCTGAATATCGAATAGAGCCCCTTTACAGTCTTAAATTTACCACAGTTGTACAGTTCATTTGACAACACAACATTAACTCTACCCCCCTACTCACGTAGCCAGTGGTGCCTTCATGTCCTTGCTCTCACTCGCATACATAAGGGAGGACAAACCCTGGAGACGGTCGCCAGGGAAACCCAGCAGGTTAATGATCTTTAGCAGGTGTGGCGGTACCATGGAGATGCACAGGTGGAAGAGGCCGTAGCCGAAGCTGACGGAGCCCTTGAGCCGGTCCAGGGCCTCGGCTGTCACGCAGTTCTCCACCGGTGCGTTGTGGTTGGCGTTGTCGGTCGAGAGGGACCCCTGGTGGACAGAGGACCTGCGCTGACAGGCCTCCTGCAGCTGGCTGATGTCACTGTGGCACTTATTGTACATTTTCCACGCCTTGCGCAGAATCCAGCCTCCTTTGATGTAAGCTGTTTGTGGAAAAAGATACTTTTAATGGGGTTTCACATTGAAATGCTACAGTGGAACTACAGACCATAATTTTCTATTAGTCTGTTGATTATGTTTATTAGCCCCACTAGTGTTGGGAGGATTTGCTGCTTTTCATTTCGATAATTTTGCTCCTAAATTAAATCAGTCTGATATTTCTGTCATGTTTTTTTTTTTACATCTATCTATCAGTCTGTGGTCTACATGCAGACTAATTATGAGACAGACACACACCGCCATGATGACATAATACCTCAAGCGCTGGTTGCCATGAGAGACAGACATTTAAGGTCACACTCTGTGGGTTAGTTTTGATTACCTGAAAGTTCCTGCTTGACGAAGGAGAGCACGGCGAGGTACACCTGACAGTCGGCAACAATAATCTGTCTCTGTAGGCGGTCCACAACCACAACGCCTGACCTCTGGGAGTCCATCTGTAACACACACACAACCACAAACGCACACACATTCAGTATGCAGTATTAAACATCACCTGCAACTTCACCCAGAGGCTGGCAGCCAGAGTTTCCTGAATGATCCAGAGCTGACAGCCCCCACTCTGCTCACTCAGTTTGTTGATTACATTTCACAGAAGCACTGATTAAATCTGTGAGTGGGTTTGGCATGATCTCACTGCTGCTTGCATCATTAGGCCTGATGCCGAGGGTGGAAACACTGTTATCTGAACAGCAGCCTGTGCTGGCTGTGGTATTAGCAGACATCAGGAATCCTGGTTGTTCACACAAACTGCATGAAAAATCTAAATCTGTGAACCGGTGCTCAACTTTGACAGTGGCACTGTTATCAGAGTTTAGTTTCACGTTGTTTTATCGCTGGATCGTGAGACAATGGGACAGTAGGCCCATTTTTATGCAACAGTCTGTGTTATATATAATTTCTAAACGTCCATAGTTTTGTACTCACACTTTTTTTAATCTTGTTTCTGATTGTCTCGATGACTCCGGCGCTGTCGCTCTCACACAGCTTCTCAGTGGTCCTTAGGTCGTCACAGGCCGTCTGCATCTTCTCCTCCTCAAATGTCATCATGGCGTTCTGCAACATTAAAAATATTTTGTTCATAATATATCTTAAAAACACTGTGATTAATTGCTTTAATATTCTAATATCTTATTGTCGTGTTTCACAGAGATCCATCCTTGAGCCAGCACACAAACAGAAACATCTTGTAACAAGATGGAAGGAGTGTTATGTAATGATCCTAGAAAGGACAAAGGGCTCTCTCTGCATAACACTGGTGACGGCGCCTCAGCTCGCTGTCCTCTGCATGTTTCCTTTGCTGTTGTGTTTTTTGTCTCCGGGGCTGCAGACTGAAATCAGCGGCAGCAGCCAGTCTATGATCAGATCTCCTGAACACATACACCTCTGCACTTTTGTTTTTTTTTTCTTTTGTTTTTTTCTTACAGCTCAACATCCTTACAGCACATTCTCACCCACTCGCCACACTACGGACTTCACAGATTTGTCCCATCTCTGTTTGCTTAGTTTTGCTTCTTTTTTTGTAAGTAAATAATTGTATGTGTTGGTTTACCTGTGTAGGAGCCAGGTGTAGTCTGGTCACTCATTGTGATTGGGTCATGTGGTGTTGGAGACAGTGACAGGGTTTTCACCTGTTCAACTGTTAGTTTGTGAATGGAAGGAGAGTGTATGATGGGGTAGCCTTATTTTTTGCTGACTCCTGTTTAACTATTGTTTTTTTTTCTTGCAAATAAAACTACAAACGCAGTCATCGAACCTGTGATTCACTCACAGCCTCAGGCAGGTTAGTCTTCCCTACTCAGCCTCCTGGCGGCCAGTAGCTATTTTCAGATAAACGCCTGTGACTCGTGTGTCTCTCATTTTTCGTCCTAAGAATGTCTCTGATCTGATGTTGTCTCGAATGAGTGGTAGTGACATTTTAGTGACATTTAGAGATGAAACTGCACATTCTGATATTTTCTTATACAACCAATGCATTTGTTCTCCATTGATGCTACATTTAAAGAAGAATTTCACCACTGGACAGACGATCTTTTCATAAAACTGGGCTGACTATGCAGTAGAAAGAACAGGGTGCAATGTGCCACACCGGACACATAAACACTGCCACTAGTACATAATGCACACTTGAATGTATAACACAGTGGCAGCAAGCTGGTAACAAACATTCTCGTGTACAGTTTAACAATAAGCTAAAATATGTTTCCAGATTTGAAGCAAGAGAAAGGCAACACAGTAACAGAATCTTGGTTTGTATTTCATCAGCACTGCCTAGTTTTAGTTTGAGATAGAGTTAGGGTACATTCTAACCTTCTAACCGAGTCTCGGGGACTTGGTTAGACTGGGCGGGGAATGCCGAAAAATTTCACACCTTCATTTGGTTTCACACTGCACTTTTTAAAGCGGGCCAAACCGCTTAGACAACATCATGCAGTTACAACAGCTGCTCGTTTGGGGGCACTATTGCCCGAAATGACCACTGACCAGGAAGAAAAAAGCATGAGGAAGAAGAAAACCCGGCTTATCAATTGGCCAGGACCAAAAATGGAAATCCTTTGTGGGAAGCCACCAAGCAACTGCGATATGTAGTCCTCAGACCATATATCAATAAGCTCCTGCACCTCCTCACTACTCCACGTCTGCCCACATGACATGTTCCAACTTTTTCTATTTTTTACCTCTGCTTCTCCCCATTTGTGCTGTTGGCTTCGTTTTTTTTCTACCCAAAATGCACTGCGCACTACGTCACTTCCTCTCTTTGTTTCACTTCCTCTCTGGAAGGTTTCAAGTGGACCAGGGTTCGCTTGTTTGATTTGATCTGATTTGATTTGATTTGATTTGATTTGATTTGATTTGATTTTTCCTACATTTTTCCTACTCACTTGTTTGGTCTGTACCAGAGGTCGAATGAGCGTCCACACCACTACAAACGAATCGAACTATCCATGGAAGCGGACCAGGGTTCGTTTAAGACCAGACCAAATAGCACCAGTGTGAATGCGTCCTTAGATATCAGTTTTTTCATCCTTCATTTTCAAGTAGGTATAACTGCAGCTGGAGCAGCTATGTGACCCTCTCTCTAGCTACATGACTCGCCCACCATACCTACACGTCAGTCCGTGATCAGCCCCCTTCACCCCTTCGCCTGGAAGCAGAGGTCCAAATGAAAGTTAGCAATTAGCTAGCTCTTAAGTATTACGTTAAAAGAGAGGTGGTTAAGGTTAGGATAGGTGGATTATTGCTACATTTGGTCTTATTTATTCACTACAGTGTAGCTTTGTAGCAGGGTTCAGATAGCTGTTGTGTTGGTGGGTTTGTCTTGAGCTAGTTGTGGGTATGGTTTGTAGGGGTGTGTCGCGTACGCCACAAACGGAATGTGTCTGCAGCTATACATGTCTCACCATTTTCACTGTGTAGGAAACAGTATGGCGGCCACTTCCTGTTTACAAATTCTTGTATTACAGTCAAGAAGCGTTCAACCCCACAGCCAGTTCAAAACGTGTCATCCAGCGGCTTTGATCAAAGAGATGATATGATGGAGGGACGTTTACCACAGTTCATCTACACATACTGCCCACATTGTTCTGATACAAAGCTGGTTGAAAATCGGACGAGTATCCCTTTAACTGTGCCTGTGCATGAAGGAATGCCCACCATGGTGCTCAGATGTCACCGCCCCCACTGCCTTCAGGGCTATTTAGCATCTGGGGACAAAGGATGACATCATCTCTGGCTTCATGATATGTGTGTGTGTGTGTGTGTGTGTGTGTGTGTGTGTGTGTGTGTTCATCACACTGTGAGAAATCTCCTTCTCCATTAGCGATGGACGCAGCATTACAGTAATGTGCTTTGCTGCAGGAGCATTGCTGTTCTTGAGAGGAACGATGCATCCATTATGTTAATGGATGGAAAAGCAGGAGAGAGGAAGCCAGTGGTGACAATGATAGAAACCAGTTTAACAGACTGGGTTATTCCAAGTGATACTGGGTCGAGACATGTAGTGGTAAGAAACAATATATTGAGTTACCATTCAATATATTGTGATAACTGTATTACGATACTCTAAGCAAAGGGGATGCACTGCAATTTCAAGGGAAACAGTCATAGTGTAAGAAAAAACAACACCATACGCATAAAATCTGATCTGTATTTGTATTTATCAGTCTCTAAAGCAGGCTAGCAATATGTTACACTGGAAAAACAGAGATAATAGCTAAGGATAGATACCAGCAAGCAGTCAGGAGTTAAAACACAACACAAAAAGAACCACTGTCACAAATCTTTGCATGTAAACTACTGATTCAAAATCAATACAGTATCACAAAACATCGCAAGTGTATCGATATGTTCTTTCATCATTAATATCGGGTGCTTTCTTTATGAACTCTGATAGGCTTCAATCTCACTCTGCTCAGCACAATCGCTAAAAAAATGTTGGCATTGTACGTTTATGCAAACCTGTTACATTTGACGGGGGGGCTGGAGCCTATCCCAGCTGACATTGGGTGAGTGGTGGGGTACACCCTGGACAGGTCACCAGACTGTCACAGGGCTGACACATAGAGACAGACAACCATTCACACTTACATTCACACCTACGGACAATTTAGAGTCACCAGTTAACCTGCATGTCTTTGGACTGTGGGAGGAAACATTCAAACTCCACACAGAGGGGCTCCCCCACCCTGGGGTTCAAATCTGGAACCCTCTTGCTGTGAGGCAACAACGCTTACCACTGTGCCACCACTACTGCCACTACTATTTTAGAAAGTGTATGACTTTGCAATGTGTTTTCTTTGGTCTAGTACCCTTTGGACACCAAGATGTGCGTCTTTTTTACTCCCTCTCAAAGCAGCAGTGTTAGACAACTTGGGAATGAGAACGGGCTGACAGCAGATACACTGAAACTTCATGTTTCAGCAATGCTGTGGTTAACGTGTATTTAGGTTTAGGCTCAAAAACAACTTGGTTATGGTTAGGAAAAGATCATGTTTTGGCTTAAAATACCCAGTTTTGGGAGCTCAATCCCGGTTGGAAAAGCAGTGATGTCTCAGTAAAAACAACTGCTTTCCGTGCCACTATCCCCGCTGGAAAAACAGCAACTGGTCACTAAAAAACCCCCATGACTGGGGGGCATAAAGGCGATGGAAACACTGTGATTACTTGCTAAAAAAAACACCATTTTTCAGACATCATGCCTGGGTGTCACTTCATCCACTATCGCCTCCACCTCCTGACGACAAAGTCAGCTCATATACTACATCACTTTAGAAACTCAGATATGAAACATACAAATGTCACCTTGGTTTGCAGAAACGTACATGCCAACATTTTTTTCTGGCGACTGAGCTGATCTGCTGCTGTATCAGTTACGAAATTATACTAACCACCGTTTTGCTATTTAATCACACTAACTGTTTCCTCTGGCTTCTTCAACGAGCATTTTGACACCAACTGACAGGAAACTCACCAGGAAACTGACGAAGCTGGCCCCGAAGCTCATCAGTGGGCTCTGGGTCCTACACAGAGAACAGAAACAGTTGAATATTTTGTGTAAAACACAAAACCTTAATCACTGTCTACCTATAGCTTTGGCACATCTCTGTCTCAGCCAGCAGCCAGAAAGCCAGAGAGAATGAATCATATGCATCTCTGAATGGAGCTATGGATGGTAAATTCTCCAGCAGGCTGAGACAGAGCACGCACGGGAGCAGGTGCAGCCACCATCCTGACATCAGGAGTCATCATGTTAGTGTTCATCATGTTAAATGCAAAATGCCAAAAAGATATTTTCAAAAGTCTGTGTGACACCTGGTGCACTGATGGTAACAGATTCATGGCTTGTGTCCATGATTTAAATGTCATGTCTCTATTAGAAACACCAAATCAGAGGTGGTCTACAGGATGACAGGTGACAGATCCTCACATGATGGAGTAATTTATTGCTGTTATATATGTGCAGCAGTAACAGTACATGCTGTGCCAGAATTTCACTTTGGTGGTTTAAATGCTACTGCATGCAACATCCCGCAACACATTGATATGGAGATAAAGCAGAGAGCAATGACCTGTATCTCCTGAAGAGCTCGTCGCTCTCTTTGAATCCGTTGTTGAGCAGCATGTTGATCCCTTGCAGGGCCATCTCAGCATCATCTATGTGCTCTGCCTTCTCCTCTACCTGCTGCTGCTGCTGGGACTGCTCGGGACCCGCCATTGTTTATACTACAGCGCAGTGGCTGCTGGATGAGACCGGTGCGACGGAGAACAAAATCAGAACCTGTTTGTCCTCTGAAACAAACCCGCATTGGTTTATTTCCACTGATGGAGGAGACGGATTTAAACAGAGACTCGCCTCTGGTCGGCTAAAAAGGGAAAAAGAAAGACAAGGCTGTGCAGGTTCCGCAGGCTCCAGACGTCTGTGCGCCTCAGGGATAGGCCACTGATGCCCAGACGGGCTCAATCACACCGCACTCCGCACGGATTTACATTTATCATCGCTGTTGCCGACAGCAGACGTCTGCACGTTCAGTGTTCAATTGTCACTAAATCAGCCATCCGTCAGGTTTTTTTCCCTGCTTCTTCCCGCCGTGCAGCAGCATCCGATGCATTACATAACGGAGATCCAGGCTGCTGTGTTGCTCTGACAGTCCCACGTAATGCACTCGTCAAACGGCCTGGCGTCATAACGCACAGCGCATCGCCGGGAGGACGGAGGGATGAGGCCCGCTGAGGCGAAGCTGCATCCTGTCAGCTTCCATCGCTCACGCTCCGGCCGTTAACCCACCCTCTCCTCCAGCCGGCAGCCAATGAGCGCGCAGCCTGACCGCCTGCAGAGCGCAGACACACCGAGGACGCGCCGGTGAGCAGCATCACTGTTTGAAATAGGTTATCACTGCTCATCTGTCTGCAGGCTGCGATGCAACTATAGCACATTAACTCAAGTACTGCAGGACTTAAGTAGTCTATTATTTTGAGGTACTTGTACGTCACCTGAGTATTTGAATTTTCTGCTACTTCATACTTGTCCTGCACCACCTGGCGGTACTTTTCACTCCACTACATTTATGTGATACTTTGTATTACTCGCTAGCAGACTCAGTTTAATAACAAATAAAATTCTGATGCATTATTATGACTAGCCCAAGTCCCACATAACACTGGAGGACAAAAAGATAATTAAGTAGGCCTATCATATATAAATGTATAAATTAATACAGGAATACACGAATAGATACGGAATAAATAATACAAGAGTAAATAAATAAATGGAAATAGATAAATAAGTGTGAAAAATAAATACAGAAATAAACTGATAAATACGGAATAAGTTAATAAATAGCCTACGTGTATAAAAATGCAAGAATAAATATATAAATACGGAAATATAAATAAATAAATGTATAAATATATACAGGGGTAAACAAATAAATAATTAAATAAATAAATGTAGAAAAATACATACAGTACAGGCCAAAAGTTTGGACACACCTTCTCATTCAATGCGTTTTCTTTATTTTCATGACTATTTACATTGTAGATTCTCACTGAAGGCATCAAAACTATGAATGAACACATGTGGAGTTATGTACTTAACAAAAAAAGGTGAAATAACTGAAAACATGTTTTATATTCTAGTTTCTTCAAAATAGCCACCCTTTGCTCTGATTACTGCTTTGCACACTCTTGGCATTCTCTCCATGAGCTTCAAGAGGCAGTCACCTGAAATGGTTTTCCAACAGTCTTGAAGGAGTTCCCAGAGGTGTTTAGCACTTGTTGGCCCCTTTGCCTTCACTCTGCGGTCCAGCTCACCCCAAACCATCTCGACTGGGTTCAGGTCCGGTGACTGTGGAGGCCAGGTCATCTGCCGCAGCACTCCATCACTCTCCTTCTTGGTCAAATAGCCCTTACACAGCCTGGAGGTGTGTTTGGGGTCATTGTCCTGTTGAAAAATAAATGATCGTCCAACTAACGCAAACCGGATGGGATGGCATGTCGCTGCCTGAAGCTGAGGTCGCCATGCTGGTTCAGTGTGCCTTCAATTTTGAATAAATCCCCAACAGTGTCACCAGCAAAACACACACCATCACACCTCCTCCTCCATGCTTCACAGTGGGAACCAGGCATGTGGAATCCATCCGTTCACCTTTTCTCGTCTCACAAAGACACGGCGGTTGGAACCAAAGATCTCAAATTTGGACTCATCAGACCAAAGCACAGATTTCCACTGGTCTAATGTCCATTCCTTGTGTTTCTTGGCCCAAACAAATCTCTTCTGCTTGTTGCCTCTCCTTAGCAGTGGTTTCCTAGCAGCTATTTGACCATGAAGGCCTGATTCACGCAGTCTCCTCTTAACAGTTGTTCTAGAGATGGGTCTGCTGCTAGAACTCTGTGTGGCATTCATCTGCTCTCTGATCTGAGCTGCTGTTAACTTGCGATTTCTGAGGCTGGTGACTCGGATGAACTTATCCTCAGAAGCAGAGGTGACTCTTGGTCTTCCTTTCCTGGGTCGGTCCTCATGTGTGCCAGTTTCGTTGTAGCGCTTGATGGTTTTTGCGACTCCACTTGGGGACACATTTAAAGTTTTTGCAATTTTCCGGACTGACTGACCTTCATTTCTTAAAGTAATGATGGCCACTGGTTTTTCTTTAGTTAGCTGATTGGTTCTTGTCATAATATGAATTTTAACAGTTGTCCAATAGGGCTGTCGGCTGTGTATTAACCTGACTTCTGCACAACACAACTGATGGTCCCAACCCCATTGATAAAGCAAGAAATTCCACTAATTAACCCTGATAAGGCACACCTGTGAAGTGGAAACCATTTCAGGTGACTACCTCTTGAAGCTCATCGAGAGAATGCCAAGAGTGTGCAAAGCAGTAATCAGAGCAAAGGGTGGCTATTTTGAAGAAACTAGAATATAAAACATGTTTTCAGTTATTTCACCTTTTTTTGTTAATTACATAACTCCACATGTGTTCATTCATAGTTTTGATGCCTTCAGTGAGAATCTACAATGTAAATAGTCATGAAAATAAAGAAAATGCATTGAATGAGAAGGTGTGTCCAAACTTTTGGCCTGTACTGTAAATGACTGAATAAATAAATAAATAAATAAATAAATAAATAAATAAATACGGAAATACATAAGTAAATTTAGAAATAATCACAGGAATAAATAACCACATAAATAAAATTAATTAATTTTAAGAAATACAGAAATTATTTAAAAATACGGAAATAAATAAATACATGTATGTATAAATAAAGGAATAAATACATAAATAAGGAAAAAATAAATGGTTTTATTAATATAGAAATTAATAAATAAATATGAAAATAATTAGGTTAATATATATATAAATAAATAAATATGTCAATAAGGAAGTGAATACATTTATTTTAAAAAATGCAGGGATAAATAAATACAAAAATAAACAAATAAATGTATGAATAAATAAATGAATATATTAATAAATACAGGAATAAATCAGTAATTCAATTTATAACCAGTAAATAAACACATAAATAAATAAACATATTCTAAATAAATAAGGAAATAAACAGAATAAAACAATGCTGAAATATATACAGAAATAAATAAATTCAGACATTAAAAATATATATATGTTTGTAGTTTAGTTAATGAAGTTGAAGTGGATCATCAGCAAGATGGAGACTACTTAAAGCATGAATAATAAAAAGTCAGAATAACAGCCCTGTTTTCAGCTGATCCAAAAGGGTTTTTAAAGAGCTTATTTAGCAACAAATAAAGGAGCACTTCATCCTTCATCTTCATTCTAACCGCTTCATCCTCTTGAGGGTCGCGGGGGGGCTGGAGCCTATCCCAGCTGACATCGGGCGAGAGGCAGGGTACACCCTGGACAGGTCGCCAGACTATCGCAGGACTGACACATAGAGACAAACAACCATTCACACTCACCTTCACACCTACGGACAATTTAGAGTTACCAGTTAACCTGCATGTCTTTGGACTGTGGGAGGAAGCTGGAGTGCCCAGAGAGAACCCACGCTGACACGGGGAGAACGTGCAAACTCCGCACAGAAGGGCTCCCACGCCCGGGATCGAACCGGCAACCCTCTTGCTGTGAGGCGAGAATGCTAACTACCACACCACCGTGCCGCCCCTTCATCCTTCAAATTATCACAAATATTCAACATGAGCAATTCTGGAGATACGTAGTTTTCACTGGACAGGAATGGCATGAAACACTGTTTTCGACAGTGGAGAAGTACAAGGATGCATGAAAAGAAAATACTTAAGTGAAGTACAAGTATCTCAGATTTGTACTTAGAGCCCGGTCTCACTCCAAAGTTGTCAAAATCCAGCGCTTGGGCAGTGACTTGCAGCATCAGACACCAACGAAAAACATTTAACGTCCGCATGACACACGCCCTGTGGTGTAAGGGGGAAACGCGGCGGGACAAGGACGAAAGTTAAGGCGGCGAAAGTCCAACTTGAGTGGACGAGTGGGGTGGTGGATGGGACCAACAAACACAGACTTTCACCCAGACAGAGATGTGTTCACATACCATAAGATTCGAAAGCCAAACCCTGTCAAGTTGTGTCAACATAGTGTGCTTATTTTGAAAGAGACTGCATGTAATCATTAAATTTCCTATGAAAACGGAAGTGTATTTTGAAAGAAGACAATGCATGTAACAGGCAGAACTTGACATGGCGTCCCAGAATGTCAATAGCCAATGCAAACCTTGCATGTCGTATGTGGACGTGGAAAGTCCATGACCAAATGTCAATATGTGACGAGGTCGGAGTGAGAATGTGTTGGTACTTAAGTATCGTACTTTAATAAATGTACTCAGTTATATACCACCACTGCTGTCCACACACTGTGTATTACAGCATCACAAACCAGCTAAAGTCGTCACATACCGCCGCTTTGTCAGTGATTTCTGTGTCAGACACCAACCACCAAAAACCACTTTTCACAGCAGTACGATACGCTGCTGGGCAGAACCTTTGAGGTGTTATGATACGCCACCAGTTGGCTGGAGGGCACCTGTCACAGTGGAGGGGTTCAACCAACGCCAGACTTTCCAGGTGTTCACTTCTCATATGAATGCAGAGTCAAACTATTATGTTTTTTTCCCAGTCTAACCATGTGCTTTTGTAGACGTCTCTGCGTTGGTTGCAGTGTCCCCGAACATCAACAGCAGACGCAGGAGGACACCTAGCGTATAATATGTAGACATGAAAGTCCACTGACAAAGCGACAAAGCGGCGATATGTTACGACTTGGGATAAGTCAGGATTAAACCTCAAAGACGCCATTTGTTAGTATCTCTGTAAACTTCCTGCACACTGCAGCCATATCACCCTGTCCTCACTGTTCTTACACATTTCAATAGTCTCTGCTATGCGATCATATTCCTATCTTCATCTAATCAATACTCTAATGCACTTCTTTGTGAGCTGCTGTGCATGGTTGGATCTGAAATTCAGCATGTCACACAGACAGCACGAGTCAACATAGGTTTATCCTTTGGACTGTTTAGCAGGGGGTGGTGCCAGAGCACAGAGTTGGTGGACTATACTGCACTCATTATATCAGTAAAGACAGACATGGAGCTTGGATCAGCGGTAAGTACAGTGAGGAGTAAGAGGGTACTGCTTGGTGATGAGATCCGTCCTGCTGTCATCGTAATTAAGGATGGAAAGATCCATGAGATACTCCCAGACAGAGACTTTTCTGGAGCTGCTGCCTGTGAGGTAAGCTGGCACTCATTAGTATCTGTTTATGAACTCATATGCATTGATTTAACACTCCTAATCGTCTATGTGCACTTAAACCACGGTGTTGTGACCCGGCTGTGATGGCAGGTGCTGGATGTGGGCAACAGTGTGGTGATGCCAGGCGTTGTAGACTGCCATGTTCATGTGAATGAACCAGGCCGCACCTCCTGGGAGGGTTTCTGGACCGCCACCAGGGCTGCTGCGGCAGGAGGGGTGACAACAATCGTGGACATGCCGCTGTAAGTTGAAGAGTTTCCCCTCTCCAAATCAATCAAAACCCACTGTCTGACCTCACAAGGTCACAGGTGGAGGGTAAAGGTTGCAGCGTAAACAGAATGGGAGATAACTGTCCTCCCAGCCCAGTCACCAGAAGAAATGACGTGCACATTTCTGTAAACCATGGATATGTTGCATTTGTATGTTTCATACATATATATGAGCTGACTGTCATTTTGAGGACGGGGGATGGTGTAACAAGTGAGATGGCTGCAAAGCTACTAGTGATGTGACGTTCGCGAACGAGCCAAGTCTTTGAACTGGCTCTTTGAAGTGAACGAGTGAACCGGCTCTTTAGAGTGAACGAGCCAGTTCCTAATTTTTTTGTTTTTTGCTTTAATTTACTTTGTATCCATTAATTTCAGATTATTTGATGCGGAACAAGTCGAGAGAGACTAGTTTGGGAGGGAGAAAGACAGTGCAGCCGCTCACTCGTTCACTTCAAAGAGCCGGTTCAAAGATTTGGCTCTACTTGTTGTTTATAAAGACTGTTGCTATGGCTACACCAAACTTTATATCTGCGGAGTCTATTCTGGGTCCACATTACAATATCCGTGATGCGATAAATCACCAATGCAATTCGTCATTGAACCCAATAACACCCCACCACCACCACCACCACCACCACACACACACAGGAAAAAAACAAACAAACAAAAAAAAAAGAACCGCATCTTTGAACCAGCTCTTCAAAGTGAACGACAGCCAAAGAACCGGCTCTCACAAGTGAACGAGAACGATCCCATCACTAAAAGCTACAGATCACTGCTTGAGACCAACAAACAAAGATTATTAGCAACCCATCGCTCATTTCTAGCAGTGTTGGTGGCACATACATTTGTTTAAAAGTGACCCCCTGCTGTGTTTCCACCAAGGATAGTGCCACAGAAAGTGGTTGTTATGCAAAAAAGTTATTAAGTAATATCAACACAGTAGTCGCCGATATACTACAGATCTGAGAGTTAAGTTTTTGTGGATTTTTATGTTTGCACTTACAGTACATGGCAGTGGTTTTGACAAATGGGAAGTAATATTTTGGAGACATTAGATTTTAAATCACCCACAGTGACGTTCTTTCTTCCCACAGAAATAGCATCCCTCCAACTACCACTCTTGGAAATTTTCACGAGAAGCTGCAGGAGGCGACGGGGAAGTGTTTTGTGGACACGGCCTTCTGGGGAGGTGTGATTCCTGGCAATCAGGTACAGTGCAACAGCTTGGATGAAAATGAAAACATTCTCAGCCGGATGGTGCTGAATTATAGGCAAGCACAAACAACAGATGTTCTCCTTACAGCTGGAGCTTCGGCCCATGATCCAGGCAGGAGTGGCTGGCTTCAAGTGTTTCCTTATCCACAGTGGTGTGGAGGAATTCCCACATGTGACGGACGTTGATCTACACGCAGCCATGAAGCAGCTGCAAGGCACAGGAAGTGTCCTGCTGGTAACTCACCACCTGCAGCATCTTTGATAGCACATCAAAAGTTTGAAGTCGTGAAACTGAAAAACCCTTTGCTGTGTCTCCTTTAGTTTCATGCAGAGAGGGATGTTCAGCCGACAACAGAAGAGAATGGAGGTAAAAATAATTTTACAGCGTACAACAGATCATCTGTTTGTGCCAAACCCTATTTCATCTATTGCAGTCTCCGTTAAGTAAGTGACCCTTTAAAGGGAGCGTGTATTTTTTCAAGTGACTAATGGCAACAGCGTCTGAAACTGGTCCAGTATTGAGAGAGACCACTGCAGCCGGCAGCAGCGAAAAGACGCTGCAATGTAGGGCATGTCCATACAGTCAGTTTACATCCACTAAAAGTGTTTGTTTTTGCCACTGTCAGGCTTAGATTTTTATATCAAGTGTCCGACAACATTATGGAGAGGATCCCTGCAGAGATAGGCCTTTTTGTTAAAGAATAAGATCCTTTTTGTTTAACCATAAACAGCCCCGAAATTGCCATCACCAATTCCACCAGACTTCATTTAAACAAACAATAATTTTAGCGTGTACAGAGCCAGCATATTTTCACATCTTACTGGGCGAATAAAAGATTTATTTCAACCAAACCAGAGAACAGTGGAAAGATGAACCAAGAGAATTTTTGTGAGCTTCATTTTGTTTTATGTTGACAGTGAATTAAATGTGTTTTACGATGATAAAATTACTGTTTATTTAAATGGAGTCTGGTAGGATGGTTGATGGCAGTTTCGGGGCTGCTTCTGGTTTTAAAAAAAAGGATCTTACTCTATAACAAAGAGGTCTATCTCTGTAGGGATCCTTTCCATAAATTGTCAGTCACTTATAATACCAATCTGAGGCGTTCAGTGGCAAAAACAAGCTCTTTTGGTGGACATAAATTGATGTGTGAAAACGCCCAGAGTGGTTACATTGCAGCCTGGCCGCTGCTGCTGGCTGCAGCACTCTCAATATTAGACCTGTTTTAAAGATTTTTGTTCTCATTAGTCACTAAGCCACAAAAACATGAGAAAATAGGCCCAGGTTGGAAAATACCAAACTTATCCTTAAAGAAAATCAACTACAAATTTGTCATTATTGGTATTTTCTGCAGTATCTTTTGAACCCTTTGCTATGTTAGACCCTTGCCAGTACTCCACCTTCCTGCAGTCCAGACCAGACGTCATGGAGATAGAGGCAATTCGCACCGTCACACAACTCTGCCTCCAGTACCAGTGAGACTCAGCGTGGTGACAAATCACTATAACATCATAGTGGATCGTTCTGGTTGTAATTGTAGCGTAGATGCCACAGCGAGCTAACTCTCTCTCTCCAGGGTGCGGTGCCACATAGTTCACTTATCCTCTGCAAAGCCACTGCAACTGATCCAGGAAGCACGGAAGGCCGGAGCGCCCTTGACAGTGGAGACCACCCACCACTACCTCAGCCTGTGTGCAGAAAACATACCTGCAGGGGCCACACAATTCAAGTGCTGCCCCCCCATCAGAGGAGCTGCTAACCAGGTGAACAGACGCTGAACGATGCTCAGTGGACTGACTATTTCCAGCGTGAGCCGAACAGTGTGGGCTGTACCTGCTTTATCATTCTTTGATCACTAGTAGATGGTTGATTTTGTTGCCACAGGAGCAGTTATGGTCCGCTCTGAAAGCTGGGCAGATTGACATGGTGGTGTCCGATCATTCCCCCTGCACCCCTGATCTGAAGAAACTGCAGAATGGAGACTTCACTGAGGCTTGGGGAGGAATTTCATCTCTACAGTTTGGTAATTAGACTAGTGACAGACATTTTTATTATTTTCTATCAAGTGGAGCAACAATTAAACTGTAATCCTAGCTCCATAAGTGCAAAACTCAATGCAACGTAACATTACATGTTTATATGTGACCTGGGGTCGTAAATTTTACACCCTAAATCCATAAATAGCTTTGTTTCAACCATTTTGGTGAAATGCAAAATGGATTTGGTCTGTGGATTCACGTCTTGAAGCCTTTGGCATTTTGCCCATTGCCATCTTGGATTGTTGGAGCCAGAAGTGACCATATTCAGACAAGAGGGTGGAGCTGTGCAGCAGCCAGAGGTGGATGTGACGCACGTGGTCAGATTGAATGTTTAAAATTCCATAATTTTGCATTTCAAAACAGTTCTGAAGTCCATATTAACAAGGTGAAGCCTAAGTGTTTTGATTGAAAATCAAATGGATGCAAAGAAACTGAATTTACGATCTTGACCTTTATATTAATTTAATTCAAATCTGCACTGCACTGCCACAACAGTGTGGCCTTGAAACCACGGCTACATGCCACCCTGAGGTTGTCTCTTAGACCCGGGTCTTTCAAGATGTTGACTGGTCTGCAGTCAGTTTCCACCCATTTAGCGCTGTAGTTAACTTCTTCGGTTTAGTTTCATCCCAAGGTCTGTGATGATTTGCTCCAAAATACTGTTTTGCCAACTGTGGCAATGTGGTTGCCGGCTAACATCAGTCTGAGTAGCTGCACCTGTGTGCCCAGCTCATTGGTGGAAACTCAAAGTACTTGGGTGATATTTTGATTCCATTTGACACAAGGTGCAGATTACTTTTGTTTTGTCAACTGAGCCATTTGGGAGTTTTGTAAAGTGAGAGGAGACATTCAAAAGCACAGTGGTGTCGTTACTTTCCATCACTGCAGCAGGAAGCAGGGTGCATCAAAGGACAGATATATAGATGAGGACAGGTTGTGTTTGGGGAGGCATATTCATTTTGTAACACTGGTTGGAATTTGGACTGTAAATAAAGTGGGTGTATTACTTATTTTTTTAATGGGTGGTAAACAGACTAGGGATAATTGTATATTAGTTGCAAATAAATCTTATTTTGGTTTGAAAGCTCTACTTGATACCTTTCCTCAAGCCCAAAGATTAAAAAGTATGTCGTTTAAAAAGTGTTCCACAAATCAGTTCATTTCCTGAATCAGCTAACATTAACACTAATGAGTCAGCACTTAATTCCCCAGATGATCCACTTTGTTTGAATCAATCAGCATCCAATCAATCAAAGTGCAGGAGGGACCACGAAGAACTGATGATACATTACTGGAAAAAAAATGGATACCAAAGACAATTTTGTTCAAAACTATGTGGCTGTCAACAAAAAATGAATTGCAGCATGCAAAACTACAGGTCGAAAATTACAGACGGAGACGTATTAAACTCCAGTGAACATGTTTAAATACAAATTTTAAAAAGGCATTCACGATTTTTTGTAAAACTTATATGTAATTTCAACCACTGTTAAAATGGCATTACATCTGGATAAGTTAAAGTTGGGTGCTTGGTATGTGTCAGGCTTGATTTGGGACACGACTTTTGACTTTGACTTTGTTACTTGGCCCCATCTCAGGTATTTTTACATTTTAGCTTACCTCACCAGGAGTATATGTGTTACATGACATTCTCTGTCTCAACATTGTGTCAAAGGTCATTCCCTAATCAGCGTCTAAATGCAACAGTATCCTGACTGAATTATATTCACTAAGGAGTGATTTAAGAGACATCAGGTGACACTTATATCCTCTATCACTTACTGTACAGATTTTGTTTGTGAATTTACATCCTAATGAGTGTTTTAATATCTGAATATAGGGCTGTGAGCTGTGAATAGGATAAAGCACTAGCATCACAGGCTGCTGTCAGAGTCATGGCAGTTCTCACATTATTCACTGTCTATGAAGCAGCTCCAGGATCCGTCTCGACATGACAAATCCTCTCTGCTGTTCAGCTGAAGGAGACACCGGCTAGAATTCACAACTTAAACCTGCTCTGTGCAATGTTACAGGGAATTTAAATGCAAATTTCCCTTTTTAAGTGGATTAGTTTCTCTCTCCTCCTCACCCGTAAATCCTTCTGACAGTCTCCCACAGCGGGCAAAGTTCACAGAGAGGTAAACAGCAACTGAGCACAAGTTTAGAGAACAGAGCAATCATTTACTGTTCAGACAAAGAGAGCAAGCGGTCAAAGTCTGACACCAGCAACAGTCTGATCCACAGCCAGAGACAAGCTATGAAAAACCTCATCAGTATTTGATGGTGTCAGCTCAGTCCTCTGTAGGCTTTGTAGCAGTCACTAATGTTATAATTCCTGAAAATGTATTTGCACCCGGATCATTCTATAAGTGGGGGTACATTTCATGTCCATTGTCCATTTTTTAACTATGCTCCTAAAAATATATATTTCACCAATTAAGAGAAAGCATAACATAAAAAAGACAAACATTTTGGACACGCTATGTTTCATTCAACTTAAAACTGTCAGGATGTTTCTAAACTAACAGTCTTTGCAGTGTCCACTTTTATTAGTTGAGTGAGTCTTGGTCTCAAAATAGTGATTAAAAAACATTAAAGTCAGTGTTTAAAAATTCTAAAAATTCAAACTAGGGCTGCCAAATAACTCGCTTTCATTTCAATTTATTAAATCACAGAAAAAATAGACTCACAATTCAGTCTTTAGATGCTTTGCTTAACTTAAGACTGATGTCTTTCTCCCTGATTTTGTGTTTAGATGGGCGGATACAATTTCAGAGTTTAAAAAAACTCCCTACGTTGCGGAACCAATAGTAAATCCGCAGGGCGGTCCTTCGGTGGCTCGCTGAACTCTTGTGCTCGTAAACATAGTCCGACTGCATTAAAAGTTTTAAACAAAGTGGCTGTAAGTCCTTCATTTCCACAACTTTGTGGACTGAGCACGTTTGATAAAATGGAGTTAAATCTCTCGGCATCCATTTTCAAGCTCTCTGTGTGTGTGTTTCCTTGCTGACGAGAAAAGGGAGAGCTCACATTTCCAGGAGGGCGTGTCCTTTAAAAAAATGCAAGAGGCATTGCTTTGTTGCCGGCCGTTTTCTCCGGTGTGTTAAACACACTTTAGAAAGGCGTGTCCCCAGACTATCAGAAAGCGGAGATCTCTGATTGTCTGGTGGCGAGACTACAGAAAAAAGAACCCATTAAAAAAAAAATAACGCTAATTAATTGCGTTCCGTGGTGCACTTTGACATGGTGCGTCACTGAAGGCCACAGTGGCTTTGTCGCTTGATGGAGGCAGACAAGACGACGCTGCTCGGCCTCGTGAATGGAACATTTACATTTAAAAAACGCCAAGATGGAACTGTTGATAGGAGTTTCTGCAGTAAGGAATTTTCGCTCCGTTTCTTCGACCAACAGGGCTCTCATTTCAGGGCTCATTTATGCTCAACGTTAAATACGGATCTGGATACGAACGGAGCCTTCTGTCCGTGCTCCGCGTTCATTTCGTCTGTATTTCTGCACTTTTCCATAAAGCTTATGGATACGAGCCAAACGGAGCAGTACCACCGGAAATCGTGGGGGCAGTGTTGCTGTCACTACCCGATACGTAGCTTTCGTAAGACACGAAGAAGAAATAACAATTCAATTTCTCTCATCGGCAGTACTAGAGAAAAGAATTCTCCGTCCTCCAGTGGTGATGTATTTAAAGGCCTCATCGACCACTGCCTCCTACAACGCTGCCTCTGTTTTTGTCTTTTATGCAAGAGGTACATTATCAATATCTCTTCCACAGTCGCCATGTTTGTTTTTGAGTTTGTTGTTGTCATAAACTTTTGACGCTGGGGTGCCTCCTGGTGGATATATTGGTTAACATCCATGCCAACGTAAAGGGCGCATGGAAGTATGTGGGCAATGACGGTAACATCGTTTGAAATGGACATATACATTTTCGTATGTAAAGGGAGCGACCCATGTGCTCTCACTCAGTGGATGGATGATGTCACAGGAAGCCAATCTTACAAAGGAGGACGACACTTCAACGATTTCCTCCAGTTTGCTTTGCTATCGAAGCTAACGTTAGCTTAAAAAGTTAGCATCACAGAGAAATCCAATATTCCTCTTAATACCTTCCCAGTTTCTGATGGAGAACAGGAAATACTTTTTCCCTAACCTGATATGAAGTGTGTGCTGCACATGTGAACATTTTTGATGATCACCTCCGTCCAGTCCTTTGGTCTTATCACATTTAACCATAGCTGTCTTTGTTTTTGTTGACGGGCAGTGGTGGAGCCATGACTCCTTCTATTCTGGCTCCCAATAACACAACAAGACCACATTTTAAGACTCCTATGTAGCCTTCAGCCCTGTCGGGGAGAGGCAGGTTTTGCCACATGATGCTGGCTATAGAAGGGTCTAGTGGGATTGACTCCCTCTTGAGGCCAAGCCCAAGTGGCCATCAGAGGAACTGCAGTTTTTGGCATTTCTGTGTTGGCTTCATTTTTCATCCCCAGTGGTTGCAGCTTGATCTGCATCTCATGTACAGCGCCTGTTAGCTGGAGAAATCGACCTGCTCTGTGCAACACGTTGTGGCACGTCTGCTGGAAATGCCTTGAGGTTGCAGACGTCTCGGGCGGCTGCGTAACATCTGCCCTCTACTCAGTGCACTTTTCTAGTTTGCATTATTGGTCAAGTAATTACATTATTGGGTTTTATCACATTTTTGACCAGGTTAAGTGCAAATTTTACACGTGTTCAGAACATTATGACATTATTGGTGCTACACAGCCTGTCAGTCTCTTCACCCATCTTTAACATGTGCAGGTTTGCCTCTGTTTTGGAGTTCAGCCAGTAAGCGAGGCTTTCAGCTGTGTGATGTAGTGAGACTCCTCAGCCAGAAAACAGCCCAGCTGAGTCGGCTGGACAACCAGAAGGGCAGCCTCGCCCCCGGCTATGATGCTGACCTGGTGATATGGGACCCAGAGAGAGAATTTAAAGTTAGTAAAAGTCATATATGATATCAACAAACACCTTAAATCTGCTGATATATTGAGGACAAAGAAAATTGATGTATTAATTTCATATTCTGTCACACTTCACAGATTAAAGAAGCAAGCATACATCATAAAAACAAGGTAAAGCACGTTAAATGAACAAAAGATGTGATGTAAAGTTTTTTCATATGACTGAGCTTATGATGATATGTGTGTGTGCAGCTAACACCTTACCTCAGCGTCACACTGAAAGGAGTGGTGTGTGCCACCATCGTCAGGGGGCAGCTGGTGTTCAGAGAAGGCTCCTTCTGCCCCAAGCCTCTAGGGAAGCATCTCCTCATCTCCTCAGCTGGGAAGCACAACGACAACAAGCTGTGATAAACTTACCTGAGTTATTGTGTCATGTGAATCTGTAACAGTGCACTATG
The DNA here is from genome assembly GCF_011397635.1 of Epinephelus fuscoguttatus. Taxonomy (NCBI): domain Eukaryota; kingdom Metazoa; phylum Chordata; class Actinopteri; order Perciformes; family Serranidae; genus Epinephelus; species Epinephelus fuscoguttatus. The sequence goes on from NC_064761.1 coordinate 34,652,344, forward strand.
GTGTTTTCATCAATTCTCTCGCACTGAATGCTTTTTATTAGATTTCATGATCTTAACATTTTTCACGGTTTGCTTAAAATATCCTCGATATCAGAAGTACCTCCAGAAAACAATATAACCTCCTGAGATAAATATTCTGTGAAGATAATTAATAAAATGCATTATAAGCTGATTGCATCTTCACAATATCTAATCAGAACACCATACGGACCAAAAATAGGGACAGTAAGGAACGGTTCCATTGGGATCATCCATCAACTTTTCACAGCAGAAACAATAAAAAAGCGTACTGTACTGAACCGGACTGCTTGGTGGAAATAGGCTTTTGCTGCTTCCAGAGTTGTAAGCATCAATAAATATGAGTGACAGTTGGTGGTTCTCTTGGATTAATCTTTTACCTTTTTACAAAACAATCACGCTGCTGTAAATACCTAGATTATCAAAACTATTACACTCCCATTATTTCACAGTCTTGCATATGGAGGTGATACCAGAACAAGCCCATTGTCTGAATCCATGAGCATGGCTCCACTGCAGTCCACTTTACAAGCACTGTGACTGGCTTATAGACAGGGGCAGGTTAGGAGACAATGGGCCCCTCTGCAAAAATATGCATCTCTTTGTAGTTGTAATGTAACTTTTTCTTGGTTTATATCTCTGAGGTAACTTTGTGTCTTTTTGTGGTTGTTTTTGCCCATGTTTCTACTATTTTTGTCCCTGTGTGTCTCTCTGTTGTCATTTTGAATCTCTTCCTGGTCTGTACATGTTAATTTGAGTGCTATTTTCCAGGTGAAGGTCAGGGGGCCCCTCTTACGGTTTGGGCCCCTGGGCCTGGTTAGTAATCCATCTATGCTTATGGACATGCAATCAAATAAGTCTTTGTATCTGGAGTCTGATGACAGTCATCATAGATCTAGACACCCTAGAAAAGTTAGTTTCAAAGTTTTGATACCATTACAATACAATAATGTCAAAAATTTGATTTAAGGGCCAAATAAATAGATGATAATTAAATAGTGCTTTCTTTTTTGGGGCCTTTGAGACACTTTCACACAACACATTTTTGATTATCTGTAAATCAGTATTTCAGGGTTTTGTCACACCATGTCATGGGAAATTGGACTCACTTTCCATTTTTGTCAAATCACACCAGCCCATATGAGCATCAGTAGTGTTAGACTGGATGTGCAGGGCAGTTCTCAACCCAAACACCAGAAAAAATGTTGGTATTGTATGTTTTTGCAAACCAAATGTACGTTATTATGTAGCAGATACAATGAAACTTTGCATCTCAGAAACTGTGGTTAATGTTCGGTTAGGTTGAGGCACAAAAATAACTTGGTTATGGTTAGGAAAAGATCAAGTTTTGGCTTAAAATATACAGTTTCAGGGGCACAATATATACATATATATACACTGTCCAAATATTCCCAAGTGAAATCTATAAGTCATATAAACTGTACCTAATCACAACGTACAATACATCCTGTAATGCTGTGACCAGGGCAAAAGCCTGGCGCTCTAGAGTCTGCAGTCAATGATTAACATATGAGGACATGTTGGGTGACTTCCTTATCTTTGGAAAGACCTCACTGGTCAGACAGAGGGGTGTGCTCAGCTCAGGCTTTACTTGACCTGCTTCCACAGCTGTTTGTGGTTTTACTGCGTTAGTCAGTCTGCTGGGAACATGTCGTCCGTCTCCGTACCTCCACCAAAATGCCTGCTGAAGTCTATGGTGGTTCCTCATCGTCACATGTTCGGACCAGGACCCTCCAACGTTCCTCCAAGGATCTTGGAGGCCGGGGCCAACCCTGTCATTGGACACATGCATCCAGAGATATTTGAGGTAACTCAGTGCAAGATGGAGCCTGACAAGAGAGGGAGGTAATAACAGACTTCTTTACACCTCGAAAGAAGAAGAGCGACTAGAACTATTTACTCATTATGCTGGGGGAGTTTGGGAATGATTATAAAGGTTTCACGTTGCATTCCCAATCTTTAATCAGCTGACATATATTTAAAATAAACATTGTACATTTGCAGTGATTTGCAACATTGTGCACAGAAAAGCAATTAAAGCTGCTGGAAAGTAACATTTACTCATGTGCTGTGCTTAAGTGATTTTAAAGGTCCAGTGTGTTAGATTAAGTGGCATCCAGTGGTGAGGTGGGCAGACTGAAACCAGCTAAAACTTCTCCTGGTTAGTATTCCTTCAATGTTCATTGTACAGGAGTTTTTACCGGGAGCCGAGAGAGGTCTCCTCCTCTCCAAAACAAACAGACCAGGTGATTTGAACCAGTAAAAACACAGATTAAAGCAGTTTCACATTTAAAAAAAAAGTCAGTGTTTTTCCAACACTTGTCGCGGAGGGGCTGTGAACTACGGTGGCCCACGCTGAGACACCAGTGGCTCTGTCCAGAGCCAGTGTTTGATTTGTCTGTTCTGGGCTTCTTTAGCAACATGGCAGACTCCATAGATATAAACAGCTCATTCTAAAGAAACAAAAACATCCTTCCATTTTTATCTGCGTGTCCGGTGCCGGGTCGCAGGGGCATCAAGCCAAGCAAAGCATCACAGACGTCCCTCTCCCCAGCAACACTTTCCAGCTCTTCCTGGGGACCCCAAGGCGTTCCCAAGCCAGATGAGATATGTAATCCCTCCAGTGTGTTCTGGGTCTGCCCTGGGGCCTCCTACTAGTGGCATGTGCCCAGAACACCTCTAACAGGAGGCACCCAGGTGGACCCTGATCAGATGCCTCAACCACCTCAACTGACCCCTTTTTGATGCAAAGGAGCAGCATCTCTACTCCGAGCTCCCTCCAGATGTCTCACTTCGCTCACTTGTATCTGCAAACTCATTCTTTCAGTCACTACCCAGAGCTCATGACCAAAGGTGAGGCTTGGGACGCAGCTGGACCAGTTAATCAAAAGCTTCGCCTTCCGGCTCAGCTCTCACTTCACCACAATTGTCCGGCACAGCACCCGCATCTCTGCAGACACTGTGCCAAACTGCCGATCCATCTCACGCTCCATTCTACCCTCACTCGTGAGCAAGAGTAACTCTCTCCCAACCCAGAGGGTGCAATCCACCTGTCACCTACACACTGGACCTCTGATGTAATTGTACTTTACTTGACTATTCCATTTTATGCCACTACATAATTCTACTTCATCACATTTCAGAGGGAAATATTGAACTTTTTAATGCACTATAGAGCTTTGATTCTCGGCCTGACCTTACCCACCAGGTTCAGGCCTGGATTTTTATTTTTTAAAATACAGACCATATAGTCTGTGTAATGTCAGGAATAATGTGTGTGCTGTGTACTGCAGGATTTAGGGGCATATATTGTTTTCTTTAGTGTATAATCACTGTATTTTCTTTACCTTAGAATGAGCCGTTTGTATCTACACAGGGAGCAGGTCCTCGTTTATGGTTCACCGCCATGTTTCTACAGTGGCCCAGAGCAGACAAACCAAACACTGGCTCTAGTTAGGGACATTTGCATTATGCTTTTTGGTTCGGCCACAACGCCACAATGACAGTGTTGGAAAAATGCGAAACTGCTTTATCCAGTGGTTTTACCGGTTTAGGTCACCTGGTCTGTTTGTTTTGGAGAGGAAGAGACCTCTGTGGATAATTCAGCTCCTGTTAAAAACCTCCTGGGTGGGCCCTCTGCCACATGTCAAACAGAATAGGAAAAGTATTGATTTTCTACAACCTGGTCTCACTCCAAAGTCATCAAAAGGCGGCACTTGGTCAGAGACTTCTGGCATCATACACTGACGAAAACATGGTTTAAACCACCCTTAAACCACTATCACCTGACATTGAAATGAACAGTTTTAGACTTGAACAGTGACCCGAAAGCCATAGAGTTAAAAAACACTAAACAAATGCGGCACTGTTTGCAACTTTGTTTTTGCATTGAATTTGCATTGCATTTGGCATTGAAAAAAACTGTTTTCTTCATTATTATTCTTAATTACACACCTGCGACCATTAAATAAACCCATTGTCCCCATATGAGGACATCTCATTCCAAAACTACTTCATTACTGTTCAAAGACAATGTTTAGCTTTTTATATTTAATCCCAGATAGCAAGGAGAACTCAAAAAATTCTACCAAACAAAAGCTCTTATCTCAATTATCAATTATCAAAAATGTTCCTGATTTATTTTCCCTCATGACTGGACAGATTGAGACCTGTGTTTGGTTCGCTCAGTCTGCCCCTCATTACAGGAAACATGGTGGTATTGCAGAGAAAATATGTTTCTATTTAATCTCTTTCAACAGTGTTTGCTCATTTTATGTTACAGATAATGAATGACATCAAAAGTGGAATCCAGTACATATTCCAGACTCAGAACAACATGACTTTAGCAGTGAGCGGCACCGGCCACACTGCCATGGAGTGTGCCATCTTCAATGCAGTGGAGCCCGGGGAGAGCGTACTGATGGCAGTAAACGGCATATGGGGAGAGCGAGCAGCAGATATGGCTGAGAGGATAGGTAAGGCTTGATGCTCTGTATTTTTCTGTCAACAAGAAATCACATTTTTCTGTTATTTTCATGGGATTTGTTGACTGTAATCAAAATACATCACATTGTCACTCCTCTCCTTTCAAATCAGTAACAGATGGAATAAGCATGATTCTGAGGTGATTCACAAACAGAATAACGTGTGTTAACCCAACAGGTGCCAGAGTAAACACCATAGTGGCGCCCCCTGGTGGTTTCCTCACTAATGCAGAAATTGAGCAGGTATCACTCTGACTCTCCAATTATCAGGTTACATAAATGAATTCAGTCAAATTAACTCAGGGAATACATTTACCAAACTACACCTTCCCTTTAAGAGAAACTATGTCATCATTTATTTTCTCTTATATCCTTTTTGTTTTTTACTTTAAATAGTATTTTATTTTTATTTATTTACTTACTATGAATAAATATTTTCTTAGATTTTTTTTGTATCACGATTAACTTCCATTTTATTTCATTTTTATCTTTATTTGTTTTTTTAAATCATTTTTCTTTCAAACAGGTAAAAAGAAAATTAAAATACATAAATAAGATAACTAATAAAATTAGCAGTTGTCCCAGAGTTACTTCTCAATATAATAATTCTTATAAACATAAATAAACATCATTAAGTATTTACATATCCAAAAATCTTACATTCATTATTTAACTTAGATTTACTATTAATGTAATAATAACAATATTATTATTATTATTTTCTTTTTTTAATTCTCATGAACAAACACAAATAAACATTATTAAATATTTACATGTCCAAAAAAAACTTACATTATTTAACCCATATTTATTATTTAAAAAATAAATAAAATAAACTAACAATAACACCAACAATAATAATAATATTTAATAATAACAATAATAAAAATAAAAGTATTATTATTATTATTATTATTATTATTATTATTATTAATAATAATAATAATAATAATAATAATAATAATAAATATCAGTAGTAGTAGTAGTAGTAGTAGTAGATTTAATTAGATTTTTTATTTTGAAAATGTAAAAAAATCTTTATAAAAATAAAAAACAAATAAAATGAATATATAAATTCTCATAAACATAAATAAACATAATTTAATATCTACATGTCCGTCCCCTTCTCCATTACTTAAACTACAGTATTTACTGAAAACTCACAATTATTTATTATTTGATTTTAAATTTTAGCAGCACACAAGACGTGATTAAAAACAAGTATATAAAAATAAACATGGCAGGGATTGTGCAGAAGTAAGAAACCCAAAGGGGGTTTATGGTGAAAACCTTCCCTCTAAAATCTATTATATTACAAATAATATTTCTCTCCGAAACAAATAAGTATTTTTAGCATTAATGAGTATTATTATTAGTAGTAGTAGTATAAGTATAAGTATTAGTATTAGCATTGCTATAAATCTCTCTATCTCTCCATGTGTAGAGGTGTTGCGTATATTTCCTTGTCTGGAAATGGGCATTCAAACTTAGACACTGAACTATTGAATTAAATAAATAAATAAATAAATAAATAAATTCTGTCTGTACTCTGTGTGATCATACTGTTGTGTCATTGCAGGCCTTGTCAAAACACCGGCCCGCGCTGTTCTTCCTCGCACATGGAGAATCTTCTACAGGAGTCCTGCATCCTTTAGATGGCATCGGTCAGCTGTGCCATAAGTAAGATGCAGCGCCCCTCCCTCTGACATCATCACACCTGTAACAAAAGGAAGGGCAGATAACAGCTGTGTCATGACTTGTGCACGCAGGTATAACTGCTTGTTCCTCGTCGACTCTGTGGCGTCGTTGGGAGGGTCGCCTCTGTACATGGACCAGCAAGGGATAGACATCCTGTACACAGGCTCCCAGAAGGTTCTGAATGCTCCTCCGGGCACAGCGCCCATCTCCTTCAGTGAAAGAGCATGGTGAGAGATCTATATACAAGTGATAATTCAAACTATATGTTACTTGTGTATTTAAAGTTTAATCTGTCATCAGTCAGAAAATATTCAACCGGAGGACAAAGCCTGTGTCATTCTTCTTGGATTTGAGCTGGCTTGCAAACTATTGGGGATGTGATGGCAAGCCGTCGAGAGTGTAAGACATCTTTTGTCACTGCAGACAGAAACTGATTAGATTTCAAACTGTGCTCTCATTTTTAGCCATATTTGTGCAAAGTCTGACAATTGCCTTGTGTCTTCCATTTCCTCACGACAGATATCACCACACAGGTCCAGTCACTGCGTTTTACTCTCTAAGGGAGAGTCTGGCTGTGATCGCTGAAGAGGTAGGACGTGTTTGACGGAAATAGTTTGATCTTGTATCTGTTGGAGCTTTAACAGTTCTGTACCACTGAGCAGGTTGCACAGTGACAGAAATACACCATTCTATGTGCCAAAGACAAAATATCAGAACAAGGCATCAATAAGAATTAACCATTAACTAGCTGTTGCTCTGGGACAGAGCTGAAATGCAAGCAAAATGAGTTTTCTTTTTGTTTCAAAGAGTTGCTAGCACAGCTGTAGACACTTAGTATTACCATAGAAACCCTGATTAGCATCCTTAGAACTGATATGTACAATACACACCGATCAGCCAAAACATTCAAACCACTGGCAGGTGAAGTGAATAACTTTGATTATTTTGTTCCAATGCATTGTTCTGCTGGGAAACCTTTGGTTCTGGCATTCATGTGGATACCACCTGACATGCTCCACCCACTCAACCACCGTTGCAGACCAAGTACCCCCTTAAGACCTTAAACTTGGACACCTGCCACCCTTATGTCTGTTTAAATGCCTTATTTCAGATCTGGTTTTAATTGAGTGTAAATGCTTTTAACTCTACATCTACACCATAACATGTTTATCATGCTGTATTTCTTCTTTTAGCAATCGTTTATTGGGCACTTGGGCAGTAACTTGCAGTGTCAGAAACCAACAAGTCCTTTAACGTCAGCATGATACACGGCTGGTTGCTGTTATAGTTTGATGGGGCTCTGTGGCGTCGGGGGGAAATGCAGCGGGACAACGACAAAAGTCAAGGTGGCTAATGGGTCCACCAAACACTGACTTTCACTGGAGAGAGTGTTGTTTGCATCCCATATGATTCTAAAGCCAAACTGTTCTTTTTTCCTAAACCTAACCATGTGTGTTTGTTGTTGAAGGAAACAACGTGGTGCTTTTATTTTGAAAGAGACTGCATGTAGACATTGAATTTACTGTGAAAACAGAAGTGTATTTTGAAAGAAGACAGTGCATGTAACAGGCAGAACTTGACACGGCGTCCCAGAACGCCAACAACCAACACACCCAGGGTACCTTGCACGTTGTATACGGACGTAGAAAGTCCATGACCAAACATCAGTCTGTGACGCGGTCGGAGTGAGAATGTGTTGTTTATTGCTAATGTTGTTTGTAGTTTTGTATGATTTCATTTTGTATGTTTTAATTGATATGCACGATGGTTCTTTGTTTTCTTATTGATTGTTTTTAATGTCTTTGTTCATGCTCGGCATTATTGAAAATGAGGGTCTTCCTTAAATGGTCTCCCTAGTCTTAAATAAAGGTTTGAATGAATGAATGAATGAATGAATGAATGGTGTACAAAAAAGAAAAAAATATATGTTCTTCTGTGTTACTCTAAGGGTCTGGAGAATTCATGGGACAGACATCAAAAAGTGGCGGAGTATTTCCATGCTGGTCTGGAGGGTATGGGACTCAAACTTTTTGTCAAAGACAAAGTGAGTTTCAAGTTTCAACACAACCATTTGTTTCTATTATGACCGGTAGAGGAATATACACAGAATAATGATCATTAGCACGGCAAAGATTCATGGATTCATTGATAAGCTAGCTAGGCCTGTTGAATTAGTCGCCAACTAATTTCATATTCAATTAAGTTAAAAATCTCTGATTCCAGATTCTCACATATGAATATTCACTGGTTTCTTTACTGCTGTGACAGAATAACTTTGGGTTGTGGACAAAACATGACAATTTAGGACGTCATCTTGGGCTCTAGGACACACTGCTCAACATTTTACAGAGCAGTGGTTCTCAACCTTTCTTGTGTCAAGGTCTCCTAAATCAAAACACATTAGGTCACGGGCCCCTCTTTAATAAGATTTCACATAAGATTTTGGTTCTCAGATTTGATTCAGATCAGAATTCAACAGTTGTCAGCTACAGCTTCGCAGATAACCAGGGAGAAAATAAAACCTGTGATCAAAATAGTAACTCTAATGACTCTTACTCACACTGGGCTCACTTCTATAGTGAATTCCATTGTGAAAATAAACTCTCTTCCATGTTTGTGGTGACCTCCTGGAACTCCCTCAAGGACTCCTGAGGGTTCCCTGGCCCCTGGTTGAGAATCTAATCTAATTAGCCCTGATGATCATATTACAAATGCGCCATTTTCTGACTTTAATGTAATGATTGTTACAGAAAGCAAGACTCCCAACAGTGACCACTATTGTTGCTCCACATGGATACGACTGGAAAGAGATCACGACCTACATCATGAAAACACACAATCTAGAGATTTCCGGAGGACTCGGACCTTCAGTTGGTTTGGTAATAGAAAAATCTGTCAAATACTTTGTATAATAGTTTGTGTATATAGACTCTAGGGGTGTGCCATGTCATCTCGTTCACGATAACACAAGTATCATTTTTAATATGATATGACAAATTCATACCGTGATACTCACAGTATTTTGACTTGGTGACATAGTGACGCCCACGGCAACAACAAGCATGTCTGAAAGCGAAATTATTACAGACTCTGCGGTGGTTCCGAAAAGAGGAGCAGCTTCAGTTGTGTGGAATAAACTGTGGCGTCCTGAATGTTTTATGAACAGACTCTTTTAGCGAGTTACCGCTCAGAGGGAACTCAGTCAGCGGCTCCCCTGGCAGCAGCACAGCGTCTCTCCCTCTCCTCTCTCGCCGTGTCGCCAAGTGATTTTGTCATAAACGTTTGGCAAAAAAGATGATCAAGAACATCATTATAGCAAAAACACGCCGAAATATTGTGATATTACTTTAGGGCCATATCGCCCACCCCTGATGGATGGAGTCTTCCAAGTTAGACAATTAACTGCAAAACTTTAATTAAAAGTCTAGTCCCAATTTAACGCCCAGTCCCTTTTACTAGCCTGGTGTAGCTACACATTTTGAGGCCTGTCTCAGTTAGAGGCCTGGTCTGGTTGCCAAGCATTTTTATAGAAGTTCTTTGGATGTATAAAACCAGGCTAGCTGTTAACTAGCTGTTTAGTTTGTGCATTCAAAAAAAAAAAAAAAAACATTTAACCTTTCGTCAGTATGGATATGCTACACATTGTTAGCCTGGTTAGATTTTCTATAATTCAGTTGTTCAGTTCAGTTTACTGAAACCATGAACACCAAAGAATAATGCGCTCCAATTTACCACAATGGTAAACAAGAGAGACAGAAAAAAAAGGTGAATCAAAAGGGTTTTTCATAAAAATTAATCCAAGTTGTCATCCTTGGGTACTATAACTCACTCTCTGATGTGCTGTCTGTCGGAGCTAGATTAAGTGAATGATTCATAATTGATATATTATTTGAAGCCTCATTTTTAAACAAGTAATATTCATACTGGTTTAAAGAAACAATTTGATTGTATATCCAATCTTTGCTGAGCAACAGCTTTGTGTGAAAGGAATTTAAGGCCTGCCCCAAATATAGGCCTGTTGAGTTCAGTGATTTAAGCAAATAATACTTTTACGGTAAGTCCTGTGTAGCCTAAATCCCATTTGTTCTTGGTCGTTTTAGGTGCTGCGTGTGGGACTGATGGGATGTAACAGCAGCAAGGCCAGTGTTGACATGGTGCTGGCGGCACTGAAAGATGCTCTGAAACACTGCCACAGGAGCAAAGTGTAACATGTTGCTGTTGGATGCTGTCAAGATAACCCTGAATCAACTCTACTGTCATTAGGAAGTAATAAATAAACCCTTATTCTCAGCAGCTGTCTCGTCTGTATGATGCTGTAATGCCTTTTGTCAGCTACAGGTCTGTGTTCTAAGCCTTCATTGATTTTCAGCCCAATAAAAAAAACACATGGGAACTTTGACATGATAGCGTTCGCACTGAGGGTGTGAGTAAGACGTACAGATTGTATAGCACCATCTGGCAAATTTTTGATTTGTTATATTGGGCTATTTAAATAAAACTGACTTGATTATTCCACTCTTAATGGTACATTAGATATATTTCACACATATAGAAAGACCACATTCTGCCTTCTTATACAATAATATTATTTCATATGATTATTTATTTGAATCTGTTTTATCATGTTCCTGACGTCATCATTCTGGAGTTGCTACGTGCAGAAGTGTGTCTGTGAGTCCCTTTTCTCCTCTACTGTTGATTCAGCTAGTTGAAAACACCTTAATGTTAAGGCAGTATTACCAAATTTAGTTACTGAAGAGTGTAACTTGCATGATAAAAAACGTAATAAGTTTATTCCTATGATCTTGACATCTCAGGTGTTTCATGATTATTACAGAGGGTTACATACACAGGCCCCAGAGTCAGTGACCTTATCTGTTATTGACAGAGCACATTCTAAATTCATCAAGTGGTCTGTTTCCCCAGATGTTAAAGAAATTCATTTTAAGGTCATTCATAAGATTTAGATTTAAAGATTTAAATTCGAGTCGTTCCTGTACCCTCTGTGGTGAGAATCAAGAGCATGCTTTTTTTATTTTTATTTTTTTTTTTGCCCTGTGTCTCAAAGATTGTGAAAATGGTTATCGCTGAAGATTAATGACATTCACACATTTGATTTCTCTCACATTTTTTTATATAGATAATCTGACTTAATCTGTCTCCCACATATTAAATATAATTATACTTATGGGTAAATACCATATTTATTGTAGCAAGTGGAGGATTAGTGAGCCCTCCCTAACTGGTTTATAAAAAACTTTAAATTTTTTCTGTCACTGAATAAAATGAACACTGGCAGAACTGCAAAGAATTAAGTGTCGACTTTTCTCAGTTCTTGTTTTGCAGTGTGATCCTTGTTTTTGGTTCTTGATGTTTTTGCTCCAATTTTGTATGTCTAGTGTTTTAATTTACTTTACTTGACTTTATTTTTTTGTTATTTTTTTTTTTACAATTGTTATTTATCTATTTATAAATCTCCCCCAGTTTATTTTATTCATTATATTTAACTAATTTATTAATTTATTTATTCTCTTTTTCCTCATCTTCATCAAGGTTGACTATTTTTTTTCTCCGTATTTTTATATAGGAGGAAAACCCTCTACAAAATGTTGTATGCTTTTTTATGTTCTACAAATGTTAATTATTATTATTATTATTATTATTATTATTATTATTATTATTATTATTATTATTATTAACAACAATAATATTATCATTGTTATTATTATTACTACTATTACTACGTAAATAGTAAATCTAAGTTAAATGATAAATGTAAATAATAAGGAAAGGTTTTTTTGGACACGTAAATATTTAATGATGTTTATTTATGTTGTTTATAAGAGTTATTATATTGACAAGTAAGTTATTTTATTAGTTATTTATCTTATTTATGTATTTAATTTTTTTACCTGTTTGAAAGAAAAATAATTTTTTAAAAAAAAAAGCTAAAAATGAAAAAATCCTACAATTTTTTATTCATAGTAAATAAATAAAAATACAATACTATTTACAGTTTACAGTAAAAAAAAGATATGAGAGAAAAATAATAACATTTTTTTAAACAAAATTTTTATTATCATCATCATCATCATCATCATTATTATTATTATTATTATTATTATTATTATTATAAAAAGGTCGCATTTGTTTCTTTTCAATAAAGTTGTTTAGAAAAAAAACAACCGGAACAGGAAGTGCGTCAAAGTACTTCCTTGTTGACAACTTGCTTCATTAAAAAGGCGGGTAAATGGTGACTTGGGTGAAGCTGTGAGCAGCCTCCTGTTACCGCTTTGTTTTGGGGTGTAGCTCCAGAGAGCAGCTCGCTGACAGACCGCAGGACAGAGCTGAGGGACAATCGGCAGTGATGGCGGGTAAAAGAGGAGCTCTCATCGTGCTGGAGGGGGTGGACAGGGCCGGGAAGACGACGCAGTGTAGGCGGCTGGTTCAGGCGCTGCAGCAGAGCGGCCGACCCGCAGAGATGATGAGATTCCCCGGTGAGACGTGTTGTTTGTTCATGTAGCGTAACGGGGGTTTCTTTACAGCCCCCGGGAAGGTCCTACGTGTGAATATAACTTTAAACATCTGCTATCACCTCTGCAATAAACCTACAACACCAACGTCCGCTGAACCGATTACTAACTGCTCTTTAACGCGATAATATCATCACTGTTAATATAAATATAAGCGTCACTGTATACAGTGTATGTAGGCTGCTGTTTGCACTCTGCGTCATTGCACTAAAGTTCGTGGAAAACCTGGAAAAACCACGGAATTCAAGTCTAGTTTTCCATGTCTGGAAAAGTCCTATATAATCTGTAAAGTACCAGAAACCTTCGGAAAAGTCATTCAGTTTTGTGTAATGAAACGTTACAGTTATGTTCCGTAAATAATCTTCCACGTAATGTTACAGAAATGCAACTTTATTTTTTGTAGCTGTGACGTAAAGTAGCTGTAATGTCGTTGCGTCAGTGCGTGACGCTGAGGGTGTCATAGGGTGCGACCTGTGTAGTATGATAATTCAAAAACATGGGATTAAGGCAGTGAGCAATGAAAGAAAAAATGACCAAAAAAATTGTTTAAAAAATAAATAAATAAAAACAAGGAAATTGGCTAAGAAAAAAAATAGAATAAAAAAGTTAAAAACGAACAAACAAGGAAATGACCTGGAAAAAGTGCTTCAAAAGTTATAATAATTCTGTACCACAATTTTAAATACGTAATAATAATAGTTATTAATATAATTTTTCCCCATTTTTTTAAAATAATTTTCTGAATCCATTTTTTTTTTTTTTTTGCAATTTGTGGGACATTTCTCATTGCAGTTTCTCATTGCATTTCCCCCATGTTTCTGAAAGAAGCCACACCAATGTTCATCACTTACTGACAGAGGATTGTGGGTCAGAGTGGCCAGGACAGCACTTTCTGAACAGTACCAATGGCTGGCTCTGTCACTAATTCAAAAACTGAATTTCACAATATATTTTTCAGTCAAATAAAAGACAGTAATATAAACAATAAAATTAACAGAGCTAAATTAAAACTTTCATTAGAACATGAGTATGTCCTGCAGACAACACGTGACATCAGTGTGTCGCTCTCTGTCCTCTGTCAGCCTTCTCTCATCCAGTGTTGTGTCTATTTCTCTGGTGTCCACTGCAAATCCACAAAATATATACAGTCTATGGGCGAGACACGTGAGAGACGCATCCAGAAGCACAATGTAGCCAATCAGAGGCAGAGTAAGGCGAGTCTCATGATTCGCCCTTGTTTGTAACTCCTCTCTACACAACACTGGAACACTGTACAGCACCACCAGTGGCCATCAAAGCTGATTCTGACTCTCCTGTGTGACGTTAATGTGCTGTGGTGTGTTTTCTCTGTGCAGACAGGACCACAACAATTGGACAGCTGATCAGCGCCTACCTGGAGAAGAAAAGCGATCTGGAGGACCACACGGTGCACCTGCTGTTCTCTGCAAACCGCTGGGAGCTGGTGTAAGACCCTGGTTTTGTTGAGTTCAAGTTACATTTTACATTCACAGCCGACCCTGTGACAAAGCACAGGTGTGTCAAATAGCCTTAACGATGGCTGCGTTCCACTCAGTGATGGTCCAGGTGTTGTGCTTGCTGGCTCACTGGAATAGCTAACTGCCCCCTCCTGCTGTGACAAGGCAAGATGTGAGCTGTGAGAAAAGTCTGGGAAGCCCTTTACTACGCACGAAATGTGTTTTAATCCTTGTCTAAAAATAGTCCTCAATAAATATAGTAGTACATAGTTTGAGTCATATTTACTAAAAAACAACAGCGCCCAGCTGTTTAGCTGTTTAAGGAAATAATTTAGCCTATGTTAGAAATCAAACTTTACATTTGTGACTTTTATATATATATATATAAGTATATAAATGTGCACAGTCTGAATATTCATGCATTAGTATCTCTACATGCCCACTGGATTAAAATGGAGGCTCTGCCTTTTATTTACCTGTTGCCATGGTGAATCGTATCGTTTTCCATCTCAGGGTTCATCAACTCAGAGTTTGTGAAACCTGTTATCTGCATCAGGCCCCAGCTTTATTCTTCTAAAAATGTACAGAGCTTTTAGTACATGTAGTCCCTTTCCAGTTGCCTGTATTAGCAATGATGCTAACTCTATCAATAAATGCTTCTTTTTTCTTCTTTTGTCTTTAGCTGTGAGAAGTTCCCTTAAACTGTTCACATAATAGCCGACATGTTCTTCTAATAAAATACTTGTGACCACAGGCCTCTAATGAAGAAGAAGCTGGAGCAGGGCACCACTCTGGTCGTAGATAGGTACGCCTTCTCTGGAGTTGCTTTCACCAGTGCGAAGCCGGTGAGTCTTCTGTCAGCCTTTCAAACTCTGCGTCCATCAGACCGAATCATCCTGTGTGTTTGACAGTTTGATGTGTTCGTCTCCTTCAGGGTTTCTCTCTGGACTGGTGCATGAAGCCTGACGTGGGACTGCCCAAGCCGGACCTTGTTATGTTTCTGCAGCTCAGTCCGGCCGAGGCTGCTCTCAGAGGACAGTTTGGAGAAGAGAGATACGAGACCAGTGTTTTCCAAAGAGTGGTTCAACAGAAATTTGAACAGCTGATGAAGGATCCTTCAGTCAACTGGCAGGTATGAGGCGGCTCAGGACTGTACAGCCCAGAGTCCAATACGTGGGGGAGCTGTGTAGAACGTAAACAAAAACAGAATGCAATGATTTATGAGTTATTTTCTACACATTCTGTCCAAATATAAGTTGTGACAGGAGCATGTTTACCACTGTGTGATGTCACCTTTTCTTTTAACAGCTCTCAGTAAGTGTTTGGGAACTGAGGACACTAACTGTTGAAGTTTTTCTAGCTTGATATCCGACTTCAGTGTCTCAGCAGTCCGGGATCAACGTTGTCGTGTTTTGTGCTTCATAATGTTCCACACATGTTCAGGGGGAGACAGGTGTGGACTGCAGGCAGGTCAGTCTGGCACCTGGTACACTGTCACTACGAAGCCAAAATAGAACTCAGCAACACCATCTTGGTTCGTCTTGTTAGTCCTGCAGTTAGTTAGTCCACTGTTCCACCAATCACTAACTCTGGTTTGGTTGAAATAAACCTTTAATTCGCTGAGTTAGATTTTCAGAGCTGTTTCTGATTAAACAAAAAGGATCTTACTCTTTAACAGAAAGGTCTGTCTTTGTAGGGATCCTCTCCATAATGTTGTCAGACACTTAAAATAACAGTCCCTACTGTTGCCAGCTGTTTACAGTCCTTTATCTCCACAACTCGCAGTCAGCTCAGCTGCCTCTTGCACCAGACTGACCTCTAGTGGCGCCTGATGTGCACAACATGCAAAACATCCTCAGTACAGCTTCTCCAGTATGAGGTTGGTGAGCGTCTGTAGTTTTGACCGTACTGAAAAGCATACCGTCAGGATTTTTAAATACCCTGGTACACTGTGACACTGCCCAAGCCTAGTACCTAAGCCCATGTAGTGACATCCTTCATACAGTCATGTTGGTTTTTATTGCAGTGCCACCTAAAGGATCGAAGGTCAAGGGCAGTTGTGCAGAGATTTCTCCAGATTCTCTGAGTCTTTTGATCATATTATGACTTGTAGATGTGAAATCCACAAATTCTTTTCCATCGTGAGTGGAGGAACATTGTTCTTAAACTGTTGTCTACAGTTTTCCACAAGTGCTGAACCTCACCTCATCCTTGCTTGTGCTTTTGAGTATTCCACAACTTTCCTAGTTTTTGTTGCTCCTGTCCCATCTGCTTGAAATGTGTTGCAGGCATCAAATTCAGCACCAGTATCAGCTGATACCGATGACCTGCTGGTATGATCGTGCATCCCTAATATTTTGTCTTTGTGCTGTGTTCAGTTGAATAAGACTAATCATAGCATTCTGTTTTTATGTGCGTTCAACACAGCATCCCGACTTTTCTGGACTGTCTTGTTCATTTATCCCCATGTGTTTATTTAAATCAATAATATGAAACACCTTGTGATCTGCTCTAGGTAATCGATGCTTCTCAAGGTGTTGAGGATGTGCACAAGGACATCACGACACACAGCTTGAATGCGATCAACACCGCTCAAAACCTGGAGCTTGGAGAGCTGTGGAAGTGATCCTGAACCAGTGACCTTGCACCTGCTGGTTTGAGACTAACAGTCTGCTGGTGCAGCAGCTTAATGACTCTTGTACGTGCTTCTCTGAAGCATCTTTATTAAACTGCGTTTCCTATAATTTTATCCTTGAAACTGAAGAGATGTACCATCGTCAAATATCAGATTCTGACTTTATTTGTTTTTAATCCTCTTACATGTGTATTGTTCTTTCACCTGTCTATATACTGTGATTAAATAAATAATCTTCAAATGAACTAGTGTATATGTTTCAGACTTGGCAAGGATACTTTGCATGAGCAATTAATGCAACTTGTCTGCAGATTTGACTCGATTTGGTTTCATTACAGGCTGTTACAGACTTGAGTTATTAGTGACAAACCGCGTAAGCCATGGGCATCATGAACCTTTGTGTTTCTATACAACATAAAACTGTTATGGCAATTTTACTTATGGAGTCAGGGAAAGGCACCATATCACTTCAGAATAAACATTTAAAGTGTTAAGACTCAATGGAAACACATGTATGTGAAGATGTGCATACAGAATTTATCCTGAGCTCCTGCTACGGCTTCCACCAGGCAGTCTCAATGTTGGATACAGAGAGCATTCAGAGGCTGTTGAGAAGAACGCTGTGTGACACACACTGACTACACCATTGGAGCTGGACTGGCTCAAGAGGTCTCCAGTTCATGTTCATCCCCTCAGGCTTCCCTTCTGACACAGAGAAGAGACACAGAATATCTCGCCAACTGTCCCGAACAGTAAATCATTGTTCGTATGTTCCTCACAGGGAGAGGATCTCAAACTCTTCATCTTCTGAATCAAAGAACCGCTCCAACCTGTCCGAGTCTGAGAAATCTGCAAAGTGAGCGTCAACACATAAAAGAAAAATATTAAAATCCATTTTCGTCAACAGAATTTTCTGAATATTTTTGGCAGAAAATATGCAGTTCATTTACCAGGAGTAAGATTAAGGGCATCCACGCTGACCATGTGGGAGGGCTGACTGTCTACTAGTTCAAACATGGGAAGGCCACCTTTGTTGCAGGACAGCTAGAAGACAAGGACCATCAATCAATTTATGAGATACAAATTCCTCCGACAGCACAGTGATGCTTCACTTAAAGAGAGTTTAGGATTTTTTGAAGTGGGGCTGCATGAGGTTCTTATCCAAAGTCATTGTATTACCTACAGTCAGAAATTAACACCCGCCAAATGTGGGTAGATTTTTTAGCACCCTGAATTATACACACTGCACATTATTCTACAAAATAACATTTACTTAAAGCACCTCTCTTATTAAGCCTAGCGAGAAGACTTATTACTTTCATTAATGTTGTAAGCTACTGTCATTACCGTCTGTACTGCATCTCTGTCTCTCTCTCTGTCTCTGTCTCTCTCTTTTTCTGTCTCATTGTGTCATACGAATTACTGTTAATTTATTATGTTGATCTGTTATGTAAGACATCTATTGCACGTCTGTCCGTCCTGGAAGAGGGATCCCTCCTCAGTTGCTCTTCCTGAGGTTTCTACCGTTTTTTCCCCCGTTAAAGGGTTTTTTTTTGGGAGTTTTTCCTGATCAGCTGTGAGGGTCATAAGGACAGAGGGATGTCGTATGCTGTAAAGCCCTGTGAGGCAAATTGTGATTTGTGATATTGGGCTTTATAAATAAAATTGATTGATTGATTGATTGAAGACATTTAGCTGGAGGCTTGGACATACTTTCTGCGTTTAACGTCCACGGGCAGCTGCAGTTCATGCAGTTCCATCCATTTAAGTCCCATTTCCACCAAGCAGTATGGTACAGTTCGTTCAATGTGGTTTTCTGTTTCCACTGTGAAAAGTTGTGGATGGTACCAATGCAACCGTTCTGTACCGTCCCCATTTCTTGTCCCCCCTCTGTTGGGGTACTGAGCACACAGATCTGGTACTAAAAGGTGGAGCTGTGAACACTGCAGTCTGTTGATTGAATCTACCAATCAACTTAGCCTGCACATCCCTGGTAAGTGTCTCATACAAACCCACTTCAAAAAAAATCCAAACTACCCCTTTAACTGCTACAGACAAGTCAAGGGAGCAACAAAAGAGCAGTGTCCACAGAAACATACCCTTCTTATGCGCATACACCAGTCATCAAACTCGTCCTCTGTTCTGCAGAAGAAACCCTGGCGGAGACCAGAAAACAATAAGTCACGGAACATCTGAGTTACTGTGCAAAGTTTTCAGCCTGCTCACATTCACGTTTAACAATGAGCCTCAGTCTGAGCTGCGCTATAAAACCCTCGCGAGCATTCCTACCGCTGCGATGGATGGGTCCAGTTCACAGATGTGCATGCGGCAGGGAGGGTGCTGACAATGGTACGTCTCATCGGGGACCTGGCCGTCTTCACATGGATCCACTGCAGGCTGAGTGGTGTGCGGGTCTAAATAGATGAGCTCCTCTCCTGAAATAAAGAGAGAATCATGTTTAGAATGAGACTGTTCTCTTGGTGTTGGTAGAATTAATATGGTGAGCATGAGTGTGCAGTGCACAGCTGAGTGTTTATTTCACAAACACAGAGACTAGACATACCGACATAACCAATGAAGTAATGGGCACTGTTGGGTTTTCCCCCAATAACACCCAGGGACTGAGGCAGCATGAAGCATTGCTGTGAAAAGAGACAAGAGGGTTTATCTCACCCCAGCTGCACCTGACTTTGCCTCGGTGCTAATTTAACGACCTGTTTTCAGAAATCTTTCAGCCAATTTAGCACAAACAGAAAAATGACATTTTGCAAAGCGTACCATTTGTTTGGGTTTTTTTTAGGGTTCCCTCAAAATCCTTGAAAGTTTTTGTATTTGAGGGGGGGAATCAAGGCCTTGAAAGTTTTAGAAAACAGACATGGGTCAGTGAAAGTGCTTCAATTCGTGAATTTTCTGCAAGAGTAGAAACTGAAGTTCATTCGCTATTTTTTTCTCAGCTGTCTGCGTGCGAGTCTCTCATGGTTGTGTCACTGTTTCACGCGCCATCCGCCTCGCGAAGGTGCGACAGTCACAGGCGGGCAAGAGTGACCGAAGTCAAATGATGCAGGTTAAGCAGAGAAAGAAAGCTAACGTTACGCAAACCTTCAGCTATGCCCGGAAAATATAATTCCAGAATGTGTGGCGGAAGCGGGCTGCCAGACCTCAAGGCTCGATAATTGGCTGCCAGCACCACTGAGAGTATGTTAGCAAGCTAGCTCCCCGCTGCTTGGAGACTGCAGAGCTGGAAAGTTTGCTGATCGGGCAGGGATGAGACTGCTTCTAGCTAGCGAGCCCATTTATGGACGTATTCCATGGTACCTCAAATTCACTCCCCCCAGATAGTTTGCTGATCCTGCAGGGAGTGAGGGGGGCAGGGCTGTCACTGAAGGTCCATCTCTGTGAGATACGACAGCTACATTAGCTTGGGAAAACAGTGATCTGGGTAGTTAAAAGGAAACTTTTCTGATTTTCAACCAGCTCTGTGTTAACGTAGTGTTCGTAAAGACACATGAACAATGGGGAGGTATATACATGTAAACAAACACAGATACATAAAGGAAGAAAATGGACATCAAAACCCAATGTCCTGTGGCAGCTCAGTGGATAGGGTGGGTGTCCCATGTACAAAGGCAATGTCGTTGCTGCCTCTGCCGCAGGTTTGATTCCAGCCTTTGCTGCATGTCATCCCCTCTTTCTCACACTTAATCTGTCCTGTGAAATAAAGGCAAAAGCCATCTCGGTGGTATTTAAAGCCAGTGATTAACTCTCGCCATTTCGTTTCACATGGCACCCAGTGTGCAGAAGCGAGAACTACTTGTAGCAATAGGCTGGCAGCCAATCATCGGGCCTTGAAGTCTGGCAGCCTGCTTTCGTTGGGCGTACGTGGTCGTGGTTTCAGCCAAAGTGGTCTGGAAAAACAATAAAATGCTCCGAGGACCCAAGGCTCACCAAAGCCATTCATTAAAACTGGCTTGTTAAACATCCGCTGGCCATGTCTCAGTGCAGAGCCCGCAGCAAATCAATAAAGTCCACGCCGTCAGCAAAGCAGCTTTGATGGGCCATGCTGCTGGAGCATCACACAGGACAGCACTCCGCGAGTTAACAGTGATTAACCTTGATCTGTGTCTAGAATAAAGCTGTTTAAAGTCCTTGAAACGGCCTTGAAAAGTCTGTGAATCTGATATTTAAGAGGGTGTGGGAACAATGCTTTAGATTACTAGTGGAAGTTTAGCTCCTTAAAGGACTTGAATTGATAAATCTACAGCAATCATACCAGAAAGCCACCCAAAAAAGCAGGTAACTTGTTTATTTCAGTGTCTCTGTTTTGAAATGTAGGCTACAAATATCTCCTTACAGCATGAGCACCTTTAAACCAGCATATGTCTTGATGTGCATTTCACATGTTCACCTGTTGAGAATCAGATAAAGCAACATCAAGATTCTGTTCCCTGCATATTCACACACCAACCACAGTAGTTGCAGAGGTTTGGAGCGATGTGTGAGAACCTAATACTGGCGCAAAAAGTATGCAGAGAAGTTTGTAACTTCCTTGAGATTGGTAATCCATCACAGATAAGAATTGTAATATTTTTTTGACCAGTTATACATGTTGGTCTACAGGTTAATTTTGTTGCTCATCAGTACAGCTGGAGTAACGTTACTCTCATTATGCTGCAGCTAGTGACGTCGCCGCTCATTTGGTGATTACTGCTACTGACGGCACTCAAACCCATTGTGGCGTTGCTGGGAGAACACTGTGCCCACCCTCAGTCCACCCGAGGTTGCCCCGACAAGTAAGCAGCCTCATTTTATCACTGTGAGCAGCATCAGCACGGCTAGTTGTGCTAACATTGTTAACAATGCAAAAGGGATTTTACAGCTCAAAATTAAGCTGCTTTTTAATGGGTGTCTATAACTAGGACCTTATTTATTTTTATAGACTCTAGTGTAGTTTATATATAGCCTAACATTAGCTAACATTAAAATATCAAGCAGGAAATTCAGTTGTCTCATTCAGTCAATCAAATTTTAAATGACAACCCACTCAATAAATCTCACAGAAAACCTCTTAGATTCAGGACATAATTGTTTTAACACACACAATGTGGGAATACAAACGCTCAAGTGCTTCACCTTGAGGGTTTCGATGTAGGCCTCATTTATATCACTCAGGCCCAGCCTGAGGGGGATGAGCAGGACCAGAGGTTTCCAGAGAGCTGTCTCCTCCTCTGTGAGGGCACACGCCCCCTCCAGGCAGCCATTGAGCTCCCCCATGCCTTCTGGTCCACCACAGGCTCCTGCAACGTCCAGCCAGGGCATACAGAGACGCTCTGCAGAGAAAAAAATTGGCATTACTGTAGGTCACACAGGATACTCAAGTCAGACAGTAAATGCTGACACTGACCACTCAGCTACTTTTTGTTTTAATCTAATTAAAACAGTAAACCATCTAATGGAAGCTCCGCCTTTTCTCCCATCTCTTCTTTGTATATTTGCACATTGAAAAGCACCAAAGTACTGTAGTTGTGACACATATTCTGTACATACTAATGAATAATAACAGGAAACAACTGCACTCACTGATTTCCTCGATGACCACAGTGTTGTCCATTGCCACGTGTACGACTAATCTGCTCCACGTGTCAAACACTGCCAGCTTCCTGAAAACACACAGAGGTGGGATTTGTGTTTTTCCAAACTGGAAAGACGTCTCTAAACTGTTTTGGATAGATAAATCCATCATGAGTGTAAAAGAAATAAAGGGCAAACTGATGATGCAATACAAACAACTAAATGGTGCACAGTGTGTGTTTCAACCACACTGACCGAATGTCTGCTGCACAAAGTACAAAGTTTAACTCGTGCTTATGATGCTCACTGAAGTGAGACTCCTTCTGTCAGCCTCGAGGTTTCTTCTTTTATTGTATTTCTGTTGTTTTGTTTTATTCACCGGCAAAATGAGCATTTATATATCACTTTGTCACCCTGTGTCGGCTTGAATTTGTGAGGACAACTTTGTTTTTCTTGGATACCTCGACGGTGAACAGAGAATCCAAAAACTGGGAAAACAGGACTGTGTTTAAAAGAGCAGTGTGTAGGATTTAGTGGCAACCAGTGGTGAGGACTGCACGTAGCAACCAACTAAAACGTTTCTGGGTAAGAATTCCTTCCTTCAGTGTTCATTGTTCAGAAGGTTTCTACCTGGAGTGAAATTATCCACAGAGGTCTCTTCCTCTCCAAAACAAACAGACCAGCTGATTTAAACTAGGAAAAACGCTGAATAAAGCAGTTTCACATGTTTCTCTGACGCTGTTCGGCTCATCACAGACGGTCCACTAGCCCAGGCCCTGCTAATGTGTACTCACTTTTTCTCTGATAACTGAAGTTCCAGAAATTGAGGAGGTTTTTATCGGGAGCTGAATTATCCACAGGTCTCTACTTCTCCAAAACAAACCGACCAGCTGATTTAAATTGGTAAAAACACATGAATAAACTTGTTTCACGTTAAAAGTCAGTGCTTTCCCGAGGCTGCTCATACCCGCCTAAATCCAGCGCACTGGAGCTTATACAACCACAAAACTCTATCAAAACATCCATTTACAAACTCTCACAAATCCCGTGCAGTATAATCGAGCACAGGATGTGTGAGAGTTTGTCAACGGATGTTTTGATAGACTTTTGCTGTTGTTCAATTCGCTTCCCAACAACCAATTCATAGAGAAGGTCCACCTTTTTTGGATTCTTGGTTCCCTGTGGAGCCATGCAAGAAAACAAAGCTTTCTTTAAGGATTCAACGTAACACGGGGTGAGTAGGGTTGCAGCAATATACCGGTTCCAAGGTATACCCTAACATGAAACCTGATGGTTGTCATACTGTGAACATTTGCTTATCTACGATATTGAAAAGAAATACTGTTGCAACCCCAGAGGAGAGTAAGTGATATACAAATGCTCATCTTGCAGGTGAAGTGCGTAACAAATAGGTATTTGAAGACGTCACTCTGGGTTCTGGGAACGTGTGAAGGGAATTTTAATATTTTTTTTATTGCAAAAATAATCGCAACAATGATTGATAATAAAAATAATCCCTACTTGTAGCACTAAAATATAAAATCTGGAAACAACTGAAAGTCCAGTAGCTTCTCTTCAGTACTTACTTTAAAACCTGGGCGACTGTGTTCGGTCCATACCACTGGCCTATAGGCTTCCCCTCTCCAACTCCCATTTGAGCTGCAGCATTTAGGAACAAAAAACAAAAAATGTTGCACACACTCTTTCAGGACTCCCTGAGTGAGTCCTCGATAACAGTGGAAATGTCTGACACTCCCTACTTACCAATCTGATGGATGGAATAATAGCTGTCTTTTTTGTCAATGAAGGCGTTGAGAATACTGATGTACTCTTCTCTTTGTTTCTGGCCTCGGGCCCATCTCCAGTCTGAGAACAACAAGCCAGTTATCAAGCCTGATTCAAACACACTCTGTTTGCTATAGTCTAATCACTGGAGAAGAGCTGGGAGTGCCACACAGTGATGAAATCTGGATTGTATATCTATATCTATCTACAATCGAAGGAGTTTTTTTTCTTTGTTTTTGTATTATTTAAAAAGTCGTCTCACCTCTGCCTACATGTCTACACACCAAGGCCTCGCCCAGGATCATCTGGCCGCACCGTAACATACATCCCCATCCTGTATCTGATGTTGGTCCTGTCCCACCTGTAACACATCCAAGAACCATGCATCACATCAACTTTTGTAATTAAATGTCAAAACAAAATGTAATAATGTAGTTTAGGGGCTCAACTGAAACATTTACCAATTGGTGGGAAGTTTTTTCTGTATGTGAACCACAGTCGTGACGTGACATCTGATAAAATCTCATCTTTTTCTATGTGAAGACCAGAAATCAACATGTTAGAATACATCCACAGAGAAAGGTGCATATGTGCTAAATAACATCATTATACTACCTATGAGTGCGTTGTATTCTTTCCCCAAGATCCACACGGGCTCCGAGGTCTCAGGAAAATCTTCAAACTCTCCAAAGCGAAGTGTGTCGTACGTCAAGGTTGCTGCAAAAGAGGAGAAGAGAGACAACTGTCAGTGTGGGAAATAACAGAGGAGAAACTGCACATATTGTTGACCACTGTCCGCTTGCTGCATTAAAGTGAAGCTATCTGTCAGGGAGTAAAGATGGCACCCATTAGTTATGCTTATCTTATATGCAAGGGAGCAAGTGAAGGAGGACACTCCCTGTGGGATAAATAAAGTATTATGTTTCAAGTTCCTGCCAAATGTATACGGCAGTGAAATAAACACACTGTATAAACAAGCCCCACAAAGTCAGGAAAAACACTAAGCTGTTTAGTGTTGTATTTTCATGATGTTGGGATAAATGTGAGAGACATATATCCTGACTTTGAGCACTAGTATATGTACAGCTCAAAAAACGCTGATTCCTACATTCCCCACAATGCAACGTGATAGTGTTATTTGTATCCTGACGCTCCCTGTCCTCATTCAGGATTTCTTGGTCTTAAGGGTGGAATAACCTTGACGACATCACTATGGCATCATTAATGTTATTTTCTCAGACTTCAAAAACCTCATCCAGGGCCACAGATGACATTTTTCAACTTTTTTTTCACTAGCTGAGTAATATTCTTCATGACGAGCAAACTGAACTTGATGTGTAAAATCACCCCTTTAATATCAGAGGCAACAACACACAAGACAAACTGACAAGACTTACTACATCACACATATCAGTATCTGGATCTGCACTTTTGTGGACAATAAATAACACTTTTAAAAACTGAACAGGTCTTTCATTTGTATTCAGATAAGCTGTACATTTTAACAGTACCTTTTCATATTTTATTGTAATTTACATCTACTCTTAACATGTTTATCACCCGTTCTTGAGAATTGGAACAAATCATGTCCTACGCCCAAAAAAATCTTAAAATTACAACGTATCAACACACTAGTTTCATCTCTGAAGTGAAACATATATTTTTTTAAATATTTGCATGTATGAAATAAATATGATTTAAAAATATTTTAATAGTTTAATATGTTAAAGATGTCTCCCAGATTTTTGTCAACTCCGCCAAATTCATACAAAAACATAATTTCATCGGGCATAAAAAGCAGTCAGCTGTATCACAAGACTCCTGTCTCGCTTCCTGGTTTCAAAAAAGGTTTGAATGCTGCTCAAGTACTGGTAAGATTTCTATTTTTGATATTCATTCAATAATATTGGCATCAGGTGTGTCTCTACCACAACATCTCAACTCCATAGCTCTTCTAAATCCAAACTAAATAAGAATTATAGTTTAAAAATTAAGTGTTTTGATTAGCATCAAGAGAACTCCTGATGACTCTGGAAAACAAAAAGGCTGCACATTGCAACTGCTGTTAAATTAATACATGTGTAACTTTTTGCCAACTCCATCAGATCTTAGCTCTGACCTCCATCATGTATGACTATTAAATCATTGGGAGGTCGGCCCATTACAAGGTTTAATAGTCAAGGCTGAATTTTTGGCACACAGCTTTTATTTTAAAGTGCCTTTTCCTGCTGTAGAGTAAGTGAATAACAGACAGCTGCTTAACACTGACAGCAAACTGGCTCCATAACATGGTCAAACACAAGTATGATGGTGTATTAAACTGTGCGGACCTTGAACTAATGACTCAGAACAAATCTGGACCTTGTGGCTGGATCAGTTGGGAACCACTTTATTTCAACATACATGGAAGGTGTACGTGTAAAAATGACAAAACCCAAAAAAGTAAGATTTTGTCCCAATTTATGCACCAACACCAACATTTTTTTTCTACAAAACATATTTCTTTTTTCCAGTTTCTACAAATATTTCTCCCTTGTGCAGTTAGGTAGTGATAAATAAGTATGTAAGCAATTAAGTGGGTGCAGACTTTTCACTGCAGCTGGAAACACTGGGCTCACAGCCAGATGTAAAACTGGGCAAAGCAGTAATGGACACCGTTGAAGAGTAAGTTACACTTCCTCTTGAAAAACCCTGGCTAACTTGTGTCTGTTATTATTCACTGGAGATGTTTATTTAAGCTTTTATGTAAAGTTTTTTTTTAAGGGTTTAGTCTGGTGTGTTGTTAAATGTCCACATCACTGACAGCAGACAGGAAAACGTTAACGTTACCTGTCAGTCAGTTAGCTTGGACACAGACAGCTGAGATTTACAGCCTCATCGATAAAGGATGAAGGGATGTGGTTGCAGTCGAAGAAGAAGGGAATGTAATGATAACTCCTATTTTCTGGACGCTATTAAGTTATTAAACTGCATGAGTTTTGTTGCTTATCATATAACTTAACCTCTCACGTAGCTACTAGCATTCCGGTGCTAACGTTAGCTTAATAACTGATGTGATGGTGACAGTGCATCGGCTGGGATGTTCATCTTGGGCGTAGCGTACTGTTAGCATAAACAGTCAAACCAAGGACGGAAGGGTCGTTATTAGGAGCGAAACTTCACCGCAACACATGACACTACCAGTGCCAACATCTGGGGACCGTACAGGAAGTTATACGGCTGTGTGGCGAGCTGTCAAAGCGCCACGTTTAGCAATAACAGCAGGCTAACGGCGGTTAGCAGTTAGCTTTAGTCATCATTTTAGCAGGCTAACGTCACCGAGGCTACAAAGCAGTATGTGTCTGTGTTGGACTGGCAGCTAGAGTTGGAAATCCCGTCATGACAGAGCAGGGAATTTGTTGCCAGGCATGACGTGGCGTTGCTGTGGTTATTTTGTGATAACACTATCTCGCTACGGGGGAGAAAGAAATGTTATTTTACTGTTAAATCTCTCTTACCTGCATCCATCCCGACGGTCTTCACCCTATCTTGTTTGTTGTTCTCTGGACTCCGACCCGGTGGACCAATGGGAGCAGAGTCCTGCTGTGGAATTCGGGGAGAGGCGGGACTTTTCTTACGACGTCCAATGAGATTTGAGAGGAGGGGTCAAATTGCTCGGACCAATCAAGAGTGGCTGACGTTGCGTCCCGTTGAGAGCAGTTGACAGTGGTTCAGATTAAAGGAGGCTTGATATCACTTAATTTATGTTAGGAACTGTTCGTTATTTATCAAAACAGGGACGCAGAAAGGATGGGGAGGCACTTGGGATATTATATTTATATATAGTATATAATAATAATAATAATATAATGAACTATTTATATAGCATCTTTCATACAAGAAATGTAGCACAAAGTGCTTTACAGTAAGGGCAGTATGAAAACTATAAATCATAAAATCAAGTAAGATTTTTAAAGGAGTTGCAGCAGCATGAAGCGTAAAAAGAAAGAGTGTCAGACCTGTGTCAGAAAAGTCAGAGCTAGTTAAAGACTTAAGTGAACAGATACGTTTTAGCTTTCTTTTAAAAATACTTAGCGAGCTAACTTTCCTGATATCTACAGGTAGTGTGCTCCATAGCTTTGAGGTGTAATTGACAAAGGCTGCGTCCTCGTTTTTCGTCCAGCTGTTTCTGAAAACCTCCAATAAACCAGCACCTGATGATTACAGTATTCTTGGTGGCAAATAGTTAACAAGGGAGTTAGCATGTAGCTTGGTCCCAGCCCATGTAGGGCTTTGTATACAAGGCCGGTAAAAAGTGCATCACAGTTGTGGAGTCAGCTTGAAATTGAAGCATGAATCAATTTCTCTGTATCTTTTTCATTTGGAAATGGTCGTTCCTTGGCTATGTTTGAGGTGGAAAAAATGTTTCGGTCACCTTGCTAATGTGGGACTTGAGGCTTAGATCCAAATCAAGGATCATGCCAAGACTTGTCACCTTAGATTTAATCCAGGGAGTTAAATTCACCAGATTATTAAACAACACTTCTCTTTTTGTGCTAGGGCCAACAAGCAGGATTTCAGTTTCAGTCAACCCAATCGCCAGAAAAATGTTGGCATTGTACGTTTCTGCAAACCAGAGATGTTATTTGTACAGTAGAATGTAGTGGATAGGTTAAAACTTTCAACAACACCGTGAATAATGTGTGGTTAGATTTAGGCACAAAACCACTTGGTGATGGTTCACAGTAGATCATGTGTTGGCTTAAAATAACCACTTTTGGGGGCAGAGTCCTGGCAGGGATGTCTCTAAAAAAAACATCTGCTTTTTGTGGCACTATCTCAGCAGGAAACATGGGGATGTCTAAGTAAAACAGCCTTCACCAAAGCAGTGATATCCTGTTAAATAACAACTGCTTCTCATGGCACAACCCCAGCCAGAAAAACAGTGCTGACATTCTATAAAGCACAAACATTTGGTGCTGAAAAAGCTTCTGGAAACAAGAAATGTTTCGCTAAATAACAACCAGTATTGTTGTTTCCTGGTCTCAAACAGTGGTCTGCAGCGGTCCACTGCTTGGCAAACATCTTACCTAGGTGACACGTGAAAAAGATACTCTAATTTATGAAACAGGCCTAAAGGCAGATGGAATGAAAACCAGGCGGGCAGGAACACAGGAAGAAGGAAAACCACAATAGAACAAATAACCTGGGCAGGTAAGAGTAGAAAGACACTGGGTAAGGAAGTGAGAACAGGTAAGTTGACTGCAGGACTAGTGAGGGACAGGTGAAACTAATCAGGGTGGGCAGACAATCAGAACTGAGATCACTGAGGATATCGGAGCAGATCATGACACCATGTCACATTAGAAACGTCGACATGACACGTATGAAACACACAAATGTAACATACTCATGCTTTGCAGAAACATATCATGCCAACATTTTCCTCTCCTTACCTTACAGAAACCAGCTGCAAAGCAAAATCAGTTTATCAATAACTTATCAACATAATCGCTGCAGACTTGATGGACAGTTGTAAGAACCATTTATTATTCTTAATATTCACAAATGCAGATGACTCTCAAACTTTCTAGGACTCCTAGTGCTACATGTCATATAAAAGTGAAATTATTCATGGAATAAATTCTACGCACAAAATGAAATGTTATGAAAGTGCTCTAAGAAAATAAACTGTAACTTGCATTACTGGAATTACAGTACAGCTATATCACACACAGCCTCACAGTGAACAACGAAAAGAAGAGGAGCAAGTTGCATTACATGTATAGTGCTCAATTCATCAGACTTGTTAGGGACTGTATGAAAAACTGTATGACTGTATTAAAATTATTAACATTTTCTTTTGTCTTCTTTTGACTCAGAAAAAAATTTGTAACACTTTCCCCCAAATTTTTCAACACACTCAGATTACCTACAACTTGTTTCCGTATTAATACCTAAGAGAGGAAAATATACATAAACAAACCAAGATGGTGTACCTCCATTTTAAACATTAATAAGTCACCCAGTTGAAATTAATCATTTCACTTCACCAATTTGTGTAAACAAGTTGGAATCTGATTCCGAATTATATTACAGGATGACTTTTTATGACACATTTTGATGGGACGACCATCCCGTCAACATTTTTTTTTCATACAGTCCCTTAATTAAAGGAAAACATGTTGTATTTTACATTTATCTCGCATGCACTTGTTTGTCGGGCTGTATATGTGAGATTTTTGTAAAACCACTTCCTAATAAATGTACAGAAGCCAAGAATGGCCGTATTTTTTCGTTTTCTTTTGACATTATCTTAAGATAACACGTTAATTTATGTCACTTCTCAAGAAAACAAAAAGCTGAAACAATGAATTTTGGTCAAATGCAGGACAATTACGAAGAACTCAAAAATGAGTGTCTGATTCATTTGATCACACCTGATTTCAGTCAGCCAGTCTTCTCCTTAAATGATGAGGACTGATCTGTTATACAGATCTGATGCGTTGATCAATAACGGCTTCTCCTTGATCTGACCTTTGTCATCTTGAATCAGTTGCTATGGTTGTCAAGACGCCACCTACGCATGCTGGCGTGGCACTCCTGAGCTCAGATAAAGAGAAGTAACAAGAGGAAACAACCTTTTGTTTTCTCATCGTAACAAGTTCATTATTTTGTTCATTACTATCTTGATTATCTTAAGATAAAAAAAATAATTAACTTGCGACCTCAAGATAACGGCATTAGGGGAAAAAAAGATTTGCAAGTACGGACATTCCTGACTTCCCAGGATCCAATACATATATGAAATAATTAAAGGGTAACTTCTGTATTTTTTCAACCTGGACCCTATTTTCCCATGTTTTTGTGTCTATGAAAGAAAAATGGAGACAACAGTTGTTGCAATGGGTCCCGTATTGAGTGAGACCAGCGACCAAACAGGCTGCAATATAACACTAAGGGGTAATCACACACCGTCAATGTACGTGTCTGACTGCATTATGGAAAGGATCCCGATAGGTGATAGACCTTTTTACTAGAGAGTAAGATCGTCTTTGTTTAACCAGAAACCCACCGGACTCCATTTACAGTGGCATGCAAAAGTTTATAGTCTTCTCCTGCTTTGTGGGCATCAGTTATTTTAGTTTTCAGAGTGCTAGTTTAGAGGAGCTATGGCTACTGATTGCTGGACAAGGTTTCAGGAGTCAGAGTATTTAGAAAGCTTTGAATTTTCCTAACGATTACTGTGAACAAGCCAGAGCTCTAACAAGCTAATTAAGGTCTGAGACTGTGGTAAAAGTTGTCTGAGAGCTTAAATGTGTTGGGGTGACCACATTTTTTAAGGTGCTTTCCTTTTTTTTCACTCTAAAATTGTACAAAACCAAAATAATACACTGATCTTGCTTAAAATGTTGAGAAGCATGTGTCATCTTTAACTTCAAGCCTTTTGGAGATCACCTTTTCCTTAAATATTTACAGTAAACTGAATTTTGACCAAGGGTGCCCAGACACAAAACATGGAACAAGGGTCCAGGTTGAAAAATACTGGTTATCCTTTAAAGTAGTTACAATTTAACCACTAGGGGACGCCATCATCTCCCAAACAGACAACAAAATGACTAGTTCTGCTGTTTGTGGAAAAAATTAAGCGCTACAAACAGAGGGTGATTTTATACATTTACGTCAAATGTGTGCCTTAAAATAAACATGAACAATAAATAGAAAATCTAGCACAGGAAGCAGAAGAAGCACGGAGAGTCTGTTTTCTGTGATGGGAGAATGTGTTCATCCATGAAGGTTCAGTGCAAATGAGTGTAAACATGATCCAAAGCAGGAGATGCTTTCGTAAAGACATGATGGTGGTGGTGATGGACAGTGCTGGTCACTCTGCTCAGAATCCAATGTGTGACTCTGTCTCTCACTTCTCCCTGAAGAGGTATAACACAATGGCCTTCACGTAGTGTCCAAAGGCACAGACGGCACACACCAGCCAGTGAGAGCGGAAGCTGGGATCAGTGTTCACCACACACTTTGTTACATCCACCTGTAACAGCAGAGAAGACACAGAGCTCATTGAATCAATTCAGAATAAAACAAAAACAGTTGCATCTGATGCAGACACTCGACAACATTCAGGCAGGCAACAAAAAGGCCCAAATCAGATTTTTTTTTGCTCATATGTTACCCAGATTTAGTTTTTTTTTAACAGCAAAAATCACATTGAATCGGATCTTTTTTTATTCTGATTTGGGCCACTTTTATACTTGAGGCAGACACCCATGTTCGCTCCTCCACAGCACCACCCTCTCACCCAAATATGGTCACTTCTGGCCGAAAAAAAAAAATGCTGAAATTAAAGGGATAGTGCACCCAAAAATGAAAATGCAGCCATTATCTACTCACCCATATGCCAAGGGAGGCTCTGGTGAAGGCTACAGGCTACAATGAGGCTAAAAACAGAGTTCAAATGACATTTTTCCAAACAACTTTTTATGTCGGGGCTTCAGGACACTTGGATCACTACGGACGAGCAGTATGGAGATATTTTGTGGTTTCAATTATGTGTTCTTGGACGTTTTAATCTGAGGCGCCGTCAGCCATTAGGTGTGCAGTTGTGCTGCTACCCACTCCCCCCTCGGATCTCCGCAAGTGTTGTGAGGACTCTGAAACTTCACCAGAGCCTTCCTCCGCATGAGGGTGAGTAGATAATGGCTGAATTTTCATTTTTGGGTGCACTATCCCTTTAAGGCTTCAAAACAAGAGTCCACAAACCAATGGATACATATGACTGAAACTAGAATCACCACCTTGTGGCTGAATGCCTCCAAACCATTCAAGCTGCAGTTATGGTGTAACAAACAGATAACATCATGATGTCACAGTGAAGTTGACCATTGACTTTTGGATGTAAAATGTCAT
Source organism: Epinephelus fuscoguttatus (assembly GCF_011397635.1). Lineage (NCBI taxonomy): Eukaryota > Metazoa > Chordata > Actinopteri > Perciformes > Serranidae > Epinephelus > Epinephelus fuscoguttatus. The sequence continues at coordinate 34,685,459 of NC_064761.1, forward strand.
CACTTCCTCATTTCATCCTGTTGGACATTTGTGCATGTTTTCTGACAGCTCACATACGGATGAAATGCAGCAGTACCACCAGAGATGGCGGAGGCACTGTGGCGTACTTCAAGCAATTTCTGACCGTAGGAGACGACAAAGAAATTCAAATGGTGGCAGAAAGGAATGAATCAGTAATTATGACAGGATGTAACCTTATATGGTGTCACAGGCCACTGCTGTCAATATTACAACCTCCTCCACCATCTCATTTGTTGTTGTGGGAAACTTCTGACTTTGCCCTTGTTACGCTCCACCCTTGGGGTGAACAAAACCTCAAATTAACCCAAATTAACATAAGACAGCTTTAAAATGATCAAATCCATGAAATCTATGGTCTTCTTTTTCTGGCAGGTAAGCATGGATGGAACTTATTTCTGAAATTATTGCAGTGACACTTATCCAGATGACATGCCTACTGCTCCGTCTCAAGCTGTGGCGACAGCTTCTGTTTGTTTCTGTTTCTGTTTGTAACCCAAATGAAATCTATAAATAATCAGTGGATTGCAGCCCTAATAATCACAAACACACTCGGTCACCAAGAAATACTAAAGGTAAAATTGGAGCAGTACTTCACCTATGCTATCATTTCAAGCCCTGTATAACACTCCCATAATATCAATACTAAGTCTGAACAATCATAAGTGGGAGAGTTTAGTGATTTTATAGTGCACTTTGCATACTTTGGTCACCCATACTGTAACTTTCAGCTGCTTCTGTTGTTTATATATACTGTATTCAGGGCGCTCTAGTAAAAGAGAGTTCGCTCTCAATGGCTTTCCTTGTGTAAATAAAGATTATAACAACAAAAATACTTGGTGGTGTATGTCTCCGAGTGCATGGCACATTTGTTCACCTCTTTACAGAGCAGAATATAAAGGCTGCAAGATATTGTTCCTTACCAACACTTTATTGTTTCTGCAGGGTTTTACCCAGCCACCTCTCCTCTTCAACCAGGAGGTCAGGCTTTTGCGGACAAACTCCCCCATGCAGTCGACAATGGTATGGACCATAGCTGGATGACCGTGGCGAACACAGTCCTATAAATAATCAGTGGATTGCAAAGACACCACCTTCACAAACACACCTCACCAGGAAACACACTAAGAGGGGACTGTTAGAGCAAAATGCACTGCATCCACACTCAATGGTTTATACACTATCAGTTATGTCCTCGATGTAACTCCCCTTCTGGTGCTACCAGCAGACTTTCGTGATTATTATCAGTGCTGCTAATATTAATGTCACAATGCTGTTGACAGTTCTTTTCTCTGTTTCCCCTTGTTGTTTTTTGGCTCCTTTGTCCAGGTTATTTGTATTTTTATTTCACTTACTCCACTCCTTATGCCAGGATTTCTTTTAAATAAAGATTATAACAACGAAAACATTACATGATTTATCCTGTCCATTTGAAGGGGTGGGGAAGTGACCACCTTCAGTACAACAGCTGCATATAAAGGCCTGCAAGATATTCGACAATTTTGAGACCTTACAGAACCCCTAATAGATGCACTCCTCAAGTCAGCAGCAGCCAGCAGGTCTTTTTTAACATACACTTTTCCCCACAAGTGCTGGTGTTGGATTTGCGGCCCATAAGGTAGACCGGCCCATCTCGCAAGTGTCAGAATTACCCGATGGCCATTCTGAGCCTGGTCTTGATATCTGATGTATGAACACAAACTTTTCAAACAAATTATTATTGGATGACTTACAGGTTTTTGTTAAGGCCCTGACACACCAAGCCAAAAGTTGGGTCTTCAGTGAGCGTCTCTCGCCCTAGTTTTTGCAGTGTTCCTGGCCCTAGTCAGCTTTTTTCCAGCTAATTCAGCATGTTGAATCGGCGTTAGATACAGCGCATCCCGTCGGTGAATAAAAAACCTCTGATTAGCAGTTCAGCTCAGTGCACAAAAAGAGAAACAGGAAGTGAGAAAAGAGGGCATGAGATTGCTACATTAGTTTAGATCATTTTTTAGCCCTTTAGCAGAAACACTTCGCAACTGTTTGTGTTATGGTTTGTTAGTGTGCGGTAAATGTCCTTTGCAGTGGCTTAGGTAGCTACAACCGGCCCCAGTGCTTGATAATTTTACAGGTCCTGGTGCCAGATTTTGCGACTAAAATAGCAACTGTATATCATGTCATGTATATCATGTGCCCAAAACTGCAGTTCCTCTAATGGCCACTTGAGGCTGGCTCCAGAAGCCAGTCAATCCCCATAGACCTCCACGTTAAAATGTCCAACTTTACAGCAGAAATAAACATATGTACAGCCTGGTACAAAAACTGTTTTGGTCTCAATAGCCCTGTTTGTGATGACTGTACGAGTTTTTCCACATATATTACACGTTTAGATTTTAGTAAGTGTTACACATAAATAAAGGCGGGCCTCTTTGAGTGACAGGCTGTCTGATGACAGTGTCCTCAGCTCTAAAGGCCCCCAATCCCACCCCACAGGCCCCTGTGCAACTATACTGCCTTCACTTTATTTATTTACGCCCTTGGTCTTTTGTTCTTTCAACATTAGGTTGTGCTGTTTATGTGCTAACTGGCTAACTACAATCTTGAAACCGTCCTGTAAATCTTTCCGCTATCGAATAATGATTACAGACCACCGCTGCCTGCTTGTATAGAGAGTTATTTCCTCTCGTGCAGGTCCAGAACGTTCATGCTGGTTGGTCGTTAGCTGTAATCGTTGCAGTGTGTTCATGAGCAACTTTTTTGGCTGAAGCATCGGTGACGTGAGCCAACAGGCGACTTTGGTCACCACTTGTTTTTTGATATCTGTTTGTGTTTGTCTGGGCCTTTAAATTGCTGTTTTTGAGGAGTTGTAGTTTTTAGTGCAGCAAACATCTCTCAACAGCTCTCTCCAAAGACGGATAAACAAATTATAAAACCTCAGCAGCAGCCAGGCATGAGGCGTCCATGCCTGGCTGCCTGTCCCACAGAGAACCCAAACAGGAGGCTCCGGGCAGCAGACAGGCTGTACGCCTCACCAGATTAGTGAGCAGGTCATTTTTCCAACTTAGTTCACATGTTAAGTGAAGCTTTCTGCCGCCACACCATTTACAGTCAAAACTTCAGACTATTTTTGCAGTGTTTACATGTCCAACACACACAAACTGAGCCTCAGCCTCATCCATCTTCTGTTCCTGTCGTCTGATTCATTCCTAGTATCTCATAATGGACATCATGTTTCTTTCACTGTGAAATCTGGAATTTGCAAAATGTGGTGCAACATGAAGATCTCCTTAAATGTCTCCACCTGCTCCCTATGTAGATGTAAACAGCTCATTCTAAGGTAACGAAAACATAACAGTTCTTATTTTAAGGTGATTATACACAAAAGAAAACATACTTATTATATTATGTTCCACCTCTGCTGATATATCCCCCTAAATCCTACACACGAGAGCTTTAAAACCAAAACAATGAGCTAAAAGAAACTAAAAGTGTCCGTAGAGCCGAGGAGAACTGAGAGTTGGGTCATAATTCTCTGTGGGTTTCACAAACGACAACTTCCACTTTACACACATTAATTTGACATACTGTTAGTGTAAAGATATTGATCACAACTATGAACAGAACAGTGTATAGTCTGTAAACACGTACTTTCATATTTACACATTTGTGAATCCGCTTCCTGTAAGTTCACGAGTCATGTGACATTTGTGACTTCGCACCTGTGTATTTGCATAATTTTGTCCAATTCCTACCACAGCAGGATCTGCTGATGGCGACATTCTCTCACATGAGATAAGTGTACCTAGTAGGCTTAAACAAGGAGCCTATCTAGCGTTAGCATCTACAGTTTGCAGTGATGCTGGAAGGTAACAAAGTACATTTACTCTCAAGTACTGTACTTGAGTATAATTCTGATGTACTTGTACTTTACTAAAATATTTTCATGTTCTGCTACTAAATTCTTCTACTCCATTACATCTGAGAAGGACATGTTTTACTTTTCACTACCCTACATTTATTTGATACATTTAAATATCAGTTAAACTGCAAATTGAGACTTTAAGTAAAAAATATTATGATGGATAAGCAAGACTTGACTGACTGACTCCCACTTGACTTTTCTCTTGTACTTTCACCTGAGTAAAAGATCTAAGTACTTCTTCCACCACTGCAACCCTGTGTCAAATTAGTCCATTAGCTCGATGCTAACACATAATGGGAATAAACATTAGTGCGCTACTGAAAATTAGCATCACAAAATTATTATCCTTACAAATGATCCATTTTTATTTCAATTGCTTAACATGAAAAAATGAAAATTCAGCCATTATCTACTCACCCATATGCCGAGGAAGGCTCAGGTGAAGTTTTAGAGTCCTCACATCCCTTGCGGAGATCCCAGGGGGGTGTGGGTAGCAGCACAACTCCACCAAATGCAGGCTGACGGCGCCCGAGATTAAAACGTCCAAAAAAACCACATAATTGAAACCACAAAGTATCTCCATACTGCTCGTCCATAGTGATCCAAGTGTCCTGAAGCTCGAGCAGTATGGAGATATTTTGTGGTGTCAATTATGTGGGTTTTTTTTTTGCCGTTTTAATCTGGGGCATCAGCCTGCATTAGGTGGAGTTGTGTTGCTACCCGCTCCCCCCTGGGATCTCCGCAAGGGATGTGAGGACTCTAAAACTTCACTTGAGCCTCCCTCGGCATATGGGTGAGTAGATAATGGCTGAATTTTCATTTTTGGGTGCACTATCCCTTTAAGGATGCTAATGCTAGATAGGCTCTGTGTGAGGGAATGTCGCAACCTGCTGATGTGGCGAGTAACTGCACCTCACACGGATATTCTTTTATAGATCCTCCAAAATTATGCAAATACACGTCCAACGTCCAATACAAACTTCTATACAGAACAGCTTTAAATAAAGGGGCATCCTACGCTGCTGGATGGTGCAACATGTAAACTGTGAGAGGATGTTTTTATTGTCTGTGTCTTGCTGACAGTTGTGACTGAGCTCATACACATTAGATAAGTCTGTAGTCATAATCTTCTGCTGTCCATAACTTCCTCTTGACGCAGTGACACATCTAGACTGTCAGCTTCACTGTATGTGTCAACATTTACACTATCATCCTCAAACCTGTGACTGAAACTAAAGCAACTTACTTGAATAACTCCACACTCGTGGTCATAACCATAACAGCATGTTTGGATTAAGGTTTAATTTAACGTCAATATCTTTGGAGTAGTCAGTGATTTTTCTAAGTAGCTCTGCACATACTAGGGACCACACTAACCTGATTTTGTTCAGTTTGCAGCCAACTCCTAATTAACTTTGCAGCAGATTGTTTAGTTACAGTCCCTGAGGTAAAAACCAGCTGAAGCCTATGACTGCGCTCCCTGGGTGGGGTCCAAACTGTCTGTAACAATCACTCGCTCCAGCAACATGTTAACCTAATATGGACAGAATGTTTTCCCCACGGTTCCTTTCCCGTAAGAGGATAATGACTGCTAGAAAATGCCTCTGAGTAACTGGAGAATCCTGTGGCAACCCTGCAGGAGAGGTGTTTACATGACAAAGTAAGCTGGAATTAGTTGAAAAACTGCTCTTATTTAAGTAACAGAAGTTCTCCAAACATTTCAATATCTTTATTGTGTTTGCCTCAAGCTCTGAAGTTCCCCTCCCTACTGACAAAGATATGAAGAACTTCCCTAAAAGGACAAATGCTGTGTAATCTCCCTTTGTTTTCTGTGTACCTGATAACAAAGCCCTACAGTTAGTTCCCATGATGCAGGCCTGCACGCATGGCCTGATTTACAACACAGATGCGGACCTACCTGTGGAGAAAATGTCTGCAGCCACAGCCAGGAAAGCATCAGACACAATGCTCTCTGACGCCACGGTGATGTTGAGCTGTCGCGCTACGTTGCGGTAAACGTTGGGTCGAAGGTACTCCAGCTCGTCACCTGGCCAAAACACAAGAGACTAAACTCAATCAAAAATGTTTCTGTTGAAGGTTTGTAGTGTCTTAGACTTTTCCTTTAGACTGAACAAACACTTAATGCAGGAAGAAGCAAGAACACAATATTCCTCTTACGCATCAGTTGTTGATTCATTAAAAATAAAACACATCCATGTTTGACTCAATATCCTCGGGGATTTTGCTTCTATAGCCTCACATTGTCTGGTGTGATGAGTGGCTTGTAGTAGCTAAAGTCAGGCTAGTTCTCTCCCCTTGTTTTTGGGCTTTGTACTAAGCTAAGCTACGCTAACCAGCTGCAGCTCCATACAAACTGTACACACCAGGGCCCCAGACCAAAAAGCCAAGTTGACAGAGGGGCCAAACTGAAATTACAACTTCCTTGTCCAATACATCAGCGGTTCCCAACTGATGGGTTGTGGTCCAAAGGTGGGTCACAGGTTCATTCTGAATGGACCGCGACTGACTCAGGAATGTGTCAACTTTGTAAAAAAAAACACACACACAATATTTTAGAGTGCAGTGAATTTCCAGCACAGAGCTTTTATTTTGGAGTGCCGTTTCATGCTGTAGAGTTAGTGACAAATGGACAGCTACTGGACAGAGACGGCAAGCTAGCTCGACGACATGGACAAACACAAGTATGACGCTGACTATATCAAACTGTGTGGACTTTGAACTAATGACTAAGAAGAAATCTGGACCAGTTGGGAACCACTGCATTACATGACACCATGGGGCCCAAAAATACTTTACCATAGACTTACATTGTGAGAGAGATCAGGAAATCAGTGGATACATTTTTTGAGCGTCACATCCCCCACAAAGTTTTTGGTGCGTTCACTCTGTTGGCCCAATGATTACAAAGATCTGGATACTTTTATAGCCAAGAGGTCGAACTTTTCAGTTTTATGCGGCAGCGAGTAACTTCAAAGGAATGAACGAGGCCCCGCCTGCAATGCTGTGGCATCTATGCACTCATCTAAAGCCCCTTTACACATGCACTGCAACCCTGGACTTATGTAGACCCAGAGGAGCTATACTGTATGTGAGAACACAAGTGTCCCAATCAGTTGGACCAAACAATAAACAGACTTCACCCTGCCAGCTCTGTCGTACAAAATCCCTATAACGTCCAGTTCAGCCCATGTTGGAATACAGCAGGAGCGTGTTCAGCCCAGACACACATAGCAAAATGTTGATTTCAGCCAAAACTACGCACCCCCAGTAATTTGTCTGGAGAATTCACAGTGAGCAAGTGGGCATGTTGATGACATTTCTAACATGCAACTGGTGCAAAACCAGAAGAATACAAACATCCAGGACTGAATAAACTGTAGAGATGATGACAACTGGGAACTTCGGTTTGAAAACATTAGACAAATTCAAGGGACGGTAGGAGACTTGGTTGTTAATGACCAAATTACCCTCCAGCTACATAAACTAAACACTTTAATTTCTGCAGCCCACTTTTTGTGTCATGCCCTGCCTCCTGTGACCTCTACCCAGATGCCACCCTTCACCTTCACCAGAGTATTTCCACTAAGTAAAAATGTGTCTTAATCTCCTGTTGTGTGCTACATGTGCGAAAAGGCAACAGGATAATGTCTGGAGTTCATGTGAGAAACCAGTTTAAGTCTCAGCAGAGAAGTGAGTAAGGATAGTTTCCAAAATGTTGAACTATTCCTTTAAAATCTGATTTAGCCTGAATTTTTTCCTTGATTTATGAGCAGTGGATGTTTTTTGCTGTAACCTGAAGTGACTTCATATTCAGTCGCCTTTAAAGCAAACAAAGTCCAAAAGTAATCGATCTAATCTCTTCAGCTGATTCTGGCCCAGAGGTTTGCCAGCTCTGTTTTGACCACAGTTTTGAAACTCTTCTGGAAAGTGTTCCCACAACTTCCTCCCCTTTTTCTTTTCTTTATAACCACAGTCTTTGTTTGATCTGAGTTTCCAATGAATTGCACAACTCCTTAAACTGGAGGTGGGGTGATAACCACAGAGTGAAGTCAAAGCTCAGACAGGAAGAGAAATCTGCAGTCTGTGGGTTGTCGTACCAAGCAAACATCCAAATATTCCTCACATGAGACTGTGTCACTCATTTGAGCCGTTATTCCTCAGAATCACTTCAAGATCTTCCAGTGAAAATGAAAGGTGATCCCACAGCACTTTTCTGAATGATGAGCAGCCCAGTCACCAGAAGACAATGCTGACAATATGTGCTTCTGCAAGTCATGTTACTGGCAAGTCATGCGACATTTGTTTCATCTGTATCATCTAAACTGATGTGGTATAGGAGTACGGGTGGATTATGAGACAATCAACACAGATATGCAAAGGGCCTCACCACCTCTCCTACATGTTTGTAGTCATTTTGTGTCTCATTGTAGTAGTTTGAGTCTCTTTGTGGTTGTTTTGTGTCTCTTTGAAGTAATGTCGGTTTTGATAGCTTGTGTTTCAGTGTTGTCATTTTGTGTCTTACTGAGTCTCTTTGACGCAATGTGGTGTCCTTATTGGTCTTTTTTTGTTTTCTTTTGTTTTTTTATAGTCATTTTGTGTCTCTTTATGTTGTCTTTGTGTCTTTTTTGTCATTTTGTGTCTCATTGGGGCAATTTAGTGTCCTTTTTGGTCATTTTTTGTTGCCTGTAATTATTTTGTGTCTCTTTAAAGTAATTTTGTTTCTTTTTTTGTCATTGTGTGTTTCAGTGTAGTCACTTTATGTCTTACTTAGTAGATTTTGTGTCACTTTGAGGCCAATTAGTATCCTTTTTGGTCATTTTTGTTGTTGCTTGTAGTCATTTTGCGTCTCTTTGTTGTTGTTTTGTGTCTCTTTGAAGTAATATGGTGTCAGTTTTGTCATTTTGTGTTTCAGTGTAGTCACTTTGTGTCTTAGTAGATTTTGTGTCTCTTTGAGGCAAACTAGTGTCCTTTTTGGTCATTTTTTGTTTTACTTTTATTTTTTGTCTAATTGTAGTCGTTTTGTGTCTCTTTTTGGTTGTTTTGTGTCTCTTTGAAGTAATTTTGTGTCAGTTTTGTGTTTCAGTGTTGTCATTTTGTGTCTTACTAAGTATATTTTGTGTCTCTTTGAGGCAATTTGGTGTACATATTGGTCTTTTTTGTTTTCTTTTGTTTTTTGTAGTCATTTTGTGTCTAACTGTAGTCGTTGGTGTCTCTGTGGAATTATTTTGCATCTTTTATGTTCATTTCTTGTTGTTCGTACTCATTTTGTGCCTCTTTGAAGTCATTTTGTGTCTTTTTTTTTGTAATTTTGTGTTTCAGTATAGTCACTTTGTGTCTCACTTAGTAGATTTTGTGTCACTTTGAGGCCAATTAGTGTCCTTTTTGGTCATTTCTTGTTGTTTGCAGTTATTTTGTGTCTCACAGAGTCATTTTGTGTATCTCTTTGTGGTTGTTTCATGTCTCTTTGAAGTAAGTTTGTGTCTTTTTTTGTAATTTTGTGTTTCAGTGTAGTCACTTTGTGTCTTTCTTAGTAGATTTTGTGTCACATTGAGGCAAATTAGTGTCCTTTCTGGTCATTTTTTGTTGTTGTTTGTAGTCGTTTTGTGCCTATTTTGTATCTCTTTGAGGCAATTTGGTGCCCTCATTGGACTTTTTTTCATTTTTTTTGCAGCCATTGTGTGTCTCATTGTAGCAGTTTTGTGTCTCTTTGGAATTATTTAGCGTCTTTTTGTTCATTTTCTGTACTCATTATGTGTCTCTTTATGGTTGTTTTGTGTCTCTTTAAAGCAATTTTATGTCTTTTTGTCATTGTGTGTTTCAGTATAGTCACTTTGTGTCTTACTTTTATGTCACTATGAGGCAAATTAGTGTCCTTTCTGGTCATTTTTTGTTGTTTGTAGTCATTTTGTGTCTCAGTGTAATCGTTTTGTGTCTCTTTGAAGTAATTTTGTGTCTGTTTTGTCATTTTGTGTCTCTTTGTCTTCTTTGTGTGTCTCTTTGTGGTGATTCTGAGTCTCTTACTGGTCCCTACATGTTAATTTGACATTTGACATTTGACATTTGACATTTTGCAGCTAAAAGCCAGGGGCTCCCTGTAACTTTGGGCCTGTGCCAGGTAGGCCCTTTCAGTAATGCATCCATGTACATGAGCTGACTTTGTCATCAGGACGTGGAGGGGATGGTGGATAGCATGACATCTAAGCAAGACGCCAACTTGTCGTTGTGTTTCTAGCAGGTTCTAAGGCACCAAAGACGGAGTGTTTTTTAGTGACCCGTCACTGTTTTTCCAGCAGAGTACTGCCACATAAAGTGGTTGTTTTTTTTTTTTTACAAAGACATCACTGCACTTCCACCAGGGATAGAGCCATGAAATGCAGGCATTTTAAGCCAAAACATGATCTTTTCCTAACCATAGCCAAGAGGTTTTTGTGCCCAAACCTAACCACAAATTAACCACAGCATTGTTGAAACATAAATAAAGTATAGCTTCAACATATCTGCTACAAATAAGGTACAAATGTAACACATTTGGGTTTGCAGAATCGTACAATGCCAATATTTTTTTCTGGCGACTGGGTTGCTGACGAGACAGGTTATAACGGTCATAGGTTCAAGCAGCCCTGCCGATGCCACCCTCAGACCTGAAAATTCAACTTATTTATTTGTTTATGAGTGCGATTTTTTTCAATTCTATGAAAAACTCTTGTATGTCGCAGAAATTCTCTAAATTACATTCTAAAACTGTATTTTTTTAATGATTGTTCTCATCATTGTGAAAAGCTCTGTGTGCTCACGTGTGTCTTCATTTTTCTTTGCCTAAAAGTGCTCAAATTCAAGCACAGAGTCTAATAATACCACTGTCTGTCTTTTAAAAGCCCACTGTGTGTAACTTAAAATGATCCAGAGTAAACTGCAGCTCAGGTCCCCCAAACTTCTTGGAAAAGTACTTGCAGCATGACCCCTGTGTCCTGGTATAAATATAAATCAGTGTAGACGTCTGTGGGAATGTGATGGGAATATGTTTGCCTTAAATGCTGTATATGTCATTGAAGTCACATGGGAGGGTGCCCATGAGTGTGATGTCTACTAGTGTCTGCAGACCACCCACAAAAACTTACCCAGCCACAGCAGCACCGATGATATCTCTCCCAGAGCCCCACCTGATGCAGCCAGTCCATGCTCAGGTTTAGACCAGCCTATCCCGGCACGGTTCAGCCTGGAGTGGATGTAGTCTCTGCACAGTGCTTTGGCCTGGGACACCAGCTCCTTGTCGGTGGGCGAGCGGTCAAACACTTCAGCCGCAAACACAGAAGAGCGGCGCAACATCTCCATGCCCCTGTCCGGTCATCCGCCGCGAACTGGGCTGCGCACCTCCCCGCCTCCACCGCCTCTCGCAGCGGCCACCTCTCCCCTGCACCACCTCCGTCCCTTTATCGTATAAAGACTTATGGAGATTATTCTGCAGTAACACACACACACGCAGATTAGTTTGATGGCCTCCCCGAAGCAAAGTGTAGTGAAGCTGCAGGTTATATAAACCCCAGGCTGGAGAGCAGGAACACTGACTCGAGGAGAAGTTCACACCACAAAAGTTCTGCACGAGTCCATAAAGTTCCAGAAGTGCGCGCACAGTCGTTTACAGTGAAGGTGAGGACAATTAAATAACACTTACCCGACAATCAACAGGCGAACGCGCCCCTACAGTCAGATATTCTCCTGCATCGCAGCTCACTAAGCAGAAAACTGTGTTTTGGTGTCTGACTTTTATGAACTGAAGATTTGCTGCCACTCAAAACGTAAAAAAAAAAGCTCCCCAGTTTACAGTCTGACGGGCTTTCCTTCTAAGGGCACTTATTGTGAAGTCCAAAGGCGGAGATAAGAGGAGTGACACACGCCCCACCCCCTTCCCACAACACACACACACACACACACACACACACACACAAACATGACCCAGTCCTACCTCAGCTGTTAATCATAACCGGATTTATTAAAGGTGCGCCAGAGTAACAAAATCACCACATCTCAACTCTTCAAGTCTTTCTGTTTCACTACACATGTTGTCAACCTGAATCCACTCCTACCCTCCTACATCTGTGTCAGTAATGTGTCTCAGGCTGCTTCCAGACCTAGAGTTGTCTTTCTTTGGTCTGAATCAGGGACTAATTTTGTGCAAAGTTGCATAATGGCCTAGAGTTGGTTTGTGTTCTCATGGCAGCATTTACAATCAGACCAGATAAAATACCTTGCACGTGAAAGACGAGGGACAACTACGCAGGTTGATTTTAGCGCTGCTCATCGTGGACTATATTGCTGTCATTGTTCATTTTAGTCAAACCATACAGTTTGAAAACGAGGTGCGGCTCCAACTAGAAAACAATGTTTTGATGCATTGGATGTGCTGAATGTGCATATTAAGGCAGTACAGGAGGAGGTGCACATTAATAATCCTCCAGGACTGTAACATGCTCATGTTTAACCCAAACAATGTGTCATGTGACTGCAGTTGGTTCGGATCGTGGAACACGTTCTCACCTCAAACGAACTGCACCAGAGTGTGTCTGTAACCGGACTGAGACCACCTCTTCAAGAAGGTCTCGGTCCGGTTGTTTTGGTGCTCACCCGAGTGTGATCGCTGTGTTCACACCTGTCCAAACGAACCGCACTGAGGGGGCAAACAGACTTGACTTCGATTGAACCGAACCAAACAATGTAGGTGTAAAAGCACCCTTTGTTGTTGCAGAAAAGAAGAAGAAGAAGAGGATGAAGAGAAAACAAACTGATCTATAGAGCGCACCAGGGACAATGTTCTTCTGTAGGGCGACAAAGTTAGCATCACCCTGGTTCCTTTGTTAAAATGCCAGTGGGATGTTTCCATTGGATTTTGGATTTTTGCAGAAAATAAGCTCTGTGGTGAACAAACATTTGTAATGTTCTGCAAACAATCTTTACAAATGAACACCCCTTTTAAGTGAAGCCTAAATGCAGTGGCAGCCCTAGCACGTTTGGTGCCCTAGGCAAGCCACCAGCTGCTCAGAGGTAACGTAATGAGCTCTCCTCCAACAGATTCCATGTTCTTCTCTCCACAAACACTCATCTCAGTAGTGTAGTGGTGGTTGAATTGACCCTTCACTAAGTCCCGCCCTCGGATGCAGACTGGCCAATCATTACATAGCGTAAGGCTAATGCAGTCGTTTCAGATTTCCTTCATTTTCAGGCTGGTTTTGTGGATTTGGAGCTAAATGTCGTGTATTAATGATACTCGTTACCTGGAGAGGTTGGAAAAAGATACACGTTTCTTCCCTGTTCCCAAACCAAAATCAAACCCTGAAGAGTGTAGGGTTAGCTAGCTAGTTACTGAAGATATAGCCTACTGAATGTATACACATGCTGCTTTTGCTTTTTAATGATTATAACAGTGAAACAAAGACCGACCCTGCTGTACAGGAACCAGTGAAGGGAAGCAGGGAAACTTTGCTGATATTGAACCAGCTGTGTGTCATCGCTTTGTGTACAGATGATCGTTGTTTGACTTCACCCGGAGATCCCTGTTTGTCCAGGTGCTGGCAGCGGCACGGGGGTGAAGCCAAACACTGTTCATCTGCACACACTGCGATACCACACAGCTGGTTTAATATCAGCAAAGTTTCCCTTTATATTCATTGTCTTGTGTGGCGATCAGCAGTGATGTGGTGGTTCACTTTAACACTGTGATCTGTAACCTATAGTTCGGCTTTAGCTTCTAACTATCTTTGTCTTTTTAACCTGTTGTTGCTGCTGAGTCAGTTTGACATCCTGGATATATCCTTCAAACACAGACTGTAGACCCCTCTGTCTGCTTCTCTCCAGAAGAGCAGTTAGTTACAGTGTGGGCTCCATGATTATTCTGACACCCTGTTGGACCATCACAAAGGGGCGGAGCTTAGCTAAAGGTCAATTGGCACCAGACAGCTTTTGTCGTTTTGACATGACAATGATACAGCATGTTTCAGAGTTCACTTGATGTCGGACAATTTGCCCATCTCCCCCAGAGAGCAGGTTAAGTGTAACGAGGTGGGGAGGGGGGCCGGAGGGCTGCAGGACCCTTGACAAAAAGGCCTCTCTATTATTTAGTAGGCATTGCTATGTAGTAATGTTGTTGTGGCCTTATGTTATATTACAAAATTATAGTAGTAATAGTCTTAGTTTCCCTATTTGTGGCGCTGATACCTGTGTATGTCTGGACATGGCCTTAAAAGGTCCCACCAGAGCCACATAGACATAACGCAACTGTTTTACAGGCTCACAACAGTCTAATTAAGACGTTAATATCGTTCTCATATCTGTTCATAAATATGAAGCTACTGCAGCGGTTAGCTTAGTATAAAGACTGGATTAAACCACTGAGATGTAACATGCTAATCAGTGAGCATTAGAGCTGCTGCTAGGCTGCAGACTGTGTCACCTTCGGAGAGAGCCAGGCTCGCTGGAGCTTATCTTTTGGTGTCTGCTAAAGTTGGTGGGGTGTTTGACTCATGACTCAGCGTTTCTATACAGCCCTGTCGGTGTTGCACCTTTTAACAAGGGGAGATAAGGTGAAAGCTCTGCCTTCTCATTATATCCTATTACAAATGAGGAAGGTCTGTTATTGTGTTCCCTCTATGACACACTAATCCAGTGATTAGCCTGTGAAAAGGATTTGAAACCAACACACTGCATTATCTGAGCTCTGTCACGCAGAATGCAGCATATTTTATGTGCTTATCAAATCGTTATCAGACTGTCTTTGAACCTGTTAGGTAAAGGCAGTGGAGTAAATATATAAAGCACAGCACTTGCAGCACTTGTTGGATCTACACATGGGGACAGAGGTGATTAAACTTATACCTGTGTGAGTCATTTTTGGCTGGCTTATGTGGTGATACCGTGCAGCCATGTTGTTATGACAGTGAGGGCTCCACACCTTCTCCACTCCCTAACAGAAAATCGTTTGAAAAGATTCCCTTGGCAGACAAACTATAATGTCACTTCTGGGGAAGCCGCCGCGCCCTGTGTTCACACTGTTTGGACCTGCCTGAGGAATGCCCTGCTTTGTTTATGACTGCTCGACAGATTTGCAGATCCTCGATAAAACCACGGGCAAGTAGGTCGACGCTTCCATCTTTGACTGACAGCCTGATCATGCACACACACATAAAAAAGCTCAGCGAAACATTTCCTTCATTTAGCAATACCTTTACAGCCCTAAACCCTCAAGCAACATTACATCTTCCCATGCCTCAGTCTCAGCTAAGGCGTTAATACAGGATTCTGACATCACTTTCAGTTTGCAAAACTTCCTCTGCAAAGATCCACAACTAAAACCACATGAATACAGACACTTTGTATTAGCACATACTTCAATGCCTATTATTAAGTGTTGACAGATATCACTGCAGCATGTGTCAGCACGGACTGACAGAAAATGAATTGGCAGCTACACTGCTCAAAAAAGTTAAAGGAACCCTTAAATCACACATCAGATCTTGATGAACAAATTGTTCAAGTTGAAAATCTTTACTGATGTACACTGTATAATTTGTTAAGAATAAAATGACATAACAACGATCAATGGAACCCAAAATCATCAACCCACTAACGGCTGGATTCAAAATCACACCAAAATCAAAGTAAAAACCTGAAATCACAGACTGATCCAACTTGAATTTTATCACAGCAACTCATAATGTGACTCAGTAGTGTGTATGGCCTCAGCTTGCCTGTACGCCCTCCTGACAACGTCTGGGCATGCTCCTGATGAGTCGGCAGATGGTGTCCTGGGGGATCTCCTCCCAGACGTGGATCAGGGCATCATTGCACTCCTGGCGGAACTTGGTGGCGTAGGATGCATGGATACATAATGTCCTATAGGTGCTCAGTTGGAATTAGGTCAGGGGGATGAGAGGGCCAGTCAATGGCGTCAATGAGTCCGTAATCCAGGAACTGCCTACACACTCTGGGCACATGACGCCAGACACTGTCCTGCACCAGGAGGCACCCAGGGCCCACTGCACCAGCGTAAGGTCTGACAGTCGCTCTGTGGATTTCATCCCAATACAGCAGTCAGGATACCTTTGACTATGACATGGAGGTCTGTGCAACCCTTCAAAGATATGCCTCCCCAGACCATCTCTGATCCCCTGCCATGATGTTCCAGGTGGCATAACGTTCACCACAGCATCTCCAAACACTCAGGTGTTCTCTGGCGAATGTCAGTCAAGCTGCATGGTGCTGGGCTGTGAGCACAGGTCCCAGTAGAGGACGTCAGGCCCTCATGCCACCCTCATGGAGTCTGTTTCTGACAGTGTGGTCAGAAACATGCACACCAGTAGCCTGCTGGAGGTCATTCTGTAGGGCTCTGGCAGCGCTCCTCCTGTTCCTCCTCACACAGAGGAGCAGATACCGGTCCTGCTACTGGATTGATGCCCCTCTACGGCCCTGTCCAGCTCTCCTCATGCAACGGCCGGTCTCCTGGTATCTCCTCCATGCTCTTGAGACACAGCAAACCTTCTTGTGACCGCACTTAACGAATGTGCTGTCACTGAGGAGCTGGACTACCTGTGCAACCTGATTGGGCTGCAGGTACCGCCTCATGCTGCCAGTAGTGACAAGGACACTAGCAGAAGACAAACTAGAAGGAATCAGTCAGGAAGGATAAAGAGAGAGCAACTGTCTGTGGACACCACCTGTAAAACCATTTCCTTTTGGGGGTTGTCTTGCTTTTGCCTCTCCATTGCACCTATTATCACTTTCATTTGAACCAAAGCAGCTGACACTGATTCACAATCACTTGTTTCCTAAATGGACAGATTGATATCCCTGAAGTTTAACTGACTTGGCGTTACACTGTGACCATTAAGAGTGGCCTTTGACAAACAAATTCTGTGGACATTTTTGCCTAATTTGCGAAAATAAAGCCTAAAGGTATTCTTGAGATAACGTGGTCACAAGAATTAGACAGATGAGGTCAGTGACCTTGACCTCTGACCACCAAAATTCAGTCAGTTCATTGTTGAGTCCAAGTTCAATTTGTGCCAAATCTTACGAAATTCCCCCGAGGTGTTCTTTAGATATTTCATTCAAAAGAATGGGACGAACAACCCGAAAACATAATGCCTCAGGCCACGGCTATTGCCAGTGTGGAGGCATAAAAATGGTGCAGACTGGTGTCAAAATTTCATTGCTGCGTAAGCGCAATGCTTAGCATAGCACTGTTGAACTATAGTTGAACTATTATACATTTTCTGATGCATCTCCAACTCACAGTCTGTCACACTGATGATTAACAACACAAAGACATAGAGAGTGTGATTGAAAAGATCTTTTATTTGTTAGGTTTTCAAAGGAATAACATGAGGACTACATGAGGGCATCCAGGAGCACGGCCCTGATGACATGCTGCTAAACAATAAATAGGAGTAACATACTGTATGTTAACTGTGCAACAGTGAGTCTCTTACACACACAGAATGTCAGATGGTTTTGGAGATGACCTCTATCATCACCTTACGTTAACAGCTCCAGTGGCTTCTCCACACACGCAACCACACACACACAAACAAACACAAACACACACACAGAGGGTAAAGATTCCAGTCTTCATACAAAAAAATATACCAAATACTACCACGGTTGCTTGTAAGCGCACTAAATAATTGACAATAAGCGTCACTGGTGTCTCCCATAAGTCAGCTCCCATTTGTCTAACACAGTCCGACACAGCACGACATCATCACCGAGTACGATTACTTCAAAATATGTTCTTCTTGTTTTTCATTTTTAGGAGGAAAATCTGCAACTTGTACACACAGTAAACACTAGAGTAACCACTGCACATATTTCCTCACATTGTTATCCCTATATGCAAAAATAAAAACAGGATACATTTGATTACATTTGATATTAAAAGAGAGAAATGTAGCACCAAACTGGCCATAACGCTGCCTATGACTAATCAGGAGAGTTAAGCAGAACAGCTCCCTTTTGAACATTTGAAACGTCCTTCCATTCACAGGAAAATAAAGCCTCAGATAGAAATAAATACTGCTTATATGAAAAAATGTATTCTGAAAACCTTTAGCAATGTTGCTAAATTGCTCGAAACTTCCCATGTGTCTTCTCCTCGTAAACTTGTTTCAACATCCTGTAAACCTTCTGCTCGCCTCCATCTCCCACACACACGTCTGACTCTTACAATGCAGAGAGCACATACGATCCTGTACCTTCATTTCCCACATACTGTATATCACCTGTGTCCCAGTCGTAGCAGAGCTGTACCAAACAAAGCTTCAGTCGTCATGTATTTAAAGGGTAACTGGTGTTTTTCAACCTGGACACTATTTTCCTACATTTTTGAGTCTGGGTGATTAAGAGACAAAGGTTTTTTTTAACTGGTCCAGTATTGAGAGAGAGCGCTGCAGCTGGCAGCAGCAAAACAGGCTGTGATCTAACCACTTGGTGCATGTTCACCATCAATTTCTGTCCACTTAAAGTGTTTGTTTTTGCCTCTGACAGGCTCAGATTATTATTCAGAGTGTCTGACAACATTATGGAAAGGATCCCGACAAATATAGACCTTTTGTTAGAGTAAGAGCCTTCCAGTTTAACCAGAAACAGCCCCAAAATTGCCATAGCCAAACCCACCAGACTCCATTTAAATAAACAGTAATTTTAGGATTGAAAATAACACTTTATTCAAAGTTGACAGAAACAAAATAAAATACACAAAAGTCGTCGTGCTTCATCTTAACACTGTTCCAACAATCATCAGCTCTGGTTTGGTTGAAATTAACCCTTACTTTACCCAGTTAGACGTTAGAACATGCTGGCTCTGTACACGCTAAAATTACTGTTTATTTAAATGGAGTCTGGTGTGTTTGGCGATGACGATGTTGGGGCTGTTTCTGGTTAAACGAAAAGGATCTTACTCTTTAGCAGAGAGGTCTATCTCTGTATGGATCCTTTCTATAAAGTGTCAGTCATTTATAATAACAATCTGAGCCTGTCAGTGGCAAAAACAACACAGTTTAGTGAAAGTAATTTGACGTGTGAACACGCCCAGAGTGGTTACATCGCAGCCTGGCTGCAGCACTCTCACGCAAAACTGGACCAGCTTCAAAAAAAGTCGTTCTCATTCGTCACTTAGACACAAACACATGAGGACAAAAGGATCCAGGTTGAAAAATACCGAACGTACCCTTCAGGAGAAAATTCCTTTAAAGGGAATTAAAGCCCTTTTTTGTTGGTCCCATTATAACAGTATTTCCCATCAGTCCATGTGAACGGCCACATCGAGCACCACACATGCAAAAACTGATCAAAATGTACACGTCTCCCTTTCATTATATCCTGGGAACAAATGTTATCATTTACATCATTAATCAAGAAAAATGCACAGATCGTTAGAATTAAATCTTTAGGCTGAGAAATGTTAACACTTCAACTGGGAGTATCTTTCAGTCTCCAGTTGTTATCGTCTTCCCTTCACATAAAAAAATTACACCGAGAACAAGAGTGGACAGTCTTTGTGACATCCCAGAGGCCCAGCCTCCAGACACATGATGTTCGACTTAGTTTCCGTTTATCTCCATGGGACCTCCTTTGGGTATGAGCAGGCTCATCCGGCCCGCCGTGCTGGCTGCACTCTTGATCACCTCCATCCATCTGTGAAGACAAGACAGCAGAGTTGACTTTAAGGCCGACCTGTGGGATGCACTGCAACGTTGTGGGGATTAGAAACGTACCTTTCGAAGGTGTACTCGCTTTCTGCGCGGAAAAAGTAAACGTGGGACTTGAACTGCAGCTTGAAGACGTACTCCTTGTGAATGCTGTCTGATTCTTCGGGGGTGCTGACTGTGTAGCCGAGCAGTGGGAGGCTCGCCAGCGGGAAGTCATCCTGCAGACAGAGATAAACACACTGTCTGAGAACACACCCACTCACGTTTTAAATGTGTTGCAGCGTAATAACTGGTGTCAGGACGTGTCGGCTGACCTGGTGAGTCTTGTAGAAGAACAAGCAGAAGTTGGTGAAGACGACCCAGAGTTTCTGCCAGCCATTACTGTTCTTGAACTTCCTCAGGAGGTAACCTGAGAGCTGGTTCTACACAGAGAATATGACGGTCAGACAGATTTGATTAAAGATAAACTGTGACTGATGTTTCATCACTAATTCAGAATAACACTCAGTGATTTGTGTGTGAGCGCTTGGTTGTGACAAACTGCATTAATTAAAAGATCTGTGTGTTAATAAGGACTGTTAATGTGTTGCTTTAAAATGTTAAGTGTGTTAATATGCTCATCTCACTGAACAGTAAAAATTGTGGAAGTATTTTAACTGGACCTCTTGTAGTAATCTATCTGGGCCTGTGGTTCTGGTACCTGGTTCATGCGCAGGTAATCAGTGAGAGAGAGGTTCTGGTTTCGGTACCAGCAAACATGTGTGATGGTGTTTGGTCTTTGGCCCTGACCGAGGAGATAGCGAGGAGGGAGCTCTGGTGAGATAGCCGGAGAGCCGAAGACTGAGAGGGCGAAGAGACATAAGAAGAAGACAGGGTGTAGAGAAAGTGTTAGCATGTTAGCTTTGAGAGGAAGTAAGAGGGGGAAAATAAGAGCAGAAGTCGTCCAGGTCTGTGGAGTAAGAATGTTAGTGGTGGAGAAAAACCTGTGCTGCATGCACATTGTTAAAATCCTCTCAATTAAATAAGAAACCCAGAACAAAGAGCCTTCCAGGACAAACTTCAGTCAAACAGTGGAAACAGTAGAAACACAGGATATTAACAGTCACCAGGAGGAGAATAAAAAGAGGGAAACTGAAAAGGTTAGAAGGAAAAGGTGAAATGCAGAGATGGACCGCAGAACGATGGCAGCCGTTTGTCACCAACGTCTATATGCAGTGTTGATGAATGTCACTTAGAAGTAAGTTAAACTCAAAGAGTGAATAAAAGAAGTGGACGTAACTTCCAGGTCAAAGTGCCTGTGTTCTTTCTAATGGCCAGCAGGGGGCGACTCCTGTTGGATTATATAGAAGGGAGGAAATGAACTTCTAACCAGATTTATGACCTCAGTAAACATTTCCATAAAGTATAGTCCCATTTAGAGTCAAATAGACCAGCTATTATGAGCCCAGATATTGCCTGGTGCCCCCCAGAGGCGTATCGTCATCAGACCGATAGCCGTAGGGTTCTGAGACTGACCAGTGGGTGATGTCACAGAGGCTACGTCCACTTCTTTTATATGCTCTGTGGTTAAACTATCTGTGTTGTACTCAGAGTGTGTGGCTGTGTAAAAGTGTGTATATGTGTGTCTTGAAGCGGGCAAAGGAGGAGTACCTCCACAGCCTGGCTGTGATCTGACATAGACACACTGGTGTTGCGGTGCCAGCACACATGCATGGTGGTGTTGGCACGGTGGTGCGTCTGCTTGTCCAGTGAAGTTCGGGAGGAGTTCATGTCATCCTCCGACTCCTGCTCCAGAGAAACCTCATCAGATGACCCTGAAGGGATGGGAAGTTGTTTGGAGGAAAGGGATTAACTGGATATTTGAATGTGTGAAGGAAAAGATTTTTTTTTAAAAAAAAATTATTCCTGACTCAGCTGGGGAAAGTATAAAAAAGCCACACAAAGTATACATCTCCACACCATCAGTTACACCAGTTCTTCTACATCTCCACGAAACACTGAGGTCAAAAGAAGCTCTTACGGTTGGAGTGATCGCCGAGTCCAGCGTCGAGGAAGATGCTGGATTTCTCCTGCGACTTCTTGGCCATGTCGATAGCCATGTTCAGATCCTCAATCCACTTCCCCATCTCAACTTTAGAGCTGAAACACAAACATAAGTCTCATTCACACATAGTTAGGAACATTTGCATTTTGCACCTTTTCACACACGTCATGGAAATGCCGAAATAGATAGGGCAAGGGATAATGCAGCAGGTGGTGGTAATGGATGCCAACTGCCATAAAACTCGACAGAAAAAAAATAAAAGATACTGAGGTGAGGACATCAGAGAAAATCAACTCATGTTACTTTGACTAAAACTGGACTTTGAAAATAAATGGAGAATGTTAGTCCGACTGAAATCATACTTAATCGATTTTCTCAGTTGGGCTAACACACCCAGAATATGTGACTGGGAGTTGAATTCCTCCTGCATGTATACAGTCAATCGGACTCAAACTGGTCTGAGTATGCTCCACACTTTCCGCCCCTGGCTTTGACCCAAAAGTCGAATAGTATTAAATGTGTCACAGAAGAAGAAGTCAGGTAAGGAGCTCCTGGACCTCACAATTTTCCTAATTTGAGGACATTCTTGGCGACTGGTTTTCTTCCCTGAGTCAGCTGCTAACTGCTATCACCTACTTTTTAAACCTCAACGCTGTAACACATCACCAAATCAACACACACGTACCGCCCACGATCCTGCTGGCTGTTCTGTTTACACAGACATCGTTATGACACTATTACTACTTCTGTTCCAGGCTCAGGGGCGAGACAATTCTGTCCCCCCATTCGATGATTGTACCTTACGTACAGAACACTGAGGCGGAATAACGCTGCAATATGTATGCAGTGTGAAAGAGGAAGGACTTGAGGTGGGAAACTGGTGGTACTGGTTTCCCATTCACACCTGACCCTATGCAGGAAATGTTCCTGAACATTCCGGCGACAGACTGCATGAGTGAAAGATGAACGACGGATCAACAGTGCACTGATTTACAGGTGGGTTTTTACGTTGTGTGTTCAGAGTAGTTGGAGAGAAAATGAAGTACAACATGGTGTAATGAAGAAAGTATGATGAAAGCATTCTATCTGCTTTTGCTTAAGCTTTTAATTAAGCTATAAATAAATTATCCGAACCTTTTCTTTATTTGTTTGACCAAAAGAGATAAATTGGAGCTGAACTATAACTACTACAATAAAAAACAGTCCTTTCCCCTCCTCACCTGGCAGCCACAACAATGGTCCTCTGAGCAGAGTAGATGGTGAAGCAGTGAGGCACCGACCACTCATTCTCACTTTCCTCAACCTACAAACCAAAAAAGAGAAACCCAGAAAGCATTACCCAAATACTGGATACATTCAATCTAACACACATTAGTTTACAAAGGATGCTTTGAGCTCAGGAGTGAAGGGGGAGACAAAGTCTGGAAGACAGAGCTGCCACTGGAGCATCTACGTGTATCTGTGTGGAGGTAAACTATAAGGAGTTTGTTAAACCTCCTATCAGGACTGAAGTTAAAGACTAAAATCTTTGTCTATAGCTTTATTTTGGCTTGATATACAACTACAAATATTTGTAACCATCTTGAGTAATCTGTGGGGTGTGCGTTTTGGTGATTGCTCTACACAAGCATGGGAGAAGAAGGGTAGGGTTTGGGTTAGGGTTGGGCGACTGGAAGAATATATCAGCTATCAGCGATTGGTGATGACGATGGTCTACTTCCAAAGAACGAGTGAGAGACGCTGCTCAGCGCTGAAACAAAGGGAGACCCCACATATTTTATTTATTAAACTGGATGTAAGACATTTAAGACATTTTAAGGACCTGCACACACCCTGATCTACACACTGAATTTTTATAACCTTTACTCGTCTTGCAGTGTGTCTGATGTTCGCTTTCATTCCTGTCATGTAACTGTTGGTTTCAGCCGTGTTGCTGGTTTATGGTTTGTTTTATTTTTAAACAAGACACAGGATGAAGTGACTTTGATTAAATGTCACTTTTAAGCTTAGATTTGGTTATTTCCTGACAGAGGTGTTTGTTGCACGCGATGTGTGCAAGGACCACTGGAAAGTTGAAAATCCAACAATAATTTTGTTTAACTAGGGCTGTCAAGCAATTAAAAAAACAAAAACAAAAAACTAATCAAATTAATTACATGCTCAGTGATTAATTAATCTAAACTGATCGCATACATCAGCTTTTGCTGTAAAAGTATTTCAAAAATGTTGATTCTAAAGAATTTTGGTAAAAGTGTCGTAGTAAAGCTGCTGGATTTTGGTCACAATTGTCCCCCTGTCCTCTACCACCCAAACTGGTCTGCAGTCCATTTTGTAAGGGAGTTACTTAGTTGGTCACAGGTAGACTGACTCAGTTTTTGTCTGAACGCCTGGTCGAATGTGGCTTGATAAGGCTGCCTGCTAGCGATAAATGCTTTGTGTTGAGGTGATATTTCAGCCTTCAAGTCCTCCAATGATATGAAAATTCCTTACTGCAGAAACTGCAGAGAATGGGGCATCGTGGCTTAGTGGTAGAGCAGGTGCCCCATGTACAAGGCTGTTGCCGCAGTGGCCCGGGTTCGACTCCAGCCCGTGGCCCTTTGCTGCATGTCATCTCTCTCTCTCCCCCTTTCACACTTGTCTGTCCTATCCATTAAAGGCTAAAATGCCCCAAAAATATCTTTAAAAAAAAAAAAATAAACTGCAGAGGATGGTGCTCCTATCAAATCTTCCATCTGGACATTTTTTAAATATAAATGTTCCGTTCACAGGGCCAAGCAGCGTCGTCTCATCTGCCTCCATCATGTGACAAAGCCACTGTGGCTTTCAATGACACACTGGGTCAAAGGGCACCACAGAACATGATTAATCAGCATTAAATTCTTTAAAGCACTATTTTTTTCTGTGATTAATTAATTTAAATGAACGCGTTATTTTGACAGCCCCAGTTCTTACAGTTTCCTGCTGAGATAAATGATGTAATTTGGGCGATTTTTTTAAAGAAAGCATTCTTTCCAAACCTGCTGGCGGGTTTTGTGGTTAAGGATTTATTTTGAACAAATCAGAGTTGAATGCTGGAAAAATGGAAATAGAGTACAAGACGCGCATCCCAGTGTCTGATGGAGCGGGGGCTGGACTGAAGAAGCACAAAGTAGAAACAAATATATACACACACCAGTGGAATCTACAGTAGAAAAACCAACCAAGACGAGTTTGAATGAAGAGTGTTTCACTATGAATTAACAAGACAATAAAGT
Source organism: Epinephelus fuscoguttatus (assembly GCF_011397635.1). Lineage (NCBI taxonomy): Eukaryota > Metazoa > Chordata > Actinopteri > Perciformes > Serranidae > Epinephelus > Epinephelus fuscoguttatus. Next base: position 34,710,392 of record NC_064761.1, read on the forward strand.
CAGTCTCAGTTCGGTGAAAGAGAGAAACCTGCACAGTTTTATTTTTCTGTTTAGTAAAGGAAACAGGTGTAAGAGTATTTCCTTTCTTGACATTTTGTGACTCTATTTTGTTCATTTATTGGACTTAAAAAAGCTACGAGAGCTCGTGAAGCTCAGCAAACTCGCTGCCAGAACACACCTGTGTGAAAATATCACCAATCGCCGGCTGGAAAAAGTTACCATATCGCCCAACCCTAGTTTGGGCATCCAAACTGGCAGAGCTCAGAGGACTTACCGGTGCATCCAGCACTATGAGCTGCAGCCAGGAGTAAAGCAGAGACATGCAACGTTAGGAGACCCAGGCCCTCCCTTCTCAACACACGATCAGATCATACTGATGATTCTAACCTACACACGTCACCATCAGGGGTTACTGTTCCTCTAACAGTGTACCAGGAGCTGTAGTGGGACCTTTACAGGGCTGGCGAGGGTTAACGAGGGGTAAAAGTTAGAGGAGGTGAACTAGAGCTCGTATACTCACGATCATGCCGTGAAGGGGCAGCTGGCCGTGCACTTTGAACTGATTGGTCGCTGTAACACCTTTGCTCGTGTAGAGGAGCATGTCTGAGAACTGAAAAGAGACAGAAACATCTTTAACTATACTGATTTATAAGAAATTTAATCACAGTCAGTCGTAGTAGTTTTGTACTAACCAGGAAAAACATCCTTTGCTGCAGTCCTTTCTTGGTGAGCTTGTACAGACATCCCTCTCGGATGAACTCCTGCAAACACGAGAAGGTTGTCAGGTACTCTGGGTGAAGCTTTTACATAGTTTCCCAGCGCCCTCTACCCTCTGCTCCGTGTCACTGCACTCACCCTGCCCGGTGCTGTCAAGTTCTCGATGCCAATCAGGTCTCTCTGCAGCTCGGTCAGCTTCTGGAAGTTCTCCAGCCGGATGAGACTGCTCTGCAGCTGAGTGGCGATCTCAGCCACTTCCTTCAGAGCCTCTGTGAGGAAACAAAAATGATGTTCCATCAGTTTTCTGAAAGTCACTCAGTCCACTCTGAGAAAATACACATCTTCAATTTGCTGATATTTCACCTTAAAAAGTTTTAAATCCAAAATATTTTTAAGAATAATTATCTGAAGTAAAACCGCAAACATCCAGTAAATTATTAGTGCAATCACTGACGGTGTGAGCACAGCAGGTGTTTTTTCTCAAAGTCATCTTCCTCAGCTACCACTATCTTTACCAAGTAAAACTTCAGAAGCGGAGGACACAAGCTGAGGAAAACTCACCCTTGCAGTCGTCATGATCACGGTGGGAGGGAGAGTAATGCTTGCACAGTCTCTCCAGGATGAGTTTGTAGTGCATGAGGCGCTGGATGGGCTTGAGCAGGAATGTGTTGAGGGGTAAGTAGCAGACTTTCTGCAGCTCAAACTCTTTGTAGACTGTCTCCAGCTTCTTCAGCCTCTTGGTGGCTTTCTCCAGCTCTGTCAACACCTCATCATGTTTCTGCAGGAAGCTGGTGAATTCCTAAGGACGACAATAAACGTGTCAAATACAGGACCACTCTGTAAAGGAGAGGCCGCCTTCATCAGAGAGCTGACAAAGCATTCTCACCTTAAGAGAGCACATGTTCCTCAGCATCACGTCACCGATCCTCTGGTAGTCCCCTTTGACGTGAGCATTGGAGCGTCCCTCCCTAAGAAACACATTTGCAGATGTTGTCTTTATTAGCATCTCACCAGAGGCCTCCACACATGTAATCACACAGAGAGAGCGCAGGAGCACCCACCAGAGAGCCAGCCTCTGGTCCAACTCCTTCAGGAAGCCTCGGTGGAACTCATAGATGGGGTCGATGTTGGAGAACAGGAGGGTCATCAGGCCTTCTGGCATGGCGTTTTCTTTGATCACAGCACTGCGGAACCACTGAGCACGAGAGGGACAACACGCTAATGACGCATACACTCCTAATAAACGATCATGGAAGAAAATGACAAATCGGGCTTATAAAATCTCAAAAGTTAACAGCTTATTTTACCCTTCTTTATTAGAGGACAGTATCAAGCTTTCAAAACTTTTCTTTTAACGGTGGGTCCATTATTATTATTTTTGAGATTTTAATATCATCCTGTATCATCTGATGCTCTCGTCTTTGTTGCATGCACACTGGATATTCAACATAATCGGCTCCGAATCCGAGATAGCATCCAGTAGCTGTTCTAGCATATGTGGTGCCCTGGGCAAGCCTCCCACTGGCGCCTCCAAAAGACCGTGTCATTTGCTGCAGCTCAACAGTCACAGTGCTGCATATTTATTACCAAAATGCAAATAAACAACCTAACTAACAATAAAAAATAAGATAAAATTAAGTTTTGCTTTCAGTAACATGTTTTAAATGTGTTCTAATAATTACATAAATCAATCATCATTAAAAGGAATAAACAATAAACTATGACATTGTAAACTAATAAATTGTATAAATCAACTTGTTTTTTTTTCACCTCATACAATGCACGTAACTGTACATATTTCTTATATTTACTCATATATTGTAGTTAAATTTTCACACTTACTGCCTCAGCACAGTGACGATGTATATTTTATTTTAATATTTGAATTTTTACATCTTAAGCAGTGTTAAACACCGTAGCACAACACAGGTTTTATTTCATTTTAAAGCACATTTCATTTCTACTTTATTTTATTGCTTTATATTTATATAATTTTATTTCATACTCTTATTCTTACTTCTTATGATTCCCTTTTCTTTACATCGGAGCTACTGTAACGAATCATAATTTCCCCTCGAGGATCAATAAAGTATTGACCATTTTTATGATCATCCTTTGATGCAAGTTATTTTTTATTTTAACATACGATTACATACAATCCTGACTTCAGCGTTTGTATTTCAGTGACCACATTATCTTAACGCAGCTTTGGTGAATCCAAATAAGAACAGGGTTAAAAAACACTCACCACAGTGATGACCTCGAGGTCTTTCAGGTACGTTCGCTCTGTGGTCAGAATCTCTTTGGCAATGAAGTAGGCCTTATCGGTGGGATATCGCTGAGGGAGAAGAGGGACATTTCAAAACTGAGTGACGGACAACACGAAGAGAGACACTTCAAATCCTTCCCTCCATTATACAAACTCAAAGTTTGATCTTGTTATAAATTAGGGTTTTGTGATCTCTACTTTTAAAAGAAGGGGGTTGTGAGGCAGGGGGGAGTGGAAGGGTGGCATGTAAGCAGTGTACCTTCCTCCTGCCCTCCTCCTCCTCCTCTAGCCTGGCATTGCTGCCCACCTCGCTCAGGATGGGGCTCTGCAGTGGCGACGGGGCCTGGCCCGGCAGACTGAGGGTCGACATCTGGAAGGAGGGGGACAGGCAGAGGGGACCTTTGGAAGTGAGGGGCGAGAGCTGAGGGCTGTCCATGACCGAGTCTGTCAAAGAGGGAAAAGAGGAATTAAAAATCAGATTTAATCAGTGATTTAAATCAGTCAAGACAAACAACAGAGCATCAGAGCATGAGACAGCAGTGTGAGAGGTGGGGGAGGTGAAAAATAAAAGAACTGTAGAGGTTTCAAAAGAGAACAAACACGATCTTTTGTATGGCGTTTAAGTCAACAGTCACTCACATGACCATATTTGTAATAGCGCTAAAATACGCCGCATTCAGTCAAATATATACTCCATCTTCACCTAACCTGTTTTTCCAAAATTATCTCATTTCCTCTCAGAGAGAAACCACCGCCTGCACATTTTAACAAAAACAAGTGGAATGGTTCATCACACACGTTGGCCACAAATGAAAGGGGAGACGGCAGAGTAGACCAAGGCAAGTAATGGTTCCCACATTTTTTCCCCCTGCCATTGTTTTCAGAGCTCGCTACAGAAAGGACAAATGATTCACTGCCAACTTGTACGAGCCCGGCTCTGTTTCAGACAACTGGCTCTTCAGCTTTTGTTCGCTTCGCTACACAACAAATCAGGAGACAAAACACGCAGATGAAACGCCGGGCTGTCCTCTTTACTGAGTCACAGGTCACCACAGCTGTTCTTCCACTTCTATTAGACAGAGAGGAAAAAAAGGAGTGGGGGAAGGCTGAGAGACGGGGGAAAAAAAAAAAAAAAGAAAAACTCGACCCGGAAATAATTGCTCACGCTATCAGGAATGTGGCTTGTCTGGAGGGCAAATAGTTGTTTATAGTTTATCTGAAGTGGCCCACAGGGACTGACAGCAGAGGGGAAGAGAGCGGACGTCGGCTCCACAGCAGGAGGACGAGGGTTTGCTGTGGAATGACTTGGCACAGAGCCTGTCCAAACACACACACTCAGCTGGAATTAGGCTGAGGAATCTTGTGTACTAGTCCGACCCAACCCCCAACCGCACACAAGCTTGTTGCCTTAGACATATAAAGGCGATGTGTGCTGACTTGTTGTATACAGGCTTCTTTTTCTACAGCACTGAAGAGCATTTCATACGAACAGAATTTCTCTCATGGAGAGAATCAAAAGGAGCAGCTAAAGTAAGGAGTATACAATCTGGAGTGTGTTGCTCCTGCATGTGAAAACAGCTTTGAAAGATTTTTACGTGGGATCACAAGTTGGTCCTTAGAGTTTCATTTAGTTTTTAAATAATGAAGAAAATGATCAGGCTAAAACATCACACCTAATACACAATATCTCCAGTCTGATGTCTGAGTAAAACCAAAGAGGCAATCTCCAGGGCTAAAAAACGCCAAAGTGCCAAAAACTGCAGTTCCGCTAACAGCCACTTGAGGCTGGCTCCAAGAGCGAGTCAACCCCCATAGACCCCCATGTTGAAACTCAACTTTACAGCTGAAATTAACGCTTTTACAGCTTAGTACAAAAACGGTTTTAATCTCAATAGCTAATTTTCACGTTCACAGCAACTGAATGGGGGGTTATTTTTTATAACTCACCCATTTAGATTTTTTTTAAGACTTAAAGTAACGCATATTTAGGGTGTGGCCACTTTGAATGACAGGTGGGTGCCATTGATAAATGGCTACCACAACGACTACACTGGTTGGGTAAACATGTCGTTACCCCAATATTCATGTAGTATAGTAGTAGCTGTCACTATTTCAGTGTATTTTCAGCCCATGAAAGCTTATTGTAACGTTTTAGTCATCGGGAAAAGTTCTGTTTGGCATTTAATCTTACTAAAAGACCCTCTAAGGAGTCTGATGTTCGGTTTTTCCACTAAGTAAATTGTTTTAAGCCTTTTTTTTTTTTGCTAGCAAAAATTTGCATCATCACAGCTAATCATAAATGCACCTTGCTAACTAAGCTAGCAACTGGCGTTAGAGTTAGCTCCACTCTCATATCCAAAAGTGGTCACTTCTGGCTCCAAAAATCCAAGATGGTGACGGCTAAAATGCCGAACTTGAAGCTTCAAAAATGAGCCCCCAGAAACAGCACTGCTGGACTTTTGACATAGTGGCCAATTTGTACAATGACATCTTCAAGGTCTGTCGCTTGATGCCACTGGGCACAAAAAGACTTCATTCTCATAGGATTACATTCAGAGAGAAACACCTGTCAACTGTCACAACGAAAAGACTACTTTTATTATTTGGATTTCAAGATACCAGGAAAAAACGCTCATTTAAATCACCTAGCCCCATTCAAGTTAGCAGAGGGCAAAACCAGAAGTCAGCCATTTGGTTGCACTCGGCCACCGTAGTTAGCTCGCTTTGTAGGCCCCACAATGCGTTAGATCTTGGTAATTTCGTAGCATGGAAAAGTAGCTTTTTGCGCCACCAAGCAACTTTCATTTGCATGAACGGGGCCTTGCCTCCAACGCTGTATCCAGGTCTCTTTATACATCCATGATTTTTATCCCTATTCACGTTAGCAGATGCTAAAATTGAAGTAGCCGGCTCAACCAGCAGAAGTCTCTGGTGCGCTTGCTCCATGGTCACAATGGTGCGAAAGATCAAGATAATTTTACACTCGGGAAGTAGAACTTTTTCATGCTCCACTAAGCAACTTTGACAGGAATGAACGGGGACCCGGCACCAACGCTGTATCCAGGTCTCTTTATACATCCGTGCTCGAAACACGAGGCCTCAAACAAACGGGTAACATGTTGGCTACGTCCATTATTTCGTACAATTTAAAATGCGGACAGAGGGTGAGGTAAACTTCATCCGTCATGATGTGAGCCATGCACATTACAAGAGTGTCGAACACCACTGAGGTTTCTGTTAAAGCAGTTGAAAGAATGACATCACCATTGCGTCTTTGATTTTTCGGTCTGCATCTGAAAAAGAATTTTAAGTCTGACATTCATGGTACCCAAAAGTGATTACTTTATTCTTGAGAGAGTAAAAACATACACACATTAAGTACAGGTTTGTTTATAATAAGTCAATATACATATTCAGGATTAAGTGATGATTACTTGATGCCTAAGTGCAGTTATAGCTTAGCTGGTTATCATCGTCAGCCCCGTCATTAGTTAAATCTTCAGTTGAGATGTTTGAAGAATCACATGGCAGAAAAAGAATCAAGGCAACCAACTCGGTCTAACAGGTAACTGATGGCACATGAAACTAAATAACGTTCCACAACTGTTGTTGTTTTTATTGGGAAAATAACAATCCTTCAAAATGACAATGAGAACTGATGAGTATATATTCTTAGTGACTAAAGAGGAAAACTTAATTTAGAAAGCCCCTTTTTTCACATGGATGTTCACCGGAAACATCCATTGAAAAGTAAACAGGAACGTACACCTGAGATACGCATGACAAGCATGAAAAGAGCGAAAGTAAGTGCTTTAAGGCACAGAGGTGCGAGACAAAAAGGCAACACTAACAAGCACAGAAAAAGCAAACTTTGCTGAATTCAAGCAGATTAAAGTGAGCTCAAATGAAAGGAATTTTAAAAAAAAAAATTGCACTCAACAAGTCAAGACTGTTTTGAGGATGAAATGACAACATGGTGACTGATTAGTTTGATATCAAGAAAGTATTAGTTTTTTGTGTTCTATGGCACAAGTGAATTCATTCTAAGAGGCAGTTCACCCCCAAAAATCACAATATGCATATTTTCCCTCTTACTTGTAGCGCTATTCATCAGTCTAGATTTTTTTTTTTTTTTTTTAAGATTTTTTTTTTGGGCAGTTTTGCCTTTAATTGATAGGAAAGTCAAGTGTGAAAGGGGGGGAGTCGAACCCGGGCTGCTGCGGCAACAGCCTTGTACATGGGGCGCCTGCTCTATCCACTAAGCCACCGACGCCCCAGTCTAGATTTTTTTGGTGTGTACTGTTGAGTGTTGGAGATATCAGCCAAAAAGATGTCTGTCTTCTCTCTGATATAATGGAATTAGATGGCAGTCAGCTTGTGCTGCTCAGGCGTACATTTGAAAAACTCACAGACCTTGTGAGCAGTTTCATTTAGGAACTTTTGTCTTTCTACCAAACTACACCCTCTAACCCTTATCAGTGCGCAGGAGGAAGCGTGCATCTACTCATGAACGAGAAGCTCGAGCTCATGAGGTAAACATTAATGTGCGCCCTCCATGGCTGCGCTGTAATGTCTGCTAGCTCAGTGGTGCTAGGTGAACTAGCAGTTGATGCACTCTTCCTCCTGTGCAGTGATATAATTGGAGGATGTAGTTTGGTAGAAAGAAAATAGTTCCTACATGAAACTGCTCACAACAACACAGATTATCTTGAGTAACCTGGTCATGATTTCTGGAAAGAGACATTGCTGCTGAGTTCCATGATGTTGGAGAGAAGGCAGACATCTCTACGGCCGATATCTCCAGCACCCGGCAACTTGCACCAAAACTATATAGACTGAAATTAGCACTACAGGTAAGAGGGAAATTTGTATTTTTGATTTTGGAGTGAGCTGTCACGACAGACTTGACAAGACCAGTTGGATCTCTGAGGCAGGGAGGTTGGACAAAAAAATTAAATTGAGAAAAAAAAAAAAAAAGCACTGTGCATGCTTGTGTGTTAGCGACAAACCACATGACAGCAAACTATCATTCCTACACCAATACTTCAAAAACAACATGAAAAAGAATCCAGCTACTGTAAAAGAGAAATTCATAGCTAATGTGCAAAAGACCCCTATTTCCTTCGAACCAACAGAGCACCACCTTGTTGGTACCCTGAAGACAGCCAAAGCCAAAACCCCAAAATGTGCTAACATGCCTGAAAAGAGACATACTGATGCTTTAATAAAAGCTTCCCCTACTGAATCCAAAGGGTTTCCTACAAACTACAAACATGGATGGTTTTTAAAGTTTAAAAGCGCTGCGTCTATTATACATGGTTTACTAACTACTAAGTCTGCTACAGGTGTACGAAGCCTTACATACAAGGAGGATGATACATTCATTTTGTAGAGAGTGGTGTTAACTAGGGATGCACCGATCTATTGGGCAAACGTATTTGCTTTGATGACGACCATCGGCCTATCAGCAAGTAAGATGATAATCACTGATGGCAGTGGACGATGTTTTTCTGTTGTGTCACATCGGCTCCAGGCAACATGAGAACAACAGAAAATACTTGGAATGAACAGACGTCTTCATCTGGATGCTTTCAGGACTAAAGGACGCAGTAAACTCAGTGTCAAAGATTCGGGTGACAAACCTTATTGTTTCCCTGATAATGCTTCATTGTGAGCAACAAATCTGTTTTGAAATCGACAGGAGAGGAGCTAGTTAGCGTTAGCTGTTAGCAGCCAGAGCTAACTGCTAATGGAGGTCACTTTGAGTTACATCATGAGGCTTTCAAGCTCTCTTCAGTAAAAATGAATACTGGACAAAGGTAAATTCTAACACTCTCATGTAAAATGGAATTTTTATGAAACTTGAGTGCAAACAACTGTTTGAAAGAAAAATTTGTTGACATTTTCACAGCAATATAAAATATATATTAGAAAGGGAAACAGTGTCTGCACAACCCGAACAGGCCGCAGGATGGAGCCATGGATGGGTGTTACGGTTCGACGACGTGTTATGCGTGCCACCCACTGTGGAAGACTTTAACAGTAGCTAATAGTAGTTAACAGGTCAAAGAAGAACAACGGTGACCATAAATGTCCGTAAATTAGGACAACAATGAGGTGCAGGAGCTCCTTACCCTCCAAGCACAGGATGTAATCAGGAATTATGATATATTATATATAGTAAAAAGGCTTATGAGTTTTATCAAAGGCTGTTTCATGAATTGCTCATTCAAAAGGTACAGTAATATACAGTTCACTTATTCTTTTCATAATGGAGAGTTCTTTGTTTATCTGGTACAAAAGGGGGAATGAATAAAAACACAAAATAAACAACAACAACAAAAAAGCATTGGTATCTGCCCAATTATTCACAATCGGTGCATCCCTAGTGTTAACAGTGCACTGAATGGCTCATTAGTACACTGCTTACATTCTTTAACTTTGCTCGGCGTGAAGCTAAAATGTTACTTGGTGAGATTTATATATATTTTTTTATCCTTCAGACATGATGAACCTACCTAAAGTTTAAGTGCATGACACCTACTACATGCTGTCAACTGGTCTGATGTGAAGAGTGCTGACTCCAGCCAGCAGATGTCAGTGAGGCACAGAAGTGGCTCCATGGAGTGTCTCATATTTTACATTCAGGAGGCCTGTAAGGATCTCTGGACCTGGACGACTGTCTGTTTCATTTTAACCCTGAGATTAGACAAATTAATGATTACCATCTACTGGGAAACTGTACACTACACAAGTACCATATAAGAAAAGCCAGGTGATGATGATGATGATGATGATGATTAGAATAATATTATTTGTGACGTACTTTGTAAATTAGGATATCACATTTTTTAAGCTTACTTGTTGGTCAAGACAAAAATGAAACTAACTGAAACTACTAAGGCAGGCAAAGGTGGATGCACAACTAGGTTTTGTCACAGCTAAATTATTACGTGTTCAGCAAATAGAAGGCAAATCTAACAAGACATTCCTATGACAGTGTACATTCATGTTTTAAAGGACGGGAAACAGGACTTAAAAGGTCTAAAGCTTTCAAAGTAAAAGCCCAAAGTGTTTGTTGCCGTTTTCTTGAATCTGTGAGAGGTTCACCCAATGCATAAATCAACATTTCCTCTAAATACACTGAACCTGTCGATAAGACAACTGAAAAGACAAAGAATTATTCTGCATTCAAGAATCTCGTGAAAAAAAGCACCATAACCTGACCGTGACAGGGTTGAATCACTGATACAAACTAATAGAATCGTTCTGCTGCAGAAAACCAACATGTGGAACGGAGGATGTTTTCCTCCACTTCTCATTGCAGAGAGTTAAAAGTGAAAGCATGCAACAAGTGTACGCAACAACGACGTGCATCAGCGCTGATGAGAGTGCAGGTTGTTGGAAATGACTCAAAGTATAAAGACATAAACAGCCGGACACCTGCAGCTTTACACGGTGCAGCCATCTCTGTCTTTTCTGACAATTACTAAAAGCTTTGTGAATGTTAAAGTGTTGCTGGGACTAAAGTAAAATTGAATTATTAAAGAGTGCTGTTGCTGCTTATCAATCATCAGTCCCTCCAGGATGTCACTTGCTTTTTTGGGGATTATTGTGGACCAAAATGTCTGATTTCACGACCGCTTTTCTAAAAAAATTGGGAGGAACAAATGATATTGCAAGCCAGAATTGCAAAAATAGTAACACTTTTTTATAATTGATTAAAAATGAAAGGCAACTTGTTCCAATGAGACTAAAACCGCAATGTTCTGAGTTTGTGATTTATGCAACTCTCCATTCTTTTGTACGGAAGAACAGCCAGGCCACGAGAAAAAAAAAGTATCAGTATCAGGTAATTACATGAAAGCTTTCTTGTTCATAACAAGATGTTTTTCACATTATTGGAATTTTAGAAAGAAAAAGTTTTGTTTTGTTATTACAAAAAAATTTAATTACATAAAAACATTTTGCACAGATGTGAAAAATCTAACAAGAAAAGTTTTACGTTATCACAGGTTAAATAAGTATATTGTTATAAAAAGATTTTTTGTTATAATTTGAAAACTTTCTTATAACAAGTTTTTTTTTTTCAGGATTTTAGAAATGCGTCACGTTAGAAAAAGGTTTTTTATTTTTTAAGTTTATTACATGAAAACATCTTGTTAAGATGTGAAAAATCCCATTATAACAAAGAAACTTTTCGTGTTTTTAAAAAAAAAGTTTCACGTTATAAAAAGATAAATAAATACATCATTATAATGAGAATGATTCTTGTTATAACATAAACATCTTATAAAAATGTGGGAAAAGTTTAACAAAACTTTTATAACAAGAAAAGTGTCACGTTATAACAAGATAAATAAGTATAGTGTTATAACGACATAAGTTCCTTGTTACAACATGAATGTATTTTGTAAAAATGTGGAAAAACATCTTGTTAGAACAAGAAACTTTATGTTACTACCTGATACTGATCACTTTTCTTTTGTTTTGTTTCTGGCCTGGCATCAATAAACTTCCGTCCGTACCTGTCTTGTCTGTTGTTCATGTGTTTCAGTCATATTCTGGGTGTTTTGTGGTAGAAAAGTGTTTCACGTTACCCTGTTTCATGCAGAACATCAGGGAATTACCTTGTACGATTTTTATCAAATCAGAGACAAGGAAATGAGTTCGGTGATGTTGTGCGTGGGGCTGCTATGATTAGTGAGAACTACGATGACTGTTTAAATTTGTGGACAAGTTGGACAGAATTAAAAGGTTGCACATGTATTGTTGTGACTGTGACATCGCAACATCCCAGAGGGGCTGAATTATTGATCATTAAGTGCTGTACCGACGTGTGACTTACATTTTAATATGAGGGGATCCAGAGGGGTCTGCGAGCGCCAGGGCCTGCAGGTTGTGGCACTGAAGGAGGAAACCCTCTATCCCACCGCTCCCTGTCAGCGGATTACTGTAAAACAGGTTCTGCTCAGGAGGGAGGACACTGTCAGAGCCCCAATCGGAGTCTGAGTCTGAGCTGCCGTTCCCAGAGCCCTCAGTGGCTGTGGGGGGGTAGCTGAGCTGCTCAAGCTGCTCTACCAGGTCACTGAACTGCACAGCAGAGCTGCTCTCAGATCGCACTGAGTAGGCAGGGAAGTTGACCATAGAGCTGGCCTCTGACTGGATTTCAGAGCCTGGCAGGCGAAGCGAGGAGGAATCAGCGCCTCCGTAACCCACCGACATGGACTCGCCCGCAGAGCTGAGCCCCAGGTTGTCCAGGGAGCTGCACTCAGAGCGGTTATTAACTAGAGAGCTGGTCTCAGAGTGACCAACGATGCTATCAGGGAAGGGATTGGTGTTCCCATTCAGGTCCTCGATGCCCACACTATACATCCTGTTTTTGCTGAGGTCAGACTCCTCCACATAATCAAACTGATCTACTTTGTCATCAAGCCCAAAAGAGTAGGCCTCGGCCCCCCCACCGTAAAAAGAAATCTCAGTGGGATCGTCATCTATGAACTCCTCTGAGACATGCAGCGGGGAGTTAGACATGGAGAACATGGGATTCTGTTTTGTACGCAAAAGCTCCGCCTCAAAAGCCTCAGGTGTAAGAACCCCCTTCCTCTTCCCTCCACCCACTCCCACCGAGCACCCAGTGCCCCTCCTCCCACCATGCTCATTATCCTCATTGCCATTTTTGGAGGGCTGTGATTGGGAAGTGCCACTCTCTACACACACAAACAAGGGGCTGCAGTGTCCTGCTGCCGGATTGCTAGGGGCACCTTGAAAAGCGAAGTGAGATGGGGAAGCGGCCTTGACAGATTCTTCCTTCGGAGGGCTGGGGGGTCTGGTGGCTTGCGGAGGGGACTGAAGCTGCTGCTGCTGGGGAGGCGCTGCTGGAGACCGGCTCAGTGCAGGCAAAGGCTGTGGCTGAGGCTGGAGTTCAGTCCGTGGGAGGACGCTGGAGATGTGCGCTGGGAGGAAGGACACAGAAGCGGAGGAAGGGGAGCCTGGGGCCCTGAGACTGTCATTGAATGACAAGCTCTGAAACACAGACAGAGTGGGGGAGGGAAAGAGTTATGAAGGAGACAAGTATTCATTTATTCACTGCTGTACGATGCGATGACAGTTTTTATTTGTTGCACCTTGGTGCTTCACTGACCTGTTTTGGCACATCTGTGGCGAGGGAGCGAGCAGACATTCGTATTTTACTGTTCCTCCTGAGCAAGAAACAATTTAATGACAGGATTATTATTATGAATGCAGTGTGAAAACATCTCCCAGAAGAATTAGAAAGGCAAACAACCTGTCTGTCTGATAAACAGTTTATATACTGTACAAAGAAACACACACCTCTGGTATGGAGTTCTCTTTGCTCCATTTTCCCTGACGTAGTCCACAAGTTGCTTCTGGGTCCTCCCACTGACAGAGAGAGTTTGGAATTAAAACACTGAATAATGACACGACAAACATTTGTTCTGTATGACAGTGTTGAGCTGCTAAATTGCATGAGAAATATAGCATATCAGCGTCACGTATCAATGTCAGCCCTGTATCGTTAATAGCATGACAAGTGTATTAAACCGTGAGTTCCAAAACAACAAATGTATTAAGCAACAGTTAATCGGGGGTCTCATTTTGGAGCTTTTTGAAATGTTTCAATAGCTTAAAAGTATAGGGCTACTGCTAGCTACATGTCATTTCTAAACTATGGTGGCTCTGTAGGGTCAGACAGTAAAAGAGACACACTCTCATTGTTAATTTAGCAAACATAACTTGCCATTGGTGAACATAATGCCCATGGCTAACAAAAACGCAATCGAGTTGCCTGTTGGTGGAATCATGGTTTGTCATTTTGGGACTATCTCTATAATCATACACGCACATTGTGCATGGCAGGTCTATGATACATAATATGCACCCATCAGCCAAAACATTAAAACCACTGGCGGGTGAAGTGAATAACATTAATCATCTTGTTACAATGAAATGTTCTGCTGGGAAACCTTTGGTCCTGGGATTCATGTGGATGCTACTTGACACGCTTCACCCACCCGAACACCGTCGCAGACAAAATAAACCCCCTCATGGCAACAGTACCTGTCGATGGCAGTGCCTCCAGCAGGACAACTCACTGTGCCACACCACAAAAGCTGCTCAGGAATGACCCGAGGAACAGGACAAAGAGCTCAAGGTGTTGACTCTGCCTCCAAATACCCCAGTCCCAATTTGATCGGACATTTGAGGGACATGCTGGTATTCCAGAGGTACCCCCGATCCACCATGGGTGCTCCTTGGACTGGACTTGGCTCTGACCTGGATGGTGTTAATTGGTGTCTGGCACCAGGGCGTTGGCTTCAGATCTTTTGAGTCCTGTTGGTTGTGAGGTGGGGTACCAGCACGTCCCACAGATGTTTGATCAGACAGGGATTTGGGAAATTTGGATGCGAGGCCAATGCCTTGACTTGACGTCTCTGTCATGTTCCTCGGGCCACTCCTTAGCAGTTTTTGTGGTGTGGTATGGCACACTGTCCTGCTGGGGGGCCAATGCTACTGGGGGATGCCGTTGCCATGAGGGGTGGGTATCTGGTCTGCACTGGTGTTAAGGTGGGTGGAGTGTGTCAGGTGGCATCCACATAAAGGTGTCCCAAAAGAACATTGCATTGTGGCAAGATGATCAATGTTGTTCACTTCACCTGTCAGCAGTTTCAATATTTTGGTTATCGGTGTATTAGCATTTGATCCAATAAATATAACCATAGATTAGCAATTTGCTCTGATATCGTGTTTGCGGGTGTCCTTCACTGCTTGTGTCCAACCTCTGTTTGGATGGCCATGTAGCCCTAAAGCTTCACCCTACCCCTCTGTACCAACAAGAATTCGGACACCCAACCTTTAGACATAACTGTGAAAACAGAGGGGTAGGGCTAAGTGGTAGGGGCAAGAGGTGTACTGGGATTGAGCCTTGATGTCAGTATGTAATACCTGTATCTGAAGGAAGAGCCTCTGGTGAAGAGGATAGCTTTGGATTTTGGCTGGGGTTGGTCAAACAAACGGAAAAATGAGTGGTACTCCACACAGATCTTCCAGAAGATTTTACATTGGTCTCGACTGGCCATCATAAACTCAAGAGTGTCTTGATGGGGGCCCTAAGGATAAATACAGAGAGAGACAATACAATTACACAGTTAACTGGTGTCCTTCAGAGTGGATGGGGAATGTGAAGAAAAACTCCAGACAATGTCCAGAGTATCAGGTACGAACATTTCCTGTTGCCCTTTCACACATGTTGCGCACAACAGTAGACTGTCCCTTTCAGATGTCTTCTTAGCTACTGGAAAATCTATTTGGTTAAGGGGTGGCGCCTGGGTAGAGCGTACAGGAGGAAGAACATGACAAAGATTACACCGCGGTAACAGCAAATTTGTAATCTGGCCATAACAAGAGTTTCTTGCCGTTTCTAGAATTTGTCTGATTATTTCAGCTCTGGCCTTCTCCGAGAGAAGTTCCTGTATCTCTTCATTTATCCAATAAGACATTTTCATTGCCGTTTTCATGTAAATGACACTTCTTCTTCCCCCTCAGAAGTGTGTATTCTTCTGTTCTTCTGGCTTCATGCCAGCCGAATGATAGAAACGTCATCAACACGCCCACTTGCTCCCTGTAAATTCTTCAGACAACAACCTGCTCTATTCTCACATAGGCTCAGACGGATTACACAGATTTTGTGCTCTGGTGCTTGTTGAATGTCCGGCTCTGACTGATTTGGACCTTTCCATTTTAACGTACAGCTCCTTCAGGTTATGTTCAGGTTTTCAGTACATGTGTGAAAGGGACTTGAGACGTACAGATAAAAATAATTGACATCCAACACTGTCATTTTTTGAATAAAAACACAATACGTACATGAACCTCTGGGTGGAGCTTGATCAGGAACCGTTTCCTCTTGAAGCTCAGTTTGCGGATCTTGGACCAGTTGAAGGTATTTATTTTTGTGGTGCCCTGAAAGAAAAGGGGAAAAAAGAGAAACAACCTTCAGCATCACTGTTAAGGACCAAGAGTCACATCCACAAAACACAGCTAGAATGAGAGCAGCAAGTCACCTGAAAAACCTGAAGGCCCATGTGAGCAACAGCCAGATTGATTTTGGTGCCTTCCCGATCAGCTGCTGGGTGGAAGCGGACGCCGTACATCTCCAGTTTACGGGCAATCTCCAGGATCTGGAAATCTGATTCGGCTGGAGTCTGGCCCCTGGAAGAGACAATATGTAAAATACATCAATTTTTGTGACTGACAACGTGTTCTCTCCATGCAACAGGAACTTTTTTCTCTCATCTACTAACTATGTATCCAAAAAAGACCAACATGAGGGAGTTCCCCAAGGCTCAATCCTTAGTCCTCTTCTATTTAAATTTAGGAAGGTTCCATTAGAACAAATTATACAAATCAATGAAATTACCTCTTATAATTTTGCAGACAACACCCATTAAACTAAATGACAACACTACAATAGATTTTCTCAGAAAGTGCAATAAACACATTGATGATCTGCCTTCAGCAAAAAACTGAGATTAAGAGAAGACAGGTTAAAGCTCTGTGCTCATCTCTAATCTGTGAAAACAAAGCATTGGAATTCTGGTGTTATTCCTAAATGGCCTGAATCTGAACAGCAACATCTTGACAATAATTAAAAAAAGTAACATGCTCATGTTTCACCCAAACAATGCGTAATGCGCCTTCAGTTGGTTCAGATCGAGGTTGGAACACGTTCTCAACACAAACGAACCGCACCGGAGTTCTTTTGTAACCGGACCG
The DNA here is from genome assembly GCF_011397635.1 of Epinephelus fuscoguttatus. NCBI lineage: Eukaryota > Metazoa > Chordata > Actinopteri > Perciformes > Serranidae > Epinephelus > Epinephelus fuscoguttatus. The sequence continues at coordinate 34,727,175 of NC_064761.1, forward strand.
AGAACTTGTTTTGGTGAGCACCCAAATGCGTTTGCTGTGTTCACACCTGCCCAAACAAACCACACTTTGAGGGCAAATGAACATTAGTTCGATTAAACCAAACCAAACAGGGCAGGTGTGAAAGCACCCTAAGACACCTTTCAGCTGCATACTGGATTGTACCATCAACAACACTGAAAGCTTAATTCTGTTTCTCTCTCTCACACACACACACACACACACACACACACACACAATCTTAAATGTTCCTCAAATCAATAAGGTTACTAACTGCAACTGACCTGGCTTTTGGAGCACAAAGTGTAGTGTGTGAGTGTAATGTCTCTTTGATTAACCACATGAACTTTAAACAAAGATCGCATCATGACTCGTTTGCAGACTGGTGTGTCCTTAAATCCTTTACAACTTCCAGGATTTGAGCAGCATTATCTAAAACCATGTGATTACAACCAAACAGCATGCTAGGAAGACATATCCATCCAATCATCACCACATTCTAATTTTGTTCATCCGTTAAGCGGTGAAATCTCCTTAGGGCCCTCCCCTGCCCCACTGGCCTTATGGCTAATAGAGCGGCCAGAGCAGGGGATTAGGCCAGGGAGCTCGCTGCTTCTGCTTCCACACTGGCAACCAAGGGAAGAGATTAGCAGAGGTCTTTAGAGCCGCCAAATACACTGGGCTGAAAGGAGCCCCTATTGGCCACAGCATAGTAGTGAGCTAACAAGGCGGCTGGTGGTGGGAAAAGTGCAGCGAGTGGTTTTGTGAGACTCTGGACTCTGAAACGGGGCAAACCCTCTGATTATGGTTGTTTAGTGAGAACACATAGTTGTCTCAGTTCAGTTAACACTAAACATTTGTGTTTAAAGCCACATAAAGAGGGACAGACAAGACAAGACAGACAAAGTGCCACCGCTTACAAATTCCGCTTAATGTGGGATATGATTTTAAAATGGTCCAAATGGTTGGACGCAGCTATGTGCAGTTTAATTTTATATAACCATTTGTGCGTCAATTAATGACCCCACGTTATGTTGAATTCATGAAGACACGCCTCCAGTGAACAAAGAATTCAAACATGGAGAAGATTCTTGATGAGCTGAAGGAAAGGGGACCTCGTTTAAAGGGGAACTCTGGTATTTTTCAACCTGAAGCCTTTTTCCCCATGTTTTTGTGTCTTAAGTGACTCGTGTGACCATCATCATTTTTTAAACTGGTCCAGTGTTGAGAGAGCGAAAGAGGGCTGCAGCCTGCGACAGCGGCAAGACAGTCTGCAATTGAATCATTTGAGAAAAGTGCGCCGAGTCGAGTGGCGTCCATTACAAGTGTTTGTTTTTGCTGCTGACGGGCTCAGGTTGTTATTCTGAGTGTCTGACAACATTAGCTGTTTTGCTTGTTCAGGTCTTTATTGTGTCAAAGTCTAACTAAAAGAGAAGTTCTTGATGTTATTGTTAGTGGCATTCTGTAAATTACTTAAAAAAAAATAGATGTTACCAATTATTTTGAGATTTTACAATGCAACATCAGAAAAAAAAGTCATTATTTCCTGTCTTTGCCGATTCTTAGACTTTTTGAAGATTGATTTAAAGCTCCAGGGTGTAGGATTTAGGGGGATACAAAACCAGAAACTGAGTATAATATATTAAGTATGTTTTTTTTTAGTGTATAATCACCTGAAAATGCGAATCACTGTGTTATCGTTAACTTAGAGCTGTTTATATCTACATAGGCAGCAGGCCCTCATCCACGGAGTCTACCATGTTGCACTGCTGTGCTTTCTACAGTAACTCAGAACGGACAAACCAAACACTGGCTCTACATTGGGGCCACTCATGTTTCTGCATTTTCACTTTGGCTGCAGTAGTTAGCAGCCGCTCCGCAATGACAGCATCAGAGAAACAGATTTAAAGTGTTTTAAATCACCTGTTTCATTTGTTTTAGAGAGGAAGAGACCTCTGCAAATAATTCAGCTTCAGGCAAAAACTTCCTCGATGTCAGAGTTAAAGAAGAAGAAGAAAAAAAGGTGAGCGCCAGCAGGTACTGGGCTAGCACCCGTCAGCAACATGTCAAACAGTGTCGGAAAAACACTGATTTGTAACATTCAGTGTTTCTACTGGTTTTAATCATCTGGTCCGTTTGCTCTGGACGTCACGTCAACTCAGGCCTTATTTTTAGATTAATGAATTCAGTGCCTTTTAAGACTTTTTTAAGGATCTGTGGGAACCCTGTTTTTGCTTTAAGTCCCATCTGTTGAAAAGTACAAGAAGACCATGAAAAAAAAAAAGATGAACTGTGCACAAGGGAGCAGAAGTGCTGAGTCAGCAGCAGCGACAGCCTGGCACTCAGCTGGTCGGGATGGTTGTGGTCGGGATGAGACATTGTGCAGCTAGAAAAGTTTACCTGATGGCATGAATATAAGCACTGAAGCCGCTGGAACTGTTACTGAGGTTTGCTGATTGGTTCAATATAAACTAGTTTACTTCCTGACTGACACTGTTCAGAATGTTTGTTAGATTCACACAGTAACAGAGTCATGGAGGAAAAGACGCAGCCACAACAACACAGGCACAACCACATACTGCGAAGGCAGATCGATGAGGCCAAACAGAACATGACGCAGCTTCAGGGAGACACTTACAGGTGCCTGCGGTGGAGCTCCATGATCCTCTCTTGCACCTTCTCTTGGTAAGGCAACAGCTTGGTCATCCTCAGGAAGTCCCTGTCGGCCACGTCATCATAGTCGCCAATCTCCGCTGTGGTTTGAGGAAGAGCAGAACAGATCAGCTTTTCTGTCATGTTAACGCCATCGTTATTGTTTAGAAAGCGCTGCCGACGCATGTGTCGCATGTCACACGACAGGCCGACGCAGCTGTGTTACATGTCATGCCCATCACAGCATGACGCCGCCATTGTTTGGTTCTGTGTGAAAATGCAAAGACTGTAGCACCATCTCTGTGTACGAAGGGCTACAGTTTCACAGCCACACAAACTACATCCTCCAAATCAAATAAACAAACAAATAAAACTTTAATTACTGAACAGCCAAATACTGAGGTAGCTTCAACATACACTGGACGAGGTGCGAGGCCAGCAGGGCGCCTGTGTTTTCTGTGCAGATCAACCTGCCGTCCATCAGATCTCTTTTCATCTGCAGCGAAAACAAGTACCTATAAAAAAAGCAAAAGCACAAAAGGCTTAGTGTCCATCTGTTCATGTTCATTAGAAGACATTTTTTAATTCTTGAGTTCCTTTAAGTAAGACGTCCATTCATCAAATCTCTTACTGACTGCAGCAAAGCCCTCAAAGAACTTCATAAACATCTTCTTTTTTTTTTTTTAGGACAAGTATTATAATGCCCTGAAAAACCATAATCGTGAGCTTCTGAAGCAGGAAAAACATTAAAAAAAATCTGTGTATTTTCTAAAGCCCCTCTACACAGGCAGCAGATAAAAGTAATATCCAGTAGGAAATTACAGTCACTGACCTCGTGTACTCCTCCTGCAGCTGACCGGGGTCTGGAGGAAAGAATTTCACTGACAGTCTAAAGAGCGTATTCGCTGGTCCTGAAAAACATGAAACCGGATCATCAGCGCACAGGCACATTTTCATTCTGTGGAATTTAAGCAAATATTTGAGCTCACTTACGTCTGACTTGTCTCATAATGAGTTTTGTGGGTTCCAGCCAAACCTGGAGAGACAGAAATAACATCATCTTCAGAAAAATCTGACAGATGGTGACCGCTCTGCCTAAAATGACTCCTTTAATATCATCTAGACTCTGACATGGCGTACAGTCACTGAGTGATGAGGCATTGTTGTGGGCAGAATCTGGCTTTGCTGCCTCAGTGCAGGAGCCTGGCTGCCCTGTCACATCTGGGCTTGATTGAGGGAGGAATGTGCTCCATCCAGACAGATAGATTGAGCAATTGGTATCAGCTGATGTTTGCCTGAATCCTTCTCTCAGTTTATACTTACAAACGTGCTGATGTTACAGTCAGTTTAGGTCTGTGACATTATCAGCTGAATGCAGCGGAGCGAAGAGCTCAACCTGCTACTGAAAAACCCAACAGTGCCTCGTCCTCTTAATGGAGGACAAAAACAATGATGAAAGTGTCAATACATAAATAAATGTACAAATAAACACAGGAATAAATAAATAAGAATAAATAAATGCAAGAAGAAAAAATGCAGAAGAAACAGAAACACATGTCGCTGTACAAAAACATGGCAATAATTTAAAAAATTGTCCTTATTTATGTTCTAATTAATTATCAACTTTTATTTATTTACACATTTATTATTATTTTTTTATTTCAGCAGTTATTGATTCTTTTATTTATTAATGTATGTATTTATTTCTTCCTGTATTTACTTATTTATTTTCCATATTTAAACATTTATATATTTCAGCATTTATTTACTCATTTATATATTTATTTATATATTTATGTATTAATTTCAGCATTTATTTATTCTTTTATTTATCTAGTCATTTTCTGTATTTATTTTTGTATTTATTTATTTAGGTTTGTACTTCCACATCTCTTTACTCCTTTATTTATTTATATATTTACTTATGTCTGTATTTATAATAATCTAACACTTATTTGTTCTTTTATTTAGTCATTTTCTGTATTTGTTTCAGCATTTATTCTTTCATGTATTTATTTGCATATTTATGCATTTCTGTATTTATTCTTACATTTGTTTTTATATTCATTTTTGCATTTATTTAATCATTTGTTTCTTTATTTTTGCACTTATTTATACATTTATTTAAAAAGTATTTTAACATTTATTTATTTTATTTATTTACGGATTTATTTAACCCTGTATTTATTTATGCATTTATGTATTTGTTTTAGCATTTACTTATCCTTTTTTGTTTACACATTTATATATTCTTTAACTCATTCATTTTTGTATTTATTTAATCATTTAGTTTTTTGTATTTCAAAATCTGTTTATTTATTTCTGTAATTACTTCAGCACTTATTTGTTCTTTTATTTAGTCATTTTCTGTATGCTTTCACATTTATTTATTTCTGTATTTGTTTCAGCATTTATTCCTTTATGTATTTATTTGCATATTTATGCATTTCTGTATTTATTAATACATTTGTTTTTCTGTTATTTTAGCATTTATTTAATCATGTGTTTCTTATATACACATTTACTTATACATTTATTTATAAATTATTTTATCATTTATTTATTCTTTAATTAATTTGTTTCAGTATTTATTCATTTATATATTTATTTATTTATTTTTTAAATTTATTTCAGCATTTATTTATTTATGACTTTATTCATTCCTATATAATATATAATTAAACATTTATGTATTTATTTATCACTTTTTTGGAGTACCTCTCCTCTTTTATGTGACAAAGGAACCATTAAAGAGACAAAGAGCTGCAAAGTTAAATGTATTTGACCTTTGACCCCGACAGTTCTTTACCTTTTCGGTAAGAAACATTTAGTTGTTCTTATTTGCAGCTGCTGCCAGGCTTTAAACAAACTGCTCGACTCTTGTCATTTGAAAGTGTCTGTGAAAGCAACACCACAGAACGACAGATGCATTGTGTATACACATAATGGCTTTTCAGTGCTTTTGCAGTTGAATATATGAGCGTCTTCTCTTTGAAGAAGATTCACAGTGTGTGTAATATCTCTTCTGTTGCTTTCCAAAAAAAAATCTGTTGGTGGTCTTGAATTCCACTTATGTTTCTGGAAGAATAAAACATTGGAAAGTCTGACATTTGTGTATGGGCACTTGTGCCAGACGAGTTAAAAATATTCCCAGATTATATACTGCTCAAGTCCAGTAAAAACAATTCTGCGTCACAGTTTGCACCGCTGCAGAGAGCTTAAGAAGAGCAACTGGCTGAGAGGTGACTAATAAAGTTCATCTTTTGCCCTCAGACAGTCATGTTGTCCACAACATGTGACCTTTGACCTCTGAAACACAAGCTGCGATTGCTGGTCAGTACTTAAACAGATATAAAGAATCACTCAGCATGTCAGTTCCTGGATGCTCAACAGGAAACAAAAGACACAGTGCGGCTGTACGTACCCAGTTCATCTGCATGTTCTGGAACTCCAGGCCAAAGTAATCACTCTCTATGAGGTTGCCTCTCACGAAAACCTCAGAGAGGAGGATCTGTCCAATCGCTTTCGGCTGAAAGAAAAAACAACAGAGAAAAAAAGGACTCATTATTTTCATCCCAAAAACCAACACAAAGATCTTAAGGAGCACTTCACCCCTCAAATGATCATTTGTATATCAATTACTCGTCCCGTGTTACACTGAATTTGGGAAGAAGACTTTGTTTTTCTCGCTTGCTTTGATGGTGAAAATTCTTGATGACCTGAAGTAAAGGGGGACCGCAAAACTACAACAGCAAAACTACATCAAAACATTTGGTTCTTTCCAAACAGACAGTCCTTTCTGACAGAGAACTTAACAGAAAGTGAAACTTATCTGTGCTCTCTTCAAAGCCGGACTCCATCGACAATAACAGCCTTTTTAATCTCTCTGAACATGGGAGCAGCTGGTCTACCCTTCAGTTAGTTTGTTTGTGTGACTTTGGTGTTTTTAACAGTTAATTCAGGTTTACCAACATCACACAATAGCACAAAAAACTAACTAACGCAGCCAGTGGTAGACCAGCAGCTCCTGTGTTCAGTGAGGTACAATTACCGTTTTTGTCAATGGAGTCTGGCTTTGAAGAGAGCACAGGTAAGTTTCACTTTCAGTTCAGTTTCTTGTCAGAAAGGACTGTTTGGTTTGGTTCAGTTGAAGTCGAGTTCATTTGCCCCCAAAGTGTGGTTCGTTTGGGCAGGTGTGAACACAGCAATCACACTCGGGTGTGCACCAATACAAATGGACTGAGACCTTCTTGAAGAAGTGGTCTCGGTCCGGTTACAAACGAACTCTGGTGCGGTTTGTTTGAGGTGAGCACGTGTTCCAACCTGGATCCGAACCAACTGCAGTCACATGACACATTGTTTGGGTTAAACATGAGCATGTTACAGTCCTGGAGGATTATTAATGTGCACCTTCTCCTGTACTGCCTTAATATGCACATTCAGCACATCCAATGCATCAAAACATTGTTTTCTAGTTGGAGCCGCGCCTCGTTTTCAAACTGTATGGTTTGACTAAAATGAACAATGACAGCAATATAGTCCACGATGAGCAGCGCTAAAATCAACCTGCGTAGTTGTCCCTCCATTGTGACATTACAAAGTGTCACATTTATCTTGCTTCTTGTTTGCTTCTGGTTTACTTCCAGAATTTTCCCACATGGAAATTCTGACCAATCAAGAGCAGCTTTCTGGTGCAAGGCATTTTATCTGGTCCGCTTGTAAATGCTGCCGTGAGAACACGAACCAACTCTAGGCCATTATGCAACTTTATAACAAAATGATTCCCTGATTCAGACCAAAGTAAGACAACTCTAGGTCTGAAAGCAGCTTTTGATTATACTGCACGAGTCTTGAGAGTTTGTAAACGAATGTTAAACATGGACCCCAGTGACTTCAATTCATCGAGAACTTTCTCAGTTTTAAGTTCCTTGCTCACCATGAAGGCATGTGAGAAAAACAAAGTTTTCTTCCCAAATTCAACACAGCCTGTGGTGAGTAAATGATTTACAAATGCTCAGTCGGGGGTGAAGTCTTCCTTTAAAAGCACACTGATGATACACCTTACAATCTCAACGGACAGAAATTTCTTCTTGAAAAACTGTTTTGACAAAATAAGTTTGAAACACAGTAAATCTGGCCAAAAACATCTGTGATTATCAGACGTCACAGGCTGAGGTGAGGAAAGCCAAGCACAGAATAAACGCCGTCTGTCTGTGTGGTGCAGAAAATATTTGGCATCCGTAAATGATCCACTTCATGCGCGTTTTATGGCCGCCTATGTTCCATCTGTCAATTCAAATAGTTTCCTTGACTTGGACGAGTGAGTAAACTGCAGAAATGTGTCCTACTGTACATTTAAAGTCATCCGGCCCTGAACAGAGTGCAGCAGAATCACAAGCAGGAAATCTGCCGCAGTTTACCTTCTCAACGCTGCGGGGTTTGTTTTCACTAAACGAAGGACTAATTACTATGTACTAAGAACACACTGCACTTGAGGTTTGGAATCCTAGCCTGTGACTTTTTGAGAAAATTATAGCCTGAAACATCTGGTTGTAATGTAAAATAGTATTTTTAAAAGCCTTATAAAAAGAACTGCTTTGCATCGGCTGAAGTCAAACACTACAACTCAAAGAGCAGCAGCAGATTTACTGTAGTGAGTCTTTTCATTAATTTGATACAATCACATGTTCTGCATTCACGAAATCTATAAATTGCAGGTGAATCCTACTGACAAAACATCCATAAATGTAGGAATCTGTAGTAAAATGACCTTCTCTCCGAGCATTTACAGTGTCCGATTACAGCTGATCTCAACCAGAGAGCAGAAACTGGTGTGTTAAAATACTTTGTCTGGGTTGTGTTTGAGTGCAGGCCAAACATACGATCCACACGGCATCAGGAAGTATTCAAAATCTATCAGCGGCCAATGTAAGGAACATTTTGAGGTATTCTGTCTCAGTTTGACTGGTTCAGAGGAGCTCAGTGAACTCAACAAAGAGTCAGAGTAGTAATATTAGCATAAGGGGGGAAATTACTTTAAGTGTGATGTTTTCTCTTTAAAAAAAAAAAAAAAAAAAAAAAAATTATCAATGCTTTAAACAATATTTCACATGCAGAGTTGGAACAAAGTTGCAGCTTTTATTTAGTTAATCTACGAGTAACGTGGTGAGAGAGCAGAAAATGGCGGAAGCTTCAGTGAAGCAAGCACCTTCAGTTCCTGTAGGGAGCCCGGCGTAAACTCACCGATGGATAAGCAAACTTTTTGTTGCTGATGTTACACATGTTAGACCCAACCCGCTGTGAAGCAGGCCCTGGGGTTTGCCCCGGCTGAGTTTGAGCTGCTACAGCCACTACTGAGTGGATCTCCTAAGCCTCAGCCACTCTCCTCCCAGCAAACAGTCTCATCGTGGCGGAGAGTGAGGCGGAGGGACCACAGGGTGCATTTACATTTAAAAAACGTCCAGATGGAACGGTTGATAGGAGCACTGTTCTCTGCGGCAAGGAATTTTCATACCATCGGAAAAACTTCAAGCCTGAAATATCACCTCAACACAAAGCATTTAGCAGCGAACCCAGAAGTGTGAGCTGGCACAGCCTCTGATACTAGCGCTAGCAGCCAGCCTCGTCAAGCCACACTCGACCAGGCGTTCAAACTGAGCCACTCTACCTGTGACTGACTGACTAAGGGCCACTCCCAATACCCCCCCCCCTTGGCCCTACCCCTACATTTGCGCGTTCCCGTGAGGGGTAGAGGTGTCCCAAGAGGTGTTCCTTTTTGCGTGTAGGGGTAGGGGGCGTAATGAGGGGTTAGTGGGTATGAAATTAGCCCTTCGGAGCAAGGGAATTCAGATGCTGGCTTGCCAGCAAGGGGTAGACGTCGCCATGGCTACCACCAAGCAAGAGACGGGGAAAAAAGTTCATACATAGCTAACGTTACTGTCGTCAGTTTGCTTGTTAGCTAGCTAGCTAGCTAGCTCGCACTATCTGGCGTTTGTTCTGCAAAATTGTCGGATTTTTCACATTACGATAACATGCCAGCTAGTGTAACTATGCTGTCTCATAATGTTAGCTTGTTAGCTAGCTCGCAGAAGTCCACTGTTGTCTGCTGTTATCATGAATAATGCAAATGCAAATCAGTAGGAGACTCTATTGTAGATGCCGGTTGGAAATGTAGATGGCTCGCAGCTTCCTGTTTAAAATAGTTACGTATGCGTGAACATAACCAACACGGTGACGTAGTGAGTGGTGTCCCAATTCCTAGGGAAAGATTTCAACCCCTACCCCTCGTTGCTTTATTTTCAAGGGTCAAGGGGATAGTGGGCAAGGGCTAAGGGTAGGGCCAAGGGGAACTGGGATTGGGCCTAACTCTCTTGCAAAATGGACTGCAGACCACTTTGGGTGGTAGAGGACAGGGGGACAACTGTGTCCAAAATCCAGCAGCTTTACACAACACATCTGTCAAAATTCATTCGACTTGAATGTTTCAAAATACCTTCATGTGTATGCAATTAATTTTGATTAATTAATCACAGAGAACACAATTAATCAGATGCATTTTTTATTCACTTGACAGCCCTAAAAATAATTTTAAATCTGCCTTAATTTACTTAATCTAAATTACTTGTAATATAATGGATGCAGAGGCTATGCCATAACCTACACGGTAGCCTGATGTGCACCTCCCCATACATGTAACTTACAAATGACGCACAAGTCTTAATCTGCCTTAAATCATATACTGAGTTCTGAGCAGACAGAATTTATGTCTGGAGTGCTTTGTAAACAATGTTTTTAGAGCAAGACCACATCTTCCCTGTGGATTAAGACATTTTAATCCAAGAATCTCTGTTTTCTCTTTAATGTTTACCTCTTTCATTTGTTATTTTACACTTAAGTCAAGTTGAATTCAGGCTAACACGAGTTTAAAATGTAGATTTCATACCACAGACAGTAATGTTAAACAGGTATAATGAGCCCAATCACTGCTCAGACATGAGGTATTAAATATATCCACCTCTTCTCCATCTGTAATGTCTTTAAAAAACTGTAAAAGAGGTTTGACTTGGTTTGACAAGAAGAAAAAAAAAAACAGAAGTTAGATGTGTGAAGGCAGATTAAAGTAAACAGACTGTTTCCTCAGTGTCTTGAGCAAATCACTGTGTTAACTCTCAGAAGCCCCGCCTTTGTGTTACTCATTAACCCTCTGCAGGAATGTAAAACTGCACTCATGTCTCCAGAGACAGAGTAAAATCTTCCTCTGCTACATTCAGCTTTATCTTCCACAGTCTGAGAGCGAGGGATGATGAGTTCACACAGACTGCTGCCAGACAGCTGGCAAAAAGGACAAGCTGCACTACTGTACACCCCCCTCACATCCTCCTGCATGAATACACACGCAGTATGCAGACAGTGTGGTGGCTGCAGACAACTATACACTGAACCCTGGTAATTTTATATCTGCAACAGTCCCTTTTCATCACAAAGCAAACCTGTGCGGATCATTTCCCTTTAAATAATTTCCCCTAACTGCTGACCGCGTTGGCTTATCTGTGTGTGCAATCAGTCACTGTGTACACTGTGGGCACACACTTATTATACCACTCTTTAATGGCATCTCTGCGTTCAAGAGCAAAAAGTGAAAGGAGGGAGAAAGAACGCCATGTGACACAAGCAATGAACCAAAGCTGAATTTAGAGCAACAACATGACAGAGACATGAAACATAAAATAAACATCAAATTAACACGATTTGTGGAGCGAGTCAGCTCCTGACCACAAATTACACATTTAAACAGCTCCCATATACAAAAAAATTCCACCTGGACCTTTATGCTCTGCCATTTCTCCTCTAATCATCACGCTGTAGACTGTGACAGGCTGTTATGACACCACAACTATTTTACATTACCAAAGGTTTATGACAAAATCACTTGACGACACGGCGAGAGAGGAGAGGGAGAGGGAGAGGCGCTGTGCCGCTGCCAGAGGAGCCGCTGAATGAGTTCCTTCTGAGCGGTAACTCGCTAAAAGAGTCTGAGAAGTAAAACATTCAGGACACCACAGTTTGTTCCACACTTCTGAAGCTGCTCCTCTTTCTGGAACCACCGCAGAGTCAGTAATAGTTTCGCTTTCAGACATGCTTGTTGTGGGTAACAGTAAGACGTCAATGTGACAACAAGTTGAAATATTGCGAGTATCACAATATGAATTTTTCCTATCATATTAAAAAAATACTGGTTTTATCGTGAATGAGATGATGATGGTCTGACTTATCTGACATTTCCGCTGTGTTTATTTCACTGCTGGTTTTGGGTAAATTCAAGATGTAGCTTTTTTTCGTCTGTGGCCCAACAGGTAAATCATGTCTTCGATCTATTGTCAGTTAAAAGTGTTGTCATTAATGAGATATGGAAGCATCAAACATGCTTACCAGATGAATGAGACGTAAACATTTTGAAATAATAGACGCTGAGTCCAGAGTTGTTTTTGAGTATATTTGTTCTTCGCAAACGGAAGTCTAACTTACTTTGTGCATGTATAAGTCCTGTTTGTGCATGTGTGTGTCTTTCAGACCTGTGTGTAATTGACAAGCAAGAGTGAAAACATTGAATTTCCCCTCAGGGGGATTAATAAAGTGAATAAACTTAAACTTAAACTAAACTTTAAAGTCTACCTGCAAATTATTGTTAACATTGTGACTCAAGTATTTTCTTCGGGAAACTCTCATCACTCTGGGAACGCCCACCAGAAAATCTATCTTTAAAGATACTCTGAAATCACCAGTTTTGACTTTCCTCAATAGCAGATTGTAAAGAGCAAGTCTCACGATATCACATGCCCCTAGTGTGAAACATCAAACTCCCTAAACTGCATTAGAGAGAAGTGAGTTCCAGCATAACCACCGATAGTTTCTAAAGAGTGTAAAACATTTTCTGAAAATGATCCCAACAAATACTGTACAATTACTGCCTCACGTAATTTAAATCCATTCTGCCGTGCAAACACAAACCAGTGGGCTGCTTCCTAAAGGTCCATCTGGCATTTTCAGTTCGAGCACATCTGTGATGTGACAGTGAGATCACATGCAGTTTGTTCACACCACACTTGTGGTACGAACCAGTCTCATCTCCGAGCTCTAACATTAAGGCAGGTCAGTGGGTCACCCAATCAAGCTCAGAAAGCAGCAGGGATTATCACTAACAGATGTTTCTCTGGGAGACAAATCTTACCCTGTGTCTGTGAGGGGAAAGGGCGGTGTGTGTGTGTGTGTGTGTGTGTGTGTGTGTGTGTGTGTGTGTGAACTACAGGTTTTAAAAAGCAGCCTGCTATGAGAGACTGCGCTTCACATGCACAGAGAGCAGAGAAGAAAAAGCAGGTAACCCAAATATCAGCCAGCCTGACTCAGATCAAGGGCTTGGGTGTACCTCGCATGACAGGTTCAGCATGGTTCACCAAGCAGTAGTCTAACTGCCCGGCCAGCGGTGAATGAGCTGCAGTGGAACCTCCTCCTGACGGCAGGGGTGTGTTGGGGCTTGTATCTGGCACAGTGGGACGCACATTGTTAAGGCCTCGCCACCGGGAGATTTCCCGCTGACACACATTTGAAAGCTCTGCACACCAGCGGCCACTTTCACAAGTCTGTGAGGAGACGTTTCAAAAGATCAGCAGCTTCTTTGATGCGTCTCTTAACCTGACGGCAGCTTTAAAGCACCAGATTTCTCTTCACTACCTGGTTTCAGGACACACCTGTGGACAGCCGGGCAGGGCATTTGTTGGCAGATAAACATGACGCAGTGGGAAGGATAAGGATCAGGTGTGTTGCTGTGCCTTCTGCTCAGGTCACCTGTGTAACCCAGATACTTTACAAACTAATCTCAGACTCCACATTAGGGCTGGGTGATGAGGAGAAAATCAAATATCACAATGTTTTTACCAAATACCACGATGTTGATATTGTCAAGTCGAATATTGCTGCTTTCACAAATATAGATCTCATTACAAAGTGCTCTGCTGGGTTTAACATGGATTTTAAATGCTCAAGTTAATGGTCGTCTCAAAAGCTCACTCATAGTTGCTTAATGATTTTAGCATTTTCACTTCTAGTAGTTACCAGCTACACTCCTACAGGTGGTTGCTTTTTAATGTAATGTTCTAATTTTAGTCCCAATTTGAGTCTCAATGGAACTTCTTAGTTAAATAAAATAAAATTACAGTGAAATATAGTGATAAAGTGAGTGAAGGAAGATCAGAATACAGCTAGAAGAGTCGGGAAAGTTCAGAAAATCACATCACTTTGCAGTAATGCAGCCTTTAAAAGCAGGAAAAAACAGCACTTAACATATCACCATACCCAAAACCTACGATGACATCTCATCTTATTTCACGATATCGATACACCAAAATATTGACCGGTTTTGAAGGTAAAGTGTACTGTAGGTACACTGGAATCTCTTCTGTCTGAGCGCATCTCCTGTCCTCACTGACTGCATGTCAGACTTTTTCTACACACTTCTATAACAAATAAAAAAGTTTCAAGTTTCAGTTATGAAACAACCGTCTATTTAAACTAAACAAACCCTTCTGTTTTCACTCTTTTAAGGGTCACTGATAGTAATAATAATTGTGTAATACCGGCATACAGTGAATCCGTGATATTTTCTGAGACGATAAAAGTACCGTGAATATCTCATACTGTTGCATTACTGTCCGCAAAACACAGCCGGAGAATGGCTGGAACAAATAAACAACAAACAAGACAAATCACCATGACAGAGGTGGTTGAATCAAGTATTTTGCACGTGATGAAAGAATCAATGTGAGTTAGATTAAATATGCAGATTAGAATTTAACAGTGTTGGGGAATGACTAGTTACATGTTAGTGTGTAATAGGCAGTGTAGTGGTTAGCACTGTTGCCTCACAGCAAGAGGGGTCCTGGTTCGAACCCAGGGTAGGGGAGCCCTTCTGTGTGGAGTTTGCATGTTCTCCCCGTGTCAGCGTGGGTTTCCTCCAGGTACTCCAGCTTCCTCCCACAGTCCAAAGACATGCAGGTTAATTGGTGACTCTAAATTGTCCGTAGTTTGTTTGTTAGAAATGTAATAAAAACTGAATAAAATGTAAGAAGTTACATTACTTTGATGAATTAAAATAGTTATACAAAAAGTATGTTTTTTAGCAGGGTAATTAGTAATCTGTATTTCATAAGTGACGCTCCAAACACTGGTGGTCAGAAAAATGTGGTTTTATTCTCACTGGAGAGACTCTTCTCATTCACTGTTTGTACATTTTCCTACAAAAAGTAATGCACCAAAATTCGTAAATATCCCACGTAATGATGGGCCAGTATTTCAGCATAACCCACACGTGTATGAAGGATCACATAATCAATATGCTGACAGAAGTAAATAAGGAAGCGGTCCGGAGTGGTCAATGAGAAGGAAGGTTGAGGTGGTGGATAGGTCAATAAACACAGGACTTTTCCCAGGAGAGATGTTTGGAACCGTGTGAACTTTGAGTCATTTTAAAAGGCACAGCGTCACCGTGTTTCTGTTCCTTAACCTGACCACAGTAACTTAAAGTTAAGGACGTAACGTCATCCATGGGGCGCTAATTCACAGGATATCATACGAACTGTTGCATGAGGATACGTTGCACTGAAACAAGCTGCCTTTAATTCTAAATGAATCACACAGACAAAAAAATATCGCCAACTGCTTTTGCCATTTTCACTTAATCAACTAATTCCATTGAAATAAATATTGCAACACACAAAGCTGCTGGGAAATCAGACATTTTAGGCCACAACAATCCCAAAGAAAGCCTGCGAGGGACTGAGAAATGTGCAGAGCAGATGAAACAAGTCGCTCTCTGCACAGCCATTAGATTGTTCAGCTACTTCAGTCCACAGTGGGACAGTGTGAATGCTTTGTAGAGCTGAGAGCTGAGTGCTCAGCTGTAGTGGTTGTAATGAAGAGCCAGAGTCCTCCTTTTATGAGCGTGCAGACAGACGCCCAGCTCTGCTCCCTCCTTTACACATTACAGTATTACTTTATCCCAAACTATTGCATGTTACTCAAGCTCTATTTAAAAACACCCTGAATATCCAGTATTTTCCTTTTCTCACCAACAGTTATCAGATTAAAACAGCACTGACACATTACCAACAAGTCTCAAGAATTTCATCATTCACAACAGACAAAATCACAGATTCTGCTTCAGGCCACTGGTTCAAATTCCAAACTTTCAGCTACTCTGTGTGTCCCCTCCCCCACCACCCGGCTCAAACTTTGTACCGGCCATGACTGCTCCCTCTGAACTGCTCTTTTAACACCAGAGCACCCCACCACCACCACCCCCCTCCTAACCCACTTGCTTGTCAACCTTGCTATTTATGTGCTTGTTTGCTAACACTAAAGCAAAAGCCTGTCCGGGTTCCCTCCCACCGATGCCCCGACTGTACTGCATTTTCACACAGCTAGGTTCCACATCCCACCCTCGGCCTTTTTCTTTCTTTCTTTCTTTCTTTTTTTTCTTCTTTGCAAGTTTGGAGCTGGAAGTTAAGGCCAGTGGAGGGGCTGGCCATGCTGGATAAAAGAAGCCTGTGTTTCCCTGCCCTGCCGGCCCGGCCTCCCTGTCCAGAAACCACAAGGCTAAGCTTTCTCCTGCGCTGGCTGTGGGAGGGGCCTGAGGACAAGAGCCATGCAAGCAAATGTCTGCTGATGATGATGAACATGCTGGGTACCTGCAGCGGATGAACGCCATGGATCAAAGCACACAAACTCTGATCTGATTTGTCTGTTGTAGTTCCACACTAAAAAACTTAAAGACATTATAAGACCATAAATACACAGATTAAATCACACCATGTGTTCGTATGGTTCTGCAGTATCAGGAGATGATATCTGTCAGGCGTTACAGGTGGCAAAACTATTCAGCATGACAAAGCCGGGACCAAGTGTGTCCTACTCATGTGTAACATAATTTTCCTGCCAAAATTAACACACATAAATCCAAGGAAACCCACGAAAATAGGGAATAGACTCCTCTCCTATCGCCAGTAGGCCAGAGCTCTGCAGCAGGTGAGTGCACCCTTCTATGGGTGCGTCACATTCACGTCACAAACAGGTTAGTAAACAGTAAAAAGCAGCATGGAGGCCAGTGAAGATGTTTTTTTTCTTTTTAAAATCTGTTACTTATTCAGTCTCTCATTCAAACTCTGGGCCGTCTAATTTGGAACCATGTTCAAGCACCGTTTAAACGGAGATAGACAGACTTTAGCTGCATGTCGTTGCTTAGCAGGTCCAACTAGGTGGCATATTTCAAACACTTTGGATCGGAGCAGGAAATCTGCTGCCCATGATCCTGTCCTGCATATACAGACACCGTTTCAGTACTGTTACTTTTTCTCATGGCAGCTTAAAAGCGAGACAACTCCTCATTCCAAGATCATACCTTATATAAAAAACATCGAGGCAGCATGACGGCACAATAGTCCCGCTCTGAACAGGCTGTGTAAGAGGGGCTAATATAAAAACGCTTTATTCTACGAATGGCACGCATTGAGCACACATATTCGCCTCAAGTTTTCTCCTAAAATATGACACTTTAGGCTTAATTTCTCCTTAGCTGTGGGACTTAACACTGTTGCACAGAATTCCTTAAAAGGTCTACTCATTTACTGCATTGAAAGAGATTTTACAGTGGTAAAAGTTTCCATGGACATCATTTGTTTACTTGAACTCACGCTTGTGACACCTGATATCATCTCACAAAGTTGGCTTATAATTAGATCATGAAAAAATATATTATACTTCTGGAGTAAAGTTGATCCCCAAATACCAGAAAACCAAAAACAATTGTAGGAAGGAAATGCAGCGAAAATTAATTCAGTCAGAATCCAAAGTGTAAAACCAGAAGCAAATCTGGTGGGTTCTCCTGGTCGTAGAAGACGTGAGACTCAAGACGTGTTTTTCCATTTATCACCATAAACTGAGTCATGTTGCAGTTAAGATGGAGTCAGAGGTACCTTAAGTTTTTTTTTTTTTTTTACCTCATTTTGGTTGCTAGGGTCTTTTGTGCAACGGTCTGGGGATTCCTTAAGTATAAGACCGAGACAGGGAGAAAACCATAAATGCTGTGTGAACATTTTAAGGAAATCTTAAGGAGAAGACTTAAGGGTGTTTTGTGCAACCGAAGTAGGACTTAAAATGATAAAAAAAAAATCTTAACTAAGGTGTTTTGTGCAACTAGCCCCTGGTCTCCAATGACTTCAGTTCCCTAAGGGCACATTCACACCAGGATAGTCTGGGGGACTCTGTTCGATTGGGCGGAGAATGCTGAAAAATTTCACACCTTCATTTGGTTCGGTTCACTTTCACACTGCACTGTTTAAAGCGGACCAAACCGCCCGGACAACGTCAGCTGTTCGTTTGGGTGCAGTATTGCCCGAAACGACAACTGACCAGGAAGAAAAAAAAAAGCATGTGAAGCGAGACCCCCAGTTTACAAGCGGACCAGAGTTCACTCATTTGGGCCACACCAGAGTCTGAATGAGCGTTCACACCACTCCAAACGAACTGAACTATCCATGGTAGCGGACCAGGGTTCATTTAAAGCAGAACAAATAAGTTTTCTTCATGAACTCAACCTGACACAGGGTGAGTAACCCATACACAAATGGTCGTAATTTCTGCGTCTTTATTAATGAAGAAAATACATTTGTGGGTTTGTTTTGTTGCTTGTGCAGCCATATTCCTGATGATTCCTCAGAACAGAGCGTGCCTCTGTAAAAACTTTGTTTGCCGGGCCTTATAGCTCGAGCACGCAAGAAAAACAAGGTGGTGAGTAACTGATATACAAATGGTCATTTTGCAGGTGAAGTGCTTTAAGAGAGCAGGATTTCAACACACGTCTGATGGGAGTGTATTTGTTCACAGCACAGAGTGAGAGTGGCAGGTAACTGCAGATGATAAAAGACTTTACACAGGAGGATATTTGAGCAGCTGAGCAATCGAAATACCACAATGGAGGGAGGCAGTTGCCTGAAGGCCACAGTCATTTCAAACATTCAACACTGCAATTTTGTATCTATTTTTGCACTCAGTATGCACGAGGAAAAACTACAATTATAATGTAGGAAAAGTTTTGCTGCTTCATTCATTTTTCTTTAGAAGGACTTCGGTCACACACACATATATATCTAATGATGATATAGTACGCTGGCAGCTCTTCTTAAGTAAGAATTGAACACAAGTCACGTCAAGGATGTACAGCACTGCAGCCACGCTGTGCAAAGACATAAATACTATTCTCCCACCAGCCCACGACTCTTCAGTATGAATGAACAGCAGTGCTGGGCAGTGGGGGAACAACAGAGCCTCTCAGAGGCCATCTTGTTCTTGGCAAACTGCAGTCTGCTTGACAACAGGATTGCCGTCATTCCCCTTTTGCAGCCATGTATTTCTGTCTGCCACCTCCTATCAACACCACGTCCAGAGCTCACTTTGAACTCTGCAGGCCGAGTTCAGTTGTCTCTCAATATATGTGTCTGAATATGTTCTTTAAACAGACAACTTCTCTCCCTCCAGACTGAGCAGCGCAGGGACCCACTTCTATACAATTAAACTTGTGTCTGTCACATTCTATTAGCTCAAGACTCTGAGACGACATATGGTGCATTAGATTATGAAATGTCTGTCTCAGCAGTGCCAGAACCGTTACTGTTACGGCTACACAAGGATTTAGGACAGTGCAGTTATTCATCCGACCTTTTCTCACAGAATTAGTAAACCATTAGCTATATGACACTGCAAATTCATACTCCTCCATTGATCAGTGTCTGACTAGGGTGTTTATTCATTGAGGAGGCTCCACTTTGATATTCTCTCCCCCCACAGAATGGACAGGAAACTCGCTCTGATATAGCGGCTTCCTTATTGCTTCCTATTTGCCTTCTGAATGACTCCAGCAGCAGCTCGGAGAGTAAACACGGAAAAAGCACTTTAACAGCGAGGATCGAAAAGATAGCTCAAAACAGCTGCCGATCTTTAAAAGGGATTAACTTCACTGTAAAGTAATTTCAATGCAAAGGGAACACAGCAGTGATGATTTTTGGCTTCAGATTTACTCATGTTCAGTATTAAGCTCTTGACAGCATAATTGTCCTCGCACTGTGCACTACTGTGTTGCTTTAAAACATGTTTCTTAGTCACCGTGGTTGCAGTGATGACAGCAGAGCAAGAAAATACACATCTTAGTATACATTAATAGAGAAAGCCAAGTTATACTGGACTTAAATAAGGCTGCAACTCATCGCTGATTAAGCTGATGATTATTTTCAGATTCATCGATGCATCATTAAGTCTATAAAATGTCATGAAGATATGAAAAACGCTCATCACAATTTCCCCGAACCCAAAGTGAGGTCTTTAAATTGCTCCTTTTGTCCAACCAACTGTCCAAAACCTGAAGACTTTTCATTTACTGTCAAACATGACAAAGAAAAGCAGAATTCTCGCATATAAGAAGCTGGAACCAGCAGATGTTTGATGCTCGAAAAATGGCTGAAACAATAAATTTATTATCAAAATAGTTGCAATTAATTTTCTTTCCACTGACCGATCTATTAACCCTTGCAGCTCTGGACTAGCAAGAGGCTATAAAATGTTATTAGCGTGACTGGGCCGCTGCAAAGTCCCTTCTTAATGCCTCCTTTGCATTTTTACACTGCACCAAGTGACCGCGGCATCATTCTGCTCCAGTGTGTGATTTTAAAGAGCCTCCCAGGGTCAAGAGAAGCGTTTGACAACCAGTTTGCCATCTACTGTGCAGCCCTAATCCTCAGCACAATAATTCAAAACAAAGCGTTTGTTTCAACTGTACACAAAAGGCTTGTTAATAATAAAGGTAGGAGGAAGAAAAAAAAAATCGAGCATAGTATTGTAATATTTGTGAAGCAATATTGTATCAATGTACACACGCCAAGTATCGTTTTTTATTTATTTAAATTGTAAGTATTACTGAGACAAATTTAACTTTTTCGTAGTCTTTGAGAATTATTCATTTAATTGCTTTTTCAGTCCGCTAGAATCATTTTGACTGACGTGAGACGAACAGAGTGAAAACTTTATCTTCTTCAAAGTTAAAGAATGTACGATTTAGTCGGATGAAGTGGTGCCTAGAAGTGAAGTTTGCAGACTGCAACCAGCTGAAACTTCTCCTGGTTAGAATTCATTGCTCAGGAGGTTTTTACCAGGAGCTGAATTATCCGCAGAGATCTCCTGCTCTCCAAAACAAACACACCAGCTGATAAAAAACACTGAATAAAGCAGTCCCTAATTACAAATCGGTGTTTCCCTGATGCTGTTTGGCATATCGAAAACAGGTGGCAAGCCCAGCACATGCTAATGTGTGCTCACCTTTTTTCTTTGACAACTTAACATCAGGATGTTCAGGAGGTTTGCAGGAGCCGAATTATCCACAGAAGTGTTTTCCTCTCCAAAACAAACAGACCAGGTGATTTAACCAGTAAAAACGCTGAATAAAGCTGTTTCACGTAAAAATGTGTTTTTTCTATGCTGTTTGGCAAGTTGGGAGACTGACAACTCCCTGACCACATGCTCACCTTCTTGCTTGGATAACTCAACATCCAGAAATTCAGGAGGTTATTACTGGGAGCTGAATTATCCATAGAGGTCTCTTCCTCTCCAAAACAAACAGACCAGCTGATTAAACCAGTAAAAACACTGAATAAAACAGTTTCGTGTTACATATCAGTGTTTCTCTGATGCTGCTCATTGCAGTCGGGCTTCTTACTATGGTGGTCGACGCGAAAACGCGAATGTCCCCGTCTGGAGCCAGTGTTTGGTTTGTCCATTCTGGGCTACTGTAGAAACATGGTGGCGCAACATGGCGATCTCAGTAGATGAGGACCTGCTCCCTCATTCTAAGGTCACAAAAACACTACAGTTCTTATTTTCAGGAGATTTTACACTAAAGAAAACATACTTCTTTATATTATATTCCATTTTGGCTAATATATCCCCCTAAATATTACACACTGGAGCTTTTAGGTAAACCAATGTTGAAAATTTTTTCCTTTGGGGACACAATTTGCAGTCACAAAAAGGTAATAAAACACAATATGTCACCAAAATACTCAGCAAAACGTTTAAATTGCAATAGTATTGTATCATGACTTAAGTGTCATGATAACATCATATCGTGGGCCCTCTGGTGATTCTCACCCTTAGTAAATAACTCAGTTTACCACCTTATTGGCTGCAGCTTAGGAACAGAACACACTGAACTACTGCTTTTGCTTTAATCACAAATCACAGCCAATAAACTAAAAAAGTGCCCCGGTGAGTTCCACTAAGTTACCCGAATAAGACGCCTTAAGGAGGAAGGGATTTCCGCACCAAAGCCATGTGGCAGCTGTCACCAGCCCAAGCCTCACGCACCCTGACTCCGAGGTAAGAAGCAGCCTGCTGCGTAACAAACTGCAGACTTATCACAGTGTAAATAAAAGAGGATGTAGGAGACACAATGAGGCCGTGAGGAGAAACTCACATCAATATCAAAGAACTCCTGGGAGTCGTCCAGCCCCTGCACACGGATCTGTACTCCTCCTCGACTGTGGCTTCTGCTCCCGCTGACCATGTTGCCACTGAGGCTCTGGCCCGGCTCCAGGGTGCTGATTCCGGGGTTGAACTGGGCTCCCAGCCTTATGCCAGGGGTCTGCAGGACCCGGTATGAACCCTCAATCTCCCCCATCACTGCTCAGAGCAGCTCCCCCACCTCACTCCTGCAAACAGAGATGACTGCATTAAGGCTGGGGAAAATGCAAAACATGATGAAGATGTTAAGGGACTGTTCTTTATTAATCAGTGGAGGGGGTAGCTGAGGTGCGACTTCATTTTCTTTGTTAGTTCTGTTTTGTGTATGACCCTCCCTAAAGCCATGAATATGCTTCCCTGAGTGACTTGGGGAAAATGCATGACCCTCCCTCCACCACTGATTAGCACCCTTTGTTGTTTAAAAGTTAAAAGACGAAATGCTGGAGTTGAAAAAAGCCTTGGTTTTTCATTCTTGTTGCTGGTAAATTTGCTGGTAAATTCGTGCAAATGGTTTATTTTGGCCAAATTTTTTAGACATTTTTTAAGTAGATCCCATACTACCGCTCCCTGAGAGCCCGTGCCCCTCCACCCTAGTCTTAACCACCTCTTTTTTGACGTGATACTTCATACCTGGCTGATCGCTGATTTAGCATTTTCGTCGGAACTTCCGCTTCCAGGTCAAAGAGCAAAGGGGGCTGATTGTGAACTAACACTACATCCAAATGTCACCCTCTGGACTTGCGGACTGAGCCCTGGCAGACTCCAGTTGTACGTAGTGTGACGCGTTTACCAGTCCCTCCAGAAAATCACGATCGTAAAAATTAACGCAAATTCAACAAAAGTCTGCAATATTTGCGGGGGCCTGCAATTTTTCAAAAGTCCCACAATTATTCCGCATTTTCCGGCTGACCGGAAGTCATGTGATGTCATTTGAAACTTCATCAAATCGTGCTAATCACACTGCAGTATGGAGAAACGCTCTCACCTGCTGACAAAAATAACCGCACAAGACTCTATGTGTACAGATGATGTAGCTTACATGTTGTTTTACAGTCACATTGTCTGATTTGAGGACTACAATATTAACTCAGGATTTTTTTTTGCAACATTATTCGAGTCCATGTTTTGAAACTAATTAAATAAAACTGACTTTTTTGGAGGCGGTAGTTTAAAAAAAAAAAAAAATCATAAAAATAGGCCACAAATTCAAGGATTTTGGGCCGTGAGATGCTGGAGGGACTGATTTACTGTCATCACATAAAGTCTGCCAGAGCAGAGACTGCAAGCGTATTCATATAAATGTCGTAGAAGTTGATGAACAGTGCTGAACTCATCTGTCGCTGTAGATAACAAGATATAAATCCCATGTACAGCCTTTTGTTGAGACTTAACAAAAATGTGTCAATACATCATGTGTTCAAAAACAGAAATCCTTGTAAATAAGAACAGGACTATAACTCCATAAATTGAGTATTACTGACATTAGAAACCTTTTATTGTTTTTCGGACAATTTCGATAGGCTGCAACAAAAAATTGCATTTTCATTCCCTCTACAACCTGTACTTATTCATATTTTGAATATTATTTCTGGTTGACACAATTCAAGTACCAATCTAATAGGACTAACTATCAATAACTACTTTACACATTCAGAAGGGTTTTTTTGGCAGTTGAAAAACACCAACGTCACGTCCGTATTGCTGATGTCTGCAGCCCAAGTGGACTCTCTGGAAGTCTGCAGAAAGTCCACTTGAGGCGGACTTGTGATCTTAGGCTTTATATTTAAAATCTAATTGAAGCACGCAGCACTCCTGGACTTCCCAGGAATGTGCCCCCAAAGTCTGTGAGTCTGCAGATGCGGTGAAGTGTGGACATTTGGATTCAGTTGTGTAGCTAGAGGACAGGTAACGTCGCTGATACCTACTTGGTAATTCAGGCAATTTCTAAAGAAAACAGCCTTCCAATTGTGTTCTCTTTAAAAACTGGCAGGTAAATAAACACAAAATACAGCCATTTGAAGTTGTATGCCCCTCCCATACCCTAAAAAAAAAACAAACAAAAAAAACACACAGCGCCACTAACCTCCCCTGTTTCTGCACCACCCCCTCCCTCTCATAAGTAACGAACAGTCCCTAAAGTCTTCACATATTGTCATGCAGGTTGACGTCAGGGTTTGTTTTATTCATTCATAACACATGTTAACACACACAGAGGACACACATGAGACCAATCTCAGCCTGAGCTGTCTTCGTTAACACTTTAAGTTACACTCTGCTTGAAAAGCGACCTAAAAAGTCCCAAAAGAAGCGACGGCGGACTGATTTCACGTTTATTGGCGTCTCGCGCTGCGTGTGGGCCTAAAGTGGGTCAGCAGGACTTTGCTGCTTCAAGCGAAAGAACACAATGGAGAGACATTCACAAACCACACTGAGCTCTAAACTAAATGTTTGCGGTGATTCTCTCTTTCAGAAATGGAGCTCAGTGGAGTTCACCGAGCAGCAGCGAGGCGCAGATTCTCTGCACCGAGTTTTGTCTCCGGAAAAAGTCGCAAAACTCGAGTGCGTAAAAGTGATAATAAGCTCATAAAGCAGCTTTAAACTTACCGTGTTTGCCCGGATCGAAACTAAAAGTTTGTTCCACCGAAAAGGACACTACTACTCCAGTCCATGGTCGTCGTCTTCCAGCGGAGTGCGTACTCAGACTACTTTGCCATTGGTCTAAAGCAGCAGCCCCATGCGTCCTGCCATTGGCTCAACCGTGTGTGAGGAGGATTGTAGGCTGAGGAAGATTTACCTTCCTTTACTTTAAATAGCTTGATGGATGCAGAATAAACGTGTCCGCCTGCAGTAATTACAAGTTGTGGATTTTTTTTTTTTTTACCCAGGCAGCGTGGAAAGTTTTAAAAGCGTATTTGCTACGTGTGTTGAATCCACAGGCCGATGGTTGTCAACACCCCGAGGAAACTTATCTCATTATCTGATTTGGTCCATAAAGCGAAACAGACTTTATTTTTAAGTTTGGGCTAAAGTTTGACCCGTAGATAAAAACAAAATAGAAGTAGGTTTCCTCTGTAAACCTCCAAGTGATACGCGCGCGCGTGTGCGTGTAGACTGCACCGCTCTGTGGCTTTAAGCCCTTCACAGCTTGATCACATCATCTGTGGATCAATCAATCTATTGACCCACAGTTTGGACTTTAGTCCGTTGTTTTGTTGCGGCATTTAAATGATCCGCGTCACATTGAACTCAGATCGAGAGGAGAGGAAAGGAGGGAAGGAAAGGAGGGAAGGAAAAGAGGGAAGGAAACTTCTGATGTTGTGATGGAGCACCCCCTGCTGTTACCTCTGCAGTAAGGACAAAGATGCATTTTAGGGTGAATACTAATAAAGTGGGACAATTATTATTATTATTATTATTATTATCTCCCCCTTTGGGGATTAATAAAGTATATACAATTAAAAAATCCTTTAAATAATATTATTAACATTATTATTATTATTATCGTTACTGTAAATATTATATTATCAATAATATTATAATTATTATTAGTAATATTATAATTATTATTATTATTAGTAGTAGTAGTAGTAGTATTGATTAATTAATTAATTTATTCATGTGTTTATTTATTTGTGTATTATTTATATATGTATGCTTGGACCACACCTGTGTGAACCTGATGATGCTACACGTGAAACGCGTTGTTCACAAATAAAGATCTAGAGTAAAGTCTACATATCAGTGTGCAGAGGTTTATTCCTATTGTTGTGCTTATTTATTTATTAACCTTTTCATGCATGAATTATTAGGACCTCAGTCAAGATTTTTTTTTCTTGAGAGTTTAATTTCTCTTTAGGCATGAAAAGGTAAATTATGAAGGGTTATGAAGTTCTTTTTTTTTTTTTAAACATGCATTTTTTTTAAAGAGTTTTTCACATGTCCAACCGGTTGGACAGCATGCTTTTAAGTTTTCAACTGAAGAAATACAAACCAGTTTAAAAAAGATATATATCATGTCAAACTATAAAAAAATATATTTTTAATGCTGTTAACTCTTTGAAAGCAAAGGGAGCAAAGTGGCTTGATTTCTTGTAAAAACGTGGAAAACGCCTCCATCCCTGCTTCTTTCAGCTCCATCCTCCTCACTCCTCACCCCCACCAATCTCCTCCTGATGAACGATACCATGTTTTTCTATGAATATTTTCTGCAAAAATATTGTCAAGATATTGTTTCTGTTACAAAAACTGTAAATTACATTCTAATAACACAAATCAGTTGAATTACAGCTCAGAAAGTTGAAATATAGCCAGCGATGCGCGATGCCCAGTTCAGTGGACAGATGATTAATTGTAGTTTCCTCACAAAATAAAAGTTATACTTGGAAAATTTAGCAACAGTATTACTCCTTAGATGTTATTTGATGTTACCAGTTTTTTTTTATTTACTAGAGTCTCCTATTATAGAATGATTAGCAGATATTCTTGAGCTGCACAACATATCTAGCTTTCTGTCGGCCATCTTGGTTTTGAAAGATTTGTGTTGCACTGACAGCACCTGGCCAGTGGGTGGCAGTGTATGACATGACGCACAAGGGTCCAATGTGGTGACACTAATGCAACTATAGCATCCAAACCCTGCATACACAAGAAAATGGCTTTGAATAGCTGTCCACTGCAGACTTTTTTGTTTTGTTTTTTGAGGCAATATATTAAAAAGGTTCATCACTGGTTGGGTGTTAAGTAAATCCTTGTTAAAATATCCAGCTAGCTAGCTAAATTCATGAGGGCCACATTAAAAGGGAACTCAATTCCCCCATTAAAATGACTTTGATAGCCACTGGCTCAGTTTGCCAATAACACGCTGTCTCACTTTGACAATATGCTACTGGCAACTTGAGACAGGGCGGCACGCTGGTGTAGAGTTTGCATGTTCTCCCCGTGTCAGCGTGGGATTTCTCCAGGTACTCCAGCTTCCTCCCACAGTCCAAAGACATGCAGGTTAATTGGTGACTCTAAATTGTCCGTAGGTGTGAATGTGAGTGTGAATGGTTGTCTGTCTCTATGTGTCAGCACTGTGATAGTCTGGTGACCTGTCCAGGGTGAACCCTGCCGCTCGCCCAATGTTAGCTGGGATAGGCTAGAGGATAAGTGGTTATGGAAATGATTGAATGAATGTTCTTATTTTTATATCCTCATTCTTTTATAAATGTATCTGTTAAGTCTTTGTGTTTCATTATTACTTCTGTTTCTTCTCTTTCTGCTGCTCTATTAATACATTATCCTTCATTTCTGTCATTAGAAGATCAGTTTGGTATTTTGACTGTGTTTTCTGATCTTAATTTGTCTGTACTCCTATTTTATGTTTGTACTGCATTTTAATGTGTCAGACCCCAAGAAGACTCGAGGCACATTTGTGTGTTTCTAATGGGGATCCTTGAATTAACAATAAACTAGCTCAAATATTTTAAGCTGCCTCTCTTGTCTCCCTCACCGCTGACACAGTGGGTGTCCAGTCTCTTACTCGTGGAGGACGGCAGGAGGCAGCTCAGGAAAGGTATGATTTCTTCATTAACTGAACATCTCAGGGGGCAAACTGTTGAGCAGATACACAAACAAAATCCACAACAGCAGCCTTAAAAATCTGCTGTTGTCAACCTTATTATAATCACTCTAATGGGTAAAAGAGGTAGAGAGGGGTAAGCACCAGACTTTGGCTCAGAGGCTATTATAATATAATGAATACCACAGTCAACAGCTTCAAAACCGACACTGACCTCTCTCTGCAAAGAATGATAAACCCCCTGAAGCAAGTGTTTATTACAACACCACTGCACTGACATGCATTACACTGCACAGGTGTTGCCATCACAGTGTCCACCCTAAGCTGAAACACACATCCACCAGACTAATTTAATCACATATGGGCACTGTGAGCAGGTCCAGGGCTCTTTGAAGATAATGCACACAGATCAAAAGAAAACATATTAAAAAAAAATCTATCAGTAAAGACTCCACCATCACAGAGACCATCTGTAGGCTTCTCCTGCATGTTTTACATCAACAGCTGGTTAATAAATGAGGACAGCAAGCTAAACGAAAAGAGGAAAACAACAAATAGAGCGTGCAGACAGTATGTCGACCATGATACAAATACAAAGACAAAGTGAGAAGTGCATCATATGATTGTCCATTAACTGGAAAACTAGACTTACCACTTTGGGGAGGTGTGCCTTCGTCAACAAGTCAAGTTTCACTTTACATTTATGTCTATTTATTCATCGTGGAGACCTTAACCTTTCATTTGCTGCTGATTAGAGTATTCTAACATAAATGATTCTAACATAATTATTTCGATTGGTTGGAGATAACCATGAGTGGCACATCAAAGAGTCAAAAAGATCACCAGTCCCAAGGTGAGCCATTTGGCATGTTGATTTTCTACTGCAGCTAAAACAAGAACAACAAAAATGGCTGTAGGATGTTTGACTTAGAATCAAAATATTCTCACAGTTCACTTTATATGAGAAAGGATTTTGAGTCAGTGTGTATTAAGTTAGAGTGCGACAAAAAAATGAAACTATAATGGGACATATTTCTGAAGTTAAAGCAGCAAGTTTTTAGGCCACCTGGTGCCATGACATTGGCAATATTCTGACTCCCTTTCCACCTTCAAATCCTGGTGCAGTGGTTAGCACTGTCACCTCACAGCAAGAGGGTGCCTGACTCATTTTCTCCAGGTACACCAGCTTCCTCCCACAGTCCAAAGACATGCAGGTTACTTTGTGACTCGAAATTGTCTGTAGGTGTGAATGTGAGTGTGAATGGTTGTCTGTCCAGGGTGTACCCTGCCTCTCAACCAATGTTAGCTGGGATAGGCTCCATGCCAGGCTCCGTGACCCTCAAGCAGATAAGCGGCTACATAAATTAATGAATTTCTAATTATGACTTCATTCATTCATTCATTCATCTTCTAACCGCTTCATCCTCTTGAGGGTCGCGGGGGGGCTGGAGCCTATCCCAGCTACATCGGGCGAGAGGCAGGGTACACCCTGGACAGGTCGCCAGACTATCACAGGGCTGACACATAGAGACAAACAACCATTCACGCTCACATTCACACCTATGGACAATTTAGAGTTACCAATTAACCTAGTCCCCAATCTGCATGTCTTTGGACTGTGGGAGGAAGCCGGAGTGCCCGGAGAGAACCCACGCTGACACGGGGAGAACATGCAAACGCCGCGCAGAAGGGCTCCCACGCCCGGGATCGAACCAGCAACCCTCTTGCTGTGAGGCGAGAGTGCTAACCACTACACCACCATGCCGCCCTCTAATTATGATTTTTGTCTAGTAATTCCATTAACTTTTATTGTATACTACGGAACTGTGCCTCGTATGTACACATTCATGGCATCCTCCCCTGCTGAGCTGTATTGTTAATTAGCTGAGCAGATGCACACTTCCATTTGCATGGTGACACAGTGGGGGTGTAGTTCAGTAGTGAGAAAACAGTTCCTACATGAAACTGCTCACAGCAAGGTCTGCTGATTATCCTGAGTAACCAGGTCATGATTTCCGGAAAGAGACACTGCTGCTGAGTTTTCATTTGCATTTTTCTGGTACTTTGAACACCACAGGCCGAGTGCCGTCTAGTTCTGTTATACTGGAGATAAGGCAGATGTCTTTAGGGTCGATATCTCCAACACTTGGCAACTCACACCAAAACAATCTGTACTGATACATAGCACGACAGGTGAGAGAAGAAAATATGTGTTTTTGATTTTGGGGGGAAGTGCCCTTTAAAGTTCGTCTTGAAATTAATTTAATTGAAGCACTAATTTTAAATAATATCAATAATTGCTTTAATTTATACAAGCCTAAAGAATATTGATGTATCAGCACCTCCACTTATAATTAAAGAGTGATTTGTAATTACAGCCTTGTGTTATGGTACACATAATACTCTGTAACAGCCCAGTGTGGTGTACAGGTTTTAAATTAAGAGAAAAAACAACCTCAGTATTGAACAAATATCTATAATTAGAATCAATACAGGGAGAAAAAAAAAGTCTTTTATGTGTGCGATATAAATCAGGGGCTTGATATTTGCATCCCGATCAAATATTACTAAAGGATTTCCCTCTGCTCGAGGACAACAAGTGGAAAATCTTTCTATTGCATCAGTGCTCTACCCAGACTGAAGGAAATCTCATTTATCATTTACACATTTCATTTATGAATAACTCAGCTGTGGCATCACGTTATCAGTCATGACTGTGGAAGAAAACTTGTGTGTCTCGACATCTTAGAAGAATCACTATTTTTGATCCTGTTCAGAACTTTAAGCATTCAAGTTAGGAGGTTTTTGAGAGGTTGTGAGTGATAAGACAGTTTCCTGGAGAGATTTCTGGTCAGAACGAATTGACTTTAATTCATAATAACATGTCTGGAGCTCAGTTATAGAGTGTATTTACTTACTCGTGTTTTTTTAGTGGTCCACTGGCAGTAAAGTGTGGACTATGTGACCTTGTGCAGTATATCCATAAACAACTAGCTGAGGAATGACTCAGACTTGAGAATGCAGCCTCTCTGAACTTGTATTAGAGGAAGTATTTCTGCACATACCTCTGTTGTCCTCAAAGAAAACTTCAGAATTGTTTGGCATCTGCATATTGCCAGTGGTGAAATGAGTATTCAGATCCTTAACTACATTAAAAACAGTGCAACACTGTCAAAAGACCCTTCTACAAGTTAAAGTACTGTATTCAAAACTTTAAATAAGTCAAAGTACGTTCATATTACCAGCAGAACACTGAATGTAAAAGTAAAAGTATGTATGGTGCCGTATAATGTTCCCTGTCAGTGTTTTACTATTAAATCTGATGTTTTTGGATTTATATTACACCTCATAAATCAAATGTGATAGAATGATAGAAAGGAAATGTAGCGTGGTGTGGTGCTACTTTTCACCTGTAGATAGAAATACAGCAGGATGCATTATTTTTTAATGAAAAATGAACATTTTAAAAAACAGTCACCAAAGTGTCAGTTCAGTGTCATTAAAATTGAAACAAACAGTATCAGGTCATACGTATTGAATTAAGAACGTTTGGTATCGCCTATCCCTAATCTCTACAATGGATATCTCCAAAACCTGCATTCATTCATTCATTCAGACATTCATTTTCTGTAACCGCTTATCCTGTTAGGGGTTGCTGGGGGGCTGGAGCCTATCCCAGCTGACAGTGGGCGAGAGTCAGTACAGAACGGTTCAGTTCAGTTCGGTACACTTTTTTTTCAGTTTCCACTGTGAAAAGTTGTGGATGGTACCAATGGAACCGTAACGTACCGTCCCCAGTTTTGGTCCCCACTCTGTTGGGGTACCTAGCACTCAGCCACCAGTACTACAGCCCCGTTTCCCCCAAAACACTTTTGGTAAGGTGCCTTTGGAACCAAAAGTAACCCTTCAGACGTGGTACCAAGACTCTAGCATTTCCATCTTGGAGAAAAAAAAAATGTAGCAGAGCGTCGTTCCTGTGGGTTACGGACACACTAAACCCCTGAGCTTGCCTGAGAAGGACTAAATGCACAAAGCTACTATTTTTAAATATCCAATGGAGAGAGACTCTCACTGCAGCCTGTTCTATTTTGTCCTGAAAATGTCGGCGTGCAGCCTTGTTCTGTGGACGATAAACGAGGTGCAGACTTCACCTTCTGTGTCACCGCTGATGAGGAAATACAGTGAGTGCTGGACGGAGCAGTGAGTGACAACAACCCCGCCCACATTTAAGAGGACTGGTGAAAATGCTAGGGTCTAGGTACCATGCATGAAAGGTTACTGTTGGTTCCAAAGGTACCATACCGAAAGTGTTTGGTGGAAACAGGGCTGTTGTACCCGATCTGTGCGCTAGGTACCCCAACAGAGTTGGGACCAAAAATGGGGACAGTATGGAACAATTCCATGAAGCAGGGCCTCATTTTGTTACAAAGTTGTATAATTGCCTAGAGTTGGTTCGTGTTCTCACGGCAGCATTTATAAGTGGACTAGAGCAAATATCTTGATGTGAAAGCTGCTCTTGATCAGTCAGAATTTCCACGTAGGGAAAATCCAGGAAGTAAACAAAACATTGAAGAAGAGTACACTTGCAAGATAAATGTGACACTTTCTAATGTCACAATGGAGGGACAACTACGCAGGTTGATTTTAGCGCTGCTCATCGTGGACTATATTGCTGTCATTGTTCATTTTAGTCAAACCATACAGTTTGAAAACGAGGCGCGGCTCCAACTAGAAAACAATGTTTTGATGCAGTGGATGCACCGAATGCACCACAAACAAACCTCACCAGAGTTTGTTCGTAACTGGACCTCGGTCTGGTTGTTTTGGTGCACACCCGAGTGCGATTGCTGTGTTCACACCTGCCCAAACGAACCGCACTTATAGTTCAAATGAACTTGAGTTTGAACCTTACCAAACAGGGCAGGTGTGAAAGTACCCTTGGGCGCATTCATACCAGGATAGTCCAGGGGACTCAGTTCGATTGGGTGGGGAATGCTGAAAAATTTCACACCTTCATTTGGCTTGGTTCACTTTCATACTGCACTTTTTAAAGCGGACCAAACCACCTGGACAACATCTCGCAGTTACAACCGCTGCTCGTTTGGGGGCGGTATTGCCCGCAACGACCACTCATCAGGAAGAAAAAAAGTATGAGGAAGAAGAAAACCCGGCTCATCGATTGGCCAGTACTGAAAACAGAAATCCATCCCCTTCAGTCGCGGACCTGAATATATTGCTGTTTTTTTTCTTTTTTTTTTACCTTGATGCGACACTGATCTGCTGACCGATTAAATCCACGTGCCGCCATTCTCTCTCTAAACAATTTAAAAAGTGCTCCTCCCGGTTTTGTTTTTTTTTTCCTACCCAAAATGCACTGCGCTCTACGTCACTTCCTCTCTTTGGTTCATTTCCTCTCTGTGGTTCACTGGATAGTCCGTTTGCATTTCCCACTGTAAGCGAACCGCACCAGGGTTCACTTGCAAGTGAACCGAGACCCCCAGCTTTCAAGCGGACCAGGGTTTGCTCGACGAGTTCGAATGAGCGTTCACACCACTCCAAACAAACCGAACCATCTGTGGAAGCGGACTAGGGTTCGTTTAAAGTGGACCGAATAGCGCCAGTGTCGGACCCTCAAGGTCCGAACATACTCGGGCGGAACGGTATGCTGAACAGACTCCGCAGAGGTCCGCGCGGACTCAAAGCCAGCGATCGCAAGCCCTGTGCGCGCAAAGCTCAGATTTTACGACCGCGCGGACTCTGCTCCACGCACCAGTGACTGCTCGGCATGTATTTTTCACATCGCGGGGATATTTCACAGACATTTTTACAGGAAACTACAACGCGGAAGTGCGCTCGACTATGGAAGCCCGAATGACTGCGGACATTCCTCGCGGAGTCTGTTCCGCCGTACATTCCGCCTAAGTATGTTCGGGCCTTGCACTATGGACGCATCTCTGACTGTCTCTGTCAATCTCTGACTGAATACACTTTTTTTCTCTGCATGCTTGTACCTCTATTAATCTCATTTTGTTGTTGTTCGCCTTATTTTTGCCTTAAGGTTTGTTTATTTTCTGTAAATCTCTTGAAATACTGTTACTCACATTCTTCACATTTAGGCTACTTCTGTCATACTTGTTTGGATTGTTTATATTTTTACATGTGCTGTTATTAATTACCTGATGTTTTGTACATGTTGTTTTTCTCATTACAAAAAAAAAAAAGAAAAGAAAAAGAATAAGTTTTTTTTTTGTAATCGGACTCTCTGACGTGACGTCGGAGGATATGATTGGTGGGCGGCTCTGGTATATATCCGTCAGGCTTCAATCCCACCTTCTCGCCAGTGGAATTTCATCTCAGCTTCTGCACCTTCAGGGCAGACGAGAACATAAAATAAGTAAGTACTTTACAGTTTTATACGGACTATGATCACATAACCGTTACATACGACCTCGCCGTGTTTTATACATTGCGGTGTGGTACTTGTTGGGGGCACAGTTTGTCGTTGAACGTTGAACGTTACAGTATGTTCTGGCCTGACTCCGTGTGATTTCTCCCCCTGCTCAGCTGTATGCCTACGTGGACTTAGCGAGCTACTAGAACAAACTGTAAAGCTAACACGAGCTCGCTAGCTAAAGGCTACAGCACAACTTTTACGACCGTTTGTGTGGGCTAATTTCTGTTGTTTTAGAAATGACACGGTGTTTGAGTGTGGCGGTTATTATTTTAATTCTCAATCCGGTGTTAGCTTAATGTCATTAGCTGGCTAATGTACAGCTCGAAGTTGTGTGTAGGGCTGTTTGAGTGAGCCAAGCTACACGTTAGCCGAGCAGCTACGTGTCACAGTCGCACACACCAAAGTTTTTAGCAAGTTCTGCTAACTAGCTAGTGGTTTGGAGCTAGTAACCGGTGCTACAGTGATTTGATCCCACGTCTATTAAGAGGCACACATCTTCGCTAAACACCCAACGTTCACTTCATGTCCCTGACAGGAAAGATAACGTTAGTTTGCCTCGATCTCAGTCCCATTTTCATTAGCCGACATGACGGGCAGCTAGCATAGACTGTAATGTGTCGTTGGCAACTGTCAGCTAGTTAACTTGATATCATGTTAGCTAGCACCCACACTAACCAGCCACTTAAATCCTTAATCTGGGATTTATATAGGCTCGAAGGTTGTCATGCCGCAGCTAATGTTAATGCAAATTTAACCAGCCAGACGAGCACGTCAGCTTTAACTTGTTAGCAGCTCATTAACATGAATGACCTCGTAGGTAGGTTAGATAATACGACCCGTAGTTTTATCTAAACTACGTTGGTTGACCGCTTTGAGTGGTGTGTGGTGGGAGCCGGTGACTAATGTAGTTATTAGTCACCGGTTTGAACACTCAACTGCATCCATGACATGATAGTTTGAGCAAAACATCCTGTTATCACACGTGTCATTATAAGACATGGAGATCCTTTAACTGACTGCTGCTTGTATAGCAGTGGGCTTTAAAGCTAGGCCCGTCACCAGATCTACTTTGGTTTGGCGATATATTGTCCTAGAAGTTATTGAGATAAACT
Source organism: Epinephelus fuscoguttatus (assembly GCF_011397635.1). Classification (NCBI taxonomy): domain Eukaryota; kingdom Metazoa; phylum Chordata; class Actinopteri; order Perciformes; family Serranidae; genus Epinephelus; species Epinephelus fuscoguttatus. The sequence goes on from NC_064761.1 coordinate 34,762,564, forward strand.
ATATTATTCAGAATCAGAAATACTTGAGTCATCCCAAGGGAGAAATTGTGGTTCCTTACTGTCGCTCTGATGTAAAGCATAGAGATTTATAGTATAGTATAGTATAGTATAGTATCGTTGTTTTTTTTTTTAAATTATATGAATTATTGATATCCCAAATACAAATTAAAGTTTTGGTAGTGACTAGAATAATAAAATCAATCGCTTTTTCAGTCCACTAGATACAGTTTGCTGCAATAATAACCAAAGTGAGACAGATCAACTAAAAACTTCATCTTTTTAGATTAAAAAGGATGCTAACATTTTTTTTTATGGACATAGTTACCTATAGTATATAGGTAATATATTTTAACGCAATACTCGACATATCATAAACTGTTTAAAATTGCAATAATGTTGTATCGTGAATATTACTGTGGTATAACTGGTGATTCCCACCACTATTATTGTATTATAATTTGTCATTTTAAGAACATTTTATGCCACAGATATAATGATAATATAATGGTATAATAATGCAAGTACACATTTCAAAGAGCAATGAACTTTTAATGCTTAAGAATATTCAGACATTGGAATTGGATTGTGGAAAAAAAAATCCTAAATAAATAAAACATAAAATAAAACCACCCAACCAAAACAATTAAATAAATGCTACCCCAGGTGCACTTAAATAAATATTAAACATCTAGCACAGGGCTATAGAGTCATTCCTTAACAGGCAAGATACTTTCAAACTCTGCCGTTTATTAAGGCTGCAACTAGTGATTATTTTCATTGATTATTTTTGCAGTTAATTGATTAGTTCAGGGGTGGCCAAACTTTTGAGTTGTTGGCCATATACAGGCCAAACAATAATAAATGAATGAATGGGCTTTCAACCAGTTAAATGGCAAAAAAACCCACCCATTTGCCATAGAATATTAGTTTTTAAATCAAAACTACCAAGAAACACAGCTAAACAGTTTGATGTTTGAAGTTATAGTAGATTACAAAAAGTATAGTTCTTCTGTCTTTTCAGGTCCATAATTACTGAGGTAAATGTTTTTATTCACGAGTAAACAATTATTGTAGGTGATGTAGCAAGTCTAGTGTTCACATGAAGAAGTGTAAAAAAACTCTCAAACTGATAAATGGATTCTCAAATTAGTTAGGGATTCATTTAATAGAATACAAATCGAGTTGTCATTGTTGGTGACATTCCTATGTAAGCAAACATGCATTTAAACACAATATGGACAATATCGTACGATTTGTGGACATGACCTTGATCATTTCTGCTAACGCTACTACACCAAATACGAAATGTAAATTCTCGTAAGTTACATCTTACTTAATGTCGTCTTTATAAATATTTAAGTCTATAAACATTGTGGTTCGAGAGGAGTTTGGTGACACCACTGGCAGACCATTAAAATGTTTTATTTACTTGCACAAAACTGTCACGCCTTGTCAAATCAAACAGCCTGTAATAATCACACCCTTTTAATAAGACGCATTCATTGTGTAGTTTTGTCGGCTCTTGCGTAAGAGAGCATTGACCTATATACCTGGTTCACCCACAGCAGCTTCATTAATTGCCAGGTCCGTCTTTCTGTCTGACGGGGTATTGTCTAATTCTGGAAGCCAGATGCTTGTCAAGGAGAGTGAGCTCCAATGGCACCGGTACTTTACTGCAGTTCAGTAATGCGCCTCTTGGCATCAGCTTTATCTGATTACTTCTTAATTTCTGGATGGTTTCAGTTGTCTGAGGCGGCAGTATTTTGGCAGCGTGGCAGCATTTTTCCTGCTGGTCTCACCAGAGGCACTGCTGTCAAGAAACATGCAACTTAAAGATGTGATGTGCAACTTTTTTGCATTACTATGTCCAAAAACAACTCAACCAAATTATATATTGTTGAGTTGTGTACTTGCATTATCTTGAACGTTTCCAGCAATGTTCAAACCAGAGGAATCTGTCAATTTAATCAAGTACACAGTCCATGTCTGTTGCTGACGCCTGTTGGTGTGTGCCAGAAGCTGTCATAAATTGACTTTTTATCCAGTTTGTTCAGTATCCAGTTTTCGAATTTTCACATTACACTTCTAGATTTTAGTCATTTTTAACTATATATTTCAACTGAATGATGGATTTTAGTCACTGAGCATCTGGTTACCAGAGACACAAGTTGAACAAATGTAAACAGCAGCTCAGCTCCAGCCCCTGCTGTGCCGAACAGCATTGGAGAAACACTGACTTTAAATGTTAAACTGTTTTATTCAGTGTTTTTATCGGTTTAAATCACGGGGTCAGTTGGGGAAGAAGAGGTCTCTGCAGATAATTTGGCTCCTGGTGAAAACCTTCTGAATATCTGGATCAGTTGTTCAGAGGAGTTATCAGAGAAAAAAGCTGAACACACATTCGCAGGAGCTGGGCTAGCACCCCCTCTGCAATGAGCCAAACAGCTTTGGAGAAGCACTGATATTTAATGTGAAACTGCTTTACTTTGTGTTTTTACTGGTTTCAATCTCAGGGTCTTTTTGTTTTAGAGAGAAAGAGACCTCTGTGGATAATTTGGCTCCTGGTTAAAACCTCTTGAACGATAAACACGGAAGGAATTCTGACTAGGAGAACCTGACTGCGATGACAGCGTTGCTTCGTCTTTTGTTACTGTTTTGACTGATGGACCCATAGCAGCAGAAAATGATATAGTGCGCACGTAGGCCACGTTGCATTTCCTGTCTGAAATCTACTGCTTTAGCTGTTAAACAAATAACTGTAGGAAAATATCCACTACTGGTATCGGTATCACTCTCGATTTAGAAGTTGTACTTAATGGGGCTTGATGCAAGGCTCATACACCTAGCAGTATTTCAAATTAACCATAGGGATATTTTTGAGAATATAACTTGATTTGTACACATATAACCTTGTAGTAGTCAGTCTTAAAATGAGCCCCCCGAAATAATCTTTATCTGTCTTTGGAACTACAGCTAACTTTTTTTCTTTGTCGTCTTCAGGCAAAAGCTGGCAGGCTGACGGGAAACTGCATCTTTACAGGACGGATTATCTGGTAACTGACCATTTAGCTGGTAAGTCGCAACATCTATTAGCATTGTAAGTACTGACACTAATACCATCTAAGGCAATTAGCGTCATATGGTTTTGTTTACCCTAAATGTGATTCTGCCCACCCCAGCCACAGCTTGAAATTAGCCCAGTGGTAATGGAGTATAATTAGGGTTGTGGAGTACAAAGCTTGCAGTGATGTTTTCTCGCTGACATTTAGCACAAGTGAATCCAGAATATCTGGGAATTTAGAGTAGTACGTCATGCCTTGTTCTTTTCTTTTGTTAATTGTTTTAATTTTGGCCAGCAGAAGGCGTTAGATGTCCAAAGCAAGCTGAGAAACATAACCATGACATGAAAAAGACAAAACTGATTTTGTCACATAGTCTAACGTAAAGTAAGCTGGATGTTCTGGAGAAAATTGTTTTCATAGCGCTTGACCTCCCTTCCACTTTGTCAGTATATTTCAAGTTAAAGCAGGCCGAAGAGGACGTTGTTTTATCATTACACTTGGTCAATTCAGGAGGAAGAAAACTCTACCATTAACTGTTCAACTGCTGCACTTTTATTTTGGCTGTAACTGACACATGCATGAAAATGTGCACCTTACATAACCTCTTAGATATTTGCGTCATTTAAAAATACTTGACAGTCTGTTTAGCTTTGGCGTGGCTTTGTCTTCTCCCATCCTGGATGAGATCAGATAAACCTTTATTGATACCCAGAGGGGAAATTCAGTTGTTACAGCAGCACAAAGACAGCAAGAGTACAGATGAAGGAAAATGATAAATAATAAGAGGTGTATTAAAAACTTAACCAGTATAAAAACTTTGACGTGTGCTGCACCTTCTTAGGCAACAAATAAATCAACAAAGCAGACACCTCCAAACTCAAACTACTGTTGTTACAAACTTGTTCACGTCAGAATAATAAAATCCATATTAAATGTTTGATTCATTCGCACACCTGATTCGGCAGCAAGGTCTGTAAACAGTAAGTGCTGGGCAGAGCAGCCTTAAGTCTATGAAGCCTGACAAGGAAGAGGCCACTAAAAGGGTGGTCTAAAATGTGTAGGGGGAAACTGCCGTGTTGAAGTTTCAGGTGAATTTCCTTCAGTTGCCTGGTCTGTGGAGAAAAAACAACCTCTTTTTAATATCAACAAGTTTTCTCTGACATCCAGGAGCCTCTCTGTGCTTTCAGATGAGTTCAGGCATGCTTGGGGGCAAAATCCACCCTAAAACACTTCACATTCCTCTGCGCCTGTTGGCCAGGATTGAAGTTTCTCTGCCAGCGACTCCTGATGATATATTGAGTTTCATCGTTGACAGTGAAATGGAATCAAGCTTTAGTCGGAGCGCTCATTTGTTTCTTCTTCCCTTTGCAGAGCAAAAATAATTGTTGTTAATGGAACTTAATCAGCGCTTCCAGCATTTATAAGAGAGAAATCCAAATAGCTGTGTGGGTGTCTTTTATAAGACAGGACGTCTGAGTTTTGTGTCGGTGGATTTTTGCTTTAATCCCATCCAACACTGACATACACAGGGGTCAGTGGGGAAAAATCCTCTTAACCCTGCAGCCTACTCACTCGGTTACACTTCTTAGAATAGCACCGGACAAAGAGCGTCAAACACAAGACAAACTGGTTTCTTCCAGAGAGACAGCATGTTCTGGAGCTGTGACCCTGCCCACACCAGTGTTTTCTTTGTGGTGCTAAAGTATAATCTGTTTACTTACCACTCACAGTCTCAGCAAACATTAACACAGCGCTGACATGGTAATGTGACAACAAGTGTGACTATTCTGAGAGACACACGGCTTCTTTTGATAAAGGTAGATTAGATAATGGTGAATATCTCAAAGTCCACCTGTGATAAGCTCGCATAAAATGCTAAAGCTGTGCACGTGACTCTTCAGAGGGTAATTGCCTTTTCCGCCATTTAAACATGGATCTAGATTTAGCCACAATTACAGATGAGCAAGTCAGTTTCTTAGTTAGATCAGAACTGGTCGTATCTCAGTCCCTGGTAGTGCTGATGTGCAAAACAAAAAGACAGAGCTACAATAACTGGTTAAAAAATGTTTTAATGATGACACCTTCTTGTTGTCGTAGCCCAGTTTTGCAGTAACAATTAAAATAAGAGTAAAGCATGAATCCATTATTAAATGTGACGTTGTTTTTTCAGTTAAATTGACAAGATTTTATTGATACCAATGAAGTTATTGATTCTGCGCATTCGTCCAGTTCTTTGATTCCCTATCAGTTTTCTGCATGGGGAAAAAAAGTAGGCTTACGCAGATTTTTATTTCATTTTATTTAACCAGAAAAAACCTTGAGATTAAAAATCTTTCAAGGGTGCCCTGGCCAAGACAGCCGGCGGCATAAGTTACAGACAGACAACATGGAACAAAAATACAGAATGACAATGTAAAGCTCTAAAACAAGCAATATAAAACACAAAATGAGATTACCTCAAAGAAAAGCCAAAAAGTAAAACTATTCAATTAAATTTTAATACAAACAAAAAATATTTAATTTTCAAACTGATAAACATGTTTTTGTAAATAAACACTCTGAATTTCACCCCTACTTTTATAGAGTGTGTTGAGGCATCAAGTTCATAATGAGTGTATATTTACAAAAAATGGTAAAGTTGATCAGTAAAGGAGCAGTGTGTAGGATTTGGTGGCATTTAGTGGTGAAGACTGCAGCCAGCTGAAACTTCTCGCGTGCCAGGCTTGAACTCCCAGTGAGGATTCCCTCAGTGTTCATTGTTCATAAGGTTTTTACCAGAGCTGAATTATCCAGAGGTCTCTTCCTCTCTAAATTAAACGAACAGACAGAACAAACACAGATTTAAACCGTTAAATGTTAAAAATGAGTGTTTTTCCAAAGCTGTTTGGCTCATTGCAGAGGGGCTGCCAGCTCAGCTACTGCAAATGTGTGGTCAGCTATTTTCTCTGATAACTGAAGATCCAGATGTTTGGCAGGGTTTTACGTAAAATCAGTGTTAACGTGCTAATCCTGCCTGCGTGGTGCTAATGTCATTGTACATTAGATTATTAACTCTCAGTAACAGACGTGCTGTTCGACTGGGAAGCAGCAGCACTGGAGTGTAGTTTCATGCCATTGCTGGAATTCAGATGATGATTCAGGAAGATGATTCAGCGTATTGCTGGTGTTTCCAAGGAATGTGAAATCATCTAAGTTGTTACAAGCAGCACTGTTGTCATCTTTCTGTGTGAAATGAAGCCACACTTTGGACCTTTATTTCCTCTCTCCGTCAGGACTCCTTCCTGCTTCCAGGAGGCTTGGACAGTATCTGTTTTTTCATACCTTCCTGTCATTTCACAGGGGTGTGCAATATATGATGGTATTTGTTTGAAAAACAACAACAACAAAAAGCTGAGCTACTGGTGATAGTCATTGTCTAGTCTACAATACTGTGTTTCTAATATGCAATTAGCCTAATTAGACAAGTGCTAAGTTTAAACACTGAAAGCTCATAGAATAATTAATAGATACGTAATAAGCGCTTCTTGCCGTGACTGATACAGACACATCAGTGGGACAAACTGGGATGAGGTGTTGAATAAAATCATGTGGTTCATTAACTGCTTTTGTAGCTGGGAAAAAAATCATGTCAACATAGTTTTACGAGGCAGTTCTCCCAAACGGGCAGGGGCATTTTTCTGTCTTAGCAGGCCTGTCCTCCCCTAATGTTATCCCCACCATCTCAGCTGCCTGTTCCACCTGTAGAGACTGACCTCTGGTGGCAGGTGCTGTGCACTACATCGCTTCAATACATCTTCTTCCTATCAGTTTAATCAAAAAAAGAATGTCTGTAGTTTTAGCAGCACTGAAAAGCCTACCTTTGGGATTTCTAAATACCCTGGTGTGCCGTAATACCTTGATACTGCCCAAGCTTCATAGAGGCATGACTTTGTCAGTGTGCAATGCGCAACTGTCAGAAAAACATGCTGGCATCAATATAAGGAATTGATCAGCTTAGAGGCGTACGATTCCAATGCATTGCACCGGTTCTTGCTTCCCATCTCTAAGCCTACATCAGGAGAAAACAAAACCAACAGACTGTACTTTGGCAATAATAAAGTAACCAAAATATTGCTGTCTCATTTAAGCCCCTGAAATTCAGTGTTGAGTATGAAACAAGCAGCAGACAGAGTTAGCTTAAAAACAAAAAACATCCTTGGGTGTTGTTATCACTCGGCTAATCTGCCTCGTCAGGATTGTGCGGAGAGGTTTGATCACATCTGACTGACAGTGTCTGACATAATCAGACAACCTCACAACTGTTATCAGATTTTGATTCAGATGTTGCTCAGTCCTGTTTGGTCCCTGTGAATACGTCACGTCAACCTTTCCCAACGACGCCCAGCCTACTTCAGATATGTAAGACAAACAAATGACCCACAAACAACCAACACAGTTCCAACTTTGGGAGATCATTTTGTATAGATGTAGGTCCCCATCCTTCATAGTAAGAAGCTGATTAAGAAAATGGGTTTCAAGGCCTTCTAAGATATTAACTCTTCCCTGAAAATAATGCAAACTCTCTCCACAGTGGCACACTCGGACTCTGTGTAAACGTGGGATTTTGACCATGAGCTCAGTCGCTGTACTTACGCAGGAAAGCTTCAATGAGCACCGCAGTGGGCTCTTGCCAGAGCAGAGTGGTGGTGAGTATTCGAATTTTTAAGGTTGTGCTTGATTTGTGAGACGCAGAGCCATGAGTGGACTCATGTGTTTATTTTCTCTGTTCAGCTGCTGGGGCAGGACCCAGTGCTGAAGGGGAAGAGGATGCCCTTCCTACCTACAAGGACGCCTTCCCACCTCTGCCCGAGAAGGCGGCCTCACCTGAGGGGACCCAGGAAACTGCCAACGCCTGGACTAAGATCCGTCCTCTCAAGTCCTCTGTTATCACCCAGGTATGACATCTTCAACATTTCCAACACAGGAACTAAACAGTATTTTTATTATTGCGTGAGTAATTTTTTAAATTTGTGTTTTTTGGTGTTCTTGATGATGGTAGAGGGTAGATTTGTACCTCTTCAGCTGGTGGTCCCCTACACTTCCCAGAATACTTTTCACAATTTCTGAGAAAACATTCCTCACCATGTTCCACTGAATATGTGATGGTAGATAAAGGGATAGTAAGCCCAGGAAATAAAACAATTTCACCAAAAAATCTGCCTTGCAGGCAAAATCAGAGTGACTCGCAGTATATGCAGCCCCTGCTGGGGGAAGAGTTTAAATAACTGTGTCCGTCTGGCTATGATGGATTTCTCTCTGCAGGTGTTTCAGGCTAATTTAATGCCCAGACACAGGTGTTTTCAGTTAATGTGGCTGGTTTGTCCTCTTCTCGGGTTGAAGGTGGGCAGAGCCATGCTGGAAATGATGAGGTCACCAAAATAGATTCATTTATCCAAAAGGAAAAAAGGTGTAAGTTGAGTGAGCACAGTCTGTACGTGCCCACATAGTCGTGAGAAAAGGGCTAATCAGGCAACAGTAATTAAAACCACCTGCGTTGGTGCACCACAAGTGCTTTAAAGTGGAATAACTCTTGGTTTTAATGTGGCAGCTTTTTTCTTCTCTATAGCGTAAACTTTATAGCCAAAGACACCTTTTTCCACTGCAGACTTTTTGAGTTGTCGTAGCAGCAAAGACACACCTGCAACTAACAGCATTAACCACGGATCATTTCTATGAATTATCCCAGTATATTTTGATATGCCACATTTCCACCACATGGTACAGCACAGCTCAACTCCAGCTGTACTTTTTGGTTCTCCATGAGCTAAAGTCATGGGCAGTATCTGGGGATAATTGTATGTTAGTTGTAAATAAATTTGGGAATTTGTTGAAATAATGAGTTAAAAGAAGAAATGTAAGAAAGGGGTAGGGACATACATTTTACTATTGCCTAATCCTTTTCGGACACTGTTTTCTTCATCTTGTTTGTTTTTTTTGTTTTTGTTTTTTTATTTTGGTTCGAAATAGTCATTCATTCACTACGTACACTAAGCTGTACATTATGTACGTTACGGCATACAGTACTCCGTACAGTTGCACTGATGTACAAAATAAATTTCCTCCATGTATTAGTTCAGGTGTGGCTGCTGCTAAACAGTTGAGTTTCAAAACATGTATTTGTTTTTAATATCAGTGGGTCTCGTTTATTTGTAAGTTTTATTGATGTAATCCTGATGTAATAATTGTTTATGACGTCATATTAACCTTTTTTTTTTTTTTTTTTTGGGTCATGATTAGGTTTTCCATGTGCCGCTAGAGGAGCGCAAGTACAAGGACCTCAACCAGTTTGGGGAAGGAGACCAAGCGAAGGTCTGTGTGGACATCATGCACAAGACCGGCGCCCACCTGGAACTCTCCTTGGCAAAAGATCAGGGTCTCTCCATCATGGTTTCTGGAAAGCTGGATGCCGTGATGAAGGCCCGTAAGGAGATTGTGTCCCGACTGCAGACTCAGGTTAAGAGATTCACCTTTGATGATAATCACTGTAGAACGTGTTAAAAGTTGAAGACAGTAGTGCCAAATGTACATTTTAATCTTTAACAGGCTTCAGCTACTGTCGCCATCCCCAAGGAGCACCATCGTTTTGTCATCGGCAAAAACGGGGAGAAGCTTCAGGAGCTAGAGCTCAAGACTGCCACCAAGATCCAGATCCCACGACCTGACGACCCCAGTAACCAGATCAAGATCTCTGGTACCAAGGAGGGCCTGGAGAAGGCAAAGCATGAGATCCTGTTGATCTCTGCTGAGCAGGTAACGTGTCTCCTGACACAGTCAACGTACTCCATTGTCATATGTGTCGTATATCGCAGCTTTAGGATACGTTTTAATTTTTTTGCCTCTGCTTTGTACTGTTTTAGGACAAGCGTGCTGTGGAGAGGGTGAACATTGACAAGGTGTACCACCCATTCCTCACCGGAGCCTACAATAAACTGGTAGGAGAGATGATGCAGGAGACCGGTGCCCGCATTAATGTCCCCCCTCCAAGTGTGAACAAGACGGAGATTGTCATCACTGGGGAGAAGGAGCAGGTGGCCCTTGCTGTGGCTATGATCAAGAAAGTTTATGAAGACAAGGTAACATCAAAGTGTTTGTGTTGACACAGATCACACTGGTATGAAGCAGTGCTAAACTAATTTCCTGTGCAACCATTGCAGAAGAAGAATGCCACCACTATTGCAGTGGAAGTGAAGAAGTCTCAGCACAAGTATGTGATTGGCCCCAAGGGAAACACCCTGCAGGAGATCCTGGAGAAAACTGGTGTCTCAGTTGAGATCCCACCTTCTGACAGCAGCTCAGAAACTGTCATCCTTCGCGGGGAGCCGGACCGTCTGGGTCAGGCCCTCACTGAAGTTTATGCCAAGGTTTGGAATGTTTGAAAATGATCTAGTGATGAGGTTTAATGTAGGTAATCGTTAAAAAAGTGGTGCGGAGTAACTTTAAGTATTTTTTTTTTCCTTTGCAGGCAAACAGCTACACTGTTTCCTCGGTCTCAGCTCCTTCTTGGCTTCATCGTTTCATTATTGGCAAGAAGGGGCAGAACTTGGCCAAGATTACCCAACAAATGCCCAAGGTCTGTTTAATGGATGCACTTCTTAACTCTCAATATTACATTATTAAACTTCACTTTGTAACTTATCGTTTTGATGTATTTTGCGTTCAGGTGCACATTGAGTTCACCGAGGGAGAAGATCGTATCACCCTGGAGGGTCCCACCAAAGATGTGCAGATGGTGCAGGGCCAGATTGAAACCATTGTTACAGATTTGGTGAGTGTTGACTTACCTATACAGTTATGTCTTAGATCAAGACCCAGAGCCTGGTAGCTAATCAGAAGGGTTCTTTAAATGTAAAGGTCATGTGCTAGAAAGTAGATTATGTAAAATCAGAACCTAAAAGTGCAACCATGACAAGCAATGTATCATAGCCTACTTACCTGAAATCCTGAGTGCAGAGCTGATCTTCTTCCAGGCACTGTTTCTTAAGTGCGTAGGCCTAAATGTTGTCTGTGGGACAGATGTTAATCGCCAGAGATTATCTGGGGGGGCTCAAAGACACAGGCACTAAAACAGAGCTTTCGGGGCTGCATCCACGCTAGCGCTTTTATTTCAAAACATAACTTTAGCTGTGTTTACGCTTAGCTTCCACACTACACTGGTGTATTTGAGCCCCTAAAATGGAGACCTCTGAAACCATAGATTAAACTGTTCTAGTGCTTCCTGTTTACACCGGTAGAGCAGGCCAGTGCACGTGAATGATCATGTGAAATGTATGTTCAGGCGTGATATAATCCAGTGATATTCATGCTTTGTCTGCTTGCACCTGAAAGGTAAGCCGTATGGACTACACAGAGATCAGCGTGGATCCAAAATTCCACAGACACCTGATCGGAAAAGGAGGTGTCAACAGTAAGTACAGTAACACTTGTGTATTGAATTGCAACAGTGCAACAGAAAGTGTATTTATATTTATACATTTTTATTTATAGTCAACCGCATCAAAGAGCTGCACAAGGTGACTGTCCGCATCCCCCCTGACAATGAGAAAAGCAACCTGATCCGTATTGAGGGGGATCCCCAGGGTGTACAGGAAGCCAAGAAGGAGCTGCTCGAGCTTGCGTCACGCATGGTGAGTTCAGACTGCAGTTAACAGGAGAGATACTGCACTGTTTCCTGATGCGCTGTCACTAAACAACCTGTCTCTTTCTGGCAGGAGAATGAGCGTACAAAGGACCTGATCATTGAACAGCGTTTTCACAGAGCCATCATTGGCCAAAAAGGGGAGAAGATAAAAGAAGTGCGCGACAAATTCCCAGAGGTGAGTTGGTAACTATCGGTGTTGTCTGGTATATGGTGATGATTTCTGTACTGTGCCCGTTACATGTTCTTAGATAACACTAATCATATTCTCTTCCAGGTCATCATCAATTTCCCCGACCCAGCACAGAAAAGTGACGTCGTTCAACTTAGAGGCCCACGAAATGAGGTGGAAAAATGCGCAAAGTTCATGCAGAAGATAGTGGCTGAGATGGTACGTTTTTTACATGTAAAAAAAACCTGTTGTTACTGTTAGTCACATAGACACAACGCATGGGGAAATGGCGTCCAGGTTGAAGAGCACTTTCTTAACTTACTGTGATTCCTTTCGTCAGGTGGAGAACAGCTTCTCTCTCTCAGTCCCCATCTTCAAGCAGTTCCACAGAAACATAATTGGAAAAGGAGGCTCAAATATCAAGAAGGTACTGTAGATTTAAAATTATGAATATAGTTCACTGAGGTCTTCAGGGTGTCCATGTTTGACTTGACGATATATTTTCCTCTTTGCTTTCTAGATTCGGGAGGAAACTAACACAAAAATCGACCTGCCTGCTGAGAACAGCAACTCAGAAATGATTGTCATCACAGGCAAGAAGGCAAACTGTGAGGTCGCACGAAACCGCATCCTGGCCATTCAGAAGGAGCTGGTAAGCACATGCACGCATGTAAATCAGGTTTGATGGTCATGAACAACCTGGAAAAGTCATGGAATTTGAAAATGGCAATTTCCAGGTCTGGAAAAGTTTTGCAAAAAGAAATGAACCCAGAAAGTTATGGAAAAGTCGTGGAAATTGGCTTCATACATACCTGTAAAATAGATTATGTACAGTTTTTTTTAATGTTCAGGCAGACCAGTCACATCATTTGACATTATGTTGCTCTCTGCGTAGGTGATGTCAAAGTCAGACACCTCATCACCTCTACCTAGCTGAGATGTAAAGTCTCCATGTTTTCAGTTATCAGTAATTTTGCAGCTTTTCACTCAATCTGAAGTTTAGTTTCTCTGTTTACTTTAGATATCTGCTTTATTTTACTGTTTAATGCTCACTGTCTGCTGTATAGGAATCTCATTAGTTACTGCTGATGAAAACCCAGCGTTTCCTTATTTTGCCGCTTCACAATAAAAGCATTTACTAAACAAAATAACAGGACTTTTATTGTGAAGAATGTATAGGAAATAAAATGTGTTCATCTATGAATTAGCAGAACTTTGTTAGCTGCTTTTCTTCAACAAATAATACTAATACAGAAGGAGGGAGAGTAAAAGCAGAAACAGCCACAGTGAGATGTTTGATGAAGAGCTGCAGACAACCGGCTCTCACTGTACCTCTGCAGACAGCTCACCTCCAACAGGTCTTTTCCCTGCCCCACTGTGGAAAAACACATGCAGCAAAATAGCGAGAGACTTAAACCGTAGATCAGCCAGCTGCTTTTAAAGGTCATCACTCAACACAAGCCTGTTATCAGTTAAAGGCACCTTCAGACGGTTAGCCCCATTGTACCGGAGGCGCAAATTCCTGCCATGCATGGCTGACATGCCAAACCAAGCCAAGGCAGCGCATGAGTATGAATCAAGGGTATATGTGCGTTAAAGGAGACTAAATGGCTTGTTGGAATTACATTAGTGAGAATTAAAGACAAACACCAGCTTTTTTATGTCATGATTTTCCCATGTGGTGAACACAAGTGCTCAAATTTTTCTACAGATTTATTTTTCATCTAATGTCAATCACAGACATTTCAGAGAATGTACGGTCAAAAAGTTATTGAAATGTGTTGGTAAAAATGTGCACAAACCCTGGTTTATGTATGTCACTCTAAAGCTTTGGCATAACCGACTAAATCCATGTCTCATTGTGTTCAGGCAAACATCACAGAGATCGAGGTGTCTATTCCCTCCAAGCTGCACAACTCCTTGATTGGGTCAAAGGGCCGCTTTGTGCGCTCCATCATGGAGGAGTGCGGTGGCGTGCACATCCACTTCCCCACTGAAGGCTCAGGGATCGATAAGGTCACCATCCGAGGTCCTGCAGAAGAGGTGGAGAAAGCCAAGCAGCAGCTGCTTGCCTTGGCAGAGGAGAAGGTTTGTATAAAAGATAAAAAGTTGAACTGCTGTTGACCTCGCTAAACTGGCAGCTGTTAGACAGGGGCATAAAAGGAGGGGGAAAAGGCAAAGAGCTGCTTCTGTGCAGCGCTGGTCGTACGTTACCACATGTTGAGGACCTCTGTCCTTTCAGCTGTCAGAGTGAAAACAACAAGCTCTTGCAAAGTTGTCACGAGTAAAGGCTGAAATTTGTTTTGCCCGCTGCAGTTTATTCCCTCAAGATGAAATGATGTTTAGCATATTTTAAAAAAGCAAATTAAAATCAGGGGTTTGAGTTTTAGCTGAGCATGAAGGAATTTCCCATTTGTTATATTCTAAAGTTATGTTCTGACCTCTGTAATTGAGGTTGACTTGTAATAAATTTCTTGTTGTAAATGTTTTTCTTCAGCAAACAAAGAGTCACACTGCTGAGCTGCGTGCGAAGCCAGAGTACCACAAGTTCCTCATTGGTAAAGGTGGTGGAAACATCCGTAAGGTTCGCGACACTACTGGGGCCAGGATCATTTTCCCCACCGCGGAGGACAAAGACCAGGAGCTCATCACTGTGGTCGGCACTGAAGAAGCAGTGCGGGATGCCCAGAAGGAGCTGGAGGAGCTCATCAAGAGTCTGGTAAGATGAGTTAAAACATGGCAGGACAGCAAAGCTTAAATCTGTGTGTACTTTTACTTTTTACTCTTGCTTTACGACAGCTTACTTTATTCTAACTCTTTGCTTACAGGACAACGTCGTTGAGGATACAATGAGCGTTGATCCAAAGCACCATCGCTACTTTGTGGCTCGCCGTGGCCAGGTCCTGAGGGATCTTGCTGATGAGTATGGTGGTGTGATGGTGAGCTTCCCTCGCACGGGTACCCAGAGCGATAAGGTTACCCTCAAAGGAGCCAAAGAATGTGTGGAAGCAGCCAAAAAGCGCATGCTGGAGATTGTTGAGGACTTGGTGAGTAGATACAGTTATGTTTCATTAAGATGGTCTCGATGGTGTGTGTGTGTGTCTTTTTCCTTTTATCAACTTCTAATTTTTACCCATTTGAACTTTCTCTTTTCCAGGATGCTCAAGTGACCATGGAGTGTGTGATTCCTCAGAAGTTCCACCGCTCCATCATGGGTCCGAAGGGCTCACGGATCCAGCAGATCACCAGAGATCACAATGTACAGATTAAGTTCCCGGAGCGTGAAGACCCACAAGGTAAACACATGAGCGGTGTGAACACTTGTGCCCAAAGACTGTGTTTAGTAGGATACGGAGAAATGCTACAACATTTGATCTGATTGGTCTAAAGCCTAGAAATCTGACATGGACATACTTTGGGCAAATATCTAACAGTACAACTTTTTAGATCACATGAAAATTCACAATTTTATCAACAGTCAAAGTTTGAAAAACATTGTTGCTGTGTCTCAAATCGGATACTTCTGTACACTGTGTACTATTTGCGTAGTCTACGAATTTTGAGAGGGTAATGTTTTTTCACATCAAACACGGCTGTTGCGCACCTGAAATGACGGTCACAAGATTTGACAGCTTTTCCTCTTCTGCTCGGCGAATTGTGACCAGGCCGATCAATATCGCCAACATTTGACATCAATTGTTAAATCTACATCAGCCATGGAGAGTGAGAAGTGTCCAAAATGTTCTCACCAAACTTTTTCTGATTCACTCTTGCTGCAGCACCTCCAGCAGAGGCTCCTATTCAGGAGAATGGCGAGGCCAACGGAGAGGTGAAGGAGCCCGTCGATCCAAACGCACCCAAAAAGTGCGATGTGATTGTGCTTTCTGGCCGTAAAGAGCGCTGTGACGCTGCCGTGGAAGCACTGAAGGTCAGTATTTACAACAGAGCTCAGCTTTATGTCTCCAATCTGTCGCTCTGTTCCCAAACAACTCACCTGTCTCCTTTTCTTAGGCCTTGGTTCCCGTCACTGTGGAGGTGGAAGTGCCTTTTGAGCTTCATCGTTACATCATTGGACAGAAAGGAAGCGGAATTCGCAAGATGATGGATGAATTTGAGGTATGTGTTCCAGGCTTTATGTTGACACAGAGATGCACAATGTTTTTTTTTATTTTGCTTCTGATTCATTTAGACATCACTTTGTGCCTCCAGGTTAATATTCAAGTGCCTGCTCCTGACCAGCAGTCTGATAAAATCGCCATCACCGGCTTGGCCAATCACCTGGACCGCGCCAAAGAGGGCCTCTTGGAGCGTGTCAAAGAGCTGCAGGCCGAGCAGGAGGATCGGGTTAGTACTGTGTGGAGAACTTCATCTACCGTTTGAGGTTTAAGGCGTGAACAGAGTGTGTGTCTATTGTGGACTGAGGCAGGCCACTTCTGGTTAACTCTTTCTGGTGGAAGTGTCTCTGTAGCGTAGACGATGCACACACTCTCATGGAGCAGTTAACTTGGCTAGCCTAGTTAGGTATAACTGGGGCTGTACCTGACTCAGAATTACGTCAGGTGAATCAGATTTGACTGTTCAATACAACAATTCGAGTATTGGTTCCTTTTTTCCCCATATGGAGTTTGAGAATTTGAATTGGGCTCAGCAGGACATGTTGGGTGACGGTGACATTAAAGTAATACAGTAAACAACCTAACTGCGCCAATGACCAATAGGGATTGTGTAACGACATCTTTAAGCTATCAAACTAAAGCCAGAGACTGAATAGTATGAAGCTGCTGTGAGCTGTAAATTCACGAAGCCACTCTTTCTCCGGACAGCTGCCTCTGTGTCTGCAGCTGCCTCTACCAAAGAGTAGCGTGAAAGCAAGGAGTGCTCACTCTGCTGCTAAATCTGGGAAACTGAAACGTATTCAGAAGTACACTGCACACTGACTGATTAAAAAATAAATAGAAAAATAACTGCTTGACTTGAGGGAATCTCAGTCAACGGAGAGGTCTGATGATTCAAGTGTTAGATTTTCACGGTGCGGCCCCAGGTATAACATTAGTTAGCCAGCCTATTACAAGAGGTAATTGAGGGTCTTCATCTGATGTTTTAGTTTCCTCCATCTTAGTTTAGTCTGTTGTTCATTTTCATAGTTGCATTTGTATGTGCGATAATTGAGTGCAGCCAATACAGTGGATTACACAAAATCCCACCAGCAGAAACGGCACAACAGACCGGCTATCTCTCTGTCACTCACTCTCTTCTTTACCGTGTCCCGGCCACAGCGCACCCCAGGATGGATCAACATGTTGCCAAGGTTCACCTTGTGACTTGCGGTTTCTGGAGATTTCTGGAGAAGGTTTGCACTGTCCACCAGCATTGGCCTCAGTGCACAGCTTTCAACCCAGACATAAAGAGCATCTCCATGCAGCAACCAGACAAAAAAGTCCCATTAGAGATACAAAAAAAAAAAAAAAAAAGTAATAATCACTGCTGCTCGATGCTGCAGCGTCCGTGCTGGGAGCTGAGGCGAGAGCAGCTGGTGCGGGTGGACGGCGCACCTCCAAAATGTGTCATAACTCTATTTCATGCTGCGGACTTCGGCCACATGTCCATCCTTCCTGCAGTGCACTGTGTCCAGCTCTTCAGTGCAGCAGCAGCCAAACGGCACCTTGAATCTAAAACAACCAACAGCTACTGCAGGAGTGTGCTGTGCTATTTCTTGTCTCATTTGTGCTCTCATAAATATTAAAATCATCAAATTGGGTGCCATGTTGCTGTCTGCCAAGCTACTGTAGCTGCAATCTGGTTTCTATAGTAATGGATTACATCAGATTATTTACCACACCCCATGCTCTGTTAAAGAGAGAATATGGACCGTTAAACAGGAAGTAACACTGGCGGGAGGGCAGGTGACCACCAGGTCCAGTAGAAGTAGAAACTCCGTGGAGCTCTAACCCAGAGTTTTGTTCACATCATCCCATCTACAGGCACTCAGGAGCTTCAAACTGACCATCACTGTGGACCCCAAATATCACCCCAAAATCATCGGCCGCAAGGGCGCCATTATAACAAACATCCGCACTGAGCACGACGTGAACATCCAGTTCCCAGAGAAGAATGATGAGAACCAGGTACTCCATCAGTACAGCAGGTGGTGCTGAGTTACCACTTTATATCACTGGCACATGAGAATAGAGAATAATTAATTTTTTTCTTTTATGTCATGTTAAAGTTGCTGCTGTCTCCCCACAGGATCAGATTACTATTACAGGGTATGAGCACAAAGCCATAGCAGCACGAGATGCCATCCAGGCTATAGTGGATGAGCTGGAGGAGATGATCTCTGAGGACATCAACCTGGACAGCAGGGTTCATGCCCGTATTATCGGAGCCCGCGGCAAGGGCATCCGCAAGATCATGGATGAGTTTAAGGTGAGGCGGCTGAGAGGACACGACATCAGTGGGATAAAATAACACAGCAGTGGACGTGCACAGTGTTTTTCAAGCTTTCTGTGTTCATCAGTAAGAACTTCATAAGCAATTGTTTTCTGTGTGCTGCTTCTTAAAGAGATTTCGCTTTTGTTAACGTGTAAAATTAATCCTTACTTTCAAGACAAACGGACGTCAGCTAGTGATGGATTTCTTTATATTGTCTGCTGCAAATGTTTCCATTACATACACTGCTACATGTAGATACACACTAGGGAAACATGACAACATTATGGAGAGGATCTCCACAGAAAAAGACCTTTTGTTCAAGAATAAGATCATTTTTGTTTCAACAGAAACAGCCCCGAAATCACTATCGCCAAGCCCACCAGACTCCATTGATATTAAATACCTTGTTGTAATTTGTACTGTATGCATTTTCGATTTCAACTCATTTTTAACGAAATATCACCAACATTTTTGAAAAATTACCTTAAATCAGCAGAATGATGTGAGATTATTCCAGAATTTTATCACCAACACTGTTTTTGATACCTCATTGTGTTCTGGAGATATTGACCAGTGAATTTTAGAGGGGGAGTGGCTCCGCACATAACTCCACAACCTATGGGCTGGTATCACAAACCTTGCAAGCAATGTTGTCAGAGGTATCCGGAACATATCCTGTAAGTCTCATTTAAATTGACCACTAGGGGGCACCACACGTGCAAAGGAAAAAAAAAAAAAAAAAAAGGATGTGGGATAATACAAATCAGTCTATAAATCATAAAATAGATTCTCCAATCATCACAAAACTTGCAGAGTATGTTAAATAATAATGCTGAAGCTTGTGTGTTTAATTATTGTGAAATCAGTCAATAGGGGGCACCATCACTTACAAACAAGGGCAATGGCCTTTTGCAGAACTTGGCCATAAATCAATGAGGGTTTCCAAGAGACACAGCACCCATTAAAAAGCAAATATAGAGGGGGTGTAACGCCAAATGAGCATGAGACTGGGTCTGGTTTAACTTTCACTTTCACTTAGCGAGCGCTTCATAACAGTAACCAACAATCCTGCACAGTATACCTATAAAGTATTCAGTCTTTGACATGTCCTGGTGTCCATGTTTTTCAGGTTGATCTCAGGTTTCCTCAGAGTGGAGCTGCAGACCCGAACCTGGTGACAGTCACAGGTCGCCCTGAGCTTGTGGATGAAGCCATCGACCACCTGCTGAACCTGGAAGAGGAATACGTAAGCTTCCTGCTCGCATGGCAACATGTCTTATTACAGTTTATGACATGAGAAATGCCGGTAACATGTCTTGTTTCCTAATTGGCACTGATACATTTTTCTGTGCTGCTTCCTGTCAGATGGCAGATGTTGTGGAGAACGAAGCAAAGATGGCTTACATGAGGCCTTCTGGAGGAAGCGCTGCTGCCATGGATGAACAACGTGGCCCATCCAAAGGCTTCGTGGTGAGGGAGGCTCCCTGGGCCACTGGCAGTGAGAAGGTGAGCATTTTCCTTCTAGCCTTACACAAGGTGTGTTTTACACGGATCCTAATATTCTACTAATAATCAGAATAAAACTGCCTCATGTAACCACCTCTGTCGGAAGAGAACGGCCTGATGCAAAGGAACTTTAAGTAAGGTTAAGAGGGGAGGTGTAAACCTTTTGATAATCTGTCCAGTAGGAAAATATCACCGCCTAATAACCACGTTAACACCTAACCCCAAAGTTCTCATCTTGGCATAAATGTGTGCTTTCTGAGCATGCTGGGGGAACATGGGATGACGTAGCTGGGGTGTTCATCTGCTCCCTCTGCTGATCTGCTCTGAGATTTGCTCATACATTAAAAAATTTAGCGCTTAGCTCGTGCTGCGCTCTTATGTGAGCAGTCTGATTAATAAATACAGTCTTTGATTTTGAAATAGTAGCCTTATGTAACGTTCTTGCTGCGGGCAAAATTGTGGAGTCACTGCACAAAACAATCAGCTCTCGCCAGCATGCAGTAGCCTGCATTTAGGAAACATCTGTAAATGGTAGTGTCTACAAGGAATGCACAGATTGTGAACTTTGGCCGATTATTGATACCAGTGTTTTTGTCGTGTAGTTCCTCTTTTGTGCCAGGGAAACAAAGAAATCTAAAGTCTTTCAGTCCATCATTTCACCTCCTTTGAATAAGCATAAATTCAATCATAGAAATTTATGAAACAACCTTAAATACAACAGTCTTTCATGGTCAAAACATCTCTCTGAAAAACTGCTTCAACTGCTTATGTCAACACAGATTTGTTGTTCACTATGTAGATGAGGGAAACAACAGGGTGTGTCCTCTGACGCGTCATTAGCACTGCATCCTTTTGTCCCGAAGGTGTCCCAGGGGAAGATCTGTTTGTCCCAGACACACTTTCCATTGTCCCCACGGCGGTGGGACGCCGTTAGTCTGGAGCCCTGCATTTTAACCTCCACAAAATGGATTTGACACGACAGAAAAACATGGGCCACTTCCATCAGTTAATTATATTTACAGATAAGGCGTGGACAGTAAGATCAGTTGATACCGATGTTTGTCTGATAAATGGGTGCATTCCTAGCATCTACTGGTGGTCTGCATGTGAGGTGTTTAGGGGACATCTGTACTTCATAGTTACAGGTTAATTGGTGACTCTAAATTGTCTGTAGGTGTGAATGGTTGTCTGTCTCTATGTGTCAGCCCTGTGATAGTCTGGTGACCTGTCCAGGGTGTACCCCGCCTCTCACCCAATGTCAGCTGGGATAGGCTCCAGCTTCTTCTTTATATTTATCACAGACTGTAATTTTCAGACGAAGGGAGAGACATCTGTCGGCTGTGATTGGTTGGTCCTCGTCACATGACATGCGATGTGCGCTGCTGTGTTCCAAAAGCTGAACTCGGTTTATCTCAGGACGCAGCCATCAGGCCCTGAACAATAGGCGCTTGGGAACACATGCGTGGTGTTGCTCTGTTGTTTGAGCGCACTTGCCCCACATGTACATTGAAAACAATGAATTTGAAGCCGCAAAAAAAATGGTCACACCTGATTTGTTTATTTATTTATTTATTTATTTATTTTACTTCTAGGCCCCTGATATGAGCAGCTCTGAAGATTTCCCCAGCTTCGGAGCCCCAGTGGCAACAAAGGCCTCTCCCTGGGGGCCCAAGCGCTTCTAAGCCATGCTGCTACAGATGGGCCTGAACTAAACCGGACACAATCTTCCCCTTCATCGCCCCCCTCTTGACCTGGACTGACCGCTGACCCTAAAAGTCTTCAGTTCCGAGAATGTCATCCTTCTCTGTGTACTTACCCCGGTCTGCCCTGGCAGATTCATCAGTCTAAAAGTGCTTTCAGATAATTGACTCGTGAGCTTTGTACCTGCATTAAATAATGCTGTCTTACGCTAAGAAAAAAAAAAAAAAAAGAAATCTGAACAGATGTTGCGGTTACGTCTACACAGTCTGTACAACATTTAAGTGTTGATTAGACCTGACATTTCATTGTGGTTTGAACTGTTATACCAAATTCAACGGTGGCCAGACATGAGTTTTTTGGAGCTGCCCTTCTCTTAGTTGCCTTCAGCAGGGTGGGGTAAAGGGATTGAATTACCGCCGGTGACGCCGGCTGTTTTCAGTAACTCGCCCCCTGCCTGCTTTACTCATGTAGCTGAGTGAACATTGTCAGTCGTGAGCCCTCGAGCACACTGTAGTGGTTGTCCTCCGTCACATTTTTCCATTTGCTCGTTAACTGTGCTTCTGTGAATATGGTCAAGTAGTGGCACGTACCTCTGTAGCCTTATGAATTGGTAAACTCTACAAAGAGGGGAGGGAAGGGGGGGGGGGTCCAGCCACTGTAGGATGGCACCCGTTCAAACTGCCAGATGCTTGGAGATCAAGCAAGAACTAAACTTCTCACAACACTAGGCCTAGAGCTCCAACGTATCAAACCTCACACTAACTGTCAAACGAACTCTTTGACATTAAATCACTTTACAAAATATGTGTTTGTGAGCGAAACAGCCGACCATCTCGTGCCAACTATCTGTCTAGTGATGTCCTGTGTTACTCATCCTCTGTATTGGGTCAGTGTCCAGTCCCTTTGTCTTCCAGTTGCTATGCAGATTGTTCTGTTCAATAGCAATGGCCCTTTTTATCAGCCTTACAACTAGAAAGATACAAACCAGGTAGAGGTGATGTCTGGGTGCATTTTTAATGGACAACTGGAAGGTATGTTTGTTGTTCCTCTGAAAGCTCTGGGAAGATTTTTGGCCCCCCATAATTATTGAAACAAGATTAATTTTGCCTGAGGAGTGCAGATCTAGCTCGCCAGCTGCTAATTCAACACCTTGCATCAGCCTACCTTGGTTTATATCCTCCTAGCATTGAATGAAAGATTATGCAAATACCATTGAAGTGAACGGTTACGGATGACACTGGAAAAGAAATTGTCCAAAAAGTCAATAAAAATTGAAAATCTCTGTTGTGCCGCCTTTTGATTCTTTTGCAACGAGCAACGTCACTCATTTACTCAGAGAATATAACCTGTGAAATTAACAATACTGGTAAATCTGGAACTTTCACTGCTTCACCTTAATGTCACAGTGATTTCCCAACTGGAAAATTAAGCCTTATATCATTCTCTGCAGAGCCAGACTCCGTTGATTAAAAACAGTCATTTTAGCTCACTGAACACAGGAGTTACTGGTCTACCTCTGCTTCAAACTTTAAGTTGTTTCATGTTACTGTGTGACTTCGGCATTTAAAATGGTTACTTCGGATTCACCAAAGTCACACAATACCACAAACTAACTAGGTGATCAAAGCTGTAATAGACCAGCAGCTGTCATGTTCAGCGTGCTAAAATTACTGTTTTTGTCAATGGAGTCTGGTGGTTTTGACGAGAGCATAGATGGGAAGCTGAAGTCGTGTATTAAATACAATAGATGTCAGTCAGCATGACCCCAGTTTGGAGAAGCAGGGCTGGAGGCTGACACAGAAGCTAAGCAATGTACTGCTTTGTATCAGAGAGCCTGTTCCAATAGGGAGGCCATTAACGACCTCAGTTTGTCATCTACGCTTTCATCAAAGGCACCAGACTCCATTGACAAAACAGTCATTTTAGCACTCTGAACACAGGAGTTGCTGGTCTACCGCTGCCTCGTTCAGTTAGTTAGTTTGTGTTATTGTGTGACTTTGGTGAATCAAACGTAACTTATTCAAATGCCAAAGTCACACAATAAAACAAACTAATTTACTGTTTGAAGCAGCAGTAGAGCAGCAGCTTCTGTGTTCAGTGATGTGAAATCACTGTTTTTCTCAATGGAGTCTGGCTTTGTAGAGAATGACATAAAGGCTTAATTTTCCTGTTGAAAATCACTGACATTAGGGTGAAGCAGTGAAAATACTCTCAATACACTGTACACTTAAACTGAGACTGATGTATTTAGGTGGGACTTTTTTTTTTTTAAGGTGGCTGAAATAAGTTTTGTTGAACTCCAGCCTGTTTCTCCAAATGAATGGGTGCTGACTGACGTCTACTGTATGTCATATACTGTCCATGGATAAATACCTCATGAAACCCCACTTCAAAAAAACTGAACTATCCCTAAGAGGTCTTAAAATGTCTTACCTTAAAATGAAATATAAATATTAGGACATAAAAGTTATTTAAACGTCTAAAATTTGAATTTGTTCAATCTTTACTGTCACAAACATTTTCTTCTAAATGGCTGTACCCATATTTTAATTTCTTTTTGGTCAAAATGAGTTGAGCTCAGATGATTTGTGTAAGAATCAGTCTTAAATTAGGTTTTAAATGATCTCAAATGGTCTTAAGAAACATGAAATATTAGTGTCTGTCAGTTGCAGACACCCTGTATTGAGTCTTTCTCACCTTTTGGCCTGAGGGTGGTGCTAGAGGAGAAGTCATTATTATAATCCACTCATGAGATTGTGGACTGTCGTGTTCAGCGGGGGCAGCCTGATCTCAGAATGAGCACCAAATCTGAGGTGTTTAAACATGAAATGGCAAAATATCAGTTTAAAATTGGTCATTTTGTGTCTTAAGTGGCTTTTATTTGGAGACAAAATATGTGAGACAAAGTACATTGAGTCAGCCTCTGTCACAGAGAGGAGGAGAAATGGCAGAGCATAAAGGTTAGGGTGGAAAAAAACAACTCAGTCATTTAGGATTTTACTAAAAGAAAGAAATCACCTGTTGATTTATATATATAGCTCCCAGGGAATATTTTTTTGTATTTGGGAGCTGTTTAAATGTGTCATTTGTGGTAGATTTTATTCAGTTGAACTATTAATATTGTGTACAGAATCTGAGTTACTGTTGTCGTTCACAAACTAAGGAAATTAGATAATTTTTGTTGATTTTTTTACTGAATATTTGAAGGCAAACTGTTAAACTACATCACTTATTTTGTTGTTTTTTTTAACTGATTTGTCATTCTGTCAAGAATATCGTTGTCGTGAAAATACCCTGAAATATCGTGATATTATTTTAGGGCCATACCGCCCACCCCTAATTCTACGTCTCATTTAAAGATTTGGCCATTTCGTCTTCAACTTTTTAACTATCGAACATCAAAGGTTAAAATCTAATAACTAATTTAAGATGGAGGGAGGATCATGCACTTTCTGCCAGTCACACACACAGGTTAAAGAAGAAATATTTGTATATTCAGAGAGGGTTGAAATAAAAAAAAGCAAGGATAACAAAAAAGAAAAGGAAGTCACACCCCCTCCTGATAAGTAAAGAACAGTCCCTTACCTCTGAGATGTAGTGGAGTAGAAGTATAAAGTAGCATCAAATGAAAACTCTCAAGTAAAGTACAAGTTTTGTACTTAAGTACAATACCTGAATAAAAGTAGTTTCACTTCACTGCCACATACATCTAACTGAGTCTGCGCAGTTGGGTGAAACAGCGCCTCCTGTGGTCAGACGCAGTGTAACACCGAACACCGAAGTTCAAAGAAGCGACGTCACGTTCGTATGAATAAAAAAATAACGATTATCTGCGGTAACCGTCGTGTAAATGTCTATTAACGGACCGGTCTGTGGTAAACAAGAATGAAATATTAAATTATTAAAATTTGTCACCTCTAAAGAGAAAGTCGGCGGTGTTTAGTTGAAACAACTCCGGCCGGTACAGTTCGCTAGCTAACGTTATTTCCCCAGTGGTGCTAACTACTGCTAAGGCTAGCTAGCTAACTAGCTAACAGCCGTTGAGTGAATTTAGGAGTTATTTTCGACAAAATGAGCAACACGGCAACATTATATGGATATTTCACCTTCGTGGGAGAAAGAAGAACAGAGATTGCCGTCAAACAAGGTGAGTCAGATACACCTGTCTGTCTATGGCTGTGGGGTGTCTTTCCTCATGATAATGACAGTTTGTGCTCCTGTTAAAGTTGTCGTGGAGGTCACAATGGATACTGTGCTGTTTGCTCCTGTTGTTTGCCATGACCCTATTTAATAATTAGAAATAGCTGTAGTTTTTTGCATGTAATGTCATGCAAAAACACCTGTTGATTGTCTGTAGTTGGTGTCTGCTGGATGTTAATAAGAATGTTTGGATGCTTTTGTTTTGATCTTAGGTGAGCTTTTAGGAGTAATGAGCTCTAAATGAATGAATGAATTACTTTATTTTGAGCAGAAATTAACAAGTGTACACTTATATAATCCTACCCCCTTCTCAGTATTCATGTCTCATTTGCAAAGGAAGTTGTCAGCAGCTTTCCCAAACTAATTTACAACCATTAATAAAGATTAATAAACAAGTATTGGATATTAAATATACAAGCCCCATCTCAACCAAGCCCAGATTAACAAATAAACCAACCCATCAACATCACCCCTCTTCATCTGCGTACCTCTTAAATATACTGCCTGTACATCTTCTACAAGTGTAGTGCTTCCGTTTAACTTCTCCACAGAGTTTTCAAGGTTGTACATACACAATGTTTTTTGCATTTAATTATTTCCTCTCAAAACATTTTTTGAATATTGCCCAGAAGTGTATTATGTCTTGCTTTGTACATTATTTGCACTGTTTCAAATTTAACCAAATCCCCAAATTTCAATGTATGTGACTTAAAAGACAGTGTGTCGGTGTTCCCTATGTGTAATGTATATAAGTTGCTTTTAAAGGTATTTCCCCAGACCTCCACACAGTAATTAAGTTGTGGTTAAATGAGTGAGCAGTAGATAATGTATAGTGATTTATGGTCCAGTATGTGTCTTCATTTTCTCACAACTGCACTGCTTCTCGCTGTGACTTATTTGAGGTTTCCAGCTGATTTTGTGATCCAGTATCACTCCCAGAAATTCATTTTCATACACTTTTTCTTTACCAACATTGTCTATCTAACGTTGCACTTACATATCAATTTGTCGATTTTCAAATAACATAATTTTGCTCTTTGTCAAATTTAGTGACAGTTTGTTTGTGTCAAACCATCTTTTCAGTTTATTCATTTCTACTTTAGCGACTGTTTTTTTTACTTATCAAAGGAGGGGCGTGGCTGGAGTATGATTTTTTTTTTGGGACCCTCCCCGCAGCTACAAATATTTGTCGGTTGGGTTTAGGAAAAAGAACAGGGTATAGCTTTACATTCCTACGGGAAGCGAACACTGGCCCCCTGGGTGAAAGTCGGTGGTTGAATATCGGTGTTACAGAATAACAGGGACCGCCTGTGTATAATGCCAACATGAAAGGAGGGCTTTTTTTTCGGTGTCTGATGCCAGAAGTTACTGACCAAACGCTGGTACCTGACGACTTTGGGGTTGCTTAAAAAATTAGAAAATGGATTTTGACAAACAGTTAATTTACCAGTGTCTGAATTGGTTAACTCTGTTATTCAGATCTGTGGTTTCCAACCTTTTTCCTGAAGGGACTCCTTTTCAGTCATTGAGTAAACTGACGACCCCTGACTGACATTTCATATTATAGTCAATACCACTAACAGTGCAGGGACACTGATAAACTGTACAAGTAACCCAAACAACGAACAAAATGGTTCTCATCATGAAATGTTAATAAATCTGTGAGTAGATTAGTCAGAGTAACCCATGAATATCCAATGACCACCATATAAAAAGGTGATAATTACTATAGGTGCATCCTGTCCACCTGCAAACATGGAAAAAACTGCAATTTTTTTTCCAACACTGAGACTGAAGTTATTTTGGGTCAAGTGGAGTTGAATTTCTTTTTTTTTTTATAACATATAAAATATTTTATTATTAGTGGTGTGGGAGGGACAGGTAAATCAAAGGCTTGGAAGAAAGTAACAGGTGCCATTAACTCTGTGTCCTTTAAGGTTAAACGAAAATGGTTTGATATTAATGCAAAAAATATTGACAGCTTAGTGTTTGGACAGTCACACAAATTGGTTCTGCTCATGTTTCATTAATTAGACCGACTAACTGCAGGAATTTTGGCTTGTTTTTGTCAAATTCAGTGTTGTCTTCTCCCTGACACTTGGCCATTGTTCTGTCAGCTGTTTGCTTGTTTTGACGGCATACTTTTATAATTCAAGACAAGACTATTTAAGGAATAATTCACCTGCATAATGACCATTTGTGTATCAATTAGTCATGCTGTGTCATGTTAAATTGGTGAAGAAAACTGTGTTTTTACCCTACTCACTACTGGACTCTGGCTTCAAAAGAGCATAGACAAGTTTGGCTTTCAGTTCAGTTTTAAATATTAAGGTTTTTTAGTGATAAATCATTTGTGAAGTACTGAGCTCATGACTGGATAAATGAGACTTGCATTGTTCTCCACTGTGAGAGTTTGTCAGTGAATGTTGTGATATAGTTTTGCTGTTGCTTAATTCGGTCCCCAGGAAATAAATGAATGAATATGTTCAAGTAACATTGCATGACTATTGACATACAAATGGTCATTTTGTGGGTGAATTATTCCTTTAAGCAGAGAGTGAAGGCCCTGTGACGACAGCTTGTGTTGTGGTCTTCACCGTGTCTCCATTCTGTGAGATTTTATCCTGAATAATAATCTAAACTTCATAAATAACAATTTCATTTAGTTTTCTTCACAGAAATGAAGGAAATGCTGAGGTGTAGTCCTACTCTTTATATTTAAAAAAAGTTTGTAACACCTTAAAATCAAGGAGGCCTCACGACCCCCTTTTGACGCTTTGGCGACCCCTGCTGGAGGTCAGGACCACCAGGTTGGGAAGCTGTGCTTGTGATGACAGGTCTGACTTTTAGCACAGCTAAAATAAGTGTTTTGGTTAAAGTTCAATTTAGCTGGCCACTCTAAAACAACGGCCGGCCCCCGTCTTGCCCCTTTGTGGTTTTAGTGGACCACTGATGATGACTCACTAACTCTCTAACGTATCGTATATCCAACCACAACAAAGTCTTATTCACCCATTCTCAGCGACTGCAACAAGCCACAAATGCAACTGCTCCTTCAAACTAAATACTTAACTACGTTTCATACCCCTTAAAAACACCTAAAGGAACATTTTTTAATCAGCGGTAATTTTTTTTCTTGGTTCGCTCTTTCAGTATCAGGACTTTTAGAAACCTCCTCCCTTTTGTGGCTCACATGTGTGGGTGTTTGTGAAATACTTGAACGGACAGAAAAGAGTGGAGATGAATTTATTTTTCTCTCATCCTCTTGATAGAGGTGTAGTCTCAACACTCATGAAGCACTCCTGTGTATTTGAAAGAAGCAACGTAAAGCTCTCACCAGAGCTTTGAGGCATAATCATGACACAATTAAGATAATTTCCCAACCACTGCTGGTGGCGAGAAAAGCAATTTTTACGCCTTGTAATCGAGTCTGGCTGTCAGATTAAGATAGCAGGTGATTTGAGGGAAATTGTCTTGGCGAACTCTTTGGAGTGGGATCCAGGTGGCCTCAGGTATCTCTTTGCCCATTGAGGTTGCCCGTAAGGTAATGCAGTTTTGATTTTGAAAATGAAAGAAACATTTGAGTGGTGGATTTGTGTCTCTGGGCATTTGTCGTCTTATTACCTGCCTCTGCTGCCATCTACTTCTGCATCTTGTGACTTAAAAGAGCCAAGTGCCCCGTTATCTGTGTCTCACTTTCTTCCTCTGTCTCCTTTTTCTGTCTTTCACTTGCCGTCCAATGACAAACTCAAAATTCAACACACATTATGTGAGATTACCACGTGTAAGAGTCTGTGTAGGATGTTAGCTTCTCACAGCCGATAATTTCACAAAGATTTCAGGAATTAAAAAAAAGAATACCCTCCTAAATAAAATGCTCAGTGGTAGTTCAATGCAAGACAAGTTTGTGTGTCACCTTTACACAATGAAGCTTTGCCTTAAATAAATAAACTTGCCTTGTCTTTAATTGACCCTACTTGCTTTATAGAAGACATAAGTAGAATTTTAAAATTTTACAAAAATTAGAAGATAAACATATAGACTTATAATATGAATAAAAGAGATTAAGCTGGAGAATATGATTGTTAGGTACATCACACTAAGAGATACAAATATTTATTTAGTCTTGATTTAAAAGAACATCTTTTTTTCAGATCTCTAAAGATATATTATGTTTTTTAAATTTTCTCTGTTTTGGTAGAAAGTGTTTTTTGGCTGGGTTCATGCTTACATTACGTACTGTATCAGTAAAACAGAAGATGCCCATTGTTTTTATTTTTTCATTTGCAAGTGTTACAAAGTTTATTCAAAGTAAATACACATGTATGTCAAACATTTTTGAATGATTCATTGATTATATTTGATGAATTAAAATACAGTACACAATATGCATACAGTACTAAAATTCATCAGGATATCACAGTCAAATAATGTGACTTATTTCCATTGGTGTCCTCAAGTAGAGGATTGGAGGCAAGCAGATACAGTGAATTTCATGTAAATACTACTATCCTATTTTTACAGTAACTCACCAAAAAAGAAAACACAGAAACATCAGTGTTATATAGGAACAAACAACAACAACACTTTCATTTAGAAACCAGACCAAATACTGTCCTGGAAAGGGTGTTTCACTATACTAACTTAATTTGTAACCTTTGTTTTTTTTCCCCATTATAGCGCCAAAACATTTCATATTGTGATCACTGTATGCGGTGGCTTTGGAAAGTATTCAGACCCTTCACCTTGCACACATTGTGTTAAAAACTTTACTTAAAATGGATTAAATGTGCTTTTTGGCCACCTGTTTACACAATAACCCACAAAGACGAGGAAAAATCAAGTCTGTAGATTGTTTTGCAAATTCATCACAAATAAAAAGTCCTTAGACCCTTTATTATTGCACTTCAAAATCAAGGGACAGTTCACAGATAGTGTTCAGGGTTTCCATTGTCATGGAAAACCTGGAAAAGTCTTGGAATTTGACAATCTTGTTTTTCAGGCCTGGAAAAGTCTTGGAAAAGTCATAGAATTATTTGATTACTTAAGTCTTGGAAAAGTGATGGAATTAGTAAATTATCTAAACGTCTTGAAAAAGCCATGGAATAAGTAAGTTTTAGAAAAGTCATGAAATTAGTAAATTACTTAAAAGTTTTTGGAAAAGTCAGGGAATAAGTGTATTACTGAAAAGTCTTGGAAAAGTCATGGAACTAGTAAATTAGTCTAGGTAAAAGTGTTAGTGATGGAATTAGTAAATTATCCAAACGTCTTGGAAAACTGATGGAATTTGTAAGTTTTAGTAAAGTCATGAAATAATAATATTTAAAAATAATATAGTAATAATAATAATAATAATAATAAATTACTTAAACGTTTTGGAAAAGTCAGGGCATCAGTAATTTACTTAAATTACTTAAAATGGAATTAGTTAATTAGTTAAAAGTGTCAGAAAAGTCATGAAATTACTTAAAAGTCTCGGAAAACGTCCTGGAATTTTATTTTTTTTTTAATTAGAGGACATTGTATTGGCTGTGCCGGTAGTTTGAAGTAGTTGAAGTGAATATGAACATAACCAGCTATCAGAAATTGGCTGTTTAATTTTCCTGCAATAATTAACACTTGGAGTAAAGTGTGATATACAATTATGTTCGTGTTAGAGGTTGTAAATAGTTCCTGGAAATGTTATTATGGATCTTTGGAATGTCACAGAAAAGTTTTAAAATTTTGTAAATGAAAATGGGTGGAAACCCTGAGTGTTGTGCTATTTCTTGGTCTAGATTGTTCTGATGTGTTGCCGATTGCGGGAGATATTGACCATAGAGATATCTGTCTTCTCTAATACAATGGAACTGGATGGTACTCGGTTTGTGGTGCTCCAAGTGCAAAAAAATACATTTGATGCACGGTTCCTTTTGGGCAGTGATATGGTTAGTGGGTGCAATTTGGTAGTAAGAGAATAGTTCCTACATGAAACTGCTCACAAGGTCTGTGGATTATCTCGAGTAACCAGGTCATGATTTCTGGAAAGAGACATTGCTGTTGAACTTTTTAAATGTATTTTTTGTAAGATAAAAAAAAATATGTTTTTTATTTTGGGGTGAACTGTCCCTTTAAGCTCAGGTGCATCCATTTTATTTTCATAATCTTTGAGACATGTAGCCTAAAAGTAGGGATGCACCGAAATGAAAATTTGTGGCTGAAGCCGAAGCCGGATATTATTAAACGCTTGGCTGAATGCCGAGTACCGAATACAGAATATCATTGTTTAGTTTTTCATTAGTTTTTGCGGATGAACACCTTCCAGATTAGTGTTGTCACGGTACCAAAATTGGGACCCACTGTGCGATACCAATGAAAATATCATGGTTCTGAGTAGTATCACGATACCACAGCAAAAATGAGGCAGATGTGCCTTTTGTCATTTATAAAAAGATAAATCACTTTTCTATAATACATCAATGATATTTCAATGGAATAAATTACTTATTGACTTATTCATACTTCAAAAACAGCATCAATAAGTGATTAACATAGGGGGGATCAAAATAAAATAAATAAATAAAATAAGAATCAACCAGCCACCCTCCTCCCCTGACAGTCCCTTCATAAGTAACGAACAATCCCTAAAGTGCGGTGAGGTTTGTGGGCCGTGAAAGGCTTGTTTCTCCTCTGACACGTCACATACCTGTGTTTGGCTGGCTCGGCTGTTCAGGTACTTCTGGGCAGTCATGACGGCAAGAAGAGGATATTATTGGAGCCGACTTCTCCGTCACTGGTAACGTTAAGCCGATGGCCGCCGTATTTGACAGGAATACATACTGTCTGTGTCTGTGACCCCTGTTCAACCCACAACTGATGGAATTCGCCTTTCGTTTCTGCTGCTGGTTGAAATCTGTAGGCTGCTCGCACAGCGTGCTGAATGATTTAAGCCTATTTTGCTCACTCAAAACTATTTTTAGTCACAAATGTGAGTGCAGTGATGGACGGATCGCCACACTGCCGACATTTTATTCCGTCCGTCACGGCACGCCGTTTGATTGCGTTATCAAAACACGCCGCTATTATTCGGCCTTGCTTTTCACTTATTCCACCGAATACGTGTTTTTTTGCAATATTCGGCCGAATATATTCGGTTACCGAATATTTGGTGCATCCCTACCTAAAAGCACTCCATCCCAATGGCAAATTCAACTGATTTAGAAAGACACAAATCTTTGTATACAGGTCCCACAGTTTACGGTGATCATCAGGCCCAAAACCCAAGCCAAGAAATACAAGGGACTCTCTGTACACCTCTGAATTCAAGACTTTTTTCACAGCTGACATTTTTACTTCTTATTGTATTAGAAGCACAAGTGTTACTAATAATATTAACAACGTCTATATTCTTTTCAGTGTCCCAGTAAGCCGTGACATTGTGATGGTGAGCCAGCATGAACATCACGGCAGAACCTTGAAACTGAAGCAGCTAAAATGGAATTCAGCCAAACAATCAATAATTTAATTATCTACACCTGTTCTTTTTTTACTGTAACATGTCAAAATGTCCTCTGTGAAAAATTTTGAACCACTAGCACTTGGTTGCACCTGTTATTCATAAATCCACTGCTAAGTTTTTGTGTAAAGTAAATAAGTAAAAGTAAAAAAAAAGCTCAAAATCTCTTAATACTGATAACTGATAGCCTATCACTAACATTTTAGTCCCATCTTGTCTCGTCAGTGAATAAAGAAAACCTACATAGTTTTTCCTATTAAAGATCTATTTTTAGCCCATCTACGTCTTGTCTTGGTCATGGGGGAAAAAAGATGTTGGTGAACATTTTTCATCATAGTTGTTGTTAATGAATCTAACGCTGCTTATGTTGCCTTCAGACGAGGTCGTATTTATGAGAAGAGTTGAGATTAAGGCCTCCCCTTGTGGTATTCATGACCTTGTAAGTGGAAATTTTCTCAGAGTTCCAAGTTCATAAGTTGTAATGTGTTTGCTAACGTCAGGAGATCCATTTGAAGAAAGCATTGCTTTCAAACTAGCGATTTCTGGCTCAGTTTGCATCATCCAAACTTTAGAAATGTCTTCACATAAGTTCCAAATATAACAGTTTTAGGGGGGCAAATTATTATATTTTTTATGTCAGTAACTTAATTGACAGTCCTTTGTAATAGTGAGTATGACTTGGTGGTTTATTTATACATAAAAACTGAGAAATGTGAGTATTTCAGAGTAAGTAGTATTCATTTAGAATAAGTGGGTAATGTCTGATTATGTTGACCTAACCATTATTAATTGGTCTTTTAATCTGACTTTATTAAACAGCATTTTGATCAGCCTCAGGTCAGATATGTCGCTCATATTTCATTACTTCTTTTACTGTTCAGTCTAAACCAGTCATATGTCAGCAGGCTAATGTTAGCTGTGCCAGTTGGTTCAGTTCTTTTTTTGAATTTAATTTGACATTTTTAACAGAACATTCCCTCAAAGAAAGAAAGAAAGAAAGAAACAGACTTGTACAAAAGCTGCAGCCCTGCAGCAGAGCGCAATCAGTTACAAAAGAACCTAACGATGGCATTTTCGGTGGTACTCCATTGTAATACCACACTTTTGTTAAAACAACCCACTTCACTTGGTTAAACACTGAGGTACAGTGTACCACAAGTCCACCTCTGTATAAACGTGTCCATTTTTAGTTGTAGACATGGCAGTCATTGGTTTTATTATATATTATTACCTGGTTTCAGTCCCTGTGGCCATTAAATAAAGGTTGGTAGTTTTGCATCCCTCCAGGTCAGTTATCATTCACTTAGCTGTCAGTAAGAGTATCTACCGTATAGAGCACTCACTATTGATGCACACGCTTTCAATAGTCAGTGCATTTAAAAAAAAGTTACAGTGCAGTTGTTTTGCATGCAGTTTTTTTTTTTTTTAACGTCACTATGTTGAAAAAAGGAAGGGTTGATTATTATTTTGTTTAAATATTATTGTTATTTCTCTTTTTTTAATTTGTAAATTTAATTTAATTTTATACTATTTTATTTATTTATTTATTTATTTATTTATTGGATTCATAAAAACATTATGTGAGACCTTGGGGGTGGGGATATTGGAACAAA
Source organism: Epinephelus fuscoguttatus (assembly GCF_011397635.1). NCBI lineage: Eukaryota > Metazoa > Chordata > Actinopteri > Perciformes > Serranidae > Epinephelus > Epinephelus fuscoguttatus. The sequence continues at coordinate 34,797,419 of NC_064761.1, forward strand.
AATGTAAAAAATGAGTTCTTAATGTTCAGTGTATTTCACTGTACCTTTTAAATCAATGAATACATCTATCAAATACATAAATAAATAAATGAATAAATTAAAGTACTTGCAGTATAAACTCTGATCTGTGCCATATATCTCTTTAGGTTAGTTGGGTTCAGATCTGATGAGGTATTAGTTACAATTTGCAGTTACTGGGTGTAGAAGTTTGGTAACAGTTAATCTGTGTGTAAGAACTAGTCTGCGTGGTGCAACCTGTTTTTAGTAATGCAGAAATTTACATTAAGTAAACACTTGAATTATAAGGCCAACAAGGCATTACCTAAGACATCAATCAAGTGACACTTTATATTTATGGGGTATCATGTATTGAATTAAATGCCAAAAAAGTACATCCATTCTAGTTTGATTTGAATCTTTAAAACAGAAATATGCAAAAAGTGAAGGGGTATGAATATTTTCAAAGCCACTCAATCCACCCAGCTCTTAAAATATCCTACTATTTGTCGCACTAACAGTTACTGCCATTATTATAATAGTGTATGTTGTATAGCATTAAATAGTTGAGGAGAAATAATTAAATGCACATCACATAGATGCAACACTACCAAAAAACAGTGTTCATTAAGAAAGAAGTAATGCCTGCACACTAACTTCATGCCACACAAGTTTAATGAAACGGATCTTCGTCAAGTCAAAATGTTTGAAAAGTTGAAACCACACCTATATTTACACATAAAGCACACCAATAGGCTGACGAGCTCCATGGAGGCAGGTGTGGTTAACCATCTAAACCACTCAGGGTGGTAAAACAGTTGCCAATTAAAAATGCAAGCAGCAGTGAATGGGCCCTTGCACCTTTGTGCACATCAGTGGCACTATTAATACGCCAGCTGATGCAGCTTTTGTTTGCTGCCAAAGTCAGACTCTGCATGAAGGAACAAGATGGTATTCAGTAGGAGGAATGGTGGTGCTGCAAATGACATATTGCAAATATTGTACAATTTCTTGTGTTGACTTTGTGGTGCTATAGAACTCAGTTATATACCTCATTTAGCTGTATTTGAATTTGACCTTGTAAATTTTGTGTTAATCAAACAATATTACATTATTACACAAGACTTACTTCCTGCTGCCACAGGGTGGTGCAGTGATGATGACACCTATTATGCAGATTTTACTGGAAGATATTTTCCTATTATGTATCAACGCTTTTTCTTTTTTATTGTGTATTTGTTAAAGTTAGAACTGCTTTTATCAGCACACTTGCATTGACTGAATTTCAGAATCAGAATCAGAAATAACTTATTGTTCCCTGAGAGGAAATTGTGAATCGTTAGTCGCTTGCGATGTAAAGAATAGAGAATTCTAAGAAGTAAGAATAACTTTGACAAGGTAAATCAAAGTTACAACAACTTCCTGTTTCGCAAGTGATTTGTTGGTGTTCAAATGAAAACATGTCATTTCCTGTTGCCAGCAGGTGGTGCTATGACTGTAACTCAATTCTGGCATGTAGATGTCATGAGGCTAGGACTTTAAACAAATTTTTGGCAGATGGGACAATGTATGCTGATGTTACAACAACTACCTGTTCTATAGCAAAACGTGCAAAAATGGCTGCAATGCTATGGCAATGCCATTTGATGAAAACTCAGAATTTCCCCCCAAAAGCATCATCAAGGTGTTAAAGCTTTTCAAAACGAATTTGACATGACATGTATAAAACATGCCATTTCCTGTTGCCAGTATTGGGCGCTATAGCTCTAATAAAATATTGCCATTTAGATGTCTTCAGACCTGGACTGTCATCAAACCTGTGAAGTTTGGGGTAGATTTGAGTATCTGTAGGCGAGCAACAAACCACTTCCTGTTTGGTGGTGAAACACTGAAATTTGATGCTTTGCCATCGTCACACAGTTCAACAAAAACTCAGACTTCTAACAACTTTAAAAGGCCAAAATGCACAAAAATTGCGCATTAAATTCAAAATGGCTGACTTCCTCTTGGGTTTAGGGTGTGGCTCCAAGAGACTTTTTTGTACGTCTGGAGATGTTACATATGCATACCAAATATCATACTTGTAGATTAAACGTACTGCAGGGTTATTTTGTTGAAGTTTTGTAGGAGCAATACTGGGCAATTTTTTGACACCTGAGCATGAGACCATTAAAATATCAAATATGTCACCAGTCCAGGTGTGTGTGCAAAGTGTCATGAGTTTTCGAGCACCTTTAGCCTCTTTAAAAAGGCAATACATTTCAGAGAAAAAATGATTCCTTCAGTTTTAATAGGGTCCTCCTAGCACTGTTCAGTGCTTGGGCTCTGATAAACAGTCCAATAAAATACATAGATGAAAGTACATAGGGAAAAAACATAAAGACAAAAGCCATACTGCAAGTGATCAAACATATATCTTGATTAATAAAACACAACATTTATCATCCCTTATATCTGTCTACATCACCTACGTTCAAAAAAGTATCAAGTTAGAGGCAGTTACATGCACAGAAATTGGGTCTAAAACACCCATCTAAAAATAGTTAGATCAAATAGCATCAAATAGCCAAAGTCTGAAATTCCTCCCTCCACTAGATGGCATTGATAGACTTGAATTTGATATTCTCTCAACCAGGACCAGCCTTCACACTCAACACCAGCCTTCTCAGTGTGTATAAATCCCCCATCTTTTACTGGTATCTACTGTTCATTTAGCCAGCTGTTAAATGCTGAAAGGAAAAGCTAGATTAATTGATACATTGACTGAAAATGAGCCTTTAAAAGGCAGCTGAGATCAAGTAAGAAGTAATGACTGTTTTGTGCATAAATTCTAAATGTGATACAAGTCCAGTTTCCTTTCCTCATCTTGCTCTTAAATCTTTGTTGAATCTGAAGGATTGTTGTCCTTGTATATTTTCAACACCAGATGTACTTCAGTTTAGAAATGTTGTGTATGTGCACCTTATAATTTTAAAGGACCATTTATTACCAAAGAGAGAATATCCCCGTATGATACATAGATGTCTCTGCTGCTGAAGGGATATCTTTTACATTGCCATTTCAACAGATTTATCAAATAAATTGGTTGTATAACAGCGTCCTACAGTAGTAATGAGGGTGATAGCTTCTGTCCCATGTGTTTGAAGTCATCCATGAGGAGTTGAATATTATGGCTGTGGCATTCATCTTAAACTTTCTGCAGTTTTGACACCGAAGAAAAAAAAAAGTGTCTTCTGGCTTGAATCTCTAATTTTCATATTTTATTTGCTAAAAAAAGACTCCATTTGTGTGTCTGTTGAGGTCAATTTGGATTTCAGGGCCCGGGCAGTAAATGGCACAGGCAGACTGTGGAATCCCCTGTGATCGAGACTGGCAGGGTTCAATCAAATGATGAGAGGCGACACATTCACATGCAAGTGAATACAGTGTTCCCCGACACACCCCGCACCCCCCAGAAAAGGCTTGGCTATGTGAAATTTTGCTGAACTTAAAGACATCCATAAAAAAAAAAAAAAGAAGAAGAAAAAAACATCCAATTTGCCTTCTGATTTGTCCTGCATTGGGTTTGGCTCGGTCAAGTTGAAAATCAGCAACCACATTTCAGTGCATTCTTGAATCCGTTGACAGGACACGAGTACCATATCCCGAGATTTTAGCGAGAGAATGGGTAGTCGACACACCTCAAGTATTTATTTGACTGTGTCAGCACTTCTGCAGTTAAAGAGAAGAGAGGGCATGGAGAGATGTGAGCAGGGAAGCTTCTAATGTCAGGACTCAGTTACAGTGACCAGTAGGGGTCACATGTGGCCAGGAAATTCACCGCTCATTACTATCTGTCATCCAAATGTTAACGAGTTCGCCCACCACCAAATCTACTATGATTCTTCATTTACATGTGCCATCTGTCCACCTAATATTGTCATTCTGTTTCTCTGTACTGCAATTTAACTGTTTCACTTTCTGTGCTCGTGATATCTATAGCATGTCTGTCAAGTGACTGGCGGGTCTTTTAATATGCAGAGTAACACCAGACAACAACAACCACCCCTACACACGTTTTGAGCCATATAAAAATACTCTGTGTTGAATAATAATTTGTCTAGTATGTTTTTTCCATTAAAAAGGTTCAATAAACTACTTATGAATTCTTAAAAGCATAATTATTCCCTCTGTCTCACTGAAAAATCCACAATCTATGACAGTATACAGCGCAGCGTTTTTTTTTTCCAGGGAACTAGCAGATCAGAGTTTCACAGGTTTGGCTGCCAACAAATAAAACCACCTCTTTTTTCTGTAATTTTAGTGATTTATTATACTTGGTATGTGCAATAGTGACGCTCCCTTTAGATTTAGTTGTTTTCCTTTAATTATTTATGTGTAACGTTGATATTCAAAACTGTACAAAAACATATCAGTAGCTGTTTTCCATGTTTTCATTTCACTCGTTTCACTCTAAATGTCATTTATATTTATTTTTGTGCTTAATTGTAAATAATGAATAATAATAAAAGCCCTGTGTTAACAACTGAAGGGATTCTGTCCACCGAAATGCTAGAGGGCTTTTAATTTGAAATGGAAACAGGAAGTGTTCACTTAAAACTAAATATGTATACATATTTAGTAATGCCTGACAGGAGAAGCCCTCATCTTGTATGTTTTAGATCTCTCCCTGCTCAAACACTGTTGATTCAAATGTACTTCTTATGAACTCCTGAAGCTGTTTGATAACAAGCTGATGATTATACTATCAGCTGCACTGGAGCAGTAAGAGATCTAAAACATGCTGGACGAGGACTGCTTCAGGAGAGGTTCAAGAAATGCTGTAAATCTACAGACATTGAAGCTGGAGTGACGGTATAATGTTGCTGGTATAGGTAAAAAGTCAATATGTTGCAACTTCAGACAAGCCACGCTGCTCACATGAGCTGCGTGGCTGCTCTATCCTGCTAACACAGGTGGCAAAATGAAAAGCGATAGGCTCTGCAGTGCCACTCATTGCTCAGGTAGGTGAAGTGGCCTGTTAAAGGACCTTTTTCAAGTACTGGTAGTGGGCTAACACCGAGGCCACACTGCCAATGTGAGCAGTGCTGCTCAGGTGAGGCTCGGCTGCTGTGTTTTTCAGCACAAATAGACAGTGAAAACATGGTCTTTAGATAATCATATTGACATTTAACCACCTTTCATTACAGTATCAATGTCAATATCTGTTAGTGTTTATTTTTAACTCAACACTTCCCATTTCTTTTTCAAAATAAAAGCCCTCTGACAGCGTGTCTGTGGACAGAATCCCTTCATTTGTTAACATGAGGCATTTTGTTATGAAATAATTGCAGGGCCAGGTTGTTGACAATGCCGTGGCTTGCCATTAATTAGTGGAGTACTGGCTTTTTATTGTGCAAATACAACACTCATTATTGCTGTGCCACAGCAGCAGCGCTGTGTGTGTAAACACTGCACACATGAGACCTGCAACATGTTAGCAAGATAGCTATCACACACTGCTCATACAGGCGGAGTAGTCCAAAGCATATCCCTTTCTACATGTATTTCAGTGAATCATGGTGCATTTTATCGTGACTTGAAGGGGATGACATCAGTTATGACGCAGACTCTGATTGGCTCATCCAGTAACAGCCAATCAGCTTGCATAAACTTCTACTTGGTTATGTCAGGCCCTGTATGAATATGCAAAAATGTTATATTTAACTCTAAGAAGGTTCATTCTTTTTGTACATACACTGGAGGTTTCAGGTTCTTTTATCACATTTATGTCAGTCGCATATTGGTCCATGATTGGCTGCTGAACAGCTTGTGCTCTCACAAAATCAGGCTTGTCGGTGCATGTCTTAAACTCTGATTTATGTATAAATCCTGTCCTTCATTTTCAGGCTGGTTTTGTGGATTTGGAGCTAAATGTCGTGTATTAATGATACTCGTTACCTGGAGAGGTTGGAAAAAGATATACGTTTCTTCCCTGTTCCAAAACCAAAATCAGACCCTGAAGAGTGTAGGGTTAGCTAGCTAGCTACTGAAGATATAGCCTACTGAATGTATACACATGCTGCTTTTGCTTTTTAATGATTATAACAGTGAATAAAAGACCGACCCTGCTGTACAGGAACCAGTGAAGGGAAGCAGATATTCAACCAGCTCTCTGTCATCACATTGTGCACAGATGAACATCGTTTGACCCGGAGATCCCTGCCATTCGGTGGCGGAGGTCCAGGTGCTGCCGTTGGCACAGGGGTGAAGCCAAACACCGTTCATCTGCACACACTGCGATGCCACACAGCTGGTTTAATATCAGCAAAGTTTCCCTTTATATTCATTGTCTTGTGTGGCGATCAGCAGTGATGTGGTGCTTCACTTTTACACTGTGATCTGTAGCCTATAGTTTGGCTTTAGCTTCTAACTATCTTTGTCTTTTTAACCTGTTGTTGCTGCTGAGTCAGTTTGACATCCTGGATATATCCTTCAAACACAGACTGTAGACCCCTCTGTCTGCTTCTCTCTGGAATCACTGTTTCATTTTTACAAAACTATGATAATATTTCTTCAGGGAGTGCAGCTAGTTACAGTGTGGGCTCCATGCTTACTCTGACAGCTTAGGGGCTTAGCGAAAGGGCAATTGTTGATTAGTTGCTCTAAATATAATTTGAATAGTTTTATAATCAATTAAATCTGAAATTTTTGTGTTTTTAATAATGAATTTGTGGTTTTCTGTATAATTCGTATAGCTCTTTTTTGGAGGATGAAGATTGCACGTGTATTTGTATGTTTGTGTTTCCCCATACCTCCACACAGTTGGTCATATATGGGAGCATGACGGAGTATTACAACGTATACAGGGAAGCTTGATTTAGTAGCTTTATTTAACTATTGATTTGCATATTTTGGCTTTAATATAATTCCAGACTCACCTCACAGGAGCTGAATTGTTTTACTGCTGCTTGTTCGAAATGAACTAAACAGGATACCTAACAGATAAACATCAACTGAAAACTGAAAGTGAAAATATAAGAACACAGAAAGTGTTTATGGTTTTAAGGATTATTGTTAATAATTGTTTATTTTCTCTTTGCATATTCTCTGTGTACTGTACAGGATATCATCCAAATACAACTGACATTTCATAGACATTGAACACATCCAGGTGCTGGTTTGAAGTTTTTTTTTTGCAAAAACAAAAGTGTGGAGAGAAAATAAAAACCTCCAGGTGAGTTTCCACCTGAAGAGGTGTTAGATAGCACAAATAGTGTCATGTTCCTGCACGCTGCAGCCCGCAGCTGCTGCTATCTGTCACTGCTCAGCATTGTTTTTAAGACAACCTCACCACAACAAACTGATGCATAGACGAGATGGCACAGCTCCCTGCTGTTTGTTGTTGAATCTCAAGCTCATCATGTGAATGTCTTTTCTCATATTAACATTAAAGGCAATGTAATTGCCAGTGTAATTAACTATATTTAGATTGTAACAGAACAAAGTTGTCTTTAATTTTAGTTCTTAAGGTTTAATTTTCAGTCGTGTCTGTATTGTATAAAAATATGTAATTAGACTTTTGAAACTGTTTAAGTTCACAGTATTGTTGTGTGCAAATACAGTTTAGTTGAAAAAGCACTATTACCTCACAACTATTAATAATTCATGCAGATGAACTTTGATTGATGAGTTGATCAGTTTTCCTCGCTCAAAATTAGGCAGATGTGGCACTGTCCTGTTTATGTGCACACACATGCATGTGCACTGTGGCTTCAACTGGCTCAAGCAAACACTTCTACAACAACGTATTTAAGGAGTCCCAATGAATATATGTGTGTGAAGTGATTTTGGTAACACTGCGCTGTTTAAGAAGGAAGTTTCTGAATATTTTTGAATCTCTTTTTGGTGCACTTCGTAGACAGTCCCTGCGCACTCAGGACATTTTGTTTTGATGAAAATTAGGCTTCCCTCATTGCCTACTTTACCATGGTTGGAAGAGCCATTGTTTGTGCTTTAATGTTTTGCTTAGGAGTTATTGATCTGGGAGGTTCAAATCTGTGAATATCTTTTCAACTTTACCAAACTGCACTGAGCTGCATTCACAAACGCTGAATTTTGTTTGCAGCAGCATTTGTAAGTGCCATCTGGTGATATAAAACTATATTAAAACATCGAACGCCAGGGAAAAGGAGACTAATAATGACCTCATCAGCTTTCTTCCAGCAAAAGAAAAAAGGGCTTCTTCTTCTCCTCTTTGGTAGTTTTGGCAGCACCTTTCCCAGTGTGCTGTGCTAATTATGATACAGTGCCACCACATTAGCGTGATGCTGCAATTGCAGTAGTGTTCTCCATGAAGATACCCACAGAGTTTTCTTGAGAGCTGGAGTTTGGCCAAAATTTGATAGGGGTAGCTGCTGATAATTTCGGCTCCCGGTAAAATATTCCTGAACAATCAACAGGAGAGGAGTTTCAGCTTGTTGCAGTCTGAGGTCCTTGTTGCTAGATGCTACTTAAATCCTGCACACAGAAGCAGAGCGACCACAGTAAACAATAACAATCAGAGAGATTAGGAAAGAGCAACTGGTTCCGGTGTATCGAGTGTTTCTTTGAAATACTCAAAATCAGTATGTATTGATAAATCCATACTTTAGGCAACACCAGAAGGCTGCTGCAAGCAAGCAAACAATTGATGCAAAATTCAAAATATTTTCTTGACAAGTGTTTTATGAGGAAAACAATGCATTGTATAAGTTTGTCAGGCCTGAAGGACATATGCACTGGCTTTTGGTGAGTGACAATAATTTGTAAACATATATTTGTTTACAGTGAAAATCCCAGGACATCTTTAATCTGCAAGGTCATAATACTGCATCAGATCACCTCAGCACTCTGATGTGTATCATTCACACTTTGCAACTCGTGGCATTCTGGGATAACGTGTGTGCCCCCACCGCCCATGTCCTGCAGAAGCTTCATGGTGGATGGTGATGAAAAATGACTGCAGGAAAGGGGATTTGGTGAGGCGCTTTCGCACAATGACATTGTCTGAACTACAGCCTCCTCGGTGTGCCGTGCCTCAGCGACAGCCCTTTAGTATTTCCTGTCAAACAGAGCATTGTTGCTTTTAGTTCACCTTAAGTGTCTAGACAGTGGTTTTCCTGCTCCGTTGGTTCTCTTGGATTGAGGCCAAATCTTCACTCTTGGAGGTGATAAGAGTCTTATCTTGCTGTTAGAGGGGCTAGAGACTGGAGCAGAGCTCAAGTGAGTGTCACTCAGGTGGGAGTGTGGGCACCTTTAAGAGCAGCAGGGATAGCCAGCTTACAGTACTGACAATGAAACTCACAAACAGACCCGCATGTTCACTCATTCTTTAAACATTTATTGGAAATCAGAAGCAGAAACTTTCACAACCTCTCCAGAGTGCCTGAAAAGGATGGAGCAACATTTTAATTTCCTCTCAGCTCTGCAGAGAGGGCAGGTATTATTTATTTCTTGCTCATCATTGTTTTGGTTATTCTGTGTAAGAAACCACTGTAACACACAAGGGCATGTGAAGGTGGCAAGTGTACAAAATGCGAGAAAACTTCCTGAGTTATAAACCCCACCAAATAGCTTGTGAACAATGCCAAACAACCGTTTCCAAAGGGAGCTTTTTACTTTCCTGTGCCACAATGATAAATTATGAGATTGAGGTCATCCATTGACATACAATGAACAGCCTACATTCTTCCCGACAAAGGGCAAGAGGGTAATACAACGACTATTCAAACGCGTCCCTTTATGCTTGTCTTTGCTGGAAAATGTTTGTTGTGAAAAGTCCAAGGTCCCTCAAGTAAAAATCAATCCGTGGATTGTGCGCTGGTCCTTGTTTGAAGTCCATTGTGGCTATATTCCCCAGCCAGGTAACACAAGAATGCTGCTTTTATTCTCAGCATAGTTGATCCACAATATTGGCAAATGGTCCTTAATTCCTCTCTATGCAAGGTAACTCTCCAGCTTGAAGTAATTCAGACTCCTTTCTTTTCACTCTGAATGGTGGGCTTGTGTTGCGAAATGAAAAGGAGTCAATAGATGTGGATGATTTATTCAAGGGAAAAGCATTAAGACTTTGGAATGAGAAGCATGACTGTATTCTTTTGCGAAGGACACGTTATTTTCTACAACACAAGGCAAAATCTATGGCTGCTCAATTCATTCTGTGCTCACAAAAGAAATTGAATTGATGAAAAGGAGGGAGGGGAGGAAAAAAAGTTTGTCTGATTTCATAGATAGGCCCCATGTTTGACTGGTTACCACGGTGATGCAAATTATAAAGCTGAGAGCCGTGGTACATTTTGGGTCATTTGAGGCACAGGACATAACCTTGCATGTATATTTTGACTCAGACTTACTTTGTATAATTTTATATGACATTGAACATTTTTTTTCCTGAATACAGATTGAAAATAAATGAACTTATGATGCATATTCATCTTAGAGATTTTCCCTCTGGTTAATAAACTCATGACAACACCAGTGTTAAGTGCAACACACACCGCCGCCATACGCCACGCGTCAAAACGCCTGCCTCCATTATATTCTATGAACCAACCCACACTGGCGCCAGCTGACGCGCTGTGCCGCTCTGCTTCAGCCCACTGCTCTATTTCCAGCGCGGCTGGCGCTCATGGCAGCGCTGCGAGAAAAGCCTTTTATGTACATCCCGGCCGCCGTAGTATCAACTCCGGTTGTTTCAAATTTTTAATAAGACGACTTTGATAAGAAACTCACCCGTGAAATCCAAGTTGTTGTTGCCTCAAAGTTTTTCCTCTTCTTCTTCCGTTACTAGCAGTTGGCAACCGTTGGCCACTAGTGTACGTACAGCCACCTAGCGGGCTGGGGTGGGAAATACACGTCAACGGTGCCGCTGCGCGCCGCTGCCAGTGTGTGTTGGGGGGCGGCGCTTGATGGCCACAGCGCCGTGCCGGTGGCGGTGTGTGTTGCACTGTACAGATTACGCCGGACATTTGATATTCGTCAGTGACGCTCAGCATCTGTAGAGTGCTGTATTAAGTTATTGCTAATGCAGTATATTAAATACAGCATATTAAAAGCATGAAGAAGCAGGGCTGCCCCCTGAAAGTCGAAGATTGGTATCACCAGTCAGACCCCTCAGTTGACTAAGTGGTAAATTTTCAGCTTGCAATAGGTTTGCAACAATATAGCGGTTCCAAGGTATACTGTGTAATGAAAACTGATGGTTATCATACTGTGTACATTTGCCTATGTACGATATTGGAAAAAAAATACAACTGGACGGAGAATCTCCCCTTTATTTTAGTTATTTTCAAAAGGCTTTTACACAAACTTCCATTTAAAAAATGCTTTCAAGTTTAAGTTACAGTAATAAAATGCTTGTTCAACCATAAATAACCCCTCATTTTCCTTGCTTTAAGTATCATTCTAGCTGATAATTATTCTGTAATACCGTGATACCATGAAACTGCTTTATTTTCTGAGACCATTATCGTACTGTGACAATCTCATACCGCTGCAAACCTACACAACAGTGTATTATGATACAGTCTCTGGCTTTTTTGATATCCAGTGTTGGCAAAAAGTGTTGTTGCATATTTCTGATCCGTAATTAGCGTACTCCGCATGCATTAACTTGGAAGACTAAATTGCCATGCCTTGATAATGCTGTCATACTGGACGTCCTGCTGAACCATGTTTAAACTCTTGGTCTATTTGAGGCAAAAAAAGGAACAAATGGTCGAATGTTGAATGGCCAAAACCAATTTGACTGAAAACTTGTGAGTTGGGTACAGCCCTGTGAAGAAGTCATAGGGAATACAGTGTTTCCCACAGGACAGGAATCTATTCGTGGTGGTGTGGTCCTGGGAGGGGGGGGGGGGGGGGGGTATTAAAAATATTTTTCAATACTCATCTGTGTGAAGGAGTGAACATCCAACGTCAGAGTCAATTACTAACGAGCAGAACCACACGGCCGGGCTCCACCGGCTGCAAACCTATGTCACGTCAGCGTAGCGTCGCGGCGTATTCATTTGGGCTCCACTGACTGCGTACGGAAGCGACACGTAGAGACGCCAGCGGGGTTGTTTACTGTTTGCCGAGCCGAGAGGCTGCATGTAGGCTGCATGAAATGTTAAAGCATTTTCCACTTAATTTATTACATATATTTGAGTTATCTACAAGTTTACTGTACTGTTTGTCATCTACTCGCTTTCAAATGTCCACCACGGACATTTACACAATGTCACGGATAAACATGGGTAAATGCATGGAAAAAAATCATTACATATCACCTCTGATAATGGTTTATTCATTTAAAAACACATTGTGCTCGTTTAGCACACTATTTCATGTAGTTTTTATCTGCTGGAGGGTCACGTAGGGGAGCGTAGTGCGACAAAAATAGAAGAGCCGCGTAAAATAGAGAGTTGTCGCGCGACAGGCGGTGGTTGTTGCGCCGCTCCCGTTGCTGGTGCAGCCACTGTAATTGATTAACGGGGGCGAGCTGCTACGGGACTCGCGCTGCAGTTAACACTACTAACAGCATGAGTTAATGTCTCTGCACATGTTGAGCTTCCACCTATGTTAATACAGACACAGGCTAATATAACATGATGAGTTAGAGTTGTTTGGACCACTTTTGGACTTGTTTGCCCACATATTTGTACCGAGAGGTCTTTGGATCCGTTCTGCTACTACGTCTGCTTCTTCTTCTTCTGGTGGACCAGCTGCGTTAAGAGCGTCTTTACAATGCATACTGCCACCTATTGCACCGGAATTGTAACAACAAGCTACATTCACAGACACTGAGTCCCATTATAATGGGTTTATGAGCGAGGTCGAACAGGTAGCGCCAAAAGCAGAAAAATCTATATGTGGCGGCGATAATTTATTCGTGGCGCACCGCCACAGATAAATGAATGTATGGGAAACACTGGAATACAATGTGTTTTTCAGTGAGATTAGCACCACAAAACAACAGTCATTTTTGGCATTTATTGACAGCAGATCAGAGAGCAATGGAACGAAAAGGAACAGCGACAGTGAGTTGTTAGATCAGGGGTCTGGCAACCTTTAGTACCAAAAGAGACAATTTTTGGCCCAAAGGAAAATAAAATCTGTCTTGAGCTGCTTGCTGGTGCGGCGCTGTGGCCGTCAAGGGCCGCCCCCCAACACACACTGGCAGCAGCGCGCAGTGGCACTGTCAACATGTATTTCCCACCCCAGCCCTCTAGGTGGCTGTACCTCAGGGTATGAAATTAACAAAATATTTTGGGGGCAATTTTGGCCCCCACGGTCTAAAAAATGGGGGCATTTTCAAAATGTTTGGGGGCCATCAAAAAATTGTAATTATGTTCGAACAATAAGCACATGAAAAGCAAAACCAACTAAGATAGTGTCTTCACTCTTCAGTAGAAACCACTATAAATGAAATAAATAATGGGTTACATAAAGTTATGGTTGCAAAATATCACTCAGATTTCCTATAATTCAACCAGTTTAATGTGATGATTTAACCATTAATCTACTGATAGCAGTACTAATGTTTCACCACATTACAGTTACTTTTACTGTTAACTGCCAAATTACTATAAATTCCTTAGATGCAATCCTGGAAGTAAGTTAATTTAAAATTTAACATTCATTCTACCTTAATTTTTCATTAATTTGTCAATGTATAGACACAGATCATCCAAGAAATAGTTAATTTATACTTATGGTACAGCAAAGCCCCCTCCCCTTCTCTGTCAGATTACTCTCACGTAGTCATTGCAATCTCGTTGATTATGTCTGGAAAATGAGTTGTAGACATGACGGTAAATTAATTTAATGAAAATAAAATTATACTTTAATGTTAGATTGTAATACTGTTAAAAATATAAATACATATAGTTGTTTCGAAAACTTGGGGGCAATTTTGGCCCCCGGAACATGGCTTTTGGGGGCATTCTTGGATAAATTGCGGGCCAAATGGCCTGTGGCCCTTGCTAATTTCTGACACTGCTGTACCTACACTAGTTGCCAACGGTTGCCAACTGCTAGTAACGGAAGAAAAAGAGGAAAAACTTTGAGGCAACAACAACCTGGATTTCACGGGTGAGTTTCTTATCAAAGTTGTCTTAAAAAATTTAAACAACCAGAGTTGATCCTACGAGACGAGACGTACATAAAAGGCTTTTCTTGCAGCGCCGCCATGAGTGCCGGCCGCGCTGGAAATAGAGCAGTGGGCTGAAGCAGAGCGGCGCGGCGCGTCGGCCGGCGTCAGTGTGGGTTGGTTCATAGAATATAATGGAAGTGGGCGTTTTGACGTACGGCGGCGGTGGGTGTTGCACTTTAGAGCTCAAAATGAAGGCAACAGCCCATTTAGTCCAAATAAGCCTGTCTAAATTAACAAAAGGTCTAAATGAGCATTGATTAATACGTTCTACCACAAGGTGGCTCCTCTGCAGTGAGCTATTTATGAGTATTTGGTACTTACACTTTGCAGCATTGGCAATGAAAGGAATGGAGTCTGTACACGCACTGTTATATTCTCTATTTTCGAGACCTTTTTTGGATTTGGAGTCCATAGCTAGCCTAACTAGGAAGACTCAATTTTACACAATGAATGAATATTACAAACATTGAAAAGTATTGTATTTCATGTCTCCATCTGCTGGTGGGCCATCACGATAAGAGTACGCATGCATAATATGATGTTAATTCCACTACAATAGAGACTTGATGATCACTAAAATTAGGTGGGATTTATTTATTTATTCAGTTCCATAAGTATTTTTTGTCACAGGGAGCCACTAGAGAAAAGCAAGAGGTTGTCTACCTCTGTGTTATGCCCAGGCCACACTACCTGTCTTGTTCACACAGACAGTGTTGCTGCTGCAGAGCTGCCTGCTGCTGTAACTATTGTATTTCCATAATTAAAGCCAATACTCCACCATTTATTGAGCCCTGCAAGACCTAGTATTGTCAACAACACAGTCCTGCAAATATTTTACAATAAAATGCCTCATGTTAACAAATGGAGAGATTCTGTCCACAGCAATGTTGGCAGAGGGCTTTTATTTTGAAATGGAGACAGGGAAGTGTTGAGTTAAAAATAAATATTTATATTTTTTCATGTGTGAGCATGTGACGGATATAGACATCGAAACCTTAGTGAAAGAGCGTGTCATGTAGAAAAAAATAGCCAAGACTCCTATTCTTTAGATGTTCCACACTGGAGCAGCTTTGCTTATGCTGGCAGTGTGGCTGCTCTAACCTGTTAACATGGCCAGTGGAAGAAACAAAACAAAACAAGTTTAAGCGACACACGTGCCGCTCATACAGGTATTGTGGCCCGGGCGTTAGAGGAAGAGTCTGCAGACCTTCAACTTGTTTGCCATGTAACCAATTCCTTTCCCCTCTCCCAGTGTTATTAGGTTACCCGTATGAATTTGGTTTAAATCTTAAACTTTGCCAAATAAGTGCTTTTGGTTTTTGCTCGGATACCAAGTCCTCCACCATCATCAACTCTCCTCACTCGATAAGTGAAATTTGTGCAGGTGCTGCTGTACGGAGCAGACAGTTTAAGTTCATAATTGCAGCGTCTATCATCTGATTAAGTGTTGATCATCAGAAAAGCAAATCTATGGTTGGAGCTGTGTGTAAACATTGTAAGATGTGTATGACTGAACACTGTATAACACCGGTTAACACAACTACGGCGGCGAGCCCAAGTCATCTACAGTTCTCATCGTTCATTTCTCCATTTTACCAGGAAGAATCTCATTAAAAGTTGCTTGAGAAGAGTGTTTATTAAAATTGCTCTTCACACATTGTATCCATGAATTCTATTTTTCTGTTTATTTTTTTTTCCTGAATGCTCTGCTGTTTTTATTTTGGCCATATGTGTTGTATAATCATGCTGTTTTGATGCTTCAGTCGCTCTGACATTTGATGGTGCAGCCTGTCAGGCCTTGTCTTGGATTAAGGGCAGCATCAGGCAGACATATGTCCTTTCTGCTTTTGTATTGGTTGGTTTTTTTTTATCTGGGCGAAATATAATTTTTATCTCGCTTCATTCAGAATGACAGTTCCTCAAAATCGCTCCACACCAAGGGATATTCATTACTTTTTGTAGACCTGCCTGGGTAGCCCGTCAACTTTTCATCTCCCTTCATCTCTCATCTATTTCACTCTCTCAGAAAGCCTGTTTTTTTTTCCTGGCAATTTTCCTGC
Organism: Epinephelus fuscoguttatus; assembly: GCF_011397635.1. Taxonomy (NCBI): domain Eukaryota; kingdom Metazoa; phylum Chordata; class Actinopteri; order Perciformes; family Serranidae; genus Epinephelus; species Epinephelus fuscoguttatus. The sequence goes on from NC_064761.1 coordinate 34,813,631, forward strand.
TTTACTTTGCTATGACCTTCCTGCTTAAATTGCTTGGCTTGTGTTATTCACAGTTTGAGATTTACAGAGAATAATATTGCACCATAGGATTTCCCACACTCTTAGGTGCCCAATAACTTGTGACAGAATTTCTGTGACCTGCTTGTCTGTATTTTCTCAGCTTAGGTCGAGGTGATGGGGGCTGTAGTTCTCATCTAGCTCCGCTGAACAAAATGCTCAACCTGTCATGTGCAGCCGAAACTGCACACACAGTTCACAAGATCCGATTCATTCGAGAACGTGCAATGAAAAACAGAACTAATAAAGCATATTTTTCAGCTTTTGGGAGTAAATCAGGGGTGGTGACAACGATGAATGAGCAGGCCACATGCGTGTTTGTGTTGGCTCCACATATTGCAGTGAAACAGGGGTCAGCTTGACTAGTCTGGAGGGAGCTGCTGCACTTGCAAAGGTGGAGTATAATCACAGCCCAAATGTAAAAGCCTCTTTACACTTTTTACTTCATTTAAGACAGTGAGCGCTTATCTCTTGTCTTGTCCTCACAACACAAAATGTATTAAAGGGGATGTGCACAGGTAGACCTTATTCAAGTTTCTTTCCCTCTCTCTTGCAAAGAGGCTTTCACATTGTCACTCTCTCATTTGTGGCACATAATAGTGTCTGGAACTCTCTGTGGTCCATTGTCAACTACAGGACTAGTTGTCCATTTGGAGCATCTAAAATACTGGGAGGGCTTTAATCTTTCTTCATTATTTTCCAATTTTGGATAAATGTGCTCATAATACCTCCCTCCTCTTATAAATGAAACTCTTTGACTCTCTCCCCATCCCTCATTTTTTCCTCGCCACACTTTTCACTTGCTTTCATCTTACACAGGACAAATAAGTAGTCCAAGTGTACGGTCCAAATGTGGAGATAGAAGGATAATTGAGTCGATAAACATTAGGGTCAGGGTGAGATCATTGTTCGGGCTTCTTCAGGAGGTGCTTAGTCCAATATCAATACGCATATTACCATATTTTTGTTATTTGCCATAACAGTGAGGATTGACCCAGGAAGGGCTACTTTGCAAAACTGTGATTGTGTGGATAGTTAACAGGACATTTAGGGTCACACTGCGGCTGCCTGCCTGTCGTAGCGTTTTCTATGCAGAGCTGCATCTTATAATGCAACTTGCAACCACTGTGCAATTTATTTTGATATCTGAGATGAAAAATTTAAGAAGTATGACCGCTCTAATTCTGCACCAGACTACATTTAGGATGTGGAAATTTGTATAATTTGTGACATGCTCGGTAGAAATAGGCCACATGAAATATCATCGTGCCTTGATCTGACCCCGGAGAATGTTGTGACTGTGACAGATGTGATTGGTTACGAATATGCACATCAGCCTGAATGGTTGGAGCTCTTGCTGCTGGTCACCAGCACTGAGCAGCCGGCTAAAACAGGAAAGATATGAAGCCCTGAGTGACGCTGCTTACACAGTCACTGTACCTTAGTTTAACACAGTTATAGATCAGGAGGAGATTATGACATTGATGGAACCTCTGATGATGAATTTATACATGTTTTAATATATGAATGCATGAATGACTGGTTGCAATGATGAGTTATTTCAGTCCAAATGAAAAAACAGCTACAAGCTAATGCTGTTCCACTTCCTGGAAGTATGTTTTTGGAAATAGCCTGCAAACCAACCACCAGACGCCCATCTGTGGCTGTGTCAGCCATGTAGTTTAAATCACTGTGCTGAAATGGTTATCACGCTGAGTTTCACTGTGACATGCACAAATGTTACATTATCATATCATTTGTATGTAATGAAAGCTCATTTTCCAACAACACCAAACATGCTCTCACTCAATATGATGGAAATATATGTATGACAACTGTAAATATTATTTTTAAAATGAAAAAAAAAAAAAAAGATACAGGAAATGAACTACAAACTGCCACCAAACTCAATGACTTCTTTAAAATGAGACTGTAACTTACTCTTACAGACAAAATGTTGAATTTATTAGCAATAAAATTAACCCTTGCTCAATTGAACTCGGTCTGGTATGACCAGTAGCATGTCTTAGTAAATGTTAGCATGATTATGGCATCACGTACAGACACAGTGGCTCACAGCTCTCCTTTTCGGTGCTTTTTGTTGCTGTGTATGTGCACCTGCAGTGGTCAGGATCTCCAGAGCGAAGGATTACAGAGTGAAAAGACTGTTAAAGCTGAATGTGTCCACTCACATGATATACCGGAGGACATAGCAAGGACCTTGGGGCACAGTCCTGCACAGGTCCCTCTTTAAAACCCACACCTGCCCATACCTGTAAAGCTCAGTACCAGAACTGACCTGTTACCCATTATTATGTCTAAGTCAAAGCCTGCGACCTGACCCACACCTGTGATTAAACACACACAGAGGCTACAGTTGCACACATTAAGCTGGGTTCTCGGTTCTTGAATTCCAAATCCAGCGGAGGAGACGTCTCTTTCACTGGCAGGTTAGGAAACAGTTTAGCATGCTCCTTCCACCACCATAGCACCTCTAAAGGATCCTCCTTGGGTGTCTTGAACTCTGTGTATAGGCTGCCACCTCATCCTCAGGCTGCAAAGTTTCATGGCTTCTCAGCTTTTTTCTCTCCAATGCTTTAATGTTTTTCATTTCCTTTTTACAGCGCTGTGCTGAGCGCTGTTTGTGTTTATTCTCGTCATTCGCTTGGAAAGCTCCTCAAAGCTCAAAGAAGCTGATTTGTGAAGTTAAAATGAGGACTTATCTGTACGATATGTCCTCCTTTCACTGCAAGAGCCAAATTAAGGTGTCAGCTCAGCTGGCAGGATGGAGCTCACTAGGAAGCTGAAAGGTTTCTGGTAAAAGGCCATTGCTAATATCATGTCATTTCCAGTAACTATCACAATATAAAACATGTGTTTTCTGTTAATAAAAAGTACAAATGTAGTTAAAAAGCAAGTACTCATCCTTCTTTAAGTGTTTGTTATAAGCCCAGTTCAGACCAAAGACTGTGACTAGACAAGTTGGAACAGGCAGCAACTTGCAATGTGCCTTTTAAAAACCTGTTGGTTCACATCAAGTCAACTAGATGAGATGGTGTATCATCTCTAGTCAACAACTCTGCTGCTTCTGTTCTGATTTGCAGCTTTTCAGACTTAATTTGTGGCTGAATATAATTTGTAGCGTGACAGTGGTAGTGCGATACTGGCTACAGCTGCATTTGTAGCAGTTAAACAAAACCAGCATCAGATGAATTAATACACCACAATAATATAAAGAACCAGTGCCAATTAATCAGTCAATGAGAATGTGTGTGTCTGTTGGGGGCATAAGCACACACAGCAACCCACCGTCTGACACTGGCACACCGTGTGGACGGAAACAGAGGGCTTGGCAGGGACAGAGCACCTGCCGCAGCAAGTGCACATACCGTCTGCGGCCATTTTGACTTGATCAGAGGACTTCACTACAAGCCAGTTGGCTGTAGAAACGGGACCAGCCTTACCTTTTAAAACCATCTCTCTGCAGTTTGACTAGCTGAGGTGTTTGTAAATCAATGATCACAAAAAACAATAAAAAATCATCTGTGTTTGAAGTTAGTCAGGCCTCAGGTCATCTGTAGGTTATATCTTGAGGTTAAGGCAAATATTAGGTTAATAAACAACTTTTCCTAATCTAAAAAGTGCCGAGATTATTGAATGCGAGCTGACAAGATCGTGCATCAGGCACATGGCACTGTGTGAAACATAGGATGTACCTACAACCATTATTATCACAGTTCTGTTCAGTGAAAGTTAAACAGCCTCACTTTAAATGCCAGCAGCAACATATTTACCAGAGCTAATTATGTTTTCATTCAGTGCCAACCAGTTCAGAAAACAGGATTGAACATTCTTCTACATTCAAAATCTCTGAGCATTTACCTATGAGTACACGTTGTACTAGCCGCTTTGTCTCAAAGAGAAAAGAGTGGGTGCAGTTCCTGCTCTCTTGAATTTCTTATTTGCTCAGGAGCTAACTCCTTGATAGCTGAATGACTGCTGGGTGACCTTGATGACACAGAAACCTGCCTCTGTTGTCCTGTGTTTTATATAATCTGCATAGAAACTGAGTCAATATCTTTTGTTGACTCACTTCATTGAGACCCCACAATGCTGTCTGCGGCTTTGTTTACGCACTTTCCAACAAGTACTTGCATCTGACGTTACTGTTTTCACCCCTCCTTCAGTTCAACCTTCATCTGCTTTGGTTTTAGTGGCACTTCAAACATCCTGCTGCTTATTGAGGACTGAAATGTTGCCAACAAGCTGAGGGCTATATACAGTATGTCATGTGTATACATACCGGTGTTTTATCACAGATCTCACTATGAAAAATCACTTTCATAACCAGAAAAATAAGGAACAACACTATAAAGACGTACAGTTTAATCTAATAACTAAAAACAGACTGTTAATGTGAAAGGAAAAGTGTGCCAATTATTTTCTGGATTTATATTTGTCTTTATTAGTCTTAAAATGATCTATTTTCCTATGTGTCTTTGTTTCATGTCAGCTTTAGGGGTGGGCAATATATCGATTATTACGTTGTCAACATGGAGATTACACACATTTTTAAGCCACCCACACAAACATGATACGTCCCACACACTTTCCCACCCATCCAGACCACTGTTACCTGGGCGATAGTGTGTTAGCAGGTAAGGTGTAACTGTTGACTGGAAACTTCAAGTTCACAGCAACAACAACACTTCCTGCCCGAGATGAGCTGGGTGCTTCAAAATAAAAGCACCAATGGTTCCTTTGATTTATTTCATTTCAACTGGACTTTATTTAACTTTATTATAACAGAACTTTACTACCTTAATTACAACAGTACTTTCTTTAAGTTTACTATAATTGTACTTAAAGTTTACTATGACTTTACTCTATTTAAGTTTACTTTAACTGTATTTAACTTTATTATAACAGTATTTTATTTAACTTAATTGAAACAGTACTTCAACTTTATATTACTTTATTTAACTTTGCTATAATAGTACTTAATTTAAATTCATTACAACAGTACGTTATTTAAATTTATTACAACAGTACTGTTACAGTGCTTTATTTAACTTTATTATAAACATTCTTTTTTGAATTATTTTACAAATGTACATTATTTAACTCTATTATAACAGTACTTTATTTAATTTTAGTTTATTTAGTGATTTCAGTTTATTGTATATATAGTAGTAGAGAAGTGTATATAGTATAGTATAGTCTACAGTAGTTAAGAAGAGACATTGAGATACACATTGTGTATCCTAATAGCCTAATAATATCAATATTATTCATAGGCCATATCACCCAGCAGTATTACAAACATTTGTTTTAAAACAAGATGATTTAATTTAACTATAGGTTGCAACATTATGACTGCACTGACAGGTCTTTTGACTTGTTGAAGGAAATTTGATTTTTCAGTACTCAATTACTGGAGGTTTTGCTCATCAAACTGTCCAGTAGAATATAAAGTAGTTAAAATCAGCCCTACAACAGTAGCTGGTTGAAGCTGGGCAGTGAAAGGCCGCTTTCACATGACTGCATTGTAATGATAATCCCATAATTTCTCTGTATACTGCATTTATGTGTAATATAATCAGAATGAGTACTGTCACTTTTGATAGTTAAGGCACATTTCGCTGGTGTACTTCTTCTGAAATAAAATGACTTTTACTTGTAATACTTTGGAATACTAACAACCCAGCAATCGGAACATGATTCAATGATCAACCATCCAATATTATCGATCCAAAGTAAAATCAGTTTGTGACTAAGCCCAAAGGCAGATAATAGTAAACAGCCCCCCTTTAGACGCTTTGCTTAACTAAAGACTGATGTCTTTCTCCCTGATTTTGTGTTTAGGTGGGCGCATACAATTTCAGAGTTTAAAAAAAATTCCCTACATTGCAGAACCAATAGTACATCCACAGGGCGGTCCTTCGGTGGCTCGCTGAACTCTTGTGCTTGTAAACATAGTCCGACTGCGTTACAAGTTTTAAACAAAGTGGCTGTAAGTCCTTCATTTCCACAATCTTGTGGACTGAGCACACGTTTGATAAAACAGAGTTAAATCTCTCGACATCCATTTTCAAGCTCTCTGTGTGTTTGTTTCCTTGCGGATGAGAAAAGGGGAGCGAACATAGGGCTGGGTGGTATGACAGAATTTTCATATCATGGTTTTAAGAAAAAAATCATATCGGTTTCACGGTATTTCACGGTATTTTGCTCAGGTTCGGCCAACTTGACATGCTGCTGTGTTGTGCTATGGCCTATTCAAGTGCCGGAATTTGTTATTTACCTGACAACGCCTGAACACAACACAGGCTCCGCTCCATTCATTTGGGCTCCACTGACTGCGTACGGAAGTGACACGTAGAGAAGCCAGCGGGGTTGTTTACCGTTTGCTGAGCCGAGAGGCTGCACGTAGGCTGCATGAAATGTTAAAGCATTTTCCACCTAATTTATTACATATATTTGAGTTATCTACAAGTTTACTGTACTGTTTGTCATCTACTCGCTTTCAAATGTCTGCCACGGACATTTACACAATGTCACGGATAAACATGGGTAAATGCATGAAAAAAAATCATCACATATCACCTCTGATAATGGTTTATTCATTTAAAAACACATTGTGCTCGTTTAGCACACTATTTCATGTACTTTTTATCTGCTGGAGGGTCGCGTAGGGGAGCGTAGCGCGACAAAAATAGAAGAGCCGCGTAAAATAGAGAGTTGTTGCACCGCTCCTGTTGCCGGTGGAGCAGCTGTAATTGATTAACCGAGGGGGCGAGCTGCTATGGGATTCGTGCTGCAGACTTGTCACGCCGCTGACGTACCCGGTGGAGCCTGGCCGTAACTGTCTTGGACTCGGGACGGGTTGTCTTCGGTCAGGAAAATGCGGTCCGAGCTGTGTTGTAGTGTGCTTACCTGTGTGTGTGCCCTTTGTCTGTGTGTGTGTGCTTTGTGTGTGTGTGTGTGTGTGTGTGTGTGTGTGTGCGCATTGGGGCGAAACTCCGCCCTGCGCGATACAGAGGACAGAGGAGAATTGTAAACGGCGGAGCGCCGCTGCTAGTTGCATATAGGGGAAACACTGCTCTTTTTGGTATGAGTTCTTCTGGGTCATCGTGTACAGTTGCTTTGCTTTCAGGACTCTCTCCGGCAGCCATTCTCGCCTCCAAACTTTTCTATGCTCTCACTCTCACCCGCTCAAGCGTGCCTGTGGTGTGCAGCGGTGAAATGGGTCCCCGCTGAAACACTTTCCCGCCGCGCACGTTCTGGACGTTGTTTGGGCTATTCACCGGTATTGCGGTATATGAAAAATTCATATCATAACGAAAATAAATACCGGTTTTCGGTACAAACCAGTATACTGCACAGCCCTAGCTGCTGATGAACACATTTGTATGGTGCAACATTAAAAAGACAGTATGTCATCTGTGACCTTCATCCACACCCAGTGGTGACCGGTGAGATTTCCATCAGCACTGACAAAACTCATCTCCTCCTACACAAACCTTCGGCACCGTCCCTAAAATCTGTCACGCATCCTGATGCTTCTGAGGTGAACAATGAAGTCATGTTTGATAATTAAAATGCCTAATCAGAGGTGTAAGAAATATCCAATGTAGGGATGATGGTAAGTATATAAAAGTGTGTAATTTTTGTATCTCTAAGTAGGTGCAAATGCAGACAGAACAGTTTATTTCCTCCTGTATTGGCTGGAGAGTGAGTTTGGAAAACCACAAATCTCTTGCTTTTTGCAAAGCAGTCATCAGGTCATTGGTATTGATCAATAATCCTACCAATCCATCACAGATATATTCTGAGCTCTGGGGCACTAAATCTGACTCATTGCCCCTTTAAGCCCCACAAAGGAGTTGTGTTGGAGAAATGCATTTTTTCATGTGAATAATTTCGTGTTTGACTATAAAATAAATTTCATATTTTAGGACTTCATAGAAAAACAACTGTAGTGTAAATACACAGGTTTAAGTTGTGATTTATTTTAATTGAGGATTTTTTTTCTGGTCTATGTTTGGCATGCCAGAAATGCCGATACCAACACCTGTGAAATTTCATAATTCTTGATACCAGGGTGAAAAACAAACGAATCTCTAATGATCTTCCTCAATGGCAAAGTACTGGTCTGTTTGGATCCATGAGATATTGTGGGCAAGGACACATATTTTGATAAATAGCCTACAGGACATTAACACATTTTTTTCCATTGTTGTTGTTCAGCACTTGAACAAGTAAGATGTAGAGTTGTTGCAGTAATGATTCCAGTATCAGAGATGCCTCTGGATACTGTCCTCAGCGTCAACTCGTTGGCTCTGCATGGATGTAGTGCCTGCACTTTTCTCTACATTGTAGCCTGACGTGCACTTCCCCAGAAGTGTAACCACACGTTGCGGTGACGCAGACCTCCTGTCTGTTTTTTGAAGCTGAAACCATTTCCTCAGTGGAAACAAAGCTTTCATTTATTTTAATTTCACAGATAAACAATAAATAGTGAAGACAATAAAGCCTCTGTAAAAATAGCATTTCAGGTCTGATTTATCCTGGCTTCATATGAGCAGAGGAAATCTCTGCTAGTAGCTAGGCTAATTTATACAGTGTAATATGCCATAGGCTTGTGCTAATAACATTAGCATGTTGTATTTGTGGGGAAAATGTGTCTGGCAAAAGACAAGTGCTTTGTTAGTGAATCCTGCAAGTTATAGTGAAGCTGATTTGTGTACTTGTGTTTGAAATTGTCTCTATTAAGCCATGTTTAATGTGTGTTTAATGTGTGTGTTGAATCAACTCCATTTTACAGCACTTAACAGAAACCCAACCCACAACTAGTGTTTTAGAGGAGTGACACAGACACACCACTGCACAAGTATAAATGCTCACAACGGCGTAGGCCTTTAAATTCGCCATTAAATGCTGGATTGGGTATCAGCAAGTACCCAAGTCTATGCACTGATCTGATAACTAGGGCTGTAGTCTCCTGGTCGACTAGTTGATTATTTGATTGCTATGCTCTCGTCCGTCGAATAATTGCCGTGTTACTTTCATAAGGAGAAAAGTGCTACATCAACAGCTTTCCAGGATTATCCATTATTTCCTGTGGCGGGGGGACAGGCTAAGTTACCTGTGAAAATGTGTGCGTTTTCAAAACACGCCCGTTGATGACAGAAAGTTGAACTTGCCCACCCTCACGCTCAGCGTCGCAGTGACGCAGACCTCCTGTCTGTTTCTGTAAGCTGAAACCATTTCCCTCAGTGGAAACGAAGCTTGTATTTACTTGTGTTTCACAGATAAGAAACAATAGATTGTGAAGACAGTAAAGCCTCCACTAAAATAGTCTTGTGTGTGATTTATCCTTCAGGGATTTATACTTAGGGATTTATCCTGGCTTCATATGAACAGAGGAAATCTCCGCTCGTCGCTAGGCTAATGTATACAATGTAAAATGCCATAGGCTGGGGCTAATAACGTTAGCATGTTGTATTTGCTTGAAAAACGTGTTTGGTATAAGACAGTTGTTTTGTCGGTGAATGTTGTGAGTTGTAATGGAGCCAAATTATGTACCGTTACTTTTGCTACATGTTGCTGTTGTCACTGGTTTTATATGAGAAGAGGAAAAGATCACTAGACGCGAGGCTAATTTATACAACGTAAAATGCCATAGACGTGTGCTAATAACGTTAGCATGTTGTATTGTTGGGGTAAATGTGTCCAGATAAAGACACGTGTTTATCTGTCAGTTATGCGATTTATAGTAAAGCCAATTTGTGTACTTGTGTTTGAAATTGTCTCTATTAAGCCATGTTTAATGTGAGTTTTGAATCAACTATATAAATAAAGTTTGATTTGAACTCAACTTTACAGCACTTAACACAGTCCTCCACTGCCGACTAGTGTTTTGGAGGTTTTGGAGGTGAACTGCAGAGTGACACAGACGCACCATTGCAGAAGTAAAAATAACGTGCAGATTTTTTTTTCCCCACGACTAATCGATAAGTTGAAGATTATGTGCGACTTTAGTCGACCAAGATTTTCTTTGGTTGACTACAGCCCTTCTGATAACACGTAATTTAATAATTAACTTTGATGTAGTTTTACACCTGAATGAAACTGGCATTTTTCCCAGTAATTTATTTTTTTGTGACGCTTTAAAACAGCAGGCTACAAAGCAAGTTGTGCCGTGCAGCAACTGGCAGCTGTTGTTTTAGGGAAGGGAAGAAAAATTGATTCACGGTGAAATGTGTAATGTTAGCTGTGAACAAAATGTCAGGCAGGATTTTGGCAAGTTCTGAGGCATTCATTCTCTTTATTTATTTGTTCTCGTTTTACAAACGATTAAACCTGAGCCATGGCGTACGACAGTGATAGTCATTTCACATTCACGCAGGATTAGTAGCATAGCTGTTAATGTTTTTTGTTTTTTATGCATTGGTATCGGATTGGTGCTTTGTATCAGCTGATATGCAAGTTCAGGTATTGGAATCACTATTGGTCAGGAAAAAATGGTTTTAGAATATCCTTAGTAAGATGTGATGGTTGGTCTTTGTGGTATTTGTCCCGCCCCTAGCTCACTCTCTTCAATCAAATACGCTAATTTTTTTGTCTGTCCTTTGCACTCACCTCAAGACCTGTGGTGATCGAGCTGATGTGGTCGTAGTATCTAAATGTTGTAATGCTCTGCCTGCTCCCTTACAGTCTGCTGAGTCTGTGGTTTCTTTTAAAAGCCAGCTAAAGACGCACCTATTGCTGTTGTGTATTGTTAATTCTTCTTTTTCTGTGCGTGCAAATGGTTTTGCTAGTTGTGCACTTTTAACTAGGTGGCTCACGTAGTCAATTTGTCTTTATGTTTTCTTTCTAACTTACTTACTTACTTACTTACAGTGGTAAGCATAGTGTTTTACCCAAAGTAAAACATTGTTCAACTCTCAGTGACTAGAAAAATCTCAATTGCGCAGAGCTGAGTGCAGAGTAGATGCTGAGTGCTTCGCCACTCTGCTGGCATTTGAGGCAGTGTAACTACACGGTGCTGCCATTGCAAAGAATTAACAAAATAGCATGGCCCCTGGAAGAAAAAAAAAAACCAAGCTTCTCCTTTTAACAAGTTGAGGTGAAGCTGTCGCTGCAGCTGTACCTGTCACCATCTTCCACCTCTTGTTGTTGTTCCTCCGTGCTGGTAGGCGTTCTTCTTCTCCTTCCCTTGACATTTACCGTCAGACTAGGACACTTGTAGGCATATATGCTGCCCCGTCAGGTCCAGAAGAATTGCACCTGTAGAAAACTGCAACTGTAGGAAAACAAGTACTGTCACATCTCCAGAATTTTGGCATCAACTTGGTACCAAAGTATCGTTTCTTGTGACATCCTTAGTTCACATTCATGCATTCACCTCTGACCCACCACCTGCCCTTCATGCTTCATAAAGCAGTTGGGAGCCTTGCTGAAGACCACCCAAACTAAAGACAGAATTATGTATTACATGTCCCTGCCCTAATTTCCCCCGTTTTTCCATTCCTTGGATTTGTGCTGACAAGTCCTGCGATCACATACCCAAAGCAAGTCAAATATCACAATGAAATACACAGAGTAAAACCCTGGCCCCTCTAATTAGATGTGTCAGTGTTCACAGGATCTGTGCCTGATGCACCTCAAAGGATCATTTTCCTCTGTTCTCTAAGCTCGGGTCACAAGAAAGAATTAATACAGTCATACAAATCAGTGTTCATTTGCAGTATGTTGCATCTCTCAACAAAGCAGCAGAAAGAGTGCACAGACTCATGTTTTCACTGGTGCACGTGGCGGTGTCTGTCAAGAACATTTGTACCTAAAAATGTCAGCATGACACAGAAGGGCATAAAGCCGCCATGAGACATGAGAGACAAGGTAGAAATGATCAATATAATATGAAGGTAGAGATGAATAAAATAGAATGAAAGCTGATGTGAGGCAAGCAGAAGGAATGGGGAGGAAAAAAAACAGTTTTGAATTAAGCATTCATTGAAAAAAAAAAAAAAAGAAAAATCTGAATTCCTGGGTCCTAATCTTTCGCTCCAAGCACTGCACTGCTAAGCTCTGGTTTGGGATGACAGGTCCCCCACCTGGACAAGCTTGGACAATGTCTCTGCTATGTCTCATTTCTGTGGGAACAGTGCTGCACAGACGGCTAATCACGTCCGGAACCAAAGGCACCTGCCCTATCTGCCTCTACATTTGGTCGGGAATCTTTAAAGAGGCTAAACCTCACTTTCATGCTTGTCTTTTATTCACGGTAAGTGCTTATCGAAACCGAGCTGTTGCCACTGCCCCATCTTCCCTCCCACAAGCTCTGAGAATGCTTGACGTAAGTACAGCCAATCTGGGTAAATACGAATCTCTCCTTACTGTCACTGCTGGCATATTATGCCCCTGAGGGAACATTCTTTTCATAATATCATAAGCTGCTTAGCGGTGTGCTTCTATTTAAGGCATACATATTAATAGCTATAAGGAAATCATATTTGAACTGTTCCCTGCAATCAATGTCTTTGGGTTTGCTGTTATACTTTGTATAAGAAGGTGCTAATAACTTGAAGGCACTTACACTGGGCAATCTAATCCCTTTGTATGATAAAGACTCGTCTTGGCAGGAGAGTGTGCCAGATCATAGGACAAGGTGCTGCAGAGGTTTAGTCCCTCAAATCACAACCTCGCTCTTTCTTTGCCTTGTCTGTTCGCTGGGAAATACCAGCAATGCCAGACCCAGCAGACAAAGTTGTAGCACTAATACAAAAAGTTGTGTGATGCACTTGACAACAGCTGGTTTAACCCTTTCCAGTACCATTTAGGCTGTGTTTGTGCACAGGAAAATTTAGGTCGTGCTGCCATGATACGGCCTCTGAAATGATGGTAAATTTGAGTGAGAGCATTTGGGAATTTATTTGGGGAAAAAGGGTACATTTTTAAGATCAGTGTGGGTTTGAAACATGGCAGCAACTAAATACTTTCACCATCAATTCATCACAATTTTTTCGGTGCATAAAATTTAAAAAAAATCTGAATTTTAGAGTCAAAGGTGATGTCTTCAGATGTCTTGTTTTGTCCGACCAACAGTCCAAAAACCAGATATATACTATTATAATATTCACACTGGAGAAACTGTAACCATATAATGATCAGAGTTTTTGCTTAAAAAACAATCGATTATTAACATAGAATAATCAAATGTTTGTCTGCAAAATATTTATTTATCTAAGCAACATCTTAAACTGAGAAGTGTTTGCCTTTAATTTAAATGAGTTTAGAGAAAAGACAACCACACGAAACAGTTTAAAAATAAAGAATACTGTCTAATATCTGAAGTACTTCAATAGTGAACACATACAAAATACTACATGTACCAAATAATACTTTTGTCCTGAATTTCTTTCTTTTTTTATTAACACACGACAAAAGTATTCTTTTCTAGTGACAGATTAGACTCTCATGTTCTCTCTCAGTCACAATGAGCACACAGTGAGGATGAAGACTGACTTATCAGCAATTAAGTCCTCGCAGCGATCACTCGGAGAAGTTATCACACTGCGATTGAAGTTAGCGGATGGTAACATTTTTAAAAAATATTTTCGTTCCGTTTCTCCTGCTCGCAGAATCGGTGTTTTCTCAGCAGATCTCAGTAGAAACCAGCTTCACAGGCTGCAGGAATCAAAAGACTCGAGGTGGAAATCTGAAAACTTCCTGCAGGGCTCTGAAATTAAAATCATATTGTTGCTGTATTTCTGTGTGGAAATTTGTCCCTGGAATCCACACTGACTCAAAGAACAAAAGAGGGATAATTAAATGGAAATACATCTTTATGAAAATCAGAATGAGCTCAAATGTGTTTATTAAGTGATTCTCAATATCATGTTGGAAAAATTCATCCTGTATCATTGTAATGCAATAGCACTGACATTTGAAGTAAAATGTGGCAAAGGAAGATGGAAGTTTGTCGTTAAAGCCAGTGGAGGTTCATGTGGAAAAGATTAAGGCTGGTTTATTTGGACACAAAATGGAGTTTTAAACAAAGAGGCCAGAAAATAAATCTGGAATCACCAACTGCAAGAAAAAAACAGGTCAAAAATTCACTTGATAAGACCCCTGACATCATTTTTACTGATGCTGTCTTTAAATTATAATGTTGGGATGCAGATGCAGAGAGCATGGGGAACATGTGTGACTCCTGCTGGTGAGGACGCCAGCAGTGCGTCTTATGTCCAGCAGGGGGTGCTGGCTTACAGGGCTTTGAGTCGGCGAGCAGGAGGGAGAATTTGGCGCGGTTGCTGGGGCACAGCTCTCTGAGCCCAGATGAGTGCTTCAATTGTGGGGATATTTTCCTCTAAGCCTGTGGTTGACAGCAACACAGTGCACTTATTTAAAGCAATTTCAAACATGTCTTGTCTGACAAGTTTTAAATCCTACTTAACACCCCGTAACAGCCACGAGTTTACTGTCAGAATTAAAGAAGAGAATTCTCAAAGGGAGAGAAATTATCACTTTCATTTTGTTCACTGCCGTTGTTTATAAAGGACATGGCAGGGATGTTTACCTAGGGATGAATATATTATTACCATTTTGCTACACAGTGTTTTTCATGCCAGAGAAAAGGCTGTTTAAAAGTTCACCTTATATTTTTTAATTGCTGCCATTACAGCTGAAGGAATAAAGGCGAGCCTGAGCCTCAGTGGCTTTCAGACTAAAAGCTCACAGAAAATTTTTTAGTGGAAATAAAAGCCCTTTCATGCTTTATGTTAAATAGCAGGCGCAATAAGTAAAGATATACATTTTTCTCTCCTTCCTCCCTTTTGTCATGAATCTCCATTAGATGTTTTTTCCCTTCATTTTTTAAATGCAACATGCGAGCAGACAAAAGCGCCTCCATTGGATCTAATTTTCAGGGTTGCACCTTTTGTGTTTATTTCAGTTACCACCCAACAAAGCATTTTATTTACATTAAGACATAGGGGAACAGATCTAGGCCTGCCTCAGCAGCGGCTCATGTCGTGCCTGCAGAGATGGGCTTTCCTGCTCAGATTCCACATTCTTTATCAGTCCCCAAAAGCAAAAAAAAAACAAAAACAAATCACCAAATGTAACAATCTTCCCCCTGTCCTCCTTGTGATTGCATGTTAGGCACTGAGGTGATAAGCACACTGGTACGTGTTGTTGCTGTGTGAAAGACACCCTTTATCGGCTCATACCTCTGACTTGTGCTTAGTCTAGTCAGCCGGAGAAATATGACGGAAATCTGATAGGGGAATGGTCCCATCTCAACATCAGCGCAAGTGCACGCTGAGCAAGCCAATGTTTATGCTTCCCGGGCCTTGTGTTCTCAAGGGAAAAAATGTCAATAGAGTGTCACTGGAAGCATCTTGCCAATGAGAAGGTGTCTTCTGACCCAAATGGCAAATATGTCAGCGTGTGTGGCATCTTAAAATCCTAACTCATTTATTGATATTTTAGGATTTTAAACATTAAGTAAATAGAAAACTCCTGAAGTCATTTTCTACATGTTTAAATATTTGTTTTACTCTGTAAACCATGCATGCAAAGGGCAGGATGTGATCCTTTGTGGCTTGTTAACATGCACGTTTGCACATGTGGAATTTTTTCTTTCTCAGCAGTCATGTTACACGGTGGGACAGCAACAGGATGGAGTGTCTCTAATTACCGCTGCAGGAGAGGTCATCTGTGAGAACGTGGCACACCTCTCGCTTTTACACAATAACCACATTATGATGAGAACACGAGGAGCTCGATGTTGTAGATATAAACTTTCACAGTCATTTTTTATTGTGTGTGAATGTTTTATAATTGAAAACAAATATCAGTGTGTCAGATTCACACATCTTAAAATCTTGCTCTGAATCAGTGCATTTTATTTAAACATTACCACCGGATATTTTTGCAACTTGTTCCTCCTCCGATAACTTCTCAAAGGTCGGCCTTACTTATCTCGTCACCTTGCCGGCCGGTGGTCTTGTGCACATCTTGCCACCTGACTATGCATCATGTGTTGGAGCTCCTTTGATTCCCTGGCGCTTTCGAGGTTTGTCAGAAAATGACTGGGGGGTCTCGCTGAAAGACCGAACAAAGACATTTGTTTCCAGCTATATTGCCACCATCAATGGCAACATCTTGCTTGTTAGCTGTGCAGAGCGAATGGGAATGTGGATAGGGGTATTTGGAGGTGGAAGAAAGGAGATGCTATCCCTGCTAAATGAAGGAAGATTCACACAGTATAATGAAGGCTGGACCCATGGCTTCACGGCTGATGTGTATCTAAAAAGGCCTGGTAAATACTGTTTCGGAACAGAAGGCTTTATCTGCAGATATACATATCCCCTGCAACCACTGGCCCCCACATGAGGGCCAGAGCTATCTCTTGGATCACTTTTATTCTTGTTTTTTTATCTGAAAGGCTGGAAAAATGTGAGACTTCATCAGTTTAACTCTTTGAGAGTTTGTGTGAAATCCTTGTAGATAGAGGAAGATTCAACAAACTGGAAATCTGAAGGAAATGTTTTATTCTAGTAACAAGTCAAAATAGAAACAGGAATTGAAAACGTCTAAATATTTCAGTTATATCACCAATGATCTGCTGTTCTTTATGGTGATGTATTTGCTGTCTCTTTGCATCATTAAAAAAGGAAGCCACTGTTGATGCAGAATTATTGTTAGGTTGCTTCAGAAGCCGCAAAAGCATGCCTTCGTGTTAAAGCTGACATACTGCGGGGCTAAGTGTGGTAGCAATGACGGTCTCAGTTATTTCATTTTACATATAATTTGCTCTGCAGGGTTTGTAAAATCTCTCAGCTCTCCCCAAAATTGAGCGTTAGTGATGTAGTGAGTGTTAATGTGCCGGCAGCCCAGTCGCCAGAAGAAAATGTTGGCATAGGGCATTTCTGCAAACCACGAATATGTTAGATTTGCATGTTCCAATGTATCATATCAATGTTTCTAAAGTGACGTAGTATATGAGCTGACTTTGTCATCTGGGAGGTGGAGGGGATGGCAAATGGTGCGTTTTCTAGATGAGACGCCTGCCAAACTGCAGACCACTGTTGGAGACCAGCAAACAACAAAACTGGTGCTGCTTTAGTGAGTCATCGCTGCGTTTCCAGCAGCGATTTAGCCCAGAGACTTGGGTGTTTTGTAGCAACCAGTCACTGTTTTTCCTGAGTTTTGAGACTGAGACTGATTTGTTGCACAGAGAGTTGACAGCTATGGCTAGTTTTCAATTTTATCCCTCAAATGTGAATGTTTTTTTGACTTGTGCAACTCTCTGTTTTTAGCAATAAATGGCTGTTTTACCATCAGCTTTTAGCCTCCAAACATGGCTGTTTTTCCATCAGCTTTTAGCCTCCAAACATGGGTGTTTTTTAGTGACCCATTGCTGATTTTCTAGCAGCCTTTCGCCCCCAAACATGGGTGTTTTTTGACTCGTCGCTGTTTTTCCTGCGACTCTTTAGCCCTCAAACTTGGAGGTTTTTTTAGCCTCCCATCACTGTTTTTCTAGCAGCTTTTAACCCCCAATTATGGGTGTTTTTTGACTTGTCGCTGTTTTTCCTGCGACTCTTTAGCCCACAAACTTGGGTGTTTTTTTAGCGACCCGTCACTGTTATTTTAGCAGCTATTAGCCCCAAACGTGGGTGTTTTTTTAGGGAGCTGTCACTGTTTTTCTAGCAGGTTTTAGCCCTCAAACTTGGGTGTTTTTTAGCGACCCATCACTGTTTGTCTAGCAACTTTTAACCCCCCAAATATGGGTGTTTTTTGACTTGTTGCTGTTTTTTTCTTGGGACTCTGTAGCCCCTAAACTTGGGTGTTTCTTAGCGACCCGTCACTGTTATTTTACAAGCTTTTAGCCCCCAAACATGGACTCTTTTTTAGCAACCCATCGCTGTTTTTCTAGCAGGTTTTAGCCCCCAAATATGGGTGGTGTTTTGACTTCTGGCTGTTTTTCCTGCGACTCTGTAGCCCCCAGTCATAGGTGCTTTTTAGTGACAAATGGCTGCTTTCCGTCAGTTTTTAGCCCCCAAACAATCCCTGTTTTCATCACCTTCCACTGTCTGTGTAAAGCAAGATTTTGTTTAGGAATAAACAATAAGAGGATTTGCTTTTAATGTCTTCTTCTCATTAGATAGTTTACCTCAGTAGAGATTCCTTACTATCTTAAATGAATAAGATGAAAGAAGTGTATTCAGTGGGAGGACTGACATTTAAATCTAAGTTGGCAGTGCGTCTGGGTCAAGCCAAGTTTGCAGTTCTACATTAAGTGAAAATGTTTTTTCAGTGTTGGCCTTGTAATGTTGCTTTAAAACAACTTAAGCTTTGTTAACATGCTGAGTTATCCTGAATTTTTAATTGCATGTACAATGAAGTGGTCTGGATGAATACATGCACGTTAAAGTTTCTAAACTTTTTCCACTGTGACAAGCAAACTTCACCCTCTGGCTTGGAAGGACAGACCCTCTGGTCATGGAGAGGGTGCTGGCATTTGCACCCAGCACCTTTGGGAGGACACACCAAATTTATTTTCAGACTGAGTATTCTGTAGCTCTCATAGCTTCCCCTGCAGTTCAGTGTCAGCTGAAAAGAAGCAGCTAGTGACTCCATGTATATTGTAGGAAGAACATGCACCACCAACCGCAGCCAGATCAAACTGAAAGAAATCCAACATCGACCCCTGCCACATTTTCTTTTTTATTACATTTCAAATATGAGGAATTCATCAGTGTGTTATAATGCAATTTGAGCTGACTTTCTCTTTAATTTTCTCTTAAACTGTACGGGAAAATAACATTTTACATGCTCATAGTTAGGGTCATCCTGAACAAGGTTAGTCCGCATTGAAAATTTAAGCAGACCTCTGAAGGAAAAAATGTATTCATTTAATATATGAAAGTTTAAAAAAGAGGTTTGAGTTGACTTTCCCGAACAGTAATGTGCAATGAAACTACTTCAAATTTTATGTGGTCATAGGAACATTTGGAGTGGAAATCCAGCAACATAATCTGGAAATGGTTCAGGATTTCTTCAGTGATGTAATATATTCAACAAGACTTATTTTAATGTATGATATGTATAAATTTTGCATATTGCTGTAATGTGAATCTTTTTTTGTTTTTCTGGGCAGCTCCAAGAACCGGTACCGTAACAGCATGAATAGATGTGCATCAAAATCCAAATGGCAGCTGGTTTGATGGTGCTGCTGTTCCGCTGTGCTGCTCTGCAGATAAAATCAGATAATGTTGGCAATGAGGTTTTGCTTGTCTGACTCACAGGATGGACAGTAGTATAAGCCTGCCATTGTCTGCCTGTTTCACACATAATTCTACTTCCCCTTCCGCTATCTCTGTTACTGTTTTCAAAATCCCCATTGCTGTGTAAAACTAGTCTCGTAAGGCCAGACTTTCCTCCACACTTTGTTTTAATGCTTTGCGTGAAACAACAATAACCTCAGAGCTCGCAGTCTGCGTTGTTTTACATTAATGTTTTTGAGGGGATTTAGCCATTTTAATGCCAGAGCTCTATGTGGCGCTCCCATTGCAAAGAATTCAAGAAATACATAAGCTTCAGGACAAAACACTTTGGTGGACACTAGGGCTGTCAGCATTAACGTGTTAATTGTGATGCAATTAATGTCTGAACATAATGCGCTATTTTTAATAATTGTGTTAATGGCGTGCTGCTATTTTTGCCGCCGCCTGCCTTTCAGAGGCTTTCAGAGTGATGATACTGGTATCTAAAAGTCAGTTTCTTTGCATTCATTTGATTCCCAATCAAAAAAGTCTGGTAAGGATTGCTTCACCTTGTTAAGACGGAGTTCAAAACTATTTTTGAATGCAAAATTATGGAATTTCAAACCTGTGATTAAAAAGTGTCATTAATCGCGATTTTAAAAAATGTGATGGTTTGACAGCTCTAGTGGACACAGTATGCTTCGGACAAAGGATTGGTTGACGAGTAGGTATAATGTCAGTCGACCAACATTTTATTTAGTTGACTACAGTTGTACTCCCAATGGGGCCCCTGCCATCGCTGTGTCCTTGGCCCCGCCCAAGACAGTTTTGATTGGTTTAAAGAAATACAAACAACCCAGAATGTATTTTTCCCTTAATGCAGAACTATGGTAGGTTCAGCCTGATCTTTCTCCAGCCCTGGCACAGCCATGAAATAAGTGAATATGTTTTCCCTATAACATTTGGGGGAGACACTGTAACATTAAGTAATATAAGGGTTTGAAGGCCTCCAACTTTGTGTATAGCTCTCTAGAGCCTTTGCAATATTTTTGTAACTCCGCCTATAAAGTTGTATTTATATGTTGTACAAAGGGCAGATAAAATTGAGGATTTTCGGATGTTTTCATCCCCTGTGGCAAACAGCCCTTGGCCAACTGCAGGTCCAGGACCTGATGGTCTGGAATCCCAGCTGTAGGCAACGAGATGCAAGGAGATGTGGAAATTGACAGACATAAATAATGAGTAAGCCTGGGCAATCCCTGTTAGGCCCCGTGGAAATCACAGTATTGGTTGCAAGGAGCCAAGACCTTGCCATTCAGTGCCAAGGCCTTGGCTTAGATGGTGCAGGTTGTGTGTCCTCTATGGAACAGATTGTTTCCTTTTCTCCTGTCACTGCAATTGAGCTATTGCGAAGGAGGAAAAGAGAGTAGGAAAAAGGTCAACTGGATGTGAAGCTCCTATTATCAGCAATCTTCCCCTGGCTTCCATAAGCAGCTTGTTTCTAAGCTGCAGCCTAGCCAAGCATGAAAAGAATATAATTTCAGCCAATCTCCTGGTAGCATAGGTGCACAGAAAGCCATTGTAAGGCCAGCAAAACAGTCACAATAGAGTCACTGGCCCTCCTGATAAAGATCTGCATGGGTAATGCCAGGCCAGCAATGAAGGCAATTTTTGCTTCCTCACATTTAACTCAACTCCCTGACTCTGACCACTGTCCCCTGTCAAAGGAAGAGATGATAGCAGTTTTTGTTGTATATAATTAGGAGTGGAGCAGCACAGTGAACCACCAGCCTCTTCACACTTTATCTGCCAGCCTGACCCTGGGCTTTGTTTGCTTCTTAAACTCCCCAACCTATGTTCTGTGTGAATATGTTTTCAGGAGAGATAAATCTTTAAATCTGTTTTGTTTTAGAGTATTAAGGAGCTCGGCAAGGTTTTCCAAAGTTCAAACATTTCAGTAGTAGTTTCACTGGAATACAGACATTTAAAGTACTATCCAGGAATTGTTGGCCAGTTTTCGGCACTGTCTCTTGGATGCCTGCTGCTTACGGTTTGGCAGCTGGTCGCTACCTTTTTATAGAGTCCCGAGCTCACCTAAGTGCCCAGGGATGTCCCAAACATAGCAAAAGCAGAAGAAAATACAGGGCAGAGTCTCTATAGTTAAAAACACCACCACACATGGAGAGTGGGATGTAAGTGATGATTAGTAGATCAACTATCACAATTTTTTTGACCAAATACCTGATCATCAATATTTTGACGATATGGCAGGGTTGACTATCGGTACTTTCACAAAATATTTACACAATGAGATCTTTGATAAACACTCATTAGTAATGTGGATATAATGACTTGGGCCTCAATTTCACAGAAAGCATTTTGCAGGTTGCACAATGTGAGGTGCAGGGGTTCGGGTTAGGGGGTTAGGGTTGTTGAGGTAGTGGGTACTGTCTGTAGCTCTGGTTGAGGGTGAGAGGCTGTCAGTGAATAGTTTGCTGGTCACAGATAAACAGAGATCTATGTGGGTGCATGAGACCCTAAAAAAGAGGGTGGATCAAGGGGAGAACCACCATTTGGTCCAGGAGCTTCGCCTCCATGATGGCCGTCTCAAGTACTGCACTTAAATGCTTCCACGCCTGCTGTTTTCTATTGAGATGGTGGTAACCGTGGTTTGTAAAGGTGTATAGCTCTGGGTATCCAGCAGCCACTACCACCAATTCCTCCTCCATTGTTTACCAAGTGTAAACTTGTTGTCGTGACAACCACAGAAGGCCCGCCTCCCGAATCATCTGATTGGACAATGGTAAAAAAACGGGACATGATGTGGGGCACTTTTCCACTCTGAGTTGAAGTTTTTTTAACTTACGGTAAGTTCTCAACTTCAGCAAACTTTCTGTTACTGACGTGACACAGATAAGACCCAGCCCGTGGTGAACCCCAGCACTTGGGTTTGTGCTGGCTGAATTTGAGTCGCTATTAGGGTTGGGTCGGTTCTCGGTAATACCAATTCAGTCCGGTACTCTGTCTTGGACCAGGTTTTATTTTTTGAGACCGACTGGACCGCATACTCGGGCAGAACGTACGCAGAGCGGACGCCGCGGTGGTCCGCTCGGTAAAAGTGGACGTCCACAAGCCCTGTGTGTGCAAAGCACGACCATGCGGACTTCGCTCCACGCACCAGTGTCACTCAAAAGATTGTTCGGCATGTATTTTTTACATTGCGGGGATTTTTCACGGACATTTTTACACGTAGTCCGCTCCACTTATAGTATATACTTATATAGTAAGTTTTCGAGCACCTGTGTCTGCCTCTTCACCAAGCGCACAGCAAGCAGGAGAGAGAGGGGGGTGGGGCGGGGACTGAGCTAGGAGGTGCGAGTGCGCATGCGCCTCTACTGTAGCCTGGAGTTTGTTTAATAGTGATGGGGAGTCGATAATGGCGGACAATTTAGTCTCGACGCAATCAAAGAATGCGCCACTATGGCAACACTTTGGCTTTGAGCCAGACGAAGGAGGCAACCCTTGTTTGCACTGATTGAGTGAGCTGCAAAATTTATTTGTAAGGAATAAAAGAAACAACTTGTTACTGTCACTCTGTTGTCCTAAGGTCATTTTTTATTTTAAATGAGTCAATTGCGCCCCCAAGTGGTGAAAATCCGGCATTACCGACTTGATGCGGTTTTTTACAAAGACCGGACCGTTTTTTTTTTTTTCTCATACCGACCCAACTCTAGTCGCTATAGCTGCAACTGATGGGCATCTCCAGAGCCTCCGCTAGCTCTCCTCCCAGCAAACAGTCTTCTAGTGGTGGAGAGTGAGGTGAAGAGACTCCGGGGGGGCTAGCAAGCGCATTCTTGTCTTGTTTGTGGTCTGATAAACAGAGAGGGGGAGAGCGCAGTGTGTAACTCCACACTGAAATACATTTTTTCCTGATTTAAAAATAAAAGCCATAAGTTCTGGTTCTGATGAGTGTTGATACTGTGGTGGCTGCCACAAATAAATCAAATGGTAAATATAGCAGTTAAAGTTTACTCAAAAAGTTTATGTTTTATTCAATCTATTGTACGTGGACATTTTAGAAAGGAAGTAAATAAAGCTTATTTGATATCACACCTTACACGGAGAAAGGTCACAAAGTGTGTCACTGGAATACAATCTTAAAAATAAGCCTATAAAAAATTTGTTTAGTTATTAGTATTAGTTATTACCTTTTTGTGCAGTATATGATGCTGCTGAACGAACAGAAAGACCAACTGACAAGAGATGTGCACTGTTTGCTGGATCTCTAGAAGTGTATGATTTAACTTTTAAATAGCCTAGTGATATAAAAGTTGCAATAAATCATAATATCAAATCACCATACTTAAAAAATACCTAGGTATCGTGATATTATCGGATTAGTAATTAAGCATAATCATGTTTATTATGGTATTTAGATCATGGTTTGAAGTGTGCCTACTTCCCTGAAAATGATATACCACTGAATTCCACAAAGTACCAAGTAATAATCTAGCTTTCAAAGCAGAACCAGTAATGTGAAAGAAAATAAGATTATTGCCTTTGTGACATCTTCTTGTTAGTCAAATAAATATTTAATCTTGCTACATTGTTTTTGAAGAATTTCAAAGGATGACCAACAAACATAAATGCTATGGAATAGTAAATAGATTATTTTTTCCCACAATTATTTGGACAAACATGAAACGGCAGTTAACACAGGATCAGTAACAACAATTTAGAGTTACCACAGCAGCCACAGTAAGGTAAGCCTCTCCCAGATAAATACTGTTCCAGGAACAGCAGCAGCAGTTTACCATGACATTTTTAAATTTCTCCCTCGTCCTGCAGTACAGGCCAAGATGACAAGGAGGAGTCATATAACAATATATGGTGTATTAATGCACCTTTGCGGTCAATCAAGGCCACATTAAATTGCCACATTTTTAAACAGAGTTTGGTGTGACATTGTCCTCAGACAAGAGAATGGCAGGTATCTGTTGTACTGCGAGATAAGCAATGCTTATTGTTTCAGTGGATGAATTGAGTGCTGCAGATTCCCTCCATACAGTCAGGATGATCATACCTGGTGAAAGCGGGATAAAGAACCCCTTGTGCACATTGATGACGATTAATTGTATCGCAGCTCTGTAACAGCGTATTTTCTCAGATTAGCTGTGTAAAGAGTGTTGTAATTAAAATGTATCTGACGTACCTTGGCCCAGTCGCAGTCTTGACAATAGAGGAGATACCCACAGAAAGCTGATGTGCAATCACGGCATTCTTTTCAATGTCAAGGAGTAGACCAGCAACATTTACGATAACCACAATAACAAGGAGGAAAACAAAGCGTGCTGCGTGTTTGCTCAAGTTTCTTGCAGTCTTGACTCGAGACACTCACTGGTGACTTGCAAAACAATGACTTGGTTGCACCTCTGCAATCCTGTTATAGTTGAGTACATGCATCCAATTAAGATACTGCATTTTTACCTGTTTGCAAAGTGAACACTACAAATATCCCCATCTTCCCCAGTCACTCAGTCCATCATGGGATGTGTGAATCTCATTGTAACTACTGTCGGAGCAGCTGTGAGCTCGAACCTGAGGCTGAGATTCCACCTGCGCCTCCTGTGTGCTGCAGCTCCTTGCCCACTTGGCACCTCCACCTGACGAAGTGATTCATTGATCATGCTTGCATGCCATGTGAGCACAAAAGCTGAGGCCATGCTAACTTCATCTTCTGAGTATAGCCGGCGTAGACCACCACATTGTGCCTTAAACAATGTACCGTATCTCATAATTGAGTCCAGCACTTTTATCCTTTTTAATTACACAGGCACAAGTTCTAACAGCTCACCTGGGACGCTGTGCTTCTGTCTTTACTGTTGTCTTCATGTAGCTCGAGGCTTCACGGAGCCAGCAGAATGATGATACTGGTCATTGCTGGTATATTTAATGGCTGAAGCTCATCTTTATTTCACACTTTTAAATCACACACTACACAGAAGCTGTCAAGTTTATTTGCTGTAGTTATGCTATACAAATTGCACAGCCACAGTTTAGTGAGCGTCTAGTACTGAAGACATTTCCCACCTGAGCACTAGGGATGCACCATATTGGATTTTTTGCCGATATATCCGAAATACTGATATAAAGCAACTCATGGCCGATAAATGATACTGATATAGATATATCTATATAATATGGAAAATTATGCAACTTTCTTCCCCAAATCCTCCAACTGAATACACATCTTTATCTGTATGCTTATGCCTCAGTTCATCTTTATATTTAAATGTATTTTCATTTATATAAGCCTACTTATGTCATACCTTGGTTTAAGACAATGTATTTGTGTTTGCATAGTGTAGTATGATTATTTTATTGTGTGATTTATGTGCATTTCTAAAGAACGTTCCCATCAAGATTTGAAAAGCCCCAAGGAAAACAATGCTTTGTTTTCTACGGGTGTTTTACTTTGTATTGGTTTAAGAAATTTTTAACAGATGTTAAAACTCATTTTGAAAGCCCTGCAATGGCAAAACATTTTGGCTCCTTTAATGATTTAGCCACTACAATAAAGGCTTTTTAGTACTTCCTTCCTGGTTTTCCATATTTTAGGAATGCCTGGATCACCTTACTGTGCATGTCTGGTTGTTGCGTTCTCCATGAGCACGCGACGCAAGGTTTTGATCCATGTATGTTTGATTATACAGAGCAACCAGTCACCTCTCTCTCTTTTCCAAAAAAATTTTACAGTTTACTAAAATTTGATCAAGTTTCCCACGGCACTCTTATAAAACATGTCATGTCTGTGTCTGGGAGACTGTTGCTAACTTTGGGTGACGCTGGGCAGTATTTACTGTAGGGCTGTACCCAACTCCGAATTATGTCACTTGAATTAGATTTGGCTGTTCAATATGAATACTCTACTGTTGGTTCCCTCCAGGTAGAGTTTGAGAGTTTGAACAGGGTTCAGCAGGATGTTCAGTTTGACAGTGGTATACACGTAATACAGAAAACTACGCTAAAGATGAATTGGAAATGTACCACATTTTTTGCCAACACTAGACATCAAACAAAAGCCAGACACTGCTTTGTAAATTCACCACTTAGGAGCGGAAGGCAGAAGGTAACATTTGTTGGAGCCTAACCAGGCAAAGCCTCTGTGCCTCTGTGTCTGCAGCTGCCTCCGTGTCTGCAGCTGCCTGTACCAAAAGGTAGTAAAAAAGCGAGGATTGCTCACTCTGCAGCTAAATGTGGGGACCAAATCATTCCCAGAAGTGGTGGAGATATGCCCCCTTTCAGCTTGTTAGTATTGGACCTTTTTCCACTTGACCTATTACACCACAGACTAAACAGTCGACAAACCAGTTAGGTACAGTTAACTAGCTTCCTATTAAATCCAGTGTTGTCCAGCTGGTTCGTCACTTTTTTGAACAGGTCGCTATTTCATGTTTTCTTCTCTTTCAACTGACACAGCTTGAACTGTGTCTTCTCACAGTTCTTATCTGTCTTATCCCTGCTTTTATTACATGATTTTGTGTAAAATAAAGATTTCATTTCCATTATTTTTGTTGACATGTTTTTTTGATCACAATATAAATGACATAAACCCTGGATGGTACTGAAAATCCTCCTGCTGTATTGTTGTGGCTCCAATGTGTTGTTGCTAAACAAACATTCACATGAGACAAATTGAAATTCTTTCCAAATATAAACATTAATCGCTGGATATTAGCATTCTGATGCAACTTTTCTAGATGAAAGAAACCTTTAATAGGGTGGTATTAGCAGGTGATGAAATATGACAGATGGCACAACGACAAAGAGTTGGAGTTGTATGGCTGTCAATAAACAGCGTTGACTGTCAGGGTTTTATTCCTCCTACAGTGTCTGTCTCTGCCACCACTTTGTTACTGTCCTAATTGTTGCATGGTATTGCGTAGATCATTGACTGAGAGCAGGCAAAGAAGTGCAAATTCAAAATCAAGTCTTGTAGGTTCATTTTTATGGTTACAATCTCAAAGGGCTTCACATCAGCCACATTAATGAAAACAATTAATGGAAATGACACAATTCAACCTCCCTGAAAACGAGACTCACTCCCCTCAAAACACTTACCTTTTAATCTGCTAAATACTTTTATATCACAGTGTCTAGTGTCAGAGCTATTTGTTGTGGGGTCAGTCTCAGAATGAATCAGTAATAATGATAAATGTGAAAGAATCATTCAAACCAATTCATCTGTACCTTTTTATAATTTATTCCCTTCATGAAAGAGTTTAATGATGTTATTCTTCAGGCCATGCTTCATGCTATTGGTAACTGGCATCTTCAAGTTACAGGTCAGTTGTGGGTCTGTGTGACAAAAGTCTTTCAGGAAACTGAGGAACTGTAAAAGATCTGTTGTTTATTTCTGTTGTAATTAGTATTTTTTCTCCACACCAGCAGCATGATGCCAGGGATGGCAAAGTCTTTCTTTTGGTTCATCTGCTGGTCGAGCCACCATTTTGCTCCAGACCGAAAAATCTCATCAACAGTTGTTAAGATTGCAGTGAAATTTTGTTCAGACATTCATGCTCCCCAGAGGATGATTCTTAATGACATTGTGGGTCTCCTAACTTATCATCTAGTGACAACAGCTGGTCAGAATTTCAGTTATGCAGTGAAATATCTCAATCATGGATGGACTGGCACAAATTTTATACAGACATTCAAGGTTCCCAGATGATGTATCTCAGTGATGCTTTCTCAAATACCACCATGAGGCTGGCAGTAGGGATTTCAACTAACTGTTGACCACATAGAATATCTTTGACGGATACATGTGTTGGTCTATAGGTTACTCTTCAGTTCTCTGCATTGTGCACCAACCAGGTCTGGTGGTAGCTAGCTAGCTAGCAGTGCTGCTCATTTGTCGATTGTTGCTAGCAATGCTGTCCTGAAGCAGCAGCACATTCTCACGCTGGTCACCGACCAAGCACCAGATTTTGATGTCTTCACAGTGAGACCAGATTGGATGCAACAGTGTTACAGCTTATTTTGAGCCGCAAAACCTCTTTAGCATTGTTAAGTATGTTGTCACTGTTAGCTCTGTCAGCACAGTTAGCAATATCAGCACAGCTAGTGGTGCTAACATTGTTAACAATGCTAAAGCTGTTGTGCAGCCCAAAATAAAGCCACTTACTCTGTCCTGTCTGAGTGGCTTTGGTAGTGAACAGCACTGCTATCTAGCTTCCACCCAACCCGGGTGGTGTGCAGTGCAGAGCAGCCAAGGCTAATGTTAGCAAACCAGTGGAAGCCATGTTAAGGCGGCTGTTACAAAGCCAACAGAAAATAAAAAGAAAAACTTTTACATCACAAAACATTAAAAATTCACCACCACTAGATGGACAGTGTTTTGAAATGTGGTGCTAAAGCTCACTGCATGCGCAAGGATAGGAAAGGCACATCACACAACATTAACATAATTTTTTTTCTTGAACGTGAACTGGTTAGTTACCGGTTAATGGGTGTCTATTATTAACAAGTAAAATTAACCAAAACTGACATCCCTAAATTGCATTTTTGATTTGAGTTAAACGTCTTTCCAGGTGTTGGATGGATTGTAATAACTAATGCCATCACAGGGTCAAACTTTGAATGTGTCCAATTTTTTGATTAATGACCAAATCTTCCCATAAGCCTCACTACTTAGCATTTAAAGCTACTTAGCAAAGGCTAACATGCTAACATACATTAGAATTGTGACTACACATGTCACGGTATCAGACATTTAATGATACCAATACCAGTGAAATTCCACGATTCCAAATACCCAATCTGATACCAGGGTAAAAAACAAAAACAAAACAATAAATCCCATGTACTAAACATTGCTTCTTTATTAAAAACATTCAAATTTACTGACATTTTTTTATTAATCCCTGATGATCCACCTCAAACACAAACTACTAGTCTGTGTGGGTTCATGAGATTTTGTGGTTGAGGAAACATATATATTAACATATTTCTCCTCCTGTTTTTGTTGTTCAGCATTTGTATGTGTAAGACATGTTTGTCTTTGTGATAGGCTATTTGTCCCACCCTTCCTCCGCTATTATTGGATGGCTTGGTAAGAAATGATAGTGACGAGTGCAGCGTTTTACCCAAAGTTGAACAATTTTCAGCTCTTCCTATATGCTGCTCCGTCAGGTCTGGAAGAATTGCGTCCCCGGTAGGGATAGACCGATATGGATTTTTTAGGGCCGATGCCGATACCGATTTTTTTCCATCACCCTTAGCCGATGACCGATTATGGACTGCCGATTTTCTTGAGCCGATATTACAGGTCTCAAGTTTAAAATAAGAAACATTTATTGAACAGTAAAAAATACTAAAACAAGATGGAAAGTTGAGGTAGAAGAGTTCAGTGCTCTTAAATCTTCCAGTAATGTCTTTATAAAATAAATATTTAAGCTGAAGCATAAATAAAACAACAACTACTGTACACAGTAGGATTCAACAGCTTTGTTCAACTTAACCACATACTTTCAAATGAAAAAAAGTGCCAGGGAAAAATAAATCTGCGAACCCACGCGCGTATCGGCCGATGCCGATACAGGTAAAAAAAACTCAAATATCAGCCCGATGTATCAGTCTATCCTTAGTCCCCGGTACCTACGACACTGAAGAAAAACTAGCAATATTACATTTTTAGAATTTTGGCATTGACTAGGTAGCGATGCATTGACTTGTTGTCAAAGTATCGGTCCTCATGGCATCCCAAATTGTGACAACGGTAAATATTACCTGCTAAACATAAGCATGTTAGCATCCTGGTGCCTAACTACAGCCTTACAGTATTATTAGTTTATTCTTATTCATCAGACAGATGAGGCTGCTAATGACGTCCAGAAGTGTCTCTAAAGCCAATGAAATGTGCAGCATCCTAGTTTTTATCCTAATCGTGATTTAGGGGTGTGATTAAACACTATGACATTCCTAACCATCCTGGAGTATGTAGTAATTTAACAATTTTGGTGTTGTATTGTTGTATTATTGTATATCTTCCACGTGCAGATTATCCCAAAGACAAAGTCAGCTTTTGAAGATAACTCTCAGACAAAACACTGAGAGGTTGTTGTGAAATTCCAGCAGCAGGTACGGAAAAGATAAAATTCTCCAGGTCTGTAAAGTATCACTTCCAGCTGTTGTTGGATCCATCAGAGCTGTCTACAGTTAAACCGTGTATTGTCTGATGCAAAGGTGGCTATAATAGTGGGCTGTGATTGTAGCCACAATACAGATTCCATCTCGTTTCTTATCTACCACAAAATCTTAACAGTACCAGGAAGGTGAAGCTGCAGGGTGGAGAAGAATGTTGAGATTACATTTTTTAAGTGTTTAAAAGGAATGGATATCTTTGTGTTTCATGATAATATTTGATTTGCAGTGAATGTTTGGATATTTAAAGGGAAATGTCTGTCAGCTACAGTGAGTTCGACAAACCTTGTCAGTACTAAACCTGCAGATGTTGTTGTTCATAGCACTAAGCCGTTCAGCTCTCTGCATACCTTAAGTCTGACAAGGCATGTTTATGTTTTTCAGTGTTTTTGGAATTTTACAAGGACAAACTAAAGTGAACATAAGGCTAATTTCCCAATAAACAGAGCGCTGCTGAATTAAAAGCTAATTATTTGAAATAAGCTTCATGATGGCAAGTCTTGACCCTTTCTGCAAACAGTAATAAGAAAAGCCTACGCGTACAGTATCTGGATGTTTTAGAATTATCTCTGAGGCACTCTAAAACGATTTGTCCTTAACCACGCCAGACACAGAGGTGCTATCTCACCACTTTTGTTTCCTTAGTTTTACTGTGTTACAGGGTTCACAGGAGGAGGCCACAGTTTTGTATCAGCATTTCAGCATTGTGGGAGAATTTTTTTTTTTTAGATAAACCATGTTTTCCCTTCAGCACAGAAAGAAATAGCCGTGAGCTCACACATCTTGTGCAGCGTGGAGAGAAAAAAAAAAGCCACATTCTCTCACATTGGCCTGTCTGGGATAGAAGAATGCTGATTTGCTTGAGGTAAGGAGAAGCAATGGCCATTTAATTAACCTTTCCTGCCTCAATCTGCTCACAACAATTTTGCCTGTGACTCCCTTTAATAGTTTAATGACCTTGCTGTCAGTAAGACTGAGAGAAGGACTGAGTCAAGGTATGATTTAATTAAAGGAGTCCATATGTTTAAGACTGTACCTGCAGAGATGCAGAAACATAGGGTTTCCTGGGAGTGACAGGACTGACCTCGCTATTGAGTTTCAAAATGACAGCATGCAGCACTTTGTAAATAATTAGAAGGGAAAAGCGAAAGAAAAGCACCCTTTGAATAAGGCGACTGTGTGTTTGTCAGTAGCGTTAGGTAGTTTTTGTAATCAGTGTCCAGTAGTGCTGACTTTATCCACAATATGGTGCTAGTGTCCCTTTCAGAAAGGAAACTGCTTATATGCAAACCAGCTGCATTAAAGAATGAATACAGTACCGTACAACCTTTATGCTCACAGTGTTCGAGGCAGGTTTGTCTGGGAGGAGGTCAAATGGGCCCATTAGTTTTTTTCTAAGGGACGCTGCTTCGTCCAAGCTAGACAGTAAAAGAAAGCTGCTATAAAATAATGTCAAAATGATACAAGGATTGATGTTAGACATCCCATATTACACATCTAACACATTTTTCTTAGCCAATTCCAATTTTCTTTCTCTCTCAGATCTATAATTGACATCATACACAAACATTTTTTAACTTTTCTCAAATGAAATTTCAAATCTTTGTTCACAATAAAACACTTCTACATTCTTTCCAAAATTGCACCAGGTTAGGGCTGAGACTGTGTGAACATTTTCAAACCGGTTTGATATTAAGCCAAACTGCGGACAGGAACACAGAATTTCACCAGGTTTCCCACCTGACTGAGCAGACCCTCTTGTGTGTCCACTGTGAAATACGTGAACATTAATCACTGTGTAATTGGTAACGTAGGGGTGTAATGATCCATCAATCTGGATTGATATATTGATTAAGCTTTTTGTGTTTGGAAACTCCGCCCATTTAGCCCCAACACACCACAATAATAATAAGTGCACAATGACAGTGTTGTTTATTGTCCTGAAACGTATCAGGCAAAATCGGTTTTGTCAGTTTTAGTCAAATTAACTCAAAAATTGTCGACTTGCCATAAAAAAAATTATGTCAAGCTCACAAGGGATGTGTTTTTGTGTCAAATAAACAGAAAAATTTTATGTCATTTTAACAATTCGGGGCATTTGTGTAGACTTTACTTCAAAATTTTATGTCATGGATGGATTAGGGTTTACAGTGTCGCAGTAAGGATTGCAGATTACAACCCGCTGAAACTTCTCCTGGTTAGAATTCCGTCAGTGTTCAGTGTTCAGGACGTTTTTACAGGGAGCTGGATTATCCAGAGTTCTCTTCCTCTGCAAAATGAACAGACTAGCTGATTAAAACCAGGAAAAACACTCAGTAAGGCTGTTTCATGTAACAAATCAGTGTTTCTTTCATGCTGCTCCTCACACGAAAAATGCGAGTGACAAAAATGATCTTAAGTGCTATATCGTCAATGGGACTTGCTTGAGTTTCTTGAAGATGTTTCGCCTCTCATTCAAGAAACATCTTCAGTTCTAACTTACTGACACCAGGCCAGAGAAGAAAGACGGTTTGAAAGAAGCCATGTGCGTCACACTGGAACGACCATCGTTAAACAGAGGAGGTGGCCTACGATACCATTTGTCACCCACTTACAATGCAGGCTTGACATCCCTTCCCAGACAACTTAACACTAATTCTCACCTGGACCTATCTAACCCTAACGATGACCTGAAACGTCTTCAATGAACTCAAGCATGCCCTGTTGTCTACGATATAGAACTTATGATTACCATGACCTGGATGACTGAGAATCTTCACCAACATGACACAAAAATGCAAATGGCCCGATGGAGGAGGCCGGTGTTTGGTTTGTCCTTTCTGGGCTACTGTAGATACATGGTAGTGCAACTACCGCAAACTGCAAATATATCCTCCTTAATCCTACACACTGGACTTGTTTCTTTTTCTCACTGTGGAGTAGAACCAGCCATTCTGGGACAATCATCATTGATGTAATGCTTAAAAACACCAGCAACGCAGAAAGGATCATTTGCTGTCACCAAACACACAAAAAGTTGCTGTGGAAATTACAGAAGTTCTTTAAGACGCCGTTTTTGAGGCGATGATTTCCACTTTCTAATCTTTTTTATGTTGTGGTTCAAACGAGACGTTGGCTCTCTGTCCTTCTTCACAGCTCACAGAGTGATGGAGGACCGCCGTGGTCACCTGTGACAGCTCCGCCGACTGTCGTACACAGCACTGGTCCACTGATGAGAGTGAAATTACTTCATAATAGTCGGGGTGTTCCTGGGTTTATATAACGATATGATAATCCTCTTTTCACACAATGATGATAATGATCATTATTATGGCAGGGGAGTAGGGGGCGAGGAAACCGCTCGGAATGGAGACTTTGCTGCATAATCCTCCTGCCTTGAAAGGTTAAATACGGATTTGAATACTATGATCCCCCACTCTGAAAATGATAGTGCCGTATTTGAAGCAAATGTGCTCATTGTGCACTTTACCTTGCGGAGCAGCACGAGTGCCACACTCCACCAAAGAAGACATGCTTACAGTGCTGTATTTGCACAAGTGGTAGCCAAAAAAAAGCATTATGAAGAATGACTGACTTGAGAAACCCACTGTTGGAGGAGTTGTTGTTATACTTAAGTTTAATTGGGGCTGTAGTAGCCTAAAGGTTAGCAAAGCAGGCTCTGGACCAGAATCACTAGAGCGTAAAAATGTTGGGAGGGAAGTGAATGTGTAATGCTTTCTGCTCCTTTAATGTTGCCCTACAGTACCATCATGTTTCCCATAACCTCTCTCCTCACCCCAGCTGCTCTGTGGCGAACAACAGCAGAGTGTGATGGGCGGCTTCCAACTGCTGATGTAGGTATCAGTTATATACACTTCTCTCCCAGTGTGAATGTGAGCAGCTGTATGGATGTGACAGATACAAAAACAACACGGTCTAGTTAAAATGTACAATAATTATTGAGAAGGCCTCCAAAAAATATCAGGCAAACATTTAATTGATAATTTTTAAAATCAGTAATACATTTTATGTGAATCTTTTTTCTAGGCATGCACCATTTTGTCATCTGCACACTGATATCAGCTGATATCCATCCTGTTTACTGCCATCGGCCTTTCGGCAAGGGCTGGACATTATGGTATTTTCAGGCTGAACGGCGATAAACAATATATATCTTGATACTTTCTTCGAAATGGGCGACATGTTTTCAGCTGCAAGTCAAAGCCACATTTAAGATGTCACAAGCACTTTCATAAAAACAGACTGTGATCAAAATAAAATGCAAAGACAGGGATTTTTTTTTCACTCTTTGAAAAGATACAGCTGTACAACATTTACATGGAAAATGATATAGAACAAACAGCAGGGCTCTACGTTAACTTTTGCACACAGCACTGGAGCTATGGAGGTTAAAAGGTTTGCAGCACAGCACACAAAACTATAATGTGAGTATAAAAGGATTAAGTAGGTTTGAAACAATCAAAAATCTTTGTGGGCAGTCTGTTGGCCTTTCAGATGAATCTAGTGCTGGAAAATGGTTTAAATCTTTTTATTTATTTAGGTTATTCATCTTATTCCTGCATAGAGCATCAACTGAGAGGCAGAGGGAGGGAAGGAGCAAGACACTTTCTCTGCGTTACATACTGTCATGTTTTTACTTTCTGTAATCAAGTGATCAAGATCAAGAACTGTTGCCCATGAAAGAAAATCAAACTGGGAGGTCTGTAACTGTGGGTTGTTTGAAAAATTGTTGACTTTTGTCATCTGACAACAAACTTGT
The DNA here is from genome assembly GCF_011397635.1 of Epinephelus fuscoguttatus. Taxonomy (NCBI): domain Eukaryota; kingdom Metazoa; phylum Chordata; class Actinopteri; order Perciformes; family Serranidae; genus Epinephelus; species Epinephelus fuscoguttatus. The sequence goes on from NC_064761.1 coordinate 34,848,926, forward strand.
TGAACATCCCCTCATTTCCCAAAGTACTTCTGGTCGCTCAGCTCAAGAGGATGTGAATGAGCTCTGGGTGATGTGTTTTCTCTGTTCTATTAAAAATTCACCTCCAACATTAGGTGCCGCATCTTTAGATCTTTAGAGCATGATTTTTTACAAAGAAGCTGCTGGCTTTCACCTCCTTTTTTTTATCACTGTAAATAAGACACGAGGAAAATTACAGTTTTCAAAAGAAATGCTACACAACAGATTCCAAAACTTCACATGCAGTTGTACGCAGTTGTATCTGTTGTATTCTTAAAATCTTAAGGTGACTGGTTTTTTTTGTTCAACTGCCACTGTGGCTGGTCGATTCCAAAATCTCCTACAGCAACTAGCGACTTCCACGTGGGAGGCCGGTGTTTGCTTCCCGTATGAAAGTAAAGCCAAACCATTATCTTTCCGAAACCCAACCACGTGTGTGTTGGCTAAATGTAACCATGTGCATTTGTTGTTGAAGAAAAAAAACATCAATTCCCAGTGTTGTACCCACGAAGTACATTTATTTTGAAAGAGACTGCATGTTAACAGTACATTTCCTGTGAAAATAGAAGTGTATTTTGAAAGGACACAATGCATGTAACGGGCAGAAGTTGACATGGCGCCCGTGAGCATCAACAACAGACGAGCCCAGGGTACCTTGCATGTTATGTGTGGACATGAAAAGTCCCTGACTAAGCGTCAATATGTGATGAGGTTGGAGTGAGAATGTGTTGAGGATGGCTCTACATTTAAACAGGAAGCTAACATCGGGCTCTCGGATGAAAGACTTTCCAGCTCCCTATATTACGTTGTCACCGGCAGCGTTTCAAACTGATGCCTTTCAGCACATATCATACCACCAGGACAGGTGCCGTCTGGTCAATCAGTGGGGTATCATAACACTGCGAAAGGTTAGGTGTCAGTGTCTGAAACCAAAATCACTGACAAAGCAGTAACATTTGATGACTTCGGAATGAGAATGGGCTGGAACTGTCGGGTCAACAACTACCAGGTTAGCTCAAGCTAATACAGTAGTTACAAAGTTGTATAATTGCCGAGAGTTGGTTTGTTTTCTCACAGTAGCATTTATAAGTGGACCAGATAAAATGCCTGAGAAAGCTGCTCTTGATTGGTCAGAATTTCCATGTGGGTAAAATCCAGGAAGTAAACAAAACGTTGAAGAAGAGTACACTTGCGAGATAAATGTAACTCTTTCTAATGTCACAATGGAGGGACAACTACGCAGGTTGATTTTAGCGCTGCTCATCGTGGACTATATTGCTGTCATTGTTCATTTTAGTCAAACCATACAGTTTGAAAACGAGGCGCGGCTCCAACTAGAAAACAATGTTTTGATGCATTGGATGTGCTGAATGTGCATATTAAGGCAGTACAGGAGGAGGTGCACATTAATAATCCTCCAGGACTGTAACATGCTCATGTTTAACCCAAACAATGTGTCATATGACTACAGTTGGTTTGGATCAAGATTGGAACACGTTCTCACCACAAACGAATCGCACCAGAGTTTGTTTGTAACTGGACCGAGACCACCTCTTCAAGAAGGTCTCGGTCTGGTTGTTTTGGTGCGAATGCTGTGTTCACACCTGCCCAAACGAACCGCACCTAGGGGGCAAACAAACTTGAGTTTGACTGAACTGGACCAAACAGGGCAGGTGTGAAAGCACCATTACCCTTTCTTACCCTCAGGTGTGCATAAACTACTGGTTATAAAATTATTTTTAAAACACAAAAATGTAGGTAATTATCACTAATCAGTATTGACTAAACAAATATATATATATATATCATGCATCCCTGGTTTTTATTAAATAATCTGATGTATGAATAACAGGACATAAGGGATGTTCTGCCTGGAAAGCTCTGGCTGCAGTATGTTTATATGACACATACATGTGTGCACGTGTTACCCTGTGCACACTGTATGTGTGTGTAACGGGAGACTAGCATGTGCGAGTGAGTGCAGAGGGGGCTGTGTAGTTTGTGCCAAATTTCAAACATGATTTACATTCTCAATGTAATGTATTAAAACGTTGACAGGGCAAAAGGAATTCACAAGATGCTGCATTAGAAACTCAATTTCTGTGATGAATTGCCTGAAGCCACTGAATTACAAACTGCTCCCTACCACCTTCCCCGACTCACCCCCTCCCATGGCTCAGAAGTTTTTTTGTGCGTGTCAAAATCTTCTTAAACCTCTCTCTTAATCTGATCTGCTGAATGTGAGAGGGTGAAAGGATTTTCAGACTAAAAAGCATTCATTTTTCGTCTTGTTGTGCATTGCCTTTTCCAAGTGCTGGGTCAGTAATATTCAAAACTTGCTGCTTTGCTCTTCCGTCTCCCTGGCACCACTCTGCTTGTCTCGGGCTTATGGATGTCCTTTCCACACCTACTCTTTCGTCATTATGCGTGACTGGTGAAAAGCCGCCACCATACTAAACTAAGTGTAAGCATTAACTAAGTGGTGCGGATTGATGGAGACAAATACTTATATAGGGTACTAGCACTGGGTGATATATATACCCTACACACACATACACAGGGTGACAACCACATAATGAATAAAACTCTATAGCTCGTGGTGATCAGTCAGTATAATGGTACTTTATAACAACCAGTGTTGGTTTTCTGGAAGGCATCATGGTGCTTTAATTTGTTAGAAACCCAAATTATAAAATGTCTTGTACTTTTACAACAATCTGGTGGAAGTCATTATATTTTAAATATAACAGGGGTTTACAGGGGTAGTAAAGCATTAAAGCTAAAAGAGATTTACTCTCTTGCAAGCTTTTGGATCTGACTCCTGAGATTAAATTTGAAGTAACATGCCTGGCATTATTCTAGACTCAGATTTAAATTTTATTTCAAACATAAAGAAGGTGACCCAAACAGTTTTTTTAATCACTTAACCCTTTACTGTTTTGCTCAACCACTGAGTAGAGCTCATTTTGAGTCACTATTAGGGATGCACGATAATCAGATTTGGTCAACATGCTTTTTCTTATTTTCCGCAATGAATAAATATTGCATACATTGAAAAGTATTGTATTTCATGTCTCCATCTGCTGGTGGGCCATCACGAGAAGAGTACACATGCATTATATGATGTTTATTCCACTACAGAAGAGATTTGATGATCACAAAAATTAGGTGGGGAAAAACAGATATATCGATATTGGTTATCAGCCAAATGAGTTTTTATATATTGGCATATCGGATATCTGCAAAAATTCCAATATCGTGCATCCCTAGTCACTATATCTTAAAGAAAAATGTGTTGAACTTAACCTGATTGAGCTATCTCTACCATTTAAGATATGTTATGCTAAAAAGAATCAACTAGATGTCGCTGTGTCAGGAAGTTTGAAACAAAAAACGTCACCCCAGACATGTGATTTTCAAATCACCACAAATTTTCAGCATGTTATAATTTCAAAGGTCTCACTAAACAGATTCATGTCACTATATAAAAAAATAAAAGTCTAATACAGGTCAAATAACTGTCTTTTTATGGTAACGCTAGTGGAGCTAAGCTAATGTGATTAAAATTGACATTCTGCTACAAAATAAAAATGCTTATGTTAACTAATTGTTGTTAAATGATGCATTTAATGTTATCCAATACATATAGTTAAATGGTAAAGTGTAGTAAAATACAGTGCTTTTCGCAGGCATTGGTCATAAAGTGTTTTATAAGGGCAATATACAATATACAAGAGTAAGACACAGAAGATACAGTAAAGTAACCACCTGAGCCACATAGTTACAAGTGCAAAACTGTTAATACATCATGAAAAAAATTAGAGGACACAACAAGAATACACAAAACATAAAGAAAATACAGAGCGTGTACATACAAGTTACCCAAATGTCTGTTTCAACCGGTGCATCTTTTTCTGGTAACAGAGTCAGCAGACCATACGGGTGCAGGCAGAGCTCTCCAAATTGTCCTTCTTTGGTAAAGCAAGTGTTGGTTGTTGACGTTCTGCCTGTTTTGGCATTTTCTTTTTCAAAATACACGTCTGTTTTCACAGGAAACGCATCCTACAAGAAAATCTGTTTGCATACGGTCTCTTTGAAAATAAACGCACTACAGCAGTACAACACCGCAAATCACAGGTTCATGGCTGGGTTCAGGCAACAAAAGTACATGGTTGGGGTTCAGGAAAAAAGAACAGAGTTTGGCCTTACAATTGTACAGGAAGTGAACACCAGCCTCCTGGGTGAAAGTCTGTGGTTGTTTGACCCATCCACCACCCCTCCCACCCTACTCAGTTTTTCACCGCCTTAACTCTTTTTCATGTCCTGCAGTGTTGCCCCTTGATGCTGCGGGCGGCGTTAAACTATAACGGCAAATGGCTGTGTATCATGCAGACGTGAAAGGATGGCTTTCTCGTCAGTGACCAAGTGCCAGGTTTCGCCGACTTCAGAGTAAGACCAGGTTGATTGACGCTAGGATCAATCTTCAAAATTAAATAAACGTAGCATCGATAGTATCGATATTTTAGGATCAATCCGCCCACCTCTACTGTACGACCAATATGTCCAACATTCAGAAACTCACACCAAAACAATCTAGACTGATAAATAGTGCTGCAGGTAAGAGGAAAAGTATATATTTTGTTTTTTTTGGTGAATTGTCTTTTTTAAATCTAAACCAGTTAATTAAGGCTGGCAGTAACACATTTACATACGTTTATTATATCATACTATTGCAATATTATGAAAGAGTTTCACAGTATATTCGATACGCTAATACTTAGATTTCCTACATACTGTTTTCTTGATGCGTCACAACAGCTCAAATGTCACGCAGTTGAAAGCAGACAGATAGTATATTAAAATGTTTACAACGTGCCTGATGTGTGCTGAGCAGATCCATCTTCAGTGCAGACCGCTACACCTTATGGTCATGTAGGGCACCCTCCAGAAAAAGCAAACGTCTGCCTTGTGGATTTATTCTGCGTTGAGTCTGGTGTGTCAGAAATAGGATAATAAAAATATAAACACTGAATAGAGAGCTAGAAGATAAACACAATAAATAACTGGAGGAGGAAAGTAGTTTTTCATAAGAGTGTCTGATGCATTGTTCTTGGGGTTCATGTTTTATATGGATGATGGTGCCGGCCTGTGTGATTGTGCCTCTCCTCATTGTTCTCGTTGATTTACAGCACCAGTACAATGGTGTAATAGGAGTTTGGCTTTGCTGCTTGAGAAGAGGTTTTTGAGTAATGCAAGCGGGGTCTTTTGTTTGTGAGCTTGATTGCGAGGAGTGGGGAAGCCTCGGAGCTGTCATCCCAATAAAGAAAGCTCCTCTGTACAGCGTTAACACCAACATCCAATCAAAAGAGGGGGGAAAAACAGATTTAGTTCACTGCTGTTTGCTTTTCACACAGAAAGGCCATGCATTAATGGAAATCCAAATATTCCAGCATTACCAGAGGATGATAATGTAAATTCAAGTTAATATTGGTACAATGTGTGTGTGACAGTTTGCCATAATGCGCTCTTCCTGGATTAGTCATTCATTAAACAGGTTTGCCATGCAAAGCCACTGTCAGATTTTTGTCAAGGAGGACAGAAAAAGAGAGAAAACAGTGCCAGCAGAGGCTCTTACAATTAAATTCTGCAGCCTGATTATGGTGACCAGTTTAATCTCGAGCATGTGAGTTCCTCTGTAGATTTGGAGCAACAATTCTTTGCAATAATAGAACAGAAAGACAGGCGAAACAAAAGGCCGTATTAAAGCGCTGTGTTTGGTTTAAAAGAAGCCGGGAAGCTTTGTCAGGAAAATTATGTTGTTTCACATTAGATGGTTTAGAATAACAACATCTATTTATACCTCTTTTTTACTCCTTCAATGTGGTGCCTATTTACTTTGCAGCATTCCATAATGTGAGATGCGAGAAAAGGATCAGGAGCCATTGTGCTCAGTGTGCAGAGATCTCGCAGAGATTTATAGCTTTTGTCTTGAATATGCATTTATTGTGTTGAAATATTTAGGAGTCTGTGCACTTTTAATATTCAATATACCGCTAACATTCATCAAAGTGGTTCTCTTTCTCTTGTACATCACAGAGTGACCATTTCTCCTCAATACATTTTAATATAAATGTTTAATTTTAGGTCATTAACTTGGTTAAACTCAATTTTTAAGATAATTTGGCCATTTTTTTCTCCTCAGTTTGGGTCGTTTGTCTTCTCGATGACTGTGATTAAATCTAGATGAAGTTCGTTTATGTTAACACGTTAGAATATTCCTCAAAATGCCACATAAAGGAATAAACTCGGTTCCTGTTTGGCAAATGCATTCAGACATTTTTTCTCTTATGTGTGTACATAATCCTTCTGGTCTTTATATCTTTGTAGGTCTCGTCCAGACATGAAACAGCCATGTACCATACCTTTCTTATATTAAAGATATATTTTTGTTTAGGGGGAACAGAAGTTTTTTCATGCACTTGTCCATTTTGGATTTTATGCTATTTTTGCGTCTATAACATGTCTTCCTTCAGAGTAGTGCAAAGTACAAATCTAGGTGTTTAAGTTCTGAAAATGAATGCAAACGGGTTGCAAATTAGCCATGCTTAGCAACCTGTATGCATTGCATCTACTTTGTATTTTACATATGAAGTAATGTTGTATGCATTTGTCATTGTCAAATAAACAAGTAAACGAAATAAATTAAAAAGCATTTATGTCAATAGAAAATTTAGCATTTGCATATTTAAACATTTATACATTAATACATTTTGTTTTTGAAAAAAAACTTAATGCAAAACATAATCATCTCAATGTGAATAATCTACTGGGGAAGTTTCATGGTGATATCTGTTGGTTAAAAGTTTCACCCTATTTTTCGTCTAAAATTTTGTATGAAATTTTACAATACATATTTTTAAAAGCTATTTTCTCAAACTGAGTATTTTCATTCTGTATTCTGACGGTTTATACAGAGAGGTTTGTTCATATGTCATTCATAGCCAGATTTAATTTATTTCCTGAAAACATGAGAACATTTTTTTTTTTTTTAAATGGGTGATTTATCGGGTGATTATGAGAAATTTCCTCTATAAAATCCTTTGTCTCTAATTTTTCAACAAAATGAAACAAGAATTTTGAGCTTGGCCTCATGAGGGTTGTAACAGTTTAAAATTTTCACAGTACAATAACCATCTCAGAAAATATCATGGTTTCACGGTATCATGGTATTACAGAATGATATTATTATCAGTTGGAATGACCGTTAAAGAAATGAAAACAGAAGGGTTATTTTTGGTTGAACAAATGTTTTATTAATATCATTTGAACTTGAAACCTTTTCATTTATGGAAGTATGTGTAAAAAGTCTCCCCTCAGAAAATAACTAAATTAAAGGGGAGATTCAACGTCCAGTTGCTTTTTTTTCAGTATCGTAGATAAGCAAATGTACACGGTACCTTGAAACTGGTATATTGCTACAACCCTAGGCCTTATCTAATTTCAGATTTCTGTTATGGAAACGTATGTAAGTTTCATAGATAATGCCTATATGAACACTTCTGAAAACTTAAAATGCAAAAAATAATTATCTTAATGTATGAACTCAACTCGGGAAGCTTAATGGCGATATCAATTTGGAAAAGGTTTTACCCTATTCAACTGTAATGTCTTATTCTTGGTCTAAAAATGTATGAAATTTTACAACACATATCTTGAAGGCCCATTTTCTTTTTAAATTAGTTTTTTCTTGAAGTCTGAGCCAAACATTTCCACGTAAGTAGCAGTTACATACACCAAACTTTCCAGTTATTTATTCCTGTCTGTAATCTGAAGGTTTTTAGTGAAGACGTTGTTCATCATTCATAACCTGATTTATATAACATTTTATTCTTAAAGACTTAAAGCAAAAAAATATCCTGTCTTTTTAATTTAGGGCTGCCCCCTAATAGTTGACCAAATGTTAGTTGACCAGAGAGGTCATTACCTGTCAAGATTTCATTGGTTTCTTAGTCACGGAAAACAAAAACAAAATATGCCTTAACAAAATAAATCAAAACCTATATGACTGAACCATGTGGGAATTTAATTTGAAAGGACAGACACAGGAAGTAGCCACACTCAGCAGTCAGACAGGAGTCAGGTTCATTTCCAGGGCTGGTACCTGTGGTTATTCCACAGGCTAGTTAATAACATGTCGGGCAGGAAATCCAAAGTGTGGGATCATTTTGAGAAGGTGAAGGACGAACCCAAGGTGATATGTAAACTCATCTTCATTGGTCGACTACAAACATGACGTATCACCTGAAACATGGAAGTAGCTACATGCCCATTAGCCCACAGCGTCATTAACAGGCGGCTCGCTCAGTGTGTGACGTGCACTTGTAGATAAAATATAGGCCTATATTAATGAAGGTTCATTAGTACGGTTTTGTATTTCTCTGTAATGTAGCACAGTGTTAACAATGTTACTGATACTATTCTTTCTCACACCTTCAACTCAAACCACCAAAATATATCATTTAATAATTCCATTAATATCATAAACATGCGGGCGACTAGTCGAAAAATGGCCTTAAAACACGACTGTTGGTCAACAAGGAAAATTCTGAGTCAGGGGCAGCCCTACTTTTTAGGCATTATAGCATTTTCAAGAAACACTGACATTATTAGGTGTTACACACCTGTAGTGCCTCCACTTAAATCTCCAAATAGGAAAAACACAAACACAAATAACCTCAATATTTTCTCTCGCCTTTTCATATTCCATGTTAATTTATCTCCCGTCATTGCAAAATGTGGCTCTTACACATGTGTAACTTGTGTTCACACAGACACAGAACTGGCCGCTCAGTCTGCACTCTGTATACTTAGCTCCTGCTGGAGTCTGCGATGGACGTGGGCTCAAATGCTGATCTTCCCAAGAACTTTAGTTTTTACACAAAGCATGGTCACAGTGTAATCTTCAAACTGTCGCATTAGTGTGGATCCACAAACCCTTTACACACCATCTCAAATCTGATTTTAGGCTCTTTATCTGACAACTGTACACACACACACACACACACACACACACACACACACACACACACACTCACACTCACACTCAGAGTTTCTTGAAGGGTCTAATTCACTGATGACAAAGATCAACACAGCTGCCACACACTATTGTGTTTGGGCTCATCTCAGTGATGACAAATGACAAAGACACAAACATTTAATAACTTTAAATATTCTAACTAATCTGTTCATCACCTGATGTGATAGGAGCTCTAGAAATGAAGAACTCTCTGATGTTGATGGTGATCCCATGACCCTGTGTGATGTCGCTGAAGTTTAGCTCGTTTTCCTAATCACTGAATATGATGTGTGTTATTTTATCCTCAACTGGATTTGTGGTTTGAGGTTGATTTTGTTGACATCACCTGTCACTCAGAGACGAATGTTAAGGAAGTTAAAACAGTGATCGACAGTGTGTTAAACAAGACCAGCTGACCAACACATACGGTAGCATCAAACAACTTAAACCAACCCTATGGTGAAGATAATAACTCTCTGCTCAGTTTGAAACCCTGCGCACGGTCCACTCATCGTCTTGGCTTTTGTCAGAGCTAATATGCAGACGAGAGGCTGCTCTCTATTTGATTGTTGGAGATGTTAAAACAATACAGCCGAGCACTTCAGCTCCCCATCATTTTGTTATGCTCGTACTCAACTCAGACAAACAAATCTAACTGTAGCATCACATGGCGAACCGTTATTTATAAGTTTAACAGCAAAGTTGAGCCTTTTAAAAGCTTGGTGTTGGACGTTAGCCGGTGCTGCTACTTAGCTCGTGCTAACACTCTGGAGAGGGTCCTTCAGCGCTGTTTCTAACCTGTGTCAGGCAGTTGGAGATCAGACTCTCGGCGCAATCCTGTTGTCTTCCACTGGCATTGCAAAAAACACACCACAACATGTTTTGCCCTCTAGACAACGTGCTGCAGTTGTTCTTCCTCTCTGTGTTTATTGGCGGCTTGCAAACAAAGTTTAAAGTTAAATGTACCGCCACTCACTGTGCTGGGTGTGTCGATGCTGCCCTTGTTAAGTCAGTGACAGCAGTCTGGTGTCGTATTATCAGCGCTATTTATCGGCTATAATTTTAACAATTGGAATAATGCATAATTATAAAAATGTCCCATTATCAGCTGGTAATTTATCGGCCTGATATTTATCGCGCATCTCTAAGTCCAACTGGTTTAAAAGCTCAGGTGTGGAAGCATTTGTTTGTAAGGTTGAAGAGCAAAGGGACCTGAATGGCCTGGTGAGTCCAAAATAAATTTCAGACACTTGCTATAAGTTGCTAACGGTGCTTTCATACTTTTGCTTAAACCTGTCTTGAGACATAAAAAACAGTAAAGTTGTGGTGCAGTTTGACCAAAACAATGAGCTGGAGTAGAAGCTAAAATGCTTCGTAAAGCTGAGAAACTACAGCTTCATCACTAAGAGTGATCATTTTTATATTACAGATTTAATTCAATCTATTGTTGATTTAAAAATATTAATTACAGCAGCTTCAAGTAAAATTTTGAATGCTTTAATTGTATTTTCACACCATGATATTAATTCTTTACTCGAGTGAAGGACCTGATTATTTCACCGACACTGAATGACAATATCTCTTGTTTCTTTTCTACAAGTGGAATGACTTTTTTTCAGTTCTTTAGTATTTAAAAAATATGAAAAAACCAAATCATCCTGCAGCCTCAGTCACGTTATTATGATTTCTGGCCCAAATATCACTTTAGGTAATTCTAGTTTGGATCTGATTGATGCTTTTTTTTCCAAGGATTTCCTGTATGGTGCAGCTCTCATTCATGTTGAAAGAAGTAACGAGCTACGATGTACCTGTTTGGATAAAAAACGGCACATAGTAATATAAGTTTGTTTGACTGCTTTTGTCATCATCGCCTGCAGGACACACAAGCATCATAAATACTCCATACATCCTCTCTCACAATTCTGGCTTTGCGTGCGTGCTGTTTGTCACTCTTTGGAATTGATAAAAAAAGATTGGTCTCTGGAGAATGTGTTGTTACTGTCATAAAGGGAAGGCCATGTCCACATTATTATTTTTCTCATTGCGGGCAGCAGTGTGTGGCTTTTCAGAGCACTTTAATCTGCTCTCCAGCCAGACACGTGGGACTTGGCCTTGCCCCCTCGTCACCCCCAGCAGACTCACAGTGGTAAATATCAGATGGGACCTCTGCCGCCGCACAGGAACGATACAATCAGTATTCAGAACAATACCCAGCATAATAGGAGTTTTTCAACTGGTGGTTATGGCACAGACGTGGTCTGAGGATTTGAGGGGTTTGAAAAATAAAAAAGAAACACTCTCTGACCTTTATTTTTTACAGTAGAAACCAGAATTTAAATCTACTGAATCTGCAGTTTTTCAGTTTTGGTAAACTTCTGTCACACATACACTTTTGAGAAGTAAATTTATTTTTCATAGGAGTCTTCAGATTCAGAGCGAACCCAATTATTTACCAGGGCTGTAAAACACAAGGGTCATTACAATATTATTATTATTATTATTATTATTATTATTATTATTATCATTATTATTGTTATTTTTATTATTATTAATTCAATTGTCTCCACTGAGTAGGGCTGCCCCCTTACAGTTGACTAAACGTTAGTTGACCAGAAGGGTCATTAGTCGTCAAGATTTCATTGGTCGCTTAGTTGCAAAAAAAAGAAAAACAAAAGTGAAACTCTATTAGGAGCTGTGTCTTGTCAAAATAAATCAAAACCTGTATGACTGGACCATGTGGGAATTTAATTTGAAAGGGCAGACACAGGAAGTGGCCACGCTCAGCAGTCAGACAGGAGTCAGGTTCATTTCCAGGGCTGGTACCTGCGGTTATTCCACAGGCTAGTTAATAACATGTCGGGCAGGAAATCCAAAGTGTGGGATCATTTTGAGAAGGTGAAGGACGAACCCAAGGTGATATGTAAACTCATCTTCATTGGTTGACTACAAACATGACGTATCATCTGAAACATGGAAGTAGCTACATGCCCATTAGCCCACAGCGTCATTAACAGGCGGCTCGCTCAGTGTGTGACGTGCACTTGTAGATAAAATATAGGCCTATATTAATGAAGGTTCATTAGTATGGTTTTGTATTTCTCTGTAATGTAGCACAGTGTTAACAATGTGACTGATACTATTCTTTCTCACACCTTCAACTCAAACCATTGTGTTGCCCCGCCCAAAATATATCATTTAATAATTAGATTAATGTCGTAAACACGTGGCCGACTAGTCGACAAATGGACCTAAATGACGACTATTGGTCAACAAGGAAAATTCTGAATTAGAGGCAGCCCTTCTAATAATGCATATGAAACTTGAGCTGCAAGGATTAATAAAGTTATTAACTGTTTAATTGATCACCAACTCTTGAGTATTTATATATATATGAAAAAAAAGAAAATTCTTTGATTCCAGCCTCTTAAATGTGAATATTTTTAGGGATGCACTACAATATTGTAACACAATCGGTATCGCGCATGTGCAGGAACGATAGGGCGGCAGGTAAGACAAAGTTTATGAGCTTAAAGGTCGGCTTACCTGAAACTGTGTTATTCTGTGTTTTTAGCTGTTCAAATCACTGGATCTGTTATTTGTGGAAAGGAAGAGACCTGTGCAGATAATTCAGCCCACAGCAGACACCTCCGGGACGTCTGAAGCACAAAAAGGTGAGTACACAATAGCATGTTGCGGGTGAGCTGCCCCTCTCTGAGATGCTGAACAGCATCGGAGATGCCCTGATTTGTAAAATGAAACTGCTTTATACAATGTTTTTACTGGTTTACATCACCTGGTCTGTTGTTTTGGAGAGGAAGAGACCTCTGTGGATAATTCAGCTCCTGATAAAAACCTCCTGAACAATGAACACTGACGGGATTCTAGCTGGGAGAAGTTTTAGCTGGTAGCAATCTGCAGTTCACTTGTAGACGGCACCAAATCCCCCGAAATCTTACACACGTCAAATTTGTGAAAACGACCATTTCAGTTATTCTAGGCACAGGAGTTTAGTTGGGTGGAGTTAAAGGATGTGAATGAGAATCCAACTATGTGTTGGGAAGCTTGCCGAATATTTGAGAGCAAGGTGGATAAAATGGTGTTGTTTCTCAAGGGTCCATCAAGTTTCCAAAAAACATTGCTGGAGTGCCATGACAAGAGCAGACAGCATCTCGCTGTTGACAACCCCCTCCCTCTTATAGGGAATTTATACTTCTGCGTTGAACTGACGCCATAGCTACGGCATAGCCTGACGTGCACCTTCCCAGAAATGTAACTACAGGTCGCAGGGACGCAGACCTCCTGTCTATTTTTGCAAGCTAAAACCATTTCCCCCAATGGAAAGGAAGCTTTTATTTACTTTTACTTAAATACTTTAATTTAACACAGATAACAAACAATAAATTGTGGAGACAATAAAGTCTCCACAAAAATAGTGTCTTAAGTTGTGTGTGTAATTTATCCTTTAAGGATTTATACTTAGGGATTTTAACCTGGCTTCATATGATCAGAGGAAATCTCCGCTCGACGCTAGGCTAATTTATACAATGTAAAATGCCATAGGCTTGTGCTAATAACGTTAGCATGTTATATTTATTTGGAAAACATGTTTAGTATAAGACAGTACTGTTACCTTGTGCTAAAAACATTAGCTTGTTTTATTTGTGGGGAGAATGTGTCCAGATAAAGACAAGTGTTTATCTGTGAATGCTGCGAGTTATAATGAAGCCAATATGTGTACTTGTGTTTGAAATGGTCTGTATTAAGCCATGTTTAATGTGTGTAAATAAATAAATAAAACAATGTGTATAATGGCAAGTAAAAACTGACTTTGGGCAAGTAGATTTCTGACCCACTTACCCGACCAGGCAAGTGAAAAACATTAATGTTGACCCCTGAATCAACCACATCTGAAAAATAAACAAAAATGTTTTAGAGTGAAGGAACAAGAAGTTGTAAAATCTCACTGTTCGGTTATAAAATGCAAAAGGAACAGGCAGAAAAACGGACCAGATGCAGCTAAATAATTGTTTTCCTTTCACACTGACTGACACTTATTGTTATTCCTATTTGAGCACCGTTTTGTTATTAATCAGTCAGGTCATGTGGTGAGTGCTGTCACTGCTGAAATAGCTTTAATATGGACTACCCCTCTGGGACAAACTTGGTCATTAACTCTAATGCCATTTTCTGCTACAGAAACCTTCCACCCTCCCTTCTCACCCTCTTCATTGATTCCAAAATCAAGAGGCAAACGACTCCCAAGACATTTAAGCACACTCAATTCCCCTCCTTGGAAACTAAGGGGGCAGGATCGAGTCTTTTGTCTGAACTCTGACCTGCTGTCCCTCTGCATATAATCTCAGTCAGCCTGAGGACACGGGACTCACTTCACCTACACCGACTGTCTTAAACAATTTGTTCCTTGTTAAGAGCACGTGGGCACATCATTTACGGGGGTTAGGAGGGAGGGGTGATGGGTATTGAGAGAGAAAGGCAGAAAACCCGTGATGAAGACGAGGGGAGGACAGGTCAGATGGCAAGCTACATCTTTAACATAGCTGCTATTGATTTTAGATTCTCCCCATGGGGAGAGACTGAACGTCAGGTGCATAGTGTGAGCAGTTAGCACCTCAGTCTGTGTGTGTGTGTGTGTGTGTGTGTGTGTGTGTGTCAGAATGTTGATGGTAACCAACAATCTGAATGCATCAGGTACACACAATACACACTACTCTTGATTTTATGTCTAATAAGATCTGTCACAGGAAGCTGACAGCAGGCGTACACATGCTGCTCTGCAGATGATGTTATTTTATTTGGGAGGAGTTCAAAGTCAAACTGAAATTTAAATTAATATTTGCTTAGAATTCAGAATATATGTATATATATATGGTGTATGATTGGCCCATGTACTTATTCTGAAGTCAAAATTGTAAATGCCAAAAATTAACGAATCAAATCTTTACCTTATTTTAATGTGGTAGCGCCTTCTGGCGATTGCCGATTTATTTGCACAGGTGTGTTTGAGCAGAGAGTGTGCTACTTTTTTAGTCTCATAAATGAACAAAGTGAACTCCAGAGAGGAAATATTTTTACAGAAAGTATTATGGGTGGGCGATGTAGCCCTAAAATAACGTCACAATATTTCAGGGTATTTTTGCAATAACAATGTGGGAGATGGCGATATGATAAAAAACTTTATTATTAATTTAAGAATCGCAACAGAATAAGTTCCAGTTCCCAAATACAAAAAAAATGTCCCCTGAGATCTGTTTATATAAATCAACAGGTGATTTCCTTCTTTTAGCAAAATCCTAAATGATGGAGTTGTTATTTTTCCACCTGGACCTGTTTACTGTTTACCTTTTACTCACAGCACAGCTACACTCACAGATAACTGAACCTCCTACCTGCTTGTCAAACACCATCAACCCAGAAACCGTCTCCAGTCTGGACTGAGTGGAGTCCTGCGGGGATCAGCTGTGAAGTCCAGCGATCGTTGGCCGCTTGCTCCGCTGCTGTTCAGCGGCTAACGAGTGGAGCTAACCGCTAACAGCCACTACTGCAACTAACAAACTCCACAAATCCATCCAGCAGCTCCACCGTCCACAGTCAGACACACACGGCTGATTATTTACTGCTGAATTACAGCTCACAACCAGCACTAACAGCTGACGTTGCTTCGCTCTAACTGTTTCTGTTGGCTACTGAAACATCCTGGTACAGACTATTTACTGGAGGTTGCCATTTGAAGATAATTACAAGCATGGACGTTCTTGGCTTTCAGTGTCCGATCGTCCACCATCAACATTTTTCATCACTTCTCTTCTCGTCAGCAAAAATGTGACATACATTTTGTCTTAGTTTTTATTATTTAGATGTATTTTTAACTCGTCATTTTCTCGTTTTCGTCATGGAGAAAAGGTTGATCTAGAAAAATTTTCTTCATAGTTTTCGTGACTGAATGCAGTGTACATGTGTTGTTCCATGCATGCTTTAGGAAAGGCCACATCATAGTCCAACAGCATTATTTAAGGTCTTAATTAATGTATGAACTTGTGGCTACTGCAATTTATTTGATTATAATCAGGCTGCATTTTGAACAAATTAGACTGGACTGAAACTGTGTGAAAGTAGTACATTGAAATACTGTGATGAGCCAAAGACGAAAAGCATGTCAAAATGCTTACCTTTCATTAACTACCAATTCACTATTGTATATTGAAGAGATCAGAGAGAAATGCCTGTACAAGCACCAACAATATATAGAGTGTAGTAAATAAAGCATGAAAACCCTCTGTGGAGAAAAAAAAACCTACTAATGTCTGTTGAAGTAAGCAATAAGGCACTGAAAATGATGCATTTAAGAGAAAAAATATTACCATTTGAAATGGACTCAGCTGTTGTCTGTTAATTAGATGTCCTTGAGAGATATGGGTCGCCTTCAAAAGCAACAATAGATCTTTTCATCATTTTTCTATGGCTTTGCTATTTAGGCCTTTCCTTCCAGACTGTTCAAGGCAACCGCAAGCCCATCTTTGGACCGTGCATTTTTTTTTTGTCTTCATCATTTTATATCATTTAGAGTCACTGTTATCCTTATCTAGATATTTCAATTACATGGCTTCTTTGCTACAATGCAATTTATTGAATCACTGGTTTGCACAGTATTATTGGTCCACTGTGAATAAGTAATGGTTCTGCAGACCACAAAAGCCACCACTCGTGTGTCTGTATAGTATGTGGTCCACTCAGGGGAGGAGATGTAGTCTAATCAGGAATTCTTTCTGTGGTTATGAATAAGGCCACATGAATATTATTTCAGTCATTATAATGCGTTTTTTTTTTTTTATCATTCATATTGGTTCTTGATTTGTGCAGTTACTGTAAGCACTAAAATCACAAAGCTACAATACATCTAAGAAGAATATTGTTATTGTGACACTGTTTGAAGAATTACTTACATTCTTTACTGAATTAGCGAAGCTGCAATGTAAAAATACTCTTCTAGAAATAAAAAGCAATCTGCAATCTGAATTTTACTTTGAGTTACAATGCTCACATTTATCTTCAAATCAGCCCCTGTTTTTGATAATATTTATGGACCATTCTTTTCAGCAGTAACCTTTTCATGTTTTCCATCCAGTACCTCTGTTCAGTTTCAGTTTTATTTTCACTGGCGGAGTCTGCCATACCTGTGCTGGATTCAGATTGCTTAGCTTCACACATAGAATTCACAGGAAGTGATGCAGCATGTGATGCAGTGTTTCTGCTTTTAGCCTTGTCTCAGTCAAATCTGTGTCGGTACACGACACCTTCAGAAAAAATTAACACCAGCTGGTCCAGGAGCTTCACCTAGTTCAACAAAATAAAATCTACCACAAATTACACATTTAAAAAGCTCCCAAATACAAGAAATGTTCCCTGGGATCTATATATATAAATCAACAGGTGATTTCTGTCTTACAGCAAAATCCTAAATGATTGAGTTGGGTTTTTTTCCCACCTGGACCTTTATGCTCTGCCATTTCTCCTCTAATCATCACGCTGTAACCTGTGACAGGCTGTTATGATACCACAACTATCACACATTCACATATATGTAGTTTTTGTCGAGCCACGAGCGTCACGTAGGCTTACATTACCAAAGGTTTATGACAAAATCACTTGACGACACTGACTCCCATGTGCGCACAGTGAGAGAGGAGAGGGAGAGACACTGTGCTGCTGCCAGAGGAGCCGCTGAATGAGTTCCCTCTGAACAGTAAGACGGCTGTTCATAAAACATTCAGGACGCCACAGTTTATTCCACACTACTGAAGCTGCTCCTCTTACTGCATTAAAATATTCAGATAGCTATTTTAAATATTTTTATGGTTCTTCAGCCGAACATTGTTGAAACAGAGCCGCTACTGTTGCTGCAAGAAATTATAGGAGTGAGGCACCGGGCCAGGAAAATAACATTACGTCGTGTTTAATCTTATAGCAGCATCATTTACATACAGCATGTGTTTTGTCCATTGACTCGTATTTTCTCTGAAATAGAAAATATTTCCACACTGCTGATTTATTCCTGAGTAAATAATGTTATTGTCATCATCTTTCTCCGATGGCCACTCGCCACCTGCCTGCTGTTGTTTGACGGTGACACAGACTTTCAAAATAAAGGCATATCTTAAAGATGATTATATGGATCGTTGTTTTCACTTTCCATCAATGATACTGGAGTGTTGGTCGTTAAATTGATATATCAGTTCAGATCAATGGATCACCTACTCTTAGGTACTGAAATTTGGCCCTGATTGATTTAACGTGAATTGGTACTTGGTTGTACATTAGGTATTTGAAGTATACTTATATATACGGTCCATTGATCTGGATCGATATATCGATTCAATGATCAAAGTAAAAACATCAATCTATATCATTATCTTTAAGATACGCTTTAATTTTGAAATTCTGTGTTACCATCAAACAGCAGCAGGCAGATAATGGGAAGCAGCTATGAGAAAGATGGTGAGGATAACATTTTTTAATCTGGAATAAATCAGCAGTGTGGAAATATTTTAGATTTCAGAGAAAATATGGGTCAACAGACAAAACACGTTGTAAGTAAACAATGCAGTAAACGTGTCGCTGTAACGTTACCTGCCTGGACGGGCATCTTACTCTGCTAACTTCTCACTACAGCAACATTTGCAACTCAACATTGTTTCAACAATGTTGGGCTGAAAAAAACGTGCACGCAGGCTGAAATTCAGCTGAGCTGTTCTGGCGAGAAGTTTAAATAAGACTTGTAATTAGTTAAGTTATGAATGAAGGAAACCCTGCTAGCAGCTAGGCTAATTTATGCAACGTAAACAGGCTTGAGCTAATGAGGTATGACTAGCAAAAAAACAGTTGTTTTGTCTCTGAACCTTGACAGTTATTACTGAGCTGAATTTGATTCCTTTGTTAAATGGCTGTTTGAAGAAGTTTGCCTTCAGGGCTATAAGACAGATAGACCTTAGGTTTTATTAAAAAGATGATGGTTTGAGTTAAAATGAAAAGATTTTTTCTAGAAAGGTCTTTCTGTCAGAGAGCCCTGAAGGTTTTCTCATCCCATGTGCTGTTTAATGTGCATTAGTGGAGTCAGTTTAAAGTCATTTTTACAGCGTACAAAATTATTTACATTATTTATGTGTTGTTTTTATCTTTTATGGCTAAAAGCAAAAAAGAAAGAGGTGGCAGCGTCTTCTGTAACAGATTGTGTTAAATGGACAGATGATATCGTCTCATATCGATCACAGGCCCCTGAATCGCATCGTATCGTGGCAGACTTTGTGATATCGGCAAAAATTGTATTGTTGTTCAAAGAATGGACATGATATCGTACCATGATGAAATCAGTGGTTTACACCCCTAATGTTTACTTCTGAGATGTACTATGTCATGTGTCAGCAGCGCGCCGGTAGACTGCACACCTGAGAGAGCTAACAACAAACATATCAGTTGTTTGGAGGTATTTCAGATTATATCTATGTATTTATTTATTTACAAAGTTTGGAAAGCGAACACACATCAGTGCCATCCTGTTAACCAGACCAAACAGCGCTCCCTGTGTGATTTCTGCAGTGACTCCCTCATTACATAAAATCATAAATCTTGTCATGTCACAATTGCAAATATTTGGGGGGGAATGTTTAGTTGGGTGCATCAAGAACCAAGTTAGTAATGTCGCAGTGAGAGGGGAGACTTGACGCAGCAGTCTGGTGTGCATAAGAGGTTTCCCTTCCCTGAATCAGTAGTGCACAGAGCAGGTTAACAGTCCTGCGCCCAGGGAGATGAAAAAGCATAAATTAAAGCACTCCCTCAAGGAGAAGAGGGGGTGCTGGGTTACCGAGGCATTATCAGCGCCGGGTGAGAAGCACACAGAGCTCAGTTTCATCCTCATGTTCTTTGTTAACACAAAGGGGGTCACCTCCATATGAAAGGAAATATAATAACACAGAGACCCTTACACAATGGCTGACTGCTGACAAATTCTCACCTAATTCTGCCCTGATATTCTAAACTTGGGCTCTTTCAGGGAGAAGCATCAAGGCTATGGTGATACGCTGCAAAAAAGAAAGGAAAAAAAAGGCTGTGTGGAATACAATATGTTTGCTGATGAAAAATATATCACAAAAATAAAACAAGCACGCACATGCTCACTTGAGAAATGTTTTAATTATATACAAAAGAATGTAGCTAATAAAGGAGGGAATTAAGGCAAATGCTCTGAGCGATTGCGGGAATTTGGCCAAAAGGAAATGAGTTGCCTCACAACCTCTCTGTCGTGCTGCCTCCCTCTCTCCGTCTCTCTCCCCACCATTAAAAAGCCTGCAACTTCAAGCAGTTTTTTAATCAGCTAAAAAACATATGTGGCTTTGCAGCTAAGACAGCTTGCCCAGGCGCTGATAAATGCCTATCACTAATTTGCATACGGTAGAAGCTACCCTTTAATCAGAACCTCTAATCCCTGACGGTATTAATGATTTTTTTTTCTCCTCGTATAGTATCATGTTTGCTAATTCCAAAGTGATCAGCTTCTTGTATGCGTCTCTTTTTTTGTGCTGGCATAATGGCCGAGTTGAGAACTTCTGTTATCCTACTTTGGCACATAATTAGGACTACAAAGGGGGACAAATCGCACTGAATGGGACTCACAAAGAAGAGCTCCTTTTTTCAACCCCTTCTTTTCTGCTGAGCTCTCGTTAACAGTTGTGTCACTTCATATATAGCCGCAGAAATGGGGAGAATGTAATGCCAAATCTTGAGTACACGACAGCGCTTAAGAGTTCTTCCCGGGCACGGAGAAAAATATCAAAATTTACCATGTAATTAAAATGTCTATCACCCCTCGGCTGGTTTAGAGGTTGCATTTTCTCCTTAAAGTGGCACTCCAGGCTATGAAACATTCCTCTTAATTTCTCCACTAAGCACCTTGCAGAATGCTTGTATATGACCTTATTTTCTGTTTTCATGAAAATAAAATCCGCTCTCACTTTACTGGATTAAAGTAAAAAGACCAAAGTTTGTGATACGTCGAACAAAACTGAAAATATCATTAGTGCGACGAGGATCATTGCAACATTAGTGGCATGAAATATTCTTGATATTTACTGAAGAAATGAATAGCTCAAAAGGGGTTTGGCCTGTAGATTTTTGGTCATAATACTGTACGTGTAAGAGCTGGATTAAAAATGAAAGGGAAAAAGAAACAGAATGTCAACTAGGTGCACACGACAGCTGATTTATACAATTCATTTGGGCCATTACTTTTCATTAAAGATCAAATGAAATGGGTACTTACTTACTAAGAGGCCTTTGGGGAGCTGAATTGCAGAGAAGAAAGAAGATTAAACTTTACATTCAGCCCCAAATTTAATTCAGAAGTAATCAATCGCATAATGGGCCAGCAACTGTAGCCGGGGTGATTGAAATGAAATTACCATATTTTTAATCTTAATTTTCCACACTGTTTATCTGACACTGTCAATATAAAATACAAACAGATAATGAAATAGCATTATATTGACACTACAATCATCTCTCGAGCAGCCCTCTGTGATTAAACCGCTGGAATGTTTGATTACATTTTGTTGGCTGACATTACAAATGACACGGATGCTTCGCCGAGACTTGCTGCCGGCTGGAAAATGAGCCTATCCATCAAGGACTCCTGGCAGCTTCTCCCTTCCAGTCGATGGCTACTGCCAACGGTCTGGGCACCCTTCTGTCAAGCCGTTTAGCACCCTCGAAGAGGGAGGGGAGGTGGGGGGGCTGTTAGGGGGTGGAAGGAGGTTGAAAAAGACGGGGGGGGACAAGGGGGTGAGACGAGTGATTCACGGCTCCCTTGCTCTGCTAATGATACAAAAGCAAAGGAGTCACAGAGTGGGAGAGAGAAAAATGTCCCAGGCAACATATCGCCCATGCAGGTGTCTCTTGGCGTACCATAAAGGGACCATAAAGCCCTCACAATGCAAGGCCCACAGTCTGCAAATCAACAGCTCAGCTGCTGCCCTGGATTAGGACTGCACTGCAGCCATCAAGCCCCGTCCACTGCTACACCTAACACCATCAAGAGCCTAATTACTTTTTAAGGGGCTCATCAATTTGCTCTTTGGAAATTTGGAGGGAACTTCAATAGCAACAGGAACAATGTGAAGAGTTTATAATATTCCCACATGGGCGAATCAGCTTTTATTCTCAATAAGTTTATTTAACAACTTTTACACTTGAGTTCAAAGTGACCTAATGCTCCTTTAATGTGTGAACATTGTGCTCCACAGATTTTCAAATGTTCGTACATGTCTCCTTATTATTTAGCTTTGGCGCACCTTACATATATATTTGTATGATTCAATGGATTTGTGAGGTCGTGGCACTGCTCCCCGCCAAATTACAACTAATTATGACCATTTCAAACACTGGACTGCCCTTGAAAATATTCTCTAATTAATTACTGTCTCTAACATTGACACAGAGACCCTGTGTGGGAGAAATGAACATTATCAGTGCAACAATTCACCACACTGGATTAAAACTCTGGATATGAATGCAGTCACGCATGGAACACATGGACTATGTGGTAGAAAAATATTTCACCCAAACATGGATGTTGACGGTTGCTACCGAAATTATCTGAAGATTAATTGAATGCATTATTAGCAGAGAGATTTACGTCCTATTATTTTACTTTATTTAGGGACAACACATCAGTTAACATCAGTATGATGTGAATATGTAAATGAAGCCAAAATGATCATTTTCGCCTGTAGCCAAATGTTGGTTTCTTTTATTTAGGGTTCCCACAGGTCCTTTAAAAGTCTCAAAAGGCATTGAATTCATTAATCTAAAGTTAAGGCCTTATCTAGTATTAAAACGTCTTAAATCAGTCTTTCAAAAGTCCTAAAACTACTAAGAAATGCATAGGAAGTAGGCAGGGCTGCCCCTGACTCAGAATATTCCCAGTCGACCAACAGTCGTCATTTAGGGCCTTTAGTCGACTAGTCACCTGCATGTTTACGATATTGATGTAATCATTGAGTGATATATTTTGGTGGTTTGAGTTGAAGGTGTGAGAAAGAATAGTATCAGTAACATTGTTAACACTGTGCTACATTACAGAGAAATACAAAACCGTACTAATGAACCTTCATTAATATAGGCCTATATTTTATCTACAAGTGCACGTCACACACTGAGCGAGCCGCCTGTTAATGACGCTGTGGGCTAATGGGCATGTAGCTACTTCCATGTTTCAGGTGATACGTCATGTTTGTAATTGACGAATGATTGTGTGTTCGTGAGGACATCACATTTTGGGTTTACTTGACCTTATACTTCATTCTTCTTAACTTGGACCTGTTGTCCTCGTACCTGGACACTTTCGTGCCATCTAGTGGTGATGGCGGTGATGGCAGCCATCTCTGCCAAGTCAGTCTGCAGCTGATCCCGACACGAACGAGGACAAGGTCCAAAATTTGATCACAGTCTATGGTTGAAACTTGTTTATTTATGCTTAATAATGTTTGTAGTTTGATATGGCAACAAATTTGACCAATTTAAGCAACAATAACAAGATGCTGCTAATTAGGACGTTTGAAGACATTAGGACTTTATTATTGTTGACAATTTTTCATTTTTACATATACTTATCAGGTCCTACTGATCCCAAATAGCTAAAGGAAGTTAAAGATGCATACCAAACAAAAGTTCAGGTCTCAGGAGGATATCACCTTGGGTTCGTCCTTCACCTTCTGATCCCACACTTTGGGTTTCCTGCCCGACATATTATTAACTAGCCTGTGGAATAACTGCAGCCCTAGTATATAGCAACATTAGCATGTGGTAGCTAGCTGCCAAAGACCCTGATGGCGTGAGACATAAAGAAAAATACAAAAAAAAAAAGACTTTTGGTATTTTCTTAATGGACGTTTGTAAAGGTTGTGTTGTTATCTGGGCTAGAGATTGGTTATATCTCCAGAGCAATTATTGTTTTTAATCTGATTTGAGTTTTGTGAATCTCAATTGGATCAAAAATGTCATATCTTTTGTAGTGCAACTAAAAATGAGGCTGTGTTCATTAAACATTTTTATAACAGAAACAAAATATTGTGTTTGAATTATTTGACATCATACTATGACACTGTAAGGTCAAGTATAGTATATTTTTCTTAAGCAGTGATCATAAACTAGAGGACAACTCTTAGATTCAAAGTATTTTGTAGAGTTTGAACTCTAAAATGTGATGAAATAAATAAGATAAATTCCCACATTTTAAGTGTTTTATTATTTGTGTTGTCCTCACATTTCACTGTCAGCAGCAGTAGTGGCAGTAGCAGTAGTAGCAGTGACAGACTCCCATTCTTAGCCAGATATGAGCTTCATTTAAAGCTCAAGGTCCATTCTTTTGAGAAGAAGAGTGCAGCTATGGTAACATATCCCTCTGTCAAGCAGCTCCTCCATCCATCAGGTGTGATGGCTGCAGAGCGCCTGCTTAGCCTCGCTTTCACCGCGTTCATATAACTTTGTCACGGTGTAGTAACAATAGGTTGTCATTGAAGGAGCCGTGGCTTCAGTGTAAAGCCAACATTTCTGACTCCACTGTGAGAGCTTACATAAGTGCCAACCAATCAGAGAACAGACATCTCAAAGGCCCACAATACACTGACAGTAGCTCTAGCAGGGTTAAGAACACTACCTGAGGTTGCCACTTTAGCATCAGTGAAAACGCTGTGTCACCTCAACAGGTGGTTGGATGGATTGGTGGTGTTCCCACAGTATGTCTGTGCAGATTTACTCATCTGTGTGTCATCTGGAAGCCACCGTTTGGAGATTAGCTTCATGGGAACATTGGAAATCTGTTGGACGGCCTCTTTTTCTGTAGTGCTCATTTGTGAAGTGTAGCAACAGCAATGTTCATTTCTGTTTGGTGATCACTGAATCAATTGATTAATTAATGCATGGAGCCGATGAATTGATGCAATGAATGAATCATTAAACTAGGGATGTCATTTTCGGTTATTTTGATTTTAAAGCCCGACACTGATTTACCAGGAACTAACAGTTAAAAAAAGTGAACTACAGGAGACTGTAAACTTTTAGTCTGGCGCTGTATTGACTCAGTAACTTTAGCCCCGCATTTCAAAGAGCTATTTATTTAGAGGTAGTAATATTTTTAATGTTTTGTGATATAAATATTTTGCCTTTTATTTTATTTTTTATTTGCAATGCTGACAGATTGCCGACCAGCTCCATTAACATGCAGAAACATAGTCCATTGGTTAGCTGATGTTAGCCATGGCCGCTCAGGACTGCAAACCACCTGGGAGGTGGGAGCTAATGTCAGCTAGCTAGCGCCGCCGCCCTTCTGCAATTAGCACTAGTGGAGTCCTCCCAGTGGCGGGATACATTGTGGTAGAAACATGTGGGCCAGCCTGTCGTCTCCCTCTTGGTAAACTCGGCTTAAAAAAAAAAACCTTTAGCACTGTTAACAATGTTAGCACTACCCACCGTGCTGACACTGCTAATGGTGCTAACAGAGCTAATGTTGTTAATAATGCTTAAGAGGGGGTTGCGACTATAAATGGAGCCACTTATTTTGTGTTCACACTGTGTGCGGCACAGCAACAGGCTAAAGTAATTTTCAATGGAAGCTGAAAACATGAAGCTACAAACTCACGTCCGACACTTGTTGACATCTTTACACACTTATTAGTTTGTTGGTTTGTTTCTTAATTTAAATGAAAGATCTTCTTAAATGTGAAATTAATCCTCCAATCTGCAATAAACCATAACTTTCTTGACGTTGTTTGTCTGTCTTGAATGTCTTGTTAGACATTTAACAGGGGTCGATTCAAAATTAGATTTAAGACTTTTTATGACTTGTTTACTGCCATTCGGAATAAAATTTAACACCAATTTTAAAATAATCAAAATTGATAGAAAAAAAACATGAACTCAAATCAGTTACTTTGTGTTTAGGGAAAATTTTGCTGAAATGTTTATTGAAACATAAAACACGACTTCTTCATCATGCGGTGGAGACGAGTGGTAGAAAAAAATACCTGGTGTTTGTTGGTTAGTTTTTATGCCAGTTTCGCGCTTCTTAATTTCCATTGTGTTGAGGTTGAAAAAATTTTTGAGTTTCAGTCGTGCTGCGAACTTGGTTCAATAGACAGTTTTGTTGAATTTGCGCTTCCTCGTGTTGTCCAGGCTGCCGTGACAGCAAGCTAGACAGTGGCAGACAGCATGCGGGCGACTAGTCGACTAATGGCCCGACATGACGACTATTAGTCAACTAGTCGGGGGTAACCCTACTGATCTGGATCAATATATATATCGATTTAATGACCAACGATCCAATATCACTGATGCAAAGTGAAAACATTGATCCATATTATCATCTTTAGCTTAGGCCTTTATTTTGACAGACTTTGTAATATCGGCCAATATCCTGTTGTTGTCCAAAGAATCGATACAAAATCATATCATGATGAAACTAATTATTTTCACCTCTAATATTCAGGTATATATTACAGAAGGTTATCTCTGAAAAGTTTTTAGTTCTTCTAACATCAGAAGCTGTTGAATCATAGTCGTATCAGAGATCATGAATCAAAACGGCATCAATAATGTCATGAATCTAAACAGCAGTTTAAAGACATGTAAATCAAAATAAACTAAACCCAGACCAACCTCCAGAGTAAGACTGAAAAAGATGACTTATTCTATTAGTCATGATGGTGTTCTCTTGTTTCACTTCATTCCTAAAGAATAAGCCACAGCGGTGTAGTGGAAACGGAGGAGAGGATTGTAGTATGTGTGGAATCAGTAGTATCGGCAGTCCTGAAGGTCACGCTGATAAGACCTAGGATTTCCACCTCAGAATTGCATTGTGCTCCGACCTTGAGGCCCCCTGAAGTCGATCAAACCGGCATAACGGCTGCTCCTCTGCAGGACAGCCAAGTTCAGAGAGATGTGGAATAACTGAGGATCAGTGCTTAGCCCAGGACCTGGTGAGGCACAGCCTGCCAACACACTGAAAATATATATATATATATTAAAAAAAGCCTCAAACTGGACTCACTTTCCATGTAACTTTAAAAATATTCCTGTAATGTCACGTCTCATTATCTCACAGACATCCTGTAAGTCACTGTGGTAACACTTTAATTTTAACATAACTTTTTAGCATTTACAAGCGGTATATAAACATTAATAAATAGTTTATAACACATTTTAATGTTATAAGAAGATAAGGTGTAGAGAGACGGAGACATAAGACTTTTGTGTTACGATCGGCAACAAAATGTGGAGATGGAAGTCAATCTTAGCAAGAATAAACTGCAGTTTATTAAAGGCATAGCTAGCACTTAACTTTGTGTGGGTTTTTTGAAACTATTACAGGTGCTCTATGTTTTAAACATCTTGCTGCCAATTCTGTCAGCCTGTCACGTGGCAAAACTGTTCTCGTTTCAGTAGTGCTGCAGTCAAAGTCACAATTAGCTATCACTAAGTTTAAATGTCCTTGTCTGAAAATAACTAATAATAATTAAGATTGATGCATAATGAGTTATGTTGGGCAACTATTTCCTAATTTGTGAACTATTTGGGATTTTTGGAGTAATGCCTATATCCTTCTCAGGCTGCTGATGTCATATATGAAATCAAATTCTCACTTTGCATTTTGTAGAATATCTCCTTAAGTCTCCACTGTAAAAACATACTTCAGATGGCCGCTGCTTTGTGCGGTCGTAGCCCTTGTAGAGGCTTTGTAATCCAACATGGTGATGACTTTATAAAACTAATAAATCCAGTAATGAATGGCTTCTGTGATTCTTTTTTATCCATTCGTTGGAAGGAGTTTTTGTTGTTGTTGTTGTTAGCAATTAGCTTCAGCTTACTGAGGCCAAGAGGTATCCCATGAGGTGTTGGGCTGAGCCTGCTGACGAATTAGAGGCCGTGTTGCTATGTGCATTACAGCGCACATATCGGCAATATCGGTTATCGGCCAGATAAGTTGTCATATATCAGCAAAAAATCCAATATCGTGCATCCCATATATATTCATTCAGTCATTCATTCATTTTCTGTAACTGCTTATCCTGTTG
The DNA here is from genome assembly GCF_011397635.1 of Epinephelus fuscoguttatus. Classification (NCBI taxonomy): domain Eukaryota; kingdom Metazoa; phylum Chordata; class Actinopteri; order Perciformes; family Serranidae; genus Epinephelus; species Epinephelus fuscoguttatus. Next base: position 34,877,156 of record NC_064761.1, read on the forward strand.
GAGGTCACAGTGGGGGGGGCCTATCCCAGGTGACATTGGGCAAGAGGCAGGGTGCACCCAGACTATCACAGGGCTGACACATAGAGACAGACAACCATTCACACTCACATTCACACCTACGGACAATTTAGAGTCACCAATTAACCTTCATGTCTTTGGACTGTGGGAGGAAGCTGGAGTACCCGGAGAAGCCCATACTGACAAGGGGAGAAAATGCAACCTCCACACAGAAAGGCTCCCCCACCCTGGGTTCGAACCAGGAACCCTCTTGTGAGGCAAGAGTGCTAACCACTGAACCACCATGCAGCCGTATATATGTAGCTGGGTTTTTACCTGCTACAGACATTTTTTTAGCATCTGATTGCTGCAGCTTCATTGTGTGCATATTGAGTTTTGCCAGGTGATAATGTTGTTGGTTATGTAACCTTTCAGAGGGCCGTGGAGTCACGTGTAGAAAAGAATAAACAGACCAGCCGTTTAAACACAATGTTGAGCAGTGACCTGCCCGCACAGGTGAGCACAGCTCCTATGGTCAGTGTAGCTTCAGTTGATTATAATGGGTGCACTCTGCTGCAGACATGCTGTGGCAAACAAGTCCCGCCGCATTTTGGCCGTTAGTTATGTGTCAGATGTCCTCATTAGTTTTTATCATGTTTGGTCAAGTTTTTGTTGATTTAAATGGTGGGCATTTTAGTTTTATCTTAGTCAAAGAAAACTGTAATTATTTTAGTTTTAATTAATGCAAACTGTCGACATTTTAGATTTTTTTTCTAAATATCAGATTATATTGAACATGTCAGGTTGTAAAACCACCACCTCACTGGTTGGCTTGGTGTACCTTAAAAAAAAAGAAAAACTTTATGTTAACCACCTTCATTTCTTTGTGTTGAGCCTCACTATGTCTCTTCAGGTTTGTGGTCTCAGCTGTTTCATGGTCACAGTGTTTCCCTTCTGATAAAGCAGTGCTTCCATTTTTTTTTCCTCAGCTTCATCGTAACTACAATGGGCCCAAAAATCACCTTGATTCTTTGTCCCAAACCCTGTTTTCATTATTGTTAACTTTAACTGAAGTGAGTTACTCCGAGGTCTGCTGACTGAGCTCATTGTATGCTGCTGGTGTGGACCCTGATATGGCACGTACAGCACAGGACATGAATTAAAAAAAAGAGAGAGAAATTTTAGTTATTTTATGTTGTAAACTACGTTCTAGTCTTGTTTTTTTGTCAACAATATTGCATGTTTAAGCAGTCAGTTAATCATTGCTGTCTCGTCATTGTCTTATTAGCCATGAAAGAGGTGGTACATACAACATGGTTATGCCTGTTACACACAACAGGATATCAGCCTGATTATAGCCCGATGCAGCGTCGTGTGGGAACGGCTCAGATCGTGAACGACAATGAGAGTTGTATGTGATAATCCATTGTTTCATCTCGAGTAGTGTGTCATAGTAGACGACAGCAGACGCCATGTCTGGGACGCCTCACAAATTCTAACAGAAAGTCTTGCATGTTTGTTTTTGTTTTTGTTGTTAACGACTTCTCCCGTCACAGCCGTCACTTTGACCAATAGAAACACAGAGCAATCTGCTGCCGTGGACAACTGTACGTCAGCAACACCCCAACCTTTTAGATATTTCCTCTAGGAAATTTCACCACAACTGCAGAGGCTACCAGCTTCATTTGAAACAGGCTACATTATAAACGGGCCATTATTAATTATTCCCTCTGTATTTTTTATATTTTAACTTTTTATCCGCTCCCATTTGCCTTGATAAAATGAATGCATCACGGCGTCATTTCAAACTCAACACTTCCTGTATCTGTTTCATATTAAAAGCCCCTTATAACTTTGGTTGAGACAATCCCTCCATTTTCTAAATAGGCTTTTATTGTGAAACATTTGCAGGAACTTGTTGTGGAGGATTCAGTGACTTGCATGTTTGCGTACGGTAGTACGTAGTAAATGTAGCTCCTGCCATCTGGTGGCACTTCTACGTTTCTACAACAACATTTCGGCTGGCACACACGTCGTGAAAGATGACCAGGGATGATTAGTGTGGACCATCCTGTGGGGCTGTCAAAGAATATTCTCAATTCGAATTTAAATTCGAATTTGAAAAAAAAAAATGGACCTTCAAATGTGAAAATTGATATTCGATTGTGGAGAGAAAAAAAAAAAAACACCACCACAGCTGTCCTCTTTGCGAGTGGGCGTTGGCCTGGGCTGCTGCACTGAATGCACTGCATAAGGCCACACCGCCCGCGTAAGTGCTGCGAAGCACAGCGCACTGAAATTCTCGCACGGAGCACTTCCGTTCACATCAGACGCACATTTCTCCACGCTGGTCGACAAACGGTTCTGCTCCCAGCTGTTGTCTCCGTCACCCGTCTTGACACATTCGCTCATGGCTCGTGCAGAAAATAGACCAGAGCCGGCCACGGAGCTGCGCGGCGATGTTTCCTTGTATTAATACATATACAAGTATGTTTCTTTGTATTAATTTGCCCTCTTGTGGACATAATGGGAAATTTTTTTTTATTATTTTTAGAAGGAATATTCGAACGTCATTCTTGAGCAATTTTGACAGCCCTACCATCCTGTAGTCTCTAATGTCTGTCTGTCACGGCACAATTTTATGACTCCACAATTGCGTAATCTGAGATAGTGACTGTCAGAACGGACAGAAATATCGTGAGTGTGAATTAGTCATAGTTTTTGGTAAGGTAGCAGCAGGCTTGACCAAATAGCACAAGTCAGTCTCCAAAGGTAGTGCTGGTCGGTATGACCACACATTAGTATCATGGTGATATTCAAAAAGCAGACACACCACATGCCGCACTCTTGTGTGCTGGTCGTGTTTGGAAAAAGCATTCTCATTCAGTCCAAACATCAGGCATCTTTATCTCCTTCTCTGAGAAGGTCCCTGACAATAAAACAGTCTCACACTATTTCAGCCTGTGCTGCTGAGGTGATCGTTATTTAAAAAAAGCCAACATGAGAGAGAATTGGGTGCTGTATTTCACGCTGCAAGTCATGGCACACTGCGCACAATAAAAGACCAAACATGTAGTGATTGCTTTAATGATCTTAGTGGTGCATTCAGAGACATCAAAACTCTGCTGGAGCTCAGGTTGGCCATGGACGACTGCTGCTTCACTCAGAGTTGAATATTTAGAGTAACCTGTATGAAAGGTTGGAATTTGAAGCGCTTGAATACTTGTCCTTGAAGATTATTTCTTATTATCAGGTGATTATATATTTGATTTCTGTCTTTAAGCAAATGTTTTGTGCAACTGTTTGGCCCACACTTTCCCCATATCGCTGAAGAAGCCTTGATCTCTAATACAAGAATGACATACAGTAATGGCTATCAGGCAATAACATGACACCTCGGAGAAAGGCCAAGTTGTTCCACTGTGGGTGTACTCACAGTAAAGCCTCAACAACACAGAATGCTGCATTTTTTCAATCCTCTTGTAAAGCTCATCCTCTGCAAGCTCCTCACACTCTGAAACCGTGTCTGGCCTTTGTAACCTGTTGATGCCACGCTGCTTTTATCCTCTGCAACTTCTAAAATACCTTAAAATTATGTAATTTCCTAATCATTTGGAAGTTGTTGACTCTCTGAAACCTCCTCCTCTGCATCCTCTTGATAATTTGCAAAATGTTGTCCTCTGGCCCTTCATCTCTTGAAACTGCTTCACTCTCTCAAAGATCTCTCACCTTTGCAAATTCTTCTTGTTCTGAGACCTCTTCCTGCCCTCCAAGTCCAACCTCGCCAAAGTCTATTTGTCTTCCGGTGGTTTTTCAGTAGCCTTTACTTTGACATCATATTTAAAGTATGGCTACTTGAACAATGTATTAAGTGTGCTACATGTGCCACAGTCTGCTGCTTCTCTGAATGCCCCGCACAGACAAACATATCTGAAATGAAAAATGTGCAGAATAAATAAAAGGCAATAGTGATAAATGGAGATACTCAACTAACTTGTTTTTGTTGTTTCATTCAGCTGACAGCACATGAATTTACAACAGCCTTGAACAATATTACAATGAAATTCAGCATCTTAGAAATACTGAAGCGGCAGAGAACAATGTTAAGCAAAAAATCAATTTATATTTTTCAGCATTACCAGCTTTAGCATGGTTAAAATCTGACAAGCAAGGCTTTATTCACTGGTGACATCAATACAAAACCCAGACCCACTCCAATGATAAAGTGTTTGTGGGCTAAGAATGGGTTTTATTTCACTTTTTATTTTCATGAAGTGTTAACTGTTTGAAAGAAATGTTTTTCAAGAAATCTCTCCATATGACATCAGCTGAATCCTGCCTTTGTGTTTCTTTTCATACAAATTTGCTTCATTCCAAGGACCAAATATTTTATCAGAAGCTTGTGAATAACCATCGCCTATGTCTCCCTTGACTATTCAGATTGTGTGTCTGAAGGAACTGAACAAATGCAAACAGAGAGGCAAGGTAACACAGGCCATCCTTTAGTAAAGCTCATATTGTCGGTGTTGTAATGCAAAGTTTTGCTCTTCGTGTTAAATTGTATTTTTAGCCATGCACTGTGGCTTCAGAGACGGCAGTGTCGGTCGGTCAGTCGTCTACTTTGGTCCTAGAATTAAATATCTCTACAAAATAGTAAATGGCTGCATTTATGTAGAGCTTTTATTCAGAGCGCTTTACAACTTGCCTCTCATTCACCCAGTTACACATACACACTAATGGCAGATGGCCTGATGCTGACCGAACCACTGGGAGCTGGGATGTGGACAAGAGAAGGTGGGGATTAAACCCTAACCCATGTAGTTATTGGAAGACCTGTGAAAATGAGGGTCGACTGAAACAACCGTTGTCTTGTTTATGTCCAGATGAGCAAATGTGCTTTAGTGTAAATGACAGCAGTGTACATGGAAGCACTGCTGCAGGCTTATATTACTAGGTAACATTAACTAACTTTAGCTACTGTTTTCTACCTACTAGGTTACCACTCCAAGAGGTCTGGTGAAACACTGTCAGGCTTATGTTACTGACTAACGTTAGCTAACTTTAACCACTGTTTTCTACCTACTACGTTACCACTCCGAGAGGTTTGGTGAAATGCTTCCAGGCTAACGTTACTAGCTAACATTAGCTAACTTCTGCTACTGATTTCTGCCTATAAGGTCAACCATTCCCAGAGGTCTGGTCACACGCTGCCAGGCCGACGTTGCTAGCTAATGTTAGCTAACTATAGCTACTGTTATCTGCCTACACTAGGTCAACCGTTTTGAGAGGTCTGGTGAATGTTGTGAGGTTAACGTTACTTGTTATGTTAGCTAACTTTAGCTACTGTTTTCTACTAGGTCAACCATTACCAGAGGTCTGGTGATACACTCTCAGGCTAATGTTACTAGCTAACTATAGCTACTGTTTTATACCTACTAGGTGAACTGTTCCCAGAGGTTTAGTGAAAAACTGTAAGGCTAACATTACTTGCTAACATTAGCTAAATTTAGCCGCTGTTTTTTTTTTTTTTTTACCCATTATGTAAACCATTCCCAAAGGTCTGGTAAAATGCTTTGAGGTTAATGTTACTAGCTAACGTCAGCTAATGTTAGCTAACTTCAGCCACTGTTTTCTACCTACTAGGTTTCCCCTCTGAGAGGTACGGTGAAATGCTTCCAGATGTTGCTAGCTAACGTTAGCAACTTTAGCTACTGTTTTCTACCTACTAGGTCAACCGTTCCCTGATGTGTGGTGTAATGTCGTTAAAAATCTGGGTCATGAATAAAAACATGTTGAAGTTGTCACAGCATATTATAACTGCATCCAACCTGAGGCATGTTTAACATTTTTGAACTACATCTGCCGCTGTTTTTCAGTAACTTTTTTATTTTATTTTTCCCCTTTACATCCTACTATTTGCAGGACTTAAAGTTCTTAAAAATTCTCAATTTGATTGATTGGAACAGCCGTAAAAAGCACAAGTCACGGGTTTTTGTGCAGTTGGTAGTCTTTGCTTCCAGGTGCCTGCCCTCCGTCTAGACAGCACAGTGACGTATGACGTCATAAGCAATGGTCATAGTAATACTGATCAATTTGACCCAGACAGATCTGATCCCTGTAAAAAGGTTTCCACTATATTCCATTCGGCCACGGCTCTACTTTGTGTTAAGTCAGTCAGTTGCTGGTGCTAACACACTAAACTAAGCTGGAGAACATGGTAAACACTAGACCCTAAATTCTAAATGTGAAGCAAATCTGCATGCTGATGCTAGCATTTAGCTCAAAGCACTGAATGCAGCCTCACAGAGCTGCTAGCGTGGCTTTAGACTCTGTTATTTATGGCTCAACATGGACAGAAAGCCATGTATGAACTCCAGCCATGTCAGAGTTTCAATAATGGGGGAAAAAAAACATTTGAAAGTCCCCATGAGGGGCTAGCTGAGGGACTTTGGTCACTTAGGAATCACGCCACCTGTTGGAGGACAATGACTCTTTCACATAAAGTGAGACAGACATCCCCTCACTCCCCCCTCATTTTGTCAAGGCGTAACCTTTTTCCCCCTTCAAAATGCAGCAACTCTTTCCAATTGAGTTGTTGTTGCTGCCATTGCTATTGGCTTTCAATAAGGCACGGGGTTATCAAAGAGTGAAGGAGAAATTGCCTTGGCTCTGCCGTAGCCCTGATTGCACTATCAGAGCCGTCAGGGAGGCTCTTTATAAAGGGAGGGCACGAGGGAGAGCGAGGTGGCGGCTGGCGTTGCCCCCCTGATAAATCAGCGCGTGCTGGCAGCCACTGCTTAGTGCAGCCAGGCAGCACCAGAGTGCCGCAGTTCAGGGTCGGTACTTGGCAAGCCCCCCTCTCAAACAGGGCTGTCTGCACCCGACCGCAGACCTCGCTGCTCCCTAGGCTGATTCTCCACCGCTGCCCTTGTCAAGGTTTGTTTGTTTATCCCTGATCCCCCTCTACCCTCACCATACCATATTGTTTCCCACCATGCCAAATTATTCTCCCCCCCTTTTTCTAACTTATTCTGCATATTTCCCAACTTCATTTATTAAATTAGAAAACTGTGCTGTTATTTGAATTTGAAACATGCTTCCATTTTTGTTGATAATTCATTGTTCTCTTTATTTTTTGGTTCATGCAGCTGTTTATAGAAGCAGACACTGTAACCTCAAAAAATAAGTTCATGTCTTTTGTTTAAAGACTTTCTTTATGCTATGTCGGGGTATTAATGCAATTCTCCAAGTGAAAAGTGGGGATTTCTACATTGAAATCAATACCTTTTGTAAGTCTTTTTTTTTTTTTGGTGAGAAACAAATGGACGTTAATTACAAAGATGTTCAGAACTGTTTCTACTGCTGGCATATTTATGGATAAGAGGATTAAATATTTGTGTAAAGTACATATTTAGTTGGTTATATCATCTTAAATCCAAAAGCATCATACCATCTGGGGAGGAAATTATGCCACCGTTAACATTTCTCATAAATTCCTACTCTTCATCTCCAATTGGATGCTCGAGTTTATTACCCCCAATAAAAATCTTGATTTGTTGTGCTCTCAAGTGTTTGCTTGATAAGGTTGGCGCACAGTCATCACTTCCAGTGAGCTGACAAACTCCCTCCCGCTTGTCTTCCGTATACATTTCCATACTGTCGTCCAAAGAAACGGTGATTCTGATCGCTCGCAATCAAATGAAATTAAAGGATCACAACGCTGGGAATGGGGGAAATTATTTAATTAATCTGGCCTCCTCCACTCCAGGTGCATTGGGTTAATGCAGATGCTCTTTGCCGCAGCTTTGAGATTGCCATAAGTGTTCAATTACACATACTTAAAAAGGCACGGGTGAGGCCACACATTGCCCCCGTTCAGTTCAAGTCTTGATTAATTTCAGATTTATACTGTCATTTGCTTCACCCTTCTAATTTCTCCTGCCACCAGGAATCAGTTTGGAGTTGTACAGGACCTCCTCAACTTTTCTAATTAGATGGACATGAATATAGTGGTACATGTCATTAACAGTGTATTGATGTACATGAAGCCCTGGGACTGTGATGGCACCTGGAGACCGACTGATCTGCAATGTTTTGAATGTCAAGAGGCCATGTTCTTTAACTTGAGTCAAATTAAAGCATGCAAAAATATGCATTGGATCATCTAAATGTGATCATTAATGTAAGTGAGATTTCATCTCATTTGGTCATTTGATAAGGGCTAGTTGAGCACGATGTGCACTGGAGAGAAGTTTAAACATTTGAGTGTATGAGTGGGGTTTCTTTAAGTTTGAACATGGGCGATATTTCTCTCTGTGAGTTGCTCAAATCAATTTTTTTTTATCATATTCTCCTATGATATGCTTTTAATTTCTGTGATACACCACTGACTGGACCACGTCATTGTAGACTATGAACGTTAATATAAAACTCTCTCATCCTTTTTCAACAGACGGGTGGTTATGTACTGTTAGCAATTTAAAGGAATACTTCACTCCCTTTAGAGGATTGTTTGTATGTCAGTTACTCACCCATTGTTAGGTTGAATTTGTGAAGAAAACTTTATTTTTCTCACATGCCTCCATGATGAACAAAGAATCCAAAAACTGAGAAAATTCCTGATGCATTGAAGTAGACAGGGTCCGCATTTAACAACTGCAAAATTGCATCAAAACATTTGATTACAAGCTCTCACACAGCTCATGTAGTATAATCCAAGTCTCATTGATTCAGTCGGTTGCACAGTACGTCCCAAACAGACAGCTCTTTCCAAAGTAAAAGTGAAACTTACATATTCTCTCATTAAAGCCAGGCTCCATTGATGAAAACAGTAATTTTTACCTCTGAATGTGAGAGCCTCTGGTCTGCCAAATTCCTTGATTAGTTTGTGTCATTTCATGACTCTGTTTTTTTAAAGGGCTAGTTTGGATTCACCAAAGTCCCACAAACAAGCTAACTGATCAAATCAGTGGTGGAGCAGCAACTACTGTGTCCAGTGAGGACAATGGAGTCTGGCTTTTAAGAGCATAGCTAAGTTCCACTTTTACTTTAGTTCCTCGTCAGAAAGAGCTGTCTGTCTGGAGAGTACGGAGCACACAACTGCATAAATGAGACTTGAATTATACTGCACAAGTTATGAGAGAGTTTGTGAATTGATTTTTTTAATATAGTTTAGCTGTTGTTGAACACTATGACTTCAATTCATCAAAAATGTGCTCCATTTGTGGGTTCTTCGTTCACCATGGAGGCATCCGAGAAAACCAGTTTTCTACATGAATTCGGTGTAACACAGGGTGAGAAACTGATACACAAATGATCTCCTTTATTTCCTGTCTGTTCATTCAGAACATTTGCTTGGAACCGTCTGGTTCTTAGATTTGTTTTCCACTCAGAAAGTAGAAGCTAGTTAGCCTAGCTTGTTAACGTTAGCACTGATTCCCGCAGACATCACATTTTGATCATCTTATATCATCACATGCTGAGTCAGCAGCTTCTGGACATTTTTTGTTGTGTTTGTCCCACACTAGAGAGGAAGTCCAACTAGTGTTCAGTTGTCTTTCTTTCATGGGTCCAGATGTGGTGACGGAAAATACCCAGACTGTCAAAGCTCACAGTAACAACTAATCCTTTAGCTGCAGCACTCTGTTACAGTGTGACTTGAGTAACTCAACCCAGTCAAAAACTGTTGCCTAGTCAATGACTTCCAGTGTCAGACACTGACAAAAGAGGCCATCCTTTCATGTCAGAATGATACACAGCCGGTCACTGTTATTGTTTCACACCGCCTGGCAGTGTCAGGGAACCGCAGCCGGACAACAAAGAAAGTTAACGCAGCGGAAGTCTGAGTAGGGCGGGAGGGGTGTTGGATGGGTCCAACAACCGCCAACTTCTTTGTTCCTAAATCCAACCATGTGCGAGTGTTGGCTAAACGCAACCACGTGCATTTGTTGATGAAGGAAATAAAACGTCAATCCTCTGTGTTGTACCGACAAAGTGTATTTATTTTGAAAGAGCAAACTGTACATTTTCTGTGAAAACAGAAGTGTATTTTGAAGCAATGCATGTAACAGGCTGAGGTTGACAGCGTCCCAAAACGTCAACAACCAACGCACCCGCGTCATATCCCGACTTTGAAAGTCCATGACCAAACGGTGATATGTGACAAGGTGGCAGTGAGAATTTGTTGAGTCACTATACAGAGTAACTAACGTACTGAGTGCTGATATTACCATAGACCAAGTCAGTGCTGAAGTGCCTTAAACCTGCATTCTTACTAATGGCCAGCAGGGGGCAACTGCATTGGCTGTAAAAAGAAGTTTGATTGTATAGAAGTCTCTGAGAAAATGACCCTAATTCCCACTTGATTTAATACCTCAGTACACATTTTCCTCATGAGTGCATGGTCTCAATCTCAAGTTTCAAGTCTTCTTCAACACAGCATGATGTACATTTTGTAAATTACTGTCCCATTTAGAGTAAAATAAACGATAAAGCAGGGGATGCTTTAGGGCGTGGCTATCAGTGCAGTGTCTTTGGATTGTTGTCCAAATATTGTAATTTCTTTTATTTTAAGATATTTTTTGGGCATTTTTAAGCCTTTAATTGATAGGACAGACAAGTGTGAAAGGGGGAGAGAGAGGGAGTGACATGCAGCAAAGGGCCACAGGCTGGATTCGAACCCAGGCCGCTGCAGCAACAGCCTTGTACATGGGGCGCCTGCTCTACCACCAAGCCACCGACGCCCCCAAATATTGTAATTTCTTGTTCCAAAAAAACAGGGTGGAGACGACCAAAATGCCAAACTCTAGACTGAAAACGAGTTCACAAACCAGCGGGTTATCTCGCGTTGCTTACGTCTGCTTCTTTTATATGATATGTATGTCACTGATGGGAGTAAGCCAACAATGTTAGCCCTATCTGTTGGAATAAAAGTGATATTACAACCAAATTTTGGTGCCTGTCGACACAAATATTGTACAAATCAAATTAAAGTATTGACATAGTCAGTCAGAAACAAAAGTTAATCCTGGAGAGCCCTAATGTAGGTAATTTGAATTTTGACCAGATAAATACACAAAGATAAAGTCAAATCAAAGGCAGATATGATACCATACACATTCTGGTTTATTAGCTTAATACAACTTTAGTTTTAGTTGACTTTAAACATTTGAGTGTATTTTTATTTTTTGCGTAAAACAGCTTTTTCCATGTATGACGTATCTGACACTTAAAGTTAGAATCAAAACATAAATCTACCTGCAATATGAAATAAATACCAAGCCAAGAGCTTCCTCATTTGTCAAAGCAATGTCAACAAGTGAGCCTGATCATTGCTAAAAGATCCAGCCTGTACACCAGAGGCCTTGTCCCCCTCTGGCCCACAGACAGGCCCCTCAGCCGGGCCTCCCCCTTCCTCCTCCTCCTCCTGAGCCGTGAAGCCAGGGGACGCGTGGGGCCTTTTGTCTGAGCAGTGTGGGGGGCCGCAGATGTCGTTCCCCAGAGACACAGCGGAGGTTAATGATCTCACAGCCTCTGCTAAAATAAATAAATCATTTCCAGTCAGGAGTCTGCATAAATCTTCACTCAAACGGCGATTTGCTGGAGCAAGCACCACCAGTTGCTAATGACTGTTTTTTTTTTTTTTCCTCTTCCTTGATTGCCCGAGGGGATAGGCTGTGACACAGATGAGTTCTTTCCCTCACTCTCTCTGTTCCCCTTCCCTCCCCTCCCTCCACCTCTCTCTGTCTCACACACACATTCGCACACACACTTTTTGTGGCTATTCTAATTCACAGCGTGTTTTGTCAGGGGACATTAGCTGGCTGACAGGCGTCTGGTTTGGATGGGGGGTGCATTTGTAGTGACAGTGGTAGTTGTTTCTTGTTTCAGCTGAGCTGATATTAAGAGACGTGTGTGGGGGTGCTGCTGTCATGCACGACACAGCGCGGCGCAACACAACACCTCGCTCAATCTCAGTCTGGTACCCTGCGTGCATGCTTTCTTCAAGTCAGTGTATGCAAAGGAGGTGATTCTAAAAGAGACTATTTTTGAATTATTATTTTTATTATTGTGTCATGCTTTCTCGGTGTGCTTGATTTATTGAGCCTGGTGTTTTGCAGAGGTGTCACATCTAATCAGTGAGGCATTTTGCAGCCTTTATTTTATTAAAACTTGATTTTTTAAAAAACCTTAAGACTGATTTTGACGTGGCATCATGTAGAGTAGATTTTTTGGTTGATTAATCAATAAGCAGAGCGACAGAAAATTAATCAGCAGCTATTTTGATCAATGATTCATCTTTTCAGTAATTTTGAAATCAAAAATGCCAAAAATTATCAGGCTGCAGCTTCTTTAATGTGACAATTTGGTGCTTTTCTGTTTTATACTGTTGTAACCCTGAGTGTGAATGTCACTTGTCTGACATTTTATGGACAAAACACTTAAATAATTAACTGAAAAATCCATTCTTATTTAAAACTGTGGTTTTATCTAATGTATTATCTCACATTTTCTGAGTTATTAGATCACTCTTGTACTTCCTATTGACAAATACAGTAATTCAATGACTTCATAAAGCAGCCTGAACCGTCCCCAAAATGTGAAATTATATATTCATTTATGCATGTTTATTATTAAGCTACACTTACAGTATTTAACGACAGAAGTACACGCAGTATAATGATGCAGTAGCTGCTTGTGTCACTAATTAGAGAGCAGCCACTACTTGTGTGTCTTTAGCTGTTAGCTGCTTAAGTAGTGTCATCAATAGACATGACTCAGTAATCAATGAACTCATTCAGAGCTAATTAAGAGAGTCACACTCAGTGAGTAAGTGGTAAAAAATCACAATATGAATTATTTATCATAATATAAGCAATTAAAACAAAGTCATACTATTAACAATTATCATCCAGTACATGTGAATCACTAAAGGAGAAATGACCTGCATTTAAATAGCCTTAAATGTTCATTTAAGTTAATTTCACAACCATGATTACTGTATTTTAAACGTTTGTGGGGAATCAGATGGCTCAGTTACTAAAATGTTTTTTAATATATCAGAGCAGAGTTTAGCAGAAATGCTCCGCGCCCTCTGCACACTGCCTCGACAAAGAGAATGAATGTATGGATCTTTATTTCAAGGTGAAAGAGAAGTCAAACACTCAAACAAATTATAGATCAAATCATAAATATATTGACTGGTGCGGTTTAAAAAAAGAAAAAAAAAAGAAGCAACAACAAAGTAAATAAATAAAGTCATTACCAGAGCTTAGAACAGAGGCACCCGATTTCCTCTTTTATCCTGCAACAACAAAAAGAAGAAGAAGACAGAGGAGGAAGAAATAACAAAAAAAAAAAAGAGGAGAGAGAGGGAGAGAAAGAATTGCACAGAGGCTTTTCTTTTCTTTAAAATGCTGCATTAGGTCTTTTCCTGCAGTCAGTTTTCATAGTTCAAAGCTGGCAGTTCAATAAATAGCTGGAACTGGCACATCTCTGTTCTTGCAAAAAGAAATCAATGTTAATCCTATTACCGGCAGTTATCACCTAGCCCAGAAACGGTGGCAAGTAAGAAAAAAAAAAAAAAGAAAAAAAAACTGAGATGTCAAAGCGGGAAGGGGAGAGAGAGCGAGAGAAAGGGAGAGAGAGAGCGAGTCACCCTTCATTCACTTTCAAACACAGTTTTGATAATTTACTTCTGTAGAAGAAGAAGAAGAAGGGTGGCGGGGGGATGGGAGGAGGGGAGTGAGCTTCAGTTACTAGGAAATGTGTGTGTGTGTGTGTGTGTGTTTATATGTGTGTGTGTGTGTGCTTGTATGCCTGTGGAGAGGGGGGTCCAGGGCTACTGATGTATTCGCACATAATGCTTGGATCAGACCCTGCTGCTGTAAGCAAGATGTTTGAGGCACAAAACATCATTTCTGAAAAATGTTCACACCGCTTAGCAATCCTCTTCCTGGAGCGCCCTGACATCTGGCCTTTCTCCTTCTCCCCTTCTCCCACTTCCAGTCCACCCTCTGTGCTTCTCTCGTCGGTTTTGGGGGAATTGAGGGCTGCTACTGTGGCGTCGTGAAAGAAAATTATCGCTGCACTAACTGTGTAGGTGCTTCACTACTCGTGTAATGTTAAAGAAAAGTAGTTTTCAAGATGAAAATGGTCGGTCCAGCTTTGAGTTAAAATGATTAGCTATTTTGGGCTGATTGTGTTTTTTTGTGCGTCTGCTCTGGGTTTTTTCTCCCTTTAAAGAGGAATGATATTATCTAACACAGAGCTGCTGCTGACACTTATTCTCATTATCAAATAATCTGACGATTATTTGCTCTATTAATTTATTAATCGTTCAATCAATAACATTTCAGAAAACTGTGAGAAATGCCCATCACAATTTCTGGTCTTGATTTGTCTGACCAAAAGTCAAAAAGCTGAAGATATTCTTATTGTTGTCACATAAAACACAGAAAAGCTGCAAATATTTACGATGCAAAAGCTGGAATTGAAAACTGAGCTTGATGAAAGACTAATTAATCAATTATCAAGACAGGAACGAGCGATACAAATAAATGCCATGATATTTTTGACCAAATACCTCGATATTGATATTGCGATTATCTTGTAGGGCTGACTATTGGTGATTTCACACAATGAGATTTTTCATAAATAATGATCAGTATATCAATATCAATATATTGCCCAGCCCTAGTTGCCAATTATTTTCTGCCGATTAACTAATTGATGAATTGATTGATCATTTCACCTCTTATTCACAGCAAAAGCTTATTTAAAGGCAGTCAGACTGAAGTAAACTTTGAATTAATCAGCTTTTCAAATGTGAATATTTCTTCATCTTCTACGATAGTTAACTGAATCTTTGAGTTTTTGACCAAACCAGAGACGTCATCACAGAATCCAAAAACGACTGATCGATAGTTAAAACAATCTGAATAATCACAAAAAAATATCAGTCGCATAATTCCTGATATAATTATAGTTTAAGTTGTATAAAAATGTAAATGTAAGTTTGATTCACAACAGTTTATATTCAGGTTTTAAATACAATCTGTCAACTGCAGCAACAAACACAGTTGCGTTCATGTTTGTTCACAGTGTGTTTTATTTTAACCGAAAATGTTTCGTCCTGGTCAGGTGGTACTTTGCTGAAAAAAATATTTCCCAGAGGAACATTATTGAGAACATTTTGAGAAACGTGAACAAAATTTGAAGGCAGACAAAGGGGAGCAAACTTGTTTGTAGAGCTGAAATGACTCCACTCTGACGGATGTTTTGTTACTATATCCAGACTTTCTTGAGATATAACAGTTAATCACATTTCTTCATCCAAACAAAAGTGCCAAACGTTTGCTGGTGTGGATTTGATACTTGTATGATAGCAAATGGATTGGTTTCTCGCTGTTAATTGGACAAAACAAAACATTTGAACACTTTTCTCCGACATTTTATTGACAAATAACTTAGAAAATAATCATCATATCTATGTTTTCATACTGTCATACCTTCCTGACATTTCAGCAGAGTATATGACGGTATTTATGTAAGAAGGAAATAAAATGGAAAAGCTGAACTACCATTGTAGCACGCATACCATCGTCTAGCCTGCAATGCTGTGTTGCCAATATGCAGTCAGCCTAATTAGACGAGTCTTGCTCAGTTTAAATACTTGAGGCCCATAGAATAATGAATAGATAGGAAATATGCGCCCTGAACTGGGATGATGTGTTGAATAAAATCATGTGATTAATAAACTGCTTTTGTAGATGGAAGAAGTCATTGAAAGATAAAGTTATACGTGGCAGTACTCGTAGAGGCAGAGGCATTTTTCTTCTTTGCTAGTCCTGTTATCCCCACCATTTGCTGTCGCCAGTAGAGGCTGACCTCTGGTGGTGTGTGCTGTGCACTGCATCGCTGCAATACAGCACCTTTGTATCAGTTTAATAGAAAGAGGAACATCTGTATTTTCTGATGGTATTAAAAAGATTCAGGATTTCTGAATAGATAGATAGATAGATAGATAGATAACTTCATTGTCCACCTCAATGAAAATTTGTCTTTAGGCCCTAAATCGACGCCCAGATGGGAGCAGCTCAAAATGTGAGTGTACCCAGGTATACTATAACACCACACCACCCAAGCCTAATCCCGATAATCTAAATATGCTTAAAACCTCCAAATGGCTCCACAACATATTGGAATTACTTTACATTTTCTTAAGAAACAAAAATTTTAACTGCATCAAAGAGAAGACACGTCTTTTATACATTAAAAAAAAACAAACAATCTTAAAAACCCATGTTTCTCAGCTATTTAAAATGGCATGTCTTTTGATGTGAAACATTCAGGTGAATGATTTTGTGTTTGTGAAGTTGGTGTGAATGCAGCCTGTTTGTGGAGAGTCTTTTTATTGTTGGTTTCCCAGCAGTCTCTTTGGGTGCTGCCGATAACTGAAATTCATCATGATCAACTTATTGTCTTTCTTTATTGTGATATACGGTAATATTGTACACCGTGGCGTCCCCAGTGGCAGCCCTGCTCCCCCCTTCTGCTGAATATCAATACCACAAAAAGATGTGGATTGCACTTCACAGTGTTCTATAAATGTATATATTTACTACAAAATAAAACTCACACAAAACAAAACACGCTGCCATTAAAAATCGCATTTCTCCAATGAACACACCAAAACCCTAGATTAGGCCTAATCACTGTCACCAGGAAGCAGAATCAGGCCCTCTCACTGGCGGATTAAGTCTTCTGTTGTTGTTGTCCTTATTGTTGTTGCTGAGAAATAATTACAGCTGAATCTCATCAAAGCCAATTCAACTCTTGGCAGGACTCTGCTCAGTTTTTTCTTTTTTTCTTTTTTTTCTTTCAGCGAGGAACCTGAGTTTCCCCTGCATGAAAGTGAAGATTAAAGTAGTTAAATACTCACAGTGAACTGAGGGGAAACTGAGGCGACGTCGATGGGCTGCGGGAACAGTCTCACTGCTCTCAAATACTCTTGTTCCAAAGAATGACAAAATGCATCTTGCTGACATAGGTTTTCACCTTGACTTGACTGACTTTGTATGAATTTATTTCCTGCGCCGCGTGAAAGCAAGTGACCCCATTCCAGCCCAGCCCATTCTATATTCTTATAATAAATTAGATGGCGATGCAGGGGCTTTAACATGTAAAATAGTGGTGACATGCTAAATAATGAGGCAGGCTAGAATTATGTAGTGCTGGCGTGCAGGCTCTGGGGTATTCCCAGGCCTCGGAGTAGCCTGGGCCTCCTCCTCGGTGCCTGCTGCTCAGAGGGAGCACGGGACTGAGCGTGAGCGGGGGGGAGGGCACTGAATATGAAAATGGAATTAATGTACCAACGCCCAAAGGTAGATTACACTGTAGCAACCCTTTTGGCGATGCTTCCCTCTGTTTGGGACCAACAACAAAAAGAGAAACGTTTTATCCATCATGGAAATTGGTGTTTTTATTACTCCCTTGTGGAATTTGAGATGTATTATGCTTTTTCTTTTTCATGCAGGAGGTCATTTCAATACACTGCATTGGGGTGTAATGTCTCGATCATGTTTCTCGTGTTTGGGCGCTTCATGGTGCGGTTTTGGGAGTGATGCACGTCCAGGAGTGAGTTATGATCGCGATAAAGATGCCGAGCGGTGTTTCTGGGCAGAATGTAATCATCTCACAATGACTTTGTCACTTTGGAAACAGCAGCTGTTTGACTATTCTCATTGTTACTTGTGAATACTGAGTATATTCGGTGTTAGGGTTGTTGTGCAACCTTGAAGCCCTGTGGTAAAACTCCACTGTTTTATTGCTATTGTCGCAGCAGGAGACAGATTTACCAGGTTTAATACAGCCGATTTTAGTTTGCAACAAACATGCTTGTAAACCTGCTTTACAGCCCCCCTGGCTTTTTGTCCAGAGGGGGATTAACTGATGAGCACTGCCTGTCCTTCAGGTGACACGCACGGCGCAATCCAAACTCGTATCACACTTTATTGCCATCTCTCAGTAAATACAAGAGTGACTGATGATCTGTTAGCTCATTAGAAAATGTAGCAAAGTCATTTCTGTTTGTATCTCAAACACAAACGCAGGCTTTTTCTTAAAAGTATGCACGCGTGATGAAGCCAGAGATGCTTTGGGATTTGTTACAGGGTGAAAAATGACCTCATCCTCTCTGTTTTCTTTTCACTTTTTGCCAGCTTTCCTGTCTGGGCGCAGACAGTTGCTGTTATAATGGGTGATATGTTATATGTGTGCACGCTGGCTGGATTAAATTTTTAATGGCTCCAAGGGCAGTTGTCCTGGCCGTAAAAAACTGCAGCAACAGTGTGAAAGCGGGTTATTGCAAATACATTTCTGTTCTTCTCTCAAAGGATTGTTAAACACCTGCGCCACAACACCTTTTCTTTTTTTTGCAACTTTCTGATACCTATGCTGCAAATTAGAAATCTGCCTGTTTGAGCTCAGGATCAGCAAAACACAAGTTGCATCAGATAAACTGTACGAGGGCAATCAGTATTCACGGGGCGATGTTATGAAGTGGGAGATCACTTAAAGCCTGATGTGAGTTATGTGCGCTGATTGTCACCCAACATTATGCACACTGTTTGAGGCTAAATAACCCAGTGTGTGGATCATAAACTGTTCCTCTTGCATGCCACCTTGAAGCGAGGGAGGCTCCCCCTTCATAAACAACTCTGTCATTTTAAGTAAGTATCGCCCTGCTTACCAGGCACCTTTCGTGCGTGAGCTGCACCTAATTTAGAAGCTTTTAAATCTTTCGCAAGTGTTGTTGTGAGAAATGCCTGGTTGCAAATGTCTTTTATTGAATGCTGACTCTGTAGTATTACAGGCTTGCAGATATGCCCGGTGTAATATGTCCCTATAGCTTTATCTTGTAATAGTAAAGTGTATTAATTTTCTTGGACTGGAAGAGTGTGTGAAGGGTTAGAATTGACTCTATTTGGGATTGGAGCGACTTGCCACTGACTCCAAACATGGTTTTCACGCAAGGACTGCAAAAGATGAAGCGGAGGAGGGGAGGAAAAAAAAAACATGCTTTCAATTGGTAGATTTCTTAAGTAAGCCGGCCGGTTTATCACAATCCATCACGAGGAGTGGGATCTGAGTAATTAAAGACTTTTCCAGGAGTGGCATTCTTGAAATTGGAATTGAAAGTCCACTTAGCATGGACAGGGATTCACCTATAAAGTTGTGCTTCATACTAATTTCCTGTATAGCACCATTTGATAGAGAGCTATTCTCAGCCAGTGTGTTTGTCACACAGCACAGAGGCAGACTATTACTGTACGAGTTAAATGGAGGCGGTGTGACTTCCTGTGAACTGTCAGTAAAAACTGAAAGTCTCACATAGCTGTGCACTTTACACCACTGTATGTAATTTGATTTGCACACAGAGAATTCACATCTCACACCTTTTTTTTTTGTGATTGGCTTATGGACAGATATAATAAGCCAATAAAAGTGTGCTCACACAAATGTCAGCCACGGTGACTTGTAGCAAAGTTTCATTGTCGGCAGCCTTTAAAATTTTTTAAAGAAAAATCAGGTTGCGCGGAAATTTTGAAATACATTTTAGACTGTTTTTTTTTTTTTTTTTTTTTTTTACAGTTGAGAATAATTATTCTGTCATCTGTATATCAGGATAAATAAGTTCACTCCGTCTACAAATCGTCCTTTGAAGGTGTTTAAAGTTGATCCTTAAATCGAGCTGACTAAAGAGTCTTCTATTTGCTCTGATAAAAACACTATACACTCCTCTCTAAGCTGTGAGGAAATGGCAGAATGGAGGAGACTACCGGTGGTCGACCAAGTTTGTACAGCAGTGCTTTTCCTGATAATGCCACACATTCGGGTTTCTGCTTTCAGTAGCCTTCGCACGAGTGCTCCAGTCTCACACGGCACTTAAGTGTGATTAATAAGGTGCAGTGTCGTGTGTGTGTATGTGTGTGTATGTGTGTGTAGCAGGGGGGGGTTGAGGTGGCGGTGGTGGCGGTGGTGGTGGGGGAGTTTATGTCAAGATAAACGTGGAAATGACCTAGCAGTCACCAGCTTTTTCCTTTCGGCAACTGCACAGTGCCTAGCTCGAGAGCAGGAGAGGCTGGGGTTTTTATCAAGCCGAGGGCTCAGACCACCAGAGGCTCTTGTGAAGGAAGGAAATTACCGGGTGCAAACATTCACAATACCCCAACTCAATTCCCCCTCCCTCATCTCTCTCTTTTCCTTCTCTCTCTGACTTCCACTCTCCTGTCCCTATGTTTATCAGGTTTTGGGGCACTGTATTTTGATGTCAATAAGCAATTTTTCTTGCCTGGTCTCCTGCCTGACCCCTTTAATCCATCAATATATTATTAGAGATAAAGTTTTGTGGACGCCTGCTGCAGTCACAAGATAAATGACATCTCTGAAGTCACGCATTAAAGACTAGATTAAGGCCTTGTGACTGTGTCTTCAGTGCTCATCTGTGCGCCTCTGTCCAACCTATCACACTAAGTGACAAGAAAGAAAAATAATGAACTGAGGCAGAAAAAGCAAAGAGATATTTCTTACACACACAACCCGCGTCTGTCTTCAGCCAGGATTAGGACGCATTAGAGGCGTGCTGGAGAAGGGGAGAGAGGCAGCAAGGGAGCGTCACTGTTTGTGTATGTCTACTGAAAGAAAGGGAATTTCAACCCTCTATCCCTTTTAAACCAGAGGGACTCAGACAGTTTATTTGAAACAATGCAAGCTTCATTTTTTGACCCAGCAGATGGAAAGATTTTAATCTTCAAATTGTACATTTGAACTGCAAATATTAAAGCTTTAGATGAGAGTCACAGCGTAATAAACTAAGGGACTGTGTAAAAATTATTCAGCTTAACCTTTTGTGTTTGACTTTTTAAAAATGCAACACCCTCCCTGTAATTATTATTATTTTTTGGATCTTCCTCCTGACTAATGTAAATTGCAATTCCTCCTGACAGTATCTCAAAATACTAGTCACAGTTTTAGAAAGGTGGCTGCAACATTAACCGCTAAGAGCGCAGAAAGAATTTGGGATGATATTCTCACGTTTAAAAATTATTAACGAATCATTAATTTTCACATTTATTTTTTTTTATTTAGTTTATTCTTTATTTAACCGGAGAGGTCCCATTCAGTTACAGTAATGCTAATGTCAGCGAGTCCTGGTCAAGATGGGCAGCAAAAGTAAAACGTTTCGGGGACAGATAACACAACAACTTGTGAATTGTTCTGCAAAAACTGATTTTTAAAATACTTGTAAAGAGTGAGTAAAGTTTCCAAGTGTAGTTTGCCGTACAGCTCATTCCAAGCTTGCGGGTTGTGAAAGGAAAAGGCACATTTACACAGCTGTGATGGGTGGTCGGGACCATGAAGAGATTTTTTTCTGATGACCTACCTTTTCTGAGTAATAGGTCAGTAAACTTGATATGCACTGTGGTAATTTACTCAGGAAAGCTTTTACTGGATTAACCGGATATTTATCTTTAAACACATAACGACAAAAACTCCAAAATAAGAAGTGGAATAACAACAGCATTTTTTTTTTTTTTTTTACAGCAGTTGCTGTTGTCAAATAGGCTAAATAAATTTGTTAAATGGGCACCGGTAAAGGTTTTAGCTCTGCAATTTTTGTGGCTGTACCCCCGATTCCAAATTCTGATATAACTAAGTGTAAGTTACTTTGCTAGTTACTTTTCATGGCCGATATCTGACCCTCTAAACTATGCAATCCAAAATATGTTACTATAAATACATAATGTAATTTAGTAATGCTTGACTTTGCCTGATTAGTTCCAGCTTTACATATCTGTATGGATTTTTTTCACCACACCCCAGATTCCAAATCCTAATATAAGGAAGTGCAAGTTACTTTTCATGGCCTATATCTTCCCCTCTCAAATATGCTTTCCAATATTTTTAATATATATATTTAATAATACTTGGCTTTGGCTTATTAGTTCCAGCTTTACATATCTTAAGTAAAATTTTCAGCCCCACCTCAGATTCCAAATTCTAATATCAGAAAGTGTAAGTTACTTTGCTAGTTACTCTTCATGGCCTATATCTTCTCCTCTCAAATATGCATTCAAAGATTTTTGATATATATATTTAGTAATACTTGGCTTTGCCTGATTAGTTCCAGCTTTATATATCTGTGGGATTTTTTTTTTTCACCCTACCTCAGATTCCAAATTCTAATATAAGAAAGTGTAAGCTACTTTGCTAGTTACTCTTCATGGCCTATATCTGACCCTCTAAACTATGCAACCCAAAATATGATACAATAAATACATATTTAGCAATGCTTAACTTTGCCTGATTAGTTCCAGGTTTACGTTTGTGTATGAATTTTTTTTTTGCCCTGACCCGCATACCAAATTGTAATATAATACAATGTAAGTTACTTTGCTAGTTACTTCTCATGGCCTCTATCTTCCCTCCTCAATTCTAAAATATAATACTTTTAATTCATGTAATTATAATTGTCTGAGTTGTATGGCAAGGTGTGTTAAGATTGAAGCGGTTATCACCTTTAGTCTTTTTTTTTTTTAATGAATTACCCCATCTTTTTGTTTATATTTTTTTTAAAGGAAATCACAAAAGGGAAGCTTGACATTAAATATAAACCTGGAATGAGCAAAACGTAAAATTCACTGCCCTTCTCTACAACCCCCTCATTTACTGACCCTCCCTCCCCTACTAGTAACTTTAGTACAGTCCCTAAACACATATTACATTAAGTGCTAGCTACTAGTGTTGTCATGATACTGCTATGTCTAACTTTGACATTAAGGGCATAAAAGTTATTTATTCTTATTGAAAGATAACTATAACAAGACTATAGGATGACAACGACAACTTTTCCTTTCCTAGTGAACATTAACAATAAGAAAGAGCATGAAAGAACAGCTGGAACATGTGTATAAATACCGCAAGAAATGAGTATTAAAACTGTATTAAATACTCAGAATTGATATGTTTCAATAAAGCAATATTTTTGACAACACTACTAGTGGAATTTCATGGCCTGTATCTTTCCTTGACTGAAAATATTATACAATAAATACATATATAAGTCAGTAACACTTCCAGCTTTACATACCCGTACAAATCTGCTGCTGTCTTTGAGCACTTGTGCTTTAAACCACTAACTGAAGATTTTTATAATTACAAAATGAACATTTCATCTCCCTACAGTCAGCTTCCTCACTGCTCGCTTTATGTGCTGGTGTTCACCTAACATTCAGACCCCTAAAACCTCAGACTAATAGACAGGATTACAGACGTCAAATGACATTTTTATAGCTTAAACACGCCGACTACCTGGACTAGCAGATATTAAACGCATATCTGGTAGCACTTAGTGTTAAGTGGGACCAAGTGCTTATTAAGTTTCTGATGCTCTAAGTCGGTGTCTGCTCCGGCCTGGGCTGATACGGGTTGCTAGGCCACAGTGAATGAACGTGGTTGGATTTGCGCCGGACTTAGACCCTGGTTATCAGCAGTTCTCGGGTAATGCGGCGCCGCAGTGACATTGTCACGACTGTGCTACGATTGGCAATATTTGAATTTCCCATTAAGCCCTTCCTGCTGCTTGTGTTTTCATGTGGAACGTTCTCACCTGACTAGCCACTTCCCCTCCGCAGAGACACAGCTATATTCTCCCTCCAACATTTCATTAGAAAAAGAGAAGGCTATTGTAGGAGCACTGAATATCGCCTGTTGTTCACCTTCACATCCACATGTAACCTCTCCAATGTTTACCCCATGAACTTGTCAACATGCACTCCTCAGAGGCTGCATCCTTTCAAGGGGCAACTATAAATAAGGTGAGGGCACAACATTATTCTGTATAGACATTCATCAGAAAATTTGGCTTCTAAAATCAATTAAATCCTTTTCACACAAGGTTGAGATAAAAGATAAGGCAGTGAAAGCAGATATGAAGCAGATGAACCCCTCTATTTCAGAGCTGCACATTCATTTGGCTGGCTTTTAGAGACAAAATACCCAAGGTCTTTCTGTTATGGTCAATTATATTAGATCTTCCTCATTCTCCGCGTTTATCTTGACTTTTGAGGTGAGGTTTGAGGTAACTGAAGCTCTTCTGCGCTCTCATATTGGCCCCTAGATTCTTCCTTAGGAGGGAAATATCTATGCACACTTATTTAATTTCACGCAATTCATAAACTCTATCTACAAATTAATTTCTTTTTAGCACAATTATTACATTTTGAAGGTTCATCTTTTCTCCCTCAGAATGATTGTGAACTCCGTCTTGTACGAGCTGAATACGACTGATGTTCAGTGTTAATGGCAAAATCTCACTTCATTGAATGGCTTGTGCCTTTTATGAGTGACACAGTCCTTTCAGTCTTTGTAGTTCAAGTCTAACATTTAGTGCAATCGCTGAAATAATTGTAATTGTAACTGAACTGCATGTGATCTAAAATACAGCCATTATGAAGTTTTCCTACAGCCTAATTTACTTATTTTTTATTATTTAGTTATCTGCGATTCACATTGTGATTCTCTAGCAATTTCTTTATCAGTGTCTCATTGGGCTGTCAGCTGGAGCTGTCTGAGTGTGCAAAGTGCGCCACTTCTCCATGTGTGAGCTGGTTTTTTAAACAGGTAGAGTTGCCGATTGATTTTGACTTTGTGTGTGGATTCGGACCGGACAGACTGTCTTTACAATCGACCATGGTTTGTCCATTTGAGTTGCAGCAAAAAAAGAATTATCGGTTTGAGGTCATCAGTTAGTCTTTTCCAAGGCTGAAGACACTGGATATGCTGTATGATGTGTTCACCCAAGACTTAGGTTGCTTACAATGTCATTTAAGTCTCTGTCATGTTCTTTGATGCTTCATCCTGTTCACAAAGATACTAACTGTTGTGGTTTAGTTTGTTAATAAGGTTGTTTTTGCATTATCAAAAAAAATACAAAAGACCACATGTAACATTAAGTTTCCTCTGAACAATAGATGCTTTCCCAGTTTTAGTACTGAATATTTTGTGTTGACCAAATTTATAGTTTCTTGCAACCAGGCGAGTTTACCAGCCTGTCACTCATCCGGCATTTGAAGATAATTACAAGCATGGCCGTTCTCGGCTTTCGATGTCCGATAGTCCACGATAGATAGACCATGAACATTTCGTCTCGTCAACGAAAATGTAGATTTCGTCTCAGTTTTTATTCTCAAGATCTATTTCTTAGCTCGTTTTCGTCATGGAAAAAAGGTTGTCAATGAAATGAAAACTTGCAACAAGGGGTCTTATTTTTTTATTTTTATTTTTTTAATTAAACTATACTGAATTAGGCAAATATGTATGCAGGTTTTTAGATTTAATAACCAATAGCATGGAAGTCAAACATCTTGACCAGAGGCAGAAGGAGTACAGTGATGCTTGTTCTTCAAGGCATTTTGACTTTATTGACCCCTTTTCTGTCTTTTAAGTGAAACATAAAGGTTAAAGAGGCTCTATTAGAATCTCATGATGAGTTGTCTACACACAGCTCTCAACGTGGAGGCGTTGCTAACTTCATAAACAGTGTAAAACAGCAGCCTCAGTGCTGACAGAGGTATCGGTGTTAATCTGGGGGAATTAGGGGGTGGGCACTACGCTTTCACAGCAACACAATATCAGCGGTATGCGTCAGACGAGCGCAGACACAGAGGTAGCTTATTGTCATTTTTTGCTCAGGACGCTATTGCTCCACCATATCTTTACATGGCAGATAGTGTTTTACTGCTGTGTTAATGCTCTGAAGATCGTATACGGAACCAAAAGTTCAAATCTCCCTAATTCTTGCTTAGACGGGGGTCTCATTTGTAAACATTGTGTACGCACAAAATGAGGCTTGAAAGAGGCACGCCACTTCCCACGCAAAAGTTGTGATCTATAAAGAAAGACATGATAGGAGAAACTTTGACCCATGCTTAACGAACATTTTATAGACAGGAAATTGTTGACGCAGATGACGAGGTGGAAGGCTGATGATAGAAATTGTTAGATATTTATTGGCGCACACCAGTTTTGCTCGTACATACATTTTGTGTGGATCCTACACACTGATTTATGAAGAAGACCACAGGTCTGTATTCCAGTGCGACAAAGATGGCAGCTAAGTCGTCCTCCACAGCCAACATTTTGTAACTCAGCACCACATCTGGTTCAGTCTTAAGGCCTTTACACACGGGCCGTGATGAATAAACAACACGAACATTCAAAATACTCACCTGTGAATATTTGGCATTACAACTACTCATACTAGCAACAATGCAAATTTGCAACATCTACCGGGATCCTATTGACCCGGAGCAGTGTCTGGCAGTCAGTCTGAGGTCAGTTGTTTTACAGCCTGAGCTACTGGTGGATATTTTATTGAATTTCTTTTTAGCAAAATGCTCTGGGTGAATGTGAGTTCCTCCTGGTAAACAAGCACGCAGTGTATATGCTTTTATTGTGAAAGGAAAGAACAAATGGAGTGGACCTGGTGTGTGCTGCTTTTGTCAGGGTTGAAAGGAATAATAAAGTTTGGTGTTTTTGTTCAGACTACAGAGCCTACATGTTGTTCTGTGCAACATAATTGTTGAGGCCTTTATGGCAGTGTGAAAGCTCAGACAAATCAACTTTATTCCAACGAATAGTTACGTCACCTACCTGTCGCATAATATTCACGTTCTGCGAAAGTACTCATGACAAAAACAACAGTTTGAAAAAATATGTTAACGTGCAAATTAAACAGAGAAGAAGAACTTCTCTGGTGTTTAAAGGCCTTTAGTCTGAACACTGAAGTTCTCTACTCCTGTGTAGATGTGTTTCTATTGAGGGACAGGGCCCTGATGTACTTGTATATATTATTTTGAATTCTATCAGCTGTAGGGAAGTCGTCAAGGGCACACAGTCCTCCTAAAGGTGAAGATCAGATTAGAAGGAACAGAGCAGGAAGCTGTCTTTATTTGTTGTTGATTATATCAACTACTTAACAATGCTTATTCAAAAGAACAATTAGAAAATGTCATATCTTCACATTATCACATTACCGTGATCTGTAGCTGAGTCACATCATGTCATTTCCTGGTAGGAAAAAAAAGTGACAGCTCAAAATTACCCCCCCTTCAAAAACGGCATAATTAACATGGTGCAGACTCGCCGCATACTCAGAGATGTTGGATCTGTTGTACCTCTTGTAGTCGAAAATGAAAACGACGACTTGTCCAGCAGTATTTCACACCATGTGTTTTCATGCATCAACGTGTAACTGACATTTACATGTTAAAATAGTAGGTACAAAAAGTGTTATCACTTATCACAGTTACTTATTTCCTACCTTATCCAAAAAAGGCACTGTCTAAACTGAAAAAGGCAGCTTCAGTGAAATAACAACTAAATAAAATAATGTGGAGAACAACAACTTCATTTTATTCATGAATCTGATGAGATTCATGAATCATGAAAAACTGAGTTTAAATCTGCACTAATAGATATTTTAAAGTATCAATGCAGGAGGCCACAAGCGGGGTCTGGTCTTGGCTGGAAGCTTAAGGCCCGATCACACATAAAGTGTTTCAGCAGCTGGAGGCGACTTTTTATAATTGTTTTTAATGAGAATGAAGCTTTTTGCTTGCTCTACTTGCATTACTACACGCCTGGTGTTTCTGTGCTCTGGGTGCCTGGCGTTTTTGCCGGAGCGCTCTGAACGCCTTATGTTGAAAAAACTCTGAGTGGAAAAGCGCCCCACATCATCTCCTCATTTTTCCCATTGTCCAATCGGATTATTTGAGAGGCGGGCCTTCTGTGGTGGTCACGACAACAAGTTGTAATGGAGGAGGAGCTGGTGGTAGCAACTGCTGGATATCCAGAGCTATATGACTTTACAAACCGCAGTTACCACCATCTCAATAGAAAACAGCAGGCCAGGAAGCATATAAGTGCAGTACTTGAAATGGCCATCATGGAGGCGAAGCTCCTGGACCAACTGGTGGTACTCCCCTTGACCCACCCTTTTTTTAGGGCCTCATGTACCCACACAGATCTCCATTTCCCTGTGCCCAACATACTATTAACTGACAGCCTCTCACCCTCAACCAGAGCTACAGCAAGTACCCTCTACCTCAATAAAAAGACACAGCAAATTTTTTTTTTACTAGTGGCATTCACTGGTGATTTCCAACCTGCAAAACACTTTCCGTGTGATCAGGACCTAAGCTTTCAACATCCTGTGAGGGTCTGAGGAATAGCAGAAGAATTTGACCTTAAATATATGTCCAACTCAGTGAATCAAATGACTCAAAAACACAATGAGTATTTTAGTCGCATGACTTTGTAGTTCTCTTCAGCTCTGCATTTTAGCGTCTTTCTGCTCATTGTTTTGGTGTTGTCAACTACAATTTAACCGCTTAAGTTCAGTCTCACTGCTCACTGCTGTGTGCAACCTGCCCAGCACCAAACAGCTGACAGACAAAGTTAGCGGAGCATTTAGTTGCTAACAAGCCTTTTTTTATTTACCCTTAGCAGTTGGTGGAGACCAAAGCAGAGCTAGAGGGAGAGTTACATTTACAGGGTGCTAATATTGTCTTGTGTCTAGCTTGTTGTCAGCTTGTTGTGCGTCCCTAAAATGGCTAGAAAAGTTAAATGACGAATGGGAACAGGTTTTTATTTTTATTTATTTTGTGTTCATGCCTTTACTGATAGGACAGCCATAGATGGAATAGGTGGGAGAGAGGGGGGATGACATGCAGCAAAGGGCCACAGGTCAGAATCGAACCCGAACAGCTGCAAGGGACTCAGCCCATATGGGGAGCACACTCTACCAGGTGAGCTACAGGTCGCCACTTTTGAAATTGGTCAATAGAGAGCCAGAGTGGGGTCTTGGTTTCTGTTGTTGCAGCCCGTTCATCTTTGCACTTGTCACTGGCATGTTGATGTTGATTTGCTGTTAGTTTATGTATTTATTTATGTATTTATTCTATTAACATGGATGGGATAGACTAAAGAAATGACTTGCCCATTTGGGAGGCGACTTTTGAATCTGAATCAAAAACAAGCTGCAGTATAACCACTCTGCGCATGTTAACACCGTTAGTTCATGGCCACTATAAGGGTTTGTTTTGGCTGCTACACTGCAGCCTGTTTCCCAGCTGCAGTGTTCTCGTTCAGCATCAGACCAGTTTCATAAATTGCTGTTTCCATTAGTCACTCAGTCACAAACACATGGGAAAATACAGTCCAGGTTGAAAATACACGCAGTAAATACTTGATGAGTTCTTCAGCAAACTTTCTTTGGGTTCAGTATTTTTCACAGAGTGGAGTTCAGGCCTGTAGTTCTTCATTAGTCAGCAGATTGCTGACATGCGCAATAGTCTCAGCAAATAGCTCTACACTTCCTAAGCCGATGTTTCCCATTCTTTCACTGTTCTACTCAGTGACAATTATTATTATGAAGCCCTGCGGTGGAACTTTCCTTCACCGGATCATGACTACTTAATTATATGCCCTCTTTTTTTCTATCCCAGCATATTTTTAGGGGCGGCTGGTTGGTGGTGGGGAGTTACTCCTTTTTTACAAATGAATGTGATGACACTTTAATAGCTGGGTGTTCTCAGGCATAGACGTACAATGGCTGCTCATTGAGTGTGGTGGGCTGGAGCCGGTGGCATTGTGAGTTATGTGCCCCCCGCCCCCCATAAGAGCCAACCAAAACAGATCAGCAGATAGCCTTTCTGAGCATGCTGAGTGTTTATCTACACTGCAGGGCCCCTTGGAGTGCATGATGGATCTGCAGTGATCAGTTAAAACCACATTGATGATAAACTAATGAATCAAGGCCCGCATTAATCACAGCGCAGCCTGCACAGAGAGACGGATGGAAATGCAAAAGTTCCATGCTAATGATGAACTACTAACAATTTGGTGGTGGACAAGGAGAGAGAGAAAATTACACACGGGGGTTTCATGCATAATCTCGGAAGATATTAATATTTCACCCCCACCTTCCTCCCCTGCTCGACGTTGCTGCCTTTAGAGGCATAATCAAATTTCATTACCAGCCAAACCGACATGATTAAACAGAACAGAGTCTGAGTTCAGAGGCTCACACTGCGGCACACGTTGGCTGCCACTCAGAGACGTCTCCACCCCCTTCATCATTCACAACACCCCCCTCCCCCCGCCTCCCCTCCTCTCTCGCCCCACCCCTCTGCCCCAGCGTGGCCTCACTGGCTCACACAGATCCAAATCAGCATTTCATGACCGGCCTCACATCTTTGACCACACGTTCACTCTGCTTGTGCCTTTATCTGTCAGTCATGTGAGTCCCTGAGGAGCAGCTCGTCTGGAGATTCTGCCGTCGACGGCCTCCCTTGAAAACCTCCGTGGATGGCTGGTTCCTCTCAGGCGGGATAACACCGCCTGTCTGTTTAAAGACAACACTGAATACCTGCCACATGTTGATAAAATACCGCCATGTACTGCGAAATATTGTGAGCGTTGTAGCACTGTGTAAGAAAAAAAGGTGAAATTAAATATTAAAAGTGTGAATTTTTCTGAATGTGTCTCATGTAAGAGCGTGATTCCTGCCATGTAGCATTAGGTGAGATAAGCCTGTGAGACTCTTGATCAGTGCCTCACAGTGAATTCTGTTTCTGATGTTAAACTCTCTGCATTCAAGCTTCCTCTCCTTCGCAGCAGTTGTCCTGTGTTCTTTCGCCCACTTGTGCTCGCCTGCGACGCCACAATTAATTTCTGTTTGTCTGCTTGAGTGGAGAGTAAGATGCTCCCATCTCAGCCCGAGCTGGGGTTGATGCCGCTCCGCTCTTTTGCTCCGCTGACCCCTCGAGTTGCCCGTAATCTCCCCCCATCACACTTCAGGATAGCTACTCGTGACCTGTTTCCTTTTCTTCCTCTTCTCCTTCCTCTGTGTGTTTTTTTATTTATTCATTAACTTAACGCAGGATCACATCTGTAACCCTCCTGCAAACGTGTGTGATGTGGAATGAAAGGGATATTATATATTTTTTTTGTATCTGTCATTTTCTTTCTATCTCCCATATGACTTCTTAATCCATCTGAATGCATAGAAGATAATGTTTTGGGCGAAATAACATAAGAGGAAAGATAGACTCCCAAGGACCAATATCTTTATTGCTTGGAGGATAAACGGATTATGTCAGCCATTTTCTGCTGCTGACAGCTTTTCTTATTAACCGATTTTATTTTTAATCTGCCAAGGAAGAAATGCGGTTTTATGTCACAATAAAACGCTGGTCACATCTAATGCTGCCCTCAAACAAACAGATTTCTCAAAGCCTTGCTGGGAAATTTGAAATAACTTTAAAGAGGGGTTTTGGGGAAAAGGGTGGCGGCGGCGGCGGCGGTGGTGGTGGTGGTGGAGGGGGTGATGGAAAGGGAGGGGGGGGGGGTCTTCATCCACAAGCTTGTTCGACTGAGGAGTAAAAGATTTTAAAGTCCTTCACAGTTGTATTCTTCTTTTAAATATTTATTTCTTTATTTTGCTGATCTCCGTAGAAAAAAAGGCTTCCATCATGACAAACTGGCTTGTGTGTGGGCTGTCCATTCACGCAGCTCGCATTAACAAAGAAAGCTGCTTCGCTTACACCAATAAATGTGTGTAAGGAGCCAACTTTAAAAAAACAACAACAACAAACCAAACAAAACTGGACGGCCTGATTAGTTTTATTTACGTCTCCACCGTCACTGTCTCAGGTGTGTCCTGTTTAGCTTCTTCCTCTCACTTAAGTGTGTGCAGGAGATTCTGGGGATCATCGAAAATGAAACCATTTGGCCAGATTTATATGGAGGGGTGTTGGGTGTGTGGTGCCAGGGAGCTATCATTAACCCCAGGGCTTTAGCGCTCCCTGCTCTCTCATTTCATGCTCGTGATCTGAGGGTGTGAATTAGCCATTGCCCCCGGCAAACCAACTTAGTTACCGGCTGGACAACATGAAAGCAATACACAGAGCTGCATAAAGAATCCTCTCAAAGCCCCCTCCCCTCCCGCTCTCTCCTCCACACCCGACATCCCTACCTTCTCCTGAGGGACCGAGGGGGGGGGTACCCGTGTCATGTCTATAATGGACAAGTGGCAGGTTCACCTTTCCCTGTGCTGGGGGAGCTTAGAGTAAAAATATTATGATTTACTTGGTGATGTTCACATACATTAAAGCTTACAGTAAGTCGCTGAGGATAAGTAAAGTAATGTAATGCTGACATGATAGAAAAAAGGAATACAGTCTTTAAAAAAAACTGTGCAGAGCAAGAAAAGGACTAAAAATTTGCTCTTTTTTAAAATTTGATGATTTAAACAACAGCTGATTTCCACTTCCTGTTTGCTTCATAAATGTGCAGAGAAAGCCGCAGAATTATTCAGAGAGATTTGATCAAGAAGTAATGTATTTTTTCAGCCATATATATAAACCTACATTCACTTAACCTGTGTGACCATAAAGCGAATGCAATACTATATACTGTGAGTCTGTATTTTTGTGAAAGTATGGCAGGATTTTAAATGGATTTAGTTTGTACACACACTGTACCAGCTGATGGAATAACAACACTGTTCATTCAGGGAGGGATGATTGAGCTCGATACTGTGCATGTGTGTGTGTGTGTGTGTGTGTGTGTGTGTGCGGGCTGCTGCTGGAGTAATACTGACATCAGTGCAGATATGGAAGCAGACACCTGAATCAAGTCGCATGTCATTAAGGGATCCAAATTCTTCACAAATACCCATGACTCCATGCTGACACACTCTGTCACAGGCAACAGTTTCCCTTAAGAAGCAGCAATATCGACTCCTGTTTAAATGTTTATTGGAATCTTGCACATTTATGGAGGCAAAAATAAGGTGTAGTGTAGAAACGGGAAGATACCTGCACACTGAATGCACCATTCAGACCTCACTTAGCAACTTCCCTTTCCCTTTCTTCCTCTTAACCTGGGTAACTTTTAATAAATTCTCATCATACGGACGTCAAAATAGTTTGCTGATTGATTAAATAAAGTCAGTACATGCTGTCTCATTTTATTATTTGGTGTGATTAGTGGTGGATTTTTTTCGGTTTCTCAGCTGAGCTGCAACATTAGTGACTCTCGTTCTGCTATACTGAGCTGCAGTGCTTCCTCATGCTCCCTCTGTGTTAGTGACGGCACCTCTGATGTCTCCTCCAGCCACACTGGGGCGCTGCTTTTTGAAGCAGCCCCCCCCCCCAGGGGCCTGATATGCAGATCAGTGTATGAATATGAGCATCAGAGTGTTTCCTCTCTGTTCTTCAGGTCAATCACAGTCTTGTCCTGCTTTTGACCATGATGATCTTTGGTGTGTTTCATATCAGGGTGTGCAAAACATTAAGAACTATCAAATTGTGACCACATGATTCATTTGTCAGTAATTCATTCACAAAAGTACCATTTGATAACTCTTATTTAATTGACAGAAATGTAATCAAGAATTTTCTTGTTTCAGCTTCTCAGATATGAATATTTTCTGGTATTTCAGTTGTCTTTGATTCTACACTTAATACATTTGTGTTTTTGACTGTTGGTCGCAATAAACAACTTGGGCTTTGATGAATTGCAATGTCAGTTTTTCTTTTCATTTAGAATTTATTAGAATTTATTACCGATACCGATACCAGTATTGGAAATGCCTCCGATACTGCCTAAAATACGGTATCGGGTATCGGCAAGTACAGCCTATGACCAATCCGATACCACGTAATGCCTCACGTCATTACGCATACGGACGCTACAGGAAAACGAAATGGAAGAGTTTAAAAAGCATTCTACTGTAGCCTGTCTTGGATAACAATGGATAATAATAATAAAAAAAAATTATATGGCATTCATTCTACTATTATGTATTAATTTCTTAATATTTTACGTAGAGTTTTAGGAGTTGAGACATACAACAATTCATATCCCATCCATTTTTATTTTATGCACTGGTATCGGATCGATAGTCGGTATCGGCAGATACCTAAGGTTCGGGGATTGGAATCAGTATCAGGAAGGAAAAAGTGGTATCAGTACATCTCTAGAATTTATTGTCATTAATTGACATCATTAAATATCCCCCTACAGGGTTGGCTATTGTCGGACTCAAAGTTGAGTGTCGAATGATGGACACTTCTGACCCTTAACGGTTGCCATCTTTGTGACGTAGCGGAAGCTGTACATGTTATACATGCTTTTTGCACTAAATACCAATTGTTAAAGGAGCTAAGTCTACTACTAGCCACTGAGGTATTTGACCAGGGTTGACGCACCTGTTGCTGGACACACTACCTTCGTTATCCAAATACTGAATCAAAGTCCATGAAACTTCTTGGGTTGCATCACCATAACATTTATTCCACAAGTGCATGGCAAAGTCCATCTGTTACATTAACGTTCAGTACAAAACAAACAAACAAAACTGGAGCGTTCCGCGCCATTGCGGTCAAAACCCATTTGCCCTTCCGGGCCAAACACCTGATGACCACAGTGAGGTCACATCCTAAATACCTGAACTCACCAGGTGACGGTACAGTGCCCCCCAGTGCCCACACAGTGAATTACACAGTTAAACGCAAAACCTCCCAATAACATATTTGGCTCCTATACCAATACTGTTGTCGAATGGAAGCCGTCAGAAACATTCGTTTGGTTTTAGTTGTTGGGATTTGGTGCTGCAAACAATAATGCAAGTATTAGCTTGCTAGCTAACGTTCGCATTCGCTAGCTGGCTAACTTGCTCCTAGCTACGGTGGCACATTTTAACCAGCGCTGACGTTGTGGCAAAAGTTCGGTCTGTGTGTGGGTTCGAGGTAGCGGTCAAGTTGGTGATAATGCTCCACCGTCTTATTTGCAATTCACAGAAGAAAGAAGTGGCAATTAAAAAAAACCAAACAAAAACGTTGTCACTTCCAGTAAGTGTAAAACTGCAACTGCTACTTTAGGCTGTGGCCGACAGTAACAGTACACGTGGCGTATTGCTTGTGCGTGAAAATTTTAATATTGATTTGGGAACAAAGACGTGGCTGGATTGCTAGCTAATGTTGTTGAACAGACTGTTAAATTATAGCGTAGCGCTTGCGGCTCCATTGCTTGGCTGGCTAGCTGAATTATGAGGATAGCTAGCTAGTTGGCTGATAACTTGGCGTAAAGGCTTTGGCACACTGAGTCTGTTGTTTTTGTCAGAAATTGTTGCTTGTGTAAAAATAGATACAACTTCACATTGTGTCAATTATGTTTGCACACTTAGGTGACCTTCTGATTCAGACCCTGAAAACGGACTCAGTGTGCAGTAGGTAGAATCTAGGGCTTGTCCTATTTACTGGAGTCATGAATAACGTTTCCATTGCATAAGAACCTTATGGAGCGGTAATGATTGTTCCAGGTAAAGGTGTCACAAGGGAAACGGACTTGGGGTTTTGAAAAACATAAAAATATAAATGAATACTTTTACTAGGATAATGCCCAATAAGGTGACCATCTTCAGTTTATAATGGCCTTCACAGAGTCTTAAGGTTCATTCTCACTGCCGCAATGCCGAAATGTGGAATGGATTTGCGGAATATTCACACAGCGCTTTTCCGCGTTTAAACCATACACACGGAATTTTGCGTCATTGTGTTCCAAGTCAGCGCAGTGTGAACGGGTGTGGGTGAACATGGACGAGAGTAGCAGCAGCGAGCTAGCAAGCTAATGTTTAACAAGCGTCAACATCAACTTTCTTTAGCACTTACCACTCTCACCACAGCCACCAAGCTGGACAATGGACTGCCAGACGTTGTCCTTTAATTCATTGTTCATAAAATCATCCCGTCTTTTATCAAAAAGGACGGGGTGCTGTGAAACGAGGTTTATCAACCTTTCTCCCATACTGTCCTGCCTGACTGGATTTTGGACTCTCCCAGGTCTGCGCAATGTCACCATAAACAAACAATTTCATTGGCCCAGCTGTGTAGTTCCGCCGGCGAATTCCGTGGGGGTCAAAGTCTGGGCGGAAACTTTTTTCACTGCACCGAAGTTCCGCCCTGGTGTGCAAACTTCCATAAGAACCCATGAAATCAGCGTTTATATTTTTCTGCGAGAATAATCCACGAGGATATTTGCCCTCAGTGAGAATGGACTTTTAGATGGTTCACGCCCAGCCATTAAGAAATGATAATGGACACCTTGAAGGCTGTTATCCCTTACATAATAAACTTAATAATCGTTATTTACTCAATGTCATAAATGAGTCTGTCTTCATTCGTGTTGACTGCTGACTGGAGGGGAAACGCAAACGTCAGGACACACAGACACAGACTATATATAAAAGGTATATCTTGTATATAACTGTTAATTTTTATATTCAGTCTTTGACTTTGACCGCTGAAAATAGATTGGAGTTGGTGTAAGTGTGCAAAACTTCACAACAGTAGAGCAAGGGCGAGCATTTTTCAAACCAACAATACGTCACTGAGCCTGTTCACTGACGCACAGAACAGCGTAGGACATCTTCACTGGAAAAAACTGAAACAATCTGATGTTTGTTCATTTGCATCGTGTCTAGCCAGGAAGAGGTGTAACATATATATGCAATGATTCAAATTCTGTACAACCAATCAATTGAGTGACCCCAGGGCTTTTTGCGTCCCTTGCCCTGGTCGGTGATCCTGCCTTAACTAAACTTAACTTCTTCAAAAAGGAGAAATATATTTTCGTATTTTTTGAAAATACATCATGCTGTTGTAAATTCCTTGTGTAATCTGTATTTATTTTCGACGTGGTGTCATTTTCCCATATTTGTTGAATCTGTGCTTGTTAAAAGTCTTCAGTGATGACGATCAGTCTTATCTGCAGGAAGGAGAGCAGTGGAGGAAACATTCAGAGAATTAGTGGAGATAGATTCCTTCCCTATCATTAATAACAATCCTCCTCATTTTCTCTTCAGACTTTCAGATGTTTGCATATCATTTGTGTTTTTAATTGGTGAAGTTTGATTAAACCCAGCCCCTAGTGTTATATGGCATTAGGCGCTGCCATATGTTTAGTTGTGTGCAGATACCCATTTCCATAATCATTTTTGCCTGTTTGAGGCGCTCGTCTATTTGCTGCACAGCTTTGATTGCATCTGCCTCAACTTAAACGATGCCTTGTGAGTTTTTCAGTTCATTGCTGTGACCTTTAATCTACGACTTACAGAATGCTCCCATCTATCATGGTTGTCACTTTGAAATTCCTAATCTCGTCTGAAAAGTCTTTACAAGTGCAGCTGGATTAATCTGTGATAATTAATCATATTCAAATGCATGAAAACAAATTTTGTTTACATATTTGCGATCACCTAAAAATGAGAAAAACGAGGGAGGAGTGCGCAGCCCTGCGAGTTAGGTGAGGTGTGCATTTGCATAACATCTAGTTTAAACAAGCGAGCAGAGAATGATTTGTTTGGAGTGGTGCTGAGATGAACAGGGGCATCAGTGCCTTTCATTTTTCATTCAAATCATATTCAGATCACAGCATTTTATTTAACTTATTATATTTCTTAAAGGCATTAATTTGACAGGTTGTGTTCTTTTGAGAAAATAAACTCATGTCAACAAATCCCAGCAATGATTCCTTATGCATTCTGCAGTGTTGCACCAAGGGCGGCAAAATTAATCTGCTTTATCACAGGAGCAACAGGGGGCAGTTTTTGTTTCATAACTTCCACATTTGTCGAATCAAGTCAGACATGAAATTCACTTTTTGTGCAATAGAACTAATCCTTGTGTGCTTTTGGTGTAATTACACGTCTGCCTTGATTTCCTGCATTTCATTATCTTGTACTAAAGGCTGATATCTAACTGCTGTACACTGGTGCTTATAGGACATGAACAGTATGTGAAGCTTTCAAAGTACGTTCGAATGTCTTAATAACAACTGATATATAATCACTTTTCTAAGTGAAAAGTATTCGTCTGTTCTGATAATACTGTTACTATCATGTGTTTCAACATGCTCTCAAATACCACCGCTTTGTCAGTGGACCTACACATCAAAATATGAAGCGCTATGTACCCTTCTGTGTCAGTTTCTGATGTTATGGGATGGCATGTCGCTTGTTACATGCCTTGTCTTTTCAAAATAAACCTCCAGTTTCACAGGAAATGTACAGTAGGTAAAACACTTCATTTTAGATTTATTTTCCTCCCATGCAGCGATAGTCATGGCTCGAGACATGTTTTCAGGTTGTCCGTATGACTGTCCATCCGCCCCATTCTTGTGAATGGGATACCTTAAAATACCTTGAGGGGGGCGTCCAATAACTCAGTGGGTAGAGTGGGCATCCCATGTACAAAGGCAATGTCCTTGCCCCAGCATGTCATCCCCTCTTTCTCTCTCCCCCTTTCACGCTTAAGTACTGTCCTGTCAAATAAAGCCAAGAAACGAAAAAAATCAAAACGTCCACTTAAACTCAAGGACAAATTGATTGGAATTTGGTTGTCAAAGGTCAATGTCACCGTGATCTTGCGTCCGTCTCATTCTCCTAAACACCACATCTCAAGAAAGCCTTGAGGGAATCTCCTGAACTTTGGCACAAACACCCACTTGGACCAAAGAAGGAACTGATTAGAAATTTGGGGTCAAATGTCAGTGTGACCTTACAAAACATGTTTTTGGCCATAACTCAAGAATCTAAATGCTAGTTATGGCAAAATATCACACAAATGTCTAACAGGATAAAATGATGACATTTTATATCGACAAGGTCAAAGGTTAACTTCACTGTGACGTCATAATGTTCTACAAAAACACTTATGTCCATTGCTCAACGTCATATCTCAGGATAAGAAGGGGAGACATTTGGTCAGATACTGAATTGGTGACTCTAATCTTGAAACTGTGCTGATTGTATAGATCTTCTGTGTGTGAAGCATCTTTGTTTTCACAGATATGGATGGAAACTGGAAGTGCAACTTGACAGATTCATGGAGGCATTCAACCATGAGGTGGTAATTCTAGTTTCATTAGGTTTAGGCGACAAAAAGTCATGGTTAGGTTTAGAAAAAAACACATCATGGTTTGGCTTAAAATTCATACAGTAAGTGAGCAGCTGGCTCCCGGGTGAGAGTCCAGAGTTTGTTGAACCCATCCACCTCCTTTCTCGCTCTTTATGTTACAGTAATTGCCAGTGGCAATACAAATTGGTGCCACCTGGTACATATCATACTGTCGAGAAGGGTTCCTCTGTGCGTTTGTGTCTGATGCTGACGTCACTGACAAAATGGTGGTAGTTGGGTTGTTGCCTCTAAAACTGACGCACACGGTGCTGTCATACTGCCAGGAAAGGTGTCGTTAGCATACCGTAGCTTGTCTTTACAAACTGCAGTACAGTATTCTGTATTCCACCAGTTTTGTTGTGGATAACTTTGTCACATGGTGTGAGCAGAACCATCTGCAGCTCAACGTGGCGAAGACAAAGGAACTGGCTGTGGATCTGAGGAGGACCAAGACACCGGTGACCCCTGTTTCCATCCAAGGGGTCAGTGTGGACATTGTAGAGGACTATAAGTACCTGGGGGTACACACTGACAATAAACTGGACTGGGTTAAGAACACTAACGCTCTCTACAGGAAGGGCCAGAGCCGTCTCTATTTCCTGAGGCGACTGAGGTCCTTCAACATCTGCTGGACTATGCTCAGGATTTTCTATGAGTCTGTGGTGGCCAGTGCTATCCTCTATGCTGTTGTGTGCTGGGGCAGCAAGCTGAGGGTGGTGGACGCCAACAGACTCAACAAACTGATCCGCAAGGCCAGTGACGTTGTGGGAACTGAGTGTGACTCTCTGATGGTGGTGTCAGAGAGGAGGATGCTGTCTAAGCTACGAACTATCTTGGACAGTGTCTCACACCCACTCCACCATGTGCTGGTCAGGCACAAGAGTACTTTCAGTGGGAGACTCATACCACCAAGATGTACCACTGAGCGCCACAGGAAATCATTCCTGCCTGTGGCCATCAAACTGTACAACTCCTCCCTCTGAGTGGCCCTGAGACTTTTTCACACACTGCAATAATTTAATTTAACTTGTGCAATAACCCCATTCACCCTGACTGTATATATTCTGTTTGTGTAAATAATCTTGTTCAGTTTACAATATATATGTATATATATATTTATATATATTTATATATATTTATATATATATATATATATATAAATATATATATATATATATATATATATATATATTTATTTACGTTTATGTTTGTTAATAATTCCTTTTTATTTAACAATATATTTGTTAATACTACTGTTTAAATTTCTTATATTTTCACGTATCTTTCCTCTCTTGCAAGGAGCACCTGTAACATAAATAATTTCCCCTCGGGGATCAATAAAGTATTTCTGATTCTGATTCTTATTTAAACTGTAACAGAAACCAGTTACTCATATTTTGATTTTTAAATACCTAATGCTGTTAATTGTATTCCGTTACTCCCCAACCCTGTGTGTCTGAAATATTAGCGCAAAACAACACAAATCTCTCTTTGGGTCTGACAGAGACTGGGTAGGGTAGACCGAGAATGTGTGCCCATTAAAACCTAGATTTTAGGGTTAGGGAAGGAGGTAGCATACAAGCAGGCAGGTGTTTCTTGTGTGTGCCATGAAAATGTTTTGTTTTTTACCATTTTATTCATGCAGTCTTTCTACTTGTGTCTTTCTCTACTTAAAAATATGTTGTGTGAACACCAGAAAATAATGACAGCTGTTCTCTGTCTCTTAGACTTTCCTACCTGAGACCTGAACTCTGCTGTTCCTTCATTTGAAGATATCGATGACATGCGATGGAGTCAACTCAACAACTGTGAGTCCCACACTGCCCCTTG
Organism: Epinephelus fuscoguttatus; assembly: GCF_011397635.1. Lineage (NCBI taxonomy): Eukaryota > Metazoa > Chordata > Actinopteri > Perciformes > Serranidae > Epinephelus > Epinephelus fuscoguttatus. The sequence continues at coordinate 34,918,069 of NC_064761.1, forward strand.
TGAAGCTTTTATATTCGGATGTTAACTGTGTTGGCTCTCAGTATGTTTCTGTTTCTGTTTCCATACTTCCACACCCCCGTAGAGGTACACGCTTTAGTCCACTCCTGCAGGAGGGTGGACAAAAATTATCCATCGCGCTGCCAGGTGGGAATTTACGCCTAATCGCGTCTTTACATTGACTTTACATCTCATTCACTCGGTATGAACACAACATTATAAATTAGGAAATCCCACTAAATTGTGCTGAAAATTATTTTATTCTCCAATTTTGGGTTGCTAGAAAAAAAATGAACAGGGATTGAATTTCAATTAAGGACAGCTCAGACTACATACAGACTCAAAATCCTGGGAGGTTGCCCAAATTTAAGTCCCACATTTGTGCACCTTGACATGGCTACATTTGTAAATACTTAAGGTGCAAGCATTGGTAAATTTATCAGCAAACACTTAGCCTGGAAATCCAGACTCAAATCTAGAAAGATTTTGAGTGATGATATAATATGCTTTTGCCATATCCCGTCAGCAAAACAGCAAAAACTTCCTTCCTGGAAACGAAGGCTTTTACGGCAGTCTTCTGTTCCTCTCTTGAGGAAAAAGATCAGTGTAGTTGGCTTAAGCTAAATTGAATGGACGTGGTCCTTCGGCAGCTGCCATCTTGGCTGTTTACTTTTCGACTCCTACGGCACAGCGATGTCGTCATCATGTTACGTCCGCCCAGAGCCCGCCTCTGTCAGATAGATTGATCTGATTGGTCCGATTGGCGATTCAGCAGGCTCTGCTCGTTGGGGCCAGATTCCCGTGCAGTGCAAATTCAAATTTGCTAGGGGCGGGGCATCTGGATTTCCAGGTTAGCAAACACCTAGAAACTTCAGAGCTAAGTAGTTCTATTTAAGTGGTTATTTAAGTTGGTATCTCTGTATCTATTAGTACCAAAGCATTTATCAATAATACAGTTAAGATGGAAAAAAATGAATGTGCTGCATTGCATGGTGGGAGTGCTCCTAAAATTTTCAATGGGGAGCTCCAGTGCTTCGAGTGGATTAGGTTAGTCTGGAGCATATTACACACTGTGATTTAGATATTAGCAGATATAGGTACGACACAGCATTTTCAACCATTATAACTTCACCTAAAAAAGACATATTTTATGTAATTAGTGTCATATTGTCTGTGTTATATCATTGTCTGTTTATATGGCAGTCTCCAGTTATAGATGTTCGACTGGAGGAGTTCAGGTTATTGGCAGCGACGTCAATAAACACTTAAAAAGATGGCCTTCCTTTAGACAGTGAGCAGGCATTTCTCCCGATCATATGGTTCAGCTTATAGTAAAAAGCGGATTTGCATTTGTCAAAAATTACCCAGATCTTCCATCCAACCAGCAGATGTGTTATTATACATGTAAACTGTCATAATGAGAAAATAGGCTGAAGTCTTTTCCAACCTGTGATGAAAGAGGATTGATATCTTTGTAGACTTTCTGTGCTGCGGACGCTCCTAAAGGGAGTGTGTCCTGGTTATGTTTTCTCTTTGAAAAAGACACATTCTTTCTAAAGAGGAAGGAAAAAAACATTTCACTTTTCAATTACCCCCAGCTCCTTCACCTCTCCCGTCCTCCCCAGGTCTAGTTTCCAAGGAGAGGAGAAAAAGAGAAGGGATGCTTTTCACTTGCACGGCAGCACCCCTCCCTCTCATTCTTCTCCTATCATTCCGGCTTCCACTTTTATGCATGAAACAGAGAAGAAGATTGAAAGCATTCACTGGCCATTCAGACAATGAAGAAAGGAGATCCTCAGAGCTTTATTAGATATGAAGATCTACAATAAAAATCAATTTCTGGCCTCTTTATGCAGTTTAAATGACAAAGCCTCAACCCATTCAGCCATTGTGTGCAGGAAAGTAATTCTGCAGCACCGGCCGAGACAAGAGCGCCGTATACTTTCTGACCTGCGATTGCAGATTCTAATATGATACAGACCTACTGAGATAATAGGAGGCACTTAATATCATCTGTTGAGAAGAAAAAAAAAAGTTATCTCATATCTTTTGGTAGATGGATGGATAGGGGATGAGTTTAAACCATTTCATGAGCAGAATACTAAACAGGCTGAGATGGACAGCTGAGCTTTTCACTCTCAGCAGGGCTCTCAGATGTGAAAGTTGGTAACAGGAAGCACCACAGACCTTACACACAGGTTTTTAATTAGTCCAATTTAAAAAATGTAAAAATGAACAGTCAGTTCAACCAAAAGCCAATGTCACAACATTTTCCCATTCTTCAGCTGGGTTTATAGTCGCTGCAGTGTCCCCAGCGCAAGGGTACACAAAACACTATGACCTGATCATGTATTTTGCACAAAGTGCAAAGGCCCCATGAGTTGTGGCGACACCTGGTTGCACACCTGAAAGTAAATAACCTCAATGAAGAAGTAAAATAATGAATTCGATTTTAGTTTGTCTCAGGATTTTGGAAAGCTTCAACGGCCAGTCTTGGGGCCCTCCTAAGATTTTATTTGATGAGTATGGTACTGTATGCAAATTACTGCTGTATTTTTGTGGTTTTAGTAGTTTACGTATACGACCTACTCTCTGAAAACTACGCTCCTCATGTTACCATTAATGCTGACCGTTCAAAGACACAACCACCACAACAGGCTCAATAAACACTTCTGTCAGACCAAAAACAAACACTTATGACTCACGTATGCAGCGTTATCATAATCCACGATATAATCCAGACAGAATCACAGTTTACACAGTTCGCATTTAATTTCTCACACACTGACAATAGTCCAGATGATCCAAATCTAGTGAAATATTTAGTCCACACACGTTATTACATCCATAGATATCCACAAACTGCGGTTGCATCATTTCAGACTTTCATATTTCTCCACATATTATGCATAATTTCTCCCATTCTGCATGTGTCGACCGGCTCCTGACCTTTTGATTGACACCTCACTTGAGCCAATAGGAGCCTCCAGTGCTGTTGCTGTGGCCTCAGTTGTCAACAAGGGCCTGTGTTGAAGGAACGCGCGTAACTGACATTTCCTGTAGTTTAAAGAGCCAGTGGCTTATGGGTCTTGTAGTCAATGACACTCGTGACCTCTAGTGCACTTTTGAACAGGTAAGTGGCACAACAGACTGCTGTAAATGTACAGAAATGATAAACATATGGCTCATATGTGTATGAAAATGGCTCAAATAGGAGAGGGGGGGCTATAGGTGGGGCTTATGGTCCCATTGTGTTATTCAGCTAATACCTCCCAGTTTTAGTCATGTGCAGGAGTTTTTTTTTTTTTCAAGAAAATTTTCCGACAAAGATAAAAGAAAAACTTTATCTCAGCATGTTGAAACTTCTATAACTTACAGTAATTCTGACCTTTCAAATGAGGCCATGCATGTCTTAAAATGCCACAAGAATAGCTGGTTGGAACCCAGGGTGTGGGAGCCCTTCTCTGTGGAGTTTGCATTTTCTCCCCATGTCAGTATGGGCTTCTCCGGGTACTCCAGCTTCTTCCCACAGTCCAAAGACATGCAGGTTAATCGGTGACTCTAAATTGTCTGTAGGTGTGAATGTGAGTGTGAATGGTTGTCTGTCTCTATGTGTCAGCCCTGTGATAGTCTGGTGACCTGCCCAGGGTGTACCCTGCCTCTCGCCCAATGTCAGCTGGGATAGGCTCTGTATGCATTACTGAACATTATCCTGGGATGTGTGATTGTACATATTAGACAGCTCAACATATCTTTTTTACCAGATTGTGGTGCTTTCACAGCTGAAATGAAATAATTTGCAACTATTTAATTGATTGTGGATTGATTGTAGCTGTCCAGTTTTTCTACAACACATAGTTGAAGATGTATTTATCAGCATGTGTTCAACATTTTTATCTATTCTGTAAATCTAAACAGCCTGTTAAATGCAGTGAGCAAACAAAGTACAATAACTAATCATAGAGCCTCTGTACACCCTGAACGTCTCAGCGTTGTTCCAGCATGAACTGTTTATCACCCGACCCCTCCTGTGGTCGACAGGATGATCAGCAGTGAGCGGTGAGACGTCCAATCATTCCACTCCATCTCTGCATCTGTGTTTTAAGAAATCTGTGCTGAAGTGAATCATCTTATCAGCTGTTAGATAATGTTTAATAATAACAGTCATTTAATAGGAGGGAACAGCCAGTGCTGCAGCACCACAAAGGGGATGTGTTTGAATTGAAGATGAAATTACAGTCAAGGCTGAGCTCCTGTTTGCTGCAGACGTGTCCACAGAAAGGTGTCTGCAGGAAACCACACCAGCTTTTCATGTTAAAGTACAGGCTGCTTTCTCTCAGGTGTAAGTGTTACTGAAGTGGAAATATTAGCAGTTATGAAAATGATTTCGTTTTCATTATTTATGTTAACCTATTAAAAAAAATGTGTTGCCTCATGAACACAGCGAAGATTCACAGCTGTCCTCTCCACATTTTGGATGATGAGTGTCCGACCTCCCCTACATGAGACCTGAACTCTGCTGCTCCTCTGTTTCAGGAAACTCTTGTAATCGATGACATGTGATGGAGCAAACTCAACAAGATAAATGATCCATGTTGCTGTAATGAAAAGGACTGTTTTTTTTTCTGTGGCCCTGCTTTCATTCTTCTCTGATGGAGACATGGATGAATTGGATGAGTGTGCCACATCTCCAGGGGCAGGGAGATAAATATTATGCCTGACTTCTCCTCCGCCATGTCTGGTTACCAGCTGAAAAGCAATTGTTTCACTCCGCCGTCTTGACTGCAAGACATGTGCTATTTCAAATTAAACCTTCAAGGTCCCAAAGTCATTTATTAACGTCAAAACAGAGGCAGAATGGAATTCTGAGAAACAACAATAAATTCACTGTGGATGTAAGAAATCACAATAAATTCTGAGTGTCTTAGCAGCGAGTGTTGTTTGCTCGTGGAGCAGAATAATATCCAGGATGCAGCTCTCCATTCAAGGCCTTAAAATGTGGAACTAATCTCCCTAAAAAAGACTACTATTTGGCTTCATTGTTTTTACGTTCAGCCTTCCCCAAGTGTTAGATACACTAGCGTGTGTCCATGGGGGGAGTCACTGAGTATGAGTAGCCTTCTCCACCTCCTGTACTCTGAGAGTGTGAGTGGATCGTGATTCACTGATAACACAGAGAGAAGCCTCCTTGAGTGTTTGCAAAGTGTGGACCTTGAGAAGAACAGCTTTGCCAAAAATCCTCTTGTGGCCCCAGAGACCACAGCACAGTGCTCAGTGAAAACAAAGATGTTATAAGCTAGCTTAGCTATTATCGCGCCTTTGCACTACATCTCCCCTGACACCGCATTCAAATCAGTCTCTATTTATTTGGGGTTTTATTTATTTATTACCGCATTTTTCTCCCCTTTTCCGAGGCAAAAAATGACTAAAAGGATTATTTGTGGAATAACTAAAATAATTAGCAATGCTCATGCTTCTTTAATTCAGGCAAACAGGGTTGTATTTTTCCTTGAATCCCAGTGTTAGTGTTAGCATACTGTAATGTAGGTGAGAGGCACAAAGGGCTGCGAGTCTATGAAATTGACAAAAGGGCAGAAAAGGAGACAGAGAGACTACAGTATGTCAACCACAGACAGACTTTATAGGAAATGACAAGAAGCAAAAAGGACTAATAATCATCTGTATAAGCATGAAGAAAATATTCATGGCACAGAATTTAGTGTTTTACAACATTTCCTGAAGACACATTCAATTTGACAATTCTGCAAAAACAAGTTTTCTTAGTACAGTTTCGTATGGTGACATTTTATGGCCACTTGAACACAGCATAAATAAGATGTGAACGCAACATGTGTTACGTTCAATGTCTCAGACAGGTCAGAGAACGGGTAAACAGTAGAGACGAAGGAGCATGGAGGCTGATGAAAACTTTACAGTGGTTTCTTCTTTTTATATATTTCTGCCTTCAGTCTGTCTTTTAAACTCTCATGTGGGATGATGTTTAATTGCTGCTTGGGCCCAGACAGAGAGTATTGTGTGGTGGCTCGTCACTGCATCTCGCCGGTTAAAGGGCTAAAATTAGGGCGTTGGCCCTGTGGTTGTGTTCCGATCGGCACTGACTGTTCAAACATGTTTAACGTGTGTAGAAAAAAATCACCGATTGTGCTTCACTCAGACTATCCACCTTATTCCTGAGGGCACTTCTGTGGAAATGATTATGGGGGCAACTTCCAGTGAGATAGCTGTAGCATTAAGCTAGTTAGTCCCACAGACTGTCTGTGGTTAGTCCTAGTGGCTACTCTTGGTGGCTAACCGCCAACACTGGTTCCTTTCTAAAGTAATTTGCCTTCAGTTTAGCAAACACCAATTTATTTTTTAACTAATGTTAACTTAGCATTTTCTAAAATGTCTTTGTGGAGCTCTGGTACCTGTTGCACTGTCCGTATCCGTAATGACTAACAATCAGTCTAAGCTAAATTTATGTCTTCAGCGACTGTGTGTTGAACATGTAACCAGAACAAAAAGAGCCTGTTCCTGTTGCCAAAGGTACCATTGATATGAGAAATAAACCCACAAGAGTTTCATGAGACTTAGCAAAAAAGTGTTTAATCAGAATTTGCAGAAGAGAATGACACCTAGACTGAGAGGTCCGTCACTCAACGTCAGTACATGATATCCCTGTCTTTCCCCGTCTGACTTCATTCTCAACCTACATTTGAGAATTGCTCGTTATAAAATAAACTCAGCAACAAACCTTGAAATATGTATTTAGTTACTAGGGCTGAGAATGTGTTACTGATTTACCGTACTTCCTTTATATCATAAAAATGAATGCTAAAAGTTATTTCTTTTACTACTACTTCATGTTACTGTTATTGAAGTCTGCTGCTAAATTCAGCATCATGTTCAGCTCAGAACAGTTTTAATGAATTAGAAGTTAAAAAAACGTGTAAACTGCGTTGCTAACTCAGACGAACGGAGGATTAGCTGGGAAACATCACATTTATTCACTTTACATGGAGCTACAGTTAATACTGAATTATGTTACATGTTTGCCGAATGTGAAAGTATCTCTTAATAAGTCATCAGAAATCAGAAATCATCTTTAGAAGGAGCAGATGTTTACCTCAAGCTAGTTCCAGCCATGTTAAGGTTAACGTTAATATTTTAACGGAGCAAGGCAAGCTAATTGCTAGCATGCTTTGAGATGGCTGTCAGAGATGGCTGAGGTGATCACATAATCCTGTTTGAACTGTAACAGATGGTGTGTTCCACGTTTTATTTCCCAATTGCTCTTGGAAAGAAGAATAGAGTACTGTAAAAAACTGTTACCATTTGAAATTGATGCGCACATAATTTGCGCAAGGGATCACGCAGGCTAGGAATAAGGTGAGTAACAGACTGTAATTATTGCTTAGTACAAAAAACAAAAGCTTGAATTTTATTAGTTTTTATACATTTAAAATTGTAAAAAATAAATACATTTTTCTTTCTACTTTTTTGCCATACTGAAAAGACACCAAACCATAACACCACTGTATCGTATTTAACCGAACCATGAATTTTGTGTACCGTTACACCCCTATTAAGCACATTAATATATAGTATGACTGAGATGGGTCATTGCAAATGTATCAACAGCTTAAACTGCTAATATTAATCTCAGTGACATAAGGCTCCCTCACAGTGCTTGAGTTAAACAAAATGAAAAGTCAGTCCCAGTTTACTTTGCTACCAGTTAGCATCTGCTTCCCAATTACATCAGCAATGTTTCCTCAAACTGTCGACTCAATGCATCACAATCGTGAGAGTGTGATGGTTCCCTAAAGGGAGCAGCCACCTGTCAGTGTATACAACAGTGTTTATACAGATAATACTTTGATAGAATGATGAATAGTGTGATATAATTGGAGATGAAAGATTAAAAAAATGCCTGAATGTTGAGATGAAGTGGCTCCTCTGAGGAGCACCTGTAGGAGAGTAAAAAAGGATGAGACCACATTAATAAGAGCAGGAATTTAAATTTCTTAGCATTGAACAGTGCAGAACTGGCATCCTGTAAATTAAATCTGGGTGTGCTGTTCGTTGATAATATTCAATAAAACAATAAATAGCATTAAATCAGAAAACATGCACCTACATGCAAAACAAAGCTGCGATGATAAGGTCGTAGAAAAGGGAGCAATGGGTTAACGCTTACAAAACACTTCACAGGCATGTTGTGCTTGAATTGGGATGTAAGGATAAACCACATCGTTCCAGTCATCCAGATTGGATTTGAGTTTAATTTGATTTCCTTAAGATCAAGAGACCCTGCTTATTTAAAAAAGAAAAACGCATTTTGAAAAATAATCGTGCCGTATTGCACTGATTTTTCGACAGTTGTTTAAATGAACCAATGAATCCTCGTGTTATCCTGAACAAAGACCGTGATCCTGCTATCAGACACTTCATTCATGTCTTCTCAATGCCTGAAAGACAAAGTGGGTAGCACAACAAATTCATTTAGAGCAGTGCTAAAACATGATCGGCATCTGTATAGGCGTGGGGTCTTATTGCCAAGATTAATTATATTCATTATACAGCGCACTGCATACAAATGACCTTGTTTCCTGTTCAATACATGCAGTGATTTTGAATATTGTGTACCCACCAGATTTGTGAAGACACATATGTATAAAAACATGCATTAACTGTGGCTCTTTGCTGCCTTGCAGGGAGCATTTTAAAGAAAAGGTCTGATTTTGCAAGGTTTTACAGGTTAAAGATCGGCTTATCATTATCACATCTTCTTTAGAGACCCAGAATTCCTAGCAGCTCCGTTATTTGTGTCTGTTGTTTATATGTTGTATGCACTGAATGCACACAGTTTAATTGGGTTCGTATCGTCTTGCACTTTAAAGTTACCAGTTGATGTATTCAGCTTCATCACAGATAATCTGCATCAGAGCAGCAGAGGGGTCAGCCGTGACCCCTAACAGGATAAGCAGTTAAAGAAATGAATGAAAATCAGTGTTTTGGCTGTAAAATCTGCACAATTCTTCACACAACTATGAAATTTCACATGCAAGGTCAGAAGGAGTTATCCAATAAAAATGTGTAATGACTCATAGTTCAAACTCTAAAGCCTTGTTTCCACCGAGCAGTACGGTGCTGTTCAGTTTTGTATGTTTTTTATCCGTTTTTACTGTGAAAAGTTGTGGATGGTACCAGTGGAACCGTTCGTACCGTCCCCATTTTTGGTCACCCCTCTGTTGGGGTACCTAGCACACAGATCTGGTACTAAAAAGTGGAGCTGTGAACACTGCAGTCTGTTGATTGGTCAGTAGCAGACAGTCACTCTGCTCAGGGATGAGTTGTGGCTTGTTTTGAAGCTCATCTAACCACTAGGGATGCTCGCGATTAGACATTTAAATGATTAAACGTCCACCACCTTGCAGCAGCTGGAGTTGGAGATATAATAACTTAATTCACTGGGCTGACTGCTGGCAACTTTTAAGGTGGAACATTTACTTGTAATGTTACTCAGTGCTGGAGATGACGCCGTGAAGCCATCAACACACCTTAAATATTCTATATGACAACTTTGATCATTACTTTTAGTAATGAGTGGATCTTCAAACATTTGTTTTATATACATTTATTTTGGCTGGATTATGTGAACTGCATATATTCTGATCCTCACTTGGAGAAAAAAAAGCGCCGTGGAGCGTCATTCCTGTGTGCTGCAGCAACACTAAACCCCTGAGCTTGCCTGAGAAGGACTAAATGCTCAAAGCTGCTATTTTTAAATATCCCATGGAGAGAGACTCTCACTGCAGCCTGTTCTATTTTGCTCTGAAAATGTCACTGTGCAGCCTCGTTCTGTGGACAGTAAACGAGGTGCAGACTTCCATCTGTGTCACGGATAATGAGGAAATACAGTGAGCGCTGGACGGAGCAGTGAGTGACAACAACCCCGCCCACATTTAAGAGTACTGTTTGTGGTGGAAACACTAAACGGACCTAGGGTCTAGGTACCATGTCTGAAGGGTTACTTTTGGTTCCAAAGGAACTGGTGGATATGGGCCTGTAGATGAAAGTGGTGCTGTTACAACAATCCCCAGTCTCCCCTAACCTGGAGCACTTCTTTTTTATTTTGAGATTTGTTTAAGAGCCAAAGATGGTCCTGTAACGGCTGCAGTATTGGAGAAAATGTAAAAGTTATTTCATAGTCACTGCTTCAATATATACATACATTTAATTGAAGAAAAGTTACAAGGTGTTTGTGTGTGCTGTCAAATATAGTTCATAGAGAGAAAGAAAATTAGAATCAGCCAAGGAAATTGCATTTGGTGCATCTCTATTTGTCATAACAGGAAAAACACCAGTATAAGGAATAACATTCATGATGGACTCGTTCGATTTTGACTGTATTTTCATTTAGGTTTACCAATTCTATCATCATCAAGGCCTGGTCATACCAGCATTTAAAATGCTGAAACTGTGCAGCTAAATCACTTCATTCATTCAAATATGGTGAACCGAGAATTCACACCTCATCTGTCGGAGTATAAGCTGCTCCACCAAAGAGGGAGGGTTTGCAGACAGTGATGAGACATGAGTCAATGCTATAGATGAGTAAACTGTGTGAACTTATTCTCCTGTTTGCTCCTTTTATTTCCCTCCTCAGCAAATACTGGATGAAACAGTGTCCAATCCTGAGAACTAAATGTCGGAGGAAGTAAATGGCCTCATACACAGAAAGAAAGAAGAAAGTTATTGTGGTTGACTAGTGCTAGCATGTTTCAGCTGGCTAGCGTGTTAGCGGTTAGCTTGGCAGCAATATCTGCTACCTGCTTTGTGAGTCGCTCCAACGAATAAAATATTCCACATATGCACCAACTAATTGTGCCAGTTCCTGATGTGACTTTATACATGTTGACTCTGACTTTATGGGGCCCTTAAATAGAATGGAGCTGTCATTAAAGTGATTAATTACACATGTGGTTTACCTGCTATGACGAGTGTTGAAGTTGCTCTTCTGGCTGAACGGGTTTGATTCCGATTCAGATGTCCTCTTTAGTTTTAGTTTAGATCACAGTAAAATAAGTAGAAAATAAAACATGGTGGTGAATTGTCAAGCATGTCATTAAAGATAGCCGTGGTCTGCACACACTTGATTTATGCTTTTTTTTTTTTTATTTCTTTCTTTTGAGCAACAACAGCAGGATTTATTGACTGTCCTCACAAGTCGTCAGCGATTATAAAACGTAAGCATGACCCATTCATAGTCTAGATAGATATAGAACAGCCTAGACCTTTTTACAAAATTAGGGGGTGGGGGGGGGGGGGTCAGGCAGAGGATCAAAGTCTAATAATCATGAGATATGGATCCATATTTGTGGGCCTAAACTCAATAAACAAATATTGAGGTTAGCATAACAAACAGAATGGCGTGTAAGCTGAAGGACCCACCCCCGGGTCCAGGAATGGGACTGTGTGCCGGTGTTGCTCTGCAGTTGTAGAAGATGTGAGTGGAAACACATCCAACATACTAGCATCACCCAGATGTGCCCATCACCAGGATGAGGAAAAAACAAACCACAGGCCAGCTCCTTATCCCCGCTGCTTTCAAGCAGCCTTAGGACATTAAAGCAGAACAGGATACGGTGTAGGTGTTGCAGGTATATTAACTGACATACACTGAACATGATAACGCACAGTTCAGCATCACCCAGATGTGTCGATCACCAGTATTCTTCTATGATGAAGTCTGTAATGACACGACAACATGCAACAACCTTTAGCAGATAATTTTCCTGGTGGCGGACTGGTGGAAGTGGATCAGTCTCCTGGCTGAAAATCCACTTCCCCTCCTGCCCGCTCTACGCTGACGTCTCGCTCTTTATACTGCGTCAGTTGCTCAGCATGTCAAGTATTGCTGCAGATAGGTTTGCACTGGAGTTAGTAGACAGTCCAGTGCGTCTCATGGAGGTGCCAAAGTGTGCCTTCGGCGTTGGTATCACACGTCTAGGGTCGTGACAAAGTGTCGGTATTTGACAAGTGGACTCTCTGGAAGTCTGCACAAAGTCCACTTGAGGCCCGTTGTGGACTTGTTGGATTGTGGATTTGGACAGTGCGAAGCACTCCCGGACTTCCCGTGAATGCGCCCGCAAAGTCCAAGGGTCAAAATGTGGTGAAGTGCGGACATTTGGATTCAGCCTGAAAACAAACATTAGACAAAAGAAGGGGGAAACAGGAAACACAGGGGAGAGGCAAAGCTGAAACACTAACAATAATCAAAAATAAAATGTGATAATAAATAAAAAAATATTATTAGATTAAGCTACCTATCAGTATATAACGTAATACCAACAGCAGCATTAAAGGCATTTGTACATTAATTTATCAATGATTATAATCCCATAATATATTATTCTGCAATGAGCCACTCTGCACTCCGTACTTTGAGTAAACTTTGATGCTGATACTTTTGTACTTTTACCACAGTAAAATCATGACTGCAGGACTTTACTCATAACTGAGTATTTTTACACTGTGACTTTATGCTTTATTTTATACGTTGTGAGTATTTCTCCCACCGCTGATTTGCGATGGATTTATTCAGACAGGTACACAGTCTACTCTTCAGGACTACCTGTGCTTCCTCCTGCAGCCTGTGCAGCAGCATTTACAGTGAATGGACGGGTTGATGGGACCGTAACTTTCAGTATTCTTATCCATCCATAACTATTACCACACCAGTCCTCTGCCTCGCCTCTCCACACTAGAGAAAAAAAAAAAAATCAAAGAGGGTATTAGGCAGCAGGGTTATTCCCGACACTTTGCTGGAGGCTGGCGTTAATCTGTGCGTTTTGGAGAAACGAGGTTAGTTAAGCATTTTAATGGCCCTAGCCCTGTGATAATTAGGCCTGCCCTGGAGGGAGCTCCAGTTGAGCCACTTGGGCCTTGAAATGGAGCCAGGGAACTAAAGCCCTGCACGCACACAATGATCCTGAACTAATTCCCTGAGTAAATATTTTCTCCCGTTCACTCCACAGCCTCTTTCTCTTTAAAGTTGTAAAAGGCCTGTTTCCTTTTTCTATTTTTCACACTTTTTTTTTCCACCCTCCCTCCCTCCGCAGATATTTTTAGAAGGAGGCACTTGGAGCAGTTTTACATTTCATTCTGTTCTTTCTTTTTTCTGTCATTGTGTCCTATTTCATCATGCGATAAAGCTCATACAAGGCAGTCCTTAACAGTTCTCCTGCGTGCATTTTTACACAATCACCTGGCACGTAGAGGCGAAGCCTCTGTTGTGTCTTGTCTGACTGGCGTGGCCCTTGACCTCCAGGCCCGCGGAGGGGCCCTCTGACTGACTTATCCGATCGTCCTAAAGGGGATAGGTCTCAGAACATTGTGTATAGTCTTCCCTTCCTGTCTGTGTCTGGGGCTCCCACAGCACAGAGAAGCCCCTGAGCTACAGCTGCTATTGTTTCATAGCACAAAAGACAGACATCACATTAAAAGTCCTCTGTATCGACTTGAACTCACATCAGTCTTTGTCAACAGAAGAATCAAAGGCAAGCATTGGCTCCAGCAATTAAATATATAAAAAATATATTCATGAATATCAGAGACGTGCGGTAATCAGTCTATTAATGTGGAATAAATGCACAATTCCTGATTTGTTTTTGAATGATGTCTTTATTCATGCTGTGGACTGAGCACACCCCGCCATTAAGTTGTCAGTCTACAAGTTTGTGTCTGGGTGATAAAGTTCGTCAGCTTTCAGAGTGTTGTTTGGAGGATGTTTTGACTGACACGTGGCCCTCGAGCTACAGAAGTCAGCGCCCAGGTTTCCCAGGGACACTACTTGTTTGGCTCAGGGAACCTTTGTGAGAAGTATCTTCATCTCACTGCTGCTCAGTCAGCCCATTTCTCCAGGCCACAGTGTCAGGCATCATTTATCTCTGACAGTGAAGCTGTCTAGAGTGTGTGTGTGTGTCTGTCTATGCGAGCGTGCATGGGTGTTTGTATACGTGGGTCCGCCCGTGTCTCTGTGTTGGCTGGCTGGCATGTCGTCATGTGTCATATGGGTGTCCCAAGGACAATCGTCAGAGCGGGCTCCGGCGGAATGAGCAGAGAAGATGGATGTTTTCTGAACATAGGAGAGTATCATTAAAGCTACCTGTGCTGCGCTTGATTGATTTGCTGAATCACAGTCGCTGGATGTTAACATAAAACCCGCAAATGGCTTCAATTTAAATATGTTACTTATCAACACTCCACAGTCCATCAATGTGAAAATCCTCCGCAAGCTTTAATTTAATGGGAAGCATGTAATTTTTCATTACACAGTAATTAGATGATATTAATTGCAAAACATCTGTTAACTTAGCTGACGTATGACGGCTGCCAGACTGACTAATGTACATGGTAGTTCAACACATGAGACAGGATTTTAACGTTTAAAGCACATGAGGCAAAGATACTGCGTGAGGTGAAAGGGACAGGTGCATGCCACCGCTCTAAAATCAACAGGAAGTTGGCTCGATTACGTTCAGTAGTTCAGCTCAGGCAGACAATTAAAGATAAAGTTTAGTATTTTTCAACCTGGACCTTTATTTCACATGTTTTTGTGTCTAGGTGAATTACAGGAACATTAAATTTGTCTAGTATTGAAAGAGAGAGCTGCAGTCAGCAGTGATGAAACAGGCTGCAATGTAACCACTCTGGGCACTGTCAATGTACATCTACTAAAAGAGTTTTTGCCACTGATAGGCTCAGATTATTACTCTCAATGTCTGCCAACATTATGGAAAGACTCCACAGAGACAGACCATTTGGTTTAACCAGAAACAGCCCTGAAATTGCTATCGCCAAACCCACCAGAATCCATTTAAATAAACAGTAATTTTAGCATATATAAAAACAGCATATTGTCACATCTAACTGTTTGAATTAAGGGTTTATTTTAACCAAGTTACAACCTATGGGGCTAAAAAAATTAACCAATAACTGCAGTTCCTCTAATGGCCACTTGAGGCTGGCTCCAGAAGTGAGTCAATCCCCAATGAGTCCAGTCTTCAAGTGTCCAACTTTACAGCAGAAATAAACACGTTTACAGCCTGGTACAAAAACAGTTTGGGAATCTAAGCTAATTTCCATGTTCATGACAGCTGTACAAGGGGTGAATTATTTTTTTTAACTCACCTGTTCACATTTTATTAAGGCCCAAAGTTACGCATATTTAAGAGCGGGGCTGCTTGAGTGACAGGCTATCTGTGAGGCATCGCTACAGTGAAAGAGATTCTTGCTTGTTGCATCCTCTTGCCCAAATTTGGTCACTTCCTGCTCTAAAAATCCAAGATGGCAATGGTTGAAACAACGAACTTGATGCTTTAAATATGAGAATCCACAAACCAATGACATCACCGTGGCTATGCAGTCTGTAATTTCCACCAAACCAGTTGGGGACCTCATTTAAAAGAAACTAATTTTATCTGTGTAAAACACACTTCATTCAAAGTCAAAGTCTGGTGGGTTTGGTGATGGCGATTTCGGGGAGGTTTCTTGTTAAACAAAACAGATCTTACACTTCAACAAGAAAGTCTGTTGCTGTAGGGATCCTTTCCATAATGTTGTCAGACACTTAAAATAACAGTCTGAGCCTGTCAGTGGCAAAAACAAGTTGTTTTAGTGGACATTAATTGACGGTATGAACAACCCCAGAGTGGTTACAGTAAGTCTGTCTTGCCGCTGCCGGCTGCAGCACTCTCACTGAACAAGAATATAGGGTCCAGGTTGAAAGATGCCAAAACCCTTCAAGGTCCTTTATTCAATTAATAATTGCCCCCCTTTATCTGAGTCATGACTCAGTCAAATCTAACACAGAGGCATGATACACGTTTTTAGATTCAGTGGAAAATGCACTTTATATATATATCATTATCTCAGATCATTGTAAATAAACATCCATAAACAACAAAACAACATGTCAGAGCTGAGAATCTTTTTTTTTTTACTTTTTGTATATTAAAGTGATCCGGTGGTAGCTGACTGTACATTCATTGGCACATTGCAGAAAGAAACTGCTAATAGCTGATTCGACATACGTCTAATAGTGCCGCTTTGCCAAAACGTGAACAAATGAAGACAAAAATCAGGCAGCAGTTGTGTTGATTTGTGATTTGGTGGGCTGACAGTGTCGGTCTGAAAGCCCTCGCTTTAATACATTCAGCACTGTGGAGTTTTAATAAGGAACATGAAAGACTGAAGATAGCTTTTTAAGAACACACTGTACATGCTGGCGTCTTATCCCGGTGTATTAGCCTAACCCTTGCCGTGCACATTCTCTCTTTGTCCTCCACTTCCTCTCCAATCCCTCTATTACCCTGCACGTCCTCCGCACCCCTCCTCTTTGTCCTGTCTCAAGGCCATGGCCAGTCATGGGCTCGGGCCCGTGCTCCTAGCAGCCACTGACCCTTTGTGCCACCTTTATCACAGACTTCTTTACCGTGGGCTACTTAACCACAGCGCTAACTGCAGGTCCTGCGGGTCTCTGTGATTGTGCTCTGCATTGAGCAGAGAGATGAGGATTAACACCGACACTCGATAAAGGGGTCAGAGGTGTGCAGTGATTATTTGTGTGTGTGTATTACGGCAACGAGAGAGAGAAAAAGAGAGACAGAGAGAGTGCGTGTGTGTGTGCAAGGTAAGCCTCTGTGTGTGTGTGTGTGTGTGTGTGTGTGTGTGTGTGTGTGTGTGTGTGTGTGTGTGTGTGTGGCTCTCACAGGGTAGAGGATGAAGCAGGTGGAAGGGGGTTGGGGACATGGCTGCAAGGTTGAGGTGAAATAGATGGATAAGGTTAGCTGAGTTATCAGACAGGAGCATCACAATCAAGCTGTCAGCTCAATGCCTCCCTCTCTCTGCTCTCTCCCTCTTTTTGATAAACAGAGGAATAGGATTACAATTTGGACTGGTCCCGGGGCAGCGAGGAAGCCGGCCCTGCCTTTCAGCTGCATTCTCTGCTCTGTGAAAGGAGCACAAGAAAGGCACAAATCTGCCAGACAGGGCTTTCTGGGTGGGGAATCCTAGTGGAAGACGATAGAAGGGCATTCTGCCAGAGAACATGGTGTAGAGGGTGGCTCATAAAAACTAAAAATAAAATAAAATTAAAAAAAAAAAAAAAATTCAAAAGTGGTTCACTGGTTAATATTCAGCCATCCAGACATATAGTTTCATTTTAATTTTTACAATTGCGTGATGCTCACATCATTAAAACAGTCCATTGAGCCATACAGTTCAGTTCAGTTAAGTTTGGTACGCTCTTTTCCTGTTTCCGTTGTGAAAAGTTGTGGATGGTACCAAAATAACCGTTCGTACCATCCCCATTTTTGGTCCCCCTTCTGTTGGGGTACCTAGCACACAGATCTGGTACTAAAAGGTGGAGCTAGAAACACTGCAGTTTGTTGATTGGTCAATAGCAGACGGTCACTCTGCTCAGGGCTGAGTTGTGTCTGGTTTTGAGGCTCATGTGACCACTGTTCATACTGTGGAGAGTTTAATCAGTAAACTATAATTTAATTCACTGGGCAGACTGCTAACAAATTTTAAGGTGGAATGTTTACTTGTAATGTTACTCAATGCATGAGCTGACGACGTGAATCAATCAACACACCTTAAATTTCAATATGACACCTCTGACCATCACTTTAGTGACGATAAGTATTCATTGTATTTTCGGAGAACTGTCTTGTGGTCAGGGTGAGAAGCCTCTGAAGCAGCATTTCACATGAAGTCAGCTATTTCCTGTTTGACTTGCTCCAGAAACCTGACATCTCTTATCCCTCACAAGTGCAGCAATACTGGGTGTGAAAAGTCATTGGACCCTGTTGCAGGCCACTGCAGGCTGAATGTTTGACATACATTCAGACATGATGAAACTGTAAAATAGTAAATATTATTAACTCCACCAGCTACACTGTTAAAATAGTGATTACACGTCAGTTATCTAATAAGCACTGATGGGGTGGTTTTTATCTGTACGGTACTTTTGATCCCTAGCATAGTTTTTTCTAATGATACTTAAATACACTTACAAAACCCTGCATCTCCAACTTTGGTCATTTTGAATGTTTCAGATTATATTATTACATCAGGCCTATTCAGTTGGCAGCCTGTGGACCATATCAGGCCCAGAGGCAAATCTGATATACCAATATGACAAAATATATAAATTACAAAGAGTGTCCAGAAGCAGTTAACGGGTGAACCATCTTTACCCGAAATCATTTACAACTTTGGCACAAACGTTTACTCAGATTTGAGGATTAACTGATTAGATTTTGGTGGTCAAAGGTCACTGTGACCTTTCATCCATCTCAGTCTTGTGAATGTTAGTGGTCAAAGGTCAAAGTCACTGTGACCTTGCATCTGTCTGATTTCGTGAACAAGATATTTTAAATGCTTTGAGGGAATTTCCTCAAATTTGTCACAAATGTTCACTTGGACTCAAGAATGAACTGATTGGACGTTGGTGGTCTTAGGTCAGAGGTCACTGTGACCTTACAAAACATGTTTTTGGCCATAACTCAAGAATTTATACACTAGTTATGACAAAAAAATAACACAAATGTCTAACAGGATAAAACAATGATAATACAATACAATTATATGATAGATATAGATATGTTATACAATAATAACAATTTATATCCAAAAGGTCAAAGGTCAGCTTCACTGTGACATCATAATGTTCTGCATAAAACACTATGTCCATTATTCAGCATCATATCTCAGGAACAGAAGGGGAGACATTTGGTCAGATACTGAATTGGGTGTTCACCTTGAAACTGTGGTGACTACATAGATCTGCTGTGCTGTTGGTGTTTTTTTTTTTTACAGATATAGTTGTAAACTGTAAGTGCAACTTGACTGGTTCATGAAGGCAAAGCATTAATTCTTGGTTATCACATTCATTTGCATTTTTTAAAAAAACTGTCATTACCAAAAGCTAAAAAAAAAAAAAAAAAAAGGGTTTGATTAAGCTGCTGTTTTAACCATCGCTGTTTCCTGGTTTTAAATTTGAAAAAAATAAGAAAAGATTTTGTGATTAGTACCTCAGGATTACGTGGTCCTTTCTCCTAATTCTTAAAAAGCAATGAACAGTTTGGTTATCTGAAACATTCCTTCTCATAAGGTTGGAAACAGGGCTGTTTTTCTTAGCTCATAAAGTGTTAACGCTTTGGGAACACATACTTTTCTAAGGACTGTGATAGAGTATTTTACATTGTAGTATTGTTAGGTGTGAATAAAAAATCTAAATACATCTTCATGCTGTAATACAAAACTATCAACATGGATATATACCACAAATAATAATAATTATATTGAATCAACCCTAATTTTAATATATTTCTAAACAATGAAAAGGGGCTCTGTAAAGGCAACAATTAACATTAGAGGAGAAACTGTTGTACACATTCAATATTATAATAATTTATTATTATTATTAATTGGAATTTAGTCTGTTCTTTTCTTAAAGTCAGAAACATTATACAACACAAAGGCTCATGTTGTGGTTGTTTTGTCGACTTTGTTCGGGACACAAAAGGCTCGCTGTTCTTCCCGTCCCCCTGCCGACTGATCTGGGAGATTTTTTTAAACGTTAAATCTGCAGAGAGTGCAGAAATAATGTTGGGACAGCGACCAGAGCAGCAGGGCAATTAAGACAAATTAATTATGGCGGGGGTGTGCGAGCAGAGCCCAGCTAAAGCGTGAACCCACAGAGGTGTAAGAGCCACATATAAGGGCTCTCCAAGAAAAAGGGCCGTGGCACTCGCCCATTTGCTATCTCATTATCTACAAGGAGAGAAAACTCCACTTTGTGATTCTGACGTGAAGAGAGCCCTGCTCTTTGACTGCAGGCACAGGCGTCTGCTGTTCTGGCAGGTGAATGCATGGCTGAGCAGAAATTAAACGTGTGCTTCTGCTCCCTCAGCCAGGCTTCTTCTCCAAAAGATGGTCCATCACAGTCACTGACCCGTTTTCTTCTCTCTCATCTACATGTACATAAATTCCCTTTTCCTGCTAAGAAATGCTCACTGAAATATCTATTATTCCTTCCTTGTTCCCTCGCCATTTCTCTGGCTGTGGTGTCCAGGGAGCTGTGTGACCTTCTTTTTTTGAGCTCCTTCCCTTTCTGGGACAGTGAAACTCACTACAAGTATCAGTCTGGTTGCATAAATTTTTCTATCTTTAACAACTATTTTTTTCTATTTATTTCTGGAAAACTATGTGCTGTGTTCTGTATTTGTGCTGCGGGGCGCATTTGAAATAGACCAAAGGACACACACATTTTGTACTGCACTTCTGCAGCACTGACTCAGACAGATGAATTAGCATTGTAGCAGTAGCTTTAGATGATCACATGCATGCGTCCCTTTGTTCCTGGGGAGTGGAAACTTGTTTGGCAGAGCTAACTCTAAGCAGCGACAATTGTTTTGTACAAATAGGATCAGGAACAGGAAGAGAATCATGAACATCTCATCATAAGCTCAGGCAACAAGTGAAAACATCCCCGAAACCTGAATGAGCAGAGACACTGACACAGATCCATGCTCTATTCTTTTGTAAAAACCAAATCCCTCTTTTCCTCCTTTCTCAGCCATAATATGGCTTCCAAGCGAGGTCCAGCCAGAAATCTTGCGGCATGGCCGTGAAATAAAGGAAGTGCTGCCATGCCTGACTATGCCAGTGAATAAAGCCAAAGCAAATTGCTTAGGGAGAGTTTGGTCCAATTGGATGCCATCCCTTGGTATGTAATTCCCATGGCACGTCGTTGGCAATGGCGTTGCACGCCTCAATCAGGTGTGGGGGCCTGGAGGAGGCCCTGCTCATTTGCATGTCCAAGTATGAGGGGAATTCCTCTTAGGAAGGAGCCAGGCTTTGATGTGGGCATTCCCACTTGGATTACGGGACTAAAATAGACAGTAATGGATCAGTGAAGTCATTCATCACCGGCATGTGGTTTGCCCAGTCCTCCTTCACCTCCTAAACCACGCTCGGCTTCAAAGAGAGCCGTCCATTGAGCTCCTCCTGCCAGGACACCGACTGTAGATGAGACTGATGTAAATGAGCCAGGAAGTGATGGCATTAATTTGAGATTGGTTTGATGATCCATCACAGTCGTAAGGTCACTTCCACATGTTGGTGGCAGAACTGGGACACTTGGCTAATGTTGCTTTACTTAGAAGGTAAGAATTTTTATGCTTTAAATATATGTTAGTAATTTATGCCTGGAATATTTATTTAGCAAGTTTCATATTACAATAACCTCTTTTACACTGCCTGTTCAAGGCGGGAAAGTTGCATCGTCATCCCACTGTGCTGTTCTGTATAAAACGTACGAACACAGAATGGGGGGACAGAGTTGTCTCACCTTTAAACCAACAACTGAGGTAGTAACAACACCGAATCGATGTTTGTGTGAAAGGGACAGTCTGAAGGATGGGACGGATGGGACGTTTTGATGACATGTTATGTATGCGACGCACCACCAGGAGATTTCAGAAGCAGGTAGTAGCAGTTAGCAGCTAACTTGAATAGGAAGAACAGCAACTGAAAATGTCCACAAACTAGGGAGTCAATTGGCTCCAGAACCTCCTTACCCTCCAAGCAGCGGATGAGATCTGCCGCCATATAACAGGGATGGTAAATGATTGTTATTGCCTAGTTATGCCATCGTTATTGTTTAAACAATGCTGCCTCACATTTATGTTATGTGTCACACTAGATGCTGACACTTGTGTTACATGTCATGCTTCACACAGCGTTGGAGGCCCTGTTCATTACTATAAAAGTTGTTCAGTGGCGCATGAAGCTGAAAAATTTGACTTCACAGGTATGAAATTACCTGGATGTTCTGCATCATTGGGCCCACAGAGCAATTGCACCACAGGTTTTGGCCGGCTGAGAGATAAACTTCTGGTTTAGCCCTCCGCTAACTTGAATCGGGATAACATGATTTAATTGGGAGGCTCTTCTAGACTTTAGAAATGCTATCAGACCGAATGGATCAAATCCCGTTACTGAAACGAGTCATATCACGGGGAATGTGACACACAAAAAAAATTAACAACCGATTTACAGGTGTCATTTTCCAAATGTCAGTCTCATAGAAAAAGTATTTTTGGCCTCATGGCATCACACGATGGACTCTGTTGTAATAGTTCGGTCATTATGTCGTTTTGGCTTCAAAGCCCAGCGGTGTTCCTGGGGGCATGCTCAGTACATATGCTCAGATGTTCATCTCTAAAATTTGACATATTGCTTATGTAGCTGTTATCCTTTTCAAAAATATACATGAACACGGAGACTGTCCATTCCTCACCTTCCTTTTCGCTCTGTTTTGGTCTCCACCTAACTTCTTAGTTGCTAAATTGTCCACCATGTTTATCAGAATCAGAATCAGCTATTTGCTAACTCTGCCTGTAAGTAGAACACAGGGTTTATAAGAACTTTTGCTGTAAACAGGTGCTTGCCGAGACTGGAAACGACGATGGTGAGAGCCATGAGAGTGAACCAAAACAAAGGGCTGAAAGTCGCTAAAATGTTCTGAAGATATAAAGGGGACTGCAGAGTTGGAGAGCAAAGTGTGTTTTGAAAAGCAACCAGTCTCACTCTGAGGTTGTTGAATACTGGCACTTGGTCACTTCCAGCGCCAGACACCAGAAAAACGCTGTCTTTTCGCGTCAGCATGATACACGGCCAGTCGTTATTGTTTACTGGCACCCGGCAGTGTCAGGGAGAAATGTGGTGGGAAGAACAACAATTAAGGGGTGAAAGTCAGGGTGTGTGTTGGTTTTCAACCAGGAGGTGGTGTTGTACTGATGTAGTGTTTATTTTAAAAGAGACTGTATGCAAACTGTACATTTCCTGTTAAAATGGAAGAGTATTTTGAAAACAGACAATACATGTAACAGGAAGTTGACACAGTGTCCCAGAACATCAACAACGCACCCAGGGTGACTTGCATGTCGTATGACAGTGGGGAAAGTCCATGACCAAACATCGATATGTGACGAGGTCGGAATGAGAATGTGTTGTGAAAAGAGAAGAAAGTGCATTTAAGAAGTGTAAATTGACACACCGTCCCTGAATGTCCAAAAGCAGGGTACCCAGAGAGCGGACATGTCGCTGCTTATTCAACAATGCTCAGTCATCCACAGCAAAATGAATGCTTTACCACAGTGGAGCTGTGACCATGTGACTCTCAGGACACAGAGGGGACAAGCACTTGAACATGTGACGTTTCACCCACTGTTGTTTTAACAAATCAGGTGAGGACCGGGTGAGGGCCCACCTCTTGCTTTGGCATCTCAGTTTGATAAGCTAACATGTATTAGCATTTTAAACTCGCTCACAAAGCAGAGCCATCAGCCTGATGTGGATGGAGGTTGTATTTTTTTGTAATTCTGTTTTATTTGCAATTCACTCCTGCTTTTGAATTTCACTTCACTTTCATAATTTTGATATGTAGTCTCCTTACCTGCATCATACTGGTTTAACCCTGCTGGTTTGATCCTTCACTGACATACTGTAAGTCCACCTGCTTTCCATACAGTAACAGCTACCAAAAGAGTTTTATTACTGCGGCTGTGTATCTTCCCACAACAGGTAAACGGAGAGAGGACAGTTGTAGAAGAATGAAGGAGAGGGAGAGACATGGGAATAAAAAGATAAACAGTTTGACCTTCTGTTTCTGCCAATTTCCAGTGGTCGCCCCCCTCCTTAGCCTTCTCTTTCCCTCTTTCGCCCTCAGCCCTGTGTCGGACGAATCCTTTTTGGAGGGATAAATAGCACTGCTGCGCTTTGATAGCCCCAGTCCCAAACAGCAGCTACCGATAAATAAAAGGAACTTTCTCCATTTATCTCTGTGAGAAAGAAGTTCCTATTAGGGTCCCCATAGCCACGGGGCCTTTCCCTCCTTCACTGCACAGCTTTGTAGATTGCCTGCTTGGTTTAAGGTGCTATTGAGTGCTCACCAGGACAATTACATGCCAGGACCCCCCTCCGGAAATGTCCCTCCCCTCCACTTCCCTCTCCCGTCCTGTACCTCTGTGCCAGTGTTGCACGAGATGCTATCCGCGATAGGGCTGGATGGGAATAGTGTGTGCGGAGCGTCGTGTAATTGCGTGTGCATGTGTGTGTGTGAGCTCCCTGCTGGAAGAGGGGACAGAGGGGGTAGAGTGATAATGGCCCTCTGAATGGTATGGAATAAAGTATCATTGCTCAGTGCCTGGAGTCAGACAGTGATGCTAATGCAAATGGTTTTTACCCCCACCTCTCTGTCTGCTATAATGATAGCCCCACAAACAGTATGTATGAAGAAACAGAGCGAGTGAGGTACATAAATAAAAATAGCGCACACCTCAGTGAAAATGACTTTTTGTTGCCTTCAGGGAACTTAAGACACACCTTTACACTTTCCCTCCGGGCCTCCTCTATTTCCTACTTCTCTTGATATTTTTTTTTATCATTTGATAACATAAAGTAGAGATTTCTGCAAGGAGCAATATAGCAGTGAAAAAAAAAAAGAATCGTGCCGGTTTTTAGAAAGACTTGGCCCTCGACCGGGCATGTCAATCTCATTTCCAAGCGCCTCACAAAATCCAGGTGTTTTCAACACATCAAATGAGATGTGTGTATTGGTTATAGGGTGCAGAAGTCCAAGGCTTCACCTTGAGAAGATACTGATATTTTCCAGCATATTGTTAAATCATAAACAGCCAATTGGATGACACTGGTGTGCTTTTCAAACACAGCGCCTCGCCGGATGAATAGTCGCAGAAGAAAATGCAAAGAGTCTGAAGCTATTGTTTGTCTCTCAGCGAGAGTCTCGGAGGAAAGTATCGTCACAATCGCAAGTGTGGGCAGTTTGAGCCAGAGCATATGCAGAGGAAGAAGACGAGAGAAGGGGGGAAAGCGATGCC
Organism: Epinephelus fuscoguttatus; assembly: GCF_011397635.1. Lineage (NCBI taxonomy): Eukaryota > Metazoa > Chordata > Actinopteri > Perciformes > Serranidae > Epinephelus > Epinephelus fuscoguttatus. Next base: position 34,943,046 of record NC_064761.1, read on the forward strand.
ATAAATCTCCGACCACAGAGGAGACAAGCAGGAAGGCTGATCCAGGATCGAGCCGAGGATCTGAGATGCCGGAGCGCCACAAAAGGCGTCTATCGGAGCAAGGACAGCCTGATCTCTACAGATGCATCATTGGGATGCAGAGAGCACCGGCGTGTCGGCTGTAGCATCTTCTGGCCCCACAGCGGCACCAGAGGAGGAGTCCACGGACACGGAGGGGAGACCTGCTGCCGAGAGGTTTCTGAAGACAGGCAGTCTGCGAACTGATAGAGAGGGCAGTGCTAATCAAGGAGCCTGCAGGCCCCTCATGCTCATGCTCGGGCCTGTTCCTATATCCCCACTCCTCTGTCTACTCCGTTTACTCAGTTTTACTCGCGGAGCCTAAGCTCCTTTTATTTCATGGTGTCAGTTTTCAAAGGCTTGTCTTTTGTCTTGTGAAAAGCTGTGCGACTTAGCCGTCCTTTTGTGGAGTGGACTTATTGTTGAATTGTTGAAATTGTCTCTTGTACAGAAACACTGGCTAAATGAAACAAAACACATAATGATATAATTCATTATTACTGCATTTATTAATAGCACAATTAAAAATAAAAAAAAATCGGGCTGACGGATAAAACGCCCACCTTTCTATTTCTGTTGAAGGCCAAAATAGTGACTCCTCAGGCAGCTGGGGCAGCCTTATATAAATACTATAAATGGTCACCTCCTTTCACAATGCCTTTGTAATATATCATTTGGCTTCACAGTGGCCTAATATCTGGGTAAAGTTTCATAAGGGTGCCTTTTGGCGGCCTGAGCTAAGTGGTCTTAGCTGCCTGTGATAGGCCTGTGTGCTGAGCAGGTTCTGGAGATAGCAGCTCTCTGGTGGCACAGCTTCTCTCATAGGTCCCTCCCTGGCAGAAAGCAAAAGAAAGGGAATAAAGAGGGGCTGGGAGAGAAAGAAAGGAGGCAGGAGGGAATTGACACAGAGCTTGGCGAGGAGCCAGAGCCGGCCTCCTCGCGTCTAATGTACGAACGGGGATTTATTTAAACAGTGAGAAGAGAGGACAGCTTCACAGTGCCAGATTAATTCCGCTTTTTATTCAGAAAATAAAAGAGACTTTGAATTATTAAGAGATAGCGGGATTAGAGGCCTCTCTTTCCAACCCCAATCTACGCTCCTTTTAATTTCCACTTTATTAGAATTCTTTTTGAAGTATTTTAATGTGGACAAAAGGAGAAGAAGAGAGAGAAAGCAGAAAATATTAAATATCAGTTAAACTGCATTAAACATAAGCCCAAGCCTCCATTTTTTCACAGTCATATTGATCCTACTCTTTCACTTCTCAATTATCAACTTTTATTGTAGGTTCAGCCAAGTGCAGAGGCCGATTTTGAAATGAAACGGCTTCTATCTTCTATTCATCCTCAGGGCTGTGGGGCTGCGGTGGGGTTTCTCGCTCCCTCACACTCTCTCTTCACTTCACTTCCTTAAACCCCACTCAAAATGTGTCAGCGAGGGCGATTGTGTGGCGCTCCGAGGAGGAGGTGGAGGAGGAGGCTGCGGTTCTCACGTCTCCTCGGCTCGGGTCAGCGCGGAGGGTCGGGGGAGATCAACAGGAGAGGACAGGCACAGGTCAAACTGTCTCGCTTGAAGTGCACTCCAGTGGACAGCGGCTGTGTCCCTTTGAAAAACATGTCAAAAACGCCATTCTCCTGCCGCCGTCCTCGGCTACGATGCTATATTTTTAGCCACCCTCTGTTTACTTAATATGCACTTCATGCTATATTTGCTTCTTAGCTCTCCATCTAGGGAACGGCGTGCCCTCACATTACTGGCGAGCCGAGCAGTGCAGCATTGTGCCCTCTACAAATCTCAGCAGCCATAGGAATTTGATTGTGCCGGAGGATTCTCTCTGTCAGACAACCGGTCCATAATCTCTGGCAATTCTTTGTGCAGGAGGATTACCACTGAAAGTGTTACCACATATTTACAACTACTCCGCTAACTCTCAACAGGCTCTCCTGCATCCAGCCCAGCCAAAGCTAAGCCACGGTTAACATAGGAAATCAAGCTGAGATTTAGGACATCTCCCTCTGAATCTAAGTGTGCGCTCTATCTGAACACAGAAGAAGGCACGGGGTCTTTTTCACTGTTGAGTTTAGCCCAGATTTAACCTCGAGGATTACCTGTGCTAAAAAAAAAAAAAAAAGAAAGAAAGAAAGGAAACACATCTGTTTGTGTGTAAAGCACTTGACATCGTCTTCCCCGGGGATAGATCAGTCGCCCTGCGGTAAACACAGAGCCATTCATGTGAAAATGATCACCCTGTAATTAACAATTTACACAAGAGGAAATTGGTAGAGAGGGTGCAGTCTTTTTTTCTTCCATGATATTAATACTTAATAATATGAATAAAAAACAAAATAAACTAAGAAAAACAACCAGCTTCATTCACCGTGTTTACTCGTTTGCTCTCCTCGATTCTAAAGCAAACTGAGGGTCAAGAGGCCGTTTCAGCCATCCTCCTTTTTAGCATCTGTGTCTTATCGCTCCATCAGAGCCCAAGTGTTTCATTCAAAGTCTGACTAGATAGGCCTTGTGTCTGGCTGTTGTTATTGAAATAAACTGGGCCTGTGTTGCCACCCCGGCCTCCCCCCCTCTTGCTTCTGTCTATTCTGAACAAGTGTATCTTCAGAAACACGCCAGCTTGTTATGGTAATGACCTGAGTGCCCCCCCTTTTATTCTGTGTGTGCGTGTGAGCGCGTGTGTGTGTGCGGTGGGGGTTAGGCTTCGCTTTTTGGGGGGTTTACAGGGGGCAAACCCAACAGGACGTACAGGGGCAGGGCTTTTTATGACAAAACAAGGGTTGAGTTATCCTAAAAACACATCCAGTTAATGTAAATATACAGTAAATGATATATTATTGGACAAAAAAAATACAGTATAGATGTATTTTAATACAAATGCATCTTTTGTCTGTGTTTAAATATGCACAGAAAAAGTAAAAGTCATATGTTAACTGTATAAATATTAAAACTGACATCTCCTAATGCGTTTTTGTCGCTGATACCTCCACCGTCTTTCCCAAACACACACACAGACACACACACAAACCAAACTATTATGTCAGCCAGACTCATGGCATATGTAAGATCTTATTTCCATCATTACAAAAATGCTGGGCACAAACTGACAAGCATAACCTGAGCACTAAATGGAAATCATCCAATATCTGATGCTAACAACAGCCAACATTCGGAGGGGAAAAGAGTCGCTTCTTTGACAAGAGAAATCCCTGGCAAATAATCCGCTGCTGTGTTGACTGGATGGGTTTAGGAGGAAGAACTACAACAACTGCGGCCCGGGCAGGAAATATTCCACACACAGTCAGTCCTGCTGTACTGAGCGGGCTATAATTAAAATAGCAATGAATTCAACCCCCAGACAGGAGCCTCTCTAAAAGCCAATTGTGGGGCTAGATAGCATTAAAAAAGAATCGTGTGCAAAGAAAAATAAACAGAGAACAATGTCAAAACTCTGTGTTGAAAGAATGGCGATAAGGATCATCTATTTAAACAAACCTAATGCTTGACTGCTTGTTGTGAGCTACATTTCATACATAAAATATGTTCTGTCACTGATATTGCCCCTTATCTAAAGGGAGAGAGGCAGACGAAATTTGCAGCCTGTGTGCAAGCAATGGGCTGTTTGTGGGGAGTGATAGAAGCCCAGAGCTGGAGATGCACGGCAGATAGCATCTGTCTGTCTGTCAGGCGTGCAGGCGGGCTGGAGCGGTGGGGAAACACAGGGAGACAGAGACAGAGGGAGGGGGCAGGAGGCTGAGTGGATGGGGCGCACGCGGCGTGGACCAACAGACCAAAAGGCCCTGCCTCCTGAGGAAATAGGTGACTCCCAACACACTGCGACCCCCCACCCCCCACCCCTCCTCCTCCCACATACAAACCCCTGTCAAATGCCAGTTCACTTGTAGGATATTCCCCAGTGGACCATGACAACAAAGAGAGGAGAGTAAACAATACGCAAGCTGCCGGTGCTCCGGTGGGCGGCACATAACAGCGACAGGGGCCGCGGGTCATGTTAAGTGAAGTCACAGAGGTTGCAGGGGGAAATGTGGCACTGTAAGGTGGTCATCTTTGGACTGCGATCAGCCTTTATCACACTGACCCCCCTCATTATGTGAGTGACCTTGGTGTTGGAGGAGCGCTCATGATGAATTAGCTTAGTGAGCTGAGAGGAGACACAGCAAAGTCAAGGCTGCAGCAGCACTGGAGGGACACTGGCTATGGTTACTTGCGGAAAATAGTCCAGGTTTTGCCCTTGTTCTGAAAAAGACAATATTATCAATAAGTTTATCATGTCAAAATGTAGTTTGCAAACTTGTTGGACAGCTTGTTCTCACTCCCAACTCATCAAATACCAGCACTTAATCAGTGATCTCTGCATCAGATACCAACACTCTTTTTGCAGTGGTATTACACACACTGTCACTGACGGTAGACAGGGTCAAAGAAACACAGAACTTTCACCCAGGAGCCCACTGTTTGTTTCCTGTTTTAATGTGTAGCATGATACACTAGTCAGGCCCCCAGGAAGTGCACCAGGCTCTTAAGCCAGTTTTCCTAGTAGCCAAACAGAGGAATTACAACTCCCATAGACTTACATTGGGAAAGAGAAGTCTGTAAATCAGTGGATACATTTTTTGACTCGTTCTACTTTCGGAATGTAATCCATTTGGTCCGATATCATTTAGAAACTCTGGAAGAGCCACGACGTGAAATTATTTCACTTGTTAGCAGAGCGCTAAACCTTAAGTAGCCAGCTCGGTTGGTGGGAGTCTCTAGTGCGCCTGCTCTATGGGCCCAATGTTTTGGAAGCAGTGCCGATCAGCTGGGTAATTTTATTCTGTGGAAATAGAGCTTTTTGGCTTCATGTGCCACTGTTAGATAGGAATGAATGTTGTTCCACCTTCAACGATGTATCCAGTTCTCATCATCATCTACATCGTCATCTATAACCATGACACTAGACACTATATGGCTTATTTTAAGCCAAACCATTTTGTTTCTTTCTAAACCTAACCACGTACTTTTGTTGCCTAAAGACTGTACACATCTAACAAGCAGAGGCTGTTCATTTTCTGTGGAGTCAGAAGTATATTTTGAAAAGACGCATCCATGTGACAAGTGTTGTGTTGGACCAAACAAACACAGGCCCTTTTTACACAGATATGGCACTATAGAGTCCTTTCTTGATGCTGCCTTTGCATTTTTACACAGAACCAAACAGCAGCAATATCAGCCGCTCCAGTGTGTGATTTTAGACGTTGTACCGCCATCATGGAAGCAAAAGATGTGTGACCAGCGTAACATGTAACACAACAGTGTCAGCCTCTAGTGTGACAAATAACACGTGTGTCAGCAGCACTTTCTAAACAATAACAATGACGAAACATGTCAATAACAATCATTTACTGCCTTTGTTATATGGCGGCTGATCTCGTCTTCTGCTCGGAGGGTAGGGAGCTCCAGGACCTCATTGTTTTCCCAATTTCCAGACAATGTTCGACCGCGGTTCTTCTGCTTTGAGTTAGCTGCTAACTACTAGCAGCTACTTTTTAAATCTCCTGGCGGTGGGTTGCACATATAACATGTCATCAAAACATCACACCCGTGCCACCCATGCTCCGTCCTGCCAGTTGTCCCATTAATACTGACGTTGTTTCAACGCAGTTACTACCTCGGCTTAAAGGCAAGCTACTCTGTCTACCATTCCGTGATTGTACCTTATATACAGAATGGCGAGGCGGATTAATGGCATGAAATTCTCTTCTTGAAGAGGCAGTGTGAAAGGAGCTACAGTCTCCCTCTTTCATTCCCTCAGCCAACTTCTTGAAAAGGTCAGCGTATTCAGATATCTGAGCAAAAACCTGTTGATATCAAAGTCTTTCATATTGTTTAAAAGTAGGTGTGTTTCTCCTTCTGACCAGAAATGTGGGCTTTTCTTTCGGACATGTATCTCTGAAGCAGCCCTGCAAACTGTAAGCGTACTGTTTACATGACTTGAATCAAATTTACAATAGTGGAATATTAGTGTGCATGTAAACGTAGCCACTGTGAGCTGGTTGGACATTTCACATTACAGAAGCGAAGAGGTCAGATGACAGCTGAGCCCTGAATGCATCGCAAAACACAGCAGGAATCCTCTCTGTTTATTTCCCTATAGGCTAATTATCACAAACGGAGATGGATATGCTCCATTGTTTGATGTTTTGCATCTGTAGGTATGTGAGAGGCCAAGGGTGCACACATGCATAAGTATGCATGTATCAGCGTTCAAATGCAATTGCTGATCTTTCCCCACCTGGGCTGTGTAAACCAGGCCGGATATTTAAACAGGATTATCTGCTGGAATAAGGTCTGAGATGCGAGATGCTACCGTGCTGAAAAATTCCATTTGTCAGATCACTGGCTTTCATGAATACTTAAGAATGGAGGAGGAGGGGGGTGAAAAATCAACTGCTGAGTATCCCAGACTAATTACACTTGTAGAACACAGTGAGGCATATGAAAAATAAATATATGCACTTAATTTAAAGAAAGAGAAACGGTTTAAAGTCAAATATTGCATACATTTGGAGGATTGTAGCGGCTCGTGCTAACCACAGAGGTGAATGGCGGAGCAGGAGGGATTACCAGGCGATGTCGCGTCGCAGATGATTGACCTGAAGATGAACACTGCTCCACTTCCTTCTACCTATTTGCACATGACTATTAGCAGAGCTCAGCTGAGGAATGAGCCTGATAGGGGATCACAGTTTGGTCTGTGAAGAAGTGGAAACTTAGTGGTTATCAATATGCAAACTATTGTGTAAAATCCTCTGGTTACCATTGTTTCAGTATTGTGCGGTTAATTTGAGGCTGCTGAACATACACTATTGTTTATCCAACACATTTGCTGCACTGATCAATGTTCAGCTACTCTCTTGTATGAATTCACTGTTGAGTGTCCGAGGCCAACCATAGAAACACAGCCGTGCACATGAAAGTCTGGTAGCTGGTGCTCAATACATCAGTCCACATTGATTAGACCTTCCAATGACATTCATACATTTTACACAACGTAGCTGAGGACCTTAAACTTCAAGAAAAAAAAGCCTTTTAAGATTATTAAGATCAGATATGACAGTAATGCAAACAACTGCCTTAAAAATCAATGGCATACCTAAGCTCCAGTGAGTAATTATTTCTGTGATTAGTATTGATCAGCGGCGCGGCGATGTCAAGTTTCCATTTTATTGGTAGAACAGTGCCGAGACACCTGACACAGCGCTGGAGACGTGTGTGTGTGTGTGTGTGTGTGTGTGTGTGTGTGTGTGTGTGTCTACAAATGAAATTCAATCAGAAAGCATCTGTATGGAGGCTTTTTCCCATTTAGCGACTAAAATGAGAATATTTAACCCTCTCAAGTTTATTTTCTTCTCTGTACACTTTTACATCAATGAGACACCATTTAAAACGACCCTGTGTCCCAGAGCTGGACTCAAATCATTCAGGCCGGGAAATATAGCGCCCGGTCAGGCTGCTTTTAACTCAGGGGGTCCCCCACCAGGAATATTTTAGTTAAAAGACATCTTCTGAATCACAAAAACTAATGAGCCAACAACTGTTTAGCACAATGTACTGTTATTAACCTCTAATAAAACCAAAGGTTGATATCATGAAGGACAGAGATGACACAAGGCCTAACCTTTAACCAATATTTATTTAATAATCGTCTCTTATTTAATAATAATTTCCAATACATATTTAAATAAACATCTTACCAGCATGTTGCTCTGGAGCAGTTGGCTTCTCTTGCTCATCCCTCAATACTGTTTACATGCACAGTTAAATAGAGCTACAGTTACAGCTCAACCAAGCCATTTAATAGGACTACTGTCCTTGTCCCAGTATACAAGTGCGGGAGGGGAATCCATTTAGTGACCGAAGTATGTCTGACTCTGCTATGATAGGTGGAGATATGCCCCCTTTCACTTTGCTAGTATCGTACTTTTATTCGGGTGACCTATTATGCCACAGACCAAACAACCAACAAAAATGTTAGCTACGATTTGCTAGCGGGAAACAGGTATAATGGTGGACAGCTTTTCAGCTCTATACATTTCGTTCATCCAAAAAGTCACAGATCTGGATGTAGATTTCGCCGTGTTGTTGCATTTTATGTTATTCAACTTCCAGGTCAAAACCTGTGGCGGAAACTGTGGAGCATGCTCAGAAGGGTTGCAACAATATACCAGTATTAAGATACACCGTGATATAAAAGTTGAGGGTTATCACATCATGTACATTTGCTTATCTGTCATACTGAAAAAAAAAAATACAACTGGACGGAGAATATCCACTTTATTATAGCTATTTTCAAAGGAGAATTTTTTCACACAAACTTCCGTGAACAAAATGGTTTCAAGTTTCAATTATAGTCATAAAACATTTGTTCAACCAACAGTAACCCTTCTGTTTTCATTCCTCTAAGAGTCATTCTGACTGATAATGATAGAAACTCTGTAACACTGTGATATCGTGTAAATCTCATACAGTTGCAACCCTAATGCTCAGAGCGCCTCGGCCAGTTGGAGTAGGAATTCGACTCCCAATTACATTATCTGGGTGTGTTAGTCCAACTCTGAGAAATTCGATTAAGTATGATTTCAGTCTGACTAACATGTTAACATGTATTTCAAAAGTCCAGTTTGAGTCGGACTGACACAATAAATCCATTTTTTCTGATGTCATACAAACATATGTGTCATGAACTGGTAGCTATAGAGACCAAAACTGTTTTTTGTACCAGGCTGTAAACATGTTTATTCTGCTGTAAAGTTGGACATTATAACATGGATGTCTGTGGGGATTGACTTGCTCTTGGAGCCAGCCTCAAGTGGCCATTAGCAGAACTGCAATTTTTGGCACTTTGGCGTTGGTGTCATTTTTCGGCCCTGGATGTTGCCGTCTGATGCCATCATGTGTTTTGCAGTTTTTCTACCTATAAAGCTCTCTTATCCTAACCTGAATGCTTCCCTTGCTGTGAGCAGATATTGTTTTAAGAGGTGATATCATCCCTCACATCATGCAGATACGCTCAGTATGTACGTTCATTAAAAATGTGTCTTAAATAAGTTGTTAAGTGTAATTTTGGTGGAAGTACATTCCTATTGAAATGCCTTGTATATTTGTAATATTTCAGTGACAGCTGTTCGAAATACGACCACACTTGATTGTTTTTATCAAGTTGGAAAACCAGTTCATCAAACCAACCTCTATCTTAGTGATTTATGAGTTTTATTATTATTTTTATTTTCAGCTCTTAGCATTCACTTTCAGGTTTGACTCACACAAGCACACATTTTTCCTCCAGCGTTTCCCTCTGTGGTTACGCTGGAGGGAGGAGAGGCCGAGATCAGTAAGACAAGTGGGTGATCTATAGTTTTCCCTGAGACAGATTGTCTGGAAGGTTGCAGAGATTAGTCACATCTGGGGCTTTTAAGAATGCTGCAAATTGTGGCCTTTCTTTAACGCAGCCGATAAGGCATTAAATGAAGGGAGCTGCCTTATCAGGCTGCTGCTACCCATAAATCACAATTGCCTGCTCCCCTCCTGTACCCCTGGTGGTTTCTATCTGCATCCTGGGGCTGGCAAGATCCCACCATCACCGCCACTACCACCACCACCACATCACACAATAATCACACTATTTGCCTCCTAATTCACCCTCGACAGACAGTGCATTAGAAGCATTCTTCCATTATGTTTCCCACTCTTCTGTTCTCTCTTTCCGTCTCTGCCTTTTGCTGTCTTTCTCTCCTTGTGCGTATTCACAAGTCTTCAAACGGGAGGAATCATTCTTCCTGCGAGTGCTATCAGACTTTAATCCACAGAAAAACACTGACACTTCAGTACCAATTCAAATGAATAGGATGTGGAAACCGCCTTTAATGGGATATTGTTCTCCTTTTGTCTCATTCAAACCAAAAGGAAAATAGAGTGGATAGCATAAGCTTTAATGAGCTTGTGTAAGTGACTCACATTTAATTATTTCTTTCTTTCTTCCTCAATAATTATATGGCAACGACAGTGATTTTGTTGTGCTCGCCTGACAGCTCAGGAGTGACTGAAATGGAAATCCAAGAAATTCTGTTACACATGTGGTTTCTGATGAGAGACAGAAACCAAACAGAGGAACTGATAAACCGACCAACAACGAGCAAACCTGTTTATTAAAGAAATACATGTTTAAAGGAATAGTCCATCATTTTGAAAACAGTTATATGTGGCGATTAGCATAGCTTAGCATAAAGACTTGAAGCAGGGGAAACAGCTACCTTAGTTATGTCTGAGGTTCTGAAATACACTTTAGAGCCTCCCAAGCTCACTAATTAACATATTTAATCTTGTTTGTTTAATCTCACAGACTGTATATAATAATAGATGTAGCTACTGTGACATCACCCATTGGTTTGTGCTCCCGTTTTGAAGTCTTGTGTTCAGCATTTCACTCATCGCCATCTTGGTTTTTGGAGCCAGAAGTGACCATATTTGGCAGGTGGAGCTGACTCAGAAACCCTTTTTACAAAGAGGGGGCGCTGTAGAGCTGCTATGAAGTCCCTTCTATTTGTCCGCTTTGCATTTTTACACAGAACCAATCAATGGCAACATCAATCCACTCTATGGTGCGATTTTAGACAGCATGCTGGCATCGTGGATTAGGCATAACAGGCGTGACATGTAACACAGCCGAGTCGACCTCTAGTGTGACATATAACGTACACATCTGCAGTGCTTCATAAAAATTAACAATGGCATAGCATGTCAATAGCAATTGCTTTCTGTCCCTCCTACATGGCAGCTGATCTCATCCTGTGTTTGGAAGCTTAGGAGCTCCAAGACCTCATTGTTTTCCCAGTTTGCGGACATTTTTGGCTGCTATTCTTCTTCTTTGAGTTAGCTGCTAACTGATACTTTTTAAATCCTCCAGGGTGGGTCGCACACCTAACACATTGTCAAAACGTCACTCTAACGTTAACCAACTAACTTACGTTAGCTTAACAAACTGGAGGAAACCGTTAAAGTGTCGTCCTCCTTTGTAAGATTGACATAGTAATCAACCACAAAGCTTCCTGTGACATCATCCATCCACTGAGTGAGAGCGTACAGGTCGGCCAGTCTGGTCCCTTTGGTCAGTGTTTACTTATTCAAGTAACAATATATGAGCAGTCTATTCTCAGATAAGCACAGAGAATATTGTCTGACTCTTCCCACATTCTCCACGCTGAGTACGAGCTTGTACCCTCGGGCTGACGATACAGGATGCCCAAATTTAAACTGAGTCATTTAAAGAATTCATTTGTGTCAACCTCAATTAAGATTTTAAATAATGTTGCTTGATGTGAAGGGGTTGTGTTGTGCTTTGCTTATGGTGCTCTGCTGTGTGCTGGTGTTACGTGCAATACATGAGTGGCTGATGTGTATGACTATTATGTGTAGTACATGTTTCTGTGGTGTATGCTTCATTTCTTCTGGAGTATTTTTACGGTCTGCAGTACTTGTGCAGCTCATGAGTCCAAGATTAATTTCCCTATGAGGACAATAGCATATTGAATAATTTTGTTTTGTTTTGTATGGTATCGTATCATATTCACGTACTGGAGGTCCCGGAGAGTGAGTGACCTGACATGGTGCGTTCGTAAATTTGAGAGAGCCCTGTTGTTGATGAACACTTAAGTTAATCACACGTTCACTCTGAGTGCTCAAAGTGCGCTCTGCCACACTCTGAGCGTGCGGTGCTCTGGATAACCGAATGGTACACTCAACAGCACTTCGAATTTACAAACTTTACAGTTTGTGTCAGAGTGCACTCTGACACTTAGAATGAGTATTTCGGAACGCACACTTATTCAAAAAGACTCGTATCGTCTTCCTCCATTGTTGAAAATAAGCCAACAGAACTTGCTAGCTAATGTCTTTGGAGAATTGTTTTGCCTACAGCTCAGCCCCGCCCACCAAAAACGTTGTACTGTTTACCAACTGTAAAAGGGTCTATAAAATGCCAGGAAATGCTGAAAAATGCTCATCACCCCTTCCTACAGCCCATTGTGATTTTAAATATCTTGTTTTTTACAGTCCAACTAAAATGTTACGAAACAGTGGAGAAAATTCTAAAATATATCAGAAGGCTATTTCTACAAAATTATAGCCCTCCAAAATGTGTCTTCAGCAGTGATGAAATAATAGACACAGACAAAAGCTCTAAAATTTCCTCCTAATTACTGGGAGAGCTTTCCGTGGCCATGTGTGTGTGTGTGTGTGTGCTTATCAGTGTGTACCTGTGTGGCAGGTGATAGAGGTGAGAGCGAAGGCAGCCTACATGGCAGCAGCAGCAGCAGGGCTGATGGAGCAGCTAAGCCTGAGGAGGAGTTAACGGCGTGGGCCCGGCCTGTGTGCTGTGCTGCTGGAGACCTAACTGGAGACAGATTAAGGACTGTGCATTTATCTTTGCTTGTAAATGAGTGACTGGCCAGTGTTGTTACTGCCAGGCCAGGGTATTGGAACAAGAGGCTTAAGATGCTATCAGAGAATGCAGTGCCTGCAGGCACTCTGAAGATTATAAGGCATGGAAAAAGACAGTGGGAAAAGTGTTGACAAACAACCAGGGGTTATTAAACATTAATTATATGCTAAGCTAACTCTCTCCCTGACCCATCAACACAAAGCTTATGAGACCGTAGGGGTTCAGCGTCCCTTTATCAAGGTCAGAAGTCATCAGTTCAGTTTGATTGGCTCCGAGCTTCGTGTGTTAAATAGACAAAGAGTATCATGATGGAGGAAAACAACAGAGATACAACACAGTTCAGTTCTGCAAACATCTGCCAGGTTGTTTTTTTATCCAAACTACAAAACAGACTGGATCTCATTCCTGATTGGCTGAGTCAAAACAGCTGATAGATTTGAACACACAACATTTAAAACATTATTATTCCTCACAATTTCATGATAATGTCTTGAAAGTTAATTCTAGTCAGAGACCTGAATAAAAAAGTTGTTTCACACAAGTTATAACAACACAAACTCTGCAGTAGCTTCAGATAAGAGCAACAAACTGTTCTGGTGCTTCTTAGTGGACTTTGATGCAGTTCAATGCGGCAACTGAGGCCTTAAATACAGAGCATAGGCTACGTTCAACTTACAAGCAAATGTGGCCAACATCTGATTTTTTTTCTCTCATGTGACTCAGATCTGATTTTGTTCAGAGTAGTGTGGACACAGAAATACAGTTTTTTCAATCAGATGTGGACCACTTGTGACTGATATGACGTTTTGCCAACACACACATGGTTGGGTTTAGGAAAAAGGAACAGAACTTGGCTTTACAATCTTACGGGAAACGAACACCGGCCTCCCGGGTGAAAGTCCTGTGGTTGTTGGACCCATCCACCAACCCATCCCACTTGCCCTACTCGGACTTCTGCTGCCTTAATTTTTGTTGCTGTCCTGCCGCGTTACCCCCTGATGCCGCCAGGTGCAATTAAACAATAACGGCTACTGACGCATATCATGCCAATGTGAAAGAACGGCTTTTATCGTTGGTGTCTGGTGCTGAAAGTCACTGAGCAAGCGTTAGTTTTCGATGACTTCAGAGTGAGACGGGTTGGATTGGAATTCATGTGTGTTTTTCTTCGTCATACGGTGCAGATCACTCACCATATAGTGTTGATCTGTTGAAATTACAGAACGCTGCTGTAGCTGTACCACAGCTGGGGAGGGCTGTCCTGGTCGCTAGCCAACAGCGTCCAATTGTCAGATGCTTTTCTGACGGGCACAGCTTGCCTACATGCCCTGACATCATTGAGATATTGAAATGTAGCCTCAACATATTCTTAGTTCCAGGTCATCAAATACAGATACTTCTTGTTTTTGCTGATTTCAACATGGTTGTTCACAGTTAAGCATCATAAGGGAGAATATGCAACATGTTCCCATCCCAAGTCGTCACATATCACCGCTTTGTCAGTGGACTTTCATGTTGACATATTACGTGATAGGTATCCCTTTGCGTCTGCTGTTGACATTCCAGGATACTGCCACCAATGCCGAGTGGTCAACAAAAGCCAATGTTTAGGCTTAGAAAAACATCATGATTTGGCTCTACATTGGAAGCAAACACCAGGCTTCCGGGTGCTTCCTCCACCACTACCCCTCCCACCCGCCCTATAAGGGACTTTCCAGCTTCTCATATTAGGTCGTTACTAGGAGCGTTTCTAACTGACACCATCCAGCAGTATATCATACTGCCTCGACAGGTGCCGTCCAGCCCCGTTATGATTGGACACCACCCGTCCACCACCAACTTGCAGCGTATCAAAAGACTGTGAAATAAGACAACCTCATGATAGTTAAAATATACCTTCACCTTATATTCATTGTTAATAAATAGAACTTGAATGCATCATAGTGTAACTCAGTGCAACCTCTGTTAGCTGTTAGCTCCGTCATTCAGCCAAGCAGGACTGTGCTGCCCTGCACCTGCTAAGAGCTAACATGAATTAGCTGAAAAAATAGTGTATCCTCTCTGGACTCATTGATAGTGAGTGTACTGCGTAGTGCGTCCTTTTGGATTTTAACGCATCAATGTTCAGTTCAGTTTATCATTTGCTAAGCCATAGTTAAACATAACTACATGTGTCAGTTTTTGTCCTGAAGGCATCCCAGTGGAAGATCTCTGTTCATATATGTTTATTGATTTATTTGAAGGTGAACTGAACAAATTCATGAGTAGACAAGTAGCCTTCCATATTACTCTGTAACATTCAGGTAGCTCTTAGTCCCAGTATGGTTGGTGACCTCTGGTTTAGAGGCTACAGGAGGCACCCATGTTCTCAGTGACGATGTTTGCAGCTTGACATGACGTTATGTATAAACATGGATGATTTATTGTTGTAAAAATGCTGCCACCATTAAGTCACAAATTAGAGGACTTCATACCCGACGTGTTGTATTAAATCAGACTCAACTTGAATTTGAATGCCTTTGACTCATGACTCACTTTGGGCTCGACAGCAGCTGCGACACCTTGACATCTGTTCTGACAATCTCTCTTTGCCTGGCAGATAAATAACACACTGGTTTTTTTTGAGTTTCACATCCACTCTGAACCAAAGCCACCAGCAGCCATTGAGAACACAGTGTGAATGGAGATTACCTCCTGAAATCTGCCGTATCCCTTCTAGACACCACCCGGCTGCAGAGACAGTTACAAATTGGTATTTGGAAGACATGCTTCTGAAGATAATTAGCTTTACTTTCAAGGATTACACTGGAAACAACAAAACAAGAACTGCAGTTTGCAAGACCGGAGGGTTGAAGATTGCAGGCACAAATACTACAACTTCAAACTTTGTACCATCTGAGATTACATAAAGAAAGGTTAGACTAAAGGGCCAGGTAGAAGAGCTTTGTAATGTAGAGTCACTGTTTTAGTATTTTTCTATGTAGTCATTTAAATACACTTTTATTTATTACATGGGAGAAACAGCAACATGTGGACTGCTTTGAGCTTAGTGGACTTTTAAGGCACTGACACACCAAACCGATGATCAAACGTCAGTCACAGTTTGGCCGTTAGTGAGTGTCAGCTGCCCTCGTCGGCACTAGTTGGCTTTTTTTATGCCAATTCAGCATGTTGAGTCAGTGTCAGCAGCTGCAGAGCCCGATGGTGAATGAAATCACTTTGATTGTCAGTTCAGCTCAGTTTACGAGAAGAGAAACAAAAGTGAGGAAAGTAAACAAAGAGCTAATGTCAAGAGTGAGTGAGATAGAAACAAACTTGTTAATAAGGTGAGCCTATTTTTCTTTAGCCACTGAGCTCTTAAGCAGAAACCTCTCCTGATGGTTTGTGTTCTTGTTCACTGGTGCACGGTTACTATGCTCTGTTCTTTCAACATTGGATTGTGTTGTTAATGTGCTAACTGGCTAACTAGCATCCAGACGGTTTTCCAGTTTCCCCTTTTGGATGATGAACACAGACTACCACCGTCTGCTGGTGTAGAGAGTTGTTTGCTCTCACGCAGGCCCAGAATGTACCTGCTGGTTGGCCTTAAAATGCTGTTAATGGTATTTATTTTGAAAAGGATTTGAACTGTTACATGCAAATACAAATATATACAATATAAGCACAAAATGTGATTCAGACGCTGGCTGAAAAAAATCAAAACAAAACAGCTCTTTGAACATTTGAGTTGTGTTTATTTGACAGCAAGGTCTCAATTTACTGTCATCCTGTATTTGTATTGTGTATCATGTTCATATCTACATTTACATTAGGTCATGTAAACGTTTAACAATATATAAGAAATACCATTTGAGGTTAATTCATTCTCATTAGAGTCAAGGCAAGTGGAAGTCTAAAAGCATAAGGTCACTGCTGCATGGCAGGCTTTCTTCAGAAAAGAACACGTGACAGACACACACAGGCACGCACGCACACACACACACACACACAGCGTCGTTTTACACTTTTGCTATTACCTCTGTACATCAGTAGTTATGATGTTCATTTATTAGGTCACTATAGAAGAAAATAAAATAAAAACACATTATGTCCTCATGCAGAACTTTCTCGACGTCCTCTTTAGGTGTGACTCTGATTCTGCATAAACACGGAAATTAAGTTATTATCTAACCACCTGACTGATGAAAACAACAAAGTGATTAATTGAAGCTTCATTAACTGGTGTCTTTATTGGTGACTCTATCTATCTGTCTGTCTATCTATCTATCTATCTATCTATCTATCTATCTACATTTGTACATTTCATTTATATCGTATCAACATTTCTAAAGTGACGTAGTTCTGATTATATGTAAACATGCATATGAGCTGACTTTTTCATTGGTAGGAGAAGGGGATGGTGGAAACAGCTGCCTAACTGCAGAGCACTGTTCGAGACCAACAAACAACAAAACTATTTCTTTTAGGGGAAACATCAGTGACATTTCAAGCAGCGGTCGTGCAACCAAAAGCAGGTGTTTTTTTAACAAAACACTGGCTGCATTTCAAGTGGGAATTGTACAACTAAAGCAAGTGTTTTTTAGCAAGATATCGGTGCCATTTCTTGCGCCGATTGTGCAACCAAAGCATGTCTTTTATAGCAAGATATCAGAGGCATTTCCAGCAGAAATTGTGCCACCAAAAGTGGGTGGGGTTTTTTTTAGCAAGACATCAGCGACATTTCCAATGATGTTTGTGCTACCAAAAATGGGTGTTTTTTCAGCAAGACACTATCGACATTTCCAGCGGCAGTTTTACTACCAAAGCCAGGAATTTTAAGCCCAAGCGTGGTCTTTTCCTAGCCTTAATGAAGTGGTATTTGTGCCTTAATATAACCACACGTTAACCACAGTGTTGTTGAAATGTTAAGTTTCACATATCTGTTATATAATAATGCAACTATAACTGTAATTGTAACATATCAGTGGTTTGTAGAAACTTACAATGCCAACATTTATTCTGGCAGTTGGGTTAAATCAGTATATTGTGTGTATTAGTGACTCCCAACCTGGAGGTTTGGGGATTTCCAAAGCAAGGTGTCACCAGGCGGTTAAAGGGATTAAAAGAGAGAATAATTGAGAGAAAATTTTGTTTATTTTTCTGACTCAATTTTCTTTTGCACGTTTCTGGTGAAATACAAGATGAGACCCAAAGTATGAAAGATCACCTCATCTTCATCTAAAAATCCTTCAAATGAAACAAACTGATAGGGAAAAACAACCTCGGAGAATACTCAGACAGACTCAGAGAATACGGATACAAGAGATGAAAGAAGCAACAGGCTATTGGGCATTCTGAGCAAGATTATGTTTGCCCTTCTCCCCGTGCCCTCCTCGCTGCACTGTACTTCAAATAATCCTGCAGGACTGTGGATTGTGTGATACTTGTTAACTTTGCGGCTACTGCTCCTTAAAAAAGGTCACAAACTTTTGGAGTGTAAGGCAACAGTGCGACCTGGTTGTGAATAACTCGGCTGACACTGTCAGGTTTTGAAATTTTCATTACAGGTCACAGGAAAGCAGGAGAACATCGGTGTTAGATGTCATGTTTTGGTGTCGGCCACTCGGAGTCAAAGAGCAAGGACTTCTTCTTATACTCACCGCTGTCATGCAGGGAGGAATCTGATGTAGAGGGCGCAGACATACCGGTTCCTCCAGCGTCTGTTACTTCAATAGACCGTACTGCAGTGCAGCCACAAGACACATTCTGTTTATTAGTAAGGCTACAGCTGTGATAATAAGCACACCCCAGTGTGCTGGCCACAAGGATTAAGTTTGTAGAGATAGGGGAGTTTTCACCCTGTGTAAGATCTCCTAAAAACTGTAATTGAATAGCTTATAAGGTTTCTCAACAAGTTTAAACCGTTTTTGTGAAATTTGGCACAGATATTCATGGTGCCCAGAGGATAAACCATAATGACTTTGATAATTCCCTGAATTTTTATCTAGTGCCACCAGCAGGTTCACTAATCCAGTCTAATATCTCAACATCTACTGGATGGATTAATTTATAATTTTGTACAGATATTTGTACTCCCCAGATAATGTACCGTAAAGATGTAGGGCTATATAAATAAAATTGTGTTGAATTTAAGACTTGGTGATCCTCTGACTTTTTATCTAGCGCCACCAGTGAGTCAGTTTTCACAAATCACTCTCAACATCTGATGAGCCGATGGGCTCAAAATTTGGTACAACCATTCATGGTTCCCTGATGATATACCCAAATGATGTTGGTAATCCTCTGGCCTGTTACCTGGCACCACAACCACCAGCAGCTTATAGCATTTACTAAACCATCGTAACATCTTAAAATCTATTTAGGTAGATTGGCACAAAATTAGGTTCATTCATGGTTCAGGATGATGTACCCTAAGGACTTTTATGATTCCCTGACTTTTATCTAGCATCACCACCACTGAGTCAACGTTTTCACAAATCCAGTCAAATATCTTAACATCTGCTCGATGTTCATCTTGACTTAAAATATTCATACTCCCCAGATGATGTACCCTAATAATGTGGGGCTATATAAATGAAGTGACTTAAAGACTTTGGTGATCCCCTGACTTTTCATCTAGCCCCACTAAACTTTCCACAAATACACTCAAATATCTCAACATATGCTGAACCGATTGGGTTCAAAATTTAGTCTGTCTGGACCCTGTGGCTTGGGAACCACTACTTTAGACCAGTGGTTCCCAACTTGTCCAGCCCTGGGTTCCAGATTTCTCTGTAGCCATTAGTTCAAGGTCCCACAGTTAATACATTTAGCATCATACTTGCATTTGGCCATGTCGTCGAGCTAGTTAGCTGTCCCTTAGTCACTCAATCTACAGCAGAAAATGTAACGTCAGAATAAAAGCTCTGCAACCCACTTTTGGACCACAACCCACCGGTTGGAAACCACTGCATAGAGCATGAGCTACAGATTGTTTAAACAGGGCACCTCGTTCTTTTTATAGATGGGTGTCTGCCGAGACTTTCTTTGTATAAAATCTAAGATGAAACAGAGAACTTTGAATTCAGTCCGTCCCTCTTGCAGCTGCTGTTTTATTTTGTGAGTATCATTTTGGACGTCAGTGATGAGGCCCGCTGAATGCCCTGGTAGTTCAGAAAGCAGTGAAATGACGATAAAAATGGCGTGGAGAACGTCACTGTGTGCAGTGTGTCCCAGCAGTGATACTTCCCATCTATTTATATGTCCTTAAGCCCACATTCATTCACATTTCATGACCTTTTTCTGTTGTGGATAGCCATTCTGTGAAATGTGGAAAATCACTACCTGAAGTGGCGATCCAGGCTGAGAGAGATAAAACAAGTTGATGGCTGGTGACGGAGCACAGGACTGTAATCACAGTCACAGTCAGCACTGTGAGGACCCACCAGTCTGCCGGTGATGCTTGGACAGCAGATGTTTATATCTGAACAAATTCATATCTACTAAAAAAACAGCTGGATTCAATTGATTTTTTAAAAAACTATCTCAACTAATTTAACGGCAATTAATTCTGGGCACCGCACACAAAATGCCACTGCAGGCGATGTAAACCTGTGACCTCGCTGTAATCTCTTTTGACTTTCATGTGTGGACAGAACCTTTGATGTTGTCATGGATGTACATGAAACATAATGCAATGGTGCACGTAGCATAAAATGATGGACATGAGTTTGGCAGTGCAAGCAAATACAGCTGAGATGAGGGTCGTCTGCACGTACAGTGTGGTAACTAACCCACAGCCTCCTCACACATGACGCACTGTTGATGCGTACAGTGTAATCCTGTTTGTTGTTGCATATTTTCCACTGCACAGACTTGATGAGGAGACTTGTTGGAACAAGTAGAAAGGGAAGAGGTGGTCTTGTCTGTCTATGTCTATTTTTAGAATGGAAATATTAATAGTAATTTGTTTATTCTTTCCCACAAAACATTACTGTATTTTTCCTATTCAGTGTTGAAATATGTTTTATTTATAGCGACAAAGTAGTTGTGAACCTTCCTTTAGAAAGGACTGGAGTGAGCATTTTTATTTTATGCCACTTCATACTTTTACATCTCAAAGATGCAGAGATCAGAGCAGAGCTTCTGTCCGACTCCACATTAAGAGAGACACTGTGTACATTTACACATGAGCAGCATTATTATGTCATTGATTATTTTTGCTGCTAAAACTTTAGCTCTGTTTCATCTGTCAAGTTTTAGTTTTGCTGCTTAAATGTCCCACGATTGCTGCAGTGACATTACTGCTCTGCATTTCTCAGCAGAGAACCACTCGCTTCTACAATTTGTCAAATCTGCCATCTGTGTGTTTATGTTTGTGTACATTTGATATTGCTTTGTAATTTCTTATTTATTTATATATATTGTTATTGAGCCTATTTGAATGTCATATATTTGTGTGCCGTTCTTTTAATTTGTACGGCACGTAGGTGAACTGCAGTTGTGTTTTAAATGTATGATATAATTAAACTTGTTGAAATTTGATGTAAAAAGCATTGCGCCAGGTGCAGGGCCAAAAATGTTACATGAATTTGCCTTTTTTTCTGGATTGAATGAGCTCAAGGACATAACATAAACCTGAGGAGCCAAAACATTCTGACTGTGACCTTGTCACATATCGACGTTTGGTCATGGACTTATATGCAAGGTACCCCTGAGTGCGTCAGTTGTTGGCGACCTTGGACATTGTGTCAGTTTCAGCCTGTTTCATGCATTGTCTGTTTTCACAGGAAATGTACAGTTTCATACAGTCTCTTTCAAAACAAAACCACTATGTTGGTACAACACCACGAATAGACTTTTTTTTTTTTTTTCCTTCAACAGCAGACCCCCACGGTTACATTTTGCCAACCCTTGCACATCGTTGGTTTTTGGAAACTAGAACAGGGTTTGACTTTATAATCTGACGGGAAGTGAACACCGGCCTCCCAGATGAAAGTTGGTGGTTGCTGGACCCATCCACCACCCCTCCTGCCCGTCCATGTTACCCCCTGATGCTGCCAGGCACCTTTAAACAGTATGGCAACTGGCCCGCATCATGCCGACATGAAAGGATGGCTTTTTATGTCGATGTTTGACGCTGGGAAGTCACTGGCAACACTCGCCCTAAATTAGATTCCTTTTTATTTTTGTAAAAACAATTGCCAGTAGTGTGTGTGTGTGCACCTTATAGCTAGTAACTAGCATGCCCATCACAATGGTATGAACTGGGGCTTGTCGCAACTACCTTATGCCACTGCCTTAAAGGATCAAGTTTTTCTTTCTACATTTTCAAATGATTTCAGACTTTTCCCAAAATATACTTGGACAGTCACGGCATCAGTGAAGTGAGAAGGCCGTGTTTCATCTCAGGAACATGAAGAAAAGCTTTTCTTCTTTGACAGAACATGATGAATTTGATTTATTTTCTCATCCTGACATTAATTACTGTAATTTGTAAAGAATTGACTGAGCCAGGAATTCGTGTGGCTCTGAGGCAAATTCTGAATCCATTGAGGTCCTGACTGCAGAGAGACTACACATCATCTGTTTGACATGTTAGCATGTTGATCATAATCAGAGCTGAGGTTTAAAAAAAAAGAAAAGAAAAATGAAGAATGGTGGCTTTACTGATCATGATGAAGTTTCTTTATTATTCCTTCCAGCCTTTGTTCTCGAGTGAAGCTCTTCATAATCATGACGTATTAATAAATCCCCAAATCTAGACAAATCACCAAGCATAACATTTTGCACTCCTGTTTCCCAGGACCGCTGTACACTTGTAAAGGTTAGAGGGTATTATCAACTTCTTTGCTCTCCTCAGGCACAATCCAAAATTCATTTCAGCCTTTTGCAACCTTCAGCAACGCTCAGCCGCATTTCCCTCACCCCCTTTTTTTTTTTCCTCAAAGCAACATGAAACAAACCAGAGAGCAAGCAATTTTATTGTTCAGTGGTATCTTTAATTGTGATGAAAAAGGATTATGTAGATTTCTGTAAGCCTCCTGACAAGACATATTTTAAAGTGAAAAGCCATAGAACAGGAATATGTGTCAGTGGCGGAGGCTTAGTGGAACGTCTTCTCAATAATAGGGTAATCCTGGAGTCTAGGGATCCCTCATTTACCCTCTCAGCCGAGAGACGATGAGCACTGGTCTCCAATTATAGCCCATGGTCTCTTTAAAGACAAAGGATAGGACTCAGACTGTGTGACTAAATGTCATAAAGATACTGCCTTTATCTTTATCACTTCTTCCAGTACAGAGAAGTATAGAGCAGCAGTGCCAGGAAAAAACATCAAAATTAACCTTATGCCAGAGAAACAAAGAAGCAAACAATAATGCAGTTTAGATTACACTGGCAGACCAACACATCCTCACTCCCACCTCGTCACATATTGACATCTGGTCATGGACTTTCCACGTCCATATATGACGTGAAAGGTACTCTGGGTGTGTTGGTTGTTGACTTTCTAGGAAGCCGCATCAAGTTTTGCCTGTTACATGCATTGTCTGTTATAATGCCCATCGCAATAGTAAAGTTACAGGATGGCTTTTTTTGTCATTGCCTGATACCACAAGTCACTGCCCAAGTGTCGGCTTTTGACGACTTTGGAGCAAGACCAGGTTGGGCAGACACATTTCTTCAAAGCCTTGATAGGAACAAGATGCCAAACCTCACAGTCATAATTGGTATTTCAGTTATTAAAGCAGTTTAGTTTGTATGGGCTAAATGTTTTAATTAAATGATGGCTGCCGAGCTGCAGACCAATGTTTAAGCCAAACATGATATTTTGAACCATAACTAAGTGGTTTTGTGCCTAAACTAGGGCTGCCCCCCGACTGAGAATTTTCCTTGTCAGCCAACAGTCATCATTTAGGGCCATTAGTCAACTAGTCACCCGCATGTTTACAATATTAACTTAATTATTAAATGATATATTTTGGTGGTTTGAGTTGAAGGTGTGAGAAAGAATAATATCAGTAACATTGTTAACACTGTGCTACATTACAGAGAAATACAAAACCGTACTAATGAACCTTCATTAATATAGGCCTATATTTTATCTACAAGTGCACGTCACACACTGAGCGAGCCGCCTGTTAATGACGCTGTGGGCTAATGGGCATGTAGCTACTTCCATGTTTCAGATGATACATCATGTTTGTAGTTGACCAATGAAGATGAGTTTACATATCACCTTGGGTTCGTCCTTCACCTTCTCAAAATGATCCCACACTTTGGATTTCCTGCCCGACATGTTATTAACTAGCCTGTGGAATAACCACAGGTATCAGCCCTGGAAATTAACCTGACACTTCCTGTGTCTGTCCTTTCAAATTAAATTCCTACATATGTTTGAGTTTAGGTAACAAAAGCACATGGTTGAGTTTAGGAAAAAAAGAACAGGTTTTGCCTTTACAATCTTACAGGAAACAAACAGCGGCCTCCCAAGTGAAAGTTGGTAGTTGTTGGACCCTTCCACAACCCCTCCCACCTGCCCTACTTGGACTTTTGCCCCCTTAACTTGCGTTGTTGTCCCTCTGCTTTTCCCCCCGACGCCGTCAAGCGTTGGTATGAGATGACTTCGAAGTGAGACCGGTTGTCCTGAAATACTCTCTAGCCTTGGATCTGTTCATCTGCTCCATAGAACGTTTACTTAATGTGTATCAATGCCTTCAACTTTTACAACTACAGACCTTTGGATTTAGACTGCCGTCCTCTGTCTCCTGCACGTTTCCAACTTCTTTTGAGTGTCACAAACATTACTGACTGTAAAACATGTAGCTGTTCTCACCAGTTTCTGGGCTTCACTATCCACCACTTTATTAAAATACAGATCTCTGACAGTTTGATGAAAGTGAGTACACATGGTAAGCTAACAGTATCTGATAATACTGAACATTTCCCACCTTTTTTTTTTTTTTTTCAATTTGTGCAGCTAATGGAACAAATACCTTCATGTTGCATTCTCGCTTGTTCCAGTTTGTTTTCTGCCTCCTGCATGCATGAGCATCAGAATATGATGTCACGCAGAAACTTATCTCTAAAGTCAGGGTGATGATACTCTTGCAGCTACGTGATGTGTGGGACCACCTGCCTCCAAACATGGCGGCTCTTTTGTTTTTGTTTTTGTTTTTTTTGTTTTACAAAATTCAACATTTTTGCTAAAATTTGATCAGATACCCTCAGTAAGTCCGACTTCTGGTGACACAGGTGTAGATTTCAGGGAAGATGCAGGAGACAAGTCCCCCTCAATATTAATTAATTTGTCCCCCCATAAAGACATTAAAGGAGCAGAGGACTTTTATTTTGACAAAATTAAAGACATTCACACCATAAATTGATGCAGGAAAGGCACAAATTGGTGCATAAAAATACACAGAATGCAGGAAATTAACATTTCTGGTGGAGGACCCCAAACCCCCGTTTCATATGTGTCCCCCCAACATTAAAACGAAACCTCTTCCCTCGTTTGGTGATATCAGTAGCTCTTCTGAGAAATGCAAGCTGTTGAGCCATCGTTGCTTGAAATGTGCAATTTATTTCTATTTCCTGATATTTCACCAGAACATGAAAGGAAACAAGAGGCTGAGCTGGCGTAAAGTGAGGATCGACTTGCTGATGTCTGTGGGTGCGAGCAGCTTCAGTCCTCTGACTGGGCTGAAACAAAGAGTGTGAAATAAAGAATGAAAAGAGCTGTGTGATTTGTGTAAAGGATAAACAAAGACTAAGACTAATTGCTGCTGGAGGTCAGCATCCCAAATGCATATTCAAAGCACAGGGTGTTGCCGTAAATTTATAGCAGTCACAGTTATTTAATAACCTGAATAGGCAATTTCGCAGTGAATCTGCAGAGAAAGGGGACATGAAAAGTTGTGAAGAATTGATGATGGACTCTTTCAGAGTGAGCGAGATAAAATTGACCATGAAATCTGGAGCTTGGAATTAAATTGGTTGGAAGAAGAGGTGGGGGTGGGGGGAGGTGTGAGGTGTGATCACAAAGACACAAGTGCCTTTGTGAAAATGCCAAGGTTAATTTGCACATCAGTTAAATGCATAATTAAATAGCAGAAGATCTGTTTGGACAAAGGAAACCCTAATAAGGAGAAATGTAGTAAATAGCTGAGATGGTTAAAGTGATTTGTGTTCAGTATGGCATTTCTGTCTCAGCGCCTGCAGCTGTACACAGCTCTTCATCCCGTCAAATCATGGGGAGATTGAAAGGCAGTGTTTAGTTTGCAAAATCACATTCTTTTGGCCCATTTTCATTGCAGACATTCCACAAATGTTTACTACTGTATTTTGTTTAGATTGTTATTTAAAGCACTGAGGATTCATTTTTTATTAAGAAGCAACAATAGAATGAACACAAACCAATCACTAGAAAAAATGTTGGCATTGTAAGTCTGCCAACTACAGATACCTTTCATCTGTATGTAACAGAGGAGTTCTTAACATCTATTTGGCGTTTGTATTGATAAGTCAAAGTTGTTTGTCTTAACAGGTAAAAAATAGGGATGTTCCTGGCGACTAATTTCCCTGTCGACTAAAGGAAAATTTTAATTAAGACTAGTCGACTAGTGTAAAAAGAGGAAGACACTCAGAAAACAGGCTCAACATATTGCATTAAATTCCTGACACTTTTACCTTCAACAAAGTTATGTGGATCTCAAGAGCGCCTTTAGGCATTTCTTTCAAATTTGGCACCACTGTCCACTTGGACTCAAAGATAAAGTGATAACATTTTGGTGGTCGAAGGTCAAGGCAACTATGACCTTGCGTCCATCACATTCTTGTGAATACGATATCTCAAGAACTACCTTTAGGAAATTTCTTCAATCTTGGTGCAAAAGTTAACTTGGACTCGATGAACAGATTAAAATTTGGTGGTCAAAGGTCAAGGTCACTTTGACCTCATCCATCTCATTCTCATGAAAGCGATATTTCAAGAACACTTTGAGGGAATTTCCTTACAACTTGGCACAAACGTCCACTTGTACTCATGGATGAAATGATTAGAATTTGGTGGTCAAAGTTCACTTTGACCTCACAAAACATGTTTTTGGACAAAAGTCAAGAAGTAATTGAATAAAATATCACACAAATGTCTAACAGGATAAAATTATGAAGTGATGACATTTTATATTCAAAAGGTCAGCTTCACTGTAACATCATAATGTTCTACAAAGACACTTATCTGGCCATTATTCAGCGTCATATCTCAGGACCCGAAGGGGAGACATTTGTTCAGATACTGAAATGGTGACTTGAATCTTGAAACTCTGCTGATTGTATAGATCTTCCGTATGAAGAATCCATGTTTTCACAGACATGGATGTAGACTGTAACTGCAACTTGACGGGTTCGTGGAGACATACATCTGGAAAGCAGTAATTCTAGTTTATCATTTTTATTTGCATTTGTTTATAATTTGTCATCACCAAAAGCTAAAACGTTTTGAATAGGCTGAAAATGTCTAAAAGGTCTAACAACATTTCCTAGTTTTAAAGTAATTGAGCAGTCCTGCATTATATGGTCCTTGTGCAACTTGACAGGTGTGCAGAGACATACAACTGCAGGCTGATAATTCTCGTTCTTTAATGTATTTTTTGCCTTCATTGGGTAATTGACAGTATAGAAACAGACATGAGAGAGAAGGAAATGGTTAAAGCCTTCAACAAAGGTTTCCAACCAGTAATTTAACTTTAAGTGCTGCAGCTGTATGGAATTCATCTTAACCTCTGGGACACAAGG
Organism: Epinephelus fuscoguttatus; assembly: GCF_011397635.1. Classification (NCBI taxonomy): domain Eukaryota; kingdom Metazoa; phylum Chordata; class Actinopteri; order Perciformes; family Serranidae; genus Epinephelus; species Epinephelus fuscoguttatus. The sequence continues at coordinate 34,970,384 of NC_064761.1, forward strand.
ACATCCAAACGATTATAACTTAAAAAATTACACATTTCAGCCAGCTGCTCAAATGACAAGAAAGCCAAATGTGAAAGATGCAATCAGTTTGTGTCACCTTTATAAAAAGTTAGAATACAAATGTTTAAAATGATGATTCAAACCATCTTTCACAAAGATACCTGAACCACGATTCATCAATCTTGGATCATCTTGCCTTTAAAGAAGTTTTTATTGTAATGTTGTTTGAAGAATGAGCAAAATATCACACAAAAGTGTGAAAGCTGCGGTTGTTTGTACCTTTCAAACATCCACTGGCTTCAGTAAGTCAGTACAGTATTAAAATCCATTTGTAGAAGCTTGCTTGATAGCACAACTTTTATTTTTACCAAGGTTATGTTACAGTTTTGAAGTCTGCCTTGTTGTATTTGGGCCTCTTGGAGAGAAAAAAATGCATTCATCAATTTAAAAATCTATGGCATGTCTCCAGAAAAAAGTCCACTGCATTTTTGGTGTGCCCTTTGCAACGACGTTGAATGATCATATTGCAGTGGTGGATCAGAGTCAGGTTCATCTCTGAAGTGTACGGTGTCAGCAGCCTCACAATGATGTGTTATACCTCTTACCTGGACATTGTGTCAGTGTTTCACTTCAAACTTTTTCAGCGGCCACATTCTTTGTTCTGCGACAGTATGCTTCAAGAATGTCTTTAAAAATGGAACTCATTGCACAAATAAGTTGGATCCATTCATCTGTGTGAGCTGGCATTACCACATGAAAGAGGTTATTAATTTTCTTTAGGATGCTGAAGGATCATCATGAATGATCAAGGATATCTTCTGACATTGTGATAATAGCATTCTCACAATAACGGATCATAAGAGGCTTCTGGAGATGATCGCTGACAGGGTTCACTGAACTTTTCAAACAGCAAAGTAGTTAGTGGGCTTGTAAAATCCAGCTCCTCCTACACCTGAGACAAATTTTTTTGTAAGTTGTCCAAAAAGGTACAATTGTCAAAATATCCGCACTGATGTTGGATAGAAGAGTTTGAACGGTGACAACAAGACAGTGAAAACAGCTTAAAGCTCCAGTATGTAGGATTTAGGGGGATATACTGGCAGAAATATTATATAATAGCTTTGTTTTCTTTAGTGTTTTTATTCACCTGAAAATAAGAATCGTTGTGTTTTCGTTACCTTAGAATGAGACATTTGTAACTACATAGGGAGCAGGTCCTTGTCTACAGAGATTGCCATGTTGCACACCCATGTTTCTACAGTAGCCCAGATTGGACAAACCAAACACTGGCTCTAGAGGCTATTCGCATTTTCATATTTTACCCTTGGCCATAGTCAACAGCCCCTCCACAATGAGAGCTTCAGAAACACGCTGATGTTTTTAGCGTGGAACTGTTAATCAGTGTTTTTATTGGTTTAAATCACCAGGGGTCTCATTTATAAACTTTGCGTCCTCACAAAGCGAGGCCTGAAAGAGGCATACGCCACTTCATACGGAAAAGCTGTGATCTATGAAAACAGACTTGATGGGAGAAACTTTGACCCATGTTTACAAACTTCTGGAGATGAGAAATTGGCAATGCAGATGGTGAGGTAGAAGCCTGATTGTAGAAATTGTCAAATATTTTATTTTTGGCTTTTGCCTGTATGTACATTTTTAGTATTTACAGACCTCTGCAGATAATTCGGCTCCCAGTAAAAACCTCCCGAACATCTGGATCTTCAGTTAGTAGAGAAAAAGGTGAGCACGCATTAGCCATTAGTAAGCTGCCCATCTCTGACATGCCAAACATTGTTGAGGTGTGAGCTATTTACCTAAAATCTTCTTCCAGGTGCTGGAAACACTTTCGGTATGGTAAAAGTAACCCTTCAGACATGGTACCTAAACCCCAGTGTTTCCACCCCAAACAGTACCCTTAAATGTGGACGGGGTTGTTGCCAGCACTCACTGTATTTCCTCATCACCACCGACATTTTCAGAACAAAAAAAAAAACAGGCTGCAGTGAGCTTTGTGCATTTAATCCTTCTCAGGCAAGCTCAGGGGTTTAGTGCTGCTGTAGGCCACAGGAGCAATGCTCTGCAACGCCCCCCCCCCCTCCCAGTGAGGATTAGAATATATGCAGATCACATATTCTATCTGAAATTAACATATATTTTTAGACGCTTAAACATCCACTCGGGCGGCATGGTGGTGTGGTGGTTAGCACTCTTGCCTCACAGCAAGAGGATTGCCGGTTCGATCCCGGGCGTGGGAGCCCTTCTGTGCGGAGTTTGCATGTTCTCCCCGTGTCAGCGTGGGTTCTCTCCGGGCACTCCGGCTTCCTCCCACAGTCCAAAGACATGCAGACTGGGGACTAGGTTAATTGGTAACTCTAAATTGTCCATAGGTGTGAATGTGAGCGTGAATGGTTGTCTGTCTCTATGTGTCAGCCCTGTGATAGTCTGGCGACCTGTCCAGGGTGTACCCCGCCTCTCGCCCGATGTCAGCTGAGATAGGCTCCAGCCCCCCCGCGACCCTCAAGACTATGAAGCGGTTAGAAGATGAATGAATGAATGAACATCCACTCATTACTAGGTGTGTCTGTCATTTAAAAACTAAAGTGATGGTCAAAGTTGTCACAGTGAAATTTAAGGTGCGCTGACTGATTCATGCCGTCACCTTATGCACCGAGTAACAGTACAAGTAAACGTTCCATCTTAAAAGTCGCCGGCAATCGGCCCAGTGAGTTAGTTTTTTTTCTCAGACTCCAGCTGCTGCGAGAGGCAGCAAGACATCCTTTCATTTTATAGTTATAGTTTACTAATAAATCTCTCCACGGTGGTTACATGAGCCTCAAAACCAGTCCCAACTCAGCCCTGAGCAGAGTGACCGTCCTCTACTGACCAGTCAACAGACTGCAGTGTTCACAGCTCCACCTTTTAGTACCAGATCTGTGTGCTAGGTACTCCAACAGAGGGGGGTGGCAACAGTAAGGATGGTTCTATTGGTACCATCCACAACTTTTCACAGTGGAAACAGAAAAACTGCGTACCGAACTGAATCGTACCGTACTGCTCAGTGGAAACAGGGCTTAACTGACCAGCTGCTTAAGTGACAAAAAAAGCCAAATGTAAAAGATGCCAATGGTTGGGGAAGAGTGGAACGAAAAGAGCTTTATATATTACAAAAATTCCCATTTTATCCAAAACAGCTGGACGAACAAAACTCACAGCTTGACAGCATATAATGTATTGAATCATTTCACCCGATCGTATTCATTCTGTGCTGCAGCTGCACTATGTGACGAACTGGGGGGTGAATTATTGAACCTCCAACTGCACCAGCAGTCTGCCGAGATGGGACAGAGTCAGATGGGCGATATCTGCCAACTTACCCAAGATTGCTTGATTCAAAAATGGGTGTTTGATTGTGAATAAAATCGGCCCTCTTATTAACACGAGACGTCATCTACATCAAAGTGACTTCCCTCGACTCTGAGAGCGTCTGGTTAGGACCAGGGTGCAATCCATTGCCCGGGGAGGCCCTTTGTGCATCATGGTAATAGAGAACAAAGAAGGCCAAAACCTTATGCTATTAAAATAGATTCACCAAAACCAATTGTAGTATATTAGCTTGGAAATGACACAGAGGAACTGACGAGGGTTTTTAGCGGCAGATGGAGTTTCCCCACACCATGAAATTTGTATACTTGGCCTCTAAGAAAACAATTCTTGCTGGTACGTTGAGCAGCCTTCCTGTTTTCACTGAGAAAGTGACACTGGCAGAGTGAGAGAGTGTGAAGCCTCTTTAATTGCCTTCGGTCACCCACAACGTTGAACCGGAGCGCCACGCAGCTTAGCAAAGGAACCGGGCAGAGGGCCTGATAGATATTTTATCGCCCAAGTTAACGGTTAATGAATTCCCAAAGTGAAATCTGTCACTTCAAAAATAAAGAGGAAGGCAAATTAAAGGGAGATAGAGAGAGACAGGGGAAGAAAGGAACTGGAGAGGGTGACACAGTTTTAAAATGCCCTATCTTTTGGCCATCCCCGGTTTTTCAATGGAATAAAGAAAACTCAGCCTCTTTCTTCTCCTCTTTTCTTCCCCCACTTCTTTTTTTCTCCCTCCCATCCTCCTATCTCTCACTCCGCTTTTCTCTGAAAAAATTCTCATGAATGATTTATATGTGTCTTGTTATCAGCAACGATTTCTATAGACCCCAACGCATTCACCAAGACATTTGTGGCGTAATTGTTAATTTTAATGCCATAATGGCTTCAGATGGGAGCCCTGATTAGACATTTATTACACAATTAAATGAAACATACTCAAGAATCACAAAAGCCTTCCGTAATTATTTCAGGCCATTAATAAAATGGGCATTAAATTATATTGGACACAAAAGAGAAGTGAAATAGATTTCCATTAGAGCAATAGAGGCAGAGAGGGGTAATAGATCCTGCCTGAATTCACTCTGAAATTAATTGTTGCCCAGCCTATTTCCACACACAGTGGAATAAATGAATGAGAAAAGAGAGGAAGAGAAGAACGAGTTGGTGGCCGTGAGAGTGAGGGGAGGGGGTTACATTAAGAGCCTCTGATAAAAAACCTTTTGTTTGACGTACTACAATGGACCCTCAATTCAAGAGAGAGGGAGAGGGAGGGAGAGTCAGACCAATTTCAATCTTAGTCCACCCCTCCAGACTTCTGAGTCGAGGTTATATCCTCTTTTCAAGTTTTGTTTGCTTTTGAATAAACAGCTATCAGAGATCTACCTGCAGATGCATCCATCTAAATGTGACACTTATTAGAAAGCGACGTGCGGGTCGTAACGCCAGCCAAAGACAACTGCTTTTTTTTTTTAATTTTTATTTTATTAAAAGAAGTGGAACAAATGCATGTGACAGGAAATCAATCTTTTCTTTCGTTAATAAATGACCTGCCGGTGCAAGGCAGATTCTTTGACTCTTTGACATCAGGTCACCTTCTGGTTATAAAATGATGGAGGTCAGGCTCCGTAGATTCATAAATAGCAATCAAAATCTTTATCTTTCAGAAAAAAGGGGCCGTTTTTCATGAAATTATAAGTCAGGAGTTTCTCATTATAATTACTGTACACTGTATGTTCATGAGTACAAACTAATCTTGCCCTCACTCTTGAGAACTGGGACAAAACCTTATTATTGGGGGAGTTTTTACTCTTCAATTAGGTTGGAAAATATATTTTAAAAGATCAAAGTCTTGACTATTGAACCTTGTAATGGGCAGACCTCCCAGTGATTTAATATTCTCTTGAATAGAAAACATAATGGACGTCAGAGGTAAGATCTGATGCAGCAGTCTTTGTGAGTAGCCATTTTATTTCAAGGTTCCCATGGTCATGAAAAACTTGGAAAAGTCATGACATTTCACAATGACTTTTTTCCAGGCCTGGAAAACTAAACAAAAGTTTTGGAAAACTCATGGAATTTTGTCGTGTATAATGAAATTGTTATGGTAATATTTAATGGATAACCTTCAACATAATATAACGGCAAATCATTTTCTGTAGATGTCGACGTAATGTAGCGTAACATATGCGCCGATGTGTGACAACATTTTGTCTACTATCACGTCCGGTTCGTCATTTTCTCCCCGTGTTCTGTCTCTTCATTCATACATGTCCGCTAGCTGAAATAAAGTTTGAACAGAGTTTGAATCTCATATGTTTAAAAAATGCCAGGCAAGTGGGGCAAGGAAAAAATTACTATGGGTCCTTGAAAATCATGGAAAAGTTTTGAAATTTTGTCCATGAAAATATGTGGGAGTCCTGCTAAGAGTTTTCTTAATGCTAATCAAAATACTAATTTTTTAACTATAATTCTTCTTTAGTTTGGATTTAGAAGGGTTGCAGAGTTGTTATTTGTCAGACACACCTGATAATATTATTTAATGAATTTATCAAAAAATATAAAGCTTACCAAAACTCGAGCAGCATTCACACCTTTTTGGCAACCAGGAAGTGAGACAGGAGTCCTTGTGTTATAGCTAACCCCTTTTTATACCTTATTAAATGATGTTTTAATAGAAATCTGATGGAGTTGACAAAAATCTGGGACACATCTTTAAAGGGCCAACATTTTAACAAAATATATATTTTTAAACAAAGGTGATTACAGCAGTACATTTCGACACCAATGTCATCAGTACGCACTGTTACTTTTAGATTTTGAAGGCTTTTAACACACTTTTTAAATGTTAGAAGTTGTGAATTGTTGTCTGGGACAAAGCTGTTTTCAGACACGGCAAATTTAGATGTTAGAAAAATGAACGCAGATCAAAACACTTAATAAATTATATTTATTTCATATAAATAAATTATTTAAAATAATGTTTCACCACAGAAACAGGCTAAGTGTGCTGGTAAGTTATATTTTTTTTCTTATTTTATTCTTTGATAGAACATGATCTGTCCCAGTTCTCAAGAACAGGTGCTTTACTTTCACTAGTTTAATAGAAAATTAAAAAAATGTGATACTGCTGTTTAAAACAAACAAAAACAATAAGTTTTACATCAATATTCATGTGATAATCCTTTTTTTGTAAAGCATCTTAAATGTGAAGTCAGGAAAAAGAGCACTTACAATGGAAAAATTAACAGAATTTATTTTCCCATCTCCGAACAGTGAGATTACAACAGTTAAAACACATCAAAGCCCAACGTATGGCAAAGACTCTCTGAAACCATTTCCGATGGGAGCTCTAAATTGAACTGTCTTTTGAACTGGCGGTCTCTTGAGATCTTCTGTAAAAGTGTAAAAAGAAATGGAAACTGATATCTCGCACGGCTAGAACAGATCATTCAACAAAAATTAATTAATCATTCACTCATTCACTGATACAGATTTGTAGAATTGTATTTTTTTTTCCCCGCTCCATCAGTCTGTCTGGCTTCAAAAGGTTTTCCATTCTTCAACTGTCTCTTTTTCATTATTTGAGCTGTGTCTGGTTTTTTTTCTTTTATTACAATACCTAACAGTCCAGCTCCGATTTCACAAGCAGCTGTTTGTCATGTGAAGGTTTTCCCACTTCACAATTCAGGATGTAAGTTCTGTAAACAAAACAAGGAGAAAAGGTACAAGAGTGGGTTGATTGATATGTATAATTCTGAGACATTCAGGAGAAGCACTGAGGAATATTGATTTTCAATCTCAGTTTTGAATTCATCACCTGACTCACGGGAGCTTTGCAGCATGTCTGCAGGTTCAGGTCTCAGACTCAGTGCTGGTACACCTACGGTAAGAGATAAAAAAAAACAAGAAAGGTTGTGTAAAAGAAAGCTATTCAAATCCTTGAAATTAATGTAGATGTGTGTACGCTTCTGTATCTAGTTATATTACTATTATTGACCCATCCAGATACATTTTGATTTAGCTTTTACTGGACTCAGGCAGTTTACCATCAAGGTGAGCTTTATGCCACATTTGTTTTACCTCTGGGTGTCTCCACTGTAATATAACCACCAAATCCAATTAATCAAAATATTATATTTCACAATGTTCTGTGTCGTATTTATTAAAAAGTGTTTTTCCAATAATTAAAAAGGGCCGACAGAGCCTGAATGTCGATGCTGGGCACGCACTCCAACAGACAAATTATGTCCGGTGATGAGATACGGCTTTGGGCTATAATGAGAGTTAATGAGTGAGTATAAATGTGTCACAGGTGTTATCGTGGATATTTTACTTTTAAAGAACAGCTGTTATTTAATTTGACATATTCCCAAATGCAGAATGTAGTGTAACAGAGGATAATATCACAGTTTGGAACCAGCTGTTCTCAGAAGTGAGACCTGTACGTCTTTTTCTTAGCCATGATGGTATTTAGTTTATTACCTCATGCTTTATATGGCATTAAGAAAAGTGGAACTTCTTTTTTAGTGTTCAGTTCGACTCATGCAGAATAATCCCTCTCAATCATGGCATTTGACTCAGTCTCAGTGTGTAGTGGTATATTTATCCAACACATTCTCACTCCGACCTTGTCACATGTCGACGTCTGGTCATGGACTTTCTGCGTCGACATACAACGACCAGGTACCCTGAGTTTGTTGGTTGTTGACGTTCTGGGACGATGTGTCAAGTTCAGCCTGTTACATGCATTGTGAGTACGGTCTCTCTCCGAAGTCATCAAAATCCTGCGCTTGGGCAGTGACTTGCGGCGTCAGAAACCACCGAAAAGAGGTGTCTTTTAACGTCGGCATGATACACCACTGGTTGCCATTACAGTTTAACGGCACTAGGGGGAAACGCGGCAGGACAAGGACGAAAGTTAAGAGGGCGAAAGTCCGAGTGGGGCCGGTGGGAGGGGTGGTGGACAGGTCCAACAAACACAGAATTTCACCTGCGAGAGCGGTGTTCGTGTCCCATAAGATTATAAAGCCAAACCCTGTTCTTTTTTCCTAAACCTAACCACGTGTGTTTGTTGTTAAAGTAAAAATAGTACTAGTAGTAATAGTAGTAGTAATAGGAATAATTGTGCCGATGTAGTGCTTTTATTTGCAAACTGTAAATTTCCAGTGAAAACAGAAGTGTATCTTCAAAGAAGAGAACTTGACACAATGTCCCAGAACGTCAATAACTAACCCACCCAGGGTACCTTGCACATCGTATCTGGATGTGGAAAGTCCATGACCAAAACATCAATATGTAACAAGGTCAGAGTGGGAATGCATTGGCATTGTGTGTTTTCAAAATACGCTTCTTTTTTTCACAGGAAATGTACAGTTTGCAAACACTACATTGGTACAACACTGCAAAGTGATGTTTTTTTTTCCTTCAACAACAAACACGTGATTACATTTATCCAACACATGCGCATGATTGGGAAAACAGAACAGGGTTTGGCTTTACAATCTTTCGGAAAGCAAGATCGGCCTCCTGGGTGAAAGTCTGTGGTTGCTGGACCCATCCACCACCCCTCCCACCTGCGCTATTCGGACTTTTGCTCCCTTACCTTATGTTGTTTTCCCGCCGCTTTTCCCCCTGACACTGCCAAGCGCTGTTAAACAGTATTGGCGCATGGCCACGTATCACACCAACGTGAATGGCTGTATTTTTTCATTGGTATCTGACTCTGCCCTCTGCATTTTCTACTTATTTTGTGGGACATTCCGGGGCTTGTAGCCTCAGAAAAATAGCAGCACGCAGTTGAGGTCAGGATGTTATATAAAGGTAGCAACCAGGTGGGGGCAGCATACATCCAAGAGGAAGCTATGAAAATCCAGACATGCTGCTGAAAAAAATGCAAATATAGCAAAGTGAAACATCAAGTGGACAAAGCTTGTTCCAAAACGAGTGTGGATCTGGACTTGGCTTTCACTTTCACTGGTGGGCACTGAAGGGTAAGGAGAGGATGGGGATAAAGAATGACATGGAAATGGCCTGTTTTCTGATGGACCAACCCAATCTGCAGCAGAAATGTTTGCACTGTAGGTTTCTGCAAAGGAGTACTCAGATTCTAGAGTTGACGGCTCAGAGTGGTAGATGCTTGGGCATCAAGAAGTGGAGGGTGCCCTCAAGGTCCTTATTGGTGGAAGACTTTACAGAACTGACATGTGAATTATTGACCCTTGTGGCACACAGTGTTGTGAAGAGGATAGTGGAGTTAGACGACATGATTGGTCATGGACTGATCTGCTTCATTGGCTGAGGAATGTTTAGGATGCAGGACAAAGTCAACAGCCTTGGAGGAGATGATGATGGTGTTGTGTTCCAAGTGACAGAAAACCAATGAGCATATCAGTGGAGATGTGGGAACATCATGGTTCACATCAGGCAGAGGCAGAAGATGTTTGAACATCGAATGTCATCAGGGTCATTGCTGGAAGAAGGAAAGCTTGCAACAGTAAATAGAGAGACAGGGGAGGGTGGAGGAGTTGGCCCTTTGAGTGGATTTGAGTTTGTCCGGTTGTGGATGAGGTTGGGGAATTCGTCAGGTTTCTGATTCTTGGACAGTGTAAAATTAAAGAGGAACAGAGTCCTGGTGGCTCACTGATAGTTGCTGTGTGGATGAAGGTGTTTTGGTTTCTCCAGCGAGTGCTTTCTTTCTTCCAGGCCCTCCTGCATTGTCTGCAGTGCCCAGTGGCTGATTTCAAAAAAAAATTTTTTGGAGATTTGAGCACAGGAAGGAAGGCAAATGGGTGGAGCTTCAGGACCTTAAGAGACAGATGGTTCAGGAGGAATGCTCATTCCACATTGGAGGCGTCCACCTTCAAACAAAAGATATCAAAGCATTTAGATGACCCAATATGGGAGAACAGTTACTGTGCTGTTTAAGCACATCTAATGCGTCTTGTGTCTCAGAGGTCCTTCAGTACAACAGATGATATCACAGGGTGTAGAAACAGGGCAAAACCACAAACAAATCATAGTTTAGTAGCGCTTCTTTTGAGTGGCTGTGGTCACACAGACATCATGTTAACTTAATCTGAATCCATCTTTAGACTGCCATCAGACATCATGTAATCATCATGTCTCATCCTTGAATCAAGGGACTCCCTAAAAACCTTTTATTTCACCTGAAAGGGTGTGGTTTTGCAGGACGTAGCAGTGCACACTTCAGCGAGCTCTGTGACGTCTCAGCCCCTCAATGCAAGTTCATAATTTATATGATAACCTGTTTGTATGATAACTTGCATGCACCTTTGTAAGAAAGCAGAACAAAAAGTCTGGATTAATTTGGTTTAATGAAAATGAAGAGTTGGTCTGAGTGTCAAAGTAAGAGCTAGTTCTATTTCTAAAACTTGGAAAATTAGGCAAACTAGACTCAATAAAACACACTTCATAATATACAGAATATACAACTTACTGTTTCCAAGAATTTGTACATTAATATCAGTATATAGAACCAATCTGAATGCACATTATTTAACACAAACAAAGTACATGTTTTCTTGCGGTGGCCTTTCTAAAATGAGCTATACTTTGTTATGATGGAGTTTATAAGCAGACAGCATTAGCTAACCAGCGAGCTTGCAAGTTAATAAGTTAATAGTAACATTAACCACAGCTCATTCTAGACGGGACACCCCAAGAAATTGTGTTCATTGATTAGATTATCAAATGGCCAATGGATCATGGATGTTTCTCTCTAGCTGCCAGCAATCACCCATAGCTAACATAGCTAGTGTGCGAGCCTTTCATTTTCCCTGCCTGAATGCAGACAGGAACCAACTTGAACTAATCTGAAGCTATAGTGCGTAACTTCTGTCGCCTCCCAGCGGATAATGCGTTATTACAACTAATAAGCCGGCGGCACTTACATGTACACAGAGTAACACTCGCCACACACCGTGTACACAGAGTAACACTTGCCAGTCGCCACACACCGTACACAGAGTAACACTTGCCTTTGTGGTAGGATCCACTTCTGAACTGTGTCTCGGCCGCTTCTCCGCCATGTTGCTTTCTCTTTCTACCTGCACTCTACCTCTTGCTATGACACTCTCCGCTCTTCCTCCCCCTCCCTTCTTGTTGTGAGGAAGCATTTCCTGTGCACAAGCGCGGGAATGTGGCCGATCTACACGCATACTAAAAATGTTATATATTGAAAAATACCGCGAGATGTTAGAGGAGCCGATCAGCTTAATCAGCATTGTGTCATCTCCTCTAGTAGTGGCTTGGGTGAAACGGACATTTACGAACCTGTAGAAGTTACGCACTATAGCTTTAACACAAACAAAGAACATGTTTTCTTGAGGTGGCCTTTCTAAAATGAGCTATACTTTGTTATGATGGAGTTTATAAGCAGACAGCGTTAGCTAGCTAGCAAGTTAAATTGTATTATAACCTATAGGGATGTCTCCACAAGTATTTAACCATGGAATATCAGCCAAATCCATGCCGGAAAAGTGTTTTTTTTTGTTTTTTTTTAACAATTCCTCATAACAATTAATTGTTTTACACCACGTAGGTAATTCAGGTCATGTAGCCTGAAACATACACTCCTCTGCTGAGCTTCCAGCAGTGATTATAGCCTAAATATGGGGATTCTATCTAACTGAAGACGAAACTTTTTTTTTACTACGCGTACTGTAGATCATAAACCATTGGATATAAAAATGACTCATTGCAATCGGTTAATAAATATAAACATTATTGTGCTTTTTGTCCAGAAAAACTGCAGCTCCCCTGTTTACTTGTGTTTGTTTACAGGCCAATATGGCGGTGCTGCTAATGTACAATCCAGCAGCCAATGAGGGATTGATGTTTCTATGTCTATGGGTTTGTCTATAGGGTGCATCAGAGGGACAAATAGCAGCACATGGTTAACGCTGTTTTAAAAAGAAAAACTGTTATGTTTGGACTTTAATCGCATCACGATTAACGTCTTAATACTGACAACCCCTGGTCAGTGACTTCTGGCGTCAGACACCGAAAAAAAATTGACACAACGTCCCAGAACGTCAACAACCAACGCACCGAGGGTGCCTTGCGCATCATATCTCAACATGGAAAGTCCATGACCAAATGTTGCTATATGACAAGGTCACGTGAGAATGTGTTGAATAGACATGAACACACACCATGTGGATGCCCATGGTTACCATAGAAACAGTAAACAACCTATTAAGTGGCTTAGAGAGCTGAAAGCATTAAACACCCGACAATGTTTCGCTCTGTATCAGAATCAACGCTTCGCATCCATTTTACGAAGTTTGTCCGAACAGTAAACTCCGTCTAAAAAAAGTCCAGCTCCATAATAATTATTCAGATGTAGGTATTTATTGTATAATTTATATATATGCGTATGACTGTTTATTGTTTTGTTTTATTCTTTAATATACATCTTATGTTATTGTTTAGTTCAGATTCTGGTTTATACTGTGTAAATCTTATCTGGTGAGTCACAGTCTCATGTGAAAGGCTCAAATCCCCCTGCAAGGAAGGCCAGCTCTAAATGAGTTTTTTCTTTTCTCTTAATGAAGGTCAGGAGAGAGTCACATCTTCCCTTTTGTGATAATTTATCCCTATCTCCTGTTATCTCTTTTGCCCCTTTAATCCTAATTGTATTGTATAATTGTGTGATGTGGACCTGGTGGTCTTTGAAGTATTGCCCCTATCCTTTCATTATTACCTGATGCCTTGAACCTTTGTTAATTTTCCCCCCCGCTCTGCTCTGCACTATCCAGCGTTGCAGAATAAAAGAGAGCACAGCTTAAGTTTAGTCATTTTTAAAGGTTTTATTCAAGTCTGATTTTACTATCTAACTGAGAAATGGTAACCACAGAGATATGATATATATGGATATTTTCTGTAATATATACCCCATGTTGGCAGAAGATCTCACATACCGCTCGTTGCTGTTTTGATTGTCTCTCAGTGTTAGTGAATGTAAGCGGAGGATGTAAAAAGCTCTGCAGTATTATGAGCTGAATTTGAGTTTTAGAATTATTTCCATATCACTGAAAGAAAAGCGTTTTTGTAACATTGTCAGTTTAATTATCAGCAGTTCAGTATGTATGCGTTTTTGTACCATTTTCAGGGACAACATGGTAACATCAGTCCAAACTGCTAACAAATGCCTCGACCGTGAACACCCAGTATTTTAATGTGTGAAAATATAAATGTGGCAGATTGTAAAAAGATTGTGTTACGTGCTGTAGCTTTTATTCTTTAAATTTACCATGTTCTTACACAGGAGTGGGAGCTGTGACGTATGAGCGCTCTGTATCCTGTTTGCACCGTTTTGCTCAGAGTGCCAATGAATTTTATGTCGCTCTTTGAAAACTTTGACAGGAAACAAAAATTCATAATGATCACTACGAGAGTGAACTATGTGTGTTTGTGCTCATACATAAGTTTGACCTGTCCAAGTTCATCCAGAGTCAGTTAAAGTGGAGGTGTTGCATAGTCATTTCATTTTTTTTCAAGAGGAATTCAGTCTAGAAGGACAAGACTAAGAATCAATGACGCAAAACTGTAAATGGAACTGGCTAGTTGCTGGCACAGTATCAGTATAACAGTGTGGACATGCACTTCTTTAAAAATGTGATCTCACTAAGTTGCTTTGATTTGTGTTTTTCCCCTTTTTAAATCTTCTGTGTCCTGTCTTATCTCCAGTTAAGTCAACAGTCATCTGATTTTAAGTTGTTCCAACTCTGACTTTATTGAGTCAGTCCTATGGGTCTTTTATAATCTAACAAACTCAGTTAGTTGTAGTTCAGTCAACATGATTTGCTTTTATCTCAAAAACCTTTAATAAGTTATACCAACTTAATTTTTGTCCCAAAGTTGTGGTGATATTTGTGGTCAAATTATTTTATTTAAGATATTTTAACTTATTTATTTTAATTCCATCCTACTCAAAAAAGGTTTTGATGTTGACCATCTTAACTTAAGTTGTCAACTGACTAAAACATGTTCATGTAAGAAACATAATTTTGTTATGCTGAAAAATGTCTTTATTTTATATCCACTAAGTGCATGAGTCACTTTTTAGAGTGCACTCTGAAAAGGGATTCATTGGCTCCGCTTAAAAAAATGAAGGTAACAGTTTGTGTTTAACTCTGACTTTTTTGAGTCAGTCCAATGAGTCTTTTATGATCTTGACAAACTCAATTAGTTTAGTACAACCAACATGATTTGTTTTGACCTCAAAAAGCTTTATTAAGTTAAACCAACTTATTTTTTGTCCAAACGTTGTGGTTACATTTAGTGGTAAGATTATTTCATTTAAGATATTCTAACTTATTTATATTAATTTCATCCCTGTCAAAAATGTTTTGATTTTGACCTACTTCTTAAAATCATTTGTCGGCAACTTAATACACATAAATGAAATACAAAAACTGATTAATTGGTTTAACTTAATAAAATGAAGGTATCAGTTTGCATGCATCTTCTTAAGTAGTTCTAATTCAGGCAATTATTAAGTCAGTCCTACGAGTCTTTTATAATCTAACAAACTCAATTAGTTTAGTACAACCAACATGATTTCCTTTGACCTTGAAAAGTTTATTTAAGTTAAACCAACGTAATGTTTGTCAAAAAGTCGTGGTGATATTTAGTGGTCAGATTATTTATTTTAAGATATCCTCTTCGAAAATGTCAGGAATGTTTTGATTTTGACCAACGTCTTAAAATAAGTTGCCAACTGCCTGAAACACATTAACATAACACATGTAAAAAAAAAAATGTATTATGCTGAAAAACGTATTTATGTTATGCATTATCCACTAACCCCATGAATCTTTCACTCTAAAAAATGAGTCACTGGTTCAGCTAAAAAAAAATGAAGGTAACAGTTTGCATTTAACTCTGGTAACAGTGAGTCAGTCCCATTAGTTTAGTACAACCAACATGATTTGCTTTGACCTCCAAAAGCTTAATTAAGTTAAACCAATTTAATTTTTGTCCCAAAGTTGTGGTTGTAGTTAGTCATCAAATTATTTTATATAAGGTATTCTAACTTGTTTATTTTAATTCCATCTTACTCAAAAATGTTTGATTTTGTCAAACTTCTTAAACTTCTAAATATTAAGTTGTCAAATGACTGAAACAATGTTAATGTAACAAACTTAATTTTTTTATGCATCATCCACTAACTCCACAACCCCACTGGTTCAACTTCAAAAATTGAGGTAACACTTTGCATGCATGCATTATCCACTAACCCCATTAATCATTTTTTCTTGATGCTAAAGTAAGGGACATGCAGTTATTTTCAACATACAAATGTGTTTATTATAATTTCTGGAGCCATAATGTATTAGCTCCAAATGTGCTTCTTCCACACTGTGAGAGAAACAGGCTTAAAAACATTCTGCTGGGAGAAAAAAAAAGTTAGGAAAGTTGTAGACCATGTGAGTTGTCTCTTTCTAATATATATTTTGTGACAGAGAACCATCACTAAATAGGATGGAAATACAATAAAAGGCATTGAAATGTCAACCCTAGCTTTTAAGAGTTTTTGAGGGAGGACGCATGTGTGCAGTAAAGAAACCCTCTTACCGCCTCAGCACCATGGACAGTTCCGGTAGGGGAGCTTACCTCAATGCTCTCCACGGGAGCCCAACTTGGCTAATAGGCTCTGTGTGTGTCAGGCCGCTCCCCATTCACTTTTTAAGGCGAGATGGATGGACATGTGTCCTTAGATAATCCTCGTTGTGTGTGCGAGTGATGGTGCTGTGTGTGTCTGCGTGTGTGTGCATGTATGGAGGGGTGGGGGGTGTCTCTTGCGCGCGTGCCAATGCGTGTCCCTGCATTATTTGGATGTGTTGTTTATTCCAATAAGTCATTTTGAGTTATATTAGATGAAAATAAACTTTCATCAGTCGCTCACTTTAGCTGCTAACAGTCCTCTAAAGCAAATACAGCAAATTAAGGCTATATAGAAAATATATATTGTTATTTTTCTTTTTTTAATCATTATTTTAGCTGTTTGTTGTCACCTTTTCAAATGTCTGAAGTTTGCAGATGGAGACAAAGTTTTTTTACGCGCACCTGAGTGTCAAAACTGTTTCCTTATTTATAAGCTGCATTTTTTTTAACCTTTTTTTTTTTTATCCCGCACAGTAATGATTATATTAACAGGCGATGGAAAACAAATATCATCTCAATCCCTGACAAATTAAAACCAACTGCATTTCTCATTATCCCCGTTAAATTGTCGAGGGAACTTTCAGGCGTGCGTTTATTAGACAATCAGTTTTTTGAATAAGAAACATAGTAGACTTCCCCCCTCGTGAGGAGGAGGAGGCTCAGCCCCTAAAATAATTCCCTGTTATCTAATTCATTGATCTCAAAATGAAGCCTAAGCTGCAGTGTGTGTGTGTGTGTGTGTGTGTGTGTGTGTGTGTGAGCAGCCTACATGTCAAATTGCATACGCTGTTGGCTGAAAGATAGCACAACATAATTTAAAACTTCAAAATAACCTGAACATACAGTGGGAGCATGCAGCAGTATACTACCTCATGGTGGCTGATGAACATCACAACGCGCCGATTGGGAGGATTTGAGGAGCTTTTTCTTTTTGCAGGCATCCGGTCGGCTGTTTAAAAAAAAAAAAAAAAAGAAAGAAAGTCGGGGGCGTCCTCAGCTGTGGGCTACATTGTTCTGCAGGTCGGGGTGAGGAGGATTTTCCTCCCAAAACGGGCGTATTTTTTTTTTCTATAATTTCAGGGTTTGTAAAGAAAGATATGATGGAAATCTTCTTGTTACAAGCTGCCGATTGACGCATGCGTGTGAGGGGCCGGGGAGCGGAGAGGGAGCGTGAGAAAGAGACACAGATGGTGCTGAAATATGGGAATATCACAGGCAGGAAAAAATAACTCCATTTTGTCCTATTTTGGGTGCTAAATTAACCTGCTTTGGCCCTGCGCATGAGCGTGTTTTTCTCCTGTTTTTGCGCACAATAAAACCTTAAAATACACGCGCCATAAATGTATTTAGCTTTAAGGTGTTCTTCATCTTTTAAAGTATTTTTATTTATCATGCAGACATATGAGAGATATTATGTGAGTGTGATGTGGTGGCATTTTAAAGAATCTTTGAAGTGTGCAGCCCATGAACACATACATACACATGCACACATACACAGAAAGATGAGCTGATAATTGCAGTAGGATGTGGTCCACAACATCCGCGTGTGCGTACGCGCGCGCATAAACATATATATTTATAGGCATATAGGCAAAGACAAGCTTGAATAAATGTACTTAGCAGTGTAACTAACCGGAGAGGACTCCAGTGTGTCTCCAATCAGCGTTTTGACGCTGTTGGAAAGAAAGAAAAAAAAATCATCTGTCTGCGTTTGGTTTAATAATCACAGCTGAAGGAATCATATATCACGCACATTAGCCCGAGGGCTATTAGGCAATGGTCCTCATTGAAATTTGCATTTTAAAACGATCACTCTGTGCCTCCTTAAAACCACACTGTCAAACTGATGCGAGCTAATGCAACAATTATAGACGCACAATGGCGGGTTTTTCTAAACGTTTAACAGTTGATGTAATATTTTCTTGCTGTTTGTAATTCTGTCACTTGCGCAGTTTTGAGCTCCACGTATATAGCCCACGGATGGCACGCGCGGGCTTAAATTGTGCGTGCATGTGCACGGGCCCTTGTACTATCATGGTTTTGCTTGTTGTTGTGGCATCATTTTATTGGGAAGTGTTGGAGAAGGCTGCTGAAACACTGCAGCTAAATGTGATATATTTTGCATCCTCCTAGTTTAAACAGGGGTTTATGTGTGCGTGTGCGCGCCCTGCAGCTGGAGGACAGAGGTTAAAGTCCTGCTGAAGTGTTTTTGAGCAATACTGCTGCAAAATGGGTGCCATGTTGTGCTTTATAAGAGGGAATGTTTTCATTTTAAATTATTTTTAAAGGCATGAAACTCTTCTTCTTATCATTAATATTATTATTACGCGTAGAATGAATGAAATAACAGCTGTGTCTGTGTGTGTTTAGGTGACAGCCCTCCCATATGCTCCTGTGTGAAGCTGTACACTAAATTGGTTGCACGGTATAGTCACCTCTCTGGATTGAAGTCAGGTTTTAACTGGAAAAGAGGTTGAAGGTCCATGTTTGTTGCGATTCATTACATTAAATGGAATCGGGGAGGGATCCTGAGCATTACCCCCCTACACACACACACACACACACACACACACACACACACACACACACTCCTCTTTCCTTATTTTTTTCTCCTACTACCACCCGCTCTTTGTTTATGTTGTAATGTACATATATTTTTTCGTGAAGGTATTATAATAGCCGGTCTTGGTGCTGATTGGGCGCTCAGGTTGGTGAGTGAACGCCCTGCAGATTATGTCAGATTGCGTGCAGAAACCAAACCAGCCCAGCCTTTGAACTTCACCGCTTTTGGCTCGTATTCACGCTCTTCCGCTCATTTCCAAACCAGGTGCTTGACGACAAACCTCAGAGAGAGAGAGGAGGAGTGTGTCGCAGAGAAAAAAAAATAACACTTTTACGACTCCTGCAAACTGACTGCGGAACATTGCTTTCACCTTTGTGGATTTTTTTTTTACGTGTGTGCATCTTACATGTATTTTTTTCCTGTATTGCTGCCGCAGGTCTGAAAGAGAGTTGTAACCGGACTTGAACGACCGCGCGTCAGTGTTTTAACTCTGGGAAAAGCAAACCGGGCGCTGGATTTTTATTTTCTTCTCTTTTCTTTTGGCTGTTTCGCAGACTCACAACATCCCAGACGTGGCATGACTGGTATCTGGCATCTAGACAGGTGAATAGTTTCCCTTCCTTCCGATAAGAACTTTTCCTCGTCATTAACATTGGGGATAAAAGTACACTTTTGTTAAAGATGTCAAAGCCCGCTGATCACATCAAGAGACCCATGAACGCGTTCATGGTCTGGTCCCGGGGCCAGAGGAGGAAAATGGCACAGGAGAACCCCAAAATGCACAACTCTGAGATCAGCAAAAGACTGGGCGCCGAGTGGAAGCTGCTTTCCGAGTCTGAAAAGAGACCTTACATCGACGAGGCCAAGAGGCTGCGGGCTCAGCACATGAAGGAGCACCCCGACTACAAGTACAGACCCAGGCGCAAACCCAAAAACCTGCTCAAGAAGGACAGGTACGTTTTCCCTTTGCCTTACCTCGGGGACACCGACCACTTGAAGGGACTCCCGGTGTCGGCCGCGGACTCTCTGTTGAGCCACTCGGAGAAAGCCAGAGCGTTTCTGCCGCCGACCACCGCTCCGTACTCCTTCCTCGACCCGAGCCAGTTCAGCTCCAGCGCCATCCAGAAGATGACAGAGATGCCGCACACGTTGAGCACCAGCACTTTGCCGTACGCGTCCTCGTTGGGATACCAGAACGGCGCGTTCGGCACCCTTGGGTGCCCCAGTCAGCACACCCACACCCACCCGTCGCCCACAAACCCGGGCTATGTCGTCCCGTGTAACTGCACGGCCTGGTCAGCGTCAAGTTTACAGCCCCCGGTGGCCTACATACTTTTTCCAGGTATGACCAAGACTGGGATAGACCCATATTCATCCGCACATGCCACTGCCATGTAACCCTAAAGACTCTTTTCTTTTTCTTTTTTCCTTTTTTTAAATTCACTTGAATACTGAAATGCATGTAAATATATTATGGACAGCGCGCCCCATTAAAAGGCATGAACAGTATTAACTGCCTTGGACTTGTTATGGCAAAAAAATGATTAAAAAAAAAGACAAACTTTTCCAGAAATCCAACAAGTTCCTGAGCGGAGCAGAGGAGCTGGTGTAAAGGACGGTGCCCTGTGAACTGTAAGAAATGTAAATGTTATAATGGCAGCCAGAAAAGGAGGCCTTTAACTTTATTTATTGTGTACATTTCAATGCTGATATGCTGATTTGTGTTGATTATTGATAGGCTAACTCCTTTGATTTAAACAAATTTGGCTTGCACAATTAGCATTCTTATTTCCTGTATAGGCCTAAAGTAGTCTACATTTTGGCACTCGTGATTTTATGATGTTTGGATAGGGTCAAAATCAGGACCTATAGGCTGGATTATATACGGGTCATATTGTTTATATTTATCAAAAACTGGCACATAAAACCAGACGGTCTATTTAAAGATGACAAAAGAAAAGTCATTGACATCCAAATGTTTTTTTAGTTTGCATTTTTTTTCCTGTGGTTCAGTGCTAATATCGCGTCATTTTTTGATTTTTATTATTATTATTTTGTTATTTCTAAGGATAACTTCTATTTGAATTCAAGGAGTTATATGTGTATTATCATCTAAGATGGTATTTTAAAAACCTGTCATGTTATGGAAAGGATAATGTATCTAGAAGGTTGATACCTCCTGCTCTTTGTTCAACTGCTGAGCAAAGGCATTTCGAATAAAGACAATCTGTCTTCAACGCTATCAATTTCCTGTATTTGGAGGTTACTGGGTGCTTGAGATGACGGAGATAGTGTGTGTAGCTGCTGCGGGGGAGCTGGGTAGGTTTAAAATGCAAGAAATAAAAAAAGGCAGAATAAATAATTAAAAATAAAAGTTTGGAATATTTTTAATAAGACGCAATTTATGCATTTTTAATTTTAGACCCCAAACTGATCACTACAGCTCAAATCGTGGCAGAACAATAAGATGAGAATCCTGTTTTTGCACATCGATCCTCTCCCTGTGTCTCTGCAGTGTTTGATGTGTGTGAGGCTTAATTACCTGCGCGTTTGGCTGCTGCTGCTTTTCTCTTTTTAATGATCTGAAACAGGTTTGAGACATGCTCGGCGGTGAGGCAGTGTTTTTTTGTGACACCGGGATGAACCGGTTGTGATCTTTAGATGTTTGACAGTTCAGGAGAGGCCTCCCTGGAGGGATTCCGCCCGTCCGACTTGTCTGACTGCTTAATCACTTCAAGGAGGGAGCCTTCTGCTTAATTATAGGTTTAACTAATGGAGCAAACTCAATGTGATGTGATTTCTTTTTTTCCCTTTGTAACTTGCTGGCTGTTAAAGCAAAGCAGCCCACCACTGTAGTGCGGTTTAGATATCTGTGTTTCCAATTTTTTTAAAAAAAAAAGAAAGGTGCTGCAGCCAAAAGCTAAACCTATTATCACCACTCACACGTGTTTAAACCTGTCCAAACTTGTGAGTGACTCTCATTAAGACAATGCAGAGTGAAAACAGCTTACAGCAGGAATTAAAAGAGCATTTAAAGATTTAAAAAAAAATCCTCCTCCTTCCTCCTCCTCCTCCTCCTCTTCCTCTTCTTCACTCCCAGGGTTTGCGGACCGCGGCCTCACATTAGACGACTGTAGTATTAATTAAAAATTTCATTCCACATCCAAATTGTTTACTTATCTGCCAGGAACATATGCTGAGAGAAGTTAAGATTCACGATTCTGCACTATTGCCCAAGGTGCAATTCAATCCTGGGGAGGAAGGAAGGGAGGAAGAGGAGGGGGAGGAGGAGGATAGATTTTTATGACAGACTTAGTCCTTATCTGCAGCTGTAAATTAGGGTGATACTTCATTGAACCGAATGTGAAGTTTTACATCAAACCCCTAAAGCGTCCTAATTCAACTTTGAAATTAGACAATTATAATTACTTTCAGGAGTAACTGCAGATTTTTTTCTTATTGCGTCATGAGCTGAATATTCTTCCACATATATATGTTGTTTTTTAATTTTTATTAAAGCTGTTTCCGGGTGCGTTCACTACACCTGTAATTATCCACCTCAGCCACGGGAGTTGACTGTGGTTACAACGCCCTGGAATAAATAACCCCGACGATAAACGGCATGTGAGAGGTATAATGGGAGGGAAATTATGATTTGAAATTATAGGGAGGCTTTTAAATCTCTCTTTAACTCCCCCCTCCTCCTCTTTGACGTTTTTATTGGAGCACAACAGAGAGAATTCAATCTGCCTTATCTCTCCAGGACTCCTTTTCAGCGCCAGATCAGAGAAAAAGGAAGAGGATAATTGTTCTTTATTTTATTTAATTTAACGCGACAGCCGGCGCTTTCAGGTCATTTATATGCTTCATTTAGTGATAAAAGTCAACGAGGAGGGGGACACCGAGGAAAGCTTTTACTTTTCCCTCCACAACACTTCAAAAATCCCACCAAAAAAAAAAAAAAAAAATTGTTAAACAGATGAAACAAAAAATAGCGGGAGGAGGGGGACAAGACATTTTTTAATTAAAAGCCATGGGTCATTTACATTATTGTCTTTTAATGTTACCCTGAAATCATCTTCAGCAAATGGAGTTTGATAAGTAGCTGTTGAGAATGTGGTTTTGTATTTAGGCGTGCTAATTTCCCAAAATCAAAAGAAGGGGAAAAAGTCCCCTGAAGGAGAGGTTAGAAAAAAATACTCTTGATGATGATGATGTTGATGATGATGATGATGATGACAGTGCCAATGTTGCTGCTTCCTCCCTCTGATGAGAAAAAGACACGATTATATCCCAAACACAGCCTCGCTTATCAAACATTCATTTCTGCCTCGTGTCAAGGCGAGATTTGACACAAATATATATTGAGAAATTATTTTTTTTTTGGTGGGGGATAAAAACTGATCTCATTTCAGCATATTAAATATTGTCTCCGGAAGACCAAAAAAAAAAAAAAATCATCACTGGCTAAATCCTGGTCTATCTAAAATTGAATCTGGGATACCATTTTGACGGGAGAAAAAGTAAAACCGTACAGTTGTGTTGTTTGAAGACGCGGGGGCTTGAATTTGGGGGTCCCTGAATTCTCATTTGAAAGAAATGAAATCGTGAAGGAGCTGATAAAGAAAAAAGGGAGCGGATGAGCTGAGAGAAAAGGAATCATGCCACGGTTGTTTAATGCGCTGTGCCAGTCGGAAAAGTGATTTACAACCAAGACTTTATTCCCCCGACACATATAAAGACAGTCCCTGTTTTATTTACCGGCCGCGCACACGCTCACGCACGCACGCGAGGGCCCCTATATGTGGTCAATTCTCTGGAGTTCATCGGACACAGATATGGAAAGCATCGACTATTACACGCTTCGCTCGGAGGCAGGCGCGCGCGCTCGCATCCATCAGGTTCATTTCCTGCAGCGGAAAGTTCACTCTGTTTCATGACTCTCAACAATTCTGCAAAACACTAAACTTTTTTTTAAATGTATTTCTTAATAATGCTCGTTAGATTCTGCAACTTCTGTGCAGCTGTCAGGCCTTCAGAGCTGCAGCCTGGTGTCTGGTGCTGATGCTGATATCTGCTCGGCCGCCCTGCAACAAACACATCAAGTGTTAATCCCCTTATTACTGCACATTTATATTAATAAATGATCAATGCTGATATTTCCACAAGAAGTGCATCAATTAATCACAAGTTTTGCACACTTGTTTAATATTTAGATCATTTTATTTCCTCTACATTTCGTGAATAAAACGCCACCAAATGATTTTATTATCATTATTTATTTATCTCAGCAGGCAGGCCTGTAATTTAAGGCAGATATTAAATATAATTTAACATTTAAATCCCCAGGTTTCCTCAATTTGATTTTTATTTTGCTACTTTTTGTCACATTTTTAGATAAAGTATTTACATGTGTCTCACTGAAGCCAACACTGATCACCGATGTCAGTTTAATGTCACTTCCTTTAAAGTCTTTGGTTAAATCAGAAGTCACATGTGACCTCCAACCTTCCCTGTGACACCTTTATCTTCTGAACAAGTGCTTCCAATCTTTTTGCCGTGTGAACCCTTAAAATGAAGCCATATCTTCCTGGGATCCATCATGAGTTATTCAGTTCCATACAATTTATGTGAATAGTTTTTAGAGACATAAAAAAAAGTTATCCAGTGAGATGAAATAAAAGGCAGAAGAATCCTAATTTTTGTGTAACAGGGCTAAGTGTTTTCTTCTTTCTTATCTTAACTATCTCACAACCCCTTAAATGTATCCCGTGACCCCTCACAGGGGCCCTGACCCCCATGTTGGGAATCACTTTTCATATTTTCTACATTTTCAGGCAGGATTAACATTTCCTTCGTGCGACCCAGCTGCTTCATTTATGGACAGTGTTTCAGCTCACACTCTCAGTATCAGCCCGCGTGATTCTCTCATGCATATTTATTATCACTCTGCACGTCCTGCTTGCTCAGACACCTTCCATACATTAAAATGTGTGTCATAACTTACAGTACGCGTGGGCGTGTGAGACGTCACACACGTGTGTGAGTGTACGTGTGCCTCATCTTTTTGAGTTATTGTGTCTTTTTGATGCTCATGCACTCTCTGAATTTTCATGCGGCATAAACTTTCCATACATCACATCAAGCGGCCGCAGGAGTTTTTTGTCGCTGTCTTTGCTCATTAATACTCCAGATGCCTCTGGAGTCATCAAGTTGTTTATTTTTTTACATGCATCCTCTGCATTTGTGTGTCATTAATTAAAATATAACAACTGCAAATTGGTCAGCGTAGATATGAGGTGTCATGAAGTCACTGAGTTTAAGTTATTCAATTCTAATAAGCTCCTTGGTGGTGAAACAGTTTTGTGATATTAAATAAAGCAATTCTGCTGCACATATTCAGTAAAATTTGGATTCCATATTGAGTCAATTTCTTTACAATAACAAGACATTTTTCCTCAAATCATCAGAGGTTACTAAAAGTTTAAGGTTGCTAATCTGTGACTCAGAACTTCATCTGACCACCCACCACTACCCGTACCTTCATAAATAAAGTTGTATTTCTCAGAAAATTCATTGCATTGATTTGTTTTCTTTACCCGACACATTCAGAGTAGTTCAGAGTGTGATATGTGATTTTTTTCTGCAGAGACTTCCTCACACTTTCCTTTGACAGCTTTATAATCATCTGAAGGTAACTGAGCATCTGAACAGGACGAGCTCACACACGACTCTTTAACAAAACTATCTCAGTAACATATCTTTACAAACGACCTGCTGCTGAAAAAAACCACAGGATCACGCCAGACGACACTTCCTGCTCGGATCAAATACATGATGGTGGATGCTGAAAAGAAAGATAGATTCAAACTTGAGTGAATTCTTCCATTTATGTCCATTAGGAGTGGGAAAAATCAATACAGTGTAGTAGTGTGATATTTTTATGTGGCAATATCATATCAACACACAGATGTCAAGTGTTGATTTCTTATTATTTTTTAAACTTAATTTTAAAAATACAAAGTAAACTTTTTGAAGCCCACTGGAATAAAAAATCAATTAGATTTTCAGTCTAATAGATACAGTTTTCTGCAATAAAAAGTTTGCTTTGGGGACATTATTTACAGTTGATAAAAGGGTGATAAAACACAATAGATATTACTGCAGTACTCCTAATATCACAACATATTAAAATCGTGATAATATCGTATTGTGATTTACATATCGTGATAATATCCTATTTCAGGGCCTCTGATGATTCCCACCGGATCGCAGTATCTTCCACTTCACTCTAGTGTTAGCTGAATTTGTGTGTGCAGAGCCACGGAGGACACCGAGGTCACGGCCCTGCTAACATCTCTGAATCTGGTTGATATTACGACACAAGAAGAGTTTACACTCTTGCACCCATGTTGCTCATTCAGGCTGTGAGACTAAAATCTGACTAAGTAAGGAAGAGGATTTGCCGCCAACCCACATGACAGAAACTATAAGTGAGGAATTAGATGAAAAAATAACATGTGACATTTTGTGATCTCTTTATTAGAGTTTGTTACCAGAGCCTCCACGATACGATATTATCACGATACTTTTTAATTCACGATACAATATTATTGAGATAACATATATTGCAGTTTACGTCCCCAAAGGAAACTTCTCTGTTTTTATTATTCAGTAGTACAAAGTTTTGGGTCTTTTCGTCTCACTTCAGTCTTTTTTTTAATGGCAGCAAACTGAATCTAATGGATGGACTGACCAATTGATTTTATTAGGGACTGTTTGTTATTTATGAGGGGGGAGGGGTGATGCAAAAAGGGGGAGGCATGTCAAATAATTTCTTTAAGCACTGGGGAGGGATTTATGTTTTGATTTTGTCTTAAGGGAGAGGCATACACATTTAAATGGTTGCTTTATGTTTATTTTACTACTGATTTAAAGAGGTGTTCAACATTTAACTGGGCAAACTGTGCATTGACACCAAGAGATGGAGACTAAAGGGGCCTCTGAGTTTTACTGACGTGTCACGAGCAGTACAACCAAACGAATTAGGGGACTGTCTTTGGTTTGGTCTTAAGGCAAAATGGGTTTGTGGTCTGATTGAATCTCAGATCAGCTGATAACACTTCCCTGTTTCCACTGTCTTTAACAACCAGCAAGAGCAACAGTGGAAGGTTGTGTTTATACTGGGAGTATGTCAAGTGTCACTGTGTCCAACTGTCAACATGTGAATTAAGAACTGCCTCATTCCTAGTTTGCCTCTTGCTATCTGGTGAGCTAGTGTTTAATGTAAGGGCATGTTTAGTACTTGTGAGGGGGGAGCAAAAAGGGGAGGCATGTCAAATATTTTTTTAAGCACTGGGGAGTGACTTATGTTTTTCTATTTTGGCTTAAGGGAGGGGCATATGAATTTGAATGCCTGCATTTTGTATTTATTTTACTGCCAGTTTTTAAAGAAAACATGGCTTCAAACCTGCCTGCATGTTCTCTTTAAAGATGGAGGGCATATTTTCTTTAAAATTTGCCAAAAATACACCATTTATCACAGCTAGAATCTGTGAAAACAGAAATTATCATTGGATTTTCAAATTTCCAACAGACACACACTTTCATTGAAAAAAAAAAACAGATCTGAGTTTAAAAAATACCAATATTTAATCAAAATCACTTTATTCAACGTCTCGTTTAAAATTTGGCAAGAAATGAACTGTTAGCACAAACTAACTAACATGAATGATAAGAGCGAAAAACTGACTCCAGGATTTCATCTTCAACTTTTAACTTTCAAACACCAAAGGGTAAGTTTTAAAAATCTAATTTATGGTGGAGGGAGGGTTGTGCGATTTCCGCCAGTCACTCAGGGAGGCACAAGGAAAAATATTTGTAGGTTTGGGGAGGATCAAAATAAATAAAACAGACAAAAAACAAAGTCACACTGCAGCCACCCCATCCTCTGATAAATAAAGAACAGTCCCTTACTCTAGTAGACTTCCAAAAGTTTAATTTGTATTTGCAATATTGATCATTTAGACTTGCCGTCTGTGTATCAATGCAATATTGCCACACCAAGGATCACAATATGCTGTATTGATTTTTTTCCCCACTCCTACAGTTTGTTTGGGTGGGGATGGCTCTGCTGCGGGAATTTGAACTCATGACCTCAGTGTTTCCCCAATCCTTGACTTGGCCCTCACACTTAAGTTATATCATAAAATAAAGGCGTGCGTTGGCAAAACTGCCGATCAAGAATATTTAAGATGATATATGACAAAGAAGAAAAAATAGAGGCTTCTTGTGATATCAACACACAGTCATGAAGGACGGATGCAGAAGCGCACACACACGCCACACACAGAACTACCTGGCTGATTTAGTGCCTTCAGCGACTCAGGTTGAGGGCAGCACTGGCAGTCCGAGCCAATGGAATCCCTCGGTAAAGAGGATGCTAATCGTAGCTTCTTGTGCCTGAGCATGTCTTCCTGGGCCAAATGAGATTAGAGGGAGTGGGATATGGCGAAGCGACGTGCGTGGGGTTCTGGAGGTGAAAGGTAAAGGCACTTATCAGGAGGGTTCCCCTCGGGGTCCTCGACGGCTGACTCAATCAAAACCCTGCACGCACTTCTCACTGGATTAGACTAATCAGGAAGGAGCAGGGGATGTATAGACCACTTATCTGAAAAAAAAACATTGGGCTCTCTTTCCCTTTGAAAAGACCCTACAGAAATGTTTGTTAATTTTATTTATTACAGGATGCTTGTCGATGTGGCAATCTTCCATGGAATCATTAAAAAGGGCTCTTCCACTCACTGAAGGCACGCACTGTTTACATGCTACAAAGATAGAGGAGCCTTTGATGTTCCAAATTTCCCCCCGTTCACTCATTGTCATCATTATTTATATATTTACTTTAGATTTTTTCCTTAATTTATTTTCACCATTTGTGTTTCTCGTGCCACAACAGATCACACTGATGGAAGGTAGTCAACATAACAAAGACCCTGAAAGGTATATGAATATTTATTACCGGGACGACTTCAGAGCCAGACAGGCCGTTAGCAGTCAAAGGAATAGTGAGAAGATAACAGCAATTTTCACACTTATGATTACCTTCAAATTAATCTCCATTTCTTGAAGGGATGTGGGGTAGTTGACTAGCATATCTTTCATTTCTCGATTAAAAAAAAAAAAGTTATTTAATCCAAGTTTCAGCTACTTGTTTGACAAAATAATCCAAAAACAATTGTGGGTTTTAATGTGAGCTCATGTATAGAAGGTTAGAGTATGGACAGAATGATCAGGGTCATGGAGATGCCTGAAACTATCACTGAAGTGAGACCTTTTAATGTATCTGTCATTGACTCTTATGACATGCAGCTTCTCACTAGTTTCCAAGTGTCTGTCTTTTAAAGGTCCAGTGTGTCGGATTCAGGAGGACATATTGGCAGAAATGGAATATAATATAATAAGTATGTTTTCTTTAGTGTATAATCACATGAAAATAAGAATTATTTTGTTTTCGTTACCATAGAATGAGCTGTTTATATCTACGTAGGAAGCAGGTCCTCATCCACAGAGTAGCCCAGAACAGACGAACTAAACACTGGCTTTAGACAGGCCCAATCCATAGACTGTATAAATAATGGACGTAGACTCAGGTTTTTGGCATTTAAGCTGTCACCATCTTGTTTTTTTGGAGCCAGATGGGACGAGAGGGTGGAGCTGTGGTTTGGCTTTACAATCTTACAGGAAGAGAACATCGACCTACCGGGTGAAAGACGGTGGTTTTTGGACCCACCTGCCCTACTCAGTCTTTTCGCTGCCTTAACTTTAAGTTGTTGTCCCACTGACCTCTCTGACCTAGAGAGTGCAGTGACGCCTCGCAGATAGCCTGTTACTCAGTCAGCCCCGCCTTTAATTATGCGTAACTTTGGACCTTAATAAAATGTTAACGGGTGAGTCACAAAAATTTTTTCCCTCTGTTCAGTTGTCAGAAATGTTGTAATTATGTATAGAGACCAAAATTGTTTTTGTTTTTTTTACCCAGGCTGTAAACATGTTTGTTTCTGCTGTAAAGCTGGACATTTTAACATGGAGGTCTATGGGGGATTGACTCGCTTCTGGAGCCAGCCTCAAGTGGCCGTTAGAGGAACTGCAGTTTTTGGCACTTACGCATTGACTTTGTTTTTCAGCCACAGAGGTTGCCACTTTGGCCACTGTCATTTTTGGAGTTTTTGTGTCAACCACCATAGTTCTCTTACAGGCTAGGCACATGAGAGTCAGGGGTTGCAATCTACAGCCTCACCACTAGATGTCACTAAATCCTACAAACTAGACCTTTAAAGTGAGACGATGACACTTTTGAAAGACGAAAGAACACACCCTTTTTTTTATCAATGGAAAATCGAAATAATGAAGCTACAGCCTTACTTGGTCTGATATGACCTGCAGTTACGATGGTTAATGTTAGCTAACATCGGCAAACATTCATCATCAGCCCAGGTGCCAGAAGAAAAGATACATTTCTATGTATCATTCCTAAAGTGACATAGTGTATGAGCTGACTTTGTCATCAGGAGATGGAGGGGATGGTGGATAGTGTGACACCCAGGCGAGCATCGGTTGTTGTTTTTTTGACCCATGGCGGCAGCATTTGGGCCACTGCACCTGTGTGTTTTTTAGTGAGCCATCGCTGGGTTTTTTAAGGGCACACTGTGGCATCTCCAGCAGTATTTGTGCCAACAAATGTGGGTGTATTTTAGCAGCGCATCACTGCATTTCCACAGGCATTTGTGCCAGCTGAACATGGTCATTTCTTAGCCAAAACATGATCTTTCATAACCATTACCAAATGGATTTTGTGCTAAACCATAACCACACATTAACCACAGTGTTACTGAACCTGTCCACCACAAAATAATGTACAGTGTAAGTTATTTGTGGTTTGTAGCAACATACAATCCGAACATTTATTCTGTCCTTTGGGTTGGACATAAACTACAGTATAACCAGCATTACTGAGTCACTTCACTGGCTGTATGACTCTTTTCTACTTGTGCTACTTTTAAAGTACACACTTCATACAATATAGTGTCTTATAACTGCAATGTGTGACCAAAGTGGGCGCTGTTTAACAAGTTACATTGCCTCACTTTAAGATTCTAAATAGTCAGCAAAACCTTTATAAATAAGTTGTATGGAAGCCAAGAACAGCCATGCTTGCAATAATTTTTTCAATGCTGTTATATCGAGATTACAAGTTTATTACTTTGATATCTCGAGAAAACAAAAAGTTGCCTGTATGTTTATGTTGTATGTTTAGGCACTTACAGAACAGGGTTAGAGAAAGATTGTTATCTTGGTTTCAAACAGAAAAAGTCTACAGTGACTTGTTTATTGACATTTAACTGAAATCACAATCTTTCACTAACTAAAACTAAAATAAAGTGCTTTTGTTGCCTAAAGGTGCCGTTGTGAGCATTTACAATTGTGTGGTGGTGTCTGTGTTGCTCTGCAGTTACACCTCCAAAACGCTGGTCGGCGGCAGGGTTTCTGTTTGATTGATTCAAAACACAACTAAAACACACATTTAACATGGTTTAAAAGTGACAATATCAAACACAAGTACAAAAATGTCTCCATTATAACTCACAAAATTCACTTGTCTTTTGCTGGACACATTTTCCCCACAAATACAACATGCTAATGTTATTAGCACAAACTTATGACATTTTACACTGTATAAATTAGCCCAGCAGACTTTTCCTCTACTCATATAAAGCCAGGGACATTTAACAGCAACATTTAACAACATTTAACAAAGGTAACATTACAAAATTAGTCTCCATTATAACTCACAAGGTTCACCAACAACACATTTGTCTTTTGCTAGATGTGTTTTTTCCACAAATACAACATGCTAACATTGTTGGCACAAGCCTATGGCATTTTACATTGCATAAATTAGCGTTAGAGTGGTTAGCGGACTTTTACTCTACTTATATAAAGCCAGGATAAATCACGCACAAGACTTAAATGCTATTGTTTCTTATCTGTAAAATTAAGGTGAATAACAGCTTCGTTTTCACCGAGGGAAATGGTTTCAGCTTACAAAAATAGACAGGAGGTCTGTGTCGACGCAACATGTAGTTACATTTCAGGCGAGGTGCACATCAAGCTGCGGCGTAGGGTGTGCGTGTATGCAGAGCCTAGGCCGTAGGTGCAGCCTCATCCTACTTAATTGTAACCACCCCCAGTCTCTGGTGTCAGTCACTTTCAGTGCACCCTGACCACGTTCTTATAATTGTGGAGCGCGACATAAGTGAAGCGTTTCATACACTTAAAATTATGTTTCCTCTCAGTAATCCTCGCAGCAATAAACTGTGCCACCATGAAATAATTTGGAAGTCATATATAAATGTAATTTCTAGGAGACAGTTTTTAACATTTGTCAGTCTGTGAGTTACACTATGCTGCAGCAGAATACTGAACATTATAATAAAGAGATAAATGGAGCAGCCCTTCACACTGTTATCATTTTCACTTGACACGCTACTGTTCGTGTGGTAACTTGTGTTTGTCCTTGCCTATTTATGCTGTAAGTCCCAGTGAATACAAGTGGTCATGACCTGATGGAACCAAATGAACGGCCTTGAGTGCCTTACAGCCGCGGCTTCTACTCACATTGATTGTCTTAAAATTCTTAAATATACCAGAAAAGAATTTGCATGCAATTTAGATAATTTGCAGGAAACCTTGTATGCGAGCAGAAGGGTAATCTTCTGGCTCGCTGTATTGATTTACCTTGGCTCGGGAACAAGAGTCTGAATGAGAGGTGCCCCCTTTACTCTCCATTCAGTCTATAGAAACACAAAATGATGTGCACTGTACAACATTGTTATCACCACAAAGCAGTACAGTGTTGATTATGCCAACTAATTATGCCAGCAAATACTTGAGGAAGCGCAGAGCAGCAGATGAATAAGATATCAGCCTTGTAGAGCGGCTTGATTCTCCGTATTGTTGAATAATGTAACATTCAGGTGCCTCCCAGTACCTGACATGATAGTGAGCTTCATACAAGATGCTTGGGTAATTTCACATTGTTTCGATTGTTGCATTGTTTTTAGAGGCCAAATCATCATATCACAACCTTCAAAGCTCAGAACACGCATGTCATGTTTAATACGTATTCATGACCTCTGAGTGTTACTGAGGAAAGCGGGGAGAGACACATGATTATCTTTGTAACAGGTCCTTCATGTCAATGAGTGCAGTTATACTGCAGCCACCACATGATTCACAGTAACTGATTTGACATATTATTCATATTTCTCTCTTAATTTTAATTTACTTAAAACAGGGAAGAGTCGTTTTAAATCAGTAAATCATCATCTCCTCACTTATTGTGTTATATACAGAACTTTTCAGCCCTGCAGCCCAAAGAAAATGTTGCCATTTTACGTTTCTACAAACCACTGATTTCTAACATTTGTACGTTTCATAGGTATCACATCAACAAAGTGACGTAGTGTATGAGCTGACTGTGTTATTGGGAGGTGGAGGGGATGGTGTGACATCTTGGAGAGATGCTGCAGACCACTGTTCAAAACTAACAAACAACAAAACCAGTTGTTTAAGCAAGTCATTGCTGTGTTTACAGCTGTTTTCGAGCCACGGAATGTTGATGTTTTCAAGCGACCCATCTCTTTGTTTCCAGCCAGGGTAGTGCAACCAAAAGCCATTGCTGCTTTCCTGCCGGGATTGTGCCATAACACACAATTGTTTTTTACTAAGATATTGGGTGCGGTTACATGATGGCTTCTCATTCAGAATGAAATAAATCTGAATGAAATCATTCGGAATTAAAGTTTTTCCAGGTAGTTTACATGAGAAATATTCATTCGGAATGAGGGTTTACACGGGAGATCAGTTTAATCGCCTTTATTTGGGTCAGCGCAAGGTTTGGGGCAGGGGAGGTTTCTCATTGGATAGGGGGCGGGGCGGATATTACTTTACGTTTACTGGAAGAAAACACTGTAGTCCTCGTTCCGGATAACAAGATGCTTGACGACGCCGTTCTTAGTGCCTTTTTCGGGCTTGTTTTGCTTTTATTCTTGAAGCAGCAGTACAACAACAACCTTGTTCTGCTAATGCTTCATCTGTTGAGGAGGAGAAGGGAGATAGAAGGTCGAAGAAGGGAGATAGAAGACCGTGCTGTGGTGAATGGAAACCGGTTAGTGCAACAAGTCGTGCGCGCGCTATATACGTCATCGTGCCAGAAGGGCAAGGAAACGAGCATGCGGAATTAGAAACGGAATATTCCAGCCCTTTACATCGGAATGAATTTTCAATCTCATTGGCCATTTTCATTCCGAATTAGATGTTTACAAGATCACTTTTAATAGGAATGAACTTTCATTCCGAATGAAAATGGAATTAAACTGTGCATGTAAACCCACTCATTGTTGCATTTGTCCCATTAAAAGCGGTTGTTTTTTAAGTGATACCTCAGTGCATTTCTTGCCAGGATAGTGACATGAAAAGCAGTTTTTCTTTTTAGTAATACATGGGTGCATTTCCTACTGGGATAGTCCCATTAAAAGCAGGTGTTTTTTACCAAGACAAAGCTGCACATCTACGTTTCCTGCCAGGTTAGTGCCCTGAAAAGTGACTGTTTTTTACCAAGATATCGTAACATTTCTTGATGGGATTGAGTCACTAGAAGGGGGTATTTTAAGCCAAAGTATGATCTTTTCCTAACCATAGGAAACCACGAACAAGTGGGTTTTGTGCCTAAAGCAGCTTTGTTGAAACATAAGGAAACATAAAGTTCAGACATGTCTACTGAATGATAGTGTCCAAATTTAACATTGTTTTGCAGAAATGTACAATGACAACTTCTCTAACAAGGGATCTTATTTTGAAATGATATTTCTTTATTCCTGAAAATGAAAAACATGTTCCACTTTAAATAAAGCAGAAGTCCTCTGGGCCGATCACTGACAAATCTGGTCTGTCACTTGTATTGGTGAGATACATAATTGCAGCACGTTCTGTCAAAATGAGATCAGCAGTGTCGTAGATATTGTGTGTGACTAATGGATGAACAAAAATATACATTGTGCATGTCTGCCATGCATTTAAAATTACTTTAAGTATAATTATTCTGTGAATGCATACAAAACCAACGAGCAGGCCAACACCACCAGCAATGATACAAAGATCGAAAAGCAATGAAATAACTTACTTATCATCTGTGGCAGCCGTCGCAGCACTTTACAGAAACAGTTTTCTACATGGCAAAAAGTAGTTTCTCCCAAAAAGGACTTTGTACTCTCACTTCTCCCTCTGCTTGTTTTTGTGGCCTTCAAAAAAAAAAAGGGCTTCATGGGACAGAGGTAAAATAACTGCCACATGTGTTAAAGACAGGATGGAAGACAGGACATCTTTTTCTTTGTGTGTTGTTTAACCTTTTAAAACCTTTTCTTTTACTGCTTTCAGATGCCTTTCGCAAGTATTTAAACCTTCGAACCCAAAGCTAACCGGTGTGATTTCTTTTAAAAACATGGGAAAAAAAGGCATTGAGCAAGTTGGAAAGAAATGTCCCACAGATTGCAAAAAAAAGTAAAAAGCTGAGAAAAACTACAGTATATTTAGGATTATTATTATATTTACAAATTCTGTCACATAATTATAATAATTTTTAAGCACTATTTCCAGGTCATTTCTGTGTTCGTTTCTTTTTTCGGGTTTTCAAAAGTGGATCTATGCAGGACTCTGGTCTGAGGCAGCTCTAAATTTGTTTACAGACAGCTGGGCAGTAACACGTTGATAATAATATTAAGTAATACTAAGCAATAATATATCTTTTTCCAGTAATAAGTAGTGTAACTAATTACTGAAGAAATTTTAGTAATAATATTACAGTTACCTCAAAACCAAACAACTTCTTCCAGTGTTACTTTTGTTTTACACCACACTACTGACTTGAAATACAACATCACATCAGTGGATTTTTTTTGTAATCGTCGTGCTGCACAGGCACGTCACAAAGCAGCATGCGAGTTTTGAAGATGGAAGCGCTTACCTTAGCAGCTGGAAATATTCCCATACATTGATTTTGTCAGGAGGAAAGATGACAAGAACACTCTTACTGCAGGTAGTCGGACTAAGACGCTTTCCACTGCGAAAAACGTGTCTTCACACCCTCGGTATGAAACACCTACTACGACTGACAACACAACAATATGAAGCTCCAGGAAATACACCCCACCAAAGGTGAGCCCTCCTCGGCCTTAGAGTTCGGCTGTAGTTGTATGCTGGCTAAACAACCAGAACTGGATTTTAATTATTTGACAGCTGCAGCTGTAAAGAAGTGATGAAGCTTGTGGTTGGATACGTTGTGGAAGAAATGTTGCTCCATAAATGTCTCTCCGTCTTCCAGACAGAGCCTCAGGGAAATACCGGTCACCGGCAACTGAAGACCCTTGAGTAACAACAAA
The DNA here is from genome assembly GCF_011397635.1 of Epinephelus fuscoguttatus. Taxonomy (NCBI): domain Eukaryota; kingdom Metazoa; phylum Chordata; class Actinopteri; order Perciformes; family Serranidae; genus Epinephelus; species Epinephelus fuscoguttatus. Next base: position 35,006,507 of record NC_064761.1, read on the forward strand.
ATCGTTTGCACTCTATTTAGTCTTTGCCACACTTACCGGTGTTCACCCCGACATTCACACGGAGAAACACATCTAAATTTTGGAGAGATACACAATTACCAATTTTATAGGGTGTAGCATAAAAGTAATATATTGAGTAGTGTAACGAATTAAGTGGGATTTATACTTGTGCGGCAGACCCTACACCTTAGTCTATGCATGTGGCCTATGCTGTTGTGAGCATTTATTCTTGTGTGGTGGTGTGTCAGTGTCACTCTGCAGTTACACCTCCAAAACACTAGTCGGCGGTGGGGTTTCTGTGAAGTGCTGTAAAGTTTAGTTGATTCAAAACACACATTAAACACACATTAAACATACCTTAATAGGGACAATGTCAAACACCAGGACACAAATTGGCTTCACTGTAATTCGCAGCATTCACAGGCAAGGCACTCGCCTTTTGCTGGACACATTTTCCCCACAAATACAACATGCTAATGTTTTTAGCTCAAGCCTATAGCATTTTACATTGTATAAATTAGCCTAGCAGCTAGTGAACTTTTCCTCTTCTCATATAAAACCAGGGACAACAGCAACATTTGACAAAGGTAACGTTACAAAATTCGGCTCCATTACAACTCACAACGATCACCGAAAAAAACAACTGTCTTCTACTAAACATGTTTTTTCGAAACAAATACAACATGCTAATGTTATTAGCACAAGCCTATGGCATTTTACATTGTATAAATTAGCCTAGTGATGAGCGGAGATTGCCTCTGCTGGTTACATTTCTGGGGAGGTGCATGTCGGGCTACACCGTAGGTACGACATCAATTCAATGCAGAAGCACTAATCCCGTCTTACTGTTGGCAGGGAGTAAAAGTAATATTATTTTTGTAATGAGTAATACATTACGTTTTTAGGGTAACGAGCCCAACACTGTTTGCAGAGTAGGAACAAATTCAGGCAAGAAAATATTGATGAATCCCAGATTTCTAATACAACAGATTGGAATTTTTTTTTTTGTGAGAGAGAGGCCTGTCGTCACGGCCACTACATTCATCGTGTAAACCAGAAACACTGCGAGAAAGAAAACTTCCTGTGTAAATGTTTTACACTGTGCAATGTGGTAGGGAGTGATTGCTCATCTCCATGTGCAGCACTTGTCTTGGTCCTGCTGTCTAATGCAAGCAGCTATCCTGCCGGGATCTTACGAAAAGTAGTAATTTTTTTTTTAAGTGATAGGTCAGTGTGTTTCCTGTCAGGATAGTGTCACAAAAACAATTTTTTAACAATGCATCAGTGCATTTCCTGCGGGGTTAGTGCCAGTTAAAGCAGTTGTTTTTTACCGAGACATCGCTGCATATCACTTCATGTCCTGTCAGGTTAGTGCCCTGAAAAGTGACTGTTTTTTACCGAGACATTGCTGCATTCCCTAACGAGGGATCTAATGTGAGCAGCTTCCTGACAAGCATTTAGTGTGAACTTGCAGTGACTCGGGCTCCAGGGGTCGGGGACAGGCCTACCATGAGAATGTAATGAATGTTTGAGATTCTGTCTGCATAAAGCTGCGGCTCAGACTTCCTATTTGAAATGAAATGGGCCAAATAATGTGAATTCACAGCCAGGTTAGATCCAACATTTTGAGTTTATGGCAGAAGTTCATCCTGTGGTTACTGTGATATTTTACACACACTGGAAATGCAGATAATTGAGAGTATGAAGCTGAAGATATTAATTCTTTTATTTATCGTCTTGCTTTGCAGTCAGACATTTTTAACATACAGTAACTCTGCAGCTCGGCCCCAAGTGTTAGTGACTTTTGAAGAGGCTGCAGTGGCCACAGCTCCACACCATCGTATTATACCGGCCGCTTTTGTCTCTCTGGAAAATGTCAAGGCGTAATTGATATATTTCTCACTGTGCCCTTTATCTTTGTGCCATGTTTCAGGTTCTATGATCTGGGTTCACACTGACCTTTACCAGTGCACTCTTTTCTCTCGCTTCTTTTTGGGCCTCACTGAAAATAGCTCAATAGGATTTCAATGGGGTGTCTTTCATTTGAGACAATCTTCTCTTCCTTCTCCTACCCGCAGCCCCTTTGACGGCGGCTATTTATTTCGAGATCCAACTTTTCAGCATGTTGTTTGATCTGAGATTTACTCCGGATGCTTTGTCCTCTGAGGTCTGAAAAAAGGCATCCCATTCCTCAGCAGCGATGGAGGAGATGTGCTGATGCTACTGTCCTCGGCTGTTCATCTACGTGAATGTGCTGAATGTTGTGTTATCGCTTGAATAAAGCTGAAATGTGTTTTCAATGATAAAAGGAACAGTAAAACTGGCACTACTAAAAGTGAAGGTGCAAAACACAAGTCTAGTCCAACATGCACAGAAATGATGTTAACCTCCTGATGTCAATTATTTCTTAGTTTTTATTTGTCCGGCTGGTTTCACCTTGATCAGTCTTTTTAATTAATCTTTTTCTTTGCCGGACCAAGGACTAGCAACGGAAACTCTTTCTACTTCATGTGTTGAACAGGTACACAGAAAGTCACGAGTCGAACGCCTCGATTAAACATCTCTGTTAGCCCTCCACAACATCAAACATGATCACAAACTGCTGGTGACTGTGACCACCTGCACAAATTTAAAGCAACTACAAGGAACTTTCTTTTTTGTTGGTGATTTTGGCACCCCCTGTGGACAAAAGGGGTCACATGTCAAGATTGTGATCTGGCTAGCACGTTAATTTGTTTCGGAAGCGAGTGAAGAAAGACAAAGCTTATGATGCCTCCATGCCAGTGATAGCTGTGACTGTAGGCATTATGTTTTCAGGTTATCTGTCTGTCCATCCTTCTATCCGTCCGCCAACCCTGTCTCACCCAGATGTTTAATCATGGACTTTCCACGTCGAGATATGACATGCAAGGTACCCTGGGTATGTTGGTTGTTGATGTTCTGGGACGCTGTGTCAACTTCAGCCTGTTACATGCATTATGTGTTTTCAAAATACACTCCTGTGTTCATATGAAATGTACAATTTACATACAGTCCCTTTTAAAATAAAAGCACTACGTCGATACAAAGCCGCAAATTGACGTTTTTTTCCTTCAACAGCAAACGAACATGGTTACGTTGAGCCAACACACACATGTGGTTGGGTTTCAAAAAAAGAACAGGGTTTGGCTTGACGACTTCAGAGTGAGACTAGGTTGTTAAAATCTGCTTCGTTTTCTCCCTCCATGTGCCACCTACTGGCCAGCTGTTGTAAGTGTGACACAGATCTCTCAAAACCAAGATGGCTGACAGAATGCAAGAAATGTTGTGCAGCTCAGGAATATCTTAGCAATAATAATACAGTAGGTAAAACAATGCAGGTAAAGTAAAAAAAAAAAAAAAAAGAAGTAACGTCTAAGGAGTAATACAGCTAGTAAGATAAGTATAGCTACTATTGATTTTATGTTGGGAGAAAATTATGATTATTCAACTGTCCACTCAACTTGACATCATGCATCGCTGGCTATATTTTAACTACAATTTGTAACTTCATTGCAACTTTGTTGTTCTTAACAAATACTTGAATACTTGAAGCTGAATGAGGGAGGGTGGAGTCAGCAGCAAGCTTCAGCACATTTGCCTTGCATTATACAGTATCAGATTATGGTCAAATATATGAACACAACAGTTCACAGGATTGAAAAAGATTTGTTATAGTTTCAAATAATGTAACATTTTATTCATTGGTTTATATTTCTTCAGATAAAACCTAAACACCTTCTGTCCACCCAAGTAGACATGTCTAAAATCACTTCAGATCTTTACTGAAGTCATCATAATGCATGCATTAAAGGGTAAAAGTAAACTAAAACTAACCATTTAGTCAAAATAAAGGAAAATCAAACTGCATTTGCATTTCTAAAACTAATTAAAACTCAAAACCAAAATGAAAAAACAAATAAAAACTAATAAAAATTTTAAACTACAGCACTCTTTGGTATCGATCTTTTCCTATAACTTAGCAAGAAAGCAAATAAGCGCATTCACTAAAATGTTTTATTGTATCTTTAATTAACAACAAAACAACAAATCAGATCACAAGATGAAATATTATACATATTGTGTAAGATATGTAATTGTATAAATTAAATACATTCATTAGTTGAAGCGTCTTTAATCCGTCTACATTATGCCGATCTTGTTTTTTTTTTTTTTTTTAAACTGTCAGGGTGGGTGTGTCAGTTATCGAGGCTCTGTAGTTGATGTCTTTTCCAAAGCTCTTCCTGAAACAGCTGAAAATGTGTATGATGAAGACCCCTTGTCCCTTCTTGACCAGCGACTATCTTCATCCCTCTCAGTGACATCACAGCAGTGGAAAGCTCCCAGTTCTAGATGCTCGTGCCAGTATAGCAAACAGTGATGCAGAGTGCTCACATGCTCCTGTCCTTATCTCTCGGTCATCCACACAGACTTTAGCTGTCCTGCATTTCCTCTACTGCAGCACTTCTTTTGCACTGGCGACCTTTAGCTCAGGTCATCAGAAATTCCTTATTCAGGCGTCCGATGGGGAGCTGCGGCTCACGCTTCTGTTTGCGGGGGGAAAAAAAAAACCTCCAGGTTGTGGCTGATGTGCAAGTAAATCTACAATATCATTCAATAAGCATATTCTCAACAGAGAGGTGACGACATGTGCGACTGTGGTTTTAAATCTGCGTGTAGCATCAACTAATGTGCTGCTCAGGCATAAAGACATGCTGCATGAGAACATGTTCTGTTCTCAGATCAGATATGTTGCACATTTCATGCATTTTATGGCTTTTTAAACTTCTCAGATGTTAAATAGACTTGATCGAATAGTTGTTGAAAAAAATTGAATACAGTTACAAACATAATATATGACGACACCTGTCTGTTATACTAGATTCTCAAAACTCAACAAAAATCTCGCAACAATACCAGGATATAAAAATAAAGTGGAAAAAAATATGCTGTGCTTTTTCCAGAGTGTGTTCTAATCTTTGACTTCTACTCGTGAACTTCTGTGAGTTTTATCTCTAGAACTGATTTTAAAGCTTCTGTATACGATCTTCAGAGCATCAATTGAGCGTAGCATTAGGTCAGGCAGGACATGATGTGGAGCTGGTGGCATCGCCCCACCACCACCCCCAGGTAACACTGACTATGTTAACATGCACAAAATATTCAGTATTTGCCCTTATTTTGAAAAAAAAATAAAACAATATATCCTACTAAGCAGTTAACGTGGTTAATGAAAATGAATATTCCACTAAAATTCCCATTAAATGCAGCCATGCATACTCTGATTTACGTGCCCTAACGTCATTTACCATGTCAAAATATAGAGAACAGCCGGAGTCATTCGTGCTAGAGTTTACCACCAGTGGCAGACTTGTTCATTCCTCATTCATTCCCTTTGGAGAAGTTCAGCGTTGTCATATTTGTGCATATCCAAAAAGCTGTTGATATTCACCTTTTTCATAATGTTTAAAGTAGGTGCATTTCTCCTTCCAACCGGAAATGTGCGCTTTCGTTTTTGGCATCCATCTCTACACCAGCCCTGCAAACTGTTGTTTCTGCACAACGCACAGAGCCGACTGTACACAGACATACATCCCAAATGTGCTGTTAACATGTCCAAAAAATGCCATTAAAGCTAAATGCTACATTCAGAGTAAGGCTTAATTTGGAATATCCAAACGATATATGCTGTCAACATGACCTGTATCAAATTCAGAATATTCTCCTATCCAGAATAATAACCGTTCCGCACCGTCCCCATGTTTGGTCCCCCCTCTGTTGGGGTACCCAGCACACAGATCTGGCACTAAAAGGTGGAGCTGTGAACACTGCAGTCTGTTGATTGGTCAGTAGAGGACGGTCACTCTGCTCAGGGCTGAGTTGTGGCTGGTTTTGAGGCTCATGTAACCACTGTTCATACCGTGGAGAGTTTTATTACTGTAACTATTAAATGAAAGGATGTTTTGCTGCCTCTCACAACAGCTGTAGACTGAGAAAAAATAACTTCATTCACTGGGCTGACTGCCGGCGACTTTTAAGGTGGAATGTTTACTTGTAATGTTGCACACCTTAAATTCAATATGACAACTTTGACCATTACTTCAGTTTTTATATGACATACACTTTCAGAGAAAAAAAAGCATTGCAGAGCGTCGTTCCTGTGGGCTACGGCAACACTAAACCCCTGAGCTTGCCTGAGAAGGACTAAATGCACAAAGCTGCTATTTTTAAATATCCCTTGGAGAGAGACTCTCACTGCAGCCTGTTCTATTTTGCTCTTAAAATGTTGCCGTGCAGCCTCGTTCTCTGGACGATAAATGAGGTGCAGACTTCACCTTCTGTGTCACCGCTGATGAGGAAATACAGTGAGTGCTGGACGGAGCAGTGAGTGACAACAACCCCGCCCACATTTAAGGTAGTGTTTGTGGTGGAAATGCTTGACAGATCTAGGGTCTAGGTACCATGACATAAAGGTTACTTTTGGTTGTAAAGGTACCATACCAAAAGTGATGATGGAAACAGGGCTTTAGAGTGCAGCACTGCTCAGGCGTGGAACATCTAAAGACTCCGAATCTCACCTGTTTTTTTGGCAGGCGAGCTAGCAGTAGATGCACACTTCCTTGTGCACAATGATACAATTATGGGCGTCATCTCCACAGGCGATATCACCAACACTCGGCAAGTCACACCAAAATAATCTAGATTGCTAAACAGCACCACAGGTAAGTGGAAAAATATGTAGTTTTGAATTTGGAGTGAACTGTCCCTTTAAATCGTTTGAAAACCGATGAAGATCTGAACGTCTACACTTCCATGATAACTGAGCAAACGATTTACTGACCTCCTTCCTTCATGTTCACACTGACAGAGTGTTGCTGTGGCTTGCTGTTGGCTCTAAACAAGGCCAACGTTGTTATTAAATAGCACAGATAATTGTGTTTATAATTGCTGTGCCTGGTTGTTTTTGCCAGCTGCTTATTAAGTGTCACACCCGAACATCCTGATCATATTTTTGAGTGAACATGCAGAAGTTTCGAGGCCAATCTATACTGTGTCGTTAAAGTATTGGAATTAGTTTGTATATTGATTTCCCAGCAGCAAAACTGGATATTGGCTGAATGAAATTAGATTCAGTGAGGAACACTGACAGATTCTTGTTCTGAGGCATGTGCAGCTGTTGTCATTTCCACAAGGACTCATTGTGTAGTTGAATTTGTAATCCCTTTTGAAATGCAAAAATATGCTTTATATATGATATGGTTGAATGCATCCAATTATGGCCTTTAATTTTTAAATGATTTGCTCTTGAAACATATTCCAGGCAAGTGCTCCTCACGAAAAATTCTTGTTCTCTTTAATCTTGCACAGAGTATGGAATGAAGGGGAAACTACACGGACCAAAATGGGCTTTCATAACTTAAGTGAAAATCACCCAACCTCACACAAGTGTTAGGCTGATGGCCTTGCAGTAGTGTGTCATTAGCATTCATTATAGTCCTATAAGCCAGAGTAATTACAGGCCCAAGTGCAGGGAGGAATAGCAGTTTACACTGCTAGTAATTTGATTTGCATCTACGCTAATAACTTCTTTTGTGTGTGTTTATGTGCCGTGTCAGAACACAAGTGCCATTTGGCTGCAGGCTGTATGAGGCAAAAAAAAAAGCCTTTTAAATTCTAAGATTGAGTTGCCTTTGCTTTCAGCACTCGAAGCTCTCAATCTGCTAAAGCGTTCAGATTAGCGTGATCACAGAACAAGTGATACTGCATTTTTCTGAAAGTCGTTTTGAAGGAAATGTGGGGCAGTGAAGAAACAGGAAAGCAGGCGGGCAGCTCAGAGTCTCTCAGTGTAACCTCCTTTATTCTAATCTAAGGTGAAATGGTATCACAGTTGCACATTTAACCCTGCACATGCATTTTCTTCTGCTTCTGCTGAAGGCCGTTAAAGCAGACGCCAGTGTTGCCACAAGTTGCAGTTGCTCGTATCCTGTTCTGCGAGTGCCCCGGTGGGCCCCGAGGGAACTAATACCTGTGGTGTCTGGGCAGTGTCTTCAAAAGAGCCAGGCTCCCTCTTCTGATGACTGACTGAGAATAGAGAAGCATTCCCCAAAGCTGATGAGGTCACAGGGTTAAGACTATGTTTTTGTTGCGGGACAATGACATCCTATTTACCTGGCGGGGTCCGCCATTCTTCTCCATGCAACTGTGACCTCAGTGTGAAAACCAGACCTTTGTCTCCTGGACAAATAGAGGCTCAACGTTCAGATTCGCTTGGTTGCACCTCAGTGGCCCCCAGCTGCGAGGCCTGCGGGCTCCTTATGTGGTCACAATGTTCACCTCTGCTGTAGATATACCTGGATTCTGATCAGGCTCCAGCAGTAAACCTGAAACTCATGTATGCATGTAGGTGTTTGACACAATTCTTGAATCTGGGGGAATATTCCTTATTGATTTTAAAGTTGATAAAATCAACATTTTTATATCATCAATGGATCAGTTGAGTTTGTGTAATGTTATGGTGTTGCTCATACTGATATACCAACAGAGAATAAACACCTGACTGCAGTTCCCTTGAGCTTTATGAAGCTAGCATCCTTTAACTCATTGTTTTGCTAACCCCATCGCGAGAAAAATGTTGGTATTTGGCATTTTAGCAACACTGCGGTTAACGTGGTTACGTTTAGGCACAAAACCCACTTGGTTTTAATTGAGAAAAGATCATGTTTTGGCTAAAAATACTCAGTTTGGGGTTCTATGTTGCCTCAAAATGCAGCAGTGTCTCAGTTAAAAAGTAAGCACTTTTCATGGCGCTATCCCCGCTGGATAAACAGCAATAGGTCCCTTAAAAACACTGATGTTTGGGGATTAAAATGCTGCTGAAAACGCAGCAAAGAGTTGTTAAATAACAACCTGTCATGTTGTTTGTTGGTCTTAAACAGTGGTCTCTCCTACATGTCACTTCATCCACCATCCCCTCCACCTACCAATGACAAAGTTAGCTCATTTACTACGTTATTTTAGAAATGTTGATATTGTAAAATGAACTGTTTGTAGGTAAAGTAGTGAGTGATCAGTTGGTAACTTTGTGCAACTTTGAGACTTTTAGTCAAGAGGACAGTAGGTGAACTGGACGTACGAACACTTCTGGCTCCAAAAAACCAAGATGGCTACGACCAAAAATGCTGAACTTGAAAAGTCCAAACAGCAGTCCACAAACCAACAGGTAACGTCATTCAATATTTGTACAGCTCATGGTCTTGACTTGGGACTTGCACTTGTGCCATGCATAAAGCGGGATTTATACTTCTGCATAGAATCAACAACGTCACCTACACCGTAGTCTGAAATATAACTACTGTACACATTGTGGCGATGCAGACCTCCCGTCTATATTTGTAAGCTGAAACTATTTCCCTCAGTGGAAATGAAGCTTTTATTTATTTCAGTTTCACAGGTAAGAAACAATAAATTGTGAAGACAATAAAGCCTCCACAAAATAGCATTTTAAGTCTTGTGTGTGATTTTTCCTGGTTTCTTATGAGCAGAGGAAATCTCAGCTAGTTGTTAGGCTAGTTTATGCAATGTAAAATGCCATAGGCTTGTGCTAATAACATTAGCATGTTAAACTTGTGGGGAAAACATGTTTAATATGACACAGTTGTTTTGTCAGTGAACATTGTGAGTTGAAATGGAACTGAATTTTGTAATGTTACATTTGTTAAATGTTTCTGTTGTCCCTGGCTTCATATGAGTATAAAGAAGTCTACTACTTGCTAGGCTAATTTATACAATGTAAAATGCCATAGGCTTGTGCTAATACCATTAGCATGTTGTATTTGTGGGGAAAATGTGTCCAGATAAAGACAAGTGTTTGTCTGTGAATGCTGCGAGTTATAGTGAAGCTGATTTGTGTACTTGTGTTTGAAATTGCCTCTATTAAGCCATGTTTAACGTGTGTTTTCAAACATTCAAACTTTACAGCATTTCACAGTGTTTTGGAGGTGTAACTGCAGAGTGACACAGACAGAACCACCGCACAAGTATACATGCTCACAACAACGTAGGCTCTGCATAGAGCTGACACACAAATATAAACTAACAATGATGTGGTCCCCCCTCAGATACCGGCCATTTGGGGGTCGTATTAGTTAGGAGAGGTGTGTGTTTGGATCTTAGCTGCCAAAAAACTTTGTTTGCATTTCTAAAGAACGTGGTTGAGGTCTAATTTATTCACTTCTTTGTCGTCTTTCTCCTTCACATCTAACAATGCAGTCTCACACAGAAATATGTCACATTACAGACGCTAAAGTCGGTCTAACTGCCGTTTCATGGGACTTTAAGAGTGTCACTGCACCTACTTCTTCATTGTGCTTACTTCTTTTGGCAGCTCCTCAAATAATTTCAAGACAGACTCATTATTTCCTGTCCCAAATGAGTTCTTTCATAAAGCTTTCAATTAATCTCCTGATTAAACGTCTGAGAAATATATTTGAGTAATATTGGCTTGTTTACCAGCTGCCGGTGATAGAATCTCATGGCACTGTCCCAGCCACTTTTTTTATTAAGAGGAAGCCAGAGGGTGTTGGGTGCCAGTAAGTCGGTGAAGTGTCTGAACTTGTTAAATGGGCTGATGCCGTGACCATCAATTCAGTCGCCCACTTTGCCTTTATGCTCTAGTAATGTATCGGCACTGTTGATGCACAAGTGGAAGACAGCCACTTCCTGTCGAGGTGAAGCTGTTTACTCTTAAACTGAGGAGTTTAAATGAAAATAAGGACGACTACATTTTACTTTCTGTTGTTTTTTGGGTAAAAATGACATCTTAATACTGTTTGATAAACAAGTTTAAACCGAGAGCTGAGCTGGTTTCTAACCCTGGATGGTCATCCGAGGACGTCAGTTATGAAAGCCACCTGATAGCTGGCCCCCGGAGCCCTTCCTCTTCCGTTTACCCGCTCTCCTAATCCGCCGCTAATGGTTAGCAATGGAGGCCCAGAGGAAGATTCAACCGTTGGTGTGTGGAAATCCCTGCTGGAGTGGGAGTGTCGCGCTTGAGGAAGTGCTCAGCGAAGCGCGCCAGAGACAGCGACGGGACCCCTCATGCCATGTGCACCAAAATGCTCAAGGTGACCCGGCAACACAAACCACACACTCACGTACACACTGAGGCGGAGGAAACGCTGGGACACACTCTGATTGTGATCGCTGGCAAAAGCTGTGCTGTAAAGAAGGGATCTTCTTTTCTGAAAATGTTCCAAATCTGGCACATTGTTGAGGATGAATTTGATTTGTTGCGCCCCCCCGGTTGTTGTAGTGGTTATGAGTTCTCGTGTATTCTGAAACGAGGATATCTGAGAGGAGAATCAACTTTAGGTGAGGCTCGACAATCAGACGGAGGCAGGACCCAGACGCCGACAGAAACAAAAGGCCTGAAAGAAGTGTTCAGTATCAAACCGGCTGCAAACTGCCCGAGGCGTTTAGAGCAATTGTAGGGAAGTGGTGGCAGAGATGTGATATAGCATGATAGTACATAAACTGCTAATTAAATGTTTCAGGGTTGCAGCCGTGTAATTTCGTTCATCAGCTGATAAGGGACTTAAAGGTTTGTTCTCACCGTCTTCCTCGCAGTGCTTTGGCCTCAGCTTTGTTAGCCTTTGATGGATGGTTTTATGCCTTTATTTCAGAGGGTAACTTTTCATACAGAATTATTGTCACTCTCAGACACAGTGTGTGTAAGGAGCCCGGCAGAGGCCGTGTTGTTTCACCTCATTGTCGCAGCCTCGGGGCTCAAGGTCACGTGCGGATGCCATTTGTTAGCGTTAAGTGTTGCAGGTCTGAACTTTGACCCTGCTTATGTCTGAGTGGGATGCTGGTGTCAGTGTTAAACAATGGCAGGGTGACAGCAAACACTGATATGGTGTTGAGAACGTTGCCACAGGCCTTTGAGTTAACGTTTGTCCAGCAGCGCTGCGGCGAAACACGAGCCTGACGCTGTCGTTTTCCCTCCACTTTCATTTGAACTGTTTGGACTGCAAATTTCAAACAAAGCTATTGTTCAATCGTGCATTATTCCCCCACATAATAAACTCTCTCTGTCAGCTGAGTGCTACAAGAAGTGATATTGGAAATGTGCCAGACATTTGTGTGCATGTATGCGTGGGGAGGAGTATTTGCAATGCACATGTGAGCTTAACTGTACTCACAAAAATACCAATTTAGGATTTTATTCTTCTACAGCAAAGTGTGTTTCACACTGTCCTCCTTAGACCAAAATGAATGTCAGAATGGGGGGAAAAAGAGAGGTGCTAATCTCAATGAAGAGAAGGGTAAAAAGAAGATTGATATTAATATCAAATCAGGGCATGTGTGGGAGAGGCAGCGTAGCGCGAAATGCTCAATCTAAACCACGGGGACGTCTGTCGAGGAAGCACTAAATGTGGACTGACCTCCTTAACCCATCCAGCAGGATCCTTTTTGCTGTAATAAATAATAGAGGATTGGTTGGGTCAAGCAGAGCACCAGTGGGTGCCCTCTCCTCCCACGCGAAGGGTCTGTTTGCTGATCACCCCCGAAGACACAATGCACAATGTGTCCCAGAAGCCTCAATCAATTATTGATGCTTGATGAGAGAGGAGCCAAGACAATCTCTTAACTTCTAACTTCTTGGTGATATGAGAGTGAGATTGAATGGTCCTAGAGTACACGGCACACCCTCCAGGTTAATTGTGGTTAAGCATCATTTGTGTGCACGCAGTATGATTGCTGCCCAGCACAGCTGAGATGAGACTGACCCCGAAATGGGTGCTTTGAAATTGGTTCTGAGCACAGATTTTGTCTGGAGTCCTATTAAATTGTGAATTTATTTGAGCCCAATCCAGCAAGTGTGCATGCTAAAATATTTCAGCCACTTCCCTCTTCCTGCTCCTCTTTTTTTTCTTCTCCCCTGCTCTCTCCAGCCACCGTGTTCACTACTTCATCCCAGAAACCAGCCGCCGCCTGATACAGACGCTGAACAAACATGTACAGATCAAAAACAACTCCCGTGCAGTCTCACATTTCAGCCTAAATGCATGTAGTGTCCTAAACAGAGATTATCTGGGCTGCTGATCTTGATTGTCTTCCCCTTTTGGCTCCCAGGTGGCAGAGCGACGTCCACATGTTTGCACAGGCACAGCAGCAGTCCCTTGGGGGCAACTCCACTGCAGCTAAACTCTCTGATGCTTCTGATCGCACATCACTCCGTGTGTCTGTGTGTTTATCTGTCCATGCATACAACACACGGACACATACACACACTGAAGGTACAGTTGATATCACTCCCTATTACGCCACAAAAAGATGGAGATAGCACCTGGTTGCTACGATGCTAATCTCCTTCGTGGAAACACAGTTTTTACCTGAAACTCGCGAGATAATCAAACACGAGACTTCTTAATCTGGCTGTTAGATATAATAGATATAATATTATGATAAAGTAATGAACAATAAAATTGCATTAGTGGCTTTGTGCTGTGAAAGCTGACTGATTTGCCATCACTTGGATCCATGACAGTTGTTTATTGATGCCTTGGGGCCAGACGACAAAATGATGAATAGAGAGGAAGTAATCAGAAGCACTCTTGAGATGCACCACAGATACGCTCTCTCCACAGGGTCTGCTACACTGCCATATAACAATTAGACTGCTGGATGATTTTATTAATAGTATTATTCCCATTAAAATGCATCCAGTCGAGAAAAAAAAATCTGAATTTTCCTGCTTTAATCTTTTAATCAAATTCAAAATCAAGAAATTATTCACCACACTGAAAACAATGCAGGACAAACTGTTTATTTCCAAATTACTATTTGTGCTATTTCCTGTTTTTTTTCCCCATCGTTTATCTGGAGGTCTCATGATGTGGTTTATGTGGGGATATTGGTGCCCAAGGTTAAACACATTATGTCTGCGTTCAGCCAGCAGTTTGCTCAGCTTTACACAATTAAAGAGAATTAAAGTCTGTTTTTTTCTCTCCCAAACATAATTACAGGGTACGGAGTGAGTCATAGCCGAGTGTTAGAGACTCAACAATGGTGGAGGAAAAACTTGTTCATCCGATTGTGACTGCCAGAACATTGCCCCGTGGAGACAGCAGGGAAACAAACACACACACACACACACACACACACATGCAGGGAGAGAAAAAATAAATCCAAATTCATCTCCTTATTCTTTCATTCTTGCATTCTTTTATTTGAACACAGATGTATTCACTCCTGTGTCAGTCACTCTTTTAAAAAATGCTCGCCTTGACTTTTTTACAGTAAAGCTGTATTTGGGGGGGGGGGGTGAATACCAAATATTTCATCTTATTGTGACAAATTTGCTGCTGCTTGGAGACAGTGGCAGACTAAACTTTCTACCCCCCAAACTCCTTCTTTTCTTGGGTAAATAGAAACACAAGGACACAAAGCGTGATTGGGGTTTGGGGGGGTGGGGGGGGGCAGCGAGAGGTTGCTCGCCCTGTGGGAGGATTTGCCCGTGAAAATATTTTGCAATCAGGAATGAATCAAATAGATAATAAGTGTTTAAGAATCTGCAAACCCTATGGAGCGTGTTCCCTTCTCTTTTATCTGATGCAACTATCGGCTGTCTTGTCTTTATCAGCTTACAGTATGGGATGCCACACAGCAGCAGCAGCACATGTTGGAGGGGGGAAAATGCTTGGCTGCAGTGCCCTCTTGTGGCAGCTGGGGGTACTTGTGTTGTGGAAACTTGAGTGGAGTCCTCAAAGAGAGCCTGAAGTTGTCTTCAGCCAGAATAAAAAGTGTCATCATGTCTTTTTTGATCTGCTAAGACTCATATATTTTAAAAAGTGCATCTATTTTGGGATGTATTTGCAAAGATTCACGATGATGCAAGCATGCTGGAGGACGCAGCAGAGCTTCCAGGAGGCTGCATGGTGTTGTGGTCAAGTTTAAAGTGTCTCTTGGAGCCAAACCCTCGTGCCTTGTTTGGCTTCTTTTGTCCACCGCCTGCCCAAATGAGCCTCTCTCCCTGCTATGGGGATGAGAGGACAGGAGATAGGATTATGCGATGACTTGTGTTCGCCGATGATGAACAAGCCCTCGTTAGCAAGCGCTTTAATGTGCGGACAGATAGCGCGCTCATTAGCTCTAGTAATGACCACTTCACAGTGTATTGCTGCTCTAATTGCATGTTTTGTTCTCTCCGAGGCTCCGGCGCCGCAGAGTGGAACACATCTCCCTCCTTTTCCCCCTTCCAAGAAGTGAGCCGCTATCGCTCTCTAACTTCCTGCCTTTTCTCTTCCTCCCGCCTCAGCCATCTATCACAGTTTGAGGACGCAGCATATTTGTGGTCACCGTTCTGTCGGAATGAGGCATGGCAGATTAGAAGCTTCCCAAAATCGTGTCGACTAAATGGAACAGATGAGAGTGGATGAAAACCCCAGTATTGTCCCTGTAGCTAGGGCAACAGAGGTTCCAACTCAATTGTACTTGTGTCGATTAATTCAGTTATGCGGCAGTAATAATTTTTGAAGATATTGAACGATACGACGGAGAACTAGAAATATGAAAAACTTAAGATCTCACCTTTTGATGCAGAGGGAGAAAAAAAAATATGAGTAGCTTCCAGCATCAAAAGCCCTAATCACATCATATTTTCTGAACATAAAAGGCTCTCTTCCTTTCCCCATTTTATTTCCTCTGCTGTAGTGATATGTCATGTCAATCGTTATATTATGCACAAGTGCTGTCTTTTTTATTGTGAATTCCAGATCGGGTGGGACATTTGATATGGAGGCTCAGAGGATTCTGATGCCCTTCTATTTTCCTTGATTTCGTTACCAGTGGGACATTTTTGCCTCCATATTCTTTCATGTCCCTCCCTTCTCTGAAAGTAAGTTGTTTATTCTCCATGATGACTATCTCCGGCTCAAAAAATATCTTCTGAAAAGACTTCTGAGCAAATCTGTCCAGGCTTGGTCCCTTTTTAAATCTAAGGCTTGGGTAGAAGCCTACAATGGCTTAGAGTCCTTGGAGGAGGCAGCTTTCTTTTACTCTCTTTCTCCATTCCCAGTCATCTTTGTGATACTTGTGAACACACAGCTTTATGACAAGGAGCTAACTTAAATCAATTTAAAACAGCTTTTGAAATGCCTTTCGATATGCCATTGTGTTTACTTGAAAAAGAATGAAAAGAAAATCTGAATTGTAACATCTGTCATATTGGTTGCCCCCCCTTCCCTTGCAGCTTTCGTCACACACACAATGAGGTATTGATCGATTCAAGTCCATTTAGGTTTTGAAATAAATATAAAAAAAATATATAATCTATCCGGGCTAGAAAGCAGAGAAAGCGGGAAGAAAGAATCGGAGGGCCTGCAGGCAAACAAACGCATTAAAGACATCCAGAGCACAGAGGCAGCCAAGCTATGCTAAGCCAGCAGGATGATTCATTTAAGCACATCTCTCGTCTCTGTAAGCGCCACAGTCATTGTTGCTCAGCTGTGTACACTGCGGCGAACAGCAGCTTTAAGTGGAGGAGAACTGCGGTGGTCATTCTTTGGAACAGCAGTAAAAACTATCAAAGTTTGCTCCATAAAGAGCCGCTCACTCAGTTCATCTGGTTACTGTATTTCAGACCCGGGCTTGAGTGCTTCTGCTCCCCGAGCGGATCAAGTGCCACTTGAAATCATAGGAGGTACTGACCATGAAAAAGACCTTAGCCTCATGTTCCACATTATATCTTGTAGACCATCAGCCTTTGCGCACAATGCAACTCAAGACCCTTCAAGTGACATCTTAGTACGAACAGAGCGGGAGAATCGCGCCGAAATACCTCTTTGCAGAAGCCAACCTGAGCTACAAGCAAATCCTTTTAATCCAGTACAGTATACTTAAGGACTGACCATTGGTAAACCCTAGAGAAGAGAGAAGTATTAATAAGCTGTCACAAGGCTTACTCATTCTATGATTTCCACAGACACTTAACTGCCATGGTGAGAGGCAGGGGAGGGCTTGGGGATGAGTGCTCACCCCTGATCTTTACCCCTCTTAAAGCAGTAGGGAAAAATGGAGGCAGGCAGGGGATTATGGAGTGCAGTAATTGTGGAGAGGTGTTGGAGTCAGGATGCAGCGTTTCTGCTGGATTAAGACAAGAAGACAGGCTAATCTTGGATTGGGAGAGGAGACACAAGGGTCGGAGTTGTTCTGGAGCCCTGAGGCCGTTTGGAAAGCTTAAGTGGCAAAAAAAAAAAAAAAAAAAGAGACTGTTTATCCATACCTCTCTTGTGCTGCGAGACGGCCCTCTTCAAAATCATCTTTTAGCATATTAAACGCTCCCATATGTTGTCATTTAGTACGATAGAAGCAAACGTGCACAGTAGTCTAATTTTCTTGCTTCTCATGTTGCCAACGCAAAAGGAGCGGATGAGATTTTTTGGAGAATGGTCACTTTCTTCTCCCACTGCTGACATTCAGCAGCCCTTGATGCTTATTAGCAATAATAATAATGATGGAAAACGCTGGCAAATTGCATTTTTCCCCACCTTATTTCCCCCCTTTGCCTTCCTCGCGATGCCTTTGTGCCGGCACAGTCCCCAGTGCTTCCTCACTCCAGTTTTGTTGTTGTGCTTCCATTGTCTCCCTGAGGGGAGGTGACCCCGTGTCTGTTGGTTGTATCAGCAGCCCTGCATTGTACTCAGGGGGGGATTTAGACTCTCAAAGCATCTTCCCGCTGCAGCTTTCCCAGCAAACACCCAAAGTGGTATCTCGCCTTTTCTCTCGCTCAGACATTAATCTTGCTCTACCCTTCTACATCAAAAATGCTTGTATTGTCAGGGAGCGCTAATGTTTGCCTCCTATTCACTATATATACACATATATGTATTTTTGTGTCTGAGGGAATCAGTCGAACGCATTGTTCCCAAATCATTGTAATATCTATTTAGAGTGGCAACAGCACTGGCTGCCGATGCTCAGTATTCATGGAGCATAAACCAGCCTTAAGACTTAGAAAAGCTGAAAGGGCTTATCCCTATATTCTTAAACTCCCCTCTTTTATGTTGGTCTTAGGCATTAAGGATAGGATTGTGAATAGCAATTGTTCAACTGCTGCACTGAGAGTGAGTGTGTATACGTGGGTGGGGGTGTTTTATTCCCTGGCAAAATCCTTTCCTTTTCTCCCATTTTTTTCCAACTGTAAATATTAACTGTGTTCTTAACTCTTAACGGTGTATGGGACAGAGTAATGTGCTTTTAAGGATATATTATGTGAAAGATTTTCCACTGCATACACTGCTGCTTGAAATAAGAAAAGGCTATTTTATGGAGCCTGAAAACAAATTTGCTACGGCGGAAGAAAAAGAAGAAGACGGGCAAAAAAAAAAAAAAAAAAAAAATAGATAGAACTTTGCAGTATCAAGTCGTCAGCAAACAATGAAGAAGAGATCTCAAGGGGGCCGGGCAAATCTTTAAAAAAAAAAAAAAAAAAGGAGAAAGATTGCATCCTGCTTTTACTTATTTATTTTTTTCTTTCTCTTTTTTGTTCTGTCGCTATGTATCAAATCCGTGCTTGGTCTTTCTTCAGAAAGTGTGTAGCGCTAATGCATTTCAAAAGCCCTTTTTCAAAGCACAATAGAATATCGCCATAGAAGTTTAGTGGTTCCGCTAAAGAAAGTGGCTCAGTCATTGAGAGCTGTACTCCATTGTGCCCGAGCCTAAGACATTCTCGCTGAAAAGTCGCCATCGTTTTTTTTTTTTTTTTCCTCCCCAGTTTTCATAGCTGCGGCTGGAGTTAAAAGGTTGTCGAAAAAGCTTACATATTCCTGTGTTGCCTTATAACCTGTTATAATAATTACCGTTGTGAATCTAATTGTGCGGGCGGCAGAATAAGATCTGGTGGGAGAAAGCGCAGATTTTGAAGTGAAGTTCTGAATCGCGAGGCTGAATCAGTGTCCTGGAGGTCGAGTTATTTTTTTTTAGAGACTCCTAAGTTGACTTAATCTCTCTCAGCGTGGCCTGTATAAACATTTCATTTATGTGTAAGAGAAGGATCGAGGAACCCATTACTTGTACTGTAAAGTGCAGTCAGCTGTGTATAATCAAAATGGAGAGTGGCACTTGGGGGATTGTGACAGCTGCAGCCGCTCCTGTTGATATCAAATAAGACCTTCTGAAACCTTAAGGATGAGTTAGCATGAAACAAATTGCTCCTAATTGTCAGGAGGATAAATTGTGACTGTGAGCGTTTGTAATTCTGTCAGCTACCATTCACCCCCTCATCTCCATTCATCTGGGCCCAAGCGCTTTAATTGAGAGGGTCTGGACTGGCTGAGTGAATTGGTAATAGAAATAAGGACCCAGTGTGGATATTTTAATCAGCACTGACTTCTGTACCGGGGCAGAAATGAGCCAGCGCGCCACAGAGCGGCAGGCCATCCATCTCCGCAGCCTCAGGTGGAGATGGAGGAGTGGCTTCTCCATTGGATGTGACAGTCACTCAGGGGGGCTAATGGCTCAGCACTCACTGCTGATGGTTATTGGGATTTATGCTCCCCATCAAAAACAATAAAGTTACCTCTGTGATTCGGCACAGGCGGCGCTCGGAGAGATTCTCACGGTCAGACACAAGAGGTTACTCTCGGTTACTGTTTGAGGTACCTGTGCTTTATCTGAGTATTTCCATCGTCCGCTCGATGAGGAATATCAAACCTTTTACTCAACATTATTTATTAACACCTGAAGTTACTTGGTACAAACAAAACATGACCAGTTCAATAAATCTGAAGCACTGTTATAGATTAAATATTCCGTATGTGACAATGAGAGCATCAACAAATCAGTAAACCGTGTTGTAGCATAAACAACACGCTGTCCTTTAGGCCTCTCCAGCACTTGTCTCTCCTGTGTTTGACTTCCGTGTCAGTATGTGAGTCAGAGATATTTCGATATTTGCCCTCATTCTGTTTCATCAACACCCTGGCCTGCTGGTCGAGCCTTTGTGTGGTGGTTCAGATGGTACCATGTTGAACGGCTTCCACGTGGACCGCAGCTAGTGTCGCCCGACCCTCTCGCTCTGGCCAACACATTCTCACTCCAAGCTGCAGCTGGCCGACCTCTACCTACCAACACCTCTAAAAGTCACAAATTCAAATATTATATTTTGTTTATGTCATCTGTACAAAAAGTGCTAAAATGACACGGTTGAGGTGACGACAAGACTCCAGGATGTTATAGGCACAATTGTTTTTATAACTTTCTGTATGGATTAAACAACAAGACATAATGTGAGCTTCAGAGATGCTGATCGATTTCAGCTAAGCTAAGCTAACATCTCCTGACTGTAGACAGACATGAGGGTGGCATTTGTCTTTTCATCTACTGTTTAACAGGTATATTTCCAAATTAAAATTACTGTCTCGATATGGTTTTAGGCAGCCCAGTCTCCAGAAGAAAAAAAATGTTGGCATTGAACGCTCCTTTAAACTGAGAATATGTTACATTTGCACGTTATGTGCATCATATAAATGTTTCTAAAGTGACGGAGTATATGAGCTGACTGTGTCATCTGGAGATGGGTGGGATGTTGGATGCCGTGACACCTTGGCAAGACACCTGCCAAGCTGAAGACCACTGTTCAATTCAATTTTATTTATAAAGCCCAATATCACAAATCACAGTTTGTCTCAGAGGCTTTACAGCATACGACACACAGGACCCTCACAGCGGATAAGGAAAAACTCCCCGAAAAACCCCTTTAACGGGGTAAAACAGAAAACTGTCGTACAGTAATCCAAACAAACAGCAAAACCAGTTGTGTTTTAGCGAGTCACCACTGTCTTTCCAGCAGGGACAGCGCCATGAAAATGGGTTTCCTTTTACCAAGACATCATTGCATTTCCAGCTGTAGTAGTGCCACAAATAGCTGATATTTTTAGCCAAAACGTGATTGAAAAAATGATCATTTTTGTGCCAAAATAATCACACATTGTGTTCTACATAAAAACGTACAAATGTAACGTATCATGGTTTGCAGACACGTACAGTACCAACGTGGTTTTCCTGCTTTTACTCAAGTAAAGGGTCTGAGTTCCACCACTGCTGCTAGCTCAGTTTAGCCGTGCTGACGACTTGATGTGTAACAATAATCATTCACTCCGTGTCTGCAGTTATTATCACACCTGACAGCTGAAGCCTTTGTCCATATAAAAACACATACTGTAGTAGTTCATAAACAGGCCGACAGGACTATTTATAAAATTGGACAACAGGGAGCGCATGTCTATTTATTTAGCCCGGGGATATTTGGTGTGGCCTGCACATGCTAACTTCTGCATATTCTAATTTGTCCTTGTCATGTTTATCATTAATCTTTGGCCCTGGTTTGCTTGAGACGTGGTGATTTGTTGAGACGTCCCCTGGGAGAACTAAAAACATTCTCCAATATGATAATGGCATTATGCCCGCCTCAGTGAAAATGTGTCATATAAATTATACATTATCAGTGACTACATGCATCATATGTTGATATGACAGTCCTCATTCTGCGGCGAAACACTTGGATGTGTCGCTCATAATGCATTTTCACCATCCCAGGGCTCCAGTTAGGTCACCTATCAAAGCTCCGGTGTGGTCTTTGATTATAAATCAGTTCATATTTATTCACTGAAGGATATAAAGAACTCTAACAGTGAAATAATACACTTCGACAACGACACAGTTGGATTTTATCAAGCATTTCTTTTGCGTCACACGTGATACACGATCATAATTTCACTGTAATGTGGCGGACATATTGACAACGACGATGCGTTAAGTTTTGGAGGTTGTTGGAGCCATAAACATGTTTGAGGTGATATTAGCTTCCTCTTCATTAATCATTCATGTGACAGATGCATAAACTGTTTTAGGCTGTCGCTTGACAAAACTCATCAATCAAATGACACAATGCAGCACACACATCGGCGCCTGAGCAACGGAGCAAGTGGAGCAAAGCATCCCCATTATTCAATTAGGGCAAGCAAAGTTATGTTTTCACTGCTCCACTTTTCCTTCTCTTTAAAAATATATCATCATACAGTCTCTGCAGTCAGGTGATTGTAAAGTGACTTCCTTAGATTCAGTTTTAAACAGAGTTTAGATGGAAATATGAGAACGAATCACTCCGTCTCTCCTTCCATCCTGTACTTTCATCATCGGGGCGGATTTAGTAATTTAGGGGCCCCAGACAAACTGCCTCAATTTATTTTCACTCGGTCAGATATTGAACTTTTAATATCCTCCTGAGACCTGAACTTTTATTTGGTTTGCATTTTTAATTTCTCCTAGCTATTTGGGATCAGCAGTACCCAATAAGTATAAACTAACTAAATATTGTCAATTATAATAAAGTCCCTCAAATGAGACAACAGTAAAATAAACAAGTTTCAACCAACGCTTTCTTTTCTTTTCTCAAGAAAAGAAAGGTCTGGCTGCGCCGACTCTCACTTTAAGATTGGAATAAAAAACGCCCCAGCTTTTTTTATTTCTTTCAACCAATCACAATCGTTCTGGCCGGTGCCATAGCAACGGTGCACTTGCAAAAATATTGCCGGGGGGAAACAGGTTTTGGTGTAACACGGCCACAAAAATATCGCCTACAGGACGCGAACCATGGCAGAAAAATGGCTACATCCCCGCAAGATCAAACACCACAAAAGTTAGTAAAGAACGTGTTGAAAACTGCTACACAACCGGAGGTGGTAGGGCGGGACTTCAGCGGGTGGCTCGTTCTGCCCAATGAGAGGCTGATCTATGCAGCAAACTTCCGCCCACTCAGACTACATTTTGACAAACAAAGGCTGGTTTCAATCAGAGGCCTGGTCTGGTTGCCAAGCAGTTCATTTTTTTATAGAAGTTCTTTGGCTGCATAAAGTGGGGATGTTGGCCTTTACTTTTGTTGTTGTCCCGCTGCATTTCCCCCGACGCTACCTGGCTCTGTTTAACAATAACGGTACCAGGCTGCGTATCATGCTGTCATTGACCAAGGGCCATTTTCAACAACTTCGGAGTGAGACCATCTTGCTGAAGTGGAAGTATACAGTTGCTTTTTTCTTGAAGGGAGCTTTGGCGGCCTTTTAAGTTATTTTGAGGTAAAATTAGTCTGAATAGTAACATGATTCAGTATTTTTCATATCTGAACATCATAACAGATCTGTAACTGTGTAGTGATTTTTCAACAAAACAAAATGTCTAAACAAGCCACCGAGGGGCGAATGGGTCGACTTGTTCTGGACGCGGGCTCTTGGTTGCAATAAACCAATGTCTAGTGCACGTTATCTCTTTGGATTTGGCGATCCATTTATTCTCAATACAATATACACATGCTCACCATAACACAGAAGGGCGACAGCGTTGTTCATATGTAATCATTATACAATTCAGCAATTCAGTTTTACACGCCAATACTTACAGCTTTTCAACATGCTTCCACAACACGGTCAAAAACTGTTTGCTTCCCATTCCACACCTGATTCAACAAACTGTTTGGGCCATTTTAGTTGGGGGTCTAGTGGTAAAGTCCACCAGCCAGTGATACTGTTCTTGGTGCATTCTTGGTTTTCACAAAATCTAACTCACCTAGACTCGTGCACGTGATGTAGAAATGCAGGAAATTTGTTTTAAATTACCTCTAGACCCGCTGCCAAATATGTATCTTTCAAAGTTTGCTCCTGCATTTTAAAACATAATCAAGGGCCCATGACCACAGTTAATATTACTGGGCATTATTCAGCATTGTCCCTCAGTGAGAACACTTTCTAAATATCGTCAGCTCGTACATCAATCACAAGCATTGTAAACTATTGATTATTTGAACCAGGCGGAATCACAAGATTAAGAAGGAATGATTAATCATGAGAGTTTCTCTCTGTGTGTTGTTGTTGTTGTTTCATCAGTCTGATGCAGGTTTCTTTCTTGTTGTTGTTAATGTTACTTTTGCATAAATGAAAAAAAAAAGCCAAGAGGCTGACGACTGGATGAATCAGTGGACTTATAAGGCCTCATTTTGGTGCAGTCGGGAAGAAAAGGAAAGTAGAGACATGCTGCTGGCAGAGATGAATTAGAGCTGTGGAAAAGCACTCTGATAGTAGCAGGTGACATTTTTCGCCCTGCCTCTCTGTTCCTGCTCTCTTCCATTTTTCTCTCCGCCGCAAAAAAAAAGGGGAACAGAGGGTAAAAAGGGTTGCATTGTGCGAAATGGGACAAAGTATAAAACATATTCAAAGAAAGTATGAAATTCCCCAACTTCAGAAAGCCATTTAGATCATCCGTCCGAGTGACGTAAGGGAAAATAATATACTTGACCCTTTTGTCTGTGCACTTTGAGAAGTTTGTTATAATGGCAAGCCCTGTAATAATTCACTGTACCTCATGTATATTAAGTAGAAATTCACTGGCTTTTATGATAAATTGCCAGGGTAACACCAGGACACCTCTTTTGCATTTCAATGCGAGAGAGTGTCAGATTCTTATTTCATTACCAGGCGACACATTAGCTGATGGATTTTAATTTTCTTTTTTTTTTTCCCCTCCTGCAAGCAAGAATCCTCAGAGACCGGGTCGAAACAGAAAGGGTTTGAATACGAGGATAGGTGAGAAATGAAATAAATAAATACAAATCAGTGTCAAGAACCTTTATTGCAATTTTGAGGCCATCAAAAAAAAAAAAGAAGTCAGTTTATGTTCCTTTGCATACCTTTGCGAATTGCCTGTCCACACTGTGAAATGATGTATCCCCAATATCACTGGTGGAGCTCTCTTGCTGAGTGGACAGAAAATCAAGGTTTAATTCATATTGTGATAAAAATCTGGATGTGGTTGAATCTAAGACATGCTGAGCAGGGGCAATGTGGAGCAGACGTGAGAGCGTAGCCTTTTCAGAGCGTCACACAGCGGGGTGCTGAGCTGCTCCTCAGCCCTCTCTGCCGTCACTGCAAAGCTCCAAACTCTGCTCGGGGATTCTTTCTGCTCGGCTGCAGGGAGACGAGCACAAAACACAGGTGCCAAAAGCAATTATCAAATTACCTAAGCCTTTCTTGCTCCTGTTTAATCTGTTTTGTAGCAAATCCAGCTAATAATGCATGAGGGTATTAAATGTGGCCCTCAATAGAGGTAATAATTACAGTAGCTTCAGTTTTCAAAGAAAGGAAAAAAGAATGAACAAAACTAGGTCAGTGTGGAAACTCTGCTAAAACATCACTTCTCTTTCAGGTCGTGGCCTTTCTGGTGTTTGGTGGAATTTTGCTGGCAGAGGAAAGTCAATGAGAAGTGCTCACAACTCTGTCAGTGTAAACGTGCCCTTAAGCAAGGCACATAACCTTCCATAGGTCACTTTGTACTGAACAGTAACGTTCGAGCCTCGTGCAGTATCTCCCACTCATCATGTGGCACATGACTAGCTACAGTGTGTATATTTATGTTTATCATATTTTATTTTAAAGCTATTTTCAAGTCTCACTCATAAATGAGGCTGGTAGGAA
This sequence comes from Epinephelus fuscoguttatus, assembly GCF_011397635.1. Lineage (NCBI taxonomy): Eukaryota > Metazoa > Chordata > Actinopteri > Perciformes > Serranidae > Epinephelus > Epinephelus fuscoguttatus. The sequence goes on from NC_064761.1 coordinate 35,032,045, forward strand.
ATTCAAAGAAAATGATTTTTAAAAAACAGCCTCACCACGAGGTTCACTTTGCTGACCTGGAGCGTTTGATCGTATGACGTGATCATTATCAGCAGACAAAGTTATCATGGAATTTAGATGTGCACTGTACAATGTTCTTAACACCTCTCACTCTAGGTGTCTTGTGGCACATCCATCCCTTTTATTATGTGAGGGTATTGTGGGCTTTTGGGAATGACATGGGGGTGGGTTGGTAAATGAGAGCTATTTATGTATGTTTTATGTTGTGATTGTGTCCATTGTAATGAAGTGTGTTGTATATTTTGTGTAGGACCCCCTTGAGAATGAGATGGTTCATCTCAAGTGGCTATCCACTGATAAACTAATCTAAGTCAGGGGTGTCCAAACTTTTTTGAATGGGGGCCAGATAAAACAAAGTGAAAATACCTGGGGGCCAACTGATTCTCGCATCAAATGGGTTTAAAAAAAAAAAGTGAGACAAATGCAACCATTTTTATCTTTTAATGAACTAGTACTATGTGATGCCTGCGTACAAACTGTATGATAGTCCTATCATTGTGAGGTGAAGGGTAAAAATGCAAAGCGATCTTGCTTGATTAACCATTATTGTGTAAAGGACCACATATGGTATATTTTTAAAGTCAAGCCGAGGGCCAGTTAAAATTGGTCTGCGGGCCACAATTGGCCCCCGGGCCAGACTTTGGACCGGCCTGATCTAAGTCACTTGTAATGTGTGCCGAACCAAAACCCTCATACCGAATGGTTTAATACATATTTTTGTATTGTTACACCCCTGTTTGATCTGTAACTTATGTTATGTATGTAACGTAAGTTAAGTGTGTTACAAAAGTTAACTCACATGAATAAGTTAAAATAACTCGGGGTCAACTTTTGATTTCATGAGACACAAGCAGCAGCCTCCAGTGTTTTTTCCAATCCCCATACTTCCATACAGTATAGTACGCCAGAAGTAGATTCAGTATGTTACAATACATAGTATGTCGAATGCAGTACGCCAAAAATACCAGGATGTTCTGCTACATCCCGTCCAAATTTGCAGTATGAAAGCCAGCATGCTTTTCTGGCAGTTCTGACCCACAATCCACTGCACAGCGGACAGTACGTCACATCGACTGAGCTGCAACCAGATGATAGCTGATTGACAACTGTCAGAAGTCGCAATGACGGATGGCAGCACATTCAATAACTTAAAAGTTAAACTACATACATTGCAATGTAACAACAGCAGAGCTCTCCGGGTCGATCTCCGTCGGTAAGTGGCGTTTGTTTTATCTCCAAGGTAACAGATATAAAAGCACAAGGGTCAAAGTTCACATACTTTTTAAGGGCAGCTGCAGTACCTACTAAAAGTAAAAAGAAAAATTGTGCGATTCGGTACCCTATGCCCTACATCACCTGACTTCCTCCTTTGCTCTGGTTGTAATTACTATGACCACTAGAGGTCACTGTAACTATAAACATAAATATGAACATTAAATATAAAAGATGCACGCGGAGCACAGTCTCCACATGACCCGGTCCTGATCACATTAACCTGATCTTGATTGGGTCGTACCAACTACTCGTAAATCCATTACAAAGTTTGTGTGTTAGCCCTGTGTGGTCATTCAGGCTAACGTCACTGCGGTAATGTTTTGTCATTTTAAGCGTGTTATTTTTGTGACATATAATTAAACTCTAGATCAGGGTCCAGATTTCTCCTCAGTCATTAGTTCAAGGTCCCCAGAGTTTAATATATTCAGCGTCATACTAGCGTTTGGCCATGCCGTCGAGCTGCCTTGTTGTCTCTGTCACTGCACTTCAAAATAAAGGCTTGTGCTGGAAATTCACTGTACTTCAAAATAAAGTGTGTTTCTTTTTACAAACTTGATGTGTTTGTGAGTCATGTGCGGTCCATTCAGAATGGACCTGCGACCCTTTTTTGGACCGCGACCCACCAGTTGGGAACCACTGCTGTAGATCATTACAGCATTTCAATCTTAGCTCACTGTTGTCACTAAGATGAGTTGGCAACAGCTACATCGATAGTTCCTGGGTTTATATGTATGTACAAGAACTCTTTGTGTGGTGCAACCCATTTTAATTTCATGATGTGTAAAACTCCAGTGTAACTAAGTCTGTACTCGCTGGTGAAGCTGCCTCCAGGTGCTGTTTAGCAGGATACAGCAGGATCGTGGGCCATCATCAGCTCCACGCACTGTCGGTGTTTGGCCTGATCCACTTCTGTCTGCTGAACATTTCCATAGTCGTGCTCAGAGGAACAGCACTGCAGCCTTTCCGCCTCCCACATCCGACTATATTCACACTCAATGACAACAAGAACCTCCCCTCACTTCATACCCAGTCCTCCGTCTGCGGAGCGTGTTCCTACCATCCATTGTCACCGCATTAACCGTAGGCTAGCATAAAAGTAATTGGAAACTGATGCAAGCCAAAGCTTCAATTAATGCACCACCAAAGTCCCCGTTCTGTGTAATCGGCAATAATGGTTTCATGTTTGGGAGGGCGTTTGGTCACTCGCATTCAGCACTCACCTCCTGACAGAGACTGTTAAACCCTGCTCAAAATCCCCACTCCACAGTAATCTTCATTTCAGTCATTTTCCTTCTTTTTCCATCTCTGATGACAGCTCCAGTGTCTTCGCATTGCTTGCAGTCAGATCGTGCGCCCGAGTGAACAGGAGGTGTAATTGACTACTGACAACTCAGCGACAGGATTCTTAATTATTACTCTAGGGTATGGTGGCTGGCTGGCCTGGGTTCAGCTCTCTTACTGAGTATGCTAACAGAGTCATTTTCCTCTTCTCTGTGAATATTGAAATGCAGTTTTGTTCGCTGCATTTCCGCGTCAGACCCTGAGACTTTGAATTTAGGGGATGATTGCAAATGGAATGCATGTGCTGTTAGTTTAATGCTGCACAGATTTTACACGAGTGCACTGCAGGCTACAGAAGTGGGTCCCTGCCACTACAACCATATCAATTATTGACCCTATCAGTGCTGCCGCAACCCACTGCATTAACAAGATATTACAGTTTCCTTTGTGAGAGTTCTTTATCTGATACGCGTGTTTGATTCTTACTTACTCACTCGAAAATATATAATTTTTAGGGCTCCAAACATGAGACTACGTGGTGCCTTTTGTCTTCTCTGCCTTTGTGTGTCAATTCTTCATCTGCCCTTACAGTGATAAGACATTACACTGACGCTTCTGCTGCTACTAGTACTACACAAGAGCATAATTCCTCTGGTCCTCGCCTGTTTGTGGCTGCACTGGGCCTGCTCAGTGTGATAGAGCAGAGTAAAGAGGGTGAGCATCGCTTTGTGCTGCAGTCTGTATCTTTTGTGCGGGTGGATATGGAAGAGGGCGTGAAACAATTGGACAAAATGGCCCTAATGTGCTTAAAGAATCTTCTGTCTTTAATCAAAGCTCACACACATGCACCACAAAGGCAGACAGAGCAAACCCAATTCTCCGCTGCTTCTGCCGACTGACTGTTCCTCCGCTGGCTTCAGTGCTTCTCCTCTCTGTGCTGGAAATCAGGATCAGGTTGGCTTTGTGGGGTTTTTTTCTCGGCTGCCATTCACACACAGATTCATTGCCTCATCTCTTAAAGAAGGGACAACGGGGATTTGGCTTTACGACCAGACGGCAAAGTGTAACTTTGTATATGTGGCGTTGTGATTATATCCCATTGTTAGATCGATTTGACGGCCACCTATTTCACTTATTCATCATGTCTCAAAAAGTAGCTGCAATGAAAAGAAAATGGAGTCATAATTAAAACTAAATTGACCATTAGCTAAACCTCTCCTCTGACCAGTGACTGCTCATTCATACGTTAGCAAACATAACTCGGCACAGGAGGCCTGTCAAGCTTTGGCTTTGTCCACATGTCGAAGCAGCATACTTGGGACTGACGAAAGAAGAACGTTCACCCTCAAACAATCATGTGTATGCTAATTACTCACCCTATGTTACATTGAATTAGGAAGAAAACGTATGCCTCTATGGTGAACAGAGAATCCAAAAACTGAGAAAATTCTTGAGCAATTGATGTAAACTGGGACCACGTATAACAACATCATGCCTGATTTTTCCCTAAAACCTCACAGTTTAAAACACTTCTGCACAAACAGCGCAGGCAAACTACTTGTCCGTTGAGACATGTTTTAAATATTATGGTTGTAGCGAAAATGCATGTGGTTGAGAAGTACTGATCACACAACTAGATAAATAAGAAGATGGAGATAAGAAGAGTGATACTGCACGAGTTGTGTGACAGTTTGTAAACAGATATTTTGACATAGTTTTGCTGTTGGTAAATGTGGATTTACTTCAATTCATCAGGAATGTTTGCCTTTCTGGATTCTCTGTTCAGCGTGGAGGCATGTGAGAAAAACAGTCTTCTTCAAATATTCAATAACACAGGGTGAGTGATATACAAATGGTCTTATCTTACATTTTTCCTTTTCATATTTGAAATCTAAGAACAATGCTGTTTCTCCATTTCCACGTCTTCCACATGATTCATCTGGTGAGATTATTATATCAGGTTTTAACTGTGAGTTGCTGTCCATGTAGAGTGATCTAGATTACTAAGAAAAGTTATTTTTTGGCATTTACCCTGGTAACAAGTGAGGCAACGCAATATTCTATTGGTTTGGGGCAATGTTCTGGTGCAGAAACAAGCCTGGGAAAAAAATCACAAGGGTAAAATGGGGGAGGACGCCTCTTATAAGATGTGATATGATTTTAGCGTGCCCAGGATGATGATGCATAAACATAAATTGGTGCAGTTGCCAATTTTGTTGTTGAAGCACGGAAATGCAAATCTTGTAAGAGGGCATCTTGCCCTACTCCTGGGGCAATACCCCTGAGCTCAAAACAAGATATCTAGCTAACTAAAACAAACTAAAATCACAACCCAACACATTAATGGACTATCTAGAACAGTTGTTCCAAACTGGTCCATCCACACTAATCTCGAAGCAGTGTAGCTTTTCCCTCAGGCTAAGTGTTTTTATTTCAGGATGTTTTCCTCTGGCATGCTAGCTAAAAATGTTTGCTAATTCTAGATTGCTAGCAATGCTAATGATGGCTAGCTAGCTAATAATGCTAGCAAGCCGTTGAAAATACAGTACTATACTACTACAATATATAGATATGAACTATATAAAGTCATATATGACTATAGACTAGATAAACTTTCTAAATAATATTTTGAGGCACAATGATCAGAGGGGTTTTGGCCCAAAGGGTCTAATCTATCTATCCATCTATCTATCTACGTATTAGGAATGCACATAATATCGGCACATCAGTATCGGCAGATATTGGCTTTGAAATAAACTATTAGAATCAGCCAACATGCTTTTTCTTATTTTGCACAATGAATGAATATTACATACATTGAAAGAATTGTATTTCATGTTTCCATCTGCTGTTGGGCCGTCATGATAGGAGCATGCATGATATGATGTTTACATACATACAGTATATGTGTACATACATAAATACATAGATCACTATTTTCCAGTGACAAGAAAATAGAACAGTTTAAAATGACTGGTGGAATAAATTTCAAGAATGCAGCAATCAGATGAAATGTCAGCATTCACTGTAGCATTTAATACAAGTGTTGAGACTATATTTAGTGCCATGTATTAGTTAGGAGAGGATTCAAGGAGGTAGGGGGCATCTTCCCGCTTCGTACCCTAATATAAAGCTTCAAATTGTTTCACTTTACTTAATGCAACACATTTTCTTTGTCGCGTCAGTGTTGTTTCTACATTACGACTTAAAATTTCATACTTGAACCATCTGAGGAGCACGTTAATGCAGCGGTCATAAACTGCATACATGCCATGCAGGCTCTGAAAGCTTGACAGGCTTAGCAACCGTTACACCAAGCGGGGCGAGACTTAGCAAATGGTCAATTGTGACTTTCAAATGTATTCAGGCTTTGTTTATGATCGTCGGGCACAGTTCACGTGGCTATAGCGATTACAGGATGGCCCGCTGACATCAAATTTCTTTATTCCTGGCACTGCCTATCCGCCACAGTTAAGAGATCAAGAGAGTGATCAGAAATGGCAGCTCATCCCATCTGTAATTTGATGATGAAATAGATGGGAGTGAAAGGAAGAAAGGGAGCATACCTGGGAGCGTAAAAAGCATGATGGTTGCTTCATGACCGCTCCTCTTGCCCTTAGTGTAACATTCAGGGGAAGAGTGTCCCTTTGTTATCGCCCCCCTCTCCCTGGCAATTATCACAAACTCCACTTCCCCTGCCCTCCGGAGCCCAGAGAACTGAGCGGCCGGAGTGGGAGAATAGCTACATTTATAATTTTTTTCTTCTCTTTCCATAGATTAATTTTCTAGGAAGCCCTGTCACTGCTGTACAGGAAAGCGGAGAGAGAGGAGTAGAGTGTAAAAAGGGGGGAGATGTGTGTGTGTGTGTGTGTGTGAGGGGGGGAGTTGGAGAGATTGGGGCTACAGTGCACAAGCCTTCTCGCTTTTTCGTTTTTTTTCCTTGACAGATCATTTTCCATGCAGGGGTATCAGGGGGTCTGGCCGATAATTGGCATGCAGATTGCAGCTGATGGCGTCCCGCAACAGAAGAAAAGAACTGGCTAGTTAGAATAATGAGCCAGCCTGCCTGATGGATGGGCGAGGGAGGAGGTCATACAAAATGTTTCAGACACAATTCCTAACCCCCCCTCACCCCCTCCGTCCTCCTCCTCCTGCCGCACCCCTACCTGCACCCCCCATTTTTATTTTTCTATTTTTCACAAAGCCCTGATATTTCATTATTTCCTCCTCTCTCGACCCTTCTCGGGCGATGAAAGCGTCCCATCTTCCTCTTTCTTCCCCTCGCCTTTTATTTTTTTCTTCAGCACTTCCTTTGCGCTGCAGCGAGGAGCTCTCTGCGTCTGCAGTGGCCAGCGCATGGTGACAGTACAGTTTTGGGTACACCGAGCCTCTAAAATGTCACAACTCATTAGGAGCCTGACACCCTTAAGAGACTCGAGTGTTTTAATTACAGTAAAGGAGTTAATTACTGGCCTCTCAATGGATTTCTGTTTCTCACCCTCCACCAGCGACCACAGTCCAAATACAGGAAGTAGGCCTCAATATAATGGACTCTGACATGCTCACATATGTAAAGCTTTTTTGTCCAAAACTTTTAATAGGATTTGCACGAGGGATGGGTCTGAATCTATTTTACTTTTACTTGATTGGTGAATAACATTTTAACCCTTTGAACTCTGCAATAGAATGGTCCTCCAGTGCCTACATGGGTATTTTTGCTTATTGTGATGTCATTTCTTGGAGTATCTTCAAATGCTTTATATCCCTACATTTTTTACAATCTAAGCTAAAAGATTATTTAAGTCAGTAAACCATATGTAATAAAAGTACTGAATTTGTGTCATAAATTAAAAGAAAAATCTACAATTTTCCACCTGAAATTGATACAAACTGTTTCTGAAAAGTTTAGTGTGAGTGTGGAAAATTAAGTGTCTGCTATATGCGATCTCTTATAAGTAGATGAAAAACTATTTATCTGTATTTCAGGTCAACGTATCCTGACGCTTTGTCTGTAATTTCAGCGTCAGACATCTGATGCCAAAAGCCCCCTTTCGTGACAGTATGATATGATATGATATGATATGATATGATATGATATGATATGATATGATGTGCTGCCAGTTAGCTGGATGACAGTAACAAGCAAATATAAGGAGCTAAAAAAATTCCCATTAGGGTAGGTGGGAGCTATGGATCCAACAAACCCCAGACTTTCACCTCGGAGGCCAGCATTCGCTCTCTGAATGAATATGAAGCCAAACCATGATGTTTTTTCTAAACCTAACCGCGTGCTTTTTTGACGAACACCAACAGCAGACACAGGAGGACACCTAACACGTAAAATGTAGACGTGAAAGTCCACTGACAAAGACTCCCTTGACACCTGGCATTAACATACGTTTTTTGTGACTGGATTGCAATCGGGTTGCTCTTGATCACATGAAAGTACAGGTGTAAATACATTCGAAACGCACTGAGGGCGGATTGTTATCCAATCTGCCAAACGACATCTGAAGGTGGTCAGGGGCGCATTGTTACTACATCAAACACAAGTGTAAATGCAAATGCGTCTCCAATCCACATGCAACAACCTCGTGGGCGAAAATACGGAAGCGAGGTGCACCAGCTGGACACAGGAAGAAGGGAGAAGAAGACAACAACAACAACCGTCACTGACTGCCAAGAAAAAGAAAACATGGTCGATAGCCAAGGATGGAGTCACGGTGAGACGTCGGCTCTCCGTTTGGTCCGACAAAAGTGTCCAGGCAAAACTGGACACTTCGTACCGCAACCACACCATCCACGAAGATATGGCAAAGATAATGGCAGACAACTGCTACAACTGGTCCTGGCTCCAGTGTCAGCAAAAAATAAAACATCTCAAACTTGCGTACGGAAAGGCAAAGGGTACTAACAAAAGGAGTGCTTGGGGCAGGGCAACTTGTCCTTTTTTCGAAGACATTGAAGCATAATGTACATTAGAAATATGGTGTGTAACGTTGAAAAACAAGGAGGAGTCCATACAATAATGGGACTTCACGGGCGGCTAACATCTTGTTGTTGTTGTTGTTGTTGCGGCGCACAGGATATGACGTTTTAGTCTGCTGCTGGAAATTTTTGCAGAAGAAGAAGAGGAGGATGTGACATCAGCGAAACGGAGCGTGATCGGATAGCAAACGGATCTGGATGTGGACACCAGAGACTCATGTTAATACCAGGTATAAAGGGGGTCAAAGTGGCGATGTGTGATGACTTGGAATGAGAACGTGTTGGCGATACACAATGGTTCGTGACATGCTGCAAATTAGCCCACAATTGACGTTACGATCTTAACCAAAGTTACGTGAAGTTAGGGAGGTTAGATTTAGGTCTTAAGGAAAAAAGAAACATGGTGACAACATACCTTAAAATGACTTGAAGTTCACCCAAAGTTCACACGATTCCTAACACTGGTCACCGGGCCGCCAAAACTGGGCCACCAAGGACCGCTTCCTTCTTAACTCTCCTCAGCACCTTGGTCATGTGATCAGTCCTCCAAAATACATGGGTTACACACAGACTACTGGCTCATCATAACATGGGATATGTATGAATTTTGGTGTGTTGCTTTTCGTAGGAAAACATACAAAGAGTTTATGAGAACATCCTGTTCAGGTTGACTTTTTACACTGCTCCCTTCTCTGGATGAGTCTGTTAGTATGAGACCTCAGGCCTTCCCCTTTGAAACATGTTCTACCTCTCTACCACCCTCGGGGTTGCATTTTATTGTGAATTCCTCTAATCCTCGCAGCTTTACAGATAATTAACCCAGACTGTCATTTTACCCTGCACATCACGGCGCTGTGAATCTACCTCCCAGGTCAGGTAGCTTCAGGTAAACACAGGAATTATAATAGCCTGTAAGTGTTATTAAGTAGCTCGTCGTGCATGAGAGGATCAACTTGTTTTCTTTGTTTTACTGACGCGTTTGGCTTTGTTTCGCTGGTTGAGCTGCTGCCATGCCTCACCTGAGAGTGCACTGAAGTCAAAATCAGAGTAAAGTAACACATATCACAGTCTGCATGCATGTCATATGGTGGAAAGTAACTAAGTACATTTACTCAAGGACTATAATTACTTAGTGAAGCAGTTTGGAGGTACTTCATGCTAATTAATACTACTGCTCCACATTTTGAGGGCAAATATTCTACTTTTTACTCCTCTACATATATACTGTACATAACTTAAGTTACTTTGCAGATTTATCTTGCAAAAAATACATCAGCTAATAAATTATAATTTAAGGTACCCAGCAGTATATAAGGTAATTCAAATGATCTCCACTTTAACTGGCTAAAACATTCAGTATCGCATCAGTAATTATAATCCAGTAATATAAGATACATGATTGAAATGGGCCATTCTGCATAATTACTTTTGGGACTTCATGTTTATTTTGATGGTGATACTTTTGTACTCTTACTTAGGGAAAGTCTCTAATGCAGGACTTTCACTTGTAACAGAGTATTTCCACATGGTAGTATCGCTGCGTTTACTTCAGTAAAAGATTTGAGTACTTCTTCCACCACCGCAGGTCATGCAACATAAGTTTGAGCCTGATAATCAGCGGTGAAAAGTAAATAAGTACATTTCCTCAGTTGTTGTACTGAAGTAGAATTCTTTTTTTATGCTGCTTTTTTATACTTCTTAACACAAAGCAACACAACCAGTAATCTTAGATCATCGTGATTATTATTTTTGCCATAACAAGCAGCCCTAATGCATGCTAACTGTATACACTGTATATCATAAGCTGGTCGTCATACTACACTGTTAGTTTAGGATGCATTCACACTGGTTTGGTCCGCTTTAAACGAACTCCAGTCCACTTCCACGGATAGTTCAGTTCATTTGTAGTGGTGTGAGAGCTCATTCAAACACTGGCCCGCTTGAAAACTGGGGGTCTCGGTTCACTTGCAAGTGAACCCTGGTGTGGTTCGCTTACAGTGGGAAATGCAAATGGACTATCCAGCGAACCAAAGAGAGGAAGTGACGTAGAGCACATTGCATTTTGGTGTTTGGTGTTGTTGTGGTAACCAATCCGACTGAAGGGGATGGATTTCATCACAGTCCAGTAGATTTCATCCTGGCCAATCGATGAGCAAACGAGCAGCTGTTGTAACTGTGTGACGTTGTCCAGGCGGTTTGGTCCGCTTTAAAAAGTGCAGTGTGAAAGTGAACCCAAGCAAATGTAGGTGTGAAATTTTTTCACCATTCCCCACCCAATCAAACCGAGTCCCCGGACTATCCTGGTGTGAATGTGCCTTTGGTTGTATTATTATCAGAAGCAGTTAGTGTAAAAACAAAACAATAGAAAAAACAGACTAACACGAGAGATGATGCAACATGTTTACTGCAGGGGCGTAACATGCAGGCAGGGCGGTTGAACTGGGGCGTCCACTTGTACTCAACAATGGACTAATTAGACTTTGCCGGTCAAAGGTCAAGGTCAGTATGACCTCAAAAAAACAGTTTCTGGCTATAACTCAAGAATTCTTATGATAATAAAACAAAACTTCACAGAAATCTCCAACAGGATAAAATAACAAAGTGATAACATTTTACATCCAAAAGGTCAAAGGTCAGCTTCACTGTGACATCAGAATGTTCTGCATAAAACACTTTTCTGTCCATTACTCAACATCATATCTCAGGAACAGAAGGGGAGACATTTGGTGAGATACTAAATTGGTGACTCTGATCTTGAAACTGTGCTGATTGTATAGATCTTCTGTGTGTGAAGCGTCCATAACAGCTCCAACATTCATTCTTTTTGCAGCAGGAAGCTCAGACTTTATTCTTCCCCATCAACACATCTTGACCTCACATTACTTTAACTTATGTTATGCAAACATGGTGTTTAGCTGTAATCACGCTGCTATTTCCCTGTTATGGCCATGGGAATCACTGTTTCCCTAATCCTGTATATATATCACTCTAAAAAAAACATGATAGCCAGAGCATTCATTCTTTTTGCAGCAGAAAACTAAGACTTCTGTGTCATCATGTCATTACCTGCTGTCAGCTTACTCTGCGTGTGGTGCAAAGCCTGTTCTTGCTTTAATGTTTTTATATATATAAAAACCATTATAACGTGAACAGGCTTCTGTCTTCTGTGTCATCACATTGTCATTGCTTGTCGTGACATCACTGCACTACGTCACATGTGGTGCAAACACACAGGGTCGCACCAGAGGAAAGATGAATCCATCACGATGCCTTTTCACTCTGCTCCTAAAAATGAGTATATCTCAAAATTTAAATGATCTAAATAGTTCAAATAACTTTTGGAATATTTTGTTTATGTTTCTAGATTTTAAAATCTGTTGGATATGTTTGTGTTGACATTTAAAAATGATTAGAGAGAATGTGAAGCACACTCAGGGTGATACTGTTGTTGGTATTCTCAATTCGTATTTTCGTATTTGTTTTCTACACGTGGTAATATTGGTTATCAATGTGTGGTTGATCGAGGGTGAGGAGAGTGTATTTATGTCATAGTTTGATCAGTGATGGATTATTATAGGTTAGGATTGTGAATAAAATAAATAAAATTTTGTAAAATTTGATGGGAAAAAGTCAGGTTTTTGTAGATTTTTTTTTTTTTAAATTTATGACACAGTTTCAATACTTTTTTCAATTATTATAGTTTACTGACCTACATGACCTTTTAGCTTAGGTTGTGCAGATTTAGGGATATGAAGCATTTGAAAATACTCCAAGAAATGACATCACAGTAAGGAAAAATACCAATGCAAGCCCTGGTGGACCATTTACGTTGCAGTGTTTAAAGGGTGAAAACTGTCTATGAAACTGGTAATTAATACATTTATAAATAACCTTGAATGAACAAGAAAAAATGCGAATGAACCAAAAAAAGATCTAAGAAATTGTAGCAAATTATGGTCTTTGATTGTCTCATAGAAATGCATAAAATCAGGAGAGTTATAGGAATAATCAAAATGAAATCATATGGCACGTCAGGTCACAAGAGTTACATCCTCTCATCAACATCAACACAAGCAGCTCTGCGGATGGACCTCAGAAAATAAAAAAAGTTTGATGCAAAGAGCAAGAAAAAAAAATCTCGTCAACATTTGATCAAGTCGTGCGGCTGCAGCAGCTCTCCCAGCAGCTCTGCAAGCTTAATCTCACTTGCACCCTCATCAACACGACACAGAAGGGAACAAATTTACTGTTTCATCCTCATTCTTCCCGGCACGCTAAGGAGCTGTATACAGTACACACCAGATCAAAGCCTTAATTGAAAAATAATTATAGGTACTTAATCATAGAAAGCACTGGGCTAATTGAAGTGAAAACAAGGAGGCAAACGCAGACCCTCAGAATCGTGGCAGAAAGAGGATATTGTAAAAGCTTCTTCTTCAATCCCCATTGTCTTCCAGATTAAATAGGAGAGGGCTATTAGCAGAGTTAATTGGCTCTCTAATTTAGATCTCGCCCCACTGAAAGCATAACGGATGCGAGCCTGTCGACCAATGATGTGTGCACTCTGTCACACTGTCCTGCTGGACTGTGATTGGTTAATTGCTCAGGGATTTTTGAAGTTTTCTCTCATTCTTCAAATGTAACAGATTTGTGTGGATGTGTGTGTGTGTGTGTGTGTGGGTGTGGGTGTGTGTTCGTCTCCCAGGCTGCTCAGGTAGTGTTCATTGTTTGGAGGTTTGAAGTTGGAACTCATGTGACTCATTTAGCACACTCGGTCTGGCTCATGTTAAACCTGTTTTTTAACCCAGTGCTATAACAGTGTTAATTCCTCCTGATTTCTGTCACGTGCACCCTCGTGCACAGAAGGAAATATGTACTGAAATCCTGATTGTCCTCCTCCCGACCTGCTCATATTTTGTAGAAGTTCCTGATGCCCTCAGAGAAATAGCACATTCACTCCAGGCCATGCTGCGTGAAAGGACTTCTTATCACACTCCCAGCAAGTTTGCTCCCTGCTGCGACCGCCGCCTGTGTTCTCTGCGCTCACTCTGCCCTCTAGTGTCCGCCAGGCAGCAGTGCACTGATTACTGAATAAAAATCCATTTAGACACCCAAAAGGTGGAAGAAAGTAAATGGGCCATTTTTCTACCATTTTCCGAGACAGCCTTTCATCATTTCAGCACATCTCTTTCTAGTGTTTTCTTATTGTAGCCTGAGTGGTAATGGAGCTCTTGACTGAAGTTCAAAATAGAAGTTGGTGTGGAAATTTTCTTTCAAGGTCTGTCACCCAAACTTTTTCCGAACAAAGTCAGAGAAAATGACAGCAGATTATGCTACACACTTTGCTATATGACATGCTGTTTGTGGGGCTGCATCAGGCAGGACTCACTGTCTCATTTTAACCCCTTTATATACTGTTTCCCTTTTGTTTCTCGCCTTAAAGGGACAGTTCACCCCGAATCACAAATGTGCATTTTCCCTTTTACATCTAGTGCTCTTTGTCAGTCGAGATTGTTTTGGTGTGGGTTGTCGAGTGTTGGAGATATCAGCTGTAGAGATGTCTGCCTTCTCTCCAATATAATGGAACTCAATAGCACTCGGCTTGTGCTGCTCAAAGCACCAAAAAATACATTTGAAAAACTCAACAGCAATGTCTCTTTTCAGAAATCATGACCTAGTTAGTAACGATAATCCACAAACCATGTTGTGTGCAGTTTCATATAGGAACTATTTTCTTTCTACCAAACTACACCCACCAACTGTATCACTGGGCAGAAGGAAGCGTGCATCCACTCATGGACGAGAGGCTCGTGCTCGTTACAGTGTGAGATGAGGACATTAACGGCGTCCTTCTCGGCTGAGCTGAATGTTGGCTAGCTCAGTGGTGCTCGGTGAGCTAGCAGTAGGTACACACTGTGCAGTGATACTGTTTGACACAATTTCACAAACGACACTGGTTGTTATTAGCACCAGGTGGCCGCTTTTCCAGCAGCTTTTGTGCTGCAGAATTGGATGTTTTTTAGCAACCCGTCTCTGCTTTTACAGTGATTCCTTGGCTGCCAAATGTGGCTGTTTTTTTTTGGGACCGATCACTTCTTTTCCAGTTGCTTTTGTGCCGCAAAACATGGGTCTTTTTTAGCGACCCATTGACGCTTTTCCAGCAGCGTTTGTGCTACAGAATATGGAAGTTATTTAGTTACCTGTGGCTGTTTTTGCAACGGCCTTTGTGCAGACAAATGACGGGTTTTGTGGGCCACCAATCATCACTTTTCCAGTGGCTTTTGCGCCGCCAAATGTGGATGTTTCATAGCAACCCGTCACTGCTTTTACAACAGCTTTGGTGCCATTGAATGTGAGTGTTTTTTAGTGACCCATTGCTGCTTTTCCAGCAGCTTTGGGCCACCAAACATGTATTTTAAGCCAAAACATGATTTTTTCCCTAACTATGAACGAGTGGGGGGCGGCATGGTGGTGTGGTGGTTAGCACTGTCGCCTCACAGCAAGAGGGTTCCTGGTTCGATCCCGGGTGTGGGAGCCCTTCTGTGTGGAGTTTGCATGTTCTCACCATGTCAGCATGGGTTTCTCCAGGTACTCCAGCTTCCTCCTACAGTCCAAAGACATGCAGGTTAACTGGTGACTCTAAATTGTCTGTAGGTGTGAATGTGAGCATGGATGGTTGTCTGTCTCTATGTGTCAGCCCTGCGATAGTCTGGTGACCAGGGTGTACCCTGCCTCTCGCCCAATGTCAGCTGGGATAGGCTCCAGCCCCCCTGCGACCCGCAAGAGGATAAGCGGTTAGAAAATGGATGGATGGATAACCGAGTGGATATTGTTCCTAAACATAACCACACGCTGACTGCAGTGTTGTTAGAATGTCAAGATTCAACGCATATGTATTTGCGTCGTGTCCATTGTGCCGCCTGGTGGGAATTCGCGTCTAATCGCATCTTTACATTGACTTTATATGTAATTCACTCACGCATATTGTTTTATTTGCAACATACAGCATAGGGCGAGTGGTGTTTCCTATCTTACCTTTCAATCACCAGAAAGGACTTTAACATAAGTGAACTCTGTGTCGGTCTCAATTTTTCTCAATCCAGTTGTAACTCAAGGTTTCAAATTAACCACAAGAGATGAAAAACAGAACAGTTATCAGACCACAGAATACACACCCCTTTCTCCTCAAACATAGATTGTGGCGATCTCGTGTTGTCAAGTTGACTTTGGTAATGAGATGATATGTCATCATTGTGTTAACAGCTTGTTGTGCTGCCCCTAAGTCGAGAAAACATATTTTTCCTTATTGTCTGACTGAATCGTAAATCATCGTCTGTTTAAGCTTGTTCTAGCTCTACACACTGTGTAACCGTTACACTGAGTCACGTGTCAGACTCCATGTTTTTTAATGGCTACAGGATGTTCTACATTACTTACTTTGCCTCCAAATTCAGCCTGACATATTTTAGTATATCTGACAACATTTGGATCTCCAAAATAAAGTCCTGTGTGTGCGAACAATATTTGGGTGCAGAGCAGGAGGTGACTGACCCACTGGCAGTTTGCTGCTTGTTCAGCTGCATTGAATTACTGCTTCTTAAAATACTTCAGGAAGCATTTTATTATTCACGGCAGCCACGACTCGACAGTGAATAAATCTTATGATCTTAGCCACTTGGCAAACACATGTGTGTGCAGTAGCTTCTCTTTTCATGTATATTTGTCAGGGCAGCTCATGATAAGTAAACAGCGGCTCCTGCAGATGCTGGAAAAGTTGTTTGCTCAAGGTTCAGCCTGCTGGGAGACAAATGGCTTCGCACAGCAGACAGAAAAAAATCATTAGCGCAGTGTGCTACTTTTATTTCTGTTGCCTGTGATCAAATCAGGTCGCCTGTGTGAATGTGTGCTTCACTGGGTGGGTCACTTGAAATACTTTCATCAGTGATTTACTGTGTAAAGAGCTGAGAGGCCAGTCTGCCTTTGAAAATATTTATCTAACCTCATTCTCCACTTGTCTTTGGCTCAGGTGGAGTTTTTATTTAGTGCTTGCACTGAATGTAAATGCTGAGACTCTGGTGATAGTTTGTGGAATAAACAGAAATTATCCAGGGTTACCTTTTAATGTATATATTTTTCCTATGTTATGTTATTCTGAAATGACTAAATAATAATTTGATAATGGCCGTCTTTTATTTTGAAATTCAAAGGTGAGTAATTTGTGCTTGTTTCACCACCAGCAGTACTAACTTAGGGTTTGTATGAAAAGGTTTATCATAATTAAAAGTCTAATAATTGTTACTGTCCATGTTTGTAAAAGCAAGAGCACTAGATAACAGGGATGCACGATATATGTCGAGCCGATAATGGGACATTTTTGTTACTGTGCATTATTCTGATAAGTAAAATTATAGCAGATAAATAGTGCCAATAATATAAAGCCAGATTTGGTTTGGTCAGGGCTACAGAATATTAAATCATACATATTTTCTCACTACATCTCAGCCTTTTTTACCTTCAGGTGAACATAAACTACAGGTTATACACTTCTTTTTAAAATACAAAAATGTGAAATTATTGGTTAGAGGTATCAGTTGAAAAAAAATCCACATCGTTGCATCTCTACTAAATAAAGTTAGAAAAACATCTGAACCTATAAGACGACTCTCATACACCTCTTCCTGAAACGCCTGACATTAACTCGCGTTAAGCAAAGGTTCAGTTTTGTATGTTCATTTTATATGTAAATATGATGATAATACAGGCTGTGTTTCGCTCTGAACGAGGCCCCAACTCAGTTTCAGTTCCGTCCTGGTGTCTCACATGTTCCCCTCGACATATCAGCCACAGGCAAATTGGTTTCAGTTCACTACAATCATATCAGTATTTGCTTTTGCCTGAATGCTGCTGGTGCCACAACGATACAGAGCACCCACCCAAACAACAGTGTCATCTAGTATCGCCTAACACAGCCGCAGATGTTCCTCAGTTTAGTTTAGGCTGCTCATAATAACACTGAAATAAATTAAACATAACTGTAGTAAGAAACTTAATGAACAAACCAACTGAGTTAATATGTTTGTGTATTGTTGAGCTCATCTCGCTGCCTTGATTTCGAGGTGTTTCTATACATCTTCTTTTTCTGGATCATAACCATCAGTGTTACTGTAGAGAAACATGTCTGAGTATGGTGGCTGGTATCGCTAATTACCAGCCCATCCCAGGTTTCCCATCACTGGGATATGACTCAACTATGAAGCTGTAAACAGGATACAGTGTAACTTAGATGGTTTTGTCAGCCATTAAAACATGAAACTGTGTTGAATGTCCAAAGATAAACCCACATGGACGGCAGCTAAAGTCAGGATATTACTCAGAAAATAACTGCTCTTCAGAAGCCTGATTAAAAAGTATTTATTTAATGTTTATGACTAAATAAGCAACAGTCAAAAATATAGTTAAGAAAAAAACACTTGGATATCATTTATTCGGCCTAAATGCATTGTTGAATATTTTGGGAAATACGCTCATTTACTTTCTGGTGGAGAATGACATGAGAAGTTAACTACAGGACTACAGCTAGCAGCTGGTTAGCTTAGCTTAGCACAAAGACTAGAAACAGAGGGAGACAGCGAAACAGCTTTCACATCAGTATGATATGCAGCTGGTCATCGTTATAGTTTAATGTGGCGGGACAACAATGAAAGTTAAGGCGGCAGAAGTCCGAGAAGGGTGGACGAGAGTGGTGATAGATGGGTCCAACAACCACCAACTTTCACCCAGGAGGCCGATGTTTGCTTCCTGTAAAAAGGCAAAACCAAACCCTGTTCTTTTTTCCTAAACTCAACCACGTGTGTGTTGTTGACAGGAAAAATGTCAATTTGTGGTGTTGTACCAACGTAGTGCTTTTATTTTGAAAGGGACTGTATGCAAACTGTACATTTCTTGTGAAAACAGAAGTGTGTTTTGAAAAGAGACAATGCATGTAACAGGCTAAAGTTGACACGGCGTCCCAGACGTCAACAATTAACACAGAAGATGACGTGGGGTGTTTTTCCGCTCTGAGTTGAAGTTTTTTCAACTGGAGGAGTTCAGAGTGCTCCAGCAAAAATGCCAGGCACCTAGAGCTCAGAAATGCAAGTGCGTCTCAACGTACAAACCGTGAGCAAAAAACTTAATTCTTTTTAAAAACAATTACAAAAAGTCACCTCCAGCTGCTAAAACACTTTCTGTATGATCGTGGATTTAAACTGCTTCATCAAGACTGTGTGGGTGTGGTTTGATCTGGTTTGATTGACAACAGTAAGACAACATAAACACCCAACAACACAACGCACAACTCATCACGTTTTGATTAAAATAATGCTAAATCCTGTTTGGTGCACAGACAGACGTGACCTCATTTTTTCCAGCTGGTTCAAAAAAGTGACAACAACCCAGAAAATAAAAGTATCATTCATGTGAAATCAACAAACTCTGGAAGAAACTTGCAGGACCATGTAGAACCCCATCGCTCACAGTAAGAAGCTGATTGAGAAAATAGGTTTCGGGGTCTTTACGCTTTGTGGTTTGAATTCACAACAACTTCTACCAATACCAATTTCAATTTAAGGAAGTAATCTGGGACATTTTAATATAAATCTGCCAGCAGTACACACCAGCAGCAGCTTGACACTGAATTCAAGGTTCATTTTGAAAAACACCATTAGCACAATAAAGTAACTCAAAGTAATTAGCGCTTAGAGTGGGTCATGTTCCCGCTTCACTGACCAGAGTTAGTCATCAACATTAATCATATTTTAATAATACGCTCCACCCAACCTCTCCTGTACACCACTGGGCTGTGTGCAAACAAGCAGGGTCACTGGTGGAGTCCTTCTTGACTTCACATCTACAGATATCATATTCAAACACACAGCCGCAGCACTGAGGAGAGGCCGTTTGAGCTTTTCAACCCAGAAAGTATTCTTTACCAGCAGCAGAGAACAGACAGCACCATGGCAGCCACCCTCTGTCAAGTGCTGGGCTTCATTCTGAGTTTGATAGGTCTGGCGGGAATAATTGCAGCAACGGGGATGGACCAGTGGGCAACGCAAGACCGACTCGACGACATTGTGACTTCTGTGTTCTATTCCTCGGGCCTGTGGAGATCGTGTGTGCAGCAGAGCTCCGGCTTCGCAGAGTGCCGACCATATTTCACCATACTGGGGCTGCCAGGTGAGCACTAATTTGTCGTTAGCAGAAGTAACATGGATGAAAATACAAAAAAAAAACAAAAAAACCAAAACAAATTAAGATAATTTGTTGGTTGAATGCAGCCACGTCTACAGAATATAAGTCAAATATGGCTGCACTTTTATGTTCCATTATTTATTGGTGTTATACTGGAATATTGGTTAATTATTGGGGTGAAAAGTTCATTATCACTGGTAAAAGGAATTAACTCACTGGGGGGATTAATATATCAGAACCAATTCAGTTCAGTTCTTCCTCAGAATGATGGGAAAATAATGACGGAAGGTCAAACCACACCCTTCGTTACTCAGTGGTGGAAATTCTCGTCGCTACCGCTTCCCGAAACCGACACAAAGAAAATTAGGTAAACACCTGATAAGACCTGTTCCCTGTTGAAACACACATAAAGATAAGCAGCAGCTCCGACGCTGCCATTTCATGACTCCACCACAGCGTTGGCGGTAACTTTGTTTTGCATCTAAAATGGCTGCCTTGATGATCCAGTTAATCGGCTTCATGTTGTCCGGGTTGGGGCAGTTCTTAATGTCAGCCGCGACTGCGATGGACATGTGGAGCTTGCAAGACCGATCTGTGAATGTGGTAACAAACATTTACACCTACTCCGGGTTGTGGAACACGTGCGTAGGGACAGCATACGGTACGACACAGTGCAGGCCGTTTTTCACCATCCTGGGACTGCCAGGTAAGAGAATTACACTCTGAGAGAAAAAAAAGACATTTATCAAACATTTCTCCACATGTTGGATTAAGCAGAACATTTTTCCAAAGGACCTTGGAAGGTACTTTAGAATATTCGGGAGGTTTTAGGGCAGATTTTCTCCATTTCCCTGCTGCATGAAAAATGCAGCGGACTGCAGAAAAGATGGTGTCTCTCTGGAATCAAATGGAAATTTGATGAGACATCCAAAGCTTAGCTGAGCAAGCACAAGCTTTAGCAGAGTGTCACACAATGTAAAGTACATTTCCACACTCTGTACTTAACAGCTGAATGTAGTGTAGAGCATATTGTACATAAGGTCTTAAAGGCTTAAGTGGGAAAGAATACAGGTACAATATCTGAGTCCATTGAAAGACGACATTTGGGTCAATATGTTTTACTAAACGCTGCCTCGAGTTATGAGTTTTATGTCGCTGGAAACATAACTGCAGTTTTGTTTTCTTGCTTTTCACTTTAATTGCAAACAAATGCCATGAACTCTGAGCTCTCTGAGCCTCTTTTGATTAATTCCTGATACACGTGCAAAGATCCAAGATTTTGATCATTTAGGAGCGACCTACAGCCTTTTAGCATCACCTTAAGTAATTCACAGTTTCTTGCATGTATATGTGTGTGTGTGAGGATTTCTGTAGATATATCTGTATATTTGTATAGATGTCTTTCTGCTTTATTGTTGTATTATTCTTTAAAGCATCCTGAACTGTGTATGAAATTCTGCCAGACAGGTCAAATTTGAACTTAAGATAGTTCGATAATTTAATTTTTTAAAAACATATCTTTTGTCTCTTGAATAGCTGGACAGCTGAATATTTAAATAACAACAGGCCTACCATAGTAGTCCAGTCAATCTAATTAAAAATGGGCCCAGCTAGGGAGAAATTGCAATAGTAATGTTTCATGGTGACATGATGTCAACATTGGAGGCTCTATGTACACCTATCCTACACATGTGGTGTCTTTTCCAAAGTTTCTGGAGGTCAATCTTTTCAATAAAACACTTTTTAAGAGAAAGAGCCAGAAAACAGGTTAGTAAACAGTAGAAAGCAGCATGGAGGCAAGTGAAATATGTTGCAGTGGTGCAGTGAGTGTCAGACTGAATTTACCAGCGCACCATGTCAGGTCACTCACTCTCCAGGACTGTGAGTGTTACATGAATAACACTGACCAACAGGACCAGACTGGCCGACCCATATGCTCTCACTCAGTGGATGGATGATGTCACAGGAAGCTTTGTGGTTGATTACTGTGCCAATCTTACAAAGGAGGACGACACTTGAACAGTTTTCTTTGGTTTGTTTTGCGATCAGAGCTAACGTTAGCTAATGTGCTAAAAAGTTAGCATTACAGAGAAATCCAACATTCCTCTTAATCCCTCCCCAGTTTCTGATGAGGTGGACATGATAACCCTTAATACACATAACGTTATTCATCCCTACAACAGGAAATACTTTTCCCTAACCTGATATGAAGTGTGCGCTGCACATGTGAGCATTTTTGATGATGGCCTCCGTCCAGTCCTTTGGTCTTAACGCATTTAACCATAGCTGTCTTTGTGTTTGTTGACGGGCAGTGGCGGCTGGTTTTGAGCCATGACTCCTTCTATTCTGGCTCCCAATAACACAACAAGACCACATTTTAAGACTCCTATTAAGCCTACAGCCCTGTGGTGGAGAGGCAGGTTTGCCTTTAGCTAATAAAATGATGTCATTGTGATGTCAGCCCTGTAGGGGTCTATGAACTATCTGTAGATACCTTAATAAAGTGTTACTGCAGTTTATGTTGCAGCTGGTGGAAATTGAGCTAATTTTAAATTTTAATAACTTTATTTACTTGTTTCATATGTAAAAATATATCATAATTTATTGCGATAATTATTGAGTAAAATGTTTTCCTCTGAAATGTTGTGGAGTTGAAGAAGAAAGTAAAAAACATACCGAAGCACACAAGTCCTTCACCTTATTTCCAACCAAGCTGCAGATCAGTTTTATGAGGAAATGTGATGAGAAATGTTCTGACTGGTGTAACTGTGACTTTCAGCTCTGCTTCAGGCCGTTCGCGCCCTGATGATTGTCGGTATTGTTCTCGGAGCCATCGGCTGCCTGATCGCCATTTTTTCCCTGAAGTGCTTGAAAATGGGGAACATGGAGGACAACATGAAAGCGACAATGTCTCTGACATCTGGAATTATGTTTCTTCTTGCAGGTGCAGTAGTGTTTTCAGTGTTCTGTCAGTTATTAAAGCTAAACTGCTCTGCACCGATCTCATTATCTGCTCTCAATTTGTAGGTGTCTGCGGCATCGCCGGGGTGTCGGCCTTCGCTAACTTGATTGTGCAGAGTTTTCGCTTCACAACATTCACCGAGGGTGGGTTCAATATGTTTGGAGGAGGGGGTGTTGGCGGACTTTCAGGAAATCTCGCTCCAAGGTAAAGTCTTCTTAAGATGATGTTTTATCTGATACAACACTTTGTGATGTTTTACTGTAACCACTGTCTTCTTTCAGGTACACTTTTGGCCCCGCTCTTTTCGTGGGCTGGATCGGCGCAGCTATCCTGGTCATTGGAGGCATCCTGATGTGTCTGGCCTGCCGTGGGATGACTCCAGATAATAGGCAACGGTATGTTTCATCAGTGAAGGAGGAAATAACTGATCTGTGACCTTTAATGACCTTTTACAGAAATGGTGGGGTCTGTGAAATATCTGTCTTTGACAACATTGTATTTAAAAGCCTCTCGGCTTTAGTTTTATAATAAAAAAATATTTTGATATTCATTTTGCTTTTAGGTGTAGGGCAGACATCAGGGAACTATTATTGCACATTTAGGGTGCTTTCACACCTGCCTTGTTTGGTTTGGTTCAGTTGAACTCAAGTTCTTTTGCCCCCTAAGTGCGGTTCGTTTGGGCAGGTGTGAACACAGCAATCACACTCAGGTGTGCACCAAAACAACCGGACCGAGATCTTCTTGAAGGGGTGGTCTCAGTCCGGTTACAAACAAACTCTGGTGCGGTTCGTTTGTGGTGAGAACGTGTTCCAACCTCAATCTGAACCAACTGCAGTCACGTGACACATTGTTTGGGTTAAACATGAGCATGTTACAGTCCTGGAGGATTATTAATGTGCACCTCCTCCTGTACTGCCTTAATATGCACATTCAGCACATCCAATGCATCAAAACATTGTTTTCTAGTTGGAGCCGCGCCTCGTTTTCAAACTGTATGGTTTGACTAAAATGAACAGTGACAGCAATATAGTCCACGATGAGCAGCGCTAAAATCAACCTGCATAGTTGTCCCTCCATTGTGACATTAGAAAGTGTCACATTTATCTCGCAAGTGTACTCTTCTTCAACGTTTTGTTTACTTCCTGGATTTTTCCCATATGGAAATTCTGACCAATCAAGAGCAGCTTTTTCGCTCAAGGCATTTGATCTGGTCCGCTTGTAAATGTTGCCGTGAGAACACGAACCAACTCTCGGCCATTATGCACCTTTGTAACAAAATGAGTCCCTAAATCAGACCAAAGCAAGACAACTCTAGCTCGTTGGCATTATACGCTTCTGCAAACCATGAATACATTTCATTTATACATTTGATACATATCCGTTTCTAAAGTGATGTAATATAAGCTGACTTTGTCATCGGGAGGTAGACAGGATGGTGGTTCTTATTCCGAAGTCATCAAATACCGCCACTTTGTCAGTGATGTCATCGTCAGACACCAACGCCAAAAGACACTATTTGTGGCAATATGATTTGTCATTGAGCGGCATCAGTGTGTAACACGGCTGGATGGAGCCTTTTGCGATGTTATAATACACCGCCAGTTGTCAGGACAGCACCTGTCGTGGCGGTATGATGTATCGGTGGACGACAACGAAATTTAAGAAGCTAGAGAGTCCCTAAAGGTGCATGGGGTGGTTGATGGTCCAACAAACCTCGGACTTTCACCCAGGAGGCTGGTGTTCACTTCCTGTATGAATATTGAGCCAAACCATGATGTTTTTTTTCTAAACATTACCATGTGCTTTGTTTTTGTCCCAGCGTTGGTTGTGGCGTCCCAGACCATTAACAGCAGACGTAGAAGGATACTGAGCCAGAAATATATAAACATAAAAGGCGACTGACAAAGTGGTGACATGTGACGACTTGGTTTTGTTCAACTTTATGTGGGGGTATCTGAAAAACTAAAGTGTATTTGAGGACTTGTGCCTATACTGTGCCCCCTCGACCTCTGATATCAAACTCCCGCCCCTGTAAAGCACCCCTGGATAAATTCTATTATGCTGTGGAGCAGTAAAAATCTTTCTTTTGAAAGTTAAGGACACAAACTCAGCAAAATGTAAATGCAAGTCATTTGATGTGTGTGTGGGGTTTTTTTCTCTGCATATACATAATGCAGAGTTGCAAATGCTTGCGAGGCTGCTTACAGAACAATACACAGGAACCCTAATATTCTCCTGGTCACACTTTTTTACTTGCAGTATATTTTCAATCCTGTTGTTTATGACAATTTTAATATTCATGAGGTGAAATAACCAGACTGATGAGGCGTAGGTGTGACTTTGGATATTTTATTTCACTTCAGCAGCTAAAGAGACTTCAGACTAGACTCTTTATGCGTCTGCCTTTTATTTAAAGTTGTTTATTTTCTGATAATCTCCAGGTACGACGGGATGGCCTACAAAGCCCCCTCTCACCACACTATCTACAAGTCTGACAGACCCCGTCCAGCCTACAACGACTCCTACAAGGCCCAGAGTATGGACGGACCTCAGTCCAACCAGAGATTCGACTATGTGTAGAATCATTCACTCTTGTAGATACCTCTCTTTTATATTTTGCCACTCTGTGATGATTCAGCATTTTTCTCTTGTTTTATCGTATTAATGGGAAGAGTGGTTGTTTATTTTTTTTATTTCTCTCTAATTTGCCTAAACTGCTAAACATCTAGGGTTGCAACGGTATGAGACTTTCATGGTACTGTCTCAGGAAATATTAAAGTATAACAGTATTACAGAATTATTATTATCAGTTACAGTGATCCTTAAAGGAATGAAAACACAAAGGTACTTTTTAGTTAAACAAATGTTTTATTATTGTAACTGAAACTTCAAACCATTTTTTAAAATGAAAGTATGTTTAAAAACTCTCCCTTCTGAACATAACTTAAATTAAGGTTATATTCTCTGCATTTTTCCCAATACTGTCATTAAGTAATTATACATGGTACGATATGTGAGAATTTACATACCACAGTTAACCTTGAAACCAATATACCACCGCAACCCTTTAAACTTCTATGGTGTTTTTTAATGTTTGTTTGTTTTTTAAAATAACATTACTAATTATCAAATGCTGTTTTGTGATTTGTATTGTTATTTTTGTGTCAAATAAAAAAAATGTGATTCTTATTTTGTCTAATTCAAAATTCAGCACCACAACATGCAACACAAAATAAAGATAATGGCAGTCCGACCAGAGATTCGACTATGTGTAGAATCATTCGATTAATTAGATTCGATTCGATTAATTAGAAAACTGGAGCCCGTCCGGTGCACCCGGTGTTTGTAGTGTCAGTTCAAACTTAGCCTAGTGTACTGTTAGTGGAGATTTACAAATCACTAAATCAAAAGGGTCACACCACACAAACTGTTTACCATCTAGAGACTCAACCCAAATCACCAGAAAAAAATGCTGGCGATGTACATTTCTGCAAACCACGGATATGTTACATTTACATTATTAAATGGCAGATACATATGGTTACTGTGTGGTTAGTTTAGGCACAAAAAACACCTGTTATGGAAAAGATCATGTTTTGGCCTAAAATAACCAGATTTACAGGCACTATCCAGCCTGGAAATGCGGCAGTGTCTCCACTTCATGTGGCATTATGCCCAGTGAAAATAAACAGCAGGGTCTCTACAAAATACAACCGGTTTTGTTGTTAGTTGGTCTTGAACAGTGGTCTGCACCTTGGCAGGTATCTTACCGATATGTCATACCATCCACCATCCCCTCCACCCAAACCCCCAGGAACAGCGCTGAGCTTTGAAGGCAATTTTTGTAGTTGCCAAAAACAGAATTACACCAGCAAGTGATGCCGTGTGGCCCAAATAGAATTTTTGCCATTGACTTACATTGGGAAAGAGACACCTGTAAATCAATGGATACATTTTTTTGAGCATCAAAACCCAGAAATGACTTATTTCACTATCGGGATTTTAACCATTTGGTCTGATAACATTTCGAAAGTCTAGAAGAGCTGCAAGATTAAATCATTTCATCCCCACTTAAATTAGCAGAGCGCTAAACCAAAAGTTAGCTGTTTGGCCTACAGAGTTTAGCTGCTTGGCAACACTGCTGCACAGCCGTTGATGGTCATCGTAAATCAGGATTTACACTTTTGCTTCGAATCGACGCCATGCCTACAGAGGTACTGTGGCAACGTAGAGTCTATAGCTGTGTTTCCATCCAAAAGTGATTCGAATCATTGGGAAATGTTACCAGAAACAAAACAAGAATCGCATTATTCGTCTTCTACGTTTTCTGGCAGTTGGCAACCAGCTTGTAAATGCATTGCCGCCTTCCCGACCTGGAGTGTGGATATCACCATGGAGAGAGGTGCGTTACATCAGACTTAATTCGAACATAACTGTTTCCATCCCCCGTTTTGCAAATCAACATTTTTCAAATCAACCAAAACCCGGCTAAAGCGAGCGTATTTTAGTTTGTGCGAATCAGGGGATTTTAATTCAAATTTTGGTGTTTCCATCATAATTTTCCGATGTGGCACTTCTAGATGCGCATCTAAACAGGCTGATGGAAACATGGCTTATGACATTTGTCAGTGAACCTTGTGAGTTATAATGGAGCCGAATATTGTAACGTTAACTTTGTTAAATGTTGCTGTTGTCCCTGGCGGGAACAGCCCATTGGTTCGACATCCCATTGTTCCAACCATATTAAACTCATTGTTCCTAAGTCCGTTCCGAAATCATCATGATGCCCTGTGGTTAAGGTCTGGTTAGGTTTATGCACAAAAACTACTTGGTTAGGGTCAGGAAAACATCATGGTGTGGGTTAAAATGAAAAAGAAAGTGACAAACACATAAGCCGTGAGCCTGCTCCGCCTCAAGCTGGTCGCGGCGCACCATACGCCCGCCGCGAGCTGTTCAGCACCGCGGACATTCGGACTAATGGGATGTCGAACCAATGGGCTGTCGAACCAATGACATGGACCCGTCCCTGGCTTCATATGAGTAGAGGAAATGTCCATTAGCAGCTAGGCTAATTTATACAATGTAAAATGCCAGAACTGAAGGAGCTTCTTGAATGAATGGTGAAATGTCTTCAAGAAATACAAGCAAAGTCAAAGTCATCTCATCTACTACTTCCCTTTAGAAACTTTATTCTGATTTGTATGAAACGTATAAATGTAATATATTCATGGTTTGCAGAAACATACAATGCCAAAATTTTCTCCTGCCAAAAAGTAGAGAGTAGTTCTTACTATTTCATCCCAGTAACTGTCAGATGTAACTGTTGTGTATAGGCAAGCTAACAGAACCAACAACAAAAGTAACGTTAGCTTGTTAATGTAGCACCTGTTTAAACTGTTTAGGAAAAGAGGCAATAATATGGTTGATATACACCTTACTGGACTTGATCAAAATGCTGTTAAATAATGATGCAACCCTTTGTAAGATTACATTTCACAAACATTTACCCAGTGTAGCTTAAATTACAAAACATGCTAATAGCCCACCGTTAGCTTAAATGACAATGTGAGTTGGGTAAGCCAAATCTTTACTAGCTAAGACATTTCTTTAGTTTTATGGTGCAATTTACTGTAGTAAAGTACATAGCTGTTCCTAAGAATTTAAAGGTGATTTATATTTGTGCATCAGCTCTACACAGAGCCTTTGCACGTGACCTATGTCATTGTGAGTCTTTATACTCGTGTGGTGTGTCTGTCGCTCTGCAGTCACACTTTGGTGATGGGGTTTCTATGAAGTGCTGTAAAGTTTGATTGATTCAAAACACACCTAAACAACACATTAAAACAAGGTGACAAAATCAAACACGAGTACACAAATCTTCCCCACAAATACAACAAATGCTAACGTTATTAGCACAAGTCATTGCTGCATTTCCTGTCGGGATAGCGCCATGACAAGCAGTTATGCCTCCAAACCGGGTATTTTAAGCAAAACATGATCTTTTCCTAACCGTAACCAAGGGGTTTTTGTGCCTAAACTTACAGTAACCACATGTTAACCACAGTGTTGTTTAAACATCAAATTTTTACATATTTGCTAGCCTACGCCATAATGCGCAAATGTAACTTATTGGTGATTTGCAGAGACGTACAATGCCACCATTGTTTCTGGCCATTGGGTTGCTTGTATCATAGGTACATAAGACAGGGATACATTGACTGTTAATGAATATAATTAAATTAATGTATTTAACAGGAACATTTTAAATGAGTGGAAAAGTTTCATACATTAAAGAAATGTAGGAGAGCATGCTGATTTAATTTGAGCATATCCTGTCATAAAAGAGTGCATCTAAACATCTGAAACAAATATTGATTATTGTGTTGTTGTTTATCCTATTAGTGTTATCAATAGAAAATGCAGTGGTCATCAGTTTATCCATGGTAGTTAACCTGTTATCTGCAGCCCTGCAGCACCATATGATAAATAAAATAATTGTCACGTTGTTTCAGGGTAATTGAATAAAGTGAATGGCTCCCCTCAGATAGAAGCTGCATTTATGTAAGCTTTGCTCATTGGTCAGATGCTGTGCACTGTATGTATCTGGTCTGGTCTTTGATAGCAGGGCGGCTCACTTCCTGTTAGTCCTTTGGGATGTGTCTGTATTTCCCAGGGAACGGGCAGAAAAGGGTTTAGATGATTTGCATGAAATCACATTTCTTGATAATACAATTAATGGAAGTAATGAGTAGGTGGTAACATTTAATCACACTTAAAGTGAGTCATTCATTGTTTTAATTAGACTGTAGCAAAGTAATGGCTCAGCTTTAAAACGATGTGACGAACCTTTATAAAGCTCTTTTTCAGAGAGTCCTCCGTGTTAGAAGAGGCGTGGCTTGGCCTGCAGCGAACACTCTAATATCTCCAATATGGTTGATGTTACGAGTTCGTGGGTATGGAAGCCCATTTCCATCAGTGTGATGAACAAAATATTAATAATAAATTTTAAATAAATAACTTAAAAATTAATATATATATATATATATATATATATACACACACACACACACACACACACATATATATATATGTGTGTGTGTGTGTGTGTGTATAAGAAACTTTCACTAAATAATGACTGGGTATCTCATAATAGTGAGAAACTTTATGAATAAATAATAAAAAACTTTCTGAAAATAATTAGAAACTTTCTCAGAATAATGGGTTAATATGTGATCTCGAAATTTTTCTCAAAATAATGTGTAAGTGTCTCAAAATAATGAGAAACTTTATGAAAAATGTGAGAAACATTATCAAAATAATTAATTCAGAGAGACTATCTCAAAAATAATGAGAAAATTGCCCTAAATAATGAATTAGTATCTCAAAATAATGAAAAACTTTCTCAAAAATAATAAGTTGGTGTCTTAGAGTAATGAAGAACTTTCTCAAAGTAACGAGTTAGGATCTTAAAATAATGAGAACTTTTTTCAGATAATTAGTTAGTGGGCTATCTCTAGTCAGCTAAAATTGATTTGAAACTTTCTCAAAAATACTGAGTTAGTATCTCAAAATAATGAGAAACTACCTCAAAATAATGGGTTAATGGGCAGCCTCAAAAATTTTCTTGTAATGAGTTAGCTTCTCAAAATAATGACAAAGTTTTTCAAGATAATGAGTGAGTATCTCAAAATAATGAGAAACAACGGTAACTTGTTATTTTTAAAAAGTTTCTCATTATAAAATGACGCACATGATCTTTTTTTTTTCTTTACATATTTTCTTTTACATCTAATACCGATTATAACTACCTGCCCTGTTACGGACATGAGTTGTTCCTCTTGAGGTAAATGTATTAATAAGAACAGTCCTTGTGAAGTTCAGAATTAAATTAAGTGAACAAGATTATTTTAATGGTGAATCATTGGTTAAATATTTTCATCAACTTAATGCATCTGTAATGTTTCTTAAACCTGAACCTGTTATTAAGTAAATGTCTTTAATGTGTCTGTTATGTCACACAGTTCTTATTAACTTTAAACAAAAATACAAAAAGTTGATAAGAAATTTGACTTTTTAATCTCAGGCACAGGTGATTTTTGTCAGTTTTAAATGCTGGCTCCTGTCGTACAGAATGATCACACCATCACATAGAAGCATCTTTTAGCTCAAGAAGGAAGTGGGTGTGTACAATAAAGGGATGTTATAGGCAATCTGCTTTTAACCGGTTCTGGATTACAGTGATCTGTTGTACATGAATGCATCTGCACACTGTTTGCACATGTTAGATACTGCATATCATAGTGCACTGAGATTTCTTACAAACTGTTAAGCCCTCACTCATCACTATACACTTTATTCCAGGGCTGGTTGGCCATCTTTGACCTTTCGTAGGCTCAGTCACTGCATTTGTTCATTTATAAAGCCATACTGCGTAAACCTCCTTCGTACAGTTGTACTTTGATTGAACAGAGATATGACTGTAGCTGTAGTCTCAAGATTTAGTTTTGTTGTCTGTTCCTGGTGCTTGGACTAAGCTGGGAGAGCTGGAATTACCCTCACAAAGAGTTGAAACTACGAAACTGCTTGATTTTAAAGCCCTCATAAGTACAGGGATGACTGAATTGGTTGGTTCTTGCCATTGTGCGTAGGTGTTGTAATATTTCTACATGCTACTGTAGATCTTTTTATGTTATAATTGTGTTGTTGTTTGGCTGGTTTTTGATTTTGTAAACCTGAGTTTGCTGCTGATTTTTAGTTCCAGTTAAGGTAGGACCATCATGTGCTCCAGCAAACACATTCTCATCCCTGGAACTCTGGCTCCACCTACTGGCTGAATGATGCATCACTGCTCTGGTGGTGAAGTGAGACATGTGATTCAGTGTTAGTGGAGCATGTTACCTTTAAATGATGATAACATTGTACTTCTTCCTACTCCTCTGCTCTTTAATGTGTATACTGTCTCTGATGAGATTATTGTGGCTAACCTTGATGCAGGGTGTCCTCACCTCTGACCACAGCTGCCCAGCACCATTGTTTCAGCACTTACCCTCAGGGTCTGTTCTGCCTGGGCTGGAACTGTTAAACCTGCAGTGGTATCAATATTACATTTTAGCTCAAACTTCACATCAGTAATCATAAGATGCAACAATAACTCTGGTTAATACTGCTGGACTCTCCCTGCTGACCCATTCTGGAGTTTTCCAATGGTACCCTGGTACTGCTTCACTGCCAGCAGATGGGGGGACACTCCCCCTGACTTTATTATTATTAATCATTATTTAGTTATTGGTATTGGTGGTAATAGATCGGATGGCTTGTAGCCATGAGCCCAATTGACCAAAGTGAGAGCTGTGTCCGTATACTCAGCATAAGGTCGAACATGTTTTCGATGGGTGTTGGCTTCCGCCAGGGTTGTCCTTTGTCACTGATCCTGTTTGTGATTTTCATGGACAGGATCTCAAGGCGCAGCCGGGGGGAGGAAAGGGTCTGGTTTGGTGTCCTCAGAATTGCATCTCTGCTTTTCACAGATGATGTGGTTCTGTTGGCTTCATCACACGTGACCTCCAGCATGTACTGGGGCAGTTTGCAGCCAAGTGTGAAGAGGTCAGGATGAGAATCAGCACCTCCAAATCTGAGGACATGGTTCTCTGCTGGAAAGCAGTGGATGATTGCCCTCTCCGCGTTGGGGTAGAGTTACTGCCTCAAGTGAGGGAGTTCAAGTATCTCAGGGTCTTGTTCACGAGTGAGGGTAGAATGGAGAGTGAGATGGATTGGCAGTTTGGTGTGGCTTCTGCAGTGATGCAGGCACTGCGCTGGTCTGTCATGGTGAAGAGAGAGCTGAGCTGGAAGGCGAAGCTTTCAATTTACTGGTCCATCTATGTCCAAACCCTCACCTATGGTCATGAGCTCTGTGTAGTGAACGAAAGAATGAGATTGCGGATACAAGTGGCCGAAATGAGTTTCCTCTGTGGGGTGGCTGGGCTCAGCCTTAGAGATAGGGTGAGGAGCTCGGACATCCAGAGGGAGCTCGGAGTAGAGCCGCTGCTCCTTCGTGTCGAAAGGGGTCAGTTGAGATGGTTCAGGCATCTGATCAGGATGCCTCCTGGGTGCCTCCTGTTAGAGGTGTTTCAGGCACGTCCCACTGGTAGGAGGCCCCGGGGCAGACCCAGAATAAGCTGGAGGGATTACATATCTCATCTGGCCTGGGAACACCGTGGGGTCCCCCAGGAGGAGATGGAAAACATTGCTGGGGAGAGGGATGTTTGGGTGCTTTGCTCGGCCTGCTGCCCCTGCGACCCGGCCCTGGATAAGCGGATAAAAATGGATGGATGAATGGATGGTGGTAACAGAGTAAAGGTAGGATGAGTTTTAGTATACTTTATTCCCATTTTTTTCTTCTTTCCTCTCCTTTCCCCATCCTTTCACCTGTCAAACCAGTAGAATATAGACACAGATGCACACACACAAACACACAACAGTCAGCCAATGAACTTGTCACCTTATCCCCTGACAACACTTAACTTACTGACCTGTATTAACTTTTGTAGTCACTTTTCTTGTTGTTTTGTTAGTGTTTTGTATTATCTTGCCTCTTGGACAAAAGCAGAAGTCAAACATATAAATAAATACTAGTGAAAAGGACTATTATAAGAAAAACTGATCAGTCAGCATTTAAATGTAAAACATTTGGTGCAGTTGTGTTGTGTTTCAGTTTAGGAAGTCAAACTGGAACAGGCTCAGTGACAAGTTTAAATTGTGTTGCTCTCTAGGCAAAAATAAGCCTGGGTCTTCAGCCTACTAGGTTATTGACTGTGAGAAAATTTGTGTGAAATAATCTTTGTTTTTCAAGATGTATGTAACCAGGATCAATGATTTGTTCATTCATTCATTCAAGAGATGGCTGGAAATTTCCCTCGTCTTTTGGGCCTTAGGGCTCATTGCGTGTGTGACCAGAGAGACGAACATTACTGATGGAAGTCAGCTGAGTGTTCTGTGATCATTCATTCACATCCAATGACCTCTTGCACTGTTTGACCTATCTGTGTCCATTATCCAGAGACTGTCAGAATCTGAGATCAAGAAAAAAGAAGAAGAGAACTTATGGTTATTTGATACTTCCCCAATTTTCTGCTGATATTGTTTGTTATCTCAGCACACTTCTCCCCTCACAATGGATAAGGAACCAAATGTATTTCATGTAGCAGACCTGTAGATAACAGAGTTCAGGCTGGTCTTTATTGTGATTGAATGTTCCAGGTTTGGGTCAGCTGCTCTATTAAAATCAGAGTTGTGTCAATAACTGTAAGTTCCCCTGGCTTTATTATCTGTGCAGACTTACAGCACATACCATTATAAAAGGCCTGAATGCCCAGGAAATGTTTTCCTTTGTAATCTTCTTACAAATATTAAGTGAAGATTTGGAGCGATGGAAACTTTGTCTCTCGTCAGAATCCACAGTTACACTTGTAATATGTTATATTTTGTCCCTGCTGACCAGCAGAGACTGAGGTGTGTAACCTGAACGGTTTATCTGAGGCTCAGACATGTTTCACACCACACTGTGTTTAACTGGTGAGAAACCTTTAAATCTGTGTCAGTGGTGTGACGTACTGGAGGACTGAGAACATGTTCAGCATCTTAATAAATACAGAGATGGAGATGTGAGATCAGATTAATGAGGCAGGGCAGGAACAGAGCTTTAAGAGACTGTTGAGAGCAGGTGATAGATCAGGTGAAATTAACAGATTACAATTGGCTAACACTGCAATATTTCATACACTGTCAATAACCCTGTGACTAAACATCCACTGCTCCCATTTTAGATTAGGCCTATTATTTTACAGCCTTAATACACCATTTTTTATATGTGCATATCATCTGTCACTGTCTCTACTATCCACATACTGCACATAGTTATCCAGTCCATTTATATCTATTCAGTGTGTATTTCTTTGCATGATACAGTTTACAACTTACAGATCACTTGACTTAAATACAAAACACTGCAAACATAAACAAGGAAGTAGGTACCAGTACAGATGTTACTTATTATAGTTTGCATATAGTCCACTTGTGCTTTGTGGACTTGGAGAAGGCTTACAACTGCGTCCCTTGGGGAGTCTTGTGGTGGGTACTGCGGGATTAGGGGGTACCGGGGTTGCTGCTATGAGCCATTCGGTCCCTGTATGACCAGAGTGAGAGCTGGGTCTGCATACTCAGCGTAAAGTCAAACACGTTCTTGGTGGGTGTTAGCCTCCGCCAGGGTTGTTCCTTGTCAATGATCCTGTTTGTGATATTCATGGACAGGATCTTTAGGCACAGCTGGGGGGAGCAAGGGGTCCAGTTTCATAATTGCATCTCTGCTTTTTGCAGATGATGTGGTTCTGTTGGCTTCATCACACCCTGATCTCCAGCATGCACTGTGGCGGTTTGCAGCTGAGTGTGAAGCGGTCGGGATGAGAGTCAGCACCTCCAAATCTGAGGCCATGGTTCTCTGCTGGAAAACAGTGGGTTATTGCCCTCTCTGGGTTGAACGAGAGTTACTGCCCCAAGAGACGGACTTCAAGTATCTTGGGGTCTTGTTCATGTGTGAGGGTAGAATGGAGCCTCAGATGGATCGGCTGACTTGTGTGGTGTCTGCAGTGATGCAGGCGCTGCACTGGACCTTGTCAACCTGGCCTCCAAATTCCCCAGATCCCAATCTGAATGAGCATCTGTGGCACATGCCATTAACCCACCTCACAACCCACTGGACTAAATGGATCTGCCGCCAACACACTGGTGCCAACACCGCAGGACACTCCCAGAGATCCTGTGTCCATGCCTCCACAGGTCAGAGCCAAGTCCCATCCAAGGAGGCCCCACTTTGGTTTAGGGGTACATTTGGGGTACCAGCACATCACAAGAATCCTTGAGCAGATTGGGACCAGGGAAATTTAGAAGCCAAGTCGACACCTTGAGCTTTTTGCCACGCTCCACAGGCCATTTCTAAACAGTTTGTGTAGTGTGGCGTGCTGCTTTTTTCTGCTGGGGGGCCACTGCCATTGGGGAGTACTGTTGCCATGAGGGGGAGTACTTGGTCTGCAACGGTGTCTGAGTGGGTGGAACATGTCAGGTGGTATCCACATGAATGCCAGAATCAAAGGTTTCCCAGCAGAACGATGCATTGGAACAAAATAAACAAAGTTATTCACTTCACCTGGAGTGGTTTGAATGTTTTGGCTGATTTGGGACATGTGAATAACCCACTTTCCCTTAGTATCTGTTCTTTTGTGTGCAAAATATCTGGCCAGTTGGTTTAAAATAAAATGATTTCAATTATATTTTTATTGTTATTATATTGTTGGTTTATGGGTTTTAAATCTATCTATCTATCTATCTATCTAATTATCTAATTATCTATCTATCTATCTACCTTTATTTGTCCAGTTTTGTTGTCAGTCTTAGCTATTATGTATATTTCTGTACACAGAAACAGCAAAGTATGTACCTCTTTCTCCATCTTTTCAATCTTTGTCACAGTGTTGTTCTTACTCTGGTCCAGCAGGTGGCGGTATGACGCTTGACATTGTTTTGTGATCCTCCAGTAAACACAGCGCAGAAGAAGAAGCAGCTCCATCTCTGTGATGCTTCATGCTACAACAAGCCCCTGTTCACTTCTGTACTGATCTCTGGAGTCATTTTATTCTCCTCCAGGTTCAGGTCTCAATTAAATGGAGCTTCATGAACTCTTCATGCGGCCAGAAGTAAGAATGTGGAGCGACTTCCGCCCTGGTTTTTAAAGATGACGTTAGCATGAGCTTTACGTGGCTTCAACACAATGATAGTTAGTGGAGAAGCTAGCTAATGTTTGGCTAACGGTGAGTTAACACTGTTGAGCTGTTATCTGCTAACTAATGGAGCTAAACAGCTAACAGCTAAGTGAATCAGCTTGGATTAGTTCAGTTGGTTAGCATTGTAGGATCGTAGCTCCTGTGCTGGATTAGCCGTTAGCAGTGGATCAGAGACGTCTCACTGTGGTATGATTCATCTGGTGGTTTGATGGGGCTTTTAAGGACCATGATGCCGCCCAAGTTCCAGCTCTTGGCTGTTTTGGCTTTTGGAGTGTCGATGCTCTTCATCGAGAACCAGATCCAGAGACTGGAGGAGTCCAGAGCCAAACTCGGTAAGACCACAAAAGACCTGCTTCACTGTTAACATGGATTATTACATAATTATTGTTGTCATGTTCATCTTTATATTTTCCAGTAACGTTATTCCTTATTTCACACTGCTTTCCCTTGTAGGCACCTTTAACTATAAAAGTTAGTTGGACTCAGGGTGGGAGGTCAACTTTTTTGGCCACCTTCCGGTAGGGTTGCAACTGATTTTCACAGTATGATAACACCGCCTCAGAAAATATCGCGGTATCACGGTATTACAGAATTTATATGACTGCTATAATTGAAAATATTTTGTTAATGGAGGTAAGTTGAAACTTTTAAATGTAATCTCAAGACATCTTTTTACCATTGCTTTCTTCTGAAATGTATTTTTAACTGATTATTGTTTAATCTTTTTTTAGACTGTAGTTTTAGTCAATTTTATTGTATCTTTTATTATTTTGTTTAGTTATTATTATTTATATATATATATGTTATCTTTTTTATATTTTTTTTCCTTCTATCACAAATGTTTTGATTGTCTTTATGTTCAGCACTTCGTGTTGCATTTTATGTATGAATTGTGCTACCCACCTTATTCCTGAGGGCGCTACTGTAGTCATAATTATGTGCGCGACTTCCTGTGATATAGCGAAAGTAGCAGTAAGCTAATTAGTCCCATAGACTGTCTGTGGTTAGTCCCAATGCTGGATCTTTTCAAAAGTAATTTGCCTTCAGTTTAGCAAATACTGATTTATTTTTTAACAAATATTTAACTAATGTAAACTTAGCATTTTCTAAAATGTCTTTGTGGAGCTCTGGTACCTGTTGAACTGTCCGTGTCTGTAACGACTAACAACCAGTCTAAGCTAAATTTTTGTCTTCAGCGACTGTGTGTTGAACATGTAACCAGAACAAAAAGAGCCCGTTCCTGTTGCCAAAGGTACCGTTGATATGAGAAATAAAACCACAAGAGTTTCATGAGACATAGCGAAAAAGTATTAAATCAGAATTAGCAGAAGAGAATGACACGTAGACTGACAGGTCCATCACTCAGCGTCAGTACATGATATCCCTGTCAATGCCATGTAAAAGTTAACAGTATTTTAACGGAGCAAGGCAAGCTAATAGCTAACGTACTCGGTTGAAAAGTAAAAAACCCGATGCTTTGAGATGCAAAGGTATGATCACATAATCCCGTTTGAGCTATAACAGGTGGTGTGTTCCATGTTTTATTTCCCAATTGCTCTTTGAAAGTAGAATAGAGTTCTGTAAACAAACTGTTACCATTGGAAATCACTGGTTTCCGTTCAGTGCCGGAAGTTGCACCCATAATTTACACACGATATCATGGGGGGTAGGAATAGTAGCTCATCTGGTGTGTTTGCTCCATGTAGACTAAGAGCCCGATAACACATAAAGCGTTAGAGCAGTTTGAGGCAGATTTTTGTAATTGTTTTTAATGAGAATGAAGCTTTTGGCTCACTGTTTTTGTGTTGTGACACGCCTGGCGTTTCTGCACTCTAGGCGCCTGGCATTTTTGCCCCAAGGAAAAGAAGGAAAAGTGCCCCACACTATTTTTTTTCCATCATCTTTTTTTACCATTGTCCAATCAGATGATTTGAGAGGCAGGGTTTCTGTGGTAGTCATGACAACAAGTTTACAGTTGGTTAACAATGGAGGAGAGACAGGCGGTAGCGGTTGATGGATAGTCAGAGCTATACGGCCCAACCATAGACAGCAGGTTGTTAAACTGCCTCAAGTCATCCTAAAATATGCCTGGAAACGTCCATCATGGAGGAGAAGCTCCTGGACCAACTGGTGGTACTCCCCATGATCCACCCTCTTATTTAGGGTCTCATGTACCCACACAGATCTCCGTTTATCTGCTGACAGCCTCTCACCCTCAACCAGAGCTACAGCAAGTACCCTCTGCCTCAACATTTTAGGAACTAGATACTGATTACTGGGGAAAAAACAAAACAAAAAAACGGTGGAGTGATTACATGGGAAGGTTATTGTAAGGACGTGAGGGGTGGTTGCCTGGCAACAATAAAAAGGTGCAGCAAGCTTTTTTTTTACTAGTGGTATTCAATTTAGAAAACAAAGGTAGTGAGGTGCGCCTCACATTTTGCAACTTGCAAGACACTTTCTTTGTGATTGGGGCCTAAGTCCTTGTAGCAGTCAGCCTGTTGCCCTTTGCTGTGTGTCATCGTCATTCTTTCTGCCCCCTTTCCTGTCATTCTCGAGCTGTCCTATAATAAAGAAGAAAAATAATAATAATCACAAAAACCCAAATCTCATCGGTAGACATGAAGACCCAAGAGACTGCCAGCTAGCAACTTTTCTTATCTGAGTCAGTAGCAGAGAACAGCAGAATGGCTGAATGAGTATCCTGTCAATGTGTTGGAGCCTGCAAACACCACTTTCAGTTCATGAGAAACCTGAATATACTAAGAGTTCTCTGAGAGTAACTAACTGCCTGCATAGTTACTGTATGATGTCTTCAAGAGGAGGGGAATTACAGAGGCCAAGAGACCATCCGTCTGCCCTCAGACGTAACACATCCTGCAGACACATTGTCTGCTCCCTCCTCATGGTGTCCGACCCTGAAGGGCTGGCTGGGCAGCGGGATGCCTGCGTTACACCGAGCGACACACAGCTGATCCAAAAGATCCTCACAAGGCCATTTCTGTAATTGGCTTTAATTAACTTTGCTACGGAGACAGGAAGTGGGAGAAAATTCTTTTAATTATGCCTCCTGTCAATGTTATCATCAAAAGCTTAATTACGTGTTTTGATGTTATTATATCTGAAGGACTGTGTTGTTTTCTTTAATTAAGACATGCTAGCAAGCTGCGCTGGCCTTAATTTTAAAACCACTCGTTCATTTACACAACAGATGTACCTTTGCTTTCATTGTCGTGCTGGTGGCCTCACACCTGCTGTGTTCACCGCCACATCAACGTACTACAGGCTCATTAAAATCCAGGCAGCAGAGAGCGCCAGCCGTCGTTTCAGAGGTACTTATACCTGATAATTGATGGTAAATATCGTATTTTCTGCTTGTACAGAACAAACAATCGCCAGACATGAGGTTGCTGAAGTGGAGCAGCGTCACAGTGAAGACGCCGGGCGGGAGTTGTCACCACTGGCGGAAAAAGATGACATGGTCATCATTTACAACAGAGTGCCCAAGACAGCCAGCACATCCTTCACTAACATCGCCTACGACCTGTGTGGGAAAAATCGCTTCCACGTCCTGCACATCAATACAACCAAAAACAATCCTGTCATGTCTCTGCAAGATCAGGTAAGGCCTTCGTCACTGTTACTGTTACTGTGAACTAAAATAAGATCACACTGACGTTCAAATCCCCTTCACAACGTGAAAGATCAGTATTTATTACAGCTTGTAAATATTTGACCTTACCTGCATCTTTTTATACAGCTGTTAGACAGAAACCTGCCTCCACCTCTCACATAAGCATTTCTCTCATAACTCTAGTAACACTATACTCATACAACAAAGACAGAAGAGTCCTTTGTTGGCACAACAGATGCTCCTCTTATGACAGGCCTGTGGGCACTTTGATCATCACAACTGAAAATCTGGAATTAAAAATAGGCCATTGTTGTGGCCAGAGTTGCACTGGTTGTAACATGAAACATTTTTACATTAATGTGCTTTTAATACTCTGAGTAAATAAAGAGAGCCTTTGAGCTCTGCTCTATTAACAGCCTTATGTAACATCTGAACAATGCAGAACTTCCCCAGCAGTGTTTGTCAAGTCTCAGACTGGTTTTATTTCTGTCATGTTCTGAATAGCTTCTGCTTATTGTTCAAATCTGTCACTGAGCTCTGTAGAAAAATATGCAGGGTAAAAGGATGGCAGTTAATAGTACTGCATCCTGATTTCTATCACATACTGCAGTGTCTTAAAGGCTTCGTGGTTAGCAAACAAAGCAAAAATATTTGGGGTTTACTGTAAGAGGTTTTGGTGTACAAGTGGTGTCACAGAGGAATCTGTCATTCACCAAATTACAGATAGATGTTTGGATAGATAAAAGGGTTGGGCTGGTGTAATAATGTTCAAACCAGTTTGATATTAAGACGAACACCGGATCAGACTGGTATACTAAATTTAACCACTAGGTGTCTCACTTGACTCAGCAGCCACTCCTGAGTGGTACATAATGACACCGTGTCCCAACAGCACAAGAGCAACCACGTAACTATCAGCAATGTGCTCGTGATCAGACTGGAGATGTAACCACTG
The DNA here is from genome assembly GCF_011397635.1 of Epinephelus fuscoguttatus. Taxonomy (NCBI): domain Eukaryota; kingdom Metazoa; phylum Chordata; class Actinopteri; order Perciformes; family Serranidae; genus Epinephelus; species Epinephelus fuscoguttatus. The sequence goes on from NC_064761.1 coordinate 35,073,261, forward strand.
AAAAGATGGGCCAGTACCTGCTCTCTTCCTACAACTGTAGTTTTTTAATTTTGTATTGTGATATTTACAGGAACTGACAGCAAGTAAATTGTTATTAGCGATTGCCTTTTACTAGAATCTTTTGGCTCTCTGGCGAGCTCGCTCCAGCCAGCTGGCACCTCATTTAGGTTTTCGTAGTGAAATGAGAAGGTATTGTGTAGATTAACACCTCATTTTGTCTCTAGAAATCAGCTGTTCCTCATCCATTGCATCGCTTCCAGTGAGAGCGACAGGAATGAATAGAAACAGGATGTCCAACAAAAGTTCAGCTCACCGCGTCACTTGCAGCCACTTAATCAATCTACCATTTATTTTTATGTATTTCACAGTAATTGGTATCTAGTTCCTTTAATGTTGAGGCAGAGGGTACTTGCTGTAGCTCTGGTTGAAGGTGAGAGGCTGTCAGCAGATAAACTGAGATCTGTGTGGATACATGAGACCCTAAAAAAGAGGGTGGGTCACAGGGAGTGCCACCTGTTGGTCCAGGAGCTTCTCCTCCATGATGGCTGTTTCACGTACTGCACTTATATGCTTCCCCGCCTGCTGTTTTCTATTGAGATGGTGGTAACTGCGGTTTGTAAAGTCGTATAGCTCTGGGTATCCAGCAACCACTACCCCCAGTTTCTCCTCCATTGTTTTACAACTGTAAACTTGTTGTCATGACAACCACAGAAGGCCCGCCTCTCAAATCATCTGATTGGACAATGGGAAAAAAGTGGCGATGACGTAGGACGCTTTTCTGCGTTGAAGTTTTTTTTTTTTGTTTTTTTTTTTCCAACTCAAAGAGTTCAGAGCGCTCCGGCAAAAACATCAGGTGCCAATTTGCCAACCTTAGCTCACAGCCTGTCAGACACTAGTGGCTTCGTTAGTCCGTTTATAATCATGATATTATTTCAATCACCTTGTCATGCAGCTTTAAACTAATGTAGGACAAGTTGGATTTAGAGCTGTGACGCCATCAGCACAGGTTGCTGATATAGGCTGCTTTTTAACTTGCCAGGACTTGTCATAATAACAAATGCTGGTTCATCTGATTTGCATAAAACTTTACCAGTTTAAGCTTGTACACCAGACCAGACCTGCAAAACTGGAAATCAGCCCAACTCTAATAGATGCAGTCAGACAGACAGTCAGTGTTCAGCTCTTGTGGATTATAAATGAAATGATGAGTGTAGTTTTAGCACTGACTTTAAACGTCAACATTGAATGGATAGTGTGGAAACTGCAGCCTTTTTCGTCCATTGTCTCCAAATTATAGGCGACAGGAAATAATCAGTAGTCATGTAAATAAATGGACATGATTTAGTCTAAAGGTGCCTACAGACTGTCATAACAACAATCCTACAAGCCAGTTTCATGTCTTGTTGTTCAGAATCCGTCTCTTTCAGACTCTGATATCAGTTTGGGGGACCATGTCAGATGGATTTGATAAACGCCTGGTGAATCACAGCGCGATGATGTAAATCCATTCAAAAACAACAGATGCGAGCAGAGACATGTCATCAACTTGCATCATCCATCTGCGCCGCTCTAATGTTTTCATATTGTGGCAAAACAATTTGTTTTGGCCTCGGAGCTGGTGCTTCATAAAACCTCTGAAAGAGGAGCAGATTGTGAGGCCCAGGGATCAGAGGGCAACATGAAGACCAGAACCTGCCGAGTTAGTTTGCAGTAGCATTACGCTAGCCCGCTATTAGTTTAGGTATGTGTACATGGGTCTTAGCAGCAGTCATATTGAGATTGAGAACTTGGTTTTGGATTTTTGATGCAGCCTGTTTTTAGTCAACAAAAACTCCAAATCCCCATTGGCGGACATGTCTGACAGTACGACCTACTGTTTTTGTTTAACAACCAAAAGTGTCACCAGAGACAATCAGCAGACACTTGGTATGTTCACCAGTGGTGTACCGGAACCTCTATGGCAACAGTCTGGTCTGCAGCAGTGAAACGTGAGATCAGTTGGATTGACCGATTAATTGGCATCGATATGATGTTTTAAACATTATCGGTGGAACTTGGCTTCGGTAGTGCCCAATGGCTGCACAGCCTTCGCCAGTTCTGCAGGGACGTACATGACTGAGCGGAGCTGAAGAGGGGAGGGTGGTGTTAAAAGATCATTTGGTTCAGCTCCAGAGAAAGCAGCTCCCTTCTGCTGTGTGACTGTCTCAGTGTTCTGTTCTTCCTTTTAACATGTATTTACATGAATCTTTTGGCTGGACTGCAACAGTGCGTTCAGTGCGTCTGTTAATGAGTGAATGCCACCACTTCCTGTTTTAAATTAAAAGGCCTTGTGTCAAAATAAAAGCCAGGGCTCCAGACTAACTTTTTTTTAGTAGGAGCACTGTAGCCCCTAGCTGAAAAATTATAGGAGCACAAGCAGAAATTTAGGGTACACCTAAATGTTCCCAGGAAGTCCAGGAGTGCTTAGGGCTCCAAATCCACAATCCAAACCAGTCCGCAAGCGAACTTTCTGCAGACTTCCACAGAGTCCACTTGGGGTGCAGGCTTCACTGATGTAATAACCCACAATTCATTGCGATACGGGTGCGATGCTGTGGGTTTTTTGAAGTGCTGGGAAAAAACCTTATGAATGTGTAAAATAGTTATTGATAGTTAGGCCTATAAAAATGTTACTAGAATATGACAGCAGGGATAGTTTAATCTTTCCAGTCTGGAGGGCTGTCTTATCATCCGTTTGCAGGCAAGGCAAAGGTTGACTCTAACAGGCCTACTGATGAGTGTAGATGACATGATCCTCGCAATTAACATCACTCACCCTCGGACTTTCCTCCTCTCACACACATTAGCCTACACTGGCGGACTCGCTCCTTCGTTTTATATCATGAAAAAAAAAAAAAAAAGCCCACAAATTTGCGGGTTGCGCACAAGCAAGTAGTTGTAAAAAAGTACTCGATCTGACTCCAAAAATGGTCGCAAAATGCCACCATTTGGTGGCAGTCTGGAGTATTTCAGCTTCAAGAGAAACCACACACTTGGTGGTAGAAGTTACGGGAGAATACTGTTTGAGGCGGAGTTCGTTAGTAGTAAATAAAGCTCCAGAGAATATGCATGGCATCAGCACATATTACAGCCTGTTACACTGGGCACATTTATATGGCTGTCAGTGCAGCTTAGGACACATAGTGTAAATGCCTCAAAGCTATGCTCGTGTTATTTCTGGCTCCTAGTGCCAAGGTAATATCCTGTCTGCTGTCTCACAACAGGCTGCCTCCCTCCATCTCACAAACAGTCTGTTTCCTCTGCACATGATAAAACAGAGACAAGGGGAAAGATTCAGGCTGCTGGCACCTCAGGACTCAACTCATTTTACAACAGGAACATTCAGATTTGTATCCAGTGATAGCATTTAGCTCTGCCAAAAGTGGTCAGCGTGTTTGACTTTGTCATATTTTTACTCTCTCAGACAGCAGAGTGTGTCAAAGATAACATTAATAAATGAGGGTGGCGTTAAGCTGTTCAGAACCAAAAGGCTGTTTGAGTTTAACTGATGAAATTTGTACCTCTTCTGGTCGCATGTATGTGAGACATCATGCAGCTTATTTCTGAGTTAGATTTACGACATTAGAACCTTTTATAAATTGAAGTGTAATTTTATACTGTTGACCCTGGGCGTAATTTCCACTGTAGACTCACTTTTCAGAATCCTGTTTTCGCCCTCTTTAACATTTTTATAGCTTCAGCTTTTCTTACTAAAATCTTTCTTAACGTTTTCCTCTGACTGTCCTGCCTAGAGATGCACCGATCCAGCTTTTTCAGTTTCAATACCAATCCCGATGCTGTGGCTTTGAGTATCAGCCGATACCCGATACCGATCTGATACCATGGTTGACCTAAAAAGCTATATGCCTTTACATGTATAACAGAAAAGACTAGAGGCATCAGGCATTGATGACTACACAGTGCTTTCCTAAGATAAAATGAAACAAGATGAAACAGATTAATGCAATAATGAAGTATTTATTTTTAACAAAAATAAACAATTGTGCAGCAGCAGTTGAAATAGTGTGAAATACCTCCACACAGCAGATTCTCTCCTTCGCTCCATGACGTATGACGTAGCTCATGTTGCAATAGATTTAAAGGGAAAGGATCGCCTCAGGTACAGGTTGCATTTTCTGATACCCGATACATCTATTTTGATAATATCGGGACCGATATTTGATCCAGACATCGGATCGGTGCATCCCTAGTCCTGCCACTGTAATCAACGTGAAAGATGCTCTGTTGTTGTCAAGCATTCACAATAATACAAGTAAGTGCACCAGCAGCAGCGAGTGGTGCAGTATGTGACTTTCATGTGGCTTGTCAAGATAATTGCCCTTTTGCTAAGCCCCGCCCCTTTGTGATGGTCCGATAAGCTGTCGGAGTTAGCATACATGCCAAGTTGTTTTCATTTTCTTGATCAAAATACTGCCAAACCAAGCTGGCTTTACAAGAGGACATCTTTCCAATTTCCCACCGTGCTGTTTTAAAACTCCAGTCTACTCGAGCATTACCGCGGGGGGGGACTGCTGTCTGACAGCTCTGTAGCACCCGCTAGTGGCGGGCGGCTGCATGACAGTTAAGCGGCCTTGTACATGAATAAAACACTAATTGCCTACGACCCCTGAATTCAGTGTGATTTGCTTGTCCTTTCTGGACTATTTCCCTCCCTACCCCCTATGGATTTTTTTTTTTTTTTTGGATTGCTGTAGCTGCTGCTCTTTGTAAAGCGTCTTTGAGTATCCCGAGAAGCACTATATAAATCCAATATATTATCATTATTATTATTAATTGGTTTAACCGACTAATATTTCTGGTGCTGACTAGCGAGGGGGTAGACATTTAATTGTTTAGATGGCTAATCGCACACATCCCTAGTTCTTACAACAGAGGACAGAGAGTTAACAGCACCCGTTACGTCCCTCCAGGCCTTTGATTTACCTGTCCCTGTCACACCACCACTAACAGAAGAAAAAAAGAAATGTTTTTCCCAACTCCACCCAAAATAACTTAAGTCTCTGTATCAGAAAGGTTCTTCTTTCTCTCTCTTTCTTTGTTTGCTCCATGATCGCAGGTCGACAGGATCATCTGTCCAATGGTAATTATCACCTCCATATGTGGTGGTCACTGGGTATTCATGGGCGGGGATTGATTGATTGCTGACCAGCAGGAGTGCGCTGTCAATTTACAATTGATTTGCATTCATGAACATTCACACATGCCTACGATCAAATCCGAGTTTTTTTGCAGGGTTCGTGAATCTGGTGTAGGTTTTTAGTACCAAGTTTTTTAATGTGCAAATCTACTCATAGATTTGGTAACATTTCATGAATGAGATTCCAATATTTGCCACCACTACGTGATGCGGTGTGAAGAGGTCGGGTCATTTCACTTATTTCTGTGATACCAGGTTGTAACTGAATCCAGACATAAACCTTTGCTGTTGACGCAGGACCTCTGTGACCCATTGAATCAGCAGATTGGCAACCTTTTGAGATCAACTACTAAACACAACAGCTTCTCTTTGATTTCCCTGTAATGAATCCTCACTAAACTCATCTTCCAGCGTTGACTGCAAAGACTCATTACGACCTTTAAAATGTAAAAAATGAAAAGAGTCAATGAAACACAAATGCATCAGTCTTAGCAGAGCCAGATGTTTCCACTTCTCTGTCCCGTCTCTGTTCTCTGTTGTTACTGTGTTTTTCCATTTGCTGGAGTTTCCTGCTGCTCTGTAATTAGTTTCCATTATCTTTGGCTACAGGTGCGCTTTGTCAGGAACGTCACCTCATGGAAAGAGATGAAGCCCGGCTTCTACCACGGCCATGTAGCTTATCTGGACTTCTCCAAGTAAAGCCCTTCATTTCCTGTAATACCATTAATATCCAGATTAGTTACAAACAGTTAGCAGAGCAGATAAAGGGAGGTCATGTATTGATTGCTAACGTGTGCTTTAGTGTTGATTAATAGCATTGTTGTCCTTATCTCCCCTGACACTATCATTTCAGTGATCACAGGTAATTATCCTAATGGTGTAAGTGAGAGAAAGAGAGCATGTTAACGTACAGACTCAGTTCTCCTGACGCTGCCACACTCTCACTGAAGGAAAGCTGTTTCTGTAGTAAACAGTGTTGATCAGGTGGAGGTTTCTTCAACTGTGTGTTCAATGCAAATAAAATGTCAACCCCTCTCTTTATGTTTAGGTACGGAGCGAAGGGTAAGCCCATGTACATAAATGTGGTGAGGGACCCCATAGAGCGCCTGGTGTCATACTACTACTTTTTACGTTTTGGAGATGACTACAGGCCTGGACTTCGACGAAGGAAACAAGGAGACAAAAAGGTCTTCATTTAGAGCTCACCAGTTTGAATTAAAATAATTTGATTGTCAACGCATGAATTCATGATAACAGGTGTTTTCTGTCGTCTTTCAGACCTTTGACGAGTGCGTATCGTCAGGTGGGTCTGACTGTGCTCCTGAGAAACTCTGGCTGCAGATCCCCTTCTTCTGTGGACACCATTCAGAGTGCTGGTGAGTGAGCTGCACCTGCCTCACAAGAAAAGAACACAATCACTATAAGAGTGAACCAACAGTAAAGTTGTGGGTCCGAAAACCCAAACAATGAGCTGACTATAAAGCTCTGTAAAGCCGAGGGGAACTGCAGATTCAGGTGCTAAATTCTCTGTAGGTTCATCGCCATGAGCGACACCATTCACATCGTCACATTGTTTTCACGCTGACATTTAATACACTTTTATTATTTAAAAAAAGTTTATAGTTGCTTTAGCCGAATGGTTAAAAAATGGGAACTCTGGAAAAGCAACTGCATTACACAGTTTGATTTTTGGAATCAAGATATGCTTGGTACAGCCTTGTTTAGTGTAGACCACAGACATATAAAGTGTAATGATTTGCAACAGAAAGTAATGGCATTTTGACTTGCAATAGCACTATTGTTTTGAAAAATCATCATTAGATATTTTGCTCAAATAGATTGACCCTGCAGCACAAACAGAAACTTATCATGCAGCAGATTACCTGATGATGTTTGATGAGCTGTTTGTGTGCAGGAACGCGGGCAGTCGATGGGCTCTGGAACAGGCCAAGTACAACCTGGTGAACGAGTACCTGCTGGTTGGAGTGACTGAGGAGCTGGAGGACTTCATCATGATCCTGGAGGCAGCGCTGCCACGCTTCTTTAAGGGAGCTACAGAGCTCTACAGAACTGGTACCAACAACCACACACACCACGTCACAGTCCGCCTCGCTACGCCAGCATCTGTGGTTCTTTAATGCCTCTGCGCCAGTTAGGCCCTGGCCAGAGCCATTATGTTTTCAGGCTGTCCATCCCATTCTTTTGAATGTGATATCTCATGAAGGCCTTGAGGGAATTTCCTCTCAATGTGAACTTGCATTCATCTGATTATGGTGAACAAGATATCTTAAAAACACTGTTTCTCAAATTTGGCACAAACATCCACTTGGACTCAGCGATGAACCGATTTGAATTTGGTGGTCAAAGGTAAAGGCCACTGTGACCTGGCGTCCGTTTCATTCTTGTGAACTTGATATCTTAAAAACACCATGAGGAAATTTCCTCAAATTTGGCACAAACATCCACTTGGAATCAACAAAGAACTAATGAGAATTTGGTGGTCAAAGGTCAAGGTCACTGTGTTCTTGCATCTGTTTTGTTCTCACGAACCATATATCTTAAGAACACCTTGTAGAATTTTCCTCAAATTTGGCACAAACCTCCACTTGGACTCAACACTGAACTGATTAGATTTTTCATGGTCAATGGTCAAGCGAATGAACTGTGACCTTACATCTGTCTCTTGAGTGTGATATCTCAAGAACACTTTGATGGAATTTCTTTAAATTTAGCACAAACGTCCACTTTGACTCAACGATGAACTGATGAGACTTTGGTGCTCATAGGTCAAAGGTTACTATGACCTCACAAAACATATTTTTGGCCAAACCACAAGCATTCATTCACTAATTATAACAAATTGATGATGTTATATCCAAAAGGTTAAAGGTCAGCTTCGCTGTGACATCATAAGTTTTGCAAAACACTTTACTGGCCATTATATCTCCATGTTCCATATCTCAGGAACAGAAGGGGAGACATTTGGTCAGATATTGAATTGGTGGCTCTGATCTTGAAACTGTGCTGATTGTATAGATCTTCTGTGTGTGAGGTGTCCATGTTTTCACAGACATGGATGTAAAGTGTAAGTGTAACTTGACTGGTGCACGGAGGCGTACAGCTGCGAGTTGGTAATTCTAGTTCTTGTCTGTAGGGTCCACTCATGACCAGCTTTGATGTTACTGAGCTTTTTTTATACCTAATGATCTGTAGTAACTCTGCGTTGTCTCGACTGATATTAACCCCTTTTATGTTTCTCCAGGAAAGAAGTCCCATCTGCGAAAGACCACCGAAAAGAAACCCCCCACCAAAGAGACAATAGCCAAGCTGCAGCAGTCAGACATCTGGAAAATCGAAAACGAGTTTTACGAGTTTGCACTCGAACAGTTTCAGTTTGTGCGTGCCCATGCTGTCAGGGAAAAAGATGGAGAACTTTATGTCCTGGCTCAGAGCTTCTTCTATGAAAAGATCTACCCCAAAGTGAACTAACAGTGGAGCCAGAAAACAGAGACGAGGGCTGCACTGGGACTTTCCAGGACTCCATTAGTAGTCATTTACACTGGGAGAAGGTTCACCAAGTGATGCTGGTGAATGCTTTTTCTTACCATGGTGCGGCACAGTAAACCCCTCTCAGACTGTACAGTGGAATTTCTGTGAGGGTTGTGTCTAATTTTTTTATTGCCGGTGCAGCTGTCGAGAGACCTTAACATGGATATAAAGCGTCAGTCTAAATGGTGAGAAAGAATTCAAACCCAGAGCACAGAGAACTGGATGTGATGCATCCCAAAACCCAAACACAAGCAGCAACACTTTGATTTATGAGGCTCTGTGTTTGGGTTTTGGGTGGAGCGTCCAGATAAAAGCAGCAAACCTCAACTAGTTCAACAAGTTTAAAACCATCGAAAATGTGTTTTTCTGACAGAGAGAAATCTGTTCAGCTCCATGTTGCATTATTGTTTTGAACACGACATTTTAGATGCACAAATTCTTGTTTACAAGTTGCAGAAGATAAAACTGTTTAAAAAAATCAGAGCTTTGTTTGTACATACTGTATTAACATGCAGGGAACATGTTTTTGGACCAAATGGTAGCAACAGAAAACAGACTGGACCATTGCATCCTTTGGTGCGTGACTTTTTTTAATCCCACTGAGATGTTCTCGATTTGTAGACATGTTTAACACGTTGTCTCAGTATTTTATCACAGAGATAGTGATATGCGTCTCTGATATATCTGACAGCTGCTGTTTTAAAAGGAGCACAGCTGGAGTAGGACAAAGGTACTAATCAACAGAACGTTGTGAGTACAGGGTTTACTAGACATGGTCACAGGGTGACGGGGGTAGAGGTGGAGGTGATAGTGCCTTTATTACAAGATTTAGGATTTTATTTTTCATTTTCCAGTGATCTCACAGTCATGTTTGTCTTTATTTGTGTGTGTCCATCAGAACTACAGTTCCTGTTTCTCTTGTTTCACACGTCATTAACAACCAAAAGAAAAAAACACAAGTGCACAGTTTTTGGCTCATTTTATTCTCACTGTATTCTCTTCTGAGAGTTGTAGGTTGTGTCTGTAGACCGTATAAAAATAGCCACTGTGACATCACGCATTGGTTTGTGGATTTATTGTATGAACAGGCCACCAGGAAGTGCTCCAGGCCAGCGTCCTGCACAGGTCCATTTTTGAAAACCCGCACCCGCACATACCTGTGACACTCACTACCAGAACAGACCCATTACCCATCATTTTGTCTAAGTCAAGCCACACTCGCCTGCACTTGTTAATAAAAGTCTCGTAACCTGACCCACACCTGTGATTAAACACACACAGGCTACAGTCACACACATTAAGCTTTTACCCGTACACTTACCTGTCGCTTTATACAGTATATACATATTTTTACCCATTACACAGCTTTTTGCAGGTAATCTGCCGGGTGTCCGACCCAGTACAGGACTCTGCTCCAGGCAGAGGTTAACTTTTGTAGTTGTCAGACATTGTAATTACTCCATCGTGTGACGCCCTGTGGCCCAAAAAGACTTTTTCCTATTGACCTAAATGGCAAAGGAGACATCTGTATTTCAGTGGAAACTTTTTTTTTTTTTAAAGTCTCACAACCCTTGTGAAATGATGATTTCACTATGAGGAATTGATCTATTCGGTTGGAAAACATTTGGAAAGTCTAAAAGGAGCCTCACAATGAAATTATTTCATCCCCATTCAAGTTAGCAGAGCGCCTAACCGGAAGTAGCCTGCTCGGCTGACGGGAGTCTGCAGTGCACCTGCTCTACAAACTCCCAACAATGAGTCCTAAAACCTGGAAATGAGTTAGCATTTTAGCGCTCTAGGTTTCAAAGTCAATGGATTAAAAGATTTATGGAGGAAAAAAAAGAAAATAATATTAACGTAATATTTTTATGGTGTTTTTGACGAGGACACTTTTGTCCCTTAATAGGAAGAGTGAGAATATTTTTGCTAGACAGTGTAGTAGAAAAGAAATAAAATTTGTAAAGGACACTTTTGTCCTTAATAGGGAAGGCGGCTGCCAACAAGTGGCTAAATGAGGCTACAGAACGTCATCACGCTGAACACAGCTTTACAGTCATGGTGGGGATGTGAAGTCAAGCGACCGTAGTGCAGCTTGTTTTTTACTTCTGGTGATTGCATTAATGCTTTAAAATTATAAAAGTGGTGTTTCTGAAGAGTGTCTAAACTTTTTGTTTCTGCTGCTCCAACAATCACCAACTCTGGTTTGGTTGAAACAAACCCTTAATTCACCCAGATATACGTGAAACATGCCGGTTCTATACACGCTAAAATTACTGTATATTTAAATGGACTCTGGTGGGTTTGGCGATGGTGATCTCGAGGGTGTTTCTGGTTTAACAAAAAGGATCTTAACTCTTTAACAAAAAGGTCTGTCTCTGTTAGGATCCTGTCCATAATCTGATGATACCAGTTTGAATTTGGACAACTCAACCTGACCGTCTGAGGTGTTCAAGTTGTTGAAAGTTTACACATAATCTGGAAAGGAAAGCACAGGGAACTGCGCTGGGTTGATTGTCATTGAAGTTTAAACTGATCATGTAAATGTCTATCCAGTAACAAAACAACTGCTTATAAAATGAAGAGAAATAGTTTCCCCAAATTTGGCACAACCATTCACTTGTACTCAGTGATGAACTGACCAGGAATTGGTGTTCACACATCAGGGTCACTGTGACCTTGCATCTATTTCATTCTTGTGAATGTGGTACCTCAAGAACTACTCAAGGGAATTTCTTCAGATTTGGCACAAACGTTCACTTGAACTCAATGTTGAACTCAATAGATTTTGGTGGTCACAGGTCAAAGGTCAAGATCACTGTGACCTTGCGTCCATCAGTCAGTCTTGTGAATTTGATATCTTCAGAACACCTCGAGGGAATTTCCTAAAATTTGGCACGAATGTCCACGTGGACTCAACAATGACCTGATTAGAATTTGGTGGTCATAGTTCAAAGGTCATTGTGACCTTGCATCCATCTTGTGAACGCGATATCTTCAGCACACCTAGAGGGACTGTCCAGTTGAATTTGAGGATGAACGGATTAAAATTTGTTGGTCATAGGTCAAAGGTCACTGCCCCTTAAGGGAATTGCCTTGAATTTGTCACAAAGGTCCACTTACTCTCAGCGATCAACTGATTTGAATTTTGTGGTCAAAGGTCACTGACCTCACAAAACATGTTTTTGGTCACTAATTATAACAAAACTGCACAGACATGTCCAACAGGAAAAAATGATGATGCAACTTGAGTGGTTTGCAGAGTTGTACACCTGCGATATGGTAATTCTAGTTTGTAATGTGGGCTTTTTGCCCCTTTAATTTTGAATTGTGTGTTTATATTAGTCTGTATGTTTTTGACTTGTAATGATTTGGCTGTTTTTAAAGTTGATTACGCCTAGATAGGAAATTGTATTTCATACGGTATGGAGCATCAACTTCTCCCATATGTGAACCATCAGGCTTGTTTTTGTGCTCTTTTCGGGCCTCTTGCAGTGATTTACATGAGCCCACTAACTCTTGACTCCATTTCTCGTCTTTTGGCTCCATAATTACAGAATAATTGCCTCGCTATATCTTACTCAACAGGGAGTACTTAACCACTGAAACCGTGAAATAACAGACTGGGACGGGATGATCTGCTGAAGTCAGCGGTATTACCGACTCTCTGATGGGAGAATAGACAGGAGGGAGGGAGAGTGTCTGCAGGGAGAAGCACTACCACGCTCCACCAGTCCACAGCCTGTTCTTGTGTCTACACAGAGACGAGTACAAAGGCCCCAACCCATATTTGACGCTTTGTGGCCATGGACACAAGGAGAGGCTGCCCGTCTCAGAAAATAGAACTCAATTAACAGTTTAGCTGCAGGCATATTGGAACATTGTTTCATTAACGAGATGAATACAGTCTGATAATTACTTCATCTCAATTAGAAAAAAAGGCTACACTCTATATTGATTGTGGCTGATGAGCTTGAAGGTTAATTAGGAACACAATATTTCAAAAGTCTATCCTGCTTTGTTGTTGTTTGACAGCTGTGGGAACTGTTTGTTGTTTTGCAGTTTTAAGGACTCTTCCTGTCACAAAAAAGACTACTTGATTTTATCTCGTCAACAAAAGGCTTGTCTTTTGTTTCAGCAGAATAACATGCCTCTCTGCTAACCTTGACTCCAGCTTGTGTTTGAAGTACATAGTTTCTGGCACCAGTTTGTGTCTCGCTGTTCCGCCGTGCACCACTAGAGAGAGCCGTGGTCCTTCTGAAAAGCCTCCATGGAGCAGCATGGGAGCTCGGACTGACTGAAACGGTTCACCAAGCCCCCATTAATGCACCTGTGCAAAGCCAAATGGAACAAACTAATAGTGCATTACCATTAACAATACAAATTACACCATTAGGCACACTTGGCTCTCAGGCCTTGTGATAGCTATAAATAGTTTCACTTGGTCTTGGACAATTTGTGCTGTACTTGCATAATGACAGCACTCAAATTAATTCAGGGTGTGCAAATGGAGTATTGCTGCATGTTGTGAAAGGGGACATTTTGGGTTTTTTTTTAATGATGTGCCTCTTCCTGCAGAACCACCTTTGCAGTAGGGATTGATCAGCAGCCCTAACATAAGTAAAATGTCTCCATTACAGCCCATCCAGAGCATTTGATCCTGTTATTGCTGAAGCTGTGCACACAGCAATGACCTCTTTTTGTCAATGAAAGTTGGCTGGATTAGTAGAAATGGCCCTCTGGATCGGTTCTGGACCCTTTTTCAGCGGACCATAGGAGACCCAGCACAGTTTTTGCAGCTAGCTGACCTCAAAGTGGCTTCACTACTGCTCCATAAAACAAACAGAGCAGAGCAGAGGCAGCTTGACTGCCCCTCACTGGGACTGTGGACAGGACCTTAAAGCGCTTAGCCAGAGGGGACCATTATGTGGACTACTTTTCGCTGTGTTCTATGTAAATGCGCCACACTGAAATGGAAGGTAAAATTAAGCCAGCATGTCAGAGGCACTGGGCCAAGAAAACTTTAAGTGTTCCTGATATTCCTGTGTGATGCAGATGATAGATGGCAGCTGATGGGGGGAGAAAATGATGGTAGCAATCACCGTCATAAAGCATCGCCAGATTCATCCATTAAGGGTTTCTTGCCTTCTAGCCTGCTGCACATTGACATTTGATGATGTGTAAAGCAGTGGTGTTGTTAGGCCTGGGCATCCAAGGCTTTGGCCATGAATGTTTTATGAATAGCCCTGGATCTAAATAGGCTGTATATGTATTTTTAAAGAAATACGAATAGGCTTAATTATAATTTTTAAAAAGCCCTGGATCTAATAATGTGTCGTTCTGTAAAGCCCTTGAAAATAGTATGATATCACTGATCAAACTCAAGTTTTGAGTCCTCTGCTTGATTCAACATTTTGTGTGATCGCATGCAAAGAAGTGCACGAGCGCATCAGGAATCACTTAAATGTTGCAGCTGGTAAAGATGGAGCTCATTTTAAATACTTTATATACTAACGGGTAGTTGAATCTATAATTATGCATCATCATTTATTAGTTGATCATATTTTGTATAAATAATTTAAGTAAAATAATACATGTAGTTCAGTAAAAAGTGCATTTCCTTCTGAGATGTAGTGCACTATAACATAACATGAAATGTGAATACTTGAGTACAGGTACCTAAAAATTCTCTATAATGTAATGATAGCAGTTGCAAAAAACTAAAGTAGTATTACTAAATACTAATTACTAACAACTACTAATATCCTTAGCATCACTATTCATGATTAATCTGAGAAAAAAAAAAAACAGTTTTAAGGGTAAATAAGATGCTAGAGCCCATTAAAACGCATCAAGCTTGTTAAACAAAAATGTTAAAAAATGTCAGGAAGGATCCCCGTGCAGAGATCTGAGCTAAGCCCCAGTGACTTTGAATCCTAGAAACGCCTCTGGTGTGAAGAATACTTAACCAAGTCAAAGAGTCTACAGCCACATTTCGGCACAGTGTAGCCTCAATTTGTGCTTCTCATGTATTAGTTCCATGTTGGAGTCACAAAGCAGCATCCGTTTCCCCAAAAGATAAATATATAAAGATATAAAAGACTTTCTGCTTTTCTGAAAGTATATCTGGAATCCTCACCATTACAAAAATCCTAATCCAAATAAAGAGCCCCTTCTCACTTCCAATTCATCAAATACCGCTGCTTTGCCAGTGGTGTCTGCATCAGACACTGACGCACAGAGCTGATTTGCACTGGGCAGCATCAGTTTGTAACATGATGTAACTACCATAATGTAAAGAGCCAGAAAGTCCGTATAGGGAGAGCAGGAGGGGAAGTGAATGAGTTTTTTTAAACCCATGCCACATGCTTTTGTTCCGTAAACCTCAGGAAGTCAATCTAAAAACTGTGTTTCACCGTGTTGTAATTCTATTTAAAAATACAAAAGTGTATGTATTTAATGAGAGGAATCGAACTGATCTGAAAGCGGAATTTCTTTCTTTTCTTTCTGCTCATCACATGCAAAGTGTCTCTTCAAAATAAACTTAAAACAATGTAGGTTTTCTTCATTTTTAGGTTTAGGCAACAAATGTACTTGATTAGGTTTAGAAAGAAGATCACAGTTTGGCTTAAAATAAGTAATGATAACGTAATTTCAGATACATCAAGTGACTCAACGTTGAGTTTTGGTTTCACATGTCACATCAACAGCAATCTCCTGGATAAAAGTCCCGTGTTTGTTTGATCCACCTGTCCCTTCTTTGCCCCTCATTACAGAGCATTTCCACCAGATCCAGCAACAGAGGGCATCAGTCAACGCTTCTCAACAGTATCCAATGGATAGCAGGTGAGTAGTTGTGCATGGTGCATGGTGGGTGTATTGCGACAGGTCTGAAGGCAGGTTTGAAGTCAGGTGACGCAGTGTAAAGAGCGTCAAAATTTGCCTGATCGGAGGAGGAGGTCGACGCGGATGGATGGGTCAAACAAACACAGGACTTTGATCCAGGAGACCGGTGTCTGTGTGCCACAGTCATTGATGAGTTTTTTTAACTTATGTGTTGAGTTGGGTTGCGTTACATTACGTCATGTTGCGTTGCTTTGCGTTGCATTACGTTACATTGCGTTACGTTACTTTATTTTATGCCTAAATATCATTTTTCTCCTAAGCAGTTTTTGTGCTTAAACCTAGCCACACGTTA
Organism: Epinephelus fuscoguttatus; assembly: GCF_011397635.1. Lineage (NCBI taxonomy): Eukaryota > Metazoa > Chordata > Actinopteri > Perciformes > Serranidae > Epinephelus > Epinephelus fuscoguttatus. The sequence goes on from NC_064761.1 coordinate 35,089,202, forward strand.
ACCACAGCTACATAATAACATTCAACTGTAACGTATCTGTCGTTTGCACAAATGTACAATGCCAACATTTTTTTTGCTGATTGGGTTGCGACGTGAATCCCAGACATCACTTTACCTGCACAGTAATCCATGCATACATCCTGCTGCTCCAACAATCACAGAGAGACAACAGTGCTGCACCCCTTTTTATAGATGCACTCTTATCAATTAAAAGGAATATGGACGGGGAGATCACAGCATCACATCCATCATTTACATGTAGGAGTACATGATGTAATACATAATGGACAATATGAGCCTGTGAGCACAACAGGGAGGTTGACCCTGTACAGGAAACTCTCTGATACTCTTAATTAGATTGCTGTATTGTAGTTTGACCTTGGTGGGAGACACTCTACACTACTCTGTCTCTCTCTCCCTCTCTGTCTTTCTCTTGCTCGTGGTTGTGCTGGCAGGCTGAGAGCGCATAGTGGAGCATGGGCATTTTCTCCTGGAGGGTAGGAGAGAAATGCAATCAGCAATTCAATCGTGGCCATTGTGTAGCAGTGCTGATGAGCTTTGCAGAGTAGATAATGGATTAAATTATTTATCCCCCCCCCTCCTCCTCCTCAGTGCTTATTGTTGCCTCCTCTTTGTGCTGCTACAGCGGTACACAGACGTAGGTTGAAGGCCTAGATCACTTGCTGCCTTTCATAGATCTAATTTTTCTAATTAGCGCTTGAATGCAGAACGTTCTCTCCCCCTTTACCCCCTGCCTCCACGGCGGCGTTCATTGTCTGGTACGTTCCATGAGGTGAGCATGTGAACCTATCAGCGTCCAATTCAATGGCAGAGAATACCACTGTACCACCACATCGCTGTCACTCCTACCCGTACTTCTCTTATTGAGACGCTAAATGATCTTGATAATAACCTAATCAAGGACACTTTCTTCAGATGAATGCTATTAGTCTGCAGCAGCTGTGCAGAGGACTGGCTGATCCGGGATCAGGAACACTGTGACCACAAATGTCACTCCTCTAAGTGTTTTCACTTATGTGGTGACCATATGGAGGAAACAGGAAAGCTGCTAGATCCAGATTATCTACAAACTGAAACATGGACAATCCATACATGATATTGATCATGGAGGCAATCAGTCAGACGGAGATTCATTCATGTTGGTACAGCAGCTGTCAGCGCCATCACCAGTAGTCTTTTAACTACTGTAATATGCCAGTGATTATTTCAGGTTTAAAATGAGATCAACTTTATCAGTTTTACAAGCAAAGAAGAAGTAGTAGTAGAGGTGTTTGCATGTTCTGTTTTCTCCAGGTACTCCAGCTTCCTCTCACAGTCCAAAGACATGCAGGCAATGGTATTTGTTCATTAAAAATTGCCTGTAGGCGTGAATGTGAGCATGAATGGTTGTCTGTCTCTAAGTGTTAGCCCTGTGATAGTCTGGTGACCTGTCCAGGGTGTATCCCGCTTCTTGCCCAGTGTCAATTGCTCCAGCTCCCCACGACTCCTAAAGGGATAAGCAGTTACGGAGAATGAATGAATGAATGAGTTTGGCCATTCGACTGCTGCCATCTTGGATTTTTGGAGCCAGAAGTGACCATATTTGGATAAGAAGGTGGACTCATAAACTGTTGCAACGCCTTGCAGACAGCCCATCACTCAAGCAGCCCCACTCTTAAATATGCGTAACTTTAAGCCTTAATAAAATATAAATAGGTACAGTTGTCATAAATGGGGGAATTAGCCACAAGGGATTAAAACTGTTCATTACACCAGGCTGTAAACATGTTTATTTCTGATGTAAAGCCGGGCATTTTAACACGGAGGTCTGTGGAGATTAAGTCGTTTCTGGAGCCAGCCCAAAGTGGTTGGTCAAGGAACTGTAGTTTTTGGAACTTAAACATGGGCTTCATCTTTCGGCCCTGGAGGCTGCCACTTGACGCACGCGTGTTAGCAACAGAGTTAGTGGTTTATCCCAGCCATCCAGATGAGCTAGCAAGCTTTAAACAATAACTTACAACTGTAACAAGCATCAAGATGTGTGAATGAATGAATGAACAATCCTTATCGTCACCATATGCACAGGTACAATAAAACTTTGTTTGGCCACTCTCTGGTCGCTGGGTGTTCAGAATTGTCCGAATTGATATCCCAACAGCTGACTGAAGTTCTACAGAATAGCATGTTTGTAAACATGTGACTATTATGACACACGCAATTCAAGTGGAGGGCAGGATGTGATACAATACGTCCATACACTGAGGGGATTGGAAATAGAGGAAAGTGACTACATTAAAGGGTTGGATGAACCAACAGCAGGTATCGTCAGAAAATTGAAACCCATGTTGGATGTGATCCATACAAAACAAAGAAAAGTGATTTTTCCACAAGTTTAATAATTTGCCTGTTATGGACACAAACATTGTTACAAATTACCTCGTCCACCAAACCTCCTAATGTTACTAACATTACATGGTGAGCTGATGAAAGAGTACAAGAGTCTCATGGACTATAATTATTTTGCGTGTGGTTGGGTTGACGACTGAATTGACTGCCATCTTGTTTTTGTTGTAAATGTGCTTAGGTATTCTGTCTTTTCTATTTTAGCTCTGTAAGCACTGCTGTAAGGCGTTACAACGTTAGCTAATGTTAACTAACTCCAGCTACTGTTTTCTACCTACAAGGTCAACCATTCCTAGAGGTCTGGTGAAAGGGAACTGCCCATTGGTTTGACATCCCATTGTTCCGACCATATTAAACTCATTGTTCTGAAGTCTGTTCCGAAATCATCATGATGCCCTGTGGTTAAGGTCTGGTTAGGTTTAGGCACAAAAACCACTTGGTTAGGGTCAGGAAAAGATCATGGTGTGGGATAAAATGAAAAAGAAAGTGATAAAAACACATAAGCCGTGAGCCTGCTCCGCCTCAAGCCGGTAGCGGCGCACCATACGCCTGCCGCGAGCCGTTCAGCACCGCGGACAGTCAGAACAGTGGGATGTCGAACCAATGACATGGACCCCTGGTGAAACACTGTCAGGTTAATGTTACTAGATAGCGTTAGCTAATTTAAGCTACTGTTTTTTTACCTTCTAGGCCAGTTGTTCCGTGAGGTCTGATGAAATGCTGTCAGGCTGACGTTACTAGCTAACGTTAGCTAACTAGCTACTGTATTCTACCTGCTAGGTCAACCATTTCCAAACATTGTGTAAAACAGTGTGAGGCTGATGTTACTAGCTAACATTGGCTATTTCTACCTACTGTTTTCTACTAGTTCAACCGCTCCCTGAAGTCTGGTAAAACACTGTCAGGCTAATGTTACTAGATAACGTTAGCTAAATTTAGCTACTATTTTCTACTGACTAGGTCAACAGCCCCCTGAGGTCTAGTGAATTGCTGTTGGTGTGTGCTTTGTGCTAACGTTAGCTGCTGAATGCTATAGACTCTGTGTGCTATTGACGTAGCTGCTAACGAGAGTCTGTTGCTGTGCAGCAGCTCGTTCAAGATTTTGATGCCTAGTATTATAGGCTATAATTGGTTATTGTTTTGATCATTAAAATTTGACTGGATGGTTAATGACACATTTTTCTGTGGTGTGACAAACTTATTACACATTTGTAGTTTTGCTTTATCTTGACTTTAATGTTTCTCATTAGGTGACTCCGCTCCTCCAGACTGAAGAAGGAGGTTTGGAGCACTGTGGCACAGATGAAGAAGATAAATCAGGCTTTGGAGTAAAATCAGTTAGTTGTTGGTTTTAATCTTTCATATTGACAACAGGGAAAATATAGAATATGATCAGACTTATTCTTTAAGATACATAAATTCACTCCAATATGTCTACTAAATGTTACTAGATGGATATGTGAGAGAGTGCATTACTATTATTAGTATCAGCACAGTACTTTTGCAGTGAGCGTTCAAACAGGCAAACTCATCTTTCCACAGTTGGTATCAGGCCTGTGTGGCAGGGCTCCCCTGACAGCTAATACAGGCCCATTTAAGTGTGTTGACAGATGATGCAACTGTTGTGGTTGCATGCAAAAGAAGTGCCACCATGGTGTCTCACATGCAGACGCCATGTCTACAAACACTCCCTATTATTCTTGTTGTGGCCGGTGGAGGCTTGCATGTACTGTAAGTTCCAGAGCAATGTGGCCTGCTTGTGTTACATACTTTTGTGGGCCGCCTCCCTGACAACTGGCAACAAAGGATCCATTGAGCAGAGGCAGCGACGAGGGGCTTTGATGGGTAATCTGCATGCGTTTGTAGAGGGAAACTGGAGCTGGGTTAAAGGAAACAGGTGCAACTAATTACAATATCCCCAGTCCTCTTTTCCTCTGGATTTCCTCGTGCTTTCTCTCCTTCTTTCATTTTCTTTATCATCCGTGTTTTCCTTATTGCGAAATCTTTCGCGGGGGTAAAATTCCCTAATGAGACTCTACTACACACACACTGCAATAACACAGAGTTTCATTCTCTTCCTCCTCACAGGTCAGACATCAAAGTGACGAGGTGAAATCTACAAGGGAAGTAACAGGAAGACATTTTAATTTAATACTTCACACCGCACGTGTTACGGCTTTGTTCTTTGCACGTCATCAACATGCTTTCCAACTGAAAGCAGGATGACATACTCCTCAGTACAATATGGTCTCTCTTTGTCAAAGTGCATGTATTCTGTGTGAACAACTGTGTGCTTGAAGGCACAGTCTACTGTGCAAAATAATGGAAATCTGAGAGGTTTCTAAAGCACCTGGCACTAAGTATTACCTCTACAGCAGATATAATTTCCAGTATTTCACATGTTGGGCTCTATTTCTGAGTCTAGCACAGCTCTCTAATACATGAGAGGTCATTGTGTGTAGACACACTAGATATAAATTAAAAACATGATCCATGGTCAGACTTTTTGCTTCCAAATGTCTCCTTTCCTCCACTTTCCTCAGAGCTTGATTTGAGCAGAGGCGATTGGCCAAATCTGTACAGATAAATCATAAAAATAAGCTGCTCAATACACATTACGTGTTTGGCACCATCTGTGGTGTTTTAAAATCATAAGCAGATTTTTTTTTTTTTTTAAAGAGTTACAGGCTGATTTCAAATTTGGCTTCATGCACAGTAGGACGGATTTCCACGTTGACAGTTGAGCCTGACATGAAATTGACATAAATTGACCATTTGCTGGATAGCTTAGCAACTGTAACCAAGCAAGGCAGGTCAGTCAAGTTTTGGGTTTCTCCACAGATAGATGCGGTGTGCACAGGGCTGGTGTAAAAGAAAACCTGGCATGTAAAGACATTGGTGCTTTAGCACAAGCTACAAATGTTAGCATGCCCAGTTAACTGGCTTGTTGCTACACAATACACTGACATACCACCATGTCCAAAGCCCAGTGGGTTATCATCAGTTAACTAGATTTTTGGGCAGGGGGATAAAGATTAAAGGGACGGTTAATGCCAAAATTAAAACCACATATTTTTCCTGTTACCTGTAGTGCTATTTATTAATCCAGATAGTTTTGGTGTGAGCTGCCGAACCCCATGAACCTATGAACCTCATATTAAAGGTAACAGCCATTTAAGTCAAATTCAGCCCCTCAACATTACTAATAGATCTATGAGCGTTAATGAATATGTTTTAGCACAAGGTGGCTCCTCTGCAGTGGGCTAGCTTTGATTATTTGGTACTTTCAAATTTGCAGTGTTGCTGATGAAAGCAAACAAATTTGTCCAAGCACAATTCTTTATTTTCTCCTGAGACTTTTACGTTTTTGGATTTGTAATCCACAGCTAGCCTAGCTAGAAAAAAAAAGTACAAATGTACTGCCAGAAAGTCAGGTGACGTAAAAAGCGATACAGTCCATGGAGGAAGTAAGGTTTGGTGAATGAACAGATTGGTATCCTCATACATAGTATCATGTGCTACGAATTACCACCCCATGAATCACAGGACTTCTACACAGGGGACTTTGTAAACTTTAGCAGAGTATCTGAATAGACCCATTTATGCTAACGTCATATTTCAGCATTGCTAGGATGCTCAGGAATATATGCCCGAGTGTAAATAACCATATTGGCTATGAGAATAGCATCTGCCCAAATAATATGCTCGTTACAGTCGTCATTTCCTGCCTGTTTTTGTCTACCTCTGTGTGAAATAATTGACTCAATGTTTCAAAAATCACTAAGAATTTTGAGTTGTGAATTTCTCACTGTGAAATGGAAAACCTGACAGACATAGCCTGATAACTAAAGGATAAGAGCCGAGTGGATGAATCGAGTGTCTGGTATGGGTAATGTACTTTTTATGAGTACAAGTGTCATCAAAGTAAAATCTGTCAATATCCGTGCTCCTGGTAAAGAAAAAGAATTTTTGTTCTACTAATAGCAGCACACCCAATTTTGTACATATCCCATGTATTCTGAAAGGCTGTGATCATGTGACCAATGATGGCAGTAAACAAGGAAGCAGTCTCGAGAGAATGTAAGGAGGCAGAGTAGGATGGTGGATGGGTCACAAGAAAACAAATTTTTGCTTTGTTCGTATCTGTGTAAACTTTGAGTCATTTTAAGATACATCCTCAACATGTTTGTTTTCCTAAACCTAACCTCTGTAACTTTACCTCAATTACGTTAATGTATGTCAAGGATGTAATGTCATGTGTGGGGCGCAGATTTGTAGGAGATCATAGGAACTGTTGTGCATGCATTTTTTTTGTTGGATATTGTATGAAACCGTATGTTCAGTCTCTTACTTTTGTGATCAAAATGATCTGAAGCTCAATCCTGAGTTTGTTATGTAAATAGTTTTCTAATAAATTATAAATATAGGAACTTCTGACCAACCCATGTAAATTTCAGGCAGAAAAAAAAACCTCTGGCTCAGCCCAGTCTCACTCTGAAGTCGTCGAAATCAGACACCTGGGCAGTCACTTGTGGTGTCAGAAACCAACAAAAAAGGTTAACTTTAATGTCGGCATGATACACGGCTGGTTGCCATTACAGTTTAATGGCGCCTTGTGGAGTCAGGGGGAAATGTGATGGGACAAGGACAAAAGTTAAGCCGGCAAAAGTCCGACTGGGGTGGGCAAAAGGAGTGGTGGATGGGTCGGACAAACATCGACTTTCACCCAGAGAGCGTTTTTCGTGTCCTGTAAGATTCTGAAGCCAAACCATGTTCTTTTTTCCTAAACCCAACCATGTGTGTTTGTTGTTGAAGGAAAATAAACATCAATTTACTGTGTTGTACCGGGTCCATGTCATTGGTCCGACAGCCCATTGATCCGACATCCCATTAGTCTGACTGTCCGCAGTGCTGAACGGCTCCCGGCGGGCGTATGGTGTGCCGCGACCGGCTCTGGGTCAGCTGAGAAAGGCTTGAGGCGAAGCAGGCTCACAGCTTTTGCCACTTTCTTTTTCATTTTAACCCACACCATGATCTTTTCCTGACCCTAACCAAGTGGTTTTTGTGCCTAAACCTAACCAGACCTTAACCACAGGGCACCATGATGATTTCGGAACAATGGGTTTAATATGGTCCATATTGAGTTGGTAATTAAGAGAACATTTTCATTTATATGTTGTTACACAAGTAGATGTATTCATAGCTTTCATTAGGAACATCCTTTGAGATAAAATAACCAACATGTAGCTACACTGAACATAAAGCTGAAGTCAGATTTCTTTGCATTAATGCAGTCAGTTTGACTCTGTGTCAATGCAGCTGAAAAATGCCTCAGAGACTTCCTTTACACTGTAGTTTCTTTGACATAAAAGCTGGATCGGGCTGTTAATTGATGCCCTTAGATCTCCATCTTTTGTTCTACTTTATCTTGTATGTCTAGTCCTTGAGCTCTCCTTTTTATCAGTGCACCATCAAAATATGGAGTCATTAATTTGCTGCTCTGTGTCATGTGGTTTCAATCGCCGCAAATACAGTCAAAGACATTCAATTAAACAAGGTGCTGAACTTCTGCGGTTTCTCTTGTGAAGAGCTCATTGGAGAGCTCATATGTGGATTTTTTTTTATCCTCTTTACAATAACTCATTATAATCTTGGCGGATACAGAAAGGTGACTCCCTAAAGAAAAAAGCTGTTATTTAATGATACAGATCCATTCAATTCACAATGAGTGAGTCACATTAAGACAATTCAAAGCCTGCTATCTTGCAACAACACATTCCAAAGTCTATGTTTCATGCAGGGTGCAATATCTTCCCCTGCACCGCCACACCTCCAGTACAGATTATCTCCATCTACGTGTGTGCGAGGGGGGGAAAGGAAAACAATCTTGCACTAACAAAACCATTATTAGTTCATTATGAATTAGAGAGCCACATCTGCAACTAATACATGGCCAGGTGGGATTTGTAAAGAGAGTACAGTGTAGAGTTTGTTCCACTAATGCATTATAAACACTGCGAGAACATGTGGCCTTTGAGGTTATAGTTACGCTGAATATGGAGCCTGATGTTGCTCAGATATAATGTTTCTCACATGGGTCAACATTTTTCAATTAAACAATCTGGGATGAAACGAAGCGGTGCCCTTGTTTTTGCTCGCAGACAGCTTTTATTTCACTTCTTTTTGTCTCACTTTGTCCACTTTTTATGGAATTTCAGGACTGCTTTTTGTGTCCATTTGTTAATGAATGGTGCATTAATCAAATCCAGTGATAAAGACAAAAGAATGGCCACAGCTAAAAGACTCCTGATGAATGTTTTATCCTGTAAAATAGATGAAAAATATCTCTTAAAAGCAATCAGGTGCCTATTCATTGCAACTGGAATTAAGACGGTTTATTTAGTCTCAACATTCATCTAAATTCCATTTAGCGCTTAGTCGTCCTGTCATCTCTGTGACAAGGAAGGTGGGTAAAAGGCCATTTTCCCAGGCTGCTCAACCAGATTTGAGCTTGAAAGAGAAGCACCGCAATGAGAGAAAAGGGACATCAAAATTGGCCTCTTGTCATCAGGCCCCAGTATGATCCCCATTTGCCTTTCTCCGGGCGATCCGTCAGCAAGCCTTGATCAAAAAGGGATACGTCTTCGAACATTCCCCCTCTCCGAGAGATGAGTGTCCCTCACTGTCCCACTGCAATCACTTCCTGTGAGCCAGGAAGCCCCAAACAAAGGCCTGACTCTCTTCTCCCGACCAGCGTGAGTGCAGAAAAAGAAATACAACACATATTTATGAGATTATCTGGCATCTCATGTTTCATTATAATGAAAGAAAGAATTGTTTCAGCCTCACAGAGTTGAAACATGTGACACCAGGAAATGGTTTGGTGCTGTTACTCTCTTGTCTGTGAGGAGTGTATTTTTTTGGCAAGAGGGATTCGTGATGATGCTGTTCAGAAACTGGTTCGACAGTATGAACTCAGCAGGGGATCACGGCGACATGCTGTTTGGAGAACATACTAAAGATGTGATATAAATATATATCCCACAAATACAAACAACAATGGTATTATCTTACTGCTGTCATTCACTTAAGACACACTAAGTATATTTTGGATGAGTTGGGTGAACCTTTACCAAAGCAGCAGTAGCCTAACTGTGAGAGAAGAAGGTTTTGTATCTGTTGGACTTCCCACACCAGCTGGGAAAATCTCAGTGCTGAATAGGAATGAGTAATGTCTTCGCCTCCAAAAACCACCACTTTCACTCCCATTTTGCTAATGCTGCTCAAGGGCCAAAAAATAGATGTCTGTGGGTACAAGAGCAAGAACAGAACATGCACGCTTAGCAAAACCTTTCCCATGATAAATAAAGGTAAAACATCGACCGCCGCAGGGACAGTCGCCCTGCCTGTGTTTCCTCTGGGTACACGGGTGACACAGGACTCTGTTTCAGTGGGATCATCTGAAGCAAAAACTTTACAGTACAGGGAAATAAAATGGTTGTGTCCTTGTGTCCTTATTTCGACTTTGCTCCAAAGTTCACATTTGGAAGTGACTAATATTAAGTTTACAGTGGCAGCCACAGTGTGTGCTGATGCAGAAACTTTAGGACCATCTTTGAAAGGTAATTGTTGAATGACTATATATTTACCTGTCCTGTTTGAATCCTGAATGAGTAAGGTAAGTACAGTAGCAGCTCCATAGCCCCAGACTTTATTTGTAAGGGCTAAAATAATAATCTAAAAGACTTAAAAACTGTTGTACATCACACTGCTGTTTAACATACATTTTGAAAAAAGATCATAGTTTAGTATGCAGAGAAAATGGTATTTGAAAGAAGTCAGTATGTATGTACAAATGTGATAAAAACATAGTATTATCTCATTAAAATGTCACCAAAATGTCATACTACAGCATGTTATGTCATGGAAAACATTGTATAGCATGTCGTCAAATATGATAAAAAATGTCATAATATAGCATGTCGTCAATATATGATAAAACCCTAACCTAACCCTATGATAAAAATGTCATCAAAAACGTCATAGTATAGCATGTCATTAAAATATAGTAAAAAAAAAAAAAAAAAAAGGTCATAGTATAGCATGTTGTCAAAATGTGATCAAAATGTCATAGTATGGCATGTCGTCCAAATATGAAAAAAAAATGTTATAGCATGTCATCAAAATGTCATGAAAAACGTCATAGTATAGCATGTCATCAAAATGTGATAAAAATGTCATGGTAAAGCATTTCGTCAAAATATGATGAAAAAATGTCATAGTATAGTATGTCGTCAAAATATGATAAAAAAAAAAGTCATAGTGTAACATGTCGTCAAAATATGGTAAAAAAAAAAAAGTCATAGTATAGCATGTGGCCAAATTGTCATGAAAAACGTCATAGTATAGCATATTGTCAAAATATGATAAAAAAAAAAAAAAGACATAGTATAGCATGGTAGCAATATGTGATAAATAAATGTCTTAATATAACATGTCGTCAAAATGTCGTAAAAAAAAGTCATAGTATTGCATGTCGTCAAAGTGTAATAAAAATTTCATAGTATAGCATGTCGTCAAAATATGATGAAAAACCTCATAGTATAGCATGTTGACAAAATATGGTAAAAAAACGTCATAGTATAGCATGTCGTCGAGATATGGTAAAAGACATCATAGTATAGCATGTGGCCAAATTGTCATGAAAAACGGCATAGTATAGCATGTTGACAAAATATGGTAAAAAAAACCTCATAGTACAGCATGTTGACAAAATATGGTAAAAAACATCATAGTATAGCATGTGGCCAAATTGTCATGAAAAACGGCATAGTATAGCATGTTGTCAAAATATGGTAAAAAAAAAAATATTTCATGCTATAGCATGTTGTCAAAATGTCTTAAAAATCGTCATAGTATAGCATGTCGTCAAAATATGATAATAAAAAAAAAATGTCATAGTATAATATGTCGTCAAAATGTAATGAAAAATTTCATAGTACAGCATGTCATCAAAATATGATAGAAAAAGTCATAGTATAGCATGACGTCAAAATATGATAAAAAAAAAGTCATAGTATAACGTGTCGTCAAAATGTGATAAAAAAACGTCATAGTATAGCATATTGTCAAAATATGATAAAAAAAGACATAGTATAGCATGGTAGCAATATGTGATAAATAAATGTCTTAATATAACATGTCGTCAAAATGTCGTAAAAAAAAGTCATAGTATTGCATGTCGTCAAAGTGTAATAAAAATTTCATAGTATAGCATGTCGTCAAAATATGATGAAAAACCTCATAGTATAGCATGTTGACAAAATATGGTAAAAAAACGTCATAGTATAGCATGTCGTCGAGATATGGTAAAAGACATCATAATATAGCATGTCGCCAAAATGTGATTAAAAACAAAAACGTCATAGTATAGCATGTTGTCAAAATACGATAAAAAAAGACGTCATAGTATAGTACGTCATCCAAAATCATGAAAAAGAGCCATAGTATAGTATGTCGTCAAAAATCATGAAAAAAGTCATAGTATAGTATGTTGTCCAAAATCATGAAAAAACGTCATATTATAGGATGTCGTCCAAAATAATGAAAAAATGTCATAGTAAAGTATGTCGTCCAAAATCATGAAAAAAACGTTATAGTATGTCGTCAAAAATCATGAAAAAACATCATGGTATAGTATGTCGTCCAAAATAATGACAAAACGTCATAGTATGGTATGTCGTTCAAAATCATGAAAAAAACGTTATAGTGTAGTATGTCATCAAAAATCATGAAAAAACGTCATGGTATAGTATGTCGTCCAAAATCATGAAAAAAGTCATAGTATAGTATGTCGTCCAAAATCATGAAAAAAGTCATAGTATTGTATATTGTCCAAAATCATGAACAACCGTCATAGTATGTTGTGAAAATGTGATAAAAATGTCATAGTATAGCATGTCGCCAAAATCTGATAAAAAAACATCATAGTATAGCATGTCGTCAAAATATGGTAAAAAACAGTCATAGTATGTCGTCAAAATGTGATAAAAATGTCATAGCATGTCTTCAAAATGTGATAAAAAAGTCATAGTATAGCATGTCGCCAAAATATGATAAAAAAAAAAACAAAATAGTATAGCATGTCGTCAAAATATTATTAAAAAAAACCCCGCCATAGTATAGTTTGTTGTCAATATGTAATGAAAAAAGTCATAGTATAGCATGTCGTCAAAATATGATAAAAAAAAACGTCATAGTATTGTATGTCGTCCAAAATCATGAAAAAATGTCATAGTATAGTATAGTATGTCACTGAAAATCATGAAAAAACGTCATAGTACTGTATGTCGTCCAAAATCATGAAAAAAAGTCATAGTACTGTATGTCGTCCAAAAATCATGAAAAAAAGTCATAGTATAGTATGTCATACAGAATCATGAAAAAACGTCATAGTATTGTATGTTGTCAAAATCATGAAAAAACGTCATAGTATAGTATGTCGTCCAAAATCATGAAAAAAAACGTCATAGTTTACTTTGTCGTCCAAAATCATTAACAAACGTCATAGTATGTTGTCAAAATGTGATAACAATGTCAAAGTATAGCATGTCTTCAAAAATGTGATAAAAATGTCATAGTATAGTATGTCTTCAAAATGTGAAAAAAACATCATAGTATAGGATGTCGTCAAAATATGATAAAAAAACAAAATAGTGTAGCATGTCGTCAAAATGTGATAAAAAAAACCCCGCCATAGTAGTATAGTATGTTGTCAAAATGTCATGAAAAAAGTCATAGTAAAGCATGTTGTCAAGATATGATTAAAAAAAATGTCATAGTATAGCATGTCGTCACAATGTGCTGAAACTGTCATAGCATAGTATGTTATCACAATGTGATAAAATGGTCATAGTATAGTATGTCGTCACAATGTGCTAAAACTGTCATAGTATAGTATGTTATCACAATGTGATAAAATGGTCATAGTATAGTATGTCGTCACAATGTGCTAAAACTGTCATAGTATAGTATGTTATCACAATGTGATAAAATGGTCATAGTATAGTATGTCGTCACAATGTGCTAAAACTGTCATAGTATAGTATGTTATCACAATGTGATAAAATGGTCATAGTATAGTATGTCGTCACAATGTGCTAAAACTGTCATAGTATAGTATGTTATCACAATGTGCTAAAACTGTCATAGTATAGTATGTTATCACAATGTGATAAAACGGTCATAGTATAGTATGTCGTCAAAACATGATAAAGAAAATGTCATGAAAAACATCATAGTATAGTATGTTGTCAAAATATGATCAAAAACGTCACAGTATAGCATGTCGTCAAAATATGGTAAAAAAACGTCTTAGTACACTATGTCATCAAAGTGTGATTAAAAAAGTCATTGTATAGCATTTCGTCAAAGTATGATAAAAAATGTCATAGTATAGCATGTCATAAAATTGTCATGAAAAACGTCATCGTATAGCATGTTGACAATATATAATAAAAAAGGTCATAGTATAGCACGTTATCAAATTATAATGAAAAAGTCATTGTAAAGATTGTCTGTAAAATGTCATGAAAAACGCCATAGTATAGCATGTTGACAAAATATAATTAAAAAAAAGGTCATAGTGTAGCATGTTGTCAAAATATGACAAAAAAGTCATAGTATAACAAGTCGTCAAAATGTTATAAAAAAAAACATCATTAGGTCATTAAACGTCACTTCAAATTTTCATGGTATTGTATGCCATCCTACCATAAAGTCCACAAAAAGTCGTCATAGTCCATACCTTCTCCAAGCGTGCCCCCAGGGCCAGTGGTGGCCCTTATGTTGAATGCATTGTTTTTTAACTCTTCGTTGTCCATTTCAAGTCCATGTTGTGATGAACCAACACTTACCATGAGCTTTAATTGTTTTTTTCATGTAGCGTGCGTCATCTGTTTTTTCAGTCTCTGAGCTGGTCTTCTTCGACATGTGCTTTCATTTTCAACATTCTACTTACCTGAAGATCAGACAGTCGAGTTTATAAATCTCAACAGAAGTACAGGACACTGCACACACACAACCATTTCAACAAACAGGGAAAGTATGTTGTGAAAATATTTTCAATCAGTAACCAACATGTTAGACGGGGGTTCTTTATATTTCCATTAAAGATGTTGACCATGGTGCCGTGCTTCATGTAGAGGGTTAAATGTGACAACATAAAATGAGGTAAAGCTGCAGCACACACTTTCAATATGTGCATTGGGAGGAGGTGTAGCTTGACCTATGGGGTGGCTCCATTCAGTGTGTTGAGGTAGGATGTTTATTTTCTATAATCAAAAACTTTCACTCGGTGCTGTTCATTAAGAGTCTCACAGTAGAATTCCTTTTGTGACTGTGACGTGGCTGACATGAGGTCTCCTTATGTCCCTCCAACATATTATGTATAGAGTGGGTTATTCAGCTCAGAGAAAATAAACCTGACATACTTAACTCTTACAGTACACACGGAGCTGTGCTTTAAATATAATAGAATGAAGCTGTAATTACAAGACTGAGAACACACATGCAAACTTCTCTGCGGCTCTAAAAAAGTGTGTAATGGGTAACTGTAAGCCACAGCCATTAGTGAAAAGTAATTAATTACATTTATTCAGTTCATTCAATTTTTAAGTTTTTTCGCAAGGCTTCATATTTATACCCAACTACATTTTTTATACTCTCCAAATCAGAATCAGAATCAGAAAAGGATTTATTGGTTTTCACTTACAAGGAATTTGCCTTGGTTCTTGGTACATATATTAAAGACACACATTATGAGAACTTACTGCAACACTCAAGAATATAAATATAGAAATAGAAAAATTACAATAAACGAATGACAAAAATACCTTTAAAAAGTATTATATCTAAACAAATACACCAATGTAGCTGTTTTCAGAAGAAGCTGTACCGTTTGCAATCCAACATTTTGGGATTTGCTTTCTTGTTAAGAGTTATATGACATGATTGATTCCACTCTCAGAGACTGGAAACAGTTAGCCTGCCTTTATCCAGTAAGTAACTCCTTGCCAACATGGAAACAAATAAGATGTAACCAGCTGAATAGGGAGCTTTAGAGGTGCTGTTAGGTGGATTTTGTTCCTTTTGGACGGAGCCTGGCTAGTTGTTCCCCTCTGTTTCCAGTCTTTATGCTAAGCTAAGCTAAAAGGCTGTTAGCCATAGCTTAATATTTCCTATAAAGACATGACAGTGGTATCGATCTTATCATCAACAAACTTAACAGGTATATCAGGAGTTCTCAATGTTTTCATTTGACATTTTAGCGAGCTTGCATCTAGAACCCACCATACGAAAAACAGCTAATATAAAGCTAACTCATCGCCAGACACTAGCCAGTAATGGGTTCCAAGATTCGTTTTGGCCAATGCCTTCCCACCTCGCCACATGGACTACAAAAGAACTACAAATATAAATTAAACCAGAACACTAAATTAACGTAAAACTTAATTTAAAAGCCTCATCCCAATTAAACGGCCAGTCCCGTTTACTAGCCTGTTGTGGCTACACATTTTGACCAAAAAAACGGCCTGTCTAATTAGAGGCCTGGTCTGGTTGCCAAGAAGTTCATTTTTTTTAAAACTTTTTTTTTTAATAATAGTTCTTTGGATGTATAAAACCGGGTTGTTGGCTACCACAAATTTTGTGTCTGTTCCTTGATTACCCTGTAAGTTATACATATTTCTTTAGTCTGTAAGGGTCCTCAGATCAAAACCCAATATCACAAACATAATTTGCCTCAGAGTGCTTTACAGCATACGACATCCCTCTGTCCTTAGGACCCTTGCAGCGGATAAGGAAAAACTCCCAACAAAAAACCTTTACCGGGGAAAATAATGGTAGAAACCTCAGGAAGAGCAACTGAGGAGGGATCCCTCTTCCAGGATGGACAGACGTCCAATAGATGGCGTACAGAACAGATCAGCATGATAAATTTGCAGAAATCCAAATGACAAAATGATACATAGAGAGAGACAGAGACAGAGAGACAGAGGGAGATGCAGGGCAGACAGTAATGACAATAGCTATAATAACATCAATTAAGTAAGTAATTAAGTATATATTAAAATATGATAGTATAAGTTTGTGACAATAATAATCACATGTGTATAATTACAGTAGAAGCATGACTAATAATAACAGCAGTAGTAGGAGGCATCAGGCAGGATCATGGCAGGGGCACAACCACATCACACGATCCAGGCGGAGCTGCAATACAAGTTAACCTGTGAGAAAGTGGAGTGCAAAGGCACCGGAGAAGATGAGGAGTTAGCGAGATGCAGTAATAGGACATGAATGTTGGCAAGTGAAGGAGAACCAACTTTTCAGAAACTTAAGAGAGAGAGAGAAGGAGTGAAGGGGCTCTGTGTATTGCAGGAGGTCCCCAGGTAGACTAGGCCTATGTCAGCCTAACTAGGGGCTGGTCCAAAACAAGCCTGAGCCAGTCCTAACTATAAGAGCCAGCCCTAACTATAAGCTTTATCAAAACGGAAAGTCTTAAGTCTAGTCTAAAATGTGGAGACCCTGTCTGCCTCCCCGCAGAGGAGGAGCCTGATAGCTGAAGGCTCTGGCTCCTGATCTACTTTTGGAGACTTTAGGAACCACGAGTAACCCTGCGTTCTCAGAGCACAGTGTTCTAGTAGGATAATAGGGCATTATGAGCTCTCTAAGATATGACGGAGCCTGACCATTTAACGCTTTGTAAGTTAAGAGTAGGATTTTAAATTCCATTCTGGATTTTACAGGGAGACAGAAGAAGACAGAAAAAGAGCTTATAACTTTTGTGGACGCTACTGCACTACTCGGTCAACTTTGCTACTGAAAAGCTATATGACTCAGCAAGAAGTGACGTTAGCACCATGCTTATGAATAATGTTGTTAAGTAACATCGATACTTGTAGTGACGCTACTGCCCAACACTGCCGTCAGCTTGGTGTGTCAGGGCCTTAAGTCAAGCATAACCACCTCACCCTCAAATGACTGTCAGAAATGCCCTCAGTCTAACGCATGAATGTCTTTTACTCTATCGGCTGTTATGTTGATTACTGTTACTTCAAGTTTTTTCCTTCTTACTTGTGAGTCAGACATTTGTTTAAGTAGTTTCGATCATACGAGTCTGTTCCTCCATGTAGAGGGAGGGCTATTGTTTTCTTGCTTTACATCTATTTCTGTGTGTGTGTGTGTGTGTGTGTGTGTGTGTGTGCGTAACCAGCTCAAACTTGGATACAAATCCACAACACATAAGATGTTTTTCTTCCACTCATTGATTTTTCTTAGAAGCATTAATCTTGCCTCACTTATCCCCCGTCAGAAATCACACACAGACTAGAATCCTCTCACACTGACTAATTGCACTTTCTGACATGTCGTCTGATTTTCCTACAAATCCGATGGAGCGTTCAGTTTTGATGTGACACACACACACACACACACACACACACACACACACAAAATAGTCCAAGGCCCTCCCAGAGGATGTTTTCCCTCCATCTGCGGAGAGAGGTGGAAGGGTGAATGTACACTGTTATCTGCTTTTCATCACAAGCAGCCTAAGCGGCTATAAATGAGGCAGGGCAGTAGAGCTTTGCGATGGTAAATAGGGTGTCTGATTGAAAGATTGGCCCACCTGGCCGTGACTGTCAGGAGGCCTCATCCAAACGCAGGCAACCACAAAGCTCAACCAGCGTCCTCCAGCACCCACTTCCCACTGTGTGTCGCCCAAATAGCCTGGGACCGGACCCGTGTCTGAGGAGATTGCTTTCGGAGCGCTGTGACTGGACCCTGATAGAGGAACACTTATCTCTGGGTAATTACCCTCCGTGCACAATGAATAAAATGAGAGACAGCTCCATAATCTAAGGTCTGGCAAGCTCGGAGATTACACAGCCACTCATATTATTCGCCAAGACTAATATGCAAAGATGATAAACAAGTGAGGTTATCTGCGGCTGGTCTTGATATATAGAGTGGGAGATGCTCAGATTTATTCTGCACTGAAATATATTTCGTTTTAATTAGTGGGACACATATTTTGAAAACCGCTTTATTACTGGATCAGTAGCGTTCCCTTGGAAACATAAAATGATGTGCACACCACAGGGAATTGAACCTGCAAGCTTGCTCTCAGTCCATCAAAAAGAAGAATGGTGGAAGGTGAGAGTGTTTTCGCAAAGTCACTCCCTGCTTATGGATATTTCGAGATCTCCATAGTCCCTCGTCTTTGTGGAGGGTATAAGACTTCCCCGCTCTATTGTTGAGCTTTGTAATTGGCTGTGTGTTCATGACAAAAGAGGCTCATGGAGGGACCCTGATGAGAAACTGCCCCAATCCAGCTCCTCTGTTTCTGGATGGGCTTAATTAGAATTGCTGCAAAGACCCTAAGGGCCGGAGAGAGGGCCTATTTCATTTTCCTGTTGTCTTTTGTCATCCTCACATCGTCTTCCCTAATTATTTCAGAGCCAGGGAAATCTGCTCGAAGGATTGGAGAAGTGTGTGAAGAGGTCAATCTGTTAGATTACCCAGAAATGTATCATAATAACAGAGAGACGCAAAGTTTGGGGAGAAAAGACAGAAAGTCCAAAATGGTGCTGCAAAGAATAATTAATTCTCTGTCATGTATAACCCTGCAACATATGAATGGCTTAATCCAGCACAATTCATAACCAAGAATGTTCATTTTGATAGAAGAGTCCTGTGTTTAAAGGAATGGTTTGATGTTTTGGTAAATATGCTTATTTCGCTTTCTTGTCGAGGTACCACTCTAATGTTTGTACAGTAAAAATTAAGCACTGCCGGCAGCTGGTTAGCTTAGCTTAGCATAAACATTGAAACACAACCCAATGGCATTGTTTGTTTCTGCAAACCACCGCTATGCAACATTTATTCATGATTTTGTAGTGGATACGTTGAAATTTTACATTTCTATACGTGTAAAGAATGCTGTGGTTAATGTGTGGTTATGTGCAGGCACAAGAAACGTTTGGTTACCTTTGGAAAAGATTATGTTTTGGCTTCGCCTCGCTGATTTTTGGTGGCACAATTACCACTAGAAATGTAGGGACATCTTGCTAAAATACAGCCAGTTCGGGGGCACAAGGGCAGTGTATGTATTTATTGTGAGTGTATTTACTGATTTGCACTTTTATCTACATGGCTCAGGTTGTCGCTCTATCTTCTATGTTTTATTCCTGCATGTTGTATATTGCCCTTGTGTTGGATCCTGTGAAAACACTATAGATAAATTGTACTTTTTTTTTTAACATACTAACCTACAGTCGCAGCTAGATATGCCGCCAAGGTCTCGCTAAAAAACAGCTGGTTTGGTGGCACAATCACAGCTGGAAATGCCACCAATGTCTCACTAAAAATATGCTGTTTTTTGTGGCACAATGGCTAATATCTTGCTAAAAAAAACAGGCATTTCAGTGGTGCAATCACAGCTTTAAATGCTGCTGATATCTACCCCAAATACAGCCAGTTTTGGTGGCACAATTGCAGCTTGAGATGTCAATGTCTCACTAAAAAACAAGGTTTTGGTGGCACAATCGCAGCTTTAAATGCCCTGATATCTACTCAAAAACCAGCCAGTTTTGGTGGCACTATCACAGCTGGAAATGCTGTTAATGTCTTGCTAAAAAAACAGCTGGTTAGGTGGCAGAACCATTGCTGGAAACGCTACGGATATATTTAAAAACAGCTGGTTGTAGTCGCTGGAAATGGCGCCAATATCTCTCTAAAAAACAGCCAGTTTCAGAAAAAACAAGGTTTTGGTGGCACAATCATGGCTAAAATTGTCAGCCTTGTCTTGCTAAAAAACAACCAGTTTTGTTGCTTGCTGGCTTCAAACAGTGGTCTGCTGGTTGGCAGGCATCTTGTGTCAATGACAAAGTCAGCTCATATCTTCATACTCTTAATAATATGCATAAAATTTAACATATACATGATTTGCAGAAACATATTATGCCAACACTTTTTCTGGCGACTGGGCTGGAAAACGGGGATGCAGTTAGCCTGGTTCTGTCTAAAGGTAACAAAATCCACCCTACTAGCAAAAAACTAAAAACTAAACTAAAACTAATTAACATGTTACATCTCAGAAAATGTGATTACTTTTCCTTTTTGTGAGTAACCACTAACTAAACTAGCTAGTAATGACTACAACACCTAAACTCATGGATTTAAGAATAGCTGCTGAAACCTGATCTTTGTATTAACATGATTTTAGATTCTACACAGAGCTTACTGAGGTGGAACTGTATACAAGAAGACAGACAGCAGCTGGCACAAATCCAGTCACATACATGCTACATCTGCATACATGGAGAGAAAATACATGCTGGCATAAATAGTCCCTGACTGTGCCATTTGGATCACAGAGTTCCACGTTTAATGAAAGGTGTGAAAGAGGCCGCAGCGCCATTACTGTACACAATGTGACTCATTGAAAGAAAGCGTTAGTTGGAGCAGTTAATCACTCGACATAAATAGCCTTAAGAGTAACAATTTACCTGTCGAGTTCTACATGTAAAGTCAATCACTACTGAACATACTGCCTGTACTGTAGTTGAAAGCTATTTAGCGGGGATGTTGCGCTGTATGAGGGTGATAGGAGTAATCAAGGAGGGGAGGGGGCTTCTCCATAGGAAGTTCCTGCAAACAGAGTGCACCCACTTTTTAAACCCCATTTGTCTTGTTAATGCTCCCCTCTGATTACCTGATTGCACTGGATGACTGTGGAGAAATCTGATTGCGTAAAATTATATAGAGCAAACTTTTGATTGGGGAGGGATCTGGCGAGCTTGCTGCCACCATTGACAGGCTTTGTGAAATTTGGCCTCGCTGATTTGAAATCAGCTAAGTGTCACGTCCCGTAATTGTAATCAGAACTTAATTTTTTATCCTTGTTCTCTTTCACAGCACAACTTTTCTCACGCAAACTTTTACAGCTTGAACAATACTGCAGCTATGTGCTACATACAATAACCAAAAATACACTCAACCCTTTTCAAAGTGACTTTGCTTCGACATGGGTCAATGACAGTGGGTACTCATTATGTTCAGTGTGTGCATAGCTCCGTCTTAGCACATAATGAATTCATTAGCTTCCCCTCCGCTGTTTAAACATATAGCTCTGACCATATATACTGTAGATGTTCCACTCTCACTTCATTTTGAAGCATTAATCAGACCCTGAAGCTCTTCTTGGCCCGTCTATCATCTGGATCAAAGCTGTTTAAATGTCAGAAAAATGATTGCTCAATAAAAGAGATACCATCTTTATTCATAGCCAGCAGTTAAATCATATCTTTGAATGGAAGTTTGTAAATAAATGTATTCAAAACTTCAAAAATGAAGTCAACACGCTGAAAATTATGTCTTTGGGGGATTAATTAATGTTATCAGTCTTCAATCATAGACTTACTTACAACAAATTTTAGTCAAGACATGTTCATTCATTCACCCACAAACCGAGAAAAAAAGAAACATTCATTCACTGTGAGCGGTTGGTTGTCAGCAAACTTAATATTTCCCTTTATTAGATTATAAATTGAAGGTAAATTAAAGGTAGGTTGATTTTATTTTTTCAGATGTTAACGCTGGTGACATTTCAGTGATTGGAACACAATAATAAGCGTTCGGAAATCTATACTTCACAACACTGCATACTCCTCATTAATTAACTTCCTATTGATCGCTGACCTTGCCACTTCAACTTATTTCCATTTCACACTTTAGCTTACGATTCAGTCAATTTGTGTTCCGGTAACATACGGCGCATGAGTATGAGGAAGTGGTGAGGGCAAGTGGAAGTGAATTTAATGTCATTATGTTCAGAATAATGTAAGTTGAGCCGGTCCTATCTCCCATTCAGAGACTGTGAATTCTTCTCAATAAAAACTGTTGCTAATAATGGATTTTTCAGAAATTTAAAGTGCAGGCTTTAGACTTAAGCTCAAGGACCGACCCAGCAGCAGGCTCGAGAGGCTGGAGGACACTGTCTGTGTGTCTCACTCATGATCAGATCTCGATTTTAGAGCTAAAATATTGAGTCCTATTAAAGCAGAAATACAGAGATTTTCAGGTGCATGGAAACAGTTTGGAGAAACATCACAGTTAAGTTTTTTTAAGAGGTACAGAGGATCTTTAGGGGGAGACAGCAGGTCAGCAGTATATGCCACATGGAAGAAATCTACATCCTGTAAGAGCTGGGAACTTGAAGATTAATTTGAGATGCAAGTTGTTTAATATATAAGCCACAGAGATGTCTGCCTCGACTCCAATATAATGGAACTAGATGGCACTCGGCTTGTGGTGCTCAAAGTACCAGAAAAATGCGACTGAAAACTCAACAGCAGTGTCTCTTGGTAGAAATCATGACTCGGTTACTCAAGATAATCCACACACCTTGCTGTGAGTAGCTTCATGTCGGGACTATTTTCTCTCCAAACTACACCCACCTACCGTATCACTGCGCAGAAGGAAGTGTGCATCTACTGCTAGCTCACCAAACACCACTGAGCTAGCTAACGTTACAGCTCAGCCAAGGAGGACGCCATTAATGTTTAAATCTCGTGCTGTTACACGCATGAGCCTCTCGTCCATGAGTAGATGCACACTTCCTTCTGTGCAGTGATACGGTTGGCACCCTCCTTGGCTGAGCTGTAACATTACCTAGCTCAGCAGTGTTGAATTATATGCAGAGGTCTCTCCTTATCCAAAACAAACACAGCAGGGGTCTCATTTATAAAACAGAGCGTAGGATCCATACTAAAAATGTACCAAAGGACAAGGGGAACTGCCCATTGGTTCGACAGCCCATTGGTTCGACATCCCATTGTTCCGACCATATTAAACTCATTGTTCCGAAGTCCGTTCCGAAATCATCATGATGCCCTGTGGTTAAGGTCTGGTTAGGTTTAGGCACAAATACCACTTGGTTAGGGTCAGGAAAAGATCATGGTGTGGGTTAAAATGAAAAAGAAAGTGACAAACACATAAGCCGTGAGCCTGCTCCGCCTCAAGCCGGTCGTGGCGCACCATACACCCGCCGCGAGCCGTTCTGCACCGCGGACAGTCGGACTAATGAGATGTCGAACCAATGGGCTGTCGAACCAATGACATGGACCCAGGACAAGAGCCAAAACTAGCGTGCACCAAAAAATATTTGACAATTTCGACAATCAGGCTTCCTCCTTACCAGCTGCATCGCCGATTTCCAGTCTCCAAAATGTCCATAAGTAGGGCTGCCACTAACGATTATTTTCATTGTCGACTAATCTGTCGATTATTTCTTCAATTAGTCGACTAATCATTTCATCGAAAAATGTGTTAAAATGTTGAAAAATGTCGGTCTGTCTCGCCCAAACCCCAAAATTACGTCATCTAATGTCTCGTTTCGTACTCACACCAAAGGGTTTTAGTTCACCATCATGGGAGAGTGTGTAAAGCTACCAATATTTGAACATAAGAAGCTGCATTAAGAGTATTTTGGGGTACTTTTAAAGTACTTTTCTATGAAAAATGACTCAAACCGATTAGTCGACGACTGAAATAGTCACAGATTGTTTTAATAGTCGATTAGTCATCGATTAGTCGACTAATCGTGGCAGCCCTATCCATAAGTATGAGTCAAAGTTTCTCCCATCAAGTCTGTTTTCAAAGATCACAACTTTTCTGTGGAAAGTGGCGTACGCCTATTCCAGGCCTCGTTTTGTGCGTACGCAGTGTATAAAATGAATAAAACAGTTTCAGGTTAAAAATCACCAATTTTCTGATGCTGCTTGCCATGGAGCGGCTGCAAACTACAGTGGCAGACGCAAAAACACGAATAACTGGGATTACTTGGTTTGTCTGTTCTGGGCTACTGTAGAAACATGGCAGTGCAACATGATGATCTACGTAGACGAGGACCCGCTCCCTATGTAGACATAAACAGCTCATTCTAAGCTAACAAAAACACAACAATTCTTATTTTCAGGTGATTAAACACTAAAGAATCATACTTGTCATACTATTTACTATTTCTGCCAATATATCCCCATAAAGCAGTGGTTCCCAACTAGTGGGTTGTGGTCCAAAAGTGGGTCACGGGTACATTCTGAATGGACCACAAGTGTCAAGGTTGTAAAAAACATTCTTCATTTTTAAGCAGCTGCATTTTCTAAGTGTTGTTCCTGCTGTAGACTGAGTGACTAACAGACAGCTACTTAAAAGGGACAACAAACTAGCTCAATGACATGGCCAAACACAAGTATGATGCTGAATGTGTTAAACTGTGTGGACCTTGAACTAATGACTAAGGAGAAAACTGAACCTCGTGGTCAGACCAGTTGGGAACCACTGCCCTAAATCCTACACACTGGCCCTTTAAAGTAAGTGGAAAAGACAAATCAATAAGATGCTTTTATAGATTTTAAAGCAAATCTCAAAATGAGGGCAGCTTGTGGACGTTTTGCAGAAATTCCTGGGATGCCAAAAAGGTGATAAAGCTCTCAAACTACGGATACTGTGGCAGCATGTGCAATTTCCTGTATTTAGGCTGGAGTTAGCTCGGGCTTACACAAAGTCGCAGCCTCAGAGCCTTTAATCTGGATTTGTTCACACCTTAAAGTCAAACATCTTTGTCGAGTCAACTGCAGCATAGTGGGAGGCATTCTGCAGGAGCAAAACAACACAGCTTATTCTGTCCAGCGTTCTTTTTCAGGTGTTGATAATATGTTAGTTAAGAGTGTAGTGACAGTCGTACTACACGGAGGCAACACCGTTATAAACTCAGCAACTCCTCAACATTTTGGACCATATCCATGCTGCATTCTTTTTTGGCTCCTGAGCCTCCAGCCACCTGCACAACTTGTAATAAAACTGTCACAAATGAATGAAAGTTGGGAGGAGGAGGAGGAGGAGGAGGAGGAGGAGAGAGGAGGGGGGCGAGGGGGTTAACACAGATGTCCAAATAAAGTGTGAATGATTCATTTTGCCAAGATTAGTGGCATTCTCCGGCAGAAACTTTCCCATGGCAAAGGAGCCGGGCTGCTTTCATTACTGCCCCGCGGATTGTCATCATAAATTGATTTTCTCTCTGAGAGACAAATTAAATTGCATATGAAATACAACAGAAAGAACAAGAAAGTGTCTGTTTCTCCATTTTCTTCCACAGCTCCCATTCCCTCCCTTCTCTTTGTTGTCCCCTTTTTGTCAATTTCCCATGTCTCTCACATCTAAGTGATCCAGAGTGTTCAAACTTAAATTAAGATCTCTGGCAAGATAAACAGTTAAAACCAGTTCCCATAGTTACGGCTCACACAGCGTGGTGATTGCATTATAATCCGACAGCAATCAACTCTAAATGAAACAGGGATGATAAGGGTGCTATTTTCTGTGTGTGTGAGTGTGTGTGTGCGTGCGTGCTTGAATGTAGCTTATTTCTTTCCTTTGTTCGACTTAGATTTTTATTACCTTCCAATCAGGTCAGCTCCGAAGCAGAGGCTTTTTGGACAAACATGGCCATGATGTGGGCAGAATGAGATTAAGACACTGAAGCCAGGCCTCTGTGAAGGGCCTTCTGCTGCTGTGGAAGATTCAGTGTCTCCTGATAACGTGGAAAATGATTCAATTTACACAATGTATGAACGTGAGTTTGCCTTCTATTTACTTAAAATAATAAAACTATATCCACATGATAGTCGTCTAGACCTGCTAACATTACTGCTTCACAAAAACATGATTACCAGATGTCCAAAAATACTCAGTCGATGTAACGTGCCTCTATTAAATCTCATCAGGAAACTAATTTTAAAAATGGATTTGACCTTCATTAAAAGATTTTATCACAATGATCCTGTGTGGTTGGTCCTTTGTAGCAACATTTAATTTAAAAGAAAATATGACTCCAGCTGTTTGTAACAGTTTTAAGGTCACGTTCCAGCTCAGTCGCCAGAAAAAAAATGTTGGCATTGTATGTTTCTGCAAACCATGACTAAGTTATATTTGTAGGTTGCATACGTATCACATTGACGTTTCTAAAGCGACGTAGTATATGAGCTGACTTGGGGATGGTGGACGGCGTGACATTTAGGCAAAATGGCTACCAAGCTACAGACCTGTGTTGAAGACCAACAAACAATAAACCCAGTTGCTTGAAACAGCCCTTTCTGTTGCTGTTTTTCCAGCTGTGTTTTAGTCACCAATCGTGGGTGATTTTTAGTAACCCACTGCCATTTTTACAGCAGGGACAGTCCCATGAAAAGCAGTTGTTTTTTACCCACACATCTCTACATTTCCACTAGGGACTGTGCCACCAAAAGTTGGTAGTTTTGAAATGTAAAGTTTCAACGTACCTGCTACATAATAATTTACAAATGAAACACAGCATTTATTCTGGCAATTGAGTTTCAGTGGAACAATTAAATATGCTGAGTTTATGAGCCTGGGGCTTACTGGGATTTTACAACTTCTAAAAGTTGTTATAGTGTTTGACTTTGTTGTGACAATCCTAAGGTAAACAGTGAAATATGCGGTCAAAGCCGTGCCTTGTTGGATGATGCTGCATTTCACTGAGCCAGAATTTTTTTGACAGACGACTCTGTGTTATTTTGCTGAGGCCCTCTGAGTTGGTACCGCTGCTTCATCAGTGGAGCTGCCTTATTTAAATATGTGAAGGGGCTGCTTTTTTTCACACATGGCTTCAGTCTGTCTGAGCATCCAACCCAATCAACAGAGAAAATGTTGGCAATGTATGTTTCTGCAGACCATGGGTACTTTATATTTGTACATTATTATGTAGAGGACACTTTAAAACCTTTGTTTCTTTACATTTTAACAACACTGTGGTTAAAGAGTGGTTAGGATTAGGCACAAAAACCTTTTGATTATGGTAAGGAAAAGATAACGTTTAATCTTAAACGACCTGGTTTTGGGGGCACAATCCATGCTGGAAAAGCAGTAATGTCTCGGTTAAAAACAACCGTTTTTCCCCGCTGGAAAAAACAGTAACCTCCCTGAAAAAACACCCATGTTTGGGGACGAAAAAGCTGCTGGAAATACTGTTATGACTCTAAAACACAACCAGTTTTGTTGATTGTTGATTCTGAACAGTGGTCTGCAGCTTAGCCTTGTGATGCCATCCATCATCCCCTGCTCATTAGAATGAAAACGTCAGCTCATATATTTCATCACTTTAGAAACGTTGATATGATATGTTTGAAACATTCAAATGTAATAACTGAAAAAAAATCTGTGGTTTGCAGAAATGTACAATGCCAACAATTTCTTCTGACGACTGGGCTGATCACCGGTACCTGCAGTAGCATGACCCCACTGACACAGCCCCTTTTTTTATAACGTAGGGCTGTTTTCAATCTGAGCGACCACTAATGAGGCCCCAGTTGTCCTGGAACTGCACTAGCATGAATGCAAACAAAATTTGAAGGCAAATTGGGTATTAAAGTAACACTGTGCCACCTGGTCTGCATAACCCAACTTCAGCTGCATCACTCCACCCACCTTGGTGTAAACATCCCTGTAAGAAGCCATGAAAATACCAAACAAGCACATAAAAATAGCCGACGACCCGACAAAGGTTGTCTTTCGACCTTGTTGGTTTCGCACCAGTCCGAAAATTACAAGTCCTCCAAACTAAATCAGTGATTAACTGACCAAAGTGGAGGTTTGGTTAGGTTTAGGGCAAAGAAGGTGAATCGTGTGCAGAATAAAAGAGACTCTGCTCGTTTGTTCAGGCAGAAACTCTGCTTGGTTAAATATTAGGGAAAGATTGTGTTTGGGGTTAAAATAAGTACTTTGTCACCATCATAATTTGCAGAGCTACAAAACGTCTTTGTCAGGTAAACACAGGTTCTTCTTTAGGCATTTGAACAAACAACCAGTGCTGTCATTTTTCTGAAAAATATGGGGCCCATAATCTCAGTGCTCACAAACCAAGACTTCTCAACAGGCATCTCAAATATTTTCCAAAAAGTGTTTAAGAAAATAGGAGCATTACTCTGCCGAAGTGTTCTGAAATGTTCACGCATGCAGGACAGACAGAAGCCATTTACAGCAAGTTAATAATTTTAAAGTTATAGCGTGGTAAGAATGAGTGCAACAGTTTGACTCAGATTTGTTCTTGGTCCGTAATCTTCACAAATCCTGAAGCTCAACCGACTCCTGAACCACCACGCAGTGCTGCTCTCCACCGTCTCTTTCTCACGGCTTGACACTAAACAGAGAGGCTTTCCTGTTCATTCTTCCACGTCTGAGACTCGGTGTCTCTGTGGGAAGAATGCTGCTCATCTGAGATGTCTGCAGGTTGTCAGAGCCAGAGGGAGAGGAGCGAGGGTAAGGCAAACCCCGAGGCAGCCCCAAGACAAACAAGAGAGGCATCTGTGAGTGGAAGCCATCATCAGTCATCCTAAAGAAATTATCCCCTCCGCCGTGTGCCACTGATCAACACAGAGCTGCGTGCTCAGACCACGGCCTCCTCGCAAAAAGACAAAACCCTCTTTCATTATGGGCTTGTTTTAATCCACATTAAAGGGAGCAGATATCACTGCTTCGTACCACTTCTTTCATTTCAAGTTTAAGATGAATCAATAAAGATGGACCACAGAGATTTGGCGCTGAGCCTCATTGAAAGAAAAAGGAGCAAATTTGGAGAAGGCGAAGTTGAAGAGGTGCCATTTCTGAACAACCAAATCGCCAGAATAAATGTTGCCATAGTACATTTCTGCAAACTACAGATACCCTACATTTGCACATTATCATGTAGCAGATCAGCCCGTTCTCATTCCCAGGACGTCAAATACCGCCATTTTGTCACGCCCCTCAGCCTAGTCATATCAATGCCATAGCCCCAATCATTTTTTATTTTAATTGAATGCCACCAGTAAAAAACTCTTGCTGCATCTTTTTATTGTTGTTACTGACCTTCCCATGTCATCAGTCCACTCTTATTATTTCTATTTATGTATTTCACAGTAATCAGTATCTAGTTCCTAACATGGAGGGTACTTGGTTGAGGGTGAGAGGCTATCAGCAAATAGTTAGTTGGGCACAAGGACACGGGGATCTGTGTGGGTACTTGAGACCCTAAAAAAGAGGGTGGGTCATGGGGAGTACCACCAATTGGCCCAGGAGCTTCACCTCCATGTTGGACGTTTCCAGGCATATTTTAGGATGATTCAGGGGCAGTATGACAACCTGCTGTCTATCGTCAGGCCTAGCAAAGCAAAAATGAATACTAACTTTAGGGAGTCAGTTGGTCCTGCTGAGCGACTGAGCACCACCAGTGTCTCCTCCATTTTTTACAAAGTGTAATCTTGTCATGACCACCACAGAAGCCCTGCCTCTCAAATCATCTGAATGGACAATAACAAAAAAGCGAAGATGACGTGGGTCGCTACTCTGCATCATTCTTCTCTGAGTTCAGCCAGGAAAAACTTAAGACAAGCCACTGCTGCTTGGTTTTTTTTTGTCAAAGCCACATGGAGCCACTACAGAACCTTATGTGGCTCCAAAGCCTCAGGTTGCCCATAGTGAAGGTCAAAAATGAACGAATGACTCTTTGAAGTGTCCAATATGTACCAGGTCAACCTGTCAGACGCCTGAGTGCTCATGAATATCCCTCCTCCCACTCACAGTTACTGTAGGGAACCACTCACACTGCCTGTGAGTGAACGAGATTGGATTGAATCGGACCCCAGCTCAGACAGCCAAGCAGCTACACTCATTGAACAAGACCGAGTGAGCCGTTCTCTCAAGGTGGGACGTATTATTATTATTAAGAACGACAAATCAATGCAGTCTACTCATATTTCTGTAACATCTCTTGGGCTTACATGGCCTACATACATACAAGCATGCATTAAGTAAAATATAGATAGCTTAGCTAACTAAGATGTAAACTGCAACGTAAAACTATCATTTCTGTTGCTTGGAATACCCGACGAAAAAAATTATATTCCATAAATAGCATCAGAGCAGTCGGCTTGCCACTTAAACGACCTGCTAGATGTCATGTTGTCTCGGGACAAGAGCAACTGGAGTCGGAGGAAGACACAAACAAACCAAGAGCATAATTCACCGCATTTTGTTGTGTTTTTCTGCAAGCTGTGGACGCTGATACAATCCTGGGCTGTAGGTGGAGGAGCTAGAAGACACAGATGTAGAGGAGGGTGGTGTTCCTGAGGAGCCAGCTGCAATAACAGAGTTCAACTGGTTGTTGTATTGGTTTGTAACAGAGGTGTTGTCTTGTCTTTGTTCTAAAATCGGCACAGTAGTGTGTATGTAAATGAACGAGGACCATTTTGGGTTAGGACCTCTGCCAGCCAAAGGCCAATGGCCGTTCATGTGCTCCTCGGACAGTCGTTCTTCCGAGTTCAGTGTGTCAATGAGGTTTAAGTTGTAATGTGAAACAGAGTGTCACAGAGAAATTGACACCATATGTTGAGTCAAAACTCAAAAGGTTCGACACATTTACATGAACTCGAAGGAACCGGAGCCGTAGAAAGAATCGGACTAGTGATGACCACCCCTGGTTTAGGTGGTCTTGACTCCAACACTGAGAACATCATCATCGCCCACACTGTGTATTATATTGTTCAGCAGCGACTGTATGCACAGTATGCAGCACCGAGCGCGTCGCTGTAAATAAAAAAGGGAAAGAGCAGTCATTCAGTAAAGTGGGGTTAGAGCCAAATGAAATATGCTCCCAATTATGGCAATGGGTGTAAGGAGCTAATAAAGTGAATGTCCCTACAAGACACTGAACCCTAATGGATCCCAACTAATTTGCTTTGACTGATGAATTTCCCTCTCCAGTTGTGTGGGGTTGAATAATTATGAAATTTATCACAAGACATTGGGACTCATTAAGGATTCACGACATTTCATTAAAGCAATGTTGTTAGAGGCAGCACATGGTGTTCTGTTTGTGTTTGTACGTGTGCGCATGCAGAGAGTCGGAGATAGTGTGTAGAAGTAATTATCCGACGATTAAAGCACTTAAAGGAAGAGCTGTTTTTGCCTCTCTGTCATTTAGTTTCTGAATTCCATCATTCTACATCTCTCTTTCTTTTTTTTTCTCTCCATCGCTGAGATGTTTTCTGGCTCTGTTGTGCACATTCATTACTGTCAAGGGCTTCTGGTGTGTTTGAAAATGTGCACCCTGATCCATCAAAAACCTACAAAATCCATTACATTTATATGAAAATGTCACGACAGACTAGATGGGTTCATTATATAGCTTCATGGGAGGAGTTGACTTCTGGAGCCCAAATCCTGCACAGACAGGAGCTTAAAGCACAGTTAATTTGGGGGAACAAAAGTCCCTTCTTGTTTAGAATGGTATCAAATGAGAAAAGCTTTGTACATTTTAAGATAAAGCCTAAAGCTGTGAAAATGACAAACCATCTAAAAATGCCATCAAATATAGAGGAAACAAACAGATATAGACATCAGTCCTCTGACGATCACTCCATATGAGGTTTACAACCACCAGTGAAGAGTAAAACTGCCTGTTTGATGTACACTTTTTCCACTTTCACTTAATTTTTGACCCAAATCTTGTCGGATGTTTCTCCACTGATACTCACATCGTCCGCAGAGTGAAGCCATTCAGCTCAGTTCTGTTGCACCGATTGACTTGTATGAACATTAGCTCCCAAGAAGCAGCACGTTGTTCCACACTGCAGCGTCTTGCTGTGTACAGACATATAGAAAAGGAATAGTTCAACATTTTGGGACAAACACCAATTATAATATAGACATTTAAAACACAGGGAGAATGAAACTAACTAAAATGTCATAAAAAGTCACCAAAGTAAAAGATAAAATAAAGAAGGCCAAAATTAAAATCAAGATAATAAATGGGAAATAAAAGCCATAAGAGAGTAATAGAATAGACAGACAACTCAGATTAACTCAGGATATGCTTTCCAAAAAAGACTTAAACAAAGACAATGACTCAGACAGCCTTATGTCCTCGGGCAGGTCGTTCCAGAGCTTCAGGCCCTGGTTGCAAAGCCCCCGTCCCCTTTAAGGCCTTTACACACTGAGTCCGTTTTCTAAGGATGCGCACAGAAACCTTTCACACTGATTCTTGGTCAAACAGCTCTATATAGGCTTCTGATGGATGCGGGAAATGCGGAAAATTAAACCTGTTCCAAAAATTTTAAAGGGCCAGTGTGTAATATTTGGCATGGTTTATTGTCAAATCTGAATCTGAATCTGAATATTCTACCCATTAATATGTTTATATAAGTGTATAATTGCTATAAAATAAAATTCGTTTGGTTTTCGTAGCCTTATAGTTATGCTTTTATATATATATATATATATATAGCAAGGGCCTTGCTTTAGAGAGGTCGCCATCTTGTGCCGCCATGTATGTACGGCAGCCCAAGCGGACAATCCAGCCAGCCAGAGAACGCGTGTATAAATAAACCAACGAAGAAGACAGCGGAAGGAAGACAGAAGGAGGAGGAAACAGCAGAGAGTGTTAGTAGTTCGTTGATAGAGAGTAGTGAAAAGTTTTATTAGTTATAAAGTTTGCGAATGGACCACACTTACCACGCAACAGCAGAGAGGAAAAGAAGATGCAAAGAGGGGCAAAGAAAAAGGGACAAGCGGCGGCAGAGAATAAACATCTGTGATGTTTTTCAGCGTTGGAGGGGGTTCATGAAGGACAAAGTGGCATGTTTTCTGCTGGACAGGTAAACTACTAAAATAAATGCTACTATTTGTCAGCACGTAGTATAATAGCGTTACGTGTCAGACTCAACAAGTAGGGAGCGAGGAGGAGAGTTCATAACGTTACATCATCTCCAGGTAGAGCAATTACTGTAAAACACTTGGGAAAATTTTAGTCTTATGTCAAAGGCATAACAGACAATAGGATAGCAGTAACGTTACTCCTGTGTACCCTGCTGATTGGATTCAGT
Source organism: Epinephelus fuscoguttatus (assembly GCF_011397635.1). NCBI lineage: Eukaryota > Metazoa > Chordata > Actinopteri > Perciformes > Serranidae > Epinephelus > Epinephelus fuscoguttatus. The sequence goes on from NC_064761.1 coordinate 35,122,600, forward strand.
ACAGCTGCAGCCTATTTCAAGTCACCTGTGCTGTGGACTGTGTAACAAACCTGATGAAGCCATGGGCGAAACGCGTTGTTTTGTAGACTGATTAATAAAATAAGAAGCAATTCAGCCCTGTGTGCGGTGAATCCACTTTTGTTATCCTCGGAGGCCACCGTAACTTTGCCAATGGGAGGGGTGAGCACAGGCGAGCAAGTAAGCGCCGCAATCTAGAATCTAAACACTACATGTTACTGTTTTCAACCCATTTTACAAACTGGCCCTTTAATGACAGATGAAAATTTCAAACTTGACACAACATGAAGTTGTATTTATTTTTAGATGTGTGACAATGTCAGATGAAAGAAACGTACTTAGCGTGCAAAGGACTTTGGTCCTCACTCTGGACTCTGGGACAAACAGAGGACCTCTGCCGGAGGATCTCCAACTGCGCAAAGGTTCATAAGGGACTAACAGGTCTGAAATGAAATCTGGAGCCATGAAGAGCCTCCAGAGTAACCAACAAGATTTTAAAGTCAATTCTAAAACAAACAGGGAGTCGGTGTCAAATGGCTAAAATCGGTGTAATGTGATCATACCTCTTGGTTTTGGTTAAAAGCCGAGCAGCTGAGTTCTGTACAATCTGTAGTCTAGGGCTGCCTCCGACTAAGACTTTTGCTGGTCGAACAATAGTCGTCATTTGGGCCATCAGTCGACTAGTCGCCCGCATGTTTACGATATTTATTTGAATATTAAATGATATATTTTGGTGGTTTGAGTTGAAGGGGTGAGAAAGAATAGTATCAGTAACATTGTTAACACTGTGCTACATTACAGAGAAATACAAAACCATACTAATGAACCTTCATTAATATAGGCCTATATTTTATCTACAAGTGCACGTCACACACTGAGCGAGCCGCCTGTTAATGACGCTGTGGGCTAATGGGCATGTAGCTACTTCCATGTTTCAGATGATACGTCATGTTTGTAGTCGACCAATGAAGATGAGTTTACATATCACCTTGGGTTCGTCCTTCACCTTCTCAAAATGATCCCACACTTTGGATTTCCTGCCCGACATGTTATTAACTAGCCTGTGGAATAACCGCAGGTACCAGCCCTGGAAATGAATCTGACTCCTGTCTGACTGCTGAGTGTGGCCACTTCCTGTGTCTGTCCTTTCAAATTAAATTCCCACAAGGTCCAGTCACATAGGTATGGATTTATTTTGACAAGGCGCAGCTCCTAACAGAGTTTCACTTTTTTGTTTATTTTTTCTTCCTGTGACTAAGCCACCAATGAAATCTTGCCATCTAATGACCTTTCTGGTCGACTGACTGCAGCCCTACTGTAGTCGTTGCAAGGTTTTTTGATTAAGACAGGAATAAAGGCTGCTGCAATAATCAAGGCGTGAAGAGATAAAAGCACGTACAACAGTTTCTGCATTCCTAAAAGTTAGAATAGATCTTATTTTAGCAATGTTTCTGAGGTGATAAGAACATGGTTGGACGAGCAAGCAATCAATCCGAACTAACCCTTTAAAACACCAAAGTCACACAATGAAACAAACTGCTGACTGACCCTGTTACATATGTCTGAAATACAGGGAACCATGAGCTGCTCTAGATTCAAACATCACTTTATCTGCTGATCTTCAGACCACTGTATTAGTCCAGACACACTGTTTCAGAGTTGTGGCTGCCCACAGCTTGTGAAATCATCAGCACAGGCTGTAAAGAAAACCTCTGCCATACAGGACGTATGTATCGAGTTGTTGATTTCTATTTCCTTAAGCTCACTTGTTCTCTGTTTAATTACAAACGATAAATGAACAAGATCAATACCACCGAATAAAAGAAGTGAGGCATATTTTTAGAGGGGAATATTGAGCAAAAAGACTTCTGGCTGCTTCACTGTTTCATGACCCAAGTCTGGAGCCACATGGGAAAGTGGAAGGAGAACAGAGAACATACCACAAGAGAAAGCAACACAGCCATGAAGTCAGATTGAAGGGTTTGATTACACTAATTTAGTCATTCTGAATGTGCTTATTTTCATGCCATTTCAACTACACATCACATCACGCTGCAGTGTATTGATCTGCCAACAGATGCAACAGAAATTTTCTTTTTTATTTATTCTGTTTTCAGAAACAGACTCTCATATAAAAACTGTCACAGCTGATTGATGCCTTTGTCCAAATGTTGCAGAATGATTTGAAGAAATAGTTTGACATTTTGGGAAATTTGCTCATATGGTTTTTTTGCCAAGTTACTCAGGGTGCTTTCAGACCTAGAGTTGTCTTGCTTTGGTCTGAATCAGAGACTAAGTTTGTTACAAAGTTGTATAATTGCCTAGAGTTGGTTCGTGTTCTCACGGCAGCATTTACAAACAGACCAGATAAAATGCTTTGCTTGAGGAAGCTGCTTTTGATTGGTCAGAATTCCAGAAATATCCAGGAAGTAAATAAAACGTTGAAGAAGAGTACACTTGCAAGATAAATGTAACTCTTTCTAATGTCACAATGGAGGGACAACTACGCAGGTTGATTTTAGCGCTGCTCATCGTGGACTATATTGCTGTCATTGTTCATTTTAGTCAAACCATACAGTTTGAAAACGAGGCGCGGCTCCAACTAGAAAACAATGTTTTGATGCATTGGATGTGCTGAATGTGCATATTAAGGCAGTGCAGGAGGAGGTGCACATTAATAATCCTCCAGGACTGTAACATGCTCATGTTTAACCCAAACAATGTCATGTGACTGCAGTTGGTTCAGATCCAGGTCGGAAGATGTTCTCACCACAAACGAACCGCACCAGAGTTTGTTGTAACCGGAGTGAGACCACCTCTTCAAGAAGGTCTCTGTCCGGTTGTTTTCGTGCACACCTGAGTGCGACTGCTGTGTTCACACCTGCCCAAACAAACCACACTTTGGGGGCAAACAAACTTGACTTCGATTGAACCGAACCAAACAGGGCAGGTGTGAAAGCACCCTTAATGTTAGATGAGAAGATCAGTTTCATGTTGGTACAGTAAGATTCAAGCTAACGCCAGCAGATGGCTTAGCTTAGCATAAAGTAGGGTGACCATATTTTGATTTCCAAAAAAGAAGACACTCGGCCCGGCCACGAGATAGCCTACTTAATTGATACTCGCAGTTTCCTCAAAGATGCCTTATAATTTTAAGATATTTAAAGTTTATATGTATGGATAGAAAATTCAGTTATATTACAAAATAATATCTCTCAAAGACAGAAATTCAGATAGGCCCTAGGGACACATAAACACACTAGACATAACAAAACAGAATGACTGTTGGGTTCGGACAGAAATATGCGGCCGTGCCGCATTCTAACACAAACACAAGGAAAACCGGACATTATCATCAATTTATAAACACCCTCTGGACGGGAAGTGAAAAGTTTACTTGTCCGGGCAAAAGAGGACGTTTGCTCAGCCTAGCATAAAAGGTAGAAACAGGAGGAAAGTCTGGCTCTGTCCAAACCTGACAAAAAAAATTTCCTATCAGCAGCTCTAATGCTGTATTCACACTACGAGTGACACAAAAACAGGCTACAAGTCATTTTCATTGGAAGCCGGTGACATGAAGCTACAAAGTGATGCCCGACACTTGTCGCTGCGGATGGGTGTGACGTGCAGCGAAAAAAGTTCAAGTTAGAAGATCTAGGCAATTTTATATCCGGGAATTTTTTAGCATCATGCGCCACTTAGCAACTCCCATAGGAATGAATGAGGGCTCACCTCCAGTGCTATATCCAGTTCTCTTTATACATCTGTGCTTTAATACAGCCTGTGCTTAGGAGGGAGCCAGGCTAATGCTATGCTAGCCTAACCATGTCCTGACTCCAGCTTTCAATGACAGACATGTCATGTTCACAGACATGAATTTGCAGGCCGGTCTCACCCCCAAGTCGTCAACATTCGGCGCTTGATCAGTTACTTCCAGTGTCAGACATCCACGAAAAAAGCCACCCTTTCACGTTGGCATCTTTTTTCCTAAACCTAACCATGTGCGAGTGTTGGCTAAATGTAACCACATGCTTTTGTTTTGAAAGAGACTGTATGCAAACTGTACATTTCCTGTGAAAACAGAAGCGTATTTTGAAAACAGACAATGCATGTAACAGCCTGAAGTTGATGCAATGTCCCAGAACGTCAACAACCAACACACCCAGGGTACCTTGAATGTTGTATCTGGACGTATAAAGTCCACGACCAAACAAGGTCGGAGTGAGAATGTGTTGGACCTTGATGAGGAATACACCGCTCTTTATGCTAAGCTAAGATAACCGGCTGCAGGGTTTAGCTTCACATTTAGCGAACAGACATTAGCACAGCGTTTCTCTTCTCATCTATCTCCAGGCAACAAAGCAAGTGAGTGCATTTTCCGAAATGCTGAACTCTTCCTAATGTGTTTTCAGGTAAGGAGCCAGTGACTCATTTAGAAGATTTCATTTGGAGATCTTTCTGCCGAGTCCGCCATCCTCCTTCTGCATTCAGTCATGGAGTGGGCCCTCTCTATCTGTAGATAATCTGAACTCTAATCTCCCCTCATCAGTTGGCTCAGCTAACTGAATATCATTCTCTCTAAAAGACACCACACACACACACACACACACACACACAGAGTGAAGTGAGTGTGATGCTGTTTCACAAACAGGAGACACTTCGCTGTGAGCTGTAAATGCAGCACGAGGGAAAGTTACGGTGACCTGTGTGTTGTTTGGTTAGAAGATTGTTTGTGGTGTGTAAACCTGCAGATAGAGAGCGGCCTCGGTGCGGCTCAGTGTCATGTTAATAGAATCTAACACACAGTGAATCCCAGTCTGAAGTTAACCACCATGTTGAATGTGGCTCTCTTGCTTTTTCCCACAGGGCAAGCAGCTTCATTATGAGGCACTGTGGTCTCCTTTTCATCTCGGTGAGATCACCCCTGTGGGGAGTATCAACACAGCGAGCCACGTCTGACGCTCTCTTGTCCCTGTTTAAACATTGAAATAGTGTTGTGCCACATTGTTGTGTGCCGCTGTGTTTTTTTATCTGGTGCGCTTCATAATGCAGCTGCTTGGAAACTGCCACAGGACTGAAAGATCTCAGCGGAGAAAGGAGATGATCAATTTCTGAGGGAACACCCCCCCTCCTCCTTTCCTTTTTTTTCCTCCTCATCTCCAAACCCTCTCCCCCACACAGCTCCCTGACCCCTCCACCTCCTCCTCCTCCTCACTTCAACTAGCCATAATTATTTTGCAAAAGAGCTCCAGAAAAAGAACACGCAGAGTAATTTCTCTTGCCCAGTTATGAAAAGCTCATTAAAACAGGACTGGAACAAACAAAGCTTTTCCTGTGAGGCCCCTTTTCAAATTCATTTCATAATTTCCCTCTGTTTTAATCATTTATATCAATTAATCATTCCTTGGTGGAAAAGATATTCTTCGCCATCTTCTGTGGTTTTTTGTTCTAGTGAGTGAGAGGCTTGATGAGGACGTCAAGAGAATGTGGCTCAAACCAAGGTGGAGTAGCACTGGCTTTGCCAAAGGGAAATCAGCTTGATGCGGCACAATCTCTTTGGAGCTGCAGGAATAATTAAACAATTAAAGTCAAGAAAAAGATAATCTTTATACATCTGATGTCTTTCTAATGAAGCCAGGGGCATCTTATAATGAAGCTGTTTTGTCATGTAAAACCGGTCAACCCGGTGAATCTCAAACAACTTCTCTCCGAGGCAACTTTTCTCCAATAGCAACACTTTTTTTTTTTTTTTTTTAACTTTAACCGAAGACGTCACTTGTTTTGCACCAAACTATTTTCAGCTGCAGCACTTCATCTTTTCTTTCGGCGAGTATAAAAAGAGGAGGAACTCCCTTCTCTTTCAACATCGTGCTGGAAAACATGTCAGCACCACGTTACTTTTATTAAAAGGTGTTGCAATTGCTTCCAGTTTATCTTGTCTTTGAAGTCTCACATGATGGTGAAAAAAAAGCAGCAAGACTGAATGAATTAAAGGATCTCAGCCAAATCGAGGTCTTGCAGATTAGCCTTAATAGGTGTTGAAACCAATGACCTGAGGCTTAATGAGGTTGTAAACGACAGCAGGCCTTGCGATTATTTTCAGTGACAGACGATGGCGCCACTACGCAGCTATTAGGCCTTGATATTTCCCAGAGGTTGGAGTCACCCTCGGTAAACTAAGTAGTTATTGAATGTCAACTAATTAAAGTCAGACGTGAGATGAATGCAGCTCAGAAAAATGTTCAGTCTGCTCCTGTATGAGGAGACACATCAGTCTTATTAGTCTTATCAGATATCACCACTGTTGGGAAGGTTACTTTGACGTTGAAAGTGTAATATAATTACCTCATCACACTAATGTAACTTATTACATTTAATTCCTTTTCAAATCTTTTACACTGGGCAACAAAGCTGGAAAATATCCAGAGAAGGACAGACAGGATAGTTAACCCTGACCTGTCAGAGTCTGTGACCCAACCCTAAATTAAGCTTACCTTTTCGATGGAGTCTGGTGCGGGGTCACATTGGGTGTTACATCTGACAATCCTGCAATGTGAGATGATGTAAAGCAACAGAGTGAATGTTAAATTTTACATATAAGCTTTTAAAAGAGAGGAATACATGTGGTGTGAGATATTTACAACAACAATGCATGCGTGTGTGTTACAGGCCTGTGTGTATATGACAACAGAGTCAGAGGATAAATAAAGTATGTCTTCTTCATCTACAGTTTATGTAGAATAAGCATTTTCTTATGGATGCTACTGACTGGGCGGCACGGTGTTGTAGTGGTTAGCACTGTCACCTCACAGCAAGAGGAGTTTGCATGTTCTCCCTGTGTCAGCGTGGGTTTTCTCCAGGTACTCCAGCTTCCTCCCACAGTCCAAAGACATGCAGGTTAACTGGTGACTCTAAATTGTCCGTAAGTGTGAACGTGAGTGTGAATGGTTGTCTGTCTCTATGTGTCAGCCCTGTGATAGTCTGGTGACCTGTCCAGGGTGTACCCTGCCTCTCGCCCAATTTCAGCTGGGATAGGCTCCCCATGACCCTCAAGAGGATAAGTGGTTACAGAAAATGAATGCTACTGACTACTTTACTGAAGCTGGGTTTGCCTTTTTTGAGAGCTTATATAGCACATGGCACTGTTCTAAATTTAATGAGAGTTCTTCTTTGACCATATCTCCAAGGTGGTACTCGCTCATAAGTTCCCATTCTGCGCCCAACATGTTGTTGAAGGGCCCACAGTCTCCATGGGCCCTTGTGCACACTATTATGACGGGCCATAATGCACACTGTGGTGTCACATATTGTCTCGTCACACGACACTGGACAACATTAACATCATTACATATCTGTATATTACAAATATACTGAAGAACATAAGTTACAATAATAACTTCATTTAATAATTTTAATAGTAATTCATAGTTTGGGGCGGCAGTAGCTCAGTCTGTAGGGACCTAGGTTGGGAAACAGAGGGTCGTTGGTTTATGTCCTCATATGGAGCATGTACTGGCAGCTGGAGAGGTGCCAGCTCACCTCCTGGTGCCCTTGGGCAAGGCACTGAAGTCAGGGGATTAATAAAGTATGTAAAAGTAAATACAGGAAATGGCGCTGTTCTTAATTTAAATGTTTTGAACACAGGCATATGTCCAAGGTTGGAACCCCCCCCACCACCACCACCACTGACTATATTTACGCCCCTGATGTGACCCCTTTGCAATCCCCAACATTTCCTTCAGTAACTTTAATTTAATCTCATATTTTTTCTCAGTAACTGATTACATTTATTTTCTACATGTGACTAGTTACTTCCTTTTAGATGATTATAGAATATAATGAAACAGGACACACAGGATTATTATGGGCTGCCTCTCCTCTCCCTGTTAATGTTTCCAAGTGTGTACATCTGACACTTTCCTCTCGCACCTCTCCGGTCCATCTTCACCATTCACCTCCATCCTCCTCTGCATGTCCAAGTCAATCTCACCTCCCCTCCGATTGGCTGGATTTGTTATTCCTGTTAAATGGGCTGCGCGCTGATTGGCTGCGGCGGCTCCTTCGTCACGCGGCTAAAAGGGGTTTTTACTGGAGGTTTCTTCCTGTCAGCGACACATGTAGAACAAGCAGCTAACGGGACCCGGAGAGCAGACCGGAGGACAGTCAATTACAGCCTCCGTGCCAGCTTCGTTATTTCTCTTTTTTCTCCTTCTTGTGTGTCGCGTGTGCCAAAAACACGCGCTCCTTCTCGGTCTGAGGACATTACGGCATGCGTAGACGCGTAATTACGCCTTGCGATGGACTCCTTTTGTTCCAGCGAGAAAAAGCCCAGTAAAGCAGTAAAACGGGAACCATCCGGTGGAAATACTATCTGATAACTCCATTTGCAGCTCCGCTCGCTCGCCACAGCTCGAGCCGCCCCTCGCCGAAGGTTCGCAGCCGCGCGGAGCTGGAGGCCGACCGCGCGCGACACCCGCTCCTCTACCTGTACTTTTTTTGGGACTGTTGAAGCGTACCTGTTTACCTGCCTGACCCCGCAGGACGTTAACTTTACAGCCATTACTCTCAAAAGAGACAAACGAGGTGGGTGTTGGTTGATGTCACCGCTTCTGCTGCACGCGTAAAAAAATGTTTAATATTTCTAATTATAGCCTTTCTGCTGATATCTGATCGCCTGTGTGTTATTTGCGACATTACCCTCCTCCCCTTCATCCCCTGTCCACGCACCGACACCACCGTGATGCTACATTTCTTTTATTTTCCATTAAAAAGCGGCAGCAGCAGCGGACAGGAGCTTTTAGCACATGGCTGCCTGATATGTTTTTCCTCTCTGTCTCTGCCTCTTTCTATTTCCATGACTTGGTCTCTGCGCCCAAATTGCCTGCCCGTGTAATTACTTGAGTTAGCCCATTTAAGTTAAAAGCCACCCCCCTCCTCCTCCTCCTCCTCCTCCTGTCCCCTCCATCTCTCAGCGGAAAAAAAAGAAACTCCTCTCTGAATGAAACTTGACGATGGTCCGTCTTGTTTATCCGGGGAGTCACTTTCAGGTCGGCTTTTTGATTCATCTCCTTTTAGATTTAATCAGCACTAAGGTACGCTGTGGTTTGTCCCTAAGAGCCATCGCTAATGGGCTTACTGAATGCTTTTCTGTGTGCACCCCCCCCCCCCCCCCCCTTCCTCCCTCCCTCCCTCCTCCTCACCCACCTCCCCCCCTTCATCCCTCCCCAGCTCTAATTAGCCTACCTGCCTTTCAACAAAGATTTGGCTTTATCCAGGCATGTAGTCTGCCTGACCAAATTGGAGAGGATTACATGTGAAAGAGCCCACATTCATTTTGTGGCTGAAACAAACGCCTGCGTTGCATTAGACTCACACAACACTTGGCTTGTGCTGTTAAATATGACGGATCATCTTCAGGTCAAAGGCCCAGCATGCATCAGTAAACAGAGTGTCAGTTTGAAGCCTGTTGGTACAGTATCCCTTTGTGTTTTGCCACCAGCACCACCTCCCAGCTATTCAACCTGCACCACAGTGAGGAGTTGTGTGGCGAAGTATGTTTAGAATTTCTCAGCCCGAGCTGCGTAATTGTTCCTGTGGCTCCCGGGGTTAACAGTTAACAGACGTTCATCATGAGAGGTCCGACGAAGCAACAGCACGGGGATGAGGCAGAGATCAGGGGCAGATTAGTTCACTAAATGACTCGGAGCTCTTGTTCTTGTAGCAGAACAGGACTCGGATCTGCTCCCTTTATGATGTCAGCTATTGTGTTTTGGTGCCATTTGCAGCCTCAAATTTCAAATGTCATGACCTGTGATGGTGGTGTGCACGACCCTGCACACCCCTGTGACCCATGCATACCCTAACCCTGGTAGAAGTGTGATGAACTTTGTAGGAGCCGCCTGCTGACATCGTTTCCTGTGTGTGTTTTCTCTCAGGGACAATGGTGAATCCCGGAGGCAGCAGCCAGCCACCACCGGTGGGCACAGGCTCTCTGTCCTGGAAGCGGTGTGCAGGGTGCGGGGGCAAAATCGCAGACCGTTTCCTCCTCTACACCATGGACAGCTACTGGCACAGCCGATGCCTCAAGTGCTCCTGCTGCCAGGCCCAGCTGGGCGAAATCGGCACGTCGTGCTACACAAAAAGCGGCATGATCCTCTGCAGAAACGACTACATCAGGTGAGGAGAGAGACGTGCATGCATTATTTAGATTAGCGCTAATTTTCAGGAGATTATCGGTGATCATTGTTAGTGCAGATTATCTGAAGCGGCTCTTACGTTACAGGATGAATTTTTTAAGAGAACTGTGTTGCCTCAGAAATCAGATAAAAGTCCTGGAAGATATTAAGAGGCAATATTAAATCAAGTTAGAAGCAGGCAGAGACGGAGCTAGTCATGCGAGGATCAGCAAGGTTGGGTGTATTTCTGCAGAACATGTGTCTCAAATTGTCCTAACATCATCAGTGTTCATTAAAGTCTCCTGGTTGAAGTCTCCGTGGTGTGTCCTGGAAGAGGTCAAACACACTGGCGTGTTGACAGAGCGCAAAGCAAAAGAGTTGCTCTGCAGGCCATCTGCATGTCTGTCCTGTTTGCTGTTCATGGTCAACTGAAGGACAGAAAATTGGTCCTGTAGGATTCATGTTTGCTCTGCGAGACATGTGTACGCTGTTATTTTTTTAAAAAAAAATTTTCAATGTGACAGAAAAGCACCATTTAATTAGCAAAGAGAGCCTTTTTAAATATTCTAGTAGGTGTGCCAGACACCCAACCACAGCTTATTGATGACACTCTCATTCTGGTAATGTAGAGCAGGCTGATGTGACGGCACAAGGTTTACTGAAAGTTCAGGTACTTTCTTGAATCACCCTGCGGGGGGGAGATGGTATTGATTTCTATTAATTAACACTTTTATATCAATGCAAGTGGATTTTTTTTTCTGTTTGCACAAGATGAAATTTAGTTTGGGTTCATTTTTTTTGCGTTAATCAAAAAGATGGAGCTGCACTACAGTCAACATGCAACGCTGCTATTAAATCTGCACGGATAATTCAAAATCTAAAGTGTGCCTGTGTGCTCTCACACCCACCTCATAAAAAGGATGAGGAAGTCAATGGGGTACTTCATTCATAATGGGACTATAACGTAATTAAAATTGGAAGGGGGGGGTGTGTGGATACACCTTTCCACTTGTAATGAGAGCATGCTTGGTGGAAGAGCTAAAACGCATATTATGGAACCATGAGATCTCTGTGGAGATAAAGATAGGAGCGGGAGGGAGAGGGGGGAAAAAAACATCTGACAGTGAGTCTACACAATTAAATGCTTTAATTATAGTCCCCCTCCATTTCCTTTAGTCCTGATGGGTTTTATCTAATGAGATCTGGTCCCTGGCTTGTATCCGCTCCCAATGACGTGTCCGAAATGAATGAGAGCCACACTGCAAACAAAACATTTAATTAACCAAATTGGCTTTTGAGAGAGAGCAAGAGAGAAAGACAGATAGAGAAGAGGGATTATTGCGAAGGCCATTTGCCGCTGTTTTTTCTCTCGTCCCCCCCTCCTCCTCATCTTAAAGGGGCAGACTCATTTTTGTAATAGACTGCTTACACCGCCACATACATTTTAAGCTCCAAACTTAGATAAGAAAATGCTCATCTGATTGATCAGGAGTCGAAACGCATCACATCACAGCTATAATGGGATGTATGCCTGGCCTGGGATGATACCCATCTCCCATCAATCACAATATTCACACGCGTCACATGACGTCGTCTGGTTTTTCACGCACCACCAAAAGCTTTAACTTGAAGCCAAAGTTGCATTTGCTGTGGGGATCATGTTGTTTTAAGCTGGAGGTGATATTATTTCTGCGGGCTGCTAGTAGAGGGAGAATTAATTTACTTGTGTGGCTGCTGGATTCAGGGAGAATGCTGTCCCCTTAATTGAATAAGCCTAGGTAATTAAATGGCACTTTTCCAATAGAACGTGTGAGGTAAATCTAATAGTTGGTTATTTAATATCACTTTGAAGTCTGCCCACTCAAGCACTATGACAGCACAAGAGAATGTGAACTATTAGGCCGGGGAAAAAACCGGGATCTCAGAAATTAATTAAATCGCATGCAATTTAGGGGAAACGTTTATCTTGATTTGTCATAACAGAATTAATTCAAGGCCTTCAATTCACTTGGGGCCAGATCTGTTACTCTGAATTAACCAAGTGTAATTTGGCTGATCCCCCACCACCACCACCACCCTCCACCCCTCCACACACACACACACACACACACACACACATCTCCCCACCCCCTGTTCCCAAAACACATGCACAACACAGATGCACGCGCACCCTCCCTCATCCCAGCAATCTCCCCACCCCACCCGCCCCGTCCCCGGCCCCTCCACCCTTTTCTCTAATGCAGCTCTTGCCATTATGCAAAGCCCCGCTTCAGTATCAATATGGCCTAGTGCTTTTAAGGTGCTTTGGCTGCTGATGTAGAGAGGCATTTTTAATGGACTGTGTTGCAGAAATCATTGTTGTGGGGTAATTTTACCCTACTCAAAGGCCTTGGTGAATGAGGTCTGCATTTACCAGACAGCCCAGCAGCAAGCCATGCTATATTTCACCTGGCAGTCAGTGCTGAAATGAAATCCAATCGTCGTTGCCTATATAGACAACAGACAGCTCCAAATGTGTTTTTTTGTTGTTGTTTGTTATTTAATTTAATCAAACACCTCGGTCGTGGCGAAGTCAGATCCACGGATGGAAAAACAGATAAATCAAGATGGAGCCAGAAACATAGTGAGGTTTTTTTTTTTTTTAAGGCGGAAAAAGGCTGAAACCAGATGTGTCACTGCAATTAGAGTCCCTTGGCCTTAATTATACTGACCTGTGGTGTCTACTTCACCTCAGCGCTGTAGGTGACTGGCGGAGGAGGCCATTAGAGCCCAAGTTCAAACCGATATACCAACTTAATTTAGCACCTAAAGGCTTCAGCTCCTTAAATCAAACACTAGCATCGAGCGCTATCCCCTGATAAAATAATTAACCCAGTATGAGTTCCTCACGTACAAAAGTCTGCGGTGAAAACGTCCTGTAGTCTTTGTTTCGACATCTCTCAGAAGCAAAAGGAGGGAACTCAACACAGAGAACATATTTTCAATTTGAGCAAAGTTTGAGCTTCAGAACGAGGCGGCTTTGATATGCACAAACCGAGTGTAGTTTTGCTTTCCCACAGATTGCACGAGCACAAGAGTCTTAAAGCAGGGCCTATATGTTCATTTCCACTATCGTGTTTGTCCCAGTGAAAGCAGAGAATTGGCAGTGTTGTGACGACAGTCTCCAGTTAATTAGTTTCTGAAATTGAGTTTTGATGGAGCCTTTCCAAATGATGCTAAGACAAAATTTGCTTCTGCCTAGGCTGTCTCATTGAAAGCCATTTCTGTGTCCCTTTGCAAAGAGCTCCGGCTTGTTTGTTCGTCAATATATCTAACAACTGCTTGGGTTATGGTCGGTGTGGTAGAAGCGTTTATTCCCCCGCTCTGTCTCAGCGTGAATTTGTTAAATACTTTCCATAAAATTGTCCTCAAGAATGTCTGAACGGGAGAAAAAATGCAGTTTTACATCACTTTCCCCTCTTTTCTTTTTAATTTCTTTTAAGCCAAACAACTTTATCTGATGCGCACACACCAGTGTTAACCACTCCCCCCTATCCCTTTCTTTTTCCATCCCTCTCTCCCCTTCTCTCCGGAGCATGTCAGATGCCGTGGTCTTATTTGATTGCTTAGGAAAAGTGCAGTGATAGAGCAAACACCCGGTGAGATATGATGACAAATGGGTCCAGATCCCAGTAAATTACTTTCTGCTCAAATCGAAATTTCATTCAGTTTGCTGCTCACCGAGATGAAGTAATCTAAATTGTGGACTCAGAAGGAAGATAGAAGGGAAGCTGGAGCAAGCATTTCATTATCAAGAGGCAGAGGGAAAGAGAGAGGGAGGGAGGGAGAGGGAGAAGGTTAGGGACGAAAGAGATGAGCAGAAGCAAATCTAAAGTGTTGACACCATGATTGAAAAGGTTAACCCATGCACATTATATATCAACCCGAGTAGCTACTGGTTTCTAATGGAAACACGGCACTGACAGAGCATTCACAGGAGTCCTAATGGCAAAAGCACTACGTCTCCGCCTGGATGTACAATCAAATCCTCTTAGGTCCTGATTGCTTATGTTCCAGGTTATTATTAGGTTGCAAAAAAATGTCTGCACCCAAAAGTAATATGCAGTTTCAGCGCTGGAGGATTCATTTCTCCGTCGATATTGTGATGATTCTCGATTTCTTCATTCTGTTGGTCTGCTGTATGTTTTCCCTTCAAGTTAGAAATGGAGCCGGGGAGCAGTGAGCTTAGCACTAACTCAACAGACACTAGTGTGGATGCCACAGTTCATTACACAAGGCTAAATCTATGACGAGGCCCACAGTGGGTCCACACTAACACTTGCTCTTCTTCCTTCCTCGCAGATTATTTGGAAACAGTGGAGCTTGCAGCGCTTGTGGTCAGTCTATTCCAGCCAGCGAGCTGGTGATGAGGGCGCAGGGCAACGTGTACCACCTCAAGGTAAACTCAAGTTTCCTCTGTGAAGCTTTGAAACAGATAACGTGTGAATGCTGTGCGTGTTTTTTAACATTATAGGCTGGTGATTAACAAACTGTGCTCACAGTGTGAATAAAGTTGTATTGATGCCAACTGATCACACAGCCATTTTATTTTGAAAGTTGTTTAGGAATTTAAAGATAGCGGCACAGTAAAGCTAATATCTATGAAGAGCGAGACGGTTTGAGGCCAATTTTATTATTTAAAAAAGGACAAAAACATTAAAGTGAGAAGTTTCGTTTTTTTAATAGTAACCATTGTACCTCAAAATAAAGACAAACTATCTGAATGTAACAAGTAAGTGTCTCAAAATAATGTGAATTTTTTCAAAATAAGAGTTAGTTTTTCAAATAAAGACAAACTATTGGAAAGTAACAAGTTAGTTTCTCAAAATAATGAAAAAGTTTTGCAAAATAGTGACATGTTACCTCAATAATGGGAAGCCTTTTTAAAATCACAAGTTTGTATCACAAAATAAAGAAACTATCAGAAAGTATCAAGTTAGTTCTCAATATAATGTGAAATTTTTCAAAATAACAAGTTAGTTTTTCAAAATAATGAAAGTTTTGCAAAATAAAACATGTTACCTCAGAACACAGGAAGTCATTTTAAAATAATGAGTTAGTATTTCAAAATAAAGACAAACTGAAAATGTCGTTAGTTTCTCAAAATAATGTGAACATTTTCCAAATAAGGAGTTCGTATTTCAAAATAAAGGGAAACTATCAGAAAGTAACAAGTTAGTTTCTCAAAATAATGAAAAAGTTTTGAAAAATAGTGATATGTTACCTCAGAATAATGAGAAGCCTTTTTAAAATCATGAGTTTGTGTCTCAAAATAAAGAGAAACTTTTCAAAATAATGGATTACATCTCAGATAGAAACTTTGTTAAAGTAATGAGTCTAAAAATGAAGACAAACAATACTTAGTCATGATTTTGACATCAAGTAAATCATTTTTTGAGACGCCAACTCATTACTTTACTCATTTTAATGACACACAGGGTCTTGTTTTTTGTTTTCGTCACATTGGCAGAAATGGGCTTGCAATTGGAATTTGAAGATAGTTGCACATTAATAGAGCGAGACAGTTTGATGCTATTAATAATTTAAAAAATACGGTCAAGTCTCAGCGTTTAAAAGAACCAAAACATTGAAGGGAGAAGTTTAGTTTTTAAGCAGTAATCATTGAACTCGCTTCTTTGGAAACCCATTTCTGCCAGTGTGAGGACAATAAGACAAGATCCTGTGAGTCTTTATAACCATAAACTTTGTCGAAATAGTAACTCTGTATCTCAAAACAATGAATTAGTATTTCAAAGAAAAGGACTTAGTGTCTCAAAATTCTGTGAAACTTTTCAAGATAATGGGTTAGTACCTAAAAATAGAGAGAAACAATACTGTGTTCTTATTTTGACTCAAGTCATTCTTTTGAGACACCACCTCATTTTGAAAAAGTTTGTCATTTCAATGACTTACAGATCTTCATTTTTTATCTCATATTGGCAGAAATGGGCTTCCAATTGGAATTTCAAGATGGCGGCACAACAAAGCTACTGTCTAGATAGTTTAAAGCAGTTAAAAAAAAACACGGTCAAGTCTCAGCGTTTAAAAGAATGATCAAAGTAGCGAAGTAAACGCTTGAAAACGAAAAGTTTCGTTTTCAAGCACAAATCATTATACTTGCCGCTATGGAGGCTCGTTTCTGTCGTTGTGATGAAAAAAGAAAGAAACTTTGTTAACACAATAACTTGATATTTCAAAATAATGACTTGTTATCAATGGAAAAAATGAGAAAAAAACAGAAGTTTTTAATTAAAATTACTTCAGGATTTTTGTTTGTTGTCACTCTGGCATTAACAGGCTTCCATTTACAGGATCTAAAACAAGGAGGAAAATAATTAAATTGCCAAAGGGTGAGAAGAATAAGTTGACTAACCAGCCAACGGAACATAAACAGGAATTTAATAGCCATCTATTTAGATATCTGATTAATTGTTGAGGTCATTTTTTTAAAGCTAAAATGCCAAACGCTCCAGCTTCTCGACTTCTCTTCTCAAGAAGCTGCTTTTCTTTGTCTTGTGTGACAGTAAATTAAATATCTCGGGGTTATGGTCTATTGGTTGGAAAATAAAAACACATTGGGTTGAATCAAGTTGAATCAAGTCAATAATAACGGGCATTTCTCATTTCAGTCATTATTTTTGGACAGTTTAAAAACCAAACATGAAGCAGTTAGTCAAGAAGCGCCCTGAACTGCTGTCTATTAGTTGTGCTTTCCACAGTTCCACCACTGACACCTGCATGCACAGTGGTGCAGAAGAAGTATGTACATGTTTGCGTTCTCAATGTTCCGAGGTGTTATTACGTAACAGGATGGAGCGCTGCCTCGTGGTCCTCGGGCCTGGTTGTGAGCGGTTGTTTCTCTGTCCCCCTGCTGCAGTGTTTCACATGTTCCACCTGCCGGAACCGGCTCGTCCCTGGGGATCGGTTCCACTACATCAACGGCAGCCTGTTCTGCGAACACGACAGACCCACAGCGCTCATCAACGGCCATTTGAGTTCACTGCAGACGAACCCACTACTGCCCGACCAGAAGGTAAGACCCCGACCCTCTCCGTCTGGTGATGGAGAGCGCTCCAGAGTTCTTTGTGGTCTCTGTTCAAAGTATGAAAACAGGCAGAGGGCTGATAGCTTCCAAGGAAAGGACAAGTCGGTAAAAGCTCGTCATCAGTCAGCTGGAGTCATTAACAGGAACAGAAAAACATCTGTAATTTTCACGGCAACATTTTTCACTCTGTTTACATTGATGTCGTCGATTCACTGCGAGGCATGCAGCCGACACTAAATCTTACAGAGCAGAGATGAATTTTATTTTTAGACAGCCAATGGATTTTTCCATCATTCTTGTTGGAGGACACGCGCTCAGAAAATCTGTATTAACCGTCAGCACAAAACATGTGAAAATGATTTTTTTGTACTGCTGTCCCCGCGCTCGGTTTGTTACGAGCAGATACATATTTGACTCATCTTGAATTTATTTGCTGTCCCGAGCCGCACTTCCAACCGCGCTGAAAAATGGCGCATGCTGCCATTAATACCGAGTGTTTAAACCAGCATTTGACTACTGTATCAACAAGACCGGGATCACCTGGGCTAAGTTATCACTCCAAGGCCAAAAATATGTATCCAGGGCCCGAGGTTGAACACAGACAGCAAGCTGCAGCAGCCAGTATATCATGGAGGCTGTCATCATGGCTTTCCCTGATTTGATCTTGATGCCTCCAGTGAAAGCAAAACAGAAGGCCTAATCATATACGAAGGATAACTTCATTCTTCAGGATAGCTTCATTCTGCCCGCAGGAGATATAATCATTTTTGCCTCACAACAAGGAGCTTTATTGATACCTTGTCTGCACACACAGCACACAGAGAGAGATATGGGGGGTGTTTGGAGTGTGTCAGACTCTGACTGAAAGAGGAATTATATTGTTGGGAGCATGCATTTCACCTTGAGTGGTTTTGTGAGTAGAGGAGAGGTAGAACTCCATTAAGCCCCCCTCTCTCCCTCCCTCCCTCCACGTCACAGGCCTTTTAAGGGCTTGTCACTTCTACAAATCAGCTCTTAGGGCTCTTAGAGCTCCTCACATTTAAATTGAAAGCCGTTGCATTATCTAGCTTAATTTTAAATGTCTGTTTAAGTCCTTACTCCCACCCCCGATGTCTCTTGCAGCATGGCTGGTGTAGTAAATATGAGGCCTCATTGTTTATTTATGCGCTAACATCAATTGTAGTGAAAACTGCTGAATTATTGATGCTAAAATGCAATCTGAATATTGGCCCTGGTGCTTTAATTATAGCAGAGAGAGAATTATTAAATAAACAGAGACACATCGCTCAGTGGGAACAGTCTCAGGATGCTTTTGTTATCTCCGTGAGTGAAACAAGGAGAATTAGCCTGCTGCTGCTGCTGGAGCACTTTATCAACATTTCTTTTGCTAAAACACAACGCCTCAAATAACGCAGACTTAAAGTAAGGATAGCAGCTCTCAGAATCGATACACCTCGTGTATCCTCAACAGCACGACATGGACTGAGTGTAGAAACACGGGCTGGTTTAAGCAGAGAGGAAAAATTAAGCAGTCACCGCTCACACAGAAACATGGGGGTTATCTGCTGACCGTTGTTTTGATTATGTGCGATTTTGCCGTGACATAATTGGTGTTGTCCGCGTTCATAGCGCGGGACATTTGATGCTCATTTATTAAGCTTTCTTCCTTGCTTCTTCCTAATCTCTTTGTTCTGAACAGACAAATTACCTCTCTCATACGGAGCTGCTTTGACCCAGGGGAGCGAGACCCTCCCAGCGTCAGTCACTTTAATTAGCCCCCAAGTAGGAGTTTGCAATTACTAATAGACTGAAGCCCTCCTAGTGATTTGAGGGATGAAGGGAAAAGTAAATCGCCTCTGAGAATCATGAAGAAGAAAAAGAAGGGGAAAAAAAGAAAAAAACATTTTTCTGTTTCACAGGACTGAGCACCTCCTGCAGTTATGTTGGAGCGTGGTTATAATTATACCAAAGAGAATCGCTTCATGGATGCACTTTTAAGTTAATGCAAAGTAAATGGGACACCAGATGGGTTTCAAAGCCTGGCTGATCAATAAATTAAACACTGGTGGAAAGTAGGGTCTATCAGGGTGAAACATTTATGGCATTTTGTGAACTGATACTCTCAGTGAGGATGTTTACACGCACTAAATAGTCCAGTTTTTGCCTTTATCCCGTACAAGACCTCATGAAAATGAATATTCCTCTAACACTCCCATTTACATGCAGCCTTGTATACTCCGATAAGCGCGCGAGGTGTGAAAATTAACACAACAGCGTCAGCTAGGGCTGGGCGTCCTGAAAATTATATACTGATATTTTTAGGCTACATCTCAATACCATACATATGTCTGTATTTAGATCTCCTCAAAATCACTTCATTAACGCTATGACTGGGAGACAAAATCAAACATAACACTTCTGACCAAATACCCTCTCCAATGCAAAACAGTTTTACGGATGATTGTTGTTGTTTTTTTCATATCTCAAGAACGATATATCTTCATATTGACCAGCCCTAGTGTCAGCTTCTAGTGTGACATAAAACATGCTCGGCAGCGCTTTATAAACAATAACATGGCAATAACAATTGTTTACCTTCTCTGGCATGTGGAGGTTGATCTTGCATGACCTGACCGAACCCGACCCAAGTCCAAGACAGTTATAACCGATCCCGACCCGAGCCCAATGCAATTTGTTACCTGACATAGTTATTGTTATCATGGTTACAGCTTGTCCATTTTCATTTGTTCAGTCTGAATATTTACAGCCTGAAATGTAACAATTGGCCTGTGTTGCGTTCAGGCGTGGTCACTTAAATAACAAATTCCAGCACTTGAATAGGCCATAGCACAACACAGCAGCATGTCAAGTGGGCTGAACCCGAGCAAAATTACTGATTTGTTATCCGAACCCAGCCCGTATCCATACTCTAGTAAGGAACTCCCGAATCTCATTGTTTTCCCAATTTGTGGGCATATTCAGCTGCTGTTTGTCTTCTTTGAGCTAGCTGCTAACTACTACTTCCTGCTTTTTAAATAACATGTCGTCCAGATGTCACACCTGTCCTGCCCATGGTCCCATCTTGCGGGCTGTCCTGTTCATACAGACGCCATTTCATATTATCATGATACAATATTATTGCAGTTTTAAATATGGTGCGATATGCTTAGTATTGCAATAAAATATACTGTGATATATTGTGAGTAGTTACTTTTTTCCCAACTGTAAATTCTGTCCTCAAAGGAAAACATTGTCAACGAGTGTTTTGAGCACCACAAATGTTCTGCACCTGTGTTTGTTTGTAACCAGACTGAGACCACCTCTTGAAGAAGGTCTTGGTCCGGTTGTTTTGGTGCGCACCTGAGTGTGATTGCTGAGTTCACACCTGCCCAAACGGACTGCACTTAGGGGGCAAACAAACTTGAGTTCAATTGAACCAAACCAAACAGTGCAGGTGTGAAAGCACCCTTGCGGTGTAAAGTCTCTAAAAAGAGTATAGTGAAGTCAAGAGTGCTCACTCTGCAGCAAAATCCAGGGACCACAATGTCCCCAGCAGTAACAGCACAGCACACTGACAGGCAAATAAAAATCAACTGAGGGGTCTCTGACAGATGATTTGAATCTCCGACTTTAAGGGGGCAGCTCGAGTAAAACCCCCAATAGAGACGCATATTCCCAATGGCTTGTATACACGTCCGAATAATGCTGAATAATAGCGGCACATTTGATATGTATTATCTGGAAAATGCTAAATTCAGAAAAAAAGGCCTTAGTCGGAAAATCC
This sequence comes from Epinephelus fuscoguttatus, assembly GCF_011397635.1. Classification (NCBI taxonomy): domain Eukaryota; kingdom Metazoa; phylum Chordata; class Actinopteri; order Perciformes; family Serranidae; genus Epinephelus; species Epinephelus fuscoguttatus. The sequence goes on from NC_064761.1 coordinate 35,143,661, forward strand.
AAACTAAACATGCTGTTTACATGACCCGTATCAAATTCAGAATATTGTCATATTAGGAATAATAGTGGAATAATAGCGTGCATGTAAATGTGCTCAATGACGGCTCAGTTTTGTTAAATTTGTATTTTTTATCTCACTCCTCAGGTGTGTTAGGCGGGAGCCGTGCAGGAAGCAGGATGTGTGCCTTCATTTTAGCCCTTACTCATTGTCACCCGAGACAGCGTGGATCAGCAGCACCCCAGCCTTTTAGCTGTGCTCCCAGGCCCTTTGCCCTGAAGGAATCCTCTACCCATCCTACCAGTTACCTGACTTTTATTTCTGCAACCCATACCCAACGCTCAGCCTTCAACCTTGGCTTTTCCCCAAATATGGGTGGATATTTGCACTTAATGCACCTGAATCGGGACACTGAGGACTCCATGACCTTGGAATTTTAAAAAAAAAAGAAAAAAAAGGGAGACCGATGAGGACTCTTCGGGAAGAGAAAATTAAAACACAGAGGATGTTGTGACTGAAGTGAGGGGAAGAGAAAAAGACTAAAGATGTGAAAGATGCAGGCTTTTCAACTCTGCATATTTGTTTAAAGACATTTTGGGGGAAAACCTGGGACCTTTCTTTTTTCCTCTCTTCCTTTTCTATCCTCATTTCCCAACAACATGGTGTTTCCACTTTATATATTTTAAGTGTTGTCAAAGGGGAATGTGTTTTTTTTTCTTTGGTGGTATATATAGAAAACGATGGGGTTTTAAAAAAAAAAGAAAAAAATCTGTGGCTTTTTGTGGAAAAACAAATCATGAACACTCTCTTGGTGTATTTGTAAAACTACCATGTATGTACAGTATGCATGTAAATGTCGTTGTCCAGGCGTGGCTACAGTACATCCGACCCTCCGCACTCAGCTCCAGTCCTCCTCCTCCCCTCGAAAACCTGAACCCATCGCAAATGGAAGAAATTTGCTCATAGTCAGTAATGTAGAGATCATCACCAACATATAAATGCTGAATGAAAGAGAAATTTATTTGTGATATTTTCCGAGACATTTGCTCCAGTATGGTGTATTTAATTAATAAAAATATTGAAGATTTAAAAGCCTCCTTAAATTCATTGTAACGTTTCAAAATCGACACTCAGAGGTACTGAACTTAGATTTTGCAGGTCTTAGAGCCCTCATTTTTGAGAACTGGGACAAAACCTTATTTTTTGTTTTTTTTTTATTTTTACTCTAAAATCAGGCTGGAAAATATATTTTAAAACATTTGTTCCCAATTGATGGGTCGCAGGTCTGTTCTGAATGGACTGCAAGTGACGCACAAACACGTCAAGTTTGTTAAAAACACGCTTTGTTTTTGGCACAAAGCTTTTATTTTGAAGTTAGTGACTAAGGGACAGCTTCTGGACAGGGACAGCAGACTAGCTTGACAACATGACCAAACACAAGTATGATGCTGAATGTATTTAATTGTTTGGACCTTGAACTAAAGACTGAGGAGAAATCTGGACCTCGTGGCTGGACCAGTTGGGAACCACTGTTTTAAAAGATTCAAGTCTTGACTGTTAAACCTTGTAATGATTTGATTTTTCCTTGAATCGCAAACATGATGGATGTCAGAGGTAAGATCTGATGGAGTTGACGAAAAGTTATATGTAATTGTTAATGTCACAGCAGTCTTAGTGAGGAGCCATTTTATTTTTTCAAAGTTGCTAATGCTAATTAAACCATAACTCTTATTTAGTTCAGATTACTGGTATTGGATAGCAATAATATTTTATGAATGTATCATAAAATAAAAATATGACCAGTACTTGCGAAACATTCCTGCCCTTATGGAAACCAGGAAGTGGGACAGGAGTCCTTGTGATATAGCTGACTTTTACACGTGATTAAATTATGTTTTTTGGTTGTTGTTTTTTTTTCAAATTTTTGACAAATATCTGGGACACATCTTTAAAGGCCCAACATCCTCAAAAAACGTAATTATCATATATTATAATTAAGCAATATCACACTCGAGTTCGTGATGTTATACTCCTATATCGTCACGGCTGTGATTCGGTCATAGGCACGAGGCCGCAGACACGAGTATAACATCACGAGCTCGAGTGTGATATTGCTTTTATACAACAGTTCAACAGTTAAATAAGCAAGGATTAAGAAATGTTGAAAAATGAGGACAAAATAGATAATTTAAGCATTTTATTTGTCTTCGGCCAACAAAAATAGTTCCCTCAGGATTCCGCTGTCACCGTTGCTATGTAACGCAGACATGGTGCGCCAGGTACTTACTCTTTATACATATTTATCTGCACATGTTCATTAATTGTGCAGCCGGTGAAATAAGTCTCTGGTGACTGCATGGTGGACTGTCGCTTCACAGGCACAGCCGACTCTGCCTTCTGATCTGACAGTACAGTATGTTGCTTTCCTCCAAGTCATTGAGCTCCGCTGATGAAACACTGACAAACCTGGATGTGTGCTCAGATGGATTCAGCTTCTCCTCTCCCTCATCTTCCTCTGCTGACCATTCATAGTTCAATTCAAAACTTATTTTAGGAAATAAATCCATATTTTTGGCTGTTTGACAGTGGATGAATTAATTAGCCTACAACGCAACTGCTAACCTAACTGACACTAACCGTCAGCTTTGATTTGATTGTTGATTGCAATCAGCTGTGAGGCGGAGTGATACATACACAGTGAAATAACCGTGATGTTGTACTCCAGTATCATCACGGTTTTACTGTCTCTCGACCAATCAGATTGCAGGGCCGGAACTAACTGTTGTATAATTAATTATTAGAATATTATAAAACAAAGATGATGATCGCAGTACATATTTACACCAATGTTATCAGCACATACTGTTAGTTTTAGTTTTTTAAGGCTTTTAAGTAGGGCTGTCAGCGTTAATTGTGATTCGATTAAGGTCCAAACATAATGCGTTATTTTTCCTTTAAATCTCCTTTATTGCATGCTGCTATTTTGTCCCTTCGACGCACCCTTACTTGTTGTCAAGCCACCGCAGCAGCTTCCTGCTTCTACAGTGATAAATAATAACGTCACCACTGAGTTTTTATGTGGCTCATGTCACTTCATAAAACTCCTGGATGAGCTTCTACCTATGAGCTGAGCACACAGGTGCAGCTAATCAGACTGATATCAGAGGGCAACCACATCTCCAAAGTCAGCAAAGCACTATTTCGGAGCGTGCAAACCGCCACAGACCTGTGGATGAAACTTAACTGAAGAAGTTAACTACAGCACTCATTAAATGGACGGAAACTGACTGCAGACCAGTCAACATTGTGGAAGACTTGGGTCTGAGGGACTTCCTCAGGTTGGCAGATTGTCACCAGTCCTATGCTTTACCATTGGGGAGAACAATAGTTTCACGCATAAAGGAGAAAGCTACTAAACTGTAACTCCTGAAAAGTGACAGTGCTGTTGCATTACCCAAGGGATCACTGAACATCAGTGAGTAATCACAGTTATATTGGAGTCACTGCACACCAAATTGACACTGATTGGATGACGTACTCCTCAGCTTTAAAGGCTCAACCAAAACCCCACAGTTGTAGCAGTGCAGCGCTGATTTGAAATAAATAAATCTAAAAGTCAAGATAAAAAAGTAAATTTCATTTGATTTCCAATCAAGACACTCTGGTAAGAATTTCTTCAACTTGTCTATACGAACTTCAAAACTGTTTTAAAAAGCAAAATAATGGAATTTTAAACAAGCGATTAAAAATGTGATTAATTATGTTTAATTATTGACATTCAGTGATTTAATCATTTGTAAGCCCTACTTTCAATGCATTTTTAATGGTTTGAAGTTGTGAATTCTTGTCTGGGACAAGGCCGTTTTCTGACAGCGGGCAAGTTTAGAAGTTCAAACTAGAAGTGAAGTTGACCTTTGACTTTTTGGATCACTTCATAATTTTATCCTATTAGACATTTGTGTGAAGTTTTGTCATAATTAGTGTATGACTTCCTGAGATATGGCCAAAAACGTGTTTTGTGAGGTCACATTGACCTTGACCTTGGACCAACACACTATAATCAGTTAATTCTTCAGTCCAAGTGGACATTTGTGTCAAATTTGAAGAAATTCCCTCAAGATGTTCTTTAGGTGTCACGTTACCAAGAATGAGATAGATGCAAGGTCATGGTGACCTTGACCTTTGACCACCAAAATCTCATCAGTCCATCATTGAATACTAGTGGACGTTTGTGCCAAATTTAAAGACTTTCCTTCAAGGTGTTCTTAAGATATTGTGTTTACCAGAATGGAATGGACGTACGGATGAACAAAAGCCGAAAGCCTCTGGCCACGGTTATCGTCAGTGCGGAGGTATAATAATGAAAGCAAATGAACATATTTTATAAATTGTATTTATTTTATATAAATATAAATCCTTTAAAAATAATCTTCCGAACCTGAAACAGAATTAGTGTGTTGATAAGTTATAATTTTTTTTTGTTTTTGGTGGGACTTGATTTGTGCCAGTGGTGAGTGCTGAGAATTCTTCTGTCGTTTGCCTTGTGATAAAGTTGTCTTGAGTCTGCTGTTTTTACAGATGAAGCATTTCAGTTGCGTCTTCATGTCTGAGTTACATAATTACCACAAGTTCAGTTCATCAGGTGCCCAAGAATTTATCCTTCATGCAAAAGCCTGATATCAATGCACGACTTGTCCAGCACACCATTTAAAACCCTCTATTGAACATTCTGCAGGGCTGCCATTCAATTTCCAGCCTGGCAATCATCAAGGTGCATGATGAGCGTCTAACTGAAAATGGATAAACATGTATCCTCTCTTTCTGTTCAAATGACCGTTTGCTATTCATCACTCTAATACCTGACAGAAATAGAGGAAAATGTCCCTTTGAAGATTCAATTACTGCAGAGAGGGAGAGAGGTGTCTCTCTTTGGCAGGCACAAATTGAATGGGCTATTTGCAGAACAAATTGGTGTTTGAAGTCCTTGCAAGACCTAATAGGTCTGAAGGAGGAACCTGGTAATGGCTGATGCGCTTATCTGTGGAGTCTGGGCTCCTCATGAGCCCGCCGCCGCTGTGGCTGAAACAATGCTGCTGTACAGGATAAGATGCAGAAATCAGCTCCAATAGAAGAAAAAGGGCCAAAAGAGTAAACAGACTTTTATGTTTTCAAATTTATATGCTACAAAAATCTTGCAAAGCCAGAAGAAACCGATCTGTTTTGAATGCGGACGCTTCTGAAAACATCTCCCTGAAAGTAACCTCTAACATTGTGATTACTAAATGTTTGAACATGAGTTGCATTTATAGGAAACTTGAGTGGAGTTTTGAATTACAGTGGATCTGTCTACAGCTCATGAAAATCTACTAGTGGAGGAACAAATCCTCAAGAAGGGCTTTAGTTTGAAAGATACCCCAACCCACGGTAGAACAAAACACAACTATGTTTTTTCATTTTAATATTTTCTTTCATACCATAAAACGTCAATTAAAAGTCTTTAGTAGCCTGGTGTAGCTACAAATTTTGACAAATAAAGGCCTGCCTGAATTAGAGGCCTGGTCTGGTTGCCAAAGAGTTCATTTTTATAGAGGTTCCTTGGATGTTTCCTGGATTCTTGACTTCCCACTTCAGCTAATGTTAGTTAGCTGCTTCAGTCGGGCATACAAATATGAACGTTTAAACTTTTGGCAATATGGAGATGCTACACATCGTTAGCTCAGTTGATTTCATTCTACTGAAACCATGGGCACCAGAGACGACTGTAATTCATTCAGATTTACCAACATGACAAAAAAACGAGTAATTACTTTTGCAAAGTCAAAAACACACTCAATAGAAAAACACTGCAGATCCAGATAACACAGCAAATGTTCGGTTCTTTAGGGGGAGCTACATAAATCTGCTGCTCTTTTATAACACTGTTAAAGACAAAGGAAAATAGGACACATACCTTTTTTTATGTCGCCTCATTACTCCACTTTTCTTCCTGCCTCAAAAACAGTCGCACTTTCTTGTCTGGTCTGTCTTGGGTCGAACATCAAGGTGTTCCACTCAGTGCTCCCCCTACAGGCCTGGAGAACATCCGTTGTGTTGACTGGATCTGCAGAGTTTTTCCTGTTGTATTTGTCTGTTTATGACTTTGAATGTATTTGTTTTGGCTTTCTGCAGCACACCTTTACATTTGCTGAACGTTACAGTTATGTTTATTTTGGAATTTTATATGTGTTTTTTGAACTGACATCTTTACTCAAACAAGGTTTAGATTAGCCGGCATATGTTGGCTTTTTGCTGGCATCATGTGTCGTTGTCCGGCCCAAATTTTCAATGGGAAATATGCCAAATAAATAAAATTATTTACAGCATATTAAGGAGCCTAATATTGTGAGACCTATGGGATATGCTGCCAAGACATAAACTTATATTGTGCATTATACTTTTATTATCCATTTTAACAGCGTACAGATCTATTTATCCATCGAAGCCAAACAGACTGCGTCCCTTCCTCTTCAAAGAATACACCATGTCCATGGCAGTTAGTGTGTTCGATGTAGTTTGGTGACAGCATCATGGATCACCCTCTCCAGGAAGACCTTGAGCACACCTTGAGCAGGTCTCCTCATAGATCAGACTGGAGATGTACGTAAGCAAGGTGAGCCAGATGGTGGGCTTGGTGTTTCCCTGGATGTTATCATGGAGGACTCAAAAGTTCAGGCTGTTCATATAAACTGTTCAGACGTTTTACTATGAGAAGTAATGCACCTTAATTCGTACATATCTCACGTATTCATGAGCCAATAATTTATGCATAACCCATGTATTTTGGAGGGCTGTGACCAGTGAGCTGACAGGAGTAGACAAGGAAGCCGTCCTGAGTGGTTCAGTTAGGAGGCAGGTTGAGGTGGTAGGACTTTCACCCTGGAGACTTATGTTTCAAACCATGTGAACTTTGAGGCATTTTACAAACATCGTCCTTTCCCTAAAACTAACCTCCGTAACCTTACATTAATTATTTATATTTATGTTACAGGCGTAACATCATTCGTGGGGTGCTTATTCATCGGGATATCATACAAACTGTTGTGGGTGCATTTTCGTAGAATAGCATTCAGATCCGTCTCCTCTTTGCCTCTGCCATTCATCTCTTATTAGTGACTCCCTTCAGTTGACCGCCTCTTCATTTAGGCTTGTTTTCAAATTATCTAATTTGACAGGCTTGGAATGGAATTTTGTATTCAGCTGCTGTTTAAATGAAGGCTGTTATATGGCTATTTAAAACATGTTGTTCTATATGGCCGTAATTCTGGAATATTAACAGCCATATTGGCCTCAACAAAACGAAAAGCTTAGCGTAAACTCTGTTCTGATGCTGCAGCATGTTTTGTCCTAATGTAAATGTGCATTTTTGCCCTTCTCAGCCACCGTACAAATGTCTGCTGTATTTAATTCTAAATTAAAATGAGATGATCAATAAATAGTAAATCAGGGAGAAGAGGAACAGACAGCAGCTTCAAGTTAAAGACCAAAGTATTCTGAAAGGTTCACACACAGACAGAAAGCACTCTGGACATGTTGCAGTTGCTTTAGAGCTTTCTAAGTTGCTCGAGGTAAATGCATGGATTAACTTTTCAGGATCATGTTTGGACAAGAGTCTCCTCACTCCAGCAATATTTTTAGATGATAAAAGGCTAATGCTGGAACAGACTTAATATGACTACTAATATTTAGATCGCAGTCCAAGACAACACCTGGCCTGACTCACAGTCATTACAGATGAAGATTAAAGGTGTGCAAAATGCAGAGCTCAGCAGACAGTAGTACCAAGATAAAGAAAACAACGGTTTTAATTTAGGAAATTTAAGATAAGCATTTTTTTGTAATAGATACCATAAATGTTGTTTTGTTTTGACACATATTCACCCTACATATGATTGGAAAACTGTGGAAGTGAACATGACATCATCTGTTGGAGCTTGATATCATTGCAAATGCACAAAAGCAATATGGTCAGATTTACAAAAAATAAAACAATCTCGAGGGATAATTCAGCTTTTCTTTTTTCATGTGACATTTAAATGGAGCTTTGGCTGGAGGTTCTATGAACCACTTAAAACAGGAATTTCGGGGGAGCAGCTATGTAAACATCATCAAAATGTATTAGTACTTAGATGACTGCGAAATGCTTCAAACACATCATCCTCATTTAGCTTAACTGCTGATTTGATTTAAGGTCTTTTTGGATGGTATGAGTATGAATTATGAAACACGGTACAGTTGTCGTCCAGTGGTTGGGAGGTGATAACCACAGAACCAGACCGCGCTCTCCACTTTCACCTGCTTATTAAACGAGTCTCAGGCCAAAGAAGCCTCTGACTATCAGATTTTTAAAAAATGAATTATCCTTTAAGTTGATTTTGGGTTTGATTTTGCTTTTAGGTGTAATCCACATCATAACAACACTATTTCGTGCTACACTAACGTTGGCCTTTTCCATTATGAAATCCGCTTGGTTCCATTAAGCTGTTTACTCACACACACACACACACACACACACACACACAGGCACTCACACACACACAGACATGCACACATAAACACACATGCATACACACATAAATAAGCTGCACACATGTGACACACACACATTTCATATGTCTCCCTATTTTAACTTATTGAACAAGTCAAATAGGTCAGTACCAGGCTCACTGAAAATATTAAAACACACACACACACACACACACACTATCTACACATATAATCCATATGTGAGAAGTTGCTTTGATGTGGCGAACCAGAGTGAGGGCTAATGGATCTCACCCGCAACAATGGAGCACACTTAAATGGCATGTCTGCCTGAGGGAAATCACTTTGCCTCAACTCCAGCTCCTTCCTGCTCTCACTGGGGAGTCTGCCGATGCACCACAACTGGATTACTTATGATTAGTCACCTTGTATTTATTTGTAATTAGTTTATGTCTTCATTCTGCCGCATGGTTCTGATTTATCTCAGTGTGATTGGGAGGTTTTTATGGAAGGCTCCACAAACCTGGGAATTTTATTCAGAAATCTGCCAAACTAGTTTTCTCTCTTTACTGTATGAGAAACAATAAACATAACACCTTCCAGATGCTTCATAATAAGAACTTCAACACGTTTTATACATTTATTTATTGAACAAAGTAAAGGGTTTATGACCTGGGAACACACTGTGCCTTTGTCTTAAACTCCTTTCAGTTGTTGTGTAACCATACATTTTGTATAAAATAAGTAGACGTAAACTTCAGGTCTGAAAACTGCCTTAATTCAGCCACTTCAGGCTGCTATAGACCCTTTAAGGGCCGACGTCACAATGACGTCATGTTATTAGCACGACTCTCCACCACAGAGCTGTGGGCTACATAGGAGTCTTAAAATGTGGTCTTGTTGTGTTATTGGGAGCCAGAATAGAAGGAGTCATGGCTCAAAACCAGCCGCCACTGCCCGTCAACAAAAGCAAAGACAGCTATGGTTAAATGCGATAAGACCAAAGGACTGGACGGAGGCCATCATCAAAAATGCTCACATGTGCAGCGCACACTTCATATCAGGTTAGGGAAAAAGTATTTCCTGTTGTAGGGATGAATAACGTTGTGTGTATTAAGGGTTATCATGTCCACCTCATCAGAAACTGGGGAGGGATTGCGCTAACTTATGCTAACTTTTTGGCGCATTAGCTAACATTAGCTTCAATAGCAAAACAAACTGGAGGATACTGATCAAGTGTCGTCCTCCTTTGTAAGATTTGCATAGTAATCAACCACAAAGCTTCCTGTGACATCATCCATCCACTGAGTGAGAGCAAAAGGGTCGGCCATTTTGGTCCCGTTGGTCAGTGTTCACTTTTTCAAGTAACACTGGCGGTCCCGGAGAGTGAGTGACCTGACATGGTGCATCTGTAAACTCAGTCTGACTCTCTACACCAACATAAGACCCTGTTGGTTGAAGAAACGGAGTGTTATATTTCTACATGAATTAACCAACGGTTAAGTTAATCACACATTCACTCCACTTGACACTCTGCTGCTCAGAGTGCACTCTGCCACTCTGAGAGTGCGGTGCTCTGAATAAATGAACGGTACAATTCAGACAATGCTCTGAATTTACGAATGGTCAAGTTTGCGCCAGAGTGCGCTCTGACACTCAGAATGCATATTTCTGAATGCATCACTCACATTATCTTCCTCCATTGTCCAAAACAAGCCAGCAGAAGTGACTAGCTAGTGCTAGCTAATGTCTGTGGAGAGCTGTTTTACATCCAACTAAGCCTCGCCCACCAAAAACATGACACTGTTTACTAACAGCAAAAGGGTCTGTCCAGTCCAGGATTAAGGGGAATGTATTGACAGAAATGGAATATAATATAGTACGTATGTTTTCTTTAGTGTATTATCACCTGAAAATAAGAATTGTGTTTTTGTTACTTTAGAATGAGCCTGACGTGTCTACAGTGGCCCAGAATGGACAAACCAAACATTGGTTCTGGATATGGCCATTTGTGTTTTAGCCTGATTTGCACCTCCCCAAAAATGTAAACACACTTTACAGTGACACATACCTCCTGACTATTTTTGTAAGCTGAAACCATTTCCCTCAGTGGAAATGAAACTTTTATTTACTTTAATTTCGCAGGTAAGATAATAAAGCATCCACAAAATAGCGTTTTATGTCTTGTGTGTGATTTATCCTGGCTTCATATGAGCAGAGGAAAAGTCCACTAGCCGCTGGGCTAATTAAATGTCTTAGACAGTTGTTTTGTTGGTGAACCTTGTGAGTTTTAATGAAGTCGAATTTTGTAACGTTACCTTTGTTAAATGTTGCTGTTGTCCCTGGCTTCATATGAGTGGAGGAAAAGTCTGCTAGCCAATAAGTTAACCTTGACAATGTTAAGGCTTGTGTAATAATGTTAGCATGTTTGTGGGGAAAGTGTGTCAAATAGACAAGTGTTATGTCAGTAAATCTTGTGAGTTAAACTGAAGCCCATTTGTGCACTTGTGTTTGACATTGTCTCTTACGCCACATTTAATGTGTGTTTTGAATCAATCAGACTTTACAGCACTTTATATAAACCCCACAGCTGACTGGTGTTTGGGGGTGTAACTGCAGAGTGTCACAGACACTCCAGGGCAAAAGTATAAATGCTCACATCTGCATAGGCCACATGTTAAGACTGAGCTGAAGCACAACTATGAATCTGCCTTAAGAATGGCTAAAGCAGAATACTAACTACTGACATACAACATGCCACAGCCTCACAGGGTTAACTGTTCATTTCATCTCATCTCATGTTTCCTGAGATGTATCTGAAACAAATACATGCTGTATTTTCCATGTCCTGTATTTCTTAAATAGAACTTCCTCCATACATCAGTCAACTTTAATTTCTTTATTTGTTCCATCATTGGCTCATCCATCCATCTGTTTTCTTGGCCAGTCTTGATCAGATTTTGCCAAAACCTGTGAAAATTATGCATCTCACCATCGCGTTCCAGCATTTCTGTAATTACACTGATTAGGTCCAAGGGGTTTAGTCTGTTCCTTTGTTCATTTGTATCTCATAAACCATTTATCAGATTTTGACAAAACCTGGGCAAGTGATGCATCTCAGCACCACACTCCAGTTTTCCCAGATTATAATGAGAGTAGGTCAAAACATCATGATACAAAGGTATCTCTTTACTGATTGTCCAGAGTCAGGAGGGGTGCTCAAGCCACTTCTTTCTCAAACATATCAAACATTAAATGGCATATATGCCAGAAAGGTTCACACCAGGTTTAGACTATCTGTAGATGTTGCTGCATGGTGTTCAGCATGCCTCAGCCTAAGCTTTCAGTGAAACCTGAAGCCCCTTAAAACACCATAATGGTGTGAAATGTGGTTCATAATTGTCTTGTTTCAGCCCACCGTGGAATCAGCAAACAACTTAAAATAGTGCCTGGCCCAGGGTGCTCAGTTACTTAGCAGGGTGTTCAATAACACAGAGAGGGACATGCAAATATTGGTAGGGCAATTATTGGCAGTCATGTTTGGCCTAAAGTAGCAGGTAACTCTATCCTCTCCATTATGTATGCTGTGAACTGTGGTGCAAGGAGCACCGTCAAAGCTTTGCTTTTTACTGTTAAAAGGCCCACCTCCTGACGAAAAGAGGCTCACTTTACGCTCAGATGTCCTTCGCAGTGGAAATGCACTCGTAATGCAACAAGAGAAACAAAGCACCTCCTGCCCTCAGGACTCTTATCTTCTTAAAGCCACATTCACTCTGAGTGGAATTTGTTAACACTCAGCGACGTTTCTTAAAAAAAAAAATAAAAAAAGGAGGAATGAATAAATTAATCTTTTCACATTTTCACACAAGAAACAATCTCAGATTCCCTAAAATATGTCTGAAATATCTTAATTATCTAAAGTGTAAATTATTTTTTATAAAATATTTTGATCTGCTTTCCTTTTTTTAACTTAAAAACTTGCCCTGTGCCAAAAACAGTCTCATCTCAGACAAGAATTCACGACTTCAAACAATTAAAAAATGTGTTAAAAGCCTCCAAAATCTAAAAGTAACCGTAACATTGGTGTTAAACGTACTGCTATCATCATCTTTGTTTTAAAATATGTTTTTTGTAAAAAGGTTGGCCCTTTAAAGATGTGTCCGAGATTTTTGTCAACCCTGTTAGATTTCTACAAAAACATCTTTTAATCAGTCATAAAAGAGGTTAGCTATATCACAATGACTCCTGTCTTGCTTCATGGTTTCCTAAAAGGTGGGAATGCTGCTAAAGTATGGGTAAATTGGGCTGGGCAAAATGGCTCGAAAGTAATACTGAATTAACTACAGTTACAATGAAGTTACAAAAAGTAGCTACTGTTGTAATAAAGTTGAATTAAGTATGGTCATAATTACATAAATCTAAGCAGAACCACTGGTGCTTTTATTTTGAAGCACTCAGCTCATTTTGGGCTGGAAGTGTTGATTATTTTGCTGTGAACAGTCAAAAGTTGGATGTGAACAGAAAGTGAACTATTGCCACTGCACCTTTAAACGTGAGGATTTATTGACTGTGAGCTGGAAACACACTCACAGCTCTCCAGTTAAACATTTATAATATTTGCAAGTTGCAGTGGTGCTCCATGGTCACAAAATGTGACTAAATAGTAACATTAGCAGTCTGGAGCCCTGCTATGACAAATACACCCTGCCTGCTCACACTGTTGCTCGTGAAGAAAGTGATCTGGATGGGTGGAGGAGTGTGTGTTACATTTCATGACAGCCGAACCGAAAAGCTAAAGTGAGTTTCATACCGGTGGTTTAATAAAATGACGTAACCATTATTATACTCAATGTTCGCGATATAGTCATTTTAATTTTCCCACGTGAAACAAGCTATGATGCATTGAGTATATTTGATATCCTCCTTTGAGACCCTGTGTCCTCATATGAGAACATCACATTTTGGGTTTACTTGACCTTACACTTCATTTTACTTAACTTAGACCTGTTGTCCTCGTTCATGGGCACTTTTTTGTGCCATCTAGTGGTAGTAAGAGCACAATACACAAATCCATGTAAAAACAAGATGGCAGCCATCTCTGCTAAGTCAGTCTGGCAACAAATTTGACAAATTTTAGCAACAGTAATGCTAAGACACTGTAATTAGGAAGTACTCGTTTGAGGACATTGGGACTTATTGGGTCCTACTGATCCCAAATAGCTAAGAGAATTTAAAAATGCATACCAAACAAAAGTTCGGGTCTCAGGAGGATATGTTGCCCACCCCTACGGGTAAGCTCTCTATTTTTTGATGAATTCATTAAATAATATTGCTATTGGGTGTGTCTCAACAGTAACAGGTCAACTACATAGCCCTCAGAAATCAAAGCTAATAAGAATTATGGTTTAAAAATGAGTATTTTGATTAAATAAAACGACTCCTCACTATGACTGCTGTGAAATTAATAAATATATAGCTTGTTGTCAACTCCGTAAGACGTTAACTCCGTCAGATCTTACCACTGATGATCATCACGTATGATATTCAAGAAAACACTGGGAGCTTTTCCCATTACAAGGTTTTATAGTTAGGCTTTGATCTTTTAAAATATATTTTCCAGCCTAATTGAAGAGTTAAAAAAAACCAAAACAAACAAAAGTAAGATTTTGTCCAAATTGTCAAGAATGAGTGATACAATAAAGAAATTTAATCGTTTTTTAATCAAGTAACTGCATCGTCTTTTCCACTGAATAAATAAATACACAAAAGGAATGGGAGCAGCTCTTACTGCGCCGACGTTCATGTTTATTTCACTAGAGAATATTACAAACATGACATGTGGGCTCAGACGGCTTTTATGGGACGTTATTGAAAAAATGAGCATAAATACAAAAGGAATGAGATACTCAACACTTAAACCCGCCGCGTGCACGCACACGCACACACACACACACACACACACACACACACACACACACACACACAGACCTCCCCTTCAACTGGTTTGACTCTTGAAAAGCATTCCTTGCTCCATTTTCCCCCATTCTCCTCAAGAATGTAGTAACAATAATAATGCATTAAGTGGGCTGAGTACTCTAAACACTCAGAGCTTCCTCTCACAGTAAGTGCAGAACCAGTTTGTCTGCTGTTGAAAGCATCTTACACAGAGTCCTACAGAGAGTGGAGAGTTCGCCTCCGCTCCCCCACCCCTCTCCTTTCTGTCTCACACACACAAACACAAACACACACACACACACACACACACACAAAAAAGACTCCTACACACTGTCTGTGACTCCAGATGATGAGCCGAAAACACCGTCAGACTGGAGGTCTCGCGCTGTCCGGTGAGTCAGAGGACCTCAACGTGTGATATCATCCTGTTTGCGCAGGTGTCCTGTGATGCCTGCAGAAAAAGTCCCATCTGAGTTCCAGCGCTCATCGTGCTCCTGTCTGCTGGAGCCACCAGCATGGTGCAGCTCTGAGCAGGGGGTTAAATCCCCCATAAGAACACCAAAAGGTCACCAAATGCTGTTGTTTATCAGCCATCCTAAAATGAAGCACTGAGCGGGTACCCTGTGGATTGATTTTAGCCTCTCTGTGCCTGCAGCACTGCAAACACACCATATCACTGTCAAAGAATGACACTATTTTCCTACTATAACATTGCTTTTAAATTACTGTGACCCAAGTCCCCTTTGTTGCTATTCAGCAGATGGCCAGAAAAGTTTAAATATATAAATAATGCTTCACTCTGCCAGGTTTGATCTGGAGCACCAGCATATTAGATGGGCTCTGAGCAGATGAAAGACATAAGAACACTTAATAAGGTCACCAACATTTTGTTTATCAGCCATCAACAGAAAAGACTGCAGGGTACCCTGTGGATCATTTTACTAACTAAACAGAAAACATTGATCTCTCAACATCAGGCTGATTTTGTTCACTGATCTACCGTTTCACTTCCTGTTTGACAGTGTCATTGTCAGTTTGTAAAAAAAAAAGATCCAGATGTAAATTTCAAGGAACCAGAGATGACTGCGCGTGTAATGCTCATTTCTTGGTTCCTAGACATAACTGACACTATTACCTACTATAACATTGTTTTAGCCAGCAGTTACTGTTAAGAGTCGGTGTCCTGCTGGTGGGCAGCAGATGGCTACAGAGTTTAAATATATTTCTCAATGCTCCACTCAGATTTTTTACATTTTCAAACTTGCAGACTTCAGTGGTTTCTGATGGGCCTGAGGTATGATTTAAATCCAAAGCACTTAATAAATAGTCTAAATCATTTTTCATATCAACGCCTCACTGCAGCATTAGCGCTCTGGATAGCTTACTAACTAAAGTGGAGCTAAAACATTGATCTTTTGGGGAATCAGGCTGATTTTGTCATCCAGCTCCAGATCTACCCTTTCAGAGTGTTCCTGATGCAGACTCCACCGGAGTTTGGTAGAAAAAAATCCCAGATCGACTCAGCAGAACCAGAGATACAAGCAAGTAATTCTAACATTCTTCTTCCTAGACATAAATATCTTCATAAATAATCATGTAAAAAATGTTAAAATCTGTCAGAATATCTTTCTTATACGTAGATGCAGAGGAATATGCAATCGGAACATTAAAACAAGGATTATACACCACTGTGTAAACAACCCCATCTGATGTTTCAATTGTTTATCTGTTACTTTTAGCAAATGTTAACACTTTCAACATTTATTAGAAGTAACACTATTTCAACAGTTCATAAATTACTTTTAGCTAACTATTTTAACCATTCATCCATTACTTTACGCTAAATATTTTAACCATTTACTCATTACTTTTAGCTAACTTTTTAACCATTTATCCATTACTTTTAGCTAACTTTTTAAATCATTTATCTTTTACTTTTAGCTAACTTTTTTTTAACCATTTATCCATTACTTTATGCTAAATATTTTAACCATTTACTCAGACTGCAGACTAACTTTTAGAACAAAAATCCATTACTTTTAGCCAACTGAAATCATTTATCTTTTAAACAAGCAACATGGCTAACCATTTATCCATTACTTTATGCTAAATATTTTAACCATTTACTCATTACTTTTAGCTAACTTTTTAAATCATTTATCTTTTACTTTTAGCTAACTTTTTTTTAACCATTTATCCATTACTTTATGCTAAATATTTTAACCATTTACTCATTACTTTTAGCTAACTATTTTAACCATTTATCCATTACTTTACACTAACTATTTTAACCATTTATCCATTACTTTTAGCTAACTTTTTTAATCATTTATCTTTTACTTTTAGCTAACTTTTTTAACCATTCATCCATTACTTTACGCTAAATATTTTGACCGTTTAATCATTACTTTTAGCTAACTTTTTAACCATTTATCCATTACTTTTAGCTAACTATTTTAACCATTTATCCATTACTTTTAGCTTACTTTTTTAACCGTTTATCCATTACTTTTAGCTAACTATTTTAACCATTTATCCATTACTTTTAGCTTACTTTTTTAACCGTTTATCCATTACTTCTAGCTAACTATTTTAATCATTTACTCATTACTTTTAGCTAACTTTTTTAATCATTTACTCATTACTTTTAGCTAACTTTTAACCATTTATCCATTACTTTTAGCTAACTTTTTTAACCGTTTATCCATTACTTCTAGCTAACTATTTTAACCATTTATCAATTACTTTTAGCTAACTTTTTTAATCATTTATCCATTACTTTTAGCTAACTTTTTAACCATTTATCCATTACTTTTAGCTAACTTTTTAACCATTTATCCATTACTTTTAGCTAACTTTTTTAATCATTTATCTTTTACTTTTAGCTAACTTTTTTTTAACCATTTATCCATTACTTTTAGCTAACTTTTTTAATCATTTATCCATTACTTTTAGCTAACTTTTTAACCATTTATCCATTACTTCTAGCTAACTATTTTAATCATTTACTCATTACTTTTAGCTAACTTTTTTAATTATTTATCCATTACTTTTAGCTAACTTTTTAACCATTTATCCATTACTTTTAGCTAACTATTTCAACTGTTTAGCCTCTACTTTAGGTTAACCCAACTATTTTAACTGTTTATCCATTACTTTAAGCTAACTATTTACAGCATGTATTCGTACTTTTAGCAAGCTAACACTATTTCAACTGTTTATCAGTTACTTTGAGCTAACTGTTTCAAATGTTTATTCATTTTTTTTTTTTTTTTACTTTTACAACTGTTTATTCATTACTTTAAGCTAACCTAACTATTTTACTGTTTATCCATTACTTTAAATTACCTAAATATTTCAACCGTTTTAACTTTTTCTAAAGCTAAGTATTTCAACCATTTATTCATTACTTTAAGCTAACTATTTCAACTGTTTATCCATTATTTTTTAGCAAACCTAATTTTTCAACTCTTTGTCTTGCTTCCTGGCTGTTGTTAATAGACTCATCTGTGAGATTTGTCACTATAACAAGCAATAGGTGTTAATTGTTGCATCATTGCAGGAACTCCTGAGTAAACCAGGCAGCTAATCGAATTCAGAGCAGAAAACAAGGAACAGTTCATTAAGAAAAAATATGCTGCAAAACACAGTAAGTGAGAGGACTGTTGTATTTGCTTGCCAATGTATAAATATCAGTGATAACTCTCTTAACCATGACGTAACTTAATCATCAGCACTGACTCAGTAAGATTCACAGTGTTTGTTATGACTTCTGTAGCTGTTGTTGATAATACCTAAGAAGGGAAATGAAAATCTGCTAACGCCCCAGTCTTTCCTAAAGGAAAGCAAAAGTTGAGCTCAACAGCACAAGAAGAAAAAAGAAATTTCTCAGTCTTCAAAGCTGGAGCCATTAAAGAGCACTAAATCAAGTTGCCAGTTGTCTCAGCAAAGGACTGTGTGATTTGGCATTATCTTTGCAATTACAAGGAAGGGAGTGGGATCTGCGTAAGATCTCTCTGTCTATGCCCTTTAAACACACACACACACACACACGCAGAGAGTGTGGAGAGACAAGCCCTCCAGAGACAGAAAATATACCTGAGGGATATCTTCTGCCTTTGATTTCATAGCTCTGCACTGCCTTAGTCCTAAATTAACTTAAATACCATAGTAATCTAAAAAAGAGGGTGGGGGTGGAGGCTTGTGTTTGAGGGCGGAGGCATTTTGTGTTCATCTAAGTTGAGTTATGTCCGTTAATAACTGCTAGTTTTGCCCAAAGTGTCATTTCTTTTCGCTGCAGTTGTCATATTATATTAAAGGAAGTAAATCAACAATGTAAAGAACAACAGACTCCACAAATACCTGAGGACAAAAATGCAAAGCAAAAGACCTGAAAGTGAATTTCTGTTCATCCCGCGGTCAATGACCTATACATGTAATTATGGGACCAGTTCAAGCAGCTTCAAATACACCCCGAAGAATGTCCTGAACCGTCACTCCGTCCCCTCAGAACTGAAGTTTTTATTTTTTTAAAGGCACTACAGCTCCCTGTTTCTTCATATGTCACAAAGATTCAGAATCTGTGACCTGAAACAGCCCGAGGAGAGCGACTTCACAGGCAGTTTCCTCGGGGACTAATGTGTTTTCAGAGCGGCGACCATCTTTTTCGCTGTTTAATGAGCTCAGTCATAAATAAATGCATGGCCTTAATTAGCCTGCGTGTGGCGGGGGCACTGGAATTAGTGTGGAGCTGTGGAGATGGAGGCTCCATGCCCGAGTTCTTCTGGAGATGGTGATCCGGGCGTGGGGAGGTGGCCTTTGAGCAGATGCTCTCGCTCTCTGCTGGTTGAGGCCTCCATGACTCCCTCCTTTCATCTAAATCTATTAAGCTGCTTCTCACCGAGCTCTCCTTGGCCGGTGGAGGAGCTTATACTGGACAGTGGGCCGAACCAGGGCCAAACTAATCTGTTTTTTTAAGATGATTAGATCAGAATTACTATTACTATTAGTGTTTATTAAACAAGAACCATTCACAAACATTAAACTCAACATGAGACAAGAATTATGAAAGTAAGTTTCAGTTTAAAATAACCTTCCACTGTGTAGCAGCTCTAAGCAGTTGCACTATTTGAATGATTATAATCAAACTTTCAGGAGAATAAATTGCCAAAATTGTGCAAAATTGCTCCCTATCAGGTACCCTGTCTATTATACTTTATTTTAAGTTTTGAATTCTTTGTGTGATATGTGTGCACTACTGATTCAAGCCTAAAAAACACCCAGAAAAGAATAAATATGCAGTGTCCACAGCATACACTACTTTCCACTGAAGTGCAATCAATGGTTCATGTGAGAATTACAGTGAGGCCACACTGTGATGAAGCAAAATGAGTGGTGGGTACTTGGGTACCTGCCAAGGGGGAAAAACCTTATTGTTATTCCGAGTCAGAGATATTGTGAACTACGATGCCGCCACCTGATGAAAACAACAGCGAAAGAAGTAACAACAAACCAAGCCAACATTTAAAATAGGACACAATACAAAACATGATATGAACTGATTCAGCTTATTACTCAGTAATTTCCTTTGTATTTGATTTCACTTATTAACCAACCGCTACAAATAACAACTAGGGCTGTCAAGAGATTATAAAAATAATCTAATTAATTACATGCTCTGTGATAATTTAATCTAATTTAAATGCATACATATTTGCTGTAAGTAGTGTCAGAGGATGCCATCTGTAAAGCCTCTACTAACCCCCTGAGTGTTAGTCAGTCGGTCACAGGTCGACTGACTCAGTCTGAACGCCTAGTCGAGTGTGGCTTAGTCTCGCTCACCAGACCTTTCTCAAGAAAAGAAAGGTCTGGCTGCGGCGACTCTCACTTTAAGATTGGAGAAAAAAACGCCCCAGCTTTTTTTTTTTTTTATTTATTTCAACCAATCACAATCTTCTTGTTCTTGGCAGTGCCACAGCAACGGTGTGCTTGCAAAAATATTGCCGGGGGGAAACAGGTTTTGGTGTAACATGCCCACAAAAATATCGCCTACAGGATGCAAACCATGGCAGAAAAATGGCTACAAGATCAAACAAGATCAAACACTGCAAAAGTTAGTAAAGGACATGTTGAAAACTGCTACACAACCGGAGGTGGTAGGGTGGGACTTCAGTGGGTGGCTCGTTCCGCCCAGTGAGAGGCTGATCTATGCAGCGAACTTGCACCCACTCAGACTAAAGGGCCGTCCACACCAAGAAAGATAACTGTAACGTTAACTATAACGATAACAATGGCAGCATCCACACCAATGAACGATATCGTCGTGTTGCTAGGTTACGCCAAACACACACTGCTCGGTGCGGTCGGCAGGGGAGGGATGAGTGCAGCAAATCTACCAGCCACTTGCATATTTCACCAGCATTCAGCTGGTAACGTTAAATGGTGCTAATTTTGGTCCGTGAACGGTGGTGATAGTAATCATAAGGAGGCGAGACAGTTGTTGTCATTCATGTTTAGCAACGTGAGGTAATGCTAGTTAGCATAACAGCTAGCGTTGGCTATTCATAAACGTCTTATCTCTGTGAACAAAAACACTCACCACTTAACTTATGCCAAGGGTGCGCCCGATTGCGTCCCAAATTTCCTTCTTCTTGGTCGCATCTTTATAAAGTCGCTCACTCTTATTATAGAAGGGTGGATTTTTTTGTACCTCGGTGATTAGCTTCTCTCCTACGTCATCCGCCATGTTGAATGAGTCTGTGAGTGACATAGTGACGTGATGAATGTCTCGACCTGTCATTTCGGATGGATTTTGATTGGCTGTCAGTGTTTCTGTCATTCATCAAATCGCTCTGACAGTGATCCAAACGATATCGTCCACCACTGTCGTTGTTGTTATAGTTGTAGTGTGGACGCTGCCTTCCACTTGAGTTTAGAACGATTTTTAAAACTGTATATTTATAGTTATATTTATAGTTATAGTTCTTGGTGTGGACGGCCCTTTAGTGTGGCTTGACAATGCTAGCTGCTAGTGCTTGCATCAGAGGCTGTGCTAGCTTGGACCTCCAGGTTAGCCGCTAAATGCTTCGTGTTGAGGTGATATTCAGGCTTGAAGTTCTCCTTTGGTACAAAAATTCCTTACTGCAGAAATTGCAGAGAACGTTGCTCCTATCAACAGATCCATCTGAGAGACACAGCGACTTAAAACAATGGTGAGCAAGAAAAAGTATAAATAGTTCATGTCCTTTGGTAAGTTCCGTGGCCCCTCTCCAATGGCTTCCTGAGGCTAATCTATGAGCTAATAATGGGTGACTACCAAAAAACAATTGTTCTGTCTGAACTCTGATGCTTACTATTTAACTGAATATGATTTTGTTAAATGTTGTTGTTGTTCAGCTGTTTTATGAGTTACTGGAGTCAGTTTAAAGCAGGAGGGAGGCCAGATTAGATCATGTGAAACACCGCTCTCGCTTTGTTTGGATTGTTTTGAAAAAAGAACCATTACAAACAAGACAAATGCAACTGCTTCATCTTCCAGCGAAAAAGTATTTAACATTTCACTCGCTGTCGACTTTACGTTTCTTTGCTGTGGCCATGTGTGCTACCTAGCAGGGCTGTAAATCACCAGTTTCATTGCAATGTTTTTAGTGTGACCCATTATAAGCTTTAGCATCTCTTCATTGCACAAACTAGCTTAGCGGCTAGCCGACTTTTTTCCTCTTCTCATAAGTTAACAAATTGCATGCGGCATTACAATTTATTTTTCTTCCTCACTGTTGGTTTAAGTCGCTGTGTCTCCTGGCAGAACAGTTCAGTTGAATTTCAGCCTGCATGCACATTTTTTCAGCCGAACATTGTTGAAACAGCAGCTAATGTTTCTGTAGTGAGAAGTTAACGGAGTGAGATGCTCGTCCAGGTAGGTAACGTTACGTCGTGTTTTATATCCTAACAGCACTGATTACATATGGCTTGTGCTCTGTCTGTTGACCTGTGCTTTCTCCGAAATCTAAAATATTTCCGCACTGCTGATTTTTAATAACATTATCCTAATCATCTGATGATGACACAGACTTTCAAAATAAAAGCGATGGAGCGTTACACCCCTACTACCTTGCAGGAAATGTTTGCTGTCTGTTTATGAAAACACATTAGTTCTGCCTGTGTATTTCCTGTTTGATGAATATCTACAAACTGTATGATAATCCTGTCATCGTAGGGTGAATGGAAAAGTTTTTTTTCTTTATGAACAAAAGCAAAAACAGAGAGGGGTGGCAGCATCTTCTGTGACCACTTATGTCAAATGAGCGTTTGATTCCTCTCATATCGATCTCAGGCTCCTGAGGTAAATCGAATAGTTGTTCAATTTGTGACATCAGCAAAAATTGTGTCATCAAAAGAAACAATATATTGTACCACAATGAAACTACTGAATCACACCCCTATTACCTTCGTATCAAACCAAACGAGCCACATGCTGCTTTATAAAAAGTGTATATAATGTCAGGGAGATTCTTATATATAAATGACTGACTGAGGGATTGATTGATTGATTTGATTGTCTCAGACTAAAGGTCCAGAAGTGAGATGAGTATCTTACTAGCAGCAGATCAGGTGGGCAGCTGCATTGAGAGACAGGACCATTTACAATACGCAGGTGGTGACAGAAACATTACTAAAGTGGGCGAATGCCTGTTGGGGACGTGGTGACTAATTCCCCTCTCATATTGCATTCTAAGTTACAGTGCAACTATGAGAAGGCTGGGGGCTCCTCCGCTCCGGCATTGGCCAAAACCTGAACACACACACTGATGACTAACCACGCTCACTCTGATGAAAGCAGAGAGGGGCCTATCGTCTCTCTTGACCAGCGCTGTCTGTGACATTACGGCTCTTGACCATGTAAACAGCTCGAGCGTAGTACACTTTGCCTTCTCACCACACATCAACATTTGTCCAAAACAATTTGTGGAGAGTGGTCCTGGATCAGGCTTGTAAAAATACATCGGGAACAGACATTAGTAATATTGCAGGCCATATGTGTGGCAGACCACTGAGGTCACCTGACACTGAAGGTCACCTTTTCCAGTTCAAATTATTAAGTGCTTCCCCTCTAATCAGATGAGACGTCCCACATACTGCCCATGCTCATAGCAACCAGTTTATTTATAGGCTCCAAACTGAAATGACCAGTTGGTTTAATTTAATAGTGAGCAATAGGATTATACATGGAAACAAATTACCTAAGTGGGGGTACACGCTACCAAAATCTTTTAACAATGATGGAAACCACGGACATGATGTCTCCCAGTATTATTTCATTATTGGGTTTAGCCTCTGCATCTGTCAGCTAGGCCTGGCTTCTGGATGGGCCCAGCTTGTGTCCAGACTGACGCACAGCTGCTAGCGGCTCACATAGACCCACGCCCCAGCCATCCTGCACTCCAGGGTCACGAAGGGGAAGGGCAGCATCCTACCCCACCAGCCACCACAGACGCAGGTCTATTACCCAATTACAATTCAATTTCATAGCCTCCCGTGTTGAAAAGAAACAGACATGAAGCTCTCACATGTTTCCTACCCAGCAAAAATGTGGCATTGTACTGTACATTTCTGTAAACCACAGATATGTTACACTTGCATGTTATTATGTAGTGGACACACTGAATGTTGTGTTTCAGCAAGACTGTGGTAATTGTGTGGTTACGTTTAGGAACAAAACCCACTTGGTTATTGTTAGTAAAAGACCACGTTTTGGCTTAAAATACCCAGATTTAGGGGCACAATCCTCATTTGATATACAGCAATGTCTCAGTCAAAAACAGTGTCTTTTTGTGGCACTATCCCTGGTAGAAAAACAGCAATGGGCCGCAAAAACACCCATGTTTGGGGGCTAAAAAGTCACAGGAAATAAAGGCACCAGTAGCTAAGAAACAGACATTTGGGGGCTAAAAGCCACAAGAAACACAGTGATGGGTCGCTAAAAAACACCCACATTTTGGGGGCCTAAAAAATCACTGGAAAAATAGTAACCAGTTGCTAAAAAACACAAATATTTGGGGCTAAAAAACACAGGAAACACAGCAACTAGTTACCAAAAAACACCCATGTTTGGAGGCCAAAAAGTCGCTGGAAAAACAGGCACGGGTCATTAAAAAACACCCGTATTTGGGGTCTTAAACATGGGGAAAAACATGCAAAGGTTGGTTGCTAAAAAAAGCAATGTTTGGAGACCAAAAAGGTGCTGGAATAAAGGCACTGACTGCTAAAGAACTGATGTATGGAGTCAAAAAGCTGCAGGAAAAACAGGCACGGTTCACTGAAAAACCCATATTTGGGGTCTTAAAGGCCAGTGGAAAACAGTAACCCATCAGTAAAATACACCAACATTTGGGGGCTAAGAAGCCGCAGAAAACAAAAGCATGAAAAAAAGACCCATTTGAAGGCTAAAACAAAAAAATAAATAAATAAATAAATAAAGAAGGAACAGGTTGCTAAAAAACACTGACGTTTGGGGGCCAGAAAGCCGCTGGAAACACATGCAAAGGTTGCTAAAAAAAACAATGTTTGGAGACTAAAAAGGTGCTGGAAAAGAGGCACAGATCACTAAAGAACTGAGGTTTGGAGGCTAAAAAGCCGGTGGAAAAACAGTCACGGCTCACTGAAAAACACAGACATTAAAGGGCTAAAAGGCCGCAGGAAACACAGACACGGGTCCCTAAAAAAGAACCGCTTGAAGGCTAAAAATCTGCTAGAAAAAGGAATGGGTTGCTAAAAAACACTAATGTTTGGGGGCTAAAAACCAGCTGGAAACACAATGAGGGGTCCCTAAAAAAGATCTGTTTAGAGGCAAAAAAATTGCTGGAAAAAAAAAATACCGATGTTTGGGGGGCACAAAGCCGCTGGAAAAACATGCACAGGTCACTTAAAAAAACAGCCATGTTTGGAGGCTAAAAAACCGCTGGAAAAACAGGCATGGGTCGCTAAAAATCACCCATATCTGGGGTCTTACAGGCCAGTGGAAAACAGTAACCCATCACTAAAATATACCAACATGTGGGGGCTAAAAAGCCGCAGAAAACACAGCAATAGCTTGATATCAATCACCCAGTTTAGTTTGGTGTTGGTCTCCAACAGTGATCTGCAGCTTGGCAGGCATCTCATCTACGTGTCACGCCATCCACCATCCCCCCACCTCCACCTCCTGATGAACGTCAGCTCATGTCGTACGTCATTTTAGAAGTGTTGATATGATAAGTATGAAACGTAAAACTGTAACATATTAGTGGTTTGCAGAAACGTAAGATGCCAGTATTTTCTTCTGGCGACTGCTGACCCTGTACATCAGTGGAGATGTTAGTCCATCACTGGCTTTGTCTGCACATCGTGGTGTCTGTTATTGTGTCTACTGCACGCTCCTGGTAGTGAACAGAGAATCTATTCTGACGTTGAGCCTTTTTAAACGTGAGTAAGCTCAGACATTATTTAATCTGATGAAGTACAGGGGGCCAACATCAGCACTCGAGCAGAAAGCTTAAAGACGTAGTAAACCGTTTCTCCTCTAAAAGGCTTGTGCTGGTGACAAGATTATTATTATTATTATTTTTATTATCAAAGAATGCAATTAGACTTCAGCCTTAATATCTCAGAGGCTGTCTCATTCTCATACTACTCTGCTATGCTTGCCAACTGCAATCAGAAATAACTCTGTCCCTTCAACTTAATGAAAAACAAGTACTTGGCTATAAACTTGTAGTCATCCTCTATCCAATCACATTGTCTTGAGTAATTAAAATGATTAGCTTAATTAGCTTAATTAACTAAATTTGACTACAGGACATGGCCATATGGTGAAGAAAAACAAAGATGGGAGCTAATTAAAGTTAAAATAATGCAGGTTTTAATTAACTCAACCCTTAGGCATCAACATTTTCAAATTTATCCAAGCTGATAATTAAAAAGTCCTCTTGCCCAAGCAACATTTCTTCTCTGAGCTAATTAAATCTGGAAATAAATTAGCAACATGACGCTCCAAATATTAATTCCTGCTAGAAGATGACTTCACTTTCTAATGAAATTAATTAGCTGCACTGGACCCTCAATCAGATGCCAGGCGCTGTCCGTGAGCATAGACCTCATGTAATCTAGCGGCGGGCTAAGGGCCTGAGGGCAGAAATTTACAATTGTAATGAACACTCTTTAACTGTGTGTCTCTCTTAATATACCAAATGAACATGTAGATCTATTTATGCCAAAGGCTTCCTCATTTATAAAGGAGCGGTAAGACCAGCTAGTTAAAACTTTCTTTTTTTCCAGAAAGAATGTGTAGTGCGAGAGAGCACATAACCACATAGCTGCCAAAAGCAATGCCAAGACCAGCTTCAGCAGCCTGTAAGGTTCCACAGGCTGTGCCTGTGTGTGTGCCAGCCTATTACAGAAGACCCTCATGAATTCACCCCCCTACACTCTCTTGGCAGCTTAAGGGGATGACACTGTGGACGGGGAAGATGCAGTAAAATGTATCCGTCTGCAGTTTCAAGTCCTCACCGTCTCCATTGCCTTTGCATATAAATTACTGTATATACTGGGGCAGTGTTGTAAAACAAACTTCATTATGGACCATTATGGCTGTGTTTAAACAGCCGTCTGGTGTGTGAGCACACGGTTTTACCTTATATTCTTATATACTGTAGGAGACAGGAGGACAGAGCATCGAGCATGAAACAGACACGGTTTACTGCGTCAGTGGAAAAACAGGTTACAACATATTCAAACAGATTTTAAGATTATGATTAAGATGATAAGATCAAGATGAAATTTTAATGATCCCCAAAGGGAGAGTGCATAAAAATTAAATAATTACAGCTAAATCCAAAAAGTTCTAGTGTGCAGAGCCACGACAGCGAGTCAGGTGTGATACTTCATCACAAGTTCATAATGTATCACAGTTACCGCAGTAAATTAACAATGTCGGCCGAAACTGTTTGTTATGTTTGTTTCTACAAACCTTGAATATGTTACATTTGTACGTTTCATACATGATTCTTAAGTATACTGACTTTGTCATCGGGAGGTGGAGGGGATGGTGGATGGCGTGACAAGCTACAGACCGCAGCAGACCAACAAACAACAACGCCGGTTGTTTTCGGCAACCCTTAGCAGCGTTTCCACTGATGTTTGAGTGTTTTTCATCAGTATGTTGCAGTGTTTCCCAGCAGCACTGAACCTGGATGTTTCTTACCGACACATCACGGTGTTCTTCGTGGTGTTTTTAGCCAACAAACGGTGCTTTTTACCAACATATTGTTGAGTTTCCCGGCGATGTTTGAGCCACCAAGCCTTGGTATTTTTCACCACCAAATTAGGGCCTTTCTAAGCTACGTTTAAGCCAATGAATCCAGGTGTTTTCACCAAAAAGTCACAGCGTTTCCTAGCATTGTTTAAGCCAATGAACCTTGGTGCTTTTTACCAACACATTGGAGCATTTCAAGCACTACATTTCAAGTAGTGTGTGTAGTTGTTAAGCAGCGTTTTTTAGCCAACGGCCATGGGTGTTTTTCACAGCCACATCGCAGCATTTGAGCCAACAAACCCTGGTGGTTTTTGTCAACAAATCACATAGTTTCCAAACAGTGTTTCAGCCAACAAACCTGGGTGTCTGGCGGCGTTTCCCTGCGGCATTTGACCCACTGAACCTTGTGTTTTTTTTATCTACACGTCTACATTTGAGCCAACAAACCTAAGAGTTTTTCACTAACATGTCGCACTGTTTCCAAGCAGCGTTATGGCCAACGAACCAAACAGAAACAAATGGTGTTTTTTATAAACCTATTGTTGAGTTTCCAAGCATTATTTGAGCCACTGAACCTTGGTGTTTCTTACCAACAAATCACGGCACTTCCAAGCAGCTTTTAAGCCAACTAACCCAGGTATTTTCCAGGGACACATTGTGGCATTTGATCCACTTGACCCTTTTTAGCGCCTTTTGTGACACCAAATGTGGGTATTTTAGGCCAAAACATGATCTTTTCCTAACAATAACCAAGTAGCTTTTATGTGTAAACCTAACCACAGTAACCACAGCGTTGTCGGAAAAATTTCACCTATCTACTACTACAATAATGTGCAAATGTAACTTATCTGTTTGCAGCAATGTGCAATGGAAACATTTTTTCTGGCGATTGGGTTGTATCTTGTTACAGGTGTAATTTAAATTCACACAAATATTTCATTAATATGTCTGACAGTGCACACTCAGGTGGATGTATGTTTATCACAGGCAAAATAAAGTCTTGAATGCGTTAATGTTAATAGGATAATATGCAGTAACGTCTCTGGAGTGGATGTGCACGACAATCTGCCGCTCTGTGTCCATCTCCTTGTTAGCACCCTGCTTTACTTTCAATGATTAAGTCAGTACAAGTCTCATGTTCAGTGTCCCTGATCAATATGACGCGCTCTCTATTATTCAGAGCCTGCTGACCACACCGGCAGCCCGACGCACAAACAAAGAAGCAGAGCGTACAGTAGGTGGCTCTCCCGAGACTGCACCACATCCTCCCTCAGACGCTTGTTACAGCCTGTTGGGGAAGTGCGGCATGAAGGGCGAACCTTCATTTTACTGTGGTGACAGAAGACGGCATGGCCTTTGTGTCGAGCATGTTCTCTTTTAAAAAAAGCCTGCAATGTCTTTAAAATTGAGATAATTGTGTTTACTGGGCAGAGAGTGGCTTTCAGTCTGCGCAGACAACAAACTATGGAGAGGAAAAAGCTGCTCTTTTGATTCTGTCAGTTTTTCAATAATTAATGCTCTCCTCTGGCAATTTTGATCCGATATGTAAATAGTATCTCATCCCATTATGCAGAGCATTGATGAATATGACAAATTTCCAAGAGATGACAGTCCGGCTCACACAGTTGCGGGCAAACATTACAATACACTAATGACCCGGGCCTTTAATGTCATCCCATCTGAGACATTAGAGAATTCGAAATTAAAGGTACAGTTGGCTCACACGACAAAGTGGCCCTCATCTAAGTGGAATACCCACATCAGTCAGGATGCAGCCATGATGCGCCCGAGCTGAGCTTAAAGCTAGTTATAGCTCACATCAAAGGAACGTCATCATGCCCAACAGCTACCCTTGCCATTTGGATCCCACTGAATCCGATCCTTTAGTTACATTTTTCAAGCTATCTCTCCTCCAGCTTCCACGCTTAAACACCATTAAAATGGAAAATATAGTGTTTTCTGCATCAGCCCCGGCCTTCGTTATTTCACAGACTTGTCCTTGTTATCTTGATCGCAGTAAACAAGCAGCATATACTCCTCTGAATTCTCAGCTCTAGTGTGGAGTTGTCTGACAAAGTGGTCAAGAATGTAGACACAATTAGTGCTTCAAAGAAACGTCTAGATATCAACGAGGTGGTGCAATGACCTTTAAAACAAAGGATTATAAACACTGGGATCATAGATGTGCACTGGCTGCTGCCATGAGGGTCTTACTCATTTATTTCAGGTGTTTTTCATACGTTCTGCTTTGAAGAATAATAAATCTCAATGCTCTAATCATGCTGCTCGGGGCTGTGATATTTCTCTTAGATATTAATAACACAGCGAGTATACAGACGCATCACAGATTGGGTCAAATGCATGCACAGCTTTAAGACAAAGACAAAGCATCTGATGGTGATTGCTGATTTGATGTTCAGAGAGCTACTTTCCTAATTATCCTGCTGTGGATCATATTATGAAAGAGCTTTTTTTGATCTCTTTAAAGTGAACGGAGCACGACTGTGATTAACTTTAAAAGGTCATTTAAAATAGCTTTCAGGAGCCGTGTGATGAAACCCGGTCGAACGTTTCTAAATGATGTACTCGGAGATATAGACACCACACCAGTCTTGCTCAGCGACCCCAAAAATACACTTTATGCTTTAATAACCCCTGACAGCATACAGAAGTCATTCCCAGACCTCCTGGCACATGTACCTGCACAAAAAACACACTGTCTCCGAACAATAATACATCAAGATTCCCTTAAATGAGTCCTAACATGTCTCCGACAGCACCTTTCGTGACCTACCTCAGACATGAAAGGTTAATCCGTGACAGGGTTAAAAACTTATCTGGCCTCTCTGGTCACATAACATCCCAATTACTTTAACAATCTCACAGTGAATGTGGAGGGAGAGGGGGAACGAAAGAGAAAAATACAATAGATAAAAGTCTGTCTCAGAGTAAAAGATAAGTTCTTATCTTAATCTAATGACTCCGCAGCCTTAATTTGTCAGACCTGGCTTGCCTGGAAGGAAGGAGGAGAAAAAAAAAGAGAGTTTCTTGTACACAGTGTTAATAAAGGACATCTCTCAAGTCTGGGTGTCTGCGAGCGGAGGAGAAAGGATCATCGGCGGAACATTCAGTGGCAACAGCGAGATGTGCCTCATTCTGCGCATGTAGTTTTTTACTCCTGCTAACAGTTGCTAATTAGCACCTTATCACCCTCCAAGTAGCTCCATACTGAGGAGACGCCAAGCACAGAGTATTTATAACCCAACTGCGGTGACTGAGGAGATAAACAGCTCAGTGAGGCCAATGGCCACATCAAACATTTTGTTGGTGTTGTGAAACTATTTCGCTGCATTATTCTATGATGAGATTCATAAAGAAACATCACCTCACAGATCAGTCTCGTGAACCCTCCGCTCCGAAGGGCGTTTAGTGTGGAGAGAGACGACGCCAGCATTTAAATAATTAGGATTAAAATCAGCTTATGAGTATTCACACCTTCATAATAAGATGTTTTTTAGCCAGCTTGCCCCTGTGTTAGCGCCCTGCTAATGCATGGATGCTTCCCTTTGAATCAAACCTGGCACTGCTGGTGACATGCTTTGCTAACGGAGCTACACAGGACCAGACTGACGCAAATGACACGAAAAGAAAAAAACATGCCTCTCGAGCTGCAATTTCTTTGATGAGACAAAGGAAATAGAATGTGAGCATTGTGTGAGAGCAAATCTCAAAAGATTAATTTGAAGTGTTCACTGAATTGTGATTCCTTTTAATTAATGATAGAATTAACTGCTTTGTTAATGCGTTCCTGGAGGAAATGAGCTGCTGGCAAATTCTGCAGCGAACAAAAGGAGGACACATCTCTCTTGACATTTATACAAGTCTAAGTTTGCCAGTGTCAGGGTGCAACAGCTCATGTTGGGTGAAATTTATCTTGAAGGAATGTTTTCCTGCACTGTTGGGAGACAGTGATTCGAAACCACGGCTTTGTTTGAAATCAATAAAGGCAGGCGCTGCTAAAACTAACTGAGAAGTGGTGTTTTCATGGTGGCTGAAGGTGAAACATGTTGCAGAAGTGTTGATATCATTTTCAGACTGCATGTGTGTTGGTTGTTGACAATTATCAGCTGCCAGCTGTTGAGAAAAAGCTCCTATCATCAGCAACAGTCTCAGGAATTACAAACTCGGGCAACTTTCCAAAGCACCTGCCTGTTCAAAGGTTGTGTGTGCAGTGTTGGGCAGTACTATAGACCCTTTTAGGGCCGACGTTACAATGATGTTTGTTAGCTGGAGGCAAACCACGACTCTCCACCACAGGGCTGTAGGCTACATAGGAGCCTTAAAATGTGGTCTTGTTGTGTCATTGGGAGCCAGAATAGAAGGAGTCATGGCTCAAAACCAGCCGCCACTGCCCGTCAACAAAAGCAAAGACAGCTATGGTTAAATGTGATAAGACCAAAGGACTGGACGGAGGTGATCATCAAAAATGCTCCCATGTGCAGCGCACACTTCATATCAGGTTAGGGAAAAGTATTTCCTGTTGTAGGGATGAATAACGTTATGTGTATTAAGGGTTATCATGTCCACCTCATCAGAAACTGGGGAGGTATTAAGAGGAATATTGGATTTCTCTGTAATGCTAACTTTTTTTAGCACATTAGCTAACGTTAGCTTCCATAGCAAAACAAACTGGAGCAAACCGTTCAAGTGTCGTCCTCCTTTGTAAGACTGGCTTCCTGTGACATCATCCATCTGCTGAGTGAGAGCACACTGGTTGGCCAGTCTGGTCCTGTTGGTCAGTGTTTACTTTTTCAAGTCTAAAATGAGAGCCCTGTTGGTCGAAGAAACGGAGCGTTATATTTTTATATGAATTAACCAACGGTTAAGTTAACAACACATTCACTACGCTTGGCCGCTGCTCCGTCTCCACAGACAGAGTGCGCTCTGCCACTTTGAGAGTGCGGTGCTCTGGATAACCGTACGGCGCTCCGAATTTAGGTATGGTCCAAATAAAAGCATTAAGTTGGTACAACACTGCAAATTGATGTTTTTTTTTTTCATACAAAACAAACACATGTGGTTAGATTTAGGAAAAAAGAACATGGTTTGGCTTTAGAACCTTACGGGATGCGAACACCACTCTCTCAGGTGAACGATGTTTGTTGGACCCATCCAGTCGGACTTTTGGTGCCTTAACTTTCGTCCTTGTCCAGCTGCATTTCCCCCTGATGCCACCAGGTGCAGTTAAATTATAATGGCAACCGGCTGCGTACCATGCCGACATTAAAGGACGCCTTTTTTTATTGGTTTCTGCCCAAGCCCCAGATTTTGATGACTTTGAAATGAGATCAGACTCCGCTAGCGGAAGTGAAGCAGTGTGGATGAATGAAAATTTTATTAAATGAAAACAAACAGTTTATTTCAGGTGGTAATGCGTTACTTGACATTGTAAATGTAATGTTTCCTGAAATCCTGTTGGTAACATGTTATATTACTTTGTCACTGCTAAAATGTAATATATGACTGTAACACGTTACGTTTGTAAGGCGTTACCTCCAACACTGGCTGTTACACAGCTTTTTGCAGGTTTCCCGTCAGGTACCCGACCTGGTGCAGGACTATGTGCGGTCCTGAAGCTCACTGAGTCAGTGTAGCATCAGACTAAACAGAAACAGCTCTTGTATTTCACAGTTTTTTCTTAAAAATTAACCGGTTAGTTCCCAGTTAATCTGTATCCGGATACTGAAAGCTAAATTAACAGAAAGTGACGTCCCTAATTACAGCATGTTATGTGATTCCCTTACAGGAGACATGAGTTCTCCACAGTACGACTCCAGACTTAATACTGCATCAGTGTAACAGTCTGACAACATCAGTACACCGTGTGCTCCCTGACAACAGCGTCGAGGTATGCTTGAAGTGGATTGCATGTTTCAGAACATTTTCTTTTTGACAGAGTACTCTGTGATGATTTTGTGTTCGGCAAGACATGGAGACAGAAAATCACTGAGATTTCAGGAACAGTGATATTGGAAGTGGAATTGAGTGAGTATTACAGGCTACATCGCTGCAGCGGCTTTTAACACATACTAAATTACTCTGCGTCCACGCCCATACTCGATATAAATCCATCAAAGGCGAGAGGGAGAGAGAAGGGGGGAAAAAACAGTGTGAGAAGTGAACACAGCGCTATATCTTTTCATCCAGTCATTCAAGGCATTTAATGAACTATTTGGAGTGTGTCTCTCCAGTGAGTTGGGATCTGCATCCTTTAGTGAGAGCAGATTTTGAAGCAGCGTGTTCTTAAATCCTGTGGGTATAATATGATAGTACATGCTCTTTAAAAAGGGCAGGTGACCCGTGTAGCTCCAAATAAAAGACTCTGAACTCATATGAGCTTTGCCGTAAGATTTCAAGGAAGAAAAAGCGTCCCTGGCTCCTTCTGGACGATGACGGCTCGCCGATCAGGCACATGTTCACACAAATGTCACCTTGTGTGAGGAGTGCTACCCCCACCGACCCTCCCAAAAACAAACAACAGCAGCATATTCTATTCAAGAGCAGGGCAGCGGGGCATCCACACGAGCATAATATCACGAGCAGGCGATTCCCTGCACAGGCCTGTCGAGCATGATGTACGTAGTGGACCAGTATCTCCCCCACCAGAGCTCAGATTGTTTTGATATTTTTATTAACATGTCCTCAATCATAAATCACCCCGAGGAAGTGAGGCCGATCCCTCCTCCCCGCGCTGCATCAGATTACAGGTGGAAGACAAAGTTATCGGACACCTTGCCACGTGTCTTGCGTTTAAGCTACAACACTTCTTCCTTAAAGACTTAAATTCAGTTTACATTCAAACACCAGAATGGAGCGGAATACAATATACATAATATTATGTAAATGGATGTTCCCTTGCAGTGGCGAGGATTCAAGAAAGCAGCCTTCTATCCTTCATCTGTTTTTATCAAAGCTGGAGACAAAACCAGTCGGACAGGTAGTAAGCACTTCTTGCAATGTCAGGATTTGATGTCATATCGCTTTAAATAACCTCAGAGGACATCATTTTGTGTTATTGTGCATCTTGTGATGGTATCTGCACAAAAAGGGACGTATTAATGCATTATTTAAGCACAATGCTGTGTCCATTTGCATCACAATAAGACTCCACGCTCCTCTGTTTTTTTTTTTCTTTTTTTGACTTCTCAGCAAGCCAACCGCTCAGTGGCCCCGACTCCAAGCAGCAGCCGAGCCGTTCTGCAGCCACACACATTTTCATGTCATCCTAACTTGCCAGTGTGCGCAAAACTGTCAGAGTCTCTTAAAGGCTCTGGGTGCTATGTGTAATTCCTTTAACACAAGGCCACGCAGATATCCTTATCATTGTTGTAATGGCGTGCTCATGCCACCCTGCATCCTGCGAGCTCGCACAAGGCAGCTGGTAATTCATTTAATTTATTCAACTCGACCCGCGGTGGATCAGACCGTGCTGGCGTCGCGCTGACGGCCAGAATACACGGCCGGACACTCAGCAGCCTTCGTCCTTCAGAGGTGATCTCAGGGTCATGTGTGATTTTATCACAGGCCAGAAAAACATCAGTCATGACTTCCTATCTGCGGCCGCTGATTCCATGAGGAACACTTGGAGGGGAGACATCTTGATCAAAACTGTAATGATTTATGGAAAGGTAAAAACACGAAGGATCTGATATTCTTCAGTTTTAACCACGACCTCTGTCGATGGAGGCGCTGAGCAGAGATTGTCTTTGTTTGTTTAATATGTAAACACCATCTGCATTTTGTTTAATCCTCCTCAACAGGTAGCCAACTCCAAAGCGGCTCCCCTGTCACTCACATCCTGGGACGTTTGGCACTCTGACACGTTGATTCAAATCTGCGCGTTGGTGCTTCAAAGCAAATATCTTGTTCACATGTGGTCTGGAGCGCTGCGGGCGTGTTCAACTGGATCTCAGTCAGCGCAGAGCGGGAGATTTATCTCTCCTGATGGATCTGGACCCTCATTATGAGGTGGACTCGTCTAATGAGCTCCGATTTCACAAAAGCCTTGGCTTGAGTTCAATCTGAGTGTGGCGCATTAATAAGTTGATTTTGGGGAGCGAGCTTGATGCAAAATTTAATTTAGGAATGATCTGAGATTTTTAATTTGATGATATCTAAATGTAGACACACCGTTTTGACTCATACATACTGTATCAGTGTCATAATGTGGGGACAGTGATTTCTGCTCATTGGTGAATCGAATAACGTCAAAGATCGGAGTTTATTTCTGCGTGAAAAGCAAAACTCATCCTGTTTTTCGCACCTGTAAATGCAGTGTTTGTCAGTTAAAGGGAATAGGCAATAGATTATTACTTTATAAAAATTAAACCTTGTTTTTGATACTATTTTTTCAGCAATATCCATTTAATCTATTTATATTTAGCAATGACATCACTATACTTGTTTTCATTGTTAGTGGCGGAGTCCGCCATTCCCATGCTGTATTGCTTGTTGTTATGTGCCTACAGGAAATGATTCAATCTAGGGTTGAGCAGAGTACTCCGTACAGATAATGTTCTATTTTGGACTACAAGTATCACACAAGTAAAATGTGTTAATATCTATACTCATACTGAAGGGAAATCCTCATTTGGGTCGCAGTGTTCCCTTTTACTCGTGACCAAAAATGATCTGAAGCTCACCTCTGGGATTTTTCTGTAATTTTTTTCAGATCAATAATAAATAAAGTACCTTTTGATCAACACAGATCAATTTCAAGCTTAGTGTAGCAACTTCTGGTTAAATCACCACCTACTTCTGATTTAAACTCCGCCCATTCTGGTGACATACACAGATACAGATACAGATGGTGAAGTTGGTCGTACAGATACAGACACAGATACAGATAATAGTGTACTCACTCATCCCTAATTTATTCTTTTTTTTAATTTTTGTTTTTAATTCAGTTTAGTATCAATTAATTGACAGCAGATTTGTTCATATAAGTTAAGTATTTATTGTTAAAAAAGCTTTAGTTTTTATTAGTTTCAGTAATAGATTTAGTTTTTTATTTTTATTATATTACAAGAAGTATATGTCAGGCAAGATTTAGAATAGATACACATATTGATAGATGTACTTTATTTATCCAAAAGGAATTCTGATGAAATTCATATTAAGAAGTTCAGAAGAAGTATTTCTGTACAAACACAACTCTTTGTACAAAAACTAGACAAAAGACATTTCCTGTATGGTTTTATTTTATTAAGTACTACACACTGTTTCAGTTATTTTTTTTTTCCTATAGTCTACTTTTTATTTTTATTTCAGTTCACTAAAATGTTTTTTTCACACCTAATTTTTATTTTTAGTGTAGTGTAAGTTAAGTATAATAACACTGAGGGGTAGCTTGTGTTGCCTGCAGTCACAGAAAAGTCTGTATTTTTGTCTCTGAGCCTTAGAACTCTATTGGTATTGGTAACTATTGGTTTGTTTCTTAAACTATGTCAGAAAATATGGAAAAATCATCTCAGTTCCCCAGAGTGGAGGAAGACCTCCTCCTACGGGTTGTTTTATTTTACCAAGAGCCCAAAACACAAAGAGATTCAATTTACAGTGACCACGTTTACATGCACATTATGTTGATTTTATACCTAATATTTATAATTATAATTTTATATATATTTAATATTAATATTTTTTTTTTATCTTATTCATATATTTTTATTTGGTCATTTTATTAACTTTTATTGTATATTACTGAATTGTTTGATTTTATGATCTTTGGACACATTGCTGCTTATGTCTTTTAACTCTTGTAAGGTGTCCTGGAGTGATTTGAAAGGCGCCTATAAATAAAATGCATTAGTATTATTACTAATAACTACTACTACTATCCACTATTATTCAGAATATGACAATATTCCAGATTTGATGCAGGTCAGGTACACAGCATATTTCATTTGGATATTCCAAGTTAGGTCTTATTCTGAATGGTCCGATTAAGAAGTGGTATGTGCTGATTTTATTTGTGTTTTAGGAGCATTCTTTGTACTTGTATACAGTAGAGTGCATTTGGAATATGCATCTCAAGTAGAGAACTCATGTAGAGATGCATATCCAATAGAAAAACCAACATTTACATTAACTTTTTAACATTATGAAAAACTTGGATATCAACAGGGTTTGGATATGTGTAAATGCCGGTCTTGTAAAAAGGTGGCTGAAAGAATGATTGAAGAAGGCTGCGTTCAAAAAGTCAAACAAGTCTGTCTGCTGGACCCTATAAAAAACTTGTATTTTGACACAGAGAAGCAAAATGACAAAAATGGCTCCGACTGTTCTACATACATTTATGTGATAAGCGACACATGAGGGCATCACTGTCAAAAATGATGTACTCGTGTGGCTCTTCTGGGCTTTCTAAATGTCATCAGACTGAATGGATCGAATCCCAATAATGACATGAGTCTTTTCATAGGGGTTCTGATGGTCAAAAAAAATTCTCCACTAATCTACAAATGTCTCTTTCATAATGTAAGTCTATGGAAAAAAGTCTTTTTGGGCCCAGTAGCGTCGTGTGACAGACCCAGAAGTTGTAATTCCACAGTTTGGCCACTGTGTCAGATTGGCTGTTCCTGGGGGCTCAAACAGCACTTGAACAATATTAGAAACTAGCTGGAGAACATAGTAAAACATTAAGCAGCTATAGAACAAAATACTTTTCTCAGGAGTCGGTGGAGACCAAAAC
Organism: Epinephelus fuscoguttatus; assembly: GCF_011397635.1. Taxonomy (NCBI): domain Eukaryota; kingdom Metazoa; phylum Chordata; class Actinopteri; order Perciformes; family Serranidae; genus Epinephelus; species Epinephelus fuscoguttatus. The sequence goes on from NC_064761.1 coordinate 35,182,171, forward strand.
AGAGCAAAAAGAAATTGAACACTGAGCCTTAATTCATGAGATGGACACAAACACGACTCCAAATGAAACTTAATGTTACTCTTTATCTGCATGATAAGTTAACAGGCAACTGCTAAAAGCTGTGTCATATCAATTACATAAAGTGATTATACATTACTGTTGTGTTTACAGCCTGCTAGCTCATCGTCCCTGCTTTGCACTCTTGAAACAGTTATCACTGATACAGGGTTAGTGTTATCGCAGAAATGCAGCATCCACCCTCTGGTTACCCACAGGCTAACATGGTTGAACCTCTCAGCTCTGTTGCTGTTGTTTTGTGCTGTTTATGGAGTTAGCACTGTTAGCCGCTAGCCCCTGGTTCATCCACCTCCGTGTTGGGAACTGTGTGCAGACAACTTGTATGCCCTGAATTTTGCATGCTGGCTACAGTAGTCCTTTTTACACAGAGATGGCGCTACAGAGACACTGCAAGTTCCTTCTCTGGAGACAAAGTGAAGATAACTCGAATTGATGGCAACTGTACTCGTTACTGTACATGCCATTAAACCTTTGTAAGTTAAAAGCCGATACTTATCAATACAATTTAAAATATTCAATAATCCTGTTCTGAATTTATTCTTGATTAGATTAAAATATTTTCTAAAAAGCAATCCTTTAGAAATGAAAAAGTATCAATAAGAGTAGTAGTATGGATAAAATCTTAATGATACCCATCCCTGTGCTCCAGTGTGTGACTTTAGACGGCATACTAAATCGCAGAATCAAAAGAGGCGTGACGAGCATGACATCTAACACAACAGCATCAACCTCTAGTATGACATATAACATACATGCGAGCATCGCTTTGTAAACAGTAACAATAGCAAAACATGTCAATCATTTACCATCCCTGTTATATGGCGGCTGATGTCGTCCTCTGCTCGGAGGGTAAGGAGCTCCTGAACCTCATTGTTTTCCCAATTTACAGCTGCTGCTCTTCTTTGAGTTAGCTGCAAACTGCCAGCAGCTGCTTTTAAATCTCCCGCGGTGGGTCACGTCATAAAAACGTCACACCTCTGCACAGCCATAGTCCCGTCCTGCCAGCTGTTCCATTTATACAGACATCATTTCAGCACTGGTACTACCTCAGATGCCACCTTAAAGGTGAGACAACTCTATCTGTCCAGTTCACGATTGTACCTTTTACACAGCACAGCGAGGCGGAATGACAGCATGAAATTACAGCCTTGAAGACGCAGTGTAAATGGGGCTATTGTCATATGATTTTCTTGTTTGAACCACTAATGAACACTGAAAACAATGAGTCAGATGTGCTAATGTGTTGGTGGTGGCGGCTTGTTCCTATTATGGGCAGCTGTAGCTCAGGTGGTGGAGTAGGTAGGCCATTAATCACAGGAGTGGCGGCACAATCCCTGGATCCTCTTGTCCACATTACAGAGTGTCCTTCAGGAAGACTCTGCACCCCATATTGTTCCAGAAGTGTGTACACAGGACGAATGTTTTGGGTAAAAGCATGTGCCGATTAAAGGGTATGTAAAAAACACTGTAGTCACATGTGACACCTGGAAGCTGTCGCTAACAGACGGGACAGGAGCGGACATGATGTTTGCAGGATTCAGAGAAGCATTTGTTCTGCAGGATCGTCTAGTAACCTTTCGGTCTGCCATTTGCGGCGATGCCCTGTCGGTGGGTGTAGATGTAAGAGAGCCCAGTGGAGGGGTGCCCTCCCCACGTGCCCACCTGCCTCTCTTACCGCAGTCTGCTGTACCATGTGGAGCCCCAGATGTAGCCGGCAGAATAATCCACACTCATACACTCATGAAAGTGTCCATCTGGCCCCACGCGCACACATTAAGCCCCGGAACCATACAGGCATGGGGACACTGGGAAGCCTCTGCAGTCCTGTTGTTGTGGCATTTACCAGATACAGCAGCGCGAGATACTGCTGTACTTCCTCTGTTCTGTCTAAAGAAAAGGCCCGAACCGAGGTGGTGCACAGCTGAGAGTCACTTGGCTGTGACCGAGAGGTGAAACGGAGAGGGACTGAGCAGGATAAGCCTGCAGAGCTCACTGCTAGCAGAGCAGAGCAGAGTGAGGAGGATCTTTTTACATTAGCTGTGCCTCAGGCACATGCAGATAACAGCAAAGCTCCTGCCTGGCAGGAGAGGCACCCACATTACAGCCCTGCATCACAGCTGGCAATGTTTATCCAATCACAATAAAAGACTTTTATTTCAAGGTTTTCTTTGCAGATCTGGAAAATATCATATGTATTTTCCTTTGACTTTAAATGCTGATAGACCTGAAAATTATTCAGCGTAAACATCACATAGAGGCCTGCCTCCGATTTTATTTGTTACATATACAAAAGTTGTTTTTTTTTTTACAATACAGTGGTTCAATCATTGTTACAATGACACAAATCTCAGTTATCTAATTCAACAATTTCATATAAAACAGTTTCCTACATTAAAAGAACAACATTTATTTACATTACATTTATAGTGAACATGATGCATCAGAGTGGAACTCCTGTGAGAACTGCTGTATGATGTCATCAGCGTTATCTCAGCTTGGGCCAGTGGTGTCACCAAGGGTTGGCCAGGGGGGCCACAGCCACCCTGATACAATCGCCTAACATAACATAAAAAACAGAAATGTTGTGGAACTCAAAATGTTGACTGACCCTCTTTGACAACTGTATTCATTCGACGTATAGAGCAATCACATTTTTCCCCTTTGCTTTGTAATTAAATGTAAATGGACCCTTTCCTTTATTAAAAGTTTACATTTCTTGGACAGGTCACCGTGATGTAACTGCCCGCTATGAATAGGCCCGTTTCCACTGAATAAGTTCCTGGTACTATTTGGGGGGCAGGAACTACTACAGGAACGTCCTCTCGCTCGGCCCTCTCAACCGCCGTGTCTCCACTGAGAGCGGAGTAGGAGGAAGGTTCCTGTAAAGGAAGTGGCTGGATGTGACGTAATCGTTGCGCGACCATTTTGGCTGGGGGACGTAGGGACGCCGTTAGCGGTGTCTGTAATAACTCACTAAATGGCCCGTGAAGAAAATATTTTTTCCAGCGGATGTCTTAGTTACAACATGATTGAGCTAAATGGAGTAGTTTCATGTCGTATCCGACAACGGGAGGCTTTTAACAGATGACATCCTGATGTTAGCTTTGATGCTGCTGTTAGCTGTCCCTGTCAGCTGCAGCCACTGATGCTTTCTAGACATCGTGATTTCCCATAACTGAATAAATACCACACATATCAATCACAAAACTGCTTTGCTAGCTCAATCATGTTGTAACTAAGATATCCGCTGGAAAAAATATTTTTTTCACAGGCCATTTAGTGAGGTTTTTTTTACATGGCGGCGGAAGCTATATGAACAAGCTAACCCTCGTCTGCTGAGTTTTAAAAATGCCGGCTATTTTGTTGCTTTCTGTTGTCGTCACATACCTCCTTGCGTATATCCAATCAGCACCAAGTAAAACCCAAGCCCCAGCCAGGAGTCTTTCGGGGCCGTTCTGAGTACCTAGTCCGAGGCAGGGACTTGTTTAGCCCCTGTAAAAGTTATGGAACTCTGTCCTTCGGGGGTGGTTCCTGCGGTGGAGACACGCACCAATGGCCCCGGCCCCGTAAAATTACCCCGAAGTTCCTGCGGTGGAAACGGGCCTAATATCTGCACAGATCCATAATGATAAAAATGATAAAAGTTCAGTGTTGTCAGTCAGACGTCACTTGATTTAACATTACAGGCAGAATAATGGTAAGAGTGATGTTACAAGCTATGTAACGTTGACTTTGTGACAGGCATTTTTGCTTTGGTGTTTGTTTCAGACCCTATTCTAACGTTAGATTTTGTTTTTTTTGCAAGTAGTCGAATATGGAAATTACTTAAAATGCCCATCCCTAACAGATACTAAGGCCTTTGCGCACTGAGTCCGTTTCTTTCATCTGAAATGGTCAATCACACTTGAATTCTGAGTCCAAAACTTTCGTCTGTTATTTAAATTTTCAGAACAGGTTCGATTTTCTGTTTTTCGCCTCCGTCAGAGCCTTTAGAGACGTTTGACCAAGAATCAGTGAAGAAAATGAGACACAGCAGCGACAAGACAGAGGGACGGGTCGCACAGCATCATTTTCAACTTTAAGCGGGTCAGACAGTAATATTCTGGTGGATGAGGATGGCGAAGATGAGGAGGATGTGGACCGCACACAGAATGTGGAGGACCACTCCGCCCCTTCATGCAGCTGCGTTGCCAAATGAAAGACGGGGGGGTAACTCCAGTGGAGAGAAGCACAGGAGGAAATGTGTCTTTTCATTTTGTCATGTATTGTGAATTTTCATGAATAGAGCAATAAAGCGAATCGGAATCAGCGTGCAGGGATTCTGTGTTTAATGATTTTTTTCAGATGACGGATTAAAAAAACGCATCTGGACTTTAGTTTATGCAAATCAGATCATCAGGAACTTTGACTGTAAAACAAGGAACCAAAGCATCTCAGTGTGTGATTCCTAAACTCTCATACTGACATAGTTTTGCTTATTTATTTCAACAGCATAACAGAATTCCTCAAATTCAGTCATGGCTTTTGGTTTTGGTGTGTCACCCTGTGATTTTCAGCGGCCCCATCTTACCACAACTACGAAAATTTTTCTGTAGGCTCGTTGACTACATAATAATAACAACGGAGAACCTGTGGTACAAACTGGGGGGACACGAACATTTACTGAATGATATAGATGATGTGATCTCATCATCTGTGTTTGGACTCTATGGTGCAGTTGTCTCAGTTGTTAATCTCACAATAATCTCACTTGAACTATGTTTCAGGCTGGTGATATTCTCTATTTTTCTCATCATCAACAAATCCCAAAGACGAAGCCTGTGAAGCGATGCTACTAAAAGTATCGTCTGTGTATCCACAGCCTGATATTTCCTGTGCCATAGAGCTCCATAGTTGCCAAAAAACTATTAAAAACACAATGAGCCGCATTGTTGACTTGTTCCTTCATTACCATGAACACACACACTGCCGTTTATTTTGACTCAGTCCCACATACACCGTCCTGCTGCCCCAAATACTCACCAGAGCACCAAATGTGGATTAATCCACAACTGAAAATACTCCCAAAGAAAAGAATCGACTTAGAGTCATCTTTGCCAAAAACTACAGGGGCCAGCTGTTTGAGGAAATCAATCTTTACTTTACTTTTCCCTCTAAAAACTGTAAACTTGTGACCTCTTAAAAGATCGGTGTCTTCAGTATCAGGGGGCCTGGGTCTGAGAGCCACAGAGAGGGGAGCTGTAGGTAGTTTTCTGGTTTTGGTAGTTTTGTAGAGAACACAGTGGAAGAAATGTGGCAACGAGACACCATGGAGAGGAAAAAAAGTTTTTCTACACACGCAAGTTAAAGTTACAGATACAATACCTAAAACAAAACAATACTGTGGCTTGTCTAGTTCAAGTTTTAAATGCTGATTACACCTGGAATTATATACTTCATAAAACTATTTTTTGGTTGCCCAAGAGCTCAGAGACTCAAATTGAGGAAATAAAGGATGAGACCTGTCAGTCAGTGTGCTTAAAGGATAACTTTGGTATCTTTTGACCTGGACCCTATTTTACCATGTTTCTGTATCTGAGTTACTAATGAGGACAACAATTTTTGAAATTGGTCTAGAATTGAGTGAAACAGTCTGCAATGTAATCCTGGCAGGCATCTAAACACCATCAATTTACGTCCATAAAAGGTGCTTGTTTTTGTCACTGATAGGCTCAGATTGTTATTCTAAGTGTCTGACAACACTGTGGAAAGGATCCCCACAGAGACCTTTTCGTTAAAGAATAAGACCTTTTTTGTTTAACCGGCCGTTTCTAGTTGAATAAAATGGATCTTACACTTTAACAAAAAGGTATAACTGTAGGGATCGTTTCCATAATATTGTCAGACACTTAGAACAACAATCTGAGCCTGTCAGTGGCAAAAACAAGAACTTTTAGTGGACGTAAATTGACGGTGCTCAGATGCCTGCAGGGAATTACGTTGCAGCGCTCTCGCTCAATACTGGACCAGTGTCAAAGATTGTTATTCTCACTGGTCACTTGTGGCAGTTCAGACTAAAGATTCACGATGAGTTGAGCTGAAACAGGCAACTACTTGCAACGCTCTGTTCTGCAACGTTCTAAAAACCTGCCGGTTCACAGCAAGTCACCGCGATGAGTTCACACCACTGCAACTTTCTAAAACTGTTTCTTCTTGTCGCCAATCTTTGGATTGAACTGGACTTACAACATACAAACATGAGAAAATCTGGGCCAGGTTGTAAACTATCAAAGTTTCCCTTGAAGGCTTTATTTCTTGTTCTGACGGTGTAAAGCTCACTCATTCGTTAAGGGCTTTCCAGTTGTTTTGTTGGCAAAGACGACTACTCTAGCCAGATTATTCCTGAGCCTGTAGTTAAGGTGACCGAAGACCAAACAGTTTTGGAAACAATTTCTAACACTGACTAACTCAAAACTCAAAAATCTCCCAAGAAGAAGAAGCCATTTGTGTGCTTCTGTTGAAAACAGTTAATATTTTTCAGAGAGGTTCAGCTGGTTGTCCAGGACTGAGCCAAGACATCTGAAACTTTTAACAGTTTCAACAAGTTGGCTGTCAAACCCATCAGGCTCTGTTGTGAAATCCTGCTTGGCACAAACGAACATATCCTTAATCTTATCAACACTCATCTTCAAATTGCTACTTCTGCACCACGCCTGTATGAAGAAAGTTTGTTTGGGCCAAACAGTCAGCTTCACTTCACAAAGGCCAACTGAGGTCATCTGCATAATCACAGGAGCTCAACTCTGCTCTTTGATCTCGAATTAATTTGTGTATAGGATGAGCAGTACAGGGGACAGAACACATCCTTCAACAGCACCTGTACCGACAGCGAGCCCGTCAGACTCGGAGTAATCAGCTTCACAAAATCTGCAAATAAAAGATGCTTATTAATGATATTAAACAAAGCAGTGCATCGTCTGTACCACAGAGGAAGTTAGCTGGAACTCTGTGATTTCACAAAAAGACGGCTATTGGTCAAAAGTCAGACTTGCTTTTGGCTTTTTTGGGCACAGACTTAATGACTGAGAGTTTCTCTGGTTTAGGCGCTGTGCGTGTGTTTAACAAGTACTGGAATAACCTTGTAAAGACTCCCTTTAATTGGGTCTTTAAGGACATGTGCCTGTGGTCCGTCTGGGCCGGTGGCCTTTTTTGGCTTCACACAGTCACACACAGGCACCACACAGTCAAATCTACTGTAATAAACATTTAGCTCATTAGCAAAGTTACTGACAGAGCATTCTTCCTTCTCTCTGGCCACCCCCAGTAGCGCATTTAAGCCTTCCCGTGCTTGTTTTATGTTAACTGCTGAAGATTTCAATCTTATTTTTCTTTTAGTTGTCTCTTTTTTCTCAGAGAATCCAGTGACACCACAATAAAAGGCCATTTTCTTTTCATTAAGACTTCCTTTCAGTTGTTTTTATACCACGGGGTTGTAGTTGGGAGGATTATCACGGTTTTTGTTTTACACACATCACCCTCACACAACTTCATATTAGAATAAAAATTCTGATGCAGGATTCAAAGAAAATATCCCCAACTATTCCCTCTAGACAGTCTCAGTTCCTCTATACATTCCTGAGACCATTTTTACTACAAAATACCTTGGTGATGGGTTTTACTCATGTCACTAGTGTGGGCGGCATGGTGGTCCAGTGATCAGCGTTGTTGCCTTACAGCAAGAGAGCTCTGGCTTCCTCCCACAGTCCAAAGACATGCAGGTTAATTGGTGACTCTAAATTGTCCGTAGGTGTGAATGTGAGTGTGAATGGTTGTCTGTCTCTATGTGTCAGCCCTGTGATAGTCTGATGACCTGTCCAGGGTGTACCCTGCCTCTCACCCAATGTCAGCTGGGATAGGTGGGATAGACACCTGCGACCCCTAACAGGAAGTGGTTTTACAAAATGGCTGGTGGATTCCAAAATCTACAAGCCACTCAATAGATTACCATTGTGTTTTTTTGGCTGGTGCTGATTTCCAACCCTGCTTATACTTGAACAAGAGTAGGTTATTTTCATTGGCACTTTTGGCCGCGTTCATTTGAGTTTTCATTGCCAGTTTAAAAGTGCCGAGATGTGCTGTGATAGACCATCTCCAGAGTCGTGTCAGACCCACTCAAAATAGGTTGCAGTGATGTCAGATGGGCTTCATAAACATTCAGCAACAATTCAGCGACATGTTCAAATAGCCTCTGCTGTTATTGTCGGACATGGCGGACACTTCTTTGTAACAACAGCCAGAAAATCCATGATGATAAGTAGCTGGCTACCAACAACCGCTGCACAGCCAGGGAGCTGCTTTAAAACAACACCGACTCAAGACAAGTGTGTCATCAGTTTAAGACACACCTTCAGGCAGGTAGCCCTGAAGATGCAAATCCCTGCTGTGCTGGACTGACACGCTTAGTCAAACAAAGTCAAGCCAGCAAATGTGTATGATAAAGGTCTCATGGTGAATAACACTGTGGTCTGATATCAGAGCTTCATATGGATTGTGGTTCTGTGAATTCTCCCAGTGAATAAATGTTAATGTACATTTAATAAATCTTACATCGTCTTTTTATGGGATTTGTTGACAATACTTATACTACAGAATAACACCAGCCTTATCCTTACACTGCATTTTCTAGTTTCCTGTTTTAAAGGAAATCTGTCTGATTATCAGTTCAGGTCAGCGCACAAGATGAGAAACTTAAGTGAGGAAAGTAAACAAAGAGCTAAATCCAGAGGGACTGGGACAAAAACAAACTTGTCATATAGGGTCAGTTTATTTTTCTTTATTGATTTGGTTATGTAGCAGAAACGTTTCCTGACGGTTTATCTTATTGTTCACAGGCACACGGTTAATGTGCTTTGTTCTTTCAACACTACATTGTGTTGTACATGTGTTAACTGGCTAACTAGCATAAAGACGGTTTTCCAGTTTCCCTTTTTGAATCATGAATACAGATGACTGCTTGTATGGAGAGTTATTTCCTCTCATGTAAGCACAGAATGTACATGCTGGTTGACCCTCGGTTGAGTTTGGTGTGTTCATGTGCAACTTTTTGGCCAGGACAAAGGCAACGTGAGGCAACGCAGCAAGGGGGCTTCACTGCTAGTTCTCTGAAGTCGGTTTGGTGTGTCTGGGCCCAAGGAGTTGCTGGGCTAATTTTTTCCCATGTCCAGTCTTAGTCAGCTAAGCTGAGCAATTTCTTCCTTCAGTTTTTGGTAAGAATGCAAATAAATGTACAAAAATGTCAAACCATACTTAAGTTGCCGTGTGCAGCTACTGAAAGATGACAAGTGTTTTATGGCTACGTCCACTATGAACCTCTGTCTGATAAACTGACGAAATGCGTAGTGCAGAAATGCTTCTCTTCAAAAACCTACAGTCGATGCTAATTGTAAGCTGTTAGATATGAAGATAATCCATAGACGATATGACAGTAATATAACATGAGGGCTGCTTGTTAGCACTTTTTCCATCTGTATGATAATGGTTCATGTTTTAAGAACTACAATGGTGTCTCACTGGGAAGCTTCACTCTCATTTCTGAAGCAGCAGCGGGACAGACGCTGCTCTCGCCCCCGTCCTCGTCACCACTTCACAGGCTATTCAATTAGCAGAAGAAGCATGGGAGCTGGAGCCATAATGGAGCTGATGAGATGCACAAGGACAGGTGACACTAATCAGAGCGGCGCCCCATTGTCTCTGTGTGGACATCATTAAGGAACGAGAGTGATTTCAGGCTCTTTTTTTCTCCCTGAGCCTGAACACACTCATGCACGCTGCGTGCATTAGCTTCCTTATGATCAATTTGCAAAAAGTGAGAATGTACCCGCTGAATAAAGAGGGTAAGCGTTTGACATAGAGGAAAACAAGAATATTTGACACCTCAGAAAAAAAGGTTTTAAATTGTAAAATCTCATAAACGCCACGCTGATAAACTGATATCTTGAATACCCATAGGATTTACTCTCACTCTGCATTCTGTAAACTCCTTCTGTTAGTGGTTCAGAAAAAGCTGAGACATCCACTCTTCAGCATATCCACTTTCCTTTCGTCCACTTGACTGGGTGAGGCCGCCGATGAAGCTTGACCTGCCGCTGCTGAGGCCTCAGACCGATCCCAGCGGGCCATGCTTGCTCTGTCCTCGTCGAAGCCTCTGGCCCGGACTGTGAAGGAGCTCTGCTCAGCCTGCCGGTAACGACTGCTGAGGTAGCTGCACAGACACCTGAGAAAACACCACGAGTACAAACATTAGCAGAGAACAGCTCCCAAAAATTTCGTCCTTTGTCTTTTCCTAACCATTTATCTTTGACCTTGAAGGAAACTTCATGAGGTGAAGGAAAAGTGTGACGGAGAAGTCTTAAGGACTTTGGAAAAGGCAAAGGTGCTAAAAGAATCTGTCTACACCAGACCCAGTAATTAGGCTGTGGTGAAACTACAATGTTCTGCACATGGACGACTAAAAGTGCATCTGAGATACTTTGCCTCATGCGGTGATATAAACATTGACAACATGGTGAAAAATATTATTTAATTACAGAGGTGCTTAAAGCTGGGATAGGCAGAATCTGTACAAGGAAAAAAATAAACAAAAACATCCTCCTCCAGCAGCTTTCCACTCTCTATCCTAAGCCCCTCCCACCAGATGACCACAAGCATATAAGCTCTTCATACAGTAACACAGTATTTCCTAATCATTGATTTATTTGATCTTACTTCATTATAGAGTTGCCCACAGCACATTCTCTCAGCCCCTCCTTTGCCTGCCGTCTTTCTTTGTTTATCTGACCACAGATGAGACAAGACTTAGCTACTCCCTCCCTCCCTCCGCCTCGCTCCCTAAAGCTTTGGACAGTTTTCCTGGGAGGACCTTCGGTTAGTGGTTATAGTAACTTAAATTTGGCCAGCACCGACCTCTCAGCCCTGGGTGTCACAGTGGGCTGGTGGCCAGCGGCAGCCCCAGTTCTAACTTCTGTAACAGCAACTAATCCAGCGATTAATCGGGGCTGACGGTTTGTGCTGGCTGGATTTGGCTTGCTGCAGAACCTAATTGGAGGTCCATCCCCGGAGTTGGTGCCTGCTCTCCACCCAGCAAGGTGGTCTGTAGTGGTGGGGAGTAAGGTGGAGGACACAGCGTGATTCAAGGCTCTAGCTAACATAAATTTCAACTATGAGCCTGTAACTCCAGTTAGCAGAAAGCTAAAGTATTAGCAACATTTTCTCTCTATCTCTGAAACATGTGGTCGATACTGAAACGCGTTTTATTTTGTTTATTGCCAGACTCTCTGCCACTGAATCAGGCTTCCACTGACGGGACATGCACAACATCTGTATTTGTAGAACAGCCAATAGGAACGCACTCTCTCTAAGATGACCTGTGATTGGCTAAATTCTCCCGTCACTGGCTAGATTTATTTTCTAAAACCTGAAAACAGAAGGGGAGGAGCAGAAGTCATGTTTTCTTTCAGACCACATGAAGTACAGTATGCTCAAAGGTTATTGCTGGATTTTGCCTAGTAAAGTCAAAATAAATCTGCCTACTCCAGCTTTAAGATGCAATGGTCAGGATGATCTGCATCCCTTGTTGGTCCTGCTGATCATTTGCCTGACGTTTGTTTTCAAGAACAGCTGAATGGGGCATTGCTTAAACTATTGTTTCTGCAAGGAACTGTGGGACGTCATTTTCTCCCTTCCTTTTCTAAAGGATGGTCCAGGTTATCATATGCCAAAAAAGGGCTGAAGCTCCTTTCCTTCGCCATTACGTAAATTTGACCAGCTCTTTTCACGCCTGCCGCTGAGACACTTTGGAGTCATTTTACTCAGTTAGGAACCTTCCTGAGCAACAAACACTTTTCAACCGCAGCCAGAAACTCAAGGTCTGATTGCTTCATCCCACATTTTTCTGTCACGTGAGTCCAATTAGCTACGTTCACACTTTGACTCAAGCCAAATAACTTTGTTAGTATAATAACATAATCCTAATCTCATTATTAAGTGCCTCTCCTCCTATTAACTGAGTCTTTAGAGCGTGTAGGAAACTACTGCTGAGTCCAGGGTGCTGCTTGGCCTCTTTATAGGATGTTACCGTACCGTCCAGTTGGACCTTTTCTCTAAATATTCAGGCAGTGGAGCTGTTTTGTGAAATGTTAAACAGCTTCAGTGTGAGTTTACCTTCACTTTTAAATGTATTTATATGTATTAAAACCTGCAACAATGTTCAAGACCAACAAACAACAAAACCGGGTGAGACGTTGCTGTGTTTCCTGCCAGGATTACGCCACCAGAACCAGGTATTTTAAGCCCAAACGTGATCTTTTCTGAATCATAACCAGATGAATTTTGTGCCTTAAAGCAACACTTACCTTTATGGAGATTTTACACTTGTCTTTGTTTAGGTTAAAATGCTATTAATAAGCTGATGGCACACTGAAATGTAAGTGAATTCCACCAGAGATAAAAACTCCTGTCCTGTCTTTTTTCTCCACGTGGAGGCCTCAGACAGACGTAACCACTCGCGTAACATCCCCCCCCACACCCTCCACCCCTGAGTCTGTGAGACAACAAATATGCTACAAACAGGGACGCTTGTGGATATAAACTAGTAACCTGAGATGACCATGGCTTTACCTGGAGCTGTCCCGAAGGGAAGACGCCGGCAGCGCTGTGACAGGACGCAGAAGCGGGGGAAGCGCGGAGGGGTTAGCTCTATGCTAAGAGCTAACCCCATCAAACCAGCTGTTCCCAACGGCCTTCTGGCAAATGCCCGCTTGGTGGACACAAAATGGATTATATCTGAGACATGGATGAATGGTAACATATAAGACGCCGGTGTTGAGCTAACGGGGCTAACACTGCACAGAGCAGACAGGGAGGCTGCATCATCTGGTAAGCTTCATGGTGTATACACAAACAATTCATGGTGCTGTGATGTGAAGAGGATCTCCCAGTTCTGCTCTCAGGATGTGGAGTTTTTAACTGTGAAATATCGACCCTTATCATCTTACTATTGCACTATATGTTCTTTCTTATATGTTACACAAATTGTTTTTATATGTTTTGTTTCTTTTTGCTTAGGGTATGCGAAATGTCAGTTCGTTTTTTGTGCTGCACATAAAAATGACAAATAAAGAAGTTCAGTTCATAATGTTATATATGACAACACAGCATCCGGTTGCTAATGGCTAACGTTAGCCTACTGTAGCGTAGCCTCTGAAACATTAATGTTATCTCCCTTGTGTGTTTCCACCTTACTAGTAATGTTAACATTACTATCTAACGCAGGGGTGCCCAAATACTTCTCAGTGGAGGGCCAAAAATGAATCAGGGTGGAGGGTCACGGGCCAAAACTAAACATTCATGTTGCAGTGCATTTAATTAAATGACTATGATATAACTATGCAAAATAAACAGTCATACAAAGTAATTTAGAAAATGAATAACATTTCTGTTTATTGAAAGCAGAAAAATAATAAGTACCAGGCCTATGTCTCTAAAAACATGGGACACAACATGTCCCTACAAGACCAATATATTACAGTCTCCACTGTCTTGAACAATCATTTTCAAATAGGAATATAATTGAACAACAGCTTTAGCTTTTTAGCCTTTTCTTGTAAATCACTGAACTGTGTTTACATTAATTTCAGCTGAAACATTAACCATACAGAGCAGAACATGCTCCAAAGTGCCAGACATTTCACGCCTAGGCCTCCAATACATTTCTCACTGCTGACGGGAGCTAAACAGCGCCACCCTACCCTCAATGTAACACAATGCTGATTTGTGGTCAGTAGAGGAAGTGCAACAATAAATAAATATTTAAAGAGATATTCCGACTGCTGGCAGCGGGAAAATAATAATTATTTAATTATTGAAAATTTGAGTATGGGCCGTGGGCTAAAACTAATCGGTCCCAAATTGGGCAGCCCTGATCTAACGTTAGCACTGTAACCTTATTCTAAAAGTCATCAGTCATCACTGACTCCAGTTGAGTTTTAAAACTCCGGGGATGCATTTGTAACGTTACACTCGCCCTCCTCTTCTGTGTATCTAACGCTACTATGCCACCGCCTACGTCTATCATAGACATAATGAGGACGTAATGGAGGAGGGGGGAGTAGGCCTTTGGAAGGAGGTGGAGTTGCAGGAGGAGGAGGAGGATGGGACTTTGGAGGGAGGTGGGAGTTGTGGATGTTCAAATTTTTTCTAAGTGCTGTGTGAAATGCAAGAAAGGTAAGAGTTGCTTTAATCTAACCATGTTAACCACAGCGTTTATGAAATGTAACTTTTACGTATTTGCTACATATCAATGCACAAAAGTAACGTATCTCTTTCAGAAACATACATTCCAACAGGCGATAAGGTTGAGTATCACTGCCTGGTGATTAGTCAAGTGGTTGAAAGTACCTCCACTGAGACATGCTGTGGGCAGTGTTTAAGAAATAATAAGCAGGTGAGCAGACATTTTCAAGGTTTTTATACGGCAAAAGATAAAACAGCTGAAAACACAAAAGGCACGGTGTAGTTCCCCCACAGTGTACTCAGCTGCTATCACACAGGAAAAATCTGCATGTTTTAGTCTTGTGGGGGGTTAAGTGCTATTATGTGATTCTTCACGTCGGAGCATACCAACCATCACAGCTATGAATTAGTTATCCTGAGGTTCATGTGACTGACTAGGAGCTAATCACAATAGCTTGACTCTGAGGTGGTCAAACAGCCTCATACTGTATCATTTCCTACAATCAGTAACCACTTAATATCAAGACGTACATGTTCCACTACAACCTGACGGAGGAGCTGAGGAATCAAGACTGGCGCTCATTATTTAACTCCAACAGTTGATAATACATTTTAATTCAACAGTTTAACATCTTTACTAAGTGCTGGGTGCAAAGTAACATACTGGACAGAAAACAAAAAAATCCCTTTCCCCGCAGATTGACTGGATGCATAACCTCAGTCCACACAGTAATTGGCTGCTGAGGCGAATCAATGCCTCAGATCAGAATTGAAGCATTCTGCTTGTTTACAACATCTATCATTTGTTCTTATCAAGTGTGATCAGAGCAATTTTCCCTCCCTTAATATAGGTCTGATGGGACAAAGAAAAGCTCAATTCTCAGAGAATTGGAAAACACATTTCTTGTGCTTCGTGGTAACTAAACTGTCAACAGATAAGAGAGTCCATAGTATCAACTCCTGGGCAATTCATCTTACAATTGTGCTGTTGTGTTTTCCTCGGGAACAGCTTGGAAATATGGTTTGAGGCCTTTGCTCAAACGTCACGGCAAATGCTTCGTCCAAATGTTCACTCAAAGGAAAATGTAAAGCAGAGTGTTTAAGAACTGTGCCCAAATTCTCTTAACTTATGTGGAGTCACTGCACAAAAAAAGTACATTTGTACCCTTGTGTACACTTGTATCTGCAAAAGGGCGATGAGCTACTCGTCCTCAGGCAGCTCTGCAAACTGCTGTAGACAGTAGCGTGAGGTGAGAGAGCAGTGTAGGCCACTTTGTATCATGTCAGCGCTAGCGGTTAGACGCCATCTCCACAGTGTCCCTTGTCACCAATCACATCCTTTTAAACCACCCAGGGAGCTCGACACCCCCCTCACACACACACACACACACGCACACACATACACACACACACTCCCTTATCTGTCAATGCTGCTTAAATAATGTAATTAATGACTTAATTAACATTTCCATAATCTATTTTAATAAATCTAACACGGCATAATGAGAGTTTCTAACCTCCAGGCAATGGCATATAAAAATTCACAGTGCAGAGCTGCATGGTCAGGGCACTGTCTCAGCGCCCCGACTCTCGCCGTGACAGTAGAGGAAGGAGAGGGCGCATATTGTGTGACAGCCTTCTGAAAGGCAGTTCAAGCCTGACAAATGTCATGTGACTTTGTGAATGTGTCCAATAACAGACCTGCAGCGCAAGGAGGAGGGCAACAAAAAGACTATGTTTGAGAATTGAAATGTTGAAAAGAGGCCGGAGTGCAATCGATGGAAATGAGACGGATTCGTCGGAGAGAAGTTTGTGAGGAAAAACAAATGATGCACAAGTCAGTGGGTCTCATTTTACATTCATTTGTAGCTTTTAGCTCTTTAACCCAAAGCTGTTGTGCTCGCTTTTCTTTTCCTGCTTTTACTGTCGAAAGATAAAATGTCTTTATAATCGCAGGACAACTTTCTTTTTAACCAGAAATTTTTAACCATATATTTGGCATTTTGACCGTCGCCATCTTGGAAATGTGGAGCCAGAATTGACCATCTGTATGTTCCAATACCCACAGGACCACGCTATATAGTATACCAGAAAAAGATTTAGTATGTCAGGTGCAGTGTGCCAAAAATACCATGATGTTTTTACATCCGGTCCTATTTTGCAGTGCTGTTGTGGCTATTCTGACCCACAGTTAGGGCTGGGTGATATATCGAGTTTTTAACAATATATTGATATATTTTCAAGCAAGATATAGATTTAGACAATACCGTTTATATCGATATAGGGTCAAGTTGCACCACATAACATCAGACAAGCCGTGTGTGAGGTGAGACTTTACTCACCTCTGTCTGCAGGAGACCAGAGAGAAAAGAGTTTTTCAAAGTCTCTGTGTGTTCAGCTCTCAGTACGTCTGTACTGTAGCTTCTAACTGAATTTCTGTGATTTGGAGTTTAGTTTCTCTCCTGCGTCCTGTTTTTACTTTAGATATCTGCTTTATTTTATTGGGACTTAAAGGGGACTTTTATTTTAAAGACAATAAACATATTAAAATATGTTTATTACTGAATTAGTGAAACTTTATGAGCTGCATTTCTTCAATTAAGACAAGTCTAATAATACAACACATAGTACAAAAATCCACAGTTTTAAACATAGTGACCGCACATGTTGTCTGTGCATGTTTTGGGGTTGTCTTGTTCAGTGTTTGGCTGAACTAAAAGACCCTTTAAGGATTTGGATGTTCAGTTTTTCTGGTAAGTACATTTATTTTTTATGGCTTTAAGCTGGGTTTTGCAAGTGAACATTAGCATTAGCATTGTCACAGTTAACCATAGCTGTAAATGCACTGTGCTAACCAAGCTAGCAGCTAGCGTTAGAGTTAGCTCCACTCTCAAATCCAAATATGGGGTGCATTCTGAATCGCATGCTTTTTCTTCAATCGGGACACACTACTTCCTCATAACGTTAAGCCCTGAACTTTAACCCTCTTACACATATATCTGTTACCATGGAGATAAAAAAGCTGTTCACCGAGCTTACCAGAGACGGAGGTCAACCTGGACAGCTTTTTTTAATTTTCCAGTAAGTATTAACTGCATTCTAACATATAATATTCACAGTAGTAGAATTACACAGGCTACATAGCTCTCTTCATTATTAAATACTTCTGTTCTTTTGTTGTTAGTTATAAAATATCTAAAATTAGAAACACTTATATCCATTGATTAATTTAAGGGCATCATACAGAATGTGGTGATAGAGACCACATTCACATACACATGACCACGTATCAATAAGACAATAAGGAAAATATAGATAAAAGATTCCCAAACAACATCTTTCATCAAATCTATCCAGAACTGATCCTTAATGACACATTTAGATAATTTGTTTTGTAGCAAACTAAACTAGTGTCTAAAGTGTTGTCGCCATGGCAACCAACAACAGATAACAGAGAGGCTCATTCACTGTGAGGATAATGAAATGCTTTGCCAATAAACTGGCATTACTGCATGTTACCATTTCATCAACACAACAAAAGGTCACTCTGAACTGTTCACTTGTTCATCTCTGTCTTGTTTCTGTTTCAGAGCCTACCAGGCCGTGTGGTGGGTGAGAGATGGGGGGGAGGAGTTGCTCCTCATGAGGACTTCCACCCTCGGGGTGAAGAGTGACTGAGATGCACCCTGACAGGGGGCAGCAGGAGGCTGGCACATCCCAGGCAGCACAAGCACCATGGGGCACAGATATGTGAGGCCCACCAATCCTAATAAGGGCACCCACCAACCTTCCAGTTATACCAGTGACACTGTAAGCATCAGTGAACAGAAAACCTGTTCAATGCAGTGAGATACCTCCAGTGTCATAGGTTCCATTTTACAGCTCCAGTGTGCATGGTTAAGGGGTTATACAGGCAGAAATTTAATATAATATAATAAGTATGTAATGACCTAAAAATATGACATAGGGAGCTGGTCCTCATCTAAAGAGAGCACCATGTTGCACAGCCATGTTTCTACAGTAGCCCAGAATGGACAAACCCGACGCTGGCTCTAGATAGGGATATTTATGTTTTCTCAACATCCACCGGAATTAGCAGCCCCTCCAGACTGAGCCAAACAGCATTGGAAAAACACAGATTTTTAACATGAAATTGTTAATTCAGCGAATCTACAGGTTTAAATCAGCTGGTCTGTTTGTTTTGGAGAGGAGGAGACCTCTGTGGATAATTCAGCTCCTGGTAAAAAAAACCTCCTAAACTGAATACATTCCAACCAGGAGTTCATGCTTGGCATATGACAGGAGTTTCAGCTGGTTGCAATCTGCAGTCCTCACTGCTGGATGCCACTAAATCCTGCACACTGCTCCTTTAAAGGGTAACTTTGGCATTTTCCAACCTATGTTTTTCTGTTTAAATGACTTAACAAAATTGGTCTACAAATTGGTCCAGTGGTGAGTGAGATTGCAGCAGCTGGCATCGCCAATACAGGCTGCAATGTACACTGGGCACACTGTCACCGTCAGTGTACGTCCATTAAAAGTGCTCGTTTGTGCCACTGACAGGCTCAGACTGTTATTATGAGTTTCTGACAACATAACGGAAAGGATAACTACAGAGAGAGACCTTTTTTGATTTTTTTTTTTATTTTAAACCAGAAACAGCCAAGTGATCTCCATCCCTAAACCAGGTATTATAGATTTGCATTTTTATTTAGTTTTTAATTTTTGTTTGTAATTCAGTTAATTTTCATTCCAGCCTGCGGGCCCTTTAACTGCATGTCATCCCCTCTCTCTCTGTCCCCACTTTAAACTTGGAATATCTTATCCAATAAAGCCAAAAAAAAAAACAACAACCATCTTTAAAAATGTTAATTTTCTCCCCTCCCTAACCTTTACCTGTACCCAAAACTCCTTATTGTGTTGACAAATCTTACCACAAAGATATTCTGCATGCCTTTATTCTAATTAGTTGCACTTCAGTTTTTTTCTCAAGTCTAGTTTTTATTTGTGTTTCAGTTAACAAAAATGTTTTTTCACACCTAGTTTTAGTTTTTAATCTATTTTCAGTTAGCTATAGTAAGCTAGTGCCAAACCCACCTGACTACATTTAAATAAACAGAATTGTTATCATCACAAACACACTTTATTTAAAGTTGACAGAAACAAAATAAAACTCATTAACACCATCTTGGTTTGTCTCTCCACTGTTCAATCACTAACTCTGGTTGATTGAAATTAACCCTTAATTCAGTTAGATGTGAAAATAGACTGCCTGTATATATGCTTAAATTACTGTTTATTTAAATGGAGTCTGGTGGGTTTGGGGATTGCAGTTTTGGGGCTGTTTCTGGTTAAACAAAAAAGATCTTACACTTTAACAAAAAGGTCTATCTCTGTAGGGATCCTTTCCATAATGTTGTCACACACTTAGGATGCATTCACACCTGTGAGAAGCAGAGCTAAAAAAAAAGAAAAAGAAAAGCTTGTGAAAATGTCTTGTGGGCAGTCGTGGAGTAGTGAGGAGGTGCAGGCGCTTATTGATATATGGTCAGAGGACTAGCCAGATTTTCTTCTTGCTCATGCTTTTTTTCTTCCTGGTCAGTGGTCGTTTCAGGCAATACCGCCCCCAAACGAGCAGCTGTTGTAACTGCGTGACGTTGTCAAGGCGATTTGGTCCGTTTTAAAAAGTGCAGTGTGAAAGTGAACCGAACCAAATGAAGGTGTGAAATTTTTCGGCATTCCCCGCCCAATCGAACTGAGTCCCCCAGACTTAATGTGCCCTTAGATAACAATCTGAGCCTGTCAGTGGAAAAAAACAAACTTCTAGTGGATGTACACTGATGGTTACACTGGAGCCTGTTCAATTGCTGCAACCTTCTCATTCCAAACTGGACCAATTTTAAAAACTGTTGTTCCCATTTGTCACTTAGAAACAAAAACATGGGAAAATAGGGTAAAGATCTGAAAATACTAAACTTACTCTTAATGACATAACGTACAGTACCTTCAATCTGAGGAATGCTTGACTTGGATTAATTTCAGGCTTTGAAGCTTCAAAAACAACATAAAAACTGTAATGAAGTTATTCTGAGTGATTCATGCACATTAGCAAAGTGTTAGTATTTTAACAGTATAATTGTTAGCATGACAACATATTTGAACCTCTTTCAACTTCAAACAACGAGCAAATACCTGCAGCCGAGATCTGCCAAGAACGCAGCTCGTCTGAAAGCTGCTGAATGTGTTGTAAACAAACCAATTTCCTGTCATAAAATTACAGCTCATTACTAGCATGGATAAGGGCTTCAACAACATAATGATGCAGAAGCACATTACCAGTGCAACCATATTTATTAATTACCAGTTCACCAGTCACATTCCTCGCAAAGGCACTTAATGGGGGGAAAAAAGTTACGAGCCTTGTTGAGTTAATTACAAACAGCCTCTTATTTAAGTTAAGACAAATACTGGAGGAAGGACAGATGTAGAACACAAAGTTTTAATTTTGCTACTGGCACGAACAGCAGTTGAGAGTGATCGGAGAGTTACATCACTTCTATTACTCCCTTCACAATTTACAAGGAATTTTATTAAGCAGGGGAGCTCGTGGAAATCCCAGCATTCAGTCGATTAAGGTGAGTCAATATGGCACATTATTTTTAAACACACTAGTCGGATGTAATTCCAAGTAATCCAGTAGATATTCTTAAACCTGACTGAGACACTGCTTTAGGCAATTACAGATAACATAACCTGTATTTGTAATCTGATTACAGTATCGGCCATATGTTGCTTTCTAATCACAGAGTAGATATTGTTTATGCCAGGAATCTAATGCATTATTTACAAGCTCAATGTTGATAAAAACAGACTGTTCATTTACTAATGGTTTACAGTACCGCAGGCATCATTCCAATTAGCAATATCAAAATGGGAAAGAAGCATAGGTGAAAACAAGAGAGGTGGGGGCGTGCTGGGGGTCGGACAACAGCTTGTTTTCAGAGATGATTATTTGGATGACACCGATGCTCACCGCGTCTTGTTTTGAAACTTGCATAAAAGTGAAATGTTACTTAAAAATATTGTTTGTATTTGGCAGATGAAAACACAGAGAACACAACCAGAGAGGAAAGACTGTCGTCATCATTTTAATCATTAATGTTCTGACTGTGTTTATCACCTTATATGAAGTTCACACCAAGTTTAAAAAGTACAGATATGAGGGTCAATGAATATTAAAAACTTACTTGATCAGCAGGATTTCCGTCAGCAGGCCAAAAGAGGCGGCCGCCACTTTAAAGGTGCTGGGAGGAGGAGGGTCGGTGAAGGCGGTCATCATGCAGTAAACAGCATAAGGTACCAGAGCCAGCAGAACCAACGCAGTGATCGACACAAGCCATGTTTGCCACTGAAAGCTCACCGACCGCCACGGAGAACTCCTCTGGAGCTGGTACTGGACAAGAGAGAAGACAGCAGGTCTCATGACATCACAGCCACACTGTACCGTCTGATCACTGAAAAATCTGTCATCAGTATAGTTTCAGTTTTAGAAGGTCATGCCTTATGGACACTCCAGAGTTACAAAAACACCCAAAAGATTTCATGTTCTATGTTTCAGGTGATCACTTTACCCTTTGAACTCTGTCTTAGAGTATGTTCAAATGCTTCATATCCCTAAAATCTGTACAACCTCAGCTAAAAGGTTATGTAAGTCAATAAACAATTAATGATAATTCAGAACAGTATTGAAATTGTGTCATAAAAACAAAAATCTGACTTATTCTTTCATCAGATTGTACGAAATAAAACCACAAAAATTAATGATCTGAAAGATATTTATGTGCAAAAACATAAATAAAATGTTTCTTAACACTCCATACTAATATTTGAACTATGTATATTATTTTATTTTTGAGATATGTTTATGAGCAGAGCGTAAAGGTGTTGTGATGGATTCATCATTGATTCACTCCACATCTTTGAGAATAACGTAGCACAATGACGCCATTACGAACGTACAACCTGACGACACGGATGACAAAACCTTTAACTTTCTGCTGCATAAAGAATGTATATTATAGCTATTATGCTTATATATATATATACACATATATATATACATATACACACACACACACACACACACACATATATATATATATATACTGGATTATGCAAACAATAATTTCCCCTTTGGCTATTAAAGGGTAACTGGGGGGAAATCTGCTGTAATTATGGCGAAATACTACATTTGCACCGCATGTAAGGTAAAGTAACCAAAGATAATTATATGATGAGAGGGAGGACAGACACCTTAGCTTTCTGCTGCAAAAACAATGAACATTTTAGCCATTATGGTTTTTCTATTACATCAATATAGATCCAGGATTATAGAAACAGTGACCTCCCGCAGCCATTACAGGAAAATATTGGTGTAATTACATTAAAATACCACATTTGGTAAAATAACATATGACAGAGAGATGATGACTGGGAAGACAGAAGCCTCAGCTTTCTGCTGTAATAAGAATGAATGCTTCATCTATTATTGTTCTTAATTTAGATCTATTTAAACAGAATCATGCAAATAAAGATCTCCTGAGGTCTGTTTTTAAAGGTTTAACCCAAACCATCATCTTTCCCTTACCATAACGAGGTGCTTTTTGTGCCTAAACCTAACCAAACCTTTATCACAGCGCTATCACACCATAAAACAGCAAGACAAGAATATTTTGATGTGGCTTCCAAGAGTTTTGCAAATCTAGGGTTTCTATCTAGCCATAAACATTTTAGATACAAAAATGCCCCAAAAACTGTAGAGGTTTTTTAGCAGCGCTAAGGACATGGCTCTATGGTTGGCATTGTCAGTCAGTCTGCCAGTTTGGTCCGGACCAAAATATCTCAACTACCGACAACTATAGCCCTTTATGGATGAACTTCAAAGTGGACCCCCCCTCCCCTGAAATTGCCATTTTCCTCAGAGCCGAGCACAGTCTCCACAGTTACTGCAGTCATGACACCATCTGCCATTTCCATGACTGCAAACAACCTACACTGATACTCTTTGGTCACTGGGAAAAGCTACAGATAGCCACCAGGAAGAACAAAAGTGCTATCCTCTTTCTGTTTCAGCTGCACATTAGTTGATATACTTCCGTAGTGCAATAATCGTTTTCCTGGGAGATCATACCCTGTGACCGACAGAACTGCACAGCAAAGTGAGGCTTATTCACCTAGTTCTTAGCCCGTATGATACCCTCTGTAAATTATGGGCATGATTTCCGGCACTGATCTGGAACTGGTGTTTTCCAGTAATAAATGTTAGCTAATGGTACGCTAATCCTCTTGCCTAGAGGGATTTAGAGGGACTGGGAGATCAAACATGTAGAACATACCACCCCTGATATCTCCAACTGGATAAAATCAGAAATAAGGTGAATTGCAACCAATAAACGCTGATGGTGTCAATGCTGTATGGCCGTTACATTGTAAAATCAACATTTACTTCATAATGATAAGTTAAAGCAAAAACTACTTCAACTTTAAAAACCTGACTGGTTCCCCCATTAATTCACTTTGGTTTCTGACCGAACACCTTCAAAACTAATGATAACCCCATAAGCCCAAACTTGACTCTATCTTAAGTGCTAATTGCCAAATATTAAGATGCTAACATGCTAAACTAAGATGGGAACCCTGTACGCATCACCGTTGCAGCGGAGGTTGTGGCTTGGTAGCTAGCTTGGTATGCAGAAAAATGACTTAATCATTCTTGATCACACTTACAAAGCTCTGATTGCTTGACTCTCTCTCCAACCAGCTGAAATAGACACAGATGGGACGAGACCTGACCTATTTCAGTTGCTAAACAAATCGGAGATATCTGCAGCTGTTCAGAGGTCTGGAACCAGACTACGCCGACTCTTAGTCTTGTTAACATCTTTACAAAGTGTGAAAAGATTTGGCCTAATTAATGTCGAACTTACAGGCAGAACACAGTGGGCTTAGATTGGTGTTCTGAACAAATAAAGAATGCTTCATGTGGACCACATTCATATTTTAGTCATTAAATGATTTTGTCTAAGGCCAGAGTTCTGCCCCTTGAACCTTCCCAGTACAAGTTGTCTGTGGCGGCCTGCTCTGTTTGACACAAACTAGTGTAGTGGCCACTGGGTTTTAAATTGTGTAGCGTGTTTCTAGCTTAATACAATCAATATATACTGAGATAAAGCTGCAACAAATACAACAGGACACGATTTTGCCCATATAGAAATCCTGGTAAGTGTAGTAGGTCCCCATAATGGAGAGTAAACAAACCCCTATTGTTGAAATAACTCAACAATCCAACCTCACACCTGTTCTGTACATCCAGTCCTTTCTAACGTCTGGCTTTGCACTTCAAAAACAGAAATAAAACAAAGAAAACACTCACACAGGCACATACATAAAAACACTGAAGCATGCATGCAGTCATCAAGCCAGCATGCAAACATCGCCTTAAATCCTCGCCAAATATCGCCTTGCTCTGGAGACAAACCAAACCGCTTGAACAGCGTTTGATTAGTGTCTGGAATTCATCTGCAAATGCACACTTGCCTTGTCCTCTTTCATGGCTGCTATTCATTAATTAGATTCTTTGTGCAACTGAGCTATCCTCAATGTTTAAGGTTACATCAGGCCCCAGTAAGTGGCTGCCTGATAACAGAATGCATCCATCTTCATTACTCAGCCCTTTCTGTCGAGGCTTGCTCCTCCACAAGTGAGCTATGTCAGTAGGTTCTAAGGAACTGATACATTTCACTGCATTCAGATCCTGAACTTTTACCTCCTTTGATTTTAGTAGCTCTGATTAAATTACTGGGTTGTGGTTTCCTCTCATATCGGGTTCTTCTGTGGTGATTTTTCCTTCTCGCGGTGGAACAGTGGTGCAGCCAAATGAAAACCAAACACCTCCTTGTGTTTCCAGATTATAACCTCTCTTAATAAATGCACAGTAAGGACCGTGAGATAAACATTACAGCCAAGGAATTTGTAAATCCTGTGTTAGCGTCTCATTCAAGGGAAAACCTCTCCATCTGAAATGTGTTTGGGAACGAGGAGAAAGAATGGGGGGAAGGGGCGTTCATGAAAAGAAGAAATTAACACTGACAACACAAATTAAAGATACTGGAGACAGCTTGTGGTGAGATAAGATGCAGGGCTTTCCACAAGGACATGGAGGGGCAAGACAGTGAGAAAAATTTTGGCATAAAAGCCCAGCTTATGTGACCTCTCATACATCTGATGACGATCATAAACACTGATCTTAATTATTACATATTTTAATGCCTACCCGATGGTAAAAATGTAGTCAATGTGTGTAAAGCAGAATTAGGCCCTCACAGTCTATCCCAGCTGACATTGGGCGAGAGGCAGGGTTCACCCTGGACAGGTCGCCAGACTATCACAGGGCTGACACATAGAGACAGACAACCATTCACACTCACATTCACACTTACGGCCAACTTAGAGTCACCAATTAACCTGCATGTCTTTGGACTGTGGGAGGAAGCTGGAGTACCTGGAGAAAACCCACGCTGACACGGGGAGAACATGCGAACTCAAAACAGAAGGGCTCCCCCACCATTTTTAAAGGGGAGACTTTTTATACAAACTTCCATTAAAAAAAAAAAAAAGGTTTCAAGTTTCAGTTATAGTAATAAAACGTCACATTTATGTGTCAAGTTCAGAAGCAGTTAGGATTAGGGCAAAGAGTCACGGTTAGGGCCAGTACTAACGGACCTCAGATATTTACTGAGATATTATACATTTACAAGAAAAATGGACCACCAGAAAGTTGTAGAAGAAGTGACACAGTCCATATAGGGAGTAAGACGTGGTGGGTGAATGGGTCAAGCAAAGGACTTTCACACAGGAGACAGATTTGAGTCCTGTTTGAGTCAGTGTTGGCGTATCTATCTTTAAAAAGTGCAAGAATATTGTCCGTAGACATATAATCTAGGGATGCACCGAAATGAAAATTTGTGGCCGAAGCCGAAGCCGAAGCCGGCTTTCATTAGTTTTTGCGGATGAACACCTTCCAGATTAGTGTTGTCACGGTACCAAAATTGGGACCCACTGTGCGATACCAATGAAAATATCATGGTTCTGAGTAGTATCACGATACCACAGCAAAAATGAGGCAGATGTGCCTTTTGTCATTTATAAAAAGATAAATCACTTTTCTATAATACATCAATGATATTTCAATGGAATAAATTACTCATTGACTTATTCATACTTCAAAAACAGCATCAATAAGTGATTAACATAGGGAGGATCAAAATAAAATAAATAAATAAAATAAGAATCAACCAGCCACCCTCCTCCCCTGACAGTCCCTTCATAAGTAACGAACAGTCCCTAAAGTGCGGTGAGGTTTGTGGACCGTGAACGGCTTGTTTCTCCTCTGACACGTCACATACCTGTGTTTGGCTGGCTCGGCTGTTCAGATACTTCTGGGCAGTCATGACGCCAAGAAGAGGATATGGACCTTTTCCACAGCAGACATTTTGACTTGTGTCAGTAGAAAAAGCACAGGTGAAATTGATAACATTAAGGATGGCTGGGTTCCATTCAGTGTCCCAGTAAGTTAGTAACATTTAGCCAACATGGACAATACCAGGGTCTCCCCCAAGTGGAACGCAGCTGTCATTAGTGTCATTGAACACACCTGTGTTGCTCCTACTCTGACGTGTCAAAATGTCTGCCGTGAAAAAGGTCCATTATTGGAGCTGACTTCTCCGTCACTGGTAACGTTAAGCCGATGGCCGCTGTAATTGACAGGAATGCATTGCTGTCTGTGTCTGTGACCCCCGTTCAACCCACAATCGGTGGGATTCGCCTTTCGTTTCTGCTGGTGGTTGAAATCTGTAGGCTGCTCGCACAGCGTGCTGAATGATTTAAGCCTATTTTGCTCGCTCAAAACTATTTTTAGTCGCAAATGCGAGTGCCGTGACGGGCGGATCGCCACACTGCCGACATTTTACTCAGCCCGTCACGGCACGCTGTTTGATTGCGTTATCAAAACACGCCGCTATTATTCGGCCTTGCTTTTCACTTATTCCACCGAATACCAAATGTGTGGGTTTTTTTGCAATATTCGGCCGAATATATTCGGTTACCGAATATTCGGTGCATCCCTAATATAATCATATACATGTAATTATCTACTTTTGAATCTAAAAAGGCCCCACACTGATATTCTGGCAGAGTGCTGGACAATGTTAAGCTCTGCTCATTCCACCCTGTCCTACTGGATCCACTGGGTTTGAGCCGGTGTCGCCACGCAACCCAGTAAACTGTTTGTTCTTTTTCAAATGAAACCATTTTAAACATTCTGTATCTGGACTTTTAACATTACACTTGACAGGCTAAAGCTGTATCCCAGGTTCACAGTCAGGTCATTACATTTATATCTATTTCAATTCATTTGGAAGGTGGCCACTAATAATTCAGGATTGATTAAATTTGAAATTCTATCTAATTATTTATTAAATTAATCATATATAAATCAAGAGCTGATGTTGAATTTATGAATCTTGTTGCATTTGGTTTCATAATGCACAACAGTTTCCACTGTGTGCAGGCCATTAGAGAGAAAAGGGATGTAAGCTTATTCCATCCTTTCTGCCAGAGAAAACCCAGACATTCAGATAAATGTCTTCACAGAACCAAAACACGTGTTTTCAATCTTGGAGGGAATAAGAATAGACTCGACTCCCAAGGTAACAACAGAGCGAATGTGTTGCCACACAGTGAAGGCTTTCTTTTGTGTTTTAGGCAGGGATAACATGTGCTATTAAAAACTGAACTAAATGTGGTGGTAAGTGTTTAAGCAATAACACATACTTTGGTGAAAATGGTGAAAAGGCGAATTTAAATGAAGCTGTTAGCGTCACATCCATCAGTGGAACATCAGCCTTTAGTCATATCAAGGCCAAGCCAGTTTGAATCGGGTTAAAAGCAGCTCAATATGGTCATTGTATTCCCTGGGCAAAATTAAATATCTGTGAAGACGCTGAGTAAAGTAACAATAAGGAGACGGACCATCACATCTGTCTTGTCTCTGCGTGGAATGTAAGCAAGGTTTTAGTATTTTGGAGGCTGGTGGTTCAGAGGAAAAGGAGACACAACAGTCCATCTATTCCTTGAAGAAAAAACATGATTAAAGGCACATTATATGAGGATATGTATCACACCGCTGGCAGGTCCCTTTTTGGTGAGAAACACCGAATTACATTTCCTCTGCACCTAATCTTAAATTCAAATAACACTCAGTAATCCAAACACCGGAGTGAGAAGCTATGTCTTAACCACTGGTTAAAAATCACAGTGTGTTAATTACATCCTGATGTTTTATGACTGTGACCTTTAAACACTATACCGATCAATCAATACAGGAGGGAAGCAGCCTATTGGGAATATTTAGATCCACAGATTCTGAAAGTAGGGCACTATTTATCCAAACACAATCATTATTAATAGCTGGACAGTCAACCCAAATACATTTTCTGCATATTTTCCACATTACCCCCCCCTCCCCCCCCCTTCCAGAAGGTACAGCCACAACACACTGTCCAGCATGGAGATAATTAATTAAGCAGAGCTGTCACACTGCTACAGCAAAGGGGACGAAAGGCACAAATACATTATTATCCTTATAAAGTCACGGTCACACGTTTGACCTGCGATTTAAATATCTGTAACATTCTCTCGGATATAATATCAAACACTAATAACATAAAGGTCTTCTCAGATGTAAAGCTCAGAGTGAAACAAATCAGTACAGAGGGAAAAACATGATACAACACAGTCAGAGAAACGCCTGTATTATTTTTAATTTCACCCTCTTTTGGTACTGTCGCTCTGCCTGTCAAGCTTTGAATTTAAAGACAACATGTATACAGTTTACACTGAAAACACTAGGGCTGCCCCCAACTAAGAATCTTCCTAGTCGACCAATAGTCATCATTTAGTCGACTAGTCGCCCGTGTGAGAAAGAACAGTGTCAGCAACATTGTTAACACTGTGCTACATTACAGAGAAATACAAAACCGTACTAATGAACCTTCATTAATATAGGCCTATATTTTATCTACAAGTGCACGTCACACACTGAGCGAGCCGCCTGTTAATGACGCTGTGGGCTAATGGGCATGTAGCTACTTCCATGTTTCAGATGATACGTCATGTTTAGGGGTGGGGGAAATTTCTGATTCTTAGATGCATCGCGATTCGGACGTGGACGAATCTGAATCGATTCACAAAACGTCCAAATTTCAATTAATTAAGAATAATACAGAAGGTTCTAAATAATGCGGAACTGAGAATGCGTCATCTCCGGGACACTTTGGGATGTGCACCTGGAGCGGACACGCCGACACGCGCACAGAGGAAAACAAACATGGCTGACCGCCACCCACCTCGCCGTGAGATCTGAACAGCTCCTTCTAATTTAACAGCTCCTTTTACAACGTTGACGGCGGAAGAGAACTGGACAAGAGCCACGTTATATGTAAGCTGTGTCGTGCTAAAATAAAATACTTTGGCAACACAACAAACATGAGAAGCCATGTAACTCGATACCACCTGACGGAGGAGTCAGGGAGACTAGTGGCGCTACCGACCAGAGAACAATCGAGGAAGCAACTAGAAAGCTGCCACCCTCATCGGAAAAGGCCAAGTGAATTACGATGGCCATCGCGGCATTTATTGCCAAGGATTTGCGTCCGTCGTGGAAAATCAGGGATTTCGAGCACTGCTGCATACACTGGAGCCCAGATACACCATCCCATCCCGATGCTATTTCACAGACACGGCCATCCCGACACTCTACCATCAAATCAAAACAGAAGTCATGGCCTCGCTGTTGAAGGCAGGGAGGAATGCAGTTACATGTGATGCATGGACGTCTGTCGCCACCGAATCATTTGTTACTCTAAGTTAACTGCGCATTTTATCTTGTGATTTAAGATACCTGTTGTTACCTTTGGTTCCATACAACGAAGTTGTAACTTTCCAGTTTGCATGCATTTCCATTTATATGTTTAATAAAATATAATGGAAATGAATTCAACTGTTTCTTATTACAAATGCACTGTTTTTAAAAATTGCAAGTGTTGAATGCTTATTCAGTGAGACAAAAAGAAATGTGTGTTGTGAAAAAGTGCATCAATATACATAAATTAAAGATGCATCACTTAATCGTTTTATAATTGAATTGTAGCCCCTGAATCGTAATCATTATCGAATCGTGAGGTGACCAAAGATTCCCACCCCTAGTCATGTTTGTAGTCGACCAATGAAGATGAGTTTACATATCACCTTGGGTTCGTCCTTCACCTTCTCAAAATGATCCCACACTTTGATTTCCTGCCCAACATGTTATTAACTAGCCTGTGGAATAACTTCAGGTAACAGCCCTGGAAATTAACCTGCAACTAAGCGACCAATGAAAGCTTGCCTAACGTTTGGTTGACTATTAGGGGGCAGAGATTGTGCAATAGTGCCACTATTTAGTCCCTTCTTTATACCACCTTTGCTTTTTTATACAGAACCAAAAAACAGTGGCATCATTCGGCCCCAGTTTGTATTTTTAAGGCCCTGAGACACCAAGCCAACGGTTAGCTGTTTGTCAACATTGGTCCTTCAATGAGCATCTGTCACACTAGTCTGTTCAGTGTGTCCTGCACCGTTGACCCTCATCGACTATGGTCTGATGATAATTTAGCTTTTTAAAATTTGTTTGCATTCATGTACAGATATCTGTTACAGAGTGCCACGATTCATATAGCATCTCAACTTGCTAATCAGACTGTAAACAATGACCGGCAGACGACTGATGAAGTCTTGGACCCGGATTTTTGCTGTTGGGAGAAGTTTGCCTTCAGGGCTTTAAGCCAGATAACTCTGAAGTTATATGAAAAAGTTCATGGTTTGGGTTCAAATTAAAATATTTCTTCCAGAAAGGTCTCTTTGACAGAAAGCCCTGAAGGCTGACTTATCCCATGTGCTGTTTTATGTGTGTTAGTAGAGTCAGTTTAAAGTGAACTTTACTGCACTTATTATTTATGTGTTGTTTTATCTTGTATGGCCAAAAGTAAAAGAGAAAGGGGGCGGCAGCTTCTTCTGTGACAGACTGTGTTAATCAGATGATATCAATTGCAGGCCCCCGAATCGCATCAAATCAAAATCATATCCTGGCAGACTTTCTAACATCGGCAAATATCATATTGTTGTCCAAAGCATCGATATGATGTGGTATTGTGATGAAACTGGTGATTTACACCCTGTATAGCCACTGGGTTCTGAGGTTGGCCAATAGTTCCAGTTCCACCTTCAGATACCAACACAATGTGAAATCTGCGCATGTTTCATGATTGAGGATCAATGACAGTATTGTGTCCTGTGTGGTTTAGGAGTTTGGGATGATTACTGTAGATGCCTTCAGCTAAGCATGGAAAAATACAAGTTTGCCCAAAGCTGCTAATATATTTACCAAGGAACTGTACCATATATAACTGCTGCAGCAGAGATCTGGCTATGTTTTCCTAAACTCAGTACTTAGTAACCTTTAACTGGCTGTTATCAGCATATAGACAAACTTTAGTTAGATCTCCTAATTTCAGCTGCAACACAAATTAACTGTGTAATGTGGAAATGCCAAGCTGCTCCAGAGACAGTCTCCCGTGTACATGCTGCTTGTTTGCTAACAACAGGGATGAAGTTCTACTTAGCAGGACCAGACTAGAAAGTCCATTAACTTATTGAGATTAAAAGCCTGATGCCTTCCCTCCCACCCGACCCTCTGTGGCCCCCTTCCCCCGGCCGGCATCACACCTCCAAAGGAGAAAGGTGATTGATGAGAGCCATCAGGCGGCTTGGAATCTCTTCTCTCATTAGACTCCTTATGCATCTAAGCTGTTTCAACACACACTGGGAGAGCAGGGCAGGGGGAAGGGAGTGAGGAGATGTTCATCCTCTGACTTTTTAGAAGATAAGTACTCACACTAAAATATTTACCTTGTACATTAATCTCTGGGAAATTAATTTGCCATTATACTTTCTCCTTGAGAAAAAAAAAAGACTTTTTTTTTTTTTTTTTTTTTTAAATAGAGTAGTGTGGTTTCCACTCCCTACTCTTCATGCTCACTGAGCTTTCTCCCTTTTGACTCACTCATGGGACTGCTTGGAAATTAATGTCCCTGAGGGAGCGGTGTTTGGACAGTCAGGGTGGATCCTATCATCGACCACTGAGGCCCTCTTGAGGAGGGTTAGCTGGAGTGGTGGTTAGGAAAGAATGTTACATATGCAGACATGCTCAATCACATTAATGCAAGTGCAGCACATTATTATGCACTAATTGCCAATGGATAGTAGCATTACTATAATGTGCTGCTGATTATATCACTGCAAACCAAGTGGGGTCTATTCTGTTTGGATAAATGCCCTCATTGTACCTGAGACAATAACCAAAATAAACAGAATCAATGCCCCCTGTGGAAACAACTTTTCCTGTGTTCACTTTTACTTTACACATTTCTCACACAACTTTTGTTGAATTAGACCAACAAAACTAAGCAGTTTAAATAAGGAAGAATCTAACATTAAATCTATGTAAAGAGTTTCGAGAGTGAAGTCTTTTGGGCCTTTTCAAAACCTAAAAACATGAGCAAAAGTGAAGGGAAACGATTAAACTATCTTTATCTGCTCTAAAGTAGCTGCAGATGTTAGCAAGTCTGGCTAAGAAGTTTACTACCCACAGTAGGAACCAAACCAAATGTTAGACACACAAAATTGAATCCACAAAGTATCTCCATACTGCTCATCCGTAGTGATCCAAGTGTGCTGAAGCCCCGACATAAAAAGCTGTTTCGAAAAACGTCATATGAACTCTGTTTTTAGCCTCACTGTAGCGTGTAGCTCTGACTGCTTCTCTGTGCTCCGCGCTGACGTGTGTGCGCTCAGGGTGATCGGTGATGCACGGTCTCTGAAGAGCAGCAGTCTCGTCAGTACTGATGTCCACATTCTCAAGTGCAGGCATCGCCAATTTCCAGTCTGAGCAACAAAGACTTTCCTCATCCGTTGGCATTGCTTTGCATTTGAAACAACTACACCACCAGGTTAACAGTGCTCGACTCGGCTCGGTATTCAGCGGCTGGCTGGCTGAGGGTTAGGCTCATGAGCTGCGGCGGCTACTTCGTCCAGTAGCCTGAGTTCCGTCCGTATACTCGGGCTCAAACAAATACGGCTCAACAAAGAAATGCTGTTCCTCTTCAATTTCAAAGTCTTCAGACATGTTGGGCTGTCCTTTGCTAAAAGACCAGAGTGCAAATTATCTTTTAGCTACTGTGGTTACTGCTGTCTCCCCCTGCGGTGCACGTGTCATGTGATGTAAACACGGGTAAGCAAAGCTCATGCTTTCGCTGGTCTCGCGCAAGCACGCGCACGTCAGTGCAGAGCACAGAGAAGCAGTCAGAGCTACAGGCTACAGTCGGGCTAAAAACAGAGTTCATATGACGTTTTTTGAAACAACTTTTTATGTCGCGGCTGCAGCACACTTGGATCACTACGGATGAGCAGTATGGAGGTACTTTGTGGATTCAATTTTGTGTTCTTGGACGTTAGTCTGGGGCGCCCTCTGCCATTAGGTGTGCTAGCTGCTCCCCCCGCCGATCTCCACAAGGGATGTGAGGACTCTGAAACTTCACCAGGGCCTCCATCGGCATATGGGTGAGTAGATAATGGCTGAATTTTCGTTTTTGGGTGCACTATCCCTTTAAGGCCCGGAAGACCAAACCAACATTGAAGAACTAGTGGCGACAAAGGCCAACTGTTGCATCATGTTGCCTGTGTCTCAGCAACTGAGTACAGCCAATGGCCAACCAGGAAGTATGTTCTGCGCTGATGTTAAAGGAAATAGCTCTCCATAGCAGCTGTAGTCTTTATTTGTCATTCAAAAAGGGAAACCAAAAGACCACCAGGATGGATTCAAGATGCTAGTTAGCAAGTTAGGACACTAACAACACAATCCAATGTTAGTTTTATTGTGCGCTAGGAAACAATAACACAAACAATTACGAACCGCTTCTGCTAAAAGGCTTAACGGCTAAAAAATGATCCTACCCAATAAAACACGTTTGTTCCAATCTCACGCCCTCTTGGCTAAAGCCTTTTGTTTGCTTTCCTTACTTCGTCTCGAGCTGAACTGCCAATCAGAGTGATTTCTCTTATAGACGGGCTCCAACATCTCAGACGCTGATTCGGCCAAAAACAGCCGACAAGGGTCGACCAATGCCAACGGCACAGGACACACCACAAAAACTGAGGCAGATACTCACCAAAGGCCCAATATTTAGTGATGCTCAACCGTTGGCTTGGAAAGTCAAGGCCCAAAGGCGCATAGATATGCTTTTATATGTTTCCAGGCTCCATTTCCTTTTAACATGACACATTAAGACCTCTGAAAGAGCTTTTTCTTCTCAGCAATGTTGTTTATTTCCTATATGAAATATTCAGAGTTTTTTTCTTTGGGTGTTTAAATCACTTACTAACAGCTTACAGCCTGCTGATGTTATAAAACCTTGACTATTAATTGACTTTAGACCACAGACTGTAAAATAATGGACATAGCTACCGTGATGCCACCCATTGTTTGTGGACTCCTGTTTTGAAGCTTCAAATTTGGCTCTTTGCCATTGCCAAAGCGTTTTTTTGGAGAGAGAAAGTGACCATATTTGGGCAAGAGGATGGAGCTGTGGAGGAGTGAGTGGTGGACCTCCTGGTACAGTTTTTATGAATGTTGAAATCAGCTACAGAGGCCAAACTTGTTTTTGTACCAGGCTGTAAACATGTTTATTTCTGTTGTAAAGTTGGACATTTAACATGGGGGTCTTTGGGGATTGTCTCACTCTTGGAGCCAGCCTCAAGTGGCCATTAAAGGAACTGCAGTTTTGTGGCACTTCTGTTTTAGCCTAATTTTTCAGCCCAAGGTTGTTGCTTGCTTTAGACGCTGATATATCCAAAGTTAATAAACAGATTTTTACCATTGTGACTGCATTTGAAACGACCATCTGCCTTCATGCCTTTGCAATTTGGAACTACAATGACATCCCTTAACAATCTCTGACAGGGTTTGTTTATATCAAGAGAAATTTATAATTATTTGTAAATCATTTAAATCCAAAGGAAGACGGATGGAAAGTGTGTTTTGTGTGTTATATTAAGGGAACATAGAGCTGGGGAGCATGAGGCTGACCCTTATATGTAATATTTTTTTTATGGGGAGAGTGTTCTCAAAAAAAAACTCATGGAGCTCACATTAGCTTAATTAGCTAGCTAGTTAAAATCTACCAGTGACAGCCTCACAGATTGAAGGCCTGTGAGCAGAAATGAGCAGCCTGCTTCTGTCTACCTCTGCCTGTCTCAAATATTAGACAGAATTCAGAGTGGTAAATCTGCGCCTGTTATCTTTGTAAACTGCATTTGTGTGAGAAAGGAAAGCTTGACAAGCGCACCGACTGAAACTTGGCTGAAACCTCGACTGTGGCTGCGTGCGTCTTTGTGGGGAAGTGTAAGACAGTGTGAGAGGATGTGCGTGAGTGGGAAAGACACAGAATGCATTGTGTGAAACAGTTTGTGTGTCAGAGAGAGAGAAAGAAAGAGGGTGAGCTTGTCTGTGAAGGGTGGGGTTTTGGTCATCTGCCATCGGATAAGATATCCTGACAAGGCAATCAGAGAGAAACAAATTCTGCAGCCACACGGGTTCAACTCTCTCGTTCTTCACCCTGATGAGCTTTTGAAAAATGGAGTGCGGTTGAAATTGGTTTTGTATGAGAGGCTTCAGATCTGTCTCTTGTCAGGATTATTGCCACCTGTCTTCATTGGCTGCAAAGGTCTGTTAATTAATCTGCCTCTCCTTCTTAGTGGCCGGAGAGGACAGGGTGAACAGAGTCTTCCCTCCTCAGCAGCGGCGTGTCAGAGGTACCATTCCTGACAAATACACGTCTAATTTAGGATATGACCGCCGTGATGTTAAGCAACATCCCTAATCAGTATCATTAAAACACTACATCATGTCCTTCCTTTCTAATTTTATGAGTGAAGCTATTTAATTGGATATTTAATCTAATTTAGTTAATGAAAGTCCTGGGAAATTTTCTTTGAGGGACAGTGATATCTCTTGTGATCAATGAAGCTGCAAATAAAGCTCTTCAGGGATCCTCTCTTGACTGATTAGTGCAGAATTTTAATAAATGCACTTGCAAAAATGACTTTTTGCTAAAATATATGCATATTCTATAGGAAGATGATCCCTGCTTAAACATGTCAGCTGCTATCAGTAGATGTAGGAGCACCAGCATGCGATCCAGCATTGATTAATTGGACATGGATAGATTAATATGCATCTGGATACTGATGCCAAGCTCATCAGAGTAAAAGTGTTATTACACAACCATCAGCTGTGATGCCGTAAACGAGCAGGGGAGTGGAAAGGGATTTACTGGGCCAGGTTACTGCAAGACCGGAGGAAGGAAATAAAGCAGCTCAATGGACTTCTTTCTTCTGTTGCATGAGGACCGATCAAAATCCCACAGGAACTTGTCACTGGCATTGGCCCTGCAAAGTGTCAGATTGATCAAGTGTTAGCTGGGCTCGTCTGCTGTTGAGTGTCTGCACCTGTGCATTCCTCTAAGTGTTGAGATCCCAGTGATTCTCCGAGTGAAGTTTGAACTTGGCCTGCTGTTTGCGGCTCAGGCGTACCCAGACTTGCCTGGCTGAGAGCGGCTTGTATTGTACACACACTCCTGTCACTCTCCGCTGTTCGTTTGGAATGTAAACCAACAGTGTCACACCAGTGTGATATGCTGGGGCTGCACGTTTTTGTTGCGGTGCAGGTGCAGTTTGGGGTGCAGCACTGAAGTGCCAGGTTACAGCGTGCATGCAAAAGAACACTTGGATTTAAATGCATGCACATTAAAGTTTTTCCTTCCTTTGCAAGTCTGAACAAAGAAAATAATCTGAAAATGTTCATTACATATTTCCCCTCTGAATGCATGCCATAGTATCCTTAATCAACAGCACTTTTACATATGTTTGATTAAAGCAAAAATGAGCTGTTGTTCCTCCAAGGACGTCTTTTCATGTGAAGAATACTTTTTCATTTAGCAGATGCTTATATGCAGAACAGTGTTGTTGCCGCCCACAGGTATAATCAACCAGAAAATTAATAATCATTCTGCAGGACTACAATAAATCATTACGCTTTGGACAATTAATAATGGAGGCGAAGCTTGGGATGTCTGATTACAATAGTTACGATGCATATCATCAAGATTTAAATCTAACATTTCACAATGGAATTTCAGACACCAGTGCACATTACTGATGTTTAAATTTGGCATTAGGGCGGGTCACGGGGGTTGAGGGATGGTGCGTGTCTCCATCTACAACTCCAACCAAACTGCTATTACGAAACTTACAGTGCAGTACTTTCTGTAGCTATAAATTTACATTTGCTGCACGGTTAGAAAAACCTGGATGAGTGATAAAAGGAAAAAGTAGATATACAGTGTTTTATGGAGTGTTTCAATCAACACATTCTCTAAGTATAAGCACATAATGTTTGGATACCAGAATGTAGAGTCAGAACATTGTCCTTTTGTCTTTCTACTTGTCAAGTTAATTTGAAGAGTGGTCTTACTAGGGGTACAAATCAGCAGTTTCATCACAATACGATATCACAAAGTCTGCCATGACACGATTTTGGTTTGATTCGATTCAGGGGCCTGCAATCGATATGAGATAATATCATCCGTCCATTTAACCCAATCTGTTTCAGAAGAAGCTGCCACCACCAATGCAGACTTTGCAACATGATCTGATGCTGAGGTAAAGCTGCTGTTTCTCTCCTCCACTGACCATTCACGCATCGTGACTAGTAGGTTTTCCAGAGGTGGGATTCAGACGTCAAGTGTTTTTTGAACAGTTGGGATTTGATTATTGGTTGACTGTGGGTGTTAAATGTGGGAAACATGAATGAACTCTTGGGCAGGTGGGCGGTGATGTGATTCTGACACTGATCGCTACAAACTTAATTCAGATTTTCAGGAAGCATATAAGGAGGTTAACACTACTCGCACAGTTTTAATGAAGATACGTAATCACTACAGTAGTACACTTAGTAGATTGAAGATCTCCCTAAGGAGGCTGCATTCTGGTGCTGACGCAGCAGTCAGAGCTGATCGTGGCCACTTTAGACAACTTTGCAAGCAGCCCAACTGTGCCTGGTGGAATTGTCCCGCCTGGCTCCCTTACAGTCAAGATGGTGTAGATAACATAAATGGGGACTAATTCGTCTCCTGTCATGCCTAACTTTAGTGGATAATACCATATCAGGTATGGAATTAATCTGCAGATGCTCGGGTTCAAAATGAGTCCAAACTCTCTCATGGATGTAAGTGTTTGAGCCACAGTGAAGGCCAAAATGTGGCCTGCAACAGACTTTGGGGCATCTTTTTTTAACCAAGCCTATTTCCAGCAAACTAGCGGCCCCTGCTAAGTGGAGTCAGCAGCCAATGATGGTACAAAACTGTCAATAAAACTGATTTTCATTCATTTTGAATCACCCCAACCACAAGAGATCATTTTGGATAAATTCATAAATAAACACACAAAATATGACTGGTCTAGTAGTATCTGAGAACAGCAGCCGACAGACAGATACACAAATGCATACACACACACACACACACGCGACTAAATGCTTACGCCTCATGGAGATGATAGAACAGCAGTCTTGCTTTATTTTAATGCTACATTTGATTTAATAAATCACAAGATACTGTGTGCGTTATATATATTTAGTTCATTGGAAGTCTTTTTTAATTACACTGTGGAGGTGCCCTTGAGCAAGGCATCAAATCAGGGGCGCCGTATTATGGCTGAACCTACACTACCCCTCTGCTGTAACTGCATGTGGGTGTCGTGTGGAATAAGAGGAATATGCGAAAACCACATTTCAACTGCCAACTGGATTGTGAGGAGGTGAGAAATTAAAAACAAAAAACAAAAAAACAATTACGGTGTCCCCCAGGGATTCTGATTAGGGCCACTGCTTTCCTCTCTTATATCTTAATTAATGATACGACACTTGTTTTCAGTGTAACACTGTTACTAAGAGTAAATGCATAGTTTTGTCTGTAGTCACCCACTAAGAGGAGGAAATCAATTATGTCTTTCTGTCAACCTTTATGGCACAAATCAGTGTTTTCACTGACTGGCTGGCTGCATCACCTACAACTGAACCCTACATGCAGCAAAGCTTCACTTCTAAATAAAACTCCCCAAATGTTTTGCCATTATTTTTACAGTGCCCTCATAACCCAGGTGTGCAGACGTCTTACACGCTGTGAGGCTAACTAACACTGGCTCCACTCAGTTTTGACATGCAGCTTTCAAGAGTCAAAGAAGAAACACTGCAGAGCACTAGGGGGTCCAATACCTGAGCGGGGTATTCAGCTCATTGAGTGGACATAAACTTCCTCCACCTGACATGTGGTGGGAAGAGGATTAGTTAAACACACTCAGCCTTGGCTGACTCACAGTTTGTGGAATCACAAAGTAATCTCGAGGCACATTCACTTAGGAGGCAGCTTGATGATCCCAGGCCAGTGATTTATTCATCTTAGGCACGTTGCGAGGCTGTAAGAATTTGTCAAGTTAGAATCCTAATTAAAACTGTTAATCACAGATTCCTGTTTGTTCAGCACTCTAGTGAAATGAAAAATGTGATCAAATTATTCATTGCTCCCTTTCAGACAGGTAAGTCAGCATAGCCGTGAGCGTCAATGTGCCGCAAAAGTTTTTTTTTTTTAAAGGCTTATGAGGACTTTAAACCCTGACTTTTTAATTCATTTGATTTACATCAAAATTTTAAGTTGACATCAACAATTTAACCACCTGATCAGCTTGGATTTATCTATTTATGTAGATCAGCATAAGTTGAGACATCTAGAAAATGGGCTCCAGGCAATGAAAAGTATGCAGTGGACTGGATCAAAGTTCATGTGCAGAGCTCAAGCAATGTGCTGCTCATACTGAGAGTGAAGCCTGGAGCAACATTACACAAAGGTAAAATGACTGCTTTATTTTCTCAGCCCTAACATTTCACACTGTTCACACACACTAATGAAATCGTCTAAAAACTCATAACAGTCGTCAGACCGCGGATACATTACGTTTGTATGTTCCATATGTGACAGATATTGCTTCTAAAGTGACATAGTATACGAGCTGACTTTGTCATCCAGAGATGGAGGTGATGGTGTGACATCTAGGCGAGACAGCTGCAAAGTTGCGGACCACTGTTTGAGACCAGCACACAGCAAAACCAGCCTTTACTTAGTCAACACTGTGTTTTGAGCTGCTTTTAGTCACCAGACATGGGTGTTTTTTGGTGATCCCTCGCTGTTTTACCAGCTGGGATAGTCCCACAAAAACTGTTTGTTTTTTACCAAGATGTCACTGTGTTTCCTGCTGGGAAAGCCAAAAAGGAGCTGGACCTTGTCAAAATAAATCAAAACCTATATGACTGGTCTATGTGGGAATTTAATTTGAAAGGACAGACACAAGAAGTGGCCACGCTCAGCAGTCAGACAAGAGTCAGGTTAATTTCCAGGGCTGGTACCTGCGGTTATTCCACAGGCTAGTTAATAACTTGTCAGGGAAGAAATCCAAAGTGTGGGATCATTTTGAGAAGGTGAAGGACGAACCCAAGGTGATATGTGAAGTCATCTTCATTGGTCGACTACAAACATGACGTATCATCTGACACATGCCCATTAGCCACTTAGCACAATCATTACTGCTTTGCCGACCGCGTAATCAACAAGTGCAAAATTAAGTGCTGGAGGTCACAGCAGACTGTGTAATGGCAGCAACAGAAAGTTTGCGAATCTGGCAGGGAGTCAGGCTGGTTCAGGATCAGAAACCTGGTGCCGAGGTTTGCACTGGCTGAATTCAAGTTCCTACAGCTGCTGATTGAACACCTTTCCACCTCTGCATTTGAATTATATCGAAATAGGCATTTAAAAATAGATTTTTTTTTTCTTTTTTTTTTTTTAAAATCACGATACTTAACACCCCCCCCCCACACACACCCCACCCCAACAAGAAATTGAGCACATTTGGAACTCTGTATTGAAACTCCTGACTAGTGTTTAGTTTAGTTGGATTAAGACAACATTCAACTCCAGCACGCCCTGAATCACCACATCACAATCCTCCTCAGAGGAAGTGGTTTGGAAACTGACTGGGAACTCTCTCCAGGGGCTCTGCATTGGGAAACTCCTGGTTAGTGGATCATAGTGAAGAATGTGAGGAGGGGTCACTGTAAATTAATTGGCCTACTTCCTCTCATTTGACATCCTGCTTCTGTCACCAGTGAAACGAGGCAACTGTAAAACTTTGCAAGACAGGACTTGTTTAAGGAAACACTGCCACGTCACCCCCATCTGTAATGAAACCAAACACATACTGTGAGGGACACAAGGGGCCTGAGGCTGGACCTCTAAGTGCCTGCGATAAGATAGAAAGCATGACATCATGCCACAGTACATCTGTGTGCGCTATCAACATGAATGTTAATCTCTGTAATTCAACAGCAGTTTCTGATCTCTAGCAACATGATGGATGAGCTATTCAAGAGAAATGAAAACTATTAAAAAGGGTGAGATTGACATATCTGGGTAAGTTTATCTAGGCCACAGTCTACAGTAGACAGAAGTCCTCAAGAGCTCAGATATGTGAAACTGAATACAATGACATCATCATATTGAGATCACTGAAGCAGGGGCTCTTTAGCTCCGTCTGAAACGATGTTCTGATCGGAGAATGAAGAGGGTTAAAAACTAAAGTCTTGTTTCACCCACATGTTAAATTAATCCCTGTCTTCAAAGGTAAATACTTTCAGGGATGCACGATATATAACAACTTATTCAGCTAATAACCCATACTCCAATATCCCAATATACTCACATCAATACCTCCAAAATTGTACAACTCTATTCCCTGAATTCTCTGACTGTATATACCTCTTATGCTTTTGTATTCTTTGATGTTTTTTCATTTATTTACTTAATGTAATATCCTGGTTTAAGACCATGTATTTATGATGCATTGTGTAGTGTAGAGCTAGCTACTTTAGCAGCTTTCAACTAATGTGGATTTCAGCTCGGTAGCTATTAGCTGGCTTAGCAGATGAGTCTACATCGGTTGGAGGATCAAGAGAGGATAATGCTACATCAGAAGAGGACAATACAGCATTGTGGGACCCATCCTTGGACTTTTTTGGCATCCGTATTTGTTTGTTTGTTTGTTTGTTTTTTCTTTCTGTGAAGGACCTCTGCAGGCTACAGCCTCTGGATTTACCATTGTCAGGATGGTGTGGTGTTAGTTACTGAACTCTGAACACACGTATTCACTCCAACGTGCACACTACATAGACTTCTGTCAAACACATTTGTTGTTCAGTAAGTTTTATTCCAAACAGTTTGTTAACACACTGAAATGACAAACTCATTTTGTGTTTAGTTACTTTATGGTGATTGTGAATATTACCTTCA
The DNA here is from genome assembly GCF_011397635.1 of Epinephelus fuscoguttatus. Taxonomy (NCBI): domain Eukaryota; kingdom Metazoa; phylum Chordata; class Actinopteri; order Perciformes; family Serranidae; genus Epinephelus; species Epinephelus fuscoguttatus. Next base: position 35,225,181 of record NC_064761.1, read on the forward strand.
CAGGGGCATCTGCATTTCGTTCTATACTGTACGTTCTTCTGCACCAAAAAGATAGTAACCAAATTATAAGGACTTAACGTGTTACCTTTGGTTAATCGCCCTTTCATTGTCATTTACAAACATGTCAGTTATTTTCTTGGCTTCGTCGCTTTGGCTGTAGTTAACGCAGCACGAGCCGACTGTGAGAGAGTTACACATATTTATTTTATCATCTGTTTATCCATCTGTTTTAATGTTCGTCATTTATATTCGTTATACATACTTGTATATCATTAAGATATGTTGCTGTATCATTTACCTGTTTTTGTCACTACATTAACATGAAACCTGACTATTGAGAGTTTTGCCTCAAGACTCCTGTGAAATATGACAAGATAGGAAGAATAATGAAATTCCTTTTTAACATATTTATAAACTACAAATAAAACAAGAGGTTGACAGTTTTATCAGTGATAGAACGTTTTACACACTATCGTTAGAACAGCTGGGCAGCCTACACTTGCTAGCGAGGCTAACATGGTCTACTCGCAATACTATTTTATCAGAGATATCTGTATTTCATCATTCTATTAAATTACTGTACTGATATTCCAACAATCAGAAAGCTTTAATGCTGTTAATACAACAATGCATCAATCTAAATTAATGACATGGTTCATGCAATCTGTCTTAGCTGCAAAGATATAATGCAAACCCTCTACCAAATCTTTTAACAATCCTCACTTCCTGACATTACACAGTATTTTGTCTGTGTAATGACACACAGTTCCTGCAGCGTCATTCCAGACTAAATTACACTGGATTGGTGTGTAGAGGAAAAAAATAAAGTGCCTTTCAAAAATGTACACTACGTGATAGCTTTATATTTCCATTCCTCTTATTAGATGATTGGATAACGTGCATTCAGTCATTTAGTACATCAACAGCAAACAGCAATAAGTAAACAAATCAGTGATTACCACAAATGATCAGGTAAATTACTATAATATTGCTTCCTTAGCTTTATTTATTGCATGTTACTGTGATAATGTGATGTTAGTGATGCATTTCAGCTTAATGAGCTGAGACAATGGTAAATTAGCAGCTAGTAAATTGATACATTGCTGTTCTTTTCACTGGTTTTCCCTATGGGAGGCTGCTGCAGACGGGACCATGCTGAGAGTTCACAACGTTTCCTTCTGCCTCTCAGGCCTGTGTGTCATGTCCTTACGTCTAATGTGGACTTATGTTTATTGTAATATAATATTTAATGTATGTATGAGTTAAGCAGCGGCATGGATTTTTCCATGTACAATCTTAAAATAAGACAATATCCATTTGTCACCCATCCTCACTGGTTCTATAAGTGACCTGGACAAACAACTAGTGATTGTGGTAACAAATCTTTATACAGTTCAATTTATTCCTGATAATTTCATGCAAAAAATGAAGTAACTTAGAACAAATTTTAGGGGAAATGGTGCATTCACACTAAAAACAATTACATACAAAGTCAACATAGAGACACAAATAGACACAACTATGTGGCCTGCAATGACACTAATACGCAAAATGTGTGACTTTAAAATTTTTAACACATTGTCGCAAAAAAACAGTCAGCATTGAAATTCTTCTGATGTCAGCAATGTCTGAAGTTGTTGAATCAAAAATGGAGGAAAACATTATTGTAACCGTCTGTGGGCACCCAGTGTTGCAACAGTAGCTCAGAGTCTGGACAAAGAGAAGAAAAAAGCTTAGAGAGAGGTAAAACAGGAAGTTGGATGATCTAGACGACCCTATAAATTGTACTGAACTATGAACAAAGTTAACACTACCATCAGCCCCAGGTGTAACACCTGCTGAGAACCCTCTCCTCCTCTCTAACACATCTCATCTGAGTAATGCGAATAACCACACGTAATTCTACAGTCAAACTTGTGCGAATTATGCAAGACAAAAATCTGCTTTGCGTTTGGTGTGAACATGCCATAATGTTGTGTTCAGACCGAATGCGATGCAAATTTTTGCATCACGTTACTCACACAAGTTTGAATGCTGTAATATTTTGCGTAGTCTCACTTCACATGCGCTAATAACTCGCGTGATAGGATCTCAATATTGATTGGCTATCATGGTGCAAATTGGAAGCTCAAGTTCAGATTTTTCAAGCATATGACACTAAATCGCACTTCCTGCTTCATTTGCGACGCTTAATTCGTATATTTCACGTCATTTGCGTCGCATCCATCACGCTGCCTGGTAAGAATTCGTGTGTTATCACTTTACGCTTTGACTTTCCATGTAATTCACTCTTGCCCCGTGTGAACACAACATAAGACTGTTATTTTAGTTTAGCTGTGCTGACTTTAAAAGCAGATGTTGGTTTCCAGAGAAATTTCTATGAAAGAACAGCTCCACTTAAACACAAGTAAATATTTATTCATCATTCATTTATAACTGGAAACATTTTTCTCTCTATATATTAAAGCCGCTACAAGTAACTTTTAACTGGATATGCAAAAGTCTCGTTTCTGCTGATGTCTGCGTGTGACCTACAACAGCAAATGAGACCATCGGTGTGAAGATAAGCTATTTCTATATAGTGTATATCCATACCTTTAGGAAACTGTCTCCAGGTCTGCCCCAGGTCGCTTCCAGGATGAAACGATTTACGGCACTCAGACAGCACACGTCATCTTACCTAGCTGCTTACATTTATAGTGACTCTTATAAATAGTCACTATTCCTCCTCCTTGACCCGACGTCCGCGGGGAGTTAAAATAGCAGCAATCATCGGGTAAAAGTTCTGTGAAAGCACTGGACTCACCAACAGTCAGCCACGTCTCAGTCACACAGAGAAAATGCAATCCTCAGGAAGTCAGGAAATCCTTCAGGATAAACGTTTTGTTTGCTAGCGATCTAGCATTTACCAGCCCAATCCTGGCAGGAGCCGGCGGGTCCACAGCGTTAGCTGACCGGGGAGCCACACGCAGAGGCCGCAGGTTGCGCAGATTCACCCCGTGCCAGCGGGGGCGAGGAGAGCATGCTTTTATAAACAATACATCAGAAAAACAAGATTCCTAAAATCCTACTTCCCACGTCTTAGCGTTTTTTTTAAACTTTATAAAATTGATTTAAGACATTTAACACAAATTAAAGCCTAATTTTAGATCAATAATTCAATGCATTTTAAACCTTTACAGACTTGAAAACTTGATATTCAAAAGAATAAAAGTGAAAACTAGATGATTATCTAAAAAGTAAAATAATTTTTTGTAGCATAGCATGTTTTTGTTCTCCTCTCCCATCCCATTAATCACCTCGCCACCCTTCAGATTTATCCCACAACCCCCCTGAGAGGGTCCTGACCCCCAAGCTGGGAAGTGAATATTATATATCTAATTATATGTCTGTGACTGAGCAGTCACTGACATTTTGAAATAGTCTCCAAGTTCGATAATGTGAGCGCAACTCAAACTGAAATTCTGAAGAAAGCATCTAATTGTTGGAATAATTTTTAAATGGAAGGTGTAGTTCAACATGGGTTACATTTATGAATTAGTCAGAGAAGCTGTCACTCAAGTCCTCTTCATCTGTAGCAAATATCCTGGCCCTCAGTCATCTTAAGGTGTTCACTCTACCGTGTGACAGCCCCTGTGGGTGAGTGGGCCCCACTCTAAAAGCCCATCCAGACACAGATGCGTAGCACTAGTGACCTTTAATTTCATTCAGACTGTGTACAAATGACTTCAGCATAGCCCATTTAGGAAAAAAAACCCTGTGAAAGAAAGTCTTTGCGAGATTGTAGCTACTCTGGGTTTCGGCACACTGGCATTATCTACTCCCTAGCTTTAATGACTTCCCGCCGAGAGGAGCCACGGTGAGAGCCTTGGCAGTCAGACTAAGAATAGCATTAGACACAAGGTTATCTGGGCATTACACTCACTGTAACATGCAATTAACTCTACTCCTCCATTTTCATTACACAATTATTCATTAATGTCAATTTAATTTTATGCATTGTTCTACATGACCAAAGCCTGATTACGGGGCCCTTGCACTCCAATATCCCAAGTTAACTGGTGCCAGCCTCACTTGCAGGCCGACTAATTGCAATTTAGCCCTAGACAGCACCTCCCTCTTTAGGCTGTCCTTAATGGAGCAACTGATTCACAGACAGGTAACGATTGGAAAGACAAAGTGCTTCTCTCTCTGAATGGAAAACAAATGCACTGCTGCTAAGCTGTTTTCTTTGTGATAGCACTGAGGTCTGCCCTTTGTATTCAGAGAGGGACAAGAGGTAATATGTTTCCTTAAATCCTATTTGTCTTCCAATTCTATCTCCATATAGAAATAAGAAGACCCTATTAAATCACACGGGGATGTCTATACAGCTGGAGCAATGGAATTTAGTTTATGGACAGATAACAATTTGCATCTGCCACGTCAAGATTAAGGTACCATATGCAAGTTTTTCATTATAAACTAGCCAAAAGTATTCGGAAATCGTCTAAAGATACGGGGAAGAATAAACTTTGGACACATTTATTCTCAGTTTGGACTGTTGCTGTCCCGTGTACTCACTTTTTTTTTTTTCCTGGGCTATAAAAATTCCTCCCCCTATAGCTGGAACGTCTCCTACTTCTTCTAAAAGTTCAGGCTCTACCAGCTCAAGGTAACAATGGTTATGTATTGTAAAACATGTCAGAAGAATGGTCAGAGGGAAAAGAAAGAAAAAAAAAAAGCGACATGCCTCACAAACTGCCACTTACAAAGCAAGGTCAAATATAGATGGGGGGAAACTTATACAGGCCAAAGGAATGAGATGTGTTGTCTGTTTCTCTCCCTCACAGATCTACTGTCATGCCTCAGCTAACGGTATGTTTGTTGCTATGTGGTGGTTGGAAGCTGCGTCTGCTGTAGGGAGTTTCTGAAATACACAACAGTGTGGGGTAGAGAGCTGGTATCAATTTAACGTTTATATATAGTAGCAGCAGCGGCTGTTGTTCTGAATCTCAAGAATGGATGTGGCAGGTACAGAGTTACCATGACGTTTAGTCTGAACGACTACAATTATAAGAAAATGACCTAAACTGAATTATAACTTTAAAAGTGTTCGACAACTGTGCCTGGTTGGACTGGGTGACTGTCAGCAGTAAGTCTGGGCAACTGACCTTTCACTACGCCCCACCCCTTTGTGATGGTCCGACAAGCTGTCAAGACTATAAGGATGGAGCCCACACTGTAACTAGCTGCACTCCCTGAAGAAATATTATCATATTTTTGGAACAATGAAACAGTGATTCCAGAGAGAAGCAGACAGAGGTCTACAGTCTGTGTTTGAAGGATATATCCAGGATGTCAAACTGACTCAGCAGCAACAACAGGTTAAAAAGACAAAGATAGTTAGAAGCTAAAGCCGAACTATAGGCTACAGATCACAGTGTAAAAGTCAACCACCACATCACTGCTGATCGCCACAGAAGAAAATGAATATAAAGGGAAACTTTGCTGATATTAAACCAGCTGTGTGGCATCGCAGTGTGTGCAGATGAACCATGTATGGCTTCACCCCCGTGCTGCTGCCAGCACCTGGACCTCCGCCACCGGACGGGCAGGGATCTCTGGGGGAAGTCTATATCTTCAGTAGCTAGCTAGCTTACCCTACACTTTTCAGGGTCTGATTTTGGTTTTGGAACAGGGAAGAAACGTATATCTTTTTCCAACCTCTCCAGGTAACGAGTATCATTAATACAAGACGTGTCCCAGGCACAACATTTAGCTCCAAATCCACAAAACCGGCCTGAAAAAGAAGAAAATCTGAAACAATTGCATTGGAGTCAATGGAGCACAGCTGTGTTGTTGTTGTCAGACCCTGGTCTGAGCTGGCCCAATCCTATGTTATGATTGGTCAGTCTGCATCTGGGTAATCTCTCAAGACAGATTCTGCAATTTACATTGTAGAATCTGTCGGCAGCCCTGTGTAAAAGAGGGGGGAGGGCGGGGCTTTGAGTTTGAACGATGCTGCGCTTTAGCCAATCACAATGGAGGGGGCGTGGCCGAGACATGCAGGTGTCCCCAGGAAATGTGTACCTACAGAAACAGCAAGTTCCGCGTCCATACCGACTGCTCCACTCAAAACGCCGTCTCATCAATGTGAAAAAAAATATTTTTTCCAGCGGATGTCTGAGTTACAACATGATTGAGCTAACTGGAGTAGTTTCATGTCGTATCCGACAACGGGAGGCTTTTAACAGATGACGTCCTGATGTTAGCTTTGCTAACTGTCCCTGTCAGCTGCAGCCACTGCTGCTTTCTAGACATCGTGATTTCCCATAACTGAATAAATACCACACATAGCAACACAAAAAACTGCTTTGCTAGCTCAATCATGTTTTTTTTATTCACAGACCGTTTATTGAGTTATTACCTTATTTTTATACAGTCTATGGTAAAGGAAGAAAAAATTTTTTTTCTTTTCTTTTTTTTTTAATCGATGGATTTCCAGATTGGCGTCTGGGGGACTTAACGAAGGGTCAGTTAATCAAAATTTAATTTAAACCGACATCCAGAGCCTCTAAGTGCTGTAATCTTGCCCATGTTTGTAAATTTGTGCAAAATAAGAAAAAGCATGTTGGCCAATTCTGCGAATTCATTTTGAAGACAACACTGGCCGATACCGATGACGGGCCAACATTATCCTGCACCCCTAATTATTTTATTAATCAAGTATTCTACTGATTAATTGAATAAATAATACTACTGCTTTATTAAATTTATTGTTCTCAAGTAACTTAACATCTACTCTACTTCTTGATTGTTACAAACAGAGCTTGAGGAGGGGAAACACTTGAAAATGGCTGAGCACAGATGATTTTGCTCATTCCCAAACACAGAATGTATGAAGTGTTTAAATTAAATAGAAATGGTGCAGTGCGCGTTAGCATGAGAGGAATTCAGTGTAATGAGAAGTCTGAGAATTTGCAGCAGATCTGCCTCATGAAGAGCACTCCTGTTGATTAGCTCAGAAGCTCTTGTGAGGTCAGTGGAAGCCATTATACACATCATACATGTTGAATAATGTAGAACCCAAGTCACTGTTTCCTCCCACAATCTGTATATGTATGTTGATGCAAGAGCAAAAAAAATATTTTATCCAAGTATGACGCTTTTATGGTTGTAAAAATAACAAAAACAGACTGCAACATGATCCACGCTCACTGTGAGCAAAGACATGGAAGAAGAAAATATCACACTTTTAATCCAGACATATTTCACCTCATTCTGATATATTGTTATGAAGTGAATTCAATTCGACACGAAAGTAATTACATCTATTATATTCAAACAAAATGTTGTAAACCTTTGGCCATGCTAATCACATCTTCTTTTATTCCGAGTGAAGACTCTAGTTGGCTGTTTCTTTCCTTTCATATTTTATATGCTTATTATCTAATTTTCTTTTGAAGGTCTTGATTATTCCCAGCCTGAAAATGAACAATAATTGCTGCCCTACTGCTTACAAAGTCTGTGGAACAGAAGAATAAAAGAGTAGTCTTTTCAATGGTCAATCAACAAAGAAGTACATTAATCATTATCTTACATTACAATTTCTTGTTTTGTGCATGAAACATGGTTCTGGAAGAATTAAAATGTCTTTTACCCTCCCAATTATGCTTGAGATTTGTATGGTTACTCTGAAACATAATGTGAACAACAAGGATAAAATAGAATTTACAAAGAGGAGAGTGCTTTGATCACATACTGTATGCCTTGAGGAGTCTTGCCTGAGAGTCTTTGATGTGAATCAGTGCATAAAACACAGGTCCAATTGGCCCGGGGTGACCCTCAAATTTGCACTCTTTAATCATGTGTTCCATGTCAGGTGTATTAAAAAAATGGTCCCTCGTGGTTTATAATTTCTTTTTTTTTTTTTTTTTACCCTTATAGCATGAGACAAATTTCCTGACAGAAGTGTGTGAAACAATTTCCTGCCCTTAAATGTTGTTTTAGTTATTGCAGAAAACTAGAGTGCTCTCTGTGAAAGACATAACAGAGGACAGAGACAGGATGGGAAGAAAAGCCCAAACAGTTGTTGTGTTAATACCTTCATAAACACTGGGATTGCAGCACCTAATTACCATCAGATGGATGGAACTGAAAGGTCAGTCGTAGCCCTTTTTAGCCCACGCTACCAAACCAATGAGCTCCAGAGACTTATGTTGGTCTGTCCATCCCTCCATCCAATATTTTGGTCCAGAGTTAAATATCTTCACATGAATGGATTGGATGGATTTTCAATCTTGTGCTACCAGCAGGTTGAAATGTATGCCTATCACTTTCACATAATGTTCATGTGTATTTTGAGCTTGATGCTAATGTAGCTCAGTGGCCATGGATGTATGAAGACAGCTGGATAGAGCACCGCTACCCTAACCTGACAAGATTACACAGAACCATCTGAGAAGCCGTCATTGGAGCCTGTTTGGAAAAGAGCAGGCACTTTTAAAAATTACTTGGCAGTCGATTGGATGAACCATCTGTCTGTCACCGTCGACGCCAGGAGAAGTGCGAAAATCAGTTTTTGTTTTCAAAAAGTATTGTATTTAACGTCTCCATCTGCTGGTGGGCCATCAAGGTCAGTGTATAATATGATGTTAAGTCCACTACAGAAGAGACTTGATGATCACTAAAATTAGGTGGGGAAAAAGTGAACATATATATGTGATATCGACTAAAAATCCAGTATTGTGCATCCCTAAAAATAATCAACAGCTGCAGCCTTAGTGGTATTGTTAACCTCAAAATGACTGATAGGATCAAATTTTTAAAATGTTATTACTGAATGCCTCTCACATTAACGTCACACAGATCAGGATGACGGAAACAACAACACTATTTTGCTTCCTACTGGGAGCCGAGAATCCACTGTGGACGACACTGAGAAGTGCAAATTAAGTGAAAACTGGCTATTTAACTAAAGTTTTTGGGGCTGAAACCAATACAAGGCCATGTACCACAAAACTTCATTTAAAAGCCTCGTCCCAATTAAATGCCCAGTCACTTTACCACCCCAGTGTGGCTACGCATTGACATATAAAGGCCTGTAATCCTCGAGTGCCGTAAAACAAGTGTTTTAACTCTATTTTTGATGCGCTGTCTATCAGAGTTAGATCAAATGAATGATTCATAATTGATGTTATTTGAAGCTTAATTTTTATACAAGTAATATTCATACTGGTTCAAATGAAAAATTTGATTGTATTTCCCATCTTAGCTGAGCAACATTTTAAGCAAATGACAGCCCGGGCTACTAATTGAAGTTTTATGGTTATGTTACTACAAACATTTAGGCAGAATTGATCCTAGCCCTGAACAATTAATGTCAGTTCAGTTAATTTTTTTTCTTTGATTTTGGTTATTGTAGAACTGGTCTAAAATTTTATTGCGAGTGGTGTTAAGAGGTCTTTAAAGTTTTAAATCTAACTGCCGTAAGCTGTAGAAACCCTGGTGACATTACATGAAAGAAAATTCAAGGAAGTTTATCGAACAATTTCATTACAAACAACAAAGTCCCATGACTTTAGCAAAACTTTTATTTATTAAAAGGATTTTAATAATTCTATGACTTTTCCCAGGCTTTTCCACGACTGCATGAACTCTGCACCAAACCAAACTGCGACTGCCCTACTCTGTGTGTGGCAATTTGCCTTTTTGAACCTAGATTCATTTTCAAAATAGATTCTAGTGTACCTTTTAACTAACGTTGCTCAAACAGGAGTAAATTTTGCATTTGCTCAGGAGTATTTTCAGCCGAGGATTAATAGATATTTGGTGCTGTAGAGTCTTTACAGCACCTGGATGATTTTTGTCCAACGGACACAGACTTTCCCTTGGACTTATATCACCATACAGCAGCTTTAACCCCATGATATATTTATTGTTTATATTTTCAACTTTGCAATACCAATTTAACTGTATATAATCTGTGCAATAATTCAACTGTGCAATATGCCATGCGATAATTCATTTGTAAAATACTAATTTTCCTTTAATTCTTATTTTTTCTATTCTTGCATTTATACTTTACTTGCTTTGTAGTACGATTCACATATTTGTAGATATTTCTTAAATTTCATGTTTTCATTTTTTATTTTTCAACATTACATATATATATATTTATATATATACAGTACAGGCCAAAAGTTTGGACACACCTTCTCATTCAATGCGTTTTCTTTATTTTCATGACTGTTTACATTGTAGATTCTCACTGAAGGCATCAAAACTATGAATGAACACATGTGGAGTTATGTACTTAACAAAAAAGGTGAAATAACTGAAAACATGTTTTATATTCTAGTTTCTTCAAAATAGCCACCCTTTGCTCTGATTACTGCTTTGCACACTCTTGGCATTCTCTCCATGAGCTTCAAGAGGTAGTCACCTGAAATGGTTTTCCAACAGTCTTGAAGGAGTTCCCAGAGGTGTTTAGCACTTGTTGGCCCCTTTGCCTTCACTCTGCGGTCCAGCTCACCCCAAACCATCTCGATTGGGTTCAGGTCCGGTGACTGTGGAGGCAGGTCATCTGCCGCAGCACTCCATCACTCTCCTTCTTGGTCAAATAGCCCTTACACAGCCTGGAGGTGTGTTTGGGGTCATTGTCCTGTTGAAAAATAAATGATCGTCCAACTAAACGCAAACCGGATGGGATGGCATGTCGCTGCAGGATGCTGTGGTAGCCATGCTGGTTCAGTGTGCCTTCAATTTTGAATAAATCCCCAACAGTATCACCAGCAAAACATCCCCACACCATCACACCTCCTCCTCCATGCTTCACAGTGGGAACCAGGCATGTGGAATCCATCCGTTCACCTTTTCTGCGTCTCACAAAGACACGGCGGTTGGAACCAAAGATCTCAAATTTGGACTCATCAGACCAAAGCACAGATTTCCACTGGTCTAATGTCCATTCCTTGTGTTTCTTGGCCCAAACAAATCTCTTCTGCTTGTTGCCTCTCCTTAGCAGTGGTTTCCTAGCAGCTATTTGACCATGAAGGCCTGATTCGCGCAGTCTCCTCTTAACAGTTGTTCTAGAGATGGGTCTGCTGCTAGAACTCTGTGTGGCATTCATCTGCTCTCTGATCTGAGCTGCTGTTAACTCGCGATTTCTGAGGCTGGTGACTCGGATGAACTTATCCTCAGAAGCAGAGGTGACTCTTGGTCTTCCTTTCCTGGGTCGGTCCTCATGTGTGCCAGTTTCCTTGTAGCGCTTGATGGTTTTTGCGACTCCACTTGGGGACACATTGAAAGTTTTTGCAATTTTCCGGACTGACCTTCATTTCTTAAAGTAATGATGACCACTGGTTTTTCTTTAGTTAGCTGATTGGTTCTTGCCATAATATGAATTTTAACAGTTGTCCAATAGGGCTGTCGGCTGTGTATTAACCTGACTTCTGCACAACACAACTGATGGTCCCAACCCCATTGATAAAGCAAGAAATTCCACTAATTAACCCTGATAAGGCACACCTGTGAAGTGGAAACCATTTCAGGTGACTACCTCTTGAAGCTCATGGAGAGAATGCCAAGAGTGTGCAAAGCAGTAATCAGAGCAAAGGGTGGCTATTTTGAAGAAACTAGAATATAAAACATGTTTTCAGTTATTTCACCTTTTTTTGTTAAGTACATAACTCCACATGTGTTCATTCATAGTTTTGATGCCTTCAGTGAGAATCTACAATGTAAATAGTCATGAAAATAAAGAAAACGCATTGAATGAGAAGGTGTGTCCAAACTTTTGGCCTGTACTGTACACTTACAAAACATGTCACACTCCCCCTGGAAATCCATAAAGTATTTCTTATCTTGTCTTAAAGTCACGTTTTCAAAAAATCACGTTTACACAAATTCGTACAAACTCTTAATTCTTTGCATTAATTAGAAGGCGACCCACGGAGTCAGGCATATCCTGAACTACGTAGAATTAGCTTTCTTCCATCAGCAAACAACAACACTGTATCAACTTTGTGTGAGCATAAAGAAAACAGTAGCTAACCGACAGACGATTACAAATCAAAAATGTTTCCTATGTTCGAACAGAGGTTTAAATGTCAAATACAAAGTGACAGCTCTAGTGTCTATAATCACGATGATGAGGGAACATGCCACCCTCTAATGGTGAGTCTCCCTGGTGTGTTTCTATTCATAACTGGACAATAATGGCGCCCTATGGCACAGAGGAATAGGCTACAGTATATTACACTTTGGCTACACCTTTTAGCAGAATCAGTTCACTGTTGGTGTTGGACTCTTCATGAAATTTGTTCACCAAAGAAAAACACAGAATATCACCGGCCTTGTCCTTTAACCTTGCAGCCAACCAGTGAAACAGTTAACCTTTTATAACAGACTTTTTTTTCACAGCAGACGTTCTGACTCGTCATAGTAGGACAAGCGCAGGTGTTACTAATAGCATGAACAATGGCTCCGTTCAGTGTCAAGTGTCCAAGTAAGCTATGACAGTGTGGCAGTGAGCCAGTGTGCACAATACCAGGACCCTGAAACTGAAGCAGCTCAATGGAATTCAGCCACCATTCATTTTATTATTCTGAGCTTTTCCTACTACAACATGTCGAAATGTGCCTGTGTAAGCAACTGTGAGCTCAAAGTTATCTAATGCAACGTGACGAGTGAGCAGTAAATATAGATATGAGTAATGAAATCACAGACAGATGTTAACAGACGTTACTTTGCGTATTTCTGCTTTTTTCCCCGCGTTTAATGTAAAAAGAAAATAAAGAGAAAGGGAACCAGGGGAACAAATTAGTTTCCTAAGTTGGTGTAGGAGAAAATAGAGAGAATTTAGCTGACATAAAAGCTTTCATCATGACTGCAAATGTTGATTTAGATCTGCGATGACGAAAAAACAACATATCAATCTGTCTGCTCTCTATTCACTTCATTCTGTTGACAGTTGTTGTGCCATCATCATCCTGGCTGATTGGTGGGGATTGATTAACAGCTTTGTGCATCCCCCAATTCCTAATTTCTTTGTGTTTTTTAATTAAACCCAGCTCACTTCACCTCTGGCTGTATTGTGCAGCGGTATAAGGAAAATGAATGCAGCCTGGGAGGTAGGAGCACTCCTCCTAAGATTATAATTGTCAAGATGAAACTCTTCTAAACAAGCTTCATTAGATTCTCTTGTACAGTGAATACATGCACCAATATTTTGTTATTCTTATATTATTTATCCACACCACTGAATAATAAATTCCAGTGTAAGTATCTTTGGGAACGAGACAGATTTTTTCCGTCCTTCTTTCATAATTTACAAGTGTTTGGATGACACAAAACGAACCATTAAAAAAACTCAAAGTCTTTTTTTTCTTTTTAAATATAACATTTCAAAGATGCAGCGTTCTTGTGGAGCACAGTGGAGTGTTTTTCTGGGTAATCAAGACAATAGGATAATTACATCTAGATGAAAACATGCAGCAGTTAAAATGCAACATTAGACAGCTCATATGCTGCATATCACTGTGTCTGCACAATTACAGGACATATGGGGAGACATCAGTGTGAGCACAGGAGGCCCTGGATGTTAATGGGAGACTGAACTCTCCCTGTACTCGCTCCTCCAGTTTGGAGTGTTGAGATAGCTCTTCTGATTGTCCACTGAGGGTTGTTTACATTTCTTCAAAAGCTCCATTTCGTTTCCCCTGACAAGGTGGAATAAGTGACTTGGCCATGATGGATGGAGGCACCTGTCCTAATGGTGGCTCAAACTGTGCCTACTAGTGCACGATACATTGATAAATTGACAACAGTTGGGACATGCTCTGCTAGCAGGGAGAATGAGGCTACTAGGACATCCGACTGCTCACCATGTTTCCATGTCAGCGTTGAGGAGCCTCGCAATGCGGAGGTCCCTGAACAGCTGCAACACTGGAATGAGCGCTCAGAGGGGTATTTGACGATTAATGTTTGATCTTTGTCATTGCCAAAGAATAGAGATGACGCCTGCAACTGTAAAAGTTTCAAAGGTCTGCTGTGTACAAAAACATGTTTAGGTGTTCTTCAACCAATTTTATGTAGAAGAAAACCATACTTAAATTTTATTATCAGCAAAATCAGACAGACAGAGACAGACACAGTGGCAGGTGGACCAAAAATATTCCAACCCTGCCTGCTATGTGTGCTCAACTCAGTTCAGATCCAGACGTTCAGAAGGTTTTTACTGGGAGCCAAATTATTGTCACAGGTCTCCTCCCTCCAAAACAAACAGACCAGCTGATTTAAACTGCTAAAAACACTGAATAAAGCAGGTTCTTGTTACAAATCTGTGTTTCTCCTACGCTGTTTAACGTGTCAGAGCCGGTACGTTAGCCTAACACCTGCTAATTATGCTCATCTTTTCTTTGTCTGACAAATTCAGATCCAGACGTTTAGAAAGTTTTCATCGAAAGCCAAATTATCTTCCTCTCCAGAACAAATTGATTGATAGTAAACTTTGGCCGGTTTTAAGTCCTTTCAGAGAGAGAGTGGTTTTATTGGCTGTTTTACAAGTGCAGATGCATGTGCATGTCCCTTTGGTAAAACCCTGATTAAATGGTGGAGAATCCTGCAGAGAAAGTTGCTGTTCCAGCATTGGCAACAACTGCCTACAGTTTCAGAGATGGAAAGAAAATGTTGCTAATAGTTTAGCCTTCCACTAACAGGAGCCAAAGACTCACGGCTGCGGCTTCAAGTTCATGTTTATGTACAGTACCTTAGCTAGCTTCATACTCAGTCCCTACCACTACAGACCACCTCTCCAGGAGTAGAGTGGGCAGCAGCTCAGCAGACTGACCCCCGGTCAGCAGCAGCAACTTGATCTTAGCCAGTGCCGGGGGACTGGACGGCCCCAGTTGGTGGCTGGTAGTTGGTGAAATGCAGATATTTTCCTCAGGAGGTGGTGAGGACCAAACCAGAACTAAAGGCCCTGACACACCAAGCTAATGGTCAGCTGTCAGTCAATGTTGGTCCACTGGTGAGCGTCCATCGCCCTAGTCTGTGCATTGTGTCCCACATCGTTGGCCCCCACTGACGTTTTTTTCTGCCGATTCATCTTACTGAATCAGTAACAACGACCGCAACAGCAAATGTGGAGACCATCGTGAAGAAATCACTCTAATTTTTGGGTCAGCTCAGCGCACGAGAAGAGAAACGGAAGTGAGGAAAGTAAACAAAGAGCTAAAGTCAAGATGGAGTGAGACCAAAACAAACTTGTTCCATAAGGCATGATTATTTTTGGTTTGTTATTGTTCACTAGTGAACTAGCCTCAAGACGGTCTTCCAGTTTCCCTTTTTGAATGGTGATTACATACTAGAGGTATAGAGGGATATTTCTTTTCACACAGGCGCAGAATATATTTGCTAGTTTTTGCGGTGGTTGGAGTCTTTGCTGTGTGTTCATGTGCAATTTTTTGGCCGAGACACAGGCGACGTAAGGTGATGCAGGTGATGGCTTTTGTCGCCTCTAGTTCTCTGAAGCTGGTTTGGTGTGTCTGGGTCTTAAAAGGCGAGTAAAACAAGTATCACGTATGGCAGGCGGCCTGTAACAAAGCTCAAAGTGAATGATGCACCATGTCTGCTAGACGTGTAAATAGGCAACTATCTGCTTACACAACAACACAGTTAGGTGATATGTCAGTGCTGTGGTTTCAGCTTGTTTTACTGCCCCAAAGTTGCCTAAAGAACAAAGAAACCTGACAAAGAAAATCAACTATTGCTTCTCTAAGCATTTGAACAAATGAACAAGGGTGTAAATTTTTGGGTGAAGACAGTCTCTCGATTATAGAGTCAGACCTCCTCATGGCTAATGCATAAAATAAAACTGTTTCCATACAGAAATTCAATTCCACTAATAATGACTATACAAACTGCAAATGGTTGTTTTAAAGGCTCCAGATAGTTATGTAATCTGTATTGCTGACTATCTCTCACACAACTCATACAGTTTATAATGAGCGTCAGTTCAGCTTACCTCAAATGAGACTCATAAAGCTTCCCTTGGCATCCTCCCTGCTGTCTGTTTTGCCTTAGTGTGATATGGGGTCCATAACAATCAGCACCGCCCTAATTATTTTTGGCACTCAAAACTCGCTCTGAAGGAGAAAAGACCAATTTGAGGCCTTTAAAATGCCTTAACCTTCTTTTAAAGAGCCAATTAGCTAGCATATCTACCCATGAAGCCCAGCATTACAACATTTCTGTCACTTCTTTGGAGGGAAACCTATTTTACACAATTAATGAGGATGCTTTGCAGCTTGCATTTCAAAGTCCAAGCTCTATTGTTTTGGGTGCGAGTTTGTCTTTCAAGATACCCTGCACATGTGTCAGCACATATTCTCTACCTAACAACACAGACCCAGTTCTTAAGTGTGTTTAATTAAATTAGAACATGAAACTCTGAACATACATTCATGCCATTTGATAAGTTTCTAATAACATATCTCTTTACAGACTGTGGCGGATCATGTTGCAGCGAGGAGAAGTGGGGAAACGAGATAGGTCAATCGCCTCTCAACCCTCATATTAACAGAGCAACTTCTGCAAATTTAAATGAAGTTATTTGGAGAGCCAGTCCAGGCAATTATTTCACATCTGCAATAGTTTACTTGGGTTACTCTGGTGATTAGTCAGACTCCCCAGGCCTTATGAGATCAAATCCAGATGTTGCTGTTTGTTCACAGCTTTGAGAGCTTAAAGGGAAACTTCACCCCCCAAGTGGCCATTTGTATGTCAATTACTCACCTAGTGTTGCGTTGAATTCATAAAAAGAAAACTGTTTTTCTTGCATGCTTCCAGGGTGAATGGAAAATCCAAAAATGGCAAAGTCCTGATGAACTGAAGTCATAGAGGTCCGTGTTCACCAACAGCAAAATTACATAGAAACATCTGTTTATAAACTCTCACACAACTCATGCAGAATAAACCAAATCTCATTTATCCACTCGTATGTTGACTCCTTCCGAAACAGCCCTTTCCAACAGAGAACTTATCATAAACTTATCTAAGTTCTCTTTAAAGCCAGACTCCATTGACAAAAATAGAAATTTTTCCTCACTGAGCATGGCAGCTGCTGGTCAACCACTTGGTAGTTGGTTCGTGTTATTGTGTGACTTTGGTGAATCTGAACTGACCCTTTAAAACACCAAAGTCACATGTCACGAAAAAATAAGTAGCTGAGGCAGTAGTAGACCTGCTGCTCGCGTGCTTAGAGAGGTAAAATTACTGTTTTTGTCAATGAAGTCTGGCTTTGAGGAGAGCGTAGATAAGTTTCACTTTCAGTTGAGTTGTAAAAACTATATATAAATATGACTTGATCAGTAAGACTCGGATTATACTGCACAAGTTGTGTTAGTTTGTAAACGGATGCTTTCATAAAGTTTTGCTGTTGTTAAATGTGGACCCTATGACTTCAATTCATCACAAATTTTATCCATTTTTGGATTTTTCTTTCACCATGGAGGTATCAAGGAAAAAAAAAGTTTGCTTCATGAATTCAACATAACACAGGGTAAGTAAATTATGTACAAATGATCATTTGGGGGTTATGATTGGCATAACCTGTCAATTAAAGTGTTCATTTAATTGACAGAAAAAACATCTATCTTTTAGGAGTTTAGGAAAAAAACTGATACAGCGTAGTAGCGCAACACTTTTGCATGACAATACTGGATCGTTACATGGACTCCAAAGATGTTTATTTATTATATATGTTATTAATAGGGGTGTAAATCACCAGTCTCATCATGATACGATAAGTGCCAGAGTAAATAACATTATCCTCATCGTCTTTCTCTCGGCTGCTTGCTATCTGCCTGCTGCTGTTTGACAGTGGCAAGGGCTTTCAAAATAAAAGTGCATCCTACCGATGACAATATGGATCAATGTTTTCACTTTGTATCGATGACACTGAATTGTTGATCATTGAGTCAATATATCAATCCAGATCAAGATCTTTTCCATTCACTAGATACATTTTGTTGCAATAAAATGACTGAAATTAGGTGAACAGACTGAAAAATTCATCTTATTGGACAAAACAAATTATTTTGGTGACATAATTTACAGTTAAAAAAAAAAGGTAATAACTAACTCAAATGCACTTGTATAGTGGAAACAGATATATATATATATTTAATATCTGACTTCCTATGGGCTATGGTATTTACACTGTATCACAGTAACATCACATTTGGAGGCTAAAGCCTGTCTGCACCACATGTGACTCATGATTGTTAGTCATCTGTCTCATGGACATAAATGTCATAAATGCTCTGGTTCCAGTTAAAGCTGCTGTCTATCGGCTCTGTGCAGGGCTGTGTTCAGCTCTGTCACACGTACGTCACTGCGACCTGCTGCATCCTTGAACCCTTTGGGTGATACACACTGCAGAGTTTCCTTCACATTTTAAAACCAGTTGTTTGTTTTTGTGTGTATTATTTAACAAGCTGTGATCTTAAGTAATTTAAGTACTGTCTTTTTTCATTTTCACCGTCTGTGTTTTCACTTTGAAAGATATTATGTTCCCAACAGAAACCTCTAACAGCACCAGCATGACAGAAAGTGTCTCGTCTCCTCCTCCACTGCTCACTGACTGAAGGTACCATCGCCAGAGCACCATCGAAACTCCATGGAAACTAATGTCACATATATGATAATTGGCATGCCTTTATAACTACAGTAAAATGAGTTTGCAGACAGTTTATGAGTGCAGATTAACTCCAGTGGGTCTCCAACATATGTGACACAACATAAAAGGTGTTAACTTCAACATTCAGTTTGTCACATTGCTGAAAACGTGATAAACGGAGACTTGGGTGACATTTTTCACTGGAGGGACTCAGTAACATACAGTACATCTGAGAATTAAAATGGAATAAATGTAAATAACAGTTTATAACAGCTTGCGAGCTTGGAGTAAAATACCAAACAGCAACCCATGGGGCTGAAAAATGAAGCCAACATAGAAGTGCCAACAGTTGCAGTTCCTCTAATGGCCACTTGAGGCTGGCTCCAGAAGTGAGTCAATCTCAGTAGACCTCCATATTAAAATGTCCAACTTTACAACTGAAATAAACATGTTTACAGCCTGGTAAAAAAATGGTTTTGGTTTCTATAGATAATTTCTCCACCAATTTCTATAACTTACCTGTTTATATTTTATTAAGGTGTAAAGTTACGCATAATTAAGGGTGTGGCTACTGAGTGACAGGCTGTCTGCCGATAGTGTCCTCGGCTTCTCAGTCAGATCCAACCCTCACTCCTCCACAGCTCCAGCCTCTTGCCCACTTGATCACTTCTGGTTCCAAAAATAGTATATATTTTTTAATAATCTGACATATCATCATGAAATCGTGCAAAAATACCCTGAAATATTGTGATACTATTCTGGGACCACATCACCCACCCCTACAAAGTAATATTACTTTGAAGTCAATACGTCCTTTTGTTGTTGCTTTTTGGGCTCAAGCTTTCAGCATATCTTTTGAGCAGTCAGAACCTTTGAGGTTATTCTGGAGAATATTCTGGAGACTATTTGTCATTGTTTCTGATTGTTGCAATAATAATAAAATACATCTGCATAAAGCAAGCATATTTGACAACTCCCATGTTGATAAGAGTTTAAAAAACTGGAAATTGATTGATTTGTGATTAAGCCCTAGAACTAACCCATTAAAACACCAAAATGATAGTGCACCAGTTGTGTGAGAGTTTGTAAACTTTTGTTTTTGTATAATTTTGCTGTTGCTGAATGTGGTCCCTGTATACCTTAATTCATTAAGAATTTCTCAGTTTTTGGATTCTTCGGTCATGGTGGAGGCATAAGAGAAAAACACAGTTTTCTCCACAAAATACAGCATAACATGGGGTGATTTGAACATCAATTACTTATCCTGTGTTACACTGAAGTCATGAGACAAACCTTGTTTTTCTTACACGTCTTCATGTTGAACAAAGAATCCAAAAACTGAATAAGTCTTTAATGAACTGAAGTCATAAAAGTCCGTGTTTAATAACAGCAAAACTACATCACCACATTCGCTTTTTTTGCGCACAACTTGAGCAGTATAATCCAAGTCTCAATGATCCAGTTGTATGCTTTGTACTTCGCAAAAACTAGAGACTAAAAGTGAAACTTATCTCTGCTCCATTCAAAGTCAGACTCCATTGACAAAAACAGTCATTTTACCTCACTGAACACGGGAGCTGCTGGTCTACTGCTGCCTCAACCATTTAGTCAATTTGCGTGATCATGTCCTTTGAACACCAGAATTGTACTGCACGAGTTGTGTGACAGCTTATAAACCAAGTTTTTTTAACTTGTTGAACATGGTCCGTGTTGACTTCAATTCAATAAGAATTTTCTCAGTTTTTGGATTCTTCGTTCACCGTGGAGCCAGAGAGCAAAACAAATTTTTCTCAACAAATTCAGGGTAACACGGGCTGAGTAACTGATATACAAATGGTCATTTGGAGGGTGAAGTGTTCCTTTAAGCAAAGCTTTTTCAGCCTCACTGTGCGACTCAGATCGTTACAAGACTGTTACAGAGACAATAATTTTATCACCTTACTGTAATTTACCACCTACAGTATAAATGACAGCATGATTACTACATTGTCGCTCCCATTGCTTGCGTTTGTTGTGGACTTTTTTAGTATTTAGTAAATGATCCTTCTTTTAAGCAGTATATATATGGTGTCACATTTAAATAACTGCAAACAGTCATTCAGAGGAGCATTATGGTTGTGCATTTCTGGTGTGTAAAATCAACACAAGGAGAAAGACAGACCGCGTGAGTGTTGGTGCATTATGAGTGGGAGGTGTGTGTGTGCAACGTGAATGTCACACATTTCACGATTCACCCCCTGCAGACTAAAATCATTTACAGGCCCATAAGCAGTTTGCTTTGCTTCTACTCGACTTTTGTCATTTTTGTGATGTTGTCATCAGCTTAGCCGAGATGTTGGGACTTATTGGAAATATTTAAAAACATGCGGCAAGCTTTAAAGCAGCACTAATTCATCCTCTGAGCTTATCTTACCTTTCACTTCTCTAAAGCCACATAACCTACACGATTATTCAGCGTGTCAAACTCTTTAAGCTTTTGCAATCAAACAGCAGAAAGTATCTGACTTTAAAACTAAAAAAAAAAAGAAGACGAAATGAGAAACAGCATATGCATGAGTGAAGTGTCCCAGCTTGGTAAACCTGCATTGAATCAATCAAACCAAGAGTGGAGGCAATTGCCTATCTCACTGATAGCTGCAGGCCAGAAGTTGCGTAGCACAGGGCCAGACAAAAACAACACCTAAAGGCTGATCTATTTTCTTGTTTGGAGGTAATATGAGTTCCTACAAACCTTCTTGTGATTTAAATCAAGGTCATTAACTGTGATGTGTTGGAGGATGCAGAAACTGGGACATTAATCCTGAGGAAATAGTTATCTGCCTGAAGAGGTGTGATCAGAATGCAATGGGACTGGATAGTAGTGGGTGAAAAATGTGACAACAAGTCTATGTCACCAGACATTATCTTCCACAACTTTTGCACATAACTCCTGAACTATTCAAGATGTCACGGCGGGAGGAAAATCTAGGACCGTACCTCTTGTTCCCATGAGCCTCATTTTCTCAGCTATTTATTGTGCATTGCTGAAATTCTCCCCTCTGTTCTGGGCCTACTTCTCAAGAGGAAAGACATATTAATAACAGGCTTTACTTGCATTTTAGATAAGATTAATGGGAGAGTCACAGAGGTATGAAAGCCTTGAAACAGGCTTATATAAGAGAGGCTATTATTTCTAATTTTCCCTGGTTTATTATATCGTAAGAAACCTGCTCCCATTTTAATTTGTTGCTGTTGTCTGCTGTTAATGTTAACTTCCTCTGTGTTTACCTGTGGTCTTGATAAATTCATTATAATGTACATTTCCACAACACTAATTTCATCAGCACAACAATAGTCATGACATACTTGTCTTGTTTCTCTTCTCTTTAGCAGCAGTGTTGTGGCTCTGGGGATGGTGGGTCAAACACTTTAGTCCAGACATAAAAATTGCTATTGAACTCTGAACACTGAGCTGATTATGGACGTAGCTAAGGAGTGAGCCATCTCGCTTGCTTGTAATCTTTGTCAAGAGGTGCACATGTACAGTACCAATTAGGGGTGAAACAATCCATCGATCTGGATATATCGATATATCGATTCAATGATCAACAATCCAATATCATCAAGACTTTTATTTTGAAAGTCTGTGTCACCATCAAACAGCAGCAGGCAGACAGCAAACAGCCAAGAGAAAGACGATGAGGACAACATTATTTAATCAGGAATAAATCAGCGGCGTGGACAAGTCAACTTTACTGTACTTATTATTTATGTGTTGTTTTTATCTTTAATGGCCACAAGCAAAAAAGAAAGGGGTTGACAGCTTCTTCTGTAACAGACTGTGTTGAATGGGCAGGTGACATTGTCTCATCGTAGACCCCTGAATCGCATCGTATCAAATTCGTACCATGGCAGACTTTGTAATACCTGCAAATATCATGTTGTCCAAAGAATTGATATAATATCATATCATGATGAAACTGGTTTACACCCCTTGCTCGTGAGAAAATGGCAGTGGGTAAAGACAAAGTTTATGAGCAGAAATGAAAGCGAGCATTTTAATTATCATTGAAACAGGAGTTTAGTTGGGTAGCGTTAGAGGACGTCGTTGACAGTCCAGAATAGTACGGTTTGTCAGATTGTCACAAGTTTGAGAATAACGCTGATAAAATTAGGTGGGTTTTTTTTGTTTGTTTTTTTTAAAGGCAAGTCAAGGTTCCACCAATCTTAAGTCTTCGTAGTTATGTGATAATCACTAATAACAGTTTGTAATTATATTGTTCCGAGTCAAAAAATACCATGCTTTATGATACTTTTTTGCTGTATTGACAACGTACTGTACCGTGACACCATGATGCACTATTGAACCGAACCGTGATTTTGTGACCTGTCACACCTCTAATATTGATATATGTTCCCTCGCCTTTCCTAGTGATAGACTCATTCCCCCAAGATGCACCACAGGGCATCACAGGAAGTCATCCCTGTTGGTTACCATCAACCTGCACAACTCCTCCCTCAGTGTGTCAGTAGCTCTGATTCAGTTTTTAACCTATTGCATTTATAATTCTTAATTATCTATTCTGTGAAAATATTCAACTGTGCAATTTTTTCACTTCTTGAATGTAAATATTAATTCAACATACAATGTACATAACTGTACATATTTCTTATGTTTACTCATATTCTCTTCTTGTTTTATTTCACTGATGTATATATGGAAGTTAAATTTCACACTTACAGCTGCAGCACAGTGACGATATATATTTTTCATTTTTAAAATTTTAATATCTTAAGTACAGTGTTAGACACTGGAGCATAATAAACTTACATTTTGCTGATTTTTTTTTCTTCACATCAACTCTAAATGAACAAATCTTGACAAAAATGTGAACAATCAAATTAAACCTATTTTCTTCTGCTGCCTTTCGACTCACTTTGCTCCATGTGGTGACCAACATAAAGCCTTCTCTGCTCTGCTATGAGGGGACTCAGATATTCTGTGCATGTATTAATTAGACTGGTGCATCTGCAGCTTGTGGCAAAGGTAAATCCCTTTGTTGAGAATTGGCAGGTGTATAAAATGTCTGAGAGCTGCTTGTATGTAGTGTTTCTGTCCGTGTCCCAACATCTTACTTTACATATTTTATGGTCTTCTGTACTGTAGGTTAGACATCCAGATTAAATCTGTGTGTATAAAATGGGATTTCTTTCCACATCAAACTTAAATTGTGACCAAAGGAGATTAGTTAAGCTAAACCCAATCGAATTTCAGCTCTGCTCCCCAATTTGCATATTCTGTAGCTGTAAGATAGGATGATTCACCTTTTACAATTTCACAGATGGGATCATCAAGGATCAACTGATGCATCAATGTATTTTGATTTTCCTTTTTTCCGGCATTAAGTAGCTTTTGATAAAGTCTTAATTTCCTTACTACATCATTATTAGCTTTTGATACCGACGTGCCATCTGGCAAATGTTAAAGCACAGGCAGATAAGAATTCATAATGAATATGGTTGACTCTGTGACAGATTGTAATAAAAGAGAGGGGCTGTGACAATTATCGCAGAGACAGAGCGTGAGGGCATTTGACAATGTGGCAGGCCTGCATTTGCTAATTGCAAAGCTGCTCGTACATTCCCACTATCTCACCGACCATCACGATTCCTTCATGTGCAATCAAATCTTTCTTTTTTTCTTTCATGTTTCCACTTCGAAAAATCCCACTCTCCTGCACCAGTCAGACTGTGTATCTAAATGGATTTTATTTAGCGGTTAAAATGGGTTCAGTGATATATAACAGAAGACCTATAACACTTTCCCACCTACACATGGTGAGAATGAATCCAAATTGTTCTATTTCGCAGCCGTGTCAACTCCTCCCCAGCACCACCTGTCATCAGGATATTTTGCAGCAATATGAGAGGAAACACTTTGGAGACTGTGTGAGCTGTGTGCTTTCATCAGTGTCCCTTAATTAAATCTACCTTTCCCCAGGCTCCTCCATGATCTCTGCAAATAAAATACAGAGTAAACACACCTAATTAAAGAAGTTAAAACACAACCCAACTAGGTTCTGCCTCAATGTCAGTGGCTGGCATATCTGCAGAGGCTCTGCAGTGCACTGTAATTCCTCCCCGGCTCGCAGTCAGTGCAGGCTAAAATCATGTGTCATTAGTAAATTACACAGGTGCCAGAATGAGTTATCATCTTGAGTATGAAAAGCTTCATAATAACCTAAGGAGGTGCTTCTAAAACGGTCCTATCTTTTAAGCTAAATGAACACGCCACACTGATATGAGATTATCCAGCTTTAGAGCAGACACTGTTGCCCCGAGGCCTGCAGCCAGTTTATGATGCACTATTTTCCCCTAATCTTTTTCAACCTCAACAAGCACAAGTGCAGGGCAAAGGGAAGAAGAGAGGAGAGGAAAATGGGTTGTATAGGTAACAAAATTTGGATTTTTTTCCTTTCTTAAATGCTTTTATAACACAGTTTTTTTTCCAGAGAACTCTTGGAGACTGGTTGTCAGTGGTGGTGGGAGGGTTTACTGTTATGAAACTCCAGTGCAGCTAAACATAGTGCCTTTCAGCCAGACTCCTAATGGAGGGATGGATGTGTGCTTTATTCAAGCTGTTTCATTATTGCAACTAAATCATTTGTTACATTCTTATTTAGCACCAAAATTATACAAACTAACATTGGCATTCACATTTAAAAAATCTCTCATTTGAAATAACTAAAGCTGGTCTTTGGCAGAACATGGCGTGTTCCTATAGAAGCTTATCACTGAGAGCAAAAAGCAAATTGAAAAACAAAAAATCCAGTAAACACATGGAGGAAAACACAGGGTTTCTACACATTCTCCATTTTAAAATTCCATATTAAAGTCCATTCTCACTGAGGGCGAATATCCATGTGGATTATTCTCTTGGAAAAATATAAAAGCTGATTTCATGGGTTCTTACGGAAGTTTGCACACCGGGGCGGAACTTTCATGCGGTGAAAAAAGTTTCCGCCCAGACTTTGACCCCCACGGAAATTCGCCGGCGGAACTACACAGCTGGGCCAATGAAATTGTTTGTTTATAGTTGCGTAGACCCGAGAGAGTCTGAAATCCAGCCAGGCAGGACAGTATGGGAGAAAGGTTGATAAACCTCGTTTCACAGCACCCCGTCCTTTTTGATAAAAGACGGGATGATTTTATGATCAGTGACTTAAAGGACAACGTCTGGCAGTCCATTGTCCAGCTTGATGGCTGCGGTGAGAGTGGTAAGTGCTAAAGAAAGTTGATGTTGACGCTTGTTAAACGTTAGCTTGCTAGCTTGCTAGCTCGCTGCTGCTGCTGCTGCTGCTACTCTCGTCCATGTTCACCCACACCCGTTCACACTGTGCGGACTTGGAACACAACAACGCGAAATTCCGCACCACGTCCGTATCGCGCCTGTGTGTGTGGTTTAAATACGGAAAAGCGCTGCGTGAATATTCCGCAAATCCATCCCGCATTTCCGCATCGCAGCAGTGAGAATGAACCTTTAAGTTGTCAAATAAATGACCATGACTAAGAATTTTCCTAGTCGACCAATAGTCATCATTTAGGGCCATTAGTCAACTAGTCACCCCCATTGTTTACATTATTAATGTAATTATTAAATGATATATTTTGGTGGTTTGAGTTGAAGGTGTGAGAAAGAATAGTATCAGTAACATTGTTAACACTGTGCTACATTACAGAGAAATACAAAACCGTACTAATGAACCTTCATTAATATAGGCCTATATTTTATCTACAAGTGCACGTCACACACTGAGCGAGCCGCCTGTTAATGACGCTGTGGGCTAATGGGCATGTAGCTACTTCCATGTTTCAGATGATACGTCATGTTTGTAGTCGACCAATGAAGATGAGTTTACATATCACCTTGGGTTCGTCCTTCACCTTCTCACAATGATCCCACACTTTGGATTTCCTGCCCGACATGTTATTAACTAGCCTGTGGAATAACCGCAGGTACCAGCCCTGGAAATTAACCTGACTCCTGTCTGACTGCTGAGCGTGGCCACTTCCTGTGTCTGGTCATATAGGATTGGATTTAGTAACACCAAACCCAGACAAGTTTATCTCAGCCCGAAGAAGAAGTAAATTAACTGGGGCTTTCTTTACTTCAGGGGTGTGAGTTACTAGTTTCACCACGATGAAATAAAATATGATATTAGAGCTGCAACAGTATGAGATTTTCATGGTACTATAACCATCTCAGAAAATATGGTGGTATTATTATCAGTCAGAATGAACCTTAAAGGAATGAAAATGAAGGTTTAGTTTTGGTTGAATAAACCATTTTTTATTGTATTGAAACTTGAAACCATTTTTTAATGGAGGTATGTGTAAAAAGTCTCCAGTTTGGAAATAACTAAAAATAAAGGTGAAATTTTCCATCCAGTCACAACTTTTTTAGTATCGTAGATAAGTAAATGTACACAGCATGTTAACCGTCAACTTTGGTATCTCGGTATACTTTAAAACTGGTTCACCGCGGCTACTCTATCTGATATTGATTCTTTGGACAACACTACGAATTTGTCAGTTTATCTTTAGAAATTCTATATGTAATTCTTATATTTTAGAAACAGGAAAGGAGTAATAGTCTGGAACACATTTTTCCTATTTTTTCCACACTTATACAGACCTGGAAATTACTCAAATCAAATTCCATAGTTTTCCATACTGCATAGGAACCCTAAAAAGGAAAAGTCATCTAGCAGTCCATACATCACTCACCAAACAATATATATATATATATATATATATATATATATATATATAAAAATATAATATAAATAAATATATAAGAGAGTTCTCCTGCACTTGTCAGAACAGAAGATTTTAATGTGGCGGTCAGATCAACATGTTTCATACAGAAGAAACCGAGATTTATTCTTTGCACTCTAAAATGAATTCATGTATATGATGTGAGTCAGCTGAACAAATGGATGAGTAGATTAACAAAGTGCCTCTATGTGAGACCGTGTCTTATGAAAACACGTTGGCTTAGCAGTCTATAATTTACTCTGCGGTTCTATAGGCCTCGGTGCATATTTTAGTGAGCGACGGTCCGGCAGCTCAAACATTGTCAAACACAGAGATTGCCGTATTTAATCAAGATTAAAAGAGAAAAGGTGGAACAGGTGACTGTGAGAGGACCCAGGACGTCTACAGGGCCGATGTATAATTCAGAACTCGTCATACCACGGCAGAGCGACTATTTCAGAGTACGAATGTTGAAACAGGAGATCTGTAACAGACAGTTAGATATTTAGTCTTTTAAATAAGTGTCTATATGCACATCAGTGGGAGCTGGATGTGGCTGAAAATTTGAGCGGAAACACAATTTGTAAGGAAAATACACCAAACTTCATGCAGGCTGTCACACCTGAAATACCCCAAATATGTGTTTTTATTCTGGCACAATCTGTCCTGTGATATTAAGAACATGAGTGTTTCTATCCCCTTGCTTTTAGACACATTTTCTTTGCATTAAAAATATGTTTTAAACAATGATTTAAAAATGGGTAATGTGTTAGCAAGCCTGATCTCCTCAGGCAGAGAATCCCAGAGCCTCTGGGCCCTGATGGCAAAAGCCTGGTCACCAACCTTGATCTAGGGACGACTAGTGAGGGTAGACTTAAGATCTCAGGTCACGACTTGGAGCATAGATAGTCAGACACTCAGCTATATAACTGGCAGCTAAACCATGTTGAGCTTTAAAAGTAACTATAGAAGAAGGCGATAATTGGGGTGACATTTGACCTACGATCTGTCCCAATTTGACAATAAGGATGAAATATTGCAAACAAAAAGACTTAATTATTGTATATAAAATGACATATTTACAAAAACAAATGCAACAAAGCCGATAAAAACAGATTATTTGGAATACAATTTGACGTCGCAGTGCCTGCTACTGCTGTTTTACTTCAAGACATTTCGAAAAGTATAATTTTGAGTTACTTAATTATAATATTGTACTTTAAACGTCATATTTATCTGACTCCACAGTTGCTAATTAATTCAAATATATTACAAAGAATTTACATATAAATCATGTGATCAGTTTATCAAAAATAATGCATTATTATAGACTACAGGATTTATAGGCCATTCTTTATACGTACTTTTATCTTCAAGTAAATTTAGGTAATACTATAGTATTTTTACACTGATGTATTGCTGCTTTAACTTAAAGGGTAAATTCACTATTTTTCAACCTGGACCCCTTTTTCCTATGTTTTTGTGTCCAAGAGACTTGGAGTTTTTTAAAACTGGTCCAGTATTGAGTGACAGCGCTGTAGATGTGGCATCGAAACAGGTTGCAATGTAACCACATGGGGTGTTTTTAAGCTGACAATTTACGTACATTGAAAGTGTTTTTGCTACTGACAGACTCAGATTATTATTCTAAGTGTCTGACAACATTGTGGAGAGGATCCCTGCAGTGACAGACCTTTAAGTTTATCCAAAAACAGCCCTGTAATCACCGTTGACACAACCACCAGGTTCCATTTAAACAAACAGTGATTTCATCATTGCAAAAAACACTTTGTTTACAGTCGATAGAAACAAAACAAAGCTCACAAACACCATCTTGGTTCATTTTTCCACTGTTCCAATAATTACCAACTCTGGTTTGGTTGAAATTAACCCTTAATTAACCCAGTTAGATGTGAAAACATGCTGCCTCTATACACACTAAATTTACTGTTTATTTAAATGGAGTCTGGTGGGTTTGGCGATGGTGATTTCAGGGCTGTTTCTGGTTAAACAAAGGCGATATTACTCCTTAACAAAAAGGTCTATCTCTGTAAGGATCCTTTCCATAGTTGTCAGACACTCATAATAACAATCTGAAGCCAATCAGTAGCAAAAACAAACACCTTTAATGGATGCAAATTGACAATGCCAACACGCCCCAAGTGGTGGTTACATTGCAGAACTAAACGTGTTGTTCCTTGTAGTCACTTAGACACAAAACATGGAAAAAACGGTCCAAAGGATCTGAGTACTTCCTGCACTACTAATATGGAACACAGATTTAAAGCACAAAGCACAAAACTATTCAAAGCTCAACAACTGTGCATTATACAAGGCAAAGAATCACCATAAAACAATCTATGTGTAAAAAGTTGTCTCTAACTTTAAAAAAATACCCACAAACTATAATTTAACTGTGTACATTTGCCTGTAAACGTGTTTGTCAGTCTGTTGCACTTCCACGTGTAAGGCCTCCAGTATGTGACTGTCTACCGCTTATCTCTCCAGGAGTTATAGGAGTTAATGAGAGCAGCTTGACAATGTGAGACTACCTGGAGCCCGAGGGCCTGTCGGGGAGTGAGTAAACCATTAGCCCTAGCCCCGGGGCAAACGGCTCCTAAAAAGTGAGGAGTTCTGCAACACCATTTTATTACTAAGTCTCCATGCAAAGGCTGATGCAGTGCTGGTGTATACTGGAGACAGGGACAAGCTGCTTTGTCCTGTTACTGCCACTGCAGATATCTAATGCTGTGTACTGTCAGAAACCTGAGGCCCGAGCTGGTCAAAACAAGCCGGAGATATAACACTGACATACAGTAATCCCTGCAACCAACACACACATGCACTGGCTTTTGAGAAAGGCAGTGAGAGTTGATACAGACAAGAGTAATGGGTCTCTCACCTGTAACATGATTCTGTCTTTAGAAGGAGGCCTGAGGATGGGTGGGTGTGCCCACCCTCAGTCCTCCCTGTTGGACACCACTATTCTGCAGCTCATTGTCTTTGTGTGATGGGTCAAGAAGATAAATCCTCTTAGCTCTCTGGTTTTGCAAACAGCCACAGAAAAATGATAGCCCTGGGAGCATATTTTTGGCATCATATAAATAAGAAATGAAAAAAAAAAAAAAGAGAGAGAAATTATATCCCTGAAAGAATTATCTGGTGCGCAGGCCTTGTAGGATCCACAATCACAGGCACGTTATGCACTATTAGATTCCAAACCTTGTCGCTAAGACTCTGTTTTAACCCCCTTATTTAACATTAATAAGCAGTGTATGAACAATCAACAAACAGTAAATCATTCTTAGTTGTGAACAGTAATGCGATCTATGATTTATTAACCTTAATAAAGCTTAGTAAATGTAAATACTGTACATTTCTTATCAATATGAGCATTAGATAACTTATATTAAAGTAGTACTGTCAAAAATATTAATTTATTGATACATTTTTCCTGATTTCTGAATATTTGAAAATGTTTCAATATTCATTGTCTGCAGTATCGATAAAATGGTATCAAAAATGCTTTTGGATGTTGATATTTTTCAAGGTACTGCATCAAAGCTTCTAAAATTTGAACATATTTCCAAACATAAATACAAACAGTGCTAGTGTCAATAACACACACTATCTACAGTATAAAGACGACAGCACAGGTCTGGCGGACCCTGCCACTAATGACGAAAACTCCTATAGGTAATTCCAAAAGTAAAGTGAAACTATTATTTACATTTAAAACACTCCACTGAACGTCAATATATTATAAGGCAGTTCTCAATCATAAAGAAGGGCATCACACTGATGCGATGATGGTGGTGAGTGGTTGTTTCACCTGAGAGGCCAGTATGTAAAATAGCCGTTCTTGTTTTATTTTGAATTTTTGTTAACTTCCTGGTTTAGAAAAATGTTCAATAATTTAAAAAGCAGAAATGAGCAATGCCAGTTTTAGAAATAAAAGCAGTGCTCATTTCACTGAATATAATATCTGCAGTATGAAAATAGCAGCACAGGAGTGGCGGACCCTGCCACTAACAATGAAAACTGCTATAGGTAATTAGATATAAACAGAGATAATCGCTGAAAGAAAGTTTATTTATTTATGTTTTTTATTACCTTACATTACCTAAGTGAAACTATGATTTATTTACATTAACTCACAGAAACACTCAACAGAATATCAATATTTTATAAGACAATTCTTACTCATAAAGAAGGGCATCATATTGAATGTAGTGATGTAGGTATGTGGATGTTTTTCTTGAGAGGCCACTGTGTTAAATGTACAGTACATTCAAACCCACTCTCCATTTATAAAGCACAGTGGCATTCTTATGTTAACATGGCAGAAGTTTGACGGAGGTGGAAGTTTGAGTTAAACTTTCCAAATCTTGAATCTACAAAGGTTAAGAACAGCGGCTGATCGCCACACTTGGGGTCTTTTGAGTATATTACAATTACTCTAAAACACATGAAACAATTCCAAACATGGAGGTGATTTATTACATTAGCGGCAAGCCGTAGAGACCAGCACAAAGGGAGATTGTTCGAAGATTACAGTGATGAAATAGTCAAATTTATTATCTTGACAGCTGGATATTCCAATTTCTTTGCCGCTGAGCCATGTAGATTTTCCAGAGTGCAAACACGTTTAAGTACTTCTTCAGAGTCAATTAAATCAGATACTAGTTAAATTACCATTTTTATTAACCTACAGGTTCACATTTTTGTAATTTTAATCACTATTGGAAAGACTATTAGAACAGCTTTCCTATGAAGACAGAACGAAGGGTCATTTAGAGAGCGGCAGAATTAATCACACAATGTCACTTCAAATCTACCTTTCAATTCACTTTAAAGCTGGCTCTGTGATTTACATGTGCATGGAGAATTATCTGTGGTTGGTTAAAGGAGAGATTAGGAGTGGTGATGGGCTGCACCCACCTAAAGCTCCAGGAAACTCGAGCATCACACCTGAGCCAAAGTAAGATTATTAAAATATAGGTTGTACAGTATTTCAGAAGGCTTAGAGCAGGGCCGTTAAATATCCAAAGTTCAACTACTGTCAATATTACGCTACAAATCACTTTCCATTTCCCTCCGAACCTGTGGAGTCTCCTTTCCCTCCTCCGCTGTGTGCAGTGCGAGCCAACCTCTGGAGTGTGGACAGTAAATAATATACCAAGAGAACATTAACCTTTAGTTGTGGTGTTAAGATGGAACCTCAATTAACAAGAGTAAATAATCCTTGTGATTACTTTTGGCTGGCCTTTATCTCGTACATAACCTAATTAAATGGACCATCCAAACATAAAACCACAGCTAATCAAGAGCTTTGCTGAGGCATTGCAATATGACTGTGTGGGATTTTAGAAGCACACCCACGCGTGTGCGAGCGTTCATCCATGGGTGTGTGTTCAACGTACACACACGCACACACACATGCACAAAGACTTAATGGATAATTCAGAGTTTTTGTTTTGGAATAACTCTTCACAATTCAGTTCATTAAATTTAAACATAAAATATTTATCACGTAAAATAAAATAAAATTGAGTGAAGTCAGCCTTTGTGAATTTAAACTAAGTTAATTAAACCCAATTATTATGGTAAACTCACTAATAACCAGTGTACATACTCTCCATCTCTGAAGGTTGTTTCATTAATTTACCTTGGCCTTCAAAATACACTGAAAACTCCACTGTTGATAAACACAATGCAAACTAATTTAAACAAAAGACACCACAGGGTATTTGTAGCTGCAATCCTATGCCAGTGGTATAATAATGTTGCACACTAGAGCTGTGCAATTATCGATAATGGCTCTATGAGTCACAGACCAACCTAATTTTGTTCAGGTCAGTATGAGCTTTATCCACGTGTTTACAAGAGATGTCCTATAAAAAACACTAAAACACCCACTCTGCATCCAGTCATGTCATATCACGTCATTCTGAATCTTCTTCAACTATGAAGTGTGCAACCAGAGACGTAGCCACTGTAAAATCACCCACTGGTTTGTGGACTCCCATTTTGAAGCCTCAAATTTAGCATTTTGACCGTTGCCATCTTGAATTTTTGGAGCCAGAAGTGACCATAGTTAGACCAGAGAGTGGCACTAATCCTAATGCTAGCTGCTAGCTTGGTTAGCATGGTGCATTTACAGCTAGGGTTAACTATGATAATGCTAATTTTTGTAGGCAAATAACGGCCTTATTTTTGTATGTGTGGATGTATAACTAGTGCTTAGCCAATGAAAAACTGAGCTGAGCGCTGACTACAACAGAGCACGTCTTCTCATACTGTTAGCTACTATCATTTGAAGGAGAGCTAGTTAGCTATGAGCTGTTAGCAGTCAGTGGGCAGCACAGTCTTGGTGTGTTTGTCTAAAAAACAACACAGCCTATACAGCTAGTGGAGCTAATACCGCTAACACAGTTAATACAACTAATACACAGCTAGCAGAGCTAATACAACTTATGGAGCTAAAGGAGCTAACAGAGCTAATATAGCTCACGGAGCTAATGCAGCTAACAGACCTAGTAGAGCTAATGAAGCTAATGAAGCTAATGCAGCCGACAGAGCTGATGCAGCTAACAGAGAATATATACTGCTAATAGAGTTAATACAACTAATTGAGTTATCAGAGCTAACAGAGCTAATAAAGCTAATGGAATCACTGCAGCTAACAGAGTAAATACAACTTTTTGAGTTTACAACTTTTTGAGTTTAACACAGCTAACAGAGCTAATACAGCTTATGGAGCTAATGCAGCTAACAGCTTATGCAGCTAATGTTGCTAACAGACCTAGTGCAGCTAACGGAGCTAATACAGCTAACGGAGCAGACACAGCTAACGGAACTAATACAGTTTATGAAACTAATGCAGCTAATAGAGCTAATACAGTTAATGGAGCTAATGAAGCTAACAGAGCTAATACAGCCAAAAGAGCTAATACAGTTAATGCAGCTAATACAGCTAACAGCGCATATATAGCTAACCGAGCTATTATGGCTTATGGAGCTAATATGGCTGACAGAGCTAACACAACTAATGGAGCTAATTAGTGTTGTCACGATACCAAAATCTTTGTTTCGGTACCCATACCAATATGAATTTCGATACTTTTCGATACTCTTCGGTACTTTTCCTAAGGAAAAGTCCTTTTGGCTACAAACCTTTAGAACAATAAATAGTAGGGGTGTAACGGTACCAAAAAAATCATGGTTCGGTAAGTACCTTGGTCCGGACGTTACGGTTTGGTAACTCAAATGTTCCACCAAGTTTGTGTTGTCTCGTGTTGTCTCCCTTTGCGAGGCAGACTTTCTCTTGTGTTTTTTCACGTGCGCCAGCTGCGAATGTTGATACAGGTGTTGTCATACACACCACTTGTGCAATCTGTGCTCCAATAGGAACAAGAAAGGCGTTTGTGTGCATAATTGAGTAAAATAAATTAACTAAATTGATGAATTGAATCAATTTCAAAGTACCGGTATTTTCCAAATGCAGTATAGTACCGTTCGGAATACTCTAGTACCGCGGTACTATTTTAGTACCGGTATACCGTACAACACTAGAGCTAATACAGTTAATGGAGCTAATGAAGCTAACAGAGCTAATACAGCCAAAAGAGCTAATGCAGTTAATGGAGCTAATGCAGCTAACAGAGCATATATAGCTAACAGAGCTATTATGACTAATGGGGCTAATATGACTGACAGAGATAATACAGCTAACGCAGGTAAGATGGCTAATGGAGCTAATTTGGCTAATGGAACTAATATGACTGATGGGGAGCTAACAGAGCTAATGAAGCTCACAGAGCTAACAGCTGAGTGCAGTTTGAAGGTTAAGTACTTTAAGTACTTTGACACTTGACAATTTATTGATGATATATTCATTTGATCAAACTAACCAGATACATTTACTTCTTTCTGTACTGCTGAGGTTCTCGTACATGACAAAAAAAGTGTATGTAGCTTTTACTGATGACAAGGTGATGTATATATAAAAATAAATAAATAAGAAACATTAGTTCACTAAAATATAATTGGGATTACTTTTAAATCAAAACTCTTAATCCTGTATATTTTAGTGTAACTTTTTCTACAGGGTCAGGAAAATAACTATACATTTGCATTTATCAAAGCTATAGACACAACTGTGTGATTTTGAGTCAGTTTACTTTCACTTTAGGATGGGTGAATTTCTTTTTTGGGACACTGGTAATGCAAACTTTACTATATTTGCAGCCTGTTAACACTTCAAGTCTTTGAGTGCCTCTAAAACAGTTTCTAAGTGGACAGTTGAACTTATTTGAGCTCTAAGTGCAGAAATATCAGATTTGGCCGCACTGTGTCTGCAGGTTGGAATTGGTTTAAATAGGCCATAGGAAATTGACTCCATTTAATCTGAGCATTGAAATGTAGACCGTGTAATCAGTTCTCGTTCACATGTGGGCCAAGATAAGACTGGTTTGTATTTGTGTGTAAATCTATCCTGAGAGGCCTCATTCTTGGCTGTGGCAATAGTAAGCCATGCCTCCGAGCTATAGCAGCGAGTGTGTGTGTGAGTGTGTGTGTGGACATAACTGGTCCTTCACTTGGGTCCCCACCCTGTGCCTCAGGATCCTAGTGTAATTATGAGATGATCTGGGCATCGCACACAAAGCATGGTCACACTGCCTCAGGAAGTGAGCACAATAATCTTTGTAACGAGGCGAGGAAGCCTCTTTCTCTCTCATGGTGGAAATAAGGAAATGTAACTCAAGGGGAGATCATATAATTCCTTAAGTGTATTGTTCAATAAGAGAATAAGTTCAACAGAGGGTAGCTTTAAGCAAACATGTATTGTGTTCCCTTTAACGCCTCAGAATCACAGCCATGCCTGCGTATGAACACTGTCCTCTTTGTTTCAGCAGAAGTTGCAGTGTAATACAATACGTGTATGTATTCTTAATCATTTGCATCCATATCTGTTACTTTAGCTCGGCAGTGGCACGATGCATTATGAAGAAAACTTGATTGTGAGTTGTCACCTGAGCCTCATTCCCTTTAATTACATCCGTTGTGTGGACATATATGCATACAAATGGCTGATTTGAAGAGTGGATGAAAAGGAGTTCATTTGAAAAACTACAACAAAACCATTTGTTCCACCAAAACAGCACTCTCTCTATGACAAATGATGCTTTAGTCTTATGAATAATTCTCAAATTCTAAGCAATCAAGTTTTAAAGATATCGTAAATCCTGTTTAAATGGCCTCATTCATTACACGGCGGATATGGGGGGGATACTAATAAAGTGTTACGTCTGAAATTGTCACTGACTTGGTGCGTCGCTGGGAGATGTTCGGCGCAGAGCTGATATATGGTGCGACTGACTGTATGGTGATGGAAATGTTGCTGTGGCCTCGTTAGCATTCTGCTGTAACCCTCGGGCAGGGGTGTCAGATTCTCTCAAAATTTACAGCTCAGTTTGGAGCCGAAAGATTCTGTGCATCATGGCTGTGAGGGGCCTGAGAAGGAAAATACTGATCCACGTTAGTGAGGTCTGCTGTGAGGAGGATGCTGATTAATCAACAATACATGTGTGAACGGTTAGAAAAAGCTGCAGAAACATGGTTGAGACAGTAGTCATTATGTCCTCTATCTTTCTTTGTAGTAACGTCTGACATCATACAAGCTTTGGGCATCTCAGAATCAACCTCAGGTAGTTATCAAGAGGTTTAATGTGCAGTTTTTTAATGCCAACAAATCATTATAATGAGGCCACCAACATATTGTCTCATAACATCAGCAGGAAACAGGGTGTTTGAAGAAAAATATATGCCATAATAATCATCTTATCTATCATTATTACACTACTATTAATTTAAAAAATCATATTTTCCTTTCCTTTTTTGCATTGATCTGGATCAGTATATCAATTCAATGATCAAGGATCCAATATCCAAAACCAACAGCCAAATAGTGGACAGACTGTGTTAAATGGGCACAAAAACCGCTTGGTTATGGTCAGGAAAAGATCATGTTTTGGCTTTGGATTTGGGGGCACAATCTCACCCAGAAATGCAGCAATATCTCTGTAAAAAATGGCTGCTCTTTGTAGCATTAGCACTTGGTCTTGAATGGCAGTCTGCAGCTTGACAGGGTCTCGTCCAGGCGTCACACCATTCACCGTCCCCTCCAACTACTGATGACAGTGTCAGCTTATATACTACGTCACTTTAGAAACACTGATAAGATACATATGAAACGTGCAAATGTAAGATATTCATGGTTTGCAGAAAAGTACAACATTTTCTTCCTGTGACTGGGCTGTACCTAAGGGTGTCACAAACACAAACTAATGCTGCGCACCAAACATCGTACAAACACAGTGAACTTTATGTTGATGGAAAATCAAATTATTATTTTTATGCCCTTACTGTTGATAAATCACACAGAAAAAAAAGAAACTGATTCCATTCCTCTGTACCGTAGAGCTCCACTGTCGTCCAAAAATGATTCAAAACACAACCGTGAAACACACATATGGGCGCTGTAATACAAGATGCCTCCTGCAAGTTTCCACAACAATTCAAAACCCAAAGATATTCAATTCAGGCCTTTACACCTGGTGGAGATAAAAAGAACAAAAACAAACTGAAAGTAGTTGAATTTAAGAATCACCATCAAGAATTATCATTCTATGACTAGACCATGACCTGCAGTGTGCACTGCTGTGTTCCAAAAGTTGAACTCAGTTGAACTCAGGGCGCGGCCCCTGAAAAACAGGCGCTTAGGAAGCAACGACGTCGCTCTGACGTTTAAGTGCGCCTGCCGCGTGTCTACACTAAAAGCAATTAATTTGAGGGCACAAAAAACCCGGCATGTGTACAGCCCCTTATGTGTCCTTGAGTGCTTTGAAAGGCGCTTGAAAATAAAATGCATTATTATGTATTATTAATTTTCTCAGCTGAAAGGGAAAGCTTATTTTCACTTGAGGGAAGTGTGGTTTAAACTGTAACCTGACATCTATTTAGACGCTGATATTATGGGATGAAATCATCCTGTACATGTGGATTTGCTGCTTCTCACCATGTTTTGACCTATTTATTAAGAAGTTGTGTATAAAGGTAAAAAAATAAATGCAGTAACACTGGAGAAAAGTAAACTCTTTAACAGTATTCAAATGAGTGTTCCTGTGTGCGGTGCTCTCCTGTCCTGCTTTAGACGTCTCATTCCTTGAGCGCTCTGCTAAGAAGGGTAGAAAATGTGAATTACAACTAAGCTACTTAACCACAATGAATTAAGGCCTAACATTTGAAAATTTGATACTGAAATTACTGTCATTATGGTGCATTATGTCTGAGCATAATGATTGCTTTGGCGCTGTTTGAAGACAAAGGCAGACTCTGGGGGGAAAGAAGAGTCAGAGGGAAAGTTGATTTCACGGCTGTTAATGATACGTGAACTTCAAACCTTCATTTCAGCAGCCATCATCTTTTGTTAGCTACCTAAATAGTAATGCATCTGCCAGTGATTTCTCTTCCTCTGGACACACAGCGAGCCATACCCACAGAGAACGACTTGTCAGACAGAGAAACAGCTCTTTTTAAAGGCTTGTGTTTGCTCTGTACGACATGTGCTTCAGTGCAGAGAGAACATACTGTAAAGGCTTAACAGGAAAGCAAAGAGTGTTTTCCTCTTTCATCACTAACTGATGGATTTGGAGAACAGTACACATTTTGAAACCATATGGATCTTTTAGCAAAAGTAGAAATAGATAAACTGTACTCGTGCAGTTTTCTTTGGCCCTTTGTTGTGTTTTTGTGGGTACAAAGTTTGCACCAAACTTCCAGGGTGTCGACAAAGAGATGAATTGCATACCAAGAGCAGGGACCACACAGTTACTGTGACCGCATTTTCCTCACAGCTGCATTATCGAACTACCAAAACAGACACAGGGAAAATGGGCCTGACTTAGCCTCCATTTTTTAGGATGTTTCCAAGGTTGCAAACAATGCAGAGACCAACTGGAGCTGTTATTAATTCTCCATCAGTTTCAGTTTGGATGCCTGAAAGCCAATTAAAGGAAACTTAATTGAATCAGCCTCAGGACCCTCCCGAACAGGAACTCAAATGAATTGTGCTTGGGGACGGATGGCAGGAGAGAAGGGGAGGGCATGGAGGTTAAATAAAAAGGGTGAAATTACCAAGAGTCCAAGTCTTTGCTTGGAGTAATGGCAACAGACTGACCCTGCTATGATGAAAATTAAATTTTGTTTGCAACCCCATCCAACCACAACAGATGCTGTCGTGTTTTTGTTTTTTGTCTGGTGACATCTTGTCTTCAGTTTAAATGTGACACAAGTTTCAGCCAAAAATTAAAGCAGAATTTGCACCAAATACAGATGCTGCACTACATTTGTGGAGACCACGGGCCAGATGTGTCACATCCCAACCCAAATGCCAGAATAATGCTGGCATTGTAGGTTTCTGCAAACCACTGACACATTACATTTGTACAATATTATGTCGCAAATATGTTGAAACTTGATTTTTCTTCATGTTTCAACAACACTGTGGTTATGCGTTATGTTTAGGCACATAAATATCTTGGTTATGGTTAGGAAAAGATTTTGCTTTGGAATACCCAGTTCTGTTGGCACAATCCCATCTGGAAGTGCAGCAGAGTCTCAGCAAAAAACAGACACTTTTCATGGCACTATCCCAGCTGAAAATTCAGCAATGTCTCGTAAATAACAACAGGAATTTGTGGCAATAACCTCACTGGAAAAACAAAGGCCTATTGGTAGCACTATCCCCCATGGAAAAACAGAGACGGGTCTCTAAAAAACACCCACATCTCATGGCTAAAAAGACGCTGGAAATGCACCAATGTCTCAGTAAAAAACAACAGGAATTTGTGGCATCATCCCCATTGAAAGAACAGAGACAGGTTGCAGGAAAGACAGAGGTGCCTCTGTAAACACCAACCGCTTTTCCTGGCATTATCCCATCAGAAAAGCAGCAATATCCTGGTAAAAAACAAACACTTTGTGGCACTATCATGGCTGGAAACACAGTAGAATCTTAGTAAAAAAACACAACTGCTATTTGTAGCAGTATCCCCAGTGACAAGTCCCAAAAAAATGCCCACGTTTGGCGGCTAAAAATACGCTGGAAATGCAGCGATGTCTCAGTAAAAAAAACAACAGGAATTTGTGGCCCAATCCCAGCTGGCAAAACAGAGGTGCCTCTGTACACAACTGCTTTTCCTGCCATTGTCAAATGTGAAGATTCGGTGCTTTACTTGGTCTGACATTATGGTAAATTTATTATTTTTTGGGTTCTGAAGTGTTGGTTGAATGAATCAAGACGTGATGAAGTCACTTTAGACTCTGATACTGTAACAGGCTCCGTTTTCTTATATTTTGAAGGGCCAATCGATTAATGGATTAAATAATCTACAGATAATTTGTTAACTAACATAATTGTGAGTTGCAGCATTACCTTCACTCCCTAGTGTATTCAGTTTTGTACTGTACCCCTCTGTGTCTAGTTCTTGGTGCATAGTATCTTGTGGTAATTAGACCCTGCTTCTGTGTTTCTGACTCTGCCTCAGCTTCGTGTTTTGGATACCTGAGCCTGTTTCTTGGACTGATTTCCTGTGTACTGAACCCTGTTTTTAAAGTAAAGACCTTTTTGATGATACCTGTTTGAGTGTTGAGTCATGCATGTGAGTCACTGTCTTCTAGTGCAAGTGTAACAAGATGCATAAAAATAAGCATAAGCAGTTTCTCTATTTCTTTTATCAGATTCACTGAGTTTAAATTGTTTGAACTTGTTTTATTGTAATCTTGTGTAACTCATCTATGTACTTTCATTTTAATTTGTTGTCTGTCCTTCGCACTCGCCTTAAAACCAGAGCTTTTGCTGTTGTAGCACACAAGTTTTGGAGTGCTCTGCCTGCTCCCTTACAGTCTGCTGACTCTGTGGTTGCTTTAAAAACAGCTAAAGATGCACCTGTTTAGAAAGGTGTTTGGGTAACTTGTATTCAGCAGATCTGTATTTTATTACCCGTTTTGCTTTTTAAAGTACAGTTCAAATGAAATAAACTTTTATTTATTTATTTATTTTTTTTACAATAAGATCATGTCTTTCACCTGATATTTAAGCTCGTTCTCATCATATCACCTGCAGCCATCTCTGTTAAAATGGTGTGTACGTCTGGTCTGATGTATACGTGAGGTGAGCACATTCTTCTTTAAAAAACACCACATACAGTCCCAACCTCGGTCATTATAGTAGTTATATTTACTCCCACAATGAGTGAGTCAAATTCCAGTTCTGTACATTTGAAAATATGAATATTGTAAGTCTGAACAGATACACAAAGCAAATGCCTTTCTGCTGTTATTTGTCCATTGTTGTGCCAACATGGTTCACTACTAAGCAAAACACACACACACACACACACACACACACACACACACACACACACTACCTCAAGGCCATGTTCCATTGTCCTGTGAAAGCCATGAGGAGGAATTCCTTTCATGTGCCATCTCCTGTCACCGTACTGTCCTGACAGAGGCTTAGTGACATACGAGAGGCCTCGGCAGAATGTCCTGCTTTTAGTCAAATGAAGAGTCTGGCAGCTGCTGCATTCATCAAAATCAAAGGATAATCTGCTTTCCATATAAAATCAAGTGATGATTAACATTTTTTTTTTCACCAAAGAGGGGGATGGGAGCGTAAATGCTAGCACCTTTAAGGAGACACTTGAGAGACACGGGGCGGGGAAGGTTCAGAAATGGCAGCAGATTTAAAGTTATATGAACGCAGTGTATGAACTAAGCTCTCAGTGTTGCTCTGTGTGGACTGATTTCTATATTATGACTTTAATTGCCCACTGCCTTTTAAAACCAGTTCATTTGAGATATGATGTCTTTAAAACACTATTATATTTTAACCAAAGCATAAATCACAGAATGGCCACTCAAGCTGTAAAACACTAACACTAAAAAATCTAGTGTAGTATATTTTGTTAAAAAGCCAATTCGATGTCTCAAAAATGTTTTAGTAAATCATCTTGACTTCTGATTACATTTATTTATTTGGCAGATGCTTTTGTCCAAGCCAGAAACAAATTAGGTACAATCCAAGCCATGGTAGATCAGTAATTTATCCATTTGTGTGATGATGTAAAACACAAACCACGGCTGCAGAAGCTCTTTACAATCAAAGTCAAAACTGGTCGACGATAAAGTCAGCACAAAACACTGGGAGAGTCTGATTTCACAGCATGTTTAAAGACACATTTTTGGGTGGGTGTTCCCACAGAACAACTGGATTTTTCCACAAAAAATATAGACTTGAATCATAATGTTTGTTTACAATAATCTGCAGGTAAAAAGCAGCTGCATCACAAACATAAAATAAAACAGCATCGAGCAAACGGGCGAGGAACAGCTGAGATACTTAGAGAAAATGGTTACGCGTTGTTGTGTTTTGTATTGCCTAGTAACAATAAAGAGTAGAAAAGGTTTTTTTTAGATTTCCATCTGCGAAGAACAAACATACTCAAAGACAACTCGAAACTCTCAATAACAACACTTTTAACTATCGTTGGATTTAAGACATAATTCACCTGTTGGGACAAAAGAAATCGACGGCTTAAGTTTCCCCAAAACCAGCTGTTAGTCCGACCAGCAGTGAGATGTGGCTGCTGCGTGACAGTAGATTTGGTTTCTCAAAGATGCTAGCAAAGCACCCAACCCGATCTCACTCTGAGGTCATCACAAACCGGCACTTGGTCAGTGACTTCCGACATCAGACACCAACACACGTTCACGTCGGCGTGATGCACCAGCGGCGGTGTCAGTGGAAGAACCGTGTTGGAGTTGTGAGTGAGTGACCGATTTCGAACACAGGGTTAGATAAATGGTTAGCCTTAACCTGGTTGACATGTCCTGCAACTTTACTTTTAAATATGAGTCTAAATTCGCTTTATGTACTTGTATCAGCAGATGACTGGTTGCGTTCCAGGGTCCTCACATCTTTAAGCAACTTATAATTTGCCAACATGACCAGACATTTCAAACGCACGTTCTCATTTTCACATTAGCAAACCTTATCATTGCCTTTTGTTCTCAATACTGTGTGCATGCTAACTAATCAAACCGATTTTCTAACTTGCAACAATATTTACTATTATAAAGCCAAGAGTCCTGTCATTACTAGAGTCACTGCCAGATAAAAGGAAAGTGAAGCAGCACCACACTGATGACATTAAACCTGCTGACAGGACATAAAAACCAACCCAGTTCTCTATTATCCCGATATGGCTCCTGCAGTTATCAGGTGAGGAACCCCTCATGGTGCCAAGAATTACTATTTTTTATTAAGAGCGCATCATTAGACGCACAGTCTGTCCTCCTGACCCCAGCTCTGTGTTGGACAAGAGCTAATCAGGGCCGAGGAGGAGAACTGCGAATGTGCTTCCTCCGTCACAACTCCCAAACCAACGTCTTCTCTGCCGGACTCCAATCAAAGGGAGCAGAGGTCATTAGGCAGCTCTGGACCTCCTTTTCTTTATAATTACACCCTCCTGGATTGACCGAGCACCAGCTAGCCCTCTGCTATTTGCGGTAATTAGTCCAGAATGTGAGCTGTCAACATGCAAAAATCGTGCCAGTAGATCCACAATGCCACGGCCACCCCCACTGTGTTCAACAAC
This sequence comes from Epinephelus fuscoguttatus, assembly GCF_011397635.1. Taxonomy (NCBI): domain Eukaryota; kingdom Metazoa; phylum Chordata; class Actinopteri; order Perciformes; family Serranidae; genus Epinephelus; species Epinephelus fuscoguttatus. The sequence goes on from NC_064761.1 coordinate 35,269,368, forward strand.
AAGCACCTAGCCTCGGCCACTGGAATGCATTAACTTTCTCCTCTCTCCCTCTCCTTTTTTTTTTTTCCCTCGGCGACTCGTGTCAAATCCAGGTCCCTCAGAACAAAATCTTAATAATTAACTGGCAAATTTTAACATGATTGCTTGTGACACACCTACTCTGGTAATTATTGCTTTGAGGCCATGTGCTAATGAAATTAATGCATTCATTGCCCCAACAAATTAGCATAACTCAAACAAATGGCCCACATTTGAGACCACGTTGCAAAAGGGGAAAACAACATACAAGAAAAAGCAGCATCAACAAGAAAAAAAAAAAAACAACAACTAGAAAATGAAGCGGCTGGCACATCGAATTCCAGTCTGTATGATGAGTATGATGAGCACTGCTTTCACAAAGTCTTAATGGCTAAAGCCTCTTAATGTTAACCAAGGGTGATTGTGGTAATGCATTACAGAGTGATAGCAGCGCAAAATGATTATCACTATCATCATTACAGCCATTGCTGATGTACATATACATCTCTCTGTGGACAAATATTAAATGGCCGTGCTACTGCAGACATTAAAATGTTATTATACTGATGCATTAACTTACTGTAGCAGAGTTCATATCAATATACAGTAGATGCTTCCCAACAATCATTCTCTAAATGGCACTGCTGCCACATTCACCAGTCCTGCCACTAACCCCTGTTCATGGCTGTTTGGACACTTGGCGGGATGTCTCTGCTCGCCATTAATAATTGATAACGATGCCATCAGTACAATGGACGGAGACAAGTGCAGCGGTCAGTTGGAGATGCTGCAGAAAGTGCGAGAAATGTCCCCTCTTAGGTAAAAGAGGAGCAGGGATGGTTGTAACACCTAAAAAATGTGTTTGCCTGCAGCCAAATGCTGTCAGGGAAACAGCCAAAAATGAAAATGACTTCCATTTAAGCAACAGCGAGTTACATTATTACAGCCAGGTGAGAGTCTGCAGGTTAACATGACAGCTCACGGTGGTATTTCCAAAACCTCTCTTAATTTATCATGGCAACCTTTGTTTGGTACGGTAAATCAGTAAACTACAGCACAAAATTATTTCAGGTTATTTTAGGTTTGGGCCAATTTGGTTTAAGTGTTACTTACTTATTTTTAAAATAAATAAATCAATCAGTGTGTGTATATATATATATATATATATATATATATATATATATATATATAAAAAAATTGATGTTTGTTTTGACATGTACATATTTAGTAAAAAATATTTTACTGTTCTCCAGCGAGTGCAAGTTTTTGGCTTCAACTGATGAAGTCATCAGTGCTGTCGTCTGCGTGGGTCCACATTAAAAACGGTTTGTTATATCACTTTAGTTCCAGTGACCACACAGGAAGTTAAACAGCTGTGTCCATTGAATGTGTGGTCATTTTATATCATCTGGACAAGGGTTACAAAGAGCTGACAAATTTCTCAAATTTTTTGAAGGAAAATAAAGCTGAGGATTTGGGCAAATTTCCGAAAAATATTTTTCACAATTTAAAAATGATGAAATTAAACATTTTAACATCGTCACTTGGGGGGGGAAATTTCTTATGGCATGTTATAGTTAAAAGTATGTCTAGGATTGCAAAGGGCTGGTAAATTTCTAACTAATTAACTAACTAATTTTGGGGAAAATACACAAAAATCAGAGTCTAAAATGGAGGAAGTCCATGGAGAAGATAAAGAGGCCTGGCAGGGAAATTACTTTTTGGAGAGCACCATTTTTTCTTTTGGAGGGGTGGTCATAGGGATTTTTTTTGTTTTTTGTTGTTCAATTTAAGTTCCACACAATGCTAAATAAGTCATCTCAACTGCATTGTTGATTTTTTCATTTCTGTTCGAAGGTTTTACGTCAGCTTATGATGTTAAAAGGTTTGTTTTAATGTGCCTATGACTTGGCAAATTCAGCCTAAGCAAAGGGAATCGTGTTTTTTTGGGGTGACAAGGTGACATGACAGATTTCATCTTTCAAGAAAACTAAAACTGTGCCATTACTATTATTATTATTATTATTATTATTATTATTATTAACATTTTGGATTTGAAGCTGATGAAAGAGTTGTCCTAACTGGCTGCAAGCAAAGTTTTGAGATGAACTTTAATTGGACACTGTGTTTGTATTTATTCCCGTCACTCGTGTTGGAAGTGCCACAATGGACGAGGAACGTCTAATTCATTAAGTTGAAAAGAGACGTTATCTACACCTTCTTATTTCAAGGGTAAAAGACCTTTGCTAATAGCAAGCTAGGCTACTTGCTGTTGGCTTTGTTGTTTGTCATTTCCAGCAAATATCACAACATAAAACATGTCTGTTCTGTTTTAAAAAGTAGCGTTACAAACGTAGGAAGATAGCAAGCAGGCTACTCACACATCTTTAAAGTGGTGACGTCTCCAGTCTGATCGTAGTTTGTTTAAGCGATGCTATGCGATAGCCAGATGCTAGTTTTCTGTTAGGACTGGTCTCAGGAGCAGCTGTGGAGTCAAGTGGGACACCTGCTAAAATTTGGTATACCAGTTCGGCCCAGTGTTTGGCTTGATATCAATTTGGTTTGAAAATTTTTTACACCAGCCCAACCCCAATAATTACAACATTCTCCAGCCAGCAGCATACAGCAAAAGTTAACAGCATGTCTCTGAGCAACCCTGGCTCTCTAATGTCAGCCAACCACTGCCAGGGGAAACACCCACCATCACAGGCTGCGAGCTGAAATGTTGTTTTTACAAATATGTCCAAAAACTGTTTTATCCTTTTTATAAAAATGGAAAATGTGCATGATGCCCACAGTATCATTAGAGTTTATACTGACTTATACACAAACTGAGAGTTTGCCTTTAAAACCTGAAACCTTGAGTCAAACTCATCGTCCTGTCGGTAACAAACTCCAGCTGTATGTAACAGAGACGTGTTGATGTCTGTAAAAGAAAGCATCACACGTTGGACCGACTGGTCTCTGACCCCAAATGGAGACAAAGACAAACTCCAAGATGAATAACAACAATCATAGGAGTCCTCCCCTCAGACTAAATGTTTCATTTAACTTGCATCAGTCGGTGTCAATCTGTGCATGTGTGTTTGATTTCATGTTTAAAATATCTTAAAATCCCGAAAGGTCGTTGTCAGAGTAACTGTGACATTCTGCTCCACAGAGTGTATTCCGCCCATACATACACACAGGAGCAGACAGCAAGGATCACATTTTCAACCAGCCGCCGTGGAGCAAACAATGAATAAAACACCCACTAGCCAGCTTCTGATGCTTTGACCCGCGGCACAAGCATGAATACATACAACACATCAACAGCATACTTCCTAATCTGAGATGGTTAGTAATGTGGCCACCTTATCCAGCATGCAACCCCATCTGTGATGACACATCAGCTCCACCATTTCATACGAATAAACTCACAAACACGAGACACAATGTGTTGACGGAAAATTAGCATTAGGAATGTACCACAGGAAAGCGTGATTAATTTCTGCTCATGAAATGAATACAGATTTGGTCATTAGATGGCTTGTATCCTTTGCCAAATATTGTAATGTTTCTCCCTCCTCTTCCGCAGCCAGTGTTCTGCTGCAGTAATAAGGAATATAAGACAGCTTACAGCTCATAAGCAACACAACTGCTGGAAAATCAGCTAAATCACAGAGCAAAACAAAGACCTGATTGCTCATTAGTATTATGAATCCGCTCTGTTTAAATCTGCTTTGTGAGATGCAGCTACTGCTTAATGACTTAAACGGTGTTTGTTTAAATGCTTGCTACCTACATTTCACACAGGAAGATTAAAAGAATGAGACATCATCAGATCTCTCATTGGATTTTCATAATACCCTCCCTCTAAAATCACACTCACGCATCAATACACTTACCTTGGCTTTGCAGATAATGCAGCGTAGCCTGTCTTCACTCCCACTTCCCTGTAAGGAAACAGTATTTAAAGACATTTAGAGACAGAGAAGCATCAGAACATCAGCTCTAAAGATGGGCCTGCTGCAGAATCACATGCACGAGTGACAAATCATTTGTTTGTGTTTTGATCAATAAACTAATTATGTCTGGAAAATGTGATCAGAGTCCTGCACGGGTCTGATTTTCAGAACCCGATCCTGCCCTGGCACCTGCATGTATGACCAATTCAACCCTCTGAATCTTCACCACAAGATCTGCAGCCCGAACTGAAACCACAAACCCTATAATATCTGTCCGCTGCTCAGATAATTCTGTCCAGCAGCGTGTTTAAAATGATACTTTTGAGACATTTTATACATGTGAAACTAAGAGAATATATTTTAAAACAAAGGTAATTCAGAAAATACAATTTCGGGGCGTTGGTGGCTTAGCGGGTAGAGCAGGCGCCCCATGTACAAGGCTGTTTCTGCAGCGGCCTGGGTTCGAATCCAGCCTGTGGCCCTTTGTTGCATGTCATCCCTCTCTCTCCCCCTTTCATGCTTACCTGTCCCGTCCATTAAAGGCAAAATGCCCCCCAAAAATATCTTTAAAAAAAAAAAGACGAAAAAAAAAGAAAATACAATTTCAGTCAATATATCTTTATATTCTCATAATACTGAGCAGCACATGTCCAGTTTGTGTGCCTGTTTGTAACACGTCTGAGTGACGTGGCTCTAATCTCAGAGATAACACATAAAGTCAGCAGTCAGAAAAAAAAATTCAAAAAAATTGAAAATATATATTTAATATCCAACACCTGTGATCGGCCACGCCCGTTCTTTGTTTAACCTTTTAAAACCCACCTACCCATCAGCAACCACCCTGTTTGTCATGCCGAATCGTAACAACTATAGGAGAAGAACTATAAGGCCAAGAGGCATGTGTGAGGCTTCATTTGAGACTTAACCCTCTAGTTTCTGAAAATGTGCTTATTTAAACTTTGGCTAAAACACAATTTAAACTACAAAGCAAAGGGACTTGACACTTTGAAGCTGTATACTGAACACAGAAATAAAATTAAGACAAACTACCACCCGCAAATTTTCTTTTTGCAGGTCAACCGGCAAGTATACAAGGGTGCCCGACAGGATGCAAGGCTCTGAGTGTGAGTGTGAAATAAATAAATACATAAAAAAATAGCAAACAACAAAAATTTCAAACAACACCACATGTCAGAAATCAATAAATAATATTTAACACTGTGGTGCTTCCTAAAGTGTTGTGGTGTTTTCTACTTTGTTCATGTGTTTTGTCTGATGTTGTTGTGTTTTGCACCTCCAGGCCACCATACGTATAGTAATTAATGCACAAACATACATGACTGTGTTGTAAAAGTAATTCAGTGACAGAGAAGCATCAGAACATCAGCTCTAGGTCTGCTGTACAAACACACGCATGAGTGAGTGACAATGTGTTTGTGTTTTGATCAATACACTAATTATGTTTGGGAAAATGCAACTGCATCTTTAACCCAAAGGTGTGTGGGATGCAACAGCAAACAAAATAGGAAATTACCTACATTTAGAAAACGCATCTAAAATCGTTGTTTTTTTGTATTGAGTTAATGTTTTTTGCCAGTATTGTTATGTTCTGCACCTCTAGGCCACCGTACATATAATAGACATAAAGCTATGTTATAAAAGTGACTTAGTGACAGAGAAGCATCAGAACGTCAGCTCTACAGATGGACCTAATGTAGAATCACATGCATGAGAGGAAAATCATTTGGTTGTGTTTTGATCAATAAACTAATTATGTTTGGAAAAATGTGATTTTTTAAAGATGGAAACAACACAACAAAATAGAAAATACAACTACATTCAGAAAAAAGAAAAATCACATTGTTGCACTTTTTAAATTGTTTTTTCTCTTTTTGTGATTTTTGTCTAATGTTGGCCACTCTAGGCCACCATAGTTATAGTTATTAACCCTTTGAAACCTGAGCAAATCGGCTTGATTTCTTTTAAAAACATGGGAGCAACTACAGAAATTACCCCCCAAAATTTAGCAAGAAATTAGGAGAACATTCAAAATAAGAAAATTAGTTTTTTGTTTTTCTTTCTTAAACAAACAAAATGACCTGAAGGAATGAGGAAATGACCTGGAAAGAGTGCTTAAAATATAAAATAACTCTGTAACATAATTTTAAAAATTTAATAATAATTATAAATAAAGTTATCCCAAGCGTTTTCTTTTTCCCCTGTTTTTTAAAAATAATTTCTAAATCTTTTTTTTTTTTTTTTTTTTGCAGTTTGTGGGACATTTCTAACCAAATTGCTCATTGCCTTTATCCCATTTTCCTGAAACAAACTGCACCAATTTGCTCAGGGGTCAAAGATTCAAATACTTGCGAAAGGCATCTGAAAGCAACACAAGAAAAGTGATATCGCTCCAGGTCTCAAAGGGTTTATAGACAGATATACATGACTATGTTGTAAAAGTAATTAAGTGACAGTGAACCATTGAAACAACACCAAAGAAAAGTAAAAAAGTATTTTTAATTCATGCTATTAAAACATTTTGTCCAAGGTTTGCACCGCCGGACCACTGTAGATTTAGTAATTATGAGACAGACATACATGAATATATTGTTTTAATGCAAACACTTAAAGTACCACTTCACATGACAGAACTGCACAGGAAACAAAAATAATGTTGGCAATGCTCTTCAGGCTGGTGCTAACTGTCTGAAGATGCTAATAACAAGAAAAGCACTTGTACAAACACAAACTGCCAGATCCACTGCTAATATGCCAGGCATGTAGGAGCACATTTTGATAGATGTTAATGGCATATAATTATAGAACACCGCTATTAGGCAATGTGATTTTATAAAGAGGACCATTGCCCCTGGCACTGTGGCCTGATTGCTGTGAGTGTTGGGCTAATGAATGTAAACCAAGTCTGTTTGCAGTGATGAGAATTATCAACCCATGAGAGACAGAGTGAGGTGGGGGAGGGGAGGGGAGGTTTAACTCACTATTCACACCACTTGCAATTAAAGGGAAACATAGGCATGCACACACTTTCAGACAAGGGCATGCTCGCTGACATAAACACACACACACACATATGTCACATATAGAAAACATATCTAATGCATGTCAGCATGTAAACTCATCCTCTCAATATGTTTTTCACGTGTTCACACTTCAGTCACTGCTATAATCAAAGCTATATTTAGTAGGCGAGTTGTTTCCAAACCCCCTTTTTCCTCACTTCTTTTCTCCCTCCTACCTTCCATGTATTTGATTTCAGATGGATGGGATTACAAATCCTGAGGAGCATTTCTTTTTTGCAGACTACCACTCCCATAACCTTCAATAGATTGAAACCAGATGTATAAAAATGAGAAACATATTTATCTATGAGGACAGCAAGTGTATGCCATTACTTTCCAAAAAGCCTGCGTCCTTGCTCTGTATCTTCTCAAGCCGTCGCTGGGCCGGGCAGTGAGACACACCAGGCTGCGCTCGGCTGGTGCAGTGCGAGCCATACAGTCCTCCCATGCCCTTGTACTTTGTGCTGCAAGGGGTTTCACCCCTCTAGGAATGCACTCCCTATAATGAGGGTCAGGGGTCAAAGTGCTGCCGCGCCTGGAGGCCGGGATCTCCTAGGCACACTCAGTCACTGACTCTGTCCCTATATTTAAATCCTGCCTCAGGACATGTTTTTCAAAGGGCATCTCCTAACTAGTTCCTGGTTACTAATTAGTTTTGCGCCATGCTATTTGTCTTTGGGAACCTGAATGAGGAAGGAGAGGGAGGGGGGCAGTCTAAAAAAAGATAGCGTATGGTCTGCCTCAGTGCAGATGATAATCATTCAGATAGTGCTCTGCTGCAAACACGCTGAAGTATGTATCAACAGTTGTGGAAATGAACGCCAGTGCTGTTTTGTTGTGCTTGAATTCAGCCTGCCCGCTGTTTAGTGACAACATCTGTGTGATACTGTTGTGGCTGAAATTAAATAAGGACGTGGAATTTGCCCTTTTTTCTGTTCAAGCTGCTTTTAGGAGTGGTAACGGTGCATGCTATCACTCCCAGCTGGCTCGCTGTCTCTCTCTCAAGTCAAATCATTATTGGATTACATTTTCTGGCTTCATAAAATGCGGTTAAGAGGCACTTTAGACATATGTGCATGACCTGCTTTCCAGAGATGGCTATCAGAGCAAAAGTGACAGGTCAATTGCTGATTTCTGTTCTGTAAAAGGGAAAGGGGCTCCCTACCCTGAGCACTCTAAAAGGTCGCACGCTCTCTCTCTGTCTCTGCTTCTCTCACACACAAAAAACTAAAGTAGTCTCGTAGCATCGGCACACACTCTCGGCAGAGAGCGTGGCTCTGTGTGTGCGTGCGTGCCTGCTTCATGAGCCTGAGCGTGTGTGTCTGTATATAATTGTATAGTGGGAAGACACACACTTAATGGAAGTGGCTCTTCACTCTGACAGCTGGGTGGTGCAGATGAAAGGTCTGCTGTAGCATGTTGTCTACCACTTGTGGAGTATCCAAAGAGACCCAGAGCTCACAGGAGTGGATGGCACAACAGCAAACTGTTAAACAGCAGACGCATATTTCATTAATATACAGTCATTACATGTGATAATAACTGAATTATGTATGTACGTACAGTACAGCGACTTACAGATGACGTGTATATTCTGTGTAGTCAGATCCAGATGTTGCTATTTAGAACTGCGCTCTGTATGTACCTCATATGGAAGCACAGATACTGTACAGTCCACAAGTGCATAAGTGACAGATTGATTTAATTTTCTGTGTATCTGCTCTTAGGCTCTCTAGTCAAAATGGCATTTGAGCGTTTTACTGCTGCACTTCCAGAAAGCTGCGTGACTTGTGAGATATGGCTTTAAAACATATTGGTCAGTAGTGCTGCAGCAGATTCCTAGACATCCTGAATTCAAGTTGCTAGCATGGATTAGGCTCCATAAATACTGGATACTACAGTTCCCATAAGGCAACAGCATCTCTTCATCAGATCCTCACTGCCTGTTAAATGCCCACACAGCGCCATGCTTCCAGTTTGTACCAGTCTGTTGTGTACAAACTAGGGCTTTTAAAATAACGGTGAATGACCCGGTGCGGCATTGAAGGCCACAGTGTCACATGATGGAGGCAGACGAGACGATGCTGCTTGGCCCCATGATTTAGGAGGTCCGTGCGGACTTAAAGCGGACGTCCGCAAGCCCTGTGTGCGCAAAGTTCAGATTTTACGACCTCGCGGACTCCGCTCCGTGCAGCAGTGTCACTCAAAAGACCGCTCGGCATGTGTTTTTCACATCGCTATGACAGAAACGTGCAAGAATTGGGGGTAATGTAGTGTTTCACGGACATTTTTACAGGAAACTACAAGTGCGCTCAACTATGGAAGCCCGAATGCTTCGAAGCTTCAAATTTTTGGGTCAGCCCTACATTTAGCAGTGAACCTGGAGGTGTGAGCTAGCACAGGCTCTGATGTTAACGCTAGCAGGCAGCCTCATAAAGCCACACTTGACTAAGCGCTCAGACGCAAACTGAGTCAGTCTACCTGCGACCGACTAACTCCCTCCCTTACAAAATGGACTGCAGACCACTTTGAGTGGTAGAGGACAGAGGGACAATTGTGTCCAAAATTCAGCAGCTTTACACTGACACATCTGACAATATTCATTTGAATTTAAATTTTTTAGCAAAAATTGATGTATGCGATTAATTCAGATGTATTAATCACTGACCATGTGACGAATTAGATTAATTATTTAATGGCTTGACAGCCCTAGTCAAAACATTTTGCTTGTGACAATTAGTATTAGCATTATCACAGTTAACTATAGCTGTAAATGCGTCATGCTAACCAATCTAGCAGTTAGCATTAGGGTTAGCTCTACCCTCTCATCCAAATATGGTCACTTGTGGCTCCAAAAACCCAAGGTAGTGATGGTGATGGTGGCTAGCTCTGTTTCCATGTTCACCCAATCCTGAGAAAAATATTTATCACTTTGTCATTCTGCTGTTCAGTGCTCATAGTTTGTGTTGGGTTTATCTAAGCGTTTTTTGCTGATAGCAGTTTTCTGCTAAACTGGGTTAATAAAAGACAAGGGAAGAGGGAATGCTAAAATGCTAACTCATTTCCGGGGCACTCTATGACAGTGCAGAGACGCCAAGATGTGGAAGACCTGGAAATGCTGACCAATCAGAGCAGACTGGGCTTTTTCAGGAAGGGGACTTACAGAGACAGGCAGAGGGTGAATACAGGTGTTCCAGCACAGACAGTATGAGGAAGAAGATAACGTGTTTTTTGATCATTAAAGCATAAACAAGAAACCTAAAATATAAGTATGAACCTGAAAATGAGCAGAATGGGTCGTTTTTAAAAATCTCTGTAGAGCCGAGGTGAACTCAAAGTTGGACGATAACCTTCTGTGGGTTCATGACCCTTTTTATACGATGCATTTGATCCATTGTTTATATTAAAATATGAATTAGTGCAGCTTTAATTTGAAGATTGTTGTAAGCTATGATGACCAGTTTTTTCAACCAGTGCTGGCGGTATAATAATGTGATTATTATGATGCCCTTTAAGGCAGTAGAGCAGTGATTATATCACATATAAATAAACAACATCTGTCCATGCAAACTAACAGGTTCCTAAAGCGCAGTTTCATGTCATGTGACATAAAAACTCATTTGCATACAGACAAGGTTTATTACTTATGTGAAAAATTGCAGCTGAGGTGTAAAAATCTGCAGTTAAATTTACATTTTCACATCAACACACCTCTTCACTTACTTTTTAACTTTAACTTTTTTATTTCTGGGAATACTTATACAGAGGTAATTATACATTTTTACAATTCTGGCAGCAGCAGCAGCAGTTTGCTGGGAATTAATGGAGGAAGAGTAATTAGCATGAGCAGCAATAAGCACCGTGACTGAACAGAAAGAGAAATGTATGCCACCTACAGAAACTTCCATTTCATTAACTGAGAAGAGTGCAAAGTGATCTTTTGGGAGGTGCAGTGCAGAAACACAGCATCAGTGACCGCTGTATCAATACAACTACTGGTTCAAGGAGTGCTACAGATGTTAATGAGCCATTCTGCGGTAGGTGACAGGTGTCGGGTGCATGATAGCTTCCTGGATCCCTGCCAGTCCATTATGAGGCACTTCTCAGCGTTTCAGCTGTGCTTCAACTGTATAACGATGACGTGTTACCATTGTTAGCAACCCTCATTAAAACTAATTGGTATTGCTATTTGAAAGGTAGCTCATTACCTTGAGGCAAACAGCAACGTTTTGTCTCAATAAGGAATGCTAACATGGCAAACACTTTTTATTCACCGTTAGAAGACCAACAAAGACATTTTCCCCCTTCACAGTCTGACAAATGGCTGAGGAGGAGGAGGAGAAGCAGCCAGACTGAAATATCAAGGTTCCCTACATGGAAAGTATTCTTACCTTCTGGATCCACGTGGACAGACACACGTGATGGGCAAGTAAATTCTTGCAGTCGCAGAAATTCCTCAGTGGGTCACTGGCTTGAAGTTCAACATCCCTGCATATAAAGCACTCTGACGTCTCTGTAGAAGAAGAGAAGAAGATAGAGGTTATCAGTGGTTTAGCACTGTTTTCACATCACATCACAGGCTGAAGTTAAAGGGTAACTGCAGTGTTTCCCAACCTGGATCCTATTTGTCCATGTGTTTATGTCTGTGTGACCAATACACACAACAGTTTTTGAAATGGGTCCAGTTTAGAGTGAGAGCGCTGCAGCCAGCAGCGGCAAAATACGCTGCCATGTAACCACACAGGCATTTGTGCACTGTCAATTTACGTCCACTATGAGATGTTTTTGCCACTGACTCACTGGCTCAGGTTATTATTCTAATTCTCTAACAAAATTTAGAAAAGAATCCCTACAGAGATAGACCTCTACCTTAAAGCCCAGAAATTGGCATAATCAAACCGGCCAGACTCCACTACACTTTATCATCGTAAAACACAAAATAAAGCTCACAAAAGTCGTCTTGATTGTTCTTTCTACTTTGCCTGCAATCAACAACTCTGGTTTGACACATTTAACCCTTTGATATCCACACCAAGAAATTGGTGTGGATATAAAAAAAAAATATATATTTTATTTTATTATTTGCACTTTTTATTTCCTTGGGGCAATAAATAACAAATTATTATTATCTTTTTTTTTTTTTTTTTTTTTTAACAGACGTAATAGCTTTTAAAATATAGGCCTCTACCTAGCGGTTGAGTCACTTCATTTGTCAGACAGAAAAAGAACATAAAAATGACAAACCATGTACTGTTTATAATGCTTGTTAAATGTTTGTATACCACCATATATCAGTTTGTTAGCATTATTTCCATATATTTATTTTAGATATTTACCATTACAGTGCATCTCAGAAATGGTAAAAAAAAAAATTAAAAAATATTTTCATCATAAATAAAATGGAATAACATTAAAAATGTGGTATTAACAACCTTGAATAATCACCCTTTTTTATTTCATAAAAACTGTAAATTTATTATCTTAGCATCACTGCCTTTATGATAAAATGATAATATAATCATTTGGTTAAGTGTGGCTTTAAGACAGTAAAAAAAATCAGACTTACAAAATTCTTCCAGTATAAATACTGGATTACGTATGTATGTTATGTATCATTAACCCACTGAAACCTGGAGTGACATCACTTTTCTTGTGCTGCTTTTGTAAGTATTTAACCCTTTGAACTCTGAGCAAATTTGTGTGATTTCTTTCAAAAAAAAAAGAAAAAAGAAATAAGCACCTCAGCAAGAAATGTTCCAAAAGTTGCAAAAAATGTATAGAGCTGGAGTTTTTATTTTTTTTAAAAAGGGGAAAAAATAGCTAGGTAATAATTATATCTATTATTACATATTTAAAATTATGGTACAGAATTACTGTAATTTTTAAGCACATTTTCTAGGTCATTTCCTTGTTTGTTTGTTGGTTTTTAAACTTTCTCTCTCTTTTTTCCCACCCAATTTTCTTGTTTTTATTTTTTTCCTTTTACTAATTTCTTGCTAATTTCTGGGCTGATTCCCTCTCTCGTTGCTAACTGCCTTCTTCCCATGTTTTTTGAAAGAAATCAAGCCGAACTGCTGCCAGATTTCAAGGGTTAAACAACAATGAATGATCAGAAATGTTTTAATTTTGTTGCAAAGTGTGAATTTTAATGACATTAGCTTAGCATCACCATCAACTGTTTGGTCAAGCACATTTTTAAATACTTTGGACCTCTAATAGACTTATTTTTCTACAGAGTTGCATGAATCCGCCCAGTAAGACCTCTGGAACTATAACATGTTATTAACATGCCTACCTTTGAAAATCCCACCACTCAGAGCCCTCATGTCTGGAGTGACTTTTTTTGTTACCAACTTCCTGTAGGGGACGAACTCAAAGGGACTGTTATTTAAAGACACAGCGACATAGAGTGGGTTCCTTTTAGCATCACATGAAACCAGATGGTAGAGCTAGCTCAGGCAGGTTCAGTTACATTCAGTGATACAAAATGTGCTCTACCAAACTGTGCAGGACGTTAAAGGCTTAACCCAATATGCTGCCAATGGCTGCTTTTTTTTTTAAAATGGAGCAATTTTGGGGCTGTTTCTGGTTAAACAAGTAAGATCTTATAGCCTGGTTCAAGACCATAGACCCCGCCCACTCAACTGAGTAGGCTTGCATCTCTGGTCTGGCAATGAATTTGCGATTTATCTCGTCCAAACGATGGACGGACCAATAATCGCCGGGGGTCTAGCGATTAGCCAATCAGCACCACGCTGATGTCAAGCTGTGCGCCGGTAGGTAACTGGTGAGGATAGCAACAATGGCGACCGCTACAGATCCTACAGACCACATTAACGATGCTATCAAGGTATTTCGCCACTACTCGCGTTAATGGAGGACCAAATTAAGGAAGCTGCTAAACTGGATTTAACGGCGATGCAGCTGGGCGTGCACAACGACGGAGACATTTTAAACGGGCAATGCTCGCTTGTTTTTGGCACCCCCGAGGCATGGATACTAATGACGTCAGATTCTGGGTGAGTCGTTGATCTCTACTGATTGGTTAGGGAAAAATCAAATTCCCTCCCCCTTGTAAATCACCTTCAATGGAAGCCATGTCAGACTGAAGGTTCTGGGAGCTTCAGTCTGACACTCAGGCTAAGGATCTTACTCTTTGACAAAAAGGTCTATCTCTGTTGGGATCCTTTCCACAATGTTGTCAGACATTTATAATGACAATCTGAGCCTGTCAGTAGCAAAAACACTTTTAGTAGACGTACATTTTTAGTACGAACTACCCAGAGTGGTTACATTGCAGCCTGTTGCAGTGCTACTGACCGCAGCAGATTCCCTTGGAACTGGATCAATTGTTGTTCCTGTGATTCACGCTGACCCAAAAACATGGGAAAATTAGGTCCAAGTCACCCTTTAAGATTTACTGCTGGTCAGGAAACTGTTTATTAACTCAAACTTTATCATCAATGTAAAAAACTGTATTATTTTTTTTATTATTTACAGAATCAGTTCTGCAAATATTCTCACTTATACTGCGACTTATTTCCCATCACAGCATTTAACACACACTGTAAAGCTCCCTCGAGCATGAGGCCTTTATTTTGCTCCCAGTGGGAGCGTGGCAAAGTGAATCCTGGCTTTAAAGGTAATTGTAGCAGGCTGACATTCATGACAAGACAATGAACACAGCGGTGCAGAGGTGAGAGTGACAATGGGAAACAAAACACAGTTTTCCACTTAATTGTTATTTTCAGCTGCTATAATCTTGTTTGTTGTTTGGTTTGTTTTCTCTCTTGCAAATGGTGCCACTATTTAATTTAAGAGCAAAATGCAGTTACTTCTGACCCAACGATATTTTAAAATAAACTTTAATTCTAAGACACAATTCTAACACATAAAATTCAGCAGAAGACAATATTGTTGAAGTCTGGCAAAAACTGCTTTTTAAAATAATAATTAAAGACTCACAAGGTAACTCCACAAGCTGGCTCTCCCAGATGTTCGAGAGATTCATCAGACAGAATTTTCAATAATTACTAACTGTACATTTTCTAACTATGTGTGATTTGTTCTCACTGGTTTACCACGAACAAGCATGAGCACGAACTGCTGGAAGATCAAATTGACAGGCCTGTTCCAAATAACCTAATGGCTTACACTGTATTTTGGATTGTTATTGATAAGCTGGAGGCAATATAGAAAATACATTTAATCTGACTCAATAAAGAGATGACACAATAAAGTGAATGCCGTCCTGCCACATCATACATACAGCAGTCATAAATGGGTCAATCTTTTATGAATCCTACAGTATAGAACATTTGGCTGTTTTAGGGGCAAGTATCAGATTGCTTCTTTTAAATCCGCATCTCGACAGATTTCTACTGATTTTACACTTGTTAGTCAGTTAGAGCTTGTCAGAAATCTACATGCTCATACAAATGGTCCACCCATGGACACAGTCCAAAGCTAGTACAGTACTCAGAAAGCTCAGACCTCCGCCAAGGCTGCATGGCCTAGCTGGCAACATTAACAAAAGTGAAAAATAATTCACGTATCCACCCGCAATTCTGATCTGCTCCAAAATTTACTGTTATTTGGCCCATGCTGCAACCTTCCACCAAGTTTTTAGATAATCAAGACAGTAGTTTTTCCATAATCCTACTGACAAACCAACAAACAAGCCGAAAAACAAACCGAAAATGTGACGTCCTTGGCGACAGTATTAAGAAAGGTACCAGACTGTTTCTATAGTATAACACAACTGCACAAAAAGTTATTGGACTGCCATTTCCAGTGATCAGTAATGACATCAATATCAGGTGACAATGACTTTGTGCATGCATGCACATTTTTAATTGCATATAACATGCATTCATCAACAAGATTTTTTTTTTTTTTTTTAAAATCAAGATTGTTTTTTTGGGGGCATTTTAGGACAGTCGTAGATTGGCAGGAAAGATGGGAGAGTAAAGGTCCGAACATACTCGGGCGTACTATTAGGGGAGCGGACTCCGCGAGGAATGTCCGCAGTCATTCGGGCTTTCATAGTCGAGCGCACTTCCACGTTGTAGTTTCCTGTAAAAATATCCGTGAAAAATCCCTGTGATGTGAAAAATACATGCCGAGCAGTCACTGGTGCGCAGAGCGGAGTCCGCGTGGTCGTAAAATCTGAGCTTTGCGCGCACAGGGCTTGCGGACATCCACTTTGAGTCTGCGGAGTCCGTTCCGCCCGAGTATGTTCGGGCCTTGAGGGGGGACGACATGCGGCAAAGGGCTGCTGCTCAGAATCCGAACTCAGCCTATGTAGGGTGCACGCTCTACCAGGTGTAAACTGGCCGGTCTGAGCTCAACTCAAGCCGGCTGATGGTGTCACCTGCAACTCAGCTGGTCAAATCGTGGGCAGCTGGTTTTAAAACACGTCGCCTGTTTCAACAGCCAATCAGCTTGTAGAGAAGTTAAAGTGCGAAGTTAAAATGACGACAGACTGTGTGTTCGCTTCCTGTGGCAGGGGACTGAGCACCTGCCACAGGTGGCACGGTGTGCCAGTGTCAGAAGCTGTCTGCGCCTATGCTCCACCCACACACACACATTCACACAGACTGATTAATTGGCGCTGGCTATTGAAATTATTGTGGCGTATATATTATGAACACAGTCCATCTGATGCTGGTTTAATTTCTGTTTTTCACTGTTTCATCACTACAGATGCAGCTGTAGCCTGTATCTCACTATCATTTTTCTCATTCATATTTTAAGAAGCTACAAATTATATTCAGCCACAAAATAAGTCTGAAAAGCTGCAAATCAGAACAGAAGTACAAAGAGTTGTTGACTAGACATGATACACTGTTTCATCTAGTTGACTTGGTGTGAACCAACAGGTTTTTAGAACGCTGCAGAACGGCACATTCAAAGTAGTTTCCTGTTTCAACTCGTCTCGTCGTGAATCTTTGGTCTGAACTGGGCGCAAAAAAATCACACACTGGGCAGCATTATGCCTGCGAAGGTTCTTTGTTGAGGCACGATCGTGGGATCACTGTGTAAACAGGGCTAAAGACAAACAGGTGCAGTTACAAGAACATAACTACCAGTAATTCAAGTAATTCAAGATTTGTGACTTGTTTGTTGTAGAGGATATTTCTCTATTTCTCTACATGAGCTCATGTGATCTACACAAGCCTGGCCTGATGTAAGACTGTGCTTGACAACAGGGTGAAAAGAAGGATCAGAAGTTGTTAATTGTTAACGACAACACGTTGCCTTCACAACTTACAACAGCTGCTTTGAACTCGCAGCTGAAACGATGCCTAATATCTTGCAGTAAAATGATCCGGCTTATTCAGCCTCAATTAGGAGTGGACATAAAAGGTGAGCAGTGGAATACATCACGCGCTAGCTGCCAGACATGTGGACCTAGCCCAAGGCTGGTGTTAGCCACGGCAACCAGCATCTCTGATTTAACAGAAAACGTGCCAGTATCTTCACTAGTGATGATTCCCAAACAGGAGCTTTGAAGCTAAATATTGGACAGTAGCTAGAAGCCAGATTTGTTGGTTTCATGGTGTAAAAACACAGGGAGACAGCAGTGAGGGCTAGCTGTCATGTGGATGGAGGATAAACTGCTGCCTCAGGAGCTCCTGTCTCTTTTGGGCCTCTCGTTGAACCGGATCGCTTCAGGTGAAAATCTCTCTTCAGATGAAAAATCTTTTAATCAAAGGGTAGGTTTTTAATGTAGCCCATCAGATTCTGTGTAAGCAGATTTTATTACTGACCAGGCATATATCTCACCTCACATTAATATCTCTGAGACAAGCTGCGGAGCAAAAAACACAAACTTTTTTTCTCTCATGGTTAAAAGTCAGAAATCTGGCATTTTGAGATAAATGTGTGGCGTCTGTCTGCCACTGGCTTCACCTCCCTGTTACTGACACCAGCCACCTGGCCTACTAATGGAAGTCATTCCAGCGAGGCACTCTCCAAATACTAGTGTGTGTCACAGCTAATATGTTTGCCTCCTTTTTGTCTGCCTGTCGAAACAATATATCAGGTTGAGTTGGTTTTCACTCATTGTCAAAATAACTTTGTATGTGAAGTTTGCAGAAAATAATGGAGCCATGCAGAGACACACATATAGAGCATGACAGTCTACCTAACAGGCAGTCTGCGTGTTTCAACAGCCTGACCGAAAATATTTCCAAAGTTACTGTGATGGCAGGTTCACCAATTATACCCACAAGTCCTTTTTAAAATTTCATTCCCCCGAATCTGTACTGCTTTTACGATCATTATGGCGAGCCCTGAGGCGCTTCTGGAGCTAAATAACGGATGCACTGCTGCTGCTGCTGAGAAAATAACTAGAAAACAACATTACAACAGAGATGTAAACATGCGGCGCGTCAATCGTAGCCGAGCTGACACGTCTGCGTGATCTGTGACACCCATAATTAACTGTCAGCGGTGTCAGTGCTCGGCAGCGTTTCACATGAAGGTGAGTGCTCGACTAACTGGCTGAAGTCACCCTCGACGCACGTTTTAACAGCTAACAAAACTTCCTCTGTGCAGCAGCAGCTCCAGGCTGTGTTGTTTCCATATGGGGTGATGATGCACTAAAACAAAGTTTGTCAGTGTGAGACGCTGATCTCCCACTATCACAGAGGACCATGTACCAACACAAACTCTGTCAAGGGCTCTGTTTATACTACCTGACTGTGTGAAAAAGGCTTCAGTGGTGGGCTTCTGTTGGTGACGTTTTAATCCCCTCCTGCACAGCGTCACACACATAAATCATAAGACAGAAAATGTTAGGACAGAAGCCATAATCTAAACAGAAGCAGTGTTATCTGATGACTGTACTGTACACTTTACAGTAAACAAATGGGGAAAATGCCAGATTGAGATCATTTAATTGTCCGTTGCATTGCTAACGACCTCATTAACAGAAGAATGATGGGAAATCAGCATGGTCTGGGCAAGGAACCGCCTGTGTGACAGCCATCTGGCTACAATGGGGGGTGGGGTTGAGTGGGGGTTGGGGGACTGGTAAGTTAACACCACGGCCGTCACGACTTCCCAGCGCAGGCCGAGAGCACCTCTAGATGGAAGAGGGGATTAGTGTTTTAATGACCGATGAAAATTCAACTTTCATTTGGATTATGATTTGTTAAAAGTCACAAAATGAGATTAAACGTATCCACTGAATGTCTCTGGATATTTTAACTGATATGGAAGAAATAAAAGGAGAAAAAGCAAGGAAAAATGGCAGGTTACTTTAAATGACTCACCTTCAGTACATTTATAATCTATTTATGACGATACATTTCATACTGGCTTGAATTTATCAAACATCTCAGAGTGAGAAATCAGTCCTTATTGGCCAGAAACACTCAGAAATTCATCAAAGATTTTTATACTGTTCCAGGATGCAAAGAGAGCACATGATCTCTGCAAAAAATGATGATGTCATAGCCTTAAAATGAAGACTTCGGTCTGCAATGACCAAAATTTCAGCATTCAAACTTTATTAATTCAAATTGTTGGTTAGTCATCTATGTATTTAAATTGGAAATAGACACATTTTGCTTTAAAGGTTCAGTGAGTAGGATTTAGAGGGATATGCTGGCAGAAATGGAATATAAGTATGTAGCGCATGTTCACCTGAACATAAGATTGGTTGTGTTTTTGTGAGCTTAGAATGAGCTGTTTGTATCTACATATGGAGCAGGTCCTCGTCTATGTAGATCACCATGTTGCACCGCCGTGTTTCTACAGTAGCCCAGAACAGACACACCAAACACTGGCTCTAGATAGAGACATTCACAGTTTTTTTTATGTTGGCCACTGTAGTTAAAAGCCCATCTGGGACAAGCAGCACCAGTAAAACACTAATCTGTAACATGAAACTACTTTATTCAGCACTTCTACTGGTTGAAATCACCTGGTGTGTTTGTTTTGTAGAGGAAGAGGACTCTGTGGATAATTCAGCTTGCTGGTTGTGGACAAATCAAGACGTTTGAAGGCGTGATCTTGGGCTTCGGGAAACACTGATCAACATTTTTCACCATTTTCTGACATTTTATAGACCAAACAACTAATTCATTAATTGTGAAATTAATCAACAGATTAATTAAACCAATTATTACCTGAAAGTATCTAAAAGTTGTTTCAAAAGAGAGAGAGTCAACATGCTGTGAGAGGTGGTTTTATGTTCAAAGAACTGTCGGTGAGGACTGACGCCAACACTACACTGTATCTCAGATAAAGGAGTGAGTTTAAGGAACAGTTGTAGTGAGGAACTGAAAACATGTAGAACATTAAGTTTAAAAATAACGTATTGCTCAAAAATGAAAATGGATGATCAGACCGTAATTCTGATGTAGAAGAACAGGATAAAGGAGCCTGAAGTGTGTAGGTTGCCTTGTTTTTGATTGTTGAATATGATGAGCTGTTAAAAGAGTCGGTGTTGTCGGGGCAAGATTTTAGAAGTTCACAATAGGTATTACAACACAAGCACTTTGTGAAGGCAGTTGACTCACAGTCACGTAGACATCCCGGCCTCAATAATGCACACACCAGTGTTTGCTCATGGTTGAGTTGACAGAGGTGTAAAAATTGACAAAGACTAAAAGTAACGACATTCTCTGCATAGTTTTATTTTATTTCAGTGTTTTTTTTTAACTACACAATGATGTTTCAGTCACTTTTTTCCTGGAGTAAACTAAAATCTTTTTTCACACCTAATCTTAGTTAATAATAACTGCAGTGTGTTTTTGAACTGCTTGTAGATAGTTTGCATATACGAGCCCAGTGGTCTAACTTTACAGTACCGACTGTCTTTTACTGCATCATGTTCGGGAGTCGCGAACTCAATTTTGTTGTACAATGACAATAAAGATATCTATTTATCTATCTGAGAGTGACATCACACTCTAATAGGAGAGCTACCCCTTGCTGAACGTAAGTGCAGGAAGAATCTTAAATGAGCCTCATGTTTTTCTCTGAGGTAAGTTTAAAAACAAACATCAATAATCAGATTTCTAGCACTAATGCAGAACAGTGCTCCTGATGAAATGGAAAGTAGCACCTCAGGGCGGCATACATACCTATGAATAAACTTCTGCATGACTCTGCTGCAGACAGTGGTTGGTACTCACTGCCCATATTTCACTCTTTGTTGTGGTTGAGAGACGACTACTTCCACTCACTCCTGAGTACTTCCAGATACCAGCAGTTTCTTCCACTTCCTGTTAACATTCCTCTGTTTGCTCTCGCTGAGCTTACACGGACACTGAGGGACGACTCAGCGTGTCAAAACTGAAATTTACTGCTGTTTATCTGGACTTTCTACTGCTGCACTCACTGTCAGCTGATCGCTCTGTGTTTTTGTTTTTGAGGAAGTTATGAAAATGGGCAGCCAATCACAGCTGCACTCTGGAGCACGTCAGGACAGGAAGCCAGATGGAAAAAAAAAGACAGAGAAAGAGAAGCTCTCTGGTGAACTGTGTGTCTGTCAGGACTTTATAAAAACAGATGTGAGCGAGAAAGTGATAGTTGTAAAACACCACAAAAGTAGATTCAGCCTCATGCACGGTTTGGTTTAAGAGAAAATAATCTAAGCTTGGCAAGATTTCATAATGAAGGAGAGACTGCTTTCTTAAAAACAGCACCGTGTTGCAACAAACCATCGTGCATGCTCACTGCTGGGAAATGACTAACAGATCTTGGAATTTCCCCACACATCTTTCTGCACATTGACAACATACAAACACTAACGGAAAGTTCCAAAGAAGCAGCAGTGACATTTATTTGTACCTTTAGCAGCCTACATCCTGTCACTGTTCCTGTCTTAAAACCTGATTTTAATCAAGTCAATGGTCTTTTAAAGCTTAAAGGTGCCCTTCAGCTTAAAATAATCTTGTTGTGAGTTCAGTACTTGAATGCACCAAAAATTGCATGAACTTCAAAAAAGGTAAAAAAAAAAAAAAAAAATAAGATTGTAACATGTCTATCAGTGTCTATCAGCTTAATAATACCAATAATACTTAAATTTATATAATACACATTTATAATTATACTTTTAGTTCAAAAACAAACTGACAAAGAGCTTGATTAAAAAGACTGACATTATTCAAAATCCAAAAATGTAAAAATATTATAACATAAAAAGATAAAATAATCCTAACAAATATCTATAATCCAAAGGTAAATAAAAAGTTGTATTTTTTCAAACTTCCAAACAGGACCGTTGCCGGCCATTTGGGTGCCCTAAACGTTAGCAGCTCTGTCTTGCCCTTGTAAAAATTAGGGGTGTAACGGTACACAAAAATCACGGTTCGGTACGTACCTCGGTACACAGAAATCACGGTTCGGTACGTACCTCGGTACACAAGTCACGGTTCGGTACGTACCTCGGTACACAGAAATCACGGTTCGGTACGTACCTCGGTACACAAGTCGCGGTTCGGTACGTACCTCGGTACACAGAAATCACGGTTCGGTACGTACCTCGGTACACAGAAATCACGGTTCGGTACGTACCTCGGTACACAAGTCGCGGTTCGTTTTTTTTTTGGTACAGTAATGAAAAAAATAGACAACTATTAAATATCTTTTACTTATTGGTAACCTTATTAAAACATACCACCACAGCAGTTACCTCTTTTTACACAGTTTTTGAATGAAACAAATATATATAAAATCCTGCTTTTTCACATTGTTTGAATGAAAATAGAAATATAAAAGTGAAAAATAAAATCCTGCTGTTTTTTTAACACATTTTTTGAATGAAAAATATAAATTTCTGCTTAAACAATTTTACTCAAATAAAATAAAAAGTATAGTGCAGCTGGTCAGCTTTAAAGCCTGCTCGGATTTACGAGGAACTTATTTTGCTTTCCCACTTTGTTAAAGTGCAGTAAACAAAACATGCTTCAATATCTAAAATGCAGCTTTAACAATTTTACTCAACTCCAATGGCGTTGGTTATTTCTTTAGCGCGATCAGAATGGTCAGGGAAACGCTCTTTCTTTTTAAACGACGACGATATCGTAGTTTGCACCGGATTGCTTTTTCTAGTCGTGCCGGTTAACGTTCAAACTTGGGTGGTGTCGCTTTAGATGCGTTAGCATGTTAAACGTGTTTCCAAGTACATACCCGACCGCTGTTCTGCAGTGTCGGCACACTGCTTTTGTCTTGTCCACTTGTTTATTTCCATCTTCGTATTTTACCCTGAAACCAAAGTGTTCCCGAACGGAGGACTTAAGGTTTGTGGGTGGGTCTTCAGGTTCGTCAGGCTCACTTGCCATGTTGTCAAAATGCGAGAATGCGCTACACAAAGTGAAGGCGGAGATTTACGGTCGGACTCGGTCCGTCACTCAATTATGCCTGTCGGGGAACTAGATATTTTAAATGGCTCGCAAGAACGGAATTAAAATAAAATAAAATAAAATATCCTGCGCCCAATAATTCGGTACAGGGTCATGCCGAACCAAAAGTTGCGTACCGAACAGTTCGACACAAATACACGAACCGTTACGGCCCTAGTAAAAATCGTACCTAAAATAGTGAGGTTTACCAAATACGACAGTTTAATTCTCTTAAAAATGAAACATGCTGTTAAAATAGACCAAAATATAGAATAAATTGAACTTGTCCATTGCTCGTCCAAGTATATTTATCTTCCCATACTTAGCATCCAAAGAAATATAGTTATGTTCAAACAAATGAGATTATAATTATAGTTTTATTTATAATACCATACCTTAATACTTGAGCTAACTGGCTCCACCCTAAATTCATCCTTTTTATTTTTGTTTTATTTTTTTGTGTCATGCTGAACATTTGACCCATCCCACATGGAATTACGAGGACACCAGAAACAAAATTGAACTCATTTTCTACAGACCAAATGTATGTTTACACTAACTTCAGGGTAGAAAACCCTGCGTAATGTGCATAAAATGAAACGGTGTTGAGCAAGCACTGCCTCCACTGGTTAGTTTTTAGCCACCTAAAAAAGTACAATCACCTCCGCGCAATTGTATGCCTCCGCACACCAGGCAAGTTGCTCTTGCACTTTACTTCCTTGTCTGTGAGAACATGGATGCTTCAAACATCGTTCCCCCAGCAGCACAGAAGATCTCTACCTTGATCTTTGACCAACAAATCATAATTGGTTCATCATTGAGCCCAAGTGGACGTTTGTGCCAAATTTTAATAAACTTTCTCAAGGCCTTCTTGAGGTACTACATTCATGAGAATGAGACAGAGGCAAGGTCACAGTGACCTTTGACCAGGAAAATCTAATCAGTTCATCGTTACGTTCAAGTGGACGTTTGTGCAAAATGCCACAGTGACATTGACCCTTGACCTATGACCACCAAAATCTAACCAATTCATTGCTGAGTCCAACGTTTGTTCCAAATTTGAAGAAATTCCTTTGGGCATGGACAGATGGATGGATGAACGGACCTCAGTGACTCTTTAAGAGTTCACACCCACACAGAGTTTGATGCCTCTGACTCCGCAGCAGTCCGTTAGAAATGAAGAAGTCTCTTGATTGAGAGGTGAAATGTCTTCAAGAAACACAAGCAAAGCCCGGTTGCCTACGACCTGAAAAACATAGTACCTCCAGCCAAGGCCATCGCCGGCACGGAGGCATACAAAAGGCCCATCTAAAAAAAATTAATATCAGTGTACGCTATATTTAGAATTTTTTTACCACTTCACCGTGTTGCCATACAGCCCTTTCAAGCAGAGAACTGAAGCTGTTTATCTCAGTTGACAAAAACAGTAACTTTACTAAGCAGAACAAGGGAGTTGCTGATCTTCCACTGCCTCCATCAGTTAGTGTGTAAAGTAAAGTGGTAAAAATACACTCAAACCGATTTCACACCTCTGCAACTGAAATCACTCACCAGTTGTCTATGAAGAGTTTGTTGTTGTTAATGCGACGTCATTGTGATTTGGCCTATATCATTTAGACAGCACATTGAACAAATTTGCTATTCTTCTTGTAGATGAACATACTGTCCAGTTTCAACAGTCAGAGATAAAATATACACCCACTGGCCACTTTATTAGGTACACCTGTTTAACTGCTCCTGAATGCAAAATAACTGATCAACCAATCACGTGGCAGCAACTCAGTGCATTTAGGCATGTAGACATGGTGAAGACGACCTGCTGAAGTTCAAACTGAGCATCAGAATGGGGAAGAAAGGTGATTTAAGTGACTTTGAACGTGGCACGGTTGTTGGTGCCAGACAGGCTGGTCTGAGTATTAACTAGGATTTTTACACACAACCATCTCTAGGGTTTACAGATGATGGTCCGAAAAAGAGAAAATATCCAGTGAGCAGCAGTTCTCTGGGTGAAAATGCCTTGTTGATGCCAGAGGTCAGAGGAGAATGGCCAGGCTGGTTCAAGATGATAGAAAGGCAACAGTAACTCAAATAACCACTGGTTACAACCAAGGTGTGCAGAAGACCATCTCTGAAGCAACAACACGTCCAACCTTGAAGCAGATGGGCTACAGCAGCAGAAGACCACACCAGGTGCCACTCCTGTCAGCTAACAACAGGAAACTGAGGCTATAATTTAAACAGGCTCACCAAAACTGGACAATAGAAGATTGGAAAAACGCTGCCTGGTCTGATGAGTCTGGATTTCTGCTGCCACATTCAGATGGTAGGGTCAGAATTTGGTGTAAACAACATGAAAGCATGGATCCATCCTGCCTTGTATTGGTTCAGGCTGGTGGTGGTGGTGGTGGTGTAATGGTGTGGGGGATATTTTCTTGGCACACTTTGGGCCCCTTAGTACCAGCTGAGCATGGTTTAAACACTACAGCCTACCTGAGTATTGTTGCTGACTTTATATGTCATCTACATGAATCATCAGCTGGTTAGAACACAGGCTTCCTGTCTGGACATGCAGCTTTAGCTTTCGTCTTTCAGCACTTTATCATGCAGATAGTCATCCTGTGCATATTTATGACCCTTTTTTTAAACAGGATTTTTGTATTGAAATGATCACAGTTTAACTTAACACAGATGCAAAATGTGAAGAGATCCATGCCTTCTCTAAAAAAGCACTCAGCTCTGACTAAAAAAAAAACCTTGGAGAAGTTGTTGGTACGGGATTGGTCTACACTCTGCCTAATTAAATGGCACGTCTCCTACTATTCATGAAGAGCACTTATTAAAACAAGCATTCACATCCAATCCACTAGATAAATGACTTAACACCAAGTGCCATGAAGCCCATTAAATTGCTTCTTTAGAGATGGATCACGTCCAAACACACAATCAAAGGATTTGACTGGGATTATCTCAGATTAGAAACACTCAGGGACAAATGAGGAGATGACAGGATATCATACATTGAAAGGATAAATTAGCAGTCACATACCAGACCAAATTTGTGATGGGTGTTAGGGAATAAAGAGCAGGGGAAAAGATTGAGTGCTAAAAAGCAAGGAACAGCTCTTCAGTTTTTAGTAAGCTCAGTGATACATGGCCAATGTAAACCACAGTAAAAGCTTTTCCCTCTCCCTCTAAAACCTCCTGCCATCTAAATAAAGTCCACATCAGGCAAAGAATCAACCACTAAAGACTAAGAAATGGACACAAAGTAACTGGTGAGAGATTAATCTGTTAGTTTATGACCTTATGGTGTGACCGTGAAAAACATATTTTGTTTAAGAGCCTCTCACACACTATCGCACCGCGCTTTTAGTACATTTACAAGTTCACTCTCAAGTCCTACAAACATTCTGAAGTGGATCTCAAGTCATTGAGTCATCCAAGTGGAACTTAATGGATGACACACAGTCCACGCATCACACAGTAATCCTGGAAACATATTTCAGTGTAACCATGTGGCTGACCAGGTGTTTTGATATTCTTATCATGCTAAAAATGAACCTTTAAGGTATTTCATTTTGTCACTGACATCAGTTTTAGCTCTATGGAAGCCCATTTCTGCCAATGTGATGAAAAAAGAGTCTGTAAGTAAGGAGAAATGTTCTTGAAATAATTTAGTATCCCAAAATATTAAGTTAGTATCTCATGATAATGACAAACTTTCTCAAAACAATGACACAGAATCTCAAGATGAGTTAAAATGAGAAACTCTCTCAAAATAATGTTCTCAAAATCACAAGATAAAAACTTTCTCAAAAAAATGAGAAAGTTAGTTTGTCAAGATAATGAGACACTTTTCCAAAATAATGACTCTGTATTTCAAAACAATAAAAAAGTTTGAGATAACAACCTGAGTGTCTCAAAATGAGTAACTATCTCAAATTAATGAGAAACTTTATCAAAATAATGAATAGTTATCCCAAAACACCCACATCCCAAAATAATAAGCTTATACATACTGAATCTGTATCTAAAAAAAGGAGAAACTTTCTTGAAATAATGAGTTAGTATCTCAAAGTATTATTTTCTAAATATAAAAGTAGTCATTTAAAATTTTGAGTCAGAATCTCAAAATAAGAACATTTCTCAAAATATCACCTCAGTATCTCAAAATAATGAGAAACTTATGAAATAATTAATTACTTATTTCAAAATAATGAGTTAGTATCTGAAAAATTGAAAAACTTTAAAAAAAAATATTAACTTTATTTAAATAATGGGTTAGTATGTCAATATAATGGAATTATTTTTCTAAATACTGAATTAGTATTTTAAAATTCTGAGTATCTCAAAATAAGACATTCTCCTTAAATATTCACTTAGTATTTCAAAAACTAGTAAGTAACTCTAAATAATGTGAAACTCTCAAAATAATGTCTTTGTGTCTCAGAATAATGAGCTACTATCTCAAATTAACTTTCCCAAAATAATAATTTACTTA
Source organism: Epinephelus fuscoguttatus (assembly GCF_011397635.1). Classification (NCBI taxonomy): domain Eukaryota; kingdom Metazoa; phylum Chordata; class Actinopteri; order Perciformes; family Serranidae; genus Epinephelus; species Epinephelus fuscoguttatus. The sequence continues at coordinate 35,297,275 of NC_064761.1, forward strand.
TTTCAAAATAATGAATAAGTATCACAAAATAATGGGAAGCTTTCAGAAAATGACTTTGAATCTCAAAGAATGAAAAACTTTCTCAAAATGATGCACTACTATCTCAAGATAAGATTTTCTTTTAAAAATACCGACTTAGTATTTAAAAAAATAGTTAGTATCAGAAATTAATCAGAAACTTTACCAAAAAATGACTACTTATTTCAAAATATTGATTCAGTGTCTCAAGAACTGAGAAATTTTCCCACAACAATGAGTAACAATGAATAAGTATCTCAAAATAATGCACTAGTATCACAAGATAATGATAATATTTCAACTTAGTATTTCAAAATGAGAAACTTTCTCAAAATATTACCGTAGTATCTAAAAATACCAAGTCAATAACTCTAAACGTAAAAATCTCAAAATAAGGTTTTACTATCGCAATAAATGGAAAATAGTTTTTTTCAAAATATTGAGTATTTTCAAAAAATTAGTATCTCAAAATAATGATAAACTTTCACAAAATAACAAATAAGTATCTCAAATGGGAAACTTTGCGAAAATTTTGACTTAGTATCTCACAAAATGTCTCAAAATATTATGAGACTTTCTCTGAATAATGAGAAAATTTCTAAAGTTTATCATTGTTTGAGATACGTTTATTATTCCTAAAAAAAAAAGGAATATTAAAAAAGGATATTTTAAGATTCTAAGTTGTTATTTTGGGTGAGTTTCTAAATAAAATGACTAACAGGAACTTCCTCCATCACATTGGCAGGAATGGGCTTCCACAGAGTTTTCCTTCAGTCAAAAGAAAGAAATATTGATTACTGTGTGGAGTCAGGCCTTCGGCACTTCCTTTCAAAAATGCAGCTCTACAGAATTTACAACAAACCGAACCATTTTTAACCAAACATGTGAGAACTGTGGGTCTAATTTTATAATCAAATGTAAAAGAGCCCTTTTCTTGCATGGTAGATGTTTTAGTTCCGCTCTGATTTGAATATTTAAAAGTAAAGTAAAGCAGGCCGAGTGCTGATAAAACACTTTTCAGGAGGATAAATAATGTAGGCAGTAGTTAATGTTAGCATGTACTTCTTTGCATATTTTAAAACCAATGAGGACCTCCATTCAATCGCATTAAAATAAGGCTTTCGCTTTCTCCCAGACAGCAATAAAAGGTATTTTGGAGGGTTTTGCGCTTTAAAGAAATGTGACCTCTGAACTCAACATAATCTTCTCTGTCATATGCTCACTTGTCAGGCTCTCTTCTTTGTGCAATGACTAGGTGGCGTGGACAGTACGGTACCTGCGGCGCCTGTTGAAAGCTGAAAAGCTCAATTCATCTACTCTTTGATCTGCTTCATAGTCTTTAATGATGAATGATGTGACTTACAGGTTGTCTTTGTGTCGGATTTCGTTTGAGTTTCTTCACTGTAGGCTGAAGGTTCAGGAGTTCACGGACTATCTCTTCATCTGTAGCTCTATATTTGGTTATCTTTCATGAATTATGACTTGAGACCAGAGGTTGATTGGTGCTGCTGATACAGAATAATGCATTTTGAAAACAAACAGATTGTGTCCTACTCTTAATGTTTACAGTGAAGTCATGATGTACCTGAAATCTCCTGGATTATTGGTAAATAAGTCAGTTACACTTTTCTTTTACATTATTACAAATTTAAAAACACCGGATGAATCTTTTTTTGAGTGTAATTACTACACTTTATGTGCAATATTAACAGACGTACTTTGTATAGTTTCTCACTTATAACATTTATTGTTTATTATTTATTATTGTGAGGACTGGATAGTTCAATGAATGGAGGATGTGGTGGTTTACTGTCTGCACCTGACAGCAGCAGCAATTTTCGTTTATGATACAATGACAATAAAAGGCATTCTGATTTTGATTCTATTAATAGATGATAAATTGGTAGGTAATTTAACTTAAGTTAATATAATAGTGTACCTTTAAATGGAGGCAGTGTTGTAGACAGCAGAGGACTGTTGAATACTTTGTATTTATCTATTTATTTTGTTTCAAAAATTCAAAATTTCCTGCGGTGCCTGTTTCCATGTTTGTGCAGTCAAAGCTTCAGGCCTCTGGGTGGACATTTTCAGTGGCAGCAGCTGAGAGACATTTGAAGATCAGTGTTGGTGGTGTGTGTTTCATACTGTATATCCTATGAACACTGATACAAGATGCTCTTTGCTCTTTTCAAGAGGCTAACCTGGCATTGGTTATCAGACCTTGATTTAAAGCCTCAGTGTGTAAAAATGGTGAGTAACAGTGACATCAGCGGTCAAATTCTAGATTGCAGCGCTCACTCACTCACCCCTCCCGTCAGGTAAGTGACGGTGGCCTTATAGGACAAAAAGTCTGAATATTTATTTAGGAATCTAAACCATGTTACGATACGTTATAGCTTACCAGTGAGATACAGGTTATCTGTGAGATATATGTTAGGAGTGTTTTATTTCTAATTGTTTTGGTAACACGAGCAAACATTAGCACAGTAATGCCAAAATAACACGTTTTATGTGATAGTCACAGCACAGTGCTGCAAATATAGGTTGGTACGATTATAATATATGCGTTTCCAGAGTGTTCTTCCACAGGACACAGGGAGATGAGGAAGAGGGAGAGGGAGAGGAGGAAGACCAGGGAGAGGAAGGGGGCAAGGGGTAGAGGCGGTGCAGGAACGGCCAGGCGAAGAGCTGTGTCTAAGGGTGGCAGCCTTCGCAGCAGCGCGAGAGGAATCAACAGATTAGGCTGTAGGCTAGGCTAACCATTTAGCTGTAGCTCTGGGATAACGTTAGCCAAGGCTAGGATAACGTTAGCACGTAAATGTAGCCGTCACTCGAACTTAGACGAGAGGGCAAAGTAGCTGCAAACATGAAGCCAAAATGATTTTAAAATATCAGATTGAATTACCTGTCTAGCAGAAAGCAGGCAACCTCCGCATCCCTTGTGAAATCCTTCTCCTTCAGGAGTTCTTTCCACCTGGAACAAGCAACACTGATATTCACTTGCGTTTTGTCCCGTCCTCGCTTATCTGATCTTTTTCTTTTATTTGGTGGTGTGGTTTCCCTCGTATGGGGCAAAACGTATGTGTGGTCCTCCATTTAAAGTGTGACAGAATCATAAAAGTACAAAGCAGGTTCATGCAGAAGTGCCCCGGATGGATCTTCACCTTAACCGTCTCCAGTGACGGCAAGTTCTAGGTAAACGCGAAAGGGCAAAGCGTGTGTATCTCTTTCAGCCACCGTATTAAAATATGGTGACGTAAGAAGGCAGCCTCCAGCAGACCGCGCCCTGCCTGTGTATATATATAGAGAAATCATTCTAAGCCTATGAGAAAGCTTCCATTTGTATGTGAATTGTATTACACTTTAGTAAATATATATTCATGAAAGCAATAGTTGATATTTGCTAATAAACAACCACGTAAATTACACATTGTAACTTTAAGCTACCAGGCCTTTACAACATTCACCTTTTGGGAGGAGCCATCCTGCTGTTAGGTTTGTTAGGTTTATTCCACAAGGACAGTTGACGCTAGCAGAGTTGACACACAGGCATAAATTTGCCTTAACTAGCTTCCACTCAAACAATGGGATCTAGCAAGGCTAACTAGTTAGCATATTCAACTCAAAAAACACTCAAAGTGGAAATTATTATAGCTTAGCTTCCACAAGGAAGGTGGAAGCTAGTAAACTAGGCTAATCAGCTTCCACTCCAAAAGTAGAAGCTACTTAGCCAAGCTTTCCAGTGAGTTTTCAGCCTGGATTTAAAGTGTCAATATTCAATAATCAGTATTTCGGAGGTCGGGGGGGGGGAGTGAATTCCAGAGTTAAGGAGCAGAGCGGCTGAATGCTCTGCCCCGTTTTTGCTGATATCTGATATGTAACAACTCATTTGACCGATAACCGATACGGATATCAATATATCCACTTTTCCCCCACCTAATTTTAGTGATAATCAAGTCTTTTCTGTTGCATACTCTTAAAATGACGGCCCACCAGCAGATGGAGACATGAAATACACCAGTTTTTAATGTAATGTAATATTCATTGAATGTGCAAATTAAGACAAAGCATGTTGGCCGATAGAGGTGACATGCTGATATTATGGTATATCCCTAGCAAAAAAATCAGTGCTCACAGCCACACACACTTACAGTGAAATTATTAGTGTCTTAAGAAAGTGCCCTGACAGTCTAGGATATCAAATCCCACATATGTTTTTTTTTATTTATTTTTTGTTTCTAATTTAAATTCCTTGACCGAATTTCTGAGAACTGCCCCTGTATCTGTTGGTTCGATTCAGTTTTGTTTTTCTCTCTGCCGCTGTTCTGGCTCCTGTGTTCTTGCAACATGTATTTATATTGGGATAAACTAAGATAATTAATAGCACAAAAAAGGGCAATGGCTGTGTTTGCGCTGTACTATCATTAGAGTAATATCTTTTTTGAATTGGACATTGAGACGAAGCAGATAGCGGCTGCAAGTGATATGTGTGGTGTTAAGTCACTATAACATCAGCCTCTAAGCTGGTTAACTTCCTGTGTAGCCACTGGAACAGAAGTGATACAACCAACCACTTCCCGTGTCTGCCCACACAGATACTGAGCCAATAAAATTAAATTACTGACATTGTTAGTCTGTACCAAAAATTTACACTCCCTGGAGAACACTAATGTGTGGGGCGCTGCAGAAAAATGACTAAACTGAAATGTCTTATTGCAGGTTTGACCAAACAAATACACAAGTAAAAACAATTACAGCAGGTTTAAGTATAAAATAACATTGATTCCAGTTTGATTTTGATTTTAAATAAACCTCCTGGCACTATCACCCCCCCAAACACACACACACACACACACACAGACACATACATATACACTGTACTCTCTGGAGTACTGAATGCCTTTGATCATTCCACTTGATCACAGCTTTAAGATGTCAGCTGCGTTTGAGATAGGGAGAATTTGTCATTGGCTGCTGCCAACTTTCTCTCTGTCATCCAATTTTACTGCCTTGATTTACAGCAGAAGCTGACAATTTGAGTGTGAACGAGGGCGTTTCACAGACACATAACTCCATATCTAACACCTTCTCATAAACAATAAACTGCTGAAGTTATTTTGTTCTTGTCTCATCCTCCACTATTAACAGGGCTCTATTAACAAGCACTGCAGGGAACAAATTCTGATCTCTCGGATTATTCTCTGAAGCTCTGCTTGCCACCAAAAAAAAAAAAAAAAACATAAATAAAAAAAAAAAACAGTTATTGTCAAACAAAGTTCTAAAGCAAGGTCAGATGTTCAAGGCTGCAACACAGTTTAAATATTCAGACTTGACCATGTAAAGCTTCGGGAGGTAGAGCATTTTCACTCCATTAGAGAAGGGACAAGCATAATTATGAAAATGAGATAAGGGAGAATCAAAATGACCTGACTGAAAAAAGAGAAAAAGTCCTCCAGTGCAGAACTTAGTTTGATTGATTCGGAGCAGATGAGCCCAGGGCTCCACTGCTGGCAGCCCAGGGTTCATGCTGTAATGATAGCTTTATAATTAAGATTAAAGACCAGAGAGCACAGACAAGACACTCGAGTGGTGTTGCGGGCTTCTCCGATGACACTGGGAATAATTGGAGAGAAGTATCTACAATCCCTACCTCCCCAAAGACTAGGAGACTGTGGGTATCACTATATGCAAACACTGGATGTGACTGACAATTGGAATGAGGTTGAAATACCAAGATCGCTGAATTCTTCCAGACTGCGTGATAACTCACAATCTCTGTATGGCTTGCAGGTCCAAAAAAGAAAGAGCTTGATTTATGTATTACTGTAGTGTATAATTTAAAAAATTGAAGCAAAAGGCATGTGTTAAACAGCAGATTATGTGCGATTATGATGATTCACTCTTTACACGGGGCAGATTGGGGAGCCATCTGGGCAGCAGTTATGACTGAGACAGACTGACTTCTGTTACTAATGAGTTGGACAGCATGAAAAGAACAACCACATTCTCAACAACTTTCTTCTTTACATCTGAGGAGACTTTTTGTCCCACATTTTAAACGCTCTATATGAAGAAATCATGCGAGTAAATCAGGGTGAGGAAAATCTCCCCGCGTATACCTCCTTTGTTAAATAACATTTTCAGTCAGTCGTCTGCTTTTCAGTGTTTCGCCGCAGCTTGTCAAGGTTCATGTTCAAAGTGGCCATCATTTCTCACCTTCGCTGACATCTCCTATCTGATGAGGGTGAAGTCGAGTCGCTTAGATGACTAATAATCATATCAAAGGTGCCATGTCATGCAGCAGATTTAAATAAGAGGGTTTGGGGGAGCATTTGCATGCATCTGTATGCCTGGGCTAAGAGGCTAATGTCATAAAGTACAGCGCAGACATGATTTAATGTAATCTGTCATGTCATATGCTAATCTTAAGGCCTCTCAGTAACATACAGCATGTTAGCACAGGGAGATTTCAAGGAGCACTACAGTAAGTCAGAGGTGTAGTACTGAACTGTATAAGATTAACTACAGTGTGTTTGTGCTGAACTTATCATTGAGTTGATATAGTCTGTCTGTATATCAGTTACTGTAATTTTTGTTCCAATAAAAATAGATGCAGATGAGATTTCTTGAATTTGCAGGGCCTTACAGCAGATTTATTTTTAAAGCTGACTAAGAGAAGTAGAAGCTGTCACCTACTGCCACTAAGAACTCTTGCCACTCTCTCCCAGCCCTTACAGTCAGTAAAAAGCTGCATTTAGGCCCTGCTTTTTGGGGGAATATAATGCTCACCAAATCCCCCAGAAGCCAGAAAAGGAGCGAATGGCTGTTGTAAAACAGCATATCCTCATTCAGTGTCATATGATATCTTATGTAAATGCAAATACAATGGTTCGTATGACATCAAATTAGTGTCCCTACCAGGTAGATAAGATTTAGGAAAAGAATCATGGCTGGGCGTCTTCATGTTGCGTACTTAGCATAAAGATATGTAGGTTAGGTTAAGGAAAGTAATATTATGCAAGTAAGGTGTAGGAAAATAATCATGGTTGGACGTCTTTATGTTATGTATTTAACGTAAAGTTATGTAGGTTAGCTTTAGGAAAGTAAAGTTATGTAGGTTAGGGTTAGGAAAATAATCATGGTTAGGCATCTTTATGTTACATATTTAACATAAGATTATGTAGGTTAGCTTTAGGAAAGTAAAGTTACATAGATTAGGTTTAGGAAAGTAAAGTAATGAAGGTAAGGTTCCAGAAAATAATCACGGTTAGGCATGTTTATGTTAAGTATTTAACGTAAAGTTATGTAGGTTAGCTTTAGGAAAGTAAAGTTACGTAGGGAAGGTTTAGGAAAATAATCATGGTTAGGCATCTTTAAGTTAAGTATTTAACATAAAGTTACTGAGGTTAGGGTTAGGAAGGTGAAGTTATGTAGGTAAAGTCTAGGAAAGGAATTATGTTTGGGCATCTTCACGTTAGGTTTTTAACGTAAAGTTACACAGGTTGTGTTTAGGAAAGTGGTGTTGCATTGGTTACGTTAAGGAAAGGAAAGTTACATTGGTGAGGTTTAGAAAAAGAAACATGGTTGTGGTTGCCACATTATGTTTTTAACGTAAAGTTATGTAGGTTAAAATTAGGATTATAAAGTTATGTATTTTAGGTTAAGTAAAGTTAAGTTATGTAGATTAGGTTTAGGAAAATAATCATGGTTGGGCATCTTTATGTTACGTATTTAACATAAAGTCACAGGTTTTGTTTAGATAAGTAATGTTATTTAGGTCACAGTGACCTTTATCCACCAAATTCTAATCAGTTTATTAGTGGACGTTTGTGCCAAATTTCAAATACTATTCCCAAAAGGTGTTCCTGTGATAGCGCTTTGGACCACCAAATTCTAATCAGTTCATTGTTAGTCCAAGTCAACGTTTGCGCTAAATTGGAAAAAACATCCCTCAAGCTATTCTTGAGCTATCACGTTCACAAGAATGAGACAGATGAGTAGGGGTGGGAATCTTTGGGCACCTCACGATTCGATAACGATTACGATTCAGGGGCTACGATTCGATTATAAAACGATTATTGATGCATCTTTAATTTATGTATATTGATGCACTTTTTCACAACACACATTTCACACTTGGAATTTTTAAAAACAGTGCATTTGTAATAACAAACAGTTGAATTCATTTCCATTATATTTCATTAAACATATAAATGGAAATGTTTGCAAACTGGAAAGTTACAACTTCGTTGTATGGAACCAAAGGTAACAACAGGTATCTTAAATCACAAGATAAAATGTGTAGTTAGAGTAACAAATGATTCGGTGGCGACAGACGTCCACGCATCACATGTAACTGCGATCCTGCCTGCCTTCAACAGTGAGGCCATGACTTCTGTTTTGGTTTGGTTGTAGAGTGTCGGTGAAATAGCGTCGGGATGGGATGGTGTATCTGGGCTCCAGTGTATGCAGCAGTGCTCGAAATCCCTGATTTTCCATGACAGAATAAGGACGCAAATCCTTGGCAATAAATGCCGCGATGGCCTTCCTAATTCGCTTCGCCTTTTCAGATGAGGGTGGCAGCTTTCTAATTGCTTCCTTGATTGTTCTCTGGTCAGTAGCCCCACTAGTAGCCGCAGCAACAACAGCCTGCCGTCTCCCTGACTCCTCCGTCAGGTGGTATTGAGTTACATGGCTTCTCATGTTTGTTGTGTTGCCAAAGTATTTTATTTTAGCACGACACAGCTTACATATAACGTGGCTCTTGTCCAGTTCGCTTCCGCCGTCAGTGTTGTAGAAGGAGCTGTTAAATTAGAAGGAGCTGTTCGGATCTCACGGCGAGGTGGGTGGCGGTCAGCCATGTTTGTTTTCCTCTGTGCACGTGTCGGCGTGTCTGCTCCAGGTGCGCATCCCAAAGTGTCCCAGAGATGACACGTACTGCGCTTCTTAGTTCCGCATTATTTAGAACCTTCTGTATTACTCTAATTAACAGATTTAAATAATCGAAATCTGGACGTTTGTGAATCGATTCAGATTTGTCCATGTCCGAATCGCGATGCATCTAAGATTCGGAAATTTCCCCCACCCCTACAGATGAGGTCACAGTGACCTTGACCTTTGACCATCACACTCCATTAAGTTCACCATTGAGACCAAGGGGACGTTTGTGTCAAATCTGAAGAAGTTCTTGACATATCACATTCACAAAAATGGAAGACAACCCGAAAAAATAACATCTCCAGCTAAGGCTTTCGCCAGTGCAGAGGCATAAAACCTGATGAGGCTTTATGGTGGTTAGAGCCCAGAGTCTGCGTTTTGGGCCTTAAATTGTGTCATATCTTATATGATTTGATGCAACTAAAGTGAGCAGTGGTGACTTTTACTGTAAAATGCCACACAGATATCCTTTTGTTTTGCTTGATCACACACACATTGTTCTGTGGTATGTCTGATTCTGCAGATGGATCACTGATATGGCTTTTCTCTTTCATACTGAAGTGCTCAGAACTCACTGGTAATTTCTAATCTTGCAGAATGCTGTACAGTGAGGCACATACTGTATAAGCCAATGAATCATAAACTGATACATCACCGGTGCATTTGCTCGTTCATCAGTTGCTTGATGTGACCTTTTCTTGATGGGGGTAACGTTCTCTTTTCATACAAAGTGCAGTTTCCACACACTTTTATCATTGGCTCGCAGTACACATAGTGGGAGAAAGGAGCTAAATTTGGTCACAAGTGGCAGCGCTGCCAAAATACCAAAGAATGAAAAATAAATTCATTGGAGGGAAATGTCAGGTACGAAGCTGTGAGAGGGACTTTGGAGGTCTGACAAGACACAATTACAGACCGACCCCCTACTGAGGACTGGGATGTGGTATTTTCATGTTGGTAGTCTCTCAAGTAAGCCCACAGCAGCGTGGCACACCCCTCTTTGATCTGTGTGGAGGGGGCGTCTGGTGCATCCCTATTTTGCTGCTGATATAGTGTGGGAATGAATGTCAGGACAAAGTCAGCAAAGGGCCAGCCCCTCCCAAACACACTCCCGATGCACACAAGCATTAAAATGTGTAAACCTGCATCACAGCGAGCCTTCTGTCTGTTGCTGATGATCTCTATAAGGGACGACAGGCTGTGAATGACTGGAAAATGGCTGCATCTAACACATTCGACTATAATATGATGGGCTGTAAAGCTAGTAGTAGGAAGTAAAACCTCATATTTCCTTCAGTCTCCTCGAAATATATTCTTACATATATTCTGTATATCCTGATATATACAGTTTGTACTCTCATCTAATAATCTTTGCAATTATTCATAGCCTGAAGACAGCCTGATAAATTGCCCGTGGTAATTAAAATGATTAAGTGAGAAGTGCAAAATGGTAATTTATCCTTGCATGACAGAGTTAAGTAAACCTGGTTATAAAACTTGCCTAATTAGCTGTCGTAAAATAGAGCAGGATGGTAAACCAGTGAACAGGTAGTTACAGAAAACGAGGTGTTTGATTTCAGACCTGCAAGACAGCCTATTTTTCACCTTAACTAACTAAAGCTTTTTATATGTTACCTTTGTTCAATATAATGTTTAATTCTGTCACAGACAGACTGTCTATTTTTTGCATACTGCTGGCACAACAGAGGTTTGACAGCAAACTGTGGCCATAAAGATCTGAATCTAACTCACAACCTAATTGCGGAATTTAATGACTACTGAATACTTAATGCTGAAATTTAAATGGCACTGAATTTATGGCACTTAAATATTTTACTTTAAAAACAAATATCAACTTTTATTTATGTGGACTGAAAGCCTCTCTTTGCAATTTTTAATACTCAATAGGGTCCACAAAGTCAGACAGAAAACCCAAGTACTCTTTATCCAAAAACTTTACTTAAATCATGCAAATACTATCCATAGCAATCGAGCCTGAATGGACTGATCACACCTCTGACCTATCAGATCATATTCTGTCAGTCATGTGATCCAAACAAGTTTAAAATTCAAAATTGTTTCTACATTTACCAGGCACCCATGACTACTCCGGGCTTTGAAGCCAGTTGTCGTAGTGGCCCAACTGTGGTACTGCAATTTGAGTGTTCAGTCACACGATGCCCTGCGGCCCAAAAAGACTTACATGGTGAAAGAGACGTCTGAAAATCAGTGGATACATTTCTTTTAGAGTCACACCCCCTGCCAAATTACATGTTTTGCTATCAGGATTTGATCCATTCAGTCTGATGACATTTCAGAAGTCTAGAGGAGCTGCAAGTTAAATGATTTTATTCCCATTCGTTAGCTAAGCACTAAACCCTAAGTTAGCCACTCGACTGCACCAAGAAACCAGACCCTAGTGCATCTGCTCTATTGGTTGCACAGCGTGTAAGAAGTGCCAGTAATACCTGGGTCATCTGGGACCTTTTTAACGACTTGTTGCCGTTTTTCTACTGGTGATAGTGCCATAAAAACAGGTTATTTTAAATCAATGTGATTTTTTTTTTTTTTTTTTACATAACCAACCACACATTAACCTAGCATTGTTGAAATGTAAGGAAACATAAACTTTAAACGTATACGTTACATAATAACATACAAATGTTACATATCTGTAGTTTCACAGTAACGAACAATGACAAGATTTTTTCTGGCGAATGTGTTGCAGTCACAGCATGCAACGCCAACACATAATAGCTACGTCTATATACCTTCTGTGATTTCATCATTCTCATGTGGGTACTCCTTTCCTATTGCTACAGTTTCCTCTAAAGGTGGATAATGCTCCCTGTACTGCTCTAATATATCATGGTTTTTGTTTTGCAACGACTCCCAATCAATGGTTCCCGCCACTTTGACCACTTAATACTTATGTTATTTCAGTCACAGTTCCACGTCTTCGTTGGTGTACGCAAACAAATCTCTTATTTTTCACATTGCCATTCATCCTCTGTAGCCTTTTCAGCAACTAACGTGGGACTTATACTTCAAATTGATGGCGTATCCTACACCATAGCCTGACTTGCACCTTCTCAGAACTCCAATTACACAGCACGGCGACGCAGATTTCCTGTCTATTTTTGTAAGTTGAAACCATTTCCCTCAGTGGAACCAAATCTTTTATTTACTTTAATTTCACAGATAAGAAACAATAGATTGTGGAGACAATAAAGCCTCCACAAAAATAGTATTTTGAGTCTTGTGTGTGATTTATCCTACGGGGATTTATCCTGGCTTCCGCTTGTCTCTAGGCTAATTTATACAGTGTCAAATGCCAAAGGCTTGTGTTAAAAATATTAGCATTAGCCGCCAACTTAACGCACAAGCAAAAGGCTAAAGGCTCACAACGGCGTGGGTCACATGCTTCATGTTTACACCTGCATGTCCAGTGTACGTTACTGGTTATGTGATGTTTTCAGGCATGTTAGTGTACACGGAGATTATTTCTGTAACAGTACTAAAATGCATGTGTCCAGAGATCGTTTATTTTAAAACACTGTTTTATTAAAAAGTTGACTTAGTGTGGATGTGGCCCAAAAGCGTGAGAAAATGATTAAAGTGTGTTTCTCTGCTCTTAAAGAGAGAGTTAAATGAAAAATAAAATTTTCATGTTCTATTTCTAAGTCCCTGTGTTAATTGTTCATTCATCTCTTATTACATGCTGAGTATGTGTAAAAAAAATTAATCATTTTTAGATTAATAATTAATCTCTTTTCTCTTCCTTTAAAAAATTAAAAAATCTGAATATTCCTCATCATTTATGTTCTGTCTCAAACTGCCAGGCCTCTCGCTGTTAAGGTTAGCCTGTCTCATCTTGTCCTGTCTTTGATATGAAGTTACACTGTAATGCCGACAAACAACATGTCGCAGCCAATGCACAGCCCACAGAGACATGCACAATAACCTTTCCCAACATCGCCCATCTCAGCACGAGTCTGTCACATGCTCGATAGCATTGCATGTGACATTACACTCTGGGGCAAATTTCTCCCAAATATGATTTGAGATGATTGAAAGCTTTTTGATTTAAAAGTGTATTCTCTTAAGCTAAGTGCTCTCAGAGACCATCAAGGAAATTTAATTGCCTCACTTAGAGAAAAAAGCAGGTTTTCTGACCCAAACGATATCAGATCTTAACATCTCAATAGAAACACATGGAATTGGATGGTCAACTGGGCGCCTAATGTCATTGGGAAATGCAATTTTCTGATGGCATTTCCTAAGTCTGTCTCACCGAGAGAACAAGATTGATCAAAATCTTAATGAGCCATTTTCAGAAGTGGACTTTGGCTTTGGCTTTATGGTAGATTATGGAGCCAAACAACCATGAATGTTGACCTTATAAAAGGAAAGTTTCTCTATTTGAAAAACAGTCCCCCTGACGGCACTGTGCAAGAGTACAAAGGATTAAAAAAAAAATCAGGTTTATGAAGAAAGAGTGGAATACACAATCACAGACTCATACAGTACACATACACACAATCCACTGATAGCCAAACAAATACTAAGAATCTGAGTATTTCCTGTATATTCTATAAGCTTAGACACGACTCTTTTTCCTCCACCATACTCAATTACACCGATCTGAACAGAGCACACTGATTTCCCACACACTGCCCAGCATGGTGTGAAGTCCAGACTGGCCAACAGCCTGCTGCTGGATAGTCATGGTCGTAGGTAATGCCAAGCTGAGGTGGATCATCCCCAACCTCTTCAAACAGTCTGAGTCGAGAGTCCAACACATTGCTGAAATAAACCAGACACTCCGCACGAAATCTGTGAGGAACATTTAAGTCCGCCTCCACTCAAAAATGTGTTTTCCTTCTGTTAACGTCCCCCAAAATATCTGACCTTGATTATACTGACAGTCTGTGCAAAGTTTGTCAGTAGAAAGATGACATTCCTCAACTGAAGGGGGCGATGTCTATACTTACTAAAATCTGAGATTCGAATGTACGCCAGGCAGCCACATTAGGTACATCACTAATATGAAAGTCAATCACTGTCAAATACGGGAAACACACAGATGGAGGAACAGACTTCAACACAGGACTGGCAAAGAAACCTAAAACCTCTAGCTATAAGCAGACCTGTCAGTACAAACAACACGGTTAGCATTAAACGTTTGTGCCAAATTTGAATTCCCTCAGGGTGCTCTTGTGATATCACATTCACAAAAATGAAACGGGTGCAAGACCACAGTGACCTTTGGTCAACAAATTCTAATCAGTTCATCCTTGATTCAAAGTGAAAGTCAGTGCCAAATTTAAAGACATTCCCCAAAGATGTTCTTGGCATATCCCTTTTACAAGAATGTGATGGATAAGGTCACAGTGACCTTGACCTTCGACCACCAAATTCCTATCAGTTCATCCTTGAGTACAAGTGGAAATTTGTGCCAAATTAAAAAAAAAAAAAAATTCCTTAGTGTTCTTCAGATATCACGTTCATGACAATGAGACAGACAAGGTTACAGTGACCTTGACCTTTGACCGCCAAAATCTGATCAGTTCATCGTTGAGTCGAAGTGGACGTTAGTGCTAAACCTGTGGAAATTCCCTCAAGGCCTTTTTGTAATATTGCATTTACGTGAGTGAGACTGACACACGGTCACAATAGCCTTGATTTTTGAACACCAAATTCTAATCAGTTCATCCTTGATTCACAGTGGATGTTTGTGCCAAATTTAAAATGGTGGGAAAAAAAAAAATTCTTAAGATATCATAGTTACAAAAATGAGACAGATGAGGTTACAGTGACCTTTGACCGCCAAAATGTGATGAGTTCATCCGTAAGTCCAAGCGGACATTTGTGTGAAATTCTAAAAAATTGCCTCAAGGCGTTCTTGAAGTAAAACATAATGTCTCCATCCACGGGTATCGTTGACATGGGGGCATAAAAATGCTAACTACACTTAGCATTCTGATATGTCTGCTAATCATCGTTGGTGCACAACGACCTCCTCATTTCAGTCTGAGGCTCAAACATGTAAGACTGCATCTCTCCGATGTTTCCTCTGAGGCTAACACTAGCAGTCTTGAAGTATGTTGCTCTTTCACCAGTAAACCTAACATAGCAGTAAGCAGCAGTGATGGGCGGGGTGGAGGCCAGACCCCGAATATCGTAATGAGTTTGACAGAGTAGATCTGCTTCCAGACCCTTTTTAAGAACTGTTTTTATTTCTTTTATACAAGAAATCATGTTAAATAAAATATGAGTATTCATATAAGGATTTTATATGTTCTTTATAAAGTGTTGAGGGGCATTTAAAGATTCTTGTATAAACAAGGAAAAGAAATGTTTAAGGAGATGAGTATTGTTATGCCATACATGGGGCAAGGGCACAGCTCTTTCCAGCATGCCATATATTCATGTTGTTGATATTTAACTAAAAGCAAAGAATGTAGTTCATTCCAACAAACCACTCAACACTCTCAGTGCCATTACACTTTCTTCAACTTGGCCTGGCTCCAGAAAACGGAATAATACTAGCATGGCGATGTTAGCTGATGCTGTCATCAAAGATGTGCCCATTATAAAGTCTCTGTCGCATTTATTACAGATCATATTAATTTATTAATCTGTGCCTGTCATTTTCTTTTAAGATTAGCTGATGGTGAAAAGATAGACTGTGCTACATGTTTGCACCTCTGTTTTAGTGTGTACTATGACAAAGATTTCATGAACACATTTTATGTCTTTTACATTTTCCCTTAGATGGTTGTCCTACCATGACTACCATGAAATGTCAAGGCACTGTGTTTCAGACCTCTCTTCCTTCATACTGTTATGTTCATTGTTGAGAAAATCCTCTGTTAGTCTAAATTAACAGCTAAACACCTACATGCAAAGACAAATCCTAAATCCTGCAACTGTGAAGGAAAGCAAAGGCTTAGTGTTGGACCTGGCACACACACATTATGTGAGAGATTGTTATTGCTAATTGTACAGCCACTAGTAAAGGTAAGCAGTGAGGTGAAGAAGAAACAGGCTTTTAGCTCGATATGATGAGAATCTGTAGGAGTGCTTATCCACTCTGCACACTGAGTCCAGTGGCTTTCTGTTTCATGCCTGGCATTCACTGAACATTGTTATACAGTAAGAGGACAGTGACACCAGCCAATTCAAACAACTTTTTGGTGATTGTGAGCCTGTCTGATGAGGGTCAGAGGTAACATGCAGCCGTACATATGGTGTGCTTTGGCTCTCAACTGTTGTGCGCTGGCACAAACCTTCATGCAGTGCAGACTCCGCCCCTGCCAACATACTGTATCATCCAGCAAACATTGCCTCATTGTGAGCCCACAACAACAACACTTATAAAGCTCTCCAGTATGGACTCTTCAAACGCAGTCAGAGATCACTACATAAAGCTACTGCACTTTCTGGTACCTTATCATAAAGCTCAGCAGTAACAGCACTGTGCTGCTGCACTATATCTATATATCTGTACTTCTGTCTTTTGATTCTATTTCTATATTATCCAGGTCTGTGACCTTTACTACAGAGCTTCCAACCATACCCTTATTCTTAAGGCCTCTACACACTGAGGGCTGAATTCACAAAGAATGCACTGCGGCCGCTGATAGCACCTTGAATTGCACTTCATTTGCACCCGCAGTTTGCTCCGTCTTAACGTCCTATTCACAAAGGATATTGCGCTAATGATATACCAGCGCAAACACGCCCACAAAGTTTGGCAGCTGAGTGCAGTTTGCCCCTGATTTCCCCCTGATTGCAATAAGCCACACATGGCAAAGCATAAATGCTGGCCTTGCGCCAAGAACACTGTGGCAGAACAATGGCAGACTTTGTTTGGCAAAGTACTGAATACTGTATACCCTCATGTAGTGATGTCTGCTGGTGAGTCAGTCTAACAGTGTTGGATGGGTTGAGGCTGTGGATTTGACCAAGTTTGACCACTTTATCACTATTCCCTCTCACTTGTAGCTGTTTTTTCGTTACCTTTTGAATTTAATATGGATTATGGAACCGTTTGTTGTATTTGGCACCGCAGCTTCATCAAGGGGCGGAGCTATCCTCTCTGTTTCCAGACTGTCTCTTTCTGTCTCTGTGCGGTCCACATCCTCCTCCTCATCGTCATCACCAATCTGAATAGTACTATCTGACCTGTTGAACGTGAGCTGTTGGAGTTATGAAAAGATTTTGTGCGACCTGTTTCTCTGTCGTGTCACGGCTGTGTCCTGCTGCCACATTTTCTTAACGGATTCTTGGTTAAAAGACTCTAAAGGCTATGAGGGATACGAAAAATGCAGAAAATGTGCAAAGGCCTTTAGTGTAAAGCACTCTTGACACAGAGATCGCACTAAAGGGCTGCTACAAGGTCCCTTCGTTACCTTAGGTTTGCGTTTCCAAACAGAACCAAACAATACCGGCATGATGCCACCCCAGTGTGTGATTTCAGATAGCATGCTGGCGTTCCAGAAATAAAGAGGTATGACAGGCGTGATGTAGCACAACAGCACCAGCCTCTAGCGTGACATATAAAATCCGTCTTGGCTAGGGCTGTGCAGTATACCGGTTTGTACCAAAAACCGGTATTTATTTTCGTTATGATATGAATTTTTCATATACCGCAATACCCGTGAGTAGCCCAAACAACGTCCGGAACATGCGTGGCGGGAAAGTGTTTCAGCGGGGACCCATTTCACCGCTGCACACCACAGGCACGCTTGAGCGGGTGAGAGTGAGAGCATAGAAAAGTTTAGCGGCGAGAATGGCTGCCGGAGAGAGTCCTGAAAGCAAAGCAACTGTACACAATGACCCAGAAGAACTCATACCAAAAAGAGCAGTGTTTCCCCTATATGCAACTAGCAGCGGTGCTCCGCCGTTTACAATTCTCCTCTGCCCTCTGTATCACGCACGTCGGAGTTTCGCCCTGATGCGCGTGTGCGCACACACACACACACACACACACACACACACACACACAAAGCGCACACACACAGGTAAGCACACTAGAGCACGGCTCGGACCACATTTTCCTGACTGAAGACGACCCGTCCCAAGTCCGAGACAGTTACGGCCGGGCTCCACCGGGCACGTCAGCGGCGTGACACGTCTGCAGCGCGAGTCCCGTAGCAGCTCGCCCCCTCGGTTAATCAATTACAGCTGCTCCACCAGCAATGGGAGCGGCGTGACAACCTCCGTCTGTCGCTCAACAACTCTATTTTACGCGGCTCTTCTATTTTTGTCGCGCTACGCTCCCCTACGCGACCCTCCAGCAGATAAAAACTACATGAAATAGTGTGCTAAACGAGCACAATGTGTTTTTAAATGAATAAACCATTATCAGAGGTGATATGTGATGATTTTTTTTCATGCATTTACCCATGTTTATCCGTGACATTGTGTAAATGTCCGTGGCGGACATTTGAAAGCGAGTAGATGACAAACAGTACAGTAAACTTGTAGATAACTCAAATATATGTAATAACTTGGGTGGAAAATGCTTTAACATTGCAGCCTACGTGCAGCCTCTCGGCTCGGCAAACGGTAAACAACCTCGCTGGCTTCTCTACGTGTCACTTCCGTACGCAGTCAGTGGAGCCCAAATGAATGGAGCGGAGCCTGTGTTGTGTTCAGGCGTTGTCAGGTAAATAACAAATTCCGGCACTTGAATAGGCCATAGCACAACACAGCAGCATGTCAAGTTGGCCGAACCTGAGCAAAATACCGTGAAATACCGTGAAACCGATATGATTTTTTCTTAAGACCGTGATATGAAAATTTTGTCATACCGCCCAGCCCTAGTCTTGGCAGCATTTTAGAAGCAATAATAATGGCATAACATGGCAATAACATTCATCTTCTAACCGCTTCATCCTCTTGAGGGTCGCGGGGGGCTGGGGCCTATCCCAGCTGACATCGGGCGAGAGGCAGGGTTCACCCTGGACAGGTCGCCAGACTATCACAGGGCTGACACATAGAGACAGACAACCATTCACGCTCACATTCACACCTACGGACAATTTAGAGTTATCAATTAACCTAGTCCCCAATCTGCATGTCTTTGGGCTGTGGGAGGAAGCCGGAGTGCCCACGCTGACACGGGGAGAACATGCAAACTCCGCACAGAAGGGCTCCCACGTCTGGGATCAAACCGGCAACCCTCTTGCTGTGAGGCGAGAGTGCTAACCACCACACCACCGTGCCGCCCATGGCAATAACAATCATTTACAATTTCTGTTAAGCCCATTCAGACCAAAGATTCGCAACAAGACGAGTTGAAAGAGGACTTGCAATGCGCCGTTCTGCAGCGTTCTAAAAATCTGCTGGTTCACACCAATGCAACTAGATGACATGGTGTATCATCTTTAGTCAACAATGCTCTGTACTTGTGTTCTGATTTGCAGCTTTTCCGACTTATTTTGTGGCTGAATATAATTTGTGGCTTTTTAAATTTTGAATGAGGATAGTGGTAGAGAGATACTGGCTACAGTTGTATTTGTAGTAGTGATGAAATGGCGAAAAACAGAAACAAAACCAGCATCAGATGGACTGTATTCATAATAAATGCACCACAATAATATAAATAAGCAGTGCCAATCTGTCAATGAGAATGTGTGTGTGTGGGCAGGGTAAAAGGACATACAGCCAGCGGCAGCAACAACTCACCGTACAACACCAACACACCGTGAGGACAGAAACAGAGGGCTCGGCGGGGACAGAGCACCTGCTGCAGCAAACCAACACACCTTCTGAGGTCATTTTGATCTGACTAGCAGACTTCACTAAAAGCTGACCGGCTGTTGAAACATGTGACATGCTTCAAAACCAGCCGTCGGCAATTTGACCAGCCAAGTTGCAGATGACAACATCAGCCTGCTTGAGTTGAGCTCAGATGGCTAGTTCACACCGCTGCAATGGTCTAAAACAGTTTCGTCTCATCATGAATCTTTGGTCTGAACTGGGCTTTATACGGTGGTTGATCTCATCCTTTGCTCGGAGGGTAAGGAGCTCCCCGACCTCATTGTTTTCCCAATTAGCGGACATTTTCAGTTTCTGCTCTTCTTCTTTTAGTTAGCTGCTAACTATTGCTAGCTGCTTTTAAAATGTCCAGGAGGTCGCAGCACGTCATCAAATTGTCAAATCTGTCCCGTTATGCCAGCTATGCCTTTTCACACAGATCTCACTACCTCGTGGCAATTTAACGGTGAGACAACTCTGCCCTAGTGTTGTAAAAAATAATCGATACATATTAATTCTGGATATCTGAAGCTGTTTTAATTCTCATTTTACTCAGTATCGATGCACAGGTACCAGCTGCACTTCCTCCTAATGTAAATATTTACTACAATCATTGTGCTGTTCTCTGCTCTGACCTAGAAAACCATTGTTGTCATGTTATAGCCTTGATTTATTTACCTTATATTTACCTATTGTATATCCTCAATGTCAGCTTTTCCCTGTCAGATTACAAACAGCATCTTATATCAATAATTTCAAGGTACTTTATTTGATAAAGAAATTGTGACAATTGTGCCGTTGTTTGTTGACCTTGAAGAAGGCCCACAGGCCGAAACGTCATTAAAGTAAAAGAAATGTGTATGGAGCCAGAGTGTGCGACACTTGTTTTCTACAATCATTGTCTTTTAGTTGATGGATTATCATTATTAATGTGCACATCCATGGTTGCAGCAATTGTTGCGTGTCATCAGATGCTTCTTCATTTAGTTGTGGTAGATGGACTTGCGCCGATATCACAGAAGGAACTCTGGCTTTGAGTGGCGTTCAACTGTACTTTTTGTAGCAGGAAGCTGGAAATATTTGAAGTTCCAAGTTCTCTAGAACGCAGTATTTGGCCAATGTTTTAATTATGTAAAAAAAAATAACCATTAAATAAAGAGTAATTATTTGCCAGATTCACATTATGAGGATACTGAGCTATTTAAAACATTAAGTGTCCCATCACTACAACCTCCCTGCACCCTATAAAGTCAAGGGCAGGATCCAGTGTAACAGCAGACTGCTCAGCGTGTCAGCTGTATCAACATTCATTTTGTGAGTTAGCCAAGCTATAAAATCAAACTGTTGTCTGTTATCTGGAAACCGTGCAGCGCAGGCTGGTGTCTGTATGCTCTGCTAAAGATGGTTTCTTAGAGGGAGAGATGACACTCTCTGCTGTTCTGAGTTTTAAAAAGTTTTCTTGCCCCACAAGTTCCATCTACAGAAGTTAGCAGTGGAGTACTGTCTGAGGGAAACAATTGTCAGAGTCCTTTAGCTATACTTCACATCAAAATTAAGTTAATCAGGATGTGCGGCGCACTAGGAGCTGAGCAGCAGCTTTGTTCTGTTGGTCCAGATTTTATAACGGTAGCTAACATTAGTTTAACAGCTGAAATGAGACTAAGAGCTGTCAACAGGATACTTTGGCAGGTATTTTGGTAGGTGCCAGTGCATACACAGAAATATTAGTGTAACTCCCTGCCTGATGATGTCAGGAGCACATTTAATACCAACTTCAAACGTCTGTTGAAAACTGCTCAGCTCTGTACTCAACAACCTTGTAATCTAACTCATGGTCTTCATGACTTGTGCTGAATCTTTGTGTTACGTATCTTGTGTGTTCTTTTTTTGTATAACTTTGTATTGTGTCTGTATTGTTCTCTGTTTTGACCTGCCAAGGGACTACAGATCAGGGTGGGAGATATGGCACTAAAATAACATCAACAACATTTCAGGGTATTTTTGCAATAGCAATATTCTTGATGATATGACAAATTAGTAAAAATGTATTATTAATTTAAGAACGCAGAATTCTAACAAAATCAGTGATATAGTTTTGCAGTTCGCCTTCAAATCTTCAGTAAAAACAAAAATGATCTCTCATTTCTTTAGCTTGTGAACAACAATAACTCAGAGTGAGATTCAGATTCTGTTACAATATTAATAGTTCAACGAAATAAGATCTACCACAAATTACACTTTTAAGCAGCTCCCAAACACAAAAATTGTCCTCTGGGATCTACATATATAAATCAACAGGTGATTTCCTTCTTCTAGCAAAATCCTAAATGATTGAGTTGGGGTTTTTCCCCACCTGGACCTTTATGCTCTGCCATTTCTCCTCTAATCATCACGCTGTAACCTGTGACAGGCTGTTATGCTACCACAACTATCACACATTCACATATGTAGTTTTTTGTCGAGCCACAAGCATCACGTAGGTTTACATTACCAAAGGTTTGTGACAAACTCACTTGACGACACCAACACCAATGTGCGCACAGTGAGAGAGGAGAGGGAGAGACACTGTGCTGCTGCCAGAGGAGCCGCTGAATGAGTTCCCTCTGATCTATAAGTCGCTTAAAGAAGCTGCTCGTCTTTATGGAACCACCGCAGAGCCAGTAATAATTTCGCTTTCAGCTATGCTTGTTACTGGATAACAGTGTGACATCAATATATCAGTCAGGGTCGAAATATCTCGCGTGTCAGGATATGAATTTTTCATATCATATTAAAAATTATACCGGTATTATCATGAACAAGATGATATGACACACCCCAGCTATACACGTAAATTAGCTTATAGCTACAATCTAGCAAGATGCATTAAAAGGTGACATTTATGTTTTAAACTGTACATGGTCCCAAATAAATAAAGTAAATAAATAAATAAAATACTATGGTGGAACTTTTACACAATATATATAGTAACCTTCCAGCTACTTTGGGCCGACGACACAGGACTTGCTCCCCAGCAACCCGAGTTAGTTGTGACAACTGAACGCCACGTGCTGCAGTTGAGAATGCATGAAATTGAATTTCTTCTCAGGGGGATTAATAAAGTATATTAAAAAAAAACAAACAAACAAACAAAAAAAAAAACATTTAAAAAAAAAAATCTCATACCAAAAATGGAAAAAACATTCAAAGTAATAGCTGTATGAATGCAAACTGAATTAGGGTTGTGCCGATGGGCAATCTGATCGCCCATCGGCGATAGAAGGGTTGTTTCACGATGTCTTTTTTAAATGACGATGCAATCACGAGGTGTGGGGGGGAGACAGCGCGTGTGTGGAGCATGCTGACGAGATCGAGGCTGAATGAGGCTGAGTGAGAGGAGACAGAGGGAGGCTGCTTAGTGAGAGAGCGGAGGGTGGGGGAGGTCAACGCCTCCGCCCGCTCGACACAAGCATACTCGGGCGTACTATAAGCGGAGCGGACTCCGCGAGGAAAGTCCGCAGTCATTTGGGCTTTCATAGTCGAGCGCACTTCGGCGTTGAAGTTTCCTGTAAAACAGAGCGATGTGAAAAATACATGCCAAGCAGTCACTGGTGCACGGAGCGGAGTCCGCGCGGTCGTAAAATCTGAGCTTTGCGTGCACACGGCTTGTGGATGTCCGCTTTGAGTCCGCGCGGACCTCCACGGAATCCGTTCCGTATATTTTCCGCCCGAGGATGTTCGGGCCTTAATGCGCATGTCAGAGCGACAAACCAAACAACACAATGTCAGGAGAGATTGAAAAGATATGCCGTCAATGTAAAGTCAACTTGCTAATTAAGGAGCCATTACATGTTCAAGAGTTTTATAAAGCTGCTCAAACGCCAAAGAGAGGCTATAAGTGAACGTTTCAGCGCGACGCATAATGACCCCCCCCCACCCCCCCACCGGTGATGACATCATTCATCGGCGATTTCACTAGATGGCGATAGGACGATATGGCGATAGGACGATATGGACAAGATCGCCCAACTCTGAACTGAATGTAAGGTTTCACACACATTCATTTATTTGAGGCAGGCCGCCACGATTAAAATATCTGCTGCCTCGTTTAGGTTTTTCTATTTTTGGAGCTGGACCGTTCACTAGGTGTGCAGTTGGAATATATACAGTTATTATTTGTTCAGACGGAGCAGCAGAACAGCAGGTGCAGTGGAAGTGAAACTTAACCTTCAGTGAAGTCCGTGGGGAACATTATAATGTACTGAGAAAAGCTTAAAAAGAAAAAAAAAAAAAAAGTCTACTGTATGAAAATAAATATTTAATAATCTCTTTTATACAGTTGGTAGTGTTAAATAACAACCATTAAATAGATCTTTTCCCCAAGAAAAAAAGACTCATTTATTTATTGTAACCAAAAACGAAATAATAGAAATATTCTTGTTTTTTGTTTTTTTTTTTTTCGTCTGGTCAAATCAAAATAAAAATGTTGTACCATCCAATGAATGGGCAGTTTTCTCAGTTTGGTTTATTGTCCCCCTTCAGCAGTGACCTCCTAAAAAAGTACTAATGGGCCCATGTGACCCCCTCTATGACAATCCTCGGTTACTGTCCACTGCTTTGGTGCTCTGCTCTGCATTTTTCATCAATTACTCCACAACTGTACTGTCAGTATTTGATGCCACTGAAAGGACAGCAGCTCTCATAACCCCAAACTAACAAGGCTGCTCTCAACTACTGTGTACAAGTGAAGAGGCGACAAATGCTGCTATTACAGAATAAAGATGCGAAAAAGTGAAACTGTTTTTCTACAGTCATGGTTTGAAATATAATTTTTTGGTTGGGAGTTTTATTTGTAACACAACATTATATTGATCTGTACATTATGATGTTTACAGACATCTCTGTAGATGAAGATAAGCAGGAAAGTGCAATCTAGTCGAGCTCATCACAGACTGTCCTTGAGGCTTTGAAACAAGATCCATTTAGATTGTATGGCAGAGTAAAGGAATATGGCCTATAATATCTACCACGGCTTTGTAGATAATGATCAAATGAAGAGGTCTTAGGAAAATAGCTTGAACCCCAATGCTGATTAAGATCCAATTACAGGGGAGAAAAAACTCTAATTAACTGTAGGATGATGTATTTCAGACTCTAACTTAACATTATTTTGTCATTTCATTTGATTTTGAGGAGAAATGCTGTTTTCTTCAGATGATGAATTGATGATAATCACTCAAAACAAAAATAAATCCATGCCCATGTTATATATATATCCCATGTAGGATTTAATTTGCTTGTATATTGTTTATTTTATTATGTGTTTTCTCATGCTTGTTTTAGTGTTTCAGTAGAGTTAAAAACAAAACAAATCACTTATTCTACTTGCAAGTCTTTTTCACAACATTGCTGAACAGTTTTGTTTCTTTCTTTTCTTTGAATATGGTGTTCCTTATGGAAGCGTTCTCTGACCAATTTTGTTTCCTTTATATGTACTCCCCCCGCGAAAACATTGTCAGACATAACCATGTCGACAACTATTTTCATGCTGATGATACACAATTGTGCTCCTTTCACACTGCCTGTTCAAGGCGGGAGTGCTTCGCCATTAAACCACCACGCCGTTCTTTATAAACGATACGATCGTAGAGCAGGAAGGTTGTCTCACCTTTAAGCCGGCAGCAGAGGTAGCATCAGCGCCAAGTTATTGTCTATGTGAAATGGAAAGCCTCAAGGAGACCGCAAACAGGACAGGTGTGACATTTTGTCAAAGTGTTATGTGTGTGACCAACTGCCATAGGATTTAAAAAGCAGCTAAAAGCAGTTTGCAGCTAACTCAAAGATGAACAACAGTGGCCAAAAATGTTCACAATTTGGGGAGACAATGAAGTCTGGGAGCTCCTCCGAGCAGAGGACGAGATCAGCTGCCATATAACAGGGAGGTAAATGATTCACATTGCCATGTTATCCCATTGTTATTGCTTATAAAGTGCCGCCGACGCCTATGTCATACGTCACACTCAAGGCAGGTTCTGCTGTGTTACACGTCATGCCCGTTGTGCCTTTTTTGCTTCAGCTAGCATGCTGTTTAAAATCACATAAGGGGGCACTGACATTGCCATTGTTTGGCTATGTGTAAAAATGTAACACTATGGCACAATCTCTGTGTAAAAATGGTGTTTATCTCATGACTGCACACTCTCAATGACTTTAATGTATTTATGAGGTAAAAACAGATTATTTTAATATGACCCCACCCAGCATGAGAAAAACTGCACTAAATGCTCGGTGGCCTGAGCAAACAGATCAAAACCAACATCACAAATTTAGGGGTGATTTTATAATCTGATTTACATATTAATTATCATTTTAACAGGGTCATTAAAACGTGTTTTGTCATCGTAGGAATATTGTCAATTTAACTCACAAAGATGCTGAAATACTCACTCACACTTTTACTTGCTTTACTTTATTTCCCTTTTTACTAGATTGCCTAAAAAGTCGAAAACTACAGCTTGTTCAGAGCGCTTCCGCCAGAGTCTCAACTAAAACAAGTTAAACTGATCACATTAATGCACTGCTTACGGCACTGCTTACAGGAAATGTATTTTTCATAATTAATTTAAGTTCTTCTACTTAAACGTTGCTCATCCATACATCAGAGATAGAACAGCAAGCTCTCTCTGCATTTTTATAAGGAAATTAAAGACCTATCTTTTTAATTTGGAGTAATGCTACTGCCTTTTTTTATTTTTTAAATGATTATTATTTCTTGTATAAATCATTGTTTTTACGTGCTTCTTATGTGTTTCTTCTTTCTGGTGTTCACTTTATTCTATCAACTTATTGATTTTTAACATTTAATTGTTGTAATTTTTGGTCTTGTGAATTTTTTTTTTTTTTTTTAAATTATGTTAAGTTTTTTCTTCTTCAAATTTTGTGTTTTTTGTTTGTTTGTTTTTTGTTTTTAACCCTTCCACATTTACCAGTTATATTCTCAACTGCTGCTTCGGTCCATAATTACTATGAAAAAAACACAACAACAAAAAAAGAAGTCAATGAAAATACTTTTTCAAAGGACACTTAGAAAAAAAAAATGTCAATGCTAATTATGTCCTTCTTGAAAATAAGCCAGATTAAATATCTTTGTTTTTTCAAAAGTGAATGTATTATTTAACATGTTCAGTTAACATAGTTTCCTGTTCTCCAAGAGCATCCAACACAAGGTTCATAATCTACATTTGTTTATACAGAGCAACCAGTCATCTCTGACATTTTCACATATTAAGTTAAGTAAGTAATACCATGTTTATTTATTTAATATTGACCACTTTGGGTTTCCATATGTATATGGTGACACCTTCAAACTACAACGGTGCTACTAGCCTCGTGCTAATTATGTCATCTCACCTTGTCGCTGGCGTCCAACTATCTACCAGGCTATAATAATAATGTCTTTGCATTTTAAGTCTAGACAAGTACAACCTTGTCCACATTTAGCAGTGAGAGTGTGATTGTGAAGAGCAACTCCAACCATGGAAACGTGGCAGTTTAAGGATTACCTCAGTAGATACGGACAGAAAATCAAAATGGTATTATTTATAAAAACTGAGAGAATTATAGGAGAAATGAACGCAGCTGACACAACTAAAATATCTCTGAAAAGCAGCCTAAGATGACAGCACGAACCACCAACAGCAAAATCACACAAAAACTGATTCAACATGGATAATATGAAATGAAGGTGGAACAATAGGACTGCCATCATGTTCCTTTTGAGTCATCCCAGGACTGTAAGGCCTACTATGGTGTTTGTTTGCCATGTAGTAATGAACTTGCTTGATTCACTAAAACCGAGCTGCCGCCATCACACTGTGACAGCAGAGCTCACAGCTGCCTGGGAAATAAGATAAACTATTAGCAGATGAAACAGAGCTATCGGTTCCATCTCACTTGAATCAGGAACTTGTTTGCCTCTGCACAACCTTCAGGAAATACACAGGGCCTCGGCTGGTACCACGAAATGACGCCCAGACACCGAGCGCAATTAAGCCCTGCGTGGCATGGGCAGCCATTATGTATGAAATCAAATTACCTTCATTAACCTGCCAAGTTGGCTGAAGGCGTCACTACCCACTGGTTCTTTCTCCGCCCTCGCCGAGGAAGATGAATGACAAACCAAAAGAGGTGTAGCATGCTGATATCCCTGTGGAGTTCTAATACAACATCCCCTCCCAAAATTTTCTAATGCATTCATACTCATGGAAACCATTTCTGCTGCCTCCACCACGTATGTTTTAATGCTGCAAAATGAAATGCATGGCTTGAAAACAATATCGCACGGTATGAGATAATTAGCTCTCCTTGCTTGACAAATGGGCCAATACCTATGTGCATACATGCTTTTGAACACTGCATATGTTGCCTTCATGAATAGGCATTGTGCTGCATCCCCAGCTGTAATACATATATTTATTGCCATAACTCTTAATGCCCGAACAACGGCTGCACAGAAAATAACACGGCTAAATTGCACCATACTGACAAATAAGGTACAGTGAATAAAGATACGGGATCATAGAGGAGGCTGATGGCCACATCACAGTCGTGGAACTACGAGGAGGCATTTTTCTTTCACTGTTTTTTAAAAAGTGCACCACTGACCTCATTTTCCACCATAGAGGATGTCAAACAGTGTTGAATCGACACTCTTCAAGGGAAAAAAAATCTCCCCCACAAACGGTTATTTCTCATAGGAAAACACGGATCAAGTTAACAACAAAATGCAATCCTGTCTGGTTGGGCGCATAATCATTTGGCCTTATGTAAAATTGCCGACAGAGGCACCGGGGGGAACTGATATTTGTGGTGACTGGCTATCAGAGCCAGCATCAGAGGTAAGTGATTCTATTTAGATAGATAATAAATATGCGGTCATGGGGAACCTATATCCAAAACCCACATAATGACTTTCTGCTGTGGCTGGAGGAGGAGGTTGCCGATCAGTCTTTACAATATTTACAGCAATTTGCTCCCCTTCATCCTTCTCAGTGCTAATTCTATTTCCTCTTCATTACGGACACCGTATTTTTAATGAGAGAGGCCTTTTCCCAGTCTGAATGTCTCCTCAATTCTTTTATTTATCAATCACACAGAGGCTTTTAGGCTGCAGGCACACGGTATCACATGGTGAAATCAGTCTTGAATTCCACTTAGCCGATGCACTGACTGATTGGGGAATTAGCCTGAATGCTATTTTGACTGATGGTCATATAACAGTTCGGAGACAACGAGAACAAAAGCATTTAATGTACTTAAGTGTGTGCTCTCTGTTTACATACATACATACATACATACATACATACACACACACACACACACATATATGTGTATATATGTATATATATACATATATGTGTGTGTGTGTGTGTGTGTGTCTTTTTCAGTTGCAGAAGTACACAATGTCACAATGTAAAGTTAATGACAGACTTATTACATCTGGACTTTCATACTTCATTCATTCATTCATCTTCTAACCGCTTCATCCTCTTGAGGGTCGCGGGGGGGCTGGAGCCTATCCCAGCTGACATCGGGCGAGAGGCAGGGTACACCCTGGACAGGTCGCCAGACTATCACAGGGCTGACACATAGAGACAAACAACCATTCACGCTCACATTCACACCTACGGACAATTTAGAGTTACCAATTAACCTAGTCCCCAATCTGCATGTCTTTGGACTGTGGGAGGAAGCCGGAGTGCCCGGAGAGAACCCACGCTGACACGGGGAGAACATGCAAACTCCGCACAGAAGGGCTCCCACACCCGGGATCGAACCGGCAACCCTCTTGCTGTGAGGCAAGAGTGCTAACCACCACACCGCCGTGCCGCCCGACTTTCATACTTATTTATGCAAATTCCCTCAAACATTTTGGACCCTTGATAACTAATACATTATGTATGAAAGCTGATGATGCTTTGTCTGAACTGATTCATTGCAACTAACAAATTTTATGCTCATGCCACCTGGAGCCAGGCGATGTATCAATATAATATAATATCCTCAAATGAGAGTAGATATTATGGGGGATTTTGGCTGTGGTAATATTGTGATGTAGCCTAAATGTTTTCTTTTCCTGGTCCTAAAGGCTGCATTACAGTCAATGGATCAATTTTCCTTATTAAACTCTTACAGC
This sequence comes from Epinephelus fuscoguttatus, assembly GCF_011397635.1. NCBI lineage: Eukaryota > Metazoa > Chordata > Actinopteri > Perciformes > Serranidae > Epinephelus > Epinephelus fuscoguttatus. Next base: position 35,327,174 of record NC_064761.1, read on the forward strand.
TGAGTGAAATGGAACACGAATCCCTCTACCTGCTCTGGCATTATATTCACGCTCCTAATGATAATTTCAAAAATCCTTAATATCTTCTGAAAGCACAGATAGAGGATCCTCTAAATATCAACACATTACTGATATGACGGTGGTAATATCTGTGTTTTTGTTCGGTTTTGTTTCAGTGGTGAAATGTATGATGCATGATCAGAGAGTCTCTGTCTGGATGTTTCTGTGTGACAAAAACAAGATTCTGGGTGACAGTACATCTGAAAATATGCCACTGCGCCAATCCTCCTTTGACTAGCTACAGATAACAGTTTATAATAAATATATATAATAACAATTCTTACATTTAAAAACACAAGAAAATGACAAAAATATTAGGGGTGGGGGAAAAAAATCAATACAGCAAAGTATCCCCATATTTTGTGTACCGATACTGTATGGATATATGGACGCCAAGTATCGCTCTTTTATTATATACATTATTATTTTTGCAAATACACATTTTAATACAACTTTTGGTACTAGCATAAGGAAATCAATTTCCCATCAGTTTTTTCCTGGTGAGGTCAGCAGAGGTCAGTCAGCGGCATTTGGCAGGAAGTTCATCAAAACAAAGATGGAGGCACCAGAGAAAGAAATCAGAAATGTGCCAATAATGTTTAAATCAAACACCTGGACTTATTTTGGAATTTTTATCCCAGAAGGAAAGAAGGACTCAGATGTGACGCATGTGATTTGCAAGCAGTGTCATATGAGAATAAAATACTCTGGGAATACTATGAACATGAGGGCTCACCTCACACTCCACCATCGTTAGCCACTGACAGCCAAGCTAACGCTAAACGTTTTCCTTATCGCAATATATATTATCACAGTACTCAGTATATTGCAATAATATCATATCATGACCTAAGTATTGTAATATAATCGTATCATGGGTCCTATTGTGATTCCCAATCCTAGCCGACAGCCACATTAGCTGTCTATTATGCTATCATTAAGCTAGCGGCTAACAGCCAATAATATAACAACTGAGGTTAATGTGTGAGCAAGGCAGCCATGTTATTTTTGCCACTTAATTTTATGTTGTTTTTTTTGCCCCATGGTATTGAAAATGGTATTAAGTATTTTTCTGGGTATCGGTATCGAGTTAGAAATTCTAGTGTCGTGACAACCCCATTAGGTACACAGAATATTTATCTCCGGAGGCTTTCGACATACTGTTGTCTGAAGATACTTAAGAAATTGAGGATATTTTGAGTCGTGATGATGAATTCAATGCAAAATATATATGCCATGTGTTTAAAGCATCACTCTTTTTATTGATATTAGGGGTGGACATACCCCACAATACAATATTATCATGATACATAAGTCACGATACAGTATTACTGCAATTTTAAATGTGTTGCAATATGCCGAGTCTTACAAAAAAATGTACTGCATATATTGTAATTTGTTACCTTTTTCCAGTGGCAAATTATGTCCCCAAAGGAAAAATTATCAAATAACGTAAAGTAGTTAGCATGTTCGTCTCACTTCAGTCGTTTTTACTGCAGCAAAATTAATCTAATAAACTAAAAAAGCAACTGATTATATTATTCTAGTAGGCTAACAAACATTTAATTTGTATTTTTAATATCATTCATCACTGGTGTTTAAAACAGGTTAAAACCTTGTACATTAGCCACAGCCTTGACTCAGCCATTAGCACTCATTATTCATAATAAATTTTCACCTGTCTAATATCTATTTCTCTTTTTGTTTTGTTTTTGGTTTTCTTTTCAAATGATGTTTAACATATTAACCTGCATATCATTTTTGCAGCTGTTTCTCCTTATGTTTAAAACCTATTGTATAAAGCTCTATGAATTGCCTTTGTCTATGTAATGTGCTCTGCAAATAAAACTGCCTTTCCCTTTAAGTAGTCTTTGTAAATGTAGTCAGAAATCTAGTGTGCTGTTACATTTAGGTTAAACTTGTGTTCTCTATGCATTTGTCCCCAACTCATTAAATGATCTGTCATTTAAAATGAGTTTGTGTGTGTGTGTGAGTGTTTGTGTGTGGCAAGTTATTAAATACAGCACTTTCACCATCTCCTCACATCTCATTTCACTCCTCAAATGAACCTCTTCTGAATCACGGCAGACATGCATTACGGTAACTAAAGGAATCCTGGGTAGTATGTCATTGATTGACTCTAATAGGTTACGGTAAATCACATTTTTTCCCCTCATCAATTACTCTCATTTATTTAGTGGACCATAACTCTATTTGTGAATGAAAACCTTATTCAAAAGACAAGAAAAATTAGCTTGTGGCTGCTGGATTGTTGGAAAAGGAAGAAAATGAGGTGTCTAACCCAAAGTGACATTTACAAATTACCTGTTAATTTCAACTGGGTTGAGGGATGATAGGACTGAATTACACTGACAGGAGGGTAACCGGGTAATGAAAGCCGAGTCTGTAGTGGCTAAATGGGTAACCTGCGCGTAGAGACAAAGTGGGTTTATTCCATGTGAGCACCTGAAGTGCTCTCAGCGTCTTATCTGAACTGTATTCTGTCCACACCCATCGGAGAGGCTTGTTCCACCTCACAATCTACTTTTGGTCCAATTAAGTGGAGGCTGGATGATGAATAGTTACAATCAGCCTTGTTTTAGAGGCCTGTGCTCAGGAGGATACTAACCATGCAGAGAGAGTGCCAGAGAACGTCCAGGTGTCAGAGTGCAAGGTGAAGTGGCGAGACTTACAACGGTGTCACCTTGCATCCATCCCTGCTAATGTCTGCTAAAAAAGTCCCTCTCAGCGCTGAGACAACAAGGCACAAAAACTGGTGTCCCCTCCCCCCTCCTCCATGCCCCGAGCAAACATTAGGGAAGAGAAAACAGTGCCAAGTGGAAACGGGTGACATTTGAATTGAATACCTCAATAATGGATGCAATCTCCCTGTAACCTCCATTTAGCTGGCAGAGCCGAAGCAGCACAAAATCAAGACAGGATCCCTCAGGTCAATGGAAACAGAGGACGTTGGTTAATGATGCCTGTACTGCTCTGAAAGCATCGGGGCTAGATGCAAGAGGGAAGATAAAAGCCCCCGCACCTATTAGTAGTGGAGAGAATGTACAATTCCAATAGTTTTCCTGGAATCAGGATTTAAACACAAACATTTTTCAGTTTTCTGCCGTCATGTTTATCAGCTTCTCTCACAGGTCAGAAGTTTCCTCAGCCCCATCACCAAAACAAAATGTTGGCATTGGTCATTTCTGCAAACCACTGATACATTCAAATGTGTCACATATCATATCGGTGTTTCTACAGTGACCCAACATCATCACCTGGAGGTGGAGGTGATGGTGGATGGCGTGACACCCAGGTGAGATTCCTGCCAAGCTGCAAACCACTGTTGAAGACCAACCAACAAAACTTCTCTGGTGACTCATTGTGGAAGAGTCCCACAAAAAGCGGTTGTTTTTTTGTTTTGTTTTGTTTTTTTCCAAGAACTTGCTAGGTTTGGTGCCAGGACAGTGGCATGAAAAGCAGGTGTTTCTGTACCAAAACACTGCTGCCTTTCTTGCTGGGATAGCGCCACAAAAAGCGGATTGTTTTATTTCACCCAGATATTGCTGTGTTTCCTGCCAGGATAATGCCATGACGAGACATTTTTTTCACCAAAATTTTGCTGCACTTTTGCTTGAATAAACCCATAAAAAGCGGTTGCTTTTTACCAAAACATTGCTGCATTTCCTGCCCAAATAGAGCCACAAGTGGTTGCTTTTTACAAAAACATTGCTGCATTTAATGCCAGAATGGTGTCACTAAAATAGGTTGTTTTTCTACTGAAGACATCCCTGCATTTCCTGCGGGGGTAGTGCCAAGAAAAGCAGTCGTTTTGTACCGAGACAATGCTCCATTTCCTGCCAGGATAGTGCCAGGAAAAATGGTTGGTTTTTTTATTGAGACATCGTTGCATTTCCTGCTTGGATAAAACCACAAAAAGTGGTGGCTTTTTACCAAGATATCGCTGTTTCATGCTGGGATCGTGCCACGACAAGTGGATGGTTTTTACTAAGACTTTGCTACACTTTTGCCCAAATAAACCCACAAAAAGCAGTTGCTTTTTTACAAAACATCACTGCGTTTGATGCCAGAATAGTGCCACAAAAAGCAGTTGATTTTTTTCACCGCATTTACTGGCGAGATAGTGCCACAAAAAATATTTTTTTGTCCTGAGACATTGCTTCATTTCCTGCCAGGGCAGTGACACAAAGAGTGATTGTTTTTTACCAAGACATCGCTGCATTTCCTGCCCAGACAAACCCACAAGAAGTGGTTGCTTTTTACCAAGATATTACTGTGTTTCTTGCCAGGATTGTATCACCAAATCCAAGAAAATTAAACCACAAGGTAATCACTTTGCGTAAAGAAAAATGAAGTGTCCACATATCTGCTGTTATCTACAATAACGTACAAATGTAACCATAGTTGCCAACATACTTTCTGGTGGTTGGGTTGAGTTTCCTTCATGGCAGAGAAAGGCGGAAAGAAACAGTGAAGGAAAAAGAGATAAGGTCAATTAGGAGTGTGTGCTGATTTGCCTTACAAAGGTCACCCAAGTCTTCACAGCAATCTTACTATTGTAGGAAACTGGCTGGAAACTCCTTAACAATCTCTGCTGTGGCTGTACAGAGCGCTAGACTCCACCCTGACCTCTTTAGAAAGGCCGGCCCCAGCTTCTCCCTCACTCTCGTCTGACCGGAGAAAACTAATGAGTGTGAGGCTGTGGGTAAAACCTAATGGGGCTCAGTAGTTTTTGCTCCGGGCTGACTGCTGAAAATGAACATTTAACCACAGCTCGAGTAATTGAAAAAATGACAAGCAGTACATACAGGCCATCGCCCCACACAAACACACACACACACACACACACACAGTGCGGCCAAATTATTCTGATTATTTGCCACCTCCGGATTAGAAGCGCCTCTCCACACTGTCACTTACAGCACCAACCAGCAGTAGCGTCAGAATACACAGGAAGGAGCAGAGATGTGGAAGTAACATCAATTAAAATGAGACTGTTAGCCTCTAGTTATGCCAGATATGGAGTAAGTGCAGAGAGGCAAGGTCTTGATGTTACATAGACTTCACTGTGTGGAGGCAGGCTGCACAGTAATAAGCTCTATCTGTGAGGAGGAACCTTCTCAGGAAGAAAGCATCAACACATGGCTCTCTCTTTGGAGGAAAAAAAAAAACTAAATGTAATGTTACTGGGAGTTTTCCTGAGCTTAACTTTGCTCACAGCTCCACCTGCTTGTCATTTATTGACACTGACATTTGTGTCTTTTGAAAGTCAAACTGCATTGATGTATGGTGTGTGAATGATGTAACCTTTGATCCCCAAACTTGTAAAGCCTGTGCAGTATCTTGAGATGCAGAGGAAGAAAACTGTTTCAGTCTGAGGCTGAAAACAGATGTAAATGACAGATTTAAGTCCATTATTAGCTTTGATGCCTCAGTGTGTGTTTCACCGTGGAATTTAATTCATTGATTCACTTTCCGCAACCGCTTAGAGGCGGGGTACACCCTGGTCAGGTCACCAGACTATCACAGGGTTGACACATGGAGACAGACAACCATTCAGGCTAACATTCAAACCTATAGCCAGTTTTACAGTCACCAATTAACATGCATGTCTCTGGACTGTGCAGGTAGTCAAAGTACCCAGAAACCCACGCTAACACGGGGAGAACATGCAAACTCTGCACAGAGAGGCTCCCCCAACCCATGGTTAAAACCCCCCACCGGGGCTCAAACCAGCATCCCTCCTACTGTGAGGCGACAATGCTAACCACTGCACTGTGCCGCCTGAATCTAGTTATGTACCATATAAATCAAACACAAAAACTGTGTTACTTTAATTCACTTTGCCTTAAATTTCACTTTAACACGTGTATGTATCAGTATGATTTTGTGGCATCACAATAACTTTGGAGCCAATGTGCAACCTACAAAAGTGTGAAGTAGAAATCTGAAGCTTTCTGCACCGACACAATGATAAAGGACTTTTCAGTACATCACGTGTCCTGCAGCTAAAACTTTTGAAACAAGGGCTGGGCATTACACATTACACTGATATCATGATGTGAGACTACCGTAGGGCTGGGCGATACAACAACTATATACGATATATCGATATATTTTCAAGCAAGATATAAATTTAGACAACACCGTTTTTATCAATATGCCGTCAAGTTGTGTTACATAATACATGCCAGTGTGCATCTCTCCTCTCTTATACTCGCCGCACAACTCCACTCACTCACTCACTCACTCACTCAGATGTTCTCCATCAACACTCAGCAAGACACAGAGCCGCTCCTCTGTTTAATCTGTCTGTTAGTTAGTCGAGTTAGTGCAAACCTTTAAACCTCTGTAGCTCCAGTACTGTGTGCAAAAAGTTAATGTATAGTAGGGCTGCCACTAACGATTATTTTCATTGTCGACTAATCTGTCGATTATTTCTTCGATTAGTCAACTAATCATTTCATCGAAAAATGTGTTAAAATGTTGAAAAAAGTCGGTCTGTCTCGCCCAAACCCCAAAATTACATCATCTAATGTCTTGTTTCATACTCATGCCAAAGGGTTTTAGTTCACCGTCATGGGAGAGTGTGTAAAGCTGCCAATATCTGAACGTAAGAAGCTGCAGTAAGAGTATTTTGGGGTACTTTTATAGTACTTTTCTATAAAATGACTCAAACCGATTAGTCGACTACTAAAATAGTCACTGATTATTTCAATAGTCGATTAGTCACCGATTAGTCGACTAATCGTGGCAGCCCTAATGTATAGCCCTGCTATTCAACTTATCATTTTTCATTTACATGTTGTGCAGATGTATACCCTAAAATGTCAGTTAAATGCCTAATCCCAATTAAACACCCGGCCCCTTTTCCTAGCCTGATGTGGCTACACATTTTGACAAATAAAGGCCTATCTCGATTAGAGGCCTGGTCTGGTTGCCAAGCAGTTCATTTTTATAGAAGTTCTTTGGATGTATAAAGCCAGGTTGTTGCTACAATTAGTTAGCTGTTTAGATCGCACAAATATAAATCCATCCATCCATTTTCACCTGCTTATCCGGGGCCAGGTCTTGGGGGCAGTAGGCTGAGCAAAGTACCCCTCCCCAGCAACACTTTCCAGCTCCTCCTGGGGGACCTCAAGGCGTTCCCAGGCCAGACAAGGTATGTAATCCCTCCAGTGCGTTCTGGGTCTGCCCCGGGGCCTCCTACCAGTGGGACATGCCCGGAACACCTCCAGCGGGAGGTCCAGGAGACCTCCTGATCAGATGCCCGAACCACCTCAACTGACCCCTTTCGACACGAAGGAGCAGCAGCTCTACTCTGAGCTCCCTCCGGATGTCCGAGCTCCTCATTCTATCTCTAAGGCTGAGCCCAGCTACCCCACGGAGGAAACTCATTTCCACCGCTTGTATCCGCGATCTCATTCTCATATAAATGTTTAAGATATGTATTGTGTATCGCCATGCAGCCTGAAAACACCAAGATATGAATTTCCACCCGTATCGCCCAGCCCTAGACTATGTAGTTATAATACTACTAATACATCAGACCTACTTAAGTTATTCAGAGTTCTGAAAGGTGCTTTACATACAGAAATATAAAAACAAGTAGTCAACCTTTTAATAAAGACTACAAAAGAAAAGGAACAAAATGAAAGCAACTGACTGACAGTCCGACAGCCTAGAGACAGACTACTAGTTCCTGATAAACCCATACCGCTTTTCATTTTTTGGGGTTCCCATCTTTCCTCAGTGATTATCATGTATTTGTTATACGTAGCAGTTGAGATAAATGATCTACACTGAGCTTATTTGTTACAGCCTCATGTTAATATAAATATGCCTTTTTAAACTACTGTTAAATACTGTGCTCTAAGTCGTATAAATGCCATTGTTGAAACAAATAAAGTCCAGAGAATGTATCTGAGTCATGACATTATGTGTGCTTTAACTTATTATTGTTATTAGTTACGGAGCACAGGAACCTTGAATACCTCCGGAGGTGGTGATTTCAAATCTATAAAAAAAGACTGATTAAAGCTAAATTATTATCTCAGACATTAACCAGATAGAACACGAGCACTGAAACCATGATCCATCATAATAGTTGAGCATTATCTTAAATGTCCAATGGCTATCCCATTTATGAATGTTATGCTTGATGGATGATGGCAATTAACAAAATGTAATCTCCAAAGAGTTCTCAGAATTCTCCCCCCACATTCAAACACGCGCCCGTAGAAAAGGTAATACTGTGTTTGGTGTGCTGTCTGTCCTTCAGTAGCTCTACCACATCATTTTAACGCTGCAGTCATACAGTTAAAAGAAGATTATTGTGCTTTCAGTCATTTTTTAAACATTATCTGAAGCCCATTTGATTGCTAAACTGAGATATCAGTCACCCTTTGGGTGCAATTACCAGCAGTTAATGGGGCAGCTTCACATTTTACACCTTGTTCCAATGAAAACAGCATTTTTTCAGTATGAAACAAAAGATCCTTGTTCCTCTTCCTGCCAGAAGGAAACCTCAGCATGCAGACGGCCTGGGTGTGCAGTCTGAGTCTCTCACTGACCGGAGATACAGTCTTTATCCAAACTCACCTTGTAAAAACACAAAATTATGCCTCGTATTAATGGCTCAACCATGGGTCTATAATATACAGCCTTGTTTTATGTTAAAGATTAACATCATTTTAGAAGTTTAAGGAGGTACACTGGTTGACTTAAATATTGTTTGTTCTTGTGTCCACTACACCCATGGGTGCAGATCTGATGACAAGTTTGGGGGGGACACAGTCAGTTGTGATTTTTTTTAATTGCACGCGTGCAAATCATGCCCACAGAGTGCTTGAGATTGCCAGCATATTTCACGATTTCATAGAGGCTCATCACCATCACCAAGTCATTCAAAAAGCACTCCAAAGAGAATCATACGCTTACCTTTACTGTTTATTTCTCTTAAACAGCCAGTAGTACATGGAACCAGCCATCACCCTCCTTTTCACTGCTTCGCTGTTAGTTAATGCTACTTCTAGTTTCAGGGTCTCAGGCATGTTATGTCCACTCATGTTCTCATCTCTCGCCTCTCACGGATTCCCATTTCTCCTCATCATCTTCCCTTTCTCCCAGTATATAGGACTACTGTATACATTTGTTCAATTTCAATCATTTAAGCTATTTAGAATTTGGGGGGGGGGGGCAATTTGTGTTTTCCAGAATTGGGGGCGGACATGTCCCCCCCATCCCCCCTGGGATCTGCACCCATGACTACACCATCTCCTGATCCATCTTATATAACCAGGTATATTCATTAAAAATGAGAGATAAATAGCCACAAAAATTAAACCAAAGCAGCTGTACACAGTGTTGTCTGCTAATAACGTTAGCATGTTGTATTTGCTTGGAAAACGTGTTTAGTATAAGACAGATGTTTTGTCGGTGAATGTTGTGAGTTGTAATGGAGCCAAATTATGTACCGTTACCTTTGTTACATGTTGCTGTTGTCCCTGGCTTCATATGAGAAGAGGAAAAGATCGCTAGACGCTAGGCTAGTTTATACAATGTAAAATGCCATAGACCTGTGCTAATAACATTAGCATGTTGTATTGGTGGGGGAAATCTGTCCAGATAAAGTGTTTGTCTGTCAGTTCTGCGATTTTTAGTAAAGCCAATTTGCATACTTGTGTTTGAAATTGTCTCTATTAAGCCATATTTAATGTGTTTTGAATCAACTATATAAATTAAGTTTGATTTGAACTAATCTTTACAGCACTTAACATAGTCCTCCACCGCCGATTAGTGTTTTGGAGGTGCAGATTTTTTTTCCCCACGACTAATCGATTAGTTGAAGATTATGTGCGACTTTAGTCGACCAAGATTTTCTTTGGTTGACTATAGCCCTAGTGGACATGTGTGCCTAATTGAAAAAAATCCGTGAATATGTTCTTGAGATACTGACAAAAGGTGTTGATGACTATATGAAACAAAATTTTTGAAAGTGATCACAGATCATTAACTATGTTGGAAGCCACATAAAGAACATATTAACCAGTGATTATCTAAATAACTTGCTGGTCTTTATAAAACAAGGGAGCCACTGAATAAGAAATGTTTCTATATACTGTACTGTTCACTTGTAATGCCATATATTTCCTACTGTGCTGAAATTTGGGGAAATGCATATAAAATAAATATAGACTTATTACAGACTTATAGACTAGAAGAGAGCTCTTAGAATAACACAAAAAGTTATTTATTGTGAATCTACTTATCAGCTGTATATAGCGTCCTACACCTTAACATTTCTAGACATTGTGTATTTAAGAACATTGGTAAAATGTCTGAGTTGTGAACAAAAGCTTTCCTATCCGTTTTCTTTTTTTTTGTGTTTTTTTTGTGATGTGTTTCAGTTTAGGGAGTTAAACTATGGAATAGACTCAGTGTTGAGTTGAAACTGTGTTGCTCTCTGTTGAGTCTTTAAAAAGCCTTAAAATGTGAAATGATTAAAATGTAAAATAATTTAATTTCTTTGGTATTGTTGATATTCTGGGTTATCCTCTAGTTGATATAAGATAGGCAAAAAGTAAGCCTATTCCTTTTTTGGTAATTGATTGTAAAATTGTGTGAAATAATATTTGTTTCTCCAGATGTATGTAACCGAAATAAAAATTATTCATTCATTCATAGTGTGTTCACAAGACTAGGACGGACAGACAGGGAGACAACCATAAAAACATATTGCCTCCAGCAATGACTATCGCTGGTGCGGAGACATAAAGTGGAGGTACAAGAGTCAAAAAACTGACAAGTAATCTACAAGGCACATCTAAAGCAACTATCACCTGCCAACTTTAGTAAGGCTGCACCTAATGCTGACACCTACATTCAGAGAGGAGCTTTATGTAAGAAATCTAAAGCAAATAGTCGTAAAATCATCCTAATATGTCACAGAGACTAAGGAATAATGTTCATATAACATACTGATCTCACCGACAACAATAGTACAGCCAGAATATTTGCATCTAAAAAATTTTTTTGCAGTCTGCAAATCATGTTTATGTTTTGAATTTGTGTTTTGGCCTGTTGCGCCACCCACCGCCGTCTACCAGTCACGCAGTCAGTAGAGTCTCAGCATCAGTCACAGTTACGACTGAGCTACAGCAGCACGGCAAGCAGCATTAGCAGTGTCCCAGTACATAGCATTAGCAGCCGGCTCCTCCTCAGCTGTATCCCAGCAGCAGCATTAGCAGTGTCCCGGTACATAGCATTAGCAGCCGGCTTCTCCTCAGCTGTATCCCAGCAGCAGCATTAGCAGTGTCCCGGTACATAGCATTAGCAGCCGGCTTCTCCTCAGCTGTATCCCAGCAGCAGCATTAGCAGTGTCCCGGTACATAGCATTAGCAGCCGGCTTCTCCTCAGCTGTATCCCGGCAGCAGCATTAGCAGCAGAGAAGTCGGACTTGCTCGAACGGTCCGCTGGAAAACTGAAGATCAAGGACGCAGCGACGCAGCCCTGCCACGGCAGCCGCCCGTGGGCAAACAAATCAGTCTCCAGCGTGCCGCTGTCCAGCAACCTCGAATCTGTAGGGGAGGGGGGACGGACACGACTCGCGGCAGTATTTTGAATTTGAGTGCAGTAACCGTTTTGGCCACATTCTTACATACAGCGCCTTTAAGATTAGTCTTATTTTGAACTACTATACTCATAATATCAGTGAATTGTCCATACATTGGTTACTGCTTGGCCAGCGCCCACATCCATCTTATTCAAATCAGGCTCAGACCCACAGAAACACATACACACACTCAGATGCATGCTAATGTTAAGGGTACTTACAACAGACCTAACAGGCATAATTACAGCTTTTCTTTTAAAATGAGGAAGTTGTTCTGCAGATGCATTTTCAAGTAATAACCCAGACATCATTTTTTATAATTCCACTTCCAGTATTGACCTTCTTTCCGAACCACTCCACCTGTTTTTCCCTCTCCTCCCACTTCATTGTAGTCTTTTCCCTTGGTCTCTGTGGGCTCTTCATTACCACAGCATATAGATGCTGCTGCCCTGACTGCCTGCTGTAATGAGGGGGGTGGCTCTGCGTATGGACACCAGTTTGATGCAGACCTACAATCTTTTTTTTTAAGGAATGCTTCCGAGGTAACTGCAGGTCAAGTGATTGGGTGTTGGATCCTTTAACACAGTTGATAATGATTCATTCAAACGATTTTTGAAACCTGCACTTGCTCCTCCTTCTGTCACTGCTTCATGTAGCACGCTACTCATTCATAACTGTCAAGAACCTACTCATCTGTACCCTCAGCTTATTTGGGTGAAAATCACACGTAAAATGTATTTTCCACAGCGGAGAGGAAAAAAGAGAGAACTAATCTCATTTCTTTTGACACTTCCCTATAATGATTTTTGGAAGGGAGACAGTGGAGGATAATCCTTGGATGGATATGAGCCTATTCCACGTCTGCAAGTCTGGTAAAAGCAGGAGATGCAAGTTGACTTTCAGATGTACCCTCTGGCTTCTGCAGCCGTTGAGGATGGGGGGGTTGGGGGGGTGGAGGGGTAAAGAAGAGGTAGAAGACACTAACAAGTTCATGCAATATTAATGAGGTGTTGAGATGTGGGACATGCAAAGCAAATCGGCCACTGTATATGCAGGAAAATAATATCTTACACAAGCATGAGGTCTTACATTTGGGTAATTAATGATTACAAAGAGAAAAGGGCTACAGCAGAGCGTAAATGTACGTTAGGTATGGTGTATATTGTTTTGGTTTCCATAGCAAGATGTTATCAAACCTGACCGAGGACTGATGAGGAAATGTCTTTAGCTTATCTCAGAATTGGCCTGAGCAGTAATTGAACATGCACCCTCCAATCAAATACACAGTCTCTCTAATATTTACATGTAACCAGGGAGGCAACCTTTGACTTTATAAAAACATACTTTCAATAGTAATATGCATTTTATTTGGGTCAGGTCAAATACTGCTAGATTACATTAAGTCAAAGAAAAAAGGTGTCCTGTTGAGTGTTAAGAGAATACTTTCATTGTTACTGTGTGTATCAGAATAACTCTTAATTATCATACCTATCTATCTTAACTGCTTGGGGCAGTGCTCCCCTTTGAACATTTTTTACGCTCCTTCCACTACTGCGGAAAAAAACACAACCACAAACAATTGTGATTCTAGGCTATTTCTAAAATGAAATACAAAAGAAAACAGACTAATAGACTAGACATCACAACTATAACTGCAGCTGATACTTTCGGCTCCCTTGGAAGCTGACATACCTCCGTTGTCAGCCCTGCAGCTCCCAAGCCGGCTTCAGGGTACCTCCACCTACAGTCTGCAGCTCTGTGGAGTTCCGATACCAGCCACAGAGCCGCTGGCTTCCCAGCATTGGGGGGGGGCTACTGCCCTCTGTTTGAACCTGTTGTTCTCACCTAGATGCACTCTCAGGAACCGAAACTTAGAGCCAATTGATTTAATGTAAATCTGCACTTGGTGGTACTGAGGTAAATTGGTCAGTACCCTTGAAAGTACCAGGTTAGGTGTCCAACCCTCGTCATGTTTTTGCTGGGAAACATAATGAGGATACACTTGTGATCAGACGGGGGGTCAGTGTGAACAGGGAGGTGTAAAAGTGGCGTACAGTAACGGGTGGAACAACATTAACTGACTTGACCAAAAGACTTCCAAAAGTAGGTCAGCAATCACACTAATTAGTCCAACTGTTCATTTAAAATGTTTAGATGATACAGACTGTATCCATGTAAAATTCAGCATCAAAAATGTCATTAAAATTATTTCTACAACCAGTATTCCCAACATTATTAGTATATTGTTGGCAAGATGTTGCAGAAGAAAGCACTGCAACGCTGCTGCACGTGAGAAAGACAATCCCAGTGGGAGAAATGAGACCATCTGCCCCTCTGCAGGTGACTGTCCCCAGATAGAGGATGGAGTTAAGCTGAGACAGCGAAAGAGAGCAGCAGGGTAAACTGTCCTGCTATGAAGCTGCTGTTGCAGGCAAAGCCCCGTAATGGCCCACTATAAGCCACCTTACAGCTGCCACTTGTTCTCTGAAATCTACTGTTGTTTTTGGAGTGTGACGATGATAAGACTTGGTTTAGAGCTGACCGTGTGTCACAGCGGCCGCAGAGGCACTGCTTCCAGTGCTGAATGACATCCTCCTGGGTGTCTCACCAGGGGTGACACTGTGGCTGTGGATTTGTATCTGGCTTGGAAAGGCCAAGAATACCACATGCTGAGGATACTACATCACAAAGATGCATCAGTTTCAACAATGAGGTCATAAAACTGCTTCAACATTTAACTATAACTCTGCACACATGAGCCTGAGGGAGTCATAAATACTTGTATAGACTGTATAGACCTCAGTTCAGGTATTTTAGTGATGTTTACAGACGGTGTTCATTTTCTACGAGAATTTTATTAGTTTTAGTCACATACTGAAAATTGTAGTTCGTTTAAAGTCACATTGTAGTATTTTGTTTTAGTCGAGATTTAAAACTCAGTTTTAATCTTAATCAGTGTTTCAATCATAATTTTCTCAGACAGTTCCATGATACTATAATCGATATTGCTAAAGGATTCCTCACCCAGCGGTAAAAAAAAAAAAATCCAAAGAGAAGTAAGCACACCTAAAACTGTTTGCTGTGTCATCTAGGCTGAGAAGGTGCCTCTCTAAAATCAGACCCTACTTACTCCCACTCTGTCTCAGGGTGTCAGTTAGCTTGTTTTAGACAATGGAGGAAGATGATGCAAGTGGTGCATTACAAATACTCATTTAGAGTGCTGGAGCGCATTCTGGAACAAACTGAACCGCCTGTAAATTCATAACGCTGTCTGAATGTACCTTTCGTGATTCACAGCAGCGCACTCTCAGAGTGGCAGAGAACAGGTTCCTCCAGTTTGTTTTGCTATCAAAGCTAACGTTAGCTAATGCGCTATAAAGTTAGCATTACAGAGAAATCCAACATTCCTCTTAATACCTCCCCAGTTTCTGATGAGGTGGACATGATAGCCCTTAATAAACATAACGTTATTCATCCCTACAACAGGAAATACTTTTTCCCTAACCTGATATGAAGTGTGTGCTGCACATGTGAGCATTTTTGATGATGGCCTCCGTCCAGTCCTTTGGTCTTATCACATTGATTTAACCATAGTTGTTTTTGTTGACGGGCAGCGGCAGCTGGTTTTGAGCCATGACTTCTATTCTGGCTCCCAATGACACAAGAAGACCACATTTTAAGACTCCTATGTAGCCTACAGCCCTGTGGTGGAGGGTCGTGGTGAGCCTCTAGCTACTAAAAAAATGTCATTGTGACGGCAGCCCTAAAAGGGTTTGTAATTAAGATTATAATTTTTTATGTCAATATTTGTTTCATTTACGTTGTCGTTACAATTCAGTCATGAAATAAACCAGCGTCAATGAATACTTACTGCCAAAAGTTTCGTGGACAAAACAAACTTTCAAAACTTTCAAACAAAACTTTCTACAAAAATAAAATATAATATAATATAATATAATATAATATAATATAAGATAATATAAGATAATATAATATAATAAATGCCATTCAAACACTTTTTTTTACTGAAAGACGGAGTGCCTAAAAAAACCATTCAAATACCTATTTCAAGAAAGCACCTCAGCCTCAACTCTGTGCACTTGGCTCGATAATACACTGCTCCAACTCCAAATGCTCATTATGCAGATACGTAGCCTGAGGTAACGCAAAGCCAAACAGCCAGAGCAAATTAGACGATACAATTCTGTGGAGTGAAGACACTACAATTAACATCTTACTTAACAATGTTACTGTACTGTTTGGATCAAAGGAGTGAGGGGCGGGAGATAACCTTGCTTTGCTTTCATGTTTAGAGAAGCTGTTTGGACATATAATATGTAATTTGCCCTGAAGGAAATAACTTACCTAGCATCAGTGTATGAGCAAACGTCCCTGATAAGGAGACTTACAGCAATTTGACATGCTTCTGTGGTAGCCAGAGTTTATCAGCAATATAAACTAGGACAAACCTGCGCCACTTCATTGTACAACAGAAAATAAGGTACAAATATCTGTTCATGTGGCAGGGAAAATACATTAAAGAAAACAACAGCTACAATTAATTAGGCCAGGATTAACTTATGAAAGATAATTAAAGTTACCCTGTGGAGTTTTTATTGTAAACAAACACGGCTTTGTTTGCATTCAGCTGTACACACCAAATGGTTCCTGTGTATCCTTAAGGCTTTAGGCTTTTATATCTCACAAAACATTTGCAGAAGGCTTTATTCTATGTTATAAAATCTGTATGGTTACAACATTTCAGTCTTTTTCTTGTCCTCTATCGACACAGTGTTACATTAAAGCTCCAGTATGTAGAATTTAAGGGGATATATTGGCAGAAATGGAACATAATACAATAAGTATGTTTTCTTTAGTGTATAATCACCTGAATATAAGAATTGTTGTCTTTTTGTTGCCTTAGAATGAGCTGTTTATATCTACATAGGGATCAGGTCCTCGTCTATGGAGATCACCATGTTTCACTGCCATATTTCTACAGTAGCCCATATAAATCAAACACTGGCTCTAGATAGGGCCATTCGTATTTTTAGTTAGCAGTTACAATCTACAATGAAAGCGTCAGAATAACAGATTTTTTCAACGTGAAATTGCTTTATTCATTGTTTTTACCAGTTTAAATCCTCTGCATCCATTTGTTTTGGACAAAAAAGAGACCTCTGCGGAAAATTTGGCTTCAATTTTACCCATTTTAAATATTACTAGCTGTATTGGACGTTAATTGACAGTGCAAACATGCCCTGAGTGGTTACACTGCAGCCTGTTTCAGCACTGCCAGCTGCAGCTGCCTCGCTTAAAATACTGGACCAGTTTCAACAATTGTTGTTACCATTGTTATGTTATCAAAAATGGAAAAATAAAGGTCCAGTTTGAAAAATAGCAAAGTTACTCTTTTAAGGCAAGCTTGATTTAATTACACCTGGTTTTATTTTGCCTGTCGGTGCCAAAAACAAGCACATTTTGTGGACATACACACCAATGTGAGCATGACCTATGTGGTTACGTTGCAGCTTGTTGCACCGCTGCTGCCTGCAGCACTCTCTCTAAATACTGGACCAGTTTCAGAGATTATTGTTTACATTAGTAACTTAAACCCTAAGTGGTCGCTACAGAGTTCCTTCTTTATTCTTTCTACTGCTTTTTTACACAGAGACAAATGACGTTGGTGCTCCCCAATCTCATTGTTTTCCCAATTTGTGGACATTCTCAACCACTGTTGCTCTCTTGTAAAAGGGGCTGAGATACAAACACATGGGAAAATAGGATCCAGGTTGAAAGTTAACCATTAAATCACATGAAATTATGACGGCAGAAAATTAGATGAATGCATGCACATTACTACAAAACAATATCTACAGTATTGAATATTGTGATATACATTTTAGGTGTTAAATACAAACATTGAGGGGGGCTCAATCATTAGATCATTGCATACATTGTGGTCAAAACCTCAAAAGTAATTCTTGTCCTATGAAATTTGTATTGTGTGCAATTGTGAAAACATCTATCATTACATTAATTTCAATTAAGCAATGCAGCAACACTTAAACTGTCTGTATGACACGAGCTGATGACATGACAACATGAGTCCTACCTTTTTTGACCACCTGGGGTAAACAATTTGCTAATTTCTGTATGAGGAAGGCACTCATCTCTATTGGCAAACTGTGGATTTGATTTTCATTTCTCACTCTCACTCTTTGTGATGCTCTCATGCCAGTGTCTCTATTAAAAGACTCCATTAGCTAAAAGCCTGTTTTTCCTCTACTTGTTGTAACCTACTGTTCCCTATTTGACTATTATTATCTCCAATGCATCAACTGTGACATTATTCTAATATGATAGCTTTTAAAAATGTCACCCCAGACATCTCTGATAACAAGAAACCCATTTCTCAAAACAGAAATCATCAAATGATGTCTTGATTGCATCATAACGATAGAAGGAGATGAGCGTGTATTTGGTAAATGGAACATGAATCCACAAAACAACAAACCAAATGCGTATCAACCATTGATGGAAACATCTGTGAATCATTATGCAAACTTAGGTTAATTCTTTAGAGTTCGATTCATTAAGGAGTATTGTTAGTTTCAGTGGCTGGCCCTTATTATCATGCATTTAGGAAATGAGGCAAATAGAAAAGGCATAAGAGCCCAATCAATAGCTCTTTTCATTTTGCCTTAATGGCCCCGTCTTTTATCCCTCGTGGACTAAAAAGAACACAGGGGAGGTTGGTGTTACAACCATAAAATGTAATTTCTCTGCAGGAAAAAAAAACATAATAATGCCTCCTATCCCCTTTCTGCATATTTCTATAACATTCTGCAAAATTGAGTATGGATTTAACATCAAAAGGTTACATTAATTTTTCAAATGAGATATTCAAGTCAATATTTCAAGCAGAGGATATTTCAATTCCAGGGCTTACATGATAGGGGCTGTGTGCTCAGATGAGCTGGCTTGCAGGCATGGCTAGTTTTTCTTTTTTGTTTTTTTTTTTACTTGCTAGAAAAGTCAGACCCAAAGATGTTGATGTCAAACATGACAGGAAATATTAAGATGCAAATATAAAAAAACAAGTAGAGTGTAAAAAAAAACTGTATGTTGTACACATAATTGAGATACACAGACTTTTCTGTATATAAAGAGAGGTTGCTGGACTACACTGCAACACAAGGAGTGCATTTACATGGACATTTATAAATCAGGCCGTCCATCCATGGGAGCCGACTGCAGCACACTGGCTGGATTATGGCGGTAACTGTGGAGTTCCTGAAGCTGATAAACTTGTCTATTAGTCACAATAGCTCATAAACTCACTTTTTTGTATTCAATACCATTATAATATTTCTAGTGTCTGAATATTAAAGGGACATTGTGTAACATTTTCAGTTGTTTATTGGCAAAAATTGATGTCTGCATTCATAAATATGTCATCACTGGTGTACTATTACCTCCACCAATAATCTGACTTATTCTCGTAAAAGGAGAATTTCGGATTTGTTTGTACATTGTGCAGGTAAGTCGTCTGTGGGGTTCCATTACGTTTCGCCATCTTGAGAATACACCCGCCAGCAAGGGACATACAGCACTGCCTTCGGCGTTTTCGTTGAGAGCCAGGCCAGCACTGCGTGACTGAGGAGCCGAAGGAGAGGAGCAAGAGGCGCTTCACTACTACCCAGGCAAATTTGAAACAAAGTCCCACTCTTTGAGCATAATGCAGGATCATGCATACGCAGCATCATGGGAGACGGAATCCTTGTCGCCAAGAAAGCGCAAAAGGGAATAGAAAAGGCAGTGTGGCCGGCGAATTAAAAAAATGAAGGCCCACATCGGGGTAGCCTTTCCCAAGTAGAGAGAGCTGCTGAGGGAGAATGGTAATGCAATCACAGGCCAGCGCCGCTGTTGGCTGTTAGCCGCTATTAGTGGCCAGTCGCTAACAGCCTCATCCCTCTCCTCGCATCACTGCGCCACTGATAGCTGTTAGCCGCTGTTAGCGCTGGCCTGTGATTGTATTACCTTTCTCCTTCAGCAGCTCTCTCCACCTGGGAAAGGCAACCCCAATGCTGACCCTTGTTTTTTTAATTCGCCGGTCACGCTGCCTTTTTGATTCCCTTTTGCACTTTCTTGGTGACAAGGATTCCGTCTCCCGTGATGCTGCATAATACATGATCCTGCATTATGCTCAAAGAGTGGGACTTTGTTATGCGGCAGCAGTGCCGCTGGCCACTAACAGCTGTTAGCGGCGCAGTAATGCGAGGAGAGGGATGAGGTGTGTGAGTTTGAGCCACTTGTCAGTTGTCAAAGGACAAGACGTGATTGGTTTGACGCTGTAAACACAGTCAGCATGGTGAGGAGGGGGTTTGTCAACTCGCGTCGCATGTGTCTGTGTAGGAGCCTGAATGAATACTCCATGTAGTATCGGATGACATGGTTTCATCAGTGTTATCATAGCTTTTTGG
The DNA here is from genome assembly GCF_011397635.1 of Epinephelus fuscoguttatus. NCBI lineage: Eukaryota > Metazoa > Chordata > Actinopteri > Perciformes > Serranidae > Epinephelus > Epinephelus fuscoguttatus. The sequence continues at coordinate 35,347,355 of NC_064761.1, forward strand.
TACACAGCGACTACAGTTGTTGCAATACGTGTTTGAAACAGTGAGGCGCTAGAATGCGCCATCTGTTTGAATACAATATATGACTTCAACGTTAGATGGGAGAAATTCCTACACACTGTGGCTTTAATTTTCATTATTATGCTATCATATTGTCATTTTATTTTGTTCCTTCTCTGAGTAGGTGCTTAACTGTGCATTCACACCAAAAGCGTCATGAGCGCCAGCGGTCGCTCAGGTCGCTGGCATTGCGCTGCTTGGCAGCAGCTCCAGCAGGCGCTTGTAGCGGCCAAAGGGGCGGGGCCGGCTGCTGCAGATGTGTCCATCAAGGCTGACACGGCTGTTCACTTTACAAGGATGAACAAATATATCATTTATGTCTTCACTTTGTATTATCCATGACTTTCATTGCACAATTAAAATAACGCTAATAAACACAGTCAATATAGCCTTTATGAGTCTTTTATAATTATGATTTTACTCCCCTGTTGGCACGTATGACCACTGAGAAATGTAATTGGTGGTAAATAAGCGGGAGCTCATTAATCGCACTTTCGGAAGCCTCCTTTGTATTGCATTGGCGTATTTGCTGAGGAAACACAGGGCCCGGAGCCATAGGGCCGTCTGGGTCCACAGAGTCCTGCAAACCCAGCAACTCCACGGTGAATTTCACCGGCTCGTACAGCTCCAGGAGAGCCCAGACCTCCGTACCCGAATCCCGGTCTGCAATTGGCTGCTGCTTTGGCAGCGGCACTGCTCATTTGCATAAAGATCAGCTTCTCTCAACTTCTACTTGACGCTCTGGTCGCTGGCATTGCACCGCTCGCTGCAGCCAACGCCCCTGACGCCCTTCATAGCAAACGTACATTGAAAATGAATGGCTGCCGGCCGCTTATGACGCTTTTGGTGTGAATGCACAGTTAGGTGTTTGATGCCCCGAGTGGAAGCTACACGTGTCAGTTTCAGAGACGGCATAAAATAATGGATGAGCCACCACGATGTCACCCACTAGTTTGCGGACTCCCGTTTTGAAGCCTTGAGTTTGGCATTTTGACCGTCACTATCTTGGATTTTTGGAGCCAGAAGCAACCACATTTGTATGACAGGGTGGTACTGTGGAGGAGCGAGGAGTGGATCTGACTGATGCCACACAGACAGCCTGTCACTCAAATAGGCCCCGCCCTTAATTGCGCATAACTTTAAAACTTAAAAAATATAAACAGGTGAATTATAGAAAAATTCACACCTAGTTCAGTTGTCATAAACAAAATCACTTGTGTGCGAAGCTGTAAACGTGTTTATTTCCGCTGTGAAAATTGGCCTGTGGGCGTTTACACACTCTTGGAGCTAGCCTCAAGTGGCCATTTGAGGGACTGCAGTTGGCTCTCCCATGACAAAGTCAGATCATATACGTCACTTTAGAAACATGGATATGATGCAAATGAACGTGCAAATGTCATGCATTCATGGTTTGTAAAAATGTACAATGCCGTCATTTTCTTCTGGGGGTTGGGCCGACAAAGCATTTGATGCAAAGGTGGTCAAGATCTTGTATTATTGTGCCCAACACGAGGTCAATTTGTTATATTATGCAAGAACAACAGGGTATGTGGCAGGAAAGGTTTAACTAAACCACTCAGTCCACTCTCTGCTCTGCAAATATGTGTATAAGTCTATTGGACTGTGTCTCCTCATTAACACACTTTACAAAGTCTATCACTGTGCAAGAGGAGGTCCATTATATACTGTTTGTATCCAGGCTCTGTAATCAGCTCCTAATAACAGAAATAACACTTGTGAAACCTGGAACCCAACAGCTTTTATACCAATAATGTTCACTACAGCCAAAGGCGACTGATTTAATGGACTTGTTACAGATCAGACCACTATTGTCTGAAGAGGCATGAATTAATCTTGTTGAGCGAAGCAGAATCACTTCTCTTTTCTCCCAGATTAACAGCTGCATTTCCAATATGGCTTTAACTGGCTAATTAAGAAATAGAAGCTGATTCCAGCAAGAAGTGATTCAAAAGAAAGTTTTACCTCCTCCTGATCAGTGGGGGTATTCTTGAGGGAGCAGGTCGAGGGGTGCCCCTCTTCCCAAAATCCTCCACGCCTCATCCTTCATCTGCGGCTGCTCGTCATGTCCCGTCACCGGCACAGTTACACCTGAACACTCTGCTGCTGCCAAACACCTGGCTCCATCTCCCACTGTCCAAATGAAAAATAAGCATAATCTGCCTTTCTGAGTATCCAGCAAATGAGGGATTTCATGACAAATTGGGTGGAGGTTTATTATGCGGAGGGGAAGGCAGAACACAGACAGAGAGGGGCTAAAATAAAGGGACGTGTGGTTAGGAATGGCAGGAATTGTGGTAATGACTTGCAAAATGTTGGCTTGATTGCCAACTACTCATTTTGTGTGTGAAAATGAACAAAGACAGTTACTCTACTTGAATTTCAACTGAAATCTTAAGATTATAACACAAAGTGGGTCAAATTAAAAACATCCACTATAAAATTAAGACCACATTGTATTATTTTTTGTATATTTTAACAGTATTTACAATGCACAGTATATCTAAAATAGGTAATTCAGAAAAATATCAAGCACCAATAATTTTATTGTAAGTCAGTGGTAGAACACAGCACAATGTGGTGAGAAATATGTGCATCATCTTAAGGAGAATTTCAGATTCACACTGCAATAGTAAATTAACTGCCTCAATAGCTTGATGGATGTGTTTCTTAAAACTTAATTAGTGTGAAGATAAGTGGGCGTTCAATAAATGTCTAGCAGTTGAATACAAGTGGCATTCAGAAACATTTCATATGGTATAAAGCTGAGGGAGTGCGGCGGGGAAAAGTCACAAAGATGTAAGAGGAGTGAATATAAAGGCAACTAGACTGTCGTGGTTTGTAATACTTAAAGGCCTACATGATGTAGTCCAAATTTCCCAAAGTGTTGCCACTTAAAGGTCCAGTGTGTAGGATTTAGGGGGATACATCAGCAGAAAAGAATTTAATCTAATAGGTATGTTTCCTTTAGTGTAAAATCACTGTCTTTATGTCAACTTAGAATGAGGTGTTTATATCGACATAGGGAGCAGGTACCCGTCTACAGAGATCGCCATGTTGCTCCGCCAAGTAGCCCAGAACAAGCCAAACACTGGTTCTAGATAGGAACATTCCCATTTTCGCATTGGCTACTGTAGTTAGCAGCCCCTCTGCAAAGTGCAGCATCGGAAGAACACAAATTTTTCAACATGAAACGGCTTTACTCAGCGTTTTTAATGGTTTAAATTATCTACTCTTTCTGTATTGGAGAGGAAAAGACCACTGAGGATAATTTAGCTCCCTATAAAAACCTCCTGAACGTCTGGATCTTACGTTATTAGAGAAAAAAGGTGAGCACACATCAGCAGGTGCTACATTAGTTTGTTTTAAAGACGAAGAGACCTCTGCGGATAATCCGGCTGCTGGTAAAAACCTCCTAAACAACGAACACTGAAGGAATTCTAATGGGGAGAAGTTTCAACTGGTTGCAATCTGCAACCCTCATCACTGGACGCCACGAAATCCCCTTTTACACACTGGACCTTTAAGAAAGGACTATAAAGTATCTTGTACGTACTTTCAGAGTGCTAAGAATATCTTAAGCTCCAGGATATTATCATTGTTTACTGTTTTAAAGACCCTTTGCCCTCTCTGTTAAGTGATGTAAGATGAGCAATTATACTTAAATAAAACAATAAGAAAACAAAACTGAACTAACATGGGTACAGAAAAAGAGAAAAATCAATTACACATTTAATTTGCATAATTAAACTGCCCGTTCTGTCATCATTTCCCTCTTTTCTCCCTCTTATCTCTCTTGTGGCTGAAATGCTACTTTCATGATGTTCTGTTTTCAGTTTCCATCTCTAATCTTATGTTTCTATTTCTTTATTAAGTCTTAGCATGTACGTTCACAGATTGATGCCGAACAGTCAACCTGAATGCACATGTATATGTTGGAGAACTATATCACATCATGCTGTGACCAGAACTGCAGAACATTTCTCCTGCCCAGTTCCCAAACCATCCAACTCCTCAACCCAAGCTCCAAAATACTCCCACTCACCCACCCATGGGAGAAAAGGTAATAAAAACAAAGACTGTGTTCAGACAGGTGTATTTCCCGGTATCTTTAGATTTATAATTGAAATATTCAAGCATGTGCACATGCACAAGAGAAATTAAACGCTAGTCTGCAGCAGTATCTGCATATACAACACAAAACAAATTCATATAGAGCTTTTCTGGTCTTAAAGACCACTTAAAGTGCTTTACACTACAGGCACCATTCACACACTTTCATACACTAGTGGCCGAGGCTACCATACAAATCTCCTCAAAGATTCATGTACACTCACACACCAGTGGCTCAGCCAGAGGATCACTCTGGGGTTCAGTAACTTGCCCAAGGAGAGTTCAACATGTAAACTACAGGGGCCAAAGATTGCACCACAGACCTTCTGATTGGTCGATAGACAGATGACTGATCTACCTCCTAAACAGCCACCCCAACAATATATTACATATTACTTCTCTATCAGATTTTTAAAACTCCCAAATATCACCATCACTATCGGCCTCAAAATTTCAGTATCAGTAAGATTGTATTCCACAGTCACAGACAGCCCAGCTGGTACCAGATGTAAATATGACGTTGGACTCTTACGTCACACAGACGTAGAAGTTAGGTTTAAATGAAAATCAGGTTGACAAACTTTTAAATGTTAGAATTTCATGTTGTACATACGTTAACATTATGATGTTTTGCAGACGCTGGGTTTTGTTCTTCATACCTTGCAACTGAATGTCGTTATTCCACGTCAAGATGATGTTGGCATGAGAGGTCTGGATGTTGGAAGTATCAACATCTCATGGCATCCAGTCTACAAACTACGCCGTGCTAAACCGTCAAGAGGGTGATTGAAAGAATAGCACCTTCAACACAAGCAATGTCATTCAACATTTAAAGAACCAAAATGACGCAGACGCCCAGGAGTTTGCTAATGCTAGCAGCAGGAAACAGCCACAACTATCTTTGTAGTAAACTCTGGAAGAGCAAGTGAAAATGTCCAGAGACAACCCACAGGCAGTTCATGTAAGAGCACTTGTACTCAGTACACTGCTCTTGATAACCAGTCGCTGTCAGTTGTAAATAAAACAGGACTGCACTGTTTCTCACTGCATTGGAGCCGAAATATGAGAATTTCGGACACCACATCACTGAAAATAGTAAGCAGTCACCTGGATGCAACTCCAGTTCTATGAGTATGTGCCCAGCCCAGTTTATACTGTGTGATTTTGGGCAGTCCCAGATGAAAGATGATCAACAGTAATCTTTGGTTGTGGCTCTAAAACGGTAGTCCTACATCGCACAGTGAGAAAGGTTTAAGGATGGCCATTGTCACGGTCTTGCGATCTAAGACAGCCGAGGATAAAATTCTTAGTGTCAGAAATCACTTGATGACTGCTGTTACGACGTTTGTCTAATAACCAACCAGTAGAAATGCAGCATGAAATGATGCACTGGCGCTAACAAACAGACAGATAGCAGCTCACCATGGAGGTAAAACGAGCTAAAAGAAATGTGTGGGTTTCCAGCAAAAAGAAAACCTTGTCCACTTGGGGCAGCAGAAGCCTTGCCTGTATGATGATAACATGATCACCTAAAGAAGGATGACGTATGGAAGGAAATAGCGCCGGAGTTGCAGCTGCCAGGTGAGCAACCTAGTAGCGAGCAAACACACGCAGACACAGTGCAGTATGTAGTGCCCACAGAACTTTAGGTTATTTAATAATGTGACCCTCTATGTTGCACTTCACAGTTTGAGAGGTAATAACCTGTGCAGCATCCTTGTCATCGTACAGTCTGCATACATCAGACTTGATGTTGTACCCATGATCTCATATCAGACTCGGTATCGGCAAGTACCCAAATGTGAGTACTTGTATTGTACTTGATCTGAAATAAGTGGTATTGATGGATCTTTACACTGAATAATTCCAAATACATAACATTTCTGTGTCTTTAACAACATTTAATTCTTTGTGATTTATGTTTATTTAAATACACCGTATTACTTTAAAGGCATTCTGTATTGTCTTCAGTACTACTACTTAACAGAACACTCCTGCACTTGCTCTTAAGTACTGCTTTGGGAAACGTGTGTGAAAAGTGTTAAAAGTGTTAAACAGACACGCTCTTAAAAAGTGCTCTTAACTTGGAAGGTCAAGTGTTAAAAGGAAACAGGACCCAACTGCATTTATGGACTGCAAAACAATAAGGAATGGTATGTGAGGGGAAAAAAAAGCTACCTACAAGTTAACTTCAGAGAGTATGCAAAGCATCCTTTGTTGTAAGTGACCAAAGCAGATTATTCAGACAACACTAATGAAGTTAAACAAAGCAGTGGCAGCAGAGCCTGACAGAGTACGTAACTTCTGTTGAAAACCTAAACACAACTGGAGATGAATAAATATCAACTTAAGGAGGGCCGGGGACGGACAAACAAACAACAAGGGGAAAATGGCTTCACTCGCAAAATGGGACATTTAAAAAAATTGCTGACATCTAAAAGGCAATTGAATTTGCATACCACAAACTTTCATCTGGGGGATGTGAAGAAAGACTGCACCACAGGAATCATTTAATATTTAATAAATTAGAAACAGTAGCTATGGCTAATTAGAATTTGCACATTTACAAATCAGCCCTGATAGCAAAACAAATTATGAAATATAACGCTGCTCTGTGGATTACCGAGGGAAAATCAGATGATAGACAAAGCAAATGGAGTATCGCTAACAACATTCTGTCAGAACACATCACACAGCTAATCCAGTTAGAGGGGGGTGCCATAGAGGCTTTGCTTTAAAATATTGATACGCTATTCCGTAAAAGCTTTTTTTCTTTTCGCAAGAGTACATTCAGTCTAACACTTGCTTATTGCTCATGGGTCATTAGCCTCTCATCCTCTGCTGCTTGGCCAGTTTGCTTTGAAAGAAAGGCCTGTGATTAAACGAATGTGTTTGCTCTGGTACTCCATTAGAGGAGGTCTGGACGCTCGCAGTTCCATTGCTTATATTATGGGTACAAAGGCAGGCAGTGTGTAAACTGTTGTTGTATTCATTATGAGATTACTTCCTGGTGCGATGGCTTTTGGTAAAAGCCATGTATTTCTTGTAAGGGGACTCGACATGCACTCAGGGGAAAAACATTTATCAAACGATAAAGGCCAAGGCCAAGGCATATTCAAACTTAAGTAGTTATAGAGTAGATGCCATACAAAATCTACATCAATAAAAGTCATATAAAGAAATGTGGAACAGCGCAGAGTGGATTATGGCTATTCTGCATGTCAGGCTCAGGCTTTTAACATAAAGTGAGAGCATATTTATCATAATGTAGCAGACGCATAATGTAACACTTTAACTCCATTTTGAAAATATTTTATCAAGTTTTCATTGCAGTGAGGATTGCATTTAGTGTCTATACATACAGTATCTGTCTGTGGTGTTTGTGCCACCAAACGAGAGTGTTATTTAACAACCAGTTGCTGTTTTCCAACATCGTTTAAGTCACCAAACATGGTGTTTTTAGTGACCGATCGCTGTTTCCTGCTGCGTTTATGCCACCAAACATTGGTGCTTTTAAGCAACGTATCATTATGTTTCAAGCTGCTTCTCCAGTACACTGCGGTGTAGAAAAGTGCACTGGCCACCACTGTGTGATAGAACATGGTCAACATCTCTACATACACATCAAAGGACCTCAGTGTCCGCAGGAAGAACAGATGGCTCTGCCCCTTCCTGTAGAGGGCGTCAGTGTTAGGACCAGTCCAGCTTATCATCCAAGAGGACCCCCAGATATTTGTAGGTGTGCACCACCTCAATGCCCTCCCTCTGTATGGAGACTGGTTGATGGGGTGACCTCTTTCTTCTGAAATCCTCCAACCATCTCCTTGGTTATGGCTGTGTTCAGGTGGAAACAGCACTTACTGCACCAGTCCCTGAAGGCATCCCCAAGGTCCCTGTACTCCTGCTCCTGATCGCTCCTGATACGAGCCAAAATAGCTGTATCGTCAGAGTATTTTTGTATGTGGCAAAACTCTGAGTCCACTGTGTAGAGTGTGAACAGGAATGGTGCTAAAACAGGTCCCTGTGGAGTACCAGTGCTGCTCCTGACCATCCCAGAGACACAGCTTCCAAGCCTGACATACTGAGGCTGCTTTGTCAGGTAGTCTGTTATCCAGGCGATCAGGAAGTGATCTACTCCCATGCCCTCCAACCGGTCTCTCAGTATGGGGGGCTGGATAGTATTAAACGCACTTGACAATTAAAGGGAAAGGATCTTCACACAACATCCTGGCTCCTCCAAGTAGGTGGAGGCCCGATGCAGCATGTAAAGAACCGCATATTCCACTCCAATGTGCTCCTGATAGGCAAACTGGAGGGGGTTCATAATGTGTGATGTTAAGACCACCGGTGGGCAGTCATTTAACTCAGCCGGGCACCCCACTTTGGGCACCGGTACGAGACAAGATGTTTTCCACTGCACAGGGACTTTGCCTGTTTGAAGACTCCTGTTAAAGAGCCACTGGAGGGGCTCCACTAGGTGGGCTGAACAGTCTTGCAGGAGCCTTGGACACACTCCATCTGGGCCTGTAGCTTTCCCTGTACGCAGTCTCCTGAGCTCCACCCTCACCTCGGCTGTAAAGGACAATGGTAGTTGGCCGTGGGTGGTAGATGTTGTAGCTGTAGCTGTAGCTGCAGTAGTGGGGGAGGGGCAACTTCTAGGTGACAGTAGAGCAGGAGCAGCAGCAGCAGGTGACACTGTGGAAGGGGGGATGGATGCAGGGGTTGGGTGAACATCGCCTCCTCCATCAAATCTGTTAAAGAACAAGTTGAAGTTGCTGGCTTTGTCCACATCACCATCCATAATCTAACTATTCTTCTTTGAATAGCCTGTGATGTTCCTCATTCCCTTCCACACCTCTCTGATGTTGTTCTGCTGAGCCTCTCCTTGTCCCCTTTCTTGAACGCCAGCTTTTTCTGGTTGAGGAGCTGCTTGATATTATTGTTAACCCAGGGTTTATTATTGAAAAAACAGCGTACAGTCTTTACTGGCATCACAGTGTCCCTACAGAATTATATATATTCTGTTAGAATATCCACCCTCCTGTCCATGTCCATGTTGTTGTCCAGTGGCTCCAGTAGTACAGTCCAGTCTGTACATTCAAAACAGACCCTAAGAGACTCACTGGTCTCCGGGGACCACTTCCTGCCCACATAATTATTGTTAATTATTGCAACGAATGCACTAGGATGCTGGGTCTGAATCCTAGCAACAGTTTCATGGATGACGTCACACGCCACTGCTGTTGCTGCCCGCGGTGGAATGTAAACAAAAATGGTGACAACTCCCGTGGTACATAATATGGTCTAAGACCGACTGCCAACAGTTCAAAATCCTGACAGCAGATCTTGTCCTTCACCGTCACATGTCCAGGATGACACCATTTATTGTTCACAAGCAGGATCAATCCCCCACTTCTGTTTTTGCCGCTCGCCTTCACGTCCCTGTCTACTCGCACAGTAGAGAATCCGGGTAGGTTCACACAGGAGTCAGGCACATTGTCATTCAGCCATGTCTCCGTGAAACACATGAAACTACACTCACTGTAGAGTTGTCGGCTCCTCACCAGTGCCAGCACCTCGTCACACTTGTTGGATAGCGAGTTTACATTCCCCTTAAGGACCGACGGCGGGAAAAGCTTGTATCTCCACCTCCTAACCTTTAGCTTAGCTACTGCTCTGCAGCCTCTGAACGGCTTCCTCAGCTCAGCCGGTAACGGGTGTTTGACTCCATAAGTGGTTCCTCTCAGAGCCAGAAGATCATCCCTTGTGTACACAACTTTAGTCATTACATTGGAAAAAATCATTAAAAAAGAAAAAAAACACACTCAAACATGACTCAAAAACATGAGCTACTCAGACTTGCTGCCACTCTAACCGGCGCATCTTTAGCAACCTGTCACTGCATTTCCAGTGGTTTTTGTGCCACCGAGCATGGGTGTTTTTTAGCAAACCATTGCTGCGTTTCCAGCAGTACTCGTGCCAGCAAATATGGGTGGTTTTTTTTAGTGAAAAATCATAGTTTTCAGCTGCATTTGTGCCACGAAACGTGGGCTTTTAAGCAACGTAACATTACAATTCAAGCAACTTTTATGCCACCACACATGAATGTTCTATAGTGACCCTCTGCTGCATTTCCAATGACATTCAGGCCACCAAACATGGGTGTTTTTGAGTGATGGGTCACTACGTTACAAGCCCCATTTGTGCCACCAATAGTGGGTGTGTTTTTAGCAACCTGTCACTACCTTTCAAGTGGTTTTTGTGCCACCAAGTGGTAGCGTTTTATGGCAACCGTTGCTACGTTTCCAACGACGTTTAGCCCACTAATCATGGGTGTTTTTTAGTGACCAATTGCTACATTTCCTGCAGCTTTAATGCCATCAAACATGGATGTTTAATAGGAACCCCTTTCCACATTTCTAGCAGCGTATGTGCCACCAGACATAGGTGTTTGTTAGTGACCTGTCACGTTTCAAGTGGCGTTAATGCCACCAAAAATTGGTGTTTAATAGTGACCTGTCACCATGTTTCCAGTGTCATTTGTGCAACCACATCTGGGTGTTATCTGGTGACCCGCTGCTGCGTTTCCAGTAGCGTTTGAGCCATAAAATGGGTGTTTTATAGCGACTGATCACGACGTTTACACTGCATTTCCAGTGGCTTTTATGCCTCCAAACATGGTTGTTTCATAGCAACCTGTTGCTATATTTCCAGTGGCTTTTGTATCACAAAACATGGGTCTTTTAAGTTAAACCTATTTTTTTTTTTTTTTAACAAATATCAAGTAGTTTTGTGCTTAAACATAAAATGTACAAATGTAGCATATCCATGGTTTGCAGGAATGCACAATGCTAACGTTTATTCCTGGGACTGAGCATGGTAATGTACTGTAGAGTAAGCTCAACTGTGAATCAAAACACCTATGTAACCCTGGACACTGTTGGACGTCATTGCCTTTGACATGCATTAGCTTACTCTCTTTCCAAGCCTCAATACAGATCAGCTCTCCAGAAAAGCAGCTATTCCATCACATTCACTCCATGGCTCATAGTTACCTTACCCTGGCTGCTTCCTCTGTCCGTATAATGTGTCTGGGGTGTGTGTTGACAACACTGAAACATGTACAATAGTGCAACCCTCTCTGACGCAGCTGGTGTGTGTTGTACTTGAGGCTGTCCTGATGGGTCAATGGGTTCAAGCACTTAACATGTAGGCCTATTATGCTGTGATCCTGGCTCTTAATTTGAAACACATTATCTCCTCGCCCTCTGTCATCCCTGAGCAAAGGAGCAGAAAACATCATAAAAATAAGAGCACATATTATTTTACATATATAAACAAAAGGCCAGATTCATGTTCTCACCATTATTATTCACACTGTTATAGTTTTATAGGGTTGTAATGATTTAGGTGAAAAGGCATGAGAGGAGGATTTGTTGTTTTATTTAAGGCTGCTGTGGAAACCTTTGCACTCCTTGACAACAGGGGGTCAAAAAATGCCCTTTGAAAGAGAAATGTGCTGCGACATTGTCAGCCTTAATCTGCAAACTCTGTTATGATAGCCTGCTATGATAGCTTAGAGTAGGGAAGCTTATAAGGTTGCAGAACTACAGTTTATATGAACCATACATTTGGCTCATCACATACAAAGGTAACTTAAGGTCAGATTTGAACAGAATGTTTAACATGACCCAGTTTCTTAGTTTTTCTTAGTTTGACCTTGCAATGCAAAAGCTTTAGCTAGTTTAAAACATAAGGTCTTAAAATTGTCATAGCTAATATATTGAACAAACTTTTGATGGAAACACGATTATGATGTACTACTGCTCTAAAATCAGTTCATATCTTGTGTCTTTTTTAAAAATTAAACTGTTTTCCTTTTGTCCCATTCACCCAAATACTTTAGGTGAATGGGACAGCATGGGTTTGGGTGATTGGGACGGTGCTAAACAGGCTCTGCTCATAAAGAAAATTATCAACCTTGCAAAGAGAACCATTGTGTACACTCTAGATTAGTGCTTCCCAACCTTTTCATGTGTGCAAGCCATAAAAGTATTTATGGACTAGCTGGATTTTGCTTGGTGTTTTTTTGCAGGCCATTTTTTTACTAGCTGGACTGGCCAGTCACCAAATTTACACTTATATACTACCATAAACAGCAGGTCAGTCAGTGATTGTCACACAGGCTCCGACAGGCTTCATTCTTTCATGGATCATTAAGTGACTTTTCATCTGCTGCTTTTTACACTTGTTTGGACTCAGGAGTACTACTTGGACTCAAAAACAGACTTTTATGGTCAGTGGAGTGAAGACGGGCAGGATGGTTGGAGTTGAAGAGGTGTTTCATATTTGTGAAGGTCATGTCCAAAGTAGCCTTATGTTTAAATATTTGTTGAAAGTCAAGGTGAGAAGAGATTGGGCCTTTTTGTGGGTAGTTTTACCCATTTAACTACAAAAAAAAATCTAAGAGAAAGCTGCATTCATCATGTCAACAGTATTTACTTGATAATCTAAAACTTTATCCCTAGTTTTTAAATTTGGAGTTGTATTGTATGTGATATTCCAATATCTGAACTTTTATACTATGGACATTGGTTGACAAGCAACTGATTTGTGGTACATGACAGGGACCCCATGTGGCATCTTTAGGATATTACTGAAGGTCTGGCATGGGCGACTCTGGCCAAAAGACTGTATGTAATGATGAACAGCATGAAAGTAGATCTCTGAAGTGTTTGTTATTCTAATACGTTTAGTTTTAATTTGTTATTTGATGTTATAAAAAGGGGGTGTGGCGTCATTGATCAAAGATCGACAGCTGTATGTGCCAATCGGTGTACGGGCAGGAACTCTATACCACTGAGATCACTACTGTGTAGACTTTGGCTCAAAATGACATCAACAGTGCAAGATGGCAGCCTGGCCTCATTTCTGTACAGTGAGAGGAAGTGGAGTCACGTCACGCATCGTTATATACATTCATTGATCTTGCCACACACGCAGTGAATTTCAACACTCTTCTTTTTGCTTTTTGCTTGTACTTGTTCATAGACAGTAACCCCCCACCCTGCGTTTCCATGTTCCAAGCTCCAATCTTAAAACAGGGACATCATATAAACTTCATGAATGTCTACATGTTCGAAAAAATGCTCTAATTTACTGATTTGACCTATTTTCTATTTCTTCTTGATCAGAGGCCAGTTGGCAGTTTTCCGCATTGCACAGAGAATCAAATATTCTCTTACCACGACTGACATCCCATTGATGTTGTGAAATTAAGTTATTTTCTTTGAAATTTGCAGCTTAAACGACCAGAGATCAAACTGTTTAATTTAAAAGACAAGGGGTCAGTCAGTCACTCGCAACTCACAGTGATTCTCTTTCAAATGGAGGAGGTGGGGGTGTCATTTAGAATCACAGACAACATCCATTTAAAAGGGCACACTTATTTGATTAGCAGCCATGATGGGAAGGCCCAGAGAGGGCACGGCATCCTTGATCAAAAGGGGACAACTGGCTGAAATTAAGACAAGTCTATCCTTCTTGCTGCTGCTGCTGCTGCTGCTGCTGTGTCCAGGTAAGGACGGAGATAAAGTCATGGTTATAAATACTCCCATGATCAGATGGTATATCTTAATTTTACAGACAGCTTTGAACCACAGGATCTAAATTTGACAATAATCTCCAATATTAACAACCAAACATTTTGTAAAAAAAAAAAAAAAAAAAAAAATTATTTTCTGTTGGCTTTGCTTACAGACTGCCGGCTGGGTTAACGTGTGGAAGCATGGTGGCCACAACCCACCCTGCAGTCTCCACTGGTTAGCTAACATTAGTCTTAGCCACTCTGCAATGTGCACCATTTGGGTTGGGTTGGAGCTAAGTTAGCTAGGGTTACCGCTGGTTTTGTTGTCCTGGTAGCAGGACAATATTGCTGTGGAAACATTTTGTGTGCCTTTTGGTCGTCCCCCAGGTCCCCTGGTGAATAAGCAGGAGCAACAAAACCCTTTTAGCATTGTTCCCTATGTTAGCACCACTAACTTAACTGACACCGCCAATGGTGCTAACAGAGCTAACAATAATGGTAAAGGGGTTCCACAGCTCAAAACTGAGTCACTTACTCACTGAAGCAACCTGTGGGGAGACCAGAGGGCGGGCACAATATTTCCACACCAACGCTGTTGGGTCAGAATGCCGTCACTAGTGGTGATTGCCGAAAAAGCAGCCCACCTAATGCAGCTGGTGCACAGTGCAGAGCAGCCAATGCTAGCTAACCAGTGGAGACTGAAGGGTGAGCATTGGGCAGCTTCCTCATTTTAACGAGGCTAGCCAGCCGTCTGTCTCTCATCAGATCTGGTGCACAGGGTCGTAAACTAGGAAAAGCAGCAGAATTAACTTGTAGCAGAGCAATCAAAAATATTCTCAGCAGTTAACCAATTAACTGTTGACATCCCTTATTCCATCACAACTGCAGATCTCTCACTGATACCAGTGACATAGATAGTGTTGTTAAGATATTGTATGTGAAGTAGAGAAGATTATTTTGCCCTTCATGCGGAGCCCCTCCACAGGCACGAGCTGCCGGCTCCACCCCTCCATCCCCATGTGCCAACACGTCAATCAGCTGTAATTGCCATCCTGGAGGAACAATATCAGGCCGCGGAGCTCTAACCACACAGATTCATTGCAACACCTAATCTGCTAATGAGCTCAGCATGGCTATTTTCAGCATTGCCGCAGACATCATAGCCATTGCTGAGGAGGCCTGGCGCGGCTTCCAGTGACAGCAGAGGACAGTTGGCCTGTTGGAGGAGGTACAAAGCAGACCTCAGCCTGCACGCTTCAGGACAGCACAGTCACTCCAGATCCTGTTTGGAGGGATACGTGTGATCACGGCAGATCACATTCGCTGCTTAATATTCTGATTTACACGGCCACTTTTTCATTCCTTCAGATTCTGCGTGGTGATATCCCAATGTATAATATCTCCATGTAACAGAACTGCCACTTAGTTTGTGTTTCATCTAGCTCACAAAATCATCAGTGATCTTACAATCAAACTGGATAAATAATACATTGAATAAAGGGCCAGAAGGACAGTTTGTTTGTTTTCCAGCAGCTCTCTGGAGCTCTAAGTTTTGCCGTTCAAGAACAAGAGCACAAAGAAAAAAAAGCAACACAAACAATCCTTAATGGAACTGATACAAGAGGCTTTTTAATTATCTAACTCAATCAGCTAAAGACCAGTGGATCAATGAATCCCCATTACACTCCCCAGCTCTGTGCCCAGACAGCAGCAGTTTACATCAGTTCAAACAGCAAGGCATGCTGCAGCTAAGTGACAGATTACAGGTTGTGGCTAATCTAATGCGGCCACAGCATTTGTACAGAGTACATCTTTAATTCAGACTGCAAGCTTCTCTCATTGTGACCATGTCACTTAACTGATACAACCTCTCTGAAATATTTATTGTCCCCTGCAGGATGTGACTTTAAATTTTGAGGGTTTGTGAGTTTTATCTGGGTAACCTACATTATGGGATTTGTTGAACAAAAGAGACCTGATCTGATTTCCCGGTTTTCATCAGAAATACAGCAGGAAAAATAAACTTCAAGGAGGGATCAAACTTAACATAACTGTGAATTTGTTTTTAAATAGGGATACATGTTATTGGCTTTTTTGCAAATATCCGATATGCTGATGTATAAAAACTTGTTTGGCCAATAACCGATCGCAGATGCTCCAGTTCACATGAACCAAACTTTTCTGGGTTTGACTTTTTTTTTGTTTTTTATGCCGCAACAAAATCCAAAATGTGCCCTGGAACAGACAGTAAGGCCTGTTGTTTTCAGCCTTGTGAATTTCTGGAAAACTTGCAGCCTCAACCATCCAATTAAGTGAGGAGTCAGCAGTCAGTAGCCCATTGTGCACTGCCTGTCCAAGGTGCAAATTTCACGCCATTATGCCGCTCACTATTCTGTATAAAAGGAACTCTTGGAATGGGGGAACAGACTTGTCTCAACAACAATATACAGGACAGCAGATCAAGATCGTGGGCAACAAAGGTGTGGCATTTGGATGACATGTTATGTTTGCAACCCTCCACAGGAGATTTTAGAAGCAGCTTGCAGCAGTTTGCAGCTAACTCATAAAAGAACAGCAACTGAAAATGTCTGCATTGTCTGGGGAGACAATGAGGTCCGGGAGCTCCTTACCCTCCGAGCAGAAGATGAGATTGGCCAATAACACACTGGAGCAACATGTTGATGCTGTTGTTTTGTTCTGTGCAAAAATGCCAAAGAGGCATAAAGAAGGGACTTCGTAGCAGCCCTATAGTGTGATCTCTGTGTAAAAAGGGCCAATGATGGTATAGAACAGTCAAAAAAGTGTTTTTTCAACAATTGTGAATCACTGCAACCCGGACGTACTTGAGTCATACTTGTGCACACGAAATATGAGTAATGTTTGAGACAGATACACACAGCATAAGCACACACAGCAACCCACAGTTTGACAACGGCACACTGTGAGGTCGGACACAGAGGGCTCAGCAGGGACGAAGCACCTGCCGCAGCAAGCAAACACGCCGTCTGAGGTCATTCTGACTTGACTAGTGGACTTCACTACAAGCTGACTGGCTGATGAAACAGGTGACGTGCTTAACATTTGAAAACCAGCCGCTGGCGATTTGACCAGCTGAGTTGCAGGTGACATCATCAGCCATCTTGAGTCAAGCTCAGACTGGCCAGCTCACACTGCTCCAACTTTTTGCTGCAACGTTCTAAAATGGTTTCATCTCATCATGACTCTTTGGTGTGGTCTGGGCTTAAAATGCCAAAAAATGCCCATCATGATATCCCAGAGCTCAAGTGCCCGCTTCAAACTGCTTGTTGAGTCCAACAAGTTGCAAATCTAAAACGTATAAACACCATCCACTGCTGCTAGCACTGGGTGTACAAGCAGTTACTGTTGAATTACTTTTAAATTGCAGTCGTTGCAGTCATCCACTTTTAAAACTTTTCTACATAGATGTCTGTTGTTCAAATGATGGTACACCCACTGGATTATGTTAGGCTTGAATTTCAGTGTGTCGATTTTGAGTGCAGAGTATTTTCATCTGAGGATTGTTGAGGCCAAACATGTCGATCATGTTTGGATTGCAGAGAATTCAATATTTCTCCAGGAAATCCTCCCAACCTGACTTGCACTGACATGCGTAAGTATTTTCCAAAAACATAACTACATTAATGCGATCCTTAATGTATTTCTCTGTGGATTCAAATTGGTTCTTCTGGATTAGTAAGACTAGAAAATGACTGGAAGATTAAATTAAATCAAAGTCAGATGCTCAGACTGTTTTATTGAGATGACAAAGCAGCGCGAGATATTGAATGGGCATTGTTTGCTTATGTCCTGCCTCTGCCTCGGTGCAGAATTCGTTTCTCATATGCAGGCATCCACACAATTATTTTGGGTAGTGCCAATTGAATATCTGATTGGGGTTATGAATTCAGGGGATTAATTTCACTGCAACAATGCATCAATTGTTTCCAGTAAGAGACGCGGAGGCGGTGTTGTTGTTCAGTAAACTGATCATACACAGAGAGTACTAATGCTTCTGTGGTGGAATCCATTGATCTGCTGTCCCCCTGCATAGTACTTCCCTAATGATATCTGAGATGCCAGTGTTACAGAAACGGAGAGCAGCATTTCCCCAGCCCTCTAGAGCAATTTATTGTGGGAAGGTAATAATAAGTCTATATTTGAAAAAATGGACTAGATGAGCCCCTGTCTGAATGTGGGCTGTGAGCCTGAAACCACAGCAGCTCATGGTGGCACTGCGAGTCATTTTCAATTTTTCTTCACAGGGAGACATCAGTGACTATAAGAGAGCAGTTAAAGAGAAGCTGCGTTATATTTGTTAAAATGTGCACCGACTTTTCTCAGCACTTTTATTCACTCTGTTAGGGACTATACAAAACTTATGAGGGAAAAATAAAAGACACTAAAAGACAAAGAATCCATTACCCTTTGCCCTGATATCTCAAAAACAATATATGTATGGCAAACATATTAAAGTGATGAATATACCAGGCACTCATTTTTTAATAAAAAGCTGCTGATGGTTACAGTAAGGCCTGTTACGATAGATACTTTTACTGGGCGATACACTGTCTAGGGCTGCCCCTTGAAAGTCAGAGATTCGAATGTGAGTCAGAGACCTCTCAGTCAACTAAGATTGCTTCAAGTCAAGCAATCAGTGCTAATCAGTGTACTGTGCAGGCTACTTCTGTGGACATTTTGGTTCCCAGATTTTGCTGCGGAGTGAGTGCTCTTGACTTTCGCACTACTCTTGTACAGACAGCTGTGGATGTGATGCGGCAGCTCGCAAGAGGAGTAACTTTGCACCATAAGGCTCCAGGATAACATTATCTTCTCTCTTCTGCTTGGAATTGGTGAATTCACAGCTCATACATACTTTACACAACACAGTCTCTGGTTTTTGCTTGATATCTTGTGTCAGCCAAAAATGTTGCACGTTTCCAATCCGTCGTTAGCACCAATTGCTTGTTTACTATACTACATGAATGCCACTGTCACATTGAAAATCTTGCCAGCTCAAATTTTTAAACTTCATATGGAAAAAATAAAATAAATAAATAATAATTAAACATTTTTATGATTGAATCTGATTCAACTGACATAATTCTGAGTCGGGAGCAGCCCTAAAATTGTCCAAGAAATAACTGCAATAAACTATATCATTGTCATTTTGAGACCATTTTATGCCACTGATACAATAATAATACAATTAGGATTGAGTATCATCTCAGTATTTTTAATAGTACTGACCAACTTACTTTGATACTACCCAGTACTGATTCATGCTAAATTAATCAGTGACAAATTTTGCTGCCTATGAGCGCACCTGGGTGAGAATCCAGTGAGCACTGGAGGTGGGAAGCTGCCCACAGAACTCTACGCTTTGGGATGCTTTGCAGGGGAGACAACGGAGGAGTGCGAAATGCCACGCAGACAGGAAGTTGGCCAAGGAGCTTAGCCAGCTTCCAGGGAGCCAAAACTATCTCTGCAGCGCTGATGGTTTCTGGTCCTTTTATTTTTCTACTTTATTTAAGAAATACCCTGGTATCACTGCCAGTGTGTCGCTGCTGCTGCTCGCTGTATGTGCTTGTGGCCCTCCACCCACAGACACGCACACACACCCATATTCTTATTGACTGTTGATGCTGGTTTTTTGTAATATTGTGGCGTATTTATTATGAATACGGTCCATTTGATGCTCATTTTCTTTATGTTTTTTGCTGTTTCTTCACTACAACAAATGCAACTGTAGCCAGTATCTCACTATCACTATCCTCACTAATATTTTAAAAAGCTACAAATTATACTCAGCAACAAAATAAGCCTGAAAAGCTGCAAATCAGAACGGAAGTACATGGAGTTGTTAACTAGAGATTAAACACTGTCTCATCGAGTTGCACTGGTGTGAACCGGCAGGTTTTTAGGACGTTGCAGAACAGGGCATTGCAACTAGTTGCCTGTTTCAGCTTGCCTCGTTGCAAATCTTTGGTCTGAACTGGGTTTACGATAACAAGACTGTCGATATTAACAGCCTACATTTATGTCTACCAGCAGTTCTTGAAGACCTCCATGCTAGAAAATAACTTTAAAGTCATGAAAACTAACTGTATGTGACAGTTTCCACAATGAAATCATTTTAGCCTATTTGTTTGTTTTTTTCTTTATGTATTTATATGCTGTTTTGTTGAAACAGTTTTTGAAAAAGAAAATCTAATCGTCGGTCAGAGGCAGCAGCCAAGTCCAGTGATAAATATAACAGTGCCAAATGAATGCTGGGGAATGTTGAACAGTATTTGTACAGCTGATAGAGTGTCTTGTTTTACTAATGCAGTCAGGGATTTGTCATGTAGTAGAAAATGTAATAAGCAACTAAAACCACAATCAGCAAATGTATTTCCAGAGGCTGTTTTTTTTCTCTCCCCTGGGTGAAGATGTCAGTGGTGCATCATCAGCTAGTGTATGGTAAACATAACACTGAAACAAACCACAGTCAAGTTTCTGGCCATTGATCTTCAGTCATTAGCTATGAGCTCATGGCGCCACTCAAAGGCCAGCAGGACTCTCAGGGTAATATAAGCACGTAACTCCACTATTGATCCTCATACGCCCCTTTTTGTGTCAAACACTCTTAATAGAGGGTGTTAAAAAACATAATGGAACCGAGAAAAATGGTTCATCCAAACTGAGACTGCAGTGAGACTGAAGGTTATGATTCATTTAGTGTGGTAGACAGTTAAAGAGATTTATGAACAGCTGCTTTAATTTTGGCACCTGATTCAGATTTTCAGTCTTAGTTTTAGGGTGCTTTCAGACCTAGAGTTTCTTTGGTCTGAATCAGGGACTCATGTTGTTACACAGTTGTATAATTGCCTAGATTTGGTTCGTGTCCTCACGGTAGCATTTACAAGCGGACCAGATAAAATGCCTTGCACGAAAAAGCTGCTGTCGATTGGTCAGAATTTCCTTGCGTGAAAAATCCAGGAAGTAAACAAAACGTTGAAGAAGAGTACACTTGCAAGATAAATGTGACACTTTCTAATGTCACAATGGAGGGACAACCACGCAGGTTGATTTTAGCGCTGCTCATCATGGACTATATTGCTGTCATTGTTCATTTTAGTTAAACCATACAGTTTGAAAACGAGGTGCGGCTCCAACTAGAAAACAATGTTTTGATGCACTGGATGTGTTGAATGTGCATATTAAGGCAGTACAGGAGGAGGTGCACATTAATAATCCTCCAGCATTGTAACATGCTCATGTGTCATGTGACTGCAGCTGGTTCGGATCAAGATTGGAACACGTTATCAAATCAAACAAACCACACCAGAGTTTGTTTGTAACTGGAGGAGACCACCTCTTCAGGAAGGTCTCTGTCAGATTGTGGTGGTGCAATTGCTGTGTTCACACCTGCCCAAAGAAACCACACTTAGGGGGCAAACAAATTTGAGTTCGATTGAACCGAACCAAATGGGGCAGGTGTGAAAACACAGTTAGTCTCAGTTTTTTGACAAAAGTGGGTTTTACTTTTAGTCACATTTTGTCATTTGGTTATTGTTAATTTTACTCTAGTTTTAATCGACAAAAATGTAAAATATGGAATAATCTTAGAATCAGAAGGTTGTTGTTTTTTGGACAAGTTTTAACAGTTGTGTAGACACATTTTAACTGAAATACATTTGTGGCCCTACAATTTGAAAAAAATTCATTCATTCATTCACTCATCTTCTAACCGCTTCATCCTCTTGAGGGTCGCGGGGGGGCTGGAGCCTATCCCAGCTGACATCGGGCGAGAGGCAGGGTACACCCTGGACAGGTCACCAGACTATCACAGGGCTGACACATAGAGACAGACAACCATTCACGCTCACATTCACACCTACGGACAATTTAGAGTTACCAATTAACCTAGTCCCCAATCTGCATGTCTTTGGACTGTGGGAGGAAGCCGGAGTGCCCGGAGAAAACCCACGCAGACACGGGGAGAACATGCAAACTCCACACAGAAGGGCTCCCACGGCCGGGATCGAACCAGCTCTTGCTGAGAGGCGAGAGTGCTAACCACCACACCACTGTGCCGCCCCCCGGCTCAAACATCATTGATCAATATCACGTGGACTACAAAACAGAAACCAGAAACCAGGGCTCTTCCGCTCTTCAAGATCAGGGATTTGCCTACAGACTCTACATTCACTGAATGTGAGTCTGTTTATAGAGACTACTGCTCTTTATACTGCATTAGTTTCTCTCAGCGTCAAGTATTGCCACAGATGGGTTTACTTTAGAGTTGAAAGTGTGCGCTAGCAATGAGAACGGGCAGAAATACATGCATCTCCCCAGTTAGCGGTAGTGCTTTTTATCTGTCAAGATTGTTTTGGTGTGAGTTGCTGAGTGTTTATGATATTGGCCAAAGAGATGTCTGCCTTCTCTCCAATATATTGGAACTCAATGGCACTTGGCATGTGGTGCTCAAAGCATTAAAAAATAAATAAATACATTTGAAAAACTCAACAGCAATGTCTCTTTCTGGAAATCATGACCCAGTTACTCAAGATAATCCACAGACCTTGTTGCGAGCAGTTTCATGTAGGACCTATTTTCTTTCTACTGATCACTGTATCACTGTGCAGATGGAAGCGTGCATCCACTCATGGACTAGAGGCTCGTGTTTGTGACAGTACAAGATTTAAACAATAGTGTCGTCCTCGGCTGAGCTGTAACATTAGCTAGCTTACTGGTGCTAGGTGAGCTAGCAGTAGATGCTAAAATACAATGTGTGATTCTGCAGATGCATGCAGATTATCAAAAAAGATTTTGCTTTCAAACAGTAGTTAAACCGTTTGTCCATATCAAAATAATGATTGCTTTTTTAATCTGTTGATAAAAGTTAAATTTATTTTGTCATTGTCTTTATTTTGAAAGGTAACTTTAATTTAATTTAAGTCTTGTTGTCTTCTGTTGATGAAATTAACACACACAGATAGTAAGACAGACAGCCAGACACTCAGGGAGACAAACAGACAGAAAGATAGATAGATTCCAATAACCCATCATAATTAACAGTAGTAATAAAATAATCCAAGTGGGGTTTACTTTAAAAAGAACTGTCAATCCAAATTAATGCAATAAACATCAAGGCAGACCATCTCTGAGCATCAGCATTTCCAATAAAATTTTCTTTCAGTGAAAAGATA
Source organism: Epinephelus fuscoguttatus (assembly GCF_011397635.1). Classification (NCBI taxonomy): domain Eukaryota; kingdom Metazoa; phylum Chordata; class Actinopteri; order Perciformes; family Serranidae; genus Epinephelus; species Epinephelus fuscoguttatus. The sequence continues at coordinate 35,370,341 of NC_064761.1, forward strand.
ATTGGATGATTTCCTGAGTTCCTGAGATCTATTATAGAAAAAAACACTCACTTTCATTACACCAGACTTTGACATCATTTCAAGTTCTCATTTTACAAAAAAAAAAAATAAAAAAGTGAAACTGGAATGGAGCACAGTTCAACCCCTGGGCTAATAGTGGGGCCTTTTATCTGTAGCAGAAAAAAGTGTCTTTTGACAGAAACAGCACCCTGAGTCTGGAGCGAGGAGGAGGAGGGAGAGTTCTGGGCATTGTCTCTCCAGAGGACACTAATGGGTTTTGGTGTCATGTGTTTTTCACTCAACACTTGACACATGGAGCCGTTCTCCTTCAATCACCCCACTTTAATGTCCATTACGATGAGGTATGCCAAAGTAACGGGCTGACTTTCGGTCACTTAGATTGTCCAAAATGAGAGTCTATTTTAAAGACATCCCTCCTTTTTAAAATACCATCCTTTCTTTGCATCTTTGCACGCAAAGTTGTCTTAGTAGCACACACTGTATCTAGTGTGTATGTGACATGATTTTGTAGTTTTAAGTGTGTAAGAGTCAATGTCTGCCTGTCAGGCTAACTTGGTGTCTGGCCATGTATGTAAGTAACAAGGAACTATTGCTTGTAATTCTCTTTCCAAGGCACTAGACTGTCTAATGAAGCCCTGAATGCCAATGAGGGCGGGGGAGGAGGCTTCACAGTATTTGGGGCAATAAAAGATGCATTTTATCTTAAGAAAAAAAAAAAACATTCTCCTGAAATACAACTTCTCCTTGTCCTTACCTGGCACAATTTAAATTATTGCTCCATCCCAGTAAAGTAGGACACTCCATACCTCCTAATCCATTAGACAATTAATTTGGGAATTTAAAACATTGCTGCAGATTTCTGCCGAGCAGTTGTCGTAGTTCTACCAGACACAGAGCACTCGGGGGCAGTCCCTGAAACTTGAGTAGATGATTAAGTGCATTTCTGCTCCTGAGAAGAGATTATGTCTTGTGCTAGTGCCCGAGACAGAGGATGGAGCATGGCTGTGGAACTTGGCAATGGTCGAGGTACATTGAGATAATGATGTACCTGTCCTCAACAATAACGCTAATCATATCTCACCTCTAGGGTATCGCTTTAAGGTCAGAACAAATTCACTACCATACATTAAGTCCTTGTATTGTTTTAATGAAGGTGCACGGATTCCTGCCGCTACCCATTGCACTTACACCTCAAATACCCCGTGTGTATAAATGCCTCCGAAATCTAATTCTCTTCTCAGTTAGGAGGAAAAAAACATGCTGGAATACAGTACACCTCAGAACACCAAACATTATGAGTAAGGAGATTGTGACATATAAGACCGCAGGCCCATTTTTAATGAATGCGAAACCTGGTTTACACTGAACCGCAGTCTAGTGCCCTAAAATTATAGCCATGCAACACCTTTCCACTCTGCACACTCATAAGGGCAGCAGCAGCACTCCAAATGTATGGGGCCACTGAAACGAGCATCTGTGTCGACGCCAGCGCCTGATGGGAGTTTTTCATAGAGGGAGCCATACAGATATATTTATGTTTCTCCCCCCATTACCAGAGCTTTAAATAATAAAGTAAAATAAATAGCATCCATTAAACTGATCACATTGTGCTAACTCAAATTGTGTTTATTATGCTAATGGTACATGAAATTAAGAAAAAGACCTTGATGCCAGTGGATTTAATTAATGGGCTTTGGGAAAGGCACTGAGACATAATTCATTTCTGAGTAAGTAAGTCTCATTTGCAGTTCCATGGGTCCTCATGCCGCTGATTGCCTGAGTTATTCTTGCAGATGTGCTGCTCACAGCATGTCCCTCCATTAGAAATGAACACCTCATTATATAAACTACCTAATTAAACATAATACAGCTCCGCATTGACTCATTAATGCGTAGCCCTCTTTTCTCTGAAGGAAAGAATGTGAGGGGGAAAAAGGGAGAGAGACGGAGATAAAGCAAATGAGAGATAGAGGAAGAAGAAAAGGCTGAACAGTGCAGGCGAGTCCACTCCAGTCCCATCGTACAAAATAGGATCTACATCCTTTCACAAATTTCAGCCATTGTTACAAGCACAATAAAAAAGTGGTGAAAACATTGGTTATAGGTGTGAACCGCACTGCTGAATACTGTTTTTACCCTCTCCAGATAGCTAATTATATTTGGTTAAACACAGGTGGGCAACATTAAAATGTTCAGACAAATTGTATGTCACCTTTGTGTTAACGACCAAAGGCTAAAAACACCAGACAACACAAAGTCTGTTAGAAAAGTGAACTGGGGAAAAAAAAAAAAAAAAAAGGCCAGGCAAAAAGGAGATCAATGAATAAAATTGAGACCACTGTGGCTCCATCACCCCCAGAACCTAAAACAAACACTGGCTGTGTTACCCTCAATAATTCAACACTAATTGAAAAGAGACACACCACTTCAACAACCACAGTGCTGCAGAGTCATCAATCGTTGACATGCTCACACCGCTCCATTCACTGCTTTGCATGGTGTGTGTATATAATAGGGTTGGCACTTTATACTGACCTCCCGATTCGATATGTATTGTGATTCTTAAGAAATGAGATTCTTCAAGTATTGCGATTTATTGTGATTTTTTTTAAATTTATTTTTTAAGTTGAATCAAACACTTCTAAAGAGTGTTTATCAATATATATCAATGCACATCTCATGTCAGTCTGTCTGACTTTTATTTCAGCAGCTTCATATACTACAAAGAAAAGTGGTAAATAAACTGTTTATGGTCTTATTTTTAACTATTTCAATCCAGTTAAATACTTTGTGACTTTGCTCTATGAAAGGTACTGTATTAAATAAATAATTAACTTGGGGCTGTCAAAATAACGCATTATTTTCAATTAATTAACCACAAACGGCAAGATGGAACTGTTGATCGACGGGAAATTTCATGCCATCAGAGTACTTCAAGCCTGAAATATCAACTAGACACAAAGCATTTAGCAGCGAACCCGGAGGTCCAAGCTAGCACAGCCTCTGATGCTAGCGCTAGCAGCCAGTCTCATCAAGCCACGCTCGACCAGGCGTTCAGACACAAACTGAGGAAGTCTACCTGTGACTAACTAACTGCCTTACAAAATGGATTGCAATGAACTGCAGACTAGTGCTGCACGATTAATCTAATCGCAGTCGCAATCGCGATGTCAGGCTGTGCGATTACATAACTGCAAAAAGGCTGCGATTTGCGATTTAATGTAGGCTAAATAAATGTTAACATGTGTGCCTGTGAACGTGACTGCCTCTCCTGTAGTGTGTGGAGTTTGTTGACATCACACCCACAAGCTATCCTGGTGCGTGCAGCCGGCGTGCAGCAGTGACCGACACAGACGCTGAAGAAGAGAATGAGCACGACCATGAACAGGCTGAGTTGGTGGCGAAAAAAATGTCAATGTACATGGTGATACTTTGGTTTCAGGTATGGCGACGCTGAACAGACGTGCTGTGAAAGTTAAAGTCGCCACGTCCCGCGGCAACACGACCAATCTATATCAGCACAGGGAAAAGTAGGAAGAGTGCATGCGAGAGAAAGCCAAGCCGTGTAACGTTTAAGACAATGAGACAACTGAAAGCCACCAGAGCCTCATAAAACAACACCCAAGCACAGTTAAGCATACATTTGTAAGTGTCACAGGGAAATCGTATGGAAATTGGAAAATCGGAAATCGTGTTGTGCTATGGCGCTGGAATTTGTCACTTACGTGACAACGCCTGAATGCAACACAGGCTGGCTCTGCTGTGTGTACAGTTCCATGCTGTGCTGCTGTGTGAGCAGCGTGTTTGACTGTGCTCACTCTGTTGATGGTCATTGACACACTGTCTGTCCATAACAATAACTATGTCAGGTCAGTGCCCCCCTAATATAATGTAGGGGAAACACTGAATCAAGCAAAAAGACTCATGATACCATTTATTTATTAATTACATTTTATTGTAATTATATTGTAATTGCAATCGCAAATCGAGATATTGTCCACCATAATCGCAATCGCACATTTTTACCAAATCATGCAGCACTACTGCAGACCAGTTTCAGTGGTAGAGGACAGGGGGACAAGTGTGTCCAAATCCAGCATAATTTACTACGACACATTTACAAAAATTCATTTCAATTGAAATTTTATTAAATACCTTCACAGTAAAAGGTGATGTATGCCGTTAATTTAGATTAATTAATCAGCTTGTGATTAATTAGATTAAAAAATTGTATGGCTTGACAGCCCTAAATTCAGTTACACTTAATATACATAAAAATTGTTTAGTTACTTAATTAGTACATGTACAATAGAATTAATATAAAATACTTTTGTGGCGTCCACGACAATATCAACATTGACCATCAGTGATGATTTTTTTTTTTCTCAATATGCTTTTAAAATGGGTAAAATCTTGTATAAGTGCGTACAGCGCACTGATTTATTTGGCTCCTCACCTCGTGCTCTTTCTCTGTTTATCAGACCACACAAGACAAGAATGGGATAGCTCATGTGCCCTACAGTCCCTCCACCTCACTCTACACTTGAAGGACACTATATGCCAGGAGAAGAGTGGGAGTAGATAAAGAGGAGAGTGGGCGGAGGCTTCACAGCCGGAGCTTACATTAGTGTCTTGAATTCAGCCACTGTAATCTGTGTAACAGCAACAACAGAAAGTTTGCTGATCAGGTGGGGCCTTCACAATGGGCTGACTAAATTCCAGCTATTACAGCTGCTGAGGTCTGTGTCCTTGGACCGTCCACCATTTTCTACTTTCTTCCTTGCATAATTTGATTTTGCGAAGTAGGACATGTTGCTGGATCAACACCCACGTTGTGTTTATGGACCAACATTGCTATCAACCAATCACAGCCTTCTGACATTATTGATATGTTAATCCTGCGCTTCGTTCAGAATTCCTGTACTCTTGAACGGGATCAAATTTTTCATACCTTCCTGTAATTTCATCGAGGTATATGGCATATGACAGTATTTGTGTGCAGCACTACGCGTGTCGCTGCAGGCATGACACAGGCCGGCTGTTGACAGTTGGTCCTGCTATGTTTATCTCCACCACTCGCAGTAGTTTAGCTGCCTCTTGCACCAAACTGACCTCTGGAGGCACAAGATGTGCACTGCATGCAAATAATCCTCCCAACAGCCCCTCCAGAATGATGTTAATGGGAAGATGAGTGTCTGAATTTATGATAGTATTGAAAACTATACTGTTGGAATTTTTAAATACCCTGGTACACCGTAATACCATGATACCACCCAAGCCTAGGGAACATGGTAAAACCTAGGGCTGGGCGGTATGACAAAATTTTCATATCACGGTTTTAAGAAAAAATCATATCGGTTTCACGGAATTTCATGGTATATTGCTCAGGTTCGGCCAACTTGACATGCTGCTGTGTTGTGCTATGGCCTATTCAAGTGCCGGAATTTGTTATTTACCTGACAACGCCTGAACGCAACACACGCTCCGCTCCATTCATTTGGGCTCCACTGACTGCGTACGGAAGCGACACGTAGAGAAGCCAGCGGGGTTGTTTACCCTTTGCCGAACCGAGAGGCTGCATGAAATGTTCAAGCATTTTCAACCTAATTTATTACATATATTTGACTGATCTACAAGTTTACTGTACTGTTTGTCATCTACTTGCTTTCAAATGTCTGCCACAGACATTTGCACAATGTCACGGATAAACATGGGTAAATGCATGAAAAAAAAATCATCACATATCACCTCTGATAATGGTTTATTCATTTAAAAACACATTGTGCTCGTTTAGCACACTAATTCATGTAGTTTTTATCTGCTGGAGGGTCACGTAGGGGAGCGCGACAAAAACAGAAGAGCCACGTAAAATAGAGAGTTGTCGCGCGACAGACGGGGGTTGTCGCACCACTCCCATTGCCGGTGAAGCCGCTGATTAACAGTGGGGGGCGAGCTGCTACGGGACTCGTGCTGCAGACGTGTCGCGCCGCTGACGTGCCCGGTGGAGCCTGGCCGTAACTGTCTCGGACTCGGGACGGGTCGTCTTCGGTCAGGAAAATGCAGCCCGAGCCGTGCTCTAGTGTGCTTACCTGTGTGTGTGCGCTTTGTCTGTGTGTGTGTGCGCTCGCGCATCAGGGCCAAAACTCCGCCCTGCGCGATACAGAGGACAGAGGAGAATTGTAAACGGCGGAGCGCCGCTGCTAGTTGCATATAGGGGAAACACTGCTCTTTTTGGTATGAGTTCTTCTGGGTCATTGTGTACAGTTGCTTTGCTCTCAGGACTCTCTCCGGCAGCCATTCTCGCCTCTAAACTTTTCTATGCTCTCACTCTCACCCGTGGTGTGCAGCGGTGAAATAGGTCCCCGCTGAAACACTTTCCCGCCGCGCATGTTCCGGACGTTGTTTGGGCTATTCACCGGTATTGCGGTATATGAAAAATTCATATCATAACGAAAATAAATACCGGTTTTTGGTACAAACCGGTATACTGCCCAGCCCTAGTAAAACCTGTCTGTTTAGATCAGCATGACTTGCTGCATTGATATTTTCAAGCATGGTGTCCACTGTTACTGTTGTCACTTTCTGTGACTTTTACATATTTTAGCTGTTATTTCAATATACACAACATGAGTCATTTTAGTTGCTCATTTTTAGTCAAAATGTACTGATTTCTATTATACAAGCTGCTGCATGTGTCCAGTTGCATTTCACCCACAAGCACAATGCCTGCATTGGCATGAAACAGGCTTCTAATAAGAATTTACCTTCCTAATTATGCTGCAGTTATGTCACAGCTTTATGGGGCTTTATGCCCTATGGTGTTTTCCAAATGTATAAACCAAGAACTCACCCTGGACTATAAACTCTATATTAAAAGTTTCCGCATAGTCACAAAGACAATTCACAACAATTGCAAATGCAGATAATTAGTCTGCGATTGCTAGAAATTAGGCCATTATGAAAACTGCAGCCACCCCCGCTGACAACTTCACTCCATGATTAACTGTTAATAATGCTGCCTTCCTGCAAAAGCACGGCTCCAACTGACTATGTTGCATCCACAGCAAGCCCAAATAACAGCACAAAGTGACAAAAGAAACCACCAAGGCTTAGAGAATTCACATACTGTATCTTCTCCTTTATCCACGCCACAACATGCCTTTTGTTATCATTTTAACTAAGTTATCCCAATTCAACAGAGGCATCAAACCAAACCAGTGTAACAGAGGTAATCATCAAGAGCTCAGATGAATTTAAAGCAGCATCTCCACCTATTTATTAAGGGTCCGTCGGTTGCTCCTTTTTAGAACGTCATAACTAAAGAGGAGCATCAAAACATTTGGAGACAGCACTGAAATCACACTTGCAGATCAATCCACTTCTGCAGTTGATCAATATACCAAGTATGTTCAGTACATGCACAGATGTCTGTTTGGGAAATCAGACCATTCTTCACTTGGTGGCCCAACAGTCTAACATACACATCATATAACAAATGTCAAAATGTTATGGTTTTAAATCTGGTGGGGAACATTTGTAACATGTCCTCCATTTCTCTTTTAGGCCATATTTGCCAATTGCTTCACACACTCATAAAGATTAAAATGCAACAGGAACACAACGAATGTAAAAGACAGTAGCACTTACCTCCTTTGTCGAGAAGTGCTCTTTCCCCAGCTTGCCCAAGCTCAAAGAGAAGACTGGCTGCACCTATGAAAATAAAAATCAATTAGTATATATGTTGTTTTTACAAATATAATCTTAAGTCTATGCAACAACACAGTTTAGTACAAATGTACAGTATTAAAAAGGGGCTACCCACCCCTATGACAACAAACCAAACCAGGGATGCATGAAATCTCGTGACGTCAACGGTATCGGCCATGTTGGCTTTAAAATGAACCAGCTCAACATGCCAAATTATCAAATGAGTGGTTACATAGCAGCATATCAGATGTCAGCAAAAAATCCAATATCATCCATCCCTAGACAAAATCCACCGAAACCTCAAACTCAGTTAACACTGGTGAGATCGAACAGCACCCCCTTGATGCAGTTACCAATCAGGCCCTCTATTTTAAGGGGGACAAAACAAAAAAGGTCAACCTTTGTAAAGTTCTAGAAATAAATGTGGGTCTTATATTTAAAATGAGAAGAAGACCTAATATTTAGAGCCCATGTTCACGTTTGTTAGACGGTGACCTTAGTAATTATGACAGGAGCAAACGAGGAAGTCATGTGACGCAGTATAAAGAGCAATAGTTTGTGTAGGGACAAGGTCAGAATGGACGGATGGGTCAAACCCAGAAGACCACTGTTTGTGTCCTGTGCGAAAGTCCTGTTATGTTAACTCACATACGAAAGTTAACTTAAACAACATACATAACTTACTACACATAAGTAACGTAAGTTAACATACATAACGTACTTACTTCCATACGTACCACACAACAAACACTTATTTTCACCCAAACCATCTTTCCAGTCTTTTCCTTAAACCCAGCTGCAACCCAACCCAACTGCAACCATTTCACAACAGTCATATCGTTTTGGGGCGTGTTGATCAAGAACATGAAAAACGACAATGAGTTTGTCTGACATGGCATCACACTATACTATGTTCAGTTTTTCCCGGCAAGTATATATTTTTTTTTAGTGATTTTGAGCCCGTTTTTCAGCGGCAAAAAGCTGGTCAGAGTATTTGGATCGAGTTTGAACATAAGTTTTGAGGCAATGAAATTCTGTGTGACGGTGCGTGGTCCACTGAGATGGTACATGGCTCTGTCAATTTTAAATGCTCTGAGTAAGTAACCAGATGCTAACTTGCAAAATCCATCTTGTTCGTTAATGAAAACAAATTAAGATAATGCTGCTTCCTTTATGTGATGTATTTCCTATTAAAGAAGGATATTGGGTCAGAGTAAACTGAAAAATAGACATTTCTGTTAAAGAGCAAGATCCTTTTTGTTTAACCAGAAAGAGTCCTGAAGTCACTATCGCCAAACCCACCAGACTCCATTGAAATAAACAGTAATTTTAGAGTGTATAGAGTCAGCAAATTTTAACATCCAACTGGATGAATTAAGGGTTCATTTTAACCAAACCAGAATTGGTGACTGTTGTAACAGTAGAAAGATGAACCAAGATGGGTTCTGTCAGTTTTACTTTGTTTTTTGTCGACTCTGAATGACGTATGTCTTTCAAATGGAGTCTGTTGGGTTTGGCGATGGTGATTTCAAGGCTGTTTCTAGTTAAACAAAAAGGATCTTACTTCTTCAACAAAAAGGTCTATCTCTGTCCGAATCCTTTTAATAAGTTGTTAGACACTCAGAATGACAATCTCAACCTGCAAAACCAAGAACTTTTAGTGGCCCCCAGTGGCTACATTGCTGCTGCAATCTGCAGCTGTCTGGCTTAATACTGAACGCACTTCAAAATGCTGTTCCCATTAGTCACTTGGACTCAAAATCATGGGATAATAGGGTCAAGGCTACTTATCCTTTGACATACAGCAGGGTCATTAATTTCACTCAATATACTTTAAACCAGTGGTTCCAACTGGTCCAGCCATGGGGTCCAAATTTCTCCTTAATCGTTAGGTCATGGTCCACAAAGTTTAATACATTCAGCATCATACTTGTGTTGGGCCATGTTGTGGAGCTAGTTTGCTGTCTCTGTTAATGTTTAGTCGTTCTGTCTACAGTAGGAGACAGCAATCCAAAATAAAAGCTCTGTGCCGCAAATTCATTTTACTTCAAAATAAAGTGTGTTTGTTACAAACTTGACACAATCGAGTCACTTGCGGTCCATTCCGAATGGACCCGCGACCCTCTTTTGTACCTGGATCCACCAGTTGGGAACCACTTCTTCAAACATTTAAATATAGAATATAATACTGTAATGGTCATTAGAAACAGGCAATACTTGTATTTTTTTCCACTTTGTTTTGCTCTAATGTGGGTAAATTAATCCTTAACACAAAGATAATCTACAGAAGAGTTGCAACGGTTAAAATGAAACATGCCAGTAAAGCTGACATGATGTTATTACATTTCATGCTGTGCGTAGCTCAGTAGCCTTAAGATATAAACTGCAACTGTAAGTGAGATTATTTATTTTACGGCAAAATAGCGGGAAAAAAATCCAACTTAAATCAAATATATTAAGATGTAATCACATAAAACACAAGAGTTAAATGTCGTGGATGACGACATTTATGTTTGGTGTATTAATAACAGATGGTGGATTGTAATCTTTTTATGTTCTGTTTTATTGACTGTGTTTATGCTCTATACAGGGTGTCTTGTGAATGTTGTAGGGAGGGCCTCTGGTCATTGCATGCCAGCCTTTTCGATGTAATGCAAGACCTTCCTGAAACTCTTGAGAGCTGACAGTGCTTGACGTGAGCTGTGTTAATTACAGTAATGGCACGCATTCTCATTAAGTCATTGTTTACGTATCCCGGGGCCTTATGGAGCCTGAGTGGTGCTCTGGTCTGCTCGAGCACCGCCGCCTCGCTGGTCTGTGTGGCTATGGCCTCGTTAACACAGACAGCTGTTCCTCCCAGCCACAGCCATGGCTAACATGACGAGTGGCGCCGGACATGCCGCTGAACACACCCACTGCGGGAGCAACTGTCAGAAATAGAAGTATCCCACAAGGCAGGAAAACGTCAATGAGTAATCAGCGAGAAAGTGCTCCTCGGGTTATGTTTTTCAGGCCCAGCCCCCAACCCCTCCACGAACCAGCCGCTCCCCTTCACAAGACTGTTCATGAGGCTGTCTCATGACCCCGTCCTATCCCTTTAATTTGGTGAAGGTGCAGTTGGTGTATAATTCCACCAGTAACCTGTGGTGAGAAAAGCTGTGTGCATGAGATAAACAGTGTCACAGGAGTCCAGTAAGATTTCTCAGACAGGGCACGCAGCCAAAAGGCAAGGGTAGCAGTGATGCTGCAGGAGGCAAAAGAAGTAACCTCTAAATACAGCGCCTGTGTTTATTAAACTAATAAAAATTCAAGTTTGGACTTAAAGTAATGCTTCACCACCCAAATGATCATTTGTATATAAAGGACTTACTGTGTTATGTAAACTTTGGAAAGAAAACTTTTTTTGCATGCCTCTACAGTCAACAAAGGATCCAAAAAAGGCAAGTAAACAGGGACTGCATTTAACAACAGCAAAAATATATTAAAACATGTTTCCAAACTCTCAAATAACTTATGCAGTATAATCCAAGTCTCATTTATCCAGTTGTATGCTGAGAATGTCCTCAACATGTATTTTCACTAAAACCATAACATTTAAAACACTTGATGCTTAAAGTTTTTTATAGTTTTTTAACAGTAATGTTTTACCAAAAATGCATGTGTTTGGAAAGTACTGAAGATACAACTGGATAAATAAGTTGTGTTAGAGTTTGCAAACCAATGTTTTAATTCGGAATGTCAGTTTCAGTTAATTTTGCTTTCGACAGCCTGACATCCATTTAAGGGTAACTAACCAGTTCATTTTTAAGGAATAAAAAAAAACAAAAAAAAAAAACTCAACATTATCTGATATAAAAGAGGCATTTCTTCTTTCTTCTTCTTTTTAGTCCGGCCCTACATTTAGTGACTCAGTAAGCTTCAGCACTGCATTTCAAAGAACCATCCATTTAGAGGTGGTAAAATTGTAATGTTTTGTCTTTAATTTTATTTTCTGTGGGCTTTACTCACAGACAGCTGGCTAGCCACGTCAACACGTGGCAAAATAGCACCCACGACCCAAACCTCAGTCTCCACTGGTTAGCTAGTGTCAGCTTTGCACTGCGCATCACCCAGGTCAGGTATGAGCTAACATCAGCCAGCCTGCCACTCATTTGCTTACCACTGGTGCCATCCTGGTGAATGGCGTTACCTCCGATCACCCCCCCAGGTAGGCACAGTGAGTAAGCAGCTTTATTTTGAGCCACTAAACCTCTTTAGCATTGTTAACTATGTTAGCACCACCAGACATACTGACACTGCTTACAGCACTAACAGAGCTAACAGAAGTTATTAATGCTTACAGGGGTTTGCAGCTCAAAACCGAGCTGCCTACTTACTGGGTGGAGACCGGGAGAGTAGGCCCAGTGTTCCCATAGCAATGCTGTTGGGTCGGGACGGCATTAATTGCTAAATGAGTGGCAACGCAAGCTAACGTTAGCTCCCATCAATGGTGTGCAGTGCACCACACTGAAGAGTATAAAAATTAGACCAACATGCAGTTCCTCTTCTTGAATTAAAACAGGGTGAGTAACTGACATACAGAATGATCATTTAAGTGGTGGTGGTAAAATATTCCTTAAAAGCTTTCATTTTCATCACATCTTTTGACTTAAATGTTTAAATGTAGGAGAGCTCCAAAGGTCTCTCAAGGTAGCTAAGTGTAGATCCTAGATGACTATAGTACAGAAACAGAGGCAACTACACACCTGCTGAGATATGTCACAGCGTAACTGTACAAGATATCACTGTTACGAATAATATGAAGCTGAAGCAATATGCTGAGTTAGGAACAGGGTAGTTTTAGCATACCAGACATGAATAAAGCTGGCATTACTTTAAATTAATCCTTTCTGTCTGCACTTCTCTTGGTACTAAATTCCTCAGCTGGGTTAATAAATATATATGATTGTTGTTCTTTTGATATAATAAATGGTAGAGGAGGTGCCAAAGGAAACTTATTATGCTCATTTTCAGGTTCATACTTGTATTCTGGGTTTCTACTAGAACATGTTTACGCTTTATGTTTTACAAACACTTTATTTTCCTCATATCGTCTCTACTGGAACACCTGTATTAACCCTTTGTCTGAAGCACTCCGTTTTACCACCTCTTTAACACACCTCCCAAAAAAGCCCAGTCTGCTCTGACTGGTCAGCGTTTCCAAGTCTTCCAGATTACGGCATCTTTACACTAACACTGCAGCCTGGGAATGACTGTAGTGGAGTATTACAGTATGTCCTACCATGAATATTCACCAATAAAAGCATCTAAACCAAAATCTTCACAGCCGGCGTGTTCCAGCAGGAATATGATCGAAAATCGGGGGTGACATCGGCAACCAAGATTACATGTTTCCCTGACGTTAGCATGTAGCTACATGTAGCAGGGTATGTAATGTAAACACAAAGAAAACGATCACAAGGGAACATCGGCTTGTCTCAAAAGAGGAAAAATACTGTTGAAAACAGAGTAATCTGAATGCTCTGAAGCCGGACGTTTTTGCTAACAAAGATTACATTTACGTACGACTACCTCGTTACTTAAAACTTTGGCCACATCTAATGTGAACATCCAACATACTGTAACATTATATATATATATATATATATATATATATACATATATATATATATATATGACAGCAACTAAGGAAAAGCATCATAGGTCTCCCATTGTGGATTTTGCACAAATTAAACAACTTCTCAAAATACTTAAATTGCACGTTTTGCTAATTTTGTTTTGCACAGAATGAGCAACATGGCACATGTAGGGCAAATTCTTGGTGAAAACAAACCATTTAAGAGTTTCTCTTTTGCAATTTTAGTTCAGTTTTAGCAGCTCTTGTACTTATCTTACTTATACTGTTACTCCAGTAGGCACTGGTTTTGCTTTATGCTCCTTAAATACTTGTTATCTTGTATATTTTGAATATTTTGACTAATACTAAATACTTAACTGTTTTAAAAACTGGGCCCAGTGTGTGGCCCTGACCCGGGGAACCCACTGGCTGTTCTGGTTGTTACTGGTTTGTGAATGTTACTTGTTGTTACCGTAATTGAAGCATTCTCTGGCACAAGAATTTCCTTTGGGATAAATAAAGTTCTGTTGAACTGAACTGAACTAAATTAAAAGTTAATCTTACACTTAGCTGTAAGCACAAGTCAATTGTGGAGTAAATGTGTCCTAATCTGCACACTCAGAAAATAACTTCTGACTCCTACATTGGTTCTTTACAGCACTTTTGAGTATGATTATTAAAAGTTTGACAAATACAGGCCCTGGTCTTTAATTTTCAACTCCTTTAGTGGGTGAACATTAGGGCAGCAACTAACGATTATGTCACTTCTTGACTACTCAGATAATCGTTTGGTTTATAAAATTTGAAACAATAGTCACTTTCCTAAAGGTCAACGTGACATTTTCCACTGACTGATGATTTGTTTTGTCCAACCAACAAAACTAAAATTATTACATAAAACAATTACATGAGAGCGTAAGACAATTATTTAAATAACAAAACAGTTGCAGATTAATTTTCTTTCAGTTGCCTGATAAATTCTGCACATGGCTCTGATGATGCCGGTCTGTACGTGGCTTGGACAGCTGGTCAGTCCAAATCATTCTGGCCCTGCAGCGTGTAAAGAGCTGCCACAAGCCGAGGTTTCTGATAGTCCTGTTTCCTCATTATGGGATCAATCAGCATCAAATCATAATCTACACCTGACAGTTTTCCCACAACCTAAAATAGCAAAGCAGTATCAAAAAGGAGTTTGTAGAAATTGATTAATGCTTTCTAAATTGTATTGCGATATTTAAATTTCCAACTTATCATGTCAGAGGAAAGATGGCAGCGATGGCTCCAAGAAACGGGGATTGAAATGTCTAATAAGGGAACACTGCCTTTCCTCTGAATGTGTGAACTATAAAAGCTTTAATTTCCCTATCATCACTAGGATCTAATACCAATCTGTATTCTTTATTCAGGCTGTCTGTGTTGCTGCCAGACAAAGCCTTTGAAAAGCCAATTCCTGGGAATTAAAGAAAAGAGATTAAAATATCATTAGGTGCGACATAATTGAATGTCAATTTTGAATAAACTTGACTTCAATTCCTGGTCATTAAAGTGAATGTGGTCTGCCTTTTTCCAATCATAGTTTTGAGCCCACAGATGAGAGAGAGGTACGAACTTCAAAATCATTAAATTGATGGGAGTATGTTTGGCCTTGGCGTGCCAGACTGCTTTGATTCTGGCTCAGAGCAGAGGGATGAGCAGCTGGAGGAGAGATCAAATTGAAACAAAGCTTCGGAAAATTGAAGGAAACATGAGCATAATAATATTTAATAATTAAATTCTCGCAAACAATGGCAACCGAATGAAGTAATCTGCAAAAGTGTGCAACATCATTTGCATAATTGACACAGTCCCCCCGTCTCCCTCCTGCAAATGAATGATGAAGACAATAAAAGATGTTGCTAAAATTGGGAACAATAACAGCAAAATTTCATCAAGGCCCCCATGCTCTGATTAATCTGCGCTTGCAAATCAGTGCAGGGGAAAGAGAGGGAGAAAGAACCAGAGAAAGAGGGGGGGGGGTGAGTTTGGAGGGGGAGGCAGGTGATTAACAACAGCAGGGATTGCCGCCGTGGACAACGTGCCCTGTTTTGCTCAGCTCGAGGGGCACCATACGAACCCTTCCACACAGCTGCTGCAGGCGCTGGCTAGCTGGATCATCCCCTGAAAGCCTGAATGAGTGCAATCATTTGTATTGTCATTAACCCCTAGTGCACTGTCTCCATGCCTCAGCATTTATAAACCCATAATTGCACTCCTCAATCCCAAAAATGGCATGTTGATACAGACTTCAAAAAGTTCCATGACATGAAAAACAGCAGCTGATATATTAAGTATGATATCACTTTATGTAACATTCCTAAATGTTTCTAATCTTTCTCAGCTAATTATTTGCTATCTGAGTACACTGTCATTTTTAATTATTCAGTACGAAGGAGCTGTATTAAATAAAACCATAATACAATGAGACCTATTTTATATTCAGGATTTCTAATTAACGGTTTCTCTTTATACATATTTTCTATCTCTCTGATCATTTAGATAATAACTTTCATCATCGTCTTTTGATGTTTACAAAATACAAAAAGCGGGCATCATCTAGATTTATGCTGCAAATTTGGCTCCTAATAACATTTGCATTTACTAGTCAATTAACTTGATTAAATTCGTATTACAAGTCTGATTCAACTTTGGTTGCAAGAGACAGTTATTGCTTGGTGAATTAAATAGCAGCATGGCGAAATGATGCAACAGAGAAAGCTGGGGGAGGGGGCTATGTCAGGTTTCATTATGCTGTAAACAAACCAGGACAACAGAAATGACACATTACAAGCCATACAAAACATGTAAGGCATGTCTGTCTGAAGAAAAGGGTCTTTCCTCTCGGGCAGATAAGTCTGTTGTTTCCATGTTTTCACCATTTATTTTTTCCAAATGATGACAATTTACATTCTCATCATCAGTGAGTGTCTCGTGTCCTCTGCAGACTTTTGCACATGCCCTACTGAAAACATATGTTTTCACTACACTCCTCCCAAATATCACCCCTGACTCTGTATTCCCTAAAGCAACCACTATCTTGTAAATTCAGTGCAATTAGTAGCCTTAACATACCCAGAGACACTCATTTGGATTTAACCTCCTCTGTCCAATTAACAAAATGTAGGTTGGAAAATAAATGGCAGACGCCTAAGCAAATTAATTATGTGTCCACCAAGCTGTTAGCCCGTGTGCACAGAGCAGGGGCTGGCAATAAGAGCTGGGCACACACCGCCATATGGCCTGTGTGGGAGCGGACATCATTTGGGGGGGATGCAGTGGTACACCCCTTAAATTCTCACAGATATTTATGTCTCGCTCACAATAGATTTATAACATGTTGTGAAATGCTGCAGAACGAGTCTAATATGTTTGTTAGATTGTTTATGATGATTAGTTCTTGATTCTGATCCATCTGTCAGCCATTTTTACTTAATATTGTTAATTTAATTCTCCTGTGACATGGTTTTAATGCGGCTCTAAACAACTGACTTAGAGAGCGACTCCTTTGTTACAGCAAGAATTATTAAAGGAGTAGTCCCATATTCACACATACAGTTTAGTTAACTAGTTACACAGAGTACTACCAGCCTGTGGAATCAGTTGTATGTCCTCTGTGGCTAGAATATTAATGTGATACCATCAGGGTTGTCTCAGCTTAGGCCTGAGACTTTGCATTTTTTTAGGGTTCCCCACTCATGGACAAAATTGCAAAACTTTTCCAGCACTTTTCAAGGACCTGTAATTTGCTATTACGTTACATTACTTGACAGGTTATCCCTGGAAGATTACTGTCACAATTTCATCCCAAATTCAACTAAATTCCATGACTTTTCCAAAACTTTCAACAATCTTTACTATTTCCGTGACTTTTCCAGGCCTGGATAGTGTGTTTGTGGAATTCCATGACTTCTCCAGGTTTTCAATAACCGTGGGAACTCTGCCTATGGCTCGCTCTGTCAGTTGATTGGTCCACGAAATGTCTTAACCCTTTGGCATTTGCCCATTTGCACATTAGCAGGAATGTAGCCCAACATGGGCGCGAAAGCAGTGGTCTGTTTACTTAAACGTGAAAGTGTGATAAATAAAAAACGTCCCTAAAAATCAATGAATAATTGAGATAAATAACTGATCTCAATATTGGTCAAAATAATCCCGATGATCATTTTGGCCATAATCCTGTAGCCCTTGTGTGAAGGTTCAGTTTGTGCCCATGCCATGTGGCTAAAAGGGGGCGTGGCAACAGGGTGGTCACAGCTATTTGATATTTGGACGTGTCAGCTTTAAGCCTGCATCACAAACTGGAGTTGTGAAGTACTGAAAGGAGTGGGAAGTTAGGAGGCATGGAGGGTCTAACAAAAGACACTAAGAGAGTATCTTTACTGTCATGACGTTTGGTTTGCAACTTCTATTAAATGAACTATTGAGACGCATTATGGGAAAGGCAGGATACAGAATTTTTGGAGCTTTGCCCATATTAAAGAATTATAAATCAGGATGTCTTGGCCTCTGCTGCTTTGATCCTTTTTAAATCTGTCTCTTGAGAGTCCCTCAACAAGAAGGAGCAAATGCATCAAATGACTATGATTGAAAAAGGTGACATAACAAAACAAAGACCTTCCTGTGCACAGTCGACATCAGACATTTGGAGCTGTGTAGAAAAGTTTGGTGACACAGCAGGAGGCAGGGCACCATACTCAGCTATGTCCTACCGCAGACTATGACCAACATGGCCACCTAGAGGCCACACAACATAACACAAACATCTGGTCTCATTTTAAGGGCAACAACAACCTAAATCCGCCTTCCTAACAGGATCGTGCCATTAGATTATTGGTACAATAATCATAATTAACATAAATTATGATGGTATTATGCAGACAGACATCTAATCCACGAGGATCTGCTAACTGCACACTACATATGTCTGATAACAGCAGCCGACACAATAATCCTGCAACTGCAGTTGTTGGGTTCCCAGCACTGGTTTTCACACTACATTACAGCTATGTAGCATTATACATTTATGTTGCTGGATATTCCTACACATGAAAAATTCACTCAACATGGCACAGAGTGTATGTGCTAATGCTCAACACTTCTATTTACAACAGAAACTGAGCAAAGGTTATATCAGTAAATACAGAGTGTGTGACTAAGACAGTAAAAAGGGAGAATGTGATAAAATTAAACATAAGCAGGTTAAGCCTCACTAAACACTGTTTAGAAATAGAAGCACCCTCACATTTGTCATTTAATAATAGGAGAACACTATTAAAATACAGGGTGAGGAGTGTTTTGCGTGGATGCAAAGGATGTGATATTAAAGATGAGCTTTAAATATTAGCTGCGAGGTGTAATAGGGGAAGCTATTTTGTTTTAAGATTTTGGACAATATTCTGAACTCAAGAAGGTCCATGCAGCGTCATGGTACTTGGACAAATGATGCCTGTGCCACGTCTTTATGTGCACTGAAATCTGGCACAATAAATACCCAACTCAAAGCTATTTGAGTTGGGTATTCCTGCTCTTAAGCTGGTGAAGGAAGCACTATCTGATGATGTTTTTTTAATTGTAGCCTTGGAGTTAATAGTTAACGTTCCAAGCTACTTGGCATGGAATTGTGCTGTTGGTGGAAACAAAGGTGCTCTGCTCTGTTAGAACAACAGGGGGAAACTGAGGCGGGGTGTTGGTGTTCGCCCCCTCCAACCCCATACATTAACATCCACGCACCATGACCATGTGAACTTCTGAATTTATGTGGGCCAATGATGTCATGGAAACCAGACGCCAGGTTCATGCAGGTTTATGCATAACCACAGAAATGAGTTACACCTGTGTGCTCGGACAAAAGATTCATTTCCTTTGCATATACATTTCTGCAACAGAGTCCGTACTGTTTGGCTGCACAGCCTTATGGTTACAGAGTGACAACAGCTAGCTTGTCGAGTAATCTGATCCCCTGGTCTGTGGTGCTTTAGCCAATTAGAAACAATGAGGTTACTCCTGATAACATGTTGAGGGGGTTTACTTTGATGTGAGTCTGGCGAAGGAAGACTTTAAACTGGTGAGACCTACTCTAATGTTTGCAACAGATATGCATGTGTTGCTTTAATTCTTGAGAACTGGAACAAAACTTTTTTTTTTTTTGGTTTTCGATTTTTACTCTTCAATCATGCTGGAAAATATATTTGAAAAGATCAAAGTCTTGATTATTAAACCTTGTAACAGGCCAACCTCGCAGTGATTTATTTATTTTTTTTATTTTTTTTGACTAGCAAACATAATGGATGTCAAGGATAAGATCTTACAGAGTTGCCAAAAAGTTATATATTTATATATTTCACAACAGTTGTAGCAAGGAGCCATTTTACTTTTCAAGTTGCTAAGAGTCCACTTCAAGCTCAAAATACTAATCTTTAAACCGTAATTATTATTTAGTTTGGATTTAGAGCTACAGAGTTGACCTACTATGGTTGAGAGAGACATCTGATAGCAATATTATTTATTGAATTTATCATAATACAGAAAGCTTACAAGTACTTGAGCAACATTCTGCCTTTTTGGCAACCAGAAAGTGAGACAGGAGTCCTTGTGATACAGCTAACTCCTTTTATGCCTGATTAAATGATGTTTTTGTTGAAATCTGATGGAGTCTAAAAACAAAGATGATTAAAACAGTACATTTTAATACCGATGTTATCAACATGTACTGTTAGTTTTAGATTTTGAAGGCTTTTAACACATTTTTAATTGTTTGAAGTTGTGAATTGTTGTCTGAGACAAGGCTGTTTTCTGACACAGGGCAAGTTTATTAGTTAAAAAATGAACGCAGATTAAAATATTTCACAAATCATTTTCATTTCATATATATGAATCATTTAAATATACTGTTTCGCACCAGAAATGTAAGAGTTATCATTTTTAGTTTTTTTTTTTTTTTTTTTAATAGGACATGATTTATCCCAGTTTTTAAGAATGGATGATCCTTTTTTCCCCATTTTCATACGACTGTTTTGTTTTTATGATTTTATATTGTTGACCTCATTGTTCTAATTGATTGAGCCATGTTTACCGATAATATTTCGAGTACTTCACTCATTTCTAAACAATGCTTTCTGAGACTTTTCACATGTTAGTAAGTTTTTCAGTGCCATTTAGAGACTTTTTTTTATAAGTAATTATATATATATATATATATATATATATACATATATATGTGGTTATTAGAATGAGTTAGGTTAAGCTACATTTTGCTAACAGGTAAGTGCAAGTATAAAGTATTAGATTAAGTGGTAGGTTTAAGATTTGTAACATCGTGGAATTTCACGTGGAAGAGCTTGACTCATATTTATAAAACCTGAATTTAAGACATTTGAAGACCTTTTAAGGACCTGTAGACACCCCGTATGAGTTAACTCACCAGCCTGTTCCTTTGATACACTATGTGCTCGTGGTTTAGATATGATCTAAATATACAGTCTACATGTATGGTAGGTATTATGAGTATTGCAGATATGATTAAGCAATGGGAATAGCTCATTTGTTGGCACATGCTGTGATCATGTTCCAAAGTCCTGTTACCACTGCAACCCTGACAGATTACTGCACCCAACCATTACAGCACGTCACAACGGTCACAACACAGTCTGCCTGTAAGTACAGTACTTTAGGGTCAGTTGTCTGTTACAAGGCGGCTCACGTTAGTGTGCATAAATTAACAAGTAGTAAAATCTCTATTGTGTTTTTGCATCATTTTAAACTTGTTGTATTTTCAGTACGTTTTTGTTCTTCCACTGTTAACGTCACCATGCCTGACTCCTCTATAGTTTCACTGTACGGAAGCAGCAGCCATGTTAGAGTAAGGCATGCTGTTCATGTAAATGCTACAACAGTAAAATGTATAACCATTAAATACAAAGTGAGTTGGCTTTTGTTTTTCTTTCACATGTTGTAAAACTGGAAGACAAATCCTCCATTAAATGTGTACTGCCATGTTTTGTTCTAGTCTGATGTACTTTGTCTCCCTCAAGTGGTCTGAAGGAGAAAACAACACATCACAGCTTTTCTCAGTGAGTGTGGACCTAAAAACAAAGAACTTTCAAATGTTACATACATGAACAGACCTTTTAAAGTAGATATATTTTTAAGTAATAGCAGGCAAAGCACAGGCGTAATTACATTAATGACATTTCATTTAGGATAGTCAGTCAGTTCAAGGTCCCTGGTACCTGGTAGCCAAATAGAGGGCAGACAGCATTAATCTTATTAATTACACCAGTTTATTTTCAGCTTTGACAAGTAAGAATGTCTGCTGTGAATTAAAATAAAAAATATGCTCGTATACGGTTAAGTAAAACCAAGATAGTTATTCAAACTGCAATTGTACAATTTTAGAGTGAAGAAATGAAAGGAGCACCATGCAAAACTTTAACCAGGGCCTCAGACCTTAATTAGCTTGTTGGGGCTCTAGCTTGCTCACAATCATTGTTAGGAAAGGCCAGGTGATGCACATTTCAAAGCTTTATAAATACTCCAACTCCTGAAACCTTGTCCCAACAATCAGCAGCCATGGGCTTCTCTAAACAGCTGCCAAGCACTCTGAAATTTAAATAACTGATGCCCACAAAGCAGGAGAAGACTATAAGAAGATGGCAAAGTGTTTTCAGGTAGCTGTTTCCTCAGTTCATAATGACATTAAGAAATGGCAGTTAACAGAAACTGTGAAGGTCAAGCTGTGGCCTAGAAGAGCAAGAAAACTTTCTGAGAGAGCTGCTTGTAGGATTGTTAGAAAGGCAAATCAAAAACACTGTTTGACTGCAAAGGACCCGGAGGAAGACCTATCAGACTCTGGAGTGGTGGTGCACTGTTTCAACTGTGCAGCCATTTTGGCAACCACAAGATTCAGCGTCAGAAGTTTGCAAAGGAACATCTGAACAAGCCTGATGCTTTCTGGAAACAAGTCCTGCTGTGGACTGATGAAGGTAAAATAGAACTTTCTGAACACAATGAGCAAAGGTATGTTTAGAGATAATAGGGTGCAGAATTTCATCAAAAGAGCACCTGCCCAACTGTTAAAATATATATGTACATATATATATATATATATATATATATATATGTATAATATTTAAAAAAAAATCAGATTATCTTGTACTCTTTATGTATATTGCTTTGTTTTTAATGTAAAATATAGGCTATATGATATAAGGTTAGATTGACTTAAGAATAGAACTTAGCAACGATAGTTATTTAGGCTACATGCAGACTTTAAAGGGCCAGTGTGTAAAATGGGTTGAAAACAGTGACATCAGTGGTCAAATTCGAGATTGCAGGGCTCACTCGCTCACCCCTCCCGTCGGGTAAATGACGGTGGCCTCGTAGGGACAAAAAGCCTTGCGCACGACTTTTTCAGGAGTAGGTCTATCTAGCAACGAGGTGAACGTTTATTTAGAAATCTAAACCATGTTACGATATTGTAATGAATCCCTCACGAGCAGGAGACCAGGAGAACATTCGGGAAAAAGGTCCGTTTATTTGAGCACTCCAGAAACTCCGGTAACACTCCAGGGGGTAAAAGACTCCGTCCCAAACTCTGACTCTTCCAGCGTAACACACACACTTCATAACTTTACACACATACTCGTTTACCATACCAAGTGGGGAGCCCCCTCCCCTCTCTGCTCAATCTCCAGCCCGCACACTGACTGACAGCGTAGCCGGTAAACAGAGCTCAGCTGTTTATTTAGCCTAGCAATATCTCCGGACTATAGTAGCTGCAATGGACAACTTTGAACGCGATTTTGAAGAGTTTCTTGTAGCGGACACAGACCCAGAGCCATACCTGTTTGAGCTGGAGCATACAGATGAGGAACTCCATGTGTTTGATGCTGAGCGGGCGAGAAGAGAGGCTGAATGCACAGAATGGGATTCGGTGCTACTGCTACCATCGTTGGAGAGATATATCATCAGGAGGAAAAGCGCCGCAGAGAGTGCATCACAAGGAGTGAAGTTGCGTCTTCTTTTCCTCGCAGATGACGGTTCGGGTTCATTCTCTCCTGTTGCGTGGTAAGTGTGGTCCATTCACAAACTTTATAACTAAAAAAACTTTTCACTACTCTCTATCGACGAACTACTAACACACTCTGCTGTTTCCTCCTCCTTCTTCCTTCCTCCCGCTGTCTTCGCTGGTTCATTTATACACGCGAAACGCGTTCTCTGGCTGGCTGGATTGTCCACTCAGTCTGCCGTACATACATGGCGGCGCAAGATGGTGACCTCTCTAAAGCAAGGCCCTTGCTATATATATATATATAGATATATATATATATACTTATACTTATAAGCATAAGTATATGGCTATGAAAACCATATAGCGATTATACACTAGTATAAACATATTAATGGGTAGAATATTCAGATTCAGATTGACAATAAACCATGCCAAATATTACACACTGGCCCTTTAACCTAAATTAACTCTACAGCAAAGATGGAAACACTATATTGAGATTATATAGCCTATCGCCCTGACAAAGATTATACTAAAAAGTAGCCTACTGACGTTGTTACTCTATTGACAGTTGGTTTAGCCCACCTGTTGTCTTTGCTGTACCTGTAGTTACAGTCTGAAGTTATCGCGTTTTCAGGGTTGGTTGAACTTTCTGAACAGTAGCACAATTTAGCATTTGAAGATGGCGACTGACCCGGGACAACGCTCCTTCTATCAACTGGCATTCTGCATCGACTGTATATATATAAACTAACGTTGACGTTAGCTTGCTAGCTTAAACATGCTAGCTTACCTGGTGAAGTTAGCTGGTTAGTGAACATGGGGACCCTCGCGAGGACCTTCGGACGTTTTGTGGAAGTTAAATTATCATTATGCAACAGCCTCTTCAGGGTTGTGAGTGTCACACAGGATGTCAAAGTGTTTGTAGGTCGCAGCTTGCTGCTGTCCGCCCGAACTTTGGTGTGACTCCGTGAAGAGCGCAGGAAACAGCGTTCCGTTCTGGAACCGCCAACGCCGATTGTAGTCACGTGCTCACTTATGTCACTAACCCACCAAGAAATAAATTCAAAAAAAATAATAATAATAAAACTTTTTTAAAAAATAAATAAATAAAAAAATCTGAGGTTCACAACCCTCTTTCCATCGTTTCTTAATTAAATTTAACTCAGTTAAGGTTTTAAGAATTTAACAAAAAATATATATATGTGATTAAACTACTGAAATGCGGAAGCGCATTCACTTGACAAATTAAAAAAAGCCCTGTTTTTCTGAGTAATTTTTTTTTTCTGTTTTTCTGAGTAATTTTTTCCCTGTTTTTCGCGGTATTTTTTTCTGTTTTTTTTGTGGTATTTTTTTTTCTGTTTTTGTGGTCATTTTTTTTCTGTCTTTCGTGGTAATCTCTTTTCCTGAACGAGGAGATGAGATACTTGGAAAATCTCGCGATAAGCTCCCACCTGGCACCTGCAAGTGACTCCTGCATCCATCCTGACTCCTGCTCCTCCACAATTTCAACTATGGGATCAATAAGGGTAAGGCACGTAATTAGTTAGACACAGGGTATGATAATCTAGCTATGTTTTCGACCGCATTCTTCTAGTGTAGGCCTATCGCTCAATGTAACAGGTTAGGTTAGTAACAGGTTGTAACAACGTTACAAAAAAAAAAATGCCACGAATAATGAAAAAAAAATACTCAGAAAAACAGAAAAAATTACACTGAAAAACAGAAAAATAAATAAATTACTCCGAAAAAAAAAAAACAGAAAAAAAAATACTCAGAAAAACAGGGCTTTTTTTTTATTTGTCAAGTGAATGCAATACGCTTCCATAGAAATGGACTGATTCTTTTTTTGTTTTTTGCTAATGTCCATTCTCACTGAAATATATATGCATTGATGTTATAATCATTTAATTTTCAGCTTTTGTAGAATGGCACTCATCTTTTCTGTACTTTGTTTTCAGCTCTCCTGTTTTGTTGTGTTCTGGTTTTATACCTGACTTTTTGTTTGTTTGTGTTTTGTTTTTTGCACATTGTACTGTTGAATACAGTATTTCTTAAAAAGTCTATAGCAAAAAAAAATGTAATTATTTCAATCGTTTGATACTAATACCTAATTTTGATTCTTTCAATTTTAACCTCTATATTAAATATCTCATAATAGCCATTTTATCATGACTTATGTTGTACAATATTATTTACCCATATTGTCCAGCTGTATCTAATGTGCACCATTAATCCGTAGTCTGTGGAATATGCCCAGTGTTAGGAAGGTTACTATTGAAATGTTATCAGTTAGATAAAAAGTTACCCTGTTAGTATGTCATAAGTAATGTGATCATTTACATGTGACTTATTACATTTGATTACTTTTCTAATAAAGTGGGCAATAAAGCTGAAAAATATCCAGAAATCTGCTCTGCCAAAAAAAAACCCATTCCATTAATGGCTGTAATTACATTTTGTCTTAGTAACTAACTGATTACAGTTACTGTATCTTGTAATTTAATTAAATGTAAAGTTAATAGATGAAGGTTGGGGTTTTTTTTGTTTTGTTTTGGGTTTTTTTTACTCCTGGAAAGGCAAGCTTATAAAGTTCCAGCATAACGTCTTATATAAATCATACGCAGAATTTACGGGGTGTCCACAGGTACGTATCAGATTTAATGCTTTAGAGATCATTTTTAACCAAATTTAAGACAGATTTTTAACAAGTTTCTTAATCAAGCATTGCAAGCAAGTTTAAAGGTAAGTCGTACATATGTGGTCCCATGCAGAAGTAGGTTACATGTAGGAATATGGTTATTGGAGTGAGTTAGGTTCATCTACATTTTGCCAACAGGTAAGTGCAATTATAAAATAAAAAGATAGTTTTAGGCTGAGTGGAAGGTTTAAATTAATAACACCATCAATGTGGACTGTTACACAAAGAGCTCAACTGATTTTGACAAAAACACAAAAAGATGGATAAATGAAATTGAATCAAGTGTTTGTGGCAATTACAACCTCACAAATTCAAATTTAGGCCTTATATTTATACAATTAAATACATTTTAAGACATCCATTAGGACCTGCTAATACTACTCTGATTTAATGCTTTCTGTGATTAATCTTTTTTGAGGTAATGGCATTAATTTAAGAATTCAAACACATCATGTTGCACTTAGTGAGAGAAAAAAGGTGTTGACAGCATAATATGGAAACCGACAAGTTCAGTCAGTATATTTATTAACTGCATTTAGTTTTTTAAAAATAATTTCTTGACACACAAGTTTCACTTGTGATCCTTTTTTTTACCACAAAGGTTTTTCAGAGAGAAATGGAAAACAAATACGAACACGGGCAAAGCCGAAGCAGCAGACAACATCTAACTTTTTTATTTTGTAATCAGTGTGTCTGTCTAGACATCAGAATGACTCAAAGCACCATAAACTCCATAAAGCACTGATTTTACAAAACATGACACCACAACTAGTTTTCACACAGTTCAACCCAGGACTGAGTCTGGGTTTCTGTTTTATTGAAAACTAAAGATGGCACAGTAACAGCAGAAGGGTTCAGTCAACCTATACGGTATAAAAATAGGAATTAGTAAGGCGTTGTAAAGTTTAGTTTACTTTATTAATCCCCCTGAGGGGAAATTCAATGTTTTCACTCTTGCTTGTCAATTACACACAGGTCTGAAAGACACACATATGCACAAACAGGACCTATACATGCACAAAGTGGAGAGATGTCAGAGTGAGGGGGCTGCCCTTTGGTCAGGATCTGGGGGTTCGGAGCCTTGCTCAAGGGCAGTGCCCAGGAGGTGAACTGGCACCTCTCCAGCCACCAGTCCACGCTCCATATTTTGGTCCGGACGCCCCTATTCACTATGGGATAAAAATGATACTTCACACTTAAAGGGATTTATAAGAACTGTTCATTTCAGCTATCTGATTTAGTGATTCTCTCCCTTGAAACAGGTCACAGGTTAAAGTATGGACAGGCATTTTGCTATTAAATGGAAGTTTATTTTCCGGTGTGCAATTTCACAGATTCCATTTCCTCAGTTTGACCAGAGTTGTTTCTCCTCCCTGACTTTTCAGACATTGCATCAAATTAAACCTTCCTCCAGTTTTTCAGGATGGTCCCGGCTGCATCCAGAGTGCTGTCTTGCTGTTAAGACAATTAAAGGTTATTAAAATATTTGTTTTTTGCCAGAGAAAAAGAGAAAAGTTCACCTTCGCCAACGTTTATCGTTACGAGATCATTTTGCACAACACGTTCAAAATGATCTTTACGAGATCATTTTGAACGCGTTGTGCTTTTGGTTTGTAACAGACCGTTTTGGATTTACCTTAATGAAGCAAAGGCGAATGTATTTCTCAAACTGCTTCGTGGACTCGTCTCCAACAAACGCTGTGACTGGAATGGCTGCCAGTTTCTGTACAAAATATTATTATGAAGAGCAGCGATTAAAAACAATGTCTGAACGTGATATGCTGTATGTTGTCGGGAGCTAAATCAAATTAACTCAGTTACCTTTTCTTTAATCATCCACTTCACAAACTTGTAGTCGTACGCTTCGTCATCGCCCATGTGTGACAGGTCCTGATCTACAGTGAACACAGAGCAGAGAGAAATATTCAGCAGACAGTCACACTGCTGATCCACCACAGAGCTGGAAAAATACTGGGATTTATGAAGTTTCATATACTGTACCATATGGCAATGTAAAAAACACTTCTGGTAGTAACTATTATAAATAGTAAAGATTTACTTCTCACCTCTTGAATGCATGTATTTATTCAACATACAACGCACATAACTGTACATATTTCTAGCGTTCACTCTTACTCTATTCCTGTTTTATTCTATTGTTACATACACCGATCAGCCAAAGCATTCAAACCACTGACAGGTGAAGTGAATAACTTTGATTATTTTGTTCCAATGCATTGTTCTGCTGGGAAACCTTTGGTTCTGGCATTCATGTGGATACCACCTGACATGTTCCACCCACTCAGACACCGATGGAGACTAAGTACCCCACCCTCATGGCAACAGTACTCCCCAATGGCAGTGGCCCCCCAGCACTACACAAACTGTTTAGAAATGTCCTGTGGAGCGTGACAAAAAGCTCAAGTGTCGACCTGGCTTCTAAATTTCCCTGGTCCCAATCTGCTCAAGGATTCTAGTGATGTGCCGGTACCCCAGATGTACCCCTAAACCAAATTGGGGCCTCCTTGGATGGGACTTGGCTCTGACCTGTGGAGGCATGGACACAGGATCTCTGGGAGTGTCCTGTGGTGTTGGCACCAGTGCGTTGGCGGCAGATCCATTTAGTCCAGTGGGTTGTGAGGTGGGTTAATGGCACGTGCCACAGATGCTCATTCAGATTGGGATCTGGGGAATTTGGAGGCCAGGTTGACACTTTGAGGTCTTTGTCACATTCCCTGGGCCATTCCTGAGCCATGTTTGCAGTGTGGCATGCTGCTTTTTTCTGCTGGGGGGCCACAGGACGGCCATATGCATCCATGTTTTCACATTGCGAAGATACTGGATCACTGACAACTGAATTGATAGATCAATCTATCGATGTTACACCACTATTAAAAAACCCCAATGCTCCTTCACTCCAAAATTGCTACAAATAGATGTTTAAGTGCAAATGAACTTTTGGATTCAAAGCAAAAACCTTTCTTCATAATGGCAGTGACTTATTTTGCATAAATTGATCTACTATGCTTTAAGTATATCTGGTAGCTCTCCCCTCACAATCCCTCCCTCTGTGAGCTTAATCATCTACTAAGTACATTCTGTAAAGCACATAACATCAATATGACAACAAAAATTGTTACTGAATCTAAAGAACAGAATGATCAACCAAGCTGGATTTGTCCACACTTTGTGCAAGTTACAGCGTAACTGTGCAAGGTATGTCAGTGTAAATGTTCAGTAACTCACTAAGAGATGTGACGTCCACGAGCATGAAGTAGCCTCCCTCTGGGATGACAGGAGTCATTCCAGCCTCCTGCAGGATGGCAGCCAGTCGGTCTCTCTTGCCCTCCAGTTCTTCTGCCAGTGAGGAGAAGTAGCACTCTGGCTGATCCATCATCTCAAAGTTCCGCAGCAAACCTTGAGCCACAGCCTCCTGGAGAGAAACAGACGGCTACAAGCTTCAGACTAAAAACACAATTAAATGATCCTTTGCTTTCTTTGATGGATTTTAAGGAACGTATTTAAGAGCTGTGCAGACTTGCCTGTAAAGGAGTGGGGCAGGTGTACAGAGTGTTCTGCATGACGGTCTGAAGATGCTTTATCAAGTGCTCAGGTCCTATAGACCAACCAAGCTGACAGACAAATTTCAATGACATGATGTGCAGGAACTGATTGTTAAATATTAGACATTTTGTTTTGAATCCACAGATGTCTTACCTTCCATCCAGTAACACTAAAAGATTTTCCTGCGCTGCCAATGGTGATTGTTCTATCCCACATTCCAGGCAGAGTGGCTACAGAGACGGAAAACTATGTTAAAAAACTTCACAACATTGAAACTGAGAAAAAGGTTTGAATAATATTTTGTTTCTTTATACGATAAGTTTGGTATTTTTTAACCTGGACCCTATTTTCCTGTGTTTGTGTCTAGATGACTGATGGGAACAAAACTGAAATCTGTCCAGTGCTGAGCGAGAGGGAAGCACACCACAGCGGTGACACCAGGGCCACTGAAACTGCTTGTTTTTGCCACTGACAGGCTCAGATTGCTATGATGAGTGTCCGACAACTTATAGAAAGGAAACCTACAGCAATAGTGTTACTGTGCGCTTTACACTGGCCATGAACAGTTGGTGAGTCACATGCATACACACACACACACACACACACACAGTGACGGGGCTGACGCTTAGCATCGCATGGCTAGCGTTACCTTACAGTTATCAACAGGTTTATTGACGGGAGCTGTTTCCGTTAACGTCAGCTTCAGGAAGTTTGCTGATGTTATCTGACCGACCGGACCGCATACGTCATTTTACAGCCTGTGTCTGCCACTTTGCCAAGCGCACAGCGAGCAGGAGAGAGAGGGGGGTGGGGGTGGGGGCGGGGACTGAGCTAGGGGGTGAGAGTGCGCATGCGCCGAGGCCTCTACTGTAGCCTGGAGTTTGTTTAATAGTGACGGGGAGTCGATAATGGCGGACAATTTAGTCTCGAAGAAATCAAAGAATGCGCCAATATGGCAACACTTTGGCTTTGAGCCAGATGAAGGAGGCAACCCTTGTTTGCACTGACTGAGTGAGCTGCAAAATTTATTTGTAAGGAATAAAAGAAACAACGTGTTACTGTCACTCTGTTGTCCTAAGGTCGTTTTTTATTTTAAATGAGTCAAGTTGCAGGCTATAAACTCTGTGTGGGTGGGAACCCTAGCAGAGTCGTAGGGGTCAGGTGAGCTCTTAGTTTAAGAGTCATTAAGGTCACAATGTGAGTCATTGACCCACCTGACCCTAACGACTCACACAGTGGCCAATACAATTACCATGACCTGGATGACTGAGAATCTTCACCAACATGCTAAAATTATTCTTTTTTTAAATGTAGTCTGGTGTGTTTGCTAATAGTGATTTGGGGCCTGTTTAAAAATACCAAAGTCACCCTTATCAAGTTCCTGAGACCCTTACGGAAGGGTTGCTGCATGTCTTGGAGGTTTCCATTCCTGCAGCAGTGTGTTAAGAACGGCTTCTACTACATATGAGGTGATCGACAGTTATTGGCTCCTCTATACATTTTTGTCAAACTATTGCGCTGAGCTGAAAACGTACCAATCTTTATATGCTGGTGTCCCCTGTAGATGAGCCATTCGTAAACCTCGTCACTGAAGCACAGAGTGTCGTGCTTAATGCAGAGATCAGCGATCATCTGCAGCTCCTCTCTGGTGAAAACCTGCAGGAAGATGACAGGAAGTACTGAAAGCACAAGTGTTTACGACTCTCAGACAGAACGAGTGATGGCTGTGACGTATACGAACCTTCCCAATAGGGTTGTTGGGGGTGTTGATGATGATGGCCTTTGTCTTAGAGTTGAATTTACTGGCAAGCTCATCTGGGTCCAGAAACCAGTCTGCACTTGTGATTGTCTTCTTTCCAGATTTCTAAAACATTGCAGAAGGCAGAGGCTCGTGAAATCTACGAACATCCTCAAGATGTGCAGTAGGTATACGTGGAACAATATACGTCAAACATCAGGAGGTTTAACTCACAAGGCGTAACGGTATCAACACAGGCTTGGCCCCTGCCATTCGCACCATAGGTACATAACAATCAAAGAAAGGTTCTATAATGATGACCTGGAGGAAGAAACATTACACAATCAACACTGGAGCATGAGTGTATATATGAATGTCTATACATATAAACACCTCTGTGAAAAAGAAAAATTTTCTTACCTCATCTCCCTCTTCCACCAGTCCTTGCATGGTACTGAATAAGGAACCATAACCTCCCACTGTGACCAGGATTTCTTTAAAGGGGTCAATCTGGCGCCCGCAGACCTTCCCATAAACCTGAGAGAGGGCCTTCACTAAAGACGGATGACCCTTTCCAATCAACAGAAGACATGAGACATGAAATATTTTCTCAATAGTTAATAGCAGTACTGTAAAATGTCATGATAGCTTAATTTTACTTGGCTTATACTGCAGCACATCTCAGCCAATTATCAACGCCCAAAACCACACCTATCAAACTCTTTCACTTCACACTTTCCTTTTACAAATGGTTGTAAAAAAATGTTAATAACCAGGTTCCAAAAACCATTAGCTTCATGACATAGCGGAGCATGAGTGAGTGGATACAGGTCGTTTATCAGTCTTACAAAGCCTCTGGTGTACTGGTTCATCCTGTCCACTGCTGCAGCCTCAGCTAGAGCCTCCTTGACATAAGAAGGTGGAGGGATGTCTGGGTAGCCTTGGCCCAGGTTCACAATGGATGGGTCCGCTGCCACTGAGGTAAAGGCCACCCTGGATCAACAGTGAAACAAGACTTTACTGGGCAGACGAGAGGTCACAAAATATTTTGGACTAAAATGAAAGAAGTCACCTAAACATTTCTCCCTGGTTTGATATCACTGGGCTGTCTTTGCAACAGACATGGTGTCGAATGGTACTTTGTGTAAATCTGTCTGAGATCTGTCTGGCTTTCATGTAACACCCGTACGGTGTAAAATGGGAACCTGATCAGACGTCTCCTCTCTCGCTGTGCCACACAAAGAGATTAATGTTTCGTTCTTTCACCTACCACACATTCTTGTCCAGCCCCTCGATTCTTTTGGAGTGTGTGTGCCGCGACATCATTATATGCTGCAACAACAAACCAAGATACATTACACCTAAATTAAAATCTCAAGTGTCCATTTACATTTTTAAACCTCTTACCTGCCCGTCTCAGCAGCTGTGTGGTCACAGTGAATTAATCATCAACCACTCACACTGTTACAGTGCTTTCACACACAGCAGGACTTTGGTCAGTGGTTTTGTAACTGCTGAGGCTGCGTCGGTCAGTGCACTTGAATACATTATCTAGTCAATTAATCAACGGAACAATGTCCTCACCGCGTTGTTGTTGATATACTGAGTTTTTTAAGAGCTCGTATGCATCCCACCGCTCCACATAAGCACCTAGGACATGTGTGAGGAAGTATAAACTTATTAAATCCCGCCCCTTCTCCATAAGTCACTGAGTGAAATAAACAGACAGCTTCCTTATACAACTAAACCTATACCTTATGCCTGGTTCACACTACATGACATTTCTGCCCGTTCTGACAGTCACTATGTCAGATTAGGCGATTGTAGAGTGACACACTCATGACACACTACACTATGGTCCACACCAAATATCTGCGGTTGTCTTTCACGTCGTGTGTGATGTCATCAGGTTATTTCTGTCCTATTTTTTATTATTATTACCATTATTTCAGTCACTGTCAGTTCATGTGCCAGCCGAAATGATGTTGTAGTAACGTAAAAAGTGCCACCAAATGTCAGGAGATACATATGAAGTACTGTACGCAAACATGCAAGTCACTGAATCCTCCACAACAAGTTCCTGCAAATGTTTCACAATAAAAGCCTATTTAGAAAATGGAGGGATTGTCTCAACCGGAGTTATAATGGGCCTTTTATGCGAAACAGATTCAGGAAGTATTGAGTTTCAAATGACGGTGCGATGCATTAACTTTATAAAGCCAACGGGAGCGGATAAAAAGTAAAAATATAAAAATACAGAGGGATTAATAAATAACAGCTCGTTTATAATGTAGTCTGTTTCAAATGAAGCTGGGAGCCTCTGGCGTTGTGGTGAGTAAAAGCCCCGCCACTATTTTTTAATTTTCTAACTTTATGTCCGTCTCTATTTTGAAGAAATATCATTGTTTGCTAGCTTGATGCTGATGGAAGTACTCACTGGGTTGATAAAGTGCCTCTGCTGTTTCACACTGTGTGGTAACATCCCTAGAGGAAATATAAAAAACCCTGAGGTTTTGTTGTCATATAGTTTTCTACGGCAGCAGATCGTTCTGTGTTTCTACTGGTTAAAGTGACGGCTGTGACGGGAGAAGTCGTGAACATCAAACATGCCAGACTCTCTGTTGGTACGTCATGAGGCGTCCCAGACGTGGCGTCGGTTGGCGCCTATTATGACACACTAAACAAGATGAAACCATGGATTATCACGTACGACACTCATTGTCGTTCACAATCCGAGCCAACACTGTACGTCGCCGCGTCAGGCTAGGATCGGACTGATATCGTGTAGTGTGAAACAGGCATTTTCTGAATATACAGTTTTTTAGGGCTGGGTATCTCCACTGCTTTCCTGAATCGATTCAAGTTCAATTCACAAGGTTCTGATTTGATTCGATTTCTGATTTTGATATCGATTTGATTGGGGATATTTTAGATACAATACACATTTTTGCTAGAGTGTGAGAGATTCACAGAGAATTAATACAGTAAATTTTTTAAAAAGAAATTATTTTTAAGAAGAATACATTCAGAAAAAGTATTAAAACTGAATATTTTATGACTACATGTTGTTTCTAGAGCAGCAAGACCAATGTTAAAACAGCAAAGTCACATTATAAACTCACTATCTCACTGGAAACAAATTTAAAATGTCAAAACAATACATTGAATATCACCTGTGATGTCAGATGAAAGCAGAGTGAAATCTGAAGGAGCGTAACAATGTTTATGACTTGCTTGCTTGCTATTGCTTTGCAGAATGTCAGAAATGGCACTTGCATGTTGATTAAAGCTCCAGTGTGTCGGGTTTAGAGGGATATGTTGGTACAAACTGAATATAATACAGTAAGTATGTTTAGCGTATAAAAACCTGAAATAAGAATTGCTGAATTTATGTTACCTTAGAATAAACTGTTTATATCTACATAGGAAGCGGGTCTTCGTTTATGGAGATCGCCATGTTTCTACAGTAGCCCAGAATGGACAAACCAAACACTATCTCCAGATGAGGACATTCGCGTTTTCGTGTCAGCTACTGTAAGAAGCCCAACTGCAATGTGCAGAGCCAGAGTTACACTGATTTGTAATGTGAAACTGCTTCATTCATTGTTTCTAGTGACGTAAATGAGCAGGGGTCTCATTTATAAAACAATGCGTAGGATCCATACTTAATTTCCCAGCTCCAAAATGTTCATAAGCATAGGTGAGTCAAGTCGATCAAATCAATCTCTGTCAAGTCTGTTTTTACACATCACAACTTTTGTGTGGGAAGCGGCGTACACCTCTTTTGGGCCTTGTTCTGTGCGTACGCAGTGTTTATAAATGAAACCCCTGGTCAATCTGTTGTAGGAAGAGACCTCTGTGGATAATTCGGCTTCCGATGAAAATCCTATGAAAGTCTGGATCTTTTTATGTTACCGGAGAAAAAAAGGTGAGCACACAATAGCACGTGTTGTACTAGCCACCTGCAGCAACACGCCCAGGTGTCTGAAACACATTGATCTGTAACATGAAACTACTTTGGTGTTTAACCAGTTCAAATCAGCTGGTCTGATTGTTTTGGAGAGGAAGAGACCTCTGTGGATAATTCGGCTCACGGAAAAACCTTCCAGAACAATGAATACTGAAGGAATTCTGGCTGTCAGAGGTTTTCAGCTGGTTACAATCTGCAGTTAACCCCTAGATGCCCACAAATCTCCCCAAGTCTTTCACACCTCACCTTTGACTGTCTGAAATGTAGACAGACCACTTTTCTAGTCTTGGTGACCACTCAGAGCGCTTCACACTACAGCCACTATTCACCTGCTTCACACACACAATCATACACTGGTGGCAGAGGCTACCACACACTGTGCCAGATAATTCAAGCCAACTCCATTTGGAGCAATTTGGGGTTCAGTGTCTTGCCCAAGGACACTTCAACACGCAGACTGAACCAACAATCTTCTGACTGGAAGACGATCACTCTGCCTCCTGAGCTGCAGCCGCTGCCCCAAAAACTGTGTATGTTTTGTTTCATTTGTATTTTGTGAGGAAATATTAAAAAAGAACTACGAGGAATTTCTCTCAACTCTGACAAGAATTTAAAAATGTAATAGCATAAAAAGTCTTTAAGCCTGTTCTGCTGTTCCACTAAAGCAAATATTAGTGTCTAAAATAAAACATTGCCGACATGTGTTTTAAAAGAAAGTTTTAAGTCGGACTCACCTGTGAAGCAGAAAACCTTCTCCTGCAATTTATGTTCACTGAGTGACATGCAAACCTGGAACAAGTCAGGACTTGTCGTGCTATGCTCATGCTGCACAAAAAGAGAGAGAGAGGATGAAAATGAAAATCTATTGACAGGTGTTTTTGACATTTCTAACTGAACCTCCTTTAGGACACCAGCTACAAAAATCAGCACAGATCTTAAAATTTAAAATTTAATTTTCCTCTTAAATTATATCCCTCCTCTCTCACAAAACATTTTTTGTATATCGCTGGGAAGCACATTATTTCTTGCTCTGTACATTATTTGTATTGTTTTAAATTTAGCCAAGTCCAAGAATTTCAAAGCATGTGACTTTAAAAACATAATTTTTTTTTTTTTTTACTAATTTGTCATATTGTCAAGAATATCGATATCGCAAAAATACCCTGAAATATCGTGATATTATTTTAAAACCATTTCGTCCACCCCTTGTAGACAGCGCAGGTGTATGTATGTAAGGTGATTAAATTAATTTTACTTATATAATAATTACAATTATAATATTATACTTTTATAACAAGGTGATATACTCAATGTAAGGTGATTAAATTAATTGTACTTATATAATAATTATAATATTATACTTTTATAACAAGGTGATTTACTCAATGTAAGGTGATTAAATTAATTGTACTTATATAATAATTATAATTATAATATACTTTTGTAACAAGGGGATTTACTCAATGTAAGGTGATTAAATTAATTGTACTTATATAATAATTATAATTACAATATTATACTTTTGTAACAAGGGGATTTACTCAGTGTAAGGTGATTAAATTAATTGTACTTATATAATAATTATAATTATAATATTATACTTTTATAATATATTATAAGGGGATTTACTCAATGTAAGGTGATTAAATTTAAGTGCAAGGTCAGTCCAGGAATAATGAATACTTTTCTACGGTTAATATAAATGCAATTTAATTAAATATATGCACAGCCACCAATGACAAATAGATTGTTTTTTATTTTAATTTTTTTGTTGAAGGTGTTTAATTTGAAACCTGGAGCGACATCACTTTTCTTGTGCTTCGTCTGTGTGTCTTCCGCATTTCTTTCAAAAACATGGGGGGAAAAGGTAATGAGCAATTTTGTAAGGGATGTTCCAAAAACAATTTAGAAAAACAAAAATAAAATATAGGGGGAAAAGAAAGAAGCTAGATATTTACAGTTATCATTATTCATTCATTCATTCATCTTCTAACCGCTTCATCCTCTTGAGGGTCGCGGGGGGCTGGAGCCTATCCCAGTTATCATTATTATATATTTAAAATTATGTTACAGAATTAGAATTTTTAATTATAATTTTTCAAAACTTTTTTTAAAAAAAATCTTTTTTAAAAACGTTTTTTTACTTCTTTTTTTTTTTTTGCATTTTTTTGGGGTCATGTCTTCTTTCGTTGCTCATTGCCTTCTTCCCATGTTTTTCAAAGACACCAAGCCAAGTTGCAAAGGGTTAAAAGTAAAAAAAAAAACAACTGTGTTAATGCTTGAAAATATAAACGATAAATGTGATTAAAAGCTGACTGGGTTGTTGTTCTGTTGTTTCTAACAAAACTATCTAAAGAGGTCACCTTGTGCTCATGACGACTCTCTCTTTAAGGTTTATTTAACCCTGTACAACAACAGGTGGCGCCAGTGAGCTGCACATAAATCAGTCCTGACAGCTTCACGCACACATAAAGAAGCTCTGAGCAAACACAATCACATCAACTTTTCACTACTGATTTATTACAAACACACAACTCACTGTCAGAGACGTTTTTCACCCCGTTAGTTGCCCTAAAGCAGGTTTTAGTTGACCTCACTGGAACATGCATGTTGTTTGTGAGCTATGTGCTAACGTTAGCTGAATACCGTTATACACTTGTGTTAGCATCTGAAGCTAACAGCGGCTAGCAACACTGCGTTATGGCTGCCTGAGCCGTTAGCTTTTTCTTTCACTGAATCACAGTGATGACGTTAGCTGCCATCACCATCAGTCCTTCCGTTAGAGACACGTACCATGCACTGAGAGGAGTTAAGGCACCACAGGTCAGCGGACACCACTTACTTGTCGCTAAGTTTCACAGTGTTATTACCAAACAGAGCTCCGGTGACGAGCTGCGGATAGGAGGAGGAGACACGTCACTGCTGGAGAAAGTGATGCTGCCTTCAATGCCGTCGGAAATTGGCAACGTTCACATGTAGGCTGCGGGCAATGGACCCTGAACTGCTGGAGCAATCATGCTTGTAGTTTCAGGAAAATAGAGCAGGGCTGAAATGTGTCTCTCAAATTAGTCTTAAGTCAACAAGCAGGGGCGTAGCGCCAAATACTGGGCCCTAAGCATGAGCTGTCTCTCTGGGCCACCCTTTATGGCAAGCCATTTTAACATTTAATCGCTAGACTGGATATTCATTACTGATATCTGCAACATAATTTTGCCTAGTCAAAACTCTTATTCAAGATATCTGTAATTCGATTTTGCCTAGTCAAAACTCTTATTCAAGATATCTGTAATTCAGTTTTGACTAGTAAGATTCAAACTATTTTGCCATTCATGTGTATGGGGTTTGTCATTATAGATATCTCCAATGTAGTTGCGGATATCTGCAATTGTTATTGCAGATATCTGCAACTGAAATGTGGATATCTGTAATTCCAGTTTGAGATATCTACAATTTAATTTTGACTAGTCATAATTCAAGTTCAAGATATCTTTAATTATCACCAATTGAAGATATCTACATGGTCCTTTCTAGATATCTTGAACTGAGTTTCAGATAGCCAGAATGACGTTGTAGATATCTTGAATTCGAATTATGACTAGTCAAAATGACGTTATAGGCGGCGGTGTGGTGGTTAGCACTCTCGCCTCACAGCAAGAGGGTTGCAGGTTCGATCCCGGGCGTGGGAGCCCTTCTGTGCGGAGTTTGCATGTTCTCCCCGTGTCAGCGTGGGTTCTCTCCGGGCACTCTGGCTTCCTCCCACAGTCCAAAGACATGCAGATTGGGGACTA
Source organism: Epinephelus fuscoguttatus (assembly GCF_011397635.1). NCBI lineage: Eukaryota > Metazoa > Chordata > Actinopteri > Perciformes > Serranidae > Epinephelus > Epinephelus fuscoguttatus. The sequence goes on from NC_064761.1 coordinate 35,409,492, forward strand.
GGTTAATTGATAACTCTAAATTGTCCGTAGGTGTGAATGTGAGTGTGAATGGTTGTTTGTCTCTATGTGTCAGCCCTGTGATAGTCTGGCGACCTGTCCAGGGTGTACCCTGCCTCTCGCCCGATGTCAGCTGGGATAGGCTCCAGCCCCCCTGCGACCCTCAAGAGGATGAAGCGGTTAGAAGATGAATGAATGAAAATGACGTTATAGATATCTATAATGGTAATTCCGGATAGTCGGACTTAGTGATTAAATGTTAAAACGGCTTGCCATACACCCTTCCTATCTTGAGCCATGTCTCACTTATGCACCTATTGGTTTTTTTTGTTTGTTTGTTTTGGGGAAAGACACAACAGTGTTTCCCCCACTTAAATGCCCCTGGTAACAAGGGACACTTAAGCTACAAAAATGAGACCCAATAACATATTTTAAATACTACAATTCATCGTAGACTACATAGAAATACATACTGCAGCTGATTGTACTGAAAAAACTGAAAAAGTTTAACACCTCATATCCATACATGAAATAACAATATCAAACATAACAAATAAAACGTGAGAAAAAAACAAACAATAAAACAATACAGACATCAACCTGTACGAGGGAGATGAAAACATGTTTGTTTGTTTTGTTTTTTTTACAGAGAGAACATACTGGAGAAACATCAGCTTTAAATTTATGTAATGATTTATTACAAGGGCAGTGTAATGTATTTTCTACATGGTAACCCCGAAGGCAGCACCATCCTGGGCTGGTCCATCTGTGAAGTGATGAACACTTCAGCAACCCACCACAAAGCTCTGTGATTTTACAAATCATAAATCATCTTTTTGATTACTTGTTTAGTGGGGGCATTTTTAGCCTTTAATGGATAGGACAGACAAGTGTGAAAGGGGCAGAGAGAGAGAGGGAGTGACATGCAGCAAAGGGCCACAGGCTGGAGTCGAACCCGGGCTGCTGCGGCAACAGCCTTGTACATGGGGCGCCTGCTCTACCACTAAGCCACCGACACCCCAAACAGCTCATTCTTTAGTAAGAAAAACACAATGGTTCTTATTGTCAGGTGATTATATCCTAAAGAAAACACACTTATTATATTATATTACATTTCTGCCAATATGTCCCCCTAAATCAAACACACTGGACCTTTAAAAGACCATATGATTAAAATATAAAATACAATGCATGGCTTAAGTTTAAACCAGGGATACTCAACTTGTGTTGCCCAAGGTTAGGACACTGAATATTCAGGGCTTAATGCAGACTTCTTTCATCACTGTGAGTTATAAAAAGCTTGGTGGGCCACCTGGCACCCTATCACAGGTCATATTTGACCCACAGGCTTTCAGTCTTATACCATACAACCATCAACCAAAACATTAAAACCACTGGCGGGTGAAGTGAATAACACTGATCATCTTGTTACAGTGCAATGTTCTGCTGGGAAACCTTTGGTCCTGGCATTCATGTGGATGCTACTTGACGTGCTCCAATAAACCCCCTCATGGCAACAGCACTTGTCGATGGCATTGGCCTCCAGCAGGACAGCTCATCGTGCCACACTACAAAAGCTGCTCAGGAATGACCCCAGGAATGAGCTCAAGGTGTTGACTTTGCCTCCAAATACCCCAGATCCCAATCTGATCTGACATTTGAGGGATGTGCTGGTACACTAGAGGAACCGCGATCCACCATGGGTGCTCCTTGGACTGGACTTGGCTCTGACCTGGAGGGTGTCAATTGGTGTCTGGCACCAGGGCGTTGGCTTCAGATCTTTTGAGTCCTGTATGATGTGAGGTGGGGTACCAGCACGTCCCACAGATATTTGATTGGATTGGGATCTGGCAAATCTGGAGGCCTGGTCGACACCTTGAATAGAAAATTGTCCCCTAGGGGAAATTTGTCGCGGACTTGAGTGCATACACCAGCTGCCTTGCAGACAATAAGTATACACAAAACAGCAAAGACACAGGCAATGGCAAACACACACACTCATAAGACACAAACCAGACAAAATGTGAAAAACAGACAGGACACCAAGTTATTGCACAATCCCCAATATTTCCCAGCCTTCAGGAGCTATTTAACAGTTTGATGGAATTAGGAGTGAATGAGTGTTTGAAACGGTTAAGTTTGCATTTGGGAAGTCTGTACCTTCTGCCACAAGGCAAGAGCTCATACTCAGGATGAAGGGTGAGATCTTTGTCGTGTTCCTAAGGCTATTCCTGAGCAGTTTTTGTGGTGTGGCATGGTGCACTGTCCTGCTGGGGGGCCACTGCCATTGGGGGGGGGGTTCTGGTCTGCAATGGTGTTCGGGTGGGTGGAGCATGTCAGGTGGCAACCACATGAATGCCAGTACCAAAGGTTTCCCCACAGATCATTGCACTGGAACAAGATGATCAAAGTTAAGCACTTCACCTGTCAGTGGTTTGAATGTTTTCGTCGATCAGTGTTTATTTATTTGTAGTTTTAGTTATTTTCTTTGATTTGCATTTAAATTGTTAAATATGAATTGACTGATTAAAGATCAAATGTACTTTTTGATCAATTCAGTCACATGAAACAGAATTATCTAAAAGAGATTACATGTGTGCGATAATGTGCATTTAACATATACACTTACTGAGCACATTTTGGTGATGATACCTGTGAATTTATACACAAGTAGGATTTTTAGGACTTTTACTGCTTGTAGGTTACATTGTTTTAAGAGCCCAGAATGTGAGTACTTCTCCAGCACTGAATGGCCCAAATAAAACTGAGATAAAATACTTTTATTCAAAGACAAGTCAGAACAGATATCTAATAAGCATGCAGGCGGATGGTGTTGTTATTGTGAGTATTATTAGCAGAGGGGTGCTGCAGCTTTGGCCCCTGTCCCCTCTCAGCTGTCTCATAAACAACATCGATCACAAACCCTAAAGTCTCAGCTCGGTCTCCTCTCCAGTCCACGCCCCTCCGCCTGACACTACATGCCTGCATGGTCCGACCGGCCGAGGATCCAGGAAGGTTGGCGGACCGCGCACATCATGATCCGGGACCTGATCGCATGAAAGCCGAACATCCTCATCTGCAGCTCTCACCTAAAGGAAGGTAAACCACCACCACAGCCACCAACACTGTGATAATGTAGGCTTGATACACAGCATACTGGTGCGACGTCTACATCGCGTCATCTGCGGTCGGCGGCGCGTCTCACCAACTAGTTTCCACTGAGATCACCGTTACTTTACCTGCTGTAGACAAACAGTCACTGTGAGCAGGCGCTAGTTTGTGTACATGAGCCTCAAAGCCGCGTTCAAGCCTTGAATCTATTCTAACGGAAGCTCCTAACCGGATGACTTAATGATGCTTTGTGCTGATCTCAGGTTGAACCACAGCTCCTCTCTCTGTATTTGCACTTTTCCACAAGCTTCCGTTTCAACATAAAGTCTATAAAAGTGCGTCTCATTAATATCACACAAGATATGCTTTCTGCAATGCGGGTAGTTTTTTTCTTCCTCATGTCCTTAACGAGACAGGGGTTTTTGTGTGCCTGGGGCTGGGTGTGTTCCAAACATGTCTGTTTTTGGATATCTGGGATTCGGACAAATTTCCTGTCAGGAAGGGACAAGGATATGGCCTGGTCAGCTCAACTCAATGGCTGACTCATCCAGGGGGAAGACAGGATTTTTCCTAATGCAAACTACAGACTTCACACACAGAACCCAGAGGCTATTTTTATTTCATGATTCCACCCTATTATTAAAAATTTTAAAGGGCTGGACACTTCTCACTTACCACCGTTGGTATCTTGCCATGTGAGTATATTTGATTTTGTAAGCATAACTTTTGTTCATACTCAAACCTTAAAGGGACACATTTCCACATGATTCACTTTACGCAAGAACACAACTGATGATGTCGTCCTGCGTCATACACTCGCTCTCTCTTCTCTTTGTACACCCACGTTTGAACATGAGTGTACAAAGAGAAGAGAGAACTGCATACAGTGTGTTGGTGAAGATTCTCAGTCATCCAGGTCATGGTAATCTTAAGCCCCGTTTCCACTGAGCAATACGGTTCAGTTCGGTACACTTTTTTCAGTTTCCACTGTGAAAAGTTGTGCATGGTACCACTGGAACCGTTCCGTACCGACCCCATTTTTGGCCCCCCCTCTGTTGGGGTACCTAATGCACAGATCTGGTACTAAAAGGTGGAACTGTGAACACTGCAGTCTACGGTCACTCTGCTCAGGGCTGAGTTGTGGCTGGTTTTGAGGCTCATGTAACCACTGTTCATACCGTGGAGAGTTTTATTAGACTGTTACTATAAAAATAAAGGATGTTTTGCTGCCTCACACAGCAGCTGGAGTCAGAGAAAAGAATAATTTAATCCACTGTGCCGACTTTTAAGGTGGAACGTTTACTTGTAATGTTACTCAATGCATGAACTGATGACGTGAATCAATGAACACACCTTAAATTTCCATATGACAACTCTGACCATCACTTTAGTTTTAATATGATATGCACTTTTAGTAATGAGTGGATCTTCAAGTGTTCATATATATATTTTAATTTCAACCAGGACGGCACATATTCTTATCCTCACTCTGAGAAAAAAAAAGTGTAGCAGAACATCGTTCCTGTGGTCTACAGCAACACTAAACCCCTGAGCTTGCCTGAGAAGGACTAAATGCACAAACCCACTATTTTTGAATATCACATAAGAGAGAGAGAGACTCTCACTGCAGCCTGTTCTAATTTGTCCTGAAAATGTCACTGTGCAGCCTCGTTCTGTGGACGATAACGAGGTGCAGACTTCCATCTGTGTCACCGCTGACGGGGAAATACAGTGAGCGCTGGACGGTACCATGTCTGAAGGGTTATTTTTGGTTCCGAAGGTACCATACCAAAAGTGGTTGGTGGAAACCGGACATAAGTGCTACATCGTAGGTAACTGGGCTCTCGTTTATAAACCTTGAGCACGTACAAAACGTGGCCTGAAAGAGGCGTACGCCACTTCCTCCAGCTGTGATCTATAAAAACAGACTTGATGGGAGAAACTTTGACCCATGCTTACAAACATTTTGGAGACTGTATACTGGCGACGCAGATGGTGAAGTGGAAGTCTGATTGAATACATTTTTCCTTACATTCATTTTTGTTATGGATCCTACGCACTGTTTTATAAATGAGACCCCATTGAAGAAGCCTCTTGGATGAGAAGTGAAAGGTCTTCAAGAAACTCAAGCAAGTCCAGTTGCCTACGATATAGCACTAAAGATTGCGTTCAGTGTTGGAGGCGGGGCTTCAAAGCCAAGCGCTCCTCATGGGGCCGGGGTTCGAAAGACTTGGGCATGTAGGAGGAAAAGAAGGTCTAACAAAAGACACTATAGAACTACATTATGGGAAACGTAGGATCCAGTGTTTCTGGGACTTTAGAAGTCAGAATTTCTCTGCCTCTGCTGCTTCATTTTTGACCATTCTTTTGATTATGTGAGTCTTGTGAGCTCACCATCTTTAGGAAGGTGCAATGTTTAATTGCCAGAGTATGTCTTTAATACAGTAAATTAGTTTGTGGTGCGCCCATTATTGAAAAATGACATCTAAAAAAGTAATAACCATGATCAGTATCAACTGCCCTGCAGCTGGATAACCCGACAGAACACCAGTGGTGGAAGGAGTAATCAGATCTTTTATCAAAGTGAAAAGCTGTAATACCATGTACCATGTAATGTCCTGCTCTTAACAGTCCTTTTAGTCCAATCAAAATATACTCTGAGTATCAACAGTAAAACTATGCATATATATATAATTTGTAGACTGGGTTTATCGCCATTGTTAGGTTGCAGTTTGTGCTGCTCTCATCCCTTCCTGTCACTCCCTGAACAAAAATATACAAGTTTTTAACTAAAGTAGGTCATCAGTATGCAAGATAAGCAGTCTGTCATTCAGCAAGAAATCTGTGTGAGGACTCCAGAGCATTGACAGAAAATCAATTTTGTTTTGTGTGTAAAATCGTAATCTTCAAAGTAACTACAAATAATTTTAATGGACTGAGAAGCCCAATTTTACAATGTTGTGGAGCAGAAGTATAAAATAGTGAGCATAAAGCTCTCACAAAATTAATAAATAAAACATACATTATTATGTAGCAGATACCTAAAAACTTCAACAACTAGGAGGGGCGTGGACTCAACAACACGGAAGTTAACATGTGGGAAGGTGTAGGCAAAGAAAAGACTTTGTTATAGTTAAGAAAAGATCATGTTTTAGATAGATAGATAGATAGATAGATAGATAGATAGATAGATAACCCTAACCCTAACATATTTATGGTTTGCATAAATGTACAATGCCAACATTTATTTCTGGCTGAAATACAGAAGTGCAGCAAATTTGTACTTAAGTACAGTACTTTGTAAAAGTACTTCCTTAACGTACAGTTATGTAATTAACGTAAAGTTATGGAGGTTAGGTTTTGGAAAAGAAACATGGTGAGAACGTTGCTTAAAATGACTCAAAGTTTACATGCTACCCAACACACAATTCCAGTGCAAAGTCCCAGGCGAAAGTTTGTTTTTTGATGTTTCGTTCTGAACGTACCATTACGTAGTTTAAGATAAGTTAAGGAGGTTAGGTTTATGGAAAGAAATCTGGTGGGAATGTACCTTAAAATGACTCAACGTTCACAAACATCCGAACATGCAACTCCAGGGGAAAGTCCCTGGCACAATTTCGTTTTTTGACATTTCGTCCTTAACGTACCATTACGTAATTAACGTTAAGTTATGGAGGTTAGATTTAGGAAAAGAAATATGGTTGGGACCTACCTCTCAGGACTGCTGCCTTGTTTACTGCCATCAGCGTGTTGGTCAAGTTAGGGCAGCCTTTCAAAACACGTGGGATATGTACGAATTTTGGTGCATTGTTTTTCATAGGAAAACACCCGAAAAATTAACACTTTTCATAGGGATTATTTATTTCTTTAAAAAGTTGTTTCAGTAAAAACTGTTCACAGTGATGTCTGAGGGCGCATTCACACCAGGATAGTCCGGGGGAATCGGTTCGACTGGGTGGAGAATGCCGAAAAATTTCATACCTTCATTTGGTTCGGTTCACTTTCACACTGCACAGCGGACCAAACCGCCTGAACAACGTCACACAGTTACAACCGCTGCTCATCTGGGGGCAGTATTGCCCGAAACGACCTCTGAGCAGGAAGGAAAAAAAGCATGAGGAAGAAGAAAACCCGGCTCATCGATTGGCCAGGACCGGCGGAACAGCAATATTTGTTAACTTAGAAATATATTAAATAGTTAAATCTAAATATTAAATGTGGCACCTAAATGTTAAATGTTAAATCTAAATATTAAATCTAAATCTAAATGCTAAATCTAAATCTAAATCTAAATGTTAAATCTAAATATTAAATCTAAATCTAAATGCTAAATCTAAATCTAAATATTAAATCTAAATCTAAATCTAAATGTTAAATCTAAATGCTAAATATAAATATAAATATAAATGTTAAATCTAAATATTAAATCTAAATCTAAATCTAAATGTTAAATCTAAATGTTTTGGGTGAAACTAAATATTTAGTTAATATGCAAATTCACACTGCCGGTCACCGGAAGTACCAAAATAAAAGCTCGAGAGGGTCAGACTGTTTATAGAATCAAATAACGAATTAAAACCAACTTATCGGAAATGGACACTTGAACATACATTAGCGTGATAATAACTACCTAAAATAACAAGAAACGTGTTTGGAGAAATTTTATTTGATGTGTACTTTGAGCTGTTAGTGTCCCTTGGAGGAATCACCTTGTTGTTTACAAATACTTCGGGTAGAAGACCAGCGGAGTTTAGCAACATATATATATGCACATCTCACGTTTTTCACGTCACTGTATCACCGTTTAGACTAATCTGGTGTTTGTAAAGCCTATAAACACTATGACTGAACAAACATTACTATCACGGTCTGAAATTAATAACATGGTTATCGTAGATTAGCGAGGCTAACTGTTAGCTGTTAGCCCCGTTAGCGGTGTCTGTAATGACTCACTAACTCTAAACGGTCCGTGAAGAAAATATTTTTTCCAGCGGATGTCTTAGTTACAACATGATTGAGCTAACTGGAGTAGTTTAATGCCGTATCCGACAACGGGAGGCATTTAACAGATGACGTCCTGATAGCTTTGCTGCTGCTGCGGCCACTGATGCTTTCTAGACATCGTGATTTCCCAAAACTGAATAAATACCACACATCGCAACACAAAACTGCTTTGCTAGCTCAATCATGTTGTAACTAAGACATCCGCTGGTAAAAAATATTTTTTCACGGACCGTTTAAGAGTTAATGAGTCATTACAGACACTGCTCACGGTGCTAAGAACTGATGGTTGTTAGCTTAGCTTAGGTTGTTAATCCCTCCGAAGGACACTAACAACTCAAAGTACCGTCAAATAAAATTTCTCCAAACACGTTTCTTGTTATTTTAGGTAGTTATTATCACGCTAATGTATGTTCAAGTGTCCATTTCCCCCGATAAGTTGGTTTTAATTCATTATTTGATTCTATAAACAGTCTGACCATCTCGAGCTTTTATTTTGGTACTTCCGGTGACCGGCAGTGTGAATTTGCATATTAGCTAAATATTTAGTTTCACCCAAAACATTTAGATTTAACATTTAGATTTAGATTTAGATTTAGATTTAATATTTAGATTTAACATTTATATTTATATTTATATTTATATTTATATTTAGCATTTAGATTTAACATTTAGATTTAGATTTAGATTTAATATTTAGATTTAACATTTAACATTTAGGTGCCACATTTAATATTTAGATTTAACTATTTAATATATTTCTAAGTTAACAAATATTGCTGTAAATGTGGTAAAAGGTGACATTAAAAAAATCACAATACTTTTTTAAACATTGTTTGAAGCTAAATGTGGCAAAATGTTGATGTTATTTTCAGCGTGAGACACTTTACAAACGGCACCCCATAGGTACCTGCAAGCAACTGCGATATATAGTCCTCTGACCATATATCAATAAGCTCCTGCACTTCCTCACTACTCCACGTCTGCCCACGAGACATTTTCCAACTTTTTCGTTTTTGTTGGCTTTGTTTTTTTCCACCCAAAATGCACTGCGCTCTACGTCCTCTCTTTGGTTCACTTCCTCTCTTTGGTTCCCTGGATAGTCCAGTTGCAAGTGAACCACACCAGGGTTCACTTGCAAGTGAACCGAGACCCCCAGCTTTCAAGCGGACCAGGGTTTGCTCATTTGGTCAGCACCAGAGTTTGAGTGAGCGTTCACACCACTCCAAACAAACCGAACTATCTGTGGAAGCGGACCAGGGATCGTTTAAAGCGGACAAAACAGCGCCAGTGTGAACGCGTCCTGAGTTTCATTGTTCCAGGATACAGATGTTTCTGCTTTTTCAAAATTAAACAAACATGTACCAGTGTTAGCAACAAAATTCCAGCGAGATGGATTTCTCAAACCTTGGCATGGATAGATACAACTGGAGCTAAGTGAGAAAAATGTGTCTTGTAATTTGGCTGAACTGACCCTTTAAAGTCAACCATCCGTAGACAGTCTGGTGTAAACACCCCTGAGTGGCTCCTACCCGTCCTGCCTCCTGTCACAACACTGAGATGGAAGAATCAGTAAAGACATTTTGTGTGGAAAACTTAATTGAACTATCAAAAATATGATCTCTCTAAAAGGCCCCAGGCTTTTAGCAACCTATTCAATGATTCCTTACCGCTAAACTCATTAATAATGAACTTAAGTGTGAGTGTGGATGTATTCAGCTATTGACAGCACCTGTCTCTTTAGCACTGTGGCGTTGCAGATAATAAAACACTGTACATTATGGTCTGGCACCTTGTAAGTTATTCATTATACCTGCTCAAAATTCTGTACACACCCAAAACATGTTTCAATTTGGATGGTGTTTTAAATTCTTTGCATTTTTATTGCTGTTCCAGCCGATCCAATGGCTGTGATAGACTCATGCTAAATGTTTTCCACACTAAGATGTTTTACTACAAAAATCATTGGTGCTCCTGCAGAATTTTCATCAATGAGGCCTTTTAAGTTTGAATGACACTGCAGCCAACTCGCTGCCAGACTGATATTGGAAATAGGACACTTGCAGCTGGAGTAAGCTCTTTACAGAAGGTGACCACGGAGAGTGTGAGCAGAAAGCTGCATCAGGGATACACCACCCGTCTTCATGCTACAGCTGTTACCAAGGACAGGTTTTAAAGTCTCTGAAGAGATTAATAGTTTGAAGACCGTGCTGTGTGTAAACAACGGAAGGGATGAGATCTGGTTGAATTCAGTTTTGTCAGTCGTCGTGTGGGAAGCCACTTCACAAACAAGCTGGCCTCTGAGACTGTGAAGTCAATGTCCAAACACAAGCTCTACAAAGTCAATAACTAATGAGTCATTAGTTATTCTTATGGGGGCGCTGACTTTTAAATAATTACATTTGTAATGTGCATTTGTGTAATGTTGGAGCTCCACTTCAGAGGGACTCAACAGTTTGAGGAAACATTTGTATTTGCTGGTCTCTGTTTTCTACTGAGCTAATGCCAAAGAGGACAAGGTGGGAAAATTGAAGGTTCATAGCCGCTCTGGAGACTGGCAAAGGAGGACTCGTTGGGTTTAGAGGTCCAGGATTAACGAGACTTAAGGCGAGGACATACTGTCTGCAGCGGATGTCTGTGGACAGATGCGTAGACATGCACGCAGTTCCATCAATACTATAATTACAGTTTGGCATCAGCCCCTACGAACAGGAGGGCTGGGAGGTGAGCTAACCATCCTGCTGCTGCCAACATTGGATGAAATTTTGGTAAGCGATGCCACTGGTACTGGAGTGAATATCCAACTAAACACTGACTTTACGCTTGCTAGGCGTACAAAAAATGGGCTGCACATGGACATCCACATATGGGTCTAAACGGACCGTGGAGGACAAATCTGCAGCTTCGCGAGTGTTCGTATGGCCAAAGTGATGTCACATCATCAGACACGCCCCTTCCCATGCAGCTGGCTTTCACCGTCCGAGTACTGGACACAGCGTTGGAGGCGACGCCCTGTTCATTGCGATCAAAGTTGCTCAGTGGCACATGAAACCAAAAACATTTACTTGCAGCATATGAAATTACCCAGATGATCAGCACAGCTTTTCCAACATGTGGCCCAAAGACCAGGCACCTTAGAGACTTGAGACGGCTACTTCTGGTTTAGCACTTTGCTAACTAGAAGGGTGATAATGATTTAATTTTGAGACTCATCTAGACTCTCCAAATGATACTGGACCAAATAGATAAAATTCAAAAAGTGAAAGGAATCATTTTGCCGGGGGTTGTGATGCTCACAAAAATGTATCCTTTGATTTACAGACATCTCTTTCCCAGTGTAAGTCTACTGGAAAAAGTCTGTCTGGGCCCTATGGCATCTCGTGACGTGTCCATGTAAATGCACTATTTGGCCACTATGAAAATTGTCTTCAAAGCCTGACACACTTCCTGGTCCTGGTTTGTGCACAGCCAACATTTTCTAACTATGTGGAAATGGCTGAGAGGAGAAAATAACAACCAGTATAAAAATGCCATTATTTTGATACAGTTACACCTCCAAAACACCAACTCCAAATGTGGTGTTCCCCAGGGATCAATCCTCGGGCCATTGTTATTTCTTATTTATATCAATGATTTGTCCAATGTATCAGATCAGCCATCCAAAATTTTATTTGCTGATGATACTAGTTTGTTTTATTCCCATAGAAATCCTAATGTAATTATGAAAGTTGTCAATGAAGAGTTAGACAAAATCTCCAAATGGTTCAAAATCAATAAATTATCACTAAACATTAAGAAAACAAATTTTATTCTGTTTAGTTACAATCACAAGAAGCTCACTGAGAATATAACAGTGTTGATTGATAATGTTTCAATAGCTAATGTTGAATCAACTAATTTTCTTGGTGTACTAATTGATAAAAACCTATCCTGGAAGCCTCACTTTTCATTTATTTCATCTAAAATTGCAAAAAATATTGGAATAATTGGAAAAATTCGTTATCTTTTAAACACAAAAGTTTCCCTCAACCTTTATTATTCTATGATTTATCCCTTTATCAGTTACTGCAACATTGCCTGGGCCAGTGCTCACCAGACAAAACTGCAACCAATTTGTAGGTTACAAAAACAAGCTATGAGAATTATTGCCTTTTCAGCTCCAAGAAGTCATTCATTACCTTTGTTTCATAAATTTGGCATCCTCAATATTTATCAGATTAATAAACTCCAAATTACTCAATTTGTATATGGTTCTTTAAATAAAACACTTGCTGTGTGTGTGATATCATGCCTTTATGCACATGACAATGTTTAATTTAATGTTTATCTAGTGAAGTCCTCTTGTCAAGCTCCTTGAGGGTTTTTTGGACCTCCTTGCATGTTCCCCATTGTTCTTTTATTTATTTATTTATTTCCTAAAAAGATGTTCTTACATCACCGACTGTAAATTGTTTTAATGGTAATTGTATTACTGATTGTCAATTTTTTTATGGTAATTATAATGATGACCTTTTTTTATATGTGCTAAATAAACAAATAAACAAACACAAGTACACAAATCAGCTTCACTATACCTCGCAGCATTCACAGACAAAGCACTTGTCTTTATCTGGACACATTTTCCCCACAAATATAACGTGCTAATGTTTCTAGTACAAGCCTATGGCATTTTACATTGTATAAATTAGCCTAGTGGCTAGCAGACTTTTCCCTTACTCATATGAAGCCAGGGACAACAGCAACATTTAATAAAGGTAACGTTAAAAAATTCAGCTCTGTTACAACTCACAAGGTTCACCGACAAAACAACTGTCTTATGCTAAACACATTTTCCAAACAAATATAACATGCAAACATTATTAGCACAAACCTATTTTACATTGTATAAATTCCCCTAGCGACTAGCAGAGATTTCCTCTACTCATATGAAGCCAGGATAAATCATAGAGAAGAGTTAAAATGCTATTTTGTGGAGGCTTTATTGTCTTCACAATTTATTGTTTCTTATCTGTGACATTAAAGTAAATAAAAGCTTTGTTTCCACTGAGGGAAATGGTTTCAGCTTACAGAAATAGACAGGAGGTCTGTGTTGCCGTGACGTGTAGTTACATTTCTGGGAAGGTGCACATCAGGCTGTAGCGTAAGGTATGTTGATGCAGAGACTACACCGTAGGTACGGCACCGATTTGACGCAGAAATATAAATCCCGCTTTAGGAGTGAGAGTGTGTTGAGTTGTTTCACATCACCCTGTCCTGCACTAGATGAAAACTTGTTATTACAGTTAATCTTGAGGGGGTCATTAGTAAAGACTGAACTCTGCTGTGAGTCGTTATAAACCGGAATATCCTTTATACTGTGAATTAAATGATGTCATTGTTTTGCCCCTATGTTGCCAAACCATTTGTCCCATTGTACTGACTAAAAGCTATGTGGATATTTTTCCTCTCTTTTGTTAAAGGTATCATGATTCCTGTGATGGAATTCCGGCAGTTCTCTGAACAGCAGCCAGCGTTCAGAGTCCTGAAGCCGTGGTGGGATGTGTTCACCGACTACTTGTCTGTAATCATGCTCATGATCGGCGTCTTTGGATGCACTCTTCAGGTCAGTGACGTACGGGCTCCATCTTCATGTGTTGCATAAGGTTATGTAATGGCTTGTGCTGCCTGTGCTTCCACTTTTCAAATGACAGTGAGGGAGAGTTGTGGCTAATGCACGCTAATGTAACATGAGTTTGAACTACAGCATGTTTATGAGATAAAAGGAGTTGTTCTACTGTTTCTTTTATTAAATCTAGAGTAATTTAATTTACTAGCACAAGCACAGGCTCTCTGATAGAACATTACTGCTCTGTCTCCTGCACTGGCACCAGCTCAAAAGCACTATTTCCCTGCTTTTACAACCTGGATTGAGCAGCAAAGGAAGCATTCAGCCCGACAGGAGTTTACCAGTGGAAACATTTACCCACCCAGCCCCCTTTTAGTAAACATAAGATTCCAAACTCTTGTGGCCTGGTGCTTAAAATCTCTCTCTGTGTGGAAAAAGGGTCGTTATTTTGGCTCCTGCAGCACTCAGTAGTGTAAATCCCAGAAATTATACCAAAACATTTTCAGAAAAACTGTTAACAGGATATTTGTCAGAGTCAAAGCAGCTATTGTTCCCAGATCTCACTGTAACAGTGTTTGGACATGATCTAACAGTTAGTAAATGAGTGGGTAATTGTTTACCTAGTCAAGTTTACTTCATAAGTCAGGATATTATCAACATGCCATTTTGTGTAGTGCCTCCATTGCCTCACACAGTAATATGTGCATTTATATTTAGAGGGAGCAACACACACAGAGGGAGAATGAGACTGTAATGTTCTGCAGAGCAGCTCCTCAGAGACCCGAGCAGACCTGACTTTGCACTTCAGTCTGCTGTGCTGCATCACAGCTGCATTGCCCTTACTACAGTAATAATGTCCTGTTTTATTCACTCCTCACAAACGTAGCTAGTGAGCATTTACATACTGTAATAGTTTTATCTGACTCCAAACAAGGAGTGTTTCCCCTTCAGCCCGGCCACCATTGAATTTAAGTGCCCATTTCCTGTTATTAGCATTGCAGAGTGAAGCACCAGTTTATCGTCATTCACCAAAGGCAGGCAGTTTACGGATGTTCACTGACACCAGCTTTTGTCCAGTGTTTTGTCCAGTTTGTTTACATGCACTCAGTAACCCAGGTTACTCAAAGACATCAGGTCACACACAGGTCATCATAAAATGCACTGTATTAACCTGGTCACTGTAAATCCTTGTAAACGTGCAGCAAGTTCACTTTATACACCATGAGCACTTCTATAGAGCTCTTTGTTGGCAGTGTGTCAATGTATTACTGCAGATGGGAAAGAGCCTCTGCCAAACCACATCCCCAGGAATACAGCCAAGTCTTGCTTTCCCAGTGGCCACTTGCAGTATTGCAGCATTTGTCCACCATTGAAAAAGAGGGGTCTGTAAAATTGTTGACAGGACACCTAGAACTGCAAGTAAGTTTATATCAGGCTGCTGTATGAAGTGTTTGTTTTTCTGACAGGTTTGTCTTCAATTAGTTACTTAACACTATAAAATGGGGATTTAAAACATGATTGACAACTGTGTGAGCCAATCGGTGGGCTCACATTCAGTGGCACTGCAAAGGATTGGTCGGACGGGTGTATGGGCGGGAAACTTGATACAACGGATATCGCTAATGTGCAGACTCTGACTCTGAATGATGTCACCAGAACCGAACAAGATGGCAGTAGCAGCATGCAAGATATTTTAGCCTCACTCTTCTACAGTGGGGATAAGTGGAGACGTGTTGTCCATCTTCATATACAGTCTACGCTTGAACCAGTGATTAATTCTGCCATTTTTTGACGCTCCTGGGTCTCATGCACAATAGATTCAGCAGCACAGGTTGTGCCCCTCAGTGTGTCTCCATACACTGAGTGCATATGGCGGTTGATGGTGATGTAGCGTGCAGATGATGATCACTGATAATTTTGCATTCAGATGCCCAATAAATTGGCTTTCTCCAGGTAATATTCATCTGGGTAATTCAGGTCTCTTCACAGCCCCTTTCCCACTGGACAAACTGGTTTTTGTCTTTAGTGTGAAAGGTTACAATTGGCATTCCCAGCTGTTACACATATTAATCGGCTTTGGCTCCAATCTGCAGTGATGGACCCATGACAACCAGATGGGCGCGCTAGTTTTAGCCCCTTTTCCGGCACAACCGTCGGTGACTTCTGCAACTCTTTGTCATCTCAGCCACAAGATCAATCCACCTCTGTCCAAGCAGCACTCAAACATTGTTCCAAATGAGTCGCCATCTTGTTTGAAGAGAGACTGAGGAAGTAACAGTTATAAAAAAGAAGTAACCACTAACGTTTTCACTGGCCTCCATGCTGCTTTCTGCTCTTTACTAGCCCCATTTTCTGGCACATTCATGACACACCAGGAAAAAAACAAATGGAGGCATACTTGTCTACTTGCAATGGGATTTACGTTTAAAAAAACTCTCATATGTGCACTAATGTTGGTGGAGAAGGGGAATAAGTGGGCCTTCAGACTAAAAGCAGTCCTGCCTTAAAGTAATGCATGAGGCTGCGTTGGTGAGGACAATTACGAAATAATGTCTTTTAGTTTCTCTAATCTTTGTTCTAATTCTTTTTTCTACATTTCGTTTCAGGTAATGCAAGATAAAATCATATGCCTTCCTCAGAGAGTGCCGGTGCCTTCGGAGAACACAAGTGAAGTGGAAGTGAAATCACTGTTACATCTGCAGCCCAACACATCAGCCATACCAAAAGAAATGACAGGCCTGAAAACAGATCTGGATCTTCAACAGTACAGTTTCATCAATCAGATGTGTTATGAGAAGGCTCTGCACTGGTATGCCAAGTACTTTCCTTATTTGGTTCTTATACACACTCTTGTTTTCATGGTGTGCAGCAACTTCTGGTTCAAATTCCCCGGCTCGAGCTCTAAAATAGAGCATTTTATCTCCATGCTTGGCAAGTGCTTCGACTCTCCGTGGACCACACGTGCTTTGTCGGAGGTGTCCGGAGAAAATCCCGAAGAAAAGGACCATAAAAAGAGCGCCACCTCAAGGTCCAACATCATTGTGTCTCCTGGAGAAGGAAGCCTGGAGAAGACCCAGTCCCTCCGGTCGATCCCGGAAAAGATTGTAGTTGAAAAGCCATCAGCAAGTGTTCTTGATAAAAAAGAGGGTGAACAAGCTAAAGCTCTTTTTGAAAAGGTGAAGAAGTTCCGTTTGCACGTTGAGGAAGGAGACATCCTGTATCTTATGTACGTTCGTCAGACAGTGTTCAAAGTGTTTAAATTCCTCCTGATCATTGCCTATAATAGCTCTCTCGTCAATAAAGTGCGGAACAGAGTGCGTTGCGAAGTTGAGATCCAGGACATGACAGGCTACAAAGATTTCGAATGTAATCACACAATGGCTCACCTGTTTTCTAAGCTGTCTTACTGTTACCTGTGTTTAGTAGCTGTCTATGGGTTAACAAGCCTTTACACCTCTTACTGGCTGTTTTACCGCTCACTGAAAGAATACTCCTTTGAGTATGTGCGACAGGAAACAGGCATCAACGACATCCCGGACGTCAAAAACGACTTTGCTTTCATGCTACACATGATCGATCAGTACGACCCGCTGTACTCCAAACGATTTGCAGTTTTTCTCTCTGAGGTCAGTGAGAACAAACTGAAACAGCTGAACCTCAATCATGAGTGGACCCCGGAGAAATTGCGCCAGAGACTGCAGACTAACGGCAACAACAGACTTGAACTTCAGCTGTTCATGCTCCCTGGGTTACCCGACACTGTCTTTGAGTTGACGGAGCTGCAGTCACTCAAGCTGGAGATCATCAACAATGTCACCATCCCTGCTTCAATCTCTCAGCTGGAAGACCTTCAGGAGTTGTCTCTTTACCAATGCTCTCTAAAGTTGCACACAACAGCTACCTCCTTCCTCAAAGAGAACCTGAAAGTGCTTCGTGTGAAATTCGATGATAACAGGGAACTTCCAAACTGGATGTATGGCCTGCGCAGCTTAGAGGAGCTCTATCTCACCGGGTCTCTGAGCCCTGATGCCTCCAAAAATATAGTTCTTGAGTCACTGCGGGAGTTGAAGTGCCTGAAAACTCTCTCCCTTAAGAGTAATTTGACCAAGATACCCCAGTCTATCGTGGATGTTTCCAGCCACCTGCAGCGCCTGTACTTACACAATGATGGCACTAAGCTAGTAATGCTCAACAACCTGAAAAAGATGACCAACCTGATCGAATTGGAACTCGTGCGTTGTGATCTGGAACGCATCCCACATGCAATCTTCAGCCTAACGAATCTGCAAGAGCTTGACCTGAAAGAGAACAACCTTCGCTCAATAGAAGAGATCATCAGCTTCCAGCATCTTCGAAAACTCACTTGCCTCAAACTTTGGTACAATGGCATCATGTACATCCCGGAGCATATCAAGAAGCTCGGCAGCCTAGAGCGCCTCTACTTCAGCCACAACAAGATTGAGATTTTGCCTTCGCACCTGTTCTTGTGCAACAAGTTGCGCTACCTGGACCTGTCCAACAATGACATCAGATTCATTCCTCCAGAAATCGGAGTCCTTCAGAGTCTCCAGTATTTCTCTGTCACCTGCAACAAAATCGAAAATCTACCAGATGAGCTTTTCTTTTGCAAAAAGCTCAAAACACTAAAGCTCGGCAAAAACTCGCTGTCTATACTCTCACCAAAAATTTCCTACCTAGCTCTTCTGACATACTTGGACCTCAAATGCAACCACTTTGAGTTCCTGCCCCAAGAGCTTGGTTGCTGTCGTGCTTTGAAGCGCAGTGGCCTTATGGTGGAAGAGACACTGTTTGAAACTCTGCCTTCTGATGTCAGGGACCAAATGAAGGCTGAGTGAGACGCCTTATTGTAGCCACAGTGCCTGCTGTCTGTTCTGTCTACCACTGCAGAGCATTTTTTTTTGTATGAACTCATTACCATATTTAAGTATTACACTACTGTTAAGAAAGTTATTCTTCCAGTTTCTTTGACGAGGGGAAAAATTACTTATTCATTTATTGTCACATAGAGTGTGGCTGCAACAGGAGTGCTTGTTTTGTTGTTTATTGACATGTTACAACCCTGTCGCCTGAAAAAATGTAGGCATACGTTTCGCCAAACTATGGATACATTACATCTGTATGCAATTATATACACTAGCAGATAGGCTGAAACTTGTGGTTGTGTTTGGCATAAATGGTTAAGAAAAGCTCATGTTTTGGCTTGAACTACCTGCTTCTGATGGCACTATTCCGGCAGGAAACGCAGCAATGTCTCAGTAAAAAAGAGCCTCTTTTTGTGGCACTATCTTCGGCGTAAAAACAGTGACAGCTCACTAAAAAACAACCACATTTGGTGGCTAAAAAGCTGCTCAGAACTTAGCAATGAAGAGCTAAGTGTGGCCATCTACGGTGCCCCCCCCCTCCAGATGACAAAATCAACTCATACACTCCGTCGGTTTAGGAACGTTTGTATGGTACGTAGGAAACATACAAATGTTATGTATTTTTGGTTTGCAGAAATGTGCAGTGCCAACATTTTCCTCTGGCAACTGGGCTGCATATTATCCTTTCGCAAGACCTACTTAAAGGAACAGTTTAGCATTTTTGGAAATACACTGTCTTGCTTTCTTGCTTGGAGTTAGATGTGAATATTAACATCAATCTCATATCTGTAAGTTAAACATGAAACTATAGCCAGCAGGCAGTTAACTTAGCTTAGCACAAAGACTGGAAGAGGGAAACAGCTGGAACAGCCATGATCTGTCTGAAGGTGAACCTACCACCAACTTTGAAACTAACTAATTCACACATTATAGCGTATTTTGTTAATATTGCACAAAAACTGAAATGTTAAAATGGTAAGTTGTGGGTTAATGGGGAGCTGCATGCTGGACTATTTTTGTCCTGGTTTTGTCCTGGAGTTCCTTTCTTAATTTCTGAACTTTAATGCTGATTAAGGCTGCAAAGTTGGATTTATTCAAAAAACACTTAAAACACATTAAATTTGGCTCAATAGTGACAATATTAAACACAAGTACAGAATTTGGCTCCATTATAACCTGCAAGGTTTACAGATAAAACTCTTGTCTTTTGCTAGACATGTTTTCCCTCCATATACAACATGCTAACAATCTTAGCATAGGCCTATGACATTTTACATTACATAAATTAGCCTAGCTGCTAGTGGAGTTTTCCTCTACTCATATGAAGCCAGGAGGTAACGTTATAAATTTCAGCTGCATTGTAACTCACAAGATTCACCAACAACTGTCTTTTACTCGACACGTTTTCCCTACAAATACAACATGCTAATGTTATTAGCACAAGCCTGAGGCATTTTTACATTGCATAAATTAGCCTAGCCACTAATGGAGTTTTCCTCCACTCATATGAAGCTAGGAACAACGGAAACATTTAACAAAGGTACATTACAAAAATCAGCTGCAGTGAAACTCACAAGATCCACCAACAAAACAACGGTCTTTTACTTGACATGTTTCCCCTACAAATACAACATGCTAATGATATTAGCACAAGCCTGAGGCATTTTACATTGTGTAAGTTAGCCTAGCTGCTAGCGGAGCTTTCCACTACTTATATGAAGCAAGGATAAAACACACACACGACTAACAATGCTTCACAATTTATTGTTTGTTTTCATATGTGAAAAAAGGTAAATTTAGGGCCTGTGTCCACATAGCATTTTTCATTAGCACAAAAGAGGTGGCTTCATAAAAAAGTGCTCCAAGGGCTTTTATAAAATGATGCGCTGCACGTGGATTTTGTTGCTATGACGACAATATCTTGCCATTAATGTTAGCTATAGGTAGCTAATGCAATGCTATGTTAACACAGGGTCAACGACACAGTTAAGGCCAAAGCACACCGGCAGCGTCATATGACGCGAGTCAAGTGCCGCCCCCAACACACACAAAAAGCGTCGCGCTGCGGGCGTCAACCGGATTTCTACTGCAAACTCCAGTCTGCAAGAGCTGGGAAGTACAAAATAGCGGTTTTTCAAGGGCGGCGACGCTGGAAAAATAGGACAATAGCGTAAAGTGCCGCGGCACGTCGACGCATGTCGAGCCGCCGCCGGTGTGGGTTTGTAAATAGAAAATAATGGGGGCGGCTGTTTTGACACACGTCGTACGGCGCCGGTGTGTTTTGGCCTTTAGCTGACAACGTTATGGTGACAAAAGCACAACAATCCACCAGCAGCACCCAGTGTCCACCGACTGATCTGCTCCCACAAACAGAATTTCTGTCTTCACTGTGACAGTAGCCTTGCGAAAAGAGCAGCAGTGACGTCACCAGCACCTTTCTGAAAAGTTTAGAGATTTTAAATAGAAGTGCTCGCAGCGGCTGCAGAAAACGCCAGTGCGCTTTGAAAAATGATGGCTGATATGCTCCCTCCTCATTGGGAACAATTGAAAAAAGCTGAAGAAGAAATATTATGTGGACATAGGCCCTTAAGTTTTAATGGTTTTCAGCCTACTAACATAAACAGGAGTATGTGTAGTTAAATTTCTGGGGAGGTGCACATTAGGCTATGGTGCAGGGTATGTGTCTACACAGAACCTATGAGTATGAATCCCAATTTAGAGGTGCTGGTAAGCTGATTTATTTAATTTATGGACAGAATCGGAGTAGCCACTTTCCTCTGCTTCCAGTCTGTAGCCTCATATTTAGTGAACAGACTAGAGAGCGATATCCACCTTCTCATCTAACGCTCAACAAGAAAGCAAACACGCATTGCTAAAATCATAAAATCATTTCATCACTGAATGTAAATCTAAACTGAAGACCTCACTAAAATTTAGGCCAGTAGCCTTACATATGCTGTACTGTATATATGTTATGTTGCCTTTAAAAAGTATTTTTATTTTCTTCAGGAGACTGTTAGTTCACATGGAGCGCAGCAGGAGACATGCAAAAAAACAAGGGATATATCTTACATACGAACATGTAATACCTTGGCTAAATAATTCTGTATTATAGAAATAAGTGCATTAAACTTATGGACTTTGTCATACTGGTGTTTTTCTTTGGCTCTTGAAATGTGCACAAGATGTTTGCAGCACATAGAAATGTATTTATAAACAGGTTTTTTTTATGTTGTTGACTAATAAAAATTTATATATGTATGTAATTCTCATTTCTTAGGTTGAAATTTATTGAAGTTCCTAGAGCACAAAATCCACTATTTAAAAATGTATTTGATTCGATCAGTGATGCAGTGTGGTGAAAAAAATAAAATTAAATCTGTTATTGTACTTGATATTTTTAAAAGGGTAACTGCACATTGTATGTTCTCAGTTGTGTTGTGGGATTAGATATTACTTGCTGGCTGGTGAGGATTAATAAGGCAAAGGAGATTAGTCTATTATTACACGCACATGAGGCACCGATGAAAAAATAAAGTTGTCTAGAACAAAAATTTGGAACAAATGTTACTGAAACAAGGGAAGGACATTGTTCAAAAATCACCTAGTTTGTATATAACTTTTGGCTTATCTGATTGTAATAACAAAAATACTTAAAACATAGATGGATGGTCTAAATAATACTTTGGCTCATACCTTTCTCTGGAAGTCAGTAAGCTTACATTGGGACATTCAAACAAAATATGATACTCATCTCCCACACCATTATCATCACAGAGATTAGATACTCTGGTGTCACTCCAACCCTTCAATCTTCCAGTAGCTTTAGGAATTCTGGTGTTGTTTATGTCTGCACTTCTGGTTTTCATGCAAAAGATGCTTCTCCAGTTTAAACATTTGTTTTATTTCGCCACATGGTGACATACTTCTGAGCTCATTTTGCCACTTTTGTACAAACTGATCTTTTAGCCTCGGTTCAAAAGTGAGTTGATGTTGTTACACTTTTGTGTGAGTCAGAAGTGAGTCAAGCCACAGTCATCATGACACATACACACTTGTATTATGCAGGCTGAGCAACTGAGCCTTCCCCAGTAGCCAATAATTCTCTTTTTCACTGCAATACAAAGTAAGTATCTTCCTAACTTCTCATAGACAATAATATTGCAGATTGTCAATTAAACTTTTAGGGTATCTTTTAGGAATTTAAGAAGTAGTTGTTGTTTTTTCAATATATCAGTTCTTTCAAACCCCACACTTTACATGTGTACAACATAACTGGTGTAACCAGCTTGTCAAAAAGAAAAACTGTGGGGCGTCGGTGGCTTAGTGGTAGAGCGGCGCCCCATGTACAAGGCTGCTGCCGCAGCGGCCCGGGCTCGACTCCAGCCTGTGGCCCTTTGCTGCATGTCACTCCCTCTCTCTCCCCCCCCTTTCACACTTGTCTGTCCTATCAAATAAAGGCTAAAAATGCCCCAAAAATTATCTTTAAAAAAAAAAAAAAAAGATAAAGTGTGACATCACCAAGTTAGTTAAATTTTCTACATTTACAGAGTATGGAGAACATGCACGAACAGCTTGCTTACGTAGCTCCTCAGTGGTGGTCTTAAATGAACCATTATAATTCATAATGAAAGTTATTGGTGCAGAACAAATAAGAGGAGCTCATTTTTCCTCTAAAATTTAAGAGTGTGTGGCTGCAGTAGGCTCAGTCCAAGATTAACAAAATAGTCTTAATCTTTATTCATATGCTTATTTATGCATACAAAGAAGGAAATTAAAATGGAATCTACAAGGGAAGTTGGGCTCTGCTTAATATGTGATTATTATTATTATTATTATTATTTTATTTTATTTTATTTTATTTTTTTTTTACATTATTAGCTATATGACTAACTTTTAACTGTTACCCCTTCGGTAATAACAACCCTGTCTTATTTCCATGGTGTCAAATATGGCAGCTTGGTCTAACACCGACACACACCCTTTAACTAACTAAAAAAGAAAAAAAAGTGGAAGCATCTTTTGATGCCTCTCTTACCTCTCTCAGAGGTGCAAAATGGTTTAGTCCACACCTGGACAAAATGCCATTAAAGCTGTGTAAGTACAGCGTATGCTGCCGGAGCACCAACGTACGTAGTGTCATGTCTTTCCCTTAAAAAGGGAAATGGTGGTTCCAGATTGAAAGAAAGAGAGAAAAAAACAGGGAAAGAAACTGATTTTGTAAAAACAAATTCAAAAGGCGCATGAGAGAGACATGGATCAAGAGCTGAAGTGCAGGGAGCCCACAAAGAATTTGGTGCTATGCCCCTGAACTCGCCAGCAGCAATGACGTATCATAAAGAGTGAGAAAGTCTGAGTAGGGTGGGAGGAAGAGGTCGTGGACAGGTCAAACAACACAGGACTTTCACCCAGGAGACTTTGTGTCCTTTGTTTCCTGTGTGAAATGTTAATTTTTTAAAAAGTATTCTGTGTAGTTAATATCATGTGATATACTTGTTACATGACATGTCAAATACATCAAGTGACACTGTGAATTATCTCAGTAACCCGAACTTTGATGAGTCAATTTCAGTCAATCCAGCAATTTTATTAATAAAGTCGAATATCACAAATCACAATTTGCCTCACAGGGCTTTACAGCATTCGACATCCCTCTGCCCTTTGGACCCTCACAGCGGATAAGGAAAAACTCCCCAAAAAAACATTTAAGAGGGAAAAAAAATGGTAGAAACCTCAGGAAGAGCAACTGAGGAGGGATCCCTCTTCCAGGACGGACAGACGTGCAATAGATGTCGTACAAAACAGATCAGCATAATAAATGTGCAGTAATCCATATGACAAAATTATACTGTACATAAAGTACATAAAGAGAGAGACAGAGAAACGTAAACAAGTAGTTTTTTTGCCTAAACATAAGCATTCAATTAAAGAAAAGGCAGTGTGGTGCGCCTCCTGCAAAACGCTTTGTGTGTGATCGGTGCCTAATACTTATAAAATAGAAAAAACATTCATATGTGTTATGAGTTGAGTGTTTCTTCTAGTGTAAGTTGTCATGTATTTTATTATTATCATTTTTCTTTTTTTGAGGAAACAAAGCTGTGATGTAACTTTAGATTACACCCGTTGCACTTTAACGACGGTCCCTAACATCAGTGGGTCATTTCGTCTCCCACTGTCAATCCCTGCAAGCTTTCATATGTTGTCCATGCTCTCAGCTTCTGATGTGGGGGAAAACAGAGTGAGATTTCTCCTGCACGTTACAACAGATCTGTCACCACCTGACGGTCATGGGGAAACGCACTGAGGAACAACGAGTGTGTGACTAACATCACACCGGGTCCACTTCCAGCAGCTGGTGCTGCCGTGCCGGCTGCGTCGCCAGTCAGAGGCAGAGGACCCGACCATCTGAGGCGGAGTGGGGGTAGTCAGCTAAGCTGCTTACAGCCCGGCCAGCAGGCCCACGGTTGAGCTGATGCGAAGAAAGGACGGCTTCATCACGGCACACAAACATGGCATGTAAACAGAGGCGTTGTTCGGTACTGCTGGCATCGACATAAGTGGATCAGACCTCCTGAAGGTGCGTATCTTTGCCGGCCCTCCTTTAGGTTATTCAGGGTCTACAAATGTGCCCACAGTGCGCTATGGCCCGACACTGTTAGCAGGTTACATAGCGGGGTATAACCGAGCGGGGCTGGCTGTTACAATGAACCAGCAGTGGATTTAGTGTGCTGCTGTGGTGTGAACGCGTCGTGATTTTCTGTAAGGGAACCCAGATACGAGTGCTGCGTTTAAAGGCTTCACGGACATCAGGTCCACCTCTTGTTTTGTGTCCATGGATGCGTCTTGCTGCTGGAGCCGGTCTCAGCCTGCTCTGCTCTGCTCTGCAGCCCTGATGGAAATAGTGACCTTCATGCTCTCAACACACACAATAGACTGCAGACACAGCGGTGACACAGATTATGTTTTCGTGTTATTTGATGCGTTTCTATTATAACCCACAGGAAAACACTCAGATACAGAGATATAAATAGGCTATACATTATTTACAGCATGCAGCATCACGCCAAGGCAAGAGGGTATATTTGTGGTATGGAGTGCTGACAAAGCACCTGACTGTAAACTCTGTGCAAGGAGGCTAATTTGGAGTGAGGTAGTTTGTATGCACAGAGAAGCACACTAAAGAAAACCAATGGAGATGGTGAGTTATGGAGAGCTCAGACTGTATGAGCAGAATTTGTGTTGCACATGACGCGCACTGTCTCTACAGACAACATGTGTGCTGTGTCCCAGTTCAAGGGCAGCGCACTCTCTAAATCCATAACACTCTGACAGGGCAGCTCTCTCTGAGCCTTGTCTGAATGTAACTGGGAAATGTGGCACAACCAGTGTGTCATTCCAGTCCTCACTGTCCCATAATGTACTGTGCTCTGCTTAGATCAGCTTGTCCTCGACAATCAGTAAAGCCAGGATATATAATGTCTGCCAGGTGTGATTTACAAGTGACCAGAAAATATAGAATACAGTGGAATATAATTAGAAACACATTAGAGTTAGAAGTGATCCAACACAACAACACCACAGCTACATACATTTGTCATAAGACAGTTGTATTTGATTGCATTGGATTACAGGATCCTGTGCAATTCTCACATTACCAGGACCGATAGACAAGCGATGTCACTCCCCTTCTGGTGTACCAAATGGACCCTGTTTCAGGAAAAAAATGTACTGTAGTCAACTGTGAGAGACAAAGAATTTTTTGATCCATCATATTTTCACAGAAGGGGTCGACGCTTAGGTTTAGGCAACAAAACTACTTGGTTATGGATAGGAGAAGTCAGTGGTGTGTTGCTAAAAAACACCTGGAACCGGTGTTGTTGATTGTTGGTCTCGAACACCGCTCTCCTATTTTATTTAACCTCTATTTAACCAGAAAAACCTCTTGAGACTCGCCAGATCCTGGTACCCATGTACAGGTCTAAAACAAGCAATATAAAACTTGATTGTGTACAAAAATCCTGCAACAGTGCTTTGAAAAGGCCGACAGGAACCAATGAGAGCAACTTTAAGTCCTCCTGCAGAAGATTCCACACATAAGGAGCTACATACATGCCACACTCTTTACATGCCCTTGATACAGACAATAAGAGCATGTTTTGAGAACGGAGAGTAGCCATTTTCAATTTTTTGCTTCATGTACCCATAAATATGCTGGAAATATACCAAGAATAGCTTTGTAAACAAGAGAATGCTGGTGTTTGTTGAAGCCATCCACCCACCTTGAGTGGACTTTCATGTTCTGAACTACGTCGGTTGCTTGGAGTGTCTAATAATAATGCAGACGGGTCAACTTTGGAGTTGGTGGAAAAACCAGTGCGTCTCATACAGATGCTAAATGGTGCCTTGACAGCGGGTAAACTGCCCACACGGCATATTTTGACACTAATTAAACATATGATGCTTGTCAATTTAAAAGATAACTTTGCAAGTCAAGGAAGTCGCAGTTTGTTGGTGGTTTGTTGTCGTACCATTTAGTTTTGTGTGAAACTGCTTAGTGAACTAGCCTATATCTCTCATCTTGCCCAACAGGCCCTTTAAACTACCAACGCCAGCGAGCCAGCTAGCTTAGTAACTTATGTATGCTCCATGCACAAATGTAAAGTTATCTTAAGTGATGTGTTGTATCCAGTGATTCCCGGTCTTTATATCAGCTGTTAATCAAAAGAACGAGCAAGACCCGTTTCTCGTGTGAGTACATCCTGGTACGAAACAGGTGTTGTAGAAAGCTATGATGTCACTTTTGCAACTTATGTTGTCTTTGGAATTCCGTGTTTTTTACATTTTCTTATGCTTCAGTAGTTTTTCAACAAACTGCTTTTCTGTTGACTTGTATAATCATCTGTTAATCTGACAAACATCCTATATCTAAATCATGGCACAATTGAAATGGGATCTATAAATTATTTATCTCTTTCCGTTAACCACTGTACGTATTTTTTCCGAAATATGGTATCATGGTATTCCAATGGAAGGGGAGGGACTTTGCCTCTCTGAACAAGCCACTACTGTTTCATTATGTTTTCCACTTGTCACCCATCCAAGGGAAAATTCTGGTGGTAAACATGGACATTTTAGATTTGCGTACTGTAGGCAAGGACTGCCACAATACAACAGTACTTGTAGTTCAGCAGTACCTCTACAACTATTACTATTAATTACTGTTAGGGAGTGAAGCAAAGTAAAAGCTTATCCTGCAGTAACACATGATTATTTTCATGAATTCAAGTTCTGCGAAATTAACTTTTACACCCTGCTGGTCGCAGCTAAAAAAAATTGTTGAAAATAGAATTGGTTAGACAAAGATAACAGTCCTATTTAGGGTGAATAATAGGATGAAAGGAGCATTCTTGTGGAATTTCAACCTTCTTTAAAGCATATAATTTATTGCAGAAAAGCAGTTTACAGCAGCCAAGACAGAGTGTGAAAGCAAGGTGGCCATAACAGTAAGAAACCTTACTTTTCTGGGTCCATTTTTACATGTCATAGCAAAACGTAAAATGGACACAAAGTCTTAACAACGCATACATGGTGATGGGCATGAAATGTGTTAAATTACATGCTGGCAACATGAAAAAAAAGGTCAGTGCAAAGTCAGTGAGGGTCCTTTGTTGCTGTGGACTCAAAAATTAAGTATAAGAGCAAGAAAGTTTTTGTAGTGGTGCATAGGTCAAACAAACATGGACTTTCAACCAGGAGACCGATGCTCTTGTCCCATGTAAAACCAAATGTCAGCTTAGTTACTGGACTTCACGCACTTTACATAACACAAAAAAGTATGTATATGTCACTTACGTCCCGTACATAGTTATATTAACCAAAACCGCAATCTCTTCCTAAACTTAACCAAGTTTTTTTTTTTGTCCTCTAAGTCTTACTTAGTGTTTTTCTTTCACTAAACTGAACCAGGACGGCACGGTGGTGTGGTGGTTAGCGCTCTCGCCTCACAGCAAGAGGGTTGCCGGTTCGATCCCGGGCGTGGGAGCCCTTCTGTGCGGAGTTTGCATGTTCTCCCCGTGTCAGCGTGGGTTCTCTCCGGGCACTCCGGCTTCCTCCCACAGTCCAAAGACATGCAGATTGGGGACTAGGTTAATTGATAACTCTAAATTGTCCGTAGGTGTGAATGTGAGTGTGAATGGTTGTCTGTCTCTATGTGTCAGCCCTGCGATAGACTGGCGACCTGTCCAGGGTGAACCCTGCCTCTCGCCCGATGTCAGCTGGGATAGGCTCCAGCCCCCCCGCGACCCTCAAGAGGATGAAGCGGTTAGAAGATGAATGAATGAATGAATAAACTGAACCAAATGGTGACCGTTTCGCAACAAAACTGTGGCTGTTTGTAGTAGACTTTACATTGGCATTGTTTTCATGTTGCCAGCGTGTAGTTCTTACAAATAGTGTGCCCACCACCATGTAATGTGTCGTTAAGAAGTTTCACACATTTCTGTAAAACTGTGTTTATCATGCACAGTAGGGGAGGTTATGTTGATGTAATTCGAAAAGTCAGTGGAAGTACAAAAATAAACTGAGATGATACTGGGATAATAATATGTCAGATGATGTAATTTTTCTGTAGTGTAAGAAATCAAGCATGATGTTGTTTCATTATCTCTGTTGCAGGAATGTTCACCCTCACAGAAGTAGCCTCGCTGAATGACATCCAGCCAACCTATCGAATACTGAAACCATGGTGGGATGTCTTCATGGATTATCTTGGTATTGTCATGTTGATGTTGGCCATATTTTCTGGGACGATGCAGTTGACTAAGGACCAAGTGGTCTGTCTTCCCATTCTGGAACAAACTCCAGAGGGGACTGGGGGCTTCTTAAGGCCCCAACCACCAGAGACAGCTGATAGCTTATGGAACAAAGAAAGTGCCATTGGAGAGCAAGCCGCTCCTTTAATGGCAAGAAGGCCTCCTGATAGCATCGCCCCTACAATTCCCTTCACACAGTCGGGTACTTTTGGGCAACCTCAGCCTACAGGTGTCAGGACAAAGCTGGATTTTCAGCAGTATGTTTTCGTCAACCAGATGTGCTACCATGTTGCTCTGCCTTGGTATTCAAAGTATTTCCCATACCTCGCTCTCATCCACACTATTGTATTAATGGTTAGTAGCAACTTCTGGTTCAAATACCCAAAGACAAGCTCCAAAATAGAACATTTTGTTTCCATACTGGGAAAATGTTTCGAATCGCCTTGGACTACCAAAGCGCTGTCAGAGACTGCCTGCGAGGACTCGGAGGAGAACAAGCAGAGACTGGCGGGTGCCTCCTCCCTCCTGAAGCATCTGTCCACAAGCAGCGAGGAGGGGAGTCCAAACCAGTCCGCCCCAATGCTGACTAAATCTGGGGTCACATTTTCAGCTGAAAAGCTGGTTAGTGAAGTTCCCGCCATGACCATACTGGACAAAAAAGATGGCGAGCAAGCAAAAGCCCTGTTCGAAAAAGTCCGGAAATTTCGTGCCCATGTGGAAGACAGTGACTTGATTTACAGGCTGTATGCCATTCAGACAGTTATCAAAACAGTCAAATTCATTTTGATCCTGTGCTACACCATGACATTTGTCGCCTCTATAGATTTTGACCACGTGTGTGAGCCTGAAATAAAGCACTTGACTGGATACACCAAGTTCCATTGTACACACAACATGGCGTTCATGTTAAAGAAACTCCTTGTTAGTTATATTGCTCTCATATGTGCTTACGGTGTAATTTGCATATACACACTGTTCTGGCTTTTTCGGCGACCACTAAAAGAGTATTCCTTTGAGAAAGTCAGAGAGGAGAGCAGCTTCAGTGACATTCCGGATGTTAAGAATGACTTTGCGTTCCTCCTCCACATGGTCGATCAGTACGACCAGCTTTACTCAAAGCGTTTTGGTGTTTTTCTCTCTGAGGTGAGTGAGAACAAACTACGGGAGATTAGCCTGAACCATGAGTGGACCTTTGAGAAGTTGCGGCAGCATGTGACGCGCAATCCTCAAGACAAGTTGGAACTCCATCTGTTTATGCTTTCTGGAGTGCCAGATGCTGTGTTTGATCTCACTGATTTGGAAATCCTCAAACTAGAATTAATCCCAGAGGCCAGGATAACAGCTAAGATCTCACAGATGATAAACCTCCAGGAGTTGCACTTCTATCACTGTCCAGCCAAAGTTGAACAGACTGCTTTCATTTTTCTTCGCGATCACCTCCGGTGCCTTCATGTCAAATTCACAGATGTCGCTGAGATTCCTAGCTGGGTATACTTGTTGAAAAATTTAAGTGAACTATACCTGATTGGTAACCTGAACTCAGAAAACAACAAAATGATCGGACTCGAGTCTCTGCGAGATCTCAGGCACCTAAAAATTCTGCATCTCAAAAGCAACCTCACAAAGATCCCAACGAACATAACGGATCTTTCTCCGCATCTGATCAAGCTGGTGATTCATAATGATGGTACAAAGCTCTTAGTGCTGAACAGTTTGAAGAAAATACTGAATCTCGCTGAACTGGAGCTTCTTAACTGTGAGCTGGAGCGAATCCCCCATGCTATCTTCAGTTTGACCAACCTTCAGGAACTGGATCTAAAATCCAACAACATCCGTACCATCGAGGAGATCATCAGCTTTCAGCACCTCAAGAGACTGACGTGCCTCAAACTTTGGCACAATAAGATCATCACCATTCCACTGTCAATAAGCCATGTTAAAAACCTCGAGTCGCTCTATCTCTCACACAACAAGCTCGAATCACTACCCTCATCATTATTCACCCTTCTCAAGTTGAGGTACCTCGATGTTAGCCACAACTCCATAGTGGTAATACCTCTGGAGGTTGGCTTTCTGCAGAACCTCCAACATTTTGCCATAAATGGCAACAAAGTCGAAGTAGTTCCCAAGCAACTGTTCAAGTGCAACAAACTGAGGACCTTATGCCTCGGCCACAACTGTATCTCCTCCATCCCAGAGAAGATTGGCCAACTCTCGCAGCTGACACATCTGGATCTGAAGGGAAACTGTCTGGATCGTCTCCCGGCTCAGCTCGGTCAGTGCAGCCTCCTGCGCAGGAGCTGCCTGATTGTGGAGGATCATCTCTTTGACTCGCTCCCTATGGAGGTCAAAGAGGGCATCAATCAGGAATCTAGTGTTTCTTTTCCCAATGGGTGTAAGTGTCTAAGTGATGGACGGTAGTCACACCCTATGTGGCATCAAACGTCTGCCATTTCACCTTAGGTGTGTAGAAGTCTTTTTTTATCATGGCACTAGAAATAATAGTTCAGGGTACGGTATTGGTACACTTCATGATGTTTTAGCAACTTATATAATGAGCATACCACAGCACATGCAAGGTTGGTACCACTGGAGAAATTTTAGATGAGCTTTAGAAATGATCATTGCTTCTGTCTATATATATATATATTATTTTTTCATTTTGTTCTCAGTTAAAGGGGAATTCCGGTACTTTTCAACCTGGATCCTATTGCCATCACCATGCTTTTGTGTCTGAGTGACTAATTGGAATAGCAATTGTTGAGATTGGTCCAGAATTGTCCAGTGTGTGACAACATAATGGAAAGGATCCATACAGAGGTCGGCTTCTTTGTTAAAGAGTAGCATCCTTTTAATAACAGAAACAGCCCCAATATCGTAATCGTCAAATCCATCACTCTACTTAAATAAACTTTATCATCGTAAAACAGGCTTCATTTAAAGCCACAGAAGCAAAATAAAACTCACAAAAGCTGACTTATCTTTCCACTGTTCAGATAATCACCACCTCTGGTTTGGTTGAAATAAATCTTTTAGCCTAGCAGGAGAAATAGCTTCCTGTGAACCAACATGACATTTTTCTTATAATGTGGTTTTTTGGGACCCTAATGGTGTCTGGTTAAGAATTTTTCTTGTTGCCATGGACAACTCATGGCCCTTGGGGTTTGTTTGGTGGCCATCTTGAATCGATGTCCAAGCTAATTACGAAAAATGTAGATTTTCTTCAACTGCGATTCAAAATAGCAGAAGTTACATTGTTATGAGCCTAAAATGTGTCATTTGCCTTTTTTAACCAAAAAAGAGAGGTATGGACCTTTCCATTTGATTCCTGGTGTTCAAATTACATGGAAAAATGGGTTTATTTGTCTTTGTATCTTGTCTGGTTGATACTCCTGCTAGACTACTTAATTCACCCAGCTAGATGTGAAAATAAAATGGCTTAATACACACTTAATAATTGTTTATTTAAATTGAGTCTGGTGGGTTTGGCGATGGCCATGTCAGGAAAGTTTCTGGTCAAACAAAAAGGATTTTACTCTTAGGCAAAAAGGTCTATCTCTGTAGGGATCCTTTCCATAAGTTGTCATTACATTGAATAACAATCTGATCCTGTCAGTGGCAAAAACAAACACTTTTAGTGGACGTAACTTGATAGTGTTCAAATGCCCCGAGTGGTTACATTGCAGCGTGGTTTTGCTGCTGCTGGCTGCAACAGTCTTGTTTAATACTGAACAAATTTTTAAAAAAAAAAATTCCCATCAGTCACTCGGTCACAGAAACATGGGAAAATAGAGTCCAGGTTGGAAAGTACCAAAGTTACCCTTTAATATAGGTACATAGTAGAAGTTAAATCACTATGCTTATATTTTTTTACCTTTTGTATGCAGAAATATCCACAGTGGTTCTACGGAAATTTGTATCATTATGAAACAATCCCACATTTTATCCTTGCGTTTTTATATTCACACATTAACTAGATACACTTGATGGACGTCAACTTAAAGAAACAGTTCACTCAAGTTCCTGTAATGGTATTGAGCCATGCAGGTAGTTTTAACATTTCTGCCTCCACTAAATAAAGTGGATGCGAGTAGAACTTGGGCTGTGGCACTCGCTGCAATAAAACATAATGTTTGACAAAAATCGACATTTCTTTCCAGTAGCAGTGCACCCATTACCCTGGATAAGACCTTGCAGTTTTTATTAACCTACATTTTATCACAGAAATATTCTTAGTGTAACCTGTTTACAGCAAGTGTGTTAAATATCTAGAGTGACTGGGTCGCTGCTCCTGAAAGGAGGTGTAGCTGCTGAAATTTTTAAGGATTTTCCATCCGTTTTATTGGAATGGAGGCAGAAATCTCAGTATTGATATTTCAAAACTTGAACAAGTCAAACCAAAATCTGAATGGAAAAAGTCATACTAAGGGAGCAAATATGTTTTTCTGTTTCTCCACAAACCACCATGATTTACAAGCAGTGTTATTGTTTGCGCCAGTGTTGCAAATCAACTGGATCACTTTCTGTTTTCCTCAGAGCCGAGCAACTACCATGTTGTCTACAGTTACTCCAGTTGTTCCACCATCAGGCATTTCTGCTAACGGGGACAGTAACTGCAAAGACTTTACATCGCAGTCCAGTCCTACAGAAATACGTGAATGACCTCTTAACACCACATAATTACGTTGAGTTGAAATGACATGACTGCACCATGGAAACAAGGCCAAAGGAAAAGTCAGTGAGGATCTTGTCGTGGTGGGCACACGAGTATCCTGGTTAAATGACATCAGGTGCGAGATTTATTGCACGATCCTATAGATTGTTAAAAGAGCAACAAAGTCCACATAGGAAGGAGGTCGGGTTGGTGCAGGGGCGTAGCCATTATTTCAGAGGTGAGGGGGACAGATGGTTCTGGAGTAAGGAAGGAACCAAACCCAAATAATCAAAAACACCTGATGACTTAGGAAAAGAGGTCATCTTTTAATGTCAGCTAACCGTTATCAGAAACCACGCAACTCAACTTACATGGTTTGATATAAAGAAGGAGTGCAGGGTTTTCGTCCTCTTGCTAGCTTGTTTGCTGTACATTTTTATTCAAACGTATAGTACTTCCAACTCAGTGCTTAGAGAGGCAACAGAGGGAGCATCCCAGACATCCTTCTCCCCAGCAATGCTTTCCAGCTCCTCCTGAGGGACCCCAAGGCGTTCCCAGGCCAGATGAGATATATAATCCCTCCAGTGTGTTCTGGGTCTGCCCCGGGGCCTCCTACCAGTGGGACGTGCCCAGAACACCTCTAACGGGAGGCCCCCAGGAGGCATCCTGATCAGATGCCCGAACCACCTCAACTGACCCCTTTGACGCAAAGGAGCAGACTTCTCTGAGCTCCCTCCGGATGTGCGAGCTCCTCACCCTATCTCTAAGGCTGAGCCCAGCCACTCCACGGAGGAAACTCAATTCGACCACACCATTTTTTCAGTCATTACCCAGAGCTCATGACCATAGGTGAGGGTTGGGACGTAGATGAGCCAGTAAACTGAAAGCTTTGCCTTCCGGCTCAGCTACGTCTTCACCACGACGGTCTGGCAACAGACCACCAATCCATCTCACGCTCCATTCCACGCATGCAACGTGTTGTAGTTATTTGAACTGTAAACAATATTTTTCTGAACCTTACCAAGAAGTTTTGGTGCCTAAACCCAACTGTGCTACCACCATGCGATGTGATGTTCAGAGGTCATTTCATGTATTTCAGTTCTCATACTCTTCAGTAAATGGGAATAGTCACTGATAGCTAGCGAGGAGAGTGGTAGCACTGTCCTCCTCCTGTTGTGTTGCACATTGGTTGACACACTTCCTTAGTGCTTTAATGGAGCCTTCAGTTTCACAGGAGATCGTTCCCAGTGGCAGACAAAATTGCAGAGTGACAACGAGGCTTATGTGGAACCAATCTAACCACTGATAATGTTAGTCTGTAGCCATTACATTTACTTTATCACAATTTAAAGCAGAAACCTGCCTCTTTACACTTTAAAATTATTACTGCTTCAATGGCTTCCAAGGTCAAGACCAACTCTTTTACTCTACCACTACAGTATAGACCACAAACAATGAAATATGCTGCACAAACAAATTAAATAACTCTATAGGTATAACCAAGTATTAACCTTATGCATTCCAGTTTTCATATACTTGTAATATTTTTTCACGTCACACACCAAAATGGTAAAAGTTCCCATCCAATCCTTTCTCTACTTTTTGAAACGTCTTGAATCATGACATTATTTTTGATACAGTTGTTTGGTTTTGTTTTTTAGAAGGAGACAGTAGATTGTTTCTAGCCAACCCACAATGACCTTCATTAGTTGTATTTTTGCTCACATGTTTAGTTATGTTTCCTTCTTGTAGATCGTGTATTTATCATGCATTTTGTGTGTTCTTTCTATGTATTTATTATGCCATTGTCTTTTATGGGTTCTTTTCTCTGCACAGCACTTTGTAAACCTGGTTTTAAAATGTGCTACATGAATAAAAAGATGACTTATTACACTGTTATTATTATTTGAAGATAGAAATGAGGCTCTTTTTTTGCACCAAAAAAGGAATTATTCTTTATAATTGTACAGTTTAATCTTGATACATTTAAGATAGGGATGCATGATGTTGGACTTTTTGCTGATAACCAATACGCCAATATATGACAACTTATTTGGTGGATAACCGATACCGATATCGATATATATCCTTTTTTTTGCCCCACCTGATTTTAATGATCAAGTCTCTTCTGTAGTGGAATTAACATCATATTATACATGCATACTCTTATCGTGATGGCCCACAAGCAGATGGAGATGTGAAGTAGAAAATCTAACGTATGTGTAACATTTATTTATTGTGCAAAATAAGGAAAAGCACATTAGCCGATTCTGACTGCTCATTTTAAAGCAGATATCGGCCAAAATCGATGTCGTGCCAATATTATCATGCATCCCTGATTGAAATAGCTTTTTAGTTTATTCAATGTTAACCCCCTTGAAACCTGAGCAAATTGACTTGATTTCTTTCAAAAACCTGGAAAGGCAACAACAGAAGAAATGACCCCAAAACTCTGCAAGAAATTAGTAGGACAAAATTCAAAACATGGTAATTACTTTAAAAAAAAGAAGAAAATTCAAAACATGAAATTTAGATTCAAAAAAAGAAAAATTAAAAACATGAAAATTTGTTAAAAAAGAGAAAATTCTAAACATGAAAATTAGTTAAAAAAAGAAAGAAAATTCTAAACATGAAAATTAGTTTAAAAAAGGAAGAAAATTCAAAACATGAAATTTAGTAAAAAAAAAAAAAAAAGGTAAATTCAAAACATGAAAATTTGTTAAAAAAGAAGAAAATTCAAAACATGAAATTTAGATTCAAAAAAAGAAAAATTAAAAACATGAAAATTTGTTAAAAAAGAAAGAAAATTCTAAACATGAAAATTAGTTTAAAAAAGGAAGAAAATTCAAAACATGAAATTTAGTAAAAAAAAAAAGGTAAATTCAAAACATGAAAATTTGTATAAAAAAGAAAATTCAAAACATGAAATTTAGTGTAAAAAAATGAAAATTCAAAACATAAAAATTGTAAAAAAAAAAATAAAAATGTGGGACTTTTTTTTTTTTTTTTTTTTACCATGTTGCTTATTGCCTTTTTTCCCATGTTTTTGAAAGAAGACGCACCAGTTTTCTCAGGGTTCAAAGGTTTAAATGTTTGCGAAAGGTGTCAAAAAGGAGCACAAGACAAATGATGTCACTTCATGTTTCAAAGGGTTAAACAATAGTGTACATACAATATTTTCCCCTCACTTAGCATTTTAAGTAATAGCTTAAAAGCACTGTGTGATCAGGCACAATCTGCCCAGCATGTCAGACTCTGTCATCAGGACCACATCACAGGTTGAAATCAGGATCAGCAATGAAGTTTCTGAATATTGTGACCAATACTGGACACACTACATCCATAGGAGTGGGGTTTTATTTCAGTTGGAGGACAGTTAAAGGTAATAGCTCGATGAATTCCTCCAATTTTACTTCAAATAACTGAATTACTGAAAACAATATATTTGCAACAGATTACATTTTTAAACTTAGTGATACGTGCCATGTCTATCGTTGTTTGAACAGATGACCCCTTACTAAGCGACATATTTTACAGATATTTCATATTCAATGTGTAACAATAACAGTACTGAACAACTGATAAACTGCAAGAAGCACAAATAATAAATGCAATAACTGCAGGGATTTTGAGTAAAACAAGTAATTTGGATGAATTTTGAGTAAATTACTTCCTTATGATATTTCATCAAAGATCAGTTTTCCTTGGGGCGCCCAGTAGCTCACCTGGTAGAGCAGGGGCCTCATGTACAAAGGCTATGTCCTTGCTGCAGTGGCCGTGGGTTTGATTTCAACCTGTGGCTCTTTGCTCCATGTCATCCCTCCCCTTTCTCCCTGTCACATGTAACCTGTCTGGTCTAATAAAGGCACAAAAAAGCTGATTAATACGATTTTTTGGTCTGTATTCTGATTTTTAACTTTAAAACGAACTACTTAATTTAGTTTCTTCATATGAATGACATGCTGAGATATAGGCCTGCTGTTTTTTACACCCCTCAGAAACAAGAAGGCCTCACGACCTCTGTGAAACTTTGGTGACCCCTAGTGGGGGTTGGGCCCCCGGTTGAGAAACAGTGGTTCCAAACTGGTCCAGTGAGAGGGTCCAGATTTCTCCCTGGTCATTGGTTCAAGGTCCACAAAGTTTAATATATTCAGTGTCATACTTGGGTCTGGCCATATCGTTGAGTTAGTTTGCACCTCTGTTCAGTAGCTGTCTGTTATTCACTCCCTCTACAACAGGAAACAGCACTTCAAAATAAAAGCTTGTGCCATAAATTCACTGTACTTCAAAAATAAAGTGTGTTTTTTACAAACCTGACACGTTCGTGAGTCACTTGCAGTCTATTCAGAATGAACCTGTGACCCACTTTTTTCCCACCAGTTGGGAACCACTGCTCTAAAATGATCTAAATAACAATATGCAGTATTACTAACAAACAGTGCTCCCGTAGGTAGGCCGGTTCATAACATTCAATATTCAGTATAACACCTGTGAGTGACATCATTTTTCTTGAACAGTGGTGTAGGATGTTGTGGCCACTGGCACTTTGTTGCATTTCACAAAATAAAATAAAACTCAATTTACTTTCTGATCACTTTCACTGGAACAATTATGACTTACTACAAACATTTTTGTTCCCATAATCTTGACTTGATTTTTGAATGCAAAGTGAATTCTTGTTAATTAAAATGATACAGAGCTCACAACTAATTGATGTTACTAACATGAGAGTGAGTTTGTGATTCTGATGTGGCCTCTCTGTGAGCTACAAACAAGATGTATGCCAGGTTTATGATGTAACACTGGAGACTCTTCACTGACTCTGCAGACAGATAAGCAGTTCGCCAACATTTCAAGAATTTCCAACAACATCCCGCTCTTTATTGCACTAACTTTCATCACAAGTGGGGTTAAAACTGGTGAAAGACTAAAGCTGGAGAGAACTCAAACTCAGGTGAATGCCAGCAGGAATATTTTTCAGAGGTTCCTCTATCACTGTGAAAAGGCTGTGGATGTGACAGTCAGGGCCTTCACGTGAAACGCAACACATTTCTTGGGCAGTGTCGTCCTCTAGTGCGGGTAGGTAGTTACTACGCTTCATAACAGTCATTTTAGCTGCTGATTTGAAGCATGTTGAACAGCACTGAGTTGTGTACGTTCTTTGCATTGCAGATTAAATGAGTTAGATTAGATTAAATCAGTTTGTCCAGGTCAGTTAGTCATTAATCAACCTTAACTGTAAGGGAGCTTAATTAGATGAATTTGTGGGTGTTTTCATACGACCTGCACAGTTAAAAAAGACTTGCAGCATGATGCTCGTCAGTATATGTATGAGCTGAGAGACAGGGAAACTACCTGAGGGAGGTCTACACGTTCACTCTGTTACACACAGACATCCATAACTATGAACTAAGAGACTCTACTTCACCTGATAAGCTGCAATTAATCGTTTTCTTAAAATTTATGTCAGTTGACTTGAAAATATCCTCACATACTGTAGCTAGAGATGTGTATTGATAAATAAATCAGATAATATTGTATTATATCATTACACACACTGTAATCTGTCAACTTAATATAGTAAAACTGAACGGCGACATCATGCAGGAGGCTTCAAATGTTACTCCAGCAGTCCAAAGACATGTGAGTGTGGTGAACTGGGACCTTCTATTTCCTGTAGATTTGTACACAACACGGTGGATGGATATATGACAGGTTGTGATCTGAGGGCAGTGAAATTCAGAGTGTCGTGAAAACTGTCTTTTCACTTTCAGTCTGTGATATTCACTACTTGTGATCCTGCACGACAGGTTAAGTATGAAAGCGAACGAATGCCCTAAAATATATCTCTTTATATGTATAAAGGGTACTCCAGCTTCCTCCCACAGTCCAAAGACATGCAGGTTAAAGGCTCTCTAAGTCTTCCTGAACTTGAAAAGTTTTTGTCACATACAGCAAACATCTCCTCGCGATCTGCTAGCTACATGTCCTCTGAATATGCTGTGAAAAAGTCAAAAACATTTGGGTCCAGGATGCACCAACCAGCCAACCGGTGCACAGACAGGCAGTTAGAGCTACAGGCTACAATGAGGCTAAAAGGGGAGCTAACTCCGTTGTGTTTGATAACATTGTTGAACAAAAACAGAAGTGAAGTGTTTTTGTTGCCATTTGTGGAGCCTGGGCTGCGTACAGAGACCGGACTTTATCACAGCATATTCAGAGGACATGTAGCTAGCAGATCGCGAGATGTTTGCTGTATGTGACAAAAACTTTTCAAGCTTAGGAAGACTTAGAGAGCCTCAAATTGGTGACTCTAAATTGTCCGTAGGTGTGAATGTGAGTGTAAATGGTTGTCTGTCTCTATGTGTCAGCCCTGTGATAGTCTGGTGACCTGTCCAGGGTGAACTTGTTGTTACTAAGGTGACAAGCCTGCCAAGCTGCTGACCACTCTTTGAGACCAAAAAACAACAATACCGGTTATAATTTAGCAAGCCATCGCTGCATTTTCAGTGGCTTTTGAGACACGGGTAACAAGCATAGTGCCTTGAAACGTGGGTTGTTTTTAGACATCACTACTGTGTCTCCAGGTGGGGATTGAGTCCCGAAAACCAGGTATTTTCAGCCAAAACATATTTTCCGAACCATAACCAAATGTTTTATGCGCCTAAACCTAACCACACATTAACCACAGTGTTGCTGAAATGTAAAGTTTCTGTGTACATGCTACATAATGGAGATATTGGTAATTTTTTAAAAGTCATTTTTATTAGATTTTCAAGAGAAATGCACAAAATAAAACATAAATAACATCAAGGCATTAAATTAAAAGGAAAAACTAAAGGGAAACTATATAAATATCGAAAAGGTGTAAGCTGAAACTAATTATATCTACCATTTTGTTTTTATTCTTTACATATTCTCATTTACCACTAAGTTTAAGATATTCAAAAGACAAAAAAAACAAACAAAAACAGAATTAACAACACAAAACAGAAAAAATAAAACATTTTGTTTCTGTTAACGTACAGATGTTAAGTGTTGGGGGCTTGGTTTTAAACCTGCCTGCAAATGATTTGTGCCTTAATGCCTTAAAACACGATGTAAGATATGTTTGTGCATGCAATCATATGGCTACATTATAGATTGTAATCCAGCATTCATTAGCTGTTTAAACAGCAATTACACCCTCACCAGCCACTTTATTAGCTGTTCAACTGCTCCGTAACACAAGCTGAGTATCAGAATGAGGAAGAAAGGTGATTTAAGTGACTTTGAATGTGGCATGGTTGTTGGTGCCAGACGGGTTGATCTGAGTATTTCAGAAACTGCTGATCTACTGGGATTTTCACACACAATCATCTCTAGGGTTTACAGAGGATGGTCCCAAAAAGAGAAAATATCCAGTGAGCAGCAGTTCTCTGGGTGAAAATGCCTTGTTGATGCCAGAGGTCAGAGGAGAATGGCCAGGCTGGTTCAAGATGATAGAAAGGCAACAGTAACTCAAATAACCACTGGTTACAACCAAGGTGTGCAGAAGACCATCTCAGAACCAACAACACGTCCAGCCTTGAAGCAGATGGGCTACAGCAGCAGAAGACCACACCAGGTGCCACTCCTGTCAGCTAACAACAGGAAACTGAGGCTACAGTTCACACAGGCTCACCAAAACTGGACAATAGAAGACTGGAAAAACGTTGCCTGGTCTGATGAGTCTGGATTTCTGCTGCCACATTCAGATGGTAGGGTCAGAATTTGG
Organism: Epinephelus fuscoguttatus; assembly: GCF_011397635.1. Lineage (NCBI taxonomy): Eukaryota > Metazoa > Chordata > Actinopteri > Perciformes > Serranidae > Epinephelus > Epinephelus fuscoguttatus. The sequence goes on from NC_064761.1 coordinate 35,451,310, forward strand.
TGTAAACAACATGAAAGCATGGATCCATCCTGCCTTGTATCAACGGTTCAGGCTGCTGCTGGTGGTGTAATGGTGTGAGGGAGATTTTCTTAGTACCAACTGAGCATGGTTTAAACACCACAGCCTACCTGACCGTGTCCTAGAGGGTGACACGGGAGTGGATTTTCAGTCCCGTCCCAATCCCACAAGAATGACTCCTGTCCCATCCCGCTCCCGTGTTGTGTTTCGGTATTAAAAAAAAAAAAATACAGTACATGGATCACACAGGGCCTACCTTAGTTGAATATAAACCCAAATATGACATCTAATGTTGTGTTTTGATGTTTATTGCCTAATTATTTTTACACTGACTCCACCTTGAATCTGTTCAGAATGACAAACACATTTGATTTCTGATGTGGTCAGACAACACGTCATAAGAACCAGTTCTGAGAAAGAAAAATGTAATTTAAGTATTACAGTAGAAGTAGTGTTTGGTTCCTCTGACTGATATTATTATATATGGCATCATTAGATTATTAATACTGAAGCATCAGTGTTAGAGCAGCATGTTACTGTTGTAGCTGCTGGAGGTGGAGCTAGTTTTAACTACTTTATAAAACCATGACTATTGTTATTATGATTAGGCCTGTCACAATGACAGATTTTGCTGGGCGATTAATTGCGTCAGAAATTATTGCGATAAGCGATAATATTGCATAATATTGTGCTTTTAAGACAATTTTTATTATTGTTGTAATTTTGTTGTTTTTAGACCATTTTTTAAACTTATATAATGATAATAAAGACATATTGATGCAAGTACACCCTTTTAAAGAGAAATAAACATTTATTTAACAAGAATATTTAGGAATGCAAAAAATAAAATTTAAATATCCAAAATAACACGTGAAAATATTGAAATAAATAAATAAATACAAAAAAATAGACTGTCACTCTCTCACTCTCAGGTGTGCAGTTAAAAGAATACTCCGACGATTTGGGAGTTATGCCCTTTCTCTATCATTTTCATAGTGAGACAACATGATCTGGCTGGGTCTCAGCTGTTAGCATTGCGGCTTGGCTTAGCTAATACAATTGAAGTCTATAGAGGGACAGTAGTCTACGGTAAAAGTGAACAAATAAACGTTACAGAAACCCTGAAGCTGGTATTTCTGCACGTGCATTTAAAATAAACATGTTTAAACATTAATTCGAAAAACGAGTCTTTTTCAGTCGTTTTAGAAGAAGTTTTGGTGGAGAGAGACGAGGAAAAGAAACACGCACGAATGTGGCAATTAATCTTTTTAGTTTTTAAGATATTTTTTGGGGCATTTTCAGCCTTTAATGGATAGGACAGACAAGTGTGAAGGGGGGAGAGAGAGGGAGCGACATGCAGCAAAGGGCCACAGGCTGGAGTCGAACCCAGGCCGCTGCGGCAACAGCCTTGTACATGGGTCTGCTCTACCACTAAGCCACCGACGCCCCACAATTAATCCCTTTTAATTTACCATGCAATTAACCGATTTAGCGCATATCGCAACAGGCCTAAATTATGATTCCCAGTCCTGCCTGCTCCCGATGAATTTTTTTTCCCATCCTGTCCCAATCACGTGACGAATAGTTAAACTGATTCCCATCCCGTGGGAATCCCGAAAAAATGTCAGCCTCTGGCGTGTCCATCCCTTTATGACCATAGTGTACCCATCCAGCAGAGCACCTTTGACACCAAGAATTAAGGCAGCCCTGAAGGCAAAATGGGTCCAACCTCGTACTAGGAAGGTGTACCTAATAAAGTGGCCAGTGAGAGTAAATGTTTCATATGCAGAGTTATAACAACTCCGCTGAATAACACTTATATGTAAGAAATTTATATAGTTTAAGTGTTTATATGCTGCTTATAGATGCTAAATAGTTTATGATTATTCCAGCCTCCATATAAATGTACAAATGTGTTTTTAATACAGAGTTACAATGTCATCAGTGATTTCCTCTGTTTTGTTCATGTATTTCACCACTAGTGGGCATTCTGTTTCAGCCATGCATGTCCTTCCTGGCACACACACATGTTTTGTGTATTACAAACAGGGCACACATCATCAAACCAGACCTGATTGTGACGATTGTGCCATTTGGCTCCCCGGCTCTGGGCTGGGAGGAATAAACACATGTCGTGATAGCTCCAGATGAGCAGCACAGAGAGGATGCGTGACTTTAAGCCGGCCTGACACTGGGGTTGTTAGAAGTCTGCCATCAGGTGGATGAAGAAAACACACCGCCTACAGTCCAGCCTTCTTTACTTCCTTGGAATCAAGCGATGGCCTTAGCACTCGTCACAAACACTTAGCGTGCACTCTCCCCTTACAGGACTGCACTGCCAGCCATATTTGTACCAAGTGGTCATCATAGAACCAATGGCCATCAGCCCGCACTGCAACCAGGGGACAGAGCTAACATGATGTCAATTTAAAAGGTTGACTGGCTCCTCAATCTGTGCATCTCCGTGTTAGCGAGCATACAGTTTGACACATCAGCCAGGGAGACAAGTTATTGCTTTAACGACCTGCTGTGCATCCTGGTTTGATGAGTGCTGCCTGGTTCGTCCTTGGCAGACAACATATTTTTAACAAATGCAGGTGTTTATGGAGGATAATAAGCAGTCGATTCAACGGCAAGAGACATTCATTTAAATTTGGACTGTTGTGGCCAATTTATTTTCCTCCTGGTATCTCTAGTAATAAGACATAAGCATGTATTTGGTGTAAGTACGCTGTGAATTTCGGATCTGTATGTGGCCTGCTACTCCACTGATGCCCGGAGGACAGCGGCAGATCTTCAGCGACAGCACTTTTGAGCACTTGCACAGCTGATGAGCTGTAATTACGTTTTAATTATTTCTGTAGGGCATCATTCTCTCCCGACATGAACCACCACCGCCGCCCCCTCCCTTCTTGCAAATTAAGACATTCAGTATTTTGAAAACATTTGGTGATGAAACTCTCTTCAGTGAAGTCCACTAATTACGCACAGCCTCGTGTCAGCACCCATAGAAGACAGCTTTGATGTCTACTGCCCAGGATGATAATCAAGGGCACAGATCGCATGTGATAGGCTGTAATTGGGACAAGTTGTTTAAAAAAAGGGCACCACATGACTTTGACGGCTGCTTTGCACAGCCACTGCTCCGAGACACTAACCCCACCCTCCCCCATCCTGTGCCCACGGGTGAGGAAGCCTTGTCACTTATTAAGGAGGCTGTTGCCATGAAGTGACAGATGTCCTGATGTGATCTGTCTGCATCTTTGGCCTCCATCTGTCTTGTTAGTACAAATAGTTAAGGATGGTGTGAGGAGAGAGCTGTTGTTCTTTCGTATATGTTAAATGTATTGGAAGCTCGTGTTTCTGGGAGCTGAAACTGGCTCCCCTGGCAATCCCTTTTCTTTTTTTCACCCCGTGTTTTTCAAGGTTTCTCTGCCTCCTCCTCCACCACTTCTGCAGGCCCTGATGCTTAGGGTTCAGTGCCACTGAACCATCTCTGAATCTCCATTTTTGCTCTGCTTTGCTCCCTGCTTGGCAGAGAAAGATTAGGGGCTCGGGTCCTGGGGTGCGTATCCCACCCTCTCTCTGGTCCTCACACCCTCCCTCTCTTCACCCATCCTCGGAGATTCAAATCCTTTTAGCTTCTTCCTCAGGTAAAATTGCCAAGGACCTTGTGAGCCCTAGGTTCCCCTGGAGGTAAAATCTATAATGGAGTTTTGATTTGAGCAAGAACAGCCTTGAAAATGGACTTCTTTAACCAGGTAGCTGTCTCGCAGAAGGTCAACAGTACTCCAGGTGGACACAACATGCCACGACTGTGTTAGAAAAAGGCAGAACAAAGGAACAGTTTTACTCCAAAGAAAGTGACCTGTAGACACTGTTGTAAATAAAAAATCAAAGGCATGCACTGCTTTTGTAAAATTTTCAAGCTGAATTATTCAGCATCACTCACAATATCAGCATCAGGTTACACATAGTCTGCTGGCAAAATGATCTCTAATCCACTCTGGTGTCCATCATAGTCTTAAGACTACATGTCATAAAAAATGACCAGATTTAACCACAAATGAATGAAATTACCAAGAAACAGTTGATCAGTTTACATTTGGTCAATGATGTTTCTTTTTTTTGCCACCTTGACTCAAAGATAGAGGGCACCAAAGCCTCAGTTTTGGAAAGACTGCAGTTTAAGTCATCAGCAGCAGAGAGGAACTGAAGTGCTTTGTGTACATAGTGTTTAGTGCATTTTGTAATTCTATAACCTAACCCCTGATCCTGAGCCGCGGGGTCAGAGGTGAGGGGTGTGGGTAAAGACAAAATGTTTTGACAAGACAACATAGTTATATGACAAGACAAAAACAAGTGGTAATTAATAATAATAAAAATAAAAATAAAAATAATAAGAATAATAAAATCAAAGATGCTAGGGGTTATGGGCAAGGTCAGGGTTAGGGTTAGAAAACAGCTAAGAAATAATTTTTTTTTTGGATTACAGTATAGTGATATGACATGAAAAAACAGGTGGTAATTAACAATAATAATCATAATAATAAAATTAATAATAATAATAACACCAATGATACCTAGGGTTATGGGCAAGGTTAAGGTTAGGAGAAGGGTTAAGAATTTTTTTGACATGACAATATAGTATATAAACAATTTAGATTATTATTATTATTATTATATTATCATCATAATTATTATTAATAATATTAATATTATTATTATTATTTTATTACTTGTAAATATTAATTATGATAGTAGGGGTTATGGACAAGGTTAGGGTTAGGAGAAGGGTTAATAAATAATTTATTTTGATACGACAACATAGTTATATGACATGAAAAAATGGGTGGCAGTGAATGATAATAAAAATAAAAATAATACTAATAATTAAACCAATGATACAGGGGATTTAGAGCCGAGGTAAGGGTTAGGAGAAGGGTTAATAATTATTCTATTGTGGTCAAAATACCTCGATGACATGATAAAAACTCAGCACTAGCATTAGTAGCTGTATTATTATTATTATTATTATTATTATTATTGTTATTAAACGTAGGGTTAAGGCCAAGGTCGGGGTTAGGAAATGGGCTTAGACGTATTCTATTTTGGTTGTAGTGTAGTATCAGTTGCAAGAGTATTATTTACAGTACTGTTACTATTCCCTTTAATTTTTTTTTTTGTTGTTTTGAATTATTTGCGGGCACATTTGAAAAGGTGCCATTTAATATGAATCCAATTAACATACAGTAAGCTTCATCATAACACCAGATGTTATGGACCGCTAGAAGAGTGACAGAGTTTGAGAATTAGAAATTTCACACAAATATGCTTCATTACCACTTTATTGATGTACCCTCTGCTGACGTTCAATTATTCATCAGCCACTCAAAAAAAACAAACTGTTTGCTCTGCCTCAATTTATGCTCCGTATCAAAACAGAAATCACATCCCTGCTGCAGCTATAATCTTAGTTAATCAGCATCATTTAATGCACTTAGCAGCAGTGTTTCAAATTCAAATGAAACACTTGTGCAAAAGCAATCGCCGTCTGCCCTAGTTCTCATCGATGGTGGGTTTGTCAAAATGATGCAATTGGTCATTACCTCGCATCAGACGCCTCTGAGACATAATTCTGCCTGACAGTTGGATTCTAGCTTTGACAGCCTCAAACTTGTTGAGTTTTCTCTAAATACTTGCCATTGCAATGAGTTAAACATCCCCCGGAGGCACCGCAGAGTTTTCCTTTTGAACAAACACCCGAGGGACGCCAAGCTGGGACTGCACGAGGAACTGGAGGTCTTACGGAGAGGGCTGTTTGGGTTTATCTAATGGTACAATGGGTAATTTCTTCTGCCACTGCAGAGGGAGGGGAAGAAAGAGGGATGAAAAGAGAGAAGGGAGTATGTTTAAGAGAGAATCTTTATCTGGGCTTAATATCCCATGCTCAAGCAGAGTGGAGGATTTTTTTGTTGTACAGATCTCTTTTGTCAGATCCTACCTACCCATGGAAGACCCAGGGGCACTCTAAGAACATACGCATCACCTAGATTTGCCTTCCAGCCCACTTCTCTCCAGCGATTGCACCCTCTCCCCGCTGGCTTCTTTGTGTAGAAGAGACGAGCGAGCATTTTGGAAATCAAATCTCAGTTTGTCGGAGTAAAACTGGAGCAGACTTCAATTTGAATAGATTTATTTCTACATAATTGTTCTGAGCACATACATGCGCAAAACCCTCTTCTTCTGAGCTTTGTGATGAAAAAAAAAAGAAATAGGGCTGAATGGGAACCACTGTGAAAAATACTGTGTGTGTCTCCCAGGCTGCACCATTGAGAACCCCTTCAGAGCGGCAAATGTAATCCTCCAGTAGAAATTTGTATGTAATCTGAAATCTGATTATCTCCAGCTAGTTTTCACGCTATAATCATACGTGCATGTCTCCAAACACCCCAAGAGGCTCGGGACCTGGAACAGAGGTGTGGCTGGTCTCTGAAGGCCAAGCCACTTTGCAAGGGAGAATTCAGGCAGGTACGGCAGTCATCATTGTCAAAAAGGAGTGCACAACACTGCTGGGACAAAGGAAGGTGCTGGTGAAAACATGAGGTGAGTGGAACAGGCTGAGGTGGAGATAGGAACGGGGGGAGGGAGGGGATGGGAGGTTGAAGAGTCCCAAAGCTCCCTGCCAGTGATGACCAGAGTGTCCATCAGCGAGGTCTCACGGGTGCCCACTGAAACAGCAGCGCTGGCAGAACTAAAAAACACCCACCCTGGGAAAGTGCTTTTTCTCCCGCCAGACGCCGAGTGATGGATTGGGCCGGCCAGTGCACACAATGCATTTGTGAAGAGAGACAGAGAGAAGGGGGGGATGTGGAGGGGTTGAGGGGGGGCAAGGTCTGTCAGAAAAACACTTCCACTTTACTCCTAGAATGCACTAAAATATTTAAGGGTTCGATATTTATTTCATTATTCCACACATCAGATGTGAGAATGGACATACACACAAATGGAAGCATACAACAAAATGTTTGAAGCCGCGTGGCCAAGTAAAGACAAAGAAATGCAAAATCGGAAATTAACAACGATTACAGCAACCGAGGGCCTTGGAAAGTTGGGAGTAGATTTCCAGTTTGGCCGCGTTGAGGTTTTCCTCCTGAATGATGGAAATGCTTCTACTGAGAGGTGCGCACCAACCACACCTGCCAACCTCAAGAGTCAACAGTATTGATTAAACCGCCGCATCCTCTCAAATCCATCCCCCATTTCCTTTGAAGGCGAAAATCATCCTTGATATGTGCCAACAGCTTACTTACTTAGGGATTTCTTCCTCTCCATCTAGGTTGTATTAATTAATGCATGCTTTTCTTAAATTAGCCCTCTGAGGAGCTATAACTCAAATTCCTGTATTTATGAAAGTAATAGGTTGGGAAAAAAAAATCCTAAACTGAAATAATTATGCAGTCCAACACTTTGCTTTGAGAGTAAACTGCAAGAAACCTGATGAAATATGAATGTGCATTGGGTGCAAAGATAGTTAAATATTTACAATCCTGTGTTAGTCCACAACCCCAGTAAAGATGCTAGTCAACTGCAATAATTGCTTTACTGCAAAACTTTGCACTTGATTCGTGGATTCACAGGGTGTTATACAAGTTCACAGCACTCTTCTTTTTTTTCAAAATGTACACCCATTAAAAAAATATATTTTTGAAAGTGCTGGTACACGCCGCACAGTCCTGTATACATTCCATTCTTCTACTTTATATAATCAGGCAGGTAGTTGCATCTTAAGCAGCAGCCCGTACTGCAGTTAACAAAGGCCACACTGCAGTGAGATGTGGAGGGAGCCCCCTGAGGGACTGATCTTATATCAGGAGACTGTATATTTCTACGCTAAAGAGGCTATTCAAACCCACCAATGCTTGAATTATTAAAGACACTGTATGTTTTTCAAAGCCTTGATTTAGCTTTTTTTAAGGGGCGGGATGTGTGCTGTGTTGGTAGTGGTGTGGCCAGAGGTTGGGGATAGTAGGGAGGAGTGGGGAAGGCGGGGAGAGGAGTTGTGGGCTATCAGAGGCTGGATTGTTTCTGTTTTCACCCCTCCCAACGTCGGCCTCGTCTGCTAAAATGGCCTTTTACTTTCTAAGCATGCTTTTACTGCCTTTGAAGAGTTATTTTTGTTGATGAAAAGGATACGCCGCCTCGGTTAAAGCGAACCCCGGCTATTCACAAGGTTGTTTAATACTTTCCCCTCCGTTTGGCTTATAAATTTATCATCAGTAAAGTATACCAGTGGTCTCATGCCGTAGTACAGGCTTCAAGCTAAGTGGCTGAGGTTGAGTGAGTGAACCAAAAGGACAGAGAGAGAGAGATAGACAGAAAAACACAGAGGAAGAAAGAATGAAAGAAAACGGTTTAGCAGCTGTTCTGGAGTGGAGGAGTGTGTACTCAAGGTTTTAAGACATTAAAAGTCTTAAATTGGCTTTATCGATGACTCTCTTGATTCCTAGATACAGTACAGAGGCCTCACTTGTTAACAACTTGTATGTTAATGACTTGTATTAGAAGTGATCAATCTACTTTGGATGCAAGCGTTTCCCATCGCTTTGAAGTGAACGCATTGATTGGTGAGAATATAACAGAATTAAACAATCGGTCCTCCTAAGTGCTGAGTGGAGCTGTCTGCTTTCCTTCCTATTAATAGATCGCAAAACAACACGGAACGGAGAGCGCAGATTACCACATTGACATTGTACTGCAGAACGCACTGTGCAGCAGGGAGTATCCGGACAACCAAACATTACACTCATATGTGATTCCAAAACCACGGGCATTCATTTGCTGCTTTAACAGCTTCACTGTTGTTGCAGAGATTTGCTCCCATTAAGGTCAAGGTTAGGCAACTAAAATATTTAGGGAAGACAGTGGTGAACAATCTTAGTAAGACGCGCTGCATGCTCATCCACCAACCTTTCCTTTCTGCATTGGCACTAATATAAATTGTGAGGTGTGAAACTGTCCACTACAAGAGGACCTCCTATCGATGCCAAGCTGGATCCTCCATATCAAACTTAAGAAAGGATTTTTGCATGGACCTGTTTTTGTACACAGTATTGTCATATTCAAACAGGAAAGGGCCCTCTCCAAACTGTTGCCAAAAATCTGGAAGAACACTGTTGTCTTAAGTATCACTGACTACCTTTACTCGCACAAAATATTCTGGTTTTTGCCCTTAATTTGAAAAAGACACTAGTTCTACTCCGGCTGCCCCCTAATAGTCGACAGAACGTTCGTCGACCAGAAAGGTCATTCGTCGGCAAGATTTCATTGGTCACTTAGTTGCAGACAAACAAAACAAAACATGAAACTCTATTAGGAGCTGTGCCTTGTCAAAATAAATCAAAACCTATATGACTGGACCATGTGGGAATTGAATTTGAAAGGACAGACACAGGAAGTGGCCACGCTCAGCAGTCAGACAGGGGTCAGGTTAATTTCCAGGGCTGGTACCTGCGGTTGTTCCACAGGCTAGTTAATAACATGTTGGGCAGGAAATCCAAAGTGTGGGATCATTTTGAGAAGATGAAGGACGAACCCAAGGTGATATGTAAACTCATCTTCATTGGTCGACTACAAACATGACGTATCATCTGAAACATGGAAGTAGCTACATGCCCATTTAGCACAATCATTACTGCTTTGCAGACAGCCAGTGGAGTCTGGTGGCTTTGAGGTCATGACTTTCGTTTTCACATTGGAAATGACTGAAAATATTCTAAATATAGCGTACACTTAAACTGATATTGATTTTTTCAGGTGAGCCTCTATTTAGGTGACTAAAAACGAACCAACTGAGGCAGCATTTGCTTAGCACTGTTTAATTGTATATGTGACACTGTTGGAAATGGTGAAATTAGTGTATTAGGACCCAATGGTAGGTTGTTCCCTTTAACAAGATACAAACTTTGTGTCAGAAATAAAAGTCTACCACTTCCCTAAAGAAACAAACCAGCGCTAAGTGTGGTTTGCAGCAGTCAAATGAAAGAACTAGGCAACATCAGTGAAACTCCAGCATAGTCATTGTATTACTGGAAAGTTGTGCAATGTTCTGGAAAATGAAAATGACAAGACCGACACAAAGCTCACACAAATACAAATGCTCCTCTCCCTCTGTAGACTGTTAGCTAGCAATCGTTAGCTTAAACAAGCTAACGATCACTCGCTAACAGTGCTGCTGGCAAGCGATTGTAGGCTTTCTTTACAGAAGTGGTAGACTTATTTGTGGCATCATGTCTGTACCTTGTCAAAGGGAACAACCACTTCCAGCAACGTGTATTTCAGTTCAGGAGGACTACAGTTCAGCGTTTCATTGCCGGTACAAGTAAAAAAACAAACCAAGGGCCAGCTCCTCATCCCCGCTGCTTTCAGGCGGTCTTTGAACGCAAAAGCACAATGGGATATGTTGTAGATGTTGTGTGTGTATGGAAACACACTGAATATGAAAACGAACAGTACAGCATCACCCAGATGTGCCGATCATCAGCACCCTTCTAAAATGTAGCCTATAATGACAACACACAATCACCTTTGGATGATATTTTTTTCTAGTGTTGCACTTGCGGAAGCAGAGTGGTGTGGATCAGTGTGGATAAATGAAAAATGAAAACAATGAACAGTTTATTTTGGGTGGTAACGTGATCTTTGACACTGCAAATGTAATAATATTACCCGAAATCCTGATGGTAACGTGTTATATTACTTTGTCACTGCTAACACTGAATGCATTACTGTATCATGTTACGTTTACATTACCCCCAACACTTGTATGGCTGAACCGGAAGTCTAAGTGGAACAACGATGTTGTGTCCAAGCCTTGAAAGACACCTTGAAGCAGTCAATACAGTTTGTTTTTGCACCTCCAAAGTGGTCAAAAAATCTGTTAAGGAGGTTTAAGATTTTAGTTAACTGGAACAAAGGGGCAAAGCCAAGCACTTACCTCCATGGCTGGCAAATAAAGACAGCACAGAAGTGCCAAAAACTGCAGTTCCTCTAATGGCCACTTGAGGCTGACTCCAAGAGTGAGCCACTCCCCATACAACTCCATGTTAAATGCCAAACTTTACACTAGAAACATGTTTACAGCCTGGAACAAAAAGGGTTTGGTCTTTCTAGCTAATTTTCTCTGTTAATGAAAACTGTGCGGGGGATGAATTTTTATACAACTCACCCTTTTGAATTTGTCCAAATATGGTCACTTCTGGCTCCAACAATCCAAGGTGGTGACAGCCAAATTGCCAAACTCAAGGATTCAAAACAGTAGGCCACAAACTATTGTGACAGTCTGTAGGCCAAGCCCAAACCATAAAAAACACCTCAGACTAAAAGTATAGATGTGTCCACATATTTTTGGCCACAAACTCAGAAAGAAAATATTTGCTTTCCTCACCTAACAAGACCTCCCATTGCGTTTGTAAACAGATGTTTAAGATCTGAGTTCTTATTTAGAACCTGGCATATATGGAGCTAAAACTATCACATCCTTTACATAAATACATAGAACTTCCTCCACCACCTCCACCTCTGCTCTCTGTTCCTGTATTTTAGGACTGGCTGAAGAGAAGGGATGCTGTTTATGGATGCTATTCCAGGTGGAATATTGCTGATGCATTGCCCACCCAACAGATGTCTCTCCTGAATTAGTTACCTCAGGATCCTCCCTGAATACCAAATCAGGGGGAACGTACAAGTTGTGCACAATTCTGATTTATTCATCCAGTCTATGCCTGCTGCTTAGACAATCACATGCAAATCAATAGTATTTATCATGGTGTATCGTATACAGTAGTATGGATATAGCAGTTTGATGCTTTCTTGATTTGTCTCTTACAAGGATATCTCAGATAAATAAATGATACAGCCTTGAATTAATGCTGCTGTATCTGACACCATCATGGTGTTGGGATTGATTTGACCACTCTCTCTGAGCTCCCAAACAAAATGCAGGTTGCAGCTGTATTGCAGTGGCACGGCGAGGTGGTCTAGACTTGTTCTCCGTTCGATCGCGGTTACATCATTTCCTCTCTTAAAGTGGGAGGGCATGAAAACAAGTGGAACTTGTGGTATCACCCCCCTCTCCACCTCTTCCTCCTCCTCCTTTAGCCGACCACACGGCCCAGCCTTTCTTTATTGATAGTGGAATGCTTGACAAAGCAGGATAATTAAAGCAATAGTGCTGGTTGGGTTTCATTGATAAAGATTGGAGCCGATGCACCTCTCCGTGGTGTGTCAGCAGCAGAGAGCTCCCGTCCCCTGGATCCCTCATTCGCCTTTCATCTCCCCCACTCAGCCATGAAAAATTCATCCAAGACCTCCAGAAATATTTATTGTAAAATCTTAGGGAGAAGTGGTAGCACTGAAAAATTCATGGCCTTATTCGCCTCCAACAGCTGTGGACCCCTTAATTAATTTGATTGCTCACATTACACAATAAATTCATTTATACAATATTTATCTGTCCTTTCCCTCAACTTGGTCTAATCAAATAGACACATACAAAGCTGGTGTGTTTTTATTCTTTTTTCCACATACGACACAGTTCTTATTTTAATTTGGTTATCCTGCCAAGATTTTTTTTCTTTTACACAATACCACTGTGTGGAAAACCCCGTACTGTAGATGTGATATAACAGCTTCAGCTATTTCATCAAGATCATAAGATGTCACTAGAAAACAAGGTTTTATTCAGACATGTTATTTTGGTAAACATTCATTTCTAAAATAATCTGCAGAGATCTACTCTGAACCAGCGCAGTCGAATACTCAAATACGAATTGAGCCGAATACTCAGATGAAATAAGATTCTGGTACAGACAATGTACCTTTTACAAGTATGAGTAAAATACATCAATATCGATACTTGTGATGACGGACTATTCTCATGGAGATAGCTGTGTTCAATCTCTTATGTTTATGATCAGATATGATCTGAAGGCTAATTCTGAGATTGTTTTGTTAATACTTTTTATAAGAAACAATAAATGTAGCAACTTCTGATCAACCCATAATAATTTCAGGCTTAAAAAGACAACTTCTGGTCACTTCACATTTAAACCCTGCCCACTCAGAGTACAGATACGGATACAGATGACTTAATTGCTTCAACAGATACAGACACAGATACAGATAATGGTGTAATTGCTCATCCCTACATTGTAAGTTTCCGCAAACCACAGATACATTTGTACGTTTCGTACATATCATATCAACATTTCTAAAGTGATACAGTAGATGAGTGGACTTTGTCATCAGGAGGAGGAGGGGATGGAGGATGGCAGCCTCCTCGTTCCGAAATAATGACTACAAAGGTGCAAGCAGCATATTACTACCCATAGTAATATATATTGTGAGCAACAATGTAAAATGCCATAGGCTTGTGCTAATAACGTTAGCAGGTTAGCTGTTTTGTCAGTGAACTTTGTGAGTTGTAAGGGAGCAAAATTATGTACCATTACCTTTGTTAAATGTTGCTCTTGTCCCTTTTATATGAGAAGACGAAAAGATTGCTAGTTGCTAGGCTACTTTATACAATGTAAAATGCCATAGGCTTGTGCCAATAATGTTAGCATGTTGTATTTGTGGGGAAAATGTGTCCAGATAAAGACAAGTGTTTGTCTGTGAATGCTGCAAGCAGATTGGTGTGCTTGTGGTGGCTATCAAGCCATGTTTAATGCGTGTTTTGGGTGTGTTTTGAATCAACTAAACTGTCTAAATTCATCTGTCCACACACTATTAAATCCTCTATTTTCCTCCAAGACTTTTTTGCTGTATTTCCAGTGGCTCTTCAGCCAACAACAGTGGGTGACCTGTCACTTTTTTTTCCACTGCGGATAAGCATTTGCTTTTTACAGCAATATTGCAGCGTTTTCTACTGGAATTGTGGCACAAAAAGCGGATACTTTAACCCACTATCTTTCCCTAACCACCAATCCGCCACATCATAATAAACATTTAGAAATGCACAATGCAAACAGTCATTCTGGCAACTGAGTTGTCTGAAAGACAGTGTAAAGGTATCAAAATAACAACAATAAACACAAGCATGATTTCTAAACTTCTTATATCACTTCAATGATTTGTAATTTTGCTCTTTTAATAATCATAAAGACTAATACTCATGCTACGCTAACTGTTGCTCTGTGACACTGTTTTTCGGCACAGCACTGTGATTTGAGCTAAATGCTAATGTCAGCATGCTAAAACGCTCACAACGACAATGCTAACATAGGTATAAATGCCACCCATCTTACCTCTCTCCTTTGGCTGTTGTGCTCCGTGGGAGAGGAATGCAACATTGCTCTTGTAGTAATTTCCATGTTTTAGTGCTGTTAAGATGTGTCTTTAACGTCATTTTGTTTGACAGAGGATTTTGTTCTTTCTTTCTTTGGGCCTCATCATACCAACACAATGCAGACATCACAAGAGTCCACTTGTTACCTAATGTTTACCCGGTTCACCATCTTAGTTTAATGGGATAGCATAGCATTTTCTAATTAGCACCAAGCACAAAGTGCACAGTGTATCTTAATAGATATCAAATAAATTTGATATCGTATGATATCAAATAAATTTGCCCCCCCGGATGACGATACATCCTTCACGTACAGTTACGTAATTAACGTGAAGTTACGGAGGTTAGGTTTAGGAGGAGAAAAATGATGAGGACGTACCTTAAAATGACTCAAAGTTTTCATGGTTCCGAACACGTGAGTCCAGGGGAAATTCCTGGGCAAAAGTCAATTTTTTTGTGACCCATCCACCACTCCAACCTGCGTCATTACAAGCACTCAGGACTGCTCCCTTGTGATCACAGCCTTTCTGAGGCTGATGAAAATATTGTTGGTTTTGACCTGGTGATGGTGCTATAGATGAAGTCAGTGAATCACCAAAATCATTGGGCTTCATCCTCTGGGGATCAGGAATGTCTGTACAAAATTTCATGGCGATATTCACAGTCGTTGTTGAAACAACCAACCGTCTGACTGACGGATCAACAACGCTAGTGTGGCTAAAGAAGTCCTCTCATGAGGTAAGTGAAACATTACAGTAGGTATTTATAATCCAAATATAATTTAACATTTTTTGACAGACTGTTAGATGAATTGTGATAATGACCATCTGTGCTCTGTGCTGCTTTCTACTGGGATGTCCATTATTTTGCCTCGTTTGATGTGTATTTTTCTTCTTTCACATGTAAAGCTTGACACACATCAGCGGGGCTGCTGTTTATAATGGTGACTGGTGACAGTCATGTTGCTCCGTTAGCGTTCAAATGTGTCATCACAACTAATTTAATGTTGATATATACTGCAGGGCAGTCCTTTCCATGGGCATTTAGACTCCCTGTCTCTCATCTCCAGCACCCAGCAGCAACAAAACAGTTTCACCAAAAAACCCTGACTTGAAAATTATTCACCGTGTAGCTTTAAAGACCTCCAAAGCAATTCTAAATCACTTTCCAGAGCCTGTAATTCTTTTGCCTCCTTAGCCTGTAACGTTTTGTTTCTGAAATTGGGATTTGGGCATACACAAACACTAAATCATACACTTCAAGATTAGGTTTGTCATTTTTTTTTTTCCTGCGCATTTATATGAGCAGCAAGCAATCTGTAGGAAGCCTTGACAGCTAGTAACAGCTAGTAACAGCTCCATGTGACAGGTGTCTTCCTCCGCTATGTAATCACAGTGTGAGGAACCATGCTGTGCAAAACAGACAACAACAGTTTCTATAATGATGGAATATCTACAGTGTGCAGACTTAAAACGAGGAGTCCTGAGGATGCTTCAGATGCACTTTTGAATTGCATTTTTAAGTCAATGGCAGCAGTATGAGAAGCACAACCCTGGTAATAACACACTGTCTCCTAAAGGTTGAATTTACAGTTAGTGAACGGAGTAGATGAGAGATAATAGGGCCTATCAGACCATTCATTACCCGTGGACCCAGGTATTCAGTCTTGCTGCCCACTGAGATTTGGTACCGGTCCAGTCCTGCACCAGATGTAAGCCTGAGGGGAGTGCTGGGTCAGGGTTAATGGCTATAGCATAGTATCATGTTCTGCTCTGTTGAAGTCCAACGTCTCACCCTGCCAAGAGGGCTCAGAGGTCAGCGGGGACATTAGTCTCAGCCCTATTCTTCATTAGCCTTGCTAATTACAGGGCTCCTCTACGGGGATGGCAGCTCATGCCTGGGACGAGCCGCGCACTCTTCTGCCTCCTGTCTTTCCTGTACACCACCATGGGCCCTGCCATATGCTGAGCTTCGGTTAGCTCCTATAAAAGAGGCGGTTATTCTTGACTCAGCTTCTCCAGCCAGTTTAGACACATGTCAAGTCAACACATGTCCACACCCAAGATCACTTGCTGGATTACGCTCTCTGACATGAAGCCCCAGAATTTTGCACGCTGACAGGCCCTATTTTCTGCTATGAGAAAGCGCTCTTACAGGTCCTTTGCACTGTTATCGATGGAGGGGTGGCCTGTGACATTGCCTTTGGCCTCCATCGCCTGTTGTTGTTATGTGCAAGACAGCTCTTCTAGCGCTGGCGGTGCCCTGAGGAGCAGCGCTGCCTGCTGGGTGAGGTGTCAGAATGATGATTGCTTTCTGACCTTGGCCGGCTCTCCATTACATCCATAATGAAACCTGCACTTCCTCTGCAGCTGCCTCTAAATGGTAAAAGGTGCCTCGCTGTATGGCTTCGTCTTTGATTTCACGTGGTTGCTGGCATTTGATCCTTAACGTGTTTCCTCTTTTGGTGACCGTGCACCTCTGGGACCTGCCGTCATGGCACAGTAGTTGGGTGCATCCATTCATTCATCTGTGGCTCTGTCTGCAGCTCTTTGATTAAACTCTTTGAACAAGTAGCAGGAACCTTTAAAATGACCTCATCTCTTAGGACTTGTAGACGGCCTGTGACCCTAATGTGGAAAACTAACCTCACTATAATTAAAAGAAATTCTTCTCTCACTTTAAGAAGAGCACATGTCATTTAGTGCTGGTTGTGCTGAATGAATTGTACTGCTGGCGTATACTGTGTGAATACAAATAAATTAGTATTAAGTATAATGATAAAAAATGTCCACAACATAAATAATGCAGTTTTTTGTTGTTTAGGTACTGCAACAGTTATTTTAGATTGTATATATACACTCAAGCAAATTCGGAAGTCCTTGAAAGGACAACTCCCGTTGTGTAGATACAGTTTTTAAGGTAAGGTGCATGCATTTTGTAAAATCTGCCATGTCTATTTTTCAGTTTAGCATGTAGCATGTATGCATGTATTCTTTCCTGAGAATTAACAGTAAAATTAAAAGTATTCAATATAAAAATGATGTTGCGGTGCACTTATTTTGTTGTCATTTTATGTCACCAGAATGTAGGGAAACTGTGTCTCTGAAACTCAAAGTTTTCTGGGGAAAGACACCAAGACAACCTGGTCTCTCTCCGAAGTCGTCAAATAACAGCGCTTGGTCAGTGACCTCTGGCACCAAACACCGATGACAAAAGCCGTCCTTTAACGTAGGCATGATACACGGCCAGTTGCTGTTATTCTGTAACGGTGCCCAACTGCATCAGAGGGAAACGCGGTGGGACAACAACAAAAGTAAGGGGGGGGGGGGGGGCAGACATCTGAGTAGGGTGTGTGGAAGGGGTGGTAGAAGGGTCCAACAACCACTGACTTTCACTTGGGAGGCCGGTGTTCACTTCCTGTGAGACATGTAAAGTCAAACCCTGTTATTTTTTTTCCCAACTCAAACCACATGCATTTGTTATTGAAGGAAAATAATATCAATTCACGGTGTACCGACGTAGTGCTTTTATTTTGAAAGAGACTGTATGCAAATTGTACATCTCCTGTGAAAACAGAAGTGTATTTTGAAAACAGACAATGCATGTAACAGGCTGAAGTTGACACAGCGTCCCAGATCATCAACAACCAACACCCTTGCATGTCATATGTCGATGTGGAAAGTCCATGATGAAACACTGATATGTGAAAAAGTCGGATATGTTGACCAAGAAATCAATTTTTGGTTTCAAGACCCTCCCTATTTTTGAGGTCTCAAGGGTGGTGAGTATGACCAGCATACTTAGCGGAGAGTATATTACCCAGACAACACTTTAAGAGTTTAATTTCATAGTATGACCAGCTGGCAGAATTAATGTGAGCTAACTACAGCTGACAGGATTGTTGTTAAAGCCCATAAAATTGGCCAACTACTTTAACTAAAGGGTTTTTAATGTACAGCCCAGTTGCCAGAAATTTTTTTTTAGTGTTGTGCGCTTCTGAAAAAAAAACCCAACAACCTAAATTTGTGCATTTTTTATGTATCATATCAACAATGTTGACTTTGTCATCCAGAGGTGGAGGGGACTGTGGGTGTCATGATAACCAGGCGATACGCCAGCCAAGCTGCTGACCACCATTCAAGACCAACAAACAACAAAACGAATTGTTTTTAACAAGTTGTCACTGTTTTTCCAGCAGGTTCTGAGCCATGAGAAGACGATGTTTCTTACAAGACATCACTGTGTTTCTAGCTGCAAGAGTGTGCGTTCTTTACCAAGACACCACACCACTTGGTTCCTTCTGGGATATTGCCATGAAAAGTGGGTATTTTCTAGCCGATACATGATCTTTTCCAAACCATAACAAAGTGGTTTTAAGCCAAACCACACATTAACCACAGCATTGTTTAAACATAAAGTTTCAACTACCACTACACAATAATGTGCAAATGTAACACATCCATGGTTTGCATAAATGTACAATGTGTGCTTTTGCTCTGGCGACTGGATTGTAACGTAATAATGTGATTAAAATGGCAGCTCTTGCAGTTTAACAATATAGATATAAAAAGATGAATAATTCAGCCCTATTTTTCACCCTCCAACAGTAACATTTGATTGTTCTATCTAATGAATCACTTCTCTTCTTGCGAGTGGGCGGCAGGTCAGTTTCCAATGCTGTATGTGTCTGTTGCCACATTGTGCTTTTGGAGACAAAGGAAAAAGAGATGAGTGGTTATTAACAAGTGAGAAAGTGGAAAGGGGAGCTTTTGAGCAGCACAGAGGTACCATCCCATAACTTCTCTGCACACAGGCCTGTCTGAGACGTCCCATTGATCAGCTCCGAGTCTCTTGTTCAGCACTAACCGCTATCCCTCATCCCAAACTGTCACAAAGCCATCAAGATCAAATCCCGCTTCTACATGGCAGGCCTGAGAGAGCGTTTCCCTCTGATACCATACAACCCCAATAGACAGGGGAGCAATAGAAAGAGCCCAGTAGAAAACTAGAACTGCTGCCACATCTTTGGCAACCATTACTGCTTTTTTTTGTGACACGGTTTTTGATATGTCACCTTCTGATCTGATGCGGGTTTCTGCTGGTCTCGCCTCAAGGGGTCGGGGGGTAGGCTGTGCTTGCAGAAAAGTCGGCGAGAAAACGAGCACTTTGCATTCAATTGCTCCCCGTTTGGTACTTCTTTCCCCGCCGCATCTGAGGAAGAGAGCAGACAAACAGATATCCAGAGGAGCTTTCTCTCCTTTTTCATCCCCATTGTCAAGTTAATTTACAGCTGAATCTTCCTGGATGCAGGATGCCATGTGAGTTATTGATTATTTTCCTCCCGCTCTCAGAGCCATCATCCTGAGCCTTGATGGAACAATGAGGGAGGGTTGGGCCCCAGAGGAGTGGTATGTACAACTCTGTACACGCCACTTTACACTTGTAGTCACTGTCGGGAGCATACAGCAGAATTCAATTTACACCGCTTTTAGACAAATGTAAACACACTGCATGCAAGGCGCAAGTGCAAATCTCAGTAGTCTGGGGTCATCAGACGCAAGCAGGCAGGAATGTGATTTGACTTCCACTAAAGGATGCGTAAATTAAAAGGAACAAGATATGTTTTATGAAAAATAAATTCTCAACACAATAGCTGTGAAAACACTTTTTACCGGCTGGAATATTTTTTACTGTAAGAAATAAAAAAAGATAACAGCAACAATAAACCTGGCGTGTATTATTCGACAATCAACACATTGACGCGACGTTCGGAAGCAGGTCTGCCTTTGCATTGTTGTTAATTTGAAGATGAGCAAATGAATTTGCTCCCCTGAGACTGCGTGGGTACCCAGGGAAGAGCTGGAGCTGAGTTTGAGGAGGAAACAGAGGAGGAGTGACCCGGTGGAACACTGTCAGAATGTCAAAAAGCCTCCCTGACTCATCTAATCCCCCCGCCTGTGAAGTACTCCCTCCTGTGATTAACTGTCTAATGAACATGCACAAAGACAGCAAGGAAATAGGTCAGAATAATGCTTCTTAGGCAGTTTGATAACACTTTTGTCCTCTGATGTTGTACAGATTATAAATTCTTTGGCCATTCCCCCGAAGACAAACATTTAACCAAAAGATTACAGCAAATAAAACACTTGGCCTCTGATCTTTTATCGCTAACGTCTTTTAATTTCAGCTTTTACCTGAAAAAAAAAACACAGCTATTAAAGTGTTAAAGTAAACATAGTTTTCAACATGAATCAAATGTTAATTTCACCTCTTTACACGACCAATATGGTGAGCCATGTCTCGTGATTGTAAAGTACTGTATAGCAGCACTACAGTCTCTGGTTTGCATCAGTGTTTGCTAACAGTTGGCTCAATCGGTTTTATACTGTGTCATCAAAAGAAAATCAAACAGAGGGATTGTTGCTTTTGATGTGAACAGATTAAACCATCAAAGATTTTAATTGTTTCTAAAACGCTTTCAGATCTTTAGTATTCCCTTTGCTGAGACTGTCTTCCATCTGTCTCCCGAACGCTGTACCATGAAGGGGGGATGCAGCACACACATAAACACACACACACACACACACACACACACAACACAGGGCTAAGTGTAAGGCAGATAATTATGCACTGCTCATTCATTAGAGGGTAAAAGTTCTGGTTTTCCCATTAATTCATGAACTGAGATAATTGATTCACTATTAATGTATATGTTATGGATCAAAGGAGTTTGTCTTTGACTAATTCTTGTCACATTAGCACAGGAGTTGACGAAACTCCACCCCCAGCAAAGACAAAATCAACTTGTGAATTAATTACTTGAAACAAAGCAAACATCAGGCGTTAAATGGATCATTATAGATATCACTGTTTTTTAATTCCTTGGAGATTAATGATCAATCAGCACAGTTAGATCAGATTTCTAGACTCTGATCGCTGACATGTAAATCTATGTCCTCAAATCAAATCAAAGATACATGTGTGGATAATGGCAGTAAAATCCAAACACCTGTCAGCATCATTCCTACAAAATATGGATTAAAATCTGTCTTGATTCAAACTCAGACAGTGAGTTTCTTTTTTACACTGTGTCACTGACTCTATGGAATAGTTAGAACACTCCGGTTTCTCACTCCGGCCTCGTCACATATAGACGTTTGGTCATGGACTGTCCATGTCCATATATGACATGCAAGGTACCCTGGGTGCATCGGTTGACGTTTTGGGACGCCATGTCAACTTCTGTCTGTTAATGCATTGTCTTCTCTCAAAATACACTTCTGTTTTCACAGGAAATTAAACGTTTACATACAGTCTCTTTCAAAATAAATGCACTATGTCGGTACAACAACGCAAACAAATGTTTTTTTTCCCTTAACAACAAACGCACATGGTTTGGCTTTAGAATCTTACGAGATGCGAATACCGCTCTTTGGGTGAAGGTCGTTGTTTGCCGGACCCATCCACCACCCCTACTTCCCACCTCAGTCGGACTTTCGCTGCCTTAACTTTCATCCTTGTCCTGCTGCGTTTCCCCCTGATGCCACTGGGCCCGGGAAACTATAACGGCAACTGGCCACGTATCATGCCGATGTTAAAGGACACCTTTTTTCGTTGGTTTCTGACGCCACAAGTCACTTCTCAAGCGCCTGATTTCGACGACTTAGGAGTGAGACTGGGCTCGAAACACAGGAAGTGAAATGGAAAGAGATACCAAAGTCGTGTTTGCGTGTTAAGTAGCTGCAGAGCTGGAGCCAGGATGTGGAGTCAGGCACAACAGCTAGCCTGCACTGCCAATCATTATCAGGAAGTTACAATATGTAACTGTAATATTTCACAATAAATTACATGATCATCACCTCCCCGTTGTTTCCCTCTTCTAGTCTTCATGCTAAGCCAGGCTAAACCAAAGACTCTTTAAAATAATGGACAAAGCCACTGTGACATCACCCACTGGTCTGTGGACCCCCATTTTGAAACCTCAAGTTTGCCATTTTGGATTTTTGGAACCAGAAGTGGCCATACTGAGACCACAAGGTGGAGTAAGGGGTGGATCTGACTTGTAGACTGTAGTGAGCTTCACAAATAGCCGGTCACTGAAGTGGCCCCGTCCTTAATTATGAATAACTTTAAGCCTTAATAAAATAGAAAGAGTGGGATGTGTAAAAACAAACCCCCTTACAGTTGTCATGAATGAGGAAATTAAGACCAAAACATTTAGTACCAGGCTGTGAACATGTTTATGTCTGCTGTAAGGTGGAGCACTTTAACATGGAGGTCTATGGGGATTGCCCGAGCTTTTGGAGCCAGCCTCAAGTGGCCATTTGAGGAACTGCAGTTTTTGGCACTTCTGCTTTAGCTTAATTTTTCAGTCATGGAGGTTGCCGCTTGGGCTACACACATTTTGAACCCAGCTCTTACTTAAAGCAAACTGCAGTCCATTAAAACTTGGGTCGTATTTTCATAGCTGGGCTCATGTGTTATGTTATGATCAGGGAGGTGGCCAGGAGGGGGCCACAGCCACTGTAATACAATCACAGGCCACCCAACTGCAGACCAGTTTCAGTGGTAAGACAGGGGGCGACACATCTGCAAAAATTCATTTGAACTGAAATTGATCAATGTGATGAATCAGATACATTTTTTTTAATCACTTGACAGGACTAAAAATTACGTCTCAAAATCATGAAAGAATAGGCAGTATTCTCTGCTCTGAGATGCTGGGGGCGTGTCTGCTGAATGTACTGAAGCTACGCCCACTCCGGGAAAGGTTCAGCCTCTTTTAATTGTAACATACAATAGATAACAATAACAGCCGTGCATGTTTGAGCCACCAGAGCCAGATTCAAATTCAGTGCCAGAGGACACTGACCTGTCCGAAAATGCTCAAACAACAACAAAACTCTACGGCTCTAGTTCTTATGTAGTGTAGGGGCGGGGCTTATGCTAAGGGTTTCTGCTGTAGCCCCTTTTCCACTGCAGGAACTTTTATCATTTACCCAGGATTTCGAAAAACCTCAGCACGTTTCCACCAAAATTACCCGGGGAAAAAACTTTCCCTCAACCCCAAACTTTCCCTGAAACCTAGTACCTAGTGGGGGGGGGGGGGGGACTTTTCAGATTCCCCGGAATTCTTGAGGGACGGGGCTGTTTGCTGAAGAACGCTGATTGGTGAAACACACACTTGCAGCGTTCAGCACTTCCGTGCCATTGTGGCTGCAAACTTTATTTCATTTCCACTTTGTTTGTGTTTTGATCATTTGGAAAATGGAGCAAAAGAAGAGAAGCTATGAGAAGTGGATGGATGACGAGGTCCAGGCTGAAGCAGAAATTCAGCAGACTTTGAGTCCGCGGTTCGGAACGGCTGAGTCTATGGAAGAATAGCCAACAAGCTGGCGGAGCTAAATATAGGGCACATGCCGATACAAATTCGTGAAAAGGTGAAGAAACTTAAGCAAGATTATGGGAAGATGAAGGACCACAACAGTCGCAGTGGGTCCAACCAGTCGAAACGCAAACCACACAGATTACCAGGAGTTCTTTTACCCAGGTAAATAGATTCCTGGAAACGAAAGATCCTGGATATGTTGGTGGAAAAGGAGCTACTGAATCACGGAGCAGGCTTTTAGCCCCCAAAAAATCCTGGACACAGAAATGGTGAAAAACAGCTGAATGGTCTAACTCCACAATTCCATACTATATAGTGATTTTAATCGCTCGACAGCCTTAAAGGTGACACTATTTACGTATAGCCAAGCACTGACATCACCACATTATTTGTTGACCATGTCATTATCATTATTGGATGTTAAACAAAAAGAGAGCACCGTAATGTTGCTAATAGTCCCTCATTGCACAGGTAAACCATCCTGTAAGTGCGCACAATAACGGCAAGTATAAAATGAACCAGGAAGTCAGTATGTGAACTGTGATGAGCCGTGCAGTTTTTATAGGACTCTGTTTTTACCATTAGAATACAAGAAATCAGCTCTCTTAGGTACCATATTTCTGGAGTATGAAACATAATCTCACTGTGAGTGCTACCCTTTCCCCGCCTCTAGAAATAAGAGCCAAATTGGGGCAATTAGGAACGTAAAAGTTGCTGGAGTGGTAGAAGTGCCAAAACTTTGTGCTGGCAGTAATCTTGGCTCCACAGCGGGTCTTGGCCCCGGCTTCAACCTCTGTCTTTTATCTTCCCTTTGTTGGCGTGGCTGCGTTGAAGCAGAGGTTCAACGCATCTCCTCCCTCCTCTGGTGTGGCTCCACAAAGATGATTGCCTTCTAGTAACAAGCCTCTGCCCCGCATCACCGCTACCATCACCACTACACCTCGCCCCACCTCTCCCCCCTTTCTTCTTCTCCCTGCTCCCTTGTTCCCTAGCTCTATGCTTAGCAAACATCAAAGGGACCTATCATACCCTGATGGTTTAAATCTTTTAACAGGGAATAACAGCCGGAGTACATCCAGACCCCTCACGTCCCACAGTCATGTCACCATGTGTTCCCGCAATGATCGCCAGGGGAGAGGCTCTGGCCGGGTGGAGATCCTCTCTGGTGGTGCGTGTTCTCTCTGCAGGACCGTGAGGGGGGCCCCGGCACTGTGATCAGGGCCCAGGCCAAATTCTGTTTGAAATGTGAATGGGCTAATTTTCATCAGCCTCCCTCATGCTAGGGGAGGTCCCAGGTGCCACAGCATGCCAAGGGTCATCATTAGAAGACGGCTGCCTTCAAAAAAAAAAAAAGAAAGAAAAAAAAAAGGCAAGCACGCCACTGCATCTTGTGGCAGTGTTGCTCTTTTATTCTTTTATTATTTCTCTGTTAAATTCATAAACATTAATGAACAAAATTTATACAACCCACATGATCCTTCTGTGAGGCTCCCGCATCTTCACTTTTTCTTTATCTGATTCTTTCTTTTTATTTCACCCTCTTTTTTTTTTTTCTCCTCGGCTGATGTATAAACAAACAAAATAGTGACTGAGAATGTGGAGACGACCTAGCTGGAGATACGGTGGGGGGGGGGGGGGTTCATATCTGATTTGAAATTCAGACGGATTCCATGATCAAAGGAGGCTCAATATCTCTCAGCTGTTCAAAGGGACTTGTATAAAACAAATGTGATGTGACCAAGTGTAGAGGAGCACTCATTAAGAGCTAAAGCAGATAATGACAGGTAAGATGAGGAGATGGCGCCGTGCTCTAATTCTCTCCCCCCACTGAACAGGCATTTGTTTGCTTTTGCGTGTGTTTTTGTGTGTCTTCCTCGCGCCTGCGTTTTTGTTGCTTTTGATATTGATTAGGGAGGGAATAGGAGAAGAGGTACACGAGGGTTTCAGACACCGCTATCCTGCTCCCTTTTGTCAGAGACAGCCCTTGAGTTCTTGCTGTTGTTCTCTGCCATGCGCCAGCGCGGGGAGTTTGGGTTGCTTTGCACACAAAGTCACAAGGAGCTAAACGCCTCCCTTTAGGGTCTGCAGGGTATAAACCACCCCATTGTTTTCTCTTTTGTGTTGTTAGGAGAAGTGAGAGAATGTGAGTTTTATACCCACCTCGTCAAGGCTTTCTATAATAAAGAGCAACTTTATGCATTTACAACTAGAAGAAAAATACATCAATCTAATGAACCGGCTCTGTCTGGAGAGAATGGGAGTCTCAAGTGATGTGCCGCTCAAAAATAATACTGCATCATCTAAGCTTATAATCTACGCCAATAGAGAAACAATATGCAAAACAAAAAAAAAAAAGATATTATTTTATGTTTGATGTCTGGCCCTGCCTCTTTTGCCCCATGCCTCTCTGTTTTCAGGTCCTGACCTTCAGCGAGCACACGGCTCCAAATGAGCCAGGCCAGTTTTGTAGTCTTTTTGTGCTTGGAGGAGCCATGAAATATTCAGGCTTAGTGCTTCCCTGAGACCAGGCTGGTGGCTGTGGCTTTGTTAGCACGCCTCGCCCCTGCAACTCCTGTCCACTGTCCACTCCCGCACCTTGAACCATCGTCTTGAGGGGCCGAACTCGGGGAGGGAGCAGACTCCCCGAACATAATGTCCCATTTTCTGCTCATCTTCACCGAAGGTTTTTCCTGTGCTGTGAATTCTCCGTGCCGTCATGCAATTCCTCCCACCTCATTGCTTGATAGTAGCATATCTGCTGTATGGCTATTTCCAGCAGGTAAGGGTGTGGGATATAGCTCTATGTGGACTTTGTCAATTCATGACCAATGGCGAGGTCCTGCATTATACACTAAGCTGAGCAGGAGAGCAGGTTTGTTTTATTCACAACCTTGTGGATTCAAACAGATTGCTCAGACTGGGGAATTGAAGCAGATACTATCATACAGGTCCAAGACATGGAGAGAGAACAGGTAGGAATAAACTATGTATAAAAGCACTGGTAAGCTTCAGCCCCAGGCAAAGCTACATGGGCTACAATGTTACCCTCCCCAAAGCCACAATCAATTCTTGGCTTCACGGTATCCAAATGTTTATTTTTGCTCGGCTGAAATATAATGACAAGTCGTTCTGAGATACAATTGTACCCTTGGCTCGCATTGGTATTACAGAGCGCCTTGGTTGGATTTACCTTGAGTTCAGAGCAAATCTAAACAAGTTCTAAATACTGACAGTTTGAGTCTTCTCTGTTCATTATAAATGTGATGGATTCACGTGGTTTCCTGAGCACATGCGTTGCATCTCCAGATAAGTTAACACCAACCAATTTCAACAATTCAAATCACTCCAGATCCCAAATCCTGCATGTCAGAACTAACAGCTGTAACATATTACTGCTCTATCCCTCCTCCATAAAATAATGCCCCACCACATCCAAAAATATTATCATCTCATTCAAATTCATAACACTGATGGCTTTCAAGCATCATCTATATAATCCCGGAATAATTTCCCCATGCGTATGTCCATATCTGGAGTCATAAATAACTGTTCCGTGACAAAATCCTCTGTAAAAGGGCAGGATGTATGTGTCGGTGCTGCTGCCGTGTGTCCGTCCTGTGTGATATATAAACCCAGCTATCTGCTCCGTCTAGCCTGACATGCTCCTAATCCACCCTGACGAAGGGATGCGCTCTGTCGGTTAGCGGGGGCTTCACCGAGGCGGCGGGCGGCACCGCAACCCCAAATCCCACCTCCACCCCAATCTTTCCCTCAGCCTCAGACACACTACATCCATAAGTATTCCATTAACCCCAGTCCTACCTGTCTGAAGAGCTGAACATGGCTAAATCAATGAGTTTGTGTGTGTGTGTGTGCGTGTCTGCCCATATGAGCTTTGTCTGTTTGTGTCTTTGTCTATGTTAATGCATCACACACCTGTGCAAATGTGACTGTATCCCCACCTTGCATTATAGCTGCTGGCTCCTTGTAGCATTGAGAGCCTGCTGTAAACAAGGTCTGTGTTGCTTATTAAAGTGCTCATTGGCTGTGGATATGCCCCTACATCTTTGCTCCTTTACTGCAGGGCCCTGTAGGCCCTTTGCGGGCTGCGGTCCCCTGCAAAACAGCATGGGGTCCCAGGCTAGGGGTGGGGGATTCACCTGCTTGGAGCTGGTATTACCTGAGGGGTTTGAGTATAAAGGAATACATCACACACCACACTGTGAACACAAATGTGTATCAATGTGTGCATATGATGGTACACAGAACACCATGCATTAAGAGTCTTAGTGCACCCTAACCCTAATGTGGCGTAACCAGATCTCTAACCCGGCCTAACCTTGATGAAGACTAGCAGTGTTGTAATATACCAGTGTAACTGTGATATTTAAAACATGAAATGTAACATCATGTTAAAGATAATATTATGTAAATAATCCAGCTCCTCTTAAATAATTAGTTTCTTTCCATTCTTGCTTTGTGTGCCTCTCCACCTCCCTACACTCGTGTCTGATGTGTAATTTATTCACCAAAAAAGAGACAAAATGCACAATAAACAAAGTTAAAGATGAATTTGACTGATTACTATTTTAATTTTTCAGATTTTCCACAGAAACTGTGATAATATCGGCACTGTGAATGCTTTTAGTGTAGTTAAAATCTGAAATCGTGCCAGCCCTAATGAAGACACAGTCCATTTTTTTGCTGAGTTTAACTGCACTGAAAGCAAATTTGGGAAAACAAACTGTCCCCAGGCTCCTTCGCACTGGTTTGAATCCAAAAACACTCTCCATTTACGGCATTGCTCAGGAACACAGACACAAAAGCACACAAAAATAATTTAGGATAATGATGCATTTTTACCCAAACCTATGCTTTCCATACCTCTCTGTGTGCAGCACTCTCTCCCACAGGAGCAGGCTGCCGGTGTAATCCTCCACTCCCACACTAGGGGGCAGTATGTGACTTAAAAACATGCACTGATGAAGCCAAAGTCTTGACAGGCCCATGTGCGCGCTCCAAAAATTAAATGAAAATTTAAAGTCAAATTGATGTTATCCTCTATAAAAGCAATCCTCACAGCACACATCAGCGACAGTCCTATGAGCCGTGTACGGTGCGTGTGAATTCAACAGCCTCTAAATAATCATGTTCTGCCATGAGGCGCCATACATGGGAGTTCTCTCAAAATGAAGCACAGCACATGGTTACCTTTGCAGGATTAGTGCCTGGTCCCTTGTTTTCACTGCATAGTTTACAGGAAGTCCTTCACTGCTGTGAGATCTGTATCTCAGAGAGGTTTGCAGGGATGTATGTACAATGAAGCTACAGATGGAAAATGTTAGAATTTGAGATGTGTGCAGGTTTGCAACAATTTTTAAACAAATGTGCATTTTTATTTTGTCTTTTAGTTAATTTGAAACAAGTCTGCAGATGTCTGAATCTTTTATGTGCTTATAGAACCATTCAGAGTGATGTGGTAAAACTATAATATGAAATGTGCACACGTACACTCAGATAATTTCCTGCACAATTTGATCTGCTTGAACTGCTCCAGAAAACAAATGATGAACGGCACAAAACACCCGTTTACGTCCACATTTAAAATGCAGGTGGGCGCTGACACATGCACCGGTCTATGAACAGAGTCAATTAGGAGCGGCTGCAGATTATTTCTTAATTAAATAGGGGCTACCTTAACCACAAAGGTACAGCAGCTCACACCTCACAGTGCAACACTAACAGCTGCCAGGCCTTGTTCTGCCGAGAGAGAGGGGGCTGTTCATTAAGCAGCGCTATCTCTCCTGGGCTTGTCCACCTGCCTTGATCACGTTTGCATTAATAATGCATCGCCGAGTGCAGTAATACAACCATTACATTCGCTGCTCCTCTCAGCCTCTCGCTGGCAGCTCTGCCACCACAACATGGGGGGGAAATTGTAATCTTTTTCTCCTTTATCCAGGGCTCCTCTTATATTGCCACCCCAAAGAACACATTTCTGCTGTATACACACACCAAAATGGCTTTACCCTTTCTCTTTTGGGTTCACTACACTTTGAAAACAATACAGTAGACACGGCTTCCACCAGATGAAAGTTGACCATTTGGAGTCACAGTCTGAAGAATGTTCATTCCTCCGCAGTTCCTTATCTGGTATGATATATATTGCAGCGACTAAAGAACAAGAGTGTTTGTTTCTCAGATGGAGAGGAGGAGGTGGGGGGGGGGGGGAGAAGGAGGAGAACTGATAGGATTCACAGCCGCAGACATGCCTTTCAAGGTGACCATGAATTTTAATGGTAGCAGGAATTGTTTGGGAAGATTCCCTTCAATTATTGGCCTCCCCTGATAGGAATAGATTGGGGGAGATTTGCATAGATTTCAAACACCTGTAATTAAATCTAAATGTGGCATGGCCTCTCTCAAACAGCTTTGACATGCAAGAGCCCCCCCCACCCCACCCCACCAAAAAAAAGAACAAGACACCATTTCCAGGGATCACATTTCTTGTTAAAATTCACAGAATAATTGTCTTTGTATAGGAGAACAGTATATCCAAACAGTCAATAGGAGAAATGGAACCAGTTGTGGAGCAGGCGTGACTGCTCGCTGGTAGGGTAAATATTACTTATTATTTTCTAATGTAACACTCCTAAGCCTGAGCTCAGATTTCCATTTGGAGGCAAACATTAAGGAGATTCAGGAGCCATCCAAATGGCCAAGTAATTAATGTTACCACGCACGCCCAAGATATTAGAATGTTAACAGTGTTGGAGCCATGTGATTCCGAATACAGAGTGAGGGCTTTATTACTACGGCCCAGACAGGGGGTGACATCCCTCCTAATTGGGGACATCAGAGTTCCTGCTGCTGCGTCTTATCCTCAGTTCAGATCGCTCCTTTTTTTAATTTATTCACTTTCCCTTCTCCCCCCTTCTTTCTCCTTCCCTCTCGCTCCTTATCACTGGGATCTGCTCTCATTAGCAGTCGGCTGCGGCCCCCCTCGTTTGCATTTCAAGTGGCGGCACTGTGCAGGAGCAGCCCTGCGTTACCGTCAGGCACGGAGGAAGGAGAGAAAGAGAGGAGGCGAGAGCGGGAGCCGTCGCACGCAGTTGATGCTTCATCACGGCGCCGCATCCCGACATCTGGGGCCGTCTTTTTTCCCATGAGCACCAGTGTGTCATTAACAGGATTAATCTGGGCCCTAATTTCCTAATGATCGCTGTTTTAATGTATGTGAACGAGTGCAGTCTCTTGACTCATTACCGCCAATTTGCCTGAGACACACATAATCAGACTCTCTAACAACCCACCAACATTTATTTTTGCTAATATGATTTTTTTTCCACTGTGGATAGAGCAAACACAGTTTAGTTCTGGCTGAGTGGATTCCCAATCAGTGCTTACTATACGCTTTACCAACACTGAATGAGAGGAATCTCATTTATCTCTGGGTGTGTGGCCTACTGTTACTGTATCAGAGGTTGTTCATGTCTGTCTTTACACTATGAAGTACATTAGATCCTGACACTGGTGCAAAAACCACTACACGACCCCCTGCAATAAGTTTTAGTGTCAACAAAACTCCTACTAGCAAGTGAACCAATACTATGAGTTTGAACACACACCATACAATGTGCTGGAAAACCACTAAGCCCACTTAAACATTAACATCAAGTGTACCGTTGGCTGGGGAAATGGTTGGGGTTTTGTGGCCAGTGGTACCACACCATCCAATAAACACACAGATGTATTCAGGCCCCGGGGCAGCTGCAGGGCAGACCTGTGAAACCCGGCCATGGTGTCTTGGTTTAAGGGAAAAGTCTCAAGGATCTTCACCCAGGAGGATCCTCTGTGGCTTCTGTGACAGTTGACCTTTAACCCTCCCCCCCAGCCTTGCGGCGGTTAAAAAAAAGTGGTTCAAGTCGCATCTTTGCAGGTCAGCAGCCCCTGTGTGATTTCATAAAGCTGAGCCTCAACAGAAAGTGAGGATGACACAGTCTTTAATATTAATGTTTGACGTATACAGCGCTGTCCATGAAGAAACATGAAGTATTTAACAATTAGCTCGGTGTATAGCCGTCGGTAAATTATACATACAGGCAAAGTTTACAGCTGTATGATTCCCTTATTATAGTGCAGTGAACATTCATTGTGCGCAGCATATACAAACAGGCAGGTTTGAGGGTCTAAAGAAAGATGGCTGATCCCTTAAAATCACACTTATCAACTCCGTGTCTGGGGTAAAACATTATTTCTAAAGGATTTATTCATATGAAATAAATATAATTTACAAAATATTACATCTACTTTCATTTTTTTTTACGTCTACACTTGCCTTGTGCATGAAAACAGGCTGGTCCCAGACAAAAATTCACAACTTCAAACCATTAAAAAATGTGTTAAAAGCCTTCAAAAGCTCAAACTAACAGTACGCACCGATAACGTCGGTGTAAAAATGTGCCGCTATAATCATCTTTGTTTAAAAATATATTATTGTGAAACTGTTGCTCCTTTAAAAAGGTGCCCCAGATTTGTGCAAAAATATAATTTAATCACGTATAAAAGGGGTTAGCTGTCTCAAATGGACTCTTGACTCACTTCCTGGTTTCCAGAAAGTTGTGAATCCTGCTCAAGTACTGCTCATCTTTCTATTTTATAATAAATAAATAAATTAAATTAAATTGCTAGCGGGTGTGTCGCAACTATAACAGGTCAGTTCTGTTGCTCTTCTAAATCAAGACTAAGTAAGAATTATAGTTTAAAGATGAATATTGTGATTAGCATTAAGAGAACTCTTAGCAACTTTGGAAAATAAAATGGCTCCTCACTATGACTGCTGTGAGTTCTATAAATAAATACAACTTTTTGTCAACTCTGTCAGATCTTATCTCTGACATCCATCATGTCTGCTATTTAAGAAAAAGAATATATCACTAAGAAGTTGATAGTCAAGTTTTTAATCTCATAAAATATATTTTCCCAGCCTAACTGAAACCAAATAGGGTTTATATTATAAGTTCTATGTTTCTGGTATTGACTTACTCATGGTGGCACTACTTAAAGTGACATATCATACAGTAATTACAGGACGAACACATACAAAACTTCTTCAGATTCTATTTGCTGCAGCTATCAAATGTATCACGACTCACCGGCTGGATCCAGATCCTTCTACTGAAGCAATCTGGTTAGAAAACTACAGGATTTGCACTGCTTGGAAAAGATCACTAATTACTCAGACTTACAGAAACAGAAACTTACATTTAATAAACGATGGAGACCTGTTCAGAGTATAATTATGCTTTAAACTAGATAATTACTGAACTGTTGTCTATTTGTATACTAGTATTTGTCTGCTCTTGCTGTACCCGATTTTATTCATAATTTCTTTTTCCTAATGTTTTTATCTTACTTTTATTTATTTCATTTTTCTTTACCATGAAATGTAAGTAGATAATGTGAACCAAATATGGATGTGTCGTGTTGTTGTGACATCGAAGGCGACACACCTTATGATTTAATGTGTGATCCTGATGGTGTCAGATCATCTGCTGAAGTGAAATTAGCAGCACCACAATAAGTAACAAGGTCCTGCGTTCTAAATGTCTCCTTAGCAAAAGAAGTTTTATCAGCAAAACGTACTTGAACGTACTCAAGGACTCAAAGTGCTGCACATTATATATGTTATATTACTGTATTCTAATTACTGATGAGATAATAACGTGCTGCTTCCACACGATAGTTGATCAAACTGAAGCTGATTTTATATTGTTGGGTGATAAAATCCATGATAATGCATCCAGATGCGTAGCACCAAATTTTGGGCCCTATGCATGAGCAGTCTCTCTGGGCCCCCTGTCCTCCGTGTCTCTCTCACAGACCTTTGACTTTTATTTATCTATTATTCATTTAAAAAGTCAGTTTCTTTCCCTTTCTTTTCTTCTTTCTTTTTTGGAACCCCGACATCTCTTCATGGGGACGGACATATGTACGTTGGTGCTGCAGCAGCATCCCTCAGCTCTACCTGCATTTAGTGCAGGGGCGGACTGAACCATTTTGCACCATTAAGAGGTGAGAGGGACCTCAGAGAGCTTCCACTACTTTTTAACATAAAGCTCAGTCTTTCAACCGATTTATTTAGCCTATTTTAAGTTACTTAGAAAGAAAAACTGCAAACGAAACCAAACATTTCACTCCAGGCTTTTTGAGGGTAATCAGTTTTCCTCCAACTATGACGCCCCTGAATGCATTATATTTTATAAATAAACCATAAGTTTTGTATGTAAAATCTTCAATTGCAAAATCCAAATGCTGCGACATAAGTTCATCTGAGTAAAAGTCCATTTTTTTGCCTCTGAAATGAAAAAAAGGTAGAAGCATAAACAAAAACAGACTGAAAATAATTAATAAACTAAAAACCAAAGCATATTTTCCAACATTAAATCACTAAACTGCTGCCACACATTTGCTGCCACGCCAATCTGTAAAATGCAAACAACAATCAATAGTCATTTGGGTCATTCAATATTCATTACATGTGGACGGACTGATGACAACAGCTGCCATGTGAAATCCTTAAAGTGGTATTACATCTGACATCAAATACTTCCATACCCGGATATTATTCATCTTTTATCATTTAAAGGGGACGCAAATTACTATAAACAACAAAATAACAAACCGAGAGATGTGCTGGCCAGAGGAGTGATGGAGAAGACACACCTTGAAATATATTCCATATTCATATGATAAAAAAAACAGCATGTGCCAACTTTGTTACTGTGCTGCAGTGCGCACGCAGCACGTGTGCAAATGTGAGGTGTCAACAGAGGAAGCTAAATCTCACAGCTGCCAATAATGCAACACGCGGGACCCCAATATTTGAAAACTCGTGTGAAAGGCATTTAAACATAAATGATATCTGATTTCATCTGTGACGAAATATTAATTAAAGTCCTTTAAATGCCAGCCTGCTAATTGGTTTGCACCTGCATACGAGGAGCAGATTTCATGATTAATATTACCCCCAGCTCACCCCTCTATCCCCGGTAAAAACTCCTGGTACAAGTAGAGGAGTGCAGGGTAAATATTGAATCTGGGACTAAACTCCTGCCGCACACGGCAGAGCAGGGGAAGGAGATGTGTGAGAGTTGAGAAGCTGTCCTAATTAAGAAGCTGTAATCAGGCTTGGAGCTAGAGGGTAACTCCCTGGGTGTCATTTGTGATATTAAACCATGCTGTCCTCCTCCTTCTGTTTGTTGTGCTTCACTGGCTGGAGCTAATCCCTTTTAATATAGCCGCAAATATGCAAATGGCCGTTTCAATATACCAAACCTCCGATAGCTATCCTCTTTTAATTCAACAAAAGTTAAGAGCAGGACCTTGTCAGTCAAACTGCCTCTCCCCTCATAACAATACTAATGTTTTCCCATTACGCACAGTCCAACTAATTAAAGCGAAGTTTGTGTGGAGAAGGATTTGTGGCTCCCAGGAGAATGCAGGACATGGCTTTCTTCACTTCTCAGGGCTGGCCTCAGGCGGATCTGAAAGTTGTTTGCTTACACTCTTCAAATCTTCATAAAATAATGCAAAACTGGAAATGCACATAACAAACAGCTCGAGTCCGGTCTAGACCAGCTCCCCTGGCAGATGCAGTGCTCTCTGCACGAGCAGTTGTGGAATGAACAGCTCAGCATCACTGTCTGTGAATAGATGGTGCAGTTTGTGAGCGGGGTTGGAAAGGCCAAGTACCCCACAATGAGATAGTAGCATTTATATCCTTGCGACACAATTCATAAATAATGGATGAATCTGTAGATCTCTAGCACCCTGTGCATCTACATGTCACAAGTGACTCAATGATGATACCATAAAGCAGAGCTAAAGTGGTTTAAGGTCTATTCTGTGGAAGTCTCAGGATAAAGAGGGCTAAGAGAACCAAGGGACATACTTCCTCTAGTATTCCCCTGCCGCCTGCGGGGAATACTAGAGGAAGAAAAACTCTGCTTTCAGCTGCTTAACCTCCCGACTAAAAGCAACCCAAGAACACTGTTACTGCCAGCTGATGGTGGGAGTTTCACAGGCACAGGCCGGGCTGCTGCTCAAGTCTTGCCTCATTTCAGTAATGAAGTCACAATGAATGGGTGGATGAAACTCAAATTAACTCACGAAAGCATTTCAAAGCAGATCAGTCGGTCCTGAGCTGCAGGTTATCTGTACATACGGTGGCCCACAGAGGTCAAAACACTGCTTACGAAGAAAACACACATGCAAAATACAATCACATGAAGAATCTTCACTGCTCTGAAAAGCTAGCAATATAAGTTGGAGATTTGAGTTTTCCACACCACTATATTAAAACTGGTTGCAAAAGATTAGTTGTTATTAGATATCTACACCCATTAACTGCCAGATGTAACTGAACCACCTGACAAAACTTACATTAGCTTGCTCATACAGTATGTGACCTGTTTAGAGTGACGAGTAAGAGGTTAAATTGTAGAATTACATTTTTTTGGTTTTGAAAATGAGCACAGTAGTTGTTGCAACACAGTTTTTTTCCTTCTGAAAACGCAACTGAACAAACCTCAAATTACGAAACATGACGTCAATAACATTTGATTGATGAGTAAATAACATCAGATCGATTAGCAAAATATGATATTTTTATTTCATTGTCTTGTTTTCTGTATTTTCAGCACATTTCTGTGTTCTATGTGTTTCCTGTATTTGGTTGCATTTCCTTTATTTGGTTACATTTTCTGTATTTGGTTGCCATCTCTGTACTTGGTTGCATTTTTCTGTATTTGGTTGAATTTTCTGTATTTGGTTGCATTCCCTGTATTTGGTTGCATTTCCTGTTTTTGGTTGCATTTCCTTTATTTGGTTGCATTTCCCGTATTTGGTTGCATTTCCCGTATCTGGTTGCGTTTCCTGTATTTGGTTGAATTTCCCGTATTTGGTTGCATTTCCTGTTTTTGGTTGCCATCTCTGTATTTGGTGACATTTTCTGTATTTGGTTGCATTTTCTATATTTGGTTGCATTTTCTGTATTTGGTTGCATTTTCTATATTTGGTTGCATTTTCTATATTTGGTTGCATTTCCCGTATTTAGTTGCATTTCCCATATTTGGTTGTATTTCCTGTATTTGGTTGCGTTTCCTGTATTTGGTTGAATTTCCCGTATTTGGTTGCATTTCCTGTTTTTGGTTGCCATCTCTGTATTTGGTTACATTTTCTGTATTTGGTTGCATTTTCTATATTTGGTTGCATTTGCTGTATTTGGTTGCATTTACTGTATTTGGTTACATTTTCTGTATTTGGTTGCCATCTCTGTATTTGGTTACATTTTCTGTATTTGGTTACATTTTCTATATTTGGTTGCATTTCCTTTATTTGGTTGCATTTTCTATATTTGGTTGCATTTTCTGTATTTGGTTGTGTTTCCCGTATTTAGTTGCATTTCCCATATTTGGTTGCATTTCCTGTATTTGGTTGCGTTGCCTGTATTTGGTTGAATTTCCCGTATTTGGTTGCATTTCCTGTTTTTGGTTGCCATCTCTGTATTTGGTTACATTTTCTGTATTTGGTTGCATTTGCTGTATTTGGTTGTATTTACTGTATTTGGTTGCCATCTCTGTATTTGGTTACATTTTCTGTATTTGGTTGCATTTTCTATATTTGGTTGCATTTACTGTATTTGGTTGCATTTACTGTATTTGGTTGCCATCTCTGTATTTGGTTACATTTTCTGTATTTGGTTACATTTTCTGTATTTGGTTGCATTTCCTTTATTTGGTTGCATTTACTGTATTTGGTTGCCATCTCTGTATTTGGTTACATTTTCTGTATTTGGTTACATTTTCTATATTTGGTTGCATTTCCTTTATTTGGTTGCATTTACTGTATTTGGTTGCATTTCCTTTATTTGGTTGCATATTCTGTATTTGGTTGCCATCTCTGTATTTGGTTGCATTTTCTATATTTGGTTGCATTTGCTTTATTTGGTTGCATTTCCTGTGTTGGGTTGCCATCTCTGTATTAGGTTGCATTTTCTGTATTTGGTTGCATTTTCTATATTTGGTTGCATTTGCTTTATTTGGTTGCATTTCCTGTGTTGGGTTGCCATCTCTGCATTTGGTTGCATTTTCTGTATTTGGTTGCATTTTCTATATTTGGTTGCATTTACTGTATTTGGTTGCATTTCCTGTGTTGGGTTGCCATCTCTGTATTAGGTTGCATTTTCTGTATTTGGTTGCATTTTCTATATTTGGTTGCATTTGTTTTATTTGGTTGCATTTCCTGTGTTGGGGTGCCATCTCTGTATTAGGTTGCATTTTCTGTATTTGGTTGCATTTTCTATATTTGGTTGCATTTGGTTGCATTTGCTTTATTTGGTTGCATTTCCTGTGTTGGGTTGCCATCTCTGCATTTGGTTACATTTTCTGTATTTGGTTGTCATCTCTGCATTTGGTTGCATTTTCTGCATTTGGTTGCATTTTCTGTATTTGGTTGTCATCTCTGCTTTTGGTTGCATTTTCTGCATTTGGTTGCATTTTCTGTATTTGGTTGCCATCTCTGCATTTGGTTGCATTTCCTGTGTTGGGTTGCATTTCTGTATTTAGTTGCGTTTTCTATATTTCGTTCCCTTTCCTGTATTTGGTTCCGTCTTTTATATTTAAGTGGGTTTCCTGTATTTGGCTGCATTTTCTGTATTTTTTTTACATTTTTATGTCATTGTTTTTAGTATTTGGTTGTACTGTGTGTATGTAGTTGTATTATTTGTATTTGCATTATGTTTCTGTATTAGGTTGTGTTTTTAATGCATGTTTCTTGATAAGTTGCATTTTCTGTATTTTGTTACTTTTTCATATTTGGTTCTGATTTAAGTGTTTGGTTGTATTGCGTTTACCTGGTTGTATTGTCTGTATTTGCAGCATGTCTCTGTATTAGGTTGTGTTTCTGTATTTCGGCGTGTTTTCTGTGCGCTGCGTCTCTTATGCTGTATATGTGTTGTCAAATTGCTGACGTTGTTTTCTTCACTTGCTTGTGTTTTGTCTGTTTGCATGTTTTGTTTTGTATTAATTTGCAGAATGCTGAGCCCTCAAGGCCACCGTAGTTGCGCCTTAGAGTGTGCACTGTGCATTCAGCACTCACTTTGACATGACCTTTACATAGCCACAACCTCAGTGCAAGGTTTGATGTCATAATGGGGTAATTACTGTTTCAGTACTGGTCTTTGTTTGATTACGTGTAAAAGAAGCATGACATAGCTATAAAGCCCGTCTGAATTCACAGCTCGCTTCAATCACTGTGAGATGTTAATAGGCATCATGCCTGACTTGACAGTTGCTTGAAGGTGTTACCTCTAGTCGAGAGCGGTGCTGGGCTATGACCTGTTGTTAATAGTAGTCAGATGCGTCCCTATAGGTGCGAATGAGGTGAAAATGAGGATCTGATAGAAACGACTGAGACCGTGTGTTCACTGTATGTTTGTGCGTCATGTGCTGCTCTAAACAGATTTAGTGGAATACAGATGCCCCCCCAAAAAAGAAAAACAAATCTCACAGCCTACAGGATAAAGCAGGGTACACTTGCCTCTGCATCCCCCCTCAGCAGCAGCAGCTGAATTCAGCCTGGCAAAGCTTTCCGTTGTGCATTTTAACTTGCTGGGTAAACTCAGCCACCCCTGTGCCCCTTCAAATAGCTGTGGAAAAAGCTCCTTCAGTGGCTGTTCAATTATTGATTGACAGTAAAAAGCTTGTGGGTTCATTAAGATCATAGATGTGCTTGGGGTAATGCTTCAAAACTGGGGTAACTGCACAGCACTTAGTCACAGATGGCCCGGTAACAGTGCTCAATAGCTGGGAGGAAGGAGCGCAGACAGGAGCCTCAGTATCACACTGAACCTGGTATTGGTGTACCATTAAACACTGAGCCAGACTGTTTCTGCTAAGGATCTGTGTATCTGCTTGAGGGGAGCTCAAAGCAACAGCCACAGACAGCCTCCTCAAGGATGCCACATAAACGTCACCTCTTACTCTTGTTAGAAGGAACCCTCTATCTCGCCATGCTGCGTGCGAATTAAGTCTGTCGTCTGCTAAAGCGCATGAATATCCATACGGGTGATCGAATCAAAGCGTAGCCGAATTCTTTCTGAGAACGCAGAATGGGAATGTGCCATAGCCAACACACTTCTACCCACATCTATACAGAGCAGCAACAGCTCTGAATGACATTATCTGACAATCTTGTGTGATAGGCGGCGCAGACACTGCACCGCCAGAGTCAATTTATTGGGGAGTTTACATTTCAGGGAGTGAGGGTGAAGGCTGGCTGTGACACAGTGAAGCCAGGTAATGGGTCTCTCAACAGAAGCAAGCGGAATATGAAACAAGAGACTACTTCATTAAAAAAACCTGCTATCTAGGTCACATGAACTAACTGCATAAAGATCACTGAATTATTAAATATAATTGGGGCACCTAGTTGAAAAAGACTGAATTAAATGAAGGAACCTTTAATGCGAAGTTTATAAAAAGGATTCTGTTTACAACACTAGCTCCAAAATACATATGCGAAGTAATAAGCCACAGAAATGCGGTTCATTTTCTTAAATTAACTTGCTTGTGGTGACAGTACGCTTATAGAGAGCATAATGATTGTTGTTTCCTGACTGCAGAGCAATAATCAAAATGTTAATATGAAAAGATTTTCTTGACTTGCAGTACTGTATGTTCATAATTAAGTCGGAGAGAGGACTTCTCCATTCCCCCTGAGGTAGACCAGGTTAAATTGAGTTGAAAATGAGATTTTAGCATCCCCTGCAATAATAGCGGGGAGCTGAACTTGGGTATGATCTCTGTTAATAGAGTGAGAGCACAGGAGAATTTGGTGTTACGCTGTGAATAGAGGCAGAACAGGTGGAAACCAGGATCCTTTTCATGAACAGGCATGAAGTCAATTAGACAGGAGAGAGGGAGTGTGAAGAGTGGTGGGAGGAACATGTGCTTGTAGGCAGGAGGAATCTGGAGCCGATGTTTTGGTAGGTGTCACGTGACAAGGATGAAAAAGATTTGGCCCTGTAGAAGAAAAATTCTGCTCCAACAAACACAAGTTGAATTGTTCATCATTCATTAGAGACTCAAAAGAGGTCACATGCGCCTTTTTTTCTAGTTATATTGCCAATTAGACTTTTATTCAACATTTCATTGATAACAGGAGGCATATTACAGTAAAATGAGGCCTGATGTGTTCGATTTATCCACATTACGCAGCTTAACTTGGGTATTTCTCAGCATAGGCTTTTTTATTCTGCTGATTGTGCAGCCTTTATCAATTAGCTTGCATGTTACCCTTCCCAGAATTAGCTTTTCAAGTATATAGCAGTAGTAGCACAGGGTTCAATTCATAGTTACTTTTGGTTTTTGCATGGGATTTAGGGCAGCAACTAACTCTTATTCTCATTGTTCATTAATCTGCTGGTTATTTTAAATGAAACACTTAATCATATGGCCAAAAATGAAAATATTAGAAAATGGCCATAACAATTTTCCAGCCCAAGGTGATAGTGTGTGATCACAGAAGACTCAGTAAACCAGCAAATATTCATATTTAAGAACCTGGACCTGCAAATTTGTGCTTAAGAATTAGCAATATTTTCTGTCAATCATCTCAGTTCAACTCAATTTGGGATTTGTTGACAATA
This sequence comes from Epinephelus fuscoguttatus, assembly GCF_011397635.1. NCBI lineage: Eukaryota > Metazoa > Chordata > Actinopteri > Perciformes > Serranidae > Epinephelus > Epinephelus fuscoguttatus. Next base: position 35,492,773 of record NC_064761.1, read on the forward strand.
ATATTGAATATCACCAGACTAAAGGGGAATTTATACTTGTGTGTTGGCTCTATGCAGAGCCTGCACCGCAGCCTACGCATGTTGCCTTTGCCATTGGGAGCATTTTCACTTGTCTTGGTGTGTCTGTGTCACTCTGCAGTTACGCCACCAAAATGGCGGCGGTGGGGCTTCACAAAGTGCTGTAAAATCTCATTGATTCAAAACACACATTAAACATGTCTTAATAGCGTCAATTTCAATCACAAGTGCACAGATCGGCTCTATTTTAACTCACGAGATTCACAGACTAAACACTTGTCTTTATCTGGACACATTTTCCCCACAAATACAACATGCTAACGTTACTAGCACAAGCCTAAGGCATTTTATATTATATAAATTAGCCTAGCGGCTAGGGGAGATTTCCTCCACTCATATGAAGCCAGGGACAACAGCAACATTTAACAAAGGTAACATTACAAAATTTGTCTCCATTACAACTCACAAGGTTCACCGACAAAACAAATGTCTTATACTAAACATGTTTTCCAAACAAATACAACATGCTAACGTTTTTAGCACAAGCCTATGGTGTTTTACATTGTATAAATTAGCCTAGGGACAAGCAGAGGTACTCTACTCTCATGAAGCCAGGGACAACAGCAACATTTAACAAAGGTAACGTTACAAAATTCGGCTCCATGACAACTTGCAAGATTAACTGACCAAACATCTGTGTTATACTGAACACATTTTCCAAACAAATGTAACATGCTAACGTTATTAGCACAATCCTATGGCATTTTACATTGTATAAATTAGCCTAGCGACGATTCATTTGAATCCAGGCTAAATCCCCGAAGGATAAATTACACACAAGACTTAAAATTATATTTTGTGGAGGCTTTATTGTCTTTACAATTTGTTATTTTTTTATCTGTGAAATTAAAGTAAATAAAAGCTTTGTTTCCACTGAGGGAAATGGTGTCAGTTTAAAAAATCGACAGGAGGTCTACGTCACTGCAACATGCCGTTACATTTCTGGAGAGGTGCACATCAGGCTACGGTGTAGGCTACGAATCTATGCAGAGTTTATGCCGTATGTACGACGTCGATTCGATGCACATATAGATCCTGCTTTATCCCGAAAATACTTGTTTAATAAAACATGTTTTATTCATGGGTGTTCTGGTCCTTTTAAGCTATGCATGCACACACTGTAAATGGACAATCATGTAAATTGAAACTAGAGAAATATTTATTTTTGATGTTTTTGCTCTAAATAAAGTGTGTGATTGGTATTAGTGCAATACATGTAATTTAGTATCTATATGTATGCACTCCTTGTCTGTGATGCATCACCACACGTGCACAGATGAGATTGTTTACAGCATCGTTGCTGGTGGGGTTAGGGAGTGTCTTTCAATTAAACCCTGTTGTCTTTAACAGTCCAAATATGCAATTAAGCTAATTGGGAAGATGACTCTTTGTGATCCATTGTGGAGGATGATGAGGGGCAGGCCTCGTTGGTCCCCTCTCAGCCCAGTTCGTTGGCCTTTCATTGTAATCTGCTTCACTAGGCGCACTCTTGCCCTCCCCATTAGGACTATCCCCAGTGGAGAGCCTTTTCCTGCATTACACTGTAACAGGCTTGTTAATAATACATTAATGAAGAGCTGCTCCTCCAGATTAGGTGGTGGCCCCTTGATAATGGGGAGCTGGAGGAGGGCCAGGCAATCACCTCACTGTTGTAATCTAACCTTGGGTTAAATAAGCTTTTGTTAGTGAGAGAGAGCATGAGAGAATGGGGGGCGGGGGGTGGGGGGGTGGGGGGGTGACAGGGAGCACTCGCCCAAGGAAATGTAAATGACTCTTTTGTCTCAGACATGGGTGAAAATATGAAACGGTGAGGAAGCAGAACTAACCGCTGTTTGCGGGGTTACCGTACATAATTGTATGGTGGAAACACAATTACCAGATACTTTAGGAGATGACAGGTGATTGTTGCTCTCTGCCTGTGAAGTGCTGCAGACTGGGTGAAATGCAGCACTGTCAGCAAGTGCGTGGCAGCGATCGTTTCTCATATGTCAAATGTTCTCGGTGAGTGACGGTCGAGATGTACCGCTCCGGGTTTGGAAATCCCTGCTTGCAAATGTATTCTGATGCTAGCAATCAACAAACAATAAACACGGGGAGAAAAAAAATGCCAAAGAGTTTGGCTTAAATATTTTAAATACCCTCCGCTCTTTTTTGAATGGTATTCCACTCTCAGGATGTATACTTGTCTTGTCTGCGCGCTGTTTTGGCAGCATCTCTCCCCCCCGTCTGTCTCCTAATAGAAATCTTGATAGATATATCAGAAGGAGATTTTAATCACAGGGGTGTTGTGCATGCTTACTTATCTGAACCACAAAGGAAGAAAGAATTTCCAGCCGGCGCTGTCACCCCTCTCATACAGCAGCCTCTGTCAGGGAGAAATGTGCCTTAAGACACATCTCCCGTTCAGGCTATGTAACACTTGCCAAACTGCAGCAAACTTAACAGCAGCTGAGAACAAACGGAATAAGGAAGCGATAGGAAAATAAGATTGAATGAAATGTTTCCTAGAGTCAAATACAGTATGTTAAAGGAGAGCCTTGAGAGAAAACATTCAGGGGGAGAAGGTAAACACAACCATTAAGTTTCTAACTGAGACAGAGTGCACAGGGAATTTGGATCCTGCTTTCGTCTCCTCACCCCCCCTCTTCCTCTTCCTCCTCCTCCTCCTCCTCCTCCTCCTCTTCTTCCCAACCCAGTCTTTGTATTGTTTTGTTCCTTCGGGTGTTTTGATGGGGACAAATTTTAAAATCCACTACTCAAGTGTTTAATTTGAACTTCTGAGGATGAAACACAGTTTGAAGGAGTAAAACCAGTGACAACACACGTCGCTGCTCCTTCACCTTTAACGCACGAATCACTGCGGCGTCGTAGCGAAAGCGAACCGTAAACGTCTGCAAAGTTACTGCCAAGAAACTCCACCGAACCCGAGACGTGTCTTCTACTTTTGTCTGTAATAAATAAATAACGGCACAAATAAAACTTTGGGGGAGTGGATTAAAAATAAAGAGCGGCTGCCGGAGTCAAGTCAGTCATGTTCAATTAAGCCCTAACAACCAATGTTCTTTCTAAAGTTGGGGTAATTTGAAGCTCCCTGATGTTTTCATACAGGCCTTTGCTACTTATCTCCACATAAAAGGGGCAGTTCAGAAATTGTTGTCCCAAAGTAAGTTCTAAAAGACCTTCAAATCATTAAGTATGAGTTTTCAAAGAGCTGCCGATTGAAAGCCAATGGGAAAGTCCTCACACTTTTATCTTGGATGTTAAAGAAAAAGATGAGGATCTTGAGCCTGGGCCTTTCAGATAAGTGAATATATTTAATTTTTGAAAGAATCACAGAGTTGGTGTCTTTGGTCCTCGTGCCTACTGGGACCAAGGCGTGAAGAAGTCAAAGTTTTTTTTTTTTTTTTAACCCCCCCCTGCTCTCTCCATCTCTCACCCTGCTGTACTCATAAAGAGGAATAGGCCCTGAAACCTCACTGGGCCTCTAAGTTGATTTATTTATCAGGTCTACTCTGCTCCCGAGTGATGGCTGTGTGTGATGGATACCCAGGGGTGGGTCTACGCAGAGCATCCCCCCATCGTCCTCCTCCCCCCTCCTCCTCCTCCTCGCTCCCTCGTCGTGGCATCAGAGCTCACGCCTGACACCGGGCTTTCATCGCAGGGCACGGCTCAGACCCCTGGTCCTAATCAATGCCGAGTGCTGCTGCTGCCGCTGCTGCTAGCATTTGCAAGAATGTGACTGACCAGGCCATTAAACACAGACAGGTTAGGTTCCACATTCCCACAAGTCCCTCATCACCCTCTGCTGTGTGGCTCAGACGAGACGCTGCGCTGTACGTCCTACCCATATGCCACAGCTGTTTGTTTAGCCCTGAGAGAGCTCTCTGTCACCCTGCCAAAACTGCACTCCAAGAGACTCCTGGAAACCACACATGCGATGCAACAAAACAGAAACTCCCTCATCAACCCTGATACGGAAAGAACGACAGATAGACACAATGAAAAAAACAAAAACAAAAACCCTCCACGTGTATGAAAAACACTGGCACTCTTTCTCTGGAAAAACACAACTTTTAGGCCTCCCGCTGTCGAGAGTCCTGAAAAGTCCTTTTGTTTTTTGTTCCAAAATGGCTGCTGTTGGTAACAGAAAACACTTGTTTGTTGTTGTTTGGTTTTCGTCGCCGTGTTCCAACATGTTAACGGCGCGGGGACCCGCTGATAGAAAGAACATCTGGCTTTTGTGCATAGCTGAAAGAGCACACATATATTATACATGATGTTCTGTACATCTGCCAAAGAGCCAGCCTGTATGTTCCTCAATCAGTGCAAACACAAAAACACATAATAACACACTCTTTCTCTGCTATCTGCAGCCAGCCAGGCATCACAGTTAACTTTCCCAAATTTCATATAATCTCAATGAGTTTGTTTGGGAATAAGTTTGAATTCTTAGCTTGGTGTGAATTGGTGCACTGAGGGGCACACGGAGTTAAATATTGAGTTTTCCAATTAGGGAAATTCTCAGAGAAAACAGATGGATTGCCACTGGTGTTACAGGCAACACCTGAATTCTGTCAATAATTATACTGTGCTTGGGTTGGGAGGTAAATTAGCTCAAACCATCAACTCTCTTGACATAATACACACCTCTCTTTTCAGCAGAAACCTTTGGTGTCACACTGTATCATGCCACACTGAATTCATGTTTAATTAAACTAAAGACACGGCCACCGGTCCTTCATCTAAAAGGAAGGCCTGTGGCAATGCAAAATTGTTGGCATCAATTAGTTGCCACTCAGGGATGATGTATAGATGAATGGGCCTGCAAAAAGGAAATGAATGATATACAACACATGAAAATGCTCCGACTTGCCATGTTTGAACACTAAATGGTCCAGTATAACATGCATGCCAACCATCTAAACACTCAACAGTAATTCCTTTGGGGTCTGTGTTAGTGAATGAGGTTCCACTCACCATCTGCTTCATCACTGTTTTGATAACAGTGACTCTCCCATCTTTTCTAAACTAGCAGAGGAGGATAAATCAAACCAAAGCAGATGCTAGTCTCCAGCCCAGTCTCCAAAAAAATGTTTCTGCAAACCTACATTACATTTGTTTTATACATAACATATCAGCGTTTCTAAAGTGATGTGGTACATGAGCTGACTTTGTCATCCAGAGGTGGAGAGAATTTTGGAGGGCAAGATGCCTGCCAAGCTGCAAACCACTGTTGGAGACCGAGCTGCAACCTCTGGGGCTGAAAAATGAAGCCAGCAAGGACAACCAAAAAACAGCAGTTCTTTGAATGGACACTTGAGGCTCGCTCCAGGAGCCAGTCAATCCTCACAGGCCCCCATGTTAACATGCCCCATGTTTGCAGCCTGGTAGAAGAAAACAGTTTTGGTCTGTATAGCTGATATCCCAACACATTCTCACTCAAACCTCGTCACATATTGAAGTTTGGTCATGGACTTTCCACGTCAACGTATGGCTTGCAAGGTACCCTGTGTGTGCTGGTTGGTGACATTCTGGGATGACGTGTCGACTTGTCGTATTGTGTATTTTAATAATACACTTACGTTTTCACAGTAAAAGTACAGTTTGCATACAGTCTCTTTCAAAACAAACAAACTACATTGGTACAACACCGCAAATGTAGGTTTAGGAAAACAGAACAGGGTTTTACTTTACATTCAGGAAGTGAACACTGGCCCTTCAGGTAAAAGTCAGTAGTTGTTGAACATATTCACCACCCCTACCGCCTGCCCTACTCGGACGTCTGCCCCCTTAACCTACCTTGTTGTCTGGCTGTGTTTCCCCCAATTATGCTAATGTGAAAGGATGTCATCTTTCGTCGCTGTCTGACACCAGAAGTCACTGACCAAGCGCCCTATTCAAGAACTTCAGAGCGAGACTGGGTTGAATTTCCCCGTTCATGACAACTGAGGGCTGAATTTTTATATAACGATCCATGCCGTGCTCCTCCACAGTGCTAGCCTCTCGCCCAAATATGGTCACTTCTCACTCCAAAAAAAAAAAAAAAAAAACAAGATTGGGATTGTCGAAATGCTGAACTCAAAGCTTCAAAACAAGAGTCCACAAACCAAAGGGTGACGTCACGGCAGCTACGTCTATTATTTTTACAGTTAATGTTCGAGACCAACAAACACCAAAACTAGTTGTTTTTTTAAGTCACAGCTGCATTTCCAGCAACTTTTTTTTGGGATGTTTTTGGTGATCTGTCAATGTTTTACCACTGGAGATAGTGCCACAAACAATGTTTTATTTATTTATTTTTTTTACCAATTTCCTGTGTTGATTGTGGCCCCAAAACTTGGTATATGAAGCCAAAATAATCACATCCCAAAACCATACCCACGTGGTTATCATGCCTAAACCTAACCACAACGTTACTGAATTGTATTCATTGTATTCACTACACTATAATGTACAAATGTATCTGTGGTTTGCAGCAACATACAATGCCAACATTTTTTTCAGGGGACTAGGGTGTAGTTTGTCTAAGTCGTGAGATTACAACTAATAGCTAAGTTGAGGCTGAAATCAGACAACCAATTCTGTCCCCTAAAAGTGTTGTTAATATACAGTATTTGTTTTATCAATATAACTATATTTTTGCCAATTTATTAATGCAGTGTCTTTTGACTCTTTCTACTACAGTCTCTGCTGCTGGCACATTAAAATTCTCCTTCACACATGTTTTAAAGAGTGCAGAAATATTCTGCTATGATTAATATTTTGTTTAACATCATGGATTTCCCATTGGGAAAAAAAAAACTGTGCTAGGTTGACCAATGAATGCAGATGGAGATGGCTAACATTAGCCTTAGAGGAAACATGGGAGAGATTCAGCCATACATGTTTGAGCCTCAGTTAGACAAAGAAGAAGGGCTGTGCGCACATCCAAAGACCGTATTAGGTACCAGGTGCAGGACAAACAGGTGAAGTCAAAAAAGAAGTAAAGTCTTTTTTAAGCCTCAGTTAGACAGAGATGAAGAGTCTGTTGTGCACAAATTGGCATCTAGCAGATGCATCAGATTGGTAAATGTAGTTAGCATTTTTTACTGTCTATGTTGTTTGTTAGCTTGTTAGCTTGTAGGCTAACTGGCAGTTACTGTACTAACACAGTGTTAGTGGTTGTGTAACATACAATAATATCAGCTATAATGTTACAGCGTGTTCGTGTTGGCGAATTATTACTTAGTTCTGCTCCGGGTTCTGTTCACACTGACTTTTTACAAATGAACCAAGAGGTAAATGCAAAGTTCGCAATCAAACAATAAAACATGCAGTCAATAAAAACTAAGGCAATATAACAACTAAAACAAGGCAACCAAAAGACAGCAAAGCATAGAGCAAATACAGGCTGCTGAGGCCCTCAAACAGGAACACACCAGGGAACAAGCACAGGACAACTTAGGGTGGGACAAAGACCATTTTGAAAAGATGGATCTTCAACTGCTTTTTAACAAGACCGCTGACTGTAAACCTTCTGGAAGAGAGTTTCATAGAGTTGGAACCACTCCTTTAAAGGCATCGCCTTTAGCTTTGAGTCAGCCAGTAGGTCCTGTTCAGAGGACCAAAGAAACCTACTGACAATATATGGATGGAGATCACTGATGTATTCAGGTGCCTGACCGTGGAGGGCTCTATGGACGCATTCACACTGGCACTATTTGGTCAGTTTTAAACTAACCCTGGTCCGCTTCCACACATATTTCGGTTCGTTTGGAGTGGTGTGAACGCTCATTCAAACTCCGAATGAGCAAACCCTGGTGCACTTGAAAACTTGTGCTCTCGGTTCACTTGCAAGTGAGCAAGGTCCTGGCCAATCAATGAGCCGGGTTTTCTTCTTCCTCATTATTTTTTTCTTCCTGGTCAGTGGTCGTTTTGGGCAATACCACCCCCCAAACAAACAGCTGTTGTAACTGCGTGTCATTGTCCAGGCGGTTTGGTCCGCTTTAAAAAGTGCAGTGTGAAAGTGAACTGAACCAAAAGAAGGTGTGAAATTTTTCGGCATTCCCTGCCCAATCAAACTGAGAGCCCCGGACTATCCTGGTGTGAATGTGCCCTATAAGTGAGAACAAGTGAATCCTGAACCTGATGGGAAGCCAGTGTAAAGAAACTAAAATGCGAGTGATATGGGTTGACCTGTTGGACCTGGTTAACAGCCGAGCAGCAGCGCTCTGGATTATTTAAAGACGAATCAGAGAAAACTTGCTCAGAGAAGTAAAAAAAGAATTACAGTAGTGCAGTTGGGTGGACACAAAAGCATGGATAATCATCTCTAGCTCAGGTCAAGACACCACAGACCTGAGCTCAGCAATATGTCTTGAATAAATCAAGAACGGGTCAGTTATTTAACGTGATGATCAAAATGCAGGGCCTGGTCAAAAATAACACCTAGATGCTTTTAATCAATGCTTCTGATGTAGTTATGTTCTTTGGTGTCGCACAAAACTCAAGAAGAAATAACTGATTATGAGTATTATTGGTATTATTAGACTGCAAAGGTAGAGACAGGAGGAAAAGGAGGCGTCGTGTACGGTGACGATTCGTGGCTTAATATTGTGGGATCACTGTCACACACTTTTTAATGGATTTAATGAACTGACAAAGTCCACAGAGTCAGATACAAGCATAGCAGTCATCACAGCTTTTTAATCAGGGAAAATACTTGTGCTGATGTGTATATGTGTTAGAATGGTTAACATATGAGCTGCGTGAATAGGTTATACATGGCCTTATAGATCCATTATAAGATGGCAGGCAGATTTCATGATCAGCAGATGGTTTATTAGTAGTTTAGCTGTTGAAATCATGTTAAAGTCACATGGCTGCTATCATAAAATCCTGTGGTTGGTTCGTTTGCTTTCACACCACAAACAAAACCATACCACAGTCCGCTTGGAAGCAGGCAGAATCTCAATATTTAGGCTATAATCGCTGCTGGCTACTCATAGAGAAGTGTGTGTTTGGCTTACATGAACCGAATTACTGACGTGGAGAAAGATTTGTCTTATTGTCCTTGGTTAAAACTTGTAGAGACGTCCCCATATAATATAATCTAATGTGAAAGTAACAGACAAATTTTAGCTAGCTAGCTAACGCTGTCTGCTTTTTTAACTCCTTGATCATAAAAGAATAGAGTTACTTTCACCAGTTTTCATTTTAGAGAGGACACCACAAGAAAACATGTTCTTTGTTTAGATTATCAAATGGACAGTGGATCATCGTTTGTTTCTAGCTGTCAGCGATCAGCCATAGGTAGCACGCTAGCTACGTTAGCTACATCGCTAATGTCAGAGTGCCTTTCACTTTCCCTGCCTGGATGCAGATGGAAACTGATCTAAACACACATCATGGGATTGGTGGCCTTTCTAAAGTGAACAGTGGTGAAAGTTAATATACTTCATTATGATCAAGGTGTTAACCCTTAAAGGTCTAAGGTCAGATCACGTGACGTATTCAAGGTGCCATAACAAACAAACTAGGTCACTTGTAGTGCTGTTGTCAACTTCACTCAAAAGTGCTGATTTGAAATTCGCTCCCAGTTTTTGTTTGACATTGATAGACTATGTAAAACCGGAGATATGATAGTTTTAATTTGAAAGTACAAAAATATTTATCCCTGCGTAAAATTGGTATGGAATGGGCAGGTGTTGCATTTCTTTCGATATATTCATCTTTTTTTTTGTCATTTTACAAAATGGAAAAAAGAGGCTGAATCAGCTGATTCTAATCTATGTGGTGAATATACCAGAGAGGTCTGACGTGGATTGGGGGCGCACCTGAAGTCAACCACGGGAGTTAGCGGCAGGAGCTAGTGGCAAGAGTGTCTTCGTAGGAAGAAGAAAGAGTGTAATTTTGCACATGGTTTGTATTGAAGAGTTGCAGCTGACAAAATATAAATATACATGTTTTTTTATGGGAAATATTTGTTTTACTGTATCATGAATTTACCTTTATATGTTCATATTTGCAACCTATGTTTACTTTTTCAAGTACTAAAACAGTTCATTGAGCATGTTTGTGGTTTTTATTGTAATAAATAGCATTTTTTTTATTCGGATTTGATGATTTTGGTGTATTTTTGGGTCCAATATGTTAATAAAGTAGGTTAAAGTGGAAAAATCATTGTCAGATCATATAGGTGAAGTTGTGCTGAAAAGAAAAGATACAAAACATAGGTATGGTAAACATGTTTTTTATGTGGTATATAAAGGCAAAATCAAAAGTATTCAAAAACGGCTAAAATAGGCTCAGATCCCAAAGGGTAAGCAGACAGTGTTAGTTGGCTATGCTTTAGCAGGTTGCTAAGTTGTACTTCTACATTATATTATATGGGGACGTCTCCAAAACTATTAATGAAGGACAATATGCCAAAACTTGAGCATTGAGCAGCAGTGATTATAGATTATAGATCATACACTCATGATTTTAAAAAAGTTATTGCAATTGGTTAAGAAATATAAATGTTACAGTGCTTTTTATTTGGCGTTCACACTGACACCACTCCTGTCTCATTCTGCCACCAGTTCGGCTCCACCACAAAATACATCATCACCAAAAGGGTCGATAGCTGTTTCATTGTACATACTGCATGTGAGCCATTAAAAACACAATGTGCAAAGCAAATCACTTAAAGGTTTTGAGGAGATGGGGTTTCAGTCACCAACTTTACACTGCGCCCTACACACACACACACACACACACACACACACACACACACACACACACACACACACACACACACACACGATACAAATTCTAAATAGATCCAGTAAATTCGGTACACCAAGTAATGCATCTCACTGTTGGCTTACAGTCCAAAATATGTCATATTGTCTCCTGACATAATGCAGCACACCTCTCGCCTTATGTGTCACATCTATTTGCTGTCAACTGGTGCAAGTGTGTACTCAACATGCAGCACGATCTGCACTTCTGTTCTCACAGGAAAGTTTCACTGTTCCATGCCGTCTAGCTGCGAGAGTGATAATTGGGTAATGAGTAAATAAACAGCTGGAGTCTCTGTGTTTTGGCTCTTTGGGTAAAAATGGTTAAATGTACGACGAGAGCCGAACACACACCCCGCTACCGAGCCACACACACACAGTCCTCTCCGACGCTCCTTCCAACACTACTGAGGTAAACTTGTCATAGAGGGAGCAGCTATTTGGGGGCCATCTTGTTGTGTGTGTGTCTCCCTGGCTGAACTGCGGGGAACAATGACAGGAAGGAAGCAGGCTGGAGGTGAGTGAGGTGTGAGAGCCCTAAGAGTGTGTATCCAAGCCCTAATTAACTCTCTGCTGCTTCCTCTCTCCCTGGCATTCCTGCCTTCCTGGGGCACATGCCAGTTACACGGGATGGTGTGTGTTTATGCATGTGTGTACTGTATGTGTGTGTATTTGCAAGCACCGTAATATCACTGTCACCATCGTTTGTTCCTGTGCACCCCTCACCCTCCCTCCCGTTCGCCTGGCACACCTGCCCTCCTGTGTCAGGTTTTGTGAAGCATCCCGAAGCCACCGGATGGAGCATAATTACCCTCTGCTCGCCGTGAACCCTTGTCCCCCAAACAAGAGCTTTCTTAGACTGTATCCATAAACAAACCAGCACCACCCCCCTCCTCCTCCCTGTGTGCCACCCACTCATTATGGGTGTTCGTCTGACTGCAGACCTGGTCAGAGAGTGCCCCAGAGTCTGACAGCAGCTTTTTAATGACATCTCAACATGGTAAATGTTCTCTAACAATACTGTCTTGTATAGTAGGTTCTGACCCTCTTCTTAAACCAGAAAAGTCAGCTATAAGTACGGCCTGCAACAGTGGGGCTGCTGCTTACTGGGAACGTATAAGACTAAAACAAAAATAAGCGGTTTATTTATCCCGAGGTGCGGTGCCAGCCGCCCGGCCCCTCATTTTGCTAAGCCCATTGCTTTAAGTAGCCTTGTCAGAACTTGATGCGAGCCATTAAAGGCAGTGATGATGCACTACAGCACCCCCCACTCTGACAGCCGCACTGTCGCCGCCAAGCTGCAAAGCTTTAATACATGACTAGGAAGGCGTCCAAAGACCAGAATAAATAAAGGAGGGAAAAGATGAAATACATGCGACAGTGAGGCAGACAGCTGAACAAACGCAATGACTTAGAAAATTTGCCTAACAGCTCACTCTTCCCCCACTCTTTACACAATCAACCATGTAAATTATTGAGATATCATGAAAAATAAATAGTTCAATAAAAAAAGGCTCTGCTGAGGCCCAATTATGCAGTTTAGCTGCATATATCAGTGTTTTTCTCCCCGGTAATGAATGGAATGAAAAAGACTATTGTTTATGTGGAAAAACAGTTGAGATCTAACAGATCCTGGAGTGTCTCGGAGTATGGAGTGGATCCAAAGCAAAGAGGGCTCAGACCACCACATAACTCAGCTAGCTGCCAGCCTTTATCTCTCCGTCCAACAAGGTTATCTAAGAAATCAAATCAGGTGAACTTGACATGGCTCACTTCCAATCCGAGTCAGGGTAGCTCCGGAGCTGCTGCGGCAACCATCTTTGAAGCATTAGCTGAATGAGTCCTGCAGAAGGGAGAGTGCAAAGGCTGTGTTAAATGTCCATTGTTTTAACGGTTTGAGGCTTTATCCCTGTGTTCTCCAGTGGCGCTTCCTCAAAGAGTAATGCCCTGGGAGTCCAGGCGCTTTGAGCTGGGACTAGCCCTCTTCCTCTGGTCCTTACATGTGATCTCCTTGATTTTAATGAGGCCACATGGACCCCCTGTGATGTGCTTTGGAGGATGGGGAGATCCCGCGCTCGCTCTGAGGCCGTGATGGTGGTTGAACACCAGTGACCCCTTTCTCCCCCACCCCTCGTTTCAGCCGGGCCTCTCAGGCACTTCTAATGTTTTATTAACCAGGTTCACTGGTTCACACTCTTCTGAGGAAATACAACAGCCTGTCAATCATCTGTCTGTATAAAGTGCACTGTAGCTTCACAATGGAGCCTGCATGTATCACATGCACTGGATCGATAGGAAATCTCTTCGACTGCCTCACAGAGGATGTTGACAATGTTGCTGCGCCTGAATATTAAACAGACCTTGAGAATCCTTCTGTATAAATTCACAACACAATGGCAGTAATTGCACAAGCCCACAAATTAGTCTTGTCATGTAAGCATGATGGAAATGTCTAATTATGCTTGTATGTAGATGGTCACTGAGCACCAGCAGTGTCAGAACCATGTGCTGCTTCTGAGGTGCTTTGACTGAATGTGGCCTAAAGACATTACGTATGTTGGTCTGTAATACTGGCCAGGCTAAATGACATGTGATATGCTTATTTATGATTTTCAAGGGATAAGTCTTAATTAATTTCAGTCTAATTGCCATAATAAATGGTGGCATTGTGCATTTCTGCAAACCACAGATATGTAACATTTGTAGGTTTCATATGAAGCGGTTTTGTTAAAACTTTACTTTTCTTTACATTTTTACAATGCTGTGGTTAATGTGTAGTTATGGTTACACACAAATCCACTTGGTTAAGGTCGGTTTTGTAGCAAGAGCACTGCTGTAAAAGCCCTGATGCTTTGTTAAAAAACACAAAAGCGGCTGGGAATGAGGCAATGTCCCGTTATAAACATCTTATTTTGGTGCCACAATCGTGGTTGAAAATGCTGCTTTGTCTTGCTAAAAAACACGATCATGGTACCGTAGTTGTGACTGGAATGTCCCAATGTCCTGCTAAAAACAACTGGTTTTGGGGCCATAATCTCAGCTGGAAAAGCCGCCAATATCTCACTAAATAACACAATTATGTTGCCACAATCGCGGTTGAAAATGCCCCCATGTCTTGCTAAAAAAACACAGTTTTGGGGCCACAATCATGGCTAAAAATGCTACAATGTTTCGCTAAAAAACCATTTGGTTTTGGTACTATATTCATGGCAGAAAATGCTCGGATGTTATACTAAAAACACCTGTTTTTTGCACCACAATCACGTCTGGAAACTTGTTGTTTGTCAGTCTTGAAAAGTGGTCTGCAGCTGAGCAGCCATCTCTAGAAGCCACCTCGCTGCCTCTCTGGGCGTCTGTGCTGTTAATTTGGCGGCCCTAACATCTTCAGAGGATAAATCCCTGTAGTGATTAATGACCATAAGTCTGTAGGAAAAATGTTACATTTAACTTCTTGTAAGACTCCAGGAATAGATCAATCATTACTTTATTGGTATTTCCATTAAACAAGCTCTGACACAACTATCGCAGCTTCTAGGGGGTGCTAGCATCTTTAGACCATGAAAATATCTCCCTGTGTGTGCGTGTGCTGTACGACTTGTAAGACAGAGAAAGAAGGTGTGTCAGTGTCACAGTACTGTGTATTATAAGTGTGTCTTTGTATTGTGTGCGTTCACACACGCCTTGGGAAACGGCACTGAGTCAGAGGCGACACCGTCGAAGGTGAGACAGGAAGACGGGGGTAAGACATGGGAGAGAGGGAGCAGGCCTAGACAGGATCTAAGACATGTCTGTCATGTCAGCATGGGGCTCTGCACCTTCTCTGACACAGCTATACACAGCTACAGTGTCAGGGGTGCTTAATTGTTCCAATGTTTATATTTTCACCTTCCATTATAGAAATCCATAATCTCACCTTGGAGCTTTGTGGAGTTATTAATCAGGAAAAAGTTCATTTTGAACAGGAAAATGAGAGGATTTGTGTTGTCTGATATTTAGATGCACACTGGTTGAAGTACTGCAGATACAGATGCTGTTCTTGGATTATATTAATCCACTTGGCATTTAAGAATAATTGCCACGGTGTTGACCAGAATAAATGAGAGAGAAAGCCATCTACAGGTGGAGGAGAAGTTACACGACAATAGGGAGTTAAGTGGCTAAAGCCTAAGAATAGACAGTGTAATTTTAATATCTGCTTTGATAGAAAGGATTTTATCCATTCAGCATGCAAACTGACCGATCAAAACACTATGCAGAGGTGTTTAAGCTGCTCAGAGCGTTACTGTGACTCTTGTAGCTAATAAGCTCGCCAGACTTCAAAATTGCATTAGCAAGTGCATTTTTCCAAGCATTTTGTGGCTTGTTCAAAAATCAACGTAAAAGATGAAATATGTGTTTAACTTCGCAGACACGTAACGTAACATGTCAAAAGCTAAAGTTAGCTGCAGTTCAGACTTCATGTTTTTTGTGTCTGTTGTGTGTCAGTATGAAAAGATTGGCTGTATATGAAAAAATCTCTTAAACAACATAGATAGATGACCAACAGTGTGCCAGGGGCATGTCCAGGGAGAGGCCTGGCTATCTGCCTGTTCAGAGATGGGACATAAGGTTGAACCAACTGTTTGACAGATAAACTGGATTTAAGTTTACAGGAGCAAATTAAAAATTAACCCTGAGAGGCAACAATGTGCGGGAAAACCCATTAAAAATAGCCAATGGACTGTTTTCCAATTGCCTGTGGACCAGAGCTTTGTACACAGCTCTGCAGCAGATGAGTACGAATTTCTGTTTTCCAGAAAACAGGCAAGTAAACAGTAGAAAGCAGCATGGAGGCCAGAGGAAACGTTGCAGTGGTTAATTTTTTTTTTTTTTTTTTTTTAAATATTGCTTACATACTCAGTGCAGACTAATTTAGAACTATGTTAGAGCGCTGTCTGAACAGAGACCAACATTCAGAGGTGGAGCTGATAAATACCCAGGGACCACTGCACAGGAGTGAAGTGCAGACTGTAAAACATCTCACTAAATACAAACGCCAAGTGGAAGTGGAAGTTAGCAGGTGTTAGTGGGTTTTTGTCCAGTGTGAAAGGGGCCTAACAAAGAAATGCTTTAAGATAAAGATAAAGATCCAGAATTTTTTAAGCTTGGCCCATACATGGACAGAAATTCAGCATATGTCCACCTCTGCTGCATCAGTTTTGGAAATGTATGTTATGGATGTGCAGTGCTACTTTGCTAGTTTTGCATCCAGTGCAGCTGGGTTTGTCCTTCGAGGCTTTCTGTGCAGGTATAGCTTAAATTGATGTGTTTGGTATACAAAGTAAAATCTCCTAATTTACTGGCTCTCTTTAAGTAACTGCATCATCAAACATATCTGGGCTATTCTGCTATAAAACAGATTCTGTGAGTTAAAGCTAGACTGTCACTTTTTACATTCTGGCGGACTGTATAGTGAATACACAGAAGGTGGGATACAGGAGAAAAAGTACGCTTGTTTTTAAATCACTGAGGAGTTTTGAAATTTCAATTCACAGGCATGTACAACAAAGCCCAAAAGTATTCAAATGGACGCCGAGACGACATCAACATGCTCTTGTGTGTCCAGAGTGATGAGTCATTTCCACAGATACACACATGCACCCTCAATGACATTGTTTTTGCTATATATGTGAGGATATTGTCTTACATTATTGTACATTCATGGCCCAGTAGCTTGCCCATAACCAGTAACCACTGTAACCCCAGAACTCACCTGAACCAACAGCCCCAAAATCAATCCAAAAATGTCTTCTCAAAAATATCAGACTGTCAAAATCTGTCCCCCTGAGTATAGATTTACCAAACATACACACACACCTGCCCACAGACGTCTGAGGAGAAGTCTATATGAAACATCTGTTCCAGTCACGGCATCTCTTTCTCAATTATACCAACATTTGAATCCACACAAGTCATTACCGCTCCCCTAAAACAGCATTACCAAGCAGAGGAAGGGGCACACACCTCAACACTTGTTGTAAATCTGATTTCATTTTGAAACTCACCGGTGCCTGCTGCATCGGGTCAGCAGTTCCACCACTGACAGTCCACAACAGTCTGTTTTCAATTGCTATTCTAAGTGGATAAACATGAACTTAAAGAAGCACTGAGAGTTATTGAGTTCAGCTCATCTGTGTCCTCTCCCAACATTCTCAAACACACCCAGACTCCAGATAGCTATGTATTGCATGTCATTGCTTATGCATTTCCAGTTTGCCTTGGCTTCCACTGCTGATAGGTGCTATTAAGTCTGAAAATTTATGAAACAGCCCACTGACAGATATCTTTGTCAGTCCAAGGCCATATACACATCAGTACAAACAGAGTGGGTTCCATTTTATTAAAAGAAAAAGACCTCTTGACTCCACTCAGGCTGTAATATTTTCATATATATGGATTATTCTGCCTAAAAGTATTTTTAAATTCAAAGAGTGAAGGTTGTTCTCTTTCTGCTATAACTACAGATGGGACTATTTTGGCTCTGTGCATGTTATTTTTAGAATGTAGTTTTGATATTTGATGAACAGAAACAATCATAATATAAAGTAAATGTAGGTAGAGATTGATGTCTCTTCTAGTCTGCCTTTTGGGTCTTGATAAATAACAATAACTACCTATCCAACAAGGGTCGTAATTAATCTGAACTAATCAGAAAACTATACTTTTAATTTGTCAAGAAAACTAGACTGTCTTGAGTTATGGCCACAAACATGTTTTGTGAGGTCACAGTGATGTTGACCTTTGACCTTCAACCACCAAAATCCAATCAGTACATTCCTGAGTCCAAGTGAATATTTTTGCCAAATTTGAGAAAATTTCCTTAAGACCTTCTGTAGATATTGCATTCATGAGAATGAGACAGTTGCAAGGTCACAGTGACCGTGGCCTTTGACTTTCCACCTCTAAATTCCAATCAGTTCATTCCTGAGTCCAAGTGGACGTTTGAGCCAAATTTGAGGAAATTATGTCAAGGCCCTCTTTGGATATCACATCCACAAGAATGAGATGGAGGCAAGGTCACAGTGACCTTGACCCTTGACCATCAAATCCTGATCAGTTCATTCTTGAGTTGAGTTTAAGTGAATGTCTGTGCCAAATTTGAAGAAATTCCCCTTTGGTGTTCTTGAGATATTGGCTTCAAAAGAACATGACAGATGGGGTCCCAGTGGCCTTTACCTTTTGACCTTCGACCACCAAATTCTTCACAAGTAATTTTTAAATCCAAGCAGACATTTGTGCCAAATTTGAAGAAAATCCCTCACAGCCTTCTTTAGATATCATACTCGTGAGAATGAGACGGATGGAGGGTCACAGTGACCCTGACCTCTGACCCTCAAGCACCAATTCCAATTAGTTCAAGTTTATGTTTTTGCCAAATTTGACAACATTTCCTGAAGAGATGTTGTGTTCATGAGAATCAGACAATGCAATGTCACAGTGACCTTAACCTTTGACCTCTTACTTCCAAATTCCAGTCAGCAACAGTCCAGTCTTGAGTCCAAATAAATGTCTGTGTCAAATTTGAAGAAATTCCTGTCATTCCTTCTTGAGATACTGAGATCACAAGAAGACACAAGGTTACAGGGACTCTCTCAAGGCCTTCTTTAGATATCATGTTCATGAGAATGAGACAGATGCAAGGTCACAGTGACCTTGACCTTCGGCCTCTAAGCACCAAATTCCCACTGGTTCATTCTGAAGTCCAAGTGGATGTTTGTGCCGAATTTGAGAATACTTACTTAAGACCTTCTTCTGATATTGCATTCACAAGAATGAGACGGATGCAAGGTCACAGTGACCTTTGACTTCCAAATTCCAGCTGGTTCATGCTTGAGTCCAAGTGGATGTTTGTGCCAAATCTGAGAAATGTCCATAAGACTCTATTCAGATATTGTGTTCGCAAGAATGAGAGACAGACGCAAGGTTACAATGACCTTGACCTTTGCCCACCAAATTCCAATCAGTTCACTCTTGACTCCAAGTGGGGGTTTGTGCCAAATTTTAAAAAACTTCCTCATGACCTTCTTTAAGTATCACATTCCAGAGAATGAGACAGATGCAAGGTCACAGTGACCTTGACATTTGACTTTTCTCTACGAAAGTCCAGTCAGTTAATTCCTGAGTCTTAGTGGATGTTTGTGCCACATCTGAGAACATTTCCTTTAGACTTTCTTTAGATACTTTGTTCACGACAATGCTACAGACGCAAGGTCACAGTGACCTTGACCTTTGACTTCTAAATTCCAATCAGATCGCTTTTGAGTAAACATTTGTGCTATATTTGAAGAAATTCTCAACGTATATAAAATTTACAACATGAAAAAAAACCCAAACAGTTATGAATTAGGGTGACAGGAAATGTAGTAAAAACTTTACAGAAATGTATCAGAGGCTGTAATGTGTCTGATTTGTCCTGTTTTTCTTTGAATAAATATTGCATAGAAAGTAAACAGATGAAGACGACAGTAATGGCCAGAGCGGCGAGCTTACATTCTGCTACTCTCTTCAAATGGACCCTCAGTGGGAGCCGGGAGAAGGCCTTTCTCTGTGACGTGTCCCACAACAGTGTGGTGAAGGGCAGGCTCAAGAGAGGAAAGTGACATTTAGGAAGAGCTAAAACAATGGAACAGTAGTGCTCTAATGTCTCATAAGACGTCCTCTAAACATGGCTTTTCCATCTGAAAGCATCTCCATGCTGAGTCAAGTGCACTAACTGTGCATGAAAGAGCTTGTTCCCTCAGGACAAGGCTGCCTGATACCCGCAAGAATAAACTGGCCTTTAACTGCCAAGCTCCACACAGCACAAGATACACAGACTGAAGCTCCCTGTGCTAAAGGGACAAAACAACACCAAAACCAAGGCCACACATCTGCAGAGACCCCACACTGCAGTATTACCTCTATCAATAACATCTGATCACTGATGTCACAAGTCTCTTTCTTTTGTTTGTTAACTGTTTATGAAATGTAACGAGATAAATATAAATATGTTTCAGATGAACTTTGGAAAGTGGTGGAGGCAACATTTTTGTAACTTGCTGCTAGCTGTGTACTTTTGAGTACATAAAGGGACTGTGGTTAAATACTTCAGAAGGCAACTATTACGCAAAATAAAAAAGTGTGATAGAGACTTTAAAATCCTTCTACTAAACCAGTGGGCCCCAACTGGTCCAGCCACGGGGTCCAGATTTCTCCTCAGTCATTACTCCAAGGTCCCCCAGTTTTAATACAATTAGCACCATGCTTGTGTTTGGCCATGTCATCAAGCTAGTGTGCTGTCTCTGTCAAGTAGCTGTCCGTTAGTCACTCAGTCTACAGCAGGAAACATCACCTCAAAATAAAAGCTCTTGACATCTTTGCGAGTCACTTGCAGATTCAAAATGGGCCTGCAACCCACGAGTTGGGAACCGTTGTACTAAACAATGCATTTTGGGAGCAATTGTATGGAAGCCCATTTGGACCAGACAATGGGAAAAATGTAAAATAACATTTGAATTAGGAAAACAATGACAAAAACAAAACTAAAGATGAATCAAAACTATGAGAATTTCTTACTTTCTGTGTAAACTTTATGAGCTACAAACTAAAACATGTGAGATAATGAGCCAAACGCTTGACAATTCAAGACAAGATCATTAAGGTTATTAATAATATTTGTAATTAGATACAATTATGACATGATAAGTTCAAATTATGAGATAGTCAAAATTATGATTTATGAAGTCATAATTATAGCACGACATATCAAACCTATTCCTTGTAATTTCAGTCAAAATTAGTTACCATGTAAGAATTATAACTTTGTCAAAGCTCCGAGATACTAAATTAAAATTAAGTAAACCAAAATATAACAGTTTTATTTACTGTGATTTCTCATGTAAACATAGCATCTCATAATTTTGATTTACTCTTGAGTTCTTTATTTTTAACTAAAGATACAACATGAACTGTTCAATATGTACACTTTCTACATACAGTAATGTGAGTTCAGCCTGTCAGTTTAATTTCTTCTTTTTTTTTTTACCATCTATGTATTATATGGCTTGTTTTTTCTCTCTCTATATATAATTTCATTTGTTTTATCCCCTATCCCCTTTGCTGCTGTAACGGTGAGTGTAAGGGTCTTTGTCCATCAGCTCTGTATTTTTTATGTCGTTTTTGCTTTATAGAAATCCATCATTCAATAAAAATCATTAAGCACAGAAACCTCCACACTGAGTCTGAGGCGTGTTATTGCTCTGTTTGTTGCAAAAATGCACAACACGAGGCAAAAAGCAATGACACATTTAGTCCCCTGCTTCTCTCCACTTGAGACTGAGTGAGCTGTCGTGACTCACTGTCTGCGTCGTGTATTTGGCACCCCAGCTACATGACTGGCCTACTGCACTCTGCTGTAAGCACCATCGTTGCTGTTGTGCATTTCTGGTTAGGCTAACATTACCTTCTCTTTGTCATGAAAGGTTTCGCAAAGGACATCTTTCATGTGTTTCCACTCCCTTTTCCCGTTGGTCTGTCCACTTCTGCCTCCATTCTCTCTCTTGTTGTGGATGTACGTCACATTTTCTTGGCTAAAAATAAAATTTAAAAAAAAACTCTTGAAAGGCTTTTAATGGATGCATAAAACACAGTAAATCTAACCTCTTCTGAAAACTTTGATGAGGGACGAAAATTTCGGAGTTGCTGTGTAAATGTTATGACACGACATGAGGTCATATTTAATCTTAAATGTGTGGACTTGGTCTGCAAACTCTTAAATACTGATGTAATATTATTAATAATAAGTAACTGTTCTGGGATCATTTTGACTTTTAAGCCAGCATTCGTGGGATTAAATATAAAACAGTGCTAGGAGAAACTAAGTCAAACTTTAACTTACAATATGGCAGTTTTACTTATTTCATATTTTCGACTCAGTATCCTGTAGTTTTGACTGAAGTCTTTTAACTTATCTCACAATTACTTGCTATAGACATGTTTCATTTTGACTTACCATTTTGTCATTTCTAAGTTTTTATTATTATTAAGTTAAGCAATTATCCGTTTTCTTGTTTTCTTTTCCTGGTGGAAATGACTTGCTGCAAAATTGTAACCACATTGCATCATTTAGCTAATCGATACAACACGGTTACAATTTTATGAAAGCCCATTTACTCCTGGAGCGGCAAAATAAATGAAAAGTTCAACATGCTCTCACTCCCAACTCATCAAATATCGCTGTTTGGTCAGCTGACTTTCTACATCTACATATGACGTGCTAGGTGTCCTGGGTATGTCTGTTGTTGACATTCTGGGACACCATGTCAGTTTACGCCTGTGACATGCATCGTGTCTTTTCAAAAAACACTTCCATTTTCAAAGGAAATATACAGTTTCTGTATGTTTGATGCAGACAGTCTTTTTCAAAATGAACTCTCAATGTCGGCAAAACACTTTGTATTTATTGTGCAACAAAAGCATATAGTTAGGTTCTGGAAAAAAACATCATGGTTTAGCTAAATATTCATAGGGAAGCAAACACTGGGCTCCTGAGTGAAAGTCCAGTGTTTGTTTGACCTCCTCACCACCCCTCCCGCCCACTCTACAGGGACTTTCCACCTCTTTATGTTACGTTGTTAACAGGGGCACTTCATAGTGACACAATCCGGCAGCAGATAATACCACTGAAAAAGTATACCTTTTTTCATCAGCATCTGACACAGAAATCACCAACAAATTGGCAGAATTTAATGGCTTCGGATTGAGAACAGGTTGAAAAGTTAGGAATGTCAAAAACTCTTAACTACTCATGGGAAGTCAAAATTATGAGATAAGTATTTTTCCTACTCTTTAAAACAACATGCTAAATATAAAGTTTGACTTTCAAATTCTGTGTTGATTATTTTATCCATATTTTTCTGTGTAAATTGACTTCCATACATTTAACTGTTAGTGTTTTACATGGCAAACATCACTCAGTACTACTGTGTAGTCGAGGAGAAGTCCTGACCCAGGCATTGTGATGACTTGACCTCTGAGTTTTAAACACTCACAGATTTGTTTCAATTTCTTTCAAACGTACCCCGTATTTGAACTATTGCTTTCCAAGAATGGCCTTTTCTCAAGGTGAGATTAAAATTAATGGAAAAGAGCATCACCCTGCCGCCCCGACGGGTAGCTCACAACAGTTTGGAGCCGGCTGCTCAGGAAAACAAATATTTTTTGCCAAGTGGCTGTGGTTGTGAAGTACATACGTCCCGCAGCTCTGATTTTACATCCTGTCACATTAATGATTCAAAGCACTCAATATAAATATTAAAAGTAATAGCTTCACTATTCAGCTATTACTCCATCATTCCCTGAAATCATCATAAAACATTCAGAGCCTTTTAGAAAATTTACACACTTGAATTTGATGGCAGGGAAAGCAGGCTGTCAGAGTGCGAGGTCCTGGAAGCTTAAATAATAGTGGAAAGCTGTTTATGGAACATGCTTTATTTATTCATCGTCTCAGAGTAAGGTCTTCAGTTTAGATGGAGGAGGAGAAACAGAGAGACGGATGGAGGGTGAGACAGAGAGAAAGACACGCAGCCATGGAGAGGGAGAAAATCAAAGTAAGACCTATCTGGGGAAAAAGCTGAAACATAACTCTTCCCACAGTGCAATAAAAGAGGGAAAAATGCAGAGTCCATGAGATTCTCGGCACAAGGTCAATCAATGGAAGGACTCTGGGTCCAGGAGCAGCTAATGGATTGTGAAGACGCGTAGCAGGGTTATGAATTTTTAACCAGTTCCTCCTTCAGCCCAGACCTCCATAAATCAATGACGACTTATTGGAGAGGATCAATTATGCAAACTTAAAAACATTTAATGACAGATAATGAAGAGGTCCCTGGAGGCGGGCTGGCGGGGTGGAACCTGACTCGTATCCTGCGAATCGTTGGTGGAGCAGGAGCCGAACCGGGGCTCTTAGCACAACTTTCAAGGCCACAACTTAAACACCTCGCTGACAGCTTAGTAGCAGAGCAGCTCCTCTGTGGGAAAAACTACAGGTGGAGATTACTGATGTGGGCTTTAAAGGGATAGTTCGCTTTTAAAAAAAAAAAAAAAAAAAAAAAGTGAGGTTGTATGGGGTACTTTCCCATAGACAGTATATTACATACAGGAGATGGTGGTCAGCAAGCAGGAGTCCAACATGAAAGCTTAGCAATAAACTACTGTGGACTGGTCAGCATTAAAACATATTTTAGCCGCTTAAAAAAAAGTCCTATCTACAAACATCAATATCAGTTCAAGTTTATACTATATTTGGAGTATTTTCACTGCCTCACCTTAATGTCAGACAGTGGTTTTCAGCTGGAAAATGAAGCTAGTCTATCACTCTCTTTAAAGCCAGACTCTATGGGCAAAAAACAGTAATTTAACAGTGCTGAACACAGGAGCCGCTGGTCTACAGCTGCCTTGTTTTTTGCGTTATTGTGTGACATTGGTGTTTAAAAAGGTTAGTTTGGATTCACCAAAGTCACACAATAACGCAAACTTACTAACTGATCAAAGCAGCGGTAAACCAGTAGCTCTCATGTTCAACAAGGTAAAATTACAGTTTTTGTAAATGGAGTCTGGCTTTGATGAGAGCATAGATGGGAAACTGAAGCTGAAGTACAGTATATGTGTAATATTTTGACATCTAAATCACTGTTATCAAGCCGCAGTGTCTTTTATTTTCACAGTCAGTGACACAAGTCAAACCTTCGACCCCATCGTCACATTCGTCACCAAAGTGGAGGACTCCATCCATGAAACTTTGCAGCCTGAGGATGAGGTGGCAGCCTGCATCGAGTTCAAGACACCCAAGGAGGATCCTTTTGAAGTGCTATGGTGGTGGAAGGAGCATGCTAAAATGTTTCCTAACCTGGCAGTGAAAGAGACGTCTCCGTCACTGGATTTGGAATCCAAGAACGGAGAACCCATATGTGAGTGACTGTAGCCTGTGTGTGTTTAATCACGGGTATGGCTGTGACTGAGACGTAATGATGGGTAACAGGTCAGTCAGCACTGAGCTTTATGGGTATGGGCGGGTGTGGGTTTGCTGAAGCTTTTAAAGACTTCCCCGTCGGATCAGGCCGTCTGACGGAAAGGTAAAGTGATTAAAACACTCTCAATATTGCATACAAACTGATAATGTGGGACTTAGGTGGCTAGAAAACGTTCTGTTGCTGGCCCCCACACACAGCAGCACATTGCTAAGCTTTTTCGTCTTTTCTAAGATTTTTTGGGGCTTTTTGCCTTTACTGGACAGGACAGCTTTAGATTAAAGGGGAGTGAGAGTCAGTGGATGACATGCAGCAAAGGGCCGCGGTTTGGGATTGAACCTGCAGCTGCTGTGGCAAGGACACAGCCTTTATACATGGGTGCCCCACGAGTTGCTTGGCTTCTGCCTTCCCCTAGTACGGTGACTACGGCCGTGGTGACTTACACCCGCTGTATGTAATATACTGTCTATGGATAAGTATTCCAAATAACCCCAGTTAAAAAACTGAACTCTCTCTTGAACCCTGAATCTGTCAGAAAGGCTGCGCAGATCCATCCATGAATAAGCGGAACCTCAGCAACAATTTAAGTTTGGATGTTAAAGATTTCCCCCTGCAGAAAAAAGACATGGCCACCTTAAAGAGCCAGCGTATTATTGACGACATTTTCCAAAGCTCATCATAAAAATGCCCTCGGGCCGCCCCCTGTGGTAGTAATCTCAAATCACTGAGCTCTAAACAATGTTAAGCACAAGCGCGCACATTAAAAGACTCTCTGCAAATCTGTCCCCTCCACTCACGTCGCGCACAATGCCTGTGACCCTGTCACCGCATGCTTTTATGTAGTCTGTGTCCTTCGAACAATTCATGTTTAATGTATCACTTCTCTTTTACTTGTCTAGCCATCCGCGCAGGCTGTTCAAAAGATTGTACAGCAGCTTTAGTGCTTGTTATATCTCTATCGGAAAGCAATAATGCGCCATCTGCCTTTTTAAATTCTGATATTAAGACACCTTTAAACAGGTGTTTAGGATCAGCCCGGCTTGAGTCATTTGGGCGTGATGGTTTCCCAAATGCAGAGGCTGAATCCGCACAATCTGCAGGACTATTTGCAATTATCGACTTTGCTCACACTGTGTGCACACTGCTTAGGAAACACACGAGACGGAGAGTGAGGAAGACACAGATACGGGGGGATCAAAGCGGATCTAAGCAAATGCATCACAGCTCAGGTCATTTGTGTTTACATCGAGGCAGGGAAATTCATTTTTTATTACTCTAGGTACTGTATCAATCCCATTGACAATTCCTTCCAGATGTTTCTGCACATCCCAGGGGTGTCTGAGCGGCATCTACAGGGCTGATGGAGAGACTTATAACCATGCTCACATCTGTCCCTCTCGCCATTTTTATTTTCTCTGGGAGTGCAACCTTTTCATCACTCTGACAGTGGAAGAGAAAGTGCTTTCCGACTGTACTGAGCTCCTCCGTAAGTACAGTACATTCTGGAAAAAAGTGTGTGTCTTTTATGAGTGACGTGTTTGGTTAGTTTCTCCCCGTCCCTAATGCCAGAAGGTCATCCCCCCCCCCCCCCCCCCCTCGTCTCTAGTGGTTGAAGGAGGTAAAGAGGCACTTAGCGGCTGATGGGCTTTACTTCAGACAGGCCTCGCTGGTGATTTCTTTGCCCCATTTCCTCCCGATTTCTCCAAATGTACCTCTGAGACATCATATAATTACATATCATTCGGAATGACATTTCATTTACTCATTTGCTGTGTTATGGTGCCACGTTTTCCTGTCAGTTATTAAACCTGTGTTCCAAAAACACTGTATTTTGTAAATCAATACTCATGTTACTGTGATTTTTTTTCCTGATTCATAAGGCTGTTTCTGTTTCAGAGTGTGAGTCGATCAGAGTCGATGCTGGTACTGCCCTGGGTTAATGTGATTTAAAAAAAATTGAGTTTCTGCTGATGTGAAAAAAACATCAAATGTAAAGGAGCTGCATGTGAAATTTAGGGAGATTTAATGGTGTCCAGCAGATTTCAACCAGCTGAAACTTCTTCTGGTTAGATTTCCTTCAGAGTACATCATTCTGGAGGATTTTACAGGGAGCTGAATTATCTGCAGAGGTCTCCTCTGCAAAACAAACAGACCAGGTGATTAAAACCAGTAAAAACACTGCATAAAGCAGTTTCTTGTTACAAATCAGTGTTTCTCCAGCACTGTTTGGCATGTCAGAGACGGGCCATGAGCCTAGCAGCTGCCAATGTGTGCTCACTTTTTATCTCTGATAACTCAAGATCCACATGTTCAGGAGGTTTTTATGTGCGGCAAATTATCCGAAACAAAATTTAAACGAGTTAAACAAAACATTCTCATACTAACTTGTCAAACACCACGGCTTTGTCAGTGGACATCAGTGGTCGCGTTACCCAGATATTCTCAGTCATTGACCGGTTTTTTACAACAATGACTGGAAAATCTGAAGGCCGTCGGTCATTTGACCGGTTGCAATTACCACCCCTGCCCACTTGGCGGCGGAGTGCACAGTCAGTGGTTTAAGTGGCTGCCGTATTAACACTGCAGAGAAAAAGTCATTCATCTGCTTAATGTAGCGTTGTTAACGTAACGGCCTGGACACACCAGATGCGTTAGTGCCGCAGAAGTCCTGCGAGTATACTCGCAGGCGCTTGACTGTCCACGCAGGCAGCGCATTTCTCCTGCGCTCTCCATGCCAGTTAAACATCGACTCCACTCGTCTGTTCCCGTCAGTAGTCGTTTTTTCACTTCAACAGGTTATTTTAAACATGGGTAAGGCCATATTTTAAGCGTTTTTTATAACGTAATAAGTTAATGACAATTTGTCATTGCATGTCCATGTACTGAGTGTGTTGGATAAACACTGAATGAATAGGGCATATTGTTCTGACCATTTAATTCATGTAGTTATGGCTGTAGGCTCGGTCACACAAAATTAAAATTGTAATGAAGTGATTAGGGTATTGAAAAATGTGTTTGGTTATGCACTGTTGTGTTATTTTGAATTACAAACATGGTATTTTCTCCTCACGTTCCTCAGTGCATGCTGTTGTTATTTTATTTTGAAAATTGGCTGGATTCTCTCGTCTTTTCTGTGTCTGACTTCCTGTTTGGTACGATCCGCTCTATCTAGCTTGACAGAAGCGCTCGCGGCTCGCGTGTAGACCAGATGCCAAACTGAAGCACTGTGGTGTGTGGATGTGATTTTTCATCTTTTCGTTCATGTCCTTATTAATGCACACTTTATAACTTGCTTGTTGGATTTATTTAAAACGAACGAATGAAAACTAAATGTCTTTGAATATCTTTATTATCATTTAAAAACGAAAATTAAAATGACCGGTAAAAATAAATTATCACCGGATTTTTATGACCCTGACGGTCAAAATGACAGGCGACGAAAAAGTCTCGCGCAACGTCTGGTGGACATACAAGTCAAAATATGACGTGCTAGGCAGGGGCGTAAATATGGACAGTGCTGGCCGTGCAGTTGCACTGGGGCATGTGGGGGCGGGGGGATCTGATTGCCACCAGGTAATATGCCCGTGTTCAAAGAAAGTTTAGGCTAGTTTAAGTGCAAAATCTCTCAAGACAAATCTGTTAGCAGATATAAATGCCGCAGTAAGACACACTGTTGGTAAAATATATATATGCCTAAAACCTGAGTGTGCATCATAACTAGTAACCATGGCGTATGAGGAACCATCACAATAGTGTGAACTGGGGCCCATTGTACCTCCTGTACACCACTCGCGCTAGGTATCCTCATGCGTCTGTTTTGGACGTTCACGGACAGCATGTCAATTTATGCTTGTTACATGCATTGTGTTTTTTCAAAATAAGTTTCCATTTTCACAGGAAATGTAGTTTCGGCTCGTCACATGCATAAAGGCTTTTCAAAATAAACTTACACCTGGTTTAGTTTAGAAAAAGACATCATGGTTTGGCTCGAAGTTCACACAGGAACCAAACAGCGGGCTCCTGGGTGAAAGTCCCAAGTTTTTTGACCCATCCACCTCCACATATGGAGTTTCTCCCTTTTTATATTACAGTAGCTGCCAGTGGCGTTACACACTGCCACCAACCGGTGTGTATCATACCACCACGAAGGTAGCCTCTGTGTGTCCTCATCTGACGCCGACGTCACTGACAAAGCAGCGGTATTTGACGTCTTGCTGCCCCCTGCCTCTAAAACTGACATGCCCATTGTGGATTATACTGCCGCGAAAGGTGCCTCTGTGCGTCACCACTGACAAATCGCTGATATATGAAGAGTTGGGAGTGGGAACAGGCTGAATAAAAACACTGAATAAAGCAAGTTAAATACCGTGTTTTTTAAATGCTCTTGTCACGAAGGGGCAGTTAACTACAGAGGCCAACAATAATATGCGAATGTCCCGATTTAGAGCTAGTGTTTGATTTGTCCATTCTGGGCTACTGTAGATACATGGGGATCTGTGTAGATATAAACAGCTCATTCTAAGGTAACGTAAACACAATGATTCTTATTTTCAGGAGGTTATACACTACAGGAAACATACCTGTTATATAATATTCTGTTTCTGCCAATAAATCCCCCTAAATCCCACACACTGGACCTTTAAAGGAGAGGAGGTGAGAAAACTCCTCAGAATCCAGGAAATATCCCTGTGCTACAGTATGTATCATCATAACAATTAAGAGAGAGGCAGTCGGCCTAAAAGGAAAGTCTGAAGTGACTAAGTCTGTCTCGGGGTTTGTGCAGGTACATCTTCACGCTCTGCTGGGTCTTGTTCAGACAGGAGAGATGACCCAGAGTCAGGCCAAAATGTTTACTGGCAGATGTGTTTTAAAGGAGCTCTCCTTAGCTGGTCATGGCAGCGGAAAATACCCTGCTGTTCGGTGCATCTGCAATTCGCTGCTCTTCCCAATTCCACCTACAAAATCCTGACCTTTTAAAGAAATGATGGATGAGCTGGCCATGCTACTGTTTCTTCCCCTTTCTCATCTTTTTCTTTCTGTCTCTTCTTTTTTTCATTCCATTGAAGATTGAAGCTCTGTCTATGTTAGGCTCCGAGGCAAATTCTGCCCCTCCTTTGCTCACTGTTTCAAATCACTTTAAAGTCTGATGCAGGCTTTGGCCAGAGCCCTTTGGCACTTGGCTTCTGTGCAGCGGTTCGCGTCAGGAGCTACGATTTGTGATTTGCAGATGACATGAGCAATGCCTCGCTTGTGGCTGTTGAGGTGGTTTTTATAAAGCAAAGTCAGTAATGTGCGATATGATGTGACTGGAGCTTCACATCACCACCACTGATAGATTGATTCAGTCGGTAAAAACACTGTTTTCTGTTAAAAATGCTCCCCACACTATGTTTATGATGCCGTGTCTGCGCTCGGTACGTCTGGGTTAAGTGATCTTTGCATTAAAGTGTGTGTGTGTTTTTTTTTTTATTTCTGCTGGTGGTGGATGAAATACTCAAACCTTTTGATTCAGTAAAAGCAGCAACACTACAGTGTAAAATACTCCATTACAATCAAAGGTCCTGCATTCAAAGTCTTATTTAAGTAAAAGTGTAAAAATAATTGCATAGAATATACTAAATATACTATAAACTACAAGCACTCTTAATGTGACATGGCTCATGTCAAAACCATATTCTATTACTACTGGATTATTATTATTGATGCATTCATGTGTTCATCACTTAATTGTAACAGCTGTTAAAGGTGGAGCTAATTTAATTTTTTCAAAACATACTTCTGGCTAGTTTATTTTATAATAATACATAATTTAAATGTAGTGCAGTTTTTGCATTGCGACACACCTCACGTTTCTGCGCACTGAACTCCTCGAGTTGAAAAACTTAAATTTAGCGTAAAAAAGCACCCAACGTCATCTCTTTTTCCAATCAGATGATCTGTGGTGGTCATGACAACAAGTTTACAGTTGGTAAACAATGGAGGAGAAACTGCTGGTAGTGGTTGCTGGATACCCTGAGCTATACGGCCTGACGATAGACAGCAGGGTGTCAAACTGCCCCCCAGTCATCCTAAAATATGCCTGGAAATGTCCATCATGGAGGTGAAGCTCCTGGACCAACTGGTGGTACTCCCCTTGACCCATCCTCTTTTTAAGGGTCTCATGTATCCACACAGATCTCCGTTTATCTGCTGAAAGCCTCTCACCCTCAACCAGAGCTATACGACTTTACAAACCGCCGTTACCACCAACTCAGTAGAAGTGCAGTATTTGAAATGGCCATCATGGAGGCGAAGCTCCTGGACCAACTGGTGGTACTCCCCTTGATCCACCTTCTTTTTTAGGGTCTCATGTACCCACACAGATCTCCGTTTCCCTGTGACCAACAAACTATTTGCTGACAGCCTCTAACCCCCAACCAGAGCTACAGCACAGGCTGCCTCAACATTTTAGGGACTGGCTAATTACTGGGGGAAATTACACTTGATTGATTACACAGGAGGTGATGGGGCAGTTGCCTGGCAACAATAAAAAGGCGCACCAAGCATCCAACCTGCAAAATGTTTTCTGTGTGATCAGGGGCTAAGGGTTCGTAAACATACTCGTTTTTTGCGCCCTCAAATTAATTGTTTTCAATGTAGAGGCGCGGCAGGTATGCTCAAACGCCAGAGCGATGCGCATGCATTTCTGAGCGCCTACTTTTCAGTGCGCCCTGAAATAAACAGAATTCAACTTTTGGAACGCAGCAGCATGCATTGCATGTCATGTGACAAGGATCGACCAATTACAGTCGACAGATTTCTCTCCCGAAGGAAAGATATCTGTAAATGTTCCATTCATGGGGCCAAGCAGCGTCATCTCGTCTGCCTCCATCACGTGGCCACTGTGGCCTTCAGTGATGCAAGGGGCCAAAGGGCACCACGGGACACAATTAATAATGAATTAAATCATAGTAGAAATTCAGGTTTCTAATTGGGCTTGGGCCTAAAACCGCTGTCAAGGTTCGGGTTTGGCTTGGACAGAAACTATGGAGGTTCATGTAACGTCAAGCCTGATTTTTCAGGCCCGATCAGAGCTCTTAAACAAACTAACTGATTGACGCAGCAACTCCCATGTTCATTGAGCCAAAATTACTGTTTTTGTCAATGGAGTCTGGTGGCTTTGACGAGAGCATTGATGGGGCACTGTAACCAGTAACAGCTTCCCTGTTGGAACAGGCTGTCTGATGGAAGTGTCAAGTGCTGAAAACATTCCCAGTAGAATGTACACTTTAGCCGATAAAGAATCTAGGTGACTAAAATACCTTTTGCTGCTGGCCCCCTCCACAGCGGTACATGCTTAGCTTTAATGTCAGTGCTCCTGTCTGCTTCTCCAAATGCGAGGGGGGGGGGGGGGGGTTACTGACATCTACTGTAGGTAACAAACTGACTATGGGTGAGTACCTCATACAACAAATCATTAAATTCTACTGCACCACGTCTATTTTCTCCTGATGCACAGCGCCTGTTTCTTTCTCCTCTTTTTCCTTATATATTAATATCTCTTGTATATTAATATTGCAGATCAGGCCAGAAAACCCTTCCTCCTGTCTCCTGGTTAGCGTGCTGGATGTTCACTATTTCACACCAAGTTATAAATATTTTTAAAACTAAAAATGGTACCTCATCTTTTACATCAATACTATTTACGAAATTAATGAGCACCATCAGACTTTAGGTTGGCAAAGACTGGCTATAAAATGATAATCTGTGTTTTTAAGCTCTTTCCAAGATTAAAAGGTAATCATTCTGCGTGCTGACGACTGCCTCTGACCGCCTGAAGAAACTTCACACACCGATGAACATCCTCATCTTAGTGTGATGAAGCTCTCTGGCTCTGCAGGTCTTTTCCAGCAGCCCCTGATCAGCTGCAGCTTGCAGCATACAGCAAAATAATATCTCAGCAGTGAGTTCCTTTCTGTTTGAACAAACAAGCTGCACAAACTGAGCTGTGACAAATATCTGAGTATACTGTGCTTCAACAGATGGAAAGGCCAAATCCCTAATTTCAGACACTGCTGAGTTCTTCAAGGAAGAGTTTGACATTTAGGAAATACACTCATTCACTTTGTTGCAGACGGTTAGATGGGAAAATTGATACCACTCTCACGTCTGTGCGATAAATATGAAGCTATAGCCAGTAGCCTGTTAGCGTAGCTTAGCACAAAGACAGGAAACAGGGAAACAGCTAGCCTGGCTCTGTCCAAAGGAAACAAAATCCACATACCAGCATCTCTAAAGCTCACTGTTAAGATGACCTTGTTTGTTTCAGCTAAAAAGCACAATGGGCCTCATTCACTAATATCTGCGCAGAAATGTTCTTACTCTCCGCAAAAAATAAGTACTTGCGCAAAATCACCGTCGGATTCATGACACGTGCGTACCGGCCAATTTTGTTCTCACCACCGTGCGTATGTTAGTAAATTAGAACCATTCTAAACTGACAGGCGCGTGTCCGCGATCTGCAATCAGCATATTACCACGCCCCCATTTCTCCATATAAGGAAACCGCTTGCCTTGAGTTGATTCATGAATGAAGGAAGCGGTTACGCGAGGAGAGAAGTAGTAAATTTCACAGTTTGTTAGATGGCGCCAGGTCTTACAGGAATGCCATGGGTCATTGTAAGATTGTGGAGGACACAGCATGCCAGGATGATCTTGCACACACTTCTCAGGGGTATAAAGTAGTTTGCCACCGGCCGTATCTGATCCAAACACATCCAACGGTCCTTCAGCACGCCAAAAGTGCGCTCTACGGCACGTGTGTGGGCATGTATGTTATTATAGCGCACCTCTTGAGGGGTTTCAGGGTTTGCATATGGTGTCATCAGCCATGTTTTAAGGCCATATGCCCGGTCACCCAAACAATATAACATTTTAACATTAACGGAATAGAGACTTACTGAAAATACTAACTTAAAACAATTGAAATAAAAGACTAGAACAAAAGATGCTCACCAACAAGCCATCCACTTCTCATTCCCACTGTACTGTTTTGCAAAATAAATGAGTCGTGGGTGCCTCCTGGCCAGCGGGCCACAGCCTTAAGGATATGGCAGTCGGCATTACAGATCATCTGCACGCTGATGGAGTGATAGTTTTTCTGTTCATGTTATTGTTAATATTTTAACTGTCACAATGATGAGGGTGAACGTGTGTCAATTTCATGGTAATTTAATCCATTTGGCCAATATTAATTATTTTAAAAAATGTTAATTAAATCTCTTTTTCATGAATGTGGTTTTATAGACTCTGCATGTACTTAAAAGGTATGTTTGCATTTTCTAAGTCAGTGCGGCCTTCCTCATTTGTGCATACGCATGGACTGAGGCAGTTCTAAATTTGTTCGCAGAGTAAGAACAAATTCGGGTAAGAAAATACTGATGAATCCTGGATTTGTGCGTCAAACAATCGTACGCACAGTTTAAGCACAGATTTGTGCATACGCGCTGTTTGTGAATGAGGCCCAATGAGTGAAATGTAAAATTCTGTAATAAAGCCTATGGACTATATCTTGACCAGGCCTAATAACTATAATGGGCCAAATGTATAAATGATCCAGACGTACAAACACGTGCATGAACTGGTATTTATAAAGGAAGACTGTGTGGATAGGATGTGTGCACCTCATATGTTTCAGACCAGCAGCAGGTAATATGATGACAGAGAAACAAAATTAAGTGAGAGAAAAATCATTTTATTGCATTTATATGGAAGCCCATTTCTGCCAGTGTGATGAACCCAAAATGATGAGTTAATATTTCAAAATGATGACTTACTTGTATCAATAAAATGAGAAACTTCCACAAAAAAATGACTTAATATTTCTGAAAATAATGAGGAACAAAACTAAATCATTATTTCAAGAAAGCTTTTTCATAATTTTGAGACAAGTAAGTCATTATTATGAAATACTGAGTCAAAATGTTGAGAGTTTCTCATACTGTTTTGAGGTATCCATGTCATTATTTTGAAATTCAAACTTAATATTTTAAGATACTAAGGCATTATTTTGAAATACTACCCTTTTATTTTGAGATACTAAGACACTATTTTTTAAAGGTTTATCATAATATTGAAATAAGGAAGTCATTTATTTTAGCTACTTTGTCATTTTGAAATATGAAGTCAATATTTTGATAGTTTCTAATTATTCTGATATATGCAAGTCTGTTTTGAGATAATTTTGAAATACAAACTCATCACTTTTGAGAAAGTTTCTATTATTTTGTGATACAAAGTCTCCATTTAGAGAAATCTCCTCATTATAATGACCCAACAGGCTTTTTTCTTCATGACACTGGCAGAAATGGGCTTCCATATGTCCGAGCCATCATTTTCCTGTGTTAATAATTTTATTCTCAATTGTGAAACACTTTGTAAACTCTCTGAAGTTTATCTATGATGACTGAGATATCACCGCTGACGATGGTTTAGAAATAGACACAGCTGGGCTTAAGGTTGTGCACATGACGCAATTAAAGAAGTAGTGATCATAATCGTTTTTGTGCTTACACAAGTTAAGTCGTGAATCTACACAGCAGTTTATGCATGTGGTGCCTGTAGTCTCTGCTGGTTACGTCGTGACCTCGCAGTAGGAACAAGGCTCCAGAAAGTCACTGCGTCCAGCCACGAAAAAGTCCGGCACATACCTCCACATGAAACCAAAACTTGTTTTTAAACGTAGTTTCTTTTGTACTTTAAACAAACGATATGTGGAGGTGCTGGTAGGCAGATGGTGTTTATGCTAAGCTAAGCTAACCAGCTGGGCGTCGCTTGGTGTTTACAGAGGTGACAAGAGTTTGGTATCATTTCCTCTAAGTGTGTTTAGCAACATTTCACATTATTTCTTTAACAAAATTCCTGACAATATGTTATAGATTTATATACAGACCCTTCAAAAGGTCAACCAACACTGTCAGTGTACATGGACCTCTGACTGTTCTCTGCAATGCTGAGCTTTGTGGGAATTGAAGCATATCTCACTTTGGCCAACAGTTCTCCTGAGAATACAATACGCCCAGGGCATTGTTTAGTTTGAAAAATCCTCAACAAGAGCTTTTGCTGGATTCTATTGGTCCGCCTCTCATAGATGGAATTGACAGAGTGTGTGAGATAGAGCAAACACAAGAGAGAAAGCCTTGACAGCGTCCCAGACAGTCAATCCCCAGTGACTGTGTCCGCTGATAATTTACTTTTCAGGAGGAGATGTGTTTACCAAGGGTTACAATTGATGTGCTAAAATATTGATAGGGGACATTTCATAAGCTCGGGAAGAGGTGCGACGATTGACCCCATAGTCTGCGAGGGCAGAGAGTGTGTGCATTGTCACTATAACTGCACTGTGTGGACACATTAAAGGTTTCCATACTACACAATACACATTACAGATCTACTCTTGTTTACATGTCACAAATTAAGCATGAAAACGCCTTAAATCAGTAATGTAAGTGTGTTTCCATCCAGATATTTTTATGTAGTTTTCAATTTGGGCATAAAAACACATTCAGGAAATTTACCACATGGTGCACACAGGAAATTTTAAAGAAAGTCGAAAGATAAAGTGTTGGGCTCATTACTCAAAGATTTAATTTATCACTCATTATCTGTTACTCTTTTCAAAATTAAGGGCTGTACACATGCCACATTTTTTGTGCCCCCAAATTCATTGTTTTTAATGAAGATGCATGGCAGGCCCGCACAAATGCCAGAGCTACACTGCCACGGTTCACACGCACATGTGTAACGGCTGCGCCCTGAGATAAACCCAACTTCAACTTTTTAAACGCAGCTGCACACACCCCATGTCATATGAAAAGGAACAACCAATCACAGCCGATACATATCTTCGCCTTCTTCCGTAAATAAGCATCACCTGGAAGAAGATCCGCTTTGCACCTTGCTGCTGCACTCTTGAAAGCTGGCATAGAAAAGAAAAGGCACAAGAGTAGCGCCCAGTGGCCAACCTCATGTTGTCCAGGTGGTTAAAGACGCAGCATGTGTACGGGCCCTAATTTCCAGGGCTGGTACCTGCGGTTATTCCACAGGCTAGTTAATAACATGTTGGGCAGGAAATCCAAAGTGTGGGATCATTTTGAGAAGATGAAGGACGAACCCAAGGTGATATGTAAACTCATCTTCATTGGTCGACTACAAACATGACGTATCATCTGAAACATGGAAGTAGCTACATGCCCATTAGCCCACAGCGTCATTAACAGGCGGCTCGCTCAGTGTGTGACGTGCACTTGGAGATAAAATATAGGCCTTTATTAAAGGGCCAGTGTGTAATATTTGGCATGGTTTATTGTCAAATCTGAATCTGAATCTGAATATTCTACCCATTAATATGTTTATATAAGTGTATAATCGCTATAAAATAAAATTCGTTTGGTTTTCGTAGCCTTATATGCCTTGTATGTACGGCAGACCGAGCGGACAATCCAGCCAGCCAGAGAACGCGTTTCGCGTGTATAAATGAACCAGCGAAGACAGCGGAAGGAAGGAAGAAGGAGGAGGAAACAGCAGAGAGTGTTAGTAGTTCGTCGATAGAGAGTAGTGGAAGTTTTTTTTAGTTATAAAGTTTGTGAATGGACCACACTTACGCAACAGGAGAGAATGAACCCAAACGTCATCTGCGAGGAAAAGAAGACGCATCTTCACTCCTTGTGATGCACTCTCTGCGGGGCTTTTCCTCCTGATGATATATCTGGAGATTGGCGGAGCAGAGAGGGGAGGGGGTGCCCGCTTGGTATTGTAAACGAGTATGTGTGTATTAAGTGTGTGTGTTACGCCAGAAGAGTCAGAGTTTGGGACGGAGTCTTTTACCCCCTGGAGTGTTACCGGAGTTTTTGGAGTGCTCAAATAAACTGGCCTTTTTCCCGAATGTTCTCCTGGTCTCCTGCTCGTGAGGGATTCATTACAATATCGTAACATGGTTTAGATTTCTAAATAAACATTCACCTCGTTGCTAGATAGACCTACTCCTGAAAAACCCGTGTCTGCGCAAGGCTTTTTGTCCCTACAAGGTCACTGTCATTTACCCGACGGGAGGGGTGAGCGAGTGAGCCCTGCAATCTAGAATTTGACCACTGATGTCACTGTTTTCAACCCATTTTACACAGTGGCCCTTTAATGAAGGTTCATTAGTACGGTTTTGTATTTCTCTGTAATGTAGCACAGTGTTAACAATGTTACTGATACTATTCTTTCTCACACCTTCAACTCAAACCACCAAAATACATTATTTAATAATCAGATTAATATCGTAACCATGCAGGCGACTAGTCGACTAATGGACCTAAATGATGACTATTGATCGACTAGGAAAATCCAGATAACAGTAGTGGATAGAAACACATATTAATTTCCATTTTCTTTGTTGTTTTCTGGAAATTTTCTTAAAATCAGCACTGCATTTGGATGACAATTTCAACATGTAAAAACATGAACATGGGATGAATATTTTTGATGCCAGACTTGCCCTGGTTTTATCTTTGGCTCTACTGCATATACATACTGATGATGGTGATAGAATCTGTCCAGCCGCGCCTTATATTTTTGAAGTGCAAATGTAATGACATGGAAGTATTGATGGCTATGCTGGTGACACATGTGGCCTGGGGCTAGGTCAAAAACAGTGAGTCCTTCACTGTAATGCCTGCTCTACAGGGACCCTCGGACACATACCTCTGCCCCTGCAGCCGTTCTACAGCAGCCCACAATCCCTCGCTGATGAGACGTCTGTGCCGCCTCCTTTGTCCATTGGCCTTGTGGATCAGGAAGGTGTTACTCTGGCTGTCAGACAGGATGAGCAATATTGACTTAAATAGCTTGACCCAGCTCATTCCTAATGGCTCTACCTTTCCACCCCAAACTCTGAACTCTTCGGCCACTGCATCATTCTCGTGGTGCATTCACAGTCGAGCTGGAAGCCTGCCCAGCCTGCCCACTGGGTCGCCCTTTGTCCAAATAAATTAAACCGCAGGAAGGGAAGACGAGGATAGAAAAAAGAAGAAATGACCCATGTCTTGGCAGTTTAATTATCTATCTCGGCTTTCTGAGGCCTTGAGAAACAGCAGGTTGGATTTGGTCTTCTTAATCCCAACCTGCCATTAACACGTCCCAGACCTCCAGTGGCTGGGTGAAGGCAGCGACGGGCTGACAGTGGTTATTGATTATCATTCACACAATTTTTTTTCATAAGGTGGTAATATTTAAGGCTAAAGTTTGCAACATGTAATTACTAATTTCTAAATGAACACCATGGATTACAACTCAAATTATACTGTGTGTATACGCACATAAAACTACTGGTTGTGGCTACCTACAGTACACAGGGACAAATACAGTATGTAAGCAGAAGAGAAGAAGGCAAGAGGTACGGGAATAAGAGGGTAAAAATTAGGGATGCACCAATATGAATTTTTCTCAACCGATACCGATAACTGATAATCACCTGCTTCATATGGCCGATAACTGATACAACACATGCTAGCGGTTATTAATAAGTTTAACAACAGAGTCGAGCCATTTAAAAACTTGGTGTTGGATGTTAGCTGCTGTTGCTAATTAGCTTGTGCTAACAGTCTGGAAACAGTCCTTCAGCACTGTGTCTAACCTGTTTAACAGCTACGTGAAGTTTGTTGATCTGGTGCGGTGTCGGGTGGTTGGAGATCAGACCCTTTAGCGCAATCCTGTTGTCGTCCACACTGCAACATGTTTTTCCCTCTCGACAGCGTGGTGCAGTTTTTCTTCTTTGTTTATTGGCGGCTTGCAAACCACGTTTAAAGGTACATGTGACGCCACTCACTGTGTC
Organism: Epinephelus fuscoguttatus; assembly: GCF_011397635.1. Classification (NCBI taxonomy): domain Eukaryota; kingdom Metazoa; phylum Chordata; class Actinopteri; order Perciformes; family Serranidae; genus Epinephelus; species Epinephelus fuscoguttatus. The sequence goes on from NC_064761.1 coordinate 35,532,516, forward strand.
GGGTTTGTAGATGTTGCCCTAGTTAAGTCAATGAAAGCAGTCTGGCTTCGTATTATCAGCTCTATTTATCAGCTATAATTTTAATCATCGGAATAATGCATAATAATAAAAATGTCGCATTATCGGCCCGATATATATCGTGCCATCCCTCATAAAAACTTTGTGTTACAGCATAATGTAATGAAATAACTTATGGTATGGTATATAGGCTGTATAATAAAGATGAATGACATGACAGCTACCCAAAAGTGAAGCCAAAACAACTGGATCGCCCCCTGGTGGCTGGCTACAGTATAGGCTATACACCCTGCCCGCCTCCACATTAACAGATGGGATACTGGCCAAACTAAAAAATCAAATTACACGTCAAATAAATTTTTCCAAAATTGGATTCTATCATTTTATGTAGATCTTATCACATGGATGTATATTTAAGTCTTTGTTTTTCTGCCAAGTTTGGTTTTAATTAGTTATTTGATGCTACAAAAAGAACGTTTGACATCATGATTGACAGCTGCATGTGCTCACAATCAATGGTGCTAATTTGACGGATGAGTGAATGGACAGGAAGCAGGTACTGCGGAGATCGCTACTATGCAGCTCTTAATGGCGTCACCTGTTAAATTTTGGTGCAGATACACAGGTTATTTTTCACTTTCATTATCATTGTGAGACGGGGCATTTGGCCTTGGCGGAACAAAGGCCATACACCTTGAAATCCAGTAAATGGTATTAAATTCCAGCGGTCACAAAACGTAGTCAGTTGTAGAAATACGATGAATTCATATCACAATCCACACTGACAGGTAGCAGTAATCTTCTGAGCCGGTCAAACTTCATACAGAGCAGTCGTCATAGAGCTCCAGAGGACAAACAGTAGTTTGAATGGAGAATCGAAACAATTGTAACACAGCTACAATTATAACACCACTTTTTTTCTCAAACTGAGGTGGGGGTATGGAAACATAAAAACACACATATCATGCATCTAATCACACTCTTACCCACATCCACATGTGAATTGTTTGCAAAGAACTTTGCCAGAGATATTAAAGAAATATCTCAAGACCTCTTGCTTCGTGTAAAGAAGCTATAATACTGACCACAGTTTAGAAGTACATAATAAATGCACAGCTGAGATGATGAAGCTTCAGCTGGCACAACCACATATTTTAGCTTTGTAAATATATCCAGACATATGTGGCTGAGTTTACAGATTTATTATAGAAGACTGGACTATTGGCCTTGGCTGAAGTCTGCGCTCTCTGAGGGGAACAAAACCTTTGGCTAAGTCCGGGAAGACAGGTAAACCTATATAAACAGTATATTTACAAGAGGGAAAAAAGTATTGATTGTAGGAGAACTCATTTTACAAGGCTATTATATTGAACTGGGCAGTCATGTTATAAAAATGATGATACATTGCCACCATCAACATTAATAGTTTACCTATCATGCCTAAAAAAGCTACCATATGTCGTATCGTCTTGCCACGTAAGGAAATAGACACTTGACACTGGACAACATAAACATACATATTACCCAGCAATCATTACAGCATATGTGAGACAAAAATATCAAATCCATTTTCAACCGCTTATCCGAAGACAGATCGTGGGAGCAGCAGGCTGAGCAAAGTATTCCACACACCCCTTTTACCAGCGACACTTTCCAGCTCCTCCTGGGGATCCCGAGGTGTTCTCAGGCCAGACGAGATAGATAATCTCTCCAGTGTGTTCTGGGTCTGCCCCGGAGCCTCCTATTAGTTGAGAGTGCCTGAAACACCTCTAATGGGAGGTGCTCAGGAGGCCTGATCAGATGCCTGCACCACCTCAACTGACCCCTTTTGACCTGAAGGAGCAGCAGCTCTACTCCGAGCTCCCTATCTCTAAGGCTGAGCCCAGACGTCCTTCGGAGGAAACTCATTTCAGCCGCGTGTATCTGTGATCTCATTCTTTCCGTCACTACCCAGAGCTCACGACCATAGGTGAGGGCTGGGATGTAGATGGACCAGTAAATCGAAAGCTTTGCCTTGTGACTCAGCTCCCTCTTCACCAAACTGCTGATCCATCTCACTCTCCATTCTAGCTTCACTCATGAACAAGACCCAGAGATACTTGAACTCCTTCGCTTGGTTCAGTAATTGCTACTGACTATTTACCAAAACTAATGATGAACATAGGCTTGCCTTTTTGAAGGCATATATATAGCTAATGGCATTATTTTACATTAAACATGAGTTCAAATGCTGAAAGACAGTGATTTAACGAAATGCTACAGATTAGATCGCGCAGGGATAATAAGTGTGGTTGATGTAGCTAGGGATACGCACGCATTCCCACCTAATGCCATAACGCCAGAAATAAAATGCAACAGTGATGACTTGTCTCAACCTTCCATCAGCAGAGTGATCACACTAACAATGACAACACTTTCACAGCCAGCAGTTAATTTCATCTCCACTGGGTGTCCACACCTTGCAGGCTCACACCTCCTCACTAAGGTAAAAGTTTCTGTCTCTTCCTAGCTCAGAGTTGCTCTGAGAACTTTAGGCGAGGACTCTCGCTAAGTTACGAGCTCTCTGAGAGTATTCTCAGAATGTTTGTGAATACGGCCCCTGGATCTTAAGTTATCCAAGAAAAAAAAGTGAGGACATATTAGCAGGTGCTAGGCTAACAGCCCATCACTGACATGCCCAAAAGCATTGGAGAAACATTGATTTTTAACTTAAAACTGCTTTAGTCAGTGTTTTTACTGGTTTTAAAACACCTGGTCTGGTTATTTGGGAGAGGAAGAGACCTCTGCACATAATAGTCCCTCAGTAAAAACCTTCTGAACAATTAACCCTGAAGGAATTCTTACCAGGAGAAATTTCAGCTATTTGCATTTTGTAATCATCACCACTAGATGGTACTGAATCCCCCTAAATCTGACGCACTGAACCTTTAAAGGCGCTGTATGTAAGAATGTGGCCAAAATGGTTACTGCACTCAAATTCAAAATACTGCCGCGAGTCGTGTCCGCGCCCCCTCCCCTACAGATTCGAGGTTGCTGGACAGCGGCACGCTGGAGACTGATTTGTTTGTCCACGGACGGCTGCCGTGGCAGGGCCGCGTCGCCGCATCCTTGATCTTTGGTTTCCCAGCGGACCGTTTGAGCAAGTCCGGCTTCTCTGCTGCTAACGCTGCTGCCGATATACAGCTGAAGAGGAGCCGGCTGCTAATGCTATGTACCGGGACATGCTAATGCTGCTTGCTGTGCTGCTAACATTTGTTTCTCAAAAAAAAAAACCAGTCGGGTCGATGACCCACCTGCACATGGGTTACAATGTATGATCAAAAATGAATAACAGTTGAAAGTATTGGAAATGTCCATCCCTATCTAGCTATAATGCTAGTTAGCCAACTTTGGCTAAAGCTTACCTGTCGAGGAGAAGAGTAGCCACTTCGACATCCGATTTCAAGTTCTTCTCCGCTTTCAACCATCTCCACCGTTCAGAAGCATCTCCTATGTAGACCCTCGCTTTGCCTCGAGTTTTGTCTTGGCGTTTCTGGGAATCATAACAAGATCAGGTTTAGTCACACCGCCAGCCATTGTAGCTCAGTCGTAACTGTAACTGATGCTGAGACTCTACTGACTGCGTGACTGGTAGACGGCGGTGGGTGGCGCAACAGGCCAAAACACAAATTCAAAACATAAACATGATTTGCAGACCGTAATTTTTTTTTTAAAATGCAAATATTCTGGCTGTACTATTGTTGTCGGTGAGATCAGTATGTTATATGAACATTATGAGGATTTACGATTATTTGCTTTAGATTTCTTACGTAGGCTACAGCTCCTTTAAATTGCTCAATGCAGAATGTGCTGAATGTAAAGTTCAGCTACAGGCTTAATATTTAATGCCCCACAGAAAAGTGTTTTACAAAAACTATGGGAGTAAATTTAATGCTATTTAATAATTACTGAACACAGCTGTATAATTTCATTTGAGGAATGACTACAAATGACAGGAACACAAAAATCTGCCGACTTTTGCTTTTGTATTTGTTATAAAATTAACAGCACTGTCAGTGTCTTAAAAGTCTTAATACATGGTAATCATGGTAATGTTCTGATTTCATATTCAACCTTTAGGTAATATCTGCTGACTGTGGCTTCAGGACCCCATTAGTTTTCATGTGTGGGGTTTACCATGTATATTTAATCCATCTCCCACCTTATTACAGGCACCATTTTATTGATTTCTTCTTGTTTCTTTCTCTTTCAGGGCCTACAGCTGCGTTTGCTGGGAAGCATTTAAGAGGCGCTGATAATAAGCCGAAGCATCTCAGGGAGGCCCTACAGAGAGAGAGAGCGGCGCAACTCGGCCCTGCGCTGCCAAGCCGCAAGAACAGTATGCAGATAATATACCATAGAGATGATCAAAACGTCCCGTTGCGCTCCCACATATCCTCTATTCTGTCAAGCTCCAGCTCCACTGTGGGACATTAATGTGGCGAGCGTGTCAACATGGTCAGGTGAAAAACAAAAATAGCTCTGCATGTACTCACAGTGATGATGACACATAAATTGGTGAGGCTTCTCTGTTGAAGGGCCATCTTTTCCTTTACAAAACACATGGGAGAGAGAAATTGTGACAGAATAAATTGGACATCCAAAGTGATATTAACACTGCTTTACTTTTGAAGTCGCTGCACATGTGTAATATCAGCTGACATAAAACAGACAAGACAGGGATATCACAGAAATATATACAGCATCTCTACATATATATGTGTGTTGCATATGGTGATAATTTGTATTCTTTTCAGTGTCATACACTGGGAATCAGACGGAGCACTGATGCTAGTCTTCTGGTGGTGATGTGGAAATTAACTGCAGTGCTCCCACAACTATTCGCTGTCTAACTGAGAGGGTGCATGTGTGGACAAGCATAGCTTTAGGGTCCAATAATTGTATCCTTGATGTGTCAAAACATGGTGTTCCTCCAGTATTGTGCCGAGACGGAGCCGTCACGCTTCCTGGTGAAAGGTAGAGTTTAGATTTGCCCTGGCTTGTGAAGGCCCTGGGTCTTTTTGCGCCATGAGCTAATTGTGTATATTATCACACATTTTTGGTCTCTGTCCAGTCCACAGCAGCGAAACAAGCAGGACGCCTATCAAAACCATTATTCCCAGGTGTGAAAAGCTGTCACCATCCTATATGTCACTTTTGTCTCTGCCTTGTCCCACTTACTGGCCCATTTTGCCTGGGCAGGTGAAATATGTGCCACCTGCCATTGCTTGCCCGTTTGGCTGTGGGATTGATGGAACACATTCTCGGAGAAGGTGATGGTAACTGACAGGGTCTTTACATCATTCTGCGTGGAAAAGGGAGCAATGACCATTAATCAATACTATTTTCACGCATCGAGCAGAAAAAGACAGGGCTGATTCTATTTCCGAAACTTTGCCCTTTGCCTCTCTCATGCTACAGTAAACAAGCAGGAAACAGAGAGAAATCAATTTAATTTCTTCCTAAATAAAGAATTCCCTGCTACACACTGACATGGACTGTAACATTATGGATATACACCGCAATAAGAGTGATAATTATCAAGCTGGTAATTCTTGTCTGATGACAGCAAATTCTTGTTTTGTGGTTATTTCCTGATGTAATCCAGGCAATTTTATGCTACATTTCACCAACGACTGACCAGTAAACCATGTGATGAGCGCAGAGAGCAAACTGCCACGCCCTGTTAAAGGGTACATTTGGTATTTCTGTATCCTATTCTCCCAGTTATTGTGTCTCAGTGACTAATGTGAACAACAGTTTTTGAAACTGGTCAAGTATTGAGCGATAGGACGGCAGATAGCAGCTGCGATACAGGCTGCAATGTAACCAATCAGGGCATTTGTGCACAGTCAATTTACCTTCACTACAAGTGCATCTTTTTTTGCCACTGACAATTCAGAGTAAGCACACATTTCTACGGATGAATTTTCAAAGCTTTTTTCCATAATATTTCACCCAATTTTCCTGACTTTATTTAAAGGTTAAGTGTGTAAGATTAAGGGGGATTTGATGGTGTATAGCGGTGAACTACAGATTTCAACCAGCTAAAACCTTCAGCCGGCCAGGATTTTTTCAGTGTTCCTTGTTCAGGAGGTTTTTACCGTGAGCTGAATTATCTACAGATGTCTCTTCCTCTCCTGAAAAAACAGATCCAGTGATTGAAACCGGTAAAATACCTAATAACGCAGTCTCACCTTACAAATCCATGTATTTCTGACAGAGTTCAGCATGTCACTGAAGGCCGCTAGTCCAAAACATGCTAATGTGTGGTCACCTTTTTGCCTCTGATAACATAAGATCCAGATGTTCAGAAGGTTTTCATGGGAAGCTGACTGATATAATGCAGTTTCATGTTCCAAATCAGTGTAACTGCAGCGTTGCACATTGCAGATGGTCTTCTTACTATAGTGACTGTAGTTTCTGGGGCAAAACATCATTCTTTAAAGATTAATTTTTATGGAATAAATGTGATTTTTAAAATATTTTCATTATTTTAATTTCTAAACTTGCCCTGTACCAGAAACAGCCTCGTCCTAGACGAGAATTTACATTTTCACACAATTAAAAAATGTGTTAAAAACCCTCAAAATCCAAAACTGACAGTACGTACTGAACATAAAATGTACTGATATAATCATCTTTGTTTTTTAAATATATATTTTGTGAAAATGCTGGACTTTAAAGAGGTGTCCCAGATTTTTGTTGTTTTGATTTCTACAAAAACATAATTTAATCAGGCATAAAATGGAGCGATATCACAAGGACTCCTGTCTCACTTCCTGGTTTCCAGAAAGGCGTGAATTTCTGTTTTTTGATAAATTGATTAAATAATATTGCTATCAGGTGTGTCTCAATTAAAACTAAATAAGAACTATGGTTTAAAAATGAGTATTTTAATTGGCATTAAGAGAGCTCTTAGCAACTTTGAGAAATTAGGGGAAAAAAACTCACTACGACTACTGTGAAATGAATGAATATATTACTTTTTGTCAACTCTGTAAGACGTCAGCGCTGACATCCATCAAAATAAATCACTGGGAGACTGGCCCATTACAAAGTTTATTAGTCAAGAATTTGATCTCTTAAAGTATATTTTCATAACTGAGGAGGAAAAAATTTTAACCTCAAAAAATTATGTTTTGTCTTATGGGTGCTTCATGTTGACTTCAAATGAAGTGTGTTTTATAATAATAAAAGTACTGTTTCTTTAAATGGCATCTGGTGGGTATGGTGATGGTGATTTTGGGGCTGTGTCTGGTTAAACAAAAAGGATCTTACAAAGGTCTGTCTCTGTAGGGATCCTTTCTGTTTGTCGGCCCCTTCTGATAACAATTTGAGCACTTTTAGTGTGCGTAAATTGACAAAAATGCCCCAAGTGGTCACACTGCAGCCTGTTTCGAGGCTGCTGGCTGCAGCGGTCTCACTCAATTCTGGACTAATTCTAAAAAAAATGGAAAAACACAGGAAAATAGTTCCAGGTTGAAAAATTCCAAACTTACCCTTTAAGTAAAGGGAGGCAGCAGTGGGTGCCAACTCTCCATTCAGACCACAATCTAGTATGCACAGTGCCCCCCCCCACCCCCACTGTCTTTAAGCCATTTACCAGCCCTGCTGACAGTCAGAGCCAGACACACTCACTGATACTTCCTGGCAGGTCTCAGCCTTAAAAAAATTCACCTAAAACGCCACCACTCTACCTTTTAATTTCACTTAAAGAAAAAAAAAGACTCTTTTTAATGTTTGGGTTAAAGTGAGTGCTGCAGGAAGGAATTGCAATGCTGAGCAGAATCCAATCTGTTGATTAATCATCCGGCGTTACGGGCGAGATGACTTCCGCTCCAGCACACCGTTCATGGAAAAGCTTTTTTCATGCTTTATTTAACAGAGAGTCATTTTGATTAGTGTGGAAAGATACATTGAGAGGCACAATGACTAAATCAGACCTGTCAGTGGCTTTTACTTACTGAGGGGAGGATATTGACAAGACAGGCAAAGGCAGCTGAGGAGGTGGCTACTGAGGGAGTAGACAGATAGCACAGCAGGTCCTTTTCTGTATATTAATGTTATATACATTTACAAATTAAACATCATTCCTGTGTGCATCCTGTGTTTTGAAATAAGACACATTTCCTAAAATATACTCTTAATGTGGGACAACCGAGAGATTATTTCCTTTGCTTCATTCTCTCTCGTCTTTCTCAGCACTCTCACAAAATGCCTGTGAGAAAGGAAGAAAAACACAAACTGCCTGCCTTAACATTTGCCATTCCAACAATCAATCAATCCTCCAACCACTACAAGAGGGCTCGACGTTTATGGGTTTTGCTCAGTCAGACGGCTTGACTGCTTGCTATTGATTCACGCCCCAGCCTCAAATGTCAATACCACCTCTTTTGGGCTGTGTCACTGGGAAAAAAAAAAAAAAAAATCTTCATTGATCACAGTGGTTGGTGAGCAGGTGGCTTTCTCTTGCAGCGTGCCACAACAATTGGAAACACCGGTTGGTACGCCGCCCGAAATGTTGGACAGGGAATTCATGGTCCAGTAGGTCACCTGTCAGCCGCCGACAACAGTTTCTGAAGACACATCTTCACTGACCTGTGGCCACCATTAGGACGAATGCCTGCGTGCACACATGCGGGCGCATACGGGCGAAAGCATACACACACCAACCATATCTGCTTCAGTTAAAATCACGTGTTTCATGTGTTTAGTCAGAAAAAGAGCATAAAAAGTGTTTGGTGATGAAAGGTCAAGTGGAAGGGGAGTGCTGAGGCTGCATGGTAGGAAATGTGTTCAGCGGCTGGGATGAAATCTGTCTTGTTCTTTAGTCAGACTGAAACAAACTACAAATAGGCTGAAATTCTGCCAATGTTAATTTTCGGGGCAGCTCAAAGTGGGGGAAGAAATTTAAATGGCCTCTTGAATTCATACATAAATGAAACATTCATGCTGGATGAAAACAGCAACAGAGCTACTGTATGTCCCATATTTGTTTTCATAGTGATCAAACTTTGAATATTTATAAGAGGGAGAAAAAAAAAAGGATTGCATCGTAAAGAGAGCAATTCTAATTTAATGCACAGTTTACAAGGCTATTATATTCAACTGGGCAGAGTCACTGAAGCATTAGAGGAGGTCTGTTCTCTGCATGCTAATGAATTTAAATATGATGGGGATGAATTAAACATTAATTCAAAGCAAATATCATATTAATGTTATTATTGAATCAAAACTATGTTGAGTAGATTTACATTCACTTTTAATATCAGTGTGACAGAGCGGCAAAGTTCATACTTTGAATAAAAGAGGAATAAAAGGTTCAACGCTGACTTTAAAAAAAAAGACAAATATCAATATAGTAAAAACACTACTCTTATTTTTCAAGTATTTTTTATTTTTTTTTTAAAAGATTTTTAAACATAAACATTACTTTTATGGCTTTTTTGCCTTTATTAGATGGGACAAGTTGAGTGTGGGGGGGGGCAGCAAAGGGCCGCAGAATCGTAACAAGATGATGACCAACTAAAAATAGATCTTGGTGATAAAAACTAAGATTAAATCTGTGTTTCATTTTCGTTGATGAGACGAGACATGATGGTAGTATTCGTGGTGGACTATCGCACATTGAAAGCCAAGAGCGGCCATGCTTATAAATGTCGCATGAGCAATGGGCTCCAGTAAATATTCTGCACCAGGATATTTTTCTAGCCAGCAAAAAAAAAAACGGGTCCATGTCATTGTTCCAACAGCCCATTAGTCCGACATCCCGTTGTTCCGATATGTGATTATACTAGGCTATACTGTATTTGTGTACCATAGAGGATCAGCAAACACAACAAAAGTAGGCTACTGGTCAAGATACAAGTGTCATAGAGAAAAGAGAGTGAAACACCATAACCTCCTGTTATTAACTCTGGGGTCGGGGTTGTGTGGGGAGCTCTCCGTGGCGCCGAACAGCTCCCGGCAGGCGTATTTCTACCTTGACGGTGCGCCGTGACCGGGCTCTGGGTCAGCTAGGAAAGGCTTGAGGTGAAGCAGGCTCACGGCTTATGTGTTTGCCACTTTCTTTTTCATTTTAGCCCACACCATGATCTTTTCCTGACCCTAACCAAGTGGTTTTTGTGCCTAAACCTAACCAGGGTTTAATATGGTTGGAACAATGGGCTGTCGGACCAATGGGTAGTTCCCCAAAAAAACTCACACTGGAGCGGTGTCATTCAGCAGTAAATAATCAGCCATGTGTGTCTGACTGTGGATGGTGGAGCTGCTGAATAATTTTGTGGCGTTTGTTAGTTGCAGCGTTGGCTGTTAGCAATTAGCTCTGCTTGTTAGCTGCTGAATGGCAGTGGAGCAGTCGAACTGACGCCATACCCCATTTCGTAGCCTGCACCTCCCAAGAAATGTAACTACACATCGCTGTGACGCAGACCTCCTGTCTGTTTCTGTAAGCTGAAACCATTTCCCTCAGTGGAAACAAAGCTCTTATTTACTTTGATTTCACGGATCAGAAACAATAAATTCTGAAGACAATAAAGCCTCCACAAAATAGCATTTTAAGTCTTGTGTGTGATTTATCCTGGCTTCATATGAGCAGAGGAAATCTCCGCTCGTCGCCAGGCTAATTTATATAATGTAAAATGCCATAGGCTTGTGCTAGTAACATTAGCATGTTAACATTTGTTTGGAAAACGTGTTTAGTATAAGACAGTTGTTTTGTCGGTGAACCTTGTGAGTTGCAACTGAGCCAAATTTTGTAACGTTATCTTTGTTAAATGTTGCTGTTGTTCCTGGCTTCATATGAGCAGAGGAAAAAGTCTGCTAGCCGCTAGGCTAATCTATACCATGTAAAATGCCATAGGCTTGCACTAAAAATATTAGCATGTTGTATTTGTAGAGAAAATGTGTCCAGGAAAAGACAAGCGATTTGTCTGTGAATGCTGCAAGTTATGGCTGGGCTCCACCGGGCACGTCAGTGGCGTGACACGTCTGCAGCGCGAGTCCCGTAGCAGCTCGCCCCCTCGATTAATCAATTACAGCTGCTCCACCGGCAACGGGAGCGGCGCGACAACCCCCGTCTGTCGCGTGACAACTCTCTATTTTACACGGTTCTTCTATTTTTGTCGCACTACGCTCCCCTACGTGACCCTCCAGCAGATAAAAACTACATGAAATAGTGTGCTAAACGAGCACAATGTGTTTTTAAATGAATAAACCATTATCAGAGGTGATATGTGATGATTTTTGTTCATGCATTTACCCATGTTTATCTGTGATATTGTATAAATGTCCGTGGCAGACATTTGAAAGCGAGTAGATGACAAACAGTACAGTAAACTTGTAGATAACTCAAATATATGTAATAAATTAGGTGGAAAATGCTTTAACATTTCATGCAGCCTACGTGCAGCCTCTCAGCTCAGCAAACGGTAAACAACCCCGCTGGCTTCTCTACGTGTCACTTCCGTACGCAGTCAGTGGAGCCCAAATGCTGATGTGACGCTTTGCAGCTGGTGGGGCCCGGCTATTATAGTGAAACTGATTTGTGTACTTGTGTTTGAAATTGTCTCTATTAAGCCATGTTTAATGTGTGTTTAATGTGTGTTCTGAATCAACTAAACTCTACAGCACTTCACAGAAACCTGCCGCCAACTAGTGTTGTGGAGGTGTAACTGCAGAGTGACACAGACACACCACCGCACAATACTCACAATGCCTTTACTTTCAAAGCACATCTACATGTGATGGTACATTAAATTCGTAACAAACCTACTATTTGAAGCCAAACTATGTTTTTTCTAAACCCCACCACGTACTTCTGTTGCCCAAACCTCAGGAAGTAAACCTATAAAAGCAAAATTGAGTTTTTTTATCTACGTTGTAAGTGTATTTTGAAAAAGACTGCACGCATTCCTGTGAACATGAGTTACGTTTTAAAAGACACAATGCATGTAATGACTGATGCAGAAGTGTACATAGCATATCTATCACTTACCAAGTGTCTGTATTTGACAAGCTGGGAGTCAGAGTGTGTTGCAGGGCCACTGCTGATCACAAAAGTCACTTACAACCCTCACAGTTTAACACATAAAATATATTCCCCGAATGTAATTCCAAGAATAAAGAACTGGTGAACCAGCTAAACAGGCTGAAAAACGAGGGATCAAAATGTCAGCATACCACTTCTCCTGAGGTGTTGTACAGTGTACTCTTATTAAGCTGTGAGGAGAGCATCACACAATCAACAGCCCTGTTATCAGTATCAGCATTATTTTGTTGCCTTCACGGGTGTTGGCCAAGTTCTCTCACTTCATGCTGGAAAAAGGCAGAGACGGGAGACAAAGAGCCTCCTCTTCCTAATCATCATGATAAACGATGAAAGCACTTTTCCCGTCCAAGTGTCATTCTCGCACGGAGAAAATCTTTTCCACTTTAGATTGGGGTGTTTGAAGTCGCTCTCTGTCTTCTTGTCTCATTAAACATAAAAGAATGAAATAAAATTCAAATGAACTGTTTACCCTGTTACTTTAAAATGTGTAATTTACCCTCACTCTGCGAGAGAACTCACAATTACAGTGGGTTGGCTCTCCCAGATCCGTTTAGTGTATTTTCTATAACAAACCCCTATTAATCATTTCGGAGATCAAAGTGACACTGCAGAAGAATTTTAAATATTTAAATCTTCACTATTCAAATCTTATATCAGATCAAAGAATTTTGCTTTAATTTCGCGAGGCACATTGCCAGTAGATACAGAGACATACACAGAGATGCACACAAACTCCAATTAAATATTGCAAATTTCAGTAAATCTCCATACTATTTTCATATCTGAGCAGGCCTCACACTGGGTGCATCTGAACTGCTGAAGAGGAGGCAGCTCAGCACGCAATTGATTATCATGGTCGGTCTTCAGATGTTATGTGGATGACAAGTAACTTAAAAGTACATGCCATTTATGATGGGATGACTGGGGGTGGCACAACACAAATACATATAATATGTTATATGAGAAAGGTTGATATGTTTTATGTAAATTGATTGGCAACCGTTTTCACTGGAGTCAGTATAATCCATAGTTTAAGGCATACTTAACTTTTCTTTCTTTTCTTGAATGTGGAATGTGTTGAGATGTTTTCGTGCCGAGCATGACCTCTGACATCACATCTACACAGCTAAATGAGGCTTGCATGTGTTTTGATAGAAATATAGTAAAAGATGTTGCCGATATTATGGTCTCCAGTTAGTCTGCGTACTGAAATATTACTGTATCGGCCTCATTCATGGTTCGAAAGGTCAGATAAAGACATCTTTAATGATGTGATCGACTGGCAATGAGTCAGTGCAATGACCCAAGAAAGCAACTAAATTCACTGCTTGCTTAAAGCATCACTTGCTGTCCAAGTGGACCGTGAACGGGGTGTCTACATGTATCATACACTTAAATTCAATGCAATAAAACTTTTTAGGATAATTTTAACAAACTTTAAGACAGATTATTGGACAAATTATCCTTTTCTTAATCAAGCACGACAGGAAAGTATACAGGTAAGTATATCTCGTCTCATGCAGAGGTAGGTTTTATGCACAGACTATAAAAATAATGGACGTAGCTACCGTGACATCACCCATTGTAGACTATGGCATTCTGGTCGTCACCATTTTGGTCTTGTAGAGCCAGAAGTGACCGTATTTGGACAGGAGGATGGCGTTATGGAGGAGCGACGGGTGGATCCGACTGAGAGGCTACACGTAACTTTAACCCTTGATAAAATGTAAACGAGTGAGTTGTATAAAAATTCAGCCCCCGTATAGTTGTCATGAAGGCGAACATTAGCTATAGAGACCAAAACTGTTTTTAGCATCTAACTCTAAACATGTTTATTTCTGCTGTAAAGTTGGACAATGCGACGCGGGGGTCTGTGGGGATTGACTCACTTCTGGAGCCAGCCTCTAGTGGACATTAGAGGAACTGCAGCCTTTCGCACAACACTTTAGTAACTCCACACCAGGGAAATTCACACATTACAGCAGCTCAAGAGTCACAAGCAAGATACAAAACATGGTTATTAGAGTGAGTTAGGTTAATATACATTTTGCCAACAGGTAAATGCAAGTGTAAAGTAAAAAGACAGTGTGAGGTTCAGAGGAAGGTTTTAAGATTAGTAACATCAGAAATGTAGACTTGACTCATTTTGACAAAACTAAATAAAATGATGGATAAATGAAAAAGTTAAAATGTTCACATATTCAAATTTAAGACTATTTAATAGCTTTTAAGGCAGAATATTTATGAAATTGTATTTAAGACAGAGCCAAGCAGACACCCTGGTAAAGCTTTGAATTGACCGATCTTTAATCACACAGGCCTCAACAGTCATGTGTGGATTGATAGAACACCACACAACAAACAGTTCAATCAGTCTGTCACATCTGTCATGTTTCATGGAAACAAATGAAAAGTAAACAGACGGTTGCAATAAGTTCAGAGAAGTGCATCGTCTAACATGAGTGGGAATTATAGCTGAGTTAAGGCAAGCCAAGTGACGGGTGATAGAGCTATGCAATGTGTCATTGGTAGGGCTTGGAATTTTTAAAGGCTCAATGCCGACAATACAGTACTGTGCTATCACAAGACAGTCACTAGAATAAATGTTTGGCAATGTACGTTTCTGCAACCATGGATATGTTACATTTACACGTTATTATGTAGTTGATACTTTGAAACCTCACATTTTAACGACACTGAGGGCAACGAAAAATGCTTGTTTATGCTTTGCAAAGATCAAATTTAGGGGCATAGCACCAAATTCTGTGCCCTGTCTTTCTCCCCCCACCACACATATACCCCTCTCTAGCTCCATGTCTCTCTCATGCACCTGTTCACTTATTTATTTTACAAATAATTTCGCCAACAACTGTACCCAAGCATGGAGCATACAGGATTGATATTAGCCTCTTAACCTAACACATATAACAAAACAGGCTATGATACCACACAGAGGGAGCAGGTCCTCGTCTATGATGACATCCATGTTGTACCGCCAAGTTTCTATAGTGGCCCAGAATGGACAACCCAAAAGATGACTACACATAGGGCCGTTAGAAGCCCGACTGCAATGAAAAGCAACAGAGTTTCAGTGGTCTGTAACACCTGTAACACACTGCTTTATTCAGGGTTTTGACCGGTTTAAATCACCTGGTCCGTTTTTGTTTGGGAAGGAAGAGACCTCTGTGGATAATTCGGCTCATGCTAAAAACCATCTAACTGTACAGATTGTAAGATATGAGAGAAAAAAGATGAGCAGACACATTAGTAGGGGGTGGACCGACATGCCAAACTGCATCAAAGATACACTGATTTGTAATATGGAGCTACTTTACTCAGTGTTTTTGCTGGTATAAATCACTGGTTTCCTTTTGGAGAGGAGGAGACCTCTGCAGATAATTCAGCATCATGAAAACTGAAAATAAAAAATTCTAAACAAAACCAAACTTTTTATTCTCGGCTTTTTAAGGCACCCACTCTCACTGGGGCCCTGAGTCCCACTTGCCCCCCCACAATGACACCCCTGCTTGAAACACCAGGTTTTTCTGCCACTATCCCAGCTGTAATAACAGCGACAGGAACACCCACATTTGGTGGCTAAGAAGCTGCTGAAAATGCAGCGATGACTTACTGAAACACAATGGGTTTTGTTGTCTGTTGGTCTTGAACAGTGGCCCACAGCTTGGCAGCCATCTCACCTTCGCTGTCCATCAGTCCCTCCGTCTCCTAATAACAAAGCTAGCTCATACACTGTATAAGAGTTAATATGATACATATAAGACGTACAAATGTAACGTATTCGTGGTTTGCAGAACGACACAATGCCAACATTTTCCTCTGGCGACTGGGCTGGCTATCAATACCAACACAACTCCTCTGACACCTTACTTGAAGAATTTCAACCTGCACCAAAAACTGCAATACTGAACCTTAGTCATAAGTGCCTGACACCACTTCAGAATGACACCTCTGCTCTTCCATCCTTGCATTTCTCCCATGTGTCGAAACTAAGACGTCAACGGTTGAAAAACCTCCAGAGCCACAGCAGCATCTGGTTTATTCCCCAGAAGCTGCATGTGGATGACGCACATTAGGCTGGATCGCTGGGGAAAGAGGCTCATCTATCTTTTTTGCCAGTGATGTCACATTCCCGACGACGGTGATGGAAGATATAAAATCTCCTTTCAGTCGATCTCACCTTCACCTCTGCACTCTAATCTCTCTATTGCACAAGCAGCTCAACTGGTAGACTGTTTGCCCCGGGCCTGCTCCCAGCCTCAGGGCGATCAGCTGCTCCCAGACACCAGTAACATTTAACACAGCGCACTAATACTGAGGAGAGGTGCTAACATGTGTTGAAAAAGTGGCTGAAATAATTACTGAATAGTAGAAAACAACGCGAGTGCCGCTGAAACAGTTGTACGCTGCATTCAGGTCTGCCTTGCAAAAAATAAGAGTATGATATACATAACAATGGGTTCAACTGAAATATATAACCTTGTCTAATTAGACTGTGACACTATATGCCTCGCAAAGTAATTGCCGTTGTGTCCCTGTCAAGCTGTCTCATTATCAGCGCAAATTGGATGGATCTCTCCCAATCTGATTACCACTGAGCGATCAAACTTCTCACAAGAAAGCGCGGGAGCCTGGCAGGTGGAATACCTCCATTTTACTAAAAAAGATGGCCATGCAAATCAGTCAGCTGGCACGGCGCTCGGAGGAGTTCCTTGTGAAAATTGCATAGAAATTTCGAAATAACGGAAGGCATGACACCTCTTTGAAAAATGCAAAAGTGAACAGATGGATGTGTGCCACCAAAAGCTCTCATTGCGGCGGGCTAATACTATGCCTTTGACTGCAATCCGTGCTTGATGTTATCAGTTCATCTTTTTCTATTGTGTTTTTCCTTTTGGAATGGGAGAAACATTTTCCCTGTGGATTGGAAGGTTTTCATGAGCAGGCAGATGGAGAAAATATTGTTGACATTAAACTGTTCCTCTTTAAGGGAATTGTTGTGACAAGGTGGAGCTCCCATCACTCGAAATAGCAGCTGTGTGCTGTTTACAAAGGGGCCCAAAGCAATGTTTGTTTCCATTGAAACGGTGGCAACTTTTCTGTCTTTGTAATGAAGAAGCTTCTGGCATTATGTGTTTGCTCTCACATCTACTGTCATCATAATACAATATTTTTTTGTAGCAACAGTGTTAGTGTTGTTACAAACTTACAACTTCTGCTGCTATTATGATGTTTTTTAATTATTGCCACAGCCTTCCTGTTTGTCTTTATGTGCTCGCTCTTGTTAGGGACCGTACAAAAACCGTTGAGGTATGGAGCGGGGCTGAACCTGCGGGTCTTTTAAAAAAAAACGCAAGGCCCACACCAGCTTTAAAAAATGTCAGTGGACCTTCACTTTGACTTAGAAGAAAATTGCAACATCTGCCATTACAGACTGAATCATAGTGTTTGTTCACAGTAACCCCTGCGTCACGATCATAACAGTGCTGAACAAACAGTGGTGAGAAACAGCTAAAATATCAAGAGATGGTTAACTCTTCTAATTTATCTGTTGGTGGGCCACAGACTGAAGAAAACAACAGCTTGATTTTCTCTAGCAGTCGGTCCAATCAGCAGTGAGATGTCACTGTTGGATGCAACCATAGACTGCATAAAATAATGGACGTCACCCATTGGTTTGTGGACTCCTGTTTTGAAGCCTTGAGTTAAGCATTTAGGCTGTCACCATCATGACTATCTGGAGCCAAATGTGATCATACTTGGATACAAGATGGAGGCTCCTGATGTCACGGAGTGGATATTAGTCAAAGACTGTGGTAAGGCCTCACAGACAGCCTGTCACTCAAAGCGCCCGACCCCCACAAAAATATGCCCGGATAATAATAACGGCCCCGATCATACAGAAAGTGTTTTAGCAGCTGGAGGCGGCTTTTTGTAATTGTTTTTAACAAGAATGAAGCTTTTTGCTCGCTGTTTCAATGCACCACACATTTCTGCATTCTAGGCCCTGTCATTTTTTACCCATGTAATCTCTCGTTTTGTCATCTTTTTTTCCCGTTGACCAATCAGATGATTTGAGAGGCGGGCCTTCTGTGGTGGTCCCAAGTCATCCTAAAATATGCCTGGAAACGTCCATCATGGAGGAGAAGCTCCTGGACCAACTGGTGGTACTCCCCAAGATCCACCCTCTTTTTTAGGACCTCATGTACCCACACAGATCTCCGTTTCCCTGTGCCCAACAAACTATTTACTGACAGCCTCTAACCCCCAACCAGAGCTACAGCAAGGACCCACTGCCTCAACATTTTAAGAACAAGATACTAATTACTGTTAAAAAAAAAAAAAAAGAAAAAAAAAAGCAGTAGATTTGTTACACAGGAAGGTTAGTGTAAGGACAACAATGAAAAGGCGCAGCAAGCATTTTTTCCTAGTGGCATTCAGTTAAAAAAAGGCAGTGTGGTGTGCCTCACAATTTGCAACCTACAAAATTGTTTTTGTGTGATCCGGGCCTAAGCCTTCATAAAATATAAACAAGTGAGTTATATAAAAAATCATCCCCTGTACAGTTCTCATTAATGTTGAATTTTAGCTATGGATTCCGAAACCATTTTTTGCACCAGCTGTAAACATGTTTATTTCTGCTGTAACTTTTAACATAAGAGTTTATGGGGATTGACTTACTTCTGGAGCCAGCCTCAAGTGGCCATTAGAGGAACTGCAGTTTTTGGCACTTCCGTGTTGGCTTGGTTTTTGTGCAGCTCAATTGTCAAAACAAATGTTGACAAATGTTTACATTTCCGTAATGCTGTAGTTAAAATGTGGTTATGTTTAAGCACAAAAGCTGCTTGGTTATGGTTAGGAAAAATCATGTTTTGGCTTAAAATTGTAGCTGGAAATGCAGCGATGTGTAGATAAATAACAGAGCCGAAACACCAGATAGGTCAGACCACTGGTGTTTAACTATATATCGAGGGTTTGAAGCACAAGGGGCGTAAGTGACATTTTCAGAATTTTACAGGAGAGCTAAAACAAACTTTTCATTGATTGTAATTACTTGATTAAAAACAACATATTTGAGCAATCTACACTTTTATAGAGATTAGGCTTCACGGAATCCATATTTTAAAGAATTATTATTTTTTTAACTACAAAAATACAGCTTTTTAGCCAAAACGTCACTTATGCCTTTTGTGCGCCGACATTTTATTACCTATTGTTTGTTGCTATGGGCGTAAGTGACATTCAAAATATGATGATACTGGAATAGAGACAGAGTAACAAGCCAAAATAAGCCACATTTTTTTTATTTTATTACTCATCATTGACAATATACTGTAACATAATATTTGTACCATACTCTATACTCTAAATATAATTTCATTAAAAAACAGTAACAGTGAGCCCATTCAAAAACAGTTCGTACAATACTCTAAATACATCAGTTTATTTAACCCCATGTAAGTAACTCCAGGAACCCCATGTTATTTTCTTTCTGACAGTTTAAATCTTTGAATTGTCAATTATCATTAACATTGCATGAATTATTTAAACTCTACAGTTATGGCTGAAAATGACAACAGAAATAAGTAAGTTTGCCAATTTCACATATCCCTGCTATTCAAATCAATTTCCAATTGTCTACCTGGAAGTGACAGCTGTTGCTGTTAGCGTGACGTCACAGTGATTCTATCTATAATATCTCAAAATAATAATCACAATGTCAACTTTGTACAAGTCCTTTAATCTTAAAAAATATTTAGGTGCATATGTAAACATATTATGTAAATGGCAAAATAATTTTCACAATAACCAAAGTCACATTAGATATAATAGTATAACAAAACAGGTGAGTACCAAACATCACCAGCCACTCTATTTTTGAAACAACAGATACACATGAACATTGTCAACGACTAAAATTTGAAAAAAATTCAAAACCCAACCTTGGTCTTCCAAAAATTTACCACTACACTCCTTTCAATGAAAAGAAAAAGTACACAACCTCAGCCCCTGTAATTTCTTACAGTCCCTTACTGTGGAGAGAGCGAAGGCGTTTAGATATACTGTCTACCTTGTGTTTTTGTTCAGGCCGTTAAAACATAAACTTGGCTTACTTGATCGACCCCTTGGGAGGAGCTGCAAAGATTTGTCAGTGTGAAGTCTCAGGCGGAAAGTCTAATCAATGAACTGGCCTGGGCTCTTAATTACTGCTGCTTTTGCCACTGTAAGGAGAAATCAATGATGTCAAGTATTCAAAGCAAGAGACAAGGCTGCTGCACACTACACAGAGCAGACACACTTCATAGAGTCACATTGCTACTACAAAAGCCCTCCTCCTAGTTAACACAGTTCCTTCCACTCCACAGCGCTGCCGATTCTGAGCCAGTCGATTCAAAGGCGTTGTTATAAAGACTATAACATAATTAAAAGTGACGGCAAAAGAAAGACGATGGATGTAACACGATCGATCGGGAGTAGGTGACTCAAGAATGATTTATTGATTTAATGTATATTGAGAAAAATATTATGTTAAAGAAGGTTCATTTCTTGCACAAGCAAATGAACAAAAATGAGATGTTTTACTAATGTAAATTTATTTTGAAAAAGACTGAACAAAGACTTTTCAAAGACATGCAGAGACTGTACAGTTCCTGTGAAGACAGCAGTGTATTCTGACAAGACACAATGCATGTAACAAGCGTAAATTGACACGGCGTCCGCAACATCAACAGCAGAATACCTTGCACATAATATGTAGACATGAAAGCCTACTGACCAAGCGGCAATATGTGACAAGTTGGGAGTGAGAATGAGTTGAGGATAATGGAGGTCTGGTACTGTCTATCTTCAGACTCATGCATTCGAGGATTGAAACAACAACATACAAACACATCAGTACAAATATTCAACTAACATTTAGAGGTAAACAAACAGCCATCGACACAGGAAAGAGCGCCACCTTAAGAAACTTCACACAACTCATGAGAAGATGTCAAAGTACCGCCCCTAATGTTTGACTGAGTGCTGATCTCTGTGCGGTGAAGGAACGCCACAACAATCAGCTCTCAGCAACAAACGCAGAGACTATTGAATGTCTTCTGTCTATTTGAGTTTACACAACTCTGCACAGTTTCTTACACAAGAATGAGACAGCCAAAGTCCAACATAGAGAGGCTCAAGGAATGTGGTCTGGACTCTGTGAAGGAGAGTCATGGTTTCAGAGATGCTGTAGAAGGACAGAATACCTGCACTGTGATCCAGGTGCACTCCTACTCTGGAGGACTGCGGACCTGAGACGGGTGTTCGGACTTTGTCGTGCCAAAAGTAATAACAGTCTGGGAAACACTGTAATGCCCAAGATTTGTCATTTTGTCCAAATGGATTACCCAGCCTGCTGATACTTTTGTATGCGACTGCTATATGAACCCCACTCCCACTCCACTCCACCTCCCAGTAACAACGTCCAGTCAGACCCTCTTCACTGAGGACCTGAGACCATCCAAAGAATCTGTCTGGGTGATCAGGATAAGGCTGTATCTTCCTCTTGAATTTTGCCTTTCTGTTCCCCTCAGATAATAACACCTTGTATTGTGCTGTGTTTGGATCCAATGTGATTTCATGCGAATATTTTAAGAACTCAGCTCTGGTCTTAGGCTCTGGTTGTGATGGTAAAACCTCCACTGCCTTCACTGTCAGTGAGACGTTCGTCCATTTCTCCCTCAGAACTTCCTGTAGTTTATCTCTGACTTCTGACACAGCCGCTGTCACATACTTGAAGTAGCGCAGAGGACGGATATTAATGCTCAGTGAGTCACTGAGCAGTGACAGGGAGGGGAAGTTGTGTAGAAACTGGTTGTGATCCTCCGTTTGTGAGAGCTTCTTCAGCTCAGCGTCTTTCCTCTTCAGCTCACTGATCTCCTGCTCCAGCTTCTCCTGAAGCTCTTTGATTTGACTCAATTCGGTTTTCTGCCGGGATCTGACCTGCTGCCTCACATCAGAGCGTCTTTCCTCCATGAGACGGATCAGCTCAATGAAGATCTTCTCACTGTCCTCCACCGCTTTATCAGCAGAGCCATTGAAAGCCTCCACCTCCTGTTGGAGCAGCCTCACATCTTTCTCTCTGTCCTGGATTCTTTGCTGGATGTTTTGCCGACTCACCTCCAGCTCTTTCTGCCTCTTAGTGCTTTCCGCTGCAGCTGACACTGTGTCGTGGCCTTTATGTTCATCCACAGAGCAGAAACAACAGATACACTGCTGATCAGTGCGGCAGAACAGCTTCATCACCTCACCATGACGAGAACAGATGTTGTCCAGGAGCTTCTTGCAGGGCTCTACCAGCTTGTGTTTTTCAAATAACTCAAAATGAGGTTGGAGGTGTTGCTCACAGTAAGAGGCCACACACTGCAGACAGGACTTGACGGCTTTCCGTTTTCTCCAAGTGCAGACATCACAGGCCACATCTTCAGGTCCAGCATAGCAGTGACCAGCAGGAGCAGTTTGGAGTCCAGTCTTCTTCAGTGCCTCCACTACAGCTGCTAACATGGTGTTTTTCAGCAGGACAGGCCTCGGTGTGAAGCTCTGCCTACACTGAGGGCAGCTGTGGACTTTCTTCTCATCCTCTCCATCCCAGAAGCTTTGAATACAGTTGATGCAATAGCTGTGTCCACAGGGAGTAGTCACCGGATCCTTCAGTAGATCCAGACAGATGGAACAAGAAAAGGTTTTTTGGTCCAGCTGAACTCTTTTCTGCGCCATTTCACCTCTCGCTGACAACGACTGTCTGAGTCTCACTTTCTTAGAAGCGAAACTAGTTTGAGCTCTGACCTAAAAAACACGTCTGCACTCTCACGTGTGCAGTGAATGGGGCCTGTCAGCTTTCTCACTTCACTACCATGTTGATTACGCCCATCTTTAAAATGTAGATCTGATTGAAGGGAACAAGGGAATCTTTGGTTTGTGAAGAGGAGGGAGAGGTTATCACGTTTTTCCACATTCCAGGACGAGGAGCAGCACTTGTATGCTTCTGCAAGCCAGTCAAGTTGCAGATACAGTTTATATTCTCTTCTGTGAAAACAGGGATGCTTCACACACATCTTGTCCCCGGCAATACAAAAGATCTATACAATAAGCACAGTTTCAAGATTAGTGTCAGCAACTCAGTATCTGACCAAATGTCTCCCCGTCTGTTCCTGAGTAATGGCCAGAAAAGTGTTTTTGCAGAATATTATGATGTCACAGTGAAGCTGACCTTTGAGCTTTTGGATATCAGCACTTTTTATCCTAGTCAACATTTGTGTGAAATTTTGTCAAACTTGGCATACAAATTCTTGAGTTATGGCCAAAAACATATTTTGGGAGGTAACACAGACGTTGAACTTTAACCTTCGACCACCAAAGTTACAGGAATGAGACGGATGCAAGGTCGCAGTCATCTTTGACTACCAAAATCTAATCAGTTCATCCTTGAGTCAAGGTGAACGTTCGTGCCAAATTGTTAAAAAAAAAAAAATCCCTCAAGCTGTTCCTGATATGTTGCATTCATGAGATTCAGAAGGATGCAAGGTCACAGCGACCTTTGACCCCCAAATTCTAATCAGTTCATTCTCGAGTCTAAGTGGAAGTTTTTGTTGAAGTCCCTCGAGATATTCTTGAGATATCACATTCACAAGAATAGGACAGACGGACATATGATGTACAGACAGATGGATGGAAGGGTGGACAACCTGATGGACAACCTGATGGACAACCTAATGCCTTCCGCCACGTTTGTCGTCAGTGTGAAAATCTAAAAACATTTAAGTTTTCAGTTGTAAATTACTTCCTTGCTCCTCAGGTTTTGGTGATGGCTCCATATTTCTGGCTCCATGATCTACTTGATCTACATAACTACTTGCATTGCTAGAGCATGCTGTTGTGACCATGCATGGAGCATAGGGCCGTAACGGTACGTGTATTTGTGTCGAACCGTTCGGTACACGACTTTCAGTTCGGCACGACCCTGTACCGAACTATTGGGCGCAGGATATTATTTTATTTTATTTTATTTTATTTTATTTTATTTTATTTTAATTCTGTTTTTGCGAGCCGAACCATTTAAAATATCTAGTTCCCCGACGGACATAATTGAGTGATGGACCGAGTCCCGTAAATCTCCGCTTTCACTTTGTGCAGCGCATTCTCGCATTTTGACAACATGGCAAGTGAGCCTGACGAACCTGAAGACCCACCTGCAAACCTTAAGTCCTCCGTTCGGGAACACTTTGGTTTCAGGGTAAAATACGAAGATGGAAATAAACAAGTGGACAAGACAAAAGCAGTGTGCCGACACTGCAGAACAGCGGGCGGGTATGTACTTGGAAACACGTTTAACATGCTAACGCATCTAAAGCGACACCACCCGAATTTGAACGTTAACCGGCACGCAATCTGGTGCAAATTACGATATCGTCTTCGTTTAAAAAGAAAGAGCGTTTCCCTGACCATTCTGATTGCGCTAAAGAAATAACCAACGCCATTGGAGTTGAGTAAAATTGTTTAAGCTGCACTTTAGATATAAGCATGTTTTGTTTACTGCACTTTAACAAAGTGGGAAAGCTAAGTAAGTTCCTAGTAAAACTGAATCTGAGCAGGCTTTAAAGCTGACCAGCTGCACTATACTTTTTATTTTAACTGAGTAAAACTGTTAAAGCAGAAATGTATATTTATATTTTTCATTCAAAAAATGTGTTAAAAAAAACAGCAGGATTTTATTTTTCACTTTTATATTTCTATTTTCATTCAAACAATGTGAAAAAGCAGGATTTTATATATATTTGTTTCATTCAAAAATTGTGTAAAAAGAGTTAACTGCTGTGGTGGTATGTTTTAATAAGGTTACCAATAAGTAAAAGATATTTAATAGTTGTCTATTTTTTTCATTACTGTACCAAAAAAAACCAGAACCGTGACATGTGTACCGAGGTACATACCGAACCGTGATTTTTGTGTACCGTTACACCCCTAATGGAGCATTCAGTGAATGTGTTCATGGTCTTAAACCAGCACAGAGAGCATTTGTGCAAGACAGACCCTGTGAATACTTTTTTCCCAGGCTATGTGGTCTTTGTTCACTGTGCAACACAGAGTTAGACCCTCTACACTTGCTCCAAACTGAACATGAACAAAATTCATGCCGCATGTGTCACCAAACTCCTTGCCATGTTTCCAGTAGCGTTTGAGCCACAAAGTTAGGGTGTTTTTAGCAAACTGTCGCCACAATTCCAATGGCATTTGTGCCACCAAATGGATGTTTTTTAGCATGGTTTGTGCACCGTCTTTGTTCACCGTGCAACACAGAGTTAGACCCTCTACACTTGCTCCAAACTGAACATTTAAAATAAAATTCCAGGGATGCTGTAGAATGTCTTTTTTGGCCATTGTATGCATAAAGTGTTATCCTGCATAACACATTCCTCTTTCCTTAGTCTCATATTCTCTTAGTCTCCGGTAGACGTTCACTGCAAGCCTTTTTCTGCAACTTCCAGGATACCTCCAGCGTTCCCACAGGAACTCAGTATCGGCAGCATCAGAATCCCATGTGGACCTCCAAATGTAACTGAAGGGTCTACATATTCAATAATACATTAATATGGTGGCCATACAAAAACTGGATTCAAAGTTTTACTTCAACCCTCTGCAGTCAGATTCATATTAGGCTCACTGCTTCAGCCTAACTATTTTTTTCTCCTCCTTATTAAAATTGTCTGTCTAATGGCTACTTTGCGGGCTTTACCATGGCACATGATGAAATTTTCATGACCAGTGAACTATTCCGCTTTCACATTAGGGCCCCACAAAGCTGAACCTGAAAGCACATGATGTGCATATCATCCATCCTCATTAATGAATGCATCGGTCCATCCATGATAGAAGTCAGCTCTGTCTGCCACGCTACACCACAGAGGAAGACCATACAGTATATACACTTGTAATGTGGTGATCCCATTCTCTGTTCTCTTTCTCTGAGCACACAAACTGTAGTTCAAACGACTGAGAGCAAGACGCCAATTTTCTGTCATCAGTCTGGAGTTGGGTGAGAGATTCCCACTCCTGATACTTCATAAATCGCATGTGGACATTATATTCATTTGTCTCCCCTCAGCCCAGTCATCAGAGGTAAATGCTGGCACTGTATGTTTCTGTAAATCTAGGACACATTACATTTGCATGTTTCATATGCATCATTTTATTGTATTATTTCTAAAGTGAAGTTCTGAGCTGACTTTGTCATCAGGAGGTGGAGGGGATGCCGGACGCCATGACACACCCAGGCAAGATGACTGCAGACCACCATTCAAGATCAACTAACAACAACACAGGTTGTTTTTTTTAGCTAGCTGTCACTGTATTTCCAGCAGCATTTGTGCCACCAAATGTGGGTGTTTTTTGTAACCCACCACTGTGTTTACAGCTGTCTTTGTGCTACCAAATGTGGCCATTTTTTAGGAGACTGTCGCGACATTTACAGTGGCATTTGTGCCACCAAATGCAGGTGTTTGTTTAGGAAGCCATCCCCACATTTTCAGCAGCATTTATGCCACCAAACCCCATGTTTTTAGCAAATCAATGGTACATTTCCAGTGACGTCTGTGCCACCAAATGCAAGTGTTTTTAGCAAATTGTTGCCACATTTCCAACGACATTTGTGCCACCAAATGGATGTTTTTTAGCATGGCTTGTGTCATCAAACTCAGGTGTTTTAAGTCACCCTTTGATGTGTTTCCAGGAGCATTTGTGCCAGCAAACTGAGATTTTTTTTTTTTAAGCAAACTGACACTGCATTTCTAGCGGCATTAGTGCCAACAAACGTGGATGTTTTTAGTAACCCCTCGCCGTGTTTCCAGCAGTGTTTGTGCCACCAAATGGGGGCGTTTATTAGCAAACCGGCGCAGCATTTCCAGCAGCATTTGTGACAATAAAGGCCCCCAGCTGGAACTGAACCTCAACTTAGCCATGATATGGTATGAATCTCAACCACTTAGCTGATACTTTTTGGCGCTCTAATACACAGAGAAACAAGATTTATCGGGCAACATGATGACACAGACAGAAGACAGAAGCCTTCGCTTTCTGTTGCAAAAAAAATAAATGTTCCAGGTATCATGGTAATCATTTTACATCGATATATATAAACAGGATTATGCAAACAGCAATCTCCTGCAGCTGTCCGATGAATGTCTGAATTTAAAGGGTTAACGGTGAACTGAGTGAAACTTAATCTGTACCAAAAAATCATGAACTAAACAAAACACAGCGAACATGAGGTGGGTGCAGAAACTGCAGCTGACTGCTGACAGCATTTCAGAGTAAACAGTCTTCTATTTAGTGTAAATGTAAGAACCACATTTTCTGCCTTTGTCAGTGCTGACTCCTGCAGCTTCTCCAGACTGCACCACACACACCTCTCAGACAAACTTAGCATTTCCTACTGTATGCTTTTGTTTGCATGAAGCACTGACTCTGGAGGAGATCACTCGCCAGGACCCGTCATGTCTGCAGCACTTACACTGAGATAACATGAGACTTACAACTGTGTTAACACAACCATTATCGCACAGTGGACAGACCTGGACGTCCTTGTATTCATAACTACATGCATTAGCAGGTACATTATAGTGTTGAGCAGTGACTCGGTGCCAACACTGATACGAGCGGGACATTCTAACGGGATTAATGACAACAGACTGCACTAAATCCTAAAGGAATCATTCATGTTGCTGAACATGAAAAAGTATCTTGAATTAACAATGTAAATGCATCATTAGCACATTAGAAACCGTCAACTGTAAGAGAGAATACCATGACTTGTTACACTAATTGAATTAGCAGCTCTGTTAAACATGCATAAATAGTGACTGCACTCTAAGGACAACAAGTGAAATCAAGGTAGTGATTCTCTTTGTTGTCATTTCCTTTTAGAGGGAGCGTTACCAGCAAGGTCTGCTCTCATTTCACTTCAGCCTCTCTCTTTAGCAGCCTACACAGCTTTATATCCCTTCATTAAGGGATGTTCCACCTTAAACTGACCTGTATGTACATACTTTTGAGGTGCTTTGGGGAATATATTTTCTGAACAATATTTTCAATAAGGTGCAAGGTTTTTTGAGCTGGGCCTAAGGGTAACAATGCTGGTCAGTTGGTCCAGATATTCTGACATCCAGACTGACCTCTGTGGATCTTTAACATCCTTAGAGGATAATCACTAATGTTATGACTGCCTAACCTTTCCTCTCGCACCAACATCAG
This sequence comes from Epinephelus fuscoguttatus, assembly GCF_011397635.1. NCBI lineage: Eukaryota > Metazoa > Chordata > Actinopteri > Perciformes > Serranidae > Epinephelus > Epinephelus fuscoguttatus. The sequence continues at coordinate 35,560,927 of NC_064761.1, forward strand.
AGCATATTTCCACACACAAGAAATTAGAAAATCTAACGGGCAGATTGCCATGTTTGTTGCACAAGTTTTACCAAGCTGTCAAACTTTGAGCATAGTTCTACCCAACATCAACTTGAGAAGTTTATCTAAAAGGCCTCGACTCCTGCAGTCACAACCTGCCTGGTCTGATTATCCATCTTCTCTGTGAATTTATTAGCTACTCACAGACTTTTCTCATGGTATTAATAGACCTTTTGTAAGGCAGACATTTCCACTTTCACAGCAGAACGTACAGCTGTCATGATAATTTCTTTAAGTCTCCAAAAGTAAGTCATGGAAGTGAGCTAACGTGCACAAGGCCCTGAAACTGGCACTTGATTGTAATGCAGCTGCTTTTTCGTTGACTACATAGTGTATTCCCAGCCCAGTCGCCAGAAGAAATTGCTGGCATAGTTTGTTTCTGCAAACAGGATATGGTACATGTGTACATTTCATGGGTTTCTAAAGTGATGTTTATGACCTGACTTTGTCATCAAGAGGTTGAGGGGATGGTGAATGGCATGGCACCTCGACAAGATGGCTGTTAAACTGCAGACCACTATTTGAGTCCAATAACAAAATAGGGTGTTAGCGCAACATTGGCAGCATTTACAGCCATGACCAGGACACCGAAACTGGGTATTTTAAGCCAAAATGTGGTCTTTCCTATTCATAACCAAATAGTTTTCGTGCCTAAATAAAAGCAGATGTTAATCATAGCTTCGCGGAAATGTAAAGAAACTAGGGCTGCACAATTAATCAAATTTAAATCACGATCAGGATTTTGGCATCTCACAATTAAATGAACATTATCGGCTGCGATTTTTACGTTTTTACGGCATGTTCCACTCATAGAAAATTCCGCTGCACATCAAATCAAGCGCTTCCTAAACTAAGGCTTCGCCAGCCTGTGAAAAACTTTCCTGAATGCTGGGACTGCAGACAAGCTAATTAAAGATCATCCATTAATCAACCATCATCATCTGTTGTTTGGAAGTATTTCAGATAGGAGAGAACAAATTATATGCAAAGAGTGCATGAGACTTGTTTAACTATCTAAAACACTCTAAAAAACTGCAGTATCATGAATGCACTAAAGTAAAGAAAAAGAATGTCTTTAACATTACCGTACTGTTAATTTGTGTCCATGTCCAGCGTCAAAAGCGGCGCTGTACAGCACATCACAGTACCTTCATGCCGTTAAAAAAAACAATACAGTGTTGGAGACATATCCACAGGAGATGCACTGAATTCAGGTGAAGAAGAACCTTATTTTAAGTCATATTTAGGAGAAAGGATTTTTTTAATTAGCAGGAATATACTGTAGCACAAGGTGAAAGTGAAAGCAGTCTTCTGTTGATTTACAATTTTATATATTTTTTATATTTTGCTTCTAGAGATGAATTCAGGTGAACAAGAGCCTTATTTTAAGTGTTATTTTGATGCAAATATTTTTACATTAGCAGGAAGGTAGCAACACATGTAATTAAAAATGTTGCGCTCTGTTGATTTAAATGTGGAAGTGCAAAAAAATATATTGTCCCTAAAACCAATGAATAATCATGATGAATAATTGTGATCTCAATATCGATTTAAAATAATTGTGATTATCATTTTGCCATAATCGTGCAGCCCTAAAAGAATTTCAACATATCTGCTGTATATTAACGTACAAATGTAACATACCCTCAGTTTGCAGAACACCAACATTTAATTTCTGTCGTATGTCCGTTATCGTCCAGCCAGCCAAGGCAGCAACTCCTGACCACAGGCAGAGAAATATCTAATGAAATCAAAACATGAGAGAAATCCCAGTAGACTTAGCAACAGCAAGGAAATTATTTGAGTCTCAAATGTGCAAATTGAAATGTTTTCACAGATATTCAGTAATACCTCCACAAACAACTGGCTAAAAAAAAAAAGCGTTCAACATTAATCAGCTTAAGGCTTTTATTTCTACTGTCAATCACTCAAAGCAGCACTTGAGTGACTGGTTTAAGTGCTGCCATTATAAATGTGAAGGATAATTATATCGCTCTGATCCCACAGTCAGTGGTGGAAGAAGTCCTCAGATCTTTTACTTGAGTTAAAGTAGAAATACCACAGTGTAGAAATACTCTGTTACAAGTACTCATCATGCAGAACAGCCTATTTCAGAAAGATGTGTATTATATTACTGAATTGTTTTACTGATTCATTAATGTATTCATTTTTAATGTTGCAGGTGGTAAAGATGGAGCTAGTTTATTTATTTTTATTCCTCATAATTTATTTGTTGATTATATTTTGCATCAGTAATCCAACCCTGCAAGGTAACTACAGCCCTATTCGGACGGGATTAGTTCAACGTGGCGACATGGGGTAAAGTAATTATTACCAGGGATTTTAGTGCTGTCCTAGTGCTGTACACACAATCCTGATCATGGGCAATATTTCATATTGGGCTAATCATTAATTATTATTATCCTTCAGTTGATGCTTACAGGAAGCAACGTAGCACGCACATGCCGACAGGGAGGTGATGCCAGGGCACTCCCATCTCTGGTAGAATTATGGAGATTTCTTGTCCCATGCGAATCGGACATTTATATTACAGACATCCTGTGGTAAACTGACATTAGTCCACATCCATATGCAAAACTAATCCCGTCCGAATAGTACTTAAGGCGGTATATTAAATTTAGTAGGGTAAAAAGTACAATATGTCCCACTGAAGTGTAGTGAAGTAGAAGTAGAAGCAGAAAATGGAGAAACAGTAACAGGGACAAGTAGGTTTATTTTGTAATTTGTTTCCATCAGTTTGTGTGTTTCCATATGTTTCCAAAATCTACATTAAAAAAGCAAAGACTGTATCGTTCTCTAAAAATTTGATGAATCATATTGTCATGAAATTTGTAATCTGCACCTCTACTACATCCACGAACTAAAACGCTGCAGTCAATCCCAAACATTTACAGCATTTGACTAATAACTGCAGCAAATCATAGATGTGTCCATTAACATGACACATTTATTATTATTAAGTGTTGTAAAGATGCTATATGTTGCATTTTCCAATCATCCTCACACACTCATATTCAAGATCAAACCAATTTCAGGGCCAACTCATATGAAGCACGTTTCTTCTCCTGAGACGTTCAAACGCTCAACTACAGCGAGCTTTCCACCCACTGCTTTTCTAAGAAATTCTCATTGTTTTCCTCAGAAAATAAATAAATAACTAAAACGAATGTGGCTTTAAGCCTCAGACCCTCAATCACACACTGCTCCTCTTTCGTCCCCACACAGTGCCTATGGCATGCCCTGACTTGCTTTCTCACTGACTTCCACCAAACAGTGAAGGCCGGGGCCAAAATAATTTGTATCTGTTCAATAAAACATTAAAGACCATCATGCCATGTCCTGCTCTCTTTCCCTCTCCCTCTCCCCTTCTCCCCTGCTCTCAAAGGTCTTGTTAATGTTTCAAAACTGCACATAAGACAGACCAGCCAGACGATTAATTTGAAAGATACCCACAGGGTACCTGCAGGATTTTTTCTTACTCCTCTTGCTTCTGTAGTGTTAACACCTAGCTTTCTTCAGAAACGAAGAGTGGAGGGGTGGCAGGCCAGGGAAGGGGGTGAGGGTAAAAAGCGTACAAAGTGTACCCTGCAGTTATAAAACAGAGCGCTTTTCAAAAACAGCCTTTTGATATGTGAAATACGCTGAAGCAAAATGGGATAAATGTTTTAAATGCAACAGTTTTTTTATTTGTAAGAAGTGTGACGGTTCCGTATATCCACACTAAGCAGCACATCGCTTTATTTCCCCTCCACTTTACATTAATTCCTCCTGTTTTCTGCCTCCTTATCGTTCCTAATAACATCATCAGCACACCCATTTCCACAGTATTCGCCTTTTTTAATTGGTTACAGTGTACTTTATATAGGCTGCTGTCCTGCTTTACAATACAGTGATAACACATTTGCAAAATAAGCTTAGAAGCATTTGACCTGATTAAATTAAATTCAAACAAAAGACGTCACTTTGAGGAGATTTAAATAAACAAGAAAATCAAACTGCTCAAACTCAAAAGCACTCTTGAAATATTTAAGATTAATGCACAAAACAAGCTGCAGAGAAATTATGTTTTTAATGCGTGACATGCAGGTCAGAGGTGGTCATAGAAAAAAAAAAGCCTGATTATTATTATTGTTGTGCCGTATTGACATTGTCTGTGCTTCTCCGTGCGAGTTTGGTTATCCCTCTTTTAAAGCAGCTCTAAATGCTGAGCTATGAAAACTAATGCAGGGTGCATTCATTTTAGATAAATAGTTTAAGCTCGGGTGAATAGATGATTTATTTAAACTCATAAATAATTTCATCAAAATATCCCAAAGCACTTTTTGCCTCATTGTACATCATTTTCTAAGTATGCTAGATGAGCCCTCATTTATTTTCAAATATCACACCATGTCTCTTGTAAATATGTATACTGGTCTTTCTACTTATTTATTTTACAGATCTGTTTTTAATATTTCATTCTCAGCATAAAGTTGTATTTGTTTCCAAGGGCATGATACCATGAAATAAATATCAGAAGTATAATTCCCAGTCTTAACATATTGGAGGGCATGAATCATTTAAGAGAAACAGATTTTGTACATAAAGCCAAGGCCTAATTTTCGGAGCTGCACAGTTTGAAAATGTTAATCAGTAAACTCTTTCTTGTGTTTCTAAAAGGCTGCAGCTTGACAGCACAGTTTAGGTGGATGACTGGAGGGTTGCAGGCTCACACCATATGGTGACAAACCTGGTGATGCCGCCCCAAGCCAAGGATTTACTGCGGATTGCTTTAGTAAATATTCCTCTTAACCGTATAACGATGCACGACGCAGACCTAAAAGGAGGATTAACTGTTTGGACTCTGTCAGGAATCTAACAGCCAGTTTCAGCCGATGATGCACTCAAGAAATATTAAGACATTCTTGCTGCACAAGCACTGTATCGCAGCTATAGTAGAAAGGATTTAAATAATAAATGCAATGCCTCAGAGTTAGAAATATATGCACATAATCTGCAAAGGCAAAAAAGTCAACATACATTGAGCTATACAGCTCAGTAGTTGACTTTTCTGAGGAGTGAGTAGGAGGACGTGTTACAGTACAAGCTAGCTTAAATGTCTGTGCTACTCGGAGGCAGACATTTTTCCGAGCGTTTGCTGCTGTATAGGAGCTTTTCAGACAATGAGTGGGCTGCCGGAGCATTCACACATGTACAGTAAACAGGCCACAGCGTGCCCTGAGTGGGACACAACATCCATTTGACCAGCGCGAGCCTGTTGCTGTTGCAAATGAGAAACTATTGAACTCTATAAGCAACATGCTACGGCAGCAAAGCGTTAAAAACAAGAGGGCTAAAACAAGTTTGCAGATAAGATACGAAGAGGGGAAAGAAAGAGAGACGGACACTTTGCCGTCTTACCGTGAGTCAAACAGGAAGATTGATATCAAGTGCAGTGCAGAGATAGTTAGGTCCACACAAGTTTAGCCTAGCTTAAAACAGTTAGCCTCTGTCAAAAGTGAAAATCATGCCTTCCAACTAATAAAACTGTCTTGTTAACATTCATAACTATGAGCTATAGCTGCAAATATATTCAAGAGTCGTCTTGGTTTGATTCCTCACACCCACAGTCCACCCATACAGGTGTTTTTACCTACGTTGCCTCATTAGATCAAACCTCTGGACTGTGTGTGCATTAAACAGACTGTACTTGATGTCTTCCTCACTCTCCTGTCAATCATATTTCACCTGTTTAGTACAGGGAGTTTGATAAACAGAAGCTTAATGACATGGGCCCCATCTGACACCTGCCACAAAGCGGCACACAGCGCAGCCCGACTATCCTTGCTAGTTTCAGACCAACACAGTTGTCATTTTCACAGCAACCGCCCACATTGTCTAAGTACTTGCTCCCATCTGTGCGCCCATGGGCATGTAGGCCTTAAATGAGGTGTGGTCACGTGTATTGTTGCTGTATTGCCATTTTAGACCATCACAAACCTGGTATAAAGTCAGAATGACGCTGTATTTTCCTGCTATTTAAAGGGCACATTTTTCAGGTAATAAATTGTGCCTATGTAAGCGGGCTCACAATGCACATATACTCCACTTGTTACACACACAGGGACGAGCAAATGGGCTGTGGGTGGATAAAATAATACATCATAAATAAGGAAAATATCAACAACATGCTCTAAAATGTGAACGTAGCAGAGATCACAGCAGAGCTGCAGAGCTGTTGTCCGACTCCTCATTTAGAGAGACAGTAGCTGGGTTTCCATCCAAATGTATCGCAAATTTTAAGCAATTTTATGAAAATGCGCAAAAGAAAATGCAAATTTATGCACATTATCATTCATTATTGTTTCGCGAGTATTGGGAGTCAACAGGTCGAACAGTAGGTGGCGCTTCTCGTGAAAAATAAAAATGCCAAAGGCATTTTTCCATTTTTTTCCCACCAGATTACACTGTAACTCTGGTTCTTGAACTGGTTCTGTTCATGATTCCTGGAACCTTGGTGCTATCTAACGAACCAGCCTTCACCAGCTTTAGTGGAACCAATGTAATAAACGATGTGTCAACAATCAAGGGTGTTGCACAATTCACAACAGAAGTCAACAATATTATTATTGATACACTGATAACCTGCAAACTTTTGTTCTGTTAGTACAGATGTGTTTTTATCCAAAAAGCAAGCATGAACCAACTATTAACGTGACCACTGCACGCTCTTTGACAATTTCTCACTTGAGTTCTCCATTGTTGCCTTCTCCATCCTCTCTTTCCAACATGTAGGCTAGAATATGCTTACCGATGTCGTAACAGTTCCCACTTCAGATCAAGGAAAACCTGCTATTCTCTGGTTCCATTTGAGAAACAACTTTCCAGGTTCAGAGCCAATTTATTTTTGATTGAAATGTTCCAAACGGTTCATAATTAAGTGCGGGAACCACAACAGGACTGGTTCCATGTTGATGGAAAAGGGGAACCAGATTGGTTAAATTTATGTTACACCGAAAACACACCTATGATTAATTAAGAGACTGACTAAATAAAACCCCTTTGCCCCTTGCACCGTACTTTGCAGCCAGATCATACAAGGTTAAACTCGCTAAAGAGGAGTTGGATACTTCATAAATGCACCTGGGCCATGTAGACCATGTGCTAAAGTTCGTCTGAATGGGGCCCATTATACAACCAGTAAATAAGCTAGGCTCACCACTTCTCCTGTCTTTGAGCTAACGTTTAACCTGCACTCCATATTGTCCAATATTCACTCTTGTTTTAGCTCTGTTTGGGTCTCCACCAACTTCTCAGAAAATGTCTGGCTCTTCATCTGCTAAATGCTCTTTAGTCTGGCTGATAGTAGACATTTAAGGCAAATACTGATATTGCTATCTTAAAAAATTGAATATGCTATAGGCTGATGATTTGTGACAGCATTTTTTAAACATAAACATATAACAAAACAATAATGTTATTGTGACCAAGATACACAATGCCATTTTCTGGTTGAAAAAAATCATCTTTTCAGTGCTCAGGTGGAAAAACCATGTAGCCAAATAGCGACACTGTTTCTACATGATCTCAAACCTAGTTCGGCACTCCTGTGCTGCAATTTCTCATTACTGAACTGTCTGTTATGTATCTCTAATACCCTTTGAGTGAAATATATTAAGTGGAGCAATGTAAGGATGGCACACTGTAAATCACTTATTGGACATTTTCCAGGGTGTTACTTATGCTCAGTTGCGTGACGAGAAATCAAATATTCCGATGTTCTCTCCTGCCTCTCAGTCTGATGTGTGAGTGCTGAATCGTTAAGTTCACAGCAAGACGTCCGCTGTGGTGTGGGACACAAGAAAGCACTGGAGTTAGTGCATTTACACCAGCGAGAGGAGATAAATGCCTTTCCTTCCAAAAGGTTTACCACAGAGCCATCAACAAGAATCAACAGTGGTGAAAAAGCCCTGTCTGCTCTGGCACGCTCATACAGTCAGTGGCCTCAGATTGACACAGATACATTATATGTCCTATAGGTACAGTAAAGCATTTACACTGTACTAATTCCTGCAACAATGCTATAATTACACACTTCTGGCATGCATGAAGGTATCTTTATTTACATGAAACCCAATATCCAACTCTATTCACTAGTAGCATCTTTTTTTTTGTCTAAGAATGTGTGGGATTTTACAATACATATATTTACAGGCTATTTTCTCAAAATGAGTTTGTTCTCAGTCTCCAGGGTTTTGTTCATATATCATTCAGAGCCTGATTTATAACACAATTTACTCCTACAAATCTTCCCTAAAATGGATTTTTATGGCTGTTGAGATTTTGGGATTTTTAGAATGATAAAAAACAACAACTCTGAATCTAATTTGTCAGCAAAATAAAACAAGAATTTTAAACCTGGCTTTATCCAATGTTTAAATTTCTGTTCTGGAAATGTGTAAAAATCAGTGCACATTTGCCTCATCAGCACATTTAAACATAGCATTTAAGAAAACTTTTAATCTAAAAAGTCCTACCTTATTCACCTCTAGTGTCTCCCCTAATGTTGTGTTGACACCGAGCGCAAGTAAAACAATTCCCACCGGGTGATTTCGCGTCATTGGCTAATTTGCGAGAATTGAAAAATCAGAACTTCAGCGACAGATTCGCGCAGGGATAGCCAATCAGGGACATAAGATGCGGAGGACAAACCGTCAGAATTCATTCATTGGAAAATTGGAGGAGAAGCTGATCATGTCGGTCTGAGGCCACACTGAGCTCTATGACACCACATCATACTTTTAAAAAACAGGAATAAGGAGCTCACTTGGAGGAAAGTGAGGGAGGAGGTCAGGTTATCTGGTAAGTTGTGAAAACATTTGAGTTATTTGCGTATATGAAGAGAGTCAACAAAAAATATTCTAGCATTCAAACTTGCACCAGTAACACGACATGAAATTCTGCATCACGTTTGGTGTGAACACAACATAAAGCACTATTGCAAAGTGCAGTCTGTGGGCCAATGGTGGCCCTCAGAAATATTTCCTGAGGCCCCAGAATACAACATGAAATGCCTGCATTTTAAAAATTTCATCTTATATTTAATACACTGCTAGGAGACTGAATCAAACTGCAGCCCCTCCAACAAGCATCTAACAAGGTTAGGGACGACAACTTGTAGGAAGTTACTGGTCACACCTCACGAATGTCAATGGAATTACATTCTGTCATTGCCAGTGCTATCAATGCTTATGCTGTTCGCTAAAGTTAGTGATTTTGGTAAACAATTTGCAACTGCACTTTTCCTTTGCAGCCGTACACTGGCTTCCCAGATTGGCCCTCAGTCACCAAAACTTTGAGCACCCCTGCCCTATGCCCTATGTTTATATAAAGGCGCTCACAGCACTTGGTAAAGATTCGACAAAGATCATAGTTTTTGGTTAAAAACTGAAAAAGTCCAACCTGACTTGTTTACTTTATTAACAAAACCAAAACCACAGTCTTTTCCTAACCTAAACCAAAGTTCATTAGTTGGCTAAACCAAACCACACACAGGCCTTGGGAGGTGAACTGCCTGGTCTCCAGTGTTAGAGTTCTGCACTACGGCCTCCATACAGTACAACAACATAACACTTTGTTGCCTGAAAATAACATTCAAACATAATCCAGGCAACAACAAGTTTAATGAAGTGACTAACTTCTTGGTTTAGGAGATTGTTTCGAAACAGGACGTAATGCTGCTGCTCTGTCTTGGCTGGCGGCGGTGCAGGTGGCACAGTGGAGGCATGTTGCAAAATTACACAACAGGAGGAAGACAAAAAAAAAATCACATTGCTTTCAATGAAATTAACACTGTGCTGGTGTTTGTGCCTGTGCCAGGTGTCATCTTAAAAATATATGCCTTTTTCCTGTTAACTTCATTAGTTTGTGTTCCAGTCTCCACTACAAAAAGCTCTTGGAGCCAGTGAGCTGTATATGAAGGGCTAAATGTCAAGTATTTTAAGTTGAGGGCACTCAGGATGACTGGAGGATATTAGGAAATTAATTATCCTGTAAAGTACATTTTATGGCAGGGAGAAACTGACACATTGATTAATGAGCCTGAAGGTGTTTGCTTGCAAGAATATCAATTAATTTTTTACATCCAAGTGGAGTCATTAAAATGAATGAGAAGACCTTGACTTAGCAAACCCAACAAACATGCAGAGAACCGCAGCATGATCACAGGGAGAACAGAGCGAGAGAGGGCTGCGCGGTGGTTGGCGGAGCTCCCGGGTCACAAGCTCGGCCCGCCCCTGATGTCTTCCCCCTTCTGCAAGGCTCCACATCAAACCCACATGCAGTGCCAATTAGCAACACGGCTGAAGCACTGGGGCCACGCACTCTTTATTTACCTCTTTAATGAAGCTCAATCATCTCCTTAATTTCCCTGTAAAAGGACAAAGCAGGGAGTAAGACGAGCAGTGCGAGGAGAGGAGAAAGCAGTGGATAGAGATATAAGAGTATATTAAAGACAGGTATCGCCCCAAACAAGGTTTCTCTTATTTAAAGCCTCAGCAAGTCCATAGATATGAACTGGCCTTTCCCTCTCTCAGCGATTCACTTGATCCGTTGCATTTGGCTACCTGCTAGGGTTGAGAAAAGCCGTCCTGTTGTGCAGTGTTCTGATTATTTAAGATGGGCTTAAGGTTGCATCTTGGGAACACACTGGGTTTTGAAAACAATCTTAAAGCCCCACTCAATTACGACAGAGAGCAAGGTGGAGGATGGAGAGGTGGGCCACGTCGGACTCGGCCCGGTCACTGGGGAGGGTTCCTCCGTGGGTCTGACAGTACAATGAAGAACAGGCCAGGTATCAAGGGCAAGCTGTTTCTCAAGACTACAGCACCGACTGTTTTCACCTGCCCTCACACTCGACCTCATGCCATCCCGTTCTCTAAAACTACGCAGGCAAAAAGCTGTTCACAGACGAGTTAAAAGCACAGTGGAAACAGTATGTGAAGGAAAGGCAGACACTATAAGGAGATAAAGACTGTCCACAATGATAGGAAACTGAAAACAAAGCAGCTGTATCCACTGATTTATCATCGTCTACTGATGCCTTAAATAATAAGCCTAGATTAAAGGTTTACTACAACATGGAAGTTGTCATATTTGCATTTCCTGAATGAAATGATGAATCAATAATATAAAAAAGCAATATGCCTTTCATCTACTGGACAGATGTCTTTTCTCCAGCCTATAACTCAGTGTATGGAGCTTTGATAGATGCTGTAATCAAACACAGTATAGGCCAGATAATCTTACGTCTTTTCTACAGTAATAGATATATTACTTTGATCTTAAGTGGAAGGCTACGCTATTATCAAGGAACAGCCTTTTTTAAATAGAAAATTATATTGTCTCTTACGTTAAAAAAAAATCAAGCATCATATGCAGCATAATATGTAGATCAAGGGCAATCATGTCTTTTGACACATACTGCAAGGTAGCATGCACTTGCATTATTAGTACATCAGCCAAGGAGGGAGAATCATGTCATCTTTCTATTTAGATGTATTTGTAGGCAGGAAATACACACATTCATACCTGCAGCCCTTTCAGACTTTGCTGAGACGGAAACCATGCATATGTTACATTTTTACATTTAGTGCACGGCTTGACACTGAGACAAGACACCTGCAGATCACTGTTTGAGTCTAACAAACAAGAAAATAAATTGCTTATTAGCAGGACATCGAAGTGTTTTCAGCGGCGTTTGTGCCACCAAACCTCTGTGTTTTTTAGCGAAACATTGCAGCATATCTGTTGGCATTTGTAATAAACTTTTTTTTTGTTTGCCACATACCCTAATATTTCCTGCTGCGTTTGTGCCACCAAACCTGGGTCTTTTTTAGCCACATATTAGACGGTTCCAGTGGTGTTTGTGCCACTAAACCATGGTGGGGTTTTTTAGCAACACATCGGGTGTTTCCAGCTGCTACTGTGCCATCAAACCTGGGTGTTTTTAGCACCACTTTGGGCATTTTCAGCTGCAATTGTGCCACAAAACCGGGGTGTTTTTTAGCCACATATTAGACGGTTCCAGTGGTGTTTGTGCCACTAAACCTGGGTGTTTTTAGCATCACTTAGGGCATTTTCAGCTGCAACTGTGCCACCAAACCTGGGTGTTTTTTAGCTACGTATTGGGCGATTCTAGTGGTGTTTGAGTCACTAAACCTGGGTGTTTTTTCTAGCAATGCATTGAGTGTTTCCAGCTGCAATTGTGCCACCAAACCTGGGTGTTTTCCAGCATCGATTGTGCTGGTATTTTAAGTCAAAACATGTTGTTTTTCTTCCTTTAATCAATCACATTTTGTAGCTATACATAACCACCCATTAACCACAGTGTTGTTGAAATGTAAAGTTTAACACATCTGCTACATAATAACACACAGATGTAACGTATCTGTGGTTTACAGAAACAGTGCAACATTTATTCTGAGAATTTGACTGAAACATTATATACAGAGAATATACAGTGGATTTAAATAAAATCAGAATGACGTACATAGGAGCCTAAAAGCCATTAAGAGACTTAATGTCTCTTGATGCCAAAGAAACGTCTGAGATATGAATGCAGATAGCAGCATCCAGGAATGGCAGCCTGACTTACTCCATCACTTACTTCCCTAAAACGTCTCTCCTGACAAGATATGGCTGTCTGCTTTGGGGTTGTTGGAGCCCAACACTGCTGCTAAGTATGGTATATATTTTTATGACATCCATCATTGGTGGAGATCCACAGACAATAACCATAGCATTACTCACACATCGCAAACCCCACCACCTCTTGATACTGTGCTTGTTTGTGTCTCCATCTCTGTCAGGGGCCTCTCCACTTGTAAGCCACTGCAGACGACTCCTGAGGGCCAGGTGTTACCTACATGGAACAGCGGTGCAAAGCCATCTTAAATAAGCAGATACTTTAGCAGGGCCCTCGGTGCAGCAGAGGATCATTATTTTGAGGTGGAAAAATCCAGTTTGACAGATGAACCGCGGCCGCAGAGAGCCACATCACTGATACGCCACATAACAAGATCTCAGAAGAGTGAAACACCGACTCATTACATATCAAAACAGACTGGGAGGAAGGATTTATTTGTTTTGTTGCAGGGGGTGATGATTCTATTTCATGGGAGCCAAAGCCGTGCACAAGACAGCCACAGGTTCAGGGGTATTATCGCTGGCCCCAGTGATGAGTTACAGAGTCCAAAGAAAGCTGGCCCACCCCCCCTCCAAACTGGGAATACGCGGGATCAGCAGAGATGTCAGACCAATTTAATGGGTGAGTCACTTAGGTGTTATTAAAGTGTGCCTTTTGCTGCAGGGTGGGAGCAGTGATGTGGTGTTAAAGAGCAAACTTCAAATGACCGGTATGGAGGAACAATTCTTTCTGTGTACTCTTAACTTGTTCTCTGTAATTTCTTATATTCCTTTTTTCCCTTAACTTCTTCATACATCCCCACTGTAGTATTATTTTGGCACCTGATTTTGACTTCATGTGTAGATTTAGTCACATTTTATTGATTTTATTATTGTTCATTTTAAACTAGTTTTAGTCTTTTTTCATTTCTACATCTTCGAACAGCCCCTTCTCATTCTGAACCCATGAAATACCACCACTTTGTCAGTGATCTGGGCGTTACATACTGATGCACAAAGGCACCTATTAGCAGCAGTATAATACGTACTGAGCAGTGGCAGTTGTTGACGCGGCAACCACAAACCTACGGCATCAAATGTTGGTGCAACTTAAGTGGATGTCTGCATAAGCTACCAGCACACAAAGGCAACTTTCACAGTGTTATGAAACGTACCGGCAAGAGCATAAGGAGCTGGAGAACCCCTAAAGAGTGGGCGGGAGGTGGCAGGCGGATTGGTCCAACAAACCCAGGACTTTCACCTGGGAACCCACTCTTCACTTCCTCCATGAATGTTGAGCCAAACCATGTTTTTTTCAAACCTAGCCATGTGCTTTAGTTGCACAAGGAAATAAATGTAAATATGAGGTGTTTACTGACATTGTAAGTTTATTTTAAAAAGATTGAATGCATCTAGCGAGCAGAAACTGTACATTTCCTGTGAAAAAAAGAAGTTTATTTTGCGTGTAAAAAGCAGACATTGAAACGCCATCCTGGAATGTCAACAGCAAATTAGGAGGATACCAAACAAGTCATATGTAGGTCATATGTTACATATATGTAGGTACATTTTTATTTTACTGCATGCACAAAATCATCGCCAGGTCAAATTCATTGTAAGCACTAAGTTAGTTAGCAATAAATAATTTCTGATTTTTGACTAGTATTAACTATTAATTTGTAATAATTGCAACAATTGCCTCTGATCTTTTTCCCATGTGAATCTGCCATGTCCATAATTTGCCAAGTAAAAATTCCACCGCAAATGACCTACCATATTTCACCACACACAGAAGTCATGTGAATCAAACTGGCATCTTGGTAATCTGGGGTCCTTTGAGGTTTTCTTGCAATGATTTTTGTTTTTTTGTTTTTAATGGAGATTATGGTGGCGATCATAAATGAAAGTTCTGACAGCATTTTGGATGCAAAGTCAGGGGGCTCATCTCGCTGCACAGCATTGAGACCCATGTGCAGAAAGAGTTGAGCTGAGATACATCAGATGAGCGTTCATCAGGATTGGAACACTTAACAGGAGCTGATGTGGTCTTGTTTTTGAAGCTGTCGTTGTACTTCACAGGTAGTCCAGTCTTTACATCACATCCACGGGACAGTGTCAGTGAATTTGAGTGACTTCAAGACTTTGCTTACGCTGTGTGAATGTGCCACGCAAAACACAAATGTGGGGGGTAATTTCTAAATCACATGAGGTACCCTACTGATACTAGTCCTGTGCCAATGAGGTGTAAGGGTGCAATAAAACGGCATCAATTCATGATAATATAATTTTTCATTATAATTTAATTGTAATTAATTGGCCAAATTAATACATTTTGTTAAAGGATGTGCTGTAAAAGGTCAGATTTATTGTAGTTTTAGTTTTTTTTGCTGTAGAAAAAGTTTGTCAATTAATATTTTTTATAGTTAGTTTAGTTAATGTGTAGGGCCTCCTACATCAATGATGTGTTTACTTAGTTTACATTAGTTTAGTCATCATTTGCTGAATCCTGGGGCAGGACATTGCTGTGACGGCAATATTATACATAAATGCAGCACAACACGTCTGTGCAGCAGGTAGCAAACCCGCTCTGACCCACCTTCATGACACGTCACATCCGTGCCTCATGTATTAAGCCTCTGTGAACATTTTGTGTTGCTGGCACAAAACACAAACTTTGCTCAGTCCACATTGTCCAGGCTTAAATGTGCAGCTCAGAGGGCGATTACTGTACCTGCGAGCCTCTGTGTAGCCAAACAGAAACATGACCAGTAGAAAGAGGGGTCTTGACCCCCAACGTCCGTCATCACTGATTAATGTCTCATCTGAATCAAGCCGCCATTTTCCACCACTGCTCTTTCTCTCAACCCTCCATCTCTCTCTGCACTAAAGACCTGGTGATTGTCATCAGATGTGACGGCACTGGTCGAGGTCAGGGTCAGCCCGTGACTGCAGTTTAACCTTGTTTCTACGCCCCTCCTCCATCCTATCGCCCTGCCGTTCAGTGTGTCCATCCATCTACTACTGTGTTCTGCTGGGAAAAAGGAACTTTTCTAACCCATCTAAAGGTGTTCGAACTGAATGCAAAGCTGAAATCAGAGACAGTGAGATTGAGTAGTTAATGGAAAGTTACAAGTGGACGTGAAAAGATGCAGAATCACACTGGGTGGTGAATGCTAAAGCATAAATGAGTCTGTGAGAGCCACAAATGTTTCAGCTTAAGGGAGAAATTGAGCACTTATCCTCGGCTTTATAAATCCAGTTCAAGTATGAACAGAAATTGGAGGAAAATGATAAAAAGAACTTGTGTTTTCTGATCTGTTGAGATCAGTCAGAATCTGAGCAGTCACACAAACACACAGCGGTGGATGGTGCTAGTTAGCTAACAGCGACAGCTAACATCTGTACAGCTGGTACGATGGGGATTTGTGGTGAAGACACAAACTAAAACTGTACAACTGTGTTTATTTGCCCTGATATGGCTAATAAACCGAGTGTACAGATGTTAGCTGTAAACATGACGATGTAAACATGTGTACGTAGGAGTTTGTGTGAAAGCTCGGGCTCCGACTGATGTCAGAACTCACCAGGAACTTCTCTCTGTTATTTTCCTCCAGTCTTTCTCTTTTTCCTCTCATCTTTGTTCGTTTAGAAAGCAGATTAATTAAGCCTTGAGATAAGCACAAATTATGTGCTCATGTTGAAACCTTTCAACTTGTGCGAACACATCTTCGGATCAATTTGAACTACCCAGGGCAAATTCACGTTTAATTGCGTCTCTGTATTGACCAGAGGTTGCGCTAGACTTTACCGGTCATTTTAATTTTCATTTTTAAATGATAATAAAGATATTCAAAGACATTTAGTTTTCATTCGTTCGTTTTTAATAAATCCAACAAGCAAATTATAAAGTGTGCATTAATAAGGACATGAACGAAAAGAACGAACAGACATCCACACACCACAGTGCTTCAGTTCGGCGTCTGGTCTACATGCGAGCCGCGAGCGCTTCTGTCAAGCTGGATAGTGCGGATCGTACCAAACAGGAAGTCAGACACAGAAAAGACGAGAGAATCCGGCCAATTTTCAAAATAAAATAACAACAGCATGCACTGAGGAACGTGAGGGAATACCATGTTTATAATTTAAAATAACACAACAGTGCATAATCAAACACATTTTTCAATACCCTAATCACTTCATTACAATTTTAATTTTGTGTGACCGAGCCTACAGACATAACTACATGAATTAAATGGTCAGAACAATATGCCCTATTCATACAGTGTTTATCCAACACGCTCAATACATGGACATGCAATGACAAATTGTAATTAACTTATTACGTTATAAAAAATGATTAAAATATGAACTTACCCATGTTTAAAATGACCTGTTGAAGTGAAAAACGAGTACTGACGGGAACAGACGAGTGGAGTAGATGTTTAACCGGCACGGAGAGCGCAGGAGAAAAGCGCTGCCTGTGTGGACAGTCAAGCGCCTGCGAGTATACTCGCAGGACTTCTGCGGCACTAACACATCTGGTGTGTCCAGGCTGTTACGTTAACAACGCTACATGAAGCAGATGAATGACTTTTTCTCTGCAGTGTGAAAACGGCAGCCACTTAAACCACTGACTGTGCACTCCGCCGCCAAGCGGGCAGGGGTGGTAATTGCAACCGGTCAAATGACCAACGGCCTTCAGATTTTCCGGTCATTGTAGTAAAAAAACGGTCAATGACCGAGAATATCCGGTTAACGCGACCCCTGGTATTGACTCTGGGGAATAGGTCAGGGTGAACAAAACAAACAAGTTGGACATGGGAGATCGCCATTTGTAACCTACAGTCGCCGCTGTTTTAAACCACAACTGCAGTTTTTAAAAAAAACATACAACATACACCGACCAGCCAAAACATTCAAACCACTGACAGGTGAAGTAAATAACATCGATCATCTTGTTCCAATGCAATGTCCTGTGGGGAAAGTTGGGGTCCTGGCATTCATGTGGATGCCACTTGACAGACACCACCCACCCAAACACCACTGCGGACCAAGCAAACCCCCTCATGGCAACGTCACTCCACAATGGCAGTGGCCCCCCGCAGGACAATGTGCCATGCCACACCGCAAAAACTGCTCAGGAATGGCCCAAGGAATGAGACAGAAAGCTAAAGGCATCGACCTGGCCTCCAAAATCCCCATATCCACATGCTTGTATGTCATCTTGCAACCTACAGGACTTGAAGGATCTGCCGTGAAGACCCTGGTGCCAGACACCATGGGGCATTCCAAGACTTCCTGTGTCCATACCTTGACATGTCAGAGCTATGTCCAATCCGTAGAGGCCCCACCCTGGATGGGCAGTACATCTGGGGTACTGGCATGTCCCACAGATGCTCAGTCGTATGGGGAACTAGGGAATTTGGAGGCCAGGTCGATGCCTTAAGCTCTTTGTCACGTTCCTTGGGCTATTCCTGTGTGGCATGGCACGTTGTCCTGCTGGGGGGCCACTGCCATCTGGGAGTGTTGTTGCCATGAGGGGGTTTGCTTGGTCTGCAACGGTGTTTGGGTGAGAGGAGCGCATCAAGTAGCATCCACATATATGCCAGGACCCAAGGTTTCCCAGCAGAACATAGCATTGTAACAAGAAAATCAGTGTTATTCATTTAACTTGTCAGTGGTTTGAATGTTTTGGCTTTCTCGCTCTTAATATTAAAGTAGTTGCCGTCAGCAGTTTGTGACACTGTCTGGTACATATCATACTGGTGCATCAGTGTTGGACACCAAGACCACTGACAAAGCAGCAATATTTGACGAGTTTGAGGAGTAAGACAGGGCTGATTTTAACCAAACTGAATTCTGAGTTCTCTGTTTGAGTTATCTAAAGTTAACCAAACCTTAACCACAGTGGTGGCAGATCAGAAAGCAGTACTGTAAAGCCTTTCTGTAAAGGCCACAGAAAACCAACAAGTCCTCCAGCCTACATTCCTAAGACCTGGCAATTCATATTTGTCCTCTGTGGGGACATGACACTGAAGCCTCTACCTTAAACACCATGCATGCAGTCTATTTGACTCCTGATGTACTGTGAAAAGGACATCCTGGGCTTTTAGAGATGTAACACACATGGCGGTGTGACCAACAAAACATATCTTTTGTCCTTTCAAAAAGAGGGGAACTTCAGCAAACATGTTTTATGGCACTTATCTCGCTTTGGGAGATAAGTGATCACATTTGTAAAGATATATTGTTTCTCTTCCTCACATGGATTTTTTATTTATTTATTTATGAGTCTCAACAATATTGTATTAAGATTTCAAAAGTCTATGTTCACTTCAAGGCTTTTAAAATACACATTTGAACACATGCACTTTGTGGGGGACAGTGGGACTTGCTTCTTTTCGTTTTTAACCATTTCCATACCTCAGAAAACCAGAGGAAGAAATTGAAACCAAGCACCAACTTGACACGTAAAGCACGCATAAGCACACACACTATGTATGACCAATTAAAAGCATGCACAATACCTTTAATACTGCATATCTTAAGAAAGAACATATTGTATGATGTAGATATCAAGTACTGGAATGTATATTTTGTCCAATACAAGGTTTTAAAGCATTAATTAACAACATTTCTGAGAAAAAACTCTGTGATATGTTTCCTTCATTCCAATTACTATTATGTAAAAAATAAAATTAGATTAAAAAAATTAGATATCCAAACTTCTTTTTCCTCTGGGTCTCAGGAAGCTATACAACCACACACAGTAGGTTGTATGTTCCTACCTCCAAAGAGGACCCATAGGAGTGCCTAAATTAGCGTACCTATTGGTGGATGACAGAAAAGCTCATATATGGTCATTAATGGTCGCAGTTTTTAAAACGTGGGTACCGTGTGAAAAGAGTACAGTTGTCCCAAAACTACATGGTTAAATTTAGTAAAAAGGTAATGGTTTGGCTTGAAAAAAGTATGTTTGTTAAAATAACGTAACAAATCACATATGTCAGGTGAAATACGTTGATACACTATGTTACATTGTTTAAATAAATGGTAAATGGACCTGTAGTTGCATAGAGCCTTTCTAGTCTTTTGACCACTCAAAGCTCTTTTACGCTTTGTTACATTCACACATTCACACAGGTGGCCGAGGCTACCACACATGGTGCCACCTGCTACTCAGTAACCTTTCACAAGCTCTCACACACCTATGGAACAGCCATCAGGGGAAATTTGGGGTTCAGTATCTTGCCCAAGGATACTTCAACATGCAGACTGGAGGAGCAGGGGATTGAACCACCTATCCTCTGATTGGTGGATAGGGCTGCCACTAACGATTATTTTCACTGTCGACTAATCTGTCGATTATTTCTTCAATTAGTCGACTAATCATTTAATCGAAAAATGTGTTAAAATGTTGAAAAATGTCGGTCTGTCTCGCCCAAACCCCAAAATTACGTCATCTAATGTCTTATTTCATACTCACGCCAAAGGGTTTTAGTTCACTGTCACGGGAGAGTGTGTAAAGCTGCCAATATCTGAACGTAAGAAGCTGCAGTAAGAGTATTTTGGGGTACTTTTATAGTACTTTTCCATGAAAAATGACTCAAAGCGATTAGTCGACTACTAAAATAGTCACCGATTATTTTAATAGTCGATTAGTCATCGATTAGTTGACTAATCGTGGCAGCCCTACTGGTGGACGACCTGCTCTACCTCTACTGATTTTTAGTTTCCCACAGGACACAAACAGCCGTCTCTTGGGCGAAAGTCCTGTTAGTCTGACCCATCCATCCACCCTGACCTCGTCCCTCTGCGTAATAATTATTACAGCCACTAGAGGTCATCGCCTCAGAAAACAATGTAGGTATTGATCGTAATTTCTGCTTGTAAAATGTGGTCATATTTCGGAGGACAGTCTCCATACAACAGCACTGACAAACAGCATCATGCTGCCTCATACTGTACATGTTGTTTTGGAAGGCAGTGTCGACCTATGTATTCTAGTGTTTAATTTACATTTTTATTGTTAAATATACACGTCTTCTTTTTTCTATCCATGCCCTCACAATATGCTTTTCTTTTAACCACAAAGTTTGCCTTCGAATAACTTTATCCTTTCAACTTTACTTCTAATATATTTTGAAATTGACTTTCAAACGCTCTCTTGCCTTCAATTAAACCGACGGGGCCTTTGATTTAAGTTGCAAGGTAAGAAAAAAACTTCTGTATCAATCAATTTGCCTCACTCCTTTCATTTGTGAAAACATGTAAAATATACTCTGGCACCTGATGGTGGGGGAGCAAGGCTAAATCAAAGTGTATTAATAATTAACTCTAATTAGCAATGTGTGGGAGAGGTGTGATGCCTGTTTCGATGGCAGCGCTCCACTCCTTCCTGAACCTCTGCCTGTTCTCGAGATCATCCACTGTGAGAGATGACAGACTACAGAGAGAGGAAGACAAACGTTTCACGGAGGGAAGGCGCCGGGTCAAAGAGACAGGACTGAGTTTTTTTCTGCATCTCCTTTTAATTTATTATGTTCACTCGGAGAAAGTCGGAGAGAGAGGGAAACAAAGAGGGAGAGACAGAAAGAGCAAAGATAGAGACAAAAGTGTAGCCATTTGTTACGACTTCAAGTTAATTAAGGAGCTTGTTGTGAGATGATGGGGGCACCTGCATATGTAGGTTTTAACTGAGCAAGAGCATTACGGGGGCAACTGCTGAAAAAAGGACCTGAAAGGAGCCTTAATTAATGTCTCAGCAGGGGTGGAGGGAACATTGAGACGGAGCTAAAACCCCTTACAGGCCCAGATCCAAACTGGAGCTCTACTAGCTGGGAGAGCATTTTATTTCAGAGTATTGCATCATCACGGATTATCTAACAAGCACAAGTGTCACTAAGCCAACAAACATCTCCAGGACCTCGAGGGGTAAATTAGTCTCTTTCCTCACACCCAGAGTGTAAAAAGTAATAAAACAAAATTCACCCAGTTCCTTTAAAAAGCAGGGACATGCCTTCACTGAACAGTTTAATTAGAAGTGCATGTTTGTACAAAGCACCAGATCCTCCGTTTCCACAGATACATTTTGCTAACAAAGACAATTCATCTTATATTTGTGGGGAAAATCTGATTACAGCTCACACTTTGACCCTCTTTGCTGTGATGAATCGGGCGAGTCATGTATGCGGATTTTGATTTATCTTCCTGACCTTTTGTATGCAAAGGAGACACGTTCTGTATAACCATAATGTGACACGTCAGAAAAAGAGGTCAGGGCTGTGAGAAAACAGGCCCTCCTCCTTCTCTCCTCCTCTGTGATGAGTCTATTGTTTTGCCTCGCAGTGGCTGCTTTTATATTGCTGAGCACTGGAAGTTTATGTTGCCTCCAATTTAAAATTCATACCCCGATGTGAGGTAGCCTATAATCTCTGATGTCTCCATAATGCACAGCAACATTCCTCTACTATTCTGAATATTTAAAAAGTCCATATTTGATACAGATCATGTAAACAGCATACTCCATCCTGATACTCCAAATTATGTCGATATTATTCAGGTTTTAGGAACATTCTTCGGACATGTATACAGGGCATTCAGCATATGCGTCTCCATTGGGGTTTTAGCTCAGTTTGCAACACACGGCCTCTTGGCTGTTTGCAATCAGCTCCGTGCGTTGTACACAAACCAACAAGCCAACGGTTTGCAAGGCTGGTGTAGAGATGCATGCCCAAAAGAAAAGCTCACATTTATAGTCGGAAGGAGAAACACACCTGCTTTTAAACATCATTAAAGACTTGGATATCAACAGCTTTTTGGATGAAGATGGCTGAAGGAATGAAAGGGTGAGGCTGTGTTCGCACAATCAAATAAGTTCACCATGGCACAACCAGCTCCAGCCATTCCATTTTTCCATATCTAATTGTGATAAATGACATGTTAGGGCTCATTAACAGGAGTGCGCATGGCTGTGTGTAAATGGGAATACAAGTGGAATATTTCTTTTCATGAGCCATGGAAACAGCTTCATAGGAATACTATGTTTTTGGGATAAGGGCTAAAACTGGAATATTTTGTGTATTTAAACATAGTGAGAAATATAAATGTGACATTTACCCCACTTACATTGAAACAGACTGATACTTATCATCTTTAAAAAAGCTGCTTGAGTTTTAAAAACAGCAGATTTTTCAGCTATTGGAACATAAAGTTTTTAAGTAAGTGTTTTAAACAGAACAACTTTGCAGATACTCTAATGCTAGTACTTTAATGCTTTATGCATGTAAAAAAAATATAGTATACCCTTAGTGGTTTTTTTTTTTTTTTTTTTTTTACCTCTGATAAAAATTTTAAGTTTCATTTATTTTTGCTGTAGCGCCCCCTTCATTTGTGTTTTTCTAGAGGGCTTGAATTTTTGTCTCCGACTGTGTTTTGATTGAATTTGATTGGTGCAATATTAGTGTGAGCAGGCACTAAAAACTATTCGTAACAGCACTCTGGGAGCTAATGTTGTTAGCCGTTGCTAAGTTCTCTCTGTGATCATTTTCCCTGTGACTCTGTCTACGCAAGTTACTACGCATTATGATCCACTTGCCAGTGTTGTCTGAGACGCATTTAACCACAAATCTTTTGTAGCATAAACGCTAATGCGTCCTGATGATAAGAACTATTTTATCAATACAGGACATGGTGGTTGTTTTGGTGAAGGTGTGCTCATGCTCTGTAACTTGTCCATTTGACAAAGTGTTGTGTGACTGTCCATTGTTTTGTGCTATAATAGGAGATGCGTTGGAATCTGCTGACAGCAATATCTCCAGCTGTACTGACACAACCGCTAATGTGACTAGCAAACAGCTAGCAAGACTGTGGATGGACACAGGCAGTACTATGTACAGATCACCAAGGCCTATATCATAATTTTACAAGGTAATACACAAATCCTGAGGTTACAGGTATGGACAGCCAGTAAGGCCTGAAATGTCTATTTATATGTGTTTAGCTTCTTAGGTTTTCCATATACAGGATCACCCATCGCAGTGAGTGCTGATAGTCTGGTCATCTGCTGTCACCAAAGACAGAAAGCTAAGAGTGGGTGGACACCCAAAGCTGAGGGTGCAGGAGCTGCCAGTGATTCAGTAGGTGTTAAAATTACATGCTTTAATTGGAATCAGTGCTAACGTTATCAAGTTAGAATATTTAGCTTTAACTTTCTGAGTGAAAGAGACAGTAATTATCTTCAGATGCTTCGAAAAGTTTGTCAAAAAGCAGTTTTATCTTCTTTTGAAATGAGGAAAAATGCAAAGCTTCAGTATCATTAGTTTATATTTTCTTTCACCAAAAGGGTGACGTTAAGAATTATCAATATTTATGCAAGGTGTATT
This sequence comes from Epinephelus fuscoguttatus, assembly GCF_011397635.1. Lineage (NCBI taxonomy): Eukaryota > Metazoa > Chordata > Actinopteri > Perciformes > Serranidae > Epinephelus > Epinephelus fuscoguttatus. The sequence goes on from NC_064761.1 coordinate 35,585,055, forward strand.
TTAAATTTGCATTCATGTATTGTGTTTTATCAACTTGAAAGATGTCTGCAGAAATGAAACAGGATTGTTTTCGCTCCCTGGATTACCGAACATACTGAACATTTGAATGTTTCAGTAATTCATGCATCAAACGACATTATACTTTATCCTAAATCCCACATCAGGACTGGATTAAGCAGAGGAGATGTGTGTACATATGTGTAAGTGTGTGTGTGTGTGTGAGGGGATGGCAGCAAGCACTTTAAATATTAATACCTTTTTTCTTGCCATACTTCAAAAAGGCGACAATAATGCAGGGTTGCAGAGAGGCACCTCCTCTCTGAGGGGAGGTCTATGGAGAGAATGAGAGAGAGGGAGAGAAAGGGAGAGTGTCCTGTCATAATTAAACATGCATGGGCACTTTTTTTTTTTTCACAGACGCTGTTTGTTCCGCTGGCCTGGGTTTTGACAGGACGCCAAAACAAGCCCAGGTGGAACTGGGTGTGCAAACAAGCTTGTGAGTACAGGCATGAAACACACAAATTAGCACCTAGACCAGATGAATATGCAAGTGGTGGGATCAGGGCCAGCACGCCGTCCCGTGATCAGAGCACACAGCCAAGTCAGGTGAAAGTAAACAGATAAACAAAGGCAAGGCATGTGTTTCTCCAGGTAAATCTTAGTGTTTGATGTTGCACAGAAATATCTGATTAACTGACATGTGTTTTACTGACTTTATCGCGAAGTCACTGACAGGCGGGTTATCACTATCACTCTTCATCACTCATTTTTAGGGAGAGAGGCTAAAGAAGAAACAGCATGCAGAGTGTTAAAAAACATGAGATTCTGGCCATTGGTTTTTCATTCAATCCTGCTCAACTCCATCCTGCTACTCCAGCAATTGATACAAGAGAGTCTGAAACATTGGTCAGCAGGCAGCAAACCATTTGTGAATACAGGCCTGCCAAGCCTAAAAGAAAAACAATAACAAGCCAGGATATGCCGGGAAGACAACAGATGGATGTGAGAGTGCGGTGATGGATGTGATGGGGGCTGGTGGAGAGGAAAAGAGGGAAAAAAATTAGGTTGAAAAAAAAATGGATAGAACGGAAAGAGAGAGGAGACAGGGGAGGGAGCTAAGGAGACAGACTGAGAAAGAGTGAGTGGTCGGCACCGAGTCCCACAAGAGAAATTGTGAAGTAAAGCTGAGTGAGTGAGCACCACCAGTCCAGGGACATCTCGCAGGTTTTTCCAGGCCGGACACTTCGGAGTGCATGTCAGGTCCCCGGGCGCCCCCGGAGCCGAGGCACTTCCTGACATAAGTAGCCTCCCAAAGATGAACAGCATCACCTCGGCTACAGTTAGAAGGTCGAGAAATTGCTCCCACTGCACATGGCCCTCCTTCCCCCTTACATCATGTGACCTCCTCTCGTCCGCCCAGAGATGTTTCCCTCCTCTTGCCCGTCCACTCTGGCCTCTCAAAAAGGCAGCTTTTACACTTCTTAAGTCTTCCACTTGGCGGGACACGGAGACCAGTGCAGCACAGCAGACCTTTTTCCACATGAGTTTACCCGTTAAGGCTGTTCTAAAATAAAGCCCTCTTAGTCACACATGAACTGAGGGTGAATTATGGATGGGGCCTTAGTGATGAAGTTGTGGGATATCTTAATGACACCCAACACGTCTCCCTTTGACTCCCCGGCTGCCGTGAATTAACTAGCTCTCATAATTAAACTGGAGAAAGAACAAGCTCGGTCATCAATAAGTCATCACTGGCAGCTTCAATTCACCAGCCTGCACTCACTGATTGTGTCGTCTAAAGTGATTCCACACGCTCCTCTGGGCGGGTATACACTCTGCCCTAAAGCCTCATTTCAACACAGCACTCACCTAATAATAAGCATGAATGAATAACTCACATTAAAACGCTGTTATTGTGGATTAACCACAATAAGAAACGGTGAATAATAAAATAATATACATAATATAATACTCCCTGTTTACACGTTAAAAGCTTCATTTCCGTAACCTGTGGCTACAAACGCCGTCTCAGGGTAATGACACTGTTGCCTCGCTCACCGCTCACTTAAGGCTTTTTGGAGCTTCATCAGCCTCAGAGGAAGATATGCAGAACACGCCAAAGCATGGGAAAACTGAGATCCACGTCCATTTATTTGCATTAGAAAGCAGGATGCTGCCGCCCTAAGTAAGTTTGCAGTGTATACTTGAGCACCCCATCTAACATTCATGTCTCCTTTTTATGCTTTTATCACCTCGGATACGCCCGACTCAGCCAACCATGTGCGCTCTCCCTTATCTGCCAGTTTCAAGAACATTGAACGGCCTGCCAAAGTAAAACACATCCCACGCTCCATGTACGCAACTTGGCTTTTTACCATTTAGTGACACAAACATCAAGGTGGATTATATGGCTGATAGAAAACAAATGTTGACCTGGGTAATAGGTTTGTTTGTTCCATATAAAAATCTTGGCAGATGTGACTTTAAAGGGACAGTTCTGTTTTTTTTGAAGTGGGGTTTTATGGGGTACTTATCCACAGACAGTATACTACATACAGTAGATGGCGCTCGGCAGGCTGGAGTCCGCCATGGAAGTTAAGCAATAAACTGCTGTGAAGGAGTCAGCAACAAAAAATAGCAATACCAGTTTAGGTGTATGCTATATTGAGAGTAATTTCACTGCCTCGCCTTAATGTCAAAAAGTGATTTCCAACGGGATATTGAAGCAGTTAGATTGCTCTCTTCAAAGCCAGACTCAATTGAGAAAAACAGCGATTTTACCTCACAGAGCACAGGAGCTGCCGGTCTACCTCTGCCTCAAGCAGTTATTATATTTGTGTTGTCGTGTGACTTTGGCATTTAAAAGGGTTAGTTCAGATTCACCAAAGTCTCACATTAACACAAGCTAACTAACTGATCAAGGCAGCAGTTAGACCACCAACTCCTGTGTTCAGTGAGGTAAAAATTACTGGGGCTGTGGTCAACCAAAGAAAATCTTGGTCGACTAAAGTCACACATAATCTTTAACTAATCGATTAGTCGTGGGGGAAAAAAATCTGCACTTTATTTTTTACTTCTGCGGTGGTGTGTCTGTGTCACTCTGCAGTTACCCCTCCAAAACACTAGTCAGCGGTGGAGGACTGTGTTAAGTGCTGTAAAGTTTAGTTCAAATCAAACTTTATTTATATAGTTGATTCAAAACACACATTAAACATGGCTTAATAGAGACAGTTTCAAACACAAGTACACAAATTGGCTTCACTATAATTCGCAGAACTGACAAACACTTGTCTTTATCTGGACACATTTCCCCCACCAATACAACATGCTAAGGTTATTAGCACACGTCTATGGCATTTTACATTGTATAAATTAGCCTAGCGTCTAGTGATCTTTTCCTCTTTTCATATCAAACCAGGGACAATAGCAACATTTAACAAAGGTAACATTACAAAATGTGGCTCCATTACAACTCACAACAACTGTCTTATACTAAACACGTTTTTCAAGCAAATACAACATGCTAACATTATTAGCCCCAGCCTATGGCATTTTACATTGTATACATTAGCCTAGCAACAGGAGAGATTTCCTCTGCTCATATGAAGCCAGGATAAATCCCAAAGTATAAATCCCTGAATGATAAATCATACACAAGACTTAAAATGCTATTTTAGTGGAGGCTTTACTGTCTTCACAATCTATTGTTTCTTATCTGTGAAACACAAGTAAATACAAGCTTCGTTTCCACTGAGGGAAATGGTTTCAGAAATGGTTTCAGCCTCCTGTCTGTAAGCCTCCAGCTTACAGACAGGAGGCGTCACCGTGACGCTGAGCGTGAGGGTGGGCGAGTTCAACTTTTTGTCAACAACGGGGGTTTTTGAAAACACACCCATTTTCACAGGTAACTTAGCCTGTCCCCCCGCCACAGGAAATAATGGATAATCCTGGAAAGCTGTTGATGTAGCACTTTTCTCCTTATGAAAGTAACACGGCGATTATTTGACCAGTGAGAATTTGGTCGGATGAGAGCATAGCGACCAAATAATCGACTAGTCGACCAGGAGTCTACAGTGCTAAAAATTACTGTTTTTGTCAGTGGAGTCTGGCGGCTTTGGCGAGAGCATAGATGGGGAACTGAAGCCGCTTTCTCATGGGATTGGGCTGTCTGATGGAGAGCTGAAGCAGTGAAAATACTCTCAATATAGTGTGCATTTAAACTGACCAGCAGCTCCTGTGTTCAGCAGTGTTAAATTACTGTTTTTCTCAATGGAGTCTGGCTGTGAAGAGAGCGATATAACCGCTGAATTTTCCTGTTGGATATCACCGTCTGGCATTAAGGTGAAGCAGTTGAAAACTCTTCAAAATAGTGAACACAAGATTTGGTGGTTAAAGATCTTTTTGTTGCTGACATCCCCACATCAGTACATTGCTTAGCTTCTGTGTCAGACCACAGCCTGGATCTTCAAACTCAGGGCATGCCGACTAATATCTACTGTATGTAATACACTGGCTATTGTTAAGTTAAGTACCTCATTCAACCTGACTTCAAAAAATCTGAACAATAAAGCATTTAAATTCAGTTCATTTCTAAAAATGAAGGCGATAAAATGATGATTTGATTTAGTGTATTATGCATGAAATAATTAACTTCTCATGCTAACGTCAAAGCCATAACTAACAACAATAATGTTTCAGTTCCTGTGTAATGTCTGACAACGTCTTAAATTAGCTAAATGAAAGATATACCTTATTCAGTTTGGACTGTTAAAGCACGTCCCGCAAGCGTTTGCATGAAAGACTCCGTAAGGCTGGAGGCCTCACTGAGAGAGGCTGCAGCCGCGTGTGAATAGAGTGCAGTAGTCAGGATGATTGAACTTGGCTGTCTTCAGGGAGGGGGGAGTACATGTGCTAATCCTAATCAGGACCTGTTCCCTGCCATGTAATGGAGTAGGAACAACCCTGAGCTCCACGCTGGACACGCTGAGGCTACATTAGTGAATAATGTTTTCCAGCGTGGGACACCGTTTCTATTACGCTCCACATGCGGGAGGAAGAGGAAGCTGTCACTGTGAATTAACCACAGAGCATGCCATGCAAACATATCTTGTGTAATTGGAGTAAAAAAGTGAGCGAGGGGAAGACGAGGGGGGAAAGGCTTTTTAAAATAACACTCGGCTCTTCTACATCACTGAGACGCTATGTTTGAGACATTATGAAGCTTTTAGCAAACTGTCAACCTTCAGGACAAAGGATTCTTACACTCCATCCTCCGGAGGCTGTTTTATTTACTCATTCTGCACCGGTCTGTGGCTCACCAGAAAAAGCTTCTGCTGGTATTTGTTTGCTCTGAGCGCTGCTGCAGTGTTTCTTAGAGGAAAGAAAAAAAAAGGACCAGTTTACCTGATTATATCGACAGCTCTACTGTAAAATCTCCTGGCATTAGAGGTCATAAAGACTATGTTTTCTTATTGTCTCGCTGAGTTCACTTCCATCTAGAAGAGAGTAAATCTCAGAGCGGAATCACTTTTCTGACAATAATTTATAAATTATGCACAGCTTGTGTTTGAATTGAGAAAGGCTTTCATATCTCTTCCATTAACTCAGATTAAGATTTCATACTGATGCTGGGGAGAATGCTAGCAATATCCCCGTCTCATTTCAATGAAATTTTTATTAGTGCTTTTTTCTGTAGTACACTCCTATTGGGATGTCTGTGAATCTGAAGCTTGGCTTTGGACATGAACTCCCCTCAACCTGCCTGCCAGTGGCTCAGAAGGTTTCAATATTTTATGGGCTCCAGCTAACTCAGCCGTGAGATTCCAGCTGCAGAGATTTAACTCTAATGTAAAAATTGTGAACGGATGAAAACTGGGGTGTCATAAGTAATACATCTGTTCCAAGAGGGGTCGCGGTTACCATCCATGAGTAAAGAAAAAAAGAGAAAGGGAAAAAACTAATAATAAAACAAGATAAATAAAAGAACAGAAGGAAAAAGGCATTTAAGAATGAACACTACTCTATTCTCCCTCTTTGTAAGTGAAAAGACCTAAAGCTATAGGGCTAAAATATATCAACCTTAATCTCCCAGTCCTTCAATTGACTCCTAATTGTGTGCACTCTTTACCCCTTTTTGTGCAGCCATCAATAACACCGGTCCCCTAATGTCATCCCTCTGAAGAAATGGGCATCACGCCACTTACACTTTATAGGCCAAATCCATTTCTTTGAGCATCTTGCCTTTTTCTTTCTGGCTATCCTAACGGAATTCAAAGCATTTGGAAAATCTGTCTATTCAGCGTTAGCGTCCCGGTGCATTCTTCCCCAGAACCAACTGAGGTCAGATGAGATGGGTCTGATGAACTTTCCAATTTCTCCCATCCCTGCAATCTATAGCTTTCTCCCTTGAGCCATATGTTGTCCACTGTAGTCAAGACTGCTTGTAATGGCCCTGCTAACAATGCACTCTTTGTGCTAGATAAGGAAAGGAGAAAGCCTGATGCCGAGGGGCAAGAGGCAGAAGAAACACTTTTAGTGCCTGCTTATATATCTTTTTTTCATTCCATTATACAAGGGGACTCTGCTGGAAATATTTGTCTTGACAGTAGTTTAGCATCGCTCCCCACTCCTCCGCCCTCCTTGAAAGATTAAACTATTGAAATTGTTATAAGCACAGATGCCACGCTCTTTTGTGCTGCAGAATCTGCAATGTCCTAAACTAACATCTCCTAACAAACTTGTTTGTTGGCTTTTGCACGAATGCTGAAAGCTTTTTTTTCTTCTTTCTAGGGGAAAGACAGACAAGAGATTCATCTACAACAACTCTCAAAGGTGCCTCCACTCGGTAGAGTGTAACTTCTATGGAGGCATCCGCTTCCCTCACACTGTATTTATCGCTTCTTATTACCAATAATAACATTGCTCCTCTGGGAGCTCAAGGGTAAGTATGCCCCCTAGCACTCCAGCCCTTTTACAGACTCACTATACTGGACTGAATGCAGTCCTTACACTTGCTTACAACATATCAGCTACTGAACATTCTCATGAGGATTGCTGTATGTGCAACTGAGAAATATACAGCCGTCCGATTTATCTCCGGCAGAGATCGACAATTATTAAAGGATATTAGATTATCTATAGAGACCTGTGTTAGGAGGGAAAAACCTTCCCAATATTCAGATATGCTCCACATGTTCCCCACACTACATTGATAAGAAATACAAATTAAAAAAAGGCCATTGTTCGACAGGCAGCCATGCTCTGTTGTCTGAAATTATTATTAGCAGCAGTTGTAATCATAACTGAACCTAACAAATTGCCGTTATCATTACCACCACTTCTAATATTACAGTGTTGCAGTGCCCCAGCAGCACATGGCTCACAGGTGTGTTCAGGTAACATTAATGTCTTTGTTTGGTTATATTTGTTACAGCCTGTGTGAAGTGAGTTGTCAATCACTTATGCTGCACTGCTTTTGCTTTTGGAATTTATATTAACAGTAGAGGTTTTCATTTGTTGCATATTTTTATAGTAAACCGTACAGCACTTGCTTATGATAAATAATGTCGTAGGAAATTAGTTTCAAAGTATTAATTCTAATTTTGCCCCCTCAATGTTGACTCCATGGCTGTGGCCTTGTTCTTTACAGTGAATAGACAGATTTAGAAATGACTGCTTGGTAATTTAAGGTTTTGTTTTGTTTTGTTTTGTTTATAATTGAAATGTGTCTGAAAATACACATTAACATGAATCCAACTTATTATTAGTGAAGATAAATTGGCTGATTCATAAAACCATTTAATTTATCAGTGATAGGCTAACTGTTAGCCATTAATCGTTGTGCGATCAAGTGACCCAGCTTACGCTAAATCAGTGTGCGCCAATTTTTTTTCCACATTGGCCATTTAGTTGTATGATTATTCCAAGTTTACGGACATACTTGTGAGTCACGGTGAACTTTCCGAGCAAGAGACTCAAGAGACAAGAGACTAAAGTAGGAAATTAGTTGTCAAGTTTAAAGACTCCATGACTCCTTGTTTTTTGTTGTGGTTGGTGTCTGAAAATACACATTAACGTGAATCCAACTTATTATTAGTGAAGACAAATTGACCTATTTATAAAACCATTTAATTTACAGTGCACAGCATCAATGCTAGGCTAACTGTTACCCATGAACCCATGAACCCTTGTGTGATCATGTGACCTAGCTAAATCACTGTGCAGCATTTTTTTTTAACACATTGGCCAATTAGTTGTATTATTAATCCAAGTGTACAGATATTTTTGCGAGTCACAGCAAGAGACTCTGACACACCATCCACCACAGAAACTACCAGTGACAGTGCAGCGTGAGGCTAACTCACCAAGCCATGCTACACTGCTGCGATACATTTAGAAGGGGGTCCCTGCTCCGGCGCTATTTAAGCGAAGGGTACCTTGGCCTGAAGAACATTACAGACCCCTGCACCAAAGGAATGAATCTGACCCCAGAAGTTACTCCTGCACTTTTAGAAAAACTGGGGTTTAAATTAGCTAAAACATTAGACACAAATTAGAAATTAAGATTTTACTATGAAAAATAAACCAACATATTTGTGTTAAAGAAGACACAAAAATAAGATTACAAATTGCAGGTTAACATTGCAAGCTGCGTGAATTTATCATCATATTAAGCAGTAAACTGCCAGCTACAATAGAATGACCGGACAGGATACCTCCCACCAATATGAGTAAGTGAGAGACTTATTATAATAATAATTTAACATCCGCATTTAAAACATGATGGGTGGTGTTGATAAGCGGACTTCTGGTGAGGATGTGAGAGGACATCAGATTAAAAAACAGGAAACAATGCAGATAAGTGTCATGGCTGACACGATGGAAAAGTGCTGAAGCTTTCCTGACATTTGAAATGTGGGCGGCTAACTATTAAACATTACAGTTTGTCTATGAAATGTGTCCCTTCTCTTGAAAACATCTTGACGAGTGTATTTCTCAGAGCCATCTGAGGGCCAATTAAAAAAGAAATGTATCATCTGGAAAAAAAAAACAAAAAAAAACATTCCAGTTTAATTATCAGCGTTAAAATAAGATACTCTGCACTTGTTGTTGATAGGAGCTAGTTGGTCTGCTTTGGTGCTGTGTAATTAGGGTGATGTTGGCATATATAAAGGCAGGGGAGATACAGAGGCCAAGCAAGTAAATGTCCAGGTCACTGTGTAAACACAGCTGATTGTCTGGGACACCCTTGTTATCTAAAAGTCGTTTCCATCATTAACACCGAAGGACACACATCTCCTCTGGGAGTAGACGGACAGCTCCGGGGTTAAAAGGCACATGCTGAACTATCAATAACTTCCACTAATTGTATGCTTTGTAATTAGAAGCATAATCAATTATGAAATCGTTTGTTCTGCCACCGGGACGAGATAACAACACATAACATGACCAGATCTACATGCGATAAAATAGATAATAAAACCATAAAGCAGCTCGAGCATGTGACTGCTCAACATTATATGTCAGTAAAAAGCATTTGCATTTTTGAAAGGGAGGCTTAACGTTTGTGTGATGGAGAAGAACTTGATCATTTGACCTCTACATTGTTGAACTGCAACTGATGCGCTTAATCGTCAGCTGTCACTTCCTATCTTAATTAATCCTAATTGACTATTGATGCGACACAACTGTTAGGCTTTATAATTAGTATTGCAATTTAGACCGGATAATCTAACAGGGCAGTCCAATTACTCCAGAGGAAATAGAAAGCTGTGAGGCAATAATTATGAAACAGTCACTGCACAATGAAAAAAAAAAAAAAAATCAAGAGCCTTTTTCTATTGAAAGAGAAATCCATGCATACATTAAACAATAAATGACAAAACACTACCTCTGCTAATCTCATCAGCCATTCAACGCACGAGAGACAACTAATTGAATTGATTGCTGCTATCAATAGCAAACAAATCTGTTGAGTTGTCCATGCTCATATAATCTGACCTGATTCCTTCAGCTGTCACTGTCTGTGAGAAAGCTGCCACGCTATGCTTTTCGAAATCTGTCAGGCTGGGGCGTTTACATGTCTTTGTGTTTCCATCTTGATAGGGCAATTAATAAAATATATGTTAATAGGAGCTTAATTGTTTTACAACAGTGGTTTGACAAGGCTGAGGGAGAGGAGACTTGTCAGCGATATGAAATGCGTGGCTACTCTCGGCAGCGTAGCCCTCAGCCCAACATATGGTCTCCTTTCCAGGCTTTAACTGTAGCACATAATAGGAGCCTGCTGTTTATTTTTGAAACATTAGTGATGTCACTACTCCTTTTGTCTCCTCAAGACAATAGCTGCTGTCTCTGCCTTGCAAGAAAGACAGGCGCCCCCCCCCCCCCCCCCCCCCCCAATCCACACACACACACACACACACACACACACTCCCCTAAAGATGACATTTGAATAATAACAACAAATCCATCACTAAAACCTACCACCCATCTCAATTATACACATAAGGACGGGACCAGATTCATAGCTGTTTGTTTGAAGTTTTAATAACGAGGGTTGATTTTTAAAGCCATTCTTGTTTACTCATCTTTGCAAAACAACTATTTTAAATTAATTAGGAACGGATTATATTGTGAGGTCATAAAATCAGGCAAATTATTGTTATTTTTGGGGACTAATATTTTTTGTTTTTTAAAAAAATAAATGTTTTTAAGGGTGCTTCACTAAATAAATTAAGGAAATTTAACACTCGTCTGCTACAACAACAGACAAACAGAATATTCTGCGTGACATCACAGAACAATAAATTCATTATTTCCAGGCCAGGCTCATTTTACACATTAGTCTGAGAAGTATAATCAGTAAAAACAAATAACAATAAAATCACACATAGCGACTGCTTTTAAATTTGCACATGAATTATGAATATATTTTTAGTGCTTTGAAAATGACTCATTGACTCGCTCATCTGAACGCTTCCCTATCAGTGTTTATGTGCACTAGTTCCTGTGGCAGAGCTGTGTGTTTCAGTGCAGGGCGATGCCAAGTGATTCACACACAAATGACCTGAGGGAGGCAGCAGTGCAGCGAACAAATGTGAGCACAGCATCTCACACTCTGAGTGTGCTTTAAAGGCCATTTACATAGTGAAATCTAATTACCCTAGCTCTATGAGAGAGTATTTGATCTCAATCTTAAACAGAGCAGAACATATTATTAAGGGGAGGGAAAAAAAGGGGGCTTTTCTTAGATGAAGGTGGCTTACTGAACAGAGGAATCAGCTTGTACACAATTCAGCACTCCCTTTTTAATTATTTTCCAACACAGATGAAAAGGGAAGAACACTGATTTATTTGTGTCCTGGGAGACAATGCGGGCTTTTGAGACATGAAAACCTAAAAAGAGGGAACTTGGGTGGACAATGGTGGGAGAACAAAGTCTTCACTCATTCTGTTGTTTCTGCTTAATAGCAAATCAAAAACTTCTCAGTGTTGTTCTATTAACAACCTCATTTCTGAGCAACATGCTGTTTTTGACATCAAGCACCAGCAGAATCATAATTACGGCAGAGCATTTACACGGGACCCAGAGGTGACTAATGTCAGCAATTCATCACATTAATAATAACTGACTTTTCGTACACTTTATGGGTCTCTTAACATGAACAAAAAATAAATATAAATCTTAAAGTATTAGCACATCTATGCCTATTTTCTGTAGGAAGTACTCAGTAACTAAAGGCACCTCCAGGCAGAACATATTTCCCACAAAAACTGAAACACCCACCCTGTGCAAGTGAAAATATTAACACATAGTGCTGATGATATGTTGTAATCTAGTGAATTACACAAATTAAACTCACAATCTAATCACTTTTAGTTACTTTTGAATGACTTTTTGGTAAAATAGTATCAAATAATAACTTGTTTTTTTAAATTTGATACCATTTATAACCATTGGTGTCCACTGTTTCCTTTATTGGAGTCCATTATTTTATCTTTATCAAATCAAAAACACAGCATCTTTAATAATAACAATAAAAAGATTTAAAGAATTTGACTGTTGTGTATATTTTCTGTATTGCAGATTGTCAGTCGAGTTATTTTTGGATATCATGCTGCACCGTATCCCCTCCCCTATCCTGCTAATATTCCAGTGAAAACAAAGCAGAGGTCATCTACATACAGTGTGCTACTGCTGGGCAGCACAAAAATGCTGTTGTTTCACTTTTGGCTCGTGCTGTAGCAGAATGCACGGAAAGAAATGATGCATTGCTTCTCATCACAACTGCCTGTGGAAAGCTGTCAGGACAGGCAACTCAGATTTTTGTGGGAATATTGATACATCAGCGTGGACAGTGTTCGGATGCTGTTTGTGCAGCTCTTTATGTTTACATTTATTTTGTCAGGTCTTTATGTGGTACAGTGAATGCACGATGTTGTATTTTTTTTTTCCTATATCTGATATGTCGATATTGTGGCAGATACGGATATACGCACATACTTTTTATCCACCTAATTGCAGGAAACATCAAGTCTCTCCTGTAGTGGAATTAACATCATCATGCCTACATGTATTGTGTTGGCCTAGTGGTGCAAAATGCAATGCTTTTCAAAATGTACGCAATTACTTCAACTTACACTACATCTAAAACTTGTCAAATTTATTGTAATTTAATTAATTAAAAAAAGACAAAGGAAAATGTATTCTACTTCAACAGGATGATGCTTTCCCTGAGACAATCCTGACAATAGCTACAACCAAGGCAAATCTGTCCTACTTCGACTAAGCAACCTCTGGAACTGAATAATGAAGCCAACATGGAAATGCCAAAAACTGCAGTTCTTTGAACGGCCACTTGAGGCTGACTCAAGAGACCGATAACTCACCATAGACCCCCATGTTAAAATGTCCAACTTTACAGCAGAAATAAACATGTTTACAGCCTGGTATTAAAAAGGATTTTGGTCTCTATAGCTAATTCTAACATTCATGACAACTGTACAGGATGAATTTTTATATCACTCACCCATTTACATTTTATTAACACTTAAAGTGACAGGCTGTCTGCCAATAGTGTCCTCCGCTCCTCAGTCAGATCCACCTCTTGCTCATATATGGTCACTTCTGGCTCCGGCAATGGCCGAAATGCCAAACTAAAAGCGTCAAAACAGGAGTCCACACACCAGTGGGTGAAGTCACAGTAGCTATGTCCACCTTTTTCTGCAGTCTATGATTTTCTACAATTAAAGTCTCATAATGTAAGTGTCATCAGCCTGTCAAATCCACAGAAATGTTCATTTTGGGCTGATCCCAATATTTTATTTTAAAGCCTTTACCTGCTGATACAGCAACCCTGTCTTCTAGAAATGATGTTTGTATGTTATTAAACTGCTTTCATAACTACGTTGTCGTAGTTATGTAATTTAATTGCTGCTTGGATTATGTTCAGAGACGTTTCTTTCAGGTTATGAAACACTACATCATCAAATATCCACTGTATTTAGTTTTTCTAAAGGCTCTTTGGTATTTCTTAGCTTTTTCCTTTTTTATTTTTGTCGTTACTTAATTTAGTTTTTTTCCTAATTGCTAATAAATTAAACTATACTATACTAATCTACATTCACATCATGCACTGCATAGGCTTCACAAGGTAGGTGGGTGGTGAGGATGGCTGGCAAACAAAGTGTAGGACCTCTTACCTGGGGTCTTATTCATAAAACAATGCACAGGATCCACACTAAAAACATACCTATGGACAAAAGCCAAAAAAAAAATATTCAATTTCTACAAGCAGGCTTCCACCTCATCATTTGTGTCACCAATTTCCTATCTCCAAAATGTTCATAAGCCTTGGTCAAAGTTTCTTCCATCAAGTCTGTTTTTATAGATCACAGCTTTTGCATTGGAAGTGTCGTACACTTCTTTCAGGCCTCGGTATTTTGTGCGTACGTGCGTTATAAGTAAGACCCCAAAACTTTGGGTTCACATCAAGACTCTTGTCTTAGGTTTAGGCAACAAACGCACTTTGGGTAAGTTTCGGGAAAGATTGTTCGGTATCACAAGATTGCCTATTTTGGCAGAAAACAAAAAAAGGACAAAATTTGCAAACTGCTTGTTCTTTATTCTTACTTTTGCTAGCTTAGTTCGGGGGGCTGGGACAGGTGAAGCTTGCCTAGGGCGGCATATGTACTAGGTCCAGAATTAAATACGTTGTCAGTGAAAGCTTGGCTGATGCTCTTAGTACCAACATTCTTGCTACTTGGAAGGTACAGGTGCCAACATTTTCTTATTATCGAAGAAAAAAAAAAAAAAAAGTAACTCACTTAGAATTATGTTTCCCTGAAAATGTATTTGCTGTTTCAAATCAGTTGTAAAGAAAGGTACGGATGATGCACAAATTGTACCGTGCAACCCTTGAATGGACCTTAACAGAGAGGAACACATAAGTATACTCTATTGGTTTATATATAATGTCCTGCGTACTTCTAAACACAGCTCCAAATATTCAGAGTGTATGCATTTATGATTGCTTACGTACACACACTTGCTTTCTACCTCCTCCCTTTGTTGTCTTAATACAATTCCCATGCCTCACCAATTTCAGACTCCTTAATCTACAGGATGTTTTTTCCATTACTTAAGGATCGTCTAGTGCTTCTAACTTGCCCTTATTTTGTATTACAAAATTAGAGCTCTCTGAAAATGACTGCAGGAAAAGGCCTGTGCTCTTTCGCTTCTTTGTTCTGGCTCTTGCAAAAAATCATCTATAATTGTAGTCACTCCACGAAGACTTTTTAGCTTTGACCTTTAGTGCGCAGTAATACAGAAAATGATGGGGAGCAGATTTCCTCCCTGAGCCTCTTCTCCTTCTCACCCACATCTCAATCTTTGCGGGATAGATGCTGACTGTGGGGCTTTGGTGATGCTATTAATAATATTGCTACCACTACTGTTAAAGTGCTTTTAATACAGTTGAATTACTGCAATTACTGTTTATGATTCAATGTCCTAATTTTAGCTTTAGAAATGGATGCACAATGTACAAAAGTAACAGCATCGTATGTCTTCATTATATTTCGGTAATATCACTGAATGCTGATGCTTCTCCCCCACTGAAGAGATCCACCGCTGAGGTATAATTTACATACTAAATAGAGAGGAACACTAATATGAAAATTAGATCACCTCAGAGGGGTAAGTCTTGCAAGAATCCACCCAACTAAACTACACAAGAATGAAACCTTGCACTTTTTTCCTGCCTTCCTGTACTCGACGGCTTTTCCCAACACAAGACTGACTTTCCTTGGACCCAGCAGGGATCTACAGTATAATAACATTTGTATGAGCCTATGGATTTGCTGTATAGAGAACTTGTTTGGTAGATGTTGGCCGTTAGAGTAGTGCATTGTGAAGCCAGCGTGTCTCTAGATCTAATGGCTTCACAAGGGAAAACAATCGGGATGACTTCACTGTATCATCCAGGGTGGTGGGAAGCTGCAGGAGAGTGCAGCGAGCACTCCACTATTCCCTCAAAGCAACGTGAAGTTTGCTCCTTTCCAATAATCTGGGCCGGGATCTCAAAGTCTCGATAGGGAGCATTGTTGTTCCCCTGGTCTATCCGCGGACCCAACATGTGGTACGCTGCTCATTTCCGTAGCTACCCATGGCTTCTTGTAGACTTTTTCAACCAGCCCATGAATGCAGGTTCTGAGACTGCCAGGAACTCTTTCTCACCAATAACAACTTTTAAGGCCTTTGCCTCACAGACAGACTTCAGTTAAAACGTCATATATTAAAATGGTGTACAACGGAGGCATTTTTATAGAACTCACTAACATACTTAATTTTGTCGACAAGAAAAGGAGTCTCTTCAAGACACTTAATCCTATGGTGGAATATAAACGTATATTAGTACTTAGTTTTACGTTCTTAACTTGAATATTTTCAATACATACTATGTTATAGTTATACTCCACTACATGTATTTTTTATATTCTTCCACTGCTGTTTGCGGTCGTTAACTTAGGAGCTTTGCAGACGTGCGTTCATTAAAGTCATTTATGTGATTAGGTGGAATTGCTTCGGTTTATGAAATCAGAATCAGTCGATGAATCAGTGCTGCTGCATGTACAGTGGTGGTAGTCAGTTCTATTACACTGTAAAAATGAAAAGTAAAACTTCTGTAAAAAGTACTGGTTGAAATTTTTTTTGATAGTATTAGTTTAATTTTACTGATGATTTAATGTGAAGGCAGCATTTTTAACCTGGTCCTGGAAAGTCCGTATACACTGGGTGGGAAGAACGGTGAATGGGTCCAACAACACCGGACTTTCACCCAGGAGGCCATGTTGTTAGCCTCCCATATGAATTTAGAGCCAAACCATGATGGGTTTTTTGAAACCTAACCACGTGTTTTGTTGTACAATGAAATAAACATGAAAACATGGTGTTTCACTGATGTAAGTTTATTTTGAAAAAGGCTGTACGCATCCAACAAGCAGAAACTGTTCATTTCCTGAGAAAACGGAAGGTGTTATGTGGGGGTGAAAGTCCACTGACCAAGCGGCGATGACGAGTTGGGAGTGAGAACAAGTTGGCATTTTACTGTTGTTTGTTGAGGCCGAGATGATTTTAACTTTTTTACATTGTGTTCTCAGTCGCACGCCAAAAGGGGTGGTAATACATGACCATATTTAAGAGGCTGTGGCGCACTCATCTTTTAAACTAGGGCAAAGGTAGTAGTACCTTGTGAAACTAGACAGCTTAAGACATCCATTGGTACCAAACATGCCGGTGTAGCTTGTCGGAAAAGAAGCTAAATAACGCTCCAAATTTAGGATGAATATTAGCAAGGGAACAACTGGTGTGGCCATTTTCAAAGGGGTCCCTTGACCTCTCATGTCAAGACATCTGAATGAAACTGGGTTCTGTGGGTACCAACGAGACTCCCCTAAGTTTGAGAAGGTTTGTTCCCAGTAAATGTCGTCTTCCTTAAAATCAGTGTGCTCCTTTAAATTCTAGCTGTATATTAGTCTTTCTAAGGAAAATGGCACTGTTTTGTGGTTTTATCTACAACAATTCATCATATATTTTAAGCTCATCATATGTTCTTTATGTCAAATGTTAATTAAGTAACCAGTTAGTATTGCTTTATATAAATGTGGTGGAATAAGAAGTACAATATTTGTCTCAGAACTGTAGTGAATTAGAAGTTTTAGCAGCATGAAATGGAAATATACTTCCTTCAAGGTTTCTGTGTTTCAGAGATTTTCTCACCCTTGTGTCACCACCTCCTGCCAGTGCTCGAGCTGTAACGTAGGCAACTAATGACTTTTTTCATTAATGACCCTTTCAGATCAAATAATGAGGACTTACTACACACTTACCAAAAATTAGAGCTTTCAATAAAGCACTATTTAAATCACAGAGTCTGAAAGCAGATTTTAAACGTCAATCATTTTATATGCGCAACCTGGGGCCTGTCTCGACCTATGAACTGAAGCTTAAAGGGGTGCGGGCTCGTTCCTGCCTGGACATTGGCTGTTATGTTTTTTTTTTTAAACCAAGCTGCAGAAAATCCAATTATTAGCAACAACCCAATTACTTTCCCCTCAGACTCTGCGGCTCAAATCCAAGGTTGGATTTGTGGATTAGCGAGGTTTACCGATAGACTCCTGAAAAGGGAAGCAACAATGTCGAATTTCCTGGCCGCCTGCGCTCTTCCGGGATTTGGAGTCAGAGGGTGACATGATCATTGAGAGGTGGGATAATGACAGAGTGAGAGAGGGAGGAAGGAAGGGAAGAGAGGGGAAGAGAAGAGCGGTCTCTGGACAGTAGATCACAGTTAGCTGAGGTCAGAAGTGCAAGTACGGCCTGTCAATGGAGACCCAGCCACTAATAAAGTCATATTGACTTTACAGCCATACTTAATGCTGTGAGTTACTTGACACCGAAAGCACCGCAGCATTTGTAAGTCAATTAGAGGGGGTGGATGAAGCGCACGATTCTGCTGTCACTCCAACCTGAGGAGGATAAAGCCGGACACTGACCTCTGACCTCGCCTGTCCTCTGACTTCTAACATCTGCAGGACACTTCTCTGGTTGTAATCGCTCTGACTCGCTCACACTCAGTGGTTATATTGATCACAGCCGACACTGATTCATAATTAAATGGAATATTTAAACAAAGATGAAGACGGTGTCAAATAGTGACTGGGACAGCGCCACACTCAAGGTTACGAAACTACCATTAAGTGGCGCTTTTTAAAAAAAAAAAAAAAAAAATGCTCGTACTTCTACTTCTGTCAAAGTGGGTCAAAAAGTAGCAGGAAATGAATTACTCATTAAATGAAACACTTCAATCTCTCTAATAAGGAGATCCATGAATGATATGTGCCACCTGCTAAATTCGCAAATATCCCCTCTAAAAGCTTTGTAAGCTTCATCAAACTAATCGGAGTGGACAGCCACCAAATAGAATCTATTCTGAATTCTCCATTTGTGACTGTGCAGGGCAGGTGAAGTCTTTTGGCAATAATTGACTGGAAGGTATGCCGTTCTCTATTAATGTGCAAGGATTAAATTTAACACCCATCTTATATCATTCTGCGAGGAATCATATTGCACTAAAGCCCACAGTAACCTAAGGTATCTCTTTCATTATTGCCTAATTAACCTGCTAATAGCCATGTCCTTACTGCCTCGTCTCTTTAATTATCCGACGGCCGGCGCTGCGCTCATACCAAGTTACCACTGTGTCAGTCAGCTCCCTGTCCCATCACATCTTTTATGAGATCAATTTCTATTGGCTTTATTCTAAAAGACACTGTTTAATTAACAGCTATTTTCATCCTTGAAGAACATATTATTCATGATCAGGATATTACTCTCTACAACTCTTACCTTAGACAATTACAGCTGTGAGGCAGTGCAAGTTGCAGGCAGGCAGGAGGCAGTGAGGATGGAGTGAGTCAGTTGGGTGTGTAACCACTAGATGTCCTTTGCAGTAAAGTGAACAAGCCTGACTGACCCTGGCCGCTGCACTGGAGAAAAGCCAAAAAGGCAAGAGTCATACCACTTCATCACACGTTAGTCATTCAGAAGAGACGCTGTCATTAATTGTAATAACGACGGAGTGTCAAGTCTCTGATTCACGGCCAGTGCATCACGCAAACATTTCTGTCCACTCAGCGTTCAAGTGTGACTGCATTTTGTTCAACTTTTACCCCTCAGAACTCCACAACAAATACTGGGAACACTCCAACTTAATCTAAATAAAGACTTTATTAACAATTGATGAACCATTACTTATGCCTTGTAGATAAGTTATGAACCATCAACCCTCTGAACCTTCACTGCCTTTAATTATTAGGGTTACTGCGTGTCATAACCAGGCATGTCATACACTGTCATTTTCAGAATTTTAAGAAAGCTACAAAAGCTATTAGCAGTTCCAGTTTGCACTGAAACGATGGACATACTGACAATTATCATTGGATACTATCAAAACGTTCAAATGTGATGATCATGAAGTAAGATCTGAAATATGAAGGAGCACCTTTTCTCTGTGATTTCTAAGAGGATTTATGGACATTTATCCACAATGGAGCTCAGGGATTTTATTACTCCCAGAAAGTGTACGGCATTCTGTAATTTAACACTAAGTATCATGTTTGTGTGCTCAGATTTTAGTCAGTTATGACGCAGCAAAGGAGGGCAATCTTTGACTGAATCGGCCTGGTCAGGCACCAACAACTTTTGGGTTGCCAGGTTGTAAAAAAAAAAATCAAAAAGGACACTTGCTTATTCAGAGTATCATGGCTTATTACCTCTTATTATGGGACTAATTTGATATTTTGGGAAATATGCTTATTTGCTTTCTTGATGAGAGCAGGATGAGAAGATTGATACCACTCTCACATCTGTCCATTAAATATAAGGCTACACCTAAAAGCCAGTTAGCTTAGCTTAGCTTAGCTTAGCTTAGTGTTTAGACTGGAAAAAGGTGACATAACTTCCCGAACAGCAGCTCTAAAGACTTATCTATTCAGAGGTTATAATCCTGTTAGTTTATTCTGTGCAAAAAAGTAATAATAATAATCAAAATTGCTCCCAGACATGAAATAATCTGGCCTGGTAAAAAACACAAAATGTTGGTTTTTCACTTCCATTTCATACGGATTAAACAAACAAGCTATGACATCTAAAATAGTGAGCTTTAAAGTTGCTGTTAGCCACATTTTGTTAAGTTTGGAAAGAGCCAGGCTGGATGTTTCTCCCTATTTTCTGTCTTTGTGTTAAGCTAAGCTAAGCTAAGCTAAGATAAGATAAGCTAACCAGAGCCCAGCTGTAGCCTTACATTAAACATACAGATATGATCGTGGTATTGATGCTCTTATCTAACTCAAGAATGCACATCAAACACTGACTTTATAGCTGTATAGAAAGTGAACTGTAGAGATGACAATTGATAAAAGTCTATGCTCTTAGCTAGGAAATAATCTGTTGCATAGCCCCTGTAATACCTGTAAAGTTTTTAACAATTTGTAACATTTACAAAAAGAGATGTGTAAATAAGTGAATTTTATAGGTGCTGGTAGGCACATTTTGTTACCTTCTGAAGGAGTCAAGCTAGCTTTTGCCTCACTTTCCAGTCTTTATGCTAAGCTAAGCTAAGCTAAGCTATGATAACCAGATGCCGGCTGTAGTGTTACAGTAGACAGACACACATCAGAGTGGTATTGATGTTCTCATCTAACTCTTGGCAGTATTTCCTCACATAAAACATTGACTTTGTCAATGTCATTGACAAGTTATCTTGGTTTTTTTTTTAAAGCTGTACAGCTAGATTTTCCCTCAGTTTCCAGTCTTTATGCTAAGCTAAGCTAACCAGCATCTAGTTGTAGCCTTATTTTGAACATACAGGTAAGTGGTAGTGATCTTCGCATCCAGCTTTGAGGAGGGACGGAAATTCATGTATTCACCAAAATATCGAACCACCCTTAACATTGATAACTGCACACTAGGGATGAAACAGTATGAAAATTTCATATCACAATTATCACAGTTATCAGTATTATCAGCATTATCACGGTATTGTTAGACTGTGCTGAAAATGTAAAGACAAAACAAACAAACAAAAAAAGTATACATGAAATTATTTCACCAATTTTTGTATTGAAAACCAAAAACAAAACTAGCAGCACTTTTTCATTGCATACCGCTAAAAATAAAATAATAATAATAATAATAAAATAATGACATAACTGATACCTTATGTAAACAAATGAAAACCATATTAATTAACATTAAAGACAGTCTGTCTTTAAAATGCTTGCTTGAGTGTCTGTGTCACTGTCGATGAGGACGAGGGTCCAGCAGCATCACGGGTTTGTCCGCTGCACGCCCACTCTGTAAACAAGGGAACAGCAAAACAAACCCAACGTTGCATGCTGCACCTGCATCTGGGAAACTGTTGCCAAATTTGGTCGACGCTGGACAGTATTTACTGAACATTTTTCAAAGCGCGGTATTCAAACACAGTTTTAATGATAATTCAAATTTGAAATTGTAATACTAACCGTCGGGAATATTACTGGGGTTAATCATAAAACCGGTGACCGTTTCATCCTCACAAGCAAAAGCTGGTCTTGTTAATGGCTTATAACGATCTATAAAGCACCCTAAATCAACCATTATCAAGCCATCATTTATATATATTTATAAAGACAGATATTTTATTCAAAAGTTCCTCCATTAATCCCTCAGATATTTCCACATAAACAAGAGCTCTACAAATACGCTGTGCTGTGATTCAGTAAAGCAAAGATCATGTCACTGTATAAAACCAGGGTGGGAGGCAACAGTGCAAGTAAAAATGCTACTATCTGCTGTCATCTCCCTCTAGACATACAACCAGTGGAGCATTTAAGTCGCTAGACGCACAGCCAAGACTCAGACAAGTGAATTTATGTGTTAAGTTGGTGTCCCCCTCCCTCTCCCTCACTGTCTCAAAGGCCCAGCACAGATAGCAAGTTCCATTAGGAATTTCAAGTCGAATTAAGGTGCTTGGGGAGGACACATTAACACATGTGCCGCTTCTGTAGTTAAATGTCAGAATGGGAATGAGGCCTGTGACTTTATATTCCATTAGCCACTGCCTCATGTTTCCCTGCTGTGTATCTAAATAAATAATCAAGACAGCCTCCAAAACACGAATCATCTTTTCACAATAATAGAAAATTAATGGCTCTGCTTGGGTAAGTAAATTACACCAGGAACATCCCACAGCCTAAATCACTGCTGAGAGACGATGACAAAGGATGCATTATAGGCCACAGGAAAAAGGAACCCACTCGTCCAGAAAATCCTGAAATCTGAATAAAATGTTGGGGCTTTCAAGCTCTTTACAATCACCTTGCATGAAAGTCTAATTCAGTTTGGCTTCTTATTAATTCATAAGCCATTAGTAACATATTTCTCTAACAAAAAGCCCCTGACAAAGGAAAAACACAGTGTGTTTGGGAGAGGTATGTGCAATTAACATTTAAGCAT
This sequence comes from Epinephelus fuscoguttatus, assembly GCF_011397635.1. Classification (NCBI taxonomy): domain Eukaryota; kingdom Metazoa; phylum Chordata; class Actinopteri; order Perciformes; family Serranidae; genus Epinephelus; species Epinephelus fuscoguttatus. Next base: position 35,607,613 of record NC_064761.1, read on the forward strand.
GGACGATTAAAAACAAGTCTCAAAGAAGTGGCTTAGAGTGGGCTCTTGAAAGATGCAAACGGATGAACTATTTTATGGGGCATTAGCCAGATATATTTAAATACAGCTGAAGTGTATTCCTGCCATAAAGTAAGTATAACACCTGTCATACTAAATCATGCACACACTGGGCTACTATTAAGATGAAGAAAGCAAAGCCAGGATAAAGCCTAAACCATGTTAGTGCACTCTGTACACCACTGCTGTATACACGGCAGCACTGTGTAACAGTGAGCCATAAATATAGTGCCAAAGCAATTTCGGCTATTCAAAAAATACTTCAAATGATTGTTTAGTTGAAAATTAATAATTTTCAATAAATTACTGATTGTTTAAGTCCTTTTTAAAGCCATGCTAGCCAACACATTCTCACTCTGACCTCATCACATGTCGACATTTGGTCATGGACTTTCCACGTCAAGAAACGACGTGCAAGGGACCCTGGGTGCGTTGGTTGTTGACTTTCTCAGACGCTGTGTCAACTTGAACCTGTTAAATGCATCGTCTGTTTTCAAAATACACCTCCCTTTTCACAGGAAATGTTCAGTTTGCATACAGTCTCTTTCAAAATAAAAGCACTACATCGGTACAAAACCACAAAATGATGCTTTTTTTCACCGTCAACAACAAACGCACGTGGTTAGGTTCAGGAAAAAAGAACAGGGTTTGGCTTTACAGTCATACTGGAAGTGAACACCGACTGCCCACATGAAAGCTGGTAACTTTTCAGCAACTACGCCCATCTAAAAAGACGCTTGAACGCCAGTCAGATGCGCTGTATCACAGGAAAACAATGGTTTTACTGGCGTCGCATTTCTGGTGTTTCATTCCAGTGTGATCACTCCCTTACTCAGACTTCTACCACCTTAACTTTCACTGTTGTCCCTCTGCATTTCCCCCTGACACTGACAGGTGCCATTAAACAACAACGGCGACCGGCCGCGTTTCATGCCGATGTGAAAGGATGGCTTTTTTCATGTGTCCGACGCCGGAAGTCACCAACCAAGCGTTGGTTTTTGACAACTTAGTTCAGAGTGAGACTAGGGAGTACAAGTGACAATGCTAACATGGTTATGTTTAGGAGGTTTAGTGTTACTCACCATCTCAAGCTTTGTTAAATTAAGCATCATGGTAGAGGCCTCCATAGATTGCGTGGTATCAAGATATTCCATTATGAACCGGTAAAGCTCATAGTGTCTTTAGATGTTAGGAGGTGACCAGTCATTAGTATTAATCTTCTTGGGACCATGAATATCTGCACAATATTTCACAGCAATCCATCCAACAGTTGTTGAGATATTTCAGTCTTGACCAAACTGGTGGACCGACCGACCGACGCTGCCGTCCATAAAGCCACACTGTTTTTTCGCTGCATGGCTAAAACTACAAAAAAATTCTGGATCCAGCTATTGAAATGCAACAATTTGTTGCAAAAAAAAAAAAATGTAGATTGAATCTCTTCAGTAGTTGGAGTAGTGATAGGCATTTTAGAGTGAATTATCCATTAATCCAAAAAATAATCAACAGGCTTGGGTACCTGCACGCACATCAGAAAGTGCACAAAATCCGTGTGTTGACATGTTGTTGTTTTTTATGTTTGAAACGATTTAATGCAGACATAAAATTTTGGTGTTTTAAATTGGTGCCTAAATGTGTGAGGAATTTTGAAAAGTCTAAAATAAAAAAAGTGTACAGACGGGTCACTGTCTACAATAAATATTTTACACATTAAAAATCTACATAAGAAACATCTTTTTGGTATTGTATTATCAAGATATCTATACTTCTAACAACATATAATTTTAGATGTAATGCAGCAACACATTAACACAACACACAGAATTAAATACAGAATTTAAAGCATAAATGTATCAGACATAAAAATGTGTGAACACATGGTGTCTAGGGCTGGGCAATACGTCCGGAAAATTCTATCATAATATTTTTAGGCAAATCTCGATACGCAATACATATATTGATCATTTTAAATCTCCTCAAAGCACTTCATTAATGCAAGGACTGGGAGAAAACCGCTGAGGTGGAAGCTAATGGGGATCCAAATAAAGAATAAAAGAATAAAAAGAATCCAACATAACAATACTTCTGATCAAATATCCTTTCTGACGCAAAACAGTTGTAAGGATGACTGAACACAATGAGATTTATGATCAATAATCTTCAACAATGTGGATATAATGACTGAGTTGGTTGAGGCAAGCGTTAAAACAATTAAAAAGTCTGTCAAGTTGATGCATTTAAATCACTTTACTGTAATGCAGCTTTTAAAATGAGGGAAAAAACACTCTTTATGCCATATCACGATACAACGATATCCAATATACAGTTTCATATTTCGATAACAATATAATGTCTTCATATTAACCAGCCCTAATGGCGTCTGTACACTCTCTAACATACAGCTCATCATAATGTTATGTGTTAATGTTATCTGTAAACGCAGATCCCTGAGCACGTGCGTTACCTACTGTACACTGGTTTTAGTTTAACTCTTCTATTTTTCCTGCCCTTTCTTATCCATGTAATGTCACCTGAGTTCATATGCTCATTTCCAGTAATGTCCTGCTTCAAATTAACACCATTCCAGACATTCACACCTGAGAGCTGACACATGTAACCACCTTCTTTTTTTTTTTTTTTTTTTTTTAACTGTTGGACTTTCTCTCAACCAAAGAGATACATACCTAATTACAGCATGGCAAATGACCAGTCTAAGACATAACAGTGAAAGGATCTCAGATGTATAAAACGGACAAATGGTTAAAAAGAAAATACCGCCTTAGGTGAAATACATGTGGTAAAGGCTGCATAAACCCTCACCAGGAGCTAATTCCATAGTGCAGGAGGTGTTAATGCCATCTCATTTCCCCACATAAACACTTTTCTCTCTCCCTGCACATTAATTATTAGCACAGATGCAACCTACTGTTTACTTTTTAAACAGGATGAGCGAGCTGCAGCACATGAAAAGGCAAAGAGCTGGTCTGTGAGCCAACACAGGTTACAGTGCAGAGCAGGGAGACCCAGGACGGAGAGCACCGGGAGAGTCATGAATAAGTCACACAGCCCCTGGACCTTCCTCTGAAGGTGCCAAGCCTCTGACACGGAGCTTTTTCATCTGATAGCACCGAAATGTCCTGGAGACGTGGGGAATTCAGATACATGCAAGTGAATATACTGTATATGCATGCAGGCTGTCTTGTGTATGTGAGTGAGTACATCACAACCGTGTGGATCACACGGCAGCCATCTTCATTCATCCTCTAGAGACCCCCGCAACATCCACTCAGTTTTTCAAAGCGCCTTTTTTTTTTTCTTTCTTCCCAGTAAGGCCAGCATGGTGTCAGGGTGCCAGGTGATTCTGCTTCCAGTTCAAATAATGACTGTAATTAAGCAATTAAGACCTGAGAAGCAGGGAGGCCAAGAGCTGGCTTTCCTTACACATCTAAACAGACGGCAAATGAGGATTCACAGGGGAATACAAACATTATGGCTATGGCATATGCTTGCTCCCTTTGCTACTGATAGCAATAGCGGATGTCAAAGGGATAAAGAGAACAAGCACTGGTGAAATGATGTGGAACGTATAAAAATAAGCAAATAAGCACAAACTCTCTTTATTTTTTCACTGAAATTTAGAGCAGTAGTGTGGGTTTATTTGTGAGTTGTAATAACCTCCAAGATCACTGATCATTTAGTGTTGAAAATCCAGCACTCTACATTTTTCACAACCAAAGAGTATTTACAGAATAATCTCTCGGTCATGGACTTTTTTCAGTGAAGTATCAACCTGAGAGACTGAGGTTTTTTCTTTCTTGGCTGCTTGAATAGCCTTTCAAGGACCGCAGTGAGACACTGGGCAGCAGCGATGAGATATTTGGCATTTTCAGGTAGGAAAAAGTCCAAGCTGGCCTTACATTCAGAAATAACACAAGTTCTTAAACTATTGACTGCACTGAAGCAGTAGACTTCAAAAGGTCCCTCTGACCTGTTTGCTGAGGAGCCTCAAACCAAGATTTTTTTCTTCTTCTTCTTTCCCTCGCCAGTACTATGCGTTTCATTATTAATTTGTTTTTTCTCAAGTTTCTCTCTGACCCAGGACATTAAATAAAACATTGTATGGTTCATGAAAGATTATGAAAGAGCAGAACGTAAGCAGCAGGAGGTGTAAACTCAGCACAATTCATTCTGGTATATAATGTCAATGCCAGCAACCCCCCTCTCACCCTACCTCCATGCCCTGCAGGCATATTGGCGGAACTACCAATGGATGCTAAGCTTTTTCCGACAAAGCTCCGAAGATAAAGTATCTTCCTTTTATCCCTTCTGCAAATCAATTCTGGGCCTTACAGCAAAATCCCATAAAATAACTTCAAACACCACTACTTACTCCAAAAATTTGTATTATGGCTATATCTCTTTGAACCCTTAGCAGTGAAGTTTTGGAGGAAAATGATTTAAGTGTTATCTGCTAAGACATCAGCATGTCAGCACTTCACCTCAGTTTTTCTTCACATGCCAACCTGAACCTTGTATTTCTCTCCTTGTGTTTGGTTTTTGATTGCTTCTAACCATCCAGGCCTGGTGATAAATACAAATGCTGCTTGTAAACTTAATGGCTGTAGTAAGTGCAAACAAGACGGTATGAAGCCCTGCTGGTGCCTCATGCTCACTCAGCTGCTGAAATATTCATCCCCCTTCACTCTTCTTCAACAATATGATGTAAACTGAGGCTGATAAGACGAGTATCTGAACCCAGTGTGCCAGTCAAGGTGTGATTACTGAAGTAGCTACAGCTGCTAGCTGATTAGCTTCAACCAAAAGACACCAGAAGAATCCCTAATGTCTCTATTAATTACTGTACATTTAATTACACTTATTAAATTATTATGGACAAGAAAAATAAAGATTAGAATGTACTTCTACAGTTTCTATCCCAAGTATGTCATTCATATAATTAGTCACTTAACATGTCTTTGTAATTAGCAAGCTGCAAGCTAACTAGATTGCCCAGTTAGATAGACAGATTACCTTGAATTAAAGGACACTTGAACAGAAGTTTTAGTTACTTATAATTATATGCATATAAGTACATTAATTACAACATTACTGAAAAAAAAATCCGAATGTATATTTGTGTCTTGTGTATGAGCCAGTTTATATCTAGTATTAGCATGACGTTTCAGTGATTCAAACACAAGTGGACAGCTAAGAAACATTAAGTTACACCTGTTTTCAACACGTGTCTCCAGCTGACCACTTGTGTTCAGATTTTATTACTGCCTATGTCACTTAGGTAGAAAATCAAAGGGCCCCGCACACAGTTATCTTGTTCACACTCTCACTAGCTGCTCGCTAGCATGCTCGCTAGTCACGTTAGCGACTGTGTCAGTACAGCTGGAGATATCGTAGTCAGCAGATTTCGACATGCCTCAGTCCATATGGCAAAACGATGGACAGACATGTGACATTTCATCTAACTCAGTGTTAGGCTTGGATGGTATCCAATTTTTGATACCTTCAGACCTTTCTGAAATTTTAAAGTGGTAGATGACGGTATGAGTCTACCTCATCCCCCAATCCGTCCGGCACGTTTACTATTGTGGCAACTCTCTTAGCTTTTTCAAACTAATAAATACAAAAAAGAAACTCATAAAATGTAAATATAAGTGATATTCTGACATAAATTTTCCTTATTAAACAAAGAAATACAACTGCACACCTTTTGAATTCCCTTTCTCTTGGCAATGGAACTGAGACTGGCTTAATTGCCTCGTTCAAAGCCCTATCCATTTAGAGAGGGTGAAATTTTAACATTTTGTGCTATAAATGTTTTACTTTTTATTTCATATTTCTATTTTATATTCTGTTGGCTTTGCTGACGGACAGCTGGCTAGCCATTGTGGCCACTTTCTGGCCTCCCCTGGGGAGTCACGGTAAGTAAGCGGCTCCATTTTGAGCTGCAACACCCCTTTAGCACTGTTAAGAATGTTGGCAGCAGTGTGTAACGCCACTAGCAACTACTGTAATATAAAAAGGGAGAAACTCCATATATGGAGGTGGATGGGTCAAACAAACTTTGGACTTTCACCAAGGAGCCCGCTGTTCGGTTCCTGTGTGAACTTTCAGCCAAACCATGGTGTTTTTTTCTAAACTAAACCAGGTGTCTTACCACCATTGTAAGTTTATTTTGAAAAGCCTGTATGCATGTGACAAGCAGAAACTACATTTCCTGTGAAAATGGAAAATTTGGAATGGAAAAAAACACAATGATGACACTGCTTTCCACACTAACAGAGCTATCAGTCATGAGCAATGCTAAAGGGGGTTTGTGTCTCAAAGTTGAGCCGCTACTCACTGTCGCAACCTGGGGGGAAAAAAGGACAGTGGACCCATTGTTTCTACAGCAACACTGTTGGGTTTGGACAGTGTTACAAGCAGTAATCGCCGAATGAGCGGCGCCGTTACTTAACTTTAGCTCCCACCAGACCTGGGTGGTGGCGCAATGCAATAAACTGAAGGGTAGAAAAATTAACCAAAAGACTGACTTGCATAACGGGTTAAAAAATACTCTTGGCAGTTGACCAACTAATGGTTAACCATTGATATCCCTACCTGTCACCACAACAACCACCACTTCCTGCACTGATAATGAAGTCAGTGGTGTAGAGGAGAGTATGGGCAGGTATGCTGGGTAATACCCACCTCTTTTTTTCAATCCCTCAACAGTACCGACCTATCAGCCAAAAAGCCATTGGAATATACGGCAGAATATACCCACCACCTCCCTGGTAACCTACACTAGCTCCATCAACTACCACTACACCACTGGATGTCGTCCTTCTCAGGGACGCATCAGGATGCATTCTGCTACAAAAGATATGAGGTCAAATGCATCCCAGACAACTTCGATCGGATCACAAAGTATCTACATTTTAGTTTTACATTTGTATTTTGCGCTGTCCACTTGTGACCAGGTATAACTAACTCACTAGCTATGGTGTTCAGATACAGATACAGATACTACTAAAAAAATCTCACACTGTAGGCCTACTTGTATCCCCAGTATAGATAGATAGATAGATAGAGCAGTAGTGCGGAACATGTGAATTAGTTTTATCCATACATAATCCTATGATGGTTATGTTAATTCCACCAGCTGTCAGCTACAGGCACATGTTTTAATAAAAAAGTCCTGACAGCGAATGGATGATTGCTTTTAACTACTGCATTTGGAAGCCAAATTAGATACTCCAAGAGGTCACTACTCAGTACAAAAAAACAGAAAGATTTCAACACCCACATGCTATATTTTAATGCCAAATCCACATGGTGTAGCCCTAAGCTAAAGAAAACTGCTCCATTGCTGTTATAAGACACGGTGGTGTTGTTACATTTAGAGTAGGCAATAGTACAAATTTAATCTTGCTGCACAAAACTGCATTTGATAGGCACTTCCTCCTGCTGTACTAACAACAGCGACTCGCGCATAGGCACATCCAACCTTTATCTCTTCAGTTGGCCTTTCTGTGGGATGCGTACAGAGCTTCGAGATCAGAGGAGGCTGGAAAAGATGGCCTGACAATCTTGTGCACGGTCACACGGTCTTTCTGGGCTCCGCTGACCTCTGTCAGCAACACAGCTCCAAAATTTCACCTTAAGGAAATGGAGGAGACATTGGATGCCCGCAAAATCAATAGCTTTACTTTTCTGAGAGGATAAACACAAACAATTTCACGAGTCACATTCATGGAGAAATTATCATGTTGGTGGGCCCCAAATTTTCCTCATGAGGAGAACATTAATACATTTTACAGAAGTGCCAAAAAGTTTAAATGTTGGACTGTGTCATACTCACATGCAGGTTCTTACTGCACACTTAGATTTAAAGCATTTCAATTCTTATGTGCAGTCAGTTCAGACTGTGCTGTCATAAAATTGCTCATTCATTTTAGACATGCTTGTTTAAATGCATGTTGACGTGACAGCATTCATGTTTTGTCTGATAAATTAGACAAAAATGCGCAGGCAACATTAATGAAACAGTGTAGCAACAGGACAGGAGAGAAACTAAATATAGAAGTTATCCATCAAAAGATGCTCGATTCTCAGCACTCTACATGTTTGCTTGCAGCAGGTGAACCAGAGCATCCTAGTGGGCGGGCCTGAGGTGACCCTTGACATGGCTCAGTCACTTACTAAGTGGCCTATTAAACCCATGAAGCCTTCCTTGTGTCAAAACATGACCCAAATCTTTACAAAACTGAAAATCCTGACTGCAAACAAGCCGACATCAACAGCACAAGAACCCCTGTGCAGGCAAATGAAGGATCTAAAACCATTACATTTTACTTCACAGCAGTATGCCCATTGGCAGCTCTCTTGTTTCTCATTTAAGGTTCGTTATGTAGGGTTTTGGTTGCCTAAAAATATCAGAGAATAAAATATAATTGGGGATTAGTATCCAGTGCAGTGCTTGAAAGATGACTTTTTTCATGCTGAGTGCTGCTGTGCACCTGTTATCTACAGCACCTTGTAATTTTTCCTTTTAAAAAAATAGAAATATCATTATAAAATTTGGTTTATTGAACTTAAATTTAGGTTTATTGAACTTTTAAAGTGTAATCATTTCAGGAGTTATGCATGACTGAAATTTTTTTATAACTTCCTGTTTCTGTACCACGAGGAAAAACTGAAATTGAGGACAGAGAATTAAAATCTGTATTAAAAGATAAAAAGCGTAAAACTTCAATTAGTAGCCCTGGCTATTATTTACTTAAATCACTAAATTCAACAGGCCTGTATTTGGGACAGGCCTTAAATTCCTTTTACACAAACATGTTGCTCAGCAAAGATGGGAAATACAATCGCATTGTTTATCTGAACCAGTATGAATATTACTTGTATGAAAATGAGGCTTCGAATAACATATCAAATATAAATTGTTAATTTGATCTAGCTCCGGCAAACAGGGCATCAGGGAGAGAGAGTTACGACTACACCTATGACGACACCACTTTATCATGTTAAAATAATAGTTGTAACTTGGATTAATTTTTATGAAAAACCCTTTTGATCAGTGGACCCTTATGGACTAAGAGGAATAACTTACCAGGTAATCATGGAATGGACACATATTCTGACTTGACGACAGCTTCAGACACAGGGAGTCACCGTTGTGTCACCGCTAGCAACAACCTGGTTTTATGCATCCAAAGAACTTCTGTAAAAATGAACTGCTTGGCAACCAGACCAGGCCTCAAATTGAGACAGGCCTTTATTTGTTAAAATGGGATAGATATAGGATTCATACTTCCCGGCCAGTAGGTGTCGCACACACACTCGCCCGCACTCGCTCCACTCTTCAGTTCTACAGGTTGCCAAATCGAAATATTGACATATTTTGGACCCGTAAAAAAATTCTAAAACAATTATTTCTCTACTGTAATTATTTTTTTTCAGGAAAATATAGACTTTAATTCTACACCTTTCTAGACATTCTGTGGGTGTATTATTTTTGAAAAAATATTCGTTTTGATGAAACAGCTATACATATGACCTTTAATTGGGACCAGGCTTTTAATTGAAGTTTTTTTTTAATACTCAATTTTTATTAATTTTGATTAATTGAAGTTTTATGGTGGTACAAGGCCATAGCATGACAATCGACAACGACTTCTCTTAGTAAGAAGCAGAAAACAGCAGAATAAAAAATATTATTGAACTGTTGGAGAGAAGAGAGAGCAATAAAGAATAACTGATACTGCAGAAAGTGATACTGAAACCACTTCAAATATTCAGAATCAATATGTATCAATAAACTGATATTTTTGACAACAGTACCCTGCAGTACTTCAATGGGAAACACTGAAATACACTGATCCATGTAAACAATAACTACAGCTGTCAAATCGGGAGGTCAAAAGTGCAATATCTCTCTGAAATACTGTGGCGTAGAGGTATACAGTAGCATAACACAGGATAACTCAAAAGAGTACCTTGAGTACTTGAGTAAATGCAGTTTGTGACTTTCCACCGCTTCCCCTCTGATGTATCTCGGGGCCCCTTTGGGGAGTCCCAGCCCCCAGTTTGGGAAGCACTGATTTACAGTACAGAGCGAGTAGCACAAAATAAGTGCACTTGCTGTATAATAATGAACAATCCAACCCAAACTCAGCACTCCATGCTCTAAATATGAGGATAGTCCTCACTACTGTGTTGAGTAAGAGTTACAAAAGAGGATATGTTACTCTATTTAGATAAGTGTTATTTGCCATCAACAGTGTTGTAAGCTGCACAAGTATTCATGAGAATGCATTTGAATAATTCAGAGCACTCTTGCCAACTGCTAAGGGAGGCCAAGTGACAGTCTGTGCATTATCCTTTGATCAAGGGTTCTATAAGAGCGTGGCATCGGCCACACCGGAGAAAGAGCATATTTAGGCCAACGTAGATGCACAAATCCAAGATGACAGAGCAACAGAGCGGTAAGCAGCATCCAAATCTTTTTAACAGCTGAACAATATGAACAAGATGGGTTTGGCATTGTGTTAAGCAGAAAAGATCCATCAAATAAAACATCCCATCTGGTGGCACAAGATTTAGCAACCGGAGAGCACAACCCCATATTCCCAATGGTTATTGTCTTTTTGGGGATGAAGTAAATTCTCCTTTTTTGTGTGTGAGCGTGCGCAAAGCCAGAGTGCCACAGGTTCAGCTCAGGGGGATTTGTACACATGCGATCCATTTAGTTAACAGAGGATTTCAAGTCAATTGATTAATAACACAGCTGCATTTATAGTACAGTGGAAGCACAACGTTTACAGTGTGAAGATAAAATATATACTCTATCAGAGAAGCATTAAAGACGCATGCAGCGAGCGTGAAGTGTTAAGACAAACAGAACAAAGGAAAATGGAGCACTAAGAAGTGCCGCTCAAATTCCAGACCCAACACCTTTGGACAGCAAATCCCTGGACGCAGCCCGCTACAAACTAAATCATTTCAATAAACTCTGTCACAGAATCAAGCACTGCACCACCCAGGCATAAGCTACAACACAAGAAAAGTCACCCGCTGCTCTGAAAAGCTTTGTCACTAAAATGAAATGTGATGTTGAGCCATTTTCCATGCATTTGCCTCTCAATTATGGATTGTGATTGTAATTAGTTTGGATGGCGCCCAAACACTGAACTTCTGTTCAGTCCCATTACAGTTTGGGAAGGATGAAAAATACATTAGGTGTGTATATATACACTTTTTAAAGCTACTCCCGCTTATGGTTATAACACTTATGCCATGAAATCCCACAGAGCCTCTTAAAGAGTTTTTTCCCCGTCGCAGTTTTCCAGAATGATCCATGGCTGATTCGGAAACAATTAGAGATTTGAGTAAATATTCAGTGATGGCAGCTGGAGGACATTTATGATGCTGACAACCCTGGGAGGGCTGGTGCACTAAATCCAGTTTGGGGATTTGTTATATGCAGATCCTGAATTCAGCGACAGATACGCTGTTATGCAGGAGATCCTTAATAGAGAATGATCTTTAGCTGACTGGTTCAGGGCCAGCACTTCACTGTCTGCTTCTCAACAACAAGGCTCCAGGGTAGAAGAATCTCTGTGTGTGTTACACGCCTGTAAGTGCTGTTTGTTGTCAAAAAAAATCTACTACTCAATGTCCTGGATTAAAAATGCAGCATCTCCAGTTTCTTTTCTATGTCTCTCCCGTTTCATCTGCAGTAAATGAGCTCGGTCAGGTTAAATAAGAGATGCAGATTGACTGTAACAGGAATCTGGGGGTAAATAGACATGTGCTCAGCTCAGTGCAGTATAAGGTGGTCTTTGCCAGACATTCCTGCTGTCATTTTGACTTGTGCTACCAGGAAAGCTGTTTCAGGGCATATGTAATGTGTCTTTTTTTTTCAGTGAATATGACGCCACAGATTGCTCCTATGGAGTTGGGTTTTGGGATCTTTATAGCTCCAAAGTGGTCTCCAGTGTTTTTTACCCTGCACAAAAACTAGCCAGAGAAACACTGCCAGGTGGTGCCAGTGCTAGTTTGGTTGCCTCTGTCAGCCTTGTGACCCCACTGTAGCATCTCCAGATCAGTACCTGCCAGCTAACCAGATAGCTCCTGCTAGCTCAAGCAGACAAAGATAAAACCCAGTATTTAAGCTCTGCATGAAGTGCTATGGCTTTCTCAAAACAATATATATATTTTTTTTATAACTCACCAGCTGACATTTAATTAAGGCCCAAAGTTATGCAAATTTAAGGGCGGGGCTGCTTGAATGACAGGCTGTCTGTGAGGTGTTATCACAGTCTGAGAGTCAGACCCACCTCTTACTCCTCCACAGCGTCATCCCCCAGTGGCATTGTTAGGCCTGGGTGTCCGAGGCTTCAGCCCTTAATGTTTTATGACTAGCTACAGATCTAAATAGGCTGTATATATTATTAGAGGAACCTTATTATATGACTAGAGGAAGTATACAGTAGCATAAAATGGAGTCACAAAGAACTCTACTACTAATATCTTTAACATCACAATTCATAATGAATCTGAAAAATAAAATTTAAAAAATATTTTAATGGTAAATAAGATGCATTAAAAGCATCAAAATAGAGCTTGTACATAAAAAAATTTCCAGGGGAGGACCCCCCGACCCCCTTTCAGAGGTCTGGGCTAAGCCCCCAAAATCCTCAGATCATCCAAATGCCCTTTCCGACCTCTCATCCAAATACAGTCACTTCGGCTCCAAAAAAACAACATGGCGACGGCAAAAATGCCAAGAAATGTTCAGCTGCAGACACATTCTGTTTGTAGCTTACACAACACGCCACTGCAAACTGCGCCAACCACGCGTACAAGACAAACCCACCAACCTGACGGTTATCTGAACCCTGCTACAACGCCAAATTTAGCAATAATTCACTTTATGATTCATAATTCATGGAGATGATGATTCACCTTCTAACTAACAAGATGTATCCCTTCCCATTACCCTAAAGCGGGATACCTCTGTGTCCTAAATTGACACTGTAACCTACACCATAGCCTGGCGTGCACCTCCTCAGAAATGGTGCTACAAGTCGTGGCGACGCAGACCTCCTGTTTATTTTTGTAAACTGAAATCATTTCCCTCAGTGGAAACAAAGCTTTTATGTCACAGATAAGAAACAATAAATTGTGAAGACAATAAAGCCTCCACAAAAAAGAATTTTAAGTCTTGTGTGTGATTTATCCTGGCTTTAGTCCACTAACCACTAGCCTAATTTATACAATGTAAAATGCCATAGGTTTGTACCAATAATGTTAGCGTGTTATATTTTGTTTTGAAAACGTGTTTAGTATAAGACAGTTGATTTGTCAGTGAACCTTGTGAGTTGTAATGGAGCCGAATTTTGTAATGTTACCTTTGTTAATTGTTGCTGTTGTCCCTGGTTTTATATGAGTAGAGAACTCTGCTAGCTGCTAGGCTAATTTATACAATGTAAAATGCTATAGGTTTGTGCTAATAACGTTAGCATGTTGTATTTGTGGGGAAAATGTGTCCAGATAAAGACAAGCACTTTGTCTGTAAATGGTTCCACTTCCAGGCCAAGAAGCGTAAGGGGCTGACTGTGGACTGATATGTACGTATGGTGGGTGGGTCATGCAGCTAGAGGACACGTCACGTAGCTTCTCCAGCAGCAGTTACACCTACTCGATCTTTGGTTAATAGTGATGATAGCAATAATGATTGTATGTAATTGTGATTCTGATCACTGTAGCATTAATCATGATGACGATGGGATGAGTCAGCATGTCAACAGTGATAAAAAGGCTGTAACTATGACAGCAGAGCTTGAGCCACAGTGTAAGTTGTCCACCGTTCCCTCGCTGCTGCCATCCACTAGAAAGAGCAGCAGTAAACTGTGTTATCTCATCTGGGCCTTCTGTGCCATGTATGCAGCGAGCAGAGACTTGGTGGGGAGGCTCTGTAAACACAGCGTTACAGGGAGCACACATGTCTACCTTCTAAAACATCAGTCTCACACTGAGGCTGTCAAAGAAACGAGGCGCAGACTCACAGCACAGCGCACACAACGGGAACGGACCTGTGGCATCACTTTCAAATGCAATCAGAGCTCAGCAAACCAAACAGTAAAATGAAACGGCTGAGTGTATTTTAGCAGAGCGTGTCACATCTGATACAAATTGTTTAAAAGGATAGATAAAAATATGACCTGCGTTTAAGGCGGGTGAGCAGGAACAACTCATTGTCTTAAATCTCAAAACACACTGAAGCAAACAGCAGCTGATCTAAAGGAGGATGTTGAGGAAATGTAATAACGATGATATTTGAATGAAAATAGTCCCTTTTGCTCACATGAGAGAAATATGCAAAGTGCTCTCCCTCACACTGCTGAGAAGAAGTATAATCGTTCATAAACTTGAGATTTTACCAAAACTAGCAGGTTTCCTGTCGTTGTTTCAACACCGCCCACTCAGAAGCCAAAAAAAGCAGACAGCAAGAGAGTGAAAACGGAGCCATTTATGGGATGTCTTATACACTGAGCAGATATTCTGCCATCACTCTGGATGTTTTGAGCTTTTAGATGCTATAAAAGCACTGGATAATGATTGTCGGAGACTCTACCACTTGCTGTTGTTCTCACAGAGACGCGGGGCTCTTAGTGTCACCCGTCACTCTCTGCCTTTAATTGAAACCATTTCCTCCGCTATGTCTCGACGCCTCATCACAGTCTCCAATGAGCTTCGCAGAGGTGCTCTAAGGCAGCCCGATGCTAAAAGGATCAGACCTCTGGGGTGATCCGCAGCCAGAGAAGACAGCGTTTATGCAACGCCTTTAAAGCGCCTGTTTTCCTGGCTGTGTGACTGGCTTTGGTCCAGACTTCCTGTGACTGGGACAGTCAGGGAGCCAATGCGGTGCAGCCGCTGTGATGTCCTCATTTAAAAAGTTCTCGCTCTGAGTTGTGTGCTGTACAATCCCTCGCCACTTAGGGAGAAAACAGCCGCTTGAGAGCGCTTTGATATGTAGAAATATGAAGGCATCATATTTATCCTCTCTCCCCTTCATGGAGAATGCTTGGATGAAAGCAGCAGTGGGAGCGGGCTGAAGGCTGAGGATTAACAGTGACATAACATGAAGAGGGGTCTGTCAGCACAGTGACACCTCGTTTCGCCTGCCATTGTCTGATTACCCCAACAGCAGCCCACCAATGACAGGGATGATCACAGGAAGGCGGGAAGAACACAACTGTCAGGCTTAGGCTGCAAAGCCAATTCCCACCATTTCTGCTTCTTCAAACCAGATTTTAGACAAGAAGAAACAAGGGAGCAGTGGAGAGTGAGCGAGATAGGGTGGAGGAGGAGGAGAAAGAGAAAGAGTGAGGGAAAAGGACACACGGACAGCTTACAGGGGATACAAACCAAAAGATTATGGTAATCTTCCCTTCTTTGTCCCCTGCGAAATGTTTTCGTACTACGCCTTTTATCTGTGTAAGAAGGGATGTGAACCTCTTCAGTTAGTGACAGTGGGCACTTTCTGTGTGGTTTCTGGGTAATTAGCACCAGTAGCAGGCCCTTTCTTTTTCTCTGCTCAAGCTTATGGTCTTCTTAGGGACGGCAACAGGGGATTTTCCCCCTCCAACCCTCTGTCCGCTCTTAAGGAGCGATTCCCAGCCCGGGCCGAGCCACAACAACCATCTGTTAGCGCTAGAAGGATCAAAACCTTCAGAGACTCTCAGCAACACTGACAATCAAATGGACAGCTTAAGTTCAGACAGGTGACTGAATTAATTATTCTATTCAGTGTTGCAGCAGAGATGTTTTCAATAGAGCAGTCAATGGACTGCTCATATGCTGTGCTCGGCTTTTTGTTACTGTGTGCAAAACAATTAAAGTATGATTCGCTTTTACTGCAAGAAATCATTAAAATCTTTATCTAAATTGGTATAAACTTTCTTTAACGCAAGCTAAGTGAATCAATTAGAAGCACAAAAACGTTCTAATATGTTTTTTTGAAGTCTCAAGCTCTGACTTTTCAATTTCCCTTGGTGGTCATTTTGCAGATGGGGGGGGGGACTAATCTTTTTTCCCATGCAGAGTGACAGAAGCCAAAGGATAAATTGGCCGCTGGCACCACAAACACGCCTTTTCAATTTAGGATAGTACCAATACGAGATCTAAAAGAACACCCAAAGCTTACGCTCATCATATCAACTAGGGCTTTTCAGCAAGGGGTCAAAGGTGGCCCTCAGATAAAGTGCTATACAAGAGATCAGTGGGGCCGGGCCTTCTACACCTAATAAAAGCACTCACTGTGTTAATAGTGATCAATTTCTTGATCAGAAGTGTTGGCACTTCTCTGTGAATTTGTCTTCTTTTTCTTCACTCTTTGATGTTTTTTTTTCTCATTTTTTCCTCTTCAACAACACCTCTTCTCTCCACTCCAATGGATGAAACCCTCTTTTTGTTGTGGTTCAAGCTGCATCTTATTGTCTCTGTCACGGGTGCTTTGTCTTACCAAGGCCCGCTGCACCCACAGAAAAGCAGGGGGGCTTCATCAAAGCCCAGGCGAGATGGACTCAACAACAGTGGATTAAGGTCTTCTGCATGATAAAGTCCCTACCTAGGGGTGGAATTAAGTTAATATGTGAAAGAATGTTATTGAGAGGGAATAAAGTGCCAAAAAGCTCTGTCATTCTCTTCGTAATGTCCTAATCCAACGCCTGACACAGAGACCTTGGGCTGGAGTTTGTTAATCACAGAGATGCCCATCTGTATTCCCTGTCCTTTAAGCTATTTAAACTTCGCCTAAACTCAATTATTGTCCCTGGGAGACCAAAATGGCATATTAAGTTACGTGAAAGGGTATTCGACCAGGGGGAAAAAGGAATCCCAGCCTTAAAGCGAGGAGATGTCAACGCAGCCAATTTAAGTACAGCTAAACAGATTAGAGGCAGAATCTATAGACCTGAAAAACAACGTGACAATGAGTTAAAGAGAGGTGGAATCTCACTTTCAAAGCATCCTCTAAACTGTTAAGCAACCTAATCATGGAGGATCTGACAGACTGTGCCCCGGCATATATTTCTCTATTTACAGCTCACACTTGGCTAAGATCACTGAAGACCTGAGATATCCAACAGATATACTGACTGTGGACACCATTTATTCTCACACTAGTTTGACTCGTCTGCAGCTCTTGCTCAAGGTACATTTTCTTCAATTAAGTCCAGCAAATATATTTATTGTTTATTTTAAAATATCTTTAGATTAAAACACATAAAAATGAAACACTAGCTTCTCGGAACTGGTGACACATTTATTTGTCATGCTACTAATGAGAGAGAACTGGTTTAATTATCAGTATTAAAAATATTAATTAAAAAAATGTAGAATGTAGCTTTTGGGGGCACTGGCCAGTATTTTGAGGGGGGTCCAATGAAGCCAGCAGCTATCTGGATAACTGATAACCAGGACAAAACTTTCTCTTCCGCGCACCGGCCACTGTTTGCAGTTCTATTAGCAATCAGAGACATGAGATTGGAGAGCTGCAGCTATAGCTAATATCTATTGACAGATATCTGCACATGAATGCAGATAAATTAAAATAAAGCTATTAAAAAGCCAGTGGGTTCCAGTTGGATTCTGCCAATGCATCAACCAAACCTTAACTACAAAACCAACTCCAAATGCAACCTAGAATGTTTCCAACATCTGCATTCATATTAAGGTTGTTGTGATATACCAATATTGACGATAACCGTGATATTTAACAATGAAATACTGATATCATGTTAATGCAACACATATGATAATGTTGTGTAAATAATCCAGCGCCTCTTCTATCATTTTTTTCTGTTCTCACTTTCATTTGCCAAAAAAAAGAGACAAAACGCACAGTTAACAAAATTTTAAATGAATTTAATCGATAGCATAATTTTTTTCTCATTTTTTACAGTTGTGATGAAATATTTTGGCCATGATAATCAAGTATTGAAGAACTGATATTGTGCCAGCCCTAATTCGTGTGTAGATATTTGTTTAGGCTAAAAATGGGTCTGTAGGTGGATGCACTATTGCATTTTCTTCTTTTTGGATACATAAATCATATTAATCAGTTATTCCCCTACAGGGACACTTCACTGACCCCTGGGAAAAAAATAAGTAGCTGACGAACCATTGAGATAACACACTGAGCAATACCAAAAGTTCTTTATTGTTGATACATTACCATGTGATACTTTCTCTAACTGGTTGAGGTGGAGCTAATTATAAGTGCTTTAAATACTGCTTGGTATTTTCATATAAAAGAATGCATCATATGTTATAAACTCCTCATATGTTTTATATATAAAATCTGAACTTGTAGCTGTGGCTGTTAAATAAATGAAGTGGGGTGAAAAATGCAATATCTAAAATGAAATAAAAAACCCCAACAAAAGTACCTCAAACCTGAACTTAAAGGAAAACTTCACCCACAAAACGACCATTTGTTAATCAGTTACTCACTGAGTGTTGAATTCATGAGGAAAACTTTTCTTACATGCCTCTATGGTGAACTAAGAATCCGAAAAGGCAAACAGTCTTCATGAATGGAAGTCATAGGGGTCCACGTTTACCAATACCAAAACTAGATTGAATGATCCGTTTACAAACTGCCAATAACTCTCACTGATCCAGTCATATGGTCAGTACTTTCTTGCTTAAACCATACATTAGAAGTTAGGATAGGTCAACAAACTCAGGATTTCACCTGGAAGCCCGCTGTTCGGTTCCTATGTGAATTTTAAGCCAAACCATTATGTTTTTTCCTGAACCGAACTACAGATTTTTGTTGCCTGGACCTGAGGAAATCAACTGAAAAACAAAGTATTTTGTACACTTTCTGTGTATCTTGAAAAGACACAATGCACGAATCAAGTGTAAACTGACATGGTGTACGTAAATGTCCAAAACAGACGCAGGAGGTTACCGAGCATGTCATATTGTGACGTGTATGTCCACTGACCAAGCAACAGTATTTGACAAGTAGGGATGAGAACGTGTTGGATGTTCTGATTCCGTATGACTTCTGTTCACGAAGAACGTTCGCCTTTTTGGATTCTCTTATTCACGTTGGAGGCATGTGAGAAAAACGAAAGGTTTCTTTATGAATTCATTGTAACACAGTGAGTAACTGATATACAAGTGATCTTTTGGTGGGTGAAGTATTGCTTTGAGTGCATGAGTTGAGCAAATGTACCGTGTTACTTTCTATCCCTGAAGATAACAGTGAGGCAGTAAACATTTCCCACTCCGTAACTATCTCTTATGGATCTTATTGTTTTAATGTAATGGTGTCAGTTCACACTCCGTACAGGTGTGTGAAAATGGCGTATTGGCACAGCTCGATTCCCAACACTCCAAAGTGCAAAACAAACACGAACAAACTGGATGCAATTTCACATTCAGCGAAGCATACGAACAACAAATCCATGTGACAACAGTTCTGTTCCATATGTAGCCTAAATGTCCCTTCATTTCAGGCGCATGGTCAAGTGAAAGCGCAGTGGTCGAGGCAAATGGACTCACTTTGTGGCACACGATCATGCCACATTTGCTTAGAAGCAGCGGGAGCGTCGCGCCTTTAAAGTCAACCAAATACTTAAATGGGGGCATTTGTGCGGCAAGCTCAAGTAGTGCTGGCCTTTGTCAAACCATCCGTCCAAAATGGCCAAACGCACTCGGGTCTAAAAGAAGCCGTCGCTGTCTCCAACAAGCATGGTTTGCATATTCTGTCATGCAGGAAGTAAATGACACAGGACTGAACAGAACTCTGGAGAGGCGCCGCGTCTCCCCATGTGCCCTGAATAGTGCGATACTGCTCAACAAACTGTAAACAGGCAGATTAACAAGGTTTGTCACACCATGATTCACACGTTTGCTGTGAAGAGAAGAAATGTGACTCTCCCATGCAGTGCTGATGTGAATTTATCAGGGCCTACGTAAAGACAGGGATGATAAATTTAGCTGACCACAAATACTTGGTGAGTTTATGAAAGAGTTCTGAAATAACCATGGTGTCAAAATAAGTCTTTGCATCCTACATCACTTTTTTTCCGTTCTACACTAGTGACAAACAACACCCACTTTCTCACCTTCACTCAGGATCATATACCTCTGATTATGGTGTCAAAATTAGCAAAAATACATTTCCTGTGGTTTTGTTCCAGAGGAATATTCCCTGCAAACAGGTCGGAGCGAGCCGTCACGCCAGTGTGCACATCTAGTGGAGAGGATGCTTCCACTGACATGCTGTATGGAGACATTAACCTGGCCAACCATCGTGCCAATGGTGAAAGCTCCTGAATAAAAAGGAGGACACGATTGTCACAGCGTGTTTGCTCTCTTTGCTTCTCTTGTCTGAGCCATAAGGCCCTCGCGGAGCGGAGAGGAAAACCCACAAAGAGGGGCTCTCTGATGAAACAAGGAGGATGCCGAACACGCTTTAACATCAGCACAGAGACAGAGTGCTAATTTTGAAACATCATTTAAAATCTCCTCTTATTTTTTGCTGACTTATTTTCATGCTCCACAGATGTTAGAAACCTGAACCTTTCCGGCTAACAGCAAAATTATTAATGGTTAATACTACACATCTATAGCCAATTTCAAAGGGAAATAAACAATAAAGGAGTACTAACACAGATGTGTGAAAGTTGGCTGCTCTCCCCTCTGGATAAACCTTTGAGCAAAAACACCACAGGCTATAAGAGATATGTGTGTCTGCTTAAGAGCGGAGCAAGTTTAATTACTGTGAATAAAACGGTTATGCCATGTGGCCTAAAGGGAACGTTACAGCTCCTGCTTCAATTCTAAATGTTTCTTTATCAGTACAGCTTATAATGCTTTAAAACATCACATTTAATGAAAATATTAATATGTAATGTAACACAAGGCTTTGTTTGAACCTTGGGCTGAAAAATGAAGCTGATACAGAAGTCTCAAAAACTGCAGTACCTCAAACGTCCACTTGAGGCTGGCTCCATGCACAACCTCACAGCCAAAATAAACATGTTTACAGCCTGGTACAAAAAACAGTTTGGGCTCTATAGCTAATTGCCCTTTCATGACAACTCTATGAGTGGTGATTTTTTTTTTTTTTTTTTTTTTTTTTCCTGTTCTTATTCCAAAGTCATCAAATACCACCCCTTTATCAGTGATTTCAGCATCACACACCGACACCAAAAGCCATCTTTTACTCTGTATGATACTGTGCCGGGCAACGTCAGCCAGATGGAACCTTTCGTGGTTAGTCGATCAGAAAGGTTGGCACAAGAGTAGCACCCACCACCCGACCTGTTTTCCAGGTGGTTAACGACGCGGCATTTGTTCGACCCCTGATTTCCAGGGCTGGTACCTGCGGTTATTCCACAGGCTAGTTAATAACATGTCGGGCAGGAAATCCAAAGTGTGGGATCATTTTGAGAAGGTGAAGGACGAACCCAAGGTGATATGTAAACTCATCTTCATTGGTTGACTACAAACATGACGTATCATCTGAAACATGGAAGTAGCTACATGCCCATTAGCCCACAGCGTCATTAACAGGCAGCTCGCTCAGTGTGTGACGTGCACTTGTAGATAAAATATAGGCCTATATTAAGGAACCTAACCACATGCTTTTGTCGACGTCCTGGTGTTGTTTACAGCGTCCCAGAACGTCAACAGCAGACACAGAAGGATATGTAACGCATAATAAAGCAGAAATATGTGACGACTTGGGATAAGAACGTGTCTTCTCAGTCACATTCACCCCTCGCTCCTCTACAGCACCAGTGTCTCACCCAAATGCAGTCACTTCTGGCTCCAAAAAACCCCCAAAAAGGCAGCAGCCGAAATGCAGAATATGAGGCTTTAAAATGGGAGTCCACAAACCAAGGGTTGACATCATGGTTGCTACATCCATTATTTTATACAGTCTATGGTTTATCACTGCGGCCAGAAAGTTGCATTTTGTCTAATACATAAGCTCCAGCTGTTTTTGTATGTGTCTTTTAGATGGTAACAAAATCTGAAAATTGGGCTACAATTTGTCTCCGTGGTCAACGTCCCATGGACACGCCATTGCCTCCCACTGCGGAGAAGCCTGGCCCTCGGCGTTCAATTTGGAGCACTTTCCTAAGTATGGATCTCCCTCTTGCCCTCCAGCCCTGACGACAACAAACATCAGATGCAGATATTGCTCCGGCATACAGAGGACCGATGTCAAAGATGATGCAAAACTGCAACGCACGATCCTTCAGTTTACACCAAATTCTCGAACTTATGTGTCTGCTCGTGAGGACTGCAATTAAGGAGATAAAACAGGGTTTGAGGGCTGGATGGGGTAGAAAGTGGAGCTAACAGAATAAAAGAAATGACCTTAGGATAGTCAAGACGGAGAAGAAAGCACACATCTCTAACTGACCACTCATGCTCCATCAGAATCATATTTTTTCCACTTCATGCTTGGTTTGCCAATGAACCTTTTCCCCCTCTGTAAACAAAACACATATTTGCACAGAAAATTACATATACAAGGAGATGTGTGCTTTACACTCAATGCTTTGGACACCGCGGCTTCTCCAAATGGAGCAAAACAAGGGCCTTTATATCTAGTTACGGACAGAGTGCACTTCAGCATGGCTAAGTGGTTTTAGAGGGGGTAGGGACGGAGGTGGAGTCAAGATCCGTCTTGACATTTCTTGCACCACGATTCTGTAGGATAGAGAATTCAAAGACAGATGTGAATACTAACAGAGACAAGCTTTAAAGAGCATTAAACAAATACACTTTGGAATTCAAACCAAAGGGTGTCACAAATGCATCTCCCGAAACAACTGCAGTGGGAGACTGCAGGAATTTTTGATGTTTATAGGTTATAATGTGGCCTCCTTGTTGAACAGTCTGGGATGTTGCTGGAACACATGGCACAACAACTGGAACGGAATCACATCTGACATGTATATATTCCAACTGCAATTTATAAATAGCTTAATAAATGTTATGCTCTCCCGCACCACAATACTATTACTGTGGAAATAAATGAAAGAAGACATTTGCCCTCTGTCTCCTCGGCACACAAAGAAAGGAGAGTTGTTAGTCGGTAGGTATGCTTCCATCTAATATGGAAGGTAAGGGACGGGGGAAACCTTAACACCCAGATGGGAGACAGTCTCCTCATTTCACTCAAATTCTCAAAAAACAAAGTAAAGAAACAAAGTTCCTCATGTGTACTCTCTAAGAGGAGAAACACACTCGCTTTTCAACATTTCCTCTCAGTTTAAGACAGCGGTGAAAGAGCCAGTGATGGGAAAAGGTCAATTAGCTTATTAGAGTCTGTTCAGGTAAAGGTGATTTCATGCTGTTGACATGTAATATTCCCCCTCTAGCTCTTATTTGACAGTGTGCTTACAGTCAGTAACATTTGCAATTTACTAAAGGTAAATGTGGAGCCTGCACTCCAGCAGATAGATAGATAGATAGATAGATAGATAGATAGATAGATGGATAGAAGTAACTTAAGGTGTTAGCAATAGGTGCTAGCTAACTAGCTACCCTTTCCAGCCTGCCTAAGACAGATAGACACACATACAGACAGATGCATTACACCTAATAAAATGTGCTGTGTATTCCAGCCTGAATGCACAGCACTGTTTCACTGATGAGCAGTCTCAGTGCCAGTAGGACAACCACTGAAATCCACAGTTCATACCTCGACAGCGTCTAACACACCGGGAATAAATTGTGGCAAGGTGAAGAAAAGAAGAAAAAACACACAATTGGAAAAATACCTGCTGGCGTGGGCTGCAGAGAGGTCAGCTCATTGATACTGCCGGCCTGTCAACTGTGTTCTTTTTGAAACAAGTCCAGTCCCAGGGGTCACCGCAGGGTAGCCACTGCCCGTCGACATCTGTGTTACTTTTCAATGCCAGCCTCCAAAAAACATGGACTTGAGACAATTTCTAGTTTTCCCTTTGCCAACTACAACATTGCTTTTTCACTGCTACTATGGCAATTCTTTAAATGCAATGGTCGCATTTAAAACTAGAAACCTTTGGAACATTGTATCACTCATTGTTTATTTCATAATACATTTGGGTATAACCAGCCTTCATTAATCATATGAACAAGCTTCACTTAAGTGGCATAAATCAGCAGAGCCACAGAAAATAAGTTGAGCCATCAAACACCTGAAACCTTTTTCTCTTCCATAAAAATTTTGCCTCCTGTGGTCAAAGGCAGGGCTCAGTAGTAACAGTTCCCATCTTTTTGAGAAACTGGCAACCAGTAATTGGCCCTTGGGTGTTATCAGTGGCAACCGCTCATTAAGCAACCCGGACTCACTCCAAAGTCATTGAAATCCGGGGCTTGGGTAGTGACCTCCAGCGTCAGACGCCAACAAAAAAGCCGTCTTTTAACGTCAGCATGATACGCAGCTGGTTGCCGCAGCATCACGGGGAAATACGGCAGGACAACGACAAATGCTAAGGCAGCGGAAATCCGAGTGGGGCGTACGTGGGGGGTGGTGGATGGGTCCAACAACCACAAACTTTCAGCCCGGAGGCCGGTGTTCACATACCGTGAGATTGTAAAGCCAAACCTGGTCTTTTTTCCTATACCCAACCACGCGCGCGAATTGTTGAAGAAAGAAAAACGTCAGTTTGCGGTGTTGTACCGATGTGGTGCATTTATTCTGAAAGGGACTGTATGTACCAGAACTTCAACAACCAACACACCCAGGGTACCTTGCATACTGTAACTCGACGTGGATAGTCCATGACCAAGCATTGATATCTGACGAGGTCAGAGTGAGAATGTGTTGTTATACATAAAAAACAGGAACAGCAAACAGCTAAACTTGCATCCCAAAATAAATAAGTATTTAATATTTTTCGCATTAATGATATTTCACAACCTATCCTCACACAATGGTTTCAATGATATCTAACAAATTAGCACCCGTACCGATGAGGTTAAACTTAGGAAAAGAAACATGATTAGGCATCATCATGACTTTATGTACTTACCTACATAGGGAGCAGGTTTTCATCTACGGAGATCGACACGTTGCATCGCCATGTTTCTACAGTAGCCCACAA
The DNA here is from genome assembly GCF_011397635.1 of Epinephelus fuscoguttatus. Taxonomy (NCBI): domain Eukaryota; kingdom Metazoa; phylum Chordata; class Actinopteri; order Perciformes; family Serranidae; genus Epinephelus; species Epinephelus fuscoguttatus. The sequence goes on from NC_064761.1 coordinate 35,632,806, forward strand.
TGGACAAACCTATGGAGCCATTTATGTTTCTGCATCAGCCACTGTAGTTCTGCAACAAGCCGTGTTGGAAAAACAGATTTTTTTAAAGTGAAATTGCCTTACTCAGCGTTTTCACCAGTTTTAATCACCTAGTCTGTTTGTTTTAAAGAGGAAGAGACCTCTGTGGATAATTCGGCTCACGGTAAAAACCTCCTGAACCACGAACACTGAAGGAATTATAACCAGGAGAAGTTTCAGCTGGTTGCAATCTGCAATCCTCACCACTAGATGCCACTAAATCCCCCTAAATCTCACACACCGGACCTTAAATGTGTCATTTTATAAAGTATGCCAGCTGGTAATAATATATACAGTACTGCTGTTTTTTAAGGTCATTTATCTATACCATGCATCTATTTTAGTACTTCATGTTGCTGATGTGACACTTCAGTTTCCCAGCATGGGATAAAATAAAGGTTATCTTATCGTTGTTGTCCTACCTCTGGTTCTATTACATATACAAATTATATGCATCTTAATCTGATGTGATCACATTTCTAACACATATCAGCAGGCCTAACATCATCATTAGAGGTGTTTTTATTTAATGTATGAAGGACCAGAAAAAATCAAAAGAGGCTTCAGTTCATGCCGAACAACTTCCATTTAGAATAAGCATCTGGAACATTACGACTTCCAGTATCATCTTGTTTTGATAACAGTTACGAAAATAACACGAAACTCTGGTGTGTTTCTGCTCCTCCAGTGTTCTGAGGAAAAAACACAGTTATTAAGGAAGATGTCATCTTAATATAGATGCTGTTGTTCTGCTCTTGCTATGGGATTTAACGCTAACGCGGGCAGCCAGGCCTGCTCCATCACGACGACTCCCTCTAATGAACAGTGAAACGCTCCATTGACCAGGAGAAGGGAGGGCGCTGGTTTGAGATCGCAGCAGATCTGTCGACAACGCTAATGATCATTGCGGTTAAATTCAACTAATTAGCCACATGCATGCCTGCTGAATTAGCTGCTGGTTTCAGATACGCGACAAGAAGCACTGAGCTGGTGGTTTCAAACGCGGAGACATCTTGAAGTGCAAAAAAAGATTTCCCCCCAAAGGCTCCCGTGGCCGTGTTCATGGCACCCAATATAAGTTAAAGACATTCTCATGCTTATGAGAGAGAGCAGGCAGTGTAATTTAAATTCTGTTGACATTTACTGTCAAGGAGTATTAATTCACAGGCATCCTCTGCTGCACGGGCTTACTCAGCACCAGCAGGCCGCAGGCTCTGGAGAAAGACATGCTCCCTTTACTGTACTCTTAGCAGATTTCCCCTCAGACTGTTGCTGTGATCGGAGGCACACAACCCCCAACCCATAGGTCACAACTGCAAAACGCAGGGATATAGCCTGCTGGAATGTCATATATACAGGTTGTGTCCTCTAAGCACAGAGACACCTTCAGACTGCATTTCAGAGGATGTGCCTCGATCATCATCCAACGTCACAACAGAGAGGATCCCAGACTTCTTCAGTGCTCCACTTAGCGAGGAAAATATCAACCCAGTTTGCTTAGAGTGAGATCTATTTCTGGTCAAACTATGACTGTTATCTGGCGAAGCATCACAGAAATTTCCAGAGGGTAAAAGTAACACAAAAACACATCTATTAAGACCTTATAGCTGCTATCTGCTCTTTGACTACTCCTGAAATTCATGTAAGGCATCGCATTTTTCAAAAGAGAGCTTGAGAGAAAACATCAATGAGGTCTGACCTGATTTGACTTCTTAAAACTCACAACAAGCAAATCAATTCATTGAGCTCTTCTTCTCCTGTTTACCTCTTATCATTGTAGATCCATGTTTATGTGCGGCTATACAAACCGTGCGTGCGCACTTGTGCTCATATGCTCTTAAAAGCCCATCTCACCATGTGTGCATGCACATTTAACCGTTGAAATAAAGTCTATTGGACAAGGCTTGTGCTTGGTTTCGCTTCCAGCAATGACACAATCTTGAGTGAATAATGCAGCCACAATCAGCAGATGATCTGGGGGCTAAAAACTTGAGGGAATATCAGGAGCCTTTAAATGTAACAGAGAACAATTACTTGTTTGCGCGGGGCTGATGCATAATTGACTATATTTAAGGAAATGTGTATTATGTGTGGAATAAAATCCAGTTTGAAAGAATCAAAGAGCATGGAGGAATGTAGCGGTTATATTAATATGTGCTCAAATAAAGCGGTGCAGCAGAGAGATGCTTCTACTCTTCAGCCATTATGCATTTTCACATTTAAATATTCCAAATGCAGGAGTAGCCAGGACACAGGGAAATATTAAAGCTGATAAAAGCTCATTTTTAAACCAGCGCGGGGAATTGTGCTCCTTTTTATTTTCCAAAATTAAGAGACTTCTGAACATAAACCCTATTTTTGCTGGTGCGTTGTGACCTAAATGGAGGATTAAACTGTGTATAACAGAGCCTTTAACTGCCTGTGCTGGAGCTGTGACAGGTCCTTGGGAGATACACAGAGACTGCTTGCAACACATGTCATATATCATAGCTTCAATCTGTACCCCAACCACTACCTGCAAGCTACAAATGTGCACTTCTCCTGTCATTTCTGTGGAGACAGAGGAGGGGAAAAAGAGGAGGGGGGATGTGAGCTATAAACCAAATAGCTTTGCATTGTTTGTTTTTGTCTAGCCTACATTGTTTGAATCAGGGAGAAAAAGGAAATGCTGTGATTTGAAAACATAACCATGCATTTACGTTTTGTTTTTTTAAACCAGAATGATGCCGTTGGACTAAATTTCCATCATGAATAGTGAATATGATCGCGTAGATGTGTGATGCAAGTCTAGTTGTGAGGAATAACATTTCACATCATCTGTGTTGAAGGGCGTCATTGGTTATTTGAAAGCTAGAAAAAAAGACAAATTGTTAAAGATCAATTTGCAAATGGTATTAGCACTATGGTTATATTAGAGTTTGATAGAAAATACACTGTGATTTTTGTAGCCTATTTGTAGTTCAACATATCATCACACCACTTTAATACTCAAATGTTTGTATTTCATCATTTGTTGCAAAATACCCCCCAAATCTCAGGTATTAAAAGCTCTTTAAAAATAAAAACCTTAAAACCTATTTCATAAATATTTCCCGTTGATCTCTGAAGGCGTCTGTGCAGACCACCAGCAGACACTGCATCACTTTCTCTATGCACGTTTTGCTTTAGGGAAACAGCATAAGTTGTTTCTTGCTGATGTAATGTCTTGTGCTCCTCTGTTAACTGTTGTAATGTGTGATAAACAAGCCTGAATGCATGTCAGTGAGAGAATACTCTTTATGCTGGTGTTATGGGAAGTCTTAAAAGGCTGGAAATTTGGACACAGCTGTAGGACATCATCTACAATTATGACATTTTTGTTCTACGTGCATTTGAAAGGAAGTACTAGTAACGCAAAGCTGCTGTATGTGTCTGCATTCAGATTTATACAAGAAAGTGGAAGTTGTGAGGAATACACTAGATTGTTTCATTTACTAGAGCTGCCCCCGACTAAGAATTTTCCTAGTATCATTTAGGGCCATTAGTCGACTAGTCGCCCGCATGTTTTCGAAATTAATTTAATTATTAAATGATATATTTTGGTGGTTTGAGTTGAAGGTGTGAGAAAGAATAGTATCAGTAACATTGTTAACACTGTGCTACATTACAGAGAAACACAAAACCGTACTAATGAACCTTCATTAATATAGGCCTATATTTTATCTACAAGTGCACGTCACACACTGAGCGAGCCGCCTGTTAATGACGCTGTGGGCTAATGGACATGTAGCTACTTCCATGTTTCAGATGATACGTCATGTATGTCGTCGTGTTTTGCAACCTGCAAAAAGTGGTCTATCTGATCGGGGCCTTATTGCAGTGGCAAGTCAGTAGCCCCTTTTACACTGCCAGATTTTCCGCGAATGTTGAGCCGTTTTGCCGGCAAGCTGCGAGCATTTAGACACACAGAGCCAGATTGGCGAGTTGATCTGAGGTGCCCAATTTTCCACCTTGTAGGGTATTCATATTGGCAGAACCCTTTTAGTTTAAACAGACCGAGGCGGCCTTCCACAACGGGAGGGGCTGTTGATGACTTGTGGGAGGAGCTGTTGATGACGCCGCATGTGCGACCCCACTGGCGGTGAATAAACAGGAAACAGCTGACAGCAGGAATTAGCGAGCAGCTAGCAGCAAGAGGGAAACGCAAACCTGAAATACACTGTAAAGATGAGCAACTGGGGAGACAAGGAATTGCGCACCCTCCTTGTCCTCGCAAACAAAGAGGCCATTAACCGTCAAGTGATGGGAACGGTGAAGGATGGGCCGACTTACATGACAATCGCTGAAGGACTGACCAGCCACAGCTTCCCTCCCACGTCACTGTGTACGTCACACACTGAGCTACACGTTCTGTTACTTGCTCACGCCCCCCATTGCCCCGAAAAAAAGGCGCATTCTGTATGAACAAAAGTAGGTAAGTGGCATTTTGCTGCACTCCCCGATTTTGTTTTTATACTGCCAATGCTGAAAAAAGACGGATAGGGCTTTCCTGCAAATTTGCACAATTCCTATCTAAAAGGGCTAGTGTCTGCTGCTGCCTGCCGACAGTGACAGGTTGCGATTTTCTCAATTATCTTAGCTACTTGATGACAAACTTTGGTAGAAATTATAGACATTATTGTCTGTCTGCCAGATAACAGTTAGGTTTTCCACAACTGACAAAGTAAAAATAAAGCTGCCGGTGTTTCAGTTTAAGGAGTGATCGTGTTACGTGGCGACTTTCAGCCAAACGTGTCCAGTTGCTCACAGTAACTTAATAAACAGAGGAGTGTGTAGGCGGAATGTGTATTTAAAACTGATTCAAGTAAAATTGAAGGCATTTACGAGGACACCTACATGTTCTGTTTGAGTTTTAAGCAGCTGCCGTTGCTACAAGCAACCACGGCACATTTGGCTCAGTCACCAGTGAACACTCACTTGTTAAACCAAAACACAACATGGTATGTGTTCTGTTACATCAGCTACAAGGTGTAGTTGTAGTTGTTGTTGTAGTTGTAGTTGTAGTTGGCAAAAATGATACACTTCTTAGGATAGCTTGCATTCAAACGTACCTGTATCGTTGGTAGACAACACCGTAGTAACAGCAATTTGTTTACTTATGTTACTTTCCCGGATTCGTCTACAAGTTTAGCTGCCAAAAAAATTAATGTGTTATGTGTGTTAATTTTAATTATATATGTAAATTTAAAAAATAACTGTTTAACCATAGCCCGAGTGGAAATGAATACTGGAAATACAACAAGAGGTTTTAACAGTGCGAAAATACAAGCCAAAAAGTGAATTTCTTTTACATGAATAGGAAAGCTATCAATTAAAATTAGGACACAATGTTTTAATTGGGTCATATGCACTATAGTTTTTGGTTGTGCATTCAATTTGTTGACATGAAGATGAAAATACAGTTGGTCCAAAGTGTCTGTGGAAAAAACTGTGGATAATAATCTGAAAATCTCTTTTGGCCATTTTGCACTTTTAAGACGGTCCCTAACTGTAGCTTGTCAGTTTCCAAGTCAACAAGCAGCCAGACTTTAATATCAGATTATGCATGCCTTAAAATAAGTAGGAGTAGGACTAGTAAACCTAGTAAGCACTGGAAAACAACATCCCAGCTATAAATACCACCATCATGAAGGTTATGATGTTCCGTTTTTGTTTTCAGAGAGGTGCTGATTCAACCTTTTGGAGGCTGCAGTTTGTGGAGGTGTCGAATTGTATGAGAGGTCCAATCTATTCATATCAGTGATGGTAGACTAAATATTAGACAGTGAAATGAGCATCTGCTGTTCAGGGTGTGTATTTTAGAACTTGTACTTTTTTTATTTGTCACATAAGTAATATGTTTACTCATATCTCCCTGACAATTACCCAAAAAGGGAAACAGTCATCCGAGCTGTGAATGAGGACACTCTCAGGTCAGTTTGTGATATTTTTCAGTGTAATTCACTGCTACTGAATAGACTGGACACCAACTGCGCCTGCAAATTAAATCATCCACTAACCAATCATACCACTCAAGCTTCAAGTGCAATATGAGTCACACTGAAAATCAAAATCCCTACGGCGGACCAAACACCTGCCAGTTGACTTAACTTGGTGGATAAACAGATTTTTTTTCCCTCCTTTTTCTCACTCAGTATCCAATCATTATTCGATTGCTGCAGCAAATCAAATGGGCATGAGGAAGGAAAGCAAATGCACCTCGTTTCTGCAGAAGAGCCTTGGCTGGATGAACAGGTGTTACGGCTGAATACCAATGCAGCTTCAGACAGGAAATGCGGCAAGGCTAAATCCCACACTGCAATGACTAATTTATTTCTAAATAAGCATTTAAGATCACTAAACTAAATCAGAAGAGTAAAATGCCTCGGTGAGAAATTTGCATTTATAAGAATATAATTAAAGCGAAGCCTCTCAGTGTGAAGTAAATCAGTTTTTACTGCTCACTTGAATTAAACAGAAATGAAGAGTCCAGGTGGTGAATTTCATGCAGGTATTTTCATCCAGCTTTTGTACTGTTTAAAGTTTTATTGAATGCTGAAAGGTCATGCGATGCCAAGAAGTGACAATAAAATGCACACCATCAGTTTCTGACATAAATTATGCTGGTTGTGCTGAATGGAATTCAGTGCTGTAGAGCTGACAACCTGCTGTACGTTACAGATTTAAAAGGAAGTCTCATGGCATGATATCTGATGAATCATTTAATCTCAGAGACAAGAGCCAGTATTCTCTATACATGAATAATCACAATGCAATATGCGTAAAATCCCAATTATTTAGTCAAATGATTTGATAATAATCCCCTTAATAAAAAGTTCCTGAGTTGACTTGTAATGAATTATTGGATACAAAAAACCCAAAGTGGTGTCAAATGTTCTTCTATGCAGACGACACCATTTTCTATAAATGTGCTTTATCATTAAAGAGACCGATAACACAACTGGAAATTGGTTTAATACTGTGGTTTACTGCTGTTCCCCTTAACTCTATGGAACTTTTTAGCATCTTTTACCTCATTGTTTTGGTTTTATAGCCATCAGCTCTCGTAAACCTCACACATGCTACCTACACATCAATGGCAGGCAGACAAAGTTACCTGGTGAACATAGTAGGGCTGCCCCCGACTAAGGATTTTCCTAGTCCACCAATAGTTACCATTTAGGTCCATTAGTCAACTAGTCGCCCGCATGTTTACAATATTAATTTAATCATTGAGTGATATATTTTGGTTGTTTGAGTTGAAGGTGTGAGAAAGAATAGTGTCAGTAACATTGTTAACACTGTGCTACATTACAGAGAAATACAAAACCGTACTAATGAACCTTCATTAATATAGGCCTATATTTTATCTACAAGTGCACGTCACACACTGAGCGAGCCGCCTGTTAATGACGCTGTGGGCTAATGGGCATGTAGCTACTTCCATGTTTCAGATGATACGTCATGTTTGTAGTCGACTCATGAAGATGAGTTTACATATCACCTTGGGTTCGTCCTTCACCTTCTCAAAATGATCCCACACTTTGGATTTCCTGCCCGACATGTTATTAACTAGCCTGTGGAATAACCGCAGGTACAAGCCTTGGAAATTAGGAGCCGTACACATGCTGGAAAACGCGAGGTCGGGCGCTGGGCACTACTCTTGTGACTTTTTTTGCACCAGCTGCACCTTATAGCCTCTGGGTAGCCCTGCACTAACATGATCAACTTTTCCATATTAATCAGACTGAATATTTACAGAAGTAGGGAAAAATATCTGTCAGCTGTGATTGGTTTGTAAACTGACTCCTGTCTGACTGCTGAGCGTGGCCACTTCCTGTGCCTGTCCTTTCAAATTAAATTCCCACATGGTCCAATCATACAGGTTTTGATTTATTTTAACACAGCGCAGTTCCTAACACAAGGGGTTTTTTTTGTTTGTTTGTTTTTTTCTTTTTCTGCGACTAAGCAACCAATGAAATCTTGCCGACTAATGACCCTTCTGGTCGACAAACGTTTGGTCAACTATTAGGGGGCAGCCCCACTAAACATACTAACAAACAAATGTTGCAGAAACGTACAATGCCAACATTTATTCTGGTGACTGGGTTGCTCTCTAACGTACCAGACAAGTTATTCCATTTGTTCTGATTAAATTCTGTACTTCATTACCTCTCTGGTTTCAAGCTTTGGGGAGTCGTTCATGTTCATTATATCAGCACCACACAATTTTACTAATCTAAGTTAGCAAAGAACAAGAACATTTGGGTTGTTAAATCACTGGTGTTCCCCTTTAAAAATCCCACAGTGCCTCTGCGCGATAGACTATTTTTATTTCAATTAAAGCTTTGTGTGACACCGTGATCATCTCGTGCCAGAAAACTTTATTTCGTGAATTCTAATCTGATCCCTGCCACGGAGAATGAGCAGGCTCATGCTGGCTTCTTAACTGCTGACACTGCCGGTCAACGAGATGATTTTTTTTCCTCTCCACGGGTGTTTCTCAACTTGAAATGGAGAGAATTGGCAGGACTTAAATTGGTGGCATTTTGTGGTCTTTAAAGAAAGGGGACTCATTAAAACTAACCCAGAGAAGCCTTCAAGTTTCCTCCATCATTATATGTAACAGCAGATAAGAGAAGTATAATTATAGATCTGGGTAACTTGTGTTGTCAATTTAAAAGTGATGGAGCTGCATAATCCCCAACCTTGTAATTGGCCGATGGCCCCTGCAGCGTCATCCCTGTTTTTAATGAGTGTTAGCCTGAGCAGAGGTACACTCGCAGAGTTGGTCACTGCTGATAGCATGCATGATATTACTTCTGTTGTAAATCACCCAGTGCTCATCTTGTCACTTTCAAGTCTTGCTACCTATTTTGTTTAATATGACTTACATTATGCTGTATTATATCTTCGTAACTGTGTATATCTGCTCTATAAGTACACAGGTAACATTAAAAAAGAAATTCAGATGCTGCTGAGGTTTTTCAGGACTAGCTGCCTGTGTGATGCTGTGATTTAATACAATCTAAACGAAATGTTTCATGCCTTGAAATCTGATCAATTCCCACCTCCTTTTAACACTGAGGCTGCCAGAGGTCGAAAAACTAAAATAGCAATTTCAAAATTACTTTTCTACAATGTCCATGCGGCAAACGATTGGCCACCACCATAGCTGAAAGAACACAACCATTAAAGGTCCAGTGTTAAAGATTTAGTGGCATATAGTGGTGAGGACTGCAGACTGCAACCAGTAGAAAACTTTTCCTGGTTAGGATTCTTTCAGTGTTCATGTTCTGGAAGTTTTTACCCAGTGCCAAATTATCCACAGAGGTCTCCTCCTGTCCAAAGGTGATTAACACTGAAAAAAGAAGTTTCACCTTAAAGATATTTTCCCGATGCTGCTCCTGGTGGAGGAGCTGCTAGCTACAATGCCAATGTGATCAATCTCCAAAGACAATGAACAGCTCCGTATGTAGATATAAACAGCTAATTTCAAGGTAACGAAAACATAACACCTCTTAATTTCAGGTGATTATACCTAAAAGAAAACATACTTACTGTATTATATTCCATTTCTACCAATATATCCTCCTAAATCCTACAGACTGGACCTTTAAGTTAAGATGGAAGAAGTAATCAGATCTTTTATTTGAGTAAAAGTACTCAAAACTACAGTGAAAAAAATACTCTCACAAGTAAAAGTCCTGCATTCAAAATCTTACTGAAGTTAAGTATTGGCATCAACATATTCCGAAAGCACTAAGAGTAAAAGTACACATCATGTTGAATGGCCTATTTTAGTTAAAGTATTTATTATCAGTTTAGGTGTGCGATGCTGAACCAAGCTGCACCAAAGATTGACCTTCTCAGGAGTAGGTCCAAAAGCCGGCCGGCCGCCCTCAAGCAGGTAGCGTTGACATCTCACCAGCCGCAACAACCGTGCTTCTGACACAGGCCACTCACCTCTGTCTGCAGGAGACCAGAGAACGGTATTTTTGTGTGTGATGGAAAAACACACGCAGCAAAACTAACAAGGGACTTTAGCCACGGACCAGTCCACTGCTTTTAAACGTCATCACTAAAGACAAGCCTTCATCAGTTTAAGACACACTCAAGAAGTTAGGCCTGTTGTCATGGAAATGCAAATCCCTGCCGTGCAGCCCAAACCATACCAAACCAAGCCAAGCCAGCCCATGACTGTCGCAAAAGGGGTATTATACAACTAGATTATAACTTATTCTGTGTTTGGTTATGTTATGATGTAACTTCGAGTTTGGTCATGGACTTTCCATGTCTGAATATGGTGTGCAAGGTACCCTGGATGATTTGGTTGTTGACGTTCTGGGACGCTGTGTCAAGCTCTGCCTGTTACATGCATTGTCTTCTTTCACAATGTACTTCTGTTTTCACAGGAAATTTACCGTTTACATCAAGTCCCCTACAAAATAAACACACTATGTTGGTACAACACTGCAAATTGATGTTGGATGGGTCCAACAAAACCCTGGAAGCTCCATGTTTGCTTCTTATATGAACACAGAGCCAAACCATGACAGAATTTTATCTAAACCAGAGCCGGCTCTAGCCCCTTTGGTGCCCTAGGCGGGATTAGGGTTCGGCACCCCATCACCCCCCCCCCCAGCCAGTCGGGGCTGCAAATTATTACTAGTATTTATTTTATTTTATCTATTCTATTTTATTTTATTTTTTTGAGGGCTTGCAGCTGCGCCCCCGCCAGCGTGTCGCGCCCTAGGTGACCGCCTATATGGCCTATGCCAAGAGCTGGCCCTGATCTAAACCTAACCATGTGGTTTTGTTGACGTCCTGGCATTGGTTGCAGCATCACAGCAGACACACACACAGACTGATACCTAGCACATAATATGTAGACATGATAGTCAAATAAAAAAAAGCAGCAATACGTGATGACTTGGGATTAGAACGTCTTGATTTAATTTATATACATACTAACGACACTGTATACCATATTGTTTGATATATTGCGTTGATAAAAATCTAAATTCTGTAGTGTGTGAGGATAGTGTGAATAATGTGAGCACCTTGGAAAAATACACAACTTTTTTAAAGCCACAAAACAACTAAAAAACACCTCTGATAGTAAGTGACAGGAGTTTTGTCCAAGGAGGTTCAAATCATAGAAAGAAAATTTGAAATCAAATAAAACAAACTATATGGCTTTAATGTTCTTGAAGATACAGCTGAAAAAACGGCATCATATCAAATTATAGAGGAAACTTTAATTACAGCCGTCCCAAGTTATTTGATCACATACTTTGGGAAACACTAAGCATGATTAAACATTAGAGGATATGGCTCAAGTAGGCATTTTACCATAAAATTGCAGTCACCCCCCCCACCAACCAAAACAGATCAAAAAGAGAGGAGAAAAGGAGCTACACAGTAGTGCCACACATGTGGTCGAGGGTTTAAAAAATTAGCAATGCTCAACTGGAACGGAAGTAGCTTGCCGTGACTGCCACAGCAGAGTTCCTCTAATCATATGTAACATCTACCTTTGGAACGGAACGGAGGGAGTTTACAATAAGCTTAACCCCTACTTTTATATTGCACTCAGCAGGTTTCCCCCTCCATGTTGGGCACTTTGAACACTATTTTGTTATTCTGACTTCACTTGGTTTAATAATCTGCAGCTCCCTGTTTTTTCTTTTTTGTCTTTTTTTCTAAAACTCTACCTCGCAGGGCTTTGATGTTTTGTGGAATACAAACTGTAGCCGATTAAGTCGGCTGGTGTTTGACGGGTTAACTATGAAAAACCTCACAGCTGAAAACACTTAATGCAGAGGTTAAGTTTTCTGACTTTTCATTAAATTCTAACCATCGCTGAAATATAACTAGAATGACATGAGCGTGAAAACTGAATTTTTTGGAGGTCATGGAAGGTAATTTGTTGATGGTGAGAGCGAAGGGGGAATTAGGAAAGTTCCCTCCCACTGACCCATTTGATAACACACAACGGAGGCTGTTTGAGAATTTGGCAGCCGTCGTGGCGCAGCGCGTTCAGCAAGAGTCGAACTTTGCAGAGGTCTGTGGAAACGTGGGAAGAGAGAGCTGGAAAGTGGATGTGAATTAATTGAACTCTGTACATAATTCTGCGTCAATGGCCTCCTCTGTCCCGGCGCTGAGGACTGGGAAAGACATAGGGTTTCGATTGCTAAATATTCATCTACATTTTTTCCCCTGGATAGGCACAATATGGCGGGCTTAATTAACTTCTCTCAAAGGTGAAGCAGTGCGCACCATCTGCTGTGAGACAATCACATTTGTATGCCTCTCTGAATAATCCCGTTACTCTATTAAAGCAAAGCAGTATGCAGGGGAAGACAAGTCTGGGTAGAAAACGTCTCAATCATACATCACTTTGAAAACCTAAATAGTCTTTTAAATTGCTAAATTTGCTGTCTTTTTTCACACTTTTAATCTTCTCAGCAAAGACAAAAAAGTTGGTGATGATTTAAATAAAGCAACTGTCCAAAAATGAAACATTTAGGTATGAAATAAGCATCATAGTCCATCTCTACTTCAGTCAGACAAAACTTCTCAATCATACATCGCTTTAAAAATCCTAAATAGTCTCTTAGCTGAATGCATTTTTTAAATCACACCTTTATTTTCCAAGCAAAGATGGAAAAGTTGGTGATGGTTTAAATAAAGCTTCCTACAAAAACAATTGTCCAAAAATAAAACACTTAAATATGAAGTTAGCATTGTTGTCCATCTCTAGTCCAATCAGCCAAAATTTGTCAATCGTAGGTCAATTCGAAAACCCAACTAGTCTTTTAAATAGCTGAATGTGCTTCTTTTTTTTTAATTCACAGTTTTATCTCCCAAGCAAAGACAAAAAAGTTGGTGATGATTTAAATAAAGCTTTCTATAGAACCAACGATCCAAACATGAAACATTTAAATATGAAGTTAGCATCATAGACTATCTCTGCTCCATTCGGACAAAACTTCTCAATCATACATCACTTTGAGAACCTAAATAGTCTTTTAAATTGCTGATTTGTTTTCTTTATTTTACACCTTCGTCTTCTCAGCAAAGATAGAAAAGTTGGTGATGATTTAAATGAAGCTTTACACAAAACCAATTGTTGAAAAATGAAACATTCAAGCAGGAAATAAGCATCATAGTCCATCTCTAGTCCATTCAGAAAAAATTTCGCAATCATACATTATTTAAAAAACCTAGTAGTCTTTAAAATACAGATTTGTTTTCTTTTTTACACCTTCATCTTCTTCACAAAGATGGAAAAGTTGGTGACGATTTGAATAAAGCAACCGTCCAAACATTACACATTAAAATATGAAGTTAGCATCATAGTACATCTCTACTCCATTCAGACAAAATGTTTCAATCATCACTTTGAAAATCTAAATAGTCTTTTAAATTGCTATATTTGCTGTCATTTTTTCACACCATTAATCTTCCCAGCAAAGACAGAAAAGTTGGTGATGATTTAAGTAAAGCACACAAAACCAACTGTCCAAAAATGAAAGAATTCGCAGGAAATAAGCATCCATCTCTACTCCATTCAGAGAAATTTTCTCAATCCCACATCACTCACAACATAAAATGTAGTTTTTTTGATTTCCGAATGTAGTTTTTTTTTATTATCCAAGCAAAGACGGACGGCTTTCCACAAAACCAGCGTCGAAACATGAAACATTTAAATATGAAGTTAGCATCGTTGTCTATCTCTAGTCTACTCAGACAAGACTTCTCAAAACTCATTTTTAATTGCGCAATATATTTTTTTAATTCACAGTTTTATCTTCCAAGAAAAGACAGAAAGTTTGGTGATGATCTAAATAAAGATTTCCACAAAACCGACTGTCTAAAAATGAAACATTTAAGCAGGAAATAAGCATAGTAGTCCATCTCGAGTCCATTCAGACATATTTCTCTGATCATCTCATACGTGTTATGGCGAGACAATTTGAATTCTTTAATATATCTGAAGGACCACACATCGCAATCAAGGGCCTGCTGAACTTGCCCTAAAGCCGGGTCATTATTTGATCTTTGTGCATCTTAATCTGATTATCTCATTGTGGAGGTAAACTTCAGACTCAATCTTGTTAGCAGCTGGCCAAGATGGATTACGACGGCCAGTGAGGTGGAAAATGAACTGAGCAGTTCAGCTTTGGCCTTGCTCTCTTTCAAGATACTCACCACCACTACTTCAACTCCTTCTGCTTTTCTTTCTGTTGGCCCTTCAAACGAGATATTATCCTCAGGAAAAGCATTGGCACCCCCTCCTCCCTCCTCCTCCTCCCCACACACCCTTTTCTTTATCTCTGATGCTTTAACTAAGTGAGGACAATGGCAAAAAAAAAAAATCCTGACCTCTCTTAAACATTCAGATTTTCAGACACACCGTGTTATGAGAAGATGGTAAAGTGGCTCGAACCTTAACTCCACAAAAAGGCAAATCTCGTCTTGAAAGGCTTAAATTCTAAGACTTTGTGTTTCAGCTGTTGTTGGGCCATTTTGACCAAAACATGCAGTAACCCGATAGGTCGAGAGAGGTATGCGTTGCCTCGATTCTCATCTTAAATGAAGAGGGTTGGTTTTTTGCCTTTTCTTTTTTTTTTTTCTCCCCTCCTTAAATTATGCAAATGCCTTAGATGTGTGGTCCCGCTTAAGACACTCAGTTTTGCTTGTGGTCTTATTGCGGTATTGAGTGCCTTTACAGTGAATGCACACCACAGTCCACAGCACAAAAAGTCCCCCTAAAGGCTGAAAGGAGTTCAAAGCATTCAAAAGACAAAAAGGACTAAGCTGGGATTTTTTATGTACACTGAAAAGAAGAATAAAATATAAGTTCCCTATTGGTGCCTGTTATGGCAGTGGCACCCATATTAAAGCATTATGTTACGACATAAAGGACGCCTGAAATTTTTCGTGCGCACCATATGCAAAGAAGAAATGAGAATAAGTTAGAAAAGGCGGTGATTTTGTAACACGAACCACTGAATGCTCTTTTTGACACACTATTGAGGGAACAAGGAATTCAAAAGAGGTTATATTCGATCAGGTTTTCTGCTTCAATAGGTTATAATCACTCCTAAAGTATTGAGCACTACACAGAGAAGAGAGCTTCTAAGGAGGCTAATCAGCAGGTTTTCTCCCTATTATCGTTTCCCATCTGAGGGTAACAGCGCACAGAAGTACCCCCTTCTATTGATTATCTGGACTGGAATTTAAATATTAATACACTGCCCGGCCCTGCTTGGCACTCTCTCTAGAGCTGGGCTGCATGGCAAAGCACTCATTCCCCAGATTAAAAACCCCCTCGTTTTTGTTTTTTTTTTTTTTTTTAAAGCACAATCCTGCTCTCTTTTCAGCTATAAGAAAAAAACTTCAAGGGGGAAGTTGAGAGGAGAAAGGGGCCAGAGCTCTGTGTCTCTGCAGTGAATTCAAAGACGACACTTTTCCTTCAGGCCTGGGTCTGCTGAAGATGCAGGAATCACACGGCAGCCATTTAACCGCTGCTGTCTGCTATAGAGAAGTAGAGACTGAGGAGCTATGTTTGGCTGCTCGGGTAAAAACGAAGGATTCATTGAGCTTTTAGCCCGTTTTAGCACATGAATGCGTTAGAAAATAAGACAAAGCATATTCCAAATTGCGGGTTTGAAGCAGAAGTTGAAAACGCTCAACAAGAGCTGGCTATGGCGATGCAAATATAACGTGATAGTTTCTCGTACGTTGTGTACATTACATCCATGAGCCCAAAGAGCCTTGTCCACTCGACCTTGTGAATGAGCACATTTGCCTTTGGGGCTGGGGACACAAATGTGTTGACATCAGTACTGGTTGGGCAACCCAAACACACAAGTTACGGCCCCACTTGACACACAAGTAGTGAGCCACAACAGAGAAATAATGTGTAATGTGTAGCACAGTGGTCAGAGAGATAAAAGGGTTAAATTAAATATGGGTCAGCGGGAATTTTATCAGAGACGTAACATTAACAAAAATAGATATGATGTGTATGTGACTTTAAAAATCAGAGTGATTTAATATAGTCCCCCCATTTCATTTCCCCGTGTGCCACTTCAATATACACCTCAGCGTTGTTTTCAGCGCTCACATTATGAGTCAGAGGGATCGTCCAAATCCTGGAGTAATCCTCCCAGAGCCATATAATGAAGAGATCAACCCAGAGCACAAGACAAACAATTTAGCATGACGTTAAGTCCCTGTCTCATACAGTGAGAGAGATGTCCATTAATACACCTGCCTTGATTTGCATTCACTCTAGCTGAGGTTCATTGAATGAAAAAAAAAGGTAAGTTGGGCCCCAAAGTCAATCAGCTCTTTTCACTCTGAAATTTGGTCCTAAGATAGATAAAGCTTTGCCTCTCTGAATGAGACGCGTCGAGGCTGGAACGGAAACTGTTGCAGAATTTGGAATGACAGACTCCTCTCCACCGAGGCAGTGCTGCAGATATTTCTAGGAGATTATTTCTTTTTGCTCAGCACACATTATTCTTGTAATGTATGTAATATCCATTTTGTTTTAAATGGAAAATTAGCAAAAAAGCACAAACATTCTGGGACGCCATGTCAACTTCAGCCTGTCACATGTATTGTCTGTTTTCAAAATACACTTCTGTTTTCACAGGAAGTGTACAGTTTGCATACAGTCTCTTTCAAAATAAATGAACTACGTGGGTACAGCCGCAAATTGACATTTCTATTCCTTCAACAACAAACGCAAATGGTTATGTTTAGCGACCACATGCACGTGGTTGGGTTTGGAAAAAAAGAGCATGGTTTGGCTTTACAGTCTTACGGGAAGCAAACCCCGGCCTCCTGGGTCAAAGTTGGTGCTTGTTGGCCCCATCCAACTCAGACTTTAGCCCCCTTAACTTATGTCGTTGCATGGCCATGTTTCCCCCTACTACCACTAGGCGCAGTTACATAGTAATGGCGACCAGCCGCATATCATGCCGACGTGAAAGGACAGCTTTTGACGTCAGTGACTGATGCCATGGTCACTGACCAAGCGCCACTGTTCGACAACTTCGGAGTGAGACCGGGTTGACCAGACTCCATCGACAAAAACACTGTAAAATGGAAGTATGCAGGCTGCCTTAAAATTTTAGGCTGACTAAATTTAAGAAGACAAGTTTAACTATTATAAAATTACCTAAACCAAATAGTTTCTTTTTACAGCGCAGTCACATCACTTTGCAGTTCGCAGCAGAACGACAGTTGCGTCTGTTGCTGCTTTGATCAGATAGCGTGGAAGGTAAAGCATTGAAAATATTCCAAATATGCTGCAAAGTTAAACTGATATTGACTTTTTTTTTGGTGGATAAAATACATTTTGCAGGCCCAGCACACTGCTGAGCTTCACTGCCGGTGGATTTAGTTTATCAAAGATGCTAGCGAAGCAACACAGTACATAAAATAAGCACAGTAGAACCACTGGACAGGTCGATCAACCAACTGATGGCTGTTTGTCTCATTTACCTCGCCCTGCACGTTGCAGTGGTCCATCAAAAGTCTCCTGCCCATGAGCACAGGTTTTGGACACTATATATGCACCATTATCCAAAACACATTTGTACATTATTATGTAGCAGATATGTTGGAACATTTCAACAGCGCTGGGGTTAATGTGTGGTTATGTTTAGCCACAAAAACTACTTGGTTATAGTTAGGAAAAGATCATGTGTTGGCTTAAAATACCTACTTTCATGGCAGTATCTCGGCAGGAAATGCAGCCATTTCTCGTTAAAAAACAACAGCTTCTTGTGGCACTGAACCCAGTGGAAACACAGCGACAGGTTACAATGGGTCGCTTAAAAACACCCACATTTGTTTTTTTTCTATCAGTTTTGGTGTTTTGGTGTAACATTTTCTTCTGGCGACCAGGCTAAGTCTTTATGCTCAGCTAGGCTAACAATGCCATGACTCCAGCTCTTCACTATGACACACATACATGAGCTTGACACTGCTCTTCTCATCTAACTCTTGGAAAGAAATCAAATCAGCATATTGTCCAGAGTGTTGAACTTTTCTTTAATATCAAGAGCTAATTCTGCTTTTGACAAGCATACACTATAAAATATATCGGAATAATAAGACAAATCTGCGGTCCTAACAGTATCACATACAAACACCTTGACTCTATTGTAGGTGACAACTTTTTTTGTCCCATGACACCGTCAAAGTTGCTCATCCCTGCACGTCCTAATTATCTAACCTCATTCCGAGTATTAGTAGAGCTTTCTCTGATTAAACTGTCTCAGAGAGGTGAGGACCTCTTCATACACCTCTGCCACATGATAATGTGACAGCAAAGGCCATTAATGCAAGAGCACAGAGGTCATTAGCATCGCTCCATGGTGTAGCATAAAGTAATCACCTCCTGAGATCCGTCTCCTCTGACTGCTGTACTGTCTGTCCTCCCCCTGTGGTTATTCTCTACACGTGTAAGGTCAGTTAATGATGGTGGACAGAGATATCTGACCAGGGGAGCCGCTCTGGCAGCTGATTATGCTCCGCTCCCGACACTTCTTAACCAGCCATGGGATGACAAGGCCGACACTGTTAAGGATTTTTAACATTCCCCGCTGCTCATCTAAGATTTGGCAATGAGAGAAGGCTGACTATAAATTGGGATTTAGCTAGTAGGTGTGAAACTCCGGTTTTCCTGCAACATTTCCAGAGGACTTAATGAACGATATCTCAGCATACCAGAACATAAAAATAACATTTCCTGATTCATTTCAATGTAAAATTGGGACTGTGAATTTTACTCCAATTTATCCATCTAGTAGTGGCCAAGTCTAATGACTCAGCTTTACAATGGGGAAGCAAAAGCGCAGCAATGGAGTGATCACACAGCACAACAGCCCTACGAACTAATTTTAAATTGGATGTTTTCGCACCTCACAATTTACATCCAGTGTTGCATTGGCTTGTAGTGAGTCTGGCTGTCATGTTGTAATCCAGAGTTTGCTTTCTCTCATAGACCTGCAATTAACATTCACCTTGTTATGAATTGAAACCACCATCTTTCCCGCCTGAACATTTTGAACATTTTGAACATTTTGAGTATTTTGGCTAAAACGTCCATAATCATAATTTATCTGCCATAACTAGGAACGTCAACAGTTAACTGTTATTGGGTTAACCACTGAGAATATTTTTGACCGGTTACACGTCGGTCTACACATTAATTTTGCCATTCTTTAGTTTAATGCAATTTGCATTGCTCACATCTGGTAAGACCTAGCTAGCTAGCTAGCAGTGCTACTCGTTCAACAATTGGCGCAAGAAACGCCGTCCTGACCCAGAAGTATTGCTGTGGAACATTGTCCCCACCCTCCAGTCTCCCCCTACATCGACCCAGTGAGTAAGCTACTGAAATGTGAACCATTAAACCCCTTTGTCGACTATGTTATTATCACCATTTGCTCTATTAGCTACATTAGCAGCGTCAAAGGGGTTTTGCGGCTCAAAATGAAGCTGCTAATTCAACAAGGCAACCGGAGTGAAGACCGAAGGGTGGGAACAATATTTCTGCAGAAAATCGTTACGCCACATGGACCTATTACCAGCTGTTATCGCCAAATGAGCAGTACCGCTAGCTAGCTAATGTTAGCCGCCATCTGACCTGGTGGTGTGCAGTCCAGCCAAGAGGCAGTAGAGACTGGGCAGTGGGCGGTGGGCACAAAGTTTTTACATGTTAACATGGCTAGCCAGCTGTCCGCTGGCAAACCCAACAGGAAATAACATAAAAGGCAAAACATTTATATCACTTATTGACACTAATTTAGCTTGGCTCATTATTAGCTGGTAACTAGCTTCTCGCAGTCCGGGCAACTGTGCAGAAGGACAGATGGGGACGCGTTTAGGTGGCTTCATGGCAGTCTTCACCACAAAACAAGAAACATAGCCTTCTTGTGAAGTTTAGTAGAAGCCCTGAGCTCATCTCGACACTTAATTCTGCTGATTATCATCACTGGCACATGCCATCTTCAACATGACACCCTGAGAGCTGATTCCCTCCACATACACCATGAAGTACACCTCACACCCCCACAAGTTACCCACAAGGCCACTGCCCTTAAAGTGGTGGAAAAAAAGGGTGTGCCGGTACCAGTAAGGACAGCACAGTAAAAATAAAAGCCTTAAGTCTGGCAAATTATTCAGTGGTATTAAAAATGTACCCAGAAGCCTACTGATAATTCATTCGGCATCATAAAACATGATAGTAAATTAGCTGCTTATAATAATAAAGGGTATCTCTATCAGCGTTGATTCTAGCTAGGGTGGGGCAATATATTGATTATTGATATATCATGATATGAGACTAGATAGCGTCATAGATTTTGGATGTCGTTTCAAAAGTGTTTTGTCCTGGTTTTAAAGGCTGCATGATAGTGATGTAATTTTCTGAACTTACCAGTCTGTTCTAGCTGTTCTATTATTTGCCTTTACCCACTTCGTGATTACATCCACATCACTGGTGATATTCAAAAGTCTCATGATGTTAATATTTTGTTAAAGTGCCTAAAAAAATATTGTGATATTTGATTTTCTTTACATCGCCAGCCCTAAACCAAATCCTGTGGTATTGGCTTTCCCTAACAGATGATGTAAATGTAAGAGAAATGTAAAAGGGTGGGAATTCTCATTGTCATTTTGTAGAATTATCCAGTATCGTCATTCTTGTCTGGCCACAGGGTTGAATGGCAACATAATACCAACACAATCTCAAACCAAAGATGCGTTTAATGTGTAAATATGTACAATAGTTTGTATGAGTTCAAACTTTAAAAATCTGCCCTGCGGGTTCGATTTATAAGTACAAAAACTGGACTGAAATGAATGCATCGCTATATTGGTGACAGTCAATTGCCTTAAACCATCTCTGACTGATTTGTGCTGATTAAGCAGTAAGTGGCTTGTTGTGAGGAAAGAATGGGCGGCCTTGGTGTCTCGTCATTCACATTTTTCAAGTGTGTGGTCTGAGCATCAATGACGTGATCGCATCAAAGCAGACGAATTCACCAGATCTAAAACCCAGGTTCCTTTAAGCACCTTCAAGAAACCCAGAGTGGCGTGTTAACATTCCTGTTGCTGTGAAGAGACCAAACAAAAGGAGACAGCAGTGACAGTTTAGCATGGATGACAAACAAAGATACAAAAGAGAACATCATACCAGAACAATACATCACTACAGCTGATGTTTCTCCTTCACACAAATGGCATCCCAGTCATTTTTCTTTGAGACGTGTGAATGATGTTTGCCATCATCCATCATAAAAAGACATAATGGAGGTTGGGGAAGTCGGAGAGACTTGGACACTCCAGGGAGCTCATTACTGGACCTATTAATCTGTTATTTGACCCCTGCGAGAGCACTCCCCAATCTAAAAAAGACCTATGCTTCCTTAATCCAAAGATAAAAACAAAACCTCCACTGTGTCTCGGGGATCAACGCTCCAATTCAGACAACAAAGCAAAGAAATAACATCAATGCCTTAGATTGGTTTGTTCTCAGTGTTAGATAAAAGCAAGTTGATACAGTTTTTTTCTTCATCTGACTGAGTTCTTTGAAAATGAACTCCAAGCAAAAGCTAAATTATTGATATTCAAGAGAAATCTTAATGTTGAACCACAGTGCAAATAGAAAATGAAGCGGGAGAGACGGAGTATGAAAATCACCGTCCGGTAGACCTTTGTTATGACTGAGGAAGTAACCACAGGAGTATTGGAGTGAGTGCTTACCACTTTCCCTTTAAAGAAGAGTCCTCCTGCCATTCTGTGTATGCATCCTTCCTTCAGGGGTGATTGTCTCCTTGTTAGTGGTCTGCTGTTGAGCTCAGCACTTTGCCAAGTCAAAAACAATGTCATGCCTTGGAGGGCTGTGTGTCTCTCTCTGTCCTTTTGTAAGGCTTCTGCACTACTCAATTAAATTTCCTGTTTACAGCAGACAATAGACACAGGTATTATCAGACGATTCCTATTGTCTAACATCAGTTTTTCCCAGAGAGATGGTTTTACATGGACGTTAATAATTCTATTCCGTAAGACGGTCTCTCAATTTCAGTTTTCTCTTTACCAATTAAACAGAGCTGGATCACATGTCAATTACTCCTTTCACGTCTACACTTTCATTTACTTCCGTCTGTGTTTTACACAAATTCTAAGCCACAACGCTAAGCCAGAAAAGCAATGTATTTTTTAAAAAATAGCAAAGGCATGGTTTTGTGCCAAGACTGTAAATTTTCTCTCATACTATAAAAGTTACATTAAGGTTAAAATTTAACGATACAAACAAAACCACAACCCCCATGTTTTACGTTGTTTCTATTAACCTGTACTGTGGAGTAACACACGTTCTTCCTGAATTAAACTTTAATTGTTTGTCAAACCAGTTACGTCAGTTTACTGTGAAACCAACATATTCTCACCCTGAGCTTGTCACATATCGTCGCTTGCTGAGTGGACTTTTGACATCTACATATGACACGCTAGGCATACTGGGTGCATCTGTTGCTGACGTTCAGGGACCCGTGTCAATTGTTGTGCCTGTTACATGCATTGTGTGTTTCTAAAATACACTTATGTTTTCACAGGAATTGTTAGGTTTCTGCTTGTCGCGGTCTTTTTCACAATAAACTTAGAACGTTGGTGAAACACCTCAAATTCACGTTCCTTGTACAACAAAAGCATGTGGTTCAGTTTAAGCAACCAAAGCATGTGGTTAGGTTTCGAAACAAAAACATCATGGTTTGGCTCAACATTCATACAGGAAGCAAACACCAGGCTCCTGAGTGAAAGTCCAGTGTTTATTGGACCCATTCACTGTACCTTCTGCCCAGGGACGTTCAGGCTCCTTAAGTGATGTTGTTTTCGGGCACCATTAGGCAGTGTTATAATCTGACGCCGCCTGGCAGTGTATTATACCACCAAGAATGGCTTTTCTCGTCTGTGTCTGATGCAGGAATCACTGACCAAGCTACGGTATTTGACGATTTTGCAGTGAGAATGGTTAAATAAACTGTGTGAAGACTAAAATTATTTCCTTGATCCGGAGTTGACAGCAATCTATGAAGCTGTGTCAATATAAATATATCGTCTCAGGCCTCAGCCAAATGTACAGTACACAGGTATTTTTGAAAACAGGGTTTTTCCCTGCTTCATTCTAAATGAACAACTCCCGTCCACACAAGCACTGTTGCACAAAAATCTTTGTCCAAATGAAAACACAAAAACACAATTGAGGCGCTAACCCTATGATGCTGGCACCTCAACACCTCCCTCCTAAGGCCCCAGAGTTAAACTGATTCGAAATCATTTGGGGCACACTTTGTGATGCCAGCAAATAATATATTGTCCAGAGAATCAACATAAAATGTTCAGGAGGGCTTTATCATCAGCCAAATTATCCACAGAGGTCATTTTCTCTTCATAACAATCAGACCAGGTGATTAAAAACTCTGTATAAAGCAGTTTAACTTTCAGATCAGTGTTTCTATGACGCTGTTTGGCTCAGCACCCAGCACCTGCCAATGTGTGCTCATGTTCCGGCTCTGATAACCATCAATGATAAGATTCAGACGTTTAGGAGATTTTTAGCAGGAGTGGAATTATCTGCAGAGGTGTCTTCCTCTCCAAAACATACGTAACCGGTGATTTAAACTGGCTCACTACAGTGGCAGACCGAAAATGCCAATTGGCCCCATCTAGAGCCAGTGTTTGGTTTGTCGATTCTCAGCTACTGTAGAAACATGGTGGTGCAACATGGCGTAGATAAGGACCTGCTCCCTATGTAGAAATAAAAGCTCATTCTAAGGTAACAAAAACACAATTATTATTTTCAGGTGATTAAACACTAAAGAAAACATTATTTACATTCACTTTCTGCCAATATTTCTCCTTAAATCGTACACACTGCACCTTTAATGTTGCATCCGTTAGAAAGGACAAATATGATGTTGTTAACATGTTACAGAAAATCACAAATGTATATAAACACAACATATTATTGGGTGTGATAGCGCTTTACATCAGTCTGAAAACACCTAACTAAAGATTTAAGCAGCCTGATTTACCTGAAAATATTCACAGCCACACATTAGAAACACATGATAACGCATTTTGATGCTGTGGCTAAGCCTATCGTGGATGTTCCTGTTTTGGAGGTCATGAAGGGCTCTGTGCTAGGTAGCAGGTTAAGAAATGATGACACTGTATGGACACTCCATTTCAAATGATTCTCCCAGAAACTTCAGCCTTTGATTTCCCCCTCAGATGGCTGGAATGAAAAGGACAGTTATACATATTTCAAGGCCCAAGGATCCACAAAGGGACTTAGGAATAAAGAGGTATGCACCTTTGAACTAAACAAAGGTCCATCACCCACATATCACATCAGATGTGCTGTGTAGCCCTTGTAAAGACGTGGATATGGAAGGAAAGGAGAGAGGGACCAGCATGCCCTTGCAGACAGGTTGTCTGAGTGTTGTCTGCACATCCCGTGACCCCCCATCTTCCCCGTGCCTCCGCCTCTAACCCACATAGCACTTGTTGGCCACAGAGGTCTGCGGAAAAGCCTCCGCAGCATCGTGCATCTGTGGGCCTCTTTGAATCCAACCAGGCTCATAACAACAGGCAGTATCAGTTGCATTAAGTTGATTAAAGTGGTTGGCGGACACAGGCACTTGTGCTCTCACAATGCGAGATGAAAGAGCAGCGTGGCAGCGGCCCATCTCCTGGTTGTCAGAGAATCCGCCTTTGCTCTCAGCAGAGGTCAACAAAAGACCAAATAAGACGGGAGTGAAAGCAATCGAAAGCTTCTTTGCCAAATGATCTCTAATTGGCCCTTTCTTCCCCGCAGATCAGTCATATGATTTTGGTGGTGACAGTCGACTTACCCACAATTCTACCTTTAAAAGCTTCTCTTGAAAGTGGACTACTTGAAAGAAGTGACCATTACATAAACTACAATTGTGGAAAATAAAAAGAAGAAAAAAAAAACCTAACCCAGAGTCAAAGAAAAACATTTCCAGTCGCTGAATTGCATTTATCAAAAGCAATAGGTAATTGAATTGCATTTATCAAATAAGAAAAAATACTGCAGTCAAAGGGAGCAGATGACACATAATTAAAAAATAGTCTTCTGAGAACCGTGGTTGTATTTCTTAAAGAAAAGTGCCTTTAAAAAAAAAAAAACTGAATCTGATCAAGATCTGACAGCACTTCGGTTTCATTTATCACTGCTCCGTGGTAATTTATTCAAATAATTACGATGCCAGATGCCATCCCCTCTTTAACCATCAAAACAAACTACAAGCTTTGTCCCTCCCATGCAGCTGAAGAGGTGTCATGTGAGGCAAGCTTTCCTTTTCATTACAGATCCGATTTGAGGAACATGCCATATTCCACTTTTGGAAAGAAGTCAAGACAGAAACTGACAGTATTGTTCTAGTATCAGTGTTGAAAAAAACAACAGGAAAAAACAAACAAAAGCTTTGGCACTAAGGAGCTGTTCCAGGGATGATAACAATAAAAAAAAAAAAAAAAAAGGCGAGGTGATCAATGCTGTTCTGGATTTTGATAACACATTGCTCATGCCTGAGACAAATGATGGAAATTCTTAAGGAGAGAGGGCCTGCAATATGCCAAATATGCTCCAAATTAGCCTTCAAGAACAACTCTCAGTGTGTATACGGAGGCTGCGTGAGTAAATAAAGGGCCAGCATAAATTACCTTTGGATGTCAATCGTGATAGCACACCCTGTTTTCTTTTTGTTATCGTGTCGCCTATTCGTCTCGCTGGCGGATGACATGAAATGAAAGTATTCTCTCTCTAGCACCACCAACAGTACTCAGAGCGCTTTCTGACACTTGAAAACGCTACGGGTTCGTGAAACCACAGCTGGGCCCCCACTGATTGGCTTGCACACAGGCTGCCACTAAACTTTCGCTGCTTGAGGAGTTGTCTGTGCCGGGACAGGTGGTGTTTATGCAGATGAATGAACACATTACTGTGTGCTCTTCCTTTTGGTTTAAACATTAGCGTTTCAAATGTGACAAATCAGATGTTCATCTCCTGCTATATGCAGCCATTGTGTACGCTGCTGAGAGACCTTTGTATATGAATTCCCGTAGGTGTTGATGTGCACATCCATAAAGTATGGACAACGTATGCAGCCTCTGTGATATATTCAGGGAATTTTCTTTGAATGCCTGCGTTCAGGCATGGTAGTAATACCAGAGTGTTTTTAGTTTATTTTTCATATATACCTGATATCACAGCTACTGTATATTGTAATGATAACTGGAGGCTGGCTTTGCAGTATTTGTGGGCTGGAATGAGCAAGCTGAAATGTATTTTTCATGCTGCAGCTGAGTGGAGAGTTAGCTGCTGGGTCTTAAAATGGGTATGGTGAACACCACGCAATTATCTCCCTATTATCGCACATATGTTCTGTTATAATTGGGCCTCTCCCCGAGTCATTTCAGAAGAGTACGTCAGTGACAGTGAGTGCCAACCTCTAATGATATTACACTGTCTGCATGTGCTGAAAACCTAAAGGTCATGCAATGAAAACACTATTTCTTCCTGTGTGTAGGTTTAGAAAACTCATGACATCCATCCTGGTGCATTTTCATTTTTATCATTGATTCATCTGCCCTGAGGTTTTTTGATTTACTGATTTATATTTTGGTCTCTGACATGATAGAAAGTGGGAAAAAAAGCCTTTAACAGTTTCCCAGAGTGCAGGCTAACATATTCAGATGTCTTGTTTTCTCAAACCGAGAGTCAACAACAAGAACTACTACGATCCCCAACTAATTTGATCATCAATTTATCAATTTGAGTTAAAATAAAAGTCAGAATTCTCTAATTCCATCTTCTTAAATGATTTTTTTTTTTCCATCTCAGACTTTGGTCAAAAAAATTCACCATTTTGTGACATTTTATAGACCAAACAACTAATCAATTAATCAAGAAAATGATTGAGAGATTAACCATCAATGAAAATAATCTGTAGTTGCAGCCCATTTGCGACCAAAGAAGACAAAAATACTCACTCAAGAAAAATCTATCATCAAGAATTTTTGCCAATGAATTACAAACTGATTAATCGACTAATTGTTTCTGCTCTTACCCTCTCTTCACATGCACATTCTTCATTGTAGGACCAGGTACTATGGTTAAAATTAGTATCATGATGATGATGGGAATATTTTTTGAGCAGACAAAATTTTTGCATACATTTAAAACATAAATTTAGATGACTGTTTTGTGTTCGTTTTTACATCCAGTTTCTTGGAGCCATTCATTTAGACAACAGAATTTATGTAGAACAATAACAGGATATAAATATCATTATGGTATGATTCAAATGAAAGTCAACAAATGATAATATGAAGTAATCGTGCAGCCCTTTTTCACTGTGTTGTACTCTAGCATTGTAAAAAAAAAAAAGTTTGAAAATACACTCAATGTAGTAATGTGCATCAACATTAGACAATAAATTTGGCACAAGGATTTAATGTGGTCCGATAATTTGCCAAATATTGATTTCTTTTCCGCAAGTCTGCAATGGATAAAAGGTCTGCTTGATGAGAACTAGCAGATTAGATGGGACATTTATAGACTGAGGCCACGACTTTATGAAATGTTTGCTCCACTTGCAGCGAGCTGCTTTGTTTCTGCGACACTCTGTGCTGTGGGTGAGACACTAAAGTCCCTATTGTCTGAGTCAACTTGACCTGACCTAGCTGGTTAAGCTGAGGCATTGTGAACAGCAAATCGCTTCAACCAGGGGGGTAGCTGCTTTGTGTGGCTATGGGGAAAATAACCTTATAAAAAGCCCATACCCATAGTTAATGCAGAGAAAGACCAGTTTTGTCTTTGGAAAAGCTCTGTTCATTTCCAACTGCCAGTGAAAAACACAACGATTGTTTCAGTGTACCATTCTGACTCCCTTGGTGATCTGATCCTCCCTGATCCATTTAGCAACACTTTTAGCAATTCTATTTGTTTATGCACACGCATATGTCCAAGTTTCTCACCACGTTATGCGTATGGAATACAGACATATGTCTGCATATGCATGTGTTAGAAACACAGGCGTTCCAACTCTAGCAGGAGATGATGGTTGTGAAATTTCTAGAAACGCTGCACCAATCAACAACTTGCATGGCCTGAAGCCCGCAGCAGTGAAGTGGTGAGAGGGCCAGACAGTGCTTAGCACAAGCTCCTAATCACATTTCACCACTCGGCAGGCCTGTGCTTGCACGTCACAGGTACTTGTAAACTCCTATCAGTCCTTTTCTTCACACCCAATGTTGCTCTCAATGTCAGCCTTTACCGAGCCGATCTGAAGACAGCCTTAATTTAAAAAATGTAATTAACTGTGCCACAACACAACCTCCAGCAAGAGCTCGCTGCTTATTCTTGTGATCCAAAACAAAAACAAACAATGTGATGGAAATGAGGTTAACAGCGTCACCCTTGCTTTGCCGTGTTGTAAAATCAGATCCAGCTCTGGTCCTGTTCAGACTTCTTCTGCTGCCTCTGTACATATCGTTCATCATTACAACATGAAGTCGACGGTTATTTACACTCTTCTCTTTAACAATCATCATGTAACAGAACAGACTGTCATCGGAGCTGTTTCGTCAGCGTGTCATTTAGGCTTGATCTCATTTACAACCAGTGGGAAGGTTACTTTCGAAATGTAATAGGTTACAGATTACAAGTACCCTGTTAAAGGTATAATATGTTATGCAGTTATTTTAATTACCTTATCAAAGTAATGTTACTTATTACATTTAATTACTTTGTGACTACTTTTCTAACACGTTTTAAACTGGACAATAAGGCTGACAAATGTCTGGAAATAGGCTCTGCCAAAAGAAGTAATTCCTAATCCATGTTACTAGCTACTCCCCAACACTGCATGTACCACTGTTGGACTTTAATATATTTCTTGTTTGTCAGGATGAGAAGATACACAATTTTATCGTGAATTGTGATTAAAAAAAAGCAAACAAAAAAAACATTGTGTTGAATTTCCATTATCGGAATAATTGTCAATATTGTGCCTAGAAAAAAAGCAGTTTATCTCGCTAACGTACAGAGTTCCCACGCATTTTCACGGACAAAATTTCAAAACTTTTCCATGACTTTTCAAGAACCCATAATAAAATGTCCATGACCATTCACAACAAGAACAAAACTGTATTGTGTAAGTTACCCAAAATGTTAATTATATTATTATAGACGGTCCACAAACGCGGAGAAACAGAGCTCCCAGAGTGAGGGAGAGACAGCCGACAGTTGGTATGTTGGTTCTGTACCTTCAGATACTCTACTTTAAGAGCAGTTAAAATCAAATCAAAGTGGCCCTCCAAGTGAACACCAAAGGCCCTCAGTTGCCCATGTCAGCTGCTCCATCTCATCAATGTGCTACAATTTCTAAGTATTAGTGGGTCAAAGGTATGGAAACAGTGGGATTCATGACCCTACATGTTGAATCACACTGTCACAACATTATTTTCTTGCCCTGTTCGCTTGATGTTATTCAAACGTATCAGATTTAAACTCTGTTAAAACACAGCTTGCTGGCAAACATGGAGGGAGTGACGGAACGTAGAGAGAAAATTAAGGTACGTGATGGTAAAGAAATCGTCACATATGTTCTTGTAACAGAGCTACAGAAAATACATTCTCAGTTATATTATATTACGTTGAAGGTTATTGCTGCAACAGCTTCATGACTCACAACAAAATTCCATGACCATTCCAAACCTTTCAAGGATTTTACTAATTTCATGACTTTTCCAAGACTGGGAGGCAAAATTGTCGAATTCCATGATTTTTCCAGGCTTTCCAACGCAATGGGAACCCTGTGGAGGCCCTTTTAGACATATTGCGACAACGGCACCACTGTGCTCTGAAACCAACATTTCCAATGGCTTGGGCCACCGCAGCTTTTCGCTGCGTTGAGCAAAGCAGGTCCGCCAGCCCTGTATGTCCTAAATATGGCAACAAGTGCAGGTCAAATTACGTTGCGTCCGAAAGTCACCACAGCTGAAGGTTCACATTGCCCACTGTTTCCGTTTGGGTCGAAAAATCGATACAGCAGAGCGTCGCAATATTTTTCAGTGACAATATCGCATCGATACATGGACGCCAAGTTTTTTAGGGGGGACATAACTTGCAGTTGAAAAAAAAAAAGGTAATAAATCATGATATATTTTATCACAATACCCAGCATATTGCAATGTTTAAAATCACAGTAATACGGTATCGTAAATTATGTATGGTGGTGATATCATATCACGAGGCCTCTGGTGATTCCCCCTAGTATCACCCCACAAAAAAAGGAAGTTAAATCTTATTTACGACTGTTTGTATTTCAATAAAAAAAGATGTTTCCTATCTGTGATGCAATTTTTAACAAAATGTAAGGTAAAGTTATTTCAGTTTGTCTTATAATTAACGTGATAAAATCGTGAATCACCATTATTTTGGCCATGATAATCATGGTACGTAATTTTGGTGTCACCCCATGCCTATTTTATTGCTTATCTGATAACAAATGACAACTCTTATTTTATAAAAGACAAAAAAAATCTTTCCTAACACTGGCTATGTGTCCTAACACACACAAACACACACACACGACAGATCAACCGTGAAAACTATCAAAAGCAGAATTACTGGCGGTTTAGTCCAGACCAGTCCAAACTTGTATGATTGTCTGGACTGGGCACAGCTCCTGTTTGTGGTCTCTCACTGACTACCGAGTGGGCACAGAAGGGGGGCAGCCTTTTTCTCCCCATAGGCCCACTGCCACCTCTTCATTTCCTGCTGGACCTCACCACGAGACACCTCCCTGACTCTAATTACCACAGCGTTAGTTGCAGTTCCAGCAGCAGCAGCAGCAGCAGCAGAACCTCATCCCCACAATGAACCACGCCGCTAATTGTTCCATTACATCAACAATAACGCATCTTAAGAAGGAACAAAAGATTAAAAAAAAAAAAGCACAGAGGTAGGGACTAACTTGACATGCTAATTTTCATTAACCCTGATCTTTCTGTTCTTTCATCATCCGCCCTCCTCCCCGTCGTCTTGCTCATACAGGGTGGCGAAGCACTCAAATTATCCACAAGCATTCCAGCTATCACTAATTATCCAAAGAGTTCCTCATTAGGCTATTTCAAATCCAACCTTAGATCAACACTTACTCAGACCTCAGGGATTCTCGATTCCCAGCAGCGGTTAAACAAACAATCAGTTCAAAGGATCAGGTATTCTACTTTAAGAGGAGAAAAAGCCAAGGGTAAACAACTGCTCATTTGAAGAGAATGACTCCAGCGGCTCTCTGGCATGGATGCACCAATCTATAATTCATTTTGCTCAAATACATTCGATTTCTCTCTTAAATTGGGTCATTAAGTTATGAAAAGGTCTAAATACAAGGGTGCTAGCTTAGCCCAGGCTAAAGCCGGAGCTCACTACTGCTTCAGCTCACTGTTGCTACGTCTTAGAGCGGCTAGAGTCAATACTCTATATTGATAATAGGTCACACATGATCACTTGCATGTGCATGGGGTCTCTTGTAGTGATGAAGTAACAGACAATTACAGTAGTTTTCCAAAGTTCTACATTTGATCACTTTCTGTTCATTGTTTTGTTTGTCAGGCCAACAATTTTGCTGTTCTGGTTCAGACTCTCGTTTTCCAATCAAATCTCCAGAATAAATGTTGGCATTGTAATTTTCTGCAAACCATGACGACATTTATGTTATTTTGTAAAGGATAAGTTGAAATTTAACGTTAATGTGCGGTTAGGTTTAGGCACTAAAACCACTTTGTTATGATTAGGAAAAGATTACGTTTTGGCTTAAAATACTCGGTTTTTGGTGGCACAGTCCCAGCTGGAAAAGCAGCGATGTCTGGATGAAAAACTAGCGCTCATCATGGCACTACCCTGGCAAGAAACACAGCGATGTTGTGGCAAAAAACAACCACTTTTCGTGGCACTATCCCCATAAAAACAGCGATGGCTAGCTAAAAAAACAACCACATTTCATGGCTAGGAAGCCGCTAAAAATGCGGAGATGACTCACTGGTTTCAAACTGTGTCAGCAGTGATCTGCAGGCATCTCACCCTGGACATCACACCATCCACCAACCCCTAAACCTGATCACAAAGTCAGCTCATATAATGCACCACTTTAGAAATGCTCATGTGATTTGTACGAAACGTAAAAATGTAACGCTAACCCAATGATCAGACAAAGTTAGCTGCTAGTTGGTGAACATAGTGGGGCTTTTAGCATCTAATAAGGCAGATATTGTTCTGAGGAGTGGTGGAGACAAAAACAGAGCAAAAATGAGAATGAGGTTTAGACTTACAATGGCCAAGTGGCCCTAAAACACAGCTCCGAATGAATGTTGCTCCATGTCTGCTGGATGTGTAGAGCCAAGTGCTAACACTTGCTAATACATTATCCATATCAACGTAAAAAGTTATATGTCAGTGTTGTATTCGCAAAGTATCTCCATTGCCCCCAAGTGGTATAAAAATAATCTGTTTTGCAGGTATAAAACTGTGCAATGGTGAAACCCTACAAGTGGTTACGGAATGATTGACCAGATATGAGAAAAGCTAGATTCTGTTTTTAGTTACTTGTTCTCTGATCTTTGCCGCTTTCTCCTGAAGTGCTATAGCTTGAACCCTTTCAGGCCTTTATCATTCACATGAATGATTCTGTTTCATTGTAAAGCATCACAAGCAAAAAAGAGAAACACGTAAAGTCGCTGAGCAGTTTAAATTAATTTTCCATTAGTCTGACATCATAAAATCAATTGCATGATATTTCACACTTATCACTGCTGGTTAGCTTGGGTTTAGGAAAATAATCAAGGCTAAATACATAAGGTGATAACATGATGAGCGTTATGCACACAACTTCAATGAACTCAACGTCGACTTTTAGGTTCCCACAGGGCACAAACAGTGTCCTGGGTCAAAGTCCTGTGTTTGTTTGACCCATCCTTCCACACTGACCTCCTTCCTACGCGGACGCTGTTGCGCTTTATACTACATCATCTGGCTTTGTCCTTTGCTCCCATCATATAAACACAGCCTCCTGGCCTACAATTACAATGGATTACATATGAATCACAGCTCATTACTTTTGGTTCGGTACGAACGGTGAATGAGAACAGCCTGATTTTATACTCACGAGGGCCAACAGACAATTCAAGGCTGGAGTACTTGAAAGGATGTTTGCAAAGTGCACGTTACACTGTCCTTTGTTTCCCCTTACAGAGGTAGACCCAAACAGCAGTCCCCATGCATGTTCCTGAGAGAGTTACTGCTACTCTAACCAATCACAATCCTAATATGCAGTAATTTCAATTGCTTCTCAGCCCCCATCCTCCCGAGCACACTCCCTTAATGTCAGCTCTGCGCTCTGTGAAACACCACCAGAATTTGAGTCTGTCACTTAAAATATAATGCCGTCAGATCTGTTACTTTAACCTTGAAGCAATTAGCTGTTGCTGAGCCGTAATGAATCCTGACATCACTCCGCTGTGATGAAACCCCTAATTGCTCTGTAAAAATTGAAGCTTTTGACATCACTGCTGACAGACTTTTTCTTCTTGGTTGTGCGGTCGCATGTGACGGCGCCTGGTTGAAACTTGAAAGGTAGCGGAGCTTCTCTGCCATCAGCTGTCCTGTCACTTGACAAAAAGAGAGAGGAAAACTGGCTGGATTTGCTGAAATGATGAGGCCATTTAAACTATGATATGTCGCAGCTATACGGCATCATTCAGCAGGACTGTTGCAGATGTCCGGGCTAGTCTCGGCTCAGGCGTGAGCTGGTTGTTTATGAGAGGACGAGCGGGTGGCTTACAGCCTGCGTGTCAACAAGTCTATTCCCTGGTTACTCCCTGCTCTTAACAACCAAACTTTAGGAGCGTTTTTAGTTCGGGAAAGCTCTTTTTCATCAGAAATACTTCCTGTTATTAATTTGGAGGGAATGGAGGCAACATGTTGCCAGGTCAGAGAGAATGGCAACTCTGTCAACAAGGGAAACTGTGATTAACAGTCTTTGATAATCGCCCTGACCTCGGTTCACTTTAAACACCCTGTACTTTGCTGCTATGGATTTCCTGACATCTCAGCAAACTGAAAATGAATCTCCTGTTAATTTGATATATACAGTGCATTTACAATGGACAAATAGGAGAAGAGATTTCAAGGTAAAACTGATTTTTGGCCTAATATTTACTGAGAAGTTGTCACAAAAAAATCCTGATAAGTTTAGTACTAAAAATTAAGAGATAAACGCCATATAAACAATTAAATTCTTAGCATGTATAATGCTCAGGTAGACTTAAAAATATTCTTCTATGACCCCATAAGAAAGTGTGATACTGCATCATACCTGCAAATATTTTAGCATTTACACCAATGGTAAAATAAATGCTAAATAACGTTGAAAGATGCAAGGGCATAAGTTTTGATTCCCTTTCATTTTGAGTATCAAAAACTTAAATTTCCTGCATTCTGGTGTATTTTTTATGCACCAAATTTGTGCTTTTTTTTACATATAAATGACAAAACTCCTCTAATTGCTGGGGACAAATGCTCTAATTATCGAGGGGGATGTGTCCCCTGCAAATTCTCCCAAAATCTACGCCTACTGAAAGATGTTTTTTCCAATCTTCCATTAAATGAATTGTAGATTTGCACACAAACATATCCCTTCTATTTCTAATAAATGCATACAGAATATTTATTTTCAACCATCATTTCAAAATATGTGAAGCGCACTGCACCTCTTACCTTGCAGCTAGAGGCTTGCAGTAGGGTTTAAAATTTGGAAATTTGGAAGAACTCTCTTAGTTTTTTTTCCCCCACAGAGTGCTGATGATTAAGGAGTCAAAAAAGTGCCCATGGAGAAAATATCAAAGCTGACCAGCTCACTCACTGTGATCAGTCCATACACCAACTTGATGCATGTGTTTTGGTGGCTAAAGCAACATCTTGTGCACTAATAGAAACTACCATTTTAAAAATGTGATCCACCTCCTAAACGCTGCTGGTCAAACTATTATTATGCAGAGCTCCAAATTCTCCTGCAGGCTGGTAATGAAAAGGACTCATCAACACACAGTCAGGCAGGGGGACGGTAGACAGCAGCTGTTGATGATAGTGTACAAGATGTATAGGAGAAGTTAGCGAGAGGGTTTTTTGGGGGGGAAAAGGGGGTGGGGTTAAATTTGTGTTTAGTGAGTGATGTAGGAGATGTGATAATGAGAGGCCAAGGAGAGCAAGTGTTACCTCATTATTGTAATGAAAAAGATATCCCACCATTACATCAGTTGGAAAAAGTGGCAATTAAAGTGCCCAACAAGGTTCCTTGAGGCAAGAAGAAGAAGAAAACGACTCTCTAAAGCCCATCTGTTCTGGATAATATGCGCCATGTAAAAGAAAGGCCTAATCCTCTTTATTCAAGTCTGCTGCCCTTTTTTTCCACCGGTGATTGTGTTTTCTCAAGTATTGCTCATCTTCCCCAAAAACACTCCGTTTGGCCTCAGCAGCGAATTCACAGGGAGTTGTAATCCAAAAAAAAACCCATCATGCTCTATCAGGTCTAAAATATTTTACATATCATGCGTTTTTACGCAAATAATATTCCGTTTTTTGTCTTTAAACTTCACCGAGCATGACTCAAAATAATAAAAGTACTGAAAATAAAAATAAATTCATTCTGCCATTGATCGAAACGCAGAAGATGCCAGTGAGCCTCGCTGCCAGTTTAATTTAAACTCACTGTGGCCCAGTTTAAACTGACTGAAAGCTGCTTCGTTTGGAGACATACCACAAAAATATACAGACAAAAAAATCTGATTATAGCAACGCCCAAAATTACCAGGTACTCTGAGGTGGTAGCAGCCTATTAATTCAGTGCTGCTGTACGGCTTAGGCTATTATTAATGAATTGGAACAGCCCGCACAACCGCCGACACCCCCACCCCTCCCACCCGCAGAGTGCAATAAATAAATAATGCTGTAGAAGTCATGCATATGAACAACATGCGTCGGCACTATACTGCAGTAATGGGCAGAAGCTGTAGGGTCAATATGGTAGGCTAATATTTTTCAACACTGGTGATATAGGCCAGAGCTGTTTTCGCAATCACTGCTTTACAAGGCCAGAGCGATTTATCCTCCAACAGCGCGCTCTCCAAACCTTCCTCCTGCAGCCCGACGCGCCTTCGCTCTGTTATCCATAAACCCTGAGATTTAATGAGAATGGATATTGTAGTTAGTGTAATTACTCTGCGTGAGGAGCGCGCCGTAATTGTGCCGTGAACACTCGAGCCAGTGATAACTCCGGCCCTGGCAATTTGGTTAAACGGAGAAAAAAACGCGTCTAATGGCTGCAGTGAGTCCTTAAAGGTGCTGTCCGTGCACGCTGCAGAAAGTGAAAGCAGCGGGACTGTTTTGCACTAAATGACTGAGAGAGGTGTCCATGCAGTGAATGACAAGCAGACGGCTTAAACAGGCTGCATTAACATGTGTTCAAAGTATTAAGACGCAGCTAAACTTAAGCCTGTGTTTACTGCTTCTCCTGGCAAAATGACACTGCTGCCATATGTATTCATGTGGGTTTACACCACCGCTTTGCTAAGGAGATTTTTTTTTTTAATTCCAGCATTAAAATGCAGCCGCGTTTTCTCTTAAAATGGCAGGAATGAAAATATCAGCAAGAACAAAAAAAGAAGGCGCTCATAAACTCTTTAGAATTTTATTTCTAAAGGGAAATAAAAATCAAAGGTAAAATAAAATATGGCTCCTGGATGTTTGCATGCATCCCTCATCTTTTTATAGACCAGCAAAGGTCAATTTGGCTTTACTGTTAATAAGCGATGGTTTCAAAGAAAAGAAACCCAAACAAACGGGCCCCGAGGCGCTAATTCACACGGAGCGCCTCCCCGCCACATTCTCCGGGGTGCGCGCTTATGGGAGGCTAAATAAAATCTAAGTATTTTGATAACATTTAATTTCAGACGCGCGCTGTGTTTGTTTAGTTTTGCTCCTGAACGCACCGCAGCACATACACATCCAGAGAGTCGCTCCACATAAAGAGAATAATGCGTAATATCGCTCCAAAAAAACATTAAAAACAGGATTTTAAAAGGTGCAAAGCAGGATGATGCCAAACTGCAAATTACGGAGTGATGCACAAAATATTATGACACTGAAAAAATACCATAATGTGCTTTAAGATTAAGATCAATAGAGATTATCCCCCCTCAAAACTTCCTGAAACAAGTTCACCAGCGCCTATTGGTTATTGAGAATGAGCAGATTATCAGCAGCTTCTTTTTTTCCTTTCTTGCAGGCTTCTTCTCCTGATCCTGCGCCTGATCGCTCACGCTGAGAAATTCAGGCTTATTGTCTGCTGTGCTCCCAGGGAACAGCTGCTAAGCCAAGGCCACATTCCCAGTATATACCCGACTCATCAAAACCATTCATCCCACCACCAATCAGCTGCTGCGCATCCATATGTATATGTGCTGGTAAACATAAATATAAAGGCGTGGAAAGTGACCTCCAGTCGGTGAGTTTGAAACTAAATGAAATATCTTTCAATCTCAGCACCATATGCTCCTGTGGCAAATTATTTACGTTGATCCACTTGTGTCATAAAAATTATGTCAAGATCCAAAAAAGGGTGGAGTGAGATTATCAGGGTTGGACAGCACTGTAATTATTAAAAGTATTATGTCAATATAATTATTACAGAAAATGCTTTTTATAATTTTTTTAAAACATAAAATTTTACGTTATTTGGAAATACCCGGTTTACAA
The DNA here is from genome assembly GCF_011397635.1 of Epinephelus fuscoguttatus. NCBI lineage: Eukaryota > Metazoa > Chordata > Actinopteri > Perciformes > Serranidae > Epinephelus > Epinephelus fuscoguttatus. The sequence goes on from NC_064761.1 coordinate 35,670,820, forward strand.
CGAATAATGTGTAATTCAAAACTCCAATTTTTCTTGTATTAAAGTTTGCGTAAAAATGAAATTTGAACTCCAGTTTGAAGAGAAGCGCCTGCAAATTCAATTAGTATCATTACTTCTTTATTCATTCCGTTCTTCTCCATCTAATAAACTTTATAAGTTTATTTGCTAATGTAAGTGTATTTGTACAAAAGACAAACAAACAAACAATCAGACATGAGCAGTCCTTGTTGTGGTTCTGTCCCGGCCCGGACAGAGAGTCTTTCGGACTGGGCTTAGGCTATCTGGGCCTATATTAAATACCTCCTTTACTTCTGTAAAATGTCTTTAAATGTGTCTTTTTGGGGGGGAGAGGGGGAGAACAAGTCCTGCAATGTGGTTCCGATGCAGTTACTCACATCACGTGTTCAACCAGGTTTCTGGTTCATCGTCTTTGCTCGTCTTGTTTCGAGTTTTATCGCGGGTGCGGTGTGCCGGGCATGGGGTTAGACAGGGGGTTTAGTGCCGGTTGCCCCCCCGGCCCAAGGCCATGAATGAGCACCCTTGGGACAAGAGGTCTCTGGAGGCTGGGATGCGGCGCGGTAGGAGTCCGGTACATACTGCTGTACATGGCTGCGGCCGCCGCGGCTGCCGTCGTGCTGTCCACGGTGCCCAGCAGGCTCGGGTGGTAGAAATAGGGCGACGGGAACATTCTCTGTAAGGCCGAGTAGTTTCCTGCTTCAGCCAGGAGCTCTAATCCGACCGCCGTTTGCCTCTTCCACTTCGTCCTGGAAATCAGATCAAAATACAAGAGATGAATTATTTAATCAGTTCGCTCTCGCGCTAATTCCCCAAACGCGCCCTTAATTAGTATGCACAGGCCTAATTATTGCAGGCACCAAATTATGGTTAAGGTTTAATTAGGCAAAAAAAAAAAAGAAAATATCAAGACAAGTCGGATGTTCGCTGCAAACTTATCAAAGCTTACATTTCTCACCTGCACGAGGACAGCAAACATATGCCCTATAATAATAATAATAATAATAATAATAATAATAATTTGAAGGGTCGCAGGTGAAATAAAAGTTGCAGGATTTTAAAAGTGTGGAAAAGTACCGAGGAGGCAAAATATGCATCAGCAAAAATATATTCCAAGATATCGTGGCACTTACAAATTAAATAATGCATTTAATATTTTTAAATATAATGTACAGTGCAGAAAGCAAAAGGTAAAGGCAGAAATTCTTCACAAAAATTAAATTACAATGTCAGTTTTTTTTTCTGCAAAACAAAACAAAAAAATAGGTTTATTTTCATTGACTATTACTGAAGGAATTCAGTAAATAAAACGCAGGTGTATTTTATTTTTTCCCCTCATATTACAAGTGTTGCAAATCATCGGCCTTTACGCACAATTAGAATAAAAAATAAAAGTTGTCTGTGTTGTCTCTAGAGAGTGTGCGTGGATTAGAAATGTTAAGTAAAAGGTAAAGGCCTGGGAAATGTGTGAAATATGAATATGGCTGTCTGAAAAAATATTCAGCGACTTAAATTAAAATAAACTGCAGCATAAATCAGAGACAGAAAATGTGTCGGTGATGATTCTTTAACTTTCTCTACGTGTAATAATTTCTTTATAGATTTTTTTTAATGATAAAATGTCCCAGTAAAGTTCCGGTTTGTTTTTACACTGCACATTTGGATTATTGGTGTTGCTGCAGCAGCGTCTGTGTTTGCTCTGTCTGTGTTTGTTGTGTCTGCCCCTTAATGACGACGCGGTTACCCACCGTCTGTTTTGGTACCAGGTCTTGACTTGTGTGTCTGTCAGGTTGAGAGCCGCGGCCAGGTCCATGCGGTCCTGCACGCTGAGGTATTTTTGTCGCTCAAAGCTCCTCTCCAGCTGGTTGAGCTGGTGGTCGGTAAAGGCTGTCCGTGCTTTGCGAGGCTTTTTCGTGCGCATCGGTGGACTGTCTCTGCTACTGGAGATTTCCCGGTCGCCTTCTTCTTTAGTCCCTGAACACAGAGGTGAAACAGCAACAATTAGGGCCTGCTTGGATTTTGAAAAAAATAAAAAATAAATCTTCACCTTTAAGTGCCCAAAATTACATTTACTCTCCCTCTCAATACAGAGCCCATTAAAACAACCAAAAATAACCCCACGCAGGTGTGTGCTCAGCCTCCACGCCTCCAGTCAAACTTTCCCCAACTCTTATAAATACTTTGCTCCAAGTGATGTACTCACACACACATACACACACACACACACGTGTGGCACAAAAGCAAAAGCGATAAAAGCAAATGTGTGTGTATTTGTCACCTGAAGTTTTTTGGTTCTTTTCCTTCAGAAAACGAGAAATCAATATGTCAATCCATCTCTATTTGTAGCTGGTTTGCAGTGCACCGTGATCCCCCCTCTAGGAAGAACAATAATCTCTCTAATTGACCCACTAGGGAGGCCCCGCGCACGGGGAAAATCACCAGGCTTACATCTGTTTTCACATCTATTAGACTAATAAAGGAAGCTGGAACTCAGACAAAGAGTCAGACAGTAAAACAGTATTATTTTGTTTATCATTTTAGTAATTATTATTATGTCTAGCTGGGTAGTTTTATTATTTTTGGTTTGTATTTGCTTTTGTTGGCTACTGTTTTGTAGCCCATAATAATCTATCTATCAGACTGTCATTTTCTGTAAAAAGCGGATCTTTAATAAATAAACTGTCTGATTTTAATGATCTTTTCTGGGCTCTTACCGTTGCATTTCATTTCACTTTGAATCTCGTCTCTTTTGTCCAACTTGCCTCTGTTTTCGTCTTGTTCCAACTTGGGCCTGAAGCCGTCCGGAGCCGTGGCACTTTCTGGTTTTGGCGTGTGATGGGGTGAGGATACACTGGTGCTGTAAGGTGCGCAGGCTGCCAGCGGTTTACTGTCGCCCAAAATGTCTTTGATTAGAAACGAGGAGGTGGCAGTCCTCGGGGCGCAGCCGGCCCCGGCGAGCGGCTGCTGCTGAGGCGACAGCGGCAAACTCTGCGGCTGGTTGTGGTGATGGTGGTGATGCTGAAGGCTGTCCTGGACCAGATGCGGATCGGCGGCGTGCTCCATGGTGACCGAGATGGGGGATGAGGGGGCTGTTCCCACAGTGTCTATCTCCGAGCATGGTGACGGGGTTGCCTGGCTCCTGAAATCCGCTGTCCTGCTGTCGCCGAGCCGGAAATCTCCGTTCATGAGCACGGGGTTACCAGAGTTAGAAGCGCTGGATAAAATAGTGTCTATCCCAAAACTCGACCCGCTGGATCCTTCCATATTAAGAAAGGAGTGATGAAGTCTTCATAACAACAGCGAGATGCTTCTCCTCCAGAAGAAAGTCAGCAAAAATTAACTCGGAGTTGCAAAAAAAACAAAATGAAGTTGAGAAATAAACCCAGGAGAGGAACAAAATCCAGATTACAGGCGGCTCAGACGCTCCAAGATGTTACATTCAGGGAAAATGCGGAAAAGCAAAGTGTGGGTCTGCGTAGTCCACGTCGCTTTTTGTGTTTGGATATTGAACTTTGTGTTAAAAGTTGAGGCGTATAGAGAGATATACATAGGGCTGACTCCTCGACATCAGGCTCCCCCTTTTTGCTGCTAATCGCTCCAGTGTTGCTCTACAATGACTTCCTATACTGACGTCACGGCCCACGGCGAGGGGGAATTAATATTTTCTCCTTTATAATAAACACTCGACGCCTTTTCTCTCGTCCCCCCACCTTCCTCCGCTGCCATTGGCTCACATCCTGACCGGCTCCGGCACCTCACCAATCAGGGAGTTGTTTCTTTATCTAGACAGTTCAAGCCAACCATTGAGTTGAGTTTAATTCTGGGATAGCTCTTTAAAAAAAAGGAGGAAAAGAAAAAACATGCGTGTGCTTTAAGGCCACGCTGTAAACATTTTTTATGTGAAATATCCGAGCTGCGACAGAAAGATGAGGAAGTGGGGAATAAAATAAGAGGAGAAATGAAATTATGAGCTTAAACAATTTGATAAAGTCAAACAAAAAAGGCAGATATCCACAGTGGTTGTTGTGCAGCTGCAGCACTATGGTAGGATCAAATATAAATATCTTTATTTTCACATATCAGTGATTTTTTTGGAGGAATTCTGGCTCAACTTTACGCATGTGAGCTGTGCGTAAAAGGCGCAACTGTTGCCATGTTTTAACTTTGTCCACCTGAATTTGAATTTTAAAAAATGTATGTGAGCATGAGGCCATGATGCAGTGTCACGGATGGCATCTATCTTTATGGATATATTCTCAGAGCCGCGAGGTCGACATATTTAGGAATGGGGAGGAGTGCTGGTGACTGTCATGACAGCGCATCTTGTTAATAACCATGTCATCCTAATTAGTAAAGTAATTATGAGGTGCTAATGAGCGTTCAAAGGTAGTAGGAATTCAGTACTTCTCCCCCCCCACCCCCCCACCCCCTTCCTCCTCCTCGACGCGGATTTGAAGGATATGCAGGAAAATGTGCGGCGCGTTCAGCTGACAAAGTGTCTGCAGAGAGGCTGCACTTGTGTGTGTGCGCGCGCGCTCTCTGGATGATGTCTGTTCATGGGAAATGTCACTTCTCACAGATAGGTGAATGTATGCTCGTGCTGCACTTTTTTTTAGCGGACGTGAAATTTTCTTTCAGATGGATTTTTATTCTTCCTCCACAGCCTCCGCACTTTAACCGGAATCTGAGGATGAATCATCGAGCGGCGTTATTTTATTATCATTGTTTTTCCTCTTCTTCTTCTTCTTCTTCTTCTTCTTCTTCTTCTTCTTCCTCCCCAGCAGGTTGATAATGACGATGATGATTATTGATGTGAGGCGGATGAAGATTTTATGCTGCTCAAAAATCCGGATCTGTAGGTTTGTTCCTCATTTAAATTATCCATTTCTTAAATTGCAATTACCCAGGGACTTTATTAATTAAAAGGCCATTTATTAATTTCTATTCTAACAGTCTTTGCATGCAGATATTAACAAATATATTACAAAAAAATCTTATCATAATATAATGCTTTTAAAAAAGTCTTTTAGATTTTTAACCTTGTTTTCTTCGATTTCTTTTTAATTTATTTCTCTACAGTCACACAGGGCTGCAGCAGAAAATGAAAATGCTGAACTTTTATTAATAATTTAAATGATATGAATTACAAGCTGTAAAGCAGAAGACTCTAATTATTTATATTTTGATTACTAACACATGCTGGTGTTTTTGGCACAATTAAATGACAAATTAATTTTAATTTCAGCATTTAATTAAAGGGAAAATGAAAGAGTGAGTTTTCTATCAGGCCTTACACCGACTAAAATAAACGAGCATCTTTTACTTAAATGCTCCAAAATGCTGCAGTGAGGGAACTGAGCTTTTATTTCTCTAACCTGAGCATGAGTCCTCTCAGTGGAGCAGATGCAGTTAAAGTGTGAGCACAAGGCGGCGACAAAGCGAGTGTGCGGCAGTGAAGTTCAGGAGCAAACTGAGGCCTCAGCTGCCCTTTAATGAGCCCGCTGACTCCACACAGCCTGATACTGAATTAATACAGACTTTAAAATAATTACCAAGCGGTCAGGCATTGATGACGTCTCCAACAAAGTGACAGCCACAGATTATAACAACAACATGGCGCAAATATAAAAGACATTATCCCCAGCAATTAGAATATCCTGTCCACATGCAGCCTGTAATCAGGCCCCTTTCTCAACCTTATTCCCTACAAATCGCTCAGATCAGATCAAAGCGATGCTTAAACTTGTCAGTCAGTGTGTGTGTGTGTGTGTGTGTGTGTGTGTGTGTGTGTGTGCAGGGCGAACAGCCGCAAACAAGAACAATCAATCGCTTTATTAGCTTTAAGGCGCCGCGGGAGCAAATTGAATGCGACCAGTTAGGCTATCGTCTTATTGGCCTCAGCTGATGGTCGATGATGGGACAGTGTAACAGTGGCTGGCACCATATTGATTCTCTGGCGGCTTTGCGTGTAAGCTGTCACTTCACCGCTGGCGACCTTTAGGTTGCACAGTTGCAGCGTTTACAAAGAGACACCCCGCATTTAGACTGTCAATCAGTGCGAGGGGGGGCACGCTGGACCAGAGACGGAGGAGAGGCCGGACAAGTTTGTAAAAAAGGGTTTAAAATAAGGCTGGAAATTATACAGCTGGATGTCCCCTGCTTTAATCATCACAGGCTGGAGGTCTCATGTATTTAATTACACCAGCACCAACGTCATGAAGAGCAGGATCCAATCAGGAGAGATGAGAGATTATTAAGGGATCTGTTGATTGGTTATGATGAAAATATGAAAGCAGAAAAATTATTTATTATTAGTGTTTGACTGATTTTTTTTCTCACCAATTAAAAACACATTTAAGTCTTTTTTTTTTATAAAATTGCTTTTACATTTCTAAGGGCAGTAAAAAGCAGGCTACTTTATTTTTTTTTAAATGGAGTTTGTAATCTATGACAATTACTAAAGAAAAAAGTCCCAGTTATCTAATATCGACAAAAACAAGACTTAAAAATCATAATTTTTTGATCAGACATATAATAATTAAATAAGAAATAATCACATTTTAATAGAAGTTTTGTTTTATACAGAAGTAGCTTGAGATGATTGTAAGTTTTTTAATTTTTTAGGAAACTTCTAAATCTTTGTTGGGATATTCTAAATTCTGACACAACTGAACCAAATTTGACTAATTTGTTGGGACAAACTTCACATTGTGATGGTATGAAAATGGCCATAGCAGTGGCATGTGTGTGCAGGGTGTGGTCTAATGTCTGGCTGACCATCCCATCACAGTGCTGCTGTCTGTGACAGATGGTCGGGGTATTACGCTGATTAAAAAGCTGAAAAAGGACAAGCTGTCTAACGGTATGTCCCGAGTCAGAAGATCATAGGAGCTAATCAAACATATCACCCACATGTCTCGTCTGTTTGCTGGTCGATGTGTAAAAGGAGGAACATGGTCATTAAAATGCTAAATGTTTTACTGTCCCTGTGTCAGAGTGTGTGTCGACTGGCTGTCAGAATGCACACCCACAATCCTAAAAATCAAATCCCTTCAAATCCTAAAGTGTGTTGGTGCAAATCACTCTGCTGGAATGAGGACGTGAAAAATCCTCCCAGACTTCAAGATCATTTTACACCTGCACACACTGAGGTCTTAGTGTCCTGGAGTATGTGACTCCATCAAACATCACACACCTCATCTTTGTTTGTGCGTCATTTCCGAGAGGTCGGACCGGAAAGCTGACAGTGAATGTACGGTTTAGAGGAGCACCGATGGAAACTAGGTGGTTACACCACTTCCAAAATATCCAATAGTCCCCAATAGACACAGAAGTTCAGGGAGAATTAAACACCTGCACTGCTGTCAACACAAAACATCTTGGTTAACATCATGCTGGTGGCATGTCTGGATGTTGGTCACTGAACATGTGCTGGAATAAAATTCAGTGACTTTCATTAGTGCTTTGTATCTTTCATGTTTGGCCCAGAAACAAGGCCCATCAAAGGTCAACATTTCTATTTCCTCTCAAACTTTATCAGGTTTTCGTCTCTGAATATCACCCCATCCACACATTTGGCTGTCTGCCCTTATGTGTCATTTTCAAAGTTCCAAAATCCCTTATTCATCCGAATGAGTCACACGCCAAAATTCAAATCACTGCAGAAGTGACTATAATGCAAGGGAATGTACACAGCCAACGCACTTTTCATTTCTTTTATAACTGCCTGGATTATGTCAGGTTGGGAAGTGACTGCTGCACTGACCACTAAAATTTGACTTGCTATTTAACCTTTTGTTAACCAGATGAGAGCCAGTTGAAATAGAATCTCCATTTCAGTGGTGACCTGGCCAAGAAGGCAGCAACACATCAATTATGTGCACATAAACTACATCACAGATGGTACAGAATTAAAACTCCTGTCCACGCATCAAACGATGAGGCTCACATATAATACAACACAGACAAAATGGCACTGAGACATGACTATATTGTCATGCATTGTCACAAGATCAGCTTATGGTGAAGACTTTTGTTAACTCAAGTTTAAAACTGGTATAAGAGATGAAGCAGTCGAGTCTGAGTCCAGCCTGCAGGTCTCTCAAAGACCAAGGGTCGTAACAAAATAACAAAGGAAACTGTTTTCTCAACTCAGACCAACTTCAGTGATTCTCTGAGGTAAATCTGTGGCAGTTTACTTAACTTGTGTTTTAACTCTGATTGTCTTTAGTGAATCTAAATGCAGAATACATGCAGGTATATCAAATATAACACAGAGGTGAAAAAGGTGACAAAGCTGTGAACCCTCTAGGGGCATCTTTTTGTTTAAATATCTGATTTAAAATGTGGATTTCTAGTCCAGTTCAGCATAAGGATGAAGGATAAAATGCACCCTAGAAAGATAGAAATTCCAGGAGCTTCCCCTCCAAAGTTCAACTATGATTTAATTCATCAAGAAAGTTTTGGCAACACTTTATACCCTCATTTAGCATGAGTAAGTAGCACGTAAACACTTAACAAACCCATTATAATGTAGTTGTAGTCAGGTACAAGGACATTTAAAGTGTTTATTAATGTATAACTTTAACAATGTCGATGAGCACATGTAACTGCTGTATAAACAGTTACTGAGCAGATGCAATGGCCATGGAAATATTAGTTTGACAAAAATAATAAATTTTAACTCAAGGTCCATTTATTTGATTTGTCCTGGGGCTTTCAATCACATCCAATGGCCTTTATCATTTTTAGATGGAATTTGCTCAGATGTCATAAAGAGAAAGGGAAGAAGTATCCATAAATAAAGCAATTTTAAAAATAAATACTTAGGTAATAAATACAATAAATATAATACTCATATAGTACAATTAGTAGATATTAGGGCTGCAACTTATTTAATGAAATGTAATAAAAATTACACTAGTTACACAAATAGTCGCAAATGGGCTTTAAAGTTCTACAAAATATCCTTTGTTGACCAGAATTTATCCAATCTGTTTTAAATAAAACTGAAGGAGCCCACCCTGCATCTTCTGAAAGCTCAATCGACGTTGTAACTGCACAAAGTTCGTTCTTTCTCTTTTCAGAGAAACACCTTAGTGAGGTCATTTTAAGGAGTTTCCTCTTCAGTCATATCTATTATTCCAAAAATGTTTATAAAACATTCTGTGAACAAGCGTATAGATCTCAATCATGTCACCTTATGTTTTAATTTATAAGGACACCCAACCAAACTTGCAAATTCAAGATGAGATCTCACCAGGTTGTTATATAATGGTATAAATATTTCTTTGCATACAGTCTGAAAAGTTGTTCGGATTATCACGAGCATAGAGTTTACCTGTTTAATTTTTTCTGAGTTGTGCTTGTGGAATTCACATAAACCGTCAATTACTACACCTATATTTCCTCTTCCGCTTGCTGAACCACCATATCTCCAACCGCATAATTACCACTATCATCATTTCACTTCCCATTGTGTAACTGTTCTGGGTTTAATTTCAGCAACTACTGATCACACCAATTTCTCCTACAATGGAGATCTTCTTGAAGATGGGTTATGCCAGTGTTCCTAGTAATTATTCTAAATACTTTTTGTGTCATCCACAAAAAGATATGCATCACATTGTATCACACTTAGTAAATCATTTATATAGACAACAAAGAGTTAGGGGCCGAGCATGGATCCCTGTGGAACTCCAGAGGTCACTGGTTTCCAGCCTGAAGTGCCACAAACTTATGATTATCTTTCAATCTATTGATTATTTTCTTGATTAACTGATTAGTTGTTTGGTCTATAAAATGTCTGAAAAAGGTGTTAAAAAAAAAAAAAAAGTAAATCAGACCCAAAATGACGAAAAATTTGTTGGTGATTAACTAAATAATTGAAAATTTATTGATTAATCACTGCAATAGTAGTAATAATAATATAAATAAATACTTCATAACTCAAAATCATATTATATTATATATTATCAGTTAGCACTGCTGATTATCAGTTAGCACTGCTGATAATTACATTAATAACCCTTAGAAATGACTTAATATTTGCTTACAACAACATTATACTGTGTTATATACCAATTGATAAATATTAATATACTGCTTCTATACGCTAAATGGAAGATGGAAGGGGCTTACAAGTCATAAATAACGTGTTACAAGGTTTAATTAGTAGTTTAATTAGTTTCTGTTTTCATTATAAATAACTGGACTTGTCCACTATTGATTTAACCTGACCTGGATATTCTAGTTGCCTTCACAATTTTGCATCCTGTCATTTGCATTTCTAACTCCAACTGCCAAACAAGTGAATAACAAACTGCGCACACGTCACAGTAAACTGATGAGTTCACACCACGTCAGTCTTTTGTAGTTTTTTGGAGCATATAAACTGTTAAAAGAGCGAGTGCTTTCAGCTGCACTGTCAGTGTGGCGGATGTTGGAGGGGGACATTCACACCAATTACTCAATTTACAAGTATATTAGTGATGAGATTACACATGCAGGACAACATACTTCTCCTCCGGCAAATGGATAACATTTTTCATTTCGGTGTGACGGAGAGAGGCTAAGATGATGCGATGATGGGAATCAAATTTCAATGCCAAATTACATCCCAGGAGCTTTGGAATTAAAGGTTGCAGCGTGAGAGCGATCTGACATTTAGGACGGACATATTGTATTATTTCAACCTCTAAACGTCATTTCCACTCATGCAGTAATGAAACATGTGACATTCAAGTTCAATTTGAAGCGCACATTGGTATTATTCTGTGCCATACAATTCAAAAAATGATAAACCAGGAGGGAGAGTAAAGTCTGCTTTTATTCATTGAGGGTAAGAACACTGGGCATTAACATCTCCGGTCTGCTGTGAGAATAAAAGATCCTAAAAATCTGTATTATGAGTAAGTGTTTTTTTTTTTTTTTTTAAATGTTGGAGAGTCAAATAAAGCTGCCATGACAAATATTCAAGGAAAGCAACATCACTGCAAAGCATTCTGTTTTCCCTCCTCCTGTCTGAGGTACATGATCAGAAATACTCAGGGAGCGGAGAACACATTGATTTGAATGTGTTCCAAACGCAGACTGGCCCTGACAAGGTTGTTATAACAGTCGGAGGGGTCTATACAATCACTTAATTACCAAAGCTGTCAGTCAAAGAGGGTCGCTGCTGGCTCCGTCCATGGCTGCGAGCGGCGTTCCACTAGCAGCCTCCCTGAGTGATTGATCCATGCTGATGGCATCGCAAAAATAATTACAACTCGTCTCCTGATGTGTGATTCCATACCACATTCACGCTTCACAAAGGTAATCGGGGGGATCAGGAGGGGTCAGTGCCATTTCCTATTACCTGAAGTCCAAGCAAAAGGGTAAAACAATGCAAACAGAGTGAGGCGAGGAGAAAAGACGCGGGAGGAGGGGGCGGTGGGGGCGGCTGATGGACATTACGAATAGCTGAGGAAGCTCGTGTGCACTTTGTCAAACTGTGCTGCGTGCTCCCCCACCCACCCCACCCCCAACCCCCTCTCCTCAGAGCCAGCACCAGCACATACTGTAACAGATTGATGGTGTCCAACATGGGGTAATGAAAACTCAAAACAATCACTGGGTCATTAAGTTGATTGGCATCACAATTGTCAAGCTGTTGGAGGCTAAATGGAGAGGAGTGTAGCTCATTCACAAGAGTCTGCTTTCATCTGATTTGTGGCTCCAAACCTCAAAACACTTAGGTTTGGTTTAAAGGGACAGTTCACCCCAAAATAAAAACACAGATTTCCTTTTTACCTGTGGTGCTATTTATCAGTCTAGATTGTCTTGGTGTGAGTTGCAGAGTGTTGGAGATCTTCATGTATGCCTTCTCTCCGATATAATGGAAGTAGATGGCACTGGGCGCCAAAAAAAATACATATGAAAACTCGGCAGGAACATCTCTTTCCAGAAATCATGACCCGGTTACTCAAGATAAACCACAGACCTTGTTGTGAGCAGTTTCATGTAGGAACTATTTTCTTTCTACTGAACTACAAAAACCACGCAGAAAGAAGCACGCATTTAGTCACGGACAAGGCGCTAATGCTAGCAGTAGATGCACGCTTCCTTCTGCACAGTGATAGAGTTGGCAGGTGTAGTTCGGTAGAGAGAAAATAGTTCCTACATGAAACTGCTCACAGCAACATCTGTGGATTATCTTGAGTAACCCGGTCATGATTTCTGGAAAGAGACATTACTATTGAGTTTTTCAAATGTACTTTTTGGCCCCTCCACAAGCTGAGTGCCATCTAGTTCTATTATATTGGAGAGAAGGCGGACATCTCTACAGCCAATATCTACAACACTCGGCAACTCACACCAAAACAGTCTAGACTGATAAATAGCACTACAGGTAGGTAGAAGAACATGTGCTTTTGATTTTGGGGTGAACTGTCCCTTTAAAATTATATTCCCACCCCAAACAGTTTGTTGTAGGAGGAAAAAAACTTTGCAAAGTGATTAAACTTCACTCAAAGATGAATGCAACTTGTATTTTTATTAACTGTGGCAGTACCATAATCATACTCCACCTCAAACTAAAACTTTATTGTCCCTCATAATTACATCCACTATCAGTATTTACGTTCTTATGACAAAGTATAGGCGGATTATTTGCTTCAGCAGCCCTCTGGTAATACGCCAGTCTACCTTTTCTTCTTACAGATATTTTCCATGTGTCAAGTATCAGTGGTTTCGTGGCAACTGACAGGCAAAAGGAGCCCAAATCACAAGTGGAATCTGCCATACGGTTTCAGATGCACTTTGTGGAGGCATTCATATTCATGGTGAAAGCATTAACCGTCATTAAGCGTCTCCCTGGTCTTGACACAGAACTGCAGCATAAGGAAGACTGGCAGAGACATGGTGCGTTTGTGCCACACATTAACCATCCTTCAAATCCCGACAGCACCCTCAGTAGAGAAATAAAAATAAAATACAAAACATACGAAAACACAATGAAGAACACAATGTAAATTGTGAATCAAGCGAGTAAACAATGTACATATGGTATCTCCACCTGAAGGGACCATCCCGTTCTCCTCGTGTTATTGTGAGCAGGCAAAGTGGAGGCATGATGTCACTAATGAACCCTGCAAAATACGGCGGTGAATAATGAAACACAACACTGCATTTTGCAACAGAAAGAATAAAAGGTGAAATCATCAGCAAGCAAGGGAGGAAAGAGTGAAAGAAAGCAAGCAATGATTAAATGATCAAAAGCTGGCAGAGCGAGTCTCTGTGTCACTGCAAGGCACACTCATCTACCCACAAGTGAAAGTTAGGTTTCAAGCACAGTGTAATTATAGCTGGGGATGTCAGTTTGACATTAATGCAGCCAGCAGAAATTCCCTAATTGGCCTCAGAGGAGAAAGTGAACCAGAAAATATATTAACATTTTAAAAAAGCATATTTTGCCTAATCCTTTCACTTTCCAACAATATTTGAAGACCAAAATGCCCCAGGCATGAGAATTTAAATGAGCAATTTTGTTTTTGAAGGAAACGGCCAATGAGACAGAAAATAGACTAAAGGGAAATCATTAGTGTATGAGAGATCCTGACAGGCTCGCCTTGCTGACTGGCTGGCCTGTCACTAGGAGTCTGTGTTCTTCAGCTCCACGCTATGAGCTAAGCTGATAACATGAAAAGACCCATAAACGTGCAGCCAGAAGTCAAAGCCTATTATCTAGAAATTCAAATGCGGGGGTAAGGATGAGAAAAAAAACTGGGAGGGGGAGGCCTAGCTCTCTCTGTCTCCTGTAGGGGAAAACTGGCCAGATCGAGAGATCTTGTAATAGGCCCTGTTATCCGACACAAACGTGTGGCAGCGGCGCTGCCAGAAAATATTGCAACAATTCATAACATCACTCAAAAAGGGGGGAAGATAAAAGCAGAAAGAACATGGATGGCAACAAACTGCTTAAAGTTAGGAGGAGATGCAATGTCACATGTGCCCAGGCTGATGTGATATGACCGTATCAGAGAAACACAGCTAAGTGCAGTCAGGAGACGTTAGCCCAGTCCCCCGGTGATGAAGCAGCTGAGGCAAGCATCGCCCCTGGCGTGGGACTGCAGGGCAAACTGCTCAGGCTGGAGAGCCTTGCCCTTTTGAAACAAAACAGAGAGGAATGGCCAGGGGAAGCTGGCCGGCCTCAGCAAAAGGGGCCAGGTTTATTTCCTCCAGCAATAAAGAGAAAAAAGAATGATTGAGAAGACAGAGGAAAGTGAGAATAACAGATCTCAGAGCTTGCGTCTCTTTTTGTGCGACAACAAAGGGCATATGATATTCCAGCCTCCTTTACAGCTGGCTGGTCAGAGGTTTCTTCTGGCACCTCAGTATCCTCCCCCCCGCTTTATTCCGCTCACAATCATAGATCAGGACTGCTTGCCAAGGTATAGGGATTTGATTTTTTTCTATTAGGCTGTTACCCTGAACACAGCAATTTAATCAGGCCCTTTGATAAACATTTGACACAAAGCAGTGGGCTTCTGTCTCTGCTGCCTACAGCCCAGGGCAAGAGATTGAGACTGACGAATTTTCATCCACAATTTTCTCTATTTTAACTCCACCTGTCAAATAGTATGCCAGTCAGTGTGACACAAAGATGGGGGAAATCAAAGCCTCTCTCATCTTAGAGGAACACAGACGTGCAGAGGGCTACAAGTTTAGTTGGGATTACAACGGCACACAGACAATGAAGCGATGCAGATCAGATGCCAAAAATTTTCACTTTTCTGCATGCACTGTAAATGAGTATAAACATAATGCTAATCACCAATCAACACACAGCTCATACTGTATTCAAACATGGAGATGGAAGCACAATCATCTCCTTGAGCGAAATGTCAAAAAACATCCCAAACCCCTCCCTATGCTCTGCTATCAGCCCGAATCCTCACAGTTCTCAACAGTCATTTGCAACAAACATCTAACTAGAGGAAACTACAAACTACAAACCATTTGACCCTGCAGCACAGAGTATGGAGCAGCCCTTTTTCACCCAATGGAAGCAGGCTCAGGTCGCCAGGGTCAACACCTTCTTTACTGAGCCTACAGCGGCATGGAAGCCTCAGACTCATGTAAACATCGGGGGACTTAACATGGCCTGAGAGCTTTGTGGACCCGCAGCAACGCTCCCCAGAGACTGCGCAAGAAATGCGCGCTGCTACAACGCTCCACAAGCAGCAGATCTAAATGCAAAATGTGATTATCTGTTCATTAACTCCCATAATTGAGGTGAACAGCGCTAGTTACTCGACTGTCATAGAGGCTGCTCTTACTTGCCCCTCTGGTACCAGCCTGCACTACAACACAGAGAAGCAAAATACAGCACATAGAGCATTCCAGAGGCATCAATGCTGAGAATAAATGATATGACCTCTGGCTATAGTATGGCCTTCAAATCTAAATCCCTACCTGACCAGCAAGAATCATCCTCCTTTATTCATTCTTCCTGCATACCAAATACTTTTTCTGCACTGAATCGCATCTCCATGAATCTTTTGATTCCTTTCAATCAGTTTCAAGGACTGTAAACAATGGGGGCCATGGATATGATAGGGAAGGAAATCTACCTCAGCTCAATTAAGGAGCTGCCCTGCAGCCTCCCGCGGCCCTGAGAGATAGGAGCTATAATTAGAAGAGGGCAGTTAACTTGCAGACATTATTGATGATCCGCTCCTGACACCTCCCTCATGTTAGCATTAGCATTTTCCCTGAGCTGGGGCTCATGTCAAGAGAGGCTGGTCTCTCAGAGTCCGTGTCAGCAGGGGGGCTATATATGAGCTACACAGCGAGGCCACATTATGGCTGCAGAAGGGGAGAGAGAGGCAGAGAGAGAGACACCCGAGCTCTTCTTCAGGCCCCTCTTGGTGCTCGTCCACCTGATGGGAACACGGAGACTTGGCTGTTCTCCCCCTCATCAATACAGCAGGGCTCTTTGTCAGTAATTTGCAATAAGTGTCCGCGCCACATCTTAAGGGACCTGGAAATCATTACTGGCTGAGGCCCTACTCTGCTACTAATTGGATGCGTTGGGCCTTATCAACTGAGGATTTTCCGAGACCTTTGACAGATACCAATTCGAAAATCATTGTTCAGTTGTCAATTTAAGAGACCGTTAAAAGAGCTTATTTTAATTTTAATTGGAACTTCCTCCTGCCTTCACAGTGAGCTGTGAGGATTAAAAATGAGCTCAGGGCATGTGTGTATGTATGTGTGTGTGTGTGTGTGTGTGTGTGTGTGTGTGTGTGTGTGTGCTTGTACTCCCTCAGATGAGAAGGAAAACTATGCAGGTCAAATTGACGGGTAACAGTTCTGACCAGCGTACGAATGAAGACAGCACGCATACACATTTAGTTTACATGAATCCCCCCAGCTTTCCTGGGACTTCATCATCAACATCAAATAAGTCGGAATCTGAGCTGTAAAGCTCCCAATTAAGCAAAAACCGCATCCGCTTAGGATGTTTGTTGGGCGAGTGTGCTGGGACCATCATCGATCACCCCCAGTAAACTGACCGGCTGATAGTGCTGCCCTAACATATTTATGTGCTGCACTCTCTCAATGACCCTGAACTGAAACACTCTCTTGGCTTTAATAAGGCCTGGGAAGGCTCGGCCCTGACTATGTATGTATGCAGCTTCACAGGGGGAACGCCTGCAAATGCTGGCAGATGCGGCAAAAAGCTAATATGCGTAAATGGGCGTAGGGCACCGATGAGCCGCTGACGGTGACGCGGCCACCCAGGAGCAGAGGGCACGCGGCTGAGGGCGAGGGGACGAGGCTTGGCAGTGAAAGGGAACTGAATTGTTTTGACACCACTGATAATTTAAGATGCCGGTGATCCCTCTTTAAACCGCCGTGTCTTGCTTTGAGTGACTCCACGTATCATCACAATATAAGTAAAACGGCACAATTCAAGCTGAAGTTGTATGAAAGCAAAAAAACAGTAAACTGTGTTTTTCCCTTTTTTATTTAGTAAATAGAGCTGTCATTTGATAATAAACCTGGCATTAATGTTAATTCCTCCATCCAGTATTTGCAGTCTTAGAGGCTTAGAGCAGGAGAGCAATACTGTTCAGAGGGTAATAAGTGTCTAATTAAGGACTAGACAGGAGGGAAATTGCCATGGTATAAAAGAGCTTTTTTTTCTCCTCTCTCTCCTGCTTTTTCACAACCATGTCTCTGGGAGCCGGCGTTGTGTTTGCCGGCTGTTTTACTCGCTGTCAGAAAGGATTTGAGGCAAGGAGCCATCTAAGCATGCGTACGAGGGGATTCATTTGACCTCATTATACATCAATAAAGAAGGAAGCCGGTTTACTAAATATCACCATGCTGCCCGCACTTCATGTCAGATCATACAGGAGTGTGCTAAAAAGATGATTCCAGAAACGTCTGGTGAGCAGAGAGGGAAGAGGAGGGGAGGGAGGGGAGGGAGGGAGAGAGGAAGAGGGGAGGGATGGGGGAGGATGGGGATGGGGTGAGGAGGGAGGGGGGGTTGAACCCTGACTAGCCAGGAGGGATTCTGACAAGCACAGGGGAAAAAAAGCAGAAACGCAAAGCCCTGTTTAAGAGCAGAGCAACTGAAGAAAAAGATTTATGCTTTTAATTAATGGCAATTAAACCATGCCTGTTGGGCTGGCCTATGGCAATTGTTCTCAGTAAAAAGGAGGCCGAGCTGGTGACAAGCATTTGAATCCACTAAGTTCTACCAGGGGAGCTGACACTGCAGGCATCAAACCTAAACTAAATCAATAAAAGAATTAAACTTTTATAAATTGCATTTTGACAAGTATCAGATAGCGCTAAGCTTTGATATTACGAATTCCTCCGAGGTGATGCAAACAAGGAGAGGCACACTTAGAGATCCAAACAATCAAAGGGTCTCGTTAGCATGTGCTGTCAGATGCAGCAGTGCTATTAATTACTACAAATTAATGTGACTCTCTCCACCTCTGCTGATTGCGATGATAATCAAGCTCGGCTCTGCGCGGGGAACATATGCAACCCTGCCAAAAATAATGAGGACAGAAACCAACAGACGCTCCTCTATGCTTGTGTTTACAAGCCCAAAATGCTTGTTGCTTATTTTATCCTGCAGCCACACACATACATATGCAACCCGGCTCTGCTGTGCTAATCTGCTATGCGTGTACATAAATGTACATAATGAGTTTCTTCATGTGATTTTTCAATGAACCCCTATATCAGCCCAGGACGCAAACAGACTTCAAGGTTGCTGATCGTTAACTGCTCCTGCCCCCGCACATATACACATTTATAAGACAAAAAAGTAGCAGTTAAACTGAGCAATATGTGTTCAGACAAAAGTAGGCGTGACACTGTCTAGAAGGGGAGCAAAAAAAAAAAAAAAAGGAAAAAAGGGAAGGGGGGGGGAATAGGAAGTGTTCAAAGCTGGCATGACAGCTCAAACGTCCTGTCACTTAAATCACTGTTCATATCTGCACATGACGAATCCAGAAACGCATCCAGCATTGTAGTGACATCATGCTCCCGAGCGCCAACAGCCTTTCTAAATGAGACTGAAAGCAGTAATTACTGCACGCCCCCGCGCTAAATTGTTTACCATGAGACTGATCCAGCTTGCTAGTGCTGCTTACTCACCCAATTTTTCATCCTTAATATTGAGATCTTTCATGGCATTCAGCTAACACTCGTAGTGGGGCATGCCGGAGCTCACACCAGTCTAATTTGTTCAGCGGTTATGTATTATTCATTATTATTCAATGCATTTTCGGAGTGATTTGCAAATTCTATCAGTACACTTAAGTTTACACACATAATACAAAATGTAAGATTTTATGTTTCCCTACAAGACACAATCGCTTTAAGGGAAATACATTTTACAGAAGTTGGCAATGTAAATTTAATGGCACAGATAAATGGATACTCTGCCTCGTGAACATTAATATGTGGAAATTATTTTAATAACTGCAGACAGTAAATGCCCAGCGAAGCATTTGAAAGGAGACACACGAGGCGTAATGAACTGCAGTGGAAATATCTTCATTCTTTATTGGCAGGTGAGTGTTGTCAGTGCCACAGAGCACCAGCTGGCTTGCAGGTGTTTGCCCTTGTTGACGCTACTTTAAAGTGCAGCCTACATGATCTCATTCCCTTGATAAATTTGTCCCAGACTCCGCCTGACTTCGCCGACCCCCTGACCCCTCTAGAATCCGTGCACCCCAGAGGACCCTAATGGTGACCTAATGGGGACTTGGAGCATGTTATTAGCTACTGTTTGTGTGCGAATGGCTCTGCAGAGCTGGAGATGCCGCGGCGGTTTGACTGAGCCCGTCAAGGTCACAGCAGCGGCTGAGAAGATAACCTCTCCTCTCACCGTGTCTTGCTGAGGAACTTCGGAGGGATGGCTCCGGTTTCAGACTCATTTCTATGCAATTCTCACTCTCTGATCTCAAGTTAAAAGACAGCGTCGACACTCTTAAGAGCACGCTCGACTCTTTTGTGCATAATGTGCCTAAAATTCAGGTCATCTGTTGTATTTTTAATTCTTGACAAAGTATTCCACCTTTATGAGGAAATATGTAAAACAAAGGCACGAGGACATGACATTCATGCTCTGTCATTACCTATTCCCATTGTCGTAGAGCTTTATGAAACGTGCTGCGATGCAAATCAATGTTACAATATTAAATGAGGAACCTATAGAGAGGTGTACCTATATAGAAACACTGTGTGATAAAGAATGTATGGCATTATGTGTAACCTCCTTCTCTGGTTTTAATGCTTAGCATTTATATGCAGTTAGACCTCATTATGATAATTTGATATTTTGACTGAATGGCTAGAGGCAGGATTATAAGAGAAGTCTGTTTTAGAATGTTAATGTCTGCCTTTGAAACTAATGCATGTATTTATTGATTTTTCACTCCTAAATCTATCCTTCTTAAGTTGTCATGGTTTAGTTGGAGGAGGGGGCGTGGGTGTCTTTTTTTTTTTTTTTTTTAAACAAAGTGGTCAGGGCCGAACTGGGGAAATGCAAGCGGTGCGTAATCATTAACATCGAATCCCTCCCAATCGTGTGTTACGCCTCATCTTTTTTCTTTTTTCCCTCCTTCAATGTCACATTTCACAGATGTAGTATTAGCTACGAAACGTAAGCAAAGGCAGGAACGCGGGAGGAAAAGGGTGGAGAAAAACCTGGCGGCAGAGAATCTGAGAGACAGATTAATGCCTCGCTGGTACTTCAGTGTATCAGGACAAGGATTACTGCGGTAACAGCTGCGCCCATGAGTCCCCTGACTGAGAAGAATTACAAGTATTATCACCTACATCATTAAAGTAGGGTTCATAGATGTGGAATGGCTTCAATCAATTCATCCCCAGATAACACCGAGCCAGCTGGACCCCCTGCGTGAGAACTTGACTTAATTGGCCAATAAGTGGTGGGGAAGGGTGTATGCTATTTGATCAAATTACGGGGCCCCAGCGAAGGGATTACAGTTTTCGGATGAGTGTGGAGGGAGGCCGGCGGCGGAGGCAGACTGCGGGGTCAGGGCTACCGTTAGCATGGGCCCAAATAAGCCTGTCCGTGGCTAAGTGTGAGGCCAGTGAAAAATGGTGGCCCACTTGGCACTGGGGAAGGGGAGGAAGGAAGCAGTATCCAGGTCAGCCTTTTGCTTGGGGAAATATACTCATTCATCATCCCCCCTTGGCCTCATTTCTGGCTGGTGATACTTGTAAACTAATAAGTTCCTTGTGCTATTTAGTTAGGATCATTATGCTACAAATTCAGTAACTTTTACTTTATGTATACAGTGTGGGGAAACACAGACAGAGGGTTCACAGCACAGGAAAGGGAACAGAGCTACTTACTACAATGAACTACTGTAATTGGTGAGAAAGAAATATGTTTTTCCCGTCTTGTAATCAGGTTTTAGATGCTTAGATGTTAGCCCCACACAGCAGCATTTGCCGTGTTGCACAATTTCAGCTGATTATTCAAATGTTTAATTAGCATTCAGATGTATGGTCGGGCTCTTGTGGCCATAATGCATACACAACTAAATCTGCTCCAGTAACCGTAAAACCAGCCAAAAAATTGGAGCGATAACAGGAATTTAAATTAGTTAAAATGCCAACGCTTCGCTGAAATTACCTCTTTGCAATATTCATGGGTGAAATGGCTTGGCTGAGAGGCATTTTCATTATCATTATTCCTAAGTACAATTTAGTCATCAGTGCCCGACTCGGTTGCAGTTCTTTTTAGAGGTGGGAAGGAATTCACCTCTACAGGACATGAGGGTAAAGAGAATCTAATTAGTACTGCGGCCCTGAAAGGCAATAGAATATCTAAAAATGAGCTGGACTGGACTCTGTTTACAAAATGGGGATTCATGATGCAATTTCAGCCCCTGCTTGTGTGTGTGAGCGTGTGTGCGAGGAGAGGAAGAGAGGGAAGAGTGTGTCTCCGCAGCCATTTCTCAAGATAATTCCTTGCTGGAGAGCATGTTTGTCATCGCTGTTAAAGTGTGGTGCACATTAATTCTAGTTTTGCCGTGGTGTAATTCTGGCAAAATGAGCGGCCCTCCAGGGGGCCCTGCGTGTAGACTAACTACTGGACAAAATTAGACTCCGCAGTCCCAGCTATTCATAATGTCATTAATATAAAGGCAATTAAATGAGTTTTTAACCTCCAACCTCTTATCGTTATTAATGAACAAGCGGATGGAACAAAAACCCACCCGAGATGAAGCTGGTAATTATCTTTGAATCGGGCCTTTGAAACAGGTTTGAAAATTAAAGCTTAGCAAATGAATTGTTGGGGTTTGTTTCCAGGCGGACCCGGAGGGAGATGATGTGGTTTAATTTAATCACATGATGTCATACCAGGAGGGTTAATTAGATGGGTTTTTACTGTCGTTGGGCTCGGTGGCCGACGCGCTGGCATCCTCAAACACACACAGCAGCATCCCTCCCCACTATCAAACTGTCAGGCTGGTCATTAGTATCTCTTTTCACTGTAAAGAACACTTGTGCAAAAAAAAAAAAAAAAAAAAGGAAAATGCAGCATGATCGGGATAATTAAAAAATAACAGAGATGGAGCACCTGAAGGTCGTGTGTTTCAATATGCTCATTATGCCCTTATTACAATAGTAATTATGTAAGTGATTGTGCAGCCCAGCCGGTGTTACCAGGTTCCTAACATGCTGACATTAAGAAGCACCGCGGGTCAATTTCACAGTGAGAAAGACAAGAAACTCTCCGGCAGTAGTGATTCTTGAGAATATTTGAGAAAACGCAGCAGGACGGCGGAGTCACAGAACTCGTTTGACCAGGAGCAGAGAGTGAAGGAGCGGCGCCGATAGGGCAGGTTTCTCTTCTCCAACCCTCACTGCTCCCCAGACGGTGTGGGTGAAGGTCAGGGGTCATTGTCACTGTGTACCCAGTTCTGCAAACAGCTCATTAGTGAGTCGGCAGTCTCACAACAGACAGCACTCTTGGGATCGGGGTCACGTTGGTACCTGCTCCACGCCCCGTTTGTTTAGAGGTCTCTTTAGGGACTCTTTCATGCTTTTCTCTCTTCTGCTTCATGTTTAATTAATAATTAACTTATGTCAACCGCTTGTTTACCCACATGGGGTAACACAAAAAGAGATGAAAATGCTGCGTTGCCATGACAATGATAATTCACATTTATTGTTAGCTTGTTAGCCGAGCCCTTCTGGTCTTGTAATTACTGCCCTTTGGTTACTTGTTTAGTTACGAATTCATGAAACGCAGAGAAAATGCTTTTATTGACGACAGTAAATAAGACATAAAATCTTTAATTCAAGGTCACATTTCTTTCTTATTGTGGAAAATATGACATATGCCCAGTGGGTGCTGCAGCTGGAGGTGAACCTCTCACAATTTCCAGTCTCACATTCCCTGCATGGCTCTCAAATTGGAAAAATAGGTGTAAGTGTGATTTTTCACAAGTCCATGGACTGCTAACTAACCTGTCAAATGGGTAAACTGCGCTCCATCTTGCTGACAACAATCTGCAAATGAGCTACAAGTAATTTACTGTGATTATACTGGCAAATGAGTCGAGTTGTGTTTTTTTTTTTTTTTTCCATCAGTCCGTCTCTGACAGGAGGACAGAGAGACTACCCATCAAAGTCTTCACTTCACCTCATTTGGCTAATGCATTTGTTTGAAATCTGGGAGTTATTCAGCAATCATGACAATTAGCGGTGAAATGAAGAGTGACAGGGGTCAAAGCCTGACGTCTTTATTACAGTCTCCGATCGCAGGAGGCACGGTTGTGGCGGGAGCGCCAAGACTTGACAGAATATAAATCTGTCTGTCTGAAGGTCAACAGAAGTGAAGAGGTTCCCTGACCCGGTGACCTGCAGGTCTGACTTGACATCTCTATCTATAGCCTGTGCCCATGACAAAGGCACCGCTGACAGATGGGGAGAGAAAATAAAAGAGCAGGCTGCACTTCTGACGACCTGAAAGGTTTCTTTTCTTAACCGCATGGTTAAATGACGGCTCTATTGTTTGATTCCATATGTGAACATGGTGTTTATTAAAGGTCTTACGTAAATAGAGTTCTCATTTAGTTGGAAAATAATTATCTGTGAGGAATCTTCATCTTAAATTTAATATTAACCTCACCAGTAATCAATGGTGGGAAGTAATTAAGTACTTTTGAGTACAATTTTGAAGTACTTGAGTACTACTGCAGTATATTTTGGTGAGATATTTTACTTCTTCCTCTGCTACTATTATATGCCAGCTTCTGGTTGCTTTGCAGATAAAGATTTTAGACATACAACGCATCAAATACGACGCATTGCTATAGGTTAAAGGCAGAAGTACTTATTATGCAGCAGACTTTCTCCTGTCAGTGTTATATCATTAACTCATATTATAGCTGCACTTTGTCATATTTGCAGAAACTGTCACTTTATCCTGACAGGACTACATAAGGCTGATAATCTGTGGAAAAATCTTGTTCCTCCACCTCATAGTGCTTCTAATGGCATCTGCAAGAATGAACGATAACAACTAATCAGAGCAGAGGCACCTCTAAAGCAGCTGTCAATCACAAAACATATTTTAGTGTACTGCTGAGCTGTAAGCGAAAACCAAGCACTGGCCACTAGCTGGAGCAAACTGTCTTGTTTTACACAGTACACTAAGATATGTTTCTGAAAGGCCGTGAGGCAGAGAAATAGGCAATGCAGTGAGCTTTAGCTTTATTGATGTTTAATACTGTTGTCTTAATACTGCAAGTACATTAAGCTAATTAATAATGGTGTAACAAAACATGGCTCTGGTTCAACATATCAGTTCAATGATTAAATATCATTAATGCAATGGGGAAAAAATCTATGCGTCACCATTTCTGCTCAAGCACACCTCCTTCCTAAACATTCAAACAGTGCTGACAGCCAGGTGCCAGGCAGCCAATGGCAAGCAGCAAATGAGGATACTTACTGAAATCATCTCATATTGATCGCAGGCCCCCTGAACTGAATCAAATCAAAATTGTATCGTGGCTTTGTGATATCAGCAAATATCATATCGTTGTCTA
The DNA here is from genome assembly GCF_011397635.1 of Epinephelus fuscoguttatus. Classification (NCBI taxonomy): domain Eukaryota; kingdom Metazoa; phylum Chordata; class Actinopteri; order Perciformes; family Serranidae; genus Epinephelus; species Epinephelus fuscoguttatus. The sequence goes on from NC_064761.1 coordinate 35,695,443, forward strand.
AAGAATCGACATGATAATGTCTCTTGTTGAAACTTGTGATTTACACCCGTACTAATAATATTTCTGTACCTTTACTTGAGGGACATTTTGAATGCAAAACTTTTACTTCTGATAGAGTTAACTCAAGGATCTGAAAACCTTTCACACCACTGGCACTAACTAAATGTGTACTACAACGAGGGCTAGGTGATACGGATGAAATCATTCATAAGAGTAGGAGTATAATCTAATATCTATTTATAATCACAATGCTGTCAATATATGTAATAATAAATGATTAAACTGACATTTGACACTATTAACTGTTTTCTACTGTTATACATTACAAGGACTACGACTAAATTTAACAACTAATTTTGTTAGTTTTTAGCATTAGCTTACTTTTGGATGGTACCACGATAACATCACATCATCACAGTATGATTCTGCTTCCAGTCCATATATGATAATACTGTATTATCATCCATACTAATATCGATATATCCACCAGGAAATTTTTACCAAAATAAATATTAGAATTGCATGAGACACAAGACATCTGACTGACAGAATATTGAAAGTTTTTATTCCAAGAACTGACAGGTGAACAGGAAAAAAAAAAAAGATACCGCAATGTATTGTGATATTTTTGCGTGGCAATATTGTATTGTTACACGGGTGCCAAGTATTGATTCACTGTTGTATAAATTATTAATTTGCTGCAATCAAACTGACAAAAATGACTTTTTCTTGTTAGATAATACAGAAGTTCCGAAAATACGGAAGTTTTCCTTTGGGGACATAATTTGCAGTTGAAAAATGGTATTAAATCGCAATATATGTTATCGCAATACTCAGCATATCGCAACACGTTTAAAATCGCAATAATGTTGTATCACGTATTGTGATATTATCATATCATGGGGTTTCTGGTGATTCCCACCCCAAGTTCACACCAGCCTGAAGGTCAGTCCTCAGTCCACTGGACAACATCCTCCTCACCTTCCACAACCAATATAAGAAATTATTGATTCATTTAATTCAAACTAAAGGCAGAAAGTGTCCTCTGATGTGCCTCAGTATTATTTTGCCAGCACATGCTTCTGGCTCCAGCCCCCGTGGCTCTGATGGCTTTAATTGACTGTCTCACTGTGATTAATGGTCACATGTTAAACATGCACATCGTGGACATTCTTACACAGATGTGGAAGGCAATTTGAGGGAGAGGGGCCATCTCTGGAGAAGCACTTATCTCTGACTGTGAGCTCAGCATTTGGGATGGGATGGGAGAGAGGAGCACTGCTCTGGTCTGCAGGCCCCAGAGCCGCCCTACGCTGCACGCCAGTGACATTGAGGATATTTAAAGAAATGGCCTCCCCCCACCGGGCCTCAGACAATGGGCTGTGGTACCAAGGAAATTCATGGCTGGAAAACAGAGACGGGTCTCTGGTTTTATTGGTCTTTGAAGCTCTTTAACAGCTATAGTAAGCACTTTTTTTGGCAGAAATGAGAGGTGTAAAAAGTGCCTAGGAATAAATGTAAGAAAATTACACCAGTACTGAAGTGTTTTACCTCACAAGCTTTAGCGTCCATGAAAATCCTTAAACACTACCAATATGTGATCCAAGTCCTGTGATCCCCCTACACGTCTCCTTTTGGTCACGGCTGCAGATTACAAAGCTTGCCACTGATCTGGGCTTTAAGGAACTAAGAGATTCACCACAGTGACAGTGTTTACACAGTGGGGTCCACATGGCAGTGCTCCGTATGGAAGCACAGGCCAGCATCAATCAACCAAGCACCAGGCAGCCACCAGCCATCAGGACCAACCACTGTTCAGACTGATTATCGGGGTAGCTTTTACATCATTAGCCCAACCCCCTGCCCCTTTACCCCATCTCCTGATGACCAACAAGGCTTGGCAGGCCACCGCTGAAATGTCTTGGCCAACATAACCAAGGACCCACCATTACCAGGAGCCACACAAACACCAAACAATTTGACCCTGTTCGCCGAGGGGCAGCTTAGGCAACGTGCAGCGAGGGTAAAACGCAACTAAAGACAAAGCCCTTGAATGAGAGAGGTCAGTATTGGAGCATGTGATTGAGCTAATTGAAATCAACATCCATGATTGGACACACAGGCTGGGGCACTTGGCAGCACGTCTCATGCCAACATCAGTCACCGTTCGCGCTGCCCTGCCGGCACTGAGGGCAGCCTGCTGAGGAGTGGCAGGGGTCGCATGCCTGTCATGAGTTTACAGAGCGAGGGATCATAGAGGAGCTTCTGTAGCGTCACTGCTGCTCTGTGCGCCTGCATCGGCGTTCCCTCACAAGGACATTGAAGATATGGATCGGGGGGAGCTCACAGCCCTCACCCGGAGTCGGGACCAGACCGGGGTCTAGAGCACTCTCACCTCCCAGCAGGCTGCCTATAGGCCAGTGTTAATGGTGGCTGCTCCACAGAGCCATGCCAGCCCCCACACTCCCCCAGCAACTCTGGCACCACACTAGCCCAGGGCTGCACACATTAATGCTACACTAATTAGCAAAGGAGCTGACCAACCAATTATGCACAGTTCAGTCAAGATTCAGAGGTTAAAGGGTATTGTAATGCTGCATCACACACTTCAAAATTATCTCAATGTACGGTACAAATGAGCCAGCTGTGGGGGTCACACACCGTCTCCCAAACAAGGTGCACTCCAGCTCACTAATCCAAACTAACGCCTTTTTTATTTTTCAGTGTACAACAGATAGGAGCAATGATTTCGCAATGAGATTCTGTGTTACAACAGGAGACTGCGTTTAGTCTGGATGCAGAAATTGTTTGTTACATAAATTACACAACCAAAGCTAAGTTGCCAGCAGCAGCCTCCTGGTACCAGACACTCTCTATTTGAAATACTAAGGTGAGATGTGATTATTACATGCCATATTAATCTAGTTATTGTCTTTTTTACATTTAGTATAATTTATTAATAATAAACAAACCAGTATTTATCTAAACAAGATATTCTATTAGTAAGACAGAATACATGGGTTGCTGTTTTGTTATGGGTATGTCAATGGAACTTGAAGAAAAGGATAGCAGCTTTATTTATCGGTCATTGCTTAATTTAAGATACAAAACTACAGTGACCCATTTCTGCCACATGCTTTTGTCAAGGGTTGTTACACACTAACACGGTGTATGCCCACTCACAGCGGGGATATTGCGTTGACAAAATGTGACAGAACAAGTGCTTTTGTTTGGATTCACTGAACGACAACTGACCAATCACAGTCAGATACACAGACATGATACAAACACTGGCCCATAACCAGATTCCTAGTTGGGAATGTGCATGTTAGGGGACAGCACAGGAACCACTGGAGCACCATCACATAGTCTGCCTTACAGTGACGTGAATTATCTTTAAATAAAGTTGTGTTAAATTATGATTAAGATTTCAGGTGTGGTGGATTTGGCAAAACCTATTGCTACGAACATCTTAATAATACCATCCTAGAAATCTGTTCAAAGCCACGTTTATCGATCACTCACAGTTATCTTTCCCCTAGCTGTTCGGCCATGATGGAACACTCAATGTCTTCTTTGTAAATCACTGTAGCTATACTCGCACTGACACAAATTTATTACCTCTTCAAGAGGCCGTGGACCGACTTTTCCTCTCTTTGAGATTACCTCCTTACTCAATATATGTACATGTGCAGATATTATGTGCACATGTCCCAGATTGTCTTTCAAATGTCAGTCCAGTTTGTCTGTTTCGGTCTTGAGAATCTTCTGTGCAAGTACACGCAATTTCATCCCTGCACAGAAATGGCAGACCCTGCCACAAAGCAAACTACTATAGTTGTTCTGATACCAGAATTGAAAATGTCTTCGATCCTGTATCAAGTATTGGTGAGTATGTGAGTCTATGCACCTATCCAATCTCACATAATTTACTGATAAACTTTAAACCCTTATATTTAAGAATAACTCTGGAACACTGCAATCTATTGATTTAAACGGCCTCCGCTTTGTTATTGTTGTGTTAATGTGGTTTTTTAGAGACTTTATAAAGCTAATACATTAAACAATAAATGTCTCCTGTGATATTTTTTTTGTCCATTTATCCGTGTTGGACACACTGACTCTATAAAGTAATGGACGTAGCTACCGTGTCACCACCCATTGGTTTGTGAAGTCCTGTCTGAAGTCAAGTTTGGCATTTTGGCCGTCGCCATCTTGGATTTTTGAAGCCAGAAGTGACCATCTTTGGACAAGAGGTTGGAGCTATGAATGAGTGAGGCATCAAAAACGTCCCTGTCCATCAAGCAGCCCCACCCTTAAATATGCGTAACACTGGGCCTTGGGAAACTCTAAATGGGTGAGTTATAAAAAATTCAACATCGCACACTTGTCTTGAATGGGGAAATTAGCTATAGAGACCAAAACAATTTTTTTTTTACCAGGCTATAAGCATTTTAATTTCTGCTTAAAAGTTGGGCATTTTAACATGGGGGTCTTTGGGGACTGACTCTGTTTTGGAGTCAGCCTCAAGTGGCCATTTAATGAACTGCAGTCTTTGGCACTCTCACATCAATTTTCAGCACTGGAGGCTGCCACTTGGCTCAAAACATCGTCTATCGATCACTGACAATTATCTTTCTCCTCGTTGTTTGGCCATGATGAAAAGGCCTTTAGCATGACTTGTACTGACACAAATACATTGCTACTTCAAGAAGCCCTGGACTGAATGGCACAGGACTGGTAGTCAGCAGCAGCTGATACACAAGTTCGGTATCGGAATCAGTATTGGGAAGAAAAAAATGTTATCAGAACATGTCTACAATCTACTATATACATAAACTAATGAGTGCGAACACATCTAACAGCTATAGAATAAATGCCAGCCATAAATAGCACAAAAAGCAGGATGATATGTTGAAAAGAAGGATCATAACTTAAAGTAATAAATCAGGGGGGAATTAATCTTAAATGAGATTAAATATGATCTAAAATAACATTAACCTTAACATAGTTTATTGTATCCGACATTAAAGACCTTCGTGCGCTTGTAACCATAATATAACACATACTTGTTAAAGTGTAGTGTGATCAAACTTTGCATCTGGCACTGGTAACCAGGGGAAAGCTAGTCTCCTGAACAATTTTCTGAAATCATACCCACAGCCCAATTAGCAGGGATGTTTAAAAGACCAGACTTGTGACCAGAAGGTTGGAATCCCAGCTGGGACGCTGCTGTGTATCTAAGGTACTTAACCCGAATTGCCTCAGTAAATATCCAGCTGTATTAACAGATATAGGACATACAATGGGAGCACACTTACCCTTCATATGGGATTTAATGGGCAACACGAGCACACTGTCACTTTTGCAGCTTTCTGCAAATAACTTCAATAACTTTGCACAAATGAAAAGTTTGCTGCCATAAAAGCAGCAACAGCAGAAGGCTATGTATTATCCCAGAGGCGGCCATTACTGTGCCTTTGTCCTAACGGGATCCACAGTTCACTCTATTGGACTGCAGTCATTTGTATTCTGTTCGCACAGCACTGATCATCTGCCACCATCTGCATAGTTTTACTGCCTGTGATCATGGTGCTGTTCAGAGGGGTTGTCATTATGCTTTACAGCATTGTTAAAGCCTGCCTGGGTGCAGCATCAGAAGGAATGGCTCATTCAAACATGGCTCTCCCCTCTGCCTCTCTCTGCATATGTCTAGATCAAGGGTTACAAAATACACCTCCTCTGCACACAAGTGCCTGAAGACAAAACTGACCAGCACTTTGCAAAGTGATACACAGAGCCACTGAGGCCAGACTGCATTTAAAAGGTCTACATCTTTCAGAGCTGAGAGCAACAGAGACTTTCGACTTTTCATTCTTCATTAGACAGACACAATAGACGCACACATAAAACATCCCCTCATACAGCTACAGTACCATCACACAGCTGCTTATGTATATTGTAAATTGCCTCAATGTGAAATACAACACGCCCAGGGTTATGATATGTAAAACCATATTACCTATTCAATGTAGATAAATCATGCATTTTAGTATGCTATGAAAACAAAAAAAAGGAACTTCTTTGAATAATGACTTTCCAGTGATTTAATGCTGAAGTCTACTTCCTTGTGAGAGTCCCAGGTGCTGGCACTTTGCATATTGTTGTGAATAACATCCGTTTGTGTGATGGGGGAGAACCTAGCATTGCCCCTTTGGCAATGTAAAGCAGTCCTTTAGTGCGAATCACATAGCCAGAGGTTATCGCTTCATATTCTTAAAGTCAGAGGCAAATCAAAGGCCTGGAAATGTAATTATTCAAAAGACAGTCGACTATTTTGTAGAAGTGGGTGTTCACCGAGCCAAACAATTTAAATTCAACTCATCTGCAGCGGTGCTTTTAATAGTTTGAATCATGTTATTAGTGCGCCATTAGTAATGTAATGCTTATAGATGAGGTGCAGGGTTCTTACTTTGCAGGAAAAGAAATGCTGTGCAAGTGTACTCTGTAAACAGGATGGATTTCCTTCATTAAAACGTTCCTCATGAGTCTGCAGAGTCGCCTGTTCAGAGTTCTAAGAAAAATACACTTTTTGTCCCCATATCACCAGCTACACTTTCACAACCAAACCCATTCTTCACTGGTCTTGAGCCTCTGCCTGTTACTTAATAATCATCTGCTTATTGAGGCTGTCACTTTGAATTCAATTTAATTTGAACTACCTATTATTACTACTACTGCTCTCAGTTAAAGGAATACCTCACCCCCCAAATTATTATTAGTATATCAATTACTCACCCTGTATTATGTTGAATTTGGGAGGAAAACGTTGTTTTTCTCACACGGTGAACAAAGGTTCCAGAACTTACATGATTTTAGGTGTTGTTAAATGCGGACCCCTTTCATCAAGAATGTTCACCTTTTTGGATTCTTCGTTGACAGTGGAGGCATGCGAATTTAACATAACACAGGTTAAGAAATTTACATACAAGTGATCATTTCGGGGCCATCATTTTTCTCTTTGCTAATGTAAACTGGATGACAATAGCTGGGCTGAACAGATAATCCAAAACACCAACCCATTTGAGAAGTAATGTAAAGACACATTTTGGATTTGACATCATAGAAAAATTGTGAATAAAGTGTTAAAACTGCCTCACAGTGTAATTCACATGGGTTGTATTAATTCAAATGGATTATGTGTTTGTTCATATTTCTACACACCTGACTTTTTTTTTTGTTTGAAGTGACAGCCCTACAGTCAATTGTTCAGTTCAACACACTCAGTAATTTTTGCTGCTACAGCCAGACTTAGTCGATATGGCCAGCAGTTAATGGCGGATAAGGTTAGCTAATGTTAGGAAGGTAAGTTAGCTCACTGACTATGACTCTTCTTAACTTGTACCATTGTTAAATGCTCAAACATTCACCATTATTCTGTGATTGTCAATTATGGTCACTGCAATCTCAGAACCCATCGGCTATCGGTCTGACAATGATAAGCCTCTGGGAGCAACGGGCAAAATTTAGGAGAAGCAAGCGGATATCAGGGCAAGACTTTCTCTTTCGTGTGTTGACCATTTCGGCTGATCTCCAAAAGATATTTGCATATGAATGTAGACACATTTAAATACAGCTAACATAAAGTTAAATCATCCTTTTATCGTTTCTTAATCGCTAGCAAGCGTCGGGGTATCGCGCCACATCAGGAGTTCTCTGTCCACACTAACTCTGTCAAATACTCTGTGTCGCGCTGCGTCGCTTGCAGGCCATTGGGACATTCCAATAAAAAACAATGCAAACAAACTGATGTAGTTGCTGACGTTCGCTCACTTTGCATACAGCTATAGGACACAATGTCAGAAGATCATTGATGGGCTCTGAGGTTGCATTTGGCCCAAGGCATTGCAAGATTATGAGCTCAAGACCTCCTGTTGGGTACAGTGTAGCACCATGTTTGTTTATAGCGTTTAATTTGTTTTTGTTAAGAAATCAGTATATCAAACTTATATCAGTCTTTCCAATGAAAATATAACAAACAAACATTTCTAATTATAAATGCAAGATGAATACATGGATATAATTCTGTAATCTGGGATCAAGGAGTAGCTGCATTATGCAAATTATCTATCAATCTTCCTGTTCTTGTTCATTTGATTGAAAAACTGAATGAAACAGATACTGCAGACAAAATGTAGCCAGGCTGTGAAGGAATTTGTGTTAAGTTTCTCGAATGAGCAGCGGAGAGAAAGGAGGCGGTGGGCTCGGGAAGACCTATTGATTTCTAAAACACATTCTAAAAGGTCCCATGCCTAACTTTAGTTTGACAGCTGGATTTGTGAAGACTTTGAACTACTCAAGAACAAGGGTGCTGAGCTAACTCCTAAAAAGACAGTGCTGGTGTGGACTGGGTTAAGAGGGCCTTAAGGAGACATTCAGAAACAGTCGAAAGACTTTGCTTCAACCGGCACGGAGGGCCAACCGTGGGCCACAACTGTTAATGGTATGGGAGGATGCTGGAAAAACGCTTGGCCCAAATTTGCATGCAGAAAACGCCAATGGCACATTCGGATAACAAGACAACAGAGGAGGAGGAGGAGGAGGAAGAAGAGGCAGGGTGGGAAGAGTCAGCAGCATCTTTAATAATATCAGGGAAAACTCAGAAAATGAAACTCTGCCTATAGGTATGGGGCTAATTAACAAAGTTTTGTCTGAGAGAGGAATCGGGGGCAAAAGAGAATGGTTAGATTCAATATTCCCCAAAGATTGTCTTCAAAGCTTAAACCGAGGATATTAAATGCATCAGAAATAATAATAATGCAAGCGTGTGTGTCACTGCTGGCGGCTTCCGTCTCTCTCTGACGGTAGGCGAGATGTGTGTGTTAATATCCACTGTGTGGGAAGGATGCTTTAAACTCATGAAATACTGCATTGTTCACGATCAGCGAACAACAGTGTCCATGAAAAGGAAGAATATTTCCATACATGCATATATTCACGGCACACACATGTCCCCCTACATGAGACCCATCCCCTGGAGATCCCCCATTACTAATTAAAACTCTTGACAAACCGTCTGTCTGCCTGGGACACGGTCACCGTAGGACCCCCACGTGTTGATGAGATGATGAACAACGCAGATGAGCAGAAGTTTATTTTTTAACACGTTCTCCTCTTGTCAGAAGACAGACACATTTATCTCCACAATAATTGAGCCCGCTTGTGCCATTTTGTCAATTTATCACAAGTCAGGACAGCTAGTCTCATGGAAATGTGCTCTCATGGTGCAGCTCGCCTGCTGCTAAGTCAACACATACCACCCAGCTTTGTCTCTATCAAATTTTTCTCCGGTGCGTATCCAACTTAGAAGAAAGAATAAATATTGGCATTATACAATCCTGCAAACCACAGATGCGTTACAGTTGTACGTTATTATATAAGTTTGCGTTTCTTTACATTTCAGCAACATTGTTAATGAGTGGCTATGTTTAGGCACAAACACCACTCGGTTATGGTTAGGTTAAGATCATGTTTTGGCTTAGAATACCTGGTACAGATAACAGCATTGGGCTACTCCACCATTGAATTTGCTACATAACATTAGCTACAGCAGCTGTATGGTTGACTCATCTAATGCTTATGGTAAGTTTGCAGATTAATGTTACTGACTAACCGGCTTTTTCATTACAATAAAAATGACTTTTTTATTTGTTTTGGGGTTTTTTTTCGACCTTCCTGTGTCTACCCTTCGGAGTTTCCCAACTGGCGTAAAAGTGTTAAATATATGGGTGATTGCATATATATATATATATATATATATAAAATTATATTTGATTGAATTTGAAATTAAAAGTCAAGTGTCCATAAAAAAAAGAATATAATGACATAACTTAAATACATTTCCTCGTCCATAAACATGGTTTCTGTCTCAATCACGTCAAATATATTTTCATCAGCAATTAATGACCCCACGTTCCTTAATGAAATCATCAAAGTCTGTCTTTTGTTGTTGTTTTGATTGAGAAACAGCAGAAGTTTCATACCATGGGTGTATATCTTGTGCAGAAAGTACTGACCACAGCTGGGATTTCTGTTTTGTCTATTTATTCAATTTCCGTTGTCAGCTAAAACAGTGGTTCCCAACTGGTCCAGATTTCTCCTTAGTCATTAGTTCAAGGTCCACACAGTTAATAAACTCATCATCATACTTGTGTTTGGTCATGTCTTTAGGCTAGTTTGCTGTCTCCATTAGGTAGCTGACCCTTCAAAATAAAAGCTCTATACCGGAAATTCACTGCACTTTAAAGTGTATAAAAGTGTTTTTACAAGCAGCATGTTTTCAGTCACAGAATAACTTTGGCCCTATCCTGAGATATTTGTATTTCTATTTTCAGCCTCTTTTTCCATGGTCAAGGACGAACCTTCACACTTAGTTTTAGTTTTACTTGCTGAGATGTTGAGACATATGTCCCCCAAGATATTGTCTTGGTATAATAGTGTCTTTTAGAAAAGAGATTATTCTCTGTTTCTTGCCGAGGGACGACAGATGAAAATTAGCTTATGGCTAACTCTGGTGCAGCAAAGTAGCTGTGCACTGTCAATAAAAAAAAAGATACTTGCCTCCACCTCAATACAATGAAGGTGAATGGAAAAAAAACATTTCACATCAACATCTCCAACACACTGGAAACAGTTTTCAGTGGAACTATCTCATTCATTCCATTTACCTCCATTGAATTCCAATAGAGGCCAAAACCTCTCCATGTCTGAGCAAATATAAGCAAAAATTATTGGCATAGCGTAATACCACTAGACACAAGTCAGAAAATGTGTATTTTGTAATGTGGGTGAACCAAAGCTTTGAGATCCCTGTCTAAAGTTCATAATACTATATAATGTCTGTGACTGCTGCTGTAGCTGCAGTAAACACTGGTGTGGTACACTTACAAGAGCGTTTCCTTTGAGGCAACCCTCAAATATCTGAGGCCAATTCAGCATGGCAATAAGTGAAGAATTACCATGGAAGCAGTCATGATTCGAGCCCTTTAGGTTTCTTTCAGCAGCTTGTTTACAGTCGGGTTTGCTGAAGGTTGACCCCAGCTGTTGTCAACCTTGAGCAGGTCTCTGACTCCAGGCCTGTCCCGTCCAACGCCTCCGTCCATTTGTGGATCTTGGAGGGCTGAGGGGTCAGCTCCGTTCTTACACCGTCAAGCCCCCTTGCCTGGATCCTCACTCTGCCAACTCCACTTACTGTCTCCTGCCCCGTCTCCTGCTCCCTCTCCAATCCGCCGCTACCTCCGACCGACCCTGATACATAGCAGAGCACTACAAGACATGTTTCCCTCTCAGCCAGCAAGGAGGGTTATGTGTTGTGTTATCTCTCACTATCTGTGCCTTTCTCCATTTTTTTCCCTAACTGTCGACTCACATTGCATTACAGCTGCGTGCTATAAGACTCGAAGCCATTGCAAAGGATCAGCTTCTATTAGGGCGCCTATTATCATCCCAAATCAGTCGCATTTTAGCATTTAAGTGTCGAAAGTTCACGCTGAATTTTCCAGCACCGTGCCTCAAGGTATAGAAGGCACATCAGGCAGCCGCCGATAACATGTTCTCTCTCTTTTTTTTTTCCCTGCTTCTCTAACACGCTGACTGTTTGTAAAATTACAAGGGATTTCACAGGGCCAGAGTTGGGTGTGATGAAATGCTTGCCGAAAGTGCCTGGCACTAGCAATAAATGTTCACAATGTTCAGCCAGTGTTGCATTGTGCAACAAATATTAAGCTAATCATCAGTCATTTTTGTCTTCTAGGCAACACTGGAGCCCTCTTTATAACCCTATTTACCATTTCCAGTGAAGCCACCCCCTCCAATACCCACTGCCCACCCCCTGCATCCACACACTCCCCTTCCCCCCCTCCCACCCCTCCCGCCAATCCAACCCGAGGCTGTTCATCTCTAATGAAAGAGAAGATAACGCACAGACAGTCGGGATCACACACTTAGATGCCTGCCCTACATAGTGCCTTTTCTTCCACCAAATACTTCACAAGATGTCACTGACATTATTTAAAGTGATTACATTTAGCAGAAGTGAATGCCATGGAAGAGCACAATTACTCTCATGGCAAATTTAGCCCTTTTGACAATCTCCCCTACAGGTTAGCCCCCCCCCCTTCACTCACACCCGCCCCCAGCCCAATCACTGCGTGCACACGCACCCACCACCTTTTAACACAGACACAAACACACAATATCCCGTCATCCATACTGTGAAAACTATATATCAGAAAACAAAGAAAACGCTGGCTTATGTTTCAATCCAAGAGGAAACAATTGCTGTCAAGCAAGTTCATCTCAATAAACAATGTGAGGACGCTGGTGTTGGCTCATGTTTACGGCACGTTCAGCGTCATCATCAGACAAAAAACAACTTCATTTAACGAGGTGGGAATCACACTATTATCACGATACTTAAGTTATGATACAATATTATTTCAGTTTCTTTTTTTTGTTTTCATTTTCAACCAATCAAGTTATTCGCCACATAACATCATAAGAATATGATTTCAATAAAATGCAATGTTTTGCGATATGCTGAGTAGGGATGTTCCTAAAGACTCATTTTCCTGCAATTAAACCCAAGTTAAAAATTATACCAGTCGAAGAAATGAGAGAAAATACTTATTATACTTATAATTAGTCAAAATTGATCATAATTTATATAAAATGTTCAAAACATGTCAGAAAAGATATATTGTGTAGATTATAAGAGCCATTTGAAATCATTAATCATTTCTTTCAATAACCAAATCTAACAAGGTCTCCCTCCGAAGCCATCGAAATCCAGTGCTTGGGCAGTGACTTCCAGCGTTAGACAGTGATGAAAAACACCATCATTTAATGTCGGCATGATATGTGGCCAGTCTTCATTATAGTTTAACGTCACCAACAACCACCAACTCTCACTCAGAAGGCTGGGGTTCGTCTCCTGTAAAATTCTGAAGTCACACCCTGTTCTCTTTTCCTAAACCCAACCACATGCATGTTTTTGTTGAAGGAAAAAAAAAGTCAATTTGCAGTGTTGTAGCGACATAGAGCATTTATTTTGAAAGAGACTGAATGCAACATGTACAATTCCTGTGAAAACAGAAGTTTATTTTGAAAAGAACAATGTATGTAACAGGCAGAACTTGACACAGCGTCCCAGAACATCAACAACGAACACACCCAGGGTACCTTGCACATCATATCTAGATGTGGAAAGCCCATGACCAAACGTCGATATGTGACGAGGTCGGAGTGAGAATGTGTTGCCAAATCATATTTTAAATGCCTTTGAAATGTGTTGCACTTGCCAACATTGCATTTCACCCTACAATACATGACAACTCACTAAATAAATGTTGAAAAATGACAAAATTCCTGAGGAAAATAATTCTTTAGGAAATGTGCCGGCTTATTACAGAGGTATGTTCACCGGGTGAACGCAATCACTTAAAATAATAATAAATAAAAGTTGAACAAATTAGTATTTCTGGTACCAACTAGCAGGTGTAGTAACCTTTAATCGAGTAGTGGGGTAATCGTGAGTATTGCAGAAACACATATTGCAATTTATTCCCTGTATTTCAACTACAAACAACACCCCCAGAGGAAACTTTGTCAACATCTGTTTTATCAGAAAAGATAAAGTTTTCAGTCTGTTCATCTCACTACAATCATTTTTATTGCATCAAAATCTTCGTAGTGGACCAAAAAAGCAGCTGATTTTATTAGGCTACCAAAAATTTCATTTGGATTTGCAATATTAATCATTTATATTTGGTATGCAATGATTCTGGGTCGATACCGATGCCGATGTTTAGAGTAACAATTTGGCTCAACATTCTTACAGGAAGCGAACAGCAGGCTCCTGGGTGAAAGTCCGCTCTTTGTTTGACTCATCCACCGCCCCTCCCGCCTGCCCTACAGGGACTTCTCAGCTCCTTAAATTATGTTGCTATCAGCAGTGTTTGATACTGACGTTGTTCGGCTGCATTTTATTACACCACCATGACAGGATGCCTTTTTCATAGGTTTCTGACGCCAAAATCACTGACCAAACCGCAGCATTTAACAACTGCAGAATGAGAACAGGTTGACTGTGTCCTTTCATCCCACTGGTGTCCAAGGGAAGATCTCTGGTTGTGCCAAACACATTTTCTATTGTCCCCATGACAACGAAACAATGCTAGTCTTAGGTCCCACTTTTTATCCTGTGCAAAACTGATGTGACACAATGGGAAAAACATCTGCCACTGCCATCTTACTTGCCGATTGGCCAATGGCAGTAAACAAGATGATTATCGCCTGATACTGACTGGCTAATAAATCAGTGCATCTCTAATTTATATTAAAAAAAATCAATACTTGATATGTATCAATACAACACTGCCATGCAAAATATTGAGATACTATACTGTATCAATTTTTGCCTCACACCCCAGTTTATTTATAGGTGTTAAATCTGGATTTTAACCGTTTTTTATGATGGCTTTTGAGGTACTTTAGACAACACCATCACACAATATATCTGGACTAATTTAATAAATATTAATATTCTGTAAGTAAATGCACATGACATACATCAAGCCAGTGGTTACATCTGTAGAACACTAATAGAAAAATCTGTTTGGTGCATAAAATTAAAATTCTAATATCAGTGTAGAAAATCTATCTGAAGCCTAAGCAGACATGAACACACACACACACATACACATGTTCATTCTCACTTACACACACACACACACACACACACACACAAATAAGAGATTTTTTTTCACAAGGACATGCAGAGCCTGAAGCCAGTGCTTAATTGCATGAGCTATCATTACATGGAAAATCAACAATTTTAAAAATACACCGAACACCTTTCATCTTCACCCTCCTCTAATCGCACCAGTAAGAGCCGTCTGGAAGGGAGCTTGATGTAGTCAAACTATCTAAACAGCGCCAGCGGGTGCCTCACAATCAGCACCACTGATGCAGATACTTTTGGACACGGCGGAGTGCTGCAATGCTGCCTCGCACTGCTGCCATCCTTTCACCATCTCGTCTCCGATAGGGAATCAGATGTGACCCGCATGCCATGTTTGCCTGTTTCGCCCATGGTGAACAGCAGACAAATGAACCAGAATCGCAGACACCGACACAGATCTCTCCCCTCTGTGTTGGTCTCTACTCGCATTTTGAAAAGCCATTTGGAGATTGGTGTTGAAACCAAACTGTTACTTGTCTCTGTCTTTGTGGAACAGCGAGGATGCACTCGTCTCCCTCCTTCCCCGCTGAAGCGCTGCCCTCAGCCCTTGGGGAAATGATATAATGAGGATCTCTATGCCTACACTCTGCCTCATTTCAATTGTAAACGCTGCACACACCCTGCACTTTGGACCAGTGATGGTTGCATTATGGGCCGTGCTCAGAATATGACAGTCCATCATGTCAGCACAATGTGCCACCTCACTTTTCACAGCTTTTCACAGTCTCATGCAGTTTATTTTATAGTCTAGTTTCTGCTGCTTTGAGAAAGTTTCAAATGTATAAATGTGATTGGTATTAGTGATAAAATAACCTGCAAATGTGGTACGTACTTTGCTTTCCGTAACTGCTAAAAGGCTAACAACACTAACAAAAGCTAACCTAGTTAAACAAGTGTTAAGACATGAGAAACATGTTAAGCAATTGCTCAGTATTGTTGGTATAACTGAGCAACACTGGTGAGGCTGAATGCAGCAATTAGCGAGAACAAGGTTAGTGAATGAGTGACGTGCCAGGTTAAAGGTCAACTCACATTTGAGGCAAGCATCGGCGCCAAACTCCCAATTTACACACACTGGCCCAACCTCTTAGCCTTAATATTGACAAATGCATAACAGCAGTGTCAAGTGCTCAAGGGTGATCTACTTTTTTCCTGATGTGGGGCTCCCTGGAGTATGGTGCAGAAACATATTCTCTTCAAACAATCCCAATGACAGCCAAATAGCCTGCTTGTCGCTTGTAAAAAACCTTCTAATGATGCGTGTCGAGGGAGCGCCCTGCCTTCTTGTAGCAGACGACTCCCCTGTGTACGAGGAAAAGCAGAGGGAAAAAATAATCATGTTTCCCCCAAATCATTCCTCCTCGTGAAACCCAACGACACCCGAGCATCTAAACAAACCCTCTCCTTCTCTCAGGATCTCTCGCGTTTCCTTCCCTCCTGCTTTTCTGATCTGCCAAGTCAACATTCATTACAATAACCATTAAATTTCCATTTTCAAACAGTATTTGCACATATGCGCAGACTGGAATATCTATTGGAAAAAAATTGGACATGATAGGTACATGAGTAGAAGCACAGGGGTCTTCGTGCTGCTATTGCATCAATGTAACAGGGAAGGAACTGTTCCATCCCTGTGCATACATGTCAGGCTCCCCCTCTCCACCTTTCATATTATAATTAGAACAAAAATGATAGGAAGTTGGATGTATGCTGTCTGGGGCTTAATGTTTCCTCATGAAATATTGGGGGAAGAAGACAAAATCACATTCATGTATTTCTAATATTGTTTCTTGTAAGATGTTGCAGTCTCGGCCAAAAGGAGACGACGCATTGTAGGTTTTAAATGCTACAAACTAATGTTGGATATCTGTAGTTTTAAAGGGTATTCAATTGGTATTTCTATTTACATATTAAAGGAAACTTATTCTAAAGGCAGGGCTGCAACTAAGGGTTGTGCATTATGTATAAATTCATAATTTAGTCTATCAAAATGCTGCACGAACATGGAATCAGGCAGATGGTAGACAGCACACAGACAATACTTCTGGACAGAAACAATCAATCAGTCAGATGTAATGGCACCATGGTAAAATACATGACAATATGTTGCTATGGAGACGTTGAATTGTTTATAAAGAATGGAATAAAACATATTAAATAAAATTATTTTGTGTCCAGTAACTGTCCAGATCGCCCATGTTTTTGCCTTGTCTGAAGGAGCTATAACATCTGACTGTAAACTACAACATGAGGACGGCAAAAAGTTAAAATTAGGGCTGTCAAACAATTCATCTTTTTAATTGCAATTGATCGCTGAATTTCAGTGGTTAATCATGATTGAGTGCCTTTTTTATTGCATGTTTACATTTCATTATATTGGATTTCAAAACAGTTTTGAAGTCCATATCAGTCTTCTTTGGGAATTAATGAATGCAAAGAAATTGACTTCATGACTTCATTGATTTATTTATTTCAAATCAGTGCTGCACCGCTACAACAGTGTGGTCTTGAAACTATGGCAACCTACCAACCTGAGGACATCCCTTGGACCTGAGTCTTCCATGATGTTGACTGGTCTGCAGTCATTTTACACCCATTTAGCAGCACTGTAGTTAGCTTCTTCAGTTTAGTTTCATCCACAGGTCTGAGGTGATTCGTAAATACCAAAATAGTGCTTTGCCGACTTTGCCAATGCGGTTAACTCTGTGATATTTTAATTCCATGTGAAATAAGGTCCATATCAGTAGTCAACTGAGTCATCTTGAAGTTTTTTAAGTGACTTGAATAGAACAGAATAACACGGTATGTTTGGACGTTAATCGCACCGTGATTAACGCATTAAAGCTGACAGCCCTAGTTGAACTTTAAACTGCAATGACGTCTACTGTTACCATTGCCAGCATTCTCTGCCAACCTCATGTTATCTAACCATCTAACCTTAAATGATTTACATTGTGCAGTCTACCATCTGCCTGATTCCTTCTGAACACAGCTTAAATCTCAGATATTAGCTTTCAATCACAAGTTCCCAGAGCACAAGCTGACATGTTCATATTGGTCATTTTGTCCTCTTGACAGCCTGAAATCCAAATATATTCTCTCTACTATCACATAACACAAAGAAAAGCAGCAAATCCTCATCATTCAGCATCTGGACCTGGACAATGTTTGCCTGAAAAGTGACTTACATTACTAATCAATTATCAAAATATTTGCAGATTGATTTTCTGTTGACTGATATTTCAGCTCTATTGTAGTCACATTTCTATGAGAAACTGCTACTGTATCTACATGCCTTTTTGCCATGTACCTGAACTAACCCCAGTTAGACACAGTAGAACTATCATGATGGGTATTCAAGAGAAACAGCAGGAAATTAAATAAAACACTACTTTACCAAGAAACTCAGTGGTTAATAAGATCATTAGAGATGCAGTAGAAGAGTATCTTGAGGGTGCAAGCTAGTTCATCGTCAAATCACAGAGCCTCTGTTGAAAACATATCTTTTTCATGTTCACCGAGCAGATGACAGGGCAGCCAATGAGAGAGCAGGAGGCTCCGTGTCTTAATGCCAAGAAAGTGGGAGTGCTAACGGGCCCTGATTAGCTCCGTTTATCTCTAATTAATTACCTTTACCTAATTAGATGCTCTGTTTCAGCTAGACATGGAGTCAAGTAGACTAGATTATTAGTGTGCTCATCGGGCCTTTATAAAGGGCTGAAATTAATGTTACGTGCAAAAGAATCCGCTGCTTTAATTGCACAGGTGTTGCCTTATGGCAACACTTCATCATCCAGCGGCTCCCCAAGATTATTAGCAGGGATTCATACAAAGGGACTATTCTGTGAACTGCACCGTCGCAACAGCTCATTAGTTAGCCTTGTTATTGTATTATTTATTACGTTTGGCCTTCCCCCATTGCCCATATTGATTCATAGACCCTATTTTTTTGCCTCCTCTTCTCCTTGGCTGTCTGTTATTTCATAGCCAGTTAGTGAGTCTAATTTCAAAGCCTGTTTTCACAGAACACCAGAAGCCATAAAGACGGAAAAAGTGGAAGAGTGTGTTTTCACACTTGCTTCTCTTTTATGAAGAAAAGCCCCAATACATTTCCAAATAGCTTTCCTCGATAAACAAGGAAAACACAACACAAAGACTGGCAAAATTAATTTGATGATAACTAACTTATCATTGATAAAATTACACATTTAAATCCCCAATGTGGGTTTTGTGGGGGAATATTTTCAGAATACACACAGATTTGTATTTTCTTCACTGTGACCCCAAATATCAATCTGTTATACATACAGTGTATTTAAAAAGTAAACTTATTACCATGATGCAAAGTGTGTTTACTTATTATCTGAGAGGTCACATTCTGCAACCAGAAACCCTGTCAACCCAGTGAATTTGAGACAGTGTCATGCCATCCGGTTCAACTGTTACCACCGATTAAATGGGCATTATTATGGTTATCAGTATCATAGAAGGATCAGTAGGGTCCTGCTGCAGTCAGCGCATTAGACTACCATGTTTATTGCTGTGGAAGAAGTCAGGACTTTTACCCCGGAGAAGACCTGGGTTTGTTTGTTATGTTTTACCATAAGGTGGCCCCTCTGCAGTAAGGCATTTATGAGTATTTGTTACCTTGCAGCAAAGGTAAACAAATGTGTCTTTGCACCATCAAATTCAATATTTTCGTCCAGGATTGTTCCTTTCTGTATTTGGAATCCACAGCTAGCTTTGCTAAGGAGACTCAAGACAAAACACCGCTCTTAATGTTTGGCAAAATTTAGAGAAAAGGCGCCAGACCGTAGACATGCTATGCTATGACTCACATTTTAGTTGACGAAATGTTAAAACGTTTTTTTAAATTTGTTGTCACATACACTCGTCAACGCAGTTATATTGTGAGATGCTTGTATCTAAAGTTTGTCTTTAATCAATGTCTAAGTATCATTTTAACATTTCAGTTAGCCTAACATCAGCTGACTAAGCTAAATCAGTTATGCTAGCTGTTTCCCCCTCAGCTCCAGTCTTTGTGCTAAGCTAAGCTAAGCTGACTGACTGCTATCTTACATTCTTACCATACAGATATGAGAGTAGTATCAGTCTGACCATTTAACTCTCCACAAGAAAGTCTACTTCACAAAAATGTTAAATTATTGCTTTAAAAGGACAAGTTTGGTATTTTCTAACCTTGTTAGTTATTAATGGGCACAACATTTTTTGACATTGGTCCAGAATTGAGCCAGAGTGCAGCAGGCGGCAGCAGCATAACTGCTCAAGGCATGTTTGCACCACTTAAAGTGCTAAATTTTGCCACTGACAGGCTCAGATTATTATAATAGGTGTCTGTTAAAGAACAGGATCCTTTTTGCTTTCCTAGAAACAGCCCCAGAATTGTCATCACCAATAGCTATGTTTCCATCCAAAAGTGATTCAAATCATTTGGAAATGTGCATTAAAAGAAATATGAATCCTGTGTGTTTCCATTAAATGTACGGGCTTTGGTGAAAACTACAAATTCACGCAAGTTTTCCACAGAACCGGAAACAAAACAAGCCTTGCATTCTTCTTGTTCTATGTTTTCTGGCGGGTGGCAACCAGCTTGTAAATGCATTACCGCCTTCCCAACCCGGAGTGTGGATATCACCATAGAGAGAGGTGCGCTACGTCAGACTTAATTCGAACATAACTGTTTCCATCCCCCGTTTTGCGAATCAACATTTTTTTCAAATCAACCAAAACCCGGCTAAAGCAAGCATATTTTAGTTTGTGCGAATCAGGGGATTTTAATTCGAATTTTGGCGTTTCCATCATAATTTTCCGATGCGATACTTCTAGATGCGCATCTAAATAGGCTGATGGAAACATGGCTAATGTCACCAATCTCTGTTTAGTTAAACTGTAATTTTTGCGTGTAAAGAGCCAACACATCTGACTGGGTGAATTAATGGTCTATTCTAACCCAGCCAGAGATGGTGATTGTTGGAACAGTGAAAAGACAAATCAAGACAACTTTTTGAGTTTTATTCTTTCCTGTTGACTTGAAATGAAGTGTGTTTTACGATGATAAATGTAGTGTTTATCAAAATGGAAGTCTGGTGGGTTTTGTTATAAAAATTTCAGGGCTGCTTCTGGTTAAACAAAAATAATGTACTCTTTAGCAAAAAGGTCTATCTTTGTAGGGATCCTTTCCATTATGTTGCTACAAGAGAATAATAATCTGAGCCTGTCAGTGGCAATAACGAGCACTCATGTCAATTTTTAAATACATGTTCCTACGTATTATATGTCGCTCCTTTAGTCACTTAGACAGAAAAACATGGAACAATATGTGTGAGGTTGATAAATACCAAATTTACCCTTTAACTAGCTAATCTGCTTCACCCTAGTACAGTGAAATCAAGGATGTTCATAACACTGAAATATGCAAACTATGGTGTGTATTGAAACCCCAGAACAGAGCTGAATCAAAGCTGCCATGTCCACAAAATTAAAAGTCTCAACCCAATGGCCAGAATAAATGTTAGCACTGTACATTTCTGAAAACCACAGATATGTTACATTTGTAAGTAATTACGTAGCGGATATGTTGAAACTTGCTGTGGTTAATACGTAGGTATGTTTAGGCACCAAAACCCCTTGGTTATGGTTGTGATAAGATCATGTTTTGGCTTCAAACATCCAGTTTTGGGGGCACAATAGCTACTGGAAACACCATAATGTGTCGCTACAAAACACCCAGTGTAACGTATCTGTGGTGTGTAGAAACGTACATTGCGAATATTTTCTTCTTGCAACTGGGCTGCAAAATCTCCATCTTTGTTGTTATGGTGAGGTCATAGCAGGTACACGTAAAAGTAAAATATGCATCATAAAAGTAAATGTAAGCGACTAAAGAATGATATGAGAGAGATTGTAACCATTTGTATGTCACAGTGCACTGTCAGTTCAAACATTTGTAAAATGACAAGACCATCGATTTGGGAAACATCAAACTGAAATGTCTCTGAAGGTGAGCAGTAAATGTAAAATAAGGTCCCTGACAGCCACAAAGGAAAATGCCTTTAATTGGCAGCAGCTGAAGCGAAACCTTTTTTTTGCCAATCAGATTGTTTCCCTGCTCATCGCTGTCCAGCTCCACCAGCTGTTTTTTTCCTATTCTCCTCCAATCTCACATCGTGTTGTTCCGGGGGAAAAGCGAGGCTGACAGCTTGAGGAAGTCTGATGTCCTGGCACTTATAGCCCTGGCAAAGGAGTGGATAATGCAGTGAAGTGAGGGATGTGGAGAGATAGATAGAGAGAGAGAAAGAGAGCCTGAGGGAAGCAGACTACTGTACATGCATATGGTCCTCTCCTGGTTAGCTTCTCCACCGCTTCCTCCTCACCACTTATGGCCCCTCGCAACCCCGTCTTATGGCACCTTTGCCAATAAGAATGGGCAAGGCAGCTGTAACCAAGCATGCTCAAGGCCACTGACCTGGAAACGTGGCTCAACCTAGCAAGCCCACTCACTAGCCCCTACTGGATTTCTATGGCCGGGAGAATGTGAGCCCCCGCCGCCCCTCCTACTTCATTTCACACTGCCCATAACACTCAGCTTACTGGCAGTGTTATTATCGTCCGAAAATGCACGTGCAAATGCTCAGTCTAAATATGTACACGAGCATGACAACGCAGATTAAAATGTCAATATCCTCCAACGCAGTTTGTCATGTTAGCATCAAGCATCAGCACTAAGTGAAGTGAACGCTTCAAAAGCTTTGCAAGTCAAGAGTCTATGTTTGAGGGTTTTCTTTAAGGTGCTCAACTATAATTGTCTTTAGTTGGCTGTGATGGATATAATAAGATAAATTTCCGACTGCACTCCCCCCCTCCATCTTCACTTTATTTCATCACATGTCTGTAAGATATCACACGGTGTGACAATTTCTTAACAAGGCACACTTCAAATTTATTCAACAATAGCCCATCACTTCAGAAATTTCTCTCAGTGAGGAAAAAAAACGGGCACGCCATGTTTGTTCAATGGCTCGGAATGAGTGAAATTAACAAAGATGATGTGACACTATCTGTCATCAGCCATTACAAATCAATGGGCTCTCCACCCGCTCGGGCATATTCCCAGTGGTTTTACTTGCTTAAAAGTACAGCAGGTATTTTAATGCGTGATGAAAGGCTCGTTTCATAGCCGAGCATGAAATATGAGGGACATGTGACGACTGCGACGCGACCTCCTGTCTCAGAAGCTGCTCACGGAGACAAGATGAGAAATCAAGCGTCACTTTTGAGATGTGACGACGGGCTTTAAACTGAAGTATCTTAACTTGTGTCACGTTTAGAAACAATTAGAGCCCATTGATGTTTGATGGTGGAGTGGGGGACTGCTCATTTTAGACGTTTAGCATTTCAAGTACACTGACATATTCGACTTAAGACAAAAGGCTGTGTTCTACTGATGGTGTAATGACAGACATTGCTTTAGCTTGTCTTACACCTGTGTCGTAATCAACCTACTTCAGCATAAAACAAGTAATGGTGACCTAAATTTGCTCCATATCGCTCATTGATGTTACTTCTTTCATTCTATTATGATACATATACATATGACAACATGGCACTGATTTGAAGTGGGATGTTCACCACACTCTTGTTTGCTTGATCATTTATTTCTGAACTTGTTTAATGCCAGTGAAAAGTTGGATGAAGGCCCTCTGCCAGACAAAGGTCACTCAGCCAAGAGCACAGAGAACATTCTCCCACTTCCCATCCCATTTCTTTAGAAGTGTGGGTGGAGCGTAGGGGTGTCTCTCACACTCTCTCTCCCTGACACACTCCCGCCGCACTGCTGTCCTCAGCATCTCCGTGGGGCGGTGACTAATTGCCCCCGTAAATCACTGTGCGGGCCGCGCGATCCTCCGTTTATTTTTCCTGACAGTAATTTAGTGCTTGCTCTTTTACACACTTGTCATCGCGTGTTTTTCCTCACATTAGAGGCTGGTGGAAAAAGGACGGTAATTAACGGTGCGACGCGCGCTCGCCATGGCTCTTTCATCATAGTGTGATAATTGTGCTCCTTGTCTGTCACAGTAACCTCTCAGTTTCCCCTGGAACTTCCTCGGTGCTATTTGTCAACCCTGAGAAATAGGAAGGATTCTGGGGGCCTGGCTGCGATTCGGCTCGCCTCGCTACCGGTTTTCCTATTTGTATCAAGACTGGGTCATTTATATTTCACACAAAACTTGTCAAAAATATTAGCCTTATCCTGCACAGGAAGATAAAAGATATATGGTAAACACGCCTGAAGTGCTTGATAGCTGCGGAGTTCCACACCCTCCTCCGCTTTTTATTTCCTCCTTCTTTTTTATTCCTGAAAGGAGGGGAGGTCGCAGAGGAGTTGGCAGGGACAGCCTAATAAACAGTCCCTCCATTCATAGTGCTGAGATGCAAAAGCCAGGGCAGTGGGGATGCGCGGAACAGCTGAGACCATAGAAAACCCATTCAATGAACTAATCTATTTACAGGAAAGCCCAGTTCACTCATCTCTTTAGAATTTACAGTGGGATAATGCAGTGTATGTGCTGCAGAGCATGTCATATTCTATTTTTATCAGCTGTGGGCAGGTGATTCACTGTCTACCTTGTTATCCTCTGCTGTTCCATGCTGGGGATGCACAGTATCCATCACCCATAACCTGCACCCCAGAGGTTAAGTCATCAATAACTTTGCTGCTGAAAATATTGCAGAGGACTTGGAGGTTTGCGTAAGGTCCTTTGACTGGCTGTCCACGTCCCGCTCCGCGTCCCCCCCCCCCCCCCACCTCCACCTCCACCTCAACTGCACCCCCTTCTCCCAACTTCTCCTGGATTTTTTAATATCTTTATTCTCCTGTCACAGACAGGGGCTAATGGGATGTGTGGTCAAGATTTCAGGATCCATCACTGGCTTGCTGAAGAATTAGCATGGGCCCCATGCATCACCTGCCAGAGCTGTCAGGCCTGCTGTCTACCGCGCTTCATTATAGCGCTGGCACTGTGCTGCCTGTCTCCCCTCTGTGCTTGCTTCTCCCCAGCCAGAAACAGCGGCCGGGGAGAAAAAAAAAAGGCCCTACCACGCCCCTCAATGTCAGCCCTGGTCACCAGCCACTAAATTAGGATACACTGTCGTGCTTTTAGAAATTAGGAAGAGGAGCGGACAGAGCTCGTGTCTGCCGAAGATGCTCGCAGAGACAAGTGATTCTCCCTCCCTCCTCTTATCCTTTCACTCCTCCTTCTCTCCGTGACATAGCTTTAAGTGCTTTTTTTTCTTTTTTATCAGGAGTAAAAAGTCTTTAAAAACTATTAGGATAATTAAGCAGCATTTGGCCCCTGTCGCGCTGAAGGAACTATTTGATTACTCATGTCCCTCTGGTTGGGAGTAGAGGGTACTGCTCTCATTTTTTGGTGGCTAACCCCCTTGTGCCTCATTCAGAGCCTGGACCCAGAAAACCCCCTCGAGAGCCATTCTTTATGTCTCCTCTGCAGCGCAGATTAGACCGGCAGTGCTAAGAAGGTCACAGTGAAAATGAAGAGAGCAAAGCAGGACTACAGCTGGGGACCCTGCCCCGGTCCTTTCCCTCTCCCTCTTATTAGCAAATCAAAGCTGCCTCCAGAAAGATTCACACTCCTCACCTGATTTTGTCCTTTTCCGCTAATCACATAGCCACTTTGCCTTGACTGACAGTTTTCTTTATAATTGGCCCATGATCTGGCAAGGATCTAATAACCAGAAAATCCCCTCTGAGGGTCCGCCGGGCTTGGGCGACCTGTCTACACACACACACACACACACACACACACACACACATACACACAGTGCCTCCACCATCCCCCTAACACCATCTGCAAAGGGCCGTTGCCATGCCACACTGTTTGTGCACAACAGCGGCGAGCTAATCTTAACGTTCAATAATGGTGTGAATATTCAATGAGCAGCCCAGGCAGAGGATCCACAGTAGCACACTCTAATTACTGTTCATTTGCCAGAGTATCAAAGCCTAATTACTGTTCATTTTAATGCTCGAGAGAAAAGGGAGGAGAGTCAAGGCAGGGTTAGAGGAAGATGCCCTCCAGAGATCAGTCAGTCAGTCTTTATCCGTCTCTTTCGCTGTCTCTCTGCTTACAGCCAGTTCATTGTCTTTGTGCGTGCCAGGCAGCGCTCGTGTCTGTGTACATCCTGCGTGTATCCGTACGCCTGTGTGTTTTATTGTGCGAGCAAACATTCAGAATTTCTTCAAACAAACACGTTAATCAATCACAGAGACAGCTTAGAGGAGAGGGAAAAAAAGGAGACATGAGAGCACAAGACGAAGGCAAGAGACAGGGTCCATAATCCTGAGCTTATTGTTTCTTTTCCCTTTTTTATCTGTTTAATGTGTTTTGGGTAAATATCAGACAAGGGAAGGGAGGGGACTGCCGTCATATTGTCTTTGCCTTCACCAGAAGAAAGCTCCCTTTTTTTTTCTTCCCTCTCACCTAATCCTGACAGAAGCCACCACAATCACTATCTGCCACCCATTTGACAGTTTCTGTCACCAATTAGCAGCTAAATCAGCATCTCCCCAAACAAGAAAACGAGGCAATTTATATGTCTTATAAATTATTATTTAGCGCTTGTCTAAGTGGGTTTTCTTCTCTTTTCATTCACACTCTTCCGCCTTCACATTAGAAAACAGACGACTGCAATGCAGTTGGCGGCTCACTGGTCCTCTCAGATCTTCGGGCTCCCCGCGTCGGCGCAGGAGGCCCCTATGGGCGGGGAAATAAACCCTGTCTTCCCCTATCAGGAAGTTTGTCTTGTGAATTTTCTACCCCTTGCTCCACAAAATTTACAAGGCATCGACAACCCCTTTAATGAGGCACACCAAGCTGTTCGCCGGCTTTCCCCATGATAGGATGTTAAATGAAAAGCTGCGTGCAACATGCACGGTTTGTTATCATTCAATCTGCTTGAGACCGCAAACTGGTCATTATCCAGCCATTATTTTCCTTGATTTACAATCGCGGGTGGAGGAGGCGATTGCTGGGGCTTGTTCTCCCCTCAGTGGGACGGATTGGAACCAGCTTGAAAATTTGCATTTACATGATCCGGCTGAGCAGCTTATTAGATCTGGATATTTATTTTCCACTTAAACCGATGTTTGATTACACTTTAATAAAGAACAGGAAAACCATTGAGCTGGCTGGGACTAGCTGATCCTGCCCAGTGGTTATTTGGGATTTTGTGTAATGAAATGAGAGGGACAACAGATATGAAAGCTTAGGTAGTTTATAACAGAGACGCAGATGAAGATGATAAGTAGGACAACAACGAGGGGATGCAGGGGGAAGACCCTGTAAAAATCACATCCATTCCCTCAATGCAACTAAACTGTTATTGTCTGAGAAAAGGCGATCATAAAGGATAACAAGGAGATTCAGAACCAACATTCAGATCAGACACAGACTTCTGACAGGTTGAACCTGCTGTTGGGAACAAAATACCAAACATCCACCCTATAAAATATGTCATGATCCACAACTACGGCAGCAAACAGCACTGCAGAGGCGTCTCTGTGCAGTACCAAAGTGTAACAACACAGTCAGATTTAAACACGGGCACAGGTCTACATGAGGACCAGATGATGGTAACCCATAAGAGAAAGGGATCTCTCACCTTAACAGTTAAATACTGGTAAGAGTTCCAGTGAGTGCTCTGTAATGCATTATAATAAAATACAACTAATTGCACAAACTCATCTCAAGATTATTTTCATTATCTGTTAATCTGCTTTTAATTCTAACAAAAATATTAATTAGGAAAGCACAAAAATATCAGCACCTCATCAGTATCGGCCAATATTGGCTTTAAAATTAGCTATCAGAATCGACCAACATGCTTTTTCTTATTTTACACAATGAATGAATATTACATTGAAAAGTATTGTATTTCATGTCTCCACCTGCTTATGGGCCATCACTATAAGAGTATGCAGCATATTATCATGTTAATCCTACTACAGAAGAGACTTGATGATCACTAAAATTAGGTGGGGAAAAAAGTGGATATATCGAGATCGGTATCGGTTACCAGCCAAATGAGCTGCTACATATCTGCATATCAGACATTGGCAAAAAATCCAATATTGTGCATCCCTTATATTAATCAGTGGTTCAAGAGAATAGTAGAAAATGCCCATCACAATATCATAAAGCCACTTGATGTCATCAAATTGCTTGTTTTAATTCAAACCGAAAGACATTAAGTTTATTGTCAAGTAAAAGCAACACAAAGCAGAAAATCCTCATGAAGAAGAAAGAAAATATTTGACTACAATTGACCTAAACAATTAATCATTTATCGAAACAGTCGATGACTTTATGTCGATGATGAAATTGTTTACTGTGCTATAGGGCTGGTTGATATTACACCTGTCCCGACTACTAGGTACAGGCAATCGAAGCATTGTGACAAAATATTCACATGTAATTGAACGTTTGGGGTGGGTGGGGGGCTGGTTCAGTTGTTGCACCTAAAATTACGTGACAATCACAATAGCATGCAGGTCAGAGTAACATCAGTCATAATAGCTAGAAAAAGAATACTTTGCGAGTCGACTTAGCTGTTACCAAGGCTACAGTTTTCAGGTGATTCGTGAAGCTTACTGTAGATTTGTCATAGGCCAGTTTCCTTTGGCATATTGGACACTCGACTTTTTTAGGTCAATTTTGAAACTATTCCAGACGCTTGATTTTTTCTACATCTTGCTAGCCTATCTGTAAGCCTGCCACGTGTGGTCAAACTGTCAGAGTCACAAAACTAGGCCTATCACAAAGTTTAAATGTCCTTGTCTGAGAATAACTAATAATTATTGTTGATGCATAATAATTTATTCGAGTACACCTCTTCTTAATTTATGGGATATTTGGGCTAATAGTAAAAAAATAAATAAAACAGAGCATACGAATACTAATTGTGACATTGATTATCATAGCAACAATAAGCTTTGAAGCTTTCAGGTCATCCCTAGCCGATATAATGATATACATGTATTACATTAATAAAGTATATTGAGATGTCCTGTATTTAAAGATCCCCTACAGAAATACCCAGTGGCTGGATGATATGGAGAAAAATCAAACATCACAATATGAATGACTAAATACTTTGATCCCGATATTGTAGAGTTGACTATTGGTGCTTTCACAGAAAATTTACACAATGAGATTTTGGGGGGAAAAAATCATCAGTAATGTGGATATAATGACTAAGTGGGAAAAGGCATGCACAGTCTGGTAAGTACAGAAAATGCTTTACTGTAATGCAGCCCTTAAAACCAGGAAAAAACGACACTAACAATATTACAATATCAAAAATTCAAAAAAGACGAAAACTAGTTTCATATCACAATATCAATACAATACTGATATGTCACACAGTCTGACATAATCAACAACATTACCCAGTCAAGGATGAATCATAAAGCCATGCGGTGTCACACAATTGTTTGTTTTGATCAACCAAAACAACAAAACCTGAGGATATTCCCTTATTTTAAGCATGTAAAAAAAATACTCACAGTTCAATATATTTGCCTAAAAAACAACCTTAACAATTCATCAACTACCCAAATAGTTGATGATTTTTCAGTTGATGGACTACTGTAATTACTTATTCAAGATATTTATGTAGAGCCCAACTGATTTATCAGTTTGTCTTAATGTGACATATAGGCATATAGAAATACCTTTGTTTTTTGTTTTGTTTTTAATTTTTTTTTTTAATTTAAAAAAATGTAACTTAACATCTCCTTTTGTTTTTTTGTTTTTGAACAAAGACCTTCTTAAAATCGCCTTCTTCCTCAGTGAAATGCCCAAAAATATGAATGTGCAAATATTGTACATTTGACTGGAGATGTTAAGTTTCCACCTCACAGTTCTGTAAGTAAGTTGCATATTGGCGCATGATTAACTACTTGAAAACTCTCTGTAATGTCACAAAATCCTGCTGGTATGTCCAGTATGTAACTGAGATTTAAAGTGAGCAAAGACACTTCTAGTCTCAAACATCCAAGTGAAGATACAATAATTAAAAATAGTTACCCCTCATTCTCTGGACAGGCCAAAAGCATTCTCATGTGCTTATGTAGCTTTTTTTCTTGAATATTAAGGAAATGTGCTATATCACAATATACAGCATTTTGATATTAAAATCTAAAATTAGATATGCAGTGGTTCTTGTTGTTCAACTAAAGTATTTTGAAAAGTCTGGTCTGGAGTAAAGAAATAAAATTATTTCCATGGTCTGGAGTTTAGCCAAAACACGATAAAATGACTCAAGTGTTGTGTTCATGTCTTTAGGGCCAGAGGTAAAAACTTCAGGGTAGTGGTTATTGAATATCTATCGACACTAACTGTACAAAAAGAAATCCTGTCCCAGCTGACAGGACATATGGGAATATAAAACAAATGAGTATGTCAGCCAAAGCAAAAATGGAAAATACTATGAGACTACAAGTCGTAATTGCTTATGGACATTTGCTTTAAGCCAAGTGATGTTACACTTGACTTAATCAATATTTGCCTTGAGAAGCCATTCATAACCAAGACACAGTTGATGAATAAGTCACAGTAGTAGAGTGTATCTCTGGTGGAAAGCAAAAGGTCATGATCCGCGATGGGGGCAGTGTAGGTGCGTTTCATGGACACACTAGCTCATTTCTGGACTTCAAGATGATGCATGTGATCCAAACAATAGGCTTATTTACGCCGCAGACACTAGAGGCGGTGCACCTCACAGACAGCCCACTGAAGGTTGAATTCCAACACTTTCTGGAACCATAAACTTGAGTTTGAACTTCACTAAAACAGGCTCTCACACACACATACACCTTCCCCACACATGAACATAAACACATACTGTATATAATTCCTGTCTCCCAGCTCCTGTAACTACAGCTTGTTGTCCACCAAGCAGCACAGGCACACAGAGAGAAAATGCAGAGGTGAGCCTTTGGCCTGGAGTGCCCCTCATTTAAGACGATCGACAAAATCAATAAAGTGAAGTATGTTTCCTCGCTCTTTTGGCTCTGTTCCCGCTCCTGAAGCATTCCCTCAAGTAACCTACTCCAGCTGAGTTCTGTTACTGCAGCTCTTCCCCCACGTGTATACATCCTCAACCACTCTGTCTTCCCCTCAGCAAATGAAAACTCCACCAACACAAACTATATGGTGTTCTCTTAATGGTTAACGCAGCGGTGAAAAAACAAGCCGAGCCTCGACACACATGCCAGAGAACGATGTCAAAAGCTTCTGCTTTAGACTGAAACCCTGTGCTATTACACAGCCACTTGTACAGTGAAAGTCGTTGTTTATCATCCCTCTATAAGTCAGACAAAGGCTAATGGCAACACCTCAATTACAGGAGCACAGGAGAAAAAAATGTAGGCCATATAGTTTTTTCAATACTGATTGGCTCACCAGTAAAATCACTTCAATAATGATGCAATGCAAAGAAACTTTGCTTTCCATTGTTTTCATGTGATGTCACAGCTGCTATGTGCATTATTGCATATAAGCAAAACCATACATTTTAAAATCATAAAATTGTACAACCATAAATCATAAGATCAAGTAAAACACAACATTTTAAAAGAATTATAGCAGTGTGAAGTGTAAGAGTTTCAGGTCTGTATTTGGAAAGTCCTAGCTAAAGGCTGAAGTGAACAGATACATTTTTAGCTTTCTTTTAAACATTTTGAGTGAACTGGCTCCTCTTATATCTATAGGTACTTTGTTCCATAGCTTTGGGGCATAAGTGAAAAAGGCTGCATTCACAACTTTCTTTCGTCTATTGCTGGGAATGTATGATAAACCAGCTGATCGCAGTGTTTTTGAAGGCAAATAGTTAAAAAGGGAATTAGCGAGGTAGCTTGGCCCTCGCCCATTTAGGGCTTTGTATACAAGGAGGAGGAGCTTAAAGTCAATTCTATGGGTGCTTTTTCCTAGAGTTGTCTTGCTTTGGTCTGAATCAGGGACTAATTTTGTTATAAAGTTGTATAATTTTCTAGAGTTGGTTCGTGTTCTCACAGCAGCATTTACAAGCAGACCAGATAAAATACCTTGCGCGAGAAAGCTGCTCTTGATTGGTCAGAATTTCCATGTGGGAAAAATCCAGGAAGTAAAGCAAACGTTGAAGAAGAGTACACTTGCAAGATAAATGTGACACTTTCTAATGTCACAATGGAGGGACAACTACGCAGGTTGATTTTAGCGCTGCTCATCGTGGACTATATTGCTGTCATTGTTCATTTTAGTCAAACCATACAGTTTGAAAACGAGGCGCGGCTCCAACTAGAAAACAATGTTTTGATGCATTGGATGTGTTGAATGTGCATATTAAGGCAGTACAGGAGGAGGTGCACATTAATAATCCTCCAGGACTGTAACATGCTCATGTTTAACCCAAACAATGTGTCATGTGACTGCAGCTGGTTCAGATCCCGGTCGGAACACGTTCTCACCGAAAAGAAAACCAAACCAAAAGAAGCGCACTTAGGGGGCAAACAAACTTGAGTTTGATCACACCGAACTAAACAGCGCAGGTGTGAAAGCACCCTTAAAGTTATAGGAAGCCAGCGCAGAGAAGCTAAAACTAGACTGATGTGCTCTCTCCTCTTGCCTCTGGTTAATAACCGAGCAGCAGAGTTTTGAATGAGCTGAGGTCTCTCAGTGGTTTTTCTGCATTCGCCGTTTTGAATTCCTCTTTTTCAAAGTCATGACTAATAGAATTTACTGAGAGAACAAGACTTATGGGCTGTCCACATCAAGAACGATAACTATAACTATATTAACATGATCATCCACACTGATGATCAGTAAAATTCTGTAAATGGTGGCGTCAAGCACGCGCCACCTGATAAATTCAGATGGATTTTCACTGCCTGTCAACAGGGTACAAAATTAGCACCATCCCAGCCAAATGCTGCTAAAATATGCAATTGGCTGGAAGACTTGTTACACTCAGCAGCCAAAAAAATAATGGTAATCTACTGAGTCCCTGGTAAAATCTGAAGATTCACTAGCCATTTGGCCGGTGGACAAAAAGTTAAGTTTGCACCTTGGCTGTCAATGTTTCTATTATTCATCAAATCCCTCTGAAAGTGAGGCTAACAATATTGTTTGGCACTGACATTGTTGTTAAATCTGAGGTGTGGACTCCACCATCCACTTTAGTTAGAATGTGTGGGTGGCCCTTAAGAGTCTACAGCCATGCTGGCAGCTCTATGAGGCTGTACTTCAGCACAATAGTGCTTTGAGCTAAATGCTAATATCTGCACGCTAACATTTTCACAATGCTAACATGCTTGATGCTGCATGTGTGATGTTCACTATTGGTCAGTCAGAAATTTCAACTGGAACGCCCCCTGAAGTCAAATTTACAACTTGGAAATTGGAAGAAACCCATCCAACCCCAACCTCAAAATCCAATATGGCTGCTCTGCGCATCAACAGCAGTAAAAGCTGTAATAATATACTGTTTTTAAGCACTTCCGGGTTATCTGTGTCTCCTTTAAAGAGATGTACACACAGGCCTGTCCAACTTTTATTGGTGGACATGTTGCTACGGTGTTTGTATTGGTATTGTTAACAATGGCTAATCTGGCTTAAATTAGTATTGCTAGATTTTGTGACTTGTCCAGGAACATAATCAACTCAGATGTGACGTCATTCCCAGCTTCAACCTCCGACTTCCGAGTTAAATGGAACGCAGCACAAACACAAAGTGCAGCTGGTAGTATTTGGCCTTGAACCAAAATACTGGACAAACCATACAGAAAAATCACATGATTATAAAAAGTTATCATGCAGGGACCTTGGCCTTGTTTGTACAAAACTTCACAGCAATCCACCTAATAGATTGAACTGAAAACTTTGACCTGCTGGTGGCGCTAGAGGAAGAGTCAGCAGGTCGTCAAAATCCTTCAAATGTATCCCCTGGGGATCATGAATGTCTGTACAAAATGTCATGATAATCCCTTCAATAGCTGATAAGATAGAAAAATGACATTTATCCCAAATCAGTTTCTTGGACTAGTATGTGAAGTGAGGTGATTTGGAGCGCTGGTCTGTACTGTGGTCCTGTAACATATCATTCCCCCTCTCTCGTGCTATTTCCTGTCCTCCTCTCTGCTATAAACTGATACACCATAAAGATAATCTTTAAAAACAAGTGACGCTTCACTACAAAGCTCTCCTCACGCACCCTGACGAAGGCTTTGTGCTGAACCATCAACAGTTCCAATAAATATCACATAAGAGGAAAAAGGTGCTGCTTTTTCTCTTTTTTTTATTCCCAGTATGCCCAATTAGTTAGACCCTTGCTGGGTGTGCACTCTCACCATTGGTTACTGTACAAATGGGAGGGAGACTGAATAAATCTCGGGATTTGAAGTCTCTGATTGACACAGAGACATCCCCAGGCTGTGTACCCATCAACATAAAAGTAAATCAACAGTAAAATATACAGGTGCTAAAAGCTGCTCTTCTGTTTTGATATATTTTGTCAGGAAGATGCATTCATGTCTGATTACAACATCATTACCTACAAAACAGTCTTTGTTTTTCCAATCACAGTATGATTATCGTGCACATACCTGGTTAGGAGGCTGTGGAGCAGGACTCAGTACTGATGTCTTTCATGAATGGTTTCAACTGTCCAGCACAACCTGCCAAAAGAAAAGTGTGTATATTGTGATTTGATACTTTCACTACTTTTACTGGTACTTACTGAAGTATTACAGTATTACGGTGCCCCAGGGTATTTAGAAATCTTGACAGTATGATTTTCAATACCGTCAAAAGACACAGACTCTCCTTTTTCTTTTGAACTGATACAGAGATGCTGTATTGAAGTGATGTAGTGCACGGAAAACGCCACATGAGGTCAGCCACTACTGGTAGAACAGACGGCTGAGCTGAGGAAGATGGCGACTGCGGCAGTGGGGATAACGTTACAGGACTAACATTAGTAAAAAGCCGGCCAACAACAGCAGACAGAGACAGTGACAAATTGTTCAACCCAGTCTCACTCTGAAGTTATGGAAAACCAGGTCAGTGACGTTAGACACAGATGAAAAAACTGTCCTTTCACATCGGCATGACATGCAGCCAGTCGCTTTTATTGTTTAATGGTGCCCAGCGGTGTCGGGGGGAAATGCTGCAGGACAACTTCCACCAGGGAGGCCGGTGTTCCAATGTATCAAAATATTCCTTTAACCACCTGCTCATATTCATTGAAACAAAACAGCATATTCCATCAGAATTTTACTAGCCACTTAAATAAAATTAGAACAGCTCCGTCGGTGTATGTTTTGTTTCTTAACAATCAATCTGTGTGGAAATTTCGATATCATTCAGCAAATTAATTATTTTGGTTTTGGCCCCAGAAACATTTGACCATATCTCCTCTATGTGTACAAAAAGCGACTTCAAAATACCTTTCGCCTGTGTTCTAATAAGTACTCTTTGAGGTGTGAGAGATGAGGGGGGGAAACAAAGCTCGAGTCTGTAAGGTCAAATCTTTGGGTTCATAGACCCCGAGGAGGTAAATTGATTGTTGAGTGTTAGGGGAGGGGTAGGAGGTAAGCATTTAACTGCTGACAGACAAACTCTGGCCCTGCAGGGGAGAGCAGGCAGCACATTGCTTGACATCATTTCCACAGGCCTGTGTTCCACAATCCTCTTCTGTTCAATGGGGCAAGCCCCTGTGCTTTTGTTACAATTAACCTATTAGGAGAAGCCTTTCATTCGCAGGTGATTCCACGCTCCCTTGCGTGCCTCAATAACACTATTTTGATCTGAGGGACTACAGCCTACAGACATTTGCTGGATAAATTCTGTTGAAAAGTGGAACACGTTTCATCAAAAGCGATAGGTCAGCACTGGCGTGGCTCTATCAAAACTTAACTGCATTTTGTTGAAATAAACAATATTAACCACACTTTGTATCCCTTGTTGTTTGGAATAAATGTGTTGTTTCTGCTGTGTATATGTAGTATATGGCCCGCAATAAAAACAAATGACTCTTACCCTTGGTGAAAAACATAAAAGTATTTAAAAATTGACCCCAAGGGTCTGCTTTGTCCGTGGCTGGAGGCATTATTATACCCTGGTTGTCACAAAGTACCCCCTCAGGTCATTACTCCCGGGCAGCCACGGACCCTTTGGCAGACAGAAGCTGAGCTCCATTATCTGGGACGCAGAGAGGGGCTGAACGTAGCAAAGAGGAGAGGGGAATGAGGGGGACGGACTGGCCGTGGATCTGAGGAAACTGAGATGTAGCGGGAGATGGCACCGTTCTGATGTGACGTTTTCTGGGGCCTTGCCCAGCACTGGAAGCCGCCCATTTGGGACAGGTTCTAGTGGTAGCTGGCATGTGCTGGCAGAGAAATACTTAACCCAATCAGGAACATAATTGCATATTTTTTCATCTGCTTTTCATTTGATGCATATATTCTCTTTAGTTAAACTGTTTCCTTCTCGCCAGTTCCAGCCCATTGGAGTGCAGATGAGAGCGATGTGCTTTTTTGTGTGTTAAATCAAAGCAAAAGCCCATTGTAAAATACATCAGAATTACCATTCTGAGGCCAAACAAAGAAATATGTCAAGCCACACAGCTGTCACAATGCTCATTGCATAATGTATACTAAAACAATACATTAAGTCTTTAAAATCAAAAAGATACAGAGTGCAGTCTGTAAAGCAGGAAATTGGATAGCAGCATGTTGTTTTGTTGGTGTCGCACTCAAGCCAGCTGGACAAAACAAGGATTATAAAGTGTGTTTGAAGGAGTTCGTGTCCATATTAGGTGAGTGGGACTTCTGATTTTAGCACAGCGGGACAGTAAAGTTCACTACACAGACAAGGCAACAAAGGGCCAAAGGGGGGCAATTTTCTTGGTTGGCGATGTGTTTCACTGTAGACATGGCTTCAGTGCAAGTCTGGCAGAAGATACTAAGTCTCTGCTGGTGTATGGACTGCAGCCTTCAGGAAAGGACTTCTAATCAAATATTAACTCTGATTACTTTACTTAAGTCTGTGCTAAGCTGTGCAGTAACTTTCTGTTCCTCAAAAATTGGTGGACTTCGTGTAAACAAGACTCACATGGAGTCTACAGCCATGCTAGCAGCACTGTGATGCCTGGCACATGTGTATGATACTGTACTGAGCTAAATGCTAATGTCAGCAATTATTACATGTGAGAATGTTAACACGTGTAGCAGGTAATGCTTACCATGCTTATCATGTTAGCTTAGCATGTTAGCATGCAATCATTTGGTAATCAGCATTAGGGCTGAACCATTCTCGGAACCCATCAGCTGTATTCGGCGTCTGACTTCCGGCAGATAGTTTATATATAAGTAAATATGCTGAACCATTGTGATGGATTAAGAGTTTGCAGTGACGCCAATTATGTTCCGCCTCGTTAGTTCACCGCACGGACCGTTTAACCTGGCAGCAACTGCAGCCGGTTCAAACGTGATTGGTCAATATCACGCGGACTACAAACAGCCTACAACCAGAAACCAGGGCTCTTCCGCTCTTCTTCCGGAGGCAAGATCTCCGGGGTTTGCCCACAGACTCTACATTCACTGAATGTAGAGTCTGTATATAGAGACTAGGGCTGAACAATCCGTGTATCGATACAATATGGCCTAGGGCTGCCTCTGACTAAGAATTTTCCTAGTCGACGAATAGTTGTCATTTAGGGTCATAAGTCGGCTAGTCACCCGCATGTTTATGACATTTATTTAATTATTAAATGGTATATTTTGGGCAGGGTAACACAATGGTTTGGGTACTTTGGATTTCCTGCCTGACATGTTATTAACTAGCCTGTGGAATAACCACAGGTACCAGCCCTGGAAATTAACCTGACTCCTGAGTGCTGAGCATGGCCACTTCCTGTGTTTGTCCTTTCAAATTAAATTCCCACATGGTCCAGTCATATAGGTTTTGATTTATTTTGACAAGGCACAGCTCCTAATAGAGTTTCATGTTTGTTTTTTGTTTTGGTCTTTCCCCTGCCCCTAGTTATAAGCTGTAACCCCGGGAGTTAGCAAAACCAGCAACCCTGCAAAGATCCGTAGCTGCAAGCTAGCTCTGTGAGCTGTAGAGTTGGGCGATCTTGTCCATATCCTATCGTCCTATCGCCATCTAGTGAAATCGCCGATGAACGATGTCATCGCCCGGGGGGGGGGTCATTATGCGTCGCCGCTGAAACGTTCACTTATAGCCTCTCTTTGCCGTTTGAGCAGCTTTATAAAACTCTTGAACATGTAATGGCTCCTTAATTAGCAAGTTGACTTTACATAGACGGCATATCTTTTCAATTTCTCCTGACATTGTGTTGTTTGGTTTGTTCACCGCTCCGCGACATGTGCATTAAGGCCCGAACATACTCGGGCGGAACATACGCGGAACGGACTCCGCGGATGTCCGCGCGGACTCAAAGCGGACGTCCGCAAGCCCTGTGTGCGCAAAGCTCAGATTTTACGACTGCGTAGACTCCGCTCCGCGCACCAGTGACTGCTCAGCATGTATTTTTCACATCGCAGGGATTTTTCACGGCTTTCATAGTCGAGCGCGGAAGTGCGCTCGACTATGAAAGCCCGAATGACTGCGGACATTCCTCGCGGAGTTCGCTCCGCTTATTGTATGCTGGAGTATGCTTGTGTCGAGGGGGCGGAGGCATTGATCTCCTCCCCCCCACCCCCCGCTCTCTCACTAAGCAGCCTCCCTCTGTCTCCTCTCACTCAGCCTCGTTCAGCCTCGATCTCGTCAGCATGCTCCACACACGCGCTGTCCCCCCCCCACACCTCGTGATTGCATCGTCATCATGGGTGCAGATCTGATGAGGGTTGGGGGGGGGGAAGTTTGGGGGGGACACAATCAGTTCTGATTTTTTTTTAATTGCACGTGTGCAAATTATGCCCACAGAGCGCTTGAGATTGCCAGCATATTTCACGATTTCATAGAGGCTCATCACCATCACCAAGTCATTCAAAAAGCACTACAAAGAGAATCATACGCTTACCTTTACTGTTTATTTCTCTTAAACAGCCAGTAGTACATGGAACCAGCCATCACCCTCCTTTTCACTGCTTCGCTGTTAGTTAATGCTACTTCTAGTTTCAGGGTCTCAGGCATGTTATGTCCACTCATGTTCTCATCTCTCGCCTCTCACAGATTCCCATTTCTCCTCATCATCTTCCCTTTCTCCCAGTATATAGGACTACTGTACACATTTGTTCAATTTCAATCATTTAAGCTATTTAGAATTGGGGGGGACAATTTGTGTTTTTCAGAATTTGGGGGGGACATGTCCCCCCCGTCCCCCTCGGGATCTGCACCCATGATCGTCATATAAAAAAGACATCGTGAAACAACCCTTCTATCGCCGATGGGCGATCCGATAAGAATTTGATAAAGTGTTTAATTGGATGCAAAATTAGTGTACGCCTCTAAGTGCAGGATGAGTCATCAACATTTTATCCTTTTCCATGAAAAGACAAACTCTAACATACCATTAAGGATGCGAACGAAACAACGTTTTTGTCATTGTTGGGCCAGATACAGAAGACATATGTGATTAAAGAAAGAAAAGACCTGATTCATGACGTCTTTGTTAGCCTGTGGAGCGTGTGGAGCACAGGCAAACAAGAGCTGAGCAGAGCCAAACTGAGAAGAGATTGGGTGATGGTAAAAGTAAAGATTTTCTGTTAAACGCACTAGTTTTTGAAATTATTCTGTTTAGTATGTATGAAATGCTAAGATTTGTACTACTATGATAACATTTAAAACCAATTATGTGGATCTAATCTTGTACAGTATAAGCTGTTATGGAATTTATGCAAATTTTTCTGCATTAAGTCGTAGAAATCAGATCCGAGGAGGCGACGGAGAACACTGTTGGTTTTCGTGTAATTACTCATTCATTACATCTTTGGTTTGAAGACAGGAGAGCCATCATGTACTGTGTTCTCATCAAATCTCTTCCCCTCTTCCAGGGCATCACATGTGCACGTCAGACCGTCAATCAAACATGACAGCTATTTACACTCACTGGGTGAGATGAAAGGTTCTGGCTCTATCACTCAGGCCTCGCTCACCTAAGAGAATGGGAAAGAAGACAGACAAAGCAGGAAAAAGGCCTGTAAATTTTTATATTCTGGGCTGTCTCGGATGCTTTCCTATGGCAGGCACACCGACGTGCACGCAAACTCACAGCAGCTACTCAAGTGTGTGTGTGTGTGTGTGTGTGTGTGTGTGTGTGTGAGCGTGTGCAGAGTTACAGCAGAAACACAGACACACACACACACACGGTAGCTAATACTGCGGCGCGGGCCTTTGATGTTCAAGGTGCTGTATCTGTTGTGCATGTCTGTCCTCTCAAATCATTCCCAGCACTGGGAGTAAAACATGGAAACAAAGGCAAACAACATATTCAAAAGTGTCAAACGACACATCTGGTGTTTCATGTTCGCTGGATTACGGTGACATGGAAGCAGCTTCAGTCAGTTAAGATGCAGGACGGGCTAATTGACACTGGCTGCTGCAGGAGGCGAGAGGTTAGAGAGGCAGGGAGTATCCATCTCTGTCACGAACTGTCCTCCAGCAAAACTAACTCTAATTAGTCTGTGGATAAATAGTTAAAAGCTTCACATTTACTATCATAAGGAAGGACAAAGAGTAAAACATATGGAAGCCCATACACGCCAGTTTAATGACAAAAAAAATCCTGTGAGTCATTATAATGAGGTAATTTCTTGACATAATAAGTTCGTATCTCAAAATTATGACTTAGTTTCTCATTATTTTGGAAGCAAGGCATTATTTTGAGAAAGTTTCTCATTATTTTTCAAATACATTCTCAAAATAGTGACTTTGTACTCAAATAATGAGAAACCTCCCTAAAATTATGACTCACTTATCTCAAAACAGTTAGTATCTCAAAATCACATGAAGCTTTCTCAAAATAATATGTCAAAATAGTCAGTCAGTACGTTAACATGCACAGTTAAAGTGCAACTTGCAGGTTAAATGTTTTTTAAAATATATACATAACCTTGTCTGAAAATTACCATGAGAAGTTAATTCAGAATTTATTATGGTTTACACGACATAAGGGCACACATTCAGAGGAAAAAGTGGACCTTTGTAGCTCCTCTTCTAAAACCGCTTTTTTTTTTTTCAACATCGCCTGATACTACATCACGAGAGGGACTCTGCGTCCTTGACCCTGCCTCTGTCCAATGCGCAGTAGTAGGTGGTAGCGAGTCTGAGCGGTAGTAAACTTGTGAATTAGTATTTTTTCGGTTGTTACCAGTGCATTTCACCATTTGTGATTATGCCGAATTATTGTGTTTGTGCAGGTTGCACAAACTCGAGTCTGTCAGGACATCGAGTACACCGTTTTCCGGACAGAAAAAGGAGTGGAGTTAGTTTTCGTGCCTGGGTGCGTTTTGTGTAGGTGAAGAGGCGCGATTTCACGGCTTCATCTGTGACCAAAAACGCGGCCGTGTGCAGCGCTCATTTTGGACAGGAGGATTATGTTCCTGGCGGAGCCCACTCACCCTCGCCCATACCCCCGAGGCTCGGGTCTCCCTCGGCCCCACACATACCCCCGTGCGGGGCTGCGAGCCTCAAACACAGAGGTCTCCCAAGGCGTTAGCTAACGCTGGTGGCTCACCAAGACACCTGCCCAGTTCTCCGCTGGTTCTCCTCACACCACAGCTCTATTTCTCTCCTGTGGCCGTTATTTCTCCTAACCCTGATCTATTCCTGGTCTCTTGGACACCTAGCAGGCTCATAATTATAAGCCTGTGGGCCATCATATGCATATGAATGTACATTTTCAACCTCTTTCGTCTGAAAACTAGTACTGGGATCCATGTTTATTAATGTTACACTCGATCGAACTCGGTCGGACTCCCTTACGCTACGTCACTTCCGGTGGGGTTTTAGATGTGGAAGCAAAATTCTCTCACAAAATCGTACTTTTATCTGGTCGATCTATTACACCACAGACCAAACAATTGACAAACAAGTTAGCTACAGTTAGCTAGCGGCAAACTGGTACCATGGTGGACAGCTTTTCAGCTCTGTACATTTCGTTAATCCAAAAAGTCACAGATCTGGATATAGATTTTGCCATGTTGTTACCAGCTTCTTCTTCTGTTACACATTTAATGCTATTTTACTTCCAGGTCAAAGCCTGGGATGGAAACTGTGGAGCATGTGCAGAGCGCCTCAGCCAGTTTGGGTCCAATTGACTGTATACATGCAGGAGGAGTTCAACTCCCAATCACATTATCTGGGTGTGTTAGTCCGACTTTGAGAAATTTGATCAAGTACGATTTCAGTCAGACGAACATGTAATATGCATTTTAAAAGTCTGGATTTAGTCAGACAACACAATAAATCAGTTTTCTCTAATGTCATGTAAACGTACTGACTAAGTATTTCAAAATAATGAGCTTTTTTAAAATAACTTCTCAAAATGATGAGTTAGTATCTTAAAATTATGAGAAACTTTCTCAAAACAGTGACTTGCTTACCACAAAATAATGTCTTAGTATCTCAAAATATCAAGAAACGTTCTTAAAATTTTGACTTAATGTCTCAAAATAATTGCAAACCACAATAACTTATTATTTTGAGATACATGGTGCATGCCGCTGCCAGAGTTAAAAGATGTGGCAAATTAACTCCAACAGGCCATAACATAAAATGGATCAACATTGGGCATTAGAGTCCTGCAAGATGGAGTCTGGGCTTTTCAAAGGTGCATTCACAGGATGTTTAATAGTTGGGGAACGATTCACTGAAACCACAAAGCAGGCCTTATTACAGTATC
The DNA here is from genome assembly GCF_011397635.1 of Epinephelus fuscoguttatus. NCBI lineage: Eukaryota > Metazoa > Chordata > Actinopteri > Perciformes > Serranidae > Epinephelus > Epinephelus fuscoguttatus. Next base: position 35,738,185 of record NC_064761.1, read on the forward strand.
CAAATCTTTGCAAAACTAGCTGTTTTCAGTAAGGATAGACCGATACATCGGCCGGCCGATATATCGGGCCGATATTTGAGTTTTTTACTTGTATCGGCATCGGCCGATACGCGCGTGGGTTCGCAGATTTATTTTTCCCTGGCATGATTTACAGACAGGCATCCACGGGCAGCTCTGTGTTGCCAGAAGACCCTGCAGCGCACATGCAGCGAATCCTACTGTGTACAGTAGTTGTTGTTTTATTTATGCTTCAGTTTAAATATTTGTTTATTTTATAAAGACATTACTGGAAGATTTAAGAGCACTGAACTCTTTTTTTTATTTGAATGTATAATAATAATAATAATAATAATAATAATAATAATAATAATGGCGGCACGGTGGTGTGGTGGTTAGCACTCTCGCCTCACAGCAAGAGGGTTGCCGGTTCGATCCCGGGCGTGGGAGCCCTTCTGTGCGGAGTTTGCATGTTCTCCCCGTGTCAGCGTGGGTTCTCTCCGGGCACTCCGGCTTCCTCCCACAGTCCAAAGACATGCAGGTTAATTGGTAACTCTAAATTGTCCGTAGGTGAATGTGAGCGTGAATGGTTGTTTGTCTCTATGTGTCAGCCCTGCGATAGTCTGGCGACCTGTCCAGGGTGTACCCTGCCTCTCGCCCGATGTAGCTGGGATAGGCTCCAGCCCCCCCGCGACCCTCAAGAGGATGAAGCGGTTAGAAGATGAATGAATGAATAATAATAATAATAATAATAATAATAATAATATTCCACCTGTTCTACCTCGACTATCCATCTTGTTTTAGTATTTTTTACTGTTCAATAAATGTTTCTTATTTTAAACTTGAGACCTGTAATATTTGTTATCATTGTGTCATTTTTTTGATGTAAATTGAGGGAGCAAAAGCAGTATTGGCCCCAAATATTGGCTCAAGAAAATCGGCAGTCCATAATCGGTCATCGGCTAAGGGTGATGGAAAAAAATCGGTATCGGCATCGGCCCTAAAAAATCCATATCGGTCTATCCCTAGTTTTCAGCGTGTAAGTTGTTAGCTCAGAGATTTTCATCGTTGTTTCCTGTGGCAAAAGGGATTTGGAAAAGGTGACCCACAGATAGCAGAAGGAAGGGAGAATGCCGGGCTACATGGCCATCCAATGGCAGGGTTATGCTGATATCAGGATAACTTCATCATGGAAGTGTAGCACCCACCACTCAGTTATTCCCCACATTCACATTGTTAGCTTTGCCAGCAATGTTGCCCTTTATAGTGCTGTTCATTGAGTTAGATATTAGATCATAGATATCATAGATCATAGATATTAGAGATGCATGATATTGGGTGTTTTGCCAACATACAATATGCCAGTGTTTAACAACTTATGTGGCTGATAACAGATATGATATATGTATGTATGTATCTATCTATCTATCTATCTATCTATCATATATATATATATATATATGATAGATAGATAGATAGATATAGATATAGACGGATATATAGATATATATCCACTTTTCCCCCACCTAATTTTAGTGATCATCAAGTCTCTTCTGTAGTTGGATTAACATCCTATTATGCATGCATACTCTTATCGTGACGGCCCACCAGCAGATGGAGACATGAAATACAATTCTTTTCAATGTATGTAATACTTATTCATGGTGCAAAATAAGAAAAATCACGTTGGCGGATTCTAATAGTTTATTTTGCAGCCAATATCGGCCAATACCGATGATGTGCTGGTATTATCGTGTACCCCTAATAGATATAAATGTAAAATACATCTTCATATATACATGTTTTTATTGACTTTGACAGACTCTGTTACAGGAGGCTTTCTCTGGAGGAACAGATCATGTTTTTTCTTTTTGGGAACGGGTTTTGTTTTGTTATTTTGAGGGGGGTATTTAAAGGGATTTTCTACCATTTTGTAAGTTTGTATTTTCAAAATTCTTTCCAGAACAACTTTCATGAGGAAAACATTTCCACATTCTCTCTGCAGTTCAGGTAGATGAAAGGCCCTGGCCACTATTTGAGAAATGGAAATTTACTGAATACGTGAAGCCCTCACCAACCTGCATGCATCATGGATATTACTTCCCTTTCTACGCTGTCGGTTTAAATGCAATTACAAATAGATGCCTGTTATTGTAAATACACAACCAATGACTCCATCGGTGCTGGAGCTGATCAGTGACTCTCTGCTAAAGGACAGCTGTGACTTTCAGCTCCAGTGATAACTGCTCAGTTCTGTGTGAAACAACACAAAGGCATCCATCTCGTACCATGTGCCAGCTCTGGCCTCAGAAATGATAATGAAATGTCTCTGAAAGGTGTGGAGGAAAACAACTCAGCCGGTTTTATAAATCACTTCAGAAAATGATAATAGATGCTGAAATAAATTTGACAATTATTGGCTGAGGGGAAACTTTTCAAATAAACAGGTTTATGGTAAGTCATATCACTTGGCAGTTGATCATCATGATCACTCCTGGATTGTCCCAGAAGGTGGCATATTTATTAGTATGCAACAGATGGGGAGCATGCGTTTTCCTTGCTATGGCTTGTGAAATTGGTCTTTTGGTAGCAGTATAAATATGATGAACTGTAGCCTATAACAGGCACTGGATCCCACACAAGGACAAAATGTCCAAATGAGCAGCAAAAGTCATGTTGTAGCTGCTTTACAACAGTGCCATCAATGATTGATCTACACCCCGCTGAGCCACTACAGGAAACAAAGTATAGAGCCTATAATTTAGTTGGAAAACAATGCATGAGACCGTCAGCTTGTGCATCCATTTCGGCACAAGCATTCCCTGGTGCAGATAGATCATTAAACTACCAGGCGCTTTGCAATATGGTGTAGTCAATGTCACTGAAAAGATGGGACAATAAAGTGAGGTAGGGGGTTGCAACAGCAGGGAGAGAGCATGGAGATGTATTAATGTCACATAGGCTTTAGCCTGCCTCCTTAAGCCCTGCAAAGAGTCACCAAAGCCAATTTCCATTATCATATTGATTGAAATAGTTCATCATAGTGTAATTTTAGGTTTATCGCCACCCGGTTGGGAATAAGACCAAAGCATTATCCAACAAAAGCTATTGTTCCAGGGGACGTTTCGCTGTTCCAGTTCATTGATGGAGTTGATTAAGTTTAAATGAAGCAGACACTGGATAAAAGTGAGGGTATTGACCAGCGAGCAGTGTGCCGCGCTTGAAAAAGCCTGATACACGCGGAAAAGCAAGATTTGCTAAATGCTCTAATCTTCAATCAAATCTAACATCAATACAGACAAAGTTTGGTAATGAGAGATTCAATGAAGCATGCAGTAGAGAGAATTAATCCCCCTCGCCTAAACTGAGTTCAACTTTGAAGCTTGCTCCTCAGGATAGATAGTTATCTAAATGCTAAATAAGAAACGTATTGTACTTTTCACAGCATACTAATCATTTGTTCATTTTGTCTCCATTATTTGTTCTCTCACACATCCCGCTTGTTGATCGGGTGATTAGATCAACCTTGGATAGTGGAGGAGAATGGAATAATGAGGCTGCCGGGGAGATTTGATGCACAGCAGCACGTAATGTTCAGGCCTGTGGGGACGCTGCCACGACGTACTGTTACAGTTCGCAGAGTGGGAAATTGGGCAAAAAAAAAAAAGACAAGCATTTAAAGTGTAAAGATGACTTTACACTGGTCCACAGGTTATGAGGAAATAACTCTGAATGTTCAGGGAGCTTCATTAGTGTTTTATTGGGATGAAAAGAAAACTAATTCTTAATTTAGAGGAGCTCACATTCTTATTTCAAAAAATCAACAATTATGTGCTTGTTATTCTCTAATGTGTTAGAGCTCATTCTCACAGGCTGGAGCACTGGTTCCCAACATTTCTGGCTAATGATTCTCTGCAGACACATTTTGAGACATGTAAAAAATACTTCAAATAATAAGTTGTGTCTGATTTTGTTCCCAAAGAAAAGTTCAATTTATTAGTTTACAATTTTTAAAAGCATGCACTTTGTCTGCCCCCAGTGAAAAAAAAAACAGAATCTGTGCATATATAAATATTTTTCATTTCAGAATTACACTGCTGGACACAAGATGTCTGCTTCTTCACTGCATAGTCCACTCTCAATGTATGGGCAATGAAGGCGATTTTCTCAACTAGTTGTGATGTCACAGATGCATACTCGTACATCCAGGTGTTAAACTGAGATTTAAAAGGTAACTTTGGTATTTTCAACCTGGACCTTATTTTCCCTATATTTTCGTTGTCTAGGGGACTAACAGGAACAAGGATTTTTAAATTGGTCCAATGTTGAGCGAGACCACACAGGCTGCGATGTAACCACTCGGGGCATGTTCATACCATCGATGTATGTCCATTAAAAGTACTTGTTTTTGCCACTGACAGGCTCAGATTAATATTCTAAGTGTCTGACTACTTACGGAAAGGACTCCTACAGAGGTAGACCTTGTTGATAAAGAGTAAGATCATCTTTGTTTAACCAGAAACAACCCTGAAATCTCCAAACAAACCCACCAGACTCCATTCAAATAAACGCTGCCGTCTGAAGCGGCCACACTCAACAATGGAGCAATTTTAAAAACTGTTGTTCCCATTGGTCCCTTAGACCAGTGGTTCCCAACTGGTCCAGCCCTGGGGTCCAGATTTCTCCTAAGTCATTTGTTAAAGGTCAACACAGTTCAACATATTCAGCGCCGTACTTGCGTTTGGCCATGTCATTGAGTTAGTTTCCTGTCCCTGTCATGTCGCTGACCATTAGTCACTCACTCTACAGCAGGGACCAGCAAGTCAAAGTAAAAGCTTTGTGCCAGAAATTCACAGTACTTCAGAATAAATTTTCTTTTATACAAACCTGACATGTTCACGAGTCACTTGCAGTCCTTTCAGAGTAGACCTGGGAACCACTTTTGGATCAGGGCCTACCACATGGAACTGTTGATAGGAGCACCATCGTACCATTGTAGTACTTCAAGCCCGAAATATCACCTTAACGCAAAGCATTTAGCAGTGAACCCAGAGGTTGGAGCTAGCACAGCCTCTGATGCTAGCACTAGCAACCAGCATCTCAAAGCCACACTCGACCAGGAGCTCAGACACAAACTGACTATGTCTACCTGTGACTGACTAAAATGGATTGATTGGACTGCACACTATCGCTGCTAGAGGACGGGGCAACAACTGTATCCAATCCAGCAGCTTTACTTCGACACATCTGCCAAAATTCCATTGACAGAACATGTAATTAATTAGATTTTTTTAATCCCTTGACAGTCCTAGTTCGTCTCATTTGTATGTGATTTTTTTTAAGTAACCCACATGATGCGAGAAGCAGATGGCCCCCAGGTATTTTCACATTATCTATTCTTTGCCCATTCAAAAAGATTGGACACCCCTGCTTTAAGGTGAGCACAGAGAAACTTTCTGCCTTCAGCAAATGAATGTGAAAACAGCCATCGTGTCAGTGACCTCTTGTTGCCAGTTTTATATGCAGGGGTCAGCAACCTTTAATATCAGGGAAGCCATTTTTCGACCAAAAATAGAAATAAAAAACTTTGTCTAGAGCCTCAAAACATATTTAAAGGCGCTGTATGTAAGAATGTGGCCAAAACGGTTACTGCACTCAAATTCAAAATACTGTCGCGAGTCGTGTCCGTCCCCCCTCCCCTACAGATTCGAGGTTGCTGGACAGCAGCACGCTGGAGACTGATTAGTTTGCCCACGGGCAGCTGCTGTGGCAGGGCCGCGTCGCCGCGTCCTTGATTTTCAGTTTTCCAGCGGACCGTTCGACCAAGTCCGGCTTCTCTGCTGCTAACGCTGCTGCTGGGATACAGCTGAGGAGACTGCTAATGCTATGTACTGGGACACTGCTAATGCTGCTTGCCGTGCTGCTGTAGCTCAGTCGTAACTGTAACTGATGCTGAGACTCTACTGACTGCGTGACTGGTAGACGGCGGTGGATGGCGCAACAGGCCAAAACACAAATTCAAAACATAAACATGATTTGCGGACCGTAAATTTTTTTTTTAAATGCAAATATTCTGGCCGTACTATTGTTGTCCATGAGACCAGTATGTTATATGAACATTATTCCTTAGTCTCTGTGACATATTAGGATGATTTTACGACTGTTTGCTTTAGATTTCTTACATATAGCTCCTTTAAACCTTATAATAAAGGTAACACAGCCTATTAAATCTAAATTAGCCAATCTACATCATTAATAGGTCAAAGCATCCATTATGTTTTACTATGTGGTGGTCACTCTGCAGTGCATTACTTAGCAATATTGGGAACTTTAATTTTGTAGAGTTGGTGGTGAAAACAAATTAAGCTGTGTTCATGCTGTTAAATTCTCCCATCTTGTCTTTTACGAGACTTTTACCTTCTTTGACATAGCTAAAAACATAACTACCCTAGTTAGGAAGATTTAAGACTAGCCACTGCCAGTCTGCTCGGTGATGAAATATGAAATATTTAAACATTTTTTTTAATTTGGTGCATGATTTGTTTAGGCCTCCAACAATGATTTGCATGATTTTTTTTTTTTTTTTTTAATAATTAAAGCCACAGGGAGCCACTGAGGGATTCTAGCTTCTCAGATTCATTTGAGGAAGTAGTTTAGGCCTGTCCAGTATTTTACAAAAAACAAACAAAAAATTAATTTTGCAGAGTAGGAAATTTGTTTGGGTTTTTTTCTTATTCCTATCTCCAATCAGTTTGTGACCCTTCAGACCTATCCTGAGACCTGTTGGGGGGTCTCACCCCTCAGGTTGGACACCACAGGCCCCAAACAGACGGATATGTGAGGAGAAATGGGCCTCCATAACTCACAGTGAACAAGCCAAGGACAGTGGAACTCTTTGTACAACATGAGGATTTGTTAAGGGAAGGTGTAACATGGCTTTACCTTCTGTCTTCATTCAGTCTGTAGCTCCATCAACGTTCAACACATCCGCGGTTCATCTCCAAACGGTTCTCTAATAACTTCCTGAAACAAAATCTCACAAACTATCGCGATATTCTCGGCTAAGTTGGAATCAGTTAGCGATAATCTGCCTGTAACCGGTTAAACTAATGTAAAGTGTCTTTGAGCACCACGAAGAGCACTCTATGAATAAAATGTATTATTATTATTATTAATGTTATTAAACTTGTATTTTCCGCCTTTTTTGTGTGGCAACACCGGAAACCCTCCTACGTACCTGTATTTGCTGGAATTAGCCGACGTCACGATCAAACTGCGCGTCATGTGACTCGCCTATCAAGGGGAAAATGTCTATGATATATATTTCTTTATTTATCTATGTTTTAATTAATTTATTTAGTGTTTTCATTATTTTATTTTATTTATCTACACTAAAAAAGTGACTTTGCATTTGACTTTTGAATTTTATGACCATAGAAAGGTGATAACAAATTTGTTTTTTTTGATGAATTTCTTTTTTTGTTTTGTTTTCTTTTCTTTTTTGTTTGTTTATATTTGAGCATCTGATGCAAATAGGTCTGTATAGCCTACGTAAAAATGTAAATAATCACCAGTAGATGATGACACACATAACCCACAATATTATAAATTAGCCTATATTCAGTTATGTTTTTAGACAACATTGAATAATAATTTCCGATCATTAAAATGCATCACATCTTCATCCAGGCGTCCTGAGGAGTCGGTCCCGCTGCAAGATGGAGGTGTGTGTGTCAGGTGAGTCTGGGCGTGTTCAGCCGGTGTCGCTGCTGCAGGCCTGTTAGTCCACAGCGGAGCAGCACCGTGGAAGGTGAGTGAGTGAGAGGAGGCTGTGAGTGCTGCCGCTGACATGTAGCCTGGTACCACATAACAGGTGACAACTCCCTGCACTTGAAGTAAATGTTACACACGCCTTGTATAAGGGCTTTCTTCTTTAGAAAGGCTTCCTGCTGGCGACGCCCAAATCCACTGTGCGTCACTGTGCATTGCAGACAGACTTTTGGGGGGTTTAATTTCTATTTTAGAAATAAAAAAATAATATTATCTGTGTGCCAAATCCGTCAAATACAAGTTTATCATATTGATTTGTTTTATTATTTCATATTTGTGTCTATAGCCTTGAAACGTCGAGACTAAATAAAGATTTCTGGTGCCACCCATTGGGTCTTAGGCGGACCAGAGTTGAGATCAGTTTGTCTTAACTTCTACTATTTATTTCCACATGCAACCTCATTATTTGCATTTATTTTTTTTTTTGCAGAATGACGTTAAGTGTTGTCAACCGCGCTGAGTATATTTTTCAACCCTCTTTTTTTTCATTGTTGAGATATGAGCTGTGGGACATGAAGTCTGAGCTGTGTGTTGTCAGAATTCCATCTAATCTGCATGTTTGTTTCTTAAACAGGGCATGTTCACTTATCCCCCCTTCTTTTTCTGCAAATCGACAGGAGATGCAACCCGGGAGAAGTGCAATAAAACAAACTCTTGCTCTCAAAGGTGTGCGCGGCTTTGTACCGGCGCGTTTTGCCTGTTAGCTGCACATCCTCTGTCTTTTCATCTGTCAGTTATTCCCCCTCATGTTTTGTCATTTGCTCTGTATATTCATTTGTCGCCTGCTATTTTTTTTTTCAATGCCTGCGTACACCCGCGGTTGTAATTAAATTTCTCCCTCAAATGCGACAAAGGCAAAGATTTTTTTTTTTTGTTCTGGGATGTGTTTGATTACTGATGTGATGTTGAGACATTCTGTGCAGCTCCTGCAGACTGGCGCGTCCTGAGAGCAAGGCGGGGATGTGAGCTTTCAGTAGCCACAGCAGACTGATGCAAACGGAGAGGAATCGCCTGCACAGAAAAAACACAGAGGGGCCTTAAAGGAGGTCTGGAAGTCAGCTTGATTGCTGCATCAGTGCGTGGGGCTCTCTGTCCTTCACCCTGCAAAAGAAGGGAAATCCACCCAGGCTGCGTGTGTCTGTGAAGTGAGAGATCAGCCCAGGAATATTGCATCAGTAAAAGCATCACAATAAACTGAGCAGGAAACGCTTACAACCTGCAAAAGAGCTACAAATTAAATGCAGCGATTATGCAGAATTTGTGACTTTTATTTAGTCGAATTACCACCTTAATTTCCCTGCTATTATTTTATTTGTGTTCCATTTATTTCATTATTATTGTTTATCAGTTTCAGTGTAACCGCTTTGTGTTGCGTCTCCTTGTGGCTCTCAGAATGAAATGAGCAGCGCCCCCTGCCGTCCGACGGGGGAACTGCACCGTGGCATCATCAGCACATAAAGCTCATGGGCCCAGTGGTTAGTAAACACTTTTTAATCCCACAGAGCCGTTTCACACCCCTCTAAGTGATTACTGGATATAATCACAACCGTAAATATTCATTTTTTTGTGTGAATGATTGCAAGAATTAAAGCACATGTTCTTTTTTGTATGTGTGTGCGTTTGGAGATGTGATAGGAAAGATGGACAAAATGTGACTGCATCAGTGTGTATGGAGGTCCATATTAAAGGGGAAAGCGGTTTCAGCAGTCCGAGTGTAACATGATGGATCACTACAGACACTTAGGCCCAAAAACAGACACGTTAAGATCTGGATTTTTTTTTCTCGTCAATTTATTCTTTGGCTGTATCCGAAATCCTGCCTGACTCGTCATTTCTGGCTCATATTCTACATTTCTCCCCTCATCCAAATCAAAAGCCTCTGTGCTCGCTTGTCAAGCCTCCAGTTTAGTGATGTAAAAGAAAAAAAAAAAAAAAAAGGAGGTCAGCCTGAGCCCGGCGGGATGCAGGGCAGCTGCTCCCTGACCAGTTCCCCCGTCACACCTACTGCAGCTCCGTTTCTAAAGGCATTCGGTTGGCGAGTAATTAATAGGAAATAATGATGTTGCCGAAGGTGCGGCATCGCTACCGAGCACGTCAAGACTGGGCATATTGTTGGCTGCATTATTAATCTCTTTACTGTAAATGACACATGGATGCTGACGATGATGCGCAGCCTGTTTGTGATGGAGGTGCCTCAGCAGAATTAATAAGCAAAGAGGTGGGAAATTACAGCTGTAATTTTAATGCTTTGAAACACGGAAATAGTTGCATTTTTCTGGGTGCGTTTTGGCATCAAACACGAAAAATAAAAACGCACCAATCAGGCTGTGAGCTACACTGATAATCTTCTTTTTAATTATTTTACTTGGAACATAATTTCCATGCATCAGCTCCTCACTGTAAATGACACATACATGATCAGCGTGTTTATAACGGAGCTGAAGTAAGAAGCAAAATTAAAGCCACACTGTTAATGATATAGTTGCTTTTGAGGGTGCATTTTGGCATCAAACACGCACAAATAAAAACGCAACAAGCAGCTCTACAGGGCAATTTTACTTGGAACATATATTTTCATGCACCGTCAACAGCACTGCTTCCTACTGTAAATGACAGACACATGCTGATGATGCTGCTCAGCTGAATTCATAAGAAAAGCGATGCAAAATTAAAGCTACAACGTTAATGATTTGAAAAATAGCTGCATTTTTTGGGTGTATTTTGGCACCAAACGCACACAAATAAAAACGCACCAAGCGGCTCTACCATCAGGCTCATCCTCTTTTTTTGTAATTATTTGTAACATATATTTTCATGCACCATCAACACCACTGCTTCTTACTGTAAATGACACATGGATGCTGATGATGCTGCTCAGCCAGGTATTTTTTTGGGCATCAAAAAGGCAAAATTCAAACTGCACGAACAGGCTACTGATCCTCTTCTTTTTAATTACTTTATTCAGAACATATATTTCCATGCACCATCAACAACAATGCCATTTTTTGAAACCATACAATATTCCTTCATCTCCCAGAGAGCAAAAAAAAAAAAAAATCATCTGACTCAGGTAATTACAGCAGATAATGTAATCGCACCATAACGCACTTGTCTGCCCAATTAGCTGAAACAATTATTACAACTTTGACTTTAATTACGTCTCAATTTGGAGCCTCGCGCTGGTCTATAATTCAGTGATTAAAACCCTCTTTGCCCCAGTGCCTTTAGGGCAGCGCATGATTAGGACCTGTCAGCTGCTGGAGTGAACAGAGGCAGCCATGCGTGTTGTGCAACATGACCCGCTGTTGTTAAACCTTGTCAACATATTAACCTGAATTCCCCAGTCATTATAGACTCAATTGCCTACATAAGAAGGAAAAAACTACACATATGTGTGTGTAATTGGGAAAAAAAAGTAGGCTATGTATTTTCTGGAGTATAATAACACGGGGCGTGACGTCACATAATGTCCCTAGGCCTATAGGTCAGACAATAGAAGCTTGAATGAAAACCATTTATGTGTAAGCTACAGACATGCATGCTGAAATCCATCTGTTTGTTAATTATGTATCACTTTTATAGTAAAATGTGAGTGAAAGATGTTCAGGCAGGATACGTGTTAAATCCTGCTGCTAAATGTGGTCTAAAAAAGCATGAGTCACGGGACATGTGATCATTACATGGAGACAAACAAAAATAAAGAGGTCTGACAAGAGGAAAAACAGTGTTTTGGGAGGGCCAAAAGGTTCATCTGAAGCACATTTGATCCTTGTCAAAATATATTGATTCATGTTCTTTCAAGAGACAGTTGATGTCTTCCTTAATTTCTGACTGGCCATCTGGACTGACTGATGAGGGGAGACTCTTGCTTTCTTTGTGGGTTAAGAGCTGAAATAATAAGTCAGTTATGAAAATGATAATTTGCCTTTACACATTAAGATATGACAGAAAATTTCCCTGAGTGAGAATTTGCAAAAGATGATCAGCAACATCACAGTGCTTTATGTGTAACACAATGCAGATGCTTCACATATATCTGTATCATAGTGTAGGTAGGGTTTGCATAAGTTTGCAGGAGTGGCCGAGCAGTGGATGCAGACTGGGCCTTAGGTTTTTACGAATTTCCCCTCAGCCATAATCAGTGCAACCGAGTTTCCTTTGGTGTATCCAGAGGTGAATAATTTATAGGAGGATAAAAGCGTTTGTGGTAGAGAGCTAGACAGTCAGACAGTAGAAGAAGGCTGGCTGGGAATCCCCCCCCCCCCCCACCCTCCCTGCTCAACCCTTCCACCCCACCCCAACTGAGCTCGCCCCTTGCCGCGTGGTGGCCTTGCACGATACCTCCTCGGACGGCTGCTTGAAGTGCAAATCTGTGTTCCAACTTGTTCCTGGTGCCTGTCAGCATGTTTTCCTCTTGTCAGCAGCGATTGAGTGTGGGCCTGTGTCACCCTTGTACCACCGCTGTAACAGGATCATTGACAGGCCAGTGACACAGCCCAACCAGATAATGGAAACCTATTGATTTTTCTTCTTTTTCACACAGGCAGTCTGTGGCACTTCTGAATAACTGGCAGAAGGACAGGTCATGATCAATGGTCCTGATCTCTGGATCATTGCTGCCACAGAAAAAAACACAAGACTAGCTGACAAAAAAAAGTCCCATTAGTTAACGCACACTTTTTCAGGATGCAAACTGTGAACTGTCTAAATCAAAGCTCGTTAGCTGATAAACAAAACCAAATAAATCCAAGGTTTTCTGTTTCCTCGCATTTTAATTTGCTAAATCAATAGCAAGTGTTACCTCTGAATGAAATGCAGGTTTTCTGTGTCTGCGTTTGCAGTTTTAATGGAGCAATCTCCAGAGAGGAGGCCCCTTTGATACCCATGGCAATGATAAGCATGCATTGGCTGCCTACCATTGGACCCCCATGGCAGATGGCGAGTGTGGGTCCTGCAACAACACATTTCTTTATGTCAGCCTTGTCCCTCTCTCCCTCTCTCTTCAGCCAGTGGAATAATGAAAAGCCCAATTCTGGTCATGGCTAACTCAATCTCATTATAATCTCTCCTTTTTTATTCATTCGGCCCCTTGGGATGCTGTCTGCCAGCGATGTGGCTTTCAACCTCCAGAGAGAACATCTTTTGAAACAGCCAAGAGACCTAATGAAGTCACAGAGTGGCACAATTATTTCCCAAAGAAGGAGCATTAATGTACTTCAAAATTCCCTCCGGAGAAGCATGATGACAATTGGTTTGTACAGCTTTGATCGCTGCTTTAAATACTGCCCAAGATAAACTGCAGGGTTAGCCCCCTTTGCCACTGGTAAGTAGAAAACCCAGGAGTGGCTATCAAGCACTGGATACATCAAATACTCAGCCTGTAACGCTAAAAACTGGAGTTTAAAATAGCACATAGCCCTAAAATCACTTCCTGTTGGGAATAATGGTGCAACATCACACTGAGATCTGTGTTTCACCCAAACGGATCGCAACAAATAAAACAGGCTTGTGTGTCGTGGGCAGGGAGTGATCCATCATGGAAGGGTCAACTCCAGCTGCTGCTTAAGGTTGTGTCTGTTCTCTGGGAACACTGTTTAACTAAAAACTTTCTCTTACAGCGATACACTGCATTTTAAAATGAACGCCATCACCACAACTGTAGACAGTAAAGCAGCATAGAGTAATAGATTACATAATGAACTAGCCCAGTTGGCAGAAAAAAATGTTGGCATTGTACATTTCTGCACAGATATGGTAAATTTGTACATTTCATACATATCACATCAACTTTTCTAAAGTGACGTAGTATATGAGCTGACTTTGTTATCTGGAGGTGGAAGGGATGGAGGATTGGCTTGGCGCGACGCCACCACTGTTGCGTTTCCAGCGGCTGTTTAGCCACGTAAAGCTTCTGTTTTCATACCAAGATAATGCTGCTTTCTTGCCAGGATTGTGCGCCCCAAAGCAGGTATTCATTTACTTTTTAACTTCATTTTTATTGGTGTTTTCAGGCCAAAGAGAAGGGGACCGGGGTTGGTAAGAGCTTAACAACGGTACAGAACAGGGTTTTTTGACTAACCAGTCAATAAGTTACATCTCTTTGCGTAAACAGACCATTTTTTCCCCAATATTTTACACATTAATCAACTAACATTCTTAAAAAAAAAGGTGATTTTCTCCATATGGTGACTCTCGTTAATAACTGCAATCCAGTCGTCTTTTGAAGGGAGTCTTGTTTGTAGCCACCTCCATGTGATGGCTTTCTTGCTTGTGACCAAAAGTATTTTGTAAAGGTATTCGTCCTGGGTCATGAGATTGTCCGGGTTTTTGCCCAAGTACAATATGACAAAAGAGCTAGCTAGCTTGACCCTCCCAAATGTCCAATCAGCTTCTGGTATCTCCAGGCCTGATTCCCTCTCACATTTCTGTATCCAAAGCAGGTATTTTTAGCCAAAACATTAACTTTTCCTCACCATAACCAAGGGGTTTTTGTGCTTAAACTGAACCACATGTGAAGAACTGCATTTTTAAGATGAAGTTTCAACATATCCACTATGTACTAACACGCAAATGCAACATATCCTTGGTTCACAGAAATATACAATGCATTTTTTCTGGAATTTCGGTTGAATAAAGACCGAACAAACTGAAACTGCCTCCATAAAATCCAACAGAACTTGTTTTTATATAGCAGAGATCTTTGTTACAGCATTACTGAGGTGTTCCTCCTGCACATCACATCAGACAATGCCACCACATTTTCTTTTTTCCTCATGGTGATGATGACGTTAAGGTTCTTTAATGCAAACAAAAACCTGCCCAAATCATGAAGCACTTCTTGTGCAGCAGAATGTATTCCCTCAAATAAAAAAGACAATAAACAAACAAGCAAATACACCCTAACAGTCAATTAAAGTTTGGACCAGTTTTGTCACTGTACTGGAAACTCTAGGGTGCCCATTAGTCCACCTGGTAGAGCAGGCACCCTATGTACAAAGGCTTTGTCCTTGCCGCAGCAGTTGTGGGTTCAGGTCCTACCCATGGCCCCCTGCTGCATGTCATTTCCCCTCTCTTTTTTGCTTCACACCGACTACTGTCCTGTTGATTAAAGGCAAAAAAGTCCAACAAAATATCTTTAAAAAAAGACACCGTAAGTTCTACCTTTGTTAAGATGCCTTGAAAAATATCGATATTCAATACCATTTCCAATACCATGGGGAAGAACTGACATTAAGGACATACAAGATACATCTTTTATTAACAGATAAATATAATAAGGCTGCAACATGGCAACCAGGACTTTCTTGGTTAGTAGCAGAGAACAGCAGAATGACTGTAGGAAACATTAACAATGAGAGATAGTGAGAAATAGCAGCTGGTATCAGAGTATCAATACTGCGGAAAATGAGTACTGAAACTGATTCAAATATTCAGGATCAATATGTATCCATAAATCAAAATTCAATACTTTGGAGCAGCAAAGGTACTTTACTTTTGGTGCTCCAAACTTGTGTGTTATCCTGGCTTCAGTGTGTGTTACCATGCTTAGACTCAGGTTGACTCAGTACTGTTCCATCTATGGGTGACCAAAGCTTACACCATTTATTGACACAAATATATATATATATCTTATTAATACAGATATACAAAAAACCTAAACATAGAATGCATAAACACTGAGATCATACATTGAAGTAGCTGTAGATGTTTCTGTTCAGTTCCTACAAAGAGTTTTGAGTCAAACCGTCGTTTTGTCCTTCCTGTGTTTCTGGTTGACTCTCCATTTAGACATTCCAAAAACCCTATAAAAATTGGATGGTCAGAAATTCAGCATGGCCATCCCTAATTATTAATTCATTGTAATACTCTTTCACCTAACCTTGAATATCCAAAGACATTTTGGCTCACTATTCTCCTGCAAATTGAGTCTTTTGTTCTATAAATCTCAGACAGTGTCCTCAATTAACCACTGGAGTCAAACCTTTTGTCCACTCCACCAAAACTGCTGTAAATTATCTCGACTCACAGGACTGTGCTGCAGAGTGAAGGTGCCATGCTCTGTTTGCCAATATCTACATCCCATTGTTTATGTAACTTAACACAGCATCACCAATAAATGCTTTAGTATATAATTTATTTAAAATTCGTGACAATTTCGTATCATGCAAGTTTATTATCAACGCTGCTGATTTCTATACCAACATTTATCTGAAAAAAATTGTATTGAATCCGCCCAACACTAAGTCTAAAAACTATCAAGCCTGAGTATGTGAGGTTTATTTTATAGAAATGGATATTAACAACTGGTATATAAGGGAGCCCTACAGTACATGTCTATATTTTTAAAAAGTTAATTATTTAAAGAGAAAATACTTAAATAATTCCATAAAATTAAATTTGGTCATTAAAGCTTAATATTTGTTTGATTTAGCCAAATCTTTTTTATCTTGCATTGCAGTTGCTGGCTTTTAATACAATATGATAAACTATCATGTGACAGGCATTACTGACATAAAAATATACTTTCATATTCATTCAATATGGATGCGATTCTGAACTTCAAACAAAAATTTAAACTGTGAAGTGTGAGTTGAGCCTTTTGAAGGAAGGAAATGTTGGTGTATGTTTCTGCAAACTACAGATGTGTTACATTTGTATGTTTCATACGTATCATATCAACGTGTCTTAAGTGACGTAGTATATGAGTTGGGTGGGGGGACAGTGGATGGCGTGTCACCTCACCCAGATGCCTGCCAAGCTACAGACCAGCAGACCAGAGTGGAAAATAATGTAACTTAAACAGCTGGGAACACCCTATAGGGCGGGTGGAAGGGGCGATGGATGGGTCAAACAAACCCTGGACTTTCACCCTGGAGCCCACTCTTCGCTTCCTGTATGAATGTTGAGCCAAACCATGTTGTTTTCCTGTGAATACGGAAGTGAATTCTGAAAAGATACAATGTGTGTAACAGGCGTAAAGTGTAAACAGACATGCCCAGGATACCCTGCACGTCATATGTAGACGTCAAAAGTCCACTGAAAAAGCGGCAATAGGTGACAAGTTGGGAGTGAGAATATTTGGACAATTACTCATTACTCTTTTTTTTTTTTGTTTATAGCCACCAAACTCCTCGCTGTTTTTCCACCGAGGATTGTGCCACGAAAAGTGGTTGTTTTTCCAAGACATTGCTGCCTATCCATCCTGGTCATATTCCGAAGTCGCCTAATATCGGCGCTTAGACAGTTACTTCCGTGTCAGACACCGAGGAAAATAGCTGTCCTTTCACATTGGTGTGATATGTGTCGACGCCGTACAACAACTTAAGTTATGGGGGGTAAAGTCCAAGTAGAGCGGGTGGGAGGGGCGGTGGATGGGTCCAACAATCACCGACTTTCATCGACATGGAAAGTCCATGATCAAATGGCGATATGTGACGAGATCAGAGTGAGAATGTATTGGCTTCTGTTCTTGGTATTATGCCCCCAAAACTAGTACTTCAAGACAACAAGTGATCTTTTCCTAACCATAACCAAGTGATTTTTGTGTCTAACCCTAACCACCTTAACCACAGCATTGCTGAAATATTAAATTTTAACATATCCGCTACATAATAATGTACAGATAAAACATATCCATGGTTTGCATTAAAGTGCAATGCAAACATTTTTTCTGGCAAATGGGGGAATCTGTCTCTGCTGCCCTGCAAAATAAGCAATAAGTTTACTAATTGGGATACATTTGGAGAACAGGTTGCGGACATGCGTTTAGTCCCAGGAATCTCTGTACTTGATGCATTATTACTCATGTGAGAACCAAAAGTGACCCATTTCAGGGTCCAACCCTTCAGAAATTCAGAGCTGCCACAATGAGGAAAAAACAATCCTAACAATATGTCGTTATAACTGCAGATGTTTCTTGTTATAACCAGAGAGGTTTCTCATTATAAAAAGATGTGAGAGCCGCATTTCAGAACCTGCACTGATGGTTGAAGGTTAAGCAGAAGAACAATGACAGAACAAGCTGTCCCAACATAACGCAACATCTTCACTTTGATTAAGAGAGATGCTCTCTCTGATGCAGGCACAGAGAGGTGAAATCCTACAAAGCATCCACAAACTAATGACAGCCCTGAGTACACTGCTTAACAAGAGCACTATTTTATTTTATGTCGTCTCTAAAACAAAGGGAGACATGAACTTAATTGAAATGCTCAGGCTCGTGTGTTTTGCCAATACAAGAGTGGCGACGCTCCTTTTAACTTTTTTCTTACTGTGACAAAAAGTTTCTCATAAAAAGAGAGAAAGATTTTGAGAACTATTTCTTTTTATAATGAGAAAGTTTCTGTTTATGATGTAAAAAGATATTTGTATATTTTTTTTCATTTCATGATGAAATGGTTTTCTTATTTTAACAAAATGCTTTATAACAAGGCACTTTTCTTTATCATGACAAACATAAAAGAATAATGTTTTCCCAACAATGGCAGTTCTGTACTGCCAGACCAGCTTCACACTGCCACCGCTGTATCTAATTTACACAACGGTCAATGAAGATACATCCTATAAGTTGCATTAGCCAAGTTGATAAGGCAAAGCATTAAAATATCCTATACAAAGATTTTGCTTATATACCAATATTATTAATATATTCTTTAAATAGTCATGGTTAAATATTATATATTTCTATAAACAGTTGCAGGACTAATCTAAAACAATGTGTTGGTTATACATATAAACAATGTGCAAATTCAGGCAACTGGAAGTTTGCGACGGCTAAAACTCTACTCAAGATCTGGGTGATCACCAGACAAACTCATTTGTATTTTGTGATGAAGACCCAAAACCTCAACCATCCCTGTCCCTGAGTGGGGCACGCTGGTGTGCAGAAGATGCCTCTGTAAATGCTTGATCCAATCCTCCTGGATAGACAAGGGACCCTGGAAGACGAGGTCACAGAATCTGCAGAAATAGGAGGAGAAGTCAGTCACTGTTTCTAGTTAAAGCCACAAGGCCCAGACACACCAAGGAAATAACTCTCCACACCAGCAGGCGGCGGATGACTGCAATCCTCATTCAAATAAGGAAACTGGATGACTGTCTTGACACTAGTTAGCCAGTTAGCACATGAACAACACAATCCAATGTTGAAAGAACAGAGCATATTTTTTTACCGTGCGCCAGGTGAACAATAACACAAACCATCAGGAAAAGTTTCTGCTAAAGAGCTCAACGACTTAAGCAAAAATAATCTTACCTTATGTAACCAGTTTGTTTTGGCCTCACCCCCTCTTGACTTTTGCTCTTTGTTTACTTTCCTCACTTCCGTTTCTCTTCTTGTACACTGAGCTGAACTACCAATGTGAATGATTTTATTCATTGACAGGCAGTGCCGTTGCAGATGCAGATGCAGATGCCAACGCCAATTCAACATGCTGAATGGGCCAAAAAAAAAAAAAAAAGCCAACGGGGGCCAACAAGGGACAACGGTGCGGGACACACCACACTGACTAGGGCAACAGACACTAAGTGGCGGCCGTTGACTGACAGCCGACCATTGGCTTGGTGCGTCAGGGCCTATAGACTGCATATAAGAATTGGATATAGCCACTGTGATATCACACATTGGTGTGTGGACTACCATTTGAAGCCCTGAGTTTGGCATTTTGGCCATCGGCATCTTGGGTTTTTTTTGTTTTTTTTTTGGAGTAAGACGTGACCGTAGTTGAACGAAATGGTGGGGCTAGGGAGGAGCAAGGAGTGGACCTGACTGAGTACCTGAGGATCTCTGTGGTAGCGGCGTGTCAATCACAAGGTAGCTATGCGCTAAAGCATGCCCAGCTTTATGGTCTATTCTAGTCTAAATGGGACTACACTGTACAAGATGAACATCATGTTGTACTAAAGAAGACTGAAAAAAACTAGCAATAAAGACCATAAACTCATTATAGAAATGTTTACTGAGGTAATATATCAAGTGAAATTTTGGCCCATTTTCTCATAGACTTATGTACAACTGAGCTTCTTTCAGCAACCAGTGGAGTCGTGCCCTCTGGGCATTTGGAAGAATGCAGGTTTAAGGCACTTCCACAATAACTTTACTTTTCCAGACCCAGAGGCTGCATTCATTATTTCCTACAGTCTAATACACAACCATCTTCTTCCAGTGTGAAATGTTGGCTGTTTTTCACTGTATCGGTTGTTTTATTGTTCTGATTACAATACAATCTCTGCAGCGTTGGTCCTGCGGTGAAATCCAGAATTTGTCCCAATAGGTAAGCTACCTTCTGCCTTTTAAGTGGGCGAGCTAATTAAATTCTCTTTCTTGCACACAGACCTGTTGCTTTTATCAAGCCAAATTATGTGGGCTGACACCACTGTTTAAGGCCAGCCTTGCCCACTGGATTGACAATAGTATACAGTAGAACAATGTGGATAAGGGTGTGCTATTGCATTCAGGTGTCATGGCACATTTCACCCAAGGTATAAGAGCATAATGGGCACTATGTCACAGTGTCATAGTGTTCTGCTCCCACTTAGTCTGTCCTATCCACATTTAAACAGTTCTGCCAATCCTACTGTGGGTGCAAGCACTTTATTCGGAAAGCAAATGCTTGGAGATGCCCAGTGGCAGTCTATCTATTCCTACAGGGGACTACTTATATTTTTCCTTATTTTCTGTCATATATAATATTATATGTTAATATTAAACGTGACCAAAGTGTCAAATAAACTTACGTAAAAGTAATCCCTGTGAGCAAGAAGGCTTCTGACTGTTCTGAGTACTTTGTTTCCATGTGTATTCTCCTACTTTTGAGACAAGCCAACCCGCTGTCACTCCCTACTTGTGAAATATTGACACTTGGTCAGTGGTCCTCAGCGTCAGACACTGACGCACAGAGGCACCCCTTAGTGGTAGTATTTTTAGACTCTCTGAGTAACTACCGTTGTATATAGAGCGAGAAAGTCTGTATGCCACAGGTGGGAGTGAAGGGGGATTGGTCAAACTCCTGACAGCTGGAAGCCCACTGTTCGTGTCCCATGTAAGCCAAAAGTGAATTGAATTTTTTAAATAACAATATAGTGTGCTAGTATGTGTAGCGTACTCTGCTAGTGACATATGTCATGTGACGTTATACTACATTACAACATTAGTGAAAAATGTAGTTATTTTAAGATGTTTTTTTTTTAATTTATGTTGAAGCTGTAAAAGTTTGAGTCCTCGGGTATAAAAGTATCTGGATCTTCAGTATTATTGGTCCCATAGAGCAAGCACAGTAAAGACTTACTCCAGACGAGCTGCTAACGTCTAGTGTAACCCGCCGCTAACTTGAATGAGGATAAATGTTATTGGAACAAAAGGGTCGAATCCCAGTGTTGAACGAGTCATTTTGGGGGGTTGTGAAGCTCAAAAAAAAAATGTATCCACTGATTTACAGACATGTCTTTCTCAATGTAAGTTAATGGAGAAAAAGTGTTTTGGGGCCAAATGGCATCACGTGACAGAACTGAAAGTTGTAGTTACACAGTCTGGCCACCACATCAAATTGGCTTCAAAGTCCATTGCTGCCCCTGGGGGTCTGATTTTTGTACTACCAGTGCTTCTCAAAGTCAAGGATGCTGCCTTAGATGGACGTCGGGTCCTACAGAGGCTAGGCAAGACTCGGGGAGCACACATTGGAACAGGCTAGGGAGTGCGCAGGTGTGCATCATTGAAGAGGTCCCGCCTCCAATTTCAATAAATCGTGCACAAAGAATTGTTGGTACTTCATGCCCACTGAGGATACACACATGTGTCCTCGTGGGAAGGACTTCTTCCTTGGTAGAATTCAAAGATTCCGCTGATCCTTCAGCGGGATTCAATGTTGTAGCCTCCTTTAAATTCAGCCATTTAAGGGTCCTTCCTTAACTTTGAGAAGCACCATCTGTTACCTGACTTCCTACTTTGCTCACCTCAAAATTACTACAGCCACTACAAGTCGTTGCCTAACAACACATGAAAATAAAGGAGGTAGAGCAGGGCCATGCTACCTCAAATCTATGTTCCCTGATGACAACAGATAACATCCATTTTATTGGCTGATAACATTCGAAGCAGGTGATAAAGAATGTGTTCACCTCACTTTTCACTGAGAGAACAATGGTTACATATGTAACCTTCAGTTCTATGTACCTGCAGGTGAGTGTGTATATCTCAGCATTCAAGGAGGGTAAAATCTTCTTTTTTAGCCCAGGCCTTGGTCTTGGCTTCTTCTGTTTATAATCATAGCCTAAAAAGACAAAACACTGCACTGCTTAATCTGAGGGAATGTATTAAGATATCACTGACAAGCAGCATAAATAAATAATCCAAAAGCCAAACCATTATTCAAGATTTACTATTCTAGTCAGCATCCATTGAAAGACATACTAGGTCTAATGTCTAATAACACAGCGTTCATCACAAATATTCACCTTCTTCTTAATTGGGTTCCACAGATTAAATCACTACTATTAGCATGGCACAGGAAGCACATATGCCAACGTTTTTCTATAGCATATCGTCAGAAATGTACCTGGTTCTTCGAAAACAGCGATCCTCTTCCTGTGTGCATAGGCTCTGAGGTGACCAGGAAGCCCGGGGAAGGTGCCGTTACACTGAATACAAATCTTGTTCGAATCACTTTCCCCTGAAAGATCAAAAAACAAAATTAAAACTCACAGAGAACAAGACAAATTGTTCAAAATGTTCAAACTGAAATTATGCTGTAATATTTTTCATTTGCTTAATCTTTAATGGATAATTAGATAGGGTGATGTTCTTTATATAGCTGATATTTATGTCTCAAATCAAGGTTTAGGATCATCAGAAGTCAGATTCTGTAGTATTTAAAAAAAAAATGCATCTCAGGATGGTGTTTTGAGTTCATGCAGTAATTTTATTATCAAGCAAAACTGTTACTCCCAGTGAGCTCTAACATCTTCTTCCACCTGGTATCTCTGGAAGCATCTGATTTGCACTCTCCTGTTTGGAAAGTGTTACTGGTTAAGTTTAACACAATCCCGTGTCTTCGGAGGGACTATTTTCACATACGGCACCTCATGAGAGTCACATAGGCTGCATAAACTACACAAAAAAATCACAGATGTGTTAGTCCTATGACGGAAAACTGGCAATGATGGTGCTGTGAACCACTGCCTGTTAACCAGAAAATTTAAGTAGCTATCCCAAAAGATCTCTAAAATTAAAGAGAAGCAGATTTTATATTCGAAAGTAATTTATGTTTAAAGGAAAATCTGTCCTGCTGATACAGAAATGTCTCTGAATATTGATCAAAAATTTTTTTTCATGTTGTCTTTAACTGAAGGTGATGATACAATGTGAACCTGATGAAAATGTATTATTATTATAAACACCCTGATGGTACTCTACAAACTAATCTACACTGATTTCAGGACTGGACACACAAAGAAAGTTGTCTTTTGTCACTGTAACACCTCAATAATGGAAACCACTATAAATTTCAGTTTAAAACAGAACTCAACAAAGGGCAGTTTGATTTAAATCTTTATCTTTTATCTTATCCTCCTCAGTACCTGACTGAAAGTTTGATTTGGACAGACATTAAACAAAATTGTGGAAACACGGATGATGGGCTTCCAACAAAACATCAAGAGAATCTCATGATTTTTTAATACGAACTTCAAAAGCACTTTGGCGACATTCAGTCTATTGTGTTTTTTCCACAAATCAAATGATGTGAACTATTCTCATATTGTTTAACTGGTCTCCATCTGCAGTATACGGGTATCTGTAAAGAGATACTGAAAAGTTGTAATAAAATATTGATGGAAATCAGAGGACTGAACGTTAGTATATACACATTTAATTGTGCCTGCAATAGAACAAAGCTAAAATGCTCCCAAACTGTTAATAAGGGGTGGGTGGGTTGGGGGGTGTTATGGAGTTTGACTGTACCGACACTTATTTTTGCACTGTTAACTTTTGTCAAAGCTACATCTGCAAGATCAGAGGTCCAATAATTCAGCTTTCATTGTGAAGTCAAAACTCCTTTCCCAAAGTAATGTTGTGGACTCACAGACACAATTCAAATCAAACACCGTATGAGGATAAAAGATCTACAGTTTGCAGTAACATGACTGTAAAATAAAGGTATAGCGTTCCATCAAGCAACACAGAACAATTATTGTACTTTATCCTCAGATTAACTTTCCCTTCAATTAAGTGAAGATACGAGTGTTTCATCATGTCATGCGTTGTAGTGATGGGCAAAAATGAACAAACAAATGGTTCTGAACAACTCTTTTCGTGTTCAGTATGTGCTGGGTCAGCCTGTAAAACGTCTCATGAATTTCCGACTTTTTTCCGACCTACAAAGAAGTAATGTTACTTGCTGTACAGCACTGTTACTGGGATAAAACTACCCATATGACCATTTAAAGGTACGGTTTACTCTATTCAAACTATCTTTTTCCTCTTACCTGTGGTAATATTTATCAGTCTAGATAGTTTTGGTGTGAGTTGTGTTGGAGATGTCAGCCTTAGAGATGTCTGCCTTTTCTCCAGTATAATGGAGCTTGATGACACTCAAAGTGCCAAGAAATACATTTCAAGAGCAATGTCTTTCCAGAAATCATGACCTGGTTACTCAAGATAATCCAGACCTGGTTGTGAGCAGTTTCATGTAGGAACTACTTTCTTTTTGACCAAACTAAGAATAAAGTATGGTGTAAATAGTGGATGTGTGTGGCTAGACGGATGGGAGTCAAACTGAATAGGCTATTTGAAAGAGTTTTGAGGTGGGATTGTAAAGTGGAGAGAGAGCTGATGTTAGGAATGCCCAGTGGGAGAGAGTTCCAGAGGGGAGTAGAGCGGCTGAAGGCTCTAGACCCCATGGTGGTCAGGTGGGCTGGCGGGACAGTAAGGTGGATGGAAGAGGAAGACCTCAGAGCGTAGGTGGGGGTGTGGATGTGCGAGAGTTCGGAGAGGATACAGAGATACTAGGTTGTGGATGGCCTTAAAGGTGAGGAGTAAGATCTTAAAGTCAATGTGGCATTGAACAACGAGCTGGTATTGGAGAAAAGGTAGACATCTCAACAGCCAATATCTCCAACTCACTAGATTGATAAATAGCACTATAGGCAAGAGGAAAAATATGTGTTTCTAGTTTTGGGTGAACTGTCCCTTTAAGAAACTGTTCAAACATGAGATTGCTAAAGAGCTGAGTGCATGAGACTTCATACCATGAGTCCAGTTTGGTTCCACGCTGGTCATCTGTGTCTCCTCCATGTAATCTTTGGTCAAATCACAGAGCTTGCTGCTTGCATAGGCGTCCTGGTTGTTCCTCGCCGTGAGCTCCAAACTATTCTGTCTCATCTTGAGGAGTTCAACTAAAGTGCTAGTGGAGGCCTTAGTGCCTCTTTGTGCTTCTGCCTGAGGCTTCTTCCTTTCTGAGAAGGCCTCTGCCTCCTGTTTTGGTACAAAGTCGTCCAATATGGGACGTGGACTCCTCATCTCATATTGGATTTTCACTGGGATGCCCATGCGCATCAAGAGCAGGCCATCACTGCTGATTAGGTTCTGGGACACAAAAGGTCGCGAGGGGACCTGGCTCTTGTTGAGGACCTGGAGGATGTTCTGATATTCCTTTTTGTCCTGTAGCAGTTCATTAAGGATGCACAGCGGGGACTTACTGGTGCTGGTAACACTTCTACCGATTCGTTTCAGGTGTCCCCTCACATGGTTGGAGAGGCCAGTCTTAGTATCAAACCAACCCCAGCACAGGGGGCATGTGTGCTCTCCTTGGGTTTCTGGCTTCACAGCTGCAATATCAGATAAAATCTGTCACACAAACTGAATTGAAAGAACAAAACACCAAACTAATATTCATGATAATATACTGTTTTGGTTTGCTTTATAATACTCTAGCCAAATCAATGTTTGTAATAACACAGTCAAATGGCAATGTGAAAACAACATGACAATGTTATTATCACCTGAATCTGGAGCTCCACTTTATGGAGCTTTTTTGTGAGTTAGACTTCATTGTTAAACTTTCCTGGTCCACTGTCACCGCTCTCATAGTATCGTTGTGGGCTGCAATAGGCAGCTGTTCTCAGTAAAACAGCTTTAAAACACTACCTGCTCAGCAAAAAACAGTACACCGACACAGTTAGTGAGTAGGTGGTGAACATAGTGGAGCATTTAGCAACTTACCTGCCATGTGTTTCCCCCGGGAGTAGGTAGAGACCAAATACAGACTTAAAAGAGTAACTGCTCGATGTGTAAAAAGGCAACTGTTTATCAACTAGCTCACCTTATCAAATTAAAAAAGGTATTTCGGTACTATGCTAACAACTTGCCAAAATATTTAACTGCATGTTTAAGTATCATGCAGAAGCCATGCAAAAAAAAACAACCCACTGTCAACAACATCCATTGCCAATGTTTTTTTTAATTCTCTTAATATCACGTGTACATGGCATATTTATATTTGATAAAAATGTCTGTAATGATATGACATATCATAGGTTCTGCTATTATTTAAGTTTTCACAACCATTTCTGTATATTTTGAATAGTTTATAGTCAGGGACTGTGCTATGGTTATGTTTATATTTACTTTATTTATATATTAGAATACATGCACAAGTTATTTATGACAAGTGTGGGAGGAGCTTGTTGTGCATAAAGACAAAATGAAGTCCGTGCTGGTTTGGATCCTAATGAGTTTTTAACCGTGTTATGCAGTGTTAGAGTGTATAATGTCAATCAATGCAAGAGAATAAATAGAAATAGGACATCGAGTCGGTAGTGGAACGTACGAAATGTAATTTTGGAAGAACTTGGCCTGCCGTTTTTTTTGTGTGTGTTCTCAATAAACCTCATTGAGCTTTTTCTGTGCCGTGTGTGAGTACTGTGGATCTTTAGAAAAAGAACAGAAACACGGCTCAAACCCGAGATACCTCGCAGACTAAGTGGCCTTGGGAACTTTGGTATGCAAGTTCTGCAGGTATTTGGTCATTAACCACACCAATGAAAAATTCAAATTCTGACCCACTGATGGATCTGGATCAAAAGTAAAGTGATCAAATAAGTTTATGACAATCAATGCAAAAGGATTTAGGTCTTTACTTCTCCTGTGTTCTAAGCGTATAGAAGAACTACAGTGGCTGACGCAAAGACACAAATAGCTCTATTTAGAGTCAGTGTTTGGTTTGTCTGTTCTGGGCTACTGTAGAAACAACATGGTGGACTCTGTGGAAGAGTGCCCACTCTGTATGTAGACACAGCAGCTCATTCTTAGGTAATGAAACAACAAAAATTCTTAGATTCAGGTGATTATACACTTTTGAAAATGTAGTTCTGAATATCATATTCCATTTCTGCTTATAGATTCTCCTAAAGCCAACACATCAGACCTTTAAATTTAAGTCTGTGTCTCCTGCATTAAAGTTGTGATGTGCTAAATACCCATCCACCACCCTGACCTCTTCCGTAACTGAATACTAGGTCGATTATGACATAAGGTCAACTAATTTTCATACCTTTTTTAATTTTTCTCGTGCCACAGGTGATCCTTCTGCGGATTCGTGGCTGATGGTCCCGCAGTGCCACTTGTTCTGGCGTAACCATGTGCCGAGCATTGTAGCTCAAGCCGACTCGGTGAAGGTGCCCTCGCACGTGATTGGACAGACCCACTCCGGACTCAAACATGGCAGGGCAGTATGGACAGGGCTTGTGTTCTACCCCTGACGAAGGGGAAACATCAAAGCTGTCGCTTGTAGACACACGAGGCGGCTCTGGAGAATCATCACACACTGTAGTTTCAATATACTCCTCCTTGATTATGAGTTGCTCTATGTCACTGCAGTCTTCATCTGCATCATCGTCATCCTTGAATGCATGAAGGCTTTGGTCTTTGGCTGAAAAGCTTTGCCTCTTTCTGAAATACCTCCGAGCGTACGGGTTCCTTACATTCTCACTTTCCAAGAAGCTGCCTGTAGCTTCACTGGCGTCACTGAAGTTATTGCTGCCCTCGCAGCCTTTCTCTAACTCCTCATCTGCAGACTGTTTCTTGAGCCTCTGGCTAATCCTTGCTGATATATTACCATTCGTATTGTCAATAGTGTTATGCAAGGGTGTTGACATTTTTCTCATTGACAGAGAATTTTGGTTCGCTTGCGCTTGTAAACTCCCACTTGCCGGGTCGTTCTCGCTACCCTGACAGAACATCTGCTCTAATTTAAGATTTCTGGCTGATAGTAAAATATCAGTGGTAGCAGGACAGTTTGCCTGCTTTGAGCTGCCAAAAGCCTTGCAGTCATTGTTTTCAGCGTCCTCCTCCACACAGGTGAGATCACTTGCCACGTTTAATTTTTCTGCTGGTTGCAGGAGTAATTTTCCATGCCTGTCGACCCTCCACAAAGACGGTGACAGCATGCTTTTGGTGCAGCCAACACGGTACTTAAACTGAGGAGAATCTACAGTTTTAAACTTTTGAATGTGAATGCCCTCTTTTTTCCTGGAACACTGGGGGAAATGGATTGTCTCTCCAAGAGTCGACTTAAACAGATTTGGTTTAGCAACCTTTTTGCAATCACCACTGTACCATCGCGGCTGCTTCGTCTCATAATGTCTTTTAATGACTACTTTGTCTCTGTTAGTAAAGAACCCCATTTTACGCTGAAACTGAACACGGTCCACTTCCTCTGCATCATTAGTAAGAGACATTTTCCTGTATTGAGGCTGGTGTGTATTGAGATGTGCGACATGTAGGTGTGCTTCCAGTGCCTGCTGTGTCAGTGTAATGTAGTTACACTCCTCACAGAAGTAGTAGTGCTTCAGATTATCATGAGTTTTGGCATGCTGGACAGAGATTTTAGGGCACTGCACTGCGGTGCCCCTGTCTTCCAGTTCAGTGTTCTTGAGACCTTTGATTTCCTCCATAAGTTTTTCCAGCCTGTCTTGGTGAATAACGATGTGCCTCATGAGGGAGTTGCTATCACAGAACAAACGCCCACACTCCCTGCATATAAAGGGCTGTGAGACATTCTCACTGTTCACCTGATTATGCTTGCCTAAATGATACATCATATGTCTATGGAAATGTCTTTTTTCCTTGAAATTAACATTGCATATTGTGCATGAAAAGAAAAGTGGATCTTGTTCAACTTGTTCCATCTTCAACTGTTCCACTTTTGAACTAAAATTGTCTTCATCTTCAGGGTCATTTTCCTCATTACAGCCTTCCCGTGCTGTGCTATAAATATGGTGCTCCGAGTCTGAAGCTCTGTTCCTAGAAAGAACTTTGAGTGGCACAGCAGAATATTTAATATTAGATCGGGTACCTAAAGAATCTTCTTTGTTGACAATGTCAACATTTTCATCATCACCACTGCAGAGACAGGAACGTCTGTACGTGTGATTCATGTTAACCTTTTCTAGAGAGCCTGACATGCTCTTTACATGTGTATTGTGCTTCCTGTCTCTTTTGTGCATCACTTTGGTCTCCAGCCTTCTGTCATCGTGCAAGGAGCACTCTCTTGCTGAATCCCATCTGATTACTTCAGCATCGTCATAATCATCCGAGGAGCTTTCTGACCATTCTACGTCCCGTCGAGATCTTGTTTTCATTGTCTGTTTTGTCAAAGGTTGGCTAATGTGCATTTGCTCTGCACTGTCTGCACCTGACAGTGTGGAATAGGCCAGTTTGGACTCATTCTCCTCCGAGTGAGACAGTGGCGTGTTGACACCTGGCTGTGTGGCCAGTGTTTTTACGGCGAGCCCCGCTGTGTTCTTCCAAGCGTCTGATTGAAGCTCACTAGGTGGTGGTAACACCTCGGGGCTCGTGTCCTTCTCCGCTTGCCACGCGGCATCCAGGACATTGTTGGATAAAACAGTGCCTTTGTTCAGGACACAGTGTACCTCTGAGGTGGGGTGTGAACCAGGTCCATTAACAAGTGCTCCTGAAGGCAATGAATTGCCTGCATGGGGAACAGCAGGGACACTGCTGTATACAAATGGATTCGGCTGGGTTCCATTTAAAGGGTTTTCGTGTTCATCTGAGGACAGACCTGCAGCATTGTTCTTCAGGGAGAATGTGTGACTCTGTAATGGCTCCTGAGTACGACCTGGGCTGTCAGACACCGATTCCACGTCTTTGTCCTCTTGTGCATTTGGCTTCAGATCAGACATACTTTCTGAAATATGAAAGAATATCACTAAATTATTGAGCATACCCTATATTTCTAATAATGTCAAGCAAGCCAAGTGAAGCAACAAATGTCTTATAGGCATATTTTCTTTTTTTTAAGTGCAGCATTCAATCGTCCAAAAACAGTTTGCAGAAAGAAATAATGCAAATGTAAATTACAAGATGAAACACTGTTGCACAAAAGTCTACTTCTTTTTTCCTCATTCACGCTGATAATGTGGTGCTGTTAAAAAAAAGTAGGTTTTTTTCCTCCATAAAATGAGAGTGGTATTATTCTGTGCCACATTATGATTTTCCAACACCCTCTTTCGCCACCTCTATTCACAACAAACCCTGCTGTTAGCCCTGAATACCCTGGCGAGGATGCTTAATTATGTGCGCGTACCTCTGGGACACAACCTTCCTGCTTCCCCACCTAAAGTTCTCAGTCGTCTGCTAAAATTGACCAATTTCCATGGGAACAAAGTACACCTCCAATGAGATCATATTGCGTCTTATCACTCCGTGATGGTGCCAACACGGATCCCAGCATGAGACTGTTGTTACTTGAATCCCGACAAATTGGCAGGCACACAATCTGTCTTCAACACAAACACAGACCCACACAAAGAAAACATACGCCTTTGCACATTATTTTATTTCATATTTATTTAGACAAACGTATTAAATTGAAGGTTTTGAGTATAGAATTATAATAAAACATGTGTATGCTACATCTTATAAAAGACTACACTATGCTGTCCAGAGCTTAGAGAGAGAGATTTAGTTTAAAATGTATGCTCAGTGGATTTGACATCCAGGGCTGGTCGCTCTCTACAGGAAGCTGCGTTGCTAACGAAGTGGTAAATTCAGTGTTAATGAGTGGCTTCACTGTTGCCACCTCAGAGGTAAAACCTTCCGAGCTCCATATTCTCCCCATCTGTTGTGGTGTAAGAGGTTCGAAGGGGGAACAGACGCTCTCCATTTAAAACCAACTTCACTGTTACCCCCAAACGGCAGGGTGGCAAAACCATCAAAATATCTTGGTTCGAAATGTGTAAGCCTCATTAGCAGCCAACTCACACAACTCACTTCTATATATAACGAACAGAGGTTCAACAGAAATGTAATTTTTTATGAATTTATTTGCTTCTATTTACTTCATTTAGTCAATGTTAAAAGGCTGAATTTGCCTTGCCTGGAGATATTTACAGGGATTATGAGCTTTAATACAGTTAAGCTGTATGCACAGATCAATCTGCTATGAGCTTTTACTAACCCGGTCTGCTATTTTCTCCAAGTCGCTCGCCTCTTTTTCCGTTTGGTAAATAAGATTTAGGAAGAGCGTCATCCTCATTGTATACTGTTCGACAACAGAAAACAAACTATAACAACTCACAGTTTTATACAGAGTGATCTTTTGACTTTTTACCTTCTTTTCTGTTTGCAAATTGCATTTCTCAAGATATTGTGAACTTCTGCAGAAATACAATTGCCACTTTATTAGGTACACCTGTGCAATCTGATGTAATCCAGTATACCAGGCCTGTGAACACTTCTGGGCCTCATTTGCTGATATGTGGGTAAACTTGTTCTTACTTTGCACAGATTACTGTCAGATTCATGATATGTGTGCACCGGCCAATTTTGTCCTTAACTATTACATTAGATTGCATAGGTGCACATGATAAACTGTAGGTTCAAACAATAAAAGCTTTTAATTTGTACCAGCAGCTAAAATGAAATCACGTCAAGTTGTGGAGTGAAAAATTATGCGGTGCAGCATCTCTGAGAGTTGGTGGGCTGGGAATCATGCCATGTACTCACATCAGTATGGCTGGGAGTCTGGCTCACAACCTCAGCGCATGTCAGACTCTATTCTCTTTCATCTTCCAGTCAGTCTCTACTGTGCACAATGTAATTCAATGAAAAAGCCATACACTTTATATATATTTATATACACTGTATAAGTTCCTGCCTGAATCAATTGTGTCATTAAACTGTTACAACTGTTCCAAAATACAGTGTAATAAATATAACCCACTAGGTTTAAAAGCTGAACTTAATTTGACATGGGAGCTCAGATTGATAGTCCGATCTCTGTCTCCTATTGCCCACATGTAGAAGTACATAAATGTAACATAATACAACATCAGAGTCCAAAATACAAGGAACTACGTGGCACTTAGCCGCCCTGAAAGCCTCAATTTGGAAATTTAGGGGAATTTGAAAATATCTCTATCTAAACTAGGAATGGGCATTTTCAGTAACTTCCATTTTCGAGCACATCAAATTTCTGTAGACGACTCTAGTACTAAATAAAACGTAGTGTAGAAATTGGAATGTAAGTTGACCAAAAACTGCAAACACCTGTTATTTGAAATTAATTTGTTTAATAGAGAGGCTTCAATTAGCTTATTAAATCTGGGCGCCCAGTAGCTCACCTCGTAGAGCAGGCTCACCATGTACAAAGGCCATGTTCTTGCCATAGTGCCTACGGGTTCGATTCACTAAGAGTCTAACCTGTCCATTAAAGGCAAAAAGCCAAAAAATGTATTAAACCATAAATTCAAAGTTAACATAAGAAAAATCAGCAAACCTTCGTCGCTGCCGTTAATATTACAAAGATGAGACGCAGCGCTAAAGGACCGTCTTCAAGTTGTTCTCCTTTTAGTCAGTTTAACCTCTGCCCAGTTAGCACAAGCTAACACAGCAGTAGTGGCTAACATCGGGCACCGAGCTGTTAAACAGTCCTAACAAACTCACACCGACACAGGAACTGCTTGACTTTGTCCCCCTGATAGCGGAAAATTTAGGGACATTTTAAGAAGGAAGTGTGCATCTAATCATGACCGAGAGGCTTGTGTAACGTTAGCTAGTTTGCTGCTAATTGAGCTAGCATTAGTTAGCATTAGTTGAACACTTCCATCTGTGCAGTGGTACATTTTTTGCAAATGTAAAATGTATCTAGTCGCCTTCTCTCTCTCTCTCTCTCTCTCTCTCTCTCTCTCTCGTATCCTATTACTGCATCTAGCTAACCCGGCCATTCTGGATGTCACTAACTCGGCTTCTTCTCCGGAGCCTTTGTGCTCCACTGTCTCTCAGATTAACTCATATCGCATCTGTGCAGTGGTACGGTTGGCGGGTGTAGTTCAGTAGCTCCTTTAATGGTCAATCTGACCAATTATAATATAAATTCTGTAATACCGTGAAACTGCAATATTTTCTGAGATGATTATTGTACCGTGAAAATGTCATACCATCGCAACTGTACCTCTGGTTCTCGAAAATAATGGACATTATTTAAAATTTCACCTTTTATAGGCAAAAAAATAGAAAGTAGGGGAGGAAATCACCAGAGGATCCACGATACAACATAATCACAATATTTAACTCACGATACTTTTTTAATGTGATTCGATATGCTGAGTATCATGATAAAATATATTGCATTACATTGCAATTCAGCCATTTTTTTGCAAATGTAAAATGTATCTAGTCGCCTTCTCTCTCTCTCTCTCTCTCTCTCTCTCTCTCTCTCGTATCCTATTACTGCATCTAGCTAACCCGGCCATTCTGGATGTCACTAACTCGGCTTCTTCTCCGGAGCCTTTGTGCTCCACTGTCTCTCAGATTAACTCATATCGCATCTGTGCAGTGGTACGGTTGGCGGGTGTAGTTCAGTAGAAAGAAAATAGTTTATTTTTAAAGGGGAGACTTTTTACACATATTTTCATTAACGAAACGGTTTCAAGTTTCAATTATAGTAATAAAACGTTTGTTCAACCAACAATAAGCCTTCCGTTTTCATTCCTTTAATGGTCAATCTGACCAATTATAATATAAATTCTGTAATACCGTGAAACTGCAATATTTTCTGAGATGATTATTGTACCGTGAAAATGTCATACCATCGCAACTGTACCTCTGGTTCTCGAAAATAATGGACATTATTTAAAATTTCACCTTTTATAGGCAAAAAAATAGAAAGTAGGGGAGGAAATCACCAGAGGATCCACGATACAACATAATCACAATATTTAACTCACGATACTTTTTTAATGTGATTCGATATGCTGAGTATCATGATAAAATATATTGCATTACATTGCAATTCAGCCATTTTTTTGCAAATGTAAAATGTATCTAGTCGCCTTCTCTCTCTCTCTCTCTCTCTCTCTCTCTCTCTCTCGTATCCTATTACTGCATCTAGCTAACCCGGCCATTCTGGATGTCACTAACTCGGCTTCTTCTCCGGAGCCTTTGTGCTCCACTGTCTCTCAGATTAACTCATATCGCATCTGTGCAGTGGTACGGTTGGCGGGTGTAGTTCAGTAGAAAGAAAATAGTTTCTCCAGCTGAGAGTGAGGCAGAGGACATAATGTGACTCAAGACTTTAACTAACGTTAGCCACATATTTGTTAGTCTGAGTGGGCGGAAGTTCGCTGCATAGATCAGCCTCTCATTGGGCGGAACAAGCCACCTGCTGAAGTCCCGCCCTACCACCTCCAGTTGTGTAGCAGTTTTCAACCTTTCAACACGTCCTTTACTTTTGTGGTGTTTGATCTTGTGGGGATGTAGCCATTTTTCTGGAATGGTTCGCATCCTGTAGGCGATATTTTTGTGGCTGTGTTACACCAAAACCTGTTTCCCCCCGGCAATATCTTTGCAAGCGCACCATTGCTGTGGCACCGCCCAGAACGACTGTGATTGGTTGAAAGAAATACAAGCAGCCGGGGCAATTTTTTTCTCCAATCTTAAAGTGAGAGTCGGCGCAGCCAGACCTTTCTTTTCTTGAGAAAGGTCTGGTGAGCGAGACTACATATTTGTTAACTCAAATTAGCTGCAGCCATGACCCTTTGGTTCTGGTTAGCAGAAGGCTAAACCATTAGCAACATTTTCTCTCCATCTCTGAAACGCTTTGCTGATACTGACACTTTTTATGATGTTTATTGTCAAATTCTCTTTTAGACTCTCTTTCTGATAAGTCCATCTTCCTTTCTTTTAAGGTTGCACTTGAATTATAACATGCTCAAAGGTTATTATGGCACTTTTGCCCAGTGACGCCAAAATACAACTGCCTATCAAAGCTTTAAATGTGAGTAATCCTTGCTTTTTTTCTGTTCGTATCATTGTAAATTGAATCTTTTTGGGTTTCAAACTGTTGGTTGAACAAAACAAGCCACTAGACAAAATCACCTTAGGCTAGGGTTGTAGGGATATACCAGTTTCAAGGTATACCGTGAAGTTGACCATTATCATACTGTGTACAATTGCTTATATGATACTGAAAAAAATGTTAGACATTGGACCTCATCTTTATTTAAGTTATTTTTTAAAGGGGAGACTTTTTACACATATTTTCATTAACGAAACGGTTTCAAGTTTCAATTATAGTAATAAAACGTTTGTTCAACCAACAATAAGCCTTCCGTTTTCATTCCTTTAATGGTCAATCTGACCAATTATAATATAAATTCTGTAATACCGTGAAACTGCAATATTTTCTGAGATGATTATTGTACCGTGAAAATGTCATACCATCGCAACTGTACCTCTGGTTCTCGAAAATAATGGACATTATTTAAAATTTCACCTTTTATAGGCAAAAAAATAGAAAGTAGGGGAGGAAATCACCAGAGGATCCACGATACAACATAATCACAATATTTAACTCACGATACTTTTTTAATGTGATTCGATATGCTGAGTATCATGATAAAATATATTGCATTACATTGCAATTCAGCCATTTTTTTGCAAATGTAAAATGTATCTAGTCGCCTTCTCTCTCTCTCTCTCTCTCTCTCTCTCTCTCTCTCGTATCCTATTACTGCATCTAGCTAACCCGGCCATTCTGGATGTCACTAACTCGGCTTCTTCTCCGGAGCCTTTGTGCTCCACTGTCTCTCAGATTAACTCATATCGCAGCGGTGCCTGGACAGCGTGACGTGTGTGGTTGTGCTGCTGCCGTGGTCCTGCCAGATGCCTCCTGCTGCTGCTGCCATCATTAGTCATTAGTCATACTTCTACTGTTATTATACACATATGACTACTGTCACACATGTATACTGCCAGATATTAATACATACTTTCAACATATTGTACCACAGTAACCAGAACTATAACTATAATATTATTACTTCCATTAATGTTGTTGTAAGATACTGTCATTACCTGCATCTCTCTCTCTCTCTCTCTCTCTCTCTCTCTCTCCCTGTGTCATATGGATTACTGTTAATTTACCATGTTGATCTGTTCTGTACAACATCTATTGCACGTCTGTCCGTCCTGGAAGAGGGATCCCTCCTCAGTTGCTCTTCCTGAGGTTTCTGCCATTTTTTTTCCCCCGTTAAAGGGGTTTTTTTGGGGAGTTTTTCCTTATCCGCTGCGAGGGTCTTAAGGACAGAGGGATGTCGTATGCTGTAAAGCCCTGTGAGGCAAATTGTGATTTGTGATATTGGGCTTTATAAATAAAATTGATTGATTGATTGATTGATTGATTGATTGATTGATTGAAAAAGCATTTGATTACATTATTCTAGTAGGCTACCTAAAGTTTAATTTGTATTTTTAATATTAGTAATTCATATAGAAAAAAAATTGATACTTGGCACTGTGTGACGATACGATATTGGCACACAAAAATATCACAGTACTATGCTGTATCGATTTTTTCCCCTGCCTCTATGACAGTGATCTGCTGATGAATCAATAGTGGAAATAATTGTTAGCTGCAACCAAACACAAATCCTACTGTCCACTACAAACAAAAATTACAGCTTTTCTTTTCATTTTTGATAATTATTTAACACAAAAAAATAAATACTCAAACTTTAAGTCTTTTGAGAGCAACACAGATTGAGGAGGAATAGTTTGGCGCTGTAGGCTTGTGAGGCTGTGAATGTCTAAGCAAATTCCTTCTTCCTGTTCAACTGAAGACCCAGGCTGGCAGCACAGTGGAGACAGCGCTAAAAACCAACTGGGACCAGTCAGCCAAACCATTTCAACTGCTGGAGCTGTCTGTATGGATCAGCAGCCAACCTTCCATTCCTCTGCCATCGCCTTTGCTGGAGAAATGTCTAAACAAGGGGAGCCACGGTCCCTCAAGTACTGCACTACACAACTTCCTCAGCTAATGGGATCTATTGATTTATTTGACACAATGTGAATTTATGAAGCTGCCTCTTAAGTGTGAGAGTATCAAAGCGTGGCTCAAAACAAACAGACGGAGATTCAGCTTGACACTTCAGTAATCCCAAGGTGAGTATGTTCTCTCAGAGAAGGTGCCACAGCGAAAAAAAAAAAAAAATACACAATGTTAAGTTCTTCTTCTACTGTCTTAGCCCTGCAGTTCTTCCCACGGCAGAAGAGCAGGAGGAAATTAGCAGCATGCCAAATCTCACTCTCACTCAATGTGACTAGTGTCTCAATGTCTAGTTTAAAACATGAAGCTAAAAAAACAACAACAATAACAACAGCTGATTCATAAAACACTCTAAATTTCTTAAATTTGCACTAGGAAAAAAAAAAAACGAAAAACAGAGTGGCTTCACACGATGTCTTTGTCTGGATTACGCACTCTTTTATCCCACTGAATTCTTGTCACCCAAAGGTCATTTCCATAATAATGGTCTCCATTCTCCCTAATGGGATTTTGGCTGTGATTATGTATGCCAGCGTCTTGTGCAGACACTATCAGCCCTGTCATCCTGAATTGCACAAATGTAATTACACAAAGCCTTTGATAACTAAACAATGTAATTTACTGCTTGAGTGAAAATATATACCGAGTTATACGACTCAACTTATACACTAAAGGAAAATGTATGAGTACCATCGGTGGTGTGTTGCAAAGAAAATTGGGTTCTTTATGTTAGAAAATTAAATGCTAATGCATGCTTTGACATTAAGAACACAGAGTGCAGTCAAATGATTTGAGAAAAGAAGTGGTGACTTAAAGGAATAGTTACACATTTTTGGAAAATTATCTTATTTGAGTTCTTGCCTAGTGTTAGATGAGAAGATAGCACTATTATATCTGTGTGCTAAATTTGAAGCCAGTAAGTCTAGCTTGGCATTAATACTGGAAACTATTGGGGAAAAAAACAGAGCTTTGATAACAATGGAAGGGTACATA
Organism: Epinephelus fuscoguttatus; assembly: GCF_011397635.1. Taxonomy (NCBI): domain Eukaryota; kingdom Metazoa; phylum Chordata; class Actinopteri; order Perciformes; family Serranidae; genus Epinephelus; species Epinephelus fuscoguttatus. The sequence continues at coordinate 35,776,344 of NC_064761.1, forward strand.
CAGGTGGATTAAAGAGGGCCCAAGTAAAACAGGAAGCTTATTGTTCTGCTCCAGGTTTGAGAAAACATCATTCAAATTGACACTGCAACTACACTAACGACTAAAAAACTAGGGCTGCCCCCTAATAGTCGACCAAACGTTAGTCGACGAGAAAGGTCATGAGTTGGCAAGATTTCATTGGTCGCTTAGTCGCAGAAAAAAAACAAACAAACAAAAAAAAACATGTGAAGCTCTATTAGGAGCTGCGCCTTGTCGAAATAAATCCAAACCTGTGGTTATTCCCCAGGCTAGTTAATAACATGTCGGGCAGGAAATCCAAAGTGTGGGATCATTTTGAGAAGGTGAAGGACGAACCCAAGGTGATATGTAAACTCATCTTCATTGGTCGACTACAAACATGACGTATCATCTGAAACATGGAAGTAGCTACATGCCCATTAGCCCACAGCGTCATTAACAGGCGGCTCGCTCAGTGTGTGACGTGCACTTGGAGATAAAATATAGGCCTATATTAATGAAGGTTCATTAGTACGGTTTTGTATTTCTCTGTAATGTAGCACAGTGTTAACAATGTTACTGATACTATTCTTTCTCACACCTTCAACTCAAACCACCAAAATATATCATTTAATAATTAAATTACCATCGTAAACATGCGGGCGACTAGTCGACTAATGGCCCTAAATGACGACTCTTGGTCGACTAGGAAAATTCTGAGTTGGAGGCAGCCCTAGAAAAAACCTTACTTGCTATTATTTAACTTTTTAAATACTAAAGTTTGTTTTTTGCAATTGCAAGTGTTGTAGTGGATGGTAATTACCTCTGCCAAGGAGGTTGTGTTTTCGGTCTTTGTCAACTATATTACGAAAAACTACTGTACCTATTTTTATAGAACTTGGTGGAAGGGTTTAGCACAGGCCAAAGAAGAACTCCTTCAATTTTGGATCCAAATCATGAAGGGTGGATACATGAATTATTTTTCATTTTCATTAACATTGTGAGATCAGGCTTTGGTCTTGGCGGACATGTGCGTCCTGAAGGCCCTTTTAGTTTGTCTTGTAAATATGAATAGTAAACCCAGGAACATGTTTCAGACTGATGAATGAAATGCTCAATGAAAGGTTACATGGAGTTACAGAAATGAAAATGGGCTAGCCTGCACATGACCTCTGAACTCAAGCTCTCTAACTTCTATAAAGGTAGAGCCAGGAGCCAGCTATTTTGCAGTGACTTCAAGACTGAAGGCAGGGGTGGAACCAGCAAGCATGGTCCGTCCAAATACAACAAAATCCAGCTATCAGCAGTTCTACAGCTCATTCAGTGACACCTTGTGATAATCTAACTGACTGAGCAATTCTCCAACCCGCAACTCAAACTCATCAAAATGCTTCAAGTAATGGGGAGTTCTGCCTCTGCTGCATTTGCAAATCCATAAAAAACCCGAGTTCAGAAAGGGGACAAAGAATGATCGCAAAAGGACACATACACGTGAAAAAAGTTTGCCGCTAATACGTCACCCCCTCAGCGCCGCCCCTATCGTCACCCACCGGCACACATAGATTTTAATTCTGGGGAAAGCGCTGCGTACAGCTGTTTGTCTATTTCTAGTCTTTTGGCTTGGCTAAGCTTATCACAAGTAAAACTATATTGCTTTAACTAAAGATGCACAATACTGGATTTTTTTTTTTTTGCCGACATCCGATATGCTGATATATAACAACTCATTAGACAGATAACCAATACCATTATCGGTATATCCATTTTTTTCCCTACCAAATTTTAGTGATCATCAAGTCTCTTCCAATATCAGCCCATACCGATGATGTGCCGACATTATCATGCATTCCTAGCTTTAACTAATAAAATGTTACAAAGTAGGCTATAGAAAACAAAGTACTAGATACTCTGTAGGAGGTTAATTTCAGTAAATAAATATCTGCATATGAATGCAGAATCTGTAGGCAACAGGATAAGATCTTGGTATCAGAAACGTTCTGGTTTCCGTTTGTTGTCCAAGTGTAGTATTGATCAATCACATTTGAGTGGGCTTTGGTTGCATGCAGGTAAACACACCTTGTGAAGAGCTAAAGAGGTGGAATACATCGGCTGAAATGCAATCTCGGTATATATCGACTACAACTATTTGGCATTTTATTAGGTTTTTTAAAAAATGTATCTGCACTCAGAAGAGAAATACTTGGCCTGAATATGGATGTTGCTCCCAGAGGCTAAATTGTTGTCACACAGATAACCGATGGGTTCAGAGATTGGTAGATGGTATACGCATAAAAAAGAAATATGGAGCAGGTGAAGGGTTAAACTGGTGACTGTAGTGCTTTTAACCACGTGAGACAGAATCTCACAAACCAAAAAAACAACCCTGTTCTTTGTCCGAGGGTTCAGCACTAGCAAAAGATATCTTGAACCTGTCCACAACAAACTTTTCCCTGCCCCCCCCCCCCCCACGCCTCCCCATTAAAAAGGGGAATGAGTGAAATGGCTGTGATGGTAGATTTACTGATGAAAAAAGGTGAAGCGAGAACATTCGGAGTGATAAAAGGGGACAGGGAGCGAGTGACAGTTGGGTTAAGACAGAAGTCATGTTCAATAGCAGGTAGAAACATCAAACAGCGAGTTCACAGGAAACCCATGCAACCTTGTCTTGAAGGAGGATTTTCTGTTGTGTGGAGTAGATTATATCTGTTCAAGCTGCTGACACGGCCTCATTTGCTGCCCGTAGTGTTGGAGGGGGATTAAACGATATAAACTTTAAAGCTTTAAACAATACCTTTCAAAATTAAATGGATTAAGGGAGGGATGTCTGATGGGGATTTCCCAAGGCTTTGTTAGTTTTAAACTCTACTCCTTTTAAAGGGGGGAAGAAGAAGAAGGGGGAAAAAAAACAGCAGTTAGAAATTTCTCAGGCATGTGACCGTTTTAATGAGGCTGCTCTCACGTTGAGGAGGGCAGTGGGCACAGGAGGGCTGCCAAGCAGATGGCTCTCATAAACATCATATCTGCTCTGTTTAGATACATGACTTCTCATCTCCCAACACTGAGAGGAAAACAAACCCGACCATCACCACAAGCACTACCCACTTGCCCACTTTTGGCAAGCTGTGCCGGCTCGTTGAAATGGCACATTTCCATTTCTTGCATTTCTCCTTCATAACAATATGCATGAGCTGCGCAATTGGTATACATAACCTCTAATCTGTTATAAGTATGCAGAGAAGATGCAGCGAATGCAGCGGTGGGTATTTTGGTTTAGTGGCAGTTAGGATGTTGACTTTTATTAAATGTTATTATTACCATATAACTGAAAGTATACAAATACGAAGCAAGGCAGGAGTTGTTGCTATGATTAGGCACGCTCACATGCTTCCCTCTTCAGTTGAGATGGGGGGAAAAAAATGAAATATCAAACTTTGTTGCTGCCGCTTTGCTGTAGACATGTGACCATTCAGATGAAAGGGAGTCGGTGTCAAACTGCTCTCCAAATTGAGGACAGGCTCCACACTGCTGAGCAGACATCAGTGAGCTTAAATTCGGAGGCATGTCAAGTATCGCAGGTATTAGGATGAAATCTCTCATTATCTTTCTTTAAAACATAATATGCGTGTACCGCAGCAGGGATGGGAGGGGAGGGGAACACGGGGAGCAGGGGCCTCGTAATGGCACCAAAAGTGAGTCCTCAGTAGTCACCTTGAATTCTATTATTAGACCAGGACAAACAACTTGCAGTAACCAAACAGTAACTGGATCAAGTGTGTCGCTGGCAGCCTCTGATTGGGTTCAGGGAGCGAGAAGTGGCTAAAATAAGCACCGCCATGATCACACGGGGTCAAAGCGACGACATGAATAGCAGAGCCTGTGGTGAACAAAAGAAGCAGCGAGCCTCTGAAGAGAAAATGCCAAAACTGTGGCTGTCAAAAAGTCACGAGGAATTCAGAGGCCAACAAAAGCCTATTTATCTAACTCTTTCAGGAAAAGTGGACAGCTTGAGCGCAGTAGCCTTGACAGCAGTGGGATTCCCTTGTCATTTCCCAAGGTCCACACACACACACACACACACACATAGACACACAGACGCATGTAAGACGATTATTCAGTGCTGCTTGTCAATTGTACCTTTTCAACCCGGATCAATGAGTCGTCTTGCACCAGGGGCCTGTATCAGCGCCAGTCATTAACATGTGAGTGCCACTCTATCAGCCCCAGCTCCAAATAAATCAAAGGGTCGGCCACAGAAGAAAAGGGGCTAATATTTCCTCAATAACCCCAGAGGGACACCATGGAGAGATGCAAATTGCCTCCCAGGAGACCCGGGGGGATGTGAAGGAGAAACTCGCTGGGAGGCAACGGGAAGCTAATGAGTATAATGGTAAATGTATACAAGGAGAGGGAGAAAACCCTCTCTATTCATACCAATTAATACAATCTTATCAATGGAGGTGTACTGTAGGAGGAGGGCCCATGTCTAACCCCTCTGCCCTCCTCCCCACTTCCACCTCGCAAGCGTCTGTATTATTCAACACGGGCCAGGCTACGGTCATTAGCCCTGTGGGAGGCTGGGCCAGGCCTGCGGAGTTAAGGAGATTTTAAAAACCACTCACTCCTCACATCAAAACAAATCGGGCCAAATCAAAGAGGCTCAAAAATGTCCTTTCTTGGAGGGGGCGAGGGAGGGAACCGCCATTGTTGTGAAAGCCTGCTTTCTGCGGCGTCGAGGTACAAACGCACCACAAAACAAGATGGCATGAGATAGAAGGAGCTTCATCAGTCGTGCTGCGTTTGAGAGAAAAGGATTACAGATGATTAGAATGTCGTGACATGAAATAATATAAATTTAAAACATAATAGTGTTAAATATCTTTGCATAATAACTAGAAAATTATGGCATCAATATATTTAATTGATTAAATGGTGCTTAACAAGTGTGACATTTGAGGTTTCATTACTTTTTCTTCTCTTTATCATTAGCAGATCTGCAGGGTTTTTTTCTCAGTTTCTCGTTAGGAAAGAACACTTAGTTCACCGGGATGACGACGGCATTTCATTGCAGCTGCTGACACTAAATTAAAAACAAACCCGCACGCCAACATGTTCAAACACACAGTGAAAATCCCCGCCCCCAAAACTGTATTTTCCTCAAATGAGTGAGAAAATCAGTTAACGGGGGGAACATTATTTCCATACAAAAAAAGGTTGTTACAAGAACTTTGAAATCGGGTGTTGTTTCCTTGATTCTGGTGCAGAAATCTTGTTTGAAATTAGTAACATGCATGGCTAGCTAACGCAAAATTAGTGTAGAAATCTGGTTCAGATAATCTCACCCCACTGGCAGATATATTTACTTATATTTACTTGTTTAAAAAAAGTTTTTTTTTCTGGAATTATTCATATCCAAAACGTCTTTTTAAGATATAGATTTGGTCGGCACTTCTGGTTTTCTTGTATCTAAAGAAACATCTGACCTTTAGATAAAGTCCCAACTACGTTCACTCAGCAGTAAGCTAATAAAAACAATTCAAATTTGCAGGGGTTATATTCCCCTTAAACTACAAACTGATAAATGGAGTCCCACAAAAAAATCGGTTGCATTGGTTTCCATTGTTTCATTTGTTAAAGCATTGCTGTAATATATATACAGCAGCCCAAATCCTCCCCAGTACCAAATATTACCAACAGATGGCACCTGCAGCTGGAAACGTGCTGAAGATAATTTTACTTATTATTTATTTTCGATTTTGAGGAGTTATTAATCTGTAAAATGACTTTTTTTTTTGCCATGCCTGAATGCACTTCAGGTTTTCTTGTATCTAAAACATCTGATCCTTTAAAAATCAAGTCACTACATTCACACAGCAGTGCAAGCTAAAAAAAAAAAAAACAACAATACATTTTTTTGAGATTGATTTTTCCCTTAAACTACAAACTTCCGCAGAAAAATCTGTTTATTTCAACATATGTATAACATACTTTTTTTGCACTAGTTTCAGTCATTACATTGGTTTAAGCATCACTGTAATATAAACAGTGCACCAAATCCTCTCCAGTACCAAGTATCACCAACAGATGGCACCTGCTGACATTAAAACTTACTGAAAATACAAAAAAAATGGCGCAAGATAAACAAATTTCCAGACACTTACTAAGAATTTTAGTCCACGAAACAAGTGAATTTGTTTTTAAAAAAATTTCACGTCACCTGGGAGACGTTTACTTGTATGAAAAAAAAGGATTTTTAGGTAATATTAATAAACAAATTCCTTGTAAAGATGGAGAATTTTTTTGTTGGTTTGTTTGTTTTTGCAGCACCTAAACCCATTTCTGGTTTTCTTGTATCTAAACAAACATCTGATCCTGTATAGATTAGGTCACAACTACTATCATACAGCATTGTAAAATAATAATAACTAATAACTCAATTTATGCAGGGGTCAATTTTGCCCTTAAACTACAAACCGATCAACAGAATCCCACAGGGTGGTTCCCAATTGGTGGTTTGGGGTCCAAATGTGGGTTGCAGGTCCATTCTGAATGAGTGACTCACACTTAAAACACACTGTATTTTTAAGTACTGTGAATTTCTTGCACAGAGCTTTTATTTTGAAGTGCCGTTTCCTGCTATAGAGTGAGTGACGAACAGACAGCTGCTTAATAGAGACAGCAAACAAGCTCAACGATGTCAAACGCAAGAATGACGCTGAATGTAATAATAATAATAATAATAATAATAATAATAATAACAATAATAATAACAACTTTTTTTTCTGGGCGCCTTTCATGGCATTCAAGGTCGCCTTACAGTGTAAAATACAAAGTAAAACACAATAAACTGTGTGGACCTTGAATTAATAACAAATGAGAAATCTGGACCCCGGAGTTGGACCAGTCGGGAACCACTGCTTTAAAATGTATATATATATTTTTTAAAATTTTATTTATTCATTTTTTTCCAGTAGTTTCAATCGTTACATTTGTTAAATAATTATATGGCGCACCAAATCCTCCCCAGTACAAAACATCACCAACAGATGGCACCTGCAGCTGGAAACTTGCTGAAAATATGAATATGGAAAATCTCACCCCACTGACCCCACTTTCACTTGTTTAAAACAAAAAGAAAAGATTTTGAGGACTTAATAATCTACAAATTTGTGAATATGCTTAAAATAATCTCCCCCGCTGGAATATTTTTACCGTCTTTTACAGCTTATGATTAATAATATACAGTTCACCCAATCCTTTCCAGTATGAAGTGACACCAACAGATGGCACCTGCCGCTGTAAACATGCTGAAAACAAGAAAAAGTGGCACAAGACAAACTTCACGACTCATGCGGAAAACAAGTTTCCCATCACTTACTATCACACCTTCTCTTTTGTCACCTTGCCATGATAAGTGGTGACTGATACTTTCCTTTAAAGGTTACTAAACATACCACAATGATAAGTCAAAGGTGCCTCGTGGAGTTGTGCTGTGCTCCTTAGCGACCCCTAGTGGTCAAAAACTACACAGGGGACCTTTAAGTTCCCTCTGAATCAATACAGCCGCACAGCTGAAAGAAATCGAAGTGGTGTGTAGTTTAAGGAAACATTTGAACTACCTGAAAGGGCAAACAAATGCTTCAAAAGCATAAGACGGAGAAGGAATGCCTCGATCTATCATTTTGAAGGTCATTTATCAGGGTGGAGAAATATACCTGACAGCAGGAGGATTTGCCTTCTGGAGATCACCGAGGGGACTCAAATGAAGGTTAATCACTATATAACTTTCTACATGTCTAATCCTATACTCCAGAATTCATCGAGCACAGCTGTAAAAGCCCTCCGTCAGCATAATTGCGCCTAACCTGTGCCCCGCATGCTCAAATCTCTAAAATATCACATCCAACTCTGAGAATAAGTGGGAAATTAATGAGGAAAGTGCTGAGCTCAACCTTAGATAGGTATCACAGGAAGGGTTAGCTGCTTCACAGCTCTTGTACAATGGAAGCTCGCTAATCCGAGCCCTCAAAGATAGAGGTTGTTTGGACTTGTGAGATGTTCGGAGGGATAAATACTGATTTGACAATCTTGTAGACTCGGGTGCATCCAGATCAGACCTAAAGTATATGAAAAAACAGCCGTGTAATCTAGATATAATCAGAAGTTTAGACAATTTAGTGTTTTTAAATTTTTAATTATCAAATATTATCATTATTATTGTTACACATCAGTAAATCTTCAGACATAACAACATGTTATTATGATATTTTTCTATAGCTGAAAGTTTTTAAATAATAACCTATCGTTTGTGTCCATCCGTCATTCCTTTTATTACCACCTATTCAATCTAATGTGATTACACAGGCCTCTTTAACTGAAGCTGCTTTCCAGTGTATCATCCCTTTGAGCGGGAGCTGAGCGCATCAGTGATCATATTCTGCCCCTTAGTGGAGGAAACGCTCCATAACCTGAGTGAAGCAGGATAATAGGAGGCTTGATCTGCAGAGGCTGAGCGGCCGCTTGGATTGTGGACATCTGCAGCTCATGACTTGCAGCTTCATTCAGCCTTTGATGGACCAAAGCAATCTCACCTGCCGGCCCCGTAGATTTAAGCAGCTGAAATCTACCTCCTCTCCTCTCTGAGAAGAAGTCACTCCCATGGCTCTTTAGAAGCAGAGTGCCACTTAATTTACATGCAAATTCACAGTTTGTGAACATGAAAAATATCCAAAACTCAAATCTAAAAAGAATGCAAATCCAACTTCGGATGTTGTCATGGCATAAACTGGCTTCAGAGGCTGCTTGCTTGAGGGGGTTTTATATAATCAGGCTGCATCATGTGTCAGAGAATCAGAACCACAGAATGAACCCTGATCCCTGGAAATTCATCCAAAATATCTTTCTGTGAATCTCTCTCTCAGTAGAGCTGCCGTCACAAATTAAGAAAGCCAAAAAAAGCTTCCGCATAACTCCGTACTGTTTGCTACTGCAGCAGCGGCCGCGCATGTTCACTAATGTGAACTGAAATGGAAGCAGGAAAAAGACAAATAAGTATGAGAGCAGACATTTCAGTACGAGGCTTGGAGTTACAGTCGAGGCAGTGAAAAATGTTCCAATTAGAATTATAACTTTGCTTGAGACGTGATCCTCCCTCATGCAACATATGGATCCAAAATATTTGACTTTATTAGATCAAGCAAATAATTCAAGGCTCCAAAAGCTCAAATGTATAAAGATGTTGAGTCACATGCCATCTCTTATTCTCCAAACTTAGTGCCATACATTTTAAACAGCATGCATGGCACCTAATGTTTTTGGTATCTTTGAATTCTATGTGCAGTATTTGTGACTGGAAAATATGATATCAGCTACAAACTGGATGCAGACAGTTAAACTATATTGAAATTAAACCTCACTGTATAAGCTGAAGGCAAAAACAGGGCTGCAATTAATGGCTGTTTTCATCATTAATTAATTGGACAAGTATTTTTTTGATGAATCAATATGGCCACAAAATAGAACAATGACCCTCGCAATTTCCTGGAGCCAAAAGTCACATCTTCTACTTCCTTTTTCCGTCCAACCAACAGTCCACAACCCAAAGATACTCAGATTACTATCACATATGAAAAAGACATGCAGCAGATATTCATAATTGAGGAGCTGGAACGAGGAAATGTTTGGCGTTTTTGCTTAAAAAAGACAATTATCAAAATAGTTGAACGTCTGTGCAGTGATTGTCGGCTGCTGTTTGAAAACAGCGAAGTGAAAGTGAAATCCAACCACAGCTTCGTCCACATAGCATTTCGCCTTGTTTTATATACTTATATATACAGTACACACATAGATCTAATCTTTCTCCCTCATTGAGATATTCTGGATCCCGCCTCCACCCGACCCATGACCGCTGCTTGCAGTAGGTTTTGCTTTCCGTGTTCTTCAGTGCTGACACAGCACGATTACAGCTAGACTGGTGCACATTAAGATGACTAGAATTTGCCTTAAAGGAAACATGGGATAGATTCAGTGCTACATGTTTGAGCCTCAGTCAGACGAAGAGCCTGTTGGCGTATCAGAATGGTAAATGCAGTTAGCGTCTTTTATTTGTTTATGTTGGTGTGTACTAATGGGTGTGAAACATCAAATAATACCTGCTATGCCAGGGTTATTTGGGAGGTAACTGAAGGTAGCTCCAGGGCCCAGTTTACATCAGGCCCCAAGGAATGTCACTCAGCGTCGCTTCCAATTTTTCCCAGTGGCAACTCACGGTATTGCAGAAAAAAAATCCCCAAAAGCATTTTCCCCATCGACTACTATTATAAAGGAGACGTCTGTTAAACTGTTGACCAGACACATGAAACTGCAAACAAGGTCAATTATGACTCTTTCTATTGTGAAACTTTTGATCAATTAGCTTTCATATTTGTAGAACTTTCCTCGAGCCAGAAAAGGGATGATGTCATCACATTATAAAGTCTATGAGACGAGCAGGAAGTTGCAGGCAGGGCCAGCAGGAGGAACTGTACTGCACATAGTCACTGGGCTGCAACCTTGCACCACACGATTCTTATTGGACTGAACAGGTGCCATTTTGGGGTGGTATCCAGATCTTATAATGCATCCATGGGTTACATCCAAAAACTGCACACCTTACTTTGTTTACTGTCAGGTCTTTCCCTATGCACACTGCGCGGGACATTTCAGGTTTCTTTGCCAGTGTCGAATTCTGTCCACCGTTGACGTGGTGACGTACCTAAGCTTACCTAGCGTACCTAGCTTGCATGGAGTACATTAGAATCTCAGATTTTAGGACAACTGATAAACCAAGACAGCCCACTTGAGATCCATTTCCTGTATTTGTGTCATCTGGGTTGCGACACTGCCCCGCCCCTTTAGGAGACTAACAGCAGCTGAGTCTGTTGATTCCAACTGGAAAAATGAACGTGAGTACAGATTAGGACCAGTTCTTTCGCGATATAGTCACCATAGTAAATATTGGACCCAGTTTTCACAAGCCACATATCTTCCGAACATTCTGACACTAAAATGGCATTTTTCAGACAGACAAATCAGGAGAAAATGTACTTGTACGAGACATGTCTCTGGCTCGGCAGCCAACACTCACAAGATCTGGCAATGCGGAATCTCTTCTCTCTGTGGTGCTGAACCATCAGTCCAGTTTCACTGCAGTGCTGCTGCCGTCTCTTTCACATAAATGGAATTTAAATAGGCTTAACTTAGAAACCATGAATCAGAAGTTAAAAAATAAATTAACGCTAATTCTTCGCATTAACTTTGACCCGGTGCGTCATTGAAGGCCACAGTATCTTTGTGATGACGGAGGCAGACAAGACGATGCTGCTTGATTTCAAATACGCCAAGATGGAACTGTTGGTAGGAGCATTGTTCTCTGCAGTAAGGAATTTTCGCACCATCTGAGAACTTCAAGCCTGAAATATCACCTCAACGAGAAGCATTTAGCAGTATACCCAGAGGTCCGAGCTAGCACAGGCTCTAATGCTAGCGCTAGCAGCCAGCCTCATCAAGCCACACTCGACCAGGCGTTCAGACGCAAACTGAGTATGTCTACCTGTGACTAACTAACTAAGTCAATTACAAAATGGATTGGATTTGAACTTAAATTTTAAAAATACTTTCACAGCCAACATTGATGTATGCGATTAATCACGAGTAATAAAACATTTATTCAACTTTTAAAAATCCCTCTGTTTTATCTCTTTAAGGGTCATTGTAACTTATAAGAATAATAATACAGTGATACTACGAAACAGCAATATTTTCTGAGACGGTTATTGTACTGTGAAAATCTCATACGGCTGCAACTGCTTGGTTGAGGGACTTCTAAAAAAAGTGATGTCTATAAAGCAGTGCAGAGCCTGTAATAAAAGGTCCTAGTATAAAGGGCCAATGTCATTGAGTTCTGATTAAAAATAAATACTTACGTGGCTATTACTTTATACAGAGGTCTCTGTGGAAGCAAAGTCAGTGTTTTGCCAGGCTGTCAATGAGACAATAAGGCTGTAAACTATTCAGACGGTATTTTGAATAAATGTTTTTGTAAATAAAATGTGAATAACCTCATAACACCTCTTAGCAACACTCCACCCACCGATTTTAAGATTAGACCAAGATGGTGACAATGTTAACATCAAAATTCACAATGGTGGCTCACATTTTAAGAAAATTAAAAGAAAGACTGGAGTACTGTAAACACTAGTTGTGTGTCAGTGATTCAGTTTCACACCGGAGAATAATCAACAGCCGGCTTGTCACTCCCTACAACCTGCCAAGTGTAGGAGTGGAAGCACTGACACATGTTACTGACATCTCAGATTTAATTTGACTGGTAATCACACCCAGCTATAGTTTCAGAGCATTTCACACATCTGAGCTACAGTTTCAGGTGTTAAGCCGGTACAAAGACATACAACTGTGCCTCTGAATAATAACACCTCTTCAGAGACGGTCACATTTTTGGTTTATGCTCTGCCATTGTGATTATAATGACGTTAATACTAACAAGAACATTAGACTCCATGCAACACACGATTTCTTGCTTTTCAATTAAAATGCAATCAACACTCATTTCGAGCTCAGATTCTTTCATTTCAGTTTGGTGGCTACTTGAAACAAGTCGTCGCTTCACGGCAGGTCACCTTGTTGTGATTCATGCCTGAATCATAAACCATGAGCTGATAATAGCACCTCTAATAAGACACAATATTCTACTAATACCGACTGTGTTTGTCAAATTTGAGAAGGTGCATCTCGGAAATTATGCAGAATGTTTAACAGGGTGAAATGGAAAATAGGAAGCAGTCAATTTGTACTTACCAGTCGATGATGAAGCACTGATTCCACCGCATGGCTCTCAGGAAACATACCTAAGGAAAACAGAAAGAAAATGTTCTTGACTTCGTTTCTGGGCATTGAGAGCAACAAAAAAATGAGTGACATTCCTTGTATATGAACATAAACTTGGCCGATAAAGTTGATTGCAATAATAAAGCTAAAAGCTGCTCACCACACAGCTCAGTGTGACTTTCTTTAAAAAACATTTCAGGTTTCAGCAAGATTTGGTGATCACATCTGACAGAGCCTGCCTCAGGGAGTCTGTCCCTCCACATTCAGACTCTGGTTTGGGATCCAAAACTGAAAGCTGACAACATCATTTCTTAAAAAATACATCCACACAAGACCACAAGAAAATGTGATTTTAGCAGAATCAGATTAGTACTGAAATGATTAGTTGATTAATCGAATCATTGAACAGGAAATCATCTCCTGTGTTTCTTTTGACAGTGGCTTTATTTTCTCATCAATCTTGGAACCCACTGGCCATCAGTCCGACGACAGTAACCAAAGACCAATGTTTCGGGAGATCTGATGGAGCAGGCGGATATCTGGGCCTAGACGTCCTCTTCTGTGTGTCCGTCGTGGCTAATCTCTATAACCAGATGAGGGGTTCATGGTCGTTTGCTTCTGTGCACCAGTCAAGTTTCTCTTACAGTTTACATCCGTGTCTGTGAAAACATGGACGCTTCACACACATCTTCCCCCCGGCAGCACAGAAGATCTATACAATCAGCACAGTTTCAAGATCAGAGTCACCAATTCAGTATCTGACCAGATGTCTCCCCTTCTGTTCCTCAGATATGACGTTGAGTAATGGCCAGAAAAGTGTTTCTGTAGAGCATTATGATGTCACAATGAAGTTGACCTCTTGAATATCAAACGTCATCATTTCATCATTATATCCTATTAGACATTTGTGTAAAGTTTTGTCACAATTAACGCAGGAATTCCTGCGATATAGTTATTTCTAATATCCCATTTACAAGAATGAGACAGACAAGGTCACACTGATCTTGACCTTTGACCTAGAACCACCTAATTCTAATCATCTTATTCAGCGCAGGTAGAAATTTGATTCACAGATTAGAACTCCCCTCAAGGAGATTTATAATGTCCCTTTTACAAGAATGAGACAAACAAGGTCACAGTGACCTTGACCTTTGATGAATGACCACCAACAGGTCATCGTTGAGTCCAAGTGAAAGTTTGTGCCAAATTTCAATAACTTTGAAGTGTACTTGAGATATCGCGGCCACAACAATGGTACCTATGGACGGACAACCCAAAAACAATAATGCCTCCAGTTACGGCTATCACTGGTGCGGCATGAAAAAAATCTGATATAAAGCTAAATCATCGTCAGACGATAGCCCATGGGTTCAGAAATTTAATTTTAGTGAATATGTCCAGCCTGTTTACCTGTCAGTCAAGCAGGACTGGTTGATAGCAGGTTTAGCATTAGCTTAGCCGTCAGCGGCTAATGCTATCTCTGGTGAGGTGAGCCCTCATGTTTGTAGTATTCCCCCAGTATTTTATTCTTATATGACACTGCTTGCAAATCACATGTCACATCTTAGTCCTCCTTTCCTTCTGTGTTAAAAAAATCCATAATAAGTCCAGACGATTGATTTAAATGCTGACAGCACGTTTCTGATTTCTTTCTCAGGTGCCTCCATCGTTGTTTTCATGAACTTCTTGCCAAATGCTGCTGACTGAGACCTTTGCTGACCTCACTAGGAAAAAAAAACATCAGCACCATCTAGTGGACTAAAAAAGCAATTGATTTTAGTGTTCTAGTACCAAAAGTTGTATAAAAATGTGTATTTGCAAAAATGAATGATGTAAACAATAAAAGATTGTTACTTGGCAAAACTATGCTGCATTGCTTTTTCCCTGCACCCCTACAGGTGAGGTGTCTCAGAACCCACACAGAAGTAATGCATTGTTTTTTTCTGTAGGAGACATCTGAAACATGTCATGGACCTGCACTCGAATGGTGCCTTTCTAGTCTTCCGACCACTCAAAGCCCTTTTAACACTACATGTCACATTCATCCATTCACACACAGGTGGCCGAGGCTACCATACAAGGTGCCACCTGCTTCTCAGCCTATACACCAATGAAACACCCACTAGGAGCAATTTGGAGTTCACTATTTTGCCCACAGATATTTTGAAATGCGGCTGGAGAAGCCAGGGATCAGACCATTTCTACCTCCTGATACAAGGCTGCCATCAATTCAAAATTTTATTCATGAGCAGTGTTCATAACGTCCTGGTTACTCATCAAATTAAACCTTAATATGAGCATTCTTTGCCAAAGAAATGCCTTAAGGTTTAAAATGCAAACGATATGGAAACTAGAGATCATGAGATGAATTAATCTGCAACTATTTTTATAACATCATATTTTAAGCAAAAATACCCAAAATATCTCTGTTCCCACCTTCTCATATGTGTGGATTTGGTGTTTCATGCAACAGTAAACTGACTTGTGGAGTGTTGTTGGTACAAAACAAGCACTTACCGAAATAATCTTGGTCTCTGGGAAACTGTGACAGACGTTTTTCACTATTTTCTGACAATTTAACACGATGATGAAAATAATCTCTGGTTGCGGCTCTAATGGGAACTGGCATTCATATTTTCATGTCATACGAGTGAAAAACTGAACAGCTCAATATGTTCATCACCAAGAGAAACAACTGTGAGAGCTATTAATTTCATGCAGACGATTTAATGAGTCGCAGTAGTGATCCAGCCGGTGAAAACATGCCGTCCTTATTTCCTCGCCTCTGATATATTCCTGCAGACCTCAATGTTCTTGGTAGATCCACCTGATTACTAAAATATCTCATCTCTGCAGCTGTTCCTCAGCTGAGCTGCTAATTCAGGCCAGTGTACTCCCATTTAAGTAGTCCCAGGTGTCTTCATTTAAAGCTGTGTAAGCAGCCAGCCGGGCCGACGGAGAACACATAACTGTTTGCTATGCTGAGCATTCAGGGACTTGAGGCATCTTGGTTAAAATATTTGACCTTGTCAAGTGACAGATAATCAATTTGTGGATAACACGCCTCAGCCATCTGATTTATTTAGTCGAGTGGTTGACTCCTTTACTCTCTGTGGTATACTAATGCAGTAAAACCTTCACTAGCCTGTTAAGCTGCCACTGACTTCTTCCTATAGCCATGTAAGCTCGTCCTTAGACACCTGCAGGGAGCGATGGACTCACTTATGTAGGTCTACACTTTGATTTTACAAAACCTCCATTCCTGAGCACATAACAGGGATATGAGTATGATACCAGCTCGCTGTCTACAAGAGGAAAATTCCTTATTTTTCCACCATGCTTGATATCTCTGCTGTCGATTATTTTATTTAATAATTCATAAAAATCTCATATTGCAAAAAAACACAGAAGGAAGGTGCCTTATGTTTGTTATGTTGGCTGGCTGAATATATAGATTAGATTATGGTTAAGAGAGAAGCAAAATAATTCATCTGTACCAAAAATCCAAGCAGACATATACACTCACCGGCTACTTCATTAGGTACACCTGTTCATCTGCTTGTTAACACAAATAGCTACCAATCACATGGCAGCAACTCAATGCATTTAGGCATGTAGACACAGTCAAGACGACCTGCTGAAGTTCAAACTGAGCATCAGCATGGGGAAGAAAGGTGATTTAAGTGACTTTGAATGTGGCATGGTTGTTGGTACCAGACGGGTTGGTCTGAGTATTTACTGGGATTTTCACACACAATCATCTCTAGGGTTTACAGAGGATGGTCCCAAAAAGAGAAAATATCCAGTGAGCAGCAGTTCTCTGGGTGAAAATGCCTTGTTGATGCCAGAGGTCAGAGGAGAATGGCCAGACTGGTTCAAGATGATAGAAAGGCAACAGTAACTCAAATAACCACTGGTTACAACCAAGGTGTGCAGAAGACCATCTCTGAAGCAACAACACGTCCAACCTTGAAGCAGATGGGCTACAGCAGCAGAAGACTACACCAGGTGCCACTCCTGTCAGCTAACAACAGGAAACTGAGGCTACAGTTCACACAGGCTCACCAAAACTGGACAATAGAAGATTGGAAAAACGTTGCCTGGTCTGATGAGTCTGGATTTCTGCTGCCACATTCAGATGGTAGGGTCAGAATTTGGTGTAAACAACATGAAAGCATGGATCCATCCTGCCTTGTATCAACGGTTCAGGCTGCTGCTGGTGGTGTAATGGTGTGGGGGAGATTTTCTTAGTACCAACTGAGCATGGTTTAAACACCACAGCCTACCTGAGTGTTGTTGCTGACCATGTCCATCCCTTTATGACCACAGTGTACCCATCTTCTGATGGCTACTTCCAGCAGGATAACACACCATGTCACAAAGCTCAGATCATCTCAAACTGGTTTCTTGAACATGACAATGAGTTCACTGTACTCCAATGGCCTCCACAGTCACCAGATCTCAGCCCAATAGAGCACCTTTGGGATGTGGTGGAACGGGAGACTCACATCATGGATGTGCATCTGACAAATCTGCAGCAACTGTGTGATGTCATCATGTCAATATGGACCAAAATCTCAGGAATGTTTCCAGCACCTTGTTGAATCTGTGACACCAAGAATTAAGGCAGATCTGAAGGCAATAGGGGTCCAACCTGGTACTAGCAAGGTGTACCTAATAAAGTGGCCGGTGAATATATAAGCAAGAGCAGCAAAAGAAGTTAATACACCCATAAGTTTTGTAAAACAGCCCTGTATCCTAGAAATTACAGTTATATCTAACTAATCTAAAGCAGTAAATATGTTCTGAATAACATGTAATGCTGTTATTGAATTGAATGTTACGGTTCTCACATTGTTTTATGAGTCTTTGTCCACTTCAAAACATCTTCTTTCTCTATGTATCATTGACATCTAACAATAACAGGTCTCCTTTAAAATCTAAATTCCGCCCCTGGCCACTGGCATTACTTTTGGCCTTTAACAGCTTCCATATAATATGGGTCTTGTGATTTCCCACAACCACACATTGCAGTCTCACAATCAGTGAGTGTTTCTAATGAGCTATTGAGAGTCGGAGAGAGAAGAGTTATACACCGATCAGCCAAAACATTCAAACCACTGACAGGTGAAGTGAATAACTTTGATTATTTTATTCCAATGCATCGTTCTGCTGGGAAACCTTTGGTTCTGGCATTCATGTGGATACCACCTGACATGTTCCACCCACTCAAACACCGTTGCAGACTAAGTACCCTCCCCTCATAGCAACAGTACTCCCCAATGGCAGTGGCCCCCCAGCAGGATAATGCGCCATGCCACACTGCAAACATGGCTCAGGAATGGCCCAAGGAATGTGACAAAGACCTCAAAGTGTCAACCTGGGCCCGCATTCACAAAGAATCCTAAGACTAAAAGTAGCTCTTAGTGACATCATTCTAAGAAAAAATCTTAGAATTCCTCGAATTCTAAGATTTTTCTTAGAATTTTCCCTTGGTAAGATAAAAGTTATTCACAAACCATCTTAGGACTTAAGAGAGCTCCTAAGGTGAAAACTGTTAAGAGGAGGGAGGAGGACTTTTAAGAAGCCTAAGAGTGTCTTAAACAGAGAAGATGGTGGAAAGACAGAGAGGAAGGAGAGATATTCTTCGTATATTGAACAACAGTGATTTAATAAGACGCTACCGGCTTGTGCAGGGATAATGTTTGTGGTTAACCTCATCAGGGATGAGCTTACTTTTCCCACACAGCGTAGTAACGCAATAACGCCCGCTTTGGATTGCAGCGCGTACCAGCGCTTCTCGCACTCATCACTTCACTGCTCTTCTGTCTAGTTCGGCTTTCTCGTTCTTTTTTTTTTCTCCATTTCATTCATTGTTTTGGTCATTCTGCCAAATCAAACTGCTTTTTACAAGGAGGCCAGCAATCACAGTAATTGCTGACAGCTGAGTCTGCGTCCACCATTAATATCAAACAGATTAAGTAGTAAAATTACCAGCATGGCGAGTAAACATAACAATAAGCAAATCAATATAATAATCGGCATGTGAATGAGGTATGTTCAAACATTTTGAAGCTGTGTAACAATTAATTTAATTTTGCTGAGTTTCATCATCATGACATAAAATTATTTTCACGATTACACATTTCTTAATACAGTCTAAGTTCTATGATCGGTTGATTTCACTGTCCATTCATTACTAGGAGCGCATTTGTTGTTCTTTTCTTTTCTTTATTCCTTTTTGTAACAACCAATCACAGCTTTTAGAAGACTGCGTCATACCTAGCAACGGGGTCAACCACACCTCCTCACTAGGATAAAAGTTTCTGTCCCCTCCTTGCTCAGAGTTGCTCTCAGAAACTTCCGGAATCACTCTAAAGCTAAGATTCCTTGCTAGGAATTTTTAGGCTAAGTTAGGAGCTCCCTGAGGACTGTGAGAATCTTTGTGAATACAGGCCCTGGCTTCCAAATTCCCCAGATCCCAATCTGAATGAGCATCTGTGGCACGTGCCATTAACTCACCTCACAACCCACTGGACTAAATGGATCTGCTGCCAACACACTGGTGCCAACACCGCAGGACACTCCCAGAGATCCTGTGTCCATGCCTCCACAGGTCAGAGCCAAGTCCCATCCAAGGAAGCCCCACTTTGGTTTAAGGGTACATCTGGGGTACCAGCACATCACAAGAATCCTTGAGCAGATTGGGACCTGGGAAATTGAGAAGCCAGGGTCCATATTCACAAAGATTCTCACAGTCCTCTCAGAGAGTTCCTAACTTAGCCTAAATATTCCTAGCAAGGAATCTTAGCTTAAGAGTGATTCAGGAAGTTTCTGAGAGCAACTCTGAGCAAGGAGGGGACAGAAACTTTCATCTTAGTGAGGAGGTGTGGTTGACCCCGTTGCTAGGTATGATGCAGTCTTCTAAGATTTTTCTAAGATTTTTCTTAGAATGACATCACTAAGAGCTACTTTTAGTCTTAGGATTCTTTGTGAATATGGGCCCAGGTCGACACCTTGAGCTTTTTGACACGCAGGCCATTGGGGAGTACTGTTGCCATGAGGGGGGGTACTTAGTCTGCAACGGTGTCTGAGTGGGTGGAACATGTCAGGTGGTATCCACATGAATGCCAGAACCAAAGATTTCCCAGCAGAACAATACATTGGAACAAAATAATCAGTTATTCACTTCACCTGTCAGTGGTTTGAATGCTTTGGCTGATCGGTGTATTACCTGAGAAGTTTCCTGTGCAGCCATGCAGCTCTGCATCACATGCTCTGCAGTGTATCCTTCAAAAATCATTAATGTGAAAATCAACCTTAGCTCACATAAACAGCTGTTTCCCGAGTTGCCACAAACTGACTGTCCTTTAACACAAACTGTAACTAGTTAGCTGTGTAGCAGAGAGCTGCTTGTAGTAGCTGGGACTTCATTCTGACAGGCTATGCGACAGTCAGCCAGCTGCTCTGTCCACAGGCTCAACAACAAACACACACAGCACTGTCTTCATGAAGCAAAGCGAAACAGCTGGAGTTGAGATTCAGCTGCAGCTTCTGCACTGACCGGTCACTGCAGTGTTTTTATTTCTCCACAGAGACCCACGACACGTCGCTGACTAATGACCGTACCTGGTTACAATGTATCCCTGCGCACATCAAAGTGAAGAGCAGGTTGTAACACCTACCTCAGGACGACGACTCATGTCCTCAACTTTGTCTTTGCACTTGACACCGTTTCTCGTCTTCACCCTCTATTTTAGACTGTCGCCATTTTGCTTTAAAATCACGCAGGTTGCACTCTGGTCCAGAGGAGAGGGATGTTCACGGCGGAGGTAGAGAGATGAGCGTCACCCAAACTGCACACCGACCCTTTCTGTCCACTTTGCAATAGCCTACATGTAGACCAGCTCACATTAATAACTTATAGCTACAATACTAAATGGTCCCATATCTGAAACTAGAGAATAACAGACAACATTTTTTAAGTTTGTGGATGTGGTGCATGACCTTGAGGTGCATGTTACATTAAGCTATTTGAGATTAAATCAATATTCAGCCATTCTTTCTGGCACAGAGACACAGACGTAAATGTTGACTGTCACTATAATATTGGTAAATAAACAATTTTTGAGAAACAAATGATTGCAAGCTACTATTTATTTAAGTTAGCTGATATTCAGTGGTGTCCCTAAGGGGTGGCCAGGGGTGCCACCGCCCCACTAATAATATTGCAGTCCACACCAGTTGTATAATAATTGGAGACAGACATTATTGTCTTTAAGGGTGCTTACAGACCTGGAGTTGTCTTGCTTTGGTCTGAAGCAGGGACTAATTTTGTTACAAAGCTGTATAATTGCTTAGAGTTGGTTCGTGTTGTCACGGCAGCATTTACAAGCGGAGCAGATCAAATGCCTTGTGTGAGAAAGCTGCTCTTGATTGGTCAGAATTTCCATGTGGGAAAAATCCAGCAAGTAAAGCAAACGTTGAAGAAGAGTACACTTGCAAGATAAATGTGACACTTTCTAATGTCACAATGGAGGGACAACTACGCAGGTTGATTTTAGCGCTGCTCATCATGGACTATATTGCTGTCATTGTTCATTTTAGTCAAACCATACAGTTTGAAAACGAGGCGCGGCTCCAACTAGAAAACAATGTTTTGATGCATTGGATGTGCTGAATGTGCATATTAAGGCAGTACAGGAGAAGGTGCACATTAATAATCCTCCAGGACTGTAACATGCTCATGTTTAACCCAAACATGTGTCATGTGACTGCAGCTGGTTCACATCCAGGTCGGAAGATGTTCTCACCACAAACGAACCGCACCAGAGTTTGTTTGTAACCAGTCTGAGACCACCCTTTCATAAGGTCTCGGTCCGGTTGTTTTGGTGCACACCTGAGTGCGATTGCCTGGGGCCCTATCATGGCCCGCCAACAGATTTTAAACGGCCCTAGTCTTGTCTTTCAAAATAAACTAATTCTAATATGAGCAAACACCATTTTTATTATATAAAAACACAATGTGGGAACAGGATGGGGCAGGAATCATTCTTTTGGGATTAGCATAAAATGGGATTTTTTATTTTTTACTTTGTCATGGGACTGGAACAGGACAGGTGTTTATATGTGGGGGTGGGATGGGACAGGACTGAGAATCCACTCCTGTGTCACCCTCTAATCCACATCAGATACTTAGTTTTCAACCAACCTTTATACTACAGTGCAACAGTGTAATCAAACCCCTGAAATTCAGCCACAGCTTTTGGGTTTTGGTGCTGCAAAGAGGCCAGAGTAGCTGCTGTGGGTCTGTGAGTACAGTCACTCTGTTCTCTTCTGGGTTTAACAAACCACAACAGTGTCATCCACAGTGTTACAAGAACTTGGACAGAAGGGGTTAAATTTGTCTTATGTGACCATGAACTGAAATTCGAAATGGTTGTAATGAAAGTTTCACTGATGAAAAATATGCTACTGTTGTATATTTAATGTCCAATTGCTCTTGTACAAGTACAGCAGTGAGCTTTAACCCTCATTTAAATTGTAGAATAATGATGCAGAATGCATGCTGGAAATACATTATTAATACTCTCACTTTTTTTTTTCTTTCCCAAGTGTTATTTTTCATGATTCCACAGGAAAAAAAACATCAAGCCTTTTAAACCTCATCGGTCAGGGGGGAAACATGTCACCATTAATGTGCTTTTATTTATTTATATTGTTAGTATGTTTCTGCCTGTAACTTAACATACTTCCTGCTGAACTGTCCAGGAAATCAAGACCGACACATGGTTAACTTCTTCTGTGATTGCCACCATAGGTGTAGACTTCGGGGGGCGGATGCAGGGGACACATCCCTCTCAATATTTAGAACATGTGCATTTTTCTCACCTAGGAAAGTCAAGTGAAGACAAGTCAAACTTTATATGTAGAGCACATTTTAAAACAACCGTAGTCGACCAAACAAAGCCGATGAATACAGAAGCAAACAGCAATAAGAACAAAAGAAAATAATAAAAATGATAAAGAGCACATTTCAGCACAGCAGAGGATGAGGTCAATAAAGGCGTCAGGCTCAAATCAATCATACTCCATTGAGAGGAAAGTGAGAAATTAATCATTTAATTAAATAATTTTTATAGTATATTTATAGATTTAATAGCGTATAGAGAAAAAACATATAATTTTGTTTAAGATATCTGACTATTTAAAAAAAACAAAAAGAAAAAAGTAAACCATGCCTTTTGAGGACATATAGCAAATGGCACCATTTTGAAATTAATAATATATATATTTTTTTTAATCATTTATCTTTGAACACAGGTATATTTCCAAGGTGATAAGCTGAATCACTTACAAAGGCCCACTCTCTCTATGGCCTCCACCCCAGGGGCCCCAGTGCAATCACATTGCTATAGGCAACGAAGTGACGACGGAGCTATACACCCAAAGAATATACAAAGAATCACAATAATCTCGCCATGACGTAATAAAAACATGAATAACTCACTCGAGATCTTTGAGTGAGAGATAGACTTTTATCAACTTAACTAATTTGTTTTTCAAATTTGAGGTGTGGAAATCTCACCAAAAAGTCAACTGTGAGATGCGAAAGGGCCAAGAAAACCAGCAGAGTCAATCAATAGGTCAGGTCATCCAGACATAACAATCTTTGTCTTATTGTCATCTAAGGAAACATTCACACTGGCGCTATTTGGTCCACTTTAAACAAACCCTGGTCCGCTTCCACGGATAGTTCGGTTCGTTTGGAGTGGTGTGAACGCTCATTTGAACTCTGGTGCGGACCAAACAAGCAAACCCTGGTCTGCTTGAAAGCTGGGGGTCTCGCTTCACTTGCAAGTGAACCCTGGTGCGGTTCGCTTACAGTGAGAAATGCAAACGGACTATCCAGCAAACCAAAGAGCAGAAGTGAACCAAAGAGAGGAAGTGACGTAGAACGCAGTGTTTTTTGGGTGGAAAAAAAACAAAGCCAACAGCGGCGAACTGGGAGAAGCAGAGGTAAAAAAGAAGTTGGAAAATGTCTCGTGGACAGACGTGGAGTAGTGAAGAGGTGCAGGAGCTTATTGATATATGGTCTGAGGACTATATATCACAGTTGCTTGTGGCTACACACAGTGGATTTCTGTTTTCAGTCCTGACCAATTGATGAGCTGGGTTTTCTTCTTCCTCATGCTTTTTCTCATCCTGGTCTAGTCTGGGGCCGTTTAGTGGCCGTTTTGGTAAGGAACCGGAACCAGGGCGAGAGAGACAGGATCCGGAATTCAATGGATGCGCCTTTCCATCAAAATAAAAGCACCAAGCTAATAAAAATGCAGTGAAACTTTTTAATTTAAAGAATATAATTTACAAGAAAAGCCCTAAGCCAGTAAGTTAACCTTTTTCTTTTATTGTAAATCGATGTTGCGGTGAATTTGGTGAATTCAGGATCCGCTCTCTAGACCGGAACCAGAATCCAGACAAAATAAAGAGTGAATGGAAACCAGGCTCTTCCCCGTACGTGAAGAGCCTGGTGACGCGAGGCTGTCCTGGTCAGAGGTCGTTTCAGGCAATACCGCCCCCAAACGAGCAGCTGTTGTAGCCGCGTGACGTTGTCCTGGCAGCTTGGTCCACTTTAAAAAGTGTAGTGTGAAAGTGAACCGAACCAGATGAAGGTGTGAAATTTTTCGGCATTCCCCGCCCAATTGAACCGACTCCCCCGGACTATCCTGGTGTGAATGTGCCCTAAGACTGAGAAAGTTTAAATTCATCCACATTTGTGATCATGGCAGTAGCAGAGGACTTTTATTTTGACAACATTAGAGACATTAACATCATACTTCAAACTTCCACCTATGAAATATCACTCAATCAACGGTGTCTTTTCCTGACCTAGAAACGCTTATTCATGCCTTTGTATTCTCGTGCCTTGACTACTTTACAGCACTGTTTACATGCCTCAGTAAATCTTTGATAGCTCAGCTTCATCTAGTGCGGAATGCTGCAGCTTGTGTTTTAACTGGGACAAATCGTAGGTCACAAATCACCCCAGTTCTCACCTCTTTCCAATGGTTGCCAGCTAACTTCAGAATTGATTTTAAGATTCTTTTTTTTTTTTTTAGATATTTTTTTGGGCATTTTTTGCTTTTAATGGACAGGACAGTTAAGTGTGAAAGGGAGAAAGAGAGGGGATGACATGCAGCAAAGGGCCACAGGCTGGACTCGAGCCTGGGGCGCTGCAGCAACAGCCTTATGCATGGGGCGCCTGCTCTACCACTAAGCCACTGACGCCCCTGATTTTAAGATTCTTTTAATAACATTTAAAGCTAAGCATGTTTATGTAGCTGAGCTTCGGAGTACCTATGCTCCAAATCATGACTTAAGATCCTCAAGCCTGCCCTCGCTAGTCATCCCTCCAGATTGGTAACTCAAGGTGACCATCAAGGCCCCGAGGCTCTGGAATTCTCTGCCTGAGGAGATTAGGCTGGCTAGAACATTACCTGTTTTTAAATCATTGCTTAAAACATATTTTTATAGCAAAGTTTCCCTTTTAAAGCCTGATTTATACTTTGGTGATTTATAACTTTTTTGTTGTATTTCCTTTTGTTCTGTTTTTGCCTCTGTACACATCATTTTTCTCAGCTATTTACATTTTTTAACGTTGTAGTGTTATTGTTGTCTTGTTTTCATGCACTTTGTAAGCCTGTTGAGATACGTGCTATACAATTAAAATGATTATTATTATTATCATTATGAACTGATGCAGAAAATGTTTCTTTTTTTTATAAGCATATTTATTAAACAGTCTTCAAAGCAAGTAACAGACAGTACAGGTACTCATTGCTGAAGAGACATCTGACATTTTGCTGGTGTGTTAAATGTTTTAACCCACTGACAAACAGAATTAAACAACACATTATGAGCCTATCACCCCCAAACCCCTCATTTCATGCCAATGCAATGCCATGCAAACTGACTGGAAACCATAAACCCTGTCCATCTAAATGTGCTATTGTACATGTACCCTGTTATTATAGTTCCACACACACACTGATGAAAAAGCATAATTTTACTGTGTAACATTGTTTTGTCTTTGTTCAGTGCAGTGAGGAAACAGTCTGTGTGTTGTGTCTGCAGTGGTTGATTGGAGTGGTAATCCTCATTATTCACATACATATGAAATATTAATTGGATTAAGCAAACAACTAACAAATCTTTGAATGTACATTGCTCCAGTGACTGCTATTATCAACAAGAACTAGTCTGCAGACAACTAAAATTTCTCCGTAGCTGCTGAATATTTATAGAGTGGGCAAAATATGACTTATTTATTTTTGCTAAATTATTAAATGTGTGGAATGCAGATCATTAATCATTAATATTGATATATTGAGAAACTGTAAGACATAAATATTTGTGCATAAATATTTATCTACTCCACGCCAGTGTGTATTAGCTCTCGGTTTAGCTTCCTTATTCAACAGAGATCTGTTTCCTTCAAAGCTATTTCCAAGTCACTTACTGTATTTGTGCTTGCCTCACTGTGATCTGAGCTTATCATTGTACCCACCTAGATGGCAGAAAACACAAAGCAATTCCGAGGAGAACGTTGTCTTTTTGTGTGAGATATAGGGATTGACACAAGCCCTCTGTTTTCAGAGCATGAAGTAATTCTTTTAATGGCCTGCCAACTGTGCACTCCAAAGTTTGATTTTGCTCTGCAAAATGAGAGCAAAAATCTCGAACAATTTATTATGCTGTTTGTGCCTCACTTCACTAGTTATCGTCTGCAATTTATTTCCTACCTTGGGGTACTGCAAGCCATTTTTCTCCATTTTCAGTGGCTCACGTTTTTTTTCTTGATCCTGCATGCTGCTGACTAAACTCCTGCCTCCAGCCATGGTGTTGGAACATCACAGAAAACTACATCATTATACTGAAGCTAGTTAACAAAGAGAGGCAGAGAACCAGTTTAAATCACGGGGCACAAGACAGTACGAGGAATTACTGAGTTCACTAACTCTATTCATAGCCTGGCTGTCTTCAGTTATGCAGGTGAAATGGCTCACTAATGAAGGCTGTTCCAGACCTCGGTCTAAATTCAAGGTCGGCACCTGACCACTCTTCACGATTTGAAATTCATTTTTTTTCCCCCTGTAATAAAGTACGCTTCAGTTCAAACGTGAGTCCCATGTCTGCATCAGCTGAGCACCAGCGATGACCTTTTATCATTTCCATTCACTGACATGTATTAATACATTATTTATACCTGTGCTTCACTGTGACATGTCATGATGTCTGTCCATAAAGGGCCTCAGACTCTCCTCAAAAAACAATATATCTGTTACTTAAAAGATGACATGGAATTAATTCCAAGCAGATGAAGTCATCTATGGTCTTGGACTTTCAGTCCAGGTGGAGAAGAAATATGTTACATTTGTACTGTTCATATGTGTCATATTTCCATAGTGATGTCTATATGAGCTGACTTTGTCATCAGAGGTGGAGGGGGTGGTGGATGACGTGTCACCTCGGCAAAACTACAGACCACTGCTGACCACTGTTTCAATCCAACAGACAACAAAGCAGGTTTTTAGGCACTAAATGTGGGTGTTTTGTAGTGACCCGTTGTTGTTTTTCCAGCGGGTATAGTGCCACGAAAAGCGGTTGTCACTGCTTTTCCACACTGTGCCACCAAATCCAGGTATTTTAAACCAAAACATGATCTTTTCCCAACCATGACCAGGTGGTTTTTGGGTTAGAACTTTATAGACAGCAGTGGAGCTTTGCCCAATGCTGCAGAATCAGAATCTGGTTTATCGCCAAGAAGATTTGTCACACACAGTGATTTGTCACACACAGTAATTTGCTCTGGTGTTTTGAAATGTGTTTTGAAACATAGAATACAAAAAAAATTGCAATAAAAAATATTTTAAAGATAAACTTTTTTTTTTTTTTAAATGTACAATTTGACTTTTTAAGATAAAATTTCTTGCAGGAATGTGCAAAAACATTTTCTAGGGGGTCACATAAGAATAAAAAGATGACAGACTTTGTTTTCTCAGAACAGTAAAATCTTAAAATTGACTCAAAAACTGAAAAGAGAAGAAAAACTAGTGGGCTGTAGAAAATATAAACAGCATTCATTGTTCAGTGTATTTAACAACATATTCAGACCCTTCCCAGCTGGCACACGGCCGACCTTCACTGTTGAAATGTGGTTGAAATGATGTCAGTTGTTGTTTCAGCATTAAAACAGCATTGAAACATTTAATTCCGATGGTTGTAAAAAGGTTAACAATATTCTCACACATCAACACTGAAATTTCAGAGAGCTCTGTTTCAGTGTTGAAACAATTTTAAAACAATGTTTAAAAGTTTATGAAACAACATTCAAACAACACTGTGAAATCAAAAATGATTCATCTTTCAAAATCAAAACATAATTCAGTTATATAGCAGTATCAGAAGTTAAAGCATTTATTATGCAGCAGAATATATATTCAAACGGGGTGTTTGCAGTTCCCCAAAAAGTCTAAAAATTACATATTGAATTTTATAAACATTAGGCCATAAAAGTTATTAAATAGTCTTAAATTTGAATTTGTGAGGTCTTAATTGCCACAAACATTCATTCATTCATTTTCCGTAACTCCTTATCCTGTTTGGGGTCGTGGGGGGGTGGAGCCTATCCCAGCTGACAACTAGCGACAGGAGTTGAAAATTAGCATTAGTTATAAACTCTGTGCAATTCATTAGTCTCATACTCTGTATTGGAATTATGTTACATTGCATCATCCCTATCGAATTAAATAAAATAATCCTAAAATCAATCTTGAATTTGGTTTTAAAATTGTCTTGAAAAGGTCTTTAAAAAAGGCATAAACCTTAAGTGTCTGATACCTGTAGACACCCCATCAAAGGGCTTCTCCATCTGGCCCTGCACTCAGAATTGTGCTTCTAAAAAGTCAAAGGCTTCAAAAAAGACAGATTTGAAGAAAAATAATGATCAAAATCAAAGCAGCAAAGGCCTTAATATCCTAACTTTTGGTTCCCGTGACTCTGCCTGCTGCATGCTTTCCAAACTCCACACACGCAGTTTGTAACGCAGTCTTCCTGTTATAAATCCGTAGTCTCTGAGCCCAAAATAACCATGGTGAAATCATCAAGGTTTTTTCTCAGGCTTGACAAAGCGCTTTCAGAGCCACAGATGACATCACAATGAGGAGTCATACGCTCCTCATAATGATCATGTGTAAAATCAGTGGATTCCACCTCTGCACCAGTACACTTCACATGGGTGCATTATAAGTTGGAAAAAAGCATGACCCACATCAAGTTTAAGGTGAGTTCATGATAATATAGAAATGTTTTGACCCCCCCCCCCCCTTCTCCCTGTCACCACTGCAGTAGTACAAATGGACCACAAGGTGGCAGAGGGAAGCCTGCTGTGTCCATTCCTTCTTCGCCTTTTGAAGTGAGTCTTATTAACTACCATTAAATCACTGCTCACAAATTGTATTTTGATATGCAAAACGCTTTTTAAACGCATATTATATGCTGTTTTAATCCTTAATATCAGTAAATATGGCATATTAGGGCTTTTAATATTCTTAAGAGATTATCAGGCACTCATTGCCTGTGTGCTTATGCAGGGTTTCAGCATTATCAAATATTAATTCTTCTAAACTTGCTCTTTTAAGAGGACTTCTTTGATGTTGATGTAATTTTTCATCAGCTAAGCAGATCTCACACAGTGGTATCTTTTGGAAAGCAGTGGGCCATAATTCATTGATGAGCCATGTGGAGTGCAGATATTCACATCCTAATGCTTATGCAAGAGCTTAAGCAGCTCTCAGTTGTGGGGTGGATATAACAGAGTGGTATGGTGCTGGGCTGCTGGCCTCACTGGTGCCGCACACTGATTTAAAGGGCTAAGTAGAGGGCGAGGAAAACTAATCTGTGTGAACTTTGTGTTCATTTAAAATGCTTAAAAATCAGCCGGAGAAGTCATTTTAAAAACTGTGTCGACATTAGGATAGATTAGAAGACATCAGGGCTTCACAGACAAAAGCTCTGCAAGCCTGCTTTCCAAATCTGCTAACAGCTGAAGGTCAAAGTCATTAAACAAAACACATTTCTTTGTCACCACAGTGAAATAAACAAGCTACTTTGATTCCAGTCATGTCTTTTTGGCAGAGGAAAAAACCAGGAAGAATATTACAGAGGCAATTATGGCAAAACAGAAAGTTTAAGGTTATCATTATTAAATTATTCATTTTTGACAATGTTGGCCCTTGGAGTTTGGGAATTGATCTCTCTGTAAACACGCTAAAGCAAGCGGGATTGACATAAATTGCAAAGACGAAGCCATCTTTTGAGCACTCTGCCTTCTCTTTCATGTTGCCTCACTGTGGGGGCTGAACATCACTAATAAAAAGTGGGAAGACCTTGGGCGAGTAACACAGGCTGATTAGTTTTGTACGCTGGAGACGAGGAGCGCTTTGGAGTCTGCAATGATATTTGTTTTCTTTTCACAACATATCTGAGGAAAAGAAATAAAGAGAATGCTTAAAGTTTCACCGATGTGTTTGTTCTCTTCAAAGCCGAGAGAAATCTTGTGAGTCTGTGTCAGATGTTGTATGTGCATGCTCATTATTTCAATAAGCCCATTTTGCCTCCCGTGATTGCTCCATAAAGAGAATAGTGGATGACCCTGGCTCTGTTGTTAAGTTAATGCTTTTTGCACAAAAAAATAACAGATGCTAGTTTGGGTAACAGTGAGGTACGCTGGGACCCCCCGTCTGCCTTGTTATCCTGGACTCAAATGGACTGGATGAGAATGTGGCCCTTTGGAGATGCTTGTGTTGGTAATCACACAAGAAAAACAAGGGCTGTTTGGGCCCTTCTGTAAAGTTTTTCACTAATGGGATAATTGATTGACAGTCTTTGAGCTTTCATGCAGCTGATTTATTTACTGTTGCACATGCATGCTGCAACACTTTCAATTTAATTGAGAAACAATTGGGTATAAGGGCAACACTGCCATCGGGGGGAATCAAGTGATGGGACTGTTTTAATGATTCCCCCGCCAGAGAAGTTAGATCCACAGTGAACTGAGTCTCTTTGCACTCTGATCTCACAATGACAGTACGCTAAGACTTGTTCATAGTCATCATCTTCTCTGTGAAATCTCATCCCAGTTGGATATATATGTTGGCATCCAGCTGGCTGCTCTGTGTCAATTTCAATATCAAAGATTAATTCTTTTGTTTTGCAGACAGTGCTGGTGCAGGACTTGTTTTTAGTAGGAGTGTGGCAGCATATGGTGGACTTTTTTTTTTGTGCTCAGCGGCCTCGGCCAGTTTATTCCCAGCGCTCTGGCACGATGAGGGCGCGCAACGAGCCAAGCAGCTTCCTGTACATCCAGCTGCTGTAATAAATGCGCTACAGTACTCTGGACTGTAGTGTACTGCTGTGGAATGCAGACTTTGGCTCCGGGTCGCAGTCTGCACTCCTCCACACACTCATCCCTTTCACTGCAGAAGTGTCTGTCTGTGCTGGAGGGCTTCAATCAAGTTCAAATGCATCTCAAAGTACATTGCACCAACGTTTCTTTTTTTGCATTTCAGTCAGAGAAGGCTGAGTACACTGTGTGCATGAAGTCAAAGAGCACAGACACTTTGCAGGAAGAACTGCCTCTGTTACTGTTCTTCTGTCTAAATCTTGTCATATCTGACCAGCCATTACTGCTTTACAAGTTTGAGGTTGAAACTGATCGCGCTCATTGTTCTTTTCTTACCATAGCTGTGATACAGTGGAAGCAGGGTGAGGCTTTCTGGCACAGCTTCACCTACTTTAGGTGCACAGAGAGTGGGAGAGAAACTCCAGCAGGACTTGTAGTATATAGATCAACTTTACTGCAACACAATGTGTATTGGCTTGTGGCCTTCTACGCACTGGTCTTGCAATAAAGTTGATCTACACAGGGGCTTTGTAGTGGGGGAAATGTGGGACTGATTTCCTCTGGCCCTCGGAAAGCCTGAAATGAAAAGTTTGGTTTGTTTGCATTTTTTATCTTCAAGTAATTTGCGCCCTAACTAAATTAAATTAACTGAATAAATCGGCTATAAGACTGAAGTTGTATAAAAACATTACGAAAGCTCTCTGAGGCCCCTCCCACCCCTTAAAGACACAAAATGGTTTAGTCTAGTTGAGGTTTGTATCAAAAAGCAGCTACAGCCAATTGAGTGATGTCTTTCCCCAAGAAAGGAAAATCGGGATTCCAGGAAAAAAGAAAGAAAGGAAGGGAAGGAAAAACTGATTTCAGATTTCAAATGGTGCGTGAGAGAGGTGTGAGTCAAACGAGGAAGGGTGGGGGCCCAGAGAGACTAGTTATGCACGGGGCCCAGAATTTGGAGCTACACCCCTGGTTCTATATACGACAAGTGCTGCTGGAGTTTTTACATTTGTGGTACACACCACAGCTGTGTTAAAACAGAAACAGGATATAACTTTCATTTACCTGTGCCTCTTTCATCAGGTATTACTAAAATTGTAATTGTGACCATCCATACAATACAAGTTCAAATCTCAGCCTTTCATTCATTTTTGTAAAGAACACTAAATGAAATTGATATTTTTTAAGTTTAGATTATTATTCAAGATATAAATTTAGAAAGAAATCTCACAGGATAAGGGCACAGTGAAGACTTTAACACACACTTTATTCACAGAGCTCACTCTCTACTGAAGAGCCTCGTCCTCAGAGACGAAAACACTGAATTTATTAAAAAAAAAGAGGTGTATTAAGTACGTATGGCTGCTAAACATAAAACATAAAAAATACATAATACAGACAGACCCAGGTAGCCAAAATAAAGCACAGCGTCGGCCCAAACCTGCCATGCTGGAAGAAATAAGCTAGGCTGCATCAAGTTGCCTGGCTGAGACTGAAAATGACTGATGCCCCAGAATTGGGCCAAATAAATTAGCCTGATTCCAGCTGCCAATGCTGCCATCATTGAGCCATTATCAAAAGTGGCCTGGCCCAGTATCGGCCTGAACTTGGCAAGCCAAAAGAAGTAAGTCGAGCCACATCCGATTGCCCAATTCAGCTTAGACTAAAGATGAATGCCGCCCCAAAATCGGGCTAATTAAACTGGCCTGATTCTGGCTGCTGGTGCTGCCATCACTGGGCCATTATCAAAAATGACCTGGCCCAGTATCGGCCTGAACTTGGCAAGCCAAAAGAAGTAAGTCGAGCCACATCTGGTTGCCCAATTCGGCTGAGACTAAGGATGAATGGCACCCCGGAATCGGGCTAAATAAACTGGCCTGATTCTGGCTGCTGGCACTGCCATCACTGGGCCATTATCAAAGATGACCTGGCCCAGAATTGGCCCGAACTCAGTATGCTGGAAGAAATACGCTGAGCCACATCCAGTTGCTCAATTCGGCTGAGACTAAGGATGAATGGCGCCCCAGAATTGGGCTAAATAAACTGGCCTGATTCTGGCTGCTGGCACTG
The DNA here is from genome assembly GCF_011397635.1 of Epinephelus fuscoguttatus. Lineage (NCBI taxonomy): Eukaryota > Metazoa > Chordata > Actinopteri > Perciformes > Serranidae > Epinephelus > Epinephelus fuscoguttatus. Next base: position 35,809,750 of record NC_064761.1, read on the forward strand.
CCATCACTGGGCCATTATCAAAGATGACCTGGCCCAGTATTGGCCTGAACTTGGCATGCCGGAAAAAATAAGTCGAGCCACATCCAGTTGCCCAATTCGGCTGAGACTAAGCATAAATGACACCCCAGAACTGGGGCTGCCGACACTGCCATCACTGGGGTTGTTATCAAAAATGACCTGGCCCAGCATTGGCCCAAACTCAGTATGCCGGAGGAAATAAGATGAGCCACATCCGGTTGTCGACTCGGCTAAGACTCGGGATGAATGATGCCCCAGATTCGGGTGAAATAAACTGGCCGATTGACACAGTCATCACTGGGAAAAACCTATAAAAAGTTCCCAATCTGATGCTTTATTTACAGGGATTCACCCAAAATTCATCCAAATCCGTCATTTTACACAAATTTCCTGCAGTTATTGCATTTATAATTCAGGTTGATTGTATAATGTATCAGTTGTTCTGCACTGTTGTTGTTATTATTGTTGTTATGCATTGGATCTAATATGAAATATCCATAAAATGTGTCACTTAGTTAGGCATTGTCAATTTACTCATTAATAGGAAAGGGGTCCCTCAAGGAAAAAGGTTGGGAACCACTGAACTAATACAACTATACACACACACCCAAACACACTGAAGCATTTTCTATCCTGCTGTAAACGCCAATGACATTCTATTTCCACTAGAGGGCGCTGCAGATGAGCAAATTCCTCCTAGTGACTCCACTCTGCTTATAGCCAACGGTTACCTGAGCAATAAGATAAAGAGAGCTGAGTAGCCTGGAGCAAACTGTGGCACTGTGTTATATTTGTCTTTACTGATGGTACACTAACTATGAATATTAAATGCAACATGTATTAGGCTATATCTGGATCATGTATAATGTACAATAACGTATGCATGTAGGAATTATCTGTGTGTGCATACTCTCATAAGTGTGTGCACATCTGTTTGTTGAATGACTGCATGCATGCACAAATGTATGCTTTATAGCGGACTGTATGTGCATCTGGCGAGCATGTGTGTGTGTGTGCAACTACAAAGAACTGGGTGAGCGCCAGTGTGTGTGTGTGTGTGTGTGTGTGTGTGTGTGTGCGTGTGTGCACCTGAATTTTGTGGTGATAAGACAAAGTTTTACAGAGTAACTACACTGACCTCAGCAAAGAGAAATATCATGGTGTGTGTGTTATCTCATCTCACAGTTTGTCCTCCTGTCAGAGCTGACAATGAGCTCATCCTTACAGCTTCACCTCCTCGCAATCTCTCTTTTTCTCTCTGTGACACATGTGTGCACACGTTGAGCCCTGGTTTCAGCGTATTCTGACAAAGTCTCTGTGACAAAGTCTGAAGTACACTCCACTCATCACCTCTTATTGGAAGAGGATTTGGACCAGTCGTCCTCGAGGACAGCTTGGCTCCCCCTTTACTTCCATTCCTCCCTGAGCTTGATGGTTTGTCTGCCGCCTCTGTCCCTCCCCATCCCAGATATTACGCAGGGTGAGCTCAGCCCAGTGTTGCGCAACCCTCCGTGCTGGTTCTTCTCCAAGGCAAACCTTTCCTGCCTCTACAGTGTTACCACGGCCCTCTGTGGTGCCAACGAACACATCTCAGGCAGCAGCAGAAACTACACTTTGTGCCATCTGTAATCCCGGGGAGGTTTCTCTGAACAAGCAAGAACAAGTGACAGCTTCACTGCCCCTTCATAATGAGCAGATTTAAAGGATCAATAAACAGGACTTGTATTTATTTGTGTTGGAACCTGAGCCGCAATCCCCCACGACCTCTCATTATGCTGTTGAACAGTGATCACCAGCTGTAGTCTGATTGAGAATTATTAGAGGTGTTGAATGATGACATGCCTTTTTTTTGGAGGTACACCAAACACAACTGACTGGATGGAAATGCTAATTCTGAGCCAGGATCCAGTGGAAGGACTACATCTCCCAGCAGGCCTCGGGAGCAGCTGGAGTAAGCTGCAGGGGAAATACTGAAGATATGTGCTTGTTTGCCTCTGTAGGCTCATTGGAAATCAGCCTTCTAGAGAGGGAGAAACTTGGACATGTTTATAGGCTTTTATTTTTCATGTAACCTGTTACCCCACAAACTAAATTAGTTTATCAATATTTTGCTATGGAAGCATGATGTATTCACTTGAGGACACAATTCTGCTCTGTATTTCTGAATTACCAAGATCATCATGTCAGAATTCTGAGAAAAGTTTTCATGGGAAAAAAATGTCTTTTTGTTTTCCTGAACGATTAACTAATAATTCATATTATTATCTCATCCTAAACTAACAAGATAAAATCTTATTCACTCAAAATGAAGTAAATGTACAAGATCATTTTGTTGTTAATTCAGGAAAACAAGAGCAGATTTTTTTCCCCATGAAAACTTCTCATAAGCCTAAGACAGTAATATTGTTGATTCTGACCTAGTTTTTCCTCAGAATTCTGAGATAAGAATCTCCTTTACCTTTTTTTAAGATTTTTTTTTCTGGGCTTTTTGGCTTTAATAGACAGGACAGATTGAAATGGGGGGGGAGAGAGAGAGAGAGAGAGAGAGTTGACATACAGCAAAGGGTTGCAAGCCGGAGTCGAACCTGTGACTGCTGCAGCAAGGCACGCCTCTGTGCATGGGGTGCCGGCACTATCCACTACGCTACCGACTCCCCGAGGAGCTCCTTTACTTAAAAAAGACATGTTCCATGACAAGTTTTCTCACAAATGTGAAATAATAATGTCATTAATTTTTTTTAAATAATTTGCCATTTTTTTCTAAGAATTATGACATAATGATCTCATTAATTCAGGAAAACAAAACAGATTTTTTTGCATGAATCTTAATTTTTAATTCTGAGATAATAATCTTCAGAAAATTCAGAATTCAGAAAAACAACTTCTACAAGAATACCCTGTTAATTCAGAAAAATAAGAGCAGGATTTTTTTCCATGATTTTTTTTTCTCCATTGTACTTCTGTTTCAGATTTCTGACAAAAGGATCTCATTAATTCGGGAAAAAAAGAGCAGTTTTTTGCATGAAAAGTTCATTTTTAATTCTGAGATAATTATCTTGTTATTCAGAAAAATGAGGCATTTTTTCCACAAGAAAAGTTCCTCAGAATTCTGAGGTAATGATCACATTGATTCAGAAAAACAGAGCAAATATTTGTTTTTTCCTGAAGTGAATGAAATAGGCCGACGCTTCCGTAATGCTTTTTGGCCATGGAAATACCACCTGTTTCTGTCGGCAGTAAGCCAGTTAGCCAGACGTGCTAACAATTGCAGTTCAGATCAGGGCAGATAAACAGTGTTTAATTCATTCCTAACACTCTTGCTCTTGTGGTTTTGGTTTTGGAAAGGCAAAAGTTAGAAGTTAGCAAGTATTTCCACTAATTTGTCCCCATCTACTTTTGATACGACAGCAAAATGGATAGTGACAGTTAGCCTGTGACTGATCACCAGACATCCACAGCGACCCTTTGGCCCAAACACAACGCAAGCAGAGTCTGACTGCAGCGTTCATGTGAGGATGAATTATTCCTCTGCGTTCTGTCTCGAGGAGACACCACTCCTCAGGGAGTCACTTCCTCCACACATCTGGATCATTCTGCATTTTTTTCCCTCCTGTCCTTGCACAAGGTTCTTAGCATTAATCTGCTATGCAACATCTGTGAGTGCGTCTTTATTTCTCCATATTTTTTCCTCCCTCTCCCCTCTATGATTTGGTGTCTGCTCACTGGGCTTACACCAGGCAGCCAAGTCTCTCCAGGTTGCAGATGTTTTTTGTGCTCTGTGGGGAAGAGCAGGTGGCTGCCGGACAGCAGGTAGACCACAGCTCCCTGAAGAACAGCAGTCTGGGAAAATGCCATGCACTGTTTCAAAGGTCTTAACAGGTAACAGACGCCACATTTACAAAAACGTAAACTTACACCTAGAAATGCTTTTGCAGTGATTTTCCTTTGACGTTTTAAAAATCTTTTCCAGTAAGTTGCGGCATAATAAAATAATACACCTTTGTTTAGTTTTCTGAAGCTCGTGGAGCTCATTCAAACGATTTGTTATTCTCTTAGGCTATTTCCTATTTACTGGGCTGAATGCAAGGGTACATGTGACAGTAGTCTGTCTGTGAAACTGAAGACAGCTGATGTAATTTCCTTCACTTAACACCCTTTAAGTTGCGTGAACGAAAACGGCCTCAACCTGGAAACATCTGGCTCAGATAAGATGGACTACACACACTCGTTCGAATCACAGTACACTAAGAAGCTCAATAACAACTGCACTATTTACTGTGTGGCAGGATTAATTCCCTACACACAGCTACACAGAATCAACATTTTTAACAGCTATAAAAACTTAAAGACTTTGATAAGGCAGGCCTCTGCTCGCTCCGTGCAAAGATTGTGTGTAAAATTTGAACCAGGCTCAGGAAAAAGTGTGTGGGAGAGCCAGCCAACAGCCTAATTGTCAGTTGTGGCTTACTAATGGTCTAAATATGCTTTATAAGAGAAGGGGGAGCTTTTTGTGTGTACGCCGCAGTTTTGATCACAACAGAGCCTGAATCTTAATGATTGCCCACGTGATTACTTTTACCCCTGGGAACAGAGATTTGGTGCGGCTCAGCTACCACACGAGCTACTCCAGCGTCATTAACCATGCAGTTTATAGCAAAGAAGGTCCCTATCCGCTCTGAGCCCGCCATAAGCACGCGGTCTGCATTTTTACACAACGCACTACATTTCCTTGGCACCACACAGTATCAGATGCTGTAATCAGGCTACGGTCTGTGATGCAGAGCTGCTGGACTAAACTGGCATAATGTGAGGGTTTTGAGCCAAATCCTGTTAATAGTCATGAATTAATTTTTATCAGAATCCCACTTAAATATATCAACCAAAAGCCTATTTGTTTCTGACCACAGATAGTATCTTTCCACTACTTTCTTTTCTTAGCTCAGAACCCTGCAGAACCCTGCAAGCGAAATAACAGAGTGCTGGCAAAAATAGGACTGTTGTCCACAAAATAAGAAAAACATTGAATTACCGCCTCATGGTTTCAAGGTGGATCCCCAAGATTAGTGTCACCAATTCATTATCTGACCAAATGTCTCTCCTTTTGTTCCTGAGATATGATGTTTAGTATTGGCCAGAAAATAGTTTATGCAGAACACTGTCATCATTATATTCTATTAGACAATTGTGTGAAATTTGTCATAACTAGCAAAGCAGTTCTTAAGTTATGGCCAAAAACATCTTTGAGACCTACAAATTCTAGTCAATGCAGTCTTGAGTCCAAGTGCACATTTGTGCCAGATTTGAAGAAATTCCGTCAAGGCATTTTTGAGCTATCACTTTCATGAGAATGCAACGGATGCAAGGTCACAGTGACCTTGACCTTTGACCACTAAAATCTAATCAGTTTATTATTAGGTCACTGTTTTCTGGACTCAATAATGAACTGATTAGACGTTTATTGTCAAGGGTAAAGTTCACAGTGACCATGACCTTTTATCACCAAAATCGGATCACTTCATCATTGAGTCCAAGTGGACATTTGTGCCACATATGAATAAATTCCATCAAGGTACTCTAGAGATATTTTGTTTACAAGATGAGGTCACAGTGACTTTAGCCCTAAAACCTTGAACACCAAATTTAATCAGTTCATCGTTAAGTCCAAGTGGATGTCTGTGCCACATATGAATAAATTCCCTCAAGGTATTCTAGAAATATTGTGTTTACAAGATGAGGTCACAGTGACTTTAGCCTTTAAACCTTGACCACCAAAATCTAATCAGTTCATCACTGAGTCCAAGTGGACGTTTGTGCCAAATTTGAAGAAATTCCCTTAAGGCTTTCTTGAAATATTGTGTTTGCGAGAATGAGATGGACGCAAGGTCAGGGTTGACCTTTGACCACCAAGATGTAATCAGTTCATCGTTCAGTAAAGTGAATGTTTTTGCCACATTTGAAAAAAAAAATCCTCAAGGTGTTCTTGAGATATTGTGTTCACTAGTATGAGACAGACTGGTTCTTTGTGTTCATTAGAATGGGAAAAATGAACGGACAACCCAGAAGTATAATGCCAAGGCCACGGCTATCGTCAATATGGACGCATAAAAAACTATTCACCACAGCAGATCCTCTTGGGGTGCAGAGATTACTGTAATTACGCGCAGTATGAACATCAAAATCTTTCTTTCTGTGTGGGGATTGTGTAAAGAAATATAAAGGTTACTTTAAAGGTCTAACAACAAAGTGTTGAAAAAAAGTTGATATGGATTAGAGGGAATATGGAGGAAAGTTGCTGAATGTTTGATACTGTCCATGAAAGAGGCTTTGCATCTTTGAGTAGCTGATCACTGAAGTCTCTGGATCAACAGCAGAGCAAGAGATGAAGAGCAGGAGTGATACAGTTAGCTCCTGCAGGGCACTGACGGAGCTCTTGAAGGACTACAGTGGACCATGTGTGTCCCCGGTGACATGGACAACAGAGCCCAGTGTGCTACATTTGCAGCTCTGTGTGTTGCCTCAAGGGGCTGCTTTGAATTCTCAAGTACACATCATAGATACATACATACATCAATCAGTAGGCCCTCACCATCAGGACAGGACAGACTGACATTTTAGTTCATGAACTGTAAATGCTAAATCATTCCTCATTAGTTGTATTTTAAAGAAATAAAAAAAAAATCCTTGACTTTTTTTTTACTGAAAAGAAATTATATATTGTATACGTTCACTTGAAGTTTCAGTGTGTAAGATTTAGTGGGATTTAGCAGAATCTGGCGGTTAGGATTGCATACTGCAATCAGCTGAAACTTCTTAGAATTCCTTCATGGTTCATTGTTCAGGATGTTTTTACTGAGAGGCGATAGATCTACAGAGATCGCTTCCTCTCCAAAACAAATGGACCAGGTGATTTAAACCATTACAAACACTAAATGAAGCAGTTTCACGTTAGAAAATCGTTGTTTTTCTGACACTGTGAAAACGCAAATGGCCCTGTTTAGAGCCAGTGTTTGGTTTGTCCTTTCTGGGCTACTGTAGAAACATTGTGCAACATGCTGATCTCTGTAGATGAGGACCTGCTCCCTATGTACATATAAATGACTCATTCTACGGTAAGGAAAACATGATGATTCTTAATTTCAGGTGATTATACACTAAAGAAAACATACTCAATATATCATATTCCATCTCTGCAAATAAATCCCCCTATATCTTACACACTGGACCCTTAATGATACCTTTTTGATGACTTCTACACATTAAAAAACTGCACTCAGGTTTGAGGTGCAAAAATTCCCAAAAGGTCGCCTTGATCATGAAATCATTGCCTTTTCTATATTATGTATAATTTTACTGTATATTTAGTCTGACATAGAAACAGAGGGATAGTTTTCACCTTAAGTATGACACTTGAGGCTAATTTCTCCTTAGCTGAGGGACTTACACAATGGCACAAAATCCCTTCAAAGGTTTCCTTTGTTAAGGAAGAACTAATTTACTGTGTTAAAAGAGATTTTATAGTGGTACAAGTTTCCATGGCGATGGTTTGTTTGCTTGGACTCAGGCTTGTGACGCCTGTTATTGTCTCACAAAGTTGGCTTAGTGTTAGATAGTGAAAAAATGGCAGAGGAAAAGAAGACAAGAACACCATATTGGCCAGGAGGAGGAGATTACACATCTGGAGGAATACAATCATAGAAAGCACAAACTACAAAGTAGATTTGACCAGAAAACAGAAAATGATTGTAGGAAGAAACTGCAACAAAATTAATTTAGTCAAATCTTAAGAGTAAAACCAACCATATCATATCACCATAAACTCTGTCATGTTGCAGTTAAGAGAGTCAGACATTCCTTAAGTTTGTTGTTGTTGTTGTTGTTTTACCTTGCTTTGGTTTCCAAGGTCTTTTGTGCAACAGTCAAGGGGTTCCTTAAGTATAAGACCAAGACAAGGAGAAAACCATCAATACTTAAGTGAACATTTTAAGGAAACCTTAAGGGGAAGACCTAAGGGTATTTTGTGCAACCAATTTTTATGAGGAAACCTTAACTAGGACTTTAAGTAAAATCTGAACTTAAGGTGTTTTGTGCAACCAGCCCCAGAATATTTATAGTTGAAAGAAAAACATTAAAGATCTCAGCATGTGAAGTTACGTTCAGGTACACCAGTATTAACGATAGAAACAGGAGGGTTGAATGATTTTCCTGAAGAGAAAAGCCCTTATTTGATGTGTAGTTTAAGTAAAAGTAAAAACAATGCCCATTGTATGATGATTGGCGGGCTGTAGTTTTCAGTAAACGTCCATAATTTCTGCTGAATTCTTGTGTTGAAACATTATAAATCTTGAGTTGTGTTTAAGGACGGGAATTTTTTCATGGACGATTTTATTTGAGCAATCTAGAAGACTACATCTTCACTACTGCAATATTATTTTTATAAGTTCATGTGGGTTGAGCACATGTATGTGCATGATACAATAAACAACATCAGATACATTTCAGTTCAAAGAGGCATTTTATTGAAATGACTATAAGAGAGGGTGATAAAAAATTATAGACTGTTCGTTGGCTGACTTGTTCTGCACACTGTATGATTGTCCTCGGGCAATAAAACACCTTTTTGCCCTTCAACCCTCCATCCAACTTTTTGTTTTTATTCCTACTCATGACAATGTGTTAACATATGTCTGTAAATAATCCACTGAGGTGCAGGAGGGTTTGATGTAGCAACAGCATCTGGAGGAAGGACTGCTTTTCTACTACACTGTTAAATTAAGTTAAGAATCCAGGTAGCAGTATAGTGTTAAAAATGCTCCTGTATCCCTGAGCAGCACCGACAGACGACGATGTGACAAACTGGAGCTGCTGTAGTCATGTACTGAAAAAGAAGTAACCATGAATCATCTTGAAAATAGGCAAAAAACACAGTAAATCAACAGAATGTCAGCAGAGTCAAAATCCTTCATGTCAACGTGCATGGTAACTATACAGAGGAACAGCTGGAGAAGATGCTGACAGAGTGAGCAGAGCTAACCTTGATGAGTGCAGCGCCTACAATAGCAGCGAGGCAGAAATAGAACTGAAGAGACTCGGTCAGTCAGCGCTCAGACAGTGAGGACAGTAGGGATACAACAAATGAAGGGAGGCTGACAGCCAGAAATATGGCAGGCTTCAAACAGTGAGGCTGATGTGTCAAGGTTGTAGAGTAAATACATCACTAAGAGGAAGGGCCAAGATGTGCCAAGGCTGTCGCTCAACCCAATCACCAGAAAAAATGTCAGCATTATTAGTTTCTGAAAATCACGGATATATAAAATTTGTGCATTTCATATAAGGTGGGCATGTTGAAACTTTACAGTGCTTTATGTTTTAATTCATAACTTTATGTTAAAACAGCGTTGTGGTTGGTGTGTGGTTAGGTTTAGTTACAAAAACCATTTGGTTAGGGTTAGGGTCAGGAAAACACCAGGTTTTTGCTTGAAATACACATTTTTGTCACTACAAACAATGCTGGAAATGTCCCAAACTGTTGTGAAAAAAATACACACTTTTGTTGCAGCAAACAAGGCTGGAAATTCAACCATTCATGGATGAAGGTGTCAAAGAGTAACTGTACATTTATGTGTAAACATGTAAAAAGTCTTGTCAACCAGGTTAAAGCCTGCTCTACTTTGGTCATCACCACTATTGTACAAAACATCATCTTATTTGTGGCACCTGACAAAGATATAACCCTTCACACACGGATCAACACTGAAAACAAGTTTCTTAAAATTGTTACTCTGGACAGAGTTTTAAGACCCACACACTGCCCCCTGCTGCGTCGCCTGATATTGCCAAAAAGTTTCACATTAACACACTGCATAGACTACAACCGATGGTCAACCAACACGTATGTTCTGCGCCTGCGCCTGCACCTGCGCGAGAGGAAATAACTCTCCACACCAGCAGACAGTGGTAGTCTTTAATCGTCATTCAACAATGGAAACCAGAAGACCATCTTGGCGCTAATTAGCCAGTTAGCACATTAACAACACAATCCAATGTTGAAAGAACAGAGCGTATTTACCATGCGCCTGTGAACAATAAGACAAACCATCAGGAAGTGTTTCTGCTAAAGAGCTCAGTGGCTAAAGAAAAATAATCTTACCTTATGGAACAAGTTTGTGCTGGTCTCACTCACTCTGGACTTTAGCTGTTTGTTTACTTTCCTCACTTCTGTTTCTTGTCTCGTGCGCTGAGCTGAACTGCCAATCGGATTGATTTGAATCACCGATGGGCTCTGATGCCAATGCAACATGCTGAATTGTCGGGGAAAAAGCTAACAGGGGGCAACAAGGGGCAACGGTGCAGGACACACCCAGCTTTGGTGTGTCAGGGCCTTTACAAAAGATACTTCTTCAGTGAGCTAAATTACAGTTTGCATGTGGACAAAAGGCCAAGGTGTCTGCTGTGAGAAAGGCTCATCTAACAGAGAATGAGTGGAAAGGGGACAGTTATATACTGCAGGACTGACAGGAAGTGGAAACAGGTGAGCAGGTGAGTCAGTCAGGTGACAGGGATAGGTGGGAGAGTCTGAGGGCATCTGGTGGATGAATGGAGAATAGCAAAGCAGAGAATCTCTCAATTTTTGTTTTACTCTGCATTTTGTCTCCAGCCATTTCTCTTGTGCTTCTCGCTGGTGGATGGAGGGATCATCTAATGCAAACACAAACAAATTATGCCAAAGAGTACAAAAAGGATGCTTTATAATGAGCAATATATAGTGGATTTAAATTCATTATTAAAGCCTCTATGTGTAGAATATGGGAGACTCTTTTTCTACAGCCAGAAACTGACAGATAGAAACTGAAAGGTGAACATTATAAGCTTTAACATATTCCAAAAACACAGAATCTGATATATAAATGTATTCTTGAACCTTACTTCACAGTAGCAGTGTGATAAGACCAACCCTTCAGGCCACTTATACAAGACCTCCATAATAAGAGAGTGGGGGTGGGTCCAGCTGGGTAACGCATTAGCAGATCAACCCAAACACTGTGTGTCTAGTAGCTCTCACCACCGCCCGGCAAGGTCACAACGCTCTGCTCTGCATCATATCCATGTCTGATTTATGCCGGCCCTGAAGTGTTAGCAGTAAATTCCCCTCATTACGGGAAAATGCTGAAAAAATGAAACACATGTGTATCAATAACAAACTGAACAGCTGATGTAATCTGATGGTGAGCAACATCTGCTGGCCTAAGGAGGTCTCACAGGTGCTTCGGCACACGTGGAGTTTTCATGGACATCAGATTTAACCCTGTGTATGTGACAGATTCATCATGAGGGATTTATGACATTTAGAAGGTGAAATGCACAAATGCATGCGTGCTACAGAGGTTAACATTTCACTTTCCTTTGTTTTCAGAGTGACATTTAGTACAGCTGGATCCCAGCGGAGGACAGGAACCTTCACAAAAATGTGAAACCTCAAGACGGTGACACTTCCATAAACAGAGGTCCCTGTGAATAATTTGTTTTGGGTCCTAACCCTGAGTGTTTTTACTACGCTGACCATATAGGGTGTGGACTCTGTGCAGGGCAGCGAAGCGTAGCTGGATCTGCAGAGCGGGGACAACACTGTTTACACCAGAGCAACCAGGCCAGCAGGCCTTTTATAAGAATCAGTGGGCTTCTTTTAATAAATTAGCATGCCTGCTGCCCCTCTAACTACTGACAGCTTACACAGTAAAAGAAGCAGATATCTCAGTGTTAAATCTTACAGAGTCGTGACGCTGTGTATGGGGCCCTCATCACGAGAGCTGTTTATGTAATCCTACCATTGCTGTCTGCAGGATATTATTGATCTTCAGGGGAACTCAAGAGCGAGTCAAGCTCGACTGTCAGACTGTATAAACAAATAGATTTATAATGAGGAGCTCTTCAGATTGCATGACTCGTTTCAAAACACCCCCGATCTCTGTACCAATGCTGGAAGACAAATTGCAGCAGGCTGGATAAAAAAATGAATTGTGTTTGGTAAGAGAGGGGGACGGCTTACAAAAGCAGATGGAGTAAAGAAGAAGAGACAAACCACAGCCAGGTCTGACCTAACTATGACTCGGCCGCATGGAAGAGTCTGTTATTAAGATTGAGAGAAGAGATGAAAACTCCTCAGGGAGTCTTTATGCTAACGTGTCTGTGGAATTTAGCTCAGTTCGGCCAACATAGAGGGCCCCTTTAAGGGATACCTTTGACGGTTGTACTCTGATATTTTTCTTCGCTTGGCATGTGACCAATATTGGAAAAAAATATTCCACATTTGTCCTTGAGCAACCCCCAAAAACAGACGTCAGCTTTCCCCTTTGAGGCTGATTGGTACCACTTGCTGCAAGCTAATACCAACTGCCTTTCAAGCCAAATATGAGTAATAAAGGAGACTGGGTTTTTTTGGTTTTTTTTGTGAGATGACAAAACTGCTGTTTTCTCTGCAGTTACCTCACTCTTTCATCACAGGTACTGTCCTCCAGAGGACGGATAGTTTCACTGTTATGCAAGTCACTAGTAAGTCTCAAGTCTTTGAGGTCCAACCAAAACTTTCAATTTGTTAAAGTGGTTTTGTATGAAGTACTTTTCCATAGTCAGTCTGTTACCTACATTAAAGCAGTCAATGCGTCCAAGTTTGGAGAAGCAGGCAGGAGTACCACCACCGAAGCTAAGCAATGTTCTGCTGTGGATGAGGGCAGCAACACAACATATTTTAGCCATCTAAAAAATTAATATCAGTTTAAATGTATGCAATAGTAAGAACATCTTCACCATTTTACCTGGCTGTCTGACAGCTCTTTTAAATGGGGCAATGAACTGAAAGTGAAACCTAGCTATGCTCTCTTCAAAGCCAGAATCCATTGACAAAAACAGTACCTCGCTGGACACAGGAGCTGCTGGTCTACTGCTGACTTTATCGGATAGCTCAGATTCACCACAGTCACACAATAAAACCAACAAACTAACCAACTGAGCAAGTGAGGGACCAGAAAGTCCTGTGTTTAGCAAGGTAGAATTACTGTTTCTGTCAATGGAGTCTGGCTTTGAAAAGAGCAATGTAACGACTTCAGTTCCCTGTCAGAATGGGTTGTCTCATGGAAACATAAAGTGATGAAAATATTCTACATATATCGTACACTGTGAGCCAGTCTGCAACACCAGGGATCACCACGCCCGGGGTCTGTCCTTACCTGTCACCCAGCACACAATGCACCCGACTCTGATTCTTGTCCCTGTGGGTGGCGGCTCTATATTACCTATTCGGTCTAAGCCCAACCAGGCCCCATGGCCCAAGGTTGATTGCGAGCTTTCGATCTACTGGTCCATTTACGTCCCAACCCTCACCTATGGTTATGAGATATGTGTAGTGACCACAAGAATGAGATCACCGATACAAGCAGCTGAAATGAGTTTCCTCTGTGGGGTGTCTGGGTTCAGCCTTAGAGATAGGGTAAGGAGCTCAGATCCGGAGGGAGCTCGGAGTAGAGCTGCTGCTCCTTCGCGTCGAAAGGGGTCAATTGAGGTGGTTTAGGCATCTGATCAGGATCCTCCTGGGCGCCTTCAATTACAGTTGTTCCAGGCATGTCCCACTGGTAGGAGGCCCCGGGGCAGACCCAGAACACAGTGGAGGGATTACATATCTTGTCTTGGGGTCCCCCAAAAAGAGCTGGAAAGCGTCGCTGGGGAGAGGGACGTCTGAGCCTGCTGCCGCCACGACCCAGCTCCGGATATGTAGAGGAAAATGGATGGGTTTTGGGTGGGTTTACACAGCAGTACATAGCTTTGCTTCCAAGGTGGTACTCCTGCCTCCGTCTCCAAACTGGGAACACGCCAACCAGCATCTACTGTAGGTAAATCCCTGTCCATGGACAAGTGCCTCATACAACCCCACTTCAAAAAATCCAAACTGCCCCTTTAAACAAATCATGATGTGCTGTTTATGAAATATTATGCTGTTTGAATTTTTTCAAATAGGGAAACAGTAAAATTTAAGTAATAATGATTACAATCATTTGTCATATCTGAGTCAAATGTTAACATGTTAATGTCCTTTATTTTTTTAAGTCAGTCTTTAGATCTGAACGTGATAATCCAATAACAATCATGCTGGTTTCTACTGCCAAACACAACTTTCCCTACTGCTCATGATTTGGCTGCTGTAGGAATGACTCAAATTATATCCATTGTTAGGAAAGTTAATTCGCTGCACACTTTTTTTTTTTATGGCTATATTTTTATTATAGCTTTTTCTTTTTTCTTTTCTTTGGGCTTGTGGAGCAAATCAAGTCAGTGCAAGTCAAAAGTTTAAGTTAATCATGAGTCACTGGTGTTAAGGTTAAAGTTTTTGTTTTATGCAAGTCATTATAGTCTGACTCATGTCCAAGTAATTTGACTCAAATCCACAACTCATTACATTCAAGAGCTTGCTTCACCCAAGATTGAAAAAAAACAAAACACTTTGTCACTGAAGTCTCTGCAGATTTTTTAGTTTTACTTGTGCAGATTTTAAATGATCCATCTCAGTGATTTGTGCCTCCTTACCAACACAATCTGTGGCACTCACAACATTAAATACATATATTAACATTAATTTAACAGCAGTGTGACCTTCCAGAATCAGCACCACCAGTAACACCTTGTTATCTGCAGGGTTAGAACCCTTTAACCAGAATCTCTGTTTTGGGTCTGTCAGTGTGGAGTGCAAAGGTTTGAATTTAGCAAGAAGCCAACACACTGCAGTCCTCTCAAGGGCAAATCATCTCTCAGGCACATTTATACATAGTAAATTACACTCTACTAAGATTTAAAGTCAACCATTTGTACTCAGGTATTCTGAGTCTCAGTGCTCAGTGTTGAAGTGTGTGTTTATGTCAGTATAAAAGTAACAACACACACACAATGGTGGTAATGTGTGAAGATTTCTCTCAGCCTCAGGGCTGCCTCAGGCTTTGTGGGCCACTTTGTGAAATTTGATTTGGTGACTCCCACCTGAGGTTGTTAATCTGATCCGTCATGTCACCAACAAGCAGACAGTCAACAGTTTAATCATCTGATGATGGTCGTGGTTCTGGGGAAAGGTTGCTTCAACTGGAAACAGATAACCAGTAGGCTTTCTGTTTTCCTCAGAGCCCAGCAACTAGCAACAACATTTCCGCTACTGGGGATAGTAACTGCAAAAAACCTGCACTGATACTCTTTGGTAACTGGGAATGTCTACTGATAGCTAGCGGGGAACACAAAAGCACTATCCTCTTCCTGTTTTGGTAGCTTATGATGTAGATGATGTCATTCCAGGGCTGGGCAATCTTGCCTATAAATACCACTGCAATATTTCAAGAGGAGAAGATATACTTTATTAATTAATGCCCGAGGGGAAATTCAGTTTTTTCACTCTGTTGTCATATACACACACAGGCCCAAAATACACACACACGCACAAACAGGACCTATACATGCATTAAATGGAGAGATGTCAGAGCGAGGCGGCTGCCTTGGACAGGCGCCCTGAGCAGTTAGTTCCTGGCAAACTGGCACATCTCCAGCTACCAATGTACACTCCATACTTAGTCGGTACAGGGACTTGAACTGTCAACCCTCCGGTTCCCAAGCCAAGTCCCTGAGACTGAGCTACTGCCGCCTACTAAATGTTGTCTGTTAGAAGAGGGATTCAAACCCAAGCCTCCAGGGGAGATTGTGACCTGAATGCAGCGCAAAAGACTGCGTCATTTTATTAGCTGGAGGTAAAACACGACTGGCCACCACAGGGCTGTAGGCTACATAGGAGTCTTAAAATGTTGTCTTGTTGAGTTATTGGGAGCCAGATAGAAGGAGTCATGGCTCAAAACTTAAATTTTATCACATACCAGCTGCCACTTCTCATCAACAAAAATGAAGATGGTTAAATGTGATAAGACCAAAGGACTGGACGGAGGCCATCATCAAAAATGCTCACATGTGCAGCGCACACTTCATATCAGGTTAGGGAAAAGTATTTCCTGTTGTAGGGATGAATAACGTTATGTGTATTAAGGGTTATCATGTCCACCTCATCAGAAACTGGGGAGGGATTAAGAGGAATATTGGATTTCTCTGTAATGCTAACTTTTTAGCACATTAGCTAACATTAGCTTTGATAGCAAAACAAACTGGAGGAAACCGTTCAAGTGTCGTCCTCCTTTGTAAGATTGGCTTCCTGTGACATCATTCATCCACTGAGTGAGAGCACACTGGTTGGCCAGTCTGGTCCTGTTGGTCAGTGTTTACTTATTCATGTAACACTGGTGGTCCCGGAGAGTGAGTGACCTGACATGGTGCTTCGTAAATTCAGTCTACATTAATGTTCTACACTAAAATGAGAGCCCTGTTGGTCGAAGAAACAGAGCGTTATATTTCTACATGAATTAAATAACAGTTAAGTTAATCACACATTCATTCCACTCGGCACTCTGCTGCTCCATCTCAATGACCAGAGTGTGCTTTGCCACTCCAAGAGTGTGGTGCTCTGGATAACCGAACGGTACAATTCAGACAGCGCTCCAAATTTACGAATGGTCCAGTTTGTGCCAGAGTACGCTGTGGCACTCAGAATGAGTATTTCTGAATGCACTGCTCACATCCTCTTCCTCCATTGTCTAAAACGAACCAACAGAACTTGCTAGCTAGCGCTGGCTAATGTCTGTGGAGCACTGTTTTGCTTCCAGCTAAGCCCCGCCCACCAAAAACATCATACTGTTTTCTATGAAACATACCTTAAAAATTTTGGACTGACTAAATTTTGTATTTTAAACTACTGTATATTGTGCCATTGATTTTTAATTTATAATTATAAGTTAAAGCAAAAAACTTGTCTATTTCCACTTAAATCTTATTTCTCAGATGTCTCCAACATTAAACCAGCATCATCCGTTCAGATAAACTTAAGTGTTGATTTTTGAAACTTAAACCATTTTGTTTGGAGAAATCTGCTGAATTAATCAAATAAAGAAGATGTAATCTACTTGTGACTTTTATAATCACTGAGGGTCCTGCTCCTCTTCTCTCTATCAGCTGCAGATTTTTGCAGAGCAGCCCACCACAACTTTCCTTTCAGGCTATATTTTACTATTTTCTTTAACTACACCTCTGCTCCATTCACCTTTCAGTGTCGCCTCAGGCTGCGAGCGTAATTTCTACGCACAGTCTGCACATCTGTTTTCTGGATGACAGCTTTCACTGATCAGCTGGGGCTTCCACTGGACCAATGGTAGGAAAGGTCTGTATTTTCTCTGATTATTAGCTGAGGGCAGACATCTGGTTGCATTTAGGAGCGGGTACTTGGACTCGACTTATTTGGTTTGGTTGCAGTGCAGATTTGCACTCTCGAGGCCTGGCCAGGCGGCTCTCCGCGCAGGATTCTGGATGGAAAAACAAACCTTAATGAAGTCTGACATTCTCTCCTGCATCTTGTGCTGTGTGTCGCTCTGCGGCCCCGACAGCAGAGAGAGCTGTTTTCATCGGGAAGGTCCAAGGAAAATTTACAAGAACTCAGATTGTGTGTGGTGAGATGGAAAAAATACTTGGAGAACTGTTGTCTCCTGTGTCAAAGGTTATTTTGTGTTGTTGCAAGAATCCACTTCATGTTCAAATCATTTTATCTCAAAGGTGGACAGAACTTTCCTAATTCTAGATTAGGTAATATGTTAAATCCCAGGTCAGAGCAGTGTGGATTTGACTTCAGTCTGATTGATGATTGTTAAATTTGATCACACCACTGACTTCTGCAGAATTCATGTGAGACAAAAATTAATACTGCACTGTTACTAAGAACTCAATCACAATCAACCTAACTTTGTGGCAAGAGGCTCCTAAATTTATTGAAAAGACTTATGAAAAACCTTTCGAATAAATGATCATTTCATTTTGGTTTCATGCACAAAACTCCACCCAGCCTGCATGGCCTGAGGAACCACCATAAATCCATATAAACTAAAGCCAGAGTGCTGCATATGCACTTCAAACAATAAAAAAAATCAAAAATAGAGAATCTATTTAAAGGTCCAGTGTGTAGGGTTTAGGGGGATATATTGGCAGGAGTGGAATATCATATAATAAATATGTTTTCTTTAGTTTATAACCACCTGAAAATAAGAATAATTGTGTTTTTGTTACCTTAGTATGAGCTGTTAACAGCACCAGGGGGAGCGCGTCCTTGTTTTTGGAAATCGCCTTGTTCACCCACTCTGTTCTCATCCCAACTCATCACATATTGACACCAAGTCAGTGGCATTCATGTGACAGTCTGGCAACTGAACGGGAGAAACACTGGTCTTAAAATACACAAGGGTTCATGACTAATGGTGCGTTCGTTTTGTACTCAGAGGTTGGAAGTTGGAAGTGGGAATGAGGTCACCTCCGAGTTGACAACAGTTTTTGCATTCCAGTTGACAATGGTGGACAAGTTGGAAAAAAGCATGGACGCCCGCAAGAAAGCCTTTGTTGCCCTTGCACTTTCGGAGTATGGACAGCTTCAAAACCATCACGCACTCCAACTGATGAACACCGCAGATGAGGCTGACCTAATGTAAAACAAATACAATAAAATTGCTGCTAGAGTGTTTACTCACTATGTAGTGTATGTGACCGGCAGCCGTCTTGAATTTGTAAGTCGGGGTTGATGTGGTTTCTCTGAGTTTCCGAGTTGGAAATCCGATGTCAGGGTGCGTTCGAGTTTAAAGTTCCGACTGGGAACTGGGAATTTCCGACCTCCGAGTACAAAATGAACGCACCATAACTACACAGGTGAGTGGAAAAAGACACAGGTGAAACACGAGGTCATTAACAAAGGCATCATAAACTCGACAATATCACAATTTTACAACTCCAGGTAAACCTACAAAGGTTACATAAGTTCATCAGCATCTCACATTTCTCTTTTTTTTTACTGAAAAATTATCAGAATTATGTTCGTAAATCATTTTATCTTGCACACTCAGTGTCATAGATTTACAAATACATTTCCTTAAGTCTCCTTAGGACGTAAGTCTGAGGTTGGTTTGTCAGGAAAAAAACCCTACTTTTACTCTCACACTACTTTTTTAAAGATGAAATGTGCATTTAAACCCTCTTTATGATCTTATTCTGAGTAAATTTAAAGTACTGGTTGTGTAAGAAAGAGAGACCAGCGAGCACACGAGCAGGCACCGTCTGCAGCATACATGTCATCTGCTCCACAGCTGATGTGCTTGTGTTGGCACAGATCCAAATGAGCGCTGCAAAAGTTCCTTCTATTAAAAATAAACAGCGGCTGTTCTTCTCTCTGTGACTTTAAGGGTAATAACAGTCACTCAGAATGATTATAAACCCTCAGTGGAGTTTAAATTCTGTCCAAGGATCAATGCTTTCTGAAGAAAGATAAAAAATAAACTACACCTTCTGCTGCCTCCTCCTGGATCTATGAATGAGATAAAAAGCCAAGTACACATGAATTCTCTGGGTTCTGATCTGTTTATCTGTTATATGTATTAAAAACCGCCTCCCAAGGTGGTTTGAGACACTTTGGGGTTGAGGCCACAAGTTGGTCGAGTGTAAATGAATGATGTGTCTGCACAAGCCACGTGCACCGCTATGCTCCTCCTAAAAAGTTACAACCTCAACCGCAGCAGCGGAAACATAAACTCCCAACCAGCTCAGATGAAAAACAGTTATTTTCACAGGAAACTGTTGGTGAGACGCAATCACACTTCTGCTGTGTGAGGGGACAGTGTGGCCAGGTGTAAATATGATGTGAATATCTGGATGAAAGGAGGAGTAATTGATGCTTACGTCACGAGTCTGATAGTTTGTCTTTTAATGAATCACTGGATTTTGTTTGTTTTCTGGTGCCTGAGGGCCTCCATTTGAAAGCAGATACATAAACAGCGTGTGCAGATAAGACAGTTTGTCCAAACACAACAGCCAAAGCAAATGCTGGCTAATTTTTTCCACTTTGTTTTTGTTTTCAGTTTTGATTTGTGGCTTGGGCAGCAAATCAGTCAGTGAAACTAAGTGCACGGAGGAAGGACTCTGTTCAGTGTGCGAGTGTGTACACATGGACATGCATGTTGCACATGTGCATGCAAAGGTCCAGCTCGGAGACGGGGTACAGAGAAAAAGAGACGCTAACATTAATTGAGAGGGAGATGTTTGCGGTGTAAAGCTAGTTATGATTGAGCTTTTTCATTATGAGCAATGTAATTTTAGGCTACAGAGTTTTTTCTTCTTTCCTTCCCACTGGAAACACTCAAGTGTTTTCCAGCAAAAAAGTACAAGGGCCTCAGATGTCTAAAAAAAACACACACATGCTGTACCCATGTGCCACAATCAAAACACAGTTTGCAATTCAGCAGAATGAGACTGCTTTATGGATTCTGGCAGCAATATGAAATGTAGCATAGTCATATTTTGGTGCAGCTGTGATGTGAGGCTAAAGTTAGCACGCCTCAGTCAGGGGCTACAGTTTCAGCATGGCTGAAAGAGAATAACCTCAACAGGAGAAGAATGCTAACTGGAGCAGATAAGCGTTTTTATTGCTTAACTTGTTGAAACTCCAATTTGAGGAATATCTCACCAGAGACACTCAGAGAGGAGCCGTGTGTCTGCACTGATTTTAGATCCTGTATCTATATTTCCTTTGGCCAATGTCACAGAGAGAAACGTTACACTTACATTTGTGTTTTACATTAAGTATGGTTCAAATGACTATCAGCAGTGTGTTACTAGCAGTGAAAAAACACACACGAAATGTATCACCCCTTCAGCTCCCCTCATCTCAGCCCTTTAGACCTGGAAAGATGACAAGATTGTCAGCTGCTCTTTGTGAACTGGCTCACCAGCAAAAGTGAAAGTAAAAGCCAACTCCAGATTCAGTCTCATTTGGTGTTTTGCCACGTGACATTTGTGCTTTTTAGGCGCTGTGTCTCGTGGATGGCTGCTGCTTGCGATCCGGCACTTACCTTTTTATAAAGCCCTGACCTCACCTGAGCACCGTGGGGGTACACATCCAGAGTCTCTGTAGATAAATACACCGACACCCACTGACACTGGGTCCTGATGATTGAGGATTACTTCTGTCCGAGTCCATACATGAGATTGGATCTGGACATCCCCAGAAATCATCCCTGATATCAGACAGAATTGTCAACTTATTTCAATCAGTTTCCGTCAGTTTCCAGACCAATGTATCCACCAGAATCTAATGTGTAGTCATGCCAACATATTTTTTTTTTGGTGGGGTTTTGAGAGTGGAACAAACTACAGTGTGGGCTGATACTGAGAAAACGTATTGATGTAGAACTGCCACAAAAACAGCCTCTACCTCATCTGTAGAGCTCACCATTGTTTATATTAGTCCACTCTGGCTCCACTGCACTGCTTGACAACAGCGTTCATCCCGCCTGTGGTGCAGATTGGGTAATACCCTAACCCCCCCCCCCCCCCCCCCATGGCACTCATTGGTCATTTTTTATTTTAACCAATGAACTGCGAAACTCAGTGGAGTGGGTGGATTCAAGGTCTGGACCCAGACAAGAGAAATAAGCTTTAGAGACCAAAATCAGGCTGTAAACATGTTTATTTCTGCTGCAGTTGGGCGTTTAAACATGGAGGTCTATGGGGACTGACTCACTCTTGGAGCCAGCCTCAAGTGGTCATTTGAGGAACTGCAGATTTTGGCACTTCTCTGTCGGCTTAATTCTTCAGCATTGCAATGTATTCACAGTTTCAAGAAATATTTTTACCCATATCTATATTCAATTGTCTAGAATTTTGTATGATAACGTACTAATGTTTCTTGGCAAACATATAACTACAATACCCATGAGCCTCTGCTGTTGTTGCTATGAAAAAAAGACACCTATGAAGCTCAGTGTTCAATCAGGAAGACTGTCTTCGAGCTCATCCATTCACAGTTCTCTCCCTCCCACTCCCACTGCTTCCTCTAATCAGCTGACTATGAGCGTTCACTCTTCTAGTTGTCCAATCAAACTTTGCCACGATTTCTATCAGCCAATCAGGATGCTGCTGCCAAATTTTAAATCTGCTCTCCCCTCTGCTGCTCTCAGCCGTCATTTTAGGCAGAACTGTCACGCCCTCCTTGACCCTGGTCACCTCAAGCCATCGTATCCGGAGTCCAGGACTAGCTCACCAAAGGCCCATTCCGCTACTCATCCAGATCATCAGCACTTCTCCATCTTCCTCTCATCTCATCTTCACCATGTCTACCACCAGCACCAGTGTCTAGACCCCAGGGAGGTTCCCTATTCGACTATGGATTCATCACCCTCCTTAGATCATACCATCTTGATGGGGTTATTACATTAGTCATACCTTTTTAGAGTCAGCAGGTATTTTTTATTTATTAACAGTCAAAACCATGGTGCTTCATTAGGACTGTGCGGCTGTGGTTTGAACAGAATTTTGACATTGGCCCGGCAACATAAGCAAACAGCCCCACGACAGTCATCACGCTCTGATTCAAATGTTGCCAAATGCTGATTGGTGGAAGAACGTGTCATCACGTTATTTTTCCATGCGAGCTGCCCACGTCAAACCAATGAGAAGACCGCAGTGAAAAACAAACTGCACAAACTTTGGCAGGAAGCGGCGTGTTCGTGTGGGACACCACCTTTATTTGCCATTTGTTCATGCTGTTGAAGGAGACATTTTTATTTATATCATATTAAGAAACAGCGAATGGGAGACTTAACCCTCTGTGCAGGCTGACAGGTCACAGCTCTGTTATATTACAGGTGTTTTGAAGCACTATAGAGGAGACAGCAAACACTGTATGATAGGTGTGACTGAGCAGAGCAGGTAGAGCTGAAGCAGCTTGTTTTAGGAAGGTGTCAGTGTCTCTTTCATGGGGGACAAAAAATGGCACAAGTATCAATTAATAAAAAAATAAAAATATAAATAAATAAATGCTGGAAGAAGTATGAAAATAATAAGTAAATGCATAAATAAATAAATATAGTTTATCATGCACTAAAAATGACTGTACTTCTTCCAGTATTTTTATTTATTTATTTATCTATTTATTTATGCAGTTTTTCATTGTTTCTGTACTTATTTCAGCATTTACCTTTTTTTTTAAATTCACTTATTTCAGCATTTATTTATGCCTGTATTTATTTATTTATTTATTTATCTATCCATTTATCTTTGTTTCTGCTCCTATTTCAGCATTTATTTATTTATGCCTGTATTTATTCATACATGTATTTATTGATACTGAAGTCATTTTTCGTCCTCCATATCTGCAGCACCATATTAATTATTTAATCTATTCAGTGAAAGGTTTGCTTCAGTCATCAGTATCTATCTTCAGTCTGTTTCGTTGGCCCCAGTCCCTCACAGGACGTATTGTTATTGTTCCAACCTCATTACAGTGATGTGCCACGGGACAGGAAGAGGTGCTGTGAGGAACGCAGACAGCCTGTTAATCTGGGCTCATCCCCCCTCTGATGCTGTAAACCAGCCAGGACGTTCCAGAGCATCTCACTTAACTTAATTCAAATAATCATGTTTAGGCACAAAGGTCTGGTCTAAATTAGTCTGGCCTCCGCAGCGTCAGTGTTTGGACTCCTGTCAGCTGAAACTAAAAGCCCCTTTTTCTAATTTGATCCTGTATTTGTCATGCACTATTGTCTGGGGCACATGCAATCAGTGACTAAATAGATTAGCTGTAGAGTGTTGAAGCCAAACAACAAATTTGTGTTCCAGGTACCCAAAGGGGAAAGCTGGAAAAGAAAAGAATGACATCACAGTCTACATGATGGCTCAGTGAGGTGGGTGAGCATTCGTTTAAGAATTCAGTATTAGTCATCAGTTGGACAATAAAGGATGAGGATGCCTCAGTGTGGGAACAGTGATACAGATGTGACATCACAGAGGCCTTAAAGGGGTCAGGTGGACCAGTCAGCCCAAACCTGAGCTGGCATAAAGAGAGGCTGCTTTACTCTTCACCCCTGGCCTCTCCATCTCGTACTATAATCACACTGTTTACTCCAAAGGCACACTGCTCACAGCCGTCTCCAAGGAGCTCTAATCAAAAGCAAAGATTGAGTGGGGAGGGGAGAGAGGTAAAGACGTGTGTGTTTCACTCATCTCAGCGACCCCCCCTCCCCTGAAACCTCCAGCCAGAAGTCCACATGGTCTGTATCACATTATGAGCTCACCAGAGACGAGTCATGACTTCACCGCAGCAGAGCCAAGCCTAACACATCATTATTACAGCTCATTGTTTTAACCCAGAACCACGCGGGAGGCGTCCACACTGTACCCACACGCCCTCAGAGCGGCAGAGAAATCATCAAACAACACGGCCGTACATTATTATGAACATTTATTGGGCATAATGAGTATACAGATATCATGCGTATTTACAGCATATAAAAAGTTTCATAAAACCAAAGGAAATAATAACGGCTTACCGAAGTTTTACACATTTACAACAACACCCAAAAAAGGCATCTTGGCATCATGAGGAAACTCTTCATCGTTTGCTTTGAAAAAGAAATGTGGAACTGCAATGAAACCACGCAGGGGCCCCAAATCATCCGACTGAATATAATCTATATAAACATTTAAACTTTTCTTTAGTTTAAACACCCCTTTATAATGATAGCACTGGGATGAATGGCCCTTATCGAAGGTTATCAGCCTCATTAATATGCAGTTCGTTCTCATTCCAAGGTCGCCAAATACCAACACCTCTTGGTGTGTGATATTAATGCCAGGGGCACTCTTTAGCGTGTTTATGAGACGCCCCGGGATTGTACAGCAATGCTTGACTACACTTCCGCACAGGGTAGAAAGATGGCGAAGTGGATTACTAAAATCCAAAGTGGACTTTCACAGAGAGGACCGCTTTTTCGTGTCCTGTGTGTGACCAAAAGTCATTGATGTTTTAATGTAACGTTAATGTATATCCCATCATCCCGCACTGACGGTACTTACGTGATGTTTACGTGACGTTATGCTACTTAACAAACATACGTCTTTTAACCCAATGCATGCTTGATGACGCACTGGAGCCATCCTTACGACGAACCTTAGAGCGCATAGCTTCAGTGTCGCTGCCTGTATATGAGCGGCAAGTTTGCTACGTCCCACGAGCTATCTTAGTTTTTTCACTCGAATAAATACGTGAATAAAAATGTCTGTTATATGCAACAGATATATAAACGCCACCTGAATATCCGTCACTGACAAACCTTTCAGTCTTTCTGGCTGAATTAGCTAACCAGCTGTTGGTGTGCTTTGTGTTAACGTTAGCTGCTATGGCCATGCGGCAGCTCTGTGTGTGCTACTGAGTTAGCTGCTAACAAGTCTGTCACTGCACGGCAGCCCGATTTCCACGTCAGCTCCTTCAGCGGACACGACCCTAGTGTGTCAGAGCAGAGGATGCTGTTCATTGTTTCATAATTTTGAAACCGATTTTATGTACTTTTTAATCCTTCAAATTTTGCTGATGGTTAACGACACATTTTTCTGTGGTGTGACAAATTCGAATTTTAACCACGTGTTACCATGTATTTTGGCTGTGTGTCACCTACAGACACAAAATGGTGCCTTGTGCGTTGTTACCAGACACTGAGGGGTGTGGCGAAGCGTCAGTATTTGATGAATTTGGAATGAGTGCTGGTTGAGTTTAGTTTTGTTAGGTTGAGTTTCTGAAACTCCATGATTAGGTTCAGGAAAAGAAAATGGGTTTGTTGTTGACTTCTGGTCTCACACAGGACATGAACATCACTCTCCTGGTCCTTTGTTGTTTTTAAATTTAATTTCTACACCCACTGAGGGACGCCTTTTCGATCCAGATGACGACTGACACCGGCCTTCCAGTAACCTACTAGTAGACATAGCAGGCACCTTCTAACCCATATCTACAAGGCTGAGAACAACTGATAAGGCCCATTCAATCCAGTGATTACATTCGAAGTGAGTGGTTCAAACAAAGGCACAAAAAACACTCACACACATAGTACACAAATTACACAATTATAGAAAAACATGAGGTAGTCAAATGGTTAAAAAATACAATCATTAACTAGATGTATGGATGTGTGCTCCAATTACAGCTGTTCTGTGAAAAGATCTTCACGATAACAATGCTCCTTTATTTGACACAGCATTGGTATTTCATATTGATAACATTATCTTTTACATGCTGATGTAGGGGGAGTAATGGGGCATTTTCCCACCATGCACTTGGGCAAACAGCAGGGAGGAATGTGGATATTTTAACAGCGACTATCATGAACTGTATGGTTCGTGTGAGTGAAAGAATATCCCCAAATTGATCGCAAATGAGAAGATTAGATCCAGAACATAACTTGAGGCTCAGCCGCCGAACAGCGTGACACCACGAGGGGGTGGAGGAGATAATTACAAGTGGGGAGATGGTTTTGCCGAGGTTGATAAGAGCAACCTCAAAACTACAGGAATGTCCGAAAGCCTTAATCCCACAATGACCACTGATTATAGGCTGCGGCACATTTCCCCTCTGCATCTCTCACTGTTCTGTACACAGTGGGATACAGTGTTGTTGTTCACAATGACACTGCTCGATGACAGCGACAGTGGACTACATATCACCGCTGTGTATTTTCACTGTATAACTGTGGTTTTGGCACGGACGCACCTGGCAACAGGCCCGATAAAACAAACAACGCCGCTCTTAAACCAAGTGATTCTAATACTCAATAAAAACAATATTTTATTAAAAACAGTTGAGTTTCCAGAAACAAAATAACAGACAGTTGGATTTTCTCCACCCTCCATTCAGACAGAATACACACACACTTTATAAACATTCCACTTTCATTTTGGTTTAACTGCTGCTGCCATCTTTAGCTTTGATTTAAAGGGACAGTTCACCACAAAAAACAAAAAATAACATATTTCTCCTCTTACCTGTAGTGCTATTTATCAGTCTGGATAGTTTTGATGTGAGTTGCAGAGTGTTGGAGATGTCAGCCCTAGAGATGTCTGCCTTCACTCTAATATAATGGAACTAGATGGCACTCGGCTTGTGGTGCTCAAAGTGCCAAAAAAATACGTTTGAAAAACTCAACAGCAAAGTCTGTGCTGCATTACTTGTCATAGGAACAGTTTATGAGAACAGCCTGCCTTCAGTGTTTTATTTTATTCACAATGGGCGTGAATAAAATAATTGCGCGAGTGAATTACAGGTAAAGTCAATATAAAGACGCAATTAGACGTGAATTCCCACTGGGCAGTGCGATGAATGCAACGCTGATAATGTTAAATATGTGAATCAAGCAGCGCGAATTAAGCCAGTAGCACGATTTTGCGTTATACTCTTGAAAAATCTGACCTTCAGCAACTTCTCAGTGAAGATTCTCAGTCATCCAGGTCATGGTAATCGTAAGTGCTGTATCATAGGCAACTGGACTTGTTTGCGTTTCTTGAAGACGTTTCGCCTCTCATCCAAGAATCTTCTTCAGTTCTAAATGAAGGTGGTTGGTGATGGTTTATAGCCTGCAACTTTGCACCAGTCATTTAGAACTGAAAAAGATTCTTGGATGAGAGGCGAAACGTCTTCAAGAAACGCAAGCAAGTCCAGTTGCCTACGATATAGCACTTACGATGACCAGCAACCAATTTGCACCGCGATAGCCAATCAGCACTGAAATCCTCCAGAGACATATGACTTCGAGGATGTACAGGTGGATGTTTATTCATTGATTCAGCAATTTCACGCACATACGACACAAGTCAACAAAATATTCTAGCGTTCAAACTCGCGCGAGTGATGCGATGTGAAAAATCCAATCATGTTTTTTTAGTAAACACAACATTACGCCACTGAGCTAGCTAACGTTCGGCTCAGCCAAGATGGACGCCATCTTGTGCTGTCACCAACAGTATCTTGCCCATGAGCAGATGCACGCTTCCTTCTGCGTGGTGATACGGTAGGCAGAAAATAGTTCCTACATGAAACTGCTCACAACAAGGTCTGTGGATTGTCTTGAGTAACCAGGTTGTGATTTCTGGAAAGAGACATTGCTGTTGAGTTTTTCAAATGTATGCTTTTTGGCGCTTTGAGCACCACAAGCTGAGTGCCGTCCAGTTCCATCATACTGGAGAGAAGGCAGACATATCTACAGCTGATATCTCCAACACTCTGCAACACACACCAAAACAGTCTAGATTGATAAATAGCACTACAGGTAAGAGGGAAAATATGTATTTTTGATTTTGTAGTGAACCTGTCCCTTTTGTTTTTTCATTGATTGTAAGGGGGAGTTTTTGATATGGGTTTTGTTTTATGACAAAACAGTAACTGAGGAGGTTTGTGTGGGACTGACTCCATCATTAAGTATGTTAAAAATACAGTTTAATATTCATTAGTACAGCTGGTCCTCAATGATGTGAAATTTGTATTTAGGATATATTAATTTTATGAAAACTAATTAATAAACTGATTATCTATTGAAAACAGTGATCAGATGACAACCTGTAATCATATTTAAACAAATCATAAGGAGTCCATGAACAGAAGAAATGACCTGCAGGTAATGCTTTGTTTGAAAATCACATTCATTACAAACTCATCACATGTTTTATGACACATTCTTCAATAACACAACTGAAATTTAAAAGTATCAAATGTAAATATACATGATGTCAGTGCAGTGTCAAAGATTGTTAATGTCAACGACTGAAGTTTTTCAAATTAAGCTGTATATATATTTAAAAAGAAGCTGAATAATTTGTATTACAAGTATGAATATTTAATTTTGAGTTTCAGTGTCACAAAACATGCCACGAGCCCTTCATGAATAAACTGATTAAATCCCCCACAAGCGTGTGTTATGTACGAGCACATCCACAATTCACAGTACGTACACACATAGAATACAATAAATTTCTCTTGGTAAATATATTCCAAAATATAATTTTGTACACAAATATATATTTAGACTCTGTTCCCTCTGTAGAAAGCTTTACATGTGTTTACATAAAGAAGAAAAAAAAATCAAAAGCTTTGAGATAATATACATTCTGTTGTTCTGTTAAATCGATTCAGGGAGAGTTCCCTTCTCGGATTCGAAGGCCCCACATGCAGTCGGATAGAAACACATACAGGTTAAAAGAAGGCACTACAGCAAACATTCATATTATTCTGAGACGGTGGGGTACTCGTGGTGTTGCAGTTTAAAAATAAAAACATAAAAATATATATATGTCTATAGCAATGAGCTTCAGCTACAGCTTATTCAACACACTGTCAGTGCCAAGATTTATACAAAAAGGTAAGAAAATCCATACACTGTACACGGTTTGGCTTTGAACGTAACAAATCTGCTCCGTCTATGTACTGAAACATTTAGTTGAATAATCGATTAGTTCGTTGACAGAACAATAATCATCTTTAAGTTATTTATAAAGAGAAAAGGCCAAAAATGTGTATTTTGTTTTGTTTTGTTTTTTACAGTTTCTGAAGTACGTCAAGGTACGTCAACTAGACTTAGCCATGATTTTGAATCCATGTTCTTTAATTATACTTTAAAGTGAATTTATTATTTAGCGCCATGATTTTTATTTTATCACAACGTGCATCTCACACTGATAAATCTCGTCTAATCCAGAGATGTAAGATACAGAGAATGGAAGTTGCACACACTCTGCCTCATAACACTTTTGAGTATTTACAATATTCACAAAAAATATACAGGTCTTAAAAGATTATTGCATTTTGGGAAATATCCTCATTGGCTTAATTTACAAGAGTGAGCCTGAAGATTAGCCAGTTTAGCATAAAAACATGAAGCGGGGGAAACAGCGAGCTCAGAGGAATATTTTTTTTTTTATGTAACAGTAGCAACTTTTTCTTAAAAATGTTCATATATTTATCTGAGCTACCTGTTTTCTCTGCTGATCATCATCATTTGTATGTTACCCGCCCCGTGTTAGGTTGAAACCGTGAAGACAACTTTGTTTTCCTCACATGCCTCCACTGTAAACCAAGAATCCAAGAATTCAGAAATTTTTTGATGAACTGAAGTAAAATGGGGCCACATTTAGCAGCAAAACTGTATCAAAACATCCTTTAACAAACTCTCACACAACTCGTGCAGTATAATCCAAATCTCACTCCATTCATATGTTCAGTGCTGCAGTGTGTATGTTCAGTCCTTTCCAACAGGGACCTGATCGAAGGGTGCTCTCACACCTGCCCTGTTTGGTTCGGTTCAATCGAGCTCAAATTCGTTTGCCCCCTAAGTGCGGTGCATTTGGGCAGGTGTGAACACAGCAATCACACTCAGGTGCTCACCAAAACAACCAGATCGAGACCTTCTTGAAGAGGTGGTCTCAGTCCGGTTACAAACTAACTCTGGTGCGGTTCGTTTGTGGTGAGAACGTGTTCTGACCTCGATCTGCAAATTCTGACCAACCAAGAGCAGCTTTCTCACGTAAGGTATTTTATCTGGTCCGCTTGTAAATGCTGCCGTGAGAACATGAACCAACTCTAGGCAATTATACAACTGTGTAACAAAATTAGTCCCTGATTCAAACCAAAGCAAGACAACTCTAGGTCTGAAAGCACCCTGAAAGCGAACCTATCTACGCTCTCCTCAAAGCCAGACTCCACTGACAAAAATGTAAAGGTCATCTTATCTCACTGAACACAGGAGCTTCTGGTCAATCGCTGGCTTGATCAGTTAGGGTTATTGTGTGACTTTGGTGCTTTAGAAGGTTACTTCAGATTTAGCAAAGTCACACAATAACACAAAGAAACTATAGATCAAGGCACCGGTCATGTCACCAGTTGGTGAAAACCTTTAGTACAATTCCCCTTTAGAGAGGATCTGTCTGTTTAGGAAGCACAGAGTGCACGACTGGATAAATGAGACTTGGGTTATGCTGCACGAGTTGTGTAAGAGTTTGTTAAACAGATGTTTTTATTTAGTTTTGCTCTTGTTGAACGCAGACCCCTTATACTCCAATTCATCAAAATGTTCTCTGTTTATTTCGATTCTTCCTTCACTGTGGAGGCACGCCGGAAAAGCAAAGTTTTCTTCTCAGTTTAAAACGGGGTGATTTACAAGTGATCATTCTGTGGTTGAAATATTCCTTTTAAAGCACTCTTCTCCTCTAACTTTTGGACAAACAGCAAATAAACACATTTCCCAAAATGCTGAACTACATTAATGACTACTAGTAAAAGGGAACCCATAATGCCCCTATGAACTCAGACTCCTGTCTACTGAAATGCATCACTACAACTACTGTATAGAGAGCACTGGTAAACTATGCTTTACCAAGCTGCATGTCAAAATCCATTATGAGTGAAGAATGAGTACATTATAGAATGTGGTATTTTATCAGCATGTCTTTCACATTTTTCTTTCACATTTTTTGGCGTTAACTCTTCTGTATACATTCAATACCTACACTGCCTCGCATCTTTTTGAAGCCATTCTCTCTCTCTGCGTCGAGACGACCATTTCCTTTCTTACTGCACTTTGTCCGCATGTTAATAGTGGTTGCTTTGCTCCTTTGCCACCTTCAGGGTTGCATGTCGTGAAGTAACGTGTTACAGTCCAGCCATGAACATCACTCTCACTAATACTGACATCACTGCAGCCTGCTGTTGGAGAGCACCTGCTTGTAACAAACAGCCTAAGTCACACCATGTAAGGCCAAAACTAAAGGCTGTGTTGTGGTCAGAAAAAAGCAGCATTTGGATTGGAAAGAAATGCCTGGAATAAACTCACATTTGTAGTTTTTTTTAACTAAAGGTGAGGCTGCCAAGCTGGGTCTCACTACATTACAGAGCAGTAACACCAGGACAGTATATTTGTCTGCACACTTGAAGTGGCACAAAAGGAATTCATATAAGAACCAAAGGTGTAACTGTGTGGTTTTTTTCATGTCATATTTTTTTCCTTCCTATTGCATCCCCCAAAAATAATTCCTTTCATGGAAGGAGATCAACTAACCGGTCCCTGTGAACCGTCGGGCCCTTCCTGTGGCACGGCAGGGCTTTGTGTCCCGCTGGCCTGCGTCCTGGGCTACGCTGTGCTGCTGCTGGAGCAGGGCGTGCTTTGTGTGCTGCCGATACTGTGGGCTGCACTGCTGTTCTCTGAGGCCGGCTGGGACTTCTGGACCTGCTGCGTGCCAGCTGTCTCACCTAGAAAGAAAGAGAGGGAATGGAGAGGGAATGGAGAGGGAAGGAGGAGGGGATCGAACCAAGGGGGGGAGAATGTATATATATATTACAGAACGGCAGAGGTAGGCAGGGACATGATAAATTGGTTTGTTTAAAGCTACAAATTGCACTCCTCTGAGATGCTAGAAACCTCCATTGTTCCTCCGTACTCTGACGTTTAAAAAAAAAAAAGAAAGTGCTGGTTAATCTCCTGCTGTTTACTATGACTGTCACCACTTAAATCTGGCACTTGAGTTAAAATCAAATGATTTAGTCTGATGTTTTGTGCAGAGCCTTGTGCAAATTCACACATTCTTACTCATGCACAAGTTACAACTATCTAGTTTTCAGTACAAAGCACTTGGCAGATGTGCAAAGCAATGAAAGAACTCTGGACTTCATCTGCACTAACTTTTCCCATCCTCAATCGTAATCTGTCACAGACTCACAAACTGTTGGGACCAAAACGTTTCACCTCAGAGAGCCCAGAAACAACCAGTCACATCCTATCTGACAGATGATATTTTGAACCAAAGGAGAAGAGAATGATTCACATTCATGGAGTTCATTTCTTTAGTTATCTGGATTCAATTAGCCTGGCTTTAGCAGATAAAGCAGAACAAACACAAGACAGGACCTTCTGACTGGAGCTCCAACCACTGACTGGTTTATTGTTCTATGTCTAAATAAGCATTCATTTCGTAGACTCTTGGGATAATAAAAGTGCTTACGTTTGTTTGCAAAAAATGTCTCTGACAGACAATGAACGAGCTTTTGAAAAAAAGCCAAGTCTGTGTTTAATTTCAGTATTTGGCACGATTATTACTGCAGTTGTTTCCTTGTTTGCTTCCTAGTTTTATTCCTCCAAGAAAAAATGAGAACACACAATAAAATGCTGTCTCTTAAACAAAGTTTTTTTTTTTGCCAACAGTTTGGGTTGTACTAAAAAGTTGTGTGTGTGCTGCGTATATGACTGTCATATGTGTCCACAGGCTATCTTGCATCCCACTCCCTCTTCGGGGCCCCTTCGTTCTGCTAATGTTTACCAGAGCAGAGCTGCCAGCGGTCTTTCCCTCGCAGGACCAAGAGCTGTACAAAACAAAGGCACTTGGATCCACCTCATCTGTCTGAGGAAATATAAATTCTCAAGTCCAATATTATCTTTCTAGACGGGAGAGATAAGAGCTGCTTTAATGTCACAAAGACAAGCTGTGTGTAAAAACTCTGCATGGGGTTGCTGCCAAAGATGTATGACTATGGGACAATTTGCCTTTGCCTAAATCACAACAGCAGAAGCACAACTTAAAACTACAAATATGAACTTCATGGTGGCGCTAGAGGAAAGTTCAGAGGATCACAAAAGTCATTAGAATCCATCTAATGGGTAACATGAATGTGGGGGCAAAATTTCATCTCAATCCATCCCAGTTGTTGAGATATTTCAGTCTATCCAAAATAGAGGAACGACCAACCTACATGAGCTGCTAGCGTGGCTAAAAGATGAAGCTGTTGTGCAGTTTCTCCTCATGTTTGTCATTCGGACTGTTTTCACAATTGGTTTGAATTTTCAGCCCAATCACCAGAATAAATGTTGGCATTGTATGTTTCTTCATATGTAGCCCATATGTTCAAACATAGCGTTCTTTAAATTCCAGCAATGCTGTGGTTTACATGCAGTTATATTTAGGCACAAAAAACACTTATGATTAAGACAAGATCGTAGACCATTTTGGCTTAACATACCAGGTTTTGTTGCCACAATCACAGCTGGAAATGCCTGGATGTCTCACTTTAAAAAAAAACAGGTTTTCTGCTACAATTATGGCTGGAAATGCAAAGATGTTTTGCTAAAAAAACACCCAGTTTTAGTACCACAATCACAGCTAGATATGACCTGAAATGTAAAAAAAAAAAAAATTGCAGCTGGAAATGCTGCGACATCTCACAAAAAACACCTGGTTTTGGTGCCTCAATTGTGGCTGGAAATGCCGTAAGATCTCCCCAAAAAACACCCAGTATTAGTGCCACAATTGCCACTGGAAATGCTGTGACATCTTGCTAAAAGACATTTGGTTTTGGTGGCACAATCACAGCTTGGCCTAGGTTTCACGCCATCTACAATCCCTACCTCCCAATGACAGTCAGCTCATACACATGTAATCTGAGCTATATCACTGTAGATATATTGATATGCTACACACAAAATGTACAGATGTAACATATCCATGGTTTGCAGAAATGTACAATGCCAACAATTTCTTCTGGCGACTGGGCTGTATGTGTCATTCGTATGCTATTTCAGCGATTGAGCAGAGGTGAGGAGCAGATCTCTTGGCAGTCATGAGTGCAGCCCTGGCAGAATGCAGACCTACCGTACTGTTTGTGCCAAGATAATGAGCAAAATGTCAAATAATATATTGTGAGGTGCTTTTTAAAGCATTTAAACTAGTAATTGCCTTATTTGGAATTAAACTGTAATGGACAAAAAACCCAAAATATAATGCCAGTGAGTATCTGTAACTTAAAAAAGTTTCTTTCTCAAGAGGCCAGGAACACTGTCCTCAGAGCCTGAGGGGAAAGACCCAGATCTGTTTTCATGTTTCATCACTCTGTACACAAGTTTAAAATACACGCTGAACTGATATTTTTGGTGGTTGTTTTGGGGGATCTACATTCGAGGGGTTTCCATGGAACTGCCAATATTTCCTTGTAAGGTCATTTCAGCCAAGAGAGCTTAACACACCCAGCTGAGGCCTATTTAAATAACATCAACAGGAACATGTGCCTTTGTCTCTATGTTGTGAAAGTCCTTCCAGAACTGCACCTGTTTATCTATACATGTTCACTTCTACTATCTGTGGAAAACCAGCCAATAAGGCATGTGTTTCTTCGTCACTCCGGGGAGCCCATAAAGCTGAAATAAAGTGGCTTTCTAAAAAGGAGCCAGTAACAATATTGTGATAATGATAAGGGCACTAAAATCTGACAGTTGATCTTTTCTGCTGCATGAAATCCTGTCCGGTAAACACTTGTAGCTGTGACCAAGCATGACTGGAACAGTTTGTGACAGATCTGACAAGTATCAGGGAGGAAGATTTACCAAACCAACCGTTTAACACTGTCCCACTGCGAGCTTCTTCCAAACTGTAAACTCAGCGTAAACTTAAACACTCTTAAACACTGATGTTTTTTCTAAAAGCCCGACTCCTAAACTCAAACATCCTGACCCCGTTTATGAAAGACGTCCATGGCTAACACATCAGCCACGGGGCCACAGGTCAATGGCATGGCGGATCACCATCCAAGCATTCAGGCCGACGAGAACAGGGCAGCTCTATGCAACGGTGAACTCAGGGGGCTGCTGGGAGCGCACTTCCTCCCAGGGGTCAGCTGGGGTCGGTAGGCTGGGGACGAAGGGGAAGGTCTTGGCATCTAATGGACAGATTGTGTGTCTTTTCCTGTGAGGGCCGCTAAACCCAACAAGGGGAATTTCCAACTCGTCCTCAGCCATTGTACTGAGAATATTCGCTGACCACCCCGCAGCTCCCAAAACATTCAAAGGCAGGAAAGAGAAGAGTCCTCACTGCTGACCAACAGGATATATTTACAGTAGGGGAGTCAATATGTTATTGTGAACAGGCCGCTGTCAGCAGCAGGATGTTTGGCATTCCCAGCGGCACATTTCTGGCACTGAGACACTCGGACATTCCTCTGCATCTTATCTTTTCATTATTGGGGAGAGGTGAGCCGGGGCCGCGGAGCAGCAGGTAAAGGACCTACCTGTGTGTGAGTAGATAAACCACAGGGCTCCGGTCAACAGAGCCCCGATCACAAAGGCTGCGAAGGCGATCCCCACCACTGTCGGAGTGTCCAGCACGTACAGCGTTTCTGGGAAACAAAGCAGCACACAGTTCATTTTAACATGAGAAGGTATGGGAATTTAAGACAGTGAATTGTGGCCACTGTAGGTAAAATAATAATAATAATGCAGAGCTGGGGGAAGGAGTCATATTCCAGGTGATAACTCTGAAATTCATAATTTACTCTCTGACTATAAAGGGACAAAAACAAATGTAGGAAAACAGAAAATTCTCTGGGACTATAAAGTGCATTTAAGTAAATTTATCAGACAGGGCATTCAACGTTTTCTACAGGAAAGTCAGGTGACATAGTATAAAAAGTGACAGTCCACATAGGGAGGAAGTAGTGGTGGATGAAAAGGTCAAGCACAGGACTTTCACCCAAGAGACTGGCGTTTGTGTCCTGTGTGGATCGATGTTAGCTTATTATATTCAGTTTTTAGAATGTATTATGTTGCTGAATGAACACTGTGTATGCACACTTTAGCAGAACCGTACAAGATAAAGCTATGAGGTTCCTTGGAAAAAATAAAAATTAAAAATATCAAGCTTTATTTCTTGAAAATTTGTGTGTTTTTTTCCCCCGTTAATTTACCACTCTAATCTCACAGATTATTCAGGGTTTTTTTCCTGAAAATTTATGACTTTAATCTTGGAAGTTATGAATTTTTCCATCTCCATATTTTGTTTTAATTTGTACCTACAGTGGCCCTAATATGCTGTTGTACTATGGGGCCTCAAAGTGTTTTAATATCGAAATAACTACAAAAAACAAATAAAGCCAATCATTTGTTAAATAATAATAAAATAAATATAAATAAATAATACAAATTTAAAAATAACAAAAATAAAATAATAATCATGTTCATATGATTATCTACCTTATAATGTATTATTTATTTATTCAATTAAATCCACATACAAAGACAGAGGTATAAATATAAAGGAGAGGAGAAAGATAGTGTAATACAAAACTTACTCTCATGACGATCCCGTGGGTTTGGGGGGGCAATGTTTGGAGGAGTAACTGCAAAATAAAATAAAAATGTTACTTTAATGTTTGTTGACCGTTATGTATAGTGATACACAGTATACATTATGGATTTTAATTACTCAAAGTCAGCCTGTCAGCCTCAGGCCAGAGGAGCGGCAGATCACTGATATTAGCCCGTGTTGATAAGTGTGATACAGAAACTTGAACCAGGAAGACGCTGAAAGAGAGCAGCTATTCTGTGAGCTGACAGGGTCCTAAAGGATGAACCTACTGACTCCGACCAGTTTTTCAAGCCATCTGGAAGGCTTTCAAAAGTGAACTTAGCTGTAATGATGTCTTAACAAACAATACAAAGGCGCTTGTGTACGGGCAAACTCAAGGGGCGAGCGTGGTGCACGTCCAAGACTCTGGCACAATGGCTGCTATTCTTGGAGAGAACACCTTTGAGTTTTCATTTCGCATAATGGATGATGACAGGCCATCAGAGAGGACTTTAATTTCAGAGGGGTCGATGGCCAGAGGACGTCCTCCCTGCCACCCCCCACCACACCGCTCCAGTGTTATCTGCCCCGTGTGACTTGTTGTGCTAAGATTACAGAGAGTGGTCAGTAATGCTCTCAGCCACACACAGAGGAAGAGCACACTCAGGGGACGCCAGCTGAAGCAGGACTTAACTCTCACTTTTAAAAATGGTGGCTGAAATGGACAATATGGTCACCATTTCTAGTCTAAGAGCATCCATTGGTATCAAGCTGATTACTTCTTGTCCCTTTTCAAATATGGGGAACAACACTCTGCGGGACGTCAGTCAGGTCTTGACTTTTCTTCACTAGACTAGACAGCACACCAGGAGTTAAACTCATGACATATGTTTGCAATTTTAAGCCATGGTTGGAACAGTTCTGATATCTCGACGAACGTCATATGTTTATATAAGTTGTCCTGCTATGGAATGAGAGAGCACCCCTGCGTAATGATTTGTTTTTGTTCAACTCTGACCTCTCCTCACACAGCGCAGAAACCACTGATGTCGCCTCTGTGAGACCCTTGGCGCTGCTCGACAGCAGACTTGAGTTTAAATCGACATTTCAAAGCTTGTTACGCAATAATTTCCGTCCATATGGCCGTTAGCACCACATACAACTGATGAACATGCAGTGGTTCCCTGCAGGGTTCTTATAAAGGACCTGCTCACACACCTTCCTCTCTAATACACTGCACTTGTTGATGAAAAATATAGGAGGTGTGGATTCATTCATTCATCTTCTAACCGCTTCATCCTCTTGAGGGTCGCGGGGGGGCTGGAGCCTATCCCAGCTGACATCGGGCGAGAGGCAGGGTACACCCTGGACAGGTCGCCAGACTATCGCAGGGCTGACACATAGAGACAGACAACCATTCACGCTCACATTCACAACAACGACAATTTAGAGTTATCAATTAACCTAGTCCCCAATCTGCATGTCTTTGGACTGTGGGAGGAAGCCGGAGTGCCCGGAGAGAACCCACACTGACACGGGGAGAACATGCAAACTCCACACAGAAGGGCTCCCACACCCGGGATCGAACCGGCAACCCTCTTGCTGTGAGGCGAGAGTGCTAACCACCACACCACCGTGTGGATGATTTATCCTATTTTAATGGTCACAATCTGCTGAGGCATAAATCCAAACTCACGTACAAGCAGAAACATTACTTTCTTCTCAGTTTTAAAAAGATATGCTTTGAGTTTTATGATAAATTTAACAAATTAAGCTTCTTGATATCCGGCCAGTGAACACAGCAGGCCATGGAGAGAACAGACAACCT
Source organism: Epinephelus fuscoguttatus (assembly GCF_011397635.1). Taxonomy (NCBI): domain Eukaryota; kingdom Metazoa; phylum Chordata; class Actinopteri; order Perciformes; family Serranidae; genus Epinephelus; species Epinephelus fuscoguttatus. The sequence continues at coordinate 35,848,658 of NC_064761.1, forward strand.
CATTTAGCAGTGATACATCATGAAAGATATCTATCTATCTATCTAAAAACAGCTACTTTGAAAGATGAGCAATCTGAAGGGTCAACACATACACTAATAAGAGATATCTTACACTCTCAGACTGTCCAATATTTCTAATAAAAAAACCTGATATTAAATGTTTTCTTTTAAAGCAGATAAAGATATAGTCATTGTGATATACATAAAACAAACATACAGTTTTTTTTTTTTTAAATCTTTGTCCTTTATTCTTTGCAGACTAAAACTAAACTTGTACTGGTGTACAATAAAATCCACTCTGCTAACCTCTCTAATAAATGATACTTTTCAACTTTTCCTGAACGTTACCAGATCCATAAAAAAAAGGCATAAAATTTATCGCGAAGCAATAAATCTACTTCTGATGGCAGGGCTTTGAGGCTGTTATGTTTTTCCATGCACCAAGTTGGCCACAAGTGGCCCTCTTTGATTTGTAGATCAAGCTGAGCTCTTTGGGATGCTGTCCAGTGCAGAGCTGTGGCCCTTGAAAAGGCAGCTTGTTTTGTTTGCCATCCTAGCATAAGAGATGCCTTTGTGTTATGAAACACGGCCTTTGAAATTGAGTTATTTTTTTCACTGTGTTTATTGCATATCTGTGTTTACTTAATCTGTTCCATGGAAAATAAACCCGCTGTGCTGGCACTGTGGTGTGGGCAGTGCATGTTGCTGCCTACTATGGACTACTTTCACTCACTCAGTACTTTAAGTTTCAGAGTTTCTCTTCACCAGTAGCTTCAGCAGCTGCTCTAACATCACCACTAACTTCTGTGCTGAAAAGTGGCTGCATCTATACCTGAGCTCAGCTGTGAAACCCTATGTTACATTAAAATATAATAAATACATCACTTCTGTTCAGAAATTTACTGCACCACTCTGATGTTCACACCAGAGCCTGACTAATACTGCATTTTTAAAGCTGACTGACCTTTTCATTGCTATTCTGTTATTGGAGCAACAACTCTGGTCCCTGTTTACTTCCTGTCAGCGACTGCATTAACAAATTATCCAATCGGAAATAAAAAAGGGACCCATTTAGGGTGCAGTTGGGTGCAATAATCAAACTGCCACCAATATTTTTTAGTATATGACTTCATTCTCACAACACCTCTTGAATGTATATATATTCATTCAACATATAATGCACATAACTGTATGTATTCTTATGTTAACTCTTATTCTATTCTTGTTTTATTCTATTGAGAGTTAAATATTCACGCTTACAGCCTCAGCACAGTGACAACATATATTTTATTTTTATTGTGTTTTTCATATCTTAAGTACTACTGTTAAACACTGTAGCATTGTGCACATTTTAGTTTCTATTTTATCTTATTTTATTGCTTTATATTTACATACTTCTATTTCATACTCTTGTAACAGCGACTGTAACAAATTTCAATTTCCCCTCTGGGATCAATAAAGTATTTCTGATTCTGATTAAATGTTTTATGTTGTCAAGTTAGAGAAAGTCTATTGACATTTGAGAGTTTTAAAAATGTGAAAAAAATCTTTGTTTTTTGATAAAAAAGATAACATAAACCGACATTTTGATTAAAAAGAGTTGAGGCCGACAAAATGTATTGTGCATATGTCCTCAACTAACAATTACTTTCATTATTAATTAATTTACCTGTTATTTTTCCTGATTAATTGATTAATCAAATCTATTGGACTGTAAATAGTCAGAAAATAGTGGATAAAATCACAATTCAAACTGCTTGTTTTGTCCATCCTACAATCTCAGGGCACTTTCACACCAATCTCATTTGGGACTTTTCAGGTTGATTATAACCAATATCATCGGTGTGAAAGCTCCCCAGATCACAGCTCAGACTGAAAAGCCGAACCTCGGTCCAACACAGAGGTGGTCTCTGAAACATGGTTCAGTTCCTTCCTGGTCATTTTTTCGGATGGTTTGGACTTTTGGGCCAATTACAGGAAGTTTTGGCAGGCCATCGTCATATGATAAGAGTAGTGTAGCACCTCAGTGTGTAGTGTGTGTGTGTGTGGTTGAGTAACAGAGAGAATCAGGGGCGTTGCACCAGTTTCTGGGCCCTATGCATGAGCAATCTCTCTGGGATCCACACCCTTCCTCTCTTGATCCATGTCTCTTTCACGCACATATTTTTTTTTTTTTTACAAAATCAGTTTGCTTTCTTTCCCTTCCTTTCTTTCTTTTCTTTTAGAACCCGAATTTCCCTTTCTTGGGGAAAGACATGACAGTGTACGCTGGTGCTTGCTCTGCTTTAGCTACGTCTAGAGACAAACCTAGTGGAAGGGTGGACTAAACCATTGTGTGTCTTTAAGGGGTAAGAAGAGCCTCAAAGAGCTACCACTATTTTTTATACAAAATTCAGTCTTACAACTGATTTATTCAGCCAAATGCAAACCAAACCAAACTTTTCAAGCCCCCCCTTTCCCATTGAGACCCTGGGAAATCAGTCCCATTTTTGCCCCCACTACAACGCCCCTGGAGAGTGACGGTGGCTGCACTCAGACCAGACAGGTGTTGGCAATCAGAGTCGAGGAGAAACTAGCTGTGAAGTTGTGAAGTGGTAGTAAATGTACAGTGTAGGTTTTCGTTTGTCCATGAACAACGCTATGTAACAAAATGAACAGTGGTAGTACATGGGGGAGAGGAAGATATGACTTTGTAAAGAGTCAGTTGGAAAAACCCTCAAAAACTCTGACACTTCAATAACTTTCAGAGAGGATGGTAGAGCCCCTCCAGAAACCACTCTATGTCAAGTATTGGGGTGCAGCTCATTTTGGTGATGACAACAAGAAATAGGTATGTCATGTGTAATTACTTAGTGTGCTGACATAATTGCAATGTGAAACCAGAACTAACTAGATCAAATGTATACAGTGTAACAAACATGTGAACCTCGGTTAAGATCGTGGTTCAGACCTTCAGATGTGAAATGGCTCAAAGGTATTCGGGTATAACCACAGTACACTAAGAATACCAGTAAATATTCACATTTGAGAGGCTGGCACCAGTCAATTTGCTAATTAATGATTCATCAAAATTGTTCCAATAAAGTTCCAGTCAATTGAGTCATAGTTGCAGCTCTAACAAAAACAAACTTGTCAGCTTGGGCAGATCCAAAGGCCAACCCTGGAATTGGATTGGTCATCCCAGATACCACAAAATTGGCTTCTGCCTCCTTGCAGGGTGAGTGTTTAGCCCTCAAGTTGTTTCCAATACCATCTTTGTATGGATGTGTCATGTGTTATTGAATCAAGATCAAATTCTCGAAAAATCCTGGAACCACTACAGCTTGTTGGTGCTTTCGGGTGGGCAAACTATGTGTGTTAGACTCTTTCGCAAACAGATCTTTGTCATTTCTCCTCTGCAATATAAACCCACAATGAACAATATCACCAGCAGAAGTAAAAGTAACAGCCAACCCTAGATTCACTCTAGTCTGTTATATTTGTGTTTTCACGAATTTGGTAACTTCCTCTTGGATGCATCCTGCTTACAATCTGACACCTGATTGCCACCTTTTTATAAACCCCAACCTTGCCTGTGGGCTGCGTCCAGGAGGGTCTAGGACACAGCAAAATAAGGAGAAAACTATAATCACCACCTTGCCTCCATGAACCAGTCTAGTTGCACTTAAAGTCTACTTCCACATGTTTGAAAATATGGATGCTTCCCCCCAGCAACACAGAAGATCTACAAAATCATTCATTCATTTTTCGTAACTGCTTATCCTGTTAGGGGTCGCACTGGGGCTGGAGCCTATCCCAGGTCATATTGGGCAGGTAGACAGGTCACCGGACTATTACATAACACATAGAGACAGACAACCATTCACACTCACATTCACACCTACGGACAATTTAGAGTCACCAATTAACCTGCATGTCTTTGGACTGTGGGAGGAAGCTGGAGTACCCAGAGAAAACTGACACAGGGAGAACATGCAATTCGAACCCCCATTCCCTTTTACTGTGGAACCCTCTGACTGTGAGGTGACAATGCTAACCACTGCACCACCGTGCCGTCTCCATACAATCGGCACAGTTTTAAGGTGGACACCAAAGATAAGTGTCACCTATTCAGTATCCGACCAAATGTCTCTTCTTCTGTTCCTGATAATGGCCAGAAAAGTTTTTTTGCAGAATATTATGATGTCACAGTGACACTGACCTTGACCTTTTGAATGTAAAATGACATAACATCATCATTTTATCCTTTTAGAGATGTGTGTGAAATTTTGTCACAATCAGCATATGAATTCTTGAGTTGAAACATGAGGTCACAGTGACCTTGAACTTTGAATACCAAAATCTAGTCAGTTCATCGTTGAGTGAGTGGATGTTTCTGCTAAATTTGAATAAATACCTTTGAGGCATTCTTGAGACATCGCATTCACAAGAAGGGGACAGACAGACGTACTTATGGACGGACAACCCAAAGATAAATACACCACCGCACAAAGAGAGTGGGTCATCAGTGATGATTAAGAGGAATTACTTTTGTATGAGTCTATATGTTTTGTTTTAGGGAAATCCTGCTTATTATACATTCATATAGGCCAATATCGGCCATGCTGATATATCTGTCAGGCTCCAGCTTACATTGATTAAAATGATGTGATTTGTATTAAATTCATGAGTCAATAAAGTTGACTCAAACTGACCACGGGTCTCTTGTTGATGTCATTGCTCAGAGGGGATGCTGATTTGAAAAGCTGTGGCAGTTCACCAGAGACTGGGCACTCATGATATCACCCCATCTCAGTTTATTTCATAATTAGTCAAATGTGACGGTTGTCGTGGTTACCTCAGGCCTCCCCCACATCTGCACGCTGCTCCCTCCCTCTGATCACACTCGCAACCCATGAGACAATACAGCAAGCGATTGAATGAGTGACTAAACAAGTGATGATCGAGGGGCCTTTAGGCTCTGGCTGGACTCCCAAAGCCAACAAGAGGACCTCCACTCCCCTCACACACACACACACACACACACACACACACACATACACCCCTCCCTTCTTCCCCCCTCTCTAGTGGAAAGGGGAGGCCACAGTGAAGGCCGTAACTGAAAACAACTGGAACTCAGTGTTGTATGACTCCTTTTTTTCCACCTCTCCCTCAGCATGGACTGGTCCAGAGCAGCCGAACTGGGCCTCAGTGTTAGCACACTCCCCTTTACTGCAGTCAACCACATGCTAGTATGTACACACACACCCAAAAACACACTCTTGTGTACAGACGTTAATGTAAATAGACAAATGCACACACCAAATGTGCATACACAATCACACACACAGCGCACACACACACACAGCAGTTAATGATGACCAGATGTGGGGAAGTGATGCGTAGTGTTTTGCGGTTTGGTCTAATCTCCAAGTATCGGACCGAGCTTTCTCTGGCCCCTCCGCCCTCAGACCTGCTTCTCTCTTTACTCCAGTCTCCTTATCACACTTTACATTCAAAACAAAAGAAATCAGAGCTTAATTCGTGATGTGTAGCGCTGATAAAACCAAAACATGGATGAGACTGACAAGCTTTTAAGCCCATCGTTTTCAGGCTGGACTCGCGTCATAAAGTAGGTGTCATAACTAACCTGTGTCACCTGGGGGACCAGATCCATCCACCACAACCAGCGGCTTGGTAGACGTCTTGGTGTTCAGCATCATGGTCATGATATTGTCCAGACCAAGAGAATCGCAGGACTCACCGGGCTGTAAGCACTGTGTGGGCAGAATTTACATAATTTTAAGTGAAGAAATCCAACGAAAAGAAACATGCCACTCTGTCATAAAGCTTTTATGCGCCACAATTTTTTAAAACAGACAAGCAACCATCCACATTTCTCAACCTTGAGTAAATGTCTTCTGTCACACCTGACCCAAACTTGGAAATTAAACAAATGACTAACTCATGAGCCCATTCCTGACCCTGATCAGAATCAGAATATAACAATCAGCTTCTGAATCACAACTTTTTTACAATCATTTAAAAGTGACGAGGTGAAAAAGTAGGGGAAAGTGCTCGCAAGAGACTGCATGAGTTGGACTGATAACACAGTCAGAGAAAAATGAAAGCGATGCCTAAGACGGATGCTTATTTTGTTCCGCAGCTGGATACTTGGCAAACCTTACACTGATTCATGTTTCCTGCTTAGCATTGGGTGCAGACCTGATACTGAATGACTCAGCTCAGCAAGAGTAAAAATCTCAAAAAACAATACTACTCATCCTGTATACCTCTGGATAGACTAAAAAACTTTGATGCTTCATTAAACACGCAAAAGAATTTGAAGAAGACTATACTGCATACCTTGGACAGTCCTTGGCTGCTCAGAGGTCTCTTGGAGCACAGAGACATCTCACAGTGCAGGAAAAGCAGGGACATGTTGAACTTTGAGTTGAAGTTGAAGCTGAAAATTTTCTTCTCCGCAGGGAAGTCCCTCTGAGGATAGTACTTGACGGAGCCGTCTGTGGGGCAGACCGTCTCAATGAGAGTGTAGTCTGAGGCCACACTGGGGTTGGAGTTGGGAGAAATGAAGCAGGATATGACGGTGAACCCCAGCTCTGGATCTGATGTGGCTGATGTGACCTAAGGGGAGAATAGAGAAGAAAACAACATTTATTCTTCAAATACATGGATCATTTGTCATTTGAACCTCTTTGTCCAAGTCTAAGACTGGAGTTGTGATTGATGAGTCTGATAAGCACTGCCATCAATCATCCTGCTCTTATACTTCAGTTTACAGAGAACATTGCCATTTTACACCCACTTTAGAGTGGGTTACACAAAACAAAACAACTGAGGCATGACGTTGCTCCAGTGTGTGATTTTAGACAGCATGCAGGCAGCTCGTAGGCAAAAGAGGCGTGATGGGCATGACACATAAGACAACAGCATCAGCCTCTAGTTTGACATCTAACATATGCCCCGACACTGCTTTATAAACTATAACAATGGCATAATGGCACAATGGCTGCCGTTCTTCTTCTTTGAGTTAGCTGCTAACTGCTAGCAGCTGCTTTTTTGCCATGGGTCCTTCCTGCCTGCTCTCCCTTTTACACAGATGTCAATGCGGCACTTTAACTACCTTTGTTGCCAGCTTAAAGGCGAGGCAACTCTGTCCCCCAATTCTGTGATCATACCATTAATAAAGACGGGCGACGTGGAACAACGGCGAGACATTCCCACCTTGAACAAGCAGTGTAAAAGGGGCTTAAATCTCAGCAGGAAAGCGAATAAGCTAATTTCCCAAAATGTCAAACTGGATCAAATGATATTATACGAAGTGGTTTCTCATGGTCACAATCCCAGTTTCCATTAGCTTTACAAAGCTATTTAGAGGGACAGTTCTTGGCTCATTCAGCCAAGAAGGACGCCATTAATGTTTACATCTTGCACCGTCACAAGCACGAGCCTCTTGCCCATGAGCAGATGCACACTTCCTTCTGCATGGTGGGTGTAGCTCAGTAGAGACAAAATAGTTCCTACATGAAACTGCTCACAACAAAGTCTGTGGATTATCTTGACCAACTGAGTCATGATTTCTGGGAAGAGACATTGCTTTTGAGTTTTTCAAATTATTTTTTTGGCACTTTGAGCACCACAAGCTGAGTGCCGTCTAGTTCCATTCTACTGGAGAGAAGGCAGACGTCACTATAGCTGACTTGTGTGTATTTTTGATTTGGGGCTAAACTGTCCTTTTTAGCACCTTTCAACTTATTGTTTTGGTTTTATGGTTTTATTTCAGGAGTTGCTGGAAACCAGATCTAAAGGGAGAGTGGATATTGGATTTTATTCATCAGGTGGGCATAAAAAAAGGACTCAGAATGAATGCTGCTTGGATGGATAACAACTGTTTGTTTTAAACATTAGCTATGTCAAGTGAAACAAATTTCTTTAAGTAATATTTCAGTCACAGCTAGTTAGTAATAAAAGTAATATCTTTTCATCCATAATCATCCCCTGAGTTCCTCCTCTTTCCCTCTTTTGGACTGGTCTTGCATACAGAAAATCCTTTGTAACCAGCTGGCTCTGCATCCATGCTGTCAGCGTAGCACCTCCTGCTGATATCATCATAAATCATTTTGTCAGAGGAGCTCAGAGTGTGAGCCTTTGCCATCTCTTACATGACCTCCATAGTTACTGTTGTGAAACAAGGATTTTGATTCAGCCAGACAGGATACAGAGACATGTCGAGAGGAGATACAAAGAACAAGAGGGGTGAAAGTGAGTATTAGCTTTTTAGCCCCAACTAGACAAAATACACATCGGCCTTGTGGATGCTGCACCAGGAGATCAAAGTAGGAAGGGCTTAAGTCCCAGACAGAGAGTACACAGAGGAAAGTTTTCTTGCTAAAGTTTTAATTTAGGAACAAAAACACAACTTTCATGAGACTAATACTGCACTAAACTGCAAAACACAGACTCATAAATAAAAAGTAATATACTAGAAGTGCAAAGATTACCTCCACAAAAACGTCCTGCTTTTGTGCAACAGTGAAGAAGGCCTGGCGTGAAGGATTGTTGAACGGCAGTGTGTTGTACAGCTCCATGTTGAATGTTGTGTTGCTGACTGGTTGCCTTCCTGGTCCTGGTACAATCCTGGGAAGTGTCACCGAGGTTTCCTGGCTCTTTCGGTACGTGCAGTTGAACTAGGGGGAGAATAAGACATAAGCCAACACAAATATCAGCAGGGATCTGACATCTGATTCCACTGCTAAGCATCCTCAACCCTGCAAGACTGTGTGTCAGCGTTTGACCACATAAAGATGGATCAGAAAACGGGGGAAGGAACATAAGAGATACTGTATAAACAAGAACAATAAGTGGGAGACAAGGAATGGATGAGACAAAGGAAAATAAGTCCGTAGAGGGAAGGAGATGGAGCAACTTCAAAATGGAAAATATCAGGTCAAGTTCATAAAACAGACATCATGGAAAGACGGGGAGATTGCAGAAACCAGATGAGCCTTTACGTGTACCAAGGGACTCTGGGAAATAGAGTTTCTTCCAACTCTGTATGATTTACATAGAAATGTCGATGATAATTGATCTTGACTTGTCAACTTTCACCCTGCAATGAGATTGAGCTCTCACAGAGGCAGAACCACAATGATTCCACTGTCTTACCATTATGACGGACTGGTGTTCTGGGGCCTCCGTAAGTGTCCTCTCAACTGGGTCCCTCGGGAACAGCACGTCTCCAGATTCCAGATCCTCATAATCCAGCGGCCCACCACTCCCATCCTTAGTCTCAGCATGACTTATCAGGACCTGCAATCCACAGAGGAGTCCGTCAGTCACAAAGCCTGAGCCACATCACTTAGTAAGTGAAAGAAAAATCCCTTCCAGACTTTTTTCTTTAAAAAGGTCCAGTTGTGACTAGTGTTGCTTAACACAGAGATTTGAATCTTTGAGAGGGGTTGCAAAAACATTCTGCAACCTATGAGTTGGATTTAAAATGTGGGAATGTCCCATGGCTTCAGCAGTGGGACTCGTCCTGGACAAAAACATAAAAACATACTTTTAATTTCTCAGTAGAATAGAAGAATGTCAGGGGTCTGACATGAGTACATGCCGCTTTAAGAAAAGTCTGATTTAATGAGGTGAGAGGACAATCTCAATGACACCAAGAGTGTTTTCTTGAGTCTGCACCAAATTAGTTGACCTGTCCCTGGTGCCACTGCCGAATTAAATCAACATGTCACAAGATCGGAGAAACAACAACAGCTAGAGCAGATTATCTTTGATGTGTTGGGACCCAAACAAAGAAATTTTATCTCTTTTGACTGGGGTCAGAGGTTATCCCTGCATCCAACTGCTAACACAAAAGGCAACCTTGGACGTGTGCCCGGGTTTTCAATCTGCATTGGACAGAAAATGTGTTGTTCCAAATTTCCCCCACAAAAGATCTCAAAAGGTTGGGGAGGAAGTGATTCATCCTTGCTTGTTAGAACAAACACGCTGAATGAATGCATTCCATAATAATGAAGACAAGTGGACATGTCAGATGTGAATGCTGAGTCCCATAAAAACACTCCCACACTGTTCAGCAATACGTGCAAATGTACTTTGAATTAATCGTATTATTCTATTTTCTATTTATCCAAAAAACAATTTGTATAAAGCAATTTGTGGAGAAAGTGAAAGGATTGTGTTTCCTATCAGCTGGCTGAGATCTGACCGCTGATGTTGCTAAGAAACATGCTGTCAACTACTAACTGAAGCACATCATAGCCATAAATAGCCGACAAACATTGATACAAGATGTTTTCTCTCTCTGTTTTAACAAGCCCACAAAGCCTTGCTTGTTTACCATCTGTGATTTAAGATGTTTGTGTTCCACTCAGAAAATAAAAGCTCACAAGCTGTGCAAACTAGCTAGTTAGCCTTGTTAGCATTAGCAAAGGCAAACAGTAATGCTAATTTAGAAGGTGCTATCCCCGCACAAAAATAAATAAAGCCTCCTCTCATCAGTATTTACTAGACTGTATAAAAGAAGTGGACATAGCCACTGTGACGTCACTCCCATTTTGAACATGGATGAATTATGAGACCTGAATGGAGTGTTGAAAGCGGGACCCTGGTCCTTCCTATGAAAGCTGCTCAGTGGAGCTTGAAGCCAAAAGGCTCTTTTTCCACGGTATGAAATTACTTGGATGATCGGCACTGCTTCCACATCATTGGGCCCATCGAGCAGACACACTAGAGACTTCCGCCAACCAACATGGCTACTTTTGGTTTAGTGCTCTGCTAACTTGAATGTGTATAAAATGATTTGACCTTGCAGCCGTTCTAGACTTTCAAAATGTTATCAGACCAAATGGATTAAATTGTGAGAGTAAAACAAGTAGTTTCGCATGGGATTGTGATTTACAGACATCTTTTTCTCAATGTAAGACGATAGGAAACTCTTTATGGGCCCAATGACATCACATGACGAACTCGGGAGCTGTAATTCCACTCTGCAAAAATTGGCTTCAAAGCCTGGTGTGCTTCCTAGTCCTTATGTTTGGCATTTTGGTAGTTGCCCTCTTGGTTTTTTGGAGCCAGAAGTGACCATATTTGGACGAGAGTATGGAGCTAAGGAGGATTTTCTCTCCAAGAGGGGAAATACAATATCTGCAGTCTGCAAAACTCATATGCAGTTTTTTAATGCTTGGACATGATAATCACTAAAACGTATGTCATGCAATAATAACGATAATAACAACAAGTGGAATGGCTGAGGGCGGCACGGTGGTGTGGTGGTTAGCACTCTCGCCTCACAGCAAGAGGGTTGCCGGTTCGATCCCGGGAGCCCTTCTGTGCGGAGTTTGCATGTTCTCCCCGTGTCAGCGTGGGTTCTCTCCGGGCACTCCGGCTTCCTCCCACAGTCCAAAGACATGCAGATTGGGGACTAGGTTAATTGATAACTCTAAATTGTCCGCAGGTGTGAATGTGAGCGTGAATGGTTGATTGTCTCTATGTGTCAGCCCTGCGATAGTCTGGCGACCTGTCCAGGGTGTACCCTGCCTCTCGCCCGATGTCAGCTGGGATAGGCTCCAGCCCCCCCGCGACCCTCAAGAGGATGAAGCGGTTAGAAGATGAATGAATGAATGAATGAATGAATGGAATGGCTGACTGATGCATTGAGTAACATGCAAGAAGACACTGCAACTTCAAAGTTATCTATAGATGCTGGTGGTAGCCTTTCAGCGGCATCGTAAATTTTTGTTGGTTTCCTTTTTTTTTTCAGTCTTCAGCTAAACTTAAAAGACAGTGTTTGTTTCCACATTTATATTTACATTATAATCTAGGTGGCCACTGTTTATGGTTCAGGTAAACCAGCTTTATTGACATGACTTGTTTTAGCATAATAATAGGTGTTGTACTCACAGAGTTGATGTACAGGGCCATTGGACTACCCTGCATGGGATATACGGTGGTCTGACAGCCAGTCAGAGGAGTTTCCAGTGTGTAGTGGGTGGCATTGACTGTTGCTTTGCAAGCTGGGTCTTGGAGCGTGAGGTTGGCATGAGCATACCCGTTCGCCTGAGGAAACATAAAAAAAACTGCAACATTGGAAAAAGATTTAAAAAAACTTTTCCTTTATTAGCTCATTTCTGGAATTAAAAAAAAAGTGGTTGTGTGAGACTTTGAGTTCCCAGGAATAAACAAATCCCACAAGGTGGTCTAGCTCCAGCCTCAGCTTCTCCTAATTACAGTCTATGCCAGTTTCCATTCTGTGATGTGGGCTGTGTGTGCCATTCCCGCGCTCAGACGGCAAATGTTGGGAAACGTCCCTCTTGCTTCAATGTCAGCCTGTGTATAACAGGGATGCTTAAGAGTATTTACTTAACAGTATTTCTCTTTGTTTTACTTTTGCGGATGTTTAACCAGGTTTTCCTTAAGTATGGCAATTATCATGGCAGCAGGCAAAACTGATCTCTGCAGCTGAAGGCCAAGATATTAACCCACAAATGACCTATAGATGTGTATATTAGGACAGTTTCTTCATTTGCTATCATTACCATAATGTCCACTTTGATATAATACATGCATGCACACAAAAGATACTTTTCAGATATTAAAAACCTAGCAACATGAAGGTTATGTTGGCATTTGTTAAGAGCAGAGCAGAAGACTTTCATTTATCCCACTAATTGCTCTTGACACTGGTATTCTCTTTGAGTGTCCTCCGTGTTTGTTGTTTTCTGTCCCTCTTGTCACAGTTTGTCACATCAAGTCTGTGTCGCAAGAGCAAAGATGAAAAAACAAAATACTCGAAAGCAAATGTGACCAATCAGACGGTCAAACAATTTTCAGATGTGCGACTTGAATCACAATCCAAATTTCCAATGACACTGGACAAAGTCTGTTGGGAAACAAAACTGTCTATAGATCTGTCTGTTTAACATTGGAGTGGGACATTTCTCAACTGTTTGTTTCTTTGCTTTAACAATTCGTTAGTTAATCAACAGAAGATGTATTTATTTAATCTGATTATGGGTAATATGGCTTTGAAATAATAATATCCGCTAAACTACTCTACACTACTAAAATACTACAGTAAACTAGTAACTGAAGTATTTTAACAACAAAGTTAAAGTACTATTATAATAAAGTTAAATAAAGATGTTACAAAGTTTAAAAAAGTATTGTTTTAATAGAGATTACAAATGTAACTTTATTGTAACAGCACTTTATTGAACTTTATTAGAACAGTGTTTTATTTACTTACTTACTTATAATAGTACTTTTTAAAACTATCACAATACTTTATTTAACTTTAAAAGTGAGGTGTTATAATAAAGGTAAATAAAGTACTGTGATAATAAATTAATGCTGAAATAGTAAAGAAATGCTGAAATAATGCTTAAGTACTTTTATAGTAAAGTTAAACTATTGTTATAATAAAGTTAAATGAAGAACTGATACAACTAAGTTGAATAAAGTACTGTTATAATAAAGGTAAATAAAGTATTGTTTCTAGAAGTACTATAATAATCAAGTTCAATAAAGTAGTTTTAATAAAGTTTAATAAAGTACTTTTAGAATAAAGTTAAATAAAGAAATGTTGAAATAAAGTTAAATACAGTATTGTTATAATGGAATAGATCAAATAGGAAGTATTGAAGTTTTTGCTGTGAACTTGAAGCTTTTAGTCAACAGTCAACAGTCAGCTGTTAGCAGTTAGCGGAAAGTTAAACTGTCCGTGTGGTGCCGTTGTGAAATGCGAGGATTTATTCACTGTGGCTGGGGAGCAAACTAACTGCTCTCCAATTTTATAATTTTATCCATCTCATGTGCAACAAGCTGTGATACATTGAGTTCAATAGATATATCACCCACCCCTAATTATTTGTTTCAAATATAATACCTATAATTTGCTGGTTAGAGCTACATTTGCCCTGATCTGCTTGTTCATGTTATTAAAAAAAATAAAATTAATGAAATGAATGTTTTAGTAGTAAATAATTTCAATAATACAAATATCTGATAAATAATCAATTTATTTGCAGCACCTTATGTTAATGTACATGATATTCAGGGATAGTTTGTGTTTCTGGTTCTGTTTTTTTGCATTTTTTTAAGTTGTTTATTTATACTTGTTGCATGCTGGAATAAAATAAAACTAAACCATCTGGAATAATCATTCGTTGTAGCCTGATATGTTTCTAGGCAGGCTCCATGATGGATGAAATCCTGCTGTCCACTCACCTGCAGGCTTTCTTTGTCGATGCTGACAACCATCCTCGTGTCCTCACACTGCACACTGAGGCCAACACTAAGAATGCCCTGGTGCTCCTCGAACTCTCCATTCTCCCAGGGCCGGTCGTCGAGGGAGGGGGACAGAGGCAGGTAGGGTAGGCCGTCAGACACAGATGGAGGGAAGGGAAAGGGCAGGCCTGAGTGCCGTGTCGCAGCTCCCGCTCTTGGATGAGGACTGGAGTCGCGCAGGATGGAGAGCTCTGGAGGCAACATGCTCTCCAGAGGATCCACCACATCTGGAAGTCACACATTGTTGAAACCTCATGAGGCTGATTTAACAGGCAGAGAAATTACACAGGACTGCGACTATAAAACCATTTCACAATTTCACGCTCGTCTCTCTATAATGACCGTGAAATGGGCAATATTAGTCTTGAAATTGTAGCAGCTGCTAAATTGTATGTCTCACACATGGTATTCTTGCTATAATTAAACTGAGCATGCAATTTCTGCTTCAGTATGACTGAATTCAGAGGATGTCTCTTCAGTTTACCTGGCTCTCTAAGTCGGATATTGAAGTGGTTAGCCATAGGAGTGTTGGTGTAAGACGTGACTGGGCTGTAGCCATGCTCCCCTGCCCACTTTATCAGTGCTTGTGGCCCTGATGGCAAGTGCTGCTTGGGGGATTTTGACACTTGCATCAGTCTCTCCACATTTGAGCTGACACTCACAGTATCAGAGGCCTGTGGAAAAGAAAGCAGAGACGTCATATATCTCGTCTTAGTGTATGTTTTCCATCAAAAAGAACAAATTGGCATTTCTAGAAGATCATACATTTGTGTAAGCTCCTTTAAGATCTTCAGAAACAGAGGACATGATTTACTGCTCCGCAGATATTCCATTTCAAGTACAGTCCTGTTCTCATGCTGCACTGAGTGTGAATCATATGTATGAGTGTGAGGTCATGGGCGTGTCATCCCTCAATCAATGCTGTGAAACCAACATGTTAGTTTGCTCTTAAAATTCGTGTCCTGCCCTACAGCATACCCTCCGTGTGTGAGGGAGTAACGATTCGTTCTCACAGCCGTTTCCCACACATTCATCTCTCTTGAGCAACACCGAGGAGAACCCGCTTTCTGACAGGAGCAAGATTTTGTTTTTTACGAGGCCATCCTATCACATAAATAGTTGACACGCTCCCAAACACTGGTTGCACAAGCACAGCATCCTGTGTGCCACTGCTGTCAAATAAAAGTCAAAGTGTCAGCTTGTGGGAACAAAAAGGTCGGATCAAGACATAGTTTTGTAAGTCACGTAAATCTCAAGTGTTGCACTCAAGTCCCAAGACAAGTCCCAGGTCCCAAACTTTGAGTTTAGAGTCCTGAAGAGGTCATATTAGATTGTCACCAAAACGAATGAGTGATAAAAGAAAAAAAATCACATTTACAAGACTCATGAATGGTTTTTAAAATTTATATTAATTTGTTACAAGTTAAAACAAGTGTGACTAAACGACGTTGCACGTACAGTTAACATCCATGTCTCTGAAAACATGGATGCTTCGCACACATCTTTACCCCAGCAGCACAGATGATCTGTACAATCAGCAGTTTCAAGTTGGACACCCAGGATCAGTGTCACCAACTCAGTATCTGACCAAATGTCTCCCTTCTGTTCCTGAGATATGACACTGAATGATGGACAGAAAAGTGGTTTTGCAGAACATTATGATGTCATGGTGAAGTTGACCTTTTTTGGATATAAAATGTCATCATTTCAACATTTTATTCTGTTAGGAATTTGTGTGAAATTTCGTCAACCTTTGACGAGCGAAATCTAACCAGTTCATTCTTGAGTCCAAACTCCCTCAAAGTGTAAGTGACTTTGACCTTTGGCTACCAAATTCTAATCAGTTCATTGTTGAGTCCAATTAGATGTTTGTGCCAAATTCCCTTAAGGTGTTCTTGGGATATTGCCTTCCCCAGAATGGGACTGATGGGGTCACAGTGACCTTGACCTTTGACCACCAAATTCTAATCAGTTCATCTGTGACAGAAAGTGGACGTTGGTGCCAAATTTGAAGAAATGCCCCCAAGGTGTTCTTGAGATATTGTGTTCACGAGAATGAGACTGACTGATGGGGTCACAGTGACCTTGACCTTTGAACACCAATTTCTAATCAGTTCATTGTTGAGTCCAAGTGGACGTTGGTGCCAAATTTGAAAAAAATCCTCCAAGGTGTTCTTAAGATATTGTGTTCACAAGAATGAGACAGACGAGGTCACAGTGACTTTGACCTTTAATCACCAATATCTAATCAGTTCATCCTTGACTAAATGTGGAAGTTTGTGCCAAATTTGAAAAAAAAAAATAAATAAAAAAAAATCCCTCAAGGTGTTCTTGATACATTGCGTTTATGTAAATAAGACAGACAAAGTCACAGTAACTTCGACCTGTAACCACTTTAACCACCAAAATCTAATTAGTTCATCCTTGACTCCAAGTGGATGTTTGAGTCAAATTTAAAAAAAAAAAATAATAATAATAATAATAATAATTCCCTTAGGGTGTTCTTGACATACGGCATTCATCAGAATGAGACAGACGAGGTCACGGTGACCTTGACGTTTGCCCTACGACCACCAATATCTAATCAGTTCATCCTTAATTCCATGTGAACATTTGTGTCAAAGGCACAAAAAGGGCATTAAAAACTGGGGGCAAATATACTGATTCATGGCACACTTTTCATGGATGTAAATTTACGGTGCCAAATGCCCAGAGCGGTTACACTGCAGCCTGTTGCACCACTGCTGGCTGCAGCTCTCTCCCTAAATACTGGATCAATTTATAAAATTGTTCTTCCCGTTAGTCACTTAGACAAAATACGGAGTTGAAAAAAACATCACTTTCTCTTTAAGGGATCACCACAGTTATAATAATTCATCCTGAGGGCGACACAGAATGTCTTTACCAAATTTCCTGGCAATCCATCCAGTAGCTGCTGGTGGACACACTGACCAACGGGCCAACATTGCCATCCATGAGCCATTCTAAAAATTATCCAGCATGGCTAAAAATGATCTGAGTGGGTAGAAGAAAACACAAATCATCCACCAACTTCCACCAGAGGCATTACAATCCGTTTGTGCTGATGTAAGTACCACAGGCTGTGACCTGGCATCACACTCACACAACCTGACTGACTTACTGTACAGCAGTGACCGGACAGCTGTACAAACACACTGCGCCTGGAAAAAAGGTGCAGTGTCATGGCTGCAGCAGCCCTGCAGGAGTATCAGCATTACACAGTAAGGAAACACAGAACCCCTCACTCACCTCCACTGAAATCAGTACAGGGTTAACAGAGCAGAGAGGTGCACACAATACAACTGATGGGTCTGTCATACCATAAATACCAAATGTCACGAGACAAATGAAATATTTTGAGAAATGCACAACATTAGCGAGTCTCTTTCGGTCCTAATGCACCGACTTTTTTTTTACTCAGGGTTTAAAATGTCATCCCTGGAGCAATTTCAGTAGTTGGACTACTGCCAATTCCCCATCGACATGATCTACAGTTAAACTATTCTTCCAAAGTTTACATAGGTGTCATATTCTTATAGTTTCTAAGAGTCCTGAGAGACTTGAGTAACAGTAATGAAGATTTAATATCAAAACTGTGTACTCACACTCAGCGCTGATATGTATAAAACCATAGTTCCAATAAAGGGCATTCTGATATATTGCAGTAATTAGCCAGTGTTTGTCTTCTGTGTGTGGCGAGGAGGCCCTAACAGCTCGCCGCTTAAGAAAGTGCCCAAAGCAGGCGCGGCTCATTATTCACATTGTGACTGATGGGAAGCAGCTTATGTGCAGCTGGAGTACTGTAGTAGCCTTGACTCTGAAAATATGTGATGCCCCCACCACTGCTGTGCCTGGCTCTCTGAATGTGATGACAATCCCTGGAGCTGCCACGATGAAATGTCACAGTTCCTCCTAACCTGTTATCCCCACCCTCTCCTGCAGTGTGGGCCCGGGCGCCAATTCAACACACTTTCTGGTGTGACAAATTCTTTGGTCATTGGTGCAAAGTGCTGACATTTCTGTCTGCGACATGACTTGTGAGTTACTGTGATGTGTGATAACATGATATAAAATCTCAGTGGTGAAGTCAGCAGAGGAGAATAAGAGATGAATGGAAAGCTTTTGTCTGTTTTCATGCTGCTAGCTTACCACTACTGCCAGCTTGCCAATCACACTGTGGGCCTTGATGACCCAGTTGACAGACTTGGCACACTTGAGCAGCAAGACGACGTCACGATGCAGCGGGGCATCGTCCTCCAGAGGCCGTAGATCTACTATGACATCCACCTGGAAAGCACTGCACAGAGGGAGAGACCAAGAATTTTGGACGGTTAGGTCTACAGTACGTAGTGTTATCATGCCTTCTGCGTCTGGCCAACTAATTAAAAAGCTGGATGCATTCCCAGAAAAAAAGCAGACATGTGCACTACAGACCTGATAACACTGGAGTGAGATACAGCGCAACAAATTCCCAGATTTGTAGTCTTTTGGGCATACAGAGTAATCACTCCACTGGGGGAATGAGACGATTATCTGGCAACCTGGACTTTGAGACCCAGTTTTGAAATATCTTTCGCAAAACAACACCACTAAGTGACCCCCAACTCGCCTTCATGGGAGTTTCCATCCAAAACTAATCCTCAGAGATTAGTGAGAGCATCTTGACCTCAAAATGAAACTATGACAACATGTTTTCTTGGCTGCTCACCTGCTGGAGTTGGGGGCTTGGAGCTCGATGATGTGGACTTCTTGGTCTTTGTCGGGTCCGGACAGGACACAGCCCTTTGATGCCTGTGGCTCCACGTAGCCGCCCAGGTAGTTCAGAGACAGGAACTTGGTATCAATTTTGCAGGTGTCAGAAAACAGTGGATCTGAAAGCGGAGAGATATTTATGTTACTGGTCAGGGGCTCTGTAAGGCTATTTTAATCCCCCAATGGAGAAATACGGCTTTTTGTTACCCTGCACCACAGAGAGGTCACAGCACAAGGTCAGCTGCGTAACAGTACCCCCTGCTTCTGGGAGGAATTCAATGTCCTGTCACGGAGACTTCAGTAGGGTGGATGTTTGCTTTGACTGAGCCGTTTCAGCTGAGGAACAGTCTTCCTGCTCACTTTATCACACAGCCTTGCAGCTGGTATACCTATTGTCGCAGAGCTAACTAGGCCCCTTGTTGGATGAGGTTGAGTGTGCTCTGATTGGCATGACCTGTCTTCTTATCAACAGGGAAATCACTCTTTTGGATTTTACGTGGGAAAACCATGCAAAGGTTTTCACCAGAATCCCTCAACAATAACAGGACAATAATATTCATAAACATATTTTAGCAAACTTTCTAGTGTTTTTTCCTTCGCTTGCATGACTGTTCAAAAAATTCGCAAACTGCTAAGAAAGTACCTTTAGAAAGTAAAAAGTTACACCCCTTCTCAGCACTCAGAGAAAACACAAGACAGCTGCTTCCTTATTTGGCAAACAGAGCCAAGGACAAAGTGTAAACTGAAGGTTGGCACCTTCCTTTCCGGAACCCTTGTGGCACTTTAAAGAGCTGAGGGGAGACCTTGAGTATACGAGCCTGGTTAGGAAGCAAAGTGAGAATCTGTCCATCTTCATGAAACACCACTGACAATGTGGAGGAGTGGAAATCTACAGCTCTTTGCTTGAAGTAAACATCATGGCACTCTGGGCTTTTGCCAAACCACAGCCCCCTAATGACACAAGCCAAACGCTTGCAGGCTGAGCAACCACTCCACAGCGACTAACACAGAGAGAGAACTTATCACCGGCAGTAGTGGTGCCATTACTTCTCTCCAGACATGAGCTTTTCTTTATTTCCATGTGCTGAAAGATGCTCGTTAAAAACAAGATGTCCTGTCTGAGAGCTGATGCATTTGAAGTTGGACGTGCTGTCTGTTCAGTGCGTGTATGGCCAGTGGAGAGTGAAGAATCGAAAGTCTGCAGCTCAAACGTATAAAGATCAATCATAGCTTCCCCTGAGAATCTCCTAGAGCTTCCTCACTTCACCCAAACTCCCCCTCATCTTACTTATTGGAAAAAAAGTGAAAGCGATAGTTTATCTTCTGCTTACCTTGGGTTTTTTCCATCTGATGTTTCGTCAACCTATATATGCTCTCCACCAGATGTTGTACATTTATTATTGTCATATTTGTGAGAATAATGGAGGTCAGACCACTTGGCAAAAGAGACAAATGATAGACATTTCCGTGGATTTGAATCAAAGGATAAGATTTTGTCAAAGATGATCTGACAAGCTGTCCAAAAACTAAATTCACCCTCCAAAGTCTTAAATAACAATTTGCCTATTTCACACTTTTTGTTCAGATCACTATTGTGGCTTCATTTTTTAGTGTCTAGAACTTCCGCATCTCAGTTTATCTCTGACTAGCGCACTATCACACATTCATTCATACATAAAAACAAAAACTAAATCTGAATGGTCTCAAGACTGACAGTACCCTACAAACATTAATTACAGACAGTTATGCTGATGATGTCATCCATTATGTGGAACATACCCTAAGGAATTTTTGACCTCTAAAGGTGTTACAAAGCAATTTTTTTTTAATGAGTGTTTCCTTGTTGTGTTTGTATCATGCATGCGCATTAAGATACGCACATACATAAGCGACACGACACACTCTCAATGCTTGTTTCACACTTTCTGTTTGACAGTTGGTGGTGCTATCATACATATCATCATAGCAATGCTCCTGTAAAGGTAGTGATGAAGAAGACGACCAGTCAGCATACAGGGATATGAATACTGCATAATATAAATCTAAAAAAATCAGTTCTGTTGGTGTTTTACAAGGAAACTTTCTAACTTTTACTCATCTAGTGTCTTCAAGTGATATTATTGTTGGCACTACTGTCACAAAGACAATCAAATGGCTTTCAATGTTCCTCAGGAACTAGCAACTAACAACAAATACAGGACACACTGCATTTTGTTTTCCACATTTACGTTAGCTGTTTCACCGCCTGCCATTTCTGCCACTGAAGATAGTGACTGAGAGTTTACATTGACAGCCTTTGGTAACTGGGGATAGCTATTGATATCTAACAGGGGGAAAAGGTGCTTTCCTCTTCCTGATTTTGTTGTGTAATTGTTGTTGTTTTTTTGGGGGGGGGGGGGGGAGAAAGAGCAGATAACAAAAATGTACTACGACCAATAAGAACAAAAATAAATAAATTAATTCATTAATTCAAAAAAACAAAACAAAACAGGTTAGTGCTGAGTTGTGCAGAGTACATAGTAAATTAGTTCGCAGCAATATCATACATGTATACATTTTAAAAGTTTACACCATAGAATATACAAATTAATTATTTATGAGCTGGACACACTTTCAGACCCCAACGTATAGGTGTGGTACTTTCCCCATTTCAAATCATATTTCCCCACCTTATCCAACAATCGGTATGATAGGCGCTCAAAAGCAGCCAACTGCCCAAGAGATGTATACCACAAGAATGGCGCAGGTGCAGCAGATGCTTTCCAGTCTTTAACAAGCAGTCTCCTCCCTAACATAAAGGCAGTTTGGATCCACTCCGCTAAGGGAGGATTCAAATCTTTTAGTAAGGAAGGATCTCCCAAAATAAATAACTTGAGAGAAAATGGAATAATGACGCCAGTAATGTTTTCCACTGTAGTGTGTATTACAAACCAATATTGAACTTAAACAGTTCCAGAGCATGTGCACTTAACCGCCATCCTTGTCATGACACCTCCAACACTCAGGACTATCAGCCAAGCCCGCTCTATGGAGCTGGTTGTGTAATTGTTGATGCACTTCCTTTGTGACATAAACGACATCCTTAATTTTCCCAGAAGATCATTCCTGGCGGCAGAAAGACATTCATAGTGAAAGCGAGGCGTACAGGGTACAAATCTACACAATCATCAATCACAATCTTTAGCCATTACATTGTGCAATCAACATTTACTTCATAATGATAAGTTAAAGCAAACAGCTTGTTTATTTCCACTTTAAGTTAGCCATTAGTTAACGTTTTTATGATTAGCAAATGTGCCACATACCTCTGCAACTAAAAATTATTTTCAGTTTTGTCTGTAGATTATTTTATCATTATCAGTTAATAATCTAGCCTATAAAAACTCAGAAATGTCTGTCACAATTGCCTATTATCTGTATTCAGATTGCTTGTTTTGTCAGACCAACAGTCCAGAACTAAAAGATATTTAATAATTAATCAATTATCAGAATAGCTGCAGATTAATTTCTGAAAAATTGATTAATCAACTTCTATCTCTTAAAAAACATTAGAAGGAGTCTCAAAAAAGAGAAAGTATCTGTTTATATGTTAAAAACATATATATACTGGTATATGTAGAGTAATGCATGCAATGATTTATTTTTTGTAGTTCAGCCAAAATACTAAAGACACATTATCTGTGCATTTTCTATATATTTCTGGGGTTCAGTAACTTAGGACTGTAAGCAGCCACAGCTCAGAGCTACCACAGGTAGCCTGATAAATTGTGTGAAAGGGTGAATGCCTGTTGTGGGAAGGAAATTCTTTTCCCAGAGACGTGCATGTAAACTGGTTCAAACACGAAGCTAAGTGCAGTTATGGGAGCTGAAGGGGAATAGGGAGGCATGCCTTGGGGGCCGAGAGCTATGTTGGGAATTTTGGGAATCTAGAACACACCTTCTCCGACTTTGATGTAGATGTCTTGAGTCATCCTGAGCTCAGAGAACGAGGTGACTGCCCTGTACTTCTTCTGGGCCCAGTTGAGGAGGTGCTCGTTGCCATGGGGAAGGGTCTCCTTCTGGATCTGGCAGGAGAGGGAGAAGTTTCCTGGCTGGAAGTGGACCTCTGAGCCCTCAGATACCTGGAGGAGGGGAAAACATTAGAGTGTTAGAGGACAAAAGAGCTTCTGTAATATGCTGTTTTCTTAGTTCTGCACTATGTAAATGCCAAAACAGAAGAGAGATAAGTGCATGTTTTCAATTCGGCTTCAGTGATTTCCAGCATCTATTACAGGTGAATTATTCACTAAAGTAACAAAATAATTGATGGAATATTCTGTATTTAACTTTGCAGTTGAATGTTTCCAGATTCCAGCCAGCAGTGACCTCTCTGTTGAGAAGAATATGCACATAAAAGTCAGCTCAACCAAGCTCAGCTCTATTTTTATTCAAAAAACATCAAATAAGGAAGCTGCAGGCAGATGGACAAGAGAGCTCGGCCTTTCCAAAATTAAACCTGCTCTCTAAACATTGGTGAAACCCATCCTTCACACTCCATCCCAACCGTTTTTTCAAAGCTTCTCCAAATACGCTTGGAGTATTTTTACACATGGTCCTCGACACAATAAGGTGTCTGGTCTCCAGTGTTTATACAGTGTACTGCGTTGTAGTGCGTCATCACAAATGTGGAGGTCTGCTTCAGGATGGCCGCAAGGGGATAACAGAGAAGACACAAATACATGACGCAGACAGGACTGCCAGTAGGTGGGCACCATAAACTGTATAAAATAATGGGCGTAACCACCATGAGGTCACCCATTGGTTTGTGGACTCCTGTTTTGAAGCCTCAAATTTGGCACTGTACCGTCGCCATCTTGGATTTTTGGAGCAAGAAGTACCCATAGCTGGAAGGTGGAGCTCTGGAGGAGAGAGTTGGTTGATTTGACGCCTCAAAGACAACCTGTCACTCAAAGCAATCATGCCCTCAATTAGGCATAATTTTAAGCCTTAAAAAATTCAAACGGGTGAGGGTTTTTTTTTTTTCCGCCAATGCCAGTCTGAGTCATTTAATATTAAGTATCTGTCAATACCAAGTTCCGATCTGATTCTTCGCCATGTCACTGCCTTTGAATTGGACTGACTGGAATTTCTCTATCCCTTTGAGTCAGTATTCTCCAGTGTTTGCTGCTTCAGCACAGCCTTTGCTACCTGAATCAGCTTTGTTCTGTTGTGTTTATTTTCTCTGTCTTCACTTCTTTTGGGAGGATTAATTAATAAAGTATTCTAAACGGCTTTTTCCTTGCGTGGCTTTTGTTGCATTTGCAGTTGCATGGTGAGTGTATTTATCGCTGGCTCTGTTGGCACCGTCGCCAACAAGCAACTGAGCTGAAATGAAACAGTGCTGAAACAAAAGGAGTGCTCATAACTTTGGTAAATAACATAAATAAACAGTTGCGTACTGCATTTTGCTGTTGTTTATGGCATGTAGTGTTTTGTCGCTGGAGGGGCTCTCCTCTGCTCATGCATGGGAGCTCAATGCTGTGCTGTGCATGAAAGCTTCAGGAGTGAAAACACAACAGCTGACGTAAAACAAAAGATCAGATCAGGCTCCGATGCTGATCTTTGAGATCAGACTGGGACATCCCTAGAAATTATTGCCTTATATCAGACAGAACTATTAGCTTATTACACTCGTTTCCATCCTTAGTCTAACAATGCATCCACTCTAACTGATGTACTGATGATGAACTTAGATGTTCCCTAACGACTCACTAGAGACCAATGTATCCACATGAATCTAATGCGTAGTCATGCCAACATTAGTTTTAAGAGTGGAACGGAGTGAAGTAACAAACTACGATGTGGGGCGATATTAAGAAAACATGTTGATTTAGAACTGCCACAAAAGCATCCTCTATCTCGTCTGTAGAGCTCGCCCTTGTTGTTATTGCTCCTCATTGGTTTCCGGTGCACTGCTCAACAACAGAATTAATCCCGCCCGTGGTGCCAATTGGCTAATCGAGTCCTCCTGCTGCACTCATTAGTCATTTTTTATTTTTACTGATAAACAGCTGTTCTAAACCCAGTGGAGTGGGTGGATTCAGGGTCTGGTCCCAGGCAAAGGAAACAAGCTGTTGAGACCAAAATAGTTCTTTGTCCAGGCTGCAAACATGTTTATTTCCGCTTTAAAGTTGGGTTTTAACATGGTTGTCTATGGGGATTGACTCACTTTCGCAGCCAGCCTCAAGTGGCCATTAGAGGAACTGCAGTTTATGGCACTTCTGCATTGGCTTCATTTTCAGCCTCGGAGGATGACGCTTGGTTGGGCACACACTCACAACAGGTGAAACACTCACACATAAAAGTTTAGGCTAGTACACAGGCATTAAACTGCTAGCATAACCAACTTTTAATAGATTCAGACAATAACGTTCTGCACGTTATACACTGAATTCTACAGTTATAAAACTGTAGGTTGCTGTGAAATAAACACAGATAAAAGATGAGGGAGAAGTTTTAAAAATATGAAGGGCAAAGAGGTGCTGATTTGCGTTTGACAGGGAGACTGGCCGTATTGAGGAAGGACCACCCCTTTAGCACTTAATGGAGCTCAGCCTGTATGCTTCATTGCAGAGATAAACATTCACATGTGCTGAAAAACCTAGCGAACGACCAAAATGAGTCCAAGCACACGGTCTAGACAGCCCACCTCATTTTATTTCCATGCTTGTTTTTCTTTCTCCCTAGGTGACCTATCTGTATGCATGAGCTGAGACAGTGCTGGCAGGCCCAATTAAAACATTCAAGCCACTTGAATCCAAGAGGAATACGTAAGACCACTTCTCTGTGATGATGTTATGAAGTTGTCCCTAAATTGCAATCATGCTTTAATGATAATAGAATAATATCCCTTTGGGGTGTTTAGGTTTTTCAGACATAACCGCTCAAATCCCCTCATGCGCAACATCTGCCTGACCTCTGGACGCTCCCCCCGATGTTCCTGGCATTGTCACCAGAGGCAGTAAATACTACGGCCTAGGAGACAGGCTCTGTCGAAGAATTTAGGTTGATTTTATATTTAGTGTGTTTACTATGGCGAAAGGCAACACAAAAAGATGGCGAATAGGTGGTGCCCAGAGCCAGTAAGGAGGGGCTGGGGTTTCTTCGCGAACCTTGCCAAGCTCAGCAGAGTTTATCAGTTTAATTGCAGGAATACGACTGTAATTAGTCGCAAAGAATTAGAGGGGAAAGCCTGAAAGCCAAATTAGCTCCAGGCCTTCCAGAGCACTGGAAACCTCAGGAATTTGAAACAGGGAAGTGAGGGACCCACTCTGGGCTTTAACAAACTCTCCCTCTCTCTCTGTCTCCTCTGCTGCATGCTCAGTTGACAGACCCAAAATACTAAGGGCTCTATTTTTCTGCAGGGCAAAGCCAGCGCAAGGGCAAATGCAGTTTTTATGCAATTTTCCTCAGACTCAAGTCTATTTTTTTTCTTTGCGTCTGCGCCTGTTTGGTAGTTTCCTGGCACAAAATGAACACAATTTGCTTTGAGGTGGGAGGAGAAGTGCAGACAAGGCTGTGTTTTGCTGATTAAGCGGTCAGTGAAATTTTGTTGCTCATTTTGGCTCCAAACTGCATCTGTGTTAAAAGCTGTTCAGGCTTGCTTTAATCACAAACACAGATGCAGGACAAATTTGGCTGCTTTAGCTGGCACGAGCGCACAATTATCTCCGAAATAGATAGATAAATTAAAAACACACTGATAGTTCAGATTGCGGAGGCAGAAACACCCTCCGTGTTTCCGGGGGGATCATGTTCACTTGTGTTCCTTCTGCTCAGAACTCAATGACCGAGGAGAACAATCTCACTCCTTAAAAATCCTGCTTACTTTCCACACAGCTGGCACAGAGTGAATACCTTCATTAATCACTTAAGTCTTCGGACGAGACACCAAGATTTAACGTTAATGGACCATGTGCATTTTGTTAAACACTAACAAGCAAATCTCCAAATGTCCATTGGACCTTTAAGACATACAAATATTTGTAGAAGGAGAAGAACAACAGAGTTTAAATGCATTCATTAGCCTTTATTAATTGTTTGCACATCTATAACCAGCCGCGCCAACATTCCAGCAGTTTGGGCATTATTAGCTGTCGGTTCATTAACAGCATATTTAGGGTGATGTGAATTTGTATTTTGGAACTTGAGGTGCCCAATCCCATTTCTTATTTTAACCCCTACCTCTCATTTTCAAATGCCGCTGTACCTGCTGTAACAGACAGACGAGGTGTAGTGGTTGAAAGCATACTCTATGCAATAGGACAACTGTTCTGATACGTCATCAGTAGTCGTCGATGGCATTAATTAACAGGGGCGACTAGTTTTTGTGTGGGTGCGTGTCCCTTTGTATTGTCTTGGTTCTCTGTTTCCTTTCTAAATTCAGCAGCACTTTGTGGAGTTTGATCAGCGGAGTTGATGATTGATGGATGAAAAGAGCAGCTGCTGCAGAGGTGAGTGAGAGCTACATTTTAGAAACAGCACAACAAACAGTTAAGTTTCACTTTTCCTGTGCCGGATGTTCTGCTGCTCCGTCTGTGCAAAGAGTATGCTCTGCGCTCCAAGGGTGTGGTCCTGTGAATAATCAACAGTATATTCCAACAGCTCCCCGAATCAACGGTCCAGCTCCAAAAATAAAGAATCAATATGTGGCGCCAGAGGTTGATATCGTGGCAGGCATCCACAAACGAATGTGTGAGAAACCCTGCCTTAAGACTTAATGTCAGATAGATGACAGTGTGTCTGATTTGTGTGTTGATGTGGGAGATATATCATAACACTTTGTTTAGAGTATGCCTCTGAAAAACCTCCATTTGGAGGGCCATGTTGCCCTATCCCTAAAGAGGGGTAGCGCTAAGTGGTTGGGGTAAGGGGTGATTTGGGATTCAGCTCTCTTTCACGTTGTGTCCATCTGCGTTTTAGTTGTACCAGTGGATAGTATAAAAAAAGATGGACGACATGACAACTCCCCAAAAGTGCCAAAACATCTAAATCACCTCCTGGTGGCTGGCTGCAGTACAGGTCATAAAGCCTGAGACATGGGCCAAACTAAAAACTCAAAAAACACATCAGTAAATTTTTCCCAGCGATGGTTTCTGTCATTTTATGTAGTTCTTATCACACAGGGGTATGTTCCTTAGTGTTCCTTTTTCTGGATGGCATTAAAAGGGGGTTAGACATCATGACTGACAGCTATGTGTGCCAATCAGTGCGCTTATGTTCAGTGGTGCTGCTCGTGAGTGGTCGGACAGGTGTTTGGGCGACACAGCAGAGTCGTTATGACGCACACTCTGGCTCCCAGTGACGTCACCAGTGCAAGATGGCAGTGGCTATGTCTGGGATATTTTGGCTTCATGTTGTGTACAGTGGGAGGAGGTGAAGATGTGTTTTCCATCTTTATTTACAGTCAGTAGTTGCATCTGTTTTGCGCTAATGCCTGTGCTCACTAAAATTGCAAAGCTTTGCTGATTTGTTTTTGTGCGTGGTACTTTTTCTTGGTTTTGAGCCCTATTCTAGGAAAAGACAGCTTTCTTGGGGCATACAGTGCTACCAGGTAGAGTACACTGTGGCTGATGCAATACAGAGATAGACCGATTAGTTGAAGAGTAGGTAGAATTTCAGTCCCCTAAGATTTTCTTTGTTTGAATACAGCCCTATATTGTTGTACAGTGGGGGTCAGTGGAGACATCTTTATACATAGTGTATGGTTGCACTTGTTTTGCGCAAATGCCTGCGGTCACCAAAATTGCCAAAATTTGCTGGTCATTTGTGTTGGTGCCCCATTTCAGTAAAAAAAGAGCCTTTAAAGTGCTGGAAAGGAAAGAACAATTTCTTTCATGAGCTTTAGTGGAATATATAAATCTAAATACGTAGAATATATAAATATAAATAGACTAGAGTGCTTACTATTTACATAAGCGGTCACTCAATACTCTAAATACTGTTACTTTCATACTGTCGTGTTAAGCAAAAAGGTCCAGAGTTCTAGAGTAGAGAGTTCCTCTGTGCTGCCAACTAAAGCATAACCTCACTGTAAGAAAACAGAGCTCATCTCTTATTAAGCAATCTGTTGCTATTACTGCCAAAAAGTATCTTGAAGGTAAATTTTGTTAGCTGCAAAGGCCCTGTAATGTGTTCTGAAGTTAAAATACATGAAAACGGAATCTAACCTCGACTTAAGAGGAATTCCTCAGACTTGGCAGCTGAGTGCATACAAAGAATGTAGAGGAGAAGCGAGTTACATACCATGGGGACCGAGACTCATGCTTTCATGTCCGTGATGGTGGAAACTCATGTACTTATGTTTGTAATGGTATTTGCAGGCAGGCAGTTCTCCAGCAACTCAAATGGCAGCTCCTGTCTTAACTAATATTATATATGTTTAAAGTTAGTTAAGATAACGCCTCTCTTCATTATCTCTGCGATAGAAGCACATCAGTCAGTACCCTACATGGGCCAAAACATTTAACAGTATATTTCCTGCCCGTTCTGCCTACAAGCACCAACATATTACGTCCAGCAGTAAAAAGGAGACGGCATCCAAGTGTTTGAGATCAATTATCACAGAGCTGAAATCCTCCACTGAGCAACACCCTGAGCCTGGGAAATCACAAAAGGCTGTTTAGAAATAAAGAGGTGTTGCAAACAGAGGAGGGGGATGGAAAGTGCAGAACGGGTTGATAGATAATATGAGCATGCAATAACTCTCTGGTGATATTAATGTGATAAATGCCTCTGTGGCTGATTTGATCTCATCTCTCTTGATGAGATACGGGGAGCTAATCACACTGCAAATGTGCGTGTGCTCCTGTGAACTGGCAGCCTCTTTTGTGGAGAAAACAATACCATATGTTTCAGCGCCATTCGGGAACCTTCCTCTGCCATTCCTGTCTCCAAGTAAAAACCAATAGTGGCTACCCATGGTTTCCATTAGCAATTACGTACATTGAGAGCTCGTGTGAGAGCAAAACAGCTCATACTCTGAGCTGTAGACTAATGAAAGAACTACAGGAGTGAAAAGGCGAAGCTTGGCAAACAAACAATAGGCAACGCGAGCCAACAGCTAAACTTTACAGTGTTGCTCCATCCAGAGTCACAAAACATTTGATCCAGATCAAGCCTTTCAAGCAGAGATGCAACACAGCCCCCCTCCCCTAACCATCAGAAAGAAATATATACACTTGGCCACAAAGTCAACACAACACACTCTGCACATGTGTCTCACTTGGAATCCTGGTGTCCCTTGGTAAAATAAAATTTGGCATGATTTCAGTGTTTATATTTCATGTCATTTTAGACCCATGATGATTCTTGCCTGCTGCTGATTGACGGGGAGTACCGCAGAGAACATGTTTTACAACAAAAGTCTGGATTCTGGCATTTTAAAAGGCGGCAGGGACCAGTGGCCAACAGCAACAGTGTGCTCAACATCTCTGAAGGTTTTCCAGCAGGCAGCCCATCTGTGTCCACGGAGCCGAGAGCACCGGGACCAGGAAACAAGGACTGGCAGGCCCGAATCAGAGTCCAATTAGCCCCAGGAAACAGCCTCTCCAATGGAAAGGCAAAGTGAGGGAGGTCTGGCAGTGGGTTTCTGTTCTGAAGTGTTAAGCTCAAAACCAGTTCCTCTCGACTCTGTTACTGTAAGACCTCACCACAGCAGCTCCTCCACCTGAGAGGCATGGATCACTAAGTGCGGGAATTGGCAGTCACTAATGCACCAAGATTTCTGCATCTCTGATCCCGGTACATATGTACTTTTGTGGCAGAAAAAAAATCCTCCCCCGATCATATTGTCCAATCATAGCAACAGTAACTAGGTGCGGCAGGCCTGCCAAGCTTTGGATTTCACCATATGTTGGAGCAGAGTGCACAGGGCTGCAGTAAGAGACTCAGCGTGGAGGGTGGTATCCCTGTTTTAGCTTAAAAAGACAAAAAAAGGGGCCAAAAGTGTAACCACTTCCCGCTAGATACTGGAATCCTGCTTTTGTCTGACTGTCTGAAACCAAGGACACATCGTTTCAAAACTTAGTGTGAATTTCAAGTGGTAAATATGTTGCCAGCATTATTAAAAACTGCTTACACACTGTGCAAGAACAAGAAGTTTGACAGGCGCTGTTGTGATTTCTCCCACTGCAAATGAGAGGCTAAGTAATTTATTTAGACCTAATGTAATACTCTTAAATTTAAATCATCTCCTCTGCTAGAATAATTTTTGTTTCTTGTGTATTGTGATATTTTAGATAGGCTTACATAATACAGACTCTAATAAAGAGAAATAGTAACTGTCAGGTACTGTCAACACATTGCTTAGCCTGGTTGCTGACGCACGGCACAGGTTGGGACATCTTCTTTGGGAAAATCGTAGACTGTATAAGATAATGGATGTAGCCACCATGACATCATCCATTGTTGAACTCCCTGTGTTGAAGCCTCACGTTTGGCATTTTGGCCCTCGCCATGTTGGATTTCTGGAGCCAGAAGGGACCATGTTGTGACCAGAGGGTAACGCTAGCTGCTAGCTTGGGTCAATGGTTAACTGTGATATTGTTAATGCTAATGCTAACTTTTGCCAGTAAAAAAAAAAAGTTACTTTTAGTACAACCGGACGCTGAACAAGTGTTTTTTGGGCAACCAAAATATTACAATTAACTTTAATGAGCTGAAAACATGCTGTAATTCAAACAGCTATGGCTATACCTATACTCTGGGGTAACGCCATGGTAACCGACATTGTGACCATGCCTGTGATATGCTTATAACTTTGAGCCTTAACAGTATTAAACAGCCCTGTACAGTCATCCTTAACTGGGAAATTAGCTACAGAGACCAAACCCGTTCTTTGTACCAGGCTGTACACATGTTTATTTCTGCTGTAAAGTTGGGCATTTTAACATGGGGGTCTATGGGAATTGACTTGCTCTTGGAGCCAGCCTCAAGTGGCCATTAGAGGAACTGCAGTTTTTGGCACTTCCACATTGACCTAATGGTTCAGCCCTTGGGTTTGCAGCTTGCAAAGAACTGAAACAGTCTGATGTTCTTCTGTTCGTATTAGAGTAAAGAGAAGGTTGGCGGTTGTTCGTCCAGCAGGATGATGTGTGGTATTTGAGTTGTGTGGCATGTTAATGAGGTGTCACTGTGGAGAGAAGAGGAGCAGCGTCTAGGATGGTCAGGCTGGTGGATAAGATACCATCAGCTTGCACTGCCAGAGGGCTCAGTGCTGTCACTCGGACACAAAATACTTAACACCTAATTCAGCAGGGCCCCCTGCAGTCAGTCAAAACCATTAGCTCAGCTTTGTCTGACCGCAGGGATCTCCTTCTTCACTGTTAAGATTCTCTTTATCTCTCCTCGCCTCACTTGAAAATCAGCATGTGTCAGATGCAGACAAGTATCGTACTGAGGGCCAGCAGAGAAAACTTATAACTCAGTTTTGTCTCAGAAAGAATACTTTTGCTCCAGTCAGATAAATGGCTTAGCATGTGTAGCTACTGTAAATTAATCGGAAGATACACATTCCTCTAACACAGAGATGCATCTTATCTCTTAAAAAGTATATTCAGAGCAGCCTCTTTGTCTTTCATTAACCGTTTCTCCCTGATGTCCAACATCATTAGACACACAGCAACAGCCCTGCCTGGACTGAAGGCTTAAAATGATGGCTGTCAGCTGTTTTCCGTCTGCCACCACTGACAAGGGGAGACTCTTACTGTGATGCTGACCTGCTGGTCTCTGCAGAAACACCCATCTCACTGGCCACACAATATCACAGCTTAGGAAAATACAAGCAGGCCAGATGCACATTTGTCTGCATGAAATTCAACAACTTCTCTTGACACGAGAACATTTATTCCTATTACCACAGGAAATGAACATCAAAAGGAGCCTCATGTCTTCATGTTGTTCTCTGAAAGCTGTGATCCTACTCACGCACAAGAAATCTATAAAAAGGGACCGAAAAATGTCTTTCAAGGCGAATTGTTTTGTTTAGAACAACATATTTTCTAAATTTCACTAAGAATCCTCTTCAAAGAAATTATTATCTGGATGCAAGATGAGTGAAAGACGTAACCCTATCCTTAAGAGGTGACGATGTACTAATAAATCTGCTTGAAGTCACATGTCAGATAAGCCTAGAAAGTTTCATATGGTCTAGAAGATGCATATTAACACTGGCTGCTCTTAAAGTCAAAGGAGCCAGGATAAAGCGAATGTGTCAGGGCAGCAGACAACTTTTTATATAACGTGTGTGTGTGTATGTGTGTGTGTGTGTGTGTGTGTGAGTGTGTCTGTGTATAGCACAAGGATTTTGCAATCCATGGATGTTTTCCTCCGTGTCGTAGTGACTTTCACAGCAGGATGTTTTGCGCACGAGAGGTAAGCAAGAAAACTCTGGACCACATGTGGAAATCATTTGTGTACCTGATACCACATTCTTGCAGAATGCTGTGGTGTTAACGTACAATTGAAAATGATTACTTCTGGGAAGCCAAAAATACAGAAAAGCCTTCAGAGCATATAAAGGCAAAGAGAAAAAAGAGTTTTCATTGCAATATACTGCAGTGTAGTTAAGCCGCGGCTGAGGCTTCTGAGGTCTCATTTTGTCATGATTTTCTCATGTGATACACAGGCTTTGAACATGGGCACTGAAGCAGTCCATTTTTACATTTTTTATTAAGTTTCCCAGCGAGGCCCCCTGGTACCTTTACTAAAAACGGCCGTCTCTCCAGGGGACCTGGCTCCAGATACACTGAAATATCCTTCACCAAAACTTCTTTTATTCCCCCTGCAAATGTCCCCAGGCCCTAAATCTGGTGTGCTTTTTTCATATTGCTGTGACACCTCTTGCAAATGTTAAGTTGAATTTATAGACAAATAAATGAACAATTTTTCAATTAAATACACTTTAAAGGGGACCTTTTACGCTTTTACTTATTTTCTGTCCTATATATAACATTACAATGTTGCCTTTTTGTATTAAGCCTGACCAAAGTTTAAAATAATGAGGTTAACGTATGTAAAACTAATCCCTGTAAGCAAAACCTCAGGCTTCAAACTGTTCTTGAATACCCTGTTTCCAACATGTTTTTCTGCTTTCGAGACAGAGGGCAGCGACTGCAAGTGCTTACATTATATACACCGCTACATGTAGCTACATGCTAATTTCAGGGAAACATGTAAACTTGACTGCCAAGGTTGTTAATTTCTCCCATATTTCTGATCATATCCCTGCTAGAGGCTTTTATCATTCATTTTTAATGGGAGAAAGTAATGCTATACACAGTCATTCCTCAGCTGCCAATACACTGCTACATGTAGCTACATGCTAACTTCAGGTAAACATGTAATTTTAGTCGCCAGTGTTGTTCATTCCTCCCCGATTTCGGTTCATATTCTCGCTGGAACATGTCCAGTTGAGTTAAGAAACTTTTATTATTGATATTTAATGGGAAAAAGTGCCCCTTTACACAGTCATAATACACTGCTACATGTAGCTACATGCTAACTTCAGGTAAACATGTAATTTTAGTTGCCAGTGTTGTTCATTTCTGCCCAATTTCGGCTCATGTTCTTGCTGGAACATGTCCAGTTGTGTTAAGAAACTTTTATTATTGATATTTAATAGGAGAATGTGCCGCCATACACGATAATAGTACACTGCTACATGTAGCTACATGCTAACATCAGGTAAACATGTAATCTTGGTTGCCGATGTTGTTAATTTCTCCCTAATTCTGTGTGATATTCCCACTGGAACATTTCCGGTTATGTTTTAAAACTGTTATAGGTGATTTTCACAGTAGAAAGTATCGCTACAATATGTTACAGTCTTTCCCCAGCTGCAAAGACGGTGCAAAAACGCCATGGATGTATTATTAGACCTGGATACCAGACTCCAAGATGGAACCCTATTCGGTCCGATCAAAATTGCTCGCCTGGCACATTTACGAAGAAAAAAGGTTCTAGTACCAGGTTTACTTTCTGCGATATGCAGTTTGCTGAATATGCACAATAGTGTTACTCCTGCCCGCACCATCTGCACGTTCCCACTCAGCTCAAAAACTTCTCATTGTGATGACATATAAAACTTTGAAGGATCAAAACATTTGATGTGTCCTGTTAGCAGTTTTACAGATGTCTCTTCTATTCTGGTGGTCTACGGGGAAAATGCATTTCGGGCTGCACCTCTTTTTGTTGTTGTTGTTTTCTTTGCTGCAATACTGCGAGTGGCCACTGGGAAAAATTGGAAACAAGGCTGAGCAGCGTTACTTGAAGCCTGAGAGACCAATCCAAGCACAGTAAGTATGAGGACAATAAAGTGTTTTTTGACCAGTAAATCATATAAACATGTATTTTTGGTTCTACTACAAGAAGTATGAACCTGAAAGTTAGCATAATATTTAAGTTTTGCTGCTACAGCCTAAATTGGTCTGGTGTGATCAGTAGTTTATGGCAGCTAATCTTTACTGGCTTTATCACCATTTGCTACTTGTGGACCTGTTATTCTACATTCTAGCAGGTAAATTCAATGTGCCATTGTCCTGCAACTACCATTTGTAGCCACAGTCACGGCTGTTCTGAAAAAGTGTCACTTTGAGTCAGTGATGAAGACTTCTTTTTTGAGCGATCGAATGTTTTGCTGATGTTTCATGTCTGGATCAGCGAGACCTCAAGCTGGACACCAACTTATAGGATTGTCATTATTTCCAAACAAAGTGGTGATATAATTCAGGATATCAGCTAATATTAGAGGGTGAGAGATCACCTCCTTACTCAGCAGAGCTTTAGTGGTTTAGTGTTTGCTACCACACATTCCCCGTTGTTAGGGTTTTCGTGGTGTACGGATACGCCCTGTCTGATTTGAACAGCTGCCAAGCTATCAACAGGACCGTTAACAGGAGGGAGGGAGGGAGGCCTGTGGTTATAGAGTGTGAATAAAGCTGAGAAAGCACATTTCATCATTTTAAATAAATAGATTTTACACCACGATGTGACAGAGTGATACTGATTTGGTAACATAATGCTAGTAAAAATAAAATCTCGCGATTGCACACTGAATCATTAAATATAAATCAATGAATATTATTGTTAATGAAACTTGTACTTATCTAAAACTACTTCCATAATTGTTCATAATTGTAAAGTGTTCGGCTGTAGCTAAATGTGTATGTACTAAAACATTATGTATGTGCGTGTACAGAGATTAATGCCTCTTGCCGAGTTTGGAAAGGCCTCCTCTGCATATTTACATCGCTTTAAATATTTTGCTCAGAGAAGAAGACTTCTGAAACGGGAGGACGGTTTAGCCTGTGAGGAAATGAATACACCGTTTTTAGGAAGTAGGATTTAAAGGCTCTTAGAGATGCTGGACTCACATGAAAGGTACGTTTAATGCCTAGGGCCAGGTTCTCTGTCTTGATCTTCCAGATGAGTGGTTGGGGGGAGTTGAGCACAAAGACCAGTGGCTTCTGGTGGCGCAGCAGAGACTGGATCGGTTTCAGATGCAGCTCAACCTGGTGAGGCAAAAAAAAAGGGGGGGGGATTGAAGTCACATAAAGCACACTGGTAAAAATAAGTACACTGAGAGAGAGATAAGAGCATAAACAGAGAAAATTCACAGCACATGACATGATCCACAAATGTCACAGCTTTGATTTTTTCCATGTTGCTTGTAATATGACTAAAAATATCAAGCGACACAGTTACTATCCTGGTGTAACTGCAGCGCTATAATGTTGTTGATTATTGCTCTTTATCAGGCTTTGTGGTTGTTTATGTACTCACTTTGCTGATAAACTCACAAAGACGGCATGCTGTGTTCTCCCTAAAAGGCACTTGCTTAGCTCTGATATGTAGCCTCAGTGGGATCTGAACTTTCACACAGTGGAGTCTTTGTTAACAGAGGGAAAAAATAGTAAGTGGCGGCTCTCTGTTACCATCTCTACAGCATGCAGCTATGCCTTTGGTTCTCAGACTGCCATTAAAATAGATTTTCACAGTCTGGTAGTGAGATGGGGAAAACAAACTACAACTACTTTGGGACCTCAAATGTTGTTTACTTGTTTCCTGTGCTAGACTTGTCTGGACCAAACTAGTCAGATAGTTCATGACTCAAGCATATTTTTTAATTTACCCTCTTATTTAAAGGGACAGTACACCCCAAAATTAAAAATACATGTTTTTACTCTTACCTGAAGGGCTATTTATCAGTCTAGATTGTTTTGGTGTGAGGTGTAGAGTGTTTGAGATATCAGCTCTAGAGATGTCTGCCTTCTCTCCAACATAATGGAACTAGATGGCGCTCAGCTTGTGGTGCTCAAAGCACCAAAAAAAAATGCATTTGAAAAACTCAGCAGCAATGTCTCTTTGTAGAAGTCATGACCTGGTCAAGATAATCCGTAGTCCACGGCGCAAAGGGAAGTGTGCATCTACTTATGGACGAGATTAACGTTAGCTAGCTCAGTGGTGTGAGATGAACTCAGGGTTTTTATGGGGTTTTTTGAGACCAAGGTGGCAAAGGCCTGTGGTGGGGGGCATCTTGACAGCTATACTTTTAGATACGATCCCCCCCTCTATTAAATATTAAAGGAGGCCCCCACATACTTGAGCTTTACACTGCTGACTTGTATAATCAGAGCAGACATGTCCTGCGATTTTCAGCCTTCTATGATTATATTTACCATTTACAGCAGGCACATCCTGACAGCTGAGAGTATTACTGTCAGGTATTGTCTCCCCTCTATTAAATATGTAAGGAGGCTGAAAATCACAGGACATGTCTGTTCTGATGATACAAGTCAGTGGTCCTGAAATGTGTGTTTCTCTTCTATGATACATATTCTACATCTCGGAGGCGATGTAGCTCCGTGGGAAACAGTAGGAGTGACACAGCCTGAGGGGAAACCGGGATCTGACACAACATTGGAGGGAGAAACAGGTCCATGGAGCTGTAGGCTGGACGAATAAACAAGCGTGTCACACCAAATGCGCGCCGCTACGTCATCGCTTTGGGTTGTGAGCGCACATGACACGCGTCTACATTCAAAGTAATGGGTTTGTGTGCGCAAAAGACACTACATCTGAACGCCCCTCATGCGCACACACACGCGCTTTAACCAAGGCGGCGGCCAGAATCACCCAAGCGGCCCGCCTTTGTCTTAGATAGGCAGGGAAAACCCTGGAACTAGGTTAGCGGGTGTAGCTCAGTAGAAAGAAAATAGTTCCTACATGAAAATGCTCACAACAAGGTCTGTGGATCATAACTTCTGAACATTGCTGTTGAGGTTTTACAATGTTTTTTTGTGCCTTGAGCACCACAAGCCAAGTGTGCGAGAGGATAGTTATACGCACATCAAAAAAGGTGCAAGGCTGGCACAAAACATGAATGAAAAAGAGGTAGAGCCTTTCAGGTCCATTCAGACCTGACGAAGATCCCTCTAGGATCGAAACGTTGTTCATTAAAGTTTGTGGCATGGAGTAAGTGTGCAGGCTCTACCTCTTTTTCACCACAAGCCAAGTGCCATCTAGTTCCATTACACTGGAGAGAAGGTAGATATTGCTCCAGCCAATATCTCCAACACTCGGCAACTAAAACCAGAACAATCTTGAATGATAAATAGCACCACAGGAATATTTGGTTTTGATTTTGGGGTGAACTGTCCTTTTAATCAAGAGAAAAATGAACATAAATTAAAAACACATAGTTACAGACAAAAAAACACAAAAACTCACATTACAAAAGAGAATTTCAAAAGTTCGTTTCATAAGAAGATAAACTAGAAAGATCAACATCTGAAGAAATGTGCCTCTGGTTCTTTTATTTTGGACTTAAAAGCATTTAACAAGATTAATTCACTGAGCAACAAGTGATTTTGCAACATATTCCATGCCGAGGGTGCACAATACACATATGCCGTTTCTCCAATTTCCGCCAACTGAACTCAAACTCATTTCAGACAAGGATCTGGCTTTCATCGTCCTCTTTGCAGATCAGCAGAACTTTTTAATTGTACCACTTAATTGATAACATTGCCATTACGCCAGAGTTATTAAAAATTCTCAATTGTTCTCTCTAGCTTTGATGAGAAGTGATACTCTGGAGGATATGGTGGTCTGTCTGACACTCTTCTTTAAACTTCCTCCCCTCTGTATTCCCAGACTAATCGTATTAGCCCCATCCTGTGTGTCAGCAGTAAAAGCCTGTTAATCACTAATTCAATCCACAAGGAATCACATTATGTGATAAAACGACCCCTTCAGTAATTTAATCAATCACAGCTCGCAAAAATATTGGCCCTTTGCTTTTCTAAAGAAATGGAGCCTTTGGGCTTGGATTGAAGCTAATAATGGAACAAACGATCTGAAATTACTATGACGGTGATTGTAAAAATATGTTGACAGTTTAATGTTGAGCGTATCTGAACCGTGGAAAAACTGTAGAGAACATTTATACCGGTAATTTGTTTGGATGTGGTTGAGGCGCGTACATTATCAAGATGAAGATCTACATCTTTAATAGAAACCAGTACCATTTTTCTGGTACAATGCATTTCTGCATCACTCATTCAGTCACTACTAATCAACAATAAAAATCAAGCGACATTACTGTACTCTTTAAGACTAATTTGTACAACGACAACATAAACCACTGATGGAAGAGTCTGTTAAAAGGGTTCTGAATCAGTGTCGTCCTTCATTGTGACCTGAAGCCTGAAGCCACGCTTTTGACCATTTCTTTCTCTCTGCCATGACTCCTTCTTGTTGGAAGTTTCTGTAGCGTAGATGCATGAGTTTTAAATCTTTGTTTTGCAATGTGCAAATGTGAGAAAAACATTCCAGCATTGATAAAAGGAAGTGATAAGCTCAGAGGAATGTTTTCTGATGGTTCGGACAATTTAGAACCAGTTCTTAACTGGGACCAGTTCGTCACTCCCATCGCTACATAATAATCTGCTAGAGGTGCTGGTAGGTGGATCTTGTCACCTTTGGACTGGGAGTGTGAATCACAAGTTTCATTGCAGCACTATATTATATTGATTGTTTGGACAATAATAAAATATCTGCTGACATCATAAAGTCTGCAACGATATGATTTTGACTCAATTAAATTCAGGGGCCAGTGATCAATATAAGACGACATCAATTATACTCTCATTGTCTTTTTCTTGGGTGCTTGTTGGCACTAGGCTGCTAGCACTGTTTAAAGGTTAAGGAGGACAGAAATGGGAACACAGTCATACTATGGGAATTTCAAAACAAAGGCGTATCTTAAAGATGACAACATTTTATTGATGTTTTAACTTTGAATCTATGACATTAAGCGGTTGATCATTTAATCAATGCATCTATCCAGATCAATGGATCGTAACACCCTTACTTTAGACTAGAGGGTGGCATCTTTTTGGGAATTCTGTGAGTCACATGATTCCTGTGGGATACCTGTGGGACTGGAGTCAATTTTGCTATCCATCACGTGATTGAGACGGGACAGGAAAAAGAATCAACGGATGCCAACAGGATGGTAATCGTAATATCAAGCTAGCAATATAAAGTTTGCCAGCAGCTTCTGCCTTGTTTCTACAGACGAGAAAGTAATGTTTGTGAAGATAATATTATCATGATCACTACGCTAATTTCCATTTTGCATTGATGGTAATTCCCATTATGTGTTAGCATCAAGCTAACACACGGAGTGCTAGTTGTCTGCAACATGACTGAAGAATTTAGAACCAGAATAAGGTGTATTATCAAGTAGGTTTTCACTTACAAGGATTTGCCTGCGTGTTTGGTGCTTATACTTGATTAAATAAGCACAGCTTTTATAGCTTTTTTATATATAAATGTGCATTTCTAATATAAATATATGCTATATTCTTTGTAAAAACACAACATGGGAACAGGATGGGATGGGAGTCATTTTTCCGAGATAGGGATGGGACAGGAATTTTGTTTTTTCTCTGTCATGGGATTGGGATGGGACAAGACTGAAACCTCATTTCCTTGTCACCCTCTACTTTGGACGGAGCCAGGCAAGTTGTGTCCCCCTGTGTTTTCAGTCTTTATGTTAAGCTGAGCCAATTGGTTTTGTGGCTCTAGCTTCATATAATCTATCTATCCAGAACAGCTACAGGTCAACCTTCAGGTGAGACTGTTTTGTCAACTGCTTTTTTCAAGGTCAAGAACGAACTTTGAACCTCATCAATGTCTTCAGTTCAGTGTGATGCAGACCATAAATACAGGCCTGCAGTTTAATTCATAGACAGTAATCACCATTCCAATTTCCATATTGGTCAGAAAAAATGCAATTATCTTGTCAGTAGGCAGGATATGAAAAATATTGCCTTCTATCGCTCTCTCTCACGCACAAACCTCTCCAAGCCAACTGCATGCCAGACTCCTGTCTCCCATAAAAGAGATCCATTCTATCCAGTGAAGTATGATTTCTATCTTCTGGCAGATACTCAACATTCAAAGACTTGTCACTATGATGCCGCACGAAGCCATTTAACAAGAGACACCGACAGCAGAGACAGAGTGAACAAGAAGCATCAAAACCTAATTATCAGTCCCCAGCAGATGTAAGCCCCGGAGGAGAGCAACACAAACGAGTATTTAGTGATGTGGTCCATGAAAGTGCTGCACAAATCATTAAAAAGTCCCTCTGAGAGAAGAAAATGGAAGAAATTACTGAATGGTTATCTATGAGGCAAGCTGGATAGTGATCCAAACAAACAGATCAGAGACTCAGAGACGCACTGCTCTCTTTTTTTTTCGCATTTGCCTTCCCGTTAGTCCAGACTGGAAAAAGTGTGTGTATCGCTCCTTTGAGAGCAACAACCTAGATATAATCATACCTGGCTTGGCTTTGAGGCCCCTGGCTTTGAGAGATGGAAGACAGAGGCAGAAGGAGAATGAAAATGAGGGAGAGAGTTGTAAAATATGAGGAATTTTAAACCCAGACAGAAACATTTCCAGAAGACGTGAGTCACCTGAAAACACACACACAAACAGAGCACCGTGGAGAGGAAGTGCCAAGAGGCACTGATGGTGGAAAAGAGAAAACTGCTCATTATCTGCTGTTCTTCAAGCTCTACCAGGTAAACAGTGATAATGCCAAGCTATATCAGCTCTGACCAGAGCTGGGTTGCACAATGTAAGCGATGATCGGGACTCAGCAGCAGCTGGTGTTCATCTCTGCCCACGGAGTTGCCGTCATGAGGTTTGGTAAGACTGGTGCGCATAGCAACAGACCTTGTCACACAGCCAGGGTGTGGAGAGAAGAGGTGCAGAAACACCAAGCATCAAAGTGCCTCTAATGGTGTTCGCAAGGATCAGGTGGCGCTGACTTGTCCCCTCTACCTTTATGGGACCCTGTGGGGAGGGTCTGCTGAGGACGGGAGGCCACGCCTGATTGATTATCAGGAGGCTGGCACAAGGATTTGGGGGTCCAGTGTCCATTACAGTTACGGGGGCGCATTTGCCAGCAGCCATGGATGGAAGCTTGTCTAGACCTATCACGTTACTGAAATTACACTCCACACAAGGGACGACAGCTGTAGCGAGACAAGCAAGGCCCGTCACAGAGCATACCATTAGTGGTAGTAGCATGTGTAAACAATGGAAATGTTAAAAAAGAAACAATACAGCCTCGACTTTAAGCTCTAAATCAACTTCAACAACAAACATACTGCCAACTGGAACGCAAACTCAAATGATGAATCATACACAAGCCTTTTTATTGTATAACAAAGCCACATGGTTAGATTTAGAATGTACTGATGCCCGTGACACTGTAATTGTGAAGCTTGATTTGTTTGTTCTGTCTTGAGCATGTGGTTGCAATTTCATGACCTTCAAGCCGGCTGAATCACACTGAGTTTCAAGTGTGCTTCGTAAACACTGAGCATCAACATTGTAACGCGACACTTTTACAGACAAATATTGTGCCCCGGCGGTGTAACCAGCAAACACCCTGCAGTCAGAGCTCTGTATCAGCACAGCTCCCAGTCCTTGCAGTTTCCTTTATTGACAGAGCTGATTAAGTGCCTGATGATCCCTGTTGGTTCAGAGAAAACCCAAAACATCCTCTAATTAGCCAAAAAGTAGGGCTAATCTAGAAGCACACTCCCCCTCCCAGGAAATAATAATCACAGAAAGCACAATGTATTCCATGACATGAAGCAGAGACATGCTGAACAATGTCTGAACAACAACAACAACTGGCTTTTAAATAGGAGCGAGAATGGGTCTGAAATAGATCAATATCCAGATTCTAACAAAAAACTGTTAGATAAACTTCTGCACGCTAAACCATGGAACACTGCAAAAGTGGAAAACAAAGAGAGCCTGGCTAAGAGCTCGAAAGTCATGGCTCCAAGAGGAGAAAAGCTCACAGCCTGGGACCAATCATACTATGTTATCTGATGTGTGTGTATGTGCGTGTGTCTTGTCTGTCTGGATCTTGGTTCTTTCTGGATCACTGAGGGTGTATAGAGGGAAGGGAAGCTGGACCAAAACCTGGTGACCGCTCTTATCAGTGCCACCCACATATTTGGGTGCGATGGGGATGCTACCTGGAGCCTTTCCCCTGGACTGTGATGGTAATCAGCCTGCGCTCGGCTCAACGCGCATACTGGAGAGACGTCAAAGTGAGACGGGACCTCTGGATAGCAATCTTTGAGTGATATGGCAGAGTGTAGGACATGCTGAAAAAAACAACATCAAGGCAAGGAGACAGGGTCATCAGGACAGACCAAGATAACACTCAGATTAGATTAAAGTTGAACGGAAATTAAAAATCCCTATCTGCAAGAATATCAATATAAACTCAATATATCACCTTAGTGTTTTGATTTGTGTACTTACTTGGAAGGAAGAAACTAAAGTTTTATTTATTTTTCTACAGTGATTGTGGCTCCTATATTAGTGTGTTCCAACAGACAATGTTGGTGCTATAATTTTATTGATTGTATCGTTACTGAATTATTATCTTAATTATTATATCATTTATTTTGGGTAAAATCCCAGCAGGAAATGCAGCTATATTCAGGTAAAGAACTACCCTTTTTCATGGCACCAACCCCCAGTGAAAACACAGCAATGTCTCAATGCAAAAAACAACTGCTTTTCATAACACTACTGCTGTTGGAAACACAGCAACAGGTCGCTTTAAAAAACAACAACTTTAGATGCTAAATAGCTGCTACAAATGCAGTGAAGACCAGAAAAACAAGTGTTTTTACTGTTTGTTGGCTTCGAACAGTGTTCTGCATTAGTCTGAAGCTTGGCAGGTGCCTTGCCTTGGTGTCACGTCATTCACCATCCCCTCCACCTCCCAGTAACAAAGCCAGATCATATGCTATGTCACTTTAGCAACGTTGATATGATACTTATGAAACA
This sequence comes from Epinephelus fuscoguttatus, assembly GCF_011397635.1. Classification (NCBI taxonomy): domain Eukaryota; kingdom Metazoa; phylum Chordata; class Actinopteri; order Perciformes; family Serranidae; genus Epinephelus; species Epinephelus fuscoguttatus. Next base: position 35,893,163 of record NC_064761.1, read on the forward strand.
TGCAAATGTAACGTATCTGTTATTTGTACACCGATTAAAATGACTTGTTTATGGTCATAGTTCACAATTTGAATTTTGAATTAAGGGTGCATTCACACCAGGATAGTCCAGCGGACTCGGTTCAATTGGGCAGCAAACGCTGAAAAATTTTACACCTTCATATGGTGCAGTTCACGTTCACACTATACTTTTTAAAGCGGACCAAACCACCTGAACAACGTCACGCAGTTACAACAGCTGCTCGTTTGGGGGCGGTATTGCCCAAAACGACCACTGACCAGGAAGAAAAAAAGCATGAGGAAGAAGAAAACCTGGCTCATCGACTGGCCAGGACTGAAAACGGAAATCCATTGTGGGTAGCCAAAAACAACTGCAATATATAGTCCTCTGACCATATATCAATAAGCATCTGCACCTCTTCACTACTCTACGTCTGCCCACGAGACATTTTTCAACTTTTTCTTTTTTTACCTCTGCTTCTCCCGTTTTTTTTTCTGCCCAAAACACTGCGCTCTACGTCACTTCCTCTCTTTGGTTCACTTCCTCTCTTCGGTTCGCTGGATAGTCTGTTTGCATTTCCCACTGTAAGCAAACCGCACCAGGGTTCACTTGCAAGTGAACCAAGAGCCCTAGTTTTCAAGCGGACCAGGGTTTGCTCGTTTGGTGCGCACCAGAGTTCAAAAGAGCATTCACACCACTCCAAACGAACCGAACTATCCGTGGAAGGGAACCAGGGTTCATTTAAAGCGGACCAAATAGCGCCAGTGTGAGTGCGTCCTAAGTCCTAATAGTGACTTCGGATATTCTACACAACAAATCTACTTGTTTAAGCACAAAACATCACACAGCACAAAACCTTACCAAGTTGCATAAACCAAACCACAAATGTTTCACAACATTAACCATGTGTTATAATGTGTTTCAGCAGCATGTCACATTAACACGCTAAGAGCCTGCCCTGTCCTTTACTATAAGACACCGAGGGGTGCGACAAAGTGTCGGTATTTGACAACCTGGGTTGAAAAACATATGACATTCCATGACAGCATACGGCCATACAAAAACCTGAGCACAAGTGCAAATAAAAACATTGCTGGCTTTGTGTGTGCAGTTTGACTTGTGTGTGAGCTCTGCTCTTATCTGACACTGTGCTCTCGCCAGCTGTTTGTGCCTGGTGAGCTACTCCAGCGAGTCACTCATACAGTCAAAGATATCTGCGAATTCCAGCTGATAAAACAATCATCTGCTCTGCCTCACCCTGATTCAGAGCCAGTGGCTGTGTTTGATGTTTGCCTTTGGTAAACTGATTAGAGAAAGATGGCAGATTCGAGATATCACCGGCCCCTTATGTTTATTTTCTACCCTATCACCCGACTGTATCCCCAGACAGGCCTCTTGTTTTCAGTTGCTTGTTTTTACTCTACAGTTTGCAGCAACAGGGGATCTAGGTGTCTACATAGTGCCAAGCTCTGCATCAGCACATATGTGGTGGTGGCTTGTTAGCAGGGTGCAAGAGGCCACTTCAGTGCGTGACAGAGGGAACATATGGAAAAATGTTCAAACTTGATACCTACACCGTTGAAGCAAAGCAGAAAGAACTGAAAAGAACACTTCAGGATGAGGTCATTGTTTTGGTAGAGTGTAAGTGGCAAAACACCAACACCTTCAGGTCAACAGCCAACCGTCAAAAAGATATTTTGCCTCACAATCCCAAGAGGTTTAAAGCTTGGATGAAATCTGAGCAGCACTAGTCTACAACACAACTCTGTCTGACTGTAACTCTCATTTGTTCTCTAAATCCAGCGGATTAGGTCTTTTATATACAATATATAATTGAATTTTGAGAAAATGATTCTGCTATTATTTCAGGAAATCACTACCCGCAGATACATAAAGCCACAGCCAGGCACTACACTCTTTCCTATGACTTGCAAGCCCAAAACTGTCACTTTACTAGCCCTCTTCACGCTGGCTCTCAGCCTGGGCTGTCTTTCTTTTAGAGGCCCACAAGGGTGTAAGAGAGAAAAGGGGCTTCTGTTACTTTGATCAGGACCACTGGAGCTGAGGAAATCATCACTCTTTTCTTCAGACGAATGTGAATAACAGAAATAAAAAAATATAGATCGTCCAGGCGAGCTGAGTACTGGTCATTTTATGGAAAAAGAAATATGAATCTATGAAACAAACAGCCCACTGTCTAAAAGACACGCTGAGTAAAAATCCAGAGTATGATGAAGATTGTTGGTTTGAAAAAGCAAACTAGCCAAATGAAAACAGACAAAAAAAATCTCCCTTATAGGCCTTTTTCATGGAAGACATTTTTGACTTGTCGGTGGTGCAGTGGTTAGCATTGTCATCTCACAGCAAGAGGGCTGCGGTTGCCCTTCTGTGCAGAATTTGCATGTTCTCCCTGTATCAGTGTGGGTTTTCTCTGGGTACTCCAGCTTCCTCCCACATTCCAAAGACATGCAGGTTAATTGGTGAGTCTAAATTGTCCGTAGGTGTGAATGTGAGGGAGAATGGTTGTCTGTCTCTATGTGTCAGCCCTGTGATAGTCTGGTGACCTGTCCAGGGTGTACCCCACCTCTCGCCCAATGTCAGCAGGGACAGGCTCCACCCCCCCGAATGTCATTTCAGGATGTTAATTAAAAAAAAGACAAGTGCTCTTATTTCTTAGGTTCTTCTTCACCAAACTGGACCAATGTACCACTGACTGGAGAAGAGAAACTTTTCTGGAAACAGAGGCTGAATTCAGGCTTTGAGCTAAATGCTGGAGTGCTCAATGCTAACATGGTGCTGTTAAGCATGGAAACAGTCATCCCGTAAAACCTCAATTAATAGTCGGGGCTTTTTTTTGCTCCAATTACTGAACTCATCCATTGTGTATTTGTGACAGGATTTAAATTCCTTGCTCTTACTCGTTTTAAAGCACTAGAACATTACGAAACCCAGCATACCGACACAACTCCTATTTGTCCCGTTAAAACAATACTCACAACTCGGATTCATTTTTATGAAAAACCCTTTTGATTCTTTTGAGTGGCGGACCCTTACAGACTAAAGGAGTATAAAGAATTGAGGAGTGGACACAGTCAGACTTCACAGCCGCTTCAGAGATAGAGACACCACTTTTTTGTCTCTTGTTTACCATGCTGGTACGTCTGAGTGAATTAGTCTTTAGTGCTCGTGGTTTCAGGCAAATGAACTGAACAGCTGAACAGTGGAGAAGGTAACAATGTGTAGCATACTTCTGCCCATAGCTACTAGAGCTCTTACTTTTATTAGTGATGCATCAAGAACAATAACAGAAAATCTGACTGATTGATTAATGAGTTTAGACTAAAAAACTCCATTTAGGTTTCAGTCTTACAACAATAAACGTCCTTCAGTCATATGCTATGCTTTCAGCTCAGCAGATTTGAACACATGGCTTGCACATCCCTACAATACTCTCCAAAATATTATTGTGGGTATTTGTAGCTTCAGGCTACTTGAATGAATGATTAACATATTTCCTTCTTCTGGTGTGTTATTCTATGGTGACTCCGAGCCCTTTAAATGTGAGCAGATCCCAGACGAAGCACTGTGCAGAGTCACTACTGAGGTGTTCTGTTGCACTTAATAACTCAGCTTTGGTGTGTAGATTGGCCAGGAGCCAAACTGCGTATTCTGAGTCAGGTCCAGCTGTGCATTTCTTTCTGTGGATAACAGTTCATAGCCCTTAGTTAATACCCATACTGAATGGGTTCACTGGTGCAGGCAGGAAACAATTCATTGCTCTCACGTCTTGACTGAAAATATGGACAAACTGCGAGCCGCGACTTTCACACATGCATGTGAAGGAGATGTGAAGCAGGCCTCACACATCGTAGTAGCTGCAGGATGTGTGTCTGTGCCTGTGTGTGTTTAAAACTATCTGAAATAGACCATGCGATCCCCTTTGTCCGCATTAGTCCATACACACCATGTGCAATAGCAGGTTTATTCCCCCACCTGGTCAAGACTTGGCTGTGCAGACACTTAATAAGGAGTCACTGGGGCACATCATGTTCTCCAGCAGCCCCTCAGCCCAGACAGCCAGTCCAGCACAGCCAGAGCTCAGCCACAGGCACCTCTTGTGCTGCAGGCCATCGGTGAAAACATCCAAATACAGTCTGCTCCGTGGCCCAGACACCACTTCCTCCCCCATCAGCAGAGGTGAAGAGGCGCGCTCAGAGAAAATCTACATATTCACAGACTGACCAGGCACCTCGCTGCTGGCTTTGAAAATAAGCAAAGCATACACATGCAAAAGCAAACACGGAAAAAGACCCATGACTCAGAGTGAAATCAATGTGGATGCTTCCAAATCTGACTACTGAAAAACACTATATTTAAAGGAATAATTCACCAGTTTTGGAAAATACCCTTTTTGCATTCTTGCTGAGATTTAGATGAGAGAATCCACATCACTCTCATGTATCTATACTAAATACCAAGCTACTCCCATGAAACCACAACTACCTCTGAACAGAGCTATAGCAGCTCAGGCCATCCAGGATTTTGCAGGTGTTTTTTGGGACTGAAGCACTCTTTAATGCTTGACTTTATGGCAGCTTTTCTAATCATACATGCTGCAATGTTTTCAGACATTTTTCTGCAATGAAACTGTGACAGCAAGTTAAAATTACCAACACAGTTTTTGTATTATTCTTTCAGTATTACAGGCAACTTATTCCAGTGAGAATAAAACCGCTCTGTACCAAGTTTGTGATTTATACTACACTTACATTACCACTGACCATGCATATTTAATCTAACTCACTTTGATTCTGTCAGCCCCTGTAAAAGATTGGGATGCAACAGCCTCTGTCATAGTAATTGGGCTTGTCTGTTTTCAATGTGTTTCAGCCATTCTCCAGGTGTGTTTTGTAGAATTTCGTTTGTGTTCCACCAACTGTTTACACCCTGCTTTCAGGCAGAACATCAGGGGACTGTCTTGCACGATCATTAGCAGTAATTTTTGTTGGTAAATGTGAGACATTAGTGTTGCACATCTCTGCATCTTCACAACCACAAACAAGATACTTGTTATGTTGTGCTGGGGTATTGTGGTTGGTAAAACTCACAGGAAGCTACGCTTATTTGTCAAATCTGCAGAAAAGTTGCAGCAATTGGAATGACACTAATGATGGCTCTGTTCTATTCAAAAGTCTGAGTGAGTGTGACACTGAGGGAGCATGCACAGCACCAGGACCCTGATATCAAAGAAGCTAAATGGAATCAGTCAAATGCTGTCAATCTTCTCCCCTAACTCTTGACAAAAACGGCTCTTTTCATGTAACTGTTCCTTTAAGAAGGTGTCCTCTAATGGTCTCAGAGGCTAACTTGAATTCAACACTCAGTTGTTTACAGTCTTGGGCCTGCTTTGTCAAAAACATCTTAAATCTAAAATGACAAAATACAAACTGGCAGCAAATCCAGCTGTATACATAGCCATATTTTAGCAAAAATATGAGCGTTTGGCACAAATGGGGCATACAGATGGACAGAGGGGAAATGGATTATGCTGAAAGAGTGGTTTGAGAAGTTTAAGTGAGTGTTTTATTTTGCCATGAAACTGGGATGCTCTTGGAATTCACTGTAACGCTTGTCAATCCAAACTGAGTATTTTCCTACACAAAGGAACAAGCTATAAAGTTTTCAGAGCCACCTTTCAAGGTTTGAATTCAAAAAACATTTCCAAGCGAATGTTTTTTAAGAGAAGTGCTTGTGGTGTTTCATGGTTGGTTTTTAGTAGGTAAGTTCAAGAAACCTTCCACTGCAAGAGATAAGCCTCTGACTTGCCTTGCTTTAAATATGCCTCAGAAATAAGGAATAGGTTTTATCCTTTAGACTCACATTGGCGCTTTTTCACAGCCTCCTAGATGAGAGGATTGTGGCCCAAATGTGGCCAAGGATGTTAAACATGTTAAGATCGCCTTGGTTTCAAGCTGTAATTCCCTTTTTCCACTGGATTATCACCTCCTCCAGTCACGAAATATCACAGATCAGGGGCAGATTGTGTCAATGAGACCACAGTCTGACGCACTGTGTGCCCTTGTCGCAAGCCAAGTACTTCGGAAGATGCTGCTCGCGTCCGAACAGGCCAACCTGTGCCCACGACCCAGGTGGAAATGCAATCAAGGACCGGAGTGGGAGTGGGGATCTTATCTTATCGCTACACTCACGGAAACGAGTTTCTGCCGGGCCACCTAATCTCAACCAGAGCTGGGTGACCTTCTGCAGCCAAGGCTGTAGGCAGGGGAACAGACAGCTGGATTTCTGCCTCCTCCGCAAAAGTCCTCACTTGACCATGGAGGTGATGGGTTACCAACAGCTGGATAAATTGACGTGAAGAGATGGATTTCACAGAACCTCAAACTGAAGGTTTCACTGGACTATCTGTTACAGTTGTGCTGTGAGTGGTCATTTACGGAGCTAATTATTCTTTACATCTGTTAAAAAAGAACAATGTCAAATAAATGAGGCTTTTTTTTCTTTCAAAATTTTAGATGGATAAAATTCCGCACAGAGCCAAACACAAAAATGAAATACTTTCACTTCTGTTCTTCTCCCTCTGCTTTAAATCCCAATAAATAAACTCAGTAGATGACTGAAAAATATTAACTTTGGACAAAATAAATGAAAGCATACAAAAATCACTTTTACGACCAGACTTTGTCAGTTGACTGTATTCATGAACCATTATTTGGTCCATCACCAGCAACAGGGTCTCTTGAGAGCAAGTGAAAATAAGGTTTAGACGGCCCGTCTCATGGGCTGTGACAGCTTCAACAGCAGCAAAAATACACTCAATATTGTTTGGTTTTCTTAGAGGAATACTTCAGCGCCAAATGACCATCTCTGTATCAACTACTCAGCCCGTGTTAAGGTGAATTTGTCCTGCTCTGTAACTACTTCGACTCCTCCACGGTACACTGTGTGGAGTAAACATGATGGATTACAACAGAAGACAAATCCTTCTCATTGGTAAGATCACAGATCATCATTTAACTTTGTGTAGTAAAGCTTCAGAACAACCACAGCCACTGAAACCAGAGTGTAATTTCTGTATTTACCTGCTGATGCAGCACATTCACACACACTGTGTTTCTGTATATTTGGCCTTGGCAATGTTTGAGCCGACATCAGCAGCAAAATTGCAATGGCAAGTCTATACATGCTGCTTTTCACACTGCTGTGACTGAGGGGGAAGGGAACGTGGGACAGTTTAAGAGCCAGATACAGCGTTTTCAAAGGCCATGGGCCCATGATTCATCTTCAAACTCTGGCTAACTTTGAAGAGTTCTGCCATGAGACATGTTTTAAAGCACCTGAAGACAGGGAGTGGTTTTAAAACCGCCATCAACGTTTGAAGCACTATCAGGAGATGTGCTGATAGCTTGAATGAGCACACTAAAGAGTTCTGCTCAAAACAAATCAGGGGTTGGAAAAAAAAACTCGGCACAGACATTTAAATGACTGACTAATCACTGTCTTGTTGCTTTACCCTTTAGAGAGTCCAATGTTAGGCAAGCCCATGTGATCATGAGGTTTGGAGCAGGTTTATTTTACCATACCTAGTGGAGCTTCCAAAAACAGTGACATCAAAAAAGAAGTGTTAAAGCTCAGTAACACCAACATTTAAAACAGCAAAAGTTTTTAGCAAAATCAATGAGTTTGCCCACAGGGTGAAGTAAATCTGTGTATATTTTGAATGTCAAGTTCAACTGTGGTGACTTGTGGTGTGCTAATTTGCACCACTTGATTAGCAAGCCATCTTGACAGGGCTTACCTTCAGGGAACACAGAATCAGAGCATTCATTTCTGTTGGAGTAGCCTATTAACTGCTCCACAAAAGAGGCCTGGTTTTTATCAAGTTATGAGACGGGAGTCCATGGTGCAAATATGCCCCCTTGAATTAACAGTGCAAATATATTGTCCATCCAGAGATACTGAGTTGGAAATAAACAGTCAGTAAGTTTGCCAGCTTTTTCTGCTCTTCGATAGGTGTGTTTCCATTCAACTGGCCAGCAAATTTAAAGTGAATTTTTGAAATGTCACAAAAAAAAAATGTGAATAAGACACGTTTACGTCTAGTTGATGGTAGGGTTGGGCGTTGATGTCTATCGTGAACCACCCAAATCGACGAAAACACAAAGATACACACTCATCAACCACCTGAACACGACTCAACCCACAAACAACTAACATAATGCTTTATAGTAGCACAACTGTCAGAACTGAGGACTTTCACAATGTTGAATCAGTGATTGATGAATGACAGCCATCGGCCCAAAGCTAGTTAGCAGTATAGGCTACGCTTTATACATCGCTGTAATCCACCGTTAAATGGGGAATAAGTAGAGGCTGCAAAGCGATAACAAAAGAAGTTGCCTCAGCCATCAAACCCATCTACGAGAGAAATATGGAGAGGTTTTCAGGAATTTGTTTCAAATAGGCAAGTTTTAATTGTTGTTTCCAGGGTCCGAAAATTAACACCCGCCACAATAAAAGCCCTAGAAATACACACTGCATCACTGCTTACCAGGGTTGAAATGACTTTTTTTTGTTTACCTGCCACTGTGGCTGGTGGATAGGCCTCTTCTTTAAGTTTGTATCAATATAACACCATAATATCTCAGTAAAATGTGCTGAAACAAATGTATATGTGAATCAAAAAAGCCGATTTATTATTTGGCCGGTAAAAATATGCATCTACCAGCCACCTTGGCCGGTATGTCAAAATGTTTTTCAAGAAAGGCAAAAACCACCTCGAGCAAGCATGAAAACCTTTTTGGCCACTGAAGAAGTTTTATCAAATTTTGCATCTTTCATGCAGCTTTTTTAATGTGAAACTTCAAAATGCACATGAAGATACATTAATGGAATCACAGCTACGAACTCTTCATTGAATTCAATAACGTACAATCCTGAAAAGAGCAGTCTAGAGAAAACAGAAAGAACCTTGGAACAAACATCAGCTTGTTTTCACCTTGCAAGTGTTAACTTACCAAACAGAGTAGTTGACCAGCTAACCATGCAATAATCCTCCACTAACAAGCCTCTAGTGCAGCCTATGTTATAGATGAATTAACTGTGTGAGTGGGCCTTTACTACCTAGCTTTGCCCAAGAAGCTTCCTCTAAGCAAAAAGGGAAAAGGATTGGCCGCTATTATCAGGGTCACTGGTTAAAAATAGAGCAAACAAGGGCAGTGGAAATAGCGAGAGCAGCAGAGCTTGCACTCTTTATCAGGCTGAACAATAAAGTCCCCAGTAGATGACAGGATGTGGCAGACAGATCATCTCTCACTGGGCTATACTGTAAATACTCTGTAAATGCTGACAAACCAATACACAACTCTGCCTATACTGATTGCGATTGTGGGTTTAGAGCACTGTTAAATGCTTTGCTATATCCTATTCTGGTTCTAGGTCTAATCTTGACTAGTTTATTGAGGAGTTAATTATGGTGGTAGAAAAAAATAACTCAAGTTTAGTTTCTACTTGTTACTAAGAGTGACTCACTTCAGCCGGGGTGTTGTCTGGTCCCTCTGGAACATGTCCTCTCAGGTTGATGATGTGGACCTCCTGAGGGAGGCTGGCGGTGCCCCTGCTTGCACAGCCTGACAGGGCGGTGAAGCTCTTCAGTGTAGCCTGCACCGGGTGTCCAATCCCCACCGGCAGCAGCTCACAAGGGCTGCGAAACAATGGCCCTGCGGCGTAGAAAAGAATACTGTATGAATCAAATGGTACAGTATGTGAAATGTCACGTCTCACATGATGATGACTTGTTTATATGTCCCATGGCCATAATCGTCTACTGCAGAAAGGAGTCAGTGTTACAACAGAAAAGAGAGTGCAGCTGTCTTCTTTTCAACGCATAGAACTTAGAAATGCAACACCTTAATCTTTCTGAGAATTTAACCATTTATAATCTGTACTGATGTGAGCTGCTGACGATGGTGGTCTCGCTAGAATATTTTAAAGTACAGCAATTCCTCATTTTAAAAAGCAACTCTCTGTAAAGTTTTTTTTTCCTCAGTGAAGCGACACTCAGTCTGACCATCTATAAGCTGAGGAACGTGTGAGGCATATAATCAACACACAGCACTCCAATTGTAATTCCCTTTAGGCACTTTCAACCGTTTTTATTTTTCCTTGCATGGTCAAATTTGACCTCATTCAATCACGTCGGAGGAAACCAGACTTTACACTCAAAGTGCACTCCGTCCTGTAAAGGCTGTAACCAACCATTAGCTGTGGCCTTCACTAGTTGCCTTGGAAATGTGACAATATCCTGGACAAAGCATGGTCTCTACAGTAATAATCCACTGAAATACACAGTCCATTGTGTCTTCCACAAGGGCAAGCAGTGAACTAAATAACTGGATGATTTGATCATTGGGATTTGATGAGTAAGCGATGACTCTTCAGGTGCTCTTACACCTGGCCTGTTTAGTTTGGTAAAAAACAACCTCGGGTCCATTAGCGTGGTTAGTACGGTTTGTTTGGGTTGGCGTAAAGGCTGTCAATCAAACCCTGGTGCAGACCAAACAACTGAGCAGAGACTGCTCGAAAAGGTGGGTCTTGGTCTGCTTCCATGGACTCTGGTGCGGTTCGTTTGTAGTGTGAAAGAAAAGGAACCAACCACGGGATTATGATGATGATTATTAGATATGATAGCAGATATGTGATTTTAGCATGATTTCAAAAGCTAACCTGGTCATAAATCCACCTGCTGATCGTGAAATCTGCCTGCGATCTCATAATTGATCCTGATAAAGGCAAAGTATATTCCATAACCTATTTATGCTAATGTATATGACGAACTTCAAAACTGTCCAATCAATGCGTCTGATATGAATATCACTTAAGTCAGAGTTGGTTGGGGCTGAAGACTTCAAATTTTAAAATGATAATAATCTGAGGGTATGGAGTTAAAAGGAAGTGACCTATGTAGCCCGCTGTTTATCTCTGCTTGAGGCTAGCAGCTCAAGGCTACATTAGCCGCTACTTGCATGACACAACCAAATCTCCAACCAGACTGTCAGCAGTACAGTTGCATTGTGGGTGATTTTGGCACCACGAGGAAGAGGTGTGTGCAGAAAAAAAAGATGATTTCTCTGGTTCTGCTGTGTCAACGTCGATGCTCCAGAAGTGCAAAGTTGAATCAATGCAGTGTTTGAGCGCTGCTGCTAATGCAATACGCGCAATGACTGTCAATGTTTACATCCATGTGTGATGTTTTATTTTTTATAATTTCTGCACCATATATGCGTATGACTATTTATGTTTTATGTATACATATTGTCTTTTTATACTGCCGAGTTATGTGGAGAGTTTGCCTGGCCTCCTCTAGTTTTCGCACTCATGATGTATGAGTAATATCCTGTGTCATCATATCCAATTCACTCATAACAAACTATCAGTTATCTTTATGGGCCGTGAGATTCCATATTAGTGTATTACTTGCAAAAAGGGACATTTGTTGTCTCTCTTTCACTCTCATTTCAGTCACAGACATCACAGCAGCCACGACGACAAAAAAACACTAACTGAGCCCCAATCTATCAAGCTAAGCAGCAGTCAGCAGGGTGTACGGACACTGAAGCTCAGTCTCTTGGGTCTCTATCTGTGTTTTGTCTACTGCACAGTCAGCTGTAATGAACAGCGTAGTGATCTGTGAACGTCTGGGCTACTTGACCTAAACAAAGATTCACTCACTGTTTACAGGATCGCACTTAGCATCCGCATTTGCTCTTGCATGATATGGAACTTCCTTTTCAGCCACAAGCTTTCAGGTGGTTAACAAACTTCACCACAGCCTGAGATCTTCTAATAGTGTAAACTTCCTTTACGTTTTACATCTGTGTGACCCACTTAAATATATTTAGGGCGTAACTTAACACAGAAATACAACCGTTTCACATGAAGTCAGGGTGGCACAAAAGCACAGCATCGAGGTTTGCGTGAGGTACCAAACAGCTCTTTTCCATTAGTGTCATGTATACTATGAGAGCATCAGTGGCCAGGTTTATTCCATGGGGTCAGACCTTGTGTTTTACCCCACAGCCTTGTGCCAGCCAAGGGCCGCTCACATTTCAAACACATCACGCTAAACACGCAAAGGTTGCCAATAGCAATCAGATGGAGCATTTGGAAATCATTAAAGTCCAAGTGAAAGACAGTTAGATAACAATGTTAAATTCTCCCCCCGACTGACTGCAAAAACATAGTGCCTCAGCAGCGGGGTACAGCTAGGGGGGAAAACTTTTTTTTTTTTTTTCTAGTCGGAACACATAGCTATTGTTTTCTGTTTCCGTGCTGTCCAATAAGCCTATGTTACGTCAGCATAAACCCAGAGATTATATATGGCATGGCTCCCCTCCTCTTTGTGAGAAAAAAAAAACAGGGGCTTTATTGTAACCATATTTGTCTCTTGAGACAAACCCTGGGCCCTTGACAGATGTCTCAACCTGGACTTTGTGCTTTCTCTTGTTGCCTGTGAATCACTCCAAGCCCAGATACATTATCTTATTGGGAGCATACATATATTAGAACATGGCAACTGTGCTGATAAAAGAACGAGGCTTAATGGCAAAAACCTGTGGTGCATCAGTTCAACCCCCGCCTAACCCCCTCCTCGTTCTTCCTCCCAAAGGACCGAAGCCTAACCATGTCATCAAGCCTTACTCCCACAAACACATCTGAGGGCACTCCAACTCACTTTTTCCCCTCACACATGGAGAATAACAAACAACTGCCAGACAAACAAAGAAAAATGGAGCTCTTTCTGGGAGACTGCCAAAAGATTACAATACACATTGGGCAATGATCTGATTTTTCAAACTGCATAAAAATACAAAGGGAGGCATGTGGGACAGAAGGGCCCCACATGGATATAAAAGTAGGGCACTCAAAGTTTCGTGGTAATGTTTCTGCTGAGCCGAAGACTAGACTAGACTTTTATGACAGTTTCATAGATAGTCATTCTGACCAGAAGATGATTCATGATGATTTTGGTGACCTCCCTGACGACGACTTTGTTGCTGACATGAAGGAAAGAAAACAACTCCTTTGATTTAAATGATGTTGTGTTCATTTCTCTGGTGCCGCTCTGATGACAGTTTGTAGATTAAACCCACATCAACTGATCTTTCTGCCAGCCGGGGGCAGCAAAAACAAGCTCAAAGTCAACACGGACCTTTAAGACACCTTTGAGTCTATATCGCTAACATTTCAGCAAACAGTATTTATACATCCAGCACATGCAGAACAACACTTGCATTCATTTCGGATTTCTGGCCATCTGAGGAATACAAGTCCAATATTCACTTTCCTTTTTGCTCTGGTTTGGTCTCCACCAACTCCTACAGAAGTAGGTTCATCAGCTAGTCACTCGCGTTCTCTGCCTTTTCGTGCTGGGTCGGGTAGCAGTGTGTTCATCAGAGTTTGTACCTTGACAACAGCTGTCTGATGCATGTGGTAACTACACTAATGACACCCACGAGACTGAACCAGAATAGTTAAGTCACAGGTGGTTAAACTAAAACAACATGCTGAAAGACAATGAAAAGCCCAATCGAGCTGGACTGCCCCCTTTGAGTTAGGGAGTTACTGCCCCAAGCGAAAGAGTTCAAGTATCTCGAGGTCTTGTTTATGAGTGACAGTAAAATGGAGCATGAAATAGACAAGCCTCTTAACGCCATCACAGTGGGCACTGCACTAAACCATCGTGGCGAAGAAGAAACTGAGCCAGAGGGCAAAGCTCTTAATTTACTGACCCATCTATGTCCCAACGCTCACCTCTGGTCATGAGCTTTGGGTAGTGACTGAAAGAATCAGATTGTGAATGGATGCAGTTGAAATTAGTTTCCTCAGTAGGGTGTCTGGGCTCAGCCTCTGAGATAGGGTGAGGAGCCTGGACATCTCAAAGGAGCTCTGATTAGAGCCGCTGCTCCTTCAAGCCAAAAGAGGCCAGCTGAAGTGGTTCGGGCACCTGATCAGAAATCCTCCAGGGCACCTCCTGTTAAAGGTTTTTTGGGCACATCTAACTGGTAGGAGGCCCCAGGGTAGACCCAGAACACGCTGGAGGGATTATATATCCCATCTGAGCTGGGAACGCCTTGCAATCCCCACCAGGAGCTGTAGGTTTTGCTGAGGAGAGGAAGGTCTGCAGTACTTTGCTCAGCCTGCTGCCCTGAAACCCTTCCCCAGGTACATGGATGAAAACAGATAGAACTATAAGGCTGTATGATAATATTGTGTGGGTTTACTACTATGAGAAACCCCCTTCATATTACACATAGTAATCTGATTCATGGGTAATACAAAAATATTGATTATAGCAGCTTTAACTACTTGTAATTCAGTAAGAAAAGGAAAGGCCTTCATTCAATTCATCCACAACTTGTGGATTGTGTGGTGAAGGCTGCAGCCTCTAGGGCAGTGATACTCAACTTACAGCCCCAATGCCAAAACTGCCCCACCATAGGGTGTCCGGTGGCCTGCCGATTGTTTTCTAATTCACAATGAAAATAAACTGATTCACACTGGGTTTTTATTTTGGTACTTTGAGTGTAAATAAGTTGCCAGATTGCATAAAAAAATACAATAAAGTGCCAGGAACAGAAGTCTAGGCTACACCCCACATGTCCTCAAATCCTAGATATGTTTGATGTGGTATAATCCCTTTTAAATATAACCTTACATTTACAACTAAAAAGCAGTTGCAGCCATTAGAAGGGAGAACTACCTAAATTAATAATTCCAATATGTTATTTCCATGGCCTTGGAAAGTTCGATCAATATTTGTGAACATGAGCTACTCTCTCTCAAAGCCAGAAACCACAGAAGGAAGTCTCAAACCTGTGATGTCATAGGGTATACAGTCTAGAGCTGCTCCATAGACAGGGCTCCCACACATCTTCATGGACAAAATTTCAAAACTTTTCCATGACTTTCAAGAACCCATAAAAAAAAGAAAAAAAAAAATATTCTTGCCCCACTTTCCAGGCGTTTTTCAAACATGTCAGATTCAAACTCTAAACATACTTCCAGCTCGCTGGCATACATGAAGACAGAGGGGGAATGTGGGGAGAAAGTGACGAAATGCGCATGATGGTAAACAACATGAGAGCAACATTATGGTCATTAGTTTCCCGGTGCAGTGCAGGGTGGCGAACCCCGCACAGAGCTAGTTTCGAGCAGTGCAACCCGAGGCGCACTCAGTTTGGTAGTTTGGCAGACCGAGGTGCGCTGAGATGGGTGTGGCGGCACAGCAGGGGGTGGTGTCGACAGATCCAGCTTGGCGCAGTGACAGTTTCGTGCCAAAAGGCTTTGCCGAAGGTGCACTAAAAGCTTGCCAGCTGAAACCAGGTCTACTGTCAGCGCAGGCAGAGCGCAGCCGGTGTAGTGGCAGTTTGGCTGACCGGCGGACAGTGCGCACACTATGTCACCAAAACCTCACAGGCAGGTCTCCAGAATGTCAGGCACATTAATGATGCAATAAATACCCACAAAAACCACTAATCAATGCAACTATCTACAATCAGCACATAAATGTATCTCTATATCGACTGTCCCATCACATCTGTCAGATCAAAGGGGATTGGCACCGTTTGGCACGTTTGGCACACGTAATGGAAACCCAACCTCATTTGATTAACACAGCTGCAAACTAATGAGTTCACATCCCTCTCAGCCAACCACAAACAGCCACAGCATCAGACAGGGAGTATATATTCAGCATCTGTCATCCTAGAAAAGTCAAAAGAAAAGAAACAGAGTGAGACTGCGAGAGAGAAAGAGAGAGCGTGCGCGCACACGAGAGAAACGCAACATTGACTTACAATTGTGGTGACCTCCTCCCAGGCTACCTTTGCATCATCAGCCCGTGGAGGTCTGCTCACAGTTCCGTATATTCGGACCTCCCGGACCAAAACATCAGTTTCCTCCTGGGAGAAGTTTGGCTGTCTGATGCTGCTGCTCTCTTCTGCCATGGCGAATTGAGTAAACTCTCATTACGCCTTCGCCCAGCGCATTTAAGGGCGAGAAGAGGGGCTCATTTGATTGGTATGATGTGAATCGGCTGTGTAAAACCCACTCCACGCCTTCTCTCCTCCCTCTTTCCGACTTGCGCAGGTAGGAGGGACGGAGGTGGGAAAGAGGAGTAGCTGTGCCAGCGCGCACGGTGTGCCAAACTTGCAAAATCCACCTGGCCACACCCAGTTGGCGAAGCGCAGGTGCGCTGCGCTGCGCCTCCGCCTCGCCCGGTCTGCGAAACTAGAGGCCTATGTCATCAGCTACAGAAAATAAATTTGCTGTTATGTTACTTTACGTGGAAGGTTATGCAAGAAAGATTACTGTAACAGTTTCATTACATACAACAAAATTTTAAGACTTTTCCAAAACTTACAATGATTCTTTTTTTAACTATTTCCATGACTTTTCCAGGACTGGAAAACTTGACTTCTCCAGGTTTTCCTCGACAGGAGGAACCCTGATAAACAATGAATGCGAGCCTGATTTTGTGGACCCAAATTAGCCTTTTTTACTGTGGTGTTCTCAGTTTTGAAACAGAAAATGTTCCCATATACCCAAAGGATTCCCTTTGCTGCTCTCCATGTCATCTCGAACATATTTCTCAAGTCACTGTCTATGGAGCAGCTCCAGACTTCACACTTGATGTCATCACAAATTTGACTTTAAGCACTCTAGTTTTTGGATTTAGGAGAGAGTTACAATTTCAATGCAGTACAATATCTGAGCTCTAGCAAAAGTTCATACAGAAAGACAATACTTTCTATTCTCAGGCTGTAAGTTTTCTTTCTCACCCTGCCATTCTCATATGCATATTCTCACTATCTCTAGGCGTCACAGTCAGGGTCTGAGTCATCAGCTGTTCACAATCAACCAACAGCACAGCGACACACCTTCTCTGTCAGCCTATCATCTTACAGCGCTTCATTTTATATATGGTTCTTTCTCTGCCATAGTCCTTTCCTGCTGCAGTCATGCGAGCCCTCCACCACCCCATCACCACCTAGTTAATACAGATTCATCAGCCTCAGCAGTCAGCAGCCTCAGAGTCATCATCCACCACCTCCACCAGTGTCTGGACTCCATGGGGGGATTTAACTTGTCTGTCTTGTCTCTCCTGATTGAACTGTCACATAGGCCTTTTGTCAGTCCTTGTGCCAAATTAATTTACTTTGTAAGTTAATAAATCAGTTAATTTGAAAATAAAGACTTTCCAAGAAAAAAAAATGTTATAGGTCTTTTATTGTTCTGTATCTGATGAATACTATTGATGTACATTTATTAACTGGGCCCAGATTTCCTGTCATTTTGCATATTTTCCATATAGTGTGCGTTTTGCCAAATAATCATTCAGAATCAATTAATGCTTTCTAACGATCCCTTTATTTTACTTTACGAGATTGGGTTGATAGAAGAATCTTTCACCAGAAATGACTCCATCCTGAGCTGTAAGGACACACAGTCGTTACACTATGATGATTCATAATAAATCTATGAGCCTTCAACATGACCTTTATACATTTATAATAAACCTTTAAGATGATAAAGGCCTTCATCAGTCATTCAGTTGTTCTATCAAGATGAAACTAACTGATTTCTAATCCTATCACATATGCTATCCCCATCAACCTCCAACCTAGATGGACAGAAAAGAGTTTAAGGGAAAAAATGTTTGGCTCTGCCACAGCTTTGTGTCTTCTGTCACCTGGTCCGTCTGCCTCTCTCCCCCGCTTCTGTCTGCCCTCCTCTCCCGCCATTTTTCCTCGGTCATCGATGGAGCACAGAGTATGTCCTGTCCAGCTGCTATGAGTGCCTTTTAGCTGGCCAGGCCAAACGCCCACAGCGGAGGAATGAGAGAAGCTGTTGTTCAATCTGCCCGAAAAACAAGTCCAGCCTGGTCCCAGACACTCTGCAGACTACACCACAAATACCCCCTTACCCCAACAGATACAGCAACATCTGATGGTAAATCTGAGACTCCAGCTGTAACAGTAATCTCAAAAATTTATTGTATGTCTTTACAGAGATGAGAGTACCAACTGTATGAAGGATGAGAGGAGGAGAGTGTAACCTTATAACTATATCCTACACTGAAATATGTAGAAAAAAAATCTGCTGTGTCCATTTAGACCCTTTTGTAGCCTGAAGCTTACCACTTTTTGTTCCTAAGTACTGAATTATTGTGGTAAACTTACTGTAAAACTGTATTGTGGTAAGCTACAAACTAATATCCCCAAACCTCAGCAAATTACATGAAAATGATCTATTATCAAAGGAGGTGCAGGGTAATTACAGTGCACTTTTGGGGCTTAGCATTCATTTTGAAAACACTGGAATAAAAGTGGTGAGATGCTTCATTTCCCCAGGAATTGGGCAAAATCTGATCCATGATATATGAGATACTGTACGTTACATAAAGATGAATGTTCCGAGACCGTCATTACACTGCACATCAATCTCAATCCAGCCAACCAGCGCATACTGCGCCTGCAGCTGAACGACAACAAAAGGCTGGAAAACTCTACTTTACAATCTCTTAACTTTGAATCCTGACGATTCATTTTGTTAACGTCCAAGTAAGGGGGTCTTTTTCTCTGTGTCAGGCTAAATCAGCAACACCGAGACTTTAGAAAAAGCTAACATGGACAAGACAGCCAGATCCTGATCCGACCCAACAGACTCAACATCAACATCTCATTATCCCTCCTCGCCGACCAGCTGTGAGGTCAAGTCACGTTCACAAAAAAAACCTTTGATTTGAATAGTATGGAAAAAGAATGTTATGAGTCTGAATGTCTGTAAATATCTGGTTCTATATTTGTGATGTTTTGCAAAGTTGTGAAAGGTAAAAAGAGCAGTGTGTAAGATTTTGGGGGGATTAAGTGTCGTCTAGTGGTCAGGGTTGCAAGCTGCAACCAGATGAAACTTCTCCCAATTAAAATTCCTTCAGCGTTCATTGTTCAGGAGGTTTTTTACCAACAACTGAATTATGTGCAGAGGTCTCTTCCTCTCCAAAACAGACGGACCAAGTGATTAAAAGCGGTAAAAACTCTGAATAAAGCAGTTTGCTTGTTCTCGGCTACTGTAGAAATATGGCAGCGCAACACTGTGACCTCTGTAGACAAGGACCCGCTCCCTATGTAGATAAAAACAGCTCATACTCAGCTAACAAAAACACCACAGCTCTTATTTTCATGTCATCACACACTAAAGAAAACATACTTTTTATATCATGTTCCATTCCTGCCCCTAAATCCTACACACTTACATTTTGTTATTTTAAAAGTGCCTTGCCTTGTTGAGATTCAACACACTTCTCTCACATATTCAAATCTGCCCTTTCAGCTTTGCATGCTGGGATTTGAAAAATGCTGAACGAAAAAAAAAAAGGTTTGAAACGATCTAAGGTAGAGCGGGCACCACCCAACAGCTTGTTGTGCTCTGTGGTTTACATGCACACAACACTGTGGATTACGAGATGTCAGAGCTCAGTGGGGCCTTTCTGACAGCTGGTATACCTCCAGCAAACAAACAAAGGATCAGAAATTGATCTTTATTTAGCCAACAGGGTCTATGAAAAGATGTTTGTTATCGGCTGCCTTCCAGACTCCTGCAGATCAGCTCAGGATACCTCCTCATGTCCACAATCAAAATGTGTGTTAAACAATAAATGAGCTCTTGTAAAAGAGTGAAGACTGTCATCAGTGGAGTCAGCAACCAGGCAGCATTTCAATAACTCTCTGACAAATGTCACAGGTGTAAAAACCACATCTAATGGTGTAAGAGGAGTTTGTGGTTTTCACTCTGAAAGTGAGAAGTTAGAGGGAGATTTCTGGGTGGAAAAAATGACTTTCATCATCACTTTCACTTTCCAGTTTCCATTACAGTTTGCCAGAGCCACTTCAACTAAATAGTCTTCACTTTACTGGTTATGATCAACATATAAAGCTGAAACATACTGGTATTAAAATGGGTAATTGCTGCTCAACCATACTCAGTTTCTGGGAAAAAAGTAAGAACTGAATCCTGTCAACAAAGGACCATAGTATAAAACGGTTGCACATTTTATTAGGCTTTTTGTGCAACATAGATGGCTACTAAATGCTAGTATGAAGTATTATATAGCAGCTTGGTATGGATATAACATCAGGAACAATTGTAGTAGAAAAGGCTAAACATTTGAAATAGTTTAAATCCTAGAAAACAAAAGAAGTAGCAGACTACAGTTGCTGAAGTTTCAGTTTAGGTGAAATACAGTTGGAGTATCAGTTGAAGTGAAAATCCACTCACAATTCTCTCTCTATCCCATCATTTCCACCAATCAGCTGACTATAGGTGCTCCCTCTCCCGGTTAGCCAATCAAACTTTGCCATGATCTCCCTCAGTCGTTCATGTTGCTGCTGCCAAACTTTAAATCTGTTCTCCAGCTGTCATTTTAGGCGGAATCATCGCACCCTTCTCCACCCCATTCACCTCCATCACCTTATCCAGAACCCAGGACGAGCTCATCAAAAGCCCACTCCTCCTCACATACAGATCCTCAGTTTCCTCTTCATCTCATCTCATCACCACCATCACAAGCGACTAGACTCCATAGGGGGGATCCCTAATCTACCACGTCTTTACCACCTTCCTGGACTATAAGACATCACAATGGGGTCTAATCGCCAAAGACTTTTCACATTTCTCATCCTTGTGTGCACATGTAAATAAATATTCTTTGTGGAGACAGAGAGGGAGGACAGCTCAGCCACTTTAGGCAGCCACAGTGTCAAATGCAAGACGCAAGCAGAGAGCGGCGACGGCCAGATAGGTGCCTCCAGTGGGGAAAGCAAAGGAGCAAAAGTGTCCTTCCATTTTGTCTCATATTGCGAATATCTGAAGCAAACAGAGCGATAAAACGCATCAGACTCAATCTGCAGGTTTCTGTGCACAATGGTTTCTATTAGATGACGGATTTTCACTTTTTTTTATTGGTTATCCAACTGTCTGCCTAGTTCATGACCAGTGTTCACCACAGCATGACTAATTCTACACAAGCAGTAAAGGACATGAACATGAAATACTTAACACTTGTGACTGACGTGCACCTTAATCCACCTCTTTTTCTCCTAACCACCCACAGTTAAATGTTTATTTCTTCTGTTACACCTTTTCGGGGGATTAGCACTGAGTATACACAGACTGACTCTAAGAGCAACACTGGATATGGCATTACAAGACCACGTGCATGAGGGATTTATTTTATTACGTGTATTCTTTTATTGTTTTACATTGCCTAAAACGCTCAACTGTGATTGTGTTAGAAGTAAAACAGGAAGTGAACAAAGTCAATCCAGATTAAGAAGGGACAGACTGTAAAAATACTCACTTTTGATATATTTAAACAGTGTGAGGTCCAGACAGTGATGTCACTAGACACTTTTCACATTCTTTGGCATGCTCCTTTTGGACTGCAACCTCTTTTATGATTTAAGTGCTAATATCTCTTTCAGATTTGTTGTATCCCAGACTATTATAGCGAGTGATAAAACGAAAGTCCTGCTTTCATTTTTACACCTTTCAGCAGACTACAAGCTTTTCAAAGTGCAACCACATGGTACTTAAAGGGAAGAAACCAATCGCTATGTAAACTGACATTACGCAGACTACTGGTTGTCTTGCAGTTCTTGAAAACGATCCGCCTGAACAAGTCATTTTAAAGGAACAAAACCAGCCACATACTTAAAAACTATTGCAAAAACATCAGTGAAATCGGATGAGATCACAATTATAGAGGATCCATGGTATTTTGGGGGAATCTGAGCATGACTTCAGTAAAAGAAAGAGGGTCTGGAGCTGGAATAGAAATAATGCTGTAATAAATTTGTAATGCTCCAAAGTGTTCTGAGTCTGTAGTTTTATTGAATATATCCACATGAGCACTAACACTGTGAAGTGAATGCTTCGCTCTCATGTTGGCTGACATCATATTATCACACATTTTATATTAGTCACACAGAATCTGAGATTACTCCACCAACATAACGGACTGAATCACAATTATCTTCCTGAGAAGATGACAAAAATCAAAACTAATAATGCATGCACTGTTACTAAACAGCGACTTCCTGAAATGAAGTTGAGTTCTCTTTTCAATTTTGAGATAACTGAAAAAAGACTGTCTCTCTTATCCTCTTTATATATCTACTCCTTAGCCATTGATATAGATCTAATTACTGCAATAATAGGTAAGTTCAGCTACTAAAAATAATGATCTATGGATCTATAGAATTTCATAAAAACAGAAAAATGCCTCATTACGATCTCTTAGAGGAATACTTCACCCGCAAAATGACTATTTGTGTGACAACTACTCACCACATATTACCCTGAATTCACAACGAAAATGTTTTTCTCACCTCAACAGTAAATGGAGAATCCAAAAAGGCAAACATTCTTCGTGAATGGAAATAAATGGGAAACACATTTGACAACAACACAACTATATCAAACCAACCATTGACAAACTCTCGCACAACTCGTGCAGTATAATCTGTGCTCATTTATTCAGTCATATGCTCAGTACCTCCCAGACAAATGCTTTTTCGCGAAAACGTTACACTTAAAAACATACTAGTACAAACAGTCTCATGCACAGCCGAGTGGCGGGCCTGGACACACAGGTGTGTTTGAATTCTGCCCAAGACATGCTGAAGCACAATCAGGATGTGCTGCTCTTAGGCAGAAGTCTAATGTTTACACTGTCAGAGCTGTGTGAGGTTGTCATTTGGATGTTTTGATGTAGTTCTGCTGTTTGTGTTTTTTGGATTAAAAAAAACAATGTTTTCTTCACGAATTCAATGTAACATGCGGTAAGTAATCAGTAACACTTTACTTGAAGGTATCTGCATAAGAGTGACATGACACTGTTATAACTATGACATGACACGGTAATGAACCTGTCATGAACATTATGTACATGTCATAAACCTTTATGACTGCTGTCATTAAGTGTCATTCAGTTGTTTGGGTTGTCTTGATTATGACAAGTTGACATTAAATTTGTTTGGGATGTCCTTACAATGACAACTTAACATTAACCAGGATGACATTACCAGAAGATGTCTTTATGTTAATGTCAAGTTGTCATTGTAAGCACATCACAGGACATTCCAAACAAATTTAATGTCAATTTGTCAAGACAACTTCTGGTAATGTCACTTTATTAACGTCAAGTTGTCATAATCAAGACAAAAACTGAATGACACTTAATGACAGCAGTCATAAACATTTATGACATGTACATAATGTTTATGACAAGTTCATGACAGTGTTATGTCATAGTTATGACAGTGTCATGTCACCCTTATGTAGATACCTTGAAGAAAAGTGTTACAAAGTAATCTATATACAAATGGTCATTTTGCGGGTCAAGTTTTGTTTTAATGGCCTGGGTTTTCAAATGACTTGTTCTGCACGCCAATAGTCAAACACCGAGAAATATTTAGTTTAATATCAAAAAAGACAAAGAAAGGCATAAAATTGTCACAGCAAAAAACTTGGAACTAGGGGATGTTTGGCGTTTTCCTTAAAAAATAAATGCTCATTCATATTGTATCATGAAAGCTTCTGTCAGTTTCAAAGCTCTGGTCAAGTTTAAACTTACTTTATTCAGGACATAAAACTGTTATGTTAAAACTAGTTTTAAATTTCAAACTGAAATTGCCAGGCTGCAACATGCATTTGTCAGTACAGTCTTCTCCTATTTTACCAGCTATAAACACCTCCCAAGAGTGCACGTACAGTAGTTGCCTTCCACACTGCGGCACCGAGCCAAGATTTGGGTACAGGAAGTGATGTCAGTCTGTGTGCCAGTTAGGGACAAATCTGATATTCCCACAAAGCCATTTCCGAAGATAAACAAACAGAACCTCCCCCGTGTGTGTGTATACACATCCTCACATGTCTCGTTCCCAGTACCCTCCCAGTATTCCAGAAAGTCAAAGCAGTGACGATAACTTCACACACGTCAACACATAAAGCAATGTCATGATTCCCTGTCTGGAAAAAAACAATGGAGCAGAGAAAGGCCATTATGGAACTTAATGCCTTTTCAATACAGCTGGCCAATAATGCAAAGATACAGCCTAATAAGGTCAGTTTAATTGTAATAGACACAAAGGGGCCTCTTTGTTTCTATATATCTCCTCTCCACCTAAGATATATCTGTTCCCATATGAACTACAGGATTATATGAATCCTCTGGTCTCCTTTCTTTTTTACTGCAGGGCATGATTCCCATGGTCGATGAACTATGCAAACCAGTTTAGGGAACGTAATATTCTGCCCGCTGTTGTTTTCCTAAGGGGCTTTGGGCTAAAGAATCACTAGCTCTGCAGTGTTGACATTAGCACAGCCCACTCACCCCTGAACCTTGAGCCACTACTACAGGAAGTGAGTAAAGCTTTTCATAAGGGTGGTGTAGGTCCACTTTATTGGCCTGCCTATGAAAAGGATTTATCTCTGGACTGTAGAATCGAAGGCATAAGAGGAGGAAACTGGAATGGGAAAAAGGGAGGAGGGTGAGGGTGAGCCCGAGCTCCATTAGGGAAGTTGTAAACTCTCCCATCAAAGTGTGAAATCTGAAGACAGATATCCTGCAAACCCGTCTGGAGCTCAATATCGCCCAAACACACTTCATTGGTCATTAACCATGATCTTGTCAGCTGGCAGATAATTGAAAAAACAGCTAAACCACAGTTTGACTGGATTATATTTTATCTGTGTGGGAGAAGTGGAGCAAACACAAGTGCGGATACACAGGCAAAGCTTTTTTTTTTTCCACTGTGTAAGTATGTTAACAGGTGTTCAGACAATAACTATACATCCCTGTGGATGTAAAAACTTCAGCTACAGTGAAGGCACTGGATACAAAGGAAAACAAAATGCCATTAAAGCGTGTAGGTTTGGGAGAGGGTACGATAAAGGAAAAACATGAATGTTCTTTCCTGCGAGGGTCTGCTTTGGTCCACGTGATGTAGATGTTGTCATCCACCCAAGACTGCGAGGGTTTGCACGGACCCCTATGTGGACATCCGACACCTTGAGTCTGTAAGCACAGCAAGCACACCAACTGTGCATGCTCCAGTTACAAAATATAACCTCTTGTTCCACGCTCCAGTCCAGTTGGTGGCGTGTGCACCTCAAGCTAGTCTGCCAAGAAGAAAAAGATAGTTGCACCACTGTACTGTATTCTCTGACTCGGGAAGTTTGTCCGCACCTTTAGCGTCTACATCCATGGTAGAAGCTCTGTGAGGCTAGGCTCGAGCTAAATGCTAATGTCAGCATGCTAACATGCTCACACTGACAGTGCTAACCTTTTAACGGGTATATTTACCATATCACCACTAGGGATGGGTCACGATTTTCGAATTTCAAATAGTCATTTTATTTTTGAAAAATCGATTTTTTAATGCAACTATTACTATTCGCCGTCTTATTTCCCCCCTTAATTCGACATGCAATTCAGCTCCTAAACGCACGAGGGCAGTATAGGATTGCTACAGTGGTGTGAGATGGGCTACCAGCTAGTTTGATGCTCTTCTACAAACAGGAGAAACATGCAGAGACTACTACTCCGAGAGGAATGTCTGCAGTCATTTGGGCTTTCATAGTCGAGCGCACTTCCACGTTGTAGTTTCCTGTAAAAATGTCCGTGAAAAATCCCCGTGATGTGAAAAATACATGCCGAGCAGTCACTGGTGCGCAGAGCTTTGCGCGCACAGGGCTTGCAGACATCCGCTTTGAGTCCGCGCGGACTTCCGTGGAGTCCGTACCGCGTACGTTCCGCCCAAGTATGTTCGGGCATTTAATGATGAATGGATCTGTGTGCGTGGCTCCGTGGGGGGGATTACTCGAAAAATTGTCGAATAGTTGCCACGATTTTCAAATAGTGTTTTTGCTTGTGCTGCCCATCCCTAATCACCACTTCTTAATTTAGTGTATTAGGGCTGCCCCAAAAGACATTTTTGGAGCTCCGGAGCTTCAATAGCAATCAACCAAGCAATCAACCCAACCAGGGTAGAAAGGGTCAGGAAAGGCTCATAATAGTAGGCTCCGAACCCGAGACAATGTCTTACAAAGCTGTGAAAATGACACACAGAAGCATACTTGCTCCGCCAACTTTCAGATTTGAGAGGTATACTTATAAACTTCAGTGTTTCTGTTACACAGGTTAGATGCAGCGCTTAAGTACCATCTCCAGTGCCGCTCTCCTCATCGCAAACTGTTCAACCTCTGCCCAGTTAGATCAAGCTAACACAGCAGAGGCAGCTAACATCCAAAACTAAGGCGTTAGATGGTCCAAAACCCATAAATAACCAGGAAACCTGCTGCTATCAGTTAGCCCTGTCACTCTTTGTGTGCGGGCAGACATGTCAACTGTCTCCAGTGTACAGAGAGAGACACAGAGCTAGGCAAGGGGCCCCCAAAATTGAAAACCAAAGACCTACTCAATGAACTAATATCCAGACCTAGTGTTAGCATACCAACATTTGCTGGGTGGCAATAAACACAAAAAATTGAAAAGTATTGGAAAGATTTGAAAAAGTTAAAAGATCACCAAGATATTAAAACGTATCCTGAATGTCTACATTTATTTGTTAAATTAAACATCCCTGATTGATAAAGACACAATGACTGATATATTATGCACAATGAGATGTAGGCTAAGTAAAACACTGTTACTGACAGTGAGCCTGGTTATTATTCATCAGCCCTGACAGATGAATTCGGCACCTGTTGGTAAACCATCAACATTGGTTGAAAAACATACTTGACCAATTACGAGCGGCATACGGAGCCACAGGCAAGCAGAGGAGATTGAAGTGGGCACATTTCTCTCTACCTCCAAATGCAGACATAAATCAGAGGGCTTTGAAGAGATGGATGACAAGGCTAAATCCCAGAGGAACACAGGAGCCACTGTGTAAAGTGAGACAACCGAGCATGTGTGCATAAAGACTTTACTGGCTGTGCTACCACTGTATGTCTTTACTGATGGGTGCTGACATGTGCTGTCCGGACCTATAATATCAAAGCACAAAAAAGTTGTCAGCACAGGCATGAAACAAGAACTGGCTGTTGGTGTAACTAAAATGTGGTCGATGCTTAAGACCAACCAAGGACCATTTGCACAAAGTGGTCCAGCATCAGTAAAGTAAAGCTTTACCATTTAAACGATGTACAACTTAGAAAATATTTACCATCATTGCAAGTGCTAATATCGTAGGCAACGATGACCATGACCTGGATGACTGAGAATCTTCACCGACAATTTACCATAATTCCTTACCAGGGATCAATCAGATACAAATGATTCATTGACACTCCCTGACCAGAACCAGACCAAGTAAAGGTTTGGTTGGTGACGACAGAGAAAGTGTAAAATGTAGCACCAACAGTGCAGCAGCATTATTATTCAGGGGTTAAATGGGAAGGTTTCAACCAGACATGATTTTGCTGAGACACCATAGGTGGACTGCATCAGCCATCAGCTCACCCTGCACACTGCAGTACCCAAGCAGAAGTGCCTTTCTTTATTAAACAAGGCAATGGAGAAGAATGTATGCCCTGCTGTTTCAAGGGCATCTCACTCATCAATCATAGATGCCTGCAAAAGCCATGTTCTCCGACAGCAGCTTGGTGGGGGTTCGGGAGCAGCCCGTTCATCTGCATTCACCAAGATTCAAACCCAGTGGGGGATGCAGGGAGGTGTGCCCTGGGGTCACTTGTGTTGTCCAACTTCATATCAGCCTCATTTCATTTGTGTTGGATCATCTGCCTTGTCAGAAACCCTCAACTTACAGTATTTAATATCATCCGTCAGCAGTGATGGAAAGTCAATATGGGGGGGCTGGGGTAAAAGGTTAGTTGTTAGCTTAAAGGACGCCTGTTGAGTTGCTCTCTTTAAGTCCGGAAATTCCAAAAGCCACAGAATGTAAAGATGTTGGAAAACACGTTGTAGAGCCGACACAACACCATAAATCATAATGCACTTATAACCCAGATTCCACAAAAGTTGGGCACTGCATAAAACATACATAAAAACAGAACGCAATGATTTGCAAATCCTTTGTCTACTGACAACCATGTAGTGATATCCTTTATACGGTCATGTCACTTTATCATGCAGTGCTGCCTGAAAGGGTCAAAGGTCACAGCCAGTGAATGCTGGTTATAGCTTTGCCCCTTAAGTGCAGTGATTTCTCAGAATTGCGAAAAGTGTGAAAATCCCAATAGATCAGCAGTTACTGAAACACTCAGACCAGCCTGTCTGGCACCAACGTCCATGCCACGTTCAAAGCCAGTTTAATAACCTTTGTCCCCCATTTTGATGCTCGGTTTGATCTATAGCAGATCTTCTTGACCATGTCTTCATGCCTAAATGTATTGATTTGATGCCCCCTAAACGGCTGATTAGCTATTTGCATTAATGAGCAGTTGAAGTGGCCGGCGAGTGTAGGTCAAAAAAGGATTTGCAAATTACTGCATTCTGTTTTTATTCACGCTTTACACAGTGTCCCAACTCTTTTTGGAAGCAGGGTTTGCAATTACGATTGCACATTTCATCCATGTCATGTCTCAACTGGATAATCTAATCAGAATGATGTTGCATCTGGGTGTCAAAAAGAGCCATACTTAGCCATATCTGTTGTAATCTAGATGTCCAAATTGACTTACACCGACACACCCACCCTTCCAAAAATCCACAGATTGAACAGAGGTCTGGGCTCACTGCACATTTAGCGCATAGATGTTTAGTTTTAACATCATTCAAATAGCAGCCCCAAAGATGTCCTTCCTGTGATCGTGTGATATTTTACAAAAACATCATCACTCAGATGTGATAATGGGGGCCTTTGAGAAGCAGCAGGTTGCCATCAACAGAAAGCAAAGAGTGAAACAATGCCGGGCCTTTGTGCCAGTGTGTGAGCCCAGTGTGAAGGGGCCAGAGAGGTGAGGAAAGGGCAAGGCAGACAGCGTTTTCACACAAGCTGGAGGGGACTACATTCCTCCGGGGTTCTTCATCTTCAGGAAAGGGAGGGCAAAGGAGAAGAATGACTTGTCAAATGCCGTGCTGCCTCGTCGTGTATTGACACGTACACAGGATGCTGGGAAGGCCTCTTTACTGGACAGTTAACAAACGGAAAGTGTGATAAATGTTGGGTTTGTTTAGACAGACACCGGACAATAAAAAACTATGAATAGAAGTTCAGTAAAAAATAAAAATACAAAGATAGCTGATGATTTACATGATGTTGAGGAAATGCTATAAACTTGCAACACAAAGATGTGCCACTGAATTGTCACTTTCATGAGTGGAGCTTTTTATTCGTTCTCTTTAATGTGCAAATGCTTCACATAATGACAGTAGGCTATATTCCAGCTACCATAAAAGCCTATTACAGTACCGGTTATTTTATTTCTAAAACAAACAGACCCAAACTTGTGTTTCTATTAGTTATCTGAAATCAAATTGTGAAATACAAGTGGAAAAACAGAGCATTTCCAAGTGAGTGTGTTTGTGATCTAACCCAAATATCTGTTATTTAGGCCAAAGTAAAGGGCCTGCTGTCATTTTTTGGACAGACACTCCTGTTTTCCAAAGGGCCATTCCAAAATTGGGACATGGTCTTTCAGCAGGACTCATCTGGTGGAAAAGGAGTGGGGAAGGTGAGGCCCCTGGAGGGGCAGGTCTGATGAAAGACACCACCTGGAAGCCGTCAGTGAGAATCCCATATTAGGGCTTATTTTGCAGATAAAGAGTAACGCACTCAAAACTTGGCACCTCTGCGAAGTGATTAAGCAACTCAAGTTTTAATAAACTCACAGTGGTTGTGACTGAAAAAAGGAAACTACACCTCAAACAATATATAATTCTTCTCACTGCTTCTGAAGGTTATCTGAATAGAGGGAGTCCACTTTCTACAATTACTCTCTCTTTCTTCAATGAAGTCACACTCCGCATAACTCTCGTACTCTAACTCTCCCCAGCTCCAGTGGCTTTTTTTTCATAGGGCTATGAAACACTATGGAAAACGCACGATCACTCCAGCTGTCTCCCATTACTGGCTTTGACCAAATTATTTACACGCCTGCTTACTGGAACTACGGAGACACGGAGAGAGAGAGAGAGAGAGAGAGGGAAAGGGGTGGGATTCGGGTTACTCCTGCAGATTTGCGTAAGCTTCCTCTTAACGGGAGGCTGACAAGATATGATGAAGCTGGACGGAGATACAAGTCGATCTGTAAAGACCTGCCTGCTGCAGCTCATTCA
This sequence comes from Epinephelus fuscoguttatus, assembly GCF_011397635.1. Taxonomy (NCBI): domain Eukaryota; kingdom Metazoa; phylum Chordata; class Actinopteri; order Perciformes; family Serranidae; genus Epinephelus; species Epinephelus fuscoguttatus. The sequence continues at coordinate 35,923,548 of NC_064761.1, forward strand.
GGTCGTCTTCCTTGTGTGTGTGTGTGTGAGAGTCAGGGAGTAAGCGCGAGTAAATCAAAGTAAATATTCTACAATCTAATTTATGCAGTGCTGTTAATTAAGATGGGTGACCTTTATTCAATAAGCAACAGATATAAACAGGGCCAGCATGGCTGCCTCCTCCTTGACAGCGCTGTTAAGATAAAGGCCTCACCATGGGGGAGAGCAGACCTGTAATTACACACACACGGGACTCCCGTTGCTATGTAAACATCCCAACCACTCTGCCTAGCAGCGCACTGCCTCTGTGCTGCGCTGTTCCGGCTCCTCGCATGAATCACAGGGCAACATCTGGTTTAGCATGCTGGAAGGGACTTTGTCGGTTTGGCACGCTGTACGTGTGTGGAGTGTGTCAATTTGGACCAGACGACCCACGCCTGCGCCTGCCTCTCTCCTCCCCCTGGCTACCCCACCTCTCAGATTACAGCGGTTGCACAATGCATTTTGGCAGTCCCCCTCTTGCTGGCCCTATAAGAACTGTGGATATAAAGACGAACCTTTTGCTCAACTGTGTGGGGAAAGAACATTAAGACCGCTCTTGGCATCAGAGTGAGTGTTGTCTGCCAAGAGTATACAAAAATGCAGACAGAGAGAAAGTTGTTTACTTAACTGTAAAAAGTTGAACATATACACTGTGAATATAAGCACAAGTCAATTCCCTTTTCCAGTCATTGTTTTATTTAACAACCCCAGTTTTAAGACTGTGTGCTTCCACAATGAGCAGCTGAGGACAGATTCGCACTAATAGCACCATCATTCATCACACCGCCCCTTAAGTAATATCAGGAAAGGCTATAGGAGGAGGAGAAAGTACTTTTGCCGTCAATGATGCTGGTGTGTTTTTCAGTGAGTCACCAGCCCGGCGTTGTGCCTCCGGTGTGACCAGCATCCTGCCGGTGCTGTTTCTGGCAAGTGCCTCAAATTAATATCTGGCATGGCTGCTACAAGACTCTATTTCACAGCGAAACCCAAACTCTGCCCAAATGTCCACAAAATATCCTTCACAAAATAACCGCTCTGGCAGGCTGAGGAAAGGCAACCACAAAATGGTAGTAAGGATATGGAAGAAAAAAGCTATAAACAGCAAAAAAAAAAAAAAAATCGAGTGAAGCAGCAGAACAGAGCCTTGAAATATGGACGTCAAGGTGCTTTCGGTCTGACTTTTAAGAGTTATGGGAGGCCCAGATCCTGGATAGCATTACGCTGAGAGAAGACTCATTGCAGACTAATCTAAACATTACGTAAGAGCTCTCCTGACAAGTTTAGAGGGCAGATGTGACTGTTTACACAGATGCTGCAAGATGATAGAAATAGTCAGAAAAAAAGAGAGAGGTGAAAGATAGGCTGAAGTGGTGGTGTGAAAAAAAGATGACAAATTTAATAAGCTAAGTGCAAAAAACTAAAGCTAATTTGGCCAAATGGAGGTGGAAGAATGTCTTTTATTCTTAAAAAACATATCAAATAGACTGCCTATTACCTGTTCAAGAATCAGGTCAGGGCCATCTTGAGATTTGTGTCCACAAATCACTTAGCACACTCGCTGCCAGTGCACTTAGGGGGAAAGGGCATTTGGTTGTCCAACTGTAAATATCTGTCCCTTGTGACACAGTACAACAATGCGCTGTGCCGTATGAGGAAGAATTTAGAGGAAAACTTATACGTGCCTTCATTGTGTTAGAGATCCTGGCATTGTGGGAGAAATTATGTTTGCTCTACCCACAGCACACACTGAATACACTGCTATTGTTTGAGTAAAAGTCAGCTCTCTGGAGTGCGGTTTAAACCTCCAGGGAATAGAGAAGAACTTTTGAAATAATAACCTATGGCGGCAGACTGAAGGCATGAAAAATGCGTACACTGTTTTTTTGGAGTGCTGGATATGTAGCATGCCTCCTACCGGGTAATTATTCTTGAGCTACCACAGAAAAACAACACGAGATGCTGCAGATTAGAGCTGAAGTGAGTTCAAGTCCGAAGCCGTATATTGTGAAACCCGTCTCAGTAAACAGGACATCTCGCAATTTGAAAAATGGAAAAGAGGAATCTGGCTGCACTAAATTCTCGGTGTGGTTTGTGCCAGATCAGTGCCAACTTTTTCATCACACTCTGGGTCTGTCAGGCTTATGTAAGGAAACTGAATATTTTGGTCAAGTTAACAAGCGATGAAAACCGCTGCTGAATTCTGAAGCCAGTGTTGACAAAAACAACCCTATAGGTTTGTACAAGCAGCTTATTACAACCCATATTTATGTTTACTGTGAGGCGACGAACTGTCGTGGCTGTCATAATTATGATGGGAGCAAAGGAGTCAGGTGATGTAGTATAAAAAGTGACAAAGTCTAAGTCAGGAGGAGGTCAGGTTGTTGGACGGGTCAAACAAGAACAGGACTTTAACCCAGGAGGTCGCTGTTTGTGTGAAACCTACAGTCAACACTGAGTTATTTCACCTTTGTACGCAAGTTAAGATAGTTAAGTAAACATACTTATTTTAACCCAAACATGATCTTTTCCTTAAGCTAACTAGGGATGCACGACACTGGATTTTTTGCCGATATCCAATACACTGATATATAACAACTTAATCTGCCGATAACTAATACCGACATATAATCCACTTTTTCCCCACCTTATTTTAGTGATCATCAAGTCTCTTCTGTTGTGGAAATAACATCATATTATGCATGCATACTCTTCTCGTGATGGCCCACCAGCAGAACGAGACATGAAATACAAAGCTTGTGAATGTCTAATATTTATTCATTGTGCAAATTAAAGAAAAGCATGTTGGTTGATTCTAATAGTTCATTTTAAAGCCAATATCAGCCGATACCAATGACGAGCCAAATTTATTGTGTGTCCCTAAAAGTAATCAAGTAGTTTTTTTACTTTACCAAACTGCGACCATTAACAATCATATATGTCATTTTGGGATTCACTGGCATACTGCCTATGCTGACATTAGATATGAGGGCGTGTTGATCTTTTGCCATGAGTAGAGGCCCTAATTTAGAAACCACTCCAGTGGGTCGTATTAGAGGGTAGACACAAACTACCTATTTGGTCATATAGATTGGAGGACTTGTTGGGACAGGAACAATTCCTCCGCAGGTCGTCCACTAATCAGAAGATCATCAGTTTGATTGCCGGCTCCTCCCAGCAACATGTCAAAGTATCCTTGGGCAAGATACTAATCCCGAGATGAATGTCTAAAAAACAAACTGAGTAGCAGGTGGCACCTTGTACAGTAGCCTTGGCCACAAGTGTGTGTGAATGGGTGAATGTAAATCACAGTGTAAAAGAGCTTTGAGTGGTCAGAAGACTGGAAAGGCGCTATACAAGTGCAAGTCTATTACTCTAATAATATCCAAAATCCACAACCACAACCCAACTTCTCACTTATTTATGCAATAACAAATTAAATTAGATTAGAAATGAATTTGTTTTCATTCAAATAACTGTGTCACAACTGTTGGGGGAAACGTTGAGATCATTTTCAATTAAACTTTTACATGTTGTATTTTTGTTGCTAAAATGAATTTGGCTGAAATCTGACATTTCTAAGGGAAAGCACCAACTGTGAAGATGTGGTCTGATATAATACCAATGTTTGGTGGACAAAACGGTGCATTACTAGCATTTGTATTAACATGCCAAATGTAAAATTAGTGTAAAGTTACTATGTTAAAACAATCCTCCTTTTTGGTTCAGAGTGCAACGTCTCCAAAAATATTGGAAGGCTTGCTTTAAAATGTTGTACAAACATTTAAGGTCCCCAGGTGATGTATCCAAATGAAATAGTCTATGGTCACAGACATTTTTGATTAATAGTGGTATGTATCCACAACTATTAGAGCGCTATGAATTCACTACAGACATTCAGGTCCCTCAAAGGATGAATCGTTACGACTTTGGTGATCCTCTGCTGTCATCAAGTCAAAATGTCAGTGTGACCAGTTTAGTTTGGATTTGTTTTGCTGTGTCCCACATCCTTATTATATCCTAATTTTGCACAACCTATGCCATATATTCATCTCTAAAGAGGACTTAGTGTGAAGTATTGGATGGAACTGAAACACAGCTTTTGTATTTAGTGCTAATTACTAGCTAAATGCTAAGGTGCTAACATGCTAAGCTAAACTACACACAAGCATGTTGGCACTGTCAATGCAAGTGTGTCAGTTTGATGTTAGCCTTTAGCTCAAAGCACCACTGTGCCAAAGGAAAACCACACTCCCTGTGTGGTGGACGTGTTTCCAGGTGTCTAATAGTCTATACCAGGTGTTTGAAGCCGCGTTTTAAAAGCTATAATAAAGTGAGTTGAATCACCATTTATTGGTATTAATCGTTAGAGGAATAACAAAATGGACATTTACTTTTATAGGGATGATTATTAGATTAGCTATTTCCCACATCTCGGTGGAGTGACTAAGAAGTCAGTCACTGCCTCTTGGGGCAGAAACAATCTCAGTAATGTACAGACACAAGGAGAGCAAAAGAAGATGGAGGTTACTGAGAAAGCAGGGTGGAGTATAAAAGGTCACAAGTAGCATGCACATTCCTCAGAGTGAGAGGTGAAGTATTTCTCATCAATTAGATGTAGTTCTTACAGGAAGAGTTGTTTGGCAGCAAGTGACATCATCCAGAGCCTTACATGAATTGATAAGACACACTGATAACGTACCTCCATTTCCTGTATTCACCTTTGTAGCAGCCTGCTTGCTTATTTTCTCTCCCCCTTGTGTTTGCCAGTTTAACGGCTGTAAATTACAAGTTATTTGGCAGCATCTGAGCCTCATTCCAATCAATCTGACAGATACATGTAGGCCTGCTGAGTGTTTGTATTCTGAGATTGAACTTGTCAGCACTTTCTTAAATGTAAATCCCTCTTACTCACGCCTCTGACAAGCACTGTCTAGAAAGGCATGCTGGGAGAAACAGTGGAAAATCCCCGAGTATGGGCAAAGCTGTGGTTGTCTAACATCACAACCCTGCAAGGCTTGGTGCACAGTCAATATCTTTTATTCCGGATGCCAGAGTTGCATGGGTTTGCCTTTGGCTCCTACCAGTGAGAGTTATTTGTATGGGCGTGTATCTGATAACTCTATTAGTTTCACATGTAGCTAAACAGAGAGAGGAACTTACCTGCAGATGCCAGGCAGCATATTGCAAGAAGTAACAAGGGAACGGGGAATCTTCTCGCCATCCTGTAGCTTCCAGTATGAGGATGGTGGGCGAACAGGCCTTCTCACAAAGGTTTCCCTCTCTATGAAGCAGTCTGCAGGATGTCAGCTTCAAGCCCCAGCTGCAAAGTGAACAACCGTAGAGAAAGTCAACCAGAAGCAGGAGGTTGTGCTAAGCATGGACAAACAGCAGGGAACTGGGCTCTGCTTAATACACCCTGTAGCAGTGATGAGATGAGACAAGAGAAGCAACAGTTTGGAGACCAGGGGATTAATCCAGGAAGGTTAATTAGGGGTCAGGCATGCTTCAAAGGACCGTGCCGCACACACCTTCCCGTGCCCATGGTCAGGCAGTGTGTGTGAGGAGCATGGGACGGCTGACTGGCTCGCTGGGTGTCAAACACTTTGGACCACGCCACAGGTTATTACTGTACTTAAATTGAGAGCGTCAGGAAACACTAAATACTCCATTGGGGTCTTGAGTAAGCAGCTTCGTACCACCGCGTTAATCAACGTGACCTCGCCTTAAGCTTTAACTTGAGAAATCTAAACTTATTGACAAAAAGTGGCAAAAATGATGAGGACATGCTCCCTATGAAGATATAAACAGCTCATTCTAAGGTAACAAAAACACAGTAATTCCTATATTTTAATTATGAACTAATGAAAACATAGTTATGAATACTATATACCATTTCTGCCATTAGACATCATTAAGTCCTACACGGTGGACCTTTAATTTTTTTGGTTTCACATTGCCATTGCATCAAGTCAGAGAGGTCTGAGGATCAGAGTAGGGAAGCAGAGGGTTTACACAACTTCAGGAAGCATTCTGACGCACACAGCTGTAAAATTCAGGCCTATTATATCCAAAATAATGTAAGAACTTAAAATAATCTTGGCTTGTGTTTTCTTTAAATGGTGAAACAAGGTTCAAAATTAGATTATCAAAACTTTAAATTGGTACAAAATTGGAGAGTCATTTCAAACGGTATGTTACAGAGCATGTTTTGCAGCCACAGCCAAAACATTTTTTAGAAAGATGTGGTCCACTGAAAATGTTAAACACACTACTTCTCATACTTCTCACATCAGATTCTCACGACAACACTGTAACTGTAACTCGAGTCGCATGTCAAAACCACGAGGTAAAGGCGCTGTGACGGGAATTGTACCCGTAGTACAGTGCCGCATGGAGGAAAACAGATGTGCAGCTATCTGACTCGTGGTGAACCGTACAGCGTGCATGGGAAGTGATGCATAAAGTTCTAAGGTGCATCGCTCTGCAGTGCAAGCAGCGTGCAGGGGACAAAAGAGCCTTTGACTGTGCGGCAGCTGCAGGGGCTGGGAAGTCATTTTGGAAGATCATGACAAATATTACACTTTCAGCTAGTCAAGGAGAGCCAGTGCCCTCCGTTTGATTTATGCCTCTCTTTGACCTTCATCTCCTCGCTGACTGAACCAAGGTAAACTGTGTTGCAATACCTTCTGTGAGGCAGAGACCAAATCAAAGGAAAGAGGCATTTAGGAAGACTGAAAGAAAGCAGTATCTTCCTCTGTTGGTTAAGACCGGGTTTGAAGATTTAAAGACCTAATGTGAAACGTGTTCTTATTAAAAGATTACATGGGATTTAAAATGTTCATGTTAAGTATGGGGCAACAAAGCTTCCCCTTTTCTTACTTGTTTGGGGTTGAGTGTACAGGTTTTACTCCACGCCACGGTGCTGCAGGTTTTGTTGCAGCAACAACTTAAATCACCTCATGTGACTTCTCTTCAACCCTGACCGTCTAAGCCGAGCAACTATTTCACCCAAAGACGATCTGGAAAGTACATCAGCAACACACAGACCCCAGACTGAATGCACGGCGCGTTACTGAAACCTAGCCGCATACTTGTGGTCACTTCAGTGTTAAAGGCCTGGCTTATATCTGTGTCATCACGTACGCATACACTGCAGTTTAGTGTTGTCAGGTCCAGAGGGCATATACTATGTTCTTGTAATCACAGAGGCGTGAGTGAGGAGAGTAGCGACACAAAAGGCTGAGGTGTGTGTGTTACACACTGCATCTTGTGGCTCGTGAGTAAGATGTTAAGACTTACTAATCTGACACCAGTTTGCGTCATAAGTCATGTACATGTTCATATGGTCCTATGACCTGGTTAAAGGACCTCAAATAAGCTCTTTTCTTACAGGCTCAAGACTGACAAACCACCAAACCTCCCACTCCGGTTCCATCGCTAAAGCAACAATCTGATTGACTGACTGACTGACTGACTTCAAGTCTTTATCACAGCCTCGTTTCTAACAGAGCAAGAGACCCTGTGCCCACACACCTCAGTGCCCTGAAACAACATGTGGTTTGACATCCTGGGCTGAATTTACACCCAAACACCTGTGCATGATGTCCATCTTTGCCAACTGAGTCACCATGCAGATGGTCCTTAACACATGCTGTTACTATGATCAACTTCAAAACAAGTGGTAAGTCAGGTGTGCAGTAGTCATAATACTTGTGTGTGTGACATCTAAGTATAAGTAGACATCCAGTGTCTTAAAGTAGAGCTGGAACGATGAGTTGAATGACTTTCATAATCATTTAATCATTGCATTCATTTAGTTTTTTTGGGGGGGAGTTTCGGCAAAAATGACCAACTTTCACTTGTTGTGGTGTCTTAAATGTGAGGATTTGCTGCCTTTCTCTGTTTTGCACCGTTGCAAAATGAATAAAATAAGGTAAACAGACTGTTTAAGAACTGCGCTGCCACTTTAAAGTCACTTGTGCTCAGTCTCAAATCCACCTAGAGCTGTGACACATGCACAAACATTAAACACACATCTTACTCCCTTTTCTACCGTCATGCATATTTATCCTTGCTATCCATACATATACATATATATATTTGATATTCTTATGTTATTCCTCTGATGTAGCTTGGTACAACACACTGAATCTCATTGTATATGTACAAAGACAACAAAGGTATTTGTATGTCTGGATTAAGGACGACATAAGCAATATGTAAACATCACCTTTGGATTTTTTTCCTGTTGTTTTCAGAAATTTCAGACTCAAGGATTCACCGATTTATCAGAGAATAAGTCGATTAATGAATAAATACTTGGCATTCTGACTTATATGTAGCTTGCAGCTTCATTTTGTAGGGGTGGGAATCACCAGAGGCCCCATGATACGATATTATCACCATGCATCAGTCACAATACCATATCAGGTTGTCATTTTAAATGGGTTGCGATATGCTGCAACTTTTTTAGAAGGAAGACTTTGTCAACATCTGCATTATCTTACATGACACAGTTTTTATCTGTGCATCTCACTTCAGTTGTTTTTATTGCAGCAAAATGCATCTAGTGGACTGAAAAAGCAGTTGCATATGTTATTCTAGTAGCCTACCACAAGTTTGATTTGTATTTGTAAGATTAATAATTCATTTAATAAATATAAGATCATGCCACACAAATATCTCGCCATGCTTTATGTATGTTTCCCCCACTCCTACTGTTTTGTAGCTTTCACATGTTTCCTCCTGAATATCCCTGGACTGGCTTCTCAGATAAGATTTTTTAAAAATCAGTAAACATGCATCAACAACCTCAAGTCAGTGCCAATTCCTCAGTGTAACGCATCAGACAATTAACATTATTAAGAGGTGCTAATTAATTAAATTCATCCACACTCTGCAGTTCCTCCAGGGTGCAAAACAAACACCAACATTATCCTCTGCAACGGCAACACTGCCTTTAAACACAGAGCAATTCATCTCATCTTTAATCGCAGGAAGTTTCCACTGTCATGTGCGAATAAGCGAGTGTCTTTGGACTAGTGCAGCTTTAATCTAAAATACATTACACGCACGGTTCCGCTGTCACAGTCACGTTTCATCACACAGGACTGAGAGAGCGTGCTGTTCTCTGTCTGAGGGCAACACCTCTGTAACACACTCTGTTCACCTGTGCTCCCTCTTTATTTCCTGTTTTCAACTAAAACATGACCCAAACTGTAGTAAAGTGAACATGAACATACTAACTACTAACTTAGCTTGAAGTTAGCTTGAAGACGGAAAGCAAGAAGCAGCGCAGAAGTGAGGAGACAGATGTTCAGCTGGATTTATGGGCGGTTAAGTCAACACGGAGAGCTGGAAGAGATTGTTTTAACATTATTAGCAGACACTGTGTTCACTGACAGTCTGCAGATAGACCACGGTTTTAAAGAAACAAGCTAAGCTGTCACTACAGATAGCGTTAGCTGCTTAAAACGTACCATGCAGAGTCTCCAGAAAGTGCCCAAGTAAACTTGGTTGAAGTAGAAGTCGCTCCGGTGGGTGAGGATATGAAAGTTGTTCTTCTCTCCTCTGGATGTTCACACCATCCCGTTGTTTGGAGGAAACTGCGGTCACGGAGGAAGCTGACGTTATATGTTGCCACAGTGTCGATAAGGAGCTCCTCTCGCTCACAGTTTTAAACACTTTACTATCTATCTGCCTTTTTACTCGGGGCTTCATCTGGGGGCGGGGCTTAGAGGGAGGAGGCTGAGCTGCTGCTGCAGAGCTTCCCAAAGCTGGGTGCACGGTCTCCTCAGGAGCCCCTGCAGGACTGTCAGGAGGTCCTCCAGCCTCTTCTGCTTACCTATCAACAGTGTTGGGCAAGTCACTCTCAATATCACTAGTTACCTTCATTTGAAAGTAATGAGCCTCTTCACAATATTCTCCCAAGACCCTGTGTCCTAAAATGATGTCATCACATTTTGGGTTTACTGCACCTTACGGTATGTTCCAGGCAACCTGTAACCCGTGTTTTTACATCCTTCTACCTGTAACTAATGCTGTGATCCATTTACGTTGCTACAAGACTCAAGATGATGTTGTAAAATGTTGTAACTTCCTGTTTGAATTGGCGATATGCGTCCCCGTTTGCGTTTGTACCATTTGTGACCTAAACGTAAACAAAGACGGATGCCTCCAAGAAAGCAGTCGTCGCTATTGCAGTCGCGGAGCCTTTATTATTAGCAACACTGCTAACTACTTTCACCAGCACCAACGGATAAACACATACACGACATCATAAAGCATTCCAATAAGGCATTATAATGTGTATGAGTAATTAAAATGAAGACTCATATTTGCTAAACTGTAAAAATAATAGTAAAGAGCAGAGTCACTTATGGTAAATATAGGGCACAGCCATCTTTGCTTTCATTGGTCTTTCGAAACTCGTAGTCCTCTGAGTACATACAAGAGGCGTGTCATGTCGTGTAGCTGCGTAATTTTGCACAGCTTCCTGTCTTTCCTACCGTCTTACTAGCGGTAAGATCTATATGGACAGACCATTACCACCCGTGAACTTGTACCAGATCAATGTACTCCCAGTTACGCTCTCTGACATCACACAGCCCTCTAAACAACAATGGCAGCCCCCATGGAGTATTAAAGTAAGGTATTGCTAAAACGTTAACGTTAAATCTACTAATGTTAACGCATTATTGGCAACTGCTCTATCCAGTGCAAGAATAAATCAATACAAAATACGCTTCCAAACACACAGATAACATAAAATATAACGTATAATAGCATCTGTGACCTTTTGCACCGTTTCTCCTCCGTTTCGCTCAAATGAGCAAGGAACAGGCACCTTTGCCGATAGAAGTGATCGTAAACAAACATAAACCCTGCACGGTCCGCCATGTTTGTTTGACAGTTTGACATGACTTTCCTGCAACAGAGTCGTGGGTCGTGACTTGAAGTGGTGACTTACGGGCTCAGAAACTTGCCTGGAATGCAACATTATACTTCATTCTACTTAACTTGGACCTGTTGTCCTCATTCGTGGACACATTTTTGTGCCATCTAGTGGTTGTTATGGCACAATACACTTATACATGTAAAAAGAACATGGTAGCTAACTCTGCTAATTCAGTCTGCAGCCGATCCCAACACAAAAGTGAACAAGGTCCAAAACCTAGATGCCACAAATACAAAATGCTAATGTTTTTAGCACAAGCCTATGGCAGTTTACATTGTATAAATTAGCCTAGTGGCTAGCGGACTTATCTTCTACTCTACATGAGGCAAGGGACAACAGCAACATTTAACAAAGGTAACGTTACAAAATTCAGCTCCATCCCAACTCACAAGGTTCACTGACAAAACAACAGTATTAAACACATTTTTCAAACAAATACAATATGCTAATATTTTTAGCACAAGCCTATGGCATTTTACATTGTATAGATTAGCCTAGCGATGAGCGGAGATTTCCTCTACTCATGTGAAGCCTGGATAAATCACACACAAGACTTAAAATGCTTTTTTGTAGAGGCTTTATTATCTTCACACTTTGTCATTTTTTATCTGTGAAATTTAAGTAAATAAAAGTTTTGTTTCCACTGAGGGAAATGGCTTCAGTTTACAAAAATAGACAGGAGGTCTGTGTCGACGCGATCTGTAGTTACATTTCTGGGAAGGTGCACGTCAGGCTGTGGTGTAGACTACGGTGTGGATTCGACCTCAGAAGAATGAATAGGCATTATGAATGGATGAGGGTCATGTTGTTTCACTGAGGACAATCCAAGCGCAGAAGCTCCAGTTCATTACAGCTAAGTTCAAATCCAGTGCTGCACAGGTCTGACCCATTCATGCATTCACATACAGTGGTTACCACTTTGTATTAAAATGGAAACTATGATAAAGAACGAATAAATAGCCTCGATATTTTTAAATAAATGAATATCCTTGGACACAGGGAGGGTCAGGCTGAGGATTAAAGTCTAATAATCATGAGATATGGATCAATATTTGTGGGTCTGTGATATGAAACACAATAAACAAATGTTGAAGTTAGCAAAATAAACGGATTAGATGTACCAATTACCAGGACAAGGAATACTTTTGTAACGCGTTACCCCCAACATTGCCTATCAAATATATTTTAGTCCAAAGTTAAGAATAAATGACTGTGTGCTGAAATGTCTTCACACTCAGTCTCCATTTACCTTGCAGACAGATGTGCAACTCAATACCAAACTTCCTATATGTTATTGTATATAGGTCACTCTATTCACATGAGGGCCCATAGAGTGATCTCTATCTATATGAGGGCTCTAGATGCCAGATTATGGGGTGTCTAGCTAGGCAAGAGTCTTGTTACCAATCATTGCACACTTATTTTTAAGCCTCAGCTGAGGCAGGCAATGCAAGGCAGCTTTATTTGTACAGCACATTTCATATTTCATACAGCCTAAATTGAAGTGCCATAAAAAACTAACTGGATTTAAGTGACCATCAGTATATGACGTTATTAGAATTAGTGTCACTTTCAGCAGATTCAACATTAAAATGCTGCTTACAAACTAATGCATCAGTAATAATGTTCCAGTCACAATAATTTTAACAGTAATTAGATTGTTAACGGAGCCATTTGGAATAATGACTACTTTAACCTTTTGACACTTGAGTGCATTTTGTTGATACTTACACTTAAATAAGTTTTGGACTGCAGAACTTTAACATACAGGGGCGGGATTTTACATTGTGGTGTTATCTAAAGTGCCTGTTATTTAAAGGACCTCCGATCTTGTTGGGTCACAACAAGGAAGATTGTATCAAACATTTGTTTTTGTTTGTTTATTTATATAAGATTTTCTTACCTTGTTATTCTTTCTTAGGGGTTATGGGAGAGAACATATTCTAACATACAATAGTGAAAGTGATGAAGTCACCAAACCATCACAGGGGCCAAAACAGAAAACATATTCTTAGACAGTATAGAGATGCTAATCTGCCCGATGACATATTTTTGACATATTTTGTTTTCATGGGCAGTGGCACTGATACGATCACTGGCTGCTGACAGGCCCCCCGTTGTGCGGTGTTTTTCAACTTGAGTTTTCTAAGTAAATGTTTTGTTTCTTACAGTCAAGTAATCCTTCAAATTAAAGCTCTATATCTGTCCTTTAAAGGAAAAGGAGAGGTAGCATATTTAAAGAACAATAAATCACCTAACACGTGTAAAGCCCAGTTCAGACCAATGATTAGCATTAGCAACAAGATGAAACTGTTTTAGAACGTTGCAGAGAAAAGTTGCAGCGGTGCGTACTGGCCGGTCTGAGCTCATCTCAAGTTGGCTGATGGTGTCACCTGCAACTCAGCTGGTCAAATTGCCAGCAGTTGGTTTTTAAAGCAGGTCATCTGTTTCAGCAGCCAATCAGCTTGTAGTGTAGTATGCTGGTCAAGTGAAAAATTACCGCAGACGGCGTGTTGGCTTGCTGCAGGTGCTCCGTCCCCACCGAGCCCTCTGGTTTAGTTTCATCACTACAAATGCAACTGAAGCCAGTATCTCACTATCCTCATTCATATTTTAAGAAGCTACAAATTACATTCAGCCACAAAATAAATCTAATAAAACTGGAAATGAAAAGGAAAGTACAGAGAGTTGTTGCATAGAGATGATACATCATCTCATCTAGTTGCATTGGTGTGAACCAGCAGTTTTTTAGAACGTTGCAGAACGGCACATCACAAGTAGTTGCTTGTTTCAACTCATCTTGTTGCAAATCTTTGGTCTGAACTGGGCAGTAACACATTGAAACAGGATTTTTGTGAAACTTTAATGTGAACTTTACTGGTATGACTCTATGCACATCAAATAGTTTTAAACATTAACTATAAAATCAACCCAGTCTCACTCCAAAGTTGTCGAAATTCGGCACTTGGGCAGTGACTTGCGGCGTCAGACACAGACAAAAAAGCCATCCTTTAATGTGGCCAGTTGCAGTTATAGTAAAACGGCACTCAGTGGCATCATGGGGAAACATGGTGAGACAAGAATGAAAGTTAAGGCAGCAAAAGTCTGAGTAGGGCGGGCGGGAGGGGCGGAGGATGGGTTCAACAAACACGGACTTTCACCCAGGAGAGCGATGTCTGTGTCCTGTAAGATTATAACGCCAAACCCTGTTCTTTTTTCCTGAACCCAACCACGTGTTTTTGTTGCCTAAACCCCACCATGTGCGTTAGCTGTTGGAGAAAACAAAACATCATCTCGCATTGTTGTACTGACGCAGTGTATTCATTTTGAAAGAGACTGTATGTAAATACATCCAGGACACCTTTCACATCATCTGGGTGTGGAAGGTCCATGACCAAATGTTGATATGTGACGAGGTCAGGGTGAGAATGTGTTGGTAAAATAAGAAAGGTCAGTAAGTAAAGCACAATCAACCAATCTGAAAGACATGTTTCTACAGTATATAGTTATGGATTATGTCATTTGTCTATTTTACTGTTAAAGAGGAACACCACCTAAATTAAGAATTTAAATATTCTATTTCCATGGCCTGGGAAGTTCAATCAATATTTGTGAACACGAGTGACTCTCTCAAAGCTAGAAACCAGAGAAGTGAGTCTCAAACTTGTGATGTTATAGGGTAGTGGTTTTCAAACTTTGTTTTTTTTAAATGAAATGAAATGAAATGAAAAGGGCCAGTTGATTTTTGCAATAAATTTGAGGAACACTGACATATAGTCGTCTGGAGCTGCTCCATAGACAATGAATGGGAGCCTGTTTTTATGGACCCACAGAATGTTTGTTTTCTTTTTTTATACCCAAATGAGCTTTATTCCATTGTGGTGTTCTCAGATTAAAAACAGCAAATGTATCCATGTACTCATAACACTCCCCTGGGTGCTCTCAGTGTCATCGAGAACGTCTTTCCCAATTCATTGTCAATGGAGCAGTCTCAGACTTCATACAGTATGACATCACAAATTTGAGTTGTAGCTCTCTAGCTTTTTGGATTTGGGAGAGGGTTGTTCATGTCTGTGAACATTTTTGGACTGTGTGACTGTATGAATTTTCAAAAATGGGCGTAGTTCCCCTTTAAAGTAATGTTTGGCTTCGGAGACAGGAAAGCACTTGCCTGGATTATATTACATTCTCTGGCAGAAGGTTTCGCTCAAAACAACTCACAATAAATTCATTTATTCTCCACAATAAGTTCACTCCACCTCCTTTGTGATAAATAAGTGCTATGCATTTCCTTTTCTGCATTATTGTTTCTGATTTTAGGTGATGAGGAGTTGAGAGAGATTAGCACATGTAATCACAACATGAGGCTTCTCCCATATTTACATTTTGGGTGTCTTCTAATATTACGATGTAAGATACCCTTCACAGCTCTCACAAGTCATTTTTGTCACACACTTTAACGTCACCACCCCACAACCCCAATCACAAGCACTAAACTGCATGCAGACTGATTCCTGTGTGTGAAATCTCTTGTACCCTCCTGAACAAACACTGCGTGGCTTCGCTGTGACATCAGACTTCCACTGAAAAGAAGATGCCGCGTGACTGGGTACAACATAAATGTCAGCTTAGTGATTTACCACTAATGAGATGGCACCTGTGACAAGAAGGAAGGAAACTTTTGTTGTGAAAAACACACACACACACACACAAACACAAAAACACACTGATGTGCCGCTTTTGAGAGCTGACAAGGAAACGCTCAAAGGGATCAAATTATTTTACATCTCATACATATGCATGGCTCCGTTAAAGTGTTCCACTTTGTTTATTTACACTGTGTTAGGGCTGTGAATGCAGCTGAGAGGAAGGGGGATAGAAAGCGTAACAGTGCATCAAAGATACGCAAAATCTGAGGCGTCTTCACATTCCATTAATGTAAGAGGAGTTCTTGAGTTTGTATTGACCCAGTTGATTGCACGAGCTGTCATGTCCAACAATGCTCTGTCAGAGGTATCATGCTGCACGCAGTGCAAATGCCAACTGCACATAACAAATGATCTCAGTATCTGGCTGGGTTGTATTGCAGCTCGCAAAGATGCTGCATTTTTAGACAATTTAGGCTTATATAAGTAAGCGTTTGACATCTCATAATGAATGTAAACTTAGAAACTGTAATGTAGTTCCATAAAGACAGCAGCACATTCAGTTATCCTGTATTCGCAGGGTCATTTTATTTGTATAGGACCTTTCAAATGCAGAGCAAGTATTTTACATAGGGCAAAGAAATGCATTAAAACCACACACAAGCCACAATAAAGAGGAGAATAAAATAAAAATAGAATCACATGTTATAATACAACGTTAGAGCATTAAAGGGCTCATTAAAAACAGTCAAAGTGTTTTAGAGTGATAAAACAGTAGAAAGTAAGTTAATATTATTAAACCCAATCACCAGAAAATACGTGATGAGACAATGGGCCCCTGGGTGCAGATATGCAAAGGGCCCCACCACCTCTCCTTTGCAGTGATTTTGCGTCTCTTTGTGGTTGTTTTCTGCATTTTTTATGCGATTTTTTTCCCCCTTTTTTTTTTTTTTGCTGTATTGTGTGTCTTTGTTGTCTCTGTATATCTCCTTGTGGGTATTTGTGTCTCTCTGCAGTCGTTTGGGTCTCTGACATAATTTAGTGTCTTACTGAGGTAATTTTATGTTGCTTTGGGTTAAGTTTGTATCTTTTTTGGCTACTTTGTGCCACTTTATAGTCATTTTGTGTCTCCATGTGATTGTTTTATGTCTCTTTGCTGTCATTTTGTCTCTATGTGGTTATTTTGTGTCTCTTTGCAGTATCTTTGTGGTCATTTTTTGTGTCTCTTTGAGGTATTTTGAGTTGATTTGGGTCCTTTTTTACTGTTCGTGTGTCTTTGTGGTGTTTATATGTCTTTCTGTAATCGTTTGGGTCTCTCTGACGTAATTTAGTGTCTTACTGAGGTAATTTTATACCTGTTTTGGTTGCTTTGTGCTGCTAAGCATCAGTTTGTCTCCCTGTGATTGTTTTATGTCTCTTTGTCATCATTTGTGTCTCTTTGTGGTTGTTGTGCCCATTTTTGTTGTTATTTTGCATTTCTTTGTAGTTTCTGTGCATCTCTCTGTGGTCATTTTTGTCGCCTTGTGGTTGTTTTGTGTCTCTTTGAGGTATGATGTGTGTTTTTGCAGTTTTGTGTGTCTTTGTAGTTATTCTGGGTCTCCTTGAGGTTATTTTGTGTATTACTAGGGTAATTGTATGTCTCTTTCAAGTAATTTTGTCTTTTTTGTGTCATTTTGTGTCTTCTTGTGATTGTTTGCATCTCTTTCATGTTTTTTGTGTCTCCCCATGGTCATTTTGAGCTTCTTCCTTCCATGGTAATTTGAGTGACATTTTGCATGTGAAGGCCAGGGTGGGTGGGTGGGGCTAACACTGGACCCCTGGGCCTGTGCCCGGTCAGCCAGTTCAGTAAACCATCCATGCATTACGAACCACAGATACATTAAATTTGCTATTATTAAATTTGTTGTGCGTTGAAACTTCACATTTACATTTTAATGCTGAGGTTAACGTGGTTAGGTTTAGGTAAAAGATCATCTTTGGTTGATTTGGAGTTTTCGTGGCATGATCTCTGCTAGAAAGCAACAATGTCTCACTGGAAAAACAGCAACAGGATGCTACAAAACACCCATGTTTAGTGCCTAAAAAGCCACTAGAAACCCAGTAATGAATTGCTGAAATGAATGAAAACACCAGTTTTTGTTGTTGTTGTTGGTCTTGAACAATGATCTGCAGTGGTCATGACATGCCATCCACCATCCCTTCCACCTCCCAATGAAGTCAGTTTATACGACGTCACTTTAGAAACGTTGATATGATACATAGAAATGTGCATAATAAAGTATAAAGTAACAGTAGACAAAAAAAAAATAGAAAAAAAATCATGAATAGAATAACTTGTCATCACTGTGAGAATCCCCTGTTCTTTGTCTCTGTTCCAGCATCATCTTAGGGACTCTCTAAATATTTGATTTGGGCAGGGACTGTTATTGGACTGCTGCTGACTCAAGTTACAGGGGAATTATCAGATGGCCAGAGCAAAGAGGGATCTGCTGCCTCATGCTTTCTCAATCACACAACTGCCACAAAAAAAGGCAAATCCAGAGTTAAAACTGTACTCCAGCTGGCTCATGGTACAACACTACGACTCTGAATGGACCAGGACAGTTCCTCACATGTGCTCACTTTGATTTAAAATACCTATCAGTAGCAGGAAAGATGAGATGATTTTGGTTGTTGCAAGTTTTTTCTTCATGTAATAGTGGATTTTATGCCCTAAATCAAAGCAGGAACACATCTGAATTCTATTCAAATGTGGACTGTCCTTTTAATTCATTTAAAAACCAAACCACATGCTACTAGACCACTCCAAACATCTTTAGTTATTTGAACAGACTCCCCATCTTTTACCAACAACATATGGGGCACATTAAGAGTAAACTTAGTGGAGAGAAAGCCAGTTAATAACAGATCCCTATCTGTGTAAAGCATGCTAGCCCTGTCTTTTACAGCTTTTCATTTATATAAAGTCAGTTTTGAATATAGGATTTTCATATGCTTTACCACCTGCTCACTATATAGTATATACTTAGCAAAGTGGGTGAAATGTACCACGTTTTGACTTTTGAGTGTCTTCATGTTACTGTTTAATTCAGCATATTAAACTTAGAATAAACTGAATAATACAACTGGAAAAAAAATCCACGCAACACTTTTTGCTTCCAAAGACTTTTGTATGCACTCAATAGATACATTTCTCTTAAATCTTGGTCACAAATGAGTTAAAAGTTTGGTTATAGTTTGATTACACAACACAATGCCACAGATGTTGCAAGGTTTGAAGGAGCGTGCCATTATCATGCTGACTGCAGGACAGTCCACCAGGGCTGTCGCCCGTCAACTGAATGTTCATTTCACTACCATAAGCCATCTCTACTGTCGTTTCCCTGAATTTGGCAGTACATCCAACCATACATTACAACCACACAAGTAGGTTACGATGACAAACTGCTGTCAGGTAAAAACCCTGGTGAGGACAACAAGCAGGCAGATGACTGTTTGTGCAGAAATTCTTTAGTTGTGCAAATAATTTAACCCTTTGTGGTCAAGGGTATAATTGGCCATTTTCGACTACTTTCAATTGTACCTTTAAATTCCACCTTAAAAACTGTTTGCCTTGCCTTGTTTGGTGTCATTTTTTTCAGCACAACCTCACCTGTGTGACTTTACAGTTATTTTTTTATTTTGACACACTGTATTAACACATTAGACCTATAATCATACAAAAAAAGACCACCAATCGGAAAGGGGGTGTCATGTTTTGTTTTTTGCTTGCAAGCACTTTCTGCTTGCGAGCACTTTCGTTACCGTTTGTTCCTGCACCAAACGCGCATCAAACATGACGACAATATTCAGGAAAAGGCATGGTGTAAAGTGTTTATCGTAAGTCTGGTTTTACTTGGCCTATCAACACAATTTAAAAGAGGTATGTAGTTTGATGTTCGCACTTTCGACACAAGTTGAGGCGGAGGCTCAGTGAGGCTGCATCTACTTGCTACATCATCTTAAATCGGTTATGTGATTTGGACACACCGGCGGACTCCAGAGGGTAAATGCATCAGTTGTTCAGATGGCTGGCTTCAGACAATCTTGCAGGTGAAGATGGTGGATATGGAGGTCCACAGCTGGTGTGGTTACACATGGTCTGTGGTTGTGAGGCTGTTTGGATCTACTGCCAAATTCAGGGAAATGACATTGGAGACAGCATATGGTAGTGAGATGAACATTCAGTTCACTGGCAGCAGTTCTGGTGGACATTTCTGCAGTCAGCATGCCTGTGGCACGCTCCCTCAAAACTCTCGGCATCTGTGGCATTATGATGTGTGATCAAACTGCACATTTTAGAGTGGCCTTTTATCATGACCAGCCCAAGGAACACCTGTGCAGTAATGATGCTGTTTAATCAGCATGTTGATATGCCACACCTGTCAGGTAGATGGATTATCTTGGAAAAGGAGAAGTGCTCAGTAACATGGGTTTTAACTCATTTGTGACCAAGATTTGAGAGAAATATATCGATTGAGTGTATAAATAAGTCTTAGATCTTTAACTTAAACCTGTGAAAAATGGGAGCAAAAACAGAGGTGATGCTTTTGCCTTTTTGTTCAGTGTACAACTGTGAGACATTTGTCCTGAACAAGCAACATGCCATGTAATTATTTGGTAAACATGTGGATTCTGTTGCCCTCTTACGGATGATGTAGTCCAAGGTTATACCCAGACAGTGAGCCCCAATGAGCACAGTTCTTATCAGATAATCTTCACCGAGGGATTCAGACAGTCTACATTTTGTTAACAGGTGTAAGAGGGTAGAGTCAGGGGCAGTTGAGGGCATTAGGTAAAATGGGACGAATATGGTTATACATCTTAGGCCCTTATTAGCAGTCAGTCACCAAACATATTATTGCATTGTTACTAAAGATGTCTTAAATGTTTACATGAAACAATTATTTTAATCGGTCTGAGATAACTAGGAGGGATAGAGCAGTATCCATGTAATGTCAGCCGCAATAGTTCAGAATTAGCCATCATTAGCCTCTTTTACACTGCCTCTTCAAGGTGGAAATTTCGTGCCATTATGACACCTCACCGTTCTGTATAAAAGGTACAATCGCGCAATGGGAGAATAGAGTTGTCTACGCCGACAGCAGAGGTACTAACAGCGCCAAAATGATGTCTATATGAAAGAGACAGCTAGCAGGACAGGACCATGGGCAGGATGGGTGGACATTTTGACGGCGTGTTATGCGTGCGGCCCACCACCTGGAGAGAGGTGGTATCAGTTAGCAGCTAACTCAAAGAAGAAGAGCTGCCAAAAATGTCTGCAGACTGGGAAAACAATGAAGTCCAGGAGCTCCTTACCCTCCAAACAGAGGACAAGATTGTCCAACTTATAACAGGATGATAAATGATTGTTATTGCCATTTTTATTTATAAAGCACTGACCGTCACATGTTATGTATCACACTAGAGGCTGATGCTGTTGTGTTACACATAACCCCACACGCATGTTCATTGTCAATAATTCGTCACCCAATAAAACAGGGAGCAGGAGAACAGGAACAGCGTGGCAGAATTATCTTTTTTAATGAATAGTTAGGTCACTTTAATGATTTAACGACTTAACAAATGAACCAATACATGGATTTAACCATTTAAAAAGCAAACATGACTGTCCCATTTTACCTGAACATGTCATCGGAGTGAATTAGGGACTCTTGATGTGTTCATTTTTTACTTGGCAACATATTTTCTTTATAAAAACTTAGCAGAGATCTGTAATAAGCTCTGAAAGTAACACTCAGTGTAGTCTCCTGAATTTTGGGTGGTTTTCTTGGTAATCTACCAAAAAGTGTCCCGAATTATTTAACTTCACCCGAGCATTAGTAGCAGTGGTGGATGAAGTATTGGAAAGCCACACTTGAGTAATATTACAAATATCTTATCAGAGGTTGACTTTGGTTGAAGTTAAAGACACATACTACAATGTTAACTGAGTCAAACTAACTGGTATTTACTGTACTTACCCTTCAATTTACTGTACCTACATTACACTTGAAGAAAAAATAGGTCTTTTTCACAACTTGAAGGCTTTAAAGAACAAAACCCAGTGTTTTCCTGCCTTCCATTCGTTCGTCTGTCCGTCCTCCTCCCTCCTTCCCTCCTCCCTTCCATCCCTATTTTGTAGTGAGTAACGAAGACACTTAGGGGAAATGTATTGGACTAAGAGTATACATTTTATCTAGGTCTTGTAGTATAAAAAGGGAAAGATGACAGAAATATAAAAACTCAAGTATAGTACAGGTAGTTCCAAAAAATACTTAAGTACCAGAACATAACATTAAACCACTGATAAGTAGCAGCAGTGTTAGAAGAAGTGTGATCCTGAGCTGAAGTCAGCAAAACCACGTTATAAAAATCTGTCATTGCAAGCTGTTGACTGCAAAATGCCTTTAAATATCACACCTAAGTAAAAGTACTTGTTATGCAAGAACATATTGCTGGATGAATAAGTACTGACGTGTTATCACATAAGCAAGCAGTAGCTGTTAAAGGTGTAGTCAGTTATAGCTACTTCATTTCCTGTTGGGTTGCTTAGGCCACCAAATGCATCAGACTTTGAAAGGTCACTGCAGGCTTTGTACGTGCAGTCTTGATATGAAGATTAACTTTTAAATTAAGGTGACGTAAACTGTAGTTATAGAGGTTTAAAGTAAGATAAAATTGAAATACTCAAGTACAATAATACCAGTATCAGTAGTAAAGCATTTCTTGTTTCCCTCACTTGGTTTGAGAAGTTTATATCTTTTCGTTCAAAAACAAATACCTGTTGTTCCTCCTCACATTAGAAACATCGGGGGGCAGAGCCGTTTCCTTTATGACCTCCTCCCTTCTGAACAAGCTTCCTGTCATTGTCAGGAGAACAGACACTGAGTCAGTATTTATGGTCAGAACTCATTTAGGAAATCTGACAATCTGACTAACCACCCATTCCTGTCACTTTCTCAATCTCCTTTCACTTTGTCTTTTATTTATTGTGCTCGTCATAATGGCCTTATCTACTTTCATTTATCTCTACTGCCCTCCACCCCGAGTATGACATGGAAAATGAAGTGCTTCGCCACAATATGACACTAAATGTGGGGCTATCACTGACTGAATTATATACAGCTTACAAATCTTCATGCTATAAAATTGGTGACATGCTTTCCCCTGAATATGCAGAGATATGAAGTTGGTCCTTGGATATGACAGACAGACTAAACCCTTTATGATAGTCTACACCGCTTCCTGTGCTTGCTTTCGGGAGTGAAATAACACAATGTCACGTCACGATGAGATCTGTCTTGTTTATAAAACTGCAGAAAATGCCACATTTGGGAATCAAAAACACAAACCACAACAAGATTCCACAAGCCTCTGCCATCAGACGTCTTCTGCAGGATAGCAGTGGGCCCACAGTTT
Source organism: Epinephelus fuscoguttatus (assembly GCF_011397635.1). NCBI lineage: Eukaryota > Metazoa > Chordata > Actinopteri > Perciformes > Serranidae > Epinephelus > Epinephelus fuscoguttatus. Next base: position 35,946,633 of record NC_064761.1, read on the forward strand.
TGCCCATGGCGCCATCTTGTGGACAAAAAGTGCAAACGATCAAGAGGGTAATATTAATGAGAACACAATATTGGATGTTTCAAAAGTGCAATGTCTTCACAATGTTTTTGTTTTTACAGTAAACAGTATGGAGCAGTCATGTCCTACTGATGGAAATATTAATTCTTGATATTTAAAGCTGAAACTTGCTTTGGTGTCACTGCTTCAAAAAGTAATGATGTATCATTGTTAACACTATTTTTTTTTTGTGTATATTTGGTATAAGTTGGAAAAATGACCAAAATAAATCACTTCTACTACAACATAAAGCAACTAATTTTGAATCTAAATTCTAAAACGTGTTGAACGGTGAAGGGACAGCGCTGCACTGACGTTAAGATGACAACTATCAGTCTAAATGTGTTGCAATTACATTTTCCACGTTTAATTTATGGTAGGGCTACAAGGTCCAAGAAACTGAATATTAAATTGGGATTGAAATTACTTTTCTTGTGGAATTTATCAATGGAGAATTTGGGGAAACAGTGTGTCTTTTCAATACAGCATATTTTTTTTAGTTTACCAATTCTTACATAGAGTATAGATTAATGCATGTAGTACATTTAGTCCACTGTTCACACCATTATGTTTTCCTCATGTTGTATTCCATCATAAGCACAATAAAAGTCCTTAATTTGTACAGATACTAACACTTAGGCTGAGTTTTTCACAATTTATTCTGAATTTCCATCTTACAGGAAGTAAACTCATGCCTAGTTCAAGTTACCTCAGTAAAATCCACACGTCTCACTCATTTTAATGATCACAACTCTTCATCCCATAGGCTACAATAAAAAGTATTCTTCAGACTTCTGTGATTCTACATGTTGGTCATATTTATAAATTCTATTGTTTCAAATTTCCCAGTTTGAAAGTCCTGGAAAACATCTGCTATAAAGGAGGTGATGCGCAAGTTGTTGTCAGAATCTTTTTTCTTTCTTTTTTTTTTTGCTTAGTACATTTTCACATTGACTTGGTATTGTGGTGTGTAGACAGCAAACATAAATGTAGACATAGATGGATAACTGAACGGGTCTACCGGGCAAAGGCTCAGGGGCCCACAGTGTCAGTGAGGGCAACTGGCCTAAAGAAGGTGGAGGATTTTAAGTACTTAGGGTCAACAGTCCAGAGCAACGGAGAGTGTGGAAAAGAAGTGAAGAAACATGTGCAAGCAGGTTGGAACAGGTGGAGAAAAGTGTCAGGTGTGACAGAGGAGTACCAGGAAGATTAAAAGGAAAGGTGTACAAGACAGTGGCACTGAAGAAAGACAGGAGGCAGAGCTGGAGGAAGCAGAGATGAAGATGTTGAGGGTCTCTTTGGGAGCGGCGAGGATGATTAAGATCAGGATTGAGTACATCAGAGGGACAGCTCATGTTAGATGTTTTGTTGCTTAAAAATTATTTTTGGTCAAAAATGGCTCTTTTGATAATTGAGGTTGCTGACCACTGTTTGGGGATGTGCAAACATTCACAGTGGCCTATTAAGAATAAAAAGAACGTGCAATGCAAAGAGATGGTGGCTAAAAAGGATATGCATTAATGCAACACATATATACAGGTGTTAAAGGGTTAATGTGGCGTGTTATTTTCTATAAACTGCAAAAGGGAAACATGATAGTGTCATATCACATAAACAATATAGTAATTCTGGTAGAGAGGGGTTTGTAGCTTTTGTTTTCATTGTAACTGAGATTTCCGCTTCTGGGTCAGCACGTGAACTCACCGCTCCGCCCAGCCTCCAGTTTTCCGCTCCTGCCGCTGCACACACACACAGAGCTCCGCCGCTAGCAGTCACACAGACACTGAGTGCTAGTACGGAGAGACGCAAACTACACTAGTGACATTATTTACAGCAGGGTTGGTGTCTTTGCACCGATCGGTCTGTATTCTCATCAATCGATTACCCTCCGGGATCCTTCCGTGACACCGAGTTGCCATTTTGTTTGGAACAACTCAACCACAAATGTCTAAGTAACGTTAAACCCAGGCAGCTACACATTTGCAGGACACACAGTGGGTTGTGTTTTTTTGCATGAAAGAAAATGTTTCGAGCAACTTTTCTTGTGCAGAAAATCAAAGTGCAACACGTGTAGTTCGAGTTGTGGCCAATCAGTTCTGGAGCCTTGTGCACAGGGGTATAAATTTGAGGCAGTTGCCGTAGAGACGTCTGCCGCTGAAGGGTTGAACGCAAGAGCCCGTGATATCTCGTAAGGTAACGTTAGCACGGTAATGCTCACTGAATGCCTTATTTTAAAAATGCAAACTCACGTCATGGTAGCTTGTGGGACTCGACCGATGGGTGACACATTTGCAAGAAGTGTTACAAGTTGGCAAGGAGCCCGTTATGCTAACATCTTAACGGCTAACGCTAGCTAGACGTTAGCTATTAGCTACGCGGGGCTAGCTATGCTAACGTTAGCTGTACGTCTTTATTCGGGGAAAACGCACTCGGTAAGCTGTAACGTTACCGCCCGTGCTACGGTAGATAAAGCAAAAATAATACAACTGTTGACAAGGTTAAAGAACCTACTTATTGTGGTACCGGCTGTCAGTTAGCTAGCAAGCAGGGTAAAGCATCCGAAGTCGCCTGTTAGCATTCCTTCAGAGACGTTTAGCAGGTTTTATTTCAAATGTTAGCTAGCTAACGTAAATGCGTAGGTCACCGTTGTGTCGTTTAAAGAATTCGCCGGACGAAATTGATTTTACAGAATTTTTTAAAGCGAAATATTAGCTACATTGCCCCCTCGTTTGTCATGTGGACATGCTCTCAGCTAATGTAAGTTGTTTAACTAACCGGTGGGCGTGGTGGTGGCTTCACGTGTTGGCCAGAGATGTCAACAGCCGCAGCATGCAGACATGCTTTGACACAGTCATACTCACGTTCAAACTGATTTTGACATTGTATCACCCCGAATTGCCCGTGAAATACTTGTGAATGCCGTAAATATTATTCTAATGTACATTTTTCTTTTAAATGTATTTGATAGTGACGATGCAATTTAACATAAGGTTAGTCCCAATACAGGGTGTGGGGCAGATGGGTTGCACAGTTTATAGCTTTTGCTAATGTTCCGCTCTTGTCCCAAGGCCTACAATTTTATTGCAATTCTACAGTTTTAAACATCATAAAACCATAATACACTTAAACATGAAAGCCACAATAAAAATACAAATACCACTATCCACATACTACAATACACACACCACAGTACACCAACACACTCACACTAATACCCCTCAGATGTTCAAGTGCAGTTGGCTGAGAGTGGGTACAGCTCTGGTTTGCTTTCAGCCAGCACTTGACCTTTGTGGTGAGGGTTTCTAATTATGTAATCGGTTTGATTGCAGTGGGTAACATGTTCCAGAGCTGACGAAAAAGCTGATTGTCCAAATTTAGATTTACGATACCGTACTTTACAATTCATCAAATCATTCATAATGCTCACACTTGTCTTTGAATAAATCTGTAAGGAGGCTCTGGAGCTAGACTGTCGATACAATTGAAAACTAATTTCAGGAAACAAGATGTGTGTTATGAGCTTATTATACCAGACAATCATACAGTGCAACTTGTCACTTCACCTCAAAACCTTGTCTTTAAATGCTCTTGTATAGTTAATAATTTAATTCTGCTCTACACTAGTTGCAGTTACCTCTGATTTTGTTTTTTGTTTTTTTACTTTATGTATCTGTGCTTGCTGCTGCAACACCTGAGATTCCCTGCTAGTGATCAATAAAGGCTTATCTCATCTTAGATTCAGCCATGCTTGCAACACCTTACACATCTCACTGTAAGATGAATTTAATAATTAGCGAGAAGTTTAAGCTGTAGCCTACTGGTAACACAAATGAACATTTTTTGAGGCAGGTAAAGTGATGCTTCACTTTCAGAATCAGAATCAGAAATACTTTATTGATTCCTGAGTGAATGATGATCTGTTACAGTTATGCTGATGTAAACAATAAACTATTATAAGATGTAAGAATAAAAGTATGTAAATATAAAGCAATAAAATAGAAATTAAATTTACGTTAAAATACAATAAAATGTGCCTTGTGCTTTAGATATCAAAATTAACATTTTAAAAATAAAATATATACCAAAAGAGATGACCTTCATCAATTAGGCTGATCTTTTATTTTATTGTTTTGTTTTATTTTTGAGGCTGCTGAACCTTGACAGCATATTTTTTGCAATCACACCATCTTGGTGTGGTTGAAACAGTTGGTGTGTTGATTCTTCAACTGGAGGTAGAGTCGAACGCTTTATTTACTTAGTTGCATTATGTTACTTTTGAATATTGGATCGTAAGAGTTAAACAGTACTTAAAGGGTAATTTATTTGATCTGGATCCACCTTTGGATAGCTGTTTCTGTCAGACAACAAACAACCTTTTGCATGTCATGCATCGATAGTAGGATGGTGTTACACCTTAAATTTGTTTTAATTTTGTAAGTTCAGCAACATATAATTATTTTCATTATTATTTTAATTAACTGAATTATTATTATTATTATTATCATTATTATTATTATTATTATTATTATTATCATTATTACGTCTATACTCCTTATAATTGTTGTGTCAGCCAATGATTCAGCTGTAGTATGTCCAAAAACATGACTATGCTTTACCAGCATAATGATTTCCTGTGTGAAATGACTATGAATGTGGATTAGCATTTGACCTTCAATCAAGCAATTAAATAAGTATGACATGGCAGACTGTAAAGGAGGTCATTATTTAGTTGCTAGTTGCATCGGTCATATGGTATTGAAATTCACTTTGTGCCTACATATGCACCCAACAAAAGCGCAAAAATGTGCTTGACTTCACGAAAAATATTGTGTTAAAGTATTGTAATTTATCCTTTTAAAACGAAAAAATAAAATGGAAATAAGTAAACAGAACTTGCAATGTGAATTGATATGAGATGGGGTTTGAAATGAAAATAAGTGGTATGTTTGACAAAAAAAAAAACAATTTAAAAACACTCGTGGTCAGTGTGGCATGGAATATTTGTTAATACTTTAGTGCTTTACCATCTAAAATATTCAGTATGCCCGTTAGAATCATGGGTCTTTCATGGTCTTTTTTTTTTTTTTTTTCTGGGCTAAAATGCGGAATGGAAAAGTTTGTGAGAGATGCTGCAGGTGGCAGTATTACCATGTTTAGCAGGCAAGATGCTCCTGAGCATCCACTGCACTCCTATGTACGTGTTGCTGTCCATTTGACTGATATTTTTAGATTTTTCATAGGAAGCAGTTAAACTCACAGACATAGTGAAGGCATATCCCGTAACTAAAACAAAAACCTCATTTCATCAGACATTTTTTAAGACAGCTGGGCACTGTGGTTTTTAGCAAACTTTACATTTAACTTTACATTACATTAAATACTGCATTTTTGGTGGGACTATTTTCTGCTGTGGATTGATACACATTTGACGCTGCAGAAACAACACATGTTATTAGCATGTATTAATGGTTAATAAATGATTTTTGTTTTTATATGGGATTAAGTAAATTAAAACCATTAGCTGCTACTAGCTAACATATGGATGATGAGCTCAACTGTTGGTGGTCAGGTTGTATTATGGGTAATGTAGGCCCCAGGTTTAAGGATGTCAGATGTAAGGCATAAAGACGGAAGACTTTAACTGAATTACTTTTTGTTTTCATAATGTTATCCCCAATTTACTTCTTCACTGAAGCACTGGAAACTGCTCTTTACTCCTTGTTCAGGAAAACGTGTGATGAACACTAAGTCACAGCAAAGCCTACTACAGACTGCTCCCCCCTTCATGGCCTGTTGGACTACACAATGTCTGATGTGAAAGTCTGTCCCACTGTGAGTGGAAACCCCCCTCCGCCGGAGGTCATAAATCCCAAGAACCCTGGACGTGTAACCAATCAGCTACAGTACCTGGAGAAGGTGGTGATCAAAGCTTTACTGAGGCATAACTTTTCGTGGCCCTTTCGCCAGCCAGTTGATGCAGTGGCGCTGCATCTCCCAGTAAGTCATACAGTAGTTTTTGTAGCATCACAGCACAACTCTAACGTGTGTTGCTTTTTTCTCACTCTCATTGTAACAATCGTATTTCAGTGTTTGAACCTCAAATTAGGGGCAGTCAGCAGGCTTTGTCTTGGTGGATAACTTCCATTAGACTGTGATGTGGGAGGGAAAGATTTTGGTGTATTCATGCCAATGTGTTTGTTGTCTTTCAGGATTATTACACCATTATTACAAAGCCTATGGATCTGAGCACTATCAAGAAGCGTCTTCAGAACAACTACTACTGGAAAGCACTTGAATGCATAGAAGACTTCAACACCATGTTCACCAACTGCTACGTGTACAATCGGGTAAGAGGACACTATTTGTAACCCACCAACATGTACATACTGCAAAGGGCATTTCAAACTGCACACCCAGAGATAGCTGACATAGAGAAAATTAGTTGTGAGGAGGTTTTGTAGGGCAGAAGTAGGTCTGTGAACTAACATATCGTTCACAAACCCTTCTTGCTGTTCTGTCATACTGTAATGCAAATGAGGTAGCTACTCTTACCCACCCAAAAAGATGTTTTGTTGGGTCACCACAGAGCTTAAGATCAATTTAAAACATTTCTGTGGTTACCATAAGAGTACATGCTACATTGAATGCTTTTATTTAATTCTAATGTATACATTTTTTTTCCACAGCCTGGAGATGACATTGTTTTTATGGCACAGACCCTGGAGAAGCTTTTTTTGCAAAAAGTGTCCCAAATGCCGAAGGAAGAGTGGGAAGTCACGGCAATCACTGCGAAGGAACCAGTGAAAGGGAAAAAGATGAATGCAGGTATCTCACACAGCATCAGTCTCTTAAGATGTGGGCCAGTTTTACTTTTTAAAAATCTTGGGCTACTCTGTGTAATTGGATTTTTCATGATTTAATGATGGCTGCAGGTGTATTTGACAATGTCCCAGACACCTCCAAATATTGCCATGTTAGAACTTTGCAATGCAGCGATGGCACAAAAGAAGTGTGCTGCCTAATTTTACCAATTTTAAAATGGTATCTGATTCTTGTGCATGTACTCACTTGACCTCATGTCATGCAGGTGCAATACATCAGAGATCCCTTGTGTCAGAAGTTGTTCTCCAGCAGACTGTGACAGTTATTCCACCAGATGTGCCTCAATTCATCCCACCCATCCAGCTCTCTGCACAAATTGATGCAGTAACGGTAAGGTGCACTTACACAGTTGAAATACTGACTTTAAATATTGAAATTGACCGTAAGGGTTTGAGACGTTGCAGGAAAGAGGTTGTTTGGCTCGTTATTTCAGTTATTTCAGTAAGAAAAGAAACCAGAATATGCAGTTGAGAAAATCTAGTTCATAAATAACTTTTTCCCCCCAATTTTTACAAGGTAAAATCAATGATTGAGTCCAATGCACCAGTAGTAGCTCGTTCTGTGGTTTGCATGTCAGTCCTTTGATGTGTGCAATAAATGCTTTATCGTGTTAGACAGAATTTCTCATTTGCATGAAATTAGCAAATTGTGCATTCTTTGTCCCACTGCTTTATCCAACTTAGTAACTGTAACCTTGTTCTAAATATTCAGATTAAAAAAGCTTTCAAGAGGAAAGCAGACCCCACGACCTCCACCACCTCCCTTGTCACCAGTCACGAGGTGTCTGCTTGTGGGGATCATGCAGCACCTTGTACATTATTCTCCAGAAGAAGGCCGATCAAAGCTCCAAAGAAAGACTTGCCTGCCGTAGAGAGCAAGAAGGTCAGACTGTCCGAGCAGCTCCGATACTGTAACGATATCCTGAAGGAGATGCTCTCCAAGAGACACTACCCATACGCATGGCCCTTTTACACCCCCGTTGATGCTGTGGCTTTGGGCTTGCACGACTACCATGACATCATCAAGCAGCCGATGGACCTGAGCACCATCAGGGTAAGATGAATATGATGATGAAAATTATTACACAACATTATTTTGAATATAAGTCAGATGAGTTTTCCATAATGTTTCGTCTCCTCAGAAAAAAATGGATCAACGGGAGTATGCAAATGCAAAGGAATTTGCTGCTGATGTCCGACTGATGTTCTCCAACTGTTACAAATACAATCCACCATCGCATGAGGTTGTCTACATGGCGAGACAGCTGCAGGTATAGATTTTATTTTATTTTTTCCAATCAGTATGGCAATACTAAAAGGTACCAAATGGAGTTTTATTATAAACAAAGCTAGTTTTATAGTTAGTGTGTTTCTGAATATATGCATCATAGAGCTTCTGCTGACACAATTTTTGGGAGAATTTGAAACCTACATTGTGTACGTTCACCTGAGCTCGCTGGCATGCTTTGCCTTTGTTGACACAGGACTCCCTAAAAGTGTTTTTTCTTTTTTTTTCTTTTTTTTAAATCTGCCTCACACTGAGTGTTATGTGCCAGATGCGCATTCTTGTCGGCTACACTTTTTGGATAAGCTAGCAAATTTTTTGATCATCAATTTACAATGACACACTTAGGTTTTTGCTCTTTGGACTGCTGGCATGGTTGCAACTAGACTTGCCTGCCAATTTTCAGATGACTTTTACATGACTCCTGATAAATTCTCAAACTGATCATCATAATGCCATACTGAGAAATATGTCCAGCTAAATGGTGCTGAAACATATTGACATTTAGATTGATTAAATTATGTCCAACAACAAATTTTGGGGGGTGAGTCTGTATTCTAATATTAATTTAGCATCATACATCAATAGACGCCCAAACAGGCTTACAAGGCAGAACAAAACTGGGGCACATACCTAACATGATTGCTCCGTAGCACAACTAGTGGTCAAAAACTCCACATGGTATCATAAGTTATGTTTGTTACCTACTTTATGTGATGTTTTTAATTGTGCTCTTTTGTGTTTTAGCATTGTATCTGTTGAGACACAGTGGTGGCAGGAAGGTTTGAACAGCCTTTTATATCCCCAGAATAAACAAAACGCAGAGGTGTTAATGATGTCGAGGTGTAAATGCTGAGAGGTTGTAAATGCTGTTGACAAGCAACAGTAGCACTTTATAGGTGTGGTGCACTTGTTAAATGTTGCTAAAATAGTGACATTTTTTGTAGGGGAATGTGTCCCTATTCTCTTTGGCAACGTAGACATGCTGTAAATATAGATATCATTAACTGTCACTGTTTATTTGTTTGATTGTTGGCAACACTGTGCAATATGGATTGGTTCCAGTGTTGCATGCCATATTACAGCTGGCATACGTGAACACAAACGGTAACAATACACAAAGGATCAGAAATGGAGTAGGCTTTAGATAATTAATACTGGCAAATGGCAAAAAAAACAAAACAGTTTTTTCTATCAACAGGAAGTTTTTGAGGCCCGATATCTGAAAGTTCCCCAAGAAGCAGAGGGTTGTTCCATACCTTATCATCGAGCTGACAAGGGACAAGGAGACGGAGTTGGAAGTGTGTCAACTTCAGAAAGTTCTGAAACCGAGAGCTCCATAGAGGCGGAGAGTCCATCAGAGGAGGTGGCCGTGCAGCTGGCCAATCTAGAGGAGCGGGTGGGTGTATTCATTCCGGTTACAGTGCAAATGGCTTTTGAGCAGTTATTCGCTTCAGTGCATTTTAACCTAATTGGCTCATTAATGGCTGGCTTTGCAGTTGAAAGCTGTCAGCGACCAGCTGAAGAGACTTGCCCAAGAGCCCCTGCTGAAACCGAAGAAGAAAGACAAGTTGAAAAAGGAAAAGAGAGCCAAAGAGAAGGACATCGCTCGACTAAAACACAAGTCATCAAAGTACAAATCTATTGTAGAAAAAGCCAACCACAAGATCTCTACTTTGTAAGTAAGCTCCACTTAATATGGTTTATATGTCATACTAATGTTAAACTGAGTATTCCCCATGTGCAAACGTTAACATTAGATGTTTCATTTGTACGTCTAGGCATGGCAACAGACACAATATTCATGGGGTACCTTTGAAATGCAAGGACGAGGTCTCATCAGCACCGGTGAGCTACGAGGAGAAAAGGCAGTTGAAAATAGACATCAACAAGCTGCCTGGTGACAAACTGGGCAAGTTGGTGAAGATCATTCATGCCAGGGAGTCCTGTCTGCGAAAATCATCTCTCGAGGATATTGAGGTTGACTTTGAAATACTCAAGCCTTCCACACTGAGAGCCCTGCAGAGGTTTGTTGCAGCATGTCTGAGAAAATGCAACAAGAAAACTAGCCGTAAGTACAGCTCGGTCCTGCTGCTTTGCTTAATCTTCCTGTCAGCAAATGCACCTTTTAAAAATGTAGGGTTATTATTTCTTCTGTCCTCAGAAAAAAAGCAGGTGAAGCCCACAGAAAGACCGCCGCCTGGAAAACTAAAGGATGTCAGGACACCTCAGGTTGCCGCTAAAGAGCAGCACTCAATTAAGAAAAAAAAGCAATCAGGTAAAATCTGAATTTGATTAGCAATGTAATTGTCACAGTTGGGCTTCCACTCGTGAGGCATTAAATGTAAAAATGACACTTTACCTCTCTTTTGTGAACAGCTAAACCCGTGGCGGCTCCTGACCTCGGCTGCCCTTCACGCCTCAGTGACAGCAGCAGCAGCAGCAGCAGCAGCTCTTCGTCCAGCTCTGAAAGCAGCTCCAGCAGCAGCAGCAGCAGTCATTCTAGCACTTCTGATAGCAGTGACTCTGAATCAGGTTAGCTGCTCTCCCGTTTAGCATTATACCCTCACCTGCCTTTGGTTCACCATTCTCCACTCTCCTTCCTTAAAATGAGAAAAAAGCTGTGGGTTATTTATTCACCTGGGTGCCTTACCTCTACCTTTCAAAGCTGTCTCTTGGTTGCACACCAAATATTAAATTGTTTTATATTTTTGCACATTCATCAGGTGTTTGGTCTTTGTTTATTTTACACTAGTCTTGTGTCAGTGCTAGAGAAGGATTTGGAATCATCGATTATCTTTCTGCTATAGCGGGGGAAAAACACACTGGCTTGTTTTTGTTTCTTTAAACCAATCACAGTCATCTTGGGCTGCACTCACCAGGATGCAGCAATGTTGCTCTTGCAAGATAGTGTCAGGGGTGAACTTGTTTTGGTGGAACATTTGCATGTGGGGGAGCTGAGCACTGTCATTAAAATTTCTCTGCAAAAGAAAACGCCACAAAAATATTAACAGTCACATGATTCAACTTTAAGTTGTAGAAAAGAAAAACATGATCTGATGATCGTAACCCTAGAGGTGAAGCCTGACTGTACTTCAGCTCGGGAGGAGCTCAACAGACCAGTTGAAACCACAGATGGCTCTATGTGGCTCGAGCAGAACATTATTACAATGATATCAGAGAAGCTTTAGTAATGTGGAATAGATTGGAACGTCCATGAAATTAGTGTTTAGTGTGTAAGTTGTAAGCTTGGAGGTTGTTGTTGTTTGGAAATGGTAACAGGCATATAGCGGAAGGGAGGGAGAATGCTGGCTGAAATCAGCAGCCCAGTGGCAGGCTTATAGTCTCAGTCTACATCTGGTGAGTCAGACTTAAAGGATAACTTAGGTATTTTTCAACCTGGGCCCTATTTCCCCATGTGTATGTGTGCGTATGATTCATAGGTACAACTCGTTTGTAAATTAGTTTAGCATTGAGGGAGGCGGATGCAGCCGCGAGGTAGATATGGGGGCAAATGCGTCCCGTATAAGTTTGCGCATTAAAAATGCTTTTTTCGCCACTGACCGGTTCAGATCACCAGTGCTATCTCTGTAAATAGCATACTAAGCATTTCCCTTACCCCTCACTTCCTGTGTGCTGTGTGTGATGTCATCTTGCGAGAGCTTTGCTTGTTGCCGGAAGAAAACAGAGGAGCCATGCTGAGCGCCGCACAGAGTGGCGCTGGTTGTCCCGGAGTACAGTTGAGAGTTTTACTGCATCTGTATCATGGCTGCATATTTACCCGATTTCGAGAATGAAGATGAGCCCTTTTATTACGATGGCCGCCCGTACTTATTTGAGCCCGAGGAGAGCAGACGAGGATAGAGAGAGGGCCAACGAGCAGACGAGGGTGAAGCAGCGGCTGCACGAACGTGAATCTCTGAGGACTGGTGGTGCTCCTGTGGTTGCTGTGACTCCATGCCCACAGAGGAAGAATGTCTGTGTTGCAGCGAGTGGGACCTGTTGCCCAATATTCATGGTCTCGATGTGTCCTGGGATGACACAGAAACTACCAAACGCTGTGTAACTACGTTAGAGGACTTCCCCCCTCTGATCAACAGGGCAGTGCTGGATACCTTTTTTCATGTGCCCAAAATAAATTGGAGGAGGCGGCCAAAACCACAGGGACCAAATGGTCAACTATCCATCAAGTAAGTATAACTAATATGTCTTGATGCATGCAATACTGATACCTAGAATTGTTGTTTTCTTCCGGCAACAAGCAAAGCTCTCGCGAGATGACGTCACACACAGCACACAGGAAGTGAAGGGTAAGGGAAACGCTTAGTATGCTATTTACAGAGATAGTACTGGTGATCTGAACCAGTCAGTGGCGAAAAAAGCACTTTTAATGCGCAAACTTATAGGGGACGCATTTGCCCCCATATCTACCTCGCGGCTGCCGGCTGCATCCGCCTCCCTCAATACTGAACCAATTTCAAAATGAGTTGTACCTATGAATCACACACACACATATACATGGGGAAATAGGGCCCAGGTTGAAAAATACTGAAGTTATCCTTTAATTGCACACACAACTTTTAATACTCTGTCCACATGAAACAGGTGCACATGTCATGTTCCCAGTTGCTGGCTGAGTTCTAGTTGCTGCAGATGCTAACTGGGGGTTTGTCTCCGGAACTGCTGCCTACGCTCCTCCCGGCGAGGTGGTCTGTAGTAGCGGACAGCGAGGCATAGGACATAATGTGACTCAAGGCTCTAGCTACATGAATATCAACTTGAATAAGCTGCAGATGTGAGCTTTTGGCTTCAGTTAGCAGAAAGCTGAGCTATTATGACTCCTCACTCTGTAGACTGTGAATTATTAATGTGCATGTCTTTCAGTGCCAAAAACAAAGAAGCCAAAAACTAAAGACTCTTGCCAAAAGGTGAAGAAGAAGGTAAATACATTCAGTATTTGCTCAATGAACTCAAGAGATTCATGATAAGATAATCATGCTGGTTACAATCAAAAGTAAAAATGTCCCTTGTTCTTAAGTCAAAGGTGACTCGCGCTGCCTGTGGCAAGCAGAAAACGGAGACAAAAGATCTGACGAAAGCCTCGGTCAAGACTTGTCAGCCTCCTCTTGCTGTGCAGTCGTCGGCAGCAGAAACCAAAGGCCCCCCAGCACACCGTAGTGAAGACCAGACCTGTGATGGGCTGACTCTATCACCACCAGGTACTGCTCACATTTGTCCTCTTGTCACTACACTAAGGCAGAATCGAAGTTTGGCAGGAAATGCATGTTAAATTTACAGGATGATTTTAAAATAGTGATTTTCATTAAGACAATGGAAGTGTGTAAGCCTTGGGCTCAGAAAAACTGGGTCACCTTTTGCTTCAACTTGATATCACTTCAAATGAATATACGTTTTTGTCTTTCTGATGCTGAGGTGAGACTGTTTACGTTAACCCCATATTTGTTTTTCTTAGTTCTGCATTATCCTCTCGTTTCTTTCCCAGCCTTTTGTGCCAGAGCAGCATTAATACCTCCCAAAAACCCCGTACTCACCCTCACTCACACTCTCAGATCAGCTTTGTCAGCTCTTTTAACAAATACCTCATTGAGATTCCTTATTCCTCCCTCACTGATGCAGCTCCACATCAAGTAAACCTCTTCCAGCGCCTGTGCAGCCCAGGCAGCCTGTTCCCCTTTAATTGCCCCATATGCTCAGTGTCCTTCAGAAACAAAAGTTCAGGAAGTGAAAACTGGCTCACTTGCACTCTGTTCTAATGAAGCTGAACAGGAAGGGACCAGTCAATTACTGCCCCTATTTCACTCCATCTCATGCTGCTTCTTCCTGCCCTCACTTGATTTTACTGTGCACTAGCTCATGCTGTACATTTTTATAAGCGCACAGTAGCTCCTTTCTTTTCACATGGCTCTGATCAATATCTGTCCTTTATTGTTTGGCAGATTTGTCTGCGCTTTTATCCCCCATGGCCTCTCCAGGAGTGTTGCTGGACTGGGCTGCCACCAGATTTGAGGTACTTCTACTGAAACACTTGGACTGTACCTTTTTTAAATAGTCTGAGTGGGCGGAAGTTCGCTGCAGAGATCAGCCTCTCATTGGGCGGAACGAGCCACCCGCTGAAGTCCCGCCCTACCACCTCCAGTTGTGTAGCGGTTTTCAACACGTTCTTTACTAACTTTTGCGGTGTTTGATCTTGCGGGGATGTAGCCATTTTTCTGCCATGGTTCGCGTCCTGTAGGCGATATTTTTGTGGGCGTATTACACCAAAACCTGTTTCCCCCCGACAATATTTTTGCAAGCGCACCGTTGCTGTGGCACCGGCCAGAACGATTGTGATTGGTTGAAAGAAGTACAAGCAGCTGGGGCGTTTTTTTCTCCAATCTTAAAGTGAGAGTCAGCCCAGCCAGACCTTTCTTTTCTTGAGAAAGGTCTGGTGAGCGAGACTACTTTTTAAATGACCTGCATATAAATGAGATCAAACGACGCATGTTTATTTAGTGGAAAAGGCTCTATGTGTAACCCCTTTTACAGTGTGAATACCCTTAAAATCAACACATCACAGCAGCTGTTGAGCTCTTGTCATATCATATCATACACATGGCCCAGTTGCATTTACAGAGCACTCTGAAGGGGCCGCATCCACCAAAGTGTTTTTCTCCCAGCTGGAAATGCCAGGCACTCCTCAGGAAACGGCGAGCTGGGAGCGTTTGAGAGCACTTTGGAAGTGCAGCTTTTTTAGCTGAGATGCTTTGTTTGTGTTTGGTTGCTATGTTTCCAAATATCCTCAGATAGACACTTCAACACAAGGTAGAGTACTTGCTTTGGGTGACGGGAAATTAACCTCCGTTGTTGTTCATCAGCACTTGTACATGTAAGATGTGACGGTTGTCTTTGTGGTATTTGTCCCTCCTCTGCTGTGATTTAACGGCTGAAGTGACAGTGATGGGCACGGTGTTTTTACCTTAAGTTAGACATTATCACATTCTCAGCGCTCCAGGAAAAAAAGGCCAAACTGGCAGCACTAGGCGCAGAATTCACACCCAGTGCCTTATCACGCTGCTGCCGTTAGGGTTAGCGGAGTGTACACGCGGCGCTCTCATTGCAGAGTATTAAAAAAATACGACAGCCCAGAAAAATGTCTAAAAATATATCTACAAATGACATGAAGAAGGACATGAAGATTTTAAATGTTAAAACTAAATGTCAACTTTCAGCCAGGCCCTGTGCTGTCCCCTTTGAGAGACAGTCCACTGCAGTCCAAAGATGAGACCACGTCCAGTAAGTCGCTAGGTGAGCGCCTACTTTTACGTCAGCATTTATTTTGAAATAACTAATACTTAAGCAGAACACTTATTTTGAAAGTAATTCTGCCAGATTCCGGGTACCCTGAGGATCTTCCCGACAGTCAGCCAACTAATGTGCCTTACACTAATGAAGCAAGTAAATCTGCTGAAGAGGAAAAACATCCCAAAAAGGTTAGCATTGTTTAACTGAGTTTATAATTACAAACAAGTGTTGACATCATTTTTCTGGAATGTTGAATGATTTTGGTGATCAGGATGTCGAGGGAGGGTTGCACCAATGAGGATTAATTACAGCAGATGGACACAGTTGATAAGACAATGTTTTTCTGTCCTTTTTATTGGAGAGAAATCAGTTAACGCAGCTTTAAAGATGATCCTAGTTGGTGCCACCAATTCCCACCGCACTGGAAATGGATTATAAGTAAACATGGTGATTTATCTTGTATAGGACATCGTTCTAAAAAATGCTGATTCTTGGGCCAAACTGGTGAGACAGTCAGTCACTGCAACTGCAATCAAGTCCTCAAAGGAGAGTTTTCAGCAGTTTCGTAAGGCCGCCATAGAAAAGGAAGAGCGTGAAAAAGCACTGAAGAAAAAACAGATGGAGGACAACAAGGAGAAGGAGGCTTCTGAAAAGAGCAGGTATTCAGCAAATACATCAGATTTACTTCTGAATTTAATTTCTTTATTGAAAAGTGGGTCCATAATGTATTATTTATGAGGGTTTTAAATCATTTTCTTTATGTATTTAAATCCAAACATTCAAATTTTGGTTTAAGTACATATATTTTAGTGTCAAAATCCTATTTTCCCAAGACCTTACTAAAACAACTCCCACCCGACCAGACATAGGTTTCTGCATGTTGATGTTGCTTCATATAAAACCCCCCTAATGTGCCTCTTCGTGACTGAACCAAGCCTTCTTTGGCTTTTGTGTTAATTGTGTTAATGCTGCATTCAGACTAAGCGTGACACAGCAACAGACTACAATTTCTTTTCAAGAATGCCGCGTTAGTTCACATCCAAAAGTCACGTAGTAACCAAACAAGGCAGCAGGAGACAAGCGACTTTCATGGTTTGGAAGGTTTACTGTAGGATCTACTGTAGGTCATACACTGATTATGGATTGAAAACCTGAAACAATCCCATTTCAAAAAATTTGAACAAATCCTTTTGGTTATTATTATTATTATTATCAGCAACCTAACCTATGTCACTGCTTTTTGCCCACAGCTGAGTGGGTGTATCCATTTGAAAAACCAGGACAGGTGGAGTCGAGCTTAAAAATGCTGCCCTTAGACAAGGTTTAAAAGATGCCACTACATTTTTCAGCATAATTTAGACTATCCAAATCCCAGTTTTTTGAAAAAGTGCCTATAAACCAAAGGAGCATTTCTCTGTTAAAGCCTGGTGGATGATTTTAAGAATTAATTTTAGTTAATACAGTCATTTTCCTTCTAGCTTACCGGCCACATGTAAAGCAGAAACAAATTCACAACCTATGAAGGAGGATCCTGATTCACCTGACTGTACAGAAGCTGTCCTCGACGTGCCTAAAGACATTGAGACACATAAGCCAAAGTCTCCCACAGAAACCCAACCTCTAACCACGCAGTCCTCAGTCGATAGGCAAAGAGAGATGGCCCGCAAGAAGGAGCAAGAACGTCGCAGGCGAGAGGCTGTGAGTACCCTCATCCATGCTTTAGGGCTAATTTGTTTTTTGTAGTAAAATGAGGTTTAAACAACCAATCTGTGGTTTGTTTTCTCTTTACAGATGTCTGGCATTGACATGACTATGCAGCGGGACATAATGACCACATTTGAGCTGAACCTGGACTGAACAGAAACTGGGATTTACTTGGAAAAAAAAGTACTTCTGTGTTGTTTGTGTGAATAACTGGAGCTCTTGGTTCTTTCTCGGGCACAAAAGACAACTTCACCAACCTCATGTATGTTCTTGAGATTAGAAAATAAATGTTAATTGAGGGGGAAAAAACAGTCAGTAAAAAATAAACGGGTGTTGCCCTTCATTTGTATCTGAAATGGATGGTAAATGTTTGCACTGACGCACTGTTGAATTTGAGATGATTGGGGTGACACACTGTCAAAAATTGGAACCTGAAACAAATACTGTGTGCGTCTTTTTCTGTTCTTTTCACATTTGGATGACTCCTATAGCTGACAGTTATGTACGACAAGCTAATGAATGTATCCATACACTGTAAATGCCACCATGTCTTGTTTGCTGAAATGTGCAGTGTTGTTCAGGTCTGCTGTTACGTTATCTTATTGATAAACCAGCATGTTTCAGGTGATCCTGACTCAAAAATATACTAAATGTAGGCAAAGCACTGGTTTATATGTTGATGTTGCACACACACACACACACACACACACACACACACACACACACACACACACACGACTTCTTCTTTTGTTTTTCATTTTTTTTATTAGATATCATTCTGTACTGCACATGCACTGCACTTTGTTGTTTATACAGTTCTGGCTGTTCCAAAGTTGCTTTTGGAGACTATCAACATGTTCTGTATGTTACAGTTTGTATATGCTGAATAAATAAGCATTTATTTCCTCTTCTTTCTTTCTTTCTTTTTTTTTCTCAGAATAATAAAGCTATTTTCACTAAGTGATCTGCATCACTTTATGAGGCACGAGGCCAGCAACATATATGGATGGAATGATGGATATTAAAAAAAATAAAGAAAGGGGGCACCAGCATGCAGAAAGTTTTGTAGCCTGTAGGGCAGCATACATGGCACTGCATCCTGTCTTCTCCATTAAGGCCACCATAAAGGGCATTTCATTTTGTTTTCTCCACTGGAGGGGCACCCCAGAGGGCTCTTTATCATGTCTTTTCCATTTAGAGCCACCCCAGAGGGCACACTTTGTCATGTTTCATCTACCATAAGGCCACTACAGATGCGGTATCCAAGGGCACTTTAGCTTATTTTCTAACATGGGTATATATAGGAACACGAGAAGCTCGAGAATCCCAAGGGCTGACAGAGGAGCTGGAAAAGATGTGGGGAGTAAAGGTAACAGTGGTGATCCGAGCAGGGCTGTGAGAGTGGCTCGAACAGATTCCAGGTACAACATCTGAGGTCTCTGTCCAGAAGAGTGCAGTCCAAGGCACAGCTAAGATACTGCGCAGAACCCTCCAACTCCCAGGCCTGAGGAGGACCTGACCTTGAGGAAGACACACCACCACCACCACCACCGCCCATGGAGGGGTGGTGAAGTGATTAACATTGATCATCTTGTTACATCTCATTACAGTGCAAGTTCCTGCTGGGAAACCTTGGGTCCCGGCATTCACGTGGATGCCAGTTGACAAACACCGTACACCTAAACACTATTGCAGACCAAGTATCCCCCTCATGGCAACGGCACTCCCTGATGGCAGTGGCCCCCTTAGCAGGAGACTGCACCATGCCACACTGCAGGAACTGCTCAGGAACGTGACAAAGAGCTCAAGGTGCCAGCCTGGCCTTCAAATTCCCCTCATCCCAATCCGATCAATCATTCATAGGACGTGCAGGTACCCCAGAGATCCTGTGTCTATGCCTCGGCAACTCAGAGCTGAGTCTGATCCACAGTGGCGCTTGTGACCTGTTGAGGCCTCTGGGACCTCTAGGGGTGTCCTGTGGTGTCTGGCACCAGACCGTCAGCAGTGTATCCTTTGAATCCTGTGGGTTGCAAGGTAGGGTAGCGGCACATCCCACAGATGCTCAATCGTAATGGGATTTTTGATTTTTGTTACGTCCCTCAGGCCATTTCTAAACAGCCTGGTTGGTTTGGTGATAGCGTTTTCGGTGCTGACTTGGTCAAACAAAAAGGATTTTACCTTATTTTACCTACAAAAAGGTCTATCTCTGTTTGGATCCTTTCCATAATGTTGTCAGACATTTAGAATAATAGTCTGAGCCTGTCAGTAGCAAAAAAAAAGCACTTTTAATGGACATAAATTGACTTTGCGAACATGCCCCACCGGCTGCTGTTGATCAATACTGGACCAATTTAAAACATCTTTGTTCCTGTTGGTCACTTAGACACAAAAACACAGAAAAATAGGGTCCAGGTTGAAAAAACACTGAGGTTTCCCTTTAATTTAACCAGACTGAATTATTTAGGCTTATTAGTTATTAATGAATTCAGTTTGTGCTTCATTTGGTCAGCTCCTGGGCTCCATATGTCAGCTCTGAACTCAGATCCTAATCCGTTACATATCCAGCCACGTGAGGGATTAGGCTAATCTGAAATTGGTTAACAGTCTTTATTATGTGTGGCTGTTATCTTGTGCCTGATAAAGGCGCACCTGTGACCGCATTACAGCTGATTAACATATTAATGCGCTGCCCAAAACAGCACCAGCCATACCTGCTTATTAAGTCGTGTTGCAGCATATTGTCCAAGAGCTGGTTGGTGAGAGGATTGATAATATAACAGGAATATTTCAGTGGACTAATGAGCACGTGCATGCTGCCTTCTAAATACAGTGTTGTTGCCATAACAGCGGCGTGCAGCCTCCGGTGCTTTGCAGTGATTTTCAGCCTTTCTCCCTGCGCCTCTCAGCTGTGCTCAAATCGCTGTAAAGGAGCCGCATCGAGTGGCTCGTTGCTTGATTTCGGACTTGCCTTGTATAGTCAACAACACCGTCTCCTGCTAAACAACCGCTGCTGTCACACGCAAGCGTGAAATCTGACGTGATGCTCTTGCCACCGTCCCATTCAACCGTTTGTTGGGATCCTCCCTTCAGACAGTCGTGCGTATGCGCTGGTAACGACACAACGGCATTGTCGGAGCTGTGTTTAAACCGAAACGAGCGATTGACAGAGAGAGATCAATAGGTAACTTGATCCGGATTGATTTCCTGCGGCAATGTAAAGATGGCGAGAGTGCTCCACAACTTGCTGATATTTCTAATCAGACTTGCGCTGAAAATCAGAGTTTTGGGGTACTGGTCATTGATATACGGTTATTGTGCTCTTTGCACCATCGTAGCCCTGCTGAAACTTTGGTGGAGCATCATCTTAAGGCCGACAACAACCTTCCAATGGGTGATTCGTGAAACTCCCCCGGCTTGTCTGAATGACACGTCCTTGGGAACCCACTGTTATGTTAGGATCAAGGTAAGGCACACATGCACTTGGACATGGAAGGTGTCTGAAAGCCCATTGTGTGTGTGTGTGTGTGTGTGTGTGTGTGTGTGTATGCTTCTTTTGCATGCTAAAAAATGTTGACATGTAAAATGCTCCAACACCTTCACTTGTCGTGTCGCGTCGTGCACAAACACAAACAGGCCTGATCTTTGAGCGGATCATGAGGCGTCTGTTTATTGTGGAGACGTCTCTTTTTCTCGGTGGGATCGCGGTTTGCAGGCGCTGCGCTCAGGTGGTGCTGAAAGGACAGCTCCTCCGCCTCACGTCTCTCTGTGCCGGCCTCCAACAACCTATCTGCTCAACATTATGTAATTAAATACAGAGGCATGTCTGTCATGAAAAAAACCTTCCCAAACCATGCAGGAATCACTCACATCGTTTATGTAGGTGAGGAAAGTAAAGATGCTGCAACATTAACATTTAAAGTAAAGGCTAAAGTGAAAGTACAGGAGTGCTGTAAGAAAAAAATACTGCATATGATATTATTGGACTGATTATTGATGCATTTTCATGTAAGATGTATTTTAATTAATGCTATAGCTAGTCCAGGGTGAGCTTATTTTAATTGCTGTGTACTCTGTTGGACAGTTATCCCAGTGGTTCCCAACTGGTCCAGTCACAGGGTCCAGATTTCTCCTTAGTCATTAGTTCAAGTAGGTGTCCATTATTCACTCACTTTACAGCACTTCAAAATAAAAGCTATATGCCAGAAATTCACTGTACTTAAAATAAAGTGTGTTGTTTTTTTTTTACAAACTTGAGGCACTTGCGGCCCATTTAGAAAAGACCCACGACCCACTTTTGGACCGCGACCCACTGGTTTAACCCCTTTAACAGCTAATCATGTGCAAAAAATCTTAAAGCAGGGATACTTGCTTTGTCTGGGGGCCCCTTTTGCAAAACAACAAGAGGTCAGGGGCCCTGCACATGTGCGCAGGGGCGCTTCTAGGATTTTAGGACATCAGGGGTCCAGCCCAGACCTGTCAGGGGGGTCCAGGGAATCTTTTCCCAGCACTTTTTTTTTTTTTTTATAAACAAGCTCTATTTTAATGCTTTGTTATGCACTCTTGCACCTTACGCAGCTTTCAAAATGCTTCGCAGCAGGGGAAGCAGTTTTGAACGTGCACAGATCTTGCTCTGCTGTGCACACTTCCTTGTGTTGAACTTGACTTTGATCAGTCAGTCAGATGGAAGGGGGCGGGCATCATGGAAGCAGAAAGAAGACAAGATGGAGCTGATAAAGTTGGTGTCAGAATACCTGGAGATGTAGAACATAGCGCTAGCAAGTTATAAGGCCAGTGATAACATTTCCACCAAACTTCAGATGACTGGTAAACTGTCCAAGTATGTAGAAATCTATGCAGTTATTTACACAGCACCATCTATGCCACAAACCAGTGGGTGGTGTCACAGTGGCTATGTCCATTATTTTCACAGTCTATGGGCGCTATCTAGCTTGCGCTTCCAATACTCACCGAAATACCTGCCCATCATCACAGCCCTAGACCGTAGTGACAGCATTCAAAGGCGCTTTGTTTTTTTGGGAATGCACCTACAGGTAGGCAGTTGTCAGTGTGGTTGCCAATTCCTGCCAATAGATGCCCCTAGAGCCTCCACACTGGACCTTTAAACAATTCAAATAAACTGGTGGTGCAGCCGCTCTCAGAGCACAGGCCCATAAATTAACATATACAGCTGAGTCTGTATGCTTTATGATATTACCACACCCTCAACCTTAATAAATTTACAGTATGAGTCAGACGTGTCGTTAATCCACTTAGAGAATGTTTATTTTAATCCTCTCAGAGTAACCCCAGAATAAGCACATTTTCCAGCCCAGTCGCAATAAAAAATGTTGCATTGTGCGTTGCTGCAGACCACTGATGTGTTACATTTGTATATTATTTTTCAGCAGATACACTGACATGTCGAGTTCAAGTTCAAGAAGTGGATAGATTTAGGATGAGTTTCGTGGGGTTTTTTGTGTGTAAAGATTATATCAGACACACGTTATCCTTCAAAGTGGGGTATTTTAAATGTGTCAGCAACCATTTTTTGAAAGGGGTCTTTACTGGAACTCTGCAGCAACGTTCACAGGAGTGACTCGTCCAATATGGACAGTATTACAAGGTTGTGATTCACTGTTGTGTGTTCAGTCAGAAGTAAATAAGTTATTCCTGTATTGCTTTCCTCATAATTAAATTATTACCCACTTGTTTCCATGCAGCTGGTAATCATTTAAAACGTTGTGTTGTTTCCGCTAAGTGACTTTGGATAAGACCGTCTGCATGATGTTTTTGTGTCTTCTTCCCCCTCAGGAGTCCGGCCTTAGGTTTCACTATGTTGCCGCTGGGGAGAGAGGAAAGCCGCTCATGCTGTTTTTACACGGCTTCCCTGAGTTCTGGTAAGTCTGAAGAAATCACGATGGTGGGTGAGTTGTGGTTGCGGCAACAGTCGCAGCTCCTCTTCACTACAGCAGCAGACTGAGATTCTGTTTGCTCAGTCGCTTGGTGTTTGTTACATCGGTCACCTCTCTGAAATTTCCCCTGACTATGAGAAGACCCTGGCTCTAATGTTTCAGCTGCACTGGTAAATCTCTGCAGAGACAAATCCACACCATGCAGTGGAGAGTCCTCATTCACAGACATGATTTGCCATCGGGGGAAAAGGGTCCAAAGCATTTAAGATCTCTTCCTCCTGATATGGAATGAAAAACGGTGTTGAGCGTGGCTCCTGGATTGGGGCCAAAGAGGTTGTCAAGAGCTGTAAGCCTGGTCCATATCTCTAACATACTATCTAAGCTGCTGACAGGACAGGGATTAATTAACGGAAGAGGGGAGCTCTTTCTGCTTCACTTCCCGCATTCTTCGCGGGAATGATGAACTGTGCTGAGAGTGACATGGTTGCAAAGAACACTTAACACGTTCTGAAAATGTGCTAATTCCTGCTCAGAAATGAGAAAGAGGAGAGTGCCTGTGTGTGTCAGAGGGAGGGTGGAGGGGTCCGAGGGGCTTACTTTGCTTTAAACCTCATCTATATTCAAAGATCTGAGAGTTCAGTGTCGGGATCTTACACTGACTCATCAAAATCACAGTCAGAGCTCTGCATCTTGCTTTCCCTGGTTCGATGGAGGAGGAGGAGGAGGAGGTGGAGAAGGAGGTGGAGGGGGAGGAGGCGGAGGAGGAGGGGGATTTCAGTCCTGATGAGGAGCCTTTACAGCAGACAAGATCTTCAATTAGGAAGTCATCCCAGTCCACATGATCAGTGGGTGGATTAGAATCTAAAACAGCTTCTATTATACTGAAGTGACCTTCACTCAGCTGGAAAACAAGCTGAGTGCTAGCTTTAAAAAAGTTTGTAAAGTTAGTTTGTAACTATCTCACCAATTTTGCACATCGAGTTCAGTTTAATCATCATGCGAAACACAACTCAGCCTGAGAAAACAGCTGTATAGATAATGCACTGTGTGGCTCTGAAGGGAGATTTCTAAAGTCTGAAAAGTACTGCTAATGATGTCATCAGGCAGCCCAGTCTCCAGGAGAAAATGTTGGCATTGTACATTTTTGCAAAACTGAAGTTTTTTTGTTGCCAAACATAACCACACGTTAACGTAGCATTGTTGAAATGGTGAAATTTCAACATATCTGCTTAAGTATCCAAGGTTTGCAGCAATGTACAATGCCAACATTTATTCTGGGGACTGGGTTGTATCAGAGTTATCTGCAGACACTACTGAATTCCATTATGGGGAATGTAGGAACCAGTGTTTCGGGACTAAAACTCAAGATATCTGCACTGCTGCCACATGGCTTTTGACCTTTTTTTTCCCAACTAGTTTCTTGCAGGTTCCCCAACTCTATGATACTGTGCCATATTAAATTGCTGTAGTACCCCTTTAAAAGGGTACGCTGCTGTGGAAGAAACAAACTGTCTCTTTGAGTTTGCAAAATATTTAAAGAAATGAAGGACATAAGTCATCTTTGCATCTGTTTGTGTGCCTCAGGTTCTCCTGGCGTTACCAGCTGCGCGAGTTCAAGAGCGAATTCCGTGTGGTGGCCATCGACATGCGGGGCTACGGGGAGTCCGACCTGCCACTGTCCACTGAAAGTTATCGCTTCGACTACCTGGTCACCGACGTCAAGGACATTGTGGAGTACTTAGGTGAGGGAACGCAGGGGAACAGTGTGGTGTGTAATCTTCAATGAACTCAAAGCAGTGCACACTGTTGTGACAGTGTCTTGAGTCAAAAATAAACTTGTTTATCAGTCTTAAGCTGTGGACAGCCCTCAGGCCTGCAGCATGGCATGACAAATGTCCTGTGACTCATTCTGACTGAACATGGGATGTTGTGCAGATACAGA
Organism: Epinephelus fuscoguttatus; assembly: GCF_011397635.1. Classification (NCBI taxonomy): domain Eukaryota; kingdom Metazoa; phylum Chordata; class Actinopteri; order Perciformes; family Serranidae; genus Epinephelus; species Epinephelus fuscoguttatus. Next base: position 35,971,716 of record NC_064761.1, read on the forward strand.
GCCCACAGACTGCATGCTAACACTAGCAGGAAGCCAGCCTGAGGCTGTCTGAACACACCAGCATCCCCTAATGATTATCCGGCCAGGGTGACTTTTTTTGCTCTTTTACTGGCCAGTGTGTGACAGTTTTTAATTTTTCATTTAGCCCTGCAACATACTGTACAAGATAACCTGCCTGAGCATTGAAATGTTAGTTTCTAATTTCTCTGACAGAACAGTAGATCGTGTCTTGAGGCTCTATCTTTGTTTTCTCCTTCACACCTGCCACCTCATATCCAAGTGTGTCACAGCTACTGTTGTAGTGTTAATTACTAGGGGTGGGCGATACCACAAAATTTGATTTCGATCTGATACCAAGTAATACACAGCTGGAAATGCCGATATATCGAAACTGATGCTATACTTTTTATCATTAAAAGTGACTCATATACTTTCATGTAGGAGAAAGCAGTGTGTCAGGATTTATGAGGTGAATTATCAAACAGCTATTGATGACCAGTTGAGTTCCAAAAGTTGAACTCAGTTTACCTCAGGACGCAGCCGTCACGCCCTGAAAATTAGGTGCTCAGGAGTGTGTGCGCACCGCAATAGCATCACTCTCCTTTCCTTTTAGCTCTGTTTTTGGTCTCCACCAGCTCCTGTTTACGGCTAAATGCTCCTCTGTGTTCACCAGCCAGCTGCTGGCTTTGTCTTTCTCCCGTTTGTTAGTGGACCATCTTCATGCTGCATCTGAAAACACAGCTGAGTTTGTTGAAAACCTGAATCGATGAGCTGAACGATGCTAAAATGCTCTCTAGAGCCCAGGAGTGACCTTTCTCTGTGGGCTCATCACCACAAGTAACACCTGTTATTACATTACACACAGTCATTAGGTCAATTGTTACCAAAAAAATGCAGCTTTAAATGGTCCCACAACTGGTCCATGTCCAGCCCAAAGGAACCATCATGTCTGTAAATACACTCAAGCAGTTTTTGAACACATTCCTTATTAAATATTTACATTCTCTGGGAGTGTGCTTTTGGAAGAGGTCTAGTTAATGTTTTGCAGCTCCTTTGATCGTTCTAGCTGTCATAGTTAATTTCTTAATAGGCTTTCAGGAGCTAAGTACTCAATAATGCATATTGCTGTGCAAAGATTCACTCAATGTGGCTGGCTTGCATTGATCACATGATAACTGCTGTACTCTGATCTGTGACTGGACCACAGAGCTTTTTTCGCACCAGCAGTTAAAGCCCACATAGGCCACATTATAAACAATATTCACAGTCAGCTAATGGTGCTACACCAATCTGAGATTTGGCCTTTAGTGACACTGACCTTTCCATTGATAAAAGCTGGAACAGCCATGGCCTTTTTTCAAAATAAATGCTGGCATTGTACATTTCTGCAAACCCCAGATACATAACATTTGTACATGATTATGTAGTGGATATGTTGGAACATTATGTTTCATCAGTGCTGTGGTTAACATGTATAGGATTACACACAAAATCCACTCGGTTATGGGTAGGAAAAGATTACGTAGTGATGCCACTTTTCATGGCACAGGAAATGCAGCAATGGCTCAGTAAAAAAAACAAAGCAGTTCTCATGGCACTATCCCCGCTAGAAAAGCAGCGTCAGGTCACTAAAAGCCATCCATGTTTGGAGCCTAAAAAGCTGCTTGTAAAACAGTGACGGGTCACTATAAAGTACCCTGAATTGGTGCCTGAAAAGCTGCAGGAAAAACAGTGATGGCTCACTAAAAACCACCCATGGTTGGTGCCTAAAAGGCCTTTTGTAAAACAGCAACTGGTCACTAAAAGAGACCCCAAATTTGTGCATTAAAAGCTGAGGTAAAAACTGTGATCAGTCACTAATAACCAGCCATGTTTCGTGCCTGAAAAGCTGCTTGTAAAACTGCAGGAAAAAAAGTGATGCATCACTAAAATCCACCCATGTTCGGTGCCTAAAAAGCTGCTTGTAAGACAGCAATCGGTTGCTAAAAAAACACCCCAAACTGGTGCCTGAAAAGCTACAGAAAAACAGTGGCAGGTCACTAAAAACCAGCCATGTTTGGTGCCTGAAAAGCTGCTTATGAAACAGCAACAAGTTGCTAAAAAACACCCTAAATTGGTGCCTGAAAAGTTGCTGGAAAAAAGCGATAGGTTGCTGAAAACCATGAATGTTTGGTACCTAAATAGCCACTTTTAAAACAGCAAAGGGTTCCTAAAAAACACCCTCACTTTGTGTCTGAAAAGCTGCAGGAAAAACAGTGATAGCTCACTAAAAACCATCCATGTTTGGTGCCTAAAAAGCCGCTTGTGAAACAGAAACCAGCTGCTGAAAAAACACCCTAAATAGGTGCTTGAAAAGTTGCAGGAAAATAGAGATAGGTTGCTGAAAACCATTAATGTTTGGTACCTAAATAGTCACTTTTAAAACAGCAAAGGATCGCTAAAAACACCCACGTTTAGTGCCTGAAAAGCTGCTGGAAAAACAGTGACATCTCACTAAAAACCACCCATGGTTGGTGCCTAAAAAGATGCTTGTAAAACAGCAACCAGTTGCTGAAAAAACACCCTAAATTGGTGCCTGAAAAGCTACAGGAAAAACAGTGATGATCACTAAAAACCACCCATGGTTGATCCCTAAATAGTTGCATTTATAACTGCAAAGGGTCACTAAAAAACCCATGGCTGGTGCCTAAAAAGCTGCTTGTAAGACAGCAATCGGTTGCTAATAAACACCCTAAATTGCTGCCTGAAAAATTGCAGGAAAATAGCGATAGGTTGCTGAAAACCACAAATGTTTGGTACCTAAATAGCCACTTTTAAAACAGCAAAGGTTCACTAAAAAGCACCCATGTTTGGTTCCTGAAAAGCTGCAGGAAAAACAGTGATGGGACACTAAAAACCACCATGGTTGGTCCCTAAAAACTTGCTTTTAAAACAACAAAGGGTTGCTAAAAAAACACCCACATTTGGTTCCTGAAAAGCTGCAGGAAAAACAGTGATAGCTCACTAAAAAACATCCGTTTGGTGCCTAAAAAGCCGCTTGAAAAACAGCTAGGGTCACCAAAACACAACCAGTTTTGTTGTTTGTTGGTCTTGAACAATGGTCTGCAGCTTGGCAGGCTTCTGCTCCAGCTTCTAGGTGTCATCCAGTCACGTTGTCACTTCAGAAACGTTAAAGTAATACATATGAAAGCTACAAATGCAACATATTTGTGGTTTGCAGAAATGTACAATGCCAACATTTTCTCCTGGCGACTGCCTGAATGTTAATATGAGGCTAGCTGCTGTGATGAATACCAGTGGGTGTTGATGGTGCGAGCAAAGGTAAGGGGATTTGTTCGAAGGGAACTGTAATGTGATCAGAATCCTTCAAACGAATGCCCTGACCTTGATCTGAATTTGGCTGTATGTCATGAAATACATCCATTTGATGGGTGTAAATGTCCTCTGAGGGATGCAGCCAGCAATAAAGAAGTGAGAACAGTATTGATTTCCTGGCACTGACATGCTTTAATAAACAGGCAGCATGAGCATCCAGCCTCTATTCAAAACAACACAGTGCTGTCTTCTGCTGCAACAACAAAACACTGTCTCATGTCCACTTGTTTTTTTTTTCAAGGATACAACAGATGTTGCCTTGTTGGCCACGACTGGGGTGGGACCATAGCGTGGCTGTTCGCCATTCACTACCCTGAGATGGTGACGAAACTCATCGTCCTAAACAGCCCCCATCCTTCTGTGTTCACAGGTATGATTTCACTATGTGCAGACGACTGGCTCTCCACGTATATTTCTTTATGTAATGACAGAAAACCAATTTTCTTCATACTAATTAGAGAGACTCTGGTTTGGCCCTTGGATTATTAGCATAATTATTATTATCATTAATTAGGAAGTATTATTACTTCAATTCCTCTTCTGCCTTAAGGGAAAGATGATGAGAAGCTAATTACAGGAGGCTAATGTGAAGCTGGAACAGCTGGTTTAACTGGTGCAAACATAGAGGCAAAGTCATTGAGAGTCATCACGTCCACGACCCCGCAGCGCGTGCAAACTTGGCCTTTAATTACTATCGAACAACTGAACTTGTCTCCTCTCCTCTCCTCCAGATTACGCTCTGCGTCACCCGAGCCAGCTGCTGAAGTCCAGCCATTTCTTCTTCTTCCAGCTGCCCCGCTTCCCGGAGCTCATGCTCTCCATCAATGATTTCAAGGTGGTCTGTTGTGTGTGGGCATAAGCGGTTTCAAGGTCAAGGTTGTGTGTGCTTGCGTCTCTGTGTGTGGGTCGTATGCATGTGTGTTCATGTGCATTGGTGTGTGTTGCATGTTGTTACAGTGTCAGGCTATTTTTAGGGTTTGCATCAGTGTGACTAAAACCTCCTGCTGTGAGAGAGGCTGTAGTAAACAAAGGGATCAAACTATAGCTTATTACCAAATCATCAAAGGGCATTTTGTCGCAAATGAGGCATTAACCTTTTTTTTATTTTTGTATATATTAAAATGTGGTTTTCAAAATCAATAATATTCATGATGTTGAAACAGGCAGGTTTACTTACAGTTTTAATGCAGAGTTTACAATTTAATGGGCAATATGCTAATTTTCTTTCGTGTTGAGGGTCAGGTGAGAATATTGATACCACTGTCATGTCTGTCATGCACAACAAAATGCAAGCTCCTTTACGCTACGTGTAAATAATCCAAAACAAGTACTACTGAGGAGGAGCTGAAGAGTCTTGCAGCTGCTCTGTAGTGCGGTGGTACAGCAGTAGATACTTGTGTATTGCTTGCCAGACGTCAGCAGGGTGAGGAGGTTGTTGCTGGGTGGGTTATTGTCTTTGAATATTCCTTGGGCTCTGTGCAGGCACCCCACCTCACCGATCTCACTGTTGCTTGGTGGATGATGTTCTGGGCAGAATTATTCGCCTGCTGCAGAGCCCTCCTGTCCTGGGTACTTTCTGTTGCTCCTCTGGAGAGGTTACCAAGAACTTGGCATGGAAATTTCTTTAAGAAATACAGCTGTTTCTGTTGTTTCAGATGCAAGATGACCCTAACAGGTTCTCTGTGGTGCTGATTCCACTGAACCTGAAACTATTTATTTGCTCCACCTCAGCACCACTGATGTAGACACTGGTGTGAGTCTTTGCCTCCTTTTTTCTAAAATCAAGGATCAGCTACTTGGTTTTGCTGACATTGAACAGTAGGTTGTTCCTTGTGCACCACTCTCCTGATACTAAATCTCATCATTATTTGTTCTCTTGTATGTATTGCGCAGTGTCTTCTGTGCTGTATTTGCTGCTGCTGTTGTTTTGATATCTACACACCCAGGGACAACGGATGCAATCTTGCCACCAGCTAACTCTGGTGCAGTTACTTTTAATTGTGCGCTGTCACTGCAAAAACAAACAATTATATAAATAAAATAATCTGGTCGATGGTGCTGGTGTCGTCTACAAACTTCACAACAGAGTTCTCTCCAAGTCAGGGGTTGCAGCTGTGGGTGTAAAGTGAGAACGGGAGAGGGCTGAGCACACAGCCCTGGGGGGCCCCAGTGTTCAAAACTACAGTTGGGCAGCTGTGGCCACCAATTTGAACTAACTGGGGTTTGTTTGTGAGGAAGTCCAATATCCAGCTAAAATAAGCTTAACTAAGCTAAGCTAAGCCAACTGGCTCCTGGCAATAGTTTCATATTTATAGTTTAATAATTGAGCAAATAAACATATTTCCCGAAATGTTCAGCTTTAATTTCCCCAAAGAGCTGCACACGTCATTCAGAGCATAGATTCAGAGTCTGAGCTGAGATTGCCTGCACATGGCTCTCAACATGGAGGTGGCTGAGCCAGTGGCTAGAAGCTAACAATGCTAACAGCACTAATAGCACAGACAGTGCTAACAATGGCAACAGTGCTGACAGAGCTAATGATATTAACCTGATGGGGAGGGTGGCCGTTTCGCTTAGGCTGTGTGATGATGCTTACTGTTTTCAGCAGTAACTGCCATATGAGCACAGTGCAGAGTGGCGGCGATTAGCTAGCCAATACGATGCACACGCAGGGACTCACATGCAATAACATGCACACGTGGCTGGACCATCTACCACAACAAAGAACATAACGGCTCAGAGACTGCCATTACTACACTACAAAGCAAATTGTGATTTGCTGTTATGTTAATGCTTTGAATGTTTTATACAGAACCTTTAACTCTAAGTAACTTACAATTTGAGTTTTCAGAATTGTTAACTTGATGAAGGTCTAGCTATTGAAATGTCACAATGCATTTCTTTTGCAAGTTAGACAGAGTGCGGGAGTTTGTCTGCAAATGGAGTTTTCAAAAGTAAAAGCACAGAATGTCACGTTGTCTAGCCAGCAGTAAGTCAGGGTGCCAGAGCTGTGACTGAAGGTCATGAGAGCTGAAGTACCTTTACTGACTCACAGCACAGTGACCACAGACATCCTTGTGTAAATGTTTCCTACAGCAAATTGTACCAGACACATAAATTCACCCCAGTGTCTGCTTCTGTCTCTGCCGCAGGCTCTGAAGGCCTTGTTCACCAGCCGCAACACGGGGATTGGAAGGAAAGGCCGATGGCTCACTGCAGAGGACCTGGAGGCCTATCTGTATGCACTCTCACAGCCGGGAGCTCTGACTGGAGCGCTCAACTATTACAGAAATGTTTTCAGGTGGGGAGCAGTTCACTGACCAAAAGATGGATTGTGTCAAAGATTTTTCTGAAGTTTTGTAAAGATTTAGAAATAGCAGCAGTGGAAGAAGTACGTGTCAGCAAGGGCATGTTCAGTCTGAATGAGGTACGCCCTGTTTCTGTAGATAGATAGATAGATAGATAGATAGATAGATAGATAGATAGATAGATACTCTATTGTCATTGCATATTAAAACACAATGAAATTTGGTTGGCAGCAGTCCACTCAGTTTAGTGGCATGAATAAATCAGTGATCATATTTCGTAACACTTTCCAGTTTGAACATGTTTCCTCAAAACGGTGTGAAACAATGTGCAACTGGCTTTGAGATATATTTTCTCTCGTTTGGTGGGTGAGTTAGAGGTGTACGGAAACATGTATGAACCGATCTTTACTTGACATGACATTAAAAACCTTACAGATAACACTAAGTTACACTTTTTGTGCTCGAACACAACAGGCTCTTCCTGGCACTCCTCTATCTGACACTGAGTCACCTCTCGTGAAATTTTAGAACGAGACTTCTCCTTGAGCAAGTAGTGAAAGGTAAAACTGCTTTCATACCCCCATGCACTATGCCCTGACAGCCGCCTACCCCAAAAGTTAAAGTGGCTGCTACCACCACAGTCCGCAGCTGTGATGCCAGGCAGGTGAACAATGGCAGAAGTGCAAGCTAGCTTTTAGTTTACCAATCATGTGAAGTTAGGTAGAAATGTTATTCCGGGCCCAGTTTTTTTTCTGAATGTCCTTATAGCTACATCACTGGCGCCATAAATCCAGGTACTCAGACACCAATATATTCAGCTCCTTCATCTTGTCTTCTTTCTAATTCCGTGATGCCCGCGATTTGATGGGCTAAAACCAGGCAGCAAGCATCACAAGTTCAATACGGTGACCTCAGTGCAGCAGAGCAAAATCTGTGTGCGTGCTCATGGGCGGCAACCGCTTTATACCCTAACCACCTTGCTCGAAACCGCTTCCCCTCTGTTGCCTTCCCCTCGTTGAAATGACTAGAGGTGGCAAATTACTGCACGGCGGTGTGAAAGCCCCTTTCGTTTCTCTGTAGGGTCCTTCCTGTTGTGTTGTCAGATACTTACAGCAACAATCTGAGGCTGACGATGGCCAAAGCAAACACTTTTGTTGACATAAATCAATGGTGCACCGTTTACCTGCCAAAAATGGAAAAACAACATGCACATCTTACCCAGTTTAGGGTTGGGTGCTGGACCAAAAAACGCAAAAACAAGTAAAGTCTGCACACCAAAATAGCTCCAGTGAAGTATAATTTATTTAAAGCATGACGTCATGAAACATCATGCTTTAAATAAATTACACTTGACTGGAGCTATTTTGGTGTGCGAACTTTTCTTGTTTTTGCATGGTTTACCTGCACCTTGTTTCGCCACTGCAGCTGCAGTGCTCTTTGTGACCAGTTTCAAAAATTGTTGTTCCCATTAGTTACTTACACACAAAAACATGGGGAACTAGGGTCCAGATGGAATACCGCAGTTTCCCTTTAAGTTAGAAAATACTCTATTGTACTGTTCTGCTCTTGAGTGTGTGACCAGGCAGAACATGTTTCTTTTATATTTCATGGGATTCAGATTAAATTGTAAGACTAGAATAGAATAGAATAGAATAGTATAATCATTTAAAAACATAGCATCAGCGAAATACTGAGATGTCTATACCCTTAATTCTTAATAGTGTGTATTGCCCCTCTTAAGCATTAATGATGGCTCGTAGTCTTTGCAGAAGTTGTGTACAATGCCCTTTATTCTCAAAGGTGGTAAAGCTACCCAGTTTCCTTGGCAAAAAGCCTCCAGGCCCTGTAAATTCTTGGGTTGTCGTGCATGAACTGCACGTTTGAGATCTTCCCAAAGTAGCTCAATGCTACTGAGGTCAGGAGAATCATCCAGAACCTTCAGTTATTGTTGTTGTAGCCACTGTATCATTGTCATGTTGGAAGGTCCAAGTGCGTCCCATGTGCAGCTTCCAGAATGAAGAATACAAATTGTCCTCTAGTATTTTGTGATAACAAGCTTCATTCATTCTGCTATCAATTTTGACTGAATTCCCTGGGACACTGTAGGCACAGGGAACCAAAAACATCAGTGACCCACCTCCATGCGTCACAGTGGGGATGGTGTACTTTTCGTCATAGGCCTCGTTGACTCCAAACATAGCATTTATGGGTGTGACCAAGAAGTTTGACATATTAAAAGTGGCCTGCATGATCAGGTGTATAAATTTATGAGCACAACTGTAAGAAAAATCCTGCATTGAAAGTGTCTTTAGTGACTTAAGTCAAAGTAATTAAGAAGTAAAAGTAAAAGTGCTCATAATGGAGAGAAACGTCCCCTGTTAGTAATATTATGTATATTTATAATGGAATTATGATCACTGATACATTTATGTGTAGGTACCATTTTTACTGTTATAGTTGGAGCTAATTTTAATTTTTACATACTGCTGTGTAGTTTAATCTATAGCAGTGAATCATATCTGACCTGCGTTAGTGACAGGAGCAGGTATGCTGTTGCCATAGGAAACCATTTCACTGTTACTGCAGCTCTTACTTTGTAGTCAGTATCAGAGTTTGATCACGGTTGGTTATTCTATACTGTGATCACACAGCCACGTATAAGTCTAAATGATGTGTAGTTCTCAAAAACTTTATGTTATATATTGCGTGTTGTGCAAATGGAGAGCTTATATAATGTTCTTATTCAATGCAAATTTAGCAGCACCATCTACTGTCAGAGCTCTGAAGGACAGGAAGCTGAATCTCTCCCTCAAGGCCACAGTGCTGTCAAATATTTACCTTCACATACACCTTTATTCTGACACGTGAGACGGACAAGCAGAGCGATAGGCACAAATCAGATCAAAGAAAATATCAGTGCATGTATTTTTGACATGTGAGCTGTACATGCATGGCTGAGCGCGCCATCTGCTCCCTTCTCAAGCAATGAGTTCTCTCAGAATAGCTTTTATATGCTTACGTAAAAGAAATATCACTGACCCATGCCCAATTAGTCTCTCCACAAGCGCATACTGTACCTAAGCACCAGGGACACAAATACATAAACACACAGAAACATCCATCCACCCATCTTTTTATATTTATATCTCCACTCATCCTGTCTAGAGTGGTGGTGCATGGCTGCAGCCGGCTCTGGAACATTTTGGGTGAGACAGAAAGTAACATGAAATTCATTGTTCTTTATTTACTTTTTCTCCATTTCTGTTTTTGTTTGTTTTTCTTTTTAAGGTGAGGTCCGTGTGGCCTCATGGCCTCTTCTGACATTTTTTTTTTACTATTCATATTTTTATTGCAGTTATATGTGTGTGCAAAAATAAATAAAAACAAAGTAAATACAATAAAATGAAATGAAATAAGATAGAATAAATAAAGATAAATTAAAATAAATTAAAATAAATTAAAATAGTTATAAAAAATAATAATGTATTTTACCCATTTAAATGGGAGTTCTGAATATAAAATTTCAGAAAGGAGGCCTTTTTAATGAATCTATCTAGAGCCATGTTTGGTTTGTCCATTTTGGGCTACTGTAGAAACAGGCAGGCTCCTTGGATGGGGGCCCATTCATTATGAAGATATGAAAACACAACACTTCTTTGTTTCAGGTGATTGAACAATGATGAAAACATAATTGTGAATGCTGTATTCCATTTCTGCCAATAGATACCGCTAAATTGCACACACTGCACTTTTAGAGGGACAGTTGACCTCAAAATCACAAGTGCATATTTTCCTCCTGTCAGTTGTGTTATCAGTTTAGATTGTTTGGGTCATCAGTGTAGGAAGTTTTTTTTGTTTTTTTTTTTGGTGACAGCGCAATTGCTGTATAACTTGTCCATTTTACATGTGCATCATTTTGCCCAATGGAAGGAGCCGTGTTTTTATTGGCTGACAAAACATTCTCACTCCGACCTCGTCACATATCTCCACTTGGTCATGGACTTACTGTGTCTACAAATGACGTGCAAGGTAGACTGGTTGTCTGTTGTTGATGCTCCGGTACACTGTGTCAAGTTCAGCCTGTTACATACACCTTGTCTTTTCAAAATACACTTCTGTTTTCACAGGAAATGTACAGTTTGCATACAGTCTCTTTCAAAATAAACGTACATTGGTACAACATTTTAAAAATAACAGGGTTTGGCTTTACATTCAAACAGGAAGCAAACACCAGCCTCCAGGTTAAAAGTCCTGTCCCGACTTTTCACCCCCTTAACTTACATTGTTCTCCAACCAGGTTTCCCCTTGACGTCATCAGGTGCCGTTACACACTGACAGTGCCTGGCTGCGCATCATGCAAACATGAGAGGATAGTTTTTTGTCAGTGTCTGACGCGGCAGTATCTGCCCCAGCACCGGGTTGGCTGACAGTGGTATCTCCAGCTGCGACGACACACTGGTTGGCATGAGTGTGGCTGTAATATCTGTGCACTGGACCTTTTGATCTTCTAGCATAAGTAATCTCAGCAGTAGTCAGCTGGAGCTGGAGACGCATGATAGACAGAGGTGTGAATGGCAGTGTGTCTCAGCTGTCCACTTGTGTTTGGATCAAGGATATATATGCTAACATCAGGGGCAAACAGGCCCAGAGTGAGAGAAGGTAGACATCTCTACAGCCGATACCTCCAACAACTGGCACTTTAAACTAAAACTATGTAGACTGATAAATAGCACTACAGGTAGAAGAAATATGTGCTTTTGATTTCGGGGTGAACTGTCCCTTTAAAGTACATTTTCCCCTTAAAATCTTTCATACATTATCTTTTTTTTTTTCCTCTGTCTCCTTAGCTCCCTCCCTCTGAGCCACAACCACGTCAGGTCTCCAGTGCTGCTGCTGTGGGGTGAGCGGGATGCCTTCCTGGAGCAGGAAATGGCCGAAGCCTGCCGCCTCTACATCCGGAACCATTTCCGTCTCAACATCATCTCTGGAGCCAGTCACTGGCTGCAGCAGGACCAGCCTGACATTGTGAACACCCTCATATGGACCTTTCTCAAGGAGGGAGAGGGACGCAAAAGCTACAGGAACTAAACCCACAGCGGGGGCCTCCTCCGTCCCCTCCACTGTCCCCCTCTCGCTTGCCACACCTGGAAGCCTGGAATATGCCTGTGATACCAAGCAACATAGTGATAATGCAATCATTCTTTAAATCTTTCACATTTCAACTATTTTTTAAAGAAGTCAGTGGTAAAGGAAAGAATCAAAGCACACTTCACCTGGAGAGGACACTGAGCAGAACGTGTGATACATATTCAAGATGTTTTTGCACATGACATCCGCCTTAAAGTTTGTCAGTTACAGCATTACAAATGTGTGGCAAAAATCTCCTCGTGACTTGTATTGTGTGGTGCCTTTTAACTATGGAGTTGTCGCGGTGTAAAGCTGTCCTGAGAGACTGGGATGTGGCGTCGTCTGCTTGTGTGTTTCACCAGGTCGCTCCACTCTTCTTTGGGCACAGTCCTTTGGGGAGCCATGACTCTCCCAACTCCCTTTATCAGGTAGTGCTGTCTAAAGGAGGTTTCTTTTTTTTGTATTTTTTCCTCAGAGATACTTGCTCAAACGTAGAGAATGTTGTTATTTTGATCTTCCTGTATAGAAATGTCAGTGATGGTTGACTATTGTACTATTTTGTATCTATTCCTACACACTGCATTTTGAAGATTCACTGAGCCAAGTCTACACCATTTGATTTTATAAATAAATTGAGTGTCAATCTGTTGGACTACACTTCTCTTTATCATTCCTGACCTGTTTTAAGACAATGATAACAACAGTGTTGGAAGCTGTGCACTGTCTCCGAACAGTCACTTCAAGCTTTCACGCAGGAGAGATGAAAAACACCAGAAATAGCAATGATGTTCTGTTAAATATAGCACAGAGCCACAGAGTGACACAGCAGTTGACGTTGGTTATTTTTGGTCTCCTCTGTAGAAGAAACATTTTGATGTTTTTTATTTTAGAGTCATATTTATAACTTTCCAACAAGGGTTATATGCCAACAGAAATGTAGATGTGGAATTACACTGATGTGTGTTTTCATCAGTCTTACATAAACAGGTTTTAGTGCTGTGCCAGCACACACACACACACACACACACACACACACTGCAAAGCTATTTAGAGAAGACATCATTCAGGCAATGCACGAGTGTGTCTGTTTGAAACCAGCAAAAACTGATTATTTATACATCTTTAACAAAGTCTTTATTAGCCATTAAAACCCATTAGTTTCAGTTTAACCCCTTTAAATTATGCATTATCATAAAGTTGTGCCACTATTGCACCAAATCACTCTGCCGTGGATCTCACTACCCTGCAGGATTTGACAGCTTCTGTGTTTCTGCTTCTGTAATGCTGATCCAAACAGTTACAGTCCCGTTTGCACTGACATCATAGGTTAGGAGTAATGGTGTAGGAGAGGACGATGACATCAACGCCAGTTCGTGGCAAGCCATTTGCTGCCTTCAGGTACAGTCGGAAATATGATGAGTTTCACATATTTTGGTTGGTATTTGTTATGACTCTTAAAAAAATTGATAAAAAGAAAGTCAGAATTAGAACAAGGTTTATTACCGAGTAGGTTTTCACTACATTCACTTAAAAAAATGATCTGTTTTAAAATAAAAAAAGCTGCACATTTGTGCAGAGTGTGTGACAAATAGAATAGAATATTACAAAGATTGATACAAGGATGATTATAATTGTTAGCTATTTTTGATAAAGTCTTTATTTTGATTTGTCCAAAATAGAGGAATGAGACTGAAACATAATTTTATGTAACACTGTGTAAATTAACAGATGGTAAATGGTGCCTTTCTAGTCTTCTGACCACTCAAAGTGCTTTTACACAACCCGCCACATTCATCCATTCACATAGAACAGCCACTGGGAGCAATTTTGGGTTCAGTATCTTGCCCAAGGATTCTTTGACATGAAAAGTAGAGGAACCGGGGACCACTCAGTGGACACCTTGCTCTACCTCTGAGCCACAAATGCCACAGATTAAGCTTTTTAGTTGTCTATTCTCAGTGTAGCTTTCACACAACAATAGAATGATTAAAATAAAAGGCACCTTTGAGCAGTGCACACACTTTTTATACATTCTTTGGACCATATTTTGCAAGTTTATGCACACAGCTACCACTTCTAAAAAATTGCACAGCTCTTTAATTTATACAGCTTTGTCATTTATAGTCAGCACATTATACATATTTATATATTCTTTTTAGATATTCAAATACTTGTGTCAACATTGCAGCACATTGCACATATTTTTTTTTTATATATTTTTACATGCCTTGTACTCGTATTTACTTCTTATTTCTGCTTCTTAGGATGCTTTTATAGTATTTTTTCATATTTTTATTGTAATTTTCTTCTATTAAATGTCCCCTGATTATTTATATATGTACATATATTTATAATAATTATATAATACACTTATATTCATTTATTGAATTGTTTATTTTATCTTTTTAATTTATATCCTATTTTCGTATTTATTTATTTTATCATCTAATTTATTTTTGTTGTGGTTCATGTCATTTTTTAATTAATGTAATTTATTATCGAAGTTTGTTAGAATTTCGAGATCAGGCGCAGCACCTGAAAGCATCACTTGAGAGGGCACGGCGCCTTCCTTGTTCGCAATGCGCATGTCCCGCTGCTTCCGGGCTGTGACGACATGTCCACTCCTTCTCCGTTAGGCTAACCGTGTCATAGTGGGGCGGCGAACAGCGTGCAGCGGTGATGTCAACAACATCGGTCAGTGGGTCAGCCCGTTAACGAAGATAGTGTAATTATGCCCGGTACCGAACCTCACACTAACAGACAGTTAACGGCTGCGGTTCTTTTCTCCAGGTTTGTTTTCATCGCCGGTTATTAACGGTTCAAGGTTCATTCAGAGAACTAACTAGTAACGGTCGCCAGCGTTAGCTAGCGTTAGCATGCTAGCCACGAGAGGAAAATGAGAGTAATGTTATTTAGCTTGTAGCTAAAACTGTGTCCGACAGAGACACAGCAAATACACGCGTAAACATAGATATGTGTGTGTGAGTATACCTGAGTGTGTTTTATTTTAGGATACGTTAAACTTCTATTAAAATAGAGATAAACTGGTTCTTCTTGGTGGCAGTATCAGTAGTGTTTTCCCCTGGAGGCTAAAGGAAGCCGGGTTTCTATCATTGAAGCTGTTTTAATTATAACATTATGGTTAAATATTTTTTGGTCACATAAGAGTGACTGGATTTGAGTCGTGCCCGTGTCTTCCCGTTTTAATTGATTTACATCATACTGGTAAGCAGCGCCTCCCCGGGTTACAATGGTGGTAAATGTGAGTGAGTGTGTGGTGAAAGGTGGTGGTTGCTGATTTAATCATGTCACCTCACCCAGGGGAGTCAGGTGAAGCTAGCAACATGGCAGTCAAGAATATTAAAGCATAAAAACGGAATCAGATGTGGCTAACTGTATCTATAATGTGATGGTACAAGCTGGTAGATTTAGGGACTGTTCTTTACTTATCAGAGGGAGGTGGCTGTGGTGTGACTTTTTTTTTTTTTTACCCTCCCTAAAGCTACAAATATTTTTCCTTGAACCTCCATGAGTGCCTGCTGGAAAATGCATGACCCTCTCTCCACCATAAATTAGTTACTAGATATTAAAATTTACCCTTTGATGTTTGAAAATTAAAAATTTAGGATGACGTCCTGGAGTTGAGAAACGTTTTTTCACTTGTCCTGCATGCTGGTTAGTTTGTGTTTGAACAGTTTATTTTTGGCCAAATTTTAAATAAAATGTAGAATAAAATGATTTTGATGAAATATAATTATTTTAATCTCAGATTTGTGTGTTTTTTTTAATTCTGAGGTAAGCATTTGTCACATATGATGTGTCCCAGGACTGTTGGGAATTTGAAAATACAGTGATAATTTCTGTCATACTGTTTTTGGCTGTGATAAATGAGAATGTGGATATAAGCAGCTGAAATGAGATGACATCCGGAGCGAGCTTGGAGTAGAGCCACTGCTCCTTGGTGTCAAAGAGGTCAGTCGAGGTGGTTCAGGCACCTCCTGTTAGAGGTGTTCCGGGCACGTCCCACTGGTAGGAGGCCCAAGGGCAGACACAGAACACACTGGAGGGATTACATATCTCATCTGGCGTGGGAACGCCTTGGGGTCCCCCAGGAGGACCTGGAAAGCATTGCTGGGGAGAGGGATGTCTGAGGTGCTTTACTTGGCCTGCTGCTTCTGCGACCTGGCCCTAGATAAGCGGATGAAAATGGGTGGATGGATGGATAGATGGCCCTATGCTGCATGTCATCTTCTCTTTCTCCTCCTTTCACGCCAAAGCTGTCCTTTTGAATAAAGGCACATCCAAAACCAACAAATTCTGCATTAAAAATAATAAAAAATACAACCTGTAAAATGCGTGCACCCCTCCCCGAACATAAAAAACAAAAGTCCTTTTCCAGTGCCTAAAAAAATAGTTGACATGCCTACCCTTTTTAGCACTTAAGCACTGTACTTAAGCACTATGTAACTGTAGGTGTACTGTCTGTAAAGCGGTACAAGCATATTTATCACATTTTGTTCCTTTTGCAGTTTTATAGACGACCTGTCTGATTTATTTTGCGTCCTCAAAATGATCAAACAACACACCACTGGGTTTTATCTAGCCCTCCTCTTCTCGAGGCTGAGCTCTCTGTCTTGTCTCTGTCTTAGGAAACCTAATGAGCCATGATCACCACGGAGGCTGCGAGGGAGTTCCAGGCCAAAGAGCGCAAATACAAAGAGCAGCTGAGGAGATGTTTATCATCTGCTTTATCTGCAGACCTTAACAGGTAAGGCATGTGACTGCGTGCACTGAACTTCAGAGGCCGGGGTTAAACGTTCAGGGTTCCTGCAGAAGATCCTTTAAAGGTCTTTAAAGGCATCAAATTTATTAATCTAAAACAAAGGCCTGAAATGGTGTTAAGATGTTTTAAATCAATCTTTCAAAAGTCTTAAAAATGCTAAGACATGGGAAGCAGGTTTTTGGGAAGTTCACGTTCAACAAAAAATTGCCTATTTAACCAAGATTTTTACGGCAGGGCTGAAACCAGTTCGTGGCAGTGCATATGAGACTTGGTGTATTTTACGCAAAAAGTTTTTGAAACTCAGGATGGGGATCAAGGCAGTGGAATCCCACATGCAGAGTGAGAAACGCGAAGTCGCCAAGCATTGCCAACTTGCCAGCAAACGGCAGGTATTACCAAGTTGTTTTCTGCCCTTGTCTCGGCTATTCCCACATTTGGGAAAACATTTTTCTAACCCTACCCTGTGAATAACAAAGACCTGTGTCTTAAAGTTTTCCCTTTGAGGTCAAAGATATACAGGGCTGTCAAAGACTTTGTGATCTCTGTGTGCAGCTTCTTTTAAAGGCACGTGAATGGTCTGTCATCATCCAGTCAGTAACACTGAACCAGTATAAAGAACCCTTTGGTAGATCTAGTTTATCAGGATTGTTGCTGTCATCTCACCAAAACACACACACACACAGTCCTCCAGCAGTCGTTCATAGCACAAGTGTGAAAATTGCCCAGACCTGCAAATACTTGGGAACCGTGTTTGATGACAGATTGAGATTTGGTAAAAATACAGATGTCTCTGTGAAAAAGGCTCAGCAGCATCTCTACTGCCCACATAAACCAGACTAGATCAGTAGTAGCATCTAGCAGTGAAGATTGCAGATTTCAACCAGCTAACAAACAAACCAAGTGATTTAAACCGGTAAAAACACTGAATAAAGCAGTTGCATGACACGTCAGTGTTTCTGTGACACTGTTGGGCAAGTTACAGATGACCCGCTTGCCCAGCACCTGAAAATGATAACGTCATATGCGCTCACTGTATTTCTCATCTAGATGTTTAGGATGTTTTTATCATGAGCTAAATTATTTGCAGAGGTCTCCTTCACTCCAAAACAAACAGAGTGACTGTTTCACATTACATATCATTGTCTCTTTGATGTTGTTTGGCATGTTGGAGACAGGCCACTAGCCCAGCACTTGATAACGTAAGGATGCACTCACACTGGCGCTATTTGGTCCGCTTGAAATGAACCATGGTCTGCTTCCATGGATAGTGCGGTTTGTTTGGAGTGGTGTGAATGCTCATTTGAACTCTGGTGCGGACCAAATGAGCAAACCCTGATCCGCTTGAAAACCAGGGTCTCAGTTCACTTGCAAGTTAAACCTGGTGCGGTTCGCTTACAGTGGGAAATGCAAATGGACTATCCGGCGAACCAAAGAGAGGAAGTGAACCCAGCCAGCTGAAGGGGATGGATTTATGTTTTCAGTCCTGGCCAATGGAATTATCTGCAGACGTCTGTTACTCTCCAAAACAAATGGACCTGGTGATTTAAACTGGTAAAAACACTGAGTAAAGCAGTTTGACGTTAAAAAAAACAGTGTTTTTCTGACAATTTTGCCATGGAGTGGCTGCTAACTAGGGTGGCCAACGCAATAATACGAATTGCCCTATCTAGAGCCAGCGTTTTGTTTGTCCGTTTTCGGGCTTCTGTTGAAGCCTGAGCTTCTGTTAAATCCTACACACTGGACCTTTAAGTTGCCTCCATCAGAATTACATTTAAGTAAATTAAATTAAGTTTACTTACTTGTCACAAAGAGTAGTACTCAGCTTTTCTATTGTGGATCTGGAGGAGCTTTCCAGAGTTTGAAAATATCGAGGGTGTCATCTGGGTTTATCGCAGTCTTTACCTGACACATAAAATTCTTAAAAGCAAACCTACATTAGAAACTGGAGCTGTGGGTTTTGAAAAACTATTTTTATAGTGTCCAGTGTTTCAAGAGCATGAGCTTTTGTTTGTCCGCTGGCTTCTGTTGAAGCCTGAGCTTCTGTTAAATCCTACACACTGGACCTTTAAGTTGCCTCCATCAGAGTTACATTTAAGTAAATTAAATTAAGTTTACTTACTTGTCACAAAGAGTAGTACTCAGTTTTTCTATTGTGGATCTGGAGGAGCTTTCCAGAGTTTGAAAATATCGAGGGTGTCATCTGGGTTTATCGCAGTCTTTACCTGACACATAAAATTCTTAAAAGCAAACCTACATTAGAAACTGGAGCTGTGGGTTTTGAAAAACTATTTTTATAGTTGACCAGGAAGTCAGTCTCTATGACCCAAGGCATTTTGGGCAATCAGATCACATGCAAACAGTGATTAATGCAAGTGTTAACTATCACCACGACACACTGTGATCCAATTACTTAAACTACATGCCAACATGGTCTGAGACTTATTGGACACATATCTTTTGTAGTGTAAAGGACGCCCAAAACTTGCAAAAATCAAATCAAATTTCAACAGTTGGAATATCTTGTACGTGTATATTAGTTCTTAAAACATGTTTGGTATTTTAGCTGGCCCACACATATCTGTGTGCAAGGCTCTTTGACCTGCTAGGGTAAGGGTCTAGCTGCAGAGCTCCAGGCTCAGGCCCATGTCCTCCTTCAAACCCTTTGTGGTCCCGAGCTTGGAGAAGGAAGTGAATTTTGTACGTCAGGTTATGATAGCATGAGTTAATTAGTTTCAATCAGCCACAGGACCTCCACCATTGACACCAAGGTAAACAATACAACCTTAATATTTCAACATAACTAACTTACAAAGTCAGGTGGCGTAATGTGAAGCAGCAAATAACTTTCGAATTAACCCCATGAGTTTGCTAACATTAGCTAGCTATGCTAATGTTCTCAACCTCGCAGTCAGAATTCTATAGTTGTCAACTACAGTTGGCCGGATAACTGTGGAGAAAATGAAACCTATGACTCTCACTCACTTTGGACTCATTTCGTAGTGAATTAAAAAGTGTAAATTAACCCAGATTGGGATCCACTGGGACTCCCCCGAGGACCCTGGGGGTCCCCGGATCCCTGGTTGAGAACCTCTAGTGTACAGTAACATAAGCTTACATCAGCATCACATAAGGTTAGTACATAAGCTATTTGCTGCCTAATGTTACCTTACCATACCTAACATCATGAGTTTCAGTTATATCAATATATTAAGGTTGTATTGTTTACCCTGGTGTTAGTGGTGGAGGTCATGTGGTATCTATGTTAACCCTTTGTGTTCTGTAGCCTATAATACATCATCATTAATGATTAGCATAACAAAAGCTCAACAAACAATCCAGTGAAACTAAATGTGATCAGTGAACTCATGAAAGGCCCTGTATGCTACTTATAAAGTGGCATGGACGTGATACAGTGTATAAAATATACGCTGAGTTGGCTGCTTTATTTATTACTGATCCTGCCTGGAGATGGGTCCCAGTGTCCCTGAGCCTGGAGCCCTGCAGGGGGACACTATGTCCTTCCAGTGAAAGTGATGCAGGCAGTAACAAAATCTGAAGTTCAGCTGGATCACTAAACAGAGTCCTTTGTGCACTAGTGCTTCACCAGTTTGGGCACTTTTCATCAGAGTTACGGACATAGTACCATCACGTGAACTCATACCGCCCTATTGGTCTTTAGTGGACTGATTTCTGGGTCACCCAGATCAGTCGTTGAGGCGGGACGAGAGATAATGATGGGGGAGAAGAAATGGACTTGCTGCCTCAGGACTGTGCTCATGGAAAAATAGGCCATCAGATTAATCTTTGAACCTCAGAGATGTTAGAGGTTGGTTTTGGTTTATTGTCTTTTCTCTATGTTGGCTTTTAAATGTACGTTTAATTCGCCAACTTTGCTCCAACCTTAGTTTGTTTTGTATTGTTTTTCTCTTGTCTGGTTATTATTAATTCACACTGATGGCATATATGTGCATTGTTTTCTTTAAAAATCTATTTTTCAAGGTTGCTGCAGGAGGAACTGGAGGCAGATGTTTCCCTCTATGCTGGCTCAGGCTCGCTCCAGGCACACAGAGCCATACTGTTGGCCAGAGCTCCTCATGTCCTTCAAGGACAGACGCACAAAGATCCTGCCATCATTCATCTGTCTGGCTACGAGCTGTCCGGGTTAAAAGATTTCCTCAGGTAGGCAGCGGATTCAAGTGATTCCTATTTTGCTCATTGCAGCTTATATTTGTTGTTTATTTTTCCATGTTGGGGGATTTACACAACCTCTATTTGCCCCTGTAGAAGAAAGCTTTACTGGCTTTCTGAAGCCTTAACTCATGCATCTGCTTTCTTGTAGTGGATGTTAGGAGACAACATGGTGTTACAGTTTCACAGACTATCAGACAGAGGGCGCCTAGCACACCATCTTTCATCTGCAGGATTTGCTGGTGTTTGCATGTTTGTTGCAGGGAGCAATGCATCTGCTGCAGCTATTAAACAATACATGGCACATCACATTTTCATGTCAGTGTTGAGACACAAATCCAAAAATGTATATAAGTGTTTTTAATAATCTCGAAGTTTTAAGTGTAGCAGTTCTCATTAAGGCTTTGCAGTTTGGGCTCTTAGAGATCCACTGATCTTCGTTTGCTTCATTGGCAGTTTATAATTAGGGCTAGAAGAAAGAGTCGTCCTTATTAAGTTACACCACCGTGGAGACTAAAAGTTACTTTGAAGCTTTTTTTTACATATGGGCACTGCTGCTTTGCTGAGTTCAGGTATCCAGGTGAAATAGATTTTTTTGCTAGTTATGGGGATCCTATTAAAAATGAATTCATGCTGAATTTGTTACCACCGAGTGACACTGCTGGTGGGAGGCTGCCGTGTCTTAAGCAATCCACTTACGCCCTGGAAAAGTGTCTACATGTTACGATTGATAGATTTATTGTGGAAAAAAAATCAACAGATTGAAATAAACTTTAGTCACAGCCCCAATGAGGTGCTCAGCATTTCAGGAAGACAAGAAAGCTGGTTGTAAGCACATCAAACACACCCCGCACTGGTCAGTAGAACAGGTCAACAGCCTCAAATATCTTGGACTATTAACTCAGTTTTAACACGTCACTGACATTTGTAAATGATCCCAGCAAAGACTCCATGTCATACGCAAACTCAGAGCACTGTCTGTTGGCCTCTTCACCTCCTGTTGTTGCTTTACCAAAGCCTGATTAAACCCATCCTGCTATACCGTTCCCCCTGCTTCTTCACTAGTTAACCATCTCCAACAAAAACACACTGAACAGCATCACACACACTACCTCCAAAAACCAGCCATCAGATGTCTATCACTTACCAAAGCAAATAACCTTGATCACCCCCTCAATGAACACCTCACACTACTCCCATCTGGGTGGATATACAGAAGACTTAAATAGGGCGCTATCATTTCTAGGGCTGTACCGGATCAACAGCGGGACGTCCAGGGTGATAGCAGCATTCACGTAATGTAGCAAACAAGCTAACTGCACTAATGACGGGTCAGAAATGTGCAACAACATTTTTTGCACCATCATAGGCCAGACTTTGTGGTAATTAGTTGCTGTAAGCTGTAAATTCACCAATTCTCAGCAGAAGAGTGAAGTTAATATTGTCTCAGAGCCTGCCTAGGCTGACTTCAGCAAACACTGACTAGGCTGACTTCAGCAAAAAAAACAAAAACAAAAAACGACTGCTTGATTTGAAGCAATCTCAGTCAGCTGACGGGTCTGCGACTGATGATTCGAATATCCGACTTTCTGGGGACAGCCTAAATGATTTCCACGTTGCAGAAAACATGGAAGCAATTGCAGAATTTGACAGTAAATTGGAATCTGCAGTAAAACACAGAATACTGTGGAATTAGCCAAAATGTGATCACAGTT
Organism: Epinephelus fuscoguttatus; assembly: GCF_011397635.1. Classification (NCBI taxonomy): domain Eukaryota; kingdom Metazoa; phylum Chordata; class Actinopteri; order Perciformes; family Serranidae; genus Epinephelus; species Epinephelus fuscoguttatus. Next base: position 35,994,212 of record NC_064761.1, read on the forward strand.
TATAAAAGTCAAGGTTTTTCATACCATCATCAGTTTCACAGTGCTTCAGCCAAAGGGCCAGAAAAACCTATGCTCCTGATTATTTTGTTGTCATTTACGAGCACATTGCTTCTGTCCTCAGCACAGAATACAGTGGGGTCAGTGTCTTCACACACACCGCAGCCAGTAGTAAGTTACATCTGGGCAGTAAATACTGTCAGCCAGCTGACTGAGCTCATCTGCTCTTAAACCTCAGCTGTGGAGATTTGAGTGACAGCCAGTGTTAACTTGTCTGCGGTCTTTTTCTTGGTCAGCCAAGCTGGATCAAATCCTGTCTGCCGGTGCTTCTGCGGTGGTCGAGAGGCAGCGTCTGATGTTGCAGCTAGTGTCACTCGAGTCTCCAATACCTCCTATAAATGCATTGAAATAGCCCAGGATACACACATGACTACACCTACTTCTCAAAATAAGGTGTTAAAAGGGTAAAAATGCATGTATGAAAATAAGATTAATTTATATTATATTTATACAGTATATTTATATTCACAGGAAATATGAAGTCAACGGTGTCTGAAAAGGAGTAGGTAGAAGTAAAACTTATGTCCCTACCCCTTTCTTACATTTCTTCTTAACTCATATATTATTTCAACAAATTCCCAAACGTATTTATAACTTATATAAATTAATGCCCAGTCTGTTTACCCCACGGTTCAATAAATAAGTAATAAATCCAGTTTATTTACAGTCCAAGTACCACCCAGTGTTACAAAATAAATATGCACTACCCTAACACAACCTTTCCTCGTCTATATACCTGCCAAAAGCACTTTCTTTGATAAAGAATAATGCAGAAATTTAGAAAAATTAAAGCAGAAAACATAGAATTTGAGAAGAAATAAAATGGAATATGGAAAAAATTTCTCTCAATGAACAATCTCCCTCGTTGACACTGTTGTGAGCTGTGATGAATGAGTACATACACAAAGATTTTGAGCACTGTGTATATCAGTGTGTATGTGTGCTGGCTTTGTAAACAAATATCCCTCTGGGACTGTTAATTTTTTATTTAAATCTAAGTAACATTATAAGGTTTCCAGTGACTATAAAATGCTTCACTGAGGAGAAACAGAATATTCTGTGCAGTTCAGCTTGTGGCTGGCGTTCTGTATCTTTGAAGTCACAGTGCATCAGATGAGATTGTAATTTAAATAAGTGTGAACGGCCTAGTTTTAATTAACCTTTAGAGTTTCCCCCTGCAGGCGAGTGTACACAGCAGACCAGAGCATGCGCACGGCTGAAATGATCCCAGACGTTGAAGGCTCAGCGCCAGAAAGTACTCCGTCTGCTCCCGACCCGGCAGACCTTCATAGTTCCACTGACTCAGGTAAACAGATGAACACGTTTTTCCAAGGAGGGTTTATTCCAGGTTATGTTGCTGCTCAGCTGCCCCCCCTCCCTCCTCTTTTTTCACATCTTGTTATCTCAGCCATAATCCACTTAAGACCTAATCTCATTTGGATCCCTGTTATTGTTACTGCTAATTGCAGCGAGGCCATGCTACAGATACCTTTTAAGTTTTGTTTTTTTTTCAATATTTGGAATATTTTTAGTTGAACACTTTAATCATAGCTACCTCTGCTATTTCAAATACTGGTGTTATGTGTCTCACACTCACAGCCTTTCCCTCATTATCCCTCTCAACTTCACTCCAGATGCTGCTCTCGAGCCAGCCTCGGGCCTCGGAGCTGACTTGCTGGATCTGTACCAGAGGGGGGAGCAGTGTGACATCACCATCCAAGTAGCAGAGCAGGTCTTCTCCTGCCACAGGTAGAGCCTCTCGCCATCTTATTCAAACAGCTGGAATCCAAAAGCACAGGCAGTTTTTTGTTTTATTCAAGTGGCAACCTCCAGGGCTAAAACACAAAGCCAGAAACTGCAGTTCCTCTAATGACCACTTGAGGCTGGCTCCCAAAAGTGAATCAATCCCCATAGACCCCCATGTTAAAATGCTCAAACTTTATAGCAGAAATAAACATGTTTACCACCTGGTACAAGTCGGATACTGTCGAAACCCCTGCACCTCCAAGTCCATACAATTCAGTACATTTATACTTCGAAGTTCATATTTTTCCAACCATCCCCTCTGGCATTTTTCCTAATAGTTCCTAACTATGGATGTTCCTGGCGACTATTTTCCCTGTCGACTAAACAAAAACTTTGAGACTAGTCAACGAATCTAAAAAAGGGAAAACACTCAGAAAACAGTGAACATTTAACACAGTTTATTGTTAAGTATTTTAAACATTGTCCCAATAAATGTTGTGTGCATTAAGAGCCCTTTGAAGCCTTTAATCACGATCTTCAACAACCATGTTGGATTTTAAATGCTGCTGAAGTACGAGACACTTTGTGCCTTGCGGTATGAATGTGAACATGACGGCAACGCAGTCAGAAGTTAACCACTAAAATAACATCTAAAATAAATAAACTGCCTGTTTTTTTGATGTTTTTAGATGGGGTTGTATGAGGTACTTATCTATAGTCAGTGCATTACCTACAGTTAGACGGTGGTTGACACGCCCCCAGTTTGGAGAAGCAGGTGGGAGTAATGCCACATAAGCTAAGCAATGTGGCATAAACACGTTTTGCTGCTGCTCCCGTCCATAGCAGTACACTGTTAAGCTTGCCTGCCTGCTTCTCTAAACTGAGGGTGTGCCGACTATGAATAAGTACCTCGTACAAACCCGCTTAAAAAATCTGAACTGTCCCTTTAAGAATTCCGTCATAGCTGCCATCTATGGCGAGAGCATGTTCAATTCAATATATCACAGTCACATTTACCAGATGTGAAACACCACAGAGGTCGCACATCTGCTGTTGACTCGTACCACTGTGGGGCAGCGGTGGGTGGTCATTCACTGATGCAGAGGTAGTAGTAGCCGCTGGTAACCATGGAGACAGGTTTCTCCCAGCTCATGCTCAAGGGAGCAGCCAGCCAGTGATAGCTTGTCAGAGAGAGGAAGCTGGGCTATTTTTCGGTTGCTCTGCAGCAGTGATCTCTGTAGCAGCACCGTGTTAGCTGCTGCAGCTCCCACCCAGAGGCTGAACGAGGGCTTCTCCAACCTGACGCCCTTACTTCCCTCTGCACTATGAATATATTAAAGTCTATTGAGATACATCATCCCTTTTACAACAGAGACATTTATGTTCTTTATATGTGGCACAATGACAAAGGACCTTAGAGGCATAAAGCAGAGACCTTGACTATTTCTAACAGAAACAAACAAAGCATGTTTTGAATGTGGGTTTGAATGTGTGATGGTAGTGTTCACACATTTTTATGAATGGTCCCTGCCCACAAACAGAGCAGAACAGGCAGCCTGTTACAGCAGTTTAGGGGAGTTGCTGGCAATCAAATTACACAAGCTTGCACCTCCATGAACAAGTTACACTGTTCTGGCTGTAACTCAAGATGACAGGTTTGTTCAGTTAATAGCATTTGGTAAATCTGACTTCAGACACTTGTGCGAGTAAACTGCACAGAAAAAAAAAGCTAGAATAATATGAGAATGTTCTGACATAAGGCCCACTGCCTCTTTTAATTGCTCCCCAGAAAGTTTATCAAGAATGACTGTTAAGATGGACAGATACATGTGAATCTGTCTCCATGTCTTCAGTTAGGTCCATCCAGTTAGTAATCCAACATCTGAAATTAAACATAGAGATGAATGATTCACTCAAAGTTTGATGCACGCACATACAGAAAGTCACCATAATCCAGGATGGATGAAAATGCAGTCAAAATTTTCCTGCTGCTCCGAAGGGAAATCATTTCTGATAATGAAAATAGAAACCTCATGTGGGTTTTTGGAAGACTCCCCTCTTTCCAAGGTTGTCGCTCACAACTTTGACTAGTCATTTTACTCAGAAAGGAATAGGTTGGCTGAACATCATAGGGTGCAGACTGAGCTTGGCAATGAATTGAATATGATATAAATACATTTATTATCAGAAATCGAATCTAAGAGCGAGATCAGATATGTCAAGCATCCCCCCCGACCCGCAGTGCATAACAAATGATTAAGACGATCTTTCTAATAGCACTGATAGTGATCCCCAGACGATATTCTTCTCTACTGATATCAAGTTCTTCGTCTAAAGATAAGATCACATTATGTGAGTTTTTCATTATTGCCTCGGGCTGATTCACCATGTTGTTATTCATCTATAAATGGCTTCTCAGTTTAATTTCTGGGAAGTATATCACTCTACCATGATATATATTTATAGCACGTATCATAATGTAAAAATACTGTGATAAAGGATTTTATACGTAGGAAACTCCCTGTAAGAAAACACGCACACTTGAAGTCTGATTAAAGATTTATGTTCCCCTTCAATTATAGATGCACAGACTTATTTGCCATATCACCAGAAATTCCCTGTTTACCGCCATCAGCCTGTCGGCAAATAAGACCAATGGCAGTGGCCGATGTTTATCTGTTGTGTCACATCAGTTTTGCTCAGGCTAATTGTTGTGTTGGTTATTTTTGGTCAGACTCAGACAACAGTAACTGCTGATTCAGAAAAGAAACCACTGGCTGGACTGACTCTGACGTGACTCAAGAGGGAAACAGTGCCTTATGCATATGTGATTTGTTTTCAAGTTCTCTGTCAGTGAGCAGCTGATCAGCTCTGTGTCTCACATGTTGGATAAGAAGAGAAATAGACTGAGCTGCAACAAGGCAGATATGCTTATCTATGTGAAGAAAAATATATATAAATATGCATCTTATTAAGAAGTAGGTGTCGTTGGTGATAACTGTGGCCAGAGGCATTATGTTTTTGGGAAGTACTTGCATCCGTCCCGTTCTTGTGAATGTAATATCTTAAGAACACCTTGAGGATTTTTTTTCAAATTTGGGACAAATGTCCTCTTGGATTCAACGATTAACTGATTAGAATTTGGTGGTCAAAGGTCAAGGTCACTGTGACCTCACAAAACATGTTTTTGTTTTTGTTTTTGTTTTTGTGCAAAAAATGGAAGAATTCTTTACTAATTATTACAAATTTTCACGGAAATGTCTAATGATGAAGCTATCACAATTTATATCCAAAGAGTCAAAAGTCAACTTCACCGTGACATCGTAATGTTCTGCAAAAGCACTTTTCTGCACATTATTCAGCGTCATATCTCAGGAACAGAAGGGGAGACATGAAGACAGAATTGGTGACTCTAATCTTGGGTGTCCACCTGGAAACTGTGTCGATTGTATAGATCGTCCATGTTGCCGGGGGGAAGATGTGTGTGAAGCATCTGTGTTTTCAGAGACGTGAATGTAAACTGTAAGTGATAAACTGGTGTGCAGACGCACACAACTGCAATAATTTTTTTCTGGCTAAGGCTGTGCAATTAATCGTCTGGTGATCGCGATTACGATTTTGAGGTCAAACGATTTCAAAATTAATGAAATCGAGGGTAAACGATTTTTGCCTGGAGATGTTATTTTGTCTTCTACGGAAGCCACGCATGCGCAATACCGCCCCTCCTCTCCTCTCCTCTCCTCTCCTAACTCCACAAGCCAGTCAAGTAGGTGACTACAAATAATGCGAGGGGCAGGTGATCGCAGAAGATTTCAAAAACAGTGTGCCGAAAATGGCAGAGGGAGAGCGAGAGAGGTTGGTCTGTGTATGTGTGTGCATCGGGGCCGAACTCCGCCATGCGCGATACAAAGAGCAGAGAATTGTAAATGTGTGACCATGTAGACAGAAATGACATGCCGTCGTGTAAACAATATAAGTCATCACATGCGCTGCATAATCATTTGCATAATCGTGATTTCAATTTTGACCAAAATAATCGTTATTGTGATTTTTTTTTCATAATCAAGCAGCCCTAATTCTGGTTTTCTTTTTATTATAAATATTCGGAAGAGGAGGCGCGCTGAATGATTAATAAAGCAGAATCTCTGCTTCCAGTTCAAGGGTGAAAGAGAGGCGTCCAATCCCCAGTGTAAGGCAGGGCAGAGGGAAACCGCGTCACAAAGTTGATACTACAGGCTTATTGTGACTGACTTTCAACTCACTGAAGTATATTCAAAGATAAAGCTGGCATTATAATGTATTTTATACATAAAAATATCAATATATTCCACTAAAACAAAACAAATACTTTTCTTTTTGTTACTTTCAGTGTGTGGCCTAAAGCCAGATGGTTCCTACTGAACCCTTAAATCTTTATTTGAACAGGGGGAAATAGTACATTTGTCAAAAAATATTATCAGCTGCAGGTTAAAACACATTTGGCATGCTGCTCAGTATTTCTGGCAGCAAGTTAGTGGATGTGTGATTGACTCAAAATAAACTACAGTGTTGTATTTATTTTTTGCGACCAGTTTTTATTGGTATTTAAACGTGACTATAAAGGGGCTACAAATAAAGTAACCACCCCTGAACCCCTCTCTTTGGTCCCCTCCCACCCTGGACCTTATGGACATGTAAAACAGTTATATTAAGAATTGTATTATTGTAATTGCTTGCCTCCAGTGTGAAATATTTTCTGTTTTTGCTTGGTGCGTGTTGCCAGTCCAGTGTACCATGCTTGATAAGTCCATGAAGCCATGTTTTATTTATGTCACCCCATGCGTCTGTGAAGCTCATTGATGTTTGTTTAAAAGTTTTTGGACAACAGCGGAGCTCTTTGGCACAGAAGAAGAACATCAGACACACATAATACTCATTAGAGGGATCAGTTTATTGTTGGTTTTGGTCTTTTTTGGGATTTTGAATATCACCAGTCCTTTATTAGAGCTAATTAAGTACTATAAACACTTCAGAGGAGGTGTATTTCCATATCTGTGACAGTACAGTCTTCAGAGGCCAGGGAGAATAAAAACACTGTCTCCAGAGACTGTTTCTACTTCTTTTGTCCTCCTGCTTGTCACTTCAAAGTCACTTAAGCACACATAAGCCCGCCAGATGACGTGTGAAATATTAAAATGCTGTGTGTGTCTCTGACATGCAACTGCCTGCTTTATTGGGTTTCTAGGGCAATCCTGTGTGCACGGTCGCAGTACTTCCGAGCTATGCTGAGTGGGAGCTGGATGGAGAGCTCCAGACAGTGCATCACTCTGCAAGGGTAAGACTGGTGCATCAGCATCATCATCGTCATCATCTTGCAGCAGGTCACATGGATCAATAACGCACCACTCCTGCTCTAACAATGCTAACATTTCATTCCTGAGCAGTACAGCTGATTTACTGCGTCTGCTGCGTTAATTATTCAGGTTTCTGTACAGTGTGGAGTTTCACTCGCAATGCCATATTTTACACAAACACACACACAGCCCGCGGAATCTCAAATGGCTTGCTTGGATTTCTACCAAGTAAGGCTGCAGCGTTTCCTCTCTGAGGCACATGAATGTCTTCTCATCCACTGTCTGCTGAGGAGTCCCCCACCACCCCCAGCCCTTCACCACCACCCGCAGATCCTTTTCAGAGCGGGTAAAGGCAAATGAAGCCCATGTTTTCCTCCAGGGAGATGTGACACTCGCCTCAGCATTACTGATCTGAGGGTAACAGGGGAAGACACGGCTGTCAGAATGTAGAGCTGCTGCGTTGACGTGCAGGGGGGAAACCTGTGAAGTGGCCCTCGGGCTGCAGTCACGTGGATTGAGTGGTGCATGATATATGGATTTTGTCTACAGCATTCTCAGTTGTGTTTGCAGTATAGACACAAACAAATACATCTACACTGTGTGCCTGGATTCACGGAGATAATATTAGGTTGTGCTTGGAGACAATTCTGTATGTTATGGCTTGTAAACAGATTCTTTTGTTAACCGTTCCAGCTTAGGGCCAGATGAGATGGAGATCCTGCTCCAGTTCATGTATGGGGCCATTCTGGATCTGCCACCTGGAGCCAGTGCAAGGTACTATATGTGAACAGACTGACCAAAATTAGAGGACAGGCTCTGAAAGCAAATTGACATGTATTTGATGTCTCCTGTTCCACAGTCAGGTGGTGCTGGCAGCAGACATGTTGGGTTTAGAGGGGCTGAAAGACGTGGTGGAGATGGTTCTGACCCGAGACTACTGTCGCTTCTTCCCAAAGGTCAGCCATACATAAGGAAAACTAGTAAATACTTTCATTTTTCAACATAGGGTGCTTGCTTGCACTTTGAATGCAATCAAATATTACAGGTTGTTAATTATAGTGCAGATTTTTCTACTAATAATTTCATGTTCGTATTTAGGGCATGTCATATCTTCAGTGCAGTGATCCCTCGTAGTCCTAAACAGCAGTGATATAGCAGTATGTGTAGCGTCACAGCTGAAAACACCAAGAACAAATCCCGTCTTTATTCCTTTGGCTTTACACTTGTTGATTTTGTACGGTGCCTGCATGCTCAGTGTCAATAATGAAGTCGTTTCACTTATCTGAACACCTTTTGAGTTTGTGCCAGTCTGTGTCTCAGAGCATCACAAATCACTGTGTGAGTATAAATGCCCCCTTTTCTTTTTTCCTTCTGTTTTAGCAGCCGATTGATGGGGTTCAAAGAACAGTTCTCGAGTGTCTGTCCCTCACACACGCCTTAGGCCTTCAAAACCTCCACATGCTGTGTAAGAGGTGAGTGTTTCTTTTCTATAAACGTGTTACAGCTTCGTAATATAAACTACATTATGTACATAAACATTCGGAAAAGTGATGACATTTGTATTGACTAGTGCAGTGCCTGTGCAAAAAGTGCCTGTTTGGAAATTAACCCTATGGGCCCGAACGACACATAGTGCGTCCAAATTCACACCTGTTCTTCTCTATGGATTTTCTCCATGGCCGTTCGTCATAGCGAGAAGCCACGTGAAAACGTTGGACTACCGACAAGACCAAGCACTTGTCGGTAGTCCAATGTTTTCACAAAAAAAAAACAAAAAAACGAAGTTACACTAAAATTATGTATGACAGAGCTTTCATACAGCTTTGCACACACATTACTCTTGGATGGATTACTCGCGAATGCAGGCTCGCACAGGAATGCCGTGCATATCACATGAAAGCGCAGGAGCAGAGCTTTCCAGTGATACCGCACACATCATTGTGCTGTCATCCCATCATGGTATAAATACAGACCAGTTGTCTACAAAATAAAAACCTGACAAATTTCTTTACAACCCATTATACAGATCTTGTTGTCAGTCACTTCATATAGTGAGGAATATCATATCTTACCATGTCTTAGGCTTGCGTGTGTTTCTCTCTGTCTATCCACATTTGTAGTCCGGCTTTCAAGATGCAAATATCTCCATATTGTCCAGTTGACACTTCATCAAACTTTGTATGACAAGACCAGGCACTTCACCTTTGCTCACCCAGACAACTGTAGCCTAATGCATGCTGACAGGGCCGTAGTCACCATATACATTGAGGGGACACGCCCTCCCACCCCCACCCCTAACTGAAACTGAAAAACAACATCAAAAAAACTGCAAACAAAGTGGCAAATATTATCTTGGAGGACGTCATTGCACTTGGTTGACTATTTTTCTATTATCTTAGATGTAAATATTGCATGTTTCTTTCAGATAAAACACATTTTTGACTTGTGAATGAGTCAGTGGAATTTCTTGCAATAATGAAAAAATACTGGCAATCATGTCCGCCTGGCCATCATGGTTCTTATATTGCCAGATTCCAGATAGTCTCCCCTCTTTATATATGGCAGAATATGTCAACTTCCAACTTGCTATGGTGAGATACATGTAAAAATGTAAGAATTTAGTAACACAGATTTGTTTTTTTTTAATTGATATAAAAATTATAAAATACAGGCACTTGGAAGGACATGAAACGATGGCAAATCTGGATAGCCCAGATTGTCCTGAAAAAAAGTGTCCTTAAAAAGATATAGCATGTGTAGCCTTTATAATGTCTGTGATATGAGCTTTAAAGTAAAGGCAGTAAAAATACCCCAAAAAAGGCCTAGGGCTCATAGGGTTAAATAACACAATGTCTTTTGACCAAATACCACAATGGTGATATTGGATTGATAATGTAGGGTTGACTACTGGTGCTTTAACAAATCATTTGCACAGTGAGATTTCTGATCATCAATAGTGTGGATATAATGACTAAGTGGGTAAAGGCATAATAGAACAGCTGGAACAGCCTGGTAAGTTAAGAAAATTACATCACATTACTGTCATGCAGCCTTTAAAACCAGGACGAGACACAACCTACAACTTTACAATATTTAGTCTCATATCAAGATATAGATGTAATGCCTAGCTCTGGCCATTGGTATTGCTGCTTGCAGCTTCAGAGGGGCCACTCATCCAAACAACTTCACGCTCGACACTAGCCAAGTGCCGTGAAATAGCTGCATACCCTAGCAGCGCGAGAGCATATGTGTCATTTGCCAACAGCTAGCTATTTGGGACCAAGCTAATTTCTGAAACAAAAGGGTGCATTCTGAGAGTTACATAGCTGACGCTTGAATTGTTTGAGTTTGCTGAAATGTAACATATCCAGTCTCTCTTGCGTCATCTGCTCTTGAATGTACTGCTCTGGCCAATTTGACATAGTGGCGAAACTGTGTAACTACAACTTCCTGTTCCACTATGACTTTTTCCCAAAGACTTAAATTGGGAAAGAGATGCCTGTAAATCAGTGGATACATTTTTTGAGGGTCACAACCTGAAATGACTTGTTTCACCATTAGAGTATGACCCATTTGGGGTGATAACATTTCAAAAGTCTAGAAGATTAAATCAGTTTATATCCATTTAAGTCAGCAGAGGGCTAAACAGAAAGTTAGCCACTCAGCTGGCAGAAGTCTCTAGTGTGCCTGCTCTATGGGCCCAGTGATGCGAAAGAACTTGGTAATTTTACATGGGACCTCACCTCCAACTTTGTATCCAGTTCTCTTTTCATCTATGTCTGTAGCGAGCGACAGAGAGTGGGCTGTACCCAACATGCTGTCCAGCGGTGTAACAGTTAACAGGGTTCCCCTCTCAAAACACGACACAGTGTGTGCTTCTGGCAGTAGTAACGCACTACTAATAAATATATCCCATAGATCTCAAGAGCTTGCACTTGACGCTGCACATCCTTCATTTCTCAGAGATACACCCGCCAAGTGTGAAGTCGATGGGATGAACAGCTGTCAAGGAAATTAAAGAACATGCAGACAGAGACTCTTTCATTTTAGTTAGATGGTCTCCAAATTAGAATTTTCGTCAAACTTGACCTTAAAAGTTGCTTGTGTAATGTAATTTGGAGAAAAAAGTGCCACCACACATTCCAACCTGTCACCATTCTTGCCACTGCAAGTTACATCAGCATCTTGTTGCTAGGTAACCAACATGTGGGCTGATGCTTCAGTGTTATTAAGTAGCCTAGGGTTGTGGTTAGTTGTGTAACGCAGTTTGCTTTAATGTGGTCCAATGCACCACTCCGTCGATTGAAATGTAAAAGATCTTCCAGATCCTTTAAATGAACTATTCTTGAGGCGCCATAGGAAAAAGTTTAATCTACTTATTAAAAAAAGATGTACTTAAATGAAGTGACTCACTCTTCAAGGTTGAGGCGTTTTAAAAGATTTAGTAACAGACACCAGTATATTTCACTGCATCGAGAGGCTTGCCTGTACCCTGTCACGTCTTTATATTTCAGGTTGCTGCACAGCTTTTATCACTTTCCTTCCTATTCACGTGTGTGTGCACAAAGTCACAGTATTTCACTTTGGAGTTCTCCTGTAGCTGATTCCTCTGCATGCTTCGCACACTGCAGTGAGCAAGCAAGAAGTGTGTGAATGTAGGTCAGGAGGATAGGATGTGGCTGAGGCTGTGAGCTGGTTCTGATTTGAAGGTGTGTGTGTGTGTGTGTGTGTGTGTGTGTGTGTGTGTGTGTGTGTGTGTGTGCGCGCGCACGCGCCATGTTGTCTCTGCTGAGTCTGATGAGTCACGCGAGTATGACGGTGAATCGAGCTGCGTTGCTCTGTGCAGCAGTGCGTTACTGACCTTCTCATCCTCACTCACTCTGCTGTTCCCTCAAGCAAAGCTCAGCCGACCGCTGCTTCGAGCCTCAGAGCCTCAGAGCTGAGACTCCTCAGGCTTACGCTGCAGAATCGTAGACAAGAGTTTGTCTGACTGATTAGAGGGGAAATGGTCAAATTACCCATAAACTGAACTGTTCTGCTATTATGACCCAAAAGCAAGTTAGATACAGATACAATACAATGTGTATTTTCAGGTGGGTTGCTGATCATTATGTGAAGACCTGGTGTGAGAGAAACTTTTCCCTCTTGTCCCCTGAGCTTCACGCCGCTTGTCTAACGGCTGTAACTGAAACCATGGTAAGTTCCTCCCTCCCACAGTCATCAGCTGTACTGTATTCATGTAATTGCACAAATATCATCATCCCGTTCTCCAGTGTTTTTCCACAGGAAGGAAATCCAAACGTAACTTAATCAAAGATGACCTTTATTAAATTCTCAGTTATTAAAGACAGACTAATTGAGGAATATGATGTGGATGCAGACAGATGGTGAGTGATCCAGCCTTGTAATTGATAATTGAATCTTGAGTCTGTCTTTCATCACTATCAAAGAGGTGGAGTGCATTATGTGAGCACAGCAAGACAAATGTACTGTTGTTCACTCTTGGCAAGTATTGAGATTCAGAGCCGGCCAAGAACCGTTACACAATCCTGGGACTCCCTCCATTGATCGATAGGTCCTGGGCAGGGATAACAGACTGCTTTTATATAGAACTGTGTTCATTCCACTTTATTTTGTCTTTTCACCTCGAGAGAAAGAGTCTCTTTAGCTGATAGATGTTTCCATTCAGACTGTGCAGAACGCTGTAACAATGCTCTGTGGCACCGAGCAGCTGATTGGCAGCCTCCCAGAAGTCAAGTGGGCCCAACAGGTGAGGAGTCTTGCCACAGAGCTGCAGGAGGCGAGCCTGCACGTCATTGTCCAGCATCTCCCTAAAGTTGTCCACACTCAGGCCTTCCGGGACCTTCGCAGGGTAAGGGGCTGGTGTAGCCATGCTAATGCATGACCTTTGCACAGATTCAGCTTAGGTGTCTATGGTTTTCTGATGGGTGAATTTACCGAAGGATTGCACGCTGTTTATGGACGCTAAACCTGCACCAATCAGACCAAAAGACACCGTGTAACTCTTAAAGCACCTGCAGTTGGTGAAATGGACCCCTGTCTGCGCTGCTAAGCAAATAGCGCTGGGGTGCTCCTGTGCTATTTGCATGTAAATGAGGTAATATGCATTCATTTGGTTCAAAATTGGACCCTTTCCATGCAATTTTCCATCCAGTTCACAAAGAACAGTGCTAACAGACACAGTTACAGTAAAATTTTTTAATGTCTTCATGGTATTGGTGATAAATGAAACCCATTAAAACCCCCCAGACTTTCCACTAATCATGACAGCAGTGATTGTAACCAGATGATATCATCGTCATGCCACGCGTTATTGTGAGCGTATATTTTGAACGAGACTATCTCTTTTTGATTTAACACAGAGCAAAATTAATCACAGATACAGTTTCTTTCAATAACGGTGGCCACCATCTCATTCTTGTGACTGTGATATCGCAACAACACCTTGAGGGAATTTCTTCAAATTTGGCACAAACATCCTCCCTGAGTCAGGGATGAACTGATTAGAATTTAGTGGTCAAAGCATCCATGGTTTCACAGACAGGTTTGCGGAGTCTCACAACTGCGAGATACTCATATATACTAGTTGTCTGTATTCTTAGTGCAAAGGCAAGATTTATACTATGGCATATGAAAAATTGTGAAGTGTGAAGTGCAGTTCATGGTGTTGGTGTGAATTTGCCCTTCCGTGTCCGTGTCATGCTGTTACAGAGGGAAGAGTTTACCCGTGAGCCCACGTTGTTGAAGAAGCTGTGTTCAGCCATCAGAGAAGGTGTGACTGTGGACAACTGCTGTGATCTTTTCGCTGCTGTGTACTGTCTGTGTGGAGAGGACGCAGAAGAGGACTCTCTCCTGGAGCGGGGAGGGCAAAAACAAGAGGAGGTAAATGATGCAGATTCTTTGTCTTTGTCTTTTCAAAGAACAGACATCATACTGTGACCGTTAGCTTGTGCTCACACCTGCAGTCTTTCATTTAGTCCTGATCATTGACCTCAGTTGGAACGATGCCATTTGGTCTGCGTCTAAGCAAACTGGCTGCAAAATCACAAAATCAAAATCAACCAACAAATCAGTGTCCACTTGCTAGCTGTTGCCAGAACTTTCAACTGCTGCTCCTGATCTTCCTCAGTGGATGAAATTTGGACTGACTAACTCCAACTATCTAACCTCAGTCAGAGATCAGAGCATTGGGTCAGCAGTGGTGGGTTTCCCAAAGAAAATAACTTCTGACTATTTAACTCCTGCAGAGAAGACTTTGACATGCAGTTGAAACCTCTGTAGAAAAGCTAGTAAGTGGACCTTGAGCTATGTATGCGAGCAAGTTGTTTTGCAGTGTCACAACCCCCACAGAATGACTTGTTTTGTTGTCAGAATTTGATAAATTCGGTCCGATCTCGTTTTGAAAGTCTATAAGAACAAGACAAGTTGATTATTTTACCCCCATTCAAGTTGTCATTGAAGGATGTCCAATCCTATGTGTTTTGAGTCTCTTTATTCTAAGTTATTCTTGCAGTTACTATCTCCAGTAGCAAAAATGGCAGACGTTGGAACAACCGAAGTAACTGTGGAAAACAAAATGTTGTTGTTGGTATTTGGCTCTGAGGAAAACAGGAAGCGATCTGGTTGTCTTTGCAACAGCAGCGCTAACAATAATACCACTTGGAAATGCTATGTCATCTTTTTTAACTCTATACAGACTAGTATTATTTAATAGCAAAGGGAACCAAACTTCAGGTGTGAACATAGCTTTACTTTTTTGTCAGAAATATTTGCTCTCTGTCTTTCCTTTCCTTGAAAACCCTTTCTAACAACCATTGTATGCTGTCATATTCTGTATCATCCTATGCTTCACTTCATTCTGGATGCAGGGTAGCATACAGCTGCGGGAGAGCAAACTTCACATTTACTTGGCATTTCAGAGCAAAGCATAGGCCTTGGGGTAAATATGTGTTTAGGGTTGGTCTGAATGGGTCAGCATGTGTCGTCCAACGTGGCTTTGTGGGAAGCGAGATGTGACATGGGGGTGATGCTGCTTGGCTTTGGTATGAAAAGGTAGACAAGAGTTACTATAACATATATTAGTCAGTCATCACATGGTGGTGACCTCTTGGACTTTCAGTCATTACAGGCTTCTTCCCAAAGACCAAAGACAGGCAGGTTAAGTGGTGACTCAAAATTGCCCGTAGGTGTTATTGTGAGTATGAATGGTTGTCTGTCTCTATGTGTCAGCCCTGTGATAGTCTGGCGACCTGTCCAAGGTGTACCCTGCCTCTCACCCAGTGTCAGCTGGGATAGGCTACAGAAATGACTGTAATGAATGTTGACTGTGTTGTGATCACAAGTTGATGCATCAACAAGTATTGAAATGTTGGCATTTCAAGTATAACATTTGAACCTTGCAGTTAAAGTCCCCAGCAAACTGTAAGCTCTGTTCATGTTTGTTGAAGAGAATTTTAAATCATACAAACAGATTACAGCCAGCAGCTTGTGAGATGACTTCCAGGGAAAGTGACCTGGCTGCACGAGTTAAAGCGCATAACCCCTGTAAATACCGTACAGTATGGCAGAATGGATTAGGCCGAGGGAGACTGTGACGTGTGCCAGTGGCCTTCACTAATCTGGCTGTGCTATCTGTTGGCGAGGGGTGTGTGGTCAGTGCAGCGGAGGAGGTAGAGATGGCTCCGCCCCACCTTCCAGCCCTGTTTTTATAATCAGGCGTGGAAACAGGAGTATGGGCAGCGGCCGCTGACATCACCGATTTCGCTCAAGGGAGCTCAAGTAGATTCTGCAACGGAGACAGAGGGGGAGGGAGGGACAGAGAAAGGGAGGGAGGGAGGAGGGAGGGGTATTTGTTGCCATGGTGAAAGGTTCGTCAAGCAGCTGCTGATTCGCTTGTGCTGTAGCGCACCCCTTTCCATTCTTCTCCCCTCTCTCTCCCTCTCTCCTCTGTTACCGCCAGCCATTCAGGCAAGAGATTTGTACGCTGCGTGCTCGGCTGTGGACCTTTCTGCTTCAGACCTTTTACGCGGTCCGCCACACGCAGGGATGGGAGACCCTGTCCTCCAAACACAGAGAGAGAATACTGGCAGGTAAGGAAGGAAATCCTTGTTCCCTCTTTCTAGTCCCACACAGGATATTCATGCTGCAGTTGTGTGGATGTGTTTTTTTTCCCTCCCTAACCCAGCCTAGTGCTGAGGCAGTGGCTCTGCATCATTAGAGATGAACCAAAGCCCTTGGAGCATATGCTGTTGGCTGATTTAACACTTTCCTCCTACACAGCTACGTGTCCACTACTAACCCATTTATTGTGTAGCCAGTGCTGTTCTTACACATTTCTGCTGTATGTGAGCACCTTTTTTTAACAGTCCTGTGCAGTTGAGTGCATGCTAACATGGTAAATGCACCAGACGCGCCATGCTTGATTTAAAGGGTGGGAATGAAAGGCTGGATTCCTGTCTTTAAGGATCTGCACATGATTACAAGCCTCCACAATTGCAAATAATATGCTGTTTCCCCACTGTTGAGCGAGTAATGTGTTGAAATGCATTGCATGAATAATTTATGTGGCTGGTATCAGTGTGTGCCCATTACTGGTACATTTCTTGCAGTCTTGAAATTGGATTCTGGGTCTCACATGCAAACACAACAAATGTTCTTCACTGAACAGAGTAGAGCTGCTACGATTAGCCGATTTATTGATAGGCAGAAAATAAATTGGCAACTATTTTGATAGTAATAATAATTGTTTTAGTAACGTTTTAAGTAGAAAGGCCAGGCGTTTGCAGGTTTCATGCTTCTTAAATGTGAGAATTTGATGCTTTTCTCTGTCATACATGATAATAAACTGATTAACTTTGGATTTTTGGACTGATGGTCAGATAACACGTATCATTTGAAGATGTCACCTTGGACGTCACAGGGCATGTTTCACTGTTATCTGACGTTTTATTAACAAAACAATTGATCGAGACAACAACAGGCAGATGAATAGATGTTAGTTGCAGCCCTATAATTGATAAAACTTCACCTCATTTGCTTTTGATTAAACAAGATAAATCATTAGGTTCTGTAACTGCTCTTGTATAAGGTATAGAAATGGTCGTGCTATATATGGAAAAGTCTTTGTTAGACATGCCTGATGGATCGAACCATTGATTCAGTGTTTGTTTCCTAATGGTCAGAGGGTAAACAGAGGGTGTGGGAATGAGAATTTGTGAATGAAAATTATGGCTCCTCTCACTCGCATAAAGAAGGACCGAGGCAGCGTCTTGAAAATCGTTGCAGCCCTTTTCATCTGTGTTATTCTTGGATTTTTTGTGTTTTGCAGGCAAAATACTGACTGGCTAATTGATGATCTTCCTTTTATGCTGTTTTGACAGATGCTATTGATAAAGGGGACAACCGGAGACTTGGTAAAAAGCCTGTATTCACTAGCTCACAGGTAATATCATCATAATCAACCATGCATTAACATTCGTTCTCTTATTTAAAGTTTTATTTTTGTTTCAGAAACAAAACCTCATTGAAGCATTTGTAAATCACATCTCTGACTTTAGCTGATGTTGTGAACTTATGAGGCTTTTTATAGCTCAGAGAAATCCATGTGAGTTTGTATAATCCCTGACAGTGATTACAGTGTGTGGCCATCAGATGCCATATGTCATAAATGCCCCACCCTGACCGTATAAAATGAGCAGCAGGGCCTCTCTAAACGGATGTATGGTGAAGATAAGCCCGGCTGAGGTGATCCAGAGAGGGATTGCCAAGATGTTAGGCATGAGTGGTTGAGAGCTCCAGCAGACCTCTCGGGAAGTAGTTTGATGCAGTCAAAACAAGGACTGTGCCTGTCTTCAGGCTTTTTTTGTGCTGATTCTCTGAACCGGCAAGACACAGTTCACTGCTGTGATTGTTCCACTGACACTAAACGGCACTTATGAGTTTCCAGTTTGTTTAGTTCATTTGCAGAAGTTTACAAAATAACACACTTAAAAACTAGAAAAAATGAGGACCCATTTCTTTCTATTAACTTATGCAAAAAAAACCTTCAAAGTTAGAAATCAACTGTTCCTCTGTCCACTGTCGGAGGCCATGTCCATGTTAATATGTTTTAATTTTAAAATGCATAACTATTGCTACGTTTGCACCAAGCGTCCACACTTCTCTGGCGGTTTGAAATCCCAGAATCTCTAAAACTGTGACAGTTGAAATGCTGCTGACCCTGTTTTAGTTTGAAAACTCCGGGGTTGCATTTTAGTCTCGACGAGTGGAAACAGAGACTTCTGAAAATGATGACACAGACGCCCACGTTCACTTCCTAATTGAGTCTTATCAGCTGTGGCTTGTCAAGCAAAGACATATATATATATTCATTCATTCATTCATCTTCTAACCGCTTCATCCTCTTGAGGGTTGCAGGGGGGCTGGAGCCTATCCCAGCTGACATCGGGCGAGAGGCAGGGTTCACCCTTGACAGGTCGCCAGACTATCGCAGGGCTGACACATAGAGACAGACAACCATTCACGCTCACATTCACACCTACGGACAATTTAGAGTTATCAGTTAATCTAGTCCCCAATCTGCATGTCTTTGGACTGTGGGAGGAAGCCGGAGTGCCCGGAGAGAACCCACGCTGACACGGGGAGAACTTGCAACCCTTTTAAAATAAAAACATGTTAGTGTGGACTTGGCTTTATTAGCACAGACTGTAGAGATCTCAGAGGACTGTGTAGATTTTCATGTGATGTTAGTCAGCGTTTTTTCTAGGAGTTTGCTCCAGTTGCTTGTGGTAATCTGCACTAGTATTATTTAATTTCATGTGACTGCACTTTGGTTATTTGCTAATGAATCCATTGTTTTTTTCCTCTGCAGTCAAGGGCTGTAAAATGCCCTTCATCTGCCCCTGAGAGTCCTCCTGTGCACAGGACCCAGCGGGTGTCTGAAAACACAGCTTCCTCCTACCGTAGCGCTGCATCAGCCATGAAGTCTGATGGACTGGGGACAGCTAACAAACCAGGAGACGGTCACTCATCCAAAGCAAAGAATGTGAAGAAGCCAGGAGACCGGAGTGTAACAGCAAAAGCAAAAACGGCATCAGCTGGCACACCAGTTGTCAATGGCACAGGAGCTGCAGGGGCCAGGCGGGATGTAGCCAGCGCCAACGGCCCCAGAAGCTCTCATGGAGCTAGAGAGCAAGAGAAGAAGCCAAACCCAGGTGCACGGCCTAAAACATCTCCGCCGAGCTGCACGTCTGCGAGCCAGACGGGGGTAATGAAGGCTCAGAAGAGCTCAACAGGAAAGGCTGACAGCACTGTTGGCACCGCCCAGGCTCAGCCCAGCGCTACATCCACATCGGGCAGCGCCTCGCCAGAGAATGGTGCCAGCAGCCCTCGCAATGACACCCACTCTGTTCCAGGTTTACTCTCTTTATCGACTTTTTTACATTTCATCATTGTGACTGACACCAATTACATCGTAGGGCATCACTGTAGCCAAGCTGAAGTGTCGGGGAGTCAGCTCCAGGCATAGTGCTGTAGCTGAGGTATGAAAGGACCTGCAGACTAATTAGTATGATGAATGTTGTTTCATGGCCAGGAGGGATTTTTGGAAGACAAGGGCAGTGTCATGTATGAATATTGATTTATCAGGAAACAAAGCACATCAACTGTCCTCGGCAGCCTGCTGGTATCAGTGTACAAACTCTCAGCAGAACAGCAGAGGTCAAAGCCTATGCAGCTGTCACACAGGGGGTGTGACTGATCACTTTGAGCTCTTGTTGGGAAGATGGAGGTGGGGTAATCCCGACTGATATTAGAACAGATTCTCACTGCGTGGTTTAGTTTGACTTGAATTCTGATTCCCTCAATACGGGCAGGATTCTTGTGCCATGTTCACACTGGACATGGAAATGCCCCGATATGTCAGTTGTTGTGCGAGTAGTCTGGAGCAGTCGCCTGGCTGTTCACACCAGAAACACATTTCGTGCCGGTCTGTGAGTGCTTCTGCTCCTCTGCTCTGTTTTTTATCACACGTAGGGCTCCGTCTCTGTCTGCTTGTGTGAGTGTGTGTCTATCTCACTCTCTGTTTCGACACAGCCGACAAATATGTGGAATAATTAAGCATGGGATGCATATTCTGTAATTTATTAGAATTAAGACAATCTTTGTCATATAAAACATACTTTTATAATGTTCGTATCACATTATCAGTGTGTTTTCTGGCCAGATTCACTCGTGGCTTGTGGAAAAAATAGCCCGGACACTGAAACTATCAGTGCAGAGTAAGAGATGGTGGTGCGTAGGGCTACGGAGCGTCCTGTGTGAACAGCCCAATTGGGTGCCGAAAGGAAGCGGGCAGTGCTCCGTGGAAAATTGTGTGGTGTGCTTTGTAGAACTTCCGCGTCCACTGTGAACAAGCCCTAGCTGATCATGATCACGAACCCACGTGAAACTGTTGTGACATCATCCTCAACATGACACATACACAGTGTATTCTCTTGCTGGATCCTTTCATCAGCAACCAAACAGATAACGTGTGTATTTTGTCAGTTGTTCTCTGTGAAGTTTTGGAAGCTGCCTTTTTTAAAAGATCTGGGTCAAGTGATTAAAAACATTGTGATCGCTAACGGCGGTAGCTTGGTTGTTTAAAATGGCGGGTTTGTGCAGGATGTCCCGTGTCGCTCTAGTGATTAACTCCACCTTGTAGTATCTTACTTGGAAACTCGACTGAGGTGGTACCAAAAAAAGATCCAGGTACTATCCAAAACGTTTGCCCAGGGAAAACCAAAAATAGAACGGTTTCAAGCGAGTGGAGTCAAGCTGTGTTGTACTGTGCAGTGGAAATCCAGCATAGTTTTCATGGCTAAACTGGGCCTCAGCACAGCATATGTCCCTGTACCCCACCCTGAAAGTGGCTTACTATACATCTGCGATGTGAGCTCACACAATAACAGCACATATTACTCTAACCTACATGTATCCCACTATGTATTTGCTTTATCCTTGTGTAAACTGTGTGCCCTGACAAATGTCTGTTCTGTGCATGTGACTCATTTTCTGTGTTTTAGGTGCAAAGCCCAAACACCAGGCTAAGGCGGTGACCAAATCCCCATTGACAAAACCTCCTCAGAAATCAGATGCAACAAAGATCAGCAGGTGAGTTTCTTCGTTCTCATCACTTCTTGCGCATTCAGTGAATTGCAAGTGATGTCCTTGTCAACGTTCCCTTGAATATTCCTGTCGGGTGGAGCCATTCTGCTGCATTTTGAAAAATGTAACCCAAGTGAAGTTTTGGGTGATCGTCTTCAAGAGTTTAAGGAGCAAGTCAGCAATCCAGTGCGTATTTTGGTTGTTAATAACTTCCCTGACACAAGCCCAAATAATTTAAGAGCATTGTATAGTTACGTATAGATAATACTTGGACAATAAATCACCCACAGGAGACTGAAAATGTGGCCTACAAGAACATCTAGGATGGTTAAGGTGACTTGAACTTGACTTGCACCTTTCAAAATACAGAATATATATCAGAAGGGCAAAAACATTTTAGTAACCCAAAGAGAGCTCATGAGAATCCAATCCATCCTTTTAACATGACCAGGCCAAGATGCAATATGAGCTCAGTGCCGATATGCCCAGCTCCATTAGCTTTAGGCATTCAGGGCCAAGGAGGCAAAACATACACACCTTAGACCGCATCTTCAGTGATGTAAATGTAGGGCAATTAAGATGAGTGTGGCAGCACAGCATCACTGGCTTGTTTTTTTAGGCCACATGTGGCTGTCAGGAGGTTAAAAGCAGCTGTGTAGCGTTTCCTGACAAGCCTCTTATCTGTCCTTCAAAGACGTTAAAAATATCCGTTTTACAATCTGCATCATCCAAACTCCATCTGTCGTGGGAGCACATCAATATTTAACAGTCTCCCTGGAAAGCAACCATGTAAGTGAGCCAATAAATAGCTGCTAGCCTAACAAAACACATCTCAGCTGAATCTCTGGAAAGCCTTCTTTTGTAAAGAAGCAGATGGTTCAGTTAACAGATTATATATATATATATATGTATATGTATATGCATAGTATCAAAATTTAATTTTTCAGGATTTGTATTAGCTCTTGGCTGTGTACATGAAGATGCTCTGGGAGAACAGGTAACATTGAACTACCCTCTAACCTAAATATAGGTAGCCAGACCAATCGTTTGTATGTCAGGTATTAAATAAACTATCATCATAATCTAAGGTTGATCCTGCACTGGATAAATTCAAGATGTCAGGTAATAAAAAAAAATCCATCAACTTTGGGCACACAGCATATCTCAAACTGTAAGAAAACGTGCTCTCTGTTCTCTTGTTCCTCTGGTATATTTTGTTAAAAACCAGGGTAGAACATCCTTCTCAAGGACACAAGTAACAACTTGAAATTCTTTGATAATCAGCTCATGTCTCAGAGGCTTGTCCTTGACAAAATGGGAGAAGAAACTTTGCTGCCCCCCGCTGGTGCTAAATATTAATTCATGATTTACGTTCCCTGCAACACTCTCCCAGAGGTATTAATTATTGGGGATATTGTGGTGAAAGCATCTGTGGTCACTTTGTTGTTTCATGGTGTCTCCTGTGTGTTTCGTCAACCACAGTCCTACCAATAAGTCAAGTGTGAGAGACAGTGGCAAAAGCAAGTCTGGTGCAGCAGAGAAAGTATCTACTGGAGGTGCAGCAGCGAGAGCAGACACCAAGGGAAGAGGCACACCAGAACACCATGGTGAGATGTTCAGCGTCTGCAAACGTCTGTCAGTATACGGAGGCAGTGTATTAACGTTTTGTTCTGTCTTTGCTTTAGCCTCAAAGCCTGGATCCTCTATGAAGAAGCCAGCTTCCCCCAGGAAAGAAGACAGCAAGGATGGGTCGAAATCCTCAGCACCAGACAAAGCAGCCAGTGAAGCTCCTAAAAAGAAGATCACAAAGCCCGTTCCGGGGACTGGAGCCTCGGCTAAATCCAGTGCTAAACCACCAAAAGCCTCTTCTGCCCCCGCCAAGCAATCTTGCGTAGGAGCTGCCAAGTCTGGACCAAAGCCCAAAAGTACTACTGAATTATCTGCGGAGAGAGCTTCTCCAAAATCGGGAGGAGCTTCCAAAACCTCAGCAGCCTCCAAGAAATCAGGAACTAAAGGAAAAGAGGTAGCGAATGGTAAAAATACAGACAGTAAAACTGAAGTTGCTCCAACTGAAAGCACTGGTGATGTTGAAGTTTGTAAAGATAGTACAGAGGTAGCGCTCTCTGACCAGCCTGCAGCACAACCACCAAGTCAGGGCGAAGGGGATTCACACAGCCTTCAGGTAGAATCGAGCCCGAAGAAGAGTCTCCAGACGACTGAAGTACAGTCAGAAAACACTAACAGTGCACCAGCAGCTAACAGCATCCCCCTTGTCAAAGCTGCCAATGCAGACACTCGCAAAGAGACTGAAGGGAGTAAAGTGAAACAGTCTCAGAGCAATGTCATCCCTGCTCACATCAGTGGAGGGCAGGTTCAGGAGGTCAGCTCCCCAAATTCTCCAAAAGACACCGAACACCCCATAGACACCCCCTGCAGCATGGGAAGCACTGACACTCCCATAGAAGACTCTTGGAGCGGTATTCACCATCAGGTCAGCCCGGAGTCCGAGACTGGCAGCACACACACCACTTCCTCTGATGACATCAAGCCCCGCTCGGAGGACTATGACGCGGGAGGCTCGCAAGATGACGACTGCTCCAACGACAGAGGCGTTTCCAAGTGCGGCACCATGCGCTGCCACGACTTCTTGGGCCGCAGCAGCAGCGACACAAGCACCCCAGAGGAGTTGAAGATGTACGAAAGCGGCGCAGGGTTGAGAGTGGAGGTGCGGCTGCGTGGGCGAGACGCTGAGACCACCAGCGAGGAGGAGGGAGTTAGGCAGCGTCCTCGTTCCTGGTTGCACAGAGACGAGATCCCTGTGGAGGAGGAGCACTCAGAGGTGGAGGCCACTGTGACTGTAAAAAGCGTCCCCGACCACCAGCTCTTCTCCTCTGAGGAGGAAGAGGAAGACGAAGATGAAGAGGCAACGGAAGATGAGAGGTCTGAAGTTGAGGTGATTCCAGGTCAGGCTTCAGTGCCGCCAACTGAGCCCTCGCCACACTTTCAGGGGATCGTCAATCTTGCTTTTGATGACGACGGTGTGGACCAGGAGAACGACCAGCCCGACTACCAGTCGAGTTCCAACTTCCGTCGCTCAGTGTTGCTCTCTGTTGACGAGTGTGAGGAGCTGGGTTCAGAAGAGGGCGGCATCCAAACTCCACCTCAGCAGCCTGACGACGCTGTGACTCCTTGTGATGTTTTCGAGTCTGACTCTGCAGCTCCTCAGTCCAATTGTGCCCCTTCAGGTGACCAACAGAACCATCTACCATGCCATCAGGAAAGCGCAGACACAAAGCACGATGAGGAACAGGAAGAAAAATCCTCCATCTTCCTCACAGAGATCAAGGAGCCCATGCCAGAGGAGAGTAATCACATCCAGGCCGATGGCGTGAAGTCCAGTGGTCCTCTCCTGGATGCTGACACTAGAGACCTCCCTCCCCAGGAGCGCCCGTGCCACCTGGATCTGCGGCACACTGAACAATACAACGGAGCGCCGCGCAAAAATCACCCCAATCCCTCTGAAAGCAAGAAAGCTGATTTACATCTAGACTTAAATGAGCCTCAGCTGACAGGGGACTCTCCTGTACATGCTGCACAATCTCCAGCAGGTAATGTATGATCTACGGACCCTTCCTAGACCCCAAAGCCATCTCTTACCCCCAAACTCCATCAGTGAAGGTATAGCTTGTCCCTGCAAGATTCATTCTCCTCTGCTCTGGTTCCTAGACCTTACCTACATCCAACATAAACCTATCCCTCTTTCAGAAAAAAGGATATAGTGCAGTAACTAATTAAAAATACAAGTTCAAATTCAAATGAAATCATCATATTTTCATAGCTGAAGCTTCCTCTCATTTTAACCCATCGATTGTGTAGCTGTTGTAAATTTGAATTTGCAACATCCATATCCTTTTAAAGATGGCGATTGGTCTCATCATAACAAATAACCTAAAGTGTACATTTAAAACAACTGAACTACCTTTAGTCAGAGGCGTTTAGGCCACGGTAACTCAGTTTACACAAAAAAAAAAAAAGGGGAAAGCAGTGTACATTTCACTAAGACTGATCATAGAATTGTATTTGTCAAAAAGAAATCTGCCTTGTGACAAGGCCTGTGACATAGATATACCAATGCACTTTTATGTACATAAAAATAAGATTTTTTGATTATTTTTGTCATTTCTTTTATGCAGTGGAACAGTCTTTGGCCCTTTTAAGCCATAGATAATTTGACATAGTTAGAGGTGCTTTACATATAATTTTAACATCAATATATCATCGCCAAATTAAATGTGGTTCGTCCGTATAATTACTTTAACAGTGACCATCGTTGAGATCACTTTATGTCTCATAGTGTTGTGATGAAGCTTGTGTTTCTTGAAATTCAGACAAAATTTTCAGCCCTGTTGCAAGAAGAAAATATGTTACATTTGTATGTTTTATATCATATCAACATTTTTAAAGTATGTAGTATGTGGGCAAACTGCAGACTAAAGTTCAAGACCAACAAACAAAACCCGTAGCTGTGTTTCCACAGGGAATGTGTCACAGAAAGCAGTTGTTTTTTACTTAGACGTCACTGTGTTTCAGGCTGTAATAGTGGCACGATAAGTGGTTGTTTTAACAGAGACATCACTGTATTTCCAGCAGCTTTTTAGGCACCACACAAGTTTTTTTTGAGGGACCTCTGGCTGTGTTTTTCTGGCCAGGATAGTGTCATGAAAAGCGGTTGTTTTTTACAGAGACATTGCTGCATTTCCAGCCAGAATAGTGGCAGGAAAATCTTTTTTTTTTTTATAGAGACATCACTCGTTTCCTGCCGGGATAATGCCACCAAAAGAGGTTGTACTTTAGCTTAAGTTATCACTGCATCTTCAGCAGCTTTTTAGGCATTAAACATGGCTTTTTTAAGCGATCCATAGCTGTGTTTCCACCAAGAATAGTGTCATTAAAAGCGGTTATTTTTTAATAAGACATAGCTGCGTTTCTGGCTGGCATTACAGAGACATTGCTGCATTTCCTGCCAGCATAATGCCATACAAGTGGTTGTTTTTGACCGACGTATCGCTGCATTTCCAGCTGGGGTAGTGCTACAAAAAGCGGTCTTTATTTACACGCACAGTGCTGTTTTCAGCCTGAATATTGCCACAAAAAGCGGTTGTATTTTACAAAGACAACACTGCATTTCTGGCTGGGATAGTGCCACAAAATGTGGCTGCTTTTACCAACTCATCGCTGGGTTTTCAGCTGGAATAGTGTGTCGAAAAATGGTTGTTTTTTACCGAGTCATTGCAGCATTTCCAGTGTGGATTGTGCTACCACCACTTGGTATTTCAAGCCAAAACATGATATTTCCCTTACCATAACCAAGTGGTTTTTGTGCCTAAACAAAATCACACATTAAAATTAAGTTAAAAATAAAGTTTCAACGTATCCGGCACCTAATGTACAAATGTAAGGAACCTGTGGTTTGCAGAAACATACAGCGCCAACATTATTCTAGCAACTGGGTTTTCCATAAACCCCATTGCTCAGAAAATGTTGCTACAACTGTTGCTTTTCCTTTTGCTTTATTTTAAAGGATAAATCTGTTTGGCTTTTCATTCATTAAACCATATCGAAAAACAAACATGGTAAGAAACACAAGCTGGACCTTGTGTCAGTTGTCAGGTGGCGTCACTTGATGCTGCTCGACCTCTCAGCGATGGTCCTTTAGTTTACGGTAATTATATCAACATGTCAAAATAAATGTTAAAAGATGTGTTGATGTTAAAATGTATATGTAGCACCTTTTTAAATTTGTGTTCAGGTAAATTACAAGCTAGTGATTTCTTTGAGATTTCTGTTACCTGACATCAAGGTAAAATACATGGTACAACACAGATGACACTAAACTGCCACTGCTTCTCAGAAAAGTGTGTTATACTGGGGAACTTTTCCCTTGCATCTCCTTGCTGTTTAGTTTTATTTCTACTGGAGAATGTACTTGTTCCTGAGTTTTTTTTGTTTGTTGTTATTTTTGCACTGCACACATGCATGCTGTTTAAGTTATTTTGTCATTCCCCTCTTTCATTTTTGTTTATTTTTTCCATTATCCATCACCTTTTGTCATACCCAGTAGACTTATGTCTAGATGCATAGACATCCACTCTTAAAGAGAACCGTGTTTTGTTGTCTACAAGCTTTTGTTCAGTAGGTTTGTGTAGTGTCAGTAGCCTCCTCTGTAAAGTGTGTGATGTGTCTCTAGAGCAGCTTTCATAGTCCTGCCATGTCTCTCTTTTTTCACTGTCATATTCAGAAAAAGAAATCCTGCTGCACCATTACTGAGGGTCTATCCCCATGCAGACGTGTAAATTATTTTGTTTTCAATATCAAACAGTGATCAGTTACTTCATCTTTTGCCTTTTTTGAAATTGTTAAAAATAGAAAAACACAAAGAATGTCAAAAGAAACATGGTGGTGTGCCATCGTTTGTGCTACTAAGTAAAAGCACTGTTGCTTGCATTTTTTAGGTTTCTGTGACAGTATGTCAGTCTGTTCATTAGGTCTGCCCGCTCAAAGACCTGCACGTAAATCTCGAAACATATCACTGTTACTTGCTGACAAAATGCAACGTTCACTGGTGCTGGCAATGCATGGCTTACTTTGTTTGAACAGGTGGATAAAGAGATGCATTCCTCTGTGCACATTTGCCTTTAAGGCAACTGTATACCCTTGATATCCATATTTGAAGTGATTGGTGAATTTCAAACTGGTGAATTTAAAATTGGCATCGCCATTTAACCAATCATAACATCACTGCTTTCACACTGCTGTCCTCACCTAACTTCACTATGGAATATCTTTTAAGGGACACAGTTGCATTAAGGGTAAACATTCAGTAATCAGTGTTTTATTGTAGTAGGCAGCGACTAGTCTCTGAAATGAAAAAGAAAAAGAACTGTGGAGGAATGAATCCGTTTGTCATTTTGCAGTATTGTCAATTGTTTTTAGGGGACAATGGTTGTGACAGATTGGATCAAACCTGCAAACATGACCGCCGGCCATCCAAAGCCCTCTCTCCCATTTACGAGATGGATGTGGGAGAAGCCTTCGAGCACTGCTCGGACAAGGACAAGAATGTAAAACTGAAGGCAGAGGAAGAAAAGCAGAGAGAGGACGATGACAAAAGCAATGAGTTTGCAGAGCGGGACTGGAGCCTGCTCAGGCAGCTCCTCTCGGACCACGAGTCCAATCTGGGCGTCATAAACCCCGTGCCTGAGGAGCTCAACTTGGCCCAGTATCTCATCAAGCAAACACTGTCGCTGTCACGTGACTGCCTGGACTCGCAGGCCTTCCTGTCCCCAGAGAAGGAGACCTTCAAACGCTGGGCGGAGCTCATCTCGCCCATGGAGGACTCCTCCACCAGCATCACAGTAACCAGCTTCTCCCCAGAAGACGCTGCATCTCCACAGGGGGAGTGGACCATCGTGGAACTGGAAACACATCACTGACTGCACAGAGGAGAGCCTGCCGGACAGTTGACACCTTCTCTGGGAACTTTGAACGTATTTACATCAACTTTGTCTTAATTTATTATAATTTATAACCATATTCTGTCCTGACGTGTCTCTTTTTCTGGACTCTGCAAAAACTCTGGACTTTGCAGCAGCTTATTTGCATTCCTCATGATGCCCTCAGTGGACTGTTTCCTGACACAAGTGGGCTGTTATGCATGCTGATATTTTTGTATGTCTGACTGTTTAATTGATGTTGCTTCGAAGCTCTAGAAAAGAATAGAGTAAGAGAAAAATCATTTCTTTCTCATGGCAGTCTTCTGATAATATGGTGGACTGACGTTTCTTAAAGAAAAAACAATATCAGCCGACTGGCTTGCATTTAGTGTCATATTGGAAATAAAGGTTTGTGTTTCTTGAAAAAATGAAACGTGGTCCTCACTGTCAAGTCATAGAGGAGTTGTCAGACATTCTGCACTGATATAGGTTTCATTTCAACATGGACCTTTTTCACAGCAGACACTTTGACATGTCATAGTAGCCCATCAATTTATGCTGTAAATGTCTGCAATTTTGTCAAAATAAAAGTCCCCTGCTACTTTTGCATAGACAGATACACATTTTAAATACTGAGAAAGACATGTCCCCTGCATCCCCCCCCACAATCTACATCTATGAAAGAAAGATCTGTATTTTAGTCCGTCACAGTTTCATTTAATCTGTCAACACAACAGTGAGGAGAAATTGCTGCATGTATTTATTGAGAATGGGATGTCTGCATGACTGAGTCAGTGGCCTTCACAGGGTGTTGCGTGTGTATTGTAATGCCTATTCTGAACTGCTTAAATTTTGCCTCCGACAAATACCTCCTATATTATAATAATAAGAAAATTCAATACATAAAACTAATACTGAAACTAATGAAAACTAAAGTACAACTAAATATTTAAAAATGTTAGAAATAAACTGAAACTGAAGGGCATTGAACAAAATTGAAAACAAAAATTAAAAACATATTGACCCTTTGTTATTTAAATATAAATAAATAAAAATGAAATAAAACTAGTACTTTAAGTATTAAAACTAAACTAACTAAACTAAAACCAATATTTTTAAACAACAAAATTTAAACTGAAACGAGCAAACCCAATCTGGAACACTAAATTGAAACTAGAACAAAAATAAAAAACAAAATAATAAAAAAAGAAACTATAATTACTCCATAACATAATAACTATGAATGAACTCGGTCTGTTTAAAAAATAAATAAATGAATAAAATAACAATTACAGCAATAACGTATTTGTTCATGCCAGTAAAGCTATTTGAACTGAATAGGTAGGTAGACAGATAGATACATATTTAATATTTTTATTTGTATTTAATTACTTATTTTTATTATTTTTTTATTTCATCTTAATTGAAATTTTTACGACATACTTTGGCAAAAACATATTTGTTCGTGCTAATAAAGCTATTTGAATTGAATTATTTGATAGATAGATAGATAGATAGATAGATAGATAGATAGATAGATAGACATTGTTGGATTAAACCGCAGCGACCTCTAGTGGATTTCTAACAAAACAGGCGCTCGTGCTACGTACACAGGTGTCTCGTGCGAATGATGCAGCGCGAGCTCAGAGCCAAATACAGTTTGTTGAGTTTGACGCTGTCATTATCAGAACTGCGCCATTAATTTCCCTTCCAGTGAGCACTTGGTGATGGAAACACACAAAGAAACGACTCCTCAGTGGAAAACAACGGTTATAGTCAGCACCTCTCTCCAGGTACGTTACAGGGCTAACGTCTCAAACACTCTGTTCGATCCAATAAGTAACGTGAACAATGTTTGCTAGCTACCTGACGTTAGCTAGCTTAACGCACAACCACCATAAACACAACGTCAGTACAGGTAATGACAGCTGGTGAAATGTTAACGTTACTCATTCAGCGTTTTCTGGCTTTTATCTGAATTTAGAATCCACGTTAGTAAAATGATCTGTATTCGTTTTACCAGAGCCATGACACGGGCAGGATGCTAAGCGCGCAGCAGCACCGAATCAGGTTCTCAGACAGTGTTGAGTCCGGAGCCTTCATTTTCCCTCTGTCAGGTAAACCTGCTGTAGATCACTCATGGTGAGACTATAAGGCAAGGGGCCCCTGGGCACAGGCGTTTAAGGGGCCCCCAGCACACCTATGTAGGACACCCAGTCTGGAGGAGACACAAAACTGCGTCGTTTATGGTTATCTTGTATATCCTAGTGGTTGTTTGATGTGTCTTGTGGTCGTTTTGTGTGTCTTTGCATGTCTTGTAGTCATTTCGTGTGTCTTTGTGGTTGTTTTGTGTGTCTTGTAGTCATTTTGTGTGTTTGTGGTCGTTAGGTGTGTCCTTGTGTGTCTTGTAGTTGTTTGGTGTGTCTTTGTTGTTGTTTTTGTGTGTCTTGTAGTCATTTTGTGTGTTTGTGGTCATTAGGTGTGTCCTTGTGTGTCTTGTAGTTTGGTGTGTCTTTGTGGTTGTTTTGTGTGTCCTGTAGTCATTTGGTGTGTCTTGTAGTGTGTCTTGTAGTCATTTGGTGTATCTTTGTGGTCGTTTAGTGTGTTCTTGTGTGTCTTGTAGTTGTTTTGTCTGTCTTTGTGGTTGTTTTGTGTGTCTTGTAGTCATTTGGTGTGTCCTTGTTAGTCGTTTTATGTCTCTTTGTGGTGGTTTTATGTTTCTGTGTGTTTCATTTGTCTTTGTGGTTGTTTTGAGTCTCCTGCTGTCTGTGTTGTTGTTATGTCTCTTTCTAGTTTCTTTTTCTCTTTCAATGTACTTACAATAAAGTGTGTTTTTTACAGACCCCACAAGTGAGTCACTTGTGGTCTATTAAGGGTGAACCCCTGACCCACCAGCTGGGAACCACTGCCCTATAGAACCCTCTCCAATACACTTGCCTCACATGATTAAACCCAGTATATAACATACAGTAATACTTCGATAGGCTGCCCTTGCATCCTTCTCAAAACTTAGATGGTACATATTCTTTATGATCCGTTTGAGCTGTAATTTGCATTTTTAATTTAAGATATTTATTAATTACTTGCCTAGGTACGGCATTTCTGTTGGTTGACCCTCAAGACCTCCTGGAGAATTTTGAGGAACCTGGACTCATTGAGAGGATCAAGACTTTTGTGCAAGTACACCGGAACAGCTTTCTACTTCTGTACGCCCCCTTTAATGGGAAAAAGGAGTTGGAAATCTTGTCAGTGATTCAGCACAGGTAGATAAATGGCTGTGCTGTGTCTTTACAAATACGCTTCCTCCAGTTGTCACCCTTGTTTTGCTTGATGTACAGAAACATTACATAGTCATAGTGATTCTTAGATTTATAATATTTGTCTTTTTCTCTTTCAGATTCTTTGGCAGCAATCTCAGGATCCTGCCTGTGCGAAACAATGCTGAGATTGTCAAAGGAATGTTGACAATCGCCAAGGTAAAGATAGCAGCAGCAGGCAGTGCACACAAGTTACTTGGGAACTCTGGATAACAAATTAGGCATGCTGTTGTTAGTTGGTGACACTCTGAAGTAAGCCAAGGCTCATTTATCTGCAGGCCACCAGTAAGCCCCATGTGGACAGTATCCGTGACCGGATGTCTCTGGCTCGGGCTCACATCATTGAAAGCAGTCCTGTGTGGGAGATGCTAAGAGACATTCTTTAAAGCTAAGCATATGATCCAGCATTTATTCCACACACTTAACACTTGTGTTGTTTTATTTGATGCTAACCAGTACAAGCTTTACTTGGAAAATATACAAAAGCAGGTTTAAAAGATGTGTTTCAATATGTTAGCACAGTTTAATCTATTTTTTATATTCTTACAAAAACTTTGGTGTAGAAAAAAGAATTCAACAAGTGTTTTTTGTAACAGCAAATATATTAAAACACCATTTCTGAAAATAGCCCAGCAGTCTGAAGTGACACTTGAGCACCTCGATTTAGTTTAGGATCTTCAGCTTTTCCTCTGCGATCTCTTCGATGCGGACTATAAGACTCTCCATCAGGTCAAATGTCACCAAAGCACTCTGCAACACCTGCAAGGCATGAGAATAGTCAGTGTGCTGGTTCTACAAAGGCCAGAATTAAAATATAAATTATAGGAGAGAACGTTTCCGTACCTGGTTCTGGACCTCTGGGGACATATTGGACACTTTCTCATGTTTCACTGTTATGCTTTTGACTAATCTGGTGGATCTGGCAGCATCTCTGGCTTCTGAGGAGGGAAATAGAGATAGTTCCACCATTTGTGCAAGGTTACTCCAAAGTCATTTTGTTACACAGATTAGAAGATAAAGCCTACCTCTTGCTTTTAGCTTTTGATCCTCCCTCAGTGCCTTCAGTTCAGCCGAATGATATCCTCTTGATATGCTGATACACACACGCAGCATTTTTAGGTATTCGTCTTTGATCCTGCACAGCTCTTCCCACACAGCTGTCTGTAGGTAGGAGGAGTAGATCATCAGCTCTCTGCATTAACCAGGCTGGCAGTGAAAGTACTGAATTAGGCTGACTTACATTGCTCCTCAGTTCTTTGTCTCTGATGACGAGGTAGCGTAGAAGATTCAGACTCTCCATTATCCTGGATGAACAAAGACAGGGCATTGCTTCATGGCTCAGTCTGGATGAAGTGTCCCAGCTGTCACAATGTCAGACCTTTGTCTTTAAGTCTCAGTAAGTGAAATCGCTAGAAAGTCGAGATTGTTTTGCAAATGGTAAAAGTAGCCACGGAGGTCTGTAACTTAAAGTGTAGGTCCATTATTTTTTATTTATTTCTTATGAGGTTTTAATGCCATTCTGTTTCTCCTCAGCAGTGTTCCTTATGTATTCAAATCTGAACAATCAAGTGGTTGAAGTACTTGTTTTAGCGTCTTTGTCACTAAGCCAAGTCTTCTTTAAGAGTTGTGTGTTATCAGTCTTCCAAATTAGCTATAT
The DNA here is from genome assembly GCF_011397635.1 of Epinephelus fuscoguttatus. Classification (NCBI taxonomy): domain Eukaryota; kingdom Metazoa; phylum Chordata; class Actinopteri; order Perciformes; family Serranidae; genus Epinephelus; species Epinephelus fuscoguttatus. The sequence continues at coordinate 36,027,981 of NC_064761.1, forward strand.
TCCTCCGACCCCGTAACTGGCACGAAAGCTGTTGATGCCAAGTTTGAATCCGAAAGTAATACAATAACACAAACAAACTAATTAAGTGAGGCAGTGGCAGACCAGCAACTCCCATGTTCTGTGAGTTAAAATTACTGTTTCTGTCAAAGGAGTCTGGCGGTTTTAAAGACAGCAATATAACTGCCTCAGTTCTTTCCACCTTTCCAAACTGGGAACATTTGGACTGCCATTTCCTCAAAGTAATACACTGACAATGGATAAGAACCTCAGAGAACCCCATTTCAAATAATCTGAACTAACCTTTCAATTACCATAATTATCAGCACTCTAACTTATATAGCTGCTTGTCGTTAATGGCTGAGTGGGTGTTTCCATTAGAAAAACCCACAAAGGAACGCAGATGGAGTTGACCTTTAAGTAATGCTGAAATGGATAGTGCCACATACGTTTCTACATCCAAATCTACATTAATTTAGCTCCATATGACATGAAATGTAGCCTTTATCTTAGCTGTACATTTGATTTTCCATATCTCTAACATAGGACGAAGCATATTGGAGATGCATATTTAGAGCTGGCATCATTTTCATGTATGTGGTTTGTGATTTGACTAAATAAAGATACTTATGTGTAGGATTTGAAGAACGTCTGACTTTGGTGGCTGTCCTCAATTTGTGTCTCAGGTAGCCAGAAGGCCTCCAAAATTTGCGGCATTCTTTGGAAAATGGTAACTCTATGTTTTCTGTAGTTAATGGATTATGCCTGGTGTAGACTTAAAAGTAACAAATGTGCAGGCATGTGTGAATGTTAAGCTGTTGTACATGTTCCTTACCTGTCCATATTGTTAAGTAAATCAGTCTCGGCACCTTGCGGCAAACAGAAAACCAGTCCCAGCAACGAGAGAAACTCCTTCCCCAGGAACCATTTATTGGCATTACCTGGCTGGAGGAGCAAATGAAGATTGAACACCTCCAAATAAAATCATCAAATACAAAGGCAGGGTCTTCTTAATTCTTACAGAATATAGCCATGTGACATTTGTAAGCCCAAGTCTTTCACCTCACCTCCATAGAAAATTCAACTTGACTCCTGATGTTCTTCACTATGTAACTCTCTACTCCCGCATGGTTGCTGGTTTTTAACATGCACCTGCAACGGAAAATATGTGTTTCCTTAATAGTTTTCAAATCAGTGTAAGATAAGATGTAGGTACAGAAAAAGAACACAGCAAATAAAGATAGAATATAAATTAGAAATGTACATATAGGTAAATCTGTCAAATTATGTTAAAACATGCCCAACAGTTTAACACTGGAGCATAATCAAGGGTAACTTCAGTGTATTTCAGCTTGGACCCTATTTTACAGTTTTTTTGTTTTTAAGTGACTAATTGTAACAACAGTTATTAAAATTTGTCCAGTAGTAAGCGAGACCACTGCAGTAGCAGTATCGAAACAGGCTGCAGTGTCACAACTCGGGGCATTTACATCCACTGAAAGTGCTTGATTTTGTCACTGACAAATCAAATTGGTATTCTAAGTGTCCAACAACATTATGGACTTATCTCTACAGAGACTATTGAAATAAACAGTGATTTTATCATCATAAAACACACTTCATTCAAAGTCGACAGATGCGAAATGAAACTCTTGAAAGCTGTCTTGATTTGTCTCTGCACTGTTCCAGCAGTCACCAACTGTGGTTTGGTTGAAATAAACCAATAATGCACCCAGTTAGAGGTGATAATATGCTGGCTCTCAACACTAAAATGACTGAAACAAAAAGGATCTTACTCTAACAGAAAGATCTATTTCTGTAGGAATCCCTTCCGTACTGATTTCGGACACTTACAACAACAATCCGAGCCCGTCAGTGGCAAAAACAAGCACTTGTAGTAGATGTTAATTGATGGTGCTCAATATCCTCAGAGATTGCAGCCTATTTTATAGGTGCTGACTGCAGCTGTCTCACTCAGTACTAGACCAGTTTAAAAAACTGTTGTTCCCATTAAGCCCTATTCAGACGGGATTAGTTTAACGTGGAGACATGGGGTAAAGTAATTATTACCAGGGATTTTAGTCCTGTCCGAACGCGCCATGTAATGTCAGTAAAAATTACGGTGACTTTTACCTTCTGTAAAACGGTCTGGAGAAAATACCTCGGGTAATATTAATCCTGTGCGAACACAATCCTCTGTAAAAATGTATGTAAATATTTTGTCGCGTCCTGTTTACAACCATTTTTCCGTGTTTACAACTAGTTTTCCGCGTTTTTTTGATGATGGAGGCACTTGAAGAAGCATTCAGTGTTGACGACAGTCGTGATTGTGGACATTCTTCTAATGATCTCATAGCCCTACATGGGAGACGAATCAAAAAGGTCGAGAAGAAAGCACTTTTCAGAGCCACGAGACTTCTGGTTGTGTTAGGTAGGCCTAATATAAATACATATTGCTAATCGTTGTGTACACACGATCCTGATCATGGGCAATATTTCACATTGGGCTAATCATTAATTATTATTACCGTAAACGTAACACATACAGGAAGCAACATAGCACGCACATGCCGACAGGGAGGTGATGCGACACAGCTACCACTCCCATCTCTGGTAGAATTATGGAGATTTCTTGTCCCGTGCAAATAAGACATTTATATCACAGACATCCTGTGGTAAACTGACATTAGTCCACATCCATATGTAAAACTAATCCTGTCCAAATAGTACTTTAGTCACTTTGACAGAGGAACATGGGAAAATAGGGTCCAGGTTGGAAAAAGTCACCCTTTAAATGTGATGTATTGCTGAAAAGTTGGAAAATAGGTTGTATCATGATAAAAAAAAACAGCTGCAGTATAAACTAGGAAGAATGTATTAAAAATACAATATAAAACAGATACCAAAAAGTATTCTGTATAAGTTTGATAACCTATAAAGATCAAAATATAGTAGATTTTAAATGTGAAGTGGAACATGTAGTCTTATTCATATGCATGAATGTTAGGTTTGGTCTCTCACCTGAAGAACTTGTGCTTTGCTTCGAGATCTAATTTATTGATGAAGAGCTGGAGAACTTGTAGTCCAGATTCTCTCTGGGGGAGCAGTGATCATACCAAAAAAAAAAAAGAAAAAACTCAACGAGTTGTTGTGTTTCACAGATGTAGAGTACATCCCTCTCATCAAGCATAATTGCCCTCTACTCACCAAATGCTGCATTGGGCAGTCAGTAAGAAGTTGCCGCAGGTTCTGTGAATTCAAGCACACCACAAGCCACAGATAGGTCAAAATTACTCATAAAGTTTATGAATTCGTACCATCTCCACCTGTACATCAGTGTGCCAGCTGGCCCACATTGCATTGGTGTGCTTGTCTTACCTGTGGTACACTGTAGAAGCTCTTCAGTTCCTGTAGACTCACTGGAAGGCTGTTGTCCTGCACGCTCTCCAGGCTTTTTGAATACAGCGCCTGAGTGAAAATACACAATGAAGCCCAAGTAAGCCCTCAGTTTTCTGCTTTCATTCATCTCTAAAACTTTCTGCACATTGATGTGGCCTTACCAGTCCTTTGAGCAAATGTGATTCCTTTTTGCTGTTAAAGAAACAAGAATACACGATGAAATCAGTCATTTTGAAACAGGAATTTATATTCAGTTCATATTGTACTGACAGCATACATGCTGAGGAGTTGATTGATGTATTCCATGTTGCACTGAAGAACAAATACAGGACTGGAACAGAAAGAAACAGTGTCATGTAAATAGTTTGTCACAGGACAACAAAATGAATATCAGTCTGACCACATTTATGGCTTTTTTTAGTATTTCACCTGAATACTGCCGGAAAGCTGTCGATGGTAATAAGCTGGACAAACAGTAGATAAGCCAGACAAGCTCTAGACTCTTTTGACTGACTGTCGTCCATCTGGGGGCTTTTCTTTAGAGGGCTGAAGAACAGGAGCTCTGACAGAGACTCTTGGATTGCAGGTAGTGTGGCCTGTAGTGATGCACAGTGAAAATAAGTGCCAAAATCCTGTTGAAACACGACCTACTGTTCAGTTGCTTTCTGCCCTTTGATAGAAAATAGGAAAAACTCGCTTATACCATTATCTCTGTTGCAAAGAGCCACAGTGACGATTTTCTGTTTCGGTTCAGTTCAGCCTCGAGCAGAGGGTCCCTCAAACTCCTCATGCAGCTGCAGATAATCATAACCATAGCCTTTTCTAATTATTTTGTCATTGACACTTCTGCTGTAACATTAATATTTTAACTTCATATGAAAAGTGGTCAAGTTCGTTTAGCTTTTCCTTACTATAACTGGAAGAAAAAATAAAAAAATAAACTAAAACATTGCTAAAAATGAACAACGATTGACACATAGATAGAAAAACTACAAACAAATGAAATTTCTCCAATAATAATTTAATAGCATCCCATTACTCTGCCTTTAACCCCAAAAAACAGAGGTAAAAACCTACAACTTGAGCAGCTCAATCCTTAGCTCCTCATTCTCAGAGGTGGCAACATAGCTTCCATTTTTCCTCTTCACCTCCTCGACGAATGGCTTCGTAAACGCAGCCAAGGCATTGCAACAGCGACACAGACCGTGCTCATCAGCCTCCGCCTGCCGATGGGTGTAAGGCACAGGCAGGCGAGTCAGCTGCTTCTGCAGGGCGGCCAGAACCAAACCCACACTTTCTGCCTTTCTGTCATCCAGCTGAAGCAACACTTTACAAAACACAAGGCTGTTGTTAGCGTCAGTGTGCAGCAGGGGGAGCCAACCCCCATATTTTAAACAACTGTGTTCTCTTGATTGGCAGTAAACTGTCAATGAACACATATAGATGTTTAATAAGCTTATACTCAGTTGCCAGTTTATTAGGTACACTCCTCCCCTCATGAATGTCGTAATGTTTAGTTTTTGTTGAAAGGTATTGATTCAACTGAATGGTCATGTTGGAAGCTGCAGTTTGTGCTGCTGGTGAGTTGTATTGCATTATACTGACAGGTGTGTCTATTATTTTGTTCACCACATTTAACTACCAGAAACACATCTCCTCTACCTAATAAACTGGCAACTGACTACTACAACTACAGTGCATCCATTGAGCTGCATGATTAATAATGTTCCTAGATATATTTGTTGCAGAAATAAATTAGTAAATCACTTGATAAATAGAGTAATATGACATTATTTTCCCCCAAAAAATGGAAGAATTTGTCAGTCAATCAACTGGGGAAAAGTTGCCCTTCGAAGAAAACATTGCTGTCAGTTGACCAAACTTTGAATGACCAAGAAATGCAAAAAGAATTGTATAAATAAAATGATAAGTTTTAGGAACATGATAGGTGGTAAATGCAAGAAAAATAAATACAATTATAGATAAAATAATAATAATAATAATGATAATAATAATAATAATGATGATGATGATGATGATGATAAATAATACATTTTAAATTAGATAAAAAAAAGAATGTAAAATAAATGAACAATTAAAATAGGAAAGTACACCAATAGGGGATTAATACGGTAAATAAATAAAGACGCAAATTAAAACATAATCAATTTATGTTACATTTCATCAATGCTTACATTTATTTTTAATACTATTTTTGGGACATGTATTGGCATATACATTTTTTTCATTGAGTCATTTATTTTTGATTTTGGCAGCTAGTATCAAGGAATATAAATATATGTGTGTGTGTGTGTGTGTGTGTATATATATATATATATATATATATATATATATTTTATTTATTTATTTTTTTAAAGCAGTATTAGCAGTGAGGTTTATAAGCACTTGCAGTATGCGTTATAAGTTGCTATAGGCCCTCGTACATGTCTTTATGTCTCTCTGTCTTCAGAAATTACGAGTGTGATAGTTTTTGCATGATGGTCCTTTACATATCATAGAGATTATGAGCAAATGTAATATTTCACTTTGTAAAGTATTTAAATTGTTGGTATAATACACAGTATTGACATACTCTTTTCATGCATTATTCAAGAGTTTCAGGTGTCATAGAAAGCGCGACTATGAGTAAGTAATAGCATTGAATCAAGAGCTCTGTCACCTGTTTGAAGATGTGGAACAAGGGCTAAAATGGTCTCAGAAATGGTGCCTGGATCAATGTCTTCAACAAGTGCCAGCAAGCTATGCAGGAGTTCATCTGGTCTACATGTCTAGACGACAGAACAGACATTAAACATTATGTACCTGATGTATAGAAAGGATCATGTCACATTGTATAGGTGAATTTTTGGTATGTACCTTGGTCAGATGTGTGATGGCAGCCTGGCAGTGATCGAGACTCTTCTCTTTTTGAACCACTTCATTTACAAGAGGTGCAATGAGCACACAGCCCATAGACTTCACAATCCCCTAAGTACAAAAGAGTAAACAATAAAAGTCTCCGCACGTTACAAGAGCAGAATTTATTGATTTGAAATGTACCAACAGAACACTATATTTATTTCTGACTTTACATTTTGAGAGTCTCCGATGCTTTTCTGAAAAGAAAAGTTAGAACCACATACACACACGATGGGTTGTGCAGTTTACTGGTTGTGCTCTGGCTTTTAAAAGTATCTCCCCCAATGTCCAAGGTTTATTCTCTACGTTCAAAGCCAGGGATTTCTCATTTGATAATCAATCATTCGAACCTCTTGAGATTGCTTTGGCCTCAAAAAGAAGGTGGTGTATGAAATGACGCATACTTCTAAAAGTACGTTGCACACGACTACGTGAAGCGTGGAGAGATGGGACAACCAAGGGCACTTAGAGGAGTGCCATATTGAAGAGGGTTATCAGTGGAGCGAGAAATCTGACTGAATATCTGCCTGTTTCCTCCCCACACCTTCGGGTCAAGAGGCACAGAGTGGTGGCTGCATTTTAATGTTTAGCATAGTTTGGTAGTGGGGAAGTGGCTGCTGCTGTTCGCTTCGGTAGATACAGTATGTGGCTGTTGTTGCTCAGGAGGCTGCAGTGTGACTGTGTATGTGCTTTAAGTGCTGTATGACAGATTAACACTGTCACTGTCACTTCATATGTGTAAGGTGTGAGCTCTATGAGTCGAGGTGGAGAATAGAGCAGATCTGGCAGAGGAGAAATACCTGGTTTTTCTCGTCGTGAAGGAATTTCAGTAGTCGAGCGCTGTCACCCTGGGTGAGACAGGCAGATCCCAAATTCTTGAACTGCTGGTAGTCCTCGGGCTTCAATTTGTCCTCTGGAGTATTTCGCTAAATATGAGATGGAGGCAGGACACCTGTTATTTATCACGCAGATTTTCATTCTGAGCATAAACCATATGAAACAAAATTTGAAAGCTGGGGTAGAAAGTGTTTTGGGCATCATTGGGTAAAAACTCCATAATAAACTTGGAGCATATTGTAGGTCTGAGAAAAAAACTTCTGCATGCTGTCTTAGCTTGTCTTTTTTAGGCTTTAGAAAATCTAGCCCCTGATGGGAGACTTTGGCCAATCACTGGTCATTTCAGAAAGATTGCGCACCCACTGGCTGTTCTACAAATGCAGATGCATGTGCGTGTCCCTTCAGATGGTGAAAGTCTGATTCAGTTCAAACTAAAAATGATCTAAAAGAGACTCTGACATTGAACTTAATGAAACCATCAACTGAATGAAAGAAAATGTCATCGCCACTGTTATGTCACCAATTAGTTTGTGGACTCCTGTTTTAAAGCCTCGATATGCCTTCACCATTTTGGATTTTTGGAGTCAGAAGTAAACATATTTGGACAACAGGGTGGAGCTGTGGCGGAGTGAGGGATGGATTTGACTTAGAGCCCAAGATGATGTCACTCACAGTGGCCACACCCTTAATATGACATGGGGTTTATGGGGATTGACTGGCTTCCGGAGGCAAATTTGCAGTTCCTAGGATACTGAAAGAAAATTTGCCTTCTGGAGCCAGCCTCAAGTTGCCATTTGAGAAACTACAGTTTTTGGCACTTTGCCGTTGGCTTTGTTGCTCAGACCCTGGGGTTGACGCTTAAATAAAACACGTATCGGTATCAACAAAGTGTTTCAGAGATGGAGAGACTATTGCTAATAGCTTAGCCTTCTACTAACCGAAGCCAAAGGCTTGTGACTGCAGCTAATTCAAGTTCATGTTTATGTAGCTAGCAAGAGACTCAATCACAATGTGTTCTCTGAAAGATCTTTACAGGCCCTCAAGTTTGCAAGGAAAACAGCACGGTATCTCTTATAGCATTGCCACCTTAGAACGGCAAACGATTGAAATGAATGACAAGTACTCGTGCAGGTCACCATTTAAAGTACTTGTACAGTTTTTTTTTTATACGTATACCAGTTCTTGTTGAGTGTGACACCATCAACTCATTTATCGAAATGGGTGATGGATTTCTTAGAAGTGCACCCTTCAAAAGTTCCCCTCACGTGAAGTTCACACTCTGAGGTATCATTATGACAGGTGATAAATTGCACTACAGTGGTAGAATATTGTTTACTTACCCATCTCTGGATCATGTCATTCACCTGATCTTCGTTCATCATCATCAGTGTTTCCCCACCACACGCAGGCAATCCTATTATCAGTATGTCTTTCTTCTCAACGCTCCACAACAGACGCTGTGGCAGCTGTAAGAACTAGTGTCAACGGCAGTATCAAAATGACCAAATGTGAAGCTCTCGGTGTCCCGAGGGAGAGAGACAGATTCGGTCTGTATGGAACCCCAACATAAACCTCTTATCTCCCTTTGTGCTTGACATGTAATAGGATTAAACCAGAGCGCTTCTGTGTGGTCACAGAAAAACGTGGAAGTGTCTGGAAGGATCCAGTCCAATAGTGCTTTCAGTTCTGTAGAATAAATAGCGCAGAGGTGGTCACGCTTTGGAAACACCCCAAATATATTGCACCAGGGACCCGTCTCTAAATAGTTGAGTAATCCATTGAAAGTGCACTAAATGTGTTTGTATCTAGCACGCTCTGCTACCCACTAACACATCCACTCACCGAAATATGTGACTGATTTCCTGCGCTGTAGGTGGGGATATGCCACTTATTTTACTGGGGTATTTAAATTCTGTTACTGTGACGGATTACATGTAGCCAGGATCACGTAATGAGATGACAAATAATAAGTATTTATAATCAACCCGGATAACATTTGAAATGTGTAATTGGATTATAATTACATTATTAAGGTTTACTTGATTATATTTTTGATTACGTCTTTAAAATATGGCCATTTCAAAATTATTAAACTTTTTTTCCACGATAACAAGTGCTCGATTAATTCGTGAAAAGTGCATCTGACATCCAGGGTTTCTCAGGCAAGTGCTCCAGTTTGTACAGTAATTAATAAGGGTAATTTTATTTGACCAACTGTAAATACTGAATATGCAAAATGCATTTTATTTGCATTGAAAATATTCTAAGATGTTTAAAGAGAAAAAGAATATTTGTGGAACTCAAATTTTTGTGGCTGCGTCACTTTTTATTTAGTATAGGGAGTAATATTTCAATGCTTGATCTTGAACTAATCCAAAGTTATTCGGATAAGATAACTTTTTTGGTGATTCAATAGAGTATATTAGTAATTGCAATTGAAATCTGGGGAAAGGTCAACAATAATGTGTCGTATGGCTTGAAGTGGTCGGGTTAAAACGACTGCCATGTTCCTCTGAATTTGATTTTATGAGAGATAATGATTTATTTAGGCTCTGTAACATAAGCAGCTCTGCTCTGACCTTCACTGTGATTTGTGAGTATATGTAAGGCAAATAAATCCACCTGTGACGCATGCTGACTCCCCTTTATAATTAAATGGAAGAGACTGTTGTACAGAGAAGCACAAGGATTAAGAGTGCCTTTCCATGATTGTCTAATGACAACATATTGCTCCTCTGTGTAAACACAAAGGCTTCAAAGGCTCGGATCATCTTTTCCCTCCCAGCGTTCGGGTGTGTGTGCGTAATATAATAGAAGTACAATCACTGACTTCCTGCTCCAGTCAAACAGACTCAGTAAGGGAGCAGCTCAAGTCCTGATTTTAGATGAATAGGGAGAGAAGCGTGTTTGAACGGTCGGATTTAGCCAACATCTGCTGCATCAGGTTTGCTCTCTGTATTGCTGTGTGATGAAAGCCTTACACAAAAGCCACAAAGCAAACACAGCACACACTGCTTCTCACTCCATGTTTGCCCCTGATTTTGTCATTCTTAATTACTGGCTGATGAGGTTTTGCTTTGACAGTGGATCCTGTATGGAGGAAATACCAAAGTAAATAGGATCAGTATGTGTTTATGATATTATTTATGTCTGCTTGTAATTTCACTTGCTTTATACACGGCAGATTATCTGATACATCAAATTAGACAAGTTATTTTGTAATTGTGTTGATGAAATTAAAATACAAGTTACTTTCATTTCATTAGATTTTGCTCATTGAATTTACTGAGCAGATGAAGACCTTTTAGAGCCCAGAAAAAAGCTAGTAAGTAGGCTTTGACTTAAAAAAAAGAAGAAAAAAGCAAACTAATCTGTTAATCGTTTTGAGTATTTTTTTTTTTTTTTTTTTAAAGAAAAAAAGCCGAAATTCTTTGATTTCAGCTTCTTCAATATGCAAATATTTTCAGGTTTCTTTGCTCTGTTATGACAGTAAAATAAATATGTTTGAGTCATGGACAAATCAAGACATTTAAGAATGTCATCTATGGATTTGGGAAACACTGAGTGACATTTTTTCACCATTTTCTGACATTTCATAGACCCAACAACTAATTAGTTATTCAAGAAAATAATGGACAGATTATTTGACAATATAAATTTAAAAAAAAAAAAGGCAAAAATGTATTGTATTTTATCATTATCAGAATCATTTTCATTGAAATCTAACTCCTGCTGCTCTTGTAGTGGTGGTTACAAAATACTGAAAACAAGCCAGAAAAAGTGACAGTTCAGCTTTACATTAAAATCACTGTGTCATCTTAGCAAAGGTATTGGCTCCCTGATAGGCTTATTTTTATTTTTCAGTACAAGGAATCCAAGTGCCTGAATGAATGAGTAAAAGCAATGACCAATGTCCAACTCAGGAGGGCACTGTTTGTCAGGAGGGCCTGGGAATCTGTGGGTTCATCATCTAATGGACACACAGACAGTAGAAAAGGAAGTGTTAAGATTTTATGCTTCAGTAAAAGTTGGCACACCACTATGTAAAGATACTTCATAATAAGTAAAAGTCTTGCACTCAAGATTTTACTTCAGTACAAGAACTATTTGCACATGTAGGGGTAAAAGTTCAGACCCACCTAGCGACAACTGCAAAAAATAAAATATTACATGGCCATAAATAAATAGTGTGTGAAAATGAGATCCTATTCCATGGCCACGATTTTCTCAATGCATGGGAACGAGATAATTGAAGTTCCAGATGTGGTTGTCAGTTTTGGACTTTAAACAGAGCTCTGGTCACATCTTTAAAGACAGCCCACATCCCAGAAAACAAAAACATGAGTGACATCAAAGTTAGAATGAATTTACAATACATATATATTTTTTGCAATGTCTTACATCTATGATGTTTGGGTTGCTGCTCATCAAGCATTCAGTCATGTGTCAAGAAAAACAATCTATGCAGTCATGAGGGCAGATCCCATATGGTTAAGATAAGATAAGACACAACATTATTTATCTAGAGGGAAATTGCTGTGCAGCAGTTGCAACACAAAGATAGAGGAGTGCAGATACAAAGCATGCATTATACAAGGACTGAAGCAAAGTAGGAAAGGCAACGTACAGCAAATATTAATCTAAATATAAACTACATAACAGTAAGGTGCAAAATATAAAAACTTGCTCACAGTAAGGATCAAAATAAAAATAGAATATAAAAACCTAGCTTTTTTTTGTAAGAATCTACAGTAAGAGTAAAATACTGCCTACATTCAGTCGTCTGAAATGACCCATGGGTGAGGTGTTGGGGTCCAGAACATAGACTGTATATAAAGATGGACCAACTGTATAGAAGTGAAGCTAAAATATCCTGGATATGGCCGCTGCCATCTTGATTTGGTGACGTCACTTGGAGCCAGAAGGCGTTTCTCAATACCAAGTACACCAAGTTCGGATTTGCACATTTGGGAGTTCGGACTTGGCAAGTTCGACTCAGGAATACAAACTCCCAAGGACGGCTGCCAATCCCACTGGTCTGTGAGACATGCATTCTGGGATAACTGGCTGCCAAAAGTCCACACAAGTCACCTCCTGATGCATCCCCGATGGAGTGGGCAGAGCAAGTTCACATCCGGGCATTTGGACTGTACTTGGCTGGATGCGGACTTTGAATTGGAACAGTACTCGGGCTGCGACTGATGACGTTTCACAAGTCCGCAAGAACACAAGTACAGGCAAGAACACATATTGAGAAACGCCTAGAGTCTGCACAGTAGTGATCTCCACGGTGTCAAATTTCCCGCCCATACACCTGTCTGCCCAATCGTGAGCAGTGCCACTGAATGTGAGCCCACTGATTGGCTCACACAGTTGTTAGTTGTGTTGTGAAGTCCCTGTTTAACACAACAAACACTTAAACAAACAGCAACACAACAGTGGCTAATGGCATACATACAGCGAGACTGTTAATCTATATTGCTACCTGTATGATTGTGTCAGGAGATGAAATGTTCCAGTGTGAAATCTGACTCACTATCTGCTGCTTTACACCTGTAATTCATCTTAAGAGTAGCAGGTAAATTTATTTGGAGGCTCTGGCTGAAGTATCGATTTCCATGAATGAATATCCTGAGCAATCTTCAGGGCAGGTGAAGATACTGTATGACAGTCTGTAGGCATGTGGGGAGCGGTCGGCAGTGTTCAGAGGCATACGTGTATCTCAGGTCACTGATATCACATTTCCATTTATATTTAATTTGCTGGACGACAACAACACAGTGTAACAAGGTGTGTGGAGGACAGTCTTGCATTAGTTCCAGCTCGAGTAGATGAAGTAAGGGTCATAGTTTAAATTGTTTTTAATGTACGTCTCTCTAATGAAATTTGAAGGTAGAGGTTTATCTTCAGGTTTATTACGTGGTGACGTCCTTATAGAACACATGATACATTCGTTTGTTCTTTGATTGAAAGAAAAAGCAGGAATGAACAAGGCTGACTGTATCATTTCAGTCGTGCAGCAGATAGTGCAGTATTTATTTATGGAGCAGTCTAGTATACAAACAAGCAGCAATCCTATGAGAGCGAGATAAAGCCTCTCCATTTTCCCCTTTCCATCCCATATTTCCTTGGTGACCTCTTAGAGAGCAAGAGGTTCTAAGTGAACTATTTATCCAGCCGGCTTCCCCCCGAGGCCTCTGCAGACTGCTGCAAGCTCTCCTGTCTGCCCAAAAACCTCCCCAGGCCCCGCTGTGCTTGTCAAGAAAAACTGCCATGTTTAGGGCCTCTCCCTCGGGTCCTGCTTCAGCTTCACTGCTGCTTTCTGAGCCGGGCATGAATTTGATTTCAAGATATTTTTTTATATGGTCCAGATTTGCTTTGTGATTGCTGCTTTACGATTTGCTCTAAAGGATCTTGAATGGATTTGAATGTTCAGTTCAGCCAAATAACACAGAATACATATTTACCCCAGGTGTTATGTAGCCACAAAGAGCTTTCTATTAAATGCTAAAAACCCATACACTTATGGCTAAAGTAGCTATAAATGGATGTAACTGGTAAATTACAAGTCAAAAACATAAAACTATAGTTGCGTGCAGTACTCGAGTGATTTCCATAACCGGCCTTGGTATTGTCTGTTTCGTGTAAGTCTTTCTTTCTTTATATTCTCATGTTGATACTTTAAGTTATAGTATGATCTATTGATAAGAAAACTATACATTGTCTACATATCCTACATGCTGTATGATGTGTTTCCATGAATGATTTGGTACTTTTAGTGTACCTTCCTCTTCGCTCAAGCAGAAAATGTGAATTTGTTGCTAAGCAAATATGTGATTGCCATACTACGCGCAATGCTAATCCCCTTAAATGAGTTCACCTGTGTTTTTGTTAGTTAAGTGGCCTCTGTTCTGCACATAGTTATGACACTGAAGATAATGTAAGATAACTCTCTTCACTCAACTCTGACTTAATTACATTCATACAGAATTTCTCCCATATATAATAATAATTGCAAAACCTCCGCAGATAAAACTGAATCTGTGTGGCTAGATACCACAGCAGTAAGTGGAAAGTCTGTGTCCTAGTGACATGGATGTGTTTACATCAGGCATTTGTCTTCTTTTTCTTTTTTTCTCACTGATGGTGCGAGTCTGGAAGTGTCTTAGAGGTAGAATATCTTAATATCTTCAGGGGGAAAGAGATACCCCAGTGAACTGAGAGCTAATGGAGATGGGGGTCTCACAAGGGAAAATCTTGACCTTGGCCCCTTTTTGTAAAAGCTTTGCCCCTGTAGCAAACAATTGCAGGGAGGGGCTGTGCGGGTGCAGTCTGAGTGTGTGAGCGTGTTTAGTGAACATTTTGTTTGTGTTCTGGGAAAGGCTGTAGTGGTAATGTAGTGCAGTCTTTTTCACATCTTTCAACATGGCTTAAAGCTGCTTTATGTACCAGTGTGCTGTGAGGTGAAAGCTCCCAAGGTGAGACAAAGGCCCAGGCCGGACGCCTTAGTCTGTCCTGAGCTGCAGCATCTGTCTGGCATTGAGCACCGCTGGGGTTAACTGCAGCAACAAATCCATATTGCCTGGACCATGCAGACTTCACCGCCGCCTGCTCAGCCTTTTGTAAATCGGCATTTTGATGACAATTCCCAGTGTCGAGTTGTTCCCAATCAATACACACAAAGCGGACGCCTTAATAGACACAGATAACTACTGCTTGCCTGCTGTATCTCTGTGCTGTGGAGACTGACACCCTGTCTGACTCTGATCAATAAGCAGCGCGTGGTGCGGCACACAAGCTCAGCCCTGCCCACTCTGCTATCACACACGGGGCTTGGTTTCCCCCGGCAGCGGGGTAAAACTGCCCAGCAACTCCCCAAGGTGGATGAATCGGAGATGTTACATGTGAACTGGCTGTCAAAACGATTTTGTCATCCCCCCTTCTCTCCGGTGTTTAAAGATGCTGACACACTGTGTTTGGGGTACCAATGTCTTGTTTGGACGTGATGGAAGCTTTTAGCCTTTTTTTAAAAACTCCCTTTATCCGTTTAAGTGTTCACTCAAGTGTTAGAACTTCTATTTCACCTGCCACAGATGTCTCCTGGCACATTCTGCCCCCTCACAGTTTCCTTTCAGGTCATCTGATCTGGACCCTTCTTTGAATTTACAGACTTTACAACTTCATGTGGAATCTTTTCTTTCACTACTAGTTATGAATGTCTTTGAGACACTATATTATTTATTTGTCTTTCATTTTAAACCTACCGTAATTTCAATTTTGGTAAATATCCTAAAAATTGACCTGACGTTTACAAGCACACCCATTCATATCAACACACAAATTTGAATTCTGGGGTGAAATATTTTTTTTAAAGGATTAGTTTATATGAAATAAATCTTTTTAAAATATTTTGACCTGCTTTCATTTTTAACGTCTAAGCTTATCAGTGCCTGTGTCAGAAAATACTCTTGTACCAGATAAAAAATCACAATTTCATTGCTATAATCATCTTTGTTTCTTTAATTAACATTTTGGCCCTTTGAAGATGTGTCCCAGATTTTTGTCAACTCCGTTAGACTTCTATAAAAACATAATTTGATCAGGAATAATAAAAAAAAAGTTAGCTATGTCACTCCTGTCCTTAGACTTTTGTCTCACTGGTTTCCAAAAAGGCGCGAATGCTGGTCAGATTTCTTTTTAATGATAAATTAATTAAATAATATTGCTATGGAGTATGTCTCAACCATAACACGTCAACTCTCAATCGAAACCAATAAGAATTATGGTTTAAAAAATAAGTATTTTAATAAGCATTGAGAGAACTCTTAGCAACTTTGAAAAATAAAATGACTGCCGTGAAATCAGTAAATAATATATAAATGTATAACTCTGTAAAACGTCAGCTCCATCAGATCTTACCTCTGACATTTATTAGATATGCTATGTAAGAAAACAGTAAATCAGTGGGAGGTTTGCCCATCACAAGTTTGATCTTTTAAAATATATTTTCCCAGGCTAATTGAAGAATGAAAATAAAAAAAATCCCCAAAAATAAGGTTTTATCCCAATTCTCAAGAATTGTTCATCTTTTTTTGATGCAACTGATTAAACGTTTCCTTATTTTTATTTTCAGTTGATGTTAGGTGAATGTTATTGGTGGACAGACAGTTCTGAGTAAAGATAAAACACTGAGTAAAGAGGCCAGATCAGATTCAGCTTGGGGTCATTAATGTTTCAGAGGATGCCAGAGGGAGAATGGGAGAGTCACTGCACTGCCGGGATCCATTTCCTTTGACTATGGCTTTGTCATTTTGGATCAATCCCACCGAATGCAGACGTATTGTAAAGCTGCTTGGTCTAATGGAGTGATTGGCAACGTACTGGCACGTGATAAAAAGATTTAGAGATACTGGGTTAACATTATGCTTTAAAGATATGTGGGCTATAGTGTGTTTAATTAATGGGAAAAAATGAGGTAATCAACTAAAAGTGTTGATAAAAACACTTTTTCTCCTGCAGGATTTTCCAGCAAAGACAACATATTAATCTAGTATTTATTCCCCCCTTCCTCGCTTCATCTTCCTCAGCCGTGGCCCAGTGTAGACCTCTGGGGCTGTGGAAGTACTTACCATCCTACTCCTCTATGCTGTGATCCCCACAATGTCATTACTCTGCTTTGATCCTGCTGCAGTCTGACACATGACCACACAGACCCCTGAATGGGCATTAGCGCAGGCTTCAGCAAACCCAACATCTGTGCCTCCCAGCACCGCCACTGCTCAAATCATTCATTAAATCAGAACACAAAAAGTAACTTTACTTGAATGCCTCAGCATAAATATTTGATCATGGCTGAGAATAAATCTTTGTCATTTTGTACTCCTTCCTCTGGCTGCGGGGCTCCTCTTATAGATCTTCCTCGCCTCGCTCTCTCTTTGCTATTTGGATACAGGCACATGCTTGGCTTGGTCATTTGTGAAATGGATCTTATGAATTTTTTAGGAAGATTCATAGCTGCAATCAGGCCTGGTTAAGGGGATAACTGTATCACAAAGTAACATGCCATGCTGCCATGCTCACTCACAAATCATATGCTGTTTGCAAAGATAATATAGGCCGCAATGTTTATTTGATAGAGGCACTAAATATCCCTCTGTTCTAACACATCTTACTACTTCATTAACATTTTGGCTACACAACAGTAGGTTGTTCTGTACATGATTTGTTTATTTATTTATGCACAGAGTCCCTTTTAAGGTATTCATTCATTTGGAAGTGTTCATATTGTTTTACAACACTGAATCAAAGAAATACCACAAAATTATCATTTTACCATACAACTTCAATTAAAAGCCTAGTCCCAATTAAACGCCCAGTCCCTTTTATTAGCCCGGTGTAGCTACACATTTTGACAAATTAACACCTGTCTCAATTAGACACCTGTTCTGGTTGTCTGGTTGGTTAACTTCTGTGGAAGTTCTTTGTGAAAGTTACTCACCCCACGTTATGTTGAATTTGTGAAAAAAACTTTACAGCATACGACATCCCTCTGTCCTTGGACCCACAGTGGATAAGGAAAAACTCCCCAAAAAACCCTTTACTGTGATAAAAAATTATAGAACAAGCACAAAATTATATTAAAACATCCATTTACGAACTCTTACACAACCTGCGCAGTATGATCCAAGTCTCATTTATCCAGATATACGCTCAGAACGTCCCCAATACATGCATTTTTGGTATAACCTTGTCATTTAAAATGCTTTTAAATAATCTCACACATGGACAAATAGCACGCCAGGGCAAGCGTGTGTTTTTGAACTCTACCGGAAAACTGATCCCCACAAAGTGATCCAAATTCATTACAAATACAAAATACATGTTGGCATAAGTTTTTACACACTCCGAGTCAGTATTCAGTAGATACAGGTTTGGCAGCAATTACAGCCTTAAGTCTGTGTGAATATGTTTCTATCAACTTTATGCATCTGGACACTGGGTTTTTCCTCTTTGCAAAAGTGCTCAACCTTTGTCACTTTGAATGGGGATCAGAAGTGAACGGCCTTTTCAAGTCCAGTCACAAATCATCGATTGAGTTGAGGCCTGGACTCTGAACTGATCCGGCCAACAAGACATCAACATTGCTTTTTTTTTTTTTTTTAAGCCATTCCTGTGTAGTTTTTGAGAACGGGCTGTTCTTGGCAGATTTACAGCTGTCATCCTCTGTCCATTTCTCAGTGATTGATTTAAAGGTCGACTCCATCTGCGTTCTTCAAAATAACTGATTCTAATAACTGATCCTAAAAAAAAAAAAATCAATATCAGTTTACATGTACATGGTCATTTAAACATTTGAGTGGTAGGATAAGAGTAACCAGCACTACTGAGAGCTCCATATTGGGTGTGTAGTAAGTAAGTAGTTTTTCCTGAATTTCACAGTGTATTCAGGGCTTGTTGTCATTTGTTCATTTTCCATATTGTAGATATAGAACCTCACTTCTAGTACTGATACTAAAATGTTACTTTTCTACCTGCCCAAAATCCTTTTTCATGTCATTAAAGAAGACACACTTCTCAGAGGTTTGTTTTCTGAACACAAGCAGTAGTGGTACAAGTACTTCCCTTAAAAAATGCTATCTAAAATCAGCAAAATTATTAATTAAATCAAAACCTCTCTGATGAAAGAATAAGGAAAAAAATGAAAATCTGAGCAGGATTTTTTTGTTTTGTTTTGTTTAAATACTAAGTGCTATGGTTGGTAATCTGTCAGAAAATGGTGAAAAACGTTTGATTACTGTTTCCTTAAAGTCCAAGATGACATCCTCAAGTGTCTTGTTTTGTCGGAAATCCAAAGATATTCAGTTTACTGTCATAGAGGAGTAAGAAAACTAGAAAATACCCAAACGGATTATCTTATTAGTTTGCAGTTAGTTGAGTAGTTTGCTGCTCTACAGTGACACACAGTTATATGCTCACATTAACTGTATAGCATGCAAAGATTTGTGCATAGATCTCACTGCTTTTTATTCCACGCATCAAATTCCCAGCGATGAAAAACCTTTTATGAGCAAACAAGAATATCAACTGCTCACTAAAAGGTTACAAAGCTCTCTTCCTTGTCACTGAAGATTCCCTTTTCATGTGTTTTCTTTCCCCTGAAGAGAAGAGAATCTTTTGTTATCGAGCCTTTTAGCAAGAGTGGATCCTTTTAATGTCACCTTCAGGATTCATATGTTATTAGACATCGCTTCAGATAAAAGATGAAACCAGGCCAGCAAGGCGAGAGCGCGGTTTAGGAGCAGAGGCAGTAAAAGGATTGAACACAGGTTCTTTTTGTTCAGCTACAGAATATAAAATGATATGTGTAAAACCTCCCAGAGAGCAGGAGGGAGTGACACAGACACAAGTTCTGACTGAGTGTCTGCAAAGCAGTCTCTTCGTTCCTGAGTGGCAGCTCACATCCAAATTGTCTAGTGATATGTAATGCTTAATGAACCAGATAAACATGTCTTTAAATGAGCGGACAGCCTTACCAACCCCCCCTCTTTCATCAAACTGGTGGGTCCCCATCCCAGCCAGCCCCCACACACACCACCACCCGTCCCCCATGGACTCATGCTGTTCAGGGCCCCAGACCATCAGAACAGAGCCTGGCTAATGGAAAGCTTTCAAGGCAGCCAGAGAAAAATGTCGGCTCTCATTTGGCCTTCACCATTTTCTGATGTCACTGGTCTGTGTGTGTGTGTGTGTGTGTGTGTGTGTGTGTGTGTGTGTGTGTGTGTGTGTGTGTGTGGTCATAGAATCACACACACGCACACCTTGGGACATGCCATTATAAACAGGCCTGAAAACTGAAAACATCAACAGTGTCCATCCCCTCCACACACAGACTCACATCTGCATTAGCCTACATGTATGTGTCATTTGGGCTGAGAACATTATTATTATTATTGATGATGATGGTTATTATCATTATTATAAGCAATAGTAGTTATTATGATCAACTTAAGTTTTTAAGCGCTTTTCTAAACAACAATTACCTACAACATAGAGTCTAAACAAACAAATACAAAACAAAAATACAAAATAGAAATATAATTTCAAAGACAATGGGGGATGGAATCGGTAAAATCAAAGGAAGCTGTATGAAAAAGCTGTGATTTGAGAAGCAATTTAAGAGAGTATATAGAGTGGTAAGTTGCCTGGACGTGTGATGCTTTACAAGTCCTAGGGGTCCCACAGTCATGGAAAAACTGGAAAAGTCATCGAAATTCTAAATCTCATTGTACAGACCTGGAAAAGTCATTCGTAAAAATTCTTGAAATTTTTGGATAAGGATCGTTGTGGTTTCGTTACGTTAGAATTAGCTGCTTATATCTACAAAGGAAGCAGGTCCTTGTCCACGGGGATCGCCATGTTTCACAGCCATGTTTCTATAGTAGCCCAGAACAGACAAAACAAACAATGGTTTAGACAGTGCCATTTACGTTTTCACAGCCCAGTCTCATTCCAAAGTTTGTCGCATACCAGGGCTTTGGCAGTGACTTCCAGCATCAGACACTGACGACAAAAGGCGTCCTTTCACATCTGCATGACAAGCAGCCTGTCGCCGTTGTTGTGTAACTGTACGTTCAAACCAGAAGCTTCCAAAGAGGCAAAGTCTCACGCGGACGCCCAAGAAGCACGACTGTCAAAAATATTTGTGCAGCTTTGGTTGCTCTAGTCGCTCATCACGTGAATCATTGAACGTTCGATCGTGCTTGTCAATTTGAAGGAGCCACAAAGCGCACTAATGGCTTGAAAGCAGCGTAGTTGCTGCTTGCGGTTGTCCAGTCAAAAAGCTCATAGTTGGCCTACAGAAAGTTATGTTTGGTCAATGAGAACAGAAAACAGAAATAGAACACCTCATAGTTAAACAATAAAGCCTACAATTCTCTCCTCTGTTACTAACATTACACACTTTAAAACTCACCAGACCAACCAACTACCTCCGCGATGCAGCCCCAAGCCTCATTCTTTTTATTTTGGTCTCTGCAACCGAACAGCGACACATTATAAAGGACTAAGTGGGCACGAACGCAAGTAATAAACTTCTCGATATTGTGTGCTGTAGGAACCAAAGTTCTATGGCTTGTTCTCTGGGACCCGCTTCATCGAAGCACGTCAGCATTCCGACTGGTTGTCGCCGAACCGCAGCAGAGCTCGTTACCATAAAGTTAAACTAGTTTTTATTCTCCTCTGGACCGCTCCGGTTGCTTTGGTTGCCCAAGACAAGCGGCTGACGACCAGGTCCCCCAAGTCGCCGGGCTGTCATTGAAAATTAATAACTTCCATTGTTTTGGAAGCTCTGGTTGCTGTTGGTTTGAACGTACAGTAATGGGGGCTTAAGTCCGAGCAGGGTGGCTGAGAGGGATGGTGGATGCGTCCAATAACCACTGACTTTCACCCAGGAGGCCTGTGTTCGCTTCCTGTATGATTGTAAAGCCATACCCTGTTTTTCTTTCTAAAGCCAACCACATGCGACAACAGGTTGTTTCCCCTCATGCTTGAAAGCCAATGCCAGACTGAAATAAATGCTTTTAAAGTTTTTTTTTTTTAAATATGTATTGACTATGCCTGTAGTTAAAGCAAATAAGAACATAACCAACTATTAGACATTTAAAACGATTTTTTTTTTTAAATTTTCACATGACATTTGGAGTTTAGTACACTGTGCAGTTTGGTTAATGTACATATATGTTGTCAGAGGTCATGGGAGTTTTATCATAGATCCTTGAAAATTAATGGAAAGGTTCTGAAATTTTGTCAGTGCAAATATGCTAAAAACCCTGAAGTTCACATCACACTTTTAAATTCCTTATTTTCCTTCTATAATTTGGCAGCCAGGGCAGAGAAGCTGAAACAGGTGTAATAAGCCCGTCTCTTAGCTCTACTTAAAAGCCCGAGGTCTGTACAGTATGTAGGCTGTCGAAGGCTTTCTGATTAAGGCAGGTGATAATTCTGTTGCAAAACTCAAGATAAAAATTTGACGATGTGTATGAGTGTTTCTGTGTCCTCAAAACTAAGTGTAGATTGACATCTTTGCCTTGTTGCTCATTTGATAAAAACATGACTGAACTAGTTTAGAAACTTGGTGATGATAAAGTTTAGCCTGGGATCACATGTTGTACCACATTTTGTAGCTATAGTGCCTGATCAGATGTGGTGAGGGTTAATAAGAATGTCTGTCTTGTCCTGCCAGGGCAGTCAGCAGAATAAATGTTGGCATTATACGTTTCTGGAAACCACGGATATGTTACATTAGTACTTTGAGTTTCTCATTAGGAGGAGGAGATGCTGGAAGGCGTTGCACCTCGGCATGTTGTTTGTGGACTCCCTTTTTGAAGCCTCGAGTTCAGCATTACGGTCATCACCAGCCAGAGGTGACCATATTTAGGGCGAGATGCTGGCACTGTGAAGGAGTGAGGGGTGGATCTGAGGTCACTATGAGCAGACAGCCTGTCACTCAAAGCAGCCCACCCTTAATTATGCGTAACTTTAAACCTTGATAAAATGTTATGGGGAAAGTTATACAAGATTTCACCCCCTCTACAGCTGTCATTAAGAGGGAAATTAGCTGCAGAGACCAAAACCATTTTTGTATGAATTTTAACGTGGAGTTCTTTGAGGATTGACCCACTTCTGGAGCCAGCTTCAATTGGCCATTCAAAGAACTGCAGTTTTTTGGCACTTTTGTCTGAGCTTCATACTTTCAGCCCTTGAGATTCCCACTTGTTTGAGACCGACAAAAGTGGGTATTTTTTAACAGTTTGACCAGTTTAGGACATGTCCAGCCATGTTTGTAGCGACCAAAGCGAGTATTTCAAGCTTAAACACACATTAACCACAAGTTTGTCACAAGACAAAATTAAAAATTTAAATGTAAAGAAATGTTAACTTTCAACATATCCATCACATGTAACACATACAAATGTAACTTATCTATGATTTGCAGAAATGTACTCCGACAGCATTTATTCTGGCGACTGTATTGGTCTTGTCCAAATTTAACTGGAGAAAAATGGTTGTTAGCCAGTTTTTGATTGCAGCGAAACAGTTCTGTAATGAGTGCCACATATCAAGCTCAGTGAAGGGGACAGCTACATCTGCATGAAAATTAAATCAGCCATCTCAGCTTGTGGTATTACCAAGAGGGAGTAAACTATCCACAGATGTTTCTTCCTCTCTGAAACAAACAGGTGAATGAAACGGTGAAAACACTGAACAAAGCAGTTTCACATTACAAATCAGTGTTTATCCTGCGCCGTTCGACACCTTACAGACAGGCTGCTACCCAAGCACCTGCTAATGGGTGCCCACCTTTATTCTCTTGTAACTTAATGTGTGTTCACCTGTATTCTCCTCTATACATTCAGGAGGTTTTTACTGAGAGCCAGATTATCCACAGAGGTCTCTTTCTCTCCATAACAATCAGTGAAAACAGTTGAGTAGTTTCACCTTTTTTTGACTCCACTCATTGCGGAGAGGCTGCTACCTGTGGTGGCTGATATATAGTTAACATGGCAGTCTCCATAGATGAGGACCCACTCCCTATGTAGATATAAAAGACACATTCAAAGGGGGAAAAAAAAGCACAATGATTTTTATTTTCAGGTGATTATACACAAGAAAACAACTTATGTTGTATTCCATTTCTTCCAATATATCCCCCCAATTCCGACACACTGGACTTTTAATCACCTCTCTGAACCGCTTATCCTGTTCACATTCACGGAGGGATTGTACATGGTGTTGTACAGTTCTGCAAACCATAGCTATGCTACATATGCAGGGGTACAGGGGTGTGGTTTCTCATTATTTGACCTGTTCATTCACTGGCATAGCGGCTCTTAGACAAAAAGGGGGAGTTTTTGGCTCTGATATATTCTGTTGACCGTAATCACACATGTAATATTTCGTGTCAAAGTTCATTTATTTGTCTCCTTGGGAGAAATTTGGTTTAGAGACAGGGTACTGCTGCATAAACAACAAGAAACATACAAACAAAAATACGTAAAAGACAGTCAAACATTCAACATTAAAAATATACTGGTAACCAGATAGGGACCAATGTGCAAAAAGATATTTGCTCATCTGAGCTGTGCAATTTGCCATGCCTGCTAGATGAAATTAAAGTGCTGGTACATATTAAAGTGCTGGTACATATTTAAAGCAGCTATGCGGAACTCTCCGTTTTCGTTGATTATAGTGCCCCTTTTGGTTGAAGCGGTATGACACCCACAGCCTGGTGTCATAAAATCTCGACTGCAACCGGCAGTTACCGCATGCATTTGTTTTGGAGAGTGAGAGGAAAATTATAAATGTTCTGGTGTAGCTCTGAATTTCTTATCAACTGAGGACACCTGCCTGCTGTATATTTGTGTTCATGGTCACAGTCACAGATAATTTTGTGGCATTTGTTGTAACGTTACTAGACAAAAGCGGTTCACATCAGCTAACGTTACATTTAGCTTGCTCATAACTTCCATGTCGTCATATATTGAAGTGAAACAACGTCTAACAAGTTGTGGTATATTCTCTAAATAAAAACAGAAATTACATACCTGTCGATTAGGAAAAGGGCCGACCTGGGATCAGTTTTAAAACCTTTCAAATCTCACAGCTCTCTCCACTTGGTGAATGCCCGACCGAGGTTTACATGCGTTTGGGCTCAAGCCCTATCACTGTCCCGTTTAGCCTTCTTCGGTTCTTCTGTTCTTTTTCTTTTAGATGGTTCTTCTTCTTTATCCGCCATAAAATCGAAAGTACAACCAAGTCCTTATAGACACATCTGGTAAAACTGTTATGTGTTCAGCAATGCCTGTTGCGTACCACTCACTCGAAGAACACTCTCTGTAAACATGGCTCTTCTCTCAATATATTGGCGGATTGCAAACAACTTCCAGGTGCATACCACCACCTACTGTACAAGAGTGTGCAATGTGTCCAAAATCATTCACTACTCCCTACTACATGTTATTTAGCCTGTTTCTTAAATCCTACTCGTAAACACGGCTCCTTCTTCTTCTGTGGTTTAATGGCTGTGGGCCGCTGCAGGCGTGCAGACCACCTCCAGGTGCCATATTCTGGTTTGCTGACTTCCGCTGTGTCCGACCCGACCGAGGCTACGCTAAATAGCCATATAGAGAAAGGCTTTTTTGTCCCTGTTGGGTTCAAATAAATATGCGGATCTTCAAGGGGGGGGTGATACAAACTAGGGACAGTTTTATAAATGGTAAAAAGTTCCGCACAGTTGCTTTAAAGTGCTGGTTCACTTCAAGGTGCTAGTACACATAAAGGTGCTAATACACCATACACAAAAAATAGTACACATTAAGGTGCTAATACACCGTATACAGTACACAATACCTCCTTACATTTGCTCATTAATGAGCTTGACTGACAACTGTCATCTTGTTTTGCTTTAGTTATCTCAGTTGTTTTTTTTCCATAAACACCATAAAACACATCTCTGGACTTCAGTATGGATTTCCAGCCTACTCAGCCTCTTAGCAGCTTATTTCATTGATAGTAGTCGCTACACTTGCTAAATCAAAACTTTGTTGGTGTTGAACAGTGGTCTGCAGCTTGGCAGGAATCTCGCCAAGGTGTCAGGGCATCCACCACCTCCTCCACCTCCTAATGACAAAGTCAGCTCACTCACCAAGTCGCTTTTAAAAGACGATTCATATGAAGCAAGTGCAACATATTTGTGGTTTGCAGAAACACCCAATCCCAACATTATCTTCTGGCGACTGTGCTGAGACAGGCTGCTGCAACATCACAAGATACTAAACTAAGTCACTTAAGCCCATTTTTAAAATAAAATGCTTCTTGTTGTGAAAAATCTCTAAAACAATACAAAAGTCATGAGCAAACATGCCACCCTGTAAAAGTCCACAGGGCGTGTGGAAGCGGTCCGGGGGAAGTGTGGTGTAGCAGTGGCTGGCACTTCAGGAGGAAGCTTGTCAGCTCTCCCCAGCCTGTCAGCTGCCTCGCTGATGTCTCTTGTTATTATTTTCCTCTCATTCTGCTGCCTTTTCTTTGCAGAGTCATGAATAATTTGTGTCTACGCCTTGTTGCTTGATGACAGCTGTGCAGTTGGTTTGCAGTCTGTTTTTCAGATCAGGTGAATAATGAATAAGCCTCTGCAACAAAAGAGCTATGTCCTATATGTGCCCTGCCTCCCTTCATCTGTCCCAGCTCTTAGTTGGCGTGTGAGCCACTGGGGAGTGGACAGGTGAGCAGTAAAGTCTCTCTGATGCAGAAAGTTTTCTGTCTATACAGAGTATCTGAAAACTGTTTTCTTGTATATCTCTTTATCTTCCAGTAAGTTCTTAGAATCATTTCCTGTATCTGAGCCTATTAATCAGTGCTTTTTCTCCGGAAGCTTCGTGTTAGAAATCCTGTTATCTCTCTCAGGGTATCTCTCTTTGTAACTCGTCAGACCTGTGCGAAATCTGCTGATCAGAGCGTGACAGCAAATACCACATTATTATTACAATATACACAAGAGGTCTGTTCACCCTCAGGGGAACAATCACACTTACTCTCTCTTCATGGTGTCTTCCTTATCTGCTCTGATGAAAGAACATACACATCTAACCGTTTACCAGATGCTTCTGATTCTAGATGTTTACTCTTCTTGAATGTGTGGGTGTGATCTTGATCTTTTTTTTTTTTTATCTGTGAGGTATTGCATGTTATGTTTTGATCAGATTCTCTCCTTTAGTGCGTCAATTTGAGTTTCACTGTTTATAAATCAGATGGGGTGTGGTTTCAAAAGCTGTTGTAGCATCTTCCGTGCAAATTTTGAGTCTCATTTCAAGAGTTTTGTTTCTTTCGGGGAAAAAACTCATTTGTAAAACTCTTTCTGTCAGACAGTAAAACCCATCATATATAGATATGCTGTTTAAATCCAGACTGTGAATTCATTCTTCTTGTTTAAACAGTAGAAGATGCAAAAAGAAAATCAAAATCAAACAGCAGAGTGTGTCTCTAAAATCTCTCCTTTATTATTCATGTTTAATTTTACATCAATTATGAATCACCCAAAACCACGAAACCCAGACGCTGAACTTTCTAATTGCACAACTATGTCTGTCAAGAGCAGTTAATCCACTCATACCTCTGGGTGGATGCATGTGTGGTCGTGTGCACAGATGTGTTTGTTTTTTGCACTTATGGGCCGAGATGCAGGCCTAGATTTGAGCCTCAGACTGCAATGCTCTGATTACTCGCCCACTCGAATCGATTGAGCCGTTTTCTATTCATATTTGATATGCCTCGGGGCAGTGGGGTAATGCTTTAAAAAAATCCACCCGTGCCCTTGGAGGAAATCTGGTCAGCCTAATGGCTCGTTTGAAGGTTTTTGCTTGAAGAGCTTCTCTCTGTGATTGCGCTTGAGGAGCGTCTCTCAGAGGGAGTCATACAGTACCTTCTGAAACATCACAAATGATTCGGTTTCTGAATAAACTGCTGTTGAGTTGCTTCAAAGAGTTATTAGAGGAGTTTGATGTTGATGTCTGATGTCACACCTAAAGTTACCCACTTGCCAGTTACCTCAAAGAGTCGTGGTCAGGCTGATGGCTTGAGTCTGCCTTACCTGCAATGCTATATCTCAATCTAGTTTTTTTGGTATGAGTTGCCAATTGGGGGAGATATCAGCTGTGTTTGTCGATGTCTGCCTTCTCTTTGATATAATGGAACTAGATAGCATTTAAATACATTTGAAAAACTCCACAGCAATATGTCTTTTCAGAAATCATGCCCGGTTACTTAAGATAATTGCAGCAGGGAGCGTGCATCTACTCATAGACAAGAGACTGGTGCTCATGACAGCACGAGACGTAGACGTTGATGGAGTTCTCCTTGGCCAAGCTGTAACATTAGCTACCTCAGCGCTGCTAGGTGAGCTAGCAGCAGATGCCAACCTGTTCTAATTCTGAAGTTTTCAAATACTGCCGCTTGGTCAAAGATTTTCGCAAAAGACATCCTTCCGCAGAGCTATGATACGTCACCAGTATATGGACAGCGTCAGTTTGAAACACTGCTAGAAAACAGCAAGGAGCTGGAAATTCCCCACCGGGCAGGCAGGAGGGAGGGTAGGTTCGGCAAACACCTGACTTTCCCCCTGAAGCTCTGTGTTCACTTTCCGTGGCTAGGTTTTATTTCCTAAACCTTGCCACATGCTTTTGTTGCACAAGGAAATAAACGTAAATATGAGGTGTTTTACCAGTGTAGCATACAACAGGCGTAAATTGACCCGCCGTCCCAGACCATCAAGAATAGATGCACCCAGGATACCAATGTGGACGTCAAAAGTCCACTGAACAAGCGGCGATATGTGACAGGTTGTTGTAGATGCACTCTTCCTTCTGCACAGTGATACAGTTGGTGGGTGTGGCCCAGTAGAGAGAAAATAGTTCCTACATGAAACTGCTCACAACAAGGTCTGCGGTTTATCTTGAGTAACCGGGTCATGGTTTTCAGAAAGACACATTGCTGTTGAGTTTTTCAAATGATGTTTTTTGGCGCTTTGAGCACCACAAGCTGAGTGCCATCTGGTTCCATTATATTAGAGAGAAGGCAGACACCTCTACATTTGATAACATCAACACTCTGCAACACACACCAAAACAATCCAGATTGATAAATAACACCACAGACAAGAAGAAAATATGTATTTTTGAGTGAACTGCACTGGTAAATTCAGCATCATTCTAACTAGAGGATATTTGCCTGTGACCAGAACTCAGTGTGCCCTTTTCAGACAGCAAACATTTGTCTTAGTGATTTATCTGTTATACACTTGATCATTTCCTTTATAGCCTGCACATTTCCTGTAAAGTGAGTCACTCTATTTTTAAACTGCACTGTTAACATTAATGTCATGTTGTCGCACATGAAGTGTGTTTTTATTTAACAGATAATAAAGAATGTGGCTCACTCTGTGCTCCACAAGGTGCACAGCTCCATTAAGTCTCGCTTTAAATGAGCTTGCCTTTTTTTCCCCTCCTGTTCTCCTTCAGTCTGTTCATCTTGGGGTTTAAAATATTCAGTATTTTCGCAGGCCTGGATGTTGTACGATTTGGGGGGAAGTGAGGCATAGAAAATCCTTGTGAGTCAGTGATTT
This sequence comes from Epinephelus fuscoguttatus, assembly GCF_011397635.1. Lineage (NCBI taxonomy): Eukaryota > Metazoa > Chordata > Actinopteri > Perciformes > Serranidae > Epinephelus > Epinephelus fuscoguttatus. Next base: position 36,057,307 of record NC_064761.1, read on the forward strand.
CAATCAATGTTGAAGGAAGGCGACTGATTGTTCCTCTTTTTTTTATGTCTCTTTTGCCTTGTTAAAGATGAGAGAGTGAAATAATCAAATGGTGACCATGTGACAGTTAAAGCATTAGTGCAAAACAAGATGGAGGCTATAAAAATAATGGTATCTTCGGGTGAAATGCTTTTCTGAAGTTGATTAATTTGTTTCAGATGTATGATGATGACTAAATTAAAGTTATTCCTATCCCCTAACTCAATGTCAATGTCCCTTTAAAACCACTTTAATTTGTTGCAAATTAACTTCACTGTCGTTTCTTACAGGGATTTGTTGATTTCAAACTGATGTCCTGCTTATACAGAATCCTGATAAACTATCTCAAACCCCATCCCTCAGAGGATCACAGCTGCTGCCTTGTCAACCAGCTTCCTACCAAAACTCGTTTCCCCCCCTTTTTCTTATTTCTAAAAAACAGTCATGAGGGTAAATAGCATCTGGTTAACGGTCAAATCTGCTCTGACTGTTTGGGGTTCAAACACATGTGGTCAAAACAAACAGGAGCCGCGGTTGCCTCTGGGCAATCACAATCACAGCAGCAACACGGTTAAACGTCATGGCCCCTTTTTTTGTCGGGCAATAGCTTTAATTCACCTCAACACTTAAAGTGGAAGGTTGGAATAAAATAAAGATAAATTACTGCCAAAGCGAAATTGATGCTATAGCCTAAATCATATGGTTATTATATAAAATAGCGCATTATAAATGACACATTTTTGAATTTAGACTCATTTTATTCTGCCTTTGGAGATTTTTTTTTCATTTGTAGAAGTTTTACCACTTTTATAATTTTTTTTTTTTTTAAAACAATAAAGGCGTTTTAAATTCCAAAAAACAACAACTAGAAAATAAAAATAGCCTGGAAAACAAATTATATTTATTTGTAAACGGCAAAAAAAAAAACCTGTTCATTCTGAAAATAAAATGTGCAAAATGTAAAATCAGCAGATCACAGCTCCGTGAGTAAGGCAGTAACCCTCCTGTTTATTAAATCACACAGTTTGAGGAGGCTGTTTTGCCAGCATGTCTCCACACTGACAACAAAAAAAGCCTCGGCTCTTTGGAGAAGCGCAGATTTTCATCTCTGTTGGCTTTATTGTCGATCCGGTTCTTAAACTCTGAGTACAAACATTTTGAGCTTAATGCCCACTGAATCTGATTCATGACACATGTACTTGGATCACACTTCATCATATCTGCATGTCTCACAGTTAACAGCTTATCTCTGGTGTTCTGGACCCAATCTGCAGTAGGATGGAAGAATTAGTGTTGTTGTCTTCACTCTGCAAAATAAGTCGTTTTTTAAGTCTTATTCTTGAGACTATAGGTTTTCTATATTAAAATAAATAAATAATCTGCCTATCGGCTGACATAATTACATATATTTCCAATTTTAAATTTTTTCAGAGCTAAATGTGGATCAAATTGTGATCCAAGAAATGTCCTCAAGCAGAGCGACTGGAAAAACATGTCCTCGGTCTTTGCGTCAGGTGTCCGCGGTCGTTTCAAGACCAATGATTTAAAGACTCAAGTCAGATTACATGACACGATGTGTGCAGTCAGTGTTCGCCTCATTTCAGTCCGTGCTGCGTCTCTTTGTGTCTCCTCAGATCCACTTTCCTCTGGAAACCTTTGCCGCACAGGTCGCAGCCGAAAGGTTTGTATCCGGTGTGTTTCCTGCTGTGTGTGATGAGGTTGGAGCTCTGGCTGAAGGCTTTACCACACACCTGGCATTTGTGTGGCTTCTCACCTACAAATAAAACAAATTTAGAGAACATATAAGTTATGGTTAGGGTTATTTTATTGAATATTAGCTAAATATCGTGGACATCTGGAAGATTTTTGACTTTTACGCACGGATTTTAAGTATAATACAAATGTAATTTCGGCCAGATATTTTGCAATATAATCCGCCCTTTCTCGACTTACCTGTGTGGATAAAAGTGTGTTTCTTCATGTCCGACTTCTGGTGGAACCTCTTCCCGCAGTACTGGCAGGGGTACGGCCGAGTGTCGGAGTGGATGAGCAGATGCGTAGACAGAGTCGACGACCTCTTGAAACTTTTACCGCATATTTTGCAGTCGAAACTTCTTTCCTGGAACGTGAGCAGAGGCTGCTTTAAGTCATGATTTCAAGTTAGCACACCAACCTGACGTTAACAATAACAACATGCAGGCCCGGAGAAGGTGCGAAATGCAGGATGCGGTTTAAAGGCGTGTGAAGTTACAACACCTGAGAGTGCACGGCTTTGTGTTGCTCCAGGCTGACTGCGTGTCCGAAGGTTTTGCCGCAGATATCACATGCAAATGGCCTCGTGCCACTGTGCGATCTGCGGACGTGGACTTCCAAACCGTGCGGAGTAGAAAACACCTGCAGGAGAGAGAAAATTTCGTCATGGAAGCGTCGGGAAAAATATCTTTATCCAAAAATAGAAATATGTTTTGTTAATTTAATAACTAGGTCCAGTTGGGAAATCTCCTAAAGATAACCCTGTTTTACAGAGGTCAGAGGTCAGCCAGTGTGTGCTGTCCTAAAGTCAAATTAACCACTTAGATTATTTGCTTTACAGGCAGCAACCTGTTTTTATTTTAGATGCGATCTTGGGCAGTTACAGAGTATGCACATCCACCTCCATCCTCACCTTACTGCACTTGATACACTTGTAAGCGCCATTGAGGATCAGACTGGAGCACAGCAGGTCAGACTGGGCTTTCACACTCTGGCTTTTTCCATGCAGGCCTCCGTCAGGAAACAGCAGAGCAGCAGCGTGCCTCCTGTAGTCACCATACGCCTCCTCGCCCAGAGCACGCTCTGCGTACAGGGCTGGGTGGCTGCTCCGGTCCCCGTAGAAGGCCAGCGCCGCCGGGCTCCTGTCCACCTCCATGCCGGGGTGGAGGCTCGGCGGCACCAGCGGCCTCAGCCCAGGCCCTGGCCCCGGGTAGCTGCTCCAGGCATATGGCCGGAAGGGGACGGTGAAGGGCTGCGTCTCATCCACCAGAGGAGACAGGGATTTCTCAGAATCAACTGGAGAGGGGAGCAGAGGCCAGATGAAATTTTAATGATTGAAGCGGGCGATTGCAGGACCCCACAGGACCCGACGGGGCTCAAGGAGTCATGCAATGTTCTTTTAGAGAATTCCCAGATGATGATGGGGAAACCAGAAATAATAGATCTAAGAGGTCAGAGTGCACACTAGAATAATCAATGAATATGGGGAAAATTGTCTTATAAAGTTGACGGCCCAACACACTTTTATATACACATCAACAATTAAAGTCATAGCTTAAAACTGACCAGATTAGTTATCGTATGATATACAATGTGGCATCATCTAAAAGATCCATAAAATGTGATCATTTTAATCCACTAAACAGATCTTGTGTTTTCAGAAAAGTGCGAAAAATTAGACAAAATTAGACAAAATCCAAAAATAAAATTATATTCCTTCCCACAGAGACTTAAAATGTGTCTGCGGTGTAAACAGTAATGCATCCTAAGTGATGTGTCTTTGTTGTTGTGTGTGTAGCTACCCGGGGATGCAGAGGGGGACGGAGGCCTCCATAAGTCCTCGTAGTCTGGGGAGCGACCGCACAGACTGTCGGCGCAGCTCAGCGGGGACTTCGGGGAGAAATCAGCAGCGTCGGCCAGGTGGGAGTCCGGTGAGAGACCGTACCTGTCCACCGACATGTCGGTATCATCTTGGAGCTTATCTGAGTCTGAGAGGACGCACGGGGGACACTCAGCATCTAAACGGAAGGGAAGTAAGGAGGTTTTAATGTTTTTAAACGTGCAGCACAACTATTATCTCCTGCACAATTAGGTCTATTATTGGAGATGTAAAAACTACCAATACTAAATTTAAAAAATGTTTGGCATGTGTATTGCTGTTAGGGAACTACAGAAGAATTATTTTAGTAATAATCTATTTTGTAATATAATAAAAAACAATAGTGACGCAATATCTAATAAAAAACATCACTAATAAATATGTAAAAAAAATATTTAGATAAATTGAATTCTACTTTGATTTTTGTTTCAGCATTTCCTGAAAATAATTTTAAAATAATTTTTCCCATAAACCAAAGCTTTGCAGTCATTTAAACTGCAAAATCATGATAGCCTACTTTTTAAATATGCCTTGAACCAAAATAATTATCCTGTAACATCTGCAATAATTGCGGTCAAAATGTGTTTTACAAAAACGGTGAGAAATGGGATAAAAAAATATAACATTTAAAGACACATTTAACGCAGTAAAGAATATTTTTAAACGGACTCACCTGAGCATATGTGCGCCAGTATAGTGTCCAGCCTGCTGTAGTCATCCTCCAGACTCCGGGGCTGGTGGTAACTGTGCGCCCTCTTACTCTTCACCATGAAGGAGCGAGGCATCTCTGATCTGAGAGCGGACAAATCAGTGAGAGTATTCCAGCTGCGGAGAGAGGAGTCCTCAGGTGGACGCTGCTGCTCCGTCTCTTCTCCACTGGTGGCGAGGTGCGAGTCCGAGTGCTTTAAGAGATTTCAACCTGACCACGGAGCATGCGCACAGCGTCCGTCCCGTCTGCCAGGTGTTGCGCGGACAGGTGTCACTGCATAGACTCCTCCGCTCCGTGCGCTGCAAAGAATATCCGCCTGCGGTGTTTTTGTCAACACATAGTTAAGGGGTTACAGGTATCAGGAGAGAAGTCTGCAGCGGGGGCGACGTCGTTTCACCTCAATACAGATTCACTCATCTCAGGACTTGACTTGACAACACATGACGGAGTGACTCGCCTTTGCCCTGCTTTTGTTTCGAGAAACAGCCGTGGAGTTATCAGCAGTTGTTTTTTACAGACAAGAAGTGACTTTTTGAAGCCGGACTTTTTTGCAGCATTGAACTCTCCGCCTGCAGCTGGTGGTCCCCCCCACCCCTCGGATCAGACTGCAGCTCGTGTCTCCAGAGGAGCTCCTGGCAATCAGGAGGAGTGATACAGGCCTTATCAGCGCCTTACTCAATCTGACAGAGGGAGAGGAAACACGGAGGTGCACCCCAGGGTGCCTGCTGCTGAGAGCATGCGTTTAGTACGTAGTGGTAAAATAAAGGGGCGCGGGAAACTCTGAACCTACAGGGTCCTCTTCTGCGTAATATAGATCATAATCACTTAAAAATACATACAGTTATTGTGCATCCCTGCAGGTTTATCAGGAGTGTGTTTGACCTTTTCCTGAAAGACAGTAGAATAAGGTATTAGAAGCATATGCAATAATTTTCAGTAATTAAGTATAAAGCTTCACATTAAATGCACATGATTGTTTTTAAACCTCGGCCTGTAGGATATGACAAACTGGCGGAGTTCCGTCGCGGTCTGGTGGTCAGTTAGGCCGTTTAGGCTGTCATTATGTGACAGACACTCGCCGTGCTAACGCCTGCGGTGGCAATTTCACATTACCCTGAGCATAGTGCTTAAAAGGAAGAAGTAACAGACAGTTTGTGTTTTTTGTTTGACCAAGACGCAGATTGTAGCGCGTCATTACGCACCGGACAAAGGATAGATTCGTGCGTCCTGGTGCTTTGTATCCACTGCAGGTGCATTAGTAAATCCCAAAATGCAGAGGGAGAGATTGAGTAGCACAATGGAAATCATTAATATTTGATGTTACTGGCACTGTCTGTGAACATCAGTCTATTTTTGTGCTTCCCGGCAATAACTTTTTGTGTCAAAAATAGGATGACATTATAGATCGCCCTGTTTTACGCACTGTATGAGTACAGCATCCTCTGCACCCACATGTCTTTATCAATAAATCAGCTCAAGTCAAATCGTCCATTCTCCACTGAAACACACTTTTGGAGACCCAGATCGGTTTCATCCAGGACTCATCAGATTTAACACGATGACACAATCTGGCTCTGTGACAGCTGCAGACCGCACTCAACACATTTTCAGTCAGAGCAGCGCTTTTCGGCTTCAGGCGAAGCAGCCTATCAGTAAATGAAGGGCAGGAAATCAAAGCGCCACATGCCCTGGCTCGATTAGACACCACACGGCCGTGGCATCCGGACACACTGCTGGTGAAGATATGAAGCCCGAACCGATAAAAGCAGAAGCAGGCCAGTGCTGCTGCCCGGAGAGAGCCGATAGGCCGACACAGAGTACTTTCGTAACGCTGCGTAAAAACTGCCAACTGTGGCATCCTGTCATGTAAATACAGAGTGAAATACAACAAACCGAATGCGAATGATAATGATGATAATAATAAAACTGCAACAATAATAATTTGAAGATGTTAATGCCTGTTGTTATGCGAAAACAGGTTTTTTTAACTTCATTATATATTAAATTATTTTCCTTATTGTTTCTGCGTAATGCACCCAAATATTGCCCCCTTTCTATTGAAATTCAACCTTAAAAACGCCTATTCATATGAAAACACCAGATGATTCATGCCCCCCCTCCCACACTGCACCACTGTCTGATTCAAACGCATTCTTATTATGGTGACCGTTTCAGGATGCACGGTGCAATTTGGACAAATAAGGTTAGTAAAAATATATATTTAAAAGGCTGTAGTAGTAACACCCATGTACTTGGCTATTATGTTAAAACAAATGGGATTTTGTCCCAAATTAGGTTGCTAATTGTAAATCCAAAATCACAATCTAAAATAGTTTTATGTGGAAACATCATCAGACACGTGTCTATCTTCGGTAGATACAAACATGAGTTCTCTTACAGTGATTAGGTTTTAAAACCAGCCAGATTTGAATAACTGCCCTCCACTGCGCCGTGAAGTGCACGTTCAAAATATCAAGCATTATCAATCACTGCGATACAAAATAAATAAATTACACTGAGCTCATGACATCACAGCCAGACTGCACTAATGACGAATAAAAAATCTCTTTATCTCCATCAGCATTTGGCAATAACACAAACCTGGTTAATGTTTCAGAGTGCCCCGAAGAAAGATGCTCTTTTAGAATGTGGTTTTCTGCTTGAAATGATTGGTAGTTGAGGCTCAGCTCTGAAAACCGCGAGAAATCACTTCCTGAAAGCCGTCAATCTAAGTAAGAATCTTCTTCACGGAGGAAGACAGCGTGAAGACACACAACACCCCCCCATGTGCTCACAGTCATTAGTGAACACACTTCAGCCTGCTGCCTAGAAACTTTATTTATACAAGCCCAAAGTGATTCAAATTACAAAAACGAAACAATAGCCTACAATTTTGAAAGCCTAAAAATGACAACAAATTAAGCCAAAAATTAATAAATAAAATTCAGTAAAATAAAATAAACACCATGGATAAAAATAATGTTAAAGTGACATTCTTTTGAATCAGTACCTCTACAGTCCCCAGGATACCACATGCATTAATATGCTTTAAAAGTATCTGTATAATAAATTATATTATTACACCAAGTGTCCTGCACTTGGTCCTCACTGAACATACATCATGTAAACCCCTAATAAAAATAGATCACTGAAAATGGATTTTAGCCCGTCCCCACTCCCTGACATTAGACCTCACCAAATGATCAGAATCCTTCTGAGATCTCACTGTATTATTATTGCCATGTTTCCAATTTAAACATAAAATACATTCCTATTACCCTGACAAATCCCTGCCACTAAAAATCTGGGACATAACACAAGTCACATGATCAACAGACAATAGCATCACCTGCATCTCCTGAAGGCCATGGGATGACCAAATGCAAGTTTTCTCACTTTCTTATTTTTTTTAATCCTAATGTAAGTATGACTTAAGAATGTAATCTCAACATACATTACCACTACCTAGAATATTTATTAGTTTGTTTTTTGTTTTGTTTTTCCAAAATAGTTTTGGTAAACAACCTAATGGTGCTAAGTGTTTTCAGGTTATTACCATTAATGTCATGTGGCTACACAATCAACTCACTCCTTCTTCTCACTCCTGTAGTCATAGTTGCTTGGTCAGTGGCCCTACATGTCAAAATATGACCTGCTAGGCACCCCTCCAGACAGGGGCGTAAATAAAGACAATGCAAGCTGTGCAATTGCACTGGGGCCCCTGGGATGGAGGGGCCTGTAGAGAGAGTGGGCCCTCGCATGTGATTCAGATTGTCACCGTGGAAATACCTGTGTTCAAAGAGAAATTATAAAAAAAAGAGTATTAATGATTAAAAAAAAGTGCCATTTGCTATATATGTCCTCAAAACGGCAAACCTTTTAAATAGTAGCTATCTAAAACAAAATTATATACTTTATGTAAGCTGTAAAATCTATAAATATTCTATAAAAATGATTGAATTAAATAATTAATTTCTTACTTTCTTTGATATTTTTGTCAGATATGCACTTATGATTGCTCTGTAGCATGTTTGTTGATGTTGTCCAGAGTCAAGTTTTAGCACGATAGCGTGCACTAGGGCCCATCGTAACTTCCTCACGCCGCTACCTCCAGTTGGACACCCGGAGACGTTACATGCATTGTCTTTCCAAAATAAACTTCCGCTATGTCTTACCATTTCTTTTAGAATAAACTTACTACGGAGGTAAGGAGGAAAAAACAACTTTGTTTTTAGGTTTACTTCCTCAAGTTTAGGCAACAAAAGCATGTGGTTAGGTCTGGGAAAATAATTATGTTTTGGCTTAAACACACGGGACATGAACAGCACTGTCTTAGTTGACAGTCTGGAGTTGGTTTGACCCATCTACCACCCCTGTGGACTTTCTCGCTCTATGCATTAGTTGCCCTGAGCATCACAAAATGGCGCTGCTACTGCCGCTAAGTGTGCTTATGCGCAATGGTGTGTGACACAAGAGGGCCCCTGAATAAGCATTGGTATTTGACAAGTTAGGAGTGAGACCTGGTTGATAAAATGGCCTGAGATTGACCAATAAACATTTTCAGTAGTTGATGTGTGTTATTAGATCCAGTGCTGAAAAAAGATTTTAAAAAGTTAAGTTTAATTTGAAAAAGTTACTGCAAACCAAAGATTAAAACTTAAAAAACAAAGGCTGTAACATTACTCTAAATTCAAAGCCAGATTAAAATTATCCATCTTTAATTTCCTTTTTAGAAAACATAAAGACTTTTCTATTCTAATATCCAGAGGCAGTGAGTTCCACAGTTAAGGGGCATAAAAACACCTCACTGGTCGTTCTATGGGACTCATGGAGAACATTTAAAAGAAGTAACCTTAGTGATCTGTCTGAAACAGTAATAGAAGGAAAATCGGATATAGGGAGGAGCAAGGTCATTTAAAGGTTTATGAATAAGTAAAGGAAAAAGACACATCAGTTTCAGTAAGGAGTTTATCAAACGTTTTATTGTGAACTCATCACACACACAACAATCTCATTTAGTCTCCAGAGTGTGCTGACTGCTCCATAGTGTTGCCATGTGTGTCCTTACTGCACTGCAGACTCCAAAAGTGCCATAACGTGTTCCTCTCCCATCAAACAACATTTGTTTCATCAAAGGGACATTATCACCGACTCAAAGTCACAATCTTTTCCGTTTCCTGGATGCGATCGATGCGTTCACTTCCACCTTGTCTTCTGCTGAATACAGGAGTTAGTGTTCAATACAGATATTAGAGAAATTCAAAGTCTTACACATCCAGGTCCTCGCGCATGAAATGGAGTGGAACTGGCCTGTGGATGAGCACAATACAGAATATAGTGCTTACTTTGGTAACACTTGACAACTCCCGATTCCTCCACAGAGTGTGTTGTAAAGTGTACTATGTTGTCTCGGCTTTAACTCCCAGTTATGTTTCCACAGGACCATTTCCGTGCAAATTTGTGATACACAAAACGTCCGATAAACATTGCTCACGTTTGACTCATCAGCAAATCAACTCTGTGCTGGTTTGACTTACTGCGGGGCTCATTTTGAAAGCTAAGCCGGGATGCTTTCAGAGAAGTCAGTACAACAGTTTAAAAAACTGCACTGATTTTAACATACTGCTCTGAAAACAGCAGGTTGACATCTTCTAATGAGCAGCTATTCTCATTCTCTTTACAGGAAGTCACCTCAGACATCTCAGAAACAGGATCTGTCATATGAGTTTCCGTATTAAACTAACTTATGTCCCTTTTTTCCTCAATTTTATAATATATTCTAAACATCAGATATGCAATAGATACATATTTTCAAGTTCAAAAGGAATTGACTTAATACACATTTACATATCTACAAGTATGCAGATGTCACATTGACCTTGTGGTACACCAGCCCTGGTGAAAGGCATGCAGCATGTGCTAAGGCCAAAAGGTCAACAAGCCAGCGCTGGCTGACACCACACAGGCTGCTGATGAGCTCATCAAGACAATAGATATATATACACACACACACACACACAGCACTTGTACAGTTCTGCCTCTGCACGATGGACACTTAGTAGTAACGGCATCAATACATGTTTGATGTTCATTATAAAATGGTTTAAAAGTATAAAAACACATTGGATGAAGTGTGTGATATAGCATAAAAGGTTTTATTGCACAGTCTCTTTCTCTGTGTTGTACCTACAGGAGGGGGTCAACTGTTTTCACCCTCCCCACTGCGGCCCAGTAGAGTTTGATACGCTCCATTCTCCGCTGATGTCCATGTTGATGGTCTGCCTCTGTCCATGCTGTTTGCTGCCTTCAGGAAGAAAACTACAAAAAGGGAGGTAAACAAAATAAACTAAATCCGTAAGTATGATTCTCATGATATGAAATGATGACGCATTTCCTTTCTGAAACAACAGATTCAGACGTCTCCCCTGAAATGGCTGCAGGAAACACCTCCTCTTCCTCAGCGAGTGCTGCTAGCCTCTGTCCTCGTCACACCGTGGTGGACTTTTGACTGCCGCTCTGAGGTACGGAGAGTCGCAGGGCCTCCTCATCCTCCTCCTCCTCCTCACTGTCGGTGTCCCCGAGGTTGGGGCGCAGTCTGATACGGCCACCGCTCCTCTGCTGGGTGTCCTGGAGGTTCGGGACCTTGACTCCATCCTCGTCTGAAGACTGGTAAGACCCATCATCCCCCGCATAGTGATTGACGATGTGGATCCCATCAAAAGCGGGCTGATTGGCCAAGCCCCTCTGTGCTTTTAAGCAGCAAATCTGTGAGAATAAAGGAGTATTAGCAACACAGAGACTGTTTAAAGGGGTTGTTTGGATTTTTTGAAGTGGGGTTGTATGAGGTACTTATCCATAATCAGCATTTTACCTTCAGGTTGTCAGTATACCCCCGATTTGTACAAGCAGGGAAGCTAAGGACGGGGGGCTACAGCAAAACAAATTTTAGCCACCTAAAATAATCTTTATCAGTTTACGTGTATGCTATATTGAAAATATTTTCATTGCTTTACCTTGCTGTCAGACAGCCTATTCCAACAAAGAACTGAAACCACTGTATCCATCTATGCTCTCTTCAAAGCCACCAGACTCCATTGCCAAAAACTGTGATTTTACCTCACAGAGCACAGGAGGTGCTGGTCTTCCGCTGCCTTGATTGATTGGTTTGTCACTCCCTCCAGAATGTTGTTATGATATTAACTGTCTTCGCCCTTCCTTTCTTTCTGTTTATGATGAGACTTGCTGCAGGAGTGTGAACTCTGCCTGGGACACATATGGTAACAGGGCTAACTGTTAGCATCACACAGCTAATGTCACCTAACGATTACTACCGTGTTTAAAGATAGGCTCAAGCCATTTTGGTGTTGGTGTTGGTTGTTGTTACCAACTGGGCAGAGACAGCAGGAGAAGAGCGCCTCACGGAGACAGCCCTTCAGCGTTTCTTTCAACGCTGATAGTGAGCGATCAGCTGCTGCTGACCCCACTGCCCCACAATAAATTCTGATTTTGTGAGAAACTCTGAATGCTCATAGTAATACGCTTAGAATCTAAGACAGCATCTTAACTATTTTTGCAATTCTCACTTGCCCCTCAAAGTCAATAAAAAAACGCCTATAAATATTACAACATCCATCACAATTATTTAGAAAAGCTGTCCTAAAATCAGGCATCTCAAACAATCCCAAAAACAGTCTGAGAAAACCCGGAGGGACTGGTTAGTTTGTATTATTGTGTGCCTTTGGTGAATATGTATTAACATTTTAAAAATACCAAACACAATATCACAAAAACTAACTGAAGCAGCAGTAGATCAGCAACTTCTGTGTTCTGTGAGGCGAAATTACTGTTTTTGTCAAAGGAGTCTGGTGGCTTTGAAGAGAGTGATAAAATGGCTTCAGTTCCTCATCAGATAGGGCTGTCCGATGGCAAGGTAAAGCAGTTTTTTAGGTGGCTTTAACACGTCCACAGCAGTACATTGCTTAGCTTCCGTGGCGGTACTCCTGTCTGTTTCTACAAACCAGGGGCGTGCTGACTGCCTTCTACTCTAGGTAATACACGTGACGTCACTAGCTATAGATAAATGACTCACTTTGAAAAATCCCAACTATCCATTTAATCCTGCATGCAAAACTGAAACAAATACATATTCATGTCCTGAGGGAGAAAACACAGGCTGACAGATTTGACATGTACAAACTGATTACCACAACAGGATGCACTCAGTGATATTTCAACAGGATCACTGGCACCAATCTAACATGCAGGCAGCAAACCAACTAAAAACCAAAAGGGAACAATGTAATACGATATGAGCTGTGCCCCAATTCCATATTACATACCAACAGTATGCACTTAGCAATATGTACTCATTTTCATAGTATACTGTTTCTTTAGTGAGTACACAACAGGAAATGGTACAAGAAGGCTACCAAGATATGGTTTTGCAAAGATTCAGTGCTTTATATTTTTTTTTCTTTTTTTGTCTGCTATGAGTAACGCTAGCGTTTCCTTTGTATGTTTGGAGAGTCACTTTCCCAGTGTGAATGAACTCCATCTAGACCTTCAAATCAGTATGTAGCATGGATCTGGGACAAAGCCATTGTAGAATTGTTTCATGGGTGATGGTTAGCTCCATTTGGGACTGTGTGGGAGACAGTCCTGAACGCAACCTACTGAAAACTTCAGAGAAGTGACTGATGTTTATCAGAGGTGGAAGTTAACCCAACCCATTTGTCAAACCAACCAGTTAGTCTTCATCCTGTAAGTCTTTTCTGTTTTGATGAAGCACAAATCTCACCTTTATGTGGCTTGGCCAAGTACCTTTTCAAGTTAGCCTCTTTCTGTTGCTCCAATAAGGAATGGGCTTACTGTCCTTTGTAGCAAATGGGGAAATCATGCATTGCAAATACTTTTAAACTGCAGCTGTGGTGTTTATTTATTTGTTTCATCAGCTACATAGGGAAGTGAAGAGATTCTAGCTGCACTCAAACAACAAACTTTGACAAACCACACAAAGGAGTTTTGGTTTTGAGAATGCTAAGACAAAGGGTGAGGAGTAAGTGGTTGGTTTGACCAATGTATTTCAGGTTGTCTTCATCATCTCTAATTTAAAGCAGCACATCAGTTCTTTAAAGTTCTCTATGGAAGCTTCCAAAATAAATGTTGGCATTGTGTGTTCTGCAAAACCCCAGATATGTCACATTTGTACGTTATTATGCAGCAGATATAAACTTCATGTTTCTTTCCTTTACAGCAATACTTTGGTTAGTGCCTGGTTCTGTTTAGGCACAAAAAAACAATTATTTAAAGGTCCAGTATGTAAAATTAAGGGGTTTTGATGGCATCTAGCAGTGAGGATTGCAAATTTCAACCAGCTGAAACCTCTCCAGGTTAGAATTCCTTGAGTATTGAATGCTCAGGTGTTTTTTACTAGAGCTGAATTATCAGCCTATGTCTCTTCCTCTGCGAAATAAACAGATAAGGTGAATAAATTGGTAAAAACAATGAATAAAACCATGCTGTTTGGCATGTGGCACACAGGCGGCTAACCTTCTGCCTGTGTGCTCACCCTTTTCTCTGATAACTTAAGATCCAGTTTTAAAAAAAATGGTGTTTTTCTAAAGCGGCACTTTGAAGAGGAGCTGCTAAATATGGTGGCAGACGCGAAAATGCCAATGTCCCTATCTAGAGCCAGTGCTTGGTTTGTCCATTCTGGGCAACAGAATTAACAAACAGCTGTTGTTTTTAGTTGATTATACAGTAAACATACTTATTACAATTCATTTCTGCCAATATATAGCCCCTTTAATCCTATAACTGGACCTTTAAGTTTATAAAAACATGTATTGCTTAAAATATTCAGTGTTGGTGCCACAATGGTGGCTGATGACTCACTAAAAATATGGTTTTGTGGTTTGTTGGCCTCAAACCGTGGTCTGCTGCTTGGTAGCTGTCTTGCCTAGGTGTCACGTCAATCACTATTTCCTCCTCTTGCTGATGAGAAGTTCAGCTCATATATGCAATCACAACTATGTCACTTGAAAAACGTTGATCTACTTGTGAAACGTGCAGATGTAACATATCCTTGGTTTGCATTAATGTAAAATGCCAACTTTTTTTTCTTCTGGAGACTGGGCTGTGAATTTAAAAGACCCAAGTGGGGCTAGGTTTGGGGCTGCACGGTGGTCAGGTTTAAACCACAGGGGGTTACATGACACATCTGTACCAACTCACCTGAGTCAGCCTGCCATGCAGCAGACAGACATGTAGGAAGAGACGCATTAAGAATCCAGTTCATACCACAATACACAACTAATAAATATAAGCCTACGTTTACATGTACCTGTCTAAATTTGGAGTTCTGCCTTCCTGTTTTTGACATGCAAAAAAGGAAACTGTCATCTGACTGCCTGCAGTCAAAATTTCCAGCAATATAAATGCAGGCATTAACTCAAACTGTGAGGGAGGAGGAGGAGGATGAGGATGATGATGATGGTGGACTGGAGCCACTCTTTGCTTTCAGGTTTGCTCATAGCAGACACTTGTCTTAGCATGACTCATAGCAGGCCACTTTTAACCTAAGATGACCACAAGACAAAACCAAGTGAGAGGAGAAATGACTCTGTGAATGTATTGCCTTGACATAAACTGGAGTCAGAAGAAACTAATGCATTCAGATCAATTTAACCAGCTGCACTGGTCAACTTGTTGCAATCACCTGTTGCGATTCAGTTACGGCCACAGATGTCAAAATATACTATTCATCCTGTCAATAACTGATCTGCTGGAAATCAGCAAGAACCTCTATCTGCACTTACAGCTATACAGTCATCAAAATATGTTTCTGAAAACATCCGAGGTGAGAAATAGGCAATGCAGTAACAGAATCTTGATTCGTATTTCTTCAGCGCTGCCAAGTTTGACAGTAGCTCGTGAGCCGTGATTGACAGCTGATACAAGTCCGGCACTCTATTCACTCGGTGAGCTTCAGCGCCGCATTTCAAAGCGCTATTCATTTAGATTTGGTGAAACTTTAATGTTTAGTGATGTAAATGTCTTGCCTTAAATTCTTATTTTCTCTAGCTGACAGGCAACGGGACTTAGCCACATTAGCGTGTGAAAATCTTTTGCCCACTGCCCACCTTCCAGTCTCCATTGGTTAGCTAGCCTTGGCCGCTCTGCACTGTGCACCACCCAGGTCAGGTGGGAGCTGGCTAGCAGCACCACTGGTAATGCTGTACTGGGACTGCTGCAGAAACAGAACGCCCAACCTCTGGACGCCCTGGTGAGTAAGTGGCTTCATTTTAAGCTGCAAAGGCCCTTTAGTATGCTTAACTATGTTATCACCTTTGGCCGTACTGACACTGCTAATGGGGCAATAGAGTTAATATTGCATTTGCATGGAATCAGCGAGATGGTAGACGGCAAACCAGATATCATTTTAGTGGATGAGAGCAGGGCCATAAAATTAGGTGAGGTTGGTGGAGAATACAGGCAACAGTAACAGTAGACGGCATTGCTGTTTGAAGTTTAAAAAAAAAAAAGTAACTTTTTGCCAACCTCCGCGACAAAATTAACTGAAAGCTACCAATATGTGTCAAGACTATGTTACTGTATTGCCTTCTTCTCGCCTGGCTGTAATAGCGAGAGTTTGTGAACAGGAAGTGGGCGCCATACTGTTTCCTGCACAGTGAAAATGGTGGCCAGCATAATGGATGTCAAATGGTAAAACTAGGCAGCACTGAGCGAATATAAACCAAGATTCTGTTGCTGCGTTGTCTATTTCCCGCTTCAGAAACATGTTTTAGCGTACTGTTTACCTGTAATACATGATGGTTTTGTGCCAGCTGGCATCCATTTTTTTCAAACTGACACATTTGCATTTGCATTCTGGTAGTTGGAGGTTTTCTCCCTCTTGAGCAAAAGCATCCTTTTCCTCTGTTTTCTCTGGTTCTGTAGCACCAATTTCAAAAGTATTTGCATCTTTCTACTGCATACACACTCTAGTTTTAAAAGGCCACCTTTCCCACTGTGAGATATTTCTTTATGAAGAGACTACTTCTCTGAATGAATGAAATTTTTGAGATCTAAATGTACAGTGTTACCTATCTTGGCTCTACTCTGTGATCTGCTCGTACAAACATCTATAGGTTATGTCTGCAGGAGGTGTGCAACGTCAACTCAGCACAGGAAGTCTCTGGGTGTAGTTAACACTTGTACTAATCTGTTGGCTTCAAAGAAAAACCATATCTGAGGGAATGTTGTAAAATCTTCTGAAACTCCAGATCAAAGAAATAGCAAAAACAAAATCTGAGTCTCTACCAGGAAAAAAAAAAACAAAAAAAAAAACAAAGGTAGTGTGATTACTAATGGATGTGATGCTTGTTTTCAAGTCTCACCTCCTGTTTGAGTTCCTTTATCTGGTCTTTGAGGTCGCTGATGTACTGGCTTGAGTCTGTGTGGTTCAGCTGGCCCTGGACCTTTCCTTCTTCTTTCTGTAAGTACAAGAAACACGAGTTAAAAACAAGCAACAGATACACATGGCTTTCGCAAATACTGAGGGAAGGGGAGAAATATTTTTAGCAAGTGTACACAGCCTACATGTAAAAACACTAAAATACCAAGGGATTAACTGTTTTGAACTACTGTACAAGTAGGACAAAAACTGGCGGATTCTATGAGCCCCACTTCTAAAAAAGCAGCATCACAAAGTGACAGATGTCGGGGGGAAACAAAAAACAGTGTCATTTGTGCTCGATTTCCTTTCGGGGCCCTGGGGATGAGGCTGGTTGTTGGCTCTAACAGTTAAACAGCCCATGTGATGTTTACCTTCCTCAGTGAAGACATCTGCAGGCATTGGAGACAAACACATACTCTATTTCAAACCTCAATCACACCCAGCCAGTTTTATATAGTGAAGGGCGCACAGAGGAACACTGAGACAAAAAAGGGAAGACGTATACACTCGCACGCAACAGGGGTGGGGTGTCGAGGTAGAGCGTTGAGAGTGAGTCTTCTCTGGCTGGCCAACACCCCAAAAAAAAAGATGGGGTTTTTGATTCCTGTGGTAAGGTGGGGTTGATTATGGTGGTGAGATTATTCCAAGAGTCTCTTGTTTTTGAGGTTTTGCCGTTCCAAAACCCCACAGCAATAACGGGCAGGCCGTTAATGAGACTTCCTTGTGTTCAGCTGTGTGAATCACCAGATGTCAGGTGGCCTCACAGAAGTGTCTTCCTCAGGAACCCTTAAAGTCCGCTGAAATTTGTTTAGATCTTACAGAAGAGGAAAAGGAGGAAAGGGAAAGGGGCTTTCTCTCTGAAAAAGTCAGCTATGTAGGATGATATGAAAACTAAGATATTTAAAAACAAAATGCTGATATCATTTCTAATACTCATGATGATATCATGTGATAATCCAGTGCCCCTTAAATCATTTAAGTTTCTTTACGTTCTTACTTTGTCTCCTTCCCCAAACTCCATCTGGTTTCCCTTTCATTATTTCTTAGGTGTAATTGCGCTTTTTGTGCAAGTTGATGGCAGGACTGTAAGATAGTTTGTAGACATTCACCAAGTAGGATCTACGCAGGCAGAATGTGTTGGTAAACAAGCTAACAAGACATTTCCTGCTAGGTAGCAGACATGGCCACAGCAAAGAAAGCGTTAAGTCAACAGCGAGGGCCACTGTTTTGAGGAGTGGTGAAACGGCTGAATTTGTTTTATTTGTATGAATTCTTTTTAATAATGCGAGAAGCAGGTATTTTCACATTATCTAATCTGGCCTCCATTCAAAAAACTTTAGACACCCCTGTTGAATAACAAAGAAAAGCATCAAATTCTTAGATTTAACAGGAATGAAACCAGAAACTTTTGGGCTTTTGTGCTTTCAAAAAATTGCCAAAACACTTGTTCGATTATCAGAATAGTTGCCGTTTCATTTTTCTTTTAAACCACTGATTGATTAATCAACTAATCCTTGCAGCTGTGCAGCACAATCACGGTATTTTTAAACTTCCTGTGCATCTCTGCTGCTGTCGCAATGGCAAGTAGCTTATTCTGAATCCGCAAAGGCGTCTGTGAGGGATGTGAGCATTTATGATTAAAGTTTCATTTTTACTGTCAATCTATTAATTAGCTGCCCTTCAGTAAAGAACAGATATGATTTGTATAAAAGGGCCATGGTCACATTTTTAACTGTCATACAGATGTGTGCTATTAGAGTTTGCTTTTTCAGCACCTGTGAGATTAATGATAGTTTCCTCATTTCTTAGCAAACAGAGTAAACGTGAGAGACGAGAAGTGCTTTGCAGGCTAAAACATTTAGTATAAATCTCTGAGCATGTCATAGAAACCTCAAAATAAACCATGCATGTCACCTTTGGTAGAGTCTTTGCTTCAAAATGAGAAACCACTTCCTATCAGCCCAGAGACAGTGGAGCTGTGGCGCTGAGCCGAGGCCATGACTGTGATAGTGAAAGAGTCCTACACAGAAACCTTTCTAGATATCTTAGTTTCAGTCACAATGTTTTCCATCATTACTCAGTGGTTATTATCATCCATTTGTATCTCTTCATTAAATCTCTGCAGGATCATACATGTTGTTACTGAAGGAAAAGATAAGAACCTTAATGTTCAGAGTGACTTCATTTGTATCTTCTGCTGCTCTGACTTCTACACTCACGATTTAGACACAGATAGAGCTAATCTGATCAAATGGTGACCTCTCACATCATAAAGCAAGCTGCAAATCATCACCACCAACATGCGTCACACCGTCTCTGATGAGTAAAGCAAGAAACTGATTTCTTTTTTCCAGCTAATTCTTGTAATTGAAGTAGTTTTCACCCACAACTTAAAGAGCAAGTAACCAAACCACAGACCAACAAGAAGCCAGTGGTGGTGGCATTATTTCAGCTTCGACACCAGATTCAACATCCTGCTCCTGAGGGAAAATAAAAATAAATCAAACTAAAGCACCCTCTGCAAAGTACTTTCAATCTCATCATAATATAAAAGTAAAATGAAGTGTTAATGAGGTGTAAGGGTTCTTCTGCACGTTGTTGGGAGTTCATTATGCAGATTCTGAAAAGTATGAGGGCGGTAGTGGTAAATTTTGGTGTTGCGTGTTTTTGCTCTATCACTTAGTAACAAAACCTCAGACCACACAGTGTGATTGTGTGTGCGCCTCTGAAAGGGAAGAGGGGGAGGGTTGTTTTTTTTTGTTGTTGTTGTTGTCGGATACTTAAAAATAGTCAAAGTCTCCAGGTTAGACTCTATAAAACACGTTCAAGTCAGGAATAAAATTACAGTGGTACTTTTCAAAGCCCACTTCACTGAAAGTCGTAACTGTAACAAAGCTTTTGGTTTGAGCAGCTGATATTTACCAAGTAACACTTAACTTCAACCTCTCCATTTAGCAGCCCTGTCATTTCTGCAAACCATCAATTTTGTTACATTTGCATGTTTCATATGTATCATATCAACCTTTCTAAAGTGACGCAGTATGTGAGGTGGAAGAAATGGTGGATGTCATAACACCTACGCCTGCCAAGCTGCAGACCACTGTTGAAGACAAACAAACAACAAAAACGGTTATTTTCAAAGCGAGTCATTGCTGTTTACTGCGGCTTTTCAGCCCCCAATGTGGTTGTTTTTTAGGGACCTGTCGCTGTGTGACCTGTCGGCGTCAGTGCTGTGAAAAGTGGTTGTTTTTTACTTCGGGGTTATGCCCCCAAAGCCACAATCTTTTTCAAACCATAACCAAGTGGTTTTTGTGCCCAGTTTCAACGTATCTGTATACATATGTTTAGATTTTTTGAACATGTTAAAAAATAAATATTTAAAAAATTATATACATCATAAAATCAATAAAAATATCTTTAAAATGACAAAACTTCAAATAGTGGACTTCCATTAGCAAAGATTCAGTTTGGGTAACCACAATAACATTATCTTCCTGTTGCTGCGCTGCTTTACTCATTTGAAGAGTGTGTTGTTCTGAGTGTTGAGCCCACAAACAAGCTTCAAGCTATCGCTGATTGTTTTTCTAGATCGTTTTATCTGTTATCAATCAGAACTGCTGAGTGCTCGCAGTGTGGGAACAGGCCTGTATTTGTTTTAGTCACTCTTGTGTGTAGCGTTACATTTGTTGGGGGATAAATACTGGTGGATTCACTGGTTCATGTCATGAGTACGTTCATGTGTGTGTGAGTCTGCTCAACTTCAAATGTCACAACAGTGTGTGAAGTAAGCTGTGTTTACACCTTGAATTCCCACCAAAGAAAATAAACGATTTCCAGCTCTTAAATACAATTAAACTAAACAAATCTGTCCTCAACCCTCTGTATCCGACAATCTCATGATTTGCTGTTCACCATACATATCTAACTGCCTGAAAGTACCTGAAATTTTAACCCGTTCATGACTGAGTGAGCAACAGTCAGAAATAACTCAACTAATCTGCGTCATCTGGACTGTGTAGGTGGAGTTCGATCAGATTTGATTAACACTGATATTTCCACAGCAACATCAGCAAACAACACATCAACTGCTATCAGATTCAGAACCAGTGAGAAGAGTTCGGACTGAGCCACAAATACAGAAATCTGTCTGGTGAAACAACCACTGTGGCTCTAACTTATATAACAGTATGTTAGGAGCCCATCACCAAGACAATAACTGGGAGCTGACCAACAAAACGGCCTCCATCAATGAAAATGAGAACATAACTCAGCTTTGTCATCACACACATTCCTGGATGGGACATTCCTCTCTCTGTGCGAGGGAGATTTGAATATGTTAAATGTGGTTTGTGTAGGAAATCCAAAGCTAGATGCCGAGGAGTGTGATGTTACAGCAGTGTGTTGGGACTTTACCTGAATCTCAAGCTCTGAGATCTGCTGCTGGAGTTCAGCCATAGCAGCAATGTTGTCGGCCTCCCGCAGCCTCACTGCCATCACCTCTTCTTTACTCTGCAGAAAAACAAAAGACACAAAAGACAGTTTATCAACACATCGAGGACGCCCGGCGCTGAATGGCCAGTATAAAAACATGTTCTGTACAACATCTGAGTATTTTCTATTTGTGTATGTGTGAATCTTGTGGTGGGGAATTCCTAAGAGACGGGGAGTGTTGCTGTGTTACAGATAACAGTTAAACTGATATCTAGCAGCATCAATTTCTTCTGTTATCCTTAATTGTTAAATTTTTTAATGCAAGTTATTTGTAATTATTTTATTTATTTTTTAAATTATTTTATTTATGTATTTCATTAAATAGACTTACATTTTCACTATTTTTTATTTCTATATTATTACTATTTATTTGTTTACTTACACTTTACATTTTCACTATTTTCAAATGTTTTATTCCTATTTTATTTCTATATTATTATTATTATTATTATTATTACTACTACTATTTATTTATATTTAACTCATTTTATTTAAAAAAAATTTGTTTTTAATTTCTGTTATTACTGTTATTATTTATTCATGCATTCAATTTTACTTACATTTTCACTTTAATTTCTCTTATTATTATCATTATTTTTATTATTATGATTATTATTTAATTAAGTCTTTTTGCTTAATCTCTCCATGTGTATAGGTATGCATGTATGTATACTGTATACTGGAAATGGGCATTGACTCTTAGACACCGACTTACTGATTAATGTATGCCCTGAAAATAAATACAGAAAAGAAAGAAGAAAGAAATCTAGTGGCATTTGCAGACTTGTCAGAATAAAATACTACTAGACAAAACTGATTATACATCTTATAGCTAAATAAAGCTCAAGAGAAAAACACAACTTGAATTTATTTTTCTATGCAAAAACTAAAAAAATCTATTTGTTGTCCAATATTACACGTTAACACAAACTGTAAATGTTTTAATTTATTCAGATTATGTCACAACAGAGCTGTCGCGGGCGGTTTGTCCCTGGGCACAAAGTGCTGAGTGTTGCAGATCGTCAGCAGAGTCGTACCTTGCATTCAATCTCAGCTTGTCTCCGCTTGATCTCTTGCAGTTGCACATGCAGGTCTTTATTTTGCAGCGTCAATGTTTGCACGCACTCCTGAAGACAGCGACTCTCCTGTTCCGCCCGTCGCAGCTGGTTACTGTGAATCTGATTCTGTGTGGGCACAGATTATAAAAAATAATAATAATAATAATAATAAATAAAATAAAATAAAAATCTATATTATTATTATTATTATTATTATTATATAAAAATGTAAAAAAAAAAAATCTATATTATTAATATTTAATATTTTGACAAATAATCAATTCAATCCCAAATAAACTGAGTCCCAAAACTGGATGATGAGAACAGACAGTCCTTTGGAAACAGATGACTGCTGCCCTCTGAAGGAAACAAGGTGACAATGCAGGCAGAGAATTCATTTACTATTAATTAAACGAACTGTAGATCCATCTTACTGACTGAGGTGTCCATGCTGCTGTACATCTTTTATTTCTTATGTTTAATTATAAGGACAGATATGATGTTACATCTGACCTGTGTCTCCAGCTCCAGCATCCTCTGCCGTGTCTCTCGCAGCTCTGCCTGTGCCTCGGCCTCACGCAGCCTCACGCTCATCAGCTCGTCCTGCAGCTCGCTCACTGTGTTTTTCCTGGGGCTGTCCTTCCAGCGACCAGCAGTGCGTGCCAAGTGACGCTATCAAATGAATCACATGACATTACAACATTTCTATTTCATAGACATTTTGCACTTTGAAAAAAATGTCTGAAAGAGATAATGTATAGACATGACGTTGACATGTGTGTGCTCACCTGCCAGTGCTCCTCCAGGTCTCTGACCTGCTGTCTCAACTCTTTCAGGCCGGTCAGAGCCTCCGCCTCTCTCAGCTTCACCCCTATCAGCTCCTCTTGAAGACGTGCCACGTTGGTGTCATCTGGCAGCGATGTGTTCCTCTAATGAAGGTGTGTAAGAAGCACATGTTTTAAGAGGTGCACCAATGATCAGCCGGTGACAGGAATAGGCCAATGACTGGTAGATTAGTCTCGGATAATAGCCAAGATGGTTAACAATGGTAACAGAGTGCAACTTTTTTTCCCACTTTTTCCATAAATATATCAGCCTGTGGTAAATATGGATGATACTCTGAGCTTTACATCTGTCCTACAGATAATATTTTAGGCCCAAATACACACTAAAGAAACAACACCTAGAAGAAGATCTGCTCTGCACCCTGATTTCTGCTAAGTAGCTGCTTTCTTAGCAACCTCAGATGCAACCTTCCTCTGTACTTTTTGAGGTTGGCACACAGTAGGCACAAGAGTAGTACCGAGTCTCTCCTTTCCTTTCTGTCTTGTGCTGTGCACACAGTGTGTGGCAGGCAGGAAGAGAGGAGGTGCTGCAGCAGTGAGAGCGAATATATACAACCTACTGTACACACACTTATATTCTTGTTAACAGATACTGAATCTTAAATAGTTTTGTACAATTAAATAGATAAATTGTTTTAGATAGATTTAAGTTGACTCTCTGATAGACCTGCATACACAGTGTGAAGAGTATTTTCTTTGATTCTTCTCTGATATGTAAATAAGTGTAACAAGTCGGGGCCTGCTCATCCCCTGTTGGGTCATCTGGGTGAGGGTGTCTGATGTTAAGACCCGAAAAACCCAATGATTCATCACTGACAGTGTGTCCAGGTTGCAATGCGAGGTATATGACATGACTACAGTAATATAACCAGGTCATATAATCTATCTGGTACATCATGTCTGAGGGAACGCACCTTTTCCATATCCAGGATCTTGTCTTGCATCTCCTTGAGAGCACACTGAGACTCCGCCTCCTTCAGCCTGGCCTGCACGAGCTCTCTCTCCAGCTGCAGGACGGACTCCTCAGAGTACCGAGGGGCTCCCTTCTACAACAGGACACGTGTGTGAGTACAGACGGCAACAAAGAGCTACAAAGTTGAGGCCTTTGTGTCTATGATTTTCAAAATACTCAAACTCCAGTAATGTAAACCAGGATCCCAATATAATTCCAGTCCATCTAATGTGCTCTGCTCTGTTCTCAGTCTTTTGCACAAACAAAAAAACACCTCAATGCCTCTTCACTCTTCATTACAAAGAATTCAACCTGAATTGCAGCGGACACCATCCATTTTGCCTTTTCACTTTCACATAAATAATTCATGAGAAGCACGACAGCAAATTATGTAAAACATTGTAATGCCTGCACATTATCATCTGCAATCCAACCATCAATAATTAAGGATGTTAGGGCAATAGATGTGCAACGAGAGGATTCTGTGAACAGGGTGCCACGTGTGAAATCGACCAGCTTGTGAGACAACTGCTTACAAATTCATGAATACATTTCTGAGGATGCAGGAGCCTGTAAATGGCGGCTGAACTGTGTCATACTGCGTGTCCCAATTTGAATTCATGCATGCTGAATCAGATCATTACCCAAAGCTGGTGTGCAAAGTGAGAAAAGCAACGCTCTGCTGCTACTTCTGTTGCTAGGCAATACGTGTTGACAAGGCAGGAGGGGTGGGGTGACACACTTGAACTTCAATGAAACACATTTCTACTGGCCCAGGTTTCATCTTAACACACCATGTAGTCTTGAAATGGTAAGTCTGAGGTTTCAGTGAGAAACATCCTTGTGTCAACACCACAGCTCCTGTCACAGGATCTGTGCCGGTGCAACCTGCCAGCTGGGGACTCTGTGGCCCTCCTTACCGCATGCGGCTGCTGCTGCTGCTGGAGCTGCCTGATGGTTGTCTTGGCCTGCTCCAGCTGAGCACTGGCCTCCTCGCTCTGCTGTTTGACTGTGGCCAGCTCCCGCTTGACCAGGTAGTTCTCCTCTGCCTCCTGAGCTCGAGTCACTTGTCCCTTGGGACATAAACCAACCGAGGAGGGGTGGCGTGAGCACGACAAGAAGTGGGACGAGAGGGCGTGATGGGTAGGCAAATCAGAAGAGAGGGTGGGTTTTCTAAGGACATGCTTAACTCTGTGTTTTATATTCTAATTCCTTTGCTTTCTTCAGAATGATTTTTGATTCTGTCACTTTGTCTAACATGCCATAATGTGCTATTTCATGCACTTATTCAACAATTTTACCAGCTACCATAATCATTACTGTGTCCTTCACTGTGCTGATCATAAGCATGCAATGCTACAGAGAGAGAAGGAAAAAAAGAAGGTTCAACTTATGTAAAAGGGGTAAAGAGAAAATGAGGAGTATACCTGGATCAATCTATCTGCCAAGGAAGCACTTTCCTACAAAACAGAAATATCGACAAGAGACAGCAGAGAGAGAGACACAATCCAGAGGACAGTTAAAAGCACACAAAAAGAACAATTGATTGTTTAAGAAAAGAAATGCAATGTTCATTTCCCATCCAGAGATATATTTGTTTACAGGCTGCAGAATCATGTTTATATTCAGGGCTAGAAAAGGAACATTGCATGCAGGTGTGGTCAAAGAGGTGCAAATATGCACACACATAGATGCTGGTGACAAAGTGAAAAATGAGGCGGTGCTGGTAACAGTGACAGGTTTCAGACAGGAAGAAGAAGGACAGGACGGGCTCTAGAAGTAGCAGAGGGTGAAATGTAGAACAACAGTGTTAAGGAGCTGCGTGTTGTTTTAACTGAACAGGAGCTCTGGGCTTTCATGTGGTTAATCTAAGCTCTTGAACAGTTCCGGTTAGTGAAGAGCTAAAAGGTCCTGGGAGTGATGTGACAGAGCAGCAGCCTCGAGCTGGTTCGAAGTAACGGACTCATTCAGACCACAGTGATCGTCCCTGCAGGCAGACGCGCCATAGCCCTCTCTACCCGTGGCAGACCTCATGCATGGCGCCACGAAAAGGTGCAGAATGATACAACAATGCTTTGTATCGACTTGAACAGCATCAAGCAGCCACTTTCACATTCCACACAGGCTCGTTACAGTCTCTGCTTCAGTTAGTGTCTGTTATTGGAGCCACGCAGACAGTCACCATGACACCAAGGCAACGTCAAGTCCAAAATCTGCCTTCTGTATCTGACTGGAACTTGAGCCATACTGTACCAGTCAACCAGTGATGGTTTATCATGTAGACGGACTTTCAACTAACAGAGCCCAGTTAGTGAAAGACAAGACTCCTTCATTAAAGGGATAGTTCAGATCTTTGGAAGTGGGATTGGAGAAGCAGTCGGAAGCACCACCACGAAAGCTAAGAAATGTTCTGCTGTGGACGGGGCAGCAGCAAAATGTATTTTAGCCACTGAAAAAAGCAAAATCAGTTTAAGTGAAAGCAATATTGAGGACATTTTGATCGCTGACAGAGAAGCTGTTAGTGCAGGACTCTCGATGTAAATTGGTCTAACGTTGGGAAAATACACATCGGCAGGTCTGCGTTCTCCAAGTCTGGTGTACAAAATGTCTGTGTCGTCAGTGTGCTGCATTTTTATAAACTATGATCATCTGGTCGCATATCTCGCTGCGTCCAGGCTCTGTCTCACCCCCTCTTCCTCTCCTTGCAGTCCTCGTACTCTTACAACTGAAGCTGCAACAAGTAAGTACTACTAGGCTACTATCAGCAGAATACCACCATAAGAAAATGCTGGGTGTTTTTGCAACTTGAATTTACAACTTAACTGAGTCGAACTTAACTAATATCTGCTCTTTTAAGTTCGACTCAGCGACTCTCACTCACCGAAGCAGCAGCTTCTGTCTCTTAGTTTCGCCCCTCCTGGACTTTTGTCAAGAGCATACACTCTAAAACACTGTTACTAATAAATTGCGAAGCTGAGCAAGAGCAGTGTGCAGGATTTTCTGTTCAAAGATTCTAGTAATATTTTCCAATGCACCTGCATCTGAGACAGCTGGATGTGTGAATACCTTTCTTCAAACTATTTTCACGCTGTAAAATATTTAAAAAGAAGATAAAAACGACTCATGTGCCGGTACGACCACCTGAGGAACTTAGCAGCACCAGTGCTACCAGTGGGGAATGTTAATCAAGAGCCCTGTGTTAACTGCTTCAGTTTCCCCATTTAGGCTCTCGTCAAAGCCACCAGGCTCCACTGATGAAAACATTAATTTAAGCTGAACACAGAAGCTGCTGGACTACTGCTGCCTTTATTAGTTCCTTTGTTTGTGTTGTTGTGTGACTTTGGTGAATCTGAACTAACCCTTTAAAACACTTAAAAAACAAACTAACTGATCAAGGCAGCAGTAGACCAGCAACTCCGTGTCCTGTGAGGTTAAATTACTGTTTTTGTTAGTGGAGTAAAGCTTAAATGCCCTGTCAGCAAGGTTTGTCTGAGGTGAAGTGGTGAAACCATTCTTAATACGCATACACTTAAACTGATATTGATAGTTTTAGGTGGCTTACATGTTTTGCTGCTGCGCCCGTCCACAGCAGTTCATTGCTTAGCTTCAGTGGCGGATGCCCATCCATCATCCACTATAACACACTGACTGTAGATAAGTACCACTTCAAAAGATCCAAACTACCCTTTTAAGAAGAGATTCATGATGTGTGAGCATACACAGCTGGATGGGTTAATGTAATGTAATGTAATGGTTAGTGTGGTGACGGAGCACCTGTGACAAACACTGCTGCACTCACTTTCTCTAGTGTGTCTATCCTCTGCTTCAGGAGCCTGTTCTCTGTGCGCAGCCGCTGCAGACAAGAAATTACAAAAAAAATCCACATGAAACAAAATAGTGGAGCCTTCAGAACATTTCATTAAAAAAATCTCCACACACCTTTATTTCCACCTGCTCCTCCATCTCTTTAGTTTTGATTGTAGTGTAATCTTTTTCTAACCTGAAACCAATTCACAGGCAGTCAGTAAAGACAAGAATATTAATGGAACATAGGAATAGAAAACATAACATTTTTTAGTGTGAATTGGGGTAATGAAAAAGCAGTAGCAATAAAACAAGGCAAGAAAAAGTTATGAAATCTGAAAAAAAATTCAGATCATTTTGCAAAACACCTTTGGGAAAAAGATGAACTGAGAGTTGTGCTTACTTTTTCATCTTCTTGGCATTGTATTTAACTTGATAAGCAGCTTGGATGACCTTATCTGGTCCACTGTCGAGCTGGTGTGGGATGACCTTCTGAAAGTGCTGCAGCACAGTGAGGAAACAAAGCCGGAGTTAAGTGCCACACACCCAGAAACCAGCTACTGTCAAACAACTATGCAACCTGATTTCTTTGTCAGGCGTTCTTCTAACCTCACAGCACTACATCAAATGTCAGTATTACACAGGTACGGGCTGGGAGGACACACTTATCAATTATCTGGGTGTGGTGGAGGTTCCTCCCTTGAGTGTGCTGCACAGTTTAGACCAGAAATCTGACCTGTTTGAGCGACAAGTTATGTGTAGGTCATGGTGATTTACCTGTAACATTCCCTCCATGTCAAGCTGGATGAGTTCGGTCTGGTTCATCTGAAGGATGGCCAGTCCCACACGGAAAACTATCTCCAGACCCTGGAGAAAGAGATCAACAATAATCACTGAGGAGTCTCTTAAAGGAATTAAATGTTCAGTGTGCAGTGAAATCTCTTCTGAAGTGGACTGAGAATTTGTTACAACAGGTCACAAGAGAGAGATGAAACGTCTCACAATAATTATTAACCGTGGACTGTAGTGTTTTGTTTTCTCCAACAGGTGGTGCTAATGGATAACCTTTTCATAGTAGTCAACTTAAAATAATCTTTAACTGCAGTCATTCTCAAAGCAGTAACCTTACATCTTCTCTAAGTGGAAACTTTAGCGCAGTGATTTACTGTTCCTTTTTTAGATTTCACATCTGCATTTTAAATGTGTCTGAGGCGTAACTATTAAATGTTGACTGTAGTGTTTTAGCCACAGTGACAGTGAGTGCAACAGCAGAATAATCACAGACAAGCCAAAGTAAAAAACGTATGTACTGATATATGTATTGATAGATATTTCTGACAATGCAACAAGAGTCAAAGACAAAGTTTTTCTTCTAGAGAGTGAACAGAAGAGAAATATGTTTAAAAATACAAACGAGGGCTGCTGTTAAAGATTAAGTTTATTACTGATTATTCTTTAGATAATTTTCACTTTTAATCGATTAATCGTTTGGTCTACAAAACAACAGTTAGTCTACATTTTGCTAACAGCTAATAAAAGATGGATAAATGAATGAAATAATATCAGATGTTCATGGCAATTAAGATCTCACAAATTAAAATTTAAGACTATTTAATGACTATTTAAGGCTTAATATTTATAACATTTAAGACATTTTTAAAGAAGTACAGACACCCTGAATGATCGATTAATTGACTAGTCGTTGCAGCTCAAATACAAATTCTTTACAGACCGACACATTTCAGTAGATATGATATCTCCCTTTAACTGACCTCACACATGAAGATGTCAAAGATCCTCGTGGCGACGGGCAGAGGGAAGGAGGTGAGGAAGATGGTGAGGAACCAGGAGGAGGCATACATGGAAGTGTGAAAGCTCTGAGCCTGGAAATGCATGTGCAGCTCTGGGAGGTGCTCCTGCAGAGGCAAAAATAACACAGATTCACACCATTACCACATGACTACATGTTGACAAACTGTCATCACTTCGCGATGCAGCAGGTTTAAAACCAAGTATGAGGCGTCTACCTGGATCATGGACTCAAACTGGTACATGCAGAGTCCCAGCTCAGCCATACTGGGTTTGAAGAGCTCTCGTAATCTGTAGTCTTGCATCAACTTCACAAACACACAGAAAGCCTCCTCTTCTGGCATCTACAAAATAACAGGATGAAATCAAACCCCACTAAAACATGTCAAACTGTTTGCTGGAAGCTGGTGAATTAGTGTGTCTGTGTGCACAGGTGGTGGAGTTTTTGATTATTACCTGCATGAGGAGCAGTCCAACAATGAACGCACTCCCTTGACAATAGCCAACCTCCCGGTCAACCAGAGAGTATGCCTGAGGTGACAGAAAAGCTTTGGGTGAGTCTCAGTGGTGGCTGCACACACTTCATCATGGATTTACTCTACTTGCAGTTTTTATCCAGAGACTACTGTTAAAGCCAAACCTCTTTTTGTTTTATGTACACAGGATTATCAGCTGATCTGCATGCACTCAGGTTCCTCAAACACTAACGGAGACTTGCCTTCATGACATTGAAGAGCACTTCCTGGCCCAAGCTGTCTTTCTCCTTGAAGAATTCGTGTTCGGGATAAGTGCGGGCGATGTCTCTGCGAATCAGCTTCTCGCAGGGCGACGTCATCTTCAGGAGCTCCGAGTACTGATCCTTGATGGGCATATTCTGGGCATTACACAACAGCTGCCACACGATTGCCCGAAAGTGGTGAGGAATCCCTTTTCTGACGAGATCCTGTGAAAAAAGAAAAGATGCTTCGTGAAATTGATGTTAATCTTGCTGTATTTTAAAGACATTAATGAGGAATTTAAACAGGCATCTTCGTTCCTTTTTTTAACATGGACAACAGCGTAAGAGAGTAAAGGTCTTTTCACATCAAACATGAATATTTGGTGCTAATAAATCTACCACGTCGTCAAACAATTCAAGCCCATCTATCCCTGAGTCTATACACACAAAATCTGAAACTTTGTTTTTGTGACTTCTGCAAATTCCAGATGCAGATAAAAACAATTAATAAAGTAAAGACATCTGCTCACGCGATCAGTTAATTCGGAAGTCAGTGTCATAATTCTCTTCAAAATAGTGTCCTCTTTGACAAATAAAGGAACGATTATAAAGACAAGAATATAATATGAGGAGGTGAAGCACTTAATTTTCAGTGGAACGCAGAGAATGCAAATATTGCACTGTCAGACTTGGTGTGAAAAGTTTGAATGCGAAAATGTTGTAAATGAGTATTCCATATTTTTGTTTCATGTGTGGTGTGAAAATGCCTTTAAAAAAAACACATCGCTTTCCTGTGGATAAAAAGAACAGACACTTGCATTTCTTCCAACAGGATGCAGCCGCGGGCATGCTTTGTGCTCTCATATTTATTTTCCCATTTCAGCGCAGTGTGTGTCTCGTAACTTATAATAATAGATTCTCACTGACAAATATAATCTTGTCAGTGAGGCAGTCTGTAGTGCGATTTGTTTCCATATATTACTGCTGATACAATTTGATTAAGCAATTTCCTGTGCTGACAGGGAACACTCGTCTTTCCTGCTGTTATGTGATCGTGTGTGTGTGTGTGTGCGCGCATCTGGTCAGTGCAGGGTGCATCTGGAGCAGAGGTCCACCCACACAGGCTTTCAGCAGGGGATCCCTCTCCCCTCTTCGAGGTTAGACAAGACAAACCAAGCTTTGTGCTGAAACAATGCACCGCCTCATATCTTCACTGTGTCTGACAGAAAGCTGCTTTCTGAGGCGAACCACAACGTCAACCACCCTTTTGTATTCCCACGGCCTGTGACAGGCTCCAACATAGATATCAGGAAAATCATCAATGATTTTAATGTTCCGTGTTTTGCAGAAATTTAAATCAAATGTAACTTGATATTTACCAAGATCAAACTAAACGTGTGTCTCCTTCTCAGCAGCAGTAGTGGGTCTTGATACGCACAAAACATGAACACATCAGGGGTTTTGCTGACACAGGCAGAAAAGCTAACGTTCGCTTCTTTGTGCAACAGAAACTGGGTTTCTCCGTAAGCCGAGGGGAAGAAACCATCAATTTGTGGAGGCCTCAGCAGTTATGATTAACAGCCCAGACGAGCAGCAACCATCTGGTCATTACTACTTCTGTTAAATTACATAACAACACCCATGCATGTTCACAGGTCCTTTGCAACACTTCCCCATTTACCCACGCAATGGCAAGAAAAACAGAAACCCTGCCCATGAAGAAGATGTTTCATGCCATTTGCATATGAGCTTCATCAACAGGTTCATGCAACGTTAATACCATGTCTGCACTTGTTTTTGCATGTAAACGGATTACAGAAAATGTGCTTTAAGTGTGACAGACTATGAGAAAGGCATAATCATAGGTGATGTGCACGCAGTTTTTACTGTCACTTAGTGTAGAGCGGCTGGGCTGTAATTTAAACACTGAATACTGAATGGATTGAAAGCATGTTTCCTGTTATAGTGCAACAATCATCCTGGGATGGTTTGAGGAGCGTTCAGGTGACATTAATACCTGGTTACCAAAACTAAACACACCTTCAAACTGTTAATGTACATGAGGAAACTAGAAGAGTGCACTGAGTAGATGCAGAGCTCTGCCATGTGTGTCTGGGGAGCATGTGGGTGGGGAACAGGTTGTGCAGGACAGGCTGTGTGTACAGCATGTGTGCATGAGAGTAGTGGGATGGTGGGGAGACAATATGCAGGTTACATCATCAAGGTGTAACCAGAACAGGCCAGCTGTATGGAGACAAACCTTGGACACAGTGTACAATAAAACCCCTCCCTAAATCCCTCCCCACTCCCAACAAACAGAGGAGCTGAATGAATCTCACAGGGATTCATTCATCTTTTATTGTACCTTATGTTAGTGGATCATGACATATCGGGCATGGAATTAATTTGCAGATACTCTAGTTCAAATAGAGACTCTTTTATGTCAAACGCCGAAATGTGGCCTGCAACAGACTAGGTAAGGTTTGTCTTCAGCCAAGTTGATTCCAGAACACTCTTTTGCTGCATGATTTTGCAGATCACCTGTGGCTTTTTCTGGCTAGTTAAGAGGAGTGACGAGTCAGCGGTCAATGACGATATAAAAAAGGTAATAAAACAGGTTTTTAAAAATCTTGTGTCGCCACAACCAAAAGAGGTCCTTGAGCTTATAGTCATAATTATGTACAAAAAATATTAAGGCCCAGACACACCAAACCGATATCAAAGTATCAAACCATTGGCGACAAATGCCAACTGTTGAGTCACCTCACGACTTCTGTGTGTCGGCAAAAATGTTGCACCTTAAAACCCCGTATAGACTTTAGCCAACAGCCAACCAGCATGTACATTCTGCGCCTCATGAGGAAATAACTCTCCGTGTCAACAGGTAGCGGTAGTCTGTATTCGTTATCAAAAAGGGAACTTAACTTTAGTTGTTTGTTTACTTTCCTCACTTCCGTTGATCTTCTCATGCACTGCTAATCAGAGTGATTTCAGGAGCTCTGCCATCTCTGACGCCGATTCAACATGCTGAATCGGCTGGGGAAAAAAAAGCCAACAAGGGCCAGCTAGTGCCAACAGTGCAGGACACACTGCCAAAACTAGGGTGACAGACTCTCACTGATGGCCCAGCTTTGACCGACAGCTGGCCGGCTTGGTGTGTTAGAGCCCTTAGGCTGATAGGTCCAGTAGTATGTGAGATTAGCTGTGAACAGACAGATACACACACAACCAAATGCATGGCTTATGCCTGGCAGAGATAACTACGGGTTCCTTGCTGAGTCACTGCCATAATTTGTGCCTGTTATCAGACTGTTATCCAACAAAGTACTTAACAGGGGTTTCTATTTTTCCACTGTACACGTGCAGTTTAATTCAAACTGCCACTGACAGTGACTGGGCGCAGGGTTATCACAAGACCTCAAAGAGTAACCGTAGAAAAAAAGCAACCTAAAATTAGCTTCAAATGTCAAGAACTAAAACAAGCTCAAGGACAACACTACAGTATCAACTAGAACAAAGATAGCCTTAGGAATCATTTCTGGACCGAGTAAACATTCTAACAGATATGGCCATTGTAGCATTCAGGCTAAAGCTTGATACGAATGCCTGAGAAACATATGTATCACGAGAGAGACCGTGTAACCCAGATTTTAGCTTCCTGATAAAGCTTAAAGCCATTTCCATCCAGAAACAATATCATTGGAGCTCCTGTTATTCTTGTCAAATGGGCAATTTATGAAAAAAGCAGAAAAAAATAAATGCATTCATAATACTGCAGCTCCATGACTGCCTTAACCTTGTTTGTAGCAGCAGGTCAGATGTGTCTCAGTAAGCTTTTAATGCAGTCATGTTCCAGTAAGCTCTTAAGCAGGTCTGCACGAGACTCGGCTGTCACTTCACAGGTCTCACCTTGAGCTGCTTCTCCTTCTTCTTGCGTACATCCTCCCACTCATTGACGATTCGTCCCCACAGGATCCAAGAGTCCTCCTCGAGGTGGGAGAGGTTGGAGGAGGCAGAGGAGCTGGACACCAGGGAGGAGCCACTGTTTCGTCTGGAGCCATTCATGGAGCGCAGCGACTTGCTGTCTGTCTCCAGCAGCCTGTCGTAAAGAGGTGGGATGTACTGTTAACACTGTATACAGACACAGCAACATGTTTGTTTTATTTTTAAGTCCACTACCAAGAAAGTTTGTTTCGATCAATTATCAAAATTCAAGGGTCTCATCTCAAATGACACTGCTAAAGAATGGGGGAGACAAAATTCCACACTCCAGCTTTAAGAATGGACTAAAATAAAACATTCCTTTAAAAAAAAAAACAAAACCAAAAAACAACGAAATCTTTTGCTAGAACCAACTAAAAGATACTAAGTTAAAGACACTGTACGTTAAATTCAGCCAATGCAAGAACAGGCAGTCCACACATTCTGAAGACACCATATGTCAAACTAAAATCATTATAAAACAAGCAAGTTTGAACTTTACAGTTCCAAGAACTTGACATGTAACACAAACCTTGAAAACATTATAGTCAAAACACTTTAAGTGGAAATATTCTGGTGCAGCAATGCTTCTCGTTTTCTGAAGCTTGTAACTTGCACCAAATGAGCCACACATTGAAAGAATCACTACTTTATAACAGTTTTCACGCCTGTTTGACATCCAAACAAGAGCGAGGAGTTGTGACTGCACTGCTTTCCCCTCCCCAGTCTTCACACCTTAACACTACTGAAGAGCTTCAGCAAAACTGAAAGAGACAAAAACATCACCAGGCATGCATGGATGTGCTGGACGAGCACATGGGTGCTAATATGAGTCCTTGTACTCTACTAAATCAGTGCTAAGCAATGTGCAAGCTGCGACTGTGGCAAACAGACAAACCACATCCAGTGTTGAAATCAAAGCCGCTAACATTTTGAGGGTAGTGCTAAAAATGGAGACCTCATTTAAAAAGCCACTCTGCACTGATGTGTTACAGCTTTGTGCCTGTAAAATAACCCAAAGCATTCTCCAGATCAGTCAAGTCTAAAAGTTCACATCTGATTGAAGGAGCTTTAAGTGGCTTAAAGGCAGAGCTTTAATTGTGTACCTGCACTGGTGCATTTAACTTTTAAAATTACATGCACCATATTTTTTACCTGCACCATTTGCTATATTTGTCCGTCTTTCTCAGCACCAAATATTTATTCAATTCCTGAGTTTTAAAGTGAGAATATTTTCAGTGTGTCACAATGTCATTTAAGCTGACTTTCCCTCAGACTACCTATGGTTATAGTCAAGGACATTTTGATCAGAAATCCATCTCTGCCAATGGTTTTATATCACTTTAGGACTTATTTACTGACAGTTAAATGTTTAACATTACAGCTGAAATGTAAGTCTTCCTTCACCCCTCTTGGTCACTCCAGGTGCCGGCGCTGTAACAGCACTAATAGACATGCATCATGCATCGTGTACCAGGCGGCGGCTGGTTTGACCGGGTTTTAGCAGCACAGTGCAGCTGTTGCACTGTGCTGCTCTGTCTTGTCCGTCTGTGCAATGTCAGTGTCCTCTTTTGTGCCACAGTGTTATTCGTTATAAATTTGTTTTTCATTGTGTAAGAAAATGGACGTGTGGCATAGGAGCATGTTATCAACAGTTATGTGCAGTGGTGCATGTAGAGCTGAAAATCCTGTGTGCACTGAAAGCTCAAGCAATGCGTTTTTCAGCTGGTTAATCTTGTACTGTATCACTCTTGTCAGTTTGTCACTAGAGTTACTAACAGTAACCCAATCAAGGATCAGTATGCAGAGAAAAGAAGCTGTGACTCCCAACCTGTGCAGTCATGAGGAGCTCATGACAGACACACAAAGGCTCAGACACCTGATCTCGGAAAAAGGCCCAGGCCTCTCCAGTGGAGCCTGTGACGTCACTGAGGGTGCTCCCAGAATGGCTAGGGTTACAGCCAAATTTGGGTTGTGTGGGAGGGAGGCAGTGAAATGGACGACAAAGAACGACCAGCCTGCAACTGAGCTTCTTCACTTGTATTCAGCTCTAATGTAGAGCTGGACAAAAACATCTTATAGCTAGAATTTGGCAACAATTTCCAGTTTTTCATGGGTTTTAGTTCGTCCATCACAAACAGTCATACACACTGCACTAACAGGCTGCGTTACACATGAACATGAACATACTTAGACCCCTGCTAATAATTCACTAGTAGTCAAACACAAGTCTGAGCTTTACAAATACAAAACTAAAAAAATACTGCAAAGAATTAGTTTTAGTCAAGCAATATTTGCAGTAAATAAAAGGAAATCTTCCATAAAATCTTGAGCTAGGACAAAAAGCATAAAGTGTGACTGTTAAGAATGTCACCATGTCTTCAATTTGTACTTAATTACAGCAGGAGCCTAAAAATACTGTAAACCTTACCAAGATAAACTCATGATGTACTCCTCATGTCTCTGGTTTCTATGAATTCTGGAACAAAGGCATGTCTGATTTACAGATTGTAGCAGCCAGCGAAGGACGTCCTCGTCTATGTGGCTCTATTGAACAAGCACTTGTGCTTTTATCTGCTCTGTAGGGTACAAAGGCCTCACCAGATACACGAACACCCGGTACGCATGCACAGGATGCATCATGGTATCTGTCAAAGTCCTTCCTCCTGTTGCTGCACTTGTAAAGGCCTTAGTGACAACATGATAAAATCTGGGTGTTTGGTAGGTGTCAGTGTGTTTCTACAGGATGG
The DNA here is from genome assembly GCF_011397635.1 of Epinephelus fuscoguttatus. Classification (NCBI taxonomy): domain Eukaryota; kingdom Metazoa; phylum Chordata; class Actinopteri; order Perciformes; family Serranidae; genus Epinephelus; species Epinephelus fuscoguttatus. The sequence continues at coordinate 36,094,530 of NC_064761.1, forward strand.
TTTACAAAAAAAGAGACTGCATTGTCATTCAGAAGCAAAGCGTGGCAGCAGAGACATGTGAAATGACTTGTGAAAGGGCCCAGCTGTGTGTTGGGGTGGAGGCAGGGGTCAAAGGGCAGATGAACTATGAGCCCCTTGATACGCTGGCTTCTGTTCACCAGATGGGAGTCTGCTCAGAGCTTCACAAAGGAAATTAGGGAGAAAATTAAACATTTCCCGAGTTGGTTTTGATCTGCCCTAATGAGGGAAACCATCACAAGTGTCGCTTGGCATTCTGGAGCTGTAGCTGTTGTGGGCGTACCGATGAGTCACCGACCTCGGCATTCAACAGGGCTTTGTCGACTCATTCGCTGGAGTTAACTGTGACACATCCCGAACTCTGAACTGCACACTTGGTTTCCATGCTAACACACAAGGCACTAGCCATGGGTGAGAGTCACAACGGAGGAAGAATTCACAAAGTTGGCGACGGAGAGGGGTTGCGTCACCCTCTAATGGTACTCAGATCTGATGTGAACAAGGGCACCTCAGGAGAAGCACACAGAATACATCTCAATTTACAAAAGACTGATACAGAGACATACATAGTCAACAGTTGTGTGACATCTGCATAAAATTAAGAGCTCAACAAATAAGCATGTTATGACTTACATTTCTTAGGGCTGTACCCAACACAGAATGATGTCAACTGAAAGTTGTTTGATATAAATACTTCACTACTCAAGCCTTTTATTCCATACAGAGTTTGAGCTGGGTTTGGCGGAACGTTCACGTCATATAGTAAAGAAGCCAAGTTAGCCCTCTTAACTAACTGCATTACCAATGGATGATAGATAACAACGGAGAAGAAATGCTGAAAACAGGAGGCGTCTACGACATCTTCTAGTTCTGATCAGTTTTGTTTGGGTAAGTTGATTTGTTTAAATATTTTGACGCTGTGTTCAACCGAGTTGCTGATGAGTTTACACCAGTCCAACCATCTGTTGTTTGTATAGCCTACATTCCGATCATACAGTAACAAACTGTTGTCCAAAACTTGCCGAAGTTGCTGACTTTGCAAGGTGTTCTGGGAAATTTCACCTTCCACTTCACTGAAAGTGTGGGTCGGGGTTCCCTTGGAATCTAGGGCAGGTTTTAAGTGTTGGAAACCACTTCCACTACCTCAGTTCTGTTTTGGAACACCACTAGCCTAAACGTGAACGCGCAGAACGTGCAAGTAGGTATTTCTAGGGGAAATGTGGGTATTGGGACAGGCCCTACCCTCAGTCTGGCTCCACAGCTGCCTGCAATGTGGAAATGCAAATTACTGCTTGACTTTAAGAGTCTCAGTTAGCCGATGGGGTCTCTGACTGATGATTTGAATCTTTGACTTCCCGGGGGCAGCCCTGAGATTCATGGAGATGTTATCATGTTAGTCTTGTTTATCATGTAAACAAGACTGAACTGAACTCCAACAAGTTCTGGTTCCTGCTCTAAGATGAAGGTTTACTGACTTATCAATCAACCATTCTGCTTAGTCCAGTATATCAAAAGTAACCAAAAATAAAATTTACAACCACAACTGCTCAACATCATCAGTAGGTTTCTGCAAATTCTGGCCCCTATCAGAGATGTAATTATTTCAACCTTTCTCTTTCACTCTCTCTCTATAAGCTGCAGTGTGTGCAGTCTATCCCACATCTTAACCTTTATATCTTGTCCTGGGTACTGTTAAGCCAATGGATAAGACCGTCTCAAACCAGGCCATAGCCAAATGAGCAATCAGACACACAGCGAGAACATTTCCAAACAAGTCTCAGTCTACACGCTCTGAGCTTCTTCCCCTTAACACTGCATCCAGGATACCAAGGGCCAGGTTAAACACCCTTAAACCACAAACCAGCACAATGACAAAAAGCAGACAATCCCTCAAAGAACAAACCTCGAAATCTCAAGGGCTAAACCCCAAAAAGACCAAAATCGTCCAAAACCAAACAAACTGGAGACTTGTCCTTTAACGATATTTTACTCTTTGAACTCTCCAGCTAACTAGTTGGCATGTCACGACCTGTTGGACGTCACTCTCTGTGTCAGGAGGGGGATGGTGGGGATGTGCAGAATGATTCTACAGCTGTGAAAGTGGTGCAGATGTACAAAGAAAGCAAAGCAGAAATATATTAATAAGATAAACAGACATTTGAAAACTGACAAATATTTGAGGACAACTTTATATAAAAGTTATAAGACACGTAAAAAACAAATTTTATTTTTTCAGTCATTCTTTTTAGTAGTATTATTAGAATTATTTATCAAATCAACAAATAGTTAAACAAAATTGTAGGCCAGCAGCAATCATACTTCCTGAGGAAGTTTAACTTGTTTGGGGTGTGACACCCAACAACTCTTGTCACATTTCTGAGCATTGTAATGTGTCTGTTGGTGACAATAACAAGCTGCACGGCATAATGAGTGTCAAGTTATACCACAGGTCATAACCTGTCTAACATTTTCAGTAGGAGGGTGAGTATCCACTCAATCTTCCTTATGCACAGTCCGAGCTGCCTCCCTCAGGACTTGCATTAGGGCTATCAGACTGGGTCAAATTGTTATGCCCTGTGCTAAATTCTTACTCACTAGTTGATGTCTGAAGCAAAGAATACAGGGTTTAGTTTCTATACTAATGAGGTAGATGGTCACACTGAGCAGTGATGATGTGTTCAACATTCAGTACAGTCCTGCTTATGAGTGTCTGCCAATTAGTCAGACTATCCCAGTGTAACTACCGTACACATGGTATCGAGCCAGCCTTTGAACAAAGTCTAGACGCTACCAAACAACCACCGATCAAACACTGTTAAGCTGATGGGCGGGAGAAGCTTATGAGCCAGACTACTTACCTGTTCTGCTCCTCCAGCTTGGCAAGCAGCTCCACATCGTCTGGACTGAGCTGCGCCGGCGAGGATGGGGAGAGGGCAGGCGAGGACAGAGACGTAGAAGAGGAGGTGGTAGTGGTCTGCAGGGACGTGGGCGTGGCCACCTGGCTAGCCATCTGACTGACCGTGTGGGACACCGAGTTCTTCACCCATGAGAGAGTAGAACTCAGCTTTCCAGCAACCTTGTCTGTCGCCACCTGTGGAGAATGGAGGATACCGCTTAATTCATTGATAGTGAAGTGTAATCATGCGGCAGGAAGGAAGAGTAAAAGCCACAGTGAGATGTTGATGAAGAGCTGCAGACAACAGACTGTTACTGCACCTCTGCAAACAGCTCACCCCCAACAGGTAAACTTCTTTCACCTGCCCTGCTGTGGAAAAACACATGCAGCAAAAATAATGGGCTTGCAACTGAACATGTAGCCCACGTCTTAGAAAATACTGGGATATATATCGTGTATCGCCATTCAGCCTGAAAATACCGAGATACCGTGAATTTTTGTCCATATCGCCCAGCCCTACCTGCTACTCCAAGTCTTTACATTTTGTAGACTACACTGCTAAATGAAGCTACATGCTAATGTCAGGGAAATATGTTGGGTTCATCCCACTATCCCTCCTTGACTCCTCTATCCTCGATCACTTGACCTGAAAACTGATTGCGACCCACCATCTTAAATAAGGAGCTGAGTCGAGGAGAGAGGAGGACTTTCAGAGGAGGGTAGTGAGAATATCACCATTCATTGGATGGTGCAGCACTGCAGCTGATTAGACTGCTCTGATACATCACAACATCGCCAGAGTTTCACAGACATCTCATTTCCCTAAAGACATATTTCCTCGTTTCCGCTCTCCTCCCATCTAATCCTTGCATCTCCCCCCGTGTCTTACAAGGGTGGAGGAGGAACAGACGCAAGTGGGGGAAACGTGGATGCCAGATAAGGTATTTGGATGAACCCATTAACTTGGTTGCCAATGTTGGAAATCTCTCCCCGATTTCGGATCATATTCCTGCTGGAACATGTCTGATTGTGTTTAGAAGCTTTTATTTGTGATGTTTCACAGGAAAAAGTGCTGCTGTTCTTCTTTACAGTCATTCCCCAGCTGCAATGACGGTATAGACACACCGAGATATGGACAACCCGGAAACACTGACCATTGAGAGCAGACTGGAAACAGAGTGTTTCAGACAGAGGGTGAGTACAGGTACAGGAAAATAAAGTGTTCTTTGACTATTAAAGCCTGTAGACATTTTCTAGTAGAAACCTTAAGTCAAGCATAAACCTGAAAACGAGCATAGTAGGTCCCCTTAAAAACTCTCCCTGTCAATGATGTGATGCTTACATTCTTTATGATGCATTAAATATTTATTTAAACATCATTCCTGCCAGATCTATGACAGCATGGATCCAGCATTAAGTATCAGATGGATCAATACAGCTCCTCAGTTTCAAACTTAGCATCAGCAAATTCATTTGTGGCTTTCTGATACCAAATCAATACTTTAAATGACATGCTTGTCTCCCTGTGCTTTGAGTATGGATTAAATGACAATCACTTACTATTAACTTTCTGTCAGTGCGTTCACTTTAAAAAGCAAGATGTTCTATGCAGATTTTTCAACACATTTCTTTACTGGTAACTCTTCCCATCTGCAGAAGCACAATCTAGTATTTTCTGTCAAATGTAATATACCAGTTTCATTAAGGAGGTGCTTCTTGTTCACCACAGGCCACACAACCACCAGACACCACAATGAATCATCGAGCATTCCGTTACAGTAACCTGCTGACACTTGACAGAGTGATGTAGGTTTTACATTTTGTGGTATACCGCCAACAACAGCATGAAAAACAAGTACTTGGATCGGTGCTCCTTAATAGCCAATCTGCTGTCATCAAAACAAGCCGCTACAGAGAGAATGTAAGTACCTGCTGAACAATACTGATGGTAAAACCAATCCCCTGCACCAACAGTCCATAAAGTGAATGCAGGGCATCTTCTATGCATTCCTACCTGCTATTCCAAATCGTAGCTGCTTATATACTCCATGAGAAAATCCAGTGTGTATCCAAGAGAACACCACAAAAAGAAGGAAAAAACTATCACGTTTGACTGTGAGTGACACGTCCCAACATGACGGTAATCCACCTTTCTGAACCTTCGACCGTTTTAATGACACACTGCCCTGTAGTCATATGCTGATCACACTGTCAGGAAGGGTCAAAGTGCTCCACCTAAGATAGGACTTCTTAAAGTCTCTGTACAACGGGAAGTGGATCTCTGCGCTCAGCGAAAAAACTCTTGCACCTGAGAAAAAACTGACTTTGCCTTTAGTTTCAACCCAACAGGAAGTCTGGATATCAGCCAATCATTTCATGCATCTTATTCCGTAAAAAAAATAATGAGTCATTTCTCTGAGTATCAGTTCTACAGAGGGTCAAAGACAAAGCGGAGAAGGAGAGAAAAACAAAGGAGGTGGAGAAAAAGATTGTGGTAAATGTGGTGATAGGAATGTGCTACAGTACAGACTGAAAATATCTTAGCTAAGGTTTTTTTTTTTTTTAAGCGGCCTGTATTCAGACAGTTTCACTCAGTGACTTTACAGTTACCACACAGCACACAGCAAAGAGGTGAATACTGTTTTAACGTTATTGTTGAATGTCTTTAAATACAATATGATTAAGAATAATGTGAGGTTATGTGGGTTAAACACTAATGATTGGAAGCAGACACTGGCTAAATCCTCAATGGGTAGATCTGGAAAAAAAAGTTTTATTATATCTTTTATTACGGTGAGGTTCAATGGAATCTGTTTGATACTTTAACATGGGATTTTTCCCACACTGACAGATATATAATCCCACAGAGACTGTAAAAATTAGTCCTGACCCACATTCTCTTGTCATTACACTGCAGAGCTTTAAGTTGAAAGCATTTAAACCTGAAACAAATTGTCATGAAATCCTGCATGTCTGCAACCTCCCTAGAGCCAGGCGGCAAAGAAATCACGCTTTGGATGAAGAAGAAATTTTAATTAAATTTCCTCTAAATTTTGAGAAATGTGTGTATGAACTAAGGATCAGACAATATACAGTTCCATGGTAGATCACAGTAAAAAACATTCACAGTAAGATGATTGTGGTGAATTTTTCATTATCGAGATCATCATGTCCAGCAGCACTGAAAGAGACTGCTGGGCAACCAACAATAAAATACACTCTGCAAAAACAGGTGTATTGCATAGTTGAAAAGCCTGGCTTTTTAAGATTGATTGTTTCTTAGTATAAAGGATGTTCACTAAACAAAGATGTGTGTCCTATCTGTGAAAGTGTTTTAACATCAGGGGTGGGCAAAATGGCCCTAAAATAATAATATGGTATTTTTGCAATGATGATATTCTTGACAATATGACAAATTAGTAATATATATAATTAATTTAAGGACATAGAATTGCAACTAAATAAGTGATATAGTTTTACAGTTTGCCTTCAAATATTTAGTAAAACTAAACAAAAATGATCTCTCATTTCTTTAGTTTGTGAACAACAGTAACTCAGAGTGAGATTCAGATTCTGTTACAATATTAATCTACCATTTATTACACATTTAAACAGCTCCCTAATACGAAAAATGTCCCCTGGGATCTATATGTATAAATCAACAGGTGATTTCCTTCTTTTAGCAAAATCCTAAATGATTGAGTTGGGGTTTTTGTCCCACCTGGACCTTTATGCTCTGCCATTTCTCCTCTAATCATCACGCTGTAACCTGTGGAGGTTGTTATGATACCACAACTATTTCACATTACCAAAGGTTCATGACAAAATCACTTGACGACACTGACTCCGGTGTGCGTACAGCGACAGAGCAGAGGGAGAGACACTGTGCTGCTGCCAGGGGAGCCGCTGAATGAGTTCCCTCTGAGTGGTAACTCACTAAAAGAGTCTGAGAAATCTGGGGCTGTTCATAAAACATTCAGGACACCACAGTTTGTTCCACACTACTGAAGCTACTCCCCTTTTTGAAACCACCGCAGAGTCGGTAATAATTTTGCTTTCAGCCGTGCTTGTTGTTGCCATTGGTAACTCAAATCTACTGTGATAAAGACAAAAATGCTAAAAAAAAAAAAATAATAATAAAAAATCAAAGAAAACATATATGTTGGTGAATTATGAATTCACTTACATTATGTATAGTAAAAGCTACTGTATATTATGATGCATGCTCTACCTCTGGGGTCTCCTGGCATTGTGCCTGTGCCCAGTCTATTCTGAAATGGAACAAAACAAGAAGCGGGTACACTGAACTTTTACTGTTTTCATGACAACACCCTGTTCCTGAGCTTTCACTGTGGGGGGCATATTTACTGACCTTCCCAGTACCATGTGGCTCACTGTCTCACACATCACCTATAATTAGACAATTAAAGTGTGATTTATCTATATAACAGATGATCATCTGTCTTTATCTCTGTCTTTTAAGAAAAAGACCTTCATGAGTTAAACTTTTTTTCCCATACAACTCAGTACACTGCTCACACAAACACTAATTCAATGATTGTGAAAACGCAGTTTACCCACTCTGACTGCCATTACCAAAAATAACAGGATCCACACCACTAACGGACACATCCTGCTCCTGCACAGAGCCAGAATATCGATTGGGTGTGTGCAGTGCAACCTGACACAGATGTTGATCAGCACATTTTCCCACTTCAACAGCAGAAAAGTAAAAGCGTACACGGTCATCCAGTTAATTAATACATCCTTTTGTTTGTATTACACAGATCTGACAGAGTATTAGGACATCTAATCTTCCTGACAGACACATTAACCCAGTTATAGATAACTGCATCTAACTGAATTATAAAAATGTAAAAAGGATCAAAAATTAGATATGGGAATATTTAAAAAAGAACAATCTGATTCTGAAAAACTGCGCTCCCCAGTTTGTATCTTACACCAATGTTTCTTCCCCCCTACCCAACTCTTTTTTGCACCACTGATCCAGGCTAGCATTGTGTCTGCAGTCTTCCTCTTTGAGAGCAAAGAAGAAAACATGAGGTTTCTTCACAGACCGACTCCCAATGTGGGACACCATGCAGAACTAAATGGGGGAGAGAAAAGATGACCACGTAGACTAAACACCACGTGGGGCCAAGTGGAGGTTAAGGTCTGGACCTTGCCTTGTTAAAGTGTGCTCTTATTAGGTCTGATTAATGATTAGCCTCATAAATAATGATCTTAGTTAATTTCCTGATTCATAAAACTTCGACAAAACAAACAGCAGTATGATTTATTGCAGCTGTTTTTTTTTATCGCAGATTAAAAACAACCCAAATGCAGCATTCTGGGAGCAAAATGTGATCAGATCTAAAATCAACTTAGTCAGGACAGGGGAAGACCACGCTTTGAGAGATGCCAGTGTCCAGGTGGCCTTAGAATACATTCCTTCTAGCAAGCCCAGCCAACTGAAGCAAGGCGTCCCTATAAATCCTGGATACAGAGATTGTTTCTGCTTTTGTTTGCCAAAGAACTCAAAGGGGGCCCTGAGATGCAGTGCGCATAGCTAATGAAACCCACAGCGAAGCACGAATAAAAAAGCCCCGGCGAAACAACTTCAAGACGATTGGGGAACTGAGAAAGAGCAGAGAAGCATTTCCTTTCTCCTAATTCAAAATGCACGCCACCCAACAGATATCTCAGGGTGCTGTAAAACAGACTCTTAAAAGACCCAGGACAAATGTAAAACTACAAGGTTCAGACTACAAGGTGTTTATCATCGTCATGTGAGGTGACAAGACAGATTCATCTCGCCTTTCTCTCTTTTGCTTCTCTTTCCTCGCATACCATTTCTAGGCAATGAATGAGGACAAACTGTGTGGCCCAGCAGGAGAGAGCATGGCCATCTTCAGGGAAACATGCTGTCCATGTGCTGTGTGAGGGTATTAAAACACAGGCCTGACTTACAATAACACGCTCACACTGAGGTAGAAAGGCCTTTCACTTCACACACAGGGGGAAGCTCAGATTTTCCCAGTGTACAATCAGCATTTCAATGGTCCCACTGAAGGCTATTCTTCATTATGCAGCCACATAATGAGAGCTGCAACCACTGGCTAGTAATTTACACTTGGCCTGCAAAACCAGCACTGCAGAAAGTAGCCTTACAGTAGTGTAGGAAATGTTTCAATCGATAATGTTAAACATATATCTCAGCCTTGGTTAGTTTATTCTGAGGGAGTGAGAGCCAGTCTAAAACACCGGCCACTAAGCACTCTGTGAAAGTGTGTGTAAGCTCCATTGTCTACATCAGTGACTGGCATATGGTCCTCCACAGACCACCTCTAGATCTGTGCAATATGCCCATATGTGGTATTGGGCCACTTGAAAAGCTCACTCCATTCACTTGCACTCACTAGTTTGACAGATGTCACTACAGCCTCTTGTAACCACTCAACCAAAACTTTCTCTGTGTGTGATAACCCCAAAATACAAGTCCCAAAACATGTGGGCTATTATAACTCATTCTGTAATGTTCCTCTGAGGTTGGTGGTCAGATTAAAGTTTCTGTGGTAACTCTTTCTGTATTCTCACAGATACAACTTCCAGAAAAACACTTGACAAAAAAGAGAAGTTCAGTGTTAGTTACCTCCCAGGAAACTCATTTTACAAATCGCATGAGTCGCTAACCTACACATGCTAATTTAAGCACTCTGGGTGAATTCTGATCACAGAAATGCAGAGTTGCAGAGGTGTACTGAAACTGAATACATTGAGTCAAAGGATGAGCTAAATTAGTGGTAGAAGTACTCATATCTTTTACTTAAAAAGGTCCAGTGTGTAGGGTTCAGGCGGATATATTGGCAGAAATGGAATAGAATATATAAGTATGTTTTCTTTGGTGTATAATCACCTGAAAATAAGCATTGCTGTGTTTTCGTTACCTTGGAATGAGCCATTTATATCTACGTAGAGAGCGGGTCCTTGTCCTTGTCTACAGAGATCCACCATGCCCAGAACGGACAAACCAAATACTGGCTCTAGAAAGGGCTTTTCGCATTTAGTGGCGGCTACCATAGTTAAAAGCCCCTCGTTGACAAGCAGCATTGGAAAAACACCACATTTTCTAACATGCAACTGCTTCATTCAGTGTTTTTACTGGTTTTAATCACCTGGTCTGTTTGTTTTGCAGAGGAAGAGATCTCTGCGGATAATTTGGCTCACGGTAAAAACCTCCTGAACGTCTAGATCCTAAGTTATATGATGCAGACTGTCTCCAACAAGCCATCTACATTGGAGAAACACTGATTTGTAACAAGCACTGCTTTACTCTGTGTTTTCCTTAGTGTAAATCACCGGGTCTGTTTGTTTTGGAGAGGAGGAGACAACTGTGGATAAGTCGGCTCCTGGTAAAGAACTCCTGAAAAAATAAATCAGACAAAAGGTGAGCCCACATTAGCAGAACCTTGTTGCAGCAAACTGCTTTGTTTGGTGTGTTTGGTCTGTTTGTTTTGGAGAGGAAAAGACCTCTGCGGATAATTCAGCTCCTGGTAAAAACCAATGATCTCGTTGAGAGAAGTTAAGCTCGTTGCTTTATGCAATACTCACCGCTACACACCACTACATCTCCTTCAATCTTACACAATGTTCCTTCAAGTAAAAGTAGCAACACCACAGTGTAGAAACACCTGGTTACAAGTAAAAGTCATGCATTCAAAAACTTACTTGAGGAAAAATACAAAAGTTCTTTTATTGTTTTCAAAACACATACTTAAAAAAAAAAAGATTAAAGTTTCAATTATAGTACTAAAGAGTCAACCAAAAACAAAAAAAATTTAAAAAAAATTTTTGATTTCATTCCTTTAAGGCACAAACCCAGATGGTTATTGTACCCTGAAACTCTCGTACCCTACCACAGAATAAAATGTGTTACAATATTGGTTATATTTATTGAAACATTAATGTGTGCATCACTTTTATGTTGCAGATGGCAAAGAAGGGGCTAATTTTAATGTATATCTTTCGTAATATATCAGAACTTATGGGTTGATTTACAGTCTTAATAAACCTAATTTGTAAAGTAACTTGTAACTAAAGTTATGAAATAAAAGTAGTGGAGTAAAGAAGGTTTTATAAGGTGTTAAACTTTGGGTTAATCGTCCCCTACATCTGTGGCCACAGAGCCGTGGTGTTGTTGCAACTTGCAAGTCACTTCTCCGCAGTTTGAGTTAAATATATCCTCGGCCTGCACGCAGCCAATGCCACACAGGGCTGAGCAGTGTAAATCCTCTGCTTAGGCTACACACCATGCTCCCAGCCATCAAACACATTTTAGTTTACAGGCAGTAAATAGACAGAGGAGAAGTCTCTGCTCCTTTTATGGCTCGCTGTTGTGGTGAGCTGAAATGGACATGTAGCATCAAATGCAACAGTGTTCAGTGTCTTACATGCAGAAAGCGCTAACGATGGCGAGTTTGACGAGGCTTACAGGCGGGTTCAACACTTAAAACGTTTGGTTATTTCAAAATAGCAAAGCAGAAAAAAATCTCATCCCTCATTAAATTACAGTTTGTTTCCAGGTGATAGTCGGAGCCCTTAGCAAGCAAATTAACTAGTTTTCCAACACTATGCTAAGCGTCCACTGACATGACTAACAAACGGTTAAAAAGCGAACAGTGCGACAAAACAGCTGCAAGAGTTCAGAAGTTGAAACCGTCTACTTCTTGGTTGTACTGTCATCCCAATTCACTTGGACTCTTACAGTGATAACTACAAGTCGTTTTCTGAGTTACTGTTCGCTCCAGTGCTTAGTCAGAGCCCGAAAAAAACACAAGAACAATCCTTTACCTTGAAGCGTTTTTAACCAACGGCAGCAAACGTCGTCTGCTTCCCATGCACGAAAGTAAAGTCCCACTGTTGTAAGAAAAAGACCGGTTTTCGGACGCTTGACCCGAATACATCAGCTATATTCTCCAAGTTAGCATAGCTAGGTTTCCACTTGAAAGCTAGCCAGCGCTGAGTTAGCTAGCTAGTTCCCATTGACTCTGCGGGTCCAGCCCATGCAGCCGTATAATACGTGTACACACTAATGTCTGCAGAGCTCAGACAGACGGCGGCGGCCTACTAAATGTTTACATCGCACTGCGCATGCGCTGTCCGCTTCTACTCTAAGCAACACCGCCACCAAGTGTTTGAGATGAGGAACTGCACTTTAAAGAACTTTATTTTGATTAATTCAGAAACACTGTATTTACCAATAAACAAAAATAGCTGTTAACTGAAGGAGAGCTAGGCTATCTTCAGGTAGAAGTTTTAGCTTTTAATAACTTTTAATTAACAATTTAGAATTACAGTAATAAGGCAAGTCCACCGTATTATCAAAGAGGAGCATTTTGAGCATATTACACTTACTGCCTGGTCTCAGGTACACAGCAGCTGTCCTGTACACTCAGTGGCCACTCAGGTAGATGCATCCATATTTGAGCATATTACACTTACTGCCTGGTCTCAGGTACACAGCAGCTGTCCTGTACACTCAGTGGCCACTCAGGTAGATGCATCCATATTTGAGCATATTACACTTACTGCCTGGTCTCAGGTACACAGCAGCTGTCCTGTACACTCAGTGGCCACTCAGGTAGATGCATCCATACAGTCTAATATAATCCAACACAACAGCCCTGCCTAATGTCTTTACAATGGTCTTAAAGATGGTGTTGTGCTGGACTTTTCTAATTAGAGACACCTCTCAATATAATACAGTCCAGTACAACACCACCACTAAGTAATGACCTCAGTGCTAAATGCTATAATGTAACTGAGACATGTTGGTGTATGATAGTGTCAAAAAAACTGAGCATTATATGTAAAATTATAAAAGTAGACCTTATGGCAGAAAAGTTAATTGTGGTAATTGTGAGAAGGCCAATGTGGTGCACTGACTACATACAAGCCTTTTAAAAACTAGTTGAGTACTATACTCTATAAAATATTCTAGCTTAGTCAAAAAAGATTTATTGGTGTTATATTATATTAAAGGTATGTAATGCAAGACAAAGTTATTTGGTCTTCATTTGAGAGTTAACCATATTATTTTCAGGGTCTGGATATTTGTACATTTCTGCACAGTTGAGCAGTTTGTTTGCATATTTAGATTTTATACATTTTAGGGATTTGCAGTACAACAAAAAATCATTACAGAAAGCTTAAAAGATGTTTGGTGTTTTCATAAATTTTGCTTTGTGCATGTCATATTTGGCCATAATGATAATTGTGTTAGTCAACATATTGTCTCATCCTTCTTTCATAAATACATGACATTCTTTTGTTTAAACATTCTTCCATCTGTTTCCAAAATAGTTGGGAATGACCACACGTTGCTACTGGTTTCAGTATCTGAAGTGCAGAAAGAACAAACATTACTCTCAAAGTTAAGTCTCATTCTAAGGGATTCACTGGAAGGATATATATTATTAATTAATTTGAAATTAATTTCTTTGCCTTTTAAGAATTCATCCATGTAAAAAAATACATTACTCAAATGAATTGGTTTGGATATAGATCATCAGTTAATATTTTTCCCATCTGACTACTATTACATTTTTTAATTGAGGATTTGAACTTCTCCGATATATAGATTTGGCAATGTTGATACTGAATTGGTTTGGGGATGGTATATCCTCAAGCTGAAGTGCGGTACTTATCTCAAAGCACTTAGGTTACCAACAAACCTCTCAGGTCAGGGCTGTAGTCACCTATGTAACATTACCTCTTGTTACACCTTCTGCAGCCAACCCTCGTGGGTGTGGGGTGAGGGAAAACCCCCAGGAGACATTTTTTAGAGTGCTCAACAAACTATCTTAGAGCATCTGCAATCAAAAATCTTAGATCAGGGGTTGTCAGGTTTTTAAGGGACTAACAGATGATTGAGGGCTGCAGAATAAAAATGCACTTTTACATACTATCACTTTACAAAAACTAGAACAGTCAACATTGATACAGCCTACCTAACACTTATGTTATGTTTTAGGTTTCACTTTTGAATACATTTAAAAGCAATGAACAACAGTGAACAGTGCACCGTAATATTATAACAAGTATTTATGATTCTGATTACATTTGCTAATGATTATTTCAGACAGCAGTGTGTGGTTGTTTTATTCTTCCAATTCTATCAATATGTGCAATCAAGTCATCCTGGTAGGACCATAACAGCATCTCTGTAATGCTCGCCTTTTAAAAACTAGCTGAGTACTGTACTCGTTTAGTGAGAAAAGGTGTAATGGTATTTTCGCGTACTTTACAAACACATAACAAGCATTCTCAGTTGCCATAAGAAAAGCACTTTCCATCCTTGGAGGGGACTGCTTGGCACATGTCATTAGGGTTATCAAGGGGGCATGTTAGCATGTCCCATTACTGACATTTATTTCAGTTATGGCCACAGCACCTCCTGAGGACTGGAGCTCCCACCAGCTCTTAACACTGACCAGAACAATATTCACCTACTCTGCCCTTCCTGACCTCTCGCCCTGCTGATCTCAGTACAGTTTTACATTTTAGTGAACATAATGCCTCGGTAAATATATCCACCGACAAAGACTATAGACTTGTAAAGGACTATTTACAGTTGTTGTAAATTTCAAATTGTTAATGACCTCAATCTGTTATGTTTAATCTATTCCAAAATAAAAAAAAAATAGGGAGTAGTTTGTATAAGAGAATACATTCAGGAAACAGAAGGCAACAAAAGGAAGAACCTGAGCCATATTGGTATTAGTCATTCTTTCATCACAGATATGATTATGTATCACCACACTTCAGACATTAATAAGCCAGTAACAGTGAAGATAGAGTAGATTATATTATGAGTGCTTAAGACAAAGAGTCTCAAGCTTCCTGTAGCTCTTTGTGCGTAGTGCTGATGATTATCTGTTCTTCAGAAACTTACCTGAGGTTCATTGCTGAGAGAAAAGTTACTTCCGTTTGAGCAGACTGGAGGTTCAAACACTGCTGTCACAGCGCCCACAACAGAATCAAAAAATACCATTAATCAAATTAGAAAAACCTCGCTTTTTACTTTGCGGTTATTCTTCAAAAAACAAAACTCTAAACCGTGATAAAAGTATCTACGATGACCTCAACAGTGATCAGTAGCTGCTTCGCTTCCTCTGACAGCTGACATTCACTGAGCCAGAGCTGTCAATAGAAACTCATGATTAAGTCACTACATTATGGCGTAAGTGTTCTGATGAAAAAGTGAGCGAGCAGACTGCCTTGGTTCACATACCAAACAATCCTAAAACCCACTTTTCAGGTTTCACATGAGAGCAGTGACGCATCTCTTTTGTTGGCTGTTAGACACTCCTCTGTTCTTAGAAGGAGCTGAAAAGCAGTAGAGGAATTTGTAAACGCACAGTGTTATGGTTTTAAGTGGGAATTATGAACTCTTGATGCACACAAGTCAAATATGACATCAGTCGTTCAGCAACATAACTCATATGTGAGTATGTATAGTATAGTATATATATATTATGATTAATCTTAAATCAGCTATTTTGTGAGGACATAGGTTTTTTAAGGTTAAATGACTAAGATGCAAGCATAAGTTCACTTTTAGTTAAACACACATTTCTTACTTACACTACAGCTACAAGGACTAAACACAACATTTTACAAACAAGACACAAGAGGGAAAGGAGAAACTGGTACACGATGCTGTGGCTAATGAATGACTCCAATGAATAATGCAGTTTTCTATTGTGTAGTGTATATGAGACCTGATAAACAGATGGTAAATGGACTTGCACTTGTAAAGCGTCTTTCTAGTCTTCCCACCACTCAAAGCGCTATTTTTTTATTTTATTTTATTTTATTTATTAAACCAGAAAAAAACTCTTGTGATTAAAAATCTCAAGAACAAACATACAAAACAGAAAATATGCAGCTCTAAAACAAGCAATATAAAACACAAAATGACATTACTACAAAGAAAAGCCAAAAAGTATGTACATATGTGCTGTAAGTGAATCATAAAAATGCAAAAAAAGAGGCAACTACACATGAGTACAAAGACCAGCTCAAATACCCCCTGACATTGGCATATACACTTACCGGCCACTTTATTAGGTACACCTTGCTAGTACCTGGTTGGACCCCTTTTGCCTTCAGAACTGTCTTAATTCTTGGTGACATAGATTCAACAAGGTGCTGGAAACTTTCCTCAGAGATTTTGGTCCATATTGACATGATGACATCACACAGTTGCTGCAGATTTGTCGGCTGCACATCCATGATGTGAGTCTCCTGTTCCAGCACATCCCAAAGGTGCTCTATTGGACTGAGATCTGGTGACTGTGGAGGCCATTGGAGTACAGTGAACTCATTGTCATGTTCAAGAATCCAGTTTGAGATGATCTGAACTTTGTGACATGGTGCATTATCCTGCTGGAAGTAGCCATCAGAAGATGGGTACACTGTGGTCATAAAGGGATGGACACGGTCAGCAACAATACTCAGGTAGGCTGTGGTGTTTAAACCATGCTCAGTTGATAATAAGAAAATATCCCCCACACCATTACACCATCAGCAGCAGCCTGAACCGTTGATACAAGGCAGGATGGAACCATAAACACCAAATTCTGCTCCTACCATCTGGATGTTTGCTTGCCAAACTTTGTACGTACCTTTGGTACGGAGAGCGGCCATTTTCAAGTTTTTGCTCCATGTACACACATAAATGTGCTGGAATGGGCCAATAATAACCGTAAACAAGAGAATGCAGATGAAAAAGTCTAAGAAATGTTAAAGACATCCTGAGTCTGAGCTTTTACACTACATGTCCCATTCACTCATTTAGGCACATGTTCACACACTGTTGGCCAAGGCTACCATTCAAGGTGCCACCTGCAGCTACTGAAATAAGTAGCAGGTGGCAGCTTGTATGGTAGCCTTGGCAACCAGTGTGTGAATTGCTGAATGTGGCTCTGTAGTGTAAAAGCACTGTGAATGATCGGAGGACTATAAAGGTGCCATACAAGTGTAAATTCATTTACCTTTTACCATTACTCAGCTTTAACATTCACATACACTCACACACCAACGGCACAACTATAGAGCAATACGGCGTTCAGTATTTTGCCAAAGGACACTTCGACAAGCGGACTAGAGAAGCCGGGGATTGAACTGCTGATCTTCTGATAAGTGGACAATCAGATGAGCAGATGAGGTGACTGTTACCTGAGAAGCAACGAGTCAAATTAACAGTCTAACATGTTAGTACTAAGTAGCCAACTGAAGTTATAAATTATGAATTTAAGAACCTCTGACCTCTCCTCAATACCATTGTTGAAAAAAATCACTAATCTTTTAATGTGAAACTCTTTTCTTACATGTTTTTACCAATTCAAATCACCAGGTCTGTTTGTTTTTCAGAGGAGGAGAGCTCTGCGGATAATTTGCCTACCATTAAAAATGTCCTGAACTTCTGGATTTGAAGTTATCAGAAAAGAAAGGTGAGCAGACATTAGCAGGCACTGGGCTAGAGGCCTGTCTGGGACTTATCAAACAGCACTGGAGAAACACTCATTCATTACGTGAAACTGCTTTTTCAGTGTTTTTACCAATTGAAATCACCTTGCCCGTTTGTTTTGGAGAGGAACACATGCGCTTCCTTCTACAGAGCGGTGATGTATAAACAAACAAAATGGCAACCACACAAACATTTGTCTAGACGGACGGTGGGGTTGCTACAGTAAATCTACACTTTGCTGGCAAAGCGTTGATAAATTCAATAGGGTGAACCAGCTCTTCAAAGTGAACGAGAGCCAAAGAACCGGCTCTCACAAGTGAACGAGAAATCCCATCACTAGTTGTGATGGTCAACTTTCTCGCACATGCCTAGTGACTGGAACCGTAACGCGCATGTGCGAAAACTCTCCATTTTCAAAGGACCTGCATATTGCAAGTTTACATGACAACGGAGACGGTGCTGTTTCCAAAAAATTGCACTCTGGAACCCGTTTTCGAAACGCTGCATTTTCAGGCACCCAAAACGCCGCTGCAAATAAAGTTTACTGTTTTCAGTTGAAATTGTTGTCGTATAAACAGGACCTGAAGGAATTCAACCTGGATAAATTTCAGCTGGTTGCAATTGGTAGTCCTCACCACTAGATGACACTAAATCCCCCTGAATCTGACACACTGCACCTTAATAAAAATGATCACGCTGATTTCTAATCTTGCATTTTTGATAGTAGCTTTAGTGTCTTGAGAGTGAAACATGAACATGATAAACATGACATTAATGTTATGAGAGATGGTGGAACTACATTGTGGTGAACCTTCTAGCTTAAAGACAATGAAATAAAAGTCTGAGGCAAACACATGTCGTTAAATACACACATACTGATACACCAATTGTCATTGGGTTCATAGTGAGTTTAAAGTCCATGCCAGATACTTTTTGTGGTTGACTGGCTCTTAGAGGTTAGGTATGGTCGCCTACGTTGGAGGGATGTTTATCCAAGATGCACAAACAGCTGGCTACCAGAGGTTTCAAAGGTTTAAAGAAGGTTTGGGTCAGTGTCCTGGTTTAGTAGCCATGTAGGAGAAAAGGGGTCTCCATATGTTGATTGTTGCCGTTTGCAGGGTATTGTAAATCTCCCTGATGTCTTGCTGGCCAGATCTCCCGGGGGTTGAAGAAAGAGCTGGTCCTTGTAACTTGAATGTTGTACTGTCTGCGTTCAAAGCATGCAGGGACTTTCTCCTACAGCAGCGAGATTCAAACTTGGCAGCACCATGGAGACTGCAGGCCACTGAATCTAATACACTGTCACAACAATCACATCTCAGTCTGTCAGGCATAGATAATTAGATAGCCATGAACACAGAGGGAAATAGTAATTCTCAGTAATGAGGTAGAATTGCTGCCCCTCAGAGAATAAAATGAAAATAAACTGGCAAAGCATTAGAAAGAGAAGATAGCTTTTTAGAAATACTTCCACCTTGATGATTTGTGTTGCAGTAGCCGTGTGTTGGACGAGCCAACAAAGGCTGAAATCATTATGTGACAGGTTTATCAGATATTTAACTGACTTATCACTCAGTTAACTGTGACTATGATGGTATTGTTTGCAGTCACACCCATATCCTCAGTTACATTCTGCTGTATACACCTTTTAATCCCTGCCAATCACTGGCTAAATACTCAGTTTATGATGCAGAACTACGTAATTCATCTCGAATGAATCACTCTATTTCTGCTGCTAGTAGGTGATTAAAGAAAGCTTCAATAATGCCAATCACAGCAGCTCCTGATAAGATAAATGTTTTTTGTATTTCTTTTAATAGTTTTATATTTAAGTTTTTAAAACTGGCCCATGGTACCAATTCTCAGTTTAAAGTGTGTTGTATCTCCGACAAGTGCATTTGAGTCAAGTCCCTGTCCCTACCTCTTCAAACTCACTTGTAGCAGCCGCATGCAAACAACAATGGAAGATAGTCTGGCATAAAACCACATCATCTATTTCCAACTCTCTGCCAGATTCAGGTACACCAACTGTCCAGTGCAAGCGGAGACAGACGCCAAATTACTTTCCCACTTCCACGTCTTTTCAAACCAAAACTCAATCTGAATTAAAGTTTCCCACGTTGTGTCTCTCAAAAGTAATTTTATCAAAAACAACATGCAGTTTGGGTCTGTGGTGCATAAAGAGGCAGAGGAGGAGGGCAGAGCTGCATGTCTGTTCTTTGGGATATGTTCAACAATATTTAAAGCTTATTTGGAAGATAATTATAAGAATTATAGGGGCTATTAAAAAGAAAGAAGGAGAAGAGAATGAGGAGTGGAGGAGAACAAATTGAGAAGAGGAGAGGAGAGCAGAGCCTGATTGTTGCAACTGAACACAGGCCTACTTTGTAAAGTAGACCTATGCACCACTAAAGTGTGCACAACATGGCATTGTTTTCTTTGTTGTTGCCTGTTATAACAAAATTATAAATGTAGAATGTAAATGTGAATGTGTAGCAGCTGCTAGGTGTATGTAGTATAGATATTTAAACACCTCATTTATAAGCTTACCTCTGCTCATTTCTGTGCACAAATGTACTGTATGCACTCAGGCCTCAAACTCTAAAAACCCTTTGGTGCTGGTGGATAGAAACCTTTTGGGCAATAAATCCAATTCTGTTTCTGAGTAAATATTTTAATTAAAAAAATAGGCTATCACCACGAAACTTTACCAGGTGATTAGTTACATCAAGTTTAAATTATCTGCATTATCTAATTAAATAAGCACTACTTTGCTTATTAAATATTTAAATTTGAGCTAAAATCAAAACCTAAACGTGTATTTTGGATGTGTTATTTCCGCCCCGGGCCGACAGGGGGCAGAGTGGTGAATCCTCCGCAGCATGGCGTCTACGCACCTCATCCTGTGACACGCTATTTACGGCGCATGCGCACGGCAATCTTCCTTTTTCCAGTGCAGCGGAGTCAAGCCCCAGTCTTTGGCTCCGGGCTCCTTCATAAGGAGACGAAAAGACTGCAAAAATGGTTTGTAATCCGTCCCAATATGTGTCTCCATGCATTCCTAACACATACATGATGTGCTGTGTGCTGTCAGACATTTGAAAACATGCCGCTGATGTTCAGATGAAGATAGATTAAGTCATGCTAACGCTTACCCGGGTCTGCCTAAACGTGGCCTAATGGCTACTGTCACAAACTGGCTGCTTCCTTTTTCCTGTTGCCTGTTGTACTGTGTTATATTCCTCAGTATGCGTAAACTCGGTCCCTAAACTCACATCCCCCAAATTTCCATTTTATACAGCGTACTATTAGCCTGATTGCTCACCGTTAGCCTGATGTAGCAGTTATGCTAACTCCTCTCGTTCATTCCCATTGGCCCAGGTGGCTAATGCTAGCCGGCTCTAACGGTACCGTGTGACAGTGACAGGCTCATAACTCTGACCACAGTCACATAGTACGTGAAGTTAGCTGTTGTGACAGTGTGTGTCTGCCCCCTGATGCTAACTGTGTGCATGTCCTCCTGCAGGGTTTTGTTAAAGTGGTGAAGAACAAGGCCTACTTCAAGAGGTACCAGGTCAAATTCAGGAGGAGGAGAGGTAAGAGACCCTGTGCCAACCATCCTCCGCCAACTGTCAAAGTTCATTGTGATAGTGTTGAAGTAACTGTGTGTGTTTCTTCCAGAGGGAAAGACCGACTTCTTTGCTCGTAAGCGCCTGGTCGTACAAGATAAGAACAAGTACAACACACCCAAGTACCGCATGATTGTCCGCTTCTCCAACAGGGACATCTGCTGCCAGGTGAGCATACACTGAGATTGTTCATATCCGTTTACCGTCTTTGAACTGATGGCAATGTATGGACTGCAGTACTCCAATAGTTAGATAATTCTGTGAAAGAAATTGTAGCTGGTCTTCTCTGACAAACTGAAACACAGTCGAAGTAAATGGTCAAATTATGATGTGGCGTTTTCGAATTATTGCTGGGTGTTTTGGTCAGATCATAGAACGTATGCAAGTAGGGATGCAACCTTATGGATTTTGTCTACTGATAACCGATAATTACCTGCCTTAGATCTGAGGTTAAGTAAGATGTAGTGAGAAGATATGGCTGATTTAATGTTCCATAGCCCTGACCTAATTAAATCAAACTGACATCACTATTGCTAACACAAGAAAAACAACATGAGGCTGTGGAAAAGAGGGAGATTTTCTGGGCTATTGTCAAATGGTCTACCCATAACGCCCTGCCCTCATATGACCCCACACCACACATGTGTCATGAACATAATGCATACAAGGATGTGAAAGTGAAATGACTTTTAATCAGTAATTAGTATTAGATTTTTAGATAACGGTAAGAGAGGGAAATTATGAAGCCTGGTGTTACTGTGTAATTCTTTGTGTATCCGTTAAGTGTATAAACTATACTGCAGAGTGTAGTCTCTACTAACAGAGACAGACAGTGGTAGCTGACTCACACCCAGGTGCCGTCTTGCCGTTCCACGATAGACTGGCCTACAACTACCAAGTAGAATAGCGCTGCGATACAGATTCACCTCACCCATTATGACACGTACTCCAGACTGGTTTGCCAGGTAACGATACAAATAATCGCTAACTATAGCATCACATGGCTAGCGGTAATTAAAAAGGTTAACAACAGAGACAAGCCGCTAGATGTAAGCCGAGTCAGTCCACCAGCGCTGCGTCTAACCTGTTCGGCGGCTGGAGATCACAACCTCGGCACAGTCCTGTTGTCCTCCTCTGGAACTGTGAAAGACGTCCACACCGCGATATGTTTTGCCATCTAGACAGTGTGCTGCAGTTGTTGTTGTTCTTTGTTTATTGGCGGCTTGCAAACCAAGTTTAAAGGTACATGTACCACCACCCACTGTGTCGGGTGTGTAGATGCTGTCCCTGTTGAGTCAATGAAAACAATTGGCGCTATTTATCGGTTGTAATTTTAATTATTGGAATAATGCGTAATTATATAATGTCCCATATCATGCATCCTTATATGCAAGTTATACTGTCTTGTGTACAACAGCATCAGTTGTCTTTTACACTTCATAATTGACATGAATGTGCTATAAATTCAGTATTACTTGTGACTGTGTTACAGATCGCCTATGCCAAGATTGAGGGTGATATGATTGTGTGTGCGGCCTACTCACACGAGCTGCCAAAATATGGAGTTTCCGTGGGCCTGACAAACTACGCAGCAGCCTACTGCACTGGTCTGCTGCTGGCCCGTAGAGTACGTATGAACTTTTTTTCTTTAATCCAGGTTCAAGATGAACAAAATGTGTTTTGTAAACTTGTGGAAACAAAACAGAAGTTGGTGGCTGAACCGGATGTTGATCTTGAATTAATTATCCGTCCTCAGCTGCTGAACAAGTTTGGCCTGGACAAGGTGTATGAAGGCCAGGTGGAGGTGACAGGCGATGAGTTCAACGTGGAGAGCATTGACGGGCAGCCAGGCGCTTTCACCTGCTACCTGGACGCAGGACTTGCCAGAACCACCACAGGCAACAAGGTTTTCGGTGCCCTGAAGGGGGCTGTGGATGGAGGCCTGTCCATCCCACACAGGTAACTTATTTGTCCCACTTCCTGTCAAACATGTTGGCTTTGATAGTGTGCTTGGCAGTGCGGACTATGTGAGGAAAATAAGGTTTCATTCCAAAACGAGTTTTCTGTTATTTGGTAGGAGTGATGCCTGTTTTTAAAGTGAAATTTGGATGCAGTGTGGTGTCAGCCAGATTTAAGTCTGCAAATTTTAGAAATAGTCAGTGTTGTTCCGTAGTGCTTTGCTCTTCTGGTCAGATGTTTTTCACGGATGATACTTCGACATTAGGAAAAACACAGGTGATAGCTGTGTTCCATTTAGGACACTTTAATTGAACAGTAACACTTGTGATTTTTGTACTGCAAGTCAGATGTGTTTATGTAGACCATCTTTTGATGTTTTTCTTTTCAGTGAGTGAAATTGGTTTTGTGCTCTAATTGGCTCTCGAGCTCTTCAGTTGAAGTGTGCAGGCGACCTGTCAGAAATGGTGATGTTTGCTGTTAAAATTGTAGAGTAGTAAATGAAACGGTGCGTTTGTGCAGTCGTCTCTCAGGGAATGTAACTTCAAGGCTTGTGCTGAGACTGCTTGGTCAGATATTGAGCCATGGATGTTTCATCTTGTCTGCCAAACACTGATTTATTTTTTGATCAAATCTCTAAATACAGTAAATGGTAACAGTCTGTTGTCTCTGGGTTTCTCCCACACTCATTTCTTTGTGGTGGCCTTCCATGATGTCAGCATTTGCTGTCTCATATTGATTTTGTATTTTTGGAGCGTAACCATCAATTAGAAGCACTGTGAGTATACTTATAGCACCACACTGTCTGGGTGGCAGAGTGTACTCTGGCCACAGATGGAGCAGCAGAACACCAGTCGTTGTAAAAGTGAAAGTTAACCATTCAGTGCTCTGATTTCAGCATTGTCTGTCCTTCTTCCAACCTACTTTGAAAGAAACCAGCTGTGTTTTTATGGAACCTGCGCACCCTGCAGTCTAGTGCTGGATCTAAAAGTTTGTTTCCACTCACCTGTGTGGCAGCTTCTTGTCTAATCCATCTGATCTGAATAGCTCTGATTGATCCCACCAGAGAGCCTCCCTTATGTTCATGGACTGCAAAAACCTCAGAATTTATGAATGTGTTAACTGACCATTGTTACTGAGGCAAAGCCGATCGGACACTGCCTACCTTGGGTGAGCAGGCATCACTGTTGGGAATATGTCATGATATAGACTGTCCTGTCTGCAGAGTGTCTGAATAGGGAGGGTGTAATGTGAATGCTTCCACCACAGATAGAAAATTAATTGAGTTGTTTGTTGTGTAAAGAGGCACTTAATTTGTTTCTTCACGAGTGCCCACATCCTGTCCAGTGTGTCTTCCACTGGTGCCATTTGAAAGACTTTTATAAGTTAAATGAGATAAAAATGCAAAGCATGCTGCCTTACATGTGCAGTTCTTAATGAGTGAAATACCTGGCGTTGCACTCAAACACTGGGCACATACAGATGTGATTTGTGTACTAGGGCTGTCAACGAATATTATAAATTCGAATTTGAAAAAAAAATGGACCTTCGAATGTGAAAATTGATATTCGATTGTGGAGAAGAAAAAAAACCCACCACCGCAGCTGTCCGCAGTCGTTTATAACGTAATGTTATATGTGTTTTAATGTGTAGGTATGTAAATGTTTTCAAAGACATTTATGTTGAAATAAAAATACCTACAAGTAGTTATGTTTCCTTGTATTAATACATATACAAGTATGTTTCCTTGTATTAGTTTGCCCTCTTGTGGACATAATGCGGAAAAAAAAATATTCAAATGGTTCGAACCTATGAGTTATTTTTAGAAGGAATATTCGAACGTCATTTTTGAGCAATTTTGACAGCCCTATCGTGTACTGGCAGTACTGAGAAAGCATCAAAGAGTAAAGTTTTGTGAGGAAATGATACTGAAACATGCTTTCACTCAGTTGTGTTTCAGAGGTGAACTGAATGCCAGTTTGGTCACAAAAGATTCATATAGCAGGAGCTTGCAGTTGCTCCAACATACTGTTTCCACCTTGCATTAAAATGTGGTCTGTGCCTGAATGCAGTGTGCATTTCAGCTGCAGCATAGTGGATCTGCCCAGCCACATGTGGAGGGTTTATAGTCTCAGCCAGGTTTAGATGCTGCTTGCACAGTTTGTTTGAGTTTATTAGGAAGAAAGAAAACAGCAGCAACTGTTTGACAGTGTGCTTGAGCACAAAGAGCATGATTCGATGTGGTAATGATACAGGTATAGATTGTACATGCCATAACTCAGTACTGTTCATTGCACACTCAATTATGCCTCGATATAAAATCTGGAGGTTCCTCTTGATGATTGTTACCTGCTGTTTTTCCCCCTCCAGCACCAAGCGCTTCCCTGGGTATGATCCAGAGAGCAAGGAGTTCAACGCTGAGGTTCACCGCAAGCACATCATGGGCGTCAACGTGTCCGAGTACATGAGCTACCTGATGGAGGAGGACGAGGAAGCCTACAAGAAGCAGTTCTCGCGCTTCATCAAGAACGGCATCACCCCTGAAGTGGCAAGTCCTTTTTATGCATCCTTGAATTGTCTGTCCACTCTGTCTTGCATCAGGAGGTAGATGGCGTTCTTGAGCTTTTTTCAAGGCTTGCCCTTGTGTGAACTTAACTAGCTTGTGGTCTAAGATCTTTTTTTCCTAATCCATCTGTCAGCTATCTCATCAGTGGCAAATATCACACAGGGCAATTAGTAATTCCCTATGAGAGTGATCTCAGGGTCATGGTGCAGTGATCACATCCTTTGACTCAGGGAAATAAAAAAAGCATCAAATGATAAATTTGGTCCAATCAATGAATGTTAGAGATAATGAGTCAAATAAATCTTGGACATTAAAACGAATTTTAATTCAGTCATAGTCTCCACATAAACGGGCAGTGGCCCTGTTGTCTCAGTAATTCCTATTTATGAGTTTAAGGCCGGCTGACATCATAATCCCAATGACAGAATGAGGTTGATGTTCTCAAATGTTGCATTTGAATACTTATTCTGACAATTCTTATCCTTCCCTCGACGGGATCAGAATAGCTTTTTCCAGATTGCAAAATTGTGAACTAGATGGTGTATTAATCACTGATCGTCACAGTAATCCATGTCTCATTAATCACTTAATAAAAGGCAGATTTGCAAGATGAAACAAGATGATAATCTTCAGAATTTATCCACAAAATAGGGTTTTGTTTTATTATGCAAGGCTAGTGGGAATGTAGACTTAATGGTGCCCAGAAATCAGATGTGAAGTAAACTTTTGGACACGGCTTTGACTGGTTGTGTTTCTTTCAGATTGAGGAAATGTACAAAAAGGCTCATGCTGCCATCCGTGAGAACCCAGTCCATGAAAAGAAGCCTCCCAAAGAAGTCAAGAAGAAGAGGTAAGGACTGACTTTTTTTAGGTTTATTTTAAGGGCTCCGAATTGTTAGAAGCTGGAGTAAAATATTCACTGAGGGTGTAGGTCACATTCACGCAATCTGTGAGCTCTGACTGTTCAAAGGGAAAATGGTGACTCATGCATATGGCCTCAGTTTAACACAATTTGGAATGCAAGCTAAGCCTCTTGAGACACCTGGGTGGTTCAAAAAGACTTTCAACTCTGGTGCAATTATTCAAAGAAAACCTGCAAATGCTAAATATGCTTGTTTTGTGACCTAGGTGGAACCGTGCCAAGCTCTCTCTGGCCCAGAGGAAAGACCGCGTCGCCCAGAAGAAGGCCAGCTTCCTCCGGGCTCAGGAACAGGAGGATGCAGATTAAGGCGTCTGTCTGCTCCGTTGGAAATGAAACGATTTGTTCTAATAAATCTATTGAAAAAGAGTCAGATCCTCGTGTGCTTTTTTCACATTGCCCTGATTATATGGATCCTGCACACTCTCCCCGTGTCGTTATGGGCTTTCTTAGGGTACTCCGGCTTCCTCCCACAGTCCAAAGACATGCAGGTTAATTGGTGACTCTAAATTGGCCTTGGTGTGAATGTGATCACGTCCTGTGATAGTCTGGTGACCTGTCCAGGGTGTACCCCGCCTCTGAATTTAGTCATACAAGAGCTGCTCCTGGTGACAAAATTAAAAAAAAAAAAAAAATCTTAGTTATGTTTTAAAGGAATTTCCCCAGGATGCCTGACTGGGTGCTGGTAAAAAATTATTCACAAGATATCTTAATCCTTAAGAGAGCTCCTAAATTAAACTGGAGTAGGAAGGAAGACTCTTAAGAGAACATAGACCCCACCCACTCAACTGAGTAGGCTTGCATTTCAGGTCTGGCATACTAAAATGAATTTGCGATTTATCTGGTCCAAACGATGGACGGACCAATGAACACTGGGAGTCTAGCGATTAGCCAATCAGCGCCACGTTGACGTCAAGCTGTACACCGGTGGGTAACTGGTGAGGATAGCAACAATGGCGACCGCTACAGATCCTACAGACCACATTAACGATGCTATCAAGGTATTTTGCCACTACTCGCGTTAATGGAGGACCAAATTAAGGAAGCTGCTAAACTGGATTTAATGGCGATGCAGCTGGGCGTGCACAACGACGGAGACATTTTAAACGGGCAATGCTCACTTGTTTTTGGCACCCCCGAGGCATGGATACTAATGACGTCAGATTCTGGGTGAGTCGATCTCTACTGATTGGTTAGGGAAAAAATCAAATTCCCTCCCCCTTGTAAATCACCTTCAATGGAAGCCATGAAGGTTCTGGGAGCTTCAGTCTGACACTCAGGCTATTAAGTTTCTTAAGCAGAGGAGAAAATGGTGAAAAGACAGGTAGGGGAAATATTTGAAAAAACACCAAATGGCAGCGAGGCAATGAAATGCGTCTTCATTCATGCTACATCTTCCACCCAAGGCAGTAACAATATAACACCAGAAATGAAAGTGATCACAACACTAAGATATTTGGCACTAACAATTACAGTGCTGTCAGTCTCCTGTTGTAGTGCAGTTCACTTCATGTCCACTGGGTGTCCACATCTTCCATGCTCACAAAAGGACAACCAATCACATCTGATACAAGAATGCATCACACAGAGTTGCTCTGAGGATTTTCCTAATCACTCCTAAGCTTTGACTCCTTGCTAGAAATTTTTAGGCTTAGTTCCGACCCTTCGGAGTATCACCAGAATGTTTGTGGCTGTTCTGCAAACTGACGTACTTTACACACAGGAACGCCACTTGTCTTTTGAGGGAGTTTTTTTGTCTTTTGTTATAAATAAAGGTGCTCACAAACTACTACTGCAAAGGATTAAGTACACACTCACTATTCAGTTTGTATGGTAAGGTCAGGTTTATTGGTCTACCAATTAACCAATCAGAAAAAACTACACTTGATCATTTTGCTCCAGTATATTAAAATTTACTTATATGATTTAATATGAAAGTGACATTCCTTAACATCCGCTTCAGGATAAAACACATCACTTATACATGTAAAGATGACTATAAGGGGAATTATATACTTTTGTTTCCACAGTGAAAAGACTGGCCAGTATTTTATTTAAAAACTTGACCTTTGTGCTTATTTATTAGGAGTCTTTAGTATGAGAGATTTTCTTCCATAGCAAAGTCTTGAGGTTGTTCAGAATTAGCGAGTGCTCAATCTCCATCTGCTCTGCCGAACCTTTCAGTGCGATGCAAGCGTACAGCTGCTTCTCCAGCTCCTCCCTCACATCCGATGGGGCACCTCTCAGAATGTAGTCCTTGAGTGCCTCACAGGCTTTGGCTAAGTTCGGCCTGGTGACCTCTGTTGTGCAGCGGTGCTTGGTGAGGTCACAGGAAGTGAGGCAGTCTGTCCCATAGAGACAATCCTCGTCCACGTCGCAGCGCTGCTGCCTAACACTTTCTTGGAAGATGGCTTCGGGAACAATGTACCGTGCGTCCATCACCTTCAGGTCATGGCGGTCATTGTAGCCAAAACTGGTGGCGCTTATATCGCACATGAGGAAGCTGCCAAAAGTGCCGTGGAAAACGTCCTCAACCAGTTCCAGCAGTCCGATGGAGATCTTGGCCTTGTGTGGCCAGGATGGGGTGAACCACTGGTCCATGCTGCGCCGCAGGCCAGCAGGAATCCACAGCTCGATGATCCAGGGTAGGCTGATCCCATACAGAGGAGAATATGGCACCTTCTCCATCACATACAGGTCTCCACAGAAGCCCAGCAACCTGGGCGTGTGCTCTCTGTCTTGCAGGACTAATGCTAACAGGAATTCATTGAGCTGCAGCAAAGCCCATGTGGAGCGAGCCTCGGGCAGTGAGATATGACCGTCTTTGTTGGCATCTGTTATGGACAATACTTGAGTCGCCAGGTCTGCGAGGTTGGCCTGATCCCCCACTTTAGCCTGTGAAGACAGGAAAGTTTAGAAATAAAAACCTTTCAAGTCAAACTTGGTGTTGGATTTTAGTTCATCTAGAGTTTAACCTCTTCCACCCCACCCTCCGTACCATAGATCCTTTTTTAGGGGGGCATGGGGATATTTAGGGGGAGACAGCAGCTCAACAGTATATGCCATATAGAAGTTGTTTACATCATCTGAAAGCAGGGAACCTGAGGGTTAATTTGAGCTGCAGCTCAGCACTGTGTGAAGTTTTTCTAGTCATAAATCTATAATAAACATGCTGTTGTAGTTAAGTGCCTATTCAAACTGGAGTGTTGCAGCAATTCTTGGGTTGATACCATTTGTTATACAGATTTGGTGCTAAATGCCATCATACTCGAACACTCAAGAAGTGATAAAAATGTTCAAATTACCTTTAAAATACCACATTAAATGTCCAGTCTGTGGGAATTAGGAGCATACACTGGCAAAACGGAATAATTGTATTTTTTTTCCTTAGTGCATAATCACCTGTTGCGTTTTCATTATCCTTAGAATGAGCTGTATATCTACATAGGGAGCAGGTCCTCATCTACGAAGATTGCCATGTTGCACCACCATGTTTCTACTGTAGCCCAGAACAGACAAACCAGACATTGCCTCTAGATAGGGTCACAGTTCGCAGCCCCTCTTTGACACAAGCGTCACAAAATGATTGACTTTTCAACTTGAAACTGCTTTATTCAAAGTTTAATGGTTTAAATCACCTGGTCCTTTTGTTTTGGAGAGGAATAGACCTCTGCGGATAATTCAGCTCCCGCTAAAAACCTTCTGAACAAATAAAACTAAGGGAATTCTAACCAGAAGTTCAAACTGATTGCATTCTACAATCCTCACCACCAGATGCCACTAAATCCCCCTAAATCTCACACACTGGAACTTTCAAGACACCAAGACCTTGAAGAACACCACAGAAAAATCCATGCTCTGATTTGGTATCATAAACCTTTGACATTTTTTTTTGGTAGGAATTGCATTTTTCAGCAATCAGATGGTGAGCCATAACACACATGAAAGCCGTACATCATCTGAATGACCAAGGTCACTGTATGTCATTTATACAGTGATGTCCTTTTCCAAAAAGAGGTCTCACTACAATTAAATGGCTACTATGGGGATTAACATCATCACACATGAATAAAATTAGGCTCATTGGATCCACAAGAGTCTCAGCTTTCCAGTCATACCCAATGTATGCAATTCTACCACTGCTAAGGGATCCAAGTATGCAGAAATATTCAAATACTATGGGCAGAAATAACAAACTTATTCTGCTTTGACTAGCATAAAAGTGGACATGTCTGTAAAGTGAGACTTACAGGTATCCATAGGACCCATTTTTATTTAGATATCCTGAAGTGAGAGTTCAAAGGAGCCCTGTGAAAATGGCCATGCCAGTTCTTCCCTGGCCAAACTTTGGCCTAACATTGGAGTGTTATTTAACCCTCTTCCTCTACTTTCATATATCTTCATTCTAGCTTTAAAACTCAGCCTGCTACAACCTCTGAAAGACAGTAATGTTGGCAGAGGATGCTGACATGACATCCCTGCAGAGTGGAAGAGGTTTGAAGGCTTCATGACCTTTAAGTGGTTGAGGATCATCTCTCTGAACTTTTCCACAGAGGTCCCCTTGGTGGGCTTGTTGAAGGCTGCAGCCTCCTTCCTGGGCTCCATCTCACTTCCCAAATCATAATGAGGAGCCTCCTCCATCTGGCACTTAATGACTCCCTCCAGGTCTCCCCAGCTCCCAGAGTACACCTGAAATACACAGGGTAGGCCTGAGGTGCAGCTGGATTAACAACAAGCAGACTGGAGAGGAGTGTTGGACTGAAAAAACACTGACCTGGCTGTTGGGCTTGGCAGTGAAGCACTTCCCCAGGTAGAGTGTGTCTTTCTCACATAGGCTGCTGCAGGCTGAGCCGTCGATGACCCCCTTTCTGTATTTGTCACACTGAAAAATACAATGGAAATATGGGTGAACTGCATCGAGGACAACTGGAGAAAAATCATTACCAGGAGTGAAGAATATAGGATGTATGTAGGACAATGTCTGGGTTGGTCGATGCAAATGAAATGAGAAATAAAATACTCACTATTGAATTTTTGCAGTCGTGCCCACGACACAGCTCCGTGTAAGCCGAGTACTCGACATAAACTATCCAGCTCCCCACAAACACAGCCAGCCAGGAGAAGAACAGGTACTTCATGTGCAGGTAGGAAAATTTAGCCTGTTGGAAACAAATTTATACAAAGATTTTTTTTTTTATCATTTTTTAGAAAATAAAAGCTTGCAAATGAGATAAAAACTGTTCGAGATTCAATACGCTCACATATTAAGGCGCGGCGGTATATTGAAAACTGCATCTGATTCTTAGTCATTAAATTATCTGCAGTCAGTGTGGATGTTTCAATGCATTAAGCTGGCCAGGGTGATCTGAGGCCAGCCAGGATTTTTCAGATGACATATATCATAATGGAGATTAATGAGAGGATGAGAGTCATGCTTGTTTTTTATCAGTCCCTTCTTTCATGTGGAGAGCACACAGTGCGCCCTTACCATGAAAATTGCTTTTTTAAAAAATCACAAAGCAGTGACCTTTGCGTTACCCGAAATAGAAGCAACAGAGTGTAACCTAGTGTTTCCCATACTTTGATTTATTTAATCTTATATCACTGTAGAGCTTTCTCTCTGTTTATCAGACCACGAGTGATGCCGGATTTCCACTGGATGCGCGTCCGTTGCGGAACGGCAGCGCTGGTTATCCGCTGCGTCCTCCGCCGTCCGTCAATACCCACCGACTGCGTTTGCTGTGCGGAGCAGTGCAGCTCCGCCGGAAGACATCTCGGTGCACTGCCATGATTAATATCTCCTCGTCCATGGTGTTCACGGGGTGAAATAACGTCTGAAAACCTCTGACCTGTTGACTTCAGGCCTGCCTCTGCCCATTATGTAGTTTTTAAGGTGTACTTCCTGCCCCGCACGATCTGCTCTGTGCTGAATTGCTGCGTTGTGCTTCGGCATCCGGCAAAAATAGAAGTCCTGCGTATCTGTTGCGGAGGGCTCCGGAGTGCCGGAGCTGAGACAGAGCCGGAACGCAGCACAGCTGCAGCCGGTGGAAACACACACATTGACTAGAATGAAATCCTATCGGCTCCGCTGCTGTGCCGGAGCTGAGATGCAACCAACACGCATCTGGTGGAAACTGGCCTTGAGACATGAGACGCTTTGCTCCTCGCCTCTGTGGACTTCTTCCCCACGAGGAGAGCAGGCAGCTGCTCAAACTGGGCCAGCGTAAAGCCCCCAGTGCCAGGTGTCACATCAGGACTGTGGCCAGTGGCAGCAGCAGCAGGTCTAACCTGTGTAATGGCAGCAACAGAAAGTTTGCTGATCCAGCAGGGAGTCTGTTCTGTCCGGTCCCCTGGAGATCCCCTCTTGACCTGCTGCCGAGGTGGTGTGTAGCAGCGGGGAATGAGGCGGAGGACACACTGTGATTCAAGGTACTAGCTAACATTAGCTACATACACATGAACTTGAAGTCGCAGCCGTGAACATTTGACTCAGTTAGGCTAAACTGTTAGCTATACTTTCTCTCCATCTTTGAACTTAACCGATACTGACACCTATTTTTATTGCGTTTACTGTCGGACTCTGTTTTTGATAAGTTTGTCTTCTTTTTTGGGTTGCATGGCAGTGTCCACGGTTGTTGCCAAGTGCTAAACAGCAACTTTCCCTGTGGGATTCTTTGCGATAGAGTTTCCCAGGAATGAGTCCTCAAGCCCAGAAATGAGTTAGCATGTTACCACTCACGGTTCCCCTCGTCTGAATGTCTATGGGTTTTTGGTTAGATGCCTTAAATAAGGTCTGTGGTCACCACTATCTTAAGAGACTTTTACCTTTTGTTCTACAACATAAAATAGGTCAGTAAATACCCCACTCATGAACTTTGAAGCTTCTATGTGTCTCAACAATAGCGGTTGCTAACAAGTGGCTAAATGAGACTACAAAACTTCATCATGCCCTGCGGTAGGGACGATGTTAAGACATGCATCTGTAGTGGAGTTCATGTATAGCCTAATGTTAGCTTTTTACTTCTGGCGCTTGCATTTAGGCTTCAAAAATCTTAAAGGTGATGTCAGTTTATGAGGATTGCAGGATGGAGGAGGATGCAATAATCCAAAATAAAAAAACAATCCCATTGACTTTTTAATGAGGGAACCATGGAAATGCTAACTTCTGCTTGGGCCTACAGAAAAACTTCATCCCTGGGGCACTCTATTGAATCCGGCTTTCACCATCTGAAGGGACTTGCTTGCACATCTGCATTTGTAAAGCAGCCAATAGAAACGTCCTCTCTCTAAAATGACCTGTGATTGGCCAAAGTCTCCTGAACAACATTTCCTAAAGCCTGAAAACAGATCCAAGAGGAGATTTCTCTCAGACCACTTGAATTACAATATGCTCAAAGGTTAATGATGGGATTTTTGACCAGGGGTGCCAAAATTAAACTGCCTACCCCACCTTTAAAATCAGCCTGAAAAAGAAACATATCAGAACAGCTCCGTGCTGCTAATAACACTGTAAATTCTCTGTTGCTGATATGATGATGAAATGTGACATCAAAGGAGACAGCATTAAACTAATGAAGCTCAGGGTAAGTTCAATCAGGAAGACTGTCTATGTGCTCATCCATTTACAGTTCTCTCCCTCCCACTCTCACTGCTTCTTCAAATCAGCTGACTATGAGTGTTCACTCTTCTAGTTATCTAATCAAACTTTGCCACGATCTCTATCAGCCAATCAGGATGCTGCTGTAAAATTTTAAATCTGCTCTCTCCTCTGCTGCTGTCAGCTGTCATTTTATCCAAAATTGTCGTGCCCTCCTCCAGCTATCGTATCTGGAGTCCAGGTCGAGCTCGATAAAGGCCTATTCCTCTACTCATCCAGAACATCAGCACTTCTCCATCTTCTTCTCATCTCATCTTCACCACCTCTTTCTCCTGCTGAACTGGCTGAAAATACACTTTTTATAGACGACTTGAAAAGAGTAGCACTTTTCTCTCTTATCTCTGTGGAGCCAGCATCTATGGATCATTATTCATGAAACGAAACATACTGCATGTGCTCAGCATGTGGTCTGTCAGCTGTACAAAAATATTTAAATAAAATGTAGAAACTACAATGTAAAAGTCAATATGGCAGTCTTTTAATTAATGTTTACGCTAAAGTAATTTGGCCTCTGTGAGGGAACAGGCCAGTTAGTGGAATACAAATGAGCTCCAAACTGAGTCATATCATCATTAATGAAATTGCTTCTAAATAGGTGCTCGGTAATTAACAGTAAATGCTGTTTGTGGTCTGGCACAGCAGCACTGGAACATTTAGAGCGACTCCAGGCTCATTACCTCGTCTTTTGATTTTCTTTCTAATACCCCAGCTGATAAATACAGTCTGCTTGGATCAATAATGGCATTCTTCCAACTGGAAAACATTAGTGGGAGGAAAAAATGACAGAGTTTTTAGCAGTCCTACTATTAATGGTTCTTGCACTCTGTGCCTGACAGTGATGGACTCCCCCTGCTTCCACCCTCTGCCCCCTTTCAGTTCCAATTTTATTTATTGCCATGAGTCTCTCTATCTCCCTCCCCCTTCTACTTTTTCTTTCTGTCACACTCTGTGCTTCATCTTCCTCTGGGATCTGTCTGACCCAACTTTACAGTTTAACAGAAAATAGCTTGTCGGTCACTCTGCTCTTTTCCCATACGCCCAACCTGATTTTTAAAAAAGCAAACTTGGAGGCACAAGACGTGAGCTTTATTTCCAGTATTGACAAAGACATTATATTTATATCTGTCTCTAAATGGATCTTCCATCCATTTCCTGCTTTTGACACCACAGATAATGAAGATATCAAGCTTTCAGACGGACTATATGTCACTCTGTAATCTAATTTCTCTCCATGCAGTGGCCTTTCTTCTCATGTTCATCTATATTATCATCTTGTCTTGATGGAAAAGTACGTCTGTATTTTCCTATCACTGTCACCAGAGCAGAAGCTGCCATTAACTGATTTTTGGCCACTTTGGTGAAGCACCCCAAACTGTCAGCACAACTTCAACATATATGTTTACATGCACAAAATGTTCCAGTGATTGCCCTTATTCAGAAAAAGACAATATTCATGCTAAGCTGCTTATATGGCTGATAAAAATAATATTTCTTATATTCCTATTTACTTGCCTGATATCATACAGGTTTGATAACTCTGATAAGCAGTCACTAAAGACCAGTGTACCGCCTGAATGGGTCTACACCATTAGAACACCAATGTATGCTTGTGGCGTGCTAAATAGGCGAGTCTGGACACCATGTGACAGTTGCTGTAGCCGGCAGATAAGCCAGAATGGTGTATACGTCACCACGTCCACATGGCCAAAACAAGTCAAGGGAGACTGAAAAGACAGAGAACTGATGAATGTTGTTCAGACTTACATACTCCGATTAATGTGTGCTAAAATGCTCATCACGTCAAAATATGTATAAGTGGAACAGCTAGGTCTACATTTGCATTTTGGGCATGCATCTCTACTCCAACCTTGCTGGACTGTTGGCTGCTTGATTTGTGCACAATGAACAGAGCTGACCATAAACAAGCGGGAGGCTGTGTGTCACAAACTGCAGTAAAAAACCAAGTTGACACACATATTTCGAATGCACTGCATGTATGTCCAAAGAATGCTCCTAAAACCTGACTAATGTCACCATATCCCACATCTTACTCTGAAATGCTACATTCAGAAAAAGGCGTAATTCAAAATATCCAAAGAGTATGCTGTTTGTATGACCATATAATCATATTCAGAATAATAGTGGAACATTAGTGTGCATGTTAGTGTGTCATGTTTCCCGTCTCCTTTTACTTCTGTTTTAGTCCCTACCAACTTCTAAAGTATCTGTTCCTTTACTCTGCGCTCACCAGCTCGTCTCTCACTGTTTGTCCGCTGTTTGGGGCTGAGCAGGTCGTGTACAGTGGGTTTATCAGAGCGCTTTTACTGGAAACAGCTGCCTGCTGTGGCTGGAAACACTGATGAGAGCAGTGAGACTGAATCAAAACAGTAAAGTAAGTAGATTATATGATAGGTATGATAAATAAAAATATTAGAAACATAGAACACCAATATTTTCTCTTCTTCTGAGCTGCGATATGACACACTCTTTTCACATTTCACTTAATAACTAACAATATCTTTTATTTATTTAATAAAATATTGATTAGTGCAGCTTTTAATTGAACTGTTTGGAGCAATATAAAGAAGTTAAATTTTGTATTTCTTCACTGGCATTATATTCTGGCAGAGTGGAGAAGGCTGTGAAACAATATTTAAAGAAAAACAAATTCAGGTCAATTAAGAAAAAAAATATGAAAAATATAATCATCAGAACATTTCACAGGTTCTCTCTAGGTGCACTGGGGTGACTTCAATCTCCTTGTTACACCCCAGCCTTCGGCGGCCCTATGGGACGAACAAAACTCCACCACAGACCCAAAATAACCACACAAGACATCTTTAAAACGCTAAAATCCATGGGATGTGTTAGCAAATAAAACAAGCAAGCAAACAAGACAACAAAAATCCCAGGCTGAGAGGCAGCAGGACCAGTTGTCTCCACACAAGATGTCTCTCTCCTCTTAAGCACCTCCTCCATCCCAGGTGCGATGCACCTCATTAAGCAATGCAGCACACATGGGCCTATCTACAGTGGATATAAAAGGGTCAGTAGCACAGAGCACATGCAGCTGTAACACTCCATACACCTCCTGTGTGTTTTCTGTCTACAAAATCAAGTGTGTTGTGTCACAGTCTCCTCAACATGTTTTAAAGGTCCAGTGTGTAGGGTGTAGAAGCATCTGGTGGCAAGTACTGGTATAAAATATTTTATTTTCATTCATGCATAATCACCTGAAAATAAGAATCGTTGTGTTTTTGTCACCTTAGAATGACCCACTTGTCTGAATATCTACATGCATTCTTTTCCAAGGAGTCCATCAAGTTGTTCTACAGTGGCCCAGAATGAAAAAAAGGCTGGCTATAGACAGGACCATTCATGTTTTGCATCAGTCATCGTAGCTCTCATCCACACTTGGCACATGGGAAACGGTTCAGTGCTTCAATCTCACCACTACATATCACTAAATCCTACACACTGGAGCTTTAAATCACTTCCTGACTGCTGACCCACTGACAGATGTCGATATCATGTACGTACAAATCATCTTACGAACACCCTGCAGAAACAGTAAACGCTCCAATTATCAACGACAAGCTATTTAACTCGTGCTATTTAAATATGATTTCTGCTGCTTTATCTATCGATTGGTTTACTTAAAAATCTGACCGTGCAGGCCCACGGCAAATGCAACAGCACTGACCACACAAGTAAGTGCTGCCAGTACCTCCTATTGATTTTCACGTAGGTGAAATGCATCAACAGCAAAAGCATTATGGAAATAACACTCTACGGGGGGAAACAAATGTATGGCTGGCCTCTTTCTAATCGATGCTTTGTGGCTTTCATTTCAACTCTACCCGATGCATTTCTATCTCTGGGATTATGTATTGACCCTTTGTGAAGGGAGAGAGTTACACAAACACGGCTAATGAGGTGATATTGATTGTGGCTGCTGTGACAGCTATTAATTAGAGACTGACTGGGAACTGTGGCCATGTGCTGAGGTGGGCGGAAAGAAACGGTCTGCCTTGATCTGGTTGAGCTCCTTCCTCTACAGCCACCCACGGCCCTGTGTGCTTAGGAAGCCTGTGTGCTCAAACCGTTTTAACCCCTGAAATGACACAAAGAATGAATACTGTACGTTATAAAGTGCTCGCTGCTGTTGATCCACTGAAGCAGAGACGAGATTAAAGCTGATCAAGAGCAGCACATCACTGTTCTGACACTTGGTTTTTGCAGCCTGCACACTATTCATCCATTATGTATGATTATAAAGCTATCCCTCAGCGGTTGCCGGTTAATGGGCTGCTGTGCAGAGCCGAGAAAGACATGAAAACAGAGAAACAAAAGATGGACGGGGCAGGAGGAGTGAATAACAGGATATATTCATGAAAGGTTTGCCTGACATCACTGACAAATATAAAAGCCATACAGTATGTGCATAAAATGTTGAAGTCTGGGACCGCCACGGAGAGTTAGCAGTCCAGCATGTCTCTCCACTTGTCAGAGACTCTCTGAAGGAATAAAAGGATGCCACACTGTCTGCACAGACACTACAAAGATCTGACTCATCACAGTCCAGACAGCAGGCAACCCCCCACCACCACCACCACCACCACCACAAACTCCACCCCCCAAACACACACACACACATACACACACAAAGCACGCATTTCCATGCTGACTCAATACTGCGACATTAACACATGTGAACTTTATTAGCAGTTGTTCTGTCTGTCATGACGCTGTGAATCCAACAAAGTAACATCCAGAACATCGTGCACACACTCCATAAATGCAGTCACATGTTATTCCTGCATGGACTGCAGCTTCCTGTCAGGGGAAACCCCCTCCCATATCTGAACCAACAAGTGCAATGTGCAAAAATATCCCAGAAGAATTATCTCCAACATACATTTGGTCTGATTCAACATCAGCTCAGTTTATAGATAATGGAAGATATTTATAAATCCTAATAAATCAATACTGAAATCAGTCAAATTGGCTGTTTACCAGATGTTCATTTTCCAAACTAACTTATCTCTCCATCTCTTGTATTGCTGCATGTGATGCGGAAAACATGCCAGTGTTTTTGTTGCATTAATATGCAGAAGAGGCTGTAAGAAGGCCAACAAAATGTCAACCACTGTCTGCAGCTTATTTATGACCTGGTATTAAAGTTTACTGGCTGTGCACACGCCTAAGGAGAATGTATGCTTGACATCATCACAACTTCTGAATTAGCCCTGATGAAATGCTCCATTTTGGCAAGTTTGACATCTCTATTTTAGCTAGTATACATAACTGTTGCAGTAAAAAAAAGATGTAACAATCCCTGTTAATCATATGTTACGTTTAATGTAAAATATAGAAGATTACCATATAATTTCCAATTCATGACATGAATGCAGCACATCCGTGAAACAACACTACAACAAAGAGCCTTTAAATAGAAATGGAAATGATACAAAACTAATGTTCACACAGTTTGTGAAGTTGTTGAAAAATTCACTTGCACTCAAAAAGGTACATTTTCAGAATGAGCCAAGCTCTTAAATGGGCAGCGTGAAGGATTAAGGGCCAGTCCTAATACTCTTTGTGTGTAGGGGTAGGGGGCATAACGAGGGGTAGTGGGTATGAAACTAGCCCTTTGGAGCGAGGGATTTCAGATGCCAGCGAGGGGTAGACGTCGCCATGGCTACCACCGAGCAAGAGATGGGGAAAAAAGTTCATACATAGCTAACGTTACCTTCGTCGGGTTGCTTGTTAGCTAGCTAGCTAGCTCGCACTATGTGCCGTCTGTCCTCTGTCCTGTTATGCAAAATTGTCTGATTTTTCACATTACGATAACATGCCAGCTAGTATAACTATGCTGCCTCGTAATGTTAGCTGGTTAACTAGCTAGCAGAAGTCCCCTGTCATCTGTCGTTCATCAAACGAAGCATGATGAATACAGCAAACACGATCGGTAGGATGAACTCAAGTGGAGACTCCATTGTAGATGCCTGTTGGAAATGTAGATGTCTCGCGGCTTCCTGTTAAAATTAGTTATGTATGCGTGAATGTAACCGGCGCGGTGACGTAGTGAGTGGTGTCCCAATTCCTTGGGAAAGATTTAAACCCCGACCCCAAGGGGTAGTGGGCAAGGGCTAAGGGGTAGGGGACAAGGGGGGGTTATTGGGATTGGGCCTAAGAGCCATCTAGTGGTGAGGATTGTAGATTGCAATCAGCTGAAACTTTTCCCAGTGAGAATTTCTTCAGTGTTCATTGTTCTGGACATTTTTACCGCGAGCCAAATTATCTGTAGAGGTTTTGTTCCTCTCCAAAACACTGTCCAGATGATAAAAATTGGTAAAAACACTGAAAGCTAACTACAGTGGCCAAAACAAAAATGTGAATGGCTCTGTCTCATCTCAGTGTACTAAATATCTTTTCCTACACTGACATTTTACCAAAATTAACAATATAAAAACAATTTAAAAAATAGTAAAAACTAAATTGGTGCATGCGCGACTCGCATCCATGGTTAAAACTCAGATTGTGACACAAAACTCAGATCATGACATGTGGTTTGTCCAAGTGGTGTAGTCGTAGGTAGCTGTCCAAGATGGCGGACCTTTCTACATATGCGCAACTCACATCGACACACGTCATGTATTGACACAGACCCTCAGTTAGTGTGCCAGGCTCTGAAGCCAATTTTCGTGGTGGCCAAACAGTGGTACTGCAATTTCCGAAGTCCGTCAGGTGATGCCACTGGGCCCAAAAAGACTTTTTCCCACAGACTTACATTGGGAAAGAGATGTCTGTAAATCGACACAAGTCTCACAAGTCCTCAAAATCCGGCACTTGGGTAGTGACTTGAGATGTCAGAAACCAACGATAAAAGGTGTCTTTTAACGTCAGCATGAACCACAGCCAGCTGCCGTTGTAGTTTAAGGGCATCCAGCGATGCGGCGGGACAAGTATAAAAGTTAAGGTGGTGAATGTCCAACAAACACGACTTTCAGCCGAGAGAGCAGTGTTCGCGCCCCGCAAGATTCTAGAGCAAAACCATGTTCTTTTTTCCTAAACCTAACCACGTGTTTTTGTTGTTGAAGGAACTATTTTTTTAATTTACAGTGTTGTAGTAATGTAATGCATTTATTTTCAAAAAGACTGTATGTAAACGGTAAATTTCCTGTGAAAACGTAAGTGTATCTTGAAAGAAGACAATGCATGTAACAGGCTGAACTTGACACGGTGTCCCAAAACATCAGCAACCAATGCATCTAGGGTACCTTGCATGTCGTATCTGGACGTGGAAAGTCCATGACCAAGTACATCAATATGTGATGATGTCAGAGTGAGAATGTGTCGGTAAATCAGTGGATACATTTTTTTGAGCATCACAGTCCCCATGAAATGTCTCGTTTTAATATCAAGATTCAATCCATGTGGTCCGATAACATTTGGTTAGTTTAGAAGAGCCACAAGATTAAATCATTTTATTCCCATTGAAGTTAGAGGAGCACGAAGACAGAGGTAGTCTGTCACGCGCTTACTCTATGAGCCCAATTAGTTATTTTTTGTATTAACTGCCACTGAGCAACTCTCATAGGTAGGGTCCCACCTTCAATGCTGTCTCCAAGTCTCTTAAAACATCCATGATGAGGACCCACTC
Source organism: Epinephelus fuscoguttatus (assembly GCF_011397635.1). Lineage (NCBI taxonomy): Eukaryota > Metazoa > Chordata > Actinopteri > Perciformes > Serranidae > Epinephelus > Epinephelus fuscoguttatus. Next base: position 36,136,370 of record NC_064761.1, read on the forward strand.
AATATAAACAGCTCATACTACGCTAACAACAACATGACAAATCTTATTTTCAGGTAATTATACACAAAAGATAACTTACTTATTATATTTCATTCCAATTCTGGACCCTTAAATATGTTATCTTACATGTAAAATACAGAAAATTACCAAATAAAATGTAATCTAAAACATAAATACAACACATCTGTGGAAAAACTACAAAGAGCCTGTCAATAGAAATGGAAATGATAAAAAACTAATGTTAACGTGGCTTGGCAGTCAACTGTAATTTCAATTGGCACTACATGCTTTTAAACACTTAACCACTAACTTGTGTGCGTGAACTCTGCAGCAGGACATGAATACTATGAGACAAAATCATCTCTTTATTGCCTGTGAATGGAAATAAGCATGAGTAGGAGAATTGTGCTCAGTCTTTTTGTAATATCCACACTCGATTGAAAAACAAAATCTGCACAGGAACTAGACTACGTTTCCAGTTTATACAGGACTTGTCAGTTTTTGTATTCCAGTGGAAATAGCTTCTCTCAGAGGATCGCTGAATGACACTTCTTAAGTTGTCACTGGAAGGCTGAGGTGGCCTAGAAAACTGAGCGATGCTGGTGGCTGTCCCTGGAGACTGGCTGTTTCTCCCTCCATTCACTGCACTTGACAGTTTTTGTCTCCAACATGCAAGGACACGAAGGTAACACACGGCAGCAGCTGAGACGCAACTGTCTGACTGAAATTAGTGAAGCAAATGGCCGTGGCTGAGCGTCTCAAAAATAGATGCAACTGGCAAAATATCCAGTCATAACAGTGTGACGGTGCAGGGAGGCACTTTTAGCACTTCAGTCAGCCAGAAAATGTCTTCAAGTGGACTTTCTATTAATGATCTGACTCTGTGGATCATAAATGTGGGTTCCTCAGACCTCCACATGTCCTTGAGGGGCTTCCCTGGCAGAGTTTAATTTTACTTATGAGGAATGCCACTGTGGACTTCACCTAATTCCACTCACATCAAACTGTTACATAATGTTCCTCAACATCCTCCAGATGAGGATAAGCAGGGCAGCAGCGTGCCAAACACAGGTCTGTGATTTAATATTCGTTTGCATGGCAGGAAACATTTGGTGATGCTTAATTTAAGTGAATAAAGGCAAAGCATTTCTTGCTCTGTGGTGACCCCAAAACATCACAGAACTATGCAAACAGCAGATGAGTTATATAATGTGGGATGATAATAAAGTTTTGCACATTCAGAAACAGCCTCTTTTGAATGTATGACTGTACCAGATAGATGTAGCCTATCATGGACGTGGTTGCTACAGCAACGGGGATCAGGAGGATGGTTGATTCCCGTCGAGCCGTCGAGCATCAAGTGACTTTATAATCACCTACACAGCCATGCCTGCAAATTACCACCAATCCATGTGCAATATGAAGGTCATATGGTAAAGTGGAAAAAAAGGCTGTAACAGTGATCAGACGCGTCGTCTCTTATATCTGCCGGTACCATCTGAGTGTACACAGATAAACATGCACAGAGCCGGTGTAGATTCCCAGTTGGACAGCAGCGTGCAGAGGGATTTCCCAGAAGCTTACCTGGATGTACAGAGGCTTTCTGAAGAACCCCCATGGAAACAGACCTCTTGCCATGGCAAATGAAGAACATCTCACAAAAGCTGTTGAAGGGAGAAATTCGGCGCACACTTCACACGGTGTCGGGCAACGCCTATAGGACTGACCCTGGAAATGTTCCAGATGTAAAACATGACTGTTTCTGTCGGCGGCAGCGCCGTGAATGTGCGTCTGGATGCGGCGAGGCGGCAGACTGAGCTGCGCCCGTCGACTGCAGCGGAGTGAGGCTCATATTGGCCATGAGCACTTGTGGGGCGTTTTGACCAATTACAGAGAGGAGGATGGGTGACAGTTTGTAACCTTCTGTGGTTCATGGAAAATATAGCTTACATGCAGACTGCAAAGGGTTCTCTAACAACAGTCCTGAGCCTTTAGTGGAAGTCTTTTTCATAACCGCCCCACTTTGTCTGTTTTTGGTTGTGTTATTTAAGATTCTATGCGTAAAAGCGCGCAAAAACCACCTGTGCTTGTTGTTTATTTTATAATATGTGAGAACATATCTTTTTGTGTGTGTGTGTATGTACGAGACAAAGATTTCACATGTAAATTTAACACGTGCATCCAACCAGTATGACACACAGGAAATGTGCATTTATTGCATTCAAGTTACTGCATCCGAAATTATTTATGACATCCTAATAATGTTCACAAATTCACCTGCTGCACCAGGGGCGTAGCACAAACGTCTGGACCCCTGTCCATAGGCACTCTCTATGGGCCCCTCCCACCACCCACAGTTATTCATTGTACATGCTGTTCTCACTAGCCCTTTTTAAATAGGAATTGTGCAAATTTGCAGGAAAGCCCAATCAGTCTTCTTTCAGCATTGGCACTATAAAAACAAAATCGGGGAGTGCGGCAAAATGCCTCCTTCCTACTTTTGTTTACAGAATGCGCCTTTTTCGGGGCAATGGGGGGCGAGAGCAAGTAACAAAACGTGTAGCTCAGCGTGTGACGTAAACAGTGACGTGGGAGGGAAGCCGTGGCTGGTCAGTCCTTCGGCGATTCTCTCATAAGTCGGCCCGTTCTTCACCATCCCTGTCAATTGACGATTAATGGCCTCTTTGTTTGCAAGGGCAAGGAGGGCGCGCAATTCCTTGTCTCTCCAGTTGCTCATCTTTACAGTGTCCATCAGGTTTGCGTTTCCCTCTTGCTACTAGCTGCTCACTAATTCCTGCTATCAGCTGTTTCCTGTTTATCCACCGCCAGCGGGTCACACGTGCGGCGTCATCAACAGCTCCTCCCACAAGTCTTCAACAGCCCCTCCCATTGCGGAAGGCCGCCTCGGTCTGTTTAAACTAAAAGGGTTCCGCCAATATGACTACCCTACGAGGTGGAAAATTGGGCACCTTGGATCAACTCACCAATCCGGCTCTGTGTGTCTAAACGCTTGCAGCTTGCCGGCAAAACGGCCCAACATTCGCGGAAAATCCGGCAGTGTAAAAGATTTTCATATGTTTTCCTACGAAAAGCAATGCACCAAAATTCCTACATATCACATCTATTTTGAAAGGCAGTGATCATGTGACCAATACGTTGAGTGCAGTACGAAGGGAAGCAGTCCTGAGCGCTTGTAAGGAGGCAGGTTGGGGTGGTGGATGGATCACAAAAAACTAGACTTTCACTTGGGACCTTCCCCTAAATTGCGTGTTCAGTTGTGTGTTAACGTTGAGTAATTTTAAGGTTCGTCCTCACCATGTTTCTTTTCCTAAACCTAACCACAGTAACCTTACTTTAATTATGCAACTGTACGTTAAGGACGTAATGTCATTCGAGGGGTGCAAATTCGTAGGATATTGTGCAAACTGTTCTATGAGAATATGTTGCATTCTAGTATTTTGTTGACTCTCCCCATATCAGAGGAGAGTCAACAAACATCGAGCTGTTTCCCTGGCTGTAATTTTTTGTAGCCTACTATTCACAACCTCTTTAGCATCATTTCCAGGTTGTCATATACCAATGCTTTGTCATGCCTCTCAGGGTCTGATATTGCCACCCAGGGCATCCTTTGGCGTCTCTATGTGATGCACAGCTGAAACACATTGCATAAGTAATGTTGTGAAATAGTGTAAGTGCGAGGTTTACGCAACAAAAATACTTGGTTAGCTTCAGAAAGCTCATATTTTGGGTTCAAATAAGTTTTGTGATGTAGACATGAGTGACGTCAGCGCTGCGACTGTACGTAAATTACGTTACATTAAAACTACACTGACAATTGGTTCCACACAGGACATGAACTGTGGTCTCCTTGGTTGAAGTCAGTGTTTGTTTGCAGACTTTCTTGCTCTTTATACTACGTCAGCTGCTCTCAGCACCAAGTATCGCCATGGATTGGTGTACATTAGAGCTAGCTGAAAGCCTCTTGAAGCAGGTTACCAGCTAGCCATGACCCTTTAACGTTTGGCCCTGATACATTTTAAAACAAATGGCCGACTTAGGGTAACGTTACCCTAACTCCCTGGAAAACTGGCGTCAGGAAACGCCTTGCTGGTTTGAAAAACTAATGCACAAGAAACCAAAAGTCATTTCAGGCAGTCTCTCTCTGCGACACAGATCTCTTGAGGCGTTCTTTGGGGAGAAGTGTCACAGCTTAGAGGGAAGCTTGTGTCAGGAGGAGGAATGAGAATGAGATGCTGTCAGCTTCACAGTGGGGATCGTGAATCATGTCATCCTTGTTTTGATTTGTACGTCATGATTCATTATATTGTATAGGGTTTAGCTTATACATCTATACATGACCCACAATATACAACACATGAGAAAAAGACAACATACTACACAGCTTGATCACAGTTCTGATTTATCTGTACATCTGTACTAATGCATGTATTTTCTTCTGTCACTGAGTCATAGCAGTGGGGGAGCAGAGGGAACAGGTGCAGAGCATCCTCCTCTTTATGTGCTCAGATGACAGATTTGCATATTAACGATCTTGTTAATATGAAATACACATATATATATATTGCTTGTTTTATGTATAAAGGTTTTCACGGGATTGCCCCACCTCCTTTAAATGATTTAATTCAACAGAGGTCCTACAGGGTCACTGGCATCAGGCCACCACTATAGGGGACTATAGGGTGCGCACCACATGTGGTCAAACTGTGCTGTCAGAAAGGGGAAGTAAATACGATAATGGCCCAACACTTGCAATGAGAAACCTATAAAGAAGAAAGGGTCATAACGTCAGTGACAGCATTCGAATTTTGCATTGGAGCCAGACTTTGGTGTCATATTGAAGTCAATGGGGCGGACATGACAAACCCCACCATAACTCATCTAATCTTTGTTGTTTTACCTTTGACTGATTTTTTTCCCACAAAATTAAGATACACACACAACCAGACTTTGACTGATGTTTTTAATCTGAATGTGCGCATTTGTTTTTCTTGTTATTGGTCTCCAAAGAGATCTTGGCTCTGTCTCCAGCTGGTTTGGTCTGAGAAAGCTAATGTTACATCTTAAGTGGGTCTGACGTAAGTCTGACCTATTATCGCTGACCACACTGCAATTATAACCAGATTTATTTATCAGTGGCTCTGATTATTACTCTGACTGGACTCAAGAGTTTGATAGATCTGTTGTGTAGGACTAGATGTTAATATCCCTTATTACACGCTTGAGACACTGCTAGAGACTCTGTGGCATGGTCAAGTGAGAGATGGCATCCTCTGGGTTATCAAGTGGGCACCCTTCTTCCTTGGTGTTTCGCTGATTGGCCCATGACACCTCCAGAGGGTTCAGCAGTGAATCCCAGCGTCCCAGGTTCACCCCCTAGATGCCATCTACTCATTTGAGGGCCCAGGCAGAGTCCTTCCTCTTTATCCAAAGCCACTGACTCCCCCTTTCAGCGGCTCTGGAGAGGTCCTTGACCGCCTGCTGGTGGGCCTTCCTTCACACTCCCATCTCCCGGAGTAGCCTGGATGTTGAGATGGCTACGAACCCTCTGCGGCCGACTTCCATTGGTATACCTTCGCTGTCCAGACTTGTTGTTGTACATCGAGCTCAGCTTACCTCAGCTTCTTGCGCTCATAGGCCTCCTCCACTGCACTCTCCCAGGGCACTGTCCCCCTAAATATCCACAAAACTAAGACTTGACCATACGCCGCAATGTCTTGCAGTTTGCCTCAGTGAATTACATTCGTATTAACGTTAGTCATCTAATGTTTGCCTATACACACACACATTAGTCATTGCAACGATTAAGCCAGAGAGGCTGTAACATTTGCTATCATTCACCAACACAACACCTTCCTGTCTGTTTCTTTTACACCTCCACAAGGCTTATTTCTTACTGTCCTTAATGGTTTTATCTCCAAATTAATGTAAGGCGTCTCTACTGATATTGTTGGCAAGCGTAGGCTAAACAATGTGCAAAGCTGACTTACTTCACTGACGAACAAAGTAACAACCCAGCAAGCATTTTTTGGTTTAAAAAATGTCTAATAGCCGTCTACATGAAGACCTGGCGTCTAGGCTAAATCACGGCTGAATTTGGGCTGTCAGTGAAAATTTGGTAGACGTCTAGCCATAGCCAAAGTGTAGACGTCATCAATTATACGGCTATGTAGAGACCATGTCCAAAAAATGGAGATAAACATATTTTAATTACTGTTGACTCTCCATACGTGATTGAATATCATACCGCACACCATCTGCAATGGCGAAAATTACATTTAATCAATTTCAAAATTAAATCGGCTAGATTTGGGTTACATGTAGCTAGACTAAATCGGAGCTAAATATAGCCAATACTTTTAAATCACGACTATTGCTTGCTGGGAAGTAGTTCTTTCTTGCTGCAATCATGCGTACCCTTCACCTCCCCATCACCACCTACTCTTTACGAATTCTTCATGTGCCTCAGCAGTCAGCAGCATCGGAGTCAGCAGCCACCACCTCCACCAGTGTCTGGAATCCACGGGGGGATTTATCCCGCTGCATCTCAGATCTTAATCAAATCTTAATTAGTACAAATCATCTGTTAATCTTTACACTTATAATCTATTTTAAATATTGTCTTCACTTCATTCTCCTGTCTCTCCTGATTGAACTAATATGCATATATGTGATGTTTAATTTACCATCATGTATGTTTCTTCTTTTTCCATCTCTCCCTCCATATATGCCAGCTATTACGTTTAAACAGAGTTTGAATGCGCAAGATTTGAATAACTGCAGGAAAATAAATAATGTTGTGGCAGAGTGATTTAAGATGTGGGGTCACGAATGCCAGAGTTTCCAAACCTTTGCCCCATCACTACTTTTAAATTGTAATGCATTTCTGAGATGAAGCACTTGACACAGGCAGCCTAGGGTGTTAAATTGTCACTCAGAGCACCAATGTGCACTTGTGGTTTGGTTTAACTACCTGCTTTGAAAGCAGAGGGTACGGAGCAATCTTTTTGGTTTAACAAATTAACCACCAGGCCAACCTAAATACGGGCTGTCACTGCCCCACTCTGGGAGCTCTACAGCTCTGTGATTGGCCGCGTAAATTTTGTCATGGGTCTTTAAAAGTCATGGAAACATTTTGAAATCTTGTCCATGAAAATGTGTGGGAATCCTGCTTTTAACTTTACATGTGTATCTTGTCTTTTTCTATTTTTGTATTCTATATTTGCATCTGTATATTCTTACTTGTGTGTTTCTGTTTTGTCCTGTTATATTCAAAAAAGGCCTCTGTGCTTGATTCTGCAGTCAGATGTGAGATCTCTTGCTGGCATCTTATAAATGAAGAGATATGAGACTGGAAGACTGCCTCTCAAGGGATTGCACCAACCAAAGGAAATGGGCACTAAGTTATACAGCACATTAGCATGTGCAGCATGTGCATTATCATCCATCAAGGCAGACAACAGTCTGACTTTCTGTGATTGCATTTCATGAGAAAGACTTGGCAAGTGTGAAAACACAAATGCAATTTGTCTTCACAGTTAGAAATGACAGATTTGATTGCACAGGACTAAAGAATTTGTGCAGCACAACTGAGTCGGGATGGCTGCATTGTTATTCTTTATAGAGAGAACATTTAGACAAGACAGGAACAAAGCTGGCATCAATGCCTGGAATATTGGATTTGCTGGCAGAGGAGCTCAGAGTTTGGAGGAGAGTTACAGAAGCCTAAGGGACAGAAACTGGATGCAGATAAGGTATTTCCTGCGATTATGTAATGCCGATTACCTTGAGGCACTTTGAGTGGGAAGATAAAAAATTCTATTTCCATATATGAACAAACAAACAACAACCTTGCTGATGCAGAGACGAAGGCTGTGGCACCACTGGAGTGCACAGAGAAAATGGCAGAGAAATACTGAGACAGATGGGTGGCAGATATAGTCCTCTTTGGATGCCTGATTACGGCAAGTCTAATATCATGAAGACCTTCTCCTCAAATATAATCTTTCATATTAATCAACACTGGAAAACATCTGCAGAGATATTCATGCCTAAATCCAGTTTACCTTTCATTAACGATAATAATCCATGTTTAGTCTTGCAGCCCACACCTGCTCATTACCTTCTTGTTCCATTAACATCCATCAAAACCCAGTAAGTAACCTAGGTAACAAATGACAGGATGCTTCTGTCACACAGCCCACCAAGAATCAGTTCAACATTTCTGATTTGGAACAATTTGTACCTGCGCTGCAATCATCATTAACAGCGACATGGACGACAATCCTGAGGCGGGTGTTTGTGACAGCTCATGTGTGAGGCTAATTATGAACTGGATGGTAAAGTGGACGTTAAAATTATTCACATGAGGGAAATATTACTTTATAAACCTGCTTTGTTGTGACAGAGTCATAAAAAATAGCTGATGTTAGCCTCCCCCCTCATGGTGACACTCATGAATTGCAATGTTACAGCTGTATCCTGCCTTCTGAAGTCACTTTGGGTACAAAAGACATGAATATTCAGAATGTGTGGGCTCAGTCTGAAACAAGGAAGCAAGAGACATCACACTGAGAATGTGTTTTTTCTTCCTGCAGTGCAAAACTTTTTCAGTCGTTCCTGTTTGTTTCGTTGGGTCAGGGTTTGTAGATTAAAGATTTCGTTTTAGAGACACTTCTAACTGCAAGCGAGGAGGTAAGAAGTCATGTGAGGAGCAGAGTAACATTACCAGGCCTTTAAAGAATGAGTCTAGTAATATTCTATATTTAGATTATGTGTTTTTGAAGCCTGATGTACAGTATCTCACTGTTCTGTGCCATAAGGCTCCATTGTTGTTCAAAAATAGTTATAAACACATGAATGAGCCTCACTGTCTTTTATCAAGCGGCGTGACTACGGAGCTCCCCAAGGGTCATGGCAAGATATTTCTTTTTTTGTGTGTGTGTGTTCCCTCATGTATAATGCAGCACCTCCACATGACTCTTTATTTACACGGTTTATTCTCACAGCACTCACTTTGTAGTGTCGTGCACAGGGATCTACAGATAATATAACAGAGCACAGTTACATGGTGAGGTGCAACATAATGTGCTGTCAGCTTGGGTGTGATAAATCTAACACTGGAGAGGATATAGGATAATTTAAATTTGAAATTTTGTGACATCTAGACATTTAGAAGTAATATTAAATGGTGGTTAGCAGCAGTAACCCTACTAATAATAAGTTATATTTATAGCCTATGCAAGACTTTTATAGACCTATAAAAGATGTTCCTATGTGTCTATGAAAGACACTGTCAGGTTTTGAAATTATTCTCTAACAAGGGGTCCTGTTGACATTGGTATTAGTCGGACTGACAGGTGATACAGCACGTGATGTGTAACTCACGTCACCTCATACTGACACAGTGGAACCAAGGATTTCTCATTTGGCAGTTCCGGCTCCCCCGTCCTCTCATCTCGTCCTCGCCTCCTGTGCTTGCATCTACCCTGGGTGTGACTAAGACGCCAGGAAGGAGAGCAAGTGAGGGAACTGAGGAGACACGTTAGCGCGATGAAATGCACCCTGTGACGCACCTCTCGCTGTCTTACAGGATGACTTGGCCAACCTCATCGGGCAGTTGGCTGACATGGGAGGTCGTTGGATTCATTAAGCTCACCTGGGCCTTCCAGGCTACAAAAGCTGCCCCGTGTATTAACTCGCTCTCTCCTTTCCTCTCTTCACCATGCATCACTGAATTTGGGTATTGCGCCTTCAACGTCTCGATAGCATGCATGGCTTTCATTACTGATCTGCACACTGCGTTGTTCGTTTGAGTGAGCCTTAGTTTCATAAATTATGTTTGTTGTGAGTAAGTCTCGTGTGTGCACCCCCTTCTTGTCACATTCCTTGAACCAGTTTGTGAGAACACTCACCAGCGCACCAAATGTGTCTTAATCCACGGCTAAAAATAGTTCCCAACAGATGCACCGTTTCCTTCTGTTTGAGTAATATTTGCTAAAAACTGCAGTGCCCCGCTGTTTAATGGAACTATTTAGCCTCTTTCATAACCGCTTAGGGGTCGCGGTGGGGCTGGAGCCAGCTGACATCGGGCAAGAGGCAGGATACTCCCTGGACAGGTCACCAGACTATCACAGGGCTGACACAGAGACAGACAACCATTCACGCTCACATTTACCGCTACGGCCAATTTAGAGTAACCAATTAACCTGCATGTCTTTGGACTGTGGGAGGAAGCTGGAGTACCCTGATAGGTGAATATCCTTAACCGATTTTTAATGATTTACATGTTCTTTAAATGGGTTTGACAATAAAAAATATACATTAACTATCTGATAGTTAAAATGTGTCACACAGTACTAAATTAAAGCACCAAAAACCAAGTTGAAGCTTGTGCAGTGAAATGGATCAGGGATGATATTTCCTGGCCAGATATATTGAAAAATGCAAGGCAACCCTTCCACCGTACAAAAAACACACTAAGTCAGTTTAAAATACTCAACAGATTGTATTACACTCCATCGCAGCTATATAAAATGGACATAAGGGATGACAGTAACTGTATAAAATGTGATGCGACTGAAGGAACTCTGCTCCATCTGTTGTGGGACTGCAATATAATAAAAGATCTGTGGTTTGGCATAACAACGAAAGATATGGTTCACACTCATTTAACAGTTCACAGCAGAATCTTGTTTATGGGGAGACTTGCATAATATCAGCAGGGTATCTTCAAAGAATAAAACAGTCTTTCTCTCATTATGTATCGTCACAAAGGCAGAAATCTAGAAAAACTCAGTCGCTTTAAACGCACCCACTCAAAAGGACTGAAACAATAGAAATGGTGAAGGCTGCTTTCAGACTGCAAAATAGTGAGACAGAATATGCTGAAACATGGGCCCCAGTTGCAAAGTACATAATGCCATTAGAAAGAGGAAAATATGCCTCAAGGGGTCCACACAGCCTCAACCTGTGTCTGGCATCACCTTCAGTTCTCAAAAGTCAAAATCTCGTAAATGTTCCCAGATGCTGATTCCACCTGTGACAGATGCAGACTCTCTCCTGCATCCTTAGCAAGCTTATTCTAGCTGTGTCCTAATTTGTCCATTTAATGGAGTACGATCTTCAAAACCCTATCTGATATTTTTAAATGAAAACTCACCAAGATCCTTTGACAGCTATTTTTGGCATAGCAGGAGAGGAAAATAAGCCTGCCTTGTATCAACGGTTCAGGCTGGTGGTGGTGTAATGGTGTGGGGGACATTTTCTTGGCACACTTTGGGCCCCTTAGTACCAACTGAGCATGGTTTAAACACCACAGCCTACCTGAGTGTTGTTGCTGACCGTGTCCATCCCTTTATGACCACAGTGTACCCATCTTCTGATGGCTACTTCCAGCAGGATAACGCACCATGTCACAAAGCTCAGATCATCTCACACTGGCTTCTTGAACATGACAATGAGTTCACTGTACTCCAATGGCCTCCACAGTCACCAGATCTCAGTCCAATAGAGCACCTTTGGGATGTGCTGGAACGGGAGATTCATATCATGGATGTGCATCTGACAAATCTGCAGCAACTGTGTGATGTCATCATGTCAATATGGACCAAAGTCTCTGAGGAATGTTTCCAGCACCTTGTTGAATCTGTGACACCAAGAATTAAGGCAGATCTGAAGGCCACGGGGGTCCAACCTGGTACTAGCAAGGTGTACCTAATAAAGTGGCCGGTGATTGTATACACCTAAAACTCTGTGTGTATGTGTGCGTGCTTCACAACCAGTAACTAGGGTACACTATGGTCTGTCATAACACCATGCACTGGGGTCCATTGTAACTACCTCATGCCATTACATAAAGGTCACCAGTAAATACGACACAGTTGCATAAGTTCTGAATTATTCCTCACACATGACAGACGTGTTTCTAAAACTAGTGTAATTCCTCACAGATGGTTTAATCCATTTGGTGTTCTCCAGGTAGATTCAATGATTTAAAAGTCCAGAGTTCCCTCCAAATATTTTGCACACCACATATGGACAGACAAATTTATTTAGGGAGTAGCGTTTCTGGAAATATGCTGTGCTACGTAACAGATGGTGTGCTTCGCTCCGAGTGTGTTTTATGGAAATGTGATGACTAATGTTTCCATGCATGATGAGCCTGTGGAATGAGACAGTGAAATATCATTTGAAGTGACCCCTTTATGTCCCACTCTCTGTCCTCCACATGTGATGGATTCTGGAGGCCACAACTTGGGACATATCAATCTGTTGAGGGCAGATTAAGGCAGTCAGTGATTTGGTAAACACTGATGATTAATCGTGTTGACTGCCAACACAGATTATTCTTTTCTAATATTTAAACATGACAAGAAATCTGAGATAAATCGATCCTGGTCCATGTCTTCGCCTGGTGGCCAGATGGATGTACTGCAGGGCAGGTAAAGCTGAGAAACAAGCCCAGTCAGCACCAGCAGCCTCAGCTAAAGACTTTTACCAAAGACCACAACACACATGGCCAGGCCTGTGGACACTGAGCTGCCGGGTCGGGGTCAAATGTGATCAACAAAGTTATATGCACTCTTCAGTCATGTACATGTACGGGGATTTCTGGAACACAGTCGCTTCACTGTAGAGAAGTGTATCAAATGTCTGACACCGCAGCCTTTTATGAGTCATTTCTCAAACTAGATCAGCCCGAAGGAAAAAGATCTCATATCATTTTATAACCGTTTTTTCTTTTCTGTTTTAGAAGGCGTTGCTTATGTGTTCATGTAAGGAAACTGTGACTGAGGCTCACCAATAATAATGAAATATTTTACACAGGTTCAGTTGGTGTGTGTCAAGAAAGTGAGCGCAACAGCAGCTGAGAGCAGAGAGATATAAATGCTAGAGGCCAAATAATTTAACTTTCAGTCTCAGGTTTGTAACTGAAGGTTATGTTTTATTCTTGTGCTGCCTCTAAACTGTTTTCGTGGCTTTACTCAGAAAATATATAGTTAATAGCAGCTTGTCTGATCCTGATTCTCCTCAGATGCTTGCTGCACCTTGTGACATCCACAGTTTCATAAGGTTTAGGTTTTTGAAATAAAAATGATTTTGTTTTTGTTTCTGCGTGTGGGCAGCTCAGAAAAAGGAGGTGCAGAAAGAGAGAGTGCTAGTCACGCTGCAGGAACAACAAAAGAAGCCAAAGAAAGCCCGGGAGGTGAGTGACCTTCATGCAGGGACATGTGGCAGCGACGTATAAATAGCACAGGAAGTTGAAAAATCAGAGTCTGGTGTTCAACATGTAATCTATCACAGATTGGCTGATATGGTTTGTCTAATCTGTGCAATCAGAAGCTACTGATTAGCTGAGAGGAAGGGATGTGTGCATGTGACAGAGAAGGCAGTAGATGGGCAACAGAAACACAGTTCTTATCAGTCCAGTGTGCAGCATGTACAGGATGTGCTGGTATTTTGCAGTAAATCTTCACACCATAATTGCAGTGCACAGCTGGATCGCTGCTGTAACACTCCCCCCGCTGCTCCTCTCCTCCCACTGCAGCTCACAGCCAGTCACCAAAACACTGAACAGGCTCCAGAATAACACTCACTGTACCTCAGGAAACCTTTGCAATAGGCTCTCTGTGAGAATACAGTTTTACAAGGTACTTTTCTTACAGAGAAGAGACGAGCATTTAAAGACAAAATCTGTGATGTAACTGTGAATAAAAGGGTCTAGAGTCTGGACTAACACTGGACAATGATTAAATCTGTTGTTAATATTTTAAATAAATCACCTTTTAGTCAAAGTTTGAGCAGAAAACAAAGACTACACTGGAAACCAGGACTTAAATACAAACCACACAAATGCTTTACAGGCTTTCTGTAATTTATTTGAATGGTTCAACTTCCACTTTTCATGAATGGTCATGCACATCATCATCATCATCATATCAGTTTGTTGCTAAATACTGAAATAATTCAAACAGTCCAATTTTATATACAATAGACTGTATACAAACATGCATCCTTGAAAATTCTCTGAGGGACAGGGTAAGTCATTGATAGAGGGTGCTTCCCGCCACAGTGAAGCCTCATGTCCACAGAGCAGCCCACTTCAGTTCAGTTTGTTCCACATTAAAATGTTTATTTTCATGTTTCCATGGTCAAACGTGGATGGTATCAGTAGAACCGCTCCATTTCTTGAGGTACCCAGCACACTGATCCCATAGGTGGAGCTAGCAACACTGCAGTCTGTTGATTGGTCAAGAGAGAATCGTGTCAGGGTTTGAAAGTGATGTTCTGGTTCCTGTTTTATTTTGAAAGTCTGTTGTTTGTGTCCCCACGTCCTGTCAAGTTTCCCGCCGCCCTGATTGTCTGATTGCTCTCACCTGTGTCTCATTATCTCCCCTGTCAGAGTGTATATAAGGCTGTGTCTTCCCTTTGTTCTCTGCTGGATCGTCTTGTTCTTTGTGTCAGCTTTCCGGTGGTCTTCCTAGTGTGTATTCCTCGTGAGACTGACCTTTTTTCGTATTCAGACCAGTTCTTGCTTGTTGATTTGGCAACTGTATCACAAACCCTGAACTTTGGCTCTCGTCTCAGTCTGCATTTGTGAGTCAACCATTGTCCGATAATTGTCACTCTTGCTTGACAGGGACTTGACATGTGCACAAACCCATTATTTTTAAATATCCCACCGACTGAGATTGAAACATTCTAGTTCTATTTGCTCCAAAAATGTCAGTGTTGCACGCCTTTCCTTGAACAATCACTGAGGTGCAGACATCATCTGTGAAGAGGAAATGGAGCAGTGGCGCGATTATTACCATCTGGCAGCATCCCCACCCACTAATTTACTATCTCTGGTTGAAATGTGAAACAGGTCTAGGGTTAATGGTGCGTTCGTTTTGTACTCGGAGGTCGGAAGTTGGAAGAACGTCATCTCTGAGTTGACAACAGTTTTTGCATTCTAGTTGACGACGGTGGACTAGTCGGAAAAAAACATGGACGCCCACAAGAAAGCCTTTGTTGCCCTTGCACTTTCGGACTATGGACAGCTTCAAAACCATCATGCGCTCCAAGTAGTGAATGCCGCAGATGAGGCTGACCTAATGTAAAACAAGACAAAATTGCTATAAACAGTAGTTTAGCAAAGTGTTTACTCACTATGTATGTGATCGGCAGCCATCTTGAATTTGTAAGTTGGGGTTGATGCGGTTGCTCCGAGTTTCCGAGTTGGAAATCTGATCTCAGGGTGCGTTCAAGTTTAAACTTCCGACTGGGAACTGGGAATATCTGACCTCCGAGTACAAAACGAACGCACCATTAGGTACGTGTCCAAATGGGTTATGTACTGTTCTAATGGACTATTACTGAAAATTGTCTACATGTGCAGCAGACTGCAGTTCACATATAGGTTCAACGTGGACAGGGGATACTGGGTGGAGTTACTGGACCCACTGGCTACATTTGGTCTATAACGTTTAATATGTCAGTAATTATAACTACCTCCACCAATAAGGTTAGATATTTGGGTTAATTTGTTGTCTCCTTGTAAGCAGGATTACAGTAAAACTACTGGCCTTGTTTTCATTAAACCTGGTGGAAAGGGTTAGCATTGGCAAAGGAAGAACCCATTCAATTTCAGAGCACAGTGTGGATACACAAATTATTTAATATGACAAACTAGCAGCATTGTGTATTTGATAATGCTCCATCAAGCATTTTGAAAATGAGGAAATGTTGGAGAGATATAAGAGCAGGCGAGACTGTGAAAAAGTACAAAACATTCTGACACCACAAAGTCTCCATTGATAGCCTATACTGTGCATGATGTGCCCACACAACACTAAAGCCCCAACAGCTACGACAAGCCTTTAAGAATTTGGAAATGGAGGAGGTCATAAGCCGTTCGGGAACCTGGGAAAGTCTGGAAGCATACAGTGTGCGAGGAAGAGACATCATCTTGTGCCCGGCTGTTCAAAAGTAATCTGATTGGATTGGATCAAATCTTGAAAAATGGGTTGTTCAAAAGAAAAAAAGAAAGGATTCTGAAATCGGATTCGATCAGAAAATCCAGTTTGGGTTTTATAGTATAAGACAACAGATTCTCACTCCGACCTCGTCACACATTGATGTTTGGTCATAGACTCCCGAAAGAAGATGTGCAAGTTACCCTGGTTGCGTTTGCTGTTGTTGTCAGCCTGTTATATGCATCGTCTGTTTTCAAAATACACTTCTCTTTTCACAGGAAATGAACAGTTTGCATACAGTCTCTTTCAAAATAAAGGTACTACTACAAATGCACGTGGTTGGGTTTAGGTAGCAAATGCATGTGGTTGTGTTCAGGTAAAAAGAACAGGATATGGCTTTACAATCTATCAGGAAGCAAACACCGGCCTCCCGGGTGAAAGTCGGTGGTTGTTTGACCCACCTGCTCTACTCAGACTTTTCACTGCATTAACTTTGGTTAAGCTGTTGTCCCGCCGCGTTTCCCCTGACGCCACTGGGTGCCATTAAACAATAACGGCAACAGGCTCGCATCATGCCGACGTGAAAGGACGGCTTTTTTTGTTGGTGTCTAACATTGGAAGTCACTAACCAAGTGAGAAAGTCTCCACAGGGCGGGTAGAAGCGGAGACGGATGGGTCAAATGTATGATGTATGTCACCTGATGGGACATTGCATTAGTAATGTCATGTCAGGTCATGTAACCCAACTTATCTTAAGCCAAACCATGATGGGGCTTTTTCCATAACTATAGGCTTTGATTGCCTACACCTAAGTAAACCTACAACCAACATTTTTTACCTGCGTTCTAAGTTTACTTTGAAAAGAGACTGTGTACATTTAACAAGTGGAAACTGTACATTTCCTGTCAAGTTTATTTTGCAAAACACAATGCATGTAGCATAGGTGAGCATGACTTTGGGTTGGGTTGTCACAGAAAACAAAAGTTTATTATACTTAAATGTTGTGTTCACAAATAAACACCACTTTTATGACTTTTGAAGCATAAATGCAATCGCCAGGAGTAAAAAGTTAATGTTAAGCTATAAACGAACTTCACCGCAGTCACCTGACTTCAACTGTGCTACAACCACGAGGCTGTTGAGCCAAGTTCGGCGTGATGACATTCTGTAGCCACTTGTTAGCAACCGCCTTTTTTAAGACACATAAAGGTTTCAAAAATAATGAGTGGGGTATTCATGGACGTATTTTTGTCGTAGAACAAAACGTGAAACTCTCTTAAAGGGAAATTTCGGTTTATTTCAACCTGTCTCCTATCGTCCTAAATTTGTTTCAAGTGACTAGTGACATAAAAATAATAGTTAGCATGTTAGCCATTAGCCTAGATACAGCCGGGGTGCATATCAGACCTGTTAAAACGTAAGTGAAAGGGCATAATTCAAGTGCAAAGTTAGTCCACTAAACAAGCTTTTTCTCCACAAAGATCGCCTCATATTGTTAGGATAAATGTCAGAAAACATATAGAAAACATGTAAACGTGTTGTCTTACCTTACCAGTGTGGTGCCATGTTTGTTTACCATTTAGCTCTGCTTTCCAAAGCGCGGCCGAAATATCACGAGAACAAGCAGCGATCTCATACAGTGTGACATTTATCCTAACGATATGAGGCGGTCTTTATGGAAAAAAAGCTTGTTTAGTGGACTAACTTTGCACTTGAAGGTTGCCCTTTCACTTACGTTTTAACAGGTCTGACGCTACTATGCGCCCCGGCTGTATCTAGGCTAACGGCTAACATGCTAACTATTATTTTTATGTCACTAGTCACTTGAAACAAATTTAGGACGATAGGAGACAGGTTGAAATAAACCGAAATTTACCTTTAACTTGTGTCAGCCACAGACCTTATTTCAGGCATCCAACCAAACCTATTTTTAAAAAAAACAATCGATTTCAAGACCACTGACGTGGAGTGCTAAAATGCTAACTCATCTCCAGGTTTAAGGACTCATTACTCACTACTATGTGTGTTGATGAATAAGCTGATCCTGAACAGGACAACATGGGACTTCTATATCCAGATTTCATTTTTTAACAACTGGCCTCTGTGCTGGATCATGAATCATTATAAGAAGTACTTAAATTAATCGCAGTGAAACATTTAATTTTCTCCCAGCAAGAATAAATGTTTGCGTGACACGTGTGAAGAAGCCTGACTATGGTGATGATCATTCACACGGAGCCAAATAGTTTTCCATTTATTGTCTAAGTAGGTCACTGACATAAACAAAGACTGAGTACTTCCACATATAATGTGGTTTGTAACACGATTACATAGAGTGAGTTGTTAACACACTGTTCTGTCACTGTTTTTGCTTTATGTTTCTTGGTGATACAGTGTGCTTGTTCTCTTTTGAAAGTTGTTTTGAAGTTTTCTGTGTTGTGTGTTTTGTGTGTAACCACCTGAAAATGAGAGGCCTGTTGTCGTTATCAGAATGAGCCGTTTGTATCTACATAGGGAGCGGGTCCTCGACTATGGAGAGCGTCTTGTTGCACCGTTATGCTTCCAACAGCCCAGAATGAACCAACCAAACACTGGCTCTAGATACGGCCTTACACGTTTTTTTGTTTTCTCATTGGCCACTGTAAGTGTTTGGAAACACTGTTTTTTAATGTGAAACTGCTTTATTCAGTGTTTTTACTGGTTTTAATCATGTGGTGTGTTTGTTTTGGAGAGGAAGAGATCTCGGTGGATAATTCGACTCCTGGTAAAAACCTCCTGAACAATGAGGACTGAAGGAATTCTAACCAGATGAAGTTTCACCTGGTTGCAATTTGCAATTCTCACCACTAGATGCTGTGAAATCCTACACACTGCCCCTCTTTTTTTTTTTATCATTTTTTGTTTAGATGCTCAAAGCAGAGTGCTGCATTTAAAAACCTCATCCCCGACCCGTTACCTGTCATTATGTCCAAGTCAAAGGACCCACCTAACCTGGAAATCCAGATGCCCCGCCCCTAGCAAATTCGAATTTGCTCTGCACGGGAATCTGGCCCCGACGAGCAGAGCCCGCTGAATCGCCATCGGACCAATCAGATCAATCTATCTGATAGAGGCAGGCTCTAGGTGGGCGTAACATGATGACGACAGCGCTGCACCATAGGAGTCAAAAAGTCAACAGCCAAGATGGCAGCTGCCGAAGGACCACATCCATTCAATTTAGCTTTGGAAGTGCCGCCCCTTGGGTAGGAAAGGTGTATCGGTGAGGGCCAGACTCAAAATCTTTCTATTTGAGTCTGGATTTCCAGGCTAGCACCCACCCACATCCGTTAATTGAAGTCCCACGACCCGACCTGCACCCATGGTTAAACACACACAGGCTACAGTCGCTCACATTAAGCTAGCTTCCGTTCTTAAATTCCAAATCCAGCGGAGGAGACGTCTCTTTCACTGGCTGCACTCAATGTCAGGATGGTGAAAACATTCAGTCACTGCCAGGTTAGGAAACATTTTAACATGCTCCTTCCACCACCATAAAGCCTCAAAAAAGGTCCTCCCTGGGTGTCTTGAACTCCATGCAGGCTGCCACCTCATCCTCGGACTGCAGAGGTTCATCATTGCGTCCTCCATGTCGGTGACTGATGTGACGACAGGGCCAAAGGTTCTACTTGTGTCACTGACTTTCAAAATAAAAGGAATTGCGGCTTGATAATAGTGATTTAAATGTCAAAATATTACATATATACTGCAGGACTCTGGCTCAAAGTATCATCCCTATACATCATTGTCATTCACTGTCCGCCATTGTTCATGTTTCCACATTCTAAAGCTCTTTCTCAGGTGTAAATAAAGACAGATTCATTGATTTGCTATCTTCTGTTCCTCTTAGGCACTTAGTCACCAGAGAATCAGTGTAAAAATTATCCATTTTGCTGGAGGCCTTCATGAAGCTGGTCTTATGACTTTCCAGTTGTAATGGTGTATACTGAGAAGTGTCTGTTTTCAGATGACTTCCAGACATGTGCTGAGGATGCAAAAAGCTATAAAAAGACAAATATCACCAGCGGTACAGTTCATTTGCAAACAAACCAGTGTTTCATGAGCTACAGCAGCAGAAAGAAGATACGCTTCACAGTGGAACATTACTGGAAATCAGGCTTGGAGGCATCATCCTTGTGTCTTATGCTCACTTGGGTTGTTGGCTGCTGTGACGCAGGTCGCTCGGTGCTTGGTGTTGCGTTGCGGTTGAGCTGTTCTGATTTTTAACAGTCGTCATGAGTAGGTATCACAGTGAGCTGACTCAGAGGGAGCAGGACTTACTGAAAATCCGTCGGGACAGCGACACTAAGGCTGCCGAACTTGTCAAGATGGAGAGGATGCTGCAGCACACCAAGAACCTAATGGAAAAGAAGCCAGAGTGTGGTTCAGACAGCATGAGCTACCAGGAGAACATGGGTCTGTAGCACAAATATTCATACTTTGAAATCTCTGGCTGTGAGTGAGTAGCTGTTGTTTTGTGGTTGCTCAGTCATGGGGCAGCAGTAGCTCCGTCCATAGGGACTTGGGAACCAAAGATTTACCAGTTCAAGTCCCCATTTGGACCAAACATGGAGTGTGGACTGGTAGCTGGAGAGGTGCTGGCAAAAGAAAGAAGTGCCAGTTTGCCTCCTGGTCACTGCGGAGGTGCTCTTGAGCAAGGCACTGAACCCCCAACTGCCTCTGACATCTCTCTATTTAATGCATGCATAGGTCCTGTTTGTGCATGTGTGTATTGCAATGTGTGTCTGACAACAGAGTGAAAGTTTAAGTTCTTCTTCTTCTTCCTGTTGCAGTGGAGGACCTGGAGGAAAAGGTGCGCTCCAGCAGACGATACAGGAGAAACTCCCTCCATCACACCCAGATGCTGGAGAGCCAGATGAAAACAGTGAAAGGCGAGCTGGTGGGCACGCTGGACCATCTCCAGGAGCTGAGGAACAAACTGCGCCGTTCGCAGCAGAAGGCAGAGGAGCGCACAGCTGCCATGGAGAAACTGGCGGCGGGGCTCAGGTGAAGAACTCGTTCTGCTGCCACTTTCGATTCCAAACAAGGCTTCGACATTTTCAAGTTTCAGCCGAATGTCTGACCTGACGCCCTGCATCCTGCCAACAAAGCTGTGCAGAGTTTTCAGAAAACAAGACCGCACCCATACGCCGGTCACATAGAAGAAAGAGACTGGAGCTGCTGTGTCGGTCTTCCCTCTGTTCTCCTCCACTGTGCAGTAAGACCACTGTTTGGCACCCAAAGACTAAATTAAAAAGACGTCATCTATGGTATTTCACAACCTGCCTTTCACGAATATTCAGAGTAGCTTCTTCTACCTTTTATTCCAAATTTCTCTTCTGCTCTCATATTTTGAAGGCTTTATTTCGACGTTCTTTGAATTTGTCAGTTTTTGCCCAGAGCCTGCTCTCTGTGTCACATTTTTTAAACTAAACTAAATTATGCATACAATATTCCATATTTCTGTGTATTTCTTTTTCAGGCCTAGAATGTGAGCCCAGGTAGTTAGAAGTAATATGATCGGATTTCAGGTATCGAATTTGATCAAATCTTGAAAATGGGTTGTTCTAAAGAAAAGAAAAGCTTCTGAAATAAGATTAGATCACGTAGTCTAGTCTTGGTTTTGATCTGGATACAACCTTCAGTATGTGTTCAAAACGTCTTAGTAGCATTGGGATACCTTTGATCCAAAAATCCGGATTCAATTAAGGGTGGATTTCAGGAACAAAATTTAGTAACATTTTGCACTTGGTTTGTTTACCAGTTATTGTGATGACGAGATAAAGTCGACATTAGGCTACCTATTAGCCTTTCAGTATAGTGAGATATAAAAAAAATAGATAAAAAAAAGGATGTTGTCCCCCATGAAATAATCCCACAAATTGCTGTCAAAATCAAACAAAATTTATTTCAAGTTTCATCTCAGAGATCTCTGTTTCAGTCTCTTGGGGGACATGCTTGAAGATAAGCAGTAATTGCTGTGTGTTTGTTGCCAGACTGCTAACATTGTGATCCTATTTGGTAATTTTGAAAAGTTTGTATCTTGACTGGGGAGATCCAATCCAACTCTGCTTTGAAAAACCTGCACAGAACTAGGATGGATTATCTGATCCTAGACAGAGAAACATGGGATTTGTTTTAACAACTGGGTCCTGGAAACAATCTGTAGATGATTCTAAATCACTGCTGCTTATACCATTGGGACACAACAAAACTATATTAAATTGTGCATGCAGTATTCCGCATTCTGTGATGTTCTTTTACTTTTTCAGGGCTGAAATATGAAGCTTGCACTCATGTGAGATTGCTTATCTCAGAGGCAACAAAGAGTGGTATTCAACTCATAACAACAGTGCCGGACCTAGGACGTTTGGTTCCCCGGGCAAGCTTATCCACGTGCCCCCTCCTCTAAAAATAGATTATCTACTATTCTACTATAGATTATTTACTATTCTAATTCTAATATTATGATTATTGTTATTAACAAGAACAAAAGCTAATGAGAAATCAACACAATGGACAAACAATAACAATGAATACAAACAATAAGAGAATACGGTATGTGCCCAGGATGGCTTTTGCTATTACATTCATTGTACTCATTCTTACTCTACTGCTCTCCATATACCCTCCACTCCATCTTTGCTTTTATGTTAGATTTTAGCAATTGTGGTGCACCCCCCTCTGGATGGCGCCCCAGGTGGAGGCAGTAATGACTGGTCCTCAGCCTCTGACAACAGTGCCGGACAAAACCTAATCATATTCGGGCAAGCTTCCAGCGCAACCAGCCCCTGAATTATTATTATCAGCATTTATTATATCAACTACTAACAAGAACAAAATCTAATGCAAAAGTCAACACAAATAAACAACTTAGCTAACAAACAATAAGACAATATGGTATGACCAAACGTGTCATCTTCTTGTTTCTTTTATGCTAATGATCTCCACGTACACTCCTTTATTTCAGATTTTGGCAATTTTGGAGTCCCCCCTCTGGATGGTGCCCTAGGTGGCTGTTGCCTATAGAAAGATGCCTAACCATATGTGTATATATATATATATATATATATATATATATATATATATATATATATATACATATTTCTGGGTTGCTGTATTTGCAGCCCTCCATGTTACATCCTTATGAACCCATTTTTAGTGAAGTGATTCCTGCCAATAAGTTTCTGTAATGTAAAACTGTAAGATCATCGTCGCAGTCATTGTGATGTTATTAAACTCTTAGACACTGATTAGTCTCTTTTTGCATGAACTGTTTTTATATGTACATCTACGATCTATCAACAGAAAATAAGTGTGATGAACAGAGATCATTTGTAGGACTGACACATACCGATTTGTCACTTAAATGAACTGATTTATTCTCAGAGGTGCTGAGATGAGAACATTAACCAGTGTATCACAGACTGATCTGAAGATGCAGAAGAAAACACAGTTGGGCTTTTTTTTTTAGTATTTTTCCCCAGATGACAGAAAGGTCAGTGTTTGGACTCCCTCTGGGATCAATAGCCTGTTGCCTGTTACTGCAGTGAGTCATCTGAAAGCTGTATCTGTGCCTTCCCTGTGGCTGAGACATGATTGCACCTAATTTAGCAACACGGCTTGTTTCACACAGCGTCACATGCTGCGAGGCCACGGGTGGATTTTATTCGCTGACCCTGACATGGACGTTTAACTGTGATTATAACACCATGACAGGGCAAAGTCAGATAGACTGCTCATTATTTACAGCTTTGCTTCTCCTGCCTCTGATGTTGAATGATACTTCCTGCTTATCAACTTCAAAACACCTTCATACTTCCTCTCGTCTAAAAGTGATGATTTTTTTGTGAGGATGAGTGCTGAGGGACAAAGAGTGTACTGAAGCTGATTTTGGGAAGAAACAAGATAATGAGGAACCACAGCAAACACACAAACAGTCACCATCACACTGGGCCTCGTGCAAAAAGCGATACACACAACGTTCTGCTTATTTTTGTCTGTATGCACGATTTGTTCTTATTTTGTTAGTGCCAACTGATGTCTGGGATTCACCTATGTTTTCTTATTTTTGCTCTTCTCCTTGGTAGTAAATTTTATGAGTGGTCGAGAAAAATATCTTGTTTTCGCAGTCAACAAATTGTCCGAAGCAAGGAAACACAAGTAAATTTGAGTAACATGAATAAAGTGCATGAATCTTAGAGTAAGTTTTAAAGTAATTATGATGATTGGATTATTATATTTGTACGCTGAAGAAATACAATCCATCTGTTTCATTTTTTATTTAAAATTTTCTGCATTGAATACTTTTATTCTGAATACCAAATACATTTTCCTGACGGTCCTTGCATACTTTTACTTAAGTAACATTTTCAATGTAAGACTTTTACTAAAAATTAAGTATTTTTTAAGTGCCGTATTAGCATTTATACTTTGGTCAAGGATCTGAATTCTGGGGCATTGGTGGCTTAGTGGTAGAGCAGGTGCCCCATGTATAAGGCTGTTGCCGCAGCGGCCCGGGTTCAAGTCCAGCCTGTGGCCCTCTGCTGCATGTCATCTCCTCTCTCTCTTCCCCTTTCACACTTAACTGTCCTGTCCATTAAAGGGAAAAAATGCCCCCCAAAAAATCTTAAAAAAAACAAGGATCTGAATTCTTCCTGCTGACACGGCATTACGTCACTAAAGTTTAATAATTTTAACTTTTTTCCCCTCTAATGCAAGTAGTGACCCTCTGGAAAATAATGTTTACTTTTTTTTAGTATATTTAATTTAATTAGTTTCACTGTTGCAGAAGTTCTTCTTCCTCCTGCTTTTTTTTGTAACATCTCTCTAATTTATGGGCATGTGCCGGAGCATTTGCACAAGGCACATCACCTGCCGTGACACAGTGTTTAGGGGATGTTACATGCTAATAGGTTAGTGGAAGTCATCATCAAGCACACCTAGCTACACTCTAGAAAGATGAATCATGGGGTTAATGGATAATGCTTAAAATAAAGAGGTTTTTCCACGATTAAAAATTATGTTTGTTACATTTACCTATTTTAATCAGTTGATGCTTTGGATAAATATTAAAGGGGAACTAATGTTTTTTCAACCTGGGCCCTATTTTCCGATCTACTTTTGTGTAAATGAGTGATAGGATGTTCAATATTTGACATTTCTCCAGTATGAAGCTAGGGCTGACCTGCCTGCAGCCCGTGATGCACGCTATATCAAATAATAGGGCACTCAGACCGCGTCAAACAACGTCAAAATACGTCCACTAAAAGTGCATTTTTTTCACACAGATAGGCTCGGATTGTTAGTATAATTATCCGACAACATAACAGAAAGGAGAAACGAACGTCTGTGTTTACCTTTAGCTGGAATCGGACATGTTCCTCTGCCTGTTGCAATTTTAGTATATGTGCTATACCGAAGTAACACTGCTCCCTCTCTCCTCGTCCACTCTTCAATTTCAATGAGCTCTGCATCCGTGTACGTCCGTGTATGTCTGTGTACTCCGTGTTCAAATAAATACGGTCCATCCAGATCCAGTTGGTCAAAATCGGGTAGTAATTCAGCCATGACTACTCCAAACAGAGTAACTCCTCGTATTTGTAAGGTCACTCCAGTTGGTAACTTCCTGCAACAACTCAAATCTCGCGATTTCAGAGCCAGACTTTCATTTCACTTTTATGTTGTTGGATAATTATACTAACAATCCAATCCTATCTGTGTGAAAAAAAATGCACTTTTAGTGGATGTATTTTGACATTGTTTGACACGGTCTGAGTGCCCTGTTATTTGATATAGCGCGCGCTCACGGGCTGCAGGCAGGTCAGCCCTAGCTTCACACTGGAGAAGTGTCACATATTGAACATCCTATCACTCATTTAGACAAAAGTAGATCAGAAAATAGGGCCCAGGTTAAAAAAACATTAGTTCCCCTTTAAGTTGGTTAAACTACTGGAGGTCAAAGCATATCATGTTGGTTTTACTGAACGAATTAAGTTTGTCAGATTATAAAAGACTCATAGGATTTACTCAACATAAAAAGATACATGCACACTGTTACCTTAATTCTTTAAAACTGAACCAGAATAATACTTAAAATTAAGATGTTTTTCAGCGTTAAAAAATTATGTTTGTTTCCTTAACGTGTTTTTAGTCAGTTGACAACTAAGTTTAAAACAAAATAAAGTTTTGAGTGGGATGAAAGTAAAGTAAATATGTTTGAATATCCTATATGAAATTGCTTGACCACTATCGTCACAACTTATGCATAAATACTAAGTTGATTCAACTAATTTTTTTTTTTTGGAGGTCAAAGCAAATCATTTTAGTTGTCCTAAACTAATTGAGTTTGTCAGATTAAAAAATACTTATAGGATTGCCAGAGTTGGAACTACTTAAAAAGATGCATGCCCATTGTTACCTTAACCAGAGGATTCTTTTTTAAGAGATTTGGATGGTTAAGAACTTTTGGTGCATCTGGAATTGACTTCTGTTTTATTTTCCCATACCAGAAAATTAAGAAAAAATCTGAGTGAACTTTAAGGGAATGTTGCTGCATGAGGCCCGTAATCCATATTTCTTGTTTCATCTTTAAAATAGAAGTTAATTATGTAATGCATGATTATATAATTTGTTGAGCACTGCGTCAAACCGTGCAGAGGTGGTTTCTGCAACAACCCTGCAAAGCAAACTTCTCACAAAACAATTCTTACTCTCCACCTTCATAGGAGCACATACTGCTTTAGACATCACTTCAGTTTATTTCCTAT
Organism: Epinephelus fuscoguttatus; assembly: GCF_011397635.1. NCBI lineage: Eukaryota > Metazoa > Chordata > Actinopteri > Perciformes > Serranidae > Epinephelus > Epinephelus fuscoguttatus. The sequence continues at coordinate 36,163,152 of NC_064761.1, forward strand.
TTATAGTCATATATGTATTATTTGGTAAGCTTTGCTGTATTTTCTCAGCTGTAGTTTGATGTCTTTTTTGTTTTTATTGTGAAATAAGTTGTCAAAACATATCTGCAAAGTAATTTATCAGGCTGATTTCCTGCTTTGTATGGAGTGTTCTCCACCTTTAACTTTTAGCTTTGTTTGGCTGCACAGTTTAATTAACGGCTGCCATGAAACTATAATACACAGGGGGAGAAAACAGGTTAGTCCGGCTGACTTACAGTAATGTGGCACCACCTACACATTAACCACATGCATTATGAACTCAGCAACATCCTTCTCACACCACTTTTCAGATGGCATGTTATCATGTGATGTGTTTGCATGTGTTACATAATGAACCAGCGGTGGGATTATGCAACACTGGTGGCACGACTTCAGTAGATTTAATAAAAGGGTTGAATTGTTTGTGTGAGCTGGTGCTGAGTTTACTTTATGTGCAAAGAGAAAAACATATTGTCTACCAGAGCTCTGGCAGATGTCCCTGTTGTGACAGTCTACCAACATCCACTAAAACCAAAATAGAAACAGGCATCATAACAACGGATGTGGTGATCACGGCCTCGTTATCACTGCATTTGGAAAAATATAAAGATCCTAAGAACAATTGCTACGATACAAGTATTTCAATTAAAAACTGTTGTTGGTGAGGTTTATCCAGAGAAGCAGGGGCATAGTTTTTGGAAACAGATGCTGGTATTGAGATTCTGATACTGGTGCCACCACCCATCTTCACTGTGATGGGGTGAAAATTAGGGATGCAGTGATAGTGAAGGTCTTTTTTTAAAGTTAGTTATTATTTCATTAGTTATTATTATTTCATTTTGTGTTAAATGTATTTATTTCCACTTACAAAAACTGTTTTAAAGTCGATCATGCGTTCATTACACTACTTTTGACTTAGCAAAAATTAAATAATAAATAATACAAATGTACGAAACAACCTTCTTTCCCAAATGTCAAAAGCCTTTTTACAGTTTATAAAATATCATAATTCATCAACAAATTTCTTCTGCAAACAACTGTATTAATTCAATTTTCTCCCAAAAAAACAAAATTTTACAAGATAACATTTGAACACATCATGAGAACATTATGATTTCCCATCACACAATACTTATTTTGACCAAACAAACCTTGAGTATAACGTAACTGCAACCTCTGTTAGCTGTTAGCTCCAGACCCCACGAAAGCTGTTCACCCTTGCAGCAAATGTTTCCCTCTGGCCACTCAGCTGTTGCAGCGAAAAAATCCCCTCTGGCCCAGAAAGCATTTTCCTCTTAGACCACCACATGTCTGAAAACTGTTGACAAGACATTTTGAACTGCAGATGGTTTAATATTTGTAAACCTTGCCTCAAGCCGTGAAAAGCCCCTTAAAAATCCATGACCTCATCACAATGTAAAGTCTATGAGTCTAACAGGAACTTGTGGATGGGGTCGGCAGGGCAAACACTACTGTGCATATTCAGTGGGCTGCATACAACGGAAGTAAACCTGGAAGCTAGAGAACTTTTTGGGCCAGGCAAGCAACTCCATTGGAACGACTAGGCATCATCTTGACATCTGGTATCTAGTTAGTTACAAATCTATAGTTAGTTGCATCTGCTAGCTGCTAACTGCTAACAGCTAACATTAGCTAGCTCTCCTCCTGCTGATTTTACAACCGATTTGTTGTTCATAATGTAGCATTAGCAGTGAAAAATAGTGGGGTGCGTCCCCTGATGTGTTGACAGTAAATTTACTGCATCCATTGTCCCGACAGCGTCCTGGGGAAGATTACTGTTTGTCCCAAACACATTTTCTATTGACACGGGACAATGGGACGCCGTTAGTCTCGAGTCCTGCTTTTTAGCCTGTGCCAAATAAATGTGATACAGCAGAAAAACAGAAAACAGACACTGCCATTGGTGAATCTGTCCATTATCTGCGGAGCAATTTGAAGCTAAAAAACTCAACAGCAGTTCCTCCTTCGTGCTTCCTTCTGTGCAGTGATACAGTTGGTGGGTGTGGTTCAGTACAAAGAAAATAGCTCCTACGTGAAACTGCTCACAACAAGGTCTGTGGATTATCTTGAGTAAGCATGTCATGATTTCTGGAAAGAGACCTCACAGGCCCAAACCAAGATGATAATTTTATGACAGCCTCAGGGGTAATTTTCTGAGACTTGATCTTGCTCCTCCAAAGCGCAGAAAGTACACTGAGAGAACACACAGTACTTAAATCAGAGTATCAGTCCGCTGACACGTTAACTTATGCTGAATTCATTATTGCATCATTTGTCCAGTCAGTCATTCAAAACAGCTGATACTTTATTATATTTCTACTGCATGTGTATAACTGTTTCATTTTATATTTACTAAATGTCTTTGCCGCACTCCTGACCTGCAATTCAGCTGCACTCTTTAGGTGAACTCATACACTGAAACTCTAATACCTTAGCTCGTGCAGCATTCCAGTCAGGTTATTGTATCCTGGATAAATCCCAGATACATTAAAAGTAAACCTTGTTAAGTGAAGGGCGGGCTGTCACATGAGGCTCTGTGGGGGATTGCAGATAATCCAAGAATATTGCTTAACAATATTCACCTAAATATATGATAAAAAGCAGACTTGCTGTCTGGTATTGCTGCATCTGTCTGAGCTTGTACCTGCAGTTTTGCAACCTAGTTGCCACAGCAAATGTTGGCAGTGTACGCAGTGTCTGCCATCCATGGATACTTTACATTGGTATGTTGAAACCTGTTGTAACAACGCTGTGGTGTGATGACGTTAAGGCACAAAAAAACACTCTCTTATGGTCAGAAAAAGACCATGTTTTGGCTTCAACTAACCATGTTAAACGGCACATAAGTCACTGCAAAATTGGTAAGAGGTAGATAAGAGACACCCACTAATGGCACAAAAGCTGCTAAAAACACTGTTCTGGGTTGCTAAAAATCACCCATATTCAATGGCACAAAAGTCACTGCAAAACAGTAATGGTGCGTTAAAAAACACCCATGTTCAACGGCACAAAAGTCACTGCAAAATACTTATGGTACGTCGAAAAACACCCAGGTTCAATGGCACAAAAGTCACTGCAAAACAGTAATGGTACATTAAAAAACACCCATGTTCAATGGCACAAAAGCCGCTAAAAAAGGGTGACAGGTCACGAAAAAAAAAACACATTTGGTGGCAGAAAACACTGGAAAAGTGGCAACAGGTTGCTTTGCTAAAAAATACCCACATTTGGCAGCACAAAAGCCGCTCAAAAAGTGGCAAAAGGTTACTAACAAACTACTATGTTCAATGGCACAAAAGTCACTGGAAAAGTGGCAACAGTTTGCTAAAAAACACCCACGTCTAGCAGGACAAAAGCAACTTGAAAAGTGGTTATGGGGCGCTAAAAACACCCATGTTCAATGACACAAAAGCTGCTAAAAAAGGGCAATGGGTTGCTGAAAAACAGCTATGTTCAATGGCACAATGACAAGTCGCTAGAAAAAAACATGTTTGGCGGCACAAAAGCTGCTGGAAACATGGCCACTGGTCGCTAAAAAACAACCTGTTTTGTTGTTTGTTGGTCTCAAACACTGGTCCGCAGCTTGGCAGCCATTTTGCATAGATGTTGCACCATCCACCACCCCCTCTACCTCCCAACAGCTCATATATTACATCACTTAAGAAACATTGATATGATACGTATGAAGCGTTCAAATCTAACGTGCCTGTGGTTTGCAGAAACGTTCAATGTGAACCTTTCCTTCTTGCAACAGGGCGGCAGTTTCTCGCCTACAAATGTTTTAGAGAAAACATCTTTCTTTAAAATGATAGTAATATTTTCGTTTTCTTGCAGAGAGTCAGTTGAGAAGATTGACACCATTCTGACATCTGTAGGCTACGTTAAAAGAGTGATACTAATGTTCTCGTCCATCTCTTGACGAGAGAGCAAATTAGTCTATTGCACAAAATGTCTTACTTTTCCTTTAATGATATCCAGAAGGTTTAAGTCTATCTAACTCTTAATTAAGCTGACTCATAAATTTGCAGCGATCATGACGGGTCGTGACAGGTCAAATCCCTTTGAAGGCTGCAGAGGATCTTTTTCATGAGCTTTGGAACAAGTGCTGCTGCAGGAAATTAAAACTCATGAGAAGCATCTGCAGGCAGTTTTGAATCAGTAATTCATGTACCAGCACATATCCCCCTGTTCAATCAGAGGGATAACCCAGTTATCAGACTTGTGATTGGGCCATATGGTTTCCATGAGTGTTCCAGAGATTTACTGCTGAGGGCTTCATATGTCTTTGAAATTCTGCATCCCTGCTGGTTATGATAGCAATGAACATCCTTAACAGTTATGCAATACGAAATGTGTTTGCGTCATGCTCAAGTTAGAGCAAGTAGCTTGTAGTTGGCAGCCTTTGTGCTCAGCCTCTGTTAGGATTTGTGTGTGTGTGTGTGCGCAATTGTGTATGTATTTAGTCTTGTGTAGGCCTGTTGGTATGTCCCAGGCAGTGACTGTTTGAGCTGTGTGTGCCCTACACAACGAGGCAGAATGTGCTGATGCAGCTATGACAGTAGGAGTGATGGACCCAGCCCTAACCTGAGGCGACTGCCGGAGCTCACAGGAGAGATTTGTGCCTTCGCTTTCTGTCAAGCTGCCACACGGGAGTCAGTTTGGTCACAAACTCCAGCAGCTGGCAGGCCAGTGCCGGACAATTGCACCAAACACTTGCTAAAACAACAGCAACGTAATGCCAACCAAACAAGAGGAGTGTGTATCAAAGTACATGTGCAAGAGTTCTTGCAGTTAGAGACCAAGTGCAGGGCTGCAGAAAGAGATGACTCATCAGCCCGTATAAGGTTCAGATTTTATGCTTTGATGCATGTTGGTGTGTTCTTTTTTGGTAGAAGCAGTCTTCACTTTGTCTTGCTTTGAAATATGTTCTCATAATAATAAAGATATCTGTCCTTGTTGCTCCAAATAATTCTGCAGTTTTACTTCCTGCTGTGCCTGCAGTTACATTTTGTTGATTTTGGACGAAGACAGGTTGGCTGTTACTCCTTGTTTTCAGTCTATATACTCAGTTAAGTTATCTGATTGCTTACAGACAGGTTAGTCTGCATGCATTTCTATCTTTCTGCAAGACAGCGAACTGCTGTACGGCTGACACAAAATTCTAATGCCCTTGATGGCAAGTCAGGTTTAGTTTTCTTAATATTTAAGTTCATTTCCCCCGTAACAGCTGTTTTACCTACACTGCTGAGCTTAGAAACCACCCCACAAATTGCAAATGATGTGACTTTTTTTCCACCTGTGAGTTGCATGATAAAAATGGAACGCTGGTGAAAGGATTTGAAATCATTTTCCTTTTGCAAATCATAAAAAATACTCCAAAATGATATCAAAATGAAGGTGAACAATGCATGCACAGTGTTAATGGATGGATTTTATTTAAAACAAACGTTAAAAGGAAAGCTGCCTTGAGGGTTGGTCCACTGCCACCATTTGTGCAGCCGTGTTGCAGACTGGGATGGGTTGGGGTGTGACTGGACACACCTCTCCTTCACAACACGGATGTCTCTGCAGAATAAATAGCAGAGCTGTGCGCAGACAAACTGGGTGGAACCCTGGAAGAGCAGCAGTGCAGCAGTGTCAGCTTCTTCACACTCAGCAACTACCTTCTGTCCTCACCAGGTAATAAGATATTGTTATTGTTATTAGGTTATTGTTTTTGCAAAATGCTATAGAATCCAATAAAAACTCTCTGTAGCTAGTCAGATTGCATATCTGAAACTGTACACCAATTGCTCATTTTAACTTTCAAGGAATTTGTCTTAATTATTCATAGCAACAAGTCCTGGCAAGACACTTGTTTTAAAGGGATAGTTTGGATTGTTTGAAGTCGGGTTGTATCTGTCGTCAGTGTATCATATACAGTAGATGTCAGTCGACACACCTTCAGTGTGGAGAAGCAGGCTGCAGACGACACAGAACTAGTCAATGCACTGCTGTGGACGGAGGTAGCAGCAAGACATATTTTTGCCAGTTAGTTAGTTTGTGTTGGTGTGAGACTTTGGTGAATCTGAACTAACTCTTTTAAACGCCAAAGTCTCGCGATAACACAAACAAAATAAGTGTTTGAGTCAGCGGTAGAGCAGCAGCTCCTGTGTTCAGTGATGTTAAATTATCGTTTTTCTCAGTGGAATCTGGCTTTGAAGAGAGTGATATAATGGCTTCATTTTCCTTCATTGCTTAGCTTCCCTGTCCGAATCCAGCCTGCTTCTTCAAACTGGGGGCATGCCGACTGTCATCTTACTGTATGTAATATACAGGGAAAAAAACCCGTATAACCCCACTTCAAAAAATCTAAAATTTAATGTGAACTTTTTGCATGATTCTGCAAAATAGTTAATGCTTTCCACAGATGCATTTTTACATTTTTTTATATCTTACATGTGATATTAGCAGTGCGTCAGGTGCGTTTTATATATATTCTCTGTCGAAAATCAGCCTCTGAACACTGGGCAATAATCACATACTGTAAGCTGAAGTCTAAGATACATGGTGTTTGTCTTTGGCTGCCCAAAAAATACCACACCAACATTAACATTGCAGTTTGGCAGTAAGTGCAGAGGACACAGGTGATTTTCCACCCCTGCATATGACACACTGCTATTGTTTAATTAAATAGTCCCTCTATTACAGGTTAAGTAACAAATGTTGCAGGGTAAATGCAGGATGTTCCTTTTGCCATGGGATGAAGGGGACTTTAAATGGAACTGGAATAAAGCAACATAATATACCACTGATGAAACTGTGTTATTGTTTTGGAGAACTTTCGAATGCTTTGTGATGTGCACCTTTCGTTTTCCTGAGAACATCAAGGCTATCTCATGTCATGATTTTCTTCAGTTGAATCCAACTATGACAAGAACTGTTGCCTGGCTTCAAGAGTGCCATCGGCAGAAATCTGTATGAAACTAGGGCTGCAATGATCTATCATTTGGTCTGTACAATATCAAAAAATACCAAAATTCATTCATTTATTGAAACCTAAGGTCATCAAATTGCTTGTTTTGTCTGGACAAAAAGAGAAAAGCAGCAAATCTTTACATTCGAGGAGCCAAAACTAGAGAATCTTTGACATTTAAGATTGAAAAAGAACTTAAAAATTCCAGTTAATTTTCTGTCAGTCGAGAAATTGATTTATCTTTGCAGCCCTGTGTGAAGCTGTTACAGCCTATCAACTCTTGTGTTTTGCCTGATATGTTACTTGTTATTGAAGGCGTGTCTCCCCTCAGGCCCTGAGCACTATGGCATCACACAAGGAGTTTGAGACTGCAGGGAAGAAGCCCGGCCTGCAGGTGTGGCGGATAGAGAATATGGAATTGGCACCCATCCCTGTGGAACTCTACGGAAGCTTCTACAACGGAGATTCTTACATAGTGCTCCACACCACCGCTGATTTTTCCTACAACGTTCACACGTGGTTTGGTATTGGACTTAGATTCTCTGCTGACACCTGAAAACAAACTCTGGCTTTTCAAAGAATTTGTCTGTCTAGATTCTCTTTTATTTTACAGTCATTCATTGCTGTTTTTCTTTTTGCTGTTATCTGTTACACCAAAGGTGAGAACACTTCCCAGGATGAGAGAGGGGCTGCTGCCATCTTAATGATCCAGATGGATGACCAACTGAATGGATTACCAACACAGCACACTGAGTATCAAAATGAAGAGTCACTGATCTTTTTGAAATACTTCAAGTCCGGCGTCAGATACATGGTAAAACATGATATATGCACACATGTTGTTTTCATGTATATACTTTAAAACATATTTTAAGATTGATTTAAAAAAGTTGCAACCTCTACCTTCAAGAGAGATAAATTCATTGCTTTATCCCAGACATCAAAAGTAAAAGACGACAATGTAATGACTCAGGCTAAAGGGGTTGTTTGAATGTTGTGTATTCATAAGGGAAGAAGAACTCGTCACAGTGCTCTTTTGGGAGACGTTTGGAGCTGTGGTTGGTTGCTCCCTCAGGTTTTACACAGATGGTTTCCATGAGGAGTTTGAACTGGCAAACAAGGCGAGCAGAAACATGCCCTCTGGTACCAAAACACCAGAGTGCTGCTGCAGATGTTATGAGATGAAGTAGGCCAGTGGAAAATAATAGTAGGAGCTGAAATACTAATCCATCAATTAGTCAGAATCTAGACATTTTAAGAGTTTGACGTGGAGATGTCAAGGGTTATAGTTGATCAATAAATCGCTATAGCTTATAGTTCTAATGCTTTTTTCTCCTTGACTTTATTCATTTTAAAGGAAGGTGGAGTAGCCTCAGGCTTCCAGCAAGTGGTGACCAATGAAGTAAACGTCAAACGTGTACTGCACGTTAAAGGTCGTCGGGTGATCAGAGCCAGTGAGGTGCCTCTTTCCTGGTCAAGCTTCAATAAAGGAGACTGCTTCATCATTGATTTGGGAAAGGTGACCTAGAAGAGGGACTAGATACAAGGGCTGCACGATATATCATTTGAACATCGACATCGCGATGTGCGCATGTGCGATAGTCACATCGCGATGTGCGCATGTGCGATAGTCACATCGCAGGACACGCAATGTTTTCTCTTTTTATTAGAACATGTAAACATTTGTTTTGCTTCAGAAAAGCAGCTCTGAAGAAAGCTCCTTGCTCCGCTCCGCTCGCCTCTCTCTCTCTCTCTCTGTCTCTCCCTCTCTGACAACAGCAGCCCCTCCCCCTTTCATGCACACGCTGCAGTCACACACTGAAAATGAGCGACATGCAAGAAAGAGAAACGGTAAAGGAGGATTTATGTCTGGTTCACACTACACAACTTTTCTGCCCGTTCTGAAAGTCACTATGTCACATTACACGATAGTGGAGTCCTAAAATCGTGCCGTGACTTGGCCGACAGACATGACACACTACACCATGGTACACACCAGTTATCCCCGGTCATCTTTCACGACACGTGTGATGTCATCGGGTTATTCTTGTCCTATTTTTATTACTTTTACTATTATTTGAGTCACTGTGACTGTTCATGTGCCAGCAGAAATGTTGTTGTAGTAACGTAAAAAGTGCCACCACAGTCCACAATAAGTTCCTACAAATGTTTCACAATAAAAGCCTATTTAGAAAATGGAGGGATTCTCTCAGCAGAGGATATAAGGGGCTTTTAATTTGAAACACATTCAGGAAGTGTCAAGTTTGAAATGACAGCGCCTTGCATTAACTTTATCAAGACAATGGGAACGGATAAAAAGTAAAAATATAAAGATACAGAGGGATTAATAAATAACGGTCCTTTTATAATGCAGTCTGTTTCAAATGAAGCTGTTAGCCTCTGCAGTTGTGGTGAGTAAAAGCCCCGCCACTGTTTTTTAATTTTCTTACTTTAACTCATCTGACGAAAATTCTTGTATTTTTTTAATGTCACAATATATATTGCAAAAAACAAAACAAAATAAAAACAATCGCAATGTCAGTTTTTTCCAGTGTCGTGCAGCCCTACTAGATACCCCAAATATGTTAACAGTTCAAGCTTCTGGTGTTGTAATGTTTCACCGTAACTTTGTTTTCATCTTTTTCGCTGCTCATCTCTGTGAAATGCTAGGTTATATACCACTGGTCTGGCAGTGAGAGCAATTTCTTTGAGTGCTTAAAAGCCACTGAGGTGGCCAAGGATATCCGTGACAACGAGAGACATGGGCGTGCCACCATTGAGATGATTGAAGAAGGCAGTGAGCCAGAAGCTGTCATTGAGGTGAGCTTTTTTTCTAACTTTAAAACGTGAACAGCTTTATTCAGGACACCACTGGCTTTGGCTGCTCCGAAGGATGTAAATGAAATGTTGCAATCTGTGTGCATGTCTTTATTTATAGGTGCTTGGACCCAAGCCTGATCTCCCATCGTGTGAGGATGAGAAAAAGGCAGGCATTTAATGAATTACTGTGGACAAATGTTACATTATCTAAAGGATTCAGATGATAAATGTAAATGTGTTGATCATCTCTCCACTTTCTAGTGTGATGAAACTGCTGATAGAAAGAACAAAAAGACGGCAACTCTCTATTTGGTAAATATGTGCAAATATTAAGGTTTTAAATTAATTACTGTAGATAAATGTCTCAGTATGCAAAGGATTGAGATGATAATGATGATAATCATCTCTCTACTTTCTAGATTTCTGATGCTGCTGGCTCCATGAAGACAACTGAGGTGGCTAAGGAAACCCCTTTCAAACAAGACATGCTCTCTCAAAATGAATGCTACATCTTGTACAATGAAGGAGACAAAAACCTATTTGTCTGGAAAGGTATTACACCATGACATCTATCCATTTCTGCAACCTCTTCTTAGCTGCATACACCCTATGTTTATCAGTGCTCAGCTGGCTTATTGCTTATTGTTGTTAGTCAGCACAAATGGGAAAATGTGTAAATTTGACCAAAGTTTGTAGTCTCTAACCACTGTAGCACTCCCCAAACTGCAGGTAAGGATGCAAATGCAGATGAGCGCAAAGAAGCACTGAATAGGGCAAACAAATTCATCAAAGACAACAACTGCGACCCACATACTAAGGTAATGAGGCCATGTAGTGAAAGTCTGACACCAGAGCTTCGTTCTTTCTAGCTTGTTTTTCTGTTTATGAATATGCTCACTCCTCTTTCTGACACAAACAGATCCAGATTATGCCAGCAGGGGCTGAGACCTCCATTTTTAAACAGTTTTTCTTCAACTGGTTGGACAAAGATGAGACCACTGGCCCAAGTGAGGCCTACGTGGAGAATAGAATCGCGAAGGTGGAGCAGATTCCCTTCGACGCCTCCAAACTCCACAGCAACAAATGCATGGCTGCCCAGCACCGTATGGTGGATGATGGCTCTGGGAAAACGGAGGTATGCTTCACTAGCCTGACAAAGCTCATGTTGTATTTTCATCTCCTCAGATATCAACATGTATGTGTGACAATTGTGGCTGTCTGTAGATTTGGCGTGTGGAAGGAGGTGACAAAAAACCTGTGGATAAATCCACGTATGGACAGTTCTTTGGAGGTGACTGTTACCTTGTGCTGTATACCTACAAAGATGGAGGCAGAGAGAAGTTTATCATCTACACCTGGTGAGTGCAACCTTCAAATCAATTTGTTATCCAGGAGCTTCACTGACAGTTGATTGAACCAGTGTACCTCTTCTTTGTGAATATAAACACTGATTTAGCTTGAATGAGTTAAGAAAAAGATGGCACGGTTGTCTGGTGGTTAGCACTGTCGCCTCACAGCAAGAGGGTTCCTGGTTCGATCCCGGTTGTGGGAGCCCTTCTGTGTGGAGTTTGCATGTTCTCCCCATGTCAGCGTGGGTTTTCTCCGGGTACTCCGGCTTCCTCCCACAGTCCAAAGACATGCAGATTGGGGACAGGTTAATTGGTAACTCTAAATTGTCCGTAGGTGTGAATGTGAGTGTGAATGGTTGTCTGTCTCTATGTGTCAGCCCTGTGATAGTCTGGTGACCTGTCATGGGTGTGCCCTGCCTCTCGCCCAATGTCAGCTGGGATAGGCTCCAGCCCCCCCGCGACCCTCAAGAGGATAAGCAGTTAGACAATGGATGGAGTTAAGAATACATTTTGGCTTTCCTGTCTTCAGGCAAGGGCAGAAGTGCTCTAAGGATGAACTGGGTGCTTCAGCCATTCTCACCATCCAACTGGACGATTCCATGGGAGGAAAAGCTACCCAGGTAAGATATTTACTGTGAAAACAAGCTATGATGTCACTCAGGTTTTTCTTGATAGGAATAGTTGGAAATCAAAGTACGCTTACTTGGTGAGAGATGATGATAAGATCAATACAAGTCTCATATCTGTGCTTTAAAGTTAGATGTGGGGACAGCTACCAGTTAGCTTTGCATAAAGACTGGAAACAGAGGGAAACAGCTAATCTGGTGTTAATTAGTGATCTTAGGGGGTGCCGGCAGGTTGATCTTGTTATCTTTGGACAGCATTGTTGGATTACTGAACATGCCTATTGGGCACAGCCCCAGGGCCCCAAAGTGTAAAGGGCCCCCTTGGCCTTTACCTGTAAAATGTCAATCAAATTAACACACACTGACCAGGAAGAGACACAAAAAGACCAAGAAAAGATGCAAAACAAACACTGAGAGACACAAAATGACTCAAGGGAGACTCCAAATGACCAAAAAAGACACAAAATGGCCATAAAGAGACAGAAAATGATCTTAAAGGGAGACATAAAATTACCTCAAAGAGACACAAAAGTACATACAAAAGGGGCAAAATGACCAAAAAGAGACAGAAAATGACCTTAAAGAGATTTAAAAAAAACAAACAAAAAACCCTAAAACATCCATAAAGTTACCTCTTACAAGTAGACACAAAATAACTACACGTGGGGCAAAACAACAAAAAAGAGACACTGATCTCAAAGAGACACAAAATAACTACAAAAAGGGGCAAAACAACATGCCTACCAGGCACAGGCACAGGTAAGATGTACTGACCACAAAGAGACACAGTAAGACCACAAAGACAAAACAACCACAAAGAGACACAAAATGACTACAGAGGGACACAAAACAACCACAAAGAGATATGAAATGACTAAAGAAAACTCAAAATTACCTAAAACCCACAAATTTGTCTTCAAAAAGACACAAAATAACCACAAAAAGCAGCAAAACAACCAAAAATAGTCACAAAGCGACCCAAGAAAGAAACAAGAGGATCTCAAAGAGACACAAAGTGACTACAGAAAGACACAAAATGACCAAAAAGAGACACAAAACGACTACAAAGAGACAGAAAATGACCAAAGAAGATTCAAAATGATCTTAAAGAGACATAAAATCACTACACAATGGGGCAAAACAACCAAAAAGAGATATGAAATGATTTCAGAAAACTCAAAAAAACACCCACAAACTGATCTTGTAGAGACACGAAATAAGTACAAAAAGTGGCAAAACAACCAAAAAGAGTCACAAAACGACCCAAGAAAGAAACATGAGGACCTCAAAGAGACACAAAAGACCTCAAAGAGACACAAAAGACCAAAAAGAGACATAAAAGACCTCAAAGAGATACAAGAGGATCTCAAAGAGACAGAAAATGATGATTATGATTTTTATGATTAAATTAAACTACACAATGGGCCAAAAAGAGATATGAAATGATTTCAGAAAACTCAAAATTACCTAAAACCCACAAATTGATCTTGTAGAGACACGAAATAAGTACAAAAAGCGGCAAAACAACCAAAAAGAGTCACAAAACAACCCAAGAAAGAAACATGAGGACCTCAAAGAGACAAAACACCAAAAAGGGACACAAAAGACCTCAAAGAGACACGAAAGTCCTCAAAGAGATACAAAAGACCAAAAAGAGACACAAAAGACCTCAAAGAGATACAAAAGACAAAAAAGGGACACAAAAGACCAAAAAGAGACACAAAGGACCAAAAAAAGGGACACAAAAGACCTCAAAGAGACACAAAAGACCAAAAAGAGACACAAAAGACCTCAAAGAAATACAAAATAAATACAGAAAATGGCTTCAACAAAAAAGCTGTGGCTAAATCACCACAAAGTGTGTTTCCAGTCTTATGTGGGAGTGAGAGGGTGGGGCCTTTCTGTGCCCAGGGGCCCATTGTCTCATAATCCACACATGTTGAACAGAGCCTGGCTGTTTCCCCAGTTTCCAGTTTATATGCTATACAGAGCTAATTGGCTGCTGGCTGTAGCTTCACATTGAGCAGACAGACATGAGAGTGGTATTGATCTTCTCATCTAACTCTCAGCAAGAAAGCAAGTAAACATGTTTCCCAGAATATCAAAATACTTCTTTAATGACTTACTCCTGCCATTTAAGCACAGGGTGAGTCTTATCACCCCTGTCCTCATTATACATGTAGGCTGAGCTACTGCTTTGTCTTGGCAGGTTTGTGTCCCTCAGGGTCAAGAACCACCTCATCTTGTGAGTATGTTTAAGGACCCTTTGATCGTTTACCTGGGTGGGACAGGCCGCCACGACCAAGAGAGCAAGCCCAACAGCACACGTCTCTTCCACATCCGCCAGAGCTCCAACAAAAGCACACGGGCTGTTGAGGTCAGCCTTGTTTATTACATTGGACGTGCATGAATGTATTGCTCTATAATGAGCGATTCACACCATTGTCTCGATCTTTGTGTCTCACTCACCCAGGTGGAGCCCAAAGCCTCCTCTCTGAACACTAACGATGCGTTTGTGCTGAAGGAGGGTAATTCTGTGTACATATGGAAGGGAAAGGGAGCAACTCAGGAAGAGATGACTGCAGCTAACTATGTTGTCAGCGTGCTTGCAAAAGGCAAGACAGCAAAAGTGGTGGAGGAGACTGAAGAGCCAGGTGAGTGCTGAAAAAGGAGCTTTGATCTCTGCTGAATAGCAGTGTAAAACATTCCCTGTGAAAATCTATGGTTTTCTCCTCACTGCCAGATGATTTCTGGAAAGCACTGGGTGGAAAGGCAGAATACCAGACCTCCAAGACTCTGCAGAAGACTGTAAAGCCTCCACGACTGTTTGGCTGTTCAAACAAGACTGGCAACCTGATCGTAAGTATTTAGAGCCCTCTTCCTGCACAAAATCACCACTTACACCCGTTTTTTTTCTTTTTTTTTTAATATAACGATAAAGGTTGCAATCGGCATTCACACGTGGGTCAGATAACTCTGCAGTAGTCTTGTGTATCTATCAGCTCCAGCTGCGATCAGCTTTGACGGAAACACAACACCCAGGCGAACCAGCCAACGTGATGCAAAGACAGGTCACCACAAAATACCGTTCGTCTCCAAGCAGCACTTGAGCATCATTCCAAATTCAGTTTGAGAGAGAGTATAAAAGGTGGCCGGACGCTGTTATTGTTTGACAGCGCACAGGGGCGTCAGGGGGAAATGCAGCCAGGCAACAATGAAAGTTAAGACGGTGGAAGTCCAACTAGGGCAGGTAGGAGGGGTAGTGGATGGGTCCAACAACCATCGGCTTTCAGTGGTTGGTCAGTGTTCGCCAAACCCTGTTCTTTTTTCCTGAACCCAACCACATATGTGTGCTGGCTAAACGTAAGCACGTGTTTGTTGCTGAAGGGAAAAGAACGTTAATTTGTAGTGTTGTGCGTGCTTTTATTTTGAAAGAGACTATATGCAAACTGTACATTTCCTGTGAAAATGTGTATTTCGAAAAATGACAATGCATGTAACAGGCAGAACTTGACAAGGTGTCTTGGAAGTTCAACAACATCGTACCTCAACGTGGAAAGTCCATGACCAAATGTCGACATGTGAAGTGGTCGGAGTGAGAACGTGTTGTTGCTGCAGAGCCGTGTACACAGTTGTGGTCTACCGTCAGTGGGAAAGAAGTTTATTGCCTATTTCTAATGGGTTTTCCCTTTATTTAAAAAACCTGTGTACAACCTGTGTACTGTGGAAAATGGGTATATGTTTTCATCCAAGCGACTGTTTTTTAAAGAGCGACTTTGTAAACATGTAGTTTTCAATCTTTAGGCAGAAGAGGTGCCTTGTGATTTCACACAGCTTGATCTGGCACCGGATGATGTCATGATTCTTGACATCTGGGATGAGGTATGCTGCCTTCACTTCCACTTCTTGTAGATGCCATTTTTATTGCTGCCTTATCCTTAAATTCTTTTGGTCATGTCTCCCACCAGGTCTTTATTTGGGTTGGAAAAGATGCCAATGAGACAGAGAAAGCAGGAGTAACCAAGATTGGTGAGACAAACAGAGCTGTTAGAGATAAAGGGAAATTATGTACAAGACTTTGTTCACAATATTTTTTTCTTTTCAGCCCAAGACTATCTGGAATCTGACCCCTCTGGCCGTTGTCACGTCCCCATCGCTACCATTAAGCAGGGGGAAGAGCCAGTGACCTTCACCGGCTGGTTTCACGCCTGGGACCCCGACATGTGGAGCAGATTTGAGGAAGATGACTATCTCCAAAAGTGTTGCAAAAAGTAAAGTGCTGTAAAACACAAAGCAGCAGTATCTGCAGAGATGTATTTCTTAATGTGAACCATTGGACTTTAAAGAATAATCAACCTGTAAGATTTTGTGAGTTTGGAATTGTAAAGTTCTGTCTGGGTGGATGGCAGCATGGAGATCACATCTCATGCTGCAGTTCTGATGTTCTTAGCATCTCAAAAGTTTTTTGTTTTTGTTTTTTTAAAAATATCTCAAAGTTTTAAAGCAATTTGAGTTGCGACAAAAATACAGTCTTGTGATTCCACACTCACAGTAGGCCTATATAAAATATATTCGATCAAACTTTTGCTGGGAAAGCTTTCTTCGCAGCTTGTTTTCATTCTGTCTTATGCACTGAAATGATAAACTGTTTATGATCCAGCAAAAACCCACGATGCACTAGTTCTCCCAAGTTCAGTGTGGCTTTAAAGGGATAGTTAAGATTTGTTTGAAGTGGGGTTGTATAGGGTACTTATCCGTAAACAGTATATTACAAACACTAAATGTCAGTCGACACACCCCGCCAGTTTGGAGAAGCAGGCAGGAGTACGACATGGAGGCTAGGCAATCTACTGTTGTGAAGTGTGTGAATTCACCAAAGTCACATAAAAACACAAACTAACTGACTGATTGCAGCAGCGGCAGACCAGCATCACCCGTGGTCAGCGAGGTCACATGAGCCTGGTGGCTTTGAGGAGAGCATAGATGGGGAATTGAAGCCATTAACAGCTTCCATGTTGGAACCGGCTGTCATCATCGGCTATTTTTTATCTTGTGTGCACAAGTTAATTATCTGCGAGATAATAGGCTAACTTGTGGACAGAAGATAAGTAACTTTCCCCACTAGTGAACATGACAAAAAAAGGGGGCTCCATAGATAGCAGTGTCAAAAATGTATTTCTGTTTTCAACAAAACGAATGTATGGCCTATTTTTATGGAACGTTTCCCTTTCTACAGCCCAGTTTGCAAAGACAAACTTTGATTGAGAAATTTCAATAAAAATATGACCTCATCTGAACATTCTCTTCTGACTGCAATTCTTTATTCAAACAAGAACATGTGCTTTTTTCCCGTCAAGTCTTTGAGTCAAGTCTTCACGATTCACTGCGACAATAAACTTGTTATCATCAGCCTAAATCCTCACTAGGCATTAGCACCATGCGTAGGCTGTGCTTGATGGTAATCTTCAGCCCATGTGCACAAGGTTTCTGCTGAGTTGCAGACCTGTGGATTAAGAAGCGGGCTTTAAAAGGGCCCTCCGCTCACCCATTACCTCCCCTCTTTTGTTCTCCTTCATTCTCTGCTGCTGGAGCTGCAAGACAAACACTAACCAGGCACAATGGCCCAGAAGGTGGTACTCATCACAGGCTGCTCCTCTGGGATCGGCCTCGCCTTGGCTGCCCGCATCGCAAAAGATGAGAAGAAAAGGTTCATGGGTAAAACTGCAACATTGTTAATTTAGTTTAGTTTTACGATGTCTGTGTTGCACATACATCAGGCTGTTGAGAAATTTGAATGGAAGAATGGAAATTTAACAGCAGAGACTGTATGAAAATTACGAAAGGGGTTAAAATAGTAAGTTTAAAACAGTACACCACTTTAATTTCTTTATGCACCTTGGTTTTTATTATTAGCTGCATTAATTCAACACTGTGGTATTATTTTTAGATATGATAGAAGAGGGTTTTACAGTGTTTTCTAAGAAAGCTGAGGGTCCAGTTTCATTAAAGGTGGGGAAGGCTTTTCCCCAAACCAATGAGTGTCGCACAGTCCCTTATTTAAACTAAAGTTTGATGAGTAATAATGGTGAATATCAAATACTGTGGCAATACAAGTGACCAGTTTGCTTTTAGAGACTAGTCATTCAAAGTTATGTGCCTACAGTTGTTTTACAAATATAAGAATACATGCTCAGATAACCTTTCATTTGGCAAGAAACTTGTTATAATTCTATTATAAATGTATTCACCCAAATCACAAAAGGAAACCATATTTTCTCAGCAGTGCAGATTGCTTTGTTTTCGGCTGCAAAGTTTTGAGTTTTTTGCCTCCGAGAGTCGTGCCAGTGCACGTCTCTTTCCAGGAACTGCTTTTATGGATGAAATAGTCACAATACCTGTAGATTATATTTCTATTTTTGGTACTATATTGTATCTTACTGATTATTTTATAGACAGTTTTAAATCTTTGTCTTATTGTTTTATTGAATATTTGGGTGAGATAACTTATAACCCTTTAAGGAGTTTTTCATCTCACCTGCACAATCTGTTTTTTGCTGTTGTTGATGTTTTTATACCAATTGTTTTAAAACTGTGCAAATAAATAATACAAAATTATTCTGAACAACTGGAACACTGTTTTTGCAGAGGATGTTGCTGTTGAGTTCAGCTGCTCATTTTTAAATGCTGTGAACATCATAAACAAAACCATATTACCGCCATTGTTTTGGTATGGCAGCAGACATTTAGAGACAAAATCCGAGAAATTAAAATCAAAGTGATATGCACAACCCAACTGCCAGAGAAAAATGGTATTGTACGTTTATGCAAATCACAGATATGTTTCATTTGTATGTTATTATGTAGCAGATATGTTTAAATGTTACATGTTTTTTCAACATCACTGTGGTCGATGTGTGGTTTGGGTTAGGCATAAAAACCACTTGGTAAAAAAGGGGGAAAAAAATCATGATTTGAGCTTAAGATATCACTGTCTGTGGCTCCATCTATAATGTCGTGCTAAAAATACAAACGCTTTTCGTGGCACTATCCCGGCAGGGAAAGCAGCAATGTCTTGGTTAAGAAATAACACATTTGGTGGCACTATCTTGGCTGGAAGCGCAGCAATGACTTGTTGGAAAAAAAACCCAACAAAACAACAATTTCATGACACTATTCTGGATAGAAATGCAATAATGTCTGTAGAAAGCAATTGCTTTTCTTGTCATTATCTTGGCCAGCACACAATAATGAATGACTTGTTAATTAAAAAAAACCCAACAACACTTTTTGATCTATCCAGTGCTACCATGGGTAAGTTTAAAAACATGTTGCTTATATTTGATGGTTGGTGCACTCGCCCTTTTTGCCTCTGTTCAAAGCCAGATTAGGTCTTTAACTTTAATTCTGCGCTTAAGTTCTCAGTTAGTTTCCTTTGTTGCAGTCTATGCCACCATGAGGAACCTCAGTAAGGCTGAGCCGCTGGTTGAGGCTGCAGGTCGGACGTTGGGCAGGACTTTGGAAATCAAACAGTTGGATGTATGTGACGAAGTCTCTATCAAAGCCTGTGTGGACAGCCTGCCTGAGCGCAGGGTGGACATTCTCAGTAAGTTCTTTGGTTCAATGCAGTCAGAAAAAAACGTGATATGTATATTCTTCCAAGGCATAGTACTCTACATGATTGAATAATATTTCTTCCTCTCACAGTAAGTAATGCTGGGATGGGTCTGATTGGACCCATTGAGTGTCAGTCTATTGATGAGATGAAGACCGTCATGGACACCAACTTCTTTGGGCTTGTGCGGTTGCTGAAGGAAATCCTACCTGACATGAAGAGGAGGAAAAAAGGCCATATTGTGGTCATTAGTAGCGTCATGGGCATTCAGGGTGAGGACAGTTACACCTGTTTAACATGAAAACATATCTTCATGGTGACAAAAGACTAACAGTCACAGTGTCTTGCTCTTTTTTTCAGGAATTCTATTCAATGACGTCTATGCAGCATCCAAGTTTGCAGTGGAAGGCTTCTGTGAAAGCCTAGCAGTGCAAGCCCTGAGGTTTCAACTCAAGTAAGATGCTTTTATGCTGCTTCTGCAGAACACACAGACTACTGCACTTTTTGCTCTTTACTTTCGGTACTGGAATTCAAATGGTGCTCACAAAGCTTAGATCATTCAGGGAAACAACATTCCTCTTCAGAACGAACATGAAAATGCCTGCACACCAGTAGTTATCTGTTTGCAACATCTGCACACTCGCATCGCACAACTAGACCCACCATTGTCACACCAATGAGAGGAAAGTATGCCAGCTTAAGTGTGTCATGCCAAAAACATCCACAGTACACCCTGGCCTGCAGGGCAAGTCCTAACAGCATCATTCAGTACCTGAATCCTGAAGGAAATATGTCTGCAAGGCGGTTTCAGATAAAAACAGTACATTAAAGTATAGCACTGTAGCACTCAGTTACCTTTTACTCTCATGCTCTACTCTGCTCTTCATCTTCTTACTGGGAGGCATATAATTCTGTTTTTAACAGGGGCGTTTCTAGACTTTGAGGACATGGGGGGCTTAACCCAGTCCTTTGTAGGAGGGTTCAGGGGGATCCTCCCAAGTGACATTTTAAAAAAAAAAAAAAAAAAAAAAAAAAAAACAAGCTCTATTTTGATGCTTTTTGATGCACTCTGGCATCTTGTTTTTCCTTAAACGTTTTCCCCCCAGATTAATTACTAATTGTGATTTTAACAATATCACTAGTTGTAATTAATTTGTATTGAGTAGAAGCAGAATACTTTGCAACCAATATTATTTAAATGTAGAGAATTTACTTTTACCTTAGTATTTCCATCTTATGCTACTTTATACTTACTACACTCCACTACGTCTCAGAGAGAAACACTTTTTACTCCACTACATTTATTTGTAAGTTACTTAGTTACTTTGAAGACTCAGATTAAAAATGCAAAATAGAATCAGCCAATGATGATGTGTTATTATAGATTAAATTGCCCAGCAAAATATGTACTATACAGCCTTTAACATTACGGTAAACACACAAAATGCGCTGCTTAAGTGACAAAGAGGACCCAAGACTTCCGTTTTTGATCAGTGATGTCATATTATTTTCAGGGGCTCACTCCAAAGTTGTCAAAATCTGGCGCTTGGGCAGTGACATGCAGCGTCAGACACAGACAAAAAAGCTATCCTTTCACGTCAGCATGATATGCTGCCAGGCGCTGTTACACGACACACAGTGTCAGGGGGAAATATGGCAGGACAAGAATGAAAGTTAAGGCAGCAAAACTCTGAATAGCATGGGCAGGAGGATTGTTGAATGAGTCCAACAAGCATTGAGTTTCACCTGTGAGAGCGATGTTTGCATCCCGTAAGATTATAAAGCCAAACCCTGTTCTTTTTCCTAAACCCAACCATGTTTTGTTGCCTAAAGGCTACCACGTGGTTAGTTGTTGAAGGGTAAAAAAAAAGGTCAATTCGCAGTGTACTGACGTAGTGCATTTATTTTGAAAGAGACTGTGTAGAAATGGTAAATTTCCTGTGAAAATGGAAGGTCATTTTGAAAGAAGACATTGCATGTAACAGGTAGAACTTGACACGGCGTCCCAGAACGTTAACAACCTGTGCACCTGGGCTACCTTGCACGTTGTATCTGGACGTGGAAAGTCCATGACCAAGTGTCAATATATGACGAGGTCGGAGTGAGAATGTGTTGCTAATGCATGAATGGAAAGACAGTTTAATACATTTTTTTGTTTTTATTATTAGGCCTATTCTTATTTTTGAACTATACATATAGCCGATATATTTAGATTCAGGGCAACATGCCGCATTCACATGGAATTAGGCAGACAGCAGGCGGCACACGGGAGTGTTATGGTCTTCGGCTATTGGGTTGTAACAGGAGACATCTGCTGGACGGAACAGGAAAAATAAACAAGCGGTCTGACGGAATGGCACAACAGCTAAATGAGACACACATGACTCATGACACGTGATTGTTGCTATGGCAATTTTCTTGGGCTACAGAGAGCTAACGTTAGCCAGATAGCTCGCTAAGCTAATAAAGCAATTCATATCGTTACGTTTCATATTACGTACCTGGTATTCCACCCAGCTCTGCGCTAATCGCGTCCCATATGTACACCTTCTTGGAAGCATCATGATAGGCTTTTAAAGTTTGGTCATATAATTCTGGGTGCTGCTGCATCAAAAGCACTAGCTTTTCATTGTCGAGTTCAGCCATGTTTTCTTTTCTGTTTTGGAACTATGTCACATCTGGTTGAGTATTCCGTGGTCAATGAACGGTAAAAGTTAAAATATTTTAACTTTGGACAGCATTGCCGTCTACCATTGCTGTGGACGGTATTCTCTGCCGTCCTCGCCCAAGTTTTACCGTCCTTCTCTCGTCCACTAACATGACATCCGGTTTGCCGTCTGCCGTTTGCCTGATTCCATGTGAATGCAGCATAAAACATTCGGGGCTGACACCTCGGACACCCAGGCCTAACACCACCACTGTCTTGTACTGTACCTCTCTTCTTTTCTTCCCTCAGTATCAGCCTGATAGAGCCTGGTCCAGTGATAACAGAGTTCGAGCGTAAGGTCTTTGAGGAGGGCATGAAGACTGATCTCAGCAAAGCTGACAAAATCACTGCTGATATGTTTCAGAACATCTACTTGAAGAACTATGGTCAGATCTTTGAAACCCTCGGGCAGACTGCTGAGGATGTAGCAGAGGTAACTATAGTTTTCATCCACAAGCATTATTCACCTCATCATCTACTGTAGTGGTTCCCAACCTTGTTCCTTGAGGGACCCCTTTTCTACGACTGAGTCAACTGACGAGCCCTGACTAAATGACATTTATGGATATTTTATATTACATTGAGTGCATAACAGTAACAGTAAAGAACCACTGATAGACTGTACACTTAACTCAATTACTGCAGGAAGTTTGTGCAAAAAAAATGTGAATGAATTTTGAGCAGATTATTTCTTCTGAATATTCAGAGATGAATTTTCCTGATATTTGTAGGAACTACATATATAATTAACAAATTCAGTGTTTTGTTCTTCTGCCTGATGCTTGGTTGTTGTTCCGTTAGCTCTTTTGTCATTTATCAATCAATCAATTTTATTTATACAGCCCAATATCACAAATCACAATTTGCCTCACAGGGCTTTACAGCATACGACATCCCTCTGTCCTTAAGACCCTCGCAGCGGATAAGGAAAAACTCCCCCAAAAAAACCCTTTAACAGGGGAAAAAAAACGGTAGAAACCTCAGGAAGAGCAACTGAGGAGGGATCCCTCTTCCAGGATGGACAGACGTGCAATAGATGTCGTACAGAACAGATCAGCATAACAAATTAACAGTAATCCACATGACACAATGAGACAGAGAGAGAGAGAGAGAGAGAGAGAGAGAGAGAGAGAGAGAGAGAGAGATGCAGGTAATGACAGTAGCTTACAATAACATTATTGAAAGTAATAATATTATAGTTATAGTTCTGGCTACTGTGGTACAATATGTTGAAAGTATGTATTAATATCTGGCAGTATACATGTGTGACAATAGTCGTGTATAATAACAGTAGAAGTATGACTAATGACTAATGATGGCAGCAGCAGCAGCAGGAGGCATCTGGCAGGACCACGGCAGCAGCACAACCACACACGTCACGCTGTCCAGGCACCGCTGTGATATGAGTTAATCTGAGAGACAGTGGAGCACAAAGGCTCCGGAGAAGAAGCCGAGTTAGTGACATGCAGTATAGCCGAGTTAGCAAGATGCAGTAATAGGATGAGAGAGAGAGAGAGAGAGAGAGAGAGAGAGAGAAGAAGAAGAAGAGAAGGTGCCCGGTGTATTATAGGGGGGTCCTCCGGCAGACTTTAAAGGGATTGTCCTTAATTTATGTGAGGCAGGGGGTGGCAGGGGTACAATTTTTATTATTTTTTTTCATTTTGACCCTCCCTGAAGCTACAAATGTGTTTCCTTGAGCCTCCCTAAATGACTGGTGGAAAACGCATGACCACCCCTCCACCATAATTTAGTCTAGATTTTTAAATCTTACTCTTTGGTGTTTGAAAGTTAAAAGTTAAAAGCTGGTTTACTTTTGGCCAAATTTTAAATGACATGAAGTCATTGAAATTTTGCTATTTGGTGTTCATTGCACATGATGTGTCCAAGGAGTGTTGGAAGTTTGAAAATCCACAAATAGTTTCTGTTTTTACAGTTTCTGGTTATGATAAATAGTGTAATTTTGATGATATATATGTATATATATATATGTGTATTTATGTATATATTAAAAAAAACATGCTTTCTAAATGCAAATTTGGAACGCTTTTTCTGTTGTCGTTTTTTTAAATTGGCAATTAAATAAATCCAAAGTACAACCATTTAAATTTGCACGTCCCTCCCCTAAGCGAGAATAAAAAACACAAGTCCACTTGACGACCCATAGTGGTGGCGGGACCCCCAGGTTGGGAACCAGAGATCTACTGCTTTGTCTGTAAAGAACTGGAAACTGAGATGAATCAGTGCACATTGTCTGTGTGGTTGATGTTTGTGTTTTTCCTCCTAGCATACCATCAAGATCATCACCATGGAGAATCCCCCTTTCCGTCATCAGACAAATACGCTTTACACCCCTATGACCACACTGAAATACGCTGACCCCAACGGCGACCTCCCAATTGAAACATTTTACAAAATGGTGTTTGAGCACGACAAGGTCTTCAACGCCAGTCTGAACTTCCTCAAACTTCTGCGCTGGAGAAGTCGAAAGAGCTTTACCTTGGAGAAGGACAAGACCAATTAAAAGAGCCTCAGAGTCTTTGTTATTTTTGTCAAGATGCATCAGTGCATTCTGTAATTTATCTTTATTCAATTTGATGTAGCTGTGAAGTGTCTTTGTGACGAAACTGTGAACAAATAAAAATATGAAAGTAATAAATAATCAGTTCAGTCTCTTGTCACATGTGCCTGTGAGCTCCTGCTGCAGGTTTTAAACTACACCTGGTACATTCATCCGTCTACCATAACTGTCTTAACTCGTTAAGCCTCCAAGCCTTACATTACACAATATGCAAGTTGTAAGCAAAACTTTGAAGGGTAGGGACAAAGTCACTGCATCAGAGTAAACGTTCAGGTCGTTACACTGCTTTACAGAGAGGTGACATTTGTGTTTGACGACATTCCAAACATTTAAAAGCCAACTTTTAACAACAGGGAAGAGTTTGTGGATCGGTTGTGTTAATGACATATTGTGTTTGTGACACTTGGTTATGTAAGATAATAACTCATGGCCTAATCTGGGATTCAGCAGTTTGCTCTGAGCCTCACACCACGTGGACTTTTAATGGGAGACCTTTCACAAAGATATTCGTGAGTTGAAACAAAAATGGATCATTTCTGTTATGCAGCAACATTTCGGTCTCATATATTTATTAAAAAATGGTGGATTTTTCATGTTTTTCGCCTTTTTCCTGGAATAGTGACATGTTTAACTGTCAATATATAGGCACCCAAATAAGAATCCTTATGGGTGAACTGGATTATGTTGTTCACCCATAAGAACAGTATGGTTAATTTAGCTCGTCACAATTTAATAGTACTTGAGTTTATGCTCATCCTACTTTGCTCCTTTGAGTTCCCTTCAAAAAGGTCTAGATTCAATTCAATTCAATTCAGTTTAATAGAACTTTATTTATCCCCAAGGAAATTCTTGTGCCAGAGAATACTTCAAATTACAGTAACACTAAGTATGGTAACCACAATTTAATGTTCACAACCAGTAATAACCAGAACAACCAGAGGGTTGCTCGGGTCAGGGTCACTCACTGGGCCCAGTTTTATAACAACAGAGTATTAAATATATGGCAAAATATACAAATATACAAGATAAGTAGTGTTTTCAAGGAGCAAGAGCAAAACCAGTGCCTCATAGATTATCAATACCACGTTCTCAAACTGCCACTGTGGTACAGGACATCTATCTATCTATCTATCTATCTATCTATCTATCTATCTATCTATCTATCGTCGAATGAGTGTGTAATTCTCCGGCTTGAACACAAGATGGCGGTAAACACTAGCTGTGCCACATCAAACACCTCTCGGTTACACCGTACATCCGGCTCTTTGTTTGACGTTGGTTCCGGCTAAATTTAGCTAATGTGGCTCAGAATACAAAATTGTAAATGAACTGTTGGCAGCTTTAAGGTTGTTTGACATGTTTGGCTCATTTGGTCGATGCAGGGAAGAGTGACCCGCAGTGTCGTGGCGACTTCATTCAACTCGTCGTCTGTAGCCGGCCAACTATTTAGTTACATATGGCAGGGGGCAGCTCATTGTTAGCCTAGCTTTAGCCATGCTCTCTGCCTCCGCTTTCACTTGTCTTCTGGGTTGCGGCTTGCTTGCGACAGGGACCACGGCTACTTTTCCCAGTATTAACGTCTTTGTGTTTTCTTAATTGTGCTTGAGCCTTTATCAGGCCTTGAATTTCCTGTCACATTCCGCGTAACAGCGGTGGTCTGCGGAAACTGCACCTCGTTTGTTTCAGCACGTAAAACTCGCTGTTAGCTTAGTTAGCAAGCTAGCCAACCAACCGGCTAACTTTGAGGAAACGTCTTTCTGTCTTGATGACATTTAAATTGATGTTGCCTTGTCTCGGGCAGAACGTCAAACTCCACTAACTTAAAAACACCTGTCGCCGTCTGCTGTAACGTTGTTCTTTACCACTGAGTCAAGAACCGGAGCTATCATTTATTTTTTTGTGGTTTGTGGTCATTTGCCTGCCACGATGGCTTCTTCCTCTGGAAACGACGACGACCTCACCATCCCCAGAGCAGCTATCAACAAGATGATTAAAGAAACTCTCCCTAACGTACGAGTGGCTAACGACGCCAGGGAGCTGGTGGTTAACTGCTGCACAGAGTTCATACACCTCATATCCTCAGAAGCCAATGAAATATGCAACAAGTCCGACAAGAAGACCATATCTCCTGAGCATGTCATCAACGGTGAGTCCTTTGCTCCCAGGGTCCTATGTTCCCCTCTCAATATGACACATTAAGGAGACTTTTCATGGGGTTTTATGTTCTCAGCAATGTTTTCCCCTTGGCCAAACGTTTCCCTTTGTCAGTATGTTGAAATCACCCACCTTATAGCAGCTTATACTTTACTGATCATGTCTTTAAATTCGCCGGCAAGACATAAGACAATTTTCTCGTCTTCAAACATTGATATCTCCACAGTGGCTGAATGGATTTCTTGTATTCAAACTGAATTTGAAACGACCACATCCCTTTGGTTTTTTTGCAGTTTGAACTGCAAAGATAGCCCTCACCAATCTTTTCCAATGTAAGTTTATGTCAACACACACGCCCAATTAGACCAACTCAAAACAGAGGAAGAGCACCTTTGAGAGGAAGTAGCGCTTGAATGGTCCAACATTTCAGCTTGGTATGAAAGTGTGAGTCTCATCCCTTAAACCATAATTTGAAGCTCAATGTAGGACCCATTGAGCTTTGGATTGCCAGAGAAACACAGGGATGACCCCTCTGGTCCATATTTCTACAGCAATGAGCTATTGAGGGATACAGGCAGGGGTGTGCCCCTCCTGCTGTCATCAATTTCAAACCACAGACAGTAATTATTTCACTCTCACTTCTTGTTTTCATAACAAAGCCCTCGAGAGCCTTGGTTTCGCATCATACATCACAGAGGTGAAAGACGTTCTCCAGGAGTGTAAAACTGTCGCTCTGAAGAGGAGGAAGGCCAGCTCTCGACTGGAGAACCTGGGTATACCCGAGGAAGAGCTCCTCAGACAACAACAGGAATTATTTGCCAAGGTATGATCTGAAAATATGACCAGATATACAGTTTATAATGTAGTAATGGTGTTGATGAGTACCCACATTTAAACAAAAAGAGATTAATAAGTAAAATGTACCTCAAATAAGAGAGAGATAGCAATGAGAGGAGGTGTCATGATGGCTAAAAGTATCGTGAAAGAGAAGTCTGAGCGAGTATAGGTATTTTAACTGTAGTGTAATATGTGAACATGATTTGTGAAAGAGGTTGAAGCAGTCAGATACTGTGTGTTTACTGAATTGAGAAATGCTTTCACTTTCATAGTATGTATGAAAGTGAAAGCAGTATGAAAACTTGCTAACTAAGCAGACTCTATTCTAATAATTAATATTATTTGAAGCTAAGCTATTAGCATCCTCCACAGTATGCCACCCTTATTACACTGCACACCTGGAGATATATGGGACAGATTCCTTTGCAACTTGCTGTGATTTAAATGTAACACAAGCAGAAACTGGCAGAAAGTAATGCTGTGTACATATTTGCTAGAAGTAAGGAGTGTCCCTGTGTCAGTGTCACAATATTGTGGTGTCTTTGTACAGCGGTTCTGTAGATAGGTATGTAAGGGTCTTGTCTCAGGTGAGGTGCACCTCTTCAGAAATGTGAGTACATTTCTTGTTCTTGTTTTGTATGCAGGAGCAGATACAAAACAAACAAGACTAATTAAGTCCGTTTTTATCACCAATTCAGTTAAATTCAGTAGAACTTTATTTATCCCGAAGGAAATTCTTGTGCCAGAGAATGCTTCAGATTACAGTAACCACAATTTTACATTCACAACCACTAACAACCAGATTACCAGTGGGTTCCTTGGGTCAGAGTCACTGACTTGGCCCAGTTTTTATAACAACAGACTATTAAATATCTGGCAAAATATACAAGATAGAAGTGTTTCAAGCAGCAAAAACAAACCAGTGCCTAATAGAGTAACAGTAAGAGTAAGACAAGTACATGAGTTACTAAAAATGAACTGAAATGGTGGGAAAAGCAGCCTGCTCCTGATAATCAGTGTCATACTGAATATGATAAAACATTGCACAAGATATTAAGAAATAGTAATATACATCATGTAAAGTAAATGTGCACCTAATGTAGGTGAATATTGCTGTCACTGTCCTTTGTTCCAGCTCTCCTCCCTACAGAAGGGGGAGAATTATACAGTTTGATGGCCACAGGTAGAAAAGATCTCCTGTTGTGCTCCTCAGTGGTCTCAGTCTGCGCACCACAGAACGCCACAGGTTATTTTTTTCTACCTGTGGCCATAAAAGTTATCTCAGGATACTTTTCACATAAACCAGGACTAGCAGCATACTTTTTAATTTAATTTAATTTACAGAGACCCCATAGTTCCTCCATGAGCAAGCTCTTGGTGACGGCGTCGAGGAAAGACTTCATGCCCATAGGAGGGCAACCATCTGCCTCGACAGCTTGATCTTTAATCTTAAAGACTAAACACATTTTAGAAAAATGTAACTTAGATGTTGTGATCTACCAAAGCTGTTTCCAGTACAGACTGTTTCCTCCTCAGCTGCGTCCTCAGAGTAAATGGGAGAAGATGTCTGCTTTGTGCATATTAAAAATGCAGAACATTGTCTAATAATGCATGCTATTAAATGATCTTGCAGCAGTGGTGTGCTAATCAATACATCTTTGCAACGACTAATATATACAAATTCAGCCTCAGTATTGTACTGCAAAAAAATATTGTGAGCATTTTTCTTTTGTCTAATGTATATAGTAGAATAACATCTTTACGGGTCAAAAACACTGACATGTTTGAGATCTATTTTAACATCAGATATCACCATCATGATCCGTTTATAATCACCTAATAAGCTCTTTATTCGCCTTCCTTGTCTCATCTCTCTGTTTCGGTTCGACTGTGTTCCTGCAGGCGCGGCAGCAGCAGGCGGAGCTCGCCCAGCAGGAGTGGTTACAGATGCAGCAGGCCGCCCAACAGGCACAGATGGCGGCGGCATCTGCCAGCGCCGCCCAGCAGGCCGGCTCCTCTCAGGACGAAGACGAAGAGGATGACATGTGATCCCAGGACGCCGGTCAACTTGTCCAAATCCCTTCCTGGGACAGTGTCGGCACACAGATCTCCCAGTGCCGTCATCGGCAGAGACATGAGGCGTGTTTGACCGCCGGTATACATCAGTGTAACATGGATAAATGCACATTGGAATGGACACTGAAGAGAAAGATGAAGGGGGATTTCAAGATGGCCACACGTTCAGACACCAGTACCTGAAAATGATTTGGATTGAGAGGCTGTTAATGAAGTTTTTTGATCTCATCTTTCCCCCTTTTTTTCCAGTTGCTTCTGTTTAATTATGTCTTGATATTAAGTTGTGAGTAATTTGTAGATTTCTGGCTGTGTTGTGGACACTGAAGGCAGACATTGCCTGGGATATGTCAGTGAATTTTGGTGATAATGCAGCAAGTGTTCGCTCCTTCAGGTACTGCACCAGATAGCTTACTTATGTCATTTGTTGTACTAGATCCCTATTTGGTGGTTTAGGAGAGCTGCTTTAGGACGATATCAGAGCAGTTGATTTCTCCTTTCTTGTGGTTTGATGGTCACTCTTACAAAAAGGGGTTTCTCTACCCTCTCTTAGTATATTTGTTCAACCGCAGATCATTTGAGGGGTTGTGAATATAGGAATATTTTTGTTAAGTAGAGAATTAAATGGACATTTTGGTTAATTTTAGCTCATTCAGATACTTTCTGTTGCATTTTCTTTCTACCTTGAACCACCCACAGTATTGCTCATTAGCCACACCTTTTGGAAACGTTATATTTTTGTCTCATAGAACCAAAGATAGAGGACAGACTAACAGCCCAGAGTTAGTGTTTTTTAAAGGTGTAGGTGCTAACTGTGATTCTCGTTGCTGACTCCATGTCAGTGTAAACAATGTTAAGGATTATTAACCTATGACTTTGTAAGATGCTTTGATATCCAGGCTGAATTTGTTATTTCCCCTCTCCTCGGGTGCAGTATCAAACATTTGCATTGTGACTGTGGTCAATCCTCAGTGTAAAGACAAGTAACCTAGTTGTGATACACGTTCACTCACCTATGCTACAAAGTTGTATTCTATAAGCAATAAAGGAATCATGTTTTATAGACAATTGTTTTGTGTGTATGTAATCATGTATTCCTCTGAATTTAAACACATGATGGTTAGACCCCCATCCCCCTCTGCACTCACTCACTGTGCTCGTGATTTGTGAGTCAAATGTGTGTGAGCAGGTAGACGAGCAGCAGTGGAGCACTTAGCCCACTGGGTCCACGGGTCTTTTGTCTCAAGCATCAATCTTTCAAAATAATCTTTAAAAATGGCAGGAGCAATCATAGAAAACATGAGCACCAGGAAATTGGTTTTCTTGGGCTGCTTTATTCTTGTTTTTCAAGTTCTTTGCATCATGGTCGGAGCATTAATTGGTAAGTAGTCAGATTTTATATATCAACTGTTTAAAGAAGGGATAGTAGATTTAGAATGTGTAATCTGCAAATTGTTTTTGTGTTACAAGTTCAGAAAAAAATCTGATGTGAACTGGCTTCTCCCAGTGTGGCTAAATGAATATGATAAAGCTTTATTCTGGCTATTATTAAAGAGTAAGTTTGATATGTTTCATACCTGGACCCTGTTTTCCCGTGTTTTGTGTCTAACTGGGAACAACAAAAACATTGGCAGCTGGGAGTGGTGAAACAGGCTGCGATGTAACCACCCAAGGTGTGCTTGCACTGTCAATAGGGCTGCAGCTAACGATTATTTTTATTGTCGACTAATTTGTCGTTTATTTCTTCGATTAGACGACTAATCATTTTCCCGAAAAATGTGTTAAAATGTTGAAAAATGTCAGTCTGTCTCTCCCAAACCCCCGAATTATGTCATCTTGTTTTGTACTCATGCCAAAGGGTTTTAGTTCACTGTCACGGGAGAGTGTGTAAAGCTGCCAATATTTGAACGTAAGAAGCTGCAATAAGAGTATTTTGAGGTACTTTTATAGTACTTTTCTATGAAAAATGACACAAACCAATTAGTCGACTACTAAAATAGTCACCGATTGTTTTGATAGTGGATGAGTCATCGATTAGTCGACTAATTGTTGCCGCCCTAACTGTCAATTTTTGTCCACTACAAGTGCTTTTTTGTCACTGATAGGCTCAGATGGCTGACAACTTACAGAAAGGTTCCCTACAGAGATAAACTTTTTTTTGTTAAAGAGTAGGATCTTTTTGGTTTAACTAAAAACAGCCCCAAACTTGCCCTCGCCAAACCCACCAGACTCTATTCAAATAAACACTAATTTTAGCATGTATAAAGCCAGCATATTTTGACATCTAACTGCATAAATTAAGGATTTATTTCAGCCAAACCAGAGCTGGTGATTGCTGGAACAGTGGAAAGATGAACCAAGATGGTTTTTGTGAGTTTTATTTTGTCTCTGTCAACTTAAAATGAAGTGAGTTGTATAATGAGAAAATTAATGTTTTTTAAATGGAGTCTGGTGGGATTGGCGATAGCGATTATGGTGCTATTTCTGGTTAAACAAAAAGGATCTTACATTTAAACATAAAGGTCTGTCTCTTTTGACATACTTATAAGTTGTCAGGCACAAAATAATAATCTGAACTTGTCCGTTGCAAAAACAAGCACTTCAGGGTGGAGCAGGCATGTTATCCCCCCTCTATTTCTGCCTTTCATGCTAACAACTGTCCTATTAATTAAAGGCTGATGCTTTCAGTTGTCTCGCTCAATGAACCAATTTTTAAAAAATTGTTGTTCCCATTAGTCACTTAGACACAAAACACTGGCAAATAGAGTCCAGTTTGAAAAATACAAAACTTGCCCTTTAAGAAACATAACTCAAACCACATGTCTCTGACAGTTTACTCTCCTTTGCAATAGCTCCCAGTCCCACCAGCGCCATTCGCTACCTAGCCACCAAATGTATTAATCGCCACAGGGCACGCGGCTGGCTTGTGCCGTGGGGACCAAACCGGTGCCAGCAGATTCACAGCTTCGATGAGCCTCTGGCAAAAACGCTGGATGCCAACGACATTGTTTTTGCTGTGCATGTGCCTCTTCCCAACAAGGAGATGAGTCCCTGGTTTCAGTACATGCTGGCTGTTCTACAGTATGACATCGCATTCAAAATGATCAATCAGATTGGTAAGAGGTGTGTCTTTGTCAGAAATGTAAAGAATATAGTAGGTCCAAGCTACTGTTTGTTTTCTAAATCTTGTTCCTACCTGTGTAGAAGATGATGTAATCATCACTATTGATGCTGGCCTGGCATACAGGGATGATCTGAGATCTGAGTGGACCACAAAGTTTCACTCAGTGGTGCAAAGGCCTCTCAGGTGCATATTTGCAGCCCCTAAGGTAAACCTGCATGACTGCATTTTAATACATAAGAAATGAACTATAATATCTCTGCATAGTAACCTGTAACAGTCCGTACTTTTGCAGACGTATGAAAACGAAGGCCACTTTTACAACTGTGACCCCATACCATTCATGGAACTGGGATGTGTAGCCCATAAATATTATCTGATTAACCTGCGCTTGCCAGTGAACGACACAGTGAATGTTGGTATTGGAGAAATAAAAGACATCCATGTGGTGGTGAGTTTAATTATTGTAATTTAATTGTAATTTCAGTTTCAATAGATCTCAAAGCCTGCATGTGTTACATTCAAACATTTAATGTCCCACTTCTCAAAGGGCATCCACCAGAATGGAGGCTTCACTAAAGTGTGGATCACCATGAAGACTGTGTTCAGTCCCTGGATATTTGTGGCAACAGCTTGGTACTGGCACAGGATCGGCCTCATGGCAAGACCTCCGGTCCTTTTGGAAAAGTACGAACCAATAAGGAAAAATGTGTTAATGTATTAAACCCACAGCATTAACTCTTTAACACTAGCAACATGTAGCCACATTGAAAATATTGTTACATTTTAGCATTAAAGTTACAAATATACGGAAGCCTAAAGGGTTCAATATTTAATAGACCAATTACACATTATGATAAGTATATAATAATAAATACAAAACATGGGAATATATGTGACAAAAAAAATCTTTTTTAAAGTATTTTCTTAGTTCATATCACTTTTAGAAAAGCTAGTTTGTTGCAAGTAAGCTAGCTGGCAGATAGTTAGCTGGGCAACTGGGGGCGTGCGATTGGCTGAAGGGTGAGGGGGCGGGAACTGGTGATAGTTTAACTGTCATGAAAAGTTATGAGAAGCAACATTTGTGAAGTGACATTATGAAATGAAATGTGACGTGAAATAAAAATGTAACTGAGAAAAATGGCATTATTCAATACCTACTTAAAAGAAGCATTTGAAATAACATTTCTGTAACGAAATAAATGTAATATATATAAATACCTGTTTATTTATTATCAGATACTTTTAAAAGAAGCATTTAAAATAAAGTTGTAGAATGAAATAAATATAATATATATAGATAGATATAAAATAAAAATAAATATAAATAATTTAATAAATAAAATATAATAAATAAAAAAAACTCAATAAAAAGGATAATAAATTGAGTTTCTGTGATTTTTTTTAAAGGTCTCGTCTGAAGGATTTAGTAGCATTTAGCGGTGAGGTTGCATACTGCAGACTCCCAATGTGTAGGAGAACTACAGTGGCCAACATGAAAAACGCAAAAACACAAATGGCCCTATCTACAGCCAGAGTTTGGCTTGTCCATTTTGGGATACTGTAGAAACAAAATGGTGGATTTCATGGACAAGGACCCGACCTGTATGTAGATATAAACAGCTCATTCTACGGTGACAAAAACACAACAATTCTTATTTTCAAGTGATTATAAACTAATGAAAACATGATTAGATTACATTTCTGTCAATATCTTTCCTTAATCCTACACGCTGGACCTTTAAATCATTTTACAATTTACTGGTACATCTATATTTTGCACTGATATTTTTTATTTTTGATGATTTGATTATTTGTTTATTCAACATTGACCTCTTTGGGCCTCCATACATTGCTTACATCTCTGCAGGCTTCAGATTTACAGACTGAATACACCGTCAACTTTTCATTATACAGCAGTTCCATTGCTCTTGGGTTGAAACTCTGAGTGCAGCCCAGGCTTTTTAGTCACTCAGTGTGGACTTAAAGCCACAGGTAAACTTCCTGTCATAATTTCAGGAGGGATGCAGTGCTTCAGGGTGGCATGTTGAGAGCAGGGGAAATGAATTGATCTTAAGTGCACTTGTAGCCTAGTAGAATCAGGTCAATACTCAGCCTATAGCAGAATGTTATTGTCTTTTAAGAGCAATCCATTATAGTAGTCTTTGTATTTGCCTTGTATACAGGGTGATTTTTGCTCTGGGTATCTCTATGACGCTCCTGAATGTGCCAGTGGAGTGGCTGTCCCTGGGCTTTGAATGGACGTGGATGCTGCTGTTTGAAGATGCCCAGCAGGGCGTCTTCTATGCCACACTCTTCTGCTTCTGGATCATCTTCTGTGGTGAACACCTCATGGTCAGCACCTTTCACTTCTTCTCTATTGTAGCTTTCTCCATTCTGCCACACCACTTATTGAGCATCAGTTCAGGCAGGACACACTGTCAAGCTCAGCTCACAGCCCAGCTACATCAGCTCATCTCAAACAGCCCATCAGCTGATGGAGCAGCTGATTGATGGAAGGGAGTCAGCTGATAGATCACATGATTCTTTTCTATGCCTCAAGGCTTTCCTCGTTTGCACATGGAAGGGCAGAGAGGTGTACTGTCTTTGCCTTAAGGCTTTCCACATAGGCACGTGGAAGAGGCTTTCTGTGTAGGCCCGAGGAAAGGCAGAGAGGCCCCAGAACAGAGCCATACCACCAAATATAATACTGCAAATGGAAATAAAGTTTTCTTTGACTCAAGTGTTCCTGCCTGAAATGCAGTTTACTTAATTATCAAATCCTTTAGGACCAAAGTCAGAGGAATCGGCTCTCAGCATACTGGTGGCAGGTTGGACTGGTGATGTTCGGCTCATTTATCCTCCTCATATTTGACCTAAGTGAAAGGTAATGACATGACTGCTTTTGATGAAGTCTTTTGTGTTATGGTTCTGTTTTGCTTTAACTATTGATCTGCTTTGTTTCTTATCATAGGGGCGTTCATTTGACCAACCCCTTCTACAGTGTTTGGGCATCAGAAATTGGGGCGAAGGTGGCAGTATCCTTCAGATGATTACAATGTTTCAGACACATAAGATCATACTTTAAATTTGTGCCTCTGTGTGTATCATCCAGGGGCTGGTTACACAAAGCACCTTAAGTGAAGATTTTGATTTCCTTTAAATGTGAGTTAAGAATTCCTTTAAATAAAATCAGTTGCAGAAAACATCCTTAAGTCTTCTCCTTAATGTTTCATTGAGTCTTTTTCCTTGTCCTGGTCTTATACTTGAGGAACTGCTTAAAGCTTGTTAAACTGTTGTAAAGACGACCTCAGCAACCAAAGTCAGGAAAAAAACAAGGTGGCCAACAGGAAGTCTAGGCTATCACAAGTGCACATTCAAGCAAACAAATGGGTGTCTGAGCAAGAGTCTGTACAACACCCTTGAGTCATTTCCTCAGCTAAGGAAAAACTAAACCTTAGGTGTCATAGTAGAGGAGTAAACTTAAGGTGCATTGTGCGACCGGCCCCAGGCCGTTTCCTTGACTGTCATCACAGATCGCCCTCATTAATGTGGCAGGCATTTCTGTCTGTCTGTATTTCCTCTCCCTGTGTGTCATGGTGCGTTGTGTGTTCAGTAACATTGGTGGGAAAATACAGCAACTTCCTGCAATGCCTGAGGCCAGAAGACTGCGTTATAAGGTTTGAATTGTTTTATTTGTTTCATTTGATACCTGAATCACAAGAGATGAAACAATATTCAGACTTTTTTCACTCTTGCTCCAGGGTATAATTTTCAGGTTCAAGTTTTTGATGCTGGTAACTCTAGTGTGTGCAGCCATGACGGTGATCTTCTTTATCTTAAATCAAGTAAGTATTACCCCTCTAATGATAAACATGGAAGTCCTAGCTGCCTCAGCTAGGACTTGGAATCTCCGGCTGTCTCTGGGCTCTTAAAGATTATTCCAAATGTTTATTTTTCACCAGGTCAGCGAGGGTCACTGGCACTGGGGAGACTACACGCTCCAAGTCCACAGTGCTTTCCTCACAGGGATCTACGGCATGTGGAACCTGTATGTTTTCACCATTATCTTCCTCTACGCCCCCTCCCACAAGCACAACAGGAACAAGTCAGGAGACAGTCAGCAAACAGGTCTGTAACATTTCCACGTCACAGTTGAAATCCAGCTCTTAAGGGGCCAGTGTGTAGGATGTAGAGGAACATATTAACAGAAATGCAATATAATAGGTATGTTTTCTTTGGTGTCTAATCACTTGAAGATAAGAATTGTTGCCCTTTCATTACCTTATAATGAGCCCTTTATATCTACATAGGGAGTGGGTGCTTGTGTTTCAGCGTCAGCCATGGTAGTTAGCAGCTCCTCAGCGATGAGCAGCATCGGAAAAACAATGATTTTTCAATGGGAACCTGCTTTAGTCTGTGCTTCTACTGGTTTAAATCACCTGCTCTGTTTGTTATGGAGAGGAGGATATCTCTGTGGATAATTCGGCTCATGGTAAAAATCCCCTGAACGTCAGGATATTAAGGTATCAGAGAACAAATGTCAAACAGCATTGGCGAAACACTTGATTTGTGATGTGAAACTGCTTTACTCAGTGTTTTTACCAGTTTTCTTCAACAGGTCTGTTTGTTTTGGAGAGGAAGAGACCTCTGTGGATAATTTGGCTCTTGGTAAAAACCTCCTGAACAATCAACACTGAAGGAATTCTAACCAGGAGACGTTTCAGCTGGTTGCAATCTGCATTTCTTTTTGCTAGATTCCACTAAATCCCCCTAAATCTTACACACTGGGCCTTTAAATGAAAAAAAAAGCAACAAAAAGAGACATTTACTTAGTAAAAACTTCGGATGTTCAATGTTTGTCTAAGATTATGTTCACTGTTGACAGATGTGCTGGAGAAGCCGGAGAGTCAAGAGACCCAGCTGTCGTGTGGAGAGCAGGGGCCGACGGAGACCTACAGGATCACAGGGAAGGTGGCTGAAGAATAACTGCCACAAAACCTGAAGGCAGTAAAATGTAGACTGTCTTCGATAATATGACTTTTGAATATCAGTGGAATTTATATGACTTGAAATGTAGATGATCGAGAAAGTGAAATTTCTAGGAAGATCCCCCGACCGTTCCAGTAGATGTCTAGATCTATGATTGCTGTCATCTGACTCCTCCCCCAATGCACAGACTTGTTCAATTGGATGTCTTTAAGCCAATCATAGTGTTCCACATCATCTAAAGTGGCCACAGTAGAACCACGCCCTCTTTGTCAAAAAAACATGGTGGACTGCAAGGCAAGGAGGAAGAGTAAGGAGCATTTTAATCCATCAGTCATATTATTTAAGTACATAATTTGGGTTTAAAGTAAACATGAGATGTTATATTACTTCATCATACATGAGATTTATAGGAGTGTCACCAGGAAATGAAAAGGGAAATACTGTTTTGATTTATTCTGACTGTTCTGATTTGATTTTCTCATGATACAGTCAGCTTTTAACACACCCTTTTTGATTATGCACAAAGAAAATTCATCACAGATGTTTATGAAGAAACTGCTATAAAGAGATATTTCACAAATTGAGGATATTTTGATAACCGCTATGACATGTCGGAAATGTCTTCTGTGACAAAGGCTAATTTGTCTGCTTTTGAGGAATTGCACACTTTAAAAAGAGCTAGAGAAATGAGACTGTGAGGAGGTTGTTGGTTCAATTATTAATAGAAGTTAACCTATTAATCAATTGCCTGACAATTTTTGAAACAAAACTGCCAACTGATGCCACCTGTTCAACTGCCGCCTTTCTTTGTCTCATGTGATAGTTAACTGAATGTGTTTTGGACAGAAGATATTCAGCTTCAACTATTTAATGCCACCATATGAATCCTGTATGATGTAAAATGTAGACTGCAATTCCATGCTTTGTATCTAGGCCTCATTATACAGTGTTTCTGTATTTCCTGTGACCACATTGATACAGACTTCATATAACATGCTGCATGTCGAGAACACACTTCTATATGAGATGCATATCAAAATTGAGTGTGAAAATGTCATTATACATTTTGAGCACGATAAATATAACATCACTTTTCCTTTGTTAAATATTCAGTTTTGAGGTTTATTAACATTTTGGATTGACTGATATCACTGTATTTGTTCAAAAATAAAATCCTCAGGAATACAAATTGCCTGATAATTGTGCACACAGTGAGTATCATGCCTCATTCACAGACTACTGTACTCCTTAATGTGTGACAAGTGTCACATTTATAAATGCAAAAACCAAACGTTACCCCCAAGTTTACTGTTTCACTCATTATATGTTTCTACATTTTACACACACTGCCTAATTTCCAAAGTCAGTTGTTAAATCATGTGTAAACACATGTTATATCACATGGATGTCTGTAACATGACAAGTAGACTGGTGTATGAGCTAGTGTGAGAAGCACCGACAGAGGGCGCTGTGGTCTCTTCACACAGGAGAGTAAATAGTAAGAGTCCCAGCCCCTCAGCTCAGCAGCCGCCAGCAGCAGATGTCTCTCTCCGCGTCTCCTGTCACTGTCTCACATCTACAGCCCCACTGCTCATTTTCTGCGTCGTCAAACTTTTCATTCGACACAACTCGGGTGTATTATTTAAATTCAGGGAGCCGCACGCGCATTATTTTCATGGTTCGACTTTGAAGAGACAGAAACTCTGTCGGATCCGAGAGGCCAGGTGAGTATCAGCTCAGAGATTACATGAATAAGCTCTCAGTAACTGTAACTTGACATGACAGCGGTGTATGGACAGTAATGTTGTGGTTTAATAACACCAGCTGGTAAATAATGACCTCTAATAATGGCCTAACTTCTGTTAACAATAAGCAAGTACAGTTGGGGGGAAACACATGAATGTATTTCCATCAGGTTGACATGTTGCCTGTGTGATTTGCCATGTCAGATTCAGGCCTGCAGTATTTTTACATGATGGGCAAGGTACGTTATGTTGGATGTCGTGATAACGATATTAATTGCAGTCAAATGTTAAAGTGTACTTAGTTTTACCTTTCTGCTGCTTTCAGTGTACGGCTAA
This sequence comes from Epinephelus fuscoguttatus, assembly GCF_011397635.1. Classification (NCBI taxonomy): domain Eukaryota; kingdom Metazoa; phylum Chordata; class Actinopteri; order Perciformes; family Serranidae; genus Epinephelus; species Epinephelus fuscoguttatus. Next base: position 36,203,096 of record NC_064761.1, read on the forward strand.
GTTACAGCATTTTGATGATTGTCGTTCAATTAAAAATGACGAAAGGAAATTATTTCTGCCATTCTTTTAGCTGAACAATGAACTAAAGACAAAAAGAACCAATAAAAAAAAAAAAGATAGATTACATTTTAAAGTGAAGTGCACTGTCCTACTGATGCATTCACACTGGCGCTTTTTGGTCCGCTTTAAACGAACCCTGGTCCGCTTCAACAGATAGTCCGGTTCATTTGGAGTGGTGTGAACGCTCATTCAAACTCTGGTGCGCATCAAACGAGTGAACCCTGGTCCGCTTGAAAACTGGGGGTCTCGGTTCACTTACAGTGGGAAATGCAAACGGACTATCCGGCGAACCAAAGAGAGGAAGTGAACCAAAGAGAGGAAGTAATGTAGAGAGCAGTTCATTTTGGGTAGAAAAAAACCCCAAAGCCAACAGCGTGAACCGAGCGAAGCAGAGGTAAAAACGTAAAAACAGAAACCCCAAGGCTGCGTAAATTGTTGCTCCATTGTTTTTGTGGTGACCAAGCCGACTGAAAGGGATGGATTTCCGTTTTCGGTCCTGGCCGATCAATGAGCCGGGTTTTCTTCTTCCTCATGCTTTTTTTTCTTCCTGGTCAGAGGTCATTTCTGGCAATACCACCCCCAAACGAGCAGCTGTTGTAACTGCGTGACATTGTTAAGGCAGTTTGGTCCGCTTTAAAAAGTGCAGTGTGAAAGTGAACCGAACCAAATGAAGGTGTGAAATTTTTCGGCATTCTCAGCCCAATCGAACCGAGTCCCCCGGACTATCGTGGTGTGAATGCACCCTTAATCCTCCCCACTGCTCCTTCAAGCAGGACTTTGATATATACACATTTTGACAGCAGTGTTGTTTTATGCTGCGTTTGGCTTCATAGGAGACGTCTTCTACTCTTACACTTAAAGGCTCTGATGTAGTTGTTGTTTGCTAGCTAGACTCCCAGGCGTTCCCTTAACATCGTAGCAGCTGTGGCTCAGGAGATAGAGCAGGTTGTCCGCTAATTCCAAGAAAGGTGGTTCAATTTCCGGCTTCAGGATGCATTTTGAAGTGTCCTTGGGCAAGCTACTGGACCTCAAGCGGACCTCAGTTTAACTGAGTAGCAGGTAGGGGTGTGCCATATCATCTTCTTCAAAATCATACCAGCGTCGTATCATGATACTCACAATACTTTGACTTGTTGACATATTGATGTCATACTGTTACCGACAGCAACGACAAGAACGGCTGAAAGCAAAATTATCACAGACTCTGCAGTAGTTTAAAAAAGAGGAGCAGCTTCAGTAATGTGGAATAAACTGTGGCGTTCTAAATGTTTTATGAACAGCCCCGGACTTCTCAGACTCTTTTAGCGACTTAGAGATCAGAGGGAACTCATTCAGCGGCTCCTCTGGCAGCAGCACAGCGTCTCTCTCTTTCTCCTCTCTCGCGCTGCGCTACACGGGAGTCGATGTTGTCAAGTGATTTTTGTCATAAACCTTTGGTAATGTAAACCTATCTGAAAAAGCTACATATATGTGAATGTGCAATAGTTGTGGTATCATAACAGCCTGTTGCAGGTTACAGCGTGATGATTAGAGGAGAAATGGCAGAGCATAAAGGTGCAGGTGGAAAAAAAAAACAACTCAGTCTTGTAGGATTTTGCTAAAAGAAGGAAATCACCTGTTGATTTATATATGTAGATCCCAGGGGACATTTTTTGTATTTGAGAGCTGTTTAAATGTGTAATTTGTGGTAGATTTTATTTAGTTGAACTATTAATATTGTATACAGAATCTGAATCTCACTTTGAGTTACTGTTGTTCACAAACTAAAGAAATAAGAGATCATTTTTGTTTAGTTTTTACTGAATATTTGAAGCAAACTATAAAACTATATCACTTATTTTGTTGTAATTCTATGTCCTTAAATTAATAATAAAATATTTGTTTTACTATTTTTTTTTGTATTGTTAAGGATAGCATTATATCGCAGAAATGGTATGGTAGCCTCGACCCCCAGTGTATGAATGCGACAAGTTGTGTAAAAGGTGCTTTGAGTGGTTGAAAAGATGAGAAAGGCAGATACAAGTGCAGGTCGATTATCATAATGATGATTTTTACTGTGTGAACTGATGTTTTGACGAGTTTACTTTCAGGTGCCACTACAGGGAAGCAACACATGCACACGTCACATGCATGTATGCATACATATCGACACTTACATACACTTTTGAACCTATTTATGTCAATGCAAAGACTCGAAGATGTGCACTTTTGCATGCACATAATTGGTCCTGTTGTTACTCTCTGTTTAGTTGTTTTTCCCTTCATTTAAAAGCCAAACCAAAAATGAAGTCTGCTGTTTAGCTTCTACTAGACACCCGATAGTATATGTATTGCATCTACTGTATTTCCATCTGTTGCTGCAGTGACATTTATTCAGTGAATTAAACTTGTTCTTTGGAGACTGCATAACGTGACAAATACAGAGAGGCATACCAGAATATTTCTCAGGCTAATCTTTTCAGTTTTGGGGGATCTTTCCAGTAACATGGCTTCTGGCAGTTGTGAGTGACTCCACCTGAGTGGGTTTTTGGTGCTGACGTGGGTTTGGCTGTGTTGCCTGGTTACACCACAGTCACTGGTGCAGACCTTAGCATGGTTTAATCTCGTGAGAGCGCAGCCCCCCACCCCCCCCTCCCCTTCTATCCCTCGACTCAAATTCCACGCTCGGCCTCCAGGGAGCTCGTCTGTGCGTCACTGCTCTGGTCACAAAGACCTTCAGAGAATGCTCCTAGTCAACACAGTGGAGCCGCCGCCGTCAGCCTTGAGCCCTGTTAGTCCACAGCAATATGTGAAATATGTGCTGCTGCTTTGGCACACGTCAGAGGTCTCTTAGCCTTCTCACTGGAGCGAATCACAGTGATGTAGGTTTTATACAGTCATGGTGTATGAGTAGATGCATCACATATATGAGGCTGTTTACTACACAAAGCATACACTGCTTATCAACAGGTGATGAAGGCTTTCACAGTGGACCCTATGAGCTTTTCCAAACACTACCTTCCATTTTTAAATTAATATATTTACATGCACACTAGTATCCCAGTTATGTGATTAATCATATTCAGGATGGAGCAACAAGCTACATCTTGTGTGGCGCCCAGCAGTCAGTGAGCCATGCATGTCATTGTTTTTTTTATTTAAATGTTTTCGGATCAGAACAGCTGCTTTTGTTTCCTTTTTTTGACAACCAACCAGTAGGAAATCAGTGTAGTCCTCTACCTTAAAGGAGCACTTCACCCCTCAAATGATAATCTGTGTATCAGTTACTCACCCTGCATTATGTTGAATTCACAAAGAACATTTTGTTTTTCTTTCATGCGTCCACAGTGAGCAAAGAATCCAAAAACAGAAAATTCTTGATGAATTGAAGTCATAGGGGTCCACGTTTAACAACAGTAAAACTGTATCAAAACATTTGTTCACAAACTCGCACACAACTTTTGCTTTATAATCCAGTTGTATGCTCAGTCAGTACTCACTAGACATATGCATTTTTTTCTTAAACCATAATGTTTAAAACTGTATGTCCTTTTATATTGCATCAATTTTCCTCAAGTTTTAGCACTGAATCACACATTTGATGATCATTACATTCTTGTGACGAAAATAATCGCGTTAAAATCATTTCATGTTGATGTGTTCAGAGATGTCTGAACTTAACATAACTAAACTAAACAGTATTACGCATGGACGAGTACTGCACCTTTTAGCAAAAAAGCATGTGTATGTAAAGTACTGAGCATACGACTAGATAACTGAGACTTGGAATATACTGCACAAGTTGTGTGAGAGTTTGTAAACAGATGTTTTGATATAGTTTTAAATGTCAAATGTTGTTGAATGTGTCCCCATGGTCTCTAGTTTCCCGGCACATTGAGGGTGGCAAACCCCGCGCAGAGCTAGTTTCAAGCAGCGCAACCCGAGGCGCGCTCAGTTTGGTAGTTTGGCACACCGAGGTGCGCTGAGATGGATGTGGCGGCGCAGCAGGGGGAGGTGTCAACAGATCCAGCTTGGCTTCGCCGAAGGTGCACTAAAAGCTCGCCAGCTGAAACCACTGTTAGTGCAGGCGGAGCGCAGCCAGTGTAAGCCAAAGTTTGGCTGACCGGCGGACAGTGTGCACACGTCACCAAAACCTCACAGGCAGGTCTCCAGAATATCAGGCACATTAACGATGCAATAAATACCCACAAAAACCACTATTCAATGCAACTATCTGCAATCAGCACATAAATGTATCTCTATATCGACTGTCCCGTCACATCTGATGTCAGATCAAAGGATTGGCACCGTTTGGCATGTTTGGCACGCGTAATGGAAACCCAACCTGATTTGATTAACACAGCTGCAAACTAATGAGTTCACATCCCTCTCAGCCAACCACAAACAGCCACAGCATCAGATAGGGAGTATATATTCAGCATCTGTCATCCTAGAAAAGTCAAAAGAAAAGAAACAGAGTGAGACTGCGAGAGAGAAAGAGAGAAACGCAAACGCAACACATTGATTTACAGTTGTGGTGACCTCCTCCCAGGCTACCTTTGCATCATCAGCCCGTGGAGGTCTGCTCACAGTTCCGTATATTCAAACTCTGCGAGCTTGGACCTCCCGGACCAAAACATCAGTTTCCTCCTGGGAGAAGTTTGGCCATCTGATGCTGCTGCTCTCTTCTGCCATGGCGAATTGAGTAAACTCTCATTACGCCTTTGTGCGGCGCATTTAAGGGCGAGGAGAGGGGCTCATTTGATTGGTGTGATGTGTATAAAACCCACTCCACGCCTTCTCTCCTCCCTCTTTCCGACTTGCGCAGGTAGGAGGGACGGAGGTGGGATAGAGGAGTAGCTGCGCCAGGCGCACGGTGTGCCAAACTTACAAAATCCACCTGGCCACACCCAGTTGGCGAAGCGCAGGTGCGCTGCACCCCCGCCTCGCCCGGTCTGCGAAACTAGAGCCCCATGACTTAAATTCATCAAGGATGATTTCCTGTTTTTTGGATTCTTCTTTCACCGCTTTAAACAGAAAATGATTCCAGCTTGAAACGAGTATTTTTTAATTCCCACTCACTGCATTTCTAGTCTTGTCTGTACCATTAAATGTGGATGTTTTATAGCAACCTGTGACTTTCTTTCCAACATAGTTTGTGCTCCAAATGTGGGTGTTTTTTAGCAACCTGTTGCTACATCTCCAATGGCCACTGTGCCATCAAATGTGGGAGTTAAGGCCAAAACATGATGTTTTCCTAACAATAACCAAGTGGCTTTTGTGCCAGCACATCACATTTGAGCTTTAGACTGTTGGTCCAACAAGACTAACTTTTGATGTCACTTTTGGCTGTGGGAATTTTTGGGATTTTTTATTTTTTATTTTGACATTTTCTCAATTTAAAAAAAACAAAAATCAACTAAATAATCAAAAATGAAATAATCTCTAGTTTAGGTTTCAAACGAGTGTCCTGCAGTCCACAGCACAAACTGAAATACATTTGCATGTAAATGATTTCCTCCTTTTAAGAGTAGATTAAGCCATCTTTTAAATTTAAATACAACATTTTATTTACCAGGTTAAGGAGTTTGTTTTTACAGAAAGTTAAAATTCATCACTCCAGGAGTGAGAAGCTTTTGTTGCCCCTTGTTTATTTCATTGTCGGAGGACACCATTAATGTCTACATCTCGCTGTTACGAGCATGGGCTCTAGCCCATGAGTAGATGCACACTTCCTTCTGCATGGCGATACAATTGGCGGTCCAGTAGAAAGAAAATAGTTCCTACATGAAACTGCTCACAGTGAGGTCTGTGCATTATCTTGAGTAACCAGATCATGATTTCTGGAAAGAGACATTGCTGTTGAGTTTTTCAAAAGTATTGTCCATTAGACCGGGGAGAAGGCAGACATCTCTACGGCTGATATCTCCAACACTCAGCAACTCACACCAAAACAATCTAGATTGATAAATAGCTCAACAGGTAAATGGGAAAATATGTGTTTTTGATTTTGGGGTGAACTGTCCCTTTAAGAAACAACCCAGATGGCATATTGTGTTTGTGTGTCCTGTTTGTGCACAATTTTACATACAATCGGACCATGTTTCCATCTTAATTCTGCATTCTTTTTTTACATTTTCTTACATTATTTGCAGTCTTGGTGCTATTTTTAAATATTGAGCATCATACTTCATCAAACACATTATGGAGTTTTATATATGTTTATCATATAGACTGGATTTTATTGGTTCAATATCTGAAGTAGATTTAGCTTGTGGGAGAAAATATGGCGGTCAGGGCATTTCCACATGTTTTGGGAATAAAAGCAAAGATCTGCTTGACTCAGTTGTGATGCTGATGTCAAATAGCTGAGTGCTGCCTTGGCAACCTGGCAGATGAAATTAGGCCTCCATAGTGTTGTTCTTCTGTGCTACTGGGTAACCAGACTGCCACACACACATTCACACACTGACTGCAAGTTGATGCTTTATTCTTGTTGTCAGTCCCTTTGTGTCGTGCATTTCTGATTCAGGGCAGTCTGTAGAGAAGTAGCTGATCTCAGAATCACTATTTGAATTATGCAGGGTGCACTTTGGTTGCTTATACATTTTAATTAAATAGCTTCTCAATTTCATAAACCCGCTGGGACAATATAATGTATTTCTAAACTGTTTATCCTTAAATCCAATAGAGTACAAAGTGCTGTCTCACTGTTGCTCCCTCTGTCCCCGTGTCAGGATGTCCTTGCAGCTCATGGCTCGTTCCCCCGGCACAGTGACACACAGGCCTGTGTGGCAGCAGCCAGGTCACTGACTTGTGTCAACCTGTGTATGACCTCAGTGGCACTGAGGGAATTGTCATATTGCTGCAGTGGGATATTTATAGACGAGCGCTGTAGTCGCACCTGATACAACTGACACAATTACACAAACTCCAGTCTCTGTGGTGCATCTGTGCAGCATCAGGGGAGCGAGTCTCCTAATAAAGCCTTTGTCATTAAATTTAATTATCTTCTCTTTATGCTGTCCCCCGGTCGGCCGGTTGCTGTGGGTGAGCTATGCGCTGATGTGTAATTGGCTGGTTGGGTTGCACTGTGTTTATGTCTCAGTGGGTTTTAATTAAGCTGGATCTATTTAAGATGTGACTAGTATAAATAAAAGAGAAAAATCAAAATCACAAATTTAAAGTGATTCTGTAGCCCAGTCACCAGAGGAAAATGTTGGCATTGTATGTTACTGGAATCCACAGATATGTTACATTTGTACTGTTTTTGCCACTAAATGTGGGTACTTTTTCAAGACCCGTTGCTACTTTTGCAGCTGCATTTGTACCACTCATCGCTACTTTTCTAGTGCTGTTCATCCACCAGATGTGGGTGGTTTTAGTGATCTGTCACTGTGTTTGCAGGGGCTTTTGTATGACCAAATATGGGTGTTCTTTTGTGCCCAGTTACTGCGTTCCCAGTGTGGTTTGTGCCACCAAATGTGGGATGATTTTTTTAGCAACCCATTGCTACTTTCCAGTGCTTAGTGCCACCAAATATGGGTGTTCTTTAGTGACCCGTCACTGCCTTTCCAGCACAGTCTGTGCCACCAAATGTGGGTATTTTTTCAAGCCCCGTTGCTACTTTTACAGCTGCATTTGTACCTGCAGACGTAAGGGTTTTTTAGTAACCCTTTGCTACTTTTCCAGTGTTGTTAATGTCACAAAATATGGGTGGTATTCAGCGACCAGTTGCTACATTTCTGGTGCATTTGCACCACGAAACATGGTTATATTTAAGTACCCAGTTGCTGCGTTTCCAGCCTGTTAATGCCACCGATTGTGGGTGTTTTTAGTGACCTGTCACTGTGTTTGAAGGGGCTTTTGTACCACTAAACGTGGGTATTTTTTAGCGACATGTTGCTAATTTTCCAGCTGTGTTTATACCGCCAAATGTGAGTAGTTTTTAGCAACCTGTCGCTACTTTTCCAGCACTGTTAGTGTAACTAAATATGGGTGTTCTTAGTGACCTGACGCTGTGTTTGCAGGGGCTTTTGTGCCACTTAACATGGGTATTTCTTAGCGTTCTGTTCCTACTTTTCCAGCTGCATTTCTACTGCCAAATGTGGGTAGTTCTTAGCAACTTGTTACTACCTTTCCAGCGCTGTTTGTGTCACCAAAAAGTGACCTGTGGCTACTTTTCCAGCTGCATTTGTGCCACCAAACAAGTATATCTGCTACATCATAACAAACAATTGTTCCACATTTGAATATGTATCATAAGTGAGAAGCAAGAAAAAGGTATTTGCATTCCAGAAGTTTTATTTTCTTTCTGTGCCATGACTTTGTATGGCATATAGGACTGGGTGTTGTTTGAAAAATAGGCACTTGTTAAGATGCTTTTTCTGAGCTTCAGTACTGATACCAAATGGTTTTTCCCACAGATATTTAAGATACAGAATTACCTTTTAACAAATAGATGTACAAATGAACCAATGAACCGTAACTGTAAGGATGTAACTCCTGAGGGGAGAGGTAAGGTGTTATTGCTTTACTGACATCACACGTAGTAAGTCTAGATAAGTATGTGTTTTTGTACAGCACAGATTTGTAAATACTCATTCTGTAAAGCTTTAAAATGATGTCATAATTATTCCCTCTTTCCATCACCCTGCACTGAAACTGGACAGTAAATTATAAACTAGACAAGGAAGAAGGAGGTTGCTTAGCAACTGGAACACAGCAGGTAATAAAACATCTTTGGTTTCAGCGTTGTACAATAACAGACCTCTGAGTGTCAGTTTAACAGATCAACAGTTACTCTGGTAATGTTTTTATATGTAATATAACTTTATAACAATTCAGATACATAGGCTAATCAATATTTAGGCACTAATCAACATTTGTATAATAGTGACAAACCCACAGACAGTGATCCCTGGACTCTGCAGTTCCCCTCAGCTCAGAGTTATTCAGCTTCAGTGGTGTAAGGTAGTTACAGCGGGCCCCAGTGCACACTAGTATGACAGTTCCTAGTGTACGCTATCATGCATGTATTGTCTTGACACCAGTAGAGACTTGACACCCATAACAGCTGGGGACTTCTAAACACTCATATCCGTTTACATTGTACTTGCCATGTGTTTCTGTGTATGTTGTCTTACCTATCAAAGCACTGTTTAGACTGTTGGAATAAATGTCTAAATGGGACCATTTAGTAGTTAGCATCAGGTTACTTTAGTCTCTAGGTTTTGGTTAGTTGTAGGAGTTCTGTAGGTTAGAAATGTTAATGTCTTGACAAAGTGTCCATAAACACATTTTAAATATAGTTTGCTTCATGTCCGGGCCCCTATTCTCAAGCTTTTGATAGCTTATCAGCGTGTTTCATTTCACATCTCTATTATGTCTTATGAATTGACCATGTACTTTTTCTGTTTCTGTTTTTGTGAATAAAATTGTGAATTGAATTGGACATCATCACCATACATATTATCCACTAATAAACACTTTCTCTTCGGGCCCCTCCACCCTACGGGCCCCTAGTGCAACCGCACTGTCCGCATTGTCTATATTTACGCCGCTGTTCAGCTCATTGCTTTGGTTCACTCTTGCCGCTCTCATCCACCCTGTTTCCAGCCACAGTTTTCATATTTGAAAACACTCTGATAAACCCACTGTACACAACCAAAGAGCAGACAGACACGTCTAACAGGTGAACAGTGGAGCATTTAGCAGCTATAGAGCCACATTTCCCTCAGTAGTTCTTTAACAGGAGAGTAAATAGACTTACATTCATCAGGTGATCACAAACATGACTTCAAATGAATGCTAATGTTGTTCTGTGTTTGCCAGGTGTGTAAATAGGCCCTGTTTGCTAACAGTATTGCTGTGACAAAATTATGTCAGTGCTTTGTTCTTAGTTTGCTCTGCTGCCTCCAAGTGGCCACAAATGAATAACTGCTGCTTTAATTCATGAGAACATACAGTATGAAGCATTGCCGGTTGGTATATCAAACAACCTCTTAAAGGGATAGTGCACCCAAAAACGAAAATTCAGCCATTATCTACTCGCCCATATGCCGATGGAGGCCCTGGTGAAGTTTTAGAGTCCTCACATCCCTTGCGGAGATCAGCGGGGGGAGCAGCCAGCACACTTAATGGCAGAGGGCGCCCCAGACTAACGTCCAAGAACACGAAATTGAATCCACAGAGTACCTCCATACTGCTCATCCGTTGTGATCCAAGTGTGCTGCAGCCGCGACATAAAAAGTTGTTTAGAAAAATGTCATATGAACTGTTTTTAGCCTCACTGTAGCCTGTAGCTCTGACTGCTTCAGAGTGAAAGCGTGAGCTTTGCTCACCCATGTTTACATCACGTGATGCGTGCACCGCAGGGGAAAACAACGGTAACCACAGAGCTAAAAGATTATTTGCACTACGGCCTTTTAGCAAAGGACAGCCCAACATGTCTGAAGACTTTGAAACTGAGGAGGAACAGCATTTCTTTGAGCCGTATTTGTTTGAGCCCGAGTATACGGACGGAACTCAGGCTACTGGACGAAGCAGCCGCCACAGCTCATGAGCCTAACCCTCAGCCAGCCAGCCGCTGAATACTGAGCCGAGTCGAGCACTGGAAACCTGATGGTGTAGTTGTTTCAAATGCAAAGCAATGCCAACGGATGAGGAAAGTCTTTGTTGCTCAGACTGGGAATTGGCAATGCGTGCACTTGAGAATCTGGACATCAGTACTGACGAGACTGCTGCTCTTCAGAGATCACGATCACTCTGAGCACGCACACGTGAATGCGGAGCACAGAGAAGCAGTCAGAGCTACAGGCTACAGTGAGACTAAAAACAGAGTTCATATGACGTTTTTTGAAACAACTTTTTATGTCGGGGCTGCAGCACACTTGGATCACTACGGATGAACAGTATGGAGATACTTTGTGGATTCAATTTTGTGTTCTTGGACGTTAGTCTGGGGCACCGTATGCCATTAGGTGTGCTGGCCGCTTCCCCCCCGCCAATCTCCGCAAGGGATTTGAGGACTCTAAAACTTCACCAGGGCTTCCATCAACATGTGGGTGAGTAGATAATGGCTGAATTTTCATTTTTGGGTGCACTATCCCTTTAATGCTGCCTGACCAGAGCAGAAACTTCACAGCAACCACAAGGGTCGTGGCTCCTTGTTACCCCTCTGTTGGCCTTGAAGCACTTCTGAAAATTGTATGCTTTAATTTCTTTCTTTGCCCTTCCTGTCTGTGCTCTCCTGTCAAGTCTGCCCTGGTAACAGAATGTTAGTACATGTACTTGATTGGTCAAGGGTTGGGTGCATTCATAAATAGCAGATCCGAGCACTAGATCGTACTGTGGCACAAACTGGACTGTTTGTACTGAGCACTGTTGCTATATGCTGTTTGGTTATTCAGAGCACCACACTCTCAGAGCTGCAGAGTGTAGTGAAAGTGAAACTTAACCGTTCATTAAATTAAAGAATGCTCTATATCTTTGAACAGCTCCTTGTATATTTCACGCTTTGGATCTGCACTCCTCTAACTTTTTATTGTAACTGCTGCACAGTAATTTCCTTCAATATAAATAAGTTCTACCTTATTTTAGTATAGAGCGTCAGATTGCATTTTAATCAACACCAGTGGTGTGACCAATAAAAATCCAAGTGTAAAAGAGCTTTTGCTCTGAAGTGTCTGACAGGCATGTACAGCTCTCAGCAGAAGTGAGAGGGAAGTGAGATGGAGATGATGTTTTGACTGTTTCTCTGTAGGGAATAATCCCATACATAAATCTGATATATGACAAAATATGTAAACTACATACAGTGTATATGTCTGCCTCCCACATATATGCTTATAGACGTGATGTAAATATAAGTCACCATATATATACTCATATCATGTGCCTCATCAGACCGCATCCAGAGGATGTTAAAACTTGATTAAAAAAAGGCTTAACATTCTGAATTAAATTATTCTTTAAAATTGTTTTGTGTTACAGTGTTTTTAAGAAGGCATTGGTGATCGAGCTTTTGTGGCTGTAGTGCCCACATTTTGGACTACTCTGCCTGCTCCCTTACAGTCTGCTGAATTTGTGGTTTCTTTTAAAGCCAGCTAAAGACACACCTGTTTAGACAGGTGTTAGTGTAACTTGTGTGCACCACAGTTGGACTTTATTCATATTTTGTGTACTGTTGGGTATTGTGATTTTCTTTTAACTGTGCAAATAGTTGTGCTCTTTCAACTTCGTTGCTCACATAGTCACTTTGTCTTCTGTGTTTCCTTTCTTGTTGTATAGTGCCCTTGGCCTATGTCTGCAGAAGTGCTATATAAACAAATTTAATTTACTTACTAAAAGTGGATTTGTCTATTTAAGTGAAATCATAATTGTGTTTTTAACTTACAGCCTTGATGTCCTGACATGTGGCATTAGTGCCCTCAAAAAAATTGCCCCACTGCAGGCCTAGTGATCTTGCCACTGAAATGATGAAATCCCAGGCCTGTTTCTGACCGATCGATTGTGTTCTTCTTTGTGGGGCAAAATGTAGGTCTTTAAATGAGAAGAAAGGTGACTGCTGAAAGCAAGTTAACAGTAGAAAAAACTAAACAGTGATTTGAAGTGTCTGCTCCCTAGTTCGCACCAGCAAACCCTGCCTCCACCAAAGGACTGGCCATTAACTGGTTTCACTGGAATGCGGTAATGAATGCAAACAGAGCAGAGGCTGGAGTATCTTCTCCCACAGCAGATTTGGCATGCCAGGGCTCAACGTTTTCCCTAAATGACGAGGGAGCTGGTGTTTGTGGACTGGTATTCATTGTGCTCTCACGGTTGCCCTCTGCTGAGAGCACTAATACGTAAACAATTTAATATATTCACACAAATCTAAGGTCAAACACACATCCACCACCTCTTACTCCCATGCTCACCACAAAATCTGACTCTCTGGTGTTGAAAACCGTTTGGTGAGCTGTCATGGCTACTTAGTAATTTCAACATTTTCTTTTCTTTCCAGATTTATGCTGGTCACAGAGACTGGGACCCCGATACATGCTCCTTGAGATCTTTTACCACACAGCTCAGTTTTTGTCCCCAGCGTCCACAGCCTTTACTGTAATTTAGAGAAGGATCAGGTTGCAAACATTGCTTCAGCATTCTATCCATTATTAATCACACCCAGTCCCCATAAGTCTGTCATATCTCCAGCCAGACACTGTTAACTGCCTGCAAGATGCTGCCCCCTGGTGATAAAAACAGAGTTTACAGAGCTTAGGCTTTCACATTTTTGGCATTGCTGGCAGTTTTTGAATTTTAGTTAGACAGTGTGCAGGAGTTTGTCTGTCCTGCCCAACTATTTTGAGATTGATGTAGAAGTATTCTTTTGTTCTCTTATTCGAAATCTGATGTGCCAGAAGAAAATGGCTTTTCATTTCATTTTAAGTCAAGTCAGTTTTATTAGTAAAGCCCAATATCACAAATTTACCTCAAGGGACTTTACAATCTGTACAGCATACAATACCCTCTGTCCTGAGACAACTGATTCAAAGAAGGACCCCCCCCCCCCCCCCCCGAAAAAAACCTTTAGCATGGAAGAATGAATGCAACTTAGCAGGGATCCCTCTTCCTGGGCAAAAAGACAGGAAATAAATGTGTGTACAGCAGTTTTATTATCGTAAAAACTCAAAATAAAAATTAAGCAGTGAAAAGAAATATATACTTTTAGAAAAAATTAAATTGAAATTATATTGCTTGGTTAAAAAACACTACTAAACACAAAATAAAACTGAACATAAATTTCAATTTTAGGTTTTTAGCTTTAATATATCACTACAGAAAAAATGACATTTGAAATTAATAGTATTCAAAGAGACATTAAACTACAACGAAGTGACTTCCTTTCCTATGCTGTAGTAATACATTTCCTCCACATGATGACAGTATCAGGCAGTGAGAGCTCTCTGTTCCTCAGGTTGGTCAAATCACTACCTTTGTTATACTATCCAAAAACCTCTTTCTTTGTCTGTACTTGTCCACAGCATTGCAGTGAACAGTAAAAAGGGAATTATCTTTTCATTTCTATTCACAGTACCCAGCGGTGTTCAGTATGGGCGTGTGCTTCTTTGTGCAGTTTTGTCCTGATTTCATGTGTGAAGAACTGTGGTGGCAAATGTTGCTTAAAACACAATGGCTCATCACTGCATTGTGATGTCTTAATCACCTATACATGTGTTAATAATAACACATACAGGTCTTCGTGCAAAGGATATTCTGTACATAGTGATATATGAGCACAGCACAGCAGAGCTCCTTCCCATATGGGGAAATATGTGGGAGATGGGAGTGGCAGTAGATTTATTAGGGCAAGAATCATATCAGTATGTTACAACATGTGCATTTGTCCCCCTCCACCCCCAATACAAACATGAAAGTAGCAGAGAACTTTTATTGTGACAAAATAAATCACATTTACCCCACAAATTGGTGTCAAAAAGGCACAAATTAGTGCATTAAAGATAAGAGTTATAGATGCTCAAAGTTTTCTGGTGAAGGCCACCCAAACTCCTCGTTTCATATGCATGCCCACCAACGTTGAAATGAAACCTACGCCAGTGGATAGCTGAATAGAGCAAAATGTAGTGTCACTAAGAAGTAGGTCAGTCAACATGGTGGGAACAGGGAAAAAATGCAACAAATCAATTTGGGGCTTCCCAGCTGCTTTTGGAGAGAACAAGGCGTGTTTGACTGCATGAACATGGCTTCTGATTAAACGTGAGAGTGAAAAGTGCTCCAGACATGTGCAGGTGTTAAACAAAGGCTCTTTTTGCTAGTGTGCAGGTGTGTTGCTAATTGGCTGCAGGACAATCCTGCACAGCCGGCAGAAACAGAAACCTGCTCTCAGTTAATGGACCCAACACTGGTACCACCGGCAGCCAGCAGCTTGTGTTGGGTGGCAAATAATGAATCTTATCTAGACTTCATTATAAGATTCAGGTGGGCTGTTTACTGGAGTGTCAGTTTGAATGGAAGTTTGGGCTCAGTGCAGCTTTTGAGTGCCAGGGTGTGTAGGAGGAGGTTTACACATTTCCTACATTATTGTCGCACCCAAGGGAGATCCCACCCAGGCCTCTTCAGGCATGCACTCCATCCTGTTTCATCTGCTCATATATGGGCATCTTCCTTCCTTCTGCTCGGTTGCACTGTGTCCGCTTCCTGAGCGACCCCCCCTTCACACACACATATACATACTCCTACTCATGTTGGTTAGCCGAGGGCAGAGGCAGGAGTGGCTCTTCCCTGTGCAGGAAGTAATGTGGTTAATACTCATTTGATCACCAGTTTTGATGACTTGCATCCATGACCGGCGAGCCAGCTGGTTGTGTACTCACTCATGGAAATAGCTCACAAGTCTGCATGTGATTGTTTCCCTCATGCCACACATGTCACACTTCAGTTCCCTTATGGAAGCTGAAAAAAAATCCATTTGAACCAAATGCATTCAAGACCTTTTGTTCTTGTGTGTGATATCCTTGGCAGCTTTCCTCTGTTCTCAGGAGCTGCCGTGAAGTCTTTGTTGCTTGTATAAATAAATCCTAGACTTCCAGAGATTTACGCTCTTGTGCTATTTATGTACGCGTACCTTTAATTCTGGGAATTCATCCAGGATTGGTGCACTGGGTGGCCTCCAAGTGCCCTGGATGTATGCATGATACCACTTAAGATTAGCTGCCCTATCTGCACAGCTATGATGTAGACACATGTCGGCTTTGAAGGAGGACAAACTGGGCCTCATCAAGTTTTTGCCACAGGGCACAGAAAGTATCATTAGTGTGCAGCTGGGGCTTCTTCAGCAACCTTTTTTCTTGTTCACCTGGAACAATCTGCACAATGTAAACCACATGATTTAGATTAATCCTAAAAATATATGTTGCTTATTAGCACAGGAACATTTCCCATGTGAAGCAAACAGAATGTCCACACACAGCCAACAATGTGCCAACACAAAACCATTAGTGTGAATGAATTATTACTACAGTTTCAGATGTTTAATTTCCATGACCCCCCCTCCTTGTTGCCCCGTTGTGACATATTATCAGCCCACTCAACAAATAGGTCACCGCAGA
Source organism: Epinephelus fuscoguttatus (assembly GCF_011397635.1). Classification (NCBI taxonomy): domain Eukaryota; kingdom Metazoa; phylum Chordata; class Actinopteri; order Perciformes; family Serranidae; genus Epinephelus; species Epinephelus fuscoguttatus. The sequence continues at coordinate 36,219,247 of NC_064761.1, forward strand.
TCCAGTTTCCATGGATGGGATTTTCATACAACTGCCTGCCAGATAGTGTCACGTCTCTGGGGATGGCGGTGTCATCTGGCTGGTCCAGAACTTTGAGTAAGACTGAAGTATCTCAACAGCTATTGGATAGATTGTGTTTGTGGTCCTCAGAGGATGAATCTCACTGACACATTCAAATCAGCCTCAGCTATACTTGTAAAGGGTGGGGAAAATCAATTCACTTGACTATCAAGCTTTTTCTTTTTACAATTGTTTAATACATTTTTTAATGCCTGATTTAATATATTCAAATGCGAAGGTTGAAAGAAGTTGCTGCATTTATTGTTGTTATCCACTATTAACATGATGTCATATCCGTTTCAAGAAAAACAAAGCTGAAGCAAGAAAGCAGACAAGGGAGGACGGTCCGAGGACAGACTTTTAGCTGCTCCAACAGCAACTCAAATTCAACCAGCTCAGCATAAACTCCCTGCAATATCAGCAAACTTTCTGTTGCTGCTGTGTCACAGGTGAGATATCTAGTTTTGCGCCAGCTGATATCAGATTGCTACAGTCGCTACTGAAGGTCAGTCTCTGGAGCTTATGCCTGGTCTCCTCCCGGTGAAGGGTGTCCTACTGATTGTAGAGACGAAGAGACTGTGGGATGGCTAGCTAGTTGGCGAGCTAGCTAGCTAATTCACGAGTCGTTTGTGGTCTGATAAACAGAACAAGAGTGGGGCGAGGGGCTGAGTGAATCAATGCACTGCGCAGACCTCTGCAATGGAACTATTTGGGAACTGCCCATTGGGCCGACATCCCATTGTTCCGGCCATATTAAACCCATTGTTCCGAAGTCCGTTCCGAAATCATCATGATGCCTTGTGGTTAAGATCTGGTTAGGTTTAGGCACAAAAACCACTTGGTTAGGGTTAGGAAAAGATCATGGTGTGGGTTAAAATGAAAAAGAAAGTGGCAAACACATAAGCCGTGAGCCTGCTTCACCTCAAGCCTTTCCTAGCTGACCCAGAACCGGTCAAGACAGAAATACGCCCGCCGGGAGCCATTCAGCACCGCGGACCGTCGGACTAATGGGCTGTCGGACCAATGACATGGACCCAAACTATTTAACCAATTTTATATACTAAAAAATAGTAAATCAATAAGTGATGGTCAGTGTTGATATTGTGGCAGCCATCCAGGGGCCTGTTCATGGGGGCAGCAGGCTGAGCAAAGCACTCCAGACGTCCCTCTCCCCAGTGACGCTTTCCAGCTCCTCCTGGGGGACCCCAAGGCGTTCCCAGGCCAGATGAGATATGTAATCCCTCCAGTGTGTCCAGTGTGTTACACCTGTAACAGGAGGCACCCAGGAGGATCCTGGTCAGATGTCCAAACCACCTCAACTGGCCCCTCTCGACACAAAGGAGCAGCGGCTCTACTCTGAGCTCCCCCCGGATGTCTGAGCTCCTTACCTTATCTCTAAGGCTGAGCCCAGACACCCCACGGAGGAAACTAATTTCGGCCGCTTGCATCTATGATCAACATCTTTTGGTCATGACCCAAAGCTTACGATTGTAGGTGAGGGTTGGGACGTAAATGGACCAGTAAATCGAAAGCTTTGCCTTCTGGCTCAGCCCCTTCTTCACCATGACAGTCTGGGGCAATTCCCGCATCAAACCACCTATCCATCTCATGTGTCATTTTGCCCTCACTCATGAACAACACCCCAAAAGCAACACCCCATAAAAATGATACCTTCTTAACATCGGCATGTTAGCATGCTGACATTAGCAATTACCCCAAAGCTCAGCCTTGCAGAGCTGCCCCTGTTTATATCTTGTTTCAGTTCTTATCATTCTACATGCTGATGCAATGAGTGCTTCTGCATAGCAACAGCATGTCTGCTGGTCAAAACCTTGCTCATGGCTGCAGGGTCTTGACAATAAACACAGCATACTTTATCTGCTGCTGTGTCCATTTTGAGACACTCCTGTGCCACGTGTCTGCCAGACAAGAATTCCAGCCACCCTGATCTTTGCTGCAGGAGCCGTCCAGGGAATGTCGGCTTCCAGTTAACAAACATAAGGGTCTGGCAGTTAAGAGAGGAAGACCACGCAGCCATCGGGATGTCACCCTGCCCAGAAAATCTGCCCAGCCACTGGTTGCATGCCTGGGATTCTTCTCTACAAGCTGCTCTTTCCTGCTTTGATTTTTTCTCTAAAACATTTTCTTCCACCAGACAGTGGCAAAGGAAATATTTTCCAGTCCAGGAATAAGTTGCTTTTAATTGCACTGCCTTGCGAGTATACACTTGGTGGTCTGTGCCGCTGTAAGAATGCGCCTTTGATTGATGTTCATTAGGGGCGAAACAGGGTGGTATGCTGCTCGGCATTGCAGCCGCGTTCCATTGGAGTTACACTGTTCTGAAAACAAACCGCCGCAACCGGCCCGCACATACTTTCCCTGTGAGATCCTGGTCGCTGCTTTGAATGAATACAGCATTATAATGCTGCAAAATACACAACTGAAAAAGGCTCTGTCATCATTTGAACTCTCTTCACCAGACTAGTTTGAATATCACGCTATGTAGGTCATTGTTGACTGAGGCAATGCACAGATTTGGTTTGGGAAGATGAGCTCCTCATTTTGGATGAGAAGCAAGTTAACATTGCATCAAACGACACACATCTGCCCTTTTAAGGAGCACACTTGTCTTGGTCCTTGTGATCTCATGACGGCATAAATGTTCTCACTCATGAATGATTTACTGCAGAGTGACAATGTGTATTCAAAAGTGTTCTATTTACCTCTAACAGTCAAATCCTGTTCTGATAGCTTTTTTGTGAGAATAGCTGTTGAGTTTTACCACTAGATGATGACACTGCAGGTTACAAAACATGGCATGTGAGCAACAAAGACACACCAGTTGATGTTAAAGTCATAAAGTCCTGAAAGAAATCCTGTGCTGGATTTCACTGTGGTAGCTGCTTTGCATGCAGACCTTACGAAATGCATATATAACTTGCAGCAATCCTTTCTTGGAAATGAATACCTGTTGTGTTTTTTTTTTCCATGTCATTACACACATCACATCACGTGCTACTGAGCATGCTGCATACATGCTGTCATGTGCACGAGAGGCAGCATGAGATGTAAACAGTAATGGCTGTAACATTAACTCGATGCACTTGGGTGTAGTTCAATAGAAAGAAAATAGTTCCTGCACCAAACTGCTCACAACAAGGTCTGTGGATTGTCATGATTTCAGTAGACAAAGTTAGCAACTAGCTAGTGAGCATGGTGGATTTATATAGTGGATCTATAATCTCAACATGTTTTGTATGTAAAATCTTAACCTGCAAATTAACTAGTAACTACAGCTGTAATATAAATTTAAGAGATAAATATTTCTGACTAAAATATAAAAGTATAAACTGCCATGAAATATAAGTACTCAAGTAAAGTATCTCTATAGATCTGTAGACTAATGGTTTGGAAGAGCTCATGTTACATTATTAAGAGCTTGGTGGAAAAAATTATACCAAAGATAATATTGTTTATGTACAAAAACTTAAAATGTAAATGCGTTGGTCAACAAAAATTGCAGCATGCAAAATGTGCAGGTCAAAAACAACAGACAGAGAGACGCAGCAACTTCCAACTTCATTCAACATTTGAAGTTGCACAAAGAACGCTTAAAGCCTAGTTCACATTACGCGATTTTCACCGAGATTTTGACGTCGCAGAGGATCTTGAGAGCCACTTTGGGTCGGAGGTGATTCGGCAGATATTCTGCCACGATGAGTCCTCGTGTAAACAAGCCTACGAGCAAGTCGCCCCCTCGTCTGCAACTGGGACTGGATATCTGGCATGCTAGAAAACTGGAGAAGGCTTACACGACTGACAAAGAGCATCAGCCAATGAGAGGTGGGATACGGCCCACGTCAGCACGCAGGGGAACGGAAGAAATGTGAGGAGGACAAGCCGCAGGGTTGCCAGGTCCGCTTATCAGCCGCGACTTTGGGCTTGTTTCTAAAGTGGAGTTGCCTATTTGGGCTTGCTCTCTAAACGTCACCTTCCTCTATATATCCGTATAACAAATTATTTGAATACATAACAGTTGCTTCTTTTGGGCTTGTTTCCATAGCCCTGGTTGCTTTTTTCTCTCCCAAGATCTTGCAACAGTGACAAGCCGGCTGGCAAGCAACAACAACAATGGCGGCGTCCACAGGATTAAGGGGAGCGCATTGTGTTTGGACCCAGGATAATAAAGAATATCCATGCCTTTACGAAGTGTCGTCTCCAAGTTTGGTGACGTCACCGCGTTATCTAGGGCTCTGTCGGCGAGGGCTCGGGGGAGAAATCTTGTAGTGTACACACACAGGTTGTAACGCAGTTGGCGAGACTCCTGCTGACAGAAACACACGTTGCCAGGTATGAACACTCAAAAGATTACGATAGTCTCCGCGGCGCAAAATCAGGGTGAAAATCGTGTAATGTGAGCTAGGCTTAAACAGGCTAGGCTAACATTAACATAGTTAGTGAGCTAACATTTAGCTAACATTAGCGTACAAACAAACTTTTTTTTGCATTATGACTTGTTTAGAACTCGAAACTCAAAGTTTAGGACTTGGAACCCAACTTGGGGCTTGTTAGCGTTGACTTTGGACTTGAGTGCAAAAGCTTGAGACTTACTTGTGAATTGCAAAACAATGACTTGGTCCCACATCAGATTTTATCCATGTGATTTTCCATATTGTAGTTTTACAGGGATCTCCCTGTAAAACTACAATATGGAAAATGTTGACATAAACATTTCTCAGACAAAGCACTCTACTCAGGTATGTTGGTTAGAAATGTGGACCCTCCTTTAACTAAATTTGGGACACAAATAACTTCCACTAAGGTCGGGTTACAACTGTTATTTAGAGCAGTTCAGTGTGCATTTCCAGCAACATGCATGAACTAAATCCACAGTGATACCTTTAAAAAGTCCATTCCAGCAAATGTGAAATGCACGCATTCTCCGAATATCATCCTGACACAAATGATTTCATTCTGCAGAAGCGCACGCAAAATGTTCCCATGTGCTGACTCTAAAAATGTGAACTTTGTCTGCAGTGACACTTGTGCAGAGCTGGGTGAGGTGGATGCTTGGGATTCTTTCTCAGTTAATAATACCTGTTTCATTGCCCTGAATCTCACTCTGTATGCAGACTCTCCAGTAATAAGTCCAAAGGACAGATTAGTAATGCGTCAAGACTGCAGCCACTTGTGGAGCCTCCCTAAAAGGACACGGCGTCCACCCCAGCCGCTCTCACGTCCCACGCCCGCTTCTCCACCTCCCCCACTGCTGCTCATTATGTTCAGTTTAGTGCTCACTCAGCTCAGGGGTGCTCCAAAGTTCACAGGAAGGAGAAGAGAGAGGAGGGGGGCAGGGGATCATTCCTGTTACTGAGGTCAGAAGGCTGTGTTGTTGTTCCCAGCCCTCCCTTTATTTTGTTTCTCTCTCTGTTTCTTTTGTTCATCATGATAAGCAGTCAGGTGGCAGCAGTGAAGAAGCCTCCGTATCACCTACCACCACCTTCCCACATTACTGAGCATGTGCTGATTAGCCTCTGAAACTATAAACCGTGAGATCACTTTCATTTTCTCTCCATTCAGTCTCTTATGTCTGCATGCTTCAAACAATCTGTCATGCAACCTTTTACAGCTGCAGGTACTTTGTGATCCATTTAGAACTGTTTGCTACTTGTATGAAACTGGAATAAAATGCCCCTTGTGCTACATCTGATTTCAAGTTTCATTCTTCTATCCAAATGTTACCAATGTGAGCCAAATGTTGTACAGTTGATCTTTTCCATTCAAATGGTCTATTAGCAATCAGGATTGAAAAAACAATAACCACTCAGAATTAGGCACAGATCCTGCAAAGTTACTTTGAAGCAGAGGTTCTAAAAAGTTAATGACTGATTGCCAATTCAGGGAGCCAGCATAAGATTAAGGGCTGGACAGGAAAAGTGCACAAGTCAGTCTGTCCAGGAATTGATAGGCTGTTTGGGGGATTGTTGTGACCTGGAATGTCTGATTTTCATAATTTTCCTGAAGAATTGTGATTCATGTCGTGATGTTTTCAGGCATGTCTTTGCAGTGAAATTGCGGGGGCAAGTGAAGATTGCAAAATCATGATGACGATCAGCTGTTGCTGCTGTTCAACGCAGCGCTGAAGGGTTATATATTCAATTTGCATTTTGCAGCTTGGGCAGAAGCCTGGCAGCAGCAGTTAGTCTCATACTGACAGTGAAGCAGTTCGACTCTGTTGTTAAACCTGGTCATAAACATTGGGTAACGTTAGCCATGTGATGCTAACAGTTAGCCTTGTAACTGTGTGTGACTCTGTCTTAGGTGTGGAGCTCACACTCCTGCAGTAGTAGTCTCATGATAAACAGAGAGGGAAAGGGGGCTGTGCAAATCAATATGCTGCACACAGCTCTACAATGAAATGAGATTTTACTCGTTTTAAATTCAGTTTCAAATTTGCAGTAAAGTTCTGGTGATTAGACAAAATTGCAGGGTTGTGCAGCTTTGACTTTGACCAGCACAGAGGTTTGCGGAACAAATTCGTTTTACCACAGTCTCTGGTCATGGAATGACCTGCAGGCCAAGCCCAAACTAGCACAGCAAATATTGCTGCCTTTAAATGTACTCTACTATGTAATGTATTTTGGCATACCTGATGTCCCTGTTGTAATTTGATATTATAAATTACTATACAACTCTGTCTTGGCCAGGTCTCACTTGCAAAAGTTGAATAAAGGTTGTATAACTCATTGGGAATGGCTGAATTTGCATTAATTGTCGCAATCGCAACATCATGAAATCCTGAAGGGGCTGAAAAATAAGGTCCTATGTCCACTTACAAAAAGTGAAAAGCAGTAGCAATGTGCTGGGCAACACTTCATCCCAGCACATCAAAAAAAAAATAAATTATGAAGCACTTCATAAAAAAATGCTTGCAGGTCTTTTGAATGACAGGCTGTGCGTTTGTTAGGTTTCTATGACAACAATATCTTGACACTAATGTTAGCTAGGTAGCTAACATGATGCTACATTAACAAATGGTTGAATACAAAGTTAACAAGGTTACAAAGCGTACAGTGATGAAAGCACAACACTCATCAGCAACAATCAGTGTCTGGCCGATCTAATGACATCAGAAGCGCCCACCCTCTCTGAAGAGTACAGAATATTACATCTGGAAGCACTTAGTGAGGGCGCACAAAAAAGCAGGAGCGCACTGAAAAAGATGGCGGGTGTGGCATTTTCTCCTAGACCCCCACATGCAGCCGCATTCACGCAGTGTCCCCAACTGAAAAAAAGATTCCGGTGCTGAGAAACAAACGCTATGTGGAAACGGGCTCTTAAAAAATACATATTTTTTATCTCACTTCCACATTAAACTGCTGAGTTGTCCACTGAAATCGCTAACTTATGCTAACAGCACTAACACTAACGACAGAAGGTAATTCCTGCGACACTTGCAAGGTGCCGCTAGTTGCCAAGCAACCAGTAGCGTTCTACAAGTTGTCATTGCTAATCTGACAGATGCTTGTTGATGCATGTGGAGTAGTGCATTAGGCTATTGAAAATGAAAGTATTGAAGTGGACGGGGGATGAGTAAAATATAATGCATGCATTTCATGTCACGTTCAGAGGGCGGGTTGCACTTTAAGAAACTTTGCTTTAGACTTTTCTCTAAGTGTGTAGTATTCAATCTGTGTCATAAATTTTCAGTTTAGGATTTATGACAGTGTTTTAAGAACGGTGCAAAAGAAAATATTTGAATATAAATGTATTACAGTTTGTTGGAAAGCTTGACACCCAGCAGTGTTCAGCAACTGTGCTGAATAAACCTTCCCTTGAGACAGAGTCAATAAAAGGATGAACCCAAAGAAACCTTAAAATGCCTGCAAAACGATGACTGTGTGTGTGTGGGTGTTTTGGGCATGTGAGTGTGGGGAAGTGGGGAAAAGGTGAGAGGACTGTTAGGAATGGCATGACAGTATTAAGGCTGTGGAGGACGAGCTGCTGGTGTTTATCCTTAAGCAACGGTCTGTGTCAAAGAAGGGTGTTGGCCTCTTGGACTGACGTGCTGCTCAGCGTGGTGCAGTTGAAGCCTGCTTCTGCAGCCTGTTTTACATTCCCACATTTAGAATTTAAAAAAAGACAGATTTTCCTGCACAGAGAAAACCTTGTTTAGCAAAATACTCCAATATCTGTTATTTTCATGAATGACAAGGTGGTGCATTTAGCTGGAGTGTAAATGCTGGATTATTGTAACAATGAGAGCTGTGACTTGGTTGCTTGGTGCCATGTGAGAGCGGCAGGCTAAAGGTGGTGTGAGAATGAGGGGCTGTGGGTTTACCAAATTCCTATCCGGTGAGTGGAGCATTGGTTTCTGTCTAGACAAAGCTCAGTTGTCGGGGAGACCCATGCAGATCCAGGACTGCCCCGGGCTCCAGGAAGTATTGGTGGGAGAGAGTGGGCTCTTTTTTTTCATCCTGCTCACTTTTCCCTCCTCAGGGGATTTCAGCGAATGCAGTCAACTGCTGAGAGCGGGTTTTTTTGTTAGTGGTGGGAGTTTTTCTCCCATGATAGGGTGGAGACAGCTTGGTGCATTTGTGTTATCAATGGCATAAAAATCTTTCTCCCACTCGGCAGGAAATAGCAGACTTGCCCACCTTGCACACAAAGCAGGCACAGTTATAGATGCACACACTCACACTCAGAGGAGAGGATACAATAGGATCCATCAAATTTACGGCTTTCTTACCTGACATCAAAACCACAAAAGCGCTTCTCATGCTCTCCATTCATGGAGCCACTCTGTGTGATTCTCTTGTCTTTGAGTGACTGTGGTAGAGCAAGATAAGGCAAAGACAGGCGGCGTGACGGCTCACACAGCGTCAGATCAGGGAGCAGACAGGGCTGACTAAGGGTTCATTAACTGTTACACTCAGCTGTGCCCCCAGGGCTCTTTTTTGGGAGCCATGTGTGCTGCTCTACTGGAGCCGAGATGCTTTCTTGTCTTCGTGGGATTCATAGTGGTGACAGCAGTTATTAGGTGGTGCCAATATCTAAGTGAAGATAATACAGTCTGGAAAAAGACAGACATAACACAGCAGACCCCCTGTTCCAAAGTTCTGCAGGCTGGTAGCCAAATTTTGAACAAAGGTCTAGAAAGAGCAAAGTCAGATGTAGTTTTACAGTACAGCGGTAGCTTGAGACAAGATGATCTACTTTTGTTCCAAATCCTTAAACATAATCTTAATCCACTTAATTCTGCATTTGTTTTGTCTTGCAAACATTGTGCTGCATGCTTATAGAAATGTAGCCTGACCTTTCACCCCTTTACTTAAGACCTGAAGCAGTGTAGTCTCAAATCTTTTCACAGCTACGGCCCTGTAGATAGCACTGTGCATTTAGGCTGTCTTTGTATTTTTACACTTAAATATTTTGAAAGTATTTCTCGTGTCACAGAAACCATTAAGTCTGAATCCTAGCCTGGTTTGCCGCTGCTGGCAGTCGCATGATTTGGAGAGGTAAACCAAGGAGCCCCAGCCCCGGGCTTCTCAGACTCTTTTAGCGACTTACTGCTCAGAGGGAACTCAGTCAGCAGCTCCTCTGGCAGCAGCACAGCGTCTCTCCCTCTGCTCTCTTGCCGTGCACAAAAACTATAGAAATGAGATATCATTTTTTTTCATTTTTACTGAATATATGAAGGCAAACTGTAAACTATATAACTTATTTTGTTGCAATTCTGTGTTCTTTGTCATATTGTCAAGAATATCATTATCACAAAAATGCCCTGAAATATCATGACATTATTTAAGGGCCCTATTACCCACCCCTAAAACCAGGCAAATGTTTGGGGCCCCCAAAATAATTTGGGAAAAAGGGCCCCTGACAACCACACATACTGGCACATTTTACACTGACAACTATAAACCCTTTAAACCTCTGATAAAGGCACTATACAGTGCACCGCCACTGCCCCAAAAACCCTTAAGTGGGGCCCCTTCTAGCCACTGTATGACAGCTGGATACATTAGTTAGAACAGTCAGCTAGCTTCCTGTAACTGTCATACACACAATGTGAGGTGTAATTGCAACGAAATAGGGTCTTGATGGGCTTCTTTGCCTGGGGCCCCTCCCCCCAGAGTCTAGGATAGCCACTGATCCTTCTCATCTTTGGCTCTCTCATGCTCTGTGCCGTTGCCTGGCAAAGGTAGAGGTGTCAGCGGCCCAGAGGACAATGATATCTTCAGGTTCATAAAATGTCCCAGAATTCCTGAATATGTATATTACTACAGACATTGCTGTAACCTTACGTTACGCTGCTAATAGCTGGTCTGACCAGCTAGAGACTAGCGGGCGCGTCTACACACATACCGCCATCAGGCAAGGAAAGTACACCCTTCGGCACACAATGAACAACTGAAGGCAGCGCTTTTACATTAGTCATTGATTGTTTCTGTAAAGATGTGTGATTTATGTCAGAGTAACAACTGAAATATCTAAAATCTAAGATGATGTATAGTTTCATATCTCGATAACGATAAAATATCTTAATATTGCCCAGCCCTGATGGCAAGCCGAAAATGTATAGACATATGGAAATGTCCAGAGGTGAAGGACTTCTGAAATCATTTGTAAAACTCTCTCTACAGCTGTTGATAAATTCATTCACTTGCTGTCACAAGTGCAGCTGCTACATGATGGCACCAATCTGGAACCCTCCCATATCATAAAAGTGACTCTGACTTGTCTTACGGCAGCTGAAGAGACTAAGACTAAGAGACTTTAGACTGAGACTAAAGAGGCTTCTTGCTTTGAGCTAATAACATCAGCATGCTCACAGTGACTGTGCTTAATGTTTAGCCTGTTAACACGCTAATTAGCACTAAATACAAAGTACAGGTTAGGCTGACTGGGGTGTCATTAGCTCTGCAGGAATTTGTTTATGAACATAGACTGCAAAAATAATGGATGTAGCCAGAGGGGGTTATGAGAGGGTGGAGGAGCAAGGGCTAGATCTGACGCATATGTCGTGACACCTCGAAGACAGCCTGTCAATCAAAGCGGCCACGCCCTAAATTATGCATCATTTAAGCTTTAATAAATTGTAAACTGGTGATATATAAAAGTGTACCACCTGTACAGCTGTTACGAACCAGGCTGTAAACATGTTTATTTCTGTTGTAAAACTGAGAAACATTCCCCTGCAGAGCCAATGTTTTAGACGTGTGCATGTGCGGGTTTCAGAGCCAGCGTTTCGGACGTGCATGCAGTACTAGACTCTTAGTTTTATGTTGTACGGAAGGAGATTGTTAAATACATATTTCATGTCGTAGTTGTAAAATAACGTTAGCGTTCACAATTGCTTGTTTAAAGCGGAAGTACAAAACTTTTCCACTAGCTCGCCAGTTAACACTGTCTGCATGTCAACTCCTTAACCATGTATCATTACAGAATATTGCAACTTCCACCACTGTTCATTTTAGGAGGACCACCGCGAGGAAACATGTTCTTTGTTTAAATCATCAAATGGGCGGTGGATCATTGGACAGATTCACACTGGTGCTATTTGGTCCACTTTAAACAAACCCTGGTCCACTTCCACGGATAGTTTGATTCATTTGGAGTGGTGTGAATGCTCATTCGAACTCTGGTGCGGACCAAATGAACAAACCCTGATCCGCTTGAAAACTGGGGGTCTCGGTTCACTTGCAAGTGAACCCTGGTGCGATTCGCTTACAGTGGGAAATGCAGACGGACTATCCAGTTAACCATAGAGCAGAAGTGAACCAAAGAGAACAAGTGACGTAGAGCGCATTGCATTTTGGTGTTTTTGTGGTGACCAAGCCAGCTGTGGCGGATGGATTTCCGTTTTTGGTCCTGGTCAATCAATGAGCCGGATTTTCTTCTTCCTCATGCTTTTTCCTTCCTGGTTAGTGGTCGGTTCGGGCAATACTGCCCCCAAACAAGCAGCTGTTGCAACTGCGTGACATTGTCCAGGCGGTTTGGTCTGCTTTAAAAAGTGCAGTATGAAATTGAACCGAACCTAATGAAGGTGTGAAATTTTTCGGCATTCCCCGCCCAATCAAACCGAGTCCCCCGGACTATCCTGGTGTGAATGCGCCCATAGATACTTGTTAGCTAGCTGACAAGTTGTCTATTTCCACTTTGAAATCTCAGTTATAAACATTGCCACCTGTTGATACTTTAACTTGGATTAGTGATAAAATGGATGGTGCTGAGAATCAAGTCTGTCCATCTGAAAGACAGGGGCATGAGACCCCTGGGGGAAAATAAGAAAAGTGGCCTCTAAACACCTAAGCAGCCTCCAGCAAACCTTGATTGGTTGTCTGTTAATTGTCTGCGGATTTAAAAAACAAACACGCCTTCTTGCAGTGGTCCTTCTAAAATGAGCAAGTTACTATATTCTGTTATGATCAAGGAGCTGATATGCAGACACCAGCTAGCATTAGCATAGCTAGGTAATTGAAATGTTGACCACTCCCATTACTGTGAGGGGATTGGCGGAATTAAAATCTGATACGTTTTTGTTAGTCAGGGGATTGTGCACTTCTGATCAGCCACGTCAAAAAAAAAAAATGGCTGACAGATACACTGCCCTCTCAAGCTCACGCATGCGCACGTCTAAAATACTGACTCTTTGGCTCTGTGGGGGACGAAATTGGTAAAAACTGGGCATTTTAACATGGAGGTCTATGGGACTTGTTTTCAGAACCAGCCTCAAGTGGCCATTTGAGGAACTGCAGTCTTTGGCACTTCTGCATTGGCTTCATTCTTCAACCTCGGAGGCTGCCGCTTGGTCACAAACCAAAGTTTTTATCTGCTGATGCGGCTGAAGATTCACGAGTTCTTACAATTCATCCCGATGGGAACAAGAATCTGTGGAACACACTTCATGGCCATGCATCCAATAGCTATTGAGACATTTCAAAGTGAGTGATCCCCATGCAACAGGTTTGCATGATAACCCCCCGCCCACATTCATCTGTATGACAGCACTTACATGTAATAAAAGCAGCTGGTGGCACACTGTGTTGCATCTGTCCTTCCAGATTTAACTCCAGACACGGTGGAGCATTTTCTCTGTGGCGGCTTTTCATTTCTTCTGTCTGTGTGTCAAATCAAAGCAATGTCTACAGTTTTTGGAAAACAATCAAAGCAGAGAAACTCGTGAGTGTTATAGAAGAGAGCAGCACCTGGTTCAATGCTTTTTAGCTGCTTCTCTGCTATTGACTTCCAAGTACATTAAAGAAAACTTCAAAGAGAGCCCTAATCCGTGCATGTTACTCACTATACCTCTTTGCAGGGTGTGTGTGAAGATAGATGAATTTATTTCTCAGGGAATCAGAAGCACATTACTCAAAGCTTTGAACTTTTCAAATGGCTGTGACCGTCTGCAGGTTGCGCGACCAGACACACACACTCACACACGCTCAAAGGAACCTGTTTTTCCGCACATGGGTCCCAGGTGGGAAGAAAGGACAGGATGACAGAAACTGGAGTGAGACTCTGTTGTCCCACAGCTGACCTCACCTTAAGCAAAGGTGTTGCATGCCACTGCAGCGCTTAGGAGAGACGCTGGAGCCCAGAGAGAAACTCACAGCATGTGACTCAACAGTTTGGAACCCTCACCTCCTGTTGTAGTCTGAAGCGCAAACACCAACGCCTCCTATGACTTTTCATGTCGGCTCACTTCACACAGAAGATCTTCAAAGCTTTTTGGATAGCACCCTTGACGCCTTTAAAAGCTGTCACCATCAAAGCTTGTAATCGATGATGTTCGTGCAGATTGGAATGTTATTGCGTTAGTCATACAGTTTGTCTCCACCAAACTCATAAGTGTGTGTTTGTTTCTCTCAGGGAAGCCTCTGTCTCTTTCCTCTGCACGCCTGGCTGGACAGTCTGGCTCCCAGATAGCATCAGGCTGCCTGAGATTAGCGCTCATGAGGGTGCAGTTAAACTTGTAAAAGCTCTGGACTCCTGTCCCGCTGCCTCTGTTCTACACAATGCCAAATAGCAATCGTGAGTGTGGCATGACACTGATAGCTCGTCTGCATTGTCACCGTGCCTCTCAAATGTGCCTAAGCCTCAGAGCTTATTGCAGAGGCAGCCACAGATCCCGACCCAGGAGCAGGCTGTGGGGCCTGCCGGTGTTGTTGCCAGGCAGTTTAGCTGTGTAACAGACAGATAATGCTCAGCGTCCCGTGGCCCAACATTTTTGGGAACTGGAGAGCTGATAACTAATCATTTAGGCTGCAGCGCCCTGCCTGCCTTCTGTTTATCAGACACTTACTAACACCTCTGTAATCTGTGAGCAAAGTGCACCTTGGTTTGTTTGGACTGTGTTTCATTTCACTAGAAATGTCATAAATGCAAGTTTATGTTTCCCTTCACTGCTGAGGAGATATGTCAGATAGAAGTGGAACACAGTTCATTGCATTCATGGGTTCACATTTGTTTCAAGTCTGTCTAGTCTTGTAGTTCTTGTTTGCTCTATTTGTTCCATGTCAGTCTTTCCTTGGTGCAAAAATGCATTCTAGCATTCAGACAAAGTGAATATGAGCCTTCTGTAGTTTGGGTTGATTAAGGCCCAATCCCAATACCCCCCCTTGCCCTTGCCCCTTGGCTCTTGAAATGAAGCAACGAGGGGTAGAGGATGAAATCTTTCCCTAGGAATTGGGACACCACTCACTACGTCACTGCGTCGGTTACGTTCACGCATACGTAACTATTTTAAACAGGAAGCTGCAAGCCATCTACATTTCCAACCAGCATCTACAATGGAGTCTCCACTTGAGTTCATCCTACTGCTCGCGTTTGCTGTATTCATTATGCTTCGTTTGATGAACAACAGACGACAGGGGACTTCTGCTAGCTAGATAGCTAGCTAACCAGCTAACATCACGAGGCAGCATAGTTATACTAGCTAACGTGTTATCGTAATGTGAAAAATCCGACAATTTTGCGGAACAGGACAGATGACAGATGCCAGATAGTGCGAGCTAGCTAGCTAGCTAACAAGCAACCTGACGACGGTAATGTTAGCTATGTATGAACTTTTTTCCCTGTCTGTTGCGCGGTGGTAGCCATGGCGACATCTACTCCTCACTGGCAACTCAGCATCTGAAATCCCTCGCTCTGAAAGGTTAGTTTCATACCCGCTACCCCTCGTTATGCCCCCTACCCCTACACACAAAGAGGAATTGGGACTCTCCTACCCCTCGCAGGAACACGCAAATGTAGGGGTAGGGCCAATGGGTAGGTCTAAGGGGGGTAGAGTGGGGAATTTGTCATAGAAATACACCATACAACATAGTACATAGACAAATGAGCATTATACCCAACGGAGCAATAAGAAACACTAAAAGATAAATGAATAGATACCACTGTATGCTAAAAATACTTCTACAAAAAAGCAAATCAGCAAATCGTCATAATCCAATGTCAGTTTTGGCTTTATCTGCCATTATTTAAAAGCTTTGTAGTCATTGGTGTGAATGAACTTTTAAATCTGTTCAGTCTGCAACGAGGCACTCTAAGGCCAGTAATATACTTTGCATCATGGCTGCCATGCATGATTTGCGTTCGTTTGATGCGTCGGCTGCACATCTCAACGCGAGGTACCAATATGCGTGCACAAGTTGCAATATTGACATGACCGCTAGAGGCACTCGTGCGAATGAACACGATGACCATGAAATCAGACCAGACGGAGTTGTTGTCGGAAACTTTTGAAGAGAGGCTGACAGACCTGGTGCGGAACTACCCGCATCTCTATGATGTTTCCACGCCGTTACATAGTGACATAGTTCTGACATAGTTCTTCTTCCTCATCAAGCATATCAAGGGCATCCATGTTTATTTACAACACCCAGCATGCACTACCCGATTTCTGGATTATATTTCTGTTGTCTGCCCCAAGTGGAGGCCGCCAGTATGGTGCGTTTTGGCTGCGTAGTGCTGCAGCAAGTATATACACAGACACGGTGCATTGTGTACGTGTATGTTCGATCAAGCGGCAAGTCTATTACGGCCCCAAATCTTTTGCCAGAGGGCAGCAGCGCGTACTCTGCTGCAAAACATGAGAGGAGTCATTGATGATCTTATTGGCTTGACTTAGAGTAGCTCGTTCAAAAATAGTTCTCTCACACCAGTTGTTTTCCATACAGTATGGATCAATCAAAACAGTTTGTTTTTTAACTACACAGAGAGGTTACCCAACCAAGCTGTGATACTGTACCTGATCAGGCTCTCTCGGACTGCATACATTTTTGATCCACACCATGAACTCTCCCCACTGAGCAAGCAATGTCTGTGGACGTCCAAGTCTAGTTGATATCATGTCCACAGATGTGATATCAACTAGACTTGGACATCCACAGACGTTGCTTGCTCAGTGGGTCAATGTAAGAAATGCAACCGTTGTGGTGATCTGCTACGGAGAACCTTAATGACCCCCATGTTAAGATGTCCAACTTTACAGCAGAAACAAACATGTTTACAGCCTGGTACAGAAAACTGTTTTGGTCTCTGTAGCTATTTTCCATATTCATGACAACTGCACGGGGGTGGATTTACATTTAATTAAGGCTTAAAGTTATACATAATTAAGGGTGGGCTGCTTTGACTGACAGACTGTATGCTGATAATGTCCTCAGCTTCTCAGACAGATTCACCTCCATATAGCTCCAGGCTCTTGTCCAAATATGGTCACTTCTGGCTCCAAAAAAACAAGATGGCGACGGCTGTAATGCCAAACTCCTGCCGAAAAACAGGAGTCAACAAACCAGTGGGTGACATCACAGTATGTTATTTCTACCATCAGTGGGCCACACCCTCTATTAAGCATAACTTTGGAGCAGTTGTCATTAACATGGCAATTAGCTGCAGAGACTAAAACCGTTCTTTGTACCAGGGTGTGAACATGTTTATTTCTGATGTAAAGTTTGGCATTTTAACGTGGCAGTCTTTGGGGAGCCAGCCTCAAGCGTACATTAGAGAGACTACAGTTTTTGGCACTATCACGTTGTTTTCATTCATGAACGGGGACAGGCCCAGGGCCCCAAAGTGCCAGGGGACCCCCTGCCCTTCAACTGCAAAATGTCATTCAAATTCACATGCACTGGTGAGGGAGAGACACAAAATGACTACAAAGTGGCACAAAATGGCCAAAAAACAGACAAAATGACCTCAATAAGACACAAAATTGTATAAAAGAGACCCAAACAACTACTGAAAGACACAAAACAACTACAAAGAGACACAAAACATCTACAAGGAGTTACAAAATGCACCAAGAGACACAAAACCACAAAAAGATGCATAATGACTACACCAAACCACCACAAAGTCTGTGTGCTTTGTTCCAGTGTAGGAGAGGTGGTGGGGCCCTTTACGTATCTGTGCCTAGGGGCCCATTCACCCGTGGCTTCATTTTTCAGCTGCGGAGGTTGCTGCTTGCTTTATGCACATTTGCCATGTTGTTATATATACTGATAATAGAAAATTATTGGCACCTTGAGACGCACAATACTTGAGTGCTGTCCCGCCATTCAAGACACAAATGCACATTTAGTCCTGCTATGCTGTTGATTTTAATCCAGTGTGACTAAGTTATTAGTGTATTTGTTGGGGCAGCAGATCAGAGCGCTGTGCACACACATTTACACACCACAGGGCAAAAGCTGCTGTCATAAACTCTGCAGAACCTCTCTGTTGGCAAGGTGGGAGCCCACCTGTGTAAAGCCCCGCAGCCACATCAAAGAAATCCCTCTGCTGTAAGACTTCAAATATATTTCTATCAATGCTTTCAGTGTGCCACATGTTTACATTTACCACACATAAAGTACACATGCTGGACGCAGACAGGCGCACCACAGCTGAAGGCATTGCAGACATTCTTTTGGCTAGGGGGATTTTAAAGGCTCAGTCCACATACAAAGATTTACACACCCTGCAATTGATGTTTGTTTTACTGGAATGAGGACTCGTTTCACTCATGCATCTCTTTGACTGAGGGTTTGATTCCAAAATACAATTATATGGCAATTAGGCAACAGCTTAAAAGATGTGTTTAAATGTTTTCCTTATGCAGCTGCAGATTTTGCGCATTAGCTTAGCTTAGCAGACTTGAAATTGTGTAAAACCACTAGTCTGGCTCATAACACCCCCATATAGCCACAACTTGTTTTTCACTGTTCGTTTTATGCAGGGATTTAACAAATGAGATTTAAGGTGTAAATTAGTGAGCTTTAGAGCTGCTGGGCGGCAGATTTCTCTCACCTATAAGCAGAGTCAGGCTAGCTGTTTCCTCCTGCTTTCAGCCTTTATGCTAAGCTAGGCTAACTTCTGCTGACTATAGCTTCAAATGTAGCATGCAGACATGAGAGTGGAAGCAATCCCCTCATCTTACCCTCAACAAGAAAGCGAAAAAGGCTAAATTTTTATTTTGCAAAAGCTAGACTCTGCTGTATACTATATCTATAAATAGTGACCGCCGGGTAGATAATTCACTTTGATGAGTCTCATGAGATCCAGATATAGCCTGGAAGAATGTTATAATCCCTCAGAAACAGCAGGGTTACTGTAAAGCTGCCCAGCACACTACCCAGAAACAGGATTATTTGAAATTCAGCACATTTGAGGTTTCGGACCTCACTGGATCAGACAGCTCCTTCAGAAGAGCTGCACAGCGGAGTCTGTGTGTGCCCACACCAGGGGGATGAACCAATCGTGATGCAAGTGTGTGTTCCTGGGTCTTGCCACATCTGGCACCTCTGGTCTGACAGGAAGGGTGTCCACAGTCCCTGGTGGAATATGGTGTGGCAGCGTTATTTCTATGAATCGACTTTTTTTACTTGGAAAGAAGTATTTTGCAACCTGGACCCTTTTCTTTTATGTCTTTGTGTCTAGGTGATTAATGTGAGCAACAGTTTTTGAAACTGGTCCATCACTGAGCAAGAGAGGCTGCAGTGTAACTATTTGGGGCATGTTTGCACCGTCAATTTACATCCAGTAAAAGTGCTTCTTTTTGCCATCAACAGACTCAGATTATCATTTAAAGTGTCTGACAACATTATGGAGAGGATTGCTACAGAAATAGACCTTTTTGTTAAAGAGTAAGACCCTTTTTCTTTAATTAGAAACAGCCCAAAATTGCCATCGCCAAACCCACCAGACTCCATTTAAATAAATAGGAATTTAAGCGTGTATGGAGCCAGCATATTTTCACATCTAAATGAGTGAATTAGGGGTTTATTTTAACCAAACCAGAGCTGGTGGTTGTTGGAACAGTGGAAAGATGAACCAAGACAGCTTTATGAGTTTTATTATGTCTCTGTCGACTTTAGATGTAGTGTGTTTTTACAGTGATAAAACTACTGTTTATTTAAATGGGAGTCTGGTGGGTTTGGTGATTTTGGGGCTGTTTCTGGAATGGCATGTTTTGGACATGCTCTGGACTAACTCACTTTATTAGTAGACTGTAACTATAAAATGAAAGGATGTTTTGCTGCCTCTCGCAGTAGATGTAGACTGAAAAAAAAACAAAAAACCTTAATTCACTGGGCCGACTGATGGCGACTTTTAAGGTGGAACATTAACTTGTAATGTTACAAGAAAAAGCATTGCAGAGCGTCGTTCCTGCTGGGTACGGCAACACTAAACCCCTGAGCTTGACTGAGAAGGACTAAATGCACAAACCTGCTATTTTTAAATATTGCATGGAGAGAGACTCTCACTGCAGCCTGTTCTATTTTGTTCTGAAAATGTCACTGTGCAACTTAGTTTTGTGGATGATAAACGAGGTGCAGACTTCCATCTGTGTCACTGGTAATGAGGAAATACAGTGAGTGCTGGACGGAGCAGTGAGTGACAACAACCCCGCCCACATTTAAGGGTACTGTCTGCGGTGGAAACGCTAGGGTCTAGGTACCATGTCTGAAGGGTTAATTTTGGTTCCAAAGGTACCATACTGAAACTGGTGGTATCTGGCCTTAAGACACAACAACAACAACTAGTGTCCACATTGAAAAATGCTGAACTTACCCTTTAATAGGCTGTAATTGCACAAAGCCAAACAGGTTGTTTCACTGCAACTTTGATGAACCAGTCACAGAAGGGCAGGTATAGATGAACGCACAAGACTTTGCTCACATTGCATTGTGTTACAAATTTTCTCGGGCTAAATGCGATGCAGCAGTATTATACAGGCAAACAATATGACAAGATGGAGGAAGAAGGGTTCAGTGGAAAGACACTAGTCGAGTGATTAGATTTAATAAAAAGGCATCTTTAAATTTGACCTTTGCACTGTTGTATCTTCAAATCATGAAAGTAAAGCGTATATCAGCCACGATCAAGTGCTGTCAGGTTTCTAGTGCCACTTTGAAGGCGATAGCACAACCGCAGACACAACAATGGAGCAGTTAAACAGAAACCTCTTAGCCTTATTGACGTCGTTCAAAGCTAATTACTAAACATATAGAGTTCTATAGTAGCTGCTGGCGTCACACGGAGTCCCTGCAGACGCTGGGGGGTTGCGAGGACCAGCCCCCTGACGTAGCTCTCCCTTTTCTTGTGTCCACTCATGCAGCTGAGGGCTTGAAAACTACAGCTGTGTTGACAAGAGAGCCACGACATGGATTGTGAAGTTCCCTGGAATGACGAGTGCACAAGTCAAGAAAGCAATAACTGTGAAAGCAGCTTGTATAGACTGGTCTGGCAGTAAAAACTAAAAGTGCAAATGAGGTCTTGATGTAATGCTTTCTTGAGGAAAGCTTCAGAAGTCACTTAGCAGCTTTTTGTTTCCTTGGTTACAGAGCTGTCTGTGCAGCTTCTATTTTTAAAGCTTCCACCCCATATTTAATCATTTATGCTTTGGAGGGTAACTGGCGATACTGCTTCCTGTGTAGGAAGCGGAAGGGAGTGGGTGGGGGGATTAGAGGGATGCATGGTCTTGTCTCCCCTCTGTAGTCGGTTCTGTAGTCCATGTTTCATCTGCCTTCCGTTTCAGCGTGTTCCCCTCCTCTGTGATATCCTGCACCAAAGCACAGAGCAAACATTTACAACACCACATGTCAAATATCAGTTCCACGGAGCCACTTTATGCTCTGTGTTTTTTTTAAAATTTGTTCCAGGAACAAGAGCTGCAAGTTATCAGTCCTGAACAATTGTTGGGTACACTGAGAAACTTTTATTTATTGCCCAACAGCAGGCGGTGTTCTCCTGTCAATTGAACACATGGTGTTCTTTTTGCAGTAGAAGTGGTTCCTCATTCCTGATTCTTAGATAAAGTTATATTTGTGCAGAAAATGAAGACAAACATCAGGTTTTGGCTCCAAAGGCTGCTAAAGTCTGCAAAAGACTTTGAGCTCTGCAAAGCAGTTGGCCGGACTGAATGGTAGAAAACTGCAACTGTGCAGCCTCTGCTTCAAGTAGCTCAGGCACTGACGTAATGAGCCAGTAAAAGCAAACCATTGTATCCTGGAAGTGGGAATTGTGAAACAGGAGTTCGTTAGGTTGGGTCACAGCTTTTACGCACATTGAGTCAGTTCCAGATTAGGTCAACTGTCACTTTTGGGAAGTTGCACAGCTTTGTGCAGTAACATCTTAGTAACTTCACTTCTTATAATTTTTGCAATATTCTCCAGAGCTCATTCATTAAAATAAGTGCTGTAGCCGAAGATGCACCATGTTTTTGTATCCACATTTTCCGTGGTATATCTGTTGGCATGGTTCCAGGGACGACTCGAATGATGGAAATTTTGTAAAACAAACAACAAACAAAATCCCCATAGGATTAATCGTAAGCGATCCCATTGTTTTTCCTCTAGCATTACCAACTGGTCAGATTTTTCACTTATTTTATGAAATCACCAGATCAGCACATATGTTTCCTCATAGTATAATTTATTTGGTGGTGCTCTGACTTTAAAATTTATTTAACCCATATTTAACCAGGATAGTCCTGTTGAGATCAACAGTCTCTCTTATGAGGGAGACCTGGCCAAAACAGCAGCACACAAAAAGTTACAGCCAAGCAACCACAGTAAAAAACATAAAAGATGCACAGTAACATGTACATATTAGAACACCTAAGCACAATGGCCAGACCCAACTGACTCTTTCATCCTTGAACTTATGAGAGCTTTAATATCAAGCAGAGAGACCAATTCACATAGTTTCAAGCTCAGTCCTAGCACTAGGATCAGACAACAAAACCAAATCTCCAGACTATAGCTACAGTATAATTTCTGTTCAATCAAGGTACAAATGTACAAAGGAGGTTTACCCAGTATGGCTTTATAAATGAACAGATACCAGTGACTGAGCCTACCAAAAGTCAAAGAAGGCCAACCAGCCCTGATGTAAAGAGTACAGTGATGAGAGAGGGCTTTGCAGTTTGTAACAAATCTCAGTGCACTGTGATATACAGCATCTAACGTGCAAACAGTGTGCAGATGCAGATCACCATAATACTGAACTAAAATGTTGCAGCAGCCAGTGTTTTCCCAGCCTCAAAAGAGAAATGACTTTTTATCAGCGTCATCATCATGTCAAAATGTGAAGTTGTTTAATACATTGGTTTGTGACCAAATACCCGCAAACTTATGACATCAGCCATGGATTAGCTGTACTTTGTCTTTAGTGCTAATTAGCATGCTAACATGCTTGACTAAAGTGGTGACAATGGCAGTCATTATTTGCTAAACATCAACATGTTAACCTTGTCTTTGTGAACATGCTAACATGTTGAAGTTAGCATTTAGCTCAAAGCACCAATGTGCATATCGCCTCATGGAGCTGCAAGTACGACTCTAGTTTTGTTACAGCTTTAAGCCTGAGATAGAGTGGTGTAGGAATAAATCCTAAAACATAAATATATAATGATGAAAACTGTGTGTGTGTGTGTGTGTGTGTGTGTGTGTGTGTGTGTGTCTGTCTGTCTGTCTGTCTGTGTCTCTGTTCCACGTTTTTCTCCTCACTGACTTGGTCAGTCCATGTGAAATTTGGCACAGCTATTGGCCAAAGGGGGGCGCTACAGCAACCGATTGAAATTGCAAACTTTGAATGGGCATATCTCATGCCCCGTATGTCGTAGAGACATGAAACTTTGCACAGAGATGCCTCTCCTCATGAGGAACAAATTTGCCTCAATAACCCCTAACTTCCAGTTATATAGATTTTCCGCCATTTTGAATTTTTTTCTTCCTAGGAAGTTTGACCGATCTGCATGAAACTGGGTGAACATAATCTAGGGACCAATATCTAAAGTTCCCTCTTGGCAAAAGTTGGAAAACTTACTAAAACTGAGCTTCTATAAGGAAATGAATATTGCGGAGGGCGTGGCTCATCACATAAAGGTGTATAACACCTCAAGGGTTTGTAGGCATATGACCACACATAATCTGAGGGGACCCCTCCATTATTGACCCGATCAAACAAAATGGGGGCGCTAAGAGCTAATTTCTTATCTAGGTCTAACCGCCATATCGATTTTTACTAAACTTGGTAGATATGTAGAACAGGACGCCTCAAGGTGACTGGAGAAATTTAACTCTAACTGGCAACTGGGTGGCGCTATAACAACACAAAAATGCTTAAAAATGGCTAAAATGCGACCGATCGCTGTGGCTCCCCCTGTGGCTGAATGTTTTGGGTTTTTTTTCTAATTTTTGGCTATACCAAATATATATTGGTATGCTGTACATAATCACGGCTGTACTATGCTGTACATAATCACGGAAACTGTCAGTATGTCATTCTGTCAGTCAGTCATTCTGTCTGTCCCACATTTTACATCTATGTGAAACTGCACATAGGCATTGAGGATTGGCATAGGTAGAAGGTGACAAAGCTACCAATGGGTATGGACTAGTGAGTTATTATTTTTGCACTTCCATTTCCCTGAAGTCAATGTGTTTTTCTACTAGGTTTTTGGTTAGGTGCCTGAAATAAGGTCTGTAGTTAACTCAAGCTTATGAGACTTTCATGTTTTACGTTTACACATCTTCAAAAAGGTGGTTGCTAACAAGTGGCTAAATTAGACTACAGAGCATTATCATGCCAAACATAGCTTTACAGCCCTGTTGTGGTGGTGAAAATTACACTTAAAGAATCATAAAACTAGTGTTCATTTGTGAAGATTATCTTGTCGAACAAAATGTGCAAGTATCATAAACTTTTGTTTGCCACAGAGATTATTTTCTGCAATAATCCAAAATCCAATTGAAAAATCTCACTTGCTTTATGGAGAGGGAACCAGAGTGATGTTCAGGCAAAACATCATCCCTGCACCACTCTGTATACATGGAAATATGACATGGAAACGTGCTGTGGTTCTACCATTACATAAGGCTGTGATAGCAGTGATCTCAACAGCTAAATACCTTCCAGATTAAGCTTGTCCTGCTGGCAAATATCCTAGAATCTTTGGTTAACTCACAACTATGCGCCCTTATTGACGTACTGAATGTACTACAGCCACAGCAATGTGGTTTTCACCTATAGGTGCAGTAATAAAATTGTCAGGGATTGTCTACTTACTGGACAAAAAGCAATGTTGTGCCTCTCTCTTTGTTGACCTCTCAAAAGCATGCAATAGTGTCAGTCTTCTCTCTCAATCTTCTCAACTTTCTTAACAAACTCGAGTCTATAGGCTTCATAAAATGTCACATTTAGTTGGTTTCATGCTCAGTTTACCAGGAGACTGTTGTGGCTGCTGGTGTCAAACCCTTGCTATCAGTTATGGGATGTCACAGGGATCCTTGGGCCCATAACATTTACATCACAGATAAATAACATTATTCCTCCCAATCAGCACTCACTACTAAACATAGTTGTTATGCCGATGACACTATTTTATATCCCCTGGTTCTGCTCCAACCTTGACTCTTACATAAGCAGTTAAATGTTTTGCAGTGTGTTTAGATATATCATTAACTACAAGTTTCGTACTCACCATTGTTCTGTGTATCACAAAGTTGGATTCACTTCCCGAATGACAAGAAGAAATAATCATCATGATATCTATCCATAAAGCTTTCAAACTATCTCACATCTCTTCTCATAAATTTCTTGTAATCACAAAATACACTGAACAGACACAACAATAAAATCTCTGACAGCTAAAGTGAAAAACTTGATCTTGATGTCTTTATAGTGCAATGTTCTGCTGGGAAACCTTGGGTCCTGGCATTTCTGTGAATGCCACTTGACATGCACCATCTACCCAAACACTGTTGCAGACTGAGTACAGCCCCTCATGGCAACAGCACTCCCCCGATGGCATGCCATACCGCAAAAACTGCTCAAGAATGGACTGAGGAATGTGACAAAGACCTCAAAGCATCAACCTAGACTCCAAATTCACCATATCCCAATCCAATTGAGCATCCGTAGGGCATGCTGGAACAAGTCCGATCGATGGAGGTCCCACCTCACAACTTATAGGACTCCCAACACCCTAGGACACCCCCAAATGTCCTGTGTCTATGCCTTGACAGGTCAGAGCCAAGTGCAATTCAGGGAGGCCCCACAGTGGGTACTGGCACATCCCACAGATGCTTGATCGGATTGGGATCAGGGGAGTTTGGAGGCCAGGTTGGCGTGCTTGGTCTGCAACAGTGTTTGCATGTCAAGTGGCATCCAATGAACTTCAGGAGCCAAGGTTTCCCAGCAGAACACTGCATTGTAAAGAGATGATAAGTGTCATCCCCCTCACCTGGCAGTGATTTTAATGTTGTGGCTGATAATTACTGAACCAGATATCCCATATATACCACTAACCCCTGCAGAACCATGTATACTTTAAACGGGATGAATTACAAACTGCTTAATTGCTGATTGGACAAAATAATTGTGTTGACTTTGTATGACAGCAGCCTGACCTTTGTGCTCCCGATCCCACAGGAACATCTTGTAGCCAGGAGTCAATTGAATAGTCATTACACTGTGGCTTTGTTGGTTTCTTTGTGCAAACACCAACTGCATCTCACCACTAATTAATCTAAGTAGAGTACATGTATTTTTTTTTCTAATCCAGGTTTGAGCACAGCTGTCCAAACACTGCGATGTCATCAAAAATGCAGAGCTCCAGTAGCATAGCGCAGGCCAGACGGATGGTGCAGCAGCTGAGGATAGAGGCCGGCATCGAGAGGATAAAGGTGCCTTTATATCAACAGTCGTTCATGACCCTCTCTTGTCTCTTGTGTATGTCAAGGTGGATCAGCATGTGGACTGATTTCTTTGCAGGTGTCCAAAGCCTCATCAGACCTGATGCGCTACTGTGGAGAACATGCCAAGAATGACCCGCTGCTCATGGGCATCCCCGCTTCAGAAAACCCTTTCAAGGACAAGAAGCCTTGCACTGTTTTGTAGGTGAACATCTGAACTTTTGCTGCTTTCTTTTTTTATTCTTATGTGGGAAACAAAAGCTGTTCACAACTTATCTTAGCGCCAGTGTACCCCCCTTTACTTTTTCACATGCCTGCTGCAGTTTAAGGAATGTATTCTAGATACCAGTTACACCAAAGAACAGGCAGAAGCGTGAAGCTGTGGCCTGGAGTTGAGCTGTACCATGGATGGGAGAGATCCTAACTCTCTAATTATAACGGCACACATAAACAAGCCCCCTTAATCATTAGTCCAATCAGATTTAGGCTTTCAGCTTTCACCTCTTGCTTTCATCAGGCTTGCTTCAGGAAACAGTTGTTGGAGGTTGTGTTTTACTGATAATGAGAGCCAGAGATAATGATATCCTGTCCCCAGACAAGTAAACTGTCTGTCACATGAAGACAAATAGACAGAGTGGAGGTCTACTTCCACTGATGCATAACTCCTCAGAAACAATCACAAATAATAGTCTTGGCCATTAAATTGTTCTCAAACAACTCAAATCCTAATCAAATTGTTCTATCTAATTCAACCTTTCCAGAGACAAACAGTTCCCTGAAAATGTTGATGGGATTTTTTTTTCAAGGTACTAAGAACTGCTTTTACCAGTGTTAGGATGAAGTATAGCTTATTTACATTTACATGTTACCTCAAGCTAGTTGCAATCCTGTTATACGGCAGACTTTCAATACATACTTCAATTAAATCCAGTGCAAAGCTATTGAAGGAATACTTCACCCACATAATTATCATTTATAAATGAATTAATTTGTGTAAAAAATGTTGCTTTTCTCACATGCCTTTACAGTGAACGAAGAATCCAAAAGCAGAAAATTCTGTATGAATCTAAGTCAGCGGGATCTGTGTTAAACAACAGCAAAACTATATCAAAACATCAGTTTATAAACCCTCATAAAACTCGTGCAGTATGATCCAAGTCTCATTTATCCGGTCGTATGCTCAGTACTTGCCAAACACATGCATTCATGCTAAAACCATACTATTTGAAACACTTATGCATAAAGTAGCACACCTGGGCACAAGCGTGCATTTAAACTCCATTGAGCAGAGTTCAAATGCATGGTGTTGCTTGCAGTGATGCAGTGGTTAGCACCATCGCCTCAAAGCAAGAGGGTTCTCGTTTGAACCTGCCGGCCGGCAGAGATCCATCTGTGTGGAGTGTGCATCTTCTGCCCATGTCAGCATGAGTGTTCTCCAGGTTCTCTGGCTTTCTCCCACACTCCATGTGCCAGTGTGATAGTCTAGCGACCTGTCCAGGGTGTCAGCTAAAATAAACTCCAGTCCCCCCATGACCCTGAAAAGGCTAAGTAGCTACTGATAATGAATGAATAAATGAATGTGTTTGTGATGTACTGATTCTCCGTGCACACGTTTTTTTGAATGTTTGTAAACTGATATTTTGATTTAGTTTTGCTGTTGTTAATTGCGGCCTCCTTTTACTCCAGTTCATCAAGAATGTTCTCTGTTTTTGGATTCTTCGTTCAAGTTCAAGTTTTCTTGACGAGTTCAACGTAGCATGGAATAACTGATCAAGAAATGATCATTTTGTGGATGATGTCTTGCCTTAAATTGTGCAGTTTTAATACCAGAGGGTAGAATTCTCTTGACAAAACTGTCTAAGTGTCTTTTTTAGTCATTTTCTTTGCATTTGCCTTAAAAAATGAATGTAAAACTCAGTCCAACTATCTCTAAAAATGACATGTTCAGATGAGATCATTGTGCATGACCCTTTTGCATGAGGTATTCCTTGATTTATAGAAAGAAATATTCATTATGAGGCCATCATTGCTGAAAGAAAAGGATTCAAGACCATTCTGTGCCATCTTATCACATCTACCTACTTTAATGTCACTATGTTCTTTCTGCAGAGCCAAGGCTGTACTATTCAGGCACTTTGAAACCGGTTAACACCAGATGACTGTTATACTGTTGAGTGTAAAAACATTCCATGTTTACAGCTGCTCTAAAATTTTCTCTGATTTTATGGCAACTGGCAGTGTGTAGCTGTGTCTTTGTGTTGTGTGTGTTGGTGCTCATGCAAAACATAAGCAACTAATTTTGCAATTTTACCGGCCAGGGCCTTAATAATGAAGTGATCCGGCTTCAACCTCTCGACTACCTTTTTAGTCACATAAGTGCTGTTGTCTAATACTGTGAATAAGGAAGGCCCCTAAGGGATCTTACAATAGGCTATTAACTCAAAATGACTCATGTTCAATAATGGTTTCCACCAAGATAGATCTCATACGTCCATAAATATTGTAGCACATTATGGTTATCCATGAACCACAGTGTATGCTTGCTTTTTAGGATTGTGCTGATTCAGTTGAACCTCAACTTTGCATTTCTGTTTTGTGACATTAATTCAACTTTTTGAATTAAAACTGAGCGTGTTGTTGTTTCAGTCAGTTTTTACTTGTGAATATGAATTTGTGTTTTTAGTAGCGAGACAATTACAATGGTTTCTCACACCTTGTGAGTGTAGGTCAGAACTTATTGTATGTCATGTTCTGCCTTTACCTGTTTGTGGTAAATGCAAATAAACCTATGAAAAACACGTCATTCATTTTATTATTTTTTTTTCAACTAATGTAAGATAAAAGAAAAAGACAAACAAACGTTATAGGAAAAGCAGTATTTTGACAGCCTTGGTTGCTAAGACGGAATATCTGTTGAGTTAATGTTCCGTTAAGCATGTGTTTAAGAGCGTGTTGGATGCATCCATGTATTAGTTATTTATTAGTATGTGAAATAGCCATTTGTATGAATCGAGTGACAAGTTGTAACTTGTAGTGAGTATTACAATTACTGTGCAGTTCCTTTTAGCTCTGTGGAGTGTTTTAACATCTTTCAACTCATTGTTTTGAATTTATAGCACACAAATTGACTGTTTTGGTTCACTCTCAAGTGAAGCATTTAGCAGCTAAAGATCTTAGGAATTTGTGGAGATCAAATCAGAGCTGAAAGGAGAGTGAAAATTGGATTTCCAGCTGTCTGAGAGATAGAAACACAACTCCAATTGACCTATGGCTAAGCCATGCCCCCCTCCACTCACTCGGACAGACTATCCACATTCAGTGACTGGTGCTATGGCAGGTGTCACAGTACATGGCCTTTCGCAGGAGGCAATTGATGTTTTTTGGGGACATAACGATCAGATGGAGGGATATATTAATCATTTTATTGTTGAGAAGGTCGATGAAAAGCTTAAATTACAAGCCAAAATTTACAGGTCACAGTGCACGCTTGTGAACTGCATCTTGTTGTCGTCGCCATCAAAGACAACAAGTTAAAGTGCCACTGAAGTTAAGGTTTTTGGCTCAGAATATGAGAAAAGGATAACAACCTTTTTACCATCTTTACAAAGAGTGTCTCTCCGTTAGTTTGGTGCTACAGTATTTACACTGAATCATTCAGCATAACGTTTGCCAACCTTTGTTATCTCTGCGATTACAGATAAGTTAATGAAGCTAAGCTCCAGAAGTTAACGTTAGCTTAACTAGAGCCCTTTGGACAACAGCTAACAATGATGTACCATCACCAAAGTACAAAACTAGAACAAAATAGGCTAATGAACTCCCAGCAAACAAGGTGACATGATGAACAACGCAGCTAGGAGCTAACGTTAGGCTAACTTTAGCTAACGTTAGCTAGAGATGTTAAAGATAACTTTATATTTATTTCCAGCAAAGTGACAATATGTTGCCTGAAACACAATGTTGACTTACCTTAGAACAGATGTAGACATCATTGTTAATCTTATTCACCTGTTAAAAAAAAATACACCTCGTCGCCCAGCCTCTCAGGATACCTTGTGTCGGAGTTGCATGTACCCCATGCACACCGTTTTCTGTAATGCATTTCAATGGACGTCCAGGCAGAGAATGTCCGAGTGTATGGAATGGCTATACGCACTGTGATTGGCTCATCGCGTTTGAGGGCGGGACTTAGCCATTGGTCAGTTTCAGGCAATTCTTTGCTAACATGTTAGCCCTATCAACTTTATGAGGTGATAATATGTCAGTGTTTGCAGCAACCAGCAACCTCCAGGGCTACAAAGTGAAGCTAGTATGGAAGTGCCAAAAACTACAGTTGCTTGAATGGTCACTTGAGGCTGGCCCCAAAAGTGAGTCAGCCCTAAGTCCCCAGGAACGGTGCCAGGTTTTCAAACCAATTTTACATAGTGGCCCAACATGGAGTTACAACTTTCAGGTCTATCATGAAATGCCATGGGGCCAAAAGATTTTTTCCATTGACTTCCATTGTGAAAGAGACATCTGTAAATCAGTTGATACATTTTTTTGAGTGTCATAACTCCCACAACCTATACTATTGGGATATGATGCATTTGGTCTGATAACATTTCGAAAGTCTAGAAGAGCCGCAAGATTATATAATTTTATCCCTAGTCAAGTTACTGGAGCGCTAAACCAGAAGTTAGCTGTTCGGCTGTGGTAAGTCTCCAGTGCGCTTGCTCTATGGGCCTCACGATGTGGAAGATTAAGGTGTTTTATACCAGGGATATTGAGGTTTTTTGGCTTCATGCACCACTGAGCAACTTTCATAGGGATGAATAGAGCTCTGCCTCCAAGGCTGTCACCAGTTCTCTTGTACATCGATGGTCAGTCCCCATAGACCCTCATGTTACAATAACTTTACAGCAGAAACAAACATCTTTGCAACATGACACATACAAATTTCCTCATCCATGACAACTGTACAGGGGTGTATTTTTATATGATTCAGTGTTTTAAATCTCTCCAAATATGGTCAGTTCTGGCTCCAAAAATCCAAGATGGCGACAGCCAAAATGGTTTAAAATGGGAGTCCACAAACCAATAGGTGACGTCATAGTGTGTACGTTCATTATTGTAGGCCCTGATCACACACAAAGCACATAATTAAATGCTAGTAAAAAAAAAAAAGAAGCTTGCTATGCCTTTTTATTTTTGCCATGCAGCCACCCCATCACATCCTTACTCTGACCCTTCCCATGTACTCAATCTACCTTTTTTTTTTTTTTTTTTAATCTCACGTTAGTCGCTAGTTCCTAAAATGTTGAGGCAGAGGGTACTTGCTGTAGCTCTGGTTGAGGGTGAGAGGCTGTCAGCAAATAGTTTGCTGGGCACAGGGAAACATGAGACCCTAAAAAAGAGGGTGGATAGTTGGTCCAGGAGCTTCTCGTCCATGATGGCCATTTCCAGGCATATTTTAGGATGACTCGGGGGCAGTTTGACAACCTGCTGTCTATCATTGGGCCGTTTAGCTCTGGGTATCCAGCAACTGCTACCACCAGTTTCTCCTCCACTGTGAACTTGTTGTTGTGACCACCTCTCGAATCATCCGATTACACAGTTGAAGTTTTTTCCAAATAGATGCAAAAAGCTTCATTCTCATTAAAACAATCACTAAAAGCCGCCTTCAACTGTTAAAATGCTTTCTATGTGATCGGGGCCTTATACATACAGCTTGCTACGTTGCTAAGTGGCCAACAAAATTAAATAATGCTGCTTTAAAATAAAACTTACAGACACTTTGTTCTGATCAAAGGTTAGTACAGTTTTGTCTTGTTGTTCCTGGCTACATTAAACTTCACTGATGTGTACAGAGTCCCTGTGGTTTGACTTCCTCAAAGTGTTCACACGGGAACAACTAGATACTCAACCTTAGAATTCAGCTATTACACACCGCACACTATCTGATGGTATTCATGACTACAGTCTGTATTTTGAGGGTAGTAACACTTGCCTGCTCAAACTGAGAGAGAGAGATACTTATTCTGCTATAACTACTTTTACCTTATTTGCACTCAGTAGTCGTTCACTGGTCCCATTGTTAACCAGTTGTCATTCCTTTGTTGGGTTCACAGGTCACCGTGTTCAAATAAGAGGATGAGTCTCTCTAGTTTGAGGTCAGGAGCAGATAAACATTCGTGTTTGCTCCAATTTCTCAGTGAAGGTTCTTCTGCTCCCCCGAGACCTGGCCACCCTGTTATGCAATGACGGCTCGGAGCTGCCCTTTCTCTCCTTTCTCCTCAGGTGTGATGTTACAACCACAATTGGGTCAGGCCATATTTGTTGGCCCACATTGATGTAACCCTCACTCATATCAGATGATGGATAGCGCTGGCTTTGTAGCAGCATCGTTTGCAGTGATTGTATTACCTGTCGGAGTGGTGCATAAGCTCCGGCATAAGCTGTTGAGCCAGTATCTCCAATATCTCACCTGGTTTCAGTGTCTACTCCCTGTGTGACAGAAGACTGCGGTTAAGACGGAAAAGTGATTCTGTCTTTTAACCCTCTGGAGTCCACGGATGCGCCGGTGCATCCAAATCACATGACTGATTTAAGATGACATAGCAGCAAGACGCAGCTGTCTCCGTTTCAAGTTGTGTCGAAAGTGCAAACTTCAAACTATGTACCATTTTAAAATTGTGTTAATAGGCCAAGTGAAACCAGACTTATTATAAATAGTTTGCACCATGCTTTTTCCTGGATATTGTCATCACATCTGGTGCGCGTTTGGTGCAGCAAGAAAGGGTAAACACAGGCTATTCTAAGGAAAGTGCCTGCGAGCAGAAGAAAAACATGACACCCCCTTTCCTATTGGTGGTGTTTTTTGTGCTATTTTAGGTCCAATGTGTTAATACAGGATGTCAAAATGAAAAAATAACAGTTTTTAAGGTGAAATTTAAAGGTAAAATCAAAAGTAGTCAAAAACAGCCAATTATACCCTCGATCACAAAGGGTCAATAATCAAAATGGCTTTCAGGTGTCATCCTGCTCTGGTATTCCTGGTATTATTATTGTTCAGAAAAGAACAATCTCAAACTTTATTTTGGCACTTTTTGTGTTTCATCCAGAGGCACAGTGTGAACTTCTACAAAATGTTTACATTCTGCTGAACTTCCTAAAAAGAGAGACATTAGCGAAACCTCAGCGTCACTGACAAGTGTTGTGTTTCTGTGGAACTGAAGAGACTCTTGCATCAGTTCAGCGAAGGGTGGATCTGCATGTTTTTCCACTCTGTGCACATTTTATCACATTTCCAAAACTGCACCCTTAAACACAAACCCTCAGGCCACTCGGTCACGCCCTGCACTCTTCTCCAGTCCTCCAGTATTCTGACCCACTTTTCCCTCTCCATCTGCTCTCTGCCACCTGATCGGACCACCACAGAGGACTGTTTTCCTCTTCATTTCCCTGGCTGCACACTGTCATCTCTGCAGCAGGTCAGCCTCTCTGTGCACGCTGCCTGTTAATTACAAGTGCTACTATTGTCAGCGGTCAGGGGGGGAAGGCCTCTATTCACAGGGCTATTTTTGCCATGAAGCTAAAGCACTGTACGGCTCTAGCAATGGAGACCTGAATAACCCTGACTCATGCACCCATTGTCTTGTGACCCTCTGTGTTGTACAAGGCTTTGTCCCTCCCCATTCTGCGTAAGCACCAATAATTTCTGGTTTTCTCTTTTTTGCACAGTCTAAAACAGGTCTCTGGTAGGTTATTTTTCCGTCTTGCCTCTCTGCTATTTTTAATCCACTCTGCAGTAAATTTAGCTCTGATTGCGTAGCTGCAGAGGGCCGGGAAGAATGAGCTGTCACGATGAGCCACTCAGACTCGCACTACAATGGGAATTCTCCCCCCTTCAATGTAATTAGATCCTCAATCTGTGCAAAAGGTCACATTTGACTGGAGTTCCCATGCAAGAGCAAGGCTGGTTTCAAGAAATCTCATGTCTGTGGCTCATACTGGAGCGTGTGCTTACTCAAATACACTTGATTTGAGTATTTCCATTTCCTGCTGCTTTATATCTATATGTTTCAGAGACATTTATTGTACTTTTTACTTCACTACACTCATTTGATAGCATAAATTACTCAGCACATTCTGATTAATCATACAGATTATAATCAACAAATAAAGTATGATGTAGTATTACAGGTTAAAGTAACAAATTAGCCAGCACTCAGTGATGTACACAAAAATGCATACAGGGTTCCCACCTGTCTGTGTACCAAATTTCCAAACTTTTCAATGATTTTTTTCAGAGACCCATAATTTTTTTTTTTTGCCCCACTTGCCCAAAAATTTTCAGATATATCTAACTCTGTTCAAACATAACTTCAGCTCGCTGGCATACAGGAAAGGAAAGATGAACCCAGGGAGGAAATGTTGAAACGTAAGCAATGGCAAACAAAACACTGTCACGCATCAACGCGTGTGAGAGCCATGTTGCGTCGACAGCTACAGACAATTGAATGATTCTGACTAATTCTCTGACTTTTCCAGGCCTGGAAATTGTGATTGTGAAATTCCATAATTTTAAGAGGTTTTCCAGGACCATGGGAACCCTATGCATGAAAAGTTATAATCCAGTAATACAATTTATATTATTCTGAAATGGGCCATTCTACATCATGTGTACTTTTATTTTTGGTACTTTATTTTGATGCTAATCAGCCCCTCCAGGATGATGTGATAACGACAATTAGCACAAGCTTGCAATTTTACCCAATTACTGCAACTTTACGGCAAATTTTAGCGTTTTAAATGGTTAACATCGGCAGCATGTTGATTCACTCAGCCCCGCCCTCGCTCTCTGTTAATTTTACAAAGGTAAAAAAGTATTAGCCTAATACTTTTTGTACTTCAGTAACATTTTGAATGCAGGACTTTTACTTGTGAAAGTATTTCTACACTGTGGTATTACTACTTTTAGCTAAGTACAAGGTCTGAATACTTCTTCCACACCTGCCTGTAACCAATCTCGTCCATCAATGAGAGAAACAAGAGATACAACCTGCAGACAAGGTGAGAAAGGTGTGAAGAACTTAACCTGCCCAGTAACATGCCAGGACAAAATCCAAACCCTGTCAGGCAGCATGTTGAGCTTCATGTGTGCCAGCTGTGGGCACAAGACGTAACCCTGCTCCTCAGGACACAGTGTTCCTACAGGCATAATAAACCTGCAGTACCTGGAAATCATGAAGGCGAAACCACCTTTTAAACTGTTGTTTGTTTATTTCATTCAACTTAACAAGCCAAAATTCCATGAACTATGCACAATAAATATAATCCATTAAATTAATAACACATATAAACATCAGTTAGTGAACAGGTCTAACATTGCATTGCCCTTAAGTTAAAATAATGATAATAATAATAAACTGTGAAAACTTTCCCTTTTTGAATTATCAAAGTGACATGTTTTAAATACTATTAAATAAATGTGCTGTTAAAGAAATGCTCGGATTTGGTCTAATTTTCATGAGGAATTCTTCCGGCTGAGAGCTCTGACTGGTCCTCTCCAGCATGGCCCAGTTCTTGAGAGTCTTGTCAACTGAGGCTCTCTGTCTGCTCTCCCCCAGTCCTGCGCCTGTGCTCACCACCACGTGCGCTTGTCCACTCACATGGTTCAGTTTCCTGTAAAGGCTTCTTTCTCAGCAGAGAAAGGTGCAGTCATACATTGGAAATCCTGGAACCCAGACTGCTGAGTCACTCTTCCTTGGCCCACGAGTTCACGCTGACCTGGTAAATTCGTTGGAACGCTTCGCTTCCTTGTGTTTCTTTATTTCTGCCCCTCCCATCTCTCCTTCTCTCTCTCTCTCTCTCTCTCTCGGGGCACTTTCCAAAGGAGTCCAACACAGACATTAACACAGGCCTGGTGCAGTTACTTTCCCCCAATGCACACAATACATTAATATTCCAAGCAGTTTCATCGGTCGGGCAGGTTGATAACAGGCACCCACTGGTCCAAGCAGCGGCTTTCTCTGCAGAATCTGGTCACTTTGCTCAGCGCCGGGTCCTTCCACAGTGACGACTGGGGATTCTGCAGAAGGAGAGGCACAGCAGTTACCATCTGCTCATTTATGAAGCATGCAAACAGACTGAAATAACTCTGATTGCACAACCACTGCTGGCAACAGTTGCGTGCAAATATGACCTTGGTACTGACGCTGACACTGCCTCAGTGAGGGCAAAACAACTCCCCTTCCAGTCTGATGGGAAATGAGCAATACACAGTAGTAAAGCAGACGTGAGTAACGACACTTACTGTAACTAGAACACAGTGCAGGTCCATGGGTTCCCCTCCAGGTTTCACCCCTCCGAGTATCTCTGCCAGACGCCTCATGTTGCTCACTCGCAGGATGTTGATGTCATTCTCGCAGCAGAATGCCTGGATCAAGGTGAAATGAATCTGGAGAGCCACATCCTCCTCATCGTCTGTGGCCAGCAGACACAACACCACATTGTCTGGATCCCTGAAAGCAAAGACAATAGAGGGTTGTCAGGAATACGAAGCACGTCTCACCTTTTACCCTTAGCAGATTAACTTAAGCCACAGTGGTTATCTTAACCTTAACTTACGCGTTAAGGGACTTTGCTGCCTCGTAGACTCCAACTGTGGTGCAACCCTGAGGCAATGCAGAGCTGAGCACCTCCTCTAATGCTTTAGCCACCGATTCCATCCTGGAATAGAAACATTTATTAAAATATCATCCAGCAAAACACACAAGAAAGCAGCCAATTCACATAAACTCCCTGTTATGTCACATTAATATTCATAAGCTGCACTTGTATTCACATGAGGTGGGTGGGAGCTGATGAAGTTGCACGATGCACACTGAAACGTGGACAAGACACTAAGACATGTCTGCATCATTAATACAGATTAGACTATAATAATGAGCACGTAGCTAGCTAAAACTAGCATAATGTTAGCATAACTTGGTTAGCGCGAGCCGACTTGACGTTAGCCGACCGTTAACTAGCACTATATGACACCAAATGTCGCTAATGACAGACAAAACTAAAAGTATGAAAGAAACAGACATTAAAATAAGTTTTGTCCACGCTGAGGCATTTGCAAAAGTCTTAAAAACGTCGACATGTAAAACTTGTTACGAAGCAAAAACGAATAAAAGTGCAGAAACAAGTCAAGCTAACCTTTCAGAAGAATTATCTCCACCGGTTTCTTCAAAAGTCATATTGCACATCCGAGCGGTTTGATATGTTGTTGTAATGTATCCAGAGAGAAGAGACTGTGTCTGAGTGCTGAGAGTCTCACTGTGTGCCCGGTGGAGTCGATGCAACGTCTCTAGTAGAGAAACCCGCTGTACTCACGGCTCATTTACATAAACCGGTCCCACACCGGTCACATGGACACACAGGTTATTATCAGGGTGACTCTGTGGATGTGGCGACACCCTGTGGCCGTGACTGGGTACTACAACTGGGAAATGGAAATCAACTTCTCCCAGTTAATAATAATAATAATAATAATAATAATAATAATAATAAATATTAGTATTAATTTTAATATTATATTATCGTATATTATTATTATTATTATTATTATTATTATTATTATTACAATATACGGTAATAATAGATTTAGAGGTCTCTAAAAAAGAGCACAACAATAATTTTAATAATAACAGATTTGTAACAATAATAATATTAATAAAAATTCTGAAAATACTTCTAGGACTCAACTCAGCTTTATTCATATAGCACCTTTCATAAATTCAATTCAATTCAACACCCCTAACAGAGACACAATTTCAAGGATGACACAAACAAGAACATAAAGTGTGACGACACCCTGTGGCTGTGACTGGGCCATTACCACTGGGAAACCAACTTTTCACAGTTTATCACTAAATAATAAATAGCTCTGGTTTGAACTGGATTTAGAGGGATTTATGTAAGATTTAGAGGTCTCTTAAATATGATAATGATAATAATAATAATAAAAATTATAAAAATACTTCTACTACTCAACTCAGCTTTATTTATATAGCACTGTTCATACAAACATTCAATTCAATTCAACGCCCCCTGACACAGACACAGTTTCAAGGATGACACAAACAGCTGAACATAAAGTTTTGCAAGAAAATTAGAAATTAGAAAAAAAGACAATAAATTAAAAAAATAAGAATAAAAAGGAAGTAAATAAATAAAATAGAATAAAAATAACCAGACAGGATAAAACCCAGTGGTTAAAACTTAAAATTCAAGACTGTAATATTACTCCACATTAAAAAGTCACATTAAAAAGATAGGTCTTTAATTTACTTTTAGAAATAGACAGAGAGTTTGCTATTTTAATCTCCAGAGACAGTGATAATAATAATGCAGATAGAACAACAACAACAAAAGAGGAGTATTGAGGAGTCTTGATAGTATATTGTTAGTCTTGTTTTTTTTATTGCTAAATTTACGTTTACGAATAAGACTGTCTACAATGCACCAGCACGCACAAAGATAACTCTGCAAAAGAGAGCCATTAGAAGGCATTTATTTAATTTTTATTATATTTCAGTTCCATATGAACTTTACAAATCCATGCAACAGTAGCAGTTCTGTCTGCTGATGAGCTTTCTACGTGTTTTTCCTCATTTAGTGCTTAACTTCTCTTTCTAAACTTCTTGTAACAATATGTATGACAATGTACATAACTTTTTTGAACTGCAAATTTTGTCCCCAAAGGAAATCTTTATCAACACCTGTTTTATCTAATATGATAAAGTTTTCGGTCTCTTCATCTTACTTCAATGATTTTTACTGCAGCAGAATGTATCTGAAAAGCCAGTTGATTATATTATTCTAGTAGACTACCAAAAGTTTAATTTATATTTGTGATGTTAGCAATTTATATAATAAATACCGATACTTGTGTGTGGATACAATATTGCCATACAAAAATATCACAATACTATAAAAAAAATAACCTATATATATATATATATATATATATATATATATATATATATATATATATATATATATATATATATATGGCACATGAGAATCCAGAAAATATGAGAATATTATGGATAAAAGAAGATAAAGGTAAGTGTAAAATGTAGGCAAATATAAAGCATTATAAAGTATCTGTGAGATGCTATGGTTGATCAAAGCCACTATGGACCCCAGTGCGTCTTGTCACACACTGCCACCCACTGGCCAGGTGTTGTAAGTGCAACACAGATCTCTGAAAACCAAGATGGCTGAAGGAGTGCAAGAAATGTTGTGCAGCTCAGGAATTCATCACCAATCCTACTATGATAGGAGACACATGAAGGTAAATAAAATGTGTTAACATCAAGTAACATCTAAGAAGAAATACAGTTGTTGAAAATTCCAAGTAGGGCTATTGATTTTATGTTGGGAAGAAATTACAATTAATCATCTGTCCACTAAACTGGACATCATGCAGCACTGGCTATATCTGAACTACAATTAATACCATAAGTGCAACCTTTATTTATTTATTTATTGTTGTAGAAAACAGGGGGAGGTGTGTGGGAGAGGCTGAGGCGCAAGGTTTAAGCTTCTGCATGGCATTGAACAGTATTAGAGTTAAAATATGTGGACACTCTAGTTTAACAGCATTAGAAATGTATATAGTTTCACATAATACATAAGTTTTTTTCATCGGTCTTCAGTTGAAAACTGAAATGCATGCTGTCCCCCTGAGTGGACATGTGACAAATGCACTAAAGTGGAATATAAACACCTACGTAGTCATAATTCCTGCATGAAAGGTCTGAGACTGTACATCCAATAATCTGAATTTGAAAAAAAAGCTTTTTAGTTGAAGATTTAGACTTTTTTTAAAACTAGAAAAGCTAAGGAAAAGACTATATTTATGATTATTATTATTATGATTATGATTATTATTACATTTTAAAATTATGCTACAGAATTATTATAATGTTTAAGCACTCTTTCCAGGTCACTTCCTTTTTTTTTTTTATCTTATTCTATTTTTATTTATTTTTTTTAACAAATTTTCTTTTTTTTACTATTATCTTGCTAATTTTTTGGGCCATCTCTTCTTTTGTTGCTCATTGCCTTTTACCCATGTTTTTAAAAGAAATCAAGCCAGTTCGTTCAGGTTTCAAAGGGTTAAATAAAATAAAATAAAATAAAGTAAAATAAAATAAATCTACCGTGGTCTCTATGAAAGTTTCTTTTTTTATTAATTCAGAGGCTGATACAAAATTAATGAAAAAACAACAACAACTGCCATAAACAGAAGTGGAGTTGCAGGCCTGACTGTGGGCAGCAAAGGATCTGAGCTGCAGCTGCAGTGACTTTTCCTCGTTCCAGTTTATAATGAGTTAGAGCGCCTCTGCTGGGAGTGTAACAAAACCGCTCAGCTCCAAGTTGTCACCGCTGACCTGGAATCAGTTTCACCGTTCCCCTGCTCCCAGAAACATCTTAAAACTGACCGGAGACCAGCTCAGCCAACTCCGAGTAACGAGTGAGGCGCTCCGCTGCATCTTCTCTACCGGCAACGTGGCAACACTCAACACTCAGAGGTTGCACTTTCTCCCCACATGTAACTAACAATCCGAGGACGCGGTCAGTGATGTGGACCCGACCCAGAAAAGACTGACACTATATGTTTTTATGAATCATCCTGAAGATGGACGTGATTTCCTCTTTTTCCAGCTGTGTGAGACTGCAGCTGTCAAACTCCTCAGGGCGTGCTCCACTGTTTACTCTCAGGCTGGGATACACGCAGCAAGGATTATCCAAACCCTGAATGAGATGATTCTGATTTGAAAGAAGCATTTGGTAAGTTTTTATTCTCTCATTTAGATCATTTAAACTCTTGTTTTTAGCACTGGTTGCTGTGCAGTCACAACACACAGCTGTATCTGTCATTTAGTGAACTTTATCCTCCTGTTATCATGCTGACTTGTTATCAGCTCATGTTGAAGTGATGTGGCACTCATGAATGCACTTTGACTGCATGTGGCATGTGTGAGCTGTAACAACCCAAACAACACTTACACCATCTGTGTGGATTTGACTTTGAAATAAGGATTTCAGAGGAGAGAATTGCAAACTCTGTCCCGTTATTCACCCCAGGTGGCTGAGGCAGGCTGATCTGTGTGACATCATGGATCACAGGGGTCACCCCCGGCCCGACGCTGGCCGTCACTCCCACAGAAGCAAAGACAGAGAGGACTACTACAGGTATGCTCAGCAGGACAGGGACCAGAGCTACCCACCAGCGAACCCCAGAGAGAGGGACAGGCACTGGGCTCAGGCCGATGCCCGCTACAGGGGTCACTTCACCGGGCCCCCTGCCAGACCGGACCAGTATATTCACAACCCTCAGCAGTATCCTTATGGCTATGGCCATCTGGAACACCAAAGACCCCAGTCCAGGTGTGTATCATCATGAGACCAGACAGATTGGCTGAAATGCTCTGTGTAAGGGACTGTTCTGTAGTTGTCAGAGGAAGAGGGTGGCTGGTGGAAAACCCATGACCCTCCCTCCACCATGAATAACCATGTCTTTTAATACACTTTTTCTTTTTAATATGTCGTGGTGGAAGCATTTGTGGCGCATGATGTGTTCAAGGACCATTGGCAGTTTGAAAACTATCAATAATTTCTGTTTTTACAGTTTCTGACTGTGATAAATGCTGTCAAACAGACAAAAATGTCACATAGTGTGAATGC
Source organism: Epinephelus fuscoguttatus (assembly GCF_011397635.1). NCBI lineage: Eukaryota > Metazoa > Chordata > Actinopteri > Perciformes > Serranidae > Epinephelus > Epinephelus fuscoguttatus. Next base: position 36,261,228 of record NC_064761.1, read on the forward strand.
GCCATAAGCCAAAATCAAAAAGACAGTTCCTTCCTCACTTCTTAGAAAATAATTTGATATGGCTCCCATGTTTTGCACCACCCCTCCCCCCTTAATAAGCAACGAAATAATCTTTGGCGCTATTCAGGAATTATCCCACCCCGATTTCCTGTATTATATGGACTGTCTCAGAATGATTGCAACTAATTATTAGGAAGACGTTAGTCATAATTTGAGTGTATGTAATCACATTTTGGGGAAAGCATGGTGGTGCAAAAGCCCAGGTTCACGTAGAGCATGTTTGCCTTCCCCCTGCGCCTCAGAGCATGCTGGGACACTCACCAGACACCTGTCACTGTAGAAGGGTGAGAGGAAGAAGGGGGAAGCTGAACACTCTTACTCCACTATGATATTTAGATTTTAAATTCTTTAAGAGAGTGTTTTCAGCACATCATGCGTTATATTGGAAGAACATGAATAAATGCATTGATGAAACTAGATGCTCTTTATTTCCAGGCATGGGTATGAATATCCGCCCCACAGCCACTGGGACTACAGAGACAGCTACGGTTATTATGAGCATGACTACTACAGAGGACAGCATGCACGACAAGGTACAGTGAGACAAAACAAAGCTCATGTTAGCACCGCACTACTCTCTACGTCTCAGTGAAAACAATCAACATGGTATGTTACTCTGATCATCAAGATGCTGGCCAGTGGGGGCCCCAGGACCCTGTGAGAGCGGGATATTACCATGACAGAACATACAAGCAGGAACAGTCAGGGAGCTCCTACGCTGAGGAGTACAGGTGAGCCACGGGATTCCTTTCATTGATTTGTAACTGACAGTAGAAAGCTGATAAGTAGGGAAGCCTTTGGTTCTGGCATTCATGTGGATACCACCTGACATGTTCCACCCACTCAAACACTATTGCAGACCAAGTACCCCCCCTCATGGCAACAGTACTCCCCAATGGCAGTGGCCCCCCAGCAGGATAATGCACCATGCCACACTGCCAACATGGCTCAGGAATGGCCCAAGGAATGTGACAAAGACCTCAAAGTGTCAACCTGGCCTCCAAATTCCCCAGATCCCAATCTGAATGAGCATCTGTGGCACGTGCCATTAACCCACCTCACAACCCACTGGACTAAATGGATCTGCCGCCAACACACTGGTGCCAACACCGCAGGACACTCCCAGAGATCCTGTGTCCATGCCTCCACAGGTCAGAGCCAAGTCCCATCCAAGGAGGCCCCACTTTGGTTTAGAGGTACATCTGGGGTACCAGCACATCACAAGAATCCTTGAGCAGATTGGGACCTGGGAAATTTAGAAGCCAGGTCGACATGCTTGGTCTGCAAGTGTCAGGTGGTATCCACATGAATGCCAGAACCAAAGGTTTCCCAGCAGAACAATACATTGGAACAAAATAATCAAAGTTATTCACTTCACCTGTCAGTGGTTTGAATGTTGTGGCTGATTGGTGTATTACCAGTACATCCTCTGTTTGTACGTTTTTGCTTAATGTACATAAATATGCTGGACGTAGGCCAGGAATAGCTTTGTAAACAAGAGGATGTCAATGAAAAAGTCTAAGAAATTGTAAAGAGAGCCAACTAACCCGAGCATACAGGATACAGTGATGAGTCAGGGGTTTACAGTTGCTAATAAATAGATGAATAAATATCAATGTATCACTGCTTTCATTCTTTCAGGTATGATCAAGGCACAGACCACTCCCAGCATTACCTCAACGACTACGAGGATAATCCCTCCAGAGACAATGAAGAGTTGTCCTCTTATTACCAGGGGACATTAGAAAGTTCCAAAAACTCAGGGTTATCCTCCAGCAGCTATGAGCTGAGTCAGTACATTAACGGAGCAGAGCACAACGAGCCTGACCCTCAGTCTCTTCACACAGGTGTGTGTAACAATTAAAGCTGTTTCCCTCCACTTCACTTCTCTGCAGTGTGTATCTTGACACGTAGTCCTCTGTGCTCCATATCTCCTCAGAGCATGGAGCTGTGCATCAGGTGTCAGCTCCTCTGAAGTACTCCATCCCTCATGCGGTTGTCAGCTTTGGGCCGGCAGGCCAGCTTATACGGGTCAGCCCAGGGTTGTCCACACAGGAAAATGTCAGCCAGGTGGAAATCCACAGTCTGGAAGTAGGTTCTAGCTTGTATTGATAAATTTAACTGTAAATTTATTATGTTGATCTGTTCTATACGACATCTATTGCACGTCTGTCCGTCCTGGAAGAGGGATCCCTCCTCAGTTGCTCTTCCTGAGGTTTCTACTGTTTTTTCCCCCGTTAAAGGGTTTTTATTGGGGAGTTTTTCCTTATCCGCTGTGAGGGTCATAAGGACAGAGGGATGTCGTATGCTGTAAAGCCCTGTGAGGCAAATTGTGATTTGTGATATTGGGCTTTATAAATAAAATTGATTGATTGAATTGATTAAAAAAGTAAAATAAAATAAAATAAAATAAAATAAAATAAAATAAAATAAAATAAAATAAAATAAAATAAAATTACATTACATTACATTACATTACATTAAATAAGATAAAATTAAATTAAATTAAATTAAATTAAATTAAATTAAGTTGAGTTGAGTTGTGTTGTGTTTTATTTTATTTTATTTTATTTTATTTGACTTTACTTTACTTTACTTTACTTTACTTTACTTATGTTGACCCTCCCTGAAGCCACAAATACTTTTCTTTTAGCCTCCCTGATGGAGAGAAAATGCATGACCCTGCCTTCACCATAAATAACCATATTTTTTAATATTCTCAAATGCAGGTATTGGAGCCAGTGCAATAACTTACTAATCACTTCATTACATAATTACTTCATTACCTCAGATGGTATTTAAAATAAATACAAAATAAAACCATTCTAGGTTGTATGTTGCGCCCAAAACCTAAGCCCAAAGCCCCCCCCCCCCCAAAAAAAACATAAGTTCCTCCCAGTGCTTTCCACCACCTCCTCCACTGTCACAAGTATTGAACAGTCCCTTATATCTGCACAGGTAATTCTGGGTGAGACAAAGGAACAGCAGGAGATGAGAAACTTCCCAGGGCCTTTAGCCAGGTATGGCATTGTCATTTTTCACTGCTTACCACTAGTCTCACAACTCGACATCAGAAAACATTCTGCTGAGTGTCAGGTCTTAAACATGACTCAGAGATTATGTGTTCAATGTTGTGTGTATCTGTTTTTTCATGCTTTTCAAGGGAGGATTTGCACAAAGTAGATGCTATAGAGTTTGCCCACCAGAGGGCAGGCGCCTGCCTGAGAGCTGACCAGCTGCCTGATAAGAGATCTGCTGTCCTCCTGTGGAACCTACTGATCCTGCTCTGCAGACAGAATGGAGTAAGTGGATCATGTCTTGTTATACGTAAAAACAACCTATATTTAGCTGAGCATCAATGAATCATTTTTTTTCTGATAAAATTATCTTTAAATTTCCATTGTTTCAGCAAATAGTTGGCTCAGATATCGCTGAGCTGCTGATGCAGGGTTCCCATTCAGATGGAAGCTGGGTGGCAGATCCTCCCACGCTCATCGACTTCAGTGACAGCACAACTGCCGAAGCACCGCCTAGCAGAGGAGACGATGACCTGCTCACAGGAGACTCAAGCAGCTTCAGCTCTGAGGCCTCTGCCAAGGCCCTGCAAAGCTACACTAAACTGCTGCTGGCTGGAAGAAAGAAGGTTTCTACTTTTTTAAAATCTCAATTCGTCTGATGTGTATGATTTATTGAGTTCCTTTACTTAAGTAAAAGTAATGGCACAACAATGTAAAAATATTCCTTTCCAGTCCTGCACTCAACACCTAGTATTGCCAAATGCACTCAAAGTATCAAAAGTAAAAGTACTCATTCTGCAAAAAAAAAATGTTGTAGCTCATTAAAGTAGAGCTAGATTTAAAGGGACACTCTATCCAAAAATAAAGAAGTAGACATTTTTTCCTTAGCTGTTGTGCTATTTATCAGTCTAGATTGTTTTGAGGTGAGTTGCTGAGTGTTGGAGATATCAGCCGTAGAGATGTCTTAGATAGCTCAGTGATGCTAGGTGAGCTAGCAGTAGGAGTGTAGTTCAGTAGACAGAAAAGACTTCCTGTATGAAATCTTGAGTAACCAGGTCATGATTTCTGCAGAGAGACATTGCTGTTGAGTTTTTCAAATGTACTTTTTTTGGCGCTTTGAGCACCACAAGTCAAGTGTCATCTAGTTCCATTATATTAGAGAGAAGGCAGACATCTCTACAGCCAATACCTCCAACACTCGGCAGTTCACACCAAAACAATCTAGACTGAAAAACAGCTCTACAGGTAAGAGGAAACATGCAATTTGGTTTGGGGGTTAACTGTCCCTTTAAATATTATGTATATTTAGAAAGGTTAGTCCAGTAGTTGCCAACTGGGGCCCTTAAATTAAAATAAAACCATGTGAGAAGTTTAGAGGGGAAGTCGAGGTGGATTCATACTTGTGTGTCACCTCTATGCAGAGCCTACGCCGTAGCCTATTTATGTGCTTTTGCAAGCATTCATACTTGGGCAGTGGTGTGTCTGTGTTACACCTCCAAAACACTAGTCAGCAGTGGGGTTTCTGTGAAGTGCTGTAAATTTGAGTTGATTCAAAACACACATTAAACATGGCTTAATAGGAAAAACTTCAAACACAAGTACACATATTGGCTTCATTATAACTCACAGGATTCACAGACAAAACAACTGTCTTATACTAAACATATTTTCCAAACAAATACAACATGCTAATGTTATTAGCACAAGCCTATGGTATTTTACATTCTGTAAATTAGCCTAGTGGCTAGCAGAGTCACCAGCCAAAAAGACTGAGAAGCACTGGTTTAATCTTAAACAACACAGTGTACTTTAAGTTTGACATATGTTTTTAATGTGAAATCCTAATCTGAAAAGCCACCAGTAACTACAAATAAAAGTAAAATGCACAATGTTCAGTGCAGTAAATATACTGAAGTAAAAGAATAAAGTAGCATAAAATGGAAACACTCAAGTTAAATACAGATGCCGCAAAATTGCACTTAGGTACTTATCTAAATGTACTTTTCACCAGTGGTAATCACAGCATTATGCCAACCGCCAGAATATATGATCTACCCTCCAGCTCAGTAAATAAGTACAGTATATACTTATATCATAATCTGCATGTGTTTAAATAGTTTATCAGGCACCTGTTAGGATACATCCTTTAACTGAGCGGTCCAGAGTTTTGCGTCACAGCTTCGTACTAGTTTTTGTGGATGTCATACTATGCTGAGTGTTCATCCCCTGACACTTTCTCATGTGGTTTCCAGGAGGCCTTGGAGTCAGCGATGAGCAGCAGCCTGTGGGGACATGCACTTTTCCTAGCTAGCAAAATGAACAACAGGACTTACACCACTGTGCTGAACAGGTGAGAAAAGCAAAGTCATCAGAGACATGCAAGAAATCCATACACAGCTGTTAACACCAGCAGTAGTTTGTAAAGAAATTCCCCCTCTGAGTAAATTTAGGTACTAATGATCTGCCTTAAACTTGAGTTGCAGCTACAAGGAGATGTGGTCACTATTTCTGTCGCTTGATTTAGGGGTGTATCCTCAGCTTCCTGTGTGTGCTTTAGCTGAGCCTCCAGGAACGCAGCTGAGCCACAAAGCATTTTGGCACAGTGGCCACACAGGGTATTGTAACTTCCTTGTTGGTCACATGATGCACACTTGTCAAAGACCATTTTGCTCCCCAGACACAATCAGTGGGGAGCAGCAGCTGTAAAACAGTGAATACATTTTTTTTTTTTTAGAAATGACTCTTTTTATTATCAGAATTTGATCCATTTGGTTCAGTAACATTTGAGAGATGACTGGTTGCCCTATCAATCAATCAATCAATTTTATTTATAAAGCCCAATATCACAAATGTAGATCAAAACCTTGTGTCGGGTGCTTATGGAGAACGGGTAACAACAGGATGCACAGGAAGGCAATCCAGGCACTACAAAAATATATAAAACAAGGAAGGAAGTATTAAAAAGCCTTTATTGTAGTGGCTAAATCATTATAAGAGCCAACATGTTACAACTACTACAGGTCTTCATCAGGGCTTTAAAAACATACAACAAAGGTAGATATGACACACACACTGATGTCATCACAGTTCACACTTTAGGTCAAGAAAAAAACTCTGATTTTTTGGTTCCGTCTGAGAACCAGCAGGAAAAGGGGTACGAGTGGCAGCCACCCTGAAAACTGCCTATCTGCAAAAGCATTCCCCGAAAATGCAAAGAGTTTTCAAAAGCGGCTTCTGCATCTTGGCACCATGTAAGTACCGCATCCTGTAGCAAGACAGCAGAAGTCACTGAAACTAAGATTTGTACATATTTGGACAATTTCTCGACTGGTGGGTCGGGCCCCAAAAATGGGTCGCAGGGTCATTTTGACTGGGTCGCAGATTCACAAATCTTTTGTGAAATATTGTAACATTTTTCCTCAAAATTTTACAATTTTTTTCTAAAAAAATTGTGACCTTTTCTTAAAGTTTTACGATTTTTGTCTCAAAATTTAATGATTTTTTGTCAATATTTTGACTTTTTCCGAAATTTTATGATTTTTCCTTGAAACCTTACTTTTTTCTAAAAATTCTTTACTTTTTTCTCAAATAAATGACTTTTTTGCAAAATATTGCAACTTTGTTCATGTAATTTTGCAACTTTTTTCTAGAAATATTTTCTAGAAATTCTCAAAATGTTAGTCTGTGTATTACATACAATAGTCAATACAAAGATGATGAATAAACACGAATACGTGCCAAAACACTATTGTATATCATGAAAAAAGTCAAAAAGTAAAATTTCAAGGAAGTGTCTGTGAAATAGATTTGAGTGGAGAGTCAAAAATTTGGGTCACGACTTAATGACTGAGGAAAAATGTGGGTCCTGAAAATAGACCAGTTGCTGGCACTGTGTTGTACAACTGGGTACTCAGACACCAGCATTATCAGCTCTTTCATCTTGTCGGCTTCTGCAACGCCCGCCCCCTTCTTAATGACTGACCAAAACCAGGCAGCTACTGCCAGAGGTTCAACAAGGTGAACTCTGTGTTGCAGAGCAAAATCTGTGCATATTCATTTGCCTGCAGTCAGAACTCAGGAAGAAGACTTGTAATTTGTAAATTTGTGTAGCACATAGCAAGAAACACAGGACATCTACTCTGTCCAATAAGTCCTGTGGCTTTCCACACCTCTGTGTCCAAAAATAATTCCCTTTATTTAGAAGTTGTAGAAGGTAATGAAAACAGTAGGCGATTGGACCTCTGGAGCACTTTAACATGGCTTCCTGCTCGTAATCACTTTCAAAATAAAAGAAAAAAAGTTAATGTTTATTAGTAGCTTTAATAAGAATTTGTCAGGTAGGCAAAGGAGGACACTGTTTTGACAAAGCAATAATAATTCTGAGTTTATCAGAGTTTATCTCGGCTGCTGAGTTATTAATAATTCGCAGAGGGTTGGGCTGTACATAACAAACCATAAACACTTTGTTGGAGAGTGTAAATAATCTCTTGACATACAATAAGATCAAGCCTTTAAATCTCCGCTGTCACAGCGTAGTGTGGATAACATTACAGAGAGATGTTCGTATTATGTCACTAAAGTACTGTTTCTGTAAACTATTTCTCATGTAACCCGATCCATTATACAGACTGTTTTGGCATTAGCGGTGTGTCTCACATGTCACCAGAGGAATGTTTGGGGGGGAGGGTAGATAGGCAGGCAGAGTTTTATCTGTGAGTTACATCAGCACAGTGTATCTGTACAGAGCAGCTACAGGGACGCTTTTTAACTGTGACGGCTTCTGCTTTAGTACAGTAGCTCTGCTGTTAGCAGGTAATGACGCCTTGGTTAAGATGAACAATGACACAAACAGCTCTTTTGTCAGGTTTACAGGCCAGCTAACAGCCAGTGATCCCCTCCAGACTCTCTTCCACCTGCTGACTGGCAGAATCCCGGCTGTAGCCATGGTAAAACACATAGAACATAAACTCTTCACACATCCCAATCAACACAAGTGCAATCATTGAATTGTTAAAATGTCTACCTTATTAGTCAGTAAGAGTCTTGATAGTGATTCTCTTTTTCCAGTGCTGTGGAAATGAAAAATGGGGAGACTGGAGGCCCCATCTGGCTGTCATGCTCTCCAATGAGACAGGAAGTCCCTCCGTCCAACAGCAGGCCATAGTCACCATGGGGGACACTCTCGGTATGGACGCACTGACTGACAGGCTGCAATGTTGTTTCTGCACAGATATATGAACAGGATGTTTTCTGTTGCTCTTCCCCATGTAGCCTCTAAAGGCCTGCTACATGCCGCCCATGTCTGCTACCTGACGGCCAGCGTTCCCTTCGGGGTGTTCACACAGAAGGCAGAGAGGCTGGTGCTGCTCGGTAGCAGCCACAGGTGAGCATCACTTGCTCCTTGATGCAATCCATCGGTTTAATTTTTGACCATGTAGTCGTAATTTTGATGGAGACGTAGAGCTGCAGCTACAGCTTAATTTATTCACAAAACAGTTGAAATAAAAGTACAATTTCTAAGACATAACGAAGATGTGAAATGAATGAATGAATTTATTTTTTGTTACCCTTTATAAGATGCTTTTTCCAAGTTTTATATGCGAGTGTGGCAGAATGGGATCATTTCCCTTCTTTCCCCGTCCTCAGTACCTGCTCACCAGGTGTGGCTCAATAATGGCCTGCGCCCTGATTGCTGGGTGGAGCAGGCAGAACCATTGTCTGGTCAGGTCTCTGCTGCTCAGTTTGGCATTCTTGTCTCTTCCTGGAGCCTGGTGTCTGTCTTTGGCATGGTTCACAGTTTGGCCTAAACAGTATGGTTGATGGTAGAGTGGCTGGTTTGTCTCTCGAGTCGTCTCCACAGGTTTAGCTATGAATTTGAATTAATTCTGCCTGTTTCTTTGGGGTCAACTGTGGGTTTGCATTGCTTAAATATTTCTGTAGCGAACTAGCAAGTATCTTTGTGTGCATTTAATCTAAATTTTAACTTTTGGACTTAGGTCTAGGTTTAGGTCTGAAAAAAGAGATGTTTAGGAAAATTCTATCATATTTTTTTATTAAATTTCACCTCTGTGGTTGGGGGTGCTTGTTCAAACCTGTGTCCTTACATAAGTAATAATCTCCATTGTGCGATAAGAATAAATTTGTATCATTGGCAAATAATACTTTGTCTATAATGCTAGAGGTTTTCACAAAGTCATTTATATGCAGTATGAAAAGGAGTGGCCCTAAAATGGATCCCTGGGGAACACCGGATTTGATGGTTTTACTTGAATTCAAAGCAGCAGCAATGTTTAATGTCTTTCAGTGCTTCTTATTTTAATGTATAATCTTTTTATGTTTGTTTGCTGAGATGATCTTGCTTATGCTTGGTGTGCTGTATCATCTTCTCTCTTTCAGACAATCATTTGAATGCTTTGCCACAAACCTTGCCATCCAGTGCACGGAGTTATATGAGTACTGCCAGACGCTTGGGGGCAAATCCCTTTTGATGCCATCCTTTCAGGTAGCTCCCATTTACACCAGATCTCTCTGCTTTCCATAAACAATTTAATAAATAATTTTATCCTCATTTGCTGTCATAAATATATAAATTAATTTCGATAATGAAGTATGTGATGATGAATATTGCTGTGTTGTCGTCAGGTTTACAAGTTCCTGTATGCCACTCGCCTGCTGGACTGTGGGCTCGCATCTCAGGCATTTCATTACTGCGAGGTGGTGGGACAAGTGATTCTCAGACAGAGGGAGCCTTTCTTTGTGCTGACTGGAGAAGTTATTAAGGTTTTCTCACATCTTCCTCGACACACATACCTATTATGTCCTGTACATTTGAGTAATCAAAGTGATTCAGTTTAATCAATTAAATTAAACACAGATGAACTGAAGCTGTGTGTCCTTTCTCCTGCAGCTGTCCGACAGGCTGAGACACTCTGAGGGTCAGTTCAATGAAGCAGGTGTTAGCGGAGCTGCGCAGGAACCTGACTGGCTCAGGCTGCTCCGTGCGAGGCACCACAGTTTACAGGTGAGTGCTCCAGGCAGGCCAGCTTCTCTGGCTTTTGATTTCAGGGAAAGGTGTTCTCTTGTACAAAAAAAACAAAATATTTGTTTTAGCTTCAGTTAAATTCAGTTTGAACAGGAATCTTAAGCAGTTGGATAAAGCAAAGCTGCTTGCTTGAATTGGGCCAACAGTTACAATAAATACAATTAAGTAAGTGCATTGGCAGTATTATATTTGGCGGTATTGCTCTGTTCTGGGGCCTCTCTGCCTTTCCTCTGGCCTATGCAGAAAGCCTAAGTCAGAGAGAACACTTCTCTGCCCTTCCACACACATACGAGGAAAGCCTGAGGCAAAGAGAGCAATCCTCCCTGCCCTTCCAAACGCCTACATGGAAAGCCTAAGGCAGGAAGAGCAGCAGCAAAGACCCCCTGGGAACGGAATAGAGCAGATAGCAAATGTTAGCAAGTTGGGGAACATGATAAATATTATACCAGCTAAACATCAGCATGTAAGCATTGTCATTGTGAGCATGTTAGTGTGCTGGCATTGGCCTTAAGTACAGCTTTACAGTAAATCTATATAAGTAATGTTTTTCTTATTTTACTCAGACAGGGACCTACGACTGTACTGAAATATACCATCCATCTCCTGAGGGAAGAGCTCTGGCCCACGAGGATGGCAAAGTGATCTTAGGTCATTTTTAATTCTCTCTTTGCTTCATATGATTCACTGTGTGACCACTAGAGGGCACTGTCATCCACCACAGCTGCTTATAAATACTTACAAATGTTGTTTTCATTTTTATTTTTCTACAGAATCAGACTTGGATGACCTAAACCGTGACATCCAGAGTCCAGAACCTGAACTCCTTTATTACAGAGGCCCAGATGATCAAGAAGGCCTCGAGCATCAAGTTGAAGGAATCACTGAAGGAATGAATGTGTTGTCGTGGGATGTTAGCGGAGCTCAGGACTGGTACAAAATGTGCAGCAACATGCTTTATTCATGTCAGAGTACTTTATTGTCAACTAGATTTGCATAGAAGGAAATTTGTCTTCGGTATTGGCATATAAGACACCACTCACAACTACTCATCTTAAAATCCTCCAGGGGTCAAGTGGCGGTAATTAAAGTGACGGGTGGATTGTTCTTCCACTGGCAGATGAAAACTCTTACTGCACATGTGATATCCAGTCCTAATAGACCATTATGTCACCGTCCTCTCCCTATTGCTTCTCTAGGCCTCATGCCAATTCTGCGATGCCAGTAACGCTGGTTTATGCTCCCCCAGTGCCCACAGTAGCTGCGAGCCAAGACTTCAGTTATCATAACACAGATAGTGCTGAAGTCAGAAGTGACTCACCACATTGTCCTCTGCCATCAGCCGCAGAGGGTGAGAATCCAATGTTAGACAACATTCATTCCTGTTTCTATTCAGATATTTACTTTGGACAGTGAGGAGTCAGCTTGTGTGTGATATTTTGATTTCATTGCTTCTGCAGGGGCTGGGTCATCCTCTGGAGCTGGCACAGTGAGTAACTTTTTAATATTCTGATTAAAAGAAAAGGGAAACAAAGATGGCATTGTTCTGCTTTGATGCCACTCTCTTAATCTGTTTTCTGGATTTATGTGGCTACAATTCTTGCTAAAAACGTGAACATTTTCCCACTGTATAAACATTTGAATCTGTTTGAATGTTAAGTGTGTGAGATTTATGAGGATTTGGTAGCGTTTAGCAGTGAATTGCAACCAGCTAAAACTTCTCCCAGCTAGAAGTGTTTATTGTTCAGGAGGTTTTTATTGGGAGCTAAATTATCCACAGAGGTCTCCTCCTCTCCAAAACAAACAGACCAGCTGATTAAATCACTAAAAACTTTTAATAAAGTAGTTTCACATTACAGATTGGTGCATCTCCAAAGCTGTTTGCATCTCAGAGGCGGGCAGCTTGCCCACAACATACACACATGTACTCACCCCTTTTCCTTCATAGGTTAATGTGTGCTCACCTTTTTCTGATCCAGATGTTCAGGAGGTTTTACTGTAAGCAGAATTATCTGCAAAGGGCTCTTCCTCTCCATAAGAAACAGACCTGGTGATTTAAACTGCTAAAAACACCAAATCACACAGTTTCACATTACAAAGCCATGTATTTCCGATGCAGTTTGGCATGTCGCTGTGGGCAGCTAGTCTGACACATGCTCATGTGAGGTCACTTTGCCTTTGAAGATGGGGGCTCAGATGCTGGGAGTCGACTTCAGTCAGCACGGGCAAAGCCAGCAGAGCATCCCGCAAGGTTTAGAGGCCTCCGAGCAGACTGATGAGCCTCCTAAACAGGTGGGTGGCTCGCTGGCATACTGACACCTGCTGAACCACGTTAGAGTCGTTTGATATGGGTCTCACTTTCTCTGTTTTGTATGCAGAGCACCAAGGCCGGATGGTTCAGTGGTTGGTTCAAATCAAAACCCAAAGATGTTCAAAACGAAGGCTCAGAGCAGAGAAGCCCAGCTCCGATGGTAAGAGTCGAGTGAATATACATTAGGGACTGTTCTTTATTTATCAGAGGACAAGAGTGGCTGGGGGGGCGGCACGGTGGTGTGGTGGTTAGCACTCTCGCCTCTCACTCACTCTGGCTTCCTCCCACAGTCCAAAGACATGCAGGTTAATTGATAACTCTAAATTGTCCGTAGGTGTGAATGTGAGCGTGAATGGTTGTTTGTCTCTATGTGTCAGCCCTGTGATAGTCTGGCGACCTGTCCAGGGTGTACCCTGCCTCTCGCCCGATGTCAGCTGGGATAGGCTCCAGCCCCCCCGCGACCCTCAAGAGGATGAAGCGGTTAGAAGATGAATGAATGAATGAAGAGTGGCTGGGGTGGGACTTTGATTTTTACCCTCCCTGAAGCTAGAAATATTTTTCCTTTAGCCCTCCTGAGTCACTGGCAGAAAATACATAACTCTCCCTCCACCATAAATTAGTTATTAGATTTTTAAAACTGCACATGTTTTTTTGTTTTGTTTTGGTGGTTTTTTTTGGCCAAATCTTAAAAGTGATTTTGATGCTCAGATTTGGTTATGTTTTTGTTTTTTTGTTTTTTGACAAAAGGGTTCTTTGCAAATGATGTGTTTAAGAACTGTCAGAAATTTGAAATTCCAACAATGATTTCTATTTTTACAGTTTCTGGCTATGATAAATGGTGTAATTTTTGGCTTTTTTTTAATTTTATTTTTTATCATTATTATTTTATTTAATTTTTTTTGCTTTTTTCCCCTAGCATTAACGGTGTCACCGAGTGTTAGTAAATCAAATGTACATTCACAAGAGCTGAAAAAACCAAAATAAAATGATAATATAAGAATCCATAAATAACAATAAATTATTGAAAAAAAAATCTATATTCCTACATAAATATTCACTACAATCTCCTCTGGTCTACAAACAAAATTTAAATTTTGGCGATTTTTAAACAGAACATGCGCGGGCAGGTTTGGAAGGCATGTTTTCTTAAAAAAAAATCAGCAATAAAATAAATACAAAATGCAACCATTTACATTTGCATGCCCCCCCAAGACAAAATAAAAAAAAGTCCCTCCCCAGTGCTTAAAAAATTATTTGACATGCCTCCACCTATTTGCACCACCCCCTTTCCCCTCCATAAATAATGAACAGTCCCTTCTACCAGTGATACTTAACTTATGTGGGCCACTTGGCCAAATCTGGCCAAGTGGCCCACAGACCATTTCCTAATTCACAGTGAAAATAAATTGATTTTCATCAGGGATTTCTTTTGTACTTTGAATGTAAATAAGGTTCCAGACTTATAACAAATGTTGGAAACAGGGAATTCATTTATTACATTTACTGATAAATATTATTAATGTTTGTTTATTAACTGGCCTCCCCGTGCAAACCAAGTGGAATATCCCTGCATTAAACTGCTCTCTTTCAATTTGTTGATGCAAGATATATATTTTCACATGTTTTCTCAGGGGCCACCACCCACCACAGGCTTCTGTCCTCCTCCCCCGCCTGCCTTTGCTTCTCCTGGCCCGTTTCCTTCGCAGCCCTCCTCTGCTGGGATCAACCCCTTTTCACGAAAAGCAGGTGAGTTATGACTTATCATTTTAATATTTTTTTACCCATCAGTGTCAATAAATTGTGATCTTTTCCCCTCAACTATTGAAGTCATAAATATGTTGCCAAGTTCCACATTCTTCTTGTTATGTGGGATTTCTGAGGTCACTGACCCTTCGTAAGAGGCCGTGTTCCTCCTGTGTCATGCCATTAACACAGTTGTTTACCAGTGTGTCCGATTTCATATTTTGGCTAAAATACAGTCATGATATGCAGCTTTTTTTTTAGTAATCAAAAACATTGCAGTGGCTTGGCTGCCGCTGATGACATTTTATCTACATTAAGTTATGTAACTGTGATAGTTTTCTATTAATATCACTGTCTTCTTCATAGGCCAGCAGCTGGGGTAGAAACAGTGTCGAGACCACTAGCCTGTATCACAGGTAACTTAACTTTCTTAAAGGGACAGTTCACCCCAAAACCAAAAATTCCCACTTTTCCTCTTACCTGCAGTGCTATTTATTAGTCTAGGTTGTTTTGGTGTGAGTTGCAGAGTGTCTGAGATATCGGCTGTAGAGATGTCTGTCTTCTCTCCAATATAATGGGACTAGATGGCACTCGGCTTGTTGTGCTCCAATAAAGTACATTTGAAAAACTCAACAGCAATGTCTCTTTCCAGAAATCATGACCCAGTTACTCGAGATAATCCACAGACCTTATTGTGAGCAGTTTCATGTAAGAACTACTTTCTCTCTACCAAAATACACTTGCCAACTGTATCACCACGCAGAAGAAAGTGTGGAGCCACTGCTAGCTCACCTAGCACCACTGAGCTAGCTAAGGTTACAGCTAAGTCGAGGAGGACACCGTTAACATTCACATCCTGGAGTTCCTTGTACATGAATAGATACATGGTTCCTTCCACACAGTAAGGCGGCAGTAGCTCAGTCCATAGGGATTTGCCTTGGGAACTGAAGGGTCGCCCATTCAAGTACCATTCAGACCAAATATGGAGTGTGGGCTGGAAGCTGGAGAGGTACCAATTTGCCTCTTTAAGTGCCTATTTTGGGCATGTGTGTGTGACAACAGAGTGCAAAAAATTGAATTTCAGGGTATCGGCCCTTTTACTGTTAGTAAACATTTTTGGGTGGGCGGGGCTTAGCTGGAGGCAAAACAGTTCTCCTCAGACATTAGCCAGCGCTAGCTAGCAAGTTCTAAGGAGAGGTACAGGAGGAAGCTGGAGAGGAAACTCCAGCAGAACAACATAAGAGAGGTCTGGAGTGGGATGAGGACCATCACTGGCTTCAGGACCAACAACCACAGAGGAGTTGAAGGCAGTGTGGACAGGGCCAATGAACTGAATCTGTTTTTTAACAGATTTGACACTACTGGCCCTGCCCATCCCCCCCCTGACTCTTCTGCTGTCTGTCTTGGTCAACCATCTCCTATTCCGCCCTCCTCCCCCACTCCTCCCTTTTACACCTCAACACCCTCCTGTTTGACCCCCCCCCTCCTCCTCCTCTCACCTCCTCCCCCCGTGGTCACACTGACTGCTCTCTCCATCATGAGGACTACACCCCTCCCCCACGTGTCGTCACCTCCACAGTGCGCTTCACTGCTGACCATGTGAGAAGACAGCTGATGAGACTCCACTCAAATAAGGCTGCAGGCCCTGATGGTGTCAGCCCCAGGGTGCTCAAAGCCTGTGCCCCCCAGCTATGTGGAGTACTTCAGCATGTCTTCAACATGAGCCTGAGTCTCCAGAGGGTCCCTTGCTGTGGAAGACATCCTGCCTCGTTCCTGTGCCAAAGACATCGCATCCCAGTGGCTCCAAGGACTACAGACCCGTGGCATTGACCTCCCACATCATGAAGACCAGGAGAGACTCGTCTTGGAGCAGCTCCGGCCCATGGTCAAGCCACTTTTGGACCCCCTCCAGTTTGCCTATCAGCCCCGACTTGGAGTTGAGGACGCCATCATCTACCTGCTCAACTGTGTCTATGCCCATTTGGATAAGCCGGCGAGCACTGTGAGGGTCATGTTTTTGACTTCTCTAGTGCGTTCAACACCATACGTCCAGCTCTACTGGGTGACAAGCTGACAGCAATGCAGGTGGATGCCCCCCTGGTGTCCTGGATTGTAGACTACTTGACTGACAGACCACAGTATGTGAGCTTGCAACGCTGTGTGTCAGACAGAGTGGTCAGCAGTACCGGGGCCCCGCAGGGGACTGTCCTCTCTCCCTTCCTCTTCACCCTCTACACCACGGACTTCAGCTATTGCACTGAGACCTGCCATCTTCAGAAGTTTTCTGATGACTCTGCTATAGTTGGATGTATCACCAAGGGTGATGAGGATGAGTACAGGGCTGTATTGGATAACTTTGTCACATGGTGTGAGCAGAACCATCTGCTCAACGTGGCAAAGACAAAGGAACTGGCTGTGGATCTGAGGAGGACCAAGACACCGGTGACCCCTGTTTCCATCCAGGGGGTCAGTGCGGACATTGTATCAATCATTTCAATCAACATCAATCATTTTTGATGATCGCCTTTGTCCAGTCCTTTTGTCTTATCGCATTTAACCATAGTTGTTTTTGTTTTTGTTGACGGGCAGTGGCGACTGTATGCAATAAAATTTAAGTTTTGAGCCATGACTCCTTCTATTCTGGCTCCCAATAATGCAACAAGACAATATTTTAAGACTCCTATGTAGCCTACAGCCCTGTGGTGGCGAGTCATGTTTTGCCTCCAGCTAATAAACTGATGTCATTGTGACACTGGCCCTAAAGGGTCCATAAAGTACATTTTCTTCTTCTCCTGATTCCAATATGGTTGGCGAGTGTAGTATTTGCAAGTGTAGTTCGGTAGACAGAAAATAATGGTGCGTTCCAGGCAACCTGTAACTCGTGTTTTCACAACCTGTAACCCGTGAAAGTGCACTGGAACGGCAGTCAAACCCGTAACTTCCCACCTGTGAACTCGTACCAGATGGATGTACTCCCAGTTACGCTTTCTGACGTCACACAGCCCTCTGAACCGATTACTTTACTCCTCTAAACAACAATGGCAGCCCTATGGATGCGGTGTTGATGCAGGTGATACATGGTGAGAAATAGACATAAAATAACCCTAATATTAACGCATTATTGGCAGCCGCTCTAACAGCTGGTTTCCAGTGCAAGAATAATCAATACAAATACGTTTCCAAACACACAGATAACGTAAAATAAAAAAGTATAGTAGCATCTGTGACCTTGTACGCTGTTTTTCCTCCTCCGTTTCGCTCAAATGAGCAAGGAGCAGGCACCTTTGACGATAGAAATATTGGGGAAGCACAAACATACGGTTCGCCATGTTCAACGTTAAACAGGAAGTAACTGGCAGTTTGCCGTAACTTTCCTGGAACGCTACAAAGTCGTAACTCGTGACTTGAAGTCGTGACTTGCGAGTTCAAAAGCCTGCCTGGAACACACCATAATTCTCTTTATGAAACTGCTCACAACAAGGTCTGTTGATTATCTTGAGTAACCAGGTCGCGATTTCTTTAAAGAGACATTGCTGTTGAGTTTATCGAGTTTATCAAATTTCTTGCGCATTGAGCACCATAAGCTGAGTGCCATCTAGTTCCATTATATTGGAGAGAAGTCAGACATCTCTACAGCTGATCTCTTCGACACTCAGCAACTCACACCAAAACAATCTGAGAAATGGCACAACAAGTAAAATGTCTGTTATTGATTTTGGGTTGAAGTGCCCCATTAAAAATTACTATATCCGTACCATGTTAAAGGATTCATAATAATTACCTTCCAATCTTTTGTGTTCATAGGATCACTCACATCACTAGGGGATATCACACTACCCACCACTTACAGTGCCTTTATGTCTAATGAGAGCTTCACCTGAACTTGGACGAACACCAGTAATATCCATTCCCCTCCCCACTGCCCACATTTCCTTTTAAAGGATGTCCTTTCAAACCCCCACAGCCTGCTCAACATCACGTTGCGCATTAGATACAGAAATACTCTGACATAGTAACTCATATTGCAGCGAGTGAAACAGCTGATATGTGCTTTCTAAAAGCTGACAGTGGGGATGTTACCAGTGGGTGCAGGACGGGACATAGTTGGGGGAGGGGATGTCTTAATTGACCCCAGTAACCATTTATGTATGAAGAATTTGACCGGGTTCATCGATGCCAGCAACACCCTGCGACTGCGAACCACCTGTGTACATGAGTGTCTGTGCTATATGCTGCACTCTATTTAGAGGTATAAATCCATACATCAGTTATCTTTTTATGATCAAATGTCTATACACTAAACACAGTTATCCAATAATTAAAAATGCATATATAAATGGGATCTAAATGAAATGTAATCCAATGCTTGAGTCATTTCGAGCCTCACAGGAGCCATTTTTAATCTTCCAAGCAGCCTGGCACTGCAGGCTGGGAAATTATGGCACAATATCTGGTTATGTTTACCTGTAGCGTGTTATTTTATTTATATATAGGACATATATTTTTAATAAAAAGTGTGCTGCCAGGATGGGTGATACCACATGGTGTGAGGGGGAGGGGAGATTGGGAAAGACCTCGACCAGGCCAGCACCCAACATACTCTGCACCCCCTACACTTATAGGAACAAAGTGTTTATGTGCTGATATTTGCAATGCCTCTATCTGAGAAAGGGCGAAAATGTATAGCCCTGTTATATAAATACTATATAAGCAATGTGTAGGCTCCTTTAATGTATATAAATCACACAGTAATATATGTTTATGGATTACATTTTATAACAATGTTTGTATAACTGTCTCACCTTGGAAACATGTTTTAATGTAACTGAGATTTTTTATACCTCCGTCATATAGCTTTGTGCTCTACTGTTTATGTTCATGATTTTTTTGTACCTCTTCCAACACATGAAGTGTATTGATTAACAGTCTATCCGTGCAATTTGTGCCCGACACATATTGAATAAAAACATCTTGCCAAGAAATATCTGGGATTCCAAACAGGGCCTCTCACTTAATTTAGAGCAAGTGACAACATGGCAGGTGCCGTCTCCTTTTACGATTAGTCTGCAGTAGCCAAGTTTGAGGGGGGCACAGTGCCAATAATGTGTCGGAGCATAAACACATTCAGAATGGATAGCTACATGACAGAAAGCTTCAAATGGCATCCAGACAATCTCTCCGGAAAGTCAAATTCTGACCTGTTACTCTTTTGGCAGATATGGAATTTCTTGTGATGTCATTAAAACAATTTTATTTCAAACTTTGCTGCTGCATAAATGCGATATGTCTTTATTATTTGATTATTGATTCCTCCGAGAGCAAACATCATCAGGAGAAAAAAATAAAACAGCTGGTGACAGTATTTGAACTTACCATTTGATTAAAAAGCTTTTATTGAGATGGATCTTCAGACAAATATTTTTAACACTACAGATTTGCAATGTTTCTCTTTTATCCACAAGAGCTTAAAGGTATACTGTGCAGGAACTGCAGGCTGGTTTCTTGCATATTATTTTAACGTTTCTAAAGTGACTTGTGTATGAGCCGACTTTTTCATCTGGAGGTGGAGGGGATGGTGGATGTTGTGTCACCTACTGTAGGCGAGACGCCAGCGAAACTGCAGATTAGGGTTGCAACGGTATGAGATTTTCACATTATAAATGTCCCTGAAAATATCGTGGCTTCACAGTATCACAGAATTTGTATTATTATCAGTCAGAATGACCTGTAAAGGAATGAAAACAGAAGGGTTTTTAACCGTACTTACTGCAGACTACTGTTCGAGACTAACAAACAACACCAGCTGTGATTTAGCGAGCGACTGCTGTGTTTCCAGCAGTTATTTATTTATTTTTTTTATCTGATGCTGTATTTCCAGCAGGAATTGCACCCCAAGAGCCAAAACATGATCTTTTCCTCACCATAACCAAATGGCTCTTGTATCTAAGCCTAACCACATGTTAACCACATATTTTTTTTAATTAAAAGTTTCAATTTTTTTGTAACATAATAGCGTTCAAGTGTTACATAACAGTGGTTTGCAGAAACGTACAATGCCAACACTTTTTCTGGTGACTGGGTTGGGAATCGTCGGTTACTGTTTGTGAACTCAACATTCAAACTTGGCCCCACTTCCTTACCCTGCTTGTACGTACATTGCAAGCTAGGAACGTAAGTTTGTTGCAATGGAAAAGCTGATACTTTAGCAAGCTAACTCAGCTAACCGCCGGCACCTACCTATCCAGAAGAAAACAGTGTGTGATGATCTTCATCCCCATCCTCTTTCTCAGTGCTCGCCAGTAAAAGTAAACACCAACCCCAGATTTAGCCTCGGTCTGTATCCAGCTTTGTCTGCTTGGCTTTTCACCTCGCTATTGCAGGGATTTTTTTTGTGCGTTCGCTATCGTTAACTTTGTATTAAGTCCTGATCTCACCTGTGTGCTGTTATTGGCTGGGGGCTGCACACACAAATGCCCCAAACACAGCATACTAAGAGGAAATGCAAGCAGAGGGCAGAGTCTCTGCAGATAAATACCTGACACACACTTCTACTGGGTCATAAGGGACGACTGACAGGGGTTACTTCTGTATCAGTCTATACATTGTTTTTTAGGAAAATCCTGCACAGTATGCCTTTAAGCTCCAACATTAGGGCTGCACCATTAATCGAAATATTAACAAAATCACAATATGGCCAAGTGCAACATCCAAATCACAGGAGCTGCTATTTTTGGATAAAATATGTCACATCATATCATAATTAACAAAACATTCTGGTACAACAGAGATGCCCTGGCCTACCAGTCATATTCCAGATTTAATGGAACAAGCTTGTTTGGTACAGACCCCAGCAAAAATCACAACATCATGATTTTTATATGTTTTCCAGTGACAATTAGATGCAAAAATGACCATTCCCACATAAAACTGGCAGTTGAAATATTTGTCAAATTAATTGTACCATTATCTTGTTTGAATATTGTGCAGCCTTGTCCTACACACTCAAGTTTGAAAGACCCTCTCGCAAATCAAACATGCTTGTTGTGCTTGGCAATGTGATTAAAAAGAGCCACAGATTTACACCTCGCATTACATGCATACTGAAATTCAGACGTGACATATTTAAGATGCACTGCCAAACTAATGTATATGTTAAAGAACAAGTACGAGTACAAGATAATTCACATAGCAGTGTCCACTGCAAAAAGCAACACCTGACTGATTGATGAGCTTCCCTGAATCATTTAACTGTTCTGGTCTATTAATATGGTCACAGTAATGTGTCTCAAGAGTTTTGCAGCTAGTGCTGCTTGTGCGTTAAGAAAAAGTGCAGCATTCATAAATGGCCACAACTCACTGGACAATAAAAACAGCTGAAAATAAGTAAGTATTGATGTTGCTGGTTGCAGGCACATTAAGCTCCCCCTCCATCTGTCAGGAGGACTACACCTTGCACCCGCTTCCCACCATCAGTACTGGTTATCACAGCTGTCGTCTGCTCTATGTTTGGCTAATGTCACATTATGCTGAAGTGGGTTATATAAATCTGTGCATCTATGAAATCAGTGTGAGTAAGTGACGGTCCTTCTGAAATGCAATGCTCAGTGCCACTCATACTTGAATTCAGACAGCGTGCCTCACATTGGCCACATTCAGACTGACCAGGGCACTACAGCGTAGGTCATCATGAAAAACTGCCTGCATTTCCTACATGCAATGTTGCCGTGTTGTGCGTATTATCAAATCATTATTGTTAACTATCAACATTCATATTCTTACTTTTATAAAGGTTATTCTTGTAATGACTTTCACATCAAACCATTAAACTGTCAGCTCCAGTGTCAATGCTGGTGGCAATTTTTATCCTACATCATTCTCATCGAAACCCAGCACCACGGGGAGGGAGGGCGTGTGAGTGACATGGTTTAACAATTATCATACATACCTCAACATAAATAAACTGGTGCCCCAAGACGCTGAATGGATTGGATGCGTCTGTAACTGATTATTTGAACTAATGAAACCCTGCGTTTAGATATACAGTTGCAAATGAAGTGCACGGGTTTCCACGAATCCTGAAAAAGTCCTAATAAAAGGCACTGAATTCATTAATCCAAAGATTAGGCCTTCATTGGTCTTAAAACGTCTTAAATCAGTCTTTCAAAAGTCTTAAAATGGGAAGTATGAATCTGTTATTTTCTGACGTTGCATTTTGAAATCTTAAAATGACAGGTAATTTTAAAAAAAAAAAAAAAAAAATACCGTATAACTTCAATTAATAGCCCAGGCTATTATTTGCTTAAATCACTGAAATCAACAGGCCTATATTTGGGACAGGTCTTTAATTCCTTTTACACTAAACTGTTGCTCAGTAAACATGGGGTTTATATAAACCAGTATGAATTGATTGTTTAAAAATTAGGTTTTATATAATTCAAAGTGTGAATGGTTGTCTGTCTCTGTGTGTCAGCCCCGTGATAGTCTGGTGACCTGTCCAGGGTGTACCCCTTAACAGGATAAGCAACGGAAAATGAGTGAATGAATTGTCCTATCAATCAAAGGTAAAAAAAAAAAAAAAAAGGCTTGAATAATATCTTTAAAAAAACTGAACTGCTTGGCAACCAGACCAGGCCTCTAATTGAGACAGGCCTTTATTTGTCAAAATGCGTAGCCACACTGTACTGAATGCGTCTTGCGTTAATGTCACCAATAAGTCATGATGTGTTACAATAAGTATTTGCTCAAATTTCTCCTTATCTCTAGGTAGCATACTGTTGCTGTTTTTTTTTGTTTTGTTTTTTTGTCTTTCAGTTTTGGTTATTTTAAAATTGGTCTTTAATTTCATTCTACATGGCACTAAAAAAGTCTTAAAAAGTCCCACTTGCCTTAAGCTGGAGGAACCCTGAGTGCAGTACTAGTATACAGTACTATCACAGTGATAGATGTGCACAGTACCTGTCCTTTAACACATTCAAACATTCTCGTCCCTGTGGCTCAGCGTGTGCTGTGCCAGCTTTTCAGCACACTGGAAAGATTTGTCACACTCCACACAGACAAAAATCCTGCCAGCACAGTTTTGCTCCTGATGAACCTTCAGTGTGGCTAGATGGGTGAAGTTCCTGCTGCAGCCTGAGCAGCTGTGGGGTTTCTCTTTATTGTGGACGTACTGGTGACGAACAAGGCGAGAGGCCATGGCAAACGCCACGCCGCACTCTTTGCACTTATGAGGCCGTGCTCCGCTGTGAATGGCCTCGTGTTCGGTCAAGTTGGACGACTTGGTGAAACACTTGGAGCACACGGAGCAGACGTACGGACGCACTCCTGCGTGGATCTTCTGGTGCTCTGCCATACGACTGGCCAGGGCGAAGGCTTTCCCACAGTCGGGGCAGGAGAACGGTCTCTCACCCAGGTGCTTGCGCTCATGACGCTTCAGGGAGAGGGGTTTATTGAAGGTCTTGCCACAGTGTGTGCACGGGAAGGGCTTGTCATTGGTATGCATGTTCCTCTCATGCTTTCGCAGGTCAGAGGAGCGGATGAAATCCTTGCCACAAGTGTCACAGACGTAGGGCTTCTCACCAGTGTGTGTGCGGATATGCTTGCGGTAATCTGAGGACCAGATATAGGTCTTGACACAGAAGGGGCAGTGGTATGGTCTTTCACCTGTGTGCAGACGCTTGTGCTGCTGCAGCGTGCCCTGGTGAGAGTACGCCTTGCCACATATATCACACACGTGTGGTTTGAGGCCAGTGTGTGTCTGTAAGTGACTCTGTAGGTTGCAGAGCTTCTTAAAAGCCCAGTTGCAGTGTGTGCACTTGAAGGGACGGTGCTCTGTGTCAACTCCACCACGTTTCTTCATCGCTACCAAAAGTCGAGGGATCTTGTCTTCTTCGGTCTTCGTGTGTAATTTCTTAGCATGAGGATTATTTAGATTCTTCCTTTTGGTCTGTCTCCCAGCTCCGCCTGGAGAATACTCATCAACATTCAGCTCTTTGAGCTTAGATGCCCTCTGTTTAGCTGAGGCATTGCGTTGTATCTTACGACAGTTACTTTCCGTCTTTAGTGCAACATTCGAAAGCCCTTCGGTAGATCCATTTATTTTATTGTTCTCAATATGTTCAGTGCATTCTAGCTTTCCTCGACTGCCGTGGTCTTGGCCGTCTTCAGTTTCTTCTCCCGGTGAGAGCTCTGCAAACTTCTCCACCAGAGACCAGTTTGGTGTTTGAGGGTTCAGATAAAGGATTCCAGTGTCACTGCTCTCTGAAAGTGAGTTCATACCACAGATGCCGCCAAATGAAGAGTCAGTCTTCAGATGGTGAGTGTCAATTAAGATCCGTCCATGTGGGAGCGACGGAGTGTCACTTTGCCTCTCTGCGTGCTTTTCAACGACTTCCCCGTCAGACATCAGTGGGGAGATTTCATCAGCCATGTTCAACAGTGGAGTGAAATCATCTGCGTGAGTTTGAGGCTTGTCACGAATTATGGACCTGGAAATAATAAAATTTAACTTTAAGAAAAAAGCATCTTTATCATACCAACCATTTCTTTTTGAAAATATATGATCATATACATTTTTTTCACATAGATACAGCGTCCCTTAAGTCCCAAAAACGTGATATCTTTAATTTTGTCTGCACAAGTTAATTATCTTGTGGGAAGGATTTATTTTTTTGCAGGGTTCATACATATTTTTACCAATAAATTTCTAAGACTTTTCCATGACTTAGAGGCAAAAATTCATGTTAAAATGTACCTGTGAAACCAGTGAAAATGTTCCCGTACATGAGCACTACCATACACTGCATGCAAACCCTGCTGCTATCTTGCTATAGGGTAACATGATCTGAAAAATCTGGCTTGTGTCTTGAAGGAATAAGTGAGAATTAGCCACTTTTAGTGTACATGCTTTATGTACAAGGGTTCATTTCTGGACACGGCACCTGAATTGGTCCCATGTCTGGTGGTGGATGAGAGCTGGCAGCTGGCAGCTGGCAGCGGGTGTCACATTGGTCCCCAAGGTAAAAATGTCAGTAATGGGAGTTGATACCGCAGTTAATGTTAGCTCCTTTAGCACAGCTAGCACTGGCTTTCCCATGTCAAAAATTTTGAACGTTTTACTACACAGTCCTCATATTTCACATCCTGAGTCCTAGTCTTTCTAAAGCCATGCCTTAGACTCCTCCAAGTAAAACCAGACACTATTAAATCAGCATTTTCCTGGCATTGTGCAAATTGCACAACTCAGGTATCAATATGACTTTAGAAAGATGAACTGTCACATTGGATAGATGTTAAACTGGGGTTGGAATAAAAATTGTCTGAACGATGGTGTAAATGACGTCTAAGGATGTCGGGATATCATGTTGTATGTACGTTAACATTGGGACATTTTGCAGACGTGTTTTGTTCTACATACCTTACGATGAAATGTCATTATTGTACGTCAAGATGACATTGGCATGAGACGTTTGGAAGATTGGTTACGTAACACGATTTAAAACCAACACAATATTTACGTCATCTGTTGTCAGTATTTTACGTCAAATTCAAATTTAACCAAATATCAATGTCTAACAACGCTGGTGGCCAAGTGTGCACAGGCTGTCATCTAGGTAAGTGTCAGCAGAGGCAAAGCAGGTTGTCCACTAATTGGAAGATCAGCAGTTCATTTCCTGGTTCCTCCAGCCTCCATGTCGAAGTATCCTTAAGCAAGATACTGAACCCTAAACTGCTCTCAATAGCTGGTCCATCGGTGTGTGAGTGCAAGTGAATGGTTATGAGTAGCAGGTGGCTTCGGCCAACAGTGTGTGAATGTGTGTGTGAATGTGATATGTAACATAAAAGCACTTTGGGTGGTTGTAAGACCAGAAAAGTGCTGTACCAGTGCAGTCCATTTATCATTTGTCTCGTCCCCACAAGCTAATACCTTTTATCTTGTGTGCACAAAATAATAAATTGTTTCACCAGATGATAAGTGAATTCTCAAGATAATAACTTGTTCTCTCAAGATGATTCAACTTGTGCACATAAGATTAAAGTCATATTCTGCACACAACATAAAAAATATCACCTTTCAGGATTTTAAGGGCTCCATTCATGAATGAATTTCTCCCTCGTATAATACTCACCATTCAGCTACATTCACCAGGACCTTGTGTATATCCTTCACACAACCTTGCACCTTGCAGTCATATGGCTCGTGCATTCCCCAACTTCAGCATATGTTCCTCCATGAAAGCTTTCTCGTATCTTTCCATAAAAATACAACCTGCTCGGTCAACCACATGAATGCTAACTGCACAAATCTAAAACATTTTACTGAGCTACTTACCCTGCGGTCTCCTTCCGAGCAGCTCAGGTCCAGGAGATGCCACAGAGATAAACTAACCCCTCGGGTCTAGTATAACTCTGTGGCAGCAGCCGTCTCTGGGTCAGCATCTATCCTGCTAGTCAGCAATAGCAATGATATCTTAACAGCCTGGCTCATCTTACCTTTCACTGACTTGGCTTTCTGGCTGTTTGCCTATAGCCTGTGGAGTAAGCTTCACAGTATCAGAGGCTGAGAACAAATTCCCATTCACACTGCAAAACATAGAAACCAAACTTTTGTCAGCTGAAGTTAGAAACTGTTGTATTCACACCTTTATCTTAACTTTACTTACAGTTCAGTGAGTTTCTTGTTTTCCTGACAACTCTTTAACTTTTTAAAAGGCAGACTTTTAGAAATAAACACACATATGTTTGTCATTCGGCCATATTTGTGCAGCATTTATATTTTAATTCTATTTAGGTCATGAGGTCACATGTGCTTTAATGAATGTAGGCAATTAAAACAAATGTCACATATGTAACCTACACTGCTAAATAAATGCTAACGTGTTTGGGCTTTAATTGTTATTTCCAGTGACACAGCCTATTTGCAGTGATTAAATTAGCATCACACTAATGATGAGTTTCAGATCACAGCCACGGCCCGAGAGCTTCCACTTCTATTTTAAGTCCACATGTATTTACCTATGATGGCCTCAGTGTGTCGCTGTTTATCTGCTTTTTTGTGAGCCATGCACACTATGGAAAATCCCCAGTTCCATTCATTAAAACAAACAAAAAAAACCTCAGAGGAAATGTTATCTTTGTGTGCATCTAATAGTGGACATGTGTGTTGTTTAACAAAACCAGACTGTTCTCAGTTTAATGTTTGAAAAGAATATAAAGTATAAAGGATGTGTATCAGCTCCTTTTCTCTCTCTTTTCATTCAAACAGAGAGCCTTTGTTTTGAATTATGTTTTGTTTTGAATGGTTTTAATTTGGTGAAACTGCCTTTGGGAACACTATGTGCAGCTTTAGATGATAAATAAGTTGCACTGCAGTGTTTCAGTCAGTAGGTGACCTCCTGTCTCCTCGAGATGATGCAGGAGCCATTCATAATTTAAAAGCAAATTGTCAATGTGTACTTAGTTTGATATACACGTCTCAAAAGGGGTGTATAAAGTTTTTGAACCCCACTATTTCTCCTTAAGTCACTGAGTGAAAAGAAACAAAAAACTCCCTTATACAGATAAACCTACACCTTAGACTTTTATAAATATACAGTTTTTATTACCACCTAACTTTGTCACACAAAATAAATAAAATGTAAATATATAATGTTAATTACCAAATATTTATCTAATAAAATATAAACCTGTCTTCGTATATAACCTAAAGTACCAGGTATCTGCGACTTACAAATATAAACCAGTCTAAATGTAAGATATTTGTATTATCAATTATCTTTGCCTTACAAAAAAGTAAATATTAATATTACATATGTATCTTCATCAGCTTGTCCTGTTATCTTTTTAAAATTTTGATAAATGTCTATATAAAATCTTGATTCATGTTTTTATACCTTATTTTAAATTGAACAGGCTGTGTCTTCATCAGTGTAGAGAAATATTTTTTATAATCTTTCTTAAAATGCTCATCACCAACTGGACAAAATCCTTCTGTGTGTTCTTCCTCAGACACATAGCTGTAGATTTTGAGGGGACGCAGGAGACATGTCCCCCTCAATATTTAGAACATGTGCATTTGTCCACCCAGATAAAAACTTAAAAGTAGCAGAGAACTTTTGTTTGGACAAAATTAAAGACATTGGTACCATGAACTGGTGCAGAAAAATCCAGCAGCAGCCTCTGGAGCTGAAAAATGAAGCCGGTGCTGAAGTACCAAAAACTGCAGTTCATCAACTGACCACTTGAGGCTGGCTCCAAAACAAGGTAAATCCCTGTAAACTGCTGTATTAAAATGTCCAACTTTACAGCAGAAATAAACATGTTTATAGCCAGGTACGAAACTGGTTTCAGTCTCTGTAGCCAATTTCAACATTCATGACAACAGCACAGGGTATGACTCACCAGTTTACATTTTATTAAGGCTAAAAGATTAAAGGCAGGGCCACTTTGAGTGACAAGCTGTCTCAGATCCACCCCTGGCTCCTCCACAGCTCCAAGTTTGATCACTTCTGGCTCCAAAAAAACAAGATGGCGACAGCAGAAATGCCAAACTCCAGGCTTTAAAACAGGAATCTACAAACCAGTGGGTGACATCACCGTAGCTGCGTCCATTATTTATACAGTCTATGGTAAAAATTCATCAGTATGCAGGACATTAAGTGTTTACCGCTCAAAATTTTCTTGCAGAGGACCCCCAAAAACCCCATTTCATATGTTCAGCCTATGTTGAAACAGCCTACGCCTCTGCTCAGAAGAGGAAGCAGTCCACTCTTTGACACTGTAAAGACAGACAGGGCTCAGGCAGCTCGCATGTCTTAAGTAATTGAGAAGTTCTCGTGAGGCTCATAATTCGTAATTAAATGGACAGTGCTGGTCTGCACCCGGTGCATTTTCCCAGAGGAGCAGATTGAAACTAGACACTTAACAAATCACCTTCACAAAGCTGCGTTTTAAACTCAGATGTTCCTCAACACGTATCGAGTTTTAGTCTCTGCAGAGCTTCTCCTGTGTCGTTTCCCACACAGCAACACCACTACATGCTGGTAAATTTCCTAATGTGTGCTTTTAGAGATATTGAACAATGTGCCCTGTGTTAGCTAATGTTTGTATCTGGAAGATGTTGTCATATCCTAATTTAGAAATAAGTCCTGCAAAGAAACAATGCATGGTATCAGCAAAAAAGCAAAATGAAGATCTTTAAAGATAAAGTGTGCAAGACTCATGGAGAAATATTCCCTCCCAGTCATGACTTATGACACACTAGAAGAGTGTGACAGTGTATTTATTTTCACATCACTTATGACGTGCAAGGTACCCTCCTGCATCTGCTGCTGACATTTTGGGATGCCGTGTCAATTTACGCCTGATACATACATCGTGTCTTTTCAAAGCACACTTCCATTTTCACAGAATATTTACAGTTTCTGCTCATTAGATACACACAGTCTTCTTCAACACTCACTAACAACACAGGTGAAACACCTTGTATTTATGTTTATTTTCTTGTGCAACAAAAGCACATGGTTACGTTTAGAGGAAAACATGGTTTGGCCTAATGTTAACATGGGAAGTGAACAGGGGGCTCCTGGGTGAAAGTCCAGGGTTTGTTGGACTCGTACACCTTCCCTACAGCCCACTCTATCGGGACATCCAACTCTTTTATTTTGTTTCAAACTGAAACCGTCTGGTGGCATTACAAACGTATGCCCCCCGGTGATGTATCATACCGACGATGTTACCGGTGGCGTTTCTCACTGACACCGTCCAGTAGCATATACACTCACTAAGTTTACATGCACAGATAAGTTGAGCTATGGTTATAGCTTGACTAAGCCATTTAGATGACTACTGTCCTTGTCCCAGTACACAAGTACAGGAGGCTGAATTATTGACTGAAGTCTGTTGGACTCCGCTATAGTCCTAGACCTTTCTCTGGTTGACCATTTACGTCACAGACCAAACAGTTGAGCTTCGTCTATCTGTTCCTCCACTTTTTTGAACAGGTCGCAATTCTGTGTTTTCCTCCCATTCATGTATTTCATTCACTCATTCATCTTCTAACCGCTTCATCCTCTTGAGGGTTGTGGCCAGCTGACATCGGGCGAGAGGCAGGGTTCACCCTGGACAGGTCGCCAGACTATCGCAGGGCTGACACATAGAGGCAAACAACCATTCACACTCACATTCACACCTACAGACAATTTAGAGTTATCAATTAACCTAGTCCCCAATCTGCATGTCTGTGGGAGGAAGCTGGAGTGCCCAGAGAGAGCCCACACTGACACAGGGAGAACATGCAAACTCCTCACAGAAGGGCTCCCACACCCGGGATCGAACCGGCAACCCTCTTGCTGTGAGGCGAGAGTGCTAACCACCACATCACCGTGCCGCCCCCATTCATGTATTTAAAATATTTAACTCTTTCAGCTTACACAACGTGACCTGTGTCTCCTCGTCCATCCAAAAGTGTACAGCTCTGGATGCAGATTTTGCCACCTGTTCCGCATTTAATGCTGTTCGTCCTCCAGGTCAAAGCCCGGGGCGGAAACTGTGGAACACACGCGGAGCACTGAGGACAGTTTGGGTCCAACTGACTGTATACCTGCAGGAGGAACTCCCAGTCATATTATCTGGGAGTGTTAGGACGCATTCACACTGGCGCTATTTGGTCCACTTTAAACGAACCCTGGTCCGCTTCCACGGATAGTTTGGTTCATTTGGAGTGGTGTGAACGCTTATTTGAACTCTGGTGCCAACCAAATGAGCGAACCCTGGTCCTCTTGAAAACTGGGGGTCTTGGTTCACTTGCAAGTGAACCCTGGTGTGCTTTGCTTACAGTGGGAAATGCAAATGGACTATCCAGCGAACCAAAGAGAGGAAGTGAACCAAAGAGAGGAAGTGATGTAGAGAGCAGTGCATTTTGGTGTTTGGTGTTTTTGTGGTGACCAAGCCAGCTGAAGAGGATGGATTTCTGTTTTTGGTCCTGGCCAATCAATGAGCCGGGTTTTCTTCTTCCTCATGCTTTTTTTCTTCCTGGTCAGTGGTCGTTTCGGGCAATAATGCATGACGTTGTCCAGGCAGTTTGGTCCACTTTAAAACGTACAGTGTGAATGTGAACCGAACCAAATGAAGGTGTGAAATTTTTCGGCACTCCCCGCCCAATCAAACCGAGTCTCCTGGACTATCTTGGTGTGAATGGGCCCTCAGTCCAACTTTGAGCTGTACGATTAGTACAGTTACAGTCGGACTAACGCAAGAAATGGTTTTTCTCTGATGTCATGTAAACACACTGACTGATGCGTCCAGTGGCGCATCATTCCGCTACAAAAGGTGCCTTTTTGCATCGGTGTCTGACACCGAAAATGCTGACAAATCAGCCCATTCTCATTCCCAAGGCGTCAAATATAGCTGCTTTATCTGCAGAGACTGTGTTTTCTTCTTGTCTTCTTTGCTCAAGACGTTATTGGTTGTGTACCCCAGGTCAGGGCTTTATAAAAAGGCAGTGACCAGTTGCAAGGCTGTAAGCAGCAGGCATCCAAGAGACACAACACTGAGGAAACACAAATATAGCGCCAAACAAGGGTGGATCTGGGGTCGGCTTTTACTTTCACTTTTGCTGGCAAGAGTGTTTACAGCCAGCAACTGACAATTCTGCATAGTGTACCTTTAAGAAAACTACAAAAACAAAGCACAGGTGTGGGTCGGTGACATTGAAAATGAGCTCTAGAGCACAGTAAAGTAAAATAGTTGTTGGCCACATTATGACAGGGAGCTCCATCCTTTCTGATTTATCTGTTTTAGTTATATAACTGTAAAACACACAAGGGAGGTTTATGTCCATTTGAAGTCACGACTTTTGTTTTCAAAGGGGTAAATCAAGTCCCACGTTTGTAGTAAAATGAAAAATAGTTCAAAGTGATATAAATCTAAAGCTGGTCAGAGAGAGTTGAAATGTTCATGACTGTGTTTTTGTGTTCGTCAACTGGAAGCTGTCACAACAAAGCTGCGGTGGACGTTACCAAAGTGTCTTTTGCAGTGACGCAATAAATGAACTCGGATGCTGAAGCTGTACTAACAAACAGTCTAAGGAGCATCACCCAGGAATTCCCTGTTGGGATTAAAAAGATTGTGGTTTGTTAGTTTATGGGGTGTTTGTGTTTCTTCCAGACCCCCAGTCATGATCAAAGAAATAAAGGAGAGGATAAAACACATGCTCGCTCTCACTGAATCTGAGACGTCTGAGCTTCAATCAAATGTTGTCCATTCATTTAAAATCTTGTTTTACATCATAGTCTCTCCATTCCTCCTGGCTGAACTCAGTGTGTGACTTTGCAGGATACTTGTAATAAGGCCCATCGACGAACATGTATGTTTTAAAGAGGTTAAATGTGCTTGTCTAGAAAGTAGGACATGAATGAACTTTTCATTGGTGTATACGTAACTTACTGGCACACTGCAAAGAAAAAGTGCAGAGTCATTCCGGGGGTGGCTCCCACATTTCATGGTGGAGTAGCCCGCCTTAATTGAGAACATACCACATCTTGGAATTTTCCACAGAAGACAACTTCTCCGGCTGTGGAAATGGTTGGATTTGCTTCGCTACGCATCCAGTTGCACAAGTTGTGCCCTGGCTGCAGGACATCGACACACATTGTACCACTTTATGCAGACATGATGTAGTTTCACTGTTCAGTATATTCTGTGTAGATTTGGATTTTTGAACACATATTTCTTGTGGTTTTGTTGGCAATTTTGTTGCTCTTTGTGGTTGTTTTATGTCTCCATCAGGTAATTTTAGGTGTATTTTAGTCATTTTGTGTCTTCTCATGGTTGTTTTGTGTCTTTCTGTGGACATTTTGTGTTTACTTTTGCTAATTTTGTGGGTTTTTGGTCACTTTATATCTCTTTGTGGTTGATTTGTGTCTCAGTTATATCATTTTATGTGTTTTATATTCATTTTGTGGCTTCTTGTGGTTTGTTTGTTCTTGAGGTTGTTTTATGTCTGTTTAGTTATTTTGAGTGTCCTTACAGTTCCTTTGCATCCTTTTTGTGGTCTGTTTGTGTCTCTCTGTCGTCATTTTGAGGCTTGCTGCTCAGTACGTGATAATCTGAGTGACATTTTGAGGGCGAAGGCCAGGGATCTCCTAACATTCAGTCCCCTGGGCCTGTGCCTGGTAGGCCCCCTCAGTAATTTGTCTATGGATGGAATTACAGTCTTTCTGACACACACATAGTACAAGGAACTGTTGTACCAAAGCAGAAGACCATGCCAGTAAAGTGATGTTCTGTCTTAATTAACAATGTCAGAGTGCTGAGTTATCTTAATCTAACACAGGGTCTTGAACCCACTTTCTCTTATGGGCCTTATCTCCTATCAAACAAAGTGCTGTTTTAAGAAATTATCAGACACTGTGGGAGTGAGTTGTGAATTACCAGGGACGCTGCAGAAACATCAGTCATCAGTGACACCATAATTTAAGGAATTGAGACAGCGTGGTCACATCATATCTGGGAGAAAGTTAACAAAGTCATGCCCTCTTTCAGTGGCATGTCCTTTAGAACTGACAACTTTTGAGAATCCTTCCAGGTGTTTATACTTCTGTCTGTTGTACCAAAGCCACATAGACCATGCCAGTAAGATGCAGTCATGATACTTTACAGGTGATTTCAAAGATCAAAATGAGTGTCAGAGTGCTGAGAGGGGCTCAGTGTGTGGAGAAGGTTTGCTAACACAGGGTCTTGAACCGCAGGATCCTAATTTATGGGTTATCTCCCTCTTCAAAGTGCCACTCTGCTGCTTTCTCTTGTTTTACTCATAAATTATCAGAACTGTGGGAGTGAGTTAAAGGAATTATGGGACGCTGAGACGTTAAAGTCTCTCGGCATCATCAGGACACCAATTCCCAATTTAAGGAATTAGGAGACTAAAAGCTTCTCATTCCATTCACCTTCATATTGAAGCTTCCAATAAAAGTCATGCCCTCTTTGTCTGTGTCCTTTTAAAAAGCAACTGCCAAGAAGACGTTTTGAGAATCCTTCCAGGTGTTTATACTTCTGTCTGTCTGTGGACAGATTTTGCCACATAGCATCACAAGCGTGCAAGATGCAGTCATGATACTTTACAGGTGTTTAGTTAAGATCAAAATGAAGGTTGTGGTCTCAGCAATAGTAGGGAAGTAGGGAAGGAGCTATTGATGCCCTGCACTTTACGCTCCAGGCCCACATTTGTTTTAAAGGTCCAGCGTGTAGGCTTTAGGAGAACATATTGACAGAAATGGAATATAATATAATAAGTATGTCATATTCATGTCAGCCAGTATAGTTAGCAACCCCCTCCGTGACAAGAGCATCAATAAAACACTTATTTTTTAATGTAAAACTGCTTTATTCAGTGTTTTTACCGGTTTAAATCAGAGGATGAAACCTCTGCGGACAATTCAGCTCCCGGTGAAAACCTTCTGAACATTGAACACTGGAGGAATTCTAACCAGGAGATATTTCAGCTGGTTGCAATTAGCAGTCCACAGTCTAAAAAACAACAAAACCGGTTGTGATTTAGCAAGTAATGCTGTGTCCCAGTGGCTTTTTAGACTCCAAATGTGGGTGTTTTGTAGCGATCCATTGCTGTTTTTCCATCAGCGTCTTAGGAACCAAACTTGAATGTTTTGTAGCGACCTGTTACTGTGTTTCCATCAGCTTTAAACCACCAGATGTGGGTGTTTCGTAGCGATTAGTTGATGTTTTTCCAACAGCTTTTTAAGCTCCAAACGTGAGTGTTTTGTAGCGACCTGTCACTGTGTTTTGATCAGCTTTATAGGAACCAAATGTTGGTGTTTTATAACGACCTATTGCTGTTTTTCCAGCGGGGATAGTGCCTTGAAAAAAGTAATTTACAGAGATATTGCTTCATTTCCCGTCAGGATACCGGCACGAAGAGTGGTTGTTTTTTTACTGAGACTTAACTGCTTCTCCAGTGGGTATAGTGCCATGAAAAGTGGGTGTTTACTGAAACATTGCTGCATTTCCTGCTGGGATTTTGCCCCCAAAACTCTGTATTTTAAGCCAATACATATCTTTTCCTAGCCATAACCAAGTGGTTTTTGTGCCTAAACCTAACCACACATTATCCAGAGTGTTGTTGAAATGTAAAGTTTCAATGTTTCTGTGACATAATAAGGTGCAAATTTAACACATCTATGGTTTGCAGAAACAAATAGTGCCAACATTTCTGGTGACTGGGTTGGTACCCTCATATTCCAAAATTTCCACACTGCTGACGGTCAGTGTTTTGACACTCAATACAGTTCACAGCTCAGTTTCAAAACACGTGAGCTGGAATTTGAAGGCGGGGGAGGAGAACGCGTCATGACAGAAGCAGTGAAAGAAACAGTCCAGACAGAGAGTCCAAGTAAACAAATCAATTATGAAAACAACTGGCTTCATTCAGTCCTACATGTCAGCTCTGACTGGTGTCTTTTTATTTCATTCAGATAAACTTTGAAAAAAAATGGTACAGAGGTGTTTACTCCTGTTTAGTTGGTCCTGCAGGGAAAAGGCTTTTATTAAGTGAAGTCTAACAAAAGGCTCTTTTAAGCATCAAGGCTAAGTCTTTCAAGACTATGTTGCAAATGTTTTGCATTTTCCAAAAGAACAAAATGCACTTGAGTAGCATACACATGTGAGAGAACTTTTTGTCCCAACTGTGTGCAACCTGACACCAGGGAGTTTAGCCAAACAGGATAAGAGGAAAAAAAAAAACTTCTAGGAAGAAGGGTCTAGCCTGGTCTTGTCAGCCAAACACAGAGGAGGAAAACATGTGAGGCTCGACACATGTTCTCAGCTTCTCATGTTGGCAATTATATTTAGTGCAGATCATCTTACTGTAAAGCATGAAGCAAACTCTTATCATCACACTAATATAGATACCACACAAAATTCATGCACATGGGCAACACATCTAAAATTCCTGATTGGTTTGTGTAAACCTGGTTTCAGCTGTAAAACACTTTGATCTTTCTCGTTAACTTTAAACGTTTTCCTGTTAACCCACAAACTCACTGATGGAAAGTCAACACCAGACTGAGTATTTTCACCACCAAATCCTGGGCCCTGTGCATAAACATCTCCGTGGGCCCCCCACTCTTCCTCTTTTTGTTTGTGCATGGTTCTTGTGGAGTGTCTCTATAATGTTTCCTTTACTTGATATTGAAATCTACTGTTGTGCAGAGAGGACTACACACTCTGCTTTTGAACTACATCTCCCATCTGAGCATGAGTTGTGCAGCACAGGTGTTTCTGATTGCTTTGATGAATCACATAAAGACTGTTCATTGTGCTCATGTGCTGATTGTTACCCTGATGAAGGTCCTCTGACCGAAAGCTTGGTTCATTAAACATACTTGCATTGATCCAAGTGTGCAGATACTCTTTTCTACATGAGTTTGACACATGGTTTTCTGGCACCTTGGCATATTCTGGTCGTGAGTGCGGTGATTTGCTCCTAGTTGCACCTTTAAGAGGTGAAAGGGGCCTCAGGTAGCTTCAGCTATTATTTTTTTATTTATTTCTTTACTCCCAATCGCGAGCCAGATTTGGCCCACAGGCTGCAAGTTGAATATCACTGCGCTATAGATAAGCGACTGTGGGTGCCCGTAGAGCCCAGTCTCAGTCTGAAGTCATCGAAATCCGGTGCTTAGACAGTGACTTGCGGCCTCAGAAACCAACAAAAAAAGGCATCCTTTAACGTCGGCATGATACGCGGCCAGGTGCCATTACAGTTTAACTAGGGTGACCATATTTTGATTTCCAAAAAAGAGGACACTCGGCCTGGTCATGAGATAGGGCTCGGTTCGGTTTCGGACATAACAAAACAGAATGACTGTCAAGTTTGGACAGAGTGCCCATGAGTGTGTTAGAGTGCCCGTGCCGCACTCTAACACACGCACACACA
This sequence comes from Epinephelus fuscoguttatus, assembly GCF_011397635.1. Lineage (NCBI taxonomy): Eukaryota > Metazoa > Chordata > Actinopteri > Perciformes > Serranidae > Epinephelus > Epinephelus fuscoguttatus. The sequence goes on from NC_064761.1 coordinate 36,298,343, forward strand.
AACAAGGAAAACCGGACATTATCATCAATTTATAAACACCCCCAGACGCCCCGGACAGGACGTGAAAAGTGGACATGTCCGGGCAAAAGAGGCCGTTTGGTCAGCCTGCGGTGTCAGGGGGAAACGCAGTGGGACAAGGACGAAAGTTAAGGCGGCAAAAGTCCGACTAGGGTGGACGGGAGGGGTGGTGGATGAGTCCAATAAACACCGACTTTCACCCTAAACAGCGGTGTTCATGTCCCATAAGATTCTAAAGCCAAACCCTGTTCTTTTTTCCTAAACCTAACCATGTGTGTTTGTTGTTGAAGGTAAAAAAACAATTCGTCAGCGTCAACAACCAACGCACCCAGGGTACCTTGCACGCTCTATGTGGAAAGTGGAAAGTCCATGATCAAACATCAATATGTGACGAGGTCGGAGTGAGAATGTGTTGGCCTGTGTCATCCTTTTCAAAAGTCTCTGTTTTCGCCTGTCCACACTAAAACACAAGTTTTGAAAGCAGCATTATCAAAGGTCTTGGTTTTAGGGGTGTCAGAATGCCAGATAATAATGGACAGGCTGTCTGCAGATAGTGTCCTCAGCTTTTCAGTCAAATCCATCCTTCGCTCCTCCATAGCTCCAGCCTCTCACCCAAATATGGTCACTTCTGGCTCCAAAAAAGCAAGATGGCAGAAATGCCTTGAGGTTTCAAAACAGGATTTCACAAACCAGTGGGTGATGTCATGGTAGCTACATCTATTATTTTTACAGTCTATGGTCATCATGTATTTTGTGTAAAGAACGAAGGTTCTGCAAACTGTCATCTGTCATCGTCTGAAACGTGTCCCATATTCCATAAACGGTTGTGATTGGCCTGGCCCACCGGGCTGTATGGAAATCAGTTTGAACAGGAGGGGAAGCAGACGTATTTGCCAAACTTAAATAAGAGCTCACAGATTCGTCTGGTTCTGAGGCTAATGGGAACATGCATTGAGCTTATTCTTAGGCTTGTCACACATTCTCATGTTTCTCATCACCGGTCAGCTGTGATGTATGTGCAGCAGGACTGCCATAATAGGACACACACCAGAACATGAGGAAGCTCCTTGTCCAAGATTTTGTGCTGAAATTGGATGTAACCTTTAACTGGACCTTGTTGCTGTTCATTATCTGTCTTAAGACAATATTTTAGTTGTTCAGTCTACTAGTAACAGATAAAATCTGAGCTTTAAGGCCATATTTAATCACGGCGGTCAGGACAGTTCTGGTCATACAACTGCTTGTGTTTGTTTGAAATCTTGATGACGTTTGTCACAATTGGTGGCGGTCATGCTCCTCCGTCCAGAGTTCTTTAACCTCTCTGTCTCACTGTGCGGCTCTGCTTTCACAGCTGCTCAAGTTTCCGACCATCAGGCCGGCAACACTGTGACAGTTTTCGCTACATGTCCCCAAACCTACCACCGCAGGGGAGGAGGCTTTGGGAGGTTTGAAGATGTGGGGGAGGGGTGGGACAGAAAAACAGCCAGTTCTGTTCTGTTGTCACCAGTGATTGTAGTGATTCCCGCGGCTGCAGGGCCTCTAAAGCAGAAGAGACTGCAACAATGTGATGAGATTAGAGCTAAGACAGGGTGGTGCTTCTCAAGCTATCTGATTAGGTCCAGAGCCTCTGATTGAATCGCAGCTCAGATGCCTAATGTAATGAAAAGGGCAAAGTGAGATTAAGCGGTTTGTCGTGATATTTGATACTGCACTGGCTCTCCAGGACATAAGAAGCCATAGTTGTGGTTCGTAAACTGTCTTTGTTATGTATACTACACATACTCTTGACCTGCTTGTTGTTATGTAACAGCCTGGTATGGAGCCCCACCCCCGCCTCTCTTCCACACACCAGATTGCCCGAGTTTAGACTCCGGCTGCCATGGCAACAAGGCTGTAGGCATAATGGTTTTCCTCGTGAGACCTCCGCTTTGTCCTGTTTATCTGCCCAGGGTATCTGAAATATCAATTTATCCTCATATTGTTGCCAAAGTGGTCCATTCACATACTGTTACAGCCCATCAATGGAGTCAGATAACACAGGAGAAGCTGAGGAGGGCTCCACTTTTAATGCAATGGGAACAACTCAAAAGGTTGTGCAACAATGAATATGCAGTGCAATATATGCACCTCCTCGGGTATCAGCTCAGTGTGTGCTGAAAGCCTCAGTCAAGAGAGTTCGTTTGTGGTAAAGTGACTCTTCTTATTTTGTCTCTCCATTGTACTAAACATCTTGATTTGGCAGTAAACTCTGAACCCAGTTTGACTTTTGTGTATTCTCAGACTGCTGTCAAACAATTCTCTGTGAGCAAATACCACTACACACACTGTGACTCCGGTCTATTTATGGGCATCTATTGCTAAATCAAGAAAAAGAAAATAGAGATATGGGAAAACTGTAGGTCCCTTTATGGACATAAGCTAAAATAAGATTGGTTGGCCAGACTGTGCAAAATACTAATAGTGGTGAGGCGATGAGAGAAGCAAAAAGACTTCTCAGTAAATGACTCTGCTTCTGTCTGGAAACATTTAGAAAAGATTATCAACTTCAAACCTAAAGCTCCCCACTCCTCTTGTGACTTGGGCCCAGCAAACATCCTGAATGAGTTTTGCTGTGGCTTTGAAAGACAATGGGACACTCCTGACACCATCCCCCGTGACCCCATCCAGCAGCTCCTCCTCCACCACCACCACCCATGCCAGAGTCCCCCTCCTCCCCCACCACAGGGATGAGAGGAGAGAATGTTAACAGGCTGTTTAAAGGACAGAATCCGTGCAAAGCTGTCTCTACCTCCACCCTGAAGCACTGTGCTTATCAACTGTCTCCTCACTGGAGACATGCCAACTACCAGCCTGCTTAAAGACCACCACGATCATCTTTGTTCCCAAAAAACCCCCAAAGACTACAGGACCTAGTGAATGCAGCTCCATCACCCTGAGCTCTGTGGTTATGACGTATTTTTAGTGTCTTGGTTTGTCCCACCTTGAAACCCTTACTAACCCACTCCTGGACCCCTGCAGTTCACCAACAGTGCCAACAGATCTGTAAGCAACATAGTAAACATGGCCCCCCATGACATCCTCCAGCCTCTGAACTCCTCAGGAACCTACAACAGGATCTTGTTTGTACACTTCATCTCTGCCTTGAACACCATCATCCTGGGTCTGCAGCAGGGCAAGCTCTACCAGCTGCACCTGTCTGACTTCACCTGCAGATGGATTACAGCAGACTTTCTGTGCATGAAGCTGGGGAAACTTGTCTCTGACTCTTGGACCATCAGCGTTGGTTTCCCTCAAGGCTGCGTCCTTTCCCCTCTGCTCTTCTTCCTGTACACCAACAGCTGCACCTCCAGTCATCAGTCCGTCATGCTGCCACTCTCACTTTGCTAATTTCTGGTTAGGATGACTCCGCCTACAGGTGGAAGATCACCTGGTAACCTGGTGCAGACAAAGCAACGTAAAGCTCAATGATCTAAAAAACAGAGGCCATGGTTGTGGATTTCCAGAAGTAGGCAGCCCCACCTGCCCCCATCACCCTTAAAGACTCCCCAGTCAACACTTGTGGAGTCCCTCTGCTTCCTGGGCTCCATCACCACTCACAATGTCAAGTGGGAGCTGAACATCAGCTTCCTCATCAAAAAAATCACAACAGTAAATTTACTTCCTGTGGCAGAAAAAGTAGCTCAACCTGCACAAGTTAGTGATGGTGCGCTTATACACTGCCATCATCAGGTCCATGCTCACCCACTCCATCGCCATCTGGTACACTGCTGCCTCTGCTAAGGACAAGGGCAGAATGCAGCCTATCATTTACTCTGCTGAGAGGGTGATTGGGTGCAATCTACCGTCCTTCCAGGATCTGTAAGCCTCCAGGACCCTGTGGTTGACAAGAGAGATTACGGCCGACCCCTCTCATCCTGGACACAACTTTCTGAGGCACTCCTCTCTGGCAGGAGGTTGAAGTCCACCAGGACTGAAATGTCATGTCACCAAAACAAAAAAAAATCTTCACGAAACTCCCAGGATGCCCACTGACATCTGTCTTTATGTATTACATTAATGCACATCTTGGAATTTTATCCTTGTACATTGCACATATTCTCTATACTGAGAACTTCATCGCATCCTCTTAAATTGTTATAGTATTTTTCTAGCATCCTTTTTTATTGTAATTTTCTATTCTTAAATTATGGTCTTGACTTTTGTACTTTGTACAGTACTTTGCCGGTATTTTTCATTTATCTTAATATGTTTGTGTGTAAGTATAAACCTACTTGACAATAAACTTTATTCTGATTCTGAAGTACTCTATATAGCGCTCTATTTATAACTCTAACCATAATCTCACCACAGTCAAGACAGATTTTAGTCCAAGCTGAATGTGCTCAAGTAAAACCAAACTTGGGACACCAAACTGTCCCCTCAGCCTGCTTCAAGGCCTCCACTACCATGCTAAGTAGAGTACAGTGCCATAAGTACTTGGCCATGGTATCATTTTGTACGGACCAACCGTAAAGTGTGGAATGAAGCTAACCCTTGGGCCCCAAATCATAGCATGTTGTCCCTTAAAGCACTAAATACTTTTTAGATTAGGTAGAGTTTGGGTAGAGTTTAAATGTCTTACTCAAGGACACTCACACTCAAGACATGACTATTGATGAGATAAAACGTGAGACAAAATTTTACTGGAGAGCCTCTGTAGGCCACAGTGTCACATTACTGACACCAGTAATAATCTCTTAAACATACAGTCATATAACACTTAGGCTAAATGCCTGAATGATAAGGATAGATCACTCAAAGACAAATTCATTGAATATAAAACACTGTATTATCATTTAATAGCATTAATTTGAACAACTTCTCTGCTTTCCTTTCTGCCATTTACTTTTTTTCATTTTTGATGCATTGTTGACTCTTATAGTTACTCTTACAATAAAAATGCAGCTTTATAAATAATTATTAAAGCAGACATGATGTTCTCTGTGACGAAAAACCAAACTCGATACATGTTTCAGATCTTTGCAAATTGATTTTCATGCTAGTGTGAGCTAAAGAGGCTCCAGCTACTTGGAAGGAAGGAGAAATACCGTGAAATATCTAAAAACACTGCAGCTTGATTATAAAAAACTGATAAGCAGTATTACATCATATATTGAAGTTGCTGTAAAATAATTATTATATGCAGAAACTATAATCACCACCTTGTGGTTGTTTTCCTTCTCCAACCAGTCAAGTTACAGTTTACATCCACGTCTGTCCAGAGTTATATGTAGCCATGACAGCATCCAATGTTTTAAATACGAATGTTGCTGTCTAAAACACGGATGCTTCACGGATATCTTCAACCCGACAGCACAGAAGATCTTTACGTGTCTGATCAAATGTCTTCCCATCTGTTCCTGAGATGTTACATTGCATAATGACCAGAAAAGTGTTTTTGCAGTACATTGTGATGTCAAAGTGAAGTTGACCTTTGACCTTTTGGATATAAAATTATTTACTGAGACATTTGTGTGAAATTTTGTCATAATTAGTGTATGAATTCTTGAGTTATGGCCAAAAACATGTTTTGTAAGGTCACGGTGACCTTTGACCTTTGAACACAAAAAATCGAATCAGTTCATTCTGAGTCCAAGTGAATGCTTGTGCCAAATTTGCAGAAATTCCCTCAAGGCACTCCTGAGATATCGTGTTTACGAAAATGGGACCAGTGCAAGGTCACAGTGACCTTGGCCCTTGATCACCATTATTGATCAGTTCATCCTTGAGTCTAAGTGGATGTATGTGCCAAATTCTAGGTTCCCAAGGTATTCTTGAGATATCACATTCATGAAAATGGGACCAATGTCAGGGTCAGGTGGGACCAGATGTGAATGGGTGTGAAGTCATCTGGGGAGGGATCCCAAGACTGCATTGTAGTTGGATAATGTGAGTCGTCACCACTATGACACCACTTATCACCAACCTACAATGCAGTCTTGGGATCCCTCCCCAGACAACTTCACACCCATTCGCATCTGGTCCCACCTGACCCTAACAACTCACATGATGGCCAGGTGGGTCAATGACTCACGCTGTGACCTTAACGAGTCTGAAACCAAGAGCCCACATCTGACCCCAACGACTCTGTAAGGGTTCACACCCACACAGAGTTTAAAGCTTGCAACTCCATACCAGTCATTTAGAACTGAAGGAGCTTCTTGGATGAGAAACGAAACATCTTCAAGAAATGCAAGCAAGTCCAGTTGCCTGCAATATAGCACTTATGATTCACTGTTGAGTCCAAGTGGACTTTTGTGCCAAATTCTAGGAAATTCCTGAGGTGTTCTTGAGCTATCACTTTCACAAGAACAGGACCAACAATCTTGTCACAGCAGCCTTGACCCTTTACTTTTGACCACCAACATCGAATTCTAGGAAATTCTCTAGGTGTTCTTGAGATATCATGTTCATGAGAATGGGACTAACGCAGGGCCACAGTGACCCTGATCTTTGACCACCAAAATTTAATAATTCCATCATCGAATCCAAGTGAATGATTTTGCCAAATTTGAAAAAAATCCCCCAAGGTTCTCCCGAGATATTACATTCACCCAAATGGGACCAATGCAAGGTCACAGTAACTTTGACCTTTGAACACCAACATCTAATCAGTTCAGTGTTGTTGTGTACAAAAGAAACAATTGTGCCAAATTCTAGGAAATTCCCTGTGTTCTTGAGATATCACATTCACGAAAATGGGACCAACACAAGGTCACAATGACTTTGACCAATGACCGCCAAAATCTAATCAGTTCATCCTGAGTCCAAGTGAAAGTTTGTGCCAAATATGAAGAAATTCCCTCAAGGCACTGACAATATGTTCATAAGAACAGGACCAATGCGAGATCATATTGACCTTGACCTTTGACCACTAAAATCTAATCATTTCATTGTTGAGTCCAAATGGAGGTTTGTGCCAAATTCTAGGAATTCTCTAGGTGGTCCTGAGATATCACAGTCATGAGAATGGGACAGACAACCCAAAAACATAATGCCTCAGGCCAAGGCAGTTGCCAGCATGGAGGCATTAAAAAAATTTTGGGCTAAACTTTTGTTCTGTATTCAATGGAAAGAGAAAACGTGTCAACCATAACAGAAAACCTGTTTCCCCTTTAAGATTAGTAGGTGCACGAAATACATTTGTAATTAAATTGTCATCGAGCATTTGGTTTTGATTTTGGCAAGAAATTATGATGTGCCTAAACATGACAGATGACTGTCCCTCACCAACTCAGTGCATTTACTGGAGTCAACATGTTTTCAAATCAAGTTTGTAAGTTGCGCAATAAGAGCTGCTGCATGACATGTAACATTAAGTAAAACCAGAAGCAGTCACGTCACTGACTCAGACCATTAAAGTCTTTATGTAACTGTGACCATGTTTTTATGTAACTGTCTACACTAATTATGAAATTATACATTAACTTGTTTATGCAGCTAATGTGATACAATGAGTTGTACAGTGCACTGTTCAACTGACTGCTCCAAATTAATTGTCGTCGTAGGTTTTCAGGTGTTCTTTTGAAAGGAACTCCCCAGGCTGTCTTTACTCTCCTGACCTACTTAAAAAAAACTAGTCCATAGGTTATTGAGACTTGTGTCAAAACAACATACCAGACTATCGTTTACTTTTAGAGGATCAAGTCCTGAGGAGTCAGCAAAGTCAGTGCGCTCACGTGCCCTTTATCCCTGTATTCACAGTAAAAGATAAATCTGTCACAACTCTTTTGAAGGTTTGACGTCATGTTGACCTTCTAGCGAAGACAGCCACTTTGTCTATTTAGCTGTCTGAACAGGCGGGGGATGTGAATGTTCCCGTGTCTTAATCAGCCACCATTTGTTGAACATTACAGTGCATTTTCCTTTAACGTGGGTCACATTTTAGAGATTCATATCAGCTGACAGTGGATGTGACCAACAGGCTTGTGTCACAACACAACTTAAAGGTCCAGTGTGTTTTGGGGATATATTGGCATAAGTGAAATATATTATTAAGTAGGTTTTTTAGTGTATAATCATCTGAATTGTAGAGTCGTCCTTGCCTCAGTGTAGCGTTCATCAAAGTTAAACAGTCAAAGGACGCCTTTGACAAAAGAGAGACAGACCCCCTCCTACACATAGAGTATAAAATTACATTGCATATTAAACTGGGCAGATGGAGGTTGCCAGGCAAAGGGCCATATCAGCCTCAGGCTGCAGTCTTCACCTGTTTTTGGTTTTCAGGTAGGTGAAGGTGTATTGATGTGCATTTTCAGACATTTTCATTTTTGAAAAGAAAAAAAATCATAATAATTTGGCAACCCCTAGGAGTCCTGAGCCCCTTGTTGAAGACGCAGGCCTCAGTCCAGTGGATCCCAACTGATCCAGCAATGACATCCTGATTTCTCCACAGCTGCTACTTGAAGCGCCACACAGTTTAATATATTCAGCATCATAATTGCATTTGACCATGTCGCTGAACTAGTGTGTTGTCCGTCTGTCACTCACTCTACAGCAGGAAACAGCACTTCAAAATACAAAGTCTGTGATGGAAATTCACTGTACTTCATAAAGAAATGTAATTTTGACAAACCTGACATGTTTGCAAGTCAGCTCTGGTCCACTCAGAACAGACCCGTGACCCGACAGTTGGGAGCCACTGCCTTAGTGTGTTTGGCATTTTGGAGACTGATCATGAGCATCTGCTAATGTGTGCTCACCTTTTTTTCTTGTAATTTATCTTACAAGAAGCTGGATTATTTGCAGAGGTCTCTTCCTCTCCAAAACAAACAGACCTGGTGATTTAAATGGATAAAAATACTGAATAAAGCAGTTTCACATGAAAAAAAACAAATCTGTTTTTCCAAAAATGTGAACGTCTCAACATAGAGCCAGTGTTCCGTTTGTTTGTTCTGGGCTACTGTAGAATAATGGGGGTGCGACATAGCCTGCTCCCTGTGTAGATATTAACAGCTCATTCTAAGGTAATAAAAACCCAATGGTTCTTATTTTCAGTACACTAATGATGACATACTTATTACATTCCATTTCTACCAAAATATCCCTGTAAATCCGACACACTGGACCTTTAAAGCAAAACATGGGATTAAACTAGAGTCAAAAGTCAGACCTAAAAATGTTAGCCGTTTATTTTTTTTGACAATTACAAGTGGAAAAACAGACAAAAGACATATTCATTATTCAAAAAAACATTGGCTGACATTTTGACCTTAAACATCCACAACATGATAAAAACCACCACTGTGACAGTCAACAGCCACGACTGCTAAAAACATTCAAATGCCATTGGGATCCTTTGGGTCACAGTTCTACAGCAAAAACCTGCTGCACTTAAAGAATGTTTTTCATTAGTACAGGTTAAAAACACTCAGTTATGTAATTCGATACAAGTTATCAGCTACCATGACAAAATGTGTTGGCAGTGTTTGTGCCAGAGGTAAAAACTCTCTGCATGCAAGTAAATGCACAAAGAATGCAGGAATAGCTTAAGAATTATTTCATCTGTCACGTTAACAATTTAACTTGGATCCATACAGTCTTGAAGAAGACGTGGCTAAACACAGTACTGGTAGTGACACTTGGTCTTAAGATTGTTCATTTGCTGTAATCTGTGGGCTCCTCTCCTTCTTCTTTCAGTAAACACGTGCGCACCAGAGCCTCCGTGACGATGTAAGGGTCGCAGTTGGCAGACGGACGGCGGTCCTCGAAGTAGCCCTTCTTGTCCTGCCCTACTGAGCGAGGGATGCGGATGCTGGCGCCGCGATTGGCCACGCCTGCTGAGAACTCGTCGATGTTTGAAGTTTCGTGGCGGCCGGTGAGTCGCCTGGCGTTGTCGAGCCCGCCTTTGGGATCGTAGGCCCGGATGTGGTACCTGTGTCTCTTTGCTAGCCTGTCTATCGACTCCTCAATGATTCTGTGAAGAAAAGGGAATTAGGAACTCGCACAAAACCCAAACATCATACCAGAGTTATTTACGACAATGAAAGCTCATTCTTACTTCAGTCCTCCTTCGTCTCGCATCTCCTTCGTGCTGAAATTGGTGTGGCAGCCGGCACCATTCCAGTTCCCTGTGATTGGTTTGGGGTCAAAGGACGCCACCACGCCGAAATCCTCACATACTCTGTGAAGGATGAAGCGAGCAACCCACAGGTGGTCCCCCATGTTGATACCTTCACAAGGCCCAACCTGGAACTCCCACTGAAACACAGAGACCACGTTATTAACTGGTATTACACAATCTCACAACTGAAAATGCATTTTTCAATGAAAGTGGGACAACAGTAAAAAAGACAAATACCTGAGCTGGCATGACTTCAGCATTGGTGCCACAGATATTAACCCCAGCGTACAGACAGGCTCTGTAGTGAGCCTCCACTACGTCTCGACCATACGCCTTATCTGCTCCCACTCCACAGTAATAAGGTCCTAATCAGGTGGAAGGAAACAAAATGTTAAAACTCGGCTGGCCTTTCGGATTTCTCATATTACATTTTCACAAACAGTCAGACAAGCTTCTCACCTTGTGGACCGGGGAAGCCGTTGGAGGGCCAGCCGAAGGGATGCCCGTCCGTGCCCAGGAGAGTGTACTCCTGCTCCATACCGAACCACGGGTGGTTGTTCTCCACCATGCTCATGACCTGCTTACAGGTGTGGCGCAGGTTGGTCTCTTCAGGAACAAAGAGAGGGTTAAATTCAGATATATTGTACATATTTCTAGAGTATTGTTTTTATCATAAATATCATCTGTTTACTGATTTATGGCAATGCCTCAAAGCAAATTCTTTACATGTGTACTTAGCAATGAACCAGATTCTCATTCTTTAACTGCAGTGCCTCTCAGGCTCGTTCTCCTGTGCTCACCTGCCGGTTTGCGGTTGTACTTGAGCACCTCGCAGAGCACCAGCTTGTTGGGGTCTTTCCTGAACGGGTCCCTGAACATGGCTGCAGGGATGAGGAACATGTCGCTGTTGGAGCCCTCTGACTGGTAGGTGCTGGAGCCATCAAAGTTCCACTCAGGAAGATCTGACATAGAAAAACAACTGAAATCAATGACTTCAAAGTCTTGTTGTTGTCGATGTGTTGGTGACACCGGAGCCGGATCTTACCCTCTATCGTCTTGGGTTCAGAATCCAAAGTTCTGGTCTTGCAGCGCACCCCTTCTCCAGACCCATCGATCCAGATGTACATGGCTTGGACCTTGTCCCCCTGAGGGAGGTCCATGTACTGCTGCTTAACAGCTTTGTTCAGTTTTGAACTTGCTGAGGTGGCCATTTTCTTGACCAAAACCTACAGAGACGTGAGAATAACACACAATGAAGCCACTGTGTCTAAACATAAAATATCATACAGCCAGACAGGATGTGGCAGAGCACATAAGGCTGACAGAAAAGGTTCAACTAAATGTTATTGATGAGGAAAAATAACATTATGTCTGATTATACAACACAACCATCAGTGATTCATCCTGCAACCTGACTACTCATCTGCTCTGACTCATAAGTGCTCAGGACGCAGGAGACATGGAGAGCAACATAAACACAAACAACACACAGCCTAATAAACAAACATAGCAGGTCAAAACAAAGGGAAACTTTCAGCAGCACACAAATAGAAAACAATTTCTCCTCTAGTAATTAACCCATGAGCTGATGTGTGTGATAATGAAGTCATCAGAAAGCCCTTACCTTATGTTAAGTGTAGAAAAATATCAAAAGACTAAAAGAGTCTCTAGATGCGTGGTCTTCGTGGAGGTTTCTATTGTTTTTCATTCCTGCTTCCTTCACCGCTTCCACGTTGGATTTATAGAGCTGCCGAGCATCTCCGCCGCCTCTGATTGGCCCAAAGACAAAACGTGATCAGTCCGTGATCAGCCCGTGATGAGAGGGGAGTCTCTCATTCACTGCGGTGAAAAACACAAAGAGAGAAACCCCCGCAGGCTGAGCAGCTTTCAACCTTAGCCAATCCTTCATATGTGGACCATGGAAAAACACAGAGGGAGCAAAACGGACAGGATTTATAATGTGACACCTCAGGAGAGACAAAGACACATTTTGACTGGCACTGATAAACAAGTGGTGCGCCCTCTACTGATGAAACCTGATTCATGTAAACATGACAGTTTGTTCTCGTTTCAGATCAACAAAAAATAGAAATGAGATGACCCAGTTACACAATCTCACATATGTTCTAAGTATTTATATTTATAACTCGAATTTTGAATTTCCTCAAACACAAATCCGAAGAAATTGGCTAAAAACTGAGATCAGCACACTGTATTTAATCTCTGGGCACATGGGACTACTGTTTTTTGTTTGTTTGTTTGTTTGTTTGTTTTTAATGAATGGAAACAGAACCAATAGTCCCATGTACCCAAAGACTAAATATAGTATGATAAAAATAGTATCTGGAGCTGGTTGCACAAAACACCTTAAGTTAAGAGCTTCCTTGAAGTCCTAGTTAAGGTCTCCTTAAAATACAATCAGTTGCAAAAAACATCCCTAAGTCTTCTCCTCGCTTAAGTATTTATAGTTTTCTCCTTGTCTTTTCCTATTCTTCATTTGTAAAATCAGAATTTATTTGTGCCTGCAACTGAATTTTGAATTTCCTTAAACACATATCTGAAGAAATTCACACTGTATTTAATCTCTGGGCATATCATCATGTATGGAAAAGGACCAATAGTCCCATGTGCCCAAAGACTAAATACAGTATGATAAGAAAGTCTAAATTTCCCTTAAAATGTTCTCTTAAGTATTTACGTTTTCTCCTTGTCCAGACAGAATTTATTTGTGCCCATAGCTAAAATTTTGAGTTTCTTCAACACAAATCTAAACAAATCACACTGTATTAAATATTTTGTCAAAAGAAGCAATAGTCCCATGTGCCCAAAGACTAAATATAGTCTGATTTTAAAAGAACGAAAGAAAGAAAAAAGTACCTTGGGCCGGTTGCACAAAACACCTTAAGTTACACCTTATTTTCCTTTAAGTCCCATTAAGGTTTCCTCAGAATAAAATCAGTTGCACAGAATATCCTGAAGTCTTCTCCTTAAGGTTTCCTTAAAATGTTCTTTTAAGTTTTTATGGTTTTCTCCTTGTCTTGGTCGTACACTTAAAGTTGCAGAAAATGATAACACTCAAGTAAAGTACAAGTACTTCAAAGTTGTACTAAGTAAGTGAATAATAATGTAAGTAAATGTACTAAGTTACATTTCACAACTGCTGTGAACTTGTTGAATATCAAAGATATGCACTCATATGCAGTGTAAAAGATATTTCATATGGGGGACATTTAATAAACACAATGCTGAACACAACGACTATTGATATAAGTGTGTTTTTTTTAAAAAAAAAAAAAATTATTTTATGATCTAAAGATTTCAGAATTGTATTATTAAATACTTGCCCAATGTATGTCTGCACCAGATTTCAGGACTTTAGACCAATCAGAGCAAATGTTGTGGCATTTTTCCCTATCATACTAGATAAAGTCTATAATTTAGGTAGTGTATACATCAAACATAAACTCCTGGTGTTTATGAAGTCTCAGATATACATTAACAAAATAAAATGTGAAAAATCTGTTTAAATCTCAAACAAACAATCTCAAATCCACTTAAGTAGTTTTGAACAAATACATATCGCATGAAGCAAATATTTTGCAGAAAAATCTCTTTTTAGTGTTTATGTGTTTATATATGAGTGTGCTTAAATGGTTAAAAGGTTGTGCTATGCTATTGTAGATTGTACTCTATGAGCTTTTAAAACAGTGGTGCATGAAGAGCTCAGAAACTTCACGTAGCGATAACACAGTTTAAAACACTCAGTTGAAAGTCATTTTACTCAACTAGCACTTAGGTATGGAAGCATTGGCAGCAAAAAAGTATCAGACATATTGATTTATTGGATGTTTATGGTTCATTAATGTAGACAGCATTTTAGTTTGTAGATGTCTTTGTTTATTTTTACCTAGTTTATACACTGATGGGTTGTTTAATCTACAGCAATGCATCATGTTTTATGATCTGATCATATATTTTGTCTGTAAAATCAGAATTTGCAAAGTGACTATAATCATTAGTAAAAAGTGTGATATTTGCAGCTGAAACATAGTGGAGCCAAAAATGAAATACTCAAGTGAAGTACAAGGTCTTCAAAACTGCACCACAGAGTAAAAGAACATCAGCAGAATGACCCTACTGCTATAGAATTACTGCTATATGACGCTCATTGTAACTGCTTGTCATTAATCAGAAATAATGGTTTATATCTTATGAGCTGATCATGTACGTTACCATTATAACTATTAACTATAACTACTAATACATAGTACTATGTATTCAGGGAATGCTGTAGTGGAGTTAAGCTAACACATGTGGTGCTTTATATGCATCACATATGTTTTCAAAAATGTGATGTGTGTGAGCAGACATGTCCCAGACTTGAGCGGGTAGTTACTTGATTAACGTGCCATTATGTTTGGCAGTTGGACAAAAACACTTCCAAACCAGATTAGTCAAGAAAACATGGCTGCGATCCAGCCTGCGATTTCCATCACTGATCAGACAGCTGTCTCCTCTAAAACCAGTTTGTCTACATTGGGCTGCTTCAACAACAGATAGACAATCCGTTGTCACTGAGCACACATTGAACTTACAGGTTAAGTTACTGCTATTACCTGTTTACAGTGGCTTTGCTGTTGTCAAGTTTTACCGTAAAATGAATGAGCTTTACAGTATAACTGCTCTCCTGCAACTGTGGTTTACAGTTTGACACTGTTACTGTGTTTTTGATACTGTAATTGTGTTTTATACTCTGTAGTTTCAACACAATATAAATCTGAGCTCTTGAGGTCAAACCTCAGACCTGCTCTGCTGAAGCTGCATCTTGCAATAGATGAATCACTGTTTGGCTGCGCAGGATGACAAGTAAAAACTTGTCATGTGCCATCTTTACAAAACCTCGTATCTGTTGCCATGCAAAATTGTCTGAGAACAGCAAGGCTGTGGAGGCAGGAGAGGCCATCAATTCAGTTCAGTTCAGTTCAGTTCAGTTTAACTCAGTTCAGTTAAATTCAATTCAATTTCATTTCATTTCAATTCAATTCAGTTCAATTCAATTCAGTTTAACTCATTTAAATTCAGTTCAATTCAGTTTCATTTCATATAATTTCAATTCAGTTCAGTTCAGTTTAACTCAGTTCAATACAGTTTAATTCAGTTCAGTTAAATTCAATTCAATTTCATCTCATTTCATTTATTTTCAATTCAATTCAGTTTAACTCATTTCAATTCAGTTCAATTCAGTTTCATTTCATATAATTTCAATTCAGTTCAATTCAGTTTAACTCAATTCAATACAGTTTAATTCAGTTCAGTTAAATTCAATTCAGTTTAATTTCATTTCAGTTCAATTCAATTCACTTCAGTTTAATTCATTTCAATCCAGTTCAATTTCATTTCAATTCAATTCAATTCAACTCAATTTGTCTCAGCAACTGAATCCTGACTATCAAATTTAACCTCTGCTGATTACTTTAAGTTGAAATATAAACAAAGCTGAATTCATCCCATAGAAATATTTTGGATTTGTGTGATTCAAATTCCCCTTTTTAAAATTTACAGAATGTCATTTCTATTAAAATTTCCAGGGAGGGGAGTGTTAACTGTATACATTTATTTGTTTTCAGAGTAAAATATTTCAATACACCAAAAGGAACATATAAAATGGGGCGTCTGAGGTCGTCTGCCAGAACACTTGAGCATCAAACACTTAATTTCCTGCATTCTGGTGAATTTTTATGCACCACTTTGTACCTTTTCTGCATCAAGTTATGGTCCAAATGTCTTTAATTCCATCAAAATAAAAGTCCTCTGTTACTTTATATTGAGGGGAATGCGTCCTTGAAATCTTTACTATGAATACACCAGTGATGCTAAAACAACAAAATATATATATCAAAATTCTCTTCGCTCCCATGCGATGCCATCCATCAACCTGAGAAACAGCTTCACTTCTCTCAATATGTGAACATTGAAGGCATCGCCAACGGACACATTTATGAAACACTTTACAGTGGAAGAAAAACATTCACAGACTTGGCCACAAATGCATCACAGGGAAGGCAACCTTAATAAATACACACAATGATGCCAAATGAACAAATCTATACCTTCAAACTAAACTCCAGAGCTCTGCTGTGACCTTTACATATATGAAAACGAGTCATGGAGGAAGCAATAACATAAGACTCTTTTAAAGGGATTGCCAAAAGTCAAATTAGTGTAAAAAAATAGGTCAACTTTTCTTGCCAGTGGCTTTATGTTGGCAGGCTGAGTGGTCAAAGAAGAAGTGCCAAAGAGCGTGTTTCCACTTTGGTTGTGGAAAACTATGCAGCATCTTACACCTGGGAGGTTGTTAATAAGAATAGTTAGACTATGAATACCTTTACAGAAGTAAATGTGTGTTCAGCATAAAACAGCATTCATGTTTGCATGAAATATTTTGGATTAGAAAGCACCAAATCTGTGTAAGGTCATTTTGGGATTATAGCCAGACTCTGATACAATAAAATGGAAGTGTTGTGAAATGAAACCTACATAGGAAGAGTTTTCAGGGGATGAGATTTCCACACACCTGTATGAAACCCCCTGTCTGTTCTTTTACGTCAGCCCTCCATTTTCACAGCGAGAACACTGATGGTGACACGCAGACTGACAGCCTGTCGTGTTGCGTCCTTTGCTTCCTGTTGATCGGAGGCCTCACTGCAGCTGCTGACCCTTTGGCAGGAGCTCCCGGAGCGTTTCACAGACCATCTCGAAGGGTTGCATGTCTGTATATTTCATCTAACACAAGCTGTGATAGCTACAGACCTGCAGGACTCTCCTAAAGTCACAGAAAGTGTGTGGTACTTCACTCTTTACACTGGCTCACTGTCTCTCAGAGATTTTAAAATACGACTGTTGGTTTACACTGCACTGAATGATTTATGGCCAAAATACGTTTCTGACCGTCTGCTACACTATCAACCATCCCGACCTCTCAGATTGTCTGTGACAGGTCTGCTTTCTTTCCCCAGAGTCAAGCCTAAACATGGAGAAGCAGCATTTAGTTGTGATGCACCACATATCTGGAGCAAACTCCCAGAAGCCTGCAGGCCTGCTGCAACTGTAACTTCTTTTAAACCAAAGCTTAGTATGTTAAAGCTTGTTTTAATTTATATTTTTCAGCACTTTAATTGAGTTTTTAATTGCATGTATTAAATGTCCTTTTATAATGTGTTTCTTTGCACTTTTTCTCGATGCTTTTGGTGTTTTATGTAGCACACTTTAAATTGCCTTATCGTTGAAATGTGCTATATAGCCTAAATGTAAACTTGCCTTGCCGTCACCAACTACAGCTATCACCCAGTTTATGCTCTTCACACAATGCATCAAATCAAAGGCTCTATACATTATTAGATAATACTATAGAACCAGTTTCAGTTTCTTTCCACCGGAAAATTACCAGATAGCAACAACAGATCTGTGCTCAGATGGTGACATCTAGTGGTTAAAATGCAGAAGAGCAGAAAATTGCTCCTTGGTATCATGTGCTGTTGAGCCACTGTTTTCCGCTCTTTATATATAATCTGATATTGTTCTGATTTGTCACCCATGTGTCTGTGTTGAGCATGTTGTTGGAACTAAGTGAGCACAAACACCTGCTACTCAGCTGTTCACAGGCACACACACTGTGGGGTTCAGTTTCTTGCTCAAGGGTAGTTCGACAAACAGACTGGACAAGTCGGGGATCGAACCACTTTGGTTTCAATAATGTACAACGCACTCTACCTCCTGAGCCACGGCCAGTCAAGTAGATCTTGCAAAGTGTTTTAGAGTTCCATGCTCTGCCCCCTTAGAAACCTTTAGTCTAGCCATGACTTGACGCCCATCTTTGTTTGACTTCTGACACTTTCACTCAGTTCCAATACCATGTTTCCCACTATCCCATTGCTACTAGCTAAACAATAATGTGCTGGAAACTTGAGACACAGCCAAATTTTCAGAAAGTGAACACTGTTGGCAAGTTGAGTTACTTGAATAATCCTCAGATGAGAAGATCATATCCACCAGAGTGTCACATGCTTCAGTGGAAGGGACACAACTCAAGGAAATCTGACCTTTTCTACAAAAGAGCTGAGTTGGTTAATGCAACAGATTTGCTTAAACTTTGCTGATATAGAAATGGTGCAGGATCTTAAATATTTCCTGTTCATTCTACATGTAATGTGTTTTTAAATGTTTCCGAATCATTTAAGTTTCTGATTATTTCAAGGTTTATGTGAAAATGAGAGTTTCACTGGGGTCTCAGACTTTTGGACAGCGCTGAATGTATGAAAAAGTGTATAGATACATAAACAGTAGGTGCTTTGAGAGGCGATGAGACCGCGCTCCCTCCAGGTCGGGACCCAGACACTGTTGAAAATAGGAGATTCTTAACTTTCTAATAATATCTTTTTTTTTTTTTTTTTTTTTTTTTTTTTAAAATTATATCATGTTCAATCCATACAGTTATCTCGATACAATTAGACAAGAAAACAAAAGGGACAAGACAAAACTTTATACATAAGGGCATCATGTAACAAAAACAAAGACATTAAGATGATTATTTAAGACTTTACAAATTTTAACTTATTGCTTTATTATTCTTCAATCCATGTAATGTTTTATAAGATAAGATAAGATAAGATAAGATAAGATAAGATGGTACAGCAGTGGGACAGAGTGCAAACAGGAAGCATCAGTGCAAACAGGAAGTCTTCAACAACTAAACAAGGAAAATACACTTAGAGTTAAAATAAAGTGGGAAACTGAGGGAAGCCTGACTATCACACAAGGGGAATGGGAAGAGATACTTAGAGTAGACAACAATGGAAAACGACAAGCTCTCCATCCTGGAGAGAATTTGGTTGGAAGAATGTCATGTGTTACTTTTATACTTCTGCCCAGAAAAAATCTTTCCAAAACCAAACGGACTGTTGGTGATTGTGTGGGAATAAAGCAGCAAATCACTTCCATATCTTCTGCCCTTTGAGTTGCTCCTTTTGGACTACAATTTATGATATTCTTTAAGTTTGAACTGATGTACCTGATTAGTCTGGAGGAACTTGAATGGAGAAAAAAGGATAAATATCTGCTGAGAATACTATTGGTAACATGCAAGAAATCCTTAACCAAGAAATGGCTGAAAAAGAATAGCCAAGTATTGATGATTGGATTGACCTGGGTTATAATATCTATATAATGGAGAAACTGACTTTCAGTTTGAGATCCCAGAAGGACATTTCTACTGAGAACTGGACAAAATGGCTGCTATATGTGTCAAACATTAGATCTGACTTTGTCTGATAAGTATTAGAAACACAAGGATGTGACTAGTAGCCCCCCCACTGCATCTATGTATGTCTTGTTTAAACATTCTTGATATATCCATTTATAATCTATTCTCTATCCTCATGTTATGATTTGAGTTATGTCTTGTAAAATTATTATTAATAATAATATTAATAGTCTGCATTTTGTTAACATATGTTCATACTGCTTCTACAAAAGAATAAAAAGAGAATTTTTTTTTTAAAAAAAAGGTCCAAAATAAACTTATCATTTAAAATCTTATCATTAAAAAAGATCTCTTCTTTCTAAATTGAACCAGTCTACATCATATGGAAATATTCTATATCTAACCAAAATAATTTTAGATATATTCATTCATAAAATAGGTGACAGATAATTTCAATTTTGTTATTGTAAAACACATTTTCCATCAAAATCCTTTCTGACTCTTCAGAGCACGTGCTTTACAGGATAAATCAAATGTATCATTTAATATATTCATTATCAAAATAATATATTCATAATATATATTAATATTATTCAATATTTCCTGTTGAAATTCTACATGACCAGAGTTGTTCATTTTAACCAACATACGTCGCATGACATGTGACTGTCACCCAGGTATGCTCTATGGTGGCCGGAAGGACACCTGACAGAGCCCACTGGCCTCCTCAGGCTGGGAGCGCGTGCTGTACTTCACGGGCTGTGCCGGAGTGACAACTACACAGAGAAGCCGGGGGACACTTTTATTTTGTAGCCAACAAGGTGAAAAACAAGCGTACCCAACAACAGGGTCAGTTTGACAAAGCAAGTTAGCGTGCACAGACTGAAGGGATATAATGAATCCAGGAATGGACACATGTTGGGACTTTAAGGCTTCAGAGGTAGGGACTCACCACTTTTAATCATCGCTCTTGTTTACTATGCCGGGTAACCGGAAATAATTATAGGCCTATTTTGGTGTTCACTGTTTCCGTAAATTGAGTGCAGCATGTCTACACTGACAGACGTCGTAAACTTTATAGTATTATTTTGATGCGTGATGCTGCTGAGCCGCTTCAAACAGCTTATGTGCGTTTGAAGAGGTTTTAATATCCTGAAAGCAAAGACTTTGTTTTTTTTTTTAATTGTTAAATGAAATAAATAAGTAAATAATCAAACGACACAATGAAGTTTGTCAAGTGTCAGCACTTTGATAATGCAAGGTGCAGAGTGCAGATGGTGCCTGAATATAAATTAAGCACTAAAAGTAAGGACATTTGTGTTTGGTAGATTATTTCTTTGTTGTAACAATGCTTCTTGGCAATAAATTTCATACCGTTGGAAAGCCTGTTTATTTCCCGAAGGAAATGCATTTGTGGGATGAGCAGCAGAGCTGAGTATGTGGCTTGGGCCCATGAAAAATTTGCCAAATCTTCTCTGCCAATGCCAAACAGCTTTTGTTTGCTGTTGACTCTTGTTTGGTGTTGTTTGGTGGATTGGTCTGAAGAAACAGCTGCCAGAAATGGTCAATTTAACAATTTATTAATTTAACAAACAGGCGCTTCAGCAGCATGTGGAAGAACCATACACAGCCACAACAGTCTGGCACCCCCTCCTCTTGCTGGTCACCAGCCTGGTCACAAACTGCTGTGGGATGGCATCCCGTTCTTCAACCAGCATTTGTTGCAAGTCAGCCAACATGGTTGGGTTGGTCACTCTGGCAGGAAGAGCACGCCCAAGCTGATCCCACAGGTGTTCAGTGGGGTTGAGGTCAGGACTGCTGGAAGGTAGTCTCTGATAAACCCCGCTCTGTGGGGGAAGCATTGTCATCTTAGGGGATAGAGTTCGGTCCCAGACTGTGGAGATATGTGATTGCCACTGGTTGTAGAATTTCATCTCGTTATCTCAATAGCAACAGCAAAAAAAAGCTGTTTGGCATCGGCCAAGAGGATTTGGCAACTTTTTCATGGACACAACCCACATACTCAGCTCTGCTGCTCATCCAACAAATGCATGTTCCTTACAAATGTGGCACTGGTTAAAAGGGAAATAAACAGTCTTTCCAGTAGTATATGATTTATTGCCAAGAAGCATTGTTACGACAAAGAAATAATCTACCAAAAAAAAAAATCCTTACTTTTTGTGCTTAGTTTACAATGATAAATGTAACAGGTTGCTGCATCTACATGATGTAGGTGGATATGACAGTATGAATACAGCATGTTTGGATTATGTTTGACAGATATTAACGTGCCAACAGTGTTTACATCATAAGAATATGTAAGTTACAGGTAAGGTGTTACAGGGACAGGTCCTGGTACTATGGACTGGTTTTAAAGGTTAAACTGTGTGAGTTTTAGGGCCATTTTGTAAAATCCAGTGGTGAGGATTACAGAGGTTTTTACCAGGAGCTGAATTATCTGCAGAGGTCTCTTCCTCTCCAAAACAAATAGACCCAGGGTTATAAACTGTTATTTATTCTGTGGTGGCTGACAAAAAAATTACCCTGTTTAGAGCCAGTGTTTGATTTGTCCAGTGTGACTTTTTATGGATTTGAAACGTACATTGTCAGATCTGATAATCATACAGCCAGTGCATGGTACATGTTTTTCATAGTTGTATGATTAATTGGAAGACTTTGAATGAGGAACTGTCCCTTAAATGTTTAATATATTTTCCATACACAGTACATACTGTTTGCTGTTGGATGTGACCTACATACATGTGCTCTCTGTGAATAGATGTACAAACTCTGTGACTAGGCCACAATGACATGTGACTGCCTTTAACCCAGAGTGTATCAGGCGTGGTAGATAGTTACCTCAAAGAAACTGATGACAGGGGCCTAAGTATAGACAGTGCAGGCAGTGCGATTGCACTGGGGCCCCTGGGGTGGAGGGGCCCATAGAGAGAGTGGGCCCTTGTAAGTGATTCAGATTGCCCCCTTTGAAATATACCTATATTCAAAGTAGGGATGCGTACGATTAAACGTCCGCCCCCTCACTAGTCGGCACCAGAAATATTAGTCGGTTAAACCAATTAGTGTTTTACTCACGTACAAGGCTACTTAACGGTCATGCAGCCACCTGCCACTAGTGGGTGCTACAGAGCTGTCAGACAGCAGTAGACTGGAGTTTTAAAACAGCACAGTGGGAAATTGGAGACATGTCCTCTTGCAAAACCAGCTCAGTTTGGCAGGACTTTGATTTAGAAAATGCAAACAATGTAGACTGTGTCAGAAAAAAATGGCATTTGATTTTTGACATGGGGTGAAGTGAAGTAACAAACAGAAGCACACATTTTTGACCCAAGCGGTGCTTTCAAAGCATCCATTTATTGATGATTTTAGCAGTTCTCAATACACATTTAGATTTATTGCATGAGGCTGAATAAGGTTCCCTCACTTTACGTGTTGTATTAACTTCTGCCACAGGGTGGTGCAATCACTCCACCTATACGGTTTACACTTTCCTCCCCTTTAAAGACTGATGGAGGACAAAAACATCTTTGGCAAATAAGTGCATATAATAAATCTTAAATTTAAAGTTGATCTTAAAATTGAAAACATGTTTTTATTGCAGTCGTCAGTCCCAACATGCAGATAGTTTTTTTGTGTTTCCCTATGACAAGAGTGATGATAAAATAAGATGAATAAGATCATGGATTTTATTTCCTTAACAACACACAGATAAACAAACGCTGCACTCTGAGAGCAATTTCTTTTATGAAGTAGTGTTTTACAGTAACTCATGTTTGAGGACAGATATATTGGCTGGGTAATTTGCTCTCTGCCTCTCTCTTTTGGCTTGGAATACTAAATATTTTGGGGGGGATTTAAAAACCATTAAGTGGGCCACATAAAAGAGAGCCAGGCACAGTGATGGTCATTTCACCCCTCAAACAGAAATGGTAATTGGCTAATTTCTGTTCTAACGCGTGCCATAAAAGCCTCGCCAACCCTTTTAATTACGCCTCCATGAAAAGACTTGCTTTGCACAATAAAAAATGGTGTCAATTAGTATGCAGAACAATGTTTAACATATCAGAAAATTAATCTACACAGCACTTTGAATTAAAAGTTTCTTTCTGGAATAACTAGGGCAGGCCAGCTGAGAATGCTATTGTATGTGGTCTAAATTACTCCTTTGTTACCGCTGTTGAAAAGCAATTAAAACAGGGATTCAAGTGTGGCCGTATTCTCCACAAACCTGTCACTGTTATATACTGGAAATAAAAAAGCTCTATGTCTACTATCTGTTCAACTCGGGCTCATTTATGTCGAGCCTTGAAGTGAATTGGATTCTGAAAGGATAAAGTATGGAGAAATTGGAAGCTATAACAGAGAGTCGGGGAGGATTCTTGCCAAAGGAAGTCCTGTTTACTCATGTTATTGTTACGGAAGAGATGAGCTTATCTGATACCTCGCTCTTATTAATGATGAAGGACTGTGTGGCTTGAATTTAAAAGCTGCCTCGGGCCATGTTTTTATGCAGCTGGACTATATTTCTTCTGTGCACATCCTCCAGTTGCTTCATAACTGTTTTTACAGCATCATGTTTTCATTTTAAACATGTTTTTTTATTGCAAAAAAAAAGTACAGAATTGCTGGTTTTATTTGTTGCTTTTATTATTTAGTATAACTATCTACATTATCTCCTATCTAAATGATCAGATTATTAAATTATAAGCCAGTTAATGAGTTGTACATGGCTAAAAACAATGCCGTTTTTTACCAGGTCTCAGGTCTGATCAATGTCACCCAGCTTCTCCGTCTAAATGCCAGCAGCCCACTTCCTGGTGGGAACCACCCCAGAGGCGGTCGACAGCAGCTCATTTCCCTAAAACACACTCTTTTTAATTAAACAAACGAGCATAATAAAGGAGAGAAAAAGAAAAGGAGATGCTCCCGCTATTCCCGTGTGAGGAGAAGTTCATTAATATTTAGAGACCCTGTGGGCTTCCAGACATTTTCTGCCGCTCTGCTTGGTTTTTGCCAGTAATAAGGCGGCAAGATACAGGCAGCATGCTGGTACTGCATTGCTTTAATGGCCGCACACTTAGCTCTGGTTAGAGGTAGAATTACTGTATGCATGATGGAGATACTCTGGATCATCCTAACTGCGCTTGGTACAAAACTAGAATGTTTCTGTTGTGTTTCGCATATTTCTGAGTGAAAGCATAGGGCTGCCGTCAAATTTTCCTAGTCGACCAATGGTCATAATTTAGGGCCATTAGTCGACAAGTCGCCCACATGTTTATGATATTGATTTAATTGTTGAGTTATATATTTTGGGCCTTGGGTTCGTCCTTCACCTTCTCAAAATGATCCCACACTTTGGATTTCCTGCCCGACATGTTATTAACTAGCCTGTGGAATAACCGCAGGTACCAGCCCTGGAAATTAACCTGACTCCTGTCTGACTGCTGAGCGTGGCCACTTCCTGTGTCTGTCCTTTCAAATTAAATTCCCACATGGTCCAGTCATATAGATTTCAATTTATTTTGACATGGTGCCGCTCATACCAGATTTCTTTATTTTTTTCCTGCGACAAAGCGACCAATAAAATCTTGCCGACAAATAACCTTTCTGGCCGACGAACGTTTGGTTGACTATTAGGGGGCAGCTCTATGAAAGAAACAGTTTGACATTTGGTGAATTACATTTATTCACTTTTTTGTTGCCTATAGTTGGGAAGGATAATTAATATCACTCTCATATCTGTCAGCTGCATTTGGAAATCTGCAGAGAGGAGTTGGTTAGCTTAGGTTAGTATGATGACAGGAAGAAAGCAGACAATATATCCACCTACCTGGCAACTTACCATTTACGATGAGATTTGATAAATTGTCCAACACAGCAACTGCTAAACCATATCTTGAAGTTATTTTTTCCTTTGGGCAGAGCCAGGTTAGCTTTTGCTTCCAGTGTTTTGCTAAGCGAACTGTGTCCTGGCTCCAGCTTTATACAATGGACAGACTTTTGGTCTTCTAGTCCGTCTCTCAGATAAAGTAGAAGTTTTCCCCAGAACCTAGTTACTACCACTTTTTCCATAGTTACTAGTTTCCTAGTAACTGCAGAGAACTTGGATTGATAATCTTTAACTTTGGATAGCTATTGATAGCATGGATGTATGAAGAGAACTGGATACAGTGTTGGAGGCAGGGCCCTGTTCATTCCTATGAGAGATGCTCCGTGGCAGATGAAGCCAAAAAAGCTGTATGTAGTGTGAAATTATGCGTCTCTTCTGCGCTGTGCAGCCCTCAAGGGAGCACACTAGAGACTTGCAGTGGCTGAGTAGCTAACTTCTTGTCCACTGAGCTGCTAACTTCCAGTTTAGCGCTCTGCTAACTTAAATGGTGATAAAAAAGATTCAGTCGTGCAGCTCTTCTAGACTTTAAAAATGTGATCACAGAAGTTTGACATTCAGAAAAAAAATGCCCACTGATTTACAGATGTCACATGTAAGTCTATGGGAAAAAGTCTTTTTGGACCCAATGGCATCACATGATGGACCCAGATGTTGTAATTCCACATTTGACTTCAAACCCTGGCGCTGGACCAATAGCTACTGGGGAAGACCAGACACTATCCTCTTCTTGTTTTGGTTGTGCAATGGTTAACACGCTTCCTTTGTGCCGTAAATCGAGTCTTTGTTTTCCAGGTGGCAAACAGAATTGCACAGTAAAAGTGAGGCTTATAGGGAAATAATCATAATGCAAATGTTGTCATCATTCTATTGTCATTACATTGTGCATCACCATTAACTTCATAATGACAAATTAAATCAAAAAACATGACTATTTCTACGTTAACATTTTAACAAGCTTTAAGCTTTCTAACCTTGTTCTAAACTATTAATCTTGTAACTGTATGGGCTCAAATAAAGGCTATCAAGATCTTGAAATGTTCGGAATTAATCTCAAATTTAATCTCGTCCTTGTAAATACTTTTCTAAAGACCGTGTGGAGCCCAAAACAGAGCTAAAAGACAGCAAGTGTTGGGTTTAAACTCATCATGTTGATAGAAATATGATTCCAAATGAATGCTAATGTTGCACCGTTTTTGCCGGATGTGTAGCAGCTGTCCGCTAACAAGCAACTTTGCCATGTACTGTAAGTCAATATGTCAATGTTGTGTATACAGATTGCCAAATTTAGGTCACAAAATGTGCAGTTTTGAGATAAGTTTGCAGGTACAGTATATGTAGCATTTATTGCTTTTGGAAGTTATTTTGGGAGATTCAATTCAACATAAGCAAGTTCACAGAGTTTAGCAATAAAACAGTTTTTTATGTTCACCTCAAGTATTTCAAG
Organism: Epinephelus fuscoguttatus; assembly: GCF_011397635.1. Taxonomy (NCBI): domain Eukaryota; kingdom Metazoa; phylum Chordata; class Actinopteri; order Perciformes; family Serranidae; genus Epinephelus; species Epinephelus fuscoguttatus. The sequence continues at coordinate 36,325,074 of NC_064761.1, forward strand.
TACATAATAGTGTAAGATTCAGGGGAAGGTTTCTCAAAATAACACTGCCATCTCAGTTTCTTGAGAATATATTTGATACCCGTTTTATTCCTCCTTTGGGGCGCAATCCAACTTTTGAAAAGCTCTGCAGTAAACCTGACTTTGATATCAAAGAAAACTACTGCCTGTGTTGGGCGGGCGTTCCATACTGTAGGCTTGTTGTTGCCTTTGTAGTCATCTTGTTGCTTGTCTCTTAATTGACAGAGAAAGTAGACCAAAATGTTATGGATTGTGGGTGTTATCTCCAGTCTAGCATCCCCTCAGCGCACCGCACAACTCATTTCTCACTTTGGTTGCAGGGGCTTGGAGCGCGTCTCTTTCTTACAGCCCTCAGAAGTCAGGTGGCCCTCAGCCATTCCAGCTGTCTGTCGGGTGTCATTGTGAATCAGCGTCACGCAGGGGTGTAAAAGACAATCACACAGTTTTACATGCTACATTTGCCTTTAATCGAGGGGAAATTGTGCGCAGAGCCGAGCCCCAAATAGAAATCTCCAGCAACACTTCTGTGCATGTGTAATTAGCACAGTAAATCTCCTAATTAGCTTGTTGCATTGTCAGTGGTTATAGCAGCATCCGGATGGGGCGGTGTGTGGTGGGTCTGGGGTGTGGTGGTGATGGTGGGGGAATCCAGCAGATGGCTGCGTGCTGTCTTCCAGGCACACAGTCGTAGAGCGGAGAGGCTGAGGCTGTGTCAGACGTTTCTCCGTCAGGCCACTGCCAGGAGCCCGCCGACCCCCCCCGACCCCCATGCCCCAACCCTGCTCTCCTCCACCCCAGCAGCCACAGAAGCAGAAGTTAAGAATAGAGGAAGTCTTGTCACATTGCATGTAAAGGCATCCTGTGTTCTGAGGGGTGATACGCACTGGAAACAAACAATCGCCGCTCGGCTGTGCAGCCCTGATGTTTGTTTTTCTCCCCTAGTTATTAGTGCCTTTTGGTCAGATACTGTCAAAGATCTGCACTGCTTACAGCTGAGTTTAGGCCTCAAGTTGACATAATCCAATGTGGGCCCTTCTGTATTGGTTGTTTTATCGAGAGTCTGGATATGCCACTGGATTACAGTACCTATGTTGATATCATTAAGAAGTCTATGCTGTCAAATCTTCTCTTTTCAGTTTTTTATGCTACTGTATTTTTGTCAAGGGAGTGTGGATGAAAATGTTTTAATGAGATGACAAAGATGCTTTGTGTAGGATTGTGTGACTTATTCCAAAACTCAACAAACCAAATAAGATTTGGATGTAGAAATCCCAATTCTGTGAATGGAGACAGAAGCTGTAAAAGTCCTCCATCGTTGGTCACTGCTACTAAAATGCACCCTATTTAGGACGAATCATCACAGCTGCCCTAAGTCGTGCTTCAGCCTGTCTGAAATCTGTTCTGACGCAGAGAACAAAAGCAGTTTCAGGGACTTCTTTCTCCTCCAGATGTTGAACTTGATTCGAAAAGAAAAGGTGATTTTGAGGGGGTTGGGAAAAGGAGGAGGGAAGGTGGGGGGGGGCTCAGCGGCAGCTGCTGCAAGAAAGAGAGCAGAGAGGGATGGAGCATTACAGTGCAATGTCGAAAGGTGAGACAAAAACACAAAAACATTTCAGGGCAACAGCAGCATTGGGCAAAGTGTGTACTTTGATTGTCAGATGTTGTGGTTGATGGATTTCTTGCTGCACCGTCTTGTTTTTCTCTCTTAAAATTGCATTTCATCCTTATTTATAGGGCGGCCCACACAATTAACAAATGTAATAACCTGAGAGATCGCCGTTTGTTCATATTGAAAAATAAATAGCTTGTTGATGAAGTTTTAGGTGACTATACACACAGAAGATTAAGATTAAAATTAATTGATTCTGTTTCTGGACCACATTAGCATTTGTGAAAAGTTCCAATATGGCTTTTGTTTCTTTCAAAGCCATGACACCACATTAATCAAAGCCAAGACTAATAATATTGGCTACTGCTTTTCCACCCCTGCCCCCATCACCTGCAGTGTCCCTCAAGGTTCATTTTAGGTCCTCTTTTATTTTACATTTACATGCTGCCACTCTATATTGTACAGCCTATACACATATAATATAATAGAATAGAATAGAACTTTATTTATCCCTGAAGGGAAATGCAGCTGTCCAGCAGCTCATAAAAGACAAAAAACAACCACAATTCCCCTCGTCAACAACAACACAGTGGTATTAAAATAGACGTAAAATAAGTTAAGCCAGTTGTGGCCAACGTGTTGTGTATAAGTGTGTAATAATAAGGAAAGATAGCTGTTTATTGATACCGAAAACCAAATACCAGCTTGTTGAAGTTTTAGGTGATTATACAGATAAACAATATAAGGAAATCAATTAAATTTATTTATGAACAACAAAAGTATTTAAAAAAAAAACATCCAATCTGGCTTTTGTTGCTTTCATAGCCCTGAGCCTGTACTAATCAAGCCATGACCAATGATGTATTGCTTTTCTATGTCTGCCACTGTCACCTGTGGAGTCCCTCAAGGATCAATAGATAAAGCCAGATAAAATTGAAATTAGAGCACAAGTAAAACACTGAAGAGCATCCAAAAAGTGAAAAACAGAGCGGCTAACTTCTGGTTTGGTGCTCCACTAACTTTATGGGGGATAAAAATTATTTAATTATTTAATGTTATTGGACTAAATGGATCGGATGGAGCGGCAGTAGCTCCATAGGGACTTGGGTTGGGAACCAGAGGGTCGCTTGTTCTAGTCGCCATCTGGACCAAATATGGAGCGTGGACTGGTGGCTGGAGAGGTGCCAGTTCACCTCCTGAGCACTGCCGAGGTGCCCTTGAGCAAGGCATCGAGCCCCCCAACCGCTCGGGGCGCCTGACCAAGGCAGCCCCCTCACTCTGACATCTCTCCACTTTGTGCATGTTTAGGTCCTGTTTGTGCATGTGTGTGTCTTTCAGACCTGTGTGTTAATGACAAAAGAGTGAAAAAATTGAATTTCCCCTCAGGGAGATTAATAAAGTATATAAAATTAAAAATTAAAAAAAAAATCCAGATAGGGCTGCACAATGAATCAAATTTTAATCATGATGGGTCAAACGAAAATCATCCATTTATCAGTTGTCATCAGATGTAGCACAAGGTTAAAGTGAGAGCAGTGCTCTGTTGATTTAATTTTGGGTAAAAAATTTGGGCAAAAATGTATGTATATTTTGCTTCTAGAGGATGCACTGGATTCAGGTGAAGAGGAACCTTACTTTAAGTCTCAATTTGATGCAAAGATATGTGCATTAGCAAGAATATAGCACAACATGGAAGTGAAAGCTGTGCTCAGTTGATTTAAATGTGAAAGTGCAATAAAATTATGTTGAATAAAGTTAATGAAAAAAATAATCGTAATTGTCATTTTGGCAATGATCATGAAGTCCTAAATAGTGAAATTAGTCACTTTGTGGAGATTGTGATGCTCAGGGACTATAAATCCACAGATTCCATGCCTGCCCCATCACCTGTGGTGTCCCTCAAGGATCAATTTTAGGTTCTCTTTTATTTCCATTGAAATTAAATTTTATGTGTATGCTGATGATACACAACTGTAGTTTCTCAACAGTTCCTCCTATCATTTGACAACCAAGCATCCAGGGCGGTACAACCGTCTTTCATTTTTAACCCCTTGAAACCTGGATAGACATCAGTTTTCTTGTGCTGCATTCAAACACCTTGAGCAGTCGTTTCAACCTTTGAAGCCTCAGTAAATTGGTTTGATTTCTTAAAAAAAATGTGCAAAAAGGGCAATAAGAAAATTGCAAAAAGTGACAAGAAAAAACAATTATAATATGATTATAAAATTATCAAAAAACTAGGAAAAATTGCCCAGAAAAAATATTTATAATTATCATAATTATACTTCTAAAATTATATTAGAGAAAAAAATTCTCGGTCATTCTCTTTCTAGATACAGTTTATATATATATTTAGGCTTTTTGTATATCATTTCCCTGTTGTTGTTTTTTTGTTTTAGAACTGATTTCAAGATTTTGCTAATAAGTGTTAAATCATTTTGCATGGTCAGGCTGCTAATTACATTCTTGATTTGTTAATGTGTTATGAGCCACAATCTGTGATCCTTTGGCAGGGGTCTCTTGGTCGTGACAACAACACGCCTTATTAATTATTACCTGTCTATTACAAATGTACTGCACTGTAGCATCTTTGAAATCACTTCTTAAAATTCACTATATATTGGAAAACCTCTTGTGAATTCGAAATATATATATATATATATTCAAATATCCTGCTTTTAACCTTTTTTGTTTTTTATGTTTTGCATCCTCCTCAGTGTTTATTTTGTGGTCTTTTTAACATTTGTATGGTTTACTCTGTTTACAATTATTATCATTATTATTGTTATTATTATTATCATTATTATTGTTGTCTGGGGTCTTTTCTATCCTTCTGTTAGCTTGAGATTCATATGGGATGGGGGTTTCCCTTCATTTATTTGAGACCTCTGCCATTGTTTAAGTATGGGCTCTTCATAGCTTCAAGCAAAACGCTGATCGATTTTTTTCCGCCTTTAATCTTAAAGTCTAAATTTATGACAAACTTACAATAGTATTAGTGTATAAATATATTATAATGTAGCTGGAGATTTACTGTAACATCCCTATTTTAATGCAATTAATAATTTAATGACATGCTTGATGTGAATATTATTTTGTCAGATGTCAGCTTGCCAGAGGCACAAATATTCCGAAAGTGTGAAGTGTCAAAAAATGAATACAATTTGAGAAGCCAAGTGTCCTATATATATCTCATATAGTTTAATTAAATGACATCCAGTGATTGAAAAAGATATAGTTTCAATTAAAGAGCTTTAATTGAAAAAGGTCATTTCAAAAACTAAATGTTCTATTAGAAATTCAATTACCTCCCAGAGAAAAGGAATATAATATAATTCTTCATAATGGACTCTGGAATGTAATAAGTCGGCCAATTAACTATTTTTTATTTGATTTAGGTAGATTTTATGATCTTTGTTCACAATATCAATTACATGGAGAGCTTTGTGTAGGCAATGTTCATAATGGCTGCAAATGGCAGAGGAGGAAAGAACCCTTGACTAATTAATGCATCCCTAACCAGCTTTCAATTATAACACAAATCATGCACTAACACACATCTAGGTCAGGATTCTCAGCCTTTGTTCAACGTGGAGTTTTATAACAGAAAACTTATCTTTTTCAAACAAAATCTGACATTTATGTCAAAATAGCAACATTATAACAGAATACATTATTAAAAGTTATAGTACTGCATGTACATGTGTTATGTTGAGTTAGTTTTCAGAGGTTGGAGCGGCGTTTTAAACATTGTCAGGTGAATCTTTGCACCGTCTGGCTGCTTTTACACTTTTGACAGATATCAATCAATCCAACAGATGAGGTCAGCTGTTTTAATTTGCTCACGCTGCGTCCGGGGAAATGAATATTCAGCACTTTGATGATAAAGCTTTGCTGTTTATGCACACTGAAGACATTAATTTGCTGGCACCATTACTTTTTTTTCCTCAGCACATTTACTATAACATACTGTACCGGCTGTAACAAGCTGAGAAATTTTCAAAAAAGCAGAAAATATAAATGTTTAGTTGTGCGCTGCAAGCCATTTTTCCTCACTTGTACAGAGTGATCCGGACTTTTTCAGCAATGTTCTGTTCCATTCATAGTCTGGTCCAAAATAGCCCACAGTAAGAAGAAGCATTCTTAACCATGTGACTTCCCTTAACTTCCAACCTATCTGACCCATAGGTCACGCTCAAATAAAACACCAACTAACTGCCAGATATGTTATATATTTTATTATAAGATATGATGGCATCAAATATTGTGTCACTCTATTGGAATACAACTTACTTTATATTACCATTCGGGTTCATTTTCCATTTTACACAGAAAGATTGTGCTTTATAATCAATTACATTTCATATAACAGCTATAGTCATCTGTGATGATGATCCAAAAATATAGGTTAGGGCTGTAGCCAGGATTTTAAAAACACCGAGGTCATATTGTAGGTCCAAGTCCTCTCAAAATACCCCCACCCCCTCCTATTAGTCTGTACATTTTTTTATTTATTAATTTGGATTTATTGTGGGGGTTTTTCTATTGTGTTAATAGTTTTCAAATATAGTGCATCTTAGATACTGAAATCAGCCTTCAAAGTACTCATTACATGTAAGATTTTAATTGCAAAATGTAAATCTTTTCTGGCCAATTATGTATACAAAAGAAATTTGACTGTTTTTATATTTATGTCTATTAGTGCTTATATATCTACCCTCTGTTAAAGCTTGCTGTAACTTTTTTCCAGTAAGTTACTGAAAAAGTTATTTTACAGTGTTATTACTATACCTTAATTTGTAGTGTCATTGCTGTGTTTTCATTAGCAGTACTTTTACTGTTTTTTTTTAACTATAGTGTTATAATCAACTGTCAAAGTGATTTACAGTCGAGAAGAATGACAGTAGTGGCCGAATATTTCCCCACAATGCTTTTATGTTTACAGTAACATACTGTACTGTACATACTGTACAAAACATACTGAAGGGCTATACATGAATGGCATGATAATATACAGTATGCATGTATACATATGTGTATATGCAGGATTTATATTGACAGTGACAGAGCAACTGCATGATGATATGTACATGTTAATGAAAAAACACAGAGGACAACATGACCTGAGTGTTCTCTGTGGTAGCTGTGTGCATATTGCTTGTCATACTTAACGTACTTCATCTTCTATGCAGAACTCTTCATATGTAGTATTTTTACAGCGTGGTATTACTATTTTGATTTGTGTAAATTACCTTCCACCACTGGTGTGTTATGAGAAAACAGGCCTGTTAAAGACGTCCTTTGTGACTGAGCTGGTGAATGTGACATGGTTTAGCTTAGAGGCAACTGCGCATTAACGGTAACACTGGTGTCATCAAATAATTAATAATGAGGATACCAGAGAAAAAGTCAGATTTTAAATTCCGAGAATTTGATCAGAAGCTGGCCTCTCATTTTCCTTTGTGTCTCCTCAGTTCAGTATCACTGATACTAGTCAGTTATATTAAGCTGACAAGTTACTAAAACATAGCATGGCCTTTTATAACAGTATTTCACAGAGCTGTAATGATCAGACGATTGACAAAAAAAATTCGTCAGTCATTTTGTTAAGCCAAAAAATTGCAGTTTTCCTGTTACAGCTTCTCATGTGTGAATATTAAGTACTTTCCTCTGTTTTGTGTGATTATAAATTGAAGGTTTTGGACAAAAAAACCAACTTGAAGACATCACATGAACTCTGGGTAGTATCCTGACATATATTGGACAAAACACGTAGTCGATCAATGGAGAAAACAATCAGCAGATTAATTGCTAATGAAAATTGTTGTTAGTTGCAGCTCCTCTTTCACTCTGTTTGCTGGAGATGAAGATAGTGTCGTGGGTCCAGAGCCAAAACCTAGCAACATCAGGTTGTGTCCAGCAGGGGGCAATGTTAACCAGGGAGGGAGGAGAGTTGGGGCATGAAGGAGAAAATTTGTTGCTGCAAACCAAAACAGACCAAAACCAAATTATATGTTGCATGATATCAATTAAACTCTGCTCCAGCAACAGAAAGAGATAAACTATGATGTGGTTGGTTGATAAATAGCTTACAAGCATCATGATCCTTGATTACAACATGCAACAATTATATACAGAAGGCCATAAACTGTTCCTAAATGTTGAGGATCCACGTCAAATGTACAAATGTACGACTGCTGCTGCTGATGCAGAGTGAAGAGTGTTTTAAATGATCAGATCTTCTTTGTGAAACACACAAAGTAAACAAACACCTGATTCACAGGAAAGAGACACTTTGATACCCGATCAACTGATTGATGCTGCACACAAACCAGCTTTATTACATGTTTAGTCTCAAATCCCCCAATGTGAAAATGTGTGCTGTTTGAAAGACATTGTGTTCGAGACACACACACACACACACACACACACACACACACACACACACACACACACACACACACACACACACACAGTGTAACACTACAAGCTGAATAATTTCATAGCGCTTCCTGAGGCAAATAGGAGTGAGAGTACCACACGAGCAGTGGATTATTATCACTGCATAATGTATTTTCACCTTCATAGGTGAAGTGAAAGTGTCATGCAATTATTCTGAATTGTTACCAAAAACAGAGCAGAAACAAAACATCAGCTGTGACAGAGATGAAGGAGATGATTCAGGTTGGGAACACAGAAATAACTGTTTTTCTTTTCCCTAAAATGGATCAATCAATCAGTTTTTAACACCTGCATATTAAGTGGTGATGTCTGAATATTTTATAAAATATATATAGACAAAGTATATTGTAAAAATTAAAATTATAATAGGCCAAATAATAATAATAATAATAATAATAATGATAAAAGCCCTGGATCTAATAACCTGTCATTCTGTTTAAATCTACTTAGTTACATTACACCACTGTTGGCGTAAATACATACATTTAACTATTTTCCAACGCGAATCTAAACATTTTTAATAACATTGTTTGCTTTTACTAATAATTTTTTTGTCATCAAAATTCATACTTAATCTGGAAAGTTAAAAAAAAGAAGAGTTTTTAATAGAAGTGAGGGGAATAAAAACCGATACAGCATATCACGATATTTTCATCTGACAATATATTGTCACACAGTTTTTATTCTATAAATTATTAGTAGTAAAGATACAAATGTAACTGTAGGCAGCCCACTAGAATTATATAATCTTTTCTTTTTTCAGTCCACTAGATACATTTTGCTGCGGCTGCAAAAAAAAAGACAGACTGAAAACTTTAACTTATTAGATAAAACAGATGTTGGCAAAGTTTTCCTTAATTCACAGCGTAATAAATTGCAGTATATTTTATCGCAATGCTCGGCATATTGCAACATGTAGCACATCGTGACTTAGGTATCGTGATAATATCGTATCATGGATCCTCAGTGAATTCCCAGGGTTAATGAGGTACTTGAGTAGAGCTTGTTGTTGAGGATCTCCCTGGATCCCCCCCACTGAGGTCAGGGCTAAGCCCCCAATATCCCCAAATCCTAGAAACGCTCCTGTGCATGTTGATTACTGTTATGATCTTGACTTTTGCTTCTGATATGCTTTAACTGCCTTTTAAGACAGTTTTGGAAACATAACATTTAATGAAGCACTGTTCTCAAATGCAATGTTGTCCTACTTTATCCCTTTATTCCACCACATATTATACGTTCCATCTCATTACTTTTACATAAGAGCTACAGCTACTTTAAGGATTAATACTTTCATACAAAACATATCTTCATCTATAAAATATGATGCATTTAAAGACGGAAACCCATAGTTCTAGTTAAAACTAGCTCTGGCTTGACCAGCCAAAACACAAAATGTTACCATCATGTTCATACATTAATAATTTAAGGGCATTAAAAGAACGTGGTGACAGAGACATGTGGTCACTATGTTTGTATAGTTGTTTTGTTGTGAATTTTTAGTTGCATTTTAAATGTGTTTTGATTGGCTGCTACCTTGGACTCTCTTGTAAAAGAGATTTTCACTCTCAGTGGGAGTTCCTGGTTAAATAAAGGTTAGATAAATAAAAAATAATAATCCGGTAATATAATATATATAATAACACCCCCTCTTAAAGGAGCCATTCTGCATAAAGAACACTTTTGAGTATATTTCATGTTGCTGTCACACATCCTTTCTTCCTGGCAGACACATTTGTTAGTCATTAGTTATTTTTTTTATTCAAATTTTTGGTCATTTTACAGTTTTTAATTGCAGTTTATCATTCAAGGCAAATATGGCTGCTAGTTATTTGCTTTTTGGACTTTTCCATCGTTTTATTGTGGTTGTTATAATATATTATATTTTCATCTAGCCTGTGTGAATGTGAGCTCAGGGCTTTGCTATAAAATGCTCAGTCAGTTTTCCTTGGATAAACAGTTGATGGTGATGATGATGATGATTAACGCAGGACTTTAAATTATTAGCTGTATTTATAACTTGTGGTGTTTACTGAAAAGATCAGTGTGCTTCTTTCTATTTAAGATGACATTTCAACAAATACAATGCTTTATTGAAAAATGAATAGCGTTAAAAATACTAACAGGACAATGTGTGTAAAAACGATTAATGAAAGGAGAGAATCTCATAACACCTGTCATCAAATTCACATTTCTACTGTAAGTGTGTATTTCATTGTTCCTCCTCCTTCTTTGTTCGGCATCTGAAGCATCTATGTCTCAGCCAGGCCACGGGGTGTCTATCAGAGTTAAGTTGTGGAGGGAGATTAAGCCTCTGTGTGTGTGTGCGTGTGTGTGTAGACTGTGTGTTTATGTGCTCCTGTGCGTGTGTGAGTGAAGGGTTGGGGCAGCAGCTGGCCGAGGCTTTTTTTCAGTGCACCCGCCTTGGGGAGCCCCCACTCCAGCTGTGATTGATGCGCTCCTGTTGCTGACCGTGCAGAGGCCAGAGCACAGAGACCCGCTGAGGCTGATGTTTATTTGTGGTCAGAAACCGCCTCGGTCAGGGGGCCCTGGTCGTCAAACATCTTAATCCTCACAAACACAGCTCTGGGTCTGATTTTCTCCTCAGAAAGGACACATCAAGTTGTCTTCTGGCTGTTGACTGAAGCACACTGAGCTAAATCTCTGCTGATTAGTTGTTGTTTTTCACCATTACGTGAAATGTGAAATATCTGTGAGAAAGGCTCAGAACACTTGGTTTGTATATCTTGGAGAAGGAGGTATTCTCTTCGCATAAGAACCAAATCTGTCGTGAGAAACCTTGTGTGTGTTGCTGCAACGCGGCCAGATATAGCTGGAGACAGTGGAGTCTAAACACTCAGGACTTATGTTTCTGTGGGAGAGTGCCAAATACACTCATGTCTCTTTGATCACAGTGGACGTTGGCTTCTCGGCCCTGAATGAAGAATGCTTTTTGTATGTGACATTCTGGAGCACTTAAAGGAAATGATCGGTCAAAGTGCAATCAACAGGCGAAGCCAGAGCTTCATACCTAACTCCCAGCGGGGCCGTAGAGGTAAACCCAGCGAGGTCTGAGCGCACTGGGGGGAGACGAGCTCGGCCCATTTGTTTTTGTTAGACTGGAGTCATGTTCAGGTGGAGGAGAGAGTCTGTACTATTATTACTGTGTTTGCACAAAGCTGGTACTTAAGAACTGTAATTATTCAGCTGATTGCATGTGGCTCATAATGCAAAATTATTTAATTGTTATCTCAGATAATGAGAAAACAGACTTAATAGTCGCTGCACAGCTCGTTGGTCTTTATGCTTATCACAAACAAACAGTTGTAAATCTCACATAGTGAAAACAATCTGCCAAAAGGAAATCAACCAATCAGATATTAATGATTTTTACAGATAAAGGCGTGTGTGTGTGTGTGTGTGTGTGTGTGTGTGTGTGTGTGTGTGTGTGTCAGGGGTCGTAAGCAACTAAGTACATATACTGCACTTAACTATTATGAGGTATTTCCATTTTATAACATACCTTCACATTATACTGTACTCTATAATTCAACTTTACTACATGTTAAAGAGAAATATTGTGCTTTTTACTCAGTTACACGTCCAGCTGTAGTCGGCGACAGAGGAGGAAGTATTCAGATCCTTTACTTAGGCTAAGTAAAAGCAATTAGAGCTGCAACGATTAGTTGACTGAAAGAAAATTAATCGCACACTATTTTGATAATTGACTAATCAATTCAGTCATTTATCAAATAAACATGTCGAACATTTGCTGGTTCCAGCTTTGTTAATGTGACAATTTGCCTCCTTTCGACGTCATTTATGGCAGTAAATAAGGAGATTTTCAATTTTGGACTGTTGGCTGGAGAAAAGAGGGAAATTAAAGATGTCACTTTGGGTTCTGGGAAAGCATTTTTTGACGTTTTATTGACTAAAGGATTTATCGATGCATCGTGAAAATAATCAGTAGATTAGTGGACAGTGACAATAATGTTTAGTTATCTAATTGATTACATGCTCTGTGATTAATAGATCTAAATCGCACACACAACTGTTGCTGTGCAAGTATTTTTAAAACTTCAGTTAAATTGAATTTTGGCAGATGTGTCATAGTGAAGCTGCTGGATTTTGGACACAGTCTTCTACCACTGAAACTTTTTGTAGGGGAATTAGTCAGTCAGTCACAGGTAGACTTACTCAGTTTGCGTCTGAACGCCTGGTCAAGTGTGGCTTAGCAAGACGGGCAGCTAGCCTAACATCAGAGGCTGCACTAGCTCGGACAGCCGGGTTCGCTGCTACTTGCTTTGCATTGAGATGATATTTCAGGTTTGAAGTTCTCTGATGGTATGAAAATTCCTCAGTGCTCCTATGAACAAGTCCATCTGGACATTATTTAAATGTAAATGTTCCATTCACAGGGCCAAGCAGCGTCGTCTCATCCGTCACTGTGGCTTTCAATAATGCGCCGGGTCAAAGGGCATCACAGAAGGCGATTGATAAGCTTTAATTTTTTTTTTTTTTTTTACACATTATTTTTATGATTAATTAATTGAAATTAAGGCGTTATTTTGACAGCTAATAAAAATACTTCATTACAAGTTAAAGTCCTGCCTCCAAAATGTCACTGATGTAAAAGTGTGTCAGTATTATTAGCAAAATGTATTTAAAGTATCAAAAGTATTCATAATACAGAAGAATGCCCTTGTGGGTGTTACACTATTACTTATTATATTACTGGATCGACATTATTGATGCATTAATGTGTAAGTAGCATTTTACTGTCGTAGTTGGCCAAGATGGAGCTCATTGAAAATATTTTATTCACTGTTTTTTAAATTGTTTAATAAGCTTATTTTATTTTTACATGATGTGTTGTGTAATTTTAACATGTAAAGAAACTAAAGCTGTCAAATACATGTAGTACAAATATAAACATATAAGTACAATTCACTGGATTAATTTAATTGTATACAAACTGTGTGACCATCCCAGGTATAAGATGTGTTGTTAGAGATGAAATACGCAGCCGTACATAAAGTTGCTTAAGATAATTCCATCCTGATGCTCCTTATACTTAATGATACTAGTAATGATTAAATTAACTTGTATTTAAGTGTATATTTTTTTTAATTTATTTTCATCTTCCACCTCCCGTATGCAGAGCGTCTGTGTCTCCTTCGCGTTTGTTTTTATAGGGACCTGTCGTACCTCTCTCATTCCACATTACACCACAGGTTAATGGTTGACTTTAAAATTAACGACCCCTAAAGATACACAAGCTCCTCAGGTTAAAGGCGTGATGTATAATTTCATGCCGTCATTGCAGCTGGCCACAATTTCCAATCTAATCTCACAGCCAAAAAGAGAAGTGTTTTTTTGTTGTTGCAGGATTTGTGTCATAGCGCAGCAGAGGGACAACAATTATTGTGCACAGTTTGTGGTTCAAAGTGAAGGTGGATATGCATCAGCTCGCTTTTTGCCTCTGATTCCCACATTGTTATCTAAATTGACTAAATCCTTTAGAAAACAAGGGGCCGGTGTGATGGCTTAAAATAAATGCAAAGTGATTTCAGCAGTGTTTTATTGATTAAGATCACACTGGGCCTCGGTGCTGCGCGCTGACAGCAGATGCTATACATCCTTCCAGGTTAAAATTAAGCATCCTCCTCCTCTTGGCATGCCACAGTGTGACAGTGATGCTCTTGCTACAGTGTCCAAAACATTCAGTGGATTACCAGGAATAATAAAACCAACACCCCGCACTTTAAACTGGATGTGCCTATCTGATGCAAGGGGGGCGAGATTGATCTCCCATAATGCTTTGTCTTGATGAGACAATGAAAAATGGCCCTAGCCGACGACATGTCAATATCAGGGCTGGAGATGCACCGACGGTCCTAGGTTCTTATTTAATCCGGTTTTCTTTAAGATGATAGCTCTTGTTACATTTTCACTGCCTGTCTGTCAGCTTGACATCGCAATATTCCCCCTCTCCTCACTTTCCTGCTCGGTTTCATTTATTTTAAAACGCCATTTCACACACGGCTGACTTTAACAAGGCATTATACAGCACTGAGGGAAGGTCTGGGAGATAGAATTGTGACAGATACAACATTTTTTATGGTGAAAATACAGCATATTGTAAACAGCAGAGTGTATAAATGTGGCAGAGTTCAGAGAGGGAAGCTGCTCTTGTATGTATGGATGTCATTCAGGCTCCTCTTCCCTGTGGAAATGATGTCCACTGTCAATACTTGCATTTATTTAGGCTTTATAAACAACAGCAGCAGCAGTTGTTGAGGCTTCATTTATGAAAATGCAAACATTATAATCCAGAGATCATTGATGACTGAGTATTGATTATGTGTCATTTAGTTACAATGTGTTATTGGAAAAAGATAAACTATGTAACACAGGCAAATATGCAGTTTCACCATGACATGTATATATTCTTCACGGTAAAATGCAGCTCGTACGACGCAATTCAGGGTATTGTACATTGTCTATGTTATTAAAATCACTGACCCTGTTAAGACACAGAGGCAACAAAAATATTCCCCTAATGATGCAGCAGGTCATGACAGAATCCCCCTGAAATCCCCAGGAAAAAGCTCCACCCTGATATTAACGCTTTAGTATTTTCCCCTGTCTGGTCTGGATGTAACCACCATGGCGTTTTACTGTGAGAGTGCAGTGACAGTAGGGGTGTAGTTGCTCGCTGCACCCTCCACGATGCAGCTGCGGGTGAAACATGCCGTGGCTGACATATCAGTGATGTTTATTAAGAGACGAGTCTATCAGGTCTCATAAGCCAGTTCTCGCAGGCGGCAGATCTTTTGTTTCTTCCGGAGGGTGTCATCAATCTTGCGTGGCTGCGCTCTCCTGAGCGCTTGATGGGAGATCACGGATTCCTCCCTCCCATTGCAATGGGTTCAGTGGTGGAGGCAGGTAGATAGCACACACACATACACGCACACAGATACACACAGTGAAGCCTACATGCTCTGCAGAGCACCTCCATTCTGGGATGGAAAACACAGAGGGAGGCTCCATTGTAGGCACTGACACTGTAATTCTGTCTGTGCTGCTCAGAGGGATAGACTGACTGATAACTAACCGTTAAAAAAATAAAAAAAAATACAGTATTTATATTTTTTTGTTTCAACACACAATGGAGACTTTCAATATCTGCTCTTATTAGATATTCAAAAATAACCTTTAATGGAGATTTTATACTAGAAATATGACTTTAATGTCTTTGGCTGCTGTCTATCTGCACAATTCTGCCTCACCTACCTTACCTTGAATTTTTATTCTAGGGTTGATCTTGATCCTTTTAGACTTTAAAACCAGTAAAAACGGTGGGAATTTCATTAGGTGTTTCGGTTCCTGTTTGTAGTCTGAATAGTATCGACTAGGGTTGGGCGTTATGGCCTAAAATCAATATCACGGTATTATTTTGGGGGGATGCAGTGACGGTATGATATCACGGTATCGTCTTCTCTCTTTTTTTTTTCTTTTTTTTAACACCTTAAATAAAACAATTTAAAAACCATACAAATCTATGATGGAAACTATTTATCATCAGAAGTAAAACGGTTGCTAATCTATCTAATATTGTGTATAAAACGTTATATAGTATGGATAAACGTTAGAGGGAAGAGGGAGGGCCCCCTTCTCCCGCGGGCCTGGGTTTGGGGCGGTCAGCTAGGCCACCTCCATCACGTAGCGAGGGAGGTGAGTGAGGCAGGCCGGCCGAGAGATTGTGAGATTGCATCATGGACCATTTGCTCACTTAAAGGTCCAGGATTTAGGGGCATCTATTGGCAGAAATGGTACATAATATTCATAAGTATGTTTTCATTAGTTTATAATCACCTGAAGCTGAGAATTGTTGTGTTTTTGTTAGCTTGAAATGAGCCGTTTGTAGCCTACAGAGCGGGTCCTCATCCATGGGGTCCGCCATGTTGTTTTACAGTAGCCCAGAAAGGACAAACCAAACACTGGCTCAAGGTCGGGGCCATTCGCATTTTCGATCAGTCACTGTAGCTGTCTTACATGCATGTCACACAGGAGACGTTCTGCAGCCTCACCACTAGATGTCACTAAATCCTACACACTGGACCTTTAACTAACCAGCTAAATGGAGATTTTGTTGACTGAAGCCATTTTCTGTGAGATGCATAGGTGCCTGGACCCAGATCCTTAGATCCTTTGACACCTCAGCCCGCTGTTGTAGCCAATTAGCCTTGCTGCTAGCCATAGCGTCTGGATGGTAACAGCCTCGGCTCTTAGCGGTTAATGATGCAGATCCTTAGACACCTCCGCTCAGCGTCTGTAGCCAGTTAGCCTCCCTGCTATCTTGAGTGTCTGGATGATTGGTAAAGTCAGAACTTTACCAATATACTTGATGTATTGCGATTTGTTCTATGTGGGATGTATTAAATGACTCTATCACGAGCATCGAGTATAAATGGTGCCGTCGTTTCCAGTGTACTTGCTTACAACTCTAGTTTTAAATCTGTAATAACTTTTGAATTCATCCTACATAATTACATCATGAATTTGACCATTAAAAAGCCCTGTAATTATCAATATTTTGAAGAACTAACAGCTCCTACACAGATAGTAACAGATCAGATGAAAACCTAGGAAAATATAAATGTCGCATATCATGTCGTGAATATAACACCAATTACAACGGGTAATTATTTAAGTACAAGTACAATCAAAGTTAATCCAACACAGTAAAGTACCTACTGAAATGTTTTTATGGTGTGGCCTTGCAGCGAGTGTCTCTTGCCTGTAATATGAAATTGATATACTTGGCATGTAGAGACTTGGATAAAAAGTGCCCTCTGCACCAGCTAAAACCAAATGAAAGTAGATAACGGCATCGACTCGGAGCCTTCTGCAGTGTCATAACTTGTATGTAAATCTCAGTGGCCGGGATCGTAGACCTTCATTAAGTGCGCTTTAGTAGATTTATGAAGTGATCTGTGCAGAAGTCGTTTGTAGACGCTGTTCGCTTTAGACCTGGACATGATGAATATACTCCACTTGGCTCTGGCTGGACTGCTGAATCTGAAATTGGTGCTGTCCAGAGAACGCTGCTTGTTCCCAGAGCTGGATGGAGCACTCCTGTTTATGCTCTGACTCTACTCTACCGTGTTGACCTTTAACAAAATATGCCACCACTCTTGCAAAGGGCATTCATTCCTTTAAGTATTTCATGCCATTATGATTCTTTTACAGTCCCTGCTGCTACAACATGGTTACCTTTTGTCAAGAATATTAACTGTGTAACATTAAGCAGCTCTTGGTGCTTCGGCTCTTATTACAAATGGTATTCAGACCGCAGAGAAAGGTTAGCGTGTTCGGCCCCGATTCCTCGTCTTGCTCCCAATACTAATGAATTGAAGGGATCATTTCATACTAATTGCTTTTTCAGGATGATAATCCGAGCAATAAAGTGCAAAGAGGCGTTGCTTGTCTACAGGGAAATACGCCCAAATGAAATAAACACCGGTTCACGTTTGATTTGAATCTGTTCAGCCTCAGAACAGAATACATGCCGGCGCCTGGACGGAAAGAAAGCGAGGAAGTTTGAATCAATATTTCCTATTAGAGACGCTGATGCTTAAACCAACAATGACCCGCGCTGAATGAGGTCCAGAGCATTGTGTGTTCAGGTGTGAGGAGTAATTGCATTCTGTATTGAAAAGGCTCCTCTGATTAAACTGAAGAATAAAAGGAAAATGCAATCAAAGAGACGGTTGCTTGGGACAAAGAGTTACCTTCAAAGTTTGTCATCAAAGTTATTTTGATTAATGTGGGACTCAGTTCCTCCAATGGAGCTATTGAGACGAACATACTGGAACATGTTATTTTTGCAGGGATGGCTGTTTATGACTTTTTCTATATTCAACTATTCCTTTTTCCCTGCTTTTTCCTCAAAGTATATTTCACACAACATGCATGCATGCGCTATGTTCTTATTCATGTGTGTTTATAGCTGCCAGGTGGTGTATTGTGTTAATAGACGGATAAAAATCAGCGAGGAAATGGCCCTCCCTGCGCTGACCCTTCCACCACCCCGGCTCTATCTGTCAAGTTGTCCTCCCTCTGACTTTTCACCCTCTGATCCCCATCTCCTGCTCTGGAGTAAGAGAAAACAGACCAGCACTCCCCGAGCACACTGCAAGTCAGTTTAAGAATGCTGCAGAAATGCTGTGAAATACACGCCCAACCTGGTCGGGCAAACACAAAGAAATATTGTCATTCACAAGCAGATAAAAGAAAACTGGAGTGTTAGGGAAGCTTGTTGGTGTGTTATTGGGTCTGTTCTTGTTTTAAAGAAACAAAATTACCCTCACGTTTTGTGAAAGGAAATATACAATATATCAGTACTGCAGCTATTATATTTCTTAGCCCTGTGCAGCCAACAAGGTTAATACAAGACATTTTCAACATTTTAAAACTCGCCCACATAGTGTTTGTTTTCATTGGCAAGTCAGGCCGAATGTCCCTTTACAACATTAAAGGGATAGTTCGGATTTTTTGAAGCAGGGTTGTTTGAGGTGCTGATCTTAAGTCAGTGTATTACATACAGTAGATGTCAGTCTGCATGCGCCCAATTTGGAGAAGCAGACAGGAGTACCACCACGAAAGCTAAGCAGTGCACTGCTGTGGATGGGGGCAGCAGCAAAGTGTGTTTTATTCATCTAAAAAAAAATCAATATCAGCTTAAGTGTAAGCTATATTAAGAATATTTTCACTGCTTTACCTTGCTGTCAGACAGCGAGTTCCAATAGAAGCCTTTATAATGCTCTCTTCAAAGCCAGATTCCATTGAGAAAAACAGTGATTTAACATCGCTGAACACAGGAGCTGCTGGTCTACCACTGCCTCTTCAGTTATTTAGTTTGTGTCATTATGTGGCTTTGTCTCTTAAAGGGTTTAGTTTAGATTAGTCTCTATAAACAGACTCTACATTCAGTGAATGTAGAGTCTGTGGGCAAACCCCGGAGATCTTGCCTCCGGAAGAAGAGCGGAAGAGCCCTGGTTTCCGGTTGTAGACTGTTTGTAGTCCATGTGATATTGGCCAATTATGTTTGAGCCGGCTGCAGTTGTTGCCAGGTTAAACAGTTCATGCGGTGAACTAACGAGGTGGAACATAATTGCCGTCACTGCAAACTCTGAATCCACCGCAATGGTTCAGCATATTTACTTACATATAAATGGAAGTCAGAAACAGAAATTCGCCTCCTCCGCCCAAATCAAACCGAAATGCAAAAAAATCGGGGGTCTGCCCCCAGAGGCTGTATCGCCGTCTGCTGGAAGTCAGATGCTGAATACAGCCGATGGGTTCCGAGAATGAGTGTAGATTCACCAAAGTCACACAACAACACAAACTAACTAAATGATCAAGACAGGTAGACCAGCAACTCCTGTGCTCTGCGAGGTAAAATTACTCTTTTTGTCAATGGAGTCTGGTGGTTTTGATGAGAGCATAAATGGGGAATTGAAGCTGTTAATGGATTCCCTGTCGGAACGGGCTTCCTGACGGCAAGGTAAAGTGATGAAATTATTCTAAATATAGCCTAGTGTACACATGAACTGATATTGATCTTTGCAGGTGGCTAGAATAGTTTTTGCGGCCGCCCCCATGTACAGCAATACGTTGGTACTCCTGCCACTTCTCCAAAACTGGGGGCATGCTGACCACCATCTACTGTATGTAATACACCACCTATGTATAAGTACCTCATACAACCCCACTTCAAAAAATCCGAAATATCCCTTTAAACGTTTGGAAGTACCCACAGTTAAATTTGTAACCCACATGGACGTTTTCTGTGATGTTATAGCAACACTTTCGGAGCTATCTGAAGTAGAGGGTGACACAGGAGTGGATTTTCAGTCCTGTCCCATCCCACCCCCACAAAAATAATCCCATCCCGTCCCAATCCCATGAAAAAGAAAAAAAGAAATCCCATCCCGTCCCAATCCCACAAGAATGACTGCTGTCTCATCCCGCTCCCGTGTGAATTTTGCACATCTTACAAGCAGCATACGAAGATTTAACGCCGTCACTCATCATTTTCCTTCACGTTCACTTGTAACGCTGCCTTCCCTAACTCCTCCAACTCCATTTTGGCTGCTGGCTGCACTGTGTGTCAACATCCATATACGTCATGCGCTGGTCAGGTGGCTGGTTGCTGGTTGGTTGCAGCCAGCCACCTGACAGGAGAGAATAAAAATGAATAAATCAAGACAACAGATCGACCAGCTTTATAATAAAAATAAGGAAATAGCATTTATTCATTGTGGAACTGCATATTTATTGTTATTATGATTCCCAGTCCTGCCGACTCCTGTTGACTTTTTTCCCATCCCGTCCCAATCATGTGACGAATAGTGGGACTCCACTAAAACTAAAAATGTCAGCCTCGAATCTGAAGCTCCTGGACACTTTCAGAACAGCATACTAAATACTACTAACTACTCATATCAAACCTCATACCTTATGCTGTATACACAGCTAGCATTATGTGTACTTGCACCCTGCACCACACTATATATTATACTAATAACAGTAGTATTTTGAAAATTATAGCTTACAGTTCTAGGCTGTTTCCTCCACGACTGCTGTGGATTGGTGCAAGCACTTTGCATTGTGGGATACAGTAGGTGAGGTAGACTGGTGCGATGTATACTGGAGATTTTTCCGGAATCAGTATGACATCTGGGTACTCATGCCACACTGCATTTTAGCCAAATTAGTACACACTGCTTGACTAGCAAACGGTTTCAGCCTCAGTGTTATATCCTCCCCACTTAAGTAGCAGGTTTATCCAGGATTGTCTCTCTTTCATGGGTCCAGATGTTGTGATGGCAGCTAACCAGACAGACAAAATGCACAGCAATGGGTAGTAGTAGAGCCAAGAATTCATGCCTGCTGGAGAGCACTAATGCACGTGGCACTGCACAACAGAAAAATATATAAAACTAATTTCAGTTTGACTTAAAATGAGCTGCAGTGTTGAAATTGGACCCGCACAGCCTGCACTATGTAGCGTACAGTTGTTATTCATACGGTGCATAATGTGCAGGTAGAATCTGATTTGATCCCGGCTGTATATTTTTGGTAATCTCCCCCCGTGTCCTCAGCTCCGTGGATATCTCTGAATCAGTTGCAGATAAAATTTACTGTGATAAAATGCTGCTGCAGGAGAAAAGTAAGAATTGGTGCTGTGCTGATTGCTTTCCCCTGCCTGCGTGTCAGATAGTGGTCAGCAAGAAACTCTTTAGTGTGCTTCATCCCGTCTCCACCTGCCCGCCGCTGTCCATCTATCCGTCTGCAGCTTCTCATTCTGTTGGCCCGGCAGAGCAGAGAGGAGAGGAGCAGGACTGAATGGATGTCTTGCAGGCTGAGGGAGACCTCTCTTTTTAAACTCCCATCTGATAGGACAGGCACAAAGGAGCCAATCACGGTTCTGCTGAAGTCGGTATATTGGAGACACATACATTACAGGGTTACCGGGCGAAGGAAAGTAGAGGTGAGGAACAGAGGAATTAGACAGAAGACTCTGTAACCTTTTGTGATGATTTAGCTTCTGCAGTTTCTGTGAATTCAAACTGATAGGCAGTTAAAATGTGATTATTGTCTTCCTCTCAGCTGCTGCTCTTGATGAGGCAGTGGCAGCAAAAAACAAGTCGGAGTCTCTTTGCCCTGATGAAAAACTACTGACATCTTTATTCACGGTCCTGCAGCTTCTTTTTGCAATATTGTGAGTTAATGTCTGACCTTGTCTGTTCATGTTACAGACAACCTCTAGTGGCTCATGGGGAATACTGTCAGAGTGTCTGGCACACAGGTGGATCAACTGCTGTATATGATAATGTATATTTAGATCTTCCTATCCATACATTTTTATTTGATGAAATAAGGTGTTATTTAGTAAATATTGTGCACTCTTTAAAATCTTAGAAGTCCTGCTTTTGGCTTGAAATTTTCTGAGCTGTTGAGTAAAATATTATTTTGATGTGAATCAATATTTGTATTATGTGAATACTTTTCTGTAGAGTCCTTCAAAGAGAAGTCTGGTATTATTGTAGATTTTTCTTAGTGTCAACAAATCACCCTGTCTGTGTTTCTTAGACTCAAACTCATGTTACTGAGGATGTAAATCTTATTTAAAAAAGCACCGGATGCTTTAGCAGGTATCAACTAAATGTAAATGTACATGGGGGATTGATTAAAAATAAACTACAGTGCCCATGTTCATCCTAATAGAGGAACATGTCACCCTGTGCAACAGTGTGCCTCACTGATGTAGTTTTTTGGACAACAATGGAGCTCTATGACACGGAGAAGGAAGATAAATCGGGCTCTGCCCAGTCGGTGCAAGAAAATGTTGGCACTGTTTCTGCAAACCCCGAGTGCTTTACATTTGCTTGTTTCATACATATGTAAAAATTATTCCTCAAGAACTGCAGTCAGTAGGGGAGAGCGGGGTCGGTTGGTACATTTTCATAGCTCCACCAGATTTAGCGTTTTTTTTTAAACACAGGTAGACCCACTGAAAATAGGCTGTAGACTCCTTTCCCATTGCCAGTAGATAAGCGCTGTGTACACGGCTCTGCAGCAGATGAGTATACTTCTGTGTGTGTTTTTTTTTTTTTTTGGTGTGTTGTGTTCAGTGTTGGGCAGTAACGCGTTATTAGTAACACCGTTAGTTTTGGCAGTAACTAATACTCTAACGCATTCATTCAATTCAGTAACTCCGTTACCATGACCAAACGGTGCGTTACTCCGTCATTTTTTTCGGCCAGGTTTTAAAACTGCGCGCAGCATGCAGTATTCCTTCACAAACTGAAGTTCGCTTTCACTAAAACATTTTAGCCCTAAACAATAAAAGATAGTCAAGTCAGATAGAGGTATATGAACAATTCTTACCAGAGCATCTTAATGAAACGCGTCTCTCACCATCTCTGAAGTCACTGTCGACCTGCTGGCCTCACCACAGTGCTGTACATTAAGCAGTAGCGCTTCTGCAGATTTTTAGTCCCGGTAACGTTATATCCAGTGACATGATATCCATTGTTAACCTGAGGAAGCTTTTGTTGTGGTGGGCGACAGACTCGACATCATCATATAGCTCTTCAAATGTTCTCTTTAGCTTATTTTCCATACTTGTATCCAAGTTCTGTAGTTGTAAAACGTTTAGCTGCCTGACAGGGAGTGACTCCACTGTAGAAGATGCCTGCATGATTCCTAAACCGTTCAATTGTTTTGTCAAGTTGTGGTCGAACAGCGTCAATCAAGTTAAACTTGGTTAAACTCCATCCGCTGTTGCTTAGGCGATGTAGCTACGGGCCAATACAGTTAGGAAATGTTTTGGGCTGCAGGGTTGACTTGGCCAGATCAATAAACGATATAGAGGAACATAGCGGGCAGTGAAAATGTTACAGCGATTACTTTTTATTCAGTCTCTCTTGCAAACTCGGTGGACACTAATTTGGATTAATGTGTAAGTGCTGTGACATATCAGCACACTTTAAATTTTACTGTGACAACTTTGAGTTTTTATGTGACATACACTTTTAGTCATGAGTGGATCTTCAAGGGTTTATTTCGTATGATTTCTGTGAATGCCAAATCCCAATTCTCACCCGCAGGAAAAAAAAAAAAGCATTGCAGGGCGTCGTTCCTGCTGGGTGCGGAAACGCTAAACCCCTGAGCTTGCCTTAGAAGGACTAAATGCACAAAGCTGCTATTTTTAAATATCCCATAGAGAGACTCTCACTGCAGACTGTTTTATTTTGTTCTGAAAATGTCGGCATACAGCCTCGTTCTGTGGACGATAAACGAGGTGCCGACTTCCATCTGTGTCACCGGTGATGAGGAAATACAGCAAGTGCTGGACGGAGCAGTGAGTGACAACAACCCCGCCCACATTTAAGAGCACTGTCTGCAGTGGAAACGCTAAACTGACCTAGGGTCTAGGTGCCATGTCTGAAGGGCCACTTTTGGTTCCAAATGTACCATATTGAAAGTTTTTGGTCGAAAAACAATTGCTTTTTAACTTGCTTAAAAGGCCCAGTTTCAACTGTCCCAACCGACCCCACTCTCCCCTATTAAAACAGGAATGTTAAGTTGCTTTCATCCATGCAGGAATATACTGTATAGAAATGGTGTTTTTCCTATGGATTGCTCACAGTAAGGGTGACATTATCTCTGGAAAAGCATGTTACTGTCAAATTTTATAAATATTTATTTTGAGTACTGCAATTCCATTCACCCCCACTGTATTGGGATGGAGACATAAATGTCTTATTGGATATATCAAAACCTAAAAACCGTAACTATCTGCATGGCTTGTAAATGAGAACATGCAAACTAATTATTATTAGTATACTAAAGAAATTGTGTTGCTGTCATTAAATGTTTTTATACTGTTTGTAACATCTAATTCAAACATATAAAAAAATGCATCTGAATTTCCAGCACACTGTCGTGACTGAATACTTCAACAGACAGTCAGCCGGCGCTCACTCCCAGCCGCATCCGCGCTGCCTCTGAGAGGAAATATTAGGCCGAAACATCTCAGGCGTGATGTGCCTATTAGATTATTCCAGAGACCAAACAACAGGGCTGGGAGAGGAGGCAGCGGAGAGGGTGGCAGACTGGGAGCAAAGCCTCTCTGAGCGCTGGCAATCAGGTGGTATTAGGCTCTACCAGTTAGAAGCATCAGTGAGGCAGACACAGCTCGGTGTGAGCCGTACATGTGTACATACTCTCAGCCATCATCCCAGACACAATAATGGAAAACCAGATACCTTATCAAGCTCAACTGTCAGGCTTGAGGCCGAGCCGTGGAGATTAAGTGTGGGATATGTGTGACGGTGCGATGCATGTGGTCGGGAATTGGGGTGGGAGGAAGTGTATGTGAGTGTGAGTGAGAGGATAGAGGGGTTAGTTGCAACTTCCTGAGGTTTGGTTGCAGAAGAGTCCCAACTGTATTATGTCTGCTTTGTTACAGAGACAGTGCAGCATGGTTTTGTTCTCTTTATCCTGTTTCTTGATTGACGCTGGAGATCCACCCACTCCGGGTTGCTAATGAGAAAAGCCCCGAGGACACAGAAATTCAGCAGACATTACTCCCTGACCTTTGTGAGGTTTGCTGGGGACGCCGCAGCAATGCGTTCATGCAGCCACGGCGTCGTACGCGTGTCAGGCTCCTCGGGGCTCCGCTGGGGGACGGGGAGTAACACTAGGGAGCCTCGTTATGTGCGCAACATCAAAACGAATCAGGCTCCGTCCGCCACCCCTCATCTCAGGCCCCCACTGCGGGCTGCAGGGTGAGTGTGTGGAGGTAATGAGACCGTGGCGCTCCTCGGCCCCCACCGCCACCTCCACTGCGAGACACTAACAACTACTGGTGCCCGGGGGATGTCCGTGAGATAGGCAGTGAGAAAAAGAAAGAGTGAAATGGGGGGAAAAAAGAGTGTGAGAAAGAAAGAGAGAGACCAGGCAGTCCACCTAACCAGCTGAAGTGGAAGTTATCCTTATGAAGTGTGTGTGCGTGTGTGTATGTGTGTGTGACTCATGCACTGCCAGGGGTTTTCAGAGGTCTTGAAGGAGCTGTGCCAAGTTGTGTGGAAGTTTCTCTTGTTGCCAACAGGCGCTGAGCAGTCAAGCCTCCTCCCTGCAGTCACACAGAAAGCATTTACGGATCTTTGCTAATGATTTATTCATGTGCACGTAAAAAAGCATCGACTATACAAATTTTTTTGGTAAACACTGCATAGATTTAGAGGCATCTTCCTGAGTGTCGTCTCTCTTTTTAAACTGCTCGAGAGCACCGACAATCTCAGATCACGGATGTAACAAAATGTCTGCAACTGGAAAAAGAAAAGAGGTTTTTACTTGTTGGAGCACAGACCCAGAAACACAATCTCGAAAAACATCAAGCCCCAAGCCTGCCTTTCTTCCAAACAGATAATGCATGTTTGTGCCAGTAGCAGGCTTGATTACTTCAAGGCTCCTCTCTCTGGTCTACCCAAGAAAGCCTTGGCTAACCTGCAGATCAAGCCAAAACACAGGAGCATGTTTGCCAACCAAGAACACACAGTTTTACTCCTGTTACAGAGTAATAGTTTCTTGTAAGTTTTAGAATACATATGATTATTCTGTTTTCGGACTTTAGGTCAGTTGCTGGACTCGTGCCAGTACATGTTTGTAAAGATATACTTTGCAGGATTTTCCTAAATAAAATAAAAACAAACAATGTATGGACTCATACAAAAGTAGTCCCCCTCAGTCATCACTTATGACCCATTAGAAGTATGTGGAGGTGTATTTTTCTGCAGAGACTCTGCCCTCTGCCTGGATTATTTTAAATTTCCTTGCTCTGTGTTTGGGGTGTTTATGGGTGTGTAACCCCACAGCACTCCGGTGAGGCCTGGGCTTTGAAAAAAGGCAACAACCAGGTGCCAAAGTGTAAGCAGCAGGCATCCAAGAGACACAGCGCCCAAAAAACGCAAATATAGCAAGGTGAAACGCAAAACAAGAATTTATCTGGGGTCAGCTTTTACTTCACTTTCACTGCTGAGTGTTTCCAGTTGTTCCGGTTGTTCTGGATGTGCGTTCTGGGCTAAGAATAAACCATGTCCAGTGCGTGTTATCGCTTTAGATTTGGCGATCCATTTATTCTCAATTCAGTACACACATGTTCACCATAACATGGAAGGGCAACAGCATTGTCCATATTCAAGTATTATTCCATTCAGCAAATTCTGTTTTCCACACTGATACTTCACACTTTCACGACACACTCATGTAACACGTTTAAAAAAATGTTTGCTTCCCGTTCCACACACCTGATTTCCGCTACCTGGAGCTTACCTATACGCACTCCACACATGAATGCTCCACCCTGTGTTCAGTTTCATAACTGCACGTGTATATTTATATCTACATTGTGTTTATCCATCCGTCCATCCATCCATCCATCCATCCATTTTCATCGCTTATCCGGGGCCGAGTCGCGGGGGCAGTAGGCCGAGCAAAGCACCCCAGACATCCCTCTCTCCAGCAACGCTTTCCAGCTCCTCCTGGGGGACCCCAAGGTGTTCCCAGGCCAGATGAGATATGTAATCCCTCCAGCGTGTTCTGGGTCTGCCCCGGGGCCTCCTTCCAGTGGGCCGTACCCGGGACACCTCCAGCGGGAGGCGCCCAGGATCCTGATCAGATACCCGAAACACTTCAACTGACTCCTTTCGACATGAAGGAGCAGCAGCTCTACTCCGAGCTCCCTCCAGATGTCCAAGCTCCTCACCCTATCTCTAAGGCTGAGCCCAGACACCGTACAAAACTCATTTCCACCACTTGTATCTGCAATCTCATTCCGTGACTCTTTCCGTCACTACCCAGAGCTCATGACCACAGGTGAGGGTTGGGACATAGATGGGCCAGTAAATAGAAAGCTTTGCATTCCGGCTCAGCTCCCTCTTCACCACGACGGACTGGCGCAGCGCCTGCATCACTGCAGAAGCCGCACTGACCCACCAATCCATCTCACGCTCCATTCTGCCCTCACTCGTGAACCAGACCCCGAGATACTTGAACTCCCTCGCTTGAGGCAGTAACTTGGAGGTGTTGACTCTCATCCCAACTGCTTCACACTCGGCTGCAAAATGCCCCAGTGCATGCTTGTGTTTAGATAAAGATAAAATAAACAAACAAAAACTATTATGGTTCCAACAATACCTTTAAGACATTCTGACTTGTGTTTATTCATGCAGGGTGAAAGCCTATAGACCAGAACAGCACCGCGTCATCACCAAGGCCGGTCGCCTTCGGGGGAAGAAATGTGCTGGCAGGTAAGAAGAGAAACGGGAAAACAGCAGGTTAACGAAGCGGATTAACGAAGGCTTTTACACGGACATTTGGGGCACAAATAATAAATGAATAATCAGTGTCAGTGTGGTGAATGGCTAAATGACACTGGTGACAGTTACTACTAATGGATAGCTAAGGTTAGCTTTAGTTGGAGGCTGCCCGATCCCCGATCTTCTTTCGGCTGTTTCAGGGAACCTCCAATAAACCAGCAGCAGATTATCACAGTGTTCATGGAGGCAAATAGTTAACATGAGAGTTAGCAATGTAGCTAGGTCCCAGCCCATGTAGGGCAGCTCAGACCGGCTTGATGTTCTCTCTCTTCTTGGTTCTGGTTCATAGCCGAGCTGCAGAGTTTTAAATGAGCTGAAGTCTGTCAGTGGTGTTTTTTGGGAGGTCAGTAAAAAGTGCTTTACAGTAGTCAAGTCGGCTTGAAATAAAGGCAGGAATCAATTTCTCTGCATCTTTTTCATTTAGAAATGGTCAGACCAAACCAGCAGCAGATGATCGCAGACTGTAGCACAGTCACAGTAGCAGCATCAGACTGTCGCCTCAAACTAAATCTCAGTTGAGATCAAACAGTTGGATGTTATCAAGTTTGTTCACACTTAACCTAACGATACCCAGTGATTCAGTCAAATATGTCTAGATGATCAGATAAGCAATATCCGGTCACTGTGTTGAATGGGGGAAGATTAAAGGGGCATGATGGCAATAACCTTAATTAAAGACAGAGATTTTGTGGCTATGATAGGGGGAAACACAGTGGGACATTAATATCAATCTTAAATCAGTCCAGTGAGTCCAGACTGTAGAAAAGGGAAAAAGAAAAAGGAGAAAATGGCAAGGAAACGTGTTCTGATCATTGAACTCTTGAATCAAGGCATATGCTGGGCTCTGATAACTTATATTACAGCTAAAAAAAACCTCAAGGTCAGGTATAAAAACAGAATTCCTACGTGAGGAAAATACTTTTGCTTCTTTCAGCTATGCAGAAGATGCTTTGAATCCGGCAATAAGGGTAAGTAAACAAGAAAATTGCCAGTAAACTTCTAGCATCAATGAGAAAGATGGATCCTTGGTTTGTGATCAAAATCAAATGATTCAACAAAGTTTTAAAACACATTTTATAAATCAGAATGTTGTTTGAGTGACAAGGAAGTGGAAGACTTTTTCAGAGAAATAGATTTACCAACCCTCTGTGAAGAAGAAAGGAATCATTGGAGGCACCTGTCCTGGAAAATGAAATTAAATCAGCTATTAAATCCCTTTCAACTGGTAAAACACCAGGCAATGATAGTTAAGAGTGGAAGTGTATGAATGTTCCCAGGACACTAATTTATTACAGTATTGCAAATGCTCAGCTTCAGACAAGGTCGCAAAACAATTACTAGACATGTCCATAAAACAAACATTTGTGTAACAGTAAATTAATGTATACAGACTTGTCAAAATTATTATCCAAACACAAGTCAAATTGTGTCGACATCTACAGGATCTTCTGTTTTCTATCTTCTGTTTTCTAGCCCCCAAAATGGGACGCGGCCTCGATGTTTTGCGAAGTACCTGTATGTGCCGGTTTGATCTATGGAGAAACAGGGTTTAAAGTCTCTGGGGCTGGTTGCACAAAGCACTTCACTGATTTTCCTTTCAATCTGATAAGAGAAAATCGGTTGCACAAAACGTCCTAAAGTCTTCTCATTAAGGTTTCCTTACGTTTTATACTTAAGGATTTGCTCAGAGTTCATTAAACCGTTGCACAGAGCACTTTAGCAACCAAAGTAAGAAAAGGTACCTCTGACTGCATCTTAAAGGCAACATGGCTGACTTTATGGCGATCGGTGAGGAAAATGAAGGAGGCGTCTTGAGGAGAGCTCGATGGAACCCTTAATGATGAGCAATTGATTTAGCACTATAAAATTGATCGGTCAATTTATGATTTGAAGTTGGAACACTCAACTTTCCAAAACTGCACTCGCTAAGCCCTGTTAAAGTGAATGATTGCTCTGTTGTTTTATGCAATGGGATCTTTCCAAATCAGTTATTGGCGAGGTATTTTATGTACACAAGTCAACGGTGTGCTGTGACATTCACACAGTTTAAGACGCCCGAACCAGTGGCAGCTGCTGGTCTTTCAAACAGGGGAAGCTTACTTTAAGATTGCATCATAAAATGTGTCATATTGTAGCGAGGCAGTAACTTATAAAAGGAACATTTAAATGAAGCCTTTTTTCAACCACACTCATGCCATAGAACCACAGCAAAACACACCTCAAAGATTTTCAGATGCGTTTAAACACCTGAACTGTATTGTACAAACGGTGAAAATGAGCTATATCGCTTATGGAAATAAGGAACTCCGGACAGCACTCCACTCGCAAATATCCACATGGGACTGAGCTTGAAATGCGACAATGCTGGTGTGTATTTCCAAAGCACTCTCAATCACAAAGGGGTTCAGCCTTTTAGACACTTCCTCCAATCATCATGCAGACACCGAGCGTCCTCTACCGCCTACCGCTCCCAGAGAAGCTGAGCCTCCCTGGAAGTGACGATTTTCTTGCATTTATCCAATGAGCATCTCGCTTTGCTGCATGAAATAAACCTGTTCAGCGCTGTCTCATAGGAATGCTTGGAGGCTCCGCGTCCACCATGCTGACACGAGAATGTATGACAGGGAGTTCGCGTTTGAAAACTGGTGATAAACAGCTGACGTTTGAACATCATAGTCATGATGTGAAACGCATCCTAGTGTACGTTTAATGCAATGTGAATTCTTATTTTAATGTGAATTCAGTAGTGCATATTTGACCATTTCTTCTGTGAAATTTTAGGGGAAGTTCGCCCCTGGTCCAAACGTTGCAGTCTCTTCCCACGTTTGTTGTTTCAAGTTTGGTGTTATTTTCCGATCAAATTTACTTTTCAGTTTGTTCTTTCTTATTGAACTCTTCTAGAAATGTTTTCTTCCTTGGATCAGTTTGGTTTTTGTGTCTTCGTATCTTCTGCCATTATTTTTATTATCAGGCCAACATTGTTTGAGGATAGCTGCGATAACAGGGAGGTTATCACAAGCACACACTCAAGCAAACAAATGGTCTCTGTGGAAATGGCAGAATTTTACTGCTGTAAAATCTCTTTCAGCACAGTAAAGGCCGTAATGTCTTTCCTTGATTAAGGAAACCTTTCAAGAGATTCTGTGCAACAACCTTAAGTAATTTCCTCAGCTAAGGGAAATACTAAACTTTAAGTGTCAAACTTAAGGTGCTCTGTGCAGCTAGCCCCTGGAGCATCAGAATCTGTCTGTACTGTGCTTATTTTTATGGATGTTATCATGATTACAAATTTCCAATGAATATTATTGTTAACATTTGAGGAGGAATTACACCAAGGAATATACATTTTTGCCTTAAGTTGCCCTATAACTTGAGTCATTACTGTGGGAATCTTCTCTGTTGCTAACTGCCATCCCACACGAAGTGAACGCAGCGCTGGCATTTACATAATTAAAAGGTTGGTTCAGCAAAGTTACAAAAAAACACATTTTCTCACTGCACCATACAGATAGTTATATAGGGTGTTTTTGTCCAAGTTTTGAGACATATGTCTCTGAAAAATTCCTGCCGAAACCCCAAAACAATTAAGAAGAACGGATTTTGTTTTTGTGTTCAAAGAACTGACAATTTAAATGCAACATGCCTTTTCTAGAATCTGTGTCTCATGCTCAACAGAGTTACTTTTTACCTAAGAAATCAAATCGTTCTTATGAAAAGAAACGTGCCTGTCAGGTCTGAACTGTATTTAACTTCTGTCTGTGAAGGTCACAAAGTTGGATTTGTTTTGGTTTCTTTCTGTTTCCTCTCACTTATTGTTATTCTTTTCAGAGAGCAAAAGCCGATGTCTCTTGGTGACTAACTCTTGGTGCAACTGGTGCTTTTGTTTATGTCATAATTAGTGGGCAGGAGTCTGAGAGGCAGAGATGGCACTGAAAGCCATCTTTTGAAAAATCTTCCCACATGTGGTTCGTCGTGTGTTTTCCTGGGGTACGGCTCTGCTTGTCTGACAAGTCATTAGACGTACATTACAGTCGAATGCAGTGGCATTTATACAGAGCTGTACAGGATGTGGCATTACAGCATATTCATTACAGCACGGATCAGACATCATGTTATGTTGTGACTATCATGAAATCACACAGTAAGTATATTTAATGTTATATCCATGATAATATGATCAGATTATGTAGATCCACCTCTGACCTGCATTTCAGCTTGATGCTACCTATAAGTTAGCTTTCAGTCAGGCAATAAAAAGTTATAGTCTAGACTTCTTCAATGCAATATTACAGTATACCAGAATTGATTATTTTAAAGTTATTTTGATGCATGCAGTTGCCTTTGTGGATGTCATTTGGTTTGAGATATGAAAGAAAGACCAAACAAAGCAGGAGCCTCGACCAAAACACCACCTGTTTGTAACATTTAAGTGTTAAGGGCGAACATACAAAAGATGCTCAGAGAGAGATGTCGAAGGTGGAGCTGCTACAGTTGTTGAATAATTCACATAAGTTTTTAACAGGCGCCGTGGCGGTGTAGTGGTTAGCACTGTCGCCTCTCCTGGTTCAGACCCAGGGTAGGGGAGCCATGTTGTTCTCCCCGTGTCAGCGTGGGTGCTCCAGCTTCTTCCCACAGTCCAAAGACATGCAGGTTATTTGGTGACTCTAAATTGTCCGTAGGTGTGAATGTGAGTGTGAATGGTTGTCTGTCTCTATGTGTCAGCCCTGTGATAGTCTGGTGACGTGTCCAGGGTGAGCCCTGCCTTTCACCCAGTGTTAGCTGGGATTGGCTCCAGCCCCCCTCTGCGACCCCCAAGAGGATAAGCGGTTACGGAAAATGAATTAATGAATGAAGCTTTTAACGTTATTAACCAATGCCCACAACTTAACAGATGAAGATTTCTTTTTTTGTGTCATGCACACAATCATGTGCCAAACTCTTGTGGGTTTAGAAGACACCATTACATTGCAGTGATCAATCCAAAGTACACTTTAAGCCCTGTTTTCACCGAGCAGTATGATACGGTTTAATTCTGTTTGGTACGTTCTTTTTCTGTTTCCACTGTGAAAAGTTGTGGATGGTACCAATGGAACCATTCTGTGCCTTCCCCATTTGGGGTACCTAGCACATAGATCTGGTACCAAGAGGTGGAGCTAGAAACACTGCAGTCCATTGATTGGTCAATAGAGTGTGCCAGGGCTGACGTCAAAACCCGGAAGTTTAGCATCGCGCTGGTTCCCGGAAGAGAAAGTGAGTGTGATTTTTGCATTGCGTTTTGAATTATGTCAGAAAATAAGCTCTGTGGCTAACACAAGTTTATGATACTTACAGGTTTTGTTCAGCGAGATAATCTTCACATATGAACACCTTTCATACCACATTTGAAGCTTAAATGCGATCGCCAGAGGTAAAAAGCTAACGTTAGGCTTTAACGGACTACATGACTACTCCACAGTCGCATGACTCTTGACGTCACCGCCACTAAGCTTTCAACTGATTTCGGCCACTTTATTTTAAAAACATTGTATAATGGGGAAATCGGACTGTTTAAGCTAAATTAGAAGCTGTAATGGCGGACTGCCAGCACTCTCGCCTGTTCGGGGGTGATGACGTTTAATGTCCCCGACAGGGTTTGTAGTCGTATTGAGCAACTTGTTAGCAACCCCCTTTTTTACGACACGTAAAAGCTTCAACATTCACAGGTAGGGTATTTACTGACGTGTTTTATGTCGTAGAACAAAACCTGAAACTCGCTTAAGCTTTTGTTAACCACAGACCTTATTTGAGGCATTTTACCAAAATCTCATTCAAAAAAAACGGATTGACTTTTAGACGAGAGAACCGGAAGTGCTAAACGCGCGAACGAAGTTCCGGGTTTACTGGCACACTCTATAGCGGATGGTAACTCTTGCTGAGGGCTGAGTTGTGGCTGGCTTTAAGGCTCATGTTACCACTGTTCATACTGTGGAGAGTTTATATATGAGTAAACTGTAAATATAAATTGCATTGCCACCCCGTCACATATCCACAAATTAAAAACCCAGTTGGGGCCAATCAGGGATCCACACCATAGTTGACAACGTAAGCAGCCAATCAGGGACTGCGTTGTCGTTGATGAAGCTTGCAGAGCAGTAATGGTGGCTACCAAAGTGAAGTTATTTGCAGAAACAGAGTCAATAACAACAGTTAAACAAGAGAAAGAGTATGCTCTTGTGGAGTTTGTCACAGAAAAATACACTTTTGCTGTTCTTGCACCTGGATTGGGCCAAAGCTTGATTTATCAACTGGCTCTGTTGGAGATGAGGAAGATGTTCTCGGCGAGTTCTCCCGCCCACTGAAAGTGTTTGGGGCAGCGTGGAGTCCGAGTGCAACAGAATGTTGAGCTCACATCATCAGAACGGTACCAGGCTACAAAAATACCACGGATACTTTAACAGGCATGAAGTGTTGAAATTATAGAATATATGTGACCAATGTTATGCTGTCTGTAAACTGAGTCTATATCACCTTCTTTCTGTGGAGACACCAGTGGGTCCCAGCGCTCAACTGGAATAACCACTACGTTGCCTTGGCAACAAAGTTTGATGCACCAATCAGATTTATGTTTATTTACAGGCACAAGTCAACATTGGCACTGATGAAGCTATCCAGTCAATGTCTGTTGTTTTTACTCCTGATTAAGATAACTGTTATAAAGAGATAATTTTAATGAAATGTACCAGAAATCAAAGTATTTGCTTTTTTTGCATTTAATTCAAATTTATTGATTTGCGTTTTTATCTGTCAGATTCTAGTGTATCATATGAGACACACACAAATGATGTCAAGTGCAGGTTTTTGAACCTGGTTGGGTTAACTTGTGTTGTTTTGGGTCCAGTCACTCATTTTGAACCAGGTAGATTTTGGCTGTGCTCTAATTTCAGCACAAATTAAACCAGTGAACAGGAGGATGTGTCTCCAGCAGCATGTGGCACAGCAGCTCAAGCTGTTAGCAGCTGAACAGGCGCAGCTGAGGAGCAGTCTCCCCGGGTCTCAGGGGGCTCGTGCAGCAGTCTGTCTGTCCTTACCTATTTCACTTCTTCTCTGCTCTCTTTGGGGACTTCTCCTGTTAGTGTAGTGTTTGCTGTAAGAGACGCGTCTGCCTTTCCATCTGTGCCCAGTTTGAGAGTGAGCTAAACTGCAGTCAATGTCACACAAGAAGTTGCTGAATTATTAAGAGTTCCAGATTTGCTGTGCACTGCACATCTTTGATCCATCTGTTGGAGGAGCATTCATATATGGCAAAGTGTACCTGCTGCATTTGCTGGCAATCTGTCGCGGATCAAAATTTGATGGTTCATACATTTGTTGTCACCATAAAGAAGTTTGGCTCTCATTGTGTTTGACTCGCAGCGAGCTTTGCTCCCGTTTTCAGTGTTCTGTGGTGGCACTGGAGGTAAAATCCTCTTTAACTCTGAATATTTTAAAGTAAGCGAGCTGAAAGACCATTATGCCACCTTGGCCGGCACTTATTAAAAATTTTCTGAAACAAGGAGAACGAGATAATAAGACAGACAGAGAGAGGGAGAGAGAGACAGAGGTGTAAAAATAGCAGCCCACTAACACCTTCCTAATCATCTGGCCCATTTCCTCAAGGTGATATGGTATAAAGGTTAGTGCTGTATATCCTCACTAAGAGCAGGGGACATTGTATCACCTCGGGTTTAATCATTGCAGCTTTAATCAACAGGTTTTTATTAAGTGAACGGCCTTTGTAGTACAGGAGCTGTGGGGTACGTCTCATGTCATCCTCTGACTGGTATCTAGTGTATAGATATTATAGTATATTGTTCACAGTATAGTACAGTACATCAGACTGTCTTCCTGTCAGTGTGAGCTGATAAGGCTGAAATGTGGTATGTCAGGGTGTCTACAGGTATCAGACACCTAAATTTAATGTTTTATAAGATGTTTTCATGCAAAGTT
This sequence comes from Epinephelus fuscoguttatus, assembly GCF_011397635.1. NCBI lineage: Eukaryota > Metazoa > Chordata > Actinopteri > Perciformes > Serranidae > Epinephelus > Epinephelus fuscoguttatus. The sequence goes on from NC_064761.1 coordinate 36,361,086, forward strand.
TTGCCCAAATTTGAGATTGATTTTTGGACAAATCATATTTTTCTTGACCAAGCATTGCAGACAGTAATATACAGTAACACAAAGTATTAAGTTCAGTAGTAGGTTTAAGAATTTGTAACAGCAGAAATGTGACTTTCACACAGAAGAGCTTGACTCATTCTGACATGAAGAAATTAAAAGATGGATAAATGAAATTTGATAAAATGTTTGTAGCAATCAAAACCTCACAAATTAAAATTTAAGACTATTTAATGACATTTAGGGCCAAATATTTATAAAATTGAATTTAAGACATTTTAAGACTTTATAAGGACTTGCAAAATATTTGATATCATGCTATGTTTCAGCCCCTTCTCGTCCCCAACTTGTTGAATATTGCCGATTTGTCAGTGATCTTGGCGTCAAACACCAGCGCCTCTCTACGACTTGGAATTAGTATTACCTGGGGACCTCTGGTAATTTGTAATAATTGCGGATGATTGCGGTCTGTGATCTTAATCCTGTGCGAATGCGCCATGTCTGGTAATTTACAAATTACCAGACGTCCCTAGGTAATACTAATCCCGTGCAAATAGGGCTTAAGTAAAACATTGCTAGTAAACATAGTTCAGTATCATTTTCCCATCATATAACTGGCTAAAGAAATTTGTAACGTGAAGTAATTTCTAGGAGATAGGAATGTCCCAAAACACAATGAATAAAACAATAACTGTGTAGCCAAGTGTAGCCGCTGCAACTGCCACAGCCAGCGATGAGTGTTGCATGTCTAAACACTCTTAATCAGCCATTATCAAGGGACATTTTCCAAGGCTTAAAAATGAAGCCATTGTGGAAGTGCCAAAAACTGCAGTTCATTCAACGGCCACTTGAGGCTGGCTCCAAAACATAGTAAACCTCCATGGACCCTCATGTTAACATGTAACATTGTTGACAGCTGTTTACATTTTATTAAGGCTTAAAGTTGTGTATATTCAAAGGCAGGGGGGCTTGAGTGACAGGCTGTCTGTGAGGCGTGGTGACAGTCTATGAATCAGAGCGCCAGCTGCTCGTCTAGATATGGTCACATTTGGCTCCAAAAAACAAAGATGGTGACAGCAGAAATGCCGAACTTGAGGCTTCAAAACGGCACCCCATAAACCAACTGGTGATGTCACAAAGTCACAGAGGCTACATCCATTATTTATACAGTCTATGTTGTCTAGCTCTTTTGAATTGCAGTGTTTTTTTTCCTTTTTGTGCTCTTTAGGGCATGTGTCCATATAGTGTCTTTATGGGTGCTGTTAAGCACTTCCTTCCTCTGCTTCATAAAAAACACTCCCAGTGCTTTTTTTAAATTGACGCACTGTGCATTGGTTTTGTCTCTATAATAATATCTAGAAATTAATGCTAGCTATGTAGCTAACAAGACACTACATTAACAGAGGGTTGAATACACAGTTAACGATCAGCTTACAAAGGTGCAGTGATAAAAGCACAGCACTCATCAGTAACATTCAGTGTCCACCAGCTGATCTGCTCCCACACATGGGCTTTTCTGTCTTTGTTGTGACAGTAGCTAAAGCGTAAATACTTATGCATGGAGTCGACGCCGTTCCTGTGGCGTAGGCTCTGCTGTACCCTACGCTGCACCCTACGCCATAGCCTGATGTGCACCTCCCTAGAAATGTAACTATGTTGCAGTGATGCAGACCTGTCTATTTTTGTAATCTGAAACCATTTCCCTCAGTGGAAAGGAAGCTCTTATTTACTTTTATTTCACAGATAAGAAACAATAAATTGTGAAAACAGTAAAGCCTCCACAAAATGGCATTTTAAGTCTTGTGTGTAATTTATCCTGGCTTAGAGGAAATCTCTGCTAGTCGCTAGGCTAATTTATACAATGTAAAATGTCCCAGGTTTGTGCTGATGATATAAGCATGTTACATTTGTTTGGAAAAAAGGTTTTAGTATAAGACAGTTGTTTTGTCAGTGAACCTTTGTGAGCTGTAATGGAGCTGAATTTTGTAACGTTACCTTTGTTAAATGTTGCTGTTGTCCCTGGCTTCAGATGAGTAGAGGAAAACTCTGCTAGCCAATAGGCTAATTTATACAATGTAAAATGCTATAGGCTTGCTAATAACGTTAGCATGTTGTATTTGTGGGAAAAAATGTGTCCAGCAAAAAACAAGTGTTTGTCTGTGAATGCTGCGAGTTATAGTAAAGCTGATTTGTGTACTTGTGTTTGAAATTGAATCAGTTCAACTTTACAGCACTTCACAGAAACCCCATCACCACCTAGTGTTTTGGAGGTGTAACTGCAGAGTGACACAGACACACCACCGCACAAGTATAAATGCTCACAACAGCGCAGGCCATGGCGTAGGCTCTACATAGAGCTGATGCACAAGTATAAGTCCATCTTAAAGGAGCGGCATGACAGCACCAGTGGCTTTCTGAAAAGTTCAGAGATTTTCAACTAGCAGCGCCTGAAGCAGCCGTTCAAAACAGGCGGAGCGCTCTGACATAAGATGCTGGGTGCAGTGCTTTTTCTCAAGGCCACATTTGGCCACACTCGCTCTGTCCCTATTGGGAACAATTAGAAAAAAGATGCCGGCACTGAAAACAAACTATGTGGACACAAGCCCTCAGTGTGTATATTTATACACTGGGTAAAGATTCACTTCCATTCATTTGATTGATTGTTTGGGATTCCAATTGACAGCATTGTAATCCGGCTTCACCCCCCAAATAATTCAAACTGATAATGTTTGTCAGAAAGAAAAAGTAGAGATAATAATTGCTGTAGCTGCACTAATGCTGGGACTGTTCTGGTATTGTGCTGTAGTGTGTTGTGGTGGGTGCCTCCCAGTACGCAGGCTCTTTGCTGTGTTCTGTGGCAGACTTTGTACTTGACATTTCCATGATTCATGCCTGGTGTGATGGCTGGCCTGGAGGCTCACAGAACCTTTACTGAGACAGAACCAGGCTGCATTTGCCTGCATGGCCAGAGAGCTTCATCAAACCACAGCTCTCTGTGTGCCTGCACATGTGACCGCTGCTGTGGTTGAAATTCTGGATTTTGATGCTTATCAATGTTTTAAACCCAGTTTTACAGGATCTGTTTTGACCCATTGTGTAAATTATTTACTTTAATTTATAGCTGCATTCCGGCGCGGTGTCGCTGTTGTAGTTGCACTTACAGTTGAACTTTTTTCTTTTTCTTTACAGAACTTGTGTTCAGAGTGGTACTCACTACTTTTGAGAAACCCACACAGTGTATGCTCTCTTTTCATGTTTTAGAGAAATCATGAAGTCAGCTCTGCATGCATATGTTTCAGTGCTTTGGGGAAATGATAGTGGCTATGAATAACAAATAGATGTGAGTCAGTGCAGTTGAAAAGCCTTGGCTTTGTTGCCGCTATTAAAGCAGTGGTAGCTGGAGAAATGGATCCAAAGTATGCTGTTGATCTCTCTGCGAACAGATATCAAAGCCTGGACAGCAAAGGAGTGGTAAGTACTGGGGGACAGGGGGGATCCCTGGAGCAAACTGAGGGTAAAGATGAAGGGATATGGAGGAGATGAAAGAGGGAGAAGAGAGAGGGAGGCAGTGAGAAAACAGAGGAAGAGCGAGAGAGAGAGCCTGTGTGCCTTTGTGTGTGTCTGTATACCAGTGTCTGCTGGAGGAAGGACTTCAAAGACCCAGCAGAGCAAAGGCTGCTTCGCTTTTTCACTTCTTTTTTTTTTTTTTTTTTCACCAAAGCTCCTCTCGCGTTGGATCCCCCCTCCTTCGCTCTCTGGTTATTCATCTGTCTCTCCTCAAAGGCAGCCAGGCCTATTGGATTCTGTAGGGCACCACTGACATGAATATTTCTGCTGCATCAGAGACATTTGCTGTCGTTGCCTCACAGAGCTTCAACCGTAATTGAGCGCATGATCCCACAAAGTTTATTGACTGCAATATTGGCTGCATTACAGACTGCAATGCTGATGTCTGGTGTAGCTAGTGAAAGTGGAGCCTCTGTGCTAAAAATGCTTTTTTCATTCATTGGAAGTATTATGTTTTTGAGGCTGTCGGTTTTGCAGGAAAAATGCTCTGAAAAGGAGGCGTAAACACAGCGCAGATGGGATTTACAAGAAGGAGGGTTGTAGCGGAGGAAATAAATGTGCATTAAATTTCAGCTTGTATAACTAAAAACTGATCATTAGAAACAAAAACTAAGCAGTTTTTCTGATATTCATTGGCCAATATCAGATTACTGTAATGGGAACAAATAGAAGACAGATGTTGGTTTGTCTTCATCAAACCTGAATTTAAAACTTACTTCAGCCTCCAATGTCCATCTCCATCTCCACCTGCACAATTTTCTTAGTAAAGCCGGGCCTAAATATCCCGCTGTTAGGCTTCTCATTTTCAGATTTTAACAGCTGAATTTATGCACATTTATTTTGTGAGTTATCCAAACTATAATCTCTATAAATGGGGCAGCGTAGGCAATGGGACAGGATTTTTCGTATCTGAAGCGTTTTTCTTTCTGTTTATAGCTGAAAAGTATTGACCGCTCACTTTTGTGGTAAACAGTCCATGTGGGGAGCAAGAGAGACAGAACGCATTGGCCGAAATGCAATATTGGAACGCATCGGCTGCCATCTGGTGATGACTAACTTTTGTTAGCTTATTTAAGATGTATGTTTACTGAGATTAATCGTCTCTCAACTCAGTTCTTGCATCTCAAGTTGCTAATTTGGATGTAGACAATGGCCAGCGCACGGAGGAGGCTGAAACCCCCGAAATACTGGCCATCACCTCCACAGGCTAAATTGTCATTAGACCAGTAGCCAATGGGTTTAAAGATCAAACAAGTAGTAGTAGTTAGCTGTAGACTGTACGCTCTGCAAGATGTTTTTAGGCAGTGACATGCAATTTTTTAAAATCATAAATAGATTTAGAAAGTTAGCAAGATGTGCTGTTTTTTTTCTCTTCAAAGACACCTTTAAGTTGCTGTTTTATGTCCCCTTAGCATCAAGAGCGACTATAGTTCCTACCTGACACTGTTTTGCGGGGGACAGGTGTTTGTGTAACAAATTCGGGTTAACATGTGCTGCAGTTGAGATAAGAGGGAAGCTGGATGAATTAAAGAAGATAGGATAAGAGAAATTGTAGCCTGTTACCTCCGAATGAACAATTTATGTCTACAGATTGAGCGGGTACTCTCCATGCAGTCGACCATATTGTTCTATAGTAGCCCAGAGTGGACAAATCTTTTCTGTATTGTCATTGGAAACAAAATTAGTAATTACTGTCCCCCTTGGATGGAGCAGTGAGCGGCTAGAAAGCACCAATGGGCCCATTTGACCCCTCCTAGACAATCCTGGCTCAAACATTGGACATACAGTAATTTTACTTAGATATTTTTTTTTTTCGAAGAAATTTCTGCTGTATTAAATTCTAAATGTTCACTGGAAGTCCTTTATGTAGAGAGTAGAGTGTTTTTATGTTCATACAGTACAAGGATACAAGCAGAAGGCTGGAGCAGGTGACAGCCCAGCCGAAACAACAGGACAGAATGCCTTTAAAGTTTTTCGGGGCTTACAGCCTCGCTGTGGGTGTTGATGTGCCTTTTTCCAAGTGTGTCAGTCTTCAACTACGTGACTGATTTACTTTCCCCAGTCATGGAGGGAGTCTTTCAGATGCCATAATGCTGATCATGTTGCTCTTTGAAGAAGAAGAAGCTTCCCCGGAGGTACAGATGGCTATGCGCCTTCTTAGATTGTGTTAGGGGAGATGAGGGACGACGGGGTGGAGTGTGTTGTCGTTGTTGTGGTACTCATAGAAAGGGGGGTGGGGGTTGGGTGTGGAGCATACTTTTTGGGGAATTTGAGGAAATCAAAGCTTTGTTTGTGCTTAGAGGCATAGGTGAGTGGGTACAACTGGTGCCTGCTGCTGTCATATAAGGATAGGCTGTCAGGGCTGTGATGGAGCTCATGGTTGTCTAATTTTGACTGGTTCTCCTTCGTGACGCACGCAATAAGTATTTGTGTCTCCTTGTCTCAAAGCTTGGTGTAATTCTTTATGTCTACTTACTCGAGAGTCAAAGGGGTTTGCAAACCAGGAAAGTCACAACGTAAGTGAAAGGGTGTCACAACCAATTAGCTTCCCAAAATGTTAAATTCATATGTATGGGTGTTTGAAGTATCTGAATTTGGCACACTTGGTGTTTTTTGGGAAGGGAGATTTCTAAAGAACGACATAGTTTGATTTTATGGAATTATCACTTATTGGCGCATGATTTCATGGCTGGAGCATTGACTTAACAATGTTCTTTTGGATATTTTACGGTTGCATCAAAAGTCAGGTTGTGCAGCAATAGTCACGCTTCCTACTATTTCTTCTTTCAGCAAATTGGCAGCCTTCCCGAGATGCAAAGTTGCTGAAGAGCAGAAGCACAGACGATACATCAGAGTGCCTCTTGGGCGTCTCAATACTGCGCTTGTTCAAATACTTTGACAGATAGAGCCTCTCCATATGTTTTTAGAGCACCCAAAGGGCTTGATTGACTTGTGAGGGCAGTGTATTGGCCCTATGAATTTAGTCTGAGACACGGGTTGTCAAGGTGAAACACACCTCATTACATCGTACAGGCTCCGACTGTTATTATATTGCAAATCCATGACGATGGGGCTCATCACTGTGGTGGATCAACAAAGGGGACGGGCCATATAGCATGAGTGCACAGTTGTTAACATTTAGAGGGGGTGAAATAGTTACGAGCATATAAAATTTGATTGCCCCCTTTAGAGAACTTAGCAGCAAGTGTAAAGTTTGCGCTCCGTGGGATCAATGGCTCCCTTTTTCTATTGTACACTATATCTCAATATCCGTCTGTTACTTCTCTCTGGTGGGTTGTAGATCTGGGTTCATGTTGAAGTAATAGCTCCCTCTCTTAGAAATACTGTCTTTTGATGCCTCACGCTTTAGATCCACAGTATATTTATTATGGTGAGGATGCTGTAAAACATATATTGTGGGAGAAGGGAAGACCTCTTCGTTGTTTCTAATATCAGCCCTCCTCTAAGCCTTAATATCAGTGTGTGAAATAACCATAATTCCCTCTCATTGTCTATAAAGTGATATCTATCGTATTTTATGGCATGTACGTGCCACAGTCTTGAAGTACATCATTGCAGGATTGATAAATGAGGCCCTGGGGCTTTGTAAAACACACCACCACGTGCTCAACCTGCGTTTGCCCGATTCCACACTGTGAGTACATGTTTCCCCCCCATGTGGGGCTTGTAAAGTTTTTATTTGGGAAGGTAGGGCTGTAATTAGGAGTGAACACAAAGGCAGTTTGAGAAGGGGGGCCGATGTGTTAATGGGTTGATGTGCGGAGAGCTAATCACCGCTCGGCCGTTAACCACACGCCGGCACCACTGGGCTCATTCCAGGGGTTAACTAAACTGAGCCGTGACACATGGCTGGGCTTTATGGGGTCCAGGCAGGCAGAGGAGGCCCACGGATGACGCTAAAGAGCCCATAATAATGACAGCAATTACCACAATCCGCTTAAACAAATGGGAGCGTGCCGAAACCTCATCATACTCTGATCAGATTGGCCCTAATGAGATAAAGATGCCAATTAATCCTGTGTTAATTGCTGCGGCGCGTTCTCAGAAAACACTGAAATATGCACATGCAAATGCAAGACAGGGCCTGCTGTGCCGTCCAGGATCCAAACTGCAAAATGTTGAGAGCATATTTACATAATGATTATGATGATGATGGTCGTGTGGATAATGATGATGATGATGATGCAGATGAGCGTTCGTATCTGGGCTGTATTTACTGTAGATTTTGAATGATGACCTTCCCGAACTGATCACTAGCTGCTCCTCTTATAATCTGAGAGTGCTGAGCGATCACAAGACAGAGACATGCCCAAAGTCGGACTGACATTTGCATTAAGGTAATGTTTGGTGACTGATGCCGTCTTCTAATGATTCAGAATGCCGGGGCGAGTAACCTCTCTCAATGCTACGTCTGAACCCCAAAGTGCTGAGATGACACTGTACAGTTGGTGACCTCATTATCGCTATTACTGCAGTCGGGAAATTTATAACATACATGTCTGTGATGACAAATTCTATAAATCACTGCATTAACTCCTGCTCAGAAGTCCTCTGCTGTAACATTCTCCTCAGCGGCGGGGCCACTGCGATCCATTTTCTTTCATGCTCTCTAATTGCCGTCCTCATAGTTTTGCTCTTTTTCTTGCCTGTGTTGACGTGCCGTAATAGTCAGTCCATCCAAAGTGGCTGCGTTGTCGCTTCTGCCATTATACGGGCCATTTTCATTTCATCTGCAGAGGTCCTGGCTCCTCACCACAGTGACAGCATCCCCCTAAATCATCCTCATGTGTAATTGCTCCCTACTTACCCAAATGGCTATGGCCTTCTCTATCTGCCTAAGAGCATTTACTCAGGCTTCTGAGGAATTCATGCTCCTGGTTCAAACCTCTTTGACTAGTCCTTTATGCCGAACTCAGTGTCAGTAGCTTCATTACTATCATTCATTGTAATGTCAACTGAAATGTGTTGTTTTGCATAATGCGACTGTTGAGGGAACACCTTGAAATTTTCATGTTTTACCTTGAATGATTACAAGGTCCTCTGTGGGTTAAGAGGTTTCTACACTGCTGTTTAGGAAATATGTCCAAATTATCATCCCCGTCAAATCAAAATAGTTTGGTTTTTTTTCTTTTTAATCACATATGTGTTGCGCTGATCGTCACCTTTATGCCAGAATCTGTCCCAACAATAACTAAATATTTGTTTTGATGGTATTTTTGAGCATGTCATTACCTAGAAAATGACAAAAGATCCAGATGCATTATCCTGCACTCAGGGGCATATACTCATTTTGTGTCCAATGAAACTCTTTCTTAAATTTTCATGTCACTTCCCCATGGCTATAAATTCTGCCAGTTACCGACCGGTGCAAAGGGCCTATGAGCCAGCTCGCAGTTACTGTGTTTTTGGTTGTGCTAACTCCCGCGTTTACCACTGGAGGGATTGTGGGTGTTATACGTATGCGATGGTGCTGTCCTGATCCATGGTGGTGCACCCACAGGCCAACCCAGTGAGTAAGAAGTACTGCTAACCCCTGTTAACACAGTTAGCTGTGTCAGCACTGTTGCCATTGTTGCACTGTTAGCACCATTAGCACGGCTGTACTAGATTTTCAGCTCAGCTCAGCCATCTCCATATTTACTTGTGCTAGTACATTTCCATTGGTGACCGCAACAAGTCTCTCCCTAGCTTCCTGTGTTTACAGGAAACAATTAAATATGCGGAACCAAATAGTAGTTACTCTGTTCACCTGTTAATGAGGACTTAGGGCTGGTTTATACTTGTACGTCAGCTCTATGCAGAGCCTATGCCATAGCCTACACACATGGCCTACGCCGTTATGAGCATTTATACTTGTACGTGGTGTGTCTGTGTCACTCTGCAGTTACACCTCCCAAACACTAGTTGGCGGTGGGGTTTCTGTGAAGTGCTGTTAATTGTAGTTGTTTCAAAACACACATTAAACATGGCTTAATAGAGACAATTTCAAACACAAGTACACAAATCAGCTTCACTATAACTCGCAGCATTCACAGACAAAGCATTTGTCTTTATCTGGACACATTTTCCCCACAAATACAACATGCTAACGTTATGAGCATGAGACCATGGCATTTGCATTGTATAAATTAGCCTAGTGACTAGCGGATATTTCCTGTACTTATATGAAGCCAGGGACAACAGCAACATTTAACAGAAGTGACGTTCTAAAATTCGGCTACATTACACCTCACAAGGTTCACCGACAAAACAACTGTCTTATGGTAAACACGTTTTCCAAACAAATATAACATGCTAACGTTATTAGCACAAGCCTATGGCATTTTACATTCTAGAAATTAGCCTAGTGGAGATTTGTATACCCACGCGCTTGCTGTGAATTCTCCGGATGATGACCTGCTCTATTTACACATGGGCTCAGTCGGACATTACAAAGACTTTGTACTAGGAAGCTGGAATGATAAGGTCCGTTTAATGTCCGATCCAGCTGATTCGGACATTTGTGTTCTCACATATAGCTCCTCCAGCTAATGTCTAGATAATTTCAGGTTTGCAGTGCATGTATGTAAAGACCTATAGACTAACAAAGGTTAAGGAACAGCGCCTCTCATGTCAGAGTCCAACACTAGATCAGACAGCCTGTTGCCGTGCTGTTGTTTGAACCACAGAATGCAAATACATTGAATGGCTATTGCTAAAAAAAAAAAAAAAAAAAAATAGCTATAAACAGTCTCAAAATTGGATCTGATGTAATGAAATCTTCAGGATTATTACTCCTGTCAAGTTGACATTTTGGAGATTTTCGTCTGACAGCAGTGATATTTGTCTTGTATTTGTATTTATTCATCAGATAAAAGGTGACACAAGGGCAGAGTCAAAGATGACCCGACACACACACATATACACACACAGAACATGCACCCACACACACAGCAGCTGGCAGATTGTGGCTACCCCATTACAATGATAATAGCTATGTCCACTGTGATGTTTTTAATTTTGATTTCGGGAGGTGAGTGAAGTCATTATGTTGCAGCCCTCGCTTGGTTTTATGAACAATCCAATGCCCTAGAGACTCTCCCCTCTACACACACTCACACACACACACACACACACACACACACACACAAACAAACAGCCACACATGGACAATAGATATGCACACACACATTCATGCACACTTACACACACATCACAGCGAGTCAGTCCCCTTCCCCCCAGTGATTTGCCCTGCCATTAGGCCCGCGAGTTCCAGAGGGCGGCTGAGCGAATGGGGTGTCCCAGACCCACTCAGCGTCAGAAACACATCACTTAACCCTGACGCTCTCGCTCGCCTTTGCTCGGCATGAAAAGCCAAAAGCCCTCTCCAGTTAGGCCCTGCCTGTCTTGCCTCTATCGATTTTGTGACAATGGGAAAGTCCAGCGTCAAATCAAGTAGCAAATCATTGAGAGAAAGTTTCAATTGGGTTTTTTTCCCCTTTCTTCTCCTGAAATTAAAGGCTACAGCAGATCCCGCACTGTCCTCCTCTGCTCCATCCTGTCATTGGTAATAGGCTGATAGGCAGAGGCTACACAGGAAGAAGAGGAGGTAATAAGCTCATGGGCCAGAGCCTTTTAAAAACATGCCTGAAAAGCTTTGGTGTTGAAAAATGTTCACAGCAAAGCGTAGCAGCGAAGCATATAGCCAACAGTAATTTGCACGTAATCATAATTTGAGACCAGATCTGTAGAATAGAATTGGGTCGATTTCCATTTTTACCGGTCTGCTGTAGTGTACAAGCTTAAACCGGTTTTGATTGTATGCAAACTGGTTGAACCGGCATTTGCTATTGTAACACGTTTTGGCAAATTAAAAAGTAGCCTACATCAGCAACCTGTGCTGAAAATTTCTCAGCACTAAATCCAACTCAATAATGAAAAGCACCACGACAACATGATTGACATTATTTAAGGTTTGTAAACGTACTAACAGAGTCACTATTGTTTGACAGGCTGGATGCAATTAACTTTTTTGGGGGGAAATTAAAGGACATGTGGCAGAGTGAAGCCCTTTATACAGAAGAAACGTGCTATAGGACCGCTACAAAGTCCCTTCTTTATACCGTCTTTGAATTTTTACACACAGAACCAAACAAGAGACATGATGAGCGTAACTTGTAACACACAAGCGTCGGCCTCTGGTGTGACATATAACATACTTGTCAACAGTGATTTCCAAACAATAACAACAGCATAACATGACAATAACAATCATTTACTGCCTTTGTTATATGGTGGCTGATCCACTCTTCTGCTCTGAGCTCTTGGACCTCATTGTTTTCACAGTATGTGGACATTTTTGCTGATGTTCTTCTTCTGTGAGTTAGCCGCTAACTGCTATCACATACTTTTTAAATCTCCTGCGGTGAGTCGCATGCATAACATGTTGTTAAAACATTACACCTGTGCTGTCCATGATCCCATCATCTGTCCTGTTCATACAGACCTTGTTTCTGCGCTGTTTCTACCTCTGATGCCGCCTTAAAGGTGAGACAACTCTGTCGTCCCGTTTTGCAAATTGGACGGTTTATAAAGAACAGTGAGGTGGCATAACGGCTTGAAATTCCGGCCTTGTAGAGGTAGTGTTAAAGGGGCTTTAGTCTCTCAATAAAACTGAAACTGCGCTGATATGACGACATTTCGGATTTGAAGCCAACAAAGGGGGCACTAACTGGCTTCAAGCACCATTTTGTGCTAAACGTGGGTCAGACACTTGCTTTGAAAGCACTTCAATGGACGAAGCATGGCTGATTCATAGACGCTACTTTGACACAGTGTCATTATGTTCCACTTCCAAGTTCAAATGGGACACCTGGAAAGATTTGGTAAACCGATCAGGTGCGGTGTTTGGCTTCAGACCGGCTTAAAAATTTTGACCCAGGCCCAACCCTACTGTGTTACCTGTCAGAAACAAAACTAGGTAAAAATAAAAGCAATAGGATCTCATGGCATTGCTTATGAAAGAACAAGCAAAGTAAAAAATAACCAGTTGACATATGCTGTGGCTGCGATTCTAAACCTATTTGTGCACATTTGATTATTTGTCACCCTCACATGTAACGGCACATAATGAGGAGTGTGGGTTCAGCAGTGATTGGATTAGTTGAGGTTCCACGTCTTTTGACTTCTACATACTTCTAATGGAGATGGAGCTGGCTTTAAAGTGATTACTGTCTTATTTAATCATTTCAGGAAAAAATTGTTCTAATCAATTCTGCGAGTGTGCAGCCAGATGTTTGGAGTTTCTATAATTGAGTTATTTCAGTCAGACAAACAGAGACGTGTTTGGTCTAATTAGACTCCGTTGTCAGGGAAATCAAAAATTCTTCAAGCGGGAGCTGAATGCTTTTAATATGCTTTTGAGTGATGTATCATTTTTAGAATTAATTTCTGATGCAATAAAAACTTGTCTGATCTTTGGATGTTCCTGTTCATCAAGAGCTGTCAGTTATTTCTGTCATAATTCTCTCAGAACAAACTGTTTAGAAAGTACATTGTTTGTCTCCGTTTGATCTTCCCAGAGCAATCAGGCGGTCACAGATATTTATAGCGCTCTTCCTCAATCTTGGATGGAATTAATATTCGTGCAAATGAACGGGATCTCTACTTCTGTCAGCGTATGTGGGGACGCAGATGATTTGTGTTGTTGTGTGATGTTAAAGCGTATCTGAGCATCTTATGGCGTTCTCTCAATTTATCCATCCAGGCTTTGAAGGGAAACCGTCTTTATTTGGATTGGAATAACGGGCTGATTTTCTTCCTGGCAGCTCTTAGCCCGTGTGACTTCATTACCCCCGTCAGGCCCGCCAAGCACATTGGCTAATTACTCAGTCAGTCCAGCATTGGCAGGTAGTTGCACACATATTGATCAAAGTGCTTAAGGCTGGACTCTCAAGCAGAAATTAATCAGGCATTATTTTTTTCTTTTTTCTTTTTTTTTTTGCTGAGGAAAAAATATTAAATCTCAGACTGTTCTGTGTTTGATGCGATGTGGATGATGTGGTGTTTACAAAGCAATATTTTCTTACTGGACTAATGCCCCGACACATAAGATGACATCAGGGAATATGAATCACTGTGCAATGACGCGGAGACACGCAGGGTAAAGGAGTCGCTCTAATCGCAGTCCAGTCAGTAAGTCAGAGGATTTCTGGATACCTAATAACTGGGTCCAAAATATACAATCACTGTCATAAAAACACCTCTTAGTACAACACTGATATCACCATGGAGCCGGTGCAGCAGTTAACCACAGACACTGTTTGTTGTACACACAAAGTGTAATTGAAAACAGATCACATTACATCATGATTTTAACACCACCTGGTTAGCAGAGGGGTCAAATCGTGACAACTCTCCAAACCTCATTAAATCTCTTCAGACCAAAAATGAAGGGTGAGGCTTTTGTTCTGGCAGGACGCAATGTAACCGTACCAAACAATATAGGCCTTATAAACATGTTATATATCATCCTGTGTAGAATTAATGAAGAATGCACATATATCTATATTTATATCTATATCTATATATCTTATTTTGCTAAAATAATTCTGAGTACATGTATATGAGCTGACTGTGTCATTGGGAGGTGGAGCGGATACTAGATGGTGTGAATCTTGGATGAGATGGTCTCCATTTGTGACCAAGAAACAACATAAGCAGGTGTATTTTAGCGAGATGTCAGCATTTCCAGCCATGACTGTGGCACCAAAACCCAGTGATTTTTAGCAAGACATTGGGGCACTGCCAGTGGTGGTCATGACAATGAAACTGGGTATTTTAAGCCAAAATATGATCTTTTTCCCAATTTACCAGGTGTTTTTTAGCCAGACATCCAGGCATTTCCAGCTGCGATTGTGGCACCAAAAGCAGGTGATTTTTAGCAAGACATTGGGGCACCTACAGTGGTGGTTGTGGCAACAAAACTGGGCATTTTAGGCCAAAACATGATCTTTTTACCAACCTACCAGGTGTTTTTTTAGCCAGACACCGGGGCATTTCCAGCTGCAACTGTGCCACCAAAGCCAGATGCCAAAATGAGGTGTTCTTTAGCAAGAAATTGAAGCATTTTGAGGAGTGGTTGTGGCAACAAAGCTGGGTATTTTAAGCCAAAGCCTGATATTTTTCTTAACCCACCTGATGTCATTTAGCGAGACACTGCTGCATTTCCAGCTGCAACTGTGGCACGAAAACTCTGTGTTTTTTAGGGAGGCATTGCATCATCATTTTTTCCAACACTCAGGGTGATTTTTAGCCAGACATCAGGGCATTTCCAGTCATGATTGTGGCACCAGAACCAGGTGTTCCTTAGCAAGAAAGCGGGGCATTTCCAGTGGTGGCTTTGGCAACAAAAACGGGTATTTTAAGCCAAAACATGATCTTTTCCCCAACCCAGTGGGTGCTTCTTAGCCGGATATCAGGACATTTCCTGCTGTGATTGTGGCACCAAACCAGGTGATTCTTAGTGAGACGTCAGGGCACTTCCAGTGGTGGTTGTGGCAACAACACTGGACATTTTTGATGAAAACGTGATCTTTCCCCCAACCCACTTGGTTTTTTTTTTTTAGCCAGATATCGAGGCATTTCCAGCCATGACTGTGGCGCCAAAACCTAGTGGGGGTTTTTTCAGAGACATCGCAGATGTTTCCAGCTGCAATCGTGGAACCAAAAGTGGGTGTTTACAGTAAAATTTTGGAGCATTTTCAGCTGTTATTGTCGAACAAAACCAAGGCGTTTTGTAGGGTGACAGCAGCAGCATTTCCAGCCACGATTGTGGCACCAAAACCTTGTGTTTTAACTGAGACACCAGTGCATTTCCTGTGGTGGTTGTGGCGATAAAACTGGTATTTTAAGCCTTATTTATAACCATAAGCAAGTGTTTTTTGTGCCTAAAATAAGCACACATTAGGGCTTTACACCATACGACATCCCTCTGTCCTTTGGACCCTCTCAGCGGACAAGGAAAAACTCCCCCCAAAAAACCCTTTAACAGGGAAATACAAAAAAAAGAAGCAAAAATGACAGTCATGCAACACCACACCAAAAGTAAAGCACTGAAAATAAAGCTTAATTTCTCTTTCAGGGGCTGTTAAACTAAATTTACTGTCATGTTTTAGTTTACAGTCAGTGTCATAATCTG
Source organism: Epinephelus fuscoguttatus (assembly GCF_011397635.1). Taxonomy (NCBI): domain Eukaryota; kingdom Metazoa; phylum Chordata; class Actinopteri; order Perciformes; family Serranidae; genus Epinephelus; species Epinephelus fuscoguttatus. Next base: position 36,376,870 of record NC_064761.1, read on the forward strand.
CAGGCTCTGTGTGTCTGTCCTGATTAGCAGAATGATGAGTTTTAGTGTGTGAGTTTGGTTAGTGTCTGGAGTTAAGATGAAAGTAGGTGCTCTGTGGCCCCGTGGATTTATCTGATGTCATCTATGTAGCTTGGTGGGCTGCCAAGAAGCCTGGATTGAAACGTACGTCAGCAGTGTGATTAACGGATAATGACAGACCCAGGTGTCGATATGTTCTGCGCTCAGATTTGTAGCATGGGCATTATCACAGGCTCAGACCCAGTATATCATCCAAAGGGAGTCAGGAGAGAAGTGAGGTGGGAGAGCGGTGTACAGAGGCCACAACTGTTCCCTGGGAAAAAAAAAAAACGAAGTGAGAAGATTCGAGGCTCCCCTGATGCAGCGTGGAACTTATTTTTCATTTTCGTGCGCAGACAGTAAATACCTTGCTTTTCCGCCTGTGCTCCTGACCTGAACCTGTGACCTGCCCTTGGTCTCTGATGATACTCCCATGGTCCCCTGCTCAAGGCTGCCGAGCAGGCGGCACGGCCGGATCCAGGCCTTGTAATTCACAGGCTTCTAGATCGCCTGCCACAGTGTATTGATTTTTGTTTCCCCAATCTCCAGGAGAGAAGCAAAGAAAAGATTAAAAACACTGTCAGTTTGAAGTTGAATAAGAATCCTGCACAGGGGAGATACCTTGGAGAGCAAGGGGTCACAGCTGAGGTACGTATATCTCTTTATAGGTTTAACCCTTCCTCGGCCTGTAATCCAATTATCAGCACACAGAAGCAGTGTAGGGCCAAGAAATTTGACCACAATTATTATTATCTTCATTTTGTAATCACTAATGAATTTACTGTAGTATGAAAGCAGGCTCTCAGTCACGCTGCAATAATCTAACTATAATCTAATATTTGAAGGGTTACTGGACCTTTTCATGAAAACATTTTTTAGTTCCTAAAATTCTCATAACACAGTTATAATGGTTATAATGTGGATTTCAGATCCATTTGTGGGAGCATAGACTAAAAGAATGTGTTTTTAAAAAAAACACAAAATATACTTTGTGTTGAAATAGGCCAAACTATAATTCTGTAACTTGTCAACTTAAGAATCAGCTCCAGTTTTGACAAACTCTTAATGGATTGTGTGGCTTCTTACGAGGGCTGTCCCCTAACAGTCGACCAAACGAAAGTCAGCCAGAAAGGTTATAGTCGGCAAGATTTTATTGGTCGCAGAAAAAAACAACAACAAAAAAAACATGACACACTGTTAATAACATTTCAGGCAGGAAATCCAAAGTGTGGGATCATTTTGAGAAGGTGAAGGATGAACCCAAGGTGATATGTAAACTCATCTTCATTGGTCGACTACAAACATGACGTATCATCTGAAACATGGAAGTAGCTACATGCCCATTAGCCCACAGCGTCATTAACAGGCGGCTCGCTCAGTGTGTGACGTGCACTTGGAGATAAAATATAGGCCTATATTAATGAAGGTTCATTAGTATGGTTTTGTGTTTCTCTGTAACGTAGCACAGTGTTAACAATGTGACTGATACTATTCTTTCTCACACCTTCAACTCAAACCACCAAAATATATCATTTAATAATTAAATTACCATCGTAAACATGCGGGCGACTAGTCGACTAATGGCCCTAAATGACGACTATTGGTTGACTAGGAAACCTCTTAGTTAGTGGCAATGGGTTTTAGGTTAGATGTCTGAAATAAAGTCAGTGGTTAACACAAGTTTAAGAGACTTTAACGTTTTTTTCAGTGACATAAAATACATCAGTAAATACCCCACTTATGAATTTTGAAGCTTGTATGTGTCTTAAAAAAGGCGGTTGCAAAAGATGGTGAAAATAGTGCCATCTGGTGGCCGGAAAGCAGGTCTTATTCAAAAGTTAAGGCGGCAGAAGTTCAAGTAGGGCTGGTGGGAGGGGTGGTGGATGGGTCCAACAACCACAGACTTTCACCTGGGAAACCGGTGTTTGCTTCCTATAAGATTGTAAAGCCAAACTCTGTTCTTTTTTCCTCAACCCAACCGTGTGTGTTGGCTAAACGTGACCATGTGCATTGGTTGTTGAAGGAAAAAAACGTCAATTTGCAGTGTTGTACCGACGTAGTGCATTTATTTTGAAAGAGACTGTATGTAAACTGTACATTTCCCATGAAAACGGAAGTGGCAGTGTGAAAACTGACAATGTATTTTACAGGCTGAAGTTGACATGATGTCCAGGAATGTCAGCACATCATATCTCAACATGGGAAGTCCATGAACAAACATCGCTATATGAAGAGGGTTAGATTGAGAATGTTTTGGCACAAACGTACAATGCCAACAGTTTTCCTGGCGATAAGGTTACATTGGAACAATTTTTAGTTGGTGTTAGTTACTCTTAAACTTAACAGAAGTGAGTTTGGGACAATTTAATCTCTGAATGAGCTAGTGGCCAAAATCTAAATCTTCCTGTCATGATCGTGCATGGAAATCTTTTTTAACACCTCATGCCATTTCAAATGATATGGAATATATATATAGAGGGTAATAAAATCAGATTTTATACCTCAGGCATGACCTATATTTTTAATCTAAATCAACAGTGGTCTTAAAAGGTTACGTTGCTCAAACAATCCCATAAAACAGCGTCATTAAATTTATCCGAGGCAGAGCGCCAACAGAGAGTCTTGTCAGTCAACTTACAGCGTCACTATACACACACTGACCTGATTACACCCCCTCACTCACTGTGTGTGTGTTTTACATTCTCAGGACTGTGTGTGTGTGTGTGTGTGTGTGTGTGTGTGTGTGTGTGTGTGTGTGTTACTGCAGTTTTGATCATGGCAGTCGGGCCCTATTCATCTCTGTGGTGTTGAAAAGGCTCCTTATTGGCCCTGACCCTACATGAAATATTGTCTTATCAGCTGGGCATGAGTTGCCATAAGGCATTAGGGCTGGCACATTTCTCCGGCTCCCCTCCCTAACAATCCCCAACCACTGGAAAGAGATCACAAATACAGTGCTGTCACTCTCTGTCCGCTCTGTTTACTTGATTTCTATCTATCTGTGGTCAAAGCAGGGATGTCAAATCAAGTCAGCCTCTGTGGACGTCTTTTAAATATTATCATAGGATTCACTTTATTGGACATTTTAAAGGAAAGCTGCTTCCTTTTCCTGCCTTTACAGATTTAACTGAAATGTAACAGGGTTTAATGTATGTACACTTTTATAGTAACTCAGACTGTGCGCGGGACATTACAACTACAGGTGATAACTCTAATAAAAGACGACAGAAGACATAAGAAAACAAATTACAGGGTGACAATTTCCTCAGAAGCTGTCACCCAGGGTTCAAATGGCAGGCACTGTGTTCTATTATTTATTGAGTTAGTTGATGAAATGTCATCTTTGATGATGTGATGTTCACAGGGAAGGCTGACGTGTCTAAGAACTGACGCGCATCGCCGTAGCCTTGCCAAAAACGTACTCTTCTTTAAATATTGAAGGCCTACATAAGGAGGAACATGGAGTCCTTTGTGCTGCCTGTCATTATTATACACATGTCGGCTGGTGTAAATTAATTGGCTCGATAGCACTCTCTTTTTCTGTGTGCTGATTAAAGGAAATGGGTTACCTTTTAGATACAGCTCCAGCTTTTACGTACAGAAACACACGGATAGTAAACAGATCACTTTGTGCACTGCTTTGTGTTGCACTGGTTTTATGTAGTTTACATTATTTTGGCATCCCCAGAAATGTTTTAACAGTGGAAGGCAGATGAGGCCACTGAATTTCAGGGATTTGATTATGCTGTTGAAGTATATTGGCTAGTTATAGCTGGTTTAAAACTATGTCAGTATAAGAGTTAAGGAATCACTTACTTTAGTTTCTTATTTTACTGTTAATATTACTGATTATCTGTATCTATAGACCAAGGGTCAGCAGCCTTGTCAGAGGAGCCATTTATTGCCAAAAATAAAAATAAAAACTGGAACTGCAGGACATATTTGAGCTTGCGATGAAGGTAACACATCCTATTAATCTAAATTAGCCTTTTCAAAATTATTAAAAGATCTAAATGAGTATTTATTAATATGTTTTACCACAAGGTGGTTACTCTGCAGTAGGCTATGTTGGATTTTTGGTACTCTAATTTTGCAGCGCTGACAGTGAAAGCAATCAAGTCTGTCCATGCACTCTAAAATTCTCTATTTTTTTTGGATTTGCAATCCATAGTTAGTTTAGCTAGGACAGGTGTAAGCAACATGTTGTTCTGGAGCCATATGCAGCTCTTAAGCCCCTCTCCAATGCCGTTTGTTTTTTGTTTGTTTTTTTTGCTTTTTTGGTTATCATATATCATAGGCCTAATGAAATTCTTACATTCTCCAGTTGTAATAGTGAGATAATGGTTGCAGTTGCATTTGTAGTAGTGATGAAACAGCAAAAAACAGAAACAAAACGAGCATCAGATGGACTGTGTTCATAATGAATACGCCACAATAATATAAGAAAAATATAAATAAGCAGCGCCGATTAATCAGTCAATAGAGCTCGCAAGTTGCGTGTTTCTGTTTCCGGTACAAGGGACCTTAAAAATCGATTTCTCATAATGTATTTCAATGGCGAGATGAAAATTATTTTCTGGTCCCGTTTGAATTGTGCCATGAATTTTACATATGTTGTTTGTGAATTTTTTATTTATTTTTTCGTGCAAAGAAGGCTACAATTTAGCAGGAAGAAGTTTGATACTGTTAGGTTTTGTGTGAGAGCATTTTGTGGACTACAGCTCTTCCCTGCTCTCAACGCATATGATATACATCACCACTCGTACTCGGAACATGGCTGTGTCTCTGGTACACTTCACCGCCTTCTTCCAAGGAGAGGACAAAAGCCTTAAGTGTGGCGAAAACCACTACAAGTCTGGACATGTGGAAAGTTTCAGCTACGCCAGCAGCAGCACTGTGAGTTGAGAAGTGGAGGGAAAGTGTGATAACGTGACGTCACATAGGCGACATGTAGTCTTTCTCATTACATTGTTTCCACAGCCTTTAACTGAAGAATCATACAATAAACTGTCAAACTCTTAACATGAAAAAATATTATTTAGACCCACACAAAACATTTGTGTAATCCAAGGCATTTAATGACTGGGACCAGAAAACAATAATTTTTTCTCCATTGACTCCCATTCATATTTTCCAAGCCTAGAGGTTCGATGGGGGTCTACCAGAAGGTGCGTGACTTACGAGCTCTATGACACTGTGTGTTCGGGGGGCATAAGCACATCCAGCCAGCAGTAGCAGCAACCCATTGTCCAACACCGCCATACAGTATGCTGTCATTTTGGCTTGACCAGTGGACTTCACTACAAGCCGATTGGCTGTCGAAACAGATGATGTGCTTTACATTCTAAAACCAGCTGCTGGCAATTTGACCAGCTGAGTTGCAGGTGACACCATCAGCTGGCTTGAGTCGAGCTCAGACCGGCCAGTTCACACAGCTGCGATGTTCTACAATGGTTTCGTCTCATTGCGAAACTTTGGTCTGAACTGGGCTTAATATTTCATGTCAAAGCAGAAACGTTTCGAGCCAGCGTGAGTTTACACAGCAGTAAAATCCTTCTAATGGGAGATCAGATCTATTTGTTTTTACTTGGCCAGATATTTCTTCCATCCAGCACCCGCTCCAATGAATACTGGGATGTGGATGTCTTTCTTTTTACTGTTTTTTACCATTTAATTTTCCATACTGCTTAATATTACATTACGCCGTCATTTTATGGAATTTGTTGTAAATGTTGCAAACATAGGCAGCAGAAGAAGCAAACTGTAACTGACAGGATGCACAGCAACATAAACATTCCACAATTTACAGAGCATGATATTGTATTTTTTGTTATTCATAGGAAGTTGCCCTCAGGCAACTTCGCAAGCTTAAAGTCTCGTACAATATGCCGGGCCTCCTCAAAGGGCATATTAGTGTTTGCTGTTGCATATTAATTTAGCATCCAGAATGACTGACTGGATACATCCCACCATGCTCCTTTATGCCTTCCTCTCTCACCCTGGAGGGGTAATATCGCAGGATTATGAGTCCTGTGTGTTATATTTATACATCCCCCTCTTTCTGCTCCTTTTTATCTCGAGCAATTATGCCTTTCAACCACATCAATCTGTCACTCAACATCTACTTAGGCCCACCGCACTGTTTTGCCGCGAGACTCGTCTGTTCATTCGCTGCTAAACACTCGACTTTTTCATCGATCCTCATTTGCTTCCCTGCACATGATCAGCTGTGGTTTGGAGAACGAAGAGAGAACTGTTAGTCGTTAATATCAAATCACAGGACACATTTGAAGTGACACTGCTGAAAAAGTGATAGAAACACATTTCCTTTTGTTGCTATTAGCCAACAGCTACATTCAGCATTTACATTGTGCTCAACAGTCTCATTGAAGAGTTATTTTTTGCCATGTTGACGTGCCTCCATATGGCTGTACAGGTGTGAGGGGAGAATATGTGAGGAATCTATCACTACTGTACCGCAGCGGCGCTAGTTATTTTTGTTTGTCCCATCCTCTTTGGTGGAACACGAGGGGCTCAGGGAGCGCGCCGAGCGGAAAATGTGCGAGAGGAGGATCAATGGAAAAACGCATAAAATGTGCATGTGCATAAAAGAAGACAAACCGCAAACAAAAACACACACACCTACACATCACAAGCACACACACACACACACATGCAAACATTATAAATACACAGCATAAGCCCAGGTGGATTTGGTGCAAGCTGTTTTCACTGGCAGCAACCTCCCCCTCCCCGTCTCCCCCCCACATCCCCATCCCAGCCCTGTTCAGCAAAGCTGTCACAGCGGCAGCACTCATAATGAAGGGTAAAATATTTTATTCAGATTTATTAATTTGAAAATGAAGCATGCCTGTCGACAGAGGGACAGTTCTTCTCAATCTGTCAGCGCGGAGCCACTCGGCGCTGACACCAGGATTCATTTGTCTTGTCGGCTCTGACAGTCGGATTCTCCCAGTGCTCTACGGAGAGGGATCGCCCAGGGATTTTTTGAGCTGGATAAAACACATTCCGACAAGGAACAGCCTCTTTATTAATGCAAATTAGGCCAGAAAAATTCCAGCAACAGCTACTTGGCTCCAGAGCCCTGGCTCCATTCTCTGTTATTTTTGGGGGGGTAGTGTTAATAAAAGCAGCCTCGGAGTGTTTGTGTGAGAATAGGGCCTTCAGGAGGACCTGTCACACCGCAGCTGTGACACTCTCCACACACATGGGACCTCGACCAAATTTTGGAGCCTTTCCTGCACTTTTAGGTGTCCTCTCCAGGTATAATATCTCACGCCACAACAGTTCTTACATTCAAACTCTGCTTTTTAAAATACCAGAGACAAAAGATTACAATCCTGTTGTAGAGTTTTATATTCACTTACGACAAGAATTAGTTAGAGTGGTGTTGTTACAATACTGAAATGTTTAACTTTGATACAATACCTTGAAAATATTGATTTAAATCATCATATTCAATAGGAAAAAAATGACATTGAGCATTACATTTAGATTTTATTATAAGATGAATAAAACAAGGCTGCAACATGACGTTCTTGGTTATTAACAGAGAACAGCAAAATGGTTGCAATAAATATTAACAGTAAGAGACAGTGAGAAAGCCCAGCTGGTATCTGTGTATTGATGCCACAGAACATTAGTATTGAAACCCTTTCAGATATTCAGAATCAATATTTATCAATAAATGAATATTGTTGATACTTTCATACTAATTCAGGTTTTTCAATTTACACTGCCTCTTCAATGCTGGAATTCTATGGCATTATGCCGCCTTGCCGTTCTGTATAAAAGACAATCGAAAAATGGGGGAGTAAAGTATTCTCACCTTTAAACCAGCATCAGAGGTAATTAACAGTGCCAAAATGAACATCTGTATAAAAGGGACAGGTGGCAGTACGCGATCATGGGCGGCATGGGCTTTGATGACATGCTATGCGTGCAACCCACCACAGGAGATTTTAAAACTAGCTGATACCAGTTAGCAGCTAACTCAAGGAGGAAGGACAGCGGCCGAAAATGTCCACAAACTGGAAAAACAATGAGGTCCAAGAGATCCTGACTCTCCAAGCAGAGGACCAGATCAGCCGCTGTGTAACAGAGACGGTAAATGATTGTAATTATCATGTTATGCCATTGCCATTATTTATAAAGTGCTGGTGACACATGTTATATGTCATACTATAGGCTGACGCTGATGCCGCCATCGTTTAGTTCTGTGTAGAAATGTAAAGGTGACATAGCAGGGATTTTCTAGTGGCTCTATAGCACGATCTCTGTGTAAAACGGCCTTTAGAGTTAACCTATTGAATTTTAAATGTGTTTCGATTGGCTGCCATCTTCGCTAGGATGTTGCAATGTCGCGATCGCAACAATTAAAGCAAATTCAACCAATCCCTGTGAATTCTGTGCAGCCTCACAATTTCGTAAATCACTGCAACCTTTCTGCAAATTAGACCAATCATGATAGTTTCCAATGAGTTTCACCAATCACAGCAGTCCCCTCCATAAGGTCGCCAAACTCACTTCCTTGTTTCTGTTTGTGAAGATGCAGACACGTGACACGTTGCACCCAGATCTATTGCAGGTGCTGAAAGAGTCGAGTTGAGTGAGATGAAATATGTAAAATAAATCACAAACTCAGAAAAGTGTGGTTTTATTCTCACTCAAATGAGTTGCCTCTGATTTTTAATGAATTATACAAAAAAAAAAGTATCTATTTTTCCGATTTTCATTTGCTCCCACAATTTAATTGGAAAAAAGCCTAATAACACTGCAACATGCATCGCAATTTTTTTTTTGAAAAGATGTTGTGAAATCTGGCATTTTAGGCCAAACAACAACCCCCCAAAAGAGGCTAGATCGCCGTAGAAGTCAAACCCAGTGCCCTCTATTTTTGATTCTTCTTTACATTGGGATTTTTGTGGGGTTTTTTCTCTCTGTGTGTCTATTTAGACCAGAGGCCAGGAGACTCACGAACTGTGGCTGACTTGCGCTTGCCTGGATGAGTGCAGGCGAGTTGTTGTTTTATTTCGCCGAGAGTCCTTTGACATTTATCTCTCTTCACCTGCTCCGTGATGGTGATTCCAAGTGACAGGGTCTCTTCTCTCTCTTCCTCCTCTGTATTTCTGTCCGTCCTTTCTTCCCCCATCTCTCCTTCCCTTCGCTCCACCCCCTCCCTTCTCTAAGCTCGTCTTTCTTTCTCCTCCAGACCTCGCTGCAGCTTTGAATATGTGCATCCTAACCCTGGCCACTATTGGCACTGCACAAAGTAAATTGAAGCTGGTGTGCTGTGGGACCCTTAAAAAGGAAATGCTGTCAGTCAGAGACATTTGATGGGAGACAGCACAAGATGGGACGGCGAGGGCGGAGATGGGCGAAGACATGCATGATGGGATTGCTCCCGTATAATGTTTAAAACGAGGCGGCCTTTCCAATCCTTAAATTACTCAAATGGACGAGATAGGGGAGGAGCGCGTGCTGCCACTGTAGCTCTACTGTAACGCTCAGATTAGTTAATTGCTTTTCCTCTAGAACAAGGTAGAGGATGTATTTCACTCAAACAGACAGGAGGCATCACTTATTCAGAGTCCTCCCACTGTCAATATACTGAAACAGAGAAGGGCTTCTCTCCGGCCTCCTGCAGTGTGGGTTTACTCTCTCTGGAAGATAGATGGAGCCCATATGTAACCGCCACAGACTGTAGCTGTTTCCGACAGGCTCCATCGTGGCGCACGGTGCTGCAAAAATTGGAATAAAATGTCAGTGTAAGAGGTGGCTGTTTCAATTTGTTTTTATCCCGTGCATTGGCCAGCTCTTATGGGAAAAGTCACCTTAATTGCAATTGGCTTCAATAGTTGACCTCCCCATCAGTTCATTAACCCGGCAATAAAAGAAGCCCTCATTCTGCCAGAACTGCACCCGGTCTGCCCATTTGAAAACCATCTCACTTCCACATCCCCGTTTTCCCCCCCAGAGTAAACGCCCGTGCTCGCCACCCACTTTATCAATTGCCTTCATAATTTTAAAAGCCTTTTTTATGTTGTTGTTTTTCTCTCATATAGTAAATGGAGCCATAATTTAATATTTTAATGCATGTTAATGTGTTGTTTAACCTTCTAGCAACAATCAGGCGTCTCTAAAAGGTTAACCTTGAACGTGAGCCAGTGCAGACAGCAGCACAATAACGCGTCAATCTTTGAAAAACATCTCTGTCTAATGGATTAGTGGTTGATTGCACAGCCCCATCTCGAGGTAGATGCCGTATATATTGGATAGGCATTAAAACGAGCATTTCTCAATTTTCTCGCTGCCGGCCCTCAGGGTCAATGGATCGCTAGGGCAACAAAATGCTGAGTCAACGCTTGCCTCTTAATTTATCTTGGGGTTTGATTATAGCTTCATTTAGCAGCCCACCAGCACAAACATTAAACAGGTTGGGTTGAAAACACAGGGGGAGGGGTCTTCTCAAAGTTCAGCGAAGAGATCTTTTCCCTTTATTTAGCCCCTCACTGGTTAGAGTTTAAGGTATTGTGAAAACATACCGGCGCTGCGCTGACACGAGAGGTAAACAATATTGTAAGAAATATGACAGGTGGCTAAAAAAAGAAGTGAATGAATGAGGGAAAGGGCAGGCAGCTACTGGTGTGTGAAGGGTAACTAGACTGTCAGTAACCTTTATGTGATGGGTTGACATTGTATCTATCACATTAAGGATTGGTCAGGTGGAAAAGCAGTGATCGGACACAGCTTAATGTCTTGCTCTAAATAGAGGAATTCTTTTTTTTCAGTTATTCAGGTGAGGTAGTTCATTTTAAATGTGTGAGTCACTGCACTGTGTTTCTAATTATACAGTTTGAGACAGTTTAAGGCCTTTGTGGCTTCAGAGGAAGTGCTTGCCAGATTGTATATCAGCATGTTAAACCACATTTTCTTAAAGGTCCAGTGTGTAGGTTTCAGGGGCATCTACGGGCAGAAATGGAATTTAATATTGACAACTATTCATTGTGCTCATTAGGTTATAATCAGTGTTGGGCAAGCTACTCTCAGAATGTAATATATGACATATTACTAGTTACCTTCACTTAACAGTAATAAGTTACTTTTTACTCTACGTTTGTGTTACTTTCACCAATATTATAACCTGGAAATCCAGATGCCCCGCCCCTAGCAAATTCGAATTTGCTCTGCACGGGAATCTGGCCCCGATGAGCAGAGCCCTCTGAATCGCCAGTCAGACCAATCAGAACAGTCTATCTGACAGAGGCAGGTTCTGGGTGGGCATAACATGATGAGGACAGCGTAGGAGTCGAAAAGTAAACAGCCAAGATGGCAGCTGCTGAATAACCGCGTCCATTCAATTTAGCTTTGGAAGAAACGCTAAGCCAACTACACTTATCTTTTTCCTTGAGAAAGAAGACTGCCCTAGAAGCCTTCGTTTCCAGGAAGGACGTTTTTGACGTTTTGCTGACGGGATACGGCAAAAGCATAATATATCAGTTAGCCCCACTGGTCAGCAAACAAATGGGGCTTAGTGCAATGAATACGTCACCTTGTTTTTTGCTTTGATTGGCCATCGTGTTATCCAATTGTGTGCGGCTGCATTTGAAATGACTCAGTTAGTGCCGCCCCTTGGATAGGAAGAGTGTATCAGTGAGGGCCAGACTCAAAATCTTTCTAGATTAGAGTCTGGATTTCCAGGCTACCAATATTACCTAAGAGGAACTAATGTTGATTTTAAATGAATGAGGGTCAGCAGCTAATCAAAGCACAGATGCTATGTGCTATGCATATTCTAACATCACCCAGATGTGCCAATCACCAGGATGAGGCCAGCTCCTATCTTAGCTGCTTTAGACAGACAGCCTTAGGACACAAAAGCAGAACAGGATAAGTTGTAGGTATATGAATGGAAATACACTGGACATGATAACACACATGATCACTAGGACCCTTCTATAAGGTAGCATGGGGGGATGGTGGATGTTTTTTCTTGTCATGAACAAGTTTGTTTGGAGCATACTGAGGCCTTCAGTCTTCCTCTCATGTTGATGAACAGAACTGGTTCAGAACTAAAATAGCTCTACTGTGACGTAAAGCTAATTCAAACAAACTAGTCTCACAAAATAGTTGATCTAATTTTGCTTATTTGCAAATTATGGTTTGATCAAAGCTAAAGCCAGTTGTGGCCAAATAGCTTTACAAATTTAATCAGTTACTCATTTTGATTATCAGTGATGAATTGGCCGACTGGTAATCAGGGAAATGCCAGAGTGGCCGCCTGCCTAAGAGCTGCTCATAATGGATCATCATTGCATTGCTAAGAAAAGTACAATTTTGTTTTGATTATTTTGATTAAAAAAGTTACTTCATGCATCCAGCCCAAACATAAATAAAAGGTCAGCACACAACCTTAAGGGCAATTCATTACAACAACCACAGGTAAAATTTCGAGCCAATGTTTCTCGAAAACTTTTGATATCAGCCCGACTGTACCTTTTAATAACCACATTTCTTCCCATGATCCCCTCGATGTAACGCAGCAAGCAGAAAGGTCAAGTGAGGACAGAAACTGGAAACTGAGGGGGTATGAAATGTAGGGGTGTAATGATACATTGATACACATCGATACATCGATTCATTGATTAATGATCCGATTATATCGATGCAAAATGAAAACATCGATCCATATCGTCATCTTAAAGATACACATTTATTTTGAAATTCACATAGCACATCTGTGTCACCATTTCTGGGCAAGCGTGCCTCCGCTCAAACAACAAACAGAGCTCAGAAATAAAATGGTCATGTTCTAGTTGTTTTTGTGAGTTGATGTAAATGATTGTGTTAGATGGGCATATGATATCGCGTCATATCGATCAAAGGCTCCTGAATCGAATCGAATCAAAATCGTCTCGTGACAGACTTTGTGATATCGGCAAACATCGTATCGTCATCCAAACAAATCGATATAATATCGTATCGTGAAGAAGCTGGTGATTTACACCCCTAATGAAATGTAACGTTACACCAATGTAGCCAGGCTAAAAGAAAAGTAATGGGGCAGAGAAACATGCCACAGCTGAAGTGGCAGGTGTACTGTAGCTAGTGACTACTGCTTCAGCTAGCAGCGCTAATGCTAGTGTGGTCAACGACATGGTCATCACAGAGCCAGACAAAAGGAACTAACAAGACAATGAGGGAAACACACAAGTGGAGGAAACTGAAGAATCTGAATCCGAAACTGAAGAATTTGGACACTGGACAAGTCACGCTACTGGTGTAAGTGTGGCTTCATATGTCAGCGGCTGTAGTGATTATAACGTGTGTCATTTAGTGTGTGTTCTGTGTTGCAAATTTCTGCATCCTGGTCAGTCTGTATGGTTTTCAAGCTTTTAAAGTTAACATTTGGGTGGGGTTGGTGTTTTGTATGAAATACCGGGGCTGATTTTTGACCCCAGTCTGTCACTGATGATTACATTATTAGTCACATTACTTTATGTAACAGAGCTGAAAACAGAAAACAAGTTAATGGAATTTAAAGTAATAGTTTGACATTTGGGGAAATGTGCTTGTTCACTTAACTGAAAGTTAGATGAAAAGATTGATGCCACTTTCATGTCTTTAAGCTACCGCCAGCAGCTAGTTAGCTTAGCTTAGCATAATGACTGGAAACGGGGAAACAGGTAGTCTGGGTCGGTCCAAGGGTTACAAAATCAGATTACCAACACCTCTGAAACGTCCTTACCTAATTTGTTTATTGCCAATATAATGTGTAAAAACGGTGCATTGTGGTTTCATGGGCTAGACTATTTCTTGGCTGTGTGCAATGATTTTTTAATGTCCCCACTGACTGCCTGACACAGTGATGAAAAGTAATCATAGCACTGTAACACATTATAAATAAAGTATTATTGTTGAATCTTGGCTAAAACACTTTATTTCCAATTCAACAAAATTCTAATTTTGATATAATAAACACTGTTATATAACGACGTAACTGTGTTAGCCAAAGTGGCTCTGTTTGTCACAAGAGTACTTTATCTGTCTATCTGCTGGTTGTGTCCCAAGTTTCCTCAGTTTATCCAGCCGTCCTCACATCTGTCTTTATCCTCGTTGTGTGAGATGCATGTGAGATGCCTGGGATACACTGCTGTGACAGTGGTTGAGCAATGGGCCTGTCTTGTTCTGGGGCCCCTGCTGAAGCACAGTTCCTCTTTGTTCTGTGATGTATTGATCCATTCAGACCTCCTCCCGAATGTACTCCACTGGTGCTCGCTCTGCTCAAACCAGCTTGTGCCATCGTGTAATGCTCGCTCGCACACGGCAGTAAGAAACAGAGCCGTCACAAAAAAACGCAGCCTTCAAAGATTCTATTTTCTCCTCAGCTGTAATGACTCAGTGACTCGGTGTACATTTTATTTTTTAAGTTATCAAGCCTTCAAACTCTTTATCATCTACATCTTTTAAAGACTTAATGGTGTGTACGGAATAATGGATGACTATACGGGCAGATCAACTGTTTGTCTCTTCTGTCTCCACAGGAATGTATCATACTCTAATATGAACAATCTTAAAGGAGTATTGGGTAAGAGCTGATTTTTGCATCTCTAAGTCTTGAAGCAGCTCCTGTCACTCACACCAATGGGCAAGCTCACCAAGCATGGATTGTGGCCACTGGTAGCACATAAATTGCGCATCACTCGGATCACTATGTTCTGCCTCAAGGTCCAATTCACAAAAGATTTTATGCTGATGATATTACAGTGCAAACACGCCCATAAAGTTTTGCAGCTGAGTGCAATTTACCCTGTTTGTGTCTGATTGCAATTATCCATGTGGGAAAGTATAAATGTTGTCTTTACACTAGCAAGACAGTATGCAAACCATGGTATTTAATATCCCAGTCTGTCAGTTAGGGGTGTGCCATGTCATCTCGTTCACAGCAATACTGCTATAATTTTTAATATGATATGAAAAAATTCATGTTGTGATACATATTGACGTATACTGTTACCCACGGTAACAACAAGCATGGCTGAAAGCAAAATTATTACAGGTGCTGCTGTGGTTCCAAAAAGAGGAGCAGCTTCAGTAGTGTGGAATAAATTGTGGCGTCCTGAATGGTTAATGAACAGCCCCGGACTTCTCAGATTCTTTTAGCGACTTACCGCTCAGAGGGGACTCATTCAGCGGCTCCTCTGGCAGCAGCACAGTGTCTCTCCCTCTACTCTCTCGCTGTGCGTACATCAGTGTCATTTAGTGATTTTGTCATAAACCTTTGTTAGTGTAAACCTACCTGACGCTTGCAGGTTGACAAAAATCAAAAAACATAACATAAAGGTCCAGGTGAAAAAAAAAACAAACTAGTGGTGGCTGTTGATGGATACCCAGAGCTGTCTGATGTCACCAATTGTAATTACCATGATCCTAACAGACCAGTTGGTTGAAAGGCAAAGCTTTCGATTTACTGGTCCATCTACATCCCATCCCTCACCTATGGTCATAAGCTCTGGGTAGTGACCGAAAGAATGAGGTTACAGATAGAGACGGCCGAAATGGGTTTCCTCAGAATGGTGTCTGGGTTCAGCCTTAGAGATAGGGTGAGGAGCTTGGACATCCGGAGGGAGTTGGGAGTAGAGCCGCTGCTCCTTCACGTCGAAAGGGGTCAGTTGAGGTGGTTTGGTTATCTGATCAGGATGCCTCCTGGGCCCCTTCTGTTAGAGGTGTTCTGGGTACGTGCAACTGGTAGTACGCCCCAGGGCAGACCTAGAACACGCTGGAGGGATTACATATCTCGTCTGGCCTGGGAACGTCTTGTGCCCCAGGAGGAACTGGAAAGCATTGCTGGGTAGAGGGACGTCTGGGGTGCTTTGCTCAGCTTCCTGCCCCCGTGACCTGGCTTCAGATAAGCAGTTGAAATGGATGGATGGATGAACAGAAAACAAACAGCACCAATAGGGATCGAGGTTTGAATCCACCAGCTGCCAACGCCCTTCTGTGAGGAGTTTGCATGTTCTCCCTATGTCAGCGTGGGTTTTCTCAGTGTTCCCCGGCTTCCTCCCACAATCCAAAGACATGCAGGTTAACTGGTGACTCTAAATTGCCAGTAGGTGTGAATGTGAACATGAATGGTTGTCTGTCTCTATGTGTCAGCTCTGTGATATTCTGGCGACCTCTCCAGGGTGTACCCCGCTTATCGCCCAATGTCAGCTGGGATAGGCTCCAGTTACGGGAAATGAATGAATGAAACAAATGAACAGAAAACAGCAGGCCTGGAGGCAGTGGGTTACTTGGTATTTTGGGTAAGTTGATTTCATTATTTAAAACTGTACCAATAGTTAACTATTAGGTAATGTTAGCGTATAGTTCATGGTTTGTTTTAGCTCACATTCAGTGTTGCCCTAGACAAGCTACAAGACATATGTTAACAGCATACAGTTTCTGTCAACAGTAAAAAATAGATCAGCAAGCTGAAAAAACATGCTGAAGGGGTGCATTTCACACCTTGTGAGTGCTTTCAGAATTGTTGTCTTATTTGTGCAAGTTCTGCCACCACAAACCGCACTACCCTTTGTGAATTCACACATCAGAGTGTAATCTCACTTGCAGTCATAGTGACTCTTTGGTAGTGGTAAACAGAGGCCAAATAATAATTTGTATTTTGTAGCTTAAGACTCACCTCCTGCTTTTTCACAGTAGTAGTCTAATGCCGTCACTGATGTACATGAATGCTGTGTTGTATGTTTGAAAACAGAGCGGACACGGAGCTCCCATGCATTTGTTTCTCAGTCCAAACGTATTAGAATCAAAGAGAGAGTTATGTGTATGAATCCATTCCATTAGCGCTGCCTCCACACAGGCCAGAAGCCATGCAGGATGAAAGGGAGGATTTATCTGCACAACCTCATCACATGGTGTGACCCGGGGCCTGGAGTAGAAAGGTCTTTCTCTCAGGTGCCATGGAAACCAGCCCACCAGTGGCTGCTCGTCCCGTCGTCCTCCAGTCGTCCTCTGTGCTTTTCCTGTACAGATATCTAGTCAAAGCTCTGCAGAGGATTCTCAGGCCTGTTGACTGTCTGAGTTAGTTTTCAAAGAGATTATTCCATAACTGTGAGAAGTCATGCTTCTACTGATGGGCTACAGAATTAAATTTTCAAGTATGATGTATCTTAAAAAACTCTATGTGTCTCAAAGTTATTTGTCAAAATGTCAAAATGTGTAGCCCAGTGCAGCTACACATTTTGACAAATAACAGCCTGTCTCTATTGACCAATGGCTAAGTCCCACCGTCAAACGCGATGAGCCAATCACAGTTCATATAGCCATTCCCATACACTCAGACATTCTCTGCCTGGACGTTCATTGAAATGCATTACAGAGTCAGTTTTGTTCGGTTTTATGAGATTTTTCGGAGATTTGAAATTTAAAAATGGTGAAACGGTGCGTATGGGGTACATGCAACTCAGATACAAGGTATCCTGAGAGGCTGGGCGACGAGGTGTATTTTTTACACTTTAAGCCACATCTCAACCGAGAAAAGTGTCTCCTTTGGATAAAGTTGTGTGTTAACGTTAGACCACAACATCAACTCAACGTGAATAAGATTAACAAGGATATCTACATCTGTTTTAAGGTAAGTCAACATTGTGTTTGAGGCAACATATTGTCACTTTGCTGGAAAGAAATAAAAAGTTATCTTTAACATCTCTAGCTAACGTTAGCTAAAGTTAGCCTAACATTAGCTCCTAGCTGCGTTGTTCATCATGCCACCTTGTTTGCTGGGAGTTCATTAGCCTATTTTCTTCTAGTTTTGTACTTTTGTGATCGTACATCATTGTTAGCTGTTGTCCAAAGGGCTCTAGTTAAGCTAACGTTAACTTCTGGAGCTTAGCATCATTAACAGAGGTAACAAAGGTTGGCAAACTTTATGTTGAATGATTCAATGTATAATACTGAAGAACCAAACTAACACTAGCCATGTTTCTATCACTCTGTTTAGATGCACATCTAGAAGTATCACATCGGAAAATTATGATGGAAACGCCAAAATTCGAATTAAAATCCCCTGATTCACACAAACTAAAATACGCTTACTTTAGCCGGGTTTTGGTTGATTAGAAAAAATGCTGATTCACGGGGGATGGAAACAGTTATGTTCGAATTAAGTCTGACGTAGCGCACCTCCCTCCATGGTGATATCTACACTCCGGGTCGGGAAGGCGGTAATGCATTTACAAGCTGGTTGCCAACCGCCAGAAAACGTAGAAGAAGAATGCGAGACTTGTGTTGTTTCCGGTTCTGCGGAAAACTCGCGCAAGTTTGTAGTTTTCACCAAAGCGACAAGGTCAATATTTATTTAGAAATCTAAACCATGTTACAATATTGTAATGAATCACTCACGAGCAGGAGACCAGAGGAGCATTCGGGAAAAAGGCCCGTTTATTTGAGCACTCCAGAAACTCCGGTAACACTCCAGGGGGTAAAAGACTCCGTCCCAAACTCTGACTCTTCCAGCGTAACACACACACTCCATACACACATACTCGTTTACCATACCGAGTGGGGAGCCCCCTCCCCTCTCTGCTCAATCTCCAGCCCGCACACTGACTGACAGCGTAGCCTGTAAACAGAGCTCAGCTGTTTATTTAGCCTAGCGATATCTCCGGACTATAGTAGCTGCAATGGACAACTTTGAACACGATTTTTAAGAGTTTCTTGTAGCGGACACAGACCCAGAGCCATACCTGTTTGAGCCGGAGCATACAGATGAGGAAGTCCATGTGTTTGATGCTGAGCGGGCAAGAAGAGAGGCTGAATGCACAGAATGGGATTCGGTGCTACTGCTGCCATCGTTGGGGAGATATATCATCAGGAGGAAAAGCGCCACAGAGAGTGCATCACAAGGAGTGAAGTTGCATCTTCTTTTCCTCGCAGATGACGGTTCGGGTTCATTCTCTCCTGTTGCGTGGTAAGTGTGGTCCATTCGCAAACTTTATAACTAAAAAAACTTTCCACTACTCTCTATCGACGAACTACTAACACTCTCTGCTGTTTCCTCCTCCTTCTTCCTTCCTCCCGCTGTCTTCGTTGGTTCATTTATACACGCGAAACGCGTTCTCTGGCTGGCTGGATTGTCCACCAGGTCTGCCGTACATACATGGCGGCGCAAGATGGTGACCTCTCTAAAGCAAGGCCCTTGCTATATATATATATATATATATATATATATATATATAAAAATAAAAGCATAATTATAAGGCTACGAAAACCAAATGAATTTTATTTTATAGCGATTATACACTTATATAAACATATTAATGGGTAGAATATTCAGATTCAGATTCAGATTGACAATAAACCATGCCAAATATTACACACTGGCCCTTTAATGGAAACACACAGGATTCATATTTCTTTTAATGCGCGTTTCCCAACTCAGGGCCACTGCTAACTTCCTAAAGGGGCAATAGTGGCAAAACCCACCCAAATGAATCTAAAGTGGGCAGTCTCAGTTTATCAATGGTAACTAAACTGCAAAACAGAGAGCTTTCGGTGCATTACCATCCGCCTCTGGACTGGAGTGGATGGTTTTTTTGGTCTTTTTTTTAGGGAGGGGGTGCATTTTGCCTCTATCGATAGGACAGTTGAAGACAAACAGGGAAAGGTGCATGCAGTCGGGAAAACCAAGGCAAAGGCACTCAGATTTATGATTTGGCTAACTGAGGCACATTTATGTGTCTGAGTGTAAACAAAAGTTTATTAAATCAGATCTGGAGTTTAGCCAGAAATAAGACACTTAAAATGACAAGTGTAAATAGGGCCTAAGTGCCCTGTGATAGACTGGCAACTCTTCCACAGTGTATCTGACCAGTTGCCCAGTGCATGCTGGGATAGGCTCCAGGCCTTTGGCAACCCTGCGAAGAGTAAATTGTTTAGAAAATAGACCTGACAGATGCAACGGATTGAATGTATTAATAAAAAACAACAAAAAAACAACAACAATAAATTGTAAATGTAGAAATGAACAAACCCCTCTTCACCACAATCCAGACTTTCCTTTCCTTCAGAGATGATTAGTTTTCTACCTTTTTATGCTGTGACACAGATCAGCCAATAACAAAGCCAGGACAACCAATAGAAAGGTTTAGCTGCACATTTAAAGCAGCTACACAGAGTTCTAAGTGGTTATAAACAGTCTCAATTTAATACTGACTGCAGTGATTCTAGCTTCACCTTTGGTATTGAATCAGTGTGATAGGTACCTCAACAGAGGGCTGACAAAAAAACGGGACAGAATGGCACGTTTCTTTTGGTACCATCCACAACTTATGACAATGGGATTGCAAAAATAAACCATTCCAGCGTGTGAAGAGCTGAACTGACCTGGGGTCTCATTTATAAACATTGCTTACACGCAAAATGAGGCCTGAAAGAGGCGTGCGCCATTCATTCATTCATTCATTCATTCATTCATTCATTTATTTTCCGTAACCACTTATTCTCTTGGGGGTGGTGGGGGGGCTGGAGCCTATCCCAGCTGACATTGGGTGAGAGGCAGGGTTCACCCTGGACAGGTCACCAGACTATCGCAGGGCTGACACATAGAGACAGACAACCATTCACACTCACATTCACACCTATGGACAATTTAGAGTCATCATTTAACCTAGTCCCCAGTCTGCATGTCTTTGGACTGTGGGAGGAAGCCGGAGTACCCAGAGAAAACCCACGCTGGCACGGGGAGAACATGCATACTCCACACAGAAGGGCTCCCCCACCCTGGATTCAAACCAGAAACCCTCTTGTTGTGAGCTGACAATGCTAATTACTGCACCACCGTACCACGCAATATTTTGTGGCGCACACCATTTCTGGCTTTTGTCCATGTGTACATTTTTAATATGGATCATAATCATAGTTTTATAAATGAGACTCATGCATAGTGTACCTTTAAGCCCCTCCCAAAAACTGAGGCAATAAATAATATCAGATTGAGTCAGTTAATTAAACAATTCATTTCTTTATCTTTTTCTTTGAAGATTTGCTTCAGTCAGTTATTTTCCAGTCAGATTTTGTCTGCTATACAATAAGGGTGTCCTGGAGGATCTACAGTGCAGAGGTGTGAGGGCTGAAGCTGCTGTTCTGTCCTACACCTGGGCGTTATATTTGCCACTGCTGTTCAAATCTGCCTTTGTTACTTTTAATAACTCTGACTGTATCACAGAAGCTCACTAATGTGGAAGCTCCTCCGACATGGGAAATTCATGTATTCAGCACCACGCTCCGTAATATATCGCTTACGTCTCTGCTGCAGCAAATTAAGCATTTTACAGGACCTCTATAAGCATTTCCTGTTTTATCACTAGTGAGTGGCTGATCATACATCAGCCTGGCAATGAATGGATGAAGATCACTGCCAGCGCTGTGATTTGTTTGCCTTGCCATGTACCCTGAAAGTATCAGCATATATTTAGATTTCTAAATGCCCTGCTAACGTAACTTAGCAGATGTTGGGGAGTCATATGGATGTTGGTGTAACAGAGACCCCCTCAGGTATTCTCATTATTCTACTACTGAGCAGATGGCAGGGAAACTTACCACACTTACCATTATCCATCATACATATTCTGCTCCCAATTTACATAGCCGGTGCTTCACGGGAGCTCCTACAGGGAGAGTACCTAGTTCCAGGATTGCTCTGCAGCTCCACCTGAGGCTTAGGAAGACAGTCTGAGATGTCACTGCCACTACACCTCAAACTCAAATATGCTAATAGTTGTACAGAGGAATTCCAATGGGTGCATCCCAGTTGTAAATTTTGAATCTTGAGGAATAAAAAATCTGCAGCTTGATGATTTTTAAATAGTTTAATATCAATCAGGAAATGTTTTACTTTGAAGGAGCCTTAATAAGATGATAAAAAAATTCTTTTATTGTATTCTGGAGTGTTTGCATATACAGCCTGTCACTTATCAGGAGCTTAACTTTCAGGATTGATACATTTAGATGTTCTGGCATGTGTGAGCATTTCAGCCTAAAATTAGGAAAGCCATTTAAAGACCCTTAAAACTTATTCTCCCAACCATCTTTTTACGATGAGCCGTAGAATCCGGCACAGTTTTGGTTATTTTGATTGAGACCTTTCTGCATCTGTACTCCTCCTTCTCTCATAGTGAAACTAGATGATGTCATGTATGGACTTAGCAACATACAAAGTTCAGGCTGTTGTCATGCACTGTTTGTAAGTAAATGTACGAAATGTAACGCACCAATTTTCATACATATCCCGCGTAATCATGAGCCAGTAATTCATGGATAACTAACATATTTGGGAAGGCTACAATCACGTGACCAAGGTGCTTATGGGAATAAAGAAGGAAGTTGTCTGCATAAGGATACCCAAAATCCAACCTATGTAACCTTATGCCTAAATCGCCTAAATCTTAAGAGACCTAACCATGTTTCTTTTCCCAAACCCAACCACCTTACTTTGCATTCATAACCTTACGTTAAGTGTGTAATGTCATTCATGGGGCGTAAAGGGCTCATTTATGCTTAACGTTACATATGGAGATGGGCAAAGCCCTCTACATTCATTTCATCCGTATCTGTGCACATTTTCTGAAAGATTACAGATATGGATGAAACAGAGCAGTGTCATCGAATATTGTAGGGGCAGTGTAGCGTAGTTCAAGCGAGATACAACCATAGGAGAATAAGATAAATAATGGCGGAACACAACGCTTGGTAATATATAATAATGTATAGTGAAAATAGATTGGGATGATTATAATGGCCGCACACTACTTTCATCTACAGTGCTGCCTCCGTTTAAAGCTACTTTTTTACTTTTTTGGGGGAAAGAAATGCGCTGTCAGACATATGTGAACATACATGACTATGTGAATAATCACTGTCTATGTGGTAAATCACTAAACGATGCAGTTACTGCTAATGGATAGCTAACGTTAGCCTGAGTGTGAGGCAGTTGCAGTCCAGTCATACAGTGTAGAGGCATCAGACTGTCGTCTCCATGTGCATCTCAGCTGAGATCAAATAGTTGGCCATTAACAGGTTGTTTTTTATAGACTACTGATGGATTTAATCAATTATATATAGACATAGATGTTTGTATCAATATCCGGCCGCTTTGTCGGGTCATCGATTCCACTTGGACAGGGGGAAACCGAAGGGACATGACGGCTATCAAACTTAAATTATTAAAGGAACGTGAGCTCTGAGGTTCAGGCAAGGTCGCAAGACAATTGTTAGACATGTCGATAAAACCAATGTTAGTCTATAAAAAATAAATGCATACAAATGTGTCAAAATTATAATCCAAACACGTCAAATAGCACTGACTTCTATAGGATCCTCTGCTTTGTGTCCCCTAAAAAGGCTGCCAAAGGTTTTATGTTCTTTAGCTGATCTACAGGTGGCTGTAAATTGCCAAGATGTGGAACAGTGCAACAACAAATGCAGCGAGGAAGAAGACTACTAATAAATGATGTAGGCTTTTAATATGATGAAAAAATGTGAATGTTTTAGTGGCTTTAAATCGTTTAACATTAAATGTGTTTGTTATTTCCTTAAAGCTGGGGTAGGCGATTTCATTTTGGCATCATTGAGCAAAAAACCCCATAATAAACTTCTAACATTTTGTAAGAGAACACTAGACTTCTGCACCTCCAGTTGGTTCTGTTTTCAGGCTTTAGAAAATCTAGTCAGGGACGAAAGACTTCGGCCAATCAAGGATCATTTCAGAGAGAGGGCATTCTTATTGGCTGTTGTACAAATACAGATGCGCGTGCACGTTCCTTTGGAGAAAGCTTGATTTAATGGTGAAGAATCCTGAAGAGAAAGTTGCTATTCCAGCAGAAGCAACAGCTGTATACACTGCAAAGATAAACTTGTCAAAAAGAGAGTCTGGCAATAAACAAAACATGTCAGTATCAGTGAAGTGTTTCAGATATGGAGAGAAATTGTTCAGCAATGTAGATTAGCCTTTTGCTAACCAAAGCCTCACAGCTGCAGCTTCAAGTTCACATTCATGTTGCTAATGTTAGCTAGAGCCTCGATCACAACATGTCCTCCACCTCACTCCCCGCCACTACAGACCACCTCGCAGACAGAACCAAGATCAGCGGTCGTAGTAACCTAAATCCAGCCAGCACAAACCCCAGCACACAGCCCTGACTCCCTGCCAGATCTGCAAACTTTCTGTTGCTGCCGTTACACAGGTTAGACTTGGTGCTGCTGCTGGCCACCAGTCTGCTGTGACACACTTGAGCTGGCTGAATTCGCACCGCCACATCTGCTGACCAAAAGTCTGTCTCCTGAGCTGCTGCCTGCTCTCCTCCTGGTAACGCAAACCCTTGTGGCGGGGAGTGAAGCGGAGGGACAGCAGAATGTGGTAGCTAGCTAATTCTTAGCTAGAGAGAGAGAGAGCTCTGCAATGGAATACGATTAAATAAATGAATGTATGGGAAACACGGGGTTACTGTATGAAGCACGTGGTTGTCTGGTGGGAGGAGCTTAGAAAAGAAAGGGGAGAGCTGCAGGAGGAGGGTCTATTTATAAATTTAGCTGTTTTTGTTTCTTGTCCAGATGTATTCCTACCCCAGTTTTAATTTCTGACCAATGCATCAGCTCAGATGGCCATTGTTTACAAGGAGAAATTTTAAAAGAGGCCCTATTATGCTCACTTTTGGGGTGATATTTGTAATATTGGGGTCTAGTGGCTTTGTGTCGGAGTCATCGCGCCCCTTACCTTAACTGGTTTTCACCTCCTGAGGCTACATGAGCTGCTAAAAACACTGCCATAACTTAAGCGTCAGTTCTCCCTTATCATTCTGAGCCTGAGTTGGAGCCTGAAAGTGAAGAAACACAAGTTAATAGACCTGAGCCACTGTAGCAAAGACTGAAGCACGACGTTTGACGATGGTTACGTTTTTATTTTGTAGCCATCTTATATTTCAGATGTATGATAACTGTAATTTATCTAACATTACGTCATGGTAACAGCTGTGTGTTCACTGACATCCACTATTTAGGTGCACTTGTGGAAACTGCCGGCAAAATGCAGGTAGCAGTCATCAATATATTTAAAATGCTCCCAGTAAAACACTGGCTCTCTCAAGCATCCACATACAATCCTTAATACTGTATGTGTGTCACACATGTATACATCCAGGCGGTGATTTGCACAGCACTGTTCATACTTTGGTTCCACATTGGAGCTTCTTTTTATTTTGCCCCTCCTCCACCTCCTCCTCCTCCTCCTCTCTTCCCTCTGAATGGCTCTCAGTGGCGGAGGGGAGCAGCGGCAGTGAGGCAGCACTGGGCCTGAAGGGCACTTTTCAGCCTGGCCAGACACACTCGGGCCTTGCTGCTTGGCTGCGCAACATGGGTCACCGCCTTACATTAGGAGGACCCTGCCAAAGTCAGCCAAGCGGAGCCCTGCAACATACCTGAAAATGAATGAACAAAGTCGATGTTCCACTGCCTCCTGCAAGAAAACAAGCATGTTGGATTCTGTTTGCAACATTGTGAAATGAAATATTAATATCGCAGAGGTGCTTTACATAAGGTGTCTCATCAGTGGATGGATTTTTCCAGCCATAAATCTTCAATCACATTATCTTTCTAATAATTATAACAGATGAAAGGGCTGGCCGGCAGTTTTGATTAGTGTATCTTATATCTTGGCACAGTGTGGAAATGAAATGTTCTCCTGTGGAGCCAGTGGGTGCTCTTGCTGAGGTCAGAAGGGGAGACTAAAGCAGACCTTCTGTGTCAGCCTCTGTTATTTATTTGGAGTTCAGGCTCTATTCATCACCCTGTTGCCACTCTGCACTGTCTCCCCTGCTTTGGAAGGCAGCAGCCACATCTCCCAGCTTCTCCTCTGCATCCCACCTTTACAGCCCAATGATCGACGTTTCATGAGAGGCACCTCAAGGTGGGGCTAAATGGTCTTATATTCCCAATCATGTCGCGTAGGCGGAGTCTGACTCTCGTGCTCTTTGCTATGCTGCTGCCTGCCCAGCCTGCACTGTATATGACAAAAGCAAAGGGGGATGGAGTGAGTGAAATAAATCCACACTTCTTATTTCTCACAGACACTTTTTTAGGGGGGTAGTAATTTGGCAGGGAGAGAGAGAGAGGGGGGTGTTTGGATCACTGCGCCACATAACAAGAAAACGTGTCCTAGTTCATGTTAGTAGTAGAAATCAGCAGCCTATCTCGTTTTACGCACACCCTGCTCCAGTGAAGGCAACAGCAGTTCAGATCAGATTTCACATTCAGCTCCGACCAGCTGAGAGAGACACAGCCAGGAGAGCAGGAGGGCTCGTATCTCCGCTTTCCCCTCCGATACCCCCGCCAGAAAAAAACCCCACACAGCCCCTGCGAGGAACAACCGGGTGCGCGGCGCAAATATTAAAAAACACCACCGGGATTTTTTTCCCCTCCTCCTTTTTTTTCTTTTATGTATTTTTGCAGGATTTCAGCAGCGAGAGCGCCACAGAGAATTAGATAGAGAGAAGAAGAAGAGATGGACGAGCAGACGAGGTTGATGCACTCTCACACGGGGGTAGGCATGGCAGGGCACCCCGGCCTGCCGCAGCATATGCAGGAAGGCACCGGAGGAACGGACGGCGACGGAAGAAAACAGGACATTGGAGACATTTTACAGCAAATTATGACCATCACGGATCAAAGTCTGGACGAAGCCCAAGCCAGGTAAAGATATGCTCCGATCTTCTTCTCCTTCCGCTGTCAGGAGGAGGAGGAGGCGGCGGCAAACTAGGTTTTTAAAAAGAAAGGGGGGAAATAAAAATAAAAATATAGACATTAAAAAATATACATTGGCAACACAGTGAGGCGTAAATGTTTTGCACAGCCTTGTGCACAAACAGATACACCCATGGCATGCCTGCAGATCACTAGTTTGCTCCACATTGAAATAACTCGCTCCAGAGAGAGAAAATAAAAGTGTATGAATGTGGTGTTTATGACTGTGACATGCCAACGTGTCGCCCACGGAGAGTATTTTTAAAGCACTTTACACCTCAGTACAGTCAAGATGCATTCACGAGACTGGAAAATAAATTAATAAATATATAAAGCTGACATTTGATTTCCCAAATATGTCATTTCTGAGGGAAAAGTGTGAACAGCAAAATGCAACTTTATTATTCCTGATACATAATCCACTTTAAAATCACCAAAGCTGACTAAAGTGAAGCATCTCACATGTTTTGTTTTATTCAAAAAGTTGCTCAGAAAATTCAATTCATGCACGCATTTAATAATTTTATACAACAAGACAACAGATGAAGCTAAACAAAATGTTCCAGCAGTTATGGACACAGCTGGAGCACATGTGTTATTATTTATTTGGAAATCATTAATTGTGCTGTAGCATTTATGTACAAGATAAAAATAGAAATGACAGTAAACAGCCTTGTTATTTTGGGAATCTGGAGGTTGAATATATGTTTATGTGGTTTGATTATGAAGCCACTTTTCTGTTGCAGGAAACACGCTCTGAACTGTCACAGAATGAAGCCAGCGCTTTTCAATGTCTTGTGTGAAATCAAAGAAAAAACAGGTACGTTCACATTAATTCTAATAAGAGACACGGCACTGTTGTTGTCTACGAGAAACACTGTAAGCCTCCTTAACCAGGTTAAATGAATACATACTGCACACACACAGTATTTCTCCCTAATGGAGCAGGCACCAGCTCTGTGTGGGCTATTTTATCATCAAAGGGTAATTTGCTATTCAGGCACCGATTCACACAGGAGAGCCTGATGGTGGAAATTCAGTCACAACACAATTCACCATATAAATTTCACTGACATGTAAGACATGTGTTTCCTCCTGTAGCTGTAAAGTCTGCGCGTTCTAACTATTTCACAATAGGAACTGTGGACAATTACCTCGAGCAGTCCTTATCAATTATCGTGTCAAAATATGAATGAGGGTTTTTTTGATGCTATTGTGGAATAATAGAGAGTATTGAGCAAAATTGTCACAAGCACGTTGATGTCTCCCCTTGTGAGTTAACTGTCAAGTCTGGTGAATACGTCTCTTTCTATTCTGTATTGTGTCTCTCTATTAAAGCAGTTGTGAGAGAGCATGTCAGCAGAATAATTGCTAGGAGAGAAATAACGTAACGTAGGAGGCGTAAGTCATGTTTCCAAATCATTCTCCTCGTGACATTTTTGAAATTGGCACAGATAGAATTCGGTGCACTTCAGACTGATAGTGCATCTTTTATTTTCCTGTCTTTACACTGATGTGCTATAGGACTCCTCAAAACTTACACTGGTGAGATATTGAGTTGCCACAGCATGCCGGTTTACTACGAGAGGCAGCGCTTCCTGTGTGTGTCACACTCATTAGTGCATGAAATCAAATGGAATGGATGGAGGATGAAGAAGATATTGTTTTCATTGTCTCCAAAGTTGCACTTGCTCATACTTGACCTCTGTGGCGGCGTCGACTGGCGCTGTTTAGATTGTCTCTCGTGTGTGATGCCATCGTCGCCTGGTGCTTTCATGGATGTTTTCATTGAGGTTTTTCATTGAAGTTCACCTCGCTGCCTTCCCCCCAAAGCCCGGCAGTTTATCTTGAATCGGCCACTGCCTCAGGAGAGAGCAGGGGGCCTTTTGAAGCCTGCTGGCTCGCTCCTCTTTTTTGTTGTCTTGGTAGGTTTTTTGGAGGGGGAGTGACACAGTTATGCATAGTGTTTTACTCCCTGGCGCTTCTCGGAGTTCATCCAAAGTTCGGCTCTGCTGAGAGTACAAAGTAACTTGGACCTCTTCCTGCCTGCACACCCATTCTTTTCCCTTTCAGCTGGCAACCTATAAATACAAGGTGCAGCTCACACAGGAGATCTGCTGCTTGTCTTGTTTGTGGAGACGTTAGCTTTGTTCTCAGTTTACCAGGAAACATTTTACTACAGTTCAAACTCTTTCTCTAATTCTGGTATAATTTTAAGATTGTTTTTATTTATTTATTTTCCTTACAATAAATTTACAATACACAGAACTTCCATTTTGAACAAGTTAATGCTTGGTTTTTGCTGTTGTGGTGTTGCCACGCTTTAAAAATCATGACTTACAGTAAGAGTGCTTCAAACTCTGCTTCACCTCTGTCAGTCTCAACATGTCAGCACTGCTGTCAGTTTTAGTGTAGCTAACTCACAGAGTGTTAAAACGTATCTAAAAAGTCTGAGAAAAAAGCATTATTTTACGCACACATCGGGGAAAAAAAGTTACGATATAAATGTTATATTAAACTCTAGCTTCATTAGATCCACTCATCAAATATATAAAACACTGGAAAATTTATAATGAATACTATAACAATATTTTACCTTCACTTCCGCTGGCGAAACTGTCGAAATTCTGATAATATTATTTTAAATGTGCCAGTTCGAAGTCGCAGCTCGTTGCTCCCTCTAGTGGTGTGGTCTCCATTTGATATTGAATTTAAACATTTATTAAAAAATACGTGTGATATTTATTTTCACCTTAGTTTAAGTTTTCTTGATTTACAGAAATTCAATTGCAGATGTGACGATGGCACACGGCGTGACTAAAATACAATAAATGTTACTTAAATAAAGGAAGCACCTAGTTTATAAATAACTTTTGGCTTATCTGATTGTAATAAAATTAATTCAAACATACATGGGTGGCTTGAATAACACTTTAGCAAATACTTTTCTCTGTAAGTCATTTGGCTGAAGTTCTGACATTCAAACAAAACTAATGTTCCTAACATTGGGAAGCTGGTAGGATCATGATGCCTGTAGTTTTGAAGTTGGAATACGATCTTCAAGTTTCAAGTTGAGGCTTTAATGGACGGCTTAAATTGAAAGAGTCAATGATGCTACTTTTGGTAATGAAACTGACGTTACCGAGGAAACAAACCTTAAACAACTTCTAGTCTCCTTTGAAATTGAATTTAAATATTTATTAAGGGTTAAAAAAATGTTTGTGACCTTTTTAATTTGTTATTGTATGTAAGTTTGAAATTCAGTTGATTTATAGAAATTAAAGTTGAGACAGTCGGTGGATATTTTACTTTTCTAACGTCGGGAAGTTCTTTCTTCTCTCTGCTATCCATAGTTCTAAAGTTTTGTAGTCACTTGGCATTCTGGTTTTCTTTCTCTGTTTTTCACACTCTAACGAGACTTTGACGGAAGTTAGTATTTTGGTCAAAGAAAGCTGATGTCATTATGGAAACACCCTGAAACCACTTAGGTCTCCTTTTGACATTTAATTTAAACATTTATTGAGGATTAAAAAATGTTCACGACCACTTAATTTCTCGTCATCCTGTAATTCTCACTTCCATTTAAGTTGTTTAAGTTTTCCTGATTTGTAGAAATTAAATTAAAGTTGTGGCGGTCAGTAGATATTTTACTTTTCTAACGTTGGGAAGTTGGCAGTATGGTGGTATTTGTAGTTTTTTAGTGGCCACCATATTAGGAAGAAAAGTGGCTTTTAGGTTTTGAGGCTTTGACAGAAGGCTGAAAGCGAAAGAAT
Organism: Epinephelus fuscoguttatus; assembly: GCF_011397635.1. Taxonomy (NCBI): domain Eukaryota; kingdom Metazoa; phylum Chordata; class Actinopteri; order Perciformes; family Serranidae; genus Epinephelus; species Epinephelus fuscoguttatus. The sequence goes on from NC_064761.1 coordinate 36,407,514, forward strand.
CAATGATGCCGCTTTGTTTTTGTTTATTTCAGGAAACAAACCTGAAACAGCTTCCAGTGTCCTTTGAAATTTAAACATTAATTCATGGTTAAAAAATGTTTGTGACCTATTTGAATTGTTATTGTTGGCTGTTGAAGTTTTCTTAATTTATAGAAATAATATTATAGATGTGACGGTCGGTGGATATTTTACTTTTCGTATGTATGTTTTGTACGTGTGTAGTTTTGAAGTTGGCAATGCATCAGTGAAAGAAATCATTTGGCTTTCATGTTCTCTCTCTACGTTGAGGTTTTGACAGACAGTGAAACATTTGTGTTTATGTCAGTGTTACAGTAATGAAAATGATCCTAGACAACAAACCTGAAACACCTTTCTGTCTCCTCCATGTGCGCCAGCAGCCGAACTCTCCCACCTTTAAATATTTCAGCTTACAAGTCGACCGGCCGAGTCCAACAGCTTTAGCTTCTCCCCAAAGCTGCAGTGGAGCCGCTGTAACTTCTTTGTCCCGTGCACCATGTGAGCGCAGAGACAGTGTGTATCCACAGAGCTGCTGTTTGCTTGTGTATATTTTCCATCGCTGGCTGTCCCCAGAGCGGCTGACAGCACCTGCAGGACACAATGCCAGTGTTGATCTAGGGCCTGAACTTCTGACCTACTCTGTGTATTTTTACTGGGCTGATTTGAGGGATGGCCAACAGAAATATTGTGCAGTATAAACAAGCACAATGGTGCAGCAACACCCGAGAGGAAAGGACAAGGAAGGAACACTTTATTTAAACCAGTGCCTCTTTTTTTTTTTTTTTTTTTTTTTTTTTTTTTGACAGACATCGGCTTCGTCTTCAGCCGGTTTCATTCCAGGCATATTTGGGTTGTCTTTTTTAGTTCAAAGGAGTAATGTTTTTCAGACACTGCATGATTGTGCGTGTGTGTGTGTGTGTGTGTGTAGTACATTCCTAAGAGGAGACGAAGCATAAAATATATAAAGCATATTAATTATTGCAGTTGATGTGTCCAAAGGTGAGAACAGCAGGTTTCGTCTGGAGAGGTTCTCACAGAAACCTTCCCAAAATATATCCAACGGTTTGACTCCACTGCTTTTAGCCTGTGAAATCTTATCCACTATCTGAATATAAGTTAAGAGGCTGAGATATGAAATTATTTGACATGACTTAATCCAAGTTTTCCCTCTATGTAATCTATTTGTGTAAGAATACTGATATTTGGAAAGGTGGACTTTTTTCTCTTCACCATCAGTTCTTATGATTGATGAAAAGCCTCTTTAGATAAGCAAATGCTTGACAAACTGATTTGGAAAATGAGCCGCCTTGACCTCTGTAAACACTTCACCAACATCATAAATCTCTGGCAGTGTCAAACAAAACCACTCCTTGACTGAGCTGCTCAGTAAATGTGCTGCTCCGACTCGCTGTTTAATTTTTTTCCTCTCAACCTCAACAAAAGGCTGGCTTTCTTGTGGCCTGTGTTTGTGTAGTGTAAGGTTTCAAGCCTAGGGGATCCTCCATTTATAAAAATGACTAGCCGAGTGATGTAATGTTATTTTTTGAAGGGTGAAAATAGGGTGTTTTACAGAGGGCAGCCGGGTAGTGTTTGACAGGATGAAATGAGCCAGAGGTCTGATTATGGAAGGTGCATGGAAGCCTACACTACATTGACTTGTCAGTCCATTCAGATGCTTGGCATCTGCCTATTTGTATTACGGAGGCTGAACGCAGCTCAGCCCTGCATGTCACTGTGTAAACACTCCCAGCAGCCTTCATGGGGATCAGGTACGATTCTAGAAGTAGTGTGATGTGGTGTTCTGCTCAAACAATTATTGCATTAATTCATTAGTTTATAACAGAGCCCATAAAGTCCCATAAGATGATAAAATAATAACTTTATTCTGACTATATGGGCTCCGTAATTAACAGTTTTAATACTTAATTATTCTTTGAAGTCATTAACGACGCAAACTTTGTCTTGTTTAACTCTCTTTAATTTAAGGCTTTTCTCATTTTCTTTGTTTTATATCATTATAAACTGAATATTTGTGGCTTTTGGGCTGTTTGCCAGACAAAACCAGGGCTGCAACTTGAAATCCCAATATGCGCAATATCCAGACTGCAGGAGCTGGAATTCTTAGATAAAGGTAAAACATGTCACATCATACCATTATAACTGAAACACTGTGGTGCCACAGAGATGCCCCAGCCTACAAATTATACACCAGATGTAAGTAAGCATGCTTGTTTGATGCAGACCCCAGCAAAAAAAATCATCATTATTATTTTTGTTAAGTGAAAATGAAATGCAAAAATTTCCTTTCCCGCTTAAACTGCGCCTCATTGCACTCCTGATACCTGTCAAAATAATAGTAATATAATTTTTCTGTCCATTAGCTAGTCAATAATTGGTTTATTGTTGCAGCTTTATTCAAAAGAAGACATTTGACGGCATCACTTTGAGTTCTGGAAAATTTGCGAGTGATACTCACATCTTCTTGTGGAGAAGGAATTTATTTTGAATTTTTTTCGAGATGCACCCTTGAGGTTTGGCGAGACTGGGTGATATGGCGATAATCAAATATGGCGATATTTTTAACAAATTGCTTGGTATTGATATTGTGATGATATTTTAGGGTTCAATTTTGGTGCTTTTACAAAATATTTACACAATGAGATTTTTGATAAAAAATCATCAGTAATGTGGAAATAATGAGCAAGTGGCTAAAGGCTAAGCTCAGAAAATTACATCACTTTACTGTAAATGCAGCAGGAAAAGAAAACACTATCCAAAATCTAAGCTGATATTCAGTCTCAGTAATAATAATAATAATAATACTAATATATTGTTCAGCCCTATGTGACTATCAAAAATCCCTCTATAAAGGAGTGTGTGCTTTTAGCTTTTCTTGGCTGACTGACTGTAAGTGTAAACCAGCAGGTAGTAAAAGTGCATGTTAGCTTGTCTGTATTACGAGGCGATGTAGATGTCTGCTCTGATAGCGAGCGTCGTGTCACGGGGCTGTGCCTCCCCTCGCCCGCCCGACGACTCTGATACGTGCAGCTTTTGTCTCCCCTCTCATCCTTCCTCCTCAATGCTGATACAGCAGCATTCGGGGGGGTTGGGGGGTGGGGGGGGTGAGAGGAACGCCAAGCTCGCCGCCACAGCTGTTTCCCCGATCTCTCTGCTTAATCATCCACTGAGAGAGAGAGAGATAGAGAGGAAGACCTGGAGTCTAATTCTGCTCCGAGGACGTAGACAACTGAGGAGAAATGTGTTTTGATTAAGCAGCGTAAGGCATGTAGTGACTTTATACTGTATTTGATGCAGAATCCTAATCACAGAATCATCAGTGAGTGACAGCATTGTAAATGGTGTGTTAATACCATTACAGTATAGAACAATGTGGTTACATTGTACATTATGCAAATTGTCAGTCGCCTAATTGATACATGTTAATCATATTAAGGAGCTTAATTATAGGAATCTTACTGTGCTGCCATTTGTTAATTAACACTGACATCACATGTATGAGGAAACTGATCTATTTTTTTTTCTCCCCGTGCTGTGATAGCCTCCCCTCGTCCTCCAGCACTGTATTGTTTTTATATTTTTAACTGGTATATTTTCAGAATTTCCTGACCTGATGAATGATTTTTTCCCTCTTGGCTGAAGGCCACTGGAATGCAGTTTAGAAAAATTACATTTAGCTCGGAGCAGCCCTGCCAGTGTGGAGATTACAGAATGAAGGCAAGATCCAAGTAGACTCGTAAAAGAGCGCGGGCCTCAATCTTTTACCTGAATGTCGACTCCTGTGCTCAACGCATTGCTTAAATATCACTGTTCTGCCATTTACCTTGTTCGAGGCTCTCTTTGCAATCTCGGTCCCTGCAGGTTCGGTCTGCCTTTTTTTATACACAGGCCTTCTTAATATGTTACGAATTTAATCAAGTCTGCAAATTTGTTATGCACGTTAAATTGAACATGCAATGGCACATTTGGATGTGGTTGCCATACCAACCCCCCAGGAGTTCATTTTCCATAATGTAGTGTTTGGAATCTCATTTCCTCCACTTTCCCCCGCTGCTACTTGCAGACGCCACCTCCAGGCTTCCACTGTATGTTCACTATGAAAGAGGCTCGGCTGCCACAGCTTTCAAACACTGGAGGGAGGGAGAAAGAGAAGAGAGAGGGAGAGAGAGGCCTCTCTCCACGTAGTGGAAATGACACAAATTAATATACACTACTTAAACCAGACCAAGATTAATGGTTCCCTTTCGCTGCAGCTTAGTCCCACTGTCAGTTGCCGGGTGCTCGTTGGACAAAATCAACACTAATCAACATTTATTCCACTTTTGCCCTGGGCTCTCAGGAGTCTGGCAGGACTGCGTTACCCCCCTCCCTTCCCTCCCAGCAATCCACCCCTCCCTTCGTCCGTCTCGCTACGCTTTTCACCTCTCATCCAGCTCCTCCATACATCACCCTCCTCACACCGCTCGGCTCCTCAGAGGAGAGTGCGCCCCCTCCTATCAGGCCACATTAGAGTCATGATAGATTTTCTCTTTTCATTTGCATCTGATATTTAACACAGCAAAGCAGTTGCTCTGTCACTTTACAGTACAAGTATGTGTGTGTGTGTGTGTGTGTGTGTGTGTGTGTGTGGGTATGTCTATACGAGTGTGTACGCGCTGGCTTTTGTTCGTGTGTGTTTTTGAAACAGTCATTTCAGCCAGTAATCTTATCTGCACTCAGTTGCCACTGCATTATGAGAAACAGGATATGCATTAACTGAGTGTGTGTCAGGTGGTGTGTTTATACAACACTTCATTTTCTGGAAAGTAGCATTTTAAAATACCCACGACCGGGAAACTGAACTCCAAGGTCACGCTGTAAGGCAAACTTATCACATGAGTGTTTTCTAAAGAACTCTATGTTTCACCCTAAAAGTGCAGTGTCGCAGTCAATGCTGTGCATCATAAATATCCTTTTGATTTCTGTGAGTGGCATCCACAGATCTGCTGACTCCTCTCTCAGCAGCAGCATCCGTCCTCACAGAGCCACATTAAGCATCCCGCGAAGGCTCATAATTGGTCGAGCTAATGCAGCCCGCAATTCCACTGCTGCTACTCATCTCTTTGTCATTCCACCGGCTGCGATAAAAACACACTCAGAGGGACGATTATTAAGAAACATCTCAAACATTTAACAGTGTCTACATCCTCAATGTAAATATTCAGTTTACTCTATTCTTATAGCTGAAGAACAACGAGTCACATCAACGATTAATGATTATGTTCACTATCAGTGTATTTATTCTTCTTACTGTTACAATAACTTTGATATAACACAGAAGTTTGTGTCCTAATTTACAATTTTGTGCTGCTGACATACAAACAATTCATTAAATGCAGAAATATGGTGTCATGCTGTGTATAAATAGCACTGATTAATTAGTGTGACATGATACTGATCTGATAGGGCTGTGAATTCTATTCCAGATTTTAACCACTCTCCAAATGTGAAAAAAAAATCAAATATTCCGTCTGTAACAGGGCGACTGCAGGTCCTTAAAAGTCATAAAATGCCATAAATGTAACTATAATAGGTCTTAAAAGTCATTAAAAAGTCTTAAATTGGAGTTTGTTAAGTCTTAATTGCCATGAGCATCTGATCTAATTTCATGTATCTATCGTTTAATATGTTTCTGTCAATATGAGTGAAGCTCTTCTGTGTGAAACTCCACATTTCGGATGTTACAAATCTTTAAACTCGGGCTCAGGATTTTAAAACCAGGAAATGTAGATGGATCAAACTTTTTCAGCAGCCAGTTTAAAACCTTTTTAAAACTTTTGGTTTTTTGAAATTAAAGAGACAATATATATTTTTGGTCACTTATCTGACCCAGGCACATTACAAAATCCGTACATTCTACTCAATCGGACCGGCGCACGCGTAACTCCACAGAGATGAGAAGGAAACAAGATGGCGCACTTGTAAGCTACTTCCAGACACTGTATGTGTGACATATTTTATCATACCGATATATCAGATTTATGGATGCGGATACCTATATGGATACCTGCTCTTACCTGTTGGCAAAATGTAGATTATCCTAGCTCACTCTTAAACCTCCCCCTACACTGGAGTACATATATACCTTTGTGTTTAGCTGCATTGTTAATATACGAAAAATCTGTCTTAAATTTGCTTAAAAATGATCTTAAAAAGGTCCTAAAAAGTATTAAGTTTAAACTTCTGATAATAGTTTGACCTATGGGGCGACCTCTAGCTCACCTGAGTGTGTGCCCCATACAGATGGAGGCCTTTGCAGCATCCTGGGTTCAATTCCGCACATCATGCCTCCCCTCTAAGCTGTACTATCAATAAAGGGAAAATGCCCCCCAAAAATAATTCTAAAAAAGTAATAATAACAATTTGTCCAATATTCAAAATTCAGTGTATGAATGCGACAGGTGGTGCTCTGTACTCCAGCGGGGGTGTTTGTAAAACGCAAAAATGGAGAAAACTAGCACGCCATGCTAAACGGATCATTATAAGACGAAACCAAAGTGCCGTGAGGATTTCGCATTTAACACCATGGAGGAAAAATTGTGGTTAAAAGTGGCTGTTTGCCGACTTTATAAAATGTAACATCCTTACAGTAACGTTAGCCTGACGCTGAAGTGACACAGCGAACGCACCACAAATTAAGTCAATTCTACATCAGTGAATAAAGTTTGAATTTATATTTTGAATTTTTTTTGTAAAAGCATGATTGGATTTTCTGACAGCAAGAAATGTGCTGATCACAATTTAGTTTTACTTTCTGATTTCCATTCATGCAGCTATTGTCTTACCCACTTGTTCTTATTACGGGAGCTTGATGTGCTGGATCTATTCCCAGCATGCATTGGGCGGGTGCCAGGGAAACACCCTGAACTGGCGAACAGTCCATCACAGCAACTCAGATTTTATTAACGTCCAGTAATCTGAGGTGGATCCCCTCCTGCAGCGGGCTCACATTTAGAGATTGCATGTTGCTTTATTTATCTCGGAAGATGAAATTGTGCAAACAGCTGATGCCTCTTTTCCTACTTTGCCAAGATATTCAGCGCAGTGTTGTCCATCTTGTAGCATTGCATGGCCAGAGGCATTGTCATGGCACCAACTGGCCTCATTGAAGTGACACCGAGTGCTTTGTCAGCTTTGTGTCTCAGGTGCCAACCTGCGCTTCCCAAAATAAACTGTCATGCAATGTGGCAGGACAGAAAAATGTAGGAGCATGTTGGGGCCCGGCGCCCCCCCTGAAAGGAAACAAATGTTCCATAGCACAAATGTATTGTGGTTTTGGACGCCTTCCCAGCGCCGACACCAGCGACATGGTGGGGAACTTAAAGCGTGCAGTGTGATCGTCTGCAGCATCAGCAGGGGTCACAGCAGGTGGGATCTCAAAACTTGGAGTTTCTCTGCATTGACGACGCTTTTTATTTATTTTTTAAGTGATTTTATTTCACTGTGGACCTGTTAGAGTTTGACAGCTCTTTGTTATTTGCAGACATCCTCTGCCAGAAATAGCTTATGCTTACTGTAGTTAGCTCCTCTTCCTGTTTTATAAATGGTCTGTCATTTTCTCTCCGCTGTGCAACATTACACCAGGAGAGCTAACGGAGGATGTGCACTTGGTTGAAGTCACTTTCAGGCTGATGTCAGGAGGCTGGAAAGGGTGAGCATGTGGAAAGTCACATGCAGAGACGCCTAAGCGACCTCCAGACTGTAACCACTGGCCGTATCTGCCCTGTTGGATTTGGCCCTGAGCGTGTGATTCCTGTTAGATCTCGGTGTGGCCTGTGCGCTCTGTAGCTGCCGTGACATTTTTATGACTAGTGGACTGAAGTAAAGGTGGGAGTCACAAAGGCTTGAAATGGAAGTTCAGTTCTCACCTCCATAATGAGGAACCAGCAGCTAATCATGCAGACAAAGGGAAGGATTCTGTAGCCTGACAGAGGGAGAGCTATAATGATGTTTCACTAAACATGGAGCTCAGAGCTGGAGAGGTTGGGATGTGAACAGTGTTTGAGTCAGGATGGTCGAGGAGGGGGTGAGATGGGCCCATTACTACCTTGGTTGGGGGTCACTGCTTCATCTAAACAAGAAAATACAAAATACTGTTAATGCTAAAATGATGTAAGAGCTGGCATTATGTTAGATATACAACTAGTTTCATTTTTGAGTCCACTGAACAACTGAGAAGACGCAAAGAGACAATCCTCGCTTACATGTTAATGCTATAGAGTGATGTTTCTCCAATGACAGATTCAGACAACACAGTATCATCCGGATTAGAGCCCAGTGGATGTCGGCTGCATCAGTTGATTGTTTTATCCTGTGCAGTGTGTCATAGTAGACAATAGATGTGTCACAAATCCAGAAATTTAGCAGTTGATACCTATACCAGTGGAATTCCACAACTCTCAATACCCAATTCGATACCATGATGAAAAACAAAAACCAAAAGTCACAGGGACTTAAACATAGACCCCTTTATTAAAAACATTTAAAGTCATTCTAAGTTAAATTTGATGATTAATCCCCAATCGTCTACCTCAAACTCAAAGTGCTAGTCTGTGTGGGTTCATGTTGGAGATTTTGTGGGTGAGGAAACATTAATATGTAGTCTACGGTTTATTAACATATCTCTCCTTCATTGGTGTTATTGTTAAACACTTGTACATGAAAGATGTGACGGTTGATCTTTGTGAGATTGGACGGCTCAGTAAAAATTGACAGTGAGGGCACAGCAGTGTTTTACTCAAAGCTGAACATGCCGGCGTTTGTAGCATGGCGTAAGAACATGGTGCTCCCATTGTCAAGAACTAAGGAAATTCGATGGTCGCTTGCAGTCTTCTTCATTATCTTCATAATGTTGTTGTTCTTCCATGCTGGTGGGTGTTCCTCTTCTTCCTTTGGCATTTAACAGCGGGCTAAAACACTTGTAGGCGTATATGCTGCCCTGTCAGGCCCAGGAGAATTACATCCTCTGCAAATATGATACCAGAAAACAACGGGTACTGTCACAGTTTTGGCGTTGACTTGCTACCGAAGAATCGGTTCACGTAACATCCTTAATGGACGACAACTGACACTGCTTGACACTGCACAACAGAAAAACTAGCATATTTGAATTTTTTTTCCCTTCCCCAGTGTATTCCCTCTTGGCTGTAACTTTGACCAATAGGAGCTAAGAGCACTCCTCAACTGTAAACGTGCTGAAGCCAAAGAGGAATGGTGTTGTTGAAGGTGCAGATGAAACTGTGAAACAGAGAAACGATCACAGTAGACAGCCAGTCCATAGAACCTCCTCCCCAGTGACATTACTGGTGTTGTGACGATGTTCAGTCCACATGTCTCTCAGCCAAGTCATTGCAAGAATTTATGACCCAAAACAAAAGAAAAGAGTAAAGTGTAATTTTAGCGTGGCTTAACAAATAAGTGCAGTGCACGCCTACCAGGTAACAGCCAACATTTAAACTTTGTAGTTTGTGTCATGCCCCGTTGGCGTCGTTTTAGCACTTTGTAAATGAAAGATCGCAAATTTCTGATACCAACAGTATCTCTCACTCAATGAAAATAACACGCAAGTAATGCAGAATTCATCGCACTGTCAGCAGCCACAGTCCATTCTTTGTAAATTTGCCTGGGTTGTTGTTGCGACGGAGTGCGCAGGATCAAACTCTGCAATACCAGTAGTGCTGGAACACAGTTTGTATGGTATCTACCAAAGTGGCGCTCCATGATTTACGTTTCCAAGTTACGTTGGTTAGGTGTAAGAAAACAAACATGGTGTCAACCTGCTTTAAAATAACTTGGTTTCATGTTGTTGTAAACACCGGTCTCCTGGGCGAGAGTCCTGTGTTGTTTGACCAATCTGCAACCCCAACTTGCGACATTACATAGATTTTTGAGCTTTATACTAACTCCTGCTGTCAGTGCATTGGTCATGTGATACAGCATTCCCCATTACATGGGTTACACACAAATTACTGATTAATGACTCTGTGATTTGTACTTTTCATCAACAGTGCATGAGAACAGCCTAAAAAAATTAATACAGGTTAAATGACTCATTGCTTCCAGTTTCTGAAACGTCAGGACTTTTCTGTGTTTTATATGATTGTAAACTGAACTTGTTTGTGTTTTTGGGTGGACAAGATAAGCATTTCAAAAGCATCGCCACTGTGACGGGCACTTTTTACTATTTTCTGACATTTTATACACCAAACGATTATGAATCAATCAAAAAAATAATAATTGGGAGATTAATTGATAGTCAGCGTAATCATTAGTTGGCGTTCTAACAGCCAGCTGGCCGCCCTGTCATTGCTCTCCCCGCTGATAAATTCACATTGCTCCTGCCTCTGCTGTAAAGAGATTGTGTTGATAAGTTAATATTCCGACAACAGAGACGAGATAAAGAGGTTTTAGGAGTTTGGAGGATAGTGTAACCTTGATAAAACGCTCATCTCAGTGACATTGATTTTCACCATCCATCTTCATCTGATATGAAGTATGCAAATGGTGGCATCGGCTGGGAGTGGAGTACAGTGCTGTTAAATGGGCCATTTCAAATGTTCTTTGTACTATGCTGACTTCCAAAAAATTCACTGTCAGCCAGCTCGGCGCATGCTGAAGTCTTTCTGGAGACGCTTTTCCACCTTTATCCTATATCGTCCTCCATTTATTCCACTTCTCTTCCCCCCTTTTTTTCCTCCCTTCCCCTCTTCTTGCATGCTATACAAATTAGGTATATATACTGACAGTGTCAGAATGGCTACTCATGAAATATTAACAGCTTGTAGAGAATTTTACATTTTACATTTCTTTTTAACTATGTCAGCACAGCCTGTGGAACATTTATTTGTGTGAGTTTAGGTGGGCTATTACCCTACCAGCTTTTTTTTCATGTTTTAGATGATATCCATCACCCCTCTTGCCACATGCATGAAGTCTACCTCACCTCAAATATCCTAGTGTGTTTATTTCTACCTACCACATCCTGGGTACATGACCTCTGGATACAATATCCTGAGTGTAACAAGGTGTTTATTGCCTTATGAAAGTGGTAATTATCCCTTTATGAGTAAGATAAGACCAAATACATTGCATTAAACAACATATGGGTAGTTGTTAAAACGCCTGCATGGAAGGTAAAACCTGAACTGACTGTGATAAACACTGAGTCCAATTAGAAGTTGTCGTGGATCAGTATTCCTCGACATAAATCTGTGTGTCTGAGAGGCATCTTTGTATTTATTTATTTTTTGTTCTCGTTTGTCTGATGGTTTATTTTCTTCTTTTTTTAAATCTCTTTTAACCGCTGGTGTCCAAATGCATTCAGCTCAGTGGGCGGAGATGGCCTCTCTCTTTCTGCCTTTTTGTTGGATGGCCCCTATAAAGATGGAGCTGTCAATCATCTGCAGGCTTCCTGAGTCCTGAGAGGCAGCGTCAGTTCTCAGTGAGGGACTGGAACAATGACTTTTGTTGTGACACATGTGCATTTGTGTTGAGCATTCTGTGGACAGTGTGTTAGCCTTTAATTAAATTCATCCTTTGGTTCTGAATGACGCTGAAGGGAGGCGCGCAGATGGTTGTTCAAATAACTGAAATGATTGAATATAGAGGTCAGTTAGATCCTGTTTTGTTAAAAGATAAGTTCACTTTATTGGAACTTTGTTCTTATTTTCATGGCTTTGCTCTTCATTTCTGTCCCTTATGGTGATATTGAACTTAAAATATCTGCTGAGAGCTGGGAACTAGGGTTGTAGTCAACCAAAAAAAATCTTCTATCCACTCTTACACCATTTGATTGGTCGATGGGAAAAAACAAAAAGGCAGGCAAGTTCTTTGCAATGGGAGTGTCGCATATTTACAACATAGTACAAACACCAGCAGGCTGACGAGGCGCTGAGCGTCTGTTCGGCTTCGAGCACTGCATGTTTGGTGTTTTTTTTCTGGTCGCCGAGAGTTAAATATGTAAAACTTTTGGTAAAACACTGCACACTGCGTCAGCCTTCCCTTCATCCAGAGCAGGTACTCCACCTTATGCCTACATTTTTATTTCTGCGGATATTCCATATTTTAGCAACCACAGACCAAAGCATCTTATCTGAAAAAACACAAAACCTCCAAAGCGCTTTGACACTCCCAGCTGGGTTTTTTCAGGAGAGTGCCTTTTTCAGGACGTACACCCTATAAAAGTAACACCAGTGATTGTCTGTCCAATGTTGGGGGTGGTTACTTATCTAAATTCTGAGGTTTTTGCAGGTCTGTGAACACAGCCCAAGCAGGACTCTTGATGAGTTCATTTTTCGTCAGCAGCAGTTTGTGCAGTTTGAGTCACGGGGTGGATAATTGCTCAGTCAAGGCAAGTAAATGCATACTTTTAGAACCAACCCGATGAACAGTTAAGTTTCATTTTTACTGCTCCTTGTGTTCTGCTGCTCTGTCTGTGCCCAGATTACGCTCTGCACTCTGGGAGTGTGGTGCAAAGAATAACCAAATGGTAACAGCGCTCCTGATCAACGGTCCAGCTTCAAAAATGAAAAATCTGTACATGGCGGCAGATGCTATTATGGTGGCGCACTGCTGCAAATAAATGAATTTGTGGGAAACTGTGACAACCAATTGACCAACCGTCCAAAAGGTGTCGGACCTACTGGGGGGAGCACAAAGTCCAGCGGGGGTAAGAAACACAACCAGACAATCATAGAGGTTCTGAGAAGGGAACATTAGCCCTTGACGAGGGGTCATGAGTATGCATGGCTAGTGGAGTTGTGAGATATGTTAAGCTCGACAGAAACAAAACAAAAGTCACCAGAACCATCATCTCGGTTTGTCTTTCCACTGTTCCCACAATCTCCAACTCTGCTTTGGTTGGAATACTGAACGAGTTGGAGGAAAAAGTATACCACATCTACTCACTGTTTAAATTAAATTAGCAAAAAAACGTGACAAAAATTGCCAAAAAACATCACCCCAAAAGAAACAACTAGCAATGTACCAGCCAATTGCCGATAGCCGATATATTTGTCCGATTGCCCAACTCTAATAGCGGTAAGAGGTAGTAAGGTTAATCCGCAATAGTATAAAGGGTATATAGCAAAATCTGTTGACAGCAGACGCAAATATATTATATTGTCATTATCAATTAATTTGCCCATTATTTTCGATTAATGGTTTTGTTTATAAAATGTCAATAAATAGTGAAATTATTTTTTAGACAAAGGAAAACATCAAATTCTCACATTTAATAAGCAAATGTTTGCCTTTTTTTGCCTTAAAAGAAATCAAATCAAATTATGATCAAATTATCAAAATAGTTGCCAATTAATTCTCTGTCGATTGACTGATCGATTGATCAACTAATCGTTGCAGCCCTACACCCAACTCTAAGATGAAGATGTAGAATATTTCTTCAGTGATTGTTTTGTTGCTGTAAAAAATAAACGGGGGGAAATGAGTTGATGAGGTGTATCCTCCTCTCTTATCATATGTAGCTGGGACTCCTCTTGACTAATGATGATGTGTGGCACAGGTAGCTGTCAGCGAGGCATGATTAATTAAAAGGGAAACTAGGCCAATTAGTCATATTGTTCTAACTGTGGTCAGTGAGCACTGCTGATGCCTCCACACCCTCCACTGTACCCAGACATCCATAACGTGTTGGCTTCTGCAGCTATTTGTGAGAAGACTCATCAGCTCCAGGGGAGTTTTTTTTTTATCAGCGTCTCTCTGCTCAGACTGTCTCAACACAGACCTGATAACAATTAGGTGGCGTCTGCTTTGGAACGGGGCTCAGAATATATGAGCGTGCCAAGTGAGGTTGACATAATGAACGGATCCAGCGCAGAGGAGAGCGCTCGAGTGTCTGCCGAGTTTGAAGTCTTAGAGAAGCACGGAGCCTTTTGCCACTAACATACAGTTAAAGCTGCATTTGATTTTCTGTGTTTGTGTTTTTGGAGGTCCAGCAATACAACAGTGATAAGCATTGTTGAGAAGCCAGTGGCTAACAGCGTTGCTTTCAGTGCTCTCTGCCTGAGGCTTCTCAGCTGCCAGCTGTGGGTCTCACTGCAGGCCCAGTGAAGAGAGCAGAAGTCTTGTTTGTGTTGGACTGCAGTGTTGCTCCCAGCGTGCAGCCTGGCCCTTGTCAGCGGCCCTGTCATATCTGTCTCGGGCCTGTCCCGACAGCCAACCCGGACTCCCGCGTCACAAAGGCGGGCTCATCCTAGGAGAGACAGGTGTCAGCAACCCGCCACCCCCCTCCTCACACTCATCCAGGCAGATGCCTGCTGCGACGGAGCCACATATTTGAAGCTGAGCAACTTAGAAAGAAGGGTCATCTCTGCCACCCATTCACAGTCGCTATATCGCAAGAGACCCGAGCTCCATCAGCGTGTGAGAGCGCTCATGTCAGATACGGCGCATCCACCAGAGGAGACTGTCCCAGTCCAAGAGCATTACAGACTGGGGCTGCGTCCTGACTGACTGACACGCTGACTGACAGCTTTATTGTGTCCTTTGAGGAACGGGGATGAAAGGCTCTCGTGAAGAGGCCTTACAAACACAGACCATACTCAGCCGTGCTCGGGAAGAATTACTTGTTCCTTTGTATGCATTGTTGTTTCTTTGTATAGAGTCCACGTCTTTTAGCTGACAACACTCTTTTTCTAATTGTACAAAAGCCGCCATGGAGGAATCTGACATGTTATATTGTGACTACAAAGCTTCGGGCCCAAGGACTCGGGAATCAGGAATTTCATGAGGAATTCTTATTAGCTTGTCTTTTTCAAGATAAAAGCAGGGTAATGATACTGCAGTTTATTTTTTCCATATGGGTGGGGACACTAGTGCTGAGCCAAGCTACGGTTCTAGCAAGCTTAGCACCAAATATGTCCATATGTTGTTATGCAGCCCAGTTTTATTGAGCAACTGCAGTGCTGCCTGTGGCAACAAACACCCTGATCCCAGCATGATTAGTGCGTATATACAGGTTTTGAAAACGTGGAAAAACCTGCAAAATATAGGTGATAGACTGCTTAATCATTGCCTGTTTTTTCTGGTGTTTCACGTTCGGCATTGCAAATGTGCCGGAAAGGACGGTTAGTAAACAGTAGGAAGCAGCATGGAGGCCAGTGAAAAATGTTCAAGTGGTTACTTAGTTTTTTCACATCTGTTACTTTTTATGTCTCTCTTGCAAACACTGTGCCAAATAATTAGGAACGATGTTTGAACACTACTCGGATAGAGACAGACAAAGAACAAAATCACTGCCATGTTATTCAGTCTAATTACCGTTTACGTTCGGAACCTCACCTGGTGTTATAGCATCACGTAGGTAAGAGGCAAAAGTAACCCGACCACTGTAGAGCTGGAGCTGATAGATATCTGTGGCTGTAAATGCCATTGTAACCTTTCCCACTAAAGAATAAAGCAAGATGTTGGTGAGTATGCGTATCATATCAACGTTTCTAATATGACATAGTATATGACCTGACTTTGTCGGTGAAAGGTGAAGGGGATGGTACCTGGCAGGCTGCATGTCACATTTTGAGACCAGCTTTTTAGCCACGAGAGACATCCATCGCTCCCTTTCCTGCATGGATTGTGTCCTCAGAACTGGATATTTTTTAGGGCATTTAAGGCCTTTAATTGATAGGACAGTCAAGTGTGAAAGGGGGAGAGAGAGAGGGAGTGACATGCAGCAAAGGACCACAGGCTGGAGTCGAACCTGGGCTGCTGCAGCAACAGCTTTGTACATGTGGTGCTTGCTCTACCACTAAGCCACCGATGCCCCAGAACTGGATATCTTAAGCCAAAACGTGATCTTTTCCTCACCATAACCAAGTGGTTTTTGTGCTTAAACCTAACCATACGTTGAACACATTGTTGTAAAACGTAAAATTTCACCATATTCGCTACGTAGTAATGTAAAAATGGAACAAATCCATGGTTTGCAGAAACGTACACTGCCAATGTTGTTTCTGGTGATTGGGTATGTACAGAACAGCCCTTACTGTAAGTTAGTGACCAGAGCAGCTATACCAGTTAAGAAGCAATATTCAATGTAAGCCAACATCAGCAACCATGAGCTACTGGTCATACAAGACTAAGGGCCAATCCCAATTCTCTTCCCTTAACCTTACCCCTTGGTTTCAAGTGCACTCGCCAGATAGATTCCCCTCAACGACAAAGGGGTAGTGTTGAGGGGTAGGGAATTTTACCTACAAACTGGGACACCACTTCATGCAAATTAGCGTAACAGACGTGTTCACCTACGTCATGCATACCGTCGACGTAGGCGTCTTGCATGGAGAACTCTGTAGATATTCATTTCGGCTACATCGTTCAAGCGTTCATATTCTAACTCAACGCTTTCAGATAATGCAAATACAGAAACATAACACATTCTGACATACTTTGGAATTTTTGCATGCTTGTTTGCGAAAATAGTACTTACAGTTGTGCGATGGCTTTCTCATGGAGGCTGCCATCTTCCTGGAAAACTCGCCTGGCTAGATAGTTTCGCAAAGCATCCTGGGACATTCAATCTTCCCCTCAGTTGAGATGGGTTCGTAAGTGTGCATCGCACGGCTCTTCAAATTAAGTGGGGATTTTAAGGGCTGAAAAGCACTTCCCTAAAGTTTGGGACACCCTAGCCCTTCGCGGGAAGGCGCAAAAACAAGGGCCAATTTTGAGGGGAAGTGTGAGTATTGGGACGGACCCTCAGTAACACTGCAGCAGCAACAACTCTGAGTATATTAAGTAAAGAACATGTCTGTGTTATTACTTGTTGATTCAACTGGTAGTTGTTAGAGAAGAATGCGTCATTTCTTCTTTTTTAAAAGTCTTTAAATGTGACGTAGCAGTTGTGAAACATTTCAGTTAGCATTAGCAGTAATGTAACACAGCACATATAGCTCAGGTATGACTGCAGGGAAGCAACACTAAGGCCAATATCTGTTTGATCTCAACCCAGTCGGCTAAGTAAATGTTTCTGTGAACCATGGATTTGGAACGTTTTATGTCGTTATGTCGCAAACATGTTGAAGGTTTATGTGTCTGTACATTTCAGCATCTCTGTGGTGAATGTGTGGTTAGGTTCAGGGACAAAACCACTTGGTTATGGTCAGGAAAATACCAAGTTTTGGTGGCACAATCACATGGAGAAATGTTGCCGCTAAAGAAAACAACTGGTTTCATTGTTTGTTGGTATTGAATGGTCCACAGCTTGGCAGACGTCTTGCCTCGGTGTAACAGCATCCACCTTCCCTTCCACCTCCTGCTGACAAACTCAGCTTATAGAGAACAGAACTAATTTAAAAACCTTGATGTGATACATGCTTTGTCTCTGTTAGCAAGCATCATCACTCATGTATTGAGCCAGTGTAACACCATATATTTGCTGTGATACAATGTGCCAGCCATACATCCTGTTGCAGCGAGGAACAAAAGTTTGCTGTTGTAATACGGGGCATTTAAATCCACTTGTACCACACTTGTACCACTTGGCATTTGGATTTTTCAGATTCCTCACAGCTGGCTTCTGCACAGAGAGACAAAGGCAGAGGAGAGCACAGAGACGGATGCTAAAGTTCCATCATTTTAGGAGCAAATTTGTCCATATTTTCCTGCTGTTCCACCTGCCAGTGCACGACATTTTTATTCTAAGAAATAACAGGAAATAGTGAAAGCCAAATGACTAATGTACCCTCTTCTCTCCCTCTCGTCCCTGTGTCTTTATACTCTGTGGCTAGCATCCCTATTTTCTCTCTGCGTGTTATTTTTGTAGTCATCTAAATTGATCCACGGTGAAGCCAGACAAAGATTGCTGTATATTTAATGTCTTTCAGCAGCCACATTAAGAGTGCAGTTTGAATGGGTGGGGGTGGGGGCGTGTGTGTGTGCTGTGACATTAATAATTTAATTGCAGTCGTGTATCTGAATGCAGCAGGAGCGCCAAGTGATGGATATTTTTAATGATATGAAGAGTGAAGCCCAGAAAGATCAATGCGGGCACACACACACTTCCACAGCCACACACACACACACACACACACAGGGTGTCTGTCAGTGTGAATCTAAGGGCCTAGTGAGGATGATTGTTCTCCCACACTAATATTGTTTTGGTCCATAAGCCGTCTGGTCTGATCTTCCGGGCTGAAGGTCTCCGGCCCAAATGACTCTGTCCCCTTTGCTGGTGCTGTCAGAACTGACAGTCCTCATGTTTATTTCATTTTGCGTCTGGGCTGTCTCGTTTCCCTATCCTCCAATGTCATTAACGCTCGGAGCCAGGACCCTGCAGTGGCGCGCCTAATGAATTCCTCTGCGGCTCCTCACTCCCCACCTAGTTACCCCAGCTCAAGGTGTCAAATTAAAACAGCCTGGGAAAAGAGAGAGGAACCCGCTCTTGTTTGTATGTGTGTTTCATTGCATGCATGTCCCTCTGTTGCATTATTTAGTTTGTTTAGAGCAGCGATTTGTTTTAAGTGGCTAGGATTGAGAGCGAGTGCATCCTTTGCCCCGGACCATCGAGAACAAATGAGCAAAAAATTTCATCTTTCAATTAAGAAAAACAACAACAGACAAAAGCAGCCTCTCTGCTGCAGAAATGAGTTTGATCCAGAGCTGCCTCTGATGTCAACATGCTGCTTTAACCTTCCTTTTGCTTTATGATTGGTGTGATTACCATGCGTTGCTTGATGAGGAATTGTTGCTTTTAACATTTGGGATCTCCGCGATAATTTGGGGAATGAAATCAGCAGCAGTGAGGAGGATGCCTGGGTGACTGCTACAGTAATTGCGCTTATTTAGTTGTCATTGTGATAAGCGTAACGAGGCCAGACGTGTTATTGAGCTGTGAGGCTGCAGTGGGGAAGCAGATTTCTTATATTTACTCCACATTGATGGAGCCTTTGTGATGAGCAGTTATGATTCTGGAATAACATTTAACCCTTCGAACTCTGCAGTAGAAGAGGTCTGCCAGTGCCTACATTGGTATTTTTGCTTATTGTGATGTCATTTCTCGGAGAATCTCCAAATACTTCTCATCCTTGAAATCTGTACGACCTAAGCTAAAAGATTATATCAGTCAATAAACAATATTCATTAATAAAGGTAAAATTTTGCCATCAATAAAAAGGATACAAGTTTTTTAACATTTAAGATTTAACAAAATGCAAACACAAAACAAAAGATGCAAAAGATTTCTAAATGTAGAAACATCAACAAAATACTTCTCAACACTCCATATGTTATTTCGGCTGTATACATCATTTAATTTTTGAGATATGCTCATTTTTATGAACTGAGTGCAAAGACGTTTTGATAGGTTCGTCATGCATTCCTCTAAAACCACCTTGCATTTTTGTGGCTTTGCACCACACGTAACGTAGTGCAATGATGTCATCACAAGTGTACAACATGATGACAAGGAATACAGAAGCCTTAGCATAGCAAAAGAATGAAAATTCTAGCTGTTATGGTTTTTAGTGTAGATATATAGATATGTATTATGGAAATAACAATCTCCTGCAGTCACTATGGGGAAATATTGATTTAATTATGGCAAAATACCACGTTTGCATCACTCCTAAGGTAAGGAAATATTAGGTAATGACGGAATGACGGGGAAGACGGAAGTCTTAGCTTCCTGCTGCAAAAAGAATGATGGTTCTAGGTGTTATGATTTTTATTTTAAAATGATAAATATGGGATTATGCACATAATGATCTCCCACGGCCATTAAGGGGAAATACCTCTGTAACTATGGTGAAATACCAATTTTGCATCGCTTGTAAGGTAATGACGTAATGGCGGGGAAGACAGAAGTCTTAGCGTTCTGCTACAAAAAGAATGACTGTTCTTGCTGTTCTGGTTTTTATTTTAGATTGATATATATACACGATTATGCAAATAAGAATCTCCCGCGGCCATTAAGGTGAAATACTGGCATAATTATGGCAAAATACTGGCTTGATTATGGTGAAATCCCACGCTACCATCACTCATAAGGTAAAGAAAAGTAAGGAAATGGTGTGATGATGCAGAAGACATGAGCTTTAGCTTTCTGCTGTAAAAACAATGAATGTTCTAGTTGTTACGGTTTTTATTTCAGATCGATATCTGCACATACACATAATGATCTCCCACGGCCATTACGTGGACATACCTGCGTAATTATGGTTAAATACTGTGTTTGCACCCCGCTTAGGTAATGTAAGGTAATGTAAGATAACGACATGGTGATGCGGAAGACAGAAGTCTTGGCTTCCCGCTGCAGAAACAACGAACGCTCTATTATTGTTAGAGCATTCGTCACCATTGCCGCCATCCACAGGACGTTGGTTTTTCAAGGGTTAAAACATCCAGCATGCTTTTGTGAATACTGTACTTTATGATTCTACATGGTGCATACTGAGGTGAAGCCAGGCCGCTGCTATGTGTCCATTTGCCAGTGGAGACCCTTCAGAAGTGACCACAGTGCTGCTGCTGCTGCCTGAGTGTCAGCGGAGCAGGCCTCCGTGTGTGGCTCTCTCTCTTTCTCTGACAGCGCCGGAAGATGGAAAATGGTGTCAATCAATTCATCAGAGCAACACGGGTGGCTGTGCACAGAGGAGAGCTGGGGGCGTGGTAACGGCAGCGTGCAGGAGGAGCGCAGCACATGATTATGGCTCCCTGCTGCAACTATTTCCCCTCACGGCTGTAGCTGATGCTGCAGTGCCTTAATGGACTGACTGACTCACTGTACACCCGTCGGTCCACGGCTACAAAAGATTCCTGCAGAGCGCCCTCAGTGACCACAATGGCTGTTGTTTTGTGGGAGTGTCTGAAGGGCCTCCGTCCCAGCAGCATCTCCAAATGCTCCACAGTCTCTGCCGTGTTTTGGACCACTCAAAGTCCAAGGCTTGTTAGACTAAAAGAATGTGCTGCGTTAATTACAGATGTGTAAATATGCTTGAATGGGCCGCATCTTCACATTAGGAAAGATTTGCGGAATCGTCTCTGTAATATATTTTAATTAAGGATTAATTAAAAAATAATGGGGATTTTATTTTGCCTGGCAGACTGGATTTGGACATGATTCTGGCGTCTGCTGTGAGCTCATCAGTGGAATATTGAGCACCTCGCCTGCTTCTCAGGAGCACAGGGAGACTCTCAAGGTCTCTTGAAAACAAAAGCTCTGCCCTCTCCTCTTTGAAAAAAAAAAGAAAACAGACATTTACTGTGAGAGGGAGTGGCCAATGCGTTGGCTTAATTAAATTTTTTTCCACCCCCCCTCCTCCTCCTCCTCATCTTCACCCTCACCCATCCTCTTCTCTCTTTTTCGGCTGGCAGAGCAGCAGAGTGGCTCTGAGACACGGAACACTAGTTGTGCTGGCAATTATGTTAATGGGATGCTATTAGGCCATGATTCCGTATGAGCGATCGGGGAGAAGAAGAGCCCCGGCGGCAGAAAATGATAACGGAGCGTGCGCCTCGTTGATACCGCTCCAGCAGGATCATTTGCATAATGAACCCTCCCCACTAACGAGGGGTGTGGCCTCGACACTGAGCTACTTAGAAAGCTCAGGAGTCGCAGCGTGAGGCGAGCCGACAGTGAAAGCACAATGTGACAAAAAGATTCATGGACTTCACTAGTCGTTGCGAAAGCCATTTTGGCACGAATGTAACTGTAGCATGCAAATTCCTCAGTTGGTTCTTTTGCAAACTCGGTTTACAGGCTCTGCTCGGCGTTTCCTTCCACAGAGAGACATGACAATGCAATTTCTTTGTAGTGCGCTCTTATCTTGAAAAATGAATGAGGAAATCTCCATATTTGCTGGCTCTGTGGTCTAATTTAGTCGTGTATCTTGGACTGAGTGAAATCAAAGGTGTTTTGTTGCTCCTGTGAAGCGTTGGCACATATAGCACATTGTTATTTCTGGCAGATACGTTGGAAATTGTCTTCAGCTTCCATAAATAGTTACAAATCAAATATTCATTATGCTGCCATGGTCGATTTATTCATTTTTTAACTTTCAACCTTTCTGTTCAGAGTTTTGCATTCCATGTACAGCACACACACACACACACACACACACACACACACATACACACACACTGACACAGTGTGGAGTTTTTGGCTGTATGATTCACTAAGCGTTAAGAAGGAAACTACCTTGGGGCACCAAAGCCCTGTGGATTCCCTCAGCAGCTAAAATAAAAACAAGCTGAGCAGGGATTGCTCCACTTCATTCACACTGCTAAACACACTGCATCCATGGCAGCCCCTTTTTTTGCCTTATTTATACAGCTGAGGTTATGCACTGATGCTATTGATCCCCAAATCCTAACAATTTATTATTAATTTGGTTGCACGGTGCAGCATCTTTATTTATGCAGCGCTCCTCTGCCTTGATGTCTTGATGTATTATTTGTGTGTCCACACACTGTGCGTATTTTTCCTGCAGCACGGCCTGTCGTCTTTAGACACAGCCTCAGGATTTGATCAGAATGATCTGGAGGCCCACGGGAAGACATTAAACACCCAGAATGCCCCTCAGGCTGCTCTCCCCTCCTCTCTTTCTCAACCTTTCATTCTCCCTTAATGAGAACTCCTCCTAATTATTTCAGTGGCTGGAGCGTGGGGACACAGCCGGAGTTAGATCCCCTGCGCTCGGACGTGACTGCTATGCTGATGAAGGCAGGGGATCAATAATTTAGGCTCTAGCCTTAATGGTGGAGTGAGGAGAAAGCGATACATCTGAGTCAGAGATTACATTTTAAAGGCACAGCCCAAGCTCCAGCCGGGCTGCCGGAGTTAACTAGAAACCCCTGAATGTGTCTGCTGTAAACAGCTGACACATTTATGTTTACTGGAATCCTTATCGCTCTTCCTCTAAAGCTAAGTCTGTGTCTAAGTGCTTGTTTACCTAGCTTTGTATATCCTGCATTCAATTATTGCAGTCTGCAGAGTCACTCTGAGAATGTCTCGCTTGCCAAATGATTTGCATTTGAAGTACATGGGGATATAATTGATTTAGAGGCATGAATATTGATAGTATCTTATCAGCTCGGTGCCCATCCCTCAAACCGCTCTGTGGAGAATAATGGTCCTCTGAGCATTTTTCTGGTCATCTTGCTTTAGCGGATGCACACATAATCTTTAAGTGTACAGAGCCTCGGCTCCATGAAACCCTTCCATCTCCCTCTGGGGAGGCATCCATGCATCTTTTAAGGACTCTTCACATCAAGAAGGCCTGAGCAGAGTACCCTGCAGTCTCTCTCTCAATTATTAAAGCTGGGATTTTGATGCTCTGTTTTAACTTAGCCTTGGAAGAGAAGGGAAGAGGAGGGAGCTGCATGCAGAGGACGGTAGCCTAGCCAAGCCTCACATCCCTCCCCTGAAGGAAGAGAAAGATGGTGACAATTTTCTATGGAAATTTATTAAAAGATTCTTTTCTTTTTAATGGAAACTTGGAGGAGGTTTTGAAACATTCATATGGATTTCATATTGCAGACATTCCCTCTTCAAACAGAATGATTCACTGCGGGTTGCATTACAGTTTTCCAGCGCTGCGTACACTGTCACTGTGTGATGGAGAAAAAAAAGGGGGCTGCATCCAATTATAACAGGGGACACATTTGCTCACAATGTTTCCTTTGATTGATGTGTGAGGGCTGTGGTCGGAGCTCTAACGAAGTCCAAATGGCTCGGATTGAAACGTCACTTATTGACTCAGCCTGACAAACAATAACATCAACAGCAGACATCAGGGTCCTCGGCGCTGGTTGCCATAGAAGTGGGAGAAATGAGTGATGAATCAACTAAACACGAGACAGGATCTCACGTTCTTCTCATCATCGCTTGTAATGCAAGAAGTCTTCGTTATTGCGTACAGGCTCAGGGAACAGAATCCCACTTGGCCTTGATTTGATGTCATTGTTTATTTTTTCATTTAAGTGCCAAGGAAGTCATGCAAACTCCACAAATTGTTTGGCTGATGGCAACAGTGCTCCATATAAACTCTATCCATTGTCTCCATGAATTGCAGCTGCCTTTAACTCTGATTAAATATTGATACCCATGTAAACACTCGTGCCATATTGAGCACTTTATTCAGAGTCACAGTCTCCCTCCGCAGTGTGGAATGAGCTGCTGCTCGCTTGAGAAATAGGCCCCATTGTTTCTGGGCTCACTGTTGATTTATGGCGACAAAATAAAGTGTTCTGACACCGAGCTGAAAATTAAGGCCCAACCGATTTCCAACTAAGGTGTCAGTGAATTTGAATAAATCCTTCTGCGAGCGCGAGCTAACACGCATGTGCTCACTTTGCAACACACATGAAGCTGCTGTGAATGGCAATGGCTGCCTGTCGCAGTAATTTAATATTGTCTTCCACAGGCATAAATATTCTCTGGTTGGGAAAAGGCAGAGGATTAGTACAGCCTAATTGATAATTGGCAAGATTTATTCTGCATCTACAATCAATCAACACAACACCCTGTGAAGTGGTTTGGTACATGAAAGCCAGTTGTATCTTTGATTATTTGATTTGCACAAGTGTGGGCCAAAGTGTGCTTCACATGCTCGTGAACAGAGATATTAAAGGATGTGTACATTCACTTGTGATCCCTTAGCTAATGGTCAGCTCAAAGGTAAATACATGTTCTGATGGTGCTGAATACAAATACATGAATTCTCAAACTGAATTATTTCCAATTATTAGCAAGCGGAGAAAGAAAGCACGTCTTTCTAGGCTATATTAGAAACAGATATGTTATTATTGAATGTTTTTTGCTTTAATTTATCACTATTAATGAAATGTTGAATACTCAGTGTAACGGCTGTAGAGTAATGCAACACGTTCTCGACGCTTTCACATACCCCTTGCTTGTGAAACCGACACAAAAGGCAGCCTTTGGCATCTCAATGAGACGTACCCTTTAACGTATGTATGTGACATAAACCCAGGGTTCTCATTTATAGGATCCATACTGAAAATGTACATACAGTATGGATAAACGGCAAAAGCTGTGTACGCCAACAAATATTCTGCAATTTCTATTATCAGACTTCCACCTCACCATCTGCAACGCCAGTTTCCTGTCTCCAGCGTTCGTAAGCATGGATCGAAGATTTTATAGATCACAACTTTTCCGTGGGAAGCGGCGCCCACCTTTTTCAGACCTCGTTTTGTGTGTACGCAGTGTCTATAAATGAGACCCCAGATGTCCCCTAGGTGAAACTTGTAACACATAATCAAAGTTGTCAAATGGTTGTGGTTAGTTTAGTCAAGAAAACTACATAGTTAGGTTTAGGAAAATAGTCATGTTTTGGGTTGGAATATACGCTAATGTGTCATAAATACATAATGTAAATATGTCACAGGTGGTCGCAGGGTATATAATGTCACTTTAAAACAGCACTGACACCAACAGCGGTGTCCTGGCCGAAAGTCTGTGTTGGCTTGCTTCGCTTTCACTCTGCAAGTTGGTCTGCCAACAGCTACGATCTCAGGTGACAATGAAGGCTCTGTTTACAGCACAAAGTAAGTGCATCAACCAATCAAAACAGGAAGAGGATATCACTTTTGTTTTCCCAGTTAGCTTTTAGTAGCTATCCCCAGTTACCAAAGAGTGTCAATATAAGTTGCAGTTACTATCCTCAGGAGCAGAAATGGCAACGAAGTAACTATGGAAACTCTTGTAGTTGCTAGGAAAACAGAAAGTGATTATGTTGTCTTTGTAACAGCGCCGCCAAAAATAACACTGAATGGAATTACTCTTAAATTCCACTTTAAGATATCGTCATTGAAACTCATGGCGGCTTGCTCAGATGTGTCACAGTAAAGTCCTCTCAGTGGCTGAAAGAGCAGCCTCCCATCCTTTCTGATACGTACTTAAAGTGGGTAGTTAAGGACATGAGTTTCACTGATAATAAAAAGATGGCAAAGTTCTGCTGAAAGAGAAGTTCCAGTCACTCCCTATTTGTTGGGTTTTGGTCATTGCTGTTAAGCTGCTGCTGTCCATAAAGCCAACTGTTCCTGCTCCAGTGCTCCATATCAAAATCCTTCCAGTGGTTCGACTACTTTGACTGTTGAGTGTGGTGTATTTGGCATCCCAGTGAGTCAAGATGGCACCAAAACATTCAAAAGTAATGATAGAAATGAATATATTTAACAAAACGCTTCCATTCATAAGATGAGTACTGAATGAAGTAGAAAAAAAATCTCTTTATCTCTATCTCGATCTCTTTAAGGGCACTGGTACTTTTTGTAAATTTTGGCACATTACCCAGCCTTTCTTTCAGCAGCTCAACGAGCACGATCCTTCCCTTTCCTGGTAGCGTTTAATGTGCAACATCTGCACAAAGTGTGGAGCTTTACTGGCAGTAGTTTAACAGCAATCAAAAAATAAATAAATAAAAACAGAGAGTAGAAGCAAAGTAGAAATAACAAATGAATGAAGAATACTGTGAAAAGGGGACAATTTCCAGAATGTACCATATGAGCCATTACAGGGGGTAATTCATCCCCCAAACCCCCACGTTTTTATCCTGCCTGTATTGGCAACTGGACTTCATTGTTCATGTTATAATTTGGAGCTTGGTCGTTTTAATCCCCACATTTCTCTGAGAATTTACTGTACCCAACCATCAGGCAAATTGAGAGAGAATCTGGGGACACGATCATCCTGGATTGCATCCGTAGATTAGCTTGAGGCGCAGCAGAGCTCACTACCACCTGCGTCTTTCATCCCACGCTGCAATAGTTGCCACATACTGAGATAATACTACTGCGAGGGGAGACATTTTCTTTCCTTCTCTCTTTCTGTTTTTCTCTCTTTGTCTTTCTGTAAATAATAGATCTCCTGCCAGCAGAGTTTCTCTTTTTTTTGCCTCAGTGTTTGCCTGATATCTCAGGGTCAACTCAATGGCTACGTGAAATAGAAACATTACAGACTCTTTCTGTGAGACTGTATAAGTGCATATACAGTATACCACGAGCCGTGTCTGAAATGTCATGCTCTTGGGAGAGAGAAGCTATCCACATATAAGAAATGAATGAGGTAATGTGCTGGGAGGTAATGGGTTTATGCAACATACTGGAACAGAGAAGCTCATTAGGAGACTGGAGCCTTAACCCCAGCGCTGCTTGCCTTTACTCCCTTTGTCATAGCAGAATGGTGGAAGCCAGGGAATTTAGTGCTGGAGGGGGGGAATCCATTTTGGGAGGTGGAATTCAATACTGGGAGTCTTTGCACAGAGGCACAGGTGAGTTACTTTATGTATGAAATGGCCTGTCTCCAAGCAGCAAACCAGCCATGTCGCTTCCACTGGCAGGGAAGCACAATCAATAGGAAAGCACTCAGTATTAATATCATGTAAGTGACCTATATGTCATGTTAAATGTGTAGAAGAGTCAAAGGCAGCAGTAATTCAAAAGTAAATCCTAAAAACAAGTGCTTGTGAGGGCCAGGTATTGAACCTTAATACTTCTTACAGTACCAACTAAAATGTGTCCATAGTGCTGAGCAGCAACAGTTGGCCCTGAATGTCTGCACTCTTTCTTTAATGAAACAGTTTCGAATTTAAAACATTTTTTTTCTGATTTTATACTATTTTTCTCAACATTTGTATGTGGGCCCCATGTGGTTGGCAAATGAGCTAAAAAATGGGCCCTATATGGGATTGTCCATGGGTTCCATAATGCTAATAGCCCACATGGGTGGGTTTACCCAAGTTGGCCCCACATGGCTTATGCTACGGCTACCTGGGTACCAAGTGGGTATGGGCCCAAAATAGAGATGCACCAATCCAGCTTTTTCAGTTTCAATACCGATCCCTATGCTGTGGCTTTGAGTATCAGCCGATACCTGATACCGATCCGATACCATGGTTGACCTAAAAAGCTATATACCTTTACATGTAGAAGAGAAAAGACTAGAGGCATCAGGCATTGATGACTACACAGTTCTTTCCTAAGATAAAATGAAACAAGATGAAACAGATTAATGCAGTGATGAACTATTTATATTTAACCAAAATAAACAATTGTGCAACAGCAGTTGAAATAGTGTGAAATACCTCCACACAGCAGATTCTCTCCTTAGCTCCATGACGTATGACGTAGCTCACGTCACAACAGATTTAAAGGGAAAGATTTAAAGGCAAAGGATCGCCTCAGGTTGCGTTTTTCGATACCCGGTCCATCTATTTTGATGATATCGGGGCCGATATTCGATCCAGATATTGGGTCAGTGCATCCCTAGCCCAAAATAGGCATCTTATCTTGGCCCACTTGGGCAAAACCACCCATGTGGGCAGTTAGCATCGGGCCATTATAGAACCCTTGCACAATCCCATATTGGGCCCATTTTTAAGATCATTTACTACGCACGTGGGCCCCACGTACAAATGTTTACACCTGGTATTAATATGCGTTTTCAATGATCCGAACACAAGTGGACAGCCGAGACACATCTCCAGTCATACCTGTGTCCATCATGCGTCTCCAGTCAACACGTTCTCACTCCCAACTTGTCAAATACCAACGTTTGGTCAGTGACTGATCACGCAAAAATATGACATGCTAGGTCAATTTAGACATTTAGGGACAGCTTACCAATTTAAACTCATTACATGCATCGTCTCTTTTCAAAATAGACTTCTGTTCTCACAGGAAATGTACAGTTTATTCTTGTTAACTGCATAAAGTCTTTTTAAAAATACACTTAGAACATAGGTAAAAAACTTAGTTCTTAGGTTTGAGCAACAAAGGCACATGGCTAGGTTTAGATTCAGTCGACAAAGTATGTTCAACATACTAACACACTTTCTGGACTGATTTTTGGTTTCACTTGGCACGTGAACAGCTGTCTGGAGTTTGTTTATTTTCCAGAAACAGACCTGAAATCACCATCACCAAGCCCACCAGACTCCATTCAAATAAACAGTCATTTTAGTGAGTATAGAGGCAGTATATTGTCAGATCTAACTGTGTGAATTAAGAGTTCATTTCAACCAAACCAGAGTTGGTGATTGCTGGAACAGTGGAAAGATGAACCAAAATGGGTTTTCTAAGTTTTAATTTGTTTCTTCTGACTTTAAATGAAGTGTGTTTTACAATGATAAAATCATCGACTGTAGCTCTCTTATGAGCTTAGTGCAGCTACACTGTGCAACATGGATCTAATAAACATGGGTACGACATCAAGTTTGATGTATGACTGTATGATGACAGCACCTACAGTATGATGCAATAGCTTCTCATAGGAGGGTCAGATTATTAAATAACCTAAAGTTTTGTGGGCACCATATACTGCAGTGTGTCTGTGTATGTTTACTAGCTGCTAGGTTGCTCGCCTTGCAGCTGCAACTCCGCTGCTATTTCCTTCCATGCTTCGTCGTTCTTTACGCGATCATGGTAGGAGCTGGAGGACATCGCACAGGCAAGGCTTCTGCTGGTTTTCCTCTTTGCTGGAAACCCACACATTTCTTTTGCGCGTTTTGCCTCCATGGCGAGCTGCTATCTACCTGTTTGTTTGGGTTTAAAGCCAGTGCGTCATTTCATGTTGCATTTCTATTGGTTGGTGAGTAGATGTAGGTCATAACAGCAGTCATAGGGTGAGACCGTGACAATGACCATCCTTGAACCTCTCTCAACATGCAATGCAGGACCGCCCGTTATAGAGCCACGACCGAAGATATCGCCACATTTCTTTCACGTTGGTCATCTTTTGTCAGGGGCTGCCCAAAATTACTCTTTAACAAAAAGGTCTGTCTCTGTAGGGATCCTTTCCATCATGTTATCAGATACATATAATAATCTGAGCCTGTCAGTGGTAAAAACAAACACTTTTGGAGTGGTTACATTGCAGCCTGTTTCACACTGCAGGCTGCAGCGCTCTCTCAATACTGGACCAGTTTCAGAGGCTGTCAGTTTCAGGTTGAAAAATACCAAACGTACCTTCAAGAACAGAGCCTTCTCCACCGTTCAGCCATTTGCTGTTAATGATCAGTTCCTTTACATATGTGTCCCTGGTTGAAGTTCATTTTTTAAAGGTTTGATAGAAAGTATTGTGGCATTGCTTTGGTATTGGCACAGTCACCACTGTCACTAGTATCACAGTACAGGTGCCATTGGGGTTTGGCTGTAATCCTCACATCCTGTTTAAGAGTTTATAAAGGAGCAAATTCACCCACAACAGAAACATTCTCTCAGCTTTGATGGCGATGGTGTTGTACAGCAAGTGTGGTGTTCTGTTGGTAGCTGCACACAACACGGACAGAAAATCCAAGGATGGGCTTTGTGCCATCTACAGTGTTATCACACATCACTGGACAGCACATCAGCTGAGTGAAGAGTGCTGCAGTATCCGCACACTTCACCCAGCGATGGCGTCAGCATTATAACTCAGTGAATAACATGCTTCGGTCATGTTTGGTTTGTATGATTGAGACGTGGTCGGGGGTTCGTCTCCCTCTGCTGTGGCAGGATTTATTTGGCAGGCAGGCAGGCGTCACCAGGTTTCTGGCCTGCGTGGAGGCTGAGTTTCCGGTCTATTTCCAGCGCTGCGTGTTCATTCTAGGTGACTGGGGGGACTGTGTGTCATTAAAGGCCCGTCCTCTGCCTCTACCCAAGTGTGAAATGCTGCGCCTTGGAGATGCTGGTCTGCTTTTGTTTGTTCGACCAGTTTGTCGCAACTCGGAAATCCTGGGCAGAAGGTCAGTGCTGCTTTTAGAGGTCAAGAACACGCTGAGTGTTTGATTTCTTTTGGGTATTTTTGACTCTTTTTTTTTTTTTTTTTTACACAAGCTACAACCTGAGAGTATAACCTTATTATATATCACATATTTTCTCTAAATCTATATTAATATGATTCATTCAGACTGCACAGGCTTGCTGAAAGACTACATTGTATAGTGTACAGTTTTCTCATTTACTGTCACAAAAGAGAAATGAGCCTGTTGGGACGTATCACCGTAACAATAAAGTTGGTCAATTATCCCCTTGTTGACAGTTTCCAAACCATTTTATAGTTGATTCAAAGATATAAAAAGATAAGGGACAGCACAGTGTATGGTTTTCTTGGCTCTGGTTTATACTATCTATATTATAGGTCCTTCATGACATTTAAAACTTTATTGGACAGGACTTAGAAATCTGGGGGCAGTATATAAAATGAGGAATTTATTAGACTTTGTGGCCTTTTGTGTAGGTTGTGTTTGAAATATTGTATAGAGAGACAGATGAGCCCAGCCTGTGTGGTTTTAATGCTGCAGTCAGGCGGTAATGACGTGCAGTAAAGAGCAGGTAACAGATGCTGACGTAAAAGGAACATGATATATCAATATTTAGCATAACAGATGTGATGTGGCATTTTATAATGCCAATAATCCCTGACTGACCCTGTAAGTCAGGAACAGCTGAGTGATTAGTGAATTTCACAATACAGTGGTTCAAAACTTTATTATTTCACTTCATCAGATACACGGGATTTGATTTTTATATCCAGGGTCGTCTTCTGATAACGCGCTGAGATGAGGTGTACATTTCCTGCACAGGGAGTGATATGTTCTAGATGCGGTTCAGGGAAGGCTATAAAAGCCCCGCGTTAAGCCGGAGACTTTTTTTTTTTTTTTTTTTTTTTTCCCCGAGGCAGGTGCGCATCCTCAGCCACGAGAGCAGAATTTAAAAGGAGCCGGGGAGGTAGGCTCTGCGGGGAAACCAAAGTAGGAAGTCAATAAGGCCTGAATCTTTTATGAAGGCAGAGGTATTCAGATCACAGCTCTGTCGACAGAAAGAGCAGCCTGCTGCTTATATGAGGAGACAGAGAGTAGTAGAGGGTCTAAATCTCTCCCTGATTTACCTCAATCCTCATTAATGCAGGAGCTGCTGCTCGTTACGGCTCGTGCCTCACAGAGGAAGAGATGAATGTTGTGGATGTACAGTCTTATACTGTGATGGAATACAAGAAATAGTGGCGTGATAATAAGCTTGTTTCTGTTGTATTTTGGTTATTTAATTGTTTTTGTCATGAACAAAACCAGTTTAAAAGATTTTTCTGGTTTATTACAACCTTGGTCATAATTTCATCTCATATTTACTGGTTATAGTAACATTGAGTTACGGTTACTTTCTGGATTAATCAGTTAATTGTGTGTAATGGGCACGTCTTGATACCAGAAATGTAGCAGTCAATACCAAGACCAGTGAAATTCCTGACTCTTGATACCTACTTTGACACCATGGTTAAAAACAAAGAAAAACCAATAAATCCGATGTACTTAAACATAAAATCCTTCATTAAAAACAATAAAATCAAAATTAAAATGTTAGTATTAATCCCTGATGATCCACTTCAAACACAAAGTAATAGTCTAGGTGGGTACACGAGATTTTGTTTGCGAGGATATGTAGCCTACAGCAGGGATACTTAACTTGCTTTATCCAGGGGCCACCATTGCAAAATGTCAGGTGGTAAGGGGCTGGTCGCAAAAGCCCCACACAGGTTAGGTGTACACAGGGGCATTACTTGGGTTTGAGGATATTCAGGGCTTTGTGTAGACCACTGCTGGGGGCCTTTTATGCACCCTGGCACCTTATTTCCATCCAAAGTGGAAAAAAAATCCACTTGTGAATAAACTTATTTTTATTGTGAATCTGCAAATGGTTGGGAGGCCACCTGGCACCTTGTCGCAGGCCAGTTTTGCTAGAGTTAGAGTCCCACCTCTCCTCCGCTGTGATTGGAAGATTGTATAGAAGTGACAGTGACGAGCAGAGCGTTTTATCCACTTTTTTTAACTCATGGTGACTAAAAAAAATCCTAAATGTGCCGTGCTCAGAGCAGAATAGATGCTCAGCACCTCGTCATGCTGCTTGCGTTCGTAGCGGAGTGTAAATACATGGCGCTCCCATTGCAAGGAATCAACAAAAATGCTGGTCTCAAGAAAAAACACTTGAGTTGAGCTGCACATGTCACCATCTTGTGGTGTTGTTCTTCTGTGTTGGTAGGCGTTCTTCTTCTTCCTTTGGCATTTAATGTCAGACAAGTACACTTCTAGCTGTACATGCTGCCTTGTCAGGTCCGAAAGAATTGCGTCGAAAAACAAGTACTGTCACGTTCTGGCATTTTGGCATGGACTTGTTACCGAAGTTTCGGCTCTTGGGACATCCATTGTCTGTTACATGTTGAACAGTTGTGAAAAATACCCATCAAAGTTTTACTAAAACTGAAGGTGAGATGTTCAGATTGTTTGTTTTGTCCAACATACACTGCCAAACTAAAAAGATATACGTATACTGTCAAGACTGAGAAAAGAACAGTCAAATAGCATTAAATCCATGTACAGAGCTGCAAAGTTGTTGGTACCAATTTGCCGCTTGCTAATTTGTTTGTCGATTGTTTGGTCTATGACGTAATAGGTCAACTGGAAAATGTTCCAATACTAAGGGGGCATATCTCCACCTATCGTAGCAGAGTCAGACATACTTCAGTCAATAAATGGATTTCCCTCCAGTGCTTGTACAGTGGGACAAGGACAGGAGTCCAATTAAATGGCCTAACCGACCTGCAACTGTAGCTCGACTTAACTGTTCATGTAAATGTGTTGACTATGAATGAGTACCCCATACAACTAGACTTCAAATATTCTAAAGACTACATGTAGGCTGTTGTGTAAGCAGTGATGTACCTACAGAGACTGTGCAGTTTCTCTCAGCTCTACAGAACATTTTAGCATCTTTCAGCTCGTTGTTTTGGTTTTATAGCTCGCAACTTCACTGTTTTGGTCAGTGTCACTGCTGTTATCAACCCTGTTTCCAAATAATTATAGTGAAGCATTCAGAAGCTTAAGAGTCAGATGTTTTTCTCAGGAGCTGGTAGAGACCAAAAATAGAGCTAAAAGAAGAGCAAGTGTTGGACTTGCATTCATCAGGTGGACACAAACATGACTCTAAGTGAATGCTACTGTTGTTCTTTGTCTGATAGATGTGAGATGTTTGTTAAAGCATGCTCCATATTAACTCTATGAGGCGATAATCTGTCAATATTATGTTCACAACTTGTTCCACCGCCCCCAAGTGGCCAAAAACATCCATCAACACATGCTTACAGATGTTGAAGTCAGTGTCCATTCAAACCAAAAGATGAGGTATTGTTTGGTCTAATCTGTAACGCTGAAATATAAATATAATTGTTCATGTTTATGGCTCTTTTCAACACAGGCACTACACAGTTCCTGCAGGGCTGAAAGCCTCAGTTCACCTTTCATCATCTCTGTCTGCTGTCCTCACTTCACTTCAGACTTTCACTGAGTGTGTGAGCGTCTGAGTGGCTCTTGTTTACTAAGAAGAACGTCCGGGGAAGTTTAAGTTTGTTATTGATCAGGGAGACAGAGTGCGTCTGAGAACTGATGTTTTGTGAGGCATCGGCTGAAGAATAGCCGCGTTGTGTTGAGGACCGAAAATAGCCCATCAGCGCCTAATCAAATTAATGCATACTTACTGCTGCCAAGATCTAATTAAGCATGCTGGCGAAATGCACAAAGACACCAAATGACATCGGATGAAAAGGGAAAATATTAATTTGAGTGGGAAACAAATATCCAGCAGGGCTTTAATAGATTCCTGGAAACGTGGCATCGACGCTGTCCTGCTCGTTCACGCTATCGCCTGAGCGCACAGGAAGGAGCAGGTGCAGCGCTGCAAAAAGGTCGAGGTTGGTCTTTGTGAATGTTGGCCAGCTACACCGGGGCTGGGACATGTCCACAATAACAGACCTTTTTTATGTCCTTTTTCTCTCCCAGAGATGCTCCGCTGGCTCTCATTGCAATTAAAACCAAGTGTCCATCAGAGGCTATCTCTGCTCTGTGTGGCCCATATGTTTGGGTGCTGATAGAGCGTGGATTACTCTGTTTGGGACACAGATAACAGGCTGTTTATAACCTTGGCAGAGTCTGGGGCCTAATCTGGCAGGAGCATATTTCCCCTTGCTCCCCGATAAAGGCCTGTTAGCAGCTTTATCACACGGGCAGATAGAAGTCGAGCCAGAGCGAGACGAGCACAGCACTGAGCCCAATCTGGCACCACACACACGGTTCTGCTGCTTTATTTTTAGAAGCCTTGTCACCCCATCAAACACACACATACACACACACATTTACACAAACACCAGCCCCGCTCCTTGTCAGAAAGAGCAATTAATTTCTACATCTGCCTTCTCGGGCAACACAAGGACCAACAAACAAATTAAAAGGACAATGTCCTCATTCATCATTATAGCATTTGGAGTTGCATTATGCCTGTGCATGAGAAAAGAAACACGAGCAGGGAGATGGAGGCCATTCTGTCTTATACATGCCATTATGTTTGGTTGTAGTTTGTAACATATAATGTAAAGGTAATTAGCCTGAGCTGGAAAACACAATGTTCCCAAGCTGTTACTGTGTTTGTGTGAGCTTTTCTTTTTTATATATAATCTACAGAATGAATGGGTGTCTCAATTTTCCAAAAGAAAAAATATCCCTGACTAAATAAAAGGAAGCTTTTATAGCTGTGTTCCTGCTTATACCTCTAAGTTGCTCTGGGATACATGCGAGCCTGCTCTGCTATTTTCTGTATCCCCATCTTGATGGCTCTGCGTAGGCACAATTAGAGAGAGCGCTCCTTTCACAGCCAGAGAAAATTGTCGTCCTCTGTAAATTGCTTTTGCCGCAGCTTAAAGAAGATCTCTTGTTACCCTCTCATTCAGTCTTTCTCGCGGC
This sequence comes from Epinephelus fuscoguttatus, assembly GCF_011397635.1. Taxonomy (NCBI): domain Eukaryota; kingdom Metazoa; phylum Chordata; class Actinopteri; order Perciformes; family Serranidae; genus Epinephelus; species Epinephelus fuscoguttatus. The sequence goes on from NC_064761.1 coordinate 36,443,321, forward strand.
CCGCTCTCCCCCTCTCTCAGGAAAATTGCTTTCTCGCAATCAACAGATTGCTTGCTGCACTTAGGGGTAAATACAGGTAGACTAGAGCATTAGCATAACATTATTCAGACAAGTGTCAACCTCTAGGCAGTTAGCGCTGCATCTAAGCTCAGTGTGAGGTGAAATGAAGTGCTACAGAGTTGGAGGAGCTGCCGCCACCGCCGCCGCTGCTGCTGCTCTTGCTGCTGAGATTTTCAGAAAGGAGCTGGAATTGGCCAAAAGTGCAAGAGTAGGAAAAGATGATGTACTTCAACATTTCGGTTTAAAAAAACACAAGTCATCTGAAAGGAATTCAAGCATGGAAATGTGACAGCGCATCTTGCTTCAAGGTGACTTCACGTGTACTCCCTTTCAGGCTGGTGGAGGAGTTGGATCCTGGACTCTCTGGAGGTCTGCAGCATGTAGGTCAGACCGACCTCATCATCCAACTGCAAAACATGCAGGATAGGCTCGATGGGAAGCGGCTTTATTGGTGCACCGGTGATATATGGTCCGGTGACACCAGACTAAAAAAAAAGAAAAACAGCCCTTGATGTTGGAGCCGTCCTGCCTCAGAAAAAAAATGTAATGCTTTTTCACTCGCGTCAGTTAGCTCAAATTAACCTCACACAAGCATGAGTCTAATTAAGTTTCCTCATTGAAGCTTAGCACCACTCCCCTCCTCTGCATATGATTTGATCCCCTCTGTCCTCGGGGATGGGCTGTGGAGAGCAGCAGGCGCGATCTTTCACCGGGGGAGACACTCTCTCCATCCTCCTCCATTACTCCACCCTGTTCTCTCCTCTTTCTTGATTGACAACAGGGGTTCCTTCTGACCTACATTTGCATCTGCTCCCTGACCCAAATAGGACTCATGTAATGAGCCACTCGTCCATTTTTTTTTTTTTTTTGTAGCAGGAACTTGTGTGGATTTCATCCTGGCTACAGGGGGGTGTTTAGCTGTGTTGTGGTGGCAGTGTCCCCAGGGCTTTGTGTCTGGAGCTGCAGGGCTGCACAAAGACACCGTCCCATCCAGACGCCTGCCTGCACGGCCTCTGCAGGCCATTCTAGGTCATCTGATTACTCTTCACGGTGATTACTAATCAGCCACTTGTGTTAATGTGCTGTATCACGGAGACGCAGAGGGCGAAATCATCAGTCAGATTTCAATCTTGTTTGTCAGGCGCCATGTCATCAGTTCTACCAGAGTGTCTGCCCAAATATGGCAATAAAGCCAAAATCCATTCAGAGTTCGAGCCGTGCAGAGCGTTGGGCTGTAATGTAATCTGACTGTGCAATGAGGCTGTTATTGTTTCCTCCCAAACACCGGGAACAGTCAGCACTGGCAGCAGCTTGTACACAAATAGAGAGAGAGAGAGATCCCCTGGGATCCCACTGTGGAATCCACAAGCGAGCGTGAAAGCCGTTTGGTGCTCTCAAGACATGTAGCTCGTGTTAGTGCCGCAGCCATCACAGTGAAGCCTGTCTGATAAACACAATCATCACACTGGAAATATGTGCGGCTGCTTGATGAAGATGCTCTGTCAAAAAATAGAGAAGGGGTAGTCCTGTTCTCCGACACATTAAAGTGCATTTAGAGAGCAAACCGCCTTTCTTTGTTCTTTTACAACACTGTCAGATCATATATGTGAGTTTAACAATGCCTCAGTGTTGGAGGTGTTCCTAATTTTGTAGCATTCCTATTGAATACATCACACATCATACATAGACGTGGTGAGAAGATTGAATTTTGCTCCAGCAGAAATATAAATTTAGACTCGCAGGAACAACTCTGGAACTTGTTTCCTGGTTTCATTTCCTGTCTCTTCACTGTGGGATTTTCTGTTATCAGCAAATGTGATATTATGTGAATAATCTAATTTTCCTGCAGCTTTCATAATGACAATTTTCCATATTCCTGATTTTGATGAACACCCTCGCCGCCGTAAGTGTTACAGTTGTGCGAGATTAAAAAAAAAAAGCGTCCCTTTTGAGGGAGAAGGGAATGAGACATATTCACCTAGAAATGGCCTTTCTTTTCATTCATTTCACTCCTGCTTTAGTCCACCTCATTTCAGATAATATTGCTCCCATCTGTGCTGAACAATCAGAAAGGAAAGCTTTTCCAGCGGCTGCATTAGATGGCCTTTCATTTTCCTTGGGCCTGCAATCATAATGACATAATGTTGTGCATGAGCCTCTGCAGGGCTCTTCTCTCTATCTCTCGCTGTGGATTCATACTCAAGCTGCCTCACTCTTCCTGATACATAAAATACCAAATCCTATTATTTCTCCGGCTAAATAACACCGGTCCCAGAGGCGTTGTGTGATGTTTTAATGAGAGCCCTGATTCCCGATGCTCAACGCTGTCTTCTCCTCTGCATTTCCTTAAACTGCCAAGTAAGAGCCCCATTAATAATTCAGCTCATTAAAGTGTGTAATTAATGTGGAGCTGTGTAACAGGGAGAGACTGGGGCGCAGGGAGAAAACTCTCCAGGGGGGCACAAGAGAAACATTGGGCTAAGAGAAACAGCACACCCGCTGTGATGGAACCAGTTCCCCAGCACACAACTAGTCCTCCTGCATCATTTATCTGGCAGGGAATAGCTACAGAGAGGCGCCGCCGCTGCCGCTGCTACACACGAGACATCTTCAGGCAACTCAGCCAATCAACAATGCAGCGCGGGTACACACAGGGCACTGGGGCTGTGTGTGTGTGTGTGTGTGTGTGTGTGTGTGCGTCCTTGTGAATGTGTCTGTTCTGGTGTCTGTTTACTGTAGATACTGAAGGTCAGTTTCTGGGTTTCTTGGAAGGCTGTTTTAGTCGACACAGTTTTCCTTAAAAAGTATACATGAAATCCATTTACAAAAAAGTGTTCAGAAATCAGTCAGAGACCTCGTCTTGATGTAATTGTATTATTTTGTGCACTATATTCAAGGTACTACATTTTTTTAGAGTAATTTTCTGGTGTGAAATTGTTATAGATCGATAGTTTATTATTATACTTAAAGGACCAGAGACGTGTAAATCAGCACCCAGTGTTTGCCGAGCGTGTTTGATAATAAGAATGAGCAGAAATGAACTCCATCAGTTATGGTCATTTGTTAAAAACATATTTACATCACTCATTCTTAAGAAATGAATCTCATCCTAATTATTTTTATTCTTACATTTCAATGAGGCTGCAAATATATTTTAAAAGATTTAAGTGATTCCATTTTTAGATAGCAAACAAACTGGATGTCAGAGGTAAGATCTGAACAGCTGTTGTAGCGAGTGGCCATTTTATTTTTTAAAGTTGTTCTCTAAATGCTAATTAAAATACTGTTTTGTAAACCATAATTCTTATTAAGTTTCGAAGAGCTGTAGAAGGGCTACGGAGTTTACATGTTATGGTTGCAACAATAGCAATATTTTTAATGAATTTATCATAAAATAGAAGGCTTACCGATACTTGAGCAGCATTCCTGCCCTTTTGGAAACCAGGAAGTGAGACGAAGTCCTTGCAGTATGCAGTATGCAGTATTTTGTCCACCGAACAGACACTTTTTTTTTACTGTAAAATATCCCACCCAAGACAAGGGTTGCAACGGTACGAGATTTTTACGGTATGACAACCATCTCAGAAAATATTACAGTTTCACAGTATCGCGATATTACAGATTTTATGTTATTGTCAATCAGAATGACCCTTTAAGGAATGAAAACGAAGGGTTATTTTTGGTTGAACAAACATTTTATTACTATAATTGAAACCTCAAACCATGTTGTTAATGGACGTTTGTGTAAAAAGTCTTCCCTTTGAAAATAACTACAATAAATGGGAGATTTGCAGTTGAGGTTTTTTTATAATATCATAGATAAGCAAATGTATACGGAATTCAAATAAACACAAGAAGTTTGTGCTCTAAAAAAAAAATAAATAAATAAATAAGTAAATAAATAAATAAATAAGAAGGGATCAGCACTCAGTGAATAACCTCCTAAGCCCTACGACAAACTATTATGGCAAGGCTTAACTATACAGACCAATGAGCAGTGATAACTAACATGTCTTTGGGGTCATCGGGTGGGAACCTCCTTTCACCGGTGTTTCGTCTAGTTGGTCCCACGACACCTCCAGGAGGCTAGACAGTGATCTCTGGCGTCCCAGAGACACTCCCCTAATGCCAGGTCTCACTGCTCCCCACACTAACCGAACAACCTCCTTTACCTTACCTATATTACCACAGAGGAGTAGACCCAGGAGGAAGCCTTGTTAGGCTATCACACTCCCCCGCCGGGTTAGGCTGTACAGTCTACCTCCCCAAGACGAGCCCTCACAACAATGACACCTCCAGGAGGCTAGACAGTGATCTCAGCCCAAACAGAACAGCACTGCCACCTTCAACCAAACCCAGGCTCCGTTTATGCGAGCTCCAGGCAGAAGCAATGCTGATACTACCTTTACTAGCACATTCACCATACTCTATTTCACACGCTACATAGCATAACTACAATGTAAGCTAAAGTTAAAGGAGATAAATGAACTCACAGGATCAGCAAACACACTCACTTTGCAGCATGGTCTCAAACAAAATGGATTCAGATAGGCCACTCCCACACTTAAATAACCTTCCTCTTCCTGGATTTCCTCCTTACATACACATGGCTTTCTCAGCCCAAACAGCACTGCCATCTTCAACCAAACCCAGGCTCCATACATGCGAGCTCCAGGCAGAAGCAATGCTGATACTAGCTTTCCTGTCACATTCACCATACTCTATTTCACACTACATAGCATAACTACAATATAAGCTAAAGTTAAAGGAGCTAACTGGACTTACAGGATCAGCAAGCACACTCACCTTGCCGCATGGCCTCAAACAAAATGGATTCCAATAGGCCACTCCCACACTTAAATACTTCCTCTTCCTGGATTTCTCCTGACAGGAAGTGGATCTCTCCACCTGATCTCAAGGAGTTATGTGCCCTGCTTAGTAGTTCCCCCTGCTGGCCCCCAGCTGACATTATTTCTTCTGTAATAGATAAACTGGCTGCATTTAATTGCTTCATCTGACATTTCCCTCACTGTCTTCCTCAAACTCTGTCCCTGCACTCCGAGTTCCCCCAGGAGTGAGACAGTTGATCTTGCTATGAATCCCCTACACCCCACTTCCACTGGACAAATCCTAGTCTTCCATCCTCGCTGCTCAGCTTCTGCTCCTAAGTCTGCATATCTAAGCTTTTTTCTTTCATATGCTTCTTCCACTGAGTCTTCCCAAGGAACTGTCAGCTCGATGAAATAAACTATCTGTTGACTCACTGACCACAACACTAAGTCAGGCCTCTGCCTGGTACAGACTATTTCCTGAGGAACAACAAGCTTTCCCCCTAAATCTACTTGCATTTCCCAATCACAAGCACCTTCTAGGCGGCCACACCTTTGCCTCCTCACTAACTTATCCCTTCTGTATTTCTCTCCCTCACGGACAAACTGAATTACTAAACTCCTATCCTTAACACCTTCTGAATTCACCTGTCTTCGTTTCCCTTCAATGCCTGCAGCTAAACATTTCAACACCTGATTATGTCGCCATGTATATCGGCCTTGTGACAAGCTAACTTTGCAACCTGACAAAATATGCTTTAAAGTTGCGATGCGTGAACACAATGGGCATGACGGGTCCTCATTTACCCACAGTTTTAGGTTCTGGGGGGTTGGTAAGACATCGTATGTAGCCCCTATCAGGAATCTAATACGATTCTCCTCCATACTCCACAGGTCCCTCCAACTAAGCTTCCTCTTCTCTACACTTTCCCAATTCAACCACTGTCCCTGTTTAGCCTGGGCCACTACCTTTGCACCCCTTACTATCTCTTCCTGTCTGCGTATCTGTTCTACAACCAGCTTTCTTTTATCTTTGAGGCCTGCTGTATTCCATACCGGTTTACCTGAGCCAAGCCCCAGGCCTCCCCGGCCAAACTGAACATTACCTACAATCTCTGCATGTCTAAGAGCTGCCTCTGCCTCCTGAACTGCCGATCTTGGGTTCCACTTCCTCCCCTTGGTTGGATTTGGAACCACACTCCTAACTACCACATCCTTACTCCCAGCTAACAAGAGCTCTGTCCTGACCTTGGTACATTTAAATTCCTCTGTTAAACTAGTTACTGGCAGCTGAAGTATCCCTTTTCCATACAATGCAACACTATTTAGGCATCTAGGAGCGCCCAACCACTTCCTAATGTAGGAGCTAACCAACCTTTCAATTCTCTCCACAACAGTTATTGGAATTTCATAAATTGACAGTGGCCATATTAACCTAGGATATAGCCCAAATTGCAAACACCACAACTTCAACTTTCCTGGAAGTTCTGATTTATCTATTCTATCCAATCCTTCAGCCACATCTTTTCTAAATTTCACCACCTGTTCCTTATCATTCAACTCTACATTGTACAACCTACCTAAGCTCTTTACTGACTTTCCCTAATTGTTGGGATGTCCTCGTCATCTATGACAAACTTCCTATCACTTAATTTCCCTCTACATATCGAGATGCTTCTAGATTTACTAGGCTTGATTTTCATGCTGGCCCACTTGAGGTTCTTATTTACCTTCTCTAGTAGCCTCTTTGTACATGGCATTGTTGTGGTCACCAGTGTCATGTCATCCATGTAAGCCCTAACTGGTGGAAGATGCAACCCATTCTGCCATCTCTCCCCACCTACCACCCACTTAGAAGCCCTGATGATTACTTCCATTGCCATAGTAAATGCTAACGGAGAAATTGTACACCCTGCCATGATGCCTATTTCTAGCCTCTGCCAACCTGTTGTGAAACCTGCTGTACTTAGACACAACCTAATATCCTGAAAGTATGCTTTCACTAAGTTAACAACTACCTGTGGCACTCTGAAGTAGTCAAACGCACTCCAAATGAGGCTGTGCGGAACTGAACCAAATGCATTTGCAAGATCTAAAAATACTACGTGTAGGTCCCTTTTGTTAATCTTCGCTGCCTGAATCTGGTGCCAGATCATGCTAGTATGCTCTAAACACCCTGAAAAACCTGGTATTCCTGCCTTCTGCACCATGGTATCTATTAAGCTATTCCTTTCTAAGTAACTAGCTAGTCTCTGCGCTACTACACTAAAGAAAATCTTCCTCCACATTCAAGAGAAATCATCCGGAACTGGCTAAGGTCCACAGACTCCTTCTCCTTAGGAATGAGGACACCCCTGCCCTACGCCATGCTCTTGGTATAATTTGTTTTTCCCAAACTATTCTTAGCTGTTTCCACAAAAATTTAAGGGTATCAGGCGCACTTTTATAAACCCGGTAGGGGACTCCATTAGGCCCTGGGGCCGAAGAAGCCTTTGCACGCCTGACCACCTCCTGAACTTCCTTCCACCTAGGTGGCCTGACATCCATCTCATGCTCTATCCCTCCTAATGGAGGGATATCAGGTGGGAAACCTACTATCCTATTCTTCTCCAAATCTGAATATGTGTTTCTCAAATATTCTTCAACCTCTAGCCTTTCTGCTTTAAGCTGCCCTCCCTTTTCCTGGCTGAACAATCCTTTAACAAACTTAAAGGGTCCTGAAAAAACCTGTCCTAGCATCTTCCTTCTTCCTCCTCTTTTTCCTGAGATGCTCTGCCCTTCTAAGAACTGCTAGCCTGCTTCTCACCTCCTCTTGCACCACCTTAATGCCCGCCCTTTCTTCTTCTGTAGCCTTTTTCCTCTGCTTTCTTAACTGTCTCCTTTCCTTGACTAACTTCTCTATTTCTCTCTGCCGCCTAGACTTACCTGACTGTACCCTCTCACTCCTCTTTCTCTCATGCACCCCAAACCTCTCTACACCATATGAATACATTATATCTCCCATCTTTTCTAACCTTTCCATTGCATTTCCTCTAAGCCTACTCAAGATTACTGACAAATCTCTATTAACTATCTCCCATTCTTTACTGTCATTTGCTCTAGGCCATCTAACTCTAACCTTTTGCTCCATGGTTCTCTCTCTGGCTAGCATACTGGCCTCAGTGTCACCTGCATCTTCTCTTACTACCCCCTCCTCCTCAGTGGCAGCGTTACTGATATCCTGCGAACTGTGGTTTTCTACCTGCCGCTGGACTTCATCCGACTCGACTGACTTCTTAGGAAGTACTGATCAATGCGGCTACTCTGCCCTTTCTTTGCCACACACTTCTTCTTTCCTGATGAGTTCTGAGGCCTCTCACTGATGTTACTTTCTGCCAGCCGCAAGGACAAACCTGAAGCATCTTGTTCTCAACTGTGCTACTTTTATCCTCTACAGATCGCTCACCTTGCCCTGACTGCTGCTAATTCTAGCACTGGTGGATAGGTCCGTGCCCCTATCCTTCACTGAGTCACAGATCCAATGCATAATCGTGTCCGTTCCAATGTCTGTTACCGTGTAATCCACCTGTGAGTCATTTTCCAACCCAGCTCCTAAGTTGGCTGTAGCTAATTTTTGGTTGTAGTAAGGCTGCTAGGCCTCACCACTGCTACCATGGGTTGCTAACCCATGCCAGCACCATTGGGGTCTTTTCCCTCCTGTCAGCTGTCTTTCCAAGCGGTCACATGGTCTTTCCCTTGTTGTCAGCTGCCCTGTTCACAGCAGTCACTAGCTGGGCTAGTTCTGAATTCAAATAAACACAAGAAGTTTGTGCTCTAAAAAAAATAAATAAATAAATAAGTAAATAAATAAATAAATAAAAATGGATCAGCACTCAGTGAATAACCTCCTAAGCCCTACGACAAACTATTATGGCAAGGCTTAACTATACAGACCAATGAGCAGTGATAACTAACATGTCTTTGGGGTCATCGGGTGGGAACCTCCTTTCACCGGTGTTTCGTCTAGTTGGTCCCACGACACCTCCAGGAGGCTAGACAGTGATCTCTGGCGTCCCAGAGACACTCCCCTAATGCCAGGTCTCACTGCTCCCCACACTAACCGAACCACCTCCTTGACCTTACCTATATTACCACAGAGGAGGTAGACCCAGGGAGGGAAGCCTTGTTAGGCTATCACACTCCCCCGCCGGGTTAGGCTGTACAGTCTACCTCCCAAGACGAGCCCTCACAACAATGACACCTCCAGGAGGCTAGACAGTGATCTCAGCCCAAACAGAACAGCACTGCCACCTTCAACCAAACCCAGGCTCCGTTTATGCGAGCTCCAGGCAGAAGCAATGCTGATACTACCTTTACTAGCACATTCACCATACTCTATTTCACACGCTACATAGCATAACTACAATGTAAGCTAAAGTTAAAGGAGATAAATGAACTCACAGGATCAGCAAACACACTCACTTTGCAGCATGGTCTCAAACAAAATGGATTCAGATAGGCCACTCCCACACTTAAATAACCTTCCTCTTCCTGGATTTCCTCCTTACATACACATGGCTTTCTCAGCCCAAACAGCACTGCCATCTTCAACCAAACCCAGGCTCCATACATGCGAGCTCAGGCAGAAGCAATGCTGATACTAGCTTTCCTGTCACATTCACCATACTCTATTTCACACACTACATAGCATAACTACAATATAAGCTAAAGTTAAAGGAGCTAACTGGACTTACAGGATCAGCAAGCACACTCACCTTGCCGCATGGCCTCAAACAAAATGGATTCCAATAGGCCACTCCACACTTAAATACTTCCTCTTCCTGGATTTCTCCTGACAGGAAGTGGATCTCTCCACCTGATCTCAAGGAGTTATGTGCCCTGCTTAGTAGTTCCCCTGCTGGCCCCAGCTGACATTATTTCTTCTGTAATAGATAAACTGGCTGCATTTAATTGCTTCATCTGACATTTCCCTCACTGTCTTCCTCAAACTCTGTCCCCACTCCGAGTTCCCAGGAGTGAGACAGTTGATCTTGCTATGAATCCCTACACCCCACTTCCACTGGACAAATCCTAGTCTTCCATCCTCGCTGCTCAGCTTCTGCTCCTAAGTCTGCATATCTAAGCTTTTTTCTTTCATATGCTTCTTCCACTGAGTCTTCCCAAGGAACTGTCAGCTCGATGAAATAAACTATCTGTTGACTCACTGACCACAACACTAAGTCAGGCCTCTGCCTGGTACAGACTATTTCCTGAGGAACAACAAGCTTTCCCCCTAAATCTACTTGCATTTCCCAATCACAAGCACCTTCTAGGCGGCCACACCTTTGCCTCCTCACTAACTTATCCCTTCTGTATTTCTCTCCCTCACGGACAAACTGAATTACTAAACTCCTATCCTTAACACCTTCTGAATTCACCTGTCTTCGTTTCCCTTCAATGCCTGCAGCTAAACATTTCAACACCTGATTATGTCGCCATGTATATCGGCCTTGTGACAAGCTAACTTTGCAACCTGACAAAATATGCTTTAAAGTTGCGATGCGTGAACACAATGGGCATGACGGGTCCTCATTTACCCACAGTTTTAGGTTCTGGGGTTGGTAAGACATCGTATGTAGCCCCTATCAGGAATCTAATCGATTCTCCTCCATACTCCACAGGTCCCTCCAACTAAGCTTCCTCTTCTCTACACTTTCCCAATTCAACCACTGTCCCTGTTTAGCCTGGGCCACTACCTTTGCACCCCTTACTATCTCTTCCTGTCTGCGTATCTGTTCTACAACCAGCTTTCTTTTATCTTTGAGGCCTGCTGTATTCCATACCGGTTTACCTGAGCCCCAGGCCTCCCCGGCCAAACTGAACATTACCTACAATCTCTGCATGTCTAAGAGCTGCCTCTGCCTCCTGAACTGCCGATCTTGGGTTCCACTTCCTCCCCTTGGTTGGATTTGGAACCACACTCCTAACTACCACATCCTTACTCCCAGCTAACAAGAGCTCTGTCCTGACCTTGGTACATTTAAATTCCTCTGTTAAACTAGTTACTGGCAGCTGAAGTATCCCTTTTCCATACAATGCAACACTATTTAGGCATCTAGGGCGCCCAACCACTTCCTAATGTAGGAGCTAACCAACCTTTCAATTCTCTCCACAACAGTTATTGGAATTTCATAAATTGACAGTGGCCATATTAACCTAGGATATAGCCCAAATTGCAAACACCACAACTTCAACTTTCCTGGAAGTTCTGATTTATCTATTCTATCCAATCCTTCAGCCACATCTTTTCTAAATTTCACCACCTGTTCCTTATCATTCAACTCTACATTGTACAACCTACCTAAGCTCTTTACTGACTTTTCCCTAATTGTTGGGATGTCCTCGTCATCTATGACAAACTTCCTATCACTTAATTTCCCTCTACATATCGAGATGCTTCTAGATTTACTAGGCTTGATTTTCATGCTGGCCCACTTGAGGTTCTTATTTACCTTCTCTAGTAGCCTCTTTGTACATGGCATTGTTGTGGTCACCAGTGTCATGTCATCCATGTAAGCCCTAACTGGTGGAAGATGCAACCCATTCTGCCATCTCTCCCCACCTACCACCCACTTAGAAGCCCTGATGATTACTTCCATTGCCATAGTAAATGCTAACGGAGAAATTGTACACCCTGCCATGATGCCTATTTCTAGCCTCTGCCAACCTGTTGTGAAACCTGCTGTACTTAGACACAACCGGTATGATAACTGTCAACTTTTATATCACGGTATACATTGAAACCAGTGTATCGCTAACCTTACCCAGGACATATGTTGTAGGATTCTTGTTAAAAATGTTTTTTTGTGTCAATGTAAGGAAAAAAATTAACATATAATCACATTTTTCAAACTTTCAAACATCACTATCAGCCTAGAAAATCAAGCACGGGTCTTTCTTCTTCAGTTGTTACATCATTGTGTTGAGAGTCGTGTTTGTTGCTTTGTGTTGGCCTGCAGGTCTAATTGCACAGCTTAACTTTGCACAGTACGAGTACTTGCACAAATAATCGTCAAGAACAACTGCACAAACACTTAGGATGACTGAATGTTATTTTCTGTTTTCGGACATTTGTTAAACAACCATAAAAGGGTTTCTGCTCTTCAGACTGTCTGAATTTACTCGCCACTTTACAGCACAGCGTCCAAACAAAGCAGTGGAGACAAGCCTTGTGCTGTTTGCCTTCAGATGTTTCAGGTAGACCTCAGTCAACAGCGGCGTTCACACTCAGCATGCCTGCTGCCACTCTCGAGCCCTCAGCTGCTCCAGATGTGGCTTAATTTACTGCGACTTGGCTAATCATGGTGATTAAGGATTAATTACTGTTAATCACTTTTACATAAACTGGTTGGCAGTAGGAGAGCTGTGCTCGGTGAAAAATGCCACACAAGTGTGTGTAGTCAGATAGATGGAATGGGACAGAGCTGGAAGCCGCCGGGCTTCCCAATCGGGTGTTTCTTCGGGTTTATGCTGTGGCTTTTTTACTCATGAGCACACCAGTCAAATGAAGTTAACCTCTAATGATTCTCTGCATCAGTTAATACTGGTCAAATAGTAAAAGGCCGGTTTGCACTGAGGGGATGTGCAGATTGGTTGAGTTTCAGCGTTCCTAAATAGAAGTTATACTGAGCATATTTCTTGGTGACAGGAGAGACATTGTCAATATTCAACACAGCGGTTGTCTCCTGGTCAGCCAAGGCTAAACAGGCACTGCTGGGCTGTGCGACTGTCCTGCTACAGGAGATAAGAATGTGAAGGAGCATAACCACTGTGAGTTCCATTAACACAGACTGACAAGGGAATCACAGGGACATCAGGGGGTCCAGGATGAGGCTGACAACAAAGCCGCTGCACTGTGCTCGTATCCCCCCACCTCTGCCCCCCTGCACGCTGAGGGTGGCAGTGTGGTCACCTTCCCTCCTTGGCCTGGTTTCACACTGTGACATGCTCGTCTGCTCTCCTGAAGGAATGGCTTTAATAAGGTAGAGCAGATCAAGGCGACTGTTAATGACATGGCAGGCCCAGTCAACACAGTGCCCGAGGCCATGGATGGCCCCAGTCTGGTGCATGCTGCTGGACGCTTGCTATCTCGTGTGGGACACACAGGACACTTGTCTGGATGCTCTTTAACTGCTACCCATCCTTTATGTGGGCTGGGAAGTTGCACAGTGGAATGAACCCAACTCTGAGAGATGAGCTGGTTTTACTTCATTATGCTGCATTTTATCACATGCTGAATAATGCAAGTATCCCACCTGATTTAGAATAGAGTTTGAGTTTTGATATTGGGTATTGTCGAAATTGCAAATTTGGTCAAAACACCTACAAAGTGACAACATTGTGTGCATGAATTCAGAATCAGATATCCTTTTTCCACCAAAATTAGCGCATGTATGTGGGTTTTTTACACGGTGATAGAGGCCTTTTCCATTGCCAGTAGACCAGACCCATGTACACAGCTGTGCAGTACATGAGTATATTTTTCTGTGATGTTGGGTATTTTTTCTGGTTCAATGTCAGGGACAGGCCAGAAAACAGGTTAGTAAATGGTAGAAAGCAGTGGTTATTTCTTTGTTATATCTCGTACCTAATAAGTCTCTCTTTAAAACTTGGTGCTGGCTAAATTTTGAACGACATTCAAGTGCTGCTTGGAGGGATTTAGACGGTATTTTGCAGCAGCCCATCATTGCATCGCATCAGCAAAGGGGCTAAAATTAGTGTGTCCACACAGGTGTTGTATTTCCATCACTGCCAATAGAAGCCGTTTGGAGCTAGATCCAATAAATACCCACAACTACTGCGGAGTCACTTGTCCGGGGAGTGAATGCTGATTATAATTTTTTTCCATTGAATACAAAAGTCAGATGTTAGCGGGTGTTGGTTGCTTTTTGTCCAGTGACAAAGGGGTTAAAGAGTGTGGACTGTCCATAGGTAATTGAATGTTTCAAAAAGACAATCAGAAAGCAAAGGAGAGCCAATTTCCGCCTTAAATGGAAAAAAACTGCAGCAAATTCTTTACGATTCATGAATAGAGGGTTGGTTGTGTTGAAGAGCTTTCCCGTAACCCCTGGCGGTACACTATAATATACTTGTGAGATATTCCTGGTAGATTGTATAGGGCAACAACTGGACACTATGCAGAAAACAACAGACCTACTCCTTGTGTATTCCAGTTGTAAGTCTTGTCCATAGAGGGCCTGTCACATAGCAGAGCAGTGTACCAGAAGAAAAAAATAAATAAATAAAAAAGTGAAGACCAGTCAAACTTTTGCTGCTGGTATTGCATCACATCATGATAGCCAATAAATTCGGAAAGACAATTTGACATTGACAGATGCCACTTGGTCCAGGAAGAGACGTGTCCACAACATGGCAGATTCATCCATAATTTAGCTGTTTTCCAAATCTTCGTCTCACTGCATGACATTTATTCAATTTTTATTTTTATAAGGGTTACACTGTTTATATCCTTAATCAGCTTGGAGGGGGCACTGCTTCTTTCATGTTGTTGATGGTGGTTCTGTCAGTTATTTTCTTGATTAATTGATTTGTTAAATGATTTATAAAATGTCAGAAAACGGCAAAAAATGTTGATCAGTGTTTTCCAAAGTCCAAGATGACGTCTTGTTCTGTCCACAACCCAAAGATAATCAGTTTACTGTCACAGAGGGGTAAAGAAACCAGACTGTATTAACATTTAAGAAGCTGATATCAGAGGAATTTGATTTTCTTTCCTTAGAAAAATTTGAAAACCCAATCACTAGAAGTAAAGTGGGTCGTCCACTAATTGGAAGATCAGTGGTTTGATCCATGACTCCTCCAGTCTGCATTTGGAAATATCCTTGGGCAAGAGACTAAACCCCAAACTGTGCCATCGGTGTATGAGTGCATGTGAATAGTCAGCCAAGTAGCAGGTTGCGCCTTGTATGGCACCCTCAACCACCAGTGTATGAATGTGTGTGAATGGGAGAATGTGACTCGTAGTGTAGAAGTGCTTTGAGTGGTCAGAAGACTAGAAAACTGATATATGACTGCGAGTCATTTACCATTTAACCATTTGTCAAAATAGGTGGTGGTTAATTTAATACTTGACTGCTAACAGATTAAGTGTTGCACCTCTATTCCCAACTTCAAGACCCCCAGAATAAATCTAAGGGGTAAAAAGATGATTAACACAATAGATTTTCCCACATCTTTCCTTCTTCTATCGTGAATGGAATCTGGGGAAGACCCAGAGATGTAGGTGAAAGCTTTAGTAAAAGCTAGTTTAAGATTAGTTTATCAAAGTACTGTTACTAAGATCAAGTATGAACATTCATGCTCAAAAAACTTTTTTTGTTTATTTTCATATGAGATACTGAGTAATAATAAACTGAGGTTTGGTGAGGTTTCACAAGAGAACATATTGATTTTAAAGGCTATCTTGCCAAAACGCTTGGTTAAAGGTGTAGGTTTCAGTGGTATCTAGTGGTGAGTTTGCAGATTGCAGCCAACTGAAACTTCTTCCATGTGTCAAGAGTGTAGAAGAACTACGGTGGCCGAACCAAAAATGTTAATGGCCATATCTAGAGCCAGAGTTTGGTTCGTCCATTCTGGGCGACTGTAGAAACAATATGGTGGACTCCATGGAAGAGGAAGTGCCATATGTAGACATAAAGAGCTTGTTCTAAGGTTGCAAAAACACAACGATTCTTAATTTTAGGTAATTATAAACTAAAGAAAATATATTGTAGTATATTCTATTTCTGCTAGTATATTCCCCTAAATCCTACACACTGGACCTTAAAGTCTGATGCAGTCAAAGGTATTGAAACATTGGTTTTGCACTCTTTATGGCTTTGTATTAATAGAACAAGGCACAAATTAAATCCTCAGGCTGATTGTGTATTAATTCATATCGAGGACCATCCACCATAGCTTAAGGCCAGTTTCCACCAAACACTTTCGGTATGGTACCTTTGGGATATTTAAAAATAGCGGGTTTGTGTATTTAGTCCTTCTAAGGCAAGCTCAGGGGTTTAGTATTGCCAGAGCCCACAGGAACAATGCTCCACGACACTTTTAACAGTAGAAAAAATTTAGAAAAGTTATTAATATTAATATATATAAACACTTAAAGACCCACTCATTACTAAAAATGTATGTCATATAAAATCTAAATTAATGGTCAAAGTTGTCACAGTGAAATTTAAGGTGTGTTGATTGATTCACGTCATCAACTCATGCATTGAGTAACATTACAGGTAAACGTTCCACCTTAAAAGTCCTTGGCAGTCGGCCCAGTGAATCAAGTTATTAAACATCCTTTAATTTTATAGTTACAGTTTACTAATAAAACTCTCCACAGTATGAACAGAGGTCACATGAGCCTCAAAACCAGCCACAACTCAGCCCTGAGCAGAGTGACCGTCCTCTACTGACCAATCAGACTGCAGTGTTCACAGCTCCACCTTTTAGTACCAGATCTGTGTGCTAGGTACCCCAACAGAGGGGGGACCAAAAATGGGGACGGTGCACAACAGTTCCATTGATACCATCCACAACTTTTCACAGTGGAAACGGAAAAAAAGCGTACCGAACTGAACTGAACTGTCCCGAACTGAACTGCTTTATAGAAAAAGTTTCAGGGTGTGTCAGACAGAAATGAATGATAATGAATGAAAAAACATTGTCCACTGTGCCAGTGACGATGTCGTTACTCGTGGCCCTGAGGCTTTGGTGGACCTAATTCTAATTACCTTCATTAGTGGTATCTTCTGATGACAGTGAGTGTGTGTGATTAGTATTTCTTAACAAAGACTCTTGCTGCTTCTTTCTCCTCTGAACTGCTGGTTACAAAGCGGAGGGGCCACATAGAGGATGAGAAGGCAGCACAGCGCTTTAATGTGAAGGCTGTCAGCTCCACTCCCCTTGGTTTCCACCCTCTGAAGAGCACAAGGCCTTATCGCTTTAATTGACTCTTTATCTTTTTGTTAATTTCCCCTTTAGTGCAGTAGCTCCCGTTCTACCTTTTGATATGTCATTTTACATTGGTGTTTGCATGACTTACAGGAAGTGGCTGTATAGATTACCATATTTCATAAAAAAAAAGCAGATTTTTTTTTTTTTTTAGTTTTAAGGAGCTCCGTTGCTTCTTAATTGTCTTCATTGTCCATTAACCTCTTTGATATTGTCTGTTAACCTTTTTCCCTTAAAATGAATTACATGACTTTGTGTCTTAGAAAGGAAATGCAGTAAAATAATTGTATTCTTTACACATCCCAAAGCCATTTTTGTGCATATCTAATAAGTAATGTATAATTTTATAATGCTGGCAGGAGTTTAAAGACTTGAGTCTTTACAAAGGCAAACAGAGGGGACTTAAGGGGAGCAGGATTTAACAGTTTGATGCCTGTCGTCTTCCTCCTGGTGTATGTTGGTTCTCTTTCCATTCCAGTACACTTGCGACTGTATAATGAATTATGCCGATGTTGAATTAGCATGTAGCTGTCGCTTCGGTGCTGGTGCCTGCCTTGTGACAGGACCACCGTAGCACAGGCTGGCGTCGGGAGAGGGGGCTTCTACTGTGATTTATTAACTGCTGAAGCCACAATGAAGTGTGCCCACTGAAGCACCAATGCAAACAAATAGGGCCAGGGCTGTCACTGTAAATTCAAGCAGACAGGGCGACCGCAGCCTGACCAGAAAGGGTTAATTATGCAAAAGCATTTGGCTTTCATCAGACACACTGGACTGTTTTTAGAGATGGACTGATTATTCAAGACATGGTTACATCATCATTCTGTTTGGTGAAAGGTGTGACTACACACTAAATATCAATGTAAACATTAGAGATTAGACACTTTTATTTTATTATTTAAAATGAAATATTTTATTCCTTTTTTAAAAATATACAGGAAGCCATAAAAGCAATAACTATTCAGAGTCAGTGATATCAGATTTTTCACAATTATATGCGCTTGAATTTTAAGTGTTAACACTGAATATTTTACCATTTTATTTTTCATGTCCCAAAAATTACCTGCACAGTTAACAAAAATAAAGGCAGTTTCACTCAAGATCGATCACAGCTGATGGTGACAGTGAAATTACAATGACAGGATGAAACTATGAGTCTCATATAAAGGGTTAAAAAAGTTGACTACAGGATGGCTTCAATAATGATGAGATATTTCATAACAATTTAAAGATGATCATATGTCAGATACTTTTTTCAATCTAATTTAAATATCTTTGATATGATGAATATAAAGTATTATTAGGGAACATGGCTGCTGCCCCATTAATTCTTATGTCTTTTAGCACTGCGCTTTCCAGGTTTATTTATGTGACAACCTTTTATTTTTTATTTTTTAGTCTTTTGGGTAAAAGGGCATTTAATTTAAAAAGAAATTAAGTTGGAACAAATTCCAACTAACGCGTAATGAACCCACATCCTCAACAGTCCTGTAGCATTTGCATGGTTCCATTCATTTGCCTCACTCAGTGACAAGCTAACGTTACTGTTAGCAGTTGCACCTGTTGTTCCTCACATTACTTCTCAGATTTTGTGGGGTTGTGATTATCCGTACACAATAGCTCATTGGTGTTTGTACGTAGCTCATTGGTGTTTGTACGTAGGTTTGACAACCAAAACTTGGTTTCCAAATGCCAACCATGTAGCAGCTAGCTACAAGATGATTCGAATTTCAGTTCTACTTATGGGTTCCTTTAAGATGTGATAACACTTTGTTCTTGCAAACAAAGGCTACGTATCTGCAACAACGTTCGTAGCTGTCTTCCAGGATCTACATGACTATATCCATGGATGTATAAAGAGAATTGGATACAGTGTTAGAGGCAGGACCCTGTTCGTTCTTATGAAAGTTGCTCTGTGGTACATAAAGCCAGAAAAGCTTAACAGCGGCAGAGAGGCTAATAACCACCGACTAACCTTTAGTTTAGCACTCTGCTAACTTGAATAGCGATAAAATTATGCGTCTCTTTTCGACTTTTTAAATTAGGGATGAACGATATCGAATTTCTTTGCTGATATCCGATATGCTGACATATAACGACTCATTTTGCCAGTATACCGATATCAATATATCCATGTATTATGGAAAACATAAAATTCTGTTCCCCGAATCTCCTGACTGAATATACCTCTATATCTGTATGCTTGTAACTTGTTTTATCTTTATTTTTATGTAGGTCTGCTCATGTGATACAATGATAATACAACAAACTTTGTGAATATTCAGTTAACGCTTAAAACAGTGAAGATATTTTTGTGATCCAAACATTTGACCTAAAACAGGGAGTCAATGAGAACCAAAATCAATCAGTAGAACCTGAATTAGCTTAAAGGATACCCAACCCTAATTGTACGTTAGCAAAATCAGAAATAGCTTCACATGTTTACTGTGAAGTTTGAAGTCAAACAAAGCATTCAAGATTGAATATTGCATTTTTCTCCATGTTTGAACACTAGTTTGGATTTCAAATAAACAGTGACAGCCCTGTTGTGTACGAGTGATTTTTTTATTTTTAGCCACGGTGGCTGCTGCTGCTAATGCTAACAACTTACTTCATCTCCTTTTCCTCTTAATCAAACTGCTTTTGCTGCTGCTACAAACTCGGGAAACATCACTTCCTGTTTGCCGTTATTCTTAGGAAAGACCATCCTGACACAGCAAAAGTTTTCATAGGTTGTATATGAGTTACTGTTGGCTGATCGCTCAGCAACAGAATAGAGTAACAGATAAGAAAACATCACAGGTTGTCACTTTAAGGTCTCGTGCCTTTCGCCTTTCTACTCAAAGTGCTCATAGAAATGTCAAGCCAGGCGTTGCTGATCTGCCTGGACACGCTGTCACCTGACCGGCATCGTGTGTCACTTTTGGCCGACACTCCCTGTGCTGCTACCTGTGATGTAACACTGCGGATCACATTTCAGCGTCTGGGTGCAGAACGGAGGGCCTCCAAAGGTGTCTGCCAGTCTGAACTGAGGCACCCAGTCTCTGTCAGAGACCTTTATGTTTGACCGTCCGTCTCGCTAACTGTGACAGAACAGCCCAACATCATTAATTAAACATCAGGCTTTCCCCCCAATCACCCGATCGCCACAACAGGCTGCCATGCCAACAGTCCCTGTCGACATGCCTTCGAAATCTAGAAGGGGATTACGTATGGTAATGGTTTTTGACAGGCTGCCATTTGCCTCCGTTAATCTGATAGGATAAGATATCTGGACTGCAGAGCATGGTGTGCTGTAACTCTTTGAGTCTGATATTGTTATGCCATGAAAAAAACTGAATCATTTTGAAGATGCAAGCAGTGTCCTGGAAGAAATCTTAATCCCCTGACAAGCTTTTGATACCATCCCAAATATTGTCACTGACTCAAAAGCGTATTTTTAGACCTGGATCTTGCTTGTATTTGCTGTCAATTTTAATATTTCTCACATTTGTGAACTTCTGTCATGTATGTTGAGATGATGTGACAGTCTGTAACGGACCTGTGTCCTTCCCCGGTGATAACATTTCTCCAAAGAGGCTAGTAATATGATGCTAGCCCCAGGCTGCCAGCCCACTTTTATTTTGCCACAGTTCATTCCCCTTCAGAGAGAAGACAGAGTTTATTCTTTCGTCTTTGTTCAATTAAGACTCACCCCAAACTCAGAGCTGCTCTGAAATGATGTATCTGTGGAGCTAGTAGTTCAATTAATATTTTAATACCCACACCCATCTTCATATGAGGCCAATCTTCTCGGATGACTAATATATGGGGAACAGAGTACGTTACACATGTGCCTACTGAAAACAAGCAGTGAGGGGGGAGAAGAAGGGGAGCTGCTTTCCCCCAAATAGGGACGTAAATCATCTCAGAGCATGATATTCCGAGCTTATCCTCAAAGAGCTTTTTCCCTCAGTGTGGAAATGAAATAAATATTCCCAGATAAACAACCCGACAGTTAAACATCCACCTCTCCAAAAGCCAATTGCCCCGGGCTTTTATTAAATATCGATTTGATTTGTAAAAGGCCAGATATTTGAGGGGTTTAAATAAATGTCATGTTCTGCCATTCCAGTTTACTTTTCTTGTCTTCTCAGTCGGTGACATTTTGTCTCGCTGTGTGTACACACAGAGCAGCAAAACCACTGACCAGTGCACCTGACCCAGTCCATCCTTGCAGGGATGCTTTTGCACCGCTGACACATGTAGAAGTTTCAACTAGGGACGCACCGATTTATCAGCCGCACATCGGACGTTCGCCTTGTTGACTTCTCATCGGCCTTCAGGCAAACACAGTGACAGTGGCCGATGTTTTTTGATCATGTCACATCAATTTTGCGCAGGCTTAAAAGCAGGGCTCGAGAATAATGGCCATGAGCAGGTACAAAAAGAATACAATAACAGTTTGGTAAATGGGCTCTGTGATCTCACTGTTGTGTGACATGGAGGTTAGTAGCGTCCGGTGTCCCTTCCTCCCGGGGATGATAGCAAACATTTGGGAGCAACAGAAATTTTCTCTGGTACGCCTTCGAGGCAATAGGATGCAGTAAACTTAGTATCGTACGATCACAGGACGCACCCAGTTGTTTCCCTGATAATGTCACATTGTGAAAAATTAATCTGTTAAAATCAGCTGGAGGAGAGCTTGTTAACATTAGCTGTTAGCTGTTAGCTGTTAGCAGTCAGCAGCTACAACTAACAGCTAGGAGGTTGCATTGAAGTACATTGTGATGCGTCAAAGCTGTATTCAGTAAAAATGACTATTGATCGAAAGGGAATTGTAACATTCTCATTATGTGTTCAAATGTGATCTTGTAAAATGTAGTTTTTGGGGAGAAACATGAATAAATACTTTTGTTTGAAAGAGAAATTTGTTTATGTTTTCACAGTAATATAAAATAGATGTTAGACAATTATGATTTTTGTTAGTGAAAAGGCCTTTGAAGCAGTTTTTTTTAAGGCTGAAAGGCTATTTTAAATGTTTGTTTCATAAATTTGTCTGATTGAATTTATGCTTATTTAATAGTTTAAGTAGTGTAATGAAGGGCTTAATTACTTTGAAACTAGGGATGCACCGATTTTGAAATTCTTGGCCAATACCAATGGTTAAAATAAAAATTTGGCCGATAGCCGTTACCAATGTTTTTATGTTGTTGTTAATTTTATTTTTGTTGCTATTTGTTCTCCCTGCTGTGCCAGGGAAACAAATAAATCTTTACTATAAAACAATAACTGAAATGTTTTAAAATAATTAAGCCCTTCATTACGCTGCCTTTGAATGAGCACAAATTCAATCATACAAACTCTCACGTGAAAAACATTTTAAATAAAAGAATAACTGCATCAAAAGCATTTTTACCAAAAACAATATGTTATAATTGTCTCTCTCATATCTATTTTATAATGATGCGAAAACAACATTTTTCTTCAAACAGCTGTATTTATTTTTCTCACCAAAAACTACATTTTACTGTACAAGATTACATTGAACACATCATGAGAATGTTATAATTTACCTTTGCTCAGTACTCATTTTTACTGAATATAACTTGAATGCATTATAATGTAACCTTATGCAACCTCTGTGAGCTGTAAGTTGCAGCCAGTGGCTGCTAACAGCTGACAGCTAACGTTAACAGCTCTCCTCGTGCTGATTTAAACACGGATTAAGGTTCGTTGTCAACCATATAAAAACATCAGTATCGGCTAACAGCCAAATTTGTTATTTTGAACATTGGTATCGGCCCAGAATTTCATAATTGTTGCATCCCTATTTATGGTTGTTATTTTTTACTGTAGCATAGATTTCTTTGTTTCCCTGGCACAAAAGGGGGAATAAATAACAACAAAAAGAAAATAAACAACAATACAGGAACATCGCTATCAGCCAAACAGTTATTTTAAACATTGGTATCAGCTCAGAATTTTTACAATAGGTGCATCCCTAGTTTCAGCATTACACCATCCTGCATCCGCTTTTAGTAAATTCCTCTGCAGCCAGAGCCAATGTAAGATGTTTTTATTTGTATTAATGCAAAGAATAAAGTGAAGCAATAAAGCCTGGTGCATGCCTTCTTGTGAGAATTGCTTGTCAACAACAGGAGGGAGGAATAAGGCATTGTCTGACAACAAGCCATCTTTGAAACGCCTCCAAGAGGGAAATGGCATCCATTAGAGACATACAGAAAATGTGTGTTCACCGAGGGGGAGGGGGGGCGTCCAAATCACACACAGACTCACATACACACAGATAATTGTTTATCCCTGGGAGAACCTTCAGTGTTTGTCTGCGGGTGGCTAAGTAAGTTCACCAGCACTATTGGACAGGGAGTGCCCAGCAGACCCAAGGCTCGAAAAACATTAGGATGAATCAATTAGGCTGCCATTAGCCAATAAAGTGGCCCTCACTGAGTCGTGTAATTATGACCCACAGCAGAGCCAATTTTATGGAAGCACATTATCCCTTTCTTTTCTTTATTAATTTTATTTGTTTGAGATAATCCCTCCATGGTTTTAATTATGTGCTTTAGGTTCAGGGTGGAATAAATAAATCATCATTTGCTTCCATCACTGCAGGTCTGTGGTTTTTCTCCATGTAGACAAGAGATTGTTGCCATTATGCCTGTCATCATTGTAAGGATCAAACTCATTACTGGCTTAAATTAAAAACGAACACCGTCGCATCCTTTTCATGGAGTCCACATTAACCCCACTCGGAGCAGGTTCCCATCAGATTGTGTGATAAGAGGCGGCAGGAAGAGCTGATATTATAGGCAGCAGCTACTTAGCTTGTTCCCAGCTCAGAGGACACTGTGTAAGTGTGACAATGTGCTGTCAATGAGGGATGACAGTACACAGCCAACATGGCGTAATGCATTGTTCCTTCCTGGGTCCCTCCTGACAGATGCTCTCCAAGACAGCTGGATCAGCAGCAAGAATGGAGCTGGGATCTGGGCTGCGTCGTGTGAGGAGAGGATGCGATATGCGGCTGATTAGCGAGGGTATACATGTGTCAACAAGCAAGGCCTGGGGATCATGTCGGAGTTTGTGTTAATTGTCAGTTTAAGACACGTTTACCTATTTATTTTGAGCAGAATGCTCGGCTTCAGATACCCAGCCCTGTTGAGTGTTTGCTTTCCTCGACCTTTCTTACTCCATCTTTCCTTAAAAAAAAAAAAAAAAAAAGGAGTCAGCCTACTGGTGTTTTTTCTCTTTGCCTTCCAAGAGATCTCCTAAGAAATGACCTTCTTCTGCAACAGCCGCTCCTATAAGACTGATGCTGGAGGTGCTTCCAGCCAAGTAAAATAAACACTTCATGAATGTTAAGTTGGAACTTGGCAGACGTGAATCGAAACATTTTTTTGGACATGGGGAATTTTTGTGTTCCATTTTCATTTGACAGTCTAGACGTTTTATGAGTTTGGGAAGAAACCTGGCCTTGGTTTTTTGTTTTTTTTTTCCTGTAGAAACATCTGACAAGAGCTTCCTCCCTTACATTTGTGTGCTGGTGCTCTTTGATTTGTGCTTTTACTTTGTTTTCTTAGTAATGATGTGGATCATTTTGTTTGACAAAGACAGGTTTGTCTCAAGAAATAAATGATTTAACGTGCATTTGTGCATTTACATTTAAACATCATGGTAGACAAAGCGTGTCCTTCCGCAGAACTTTCTCCGATGGAACTCATTTATGCTTCCGGATTAGATGTCTCACTTTTTGTAAACATTTAATATGTGAATACTTTATTTGCTTTCCTTAAATGCACAATATGTAATTTCTAGCCCTCTCAAAAAATGACCACATAGGTTGACTCTGTAAGCAGCTTATTACGACCCATACTTATGTTGGTTGTAAGGCGCTGCCCTCTAGTGGCCATAGTAATTATTACAGGAATGATGTGACGTAGTGACAAAATCCATGTAATGTTGTACAAATATCAAAGAAGCCCTTAGATGGTGGGCGTGAGCGTTGGCGCCAAACAAACCTAGGACTTTCACCCAGGAGACCAGTGTCCATGTTCTGAAGTCGATGTTGACTTCTTTTAATAACAACGTAACCTTGTATGCTAGTATGTGTAGCATGCTGCATTGGTGACAAATTTTATATTACATCCGTGACAGTAGTACTTATTTAATGCCAAACCATGATGTTTTTCCTAAACCTAACCACGTAGTGTTGTTGCCTAAACCTAACCAAGTAGTTTGAGAGTGAAACTACAACCATTTTATGACATTAAGGACGTTTTTAAAACTGTGACCCTGAATGATAATATATGTAATTTTGGGGCTGGTCATATAAGTTGTTTTTGAAGTCAATGGAAATCTGCCTATTCTGTCATTTAGATGTTGGAGAGAGTGGGTGATTTCTGCTGGTACTGGTCTTTAAATCAAAACAATAACAAACGACAGACTTTGAAGAAGTAGTGTGGGATCATGGGACTTGTCGTCATTGTTAATCTATCTGACATGACTTAGGCAGAAATCACGTTTGAGACTAGAACATGTATTAAACTTTTATTCACATGACATTTAGTCACATTTTAGACGTTATGTCATTTTATTAGAATGAAATGGCTACAACCAACTTTTATTTTGTATTTTGTCGCATTTTTTTCATCTGCCCATGTAATGTATTCAAGTTAGAGGGTTAGGTGAGTTGTCCAAAGGAAAAGATGTAATCACAATGTTCAGTTAGAATAACTTCTGCGTAGAGGACCAGCTAGGCACATGCAAAAAATGAAACGAGGCTGAACAAATAGTGACTCAATGGTTTGTTTTGAGCCACCTACAAAAAAAAAGAAAATTACATTAAGTGTAGTTCTATCTTGCTGTTAGCAAATTCCTACGAGGACTTTACATTGTCATATCAAAGCCATCAGACTCCATAGACAAAAATAGTAATTTTACTTCACAGAATACCTGAGTGGCTCGTCTACAGCTGCCATGATTGGTTAACAAGTAAGGTAAAGCTGTGAAAATATTCTTAATGTAGCGTACACTAAAACTGAGATAGATTTTTTTTTTATCAAAGATGCTAGCAAAGCAACACAGTACATAATATGAGTGTAGCAGAAACGTCGGATTATTGTGTTTAACTACCGTAAAACTTCAAAGAAAAGTCTAGTCCCAATAAAACCCCCAGTCCCTTTTGCTAGCCCGGTGTGGCTACACATTTTGACAAATAAACGGCTGTCTCAATTAGAGGCCTGGTCTGGTTGCCAAGCAGTTCATTTTTTTTTTTATAGAAGTTCTTCGGATGTGTAAAACCAGGTTGTTGGCTACCTCAAATTATGTGAACATTCCTTGATTACCCTGTAAGTTGTTCATACTCCTTTAGTCAGTAAGGGTCCTCAGATCAAAACAATCAAAAGGGTTTTTTATAAAAATGAATCCAAGTTGAGAGTATTGTTTGTTTGGCGCCGTAACTCACCTTCTCTCCGGTGCGCCGTCTTTTGGGGCCAGATTGAATGAATGACTGAATGTGGTCATATTTCCCATCTTTGCTGAGCAACAGTTTTGTGTAAAAGGAATTAAAGGCCTGTCTCAAATACAGGCCTGTTGATTTTAGTGATTTAAGCAAATAATAGCCCGGGCTATTAATCTACATTTTACGGTATATCTTTAAACGTTACAATTATGGCTTAAATTGACAACAGAAATAAACTTGTTTGCTGATGTTACTTAAATCTGCATTTGAAATCAATGACCAGCTGTTTACACAGAGGTGATTGTTGTTGTTAGTGCGATGTCATAGTGATGGGGTCTGTATGCCAAATTGGAAGTCAAATTTAAAGCAAACATTCTGTGAATCTTGTGAACCTTTTCAATCCTCTCTGTAATACTAAATGCAGCTTCTTATTTGGCTCTTTCATCAGTTTTTCTTTCTTCCTCTTTAACTATGTGCTGCTGTGAGTTGTTTTCCAGTGAAAATGACTTCCAGAAAGTGCAGCTCATTTTCCTCCATGGGATATTGTGGTGTGCTCTCATTTTAACACCCACTTCAGTCTGGTATTTATGAGGTGGTAACTATAGAGAAAAACTGCCTCTCCATAGTGGTGAGTGTTCAGGAGCCAGGGAGCGGCGGGGGCCTCCGCTGATGTACGTTAACTAAAGCGGACAGGCGGGTTTAGAGTTTCTGATGGAGCAGGTTTGATCGGGTCATAATGCGGCTGCAGTCGTGGCGGTGCGGAGGTGAGACGGGTGTGAAGCCATCCGAGATTTTCCCCTCCGAGCCGGTCCATACATTACAGGAGTGATGAAGGAGTCTGGGTAATGAGACAGGATGTTTGTACAGTCCTGCCATCCCACGAGACCCCCCCTTACCCACCATCCACCCTCCTCCAACACTCCTCCCACTCTCAATCTACCTCCCGCTGAGCCTCTGGCCTGAACCCCTGACCTCTCCCACTCGCCAACAGTTGCCATATTTGCATTTCCAGTCCACTCGGGGGTGACTGAGGGAGCCCCCTCCTCTTTCTCTGCTAGTACAGCAGGCCTTATTCTCATCCCAGTGACCCCCTGCCCAGGCCTACCAACCCGGACAGCAGTCTGGGGTTAATGCACCAAGCACTCCCATTGTCTCTGAATTAATGAAGTGCTCCCTGCCTGTCCCTTCTCATTCAATGACAACGAGACAAATGACAAATGGTAACGTTTTAAATGGCTATCGACACACGCGGGGCGTAAAGTCACAGAGTCACAGCTCGTCTTGGCGCCGCGGCCGAGGCCCGGTAACGCCGGCTGCCGTCGATGCACTTTGGATGTCCACTCTGGGATCAATTTGGATCCTAGCTACACACTGGAGGAGGTGTTTTATATTGAAATGGATGGTTCTCAGATGGAGGAGGAAGAGTCAGAGCCTGGGAGTGTTTTCACCTCAGAAAATGGAAGGTGGGACTTGAGTCTTTTTAAGAATGGCAAGGGAGACCTCTAGTGGAGGGCAGAGGAATCCATCAGGATTCCTATTCCTGTTCCTATTTATTGTACTGTGTTGCAAGGATAAGGAACGTTTTGTTTCATCAGATTACTTTATATCAGTCACACTGCTTACTAGCAGGGCTGCACAATTATGGCCAAAATTCACAATTTCCCCTCCGTGATCAACAAGTTTGATTCTGATTCTGGAAATTATAATCATGATTATTTGTCATGAGTACTCATTGATTTTAGAGACAAAATATTTTTATTGCACTTTAACAACAAGATCTCTGCCTTTATTTTCACATTGTGCTATAGTCCTGCTTATTAACAAATCTTTGCATCAAAATAAGACTTTCAATAAGGTTTTCTTTCTTTCTAAAATTCTGCCCAAAATACAGGCTAACTAAAAATACATCTGCCATCACAGGATGCAACCAAATGAAAACAGTATGTAAGAGCGAAACAGACATTTTAAATGATAATATCGCAGTTGATCATGTTCATGTAATTGTGGGAAGACAAAATCTTGATCACAATTAATATTTGATTAATTGTGCAGCCCTATACACAAGATGTCAATTTTGTCTCTTGCCAACATGTGCCAGCCATTAAATCTACATGTGTATTTAATATATACAGTGCACTGTCCACTTTAGAGAACTTTGATTTTAATTCTACGTCTCATATTGATGCACAAGAGTCACATAAACTACATCCAAATTAACAATGATAACTCCAGCAGCAAAAGGAGCTCCATGAAGAACAGATAATAAACTGAATAACTGTAATAATTTAAGTAATAATAGTGACAACAAAGGAGATTTACGTAAGATAAAAAGGAGAGACAAAGAAAATGGATTATGGGATTTATTCCAGCAGCGGTGAGAAAGGAGAGGTTAGTGAAAAAGGTTCCTGCACAAACAAACGTTAAATTTAGGGCTGCAGAGAAAAAACTGCAAACCGTCACATCGTGTAAGCTTCAAATGGGAAGTTTTTGTTTTTAAAAATGCCTGAAACAATTAAATTGATTGCCAAAATAGTTGCAGATTATTTTTCTGTGGATCAAATAATCAATCTATTAATTGTTGCAGCTCAAAATGAATTAGACATCTGGTTAATATGGCCAGAGCATTGGGTTTTTTGGTGGAAGGTGGAAGAGAGTGACGAGTGGACCAGGTGTGAAAGATATATTTCCAGAGAGAAAACAAAGTCAGGCAAAAACTGAAAGACGAAAACTTCTTCCCACTCCCTCTTCAGTCCAGTGAGAGCTGCAGAGGGAGAGTCCAGCAATACAATCATACACCACACACGCACACACACACACGCTTTGTTGTTGACATTCATTGCTAAAATGTTGCATTTCTAGAGGAACTGATTTTTCCCTTAATCCCTTTTTATTGTGAGAATATTGTCATTTAACAGTACACCACTTCCTGTATCGTCTGCACACTTCACACTTACAGTCTCTGCTTGTCTTTCTTTGCCACAACACACTGCATCACTCACAGTGAGCGGGTGGATGTGTGGGCGCAGCTCAGCGGTGTCAGCCCGTGCAGTAGGGCTCTCTCCGGCTGACAGCTTGTTACGGTGCATCACGCCACTGCAGGTGTGACCTTTATGACTGACCTCTGACCTTCTCCTGTCACTGCAGTGCTGAGTATCCGTGGCGCCCAGGAGGAGGAGCCCCCAGATCCCCAGCTCATGCGCCTGGACAACATGCTGCTGGCAGAGGGCGTATCCGGTCCGGAGAAAGGCGGAGGCTCGGCGGCGGCGGCGGCTGCAGCGGCGGCCTCGGGAGGAGCGGGGGCGGACAACTCGGCAGAGCACTCTGACTACAGGGCCAAGCTGACCCAGATCAGACAGATCTACCACACAGAGCTGGAGAAGTATGAACAGGTGAGGAAAGCAGATAGCATAAGAGGAAGCAGTTTGCTGATGTGCATCTCACCATATTTCAGCTCGCCATTTGAGACTTTTTTAGCAGTTAATGCAAGAAATGTACCTTTCTCACAATATATAGTAACAACAACAAAGGTGCTCCAGCAGTTTGGACGTAATGAATTTACATTAAATAAAGAAATGGTCAGAACTGATACAGCGGAGGCCGAGACATCCTGACTTTATACAGGTCATCATCCAACAACACTGTAGCCTACATCTCCCAAAATGCAACTTGATTGCATCTTTCTGTTAGACCCTCCTCATCCATGTCTTTCAAATTCAGCTCATCTTTTCCCAGCTCAAGCCGAGTTAACTCTTGTGACATCATATTGGAAACCACTCATCACAGTTTCCCAGAACCCAGTGTAACTTTGTTAAACTGCTTGTTCTGTCCCACCAACAGTCCCAAACATGAAGATCTTCAGTGTGCATTTATATAAATCACAAAAAGCAGCAAATCTTGAAAAACTTTATAAAATGTCTGGGAGCAGCGAAAGAAGAAATGAGCCCAAAAAATTGCAAGAAATTAGTAAAAAGAGAAAATTAAAAACAAGAAAAATTAGTTAAAAATAAAAAAGAAAGTTAAAAACAAACAAACAAATGACCTGCTGAAAAATTATAGTTATTCTGTAGCATAATTTTAAATATATGATTCAAATAATAATAACTATAAATATAATGTTCCCCTAGCCTTTTTTCCCTATTAATTTATTTTTTAAAATAATTTTCTAAATCTGTTAATTTTTTGGAATGTTTCTCACCAAGTTGCTCATTGCCTTTTTGCCCCATGATTTTGAAAGAAATGACTCTAATCTGTTCAGGGTTCAAAGGTTAAACAGTTGAGAAAGGTGTCTGAAAGCAGCACAAGAAAAGTGATGTCACGCCAGGTTTCAAAGGGTTAATTGTTGCTGAATAATTTTCCATCCATCGACTAATTGAGTAATTGTAATCAGTTACAATTACTGAGGAAATATTTAGAATCAAGTTATAGTTACTGATCAAATTGTTGGTGGTTGCAAAGGGATCCGCAACATCCAAATATAATATTTCCGGTAAAAAGTTAATGTAGAGAATACAACTTTGATTCTGTTGCTTTGCAGCTTTCTGCAGTGCAGGAACATCGTCTTTTAGCGGAGCCTATTTACGGAAATTTTTCAGCTTTATTGTCAAGTTGTAAACATTTTGTTACCAAAGTAATACAAAATAAGCAAAAGAAATGAGCTACATTACGTTGATGAAGTAATTAGAATAGTTACATTACTAATTACATTTTTAAGAGGGTAACTAGTCATCTGTAAGCTATTACATATCAAAACCAACCCGATGAAGCTCCTCCAAAGATAAACTACAGCAGTGTTTACAGGCTGAGTGGTACTCTTCCTCATTACAATTCAAACACTGCAACTTTATTGTCAAGTGTAGTGGACATTTGTCTCACAGAATGAATGTAAAACAACAAACCATGGTGTAGTCCTTACTAATTAGCATATGAGTGTGAGGAGGAAAAAATGAAATGAAGTTGGCAGTAGACTCATCATTGTGGACTTCCTCTGTACTGCATCACTTGTGCTTTATGGTTAACCATTAAGACGAGTGGTGTAGTGGAGGGTAACACACACACACTCAGCCAGAAAGCCATGGAATATACAGGAGAGTAAACCCACTTCCTCCTCAGTAACTTACCCATCTACTTTGTAGTACACCCTCCTCATCAACTATTACTTCACCACTGATCAGGACACAAGTGTGGATGCACTCTTTGTGATGAAAGCCATGTATTTACAGCTCAAACAGTTAGTTATTTAATTACTTGATCAAATGAAAAAAAATGTAAGTAACTTTTCAAGTAAAAATTCAGCTTTTCTTTGTCTTATTATAGTAAAGTGAATATTTTTAGGATTTGTAATCCTTTGTAATCCTGATCGAAGAAAACAAGACATTTGATGATGTCACTGTGGAACTGGTTTTGGTCATTTTTCACTATTTATACTGACACTGTGACACTGTGGCCCCTCAACACACTGTCCAGTGCACAAGCAATAGATGCAGTCATATGTAGGGATGGGCATTTAAGAAATTATCATGTTTGAGTACTCCCATAAATTGTTATCAAGTGCTTGAGAACTTGCAAAATATAAAAATCTACCATAAGAACTGAGTCCCGTGGCACCATGGTTGCTCACCTGGTAGAGTGCATTACATGAAAGCTCAGTCCTTATCACAGCGTCATAGGTTTAAATCATGCCTGGACCGAATTTTCTAGTGGAGGAACCTTAAATCCTCTATTTCATGTGTCCCCCCCACAATTTTAAAATCCACCCTACACCCTTGGTCCCAAACGAGCACTGGAGTACTGATGAGCAACACTTTGTGTGTTCTCTTGTCAGAACACACAAAGTACAAACATCAGCTGTGTTTATGTCATGACTGAGCTGCTGGTCCATCTCCCCACTTTTTATTTGCTCCCCACTTTTTATTTGCTCTTTTAAATACAGACTTATTCTTCACTGACGCAGGATCAGCCTTAAATCACTCTTATACATTCGACTGTTTCCTCCTTATACATCACGCTCAGTACGAATTCACTTTAGATTGTGTTTCCAGCCCAGAATAGTCCAGCACATGCAGTATGTTGTGTGTATCTGTGTGTCTGTTGCAGGGGGGGATGATTTCCTCTCATTGCCTTGATAACCGATGCATTCACGACAATAGCATCCCTTTCAGATGAATGTGAGTAAGACAGATGAACACGCAGATAGACAGACACAGACAAAGCCTGACACGGCTAAATCCAGAGAGAGATCGACAGGAGGAGAAGAAATAAAGAAGAGGAGACAGTAAGAGACGCAGAGTCGGAGTGTAATATCGTGGCAGATTCACGCCTGGTGTCACACGGGGAGGGGGGGATGAATGAAACGTCGTGGCATGTTCGTCTCTCAGGGTGGCTATGCTGTGAAAGTGTGTGTCTGAGAAGGGAACAGCTGTCATTGGTTCCTCTCAACACACTGCCATCACCACTTCTGTTAAATATGAAATATATCAGCACTTATATTCCCCCTTGGCTCTGTGAGAACGCTCGCCCCAGAACTACGTTAAGAGCGGGATTTTTTTTTTAGAATTTATTTCATCTGTGACTTTTAAATACTGTATGGCATTGTGTGTGTGCAGATGTGTGTTGTGCAGTTTGACATGACCACAGTGACAAATAAAGTCTTTTTCCCAGTTTCATTGACCTCAGGGGAAGTGTTTTTGTTCGTTTTTCTATATTTATTCCTGTATGTGTGTGTGTGTGTGTCCTCCTTACAGGCATGCAACGAGTTCACCACCCATGTGATGAACCTGTTGCGGGAGCAGTCGCGCACACGTCCAATTTCGCCCAAAGAGATCGAGCGCATGGTGAACATCATCCACCGCAAGTTCAGCTCCATCCAGATGCAGCTCAAGCAGAGCACCTGCGAGGCCGTCATGATCCTGCGCTCCCGCTTCCTCGATGCCAGGTGTGTGTCTTTGTACACGATACATGTGTATGCACATTTCCATTCACCGCACCACGCTTCATGTTGCAAATAACCTCCCAATTTAACAACATTGCAAATCATCATGTGCTTCCCTCTCAGCCTGATATCCATATGAATGGCTGATGTAGGAGGCCTATCATGCTATAAACATGCTGCAGCACATGCTGTTTCGCTGCTTACCACACACACCGGGCTGGTTTGCATCTACGGATGCCATTTGGACCAGCACATACCCGGCAACACTGGCCAATAAGAGTTCCCTGCGTGCTCCATAACGCTAACTGTTTCCCTTTTTTAATGTAATCGCTTGTTCCTTTTGATGCGTGCTTTGGATTTGCATACATTTCTCCAAGGATAAATGTCACTCAAAGTCTGAGTTGGAGGCATAACATTTAAATGAGGCATGCGCTCCCTTACAAAGCTCCCTATCTATTCTCTTGCAAATGATTGTGGTGGTGCAGAGGGGAAGGAGAAGGGAGAGGAAGAGGAGAGCTTTCACTGGCTGAGAGGCACC
The DNA here is from genome assembly GCF_011397635.1 of Epinephelus fuscoguttatus. Classification (NCBI taxonomy): domain Eukaryota; kingdom Metazoa; phylum Chordata; class Actinopteri; order Perciformes; family Serranidae; genus Epinephelus; species Epinephelus fuscoguttatus. The sequence goes on from NC_064761.1 coordinate 36,477,136, forward strand.
GCCATGCTCGGCGCCGCTGATTAATCTACTGGCTGCTGGAGCTCACGCTGTGCACATTTACATATTCTCAAGCAGGCTTTGGAGTGCGGGACAGAGATTTTAGCACAAATCTCCTCACCGGTGGATACATGCATAGAGATTTTACAGGGTCCCCCTGCAGCTTATGCAAAGCCCTCTTTAGATGTGGCACATGCAGACATGACCTGATAGGTGCAGGAGATAAAGGGTCAGTCAACTCATGGGCATCAGCATGTGATATCTGTCTGCTTTAAGGTGCTGTGTGGGGTTCGTTTTCACATAGAAGCTTTGGAAAAATGTATGTTAGTATTTCATGTTTGAGCCTTGATTCTGTGCTGCCGTTTATTTTTAGCATGTTGGGATACAAGGATTATCAGTGTGTTTGCTATTAGACAGTTACGCTTTAAAACAGTTTTGATAGATAGAGTCAGTTTCTAGTCATAGTTAGGGGGCGTGGTCAGCCTATAAATGCTGGTAAAGTGCGTTTTTTTAAACTCAGACAATATTAGATTTGCTATAGATATGATTAATTAACCTTCCCAAAATATCCGTACCCTGCAGCCAATAACGCATTGATGTAATAGACGTGCATGTTTTAGTGAACTCCTCAAGACAGCAAAGCAGAGCTAACATTACTTAGTGGCATTAGTCTACGTTTTGGTGATGTGCTATAACGTCACCATGCAATGATTTACAACCTCAAGAACTACAAGTCCTTCGAGGCTCACAATTTTAACCAGTGTTCGTTTTGTTTAACCAGAAATGGCCCCGAAATCGCCACCAGCAAACCCACCAGACTCCATTTAAATATACATAAATTTTAGCGTGTATAGAGCCAGCAGATTTTCACATCTAACTGTGTGAATTAAGGGTTTATGTCAACCAAACCGGAGCTGGCGCTTGTTGAAACAGTAGAAATACAAACCAAGATGGTTTCTATGTGTTTCATTTTGTTTCTTTGGACTTTGAATCAAGTATATTTTACAATGATAGAATTGCAGTTTATTTAAATGGAGTCTGGTGGGTGTGATGATTGCAATTTTGGGGCTGTTTCTGATAAAACAAAAACTATTATCTTTAAAAAAAAAAAAAAAAAAGGTCAGTTTCTATAAAGATCCTTTCAATAATGTTGTCGGACATTGGTCACTTAGACACAAAAACGTGTGAAAACAGGGTCCTGGTGGAAAAATACCCTTCAACTTTGTTTGATGTACCTTTCAGCAAGGTAGTGAATGCTTTGTTTTTCCCCTGGGGGTTAAAGGATGAGACATTTTGTTGGCGTTCACACAAACTCCGACTGTATCTTGCTTTAAAGCCCAGAGAGAACTGTCACCTGACTCTGTAGTTCCCTCAGCTGTACGCTACTTTCAGCATCTTTCAGCTCATTGTTTTGGTTTTGCAGGCCGCAGTTTTACTGTTTTGGTTCAGACACAGCTGTTTTCAGCTCTGATGAAGCCACTGCACACAACCTGCTCAGCAGGCAGACACAGTTAGGCACTAGCTGGTGAACACAGTGGAGCATTTAGCAGCTAAAGAGACAGATATTTCTCTCAGGAGTTGATGGAGTGAATGTTGTACTTTCATCAAGTGGCCAGAAACACAATTTCAGATGCTGTTATTTGTCTGCAGGATCTGTAAATAAACGACTGTGTGCAAACATGTTTGCCACAACAGCTTCATAAGTCAATGTTGTGTTTACAGCTTGTTGTGTTGCTGCAAGAGGACAAAAATGGTTGCAGGTTGGAAGCATATAAAGGATTTTCAGAGTTTTTTGTTCAACAAAAGAAGCCAGATGTTGATGTCTAACCACAAACCACAAGGTAGAAAAACTTAAAAAGCCTAACACCTATCTATTAAGTCCAAAATTATCAAAAATATTAATGATTTTTAAATTCAAGAATAAGTAAAAATACATTTTGTTCAGTATTAGAATTAGATGCCCAGCCTCGCCAACATTATCAAATATTCATTCAGTTCGTTCTTTGAATTGTATATTTTTTCCACACTTAGTTTCTATATATCTGATTATCTAATTGGCACTCAATGCTATTAAAGTTTTTATTCAATGGACTGTTTTTGGTTTTTCATCGTAGATCTTGAGTAGATTATATTGGCTCTCTATGTATTATTATTGCTCCTGCCGATTCTTTTTTCAGTCGCTCATAAAAGGAACTGTAGTGAAGCAGATCTGGGTCATATTGTTCTCCCGATTCCTGACAAAGTGTCTCCAAGCAAAGCTGCAGCTAAATTGAAAGTTTGTTGCATGGCAAAGGTTTTCACAAAGCAGGTAATGTTCGCCCAAAGCAAGACCGGGAGATCTAAAGAGACCACGTTATCTGAAGACCAGTATCAAGCCAACATCTTAAACTTCTGTTCAATCGTCCAAAGAATGTACGCTCCCTCACCATAGACACAATTTCTCTCTGGACTGCATGTGCCAAAATTTCTAAAATTTAATTTTGATTGGACTCAGTGGAAGTCCCTTGCATTCGAGATATTTCCCGGTTTTAAAAAGCAAAACTGTGTCAATTTTTCAATCTTTCTCAGCCTGTCCGTGCTATTGATTAGCTCCTGCTACTGCAACTCTCTGAGCCATGAGCCATGAGCTTGATCCTTGATACTCTGACCTGACATCATGACATGACCTCAAAACATGATTTAAAATAACTAATATACATCCTTTTAAAATATATTTTCTGACATATTTTCTGGGTGGCGCCCAGGTGGTGCTCAGCAATCCCCTTCCTACGCCCATGCCGCTCTCCACTCTGTGCTTTTGTGATTGACTCAAACTGTTGTTGCAGGTGGAGATGTGATTGAGCGGTGAGTTCTCTACCTTCTACAAGCTCTCGTAGCCTTTTTATTTCAACTAATAAGCAAAATAAATGTCAAGAATAGACATTTTCTTGCACTAATCCTTGAGGGGAAATTCACTTTTTCCACTCTGAAATACATGCACATGCTCAAACACCTGTACATGCATTAAATGGTGAGGTATTAGAGTGAGGGTGCTGCCTTGGACAGGTGCCTCGAGCAGTTGGTGGTACGGTGCCTTGCTTGAGAGTGCCTTGGTGGTGCTCGGGAGGCAAACTGGCACCTCTCCAACTACCAGTCCACACTCCATCCACAGTCTGTATGGGGACTTGAGCCGGTTACCCTCTGGTTCCCAACCACTCCCTAAGAGCTGAGCTGCTGCAGCTCCAAGGTTATCTCATTAGCCAAGTGAAGACTGACGTTAGCTTAATTGCTTTGTAAAACGCACTTGATTCAGAATCAACAGAAACAAAATAAAAGTCACCAAAAGCATCTTTGTAAGTCTTTTATCTGTTCCAACAATCACCAGTTCTGGTTTCATGGAAATAAACTCTTAATTTACCGAGTTAGATGTGAAAATATGCTGCCTTTTTGTGCTACACGTTTAGCTTAGCATTTCGATTTAGCGCTGAGCAGCAGCTCTCACTTGGGGTCTCATTTATAAAACAGTGCAGATCCATGCTAAAAATGTACCAGTGGACAAAGGCCAAAAAATATTAGACAGTTTCCACAATCAGACTTCTACCTCACCATTTGTGTCGCCGATTTCCCATCTCCAAAATGTTTGTAAGCGTGGGTCAAAGTTTCTTCCATCAAGTCTGTTTTAATAGATCACAACTTTTGCATGGGAAGTGGCGTATGTCTCTTTCAGGCCTCGTTTTGTGTGTATGCAATGTTTATTAATGAGTTACTTAGTCTTTAGACCACCAAATCGCTTAACAACGAAGTACTCGGTCAGTCACTGATAGCCGATATATTCATCCAGTCGCCAAACCTTAACCCCTGTTTTAACCTCCAATGCTCTTTTTGCAGACGGAAAAGACGAAACTTCAACAAGCAGGCAACAGAGATCCTGAACGAGTATTTCTACTCACACCTCAGTAACCCGTACCCCAGCGAGGAGGCTAAAGAAGAACTGGCAAAGAAGTGTGCCATCACAGTTGCCCAGGTACACCACAGATCATCCCACAGCACACCACAGCACCTGTAGGAAAACCACTGCACACAGAAGAGTGAGACAAAACACGATTTCAAATGTGAAGCAGCCGTGAGCGTCTTGGCAAGTAACCTAATAATAAGTTTTCTGACTGTCATGAGTACAGACAGCTCCTCTAATCTTTAACAGTACCTTTCATTGAGACAACAAAGGACTCAAAGTATAAATATGCCATGTCATAAGTTTGTTGTCTTGTGATTCAAACCAGACAAAGCTATTTTTGACCAATGACTCTTTGTTTCTATTGAAGTAACGCAAGCTAACGACAACACTCCTGTCATAGTTCTCATCTAATCATATAGAGAAACAAGTTTTTTATAATACTCAAAATATACAAAATCCAGAGACGGTCAAAGTACTTATGTGAGCTGTGACACATTGGATATAGTTTTAATCACTTCATTTAAATGAATTAAAAGAATCTGTAACACTTTATAATAACCATCAAGAATAAATGGTAAATTGATATTCAATTGAACTTTAGTTAATAGGTTTTTTTTACTGTTAACAAACAGTGAAATGATAATAAATAGTGTTTAATGATATGTGTAGAACATTTTATGTTTTATATTTAGTATTTGTAAATGGTTGATAATTGGTTTGTAAAACTACCTAGAAAGATTATTTGGATGGCCATTATAGAGTAGCAACTGATGATTATAATACCTTGTTAAATGGTTAAGCCATTACGAACGGATGGAAATCTTGAGCCTGATGAAGCTGTAAGTGAAACGTGTTGCTCTATTAAATTCTCGATCCTCTTTCTTAGTCCTGTCTTGTGTGCGGTACGTAGTCACAATTTAAGTGTTTTTTTCTTTACACGTTTGTACTTCTGCCGCAGTACCAGCACCTTGACTTCAGCTGTGCACGGGCATTTTTCTATTTCTAATTTTGGATGGAAATCTTTGCTTGTATGACCCTTTTAACATAGATCTAAAATAAGAAGCATAATAGAGAATTCATTCTTTTGCAGCAGAAAGCTGAGGGTTCTGTCTTCCCCATTATAATGTCATGACCTTATTAGGGCTGCCCACAACTTTGAATTTTCTTAGTCGACCAATAGTTGTCATTTAGGGCCATTAGTCAACTAGGCGCCTGGATGTTTACGAAATTAACGTAATTATTAAATGATATATTTTCGTGGTTTGAGCTGAAGGTGTGAGAAAGAATAGTATTAGTAACATTGTTAACACTGTGCTACCGCAGGTACCAGCCCTGGAAATTAACCTGACTCCTGTCTGACTGCTGAGCGTGGACACTTCCTGTGTCTTTCCTTTCAAATTAAATTCCCACATGGTCCAATCATATAGGTTTGGATTTATTTTAACAAGACACAGCTCCTAATAGAGTTTCATGTTTTTTTGTTTTTTGTTTTTGTTTTTTCCTTTTAGCTGAGGTTGTGCAGATTTTAGGGATATGAACTATTTTAAGATACGCCAAGAAATGACATCACAGTAAGCAAAAATACCAATGTAGACACTGGCAGGCTGTTTCTCTTACAGAGTTCAAAGGGTTCATAAATGCTGTGTAGAGCACCTGTAATCATTGCAACTTCATAATGGCTACCCAAATAATGTTTATAGATGAGACAGTGAGACAAAAAACTGTTAAAATAAAACATATACTATTAATAACTAATAATAAGTAAACATGATTATCATTTCATTGTTGACATTCATTAATGATGGTGATTATAAAGTGTTAGAAACTTTTCTTTGTTTCATATGATTATAAAAATCATGTTTTTTGGCTGCTCATCAAACCAAGTCAGAACTACTAATTGATTAATAAAAAAAAAGAATCAATACCTTAATCAGTTGTGAAAAAAAATAGTTTCAGCTCAACAGTACATGGACGTAATTTACAAGATCATTAGTCTCTGAGAATCAGCAGTCATTTGAGTCATGTGCAGAGCAGTGATGATTTTCTATAAATCAGTAACTTATCTACAGACAGTTGAGATGTTTGCTGCTGACGAGCAAAAAGACTCAAATATTTAGGCACCTTGTTTTTTTTTTTCATCTTTGCATTCTAGCGCTCAAGTTGTTTCAATCCTGTGAGAATTGATAATAAGGAAAGCATCGCCAAGGTAAACAGCAGTTTGTGTTTTGAATCCATCATTTGGGAATGGATTGTTTTCTCAATTGGTTTCATTAATTTGTACCAAATGATTTGAGGATGCATCTGGGCCTGATTGTGGAAGCCGCTCAGCGGCTGAATGATTTGTAGAGTTTCCGTTTCTTGGCCATAATAAAGGAGAATGTTTACCTACTCTGTGTATTGGAAACTTTGCAGGATTGATTTGGTTTTCATTTTAATGTTGTTTATCATTAGCGCTGGGATTACCCCCCTGGCTTCATCTGGGAGTCCATTAGCAGTAATGGGTGTTAGCGGATGTTGACTGATTGGTGCTTGCGTGAGTTCTGATGATAGCTGCAGTCATGGTGACATAATGAGACTGTTATTGGCAATCATTCCATTCTGGCACTAATGCGGATTCACAGCACCAGTCTATGTAGCCCCATACCTCTGACGAAGGCTCTCTGCAGTGTAACACATGCCATTAAGGCCATGCAAGCTAAAGACTACCCTGATATCTCTGAATGCTTGCCCTCAAATGTGGAGAGGCTATGTGTATGTTAAGATTTCATGAACATTAAACTACATTCTCTTCTTTGTCTGCTCAGGTTTCCAACTGGTTTGGGAATAAAAGAATCAGATACAAGAAAAACATTGGTAAGTTCCAAGAAGAAGCCAACATGTACGCTGCGAGAACTGCCGTGAATGCGGCTAATGCATCCTCACATGGAAGCCAAGCAAATTCACCCTCAACTCCAAACTCTGCAGGTGAGACAGGAAGTCCCTGGCTCTGCTCAGCTATATTGGACATGTAACTCCTCTCTGTACATTACTACAACTCAACTAACGCAGTCTATCAGTCTTAGGCTATTTCAATGCTGGTGCTGGTGATTTGTAAAAATTAGGACTAACAGAATGGCAGTTCTTGTACAAGGGACATGCCTATCACCTGGTAATGCACCATTATTGTATTAAACAGGTTCACACCTTAACAAGAACAGCTGCCCCTTTAGAGTAACGCTGTGTCAGAAATGAGCCAACCTGAGCCCCATGCCAAGTCTCCCTATTCTTACTGTCCTTTTTTCTTCATCTCAGTTAATCATATTCTTCATGTATGACTCTTTAACTCTGTTTTCATCATGTTCTGCTCTGCTCACATTCAAAGTATACATGCGGTGATATTCTGTACTTCTTTCTTACTGTCAACAAATCTCACAAAAAGGCAAAACCAACAATGAATTGACTTTACTAACGAGTACTTCCTGATTTATCTTATTCTTGTGTGCCACACAGCTCACATCAGTGAGCCACACTGTTTCAACAGGTGACATCATCCGTTGTTACCATGAACATGGCCACTGTAGTTTGACTCTTACCTTACATATATCACATGTACTCATTATCATCAAATCTGTTTTGATATTAAGTAGCATCCCAAAAGGGTGGGCCATGGCCAACAATATGGTCTTGAAAAGGCTGCAGTACACTGAAACTAGGAGCTTAACTTAATTATAAGGAATCTATTGGTACCATCCATGCCAGGAAGGGGGCTAAATAACACTCCAAATGGAGGCTACATTTTGGTGATGGAAACAACTGGCATGGCAGTTTTTTAAAGGGGTCCCTTGGACTCTCACCTCAAGATATCCGAATGAAAATGGGTTGTATGGGTGCCCACAAGTCTTTGCTGAGCTTTCTTTGTTCCTTATGATCAGTGTCAAATTGAAGCCGTAAATTTGTCCTAGTAAGGAAGAGGACAACCAGACACTTTATCACAGGACTGTTGTCGAACAAAAATGACTCTTTTGATCATGAAGGTTGCCGACCCTTATATCCCTATAGCTAGCCTATAAAATACAACAGTGTAATTTGAATAGTAATGGAGTTAACATTTGGTGTGCCACCCCAAGATTTTCAGTGGCACCATTTGGCCACACCTGTGAAACATTTCTTTGGGTGACCTTGTTTTATTTTCTCCTGTTTGGATAACTAATAAACTAACTACAGTGCCACTGGTTCAGGATGTTACTTTACCTTTTTAAAACTGAAACTACATATTTGTGACCCCAGATTTTTATTTTAAGTAGAAATCTGGAAGTGCTCCATATAATTTATGACTTTATTGTGGTCTTTTTATGAGACTTGTTGACAGTTTACAAAATAATAATGTTATCTTTTAAAGCTACAGGCCATTATTTTGAAAAATGTGTGTAGTTGTCATGTCAGGGGCCACATGTATAAACAATGCGTACGCACAAAAAACTTGTGTACACATTTTTCCACACATTAACAGGTGTTCATAAAGGAAGCGGTGAGAATGTGCGCACCTCACGCATACCACACATAGCGTGCACACAGTATTAGCTGAGATAGTTGCAAGTGAAATGAAGGTAAACCTTAAATTTAAGGTGAGAAAAAATACATAACACATTGCTTTCAGGTTGTGTGCCAGTTTCACTGATTGTGTTAATGTTTGTGCATGCTGCACAGCGTTCAGTAAAATGTCAAAGAAAGACACATTTACAAACTTTATTTAAAATTATGTCTGATTCATGTTTTTATTTACATTTGAGTAACAGTCTTCATTTTAATGTTTGTTAAATTTGATCCTGAATTGTGGCACACGCTGTAAAGTCAGTTGCGACATGAGCATTATGAATATATCATCGATCATCCTTCTGACGTTTAATAATAATGATGATTGAGATTTTTGCATAATGATGGTTTGCAGAAATGTGTGATAAATTAGTGGTACAGACGCTACAAATATCCATGGTCGTGCGTAATGACAGCTGCTTTGGCACCGTTGGAGAACCTCACCGATGCAACGTGATCAGTGAAACTGCACTTTCACTGATTGTGTTGTTCTTCTCATTGACAGGTCTAAGAAACGATGAAAGGGCGCAAGTATCAATATGAAAACATATGTTTAAAGGCGTCATCCATTTGTGGTGAACTGTGGGTGTGGAGATTAGGCTTGTGCACGAGTGGAGATTTAGAAAACAGATTAAGACATACATGCATCTACTAGCGATGTAACAATATGGAAAATTTGATATCTCGATTATAGTGACCAAATTATCACGGTAAACGATAATATTGCGATATTTTTTTAAGCGCTGTAAAATGTCCAAAAAATAGATACATTGAAATAACTTCACTAAATCTCGTAACTTCCTTATCATACTAAAATGTTAACAGCCAAAATCTTATATTAAAATGAAACTTTCACATTAAAGGGGCAAGGGATTGGCACAGCAACAGAAAAATTTATTTTAAATTAACAAAATATGTAAACACATTACAGGAGCAAAGCTTATTTGTCTGGTGCATTTTAACAGTCAGCAAAACATGTAAACAATTTATATATTAATTATTTATTTATTAGCACGAGAGGAAAAATATATATAAAACAAAACAATGCAAGAGTAGAACAAAAGACATACAATATATAGAATAGATATCACAAATGTGCAGGAGAAACCATAAAAACCCTAAGGGCAATGGTCATCACTACACAGAAAAATTCACACATTATAAATGTGCATGTGAGTCAGAGGATTACCTGTATGAGAAAAGGAGTGCATGCTCTCGGTCAAAGGTTAACACGGCAGCGTTTTATGTTGTTTCCTTGAGCTTATGTCGAGAAAGCATAACTGGCCGTCTATATCGATTCTAGCTCGCCACACAATAACCATAATCACAGTGATTCAATCATAGTTGATCTCAATTAGCGTTACGTTACGTCGGTTTATATTCTGTCGGCTCTGCTCAGTGTTTTCAGCTCCGTTTCATTTTGAAACACTTAGCAACATAGCTGCTAATACGGCTATTAGCTACTCAGCTAGTATTAGCTCCTAAGTAAACGAAAATGGAAAACCTAGTCGTCGTTTAGGAGGACAGATACGGCTCAAATGTCCTGTATACATTGAGAGTTACACATTATGACAATCTCAGTAAAACCGAAGTCCCTCACACAATAACTGACGTTTGCATGGCGTAACTTGCTGGCTGTAAAGCTGTGGATGACGGTCACGGAGATGAGCCAGCAGATTTGTAGTGTTGCTGCCCTTTGCAGCAACTTTCTTTCTGCATGTTCTGCACACAGGATAGTTGTCCTCCACCAGCTGTCCCTCGGCATTCTTCAGAAACCCAGAGTACAACCAGACCTCAGACTCTGTGCGTTTAGTTGGGGGGAAAATGTCCTGAGTGCCGCTTTCGCCATCTTTTCATTCTTTGTGTTTACACATGCTACGCATTCACGCAGCGCCTGCATCACGAGACTTGAATGAGACTGTTATTACATATCCTGATAATCCACCGCGATAATGCAATAAATTTAAACATAAACGGTAATTCTTACCGTGAAATAATTAACCGAAATTTATCGTGATATCGGTAATCGTTACATCCCTAGCTTCTAACGTTACACAGTTTTATACATGTGGTCCCTGGAGTCAGAATAGGAAACATGTTTAGCCTGGCATAGAACACGTATGGGAAGCAGCAGTAGTGAAAGAATTATTCACATCCCTTAGTGACGGAAATGTACTAAAACCACACTATGAAAATACTCCACAACACGTAGAAGTCCTGCATGAAAAACCTTACTTAAGGAGAAGTATGTAGGTATTACAGCAAAACTCACTTTAAGTATCAAAAGTAAAAGTATTGACTGTGCATTTAAATGTTCCCTGTCAGTGTTTTACTTATTTTTTGGATTAATATTACCGCTGCATCAATGTGTATGTTGCATTTTACTGCTGTAGATGTTTAAGGTTGGGCTCATTTGAATTTCTTTATATACTGTTGGGTAGTTTAATCCACAGCAATGCATCATATTCTATAAGAGCATCACATATTTGTAGCATGGCTGTCCTGTCACAACCACACATCTCTAAAAAGTCATGTTTTCATGGTGTCAGAAAAACAGCCTGTTTTCAGCTGTGTGATGATGCATTACTTAATCACAAACATCCATGTATTTGTTTTTAAGGGACAAGAAATGGATGAAAAACTGTCATCTGTAAAGTACCTATAGCCAGACAAATGTAGTGGGGTAAAAAGATATTTACCTTAGAGTAGTGGAGTAGAAGTATAAAGTTGCATGAAAGGGAAATACTCAAGTAAAGTACCAGTCCCTTAAATTTGTACTTAAGCCCAGCTCAGACCAGAGATTCACAATGAGATGAGATGAGCTGAAACAGGCAACTACTCGCAATGCACTGTTCTGCAACGTTCTAAAAATCTGCTGGTTCACACCAGTGCAACTAGATGAGATGGTGAATCATCTCAACAACTCTCTGTGCTTCCATTTTGATTTGCAGCTTTTCAGACTTATTTTGTGGCTGAATATTTTTTGTAGTTTCTTAAAATATGAGTGAGGATCGTGATAGTAAGATACTGAATACACTTGCATTTGTAGTAGTGATTAAACAGCAAACAACATATCACGCCACTGCAACTTTTCCCTTCAGTGTTCTGATACGGTTTTGTCTCATTGTGAATCATTGTTCTGAGCTGGGCTTCGAGTACAGTACTTAAGTAGGCTAAATGTAGTCGCTACATGCAACCGTTGGCAAACAACCAGCTTAGATCCATAAAAAGTGGAAAAATAAATCTGAATTATTTACATGTTGTATCCCGTTGTACTGGTCATCAAATAAATTCAAAGTCTCACAAGTCACTTTTGACCGAGCTAGGCTAGCAGTTCCCGCTAGTGTTTGTGCTAAGCTAGGCTAAAGAAACCTTGAGCCAACTTCTTGGGTTAGACAAGGAAAGAGCATTTGGTCTGCTTTTTCAATTCTTTTTTCCTGGTTGTAGCCATAACCTCTTAAAAGCACTAATGACTTGCTTATTTCCACATTTGGACATAATTACTTGACACAAACACCTCTTGTGTCAGACTATAGCCGTATTTCTTCTGTCCTCTATGACTCCAATCCTTTCATCTAACAGAGCCTGTTTTTGCTGCCAGCTAACCTCTGCATGATGCTCCTTCAGGCTGCTGCCTGCTGGACTGGACAACTTGCTTTCCCTGCTTGCTCTCTGTCTCTCTGTGATGCGACTGCTCCCTCTCTCCTTCCAGGTTCTGCTGGCTCTTTTAACATGTCAAACTCCGGGGACTTGTTCATGAGCGTGCAGTCTCTCAATGGGGACTCGTACCAGGGGGCTCAGGTGGGAGCCAACGTGCAGTCACAGGTAGGGCCGCGAGCTGCACAGCTGATAATACAGGGGCAGACCCACCTCACTTCCCAGTAGACATTTTGACTTTTCATGCACAGGTGTGACTGTTGTCATTAAACCTTTGAAACCTGGATTGACATCAGTTTTCCTCTGCTGCTGCACTGGGACGCCTTTCACTCGCATTTAAACCTTTAAAAGTTCAGCAAATTGGTTTGATATCTTTTGAAAAACATGGAAAATATGAGCAACAGGAAAATGACTGAAAATTTGCTATAAAGGAGGAATAATAGTATGATATTACACAAATATCTTTTTTGCACTTTTTTCAGGTTTTTGGTTTGTTTGGTTTTTTTTACCTTTTTTTTTGCATATTTTCAGGTAATTTCTTAACTTTGTACTTACTTCTTGCAATTTTGGGGCCATTTCCTGTCAAATTGCTCATTTCCTTCACATGTTTTTGGAAGAAATCAAGCTTATTAGCTCTGGTTTCAAAGGGTAAATTGGACTAATGGCGTATATAAGTAATATCATAGCTTAATTCTAATTCAGTCCAATAAGCTAAAGGCGCTATAAACTGTTTGCTAGCATTTGGTTTTTACTTGTTAGCAGGAGAAATGGACTGTAGTTAATTTAATTTATTCTTGCATTATATTCTGTTAGATTAAATGAGCTCTATATTCCATTCAGAATATTAACATAGCAGCAAACCACTATCTGCTATGTAAAGATATAGTGGAGTCTGTGTGTCTTGTAATCTGAGCTCCTCTGTTCTTTGTTGTGGTCATGTTATTAGCACTGTTCTTGCTGTTAGCCCCGTTAGCCGCTAGCTCAGCCACCTCCATGTTGAGAGCCATGTGCAGACAATCCTGACTCAGATTCTGAATCGTAGATATGTTCTGAATAAGGGCTGCACGATACGCATAAAAACCATATTGTGATAATTTTGACGGATATTGCAATGGCGATATGAGTCATGATTTTTGTGGGAATGGACATTTTTTCATTTTATTTTCACTGAAAATATATATATAAAAAAGTGATGATGATGTGTGTTTGTTCTGGGGTCTATACAATAAGCATGCTCCCATACATCTTGAATATGATTTGTTGGCTGGGGCATCTCTGAACCTCACATATGGGCAATTGGCATGGGGCCATTATGAAACCCTTTGACAGTCCAGTAAAGGGCCTATTTTTGCAGCTCATTTACTACCCACATGGGTTCCACATACAAACGCTGGCTGGGTAGCATCTCAGTGCTTTATTAATGATGGTATTTGTGACACAGTTTAGCCTCTTCAAAAAATTGCAGTTCCTCCAATTTGGATATTGCGCTTGGCCATGTTGCGATTTCGAGAATATTTCAATTAAATGTGCAGCCTCACTCTGAATGTGGTATAGAGCTCCTTTAATACAGACAAACACTGAGTAACATAACTTAATCATAGCATATATAAGCCTAGATTACACATATAGTTGTTGACTCTGCTGCTATTACTCACACCACTGTCACTTTATCAGCACCACTCACTATTTCTTCTTACATTTCTTATTTCTGCCCTTGTACTGCTATAGCAGCCGAATTCCCCGACTGAAGGTGCATCTTATCTTAGCAAACAGCTACAAATGTAACACATTAGTTTTTGTTTTTTTCCATTTCAACTTTGAGCGAATGCAGAATTAGTCATGTTTTCTTGATTTTTAGCTTTAACTGCTAAACTAAGAGTTTAGCTAACATTAACTTTTGCTGTTTGAATATATTTTGCCAACTTAAATATTGAAATCCTTGCTAGCATGAAAGCACTCTGGGGTTTATTGCTCCCACATGAAACACATTGATTCAACTTCAGTTCCACTACATATGTTTTACCCCGGTCATGCACACCCCCACTGCAGTATGTGTACGTCCCCAAGGAGCCGACCCAGCAATATAAAAACCACTAACTTACTTGTACTTACCAGAGCCATCATTAATGTTATTAATTATAGCTGCTGGTTTTCCTGTGATGACAAGTTAGAATGTCTGCTGTGACAATACTGCACAGGCTTGTACTGGCTCCACTGTGGAGCTTCTTCACAGTCTCAAGGGCAGACTGTTTTCTCACAGCCATGTAAATAGTTTTTATTTTAACAAGCGAAAAGCAAAATTCTTTTTATCTTAAATTTCCTTTTTGTTTGATTGGACCCTTTTGTCTCCAACTTGCAACAGTGTGCTTTTGTCTGTCTCGTCGTCTCGTCATCCCTCTGTCGTTTCTCTTGTGTTGACTCTGACCTTGCTTTGTTTGTTGTTTCTGAATGTTTCAGGTGGATACCCTTCGCCATGTTATCAGTCAGACAGGCGGATACAGTGAAGGACTCACAGCCAACCAGATGTACAGTCCGCAGGGCATCAATGTAAGGATTCTTTTTTTTCTTCTTTCTCTCCCTACCAATTATTTCAAAGCCATAGGGCTCAGAATGCCACTTAGTGGGACTTGTCTCTGCTCCATGGTCACCTAGTTGATTGCTGCTGTATCGCTCGCGCCATGGGCAGCCCGCTGCCCGGCGTACGCAGGCGTGTGGCCGGCCACACACATGCAGAGCTGCCGTCTGAGCCTGTCATGTTGGATCAGGTCTGGCATAGCACCTGCAGCCACGTACAGTCAGCCGTGAGCGAACTGCACAAACAGGTGACACCTCCTGCACTGGACTTCAAATCCCACTGACCACCTGACCCGTGATTAGCAGCCCCGGGGCCAGAAGCTCCCATTAAAGCCTCCCAACACAACGCCGCTGTCCTGCTAAAAATAAAATCTCACGCCACTGGAAACAAATCCTCATGTGCCATAGGGGTGTGTTCCCCTCATGTTTGTCTTATTTTGCAGAAGAGTTCGGGGGTAGAAGTGGGGGTTGTGGAGGAGGGGGGGTTGGGGGTTTGCTCGCTGGCGGCTGCAAACAGTAGGGAAATTCACAGCGACAAGCCGTGTCGTAAAGGGGAAAATCGATAAGACAGACACAAGGAGAGCAGAGTGTGGACTTGGGACAGCAATCCAAGCGCATTGCTCAGATCATGTTCCTGCCACACTAATGGCCCTGACAGCGAGCCGCGCTGAGAGGACGAGGACGGTCACAGCCGCGGCTGGGTTCCTCCGCTGTCTTCGTCGTGCCTCAGTGGCCATATGATAATCAGATGAAATGTCTCCCGTATAAAAACATGTATGTGTATTCAAATAGGCTTCCTGGCTGCTCCGAGCGCATCCCACAGCCAGCTGTGGTAGCCCGGAGAGGCCACTAACGTATTCAGGCCCTGTTCTTTCTCAGTCCTTTGACCTCACAGATACGGTTCTCCTTGGACGCCTGCTTGCTCTACCACATCTTACACTGCCACAATATGCTGTGTTATTCACTTTTATACCCTGTAAAGAAGCCCTGCAATGCATAATGTAAGAGTGGGATATCTGTCTGCCAGCCTGTTTGCCTGTGATTTATGGAGCTAAGGCTAGTAACTTACCAATTTGACTCTTCACTCGCCTTTTTTCTCTTTGCTTTAATGTGTTCTCTGTAGTTTTGTTTTACATGATATTTTTCGAAGAAGGGGTATTTTCTGTCAGAGTTGTTCATCTCATGTGGTGGCTACATGTCATCAGAGTTTATCAACCTTTCCTGGCCTGTTGTAGTCCCAAAGATTTAGAGCACAGTGGAGGTCCACATGGATTACACTATAGCAATATACATTTTAAAGTTTTTAATTCTGGTTTAAAAGAATAGTAAAAAAAAAAAAAAAACATTGTATAAAAAATGATTGATATATCTTGAAAATGACTTACAATAATACAATACAATACATCAGCATGAGAAGCAGGGCCATCATGATCTGGGAAAGGACCAGTTTTAACTGACACCTCCTATAATCCAACCCTCCAGGTAATGACATACTATACTATGACGTTTTTATGACCTTTTTTAACAACATACTATACTATGACGTTTATATCACTTTTTTCGACATACTATACTATGACTTTTTTCGACATGCTAAACTATGACATTTTTATCACATTTGTCGACATGCTATACTATGACATTTTTATTTTTTTTTAAAGATATTTTTGGGGGGCATTTTTAAGCCTTTATTTGATAGAACAGACACGTGTGAAAGGGGGAGAGAGAGAGAGGGAGTGACATGCAGCAAAGGGCCACAGGCTGGAGTCGAACCCGGGTCGCTGCGGCAACAGCCTTGTACATGGGGCGCCTGCTCTACCACTAAGCCACCGACGCCCCTACTATGACATTTTTGATTTTTTTTTCGCCATACTATACTATGACTTTTTTCAACATACTATACTATGACGTTTTTATCACTTTTCTCGACATACTATACTATACTATGATGTTCTCATCAGTTTTTTTTATATATACTATTCTATGTCATTTTTATCAATTTTTCTGACATACTATACTATGACTTTTTTCGACACACTGTACTATTACATTTTAAGGACTTTTTTTTGACAAACTCAACAACGTCGTTTTTATCACTTTTTTTTACTATGACATTGTTTTAATTTTTTCACGATGTTTTTATCAGTTTTTTCAACATACTACACTATGATGTTCTCATCATTTTTTTCGACATACTATACTATCACATTTTTATCACTTTTTTCGACATACTATACTATGACTTTTTCCGACATACTATGACATTTTTATCACTTTTTTCGACATACTATACTATGACTTTTTCCGACATACTATGACGTTTTTCACTTTTTTCACCATTCTATACTATGACTTTTTTCGACATGCTGTACTATGACGTTTTTCACTTTTTTCACCATTCTATACTATGACTTTTTTCGACATGCTATACTATGACGTTTTTATCACTTTTTTCAACATACCGTACAATTATGTTTTTAGCACTTTTTCGACATACGATACTATGGCATTTTTATGACCTTTTTTAACAACATACTATACTATGACGTTTTTATCACTTTTCTCGACATACTATACTTTGATGTTCTCATCAGTTTTTTTTTTTGACATACTATACTATATCGTTTTTATCCATTTTTCTGGCATACTATACTATGACTTTTTTTGACACACTGTACTATTACATTTTTATGACTTTTGTCGACAAACTAAACAATGTCATTTTTATCAACATACTTTACTGTGACGTTTTTATCAGTTTTTTCACGATGTTTTTATCAGTTTTTTCGACATACTATACTATGACTTTTTTCAACATACTATACTATTATGTTTTTATCACTTTTTTCACCATTCTATACGATGACTTTTTTCGACATACTATACTTTGATGTTCTCATCAGTTTTTTCAACATAATATACTATGACATTTTTATCAATTTTTCTGACATACTATACTATGACATTTTTCCACTTTTTTTCAACCTACTATACTATGACATTTTTATCACTTTTTTCGATATACTATACTATGACTTTTTTATCCGTTTTTTTTTCCGACATATTATACTATGATGTTCTTATCAGTTTTTTCGGCATGCTATACTGTGACTTTTTTCGACATACGATACTATGACATTTTTAGCACTTTTTTTGACATTATAATATGACTTTTTTTGACATACTATACTATGACATTTTTAGCACTTTTTTGACATACTATACTGTGTCGTTTCTATCACTTTTTTCGACATACTGTACTATGACATTTTTATCACTTTTTTGACATACTATACTATGTTGTTTTTATCACTTTTTTGGACATACTGTACTATGACGTGTTTATCACTTTTATCAACATACTATGCTATGACTTTTTTCGACATACTGTACTATGACATTTTTATCACTTTTTTGACATACTATACTATGTCGTTTTTATCACTTTTTTGGACATACTGTACTATGACGTGTTTATCACTTTTTTTGACAAACTATAGTATGACTTTTTTTACATACTACACTATGACATTTTTATCACTTTTATCGACATACTATACTATGACTTTTTTATCACTTTTTTCAACATACTATACTATGACATTTTATCACATTTTTCAACATACTATATTATGACATTTTATCACATTTTTCAACATACTATACTATGACATTTTTATCACATTTTTCAACATACTATACTATGACATTTTTATCACATTTTTCAACATACTATACTACGACATTTTTATCACTTTTTTCGACATACTATACTATGACTTTTTTCAACATACTATACTATGACGTTTTTATCACTTTTTTTCTACAAACTATACTATGACGTTTTTTGACTTTTTTCGACATACTATACTATGACATTTTTATCACTTTTTCGACATACTATACAATGAATTTTTTCGACATACTACACTATGACATTTTTATCACTTTTTTCAACATACTATACTATGACTTTTTTCAACATACTATACTATGACGTTTTTATCACTTTTTTTCTACAAATTATACTATGACATTTTTTGACTTTTTTCGACATACTATACTATGACATTTTTATCACTTTTTCGACATACTATACAATGAATTTTTTCGACATACTACACTACGACATTTTTATCACTTTTTTCAACATACTATACTATGACTTTTTTCAACATACTATACTATGACGTTTTTATCACTTTTTTTCTACAAACTATACTATGACGTTTTTTGACTTTTTTCGACATACTATACTATGACATTTTTATCACTTTTTCGACATACTATACTATGAATTTTTTCGACATGCTACACTATGACATTTTTATCACTTTTTTCAACATACTATACTATGACTTTTTTCAACATACTATACTATGACGTTTTTATCACTTTTTTCTACAAACTATACTATGACGTTTTTTGACTTTTTTCGACATACTACACTATGACATTTTTATCACTTTTTCCACATACTATACTATGACTTTTTTTGACAGACTATACTATGACATTTTTATCACTTTTTCCACATACTATACTATGACTTTTTTCGACAGACTATACTATGACATTTTTATCACTTTTTTCGACATACTATACTATGACTGTTTTCGACATACTATACTATGATGTTTTTATCACTTTTTTTCTACAAACTATACTATGACGCTTTTATCACTTTTTTCAACATACTATACTGTGACTTTTTTCGACATATTATACTATGACTTTTTCCACATACTGTACTATGACATTTTTTTCGCTTTTTTCGACATACTATACTATGACTTTTTTTGACATACTACACTATGACGTTTTTATCACGTTTTTCAACATACTATACAATGACTTTTTCCGACATACTATACTATGACTTTTTTTTTTTTTTACGCTTTTTTCAACATACTATACTGTGGCATTTTTATCACATTTTTCGACATACTATACTGTGGCATTTTTATCACTTTTTCCGACATACTATACTATGACATTTTTTTTCCCGCTTTTTTCGACATACTATACTGTGGCATTTTTATCACTTTTTCCGACATACTATACTATGACTTTTTTCGACATATACTATGACATTTTTATCACTTTTTTCGACATACTATACCATGACATTTATGTATTTTTTAAAAAAATTTTTTTTAAATCGACTGAAAAAAAATGACACAACACTCATAATGCACTCTATTTTTTCATTGTTTTAATGAATAAGAACCAGAGACTGGTGCAGTGGTTAGCACTGTTAACTCATAGCAAGAGGGTTCCGGGTTCAAATCTGCCATCCGGCCCTCCTTTGTGGACTTTGCATGAACCCCCGGTGTCAGCATAGGTTTCCTCCTGGTGCTCCAGCTTCCTCCCATGGTCCAAAGACATGCAAGTTAATTGGTGACTCTAAATTGTCTGTAGGTGTGAATGTGAGGCTCCAGCCCCCCTGCGACCCTGTACCAGGATACGTGGTTATGGATAATCAATAAATGAAACAGAAAGACAGCACAGTGTTTGACATTGACGTTAGCTGCCCTCAGAAGTCAAGCAACCACGTCTGTTGGGGAATGGCAACACCACCTGTAGAAACAACATACAGACCTGCAGTACAGCATAATATAAGAACCACTAGTAATATTAATGTCAACTCCAGCCCCCATGTTGGGTCTCGAGACCAAAGCAGAGAAATTCTGTGCATCATGTTGATAATTAGATACATGCACACTCCAGTACCCAAGAAACAGTTTTACAGACATCCAAAGACAGACTATGAATGAAGACTGCAACAAATGATGAGAGAGTTTAAGGAGATATCTGAAATAAAAAAAGACTGGATAATGACTGAGCGGATACATAATGCATGCTGTTGACGATTACAGCTGTAATTACAATTTTGAAACACGCAGAGCGCCACCAAAGTCAGACATTCTACAATCTGACCCCTCCACTTTTGATTACTGTCTGCCGTCTTAAATAACAGGCTTTGAAATGAAAGGCTGTCGAGGACCATTCCCAGTTTTTCTGATGGCTTTAAACTTAACTATTAATATCCTAAATGCTCTTTAACAGGCCCGTCTCTGGCAGTGGAAAGGCCCTCATTGTATGTTAATTCCTGCTGTCAGCGTCATAATGAGTGCATATGACGCTGATTGTACTTGTTTTGTTTCAGAGGTCTTTTGGTACAATTTACATATATTATTCATATTATTTAAAGTGAAAGTGACATGCGTTTATTTCGAGATAAAATCTTGTACAGCGCGACTTTTCTTCTGTGTATTTTCTTCATTATAACGAATTTGAGTGTGCAGCGTATGATGGGGTGTAATTTCTGCTCTCCATTTCTGCTCGGTTGAAAACATGATTTTTTTTCTTTATGTCAGTCTTTCTCTGAAATATAATTTGAGCTAGGTTAGCTTTTCCTCCAATCCAGGAGGCAATTTGGCTCAAGGCTGTGTGCAACTGTGTGGCGAATAGCTCAAAGTATCCGTTAACATACTACCTTGCCCTCAGGACTTCCATCCGTTGTCGCTTACTGTGTTTGACCCAGCTGCATTGAGTAATGAATATGAGAGTAATGGACTCACCCCCCCTACTGTTGTTCTCGTGTTTTTCTCTCAGGCAAACGGTGGCTGGCAGGATGCTCCAACCCCCTCATCAGTGACTTCACCCACAGAAGGACCCGGAAGCGTTCACTCTGACACCTCCAACTGATCCTCCACCCCCCTCCTTCACTCCTCCGTCCTCTGCTTCCTAACTTCCTCCACCACTGCACCCCCAGACACACCTCCTAAAACTGAAGCTCAAACCCCCATTGGGACTGGACGTGACGTACTGTATGCAGTCACGCGGCGGGACACAGTTGGGGTCTGGGACGACATTTCCATCATTATGGACAGATATTTCACTTTTCCTATCTGGACTACAGTACCGCAGCACCGTTAGCAGCCTGCGTAGGGGACTCATATCCACACTTCACAGTTTGTACAGTTTCCACTTGATGTCCATGTTGCCTCTTTGTATTTCTCTTACATTATATATTCACACAGTAGGCACACAGTTAGCAGCGTAACGCTCCCCACGTCTTGTAAATTGAAATGCTTCCACACTACCTCTATTCGAAATAACAACAGAGAAAACATTTCAAGCGCTTCGGTTTTACAAATTTTTATAATTATTGGAATTTTACTGTACGACGCATCACGCCCTGTCATAACACCTCTGTCTTTATTACTGTGTTCACACATTTTGTTTATCTACAGTGCCAAAGTTCAACCCTGGAGGTGAATTTTGATACGTTTTTATTGCGTCATGTCCTTCCATTGTCCATGCCATATGTTGTTAAGTATCATTATGTTAGTCCAGTCATATTAGTCAGGTAATATCCACGTATTCAGCCTCGATTTATATAGTTTGTATTCAGAACTTCTACAACAGACAATGACATATAAGGCATTTTATATTTTATTGCCAGAGAAGCAGGTTTTCTGCTCATATGCAGTACAATGATAATGCAAAGAATTCACAATTTTTACGCAAGCAATTAAACTGAGTGCGACTCGAGAGGAGAGCTGAAGTTCTGTCACGCTTGTCGGCTGCATTTACAATATTCAAAGAATAATTGACCTGAAAAACTAAATCAATGACAACGTTAACGGCAATTATGGCACGTCAATAAGAATTAAAGCACAATAAAGGCTAATGATTGATCTCGAAGGGTAACATTTGTAAATGTTGAAGAGAAAACAATACAGAGGAAATTTTATGATTTAACTATAGGAGTCGTATATGGAAGAAAAAGAGTGTACATACAGTCAGTGCATTGTCAGACATCGTCAGTGTGTATCAATATAGCCAAATACTGCTGGTAACCAAATCCAAAACAAAAATTGTAATTCAGATTTTAAGGCACCATGTTGCTGGGATTTTACTTTTCATTTGTGGGATTATATTTGTGTCATCATCCTGAGACTGTGTTGGGACATTCTGAGCTCAGATTAAGTTTTTGTGTTTGCTCAGATTATTCTTTTCACAATAAGAGTTTCTTGACATATATATCCCCTTGCACGCTCGGGATTGTGGCACAAATATAACTCCATGCTTCGAAATTATATTTGTGTCATAATCCTGAGATCACAATGGGACATTTTGCATAAAAAAAATAGATTTTTCTGTTTGCCAAATTAAATAATTCTTTGCACGATAACAATATAACATATACTTTGTGTGAGAGCAAGAAAAATCATTCTCAGAATTCTCCATCGCAAGCTCAAGATTGTGGCACAAATACAACTCCATATTTGCGGCATAATCCTGAGACCATGACGGGACACCTATGTTTGTGCTGAAATTAGATTTTTGTGTTATATTATCAACATACACTTTGTGTTAGTGCAAAAAAAATCACGTTAAAAAAATGCTATTGCACGCTCAGGATTATGGCACAAACTCTAAGCACTAACTCCGTATTTTGGAATTATATTTGTGTCATAATCCTGAGATCACAATGGGACATTTTGCACTCAAATTAGATTTTTGTGTTTGCTTAAAATAAATCATTCTCTGCACGATAAGAATTTCTTTACATATACTTTGTGTGCAAGCAAAAAATAAGTTTCAAAATATCCCCGTGCGTGCTCAGGATTGTGACACAAATATGACTCCATATTTTGGAATTAAATTTGTGCCATAAGACTGAGGATGTGCTCAAATTAAATTATTCTTTGCATGATAAGATTTTCTTTTCATATACTTCATGTTGGTGCAAAAAAATCACTTTCAGGATATGACATCGCACGCTCAGGATTGTGGCACAAACACAGCTCCAGATTTTAGAATTACGTTTGTGTCAAAATCCCGGGACCACGTTGGGACATTTTGCACTCAGATTAGATTTTTGTGTTACATTATGAAAATTTCTTTACGTATATTTTGTGTTTGCGCAAAAAATCACTTTCAAAAAATGCCATTGCACATTCAGGGTTGTGGCACAAATACAACTCCATATTTTGGAATTATGTTTGTGTCATAAGACTGAGACCGTGATGGGACATTTTGCGCTCAAATTAGATTTTTGTGTTGCATTATCAAATTTTTTTAATCATACCTTGTGCTTGAAAATATCACTTTTTTAAAAAAAAATCCCATTGCACACTCAGGATTATGGCACAAATATGACTCCATACATATTCAGTGCTGAAAAACACTTGAGGTTTCTCATCCCATCACTCCTGTTCTTTGATAACATAACGAACCACAGTGTTTGTGTTTTCAAGAGTCCCATCACTTTTTGTTTTGACACCACATCCATCAACAGAAACCGATCCAAAATGTGAAATTAAAATTTGTGACCTTTGTTGTATGTACAGTATAGTATGTGGTCTAACATGTATACATGATTACAGTGGTCCTCATGAGATATCAGCATTTACATACTTTGATACCAAAAAAAAAGGCAGAATTTTTATCGTTTACATTGGGATCAGCTTTATCCACGTTTTGTTTTTCCTCTTTTTCGTAGGATTTTATGATCTAAGGTACTAGTGAGCGTCTCGTAATGCTCCAGTACTCTGTATTCAAAGCCAAAAACATGCAGTTGGAATACAGACGTGTTTATAGACATTACAACGGAAACAAATACCCTGATGGCACACAAATCCAGATAATGTTTGGATATATTTTTATGTCTCCATTTTGTGAATAACTTTTTCATTTGATATTCTTTTGCTTTGCTACAGGACTGTTTTTTTAATGCTACCATTATATGTGAATTAGCCCAAGAATACTCTATATACAGTATGTAGATATGCACCTTTACTCTTTTGTTTTTGCATCTTTGAATTTGGATGGTAGCCATTTTAACGCAGCCTGAAGGAGTTCCAAATCCTGATTATTTTGTACTCAGACCACCGAAACAAGCCTGCCTCCAAGATGGCTACCGTCCGAATGAAGGTGACGTGAAAAGTTAGTGTTTGCCCTCCGGATTTGTTTTGAGCTTAACTCACGATAAAGAAATTCAACCCTGAGATCCCGACCAGTCATACAGCCTGACAACCACAGGTATTTTTTAACAGTCGTCAGTGTGTTTGTATTTATTACACATGTATGAAATCATGGATGTTTCAGAGCTACTGTCTGGAGGTCAACCACGGCATGATTCCACCAAACAAACTCATTTGGATCATTGGGAGCGGCTCCTCCTCCTCGACCCATCTGCTCAGTATTACAGTCGAGGGGCCGAGCACCGTTGAAGTGATGCACAGAACCTGCCTCAGTCGTGTCTTCTGAAGTCATTGGAGTGAATTGACAGCACCGGCCATGCAAGGCAAACACAAGGATTGTTTTTGCACCCCTCGGATGATAAGGAAAAAAAAAAAAAAGGCTTAACTCTACTTTTCACATTGCCTGTCAAATATTATCGAAGCTTCATGTAATGATGCTTTTTAGTTTTTGAATATAAAAGGAGAAGAGACATGAAAAGAAAATGAACAATTTGTAAAACATAAAATGTTTTATTTGTTGCATGTCTTTTTGTTCTTCAATAAAATAACGTACTGCAGTGTTTTGAATGTTAACTTCTTTTTTATAAGGATTTCAGAGTGAAATCGTGGAGCCTTTTTCTTGACAGGTTTTAACTTTTAAGATCTCTGCGTATGTAAAAAGGTATCAAATGGAAAACTATTGTCTTTTTAATTCCAATTCAAAACCTGTTTTCTGTGGAGAAAAATAGCTGAAAGGTGTAGGTTTTATGGTCTCTTAATTTGTACTGGCAATGCGTATCCCAAATAAATAGTTTCTTTTGTTGCATAAATCTCAGTTTTGTCTTTTTTCATGTCAAGTTTCACCGCAGATGCACGACTGAATTTCATTCCAAACTTGTGCCTGGTTTCTCCTCCAGACTTTTGTAACAGGGTCAGGGTCAGGAGTCACTGTAGGATACAAGTTTACACGTTGTAGACTTGTCAGTCCGACACCTCTGGATAACATTGCACGTCTCACTTCCAACTATGCTACTGCACGCAGGCATTTTATCACCACTAACATAGCGCCGGAGCTCGGCCGAGCTGCCGAGGGTGTGAAGGGGACATTTTCACAGTTTTCGAAGTGAGTGAAAGCTGTGCGCTCCCGGCAGACAGAAGCCCCCCCCTCTCCTCCCCACACCCAGGTCCCTCCGAGGCATGGTTAATGTGCGTTCCCTGAAAGAGGCGGAATCCACACTTATCTCTCTCCTCCAGATAAACCAGACAGGATGTCTGATTCTGCTCCTCCAATTCATCCGTCCCTGGGAAAGAAAAAAAAAGGGGTTGAAACATTAACTTGTGGATTAGGAAGAGGTTCCCAGGAGCATCCAAAATCAGAGAGCGTGACAGAGACTGTGGGAGTGACATATGCAAACATGATCAAGTGTAATTACATGGAGGAGCCTCCTTGTTTCTATCAAAGGGCCACTGTTTGAGGCATGAAAGGCAAGAAGTGCTGGACGTGTTTAATTTATTCATGTGCTCCCACGAACCAAAAGGCATTGTGAGGCTGATTCAGTCATTACATGGTGAAAAGGTGTAAATCCCATTCGGAGTAAAATCACTGTACGTTCTTTTGAATGTCTGATTCCTTTAACAAATAGGTTGGATAACATGCTACACCGTGACAAATGCTACGCAGGTTTTTAAGGAGACGACACTGATCATTATCCATTTTACATGGTGAGAAGATGCAAATCCAGTCGGGAGCAGAATCAGAAGTCTGGATTCTTTTATCCATTAACAAATACCTTGGCTGAAACAGGTGAAGAGTAAAATGAAACGTACCCTTAAAAAACCCACTGTATTATCTTTCCCTGACATTTTGTTAAAGGCCACTCGCTCTAAAAGTTAACTAGCTAATATCCATTTTAAAAGGAATAAGAATCACATGGCAGCTGTTATTATTTTTGATCTACTACAAGAAGTGCAGGACGTTCCCAGAAATCACTGATCTGATGATTTGTCAAAAGATGCCTTGATGTTCTTGTTTAAATCAGGCACATTTGGTTGGAACGTGGAGGTTTTTGAGATATCAAGGTGACACGAAATTGTGTTTTAACAGCATCTTTTTTGTACGGGAGGGGGCAAAGGAGTAGTGAATGGCACGCTACCTACGTGAGATGCCTGCCAAGCTGCAGACCTCTGTTCAAGACCAACAAACAACAAAAACGGTTGCAATTTAATGAGTCATGGTTGTTTTTTGGGGACCTGTCTTAATGACCCATGGCTGTTTTTTTCTGAGGTGTTTTAGGCACCAAACGTGAGTGTTTCATGGACAAGTCATTGATTTTCCTGCTGCTTTTTACCCCCAAACATGAGTGTTTTAGTGACCCGTTGCTGGTTTTCCTGTTGTATGTTACGCATTAAACATGGGGTGTTTTTTTTGGAAACCATATTTGTTGTTACAGCTGTATTTTAGGCACCAAACATGGGTTTTTGGGGGACTGGTCACTCTTTTTATGGTGCTTTTTAGCCCCCAAATGTGGGTGTTTTTTGGTGACCCATCACTGGTTTTCTTGAGGCATTTTAGGCACCAAACATGGGTGTTTTTAGGGGAGCAGTCACTGTTTTCCCTGCATTTTTTTAAGCCAACAAACGTGGGTGTTTTTGGTGATATATCACAGGTTTTCCTGAGGCACCTCAGGCACCAGACTTGGGTGTTTTTTCCAGAGTGGTCGGTGGGTTGCTGTTTTTCCTGCAGCTTTTCAGTCACCAAATGTGGGTGTTTTTCGGTGACCCATCACTGGTTTTCGTGAGGCATTTCAGGCACCAAACATGGGTGATTTTTAGTGATTGTCATTCTTTTTCCTGAGGCATTTTAGGTTTGTTTTCAAAGCAATAATGCTGCATTTCCTGCTCCAAGGCTTTTAACGAGAACCACGAAGTACGATCACACCCCGTCTGTTTTCACCTCTTTACATTGGCTCCCTGTCTTTTTTAAGGATTGATTTTAAGATATTATTGATTACTTTTAAGGCTCTTCATGGCTTGTCTCCAGATTACATTAAAGACCTTGTAATCCTTTATGAACCTTTGCGCAGTGTGAGATCCTCAGGCAGAGGTCTTTTGTCTGTTCCAGAGTCCAGACTGAAGACTAAAGAGGACAGATCTTTTGAAATCAGGGCCCTGAGGCTCTGCAACGACCTGCCCGAGGATGTGAGGCGGTCTGAGTCACTGTGTTCATTTCAGTGTCTCCTAGAATGTACCTCTTTCAGATCTTGGCTTTAGTTTTCACATTTTATCTTTTACCTTAGTCACCTCTTATGACATTTTAGTTTGTGTTCATTCTCCTTGTGTGTGTGTCCTTGTGTAAAACTAAAAAAAAGGCTCAAATAGGCGATGCACAAAGAATTTAAGGTTTTGTCTGGATTTCAGATTTGCAAAACGCTTTATTGCTATAAGACGACAATTCTCCTGCAAAAATGCAAAAGCACTCATCAACCTCTGACTCCGACGTGAGGGAGGACGGTAACAAAAAGCTCTTCTGTCCTCTTTGACCTCACCCTCGTTGGGTTTCCTACATCTGAGCCTTCTCATCACTGGAGCTTCATATCAATCATCCTCAACCAGACCACAATGCATGTGGCACATACAGAGGTGCTCAGGGCTCGCATTATATCAATGACAATAACAAGACTCATAAAAAGGCCGGCCTTATACACAACGCATAATGTGCATCAGTTATGTCAACGCCTGCCAGCATGATACACACACACACCGAGGCGGCACACATGTGCCTGAGGGAAGGGCTACCGAAGCAGACGATGCAAGGTCTGCGGTCTGAGGGCACGACATAATGGAGAGGCTTTGTCTCAAGGAAACCGTCTGCATTAATAAGATGAAACAAGTCTTCCTCTCCACTGATAGGTCTCCTCAGAATCACTCCAAAGAGAAAAGGCTCTGCAGGAATAGGGTCAAGTAATTAGTGACTGTGGGTGTGTTTCAGTCAGTGTTGCAGATTTCAGATTTGGAAACAGTTCAGTTTGGCAAAGACTTGCCACTGGAAAGCCTCAGTCTCGTATTGCCTATGCCACCCACAGATCTTTAATGAATTCCTCTGATCCCAACTTTCA
Source organism: Epinephelus fuscoguttatus (assembly GCF_011397635.1). NCBI lineage: Eukaryota > Metazoa > Chordata > Actinopteri > Perciformes > Serranidae > Epinephelus > Epinephelus fuscoguttatus. The sequence goes on from NC_064761.1 coordinate 36,505,962, forward strand.
TAAAGAAGACATTTGGAAAAGATTTCACAGATCAGCGTGCGTCATTGAAGCCTTTCAAGTTATTTCAACCGTGGAGCATTTGAATTAGAATTTGCAGTAAATTTCAGCATTTTGGGGTGTGGGAGTTTAAGGCTGTAAACTGGTTCTTTATATTTGCCTAAAGCTCCCATAATGAGCGAGATATGGACCTTATCGTGTTCTTCAATTATAAGGGGGAGAAAAAAACCCTTTAAAACTGTGCCAGGAGATGCTCTCATTAAAGAAACGAGAAAGTTATCTCTCCAAAACATGAATCAAAAATTAAACAAAAAAAAGATTTTTTTGCGCTGATGATCAAGGACATTCAGATACACTGCTGTTGCAATAATTATCGCACTCACGTCCGACAACAAAAGTAGGACCGTTCACGTCGACTCTCATGCAGCTGTGAGCTAATTTGTTTTGAGTTTGTCTCTGTGTTTTCATCCTCTTAAATGTTTTCCCTGCGTTTCTGGACATGAAGTCGTTTGACACATTTGGTCACTGCAGTGTGTGGCTTTGGAGGGAAATCCTGTCTTTTCATAAGATAGCAATGCTGATTATGTTGTCAAGATGGATTTATGTCTGGTAAAAGAAACTGCCCCGTTCCCCCTGCTCTGTGTACCCTGCTATACACTGTATATTGTAATTTAGGAGGCAGCTGTCATATTGAGTTTTCCCATTATCCTGTATGTACAGCGTGGCTCAGACGCAGACTGAATGCACTGGGCGTGACTGTGCCGTCTCTCTATAGCTCACACAAACACAGTCTTGATTTATCGATTCAAATTAATATTTAAATTCATAGTCAAACAGAAGGAGGTTTAAGAAATCTGTTTTTACAGGACGAGCCTGTGGAAAGTCTCGTTGCTCTCAACAGTGAAACACTGCTGACCCCTCATGGTGTGATGGGTGTCGTTCAGAGGCAGAGAGCTCTGACAACAGGAGCAGTGAAGGGTTTGAACATCAGCATCAGGGACTAATTTAGTCACAAAGTTGTATAATTGCCTAGAGTTGGTTCGTGTTGTCACGGCAGCATTTACAAGAGGACCAGATCAAATGCCTTGTGTGAGAAAGCTGCTCTTGATTGGTCAGAATTTCCATGTGGGAAAAATCCAGGAAGTAAAGCAAACGTTGAAGAAGAGTACACTTGCAAGATAAATGTGACACTTTCTAATGTCACAATGGAGGGACAACTACGCAGGTTGATTTTAGCGCTGCTCATCGTGGACTATATTGCTGTCATTGTTCATTTTAGTCAAACCATACAGTTTGAAAACGAGGCGCGGCTCCAACTAGAAAACAATGTTTTGATGCATTGGATGTGCTGAATGTGCATATTAAGGCAGTACAGGAGGAGGTGCACATTAATAATCCTCCAGGACTGTAACATGCTCATGTTTAACCCAAACAATGTGTCATGTGACTGCAGTTGGTTCACATCCAGGTCGGAACACGTTCTCACCACAAACGAACTGCACCAGAGTTCGTTTGTAACCAGACTGAGACCACCTCTTCAAGAAGGTCTCAGTCCAGTTGTTTTGGTGTTATAACTAGTAACTATTGTGCACTAAGGCCTGTCACAATGGCGTGCACCAGGGCCCATGGTAGCTACCTTACCCCACAGGACAAGTCCCAAGTCCTACACTTTGAGTTTCAAGTCCTAAACAAGGAAAAGGCAAGCCAAATGTATTTATATAGCACATTTCATACCTCAAGTGCCTTACAGATTAGTAGCCCAATCACAAAGCCTGCCTCAAAGGTAGGTGTGGTATATATTTTTTCTTCTATATTCATGTTTTTTTTTTGTTTCGTTTTTTGCACCAAAACACTCCAAAAGATCCTTGTATGGGAACACCTACTTGCCGATAATCCCAAATGTAATTCTGACAACAAGTTAAGATGCGAGAAAGTCGCATGGTGTTCACATGCAACATGCTAGTTCTATGACAAGGAGCAAATTAATATTTTAATTGCATAACAGAGAGGAGACGCAGCTGTCACAAGGCTTAGACGTGGCGGCAGTGACGGGTGTAACGTTAGTATCTGAGACTCTTCAGGGAGTGCAATTTAAATCACTGCCTGCATCTTACAGCTCTTAAAGGACGATCAGATAATCAATGTGCTCTTTATAGCTCATTAATTTACTGTAACTCAACAGAACATGAAAAGAACATGCGAGGGGCGTCCAACAAAGATTCATGTGTTTCACCTCTACTACTTCGTTCTCAAACTGTCAGTATAGTAGGAACTCTTAGGAAGTGTATGATGGTGATTTATATCAGTGTCAGATCTAATAACATATTATTCAATATTGGTTTAGTGGAAAAGTTCATTATAGTCCTTGGGAATAGTAAATTCTTTATAAGCAACCATTGGCAGGTGCAGAAAAAGCTAGTGAGAGGATTCCTGAGTTAAATTTTTTTTGTCAAAATAACCACTATCACACTGGATTTCAGATACGACTACTGTCCAAAAATTTGTCTCTCTGTTGCCATACACACACAGGCCCGAAATACACACACATGCACAAACAGGACCTAAACATGCATTAGCTGGAGAGAAAGTACCTCAGCAGTGTCCAGGAAACGAGCTGGCACCTCTCCAGCTACCAGTCCACGCTCCATATTTGGTCCAGGCGGGGTCTTGAGCCGGCGACCCTCTGGTTCCCAACCCGAGTACCTGTGGACTGAGTGACCACCGCCCCACCATGCCCTAGAACAGTGGTTCCCACCTGGTGGGTCACGGCCCAAAAGTGGGTTGCAGGTCCATTCTGAATGGACCACAACTGACTCACAAATGTGTCAGCTCTGTACAAAAATTTAAAAAAGTTAAGTATGATGAATTTCTGATACAGAGGTTTTACTTTGAGGTGCCACTTTCCTGCTGCAGAGAGAACGACTAACGGACAGCTACTTGACAAAGACAGCGAATTAGCATGACGGCGTGGCCAAATGCAAGTACGATACTGAACGTTTTGATGTGTGGACCTTGAAGAAGTAATGACTAAGCAGAAATCTGGACCCTGTGGCTAGGGATGCACCGATCCAATATCTGGATCGAATATCAGTCCCGATATTATCAAAATAGATGGATCCGATATCGGAAAATGCAACCTATACCTGAGGCGATCCTTTCCTTTAAATCTTTTGTGACGTGAGCTACGTCATACGTCATGGAGCATGGAGTCTGCTGTGTGGAGGTATTTCACACTATTTCAACTGCTGCTGCACAATTGTTTATTTTTGTTGAAAATAAATAGTTCATCACTGCATTAATCTGTTTCATCTTGTTTCATGTTATCTTAGGAAAGAACTGTGTAGTCATCAATGCCTGATGCCTCTAGTCTTTTCTCTTCTACATGTAAAGGTATATAGCTTTTTAGGTCAACCATGGTATCGGATCGGTATCGGGTATCGGCTGATACTCAAAGCCACAGCATAGGGATCGGTATCTAAACGGAAAAAGCTGGATCGGTGCATCTCTACCCGTGGCTGGACCAGCTGAAAACCACTGCCCTAGAATGCATGGCAATCGATAACATTATATACATGCACTTGTCAAACTGAATAATAATATAATTCCACTGATATGATGGCCATATGTTCCACAGCAGACATTTTGACATGTCATAAAGCACAGGCGTTACCTTCATGAAGACTCTTCCCATTGCTCTTTTATCCCGTCTACTCCAGATGAAACCTTCTGTACATGGAGTTAGGAATACAGAGTGTCAACGATCTACATATAGAAGGTACATGTGCCACCTTTGCATAACTACAAACGAAATTCCGTCTTCCAGATAATCATTTTCTCAGGCACTTACAGATGAGAGATTATAGAAAACATCTAATAGGACTTGTCTTAAACATCACCCAACCGAAATAACTTCATGTCCTACCTATACGACACCCTGCTATCATAAGTCTCTCAGTCTTCGGAAAGTTGCAAAGCCAAAGTATTCAAATATCAGATGACAAATGGGAAGAAAGTCTCGAACACAATGCCAGACACTGCCTTATCCCATTTTAAACACTACACAGATACTACAAAACATTCCTCGGGAGCAACCCTCTCTCACAGCGTTGTCTTGTGCCCTCAGGTGATATTTCACCAGAACCAGAAGCTATGTTAAACATTCTGGGTGTATTCAAAGCATTAAGACAACATTCCTCTCCTACTGTATCATTACGGCAAAAAAGCTATGACTAATTTCATGGAAAGGAATGACGAATACAACTATCCAACGAATATGTGGCTACATGATCTAACCAGCATGCCACATTTGGAAGGATAAGACATGTCTTAAAGGGCAGACTCCCACAATATATCACACCTCACACAAAGGACCTGAGTTGTAATGTTCTCTTCTACAGTATCCCATTCTGAGTATGAGTTAATAAGCAAGACGAGGGTGATGGATAAGGGAATAGAAGGGGTTAAGGAAGGCCGTATCTAGACTTAGTTTCCCTTTTTTCCATTTTATTTTATTTTCATTCTTTTTCCACTTTATTTACTTTATGCACAGTTAATACACTAATGTTTTGTCTTCTTAACAGCTACATGTTTTCCTGCATTTGTGAACGTATTATTTCACAACTCTTTTCTGTAAAATGAAATGAGCACTGACGCTGCAACATGTGATATGTATTTTCATCTTTGGCTCAATAAAAACTGCCCCATAACTAAAATATACATATTTTAAAAAATAACGTCATTGTGGCTTTAAACCTACACCATGAGTCATAAATATTTTCTTAAACTATTTTAGAGGTTTGGGGATAATGGCAGCCTATTTGGTTGCGATTATTATATATGTTTTATCAGTATATTGGCGGGACGGGGTTAACCCTAACCCTCATGTTTGAATACGTGTATATCATAATCACTGCCTTGCTCTGGAGTTCTCATTCTGCTGTTGGAAATCAAAAATGCAGAAACAAAATTGTTCCTTAATTGCTTTTATGATGATACATTTTCATTAAATATCATCAATCCCTCTTAAAAATCATTGTAAATTAATTGCACATTAAATGTCAGTGGGCCCATCTCGCAAAAGAGGTGCAATGAAATTAGTTTAACAGCCTCAGAGGATCATCGCTTCATTAGGGAGAATCACATCATTGTTTTTGCGTGTTTTGGGATATTTTCTGCTGATCATATATAATAGATTACCTGACTCACTTAAGTCTTAAATATTATCACTGTTTGTTTCTGGTGAGTTGAAATGAACGGAGGTCAGTGGCTGCCTGCAGTAGCAGAATGTAACTAAGTACATTTTATGTACAAACTTGAGGTATTTGTACTCGAGTACTTCAATACTAATATCTGATCATTTTACTTAGATTTTTACACACAAAACATGAAAATGGACGAGTGCGGCTGAGTTATTTCTTCACGCAGGAAAATATCATGATTTCAGCTTCTTAAATTTAGGGATTTGCTGCTTTCCTTTGAATTGTTTTAATTATTTTGATGATTAAATTGATTTTTTTTCTGCATTCAGTACTTTTAATACCTTTAATACATTTTCCTGAGTGTACACACATACAATGCAGGGCTTTTACAGCGTTGTATTAGCATTAAGTACAGGATCTTAATACTCCCTCCCCCCACCAGCTGCCTGTACAGCAGGAAAAACCAAGCAGGAAATCCAAGAATCTAACTCCACTGTATGCTGTAAATGATTAGCTTTAATTCAAACTATACAGCATGGTTCATAGGGAACCTTCAAGACAAGCAAATGCTGCATAACCCTGTAACTTTTGGGTGACAGTGTCGCTGCAAACTCAGTTCAACCTTTCCGTTTTGTGAGGTTTGCAGGATGCTGCCTGTTCGGTCTTTGTTTATAATTTAGACCTCATCTGTGGACGCAAGTGTGACCTTGTGCAGCTTTGAGCTGTCTCAGCAGAGCGTCTGACCATGGTGGCTGACACAGCGAGACGTCTGCCTGTTTGGGGACAGAGGGTGTATGTAGGTCAGCCATGGGCCCGCATGCTGTGACAGCAGCACGGTCACTGTGCTGTGCAGCAGGACAGGGATTGGAGTGGACAGAGAGAGCCGGCGTGGAGAGAGGCCCCCCTCACACGTCAGCACCGATACTTCCTCATTTGCCCCCTTAAACACTTTGACATTATCAGGCCACACAGAGCAACGTCCAGCCTCATTATTCTCACCTTTGGTACTGCAGCAAAACGAGCAAAGAGAGGCAAGAGAAGAAGAAATAGTGAGCAGACATCAGATCATGGTGCGTGTCTGAAATGTTGGGATGCTCATTTGATGGGTGGATATCTGCCCATGTCAAGACACGTAACATGAGCGGTGTTCAATTACAAGGTTACAGATTTGACAATACAAAGCTGAAACACCAGCTGACTGCAAAAATTAACGGCTGTGACACTGTTTCCTGTTTCAGATTCTAAAAAAGGGCAAAATTACTTCAAAATTTTGCAGAATCGTTACTTTTTCAAGGTTTTCAAACAGCGTTACAGATAAAGTGATGCTGTAAATGAAGTCACTGTGCAACCAGGTCGTTCTTTTGTAACTTGTTTTATTGAAAAAGAGTCAATAGCACAGTTCCATATACAAACTATAACAATCCCATGACTGGTGACACACTGCCATCTAGTGGCTAACACACTGAGGCTCAGATGATGTATCAAAAATGAGAAGTGCACCCTAATGAATGAAACAGCTTCACAGAGAACTTCGTTGATCTAATTTATGAAAAAAATGGCATTATATACAGAGGTGAGGTATTAGAAATATTTGCTGCAGGTGAGTCTCTGACATGTAAGAAATGTTGGGTGAAGAAATAAAGACAGAGCTCATCGATTATAAGGATGCATCGAACCAGATGCAGATTTGATGTTTGTCTTGATGCTGCTTGGCATTTTTCCTGAGGAAGGAAAAAAAAAGAGATCATTAATGCTTGGTTATAATGTTTTACATGCAGAAATCTACAGGTCATATGTGGGGTTATTTGCACACAAATTAGTTCCCTTAATTATTATGGTCATTTGAGATTCATTTCTGTCTCGCAGCATCAGCACTTTATACAGGAAGTCAAATAAACACTTACCTTGACCCTGACTGAATGAAATATTATTTATCAGGTCAATCTATTGCAGTTTAAATTATTTGTGAAAGGGTACCAAAACATGGTGTCATCATTCATATAATTCAACCTTCATACTGTATTTATTAAAATATTTTACAGAGAATTTTAAAGGGTGGGTCCATTTTTTTTGTTTTCATGTATCCAACTTAGAACATTTACATTTTGGTCAGAGTACGTACGTTTTAGCGTTGCAATATTATTTTTCTAAGCCCTTCTAAAAACATGTGACCTGATGTAGGTTCCTGCATGACGACGTCATTTCATACAAAACCCCCTCGACCAGCCAATGTGCCTCTTCATGACTGAGAACCGTGTGTTATCAATCGTCTATATTCCTCTTACCGGCATGAAAGCTAAGTGACGCACTGCTGTGGACACCACGTTAGTTCAGATCAGAAAGTCACACAATAACACAAAGTAACAAACCGCAACTCCCGTGTTCTGTGAGGTAAAATCCCCGTTTTTGTCAAAGGAGTCTGGTGACTTTGAAGAGAGCGATATAACGTGTTGCTGTAGCAGTGATGGGATTTCCTCTGTGGTAATTCAAGCCCTGATCACACAGAAAGCATTTTAGCAGCTGGAGGCGGCTTTTTGTAACTGTTTTTAACAAGAATGGAGTTCTTTGCTCGCTGTTCTTGCGTTGCAATGTGCCTCGTGTTTCTGCACTCTAGGCGCCTGCCCTTTTTTGCCAGAGCACCCTGAACTCCTCAAGTTGGAAAAAACCTAAACCGAGAGCACAAAAGTGCCCCACATCATCTCTGCTTTTCCCCCATTGGCCAACTAAAGTTTGGTAAACAATGGAGGAGAAACTGGTGGTAGTGGTTGCTGGATACCCAGAGCTGTACGACTTTACAAAGCACAGTTAACAGTCTCGATGAAAAACAGCAGGCGTGGAAGCACATAAGTGCAGTATGTGAGATGGCCATCATGGAGGAGAAGCTCCTGGACCAACTGGTGGCACTCTCCTTGATCCACCCTCTTTTTTAGGGTCTCATGTACCCACACAGATCTCTGTTTCCCTGTGCCCAACAAACTATTCACTGACAGCCTCTAACCCCCAACCAGAGCTACAGCAAGTACCCTCTGCCTCAACATTTTAAGAACAAGATACTAATTACTGTCAAATAAATAAAATAATAAATGGTACATTGATTACACAGGAAGGTTTGGGTAAGGAGGTGCAGGGGTGGCTGCCTAGGAATATTAAAAAGACGCAGCAAGCGTTTTTTTGCCAGTGGCATTCAATTTAAAAAAAAAAAAGAAAACAACAAAGACAATGCGGTGCTGCTTGCGTTTTGCAACCTGTAAAACACTTTCTGTGTGATCGGGGCCTTTGGGTTGCTCAACAGCACAATATTAAGTATTACTGCCATTTATTCTTGTTTTTGTTTTTGCAAATTACTTCATTTATCCTGATAATTGTATCCTGTTTTGCCTTTAATTGATTGGACAGTTAAGTGTGAAAGGGGGAGTCACAGAGACGGAATGACATGCAGCAAAGGGCCGCAGGCTGGAATTGAACTCGGACCTTTGTGTATAAGGCGCCTGCTTTATCCACTAAGCCACCGACGCCCCAGCTCTCACCACTCTGACATACATCACTGGATGGGCGTTTATTAAAACAGAATACAACAAGAGAGCGCAGATGGACCCACCCTTTAATGTAAAAACCCTGTGCACCTTAAACTCATTCACATCCTAAAATATAGAAATTCAAAGCATCAATTCATCGACCAAACATCGTCACAGTTACACACATACACGGGGAGATGAAGAGCAGCAAGTGGAAAACAAACGGTCAGAGTTGTCCGGTGAAATACTAACCCAGCTCTCCAGGTCTCCTACCTGGCTGCCCTTGCTGCTGTGGAGCCACCGGTCCTCCCATACCTGCTTGCTGGCTTGAACTGCCACCAATGGTGACCTGCTGTAAGGTTGGCCCTCCACTCATCATGGGCCCTTGGCCTGGATGACCAGGGGCCACTGGACCTGGAGGCCTACACTTGGAGAGCCCCTTTCCAAAAGCGACAGCTCCGACCAACGCGTTTGTGTCGGCAGGGTTGAAAGACGGTTTGTTCTGTCGTATTGCTGTAAAAAAAGACATGAAGTGTCAACATATTTAAATGTATAAATACATTTTACAAAGAATAACCTGGAAACATAAAAAAAAAACCATACCTGCACTTTCTGCATCTCTGTCATCACGAGGATTGTTAAGCTTCTCCAACAGATTGGAACACAGTTTATTCAACGTCTGGATCTGTTTCTGTTGACAGAAATATAACCAGGTGGGTTTGAGCGATTAGAAATATTCTGCAGACGTAAACAATGTAAGACTATTCTACATTTTCGCACAGCCTAACTACTTAATGGGATTGTTCAGATGTTTTAAAATAAGTTTGTATGGAGTACTTAGCCATAGTTAATATAATACCTACAGTCAGAGGTGTCGTGCTGATTGTTTAAGTCTCAGAGTGTGATTATGACGCAGTACACGGTTAAATTGTGGCTTGTTTCAAAGGATATATAAATATTGTTCCTACTGTGGCAACTATAACCGATGACGTGATCAAATAATAGATCAACTTTATGAATCTTTCATTATGTTGAGTGTGTTAGGCAGCTCTCAGCCAAACATCTAGCTAAGTAATATTAGGCAATACCATAGATGTAGCAGGTTGAACACAAGTAATTTGAATGATTTCATTTACTCATTTGTGCCGTGCAAACGTAGCTGCATATGAAACATCCACTCTGAGGAAACGTTGGAGCACAGGCATGCAGGGGTCGAACTCATCTAATAGGTGTGACTAAGAAAACGCAGCGAAGCAAGGCTGGATGTCGTAAACAGCAGTCTGGCGGCAAGGTAAAGCAGTAAAATTATTCTAAATATAGCGAACACTCAAAGTGATACTGATTCTTTTTAGGTGGATAAAATACGTTTTGCAGCTACACATGTACACAGCAGTACATTGCTTAGCTTCTGTGGCAGCACTCCTGCCTGTGTGCTGACCAACATCTGCTGCACGTCATACACTGACACTGGATAAGTACCTCATACAACCCCACTTCAAATAATCTGAACAATCCCTTTAACGTTTATGCATGTCAGTAAGACAGCATCAGTCCATTCAGTCCATACAATACCCAGCTGACCTGTGCCACCTCTGGGCCAATTCGTCCTGCCTCTGCACTCAGCTGTTTCTCTTGCTCCTCCACCTCTGGATCTGGTTTAGTTCGCAAGTAGTCTGGTACAATCTCATGGCTGAACACTGGGACACGCTGCTCTGTGAGTTTCTGTAGGGAGAACAAGCAGAGAGCGAGATTGTAAACAGACAGCTCAGAGAGACTGCTTGAAAAACACATGGAAGAAGCAGACGTGTTAGTCGCGGGCTCTGATACTCACTGCTAAATCCTCATCTCGGTCTGGAGACAGAAGCAGCGGTATTATAACCTGGTTGCGAAAAGATGGCGTCTTTTCATTCTTGAGCAGTTTATTGATAGTGTTCAGCTGACCGGATAGCAGAGCAAAGTTGTCCAAAACAGAGGGCCTGAATGACACAAATATATTACAGCATCAGGAAAAAAAACACTCCAGAGGAACATCGTTAAAATCCTAATCTGTACATTTTGATTACAAAACATCAAACATCTTGTGTCATAAGCGTGAAGTTATTTCACCGCATTGCTTTGATACAGTTGGGAAAAAAAGTCTTGATACAACAAACACTCACCAGTCACTTTATTAAGTACACCTGCTCAACTGCTTGTTGAAATGGCAGATAGCTAATCAGCCAGTTATGTGGCAGCAACTCAATGCATTTAGTCATGAAGACATGGTGAAGACAACCTGCTGAAGTTCAAAGTGAGCATCAGAATGAGGAAGAAAGGTGATTTAAGTGACTTTGAACGTGGCATGGTTGTTGGCGACAGACGGGCTGGTCTGAGTATTTACTGGGATTTTCACACACAACCATCTCTAGGGTTTACAGAGGATGGTCCGACAAAGAGAAAACATCCAGTGAGCAGCAGTTCTCTGGGTGAAAATGCCTTGTTGATGCCAGAGGTCAGAGGAGAATGGCCAGACTGGTTCAAGATGACAGGAAGGCAACAGTAACTCAAATAACCACTGGTTCCAACCAAGGTCTGCAGAAGACCATCTCTGAACCAACAACACGTCCAACCTTGAAGCAGATGGGCTACAGCAGCAGAAGACCACACCAGGTGCCACTCCTGTCAGCTAACAACAGGAAACTGAGGCTACAGTTCACACAGGCTCACCAAAACTGGACAATAGAAGATTGGAAAAACGTTGCCTGGTCTGATGAGTCTGGATTTCTGCTGCCACATTCAGATGGTAGGGTCAGAATTTGGTGTAAACAACATGAAAGCATGGATCCATCCTGCCTTGTATCAACGGTTCAGGCTGCTGCTGGTGGTGTAATGGTGTGGGGGAGATTTTAGTACCAACTGAGCATGGTTTAAACACCACAGCCTACCTGAGTGTTGTTGCTGACCATGTCCATCCCTTTATGACCACAGTGTACCCATCTTCTGATGGCTACTTCCAGCAGGATAACGCACCATGTCACAAAGCTCAGATCATCTCAAACTGGCTTCTTGAACATGACAATGAGTTCACTGTACTCCAGTGGCCTCCACAGTCACCAGATCTCAGCCCAATAGAGCACCTTTGGGATGTGCTGGAACAGGAGACTCACATCATGGATGTGCATCCGACAAATCTGCAGCAACTGTGTGATGTCATCATGTCAATATGGACCAAAATGTCTGAGGAGTGTTTCCAGCACCTTGTTGAATCTGTGACACCAAGAATTAAGGCAGTTCTGAAGGCAAAAGGAGTCCAACCTGGTACTAGCAAGGTGTACCTAATAAAGTGGCCGGTGAGTGTATTTACCTTAGCAATACTGTTGCTATGATAGTAGAAACTGGTACAGATTAGTATTTCGATAAAATTGTGCTTTACTTACCATGTTAATCGCTCGTATTCATTTTCCAACTTATAAATGAAACTGTGAAGAGCGTTTTTGACGTGTGCGACCCGAGAAATGAGAGACTCCACCGCCGCCTCCAGCTGCTTCTCTTCTCTTTGCTAAGAGTGATACAAGACAACAAACTCCGTCTGATGAACAAAACCCAAAATACACACGACACACACCAAACAAACCTAACGACAGTCTGTGGTAACCCCAAAGTTTATCAATGTAAATGTTAGTTCAATTTTAAATTAAACCTGAAACGACTGTAATGCTAAACTAGCTAGCTTGAATGCAAACTTATTTAGCTGTTAATGTTAGCATGCTAGCTACTGCTAGCGCTACAAACAAGTCAAACAGAAGCACCGTGTATAAGCGTGTGCACAATAAACTTTACAGAAAATACTAGTAAATAATATAACAAAGTATCACACTGTGAATTACAATATATGAGCATTAAAATGACATTACCTGCATTGTTGAACTACAAACTCACGAAGAAACGCTCCGACCGGTCAAGGCTGAATAACTTCCGGTTCACGTTGTCAAAATAAATGCATGTGTTTTAAATTTGTGAAGCCACTATGCATTTTTCTCCTCCACACGGAAGCATACTAAAATAACAATAAATAAATAAATAAATAAATAAATAAATAAATAAAATAGACTTAAATCCAATTCAATTAAATTATAATTTTTTTTAAATGCATGAAGTAGTGAAATGTAACTAAGCATATTTACTCATGTACACTTGACAGGCAAATATTGTACCACATATCTTCACATTCGGTGATTTTGAATTACAGTTTTTTAGGCAAACTGGAGGACTAAACTTTCCTTTATGGATGGAAAAAAAATCCTCCCACTTCTAAAAATAACTTAGCTGTTTAAAAATTGGATTAGCTGGCAAAGGCATTGTGAAATGTTCAGTGTCCTATTCCTAATTTCACTAAAGCAAAGAATCCCAGTACTCCATCCACAACTGAATCTAAAACGTGATCCAAAACAATAACTGGGGTATATTAAATATTATGTATGTGCATCAACCTAAAAATACAAGGTTTGCACAAGAGATGACAATAGTACTACACACAGCCATTCCACTACAATATTTCTGGTAAAAATATGTAATATTGCAGATAACATTGTAGTGCAAAGGCTGCTGCACTATATCCTGGCCAGCTAATTAGTATTGGAAAATAACTGCTTAATGATACAGAACCAATGTCATGCCCAATATAAGATGAGCATCATTAAGTAAGTAAGTAAGTAAATTTTATTTATATAGCACTTCTCACAGAGAGGACTAACAAAGTGCTTCACAAGATAAAATACAAAAAATACAATATCAGAAACAATGCAAAAAAAATACACAAAAACAAATAAAAAGTAAAGTGCAGCGAAATACAGAGATGATACAATGGACAATTAATGGAACGCATGCCCAAACAGATGTGTTTTTAACTGCTTTTTAAAAATGTCCACAGAAGAGGCTGCTCTCAGCTCATGAGGTAGTGCATTCCACCATTTCGGTGCAACAGCCTTACAGGCTCTATCACCTTTCGTCTTTAATCTTGTGTGAGGAACAGTAAGTAGGTGGCCTTCAGCAGACCGCAGTGACCTGACAGGACAGTGAAAGGACACCAGATCCGTCAAGTATGCAGGTGCTTGACCATGGAGGGCTCTGTAAGTGATGGTTAGAATCTTGTGCTGGATCCTGAAATGAACAGGGAGCCAGTGCAAGGATGCCAGGACTGGAGGGATGTGAGTGAACTTATGAGATCTGGACAGAAGCCTGGCGGCAGCGTTCTGGACTAGTTGGAGGCGGTCTAATGAAGTTTTATTGAGACAGGTGAAGAGAGAATTACAGTAATCTAGACGTGAGGAAATAAAAGCATGGATGATCATTTCTAGCTCGGAATAAGTTAACATGGATCTGAGTTTGGAAATGTTTTTGAGGTGGAAAAAGCAGGAGCGAGTGACAGTTTTGATGTGGTCATCGAAGAGCATGGCCTGATCAAATGTGACCCCAAGGTTTCTCAACTTGGGGCGCACATTTGCACTGAGGGACCCTAAGCAGCTGGCCACTTTAGATGCTGAGGCATCAGGTGCAATAATTAAAATCTCAGTTTTAGCTGTGTTCAACTGAAGGGAGTTAGAAGACATCCAGTCCTTAATTACATTCATACAATCGTGCAGTGAGTCAATTCCATCGGTCCTATCAGGGTTAAAAGAAAAATATAACTGGAGGTCATCTGCATATATATGGTATGAGATACCTTCAAAATTGCTGATGACATCCCTGAGAGGGAGCATGTATAGCATAAAGAGGATAGACCCAAGCACTGAACCTTGGGGCACCCCGCAAGAAAGGGGGGCAAACTGATTTATGAGGGCCAACAGCCACAGAAAAGGATCGATGAGACAGATAGGATTTAAACCAATGAAGGGCGGTCCCTGAGATTCCTACCCTGTCCCTCAGCCTGTCTAAAAGTACGCTGTCACTAACTGGTTTGCAACTGCTTTTTCTAGAATCTTAGATACAAAGGGCAACTTGGAAATGGGCCGTAGTTACTAAGAACATCGGGGTCCAGATTGGGCTTTTTGAGAAGCGGCTGAACAACCGCTTGCTTTAAATGGGATGGGACACAACCAGAAACCAGTGAGCTATTGATTATGGAGAGCAGAGATGGACCAATAGTGCTGAAAACATTTTTCAGCAAAGTTGTGGGCAGGATATCCAGCGGACTAGAAGAGATCTTCATAGTGCACACAAGATCTGCTAAGTCTTGTAAGGAGACAGGTGAGAAATTGTCAATAATTGACTGTTGTTTGGGAGGATCAGGAAGGGAGGAGGAGGAGGGTGTTATACTGGCCTTGGCACTGGCAACCTTATTCACAAAATACATTAAAAAATTGCTATAGTCCTCATCAGAGGACACAGGTAGAGCAGGCGGTTGCGCACCAGTAATGCTACTTATAGTGTCAAAAATGACCCTGGGATTTCTCTAGTTGGAGAATTTTAAAATAAGAGGCTCTGGCCACCCTAACAACAGAATTGAATTCAGCTAACAGTTCTTTAAAATAAAGACGATGCACATGAAGCTAGTAGTAGTAGAAAGTATGCACTACATGAAATAGTAGTGCATACTTTCATTTCAAGAACACAGATGTTTAAAATATTATGCCAAAGAATGCTCATATTTAGTAGCTGCAGGCACATGGAAACAGGGTATTGTTAGCACATGAATGGTAATGAATAATAATTAATCAATTTCCCTACAGGGATGATAAAGTACATTGAATCGTATCGTATCATATCGTAATCAGGGCAGATACTAACAGTACAAAAGTAAAAAGCTGCTGGTCCTCAGGTATTTTCACATGACCTTATCTGCCCCCATCAAACATGTTTGGACACCCCTGAGTTACAATGTAAGAGATCGAACTGGAACTGGAGATGTCACTGATTTCACTGTACTGGCAAAAGTCAACTGCATATTTGTAAAATTGTCAATATTATACATGCTTGAAACTAATGTGTTTGTCAGTTGTTACTAAAGAGGT
Organism: Epinephelus fuscoguttatus; assembly: GCF_011397635.1. Classification (NCBI taxonomy): domain Eukaryota; kingdom Metazoa; phylum Chordata; class Actinopteri; order Perciformes; family Serranidae; genus Epinephelus; species Epinephelus fuscoguttatus. The sequence continues at coordinate 36,521,661 of NC_064761.1, forward strand.
GGTAGTAATTTATATTTTACTCAGAAGCAAGCAAACAGCAAAAGAGACTTTTTATCTAAAACATTTTATTTTGATAAAAAGGTGTTAGTTGTTCAATTGTGTCAGTTCAGCATGAAGTATAAAAATCTCGTACCAACTGACAGATGCTGATGCTCAGTTCACTACACACAGCATTTCTGATTAAGGCTCATGGTCGTTCTCACACACACACCAGCATTTCTTCTTTTTGTAATACGCAGATTTCTATTCATGTATTTGGTTAATTCTAAAGTAGGCTCACTTGTTGGATGAAGAAAGTAGAGAATTTTGAACAGGTTCTTAGGTTCTCACAGACCTGCCTCTCTCTACGTACATGTGAGATGCAAACATAGGCTACACCCACACTTATACGCTTTCATTTTAATACGGCGGTTTTGGGGGTTTCAATATGTCAGAGTAGTGTAGGCACTAGGCGTATGCAGCAATAGAGATGCGTTTTAAATGAAAACGTGTTTGTGTGGATGTAACGTTTGTGCAAAGAGAGTGCTACATGTACTCATATCTGGTGCATAGATCATGAATGAAGGGAGAAGTGCAGCTTTTAATTCACATTTGTGGCACAACTTGGTGAGAGGAGTTTAGAAGAGGCTCTCGACGTCGCCCATTTCTACGACCACAGTCTTCAGCTGGGAGTAGTACTCGATTGTCACCTGGCCGTTCTCTCTGCCAAAGCCTGATAAAGCACAGTAGAGATTGTGTTAACACGTCTGTTTTAATGATTCAGCGAAGGTAAGTCAGGTCACTCACTGCAATAAAGTGTAATACTGTGAATGTATCTCCTTTGCATTAACAATGACAAAAGTGGTGATTCTGACTATTTTAAAACACCCTACCTGAGTTCTTGTATCCTCCAAATGGCACCTCCACAGGGCTGATGTTGTAGTTGTTGATGTAGCAGGTCCCTGCCTCCAGGTTCTCAGCCACACGATGGGCTCGAGAGATGTCCCTGCAGGCAGAGGAGAGGAACAGACTTCAGATTTTAAGCACAAAAAAAATTCAACAGTCTGTATGCAACTTGATCACACAGTTAACATGCTGCTTCATCTGCCCTCCAACCACAGAGAACACTATTGTGCAATAGTTTCCACTGGAACACCTGAACTGCTGCCAATAGAATGCAATAACCTCACTATCTACAAAAGCTAACGGTCAGCGGTGTGAATCAGGAGTGGCGACAGACTGCTGAGTAATGATGACAAGCTCAACTGTGCTCTGCTGACCTGGTGAAAACTCCAGAGGCCAATCCAAAGGTGGTGTTGTTGGCCCTCTGGATCACTTCTTCCTCTGTGTCGAAAGGCAGCACGGACATGACCGGGCCAAAGATCTCCTCCTTCACACAGGTCATGTCGTCTCTGCAGTTATCTGTTACAGGAAAAAGCAGTGGATGTAACACACGGTGCGAACTGGGACGGAGAATATTTGTGACCAGTTGGGCATGTCAGTCTGTAGGTTTATTTGCACACACAACCATACACACTCCGCTGATGGCTAATCGAAGCCACACACTCTTTTCTTGCCCGATGGTCAAACTTACTTGTCTAAAATAGAAAATATAAGCTTATTGAAAAATAAAATCAACAAGGATTTGGACAGTTATTTCTGTTGCTCGTTAATCCATTGCACAGTGCGTTTGAGATCAGAGCAGACACACAATCAGGAACACAGCCTCTGGTTGGATGCCTCTGCAAACCAGGCAAGTTGCACTTACAGTTTACATTTATGTCTGTGAAAACATGGATGCTTCTCACATGTCAGTTCAGTATCTGACCAAATGTCACCCCTTCTGTTCCTGAGATATAACTCTAAGTAATGGCCAAATAAGTGTTTGTCACAGAACATTATGATGTCACAGTGAAATTGACCTTTGACCGTTTAGATATAAAATGTCATAATTTCATCATTATGTCCTATTAGACATTTGTTTGAAATTTTGTCATAATTAGCATATGAATTCTAGAGTGTTTTATGAAGTCATAGTGACCTTTGACCACCAAATTATAAATCGGTTAATTCTTGGACGTTTGTGCCAAATTTGAGAAAATTCCCTTCACGAGAATGAGACACATGCAAGGTCACACTGATCTTTGACCTATAACAACCAAAATCGAATCCCTTCACCGTTGAGTCCAAGTGGATGTTTGTGCCAAATGTGAAGACATCTCTAGGCGTTCTTCAGATATTGCATTTACAAGAATGCGACACATGTATAGATGGACAGATGGACAACCCGGAAACATAATGCCTCCGGCCGCAGCTATCTCCGGGACAGAGGCATAGAAATTGATAAATAATCACAAAAGACATTTAGTTTGACTTCATCTTTACGATTCTCCAGAAAGACGCTGCAGTTTAAGGCTGGATTACAAAGCTTCTGAAAGGGATACGATCGCACCGTAGTCCTCGTTGGTACAGCACAATGGTTAGCTTCTGGGCAAAAACCAGTATGTCATACGTCTTCATCGACCCCAGAGTTGACTTTTATGGTGTTGAGTGTGTCAGATTTTTGTCATCAGTCCTGTTAATCGCTTTGTCGCTTGGTGGGGAGAGACTACAAAGAGACTTACCAAGTACGCAGGGTGACATGAAGTAGCCTCCTTTCAATTTGGGGTCACCGGGGACAAAGGGCTCTCCTCCACAAAGCACTTTGGCTCCCTGGAAAAAACAGACATATGAATCAAATAATTATGAGAATGAAGGTAGGAGTAATTAAACTTCATATAACTGCTGAGGTGCAGTGAGAGTGTCAGTGGTGCTATCACAGCTGATTTATTCTCAGATAAATGCCTCTCCACAGCTGCTCAATTCTTCCACAGGGATCATTAAATGTTCCTCTGATCTAATGATCGGAGGATTATAAACACACCTGTTGCTTGGCCTGGTTGACATATCCCAGCACTTTCTCCAGCTGTGGCTTGCTGATCAGCGCTCCCATTCGGGTGCCGTCCAACAGGGGGTCACCCACAGGGATGGCCTTAGTCCTCTTCACTACTTCTTCCAGGAACTTGGGCATGATCTCTCTCTGCACAAACACTCTGGTCCCATTGCAGCAAACCTGTACAATGCAGAATGTCGAATGTATCGGCTCAGGACGGGCTTGACATCATACGACACAAGGCATATATGATACAACTGCCTCACCTGTCCCTGCGTCAGGAAGTTTGCCATGAGTGCTCCTTTCACTGCATTTTCCAGTTCACAGTCTTTGAAGATCAGGAGAGGAGATTTCCCTCCGAGCTCCAGAGTCACCTGCTTCACACTCTTTGCAGACATTTCCATGACCTGAGGGCGGGGAGAACACACGGGGTATTAACAAGGTCAACTGAAGCCTTGTAGCCTTGTCAAGAGTTAGATCAATATCAGGTAATACTGTGAAAAGGCTTGGCCTGTGGTTTTTCCATACTTCTGCTGACAAACAAACTGCACTGAAAACATGTCCTTCTTGACCAAGGTGAAAAATTTGGTGCTGTCTCGGTCTCCGTACCTTCTTGCCTGTTGGCACACTGCCAGTGAAAGAGACTTTGGCGACCTTCGGGTGATGGCAGAGCAAGGTGCCAGTTTCTGCTCCACCTTGAACCACACAGAAGAGTCCGTCTGGTACCCCTGCCTCTTTGTAAATCTCAGCCAGAATGACGGCAGTCACAGGAGTCATTGGAGAGGGCTTAAATACCATGGCGTTACCTAAACAACCAGATTTAAACACGGTGAGTTATGGTGTGATTATTTTTAAGGGACCGGAGAGACACATTACTGCTGCACCATAATTATCTCAAGTCTTATAATAACTTGGTAATACACACTGTTACACACTCACCACATGCCAGAGCAGGAGCAGACTTCCATGTTGCGATCTGGAAGGGGTAATTCCATGCACCGATTCCCACGCACACACCAAGGGGCTCCCTCCTGGTGTAGGCAAAGGATCCACCAGGAAGCTGGACGTGCTGGCCTTCAAAGAACCAAATATAACGCAACATTAAACGCCAAGTTTTGGAACTTAAAATAACAGTGTGTAAGACTTGAGGGGATTTAGTGGCATCTAGCAGTGAAGTTTGCAATGAGATGAAACTTCTCCCGGTTAGAATTCCTTCACTGTTCATTGTTCAGAAGGTTTTAACATGGAGACAGGACAGGCCTCTCCGAAACAAACACACCCAGTAAAAACACTGAATAAAGCAGTTTCATGTTAGAAATGAGTGTTTCAAAAACTAAAGTGCACCCACCTGCAAGTGTACCAGCCATGCCAGCATAGTACTCAATGGTCTGCCAGGAAATATCGATATCAACCAGTGCTTCAGTGATGGACTTGCCATTGTTGATCACTTCCAGCTTTGCAATCTTCTCCCTTCTTTCCTATTTTTATCACAATAGCATAAAAAAAGAACAGCTGTTAGTACAAAACTTTGTCAGAACTATTAAAAAAGATATCAATGTAGTGAGTAGTTAGTAGGTAATTTAGTGTCATTACATGTATATAGATTTAAGAAGGAAAATACATCCATTTTCATAACACACACATGTTATTCCTATGGTCTACTGACAGTGAATGGTGAAAGATGTTCTAGATGACACTGAGAGCACCCAGGGGAGTGTTACAGTACACGGGTGCATTTTCTGTTTCAGAACTGAGAAGACTACATTAGTGTAAAGTTCACTTGGGTGTAACAAGAAACACAATCAGTCTCTCGTTCATAGACTGTAGAGCAGCTCCACGCTTTACACCCTATGATATCACAGGTTTCTGGTTTCTGGCTTTGAGAGAGGGCGGCTCATGTTCACCAGTATGGACTGACCTTTCATAGACCGGATAGGTATATAGGTGGTGTTCCCCTTTAAGATTATATAATCCTACCATGACATTAAAGAGGCAACAGACACACAAAAGGTTTATTTTGTGCAAATGTAGGCCAGCAGTGGAAGGAGGGGAGGGGAGTTTTTGCCTTTAATGAATAACTACTGTCTTACGGCATGCTTTCAACAGTCAGCTCCAATTTGAGCTGCGCAACAGTGATATCAAACTGGACAGACTCCAGACTACATGGACACAGATTGACCCTCACCCTGATAATGCGGGCGGCCTCTAACATCACCCGAGCTCTCTCCATGCCCGCCATCTTGCTCCACTTTAGGTAGGCAGCATGGGCGCTCTGTATGGCCTCATCCACCTCCTCAGCCCCACAGGGTACCATCTGGCACAAGACACGACCTGCACAGACAACAAGATCTACAGGTTACTTCATTACTTAACAAGCGGACTCTATCTCAGTTATTACCAGAGGTGGAAGAAGTAGTTAGACCTTCAACTTAAGTTTAAGTGGCAATAATGAGGTGTAGAAATACTCTGCGTTCAAAACTTGAGTGTTTACTTTGAGGACAGAAGTAAATATCGGATTTTAGTACAGTACCTGAGTAAATGCAGGGTTCCCCACACATTCATTTATACGTGGCGGCCTGCCATGATTAAAACATCTGCTGCCATGTTTTGATTTTCTATTTTTGGAAACTCATTGTCCATTTTTATTATACAAGATATGATTTAAACCTCGGGATACAAATGTGTCTTATTTGAAATTAAAATGACATGAAAATTGTGTATTTTAAGTTTGTCAAGTACACAAATACAAATTCTAAAAGGATTTGTTACTAAATTATATCTTCATTTTTCTCTCCAGCTAAATGCAAATCACAAAAATCTTCACTGGCGTAATGTAACTACAAACATTAATGTAAATACAGCACTTAAGCACAATTTGAGGTGCTTGTACTTCACTTGAGTCTTTTCTTTTTAATGCCACTTTATACTTTTACTGCACTACATTTCAGTGGGAAATTTGGTACATTTTGATTCGCTACATTGATCTGACAGCTTTAGTTGTCTCGCTTCAGCTACTTAAAGATTTTTTGCGTAAAAAACATTTTATGAAACATGATGCTTTGTTGTAAATCAATCCACCCAACAGTTAATACAAGTACAGCAGGCTGGGATTGGGTTAGTCTCAGGTCTTCCTCTTCCATCCACCTGTCCCACCGTCCCGCCTGACCACCACGCGGTCTAGAGCCTTCAGCCGCTCTGCCCCGACTCTGGACTCCCTCCAACCAGACAGTCGTGCCATCAGTCTCAAAGCCTCAAAACTCACCGCTTTCAAAAAGCCTCCCATCCATTTGACTTTATTCCTTAACTCATTGACTTTTTTTGGCTGTTATTTTCTCTATTTTCGCCTGTAAGGTGACCTTGAGTGGTAAAGGTGCCCATAAATAAAATGTTTTATTATTATTATTATTATTAATCAATTAGCCAACTGACACAAAATTATGCAAGAACTAGTCTTTTTTCTGCATTGGGTCCTTGTACTATTTTTACTTTAAATACATTTTCAATGCATGACTTTTACCTCTAACAGAGTATTTTGACAGTGTGGTACTAGTATTTACTTATGTAAAGGAACTGGATACTTCACCACTGCAAAATACTCAAAAGTAATTAAATATTATGAACGTATTTTAAATACACTTAATTAAAATACTTTCCATGTCTGCTTGTCATCACATGCCATAGTCAATCCACCCACCACAGAAGAAGAAAAGGGAGGGATAGAGTTACATAACATCATGTCATCATCGTCACCCTGCTGCACAGATGTGTGCACCCACCCACCTCATCCGACCTAACATTTTAACCAGTATGACCAGTTAAGACATGAAGCAGTGAACAATGAACCAGTCTGCAGTGTGCTGTATTTACCAGTCGCAGGTTCAAACACGGGCTCTGCGTTTTTCTCCTGCCGGGGCTTCACTCGTTTCCCACCCCAGAAATTCAGAGGCTCTGTGACCACCACGGTTCCTGTGCTGGCTCCGGGCATGGTGTCGAGGATTGACTGGGCCATTTTAAAAAGAGACAGTGGACCTGCAGGGACACGAAGCGTTACAGCAAAGTTATTTAATTAACTAACATTTAGGACAAGTGAGTCAAACTGCTCGCTCTTACCGTTACCTAACTGTCTGCACCACTGTAGTGCTATTAGCTAAACTAGCATGAGACACGACAGAATGCGCAGGTAAATTTAAACAGATATGCACAAAAAGGAAATTAGGCTTTACCGTTGTTGTTTCAGCAGACGGACTGGAAAGTGTCGATGGAGAGGTCGCATAAAAGGAACCTTTCACGCCCCGTTAACCAGTCAGGACACGCCTCCTGCTGCTGCCACCTAAGATTTTAACTGCGCCTATAGACAGTGGATTACGCCTTAAAGGGCAACACACACGGAAAATTACCAAATGTCGCGAGTATTGGAGGCCCTGTGTCCTGGAATTGCTATGGTAAAATGATTCGATATTAAAGTAAACTTTAAACACCTACTTTACTTCAAATGTATGGTAAAACTATTATCTAATAATTTCAATTGACTCGCTATTATTATGTTGATTAATGGACACAACATTATAGAGCTCCTAAGTTGCGTGTTTCTGGTACATGGGACTTTAAAAATCGATTTCTCATAATGTATTTCAATGGCTAGATGAAAATTATTTTCTGGTCCCGTTTGAATTGTGCCATAAATTTCACATATGTTGTTTGTGAATTTTTTATATATTTTTTCGTGCAAAGAAGGCTACAATTTAGCGGGAAGAAGTTTGATACTGTTTGGTTTTGTGTGAGAGCGCTTTGTGGACTACAGCTCTTCGCTGCTCTCGACGCGTATGATATACATCACCACTCGCACTCGGAACATGGCTGTGTCTCTTGTACACTTCACCGCCTTCTTCCAAGGAGAGGACAAAAGCCTTAAGCATGGCGAAAACCACTACAAGTCTGGACATGTGGAAAGTTTCAGTGGGGAGATTTTTGGTGATCTGATAGCTCCATACATCGTGGCAGAAGACGCAGCAGCAGCACTGTGAGGTGAAAAGTGGAGGGAAAAACTGAAGAATCATACAATAAACTGTCAAACTCTTAACATGAAAAAATATTATTTAGACCGACACAAAACATTTGTGTAATCCCAGGCATTTAATGACTGGGACCAGAAAATAATAATTTCCTCTCCATTGACTCCCATTCATATTTTCCAAGCCTAGAGGTCCGATGGGGGTCTACCGGAAGGGGCGTGACTTACGAGCTCTCTGACGTCATGGTGAAGCTGACCTTTGACCTTTTGGATATAAAATGCCATCACGTCATCATTTTATATCCAGTTCGACATTTCTTTGAAGTTTTGCCATAATTAGCATATGAATTAATTTGGTCACAGTGACCTTTGATCACCAAATTCTAATCAGTTAATTCTTGAGTTCAAGCGGACATTTGTGCCAAATTTGAGGAAATTCCCTCAACGCATTCTTGAGATATTGTGTTCACAACAATAAGACCAGCTCAATGTCACAGTGACCTTGACTTTCAAAATCTAATCAGTTCATTGTTAAGTTTGTGCCAAATTTAAAGAAATTCTTTCCATTTTATGCTATTAGACATTTGTGTGAAATCAGAATTAGAATCGGTTTTATTGCCAAGTAGGTTTTCACATACAAGGAATTTGGCTTGGTGTATTGGCGCATAACAAAGAGTATAAAATATATAAAAATAATATAAAGTAAAAGTATAAAAAGGAAATAGTATTAACAATTAAAAATAAAATCTGAGTACAAATAACAATAATAATAGTAACATAAAAAATATGTACACTGTAAATATGAATAGGGTGCCCATGTGTGCAATTAACAGTTGTGCAAAGTACGGCTGTGCAAGTTTAACTGTATGCAAATTTCAGTATAAGTATGAATTCTGAGTTTGGCCAAAAACATGTTTTGTGAGGTCACTGTGACCTTGATCTTTGACATTCAACCACCAAATTCTAATCAGTTCATTCTTGAGTCCACCTGGACATTTGTGCCAAATCTTATGAAAGTCCTCCAAGGCATTAGAGATACTGCGTGCACAACAACGAGAGGGGTGCAAGTACAGATGACCTTGACTTTTGCCAAGCAAAAAATCCAGTCAGCTCCTCGAGCATGAGTGGATGTTTGTGCCAAATAAAAATATTCCCTCAAGACATTCTTGAGATATTACGTGCATGAGAATTTGACCGATGAGGTCACAGTGACTTTGACCAACAAAATCTTATTAGTTCATTGTTAGGTCCAAGTGGACGTTTGTGCCAAGTTTGAAGAATTTCCCTGAGTGTTCTTGAGATATCGCATTCAAGAGAATAAAAAAGGACGGACGGATGGACAGACCTCCTCCTGCCACGGCTATTGCCAACACGGCGGCATAAAAATAAATCAGGAGGGGTAACAAATGTTGTTGAGCGGTGACATATTACTGATATATTATTGTACTGGAAAAATTTAAATGGAGCCCATCAGCCACTGGATGTTTGTAGAAATGTGATTATAAATGCTTGTTTGTCAGTTATTACTAAAAAAGTGGTAGTGAACTATCTTTACAGTCAATTAATCTTCAGATTCAGAAGCAACAAGCAAACTTTGAATCTAACATATTTAGCTGCTCAACAGTGTCATTTACTTGGATAATGCTAAACTAGGCTCACTTGTTGGGTGAAGAAAGTAGAGAACTGTGAACAGGAATACTTCCTCAGTTCTTACTGACCGGCTTCTGCAAGTACACATGTATGACACAAACACAGAGTACATCCACACTGATACGTTTTTATTTTAAAACAGTGTTTGAAAGTGAAAATGTTCTTTGTACATACAGACATTGTAGCACCATTTCAGAAATAATCTCCGTCCATACTAGCGTGCATGAAATAGCATGTCACATGACCATCCACGCACACTGGGCATGCATGTGCTGGTGTAAACAGGAAGTATATCATCTAGTTGGTTGCAGACAAGAGAACAGCAATGGTGACAAGTAAGACACGATTTTTTTTGCTTGGTGGACAAAATGGAATTATTACCTAAAGTAACACAAGTCAAGGTGGCAGAAAACAGATTGAGAGTCGTTGCAAAGCAAATACAGCATAACTGATAAGATCCAATCAGGAGGCACGTGGGTGTCTATGTCATCATTTTCAAAAGTCCCAGTTTACGTACGTCCGGACTAAAACACAATCCCAGCATTTTCAAACTAAAACAAGCTCAGCCACATCTTAAAAATTCTCTGTTTTAGGGGTAAACATAACAATAGCTAATGAATTTTAACATAAAAACGTACTGGTGTGGGTGTAGTGTTCGTGAAAGAAGAGAGAGCTACGTGTACTCAGATCTGGTGCATAGATCATGAATGAAGGTAGAGGTGCAGCTTTTAATTCACAGCTGTGGCACAACTTGGTGAGTTTAGAAGAGGCTCTCGACGTCGCCCATTTCTACGACCACAGTCTTCAGCTGGGAGTAGTACTCGATTGTCACCTGGCCGTTCTCTCTGCCAAAGCCTGATAAAGCACAGTAGAGATTGTGTTAACACCCTTCTCACCTGATTCAGTTAAGATAATTTAGGTCACTCACTGCAATAAAGTGTAATACTATGAATGTACTTCCTTTGCATATACGATGACAAAAATGGTGATTCTGACCATTTTTTAAACCCTACCTGAGTTCTTATATCCTCCAAATGGCACCATCACAGAGCCGGTGTTGTAGTTGTTGATGAAGCAGGTCCCTGCCTCCAGGTTCTCAGCCACACGATGGGCTCGAGAGATGTCCCTGCAGGCAGAGGAGAGGAACAGACTTCAGATTTTAAGCACAGCAATATGCAGCCTCATCTGCCCCCGACCACAGAGACTACTTTTGCGCAATAGTTTCCACGTGGCAGATTTTTTCATTGGCTGCGGTTCAGGGTTTTGCAAAAGCAGCCGTCAAAAAAACTGCCAAATGGAATGCAATAAGTACTGTGTGAACTGGATATAGAGAAACATGATTGCGTAAAAAGGCTGGCAGCTATCATCAGAAAACCTAACTAATGTTACACAGCAAGCTGGTGTTGTCGTCCAAACAATCAATATGATATTGTATTGTCTTCTGCTGACCTGGTGAAAACTCCAGAGGCCAATCCAAAGGTGGTGTCATTGGCCCTCTTGATCACTTCCTCCTCTGTGTCGAAAGGCAGCACGGACATGACTGGGCCAAAGATCTCCTCCTTCACACAGGTCATGTCATCTCTGCAGTTATCTGTGTCAGGAAAAAACAATGGATGTCACTCAGCTCTCAGGACTTTTGTAGCCTCCAACTGAATCTCTGTGGTTTGGAGTTCTCTCCTGCGTCCTGTTTGTACTCTCAGATATCTGCTTTATTTTACGGTTTCACGTTCGCTTTCAGCCGTGAAGGAGTCATGTTAAGTTACTGCTGATGATGCTGCTTCACAATAAAAGCTTTTAAATAACAAAATAAGGGTGGACTTTTATTGTAAGACAAGCCGTCATCAGTCAAAGACACTGTCTAGCAGGTAGCCCAGTTGTAATGGAACCGCAAATCCCTGCCATGCTGCGCTGACGTGCCGAGACCAAACCAAGATAGCACCAGTGTGGAAAAATGATACAGCATGTCAGATTCTTCTCATCAGTCCTTTTAAGTGCTTGGTAATGAAACACAGCTGGAATGGGTAGAAATGAGTGTGTTACAAGAAATCAAAACATCCTGGAGAATCCATAGAGAGACTTACCAAGTACGCAGGGTGACATGAAGTAGCCTCCTTTCAATTTGGGGTCACTGGGGACAAAGGGCTCTCCTCCACAAAGCACTTTAGCTCCCTGGAAAAAAACAGACATATGAGTCAAATAATTATGAGAATGAAGGTAGGAGTAATTAAACTTCACATAACTGCTGAGGTGCAGTGAGAGTGTCAGTGGTGCTATCACAGCTGATTTATTCTCAGATAAATGCCTCTCCACAGCTGCTCAATTCTTCCACAGGGATCATTAAATGTTCCTCTGATCTAATGATCGGAGGATTATAAACACACCTGTTGCTTGGCCTGGTTGACGTATCCCAGCACTTTCTCCAGCTGTGGCTTGCTGATCAGCGCTCCCATTCGGGTGCCGTCCAACAGGGGGTCACCCACAGGGATGGCCTTAGTCCTCTTTACTACTTCTTCCAGGAACTTGGGCATGATCTCTCTCTGCACAAACACTCTGGTCCCATTGCAGCAAACCTGTACAATGCAGAATGTCGAATGTATCGGCTCAGGACGGGCTTGACATCATACAACACAAGGCATATATGATACAACTGCCTCACCTGTCCCTGCGTCAGGAAGTTTGCCATGAGTGCTCCTTTCACTGCATTTCCCAGTTCACAGTCTTTGAAGATCAGGAGAGGAGATTTCCCTCCGAGCTCCAGAGTCACCTGCTTCACACCCTTTGCAGACATTTCCATGACCTGAGGGTGGGGAGAACACACGGGGTATTAACAAGAGGGAAAATTAGCGCCTTGTCACGTTCCTCAGGCCATTCCTGAACAGTTTCTGTGGTGTGACATGGTGCATTGTCCTGCTGGGGGGCATTGCTATCAGGGAGTGCTGTTGCCATGAGGGGGCGATTTGGTCTGCAACAGTGTTTGGTTGGGTGGAGCGTGTCAAGTGGCATCCACATGAATGCCGGGACCAAAGGTTCACCAGCAGAACAATGCATTGTAACAAGATGATCAATGTTATTCACTTAACCTGGCAGTGGTTTTAATGTTTTGACTGATCGGCGTTCAGCCACACTGGGTGCAAATAGCATTGTTGGCTACACATACGTGGGTGCTCAAAGCATCTTGCAAAATAATTCGTATATCCACCCTGCGAATGGGATCTGCTCCAAAATCGAATGGGTTCTTTCTGAGCCCATGCCACCACCGAGTTTCATGAAAATCAGGACAGTAATTTTTGTGTTATCCTGCTGACAGACAAACAAACTTTACCAAAACATAACCTCATGGGCAGACGTAAAAATGATTGCACTGTCTCGGTCTCCGTACCTTCTTGCCTGTTGGCACACTGCCAGTGAAAGAGACTTTGGCGACCTTTGGGTGATGGCAGAGCAAGGTGCCAGTTTCTGCTCCACCTTGAACCACACAGAAGAGTCCGTCTGGTACCCCTGCCTCTTTGTAAATCTCAGCCAGAATGACGGCAGTCACAGGAGTCATTGGAGAGGGCTTAAATACCATGGCGTTGCCTAAACAACCAGATTTAAACATGGTTATGGTGTGATTATTTTTAAGGGACAAGAGAGACACATTACTGCTGCACCATAATTATCTCAAGTCTTATAATAATTTGGTAATACACACTGTTACACACTCACCACATGCCAGAGCAGGAGCAGACTTCGATGCTGCGATCGCGAAGGGGTAATTCCATGCACCGATTCCCACGCACACACCAAGGGGCTCCCTCCTGGTGTAGGCAAAGGATCCACCAGGAAGCTGGACGTGCTGGCCTTCAAAGAACCAAACACGGCGCAACAGCAAAACATCACAATGCTAAATTTTACAGCTTAAGAAAATCACACTTTTCTGACAAAAACTAAAGTGTTGGTGCACCCACCTGCAAGCGTACCAGCCATGCCAGCATAGTACTCAATGGTCTGAGCGGAACAATCAATATCGCCCAGCGCTTCAGTGATGGTCTTGCCATTGTTGATCACCTCCAGCTTTGCAATCTTCTCACTTCTTTCCTTGTTTTGTTAGAATAAAAAGAACCAAAAAGTCTTGAAATACTAAATAAAAAAAGATGTAAAAAGATACTCTGTGGTGGTTTAGTCTCATTACATGTGTAATTTTAACATTATACAATCAAGTGCTGCAGATGTGACGTTTTTTTGTGGGCCGACACAGACGTTAGCATCACTCTGGTTGCCTTGTCAAAATGCCAGCGGGATTTTTCCATTGGATATTGGATTATTACAGAAAATATCTCTTGTTTAGTAAGATAATCCTCACAAACACACACCAATTTTTTTATGATTTGAGGCCTAAATGCAATTGCCAGAAGTAAAAAGCTAACGTTAGACTATAAACCAACGACACCCCAGCCGCATAAATTCATAATTGCTGGCACAACAAGGTCGTAAAGCTGTGTTTGGCATAATGATGATCTGTAGTTTCCTTTAGCCACTTGTTAGCATTAAGTTCTTTTTAAAGACACGTCAAAGCTTCAGAATTCACAAGTGGGGTATTTACTGACGAATTTCATGTCATAGAACAAAATGTGAAAGTCTCTCAAGCTTGTGTTAACCCCAGACCTTATTTCAGGCATCTAACCAAAAACCCATTGACTTGAAAACAAGGGAACCAGGAGTGCTAAAAAGCTGACTCATTTCCTGGTTTGAGGACTCATTCCTGCACCACTCTCTGTCGGTGACAAACGAAGGTTGAAATCCTTACCGGCATGACATTAAAGAGGCCACAGACACACAAAAGGTTTATTTTGTGCAAATGTAGGCCAGCAGTGGAAGGAGGGGAGGGGAGTTTTTGCCTTTAATGAATAACTACTGTCTTACGACATGCTTTCAACAGTCAGCTCCAATTTGAGTTGCGCAACAGTGATATCAAACTGGACAGACTCCAGACTACATGGACACAGATTGACCCTCACCCTGATAATTCGGGCGGCCTCTAACATCACTCGAGCTCTCTCCATGCCCGCCATCTTGCTCCATTTTAGGTAGGCAGCGTGGGCGCTCTGCATGGCCTCATCCACCTCCTCAGCCCCACAGGGTACCATCTGACACAAGACACGACCTGCACAGACAGGTTACACAGACTGAGCTCCAGGACAAACAAAAGAAGTGAGAGAAACATGAGGACTCTATCGCAAGTACTACTATATTGTAACAAGCGCAGCTGCAAAACTTGTTTTCAGATTTTCTCTTTTAAAAACATTCATTCAACTAAAAAAAGAAAAACCAGAGGGCACTCCACCCCAGCAAAGAAATCCCACAGCGTGGAAATACTCTGTTACAAGTCAGAGTACCACATTCAAAACGTTACTTAAGTAAAAGTAATTAAATATCAGTGTCAAAACATGTTAAAGCACTAAAAGTACTCGCTATGGAGAATATCAGAATGAGTCAGTATTAGGTCCAAAACTGTTTATTTTGTATATAAATGATAAATGTATGGAGTCCAGAAAATTTAAATTTGTTCGTAGACGACACTGTGCTCTTTGTTCGGGGGAAAATCTGCAGCAGCTTTTGATGGAGGTCACAACAGAAATGAGTGAATTAAAACAATGGTTTAGCATAAATAATTTGTCTTTAAATTTGAACAAAACTAAATTTATGTTGTTTGGAAACCATAGTATAGACACAGAAGTACAGATGACAATTGACAATGTTAATGTGGAAAGAGTCTACGAAACTAAAAATGTTCCTAAACAGATATACTTACACTGTGATTGTGTCAGGCCCCATTGCAGCGATACGTCTACTGCACCGCCATATTGGAGAGGGCAAGTAAACAAATGCAAGCAAACAAGGGAGCTGTGTTTTTCCGGACAAAGAGCCCTACAGCGTTTATATTTTTCAACCCTGATGATCTGCGTGTAGTAGATTCTGGAAATTTTTGTCTGTAGTTAATTATAATCTGGACATTTAGGCCACAATAACTGCTGGATGCTCAGTAGAGAACTGTGTGTTAGGCTTATATGAACTGAATTACTTTATTGCTGGAAAAACTACTTGAATTCAGCTTATTTTAAAATACTTGTGAAGACGTCATGACACAATGTAACTGATTATGAAGTAGACCACTTATCAACTTGCTAGCATGCTAGCTAGCTAACGCCATGTGCTTGATTCCCTGATCTTATGATCCAGCGGCAATGAGGCATCTGTGTGTTCCCATACCCACATTACCATACTATAAAGTATGCCAGAGACAGTATGTCCCAAGAAATAGTATGTCAAATGCAGTATGCCAAAAATACCAGGATGTTCTACTACGTCTGGTCCGATTTTGCAGTATGAAAGCCAGCATGCTTTTCTGGCTATTCTAACCCACAATCCTCTGCGCAGTAAAAAATCCGATCACATCAACTGAACCACAGACAGATGACAGCTTGACCGTTCATTGACAGCTGATTGACAGCTGTCAGAAGTCACAGTGACGGATGACAGCACGTTCAAGTCACTGATGACCAGATGAATAGTAATAACAGGAATATTGATTGTTTAAGTGAAAAAAATAATCATAAATATTATAAACAACAACTATAAAAATAACATTGACAGAGTAAGGGCGGGTAAGGGAGATGGTGCTTTTGCAGTTGCTGCTCCAAAGCTCTGGAATAGCCTTCACCTCTCAATCAAATCCTCCCACTACATTGACAATTGTAAGACAAATCTTAAAATGTACATGTTTTTAATTGCCTTTAGTTGTCTGCAGTGATTTTAATATTTTATTTTATTTTATTTTAATATTTTATTCTATTATCTTCTTAATGTTTGTAATTGTTCTTACCAGTTTTATTCTGTTTTATATTTGTGTACATTTTATATTGCCATATATTTGTGTGCCATTCTTTTATTTTGTACAGCACTTTGGGCAGCTACCATTGTTTTTAAATTAAGTTTAAGTTTATTTACTTTAATTAATCCCCCGGAGGGGAAATTAAATGTGCTATATAAATAAACTTGATCTCCATCTCTGGCAAATTTGGTAAGTGCTGTTTGTCTTATCTCCAAGGCCATGGGTATAAGAGCAAGAGGGTCAAAGTTCAGGGTGTAATGTTATGAGACAGTAGTATGTCTTGATTGTGTGCATACTGCATACAACAGTACATACTTTTTAAGGGCAGCTGTAATACCTACTGTATCTAGGGGGATGACCTTTTTTCACTTGAGCACATGGGTGCAGATCTTATGACAAGTTTGGGGGGGGACACAATCAGTTGTGATTTTTTTATTTAATTGCACGCGTGCAAATCATGCCCACAGAGCGCTTGAGATTGCCAGCATATTTCACGATTTCATAGAGGCTCATCACCATCACCAAGTCATTCAAAAAGCACTCCAAAGAGAATCATATGCTTACCTTTACTGTTTATTTCTCCTAAACAGCCAGTAGTACATGGAACCAGCCATCACCCTCCTTTTCACTGCTTTGCTGTTAGTTAATGCTACTTCTAGTTTCAGGGTCTCAGGCATGTTATGTCCACTCACGTTCTCATCTCTTGCCTCTCACGGATTCCCATTTCTCCTCATCATCTTCCCTTTCTCCCAGTATATAGGACTACTGTATACATTTGTTCAATTTCAATCATTTAAGCTATTTAGAATTGGGGGGGGCAATTTGTGTTTTTCAGAATTTGGGGGGGGACATGTCCCACCTGTCCCCCCCGGGATCTGCACCCATGCTTGACCACCTGTCCCACAAACTGTCTGTGTATGGCACTGGTCTCCACCAAAGCTGAAATGAAACCTACGCCCTTCTCTGATTACACAATGAACCAGTCTGCAGTGTGCTGTATTTACCAGTCGCAGGTTCAAACACGGGCTCTGCGTTTTTCTCCTGCCGGGGCTTCACTCGTTTCCCACCCCAGAAATTCAGAGGCTCTGTGACCACCGCGGTTCCTGTGCTGGCTCCGGGCATGGTGTCGAGGATTGACTGGGCCATTTTAAAAAGAGGCAGTGGACCTGCAGGGACACGAAGCGTTACAGCAAAGTTACTTGTAACAGCTAATATTAAAGACAAGTACAATGCACATAACTAAACAAGCACGAGGAAAAGCAGCACACCAGACCAGTAGATACATTTGAACATGGACTACAGAGGAAAAAACGTCAACCTTACCGTTAATGCGTCAGCACACAGACTGGATAGTGTTGACACAGAGGCAGAGAAAATATAATTTCACCTCCTCCCTCCAGTTGGACTTTGGAGCAAAGTCGGAAAAGCATTGAAATCTAGCATCTACAAGCATACACGTTGGGGTTTTCGTTTGATTTCATTAACTGTCCTTTTTTTCCGAATTCCATGTTCAATGTCCCAGTTTTTAAACTGGGAAGCGCTCCGTTCGGAGGTTACGTGGTTCGGAACTCCGAGTTCCGACTCCCAGTGTGACTGTAACGCACCACAAGGCGCGGGGGTCCTGAGAGGAGCTGGTAGCTGTGCCTGTGCTGTGGCGGTAACCACAGTGATCACATCCAGCTGTCTAATGACTGAGCTGGTGATTTTTCTGCCACATGAAGCCAGAGAAGAAAGAAAAATAATCACAACGGGTTTTTATTTTTATTTTTTTCAAGAACCAAAATATGTAAATATCCTATGCCTGTTGCATGTTGACTTTCCCAGATGTGGCAAATATTTGTTTTGTAATGTTGAGTAGCTAGTGTGACAATAATAAGAAGGCATTTGGACTCACCTGAAGTAGGCTAAATGTAAAATAACAGCATTCTAGTGGACAAACTGGCCCAGTGCCTGTTTCCACTGTAGTGAATGAACCACTAAGCGTTTTCTTGCACACGCATACCTTTGTGATTACTTGCAATGTATTCTTCGGATCTTCGGTGGTGTTAGTTGACAGAAACCTATTTATTTACTAGATTAATTTCTTATGTTTTAACATTGTGTGTTGCGGTAAGAAACGTAACACCTCCTGTGGTCCAAAACACACCGTTCCCCACACCTGTGTGTCTTTTGTACTTAATTGATTGACGTGACCCATCACCAATTCTAAAAACCTTGACTGCCCCCTTGTGGTGTGGCAGCAAACAAAAAACACCCATATTGGCTCCAACATTATGTTTATAATCATTTACATGAAGGCACGAGTGTGAATCATTTCAGTTTTATTTTATTATTAATTTTTGCACATAGCTTCTTTGCTTTTGTTTGTCAGAATACAGTTAAAGTTTTTGTGCTGAGATTCTTCATCCTGCTGAGATCAGCAAATGTTTAAATAAAACATATGCAGAAGGCATGAAGTTTTGGTGCATGATTGACATACCAGACAAATAACAGTTTGATCATGTATGGCTAGTGTTGATCAGGTAGGCCTTTGTTTACCAATGTTCATTCAGTCAGAAAACTGTAAAACTACATTATACATATATATATATATTAGTTATTTGTGTAAATACATATATACATATATATATATATATGTATGTATTTACACAAATAACTAATTGAGTTGGAATCATTTGCTGACAGCTTGGGCCCCCCCAGTTAAAAAATCCCATCTTACCCCTGGTCTAGTCATGTGACAGCTGACAATGCTTCAAATGCTGCTGCGAAGAAGCGCATATTCTTAAACATGGATGTTTCACTTATATCTTCAACACGGCAACGCAGAATATCTGTACAATCAGCATGGGTTCAAGGTGGACACTCAAGATTAGTGTCACTAAGTCAGAGTCCAACCAAATGTCTCCCCTTCTGTTCCTAAGATATGACGCTGAGTAATGTCCAGAAAAATGTTTTATGCAGAATATTATGATGTCACAGTGAAACTGACCTTTGACCTTTTGGATACAAAATGTCATTACTTCATGATCTTATTCTGTTAGACATTTGTGTGAAACTTTGTGATAATTAACACATGAATTCCTGAGTTTTGCCCAAAAACATTGTTTTGTAAGGTCACAGTGGCCTTGACCTTTGACAACCAAATTCTAATCAGTTCATCCCTGCATCCAAGTGGATGTTTGTGCCAAATTTGAGGAAGTTCCTTCATGGTGTTTTGAGATATTTGCAAGAATGAGATGGACGCAAGATCACAGTGACCTTGCCCTTTGACCACCAAATTAAAATCAGTTCATCGCTGAGTTGAAGTGAATTTTGTACCAAATTTGAAGAAATTCCCTAAAGGTGTTCTATCTAGATATCGCATTCACAAGAATGAGACGGACGCAAGGTCACCGTGGCCTTGACCTTTGATGACAAAATTCTAATCAGTTCTTCCCTGCATCTAAATGGATGTTTGTGCCAAATTTGAGGAAGTTCCCTTGAGGCATTTTGAGATATTCCATTCACAAAAATGAGATGGACTCATGGTCACAGTGACCTTGCCCTTTGACTTGTGACCACCAAATTCAAATCAGTTCATCGCTGAGTTCAAGTGAATGTTTGTGCCACATCTGAAGCAATTCCCTAAAGGTGTTTCATTTCATTCACAAGAATGAGATGGGCGCAAGGTCACAGTGGCCTTGACCTTTGACAGCCAGAATCTAATCAGCATCCAAGTGAACATTTGTGCCAAATTTGAGATAGTTCCTTTAAGACGTTTTGAGATATCGATGGATGCAAGATCACAGTGACCTTGCCTTCTGACCCTTGAAATCTAATCAGTTCATCGTTGAGTCCAAGCGGACATGTGCAAAATTTGAAGAAATTCCCTCAAGGCGTTCTTGAAATATCATGTACATGAGAATAGGATGGACGGACAGACGGATAACCTGAAAATAATTTCTCCGGCCATGGCTATCTCTGGTGTGGACACATAAAAATGAAAAACATGACTAAAGAGTAACCATAAAACTTTATTAATATGTAAGAAATAAGGATACAAACAATGACATCCAATAATACTGACAAACGGATCAGAGGTTACCGTGCCAATTAAAATCCTTAAACAATGTATGGCATGTGCTGAATACAAGGTAGACATTCGTATCCTTTGGTAATCAACATAATTAAGAACCGATTTTCTTTCTCTAATTTCTAAGTGAGACAATTAAAGTTAAATAAACTAAACACGAGGGAGAAATCCAAACAGAAAGTAGTGATACAGTAGCTGCAACAGATAATGCTTTTGGCTCCAGCACTGCAGAATCAGTTCTGTCTGTGCTCTGTTGAGGGAGCCATGGCTGCACACGGTCACAGTGCAGGAACAGCGCTTATGAGCCCGTCTGGTGATTAGGAGAACTTGGCTGCTTGGGGAGGAGGTCCCAGGAAGCCTCCAGCCTGTTTAGTTGCCGCTCTGGAGGGTGCAAGACCGAGCATCTTCTGAATGTTCTGGAGAAGAGACGCAGCACAAAACACTCTCAAAACGGAGAAAACAAAACAGTTTATCTTCTGATTTAGGAAGCATGAGGGGGACTGCTGTCTGACGGCTCTGTAGCACCCACTAGTGGTGGGTGGCTGCTTGACAGTTAAGCCGCCTTGTACATGAATAAAACACTAATTGGTTTAACCGACTAATATTTCTGGTGCTGACTAGCAAGGGGGCGGACGTTTAACCAATCAGAAATTTAACCAAGAACAAAAGAGCCTAAGTATCGAATGACAATGGCAGAGAAATGTATAGCCTGTGTCATTTTACTATTGGGAATAAGAGACTGGCGTTT
This sequence comes from Epinephelus fuscoguttatus, assembly GCF_011397635.1. Lineage (NCBI taxonomy): Eukaryota > Metazoa > Chordata > Actinopteri > Perciformes > Serranidae > Epinephelus > Epinephelus fuscoguttatus. Next base: position 36,542,924 of record NC_064761.1, read on the forward strand.
CCTTCAATAAAAAACACCTTGAATTTCCTCTAATACAGCACAGAACTGTCCAGTGACATACAGTCAAAGGCTTCAACCTCACATGTGAAGACGTTACCTGTCTGATGGACATGGTGCAGAGGATGTAGAGGAAGATAAAGGAGCAGTCGGTGTAATCCTCGCCCAGCAGGTTGCGATGTGAAAGACCCTGGATGTAGGACAGCGGCACGAACGGCAATTTGGCCACAACTCTTCCATCGAAGCTGAAAACAACAAACAAAAAAGAAGAGATGGATGAAGAGATGAGAGCTCGTAGGCACAATTGTTATATTCTATTTACGTCGTTTTTTTTATATTAAAAGAGGAAGATCTCGCATCAACCCGATGTCACTACGTGTAACTTACATGGAGTTGAACATGCCCATCAAAGCTGTGAAGCAGAAGCCAATGGCGAACATGGACTTCATGCGAACCTACAAAAAAAACACACAAGATTAAAAATGGAAATTGAAATTTGGTGACACTTGACTTGATTTTGGCTTTACCAACATTCAAATATCACAGTATTGTTTAATATTAAACATATAAAGTGAAGGTAAGCCTGTTATACACAATATCTATTCTAAACTACATTAAGAAATGACGATCACGAACACAATCTTATTTATATGACAGTTGATGGATTTGAAGCCTGAACATTACAAATGTCTCTCACCATAGACAAGTCTCTGTTGTTGTTCTTCAGTTTCTCTTCCTGTCTTTCTGTAAGACATTCAGAAGCAGAGGTCACGTGTTACAGAACACCGTCAGTGTGAGAAAAAAAGGAAAAGGGCATTTCATAGACGCAGAGAACTTATGTCTTCTTACCAATTTTTTTCTTCTGTTGACGTCCTGCAGATTCTGTGATGGTTTCCTTTTTCTTTTCAACTAATATCAAACAAGCAACAGAGAATGCATCAAACAGTCCAAAGAGACACAATCAATGCAGAATTCACACGAGCCACTTACGTTTTTTGCTCTGTTTTTCCACTTCAGCCTTTAGCCTCTTGTACTTTTCAGTGCGATACACTAAAACCCAGGTAATCCCTGAGGAGACAATCAGGACAAGATGTTTTGTCAGACATCTCCAGTGTCTAATATTTTATTTATTGCATCAGCAGACATTTCTGTGACTGTTGTGTCGATACGCAGTTTCTCAGATTTCACAGAAAAGTTACTGTATCATCAAACATACTGAAAACATAACGTTTAATTACACACACTGTCATTGAGAAGTTTATACACACTGCACACTCCTAGTGCGACACTGTCATCCCAGAGTTGTGTGTAAGTGATGCCAATAAAGAGTGGTGATCAACCTGAGGCAAATTAGAAACTGTAACTAGTTTGTTTTCTGTCAAAGCAGATTTAAAAGTCAGACGATAAACTGCACTTAATTTACAATCTAAACTTGTGGAAATTCAAATGCAATAGACAATCATGAATCCTAAATGACAGGGATATTGATGGTCTGATTTTCTGCAGCTGAACTTTTGAAGTGAGGTCTTGTAATTTTCCACTGCATCTGGGTAGCAAGAAGAGGGAGGATTAAAAAAACACTTTTTATCAAGCTACAAACCAAGTTTTATGGAGGTGGCAAACCTCCACCCTAGCCTGACAAATTAATGAGCATGAGTTTGCAGATTCGCCTGGTTCCCAGGTTAGGAACACCCTATTCTGAGAACTCTGAGAACGGAGAGTTAATTCCTACAGTCAAAGTCATATTAACTTAACTAAAATAAAACTACAACTGTTGGACCAATTTATTTATATACTATGCTTATGTTTTATCTTTGTCCCAAACTATAGAGCTTCTGGGCCTACATTTTTGGAACCTTAGCTGAAATTTTAAAAAAGGAATTGGACCGCCAGTGCTCATAACACTGTTTGACGTTCCAGAGGACCTCAATACTAAAGGCGCCGGACAAGTTGATATAGTGGCGTATGCATTTCTATTAGATTATCGAAAGATTTTGCTAGAATAGAAGTCCGCTGACCCCCCATTATCCTCTGTCTGGTTTAAAGACCTGTTGTTTTTTTTTCTCAAACTTGAGAAGATAAAATTCACTCTTAGGGGCTCTGAAGACGGTTTCTATAAGAAATGGCAATTTATTTTAATAGCCTTCAAAATGTTATGTAATTGTACATTATTGCTATTCACTCTCAAGCACTGTTGCTCAAAAGACCTTCTCTTTTTTCCTTTCCTTTCTTTTATTTTATTTACTTATCCCCCTTTTTTCTACTGCAATTTTTAAAATATGGAATCAGTGTCACTGTGTGTTCAACCTGTATCTCTGTGGACTTTCAAGGTAGGGGCAGGAGGAGATGGGGAGGGTGTGCAGTTATCCTTCAATGAAAAGCATCATTAAAAAAAAAATCCAATATCATGCATCCCCAATTTTAATGTAATCCAACCCTGTTTTTAACTATGTACCTTGTGTTTAGCTCTTCATTTCATTTTGTTTTTTTATGTCCTGTTTTTATTGTAAAGCACTTTGTAACTGTGTTTTGCTGCTATATAAACAAAGTTTATTAGTATTTAATTGCTCTTATACAGTTCATAATTTACTTCTACTCTTACACTAGTTGCGTATACCCATTTTGTGATATAGTCTTATTTGTATCCTTTACTTCTCTATATTTAATGTACTTATTTCTGTCTTTGCACTGCTGCAATTCCTGAAGTCCCCTCTGGGGGTCAGTAAAGGTTATCTTATCATATCGTAACGAAAAACATACGTATATTCTCCTTTATTATGATGGGTCAAACCACGGATATTTTAGAGTCAAACGCAGAGGACATATTTCCAGAGCCAAAAAGTAAATAAACGAATAAACTTCTCGTAAGACTGTTATTGTGAAAGTATGACCGGAAGTTGTATCCCTTGCGCTGTCGAATGCTTTAGCTTCGTTGGCTAAATTCGCTGGCTAGCTAGCATAAGTAGCCGGTCCTCAAACCCACCAAAAGTAGCAATTAAACAAATTTAATAACGTAAACACTATCTCCCTGATGTGTAATCCAGAATGGTGTAAAAATTAGCGTATCATTGTGTCTCTTTGACGGAAGTTAACGTGCTTTCCTGCTTAAGCTGTCAGGAGGATTTCGCTCACCTTCGGCTAACAGCGCCGTACAGACAGAGATGAACACGATCAGGATCGTGTCTGCGAACATGGTGCTCATGGTGGCGGCGTCCCGTTTACTGCCCCGTTTATCCGACCGCAGAGAGAAACAGTTAATTTGTTATTAGAGGTTACAGCATGGGCACATTACATGGATCTGAGAGGGCTGTGTCAGCATTAGCGAAGAGGTCATACATGGGAATAGTACTTCCGGTTCAGCGACCGTAGCAGAAAAAAAATATTGAATATTTTGAAATAAAATAATATATATGTTACATAGCAATGTATTTGTTCTATTATACAAACTGTCTATTTTTATCATAACCGACGCTGTGTCAGAGAGGTGTTAATTTAGTCAGAGTAATTTTGAGACCGAATTTTGATGTGGGGGTTATTGGACTTTATTACCGTAAATGACAGAGCGACGTGCACGTAAAAACAATAATACATGCATTTATGTCAAGTAGCTAATGGTAATAGAAATAATGAAGGAAGGGGAATGAAGAGTTTAGCTCATCCTTAGACCATAGACTAAGGATTAGCTAAACCATTGACTTTGGAGTTTTAAAGGGTGAGTTTCTGTGTACTGGGGAACCTGAACAATCTTGGAATTGCAGAAATTGGGAATGACTGGACAAAGAAGAGCTGACAACCATATGTGCTCTTTACACTACTTTAGTTCTGCACACAATATAACCAAAATATGAATAAAGTAGCCTCTAGATTGAATGAATAAATAAAGGAAAAATATTAGGCCTATTTGTTCACTGATGAGTTGATATTATGTTTTATTACCTTGCAGTAATGTTTGATTTGACTTTTCTCAAATCATTCATTGGGGGACATCTTTTCAACCCAGTATAAACATGTGATGACCTCTGCTTTTCAAAATACACCGATGAGCCAAAACATTCAAACCACTGACAGGTGAAGTGAATAACTTTGATTATTTTGTTCCAATGTATTGTTCTATTGGGAAACCTTTGGTTCTGGCATTCATGTGGATACCACCTGACATGTTCCACCCACTCAGACACCGTTGCAGACCAAGTACCCCCCCTCATGGCAACAGTACTCCCCAATGGCAGAAAAAAGCACCATGCCACACTACACAGACTGTTTAGAAATGTCCTGTGGAGCGTGACACAAAGCTCAAGGTGTCGACCTGGCTTCTAAATTTCCCAGGTCCCAATCTGCTCAAGGATTCTTGTGGGATCTGGGGAATTTGGAGGCCAGGTTGACACTTTGAGGTCTTTGTCACATTCCTTGGGCCATTCCTGAGCCATGTTTGCAGTGTGGCATGCTGCATTATCCTGCTGGGGGGCCACTGCTACTGGGGAGTACTGTTGCCATGAATGCCAGAACCAAAGGTTTCCCAGCAGAACAATGCATTGGAACAAAATAATCAAAGCTACTCACTTCACCTGTCAGTGGTTTGAATGTTCTGGCTGATAAGGTCATAGATAACACAGAGTAGATAAAAAAATGCATGTTGAAATATGATTCATTGAATTTTATTAACATGAAGTTTGAAATTTAACAATTACTGACCAACATTTTTACATGTAATTCACCCGACTCTGATTTCATCATCATCATCCTTCTAAACATCATCAGCTCATCATCATCACCACTGCTTCCGTGCCCGTGAACGGCAGCCCCGTCATCCTCGCCATCATCAGATGGGAGGAGCGCACGAGGAGCGCAGGCACCGCTGGTTGTGTGTCAGAGGGCCGCAGCGCGCTGCAGATGAAGCATGGCAGGCGACAGCGAGACAAAGCCAGGTGACCAAGCCGAAAATGAGACCGTTAACCGGCAGCCTTTCCTCATCGGTGTGGCCGGAGGCACAGCCAGCGGCAAGGTCGGTATTTATATAATAATAGATTGTTTTTATGTCTTTATATGTATTTATCAGGTATTTATTGTATCAGACTGTCTGTGTGAACCGACACAGATATGTTTTTTCTGTTTTAAAGATGACGCGCTTCTTTCCCTCTGGATAATAATAATAGCTGAGGTTATTGATTCTGTGGGATCAGTTATTGCGCTGCTTCATCAGTGATCACTGTGGAGCAGGCCGCCCTACAGCATGTCAAAACACTGCCTTTCCTGAAATGGTTAATAAAGTAGGTTAGTGTTACAAATGGGAATCAGACTGAAGGACTCCCATATATTGCTGTTGTGTTTGTACATCTGTCACCATAAGATATAAAGGGTAACAAGGATCATAGTAAAGAAGATGAACCTTCAGTTAATTAGCATCATCTGTGCAGGGTCTGCTATAGGCTCATGAACATTAGATAGATATTAAAAAATACATTATTAGACCTTAAATGATTAATTGAATTTTATTTTGAATTAAAAAAAAATATACTCAAAAGCTCCAAAAACTCACCAGTCTGACCAAACCAAGTAGAATCTGCCTATTTTATTAAAGCATGTTGCTGTCTGCAGGTCATATATTTATAAATATCAAATACCGGTGTAAAATATGGCCTGAAGATTATTTATTTTTATGTTATCATGATGTGTATTGTTTTTCCTGGTGCAGTTGCTGATGTCTGGATTTTTCTTCTTTGTGACTCTGATGCAGCTTCTGTCTAGCTCCCTCTAGATTTTTTCACTTCACCTCATTTCACCAGCTGGCTCATTGGCATTACACTTATGTCTTCACTGTCATGGTGAGAAGCTACAGACAGACAGACAGATAGAGAATATTTATAAGACTGACAACACAGCAGTATAATGACAGTCTGGTCCCAGGACGGCTACACAGAGCTGTTACTGTGATAGATATGCCAATGGTGGTAGTCTAAATGCAGGTGGTTGATGATGCAGGTATTGCAGTGTGCTGTAAGGTAAATATCTGCATTGTCATTCTTGATTCTGTATTCAATATTGTGCAGTGTTTCAAAGGTTTCCAAGTATCGTGAATAAGTGTTGCTCTCTTTGAAAGATCAGAAATGTATGGAAGCCCATTTGTGCCAGTGTGATTGGGGATAAAAAAAGATCTCGTGAGTCATGACAATGAGAAACTTTCTTGAGCTAATGAGTAAGTGTCTTTTTGTGACTTGAAGTTTATTGAATTTTGAATTTTTCAACAACACCGAACCACCTCAAAATGCAAAGGGAAAAAAGAGATGAGAAGAAAATGATAAACAATGACAAAAACAATAAACTGAGGTAAATCAAAATAACAGTATTAACATGACATGTGAGTGAACTTGTCAGATTCCAACCACACGACTGTAAATGTCCACTCACAGTCCATAATAATAGTGCCCATATAAATATTTCCCTCAGCTGCGCCACAGCCACATCCAGTGAGATAGTATCGTAAAAATGATTTCTTAGTATATCAAAACAACGAGATTTCTCAAAACAAGTCAGTAGTATTTCAAAATAATGTGAAACTTTCTCAAAATATGCTTATTTATCTAAAAAAAAAAAAAGATTTCTCAAAGTTGTGATGTAGTATCTCAAATAAATGAGAAACTCTTGAAATATTGACTTCCGTATTTCAAAATAATGACGTAGTACCTCAAAATAATGCAAAACCTTTTCAAAATATGGACTTATCTGTCTCAAAATAGTGACTTACTTATTTCAAAAACATGAGCAGGGCTCAACAATAAGGATTGCCCGATTGCCCGGGGCAAGTAAAACTCAAGGTCGGGCATGTAAACTAACAACTCACTTGCCCGATCGGGCAAGTTGCTAAAAATAGTAAAAGTTAATAACTAATTGATAAAATAAATGTATTTTAAACCATGCTCCTACGGCTTTGATGCAGCGGTGTCTCTGCCTGAAGTCACAGGCACAGCTGTGTAACAATGTCCTGCCCACAGCCCCCATTGATATTATTTTGCGTGACGAACGCTTCATATAATAACATAACAATATACTATTTATGGTGTTATGTCATCATGTCATTTCTGTCTCTACATGGTCACGCGTTAACAATTCTCCTCTCCCAATTCTCCTCCTCCTGTATCGTGCACGGCGGAGTTCCACCACACACACAGGTGATCACGCTAGAGCGGCTCGGGCCACATTTTCCTGACCAAACCTGACCCCGAGCCCGGTGCAGTTTGTCAGCTGACAAAGTTATTGAAATGGACAGTGTGTAAATAACCAACAGATTGCTGTTACGCACAGACAAACAGCTGCTCGCACAGCAGCTCAGCACGGCACTCTTGGTGCTGAGCTTGTGTTGCGTTCAGGCGTTGTCACGTAAATAACAACTTCCAACACTTAAATAGGTCATAGCACAAATCAGCAGCATGTCAAGTGACTTTTTACTTTATTATATTCAATAAAATTGTATGTTCCTAAATCTTGAGACACCTCATATGTAAGCTAGACAGACATTTCACCTGCTCATTACTGTGCACATATGTACTGTATGTACTTAGTCCTAAAGAGCCCTTCTGGTGCCAGTAGATACACAGAAACATCCCAGCAGGCTGTGCTTTGCAAGCATACAAAAAAGTTTCACACCTGTGAAAATTATTTTTCATGCGTGTGCTTCACCTCCGCTGCTACAACTCCATCCTAGGGGAAACACTGCTGTGTGTGTTTTATGCAACAGGTGCATGTGGTAGTCTACTGGTAGAGTAGAGAGAGTAAGTAGCGTTGAAGTAGAGTAGAGCAGGGCAGAGAGATAGAAGCAAAATATATTAAACCCAGTATTAATACAGCAGAACTGGAGAGAGGGGTGAAAAATAAATAGAGGTGGGCATGGGTGCAAAATTATAGACGGAGCATGATTGACAAATTTTTCACTTTAAGCCCTGACACTGTCATTTTTGTGTAGGAATTAAGCTACAATACATGACATATGTTGTTTTAATTAATAAATACAGTGTGAATAAAGATTACATAACATAAAAATAACAGCAGTCTTTGTTATTTGATAGCCGCTTAAATTAAACAATTTTTATAGGGCAAGTAAAAACTCATTTTGGGCAAGTAGATCTCTGACCAGCTTGCCCAACCAGGCAAGTGAAAAAAAACCTTAGCGTTGAACCCTGATGAGCTTTCTCAAAATGATGACGTACTATCTCAAAATAATGTGAAATATTCTCAAAATATGGACTTAATTATTTCAAAATAATGAGATTTCTCAGAAGAATGAGTTAGTATCTCAAAATAATGCAAGGCTTTCTCAAAATACTGACTTCTTTATTTCAAAATAATGACTTAGTATCTCAAAATAATGGAAAACCTTTTCAGAAATATGGACTTACCTATCTCAAAATAATAAGATTTCTCAAAATAGTAACTTATTTAAAAAATACGAGATTTCTCAAAATGATGATGTAGTATCTCAAAATAATGCAAAACCTTTTCAAAATATGGACTTACTTATTTCAAAATTATGAGATTTCTCAGGAGAACGAGTCAGTATCTCAAAATAATGTGAAACTTCAAAATAGACTCTTATTTTGAAAAAATGACTTAGTATCTCAAAATAATGCAAAACCTTTTCAAAATATGGACATATCTATCTCAAAATAGTGACTTACTTATATCTAAAAATATGAGAATCCTCAAAATGATGACTCTCAAAATGTGGATTTAATTATTTCAGTATCTCAAAATAACGCAAAACTTTGTGAAAATATTGACACTTATTTCAAAATAATGAGATTTCTCAAAATCATGACTTAATATCTCACATTAATGAGAAGCTCTCAGTATACTGCCCCCTAATCTTAAAATAATGACTTAATATCTTGAAATAATGACAAGATTTCACAATACAACAAGTCTGAATCTCAGTATAACAAGAAACTAAAATAAAATATCTCAAAATAATGAGAAACGATACCAAGTCATTATTTTCAGGAAGCTTCTCACTTTAATAACTTATCACACTGGTGGGAATGGGTTTCCACAGTAACAGGTGAATTTGTTTTATATTTTGTTGCACAGTTGTTTTGCAGAGTAGATCATCAGGATGCAGGATGCCCCGAGGCGAAATCAAAGTCTCTCTTTCTTCTTCTTAATATGTGAAAAACGTGGTTATTGAAACTTCAGAGAGGTAGTGAAGTGAATTACGTAGATTAAAACCTGTATTAATAATTAAGTAGCCTGTTCCTTTACTTGAGTTATGTAGGTGTATGTAGGTTGATTTAAAGGCGATTAAAGCTACAAAACGTTGTGGTTGTGGTTCAGCAGGCAGTTGTTTGTGGGTGTGACTTCTTTGTGCTGTGGCCCCTTTTTCCCATAAGACTAACTGCTCACAGAACCACCTGTTCTCCCACACATGTTCTCTGAATGTGGAGTAAACAGCAATCTTATGTTTTGGGTTTGTGAGTGTCTGTTGAGTGTGGCTGTCTGCCAGCTTCACATATGATGTCAAGAATCCACGTTTGCAGCCTTTAAATAGAGATCTAAGAAAACATTGAGTTATGCTTTCAGGACACAGCGACATGCATGAACTTAATGTAAAGTATAAATGAAAGTTTAGGTGTTGGTGTAATTCGTACAGACAGCCACTTAAGTTCCAAAAACAGCAGGATGTGGTGAGTAAGATAACGGAGGCCAGTGTTTTTTCACACTACTTGTTTTGTTCGTCTTGTTCGGCAAGTCGTCGGTGTGCGGCAAGATCATGGAGCTGCTGGGCCAGAACGAGATCGACCACCACCAGCGGCAAGTGGCCATCCTCAGCCAAGACAGCTTCTACAGGGTCCTCACCCCAGAGCAGAAGGCCAAGGCACTCAAGGGCCAGTTCAACTTTGACCACCCAGGTATGTCAGTATCACTGACTTCATCACATGCCTCGCTGTGTTAATGTATCATCTGGCAGCAGGGTAACCAAGGACAGACGTCCTCTGGCCTGAAACAGCTGTGTGTCTCCTGCTGGGAAACATTTGCCTTGTTTATTCAGAGGCGATTCCAGCAGTTAATCTGTATGTGACTCAGGATCATAATGTGAGGTTTGCCTGCTGATGATAATTTATCCTGCTGTAGAGAAATCATTTTAACTGCTTTGTGCTTTTTCCTTCTGTACAGATGCTTTCGACAACGATCTCATAATCGCGACTCTGTGGGACATCAAGGAGGGAAAAACCGTCCACATCCCTGTTTATGACTTTGTTTCCCATTCCAGGTGAATGAATCTCATCAGATAGGCTGCACAGAGACAACTTAAGAGGAGCATTTGCATGTTTGAGCCCAGGCACTATAAAAAAAAATGTTGGCATAGTACGTCTCTGCAAACCATGTGTACATTACGTTTGTACATTATTATGTTGTGGCTGGTTATAGGCACAACAACCACTTGGTTATGGTAAGGAAAAGACTTTAAAAGACTGCCTTAAAAGACTTTTGAAACACAGCAATGAGACCTTAAAAAAGCACCTGTGTGGGGTCTAAAAGCCACAGGAAAAAACGGTGATGGTTCCCTAAAAAACACCCATGTTTGGTGCTGAAAAGCTGCTGGAAACACAGTGATGTGTCCCGAAAAAACATCTGTTTGGGGCCTAAAAGCCACAGGAAAAAATAGCGATGAGTCCCTAAAGAAACACCCACGTTTGGTGCCTTAAATGCTGCTGGAAACACAGTGATGGGTCCATAAAAGACATCAATGTTTGGTGCCTAAACAGCCACAGCAAAATAGAGATGGTTCCCTAAAAACACCCACATTTGGTGCTGTAAAAGCCACAGTAAAAATGGCAATGGTGGCCCAAACAACAACCACGTTTGGTGCTTTAAATGCTGCTGGAAACACAGTGATGGGTCCCTAAAATACCCCACTGTTTAGTGTTTTAAAAGCTGCAGGAAAACCGGCAATAGTTCCCTAAAAAACACCCATGTTTGGTACCTAAAAAGCTGCAGTAAAAATGGCAATGGTTCCCTTAAAAACACCCACGTTTGGGGCCTTTAAAAGCCTTTTAAAACACAATGATGAGTCCTTAAAAAACACCTGTGTAGGGCCTAAAAAACTGCAGTAAAAATGGCAATGGTTTCCTAAAACACACCCACGCTTGGTGCCTAAAAAGCCTTTTAAAACACAGTGATGAGTCCTTAAAAAAACACCTGTGTGGGGCCTAAAAGCCACAGGAAAACAGTGATAGTTCCCTAAAAAACACCCACGTTTGGTGCCTTAAATGCTGCTGGAAACACAGCAATGACTCACCGTCAACAGTGGTCTACAGTTTGCCTCGGTGTCCCACCATCCACTACCCCCTCCACCTCCCGATGACAAAGCCAGCGCATATACTATGTCACTTTCTAAACGTTAATAAGATATGTATAAAAAGTGTAAGTCTAATATTTTCATGGTTTGCAGAAACATACAAAGGCAACATTTTCTTCTCACAACTGGGCTGTAAGAGAGGTCTCTAATGCATCATAATGTGGCGGTAACATTAACTGTAAAAGAGGATATAATGTCCACTGTGGTGGATTAATTAATAATTAATTTTACTTAAATCGATTTTCATAGCATAATGATAAAATGAATGGGAACCAATAGGTGCCTTAGAGGCAGAGAATGCATTTGAAGGTCTGAAACATCACAGTAAACTATGGAAAAGTAAACAGACTAAAACATGCAAAAGTACGGCTATGGTCCCTTTAATCTCTAGTTTTACTGTTTTCCCTGTGTTGCACTGGAACAATGAATAATTAACTGAAAGATGAAGGCAAATGTTACAGAGGCACACTAAGTATTTTTATATTGAATGTCTCCTGTATGACAGGAAGGAAGAGACAGTGACGGTGTACCCTGCTGACGTGGTGCTGTTCGAGGGCATCCTGATGTTTTACTCTCAGGAGATCAGGGACCTTTTTCAGATGAAGCTGTTTGTGGACACTGACGCAGACACACGTCTGTCTCGAAGAGGTGAGATGTACGAGCATGACCAGACAGATCCCTTCAGTTTCTACACACAAGAGGAAAGACATTAATTAAAGATAGCTGAGCTTTTCCCTGGTCTCATTTTCCCCCAGTGCTGCGGGATATAAGTGACCGTGGACGGGACCTGGAAAGCGTTCTAGCACAGTACATCATGTTTGTCAAGCCTGCGTTTGAGGAGTTCTGCCTGCCAGTAAGTGTTATTCCACATGTATTCAAATTACTTGCGTGGTTGTGTCCCTGAGCATCGACTCACAGTCAAACATTTGTCCTCTCTGTTGACGCTGTTTAGACGAAGAAATATGCTGATGTGATCATACCGAGAGGAGTTGACAATCTCGGTGAGTATTAGTGCTTTCGGAGCTCGGAGACGATAGAGAAGAACTTGGAACCAAATATTTTGAGACATTAGCCTCAACAGTGTTATCATAAAGGACACAGCTGTGTTGATTGTTGGCCTCTGAGCTGGGAATTGTGCTCTCAAAAGTAGGGAAGCCAAAAGCCTCTGCTGCTGAATACAAAACAGCTTTGTCTGTTGATTTGAGAGAAGAACTTTAAAACATCCAAAACACACTGCACAAAAGAAAACTGTACAGTCGATAGTCGGTCTAAATATCTTCAATCAGCACACCTGCCCTGACCTGGCCTCCATTGTGCTTCCCACATATGACCTTTACATTGAAGTCACAGACTAGTTTTGCAGCAATTTAGTCATAAAACAACTCAGTGGAGAAATTGAAATTTTGACTCGATGTTCGTGCTAGAGAAAAAGGAAAAGGATCATCAACAACATTAGAATTAAGCTTCTGGGGACCATGACTGTCTGTACAAAATTTCATGTCAAGGATGGCACCTTCTGGTTCCATCAAAAACAGCACAAAAGACACGCACATCCCACTCATCCAATGGAGTGAGTGCTGGACCAAAGAAACGTCTGGCAAAGTATGAAACAAATAAGTCTGAACGCCAAGCAGCTCCTGTTTAGAAGGCTTTTAATGCAAAGTTTTTAGGTACATATGGGTACACATAACAGGTGTGGCATGTCACATGACTGGCTCAGACAGCACTATGGGTATTTAAGATGGCGACCTGTCTTTTTTTTTTTAAAACTCTTGAGGAAGAGCTGTGGGCTCGAAATGTCACTCTGCCTTTAAATCCTTCTAAACGGGAGCTGCTTGGCATGCGGACTTAATTGTTCTTCACCCTCTGGTTTCTCTCCACATGTTAACACTAGCCGCTTTTACACTGCCTGTCCAAGGCAGGAATGTCATGCTGTTATTCTACTCGCCATTCTTAATAAAAAGGTACAGTTTCAATCATTTACTGTCCCTGTTGTATTTTATGGTGGCTGACCTCATCCTCTGCTCGGAGGGTAGAGGTAGAGAATGGGCGGGCAGGGTTGTCTCGCCATTAAGCTGGCAGCAAAGGTAGTTACAGGGCCAAATCAACGTCTGTTTAAAAGGGGTGGCTGGTAGGAGGGGACCGCAGACAGGACGGATGTGAAGCTTTGATGGCGTGTTATGTGTGCGTCGCACTGCCGGGAGATTTAAAGAGCAGCTAATAGTAGTTAGCAGCTAACTTGAAGAAGAACAGCAGCTGAAAATGCCCGCTAATGGAGGAGACATTGAGGTCCGGGAACTCCTTACCCTCTGAGCAGAGGACGAGGTCAGCCACCATGTAACACTGACAGTAAATGATTGTCATTGGCTTCTCATTCAGAATGAAATAAATAATGAACTTGAGGAATGAGTGTATACATGCACACAAAATTCTTTCATTCGGAATGACAAATGGAATAAACCACCCCCTTTAATCAGATTTAATTTTCACTTGGAATGACCATTTACATGACCACTTTTAATTGGAATGGCCTTTCATTCCAAATGAAAGTCGAATTAAACTCTCCATGTAAACGTACTGACTGTCGTGGTATGCCATTGTTATTGTTTGTTATATGTCACACCAGAGGCAGATGCTGTGTGTTACACATCACCTTTATTTGCTTCTGCTATCTAAAATCAGTTTGGTTCTGTGTAAAAAAACGTAAAGTTGGAGTAAAAACAGGACGTCATTGTAGCCTTATAGGCAGATATTCACCATGTTAGCATCGTTAGCTCCTAGCTGCTGCTTTAGCCACCTCCATGTGTGAGAACCGTGTGCAAGTGCGGTCAAAGGACAGTGTTTGTCCGTTGCTTGTTTTGTACATTCATTCATTTTCCGTAACTGCTCATCCTGGGTCACAGGGGAGACATTGGGTGAGAGGCAGGGTTCACCCTGGACAGGTCACCAGACTATCACAGAGCTGACACATAGAGACAGACAACCATTCACACTCACATTCACACCTACGGACAATTTAGAGTCACCAATTAACCTGCATGTCTTTGGACTGTGGGAGGAAGCTGGAGTACCTGGAGGAAACCCACGCTGACACGGAGAGAACATTCAGTCTCTACACAGAAGGGCTCCCCCACCCTGGGTTCGATCCAGGAATCCTCTTGCTGTGAGGGGACAATGCTAACCACTGCACCACTGTGTACAGCAAAACGAAAATACAAAATATTTCATTGGACTTACAGGTTAGAAATGTTTTGCAGTGGATGAAACAGTAGTGAGTTTATTTAAATATCACTGTTTAGAAATACATCAGAGACACTAACAGGGGCTAAACCTGACCACGCTCTCTCTTTGTCTTTCCATACAGTTGCCATCAATCTCATAGTTCAGCACATCCAGGACATCTTAAACGGCGGTTTGACCAAACGGCTGAACGGGTGGTTTAACGGCTGCGCAACTGCAAAGAAGCAGCCAAACATGGAGTCAAGCAGTCGGCCCCACTGAGCGCAGTACTCCCCGGAGACGAAAGACGGTTCACCTGTACGTGCCGAACGGGCTCTGCGCTGTGGCTAACAAAGCAAGAGTAAAGACAGGAAATCAAAAGGCCTCTTTTTGATATGATTCTGTTTGGACTGAAGGGGAACCATCCGTTTGTGGATCTGGTTTAAAGGTTGTGTTCAGTTATATTTTCCTCTGTAGCTTGTGTACTGTATGAGATGGAAGAGGGAGAAAAACAAAGGGGCTAACTTGTAATTTAATTTCAAACTGATGCTTGCCTTTACCACCGCACTGAAGCTAACTACAGAAGCAGTTATGGTGTCTAAAACACACTTGATAGCCTTTAACCATACAATAAACGCAGTGTAGCAACGCGCTGTTCAATGGCAGGGCCTTACCCAAACTCACTACCGTTAAAGGTGACTAATTCCCTTTATCAATGCAACTTCTTTTCTTTCCAGGCTCAGTGTAAAGCATTTTTTGACTTGTATGAATAGATTTTCAAAACGATGTACTAATGGATCAAGACTTTGGATGTTTGCGTCATGTCGCCCCGAGCTGCACTTGCTTTGTCTTGTCTAAACCTAAACTGAATCAGTCAAATTAAAACAACCGATTCCCACCTCAAACCATTAGATGTACGACATCACCAAAGATCACTTTCTGTAATGTCTTTGTGGACTAATTGTGTTAGAATTTTTATTTCAGTGTGACACTGACGTTACTTTAACTAATTCATTCAGATGTTGCTAAGAGAAAGAACTGTTTATGTTGCTCTAGATTACCACAAAGTATTGATTTCCTTTGAGTCCCATGAACTTGAATCCTCAGATGTTTGCAGGTTTCATTTCAAAGACACGCTGATAACAGTGTTACTGAATGCATTGAGCTGTAAAATGTCATTAAGTACAAGAAACCCAATGTAAATGTGTTCTGTAAATGTTCTTCCCGTGTACATTTTTCTCATGATAAAGTTCTCAGGTACTCTTTATTTGCTTGACACATCTGTCACATCCAGGTCCTTGTATTTGATTTAAATATATACGTTTGTTTTTTAAGACATTTTCTGTTTCTGTTTGACTCAAAGATCTGCATATTGAGAGAATAATGCCATGTGCTTGGTGCCATATTGAAGAAAAGGTTCAAGGTTCATTCATTATTCCAAGTCCAAGGTGGTTAGCTCCACTGCTAACCTGTAGCCACACCTGATAAACAGCCTAAATTTGCATGTGTCCTTCATTAGCAGTGAAAGCAGTTACAAACTCAGTGTATAGCTCCTTTAAGTTATCGTATTGTGTTGATAATGGATTTTTTTTTTTTAATTAATTTTTTTTTGTTCTGACTCTGAATTACAAGTTAAAGGCTGCTTCAGCGTTTTTTTCTCACTGCGGTTGAAGTAATATAAAGTGAATGCAGCCTATGATGAGTCAAAATGTCCGCTATGGGAAAAGCTTATCTCATATTCCTTATGTAAATCCATTTATTTAAATGGATTATTTATTTTTTGCAATTTTTGTGAAAATAAAAATACATAAATGTTTAATTTTATTCCTGGCAGTGTAGCAAAGCAACATTTAGACCTTTATGTTGAGAAAAAGCAATTACAGAAAATCAAATGTAAATTATATGTGAAAATCTAAATATTAAGAAAAAGACCTTGAGAGATCTTTTAATGGAATTTAAATCAGTTATACATATATTGATGAATATGTCTGCCTATGAAATAAATATGGCAAGGAAATAAATCCTGAAATAAATAAACGAGGCAATAAATACATAAATGTGTTTTTATTAAATAAAAATTCAAAGACCACTTTTGCTTATTTCAGGGGACTTTTGTCATAATTCCATAAAAGCACTCCTTTATCTTTATTAAATATGTTAATTCACTCAACTATGTTAATTTATTTCATAGGCATATTTATTTATTTATTTATTTATTTACTATAGATTTAAATGGCATTCCATACCGCTTTGCTGTGTGGTCAACATTTTCTGAGGGGGTTAAGGGGATCGCTGGGGGAACTTGCGCTCATGACCTCAGTCCTGTGTCCCAAATCCACACCGATTCTAAGCAGGTTTTTTGCAGCGTGTTCACACTGGGACACAATCAGGGTGAGGCAGCGGTGTGTGTATATGTTGATGGTCATTATTAGGGCTGGGTAAAAATAATCGATTCATACGATTCAAATCAATTTTCATTTGAATGACCCGATATCGATTCATAAAATGCGAGACTGATCTTTAAATACAGGATTTTGCTCAATGATGTGTGAAACTTTAACCCTGTTAGTCTCGCTGGTAGCAAATGGGCCCCAGCACTAATTTATTAAAGACTGTAGTATTGAGAAACTCTGACGTTTTATGTTTTGGAGTCATTATATTACGATGCTGCAGCAGCCTTTACTCAGTATGATGACGTCAGGAATAAAATGTATTTTATTGACATTTTAGATTTGTTTCCAGTGAGATATTCAGGTTATATTGTGACTTTTTAGTTATGAAATATTCAGCGTTTATTCGGTTCTGAATTTATTTAGTAATTCCTTGTAATATTCCAATCAATTTTATTTATAAAGTCCAATATCACAAATCACAATTTGCCTTACAGGGCTTTACAGCATACGACCTCCCTCTGTCCTCAGGAAGAGCAACTGAGGAGGGATCCCTCCTCCAGGATGGACAGACGTACAACAGATGTCATACAGAACAGATCAACATGATAAATTAACAGTAATCCGTATGACACAAGAGACAGAGAGAGAGATGCAGGACAGACGGTATTAGTATTAGTTCTCTGAGAGTCTTTCACATTCAAGCAAAAGTTGGTATTCAACTGAAATATCCCCTATCGAACCGATATCGAAACGAATCTAATCGGGAGATACTTGATGTGTTTCTGTGTGAAGTTTATTGGCAGTGACAGATTAAACCTGCACTTTTACAGGGCGATATCACTTCCTGTTTCCTGTCAGTATAACACAGTACACTGATTTCTTGTAACTGGAAAAACTAAGTGTACCTAATATAGTTTGTATGTGGAACTGGGTCACAACATGTCTGTTAGGGCAGTTCACCATTTTAAGTCCACCAGTCATTGTGCATGTAGAACAATTAGTCCGTTAATTGATTAGCTGATCGATGCTGATCTGATTTCATGTTTCTTAATTGTGATCATTTAGAAGAACAGATTCTTTTCTCTGAATAATTTTGGATTTTTGGACTGATAGACAAACACACCATTAGCAGACGTCACTTTGGGCTCTGGGAAGTTAAACATTTCACTATTTTCTGATATTTTATTGACAAAATGATTGATCAATAAAATAACTGTTGCAGCCTTACACTCATGTGTATTACATATTTTATCACAAAGTGCTCATTATGCAACACATACTGGTATAAAAGGTATAAATGAAGAGCTGTGTGTGCCCTGTGAGTCCATATTCAGCGTAACTGAGGAGCCTCTGCTGACAGGGAGCAGACTCAGTCTCTGTCCAAACACAAACTGCTGCTCGCCATCCTTCCAGACGATGTGCGGAGAGGCTTCATTCACATCCCGACACTGCAGCGTGTCCTCTACATGAGCACCTCCTCCATGTCACTCCCTGACTGTGGAGTTCTGTCCAAAGAGGCCACGGTACAGTTCACTGCGCGCCTCGTCGCTCACCGAGCTGTGGTCGATAGGAGCCATGAAGTTCACCAGCTTGCTGTGGATGTGGAATCTGACCTTGCGCCCTTTGCTGGCTTTGGTGTCCACCTTCTTCTTGATCTTGCTGCGCAGCTTCTGGATGGCCAGCCACTGCCTGCCCATGGCCACCTGGTCATTGGGGTCCGCCGCGCTCGTCCTGCGTTCGATCAGCTCTCTGAGCAGCTGGTGGTAGAAATCATCGTCGTCGAATATGTCCTCGTCCAGATCCTTTAGATGTGTGTTTGCTTTCAGCTGCGGCTCCACCTCCTCTCCGTCTGCAGGGGCGGTCTCAGAGGTGACAGCAGAGGCCTCTGGTTTCCCCAGGACTCTGTATTCAGAGCGCCGGGTCTGGGTGCGTCGCACAAGCCTCTCATTGTCCAGCAGCACCTGCTCAACCTGGGTAAGAATGTTTCTGTCGAATGCCCCGAAACCTTTGCTGCTTTTGCCCATCGTTAATCTCGTCTTGTCATGCCACTTCTGCAGCGTGGCGTTCCGGTAAGGCTGGAACGCTGCAAAACGTTTGGCCATGAAGTCCGGGTACTCCGCCATCTCCAGTTTTCGTTTAGGCGCCCCAAGCTCCTGCACTGACATCTTTTCATCCTCATCACTGTCGATCTCCTCGTCATCACCCTGAGCTCCTGCCTCCCCCAGAGCGATGGTCCTCGTGTCTGCGTTCTGGTGCAGCAGCTGATCGTGCAGCTCCAGCAGGGATCTCTGGAGAGCTTTCAGAGCCTTGTGGGTGTTCTTCAGCTGCCCCGCCAGCTCCGCTCCGCCTCTCCTCTTGAACTCTGGGAGGGTCTGCGGCTGCGGGAGCTGGTTGGCGGTCGCCAGAGCTTTCTGGAGTTTGATTCGGCCCTCCAGCAGTTTGTCCCACAAGGCCAGCTGGTTCTTCACAGCCTTCCCTTTCTCGACCTCCTCGTCTACTTTCTCCTGAGAAAATGTGCAAACAGCTCCCTCATCATCATCATCATCGTCATCGTCGTTGTCGTCTTCCAACTCATCTTCATGCTCATCATCTTCATCGCTGCCTTCAATCTCCTCGTCATCATCATCATCTTCGCTCACTCCCAGATCATCCATGCCCTCTGTCATTTTGAGGAAGTCCACTTTCCGAGGAAAAGTGACGTCAGCACCGCTTTTCTTAGATGAAAGTTGAGCATCTAGTTGCGCATCACTGCCCACCAACTCTTCTTCTTCATCATCCTCTTCATCACCAAAAGATTCCTCTCCTTCATCTTCTTCTAGCTCCTCCATGCTGCCCTCCTCTTCCTCCTCCTCCTCCTCCTCATCATCATCCTCCTCCTCCTCATCATCATCATCCTCCTCCTCCTCATCCTCCTCTTCACCAGATCCCTCAATGTCCATCAGCAGGTCTTTACGGGACACCTTCTTCCCCACATACCGTCTGTCCGTGTCTGACAGCAGGGATGTGTTGTGCTTCCGCAAGGCACTGAGGCCGACACCATCTTCCTCGTCGTCCTCGTCGGTGAACCTCTCTATCACTCTAGCTTTGGTCGCTTCGTCATCATCATCCTCCGGATCTGCGAATTTCGGCTGAGGATTCAACAAGTCCTCGAGCTCCTGAGAAAACGAGCCTGCCATGGTTAAAAGTTTACAACAACCACACGTGGAGTGCGGCCAGAGCCGTTTCTTAGTGCGGAGATGGATGACGTCACTAAAATGCGACGACACCAAGAGTTTTTCTAATAGTTATGCCCTGGGTAGCGTCTTTCAGGCTGAGCTTAGTCAGCAACGAAACAAATTTTAGCCACCTAAAAAAATAAATATCAGTTTAAGTGTATGATATATTGAGAGTATTTTCATTGCTTTACCTTAATGTCAGGTAGTGATTTTGAAAGGAAAAATGAAGCCGTTTCACCGCTCTCTTCAGTACCAGAGTCCATTGAGAAAACTGGTAATTTAACACTGTTGAATACAGGGGCTGCTGGTCTACTGCTGCTTCATTCAGTTTATTTGTTTGAGATATTTTGTGACTTTCGCATTTAAACGGCTTAGTTCAGATACACCGAAGTCACACAATAAGACAGACTAAGTAACTGACTGAAGCAGCGGTACACCAGCAGCTCGTGTGTTCAGCAAGGTAAAATTACGTGTTTTCTCAACGGAGTCTGGTGGAAGTGAAAATAAAACCTTATTTTGTTGTTTTTATCATGTCCTGCTTGTTTATACATATGTAATATTTCATTATCTTATATGATATCTTATGTTTGTCATGTGTGATGTATCTTAAGCACATTGAGTTTATGTTTGCCATATGAAATATGCTATATAAATAAAGTTGACTTCAAACCAGGGGCGTGCAGACTTACATCTACTGTATGTAATGTGCCGACTATGGATAAGTACCCCACACAACCCTCCTTTAAATGACCTGAACTATCCCTTTAAAGTTGATTATGATACTATTTTAAGTACATTTACACAGATTAATGAGGTAGTTTGAGTCAAACAGGTAACAGGACTAAATGCAGAAAACAATATATTGACTCAAATGTCATTTAAAGAAGGTGCATGCAGAGGAAATATCGGGTCTAAAACTGTGTATGAATATATTCAATTAATGGTAAAATAAATCCATGGATAGTAAGCCACATGTAGTAAAAGGTTCCTGTCAGACAAATCTCGGGGCGCAAAAGTCCCGGAAATTTGTGACCCTGCACGCATGCGCACAAGTGTCGCGAGGCTCCGGGTTGCTCTTGCTA
Source organism: Epinephelus fuscoguttatus (assembly GCF_011397635.1). Lineage (NCBI taxonomy): Eukaryota > Metazoa > Chordata > Actinopteri > Perciformes > Serranidae > Epinephelus > Epinephelus fuscoguttatus. Next base: position 36,564,177 of record NC_064761.1, read on the forward strand.
GCCGAGTTTCGTTCCTCAGACCTCACCAGAAAAGAAGCGCTTTCTGGAGAGTAAAGATGTCAACAAGCGACTTCTATTTGAGGTATTATGTTGGACACAAGGGAAAGTTTGGACACGAGTTCCTGGAATTTGAATTCAGACCTGACGGTGAGTTTAATTTGGCGCTAATACGAATGTGTTAGCTTTCCTGCGTCTAAGCTAATGTAGCTAGCCACCCGGTAGCGGCTAACAGGCCGCAGCGAACTCAAAACGAATTGCGAGCGCGAAATGATCTCTTTGGTTTCCTCTGTGTTACAAATGATAAAAGTTTATGTTTGAACCGAGCAAGTACCTCTGAAATATTTATTACAAATGCGCTAATGGTTTAAACATGAGTCTCTGAGCGTTTAACCGCTGTATGACCTGTATGAATGGTAACTCACACACGAGCTGTGTTACAAGTGATGCGTTGTTTCAGATTTAAACTGTAACTTTAATATTTTCTTGCAGGTAAACTGAGGTATGCAAACAACAGCAACTACAAGAATGACGTCATGATCAGGAAAGAGGTAAAGTGTGTTTTTGAAACTATTAAAATACTGTTGGAGCAACTAAAGTTAGCCATGAATCATTTGTAGTCCGTGCTGTTTGGGTTTCTTTCATTGCAGTCCATTCAGACCATACTTACTAATGGCACTGTTACATAAAGATGATGTCTTTAATTTACCTTTAAGATGTTGAAGTGCTTGAATGAAGGACTGTATGCAACAAGGGGGATTGTGATGATTCATTAAGGGACTTGATTATGATGATCAGCCAAGCAGAGACTCATTGTTTCTCAGTGAAAACACAGCAAATACTGTTGGGGGTGCACAAGACTGGATTTTTTTGGCCAATATCTGGTACCGATATACACAGATATAGCCACTTTTTTCCCCCACCTAACTTTAGTGAGATGAAAGTCTCCGCTGTAATGGAATTAAAATCATACTATGCTGCTTAGTCTCATGGTGATGGCCCACCAGCAGATGGAGACATGAAATACAGTGCTTTCAACGTATGTATTGCAAAATAAGAAAAAGCACGTTGGCCGATTCCGTTCCGATATTAGTGTGCGTCCCTACATACTGTAGAACTCGCATTTTATAGTGAAATAATTAGTATGTCAGAGATGTAATGGTGCTCACGTCAGTTCGATGTTATAAATGTGTGGCCCAGCTTTAAACTTTCACAAAGTTTAACCTTGTCCGTCTTTGTTTTGTGTACCAACCCAGGCATATGTACACAAAAGTGTGATGGAGGAGCTGAAGAGGATCATCGACGACAGTGAAATCACCAAGGAAGACGACGCTCTGTGGCCGCCTCCTGACAGAGTTGGCAGACAGGTTTGTGACTTAAATCACCATCTGTGAGCACAGGGCTCCCACAGTCATGGTAAAACCTAGAAATGTGTCATGGGATTTCACAATCACATTTTCCAGGCCTGTAAAAGCTATGGAAGTAGTAAAAATAATTGACAGTTTTGGAAATATAATATTCTGTGGATAACCTCCCATGTGAAGTAACATAACTGCAAATTTATCTTCTGAAACTGTTGATGTAATGGTGCCATAATACCAATCAGTGTATGTCAGTGTTTTGTGTACCATCATGCACGTTTCTTCATTGCTTTCTGTGACCTCTCAGATTTTGTGACCTAATTAGAAAAGGTATTTTGCTGTGGTCACAAAATGTATTTATTTTTTGTGCTCAAAATAGTGACTCCATAGACCAAACATTTCAAAGCTTTGACCATGTCATGCCCTAATATTAAATCAAAAGTGTCACGAAGTTTGATGGCATACACAGAGCAGTCCACCTTTCAAAATTTGGTCAACCCATTGGTATTTCTTTTAATGGTGATCACATGGGCATCGTGTCTGAGAGCTCACAGATTTTGCACTGTAGTAAATCAACTATTCATTGATGACTTTGACCAAAAAGTTTGTAGAGACTTAAAATAACTTACCTGTTTTTGTCCAAATTTTCACAGGAACTGGAAATCGTCATTGGCGATGAGCACATTTCATTCACAACTTCCAAAATTGGCTCCTTGATTGACGTCAACCAGTCAAAGTGAGTACTTCATCCAGGACTCTTAGGTCTTTGGTCTGATCAGTGCACTCCTACTTCCAACGTGTGAAGTTACGCAGTCTATTAAAAGACAATTAAGAGTCATAAATATGCCACCAAAGAGGCAACTGAATCAAAAATACTTAACTGATCCCCAGGTGGAAGCTGGGTAACGAGCAGCACCAGCTGCAACAGGCTGCATGCTCGATCGGCACATGAGCTCTAACTGCCAGTTTCCACTCTCCAAGGCAAACACTGATGTACTTAAAGGCACAGTAGCATAAAGAGCAATGAAAACATGGGGTTCTTTTCCTGTGTTGATTAAATTTACACAGAAATCAATGTTTGAAAAGCAAACATCTTGGAGCATCATGTTTGTAGGAAGCAATGCATTTGAGGATTTGTTGTTTTTACTGGGAAATATGTTGAGTCATCAGTGTTTTCAATGTTTAGTTTTTATCCATACATAGACACACCAGTGCAAATTTTTCTCATGAATATTAATGTATGTCTTGTGTTTGCTGTTTGTGTTGACTGTAATGTTTAATGTATATTTTTTATATGTGGACCCCAGGAAGACTTCCTGTTTAGAGCAGTGACTCCCAACCAGTCTAGATTTCTCCTTAGTGATTATTAGTTCAAGGTCCAAACAGTTTAACATATTCAGCGTCATACTGCTGGTTGGCCATGTCATCGAGCTCATTAGCCGTCTCTGTCAAACAGATGTATGTTAGTCACTCAATCTACAGTGCTTCAAAATAAAAGCTCTGTGCCAGAGATTCACTGTACTTAGACACACTCCATTCAGAACGGATCTGCAACCCACCAGTTGGGAAGCACTGCTTTAGGGCACGGTTAATGGGGATCCTAACAAATGATAAATAAGTATATTTTTCACTGACAACAGGACTTAACTTTTAAACTTTGTTTCAGGGACCCTGAAGGTCTTCGCGTGTTCTACTACCTTGTGCAAGATCTGAAATGTCTCGTCTTCAGTCTCATTGGCCTACACTTCAAGATCAAGCCCATCTAAATACGGATTTTGCTCAGTTTTAATTGCTTTCACTGGTATTTCTGTTGTTGTACTACCGCATTTGTACATTTGCTTTTGGTGGAACTTTTTTATTTTAAATAAACGGTGAGAAAACTTGGCTGCTTGTCCAAGTTACTCCTGATATTTCTTTTAAGTGTTCCCTTCTGGTATCAACTCTCTGACTTAAATTAGAATTTTATTGTCCAGGGTTTCCCACACACTCATTTATTTGTGGCCCGCCCCAGTTGATTAGCTATTTTTGGAGCTGAACGATTCATTAGGTGTGCTGTTGGAATGAATATATAGTTCGGTTAGTCACTGCACCATACTCAGGGCGCAGAGCAGCATAACACCCTGATCAGCTCTGACTGGATCAGTTGATCAATTATCAACCCTGCTTATCAAACTCCACAAAGTGCTGCGTTCACAGACCCACAAAACCCTTTGAATTTAGAGACAAGACACAATGATATTGTAATCATACAAAAGGGATTAAATTAAAGTTTTATTGCCAAATAAAACAATAAGGCTGTAAATGACAAAACAATCATGAGAAATTAAATACAAGTTCTTACAGTGACAGTTGTGCTCTTAAATTCACATTCAGATAAGGCACATAATTTGACTCTCTAATCTGTATCGCAGAGTTCCGCATCTGATGAGCATAAATAAGATCAGCACTCTAACCTTTGTCACCTGCAGTTTGCAAATCGAAGACAAAAAAAAAAAAAAAAGCTAATGCTTAACAGGCCACGGTACAGACTGATGAGGCAGATGTCTTAGACAGCCAGCAGGAAACTAACATTTTCTCCCATATTCTATTTTCAATCGTGCTTTCACTGTACAACAGATATGATCTGAGTTCCCAGTCAAGGGCTGACACTACAAACTTTAATCTCTAGGCATAACTGGTTTTATATCTACAGTAATATCCAAACTCCTTCAAAGAAAACATCAAGTCCCAACTTACATTTCCAGTACTTAATTACTAAAAAATAGATTTAAGCACCTCGTTTCTTCTTGTGTGGTTTATAAATATATCGTTTATCTCACTTTTTTGAAGATTTATCTTTATCACAAGCCTTCGTCATCATTTTTCGGTTTATTTTTAATCTTTAACTACTGAGTTACACGACTTCATTATCGACGTTGTACTTGAATCTTGCACAGCTCTACTTTAAGTTTAAATTCACTCATTGTTTTTACATTTTTGGTGTTTAATTTATGGTTTTTAGTAATCCTTTTTTTCCTTATGCCTGCTGGGTTATTCTTTGCAACACTGGTTTTCAAAGCACCATACAAATGAACCTTAGTATTATTGTTTATTATTACTTTCAGCATGGTTGTCAAGAGAAGTTAATCAGCAGTTTGGTAGCTGGTCACTGTTCCATACAATCAAACATGTATTCCTCTATGCAGATGACAAGCACTCGTTTCTTAGCTGAGCGCCTTTCCTTCCAGGACGGTGAAAATGTCATCTAGGGACTTGTGGACGCACTGCAGGAATTCGTGCACATTGCGAGCCGGGTAGCTGGACACGTTGCAGCCGATCCAGTCGTCGTGGACACCGTAGCCGACACCAAACCCATCAGGCACCACCGGGGCAAAGCCACCAAGGTTCACAGCTGGACTGGTGAGCGTGCTGGTGGAGAGGATGTTGTGGTTGATGGCAGCGTAAGCCGGGTCTGTGTACAGGCTGGGCAGAGCCTGGCCCTTTGAATTGGCCAGGTATCGCATGGCAAACAGGTGACGGTCAAAACCTTGGCCTGGAGGAAGAAATACAAGAGGTGGTTAGTACAGCAGACCAAACCCACTCCCTTTGTCACCAGTTTTAATCACAGGGTCAGTTTGTTTTTGAGAGAGTGAGACCTCTGTGGATAATTCAGCTCATGTTAAAAACTTCCTGAACATCTGGATCTTAAGATATCAGAGGAACAAGTTTAGCACACACTGGCAGGTGCTAGGCCAGTGGCCCTTCTCCAATACATCAAACAGTATCAGAAAAACATTGATTTCTATTGTGAAACTGCTTTGTTTGGCGTTTTTGCTGGTTTTAATCACTGGGTTCATTTGTTTTGGAGAGGAAGAGACCTCTGCGTATGAATCAGCTCCTGGTAAAAACTTCCTGGACAATGAACACTGGAGGAATTCTACCCGAGAGAGGTTTCAGCTGGTTAAAATCTGCAAACCTCACTGCTAGATGCCAATAAATCCCCCTAAATTTTACACACTGGACCTTTAAGTTAACTCAAGATTTTCTTTCCTGTTAATAAATTGGCAAAGCACCTTAAAAAGCTACCAACAGGGAAGGGTTATCTTACAGTGTAAATAAAAATATTCGGGGCAGACCCCAAAAATACACTTGTAGGGACAGTATTTTGAATATTTCATGGTATCAGGAACTGTAATTCTTTAAATAGATGTAGAAATATCTCATACACACCCATAGCTGCCTCTTTGGTGAGCTGCCCGTGATATTTGGAGCATTCACTGAGCATGGCCTGTAGCTCCTGCACACTGTGTTTGCCTGGCTGGCAAACAAAAGCACGTGAGCATCGCTCTGTGTGTACGGTGGCTGGCCGGATGGTCTCTGTGCGGCCATGCTTGAACGCCGCCGTGCTACAGGACTCATAAGAGGCTACTGTCTGTCCGTACTGCCTCAGGAAACCCATCTGAAAAGACAGCTGGGCGATGGCGTCTGGACTCAACTTGCTCTTCTTTAGCTGCTCCTTGCCACCTCTCTTGAACTCCATGGCATCGATGGTGAGTTTCGATACAGCCGAGTCAAAGTTCTCCTTGGCTTTTTTGATGCCATTCTCCAGCTCGCTGTCCAGCTTGAACTGCAGCCTGCGCACAGCGGAGGCTGAATCCACAGCAGCAGGAGCAGAGCCCGGGTGTACCAGTGGCTGCTGCGTTGTGTCTTTGAAGACCTCATTCTGGAACCGAAGAACAGCTACGCCGTCGCCCCAGGCGTGCTCAAAGTTGATGGCTGCCTGTCCATCTTTGGCCAGAATGATGGAGAAGGACTTGTCGTACCACCGGTTGCAGCCGTCACCGTGCAGCATGTTGTGAGAGATGTGGATATGGTCCCTCATGCTTTCATCATCCAGACTGAGACAGAAAATGGCGCTGTCCACAATCCGTAAATCCTCTGCGTTTCCAGCAGCTACCAGTTTATCCCTGAGCCCGGCCCACACGTCCCTGTTCTCACTGGTCAGAACCCCCAGAGGAAAGGCAGGCGCCGGGGTCGGGTCAGACAGAATGTATTTCAGGTGGGACTGGATCTCTGCAGGTGTCACCAAATTCCCATCCCTGTCCACAATGTCAAACACATACATGTTGCCTTTCCTCATAACTAGGAGATGTCTCCCTTTCTCATCAGTGACGAGCTCATCTTTCCCTTTCTTGGGAATCCGACTTGAGTTGAAGAGGCGAAAGTACTGAGACATGTCTAGGGGGTATGCATTCACCATGTAAGCTCCATACCAGGACAGAGAAGACGGGACCCAGCGGATAAACTTCTTGAAGCCGTCTGTGTCACTCTTCGCTGGGTTGAGGTGGAAAACCTCTGGCTCCAGTATTCCGGCTCGCAGTGTTTTCATAAAGCGCACTGCTGAGCACACCATGTTGGTTGCCCGCACGAGCTGGTCGTTGTACTCCGTCTTAGGGTCAGGGTTGAAGGACATAAAGGGGTTGAAGTTCAACACCACGGGGTCACGAGCAGAAAGATACATGTCGAACCAGGGTGCTGAAAGAAAAGAAGTTATTTAGCCAAATTCATTAGAGACTGTATGCCTTTAAGATGCAGATGGTGATCGTCAGAGGGGCACATTCACCTGAGATGTAACTTGTGTGCTTATTGTTTTTGTCCTGCACTACCAGTTCCTCATGCAGCTGTTTTCCCGCACCACTCTGGAATTCTTGTGCAAGCTTCTCTGTTGTCCTTTGGATTTATAAGATTCAGATAGTTAGTATTTACAGTAAGTTTTAAATAATGAAATTAAAAGGTTGATTTTCTTGTGAAGTCTTACCTGAACTGGTCATCATTTAACAAAGGCTTCTGGGCAGCTAAATATCTTCTGATAGTATCCTCCAACTTTGGTACAGGGAGCCTAAACAATAAAACAAGAGTAGGCTGTAACCAATTTTTGTAACCTGAACAGTATTTTACTGTAATACGTACAGTAAGATACTGTGAACAGTGCATACAGTATCCACTCATCAAGCCCAGACGTCCCTCTCCCCAGCAACGCTTTCCAGCTCCTCCTGGGGGACCCCAAGGTGTTCCCAGGCCAGATGAGATATAACCCCTCCAGCGTGTTCTGGGTCTGCCCCGTGGCCTCCTACCAGTGGGACGTGCCTGAAACACCTCTAACAGGAGGTGCCCAGGAGGATCCTGATCAGATGCCCGAACCACATCAACTGACCCTTTTCGCCATGAAGGAGCAGCAGCTCTACTCCGAGCTCCCTCTAGATGTCCAAGCTCCTCACCCTATCTCTAAGGCTGAGCTCAGCCACCCTACAGAGGAAACTCATTTCAGCCGCTTGTATCCGCAATCTCATTCTTTCGCTCACTACCCAGAGCTCATGACCATAGGTGAGGGTTGGGACGTAGATGGACCAGTAAATCAAAAGCTTCTCATTCCAGCTCAGCTTAGTGACTTAACTTAGTGGCATCCAGCAGCCAGTTACTCTAAAATTTATTGGATATTATATATATTTATTAGAAAATGGTGCCACTCGAGTGGCAGCCCGATGCAGCAGCTCATGTACCCTCTGAGTATTTTGTGTTTTTGTTGTTCATAAATCACCTTGTCTCTACTTCACAGTCACATACTGCCTGTCATACTCAATAACCAGCCCGTAGAGAAGCAGAACATTTTAAGTACGTTGGGCACAATTACTGATCAGGCCCCAATGTTTAATGACAACTCAGAGAGCATTTTTAAGAGATTTAATCAGCGCTTGTTTTTTAATCAGGAAGCTGAGGTCTGGGGCATACAGAGGTCTGGTCAAAATCATTTCATCATGGGGAGAGTGCAAAGAGCACAAACAAGCTCTCCAAGATTGTTAACATTGCAGGGACGGTGACTGGCAAGTAATAGAAACAACTCTACCAAACATATAATTCCAGAAGTCTTACATCCATCACAGTCAGAGTTTGAGCTGCTCCTGTCTGCTGTAGATTTAGGGTCCTAAGAACCAGCTGGAACATAGACAAGAAGTCCTTTATGTCCGATGCCACACAGGCTCTTAACACAGGATGAATGCTATTATTTCATAATAGCATTGATTCTATTTGTGTGTGCCATTGCTTTGTTTGAGAGAGACCAAAGCCAAATTTCAACTGAAGTGAATAATAAAGTTTATCTCTCTATCTATCTGTTGTGCATCATGCAAAACACCTCACATCCTCTTTATGACCTCCTGGTTAAACAGCGGGAGGTGAAGCCTGGAAAAGCCTGGAATAAAAGTTTACAGTTTTATAATTTTTAGGTAATTAGTGCCCTAACTACATTTAAACTGGCTGAACAAGGTGCTGTACACATGCCGCATCGTTTCGGGCAATACCGCCCCCAAATGAGCAGCTGTTGTAACTGCGTGACTTTGTCCAGGCATTTTAGTGCGCTTTAAAAAGTGCAGTGTGAGAGTGAACCAAACCAAATGAAGGTGTGAAATTTTTTGGCATTCCCCACCCAATCAAACCGAGTCCCCCGGACTATCCTGGTGTGAATGTGCCCTCAACGTTAATGTCTTTCCCTAAGAAAGGTCAAATAGGGTTCCAAAATAAAAGAAAGAAAACAAATTCACATTATTACAAAAAAGAGACATAGATCACAAGAGGAAGGGTGGGGGGCCTATAGAGACTGCTTACGCACAGGCCCCAGAATGTGGTGCTACGCCCCTGAAACAAGGGTTGGAAATTAGCACCAGCCACCAGCCAAACCCTGGTAGAATACGCAAGTGGCTGCTAGATTTGTTTTACTCACCAAACACAAAAAGTTCATTTCCAACCCTGCTGAACACTTGCACCCTGAACTCATACACTTTTCATCTCCTCCAAATGATTTGATCCATAACTGTAACTTTACAGTATGCTTAGCATTTACTTTGCTCTACATCTGCTTCACACATGTATATAGCATGTATAGTATAGATGCATCCATCCATCTTAGCAGATGTCAGTCATGTCACGGCCCCCTAGTGGTCATCGATCAACAGTCAAGTGTGCACTTTCACCTACATTCATGTAAAATCTTACTGGGTCACCTTCTTTCATTCAGAACACCTTTCTACATCCACCTGGCATCTCCAAGGTTGTTTCATATTTCATATTACATTCACATGAAGCCAGAGCTATGCTGAATGAAAGCTATGATCTAACACATAAGACAATGTGCTTGAGCTACTCCCCATTCAGCTCCGTACTCACCTGGGTAAACTCTTCTGGTAATGCATCGATGGGACGACACTTTGATGCAGATACTCGCTTCCAGATTTGCTGCTGTAGTTTCTCTTATCGATCCCCAGAGCAGCAGCTCTTAAATGAATCCCGGATTTCCTCAGAGAGGCGACGCATTGCACTGACAGCAGACTGGCCATGGTGTTAGCTACGAAGCTGAGTACCTGATGTGTCGACGTGAAGCAAACCGGTTAGAGCTAATGGAGTGAAGCTAAAACTCAGCTTAGTAGACCCCCGTGTGTCACCGCCGTCACCCTAACGACAGCTAGCTAACATTAGCAATTAGCATTAGCTGACAAGTTGCCTTGAATGACCCGTGTGTTTCTGAATCAGTTTGATACCCGGGCTGTGTTTAGCTAATGGAAATATGTACCCGGCACATAAAACCCGCACCCGAATTGTTCCGGAAACAGTTAACGTTAAACGGTAAGTTAAAGCAAAAAGAAAAATATTACAGTGAATGACAACAGGAAGTTTAACCGGCAAAACTTGTCACGTGACGTATTTTACCCCTCCCCTCTTAAAGAATATGTATCTAAAATAAATTGAATACATTTTCAGTTCATTCAATTTATTTGAATTGAATGAATTGAAAATGATAATCCTTATGTATCTGACTAGTAAAAATATAATATCTAAAATAAAAGAACAACACATAAGAAAATAAATTAAGGTGCATACATTGCAAATAAAAAATAAACAATCTAACAAATAAAATGTACAAATTATATGGTATGTTGAGCACAGTTTAAAATCCTTTTGTGTCTGAGTAGGAAACTAATATAGTTTTGCTAAAATAAAATAATTGATGAGAAAATAAAATATATCTAAAATAAAATAAGAAAATGAATTAAAGTACATACACTGCAAATAAAAAAATAAACAATCTAACAAATAAAATGTACAAATTATAGGTATGTTGAGCACAGTTTAAAATCCTTATGTGTCTGTGTATGAAAATAGAAATAAAATAAAATATTCTAGCTAAAATGAAAGATAACATAAGAAAATAAATTAAGGTGCACACATTGCAAATAACAAAAATAAACAATATCATACATAAGATATGCAAACAATAAGGTATGCTGAGCACAGTTTAAAATCTGTATGTGTCTGAGTGGGAAAATAAAGCTAAAATAAAAGAATAAAAAAGATAATAAATTAAAGTGCATACATTGTAAATAAAAAATAAACAATCTAACAAATAAAATGTACAAATTATATGGTATGTTGAGCACAGTTTAAAGTCCTTATGTGTCTGTGTAGTAAAATAAAAATAAAATATTTTAGCAAAAATAAAAAATAGATAAGAAAATAGAGTGCATACATTGTAAATAACAAAAATAAACAATATTATAAATAAAATGCGCAAACAAGAAGATATGTTGAGCACAGTTTAAAATCTTTATGTGTCTGAGTAGCAAAATAAAAATTTAAATATTTTTTCTAAAATAAAATAATAACAAATAAGAAAATTTAAGTGTATACATTGTAAATTATAAAAATAAACAATATACTAAATAATTATTTATCTGTGAAGTAAAAATAAATCATCTAAAATAAAACAATAAAGTGAGAAAATAAATCGATTAATTGTAAATAATACAAAATAGAATACATATAAATGGTCCTCAATTTAAACTAAAAGTTAACACATTCAAACTATTAACTTGTACAATCTTACACTTCTCAGCAGCTATTTTGCTGATTTTGCTCTCATATGTTTCATGGATTTACAGTATGGGCGAAATTCATTACAAAAAGCATTTAAACAAAGAGTGGGGCTGTCATGAATTTGGCTTAGTGCATCATGTGGTACATATTTGTGTAATACTTTGCCATAATGAGAACTGTGTTAATCTTCCTCTTCCTCTGTAGTCACCTGGGCAAGTGTTGCAGAGTGAGCACCCAGCTCACTCTGCAACACTTGCCCAGGTGAGTGTTGCAGAGTGAACACCCAGCTCAGCTCAAGGCTCAAATATTGATTTAACTCAGCCTTAAATACACAACAGTTAGGTTATACAAACAACACATTATTAAGCATTCAAATTAAAGGTAAAGAGTCTAACATCAGTGTAAGCATTACCATCATTATGTAAGATAAGCCTTTATTTAGCCCCAGAGGGGACATTCAGATGTTGCAGTAGCACAAAGAGAGATGAGTACAGATACACAGAGAAGTAAAAATGAAAAATATAAATAAAATAAGAGGTACAGCAACCAGTTGTTTTTGATCATCATCTTAAATCATCAACCCATACTTGTTTTATACAACTAAGAAATATTGCAAAGCTCAGGTCTGATGTATTTCGACTTGAGCTAGAGATGATTATCCATGTTTTTGTGTCCTCCTGACTGGACTACTGTAACTCTCTTTTTACTTGCCTGAGCAAGTCATCCCTGACCTGTCTTCAAATAATCCAGAATGCTGCAGTAAGGCTGTTAACTCAGTCCAACAGGTCAACCCACATCACTCCCATTTTAGTTTCTCCACACTGGCCTCCCATCAGGTTCAGGATTCACTGCGAGATACTTGTTCTTAGGTCCTCCGATCAGGACCTAGTGTTTGTCCCCCGCTCCAGACTCAAAACACATGGTGATCGTGCCTTTGAAGCCGTGGCTCCAACACTGTGAAGCTCTCTTCCTTCAGAGATACAGTCTGTGGCCTCCTTAGAAACTTGAAAAAATAACACTGAAAATGACCTTTGTCCCACCTTAAATTGTCAGGTGCTTGTTCCCTGGTGTTTTTCTTTTTGGGGCCTCAGTAGCCTGTATTTGCTCTGTGTTTTACTTTCTTTTTGTTGCTTTGTTGTAATTGTTCTATTGCCTTTATTTTTATTGTTTGATTATACTTTTTGAAGCACGTTGTGAATTTTGCGAGGCTGTTCAGCAGACAGTGAATATTGCTTTTGCTCAGGTCTTCACTGAGTCTGAGATATAGGTTCACTATATATACATATATATTTTTTATATATTTTTCTTCTTAAAGTTTTCTCACACCCTTTAAATTCAAGAAGGCTTTGCGACCCCTTATGAAGCTTTGGCGATCCCTACTGAGGTCAGGAACCAGTGGTATAAGGTGCAATGTAGTAATAGTAATGATATGATGTAGTATAACATAATACATCAGTTAAACAGAATATCAAATGGTATATAGGATAGCATGGTATAGTATAGTATAGTATAGTATGTATTTAAAAACAATACAATATGGTATAGTACAATATAATGTAAAGGAATATTAATAATTATATGGTGAAGTATGAAATATGATAATATATTATATTTAAAGATATATCAGATATATAACAAAGGATATAAGTCCGACCAACAGAGGGTCAAAGACGAGGGAGAGCGATGTGAGAGTCCTGAATGCGGCAGACACTGTGGGAGTCTGTGTGTGTGTGTGTGTGTGTGCGCTCAGTTTTGCACCTGGGCGGGATGATCCAGCAACTGAATGAGCTGCCCATCTGCCACAGCTCATCACGAAGAGGATGAGAGGGGTTATATAGGATGTCCATCATCCTCCTCTCTGCCTCTGACTCCAGACTGTCCAGTTCCAGTGAGTGAAACGATCCATACGGGCAAAGCTAATGTCCTCTCACATGTATCACAGAGCTGAGCTGAAGTAGTACGTCATTCCTCCACAGGTATAGTGTCTCAGTTGAGTTTATTTTTCATGTAGAAGTTATATAACTACTTCAGCTCAGGCAGCATCCAATAGGACATTAAATGCTAACATAGCACATGTTAAATCTGACACATACAGTATAGCATTTAAAAAGCACATTCACAAACTCAACCTTCAACATCTCTGATGCACTGAGCAGAAAAAGTTTCCATTTCTGATATGTTATGATGAGGTCTCCTGGCCAGCAGAGTGCAGTGTTTTCCTGATCACTGGCCTTAAACTCACTAAGCTGTGTGGTCTGAGCTCAACCCCCACACAACCACTGTAGAAAGAAGACCAGACAGAATCTTATAATAACAGGACAGCATCGCCTGGCCTCCCATGTCGGGTGGGAGAGTGATGGAGTAGGTGCACAGCTGCCATTAGACTGATGGGATTTTCTAATGTTAGCCTCCACTCTGTGTACATTACTTTACTGACCTACGCACTCTGCAAAGCCTGCAGCAGACAGATAACACAGTTCTGCACATCTATATTGCAGCAGGAATTTCAAACAATGCAAAGAATCTTCAATAATCTTCAATTATGTATATGCACATGCTGATATGTATGCTTATCTCCATCACAGCGGGAACAGTGTGTTATAAATTTACAGTTATGTGTTTTTTTTTAAAATCAATTATTTGACTGTAATGCAGGGTTTGTGTGATTAGACATGTTTGGGTCAACACTGCTTTTGCAAAATTTAAACCATGGAAGCCAGGACAGACATGCAAACATTGTGTTACAGCACCATATGAACGACAGATAACGCAACAGACCCCCTCCCCCATTTCCACTTACACCTTTCTAAACAAGGCATATCGCTGCATACTATAAAGTGTGACCCTGGATAATGTAGCTTAAACATGAGAGTGCATAGGAAGTATTTTATGCTTCATATTCACGGAAATGCTTCCTCTGATTCATATCTTTGGCTGTGAAATGAGCACAGAAATTGAATCAGCACAAATCAGTGAATAAACACACACACGCACTCAAATCAGGAGAAGTGTGAAGTGGTGAAGTGTTTCGCTCGTAGTGCAACGAAGGCTTATTAAAATGCAGATTCTAAATAATCATAGACTGTGGAATGTACATAGAGTGGACAAATCATCTCCACTCTCTCCCACTGTGCAAATATGAAGCCAAGTTTCCTGGATGTTTATTTATTTATTTATTTATTTATTTAAGTTAGAAGGGACAGTGCACATTAATGAACATTTGCATGTAAATCTGCCGGATTATAGCCCCAGGCTAATTTTCATCCGTAGTCCCTTGGCAGATTGATTTTACAGAGTAGCCGCTGCCACCTTGTGATGGATTTCATTTGGAGCCGCACAACGGCATATGATAGGATGGACTCCAGTGCACGCTATTGTGCACATATTATCTCGTCACACAGGCATAGACTTGACATTGGATAACATCAGCATAGATATTATCCAGCAATTATGATTGCATGTCTATATATAACAGAAAATACCAAAGAAAATAAGAAATTATTAATTTAATTTAACAATTTTAATAGTTGATTTATGGAACATTTGATTTAAAGTTATAGAATAAGCATAAGCACTATAAGAATTTATATCCATGAATGAATTTAAGAGCATCATGAAGAATGTGGTGATAGAGACATGTGCTTGCTTTTCATGAGAGGCCACTATTTTTGAATAGTTGTCGTATTATTGTGGATTTCTGTATTATATGTTGTATTGGTTGCATTTTAAATATACTTTAATTGGCTGCTACCTTGGCCAGGTCTCTCTAGTAAAAAAGATTTTCACACTCAATGGGACTTCCTGGTTAAATAAAGATTAAATAAATATATAAATAAAATAAAAGATAATTTTGTTATAGATGCTATTGACTGTTTACAAATAAAGAAAAAATATACATGACAGAGATGGGTTTGCATTTTTTGAGGGCATATATAGCAGACGGCACTGTTCTTACATTAATGAGAGTTCTTCTTTGAACTTACTTACTTACTCCTCTTCGTCCCCTATGGCACCATGCCACACTGCAAACATGGCTCAGGAATGGCCCAAGGAATGTGACAAAGACCTCAAAGTGTCAACCTGGCCTCCAAATTCCCCAGATCCCAATTTGAATGAGCATCTGTGGCACGTGCCATTAACCCACCTCACAACCCACTGGACTAAATGGATCTGCCGCCAACTCACTGGTGCCAGACACCACAGGACACTCCCAGAGATCCTGTGTCCATGCCTCCACAGGTCAGAGCCAAGTCCCATCCAAGGAGGGCCCACCTTGGATTAGGGGTACATCTGGGATACCGGCACATCACAAGAATCCTTGAGCAGATTGGGACCTGGGAAATTTAGAAGCCAGGTCGACACCTTGAGCTTTTTGCCACACCTGAATATACATCAGTGTGATAGTGTGTAGAACTACCTAAAATGACAGAAACCAACTCAAGAAAAATTTATTTGATGTGTACTTTGAGACTTTAGTTTGGCTCATGTCCCATCTACTAACATAGACAGGGCTAGGTTCACGACCTAAACTGCAGCCAGCCATGAAGGGCGGGCTAGATGTTTTGGCTTTACTTTTGGGGAGCTGTCATGTTGTCCATCTTTAACTTTTGTAGTCTACAGTCCATGTAAATAATACAGAAATTGTTAGTATAGAATGTGATCCATTAACTATTTTGGATAGTGTGTCTTCCTCAAGCTCAGGTCCCCGACCAGTGGCCTGGGAGTTTGAGGGTTCTGTGCAGTATCTTAGCTGTTCCTAGGACTGCACACTTCTGGATAGAGACCTCAGGTGTTGTACCTGGAATCTGCAGGAGCCACTCTAGCAGTTTGGGGGTCACAACCCTGAGTGCTCCAGTCGCCACTGGCACCACTGTTGCCTTTACTCCCTACATCTTTTCTAGCTCCTCTTTCAGCCCTTGGTGTTTCTCTAGTTTCTCATGTTCCTTCTTCCTGATGTTGCTTGCACCACTATCACCACTGCCTTCTTCTGTTGTTTGTCGCTCTACACGATGTCCAGTTGGTTAGCCATCACCAGTTTGTCTGTCCCTAGCTCGGTCATTCTCAACCACCTTAGGAGGTGTCTTCCATTCTGACCTTGGGACCTCCAGCCCATACTCAGTGCGGATGTTCCTGTACACTATGCCAGCCACTTGGTTATGGTGTCCCACGTATGCTCTTCCTGCCTGCATCTTACACCCTACTATTATGTGCTGAACTGTCTCAGGAGCATCTTTGCACATCCTGCACCTTGGGTCCTGTCTGGTGTGGTAGACCCCTGCTTCTATTGATCTTGTACTAAGTGCCTGTTCTTGTGCTGCCATAATTAGTGCTTCTGGGGTGTCTTTCAGTCCAGCCTTTTCCAGCCACTGGTAGGATTTCTTGATGTTGGCCACTTCTTCAATCTGTCGGTGGTACTTGCCGTGCAGGGGCTCGTCCTTCCATGATGGTTCGTCCTCTTCCTGCTGCCCGAGGTGTCTGCTTACCGGGTCCACGTCATTGGTCCAACAGCCCATTGGTTCGACATTCCATTAGTCCGACTGTACGCGGTGCTGAACGGCTTGTGGCGGGCGTATGTTGCGCCGCGACCAGCTCTGGGTCGGCTGGGAAAGGCTCGCGGCTTATGTGTTTGTCGCTTTCTTTTTTATTTTAACCCACACCATGATCTTTTCCTAACCCTAACCAAGTGGTTTTTGTGCCTACACCTAACCAGACCTTAACCACAGGGCATCATGATGATTTCGGAACGGACTTCAGAACAATGTGTTTAATATGGTCGGAACAATGGGCTGTCGGACCAATGGGCAGTTCCCCACTTACCAGCTCATCTTTGGGGGCCATCTTTTCACGGACCTCACTTTGAGAATCACATCTTTAAACAAACTAATTAAACTGAGAATTTGGAGAGTGGACTGTTTGTAGGACTGTATCTGAAGTTATGTTCACAGTAGTGTTGTGTCGTTCACGCACGAATTGTTCAAAAAAACGAATCTGTTGAGTGAACGTACTGAACTGAATCACTTCCGGAACTGATTTGTTAATTTCTCAGTTCAGTTGAGCTCAGCAGCGAGCCTGCAGGCTGAAACTGCCGTTTCAGTCCGTGCGAATGATGAATCACTTGTGAGTCAGCTAGGGCGCAGGGAGGGACTGCCTACCACGTGACAAATCACTTGGTGAACAAATCACTCAGTGAATGAATCACTCAATGAACGACATAACCCCGATCCCTGAGTGATTCAAATAATTTCTTCTCAGCGATACACTTTCATAGGGGCCGTTTTCTCCAAGCTAACGGCTAATGTAGCCAGGAGTCAAGCCCCATGAACACAATCACACACCTCCCCATTGTTTTAACAGACTTAGTTTCCAGATAAACAAACTTAAATCATTAGGCTGGCCAGTAATGAGACTCACCGGTGCAGGGCAGACGGAGCAGCAGCTCAGCTGTGTATCAGTTCAGTGAGTCAGACTACGCAGTGCTCCTCCCGCCAAGCACTGAACAATTCGGTGAACAAATCTTTTGAACGAATCTTTTTAATGAACTGATTCTAGTGATTCAGTAACATCTAAAGAACTGCTTTGCCCATCACTAGTTCACAGAAATGTGGGGCTGTTGCCTGCACTCGATTACTCTGTTCTATCTGACATCGACACATCGAGTCTGAAGATCAGTGACAGAAGGAGGAAACACGGAAGTGCAGTTAGCACCCAGCACAGCAGGCTAGCTTTAACCCCACCATCCTGCGACACTACAGCCTGTTCACCTGACGTTACAGCAAGATGCCTGAAATACAGACGCCAAGGTAAGAGCACTGAACACTGTACTGTATCACTGTGACACGTCACGTTACATGTTTGTGTATAATTCAGTGAGGTCACCCGGTGTTCCCGGTTAACGTTACACCGAGTTCGCAGTTAGCTAGGGCATGTCAAACACACAGCTAGGTACACGTTAACGTGTTTGTCGAAGTCACTCATTAACTCCAGCTCTTTGTTACATGACTACAAGGCTGAAGGGACACTGTAACCCTCCGTTTATTACAACATAATTAGCAAAGAATCTAATTATGCTGGGATAAAACTGTGATAGCAACGTTACACACACAGTTCCCACAGTGTTTGGCACACTGTCCCTCTCCATTGACTTGCCGTTGGTCTGATTTATTTATATACCTTGCAATATATGTCATATTCTACATGTTATACAATACTTAAATGGTGTCAAACATCTAATTTGATCTCAAGTATGCCGGACCAGTTATATATGATATGTATAATATAACAATATGTTATATATAATAAAAAAATATATATATAATTACGTAATAACATACACCAATCAGCCAAAAATGCAATGTTCTCCTGGGGATCTTTTGGTTCAGACATTCATGAGGATGCCACTTGATGCGCTCGCCCCACCTGAACACCTCTACAAATCAAGTACCCCTCCTCATGGCTGCAGAACTCCCCGATGTCAGTGGCCCCCCAGCAGGAAAATGAGCCACGCCATACCACAAAAACTGCTTAGGAATGGCCTGAGGAGCGTGACAAAAAGCTCAATGTGTCGACCTGGCCTCCAAATTCCCCAGATCCAAATCTGATCGAGCATCCATGGGACGTGCTGTTACCTCAGAGGTACCCCTAATCCACTATGAGGCCTCCCTTGTCTCTGACATGTCAAGGCATGGACACATGACCTCTGGAAGGTGTCCTGTGGTGTCTGGCACCGGGGTGCTGGCTTCAGATCATTTGAGACCTGTCAGTTGTGAGGTGGGGTACCAGCACTTCCCTAGATGCTCCATTAGATTGTGGGAGAGTTGGAGGCCAGGTCGACACCTTGAGCTTTTTGTCACGTTCCTAAACAGTTTTTGTGGTGTGGCATGGTGCATTTTTCTGCTGGGGGACCACTGCCATCAGAGAGTAACGTGGTGTTTAGGTGGGTGGAGGGCGTCAAGTGAATGCACATGAATGCCATGACCAACAGTTTCCCAGCAGAACATTGCACTGTAACAAAATGATCAATGTTACTCACTTCACCTGTCAGTGGTTTGAATGTTTTGGCCGATCAGTGTATAAATAATAACACCTTAACATTTCCTATCTCCTTCAGCCTAAAGAAGTGCACTCTTAAAACATTCATCCATTTACATAACAGACAATGAACAGCCTGAGGTGTCTTAAGAAAAATAAGTGCCGTTTCAACCAAATGTCCCAGTTTTTCCACATTCAGTCAACTACTCACTGTCATTACATGTGCATTTTTCCATACATTTATTCTCCTGTGCATTAATGCTGGTGTCACCTCAACAAACCAAAGTGGAACCTATTAAGAATGCAGGTTAAATCCTGTCTTACAACCCAGTTAGAAATCTAAAGTTTTGGCAGTGCCTTAGCAATAGTGTCCCACAGATACTGTTTTTCTTTTGTACTGAAGCTACTGATTGACAGTATTTTGCACAATGTTAAATATGTCCACACTAAGTATTCATCATTTGTCAGAGAACTGTATTCTGGAGGACTGGAAAAGCCTCTAAAGCAGCATTTTACTTAAAGCAGGCTACTCACTGTATAACTTGCTTCTAAAACCTGACACCTCTTAGTCTTCACACGTGCATCAATATTAGGTGTGTATCAGGCTGGATTGGATTCTTTGGCGCCTGGTCCTGACCTGTAGGTCGTACGTTCGACACCCATGCTACACCTAATATTTATTTCATGCTACATTATTGCTAATATTATATACTACATTATAGCAGAGGTGGGATAAAGTCATTGTTTTGCAAGACACAAGTAATTCTCAAGTCTTTTGCACTCAAGTCACAGGTCAAGACTTACAAGTCCCAAGTCAAGTACCAAGCCCTACACTTTGAGTTTAGAGTCCCAAACAAGTCAAAATGCACCCTTTGCAAAAAAAATATAATGCCATTTTCAGAAATCATGAATGCTTTTTGTTGTTGCATCTCAGTCTATAATCTTCTGCCTGCACATTTTGCATGGGTACACAGTTTTTGCACATGAAGGAACTTATCTTTAGTATCATTTTTCCAACTGGCGCTCCCAAGTCATGTGACTTAAGTCCATACCTCTACCATAGGGTACTTTAATATACTGTACCATATGATACCATATTACATTTCATATTCTGTTATACTGCTGTATTTAAGATATTATTGTGTTATTATTATTACTACTACATAACACTGTCTTACCACATCGTATACTATATTATATTTCTATTTTGCCATATTAATGCAGACAGCACCAAGCATCATTAATTAATCACGGTATTCTGGTGTGCACTGTTTACCTATTATACTAGACTTGCTGCTATTAATCAAACTGTGTTGCTTTACCTTGTGAGTTTGTCTGTAGTTACTCTTTTAAAATTTATATTTTCACTTCTCTTACACTAGTTGTATGTACTGTCTTTGTGCTGCTGCATTATACTGATAAAATCATTACTGATAAAATTATTCTTAAGATCTTAAGATAATTCAGAAATCTTGAGGAGCAAATATTTCTGGGAACACAGAAAATTGTAGATCAACACTGATATACAGGAATTGACAATATAGACACAACTGATTATCCATGAAACAGTTTGGCCACAATTTATAAATAAGTGTGTTATTTTCATCCATCTAGCCTAATTATTAGAAGTCCTTAAATATGTTGCTTCAGTCATGAAAAACACCTGAATTTCACCTCTAGGGAAAAGGTGAAGGCTGCTTTATCTTATCTCAAACTTCATTTAAAATGTACTGCTATCCTCTTGAAGAGCTGTTTATAGACCACCAACGCAGTCAGTGTTCTGGAACTTTGTTGTGCAGCAGCACCTTCTTCTCAGCTGGCTGGCAAGTGCATAAAGATGGTGACATAGTTGATTTAGCTGAGAGTGGCTGTTTTGATGTTTAGATAAATACACAGACTGTGAACCAGGCAGTGGAGGTGTAAAATGTGGAGGCCACAGTCTTTATGCACCTTAATCCATCTGTGAAAGTGATAATTGAGTGGGCTTTGTGTTGTGTGTCACCTCGGAGCTGGCAACAGGTGGGTGGTACTCACACATTGTAATATGAAATATGTACTCCTACAATATATGAAAAAGAATGAAGTATCAAAGTAAATGTTTGATCAGTGATTGGTTTGTCTTTGGTAACCATGTACTTTTCTGTACTGTGTTTTTATCACTTCTGCTATCACTAACCGTACCTTCTCATTCTCATGCCTTTGCCTTCACCATGTCAAGGATTCAAGCCATTTACACCAGTGCTAGTGACGGACTGGAGGGGTTCAAGGCACATGCTGTGTTCCAGGAAATCGACAAGAAGCTCCAGGAGGTGATTACATGACTTAAATTTGGCTGAGTGATATGTTCTATTAGTAATATTGCCATATTTTTAGACTTTGTCACAATACATGAAATCTTCTCTCTAAACTACTGTGGACTACGAAAATACTAAACTCTAAATAAACTACAGTTAGAAGAAAGTAGCCTACTGTTATAATCAAGTTCAATAACATACTCTTATTGTAAAATTAAATAAAATACGGTTATAACAAAGCTAAATAAGAAAGTTTTATAATGAAATCAAAGCGGGATTACTGGTGCTTTTATTCTGAAGCATCCAGCTCGTCTTTGGCCAAAAGTGTTGATATTTTTGCTTTGAACTTGAAGCTTCTGATCAACATTAACTTGTAAGCAGTTAGCAGAAAGTTAAACTTATACCCCAGAGCTGTGTAAACGTGAGGATTTATTCCCCGTGAGCTGGAAACAAACTAACAGCTCTCCAGTTTATGTATTAATAGTATTTAAATGTTGCACTGGTGCTTCATGGTCGCAAAATGTGGCTTAAAAGTTGTGGTCTGGCACACTGCAGGTACAAAAAGACACGCTTTGCCTGCTCACAGTGTTGTTAAATTCATTAAAAGTTAAACTGTTACAGCGGCGCTGTTAAACATGATGATTTTTTTCACCGTGAGCTGGAAACAAACTAACAGCTGTCCAGTTAATATATTAAAAACATTTACAAGTCGCACTGGTGCTCCATTGCCACAAAATTTGACTAATAGTTGCGGTCTGGAGCTCTGCAAAATAAGACCACATGCCTTACCTGCTCATAGTATTGTTAACCTTGTTAAAAGTTTAACTGTTAAAGCGACACCGAGAAACATTAGAATTTATTCACTGTGAGCTGGAAACAAACTAACAGCTCTCCAGTTCATATATTAAGAACATCTGCAAGTTGCACTGGTGCTCCATTGTCACAAAATGTGACTAAATAGTTGCGGTCTGGCGCCCTGCAAACACAACACACTCCTTGTCTGCAGACAGTATCCTATAACTTGTTAAAAGTTGAACTGTTATAGCGGCAGCGTTAAACATGAGTATTTATTCACTGTGAGCTGGAAACAAACCAACAGCTCTCTAGTTCATATATTAAGAACATCTGCAAGTCAAGCAGGTGCTCCATGGTTGCAAAATGCGACTAAATAGTTGCGGTCTTGAGCCCTACAGATACAAATGACGTATGGTGCATCATGTTTGCAGGTCTTTTCTTTTTAACCTCTTTTGGTGTCCGTGAGAGGAAGAGCGTCAAAGCAGAGAGTGAGAGGATGAAAATGCCAAAGCGAGTCTACTAGTGGGTTAAAAAAATGCCTTAACAATTTATACTCAATGTTCATGATATTGTAATTTTATACATCTCAAATGGAAGAAGCCACAATACATCGAGTATAATTGATATATCCTCCACCCCTACTTACAGTAGGAGACAATATTGTTAATCCCAGATCTCTGACTATATTATTGTCACTTTTTCAAGGACTTTTATTTCAGTATTTCTTTTTACAAAGGCAGCTCTGTAGTCTTGTTTTAATTCATTTGTAGCACACATATAGGTTTTTGTAAGCATTTATCAATCCGTCTAATCATATACAGTGCTTATAAATCAAGTAAATTTTCAAGTGACTTAACAATCTGTACAACATATGACACCCTCTGTCCTTTGACCCTTGACTCTGAAAATAAAGATAAAAATGGAAGAAACCTCGGGAAGAGCAAAGGTCAAATTCCTTTCCAAGGACGGACAAACATGCACTCTGTGCCATATGGCAACATGGGCCTTTAGCCTCATGGTGGCACATTTGGATCACTTCCCAAACTGTTGTTTCATGGTATAAAACTAATATCAAGCTTATGTTGATTCAATCAGACAAATGGCTTCCTCCAAAAGTCAGTGTTTTTAAGCAGTTACCTTTATGTGACCTCAATCATACCAGATTCATCTTGAGCCTGCCGGCAGTGCTGTCTATGTAATGAATGGGATTTGTCATCAATGAGAAAATGGCAACAGTGGAGCACCCTGGATACTTAGTGACATGGTTTAGTGTAATATCTCAGGCAACTGATGAGACAAACAGATTCAACATTTTAGCTGCACAGCTTGTTTTCAGTGAGAGAACTTGTTGTCCTTTTTCGATTTCCATATTAGTTAAACATTGTCAGAGAAGTGAGAGAGTAAGATAATACAGCCTGAGGAAGAGCGTCAGCTTGAAATATGTTGCCTGTGTAGACTGCAAATTTCCCTGGCAAGTTTTCTCGTAAACAAAGTTTCTGTTTACACTTAGTGTTTGTCACCAAATTGTGTGTATCCCTGAGGTCTAACAAATGTGTTGAATGCATTTTCCTGCCCATAAAACATTTGCAAAGTCATTTTGTTTGTTATTTTACAATTTCAAGCCTGCATAGTTTATACCCATGTTTTCCTCCTAACAGTTCTCTTTTTACCAGCACTGCCAGAGGTGAAAATCTCCACAGAGTGCATTCAATATCTTTGTGGTCTATGCTTGTAGAGCACTTTTACGTGCAACTTTTCATGAACCTATAAGACATTAACTTTGCATTCACATGAGCCATTATTACTTTGTGCTATGTTTATGTTTATGTCACAATAAAATTGCTGCTATAGGGACTAACATCATCACACATTAATAAAACAAGGCTTATTGAATCCACAAGAGTCTCTGCTCTCCAGTTATACCCAACTCATGCAATTCCAAGACTGTTTAAGGAACCCAGTGTGCAGAAATGTTCAAATAAAATAAGGCAAACTGCATGGTTTTTGCCCCAAAATTACAAGGGACTAGCATTAAGTGGGCGTGTCTGTAAAGAGGAGACTTGTGTGTACACATAGAACCCAGTTTCATTCAGCTAGCATGATGTGGTACGTGATACCAATGGATTCCTTAGGGTTTCTGATTTCATGTGATACCAGTATTTTCACTCTAGCTTCAAAGCTCAGCCCGCTACAGCCTCTGAAAGACAGTAATGTCAGCTAAGGACACTGTCATCCCTGCAGAGGGAAGAATCTAATTCTTCTTCTGAACGCCTCGTTTCTTTTTTTATCTGGAGCTTTCACACTAGAAACTTTTCTTAGACGCCTCTTAGGATTACCTGACATACTCCTTGCTCCTGCTCCATTGCCATGGCCTCTACATCTCTTTGCCCCCTTTACCTCCTGCTGAGTGATTGATTGATTGATTGATTGATTTAAATGCATCACTCATAACAAGTCAGCATGGAAATAGTAGGGTTAACATATACCAAATTCATCACAGTCGGGGGGTTTGAACTAGAGTTGTACCGATACTAGTATCAGAAATGCCTCCGATACTGCCTAAAATGCAGTATCGGGTATCGGCGAGTACAGCCTATGACCAATCCGATACCATGTAATGCCTCACGTCATTACGCATATGCACGCTACAGGCAAATGAAGCGGAACCGGAGCGGAGTTTATAAACCATTCTACTGTAGCTTTTAAAATGTCTTTTTCACCAAATTGTGTGGCTGCACTTTAACCTGTGTCTTGATCTGTGTCAACACTGGATAATAATAATAAAAAAAGTTCTATGGCATTAATTCTACTATTATGTATTTATTTCTAAATATTTTACATAGAGTTTTAGGAGTTGAGACATACAACAATTCATATCCCATCCATTTTTATTTTACGCACTGGTATCGGATCATTACTCGGTATCGGCAGATACCTAAGGTTCAGGGATCATAATCGGTATCAGGAAGGAAAAAGTGGTATCAGTACATCTGTAGTTTGAACCCCAGGGGTGCGGTAGCACCTCTGTGCAGAGTTCGCCTGTTCTTATTGTGTAAGAGTGGGTTTTCTGCAAGTGCTCTGGCTTCCTCCCGCAATCCAAAGACACACACGTAAGGTTGGCTGTAGGTGTGAATGTGTCGGCCCTGTGAAAGTCTGGTGACTTGTCCAGGGTGACTGCTGGGATAGGCTCCAGCAGGATCAGTGGTTACGGAAAATGAAAACAATGAATCACAGTTGGGGGTATAAGTGAAACAAAATATCCATGAAGATGTTTTTTAAAACTTCCAGTACATTTTCGGCCTGAGAATAACCCATGAACATGGCTTTTAACTCCATGAACTACTGACACTCTTATTTTCATATACAGATATTTACTGTGTGTGTGTTTAAAACGTGTGCTTATACAGACGAAAACTGATCCAATTCAAATTTTGCAAAATGTTTTTCATAAAAGTGTCCTTAAATATGTACAGTATAGTGTCATATATGAAAGTATGGTCTTTCTGAGTAGCATAACCTATCCTGAAAGGAGTCATACGTGCCCTGCCTAGCTAAATGACTGTGCTACAAGCTTGTAAATATAGATAGTACAGTTCCCCCAACACCTACCTATCACTAAATCCCCTGTGTCCATTGAACAGGAAGGGGAGCAGTTTGTGAAAAAGATCGGGGGAGTGTTCGCCTTCAAAGTAAAGGACGGCCCAAATGGACAGGAGGCGACTTGGTATGTGGACGTGAAGAACGGTAAAGGCTGTGTTCACAATGACACAGGTGAGAAAACTCAGGGGCGGTTATAGTGACATGTAATCATATTCAACTGTGAGTGAGAAAGAAGTTTCAAAGTCAGTGTTTTTCTGCTCTGTGTGTGCTTTATTAGACTTCTACCTTCAAACTTAAAATACCTGTAAGTCACTGAGTAAATATCTCTGAGATGCATGCTCCTATTTTTGTACTCAGTGTACCTCCTGTGTCTCTGCCCTGCAGCTAAGAAAGCAGATTGCACCATTTCCATGTCAGACACAGACTTGTTGGCCTTGATGACGGGGAAGATGAACCCACAGACTGTGAGTATTCAAGCTCAGTGTGGTTTGAGTGAACTTGTTTGCGTGTAGTGTTTGTCTTCTCAGGTCAAAACTGTGTGCGAGTGTTAGGACTGTACCTGTCTTATCCCTGGTGTCCTGCACAATGTCCTGGCTTTTTTCCTGCAGTTCATTTGATGTGTCCTGTCCAATGATTCTCAGAAAAAGTGGAACAGATTTGTTTGCCAGTTGGATGTAGTACTGACGGGATGTGATGTTAGTGCCTGGGTGAAATTAAGAGGAAACACTGTGCTGCCTTATTGGCTGATTGTGCCAATTTACCGTCCTCAGACGAGAGGTCAAAGAGCTGCTGCTGTGTGGTGAAAGAACATAATACAGATTTCCTGCTTGTAGCCTGAACAGGAGAGAGCTGACAATAAAATGATGTATATTTCATGCCTGACTTTAAAATAAAACCAGATCTGTGTGCAGAAAAAGAGCAGAAGGCAGATTTTTCAGCCTCCGTCAGAAGCAGATATTCTTTAACATGATAGTGTGCTTTCAGCAAATCCCGTGATACGACCAGAGACAACAATGAATTGATCCAACTAACAAGCAACAAGAGCGCCATTGTTTCAGCAACGATTAAAAACACATCTGCCTTAAAAACACACTGTAGTTTATTTTGACTCAATCCCACACACACACACACCATCACACTGCTGGAAATACTCATAAAAGCATTAAATGTGAATCAGTCAGAAGCATATGCACTGTTTGCTCCTGTTTGCTTGATACAAATTACAGAGCTCAGCTTTTATGGGAAATTACTGAGCCTTTTTTTGTTTTAAAAACGTAAACTATATATTTGTTTTGAAAGATGTTTGTCCGCAGCAGGAACAAATGGGCTTGAGCCTGCAAGCCACAGACGGGCGAGAGACGGGCTGATAGATTGTTGTTTTTGTCTTTTCATGGGATTTGTTGACGGTAAGAAAAATTACAAATAATGCAAGCCATTTTCTTCAAGATGAGTCTCAATATGGGCATTTAGAGCAAAAATACTAGTCGCTAGTCACTGGGAACGAGGGGTGTAATGGTTCATGAAATTCATGGTTCAGTTCTCTACAACACAGTAATGTCACAGTTTAGTTTTCAATGAGGGGTGGGTGAAAAAATTGATACGGCATAGTATCGTGATATTTTTTGGGGCAATATTGTAGGATTAGTTCAAGAAATCGTTCAGTTCATAATGTGTACCGAACCGTCACCTCATCCTGAACGGTACAAGTACTGTACATGTATTGTTACACCTCTACTGGGAACTATTCGACCAAGGCGGCTGTGGGTCAGGAGGTAAAGCGCGTCGTCCATGCATCAGAAGATCAGCAGTACCTTTGAGCAAGATACTGGACCCCAAATTACTCCCGACTGCTGTTCCATCAGTGTGTGAGTGGGTGCGAATGGTTATTGAGTAGCAGGTGGCACCATTTATGGTAGCCTTGGCCGCCAATGTGTGAATGTGTGTGTGAATGTGATGTTTTCCTGCTCCATCACATGAGCCACATCATCTGCCAGTTCTGGTTTCTCATTCCCACCAACACTGCACCTCATTTCCATGTATTTTTTGTGTCACACTCGTTTAACCATTTTCACACAATGAAAACAAGGGAAAATATATTATTATTAACAGCCATGTAAATGGTTTGATTTTTTAATTTATTGAGCATTCAGAAATCATGACCCATTCCTAGATATACATGATGAGGGTTAATAAAATAAAGTGACTAACAGTTGTTCTGACAGCCCATAATTCTGGAGCCCCAGAAGTCTGAAAAATATACGCTGCTTGAAAGCCGATTTGTACAACAGCCCATTATCCCAAACACCAATTGCTCTCAAGGGCTGTTTCTCTGAGTGCGCTCTCCCAAACGGAGGCACATGCAGGGTTCCCATGGTCATGGAAAACCTGGAAAACTCATGGAATTTCACAATCTCCTTTTCTAGGCCTGGAAAAGTCATGGGATTGGTAAAATCCTTGAAAGTTCTGGAAGAGTCAGGGTATTTTGTTGTGTGTAATGGATTTAATTGTTACAGTCATCTTTTGGGGATAACATTTCAAAAGTAGGGATACAAGCACACAGAAAAAAAATAATATTCAGTCCGAGGATTCAGGGGAAATAATTGCGTAATTTTTCAAAGAATTACTTCCAACTATGGCAAAGGCATGACCTGTCCTACTTTGCGTTTGATAGGCTAGTACTCATCACCTTCATTGGTTGGGTCAGTTAGGTTTAGGCATGAGGAGTAAGGACACATTCACACTGGTGCCATTTGGTCCGCTTTAAATGAACCGTGGTCTGCTTCCACGGATAGTTGAGTTCGTTTGGAGTGGTGTGAACGCTCATTCGAACTCTGGTGCGCACCAAAGGAGCGAACCCTGGTTAGCTTGAAAACTGGGGGTCTCGGTTCACTTGCAAGTGAACCCTGGTGCGGTTTGCTTATAGCGGGAAATGCAAACGGACTGAAGTGAACCAAAGCGAGGAAGTGATGTAGAGCACACTGCATTTTGGGTAGAAAAAAACAAGGCCAACAGCGTGAACCGGGAAAAGCAGAGGTAAAAAAAGAAAAAGTTGGAAAATGTCCTGTGGGCAGACGTGGAGTAGTTCTTCCTCATGCTTTTTTTCCTCCTGGTCAGTGGTCGTTTGGGCAATACCGCCCCCAAACGAGCAGCTGTTGTAACTGCATGATGTTGTCCAGGCAGTTTGGTCCGCTTTAAAAAGGGCAGTGTGAAAGTGAACCGAACCAAATGAAGGTGTGAAATATTTCCTGCATTCCCTGCCCAATCGAACCGAGTCCCCCGGACTATCCTGGTGTGAATGCGCCCTAAGATCAGTTAGGGTTCGGTAAGAATGTCAGGGTAAGCCGGTCAGAGGTTAAGACGGGCTTCATTCTATATAATAATTAGCCATGTGTAGTATGTAGCTGTTTTCAGAGA
Organism: Epinephelus fuscoguttatus; assembly: GCF_011397635.1. NCBI lineage: Eukaryota > Metazoa > Chordata > Actinopteri > Perciformes > Serranidae > Epinephelus > Epinephelus fuscoguttatus. Next base: position 36,593,569 of record NC_064761.1, read on the forward strand.
AATGGCCTTTGGAAGCAGTGGTAGTTTGTTTCCAGGATAACGGATTGTTGTACAAATGGGTTTTTCGGACTATTGAGGCTTCAGAATTATGAGCTGTTGAAGTAACAGCATGGCACCGTGTAATAATTTCAGTTGGACAAATTAACGTATTTAGTTTTGACATTGGTGATGCAGAACAGTCTGCTTTTCTCTTTCTCTTTTTTGCACGCACATTATTTTTCAGTGCGTGATGAATCAGCCCTGTCTTGATTTTCATGCCATATTTCCCAGCTCTGAATTATTATGTGCCAAAGCAGTAAATCATGAGGCCCACCAAGTTCATTTGTGCTGCGAGAGTGATGCGATGACACACCTCTGTGCAGTCATTCCAAGGCCATTTACAGTAATTACATGTATCAGGAGTCCCTGGAAAAGCCATCAGTGCACTGTGTTTGTGTCATTGAAGGACAGTAGGGCACGCTCCATGGTTTTTCCACTGCTTTATCGTACATCACTCAGAAATTTGGACAGGTTGACTTTTTGCATGATGTTTTTAATTCAGAAGCAAAATTTATCATTTCAGTCCTTCCATTTCTGCCACATGAAAAAGTTTTCGTTTTCCTTCTGAGAACTTTAATATTCTAAGAATGTATTGCCTCCTGCACTCCTGTCGACAAACATCCATCTCTCTGACTCAACCCGCTCTGTGCCTGTGTGCCATGCAGTTTCCTGACATTTCATAAGCTGTTGTTGCCGTTGCCCCACTTTCTCTGGGTTGAGTTAATCTCTCACGGTAACTCTTAAAACTAGCAGCATGTAGTTCTCTCCAATTCAGACTGCGGCATACTTCAGATTCAGATCTGTCTGCACGCGTAACATTTTTTCACCCTCTCTGCTTCACAGGCGTTTTTCCAGGGCAAGCTGAAGATCACAGGGAACATGGGACTGGCCATGAAGCTTCAGAGCCTGCAGCTGCAGCCGGGCAAAGCCAAGCTGTAGATGAGACGTTGGAGCTCGCTGTAACTACACCTCTGAACACTGAATAGTTACCCATGAAGAATTTAAAAGCAGGTCTGGTGTCAGATAAATGTTAAAGGTTCTCATCACAGGACTGAACCACTTCTACTAGTGACCTCACTGACGGGGCAGGGGATTAGTCAGCAGCCTCGCCAATCTAACTGGAGAATAAGATAGATGGACAGATAATTAATTCTCTAATAAGGTTCCTCATGATGATGCTGTCAGTACACTAGAGTGGAGGCAGGTGCTCCCTACTTATATACCATACTACTATATATGAATAATGTCCAATTTTCAATAATTTCCCAATGTCTGTTGCTAAAGAAATCTTTCTTTGAGTGTATTGTGTCTGAAAATCTTTTGAGTAGTTTAGATTGATGTCATTTTCCACAATCATGGACACGACAGTCTAAGTGCCTCCTCGTCTCAGACAGTTTGCTCTAAGGTTCTTAGCCAGCAGCACAGAGATGTTTTTCACTGTGGCCGCCTAACGTTTTAACAGAGGGAGAGGGGGGGTTGTAATTTTCTGCTGAACTATCATTGTATGAATCCTTAAAGATTTCTACTGAATAAATTTTGCTGCAGCGTCCACTGGGTGCTCCCAACTTGAGTCTGTGTTTCTTCAGCAGTGATTGTTTCTTGCACACAGCGCTGACTTTATGTTTCTAATAATCTTTTAAGACGTAAACAAAAAAAGCCAGAGCAGTTTATTTGTAAAATGGCACATAAAACTTAACAACACGCTGGCCCTTATTTTAAACATGAAGTCTTCTTGATTTTTATGATTAAACTGCAATGCTGAGTTTATGGATGTTGGAATGGAAATATTGGCCCGACGTACAACACGGGCATCAGTGTTTATTCCGTGTGAAGGGTAGATGTTAACTTTACGTGATCACATGATCCTGACTCCACAGGATATCAACACAAATCAGCTCAGCTGCCAGATGAGAATGTTGGCACTGCACAGTGTTGTCTGCAAACCATGAACATGTTATATTTTTATGTGTATATGTATCATCAGTTTTTCTGAAGTGATGTAGTATATGAGCTGACTTCATCATCAGGAGGAGGAGGGCGTGGTGGATGGCGTGACACGAGACACATGAAAAGCAGTTGTTTTTTTAGAGAGACATTAATGTGTTTGCTGCCAGGACAGTGACTCGAAAAAGGTTTGTGTTTTACCAACTTGTCACTGCATTAGTGCCACAAAATGGTTTGTTTTTTCATAAACCTGTCACTGTGTTTCCTGTCGAGACAGTGCCACAAAAAGCAGTTGTTTTTTTATTAAGATATAGCTGCATTTCCTCCCAGGATAGTGCCACAAGCGGTTGATTTTAAGCAAACTTACACTGTGTTTTCTGCTGAGAAAGTGCCATGAAAAGTGGATGTTTTCTTTACAGACATTGCTGCATTTGCTGCCGGGATAGTGCCACAAAAAGGTTTGTTTTTTTACCAACCTCTCATTGTTTCCTGCCCAGATTTTGCCACAGAAAGCGGTTGTTTTCTACCGAGACTTCACTGCATTTCCTGCTGGGATAGTGCCACTAGCAATCGATTCTTTTGCAACCTGACACTGTGTTCGCTGCTGGGATAGTGCCATGAAAAGTGTTTTTTCTCACCAGCTGTCGCTGTGTTATCGGCCAAGATAGTGCCGCAAAAAAGCATTTTTTTACTGAGACATTGTTGCATTTTCTGCTGAGACAGTGCCACAAAAAGTGGTTGTTTTCTACTGAGACATAGCTGCCTTTTCTGCTGGGATAGTGCTATGAAAAGCAATTGTGTTTTTGTCACCTGTCGCTGTGTTTCTTGCCAAGATTGTGCTGCAGAATTACCCTGAAAATCCAGAGTTCTCGCGAGAGCACAATTTGAGTTTGCTCAGCGAGTCACTCTGGCAATCAGTAATGATACTCATTACTCATGCCGTTGGAGCCGAGCTGCACCAATCACATCGGTGTATCTGATATAGGTGGAACAGAGGCGAGCTAAACAGATGACGACAGCGCTGCGACGACAAAATCCAGAATCAGTCAGTAAACATTGCAAGATGGCTACGGATGAACACCAGTTGTTTGAAAGGGCTTTGGCCGCTACAATGAACGAGTTAGACTTGGCTTTTTCTCTAAAAGAGGAACAGAAGACGGCGCTCGAGTCTTTCCTTTGCAAGAAGGACGTTTTTGCTGTTTTGCCGACCAGATACGGCAAGAGTCTAATCTACCAGTTAGCTCCGCTGGTAGCTAAGCGTATACGTCACCCTGTGTATTGTTCTGATTGGTCGTAGTGTTATCCAGTTGCGTGCAGTGATATTTACAAATGCATGCTTAGTGCCGCCCCTCGAGTTTGGCCATTTTCATTACTCATGGCCAGACCCTAAATCTTTCTAGATTTGGGTCTGGATTTCCAGGCTACCGCAGAATGTGATTTTTTATTATTTTTTTTTAACTGAGACATTGCTGCATTCCCTGCAGGGATATTTACCAAAAGTGGTTGATTTTTAGCAACCCATGACTGTTTGCTGCTGAAATACTGCCATGAAAAGCGGATGTTTTTTACACAGACATTGCTGTGTTTCTAGTCAGGATTGTGCCATGAAAAATGGGTAATTTAAACCAAAACATGATCCTTTCTGAACCATCACCAAGTGACCAAGTTCAAAGCATCAGCTTCATAGTGACGTACAAATGTAACATATCTGTGGTTTGCAGAAATGCCCACATTTATTTTGGCGATTGGGGTGAATAAATGACGATTCAAGGGTCCTGTTTGAGGTTACATTAGTGTAACCTTTCATAATAATGGCCCTCTGTTCAGCCGCGACAGTAATTGGATGTCGCTGTGAAGTTGGCTGGGCCTGCTTATGTTCCCCCTCTTAGAGGACCAAACACTTTTCCAACACTGCAGTGACCTTGTTCCAGACTGCCACGCTGTAGTTTTTCCCTTTGTAAACGCAGGAGCATGGCTGAAAGACAAATCTGTTAACTAGCTCTGACCCAGATTCCACTGCAGCTTTGGCTTGGCTCTTGCACTCTTACTCTGTGGCTGCAGTGGTGTTATTTCATTGGTCAGTAATGACTGCTTTTGTGTATGCATGAGATGTCATAACTTAAACATGTTGTGTTACCTGCATCAAAACTTTGTTTAAAACATGATTAACAAGTAGAATAGTGTCATAAATTCTATAATTTCACTGTGAAATGCCTGCAAGCTCAATTCAAAAATTGTTACAGATGTTTCTTCTCTATCATCATCATCCACTTTTTACCCCCAGAATAAGAACTTAAAGGGGCACTCCACCAATTTTACATATGAGCTTCACTTAGCTTGTCAAGGAGCGTACTACTCAGCTTCTTTAAAGACTTGTATGAAGTGTTCTCTGTTTTCTGGAGCTCAGGAGCTTTGGCACGTCTGGGAAAATAACCTTGATGATGTTACAGTGATGTCATCAGGGTTATCTTGGCTTGGGCTCGAAGGTGACATAATAGAGTGTGCCAGGGCTGACGTCAAAACCTGGAAGTTTAGCATCGCGCTGGTTCCCGGAAGAGAAAGTGAATGTGATTTTTGCATTGCGTTTTGGATTATGTCAGAAAATAAGCTCTGTGGCTAACACAAGTTTATGATACTTACAGGTTTTGTTCAGCGAGATAATCTTCACATATGAACACCTTTCATACCACATTTGAAGCTTAAATGCGATCGCCAGAAGTAAAAAGCTAACGTTAGGCTTTAACAGAATACATGACTACTTCACGGTCGCATGACTCTTGACATCACCGCCACTAAGCTTTCAACTGATTTCGGCCACTTTATTTTAAAAACATTGTATAATGGGGAAATCGGACTGTTTAAGCTAAATAAGAAGCTGTAATGGCAGACTGCCAGCACTCTCGCCTGTTCGGGGGTGATGACGTTTAATGTCCCCGACAGGGTTTGTAGTCGTATTGAGCAACTTGTTAGCAACCGCCTTTTTTACGACACGTAAAAGCTTCAACATTCACAAGTAGGGTATTTACTGACGTGTTTTATGTCGTAGAACAAAACCTAAGCTATTGTTAACCACAGACCTTATTTGAGGCATTTTACCAAAATCTCATTCAAAAAAACGGATTGACTTTTAGACGAGAGAACCGGAAGTGCTAAAAGCGCTAACAGAGTTCCGGGTTTACTGGCACACTCTATATAACAGAAATCCTGTAGTGCCAACTGGGAATTGTTCGACGGTGAAGGGAAGGGGGTGATCAAAGGATACTGTTTTTGGAGATCGACCCATACAAAGGACTAAAAGTCAGGGTGTCCCCGTCCAACCAAATCTCCAGAAGAAAACCTTGGCATTGTATGTTTCTGCATAAGTATGCATATCAGTAATTTTCCAAAAATATGGTAATATTTCTTCAGGGAGTGCAGTTAGTTACAGTGTGTGCTCAGTGCTTACTCCTACAACTTGTCAGACCATCTCAAAGGGGTGGGGCTTAGCGAAAGGTCAACTGGGTCTCTCGCTTGCAACTTAATTTATGACCATTCCTTTTTAAATGTTTTCTTTGTCCTAGTCCTGGCAACATTTATTAAGACCTTGAATTATCTTCCATGATCTCCCTGCTTGCTCCGTGTCACCATGATCCTGATCTGATTGAGATGTTTGTTTCTTTCTGTGAGTTATGTAACACGGCAGTGATTTAGCGTGTATGTCATTACTGTCCTGGGTAATAATTATCTGTGACTAGATGTTGTACATATCCAAAAAAAACAAACCCTGGTGTGCAGAAGATGAGCCAGGTAGTTTGGAGCAGTGATAACACACCAAACAAACATCTCTCCATCGATGCAAAGACGCAGGAAATAAACAGGATCTTCCAGCTTATAGTACATTAGACGACATATAGACTGCATGCTGTAGATGCCACATGATGTAATAAACGTCACACTTGTGGGATTAACAGGGTTGGTTTAACAGCAATGACTAAGAGGGCAGCAGCTGAGAAGCTTTATTGGACACTTTTTACATTACAAACAGTCTGGGTGGGACTCCAAGCCTTGTTTCGTCCTCTGTTTTTACATGAGACAAGAGAGCTGCCCTTTAAAGAGCGGTGCTCAGCGGAAAATAGTTGAGTTGAGTTGAAAAAGATTAGTTTATAAAATGCAGGCAGGACCTCAGCTGTGTGCAAAGAGAGCAGGCAACAATAATTGACTGTGTCCTCGCCTTAACACAGCAGGGGAGCATAGGTGTCTCTGTGAGGGCTCACATGGTCCCCGCTGTTCTGTGTATTGTCCTGGAGAACGACATGAAACATAATAACCTGTTAAAAACTGTTGTAAAATGAATCTGTCGGAGGGGCCATTGCTTTCAGAGAGTTGTCTGAACATGTTCCACAGAAACAGTGGAAACTTATTGAAAACACGTCGCAGTGACCGGAGCCCCTCTGAAGGGAAAACAGCCTGCCAAAAAATATGATGAGTAATAACCAGAGCATGGATCTGAGTGTGTTTTCTCCCCTTTCAGGAGGGGACTTAAGGCTACAAACTCTCTCTCTCAGCCTTAAAACAGCAGCTCTGCAGGCATGTGATCAGTGAGTAAGACTCCCAAAACCCCATCACTCTCACTAACCGCAAGGGACCAAGTATCTTCCATCCCCCGTGCAAGCATTCATCACTTCTTGTCTGCGCTCTTGTGTCTGCAGTTCCAGCACAAATAGCTTTAAGCGGGAGATTTATAATCTAGAAAAAAATACTAGAGGTCACCTCTAAAAGATTCAGTGAAACTGCTCAGTATTGAGTGACTCCAGATGCACTCGATAACGACACTTTCAGATAGATAAATGGAGGAATCACTGGTGAAGGAGCAGATTGTGAAGATGTCCCTGAAGTGATCTCAGTGAATCACTTCTCTTTGTATTTGTCCACTGTGTGAGATTAAAGGCAACATTCACATCTGTGGCTCTAACAGTGAGAGCATTCACAGGTTTCTATCATATACAGTCAGGTCCATCTATATTTGGACACTGACACAAGTTTTGTTATTTTAGCCGAGGGTATTCACATCCAAATTGGAGGAAGGGTTTAGGAATTACAGCTCTTTAATATGTAGCCACCTCTTTTTCAAGGGACCAAAGTAATTGGACAATTAACTAGCTCTTTCATGGGCTGCATGGGCTATTCCCTGTTAATCCATCATCAATTAAGCAGGTAAAAGGTCTGGAGTTGATTCCAGGTGTGGCATTTGCATGTGAAAGCTGCTTTGAACCCACAACATGCAGTCAAAGGAGCTCTCAATGGAAGTGAATCAGACCACCCTTTGGCTGAAAAAAAAGGAAGAAGTCCATCAGAGAAATATCGGAAATGTTAGGAGGGGCCAAATCAACAGTTTGGTGCATTCTGAGAACAAAAGAGCGCACTGGTGACCTTGAGAACTCAAAAAGGCCTGGATGTCCACGGAAGACAACAGTGGTGGATGATCGCAGGATCCTTTCCAAGTCAAGGACACTCCCCAGGAAGTAGGTGTATGAGCATCTACAGCTTTCTTTGGACAAATGAAACTAAGATCAACCTGCACCAGAATGATGGGAAGAGGAAAGTATGGACAAGGCTTGGAATGGTTCATGATCCAAAGCACACCACATCTTCTGCAAAACATGGTGGAGGCAGTGTGATGGCATGGACATGCATGGCTTCCAATGGCAGTAGGTCACTAGTGTTTACTGATGATGTGACAGGATGAATTCTGAAGTCTATAGGGATATACCTTCTGCTCAGATTCAGCCAAATTCAGCAAAGTTGGTTGGACGGCGCTTCAAAGTACAGATGGGCAATAGCCCAAAACAAACTGTGAAAGCAACCCAGGAATTTTTTTTTTTTTTAAGTCAAAGAAGTGGAATATTCTGCAATGGCCGAGTCAATCACCAGATCTCAACCCGATCAAGCATAAATTTCACTTGCTTAAATCAAAACTTAAGGCAGAAAGACTCACAAACAACTGAAGACAGCTGCAGTAAAGGCCTGGCAAAGCATCACAAAGGAGGAAACCCAGTGTTTGGTGATGTCCATGGGTTCCAGACTTCAGGCAGTCATTGCCTTGAAAGGATTCTCAACAAAGTATCAGAAATGAACATTTTATTTTTGGTAAAAAAGTTTCATAGGATATTTTTGTTAAACCCCTTGAAGTAAACCTGAAAGTCTGCACTTCAATTGCATCTCAGTTGTTTTATGTCAAATCCAATGTGGTGGCATGCAGAGCCCAGATCATGAAAGTTGTGTCACTGTCCAAATATTTCTAGGCCTAACTGTATAACAGCCCCCCCCCCCCCTTTTTTTTTTAATTTAACTGCAGCAAATGAACTCTCTGACAGATTATGTAGCCTTAAAGATCCTAAGAAGTATCAGCTGCTTTCTAGGAAAGCGTGTTATCTTTTTTCTCCCAGTTCAAGACTAGCTGTTGAATGTATAAGGGTACATTTAGCTGCTTTTTGATATCTCCAGAAGCAGTTAAATTGGCTATATAAACCCGCAACAAACATTATGATGCCTTCATTTTAAGCCTTTTTCAGGCTATTTATTTTACATATAGAAACTGCAAATTACCTAAAAATGCAGATACTGCTCTCTGCTTTCGGATAGGTCTCATAGAAAATGAGTATCTACCAACAAAATGTGTTCTCTCAGTTTTCTTGTCCTTTTGATCTGGATTGCATTAAGAGTTAGTGCAACTTTGACATGCTGTTTTAATGGAGATTAAAGGAATAGTTTGATATTTTTAATATTTGCACATTCTTACTAAGACTGAGGTGACAAGACTGATAGAAATCTGGAAGAGTCAAAAAAAATTCTGCCCATACCTGTAAAGCTCAGTGCCAGAACCGACCCATTACCCATCATTATGTATAAGTCAAAGCTTCACCCGCCTGCACCTGTTAATAAAAGTCCCGTGACCTGACCCGCACCTGTAATTAAACAAAAACACACTACTACCACTCACATTAAGATAGGTTCTATTAGTGAATTCATAATCCAGTGGAGGAGACGTCTCTTTCACTGGCTACACTTAATGTCGGGGTGGTGGAAACATTCAGTCACTGCCAGGTTAGGAAACATTTTAGCATGCTTCTACCACCACCATAAAACCTCAAAAGGATCCTCCATGGGTGTCTTGAACTCGATGTAGGCTGCCACCTCATCCTCGGGATGCAAACTTACATTGCTGGAATCCTCCACGTCGGTGACCAATGTGACAACGAGGTCAAAGGTTTGACTTGTGTCATTGACTTTCAAAATAAAAGCAACTGCGGCTTGATAACAGTGATTTAGACAAGCGGCAACCTCCAGGGATGACGAGTGAAGCCAATGTGCAAGTGCCAAAAACTGCAGTTCGTTGAATGCCCACTTGAGGCAGGCACCAAAAGCGAGTCAATCCCCATAGACCCCCATGTTAAAATGCTCAACTTTACAGCAGAAATAAACACTTTTACAGCCTGGTACAAAAAACGGTTTTGGTCTCTATAGCTAATGAATTTTTTTTATAACTCATCCGTTTAATTTCATTAAGGCTTAAAGTTGCACATAATTAAGGGTGTGGTCACTTTGAGTGACAGGTGGCGCCATACCGTGTGGCTAACTAGCCACTGGCTGTCTGCTAGGCGTCATCTCAGCTAATTCACAAGTCATTGAACCTGACCTCTCAGCTGTGTTTGTGCCTTTTGGATATTTTGTTTCGTGAGGGAGCTGGCACCAAGCGGGAGCATGAGCGGGAGCAGCCAACACCACAGGGCTAGCCAAAGTAGCGTAGCTTGTTAGCCTAGTTTGGTAGCCTTAGCTAACTTAGCAGCTTCGAGCAAGGTGGGCGTGTTTAAGCAACCATGCTTCATTCGCCCTGCCTCTTTGCCAATTTTTTATTGGCTGGGATTTGGGCAGAGTCAGGCACTGCCAAGATGGCGACGGCCAGAGCCGCCTACTTTGAGCTTCAGACCCACTCCTCAGAAACCAATGGATGATGTCACGGTGACTACGTTCATATTTTTATACAGTCTATGGATTTAGAGGGGGCGCCATCGACAGGTACCATTGCCAAAAAGGGGTTTACTTGGTCTGCAGCGGTGTTCGGGTGGGTGGAGCACGTCAGGTAGCATTTACATGAATGCCAGGATCCAAGGTTTCCCAGCAGAACATTGCACTGTAGATGATCAGTGTGATTCACTTCACCCGCCAGTGGTTTGAATGTTTTGGCTAATCGATGTACATCTGCCAACAGCCAATAGGAACACCCTCTCTCTGAAATGATCTGTGATTGGGCAAAGTCTCCCATCACGGGCTAGATTTTCTAAAGCCTGAAAACAGATCCAAGAGGAGGTGCAGAAGTCTACTTTTCTCTCAGAACACTTGAATTACAGAATGCTAAAAGTTCATTCAGGGATTTCTGACCAATAACACCAAATCTGCCTACCCCAGGTTTAAATATTCAGGTACAGCCAGCAGCCGGTTAGTTTAGCTTAGCTTAGCTTAAAGACCGAAAATGGGGAAACAGCTAGTCTGCGTCACTGTTAGGTTGCAAGACAAGTAGGACTGCTCCCCGCCAAAAATAGCAACACATAACTACTGTAAAACAACGGCTTACTCTTACGTATATGGTAGGCCAACTTTGTCACCTTTAGACAGTCAGGCTAGCTGTTTCCAGCCTTAATGCTAAGCTAAGCTAACTGACAGTAGCTTCATATTTACAGTATAGACATAAAAGTGTTATGGATCCTGTCATCTAACCCTTGTATAATAACATGATAATTATTTATATGGTACAGACTTCAAAAAGAAAGATCAACTCAATTTCAACTATGTAGTTAACACATTTAGGTTCGTTAGGGCAGTGTGGATGGCCTTTGTTTTAAGCTGATTTAATACACAAAAAACAAAATCAACTGTGGTAATGGAGGTGAGAAAAAAGGCTGTAATGGTTGCTCACACACAGATTGTTGAAATCAAAAGCAGAAGGTAAGAAATTAGATGCAACACTAAGAAAACAAACCGGACAAAAACAAATATTTTGACTACCCATGATGATGAATCATCTCTGAACTCTTCCACATGTTAATCTGAAGTCCAGTGCACTGCACTAATGCATCGTAATGGTAGCAGATGTTCATACACCGGGTCTAACAGGAGGTGTGCTTGTCGGAGAAGAGGCCTAATCCAGAGACACGTGGGACATTAGATCATATCCTGTCGCCCCTTCTTGGCAGGCTGCTCTTCCACTTTTTAATTTATTACTGGGATATTTAGGACAACTCATCTTTCTCTTCCCCAAATGAAAGTTATCTCAGAACATGATTTTTTTAAGCTATGTGTAACATCTTTTATCAATAATCTCCTCGCTGTTATATCCAAAATATACACACCGAATCTATTTGAAGTGACCAGGCCTCCCATCTACAGTCTATAATTATCTCACTTTAATAATGTGGGATTTGGAAAGTTCTTTTGTTGAATCCAGAGGAAAATTGCCCAAGTTATCACAACTCAAACATGTTACACTATAACTGGAAAGACCTGCTACAGTGAGGGGAAAAAAAATCAATTCTCGGGGAAAAAAAATATAAGAAAAAAAGGAAAGAATTTGTGTTTTTGGCTCCCGCTCAGGTCAGAGCTGTCTCTCTTACTCACTCCCTTCCTTTTCACTCTCGCCTGTTCCCCTTCCTTTGCTTTCTCTTAACTTTCCCTCTCCCACTCCCACTCTCTCTCGCTCACATCTGGAGGGTATCTGGTGTGGCTGTGTGACTCCTCGCCTGCTATGGGACAGCCTGTGTTTGGACTGGACGTCAGACTGCATTGTGTTTCAGCAAACGTTGGTCGGACGGGGTAAAGTAGTGGACCAGAACGTTGCTTTTGCAGACTTTGCTGCTGCATGTTTTATGGGCGGCTGTTATGTTATGTAGACTGAGCTGTGAGTGTCATTCATCCGTGCATGGCAATGTGGCATGTGGGTTACAGACAATTCAGACTACTTAACAGTGCAGTAAAGCCACTTCACGACCTCAGCCCAGCTGAGGAAGAGCGTGAAAACAAGATGAGTTTTAAAATGCCTCAGCATCTCTCTGCTAATAAATACTGTTCTCACTTCAAGACTTTATAAGGTAACATGAGAGAGCTGTTGACTTAGTCGAGGCTTTAATGTCCTCTCTGACGCGCTGTGCTGTTTTTATTCCAGCCAGGGTCTACATTATACAATAAGTGCGGTAACAGGCTTTTATTTTTCATTTTCTGTGGGTGTATGCATGCTGCGGTGTAGACTGTGTGTGTTTGTGCTGATGGACATTTGCCTTGAGAGCTGCCTTGAGTGCCCTCTTGGAATACTCCTATCAACATTGGTGGAGATGATTAAAAGGTTTTTTCTCTGGCTTTGCCAAAACACCAGCCTTACATAAACACTGCTGTCCTCATATGCTTGTCAGATAATTGCTAAAGGCTAGATTCACATGATGTTATTTCGTCTCTACCTGAAGATTTTCATATAATTGTTGATTGTTTTTGTGAATGCATGCGTGTGAAATGATTGGAAAGCAAAGATGTTGTTCTTTTCTTTTTTCAAATTAGCCCTTCCACTTGGTGAGGACTGAAGTTTCAGACACAGGAGAGAAGTGACACAGAATCACCTGTCTTTTGTTGGTGACCCGGTGCGTAAACAATGCAAACCCTCCATCAGTTAAAGATATATTCTAGGTACAATGATAAAGTGTTTTTCTATACATCAGCCAGAAATGGCCAAGCACGGATTGCACCAATCAGCCACAACATTAAAACCACTGACAGGTGAAGGAAATGATGACCGTCGATCATTTCGATACAATGCAATGTTTTGCTAACCTCGGTTCCTGGCATTCATGTGGATGCCATTTAACATGAACCACCCATGCAAACACTGCTTAAGACCAAGTACCCTCCTGCATAGCAATGGCCTCCTTAGCAAAGCAATGCGCCACAAAAACTAATAAGTAATTTCCCAAGGAATGTGACAAATGGTGCATTCCATTTATCTCGGAAGTCAGAGGTTTGGACTTGGAATGACTTCACGCCCATGTTGATTGTGTTCCATGGGGCAAGTTGGAAAATGAAGATGTCATTAGCAACACCAATAGGGTGACCATATTTTGATTTCCAAAAAAGAGGACATTCGGCCCGGCCACGAGATAGCCTACTTAAATGATACTCGCAGTTTACTCAAAGATGCCTTATGATTTTTATATATTTAAAGTTTATATGTATGGATAGAAAATTCAGTTATATTACAACATAATATCTCTCAAAGACAGAAATTCAGATAGGCCCCAATAGACAGGGGACACATACACACACTAGAGTGTGGCTACCCGATCTGAGCCCGACCGGACCGAGCCAGTTCGGTCAAAAATGTATAAATTGTATTTGGGCTCGGGTCGGATTCAGTCAGCTTTCAGTGAACATGTAGTGTAAAAATAAATAAAATCCTATTGTCTGTCCTGTTTAGGCTATTCCTTGGGTACTGTTATTTACGTGACAACACCTGAACAGAACACACCCACACATTGGCTGTTTGTTTCTACCTCTCCCCTCGCTGGAAGTCTTGGACCTCCAGCCGTCCGCCTCCGCCTTGATTAAACGCTGAAAATAAAATAAAAGAGGGAGACGGGTTTTTCCTATTTTATCTTATTTTGTTATATTTCTCCCTCTCCTCTCGCTGGAAGCCTCGGACCTCCCGCTGCCCGCTCCTGTCTCAAACACGGAGGTCTCCCTCCAGGCGCACGCCCGGCCTGTTAAATAGCCTTGATTCCACACATAACAACTGTGTGACACAAACTCAGTGCTTTAGTAATTAAATAATGTCGGGCTTGGTTTGGTTTCGGACATAACAAAACAGAATAACATTAAGAATGACTGTCAGGTTCAGACAGAAATATGTGGCGCATGCCACACTCTAACACACACACACACACACACACACACACACACACACACACACACACACACACACACACAAGGAAAACTGGACATTATCATCAATTTATAAACACCCCCCAGACGCCCCGGACAGGTTGTGAAAAGTGGACATGTCCGGGCAAAAGAGGACGGTTGGTCAGCCTAAACACCAACTCAAGCCAAGTTGGCCATTGTACCAATACCAGTTGATAACACTGTAGCAACATGTCCACAGATAGAAGTTGGACAGGTCTGTGTGTTGGACTGCTTTAGTGAGACACAAATAAGACAGATGTGTTAATAAACTGTGTATTACCACCAGGCTTCATGAGCAGAGCAGCCATATTGGATTTTGAGGTTGAGGTTGGTGAGGTTCCTATGACTTTCCAAGTTGGAAATCCGACCTCAGGGAGCTTTCCAGTTGAAATTTCAGACTGGGAACTTGGAAATTCCGACTTTCCAGTACAAATGGAACTCACCAAAAGAGCTCAAGGCATCGACCCGCCCTCCAAATATCCCAGATAGCAATCTGATGGAGCATTCGCTGTATGTGCCAGTGCCCCAACTCACAACCCACAGGACTCAAAGGATCTGCTGCCAACGCTATGATGCCAAATAGCGCAGGACACCCCCAGCAGTTTTGTGTTCATGCATTTACAAATCAGAAGACCCACCCTGGACCAAAGGTTTCTCAGCAGAACATTGCCTTGTAACAAGATGATCAATATTAATCACTTCACCTGTCAGTGGTTTTAATGTTGCAGCTGATGACTGTAGTTACACTGCACATGAAATCATTGCTTGCTGTAAAGGGGCACTACAGTTATATAATACTTGGTTAGGGCACTTGGGAGAAAATGATTATAAGGAGAGGAGAAATATTTTGAATTTTAATCCTCAGTGTGGGTCAAGCTCCAAAAACCCCTGGATCCAACACTTAAGGCTTTCATTATCTGCCTGAACCCGACCCGCCAAGTTCAGCTAGGCTGTAATTTCTCAGCATTCCCCTGGCTCGGATCAGGTCGGGTTGCAGCAATTTCCTTATTTCTATATGAATTAATGAATGGTTAAGTTTCACTTTCACTGCCCTTGGCACGCTGCCGGTCCATCTCCTCAGACAGAGTGTATGTGTCATGTGGTGTGGAGCAGGGTGACCCACCGCAGGAGACTGCTAGCAACAGGAACTCGAATAAAAATCACTTTTTATTCAGAGATGATCAGGAAAAAGCAAACCAGAAGATCACATCACAAAACAAAGAATCAAACAGAGACTGAGCTGAAAACCAGGACTTATATACAACCTAATCTGACGAGGGGATGAAGTGCAGGTGGAGAAACGGGCAGAGAAGCTCAGGTGAGGGGAATACAGTGATTAGGCAGGAGAACAGGCAGGGAGCTCTTTGGTTGGGAAAAACTCTGGAGCAGGGAGGGACTAATGAGACTGATGCAGGGCAGGTGTGTGGATTTCTCCCTCGAGGGAAAGGCAGCACAAGAATATAGGAAAGGGGGGAAACAGAAATCATAAAACCCAGAAAACACAATTCACTTATTAATAGACTCTTTTCAGACGTCTTTCAGTTGCTAGGAAACATTATGGTCGTTCCACTTAGGCCTCCAGTCCAGCCACTACCGCATGGAAATGGCATATGTGAAACGCTGAACTTTAGTCCTCTTGAACTGAAACACACACACAAATTACTTTCATGACCTTTCATGAATGGTAGGTTGTTCCCTTCAACAAGGTACAAACATGATGTCAGAATGGAAAGGGGCTCAATAAGGCTCCAAAATCAGGCTTCATTTTGGCGAGGGAACAACTGGCATGGCTGTTTTTACAGAGGTTCTTTGAACTCTCACCTCAAGTTATCTGAATGAAAATGGATTCTATGAGTACCCCTAAACCTGAGAAGGCTTGTTCCTCATAAATGTTTCCTGACCGTATCCAGTTCTTTCATTTGACCGCTGCAATCTACGCTTTGCGCTGGTTGGTTCTGTAGGAAAGCGGCAGACTTTTATTTTGACATCAAGTTTGTACCTTATCAAGGGAAACAACCTACCATTGAGCAGTGAGGTCCTAAAACTAATTTCGCCATTTCCCACAATGTGTATTCAGTGTTTCATATGCTTTCTTTATGCAGTGGCTGGACCGGAAGTCTGAAGCCCAGTTCAGACCAAAGATTAGCAATGAGATGAGTTGAAACAAACAACAGCTTGCAATGTGCCGTTCTGCAACTTGCTGGTTCACACCAATGCAACTAGATGAGAGGAGTATAGCCCCCTCTGGCCTCCCCTTGGAAATGCCGCTGAGTGGTAGACCATCTCTTGAGGCATGCTGCGAGCGTGGCCTAAGAGTCTGGCAGTTTAATAATATAAAGGTAATGAGATATGTTATTTATACCTACTGAATGAAATCGTGGCTCAATAAGTTGTCTGAAAAATAGAGTAAACCTATAGCTATGTTTCCACCCAAAAGTGATTCGAATCATTGGGAAATGCGCATCAAAAGAAATATTAATCCTGTGTGTTTCCATTAAATGTACGGACTTTGGTGAAAACTACAAACTTGCGCGAGTTTTCCGCAGAACCGGAAACAAAACAAGTCTCACATTCTTCTACGCTTTCTGGCGGTTGGCAACCAGCTTGTAAATGCATTACCGCCTTCCTGACCCGGAGTGTGGATATCACCATGGAGAGAGGTGCACTACGTCAGACTTAATTCGAACATAACTGTTTCCATCCCCCGTTTTGCGAATCAACATTTTTTCGAATCAACCAAAACCCGGCTAAAGCGAATGTATTTTAGTTTGTGTGAATCAGGGGATTTTAATTCGAATTTTGGCGTTTCATCATAATTTTCTGATGTGATACTTCTAGATGCGCATCTAAACAGGCTGATGGAAACATGATTTATAAAACAACTGTCTTCTTCTGTTAGCTGTATATAATGTGTATTTTTCAACTGCAGACAGACTCTCAGGTGTTAAATGTTCAAGTGTCCCAGTAAGTCAGACCCTGAAAATGGAGCCACTAATCAAATCCAGCCATCTCAAAATGTATTTCATGAAAAAAGTAAACTGAAAAAAGGCAATCAGCCACTCAGAGGCCTAATTTTCCTAATTTGTCTGACCCCAATTAACAGTCCGTGCTTTCACTTTGCTGCTCTGACAACAAAATATTGCATTATTTTAACTACGTTTTTAAAAAAACTAATTTTAATTCACCACCATAACTCAGTATGCCAGCTACGTACTAGACTGAAGGAGGTGGACTGCATCATCTGTAACACCTGCATTATGCTGAAACCTTGGGCTTTTGATTGAACACTATGCTGCTGAAATAATAAGAGATTAATGAAACAAACAAGTCAGTGTGTGGTCCTCCTCCTTCAACCAGATAAAAGTTTCAAGGCTACCAACACCAGCACAAAGTTGACAGAGTGTCTGTGTCCCTCCGTATTCTCTGTATCCTTCAGAGCCATAGAAGACATTGTGCAGCTCCCTCTGACTCACGAATGGATCTACGCACAGAAACCTTGCACACTGATTTTGATGCATTTGAGACAAAATGGAAGACACGTTTACAGTTACCTATCTGGCTGTTACCACTCCCTCCCTGTCTTGCATTTGACACTGCAGCTGCATGAAGTGTGCGGTCCACATCCTCCACCTCTTCATCATCATCATCGTCATCGTCCACCTGAATATTACTATCTGACCTGTTGAAAGTGAGCTATCTGAGTTATGATGATGATGATGATGATAATGATGATGATGCCATGTTCCTCTGTCTTGTCCCACTGCCACATTTTCCTCATTGATTCTTGTTCAGTCAGGAGAGACTCATTTTTAAAAAGATTTTTTTTTTTTCATCTGCACATAAGAATGAAAAATGTGAAAAGTTTTTGGCAATTAGACCCCATTGTGATAGTATGATTTCAGGAGGGTGATGAATCTATAGTCAAATAGGGAACCCCCCCGGGGTCTAGATGTTGGTGGTGGTAGATGTGTTAAGGATGCGATGAGAAGAAGATGGAGAAGTGCTGATGATCTTGATGAGTAGAGGAATGGGCCTTTGTTGAGCTCGTCCTGGACTCTGGATACGATGGCTAGACGTGAACAGGGTGGAGGAGGACATGACAATCCTGGCTAAAATGATGGCTGACAGCAGCAGAAGAGAGAGCAGATTTAAAATTTTGCAGCAGCAGCAGCATCCTGATGCAGTAGCATCGTAGCGAAGTTTGAATGGATAACTAGAAGAGTGAACATCAATAGTCAGCAATTAGAGGAAGCAGTGGGAACGGAAGGGAAGGAACTGTGAATGGATGAGCACAAAGAAAGTCTTCCTGATTTTTCTTACGCTGAGCTTCATGTCAAACAGCTCTCTAAAGGCTCTGACGGATGCGAAAAACACTGAAAACTTAACCGAGAACAGACAAGTCTTGGACTCATTGTGCAAACATGATTGACACAACATGAAGTCATATTTACTTTTAGACATGTGACAAATTCGTACAAAAAAACAGACTCAACGGCAAAGGCCTTTACTGAAGATAATCCACCAACCTTGTTTTGAGCAATTTCATGTTGGAACTTATTTCTTTCTATTGTAAACCACGCCTGCCAGCTGTATCACTGCGCAGAAGGAAGTGTGCATCTACTCATGGAAGAGGGACTCATGCACATTAATGGTGTCCTCCTCGGCTAAGCTATAACATTAGCTAGCTCAGTGATGCTAGGTGAGCCAGCAGTGAATGCATGCTTCCTTCTGCATGGTAAAACCCCTGCATGGAAGCACATATTGACGGGGGAAAAGTCTTTGACGCAACACTGGTGTGCCAGGTGCCTTAAATCTTCAGTGTTCAATGAACGTGCCATTGCACAACACTGCACCCAACATATAATTACTCACGAAGTTTCAAAGTATAAAAAAAGTTATTTTAATGGGTAAAAAGTAGCAGATTGTAGCTTTAACAAGGTCTTGTTTCCAAAACAAAACACTCCTGATGTTTTTAACTTCCCCGACCATGTGCTTGTGCAACAGGAGAGCTCAGCAGTGGACATGGCCTTTCCCAAGCATTCCATCCTGCAGGCCCTGAGTGTGCTGCTCTTGGCCTGGGTGTTGGTGCGTTGCCAGGCCCCGATCGCACTGGAGGAAGAGGAGGAGGAAGAGCCACTGAAGGAGACCAACATCGCAACAGTGGTGACGAAATCAGAGCCTTTTGAATGTCCGCCCGAGTGCAGCTGTACAGCAGAGGGGGCAGTGGATTGCGCCGGTGTCGACCTCACAGAGTTTCCCGCTGGGCTGCCGGATAAAACTCGTCAGCTCTCTCTGCAGGTCTGTCGCACATATGCACACACAATGAAACACACATCTACATTTTGTAATTCTGCTCAGGAAAATGTGCAAACTCTTGTCTGCATTGTATTTACTGTCTGTTTTTCATCCTGTGATGCCAGAACAACAAAATCGAGGAGATAACAGTGGAGCACATTTCTCATCTGCATCAGCTGGAGACGCTCAACCTGCAGAACAACTGGCTCACCACGAATGGTAAACACTGTGAAACCAGTTTAACAGCAGGCGTGTGGTGTACAGTAGGGGGGGCAAGGGGCAGATTACAGGCGTGTTGCAAGGTTTTTTTGTGGGACAGACAACAGTGGGTCTTTAAATCTCAAGTCAATTTGGTGCCATTTTAGTTTGATTAGTAGTTTTCATGCCTGTGGGAGTTTTCTAAAGGAAAGATGCTGTGTGATGTGTGTATATGTTGAGTCTGATTCATGTCTTTAGAAGCAAAATGTTATTTTATTTTTTAATTTTTTTTAGCTTTCTGTCAGTTGTTGCCCAATTCAACTGTTCCTATAAGCTTTGCCTCCAGATAACAGCCACATCTAGAAAAGGGAGGGCAATTAATGGAGAAATCAGAGTCATTTTCTTAAGAATGTGGCTGTTATTCAGCGATAGTTCAATAATCTTGCATTTTAAAGGTCCAGTATTTAGGATTTAGGGCAGGGGTCAGCAACCTTAACTATCAAAAGAGCCATCATTTGACCAAAAATAATAATTAAAAAATGAAAATCCAGCCATTATCTACTCACCCATATGCCAAGGGAGGCTCAGGTGAAGTTTTAGAGTCCTCATATTGCTTGCGGAGATCCAAGGGGAGAGGGGGTAGCAGCACAACTCCAGCTAATGGAGGCTTAAGGCGCCCCAGATTCAAACGTCCAAAAACACATAATTGAAACCACAAAATATCTCCATACTGCTCGTCCGAAGTGATCCAAGTGTCCTGAAGCCTCGACATAAAAAGTTGTTTGGAAATATGTCATTTGAACTCTGTTTTTAGCCTCACTGTAGCCTGTAGCTCAAACTGCCTCTCTGTGCACCGCGCTCATGCGTGTGCGCTTGCGCAAGACCGTGAGACATGGGCACCGCGTTCGCTTTCACTGGTCTCGTGCGCAAGCATTAACATGGCAATAACAATCATTTCCCTCCCCTGTTATATGGCGGCTGATCTCGCCCTCTGCTCAGAGGGTAAGGAGCCCCCAGACCTTGTTGTTTTTTGCGGACATTTTTGGTCGCTGTTTTTCTTCTTTGAATTAGCTGCTAACTGCTACCACCTGCTTTTAAAATGTCCCGTGGTGGGTCGCACGCATAACACTTCTGCCCATGAACCCGTCCTGCTGGCTGTCACGTTTATACAGACATTGTTTCATTGCTGTTACTACCTCCGTTCTAGGTCCATAGGTTAGACAACTCTGTCCCACGTTTTGCGATTGTACCTTTTATAAAGAACGATGAGGCGACATAACAGCGCAGTATTCCCGCCTTGGACAGGCAGTGTATCAGCGGCTGCTGTGTTTTCATTACCTTTGAATGAGCCATTTAATGCTACGTGGGGAGTGGGTCCTTGTCTATGGAGTCTACCATGTTGCC
Organism: Epinephelus fuscoguttatus; assembly: GCF_011397635.1. NCBI lineage: Eukaryota > Metazoa > Chordata > Actinopteri > Perciformes > Serranidae > Epinephelus > Epinephelus fuscoguttatus. Next base: position 36,614,425 of record NC_064761.1, read on the forward strand.
CCATGTGTTTCCACAGTAGCCCAGAATGGACATTGCACACTGTTCCTTCAAAAGGCAGAAAGAAAAGCTTTGAACTGTCAAAGATAGCTGTGCTTTATCAGTGTACAAATAACACTGCGAGCAGCTGTAGAAAAGCTACTTTTATGTGAGTTTGAGAGGGTCAGATGACACAATTATTATCCCTATTTCAGATAATCTATGACATCATAACACCTGCAATCACACAAATAATTTGCAGCCTTACACCAGCAGTTAGTGAACCATGCAGCAGACATCTGCCCTCTTGTTCCCACTGACTTCGGTTACTCCTTTGTTTGTCTTAAAGAAAATGTCAAGCCCCAGTTGTAGGTCCGTTACTCACAACAGCATCCAAAACACATGTCAAAAGGCAAAACAGACGTCAGATCTCTTGCTAACATTAGAATGCTCCTACTGTGGCTGAATGCCAGGTAATTATTGTCATTCTGGAGAACAGTGCTGCCAAGATGAACAGACAGCTCGATGGATTTTTGTCTTTCTGGCCAGCTGAGACCACTGCGAGCTTGTGTTCCCTCTGCTTCTCTTTCTTTGCTTCCCATATCATTGTGAATTAAGCATTTAGTTGTAATGGTACCCACTAACAGACCAATATGAGACCAAAATCCTCCATGGGAAAAGATTTTATGTGAGATGTAACGCCATATGGTGAAACTGTGAAGCTGGCAGTAGTGTATATATGAAGAGGAAATGACTAGATGTATTTTACAACAAGCTATAAAACATCTTCTTCAGACTTTTTTCCCATCTGTCTCAAACATAACAGATGGGTGGACTTCAGAACCTGCCGTGTAGTTTGCAGCAGAGTGTTTTGGTCAATGCTTTCTTCTTTACTGAAGTCTTGAGAGGTAGATGCCTAGAGTGTGTTTAAAAAATTCTTTCCATCATTCCCAACTGAGTCTAACGGTTTAGTGTCTATTCAACCGGTTCTCACTCCCAACTCATCAAATACAGACGCATGATCTGTGGCCCTCAGCATCTGACACCAACGTACCTTTTGTGTATGTATGAGACGCACCAGGCATCGCCATTGTTAAATGCTCAGAGCAACTGCATGGGGAGGAGGTTGAAGTGGACGGATGGGTCACTGCATCGGTATTTGACGAGATGGGAGCAAGATGGGGTTGGCTAAACTGACTGAAACTTTTTAAAGTAGTACATTTGTATGTAATTTGCATCTCTAACTGGTGGTTCGCAGGGTCCATTCTGAATGGACCACAAGTGAGGTGCGAACATGTCAGGTTTTTCATGTCACCTTATTTTGAAGATGTTACTTTGAAGTGCCATTTCCTGCTGTAGAGTAACTGACAAGCGGACAGCCTCTTGACAGAGACAGCAAAGTAGCTGGACGACATGGCCGAACATAAAGTATGACGTTGAACATATTAAACTGTGTGGACCTTGAACTAATGACTGCATTATTCCATTTCAAGTCAGATGTTAGAGAGTAGTATCACTTCAGTAATTTGCCATTCCACAGCTAAATCGAGGTAGAGCTTTAAAAAACATCAGCTTGTTTATCAGCTTGTGATTAAATAGAGTAAATAGTTTCACTCTTCAATGTGTTTTTCTCTTTATAGGCCTCGAAGATGAAGGGTTTGAGATGCTTGAAGAGCTGGCTTATTTGTACTTGGCAAATAACAAGGTGAGTCACACACCAGACTTGTTGATTCTCAACGCTGACCCCAAATCTGGCAAATTTATCTTTTCTGCATCCACCTCACAACAATTTTACTCCATTCTTTCCTAATACACTCACACAGAGCCAGCTGGCAGAGAGAGGTGGCAGTCTCCTCTCATACACTCTATGCGAGCTTATGCTTGTAATCACTTCCAGTATGGCTGTGCCAGCTGGTGGGAGCTAAAATGTTACTGACCCTTTTGGACACAGAGCGAGTGAGAGAGAAAGGATGGACAGATTTGCTTGTGCCTTCGCAGGGATGAATAGGCAAACGGGATACAGAAAGAATAGGGGATTTTTAAGTGCTCACTAAGCCTCAAAGACACCCATGCTGCTTTAATCCATAAACCATGTTATAAAGGAGAGAGCTCTAAATGAACATCTAATCTCACCAGTGCTTCTCGGATTTGCTATTTTGTACAATGTGGTGCTGGTAGCAGCAGCAAAAGCAAAGAAAAACTTGCTTGTATGAAGGTACAAAGCTTGACAAAAGCAGTTCTGCGTTGTAGAACAAAAGTTCTCAACAGGAGGTTTGTTGTTGCCTTTTAAAAACACCCACGTGTGCCTGTCACAAAAATTCATGTGAGCATTTCTATGCCACAACTATGGTAATAAGGGTTCTGGATAAATTTGGGCAGCTAAAGGAATAACTCACTCCCCAAATGACCATTTGTGTATCAGTTACTCTGTGTCAGGCTGAATTTGTGAAGACAACTTTGCTTTTCTCACACCCCTCCACTGTAAACCAAGAACAAAAAAAGTTTTATCTCATAATGTCACCAGATGTAAAATCAGGGAATCACAGAAGTCATTAGAATACCATACATCCTCAGAGAACCACGAATCTAACTAGTCCATACCCATTGAGTGCACAGTTGCCCACGTGCAGTTTCACATGGTGTGTGTTTGAGATACAGGTCATAGGAAATTGCAGATTAAATAGTCAGCTGAACCCATTAAGAAGAGCAATGTATTCAGACAGAGTTTTTGTGAATTTGATCGTACGATTGCTTCATTGAAAGTACAGTAGTACCATTGCCAATAGTGGCATAGTTAGTGGGCTAAAACTGTACATTAGTAGTTGGGGTAGCATGTTGAAAGGCAGATAGTTAAAGTGTTTATATGTTGTATTGACTTAAAAGTAGGGTGCACTGGTAGTTCACATGGGAAAGGTGCGGCTAGCCCTTGTTGCAGCGGTGGGGGTTGGAATCCGGCCTTCGTTCATTGCTGCATGTCTTCCTTGCTCTCTCTCTCTCCCATCCTTCCTGTCATGCTTCACTGTCCTGTCAAATATAGACAAAAAATGCCCGCCACCCCCCTCAAAAAAGAGGCATCCTTTTCTACATATCTACCAAGTTTAGTAAAAATCGATATGGCGGTTCGGCCTAGATAAGAAATTAGCTCTCTAGTGCCCCCATTTTGTTTGATGGGGTCAATAATGTAGGGGTCCCCTCAGATTATGTGTGGTCATATGCCTACAAAGTTGCATGGTGATGGGTGAAACCCTTGAGATGTTATACACCTTTATGTGATGAGCCACGCCCTCCGCAATATTCATTGCCTTATAGAAGCTCAGTTTTAGTAAGTTTTCCAACTTTTGCCAAGAGGGAACTTTAGATATTGGTCCCTAGATTATGTTCACCCAGTTTCATGCAGATCGCTCAAACTTCCTAGGAAGACATCGATTTGAAGTGTTTTTCAAAAAATTCAAAATGGCGGAAAATCTACATAACCGGAAGTTATGGGTTCTTGGGGCAAATTTGTTCCTCATGAGGAGAGGCATCTCTGTGCAAAGTTTCATGTCTCTACAACATACGGGGCATGAGATATGCCCATTCAAAGTTTGCAATTTCAATCGGTTGCTATAGCGCCCCCCTTTGGCCAATTGATGTAATATTGCTTCATTCGCATCCTCCCATGACCCTCTACCACGGAACCAAATTTCACATGGATTGACCAAGTCAGTGAGGAGAAAAAAAGGAGTCATTTATCTTGTGTGTTTCACTGAATAAGTGACTCTACAAGCACTGACCTGATGGTGGAGGAGGAAAAGTCAGCAGATCAACAAAGTCATTAGGCTACATCATTTGGGGACCATGATTGTTGTACAATATTTCACAGCAATTCCTCCATCATGATTGAGAGAATTCACTCAGGACGGACTAATCGACCAAACAACCGGTGGACATTGCCATCTCCTCGGCCCTGCTGCGAGTGCACCTACAAATTATATTAAATATTTTGGGGAAGACGTAGCCATGTTTGAAAGCTGCAAACATTGAGTGTTGACAGGACACAGGATGAAAACTGTTGACTCCATGTAAAAATCACATACACTTTGAACACCCAACATCCACCCTGGCCTGGAGATTTTATTTTATTTCCACCTTTGCCTTTGAAAGAACATTCATTATTCGCACATCCACTCAAGGTTGCTTATCAAGAAAACATCTCATTTATAATGCTATTATTTTTCTGATGAAAAATCACATCCTCCCTACATCAATGGAATACAGTTATTATAACAATGTTCTGTTTTTGTGCTTTCAGCTCACCTCGGCACCGAAAGTCCTCCCACCCTCCTTGGTTAGCGCTGATTTTGCTGCTAATCAGCTGACAAGGATCTACCTATACACATTTGGCCAGAAGCCAAAACTGAAGTACGAACGTGTGTGTTTGTGTACATTTACCTCTCGTTCTTGGAATTATGTCCACTTACACATAGCACTGTCCCTTGATCATGGCTCCTAGGTCTGTGTATCTCCATAACAACAAGCTGACTGATGCAGGACTTCCTGATCAAATGTTCAATGGTTCTGATAGCCTGGAGATCCTCACCATGTCCAGCAACTTCCTGCGGGTTGTCCCGAAGAATCTGCCCTCCAGCCTTTACCGTCTCCATCTGAAGGTCCAGCGCCTGTTAAGTTTGCATTTAGATTTTAGGTGGATGATAAACATCTTATTCTTTTCATTTATGAATATTGTGATAGCATAAAGATTGCACTTGTTGTTACAGAGTAACAAGCTAGAGAAAATCCCGGCAGGGGCCTTTGACAACTTGCGAAATCTCAGAGAGCTGTACCTCCAGAACAACCTCCTCAGCAATGAAGGCATGGACAACGAGACTTTCAGGTGGACAAACACCCAGAGCTTAAAAGGACAGTTCACAACAAAATCAAAATACATATTTTTCTTCCTACCTGTAGTGCTGTTTATCAATTTAGTTTGTCACAGTGTGGGTTGCCACGTGTTGGAGATGACTGCCTTCTCTTCAACATAATTGACCTAGATGGCACTCAACACGCCTGAGAACTATATTTGAAAAACAAGCAATGTCTTTTTCCAGAAATCATGACCTGGTTACTCAAGATAATCCACCGACCTTCTTGTGAGCAGTTTCATGTAGGAACTATTTTTTTTACTGCCAAACTACACCCACCAACCATATCACCATGCAGAAGGAAGCGTACATCTACTCATGGACAAGAGGCTCGTGATCGTGACAGCACAACATTATAGCACTCTCCTCAGCTGAGCAGTAACGTTAGCTAGCTCAGTGGTGCTAAGTGAGCTAGCAGTAGATGCACGCTTCTTTCTGCTCTGTGATATAGGTGGCGGGTGAAGTTCGGTAGAGAAAAATAGCTCCGACATGAAGCTATTCACAGCAAGGTCAATGAATGTTCTTGAGTAAGTAAAAGAGACAATGCTGCAACACATTCTCATCCCAACTCATCAAATATCGCTGCTTTATCAGTTGACCTCCACGTTAAAATATGACGCTCTAGGTTCCCGTTCTGCATCAGTTTTGGATGTTAAGGGACAGTGTGTCAATTACCTCCATTGTGTCTTTTAAAATACACTTCTGTTTCCTCAGGAAATGTACAGGTTCTGCTCGTTAGATGCGGCCTTTTTCAAAATAAACTAACAACATAGGTAAAATGCTTCATTTTTAGGTTTATTCCTTTTAGTTTAGGCAACAAAAGCACATGGTTAGGTTTTAAAAAACATCATGGTTTGGCTTAAAATAAGTACGGTTGTTACTTATGTCATGTCGCATCATGTGACATATATTACTAGCGTAGCATGCTAAACGTACTAGCATGCTACGTTGTTATTGAAATAACACCAATGAATTTTGGTTTCACATGGAAGATATAAAGCGGGCTCCTGAGTGAAAGTCCAGGGTTTGTTTGACCCATCAACCTCCCCTCCCACCATCCCTATACTCTTCATACTATGGTAGTTGCTGGTGGCGTGACAAACTGCCTCCCAGTGTGTCTTATTCTGCCATAAAGGGTGCCTCTGTGCCGGCGGTGTCTGAAGCCAACATCCACTGACATAGCTGTGATATTTGACGAGTTGGGTTGTTGCTCGCTGTCTCAACAACTGCTGCCGTCCAGTGCGTATCATGCAGCCATGACCAGCGCTTCTGTGTGTCGGTGTCTGACACTGAGATCAGTGACAAAACAGCAGTATTTGACAAGTTAGGACAAGTATTTGATGAGAATGGGCTTGACATTGCTTTTCAGTTTTATTAATGTTTTTTTTAGTCTCCATTATATTGGAGAGAAGGCAGACATCTCTACGGCCAATATCTTCAACACTCAGCAACTCACACTAAAACAGTCTATTGTTGATAAATAACGCTGGAGGTAAGAGGAAAAATATGTATTTTTGATTTTGGGATAAACTGTTCCTGCAACATATTCTGCCATTCTGATGAAATTTCCAATTGTAAAAGAAACCTTAATTTATGTGTTTTCAAGTGTGTACTTGACAAAGACTATGAATTCTCATGTTGCAGCTTTGGAGAAAAACACAGAACTGATTTGATGTCTCCTTCTCTCCTGGCAGCCAGCTGAGCAGCCTGGAGTGTCTGGACTTGTCAAATAACAACCTGAGTGTCGTTCCCAAGGGTCTGCCTCGCAGTCTGGTGCTGCTACACCTGGAGAAGAACTCCATCCGCAGCATCCCTGGAGACGCTCTTACTTCTGTCCGAAACCTGGAGTACCTGCTGCTCCATAATAACAAGCTCCGCTCCCGCTCCATCCACCCGGCTGCCTTCATGGTACGTCTTTCATTTCATATTCTTTTGGATCTTTTACAGGACAGCTGAACTGTCATAAAACATGCATATTTCAGATTGTATTTTCAAGATTAAAAACAGGCTGGAAGAGATTGTAAGCTGAACTGCTTTGTCATAAGCATCTGACAAGTTTTGACATTTTATGCAAAACATTTTCATTTTCACCAGGGCTTGAAGAAACTACACACTCTCCACATGTACAACAACTTGCTGGAGCGGGTTCCCAGGGGCTTACCTAGGCGGGCCAAGACCCTGATGCTGCTCCACAACTTCATTGCCGAAATTGGCCGTAATGACTTGTCCCTGCTGTACACCCTGACTGAGCTCAACCTCAGCTACAACAAGCTGACCAGCCCCAAGCTGCACCGCGAGGCCTTCAGGAAGATGCGTGCACTGGAAACTCTGGATCTATCAGGGAACAACCTTCATTCCTTCCCCATGGGTCTTCCACGCAGCCTGCAGGTGCTTGAAATCAAGAACAACCAGCTGAACACCATACCAGACGGTGCGCTGACGGGCATGGAGAAGCTACGGAAGCTCATCCTAAGTGAAAACCAGCTGAAATTGAATTCAGTCTACCAGGGAGCCTGGATGGAGCTCGGTGCTCTCACAGTGAGTGGCTGGGGAGTGCAAGATGTTTTGGTCCACTGCAGGAACAAACTGTAACCTGAGCTTTTAAGATCCTTGCGAGGCTTGTGTATGAGATTCTTGAGACTTACAGACTTTGCCAGTACAAATATATAACATTAAGACTGGCAAACAGGATGAAGCGTCATGTGAGTTAGGAGAACAGTAGAGGCAGATTTTCCGAGTTGATGAGCGGTTTGGCACTTTTGAGGCCACAGGAGTACAGGGCACACTAAATCCCAGTTCAGACCAAAGATTTGTGATCAGATGAAACCGTTTTAGAGCATTGCATGGAAAGGTTGCAGTGGTGTGAATTGGCCTGTCTCAGCTCGACTCAACCCACCTGATGGTGTCACCTGTGACCCAGCTTGCCAAGTCAGCAATGTCTGGTTTTAGAACGTAAAGTATGTCGCCTGTTTCAGCTGCCAGTTATCTTGTTGCAAGTTCAGCTCGTCATTCAGTTACAAACTGTCAGTGTTTTCGCTTGCTGTGATATTCTCTGCCGGATGAGCCCCAAGTCCATCTCATTTACATCCCCGTGGCTATTGATACATATGTTTGGCTCCATCCATATGGCGTGTCGTGTATAGAGTTGTTTCTATGGAGATGATACACTGTCTCATCTACTGTAAACTCGCAGGTTTTTGGTGACACATCGAAAATAGTTTCAACTCATCTCGTTGCTAATCTTTAGTCTTAACAGAGCTTAGGAGGATGTGGTAGTATTACAGTAAGTGGAAGTCAAGTAATATATATTTCATTATTCCCCTTGGGCATACTTTGGCATATGAGCAGCAGTGCAGCATGTCCAGGAAGTATCAATAGAAAGTGTACGTATGAGTTTGCAATACTAAACACACTCAGTCAATCACCATCACACAGAGTGCTCAAGTTTGTAGTACTCGTAAAACAGTGAAAGCAAACAGTGGCTAAACTTTAAGTTTTGATATGTTAGGTTCCTGCAGTGGGAAAGGAGATAATGCTGTAATTCCATTGCATGGTGTGGCACAGCTTTACTTCACTTTACTCGTTCTGTTTTTTGGTTTTCCATCAGTAAAAGTTGTGGATAGTACCTGGTACGCTTTTCTGGTACCATCTCAGTCAAGGTTCCAAGTGAGCTGAGTCGATATAAGAGGGTGGAGTTAAAACAAAGCAGGCTACTGATTGGCCAGAGAGAATCGTCACTTGCGCAACTCAGGACATCTTGAGCAAAACCCACCATTTTTAATCGGCAAACTACCACCCAAATTTAAAAAATGTTTGTTTCCTGTGTGAAACCAAAAATCAGTGGAGTTATTTTAATAACAACATAGTGTGCTAGTATGTTTAGCATGCTACGCTAGTGCCGTATGTTACATCACATATGTCCCGTGATGTGACATTAGTAACAACCACACTTTATTTTTCTCAACCTAACTTTGTGCTTTGTTGCATAAACCTAAAAACTAAATGTTTTACCAACGCTGTAAGTTTAGCTTGAAAAAGACTGTCAGCACTGAAAAGAAGAGATGCATTTAACAAGCGTAAATATATATATGCCATCCCCGAATGCCCAAAACTGATGAGGGAGGCTACCTTGCGAGTTATATTTTGATGCGTAGGTCCACTGACAAAGTGACTGTATATGAAAATTTGGGATGAGAATGTGTTGGAAAAGCACCTGGTACCAAAAATGAGTCAAGGCGAGCCACACCATGCAGTGGAAATATGGTATTTGACAGTAGTTTATCACTGAAAATGTTTTGATGTGTTCATTAATCATTGTGCATCTTGTATTTTTAGACACTAGACCTATCTGGCAACCAGCTGTCACACATCCCTTCTGACCTGCCTGAGTCTCTGGAGTACATTTACCTGCAGAGTAACCGCATCTCCAGTGTTCCTGCTTCAGCATTTGAAAACACTCCGAACATCAAAGGCATCTTCCTCCGGTAAGGAACACACAGACTGCTTCTTATCAACCAGGAGGCTGTAGTCATTAAACTCATGTTACTGCTAATTGCCTGTACTTTTCTTTCTGACTGGGTGTTAAACTCTTGTCAACACTCCATTTAACCTCCATGATTGTTTGCACAAGTAGCTGCAGGACCTTGAGGCCTTAACCTGAACGCTGCAACGTCCTCAGGGCTTTGTAGAAATCTAGTGGTTGTCTCCTCACATAACTTTCTTTTCCATTTGGATTGATCTCCACTCAGGAAATGATTGTGCAAGTTTGACTGAAAAATGGCTGCGAGGAAATGCTTTTGTTTATACTGCTCTGCACATCTCTGAGGCACAGCTGCAGGCAGGGAGACATACAGCGGTGTTCTTACTCCCTTTTTCAAAACATAAATTTTACAGTCAGCTCAGAGTGAATTTAGGGCCCCTTTATTGTTGTAGAAGTGTCTGAGGAAAGGTGACATAAAGCTCACAGTCTCTGAAAGGAGCATGTTTAATATATGACAGTAGTGCCTCACATGTTTCGGAACTCGATTCAGAGAGTCCAAATTTAAAGGAATAGTTTGACATTTTGGGAAATATGCTTATTTATCTGTACACTATATGAAGCTACTGCCAGCAGCTGTTTAGCCTAGTTTAACATGAAGACAGGAAACAGCTAGAAAGTGACTAAATTTGCCCACCAACACTCTAAGATCACTCACACGCTGACACTTTGTGCCAGACTATTTCTGGGCCAAGTGTATTGATCTCTTATGGCTGGTGGTAACTTCATAATTACCAGACGGTGGTGTAAATTTTCATCTCTAACTCTTGCCAAGAAAGTGAGTAAAGTGTCTTCCAAAATGTCAAACTACTCATTAACAGTTTTGTAACACTGCAGATGACAAACCTGCAGTGGCCCTGAGAGCTCAATGCAGACTGCAGATTAAGAAAACACATCCAAATAGACACAAGAGATGCAGATGATGTGGTTCTGTTCATCACACCGTGACCTCCAGTATGCACTGGGGCGGTTTGTCACCAAGTGTGAAGCGGTTGGGATCAGAGTCAGCACCTCCAAATCTGAGGCCATTGTTCTCTGCTGGAAACCGGTGGATTGCCCTCTCTGGGTTGGGGGAGAGTTACTGCCTCAAGCAGAGAAGTTCAAGTATCTCAGGGTCTTGTTCACAAGTGAGGGTAGAATCAGGGCTGTTGCAACTGGACCGGCAAACTAGGCAATTGCCTAGGGCCCCAAGCTGGAAGGGGGCCCCCCAGAGACGGCTGACATTGGTCCATATCGATGACAATATGATGGAACGCCTATAGACACTGCAACAACGACAACACGTTGGAATCCCCCCTAATGGGGCCCCCTACTAGCTGCTGCTTGCAAGCGGCTAAGTACGGTGACCAGACGCCCTGCACTGTGTGGGACTGCACAGCATTTCTGCCTCTTTTCACGCGTCACGCAAACTGAGACCATGTCCTGCATGATTGGTTGCCACCCGCGCTAGCATTGTTGGAGTCCCGTAGTACTACGGTGCCTCAGGTACCACTACTGTGGGATAAGTTCAAAGTCCAATCGCAAGAGGGTGAATGTCCATGCGCAATGGTGCATGGACACTCACCCTCTTGCACAAGCAAAACAAATCATTCAGCACGCTATGCAAGTACAGATTTCAACCAGCAGCAGAAACGAAAGTCAAATCCTGCCAGTTGTGGGTTGAACAGGGGTCACAGACGCCATATTCCTGTCAAATACGCCGCAAGATAAGGCTTGCTGGCGACGGGGAAGTCGGGCTCCAGGTCCAATAATTTCCTCTTTGTTGATTTCATGACTGCCCAGAAATACCTGAACAGCCGAGCCGTGGCGGCACACAGGTATGTGGCGTGTCAGAGGAGAAACGAGCCGTTCACATTTCTCTTTTTGTGGCAGGTAATGGTCCACAAACCTCACCGCACTTTAGGGATTGTTCTTTACTTATGAAGGGACTGTTCTTTACTTGTCAGGGTTGATTTTTATTTCATTTATTGATTTTATTTTGATCCCCCCCTATTTAATCACTTATTGATGTCGTTTCTGAAGTATGAATAAGTCAATAAGTAATTTATTCCATTGAAATATCATTGATATATTATAGAAAAGTGATTTATCTTTTCATAAATGACAAAAGGCACATCTGCCTCATTTTTGCTGTGGTATCGTGATACTACTCAGAGCTGTGATACTTTCACTGGTATCGTACTTTCACTGGTATCCCTGGGTAGAATGGAGCGTGAGATGGATCTGCAATCTGGTGCAGGCACTGCGCCAGACTGTTGTGGTGAAAAAGCTTTTGATTTATTGGTCCATCTATGTCCCAACCCTCACCTTTGGTCATAAGCTCTGCGTAGTGACCCTAAACCGTGAGATTGGGGATACAGGCGGCCAGAGTTTGCCTCAGCCTTAGAGATAGGGTAAGGAGCTCAAAGATCTGGAGGGAGCTCAGAGTAGAGCTGCTTCTTTTTGTCAAAAGGAATCAGCTGAGGTGGCTCGGGCATCTGATTAGGATCCTCCTGGGCACGTCCCGCTGGCAGGAGGCCCTGGGGTAGACCCAGAACACGCTGGAGGGATTACATATCTCATGTGGCCTGGGAATGCCTTGGGGTCCCCCAGGAGGAGCTGGAAAGTGTTGCTGGTGAGAGTGATGTCTGGGGTGCTTTGCTTTGCCTGCAGTGCATTGAGTTCTCAGGGCCACTGTACAAACCTGACATTATATTAAACCACTCTAACTCCTCACAACATACTGTCAAGTGTGAAAACTTATGATCAATCTGCCAAATGACAGTCTCAGTGTTGTGTGAATGTGATTTTACCTCATAAAAGTGAACCTTGTGATAAAGTTTTATGCAAATATCCCCAGTGTCCTGGTCTGTCACTAATCAACTAAATTTACTACCGAGCTTCATTTTGCAGAGTAGTGCACTGTGCTATCTAATCTCTCCATCTCCTCTAACTTGTGTGCATTCAGCAAATTTTCCACTTAGGTTTATTCCACATAGTGCAGGCTTATACCCACAGGCACAGCAGCTGAAAGCCACGCTCAGACAGCAGAGTAAAGAGGTTTCGGACGAGCGCTTTCAAGGCTTTTGTTCTGTTTGGCTGTCGGTCTGACCTCAACCTGGCTGCTTTATGGCTCGTGTTTGCAGGCCTTGACCCCTTCCAGGCTGCTGTGCTCTTCGTGTTGTTCGTATCAGCTGCTGCCATGTTTCTTTTCATTTTTTTCCTTCACCAAATCCCCCCACAGCTGGGAGCCTTCAGTCTGAGCCAATTTAGAAGCCGGTGGAATGCTTTGCGTCCATGGGGAAAAGTGGAGGGAGGATTTACTTGTGTATTCATTACTAACTGCACTTGTGTTGCATGTTGGCGACTTGTTAAGAGTTCAACATGCAAGCATTTTCATCGATAGATAAGAGCAGATACAGGTGATTCCAGTATATCAGAAGTGCTTTCATGCTAATAAGTGAGTGAAACACCTTTGAGTGTGTTTGGTCCGCTCAGTGTTACATTAGAGTGGGTGCAGGTCAGTGTAAAACATGTACTCAACAACTACACTGATCCCTGAGAGGAGCAAAGCTGCTGGACACTTCACCTGACAGGTTTGTACCTGCTGTCTGTTAACCATCTCTCCTGCCTTACAGAATTTTTGCCTTTAGTCTCTACAATATGTAATTTTTTGTTGCTGTAGGTCTCTTAATTAAAACAATAGCAGAAGATGGAGCAATGCAGTCAGTTTCGCCTGCTTAGAATTCCAGCAATGTTCATTGTCTCAGGGATTTTATCGGAATCCGAATTATTCACAGAGGTCTCTTACTCTCCAAAACATCAGACCAGGGATCTCATTTATAAAACAGTGCGTAGAATCCATACAAAAAATATATGTACAGACAAAAGCCAAAAATGGCATGCACCAAAAAATATTCAACAGTTTCTACAATCAAGCTTCCACCTCACCATCTGCGTCGCCTATTTCTCGTCTCCAATATGTTTGTAAATATGGGTCAAAGTTTCTTCCATTAAGTCTGTTTTTTATCCCAACCTTTGTGTGGGAAGTTTCAGGCCTTGTTTTGAGTGTACGCAATGTTTAGAAATGAGTGATTTAAACCGCAAATCACCGAATAAAGCAGTTTTACATTAGAATTAGTGTCTCTCTGATGCTGTTGGTCTCACTGTGGAGGGGCTGCTAGCCCAGCTTTGACACTGTTTGGCACAGTAGGAGCTAGGGCAGAGCTGCTGCTAACATTTGCCCACCTTTCATCTCTAAAAAATGAAGATCCAGATGTTCAAGTGGGAGCCAAATTATCCGCAGAGGTCTCTTCCTCTCCAAGACAAACATACCAGGTTATTTGAACCGTAAAAACACTGAATAAAGCAGTTTCACTTTAACCTTTCACGTCATGTTGTTTCTCTGATGCTGTTTAACTCGTTGTGTTGCCCAGCTCCTGCCAGAGGTGGGTAGAGTAGCCAAATGTTATACTCAAGTAAGAGTACTGATACTTTAGAACAATATTACTCAAGTAAAAGTAAAAAGTAGTCATCCAAATAATTACTTGAGTAAGAGTAAAAGAGTATTTGGTGAAAAAACTACTCAAATACTGAGTAACTGTTGAGTAACGTCTGATTTATTTGTAAAATAAGAACATGAACGTAATCAATCAACCAAAAATAATAATCTGCAAATTCATGTATTTTAAACAATACCCCTTTAACTAAAACAAAAATAAATTAAATCTTTACAAACATAACATAAATCAAGGCACAAGAAACACAAATATATTCTTATATACACTGTACAAATATATATAAATATGTAATCATGTACTCAGAGGTGGGTAGAGTAGCCAAATATTGTACTCAAGTAAGAGTATTGTTGCTTTAAAACAATATAACTCAAGTAAAAGTAAAAAGTATTTTGCATTAAAACTACTCTGAAAAGTACAATTTATCCAAAAAGTTACTCAAGTAAATGTAACTGAGTAAATGTAACTAGTTACTACCCACCTCTGGCTCCTGCTAATGCCTGCTCACCTTTTTTCTCTGATAACTTAAGATCTAGACACTCAGGAGGTTTTTAATGGGAGCCAAATTATCCGCAGAGGTCTGTTCCTCAGTCAACAAACAGAAAAGGTGATAAAATCTGGTAAAAACACTGCATAAAACAGTTTCTTTTTAAAATTAGTGTTTCTCTGACACTGTTTGGCACGGCAGGAGCTGGAGCATGTTTGCCCAGCTTTTTTCTCTAAAAACTTAACATCCAAATGTGACATCCTAATAAATGTCCTTTTTATAAGATTAAACTGCACATTTCAGAGTGGCCTTTTGTGACCTGTGTAGTAATGAGTCCTAACTAACACTGAAACTTAAACCTTTAAAAATTGGGAGGAAAAACAAGTGTTGCATTTAAATTTTTGTTCAGTGTTATCAAAAACTACCAAGATCTAAAAGGTGTGTTGTAAAAATATGGCTTTAAACTAGATTAAAAGTCAGTTTTCAGAAACCCAGGAAGCCAAAACCCCAATGCATGTGCACCACTGAAGGTGACTGATCAAATGACATGAAGCGTATCTTATCCTTTTTAGACATTTCAGTACGGAAAAGTTGCACATTATTTCTTTTAAAAGGTCTTCCTTATTCTGATTTACTGTCAAGTGAGGAAAACCATCTCAGAAATACCTCTCTTATTTCTTTTCAGGTTTAACCGCCTGTCTGTGGACGCAGTGGATGAGAGCTCTTTCGCACATCTGTCCAACTTGCAAGTGCTGGACATCGGCACAGGAAACACCGACCTCCCCTTTAAAAAAGAGGAGATGGAGCAGGAAACATAAAACGCACTAAACTGAACTGACATTGGACTGCATTGTGTAAAGGACAGAAAGGGCTTTTAAATGGAAATGAACCTGTGAATGTCATTTCCCAGGTCCATTATTGTATTGAGTGGCATATTTCTGGTGCAGGATACCGGATGAAGTTACTTTAGTTTCCTTTTTTTGGGCTGGTTAGCATATCTTTATATCTGAGCTTTAAATATTTGTTTTGGACTGTTGTCATGCAAAATCTGTCATCTAACTGTGTTTTTGTGCTTCCAAAAAACATATATCCACAGAAATCAATGTGAATTTCCCCGTGTAAATGTTTCAGAATCAATACCAACAATTAAGCAGAGTGAAAAAGGACATGTTGTCCACACTGTGTGCGTCTTTCTCTGCTCCATGTCATTTTGTCGATGGCTGCCTTTTTTCTCAAGCTTAACAAAGGTGATTTTACCAGAAATACTGTGAAACAATTTGAAATTTTAACACCAAAGGTTGCAAGATAAGCAGTTTGCCACTAAAACCAACAAAGCCTCAGTAATCTCAAACTGTGGAATGAAACACTGCAAGTACTCTCAAATAGGTCTGCAATTCAGTGTCATTATAGATCAATCTATCACTTATTTTTTCAACTAATGGATTAATTTGTCTATAAAATGTCAGTATTAACTAAAGCTCAACACAAGCCTGACGCATTTTTTAAAAATTGGATAATTTGTTGGATCAGCAATTGGAAAATCTCATTTTATTTATATTGATTAAAAATGAATAGAAGAATAAAACCACTGAAAAGCTTTTAAGTTACAGTCCTTAAAGGGACAGTTCACCCCAAAGATAAATACACATATTTTTTCCTCTTATTCCTCTTAGATGTCTGCCTTCTCTCCAGTATAATGGAACTAGATGACACTCAGCTTGTGGTGCTCAAAGCGCCCAAAAAATACTTTTGAAAAACTCAACAGCAATGTCTCTTTCCAGAAATAATGACCCAATTACTCAAGATAATCGACAGATCTTGTTGTGAGCAGCTTCATGTAGGAACTATTGTCTTTCTACTGCACTACACCCTCTGACAATATCATTGTACAGAAGGAAGTGTGCATCTACTCATGGATGAGAGGTTCATGCTCGTGACAGCACGAGATGTAAACATTAATGGTGTCCTCCTAAGCTGAGCTGTAATGTTAGCTAGCTCAGTGGTGCTATCTCAAATGTAAGTTTTGGTGCTTTGAGCACCACAAGACGAGCAACGTATTCTTGCATTCTATAACAGTTCCAGTGATATCCTATGAATTAGCCCCTACAGATGACATCACATTCTTAACGTAAAGCTACATAAATAAGGTTAAGTTATGGAGGTTAAGTTTAGGACAAGAAACATGTTGAGGATGTACCGTAAAGTTCACAAAAAGTCCAGCGTCCCAACTTGCATCCTTACAAGACTGCTTGGTCCTGCTTCCTTGTTTACTCCCATCAGCGCATTGGTCACATGATTGCAGGCTTTTAAGATATGTGGAATTGTGATGTGATTTAGGTCCATTACATTGGACAGAATATTCCCCCAGTATCCTCAACACTCAGCAGCTGACAATCTAGATCTATAGATGACATTACAGGTAAGAGAAAAAATCTATATTTTTGATTTGAGGGGTGAGCTGTCCCTTTAAACATTTAAGACATCAAGCCCCGTTTTAGAAACGATGTATAGCCTGCAGTTCTAGCATTAGCCACTCCCTGTATTTGCAGTCTGTAATTGAGTTAGTAGGCACAGTAGCAGTTTTTATTGTTGCTGGCGCAGTATGCTTATTGGAATACAAATTGAGAATCAAAGCACAAGCAAAACGTACTGGGCACATCTAGTTGAACATGAGTTCAATATTTCCGTGTTGGTCGACATTGTCTGTTCTTCCGTGAAAATTCTATCAGTCAATGATTTTGTTGAGTGCGCTCCAAAAGACAGACAGCAGCCACTCATGAGTGTCATTTCCAACAGAAGTCTTGGACGTGTGTTATTAAATTGCACTTGTTGGTACCAACAGTTACCACAGCTGTAGTCAAACTGAGGACTGAAATCTTTAAGGGGACCTTTTATTCTTTTCCTTATTTTCTGTCATATCCTCCTGAGACCCTGTGTCCTCATATGAGGACATCACATTTTGGATTTAATGGACCCTCTACTTCATTCTGCTTAACTTATACCTGTTGTCCTCCTTTGTGGACACTTTTTTTGTGCCACTTAGTGGTAATAAGACAACACTACACTAATCCATGTAAAAACAAAATGGCAGCCATCTCTGCCAAGTCAGTCTGCAGCCGATCTCAACACGAAAGTGGAGAATGTACAAAACCTGATCACATTTTATGGTTGAAACTTTTTTATCTATGATAAATAATGTTTGTAGTTTGATATGCCATACAAATTTGACACTGTTAATTAGAAAGTACTCGTTTAAAGACACTAGGAATTTATCATCATCTTCTTTGAAGGACATTAGGACGTTATTCTTATCTTGTTTGGGGACATTGGGTCTTTATTTTCGTTGACAATGTTTAGTTTTTTTTAATACATATTATAGTGTAGATGACCTGGAATAAACTTATTATCCTGATGTGACTTCAGCTAAATGATCTGGCATGATTCTGGCTGAATTTGGTCATGTGAGGAGAAGCAATTGTTCTCGGAGCTGGTTGTCTGAATAACAGGAAAACAGTAGCTTAAGTGACAGGAAACACCCTTAAATGTGTATTAGCTGTAAAGCTGTAGGTGTGTCAATTAATACTGCTTGTTTGTCGGACACTATAAATTGTCATAATGTACCAAATCAGGTCCAACTAATCCAACATCGCTTGGAGAAATTTAAAAATGCATACATGTCCATATTAAACATTGCCAAAATTTAAAAAAAAAAATTGAGATAAACATATGCAATGGTAATCCCTGTGAACAAAAACCTCAGGCAAACCTCAGACCATTCTGATTATTCAGATTCCTCCGTTTTTTTCTACTTTGGCTACATCATGATGTAAGATTGTGATGGATTTCTTTATATGGTCATCTGCTCCAGGCACGCCACTGCACATATTTTCTTTCTATACACTGCTACATTTAGCTACATGCTAACGTCAGGGAAACATAATATCTTCTGATCAATTTTGCCTTCATTTTGAATTATACCTGCTGGAACATGTTCACTTGCGTTTACAAGCTCTTATTGGTGGTTTTTAAGGGGGAAAAAAATGCAGCAATACTCCTTTACAGCCGTTCCTCAGCTGCAGTGATAGCGCAGAGATGCCAAAATAGGGAAGACTTGGAAATGCTGTCCAATCAGAGCAGACTGGGCTCAAAAAGATAGGTGCGAAAACGGAGCATTTTAGGCAGAGGGTGAATATACGTGCTCCAGCACAGACAGCATGAGGAAAATAAATTGTTTTTTGAACATTAAAGCATGTTTATATGTTCTAGTAGATACCCAGTGTGTGAATATCCGCAGTGTGGGATTAATAAAGTCTTATCTTGATAAAGTCTCATCTTAAAATAGAGGTATGAACCTAAAAATAAGCATAACAGGTCCCCTATAAGGATTCAGTCAAAATTCAGAATCAAAATGATCTCATATAAATTTTCTTTTAGACGACTATTTGAATTGAGGGTACTGGAATCATTGAGGAGGTGGTTAAAGTGGCAGATATACAGCCAGTGAGAAACTGGAGCGACAGCAATAATCGTGAAATATCAGTAGTTCACTTACAGTGTGGATGATTGTGGATGTCATCATCATTTTATGTTTTTTCCTTTTTATGCCTGTGAATGAAATATTCCCAACATAAAAGCAATTTCAACATATCTCAAAGCTTCGATCCATGCTGCTGCTACTTCAGTCCATTTCTGTTTGTTTATGTTTTTTTCTCAAAGATAGCAAGTATTTTTATATGATATGGAAAATACTCATCCTATTACACTCACCATATGTCTATGAATACAGTGTCACTTGCACATAGAGCAGTACAGTATTGTCACATATACAGTCACAGCAATAAATTATTTGAAAAGGCTGGAGAAGAGTGTTTCCTCGCATCCACCTGAATGTTTGATCAATATTTCAGTAGGTTCTCCCATGCAGGGCAGCATCACCGCTCTTTTCTCCTTCATCTCATTCATGCAGCTCGTGCTGATATTATGTCCAATATCATGAAATAAAAGCAAGTTGCACAAAACACCTTAAGGTTTCTCCTTCAGTAATTAATTAAACTTAATTTCTCCTTCGCTGAGGGACTTACACAGTTGCACAGAATCCCTTCAAGGGTTTCCTTAGGAAAAATGTTTGCTTATTTATTGTGTTGAAAGAGATTTTACAGCAGTAAAAGTTTCCATGGAGATTGTTTGTTTGCTTGGACTCAGACTTCTGATGCCTGTTTTCATCTCACAAACTTGGCTTATAGTTAGATAGTGGAAAAAATGGCAGAAGCACAGAAGACAAGAAAACCATACTGGTCAAAGGAGGAAGAGATTAAACTTCTGGAGGACTGCAATCATAGAACGCACAAACTACAGAGTAAATTTGATCCCCAAATAACAGAAAACAATTGTAGGAAGAAACTGCCATGAAAATTAATTCAGTCAAATCTATCAAATAAAATCAGAAGTGTATCCATCGGGTTCTCCTGGTCGCAGAATGCTCTTCTCAGGGTGTGTTCGTTTTGCTCATTTATCACCATAAACTCGGACGTGTTTGGCTGCCAAGGTCTTTTGTGTAATGGTCCGGGAATTCCTTAAGTAAAAGATAAAGATAAGAAGAAAACCATAAATACTTAAGTGGACATTTTAAGGAGACCTTAAGGAGAAGACTTAAGGGTGTTTTGTGCAACCAAGTTTATTTTGCTTTGTGCAACAGGCCCCTGATACGGTAGAGAGTAAAAAACACATCTAAGAATACAAAATGTTTTCTTCCATGAGAGAAATGTCAGCCTGGTTTCTGTGCACAGAGCTGATCAGATGACAATATACATGAAACCTTTTTGACCGGAGTAAACTGGAGCCTTAATGTGATGTGTACCATGAAGAAACTGAACATGTGATCATTCAGGTTCAAGGGATAAAGGTTCTGATTTAGCTATAATTTCAGTTGCAGACATATGTGACATTGGCAAACTTGTTTATTTCTGTTTTCATTTATAGCCGTTACGTTCAAAGATGCTGTGCTTAAGTTATAAGCATCATTGTTTCATTTTATGTATGTGACATGGGGGTTTCTACCCAGAAGGTTTTGTAAACAACAATTATGATTCAGTCTATATGTGTGCACATACCTTCTCCCTTTGTTTATGTGATACACCACTATGCCTTGTACAATAAATGCTGCATTCACTAGACTGAGTGTAATTAAACACAGAAAAGTATGAGCTTACGCAGAAAAGCGTATGTCCTGCAGTGGCTGACTTTTAAAAGCTAGAGCCAATCAAAATGCGGGACACTGTCTTAACTGGGGGACAAAAGAAAAAAATGCTTTGCACACATAAAGCAGGACACCTGGCCACCCACGCACAAGTGCCAGCTAACTTAATATTCGCCCCTGATCGTTCCATTTTCTTTATCCTAAGATAATAGTAGCAAGACTAATACTGTCATAACCATAACATGAATAAAAAACATTTGCTTTAGGATTAGTTTTGGAACATGAGACTGATTCATGAGATGACGGTGTAGAGATGGACCTATGTTACTTATTATGTAGTTAAGGACTGTTCTGAATATATCAGAGGAGAGGGCTGCCTAAGGTATGACTTTGTTTTTTTTGTTTTTTTATCTTTATTCTCCCCCGAGCTACAAATATTGTCCCTTGAGCCTCCCTGTGTGACTGGGAAAAAATGCACGATCCTCCCTTCTGCATTTTTTAAAAAAAATATCCACACAAAATGTAGGTTTTGAGGGTTATCATCACAAGCAAAAATCCTCCTTGTAAATCGCATCATCACACAAGATGTGTGTGCACTGCAGCAGAATATGGGTGCATGACAGCCACCCGTCACAAAACCAACAAAATTTAATAAGCCCACACATCACGTATACACACACATCACAGTGCACACACAGCTGGCCTTGGCAACATGTGCATATAATGACTGTTTTTCCAAATAAATTGTACAGAGGAGTAGGAGCAGCAGAACCAGAATAATATCAGTAACTTGGTAGAGCTGCCATTGTTAGATTTTAAAAACATACACTTTGAAGTTTGAAATTTAAAAGTTGAAAACGAAACACTGGAGTTGCACAGTTGTCACTCTTGTCTTGTATGCTGATGTTGTTTCTGGCTGTGATAAATGGTGTAATTTTGGCAATTTTCAAAAATTACAAGCCTTTCAAACGTATTGGCAGGTCAAGGGATTCAGAGGGTAATTAAAGAAAATACAAAATACAACCATTTAAAGTTGCATGTCCCTCCCCTGAGCTCCATTCCCCCCATTCATAAGTACTGAACAGTCCCTTCAACAGAACACTTGTTACAGTAGTCTAATTAAGTTGCTTGAGAAAGGGCCAAATGTCAAGCTCAGCGAAAACAACAAAATTACCTTGTGACATTTTTCTTATATAATAATTCCTATAATAGTCCTTTGAATGCAAAGCTACACACTACACCACCTACACATGACGCACAGTGATGATGAGTCATAAGTGTAAATCTTCTGCTTACTACAGAGCAACTATTGAATGTTTATTATATGCCTCACAATAGAATTGTGACAGCGTAATCACTTCACAGTCAGTATGGGCAGGAATATTGTCAAAGGATCCCAGCCTGACCTTGAGCTGATTGACGTCAGTCTTGTAAATATAGAATATTCAGATCTTGTTTGATTAATTGCAAATAGCAGCAAAATTACCAACTCGCTTCCGCGAACCAGTCAAGCTTCTCTCAGAGTTTACATCCATGTCGGTAAAAACATGGATGCTTCCCACACATCTTCCCCCCGACAGCAGCATAGCAGATCTATACAATCAGCACAGTTTCCAGATGAGTTACCAATTCAGTATCTGACCTAATGTCTCCCCTTCTGTTGTGATGCTGAGTAACGTCCAGAAAAGTGCTTTTGCAGAACATGATGATGTCACAGTGAAGCTGACCATTGACCTTTTCGATATTAAATGTCATCACTTAGTCGTTATATCCTTTTAGACATTTGTGTGAAATTTTGACATAATTAGTGTATGAATTCTTGAGTTATGGGTAAAAATGTGTTCTGTGAGGTCACGGTGACCTCTGACCTTTGACCATTTGTACCAAATTCAAAGAAATTCCCTGGAGGCCTTCTTAAAATATTGCATTCATGAGAATGGGACGGATGCAAGGTCACAGTGACCTTGACCTTTGACCACCAAAATCTTATTAGTTCATCCTTAAGTTGCAGTGGATGTTTGTGCCAAATTTAAAGAAATTCCCTCGAATCCCTCCCTTCTTGAAATATTGCAATCATGAGAATGGGACTGATGCAAGGTCACATTGACCTTATCTCAAGGCAACTGAATTCAACACAACTGGACTTAGTTTTGAAAACTAAACTAAGTCCAGTTGCGTTGGATTCAATTGCCTTGAGATAACTATGACCTGGATAAATGAGAACATCCACAGGCATGTCAGAGTGACCTTGACCTTTGACCACCAAAATCTAATCAGTTTATCAATGAGTCCAAGTGGACATTTGTGCCAAATTTAAAGAAATTCCCCTGAGGCTTTCTTAAAATATTGCATTTAAGAGAATGGGACGGATGCAAGGTCACAATGACCTCTGACCTTTGACCACCAAATTCTTATTAGTTCATCCTTAAGTTGCAGTGGATGTTTGTGCCAAATTTAAAGAAATTCCCTCAAGACATTCCAAAAATATTGTATTTATGAGAATGAGACGGATGCAAGGTCACATTGACCTCTGACCTTTGACCACCAAACTCTTGTTAGTTCATCCTTCAGTCAAAGTGGATGTTTGTGTCAAATTTGAAAAATGAGACGGATGGATGGAAGGACAACCCAAAAACATAATGCCTCTGGCAATAGCTACCCCCGGTGCAGAGGCATAAAATCCCACCTGACCAACAAACCAGGAAAACTCAGTTCATGATGAATTACCAGTGTTTTTTTAGGCTGTTCAAGTGCCAGGAAAGTTTAATTAAATCAAATGCTCCTGAGGCTGTTCAAACAAATCTCTACACGTATTACAGTTCTAACATGTCCACGCGGGAGGGTAAAGTTTCTGATCTTTGTCTTCAGTCCTGTCCTCCCTGTCATCCCGTCAGCCTACGTAGCACCACCAGCTTTGTTAAGGCAAAATAAACAATTTGGGCATTTCACTTTGCCTCCTGATCATGTAGTTCAAGCCGGACACTTGCAGTCCTGTCTTGTCTCTTATATGACACAAACAGCTGGTTGCTTGAAGTAGTATAAAATATAATCAACACTTGTCTTAGTCACATGTTGCACACAGACAAAATAAAATCACAAATGCTATAAAATAGATATCAAATAGAAATCAGTTCATCAGTGTGAGCACTCACACCTCTAATCACAGTCCAGTTCAGGTGTGAGCTCACACTGTAGGTTCACACCAAGGACGAGTTTTATGAATGGAAACAAACAAACAAATCCTTTTGGTGTCTTAAACTCCACTGTCAGTGTGATACTTGTCCGGTCTTACAGAAAGCATTCCCCTGCTATACAGTTTCCCCCCTGTGAGGCTTCCCTCTTCAGGACAGAGTTTTGACCTGACAATAAACTGAGAGATGAAGACGAGCCTGGCCGTGCTGTCCTCCCGCCTGCATAAGTATCTTTTGCTCCGAGGATGTGATCAGCACATCCGCACAGATGATCCGTCAGACTGCAGGAGGAGGCTATACGTTGGTCTCCAGGCCATTCATGTCAATGGTGCAGTGTTCTTTGCTCTTCTTCAGGTGCCTCGGGGGGATCGGAGGCTTCTTCCTCTCTGAAGGCGGCCGGACGCCCTCCTCCAGCTGCATCAGCCGCGCCACGTCCGAGGGGACGAGCTTGTGTTTGACCCCTGAAGAAGGGGGCCGGTAGTTGCCGTTGTTGTTGTGACAGTTCATCAGAGGCGGGGTGTTCATCACGGGTTTGGGCTCACAGATCAAAGGCACCTGGGGGCCAGCAGAGTCACAGGAAGAAAATTAAAGGTTCAGCGTGTAAGATGTATTGATGACAGTGGTTCCTTTTTTAAAAAAATATTTTTTGGGGCATATTTTAGCCTTTATTTGATAGGACAGACAAGTGTGGAAGGGGGAGAGAGAGAGGGAGTGACATGCAGCAAAGGGCCACAGGCTGGAGTCAAACCCGGGCCGCTGCGGCAACAGCCTTGTACATGGGGCGTCTGCTCTACCACTAAGCCACCAACGCCCCAATGGCAGTGGTTCCTAACCTTTGTTCTTATAGGATCCTTTTTCTATCATGGAGTAAACTGACGACCCCTGACTAACTGACATATTTGATGGATATTTCATATTATATTAAATACATAACAATCACAGTACAGAACAACTGAGAAACTGCCAAATAATGAACTCACTGGATGAAGTTTGAGCAGATTATTTCCTGTACATATGAGATCAGAGATGAATTTTCCTGATATTTTATGGAACTTTTTATTCAAAATCTAGAAGACCTCGTGACCCCATGAAGATCAAGCTTTGGTGACCCCTAGTGGGGGTCAGGACCCCCAGGTTGAGAATCAGTGATTTAGGAGGATTTAGTGGCATATAGCAGTGAGGACTGTAAATTGCAACCAGCTGCATATTCTCTTGGTAAAAATTCCTTCTGACTTCATTGTTTAGGAGGTTTCTACTGGGAACTGAGGTCTCTTCCTCTCAAAAACAAACGGACCAGGTGATTTAAACCATTAAAAACACTGAATAAAGAAGCTTCATGTTACAAATCGCTCTTTATCATGTTGGAGACAGGCAGCACGCTCACCACATGCTAATGTGCGCTCAACTTTTTTCTCTGATAACTTTTTTTTTTTTTTACCAGGAACAGGAGGTCTCCTCCTCTCCAAAACAGGACCAGGTGGTTACCTATCGCATTGTATTTGGGTATGAAAGTCCACTGACAAAGCGGCAATGTTCGACAAGTTGGGATGAGAACACAGTGGTGTTTCTTTGATGCTGTTTGGCAGGTTGGAGACAGGTGGTACTCCCAACACCTGCTCACCTTTTTCTCTGATAATTGATTGATGATGATTTTTACCAGGAGACAAATTATCCGCAGAGGTCTCATCCTCTCCAAAACATACAGACCCAGTGATTTAAACTGGTAAAAAACACTGAATGAAACAGTTTCACATTACACATCAGTGTTTTTTTTTTACGCTGCTTGTTGCAGATGAGCTTTTAACTACAGCGACTGCCACAAAAACGTGATCGGCCCTGTTTAGAGCCAGTGTTTGGTTTATCTGTTCTGGGCTACTGTAGAAACATGGTGATCTCTGTAGATGAGGACCAGCTCCCTATGTAGTAGCTTAGATCGGGCCCAAAAAATCCAGCCCGACCCCACCTGAGCCCGTGCATGTTCTGTCTGAGCTGGGCCCATCCCTTTAACTGTAATTATGAGCCTGAGCCCGGTTTGTACCCGACATTTTTTTCAAGGATACGAACGTGGACATTGAAGGCTGACTTTCGTCTTGATTTCCATGGCAAGCCTTCGTCATGTGCCTCTTAAGTGTCGAGGTGCCCATCTTTTTCCTGTCATATACCAGCATTGGGCTGGACTTGGTACACTCGACAAAGCCGACACACATGTTGTCACCGTTGACAACTCACATGTGCATGGCCAGTGGCGCCATCAAGGGGGTGCCGCGCCCACGGATCGGGTCGGGTTCGGGCTCGAGCATAGAATCTAAGTCCTACTATGTAGATATAAACATCTCATTTTAAGATAATCAGGTGATTATACACTAAAGAAAATAACTTATATTCCATTTCTACCAGTATATCCCCCTAAATCGTACATACTGGTCCTTTAAGAAGGGGAAGAAAAAAATGAAAGGAGGATGGAAAGAAAACAACATATTGAAAAGGAGCCACTCAGCCAGTTTTGTATTCTTTTCCTCATAATAAATGTTTTTTTCCAATGATATTTCAGAGGTGTATAATTTATCATCACAGTAATTACAGAGAAACTCATCCTTCCCTCCTAAATGTCTGCTATTATGTTTCGCAAAAGCTCTAACATTTAAAGAAACAGAAAAATAGCGTCATGTGGTTTTCGGTTTCAGGAAGTAGTATTGACAGCACACAGGGGGACCAGCCTTTGATCGTAACAGCTCGATCAATAAAAGCAGCCCTTGCCATGTTTTTATAATACCCTTTAAAACTGCCTGTGTGTAATGCTGCCGCAGTTGTACACGTCTCACGATTAGTTTTATCGATTTCTGTAGTGAATGAAGCCGTGTTTAGAACTCACCCCATCTCCCTCTTTCATGAAGTCTTTCCTGCAGATGTGTGCCATGATGCCTGTAGCCAAAGCATCTCCCATGACATTCACCATGGTGCGGAATCTGTCTCTGTAGGAGGGGAAGACATGTGAGGGAGAAAAGAAACTGAAATATTTTGGCCAAATGAAGAAGAGATAAAGATGATGGGCCTCATGTGTTCTCGCTCTGTTATGATTAGTTTGGATCGTACGATTACTTACAGTGCCCAGTCTACTGCAATGATGAGAGTGATGTCATCAGTTGGCAAACCGACAGATGTTAGCACTATCACCATGGTAACCAGTCCAGCTTGTGGGATCCCTGCTGCACCGATACTGGCTGCAGTGGCTGTGATACTGGAGGTTTAGAGAGAAACCTGATGTCACTGAACAAACATAAACATTAAGAAATGAAAGGCAAGTAAACAAGTGAAGAAAAAGTTCCTGCAGGATGTCTCAAGTCTCAAGGATGTGTTGTTTTCAGTCCTTTATTTTTTTCACTAAAGCAGAGCCGCTGCTGGCTGTGTAGGTGCCTTGAGTGTAACTGCTGTTGTTTTGCTCACACGGAACAAAAGAGAAGTCAAAAACATTTTTTAAACTTTGTACATATGTTCAGAAGAGCTACAGTATAGAACAGGCATCTGTCAGCAGCTGCTGGAGACTGGAGAGTTCTGCATTGATGACAGTAAGACCTTTTAGATGTTCCTGTCCCAGTCTTCAGTTTTGAAGAACTTTGATCATCAGAGGCAGCTGGCTGTATTAACAACTGTAACCTAAAAGTGAGTCGAGCTGGTGCTGCACAGTGTTTACTGAACCATTAACAGTGCAACTCAAACTGCGTTGTGTCTGAGAGGGCCTCAACTGTGACAGTTAATGTGATATACATAATTATGATTAATGATGCTGCTTCGGTGCCCCTCCAGCACTTGCCCTACGCATATCACGTGCTGTGCGTGCCCGTAGCTGGAGCGCTGCACGAATGGCATATCTCCACCCCTCTTTCTGAATGTCTGTCCATCTATTTTACTCTCTGATGGAATTATATAGAAAAAACAAAAGCAAGAACCGCATCACTGAAATCAGGCAGCCAACACACCTGCTCTTCTACCCACACGTTACTTTCCACTGTCGCCTCCTCTTTGTAGGTCCAGTCTCACTGGTCTAACTCTGCTTTGGACAGATTTCCAGCAGCTGAGGCCCTGAGATGAGCCCGGCCGATCACAACTGTTTATCCAATATAGGGCGTATTTGAAACAAAGACCGTAAAGAGGAGCAGCTTTGAGACATTTTTGAAAACAACCAAGACAGCTGCAGCTGATGTGGAGCTGTCTGTTGACGAGCAGAAACAAATAGATACTTCAAATGTTACACGGCATTAAAATCCTTTCAACGTGAGCTATTGTTGTGTGGATCCATTTGTTTCTACTGTGCAAGATATTTCTCAGATCCAGAACCCAATCCACTAGGTACTGGGGTGTGTGTGTCCTTTTTTTCTTGTTTTTTACTTTTTTTATAAGTGACTTTCTGTTGAGGCCACTACTGCACAAGTACTCAACGAAGTGGACGGTATATTTTTGTTAAAAATAAAAGAACTGCACTTAGAGTGTCTCTTGAGAAAAAAAGATGTGTTTGCTGTACTTCAGACAGGATTTGGCAAAAGTTAACTACACCAACTCATGATATACCAGCTCATCTCTGCAGGCTCTTTACATTTGTCCATCGCTTTGTGCCATGTCCTGCCCTAATGTGCTGTGACTGCCATCTACACTAGGCAGACCTGATCACTGGTTGTTCAGTGCAATGTAATCTAATAATCTAATAAAGAATAATCATACAAATTTCTACAAATGAGTTGTACCTTGTATGATTTCATGTGACAAACAACTTGTTGGATTGATTATTTAAAATATTTGAAGGGCCCTCAGTTGTCATTTGAGTGGTGATGTTCAGGCTTTTCACACAAATTTTCTTGTCTGTTTCCTACAAAAAGCAATGCACCCAAATTCATACATCCCATTTATTCTGAAAGGCTGTTATCACGTGACCAATGCACTGTAAACAAGGAAGCAGCCCTGAGCGCTTGTCAGGAGGCAGGTCAGGGTGGAGGATGGGTCACAAAAACCCAGGACTTTCCCCTGGAGTTGTGTGTTTGGATCCATACGAACTTTTTTAAGGTACGTCCTCACGTTCTTTTCCTAAACCTAACCATAGTTACTTTACTTATCTAAACCTAGCCTCCATGACTTTATGGTAATTACATGACTGTACATTGAACCAGGTGGGAGTGGAATCAAACGCACAACTTTACCAGTCTTTACTGGTCAAAAGGTAGGTTCGGTACACAGACAGATCAGTGAGGGCAAACAAATCCAATAGGTATGAGGCAGAGGTAGAGTCACTCGAGGCCAAATCCAAAAAAACAAGAAGAGGACACTGGGAAACAAAAGGCTGGAACACTTGACACACAAGGAGTTACGATGAACTGGCACTGAGAGAACAAGACACACTATAAATACTCTGGTGAGGGTGCTGCTTTTGGGTCCAAATTACACTCGTGACAGAGGGGAAGGATAATGAGACACAGGTGAGGCTAATCAGGGCAGAACAATCAGACACAGGTGAAGTCATCAAAAGGGAGGGAAAACACACACTGTAAAGAATTGCTGTAAATTTACAACAAGATTTCAACAGTATTAAGGTGTTTTTTAAAAATACAGTGCTTTACTGTTAATATTAAAGAAAATCTGTTAAATCACAGTCCATTCACTGTTTTTTAAGAGAACTGTAATGTATTCCTAAAATATGGCACTTTACCGTTAAAGTATCTTAACTAACACTATCATGCAGTATTTTGGGAAGAGCATTTTCTGAGCTGCACATGTGAAGCTAGATACCCACCATTCCTGATCCATCCCCATCTTACTAATTATTTGGTGAGTATAGCAATTTTATTTGATTGTTTTATATTATATATTTATATTATTGCTTTATTTGATTTGATTTGTTTTGTTTGCATTGATGATTACTGCATGTGCACATTATACTATAGAAGGATTTACCAGCAAGCTAAATTTTCAAAGATGATTAATCAAACAACACAAGGAGGAGCACATTTTAATTTCTAATAAGTTAACATGTGCTGACACCTGCATTTTGCCAGTGAATTCATGAAACTTTATGCCTTGTGTAAACATTTTACCATCTGTGTAAGTCACTTCAACAGTTGAATTAGGCTAATATTATGCAAGACTACAGTGCATGCTAATTATTGTGTGTCACAGTGCAGATTCAAATAAAGACAAGATTATTTTCAAGATAATTATTGGATGACAAATTAAGTACTGAAGAATATTTGCTTTGCTGTAACCGTGACTGTTTCTCCACCTTGTGTTGAGCAAGGGACTGTTCATTTGTATTTAGATTGATTTTTGACACATTTCTCTGATATTGCAGATGCAGTAGATGACTTTACTGCTGCCCTACTGATCATAGTAAGTAGCATACTTGCATGTTCATCACATGACACAATTAATCAGTTAATTTTTCAGATATCAAACACTAAAATAAGCAACTATCAGGTGGACTGGCAAAAGGAGCTATTTTTTTTCTTTCTTGCTTCACAGTTTTACAACTGTTGTTTACCGTATATTGAACCACAACAGTCAAGTCTGTTCGGCTTGCAATGATGTTTTCTTGTCAGATCTGTGGACATCAGTCTAGCACCTCAGTGGCCTATTTGAGACATATGAAAATTGACAACAATATACCCAATTTAGTACTGCAGTGTTGTATGCCTAATTGCCAAATGACCTTTCGAAAATGTACAGGTCTAAAAGCACATCTATACAGAAAACACAAGAAATGTGTGATTGAGCCCAGATTGAATATTTCAGTGGACCTGATATGCCATGTTGACTTCTGCACTGCCAAATGTGATTCCTTGACTGAGTTCTATTCTCATCTTAAAGGGCACATCAAAGAAGGACGGACAGCTGCATGTCCTTTTAAGCAATTGATAAGGCATTTACTGTGATATCTACAAAACACAAAGACAGTGGAGAGGGAAATGTGATAGAGTCTATCATTGCAATTCTGCCATTCTTTCTCTGATGTTGTGTTCTGTTTCTGAAACTACATATAAACTGTTTGGATGTTTCAGGTTGGAATATTATGGTTGGCTGTCTGTCTCTCTCTCTCACACACACACACACACACACACATGCAGACACACACAAACTCACACACACACCACACACACACACACACACGGCTACCTATAGGCTGGATTGAGAAACCTGGTGTCTTCGAGTGAGCCGTAACTCTCAATGTTCTTGGACTTCCACACTAACAGTAACTACAGTTTTGTAACATGTACTGTATAGTGATGTTCATTATACTGTTATTTTTTTATTTGAACTGTTTTGCACAGACATTATATTTATACACACACACACCACACACACCACACACATACACACACACACACACACACGGCTACCTATAGGCTGGATTGAGAAATCTGGTGTCTTCGAGTGAGCCGTAACTCTACTGCCAATGTTCTTGGACTTCCACACTAACAGTAACTTGTAACAAGTACTGTATAGTGATGTTCATCATAGTGTTATTTTTATATTTGAACTGTTTTGCACAGACATTTAATTTAACATGCAATTGTTCTGCATGTTTTTGTTTTTGCATGTCAACTACATTCAAATAAAAAGTGAAGTGCAATAAGAAGCTGTGAAGCTTTTTCTCTTACATTGTAATTACAGGATTGAAAAATCAGTAGGTTAATTTTATTATGGTTTTAATATGACAAACAGAGATTTTGTGAAACCTACAATCAGTGACGTCTATTAACATGTTTTTCTTAACAAAAGTGCCTTTAATTGTATGCAATCGTATGACTATTCATGTCTTAATTTAGTTTTTTTTAAATAGTTTATTAAAATGTATAAATAATACAAACTAAATAGCCATTTAATTGTAAAATACTGTGAAAGTAATTTTAAAAACCAGTTCATACTGTATTTTTCATGAACAGTACAAAACTGTAAATTGAGTGACAGTAAAGAGATGTTAATTTTACAGTAACACAATGGCAACCCAGCTGCCAGTTGTTTACTGTTTTTTTACAGGAAAATTTCCAACAGTGCACAGGGACAGGAAGTGAAGTGATCTGAAACCAGAGATGTGAGTTTGAAAGTAAAACAGGAAACAGTATGAATGAATGAAATAAAAACTTGAGCTGTGACGAGACATGCTATTTTCTAACTGCCGTGGGACGAATGAACATGTAAGAGACTGTCCATTTTTTGATTAAAATCACTGTTTTCGGCATCTTCGATTGTCTTTTTAGAAGACATCCTGTGAAGTTACCTCTCTCTGACTCTTATTTCTCTGACCGTTGTCTCTCGTCTCATCACATCTCTCCAGTGTGTGTATATCTCACTCACTCATGTCACAATGCTTATCAGAATGCACAGATTTGATTGGCTGAGTAGCATCATGTGTGATACTACTCAGTCTGTCTGTGACTCTCCTGGTCTGCCAATCCGGTTCAATAAATGCTGCACAAGTTGACATAGAAACGCTCCATCAAAATTTAATAATTCTCAATAATTTACTGCTTATAGGTCTGAGTCTGGGTAGGACAACCTCTGGGTCTGGACCTGTGGGATGCAGAGGGATGGGAGGTTAACAAGGGGGACACATTTTG
This sequence comes from Epinephelus fuscoguttatus, assembly GCF_011397635.1. Taxonomy (NCBI): domain Eukaryota; kingdom Metazoa; phylum Chordata; class Actinopteri; order Perciformes; family Serranidae; genus Epinephelus; species Epinephelus fuscoguttatus. The sequence goes on from NC_064761.1 coordinate 36,646,809, forward strand.
GCCATTATGCCAACAATAAGGTTGCTGCCACCCCTCAAAACCCTTAATGGTTAAGGGGAAATTCCTGCAACACAATCCACATACTGGTCTTTTTTGGTATTGGACGTCAGCTGCCAGGGTTTCCTAACTGGTTTCAAATATAATTCAACCCTCCTTTAGTGCCACCGTCCTCACAGGCTGAGCTGAGCTGCCCTACTTTCTCTGTGGGCAGCAGCAGACAGCTGGTAGGAGGTTTTGATGAACGTTTGTCGCAGTTACTGATTATGAGAATTTGATGGACACATTCATCGAGGACACTGATTTAATTAATCAAGTGTCTTATTCTCAATTTGTTCATAGGATGGAATCAAAAGACTTCTGTCTCCATAGCAACTGTCTGACCACATATTGATTAGAGGCATCCACTCCGGTGTTTAAAGAGATGAGTGCAGAGCAGTAGAGACTGTGTGGAGAGTGAACGACATGTTAGTGAACATCTGATATCTGCAGATCCAGAGGTTGAGGATGAGATGATCCCACCGCTCATCACAGCGTGATGGTGAGAGATGGTGTGGGAGAGCGTGGGGGGGTGGGGTCAGAGGTCCAGCAGTGGCGTGACTCGGATATGGCAGTTTATCGAGGCCACATGGCTCTTTCCAGAGAGAGATAAGCGGATAGTTTCAATCTACAGTTGCTGTATGGAATTATATAGAAAAACATACAATGGCAAAGAAAGGAGATGCTGACGACTGACAACAAAACACAAAATCATTTCCTTTCTTAACGTTACTAATTTATGACACTGCTCTTTACAGGTGCATATAAAATTATACTTTTGGAAGTCAACTATCACAACACAACAGTAAAAGATTTTTCTTGAATATTCCAGCCACGCCAGAGACCTCATATGCTCCATCAGTATTCATGCCACAGATTCATCGCAATAGTGTTTTCCTCACTGTTTAAACATTAACACATTTTCTGTGTGTGTCTTGGTTATAACATCTACTGTGAAGATCAGAGACAAGAGATACTAGACTAGAAGTTTTATAATAATTCCTTGGTTTTTCAAACTTTCTTACGTGCAGGACGTGTCCTCAATACTGAGGACAGGGTGAAACACATGAGGGTCACTATTTGCTTTACACTTAAAGAACAATGGAGCCTGCCTTCATCTTGTATTGCTGGCACGTTGTAATGCTTCTGACTGCAGATTATTGTTTTCGCACTGTTCCAATTATACATGTGCGTTCTTTAATCTGCACTTCTACCTCGCTATTCCATCTGATCTGTAATGAGTTGTATGAGGACATAATTGCAGCACACAGGAAGCCAGGACAGTTGGTAATGACGCTTAATGCCACAACTCAGTGGGTACAGGACAGTGCACAGTACAGTTCAACACTCCAGGAAAGTCTCTCCACAAAGTCTTTAACAGCCTGGCTGGCCCAACAGTACGAACCTGGCCAGGAAGCAGGTGAGTGGGTGGTGATGTTAGCCCGGACACATGCACAGTAACAGGTAATGGTGACATGTAGGAGCAAGCAGGAGATGCAGTTGTGGAGGTAGAAGATCCGCAACTAGTGAGGTACTCAGTCCAAGCAGATGAACCAGTAGGGGACAGGAAGAAGGTAGATCAAGGCGGAGGATCGAGAAGCCAGCAGGTGAGTACTCACAGGATGCCCATACAATGGCGAGTGTTGCCACACACAGTGAAAGTCTTTGGACCACAGGGAACCACAGGTAATTGGACTGGAACACTCACACTGTAGCGTCGTCATCAGATGGAAACCCCAAACAGTCAAAGGCAAACAATCAAGGATGCAGAAGCAGATCTTATGGTCGGGGACAGAAGACTGGTGCATTTAACAGGAATCAGATGAGGCAGGCAGGGTCAGCAATAGAGTGCTGGAGAGTCTTGCATGAGCGGCGAAAAACCACCACATTCTCACTCTGACCTCATCACATACTGATGTTTGGTCATGGATTTTCCACATCCAGACATGACATGCAAGGTACCCTGGGTCCGTTGGTTGCTGAAGTTCTGGGACACCATGTCATTTTCAGTCTGTTACATGCATTGTGTGTTTTCAAAATATCCTTTCGTTTCACGGGTCACGTGATTCCCGCGGGATTCCCACGGGATGGGAATCAGTTTCACTATTCTTCATGTGATTGGGAAGGGATGAGAAAAAAGCCAACGGGAGCGGGTGGGACTGGGTATCATAATTAGGCCTGTCGCGATATGCGATAAGTCGGTTAATTGCACGGTAAATTAAAAGGGATTAATTGCCATATTCATGCGTGTTTGTTTTCCTCGTCTCTCTCCACCAAAGAGACTGGACGACAAGAGTGTTCACTTCCGTGCATCGTCTGGCAACCAGGTGAGTTGGTTCATTAGCGTAATGAACGGAGGGAAAGGTCTTGTCATCGAGCGTCTTTGTCTCTGTGGGGGAGGCGGGGCTATGGGCTACACACACACACAGTGCGATCTTCGTGAGGGGGAGACGAGGTGGAGAAAGACAGGGAACTTGTTCCTAAACCAAACACAACGGCCACTGTGTGGGAGTGTTTTGGATTTAAACCAAATGACAGAGGGCAGCCCAGTAATGTGGACGAGCCGGTGTGCCGGGTTTGTTCTAAAACCATCTCAACAAAAAGAGTGAATACGACCAAGTTACCTGCACACCTGCCACAACAGTAACATGCTGCTCTAACACTGATGCTTCAGTATTAATAATCTAATGATGCCATACAGTACAGGCCAAAAGTTTGGACACACCTTCTCATTCAATGCGTTTTCTTTATTTTCATGACTATTTACATTGTAGATTCTCACTGAAGGCATCAAAACTATGAATGAACACATGTGGAGTTATGTACTTAACAAAAAAGGTGAAATAACTGAAAACATGTTTTATATTCTAGTTTCTTCAAAATAGCCACCCTTTGCTCTGATTACTGCTTTGCACACTCTTGGCATTCTCTCCATGAGCTTCAAGAGGTAGTCACCTGAAATGGTTTCCACTTCACAGGTGTGCCTTATCAGGGTTAATTAGTGGAATTTCTTGCTTTATCAATGGGGTTGGGACCATCAGTTGTGTTGTGCAGAAGTCAGGTTAATACACAGCCGACAGCCCTATTGGACAACTGTTAAAATTCATATTATGGCAAGAACCAATCAGCTAACTAAAGAAAACGAGTGGCCATCATTACTTTAAGAAATGAAGGTCAGTCAGTCCGGAAAATTGCAAAAACTTTAAATGTGTCCCCAAGTGGAGTCGCAAAAACCATCAAGCGCTACAACGAAACTGGCACACATGAGGACCGACCCAGGAAAGGAAGACCAAGAGTCACCTCTGCTTCTGAGGATAAGTTCATCCGAGTCACCAGCCTCAGAAATCGCAAGTTAACAGCAGCTCAGATCAGAGACCAGATGAATGCCACACAGAGTTCTAGCAGCAGACCCATCTCTAGAACAACTGTTAAGAGGAGACTGCGCAAATCAGGCCTTCATGGTCAAATAGCTGCTAGGAAACCACTGCTAAGGAGAGGCAACAAGCAGAAGAGATTTGTTTGGGCCAAGAAACACAAGGAATGGACATTAGACCAGTGGAAATCTGTGCTTTGGTCTGATGAGTCCAAATTTGAGATCTTTGGTTCCAACCGCCGTGTCTTTGTGAGACGCAGAAAAGGTGAACGGATGGATTCCACATGCCTGGTTCCCACTGTGAAGCATGGAGGAGGAGGTGTGATGGTGTGGGGTGTTTTGCTGGTGACACTGTTGGGGATTTATTCAAAATTGAAGGCACACTGAACCAGCATGGCTACCACAGCATCCTGCAGCGACATGCCATCCCATCCGGTTTGCGTTTAGTTGGACGATCATTTATTTTTCAACAGGACAATGACCCCAAACACACCTCCAGGCTGTGTAAGGGCTATTTGACCAAGAAGGAGAGTGATGGAGTGCTGCGGCAGATGACCTGGCCTCCACAGTCACCGGACCTGAACCCAGTCAAGATGGTTTGGGGTGAGCTGGACCGCAGAGTGAAGGCAAAGGGGCCAACAAGTGCTAAACACCTCTGGGAACTCCTTCAAGACTGTTGGAAAACCATTTCAGGTGACTACCTCTTGAAGCTCATGGAGAGAATGCCAAGAGTGTGCAAAGCAGTAATCAGAGCAAAGGGTGGCTATTTTGAAGAAACTAGAATATAAAACATGTTTTCAGTTATTTCACCTTTTTTTGTTAAGTACATAACTCCACATGTGTTCATTCATAGTTTTGATGCCTTCAGTGAGAATCTACAATGTAAATAGTCATGAAAATAAAGAAAACGCATTGAATGAGAAGGTGTGTCCAAACTTTTGGCCTGTACTGTATATAATAATATCAGTCAGAGGAACCAAACACTACTTCTACTGCAATACTTTAACTACATTTTTCTCTCTCAGAACTGGTTCTTATGACGTGTTGTCTGACCACATCAGAAATCAAATGTGTTTGTCATTCTGAACAGCTTCAAGGTGGAGTGAGAGTTAAAATAATTAGGCAATAAACATCAAAACACAACATTAGATGTCATATTTGGGTTTATAGTCAAATAAGGTAGGCATTGTGTGATCCATGTACTATAGATATTTATTTATTTTTTTACTGTAACTGAAACACCACATGGGAGCGGGATGGGACGGTAGTCATTCTTGTGGGACTGGGATGGGATGGGATTATTTTTGTGGGAGTGGGATGGGACGGGACTGAAAATCCACTCCCGTGTCACCCTCTACTTTGCATACAAATTCAAAATAAACTACGTCAGTGCAACTCTGCAAATTGATGGGGTTTTTTTCTTCAGCAACAAATGCACGTGGTTACATTTAGCCAACACAAGCACATGGTTGGGTTTAGGCAACAAAGGCATGTGGTTAGGTTTAGGAAACAAGAACAGGGTCTGACTTTACAATCTCACAGGAAGCGAACACTGGCCTCCCATCACCTCTCCCGCCTTCCCTACTCAGACTTCCACCACTTTAACTTTCATTGTTGTCGTACCACGTTTCCCCGTGATGGCTTTGTCACTGACCAAGAACCGGTTTTTGACAAATTCAGAGTGAGACCATTTGCAAAGAACAATCTGGCAAAGAGTCTCTGCACGGCTGGGGTATATATACTGGTTGTTTGTAATCAGGAACAGGTGAATGGAGTTGCCTTGATGCGGTGGAGTGACTGATGCTGAGGAGAAAATCAGGTTGAATGGAAAACTACTGAATGGGAACTGGGTGCAGAAATGAGCAGGTGACTAGAAATGCGGAACTGTGACAAAACCACTCCAAGCAGAGGAGGAATCTCCGAGAATACCATATTGATGTATTAGTGAGAAATACCTGCTTTTCAGCACTGAAGAAATTAAAAATTAATGAATCCTTTATCTGTCACATGAAATCATACAAGGTACAGCTGCAGTGAAATGTAATCCTGTCAGTTCCCTCAACTCATGCGCTGTAATTTAGACCTTTTTGCCTCTTCTTACATTGTAGACTGTTGCTCCATGTTTCTAGACTAGTTTCAGTGTTTGTGTTTATGCCATCCCAGAATGGGCCATCAATGTCAAAGAGATTAATAACTGGATCCAAGACACCTAAAGGCATCAGTATGCTGTCTGAAATCCTCTCCCCCCTCCACCCACACCTCCCCTTGGACTTGGCAGGACTGAGTCTGACAATTTTGGGACTTTCTGAAACTGATAACCCAGCAATCACACCCAACCAACTTGTGATTGGCTAAGTGTGCTGAAGACAGAGAGCAGGCGGGATTCATACTTCTCTCTCGAGCACTCTATTTCATTCCTCACATAACCATTTCCAACAGAGTGTAACACCATGGATGTCTTCAGGGAAAGACTGTCTGAAACTGTGTTGTTAGCACCATTTCTACAATGCATCGTGCCTTGCACTTCTTTAATTAGTGTGTTTCTATACATGGAAACAATCCTGAGGCATGCTGAAACTTGAAGTCAGGGTTCGTGTAACTGGAGTGAAAAAGGTTGGGATGCATCATCTATTCCAGCTCTCTCTACTTAAAGCCTTGAAACTGTATACTGTTATCACACTTTCATTCCAGGGATGTTTATCTGATCCTGGCTTCAGGAATAACATGCTCTCAATTCTAATGCGCCTACCTTACTGTGATTTCCCACTGAAGACAATTTGACTGCATAAGGTAAGATATTTATCAATTTCAATTTCTTCTTCCTGCCTCTTTTGAGATATAATCAGTATAATCAGCCATCCTCTTCCTGCGAATCTGTATCTATGGTGTGCCTGCTGATACTTTCTCTACTTCCAGGCACAATTCTTGATTAGAGTGACCCTATTTTAGAGTTTTCTTAGCTGCAATATGTTGGCCTGAAGTATATTAAACAACCCAGTTGCCAGAATAAATGTCACTGTTGTACATTGCTGTAAATTATGGATACATCACATTTGTATGTTATTATGTGGAGGATACTTTAAACTTGACTGTTTCTTTACATTTCCTTACTGTGGTCAACATGTGGTTTTGTTTTGGCACAAAAACGACTTAGTTATGGTTAGGATAAGATCATGTTTTGGCTTAAAACACCCATATTATGTGGCACAAAAGCCACTGGAAACGCCATGATGTGTTACAAAAAAAAAGAAAGTTCAGTGGCACAAAAGCTGCTGAAAATGCTGTGATGCCTCCTTAAAAAAGATACCCATGTTTGGCGACACGAATGCTGCCAGAAACACCGTGATGTGACACTAAAAAACACCAACATTTAGTGGTGCAAACACCATTGGAAATGCTGACAATGCACCACTAAAAATCACCCACATTTGGTGGCACAAAAGTCGCTGAAAACGCTGTGATGTGTCATTAGAAAATTACCCATGTTTGGTGGCACAAATGCTGCTGGAAACGTTGCTGGAAATACTGTAATGTGTTGCTAAAATACACCCAGGTCTGGTGGCATAAACACCTCCAGAAATGCTGCAATGTCTCAGAAATGAACAACCAGTTATGTTTGTTGGTCTCGAACAGTGGTTTGTTGCTTGGCAGGCGTCTTACCCAGGTGTCACTAGAAACCTTGATATGATTCATTTGAAACATACAAATGTAATGTATCTGTGGTTTGCAAAAACCGATAATGCCAACATTTACTTTTGGTGAATCATAGGTCAAACTGCTAATCAAAAGCCTCTGATATGTTTACTGTGATTTCTTGGATTGCTTCCTAGCAATTTCCGGCTCTCCTGCACCTGATTGGATACTGGGCATTCTCACCCTTGTTTAATTTATTTGTGTTTTGACGGCATATTTAGAGAAGACTCAAAAATTGTTCTTTGATGTTCAGCAGTGTGTCCAAAACATTAAGGAAAATCAGATCCATCATCAGTCTTTACTTTCCTGCTTTGCTTGCGTGTCAACTGGTGACAGTTCTCTTACTACATCTGTGCTGCAACTAATCAGGTCAGAAAATCACAGAAAACACAAATTAAAGAGGATTTTTTCAAAGCCATACAGTCTGCATGATGTATTTCTGCCATACAGTATAAAGGATTTATCATGGTTGATATCATTGCTTTAAAATCCCAATAATGTCTTTCCCATGTTAATGAGCTTAGATGCACAGATGGCACCGTCCACTGACCTGATGGTGATGATCTGGCCAAAGTCCAGCTCGTAATTGTTAACTTGTGCGATGAATATTGCTGCCACAGCCTCATAGAGAGCGGTGCCATCCATGTTGATGGTGGCGCCCACGGGAAGCACAAAACGGATGATGCGGCGGTCAATGTGGTTGTTCTCTAAGAGGCACTTGAAGGTTATAGGCAATGTTGCAGAGCTGAGGGAGACAGAGAACAAGACAATGAGCTCAGAATGTTGAAAGGTCAGGCAAAAAAAAAAAGAATTTGTTACATAACCACCTCCTAATTTCTCCTGAGCATCAGTGTAAACAAGTGAAACAAAGAGCTGAAACTCTGATGAACAAGAAGAGACGCAGTAATGTTTGCGATAAAAGGACTGATTTCACAAAGTCTAATGAACCATGCCAAAGTTTTTGTGTGCTTGGACAATTTAAAATCACATAACTAAGCATTGCTGAGCAGCATTTTCCAAAGCACGCTGCTGTGTTTTAGATTTTCACTTTCTCGCTTTCCTACCTTCCAGGCAGCCACTGGTTTCCATTCATTTCTGTAAAATTAAACCATTCTGAAATCTGCCACAGTCAACACAATGTCTGCTAATGTGAGGCAAGCTAAAACGCTGACACTGTCAGTTTTTATTGAGGAACTCTATCCCAAAATATCAACAACATGTGCATGCACACGCACACATGGATAGGTGCCAGTCTAATCAAATGCGTGGAATGCTCCTTTAAATTCCCATCTCTTCCCACACACACCAGATGTTTTCTGATCTCCCAGAGTCCCTCTGAGGCTGTTCATGGTAACGTCTCAGTAAATGGAGAGGAAGGAAAGGATAAGTTGCGTTAGGACTCAGGGATATATCATTTTGATCCACACATGAGAAACTAATAACAAGTCGCTGATCTTTTTACAAGAGATCAACATAAACAAAAAATAAGTTCGAGGTCCAGTGTGTGGGAGTTAGAGGGGTACACTGGCAAGACTGGAATATAATGTAAAAAGTATGGTCTTTTTTGTGTCAATGCAGCTGAAAATAGGATTTGTAGTGTTTTTTGTTACCTTAGAACAGTGGTTCCCAACTGGTGGGTCATGGGTCCATTCTGAATGGACCGCAAGTGACTCGCATTTGTGTCAGTTGTTAAAAACACACTTTATTTTGAAGGATTATGAATTTCCAGCACAGAGCCTTTATTTTGAAGTGCCACATGCTGCTGTCGAGTGAGTAAATGAAGGATAGCTACTTAACCTGAGACAGTAAACCAGCTCGGCAACATGGCAAGTATGATGCTGAATTTATTAAACTGTGTGGACCCTAAGGAGAAATCTGGACCCCCTTGGGTTTTTGTGATAACACACATTATTATTGCAATATTCAACTTGGTTTATGTAAAAAGTTATGAATTAATTTGTAATTGACGGTATCAGTATGTTGTGCGCACTTAGTTCATAATAAAGAAAAAAACTCTACCTAAATAATGTAATTTGATTTAGTTTGATTTAAAAAAACCTTCGCGAACCTATTTGTCGCCATTTGTGCGAAGGAATTATAAGTGTGTGACACATGACATCATCTTACATTATTCCCCGTTTAATTGGATGTGTTATTGGTGCTTTGATGAATTTTAAAAAGTTCAAAATGAATTCTTTAATCATTTGGTTAATGAATATTTCATGAGTGATAGTTGGTTGTCAATTGTTCTTTGATATTAGTAAATAAAAACAAACATTTATGTCATGATAAGAGTGATAACACACATTATAGAGGCTATTATGCACAGACATAGATACAGGTGTGTCTTGAGGTTTTGGCTTTGACCCTTTGGTGTACCTTGTGCACAAAACCTTTGAAAGCCACTGATCTACTGTTCATAGGGAGCAGGTCCTTAGCTGTGGAGATCGCCATGTTTCTAAGGCCAGAAATCTGAGACTTCTGCGGATAATTCAGCTCCCGGTAAAAACCTCCTGAACAATGAACACTGAAGGAATTCTAACCGGGAGAAGTTTCAGCTGGTTGCAAAGTGCAATCTTCACCACTAGATGCCGCTAAATCTCCCTAAATCTTATACAAGGTTCTTTTAATTGAGTTTGTTCACTCTGCGGTTATTTCCCTCACCTGGAAGAGGTTGCCAGGGCGATGAGCAAGGCTTGCAGGATTCCCCGTATGTAGACGATGGGGCTCTTTTTGGTGATGAAGAAGTACATCGCAGGCAGGATGAACAAACCATGCAACACCAGACCAAAGACCACAGTGACAGCATAGAAACCCAGCTTCTTTCCCATTGCTGACGGATCGCTCATCTCCAGGATTTTACCGGCCACCAGGAACACGATGCCAAATGGGAAGTACCTGTCAGGGCAAGGAGAAAAGACAGGTTTCAGCTCAGCCTAGGAAGACGTGTCATGAGCACAAGCCTCTTGTCCATGACTAGATACATGTGGACAAGCAGCCCAGGTAGACTTAATTTTCACTGATCAGACAACAACATGTGAAGTCGTTCACAGTCAGGAGGTCAGTGGGAACACAGCTGGGCTGCAGTCGAGGAAATGGAATACATTTATTTTCTGGGACGCTGCCAAGATATGGAAGCAGTTTTGGACTAGCAGAGTGATTCAAGTAAACATGACCTGAACACTTAGTCTGGACCTCTGTGGGGGGTCCGGGGAAGGATTTTTTTTTTTTTTTAACTAGTTTAGAGACCTGCATTTATTCATTTTTTAAGGGCTGTTATGGGGACGTTGAGCTTCACATTGGTGTACATTTAAAATTATTTTCAGGCCTCGACGTTGAAGCCCTGACAACATGACCAGACGACACTGATGCCTGTAACCATAGTAACTGACTCCTGCCTGCATGAGGGGGACGGAGGGGGAGAGACGCTGTGCTGCTGACTGAGTTTACTCTGAGCAGCAAGTCACTAAAAGGGTCAGACAAATTGCCAAGTCCAACAAAAAAGGTGACAAGTTGTGTTTGTCACACAAGATTAAGTGGTTATATGAGCTCATGGTTCATATTATATCAATGCTCCCTCTGGGTCTGTTCTTTATGTGGTAGCTGGTCCGACAGCACATGCTTGTTAGTGCGTATGAGTTTGTGTGCGTGTGTGTCACTGGCGTTATTTTTTTCCCCAAGAGAGTTCCACCTGGTCTCACCCTACTGCACTGTAGTTGACAAGCACTTACCCTAACCAAGACCTCTTTGACCCAGCTGCTGCTGACGTCAACACGTCACCATAATGAGTACTAGCCAATCACAGCACAGTAGGATGGGACAAGGTGAAACATTCTTGGGAAAAAAAAACTCTGCATCCAACTTCGCAACCTCCCGCTACTGTGGACTGTGGGCCATCATCCTGGAAGTGTAATGCCAGCCCGTTTTCATTCCAAGGTCATCAAATACCACCACCGTCAGTGATTTCGGCAACAGACAGCAATACCAAAAGCCACCTTTCACGGTGGTATGATACCCTGCCAGGTGGTGTCAGTTTGTCATGTGGCTGGACGGAACTTTTCGTGGTGTTATGATACGCCACCGGACGGCACCTGTTGTGGCAGTATGGCATACAAACAGGCGGCAAAACCATGGAAACCATGGACTTTCACCCGGGAGCCCAGTATTCACTTCCTTTATCAGTGTAGAGCCAAATCATGATGCTATTTTCTAAACCTAACCACCTGCTTTTGTTGATGTCCTTGCGCTGGCTGTGGCGTAGCAGCAGGAGGCCAGACGTGGAAGCATAATTAGCACGTAACATATAGATGTGAAAGTCCACTGACAATGCAGGGATACTTGACGAACATGTAGGTAACGCCTGCTTACCGGTTCACCTCCAAGGTTAACACCATTAGCTCCATCAGCCCTGTTGGTAGCATTGTTCATGCCTTTAGCACTGTTAGCTGTTAGTGGGTCAGTCACCTCCATGTTAAAGTCCATGTGCAGGCAATTCTAATGCAGACTCTGAATTAGGGATGCACCGATATATCGGCTGAACATCGGTATCAGCCAATATTCACATTGTTGACTGCCACTGTCCTATAGGCAAATAAGATGACATTTACTGGTGGCAGTGGGCGGTGTTTTTCCCAGTGTTGTGCAACAGTTTTGTGCAAGCTAAAAGCAGGGGTCCAGACTAATGACATCCCATCACCCTGTACAACAGAAAACGTGACTGGGATGAACAAGGACACAGTATTGATAGTGAACAACTGGGGGAGGGGGGCATCTCTGTGACCTGGGCTTATGTCATTTGTGGTCATACTTCACTACAGCTATGGGGAAAACCTAACCCAGGTTTAATGTCTTCTCACCATACGCTGCATACACTGTATAAAATAACGGACATAGCCATCATGACAGCTATTGCTTTGTAGGCTCCCATTTCTAACCTCTAGTTCAGCTCTTGGCCGTCACCATCTTGGTTTTTTGGAGCCAGAAGTGACGCTGTTTGGATGTGAGATTGGAGCCTCATAGACTGCAGTGACACCTCGCAGATGGCCTGTCACTCAAAGTGGCCATGTAAACCTGGCTTCTTAAAGTAAAACGGTTTCTTTTAATGCATCATTACCATATAACAATGGCAACAATTCTTAGGACGGCCTCATTCAGGCTCTGGCAGAAGTTCACCAAGGCGCTGCCATTTGGCCCCATCCTCCCCAACATAATACCTGTGAAAACACAGAGCACAATATTTAAAACAATGGATGAAAGCTTTTTAATTTTCAAAGATAAATTCTACTTGAAGCCAAAACACAAGTCAGAGAAGAATGATGCAGGGTTTTACCCATGGTGGCTGAAAAAATAACAATCCCCAGGACATTCATTCCATCGCTTGTTCCTTCCCGAATGCGTATGAGCACATCAGGGGGTGGAGTCAGGTCAAGGGCGAAGTTCTGGATGTCGGTACCATTATCGTCCTGGATACCGTAGATGAGCGCTCGTCGCGTGGTGGACTCTGATTGACTCACCGTAGGCTTGGGCTTCACAATGTACTCACTATTTGTCCGATACTGTTGCCAGGGAATAGAAACAGAAGCAGAAGAAGACTTCTAATAAAAGCTACGTCTTTGTGTTGGAGTCACGTCTGTGTGTGTTTGTGATGTCAAAGGTCTCACCTGCTGAAATGTGGCTTGGACCAGATTAGCTGGGAACATGTTGCTGCAAGGAAAAGATACACAGGAATTAAAACACTGGTTGACCAATAAGGAAGCAAGCAAAACTTAGATGCTCTATGCTTTTGGGAGTTTTTTCCCATCAATGTAAGAAGTAATAATATCGGTATACTTGTCCTCTGTGTATAATCAGATCCTTCTTCACTACAAAGCTGAAGAGAACTCAGATGTTTCGGAGGTTCTTGCTTTGAAATGGCAATGAAATGGCAGTGAGTCATAGTCAGCAAGATCCAAATATAACATTGCAGCGTTTTGGACAAGCTGATATAACACAGAGCCTGCAGGAGTGAACAGAGCAGCTCTCATGCTGTAACCTCATTCCATGAGAGGAGTTATTCAGAATTATTCACTTTAATACAAAAAAAACAAGATGAAAAACAACATATACAAAATGAGGTTATTCTATTGTGTCTCTGCAATTCAATACGATCCAGTGATTTTTTAACCTCCTGTGTAAACAAACCAAATCATGCTGAAATACTTTGTTTTCATATTGGTGTGTTTGACTGCAGCTGTGCAACACGGCGCCAACTTAGCAGCCGTGACCTCGCATAATGTTTCTGGTGTATTTAGAACAATACTTTCTCATTTTTATGGTACTGAGCAAGAGACAGGGTTCATTTGACTGAAACAAACTGAGGTTTTTTAAACTGTTCAGTCTGATTTATTGAACCATAACGAAAACCTTTCACTAATCTTAACAAATCACCTTTAGTTCTCCAACCTGAAGTTTAACGTTTATCCCACAAAACCGTGGAGCTGCTCTCCAAAAACTCATTTAAAAACCATCTGCACTTCACCCACCAGACGCTCGGCTGTTTTGAGAAGTGCATATAATATGATAAGCTAGATAAGGTCTGACGATCGTGGCCCACACAGACCATTTGATCTCCTGATTTTATTAAAACAACAAAATAGAGGCTAATTGCACACAAACGTGTGATGACTCAAAAATGAACTGTGGATCACTTACAAGAGCCACTCAGGAAAACACTGTTTATAACAGAACACCTGAAATGTAGGTGTTTTATTTAAAGCAGGGTGATGTAACACGCTTATCTTCTTATACATTTAGGGCACTATTTTAGTGCACGGTCTCAAGTGCATTTAGGGTGAGGCCAGCTCCTCTTTGCTAGTTTAACAGCACATAATCTGGGTGCAGGGGGCAAAGGGGTTGTATTTAGACCCTTAATTAACCGTTTTAAACATGGATTTCTTGTGCTGCATTCAGATGCCTTTCACACGCGGCAAGCCTTTAAAATATCTCAACAAACTGGTTTGGTTTCTACAGAAAACAGAAAAAGGCAATGAGCGTTATTAGAAAAGAGTTATGAGAAAATTATCAAAAAATTCTATATTTACAATTGTGTGACAGAAAATGAATAATTTATAAATAATATAAATAATTTATAGCACATTTTTCCAGGTAATTTTCTTGGTTAGTTTTTTTTGTTTGTTTTTGTTTTGTTTTGTTTTTTTTACTTTTCTTTGTTGCTTATTTTCAGGTAATTTTGTTGTTAATTCTTTTCTTCTTTTTTTAAAAAAACTTTTTTGTTGCTTTTTTTCTGGTAATTTTTCTTTTTTTACTTTTCTTTTTTGCTTGTTTTCATGTAATTTTCCTTTTTTAACTTTTCTTTGTTGTTGTTTATTTTTGCTTTTTTTTAGGTAATTTATTGTTTGATTTTGTTTTGTTTTTTACAGTAATTTTTGGGCTTGTTTTTGGGTAATTCCTTAGTTAATAGTTAATTATTAATAACTCACAATATTTTCTTTTTTTTTTTAAATCAAGCCAATTTGCTCAGATTTTAAAGGATTAATCACTGATGTATTTTGGGAGTAACATGAATTCAACCAATTGGAGCGACATTTCTTTATATCTCTATGTGGCCAGTGTTGGGGTTGGCAATTTGGAATATAAGTTGGAATATATCTCTTCATAAAGAATTGAAATTTGTTTCTCCACATCTGACCCATCCCCTGAGGGAGCGGTGAGCAGCAGCGGTGTTGCGCTCGGGAATCATGTGGCGATCTAACCCCCAAATCCAACCCCTGATGCTGAGTGCAAGCAGGGAGGCAATGGGTCCCATTTTTATAGTCTTTGGTATGACCCAGCCGGGGATTGAACGCACGACCTTCCAGTCAGCGGACACTCTACCGCTAGGCCAATGAGCTGGTCATATTCTCTACTTGTGCTACAAAAGACACTATGTAGTATGTAAGAGTAATACAATGAAATACCCTATTTCTAAAATACAAACAAATCATAAAATGCTCACAGTAATCTTAATCACATTTCAATTCGTATTTAAACCACATACACTGGATTTCATAAAAGTAGAAATGAAACATCACAATATAACCTATTTCTTAAGATTCCCAACCACAAAATATTCTGTGACCTTAATCACAGCAACGATGTTAATACAAGAATCCAAATCCCTTGTCGTCTTGTGTTGACTAACTTGTATCCATGTTGAAGTATCTGGATAAAACTGACTGAAAACATCAGAACCACAAAAGAGCTCGAACTTAAATGCAGCACAGATCTTTCTTTACTGTTAAAGTAGCAGTCTACATTCAATAACTCTATCAGCATCCAAGGTTTCATTTCACTAAAGAAAAGCTGAGACAACAATGGTTTCTTTGAAAACACTTGCTGACTTTGAAGAGAATCTGCGCCCATGCTCATCAGATCCGGTAAGATAAAAAGAGCTGTTGAGACTGTGAAGGATAGATTACATAACCTGTGACCTTGTTTTTGTAAAGAAAGATGAATAGCAAAGTGATGCTGGGGTGAGCGGGTGTCCTGTCTCTCAAACTTTCCACCCAGTCTCGCCACCACACAAAAAATGTCTTAAGAAATGTCAATAATTGGTAATAAAAACATAATAGTATCCTCTGGTAGCCAAAATAACCTGGCCCAGAATCGGCCTGAACTCTGCATGCCAGATGAAATTAGCTGGGCCACGTTCAGTCGTCTGACTCGGCTGAGACTTAGCATGAATGATGCCCCAGAATAGGGTCAGATCAGCTGGCCTGATTCCGGTTGCCAACACTGCCATCACTGGGATAGCATCCCATAGAAAACAAAAAAGTCATGGTATCACATGTCGTGGAAAAAGTTTTGGTGTGTGCACTTTTCCTGTAAAGCATATAGACATAGACTGGCTCCCTACATTGGCACACATTCATCAAAATATGAGAACGCCTGACTAAGGAATTTTGTTTCTAACACTTTAAAATTGCCAGTTTAGCTGTTAAGTTTCCAAAATGTTTTTCTCCTGGGCAGAAATTTCTCCTTATTTGGCTGTATTCTGAACATCTCTCAGCACATCATGCAGGTGAGGTCAGGACTTCATAAAAAGGTAGCAACCAGGTACCAGAATATGAGCAGCATGCATCCAAGAGGACATGTCTCCGGGAAATTACGTTATTTCCTACTTATTGTGAACAGCATATATGTTTTGAGGGAACGTAATGCTGAGCAAATTATGTTTGCTTTTTTCACATTGACGAAATGTTACCGTGTCTGGCAAATCGCAAAAATGTTGTTACCGAGCAAATGAGCAAAATGTTTACTAACAACGTATTTCCACCAAAATCGTTGCTCAAACTGAACCAAGGTCTAATTGTTGTCTAAACCAGTGGTTCCCAACTGGTGGGCCATGAACCAAAAGTGTTTCACAGGCCCATTCTGAATGGACCTCAACTGACTCGGAAATGTGTCAAGCTTGTTAAAAAATACACGTTATCTTACTGTCTTACTATATAATGATGAAAACTCTGTCTGTCTGTGTGTCTGTTCCACGTTTTTCTCCTCACTGACTTGGTCAATCCATGTGAAATTTGGCACAGTGGTAGAGGGTCATGGGAGGATGCGAATGAAGCAATATTACATCAATTGGCCAAAGGGGGGCGCTATAGCAACCGATTGAAATTGCAAACTTTGAATGGGCATATCTCATGCCTCGTATGTCATAGAGACATGAAACTTTGCACAGAGATGCCTCTCCTCATGAGGAACGAGGAACAAACAAATGCCCCAAGAACCCATAACTTCCGGTTATATAGATTTTCCGCCATTTTAAATTTTTTTGAAAAACACTTCAAATGGATCTCTTCCTAGGAAGTTTGAGCGATCTGCATGAAACAGGGTGAACATAATCTAGGGACCAATATCTAAAGTTCCCTCTTGGCAAAAGTTGGAAAACTTACTAAAACTGAGCTTCTATAAGGCAATGAATATTGTGGAAAGTGTGTTTAACACACCGGAGAAAACGGCCGGCAACAAAGCAACGCCTCTTGCATTTTTGAAAAGGACACGCCCTCCCGGAAATGTGCGCTCCCCCTTTTCTCGTCCACAAGGAAACAAAGACAGAGAGCTTGAAAATGGATGCCAAGAGATTTAACTCTGTTTTATCAAACATGTGCTCCCTCCACAAGATTGTGGAAATGAAGGACTTACAGCCACTTTGTTTAAAACTTTTAACGCAGTCAGACTTACGAGCAAAAGAGTTCAGCGAGCCACCGAAGGACCGCCCTGCAGATTTACTATTGATTCTGCAACGTAGGGAGTTTTTTTAATCTCTGACATCCGCCCATCTAAACACAGAATCAGGGAGAAAGACATCAGTCTCTAGCTAAGCAAAGCGTCTAAAGACTGACTTGTGAGTCTACTCCATTATTGATCCCATCAAACAAAATGGGGGCGCTGGAGAGCTAATTTCTTATCTAGGTCTAACCGCCATATGGATTTTTACTAAGCTTGGTAGATATGTAGAACAGGACGCCTCAAGGTGACTGGAGAAATTTAACTCTAATTGGCAACTGCGTGGCGCTATAACAACAGAAAAATGCTTAAAATGTGGCCTAATGTTTGTTTGTTTTTCTAATTTTTGGTATGACTAAGTCATGGTATGGTATGCTGTACATAATCAGAGAAACTGTCAGCGTGTCATTCTGTCAGTCAGTCATTCTGTCTGTCCCACGTTTTTCAAAAACTCTGTCTGAATACATTGCTCTTCTTAATGGGTTCAGTTGACTATTTAATCTGCAATTTCCTATGACCTGTATCCCAAACACACACCATGTGAAACTGTACGTGGGCAACTGTGCACTCAATGGTATGGACTATTTTTAAGTACACTGAATTTCCAGCACAGAGCTCTTACTTTGATGTACTTTTTCCTGCTGTAGAGTGAATGACTAATCAACAGGTACTTGACAAAGACAGAAAATTAGCTTGAGGACATGGCCAAAGACAAGTATGATGCTGAATATTTTCAACTGTGGGAGCTCAGACTAATGACTCAGGAGAAATCTGGCCCCAAACCTAAGACAGGAGTCTCAACACCAACCCACTTCTGGTGTCAAGGTCCTGCACTGTGTACTGCCACCATTCTCCTTAACTACCTCCTTGTGTAGGCTACAAGGGACATAAATGTAGTGTTTCGTTACCCGACAGAAATGTTGTCTCTGAGCATTATCCAGTCAGCAATTACGCTGCCACAACAACATAAATAAGAAAGCAGTTTAGTAAGATACAAACATAATTCCTAGGAGATGGGGTTGAAGAAGAAGCTACGAAAATCATGGACACAGTTCCGATACAACGCAAATACACAAAATGCTAAGCGAACACAGCTGAGATTGGTACTTCCTGCATACTGTAGCATACCTTTAATGTAGCTGTAGCACAGTTATAATCTATTTGACCACCAGTATCATTTGTCACTTGTGGGAATTCATTCAGGCCAGGGCTCAATTACGCTTCCAAGCTGCACTAATCAGTGTTTTAATATCAAATTGGATAGATGGATAAAGCCTAAGACCCAAAGATCAGACATGAGCTGCTGCTAATGTTATTTTTCTTTTTGTGCTCAGCTCTCCATAACACTTGAAAACGTACATTTTGAAGCAGTCCCTCTGTGAGGCTTTATTCTGACTGCATTCTTAAGGTCACCTGCTGATCCATTCAGCCTGCCCACACTGTGCTGTGTGATTAATGGCCTGGACTCAAACTCACCCTATCATTTCCACCAACAGCATGATATCAAATGCTTGGATTAGACCTGCAGAGGCGTAGTGTATGACAGGTGACTGTTAATAGTCCTGTTTACTGATGCTGGGGTCTGAGAAACGCAGTCGCATGTCCTATTAAAGAAGATTAAATGTTTTTAGTCAACAATGAAGTCATCCCAGAATACGGGAACTGAAAAGCTTAAGACGACCAATGTTTTTAATCCTGTCTCAGGATTTGTGGCAAATCCAAACAGTCTGAAGAAGGAGGGTGCTGTGAAGAAGATGTCCACTCCACTCCACTGAGGTGTTATTACTACAAATTGCTTTTATGTGAACAAAAGAGGTATGAGATGGACAGTCTTTCCTTCCATTTAGTTCAGACTAGAATAAGATAATATATCACCCCCCTTTGTACAGCCTGAACCAAGTAGTAGAAGAGCTGCCTATGATGCTATGTCAAAAGGATAGGCATCATAAACTTGAGCTTTAGCTTATTTCTTTTCTTTTAATTCCATGATTTATTGTTATTTATTCCTTTTTATGAGCATTTCTTTTGGAGAATTGCTAATAAGGCCCAAAATAAATCGCTACTTCAACTTTTGTAACCAGTTGCCTGATATTCTTGTGCCTTCATGTACAAAGTATAAAACAACCTAATAAAAAGAACAGAATCTTGTCATGTTCTTGTTCCCAGGTCGCTCTCAGTGTCTCTTTGTGATGTACAGGGCACCTTTGAGTGTATTTATGTGACCCACAGCTCAAACACATTGTAACATGTGGTTAATGTTGTCAAACGATAGCAGTTAGGGACTGTTAGTGACTTATGAGGGGGGAGGGGATGGTGCAAAAAAGGCAAGGCATGTCAAATAATATTTAAAGCTCTGCGGAGGAACTCATGGTTTTTATTTTGGCATGGGAAAGGGGCGTATAAATTTAGATGGTTGTATTTTGCATTTATTTTACCACAAACTGCCAAAATTACACCATTTATCCCCTTCTGTAGAATTCACCACCACACCACATAAAAAATGCCACCACATTGTCAGCCCTCAAAGACTCTCAAACCCCACACAAACAAGTTGTATTTCTCCATTTGACTCTTCTCAATTTAAGTCTTTTGTTTTATTGTCTTCAATAAAGAATTTACTGTGTTTATCCTTCACTATGTAAAGCGTCTTTGACTCCAAAAGATGCTATGTAAGTGTGAGTATTGGTGGCACATTATGTGAGATGAATGCTTCCGTCAGAAAAAAACAACAACAACAACAAACAAATCTGAAATTTAAACAGTTATATTTTATTGATGACACTTTATTCTACGTGGCTAAAAAATAATAAGTTAGCACGAACTCATCAGCATGAACTACGATAGTGAAAACCCGAGGCTTTTTTTTAACTCCAGAATTTTGTCTTCAACCTTTAACTTTAAAGCTTTAAAGGATAAGTTTTTAAAAATCTCATTTAGGGTGGAGGGAAAGTCATACATTTCCACCAGTCACTCAAGTTGTGTTACGATAAAATGACACTGACTTTGGGTTTCACATTCACTACGTCAGTCGCTCTCAGTGTCATGTATTGCTTGGATGGGTTTACACTGGAATTGGTTGAAAGCCTGGGCCCTATTTCAGAAAGCAGGCTCAACAAACTCTGAGCTTAATCCCGATCTCTGAGTTGACTGAGCCTGAGCTGAGAAAGTTTTCGGTTCCAGAACAGCTGATCAGAATTAACTCAATCATCTCTGAGTATGTTCAGCCTGAGGGAAGCACGTTCACGGCGAGCACCCAGACCCATCATCAATGGAGTGTGACATGATTTTCAATGGCAGAAAGCAGAGTTAAAAGCAGAGCCACTTATTTCATCCAAAACTGAATCTGAGACTTTAATGACTGCGAATGAAGACTTCGAAAAATGAAAAAAAAAAAAATCTAATGTGGCAGCTGCAGCTAAACAGTGTGAGGTAGGATGGGAAAAAGACTGCGTGAATGTGAAGTGACCTTATGTAAAATGATGCATTAATGCATGTCTAACATACAGAAAATATAGAAACATTTTTATATCTTAATATTGTTCATATATTTAATATAATTTGCTGTATCCTCTTATTCAGCTGTAATCTGATGGGGCCCAAACACACTTGGCAGCAACTCAAAATCAGACTGGTAAAAATTTTGCTTATACTTATGTCATTCTTCCAGTATTAGGCTGAGGTTAATTGAATTGCTAAATTGCCGTGAAATGACTTCCGCTTCACATAATCTGGTGTGAGTCCCTTAAATGCAGGTAATAACACCTGGAATCTTTGAATATATGAAAAGTATTCATACATCATTGCAAAATGTATCCGCTTAGATTAATTTCTTACTAACACGACAAACCTGCAGTTCTGTGGAATGCCTCTTTTGTGATCCTTTCTGATTTATGCCCGGGGAAAACCACAAAAACGGGCAAAAGTCTTTTTAGAGCCAGAGTCACTTTTCTTAGGGTGTCTTGCTGATGTGTTCAGTGCCTGCGATGTTATAAAGAAAACTGCCGCTGCCGAAGAATCAAAGGGCAAGGCATAAAATTTGCTCTGATGATAATGCAAATCCACGATGTGTAATACTTGATATATGTGTGTGGAACAGATTGTTAAGATAAATGAAAGAGTGTGAGGTGAAATTGTATCTTTCATCCAAACAGGGTCTAATCACCTTCTCCTGATGCAACAGCCCCTAAATAATTGTGCCTCAACGTCCACAACTTTTGTGGTGGTACTTAATACATTGCATGATGCTCTTATTTTGAAAGGTTGGTAACAGGAAGTAGTTCAAGTGGAAACTCTGTGTCTTGTCATGTCGGATGAGCAGAGGCGTGATCAATAAAAATGTGGTTCAGTATTAAAGCAGCTCAACATTACACTCGATATCTGTTGCAGTAAATCCTTAATGCACAACATGACAACTTTATTCACAAAAGGACACACCATGTCTGTTCTTCCTGCTACATGCTCATCAGGCGATCAGCCTCAGGCTTAGATGAAGCACGGAGTATATTGCCGTAGTAACTGACTCAGGGTTACGCTGAGCTGGCTTCACTATTCCTGCTTTCTGAAATAGGGCTCTGGTGTGTGTCATAAAGATGCTATTGGCTGCCTTTAGCGTCAATATCACACACTTAGGGGTGTGACAAGAGTTGGTATTTGACACCCTGGGGATGAGAATGGACTATATTCATATTATAACATGGAGCAGTAGGAAAGTAAAACACTAGTGAGCTCCCAAACGTGTTCATTGTTGATGGTCATGCAGAACTGGGAATATAACTAACTAACAGCACTCAAACAACAGAATATCATGTTGTATGTGTCATGTTTGTCACAGTTTGACTCTCTGTCCCTCCACTTCAGACACATTTCTAATTCAGTAACTCAAACCAATGCCATTTTCAGTGTGGACTTCCCCTCCTTTCCCCGTCTTCTGACTACCACACCCACCCACACACCTGTTCCCACTTCCCTAATCAGATCTGCCTGTCTCACCTGTTCCCACTTTCCCTCCTCAGCCCTGCAGTTTACAGCCAGCTGGAGCCTATCCCAGCTGACACTGGGCGAGAGGCAGGGTTCACCCTGGACAGGTCGCCAGATTATCACAGGGCTGACACATAGAGACAGACAACCATTCACACTCACATTCACATGTATGGACAATTTAAAGTCACCAATTAACCTGCATGTCTTTGGATTGTGGGAGGAAGCTGGAGTACCCAGAGAAAACCACACATAACAAGAAATACATACATATGAAGAGCATAAAATGGGATTTCTTTTTCTCTGTGGTTACAAAAAGTTCGTCAGCCGAAGAGAGGGAAGTTTGTCCTTTTTTTGTATTTCATTATCACAGAATAATATAAACTACCTCCATTTTACATGTTCTGATATTGTAACATCTAGTCCCTGAGTATAGTTATGTTTTTCTGTCTCTGTGCATTTTTGGTTACTTCCTGTTTTATTTTGTATTTTCCTCTCATTCCAGATCCTCACCTCCTGTCCTCCTGTGTTTCCCTGCCTTGTGTGATTACCTGCCCCGCCCTGATTAGTGTCACCTGTGTCTCATTAGCCCACCTTCCCTTGTGTATTTAGTCTGTGTGCATCCCTTTGTCTCTGCCAGTTTGTCTTTTCAGTTCTCTGTAAGTGTCCCAGCCTTGTTCCCAGTGTTAGTCTCGTGAGTGTATGATCTAGTTCTGTTTTTTGGACCCTGCCTCTGCCTTGTCTGACTGCCTTCCTGTGTACCGAACCTGCCTTCTCATTAAAGACTTTTGATTTGAACTGAACCTGAGTTGAGTCCTGCTCTTGAGTCCTATCAGTTCAACCTTAACAGATATGGATGGTGGCAGACTGCACGTAAAAGCTTGTGTTGCAACAACACAGTGAAGAAGAGCACTTGTTGTGAGTTTGTTCCTGCCTTCTGTTACCTGAACCATAAATTCAATCTGGGCCTGAATCTGCCTGACCTCCTCCCTGATTCACAGGCTTATGAGTCTCTACCTTCAGACTCTGGATTCCCTCACCTGCACCTTGGTGGATTTATTTGCCTGTAGGCCTTCCCAGTTTCAACCCTCGCCTGCTCATGATTCTGTAAGCTCTTGTAGCCTTCTATTTTTTCCAGTAAAGCCCTGACCTGTCTCAGTCTGCATTTGGGTCCTATCCCTTGTGAACCTGCTTAATGTTGTTTTCCACATTACAGTGTTGAGCTACACCAGTGCTACTGTGCTGTGTGGAATCTCAGGACACTGTTCTGCAAATATCAGAGGACATTATCAAGGGAACAAACATGCTGTGTACAGATTATATGGGGTGTTTTTTTTGTATTATTTTTTCTGGCTCGTATTTAAATGGCTCCTAGGGCCACTGAGTGGAAAATCACAAGGAGTACACAGTACACAGAGTATTCAGAGGAAAAAAATCATACAACCAAAAAGGCTTCATGCTTTCCTACTGTCTGTTTAAATTAATTGCATTTTTGGATGATATTTACACATTATCTTCATAGTCTCTATGTTTATGTACACCGATGAGCCAAAGCATTCAAACCACTGACAGGTGAAGTGAATAACTTTGATTATTTTGTTCCAATGCATTGTTCTATTGGGAAACCTTTGGTTCTGGCATTCATGTGGATACCACCTGACATGTTCCACCCACTCAAACACTGTTGCAGACCAAGTACCCCACCCTCATGGCAACAGTACTCCCCAATGGCAGTGGCCCCCCAGCACTACAAACACTGTTTAGAAATGTCCTGTGGAGCATGACATAAAGCTCAAGGTGTCGACCTGGCTTCTCAATTTCCCAGGTCCCAATCTGCTCAAGGATTCTTGTGATACCGGTACCCCAGATGTACCCTAATCCAAGGTGGCCCCTCCTTGGATCGGACTTGGTTCTGACCTGTCGAGGCATGGACACAGGATCTCTGGGAGTCTCCTGTGGTGTCTGGCACCAGTGTGTTGGCGGCAGATCCATTTAGTCCAGTGGGTTGTGAGGTGGGTTAATGGCACGTGCCACAGATGCTCATTCAAATTGGGATCTGGGGAATTTGGAGGCCAGGTTGACACTTTGAGGTCTTTGTCACATTCCTTGGGCCATTCCTGAGCCATGTTTGCAGTGTGGCATGGCACATTATCCTGCTGGGGGGCCACTGCCATTGGGGAGTACTGTTGCCATGAGGGGGGGGTACTTTGTCTGCAACGGTGTTTGAGTGGGTGGAACATGTCAGGTGGTATCCACATGAATGCCAGAACCAAAGGTTTCCCAGCAGAACAATGCACTGGAACAAAATAATCAGTTATTCACTTCACCTGTCAGTGGTTTGAATGTTTTCTATGATACACAAAAGTGCCAGGGCCCAATGGTACCACCAAAACACAGAAAGTTGTAACTCTAGTCCAATCTACCCAAAGTTTCACATGACCATATTGAGCTTGTTTAGGCCTGGTATTAACATATGTTTTGGTGATCTGAACACAAGTGGACAGCTGAGACACATCGTTGTTCACACCTGTGCCTGTCATGAGTCTCCAGCTGACCACTTGTTATTACGTCCACACTTTTGCTGGCCCTTCTGTAGCATGGTTGCTAGTCATCTCATTGGGTGTTTCAGTACCACTGGAGATATCGCTGTCCACAGAATTCAACACCTCACCTTCCATAGGCCAAAACCAGGGATGGTCATGCAACACTTCATCCAACTCGACATAAAATGGGTAAGTTGTGGAACCTTTTACGTTCTGTCACCAAAACAAGCATCAGGTCTTGCACCAATGATGTAGTCCTTGTCGGAAAGATACCAAGAGATATGTGTTCAAATGCATCCCAGACCACCTCATCAAGTGGTTTGACTGATTGGATCACAATGCATCTTGGTGGTCATTTAGACATGTAAGCACTGTCAACTTGTGATTGGGTCACTCAAGACACACGTTAATACCAGGTCTAATCAGGCTCACTGAGTCAAAGTCACAAAATTTGCAATATGTATAATATAAAAGGTAAAAGCCATACACAGTGTGTGCCTTTAACAGGGATCCACAGCCACGTCAACCGGCGTCCCACTGGTGCCTTTGACAAAGGCACAATGGCAAGTCTCCTACTGTTTGCACCTGCTTTTTCCCATTTTCTATTTCCACTATTACATGATTGAATGTGCCTATTTTGTATCATGGTAACCTACTGCCTGCTTAGAGGGACTGATTGCCTGACAGCTCATGGTCCTCACTGGCCCCACTTGAGCAGGTGATGGCTCTCTGTCTGGAGTCTTCTGTGTCCCCCAGTTTAACCTGATGAAGGTCAGTAAAGTATAGTGTCTAGTAGTCTAGTCTGGACATCGTGAGGCATCCTAGACGTGGCTTTGATTGTCCTTTACAATGACACACTACAAGGGATAAAACGTTCAATTGTTTTGCGCGACACTTTTTGCTATTTAAGATCCAATTTGACGCTGTAGGACTGCCACGATGGACCAGTAGCCCCACAAACTGACGGGCTACAATCAGGCTGATAGCATGTAGTCTGAACCCAGAATAACTCCACTTGAAC
Organism: Epinephelus fuscoguttatus; assembly: GCF_011397635.1. NCBI lineage: Eukaryota > Metazoa > Chordata > Actinopteri > Perciformes > Serranidae > Epinephelus > Epinephelus fuscoguttatus. Next base: position 36,672,718 of record NC_064761.1, read on the forward strand.
ATTTTGACATTCTTAAATGTCAGTATATACAAGGTGTGTCTGTCTATGTCTGGGTATTTTATTTTTGTACACAAGTGTCTTTAAAAAGAGATTTCAATCTCACCATGAGTCCCTGTTCAAATAAAGGATTAAATAAAAATAGCTAAATGCCACTCTAGATCAGCCTCCTGATACCTCCTCCCCTTGTCGTCCTGTATGTCACTCTCTTCAGAATTCAGCTCTATACATCACCTTACAACACAAATCCTCATCAGCACAGAAATAATCTGTGCGCAGCCATCACTGGGTGTTATTCCTGAGGACGGCGACTCACCGCAGCCCTCCTAAGCCCTATTTGTTCTCTGCTAATCATGCTCTCCTGATGTGCACAAATAACTTAACAGTGCCTGTACTGAAGCCACTCAGTAATGGAACACTTGACTTTTGCTGCAGAGAGATTTCCTTACAGACAACTGAACAGCATGTGCTCCACTTGCACTATTTCAGTCTGTCCAAAAAGTTAATACAATAAATGGCCTGAGGTGAGGTTCACTCACATGTTAGAATCATGACCTCAGTTGTTTATGGTGTGCACATGTAGTCAAATGAATGTAACGGCGGTCTTACCGGATGAGGTCCAGCAGAGCATCAGCAGAACTCATGATTGGCTTGCCGCTGTCCTCAGAGTCCTCCTTCTGTGCCGCACCACCCGGGTGGATGATGGAGACCATGATGATTCCCACTACCACGGCCACAAAGGTGGTCCACAGGTAATAAGACACTGTGATCAGACCGAGCCGACTGGAGCACTTGGCGTCAAGGGCTGCCAGTCCGGACATCAAACTGGAAGTGGATACATCTGAGTTAGATTGATGGTTGGTGCTTTGTATCCATAAAGCCATGTTACAGCAAATGATCAGTGCAATCAGTAAGGAACTAATTCTTTCCTATGCTCCTTACTTTACAGTCAAGTCACGTGAATAAACACTGGCATTGTACATTTCATACATATCACATTACATTTCTGAGCTGACTTTGTCATTAGGAGGTGAAGGGAATGGTTGATTGTGTGACACCTAGGCAAGACCACTGCAAACCACTGGTTGAGACCAAGAAACAAGAAGAAAGTAGCGAGTCACAGGCAGCATTTCCAGACGTAATCGTGCCACCAAAAGCAGGTGTTTTTGAGCAAGGCATTGGCAGAGGCGTTTCTAGCTGTGACTGTACTGTCAAATGTGTTTTTTAGTGAGACATCAGTGGCATGTCCAGATTGTGCCATGTTTGTGCCACCACAGCCAAAACAAGATATTTTCTTAAAAATAACCAAGTGGTTTTTGTGCCTAAACATAACCACACATGAACCAGCATGTTAGAAATGTAAATAAAATGTAAAGTTTCAACATATCTGCTACTTAATAACGTACACATGTTACACATATGTGGTTTGTATTCTTATGTTGCACTTTGACATTCCACTTGTATTGAGGTGTAAAACAATCTATCTTCAAAATGTTAACTTCTCAGCAGCTTAGTAACAAAGGATTTCCGAGTGAAGCCAATGCATTTAGAAATGGTTTTATGAGGCTCAAACCTCAGACGATATTTTTAACCTTTAGAGGAGTAAGTAATCCTTCAATCTGTCTGAAGACTTCAAATGTAAAACTTCAGTCCATCTACAATTTTTGCTCATTTCACTAGATGGTGTTTGCTCAGTTTCACAGAACTGTTCAAATGTATTCTCAAACCTTGTGGTGAGACTGTTTTGCAAACTACAACAAAAGTTAACTTAAAACCTAATTTGAACATACACATACACATAGATGTAAGGCCCTCAACACATCCTTTAAATCAAGCAACAAAACAAACTGTTTGTCCATGTCCTCTAGAATGAGACATAGAGGGATTTTCTGATCTGACATTACTATTGGCAGGACAACATCTGTGACAACATGTTAGTAAAAACTAAGTGTCTATAGCTGTCACGATTGCAGCTATTACTCTTAGTTCTGGTGCACAACTTGACAATGGCGTTAGTCCTGAACGTGGTGCTGAATGGATTGATCGATTTCCCTCTTAGAAAACATGACACAAAGTATACTGATTTTTGCTCTTAGAAAAAAAATGATTCTACTAATCTGTGAACATGGCTAATGAAAATGAATATTTCACTAATATCCTTGCTTGGATTCATCCATGCACACTACGGTTAACATGCTCTAATGTGTTTTTTATTATTATCACATCAAAATACAGAAATGTGGAACAGCTAGAGCCTCTTGTAATTTTGCTTCTTACACCGCTGGTGGACTTGTTTGACCGTGAGAACACAGCCTCCCTCTTTCCGTCCTTTAATCACCTTTTTGAAAAGATCCAAAAATCTGTTCAATCCAAGTGTTTCATTATGTGGAAAAGTAGGAACCTTTCTCTTCTGACCAGAAATGTGCTTTTCTTTTGGGTATGCATCTCAACACCAACCTTACAAACTGTTGACTAGTTGGTTTGTATACAACGTATTCATGACAACCCACAAACAGGCAAGAGGCCCTGTGTTGCAAATTGTGGTAAAAATCCCAAATGAGATGTATATTCCTAACGGGCTGTATACATGCCCAAATAATGCTCTCAAAACCTGAATAATACCCACATATCTTAATCGGAAAATGCTTAATTGGGAAAAAGGCGTAATTTGGAAAATATGTCATATTCTGAACAATTGTGGAATATTAGTTTGCATGTAAATGTAGCCACTGTTTCATTACGTGATGCAGATAAATCAGTAAACTCAGTGGAGTGGATGGACTTAAAGGTGTGGACCTTGGCCATGCGTTATTAGTAGTTTATTGTAGCTACTCTTTTCTTTGTGAGTATGTTTGAGGTTTGACATGATACACTGTCTGTTGGCTCAAATTAATAACAGAAATCACAGTTGAAGGTACCTGATTATTAGACAAGGTAGCTAAGCTGACATGTTGAAAATCATTTCAGTAACACACATCATCTTTCAACACAAAAGACAAAATTTAGTCAACCCACATGAACAAATCTCCAGAGACCTGTTCTACGAGGTCAGTTCAGCTTACCCAGGATATCTTTTTGTTACTTGGCTTGACTAAACCTTTAATATTAAAGCCAACACAACTGTCACACAAATGCTGGCACTCATCATACACAGCATGTTTCATCAGGAGTCATTGGAGATATGAAACTACATACAAAGTAAAACGAGATTCTTTTTCATAAATATTATTGTGCCAGTTCCTTGCTGCCTTTGTCTCTGTGGCATTGCGCTGAGGATGTCTAATACAATTGGTCTTCAGAGGAGACGAATTCAAAAGGTCTAGAATGCTGCTTCGAATCTATTCAGTAAGTCATGTGAATTATTCACATGGAGATAAGGTAAAATGTTTTGTCAAGCATTAAACTCATGTCTGCATGTTAAATGTATGCATCAATAACCAGTAACCACCAGAGGATCCACCAGTAACCACACAGACTGCATTTTAATCACAGCCAGCTGCCGTCACATCAGTGTTAGTGCTGCTTGTTGGATTCCTCTTGTGAATATAAAGATGCTTAATCCCCCGCTGCTTTCACTCAGGGACACTATGCAACACACACACCCTTGTACTTCTATACTTGTGAGGACACTCATTGACACAATACGTTCCCTAAACATCACAACTGACTAACTCTTACAGGAATACATTTCTTTCAAGCACACACTCTTGATGTCTTGATGTCTTTCAGCATTATTACTTTACACCTCAAAGTGCTATCATCATCACCAACAACATTAACTATTGCCGCATCTTAAGAGCTCTCTCCTTTTTTTCCCCTTCTTGAATCCACTCATTGCACTCAATCACATGCTGTGAAATGATGGCTGTCACTTTTTACTCAGAGGCCCAATCTCAGTACACCCCTTGCCCCTAAAGCCGGATTTATACTTCTGCTTCAAATTGGTGAAGGTTACCTACACCATAACCTACACTGGCCTGTAGCCTGTAGCCTGACATGCACCTTCCCTAAAATATAACTACGTGTCACAGCAACACATTCCCACTCTGACCTCGTCACATATTGACGTTTTGGTCATGGACTTCCCACGTCCACATATGATGTGCAAGGTACCCTGGGTATGTTGGTTGTTCACATTCTGGGACACCGCGTCAAGTTACACGCATTTTCTTCTTCTTTTACATAGTCTCTTTTTTAAAAAAGAACACACTAAGTCGGTGCAACACTGCGAATTAATGTTTTTTCCTTCAACGACAAACACACATGGTTGGGTTTAGGCAAGAAAAACACGTGGTTAAGAACAGGGTTTGGCTTTAAAATGTTACGGGACACAAACACCGCTCTCTCGGGTGAAAGTCGGTGTTTGTTGGACCCATCCACCACCCTAAGGACTTTTGCCTTGCCCTGCTGCGTACCCCATGGCTGGGCAGCATTAAACTATAATGGTAACGGACCTCATATCATGCAAAAATTAAAGGACACCTGTTTTCGTTGGTTTCTGACGCAGCAAGTCACTGCCCAAGCGCCAGATTTCGACAACTCTGGAGTGAGACTGGGCTTGTCACAGTGACACAAACCTCCTTTCTATTTTTCTAAGCTTAAACCATTTCCCTCAGTGGAAATGAAGCTTGTACTTTTATTTCACAGATAAGAAACAATAAATTGTGACAACAATAAAGCCCCCACAAAATAACTATTCAAGTCTTGTGTGTGATTTATCCTATGGGGATTTATACTTTGGAATTTATCCTGGCTTCAAATAAGTAGAGGAAATCTCTGCTAGTCACTAGGTTAATATATACAATATAAAATGCCATAGGCTTGTGCTAATAATGTTAGCAGGTTGTATTTAGAATTTAAATGTTGACCTGTAATCATAGATTTGAATTCTCCAACAGGTGTGCCTTCTACTTCAGAGGGAGAAGTCTTAACATGCACAGTCACAACTTTGTAAAAGTAACTGCCTACCTTAACGTTAATTTGTCCCTCAAGTGAGGAGGCACAACTTGGCTGCTCAGGGCATAAAGTGGACGGAACAGGGATGGCAACACTTGATTGGTGATTGTGGAGGTGGGTGTTGTCAGTAGTCAGCTGCAGGGGAGAGCTGCAGGGGGGATTGCTCATGAGAGTAGTACCAGGTGAGTTGATTAACATAGCTGCTGCTGATTTGTCCTGATTACATCTCTTCCTCTTTCATGCAGTACTGTGCTGACCCTTGGAGGACTGTGGCCCAGACCAAGGAGAAGGACACTGCCTGAGTTTTTGCTTTAAGACTGAAATGACTGGAGAGAGTAAAAGTAAAAGTAGTGAGAGTAAAAGCCAATTCAGATCACTCTCATGTGGCGTTTCGCCTCGCTATGAGTGTGTTATTGGTTTTTCCATGCTGTGTCTCTTGGATGCCTGCAGCTTTCAGTCTGGCACCTAGTCGCAACCCTTAAAGCTCTGACCTCAGCAGAACTCTGTGGGGGTTCACGCACATAAACATCCCGAACACAACATATAGGAAGAAAATTAGACTACAGACGAGGGTAGAGTCTCTGCAGAAAAATACACCACCTCACACTTCTAGTGGGTCATCAGGGATGTTTGAGAGGGACTAGTTCTGTATAAGTCTAAAAGTTGTTTTGTTTTGTTTTGTTTTGTTTTGTTTTGGGAAAACCCTGCATAATAGAGTTTTAGGTCAGGCAATGGCTTAACTTGCAAAATGATGGGTATTTATTTGGTGAAAGTAATGACGCATAAATTGCTTTACTTCCACTCAATATCTGCACATCCTGTTAGTGTGTCTGCTCTCTCAAGGCCTAAAAGGCACACAGTGCCTAAATTATGTATTCTAGGATAGGCAGTAATGAATTTGAATGAATAATGTGTTGGTTCCAATTAGATTTTGTTTTGTTTTCTCACTTAATTTTTGAAGAGGTGACAGCCCTAAATGCAATAAACTAATTTACGTGAGTAATCTGCTTCAAATATGCATAACTTGACCCTATTATGTTTACGAATCCAGAGACGAGTGACAAAATATTAAACATTTAAATGGCTTTTTATTGCACTTCCCATCTCCTTGCTTGTTGTTTGACTACAGACCCACACACACAAAACTCACACCAGAGAATTAGTGGCAACTGTTGAGTCACCTCATGTCACCTGTGTCTCAGCCAAAGAGTTGCACTTAAACACAACACAAAGACTACAGCCAACAGCTAACTACCACGTACGTTCTGCGCCTGCACGAGAGGAAATAAGTCACATGGGTTTTGCAACTGCCCCGGCCCTTTAGGAGACTCGCGGCAATCCTTAGTCTATCCATTCCAGTGAGGAAAGTGAACATGCAACTCAGTCTCACACACAAATCATTGAAATCCAGCACTGGGTCAGTGACTTGCGGCATCAGACACTGACAAAAAATTCATCCCTTAATGTCGGTATGATATGCGGCTGGTTGCCATTATAGTTTAATGGCACTTAGTGGCATCAGAGGACACGAACAAAATTGAGTGAAGAAGTGTATTTTGAAAGAAGACAGAACGTCAACATCCAGTGCACCCAATGTACGAGGTCGAAGTGAGAATGTATTGGAACATGAGTGCAGGTTATTATCAACTCTTTTGCCAAGTGAATACTGGACCTAGTTTTCACAAGCCACATATCTTCCAAATATTCTGACACTAAAATGGCATTTTATGGCATATCAGGAGAAAATTAACTTTGTTCAAGACCTGTCTCTGTCTCAGCAACACACTCCCATGAGATCTGACAACACAGAATCTGGAGGACACAATGTCAAGCTCAGTCGCTTTCCAACCTGCCTCCACCCCAGCTCCTCCTTTTTATGCTGTGTCTGACGTATCAGTGTCATCTCTGTTTGTTACTGATGCGCCCTTTGTTCTGTTCACGGAGGTCTTTGTTGCTGCTCTCTCTGCCTTAAGGCTTTCTATGTAGGTGCATGGAAGGGCAGAGAGGTGTGCTCTCTCCACCTTAAGCTTTCTGCGTAGGCCCTAGGAGAGGAAAAGAGGCCCTAGAACAGAGCCCTATCACCAAATACAATGCTGCAAATGGGAATAAAGTTTTCTTTTACTCAGGTGGTGTTGACTGAAATGGTGTTGTGTTATTTTGAATTGGCTCTCATCCATTCACATGTCGTTTACTACACTTTAAACGAGGTGGGGGGGGGGAGCGGGAGAGGAGCCCATACCCAGTTAGGAGACTGGTAGTGTAACCATTTCATACCATTACCATAATTGTTTTGTTATAGAGCATCTGTGTCTGTATGTGTCATTCACAAAAGGGAAACTGGAAGACCAACAGGAAGGATTCAAGAGACTAGTTAGCCAGTTAGCACATTAACAACACAACCTGATGATAAAAGGATATTTAACATGGCATCTCAAGCCATGGCAGTTTCTGCTAAACAGCTCAATAAGTAAAAAAGTAATCTTTTATTTGTTTTGATCTCACAGCCACTTGACTTTAGTTGTTTGTGTGCTTTCTTCACTTTTGATTCTCCTCTCATGAACTGAGCTGAGCTCACAATCAGAGTGAATTCTCTCACTCACAGGCTCTGTTGCTGATTCCATGTACTGAATTGGCTGAAAAACAGCCAACAGGGAATTTGAGCCAATTGGAGGCAATTGGAGGCAATTGGAGCCAACTGTGTGGGAAACACCACAAAAACTACGGCAACAGACACTCACCAACAGCCCGACATTAACCTGTGTCTGGCCACCAGCTTGGTGTGTCAGGGCCCTCAGCATTCTCACAGTTCCTAAGCATACAACTTCCACTCCACCCTGCTGTGAGTCTACAGTATAAGTAGATACACTTACATACCGTAATACCTCACAGAATATGTTCCTGCAAACTCCTAATATGTTAAGCAAATGAGTGGGTTCAAGCTGTGAGGACTGTATAGTACCTTGACACGACGAGTGGCAGAATCAGCATCTTCAGCATCCTCATCAGCAGCTCTCCGGGAAACTGGAAGTACTTCACCTCCTGTCAGGACGAGAAAAGAAGAAATGATGGTCACAGGTAATTTCAGGGAACAGGCATTAGAGAGATTGTGAAAAGGAACTAGATGTTATTCAAAAAAATAATGACTGGGAGCAAGACATTGTTAGGATGTCTGGGGTGCTGCCGGATCTCTCTGACTACAGCATTATGAAGAGCAAAGAATCAATTTAGGCCCATGCCTTGGTAAGAAAATGAGAAAAGCTGAATCATCTCTTGAAGCTGAAGTCTTCAAAAAGCTACTGGACCTTTTTTCTTTATTTTTTGCAGATAAAGACGTCATACGGGTATTATTTGTTAAATTAATCTTGTGAATGTAAGGATCGCTGCCATCTACTGCATTCACACAGGCACAATACACATTTGCATTCATTACACATATACAGTGAGTATTAAAACAGAGCTGAGGCAGCTATTTTGATAATCTTTCCCAGTGTAGCTAATATGTATTTTTCATTTTCCTTGTCAGCATAACACAAAGAGATGCCTTCCTTTTTCCACACAGTAGAGATGAGTCTTTCTTATGGTCTGTCTTTTTTACAGGACTTGGCTGTGGTCATTAAAAGTAAGACTGAAACTGGATTTGTACTTGTGCGTAACTATGACAATTAAAGTGGCGCTGTTTGGCCTGGGCATCCAAGGCTTCAGTCCCAAATATTTTATGAAAAGCCCCAGGTTGTATTTATCATTTTTAAAAATAAGAATACGCCTAATAATACTAATCTTAAAAAGCCCTGATCTAATAATGTGTCATCTTATACATGCATTAAAGGGAGAGCACACCAATAATCAGTTTAATGTTGCAGCTGATAAAGGTGGAGCACATTTTAAATGCTTATTTTACTGTGGGTAGTTTCATCTAAAATTATAACAAAAACAATGAAGTTTTATGGTACGGTTTCAAAGTAAACTAAAGCAGACCAATAAATGTAGTGGAGTAAAAAGTACAATATTTCCCTCTGAGTTGTAGTGGAGTAGGAGTGTAAAGTAGCATAAAATGGAAATACTAAAGTACAAGCATCTCAAACTCTAAATTCTAATAACAGTTGCAAAGTATTCTGTTCCTTCTCAGTACTAAGTGCTACTTATATGTTTAACACCACAATACATAATTTATCTGGAAAAAAAAGAATAAAAATCATTTTTAAGGGTAAATGCCAGAGGAAAGTACTGTAGATTTCTTTTTGCCACTTGGGTGCAGAGGACTCAGATCGACAAGCTGAAAATCAAGATATATTTTCTGCTCATGAAGATGATATGGCTAATGAGTTAGCAAACAGTTGTCTGTTTACACATCCAGCAGACACAGAGCAACATTTATTTGGGGTCGTGTTTATGGCCACCTGACAAATACCTTCTTCTTTCTTTCTTTATTTGGATCCCCATTAGCACCAACGTAAGCATTGGCTGTCCTTTCTGGGGTCCACACATGAAGTCATACACACATATACACATATACACATATACACACTAACACATAAACACAACAAAAAAACAGCTTATCTTTGGTTTTATCTGGATTAACATTAAGTATAGAAAAGAAAAGAAATGATTTGTTTCCTTTTAACAAACATGAAGCCAAACACAAAGTTATAAATCAATCACATTTTCTTAAGGATTCATAGCAGACTTGATTTTTGATCATCACACAAATAAATAGTATATAAATCCTTGTCTGACTGACCTTGAATTGCATATATATCCATGCTGTGTTTTCACACATTTAATTCCTAGAAAACAGGATATTAAAATAAAAACTCTCATTCTCTTCCAAGGGGGATTTCTACTATGACCCAACTTTACATTTGATTCTTATGACATTTCATAATATACAGTTCGCTGATAGTTCCTGAAATGTTTGGACATACTGTTTTAACAACATTTTGGACTGATCCTTAATATTCTCTTAAATAAAATCCACTGGTAATGAATTCCACCTGACTGTGCTCTGTACACAAGCTGTCGTCTGCACCATACTTGTTTTTGCCTTAGGCAGCATGAACCTTGTTTCTGTTGCATATCATATCTTATAATTGCGTTGAGCAAAGAATGATCTTTTACATAATGTCCTTGGTGGTCATATCAGTAGTATATTTCTGACTAAAGGCGGATCTCTGCCTTACAGCTGGCCATGTCACTCTGGCTACTATTCTAAATAGTCTTGTGTTAATGCTCCTTTTGGCTCCAATTCAGGGGCGAAAATCCCATTTCATAGTTGGGGGAGACAATAAAGAGTAAAATTTTAGAGAATGATTCCAGGGGGGGACAAGGAAAAAAAGTTGTAGCCTGTCTTTTATACAGCATCTTTTACCGCAATTTGATGCTTTAATCTAAACTATAAATAAAACTAAACGTTTCCTGCAATTAAACTGGTAAACTGGTTTATAAACAGTGTGCTGTGAGATCTGCCACTGTGCACCTCACAACCGTGCGTAATAGTCGCACGTAATGACCGCTCCTCGTCTGCACGTCTTTGATGTTTGTCTCACTGACAGGAGGAGAGCCTACAGACAGGTACCCATACGAGCTGCTCCGCCACAACCGTGTGTAGGAAAGAGTGTGGGATATACCACTACTAGGAATGGGAGGGGGGGACTAAATCTTTTAAGATTTAAATAGCACATTATTGCGCTTTTATAATGAGCACCGCTTACATTGTGCTTTCAGTAAAGACTACTGCATTGTTCAAAAATTATTAATTGTGTCTCAAATGATTCTAGGGGGGTACAGCTTTACTGAAGGGGGAGTCATGTCCCCCCTGTCCCCCCCGAGATTTCCACCCCTGCTCCAATTATTACAGAAGCTGAGAAAGGCTGTGCTTGCAAACAAAGCTCGTTAATCTATGTCAGTTCTTGAGAAAACAAGATGACTTATCATGAGTAAATGACTTTTATTTTCTCAAGATCACTGGATAATGATAGAGAAGAAAAAACGAGTGTCAGGTTCATTTAATCACACCTGATTTCAGCTTTCAAGATCACTGTCATGACTGTTGTGGAGAGTTCTTAAATAACATGGACTGATCTGAATATTCTAACAAAAAGACATGATATTTTTGACTGTGTTAGATTTTGATTAATGTACAGTTTGATGTGTTGATCTGTAAGGGGTACTTCTTGATCTGACATTTTCTGCTTAAATCAGCTGCTGCAGTGATCAGGACACCATCTAGGTATGCTTGCATGGCACTCCTGGTTTCTGATCAACTTTATAAGTCTAAAACAAAACAAACATTGTTTTTTTCATGATAATGTGTTGATTATCTTGTTATCTTGAGATAAAAGCTTGTTTTCGCATGATTACGGGTTGTTTATCTTCGGATAAAACCCTGTTTTCTCGAGATAGCAGGTTAATTATCTTGTTAAAATAAAAAGCCTGTTTTCTCGAAAGAGCAGCTGAATTATCTTGTAATCTCGAGATAAAAGCTTGTTTTCTCAAGATGATGAAGTAATTAACTTGTGATCTCAACACAACAACATTAAAAAAATTGCAAGCATAACGGTTTTTGTCCTCTGTAGATTTAAATTCCAGCAACACCATAATGTGTTCCAGTTGGTTTCTAATATTGTCTGCCAATACGAGGAGTTAAAACTGACCTTTTTTTTGCTGAAAACAGCTGCCAGCTGCTAGAAAATTGAATTTGTGAACCATAATAAGGAGTAAAAATGGCCCAAATCCTCTGAGCTGAGCAGAAGTGCAGAGTGATTCATAGCAACACTGATATAAAAATGTTGATTAATTGATAACCCTGATTGATTTGATGATTGCACATAAATAAAAAGCTACAAGGAAAACCTTCCCATTATGCATTATATAACAAAATGAGTGATACAAAACACAATACAAACTGATGTAGTATGATATGCCCATCTAGTTAGTAAGTTGGTTAGAAAATAAAAGGTCATAGAGCTGTAACAGTATTCACTTAATGCCATTAAAATGTCATTTATTTGTCAGAAAACAGAAGCACCACGCATGTGCTTTGAAACTTTTTAAAGATGATAATTAGATTGTATTTTTGTCACAGGCTAAAGGTGAAATGGGCTAAACATTGGGTCTCTGAAGTGGAGCTCAGATGTCAAAATTCTGTCAGGAAAGATATTAATTGCATGGTTCATATGACCTCTCTGCATTTGCCAGAGAAAGTCAACAGCATGTATTACACACATAAAGTAATTTTCTTGTTTTCAGTCCACCACGGCACCACTATCTGCTTTTCATGCTACATATAAAGTATGTGATTGAGGCTACCAGCTTTATAGACTAAAACATGGGGCAGCTCTGAGAGACTGAAAATGTTGCCTTGAATAAATATTTCCAAATAATTGATTATTAACAATAATAACATGTCTTCTGGGCCCCCGTTGACAGCAGCATCACCAGACGACATTCGTGATCTCATTCTGTGTCATGACCACAGCCAGTCAGCTGTCTCTCCCTTGTGCTTCCTTGTGTCCCCACTAGTCCTGTGTATTTAGTGTCCCCATTTTGCCTCTATGTGGGCGTGTGTGTGTTTGTCATGTTTCTGTCTTGCCATCTATCTGTGGACCCTGTTCTCCAGCACACCTGTCTGGAATCAACAAATCAAACCCAGCTCCTCTCCCACTCATTGCCAGATTATCTCAACTCTGTGGTAGCTTTGCTCAGGCCAAGTTTTAGTAATCTTAGTAAGTATTCCTTGTTTATTCCTTCTTGTTTCCCAAGTTTAATGCTCGTTTGTTTGTCCCTGTTCTGCTTGTCTGATGCCAGCCAACTTTCCTGCTTGCCAACCTGCTCTCCCTTGTTTCCTCTACCTGCCACCCTGCCGCTCTCCTGTCCAACCCATCTGCATCAACAGTAACACTCTAATAAACCCGTTGGCCTTTACCTGCATCCCAGTCTGTATCCTGCAATTTGGTCCTCCTTACTAAAATCATAACATCCTGTGCTTACGTCATAATCAATGCTTGTTTTCGCAAAAACACTGTCAGCAGATGAGCAAAGTTTTCCGCCTTAAAAACCTGCCTTATCTAATGGGGAAAAATAGCTTGGTTAGGAAAATAATCAAGAAAATATCAGGCCACTCAAATGGCCTTATATAATGTGTGATTAAGCAAAATATGAAGCAATTTTTAAATTGTTATTAAAGCTCCTACAAGGAACTTTCATTTTGAGTTGATTTTGGCGACCCTGTGGACAAAAGCGGTTGTGTTTTCCTGGAATGAAGCCTACATTTCCCATGAGCTCTAGCACATATTGTCGTAAAGACGCTTACCTGGCTCGCGCATGTGTTTGTTTTGGGGATGAATGAAACAACATGACGGGAAAACTTTGCCCCCACTCCACCTCCTCCTCCTCCTACTGTAAGCACCACCGGCGAGCACTTCCACGGCTTCTTGGACTGAGTATGGAGCAGTGCCTCACCTCTTTATTTCTCGGCACTCGCTGGACCCTGTTGACACCTGGCTGGTACCTGTCGTCGGCCTGGATGAGGTGTTCCAGCCCCATGGCCCCTGCTCTCCTCGTCCCCACTGGCGCGGGGTGAATCTGCGCAACCTGCAGCCTCTGTGTGTGGCTCCCCAGACAGCTAACGCTGTGGACCCGCCGACTCCTGCCAGGATTGGGCTGGTAAATGCTAGATTACTAGCGAACAAAACGTTTATCCTGAAGGATTTCCTGACTTCCCGAGGATTGGATTTTCTCTGTGTGACTGAGACGTGGCTGACTGTTGGTGAGTCCAGTGCTTTCACAGAACTTTTACCTGACAATTGCTACTATTTTAACTCCCTGCGGACGTCGGGTCGAGGAGGAGGAATAGCGACTATTTACAAGAGTCACGTGTAAGGTGACGTGTGCCGTATATTGTTTCGTCCTGGAAGCGACCTGCGACGGACCTGGAGATAGTTTCCTAAAGGTGTGGATATACACTATATTTGCTATATTTGCTGCTGTAGGTCATGCACAGACATCAGCAGAAATGAGAGACTTTTGCATATCCAGTTAAAAGTTCCTTGTAGCGGCTTTATGTATGTTCACCTGAGTATTATACAAAGGGGTTTTACATACATTTTATCTGATGCAAAACCCAAAAATCATCATCATATCGTATGACAAACAGACTTGTTGATCATACAAGAAACCCTTTCCCACTGATTCCAAGACTTTCCCAAGAAAGAGAAAGTGAAATCTGAACTCCGTTACTCAGAAGGTTGTGTGCTGTCCCAGAGACTTGTATTGTTACTTGTATTATCTGTTCCAATGAGGTGGAAAAATATGGTGGCTGACAAGGCCAAATGATGTTACAACAGCCCCAGAACATTTCCAGACAAGAGAGTATGGGTGTATTCCAGATTGCATACTTTTTTTCCACATTTGGAACTGCAGATGTCCTTACAAAGTTCATACTCTAGCATGCAGTATGCACACAGTCGGGACATACTAACTCGTCATAACAATGCACCCTGAACTTTGACCTTCTGGTTCATACAGTACAGGCCAAAAGTTTGGACACACCTTCTCATTCAATGCGTTTCTTTATTTTCATGACTATTTACATTGTAGATTCTCACTGAAGGCATCAAAACTATGAATGAACACATGTGGAGTTATGTACTTAACAAAAAAAGGTGAAATAACTGAAAACATGTTTTATATTCTAGTTTCTTCAAAATAGCCACCCTTTGCTCTGATTACTGCTTTGCACACTCTTGGCATTCTCTCCATGAGCTTCAAGAGGTAGTCACCTGAAATGGTTTTCCAACAGTCTTGAAGGAGTTCCCAGAGGTGTTTAGCACTTGTTGGCCCCTTTGCCTTCACTCTGCGGTCCAGCTCACCCCAAACCATCTCGATTGGGTTCAGGTCTGGTGACTGTGGAGGCCAGGTCATCTGCCGCAGCACTCCATCACTCTCCTTCTTGGTCAAATAGCCCTTACACAGCCTGGAGGTGTGTTTGGGGTCATTGTCCTGTTGAAAAATAAATGATCGTCCAACTAAATGCAAACCGGATGAGATGGCATATCGCTGCAGGATGCTGTGGTAGCCATGTTGGTTCAGTGTGCCTTCAATTTTGAATAAATCCCCAACAGTGTCACCAGCAAAACACCCCCACACCATCACACCTCCTCCTCCTCCATGCTTCACAGTGGGAACCAGGCATGTGGAATCCATCTGTTCACCTTTTCTGCGTCTCACAAAGACACGGCGGTTGGAACCAAAGATCTCAAATTTGGACTCATCAGACCAAAGCACAGATTTCCACTGGTCTAATGTCCATTCCTTGTGTTTCTTGGCCCAAACAAATCTCTTCTGCTTGTTGCCTCTCCTTAGCAGTGGTTTCCTAGCAGCTATTTGACCATGAAGGCCTGATTCGCGCAGTCTCCTCTTAACAGTTGTTCTAGAGATGGGTCTGCTGCTAGAACTCTGTGTGGCATTCATCTGGTCTCTGATCTGAGCTGCTGTTAACTTGCGATTTCTGAGGCTGGTGACTCGGATGAACTTATCCTCAGAAGCAGAGGTGACTCTTGGTCTTCCTTTCCTGGGTCGGTCCTCATGTGTGCCAGTTTCATGTAGCGCTTGATGGTTTACTCCACTTGGGGACACATTTAAAGTTTTGCAATTTTCCGGACTGACTGACCTTCATTTCTTAAAGTAATGATGGTCACTGGTTTTTCTTTAGTTAGCTGATTGGTTCTTGCCATAATATGAATTTTAACAGTTGTCCAATAGGGCTGTCGGCTGTGTATTAACCTGACTTCTGCACAACACAACTGATGGTCCCAACCCCATTGATAAAGCAAGAAATTCCACTAATTAACCCTGATAAGGCACACCTGTGAAGTGGAAACCATTTCAGGTGACTACCTCTTGAAGCTCATGGAGAGAATGCCAAGAGTGTGCAAAGCAGTAATCAGAGCAAAGGGTGGCTATTTTGAAGAAACTAGAATATAAAACATGTTTTCAGTTATTTCACCTTTTGTTGTTAAGTACATAACTCCACATGTGTTCATTCATAGTTTTGATGCCTTCAGTGAGAATCTACAATGTAAATAGTCATGAAAATAAAGAAAACACATTGAATGAGAAGGTGTGTCCAAACTTTTGGCCTGTACTGTATATCCATTACCTTACACCATGTTTGTCTGAGACAGAGGTCAACCTATAGCGCTCTGCTGTTGTTACTTTGCAATGTGTGTAGTTTTAACCTTTCAGCAATAACTGCATACATAGTAGATTCTAACATATATTGTCTACAACAAAATTACATCTCTATTTCCCTGTCATTGTTATTTTAAAGTTACGTCATCTTGTTGTTGGTTATCTTTATGATTATTTTGTTCATTTCAACAACTAATATTCATGTTGTTCCTATTGGACTAGTCATCAGTCACATTAATGTGCTGTCATCCATCATTGCGGCTTCTATCAGCTGTCAACAAGCTGTCAAGCTGTCATCTGCCACTCAGCTGACATGACATATCTTTCACTGTGCGGAGGAATGTGGGTCAGAATAGCCAGAAAAGCATGTTGGCTTGCAAATTGCAAAATGTGATCTGATGTAGTGAGACATCCTGGTATTTTTGGCATACTGCATCTGACATATTGTGTATTGAGACATTCTTACACATTAAATAGTAGGGTGGTATGGGTGTTGGAACACGCAGACTGTTTTTGAAGCAGGAAGAAACGTTTAGTAAATAAATTACGTAAAAAAAGTACATGTCCTTTTTAATATTTGGCCTTAAAGCAACAGATTTATGTAGCTTCCCCTAGAGCAGTGGTTCCCAACTGGTCCACCCACAGTGTTCAGAGTTCTGCTTAGTCATTAGCTCAAGGTCCACACAATTTAATATATTCAGCGTCATACTTGTGTTTGTCCACGTTGAAGAGCTAGTTTGTTGTCTGTCGAGTGGCAAGTGTTGGTCAAGTGTTAGTCGCTCACTCTACAGCAGGAAACAGCATTTCAAAATTAAAGCCCTGTGCCAGAAATCTGCTGTACGTCAAAACAAAGTGTGTTCTTTTACATTTGCAAGTAACTCGTGGTCCATTCAGAATGGACCCGTGACCCACTTCCCTAGAAGCCTGGACAGTCTCTGTTGTTTTGACGGGATATGCAGCATTTTTCTGTTGCATTTGTCTTTAGGGTTTGTGTGTTTTTGACTTTGCAGTTTCTATTTGCTATCTGTTTTTGCTGTTAAATTTGTTTTGGCTTTTTGCAGCATGTTTTTCATTTGCAGCATGTCTCTGCTGGTGTATTTGTTTTTGATTTTTGTAAGTTTTTGACTGAGCATTGTTTCTGAAACTGTAGTACATTTCTCCTAAAGGAAATTCTGGCTGCTGAAGCATGTTCGCTCTATTCGGCCACCATAGAGGATAGTTACAGATAGAAAAGAGAGCCGCAGCTAAACACATGAGTAAACCTAATTTGAAAAGAATAGGAGCACAGTCATAAAATAACACAGATAAACCTCCAGTGTCATGTTTTTAAGGCCTGAGAGTTTTGGGTGACAGTTTGGCAGAGGAGTTAAGATCTCACAGGCTTTTTGTGTATTTGTTTCGGGCTTAACGCTGGCTTGTATCCAGAGCAGCAGTGAACAGCTGTTCTCTATCAGCTGTGTTGTTCCATCCCCCTGCAGCCAGACCTCATATCTCCACTCGGTCAAACTGATCAAGAAAAAGTTTCTTCCCTCTCAACTCATATTCCTGGTCATGGTGTGGTTTAGAATATCTGCCACAGAAGTCAGTGTTTGATCCTGCACTTTAATTGTTCTCCACACACACTTGTTGGGAGTTAATAGGGGGAGATGGAGACTGGGTTCACAGATGAGTGAGTAAATATGCCGCATAACAATTTGTACATATTTTAATATTCTCCCGAGGTAGGAATAAGTGAATAGTTTGGTGTGGGATCATTAGTTATTTAGATGTTAATTTGTTTTTGCTCTCCCTTGATGAAGATTGAGATGTGGGTGTTGCAATATTTTCATCAACAATTACTAAAAATTAGAGAAGGTGCAAAAGGTCTAACTCTTTTCTTCACCACGTTGAGCCATGTGATTCAGGCTTTATTTTGGATAATTCTGAAAATTACTCACTGGCATAATAGACACACACAAAAGGCTCATGGTGCAGCATTGGTGACATGACCGCTTCTGTATGAAAGGATTTGTGATTGTGACTCACAGTGCACTGAAGGTTCATCAGAGCATCACAACTCTCATTTTTTCTTTTGTAAGTGCACAATTGTGGTGGAAATCCTCCATAATCAGCCCATACTTGTTAAGCAGCAGAACAAAAATCACTCATCAGCAGCCTTACCCTGTCTCTGAGAAATCACCTCTTTATACAAGTAATTTGCAACTGCAATTACACTCTGAAAGACATGTCACTCTAATTATGTTTGTTGTCAGCGTAATTAGAGAAGGTTTTTAAAGGGGACCTATTATGCACATTTTAAGGTTCACACTTGTAGTTACATTTAAAATACTTTGTTTTCCTCGTGCTGTGCTGGAACACTTGTATTCACCCTCTGGCTGACACACCCTGTTTTACCATGTCTCTTAATGCCCCCCTTCCAAAAAAGCCCAGTCTGCTCTGACTGGCCAGTGTTTCCAGGTCTTCCCTATGTATCTACACTGTCATTGCAGCAGAAGTAACTGTAACTGTACGTTCAAACCAGAAGCTTCTAAAGAGGCAAAGTCTCTCGCGGACACAAGATTTGTGGCAGCTTTGGTCGCTCTAGTCGCTCATCAGTGTAGTTGCTGCTTGCTGTTGTCCAGTCAAAAAGCTCATAGTTGGCCTACAGAAAGTTATGATTGGTCAATGAAAACAGAAAATGTATGTCATCCCATTCAAAGCAAGCAAGGAAGACTTGCATGCAACATCGCAACATGAGCCTGCAATTTTCTCCTCTATCACTAACATTACACACTTTAAAACTCACCAGACAACCAACTACCTCTGTGACATTGTTCCAAGCCTCATTCATTTTATTTCGGTCTCTGTAACCGAACAGCGACACATTATAAAGAACTTCTCAATATCCATTGCCAGAACAAGTGTGCTGTAGGAACCAAAGTTACATGGCTTGTTCTCTGGGACCCACTTCATCGAAGCACATTAGCATTCCGATTGGTTGTCACCGAACCGTGTCAAAGTTCATTACCATAAAGTTAAACAAGTTTTAACTCCCCTCCAGACTGCTCCGGTTGCCCATGAATAATCATCGATAAAAGCTTGTAAACCAAAGTCTTAACAAATGAACATGTTCCAGCAGAAATATGATCTGAAATAAGGATGAAATTAACAACATCAGCAACCAAGATTACATGTTTCCCTGACATTAGCATGTAGTTACATGTAGCATGTCATGTAAACACTT
Source organism: Epinephelus fuscoguttatus (assembly GCF_011397635.1). Taxonomy (NCBI): domain Eukaryota; kingdom Metazoa; phylum Chordata; class Actinopteri; order Perciformes; family Serranidae; genus Epinephelus; species Epinephelus fuscoguttatus. Next base: position 36,692,081 of record NC_064761.1, read on the forward strand.
TCAGCAAAGTGCCTGGAGCAAATGACTTTATAAAGAAATCTGTCACGAGTTGAAAAAAGTTGGAACGTTGCATTTACCTCATTGTTTGAAACTTTGGCCATGTTTAATATGAATATCCAACGTTATAACGTACTGGTAGATAAAAGCATAATGGGTCCCCTTTACTCAAAATATTGCCAAGTTGTAAATTGTTCATACAAAACATATTTACAGAATGTTCACTGACAACATATTTCATTTGTTTTCCTATAAAATGGCTCTCGCCAAACCCTGGAGACCTCCTTACAACAATGTGGTACAAAAACTTCTTATATTTCCTCTTTAACATTGAGTGAAACATACTTGGCAAAACAAATTAAATGTAATACAAAATGTAAGGTAGACAGGGTAATGTGATCACCTGTGAATTACTTCATAAAAGAGTTATTGCTCCAGCTTATGTGTCATCATAAGAGGCTGTAATCAATACTTTTATATTAACAATGGATCATATGATGACTTGAATGTGAAATGGGTAACTCACGGTGATAAACACACAGAGAATTATCACCCCACTCTGCTGTTCCCCTCGACTCTTCAAGTGTTACTGAGACTTTTATCTCATTGTTGAGTTTTACAGCCTGTAGTTTTAGTATTTTGGTGCCCTCTTACTGCTCCCATGGTGTTGTTTTTGGGCTGTAGCATGCAGCTGTCTCCATTTAAAAAGCTCTAAAACCCCACAGTGCATTACATGCCCAGCAGTAAACAGTAGAAAGACACAGTTAGGAACTAGCTGGTGAACATAGAGGAGCATTTAGCAGCTAAAAAGGCAGCTATTTTCTCATTATCTCCTGAGTAGCTAATGGGGAGTGAAAAGGGACTAAATAACAGACTTATAGTCAGGTAAACAAGCACATTCTGATGTTATTCCGTATCTGCTACATGTGTAAATGTATGCTAATGAGTTAGCCATAACAACTTTACAAGATGATATATGTCAGTGCTGTGTTTACAATTTGCCCTCAAGTGCCCAGAAAATCAATTATCATAGGTTTAAGCACACGGACAAATCATGTTAGCAGAACTGCTCGTGGCTAAAAGCAAACTGTACACAGAGAGGCACTTATAGATCAGACAGAACTGTGTGGGTGTATACATGTAACATGAAGGCCTTGGAGAAAGGTTTGCTGACACTGTCTCATAGAATTAAATCAAATGACTGTTAAGTTTGAGAAAAAACATCATGTTTATGCTCATGTAAACAGTCATTATTATTCATATAGCCCATTTAAAAACAACAGGAGTTGAACCAAAGAACTAGTCAAGGCAGATAGGTTAGGATTTATTAGGATTAACATAATTAAAGAAGTAAAAGGTGCATGAAAGGCAGTGATAAATAATGCAATGCAATTAAATAATAATAAAGAGAAAAAAACGACGCACATGATGAAAGCAAAAGCAATGTAAAGAAGGATAATTAAAATTAAAAAGCGGTATAGAGGATGTTAAAAACCTCAGACTGAGCTAAGAGAAAGTGAAAAAAGACGCATCTTTAATTGTGATTTACATTTTTAAGTGGTGGAACAGGACTTAATGTGGGATAGGAGGCTATTACAGAGCCTGGGAGCAGCAGCAGAGAAAGCTCAAAGGTTGTGAGGCTGATCTGAGGAACCAAGAGGGAGAATGGAGTTAGCAGGTTGGTAATCTTCTGTGGAGATTATAAATTTAAGGCTTTAAAAACAAAAAGCAGGATTTTCAAATCACGCATGTGACAGGTAGCCAATGCAGATGAGCCAGAACAGGCGTGATATCTTGTCATCACTTTGTTCCAGTTTAAAGTCTTGCAGCTGATTTTTGAACCATTTGGAGTCTAGAAAGAGATGAGTGGGCCACTGAATAACTGTTTCCAGGTCCTGATAAGATCAAATCAGCTTTAATTTGGTAAAGATTATAAGCTGATAAAAACTGCTCTTCATAACACAACTGACTTGTTTCTTAAAATTCAATGAAGTGTCCAAGAAGACACCAAGATTTCTGACGTTACTAGGCAGGTTTGCAGATAGGGGCCCAAGCACATTAGTTAGGCTGCTGATGGAGCTAAGAGGGCCAAAGATGATCACCTCGATTTGTTTTCATGTAGTTGGAGGAAGTTCCTTGCCATCTGACATTTAATGGCATTTAAACAGTGAGAGAGGTTTTCCAGTGAGCAGGCACTGTCAGGTGTAACTGGTAAATAAAACTGTGTATCGTCGGCATAACAAAAACTGAATATGTGTGAACGGAACATGCCGTGGGTAAAAGCTGGGAGAGAGCTCATAGGGAAGGTTATTGTGAGGGTTACTCCTGCAGCCACTGGAGCAGAGGTACTTAACTGTTTTTCAGCCAACGACCCTGTACAAGATAGAGGATATACTGGGACTCTCCTCGTGTATGTCCCTTGGAAAAAATTTGACGTAGCCGAGAAATTGTACATTTACTCATGGACAAGAGGCTCATACTTGTGACTGTGCGATATGTGAACATTAATGGCAACCTCCTTGGCTGAACTGTAATGTTAGCTAGCTCAGTGGTGCTAGGTGAGTTAGCAGTAGATGTTTCCTTCTGTGCAGTGATACAGTCCGCGGGTGTAGTTCGGTAGAGAGAAAATAGTTCCTACAGGAAACCACTTGAAACGAAGTCTGTGGATTATCATGATTTCAGGAAGGAGACACTGCTGCTGAGTTTTTCAAATGTATTTTTGGTGCTTCGAGTACCACAAGACAAGTGAAACCCAGTTCCATTATACTGGAGAGAAGGCAGGTCCATCAAGGTCCATCCCTTGAACCATGAACCATCCCTTGACATATATCTTTCATACATTGTTACATGTCCTTTGTAGTCCTGCAGCTAGCAACACATAAGACTCTGAAGTCCAAAGTCAAGCTAAGTAAGTCCTAAGGCTAGTCCAAGCCCTGAAGCAATGCTAAGCTAACTTTCCTCCATTAATCTGAGGTATCATCTCTTACCAAACTTAAAGCCTGCAACTGTCACAAACACTGTAGCTGTATTATATTATTATATTATCTCTATCTTATATCTTATTATTATAAAAACTAGGATTAGGTAAGATCTGTCCGTCTAAACCTACAGTAGAAAATCTTTGTTATTCACCGAGGTGGGATGAGGAAGAGGCAACCATGATGGACACGATGCTGAGACACCAGTACAGTATCAGTATCATGGTTACATCTCAAAGTTGTGTATTGTATGCAGCTGATGGGAGTGAGAGTGAGGTTGCAATGTCAGGGGAGATGGGAGGACGGTGGATTGAGGGGCTGCAGGGCAAGGCCGGTGCATAATGACAGCTAAAGAGCTTTTCTGTTGGGCATTAAGCAGAGAGAGCTTAGTTTGCTGTATAAGAGCAGGATCAGCACTCACACACAGCCAGCAGAGAAGGTTTGTCTCTGCTCTGCTCATCTTGCACTCATGCGTATGGGTCGGTTGGTGTGTATTGGTCTGTGTGTGTGTGTGTGTGTGTGTGTGTGTGTGTGTGTGTGTGTGTGTGTGTGTGTGTGTGTTGTGCAAGTGCAGCTGTTTTCAAAGGACCAGTCAACAGGGCAGCCACTGTGTGACAGGTTTTATCAGCCAAGTGTGACACAAAATGAGGCAGTTCAATACACTCAGGAGTTTTGCTGCTACAACCTTACCTGGTCTAGTATGACCAACAGCTTATGGCAACTAGTAAATGGAATTGCACTTGTGAAGCACCTTTCTAGCTTTTTCAAACACTCAAGGTGCTTTAATGCATTCACACACAATTCAGTGGTGTCCAAGGCTACAATACAAAGTGCCACCTGCTACTCAGTTACATTAAACATTCATATGCATTCACACACGGACGACAAATTCTTGATTAAGTGAAGTCATATGGAGCTGCTTTTGAAAACAGCAAATCTACATCATATAATGGGTTTACAAACTCTAAGGATGCTTTCAGACCTAGAGTTCGTTTGCTTTGGTCTGAATCTGGGATTAATTTTGTCACAAAGTTCATGGACTATATCGTGGACTATATTGCTGTCATTGTTCATTTTAGTCAAACCATACAGTTTGAAAACGAGGCGCGGCTCCAACTAGAAAACAATGTTTTGATGCATTGGATGTGCTGAATGTGCATATTAAGGCAGTACAGGAGGAGGTGCACATTAATAATCCTCCAGGACTGTAACATGCTCATGTTTAACCTAAACAATGTGTCATGTGACTGCAGTTGGTTTGGCACCAGAGTTCGTTTGTAAATGGACCGAGACCACCGCCTCAAGAAGGTCTCAGTCTGGTTGTTTTGGTGCACACCTGAGTGCTATTGCTGTGTTCACACCTGCCCAAACGAACCGCAAACGTTAACGAAAGTTAAGTTGGATTGAACCAAACAGGGCAGGTGTGAAAGCACCCTTACACAACTCATTCAGTATAATATATAAAAATATATAATTATAAAGTTTCATTTATCCAGTATCATGCTCAGTACTTCCCAAAAATTTCTGCTAAAACCTTGCCAGTTAAAACAGACAAGTACTGCGCTTGTGCTATTTATGTGGAAGTGTTTTTAATGTGACTGTTTTAGCAAACATGCATGTGTTTGGAAAGTACTGAGCATATCACTGGATGAATGAGACTTGGATTATACTGAATCAGTTGTGTGTGAGTTTGTAAACAGATGTTTTGATATAGTTTTGCTGACCTAAATTCATGCAGAATGTTTGCCCATTTTGGGTTCTCCGTATTAGTAGTAGTATTCCTTTAGTAAAATTTACCTAAATATTGCTTTAAGTAAGGTTTTGGCCTTCTCTTTATTATCTCACAGTTGTGACTCAACTCCACTAGTGGGAGGCTAGCTTAAGTCAAACCACAAATACTGCTGCTGCTTATGTAATCTGTGTTATAAATCTCTGACAGACTTCATACTGCCCATGCAACACCTGGAGCGTTTAAATAGCAACCGAATAAAGAAAATCAGACAGAATTTTGGGTCAATCGTATGGTTATTTTTTGATAGGGGTACGGTGAAGCTGTGAGCCCATTTAGCCCCATCTTACCACTGACCCCGAGTAAACCATCCACTGATGAAAACTATGAGATGGAGTTAACAGCCCAGATCAAATAAATCCAGTAAGTAGACTTTGAGTCATGATTATTTTGTCAACCTACTACATAAAGGTTTGTCTCCCGCCTTACCTCTCCCCTGTCGCTGTTGTGCTCCCTGGGAGAGGTAAGCGACGTTGCTCTTGTAGTAATTTCCGTGTTTTAGTGCCGTAAAGCTGTTTATAAATTAATTTTATGCTGACATATTCTTGTGTCACTTAATTTGTGTGGGGGCTCGAGTTAAAATGGTTGTAATTGATGGAGGGTTTTATTTTTACCTCTTGCTGTTGGAACTGTCAGGAATAAAAGGAGGTCGCTTCCAAAGATATCCACAGTCTGGGCCTCTTCTTATCAACACAATGCAGACATCACTAGAGTCCACTGGCTGCATATCTCTCTCATGTAAGCACTACTCAGATTGGGCAGCTCATTGGTAGAAATAGGTAGAAACGTGAGGTCATCAGCAGGCAGTTGTATTTGGTTACTCCTCTCATTCTCTACACCTGCCATCCACAAACCATCCACCAAACGCCCTGAGACACTCTCTCCAGTCCTGGGTTTTATCCAAGTATCCCTCCTTAACTTCTCTATCACCGATCACTTGACCTAGAAATCAAACAAGACCTGCCAACTTGAAGAACATCACAATTCCTTAAATGTGCCTGGAGGAGTCGAGGAGAGAGGAGGCTTCCAGAGGAGAGGATACACAAGTGCAGCCTATACTGAAGTGTTATTGCTACACGGAAATAAATGTTTCTCCCCCAGCTCTGCAGCTGGTGTAATTTACCACAGGACAAGCACCACTTCACAAATGTAAGAGCTCACAGTTACAATTTATTTCATAAGTGTATGATAATTATTTAAGGTGGACAAAGGCCGTGTGTTGGTTAAAAAAAATGAAGCTGTTTGAAGTATTCTAGGGCATTACAAATACATTCCACAGCTGTAATGTAATGCAACTTATTATAGGGACTGATGATCCCATCTCTCCTCTGCATCTCAGCTGAGCCTCTGCTCACCTGGCATTCCCTCCCACCTACACACCTGTTGCCAGGTTCAAAGGTGGCCTGTCTGGCCACCCACCCCCTCACCTCCATCTCATTCACTCGTCAGCCACTCTACACACATACCAGTTCACCTCCTTTTGTTCCTGGTTAGATCATCGCTTGCTGCATGCGGTTTCCCTTTCGCCAGTCACGCGTCTACCTGTTACCTGCCTACTTGTCTTCATTTTTATACAATAAACCATTGAGCTGCACCATTCTGTCCATTTCATCTGTGTCTGTGTCCGTCCTCTGCTTCCTGCACCTCTGACAGTGACAGCTTGAACAAAAGTCTTGAATTATTGAGAAGAGTGACTGAACTTTACTTTGTCTGTTACCTTTCTCCCACTGAAAGCATATACAAAGTTCCCTACTGTGAACAGGGTACGATATTTCTGACAGCTGCAAAAAGAAATATTGTTTAAAAACACAGGACCAAAACAACCCTCAACACCATTACTGCTCTCACAGCCTTTGTGCAAATGACCGGTTCAGGTGGAACACAGCGCCTAATGATACAAACAAATGTATTCTGGTTGCAGAGGAAGAACATTTCTGTACTTCTCTAATGGAAACACCTTCCAGCTTGTTATTTTGGTCCTTTTCTACAAGTTTGGAATTGTTCCGACTGAGTTGTGCACTGCAGGAATCTCTTATGACATTTAGTTTTTAGGCTTTAGCTGCTGCAAACACAGTATGTAGATGTGCTCTCACACAATAATAGTTATGGTATGATCTTGCAATTGCCACATTTCAAGTACTATATAAGCCTGTGTAACATATTCCCAAAGGAGACCGCTGTGATCTGAGAAAACAATATGTGCTTGGGGATTACAAATACAAATTTATCAAAGAATCTGCTGGGTATAAAAAAAGCTACCATTTGTTGCATTATGGGTAATGTAGGATCCAGAATTTTTGGAGCTTAAGCCACATCAGGGACCAAAATGTTGCTACATTAATTTGGGCTCTTTGTCAAATCTGTTTCTTAAAGGTCACCCAATGACTTTGTCATGCAAGAAACCTGGGTGTGTTGGTTGTTGATATTCCGGAAAGCTGTGTCAGTTTCTGCCTTTTACATGAATTGTCTGTTTTCAAAATACACTTTTGTATTGTACAGTTTCCATACAGTTTCTTTCAAAATAAACGCACTACATTGGTACAACACCGCAAATGGACTTTATTTTCCTTTAACAACACAACACAAGTGGTTAAATTTTGCCTACTCACGCACAAGGTTGGGTTTAGGCAACAAAAGCACGTGGTTGACTTTAGGAAAAAAAGAACAGGCCTGGCCTCCCGGGTGAAAGTCGGTGGTTGTTGGACCCATCCACCACCAGCACCATACATGGCCTTTCGTCACCTTAACTTGCGTTGTTGTCCCGCTGCATTTCCCCCTGACACCACCAAGCAATAACAGCAACCAGCCATGTATCATGCAGACGTGAAGGATGGCTTTTTTTGTCGGTGTCTGACGCCGGAAGTCACTGACCAAGCGCCAGTTTTCAGAGACTTTGTAATAAGACTGGGTTGAAATGGTTGTCTGTTGTCTATAAAATTTAGCTACCAAAGTAAAGAACAAATACATCTCCAGTTTTTTTTTTTAAGTGGTTGGAAACATTTTAAGTTGTAATGTACAAACTGCACATATATTTTCATGCACTGCACACACAGACATAGAAATAACCTATATAACAGACTCAGCGTCACCTTTGTAAGGTAAATGTGTAAAGTCTAGTTTAATATAAAGTAACAGCTGCAGAATGTTGCGTGCATAAAAACCTTATTACAACCCATATTTCCATTTATTGTTTGGCTGCAATGTCTAGTGGCCGTACTAATTATGAGGGGAGCAAAGGAGGAAGTCAGGTGATGCAAGGAGGAAGTAAGATAAGATTTAGGGTCTGGCCATGAGTAATGCAAATGGCCCAACTCGAGGGGCGGCACCAAGCATGCATTTGTAAATATCACTGCACGCAATTGGATAACACTACGACCAATCAGAACAATACACAGGGTGATGTATACGCTTAGCTGCCAGCGAAGCTAACTGGTAGATTAGACTCTTGCCGTATCCGGTCGGCAAAACCGCAAAAACGTCTTTCTTGCAAAGGAAAGATTCAAGCGCTGTCTTCTGTTCCTCTTTTAGAGAAACAGCCAAGTCTAACTCGTTCATTGTAGCACCCAGAGCCGTTTCAAACAACTGGTGTTCATCCGTAGCCATCTTGCAATGTTTACTGACTGATTCTGGACTTCATCGTCACACTGCTGTCGTCATCTGTTTAGCTCGCCTCTGGCCCGCCTATATCAGATACACCAGAGTGATTGGTGCAGCTCGGTTTCATGGGCATAGGTAATGAGCATCATTACTGATTGCCAGAGTGACTCGCTGAGCAAATTCAAATTGTGCTCTTGCGAGAACTCTGGCTTTCCAGGGTAACAAAATAATGTGCAAAGGTAACATATCCGCAGTTTGCAGAAACATACAATGACAACATTTATTCTTGCAATTTTGTTTTAGAATAAAATGTTGTCTTTATTTTTTTATTTTTTACTTATTTGTTTATTTGAAGGGACAGAGCATATTAATAGACATTTCTGTAAATATGCCAGATTTAGCCAAAGGCTAATTTTCATCCGTTGTCCCTGGCCAGGTGTTACAAAGGCTCCCTGAAATAAAACAAAGTGAACTATGTTGAGGGAACAAACATCAGTCTTATCTTAAAGCACCGATCAGTAAACTACAACTAATTAAAATTGATTAGTGTGTGAACAACAAGTAATAATGACATTGCTAAATTAACATACAATTGACAACAAGACAACATAAGACAGCCTTAAATTAATACAGAACACAAGGGACAAAACGAACTTCACAGCAAGCAAATAAACATGCAGGCAAGAAAGCAGTTAAAAACATGTATGCAAGACAGTACGTAGTTAAGACATAAGCAAGCCAACCCTCAGCGCAGCATGCTGGTTAGACATCAGTCAGAACCAGAGTGACTAGCCCAGAGTGCATACAAAACAGCACTTACGCACGAACAGGGTACAACATAAAAGATATTTCACATTGGACAAGCCACACATAGAACAAGACATAGGGACCAAATAACCATCAGGTAGCAGCAGCTGACAGAATTTTCAGTGCTGACAAATTTGGTTACTAATTAGCCACTGTTTTAAATGAGATTTAAATATCACATATGTCCCGACATCCCTAATATGTGTTGGGATGTTGTTCTATTCTCGGGAGGCTTTAACAGAAAATGCTGACTGACTAAAGGAGCTTTTCTTTAGTGGAACAACACAGTCCCCTCTTGAAACCCTCCTTGTGATTTGATTTGATTTGATTTGTACTTGTTCTAATCTTAACAAAAGATCGGAGAGGAGGAGAAGCTAAGATATGTATAATTTTGAACAGAAGACATATATTTACATACTTAATCATGCATTCCCAATTCAGAAGGCCATATTTCTTTAGGATTGTACAGTGGTGGTGTTGTTTTGGCTTTTTATCTAAGATCTTTATCGTCTGTTTATACAATAACTGCAGTGGCTTGAGTGTAGTGTAACTGCCTTGCGACCAGCTTGTTAGACAGTAATTCATGTGAGAAAGGATCATTGAGTGCATGTACGGCTTGGCTGCTTCAGTTGACATAGAATTGCGTATGAACCTGAAATTTACAAGACTTGCTTTGACCCGTTGACATACTTTTTAACCTGTGCCCTGAAATTAAGGTTGGAATCTAAAAAGATGCCAAGGTACTTGAATTCTTTTACCATCTGCAGTCGCTCTCCAGATATACAAATATCCGGATCTACACAAGTGTCATTATTATTTGTAAAGTACATGCCTACTGTTTAATTTTAATTGGACAAACATTTAATTGGAGACAACACTGACTAAGCCATGTTGTAATTTCGACCATTTTCTTTGTGAGCTTGGTCGCAACTTCTGCTTTCGTGGTGCCATGTACATATACCACTGTATCATCGGCATACATCTGTACATGAGCATCAGAACACATAGATGGCAGTTCATTTATATATATACAAAACAAAAGAGGACCCAGTATGGATTCCTGTGGGACACAGTAAAATGTACAGGTGTACCTAATAAAATAGCAATTTAGTGTGTGTAACATATTAAATACCCATCGCTGTAATGTGTCTGTCTTTTTCACTGCCTAATAAATCATTATTGTCCTCTTTCTGTGTGCAGGGAGCAGCTCTGAGACAACTGGTTTGAGTTGTTTCTGTTTAGTTATAATTCACTCTCAAATGGACCTGTTGCCTCCTCACTGCTTAAACAGTCCCTACTTCTTACTGAACATAGATAAAAACAGAAACACTGTGTCATGTCGACAAAATAATGTCAAAATGTTGTACATTACATTTCAATATTCAGTCATGCTTTTATCAGTGAAATATTGCAGTTTCTGTTATGTTTCCCACTCTGGTGTGACTCTGCAGACCCTCCTAATACTATAATCCAGACTTGTGTCATAGACTCATCCATACATTTCTACTCAGTGTGTTCTTGTCTGGAAACGGTTCACTGTGTATACATACATTGCATAGTGTTTAATGAGTATTCCTTTTAAAGGTAAACTCCGTCTGCTTTCTCATCAGGGTTTAACAGTGACTCAGCTATAGGCCAAGATTAATAATATTAATTGAAAGAATTAGTTCTGTTTTCTAGAAATGGTGTTGTTTAAGGTACTTATCCATAGTTAATGTAATATTTTCAGCACTTTACCTTGCCATCAAACAGCCCTTTGCAACAAGGAAGGAAAGCCTTTACACCGCTCTCTTAAAATCCACCAGACAAAAACATTTTTAATAATATTAATAATTATTATTTTACCTCACACAACACAGAAGTTGCTGGTCGACTGCTGCCTCAATAGTTTGTTTGTATTATTGTGTGACTTTCCACAGCAGTACATTGTTTAGCTTCTGTGCAGGTTAGGGGGTTAAAGGAGTATTGCTAATTTGGAGGATCAATAACACACAGTTCTACAGAGGGCTTGACACATTCGGCGAGTTAAGGGGTTTATATGAAGCAATGTCATCATGCACAAACGTATGTCGGGTCATGAGGGAAAACTTTTTTAGAGGGGGAAGGGAAAATAGCATTTTTACACTAAAACATACACAGTTTGACCAAAATTTGATTGCTCACATTTGAATACAAAAGAAACATGACTGGAAAGCTACAGAATGATATAAAAACCTAAAAAGATAGTGGACCCACCCTTTAATTTGGACTAATTCTTTAACATTTTTCTGCTACACTGTGTACGTTCTCCTCAGAAATATGTCATGTTTAATCTTATCTCACTTCACTAATGCTGGGCACACACACACACACACACACACACACACACACACACACACACACACACACACTCTTCCCTCTCCGCTCTCCACACAGAGGGATCAGGCCTCTATAAAGTGTCTGAAAACATAAAGGTCTTTGCCTCCTGTGTACCTTGTCATCACACAGACAGGCACTCTTATTTGATGTTCAATTAGAGAAAGCATTTGATTGATTGGATTGTAATCCCCTATTGTGAGAGTAAAGGAGCCAAGGGGTTATTTTTAGGGCCTATTTGAGAATATGACGGAGCTTTAGTCAGAGGGGTGATGGGAAAGAAAGGGCTGCATTTTGTTTATGGAGCCCCTCCATAAAGCTGTTTGGCTGTATTAAGAGCGATGTGCTGGAGCTGTGTCGTGTATTAACTTCAGTGTATTTACAGTAAGCTTGTGGGTTTGTTTTTAGCCTGGATTTGTGCATTGATGTTTTCACACACACACACACACACACACACACACACACACACACACACACACATTTCCACATAAAAACACCAATTAGAGCCAATTTCAGCTTGTGTCAACATTGGACTTACCCTATATGTCAGAGTTATGCCACTTAACCAACAAGCTAATGATGCTTGTAAGAGCATAATGATTTGAGAGGTCTGTGCTATGGTACAAAGCAACAATAACACACGGGTATGTTTGGAAAATAAAGTTTGCCAGTGTTATGTTCATTGACTGGATTGTAAAGCTTATTTTACACTTGTGGATGAACTCACAACTCAGAGCTTATTACTTAAGTAAACACACTAATACATCAATTAAAAAATACTCAGTTATGGGTAAAAGTCCTGCAACTAACAACCAATTTAAGTAAAATAAGTATTATCAGTAAAATGCACTTGAAATATCAAAAGTAAAAATACTTATTTTGCAGACAAATGGTTGCTGTGACTGATATGATGTTATTACATGACAGTCTTTGATTCATATTGATGCATCAGTGTTAGAAGAGCATGTCACTGTTAATGTCCTGATACACCAAGCTAGCAGTCCGCAGGCAGTCAATGCCGGGCCATTGGCTAGCATCCGTGGCCCTTGTTGCTGCGGTGTGTCCCACACCGTTGGCCCTTGTCTGTGCTAGTCAGTTTTTATTCCACCAATTCAGCATGGTGAATCGATGTCTGTGACTTCAAAGCCCATCAGTAAATGAAGTCACTCTGATTTTCAGTTCAGCTCAGTGCACAAGAAAAGAAATTAAAGTGAGGAAAGTAAACATCCAGAGGGAGTGAGACCAAAACAAACTTATTCCATAAAATAAGATTACTTTTCTTTAGCCATAGCAACAATGTTTTGTGATAATTTGTGTCACTGTTCACTGGCGCACAATAAATAGTCCGTGTTATTTCAATATTGGATTGTGTTGTTAATAGGCTAACAGGCCAACTAGCATCAAAACGGTCTTCCAGACCAATGCCGTCTGCTGGTGTGAAGAGTTATGCAGGCACAGAATGTACGTGCTGGTTGGCCATCGGTTGAAGTCTTTGTGGTGTGTTAATGCAACTTTTTGGCCGAGAAACGCCAATCTCATGCAACGCAGCAAGGGGTTTTTGTCAGCACTAGTTCTCTGAAGTCAGTTAGGTGTGTCTGGGCCTTTACAGGCATCAATTACAGTGCAGTGTATGGGGTGAGGTTGGGTGAGCTGTGGCAACAGCATATGTGCCTCTCTGATGTTTCCTCCTCGTCCTTTCATGACCAAAATAAACAAGGGAAATATTGGCAATAATGCATTATTATAAACTGTACAGGTGTAACGTTACAGACCTCTGCTGTCAAACAAACTTCTACCTGCCACAGAGCTTTCAAACAAATCTTTATTGACAATTGTCTAGAGCAAGGAAAGCCCACAGACTGCACAGTTTGAGCACATAAATCATGAGCTTTGGCTTAACAATGACAGTCCAGTGTTTCACGGCCTAGATAAATCTAGACCCCCCCCCCCCCCCAAAAAAAAAAAATGAGGTCAAAGGTCATCTGTGTAAACAGCTTAGCAATCAGTTAAGACTTATATTTATGTTTAGTGAAGGTGACAATCTCTTGATCTCTTGTAGTTGTAGTAATTATGACTGGAGCAAAAGAGGATGTCGGGTGAGGTAGTATAAAGAGCAACTACTCCTCTATGTAGAGAGGAGGTTAGTGTGGTTTAATGGGCTAAACAAACATAGGACTTTGTGACTGGGTCAGACTGACTGTTCTCCTAATCAAATCTAACAGGCAGGAGCACTAATTCGGGAAACAATGTGGGTCATATTGGAGGGTAGGAACATTTGACCTTTGTGGTCGTATATGGATTAGTGGACATGTTGGATAAATCTGAGGGGTTGTGAAAGGATAAACAGGGTAGGATGGAAGAGAAAAACGTTTTGCAACACAAATCTATATTCAGTTCTTTTTGGATTTTTTTCTAATTTCTCTTTGTTAGTGAAATATTGAAGACTTTGACCTATAAGGGACTTAAACACATACTGAAATAAAACTATGTGAGAAGTTTAGAGGGAAAATATCTCTGTTGGAACAAGAGGTCCTCAAAAAGGGCTTATAATTTTAGCAAGCTAATGTGTCTTTTCTTTAAAATCTTGCTGTTAAATAAATGCAGTGTAGTTATAAGTACAGTATTTCCTTTAAGTAAATTTTAAAGTAGCATAAAGTGGAAAAACAAGTAAAATACAAGTACTTCAGAAAGTACAGCAAATATAGTAATTGAGTGACTTCACAGTATTTATTTACTTTCCATCACTGCAAAATTATAATAGATAATGATTTGAAAAGTAATAGTAGACATGAAATCTGGCAAAGGGCTAAAACATCCAGATAATGACTAAAAACTACAGAGGCCATCATGTCCTGGTGTCAGTGTGAAATTGTAGGGGAAAATGCAGTTCAGTAAAGCAGGAAAATAAATGAGGAGAAGCACTTAGTGTAATGCTCCACATAGAAAAGATCCCCATCTTCTGCCTGCATGACGTCACACTGGGTCAGGGGGCGGAGACAGACTGACCTGCTCTGTGAGGCGCCGTGTCCTCAGGAAGAATCCCAAAAGACAGCCAATGACCACAGCCAGCACCGACATGATGAGGAGCCCATTCTGTTTGCAAACGTTCTTCACCCTCACCCACACTGCGTCCAAAGCCACGGCCATCGTGAGTCAGCTGTCCTGCGTCCTACCAGCAACCCATAAATGTACCCAAGCCAAAGCTTAAAATCCAGCTGTGGTGATGAAAACACAACCAACAAAGAAAAAACTCCAGGACTGGATGGGATGTGAAATATCCAATTCTCTGTGATGTTTTAAAGCACCATCAGGCTCAGCATCCCTCTCGTCCTCTCACTGTAGCAATCTGCACTAAGCTCAGAAGATCCTCTCACTTTCCAGGCATCCCCTCCCACCCTGCTCCACCCATCAGCCGCTCTGTGTGAGCCGCCCCACCGCCAGGGGGATGGAACAGCTGGCAACCGTGTCCCTGGGGGTTAACATTCCCAATCCTGTTAGTGCGCTACTGTATTAAACAGGTCTGAGGCTGGATTAAAGATACATGAACAATTTGATGAAGGTTAGCAGAGCAGGTCGACCTCACAGAACAATGTCTGAAAAACTATAAAACAGCATGTGATGGTTAATGAACTGCACACACACTTCATGTTGATGATGAGGTCATCGTTGGGCTCTGTTACACTGCAATATGACATGCAACTATGTATGCAACTATGTAGATGTGAGAATCATAACGTATCACATGCGTAGCTTTGTCATTGCTTATTTGGATCCACATTAACTATTGCATTTAAAGTAAATGTTCCACTTGAATTTAGCCATGTTTTTATGGGTAGGGACAAACCAGCAGATAGTTTTCATCCCTCAAATGCATTTTAGCATCTTTCAGCTCATTGTTTTGGTGCTACAGCCAACACCTTTGCTGTATTAGCTCACTCTCACCACTGTCATCAACATTGTTTCCAGCAGCAGGAAGCTGTTATGAGTAATAACCTCACCATACACTACCTGCCCAGCACCAACCCTCAAACAGACACAGGTAGCAACTAGCTGGCAAACAGCAGGGGAGCATTTAGCAGCGAAAGAGACACACTCACAAGCAACTAACTCTTCATTTGGAGGTAGTTAATGAGCATCAACTGGCTGGTGACTATATGCAGCTCCTATCCTCACAGTCCTCACTCTCCAACAACACATTCTCACTCCGACCTGCCTTTTGCCAGGCCGCCATTGTAAATAAGAATTTGTTCTTAATGACTTGCCTGGTTAAATAAAGGTTAAATAAATAATAAATATTGACATTTTGGTCATAGACTTTCCATGTCCACATACAACGTGCAAGGTACCCTAGGTGCGTTGGCTGTTGACGTTCTGGGACACCATGTCAAGTTCTGCCTGTTACATGCATTGCCTTCTTTCAAGATACACTTTTGTATTTACAGGAAATAACTGCACTACGCTGGTACAACAGCAAACACACATGGTTAGGTTTAAGAAGAAAATAGCAGGGTTTGGCTTTAGAATATTACGGGACGCAAACTCCACTGTCTCGTGTGATAGTCGATGTTTGTTGGACCCCATCCCCCACCCAGACTTTCACCGCCTTAACTTTCGTCCTTGTCCCACCCCATTTTGACCTGACGCTGTCGGACGCCACTAAACTACAACAGCAACTGACCACGTATCATGCCGACGTTAAAGGACCCTTTTTCGTTGGTTTCTGGCGCCACACCGGATTTTGACGACTTTGAAGTGAGACCAGGCTCCCACCAACTCTGAACAAAAATAGCTGATTCCTAAATGTAGATTCAAAACATTAACAATCCAGCTAAGAGGAAGAAAACATGTAAATGAGACACGTGAAATAATAAATCAATTAGTATTAATACAATAGGTATGATTAGTAAATTACATAATCATAAATATAATTACAAAGAAAGAAAGAAAACATTCCTTTCTTAGTCCCCTTGAGGAGAATTTTTTTTATTTTTTTCTGATTACACACACACACACACACACACACACACACACACACACACACATTCACAGGACTGAAATTAGCACACATGCACAAACAGGACCTCTACATATACATTAATGAAGAGATGTCAGAATGAGGGGGCTGCCCATGGGGTGCTCAAGGGCACCTCAGCATCACCCAGGAGCATGAACTGGCACCTCTCCAGCTACCGGTCCACATTCTGTGTTTGGGCCAAGCAAGGACTTGAACTTGTGAACCTCTATTCCCCAAGTTAAATCCCCACGGACTGAGCCTCTTTCGTCCCAATTATAATCATTATATCAATTATTAATTAGAACAAAAATTATCCTTGTTACTGTTATTGCCATCATTATTATATAAGTATCATGTTTTAGAATTAGATTTGTTCCCTTGATTAAAAAAATCAGAGGCTGTTACCTGAAATATCAAATTAATGCAAATTAATGAAGGGAAAGAGAGGCAGCAGCAGTGACTGGTCCTCTCAGCTCATTAAGTTTAATCCTGAGGAGGACAGCTGTGATTCAGCATCTTAAACTCTCCTTAATGAAAATAACTGAGGTGATTAAGGACAAAGAAAAAACTATTTCATTTAAATGCACTCTATAAAGGTCCAAAACTCATTTATTCAGTATCTAAAGTCTGACATGTTATAGCCTGTATACTACCTACCACTGAATTTTTTACCTCTCACAAACTAAATCAGGCGTGTAATTGAGTTCCACACAGCTCAGTATTTTTCTTCTCTCTAATTGTCGACAGTCATCCAATCTCGCTGTCGTCTTCAGTGTTAAAAGTTTTCCTTTTGTAAGTTTCGGACTTCTATGTGGGTAGAATTTTTGTCGGTTTTCATTTAACGCAATCGTCCCTGGTTAAGCAACTTCACACAAAAAACATAATATTCATGTAAATGTTGTACAACTACATGCGTTGACTTCGGCCTTGTCTGCTTCCCAGGAGGCAGACAAAACTCTGAAAAGCTGTGTTTTTCTTCTCAGCCCACTTCTGTGTTCATTATTTAAATTCCAAACGCAATGTCAAAATCACTATGATGAATATGAACCTAGTGAAGGCGTCTGCCAAGAACGAAACAAGTCTTTACATCTCTCTCTCTGGGCCACTTAAAAATGAGGTTGTTTCAGATTTGTTCTTGAATGTTTCCGCCCTGTCTGAAAAAAGTTTTGAATGAGTCTATGAATATATAAACAGAAAGCTGGCTTACAAGAGTAATATGAGAGTAAGGTGACTGCAAAGCTTTAGAGAACCTTGGAAATCTGTCAGTTTCAGTTTGGGGAACATAACAAAAATTAATGTTTTTTAAGCTTTCCTTTTTCCGCGTCATCCACAGCTCATTTATTTTCATCCAGATTAATATGAATTTGCTGCCAGTTACATAGATTGTGACATCTTGCTTTTTTTTTTTTTTTTTTTTTTTCCCAATACTTGTCTGCATTGGTCTTCATAGCTTAGCGCCACTGAAGGGTGTAAGCTTCTTGTGAAGATTGATGCACTGTTAATCTTGCAGTCAAGTATTTTATACCCATAATGCGTGGTTGTGACCATCACCCACCCTCCCTGGAGACTAGCCTAACAGCCTTTATTGGAAAAACTTCCTAATATGAGTCAGAGAGGGCCGTGATACACCAAAGTGTGTCAGGGGGAAAGTAAGGAAACAAGCAAGGGGGAGGGGGTAGGTGCTTAAGTCCTGAGTTATATAGTGACAGTGCATGCGGAGAAGAAGGAGGAAAAACAAACAAATGAACAAACAAACGAAAGAAAGAAAAAAAACAGGGGAGAAACAGGCAGTGTAGCTGATGTATTGTAGCCTTGAGGTGGTTGTGCTTCATGTAGATTATCAAAAATAAACATATACATGTCTACTATACTGTACTGAAAAACAAAAACAAAAGAGAAGTCTATACTGAACACCAAAAATGTGAGAGTCTTGGTGGAGGGGGAAAGCCCGATTTGCAGAGAAGAGTTGCCAGCGCGGTGTGGTAGGTCTGAGACGCAAGTGGGCCCCTTTGGAGTGATCCCATCGGTTCTTTGCGATGCGTCACGGAGCTGAAGTATTGAACATGCATGCGTGTATTTGAACCCTCCCAATGTGTCTATTGTGACATCTTGCTGTCACAATAGATGTAACTGGCAACTAGCTGTAGACAAAATATGTCCACATGGCAAAAAGAGTGGTCCACCTGCATGGCCACCGGACCAGAAATCAGGGGGAATTAATATGTTTGTGAGGATCACCCAGGTCATGGTAATTTTAGTGCTATATCGTAGGCAACTGGATTTGCTTTAGTTTCTTGAAGACGTTTCACCTCTCGTCCAAGAAGCTTCTTCAGTTCTAACGGACTGGTGTGGAGTCACAGACTTTAAACCCAATGTGGGTGTGAACCCTTACAGAGTCACTGGTCACAAGTTGTGAAACGGTCACGGTTAGGTTTGGGCAACAAAATTTAAAGGTTGGGCTGTAAATAAAAATCATGTTCATTTGTTATGGGACATAATGTAATGTGACGTGAGTTCATGTTGCATACGTAAGTTATGTAATGTTACCCTAAAACAACACTGACTTTTGGTTACACACACGAAAGGACATGAACAGTCCTTGGTGAAAGTCCTGTGTTTGTTTGACCCATCCATCCACCCCAACCCCCCACCATACATGGAATTTTTAACTCTTTCTACCAATTCATTGTTCTGACATTGAAAATCCATCAAGTGGTGGCAAAGTGCGGCCTGAGGCCAGCTGCTATGCAATGTTTATGGAAAACTGTGATGGCCGCTCCGAGCTCAGAAAGCTGTGGCAAAGTGCAGCCAAACTAAAAACTAGGCTTAGTTTAAAGGCGCTGTATGTAAGAATGTGGCCAAAACGGTTACTGCACTCAAATTCAAAATACTGCCGCGAGTCGTGTCTGCCCCCCGTTCGAGCAAGTCCGGCTTCTCTGCTGCTAACGCTGAGCAGGAGCCGGCTGCTAATGCTATGTACCGGGACACTGCTAATGCTGCTTGCCGTGCTGCTAACGTTTGTTTCTCAAAAAAACCAGTCGGGTCGATGACCCACCTGCACATGGGCTACAATGTATGATCGAAAATGAAAAACAGTTGAAAGTATTCGAAATGTCCATCCCCGTCTAGCCATGATGCTAGTTAGCCAACTTTGGCTAAAGCTTACCTGTCGAGAGTAGCCACTTCGACATCCGATTTCAAATTCTTCTCCGCTTTCAACCGTCTCCACCATTCAAAAGCATCTCCTATGCAGACCCTCGCTTTGCCTCGAGTTTTGTCTTGGCGTTTTTGGGAATCATAACAAGGTCATTTGGGTTTAGTTGCACCGCCAGCCATTGTAGCTCAGTTGTAACTACTAGCAACCAGGATGCTGAGACTCTACTGACTGCGTGACTGGTAGACGGCAGTGGGTGGCACAACAAGCCAAAACACAAATTCAAAACATAAACATGATTTGCGTACTGTAAAAAAAAAAATATTCTGGCTGTACTATTGTTGTCATTGAGATCAGTATGTTATATGAACATTATTCCTTAGTCTCTGTGACATATTAGGATGATTTTACGACTATTTGCTTTAGATTTCTTACATATAGCTCCTTTAACTTTTGGTGGCAACCAGAGAATACCCAGTGACATGTTGACTGGTGTTACAATGAATGTCTTCCTGCCTGAAACACGTGAAATGCCTCCCTGCCTGAGAAAAATGTCATTATCATGGCAAGCCGCACTTTGCCGCTGCTTGGTGCGTTTTTATCTAATATCGCCGGGGATAGTTTTGGAACCACTTGAAAGCTTGGTGCGTGTCATACAGATGTTAAAGGGTGCCCGTGGCATCGGTGTCGCACACTGGGGGGGATGTTATAAAGCGTCAGTATTTGACGGCTGGTATTAATCTGATCCCAAATGAATGTGATTTTGGCTGAAAGGACAGTGACATGTGCAGGAAAGTCTGTGCATACACATGTCCCAAACATATAAAGGATCACAGCCACTAATGCATGTTGGACAGAACAGATAAAAGGCCAGTTATCATGCCACACTCATCAGATGTAATAAACATTTCTGATCCATTAACCCATCTCAGTATGAGCGGCCTCAGCCAGCTGCCACTGAAGGTCACCCACCAGTCCCAAGCAAATTATGTCAATGCCAAAAGAAAAATGGTGAACACAGTAATAAGATGGAGACTGAGAACTAGACTAGCATTTAACTTGAAAATCAGTGGACAAAAGAATAAAGACGTCCTTTAACAGAACAGGTAAAACTCAATATCTCTCCAATACTCACAAAGTGTCTAATTTTAGAGATAGATTTGTTAATGATTTTTTTCAGTTGGAGGGAAATTGGCAACAGCCAATCTGTGCTGTATTGTTCCGAACTGAAAGCAATTAATTCAGTCGATTTTGTTTCTTGTGTTCTCAACAAAGCACTCTGTCAGAGAGAGAAAACGTGACGTGATATGTAAAGGCTTGTAAGCTGCAGTATTCTGATGTGAATATTTCCACCACCTTAAAACTGTGTGACTGTTTATCCAGAAAGTCCCGCAGCTGTGTCCAATGACAATCTGTATTTAAAGGATCACCTTCCTCTGCTGCGTGGTAGAGAGGTGGCATGCATGAGAGCTTTACAGGTCAGATGGATTTCATTCAGTAATGTATGTATAAATGCCTTTTGAGAATAGCCAGGGGGATTAGCAGAGATGCATTTGACTGGACTTTTACATAGATGTACAGTAGCTGTCAGTTCAAAGGAGTCCCGGCCTGTCACATGAGATCCATAACAATTTCTCTCATTTGTGACACAGCTGTCGTCCACTTTAGGTCTGTGGCAGGATGCAGTGTTGTCAGAAGCAGTTCAAAGAGAGGTTTTCCAACCTGCATTCCCTTTGTGTTGCATTGTGAACAAGCCAAGAGCATTAATCTTAGTTCTCTTAATCCTCACTTGAAATTCCAACCTTTTTACAGAGACTGTCCTCCCTCAAAAAATGACCCCAGGTTGTACAAGCAGCTCATTACGACCTATATTTATGTTTACTGAGGCGCAAGCTCTAGTGGCTGTAATCATGTAATAATGATGGGAGCAGGTGACGGATAATAAAGAGCAGAAAACTCTGCATACAGAAGAGGTCGGGGTGGGTGGATGAAATACGGTTGTGGCTAGGTGGTAAACCTAGATTTGCAAAACTCTCACAAGCCACCTCAAAATATTCTTGTCTCATTGTTTCATGGTGTAACAACGCTGTGGTTATGGTCTAGTTAGATTTAGGTAACAAAAGCACTTGGTTAGGATTTGGGAAACATCAACAACATGATTTAGCTTAAAATACCCACTGGTGGCTAAAAAGTCGCTGAAGACACAACTGATTTTGTTATTTGTTGGTCTCAAACAGTTGTCTGCAGCTCTCACCTAGGTGAAACACTATTCATCATCCCCTCCACCTCCTGCAGGCTGTTCTTATGCACTGTTTGTACGTTTTTGTGCAAAAAAAAATGCACCAAAATTCGTACGTATCTCATGTAATGATAAGCCAGTAATTCATAGATAACCCACATATTTTGGAAGGCTGTGATCACATGACCAATACACTGATGGTAGTAAATAAGGAAGCTGTCCTGAGCAGCCTAGTTAGAAGGCAGGCTGGTGCTGGATGGGTCATCAAAACACAGGACTTTCCCCCATAACATTCCCCAGAGGTGTGTGAGCTTTAAGGACACATTATTTGGTCCACTTTAAATGAACCCTGGTCTGCTTCCACGGATAGTTCAGTTCGTTTGGAGTGGTGTGAACGCTCATTCGAACGCTGGCGCGGACCAAACAAGTGAACCCTGATCCGCTTGAAAACTGGGGGTCTTGGTTCATTTGCAAGTGAACCCTGGCGCAGTTTGCTTACAGTGGGAAATGCAAACAGACTATCCAGCGAACCAAAGAGAGGAAGTGAACCAAAGAGAGGAAGTGATGTAGAACGCATTGCATTTTGGTGTTTTTGTGGTGACCAAGCCGGCTGAAGGGGATGGATTTCCGTTTTCAGTCCTGGCCAATCGATGAGCCGGGTTTTCTTTTTCCTTGTGCTTTTTCCTTCCTGGTCAGTGGTGGTTTCGAGCAATACCGCCCCCAAACAAAGCAGCTGTTGTAGCTGCGTGACGTTGTCCAGGCAGTTTGGTCCGCTTTAAAAAGTGCAGTGTGAAAGTGAACCAAACCAAATGAAGGTGTGAAATTTTTCGGCATTCCCCGTCCAATCGAACCGAGTTCCCCGGACTATCCTGGTGTGAATGCTCCCTAAATCATTTTAGGGTACTTCCTCACCACGAATCTTTTCCTAAACCTAATCACTGCAACTTTACTTACCTAAACCTAACCTCTGTGACTCTACGTTAATTACGGAACTTTGCATTAAGTAAGTAACATTATGGGGCACTAATTTGTCGGATATCATACGTACTGTTGTGTGTGCATTTCTGTGGTTACATAACTAGGGTAACGTAACATACACCCTTACTTACATACTTTCTGTCTGTTGTTTTGTGCTGATTTCTTGTCACTTTAAGTGGCACTAATTAAGAAAATGCTCCTGTGGGACATATTAGAAGGGTAGGATCGAACAACCTACGTAGTTTCTACGGGTTGGGGGACTTTGGGGTTTTTTTAGACAGTCCCTAACATGTTAAAGGGAAACACCACCTAACATAAAAATTCCAATGTTATTTCCACAGCTGAGGAAAATTCAAACCATATCTGTGAACATTAGCTACTGTCTCTCAAAGCCTGAAACCAGAGAAGTCCCAAACTTGTGATGTCATTAAGTATAAAGTCTGAAGCTAGACGATGAATGGATGACTGATGACCCACAGAATTTTGTTTTCTTTTTTTTAACCCAAATGAGTTTTATTCTTTTGCAGTCAGTGGCGTTGGCTGCTATAATCTTTCTTCCACTGTGGTTACGTTTTTTTTCATGATTTTGTCCAGTTGGGAGTTTTGGATTAGTGAAGCCAGTCTATCATCTCTGCCAATCATGGGAATACATGGTACATGTATGATCAGCGTCCGTGCTGGTGGTTGGTGGAGCAGAGGGAGGGGGGTCAGGTCTGGCCGGCTGGTGATGTAATCTCTATTGTTGTTGTTATTGGGGCCGTGAGTGAGAGCGCTGTTTTCTGTGAGACATTGCGATACATCTGTAAGTTTTCTCTGCACCGTTTGGAGTGTTTCAGTGAAGCAGTTATTGCAAGAACTTTACAGGAACATCACAGTGAGCATGTGCACACAGAACTGTGAATAAATGGAACACAGACTCCAAAAAGAGTAAAAGTGTTTGTCACAAAACATAAAACTATTCCTCTAATCACTTTGTTGACTGCTTAAAAGAATGTCGGGCTGAAACGTCGGGCTATAGTTTTCTGTCGGCAAGCTACAATTCTTGTTTTAAGACACAGTCTCTGTGTGTTTGCACAAGTCCAGCCCTGAACCGTTGTGTCTGCTGCGCAGATTTGATTTTATTTATTTATTTTCCCCCAGAGAGGAGTTTTAATCTTTCGTTTGCCCAGAGCTGGAGTGATTCAGGTCGCTTTGTCCTTCACAGTCTGTCCTCAGGATGAGACCATGTGTGCTGCGGTCATGTCACTCGGATTCAGAAGCAGAGGCAGAATCAAAATAAGGTTGGTTGCCAAGTAGGTTTTGATTTTGATTTGTTTTTTTTTATTTATTTCGGACACGTAAACAGAAATGTCATAAAAAAGCAAACAAAAGATTCTCGACACAATTTCGCAATTTGGTTTACATTTCCGAAAAGGAGTAGGAGGAAGTACATACTTATTTAATCCCACCGCCTATCCATAAATCCATTTTTTGTTAATTAACTAGCTTCCCATTACAATAATTAACAACATAAACTTTTCCTTTCAATTAACAAAGTCTTACAAAATATTTCAAAAACATAAATTCACAGTCAACATATACCAAAATACAATTTTACAAAACAAATGTGAGGTAATCTAGGAAAATAACTAGCACCATAAATAAATAAGGCAAACAATATACAAATATACTGCTAAGGATTGTCGTGACTGTACCCTTTGAAAATCATTTCTTTATATCTTTTTTTAAATTGCTTCATGTTTGGACATTTCTTGAGCTCCCCATCAAGACTGTTCCATAACTTTACTCCCCAAACAGAAATACAAAAACTTTTCCTGGTAGTACGAAAACTTGGGGTTTTAAAATTGAATAGCCCTCTTAAATTATAAATTCCTTCTTTTTGTGTAAACATGTTTTGAATATTTGCTGCTAGTAAATGATTTTTTGCCCTAAACATTATTTGTGCTATTTGATAATTGATCAGGTCTTCCAATTTTAATATATATGCCTGTGAGAATAATGGCTTTGTATGATCCTGATATCCAGCTTTGTGAATGAAGTGTATTGCTCTTTTTTGTTTTCACTCACAAGAGATGTGCACTGGTGCATAGCATAAACATATGAAGAGGAAATAAAGGCTGCAGAAATCAAGAATGTCAAACAAATATGTACAATATAATTGTTTTAAAATGAGAGGTTGTTTAAAAATATAACTCAAGTTCACAGTACAGGGAAGATGTGCAACCTACAGGGATATTACAGAGACAGATGTCTATGTCTTTGAATCCTCCACCCCCATTTTCAGCACTGCATTCCTCTCATAGGTGTCAGATTGTACTTTAACTGAGGGTCTCCTACACAAACACACGCCCTCCTCTCATAACATATGAAGGAATCATGAATGGAGGCTGGTGCTGTCCGTGTGTGTCAGCACCGAGCTGCATATGTGTGAGTAAAGTATATGCTAGTGCTGCGATCACATGTTTTGCCAGACTCCATGGTCACTAATCCTTCTCTTTTGCCAATATTTCCACTCTATCTGGTTTCATCAGGCAGGGATTACACAGGATTAGACAACCTCCCAGAAGCTGACATGCATTCATTCATTAAAAACCCAAATGCAGTTGCTCACACGCCTCCAATTCAGCCAAAACGCAGCAATTAGGCCAAGTGCAAGCACGTATATCGCCCATTTGTTCGAATGCCTTGGATATATTTATTTACCGTTGATTTGTCGTGCCAAGATTGTTGTCTTGTGTGCTCTGTGATTATGTAATATAGCAGCGATGACAGCATGAGGGCTCTGATGTCATCAGGGTGGGATACTCGGTACTGAGGAGCAACCTTAGCCTGCCCTTTACCTCGGAGCAGCAGGCAATCAGTCAGAGCGTGACCCTCCGGCTGATGGTTTCTCTGTGCTGATAGAAGAAGCTGAGGCTGACAAGCAAGCCCATTCAGAAAGATTACAGCCAGCTCCATAGCTCACAGTCAATACATGGCATTTTAAAATTTTTTCAATAATAAACTCTTTTCAATAAGTTGCATCCTGATCTCAAAGTAAATTCTTGTGATGTCCTGCCTGAAATATGTAAAGATAAATATGGTAATATGAGGGGCCAGAACCAGTTCTGGTGCAACCTGGACTCCACTAGGTCGTTTTCTTTTTTTCCTCACAAAGCCAGGCTCTCATTGTGCTCTGCAGAGGCTCATGAAACATCTGCTCGGGACAGATGTCATTTTAAGTAAGCCGCACACTAAACGGTTGTCAGGTCTCTCTTTCAATCAGACGTCAACACAAAACCTCCTGACAGCTGATTGGATAAACGCTCCACTCGCTGGGCTGAGGTTAGTCTCTGTTTCGGCTCTGTAAAAACAAAAACAAAACAAACAAACAGAGGGGTTTTTTCTGTGAAGTGCTTCTTACAATATCTAGCAAAACTGGATTCTGAAATATGCTTGAAAACAGGCCATGCAGTGGCAAAATCTTTCCATTACATCTAATCTAATCTTCAATCCAGGTAAAAATGAATTCCATGTTTTATCCTGCTCTGTCAGATGCTATGTTTCCTTGGAGAAACAAGATTAAGAGTGTATTTACACACACTTCAGACCGTGTTTATCCAGCTGTGAGGAGGTAGGAAAGCAAACAGGCTTCTCTTTCTGACTCTCTTTTTTATTCTCTACATACCTGCTTCCTACACTTTTCATGCCGACAACTGAACGCTACATTACAACACATTCAGTGGGAAACATGTGTGCGTATTTATGAACATATTTTCACAGTATCACGTTGTAACACCGACAACTGACCTGTCACCAGGAGGAAATGTTGGCACTGTACATTTCTGCAGTCACACATTTCTCGTTTCACAAGATAATATTTTATTGATTCTTTGGACAAAGACATGATATTTGCAGCTATTACAAAGTCTGCCACGACACAATTTTGATTCACTGCACTTCGGGGGCCTGCAGTTATTGTGAGACAATATTATACTCCCATTTAACGCAATCTGTTACAGACACACGGTGGTGTAGTGGTTGGTTTGCACTGTCGCCTCACAGCAAGAGGGTTTCTGGTTTGGACCCAGGGTGGGTCCAAAATCTTATCAGCAACAATAATCTCTTAATCTGTACACTCATATTCTGTATTGAACTATCTCTGTTTCTCTCCTGATTGAACTGTCCCAAAAGGTAAAGCTTTTTTAGAAGCATCTCTTGCTACTACGTTCCACGGCTGCAATGATAGGCAGATGCTTTGTTGGCAGACTGGCAGAAGTGCAAGCTAGCTTGTACAGTAGCTGTGTGATGTAGAAAGACAACAGAAGTCACCGAAATAATCAAAGATTTTTTTCATATAGTTTACCAGTCAGCTGAAGTTTGGTGGAAATGTTAGCCCAGGCCCAGTTTTTCTTCTGGTTTTCCTTAAAAGTTGCTGGTGTTGTGACTCTGAGTATTCAGACACCAACATTATCAGTTCCTCCATCCACCCATCTTCTAACCACTTCATCCTCTTGAGGGTTGCGGGGGGGCTGGAGCCTATAAACAAGAAAAAGCCAGCAACACTCGGTGTCCTTCGTTGGCAACTTTTAACACCTCACTGGAACAGACGGTTAAACACACAGACCGGTTTCGACAAATGTCTTCCTCAGTGTGAACCCACGCTGACACAGGGAGAACATGCAAACTCCACACAGAGGGGCTGCCACACCTGGGATCGAACCGGCAACCCTCTTGCTGTGAGGCAACAGTGCTGATATCAGCTTGAAACAGTTATATCGGAGGTGGTGACACTGCCATACCTGAATATCATCTTTTTTTAATGGCTGATCACAAGTGAAGCTTTTGGAAAACTCTAAATTGGCAGCTTCCACACAGATCAGTGGAGAAATAGGACAGCATCACTTCTGTGTCTGTCAGGCTGATCAAGAGCAACACTTTGCTTTGTCAGTCATGGTGTCTGAGCAGAAAGGAAAAACAACATGTGGTAAGAGCAGGTTTCAGTCAACGCTGTGATTCAGCTGAGGTGAGTGCAGAGGGTAATGGAAAGGATCAGACACTAAAGACCCTGCAGGACACAGAAAAGGCATTTAATTACTTTTTCATTTAAAAAATGGCGTCTGACCTTGAAATGTCCTTGTGAGTGTGACTGGTATGTAATCCACTTGTGTAAGAAGTATAGGGATGTTTAAAACACATGGTGGCTCAATGCCAGTGTAATGTCGGAGAGGGAAAGTGTATCACAGAATAACAACAATCCTCTCTCTGCACATCCATACAGCTCATTTGAATCTGACAGCAGCAGGAGCAGCAACAGTTGTGGTTGAGTCCCTCTCTCTCTGGTGTCCTCCATGGGACCTTATTTTGGGGCTTATCCAGGGCCTATCCCAGCTGACATTGGGCAAGAGGCAGGGCTGACAGACAACCATTCACACTCACATTCACACCTACAGACAATTTAGAGTCACCAATTAACCTGCATGTCTTTGGACTGTGGGAGGAAGCTGGAGCACCTGGAGAAAACCCACGCTGACACAGGGAGAACATGCAAACTCCACACAGAAGGGCTCCCCAACACTGGGTGTGAACCAGTGACCCTCTTGCTGTGAGGCGACAATGCTAACCACTGCACCACTGCAGTACATTCAATGATAATATCTTAAAATATTCTAAATCAAAGTCTGAGCTTTGAGTAATGAAGCTCTCTCTCTCTCACACACACACACACACACACACACACACACACACACACAGTGTAGCTCCACAAAGACTCAGGAGCGTCTATAAGCTACATTCATTTACTGACACGACGCGATAAGGCTTTAACACAATCAGCCTCTGCTACTGGGAATCAATGGCTGCTCAGATCCTCTTAAAGAAATGCAGCAATGACTGGACACCACAAGGTCAGAGTAAGATCATTTTTGTTTGTTTTATTTTAGTTTGTTTGTGTGTTTGTTTCCCAAGTAAAAAAAAAAAAAAAAAAAAAAAAAAAACCTCAACAATTTATTTTTTCTTCAAACCACCACACATCCACACTGAGCTCCATGTACCTCATCAGCGCTCTAAATACAGTGCCAACAGCAGGGAGAGCAATCAATGCGTCCACCTCCAGAGTCAGATCAAGTTCTTCAGAAGATGGATAAAAGGACACATGTTGTCCTTGCCTACATGTATTAGATGAATCACCCTTTGAGTTACATCATCATTGTGTGACTGATGATAAAGTTACAGTCTTTCAAAGTGTGTCGCTGTTATCAGTTTGTTTTTTTTTAAACATCACAGCGAGCGGCATCCTCCCTCCAGCCCCTCTGATGTTGTCAAAGCTGGACCAGTGATGTAGAGTGTGTTTGCCCTTTAGGTACGGTGCCCCCATCAGGCTGATCAATGTTACTGCTGAAATCCCACAGTCATCCCTGCACTGGTTCAATACTTTGATCTCTGCTGGAGTGTGCGTAAAAATACACTTAAAGTCTCACTTAAGTAAAAGTATTACTGCTTAAATGTCTTTACAGATCAATGTTTAGGTCAAACCAGTGAATGAATGTGTGGGGGAAATGATGTAAAAACTGGATTTTAAAAACAAATATAATTTCATATATACAGATGGAGTTGATGCAGCAGTGAGATCGTGTCTCTTCACAAAAGTCCGTTCTTTTCCTGTCAGAAGAAGTCGAAGAAGAAGAAGAAGAAGTAGTGGAAGAAGAAGAAAAATACATAAAAGTGTAAAATTCATCAGGGGTTATAACATTATAAAAATATAATAAATATTTTTAAAATTCATATACGTAAATATAAAAAATAAATTTAATCAATTAATAAATAAAAATATAGACTTAATTGGGAGGGGAAAATTATAAAAAAAAATAAAAATCTTATATGAATATAATATGTACAATTATAATATGAATATAAAAATACAGTAACTTAAAATTCATATAAATATTTGAAAAATTGATTTACTTTTTATCATTTCATACATTTTTTTTTTCTATTTTTCATGAGACCTTGAAATGGAACCTGCACATTGTTTTCTGTAGCCAAGCTAAAAACACACATTATTCAAAATGTCCCCTCTGGGGAGATCATTATGAATATTATACCCTTGGATTATTATCACTGATACATTAATGTGTACCTGTCCAGGGTGTACCCTGCCTCTCGCCCGATGTCAGCTGGGATAGGCTCCAGCCCCCCCGCGACCCTCAAGAGGATGAAGCGGTTAGAAGATGAATGAATGAATGAACATTAATGTGTGAGCAGCATTTTAATATCTGGCTGATCAAGGTGGAGCAAAATTGTAGGGTAGTTAAATGTATAACAAGCATCATGTTTTATAGGGTCAATTCTGTATGTAATTAATTAATAAGCAGAGTAACTAGCTGTTTAATAAATGCAGCGGAATGAAAGGTATAATATCAACCCCTGAAAAATAAAGTAGAAATTTACACAGCATGTAAATGTTCAAATACAGTATCTCAAAATAGGTTGTTTTGATGTACATAAAGGTAAATATTAAGGCAAATAAAATTGTAATTGTAAAGAAAAGTACTTTTCTGTTTTACATTTATTTACTTTTGTCATATTTTTTTTATTTTTTATGACAAATCTGTTTTAATGTTCATTGTTCTTCACTAAGGTTTAGTCCATCCACTGTAAAATGACACAGTAAAATCAACACTGTTCAGATTTATTTGTCTGTGTTTGCAGATCACGCTGCTCCATGCTGAGGATGAGTTTTTTTTTCTAAATGTAGCTCAGTCGTGTGGTATTAGATATGTCACGGTGAGGATATTATATTTGAGTCAGTAATGAATGACCTTTAATATCAGCTGCCTCTTTGGGATGTTCAGCGTAATTATATTAAACACTGGATCACAAACACAGATCAGCGGTGTCTCAGATGTCACCTGATTTATGTGTGATAGGCAAATTGATTCCATTTCAGACATCAAGTTGCACCTTGGAGATGCTGAAGGTGGTTTGTTTTTGCATCAAATCACTGTACAGGTTTGCTTCATTTATCCTCCATCAATTAATGGTTTAAAACAGGTCAAAATAAACTGTGGATAAATCCCGGGTAGCAGTTTTTTCATTTTTAACTGACAAATATTTTGTTAAAAAAGTGATAGGTTTTTTTTTTTTGTCATGTCAGCAGATCCTACAGCGAACAATAAATAGAAAATAAGTGCGTTGTTGTACCTTACCACAAATGTGATCTAGATGTGCACTCCAGGTCAAAGCAACGTCCACAGATGGTCAAATATTTATAGGAGAAAACTTTGATCTGTGTGAGGACAGTAATCGGTGGAAGTTCACTGGAAGACCAAAAATTACCTCTTGTGTTTTCTTTAAATTAATAATAGGTGAATTCCTCTCACACCCCTCCACTAGTCTATCTGTACAACACTGATGAATACTAAGATCAGCTTCTGTGTCCAACAAAGACAACAATCATCTGAAAATGTAAGTGTAAATGTATCTGGAACATCACTTTTACAGTCGTCTGTGTAAAGTGTGAAGAAAACAGGAGTGCTCACACAACCATGGGGTGCTTCTGAGTTAGTAACAATGGAAGCTGAATATGTCTGATTGACTTTAATTTTCTGTACTCTGTTTGTAAGAAATGAATAGTACAACTGAATCAGGTGAGGAATAACCCCTTCAGAGTCCCCAAGGAATGAGCTCTAAAACGTGGAAATGAGTTGGCATCTTTGCCAAATAAAATAAATAAATAAATAAAACCCAAACACA
Organism: Epinephelus fuscoguttatus; assembly: GCF_011397635.1. Classification (NCBI taxonomy): domain Eukaryota; kingdom Metazoa; phylum Chordata; class Actinopteri; order Perciformes; family Serranidae; genus Epinephelus; species Epinephelus fuscoguttatus. The sequence continues at coordinate 36,723,722 of NC_064761.1, forward strand.
GACACATTGTTAAAGGCAGAGTCACACAGGAGAGGTTTGACATGTTCGTACCATCATAAATGACAAACATTTTGTCCTCCTTTGTGGTTCCGTTTTATTATTTGGTAAAATATAAAACTTTAATTGGTGATTTTTTTTTGTTTGTTTATTTGCGGTGCAAAAGGGCACACAGCAACTCTTCGGCATTGTGGCTAATGGCAGAGACCGGTTTGTTTTCCCCCTCGGCTCTAACCGGATGTGACGTTTGTGGGCGTTCCCGTCATTGCCAACTGTATCTATTACACAGGTCAGTCCCAGTGCTGCCACTGGCCACCAGTGCTGCTGTGACCCCAGAGCTGCCACTTGCGGCGCCTCAGCTGAGGGTGAGGCGGAGGGTTTCGAGTTATTTTCTTATGTATGATCTGATAAATGCAGGCAGAGCAAGAGTAGAGCAAAGAGGAGCTGGGTAAATCAATGCAGTGAAATAAGATTTTTAAAAAAATCAATGTATGAGAAACACTGGACATCGACAGGGATGTACACTCTGATTTTTTTTAACTTTAATCTTTTAATCTTTAATTCACGCATTGTTAACATGAGGTTTGCATTTTTACAGCAACGGTTCTTTGTCTGTGCCATGATGTCCACACTGAAAATGCTGAGATTGCTGTAAAGCATTACACTCTCCCAGGAGATACTACCTGCTCAGTCAAAGTAACACAGTGCAAGAAGGCAGGGTGCAGAGTGGAAATGTAAGAGGCACCATTCTGCCTGTTACAAATCAGTGTAATGTCAAACTGATTTTAAAGCTGTTATTTTAGGGGGGAAGTTGGATAATGTTGTTTTACTATATTATATATATATATATATATATATATATATATATATATATATATTATATATATGTTGGGCCTCAGGGGATTTTTTCACTGCAGTGCTGCAACTGGCCACTAGAAAAATTGCTGCAAGGTTGAGCAGCTTACTTGGGGGCCTGGTCGAGGGATATCATTCAGTCTGTCCACCAAACTGGTCCAGAGTGGAATATTTAAAGATCCAGTGTGTAGAATGTCGGGGGATATATTGGCAGAAATGGAATATAATATATTTCTTTGGTGTATGATCACCTGAAAATAAGAATCATCATGTTTTTGTTAACCTAGAATGAGCTGTTTATATCTTCATACGGAGTCTGCTATGTTGCACCACTATGTTTCCACAGTAGCCCGAAACAGACAAACCAAACACTGGCTCTAGATAGGGCTATTTGCATTTTTGCATTTTCACATTGGCCGCTGTAATTTGCATCTCCTCAGGCACAAGCCAAACACCATCGGAAAAAGGATGATTTTTAACGTGAAACTGTTTTATTCAGTGTTTTACAGGGCCCTATTTCAGAAAGCAGGCTCAACAAACTCTGAGCCAAAAGCTCATCTCCTAGTTGACTGAGCCTGAGCTGGGAAACCCTGAGTTTTCAGTTCAAGAACAGCTGATCAGACTTAGCTCAATCAACTCTGAGTATGTTCAGCCTGGAGGAAACTCATTCACGGTGAGCTTATAAAGCCATCATCAATAGAGGGCAGATGACATGATTCTCAATGGCAGAAAGCGGAGTTAAGGGCAGAGCGATGTACTTCAAGCCAGCTGAATTATACATGCTAATGACATCATGTGCAGAATCAGAACATGTCTTTAGACATAAATCTAATACGGCAGCTGCAGCCAAACAGCATCAGGTGGCATGGGAAAAGATTGCAGAGCGTGTTCATAGTGTGTAACATGATGCGTTTAAGCGTGTCTAATATCAAGAAAATATAGAAATATTTTTATAACTTAACAGTGTTCATATATTCTAATATAATTTGCAATATCCTCTGATTCAGCTGTAATCCAATGGGGCCAAAACGCACTTGGCAGCAACTTAAAATCAAACACAAAAATACTGTGTGGACTTCATTCTTGCAATTTTACGTTGAGATTAATTTAATTGTTTAATTTCACTGTAGCCAACAGGAAGAAGGCTGAGGCCCAAAAAATGGATGGTGGGTCACCGCCAGCCCCATTCATCCACGCTGAGGAGCTGGCTCTGAGCCAGAATAGTGGGCATTGTGTCTCTGAGGGCATCCGAGGTGGCAGTTTATCAGAGCCCATCATCCCCCAGGATACCAGTGCTTATGTAAAGGGTATGTTCACCATCCATCCTCTTTGCCAGTGCATAAGAAACTGTGGGTCCCTTTATCCACTCTGCACTTGTGATACAATACAATTTGCCCAATACAATTTTTAACCCTGATGTTGGCATTTCATCTGTGTCATATTGCAACAGTGCCCGCTGATGGAGTGATTACCCTCCTAGAGCCTCCTGCCGCCACAGATTGTCAGGGGGTCAGTAACTGAATATTGCACAGAGTTTGTGTGATGGTTTTGAGTTGCCTACATCTAACATTATTGGCCCTCTTTACCACAGGAGGATGATGAAGACACAGTGTCCGTAACCACTGCTGTGGGGGCTGATGGGCCTTCAGAGGTATACTGTACATCGTCAGTATCATGTATGACAATTTCTGATTGCTCTGTCCCACATGAAAACGTGTATGCTCTTAGAACACAGTGTGCCTGGCAACTATAATGAGGAAGAGGATCCATCGACCTCCAGAGCACAGCTGAGAACAGCAAGATGTTATTTGCAGTTGTCATCGCTTTTTTGTCCCAATTAGGATTAAGTATTGGACTGTGGAAGTGTCTCAGACTGAACAACGTCTCTCCATAGCTCCCTGTGAAGGATCTGTACAGGGTTCACCTGCAAAGACACATAGCCAGATGTGACCTCCAAATGGACCATATCAGACTGAAAATGACAAAGACGAAACTTGAAATGGAGATACTGGAACACTAGTTAAAGGTGAGTTAGACCTGATGATGGATGATGTTACATGCTGTTACTCTTACTGTTGGAAAATAGTTTAATAAGCAAATATCTGTAATAATATTAAAGCATTACTCTCTTTTTATTTGCAGGAAATAAAGAAAACAAACAAATAAATCACATCTGAAAGAAATTATTTGCAGTTTATTTGAAAGTAGTAAAGAATGCTCTCCTCTCAATATAGCAATATTGTGGAGCACGACACAGGCCACAATTATGCTCTAATTCTGCAGAGAGCCAGGTTGTAGTGTTGCTGTGGTCCAGGCTCAGGGTAAGGGGTCACCAGGCAGCTGTACTCTCTGTCTCCAATAAAGATGCCATTAAACTGTCCTGTGATCATGAGTGGTGGAGGTACAGGTTACAAGTCAGAAATTTCAATTTGCTGGCTTATCGATCCACTGGAGAGACACTGGTACATTAACCCAAATGTAAAAGTCAAAAAACATTCTCACAAGACAAATGTATGTTAATCTCATACATGAGAATAATCTCTTTTAATTCATGATCTGTTGTTGTGCTTTTGTATGTACTTTATTAACTGAAATGTGTAATGTATCTGGAGCCTGAGTCTGAAATGGCTGCGGATAATTCAGCTCCCACTTAAAGCCTCCTGAACATCTGAGTAATTGAAAGAAAGGTGAGCACATAATCACAGACCTGTGCCAGGCTAGTGGCCTGTCTGGGAGGACCCAGTGAAACTACTTTACTCAGTGTTTTTACTGTTTTAATCACCTGCTTAGTTTGTTTTGGCGCTGAAGAGACCTCTGTGGGTAATTAGTCTGCAGCTAAAAACCTCCTGAACAATGAACCCTCAGGGAATACTAACCAGGAGTTTACACTTGGCACATGGTGATGATGTGGCTCTGTTGGCTTCATCACACCCTGACCTCCAGCAGTCACTGGGGCTGTTTGTTGCCGAGTGTGAGGTGGTCGGGATGAGAGTCAGCAGCTCCAAATCTGAGGCCACGGTTCTCTCCTTGAAAGAGTTACTGCCTCAAGCGAGGGAATTTCAAGTATCTCAGGGTCTTGTTCACAAGTGCAGGTACGGCTTCTGCAGTGATGCGGGCGCTGCGCCAGTCCATCATGGTGACGAGGGAGCTAAGCCAGAAGGCAAAGCTTTCAATTTACTGGTCCATATGTCCCAACCCTCACCTATGGTCATGAGCTCTGGGTAGTGACCGAAAGAATGAGATCACGGATACAAGCGGCTGAAATGAGTTTCCTCCATGGGGTGGCTGGGCTCAGCCTTAGAGATAGGGTGAGGAGCTCGGACATCTGGAGGGAGCTCAGAGTAGAGCTGCTGCTCCTTCATGTCGAAAAGGGGTCCATTGCGGTGGTTCAGGCATCTGATCAGGATCCTCCTGAGGCCCCAGGGCAGGCTCAGAACACACTGGAGAGATTACATATCTCATCTGGCCTGGGAATGCCTTGGGGTCCCCAAGGAGGAGCTGGAAAGCGTTGCTGGGGAGAGGGACGTATGGGGTACTTTGCTCGGCCTGCTGCCCCCGCAACCCAGCCCCAGATAAGCAGGTAAAAATGATGGATGGATGGATGGATGGATGGATGAATGGACATGGGAAAACTTTGAACTGGTTGCAATCTACATTCCTCCGGCACAAACAGGTATGGCTCTGGGTCTGTGTCCGCTACAAGAAACTCTTCAAAATCGCGTTCAAAGTCGTCCATTGCAGCTACTATAGTCCGGAGATTTCGCTAGGCTAAATAAACAGCTGAGCTCTGTTTACAGGCTACGCTGTCAGTCAGTGTGCGGGCTGGAGATTGAGCAGAGAGGGGAGGGGGCTCCCCACTCGGTATGGTAAACGAGTATGTGTGCATGGAGTGTGTCTGTTACGCTAGAAGAGTCAGAGTTTGGGACGGAGTGGAGTGTTACCAGAGTTTTTGGAGTGCTCAAATAAACAGGCCTTTTTCCCGAACGCTCCTCTGGTCTCCTGCTCGTGAGGGATTCATTACAATATCGTAACATGGTTTAGATTTCTAAATAAACATACACCTCGTTCCTAGATAGACCTACTCCTGAAAAACTCGTGTGCAAGGCTTTTTGTCCCTACGAGGCCACCGTCATTTACCTGACGGGAGGGGTGAGCGAGTGAGCCCTGCAATCTAGAATTTGACCACTGATGTCACTGTTTTCAACCCATTTTACACACTGGCCATTTAATGAAACCAGCATCAATTCTGCTGTCAGTAGAACATCTTATTCTGTCCAAACTGTAACTAATTTGTATTTAGAAGAGGAAGATATTATGTTAACATGAATCATTGAAGTTGTTACTGTTGTTCATTAATTATTTCATACAGATCTTAAATGTTGAGTGTTTGTGAAGCACATACACACAGTTCTGTACTTGCATGAAAATATTAAAGCAAACTCACCAAATATAATTGAGCTCTTTTTTTTTCTCAAGGTGCTTTGTTGAAATATTTTTGTCCACAACAACAGCATACCTCTACAGTTGCCTCAACAGATGAAGGTAGGAGGAAGTTATTCTCAGTTTATTGTGACGTAAGAAATAAGAATAACTAAGAATAAGAATAACTTCATTGAGCCTCAGAGGGATCTGCTCTCCAGTTTAAATCTGTCATGAGATTATTTAATTTAAAATGACTACACAAATATTTGTCTTACACAATGACTTCTTATACTTTTTAATTTTATACTCATTTATGCATTTTATTCAATATCAACCTCAGGTCATGACGAGGAGGAGGACCTTGATGAAGATGATGAGCAGGAGGACATGGAAGCTTCATGCAGCATGACACCTCCTTCACAAATTGAGGTCACGCCACTTCTTTCCGCCACCTCCTCTTCACCACCTCCTCTGGAAACACTTGAAAAGTTCAGGGAGAATGGGCTTGCTTCCTGTCAATCTGATGCAGTAGAAATTGCAGAGGAACTGGAAATTGAAAGAAAGCTTCCAGAGAAAAGGCAGAGAAAAGCAGCAAAACAATTTCAGCACGAGGGTACAGAAGAAACTCAGTCCAGTCCAGATGAGTCTTTCAGAAGGGAGTTCCAGTTAGCTCAGTGAGATAGAGGATGGTTCTTGGCATTGAAGATTGTGAGTTCAAGCTTCAGCTTGTGCAACATTTCCAAATGAGAGATCTACCCAAACTTTTCATAAAGGTCCAGTCTCATGCCAGATGTCCTCAGCTGGAAACACAAGACAATAGTCCTGATGGTGGCGCTACAGCGAGCCTCTAAATTTCAAAACTTTGAAAATTCATAACAAATCAACCATATGTGCTACAGCTTTGGAACTTTCACTTTGAAATGTGCTTTTCCATGGCATGGATGGCTACTGTCTGGCACCCTGATGCTTGGCTTAGTCAATTTGTGAAGCCACACATGACCTGTCACTTCCCAATTAGCTCAGAGGAATGGATTAGAATGGACATTCTAATGTGAAAGTCCTATGTTCAGGCATCATGCTATGTGGATTAGAGACTACCAAGGTTAAAATAATTATGATCCAGGCAGTTTTGCGGAGAGACAAATACTCTTTATCAGCACTTTCCCCTGTTATCCCTTGTCTCTTTTTCCTGTTTATTTGGCTGAGCTATCAGTCAATATGCAGAGTCTATCCAATAGCTACTGTTACATTTTAAAAAATGTTTTCATCTTTGTCACCATGGATAATGTTTAGCTTTAAGCTCAGGCCAGTTTGTTCATAATTGCTAGCAGTTAATGTTATTCTTACTTTCTTGTTCTTGAGTTTTTTTTCCCTTTGTATATTATGAGTCTGATCACTTCAGCCGCTCATCCACAATTTGAAGGGCATGCCATAATTATATGTTGTCACTTCTATGTTGTGATATGCTTTGTTTTAGTGTGTGTGTATTACATTTTTCACATGGGCTTTTACATATACCACACATTCAGTGTTTTATGATGAATTATGACTTCTCATCAGTATAATGAGCTAGAAGAAGTTTTAAATATATATACCACAGAGTTGTGTCTTGCTGATTAGCTCAGTGAGATAGAGCATAGGCTCTTATGCAGAATGCCACCTTTTTTTTATCTTCCTACACTCTGCTTGTTGCTCAGAATTGCCTAATTTTGCCTAAAATTGCCCAGCCTGACCATTGCTGCGCAGCAGCTATAATTTTTCACCTAGTTATCTTGTTAAAAAGTCTCACCCTTTTCTGCACTGGAGCACATCAGGTACTGCTTCTTGGTGATGTCCCCACCACCGCAACATTAGCCCCTACCCCTTCCAGCCTTATGTGACTCATGTGGGTCATTAATTCATTTTTATGTAGCCATTGATGGATGCAGCCTGCAGTGAGAGAGAGGAAGAGAGACGCACAGAGAGGGAGAGTCAGTGTGTGGCACCTCCATGCAGTCAGTCTGGAGTGTGCAGCTCCAGGATCAGACTCTCCTCAGCCGCTGATGCGGAGTTGCAGCGATGGGAGATGCGCAGGATGAGAGCGGGTGTTAATGTGCGCCACACAGCATCCGGCTGTCCATGTGCGGACAGCCTGTATCCGATATGAGCTCGGACTGTGAAAGTTACTACAGCAAAGAAAACGTGTTCGTGGAGGGATTCAGGTGTCCGAAAGCGGACAGTGACACCACGGCACTTTTCTGCTGCGGGTTCAGTGACCTGAAGTACTGCTGTGATGACCCCAACAGCTTTTTCCCATACGAATATGGATACATGTGGTGGTTAAGGTAAGAGGAGAAAAGCGCAGTCAGACTGAGCTGTTGCATTTTTTTTCTGTGTTAGAAGTGTGTAGTGGAGAGTGAATGTAAGCATCATATAATCTGCAGAGCGCACTGAGCATCATTAGACGCGCTTTCTCCTGCAGCAGACTGTAATTCTACACAAAACATACAGCTTTTTTCTGCATTAGAGCTTTTTAGGTGTTAAAACATGCATGTGTGGAGTTGATACTGCAAGCACATAATCTTATTTATGTCAGTGAGTTCACAACCTGTTGAATTTTGCAGTCTGTCACTGTTTGGCTTCAATCAGGCTAATTAGCTGTGATAAGAGAGCAAGCCTAATTAGGAAGACGTTTGATTTATAAAACACGAATGGTCTTCAGAACTATTCTGACTCATTTTGCATCTTAAGGAATTTTAATGTCACCTTGCCTTTAATGTCAAATTTAACAGCTAAACTGTCAGATGTGGTGCAGTGTAAAATGTTCCACAAACACTGTAGAAAATATTGCCTAAGGAAGGATGCACTGATGCAACTTTTTCTTGCACTGTCAACAGTTGTTGTGTGTCTTTCTCTAGTAGCTCCACTTAGAAATGTTCACAGTGAGGTGTGAGTATATCATTGTGAGTGCACAACAAACAGGGCTGCACAATATGCAAAGAAATATTGTGATTATTCTGACTGGTATGGATTGCGATATGAGTCGATACAAGTCTAGACAATTTTTGTGGGAATAGTCATTTTTGCATTTTCACTGGGAAAAAAAGAAATGAAATAACAATGTTGTGTTTTTTGCTGGGTTCTGTCCCAAAAGCATGTTCCCTTACATCTTAAAAAATGATTTGTAGCATCAGTGGCTCATCTAGAAGGATGTGTTGTGACATATTTCACCTTTATGAAAAAATTGCAACTCCTGCTATTCGGTTATTGCATTTGGTCAAATTATGATATCAGTAATATTTCTGATTAATTGTGCAGCCCTTGGTGTGAATATGTGAATGGTTGTCTGTTTGCATGTTCTCTCCGTGTCAGCGTGGGTTTTCTCAGGGTTCTCTGGCTTCCTCCCACAGTCCAAAGGCATGCAGGTTAATTGGTGACTCTAAATTGTCCATAGGTGTGAATGTGAGTGTCAGTGATTGTCTATCTTTATGTGTCAGCCCTGTGCAAGTCTGGTGACCTGTCCAGGGTGTATCCCATCTCTCGCCCAATGTCAGCTGGGATAGGCTCCAGCCCCCCATGACCCTTAACAGGATAAGCACTTACAGAAAATAAATGAATGAATGAATGAATGAATGAATGAATGTGCAGCCCTACAAACAAACAAAATTTCACCTCCACCCATGAGGTGCAGAGATTTCATAGATATCGCAAAACCTGGGTAGATAAAACCAAATCTATCTGCATGGTTACATATCACCACAGGGAAGCAAGTAATAAAATAATGCACATTAATGTTGTGAAAATCAGAGCATTCAATGATACTTGGTTTTACAATTCCATATCACAATAGAATATCAACCACCTCATCTGTGTAGGCATTTTTCATTAGCCGCCACTGAGGCGCACGTCTGGCCATTTTGCATCATTATGTGTCATTATGTGTGAAAAGAATTCCACGTAACACTAGGGTGCTTTTACTGAATGCTTTACTGTGTTGGGGCTCAGAGTAGGCGTTCAAGCGTGAATGCAGAACACTGAAGTACTCGGCTGCTCAGAGCTGAAGCACATCAGCCATAAGACAATTAATATATTGTATACATCTTGTAGACATCTTGCATATTTCCATACAGCTTGATTTTTGTTTTTGTTACAGTAACTAAATTACATTCACTGCATGTGAAAATAGGCATGTAAAGGTTGAAGTCAGCAGCATTTGGATTTTCCAACCCAAACAGCAGAATAAATGTTGGCATTGTGCATTTCTGCAAAACACAGATATGTAACATTTGTACATTACGACAAAAATCTACCATATTTCTTGAAAATTTTTTAGTTTAAACAAAGTTGGTTAATGTGTGGTTATGTCTGGGCACAAACAACTTGGTTAGGAGAAGAACATGTGTTGGCTTAAAATGCCTGGTTTTGTTGGAACAATCATGGCTGAAAATGCTGCCAATGTCTCGCTAAAAACACTGGGTTTTGGTGGCACTGTGATAGCTGGAAATGCTGCCATTGTCTTGCCAAAAACACCCAGTTTTGGTGGAACAATCAGGGCTGGAAATGCTGCTGATGTCTCACTAAAAACACCTGGTTTGGTGGCACAATTACTACTGGAAATGCCACTAATGTCTCACTAAAACACACTTTTTTGGTGGCACAATCATAGCTGGAAATGCCACTGATGTTTCCCTTAAAGAAAACCTGGTTTCAGTGGCAAAATAACCACTGGAAATGCACCCACTGTCTTGCTAAAAACACCCAGTTTTGGTGGAACAATTACGTCTGGAAATGCCACCGTTGCCTCGCTACAAACACCTGGTTTTGGTAAAAACAATCACAGCTGGAAATGCTGCATATGTCTTGCTAAAAAACTTAGTTTTGGTGGCAATGTCATAGCTGGAAATGCTGCCAATGTCTTGCCAAAGACACCCAGTTTTGGTGGAACAATCACGGTTAGAAATGCTGCTGATGTCTCACTAAAAACATTTGGTTTGGTGGCACAATTACTGCTGGAAATACCACCAATGTCTCACTAAAAACACACTTTTTTGGTGGCACAATCATAGTTGGAAATGCTGCCAATCTCTTGCCAAAGACACCCAGTTTTGGTGGAACAATCACGGCTAGAAACTCTTGGTTTGGTGGCGCAATTACTGCTGAAAATACCACCAAAGTCTCACTAAAAACACCTTTTTCCCTGGTTTCAGTGGCACAAAAACCACTGGAAATGCACCCACTGTCTTGCTAAAAACACTGGGTTTTGGTGGAAGAATTGCAGCTGGAAATGCCACCATTGCCTTGCTACAATACATCTGGTTTTGGTGAAACAATCACTGTAGGAAATGCGGCCTGTGTCTTGCTAAAACACTTGGTTTTGGTGGCAATATCATAGCTGGAAATGCTGCCAATGTCTTGCCAAAAACATCCAGTTTTGGTGGCACAATTACTGCTGGAAATACCACCAATGTCTCACTAAAAACACACTTTTTGGTGGCACAATCATAGCTGGAAATGCTGCCACTCTCTTGCCAGAGACACCCAGTTTTGGTGGAACAATCATGGCTAGAAACTCTTGGTTTGGTGGCGCAATTACTGCTGAAAATACCACCAAAGTCTCACTAAAAACACCCAGTTTTGGTGGAACAATTATGGCTGGAAATGCCACCGTTGCCTTGCTAAATACATCTGGTTTTGGTGAAACAGTCACTGTAGGATATGCTGCCTGTGTCTTGCTAAAAAACTTGGTTTTGGTGGCACTATCATAGCTGGAAATGCTGCCAATGTCTTGCCAAAAACACCCAGTTTTTGTGGTATAATTGCGGCTGGAAATGCCACTGATGTTTCCCTTAAAAAGCCTGGTTTCAGCGGCACAGTAACCGCTGGAAATGCATTCACCGTCTTGCTAAAAACACTGGGTTTTGGTGGAACAGTCACTGTAGAAAATGTCACAGATGTCTTGCCAAAAACATCCACTTTTGATGGAACAATCACAGCTGGAAATGCCACCAATGCCGGTGCTGATATCTCACGATAAATACATCTGGTTTTTGTTGCACAACAACCGCTGGAAATGCAGCCACTGTCTTGCTAAAAACACTCAGTTTCAGTGGAACAAACACTGGAACTGGAGCTGCTACTGATGTTCACTAGAAAAACAGTATTGTTGTGTGTTGGTCTTGAACAGTGGTTTGCATCTTGGCAGCTGTCTCGCCTAGGTGTCGCACCATCCACCATCCCCTCCACTCCAGCTGACAAAATCAGCTCATATACATGTATTCAGAAAAACATTGCGTCTGAAAGGCTGAGGTGATGTGTGTTTGCAGAAAGGTACAATACCAACATTTTCTTTTGGCAGCTGGGCTGTGATTTTCATAAAGTCTCACATTGCACCACGATTTGTTTGGATCCATTATGGTTTGACGAATGTCACTTGAACAAATGTACATAAACTGGGACCATGCAGAAGAGAAAATGTTTGTTAGGAAGAAAAGGACAACCTTATCTCTGTCATTCAGAGTCTTTTCCCAGTCCATTGTCTTGTGCAGTCAATCACTGTGCAATTATTCATAACATGGATTTTTATAGTTTATAGTGTGTACCACTTTTATAGAGTGTGTATCTTTTGTGTTTATGCTGCTCTTTGTGTGTGTGTGTGTGTGTGTGTGTGTGTGTGTGTGTGAGTGAGAGATGTACATAAACACTTCAGTGTACCTGTGCAAATGACAATAAATGAATCTAATCTAATCAAGTGGACCCAAATGCAGAGCACTAACCAGGGGGCAGATAAAGTTTAACAGGTTTATTGTTGGAGCTACTGTAGCAGGAGATGACCAAGGTGAAAGAATGGCAGGAATGAGTTGGCAGGCGAGCGAACAGGATTCCTGAAGCACAGGAAAACAAACAAGCGTAAACACTGAACACAAATCCACGCGGAAAACCATTCAGTGAGATGCTGCGCTTTGCCTGAGCGCAGCTGCCGCAGTATTTGAGTGGGAGAAGAGCCGGTGTTGATATGCAAGAGAGATGATGAGCAGACTGATGGCAGGCGTGTAGGTTGAGACGAGAACCAGCAGAGAGAAAGAGAGTGCAGAGAGAAGACAGGAGAGAAGGGAAGACAGGAACATGGGAAACAGATGGGGAAAATACTGGAGCATGCCTATGGCTGTGACAATTTTCTGTGATTGTGCAGATGATTCAGAGCCACTGGAATTACATGACATGTACTGTATAAATGTTCTTTACTTAGAATAAATGTACCTTCATATACATTACACCACGGTGAGTCACAAGCTACCTGTGACAGTCTCATAAGATATGGAAATAAATATTCAGTTTCTCGCATGCAAAGGAGGGAAGACAAGCAGATGTTGCCTGTTCAAGACATTAACTAACTTCACTGAAAAATGTATCAACTGTGTAAAACCTCCTTGTTATTTTATTATTTTTTTTTACCAGTAGATTATCATACAGTACATTTAAAGAAAACAATAACAATAAGGGTGCTTTCACATCTAACCTGTTTGGTTTGGTTAAATCAAACTCAGTTCCATTTGCATGGTTAGTATGGTTCTTTGGGCCGACTGAACCAAACCAAGACAGCTCAAAAAGGTGGGTCTCAGTCCACTTCCAAACGGACTCTGGTGTGGTTCATTTGTGGTGTGAAAGAAAACAAACCATCCATCCATCCATTTTCAACCGCCTATTCAAAGCCAGGTTGCAGGGGCAGTAGGCAGGGCAAAGTATTCCAGATGTCCCTCTCCCTAGCAACGCTTTCCAGCTCCTCCTGGGGGACCCCGAGGCGTTCCCAGGCCAGACAAGATATGTAATCCCTCCAGTGTGTCCTGGGTCTGCCCCGGGGCCTCCTACCAGTAGGACGTGCCTGGAACACCTCTAAGGGGAGGTGCCTAGGAGTATCTTGATCAGATTCCCAAATCACCTCAACTGACCCCTTTTGATGCAAAGGGGCAGCAGCTCTACTCCGAGCTTCCTCCGGATGTCCAAGCTCCTTGCCTTCTCTTTAAGGCTGCGCCCAGCGCCCCCATGGAGGAAACTCATTTCAGCTGCTTGTATCCCTGATCTCATCCTTTCGGTCTCTACACAGAGCTCATGACCACAGGTGAGGGTTGGGACGTAGATGGACCCATAAATCGAAAGCTTTACCTTCTGGCTCAGCTCCCTCTTCACCACAACAGTCTGGCACAGCGCCCGCGTCACTGCAGATGCCGAGCCAAATCATCCATCTCACTCTCTATTTTACCCTCACATGTGAACAAGACTGCGAGATACTTGAACTCCTTCGCTTGGGGCAGTAACTCTCTCCCAACCCAGAGAGGGCAATCCACCATTTTCAGAGAGATCCATGGCCTCAGATTTGGAGGTGCTGACTCTCATTCCGTCCGCTTCACACTCGGCTACAAATCCCCCCAGTGAATCAGAATTTTCCTTTCACAGAAAGAAAAGAAATATTTAAAAAATTGTAATCAATCTCCACATTTTTAAGCACTGAGTGTATCATTTATTCTGTTGTACAGCAAAGTGAGAGCATGCTGATAGTCCTTCTGTGTCTCCTCTCTCTGTCTTTTAGTCTCGGAGCTCTCGTGGGTCTCTCCGTAGCAGCCGTGGTTCTTCTTGCCTTCATCGTCACACTCTGTGTCCTCTGCTATCTGTTCATCACCACCAAACCCAGAGGTCTGGACAATGGGCTGCCGCTCCGAGCACCAGGTACTGATTTCAATCTCCTAACACGTCGATAAAACACAGTGAATTATGTAGCAGCAGGCAACATCCTGACATTTATTAATGGGTGACCCAAAGGTTTTAGAAGAAAGAAGCCACCGGACTCCTGCAAGCTTGTTATTTTCCTAACTGACGGCTCAAATATCCAATGATCTTCACATGAGTTATGATTCATCTTTTTTTGTGCCTGTTTGTCAATAATAACAATGGGGCTGGGTAATATATCAGTATTATATCAATACTGTGAAAACACCAATAGCAATGTCAATATTGAGATATTGAGATGTTTGGTTGAAAATATTGTGTTATTTTATTTTCTCACTCAACTCGATCTCCTGACTGGCCACGTGACGGAGGGGTGTCATGTCAGGATCTACTGTCCTTAACTTTTGCCCCAGCTGTTCAAACTCAAACTTTCCCGTTGTACGCTGTTTGTAGTCCGCGTGATATTGACCAACCATGTTTGAGCCGGCTGCAGTTGTTGCCAGGTTAAACGGCCCGTGCGGTGAACTAACGAAGCGGAACATGATTGGCGTCACTGCAAACTCTGAATCCATCGCAATGGTTCAGCATATTTACTTATATATAAACTGAAGTCGGAAACGGAAATTCGCCTCCTCCGCCCAAATCAAACCGGAATGCCAAAAAATCGGGGGTCTGCCCCCAGAGGCTGTATCGCCGTCTGCCAGAAGTCAGACGCCGAATACAGCCGATGGGTTCCGAGAATGCTAACACGCTGACATGAAAGACGCCAACAGTGGAAACAGCTGATCAGTCATGTGATGTCAGATTTGTTTTCAGCAAAGGCGTCGCCAAATTCCATTTATCATATCAACTCTTATGCACAAAAAGGCCAAAACCACCTAAAGTGAGCGAAAAAACTGAGGAAGTTTTAATAAATTTTGCCATTTTCATAAATCTTTTCAAATGCTTATGGAAACACGGTTAATGTCATCTAAAAAGGTTGGAAATATAATGCGGAGTAAATGTATCTGGAGTATTTGGCCTATAAATCATCACGTTTAAAGGTCAAGTGTGTAAGATTTAGGGAAATTTAATGGCATCTAGCCCTGAGGATTGCAGAGTGCAACCACTTGAAACTTCTCCTGGTTTGAATTCCTTTACTGTTTGTTGTTTAGGAGGTTTTTACCGGGAGCCGAATTAACCGCAGTCTCCAAAACAAACGGGCCAGGTGATTAAAACTGGTTAAAAAAAAAAAGAAAATCTGTGTTTTTCTGAGACTAATAATTGTGGAGAGGCTGCTTACTGTGGTGGCCGATGCAAAAACACGAGTGGTCCTATCTAAAGCCAGTGTTCAGTTTGTCCGTTCCAGGCTACTGTAGAAACATGGCAATGCAATATGGCAATCTCCTTGGACGAGGACCCGCTCCTTATGTAGATATAAACAGCTCGTTATAAGGTAACGAAGATACAATGATTTGTATTTTCTGCCAAAATAACTCCCTAAATCCTACACACTGACCTTTTAAAAGCTTTGCAGACCCATGAGACACCGACAGATGTATTGTCACTCAAGCTGTCAGATTAGACGTCTCCTCAGGACTGTGTAAACATTTAAAGCTTGCGTGACATCTCTGTCAATCTCCTGCTTCAGCTGTTAAGGCTGGACAACTTAAATCTTTATCAGTGTTATTGGTCTGTTAAGTTGAGGTGGTAACAACTAATAGAGCCAAATGCCTTGAATTATTAAAATAAAACATGTCAAGCTCTTGATATGCAAGTGTCTAAGTGACTGTTGTGTCTTCCAGGTTCTGCATCAAGTCCACAGGGAGCAGAACCGAGTCACAGCAGCGCGCCCGCTGGTCCTCAAGGCCTCAGGAAGCACTTCCTGAGGGGCAAGCTGGACTGTGACAACCAGCCCCCAGATCCTGACCGCCTTTTCCAGCGTTGTTTCATGGCTACTGTGACATCTATCAACGTCGAGGGTCCTTCATAGACTGGTGGACAAAAACAAATATTTTTATGGTGATGAATCATAAGTCCTTAAAGAAGGACGTTTACTGACTATTTGCAAACAGATCATTTCATGGTTTTAATTGGCTTTGGATGGATGAGACCTGACCTGAGTTGTGATACATTTATTAGAGCTCATTTCCTTTGAAATGTCCCTCAAGTCCAGAGGTTGTTAAGACTTGCTGGTCATGCATTTTATGTGTCTGAAGGACTGAAAACAACATGCAGAATTCATCACTTGTTTTCAAAAGTAGATCCTTTGGGAAATGAACTCAAAGCACTCTCTGAATGATGATTAACTGTTTGACATTATGGACTCAAGACATGTTTCTGTTAAACCTGAGAGACAACAACTTTGTGGAGAGTCTGTGCCTAAACTGTGCTGTGTTCTCCATTTATCTGTGCCTGTTCTGGTCTCTTCTTGTTTAATGTCCTGGCTCTGAACTTTTACAGTGTGTCTCCTTCAACAAGGTCAGAATGCAGCAGCTATTGTAGGCTTCTTACTGTTTTTAAAAGACAACATCACATCACACCAATCCTGGCTTCTCTCCATTGATCACTTTGAAAGCTTTATAGCAGAATTGTTTTAAATGTAATTTTACAATGTCAGATGTTCTTGTTAAACATAGCCAAAGTTTCAAATTGTAAACGTATGTAAAAGAAACCCCTGTGAGCAAAAACCTCAGGATTTAAACCATTCTGAATATTCCTGTTTCCAACATTGGTCCACGTGGTTTCTTTCAGGTCCATGTCATTGGTCCGACATCCCATTAGTCCGACGGTCCGCAGTGCTGAACGGCTCCCGGCGGGCGTATTTCTGCCTTGATGGTGTGCCGTGACTGGCTCTGGGTCAGCTGGGAAAGGCTTGAGGCGAAGCAGGCTCACAGCTTATGTGTTTGTCACTTTCTTTTTCATTTTAACCCACACCATGATCTTTTCCTGACCCTAACCAAGTGGTTTTTGTGCCTAAACCTAACCAGACCTTAACCACAGGGCATCATGATGATTTCGGAACAACGGGTTTAATATGGTCAGAACAATGGGATGTCGGACCAATGGGATGTCGGACCAATGGGATGTCGGACCAATGGGCAGTTCCCGCTTCTTTCTATGGTCATCTGCTCCAGGCACACCACTGCAAGTGTTTACATAACATACACTGCTACACGTAGCTACATACTAACATCAGGGAAACTTGGTTGCTCATGTTGTTAATTTCTCCGTGATTTCAGATCATATTCCTGCCAGAACATGTCCGGTTGTCACGGGTATGATAAGAACCCAATTGCAGCACTGTAAACAGAAGGAGAGTTTGTAATAGGCTTTGATGAAACCACTTGTCAAACACAGAGTGAGCAGAGTGAGCAGGTGAAACAACAGTTTGTGTCGTGTTGAGCCTTCCAAGACATGGGTGCACCTGGTGTGACACGCTGAAGCTGAGAGCAGGTGAGTCAGTGGGGTCTGCTGAAAGCACGCTAACAGCAAACAGTTCCAACGTGTGCAGTGGGACTGTGAGGGAGCAGACGGGAGACGGTGTTGGATGAGAAGGAAATCCAAAACCAGGGGTACTCACAGGAGAAGCTGCCACACCAGTGTGAAGCCGCTCATCAGCAGGGAGAGACCTGTCAGTGGCAATGAGTGGAATCTACAACGCACACGCAAAGGTGGTCCACAACACAAAAGTCCACAGGTGGATGAACAGGTAAACTCACTATGGAGAGCTGGGTGACAATCGGGGAACAGGCCAGTAAGGCAAAAGCAGAGCTCTTGATCTGGGACAGAGGGCTGAGTGTTTTACCAGGGAGTAGATGAAGCAGGAGAGTCAGACAGGCGAGGTCGATAACAAGGAAGCAGTCTGGGAAGAAACTCTGGAAAGTCTTGATATGAATGACAAAGAACAAGGAGAGTCTGTGAAGCGGGAGTCTTTGTACTGGCAGGAGGTAATGATCCACAGGTCAGGGGCATTAGCTTGATGAGACGGTTGTGGTGCAGCAGCAGGAGTGGGAGATCTGTGGACAGGTGAAGAGGTGGGGTCAGTGAAAAACTACTGAGTGAGCTGAGAAGATGGCGTTTATGGCAGGTGCAAAGTGCCCACAGTTTCAAAGCTTTTATTGGTGATATTTCACAGCACAAAGTGGCTATTCTCTGTTACAGTCATTCCCCGGTTGCAGAGTGGAAGACCTGGAGACACTGGCCAATCAGAGCAGACTGGGCTTTTTGTGAGGGGAACTTAAACAGACAGGTGCTAAAATGGGGCGTTTCAGACAGAGGGTGAATACAGGTGTTCCAGCACAGACTGTATGAGGAAAATAAAATGTTTTTTGACCCTTAAAGCATGTAAATGTGTATTCTGGATTTCTACTAAAATAACTATGAACCTGAGAATGAGAATAGCTCCTCTTTAAATCTAAAGGTGACTGTACTTTTGAGGAGATAAGGTTTGCAGAATTAGAGACTTCTTTTCAATCAGTTCTTGAAACCTATTTTTTTATACTTGCTTTTATGTGATGTCGTCTTTTTATTGTCAGTGTCTTATTGCTTTTATTGTGATGCCTCCTTGCCAGCAATTGCTGCAGCCAGAAGCATTATGTTCTGGGTTGTCTGTCCATCTGTATGCACATCCCATTCTTGTGAACGCAATATCTCAAGAACGCCACAAGGGAATGTCTTCAATTTGGGCACAAATGTTCACTTGGACTCAAGAATGATCTGATTATGTTTTGGTGGTTATATGTTAAAGGTCAAGGTCACTGTGATCTTGTCTGTCTCGTTCTTGTGATCCTGATATCTCAAGAACATCTCGAGCGATTTTTTTCAAATTTGGCACAAACATTTACTTAAACTCATTGATGAACTGATTCGATTTTGGGGGTCAAAGGTTAAGGTCACTGTGACCTTGCATCTGTCTCATTCTCAAGAACACCTTAAGAAAATTTCCTCAAATTTGGCACAAACGTTTACTTAAACTCATTGATGAACTGATTCGATTTTTGGGGTCAAAGGTTAAGGTCACTGTGACCTTGCGTCTGTCTCATTCTCAAGAACACCTCGAGGGAATTTTTTCAAATTTGGCACAAACGTTTACTTAAACTCATTGATGAACTGATTCGATTTTGGGGGTCAAAGGTTAAGGTCACTGTGACCTTGCGTCTGTCTCATTCTCAAGAACACCTTGAGAAAATTCCCTCAAATTTGGCACAAACGGCCACTTGGACTCCAAAATAAACTGATTAGAATTTTGTGGTCAAAGGTCAAGGTCACTGGGACCTCACAAAACATGTTTTTGGCCATAACTCAATAATTCATATATTAATTATGATGCAGTTTTAAACAAATGTCTAATCGCTTCACTGTGACATCATACTGTTCTGCAAAAACATTTCTGGCCATTACTCAGCATCATATCTCAGGAACAGAAGGGGAGACATTTGGTCAGATATTGAATTGGTGACACTAATCCTCAAATTGTGCTGACAGTGAAGATCTGCTGCTGGGGGGCAGATTAGTGTGAAGCATCCATGTTTTCACAGACATGGATGTAAACTGTAACTGAAATCTAACTGGTTCACAGAAGCTTACAGCAGCAAAGTGGTAACTGTAGTTATTTTTATTTATTTGTAAATAATTTTGTCTTTTGTTTGGCCCTATTGTTTGGCTTTCTGTTGTTTTATTGTCTTCGGGTTATCCTGCTTTTGGTTTGTCCATAGCCCAGTCGCCAAAGGGAAATGGCGTTGGCATTGTATGTCTCTGCAAACCACGGGTATGTACGATTTGTATATTTCATACATATATCAAATCTTTTCAAAACCATAACCAACTGTTTTTGTGCCTAAACCTAACTACTCCTGAACCACAGTGTTGTTGAAGCAAAGTGTCAACATATCTGCTACATATTAAAGCAAATTCAACGTATCCGTGGTTTAAAGAAATGAACAATGGCAACACTGGCAATTGGGTTGTTTTCTTTTAAAGTGTGTTGTAAACTTTGTTTTTAAGGGTGCTATATTAAAAAAAGGGTTATTATTATTAGTATTATTATTGATGTTTTGTAATAAAAAATGTTTCATTGAAGTGTTAATTGAGAAACAAAAACCATTATGAGAGATGAAAAGAAAACTATTCAACTACCCCCACATTGCACACATTTCTCTGACAGAGCCACTACACACAGAGGTCAGTTTACTCATCATGACTCTGAGATCACCTCGATGGTCACACGCTAGAACAGTTTGTGTTTTGCTTTGATGGGGCTGAAGGAGAAACCAGAGCTTCATGTTGTAGCTGCAGATTCTCATATTGTGCAATGACTGCTCACTTCATTTTAAGAACAAAGACGTAATGTCAGTCAGATGACTTCATCAGCACATTAAAGACTCCGTTAGCACAGCTAGTTCTGTTTACTGTCAGTGTGTTTATAGCAAGATAAGTGGCAGCTCAAGTGCCTCAGACCGATAAATGTGTATTTTCCAGAGTAATTATTAAAGGCTATGAACTACACATGCCTGTGTGTTGCTTCTTACTTTGATGCTTCACTTTGATCTCACCACACCTTCAGCACTATCTATAGATTACATTTTCCTCTGACTTCATGTAATGCATTTTTTATGAGTCCAAGCACCAAAGTCAGGTTATTTATTCTCTGTTGTGTGATGTTTTTTGATCATATGGAAAAATCCAACAACTCAAGTTCACAATTTTCTTTAGTTTCAAAATGAACACTTTTTACGTTGTAGGAGAAAATGAACGTACATTTAAATATGATACCCAGTGATTCTTATTTCTTCTGTTGTTTTGAGCAGTGCGCAGCAGCTCAGGCTGATGTGCTTTGATCTTTAGGCTGTCAGATAGTTAACTGCTGTTAACTACTGAAAAAGAGAATGTGATTCCAAGAATCTGGAGTATGTGGGAGGCAGTGGAGCCAAAAAGACCAACATAAGGTGTCTGTTAAGAGCGTAATAATTGGGAACAATTTCATTTTCAATCTATTAAACCACTTGTGAAAGAAGTATTTTGATCCTTTATGTATTGTACATTGTAAAATTAGTGAGCTACAAGTACAAATTCCACATGAAATATCACATATATCACGAGTCCGGTCGCCAGGAAAAAATGTTAGCATTGTACGTTTCGGCAAACGACGGATGCTCTCCATTTGTATGTTTCATATCTATCCTATCGGTGTTTCTAAAGTGGCATGGTACATGGCCTGACTTTGTCATCACAAGGTGGAGGGGTGGTGGATGGCGTGAAACCTTGGCGAGACAGCTGCCAAGTTGCAGACAGTTGTTCAAGACCAACAAACAACGAACTGTTTGTTTTCAGTGAGACATCAAAGCATTTCCAGCCGTGATTGTTCTGCTGAAAAAGTGCGTTTTTGTCAAGACATTGGCAGAATTTCCAGCTATGTGTAAATAATGGACGTAGCTACTCTGACATCACCCAGTGGTTTGAGGACTGCTATTTTCAAGCCTCAAATTTGGCATTTCGGTCATCTTGGTTTTTTTAAACCAGAAGTGACCGTATTTGGACGAGACACTGAAGCTGTGGGAAGTGAGGTGTGGATCTGACTCACAGACAGCCTCTCACTTAAGCAACTTTAGGCCTAGATTTGTCATCCCTGTGTTTCCTGTTTTATTTTGGTTACCATTGTGTCGTCTCGTTTCAGATCCCGTGTCCTGTCAAGTTTCCCTACTTACTAGTCTCGCTTGACCAGCCTCCCTTACTTCGGAATGGGAGTCTGGGGACATTCGTTTTTCGTTTTGTAATAGAAATGGGCGGGGTTATCCAGACCACGTGACGGTGTTGCCATAGGTACGGCACGTGTGTTGCATGTCACAGAGACATTGCAGCTCTGCAATATAGCTGAATCAAATTAAATAATATTCATTTTAATCTCTTCTTGCGATGCACTGAACACTTCCTTTTCTGTTGTACTACAGGGTGTAAGGCAAAGCTAATCAGCCGTTGGTCAAGGAAGTACAGAAGTACACGGATTTGGATCCAATCACATCACTGCTGCTGGGAGCCAGCACTAGTTCTATTACAACTTTCCTTATGGGAATGTCCACAGACAACAGAGTCAGCCAGCGTGCTGACGTCACCGGCGTCTGTGTAAGAGACTACCTACTTACTTGCGCCGCCCTAATGTCTTTCATCTGTGTCTCAATAGACCTTTTTAGATAGGAATTGTGCAAATTTGCAGAAAAGCCCAATCAGTCTTTTTTCAGCATTGGCAGTGTGAAAACAAAATCGGGGAGTGCAGCAAAATGCCGCCTACCTTTGTTTATACAGAATGCGCCTTTTTCGGGGCAATGGGGGGCGTGAGCAAGTAACAAAACATGTAGCTCAGCCTGTGGCGTAAACAGTGACGTACTCTGAGGGAAGCCGTGGCTGGTCAGTCCTTCGGCAATTCTCTCATAAGTTGGCCCGTCCTTCACCGTTCCCGTCATTTGACGGTTAATGGCCTTGCGAGGACAAGGCCTTGTCTCCCCAGTTGCTCATTTTTACAGTGTCTGTCAGGTTTGCGTTTTCCTCTTGCTACTAGCTGCTCATTCCTGCTATCAGCTGTTTCCTGTTAGTCCACCGCCAGTGGGTCGCATATGCGGCGTCATCAACAGCTCCTCCCACCAGTAATCAACAGCCCCTCCCGTGGCAGAAGGCCACCTCGTTCTTTTTAAACCAAAAAGGTTCCACCAATATGTCTACCCCTACGCGGAGGAAAATTGGGCACCTTGGATCAACTCGCCAATCCGGCTCTGTGTGTCTAAACGCTCGCAGGTTTGCGAGCAAAATGGCCCAACATTCGCTGAAAATCCGGCAATGTAAAAGGGGCTGAAGTGTTTCACCTGTGTCTCATTGTCTCCCTTGTCTGAGTTTATTTAGGTCCCTGTCTCCCCCTTGTTTGTTGCCAGATCGTCTTTACAGTTGTGAGAGTTTGAGCGTTTCCCTAGTGTTCCCTGTGTGTGTGTTTGTGACCATTTTTGCTTGTGACCTCCCTTTTTGCCTGTCGTTTTTGGATACTTTTTCCTGCGTGACTGACTACCTGTGTAGAAGCCCTGAACTTTCATCTGAGTGTGTGAGTCAGCTTAGTGAGACCATCTCCAGTTTGTGCTTGACAGGGGGTCTGTGGGGATTTACTCTGTTTTTGAGCCAGTCTCAAGTGGTCATTCAATGAACTGCAGTTTTTTGTACTACTGCATTGGCCTTATTTTTCAGCTTGGGAGGCGAACAGAACTGAACAGAAAGTAATATTGATCTATGCTCTCCTCAAAGCCAGGCTCTATTGACAAAAACATGACCCTTGAATTACGACGTCCAAAAAAACAATGCTAAAAAACCACAATAACAAATTTCTGTGAGCAAAAAGAAAGCAACTTAATCTAACTTTTCTTTTTTAATGGAGATTACTTCAAAGTAATTGTGGGAAGGGGACTAATTGAGTTGACAAGACTGTGGAGTCATGGTGACTCTGAAAATATTGAGAAAATATCCTCCCATAAATGCTGTTACTGCCTTTATTTATCCAAGAGGTCTTATGTGGGGTTGAATAAATGTAATTTGTCTCTTTTTGCTCTCTGCGTCTCTGCAAACAAATTCTCCTGCATTTGGAAACATTAGCTATGAAAGGTACAACAGGGTGAGCGTATAATTGGTGCGGCTCTAAAGGTAACTAAAAATGTACAAGCACAAAATGGATGATGCATTAGCAAATCAAAAATGTGATCTCATAGACACATAGGAGCTTAGCTACCATCCAGACAGGATTTAAGGTATATGAACACTTCACAAAAGTAAACCCCCAAGTCTATGCACCTGGTAAACAATTGCATTAGCATGATCAGGCGCCACCTCAGGATCCGGTACCTAGGTATCATTATACATCTTTGTAATTAGCACTAGCTAGAACATGCCAAGGTTGCTGAAATCCAAATTGACCCCAAAAATACTGAGGAAGTGACGTGAGTGTCCTCGCTGGTTACATAATGTAATTTAGGGAGTAGAGACAACAGTCCGATACAAGGACAGGCGGTGATGGTGCAAACAGGCTGATAATGTTGACAAGGTACATGCAGAGATGTTTAGGCAAGAGAAGAGACAAGAACAACATATACTGAGATCAAATAGGAACAGTGCCAAGGACAGGGTGATGTAAACTTCATGAGCGGACTGCCTGATGATTCAAACTCTGTAAGAGAACTGCAAAGAGCAGACACAGTCTCCTTTTCCTTGTTGATGGCAAAGTACAGCTAAAACAAGGTCATTTATAAAACGTATTTGTGCAGACACAGAGCACTCAGACACTGATTTTGCGAACGAGCTGGCTGGCTCTGCAGGATGCAGACAGCACTAGATGATCTCCTGTCGGGGAATGTCTGGTTTTAATGCTTCAGCGCAGTCAGAGATGATGGGATTGAAAATAGAAAGAAACTCGTAACCTGGGGAAAAAGACGAACCCATGAGAATGATAAAGTTAGGTGATCTTATAGTTAGGTTTAAAAAAAATCATGCAGCTCCAAAATTACAGACAAAAACAGATCAACTTACAGCTTCGTTCGACATTTGAAGGTGCACAAAGAGCAAATGAAGAAGTCAAGGCTAATATTAACATAGTTATGGACTGTTCTCAACTTATCAGAGGATGGGGGTGGCTGGGATATGACCTTTTTTTTTTTTTTACCTTCCTCTATTGGACATCCCCCTTTTTGCAGCACCCTCCCCCCCCTTATGGTAAACAGTAAATGGACTTGCACTTGTATAGTGCCTTTTAGTACTCCAACACAGTCAAATTCACCCATTCACACACTGGTGGCTGAGGCTACCATGCAAGTTGCCACCTGCTACACAGCTTTAACACACTCACACACCAGTGGAACAGCCAATATGAGCAAGGCATGGTTTATTATTTATAACAAACAGTCCCTTCGGAGTTTTTCATGTTCTCCCCATGTCAACTGGGTTTTCTCGGGGTACTCCAGCTTCCTCCCACAGTCCAAAGACATGCAGGTTAATTGGTGACTCTAAATTGGCCGCAGGTGAGAATGTGAGTGTGAATAATAAATAATAATACATTTTATTTATATAGCGCTCTTACAGCTCTCAAAGACGCTTTCCATTTAAACAAAGAAAAGAAGTACATACATATAAGTGCAAAGAGATAAACAGAAGACAAGGATGATATCCAACAACAAGGTGCAAAAGCATAGAGCAAAACATAGAAAAAAAGAAAAAAGGGGGGTACATGAGAAACAGAGAATGAAAAGCTAATGTTTAAAGGTTAAAAGCGGATTTGAAAATGTGGGTTTTAAGGAGTGATTTGAAGGTGGATGGATCTGGACAGTTACGGATGTGTATAGGGAGGGTGTTCCAGAGGGAGGGGGCGGCTATGGAGAAGGCTTTGTCGCCCCAGGTTCAGTGCTTGGTCCTGTGTGGAGGCGAGAGTAGGTTTTTGTCGGATGATCAAAGGTTGCGGGAGGGAGTGTGGTGGTGGAGCATATCCGTGAAGTAGGAGGGGGCCTGGCTGTGGAGGGCTTTGTGGGTGAGGAGGAAGAAGTTGATTCTGTATGGGACAGGGAGCCAGTGTAGGTTTTGCAGGACTGGGGTTATATGTTCACAAGAGCAGGTGTGGGTGAGGAGGCGGGCAGCAGAGTTCTGGATGTACTGAAGTTTGTTGAGGACTTTGGATGATGAGCCGTAGAGGATGCTGTTGCAGTAGTCGAGTCTTGAGGTGATGAAAGCATGGATGAGAGTTTCAGCG
The DNA here is from genome assembly GCF_011397635.1 of Epinephelus fuscoguttatus. NCBI lineage: Eukaryota > Metazoa > Chordata > Actinopteri > Perciformes > Serranidae > Epinephelus > Epinephelus fuscoguttatus. The sequence continues at coordinate 36,749,439 of NC_064761.1, forward strand.
GCAGAGAAGGAGAGTAATGGATGGAGACGGGCAATATGTCTGAGGTGAAAGAAGGCAGTTTAGGTGAGACGGCTGATGTGATGTTCAAATGAGAGGTTATTGTCAAAGATGATACCAAGGTTACGGATGAATGGGGAGGGAGAGAGGGTGGTGTTGTCGATGCTGAGGGTGAAGTTTTGTGTTGATGTAGAGAGGGATTTTGGGCTGATGAGTATTATTTCAGATTTGTCACAGTTCAGTTTGAGGAAGTTGGTTTGCAGCCATGATTGGAGTTCAGTCAGACAGTTGGTGAGGGTAGAGCGGGTGGCCGGGGTGATGGATTTTGTGGAGATGTAGATTTGGATGTTGTCAGCGTAGCAGTGGAAATGGAGACGATGACGAAGAATGATAGAACCAAGGGGGAGTAAGTAGATGATGAAGAGGAGAGGACCAAGCACCGAGCCCTGAGGGACACCTTGAAGCAGGGGGACGGTGGAGGACGTGCAGTTGTTGACATGGATAAACTGATGTCTGTCAGTGAGGTATGATTTGAGCCAGGAGAGAGCAGAGCCAGTGATGTTGAAGGAGGTTTGTAGACGGGACAGCAGAGTGGTGTGGTTGGTCAAAGACAGCAGTGAGGTCAAGGAGGATGAATATGCTGAGGTGGCCAGAGTCGGCAGAGAGGAGGAGGTCGATTTTGAAATGGTTCATACGGTTCATGAGAGCGGAGGTGGGTCTTGATTTGGGAGGCGACAACATGTTCCAGAATTGAGGGGAATGGTTGTCTGTCTCGATTGTCTGGTGACCTGTCCAATGTGTAGCCTCCCATTTTGAAGTAGGGAGTCAAAGTTGAGGACTTGAGACTTGACTTTGGACTTGTCAGTCTTGACTTGTCAGTAAAGTAAAGAAAAATAAAATAAGAATATATTTTTGATGTGCATTACTTTGTGTTGATGTGATAAAGAAGACCTGCAGTTTGAACCATTTGTCATAACCATTCGACAAGACTTTAAAGAAAACACGAGGAAGATTTAATGTGGACATAAATGTTGCTGCATAACAGGAAACACCCGCATACGTGTTTCTATACCTCTGAAAATATACTCCGTATATTCAAACAGCTCCTCGTATGAACCACTTTATGAGCAGTTCTAGTGATGAACACTTGGTGGCGCTGATACCCGGATGAGCAACTGACATTTAAGAAGACGAAGAAGAAGCAGCATCAACAGTTGGTCCATGGAGACAAGGGACGCCTGGGCGGTTACTATGCAGAAATTAAGCACTGAAGGGCTGGAAGTTGGCAACATGTGGCCGTTTTATGTCGCCTAACTTATGTGAAACTGTATTAGGCTATGAAGAGTGTCGAAATGTATCTATTGAGCTCTTTAATTTCGAAGTGCATCGTTTGTAGTTAGCTAGCAAACATGGTTTTAGCCTTTAGCTAGCTGACGCTGCTGTCTCCAACACAGGATGAAACAGCCCAGGATTGTGTTAGCTGCTGTTAAAATGACATGTAAACATGTACCAGTATATATATATGGAAGTGTATTAAGTCATAGTTAACCAGGCAGCATTAGGAAGAGTCAGCTTAAAGATGTGGAAACGAGGCGGCGGTCGAAGCTCCGCTCTGGACCGAGCCCAGGCTCTGCTGTCCGCCAAGAGGAGCAGCAGAGGAGACGCTGAGTCTGAGCAGGAGTCCACAGCCAAAACACGGGGACACACAGTGAGTGGGAAACCTTAACAATGTCTCAGTGAACTGCGGTGTTATTCTGTGATGTTTTAACACCAGAAACTCTTTCCTCTCTTTCTTCTCAGGGTGCTGTTGGTGGGTCTGTGAAAACCAGACCTGCTTCCCCAGATCCACACTTGTTATTGTCAGATCTGAGTGAGCTGTCCTCGGTGAGCTCAGCGCCTGGGCATGGAGCAGCTGACCTCCTGGGCTCTGCCACTCCTGCTGCTGCAAAGACTCAGGGGAGAGAGGGAGATTCTACCAAGGTAAACAATTCCCTCCTGAGACCCAGCAATTCATATTTGTCCTCTGTAGGGAACATGACACTGCAGCCAGCCTTTATTTCAGACAGCATGCATGCAGTCCATTTAGGTCCTACTGTGCCTTTCAATACCCATACTACCATACTATTTAGTATGACAGAAAAAGATTTAGTATGCCCAAAATACCATGATGTTCTACTTCATCCGCGAAAAGATGAAAGGCAGCACATTAAAGTGACTAGTGACCTGTCAAATAGTAATAACAGGGATATTAAATGTTTAAGTGAATAAAATAATTTTAACGATTATCAACATCAAAAGGACATAACGTTTAGGTAACAATGCTAGAAAGTGCACAGCTTATGTTATTTTACTGTCGTGAATATAATCTGTTAGAATCTGCAATGTGTGCAGTTCTAACTTAAAAGTTTAAATGACATAGATGGCTAAGTAACAACAGCAGAGCTCTCCAGACAAATGGCATTTTGTTTGATCTCCAAGGTAACAGATACAAGAACAAGAGGGTCAAAGTGCAGCTGCAGTATCTATGAAAAGTAAAGAGAAAAAGTATTCAGAATGTACTGTGAAAAGCACATCCTCTTAGTGATGTAACATATGTGGGGGTGCAACTAGTCTCGCTCACCAGACCTTTCTCAAGAAAAGAAAGGTCTGGCTGAGCCGACTCTCACTTTAAGATTGGAGGAAAAAACGCCCGGCTGCTTGTATTTCTTTCAACCAATCACAATCGTTCTTGGCGGTGCCACAGCAACGGTGCGCTTGCAAAAATATTGCCGGGGGGAAACAGGTTTTGGTGTAACACGCCCACAAAAATATCGCCTACAGGACGCGAACCATGGCAGAAAAATAGCTACATCCCCGCAAGATCAAACACTGCAAAAGTTAGTAAAGAACGTGTTGAAAACTGCAACCGGAGGTGGTAGGGCGGGACTTCAGCGGCTGGCTCGTTCCGCCCAATGAGAGGCTGATCTTTGCAGCGAACTTCCACCCACTCAGACTAGGGTGCAACTAACAGAGCACATCCTCTGTCTTTCCAAAATGGGGTTAATTGTAGCACAGGTTTTATTATCAGATAAGGAGCTAAGTGATCAAGTTTATAATTTCTAGTCTTCTTAAGGATGGTTTTTTTTTTGGTTTATGAGAGTCTTAACTATATAATGTTAAGATGCTATAAGTATATGTGATTTTCAAGACTTGCTTCTACTCTTTGTCAACCATTTTCCATGCTTCAGGAAACAGAGCACAGAGTAATGCAGAAAAAGGGATAGATTTCAGGGATAGATTTTTTACCTTGTACACTCACACAATATGTTTCTTACATCCCAAGTTCTTAAATGATGGTGGCGAAAAAATTTAAACCTTTTTTCTCTCAGGATTCAGGAGGGTATTGCTCAGGACATAAATGAAATGAAACTTTAGCACTGAAACTCCCACACTTGGAGTCCAATATGACAACAGGCCTCCACTTTTTGCTTTCCTCTTCCAGGACCTCAGACCTCAGAGCTCGCTGGGTGGAGGAGGGAGCAGATTCTTAAAGAAAGTGCCACCACCTGCAGCTAGCAGCAGCCAGTCACCTGTCAGGAGGGGCCAAATGCAGCAGGACCCTGAACCCAGGTACAGCTCTGTGTATGTGAGATAAATAAATGTCATATTGTAATTTAGGGAGAGTATGTTTTTCTGTGTAGAGGCAACATTCTTAAACAAGGACAGGTGGCAAGATGGTGCATTCAGACTGATACTGTTGCATCTGCAGGGGTCATCCATATGTCCCCAAGCTCTGTATTGTCTTGATATAACACATATGACACACTGTTCAGAGCTACATCTTCTCAAAGTTTTCTGTTGCTCTTCTATTGATTTTTGTAGTCTAGATTGGTGAGGGAAAAACATTGCATATGTTGGATAATACAGGAACAATGCGCCTGAACCCAGATACGGTTCTGTTTGTGTAAGATTAAAAAAATGTTATATTGAGCACTAGATTGGGGGGAAAAACCTTTTCTACCACCAGATCCACTGATTTAACTCAAAATATGTCCAGACATATGTCCACCTCTGCTGCTGAAACTTAATTCTTGTGTTACTCTCTTTATTCATCCCTCTGCTCAGATATGTGACATCTTCCCAGCGAAGCTCCCAGACTGCTGCTCTGAGTAGACTGGCTCAAATTGAGAGCCGCATCCGCAGCCGCAAGCAGGTTCAGGAGCCAAAATCTGCTGAGAATCTAACCTCTGACTTGGGAATCTCACCACCACCAGTGGCCCAGTCCCTGGAGGCTCCTGTGCAACTCTCAGCGCAGTCCAGCAGTGACCGGAGCCTGAGGGGAAAACGTTTCCTCAAGAGCAAGACAGACGCAGCTGGTAACAATAGTAATACGTCTCTAGAAGGCAGAGATGTTAGTGCCAGGTCCAGGTCCAGAGCTGCTCATGTCATAGGTCCTTCAGCTGGTTTGGAGAAGAGGTCAGTGAGAGTAGTGAGAGGAGTGAGTCTGGAAAGTGATGAAGAGGATATGAGGAAACTGCTTAGAGACTCAATGGATTCATCAGACAACAGCTTCTTCATACCAGAGAGACCCTCCTCCACCAGAGCAGCAGACAAGGTACGAGGCTGTTGCTTTGCTTTCACTCCCTTTATTTTCAGCACAGTAAAGATGTAAAAATGTTTTTGTTTTTTTTTCAAACGATTTCTAATTTAGAAAAATAAGTAGAAGCAGTTTTTTTGTCAGTTCAAAACTTTCCTTTCTTCCAGATGTTGAGCAGAAGCAGTCACAGGGTCCACTCCTCACCTCTGCCCACTGCTGTCCTTCCCTCATCCTCCAACACAGCACCTCCTCGCTCCCCTGCCTCCCCTTCTCTCCGCGGCTCTCCTTTTCGATACACCGGTCAGGCTCAGGCCCACTTCAGCCCCTCTGTGCTCTCCCCAGCCTCGTCTCCTCCCCGTGCCTCCCCATCTCCTCCACGGAGGCTGAACTCCCCTCATCACAGGGTGGGGAGTCCACAGCGTTCACTCTCCTCCATGTCAGGCCGCAGTGAGGTCCATTCTCTGGAGGAGCTCTTCTCGGTTGGGCCTGGTTTTGAAGATCCCCACAGTGAGATGAGTTCAGTGAGCTCTGAAGGTGAGAGACGTTTGTCTAAATGTTTTAATGATTCACTGAGGTCAAAATACCCAGCCGATCATTTTGCAAGACAGGGAAAAACCATGTTGTTTTTGTTTCGTTAATCATGTTTTATTCTTCGCTCCTTATCTCATGCATCCTAGACGGACAACAAGGTACACAAATCATCCCTTAGTAGAGCCAGAATTGATACAGAATTACTGTAGCTGCTGTGCAGGGTGTCACCCGTCTATTAAACCTTTAGGAACCATTCTTGTGTTTCCATATAACTGTGTCATAGGATTTTAAAACAGCAGATTATCTAGTGTTTGGTCACCAGGTGCTTTTAATGTATTTTTGATATACATGAATAGAAGTTCTGCATTAGATAATGTGTTGAAAGTTCTGAGGATATACGCTATCATTTATAAAACTGTGATATGATCTGTTCCAGACTTCAAGATAAATGTGATGACATTAGACGACCTTGTTCCTGCTACTCTTGGATTTACTGAGGAAACTCCAGGAAAGGAGGTGAGCGATGACAGAATTTAATTAAGTAAAGTCAGAAATAAAATGTACGTAATATGTAATGCTATCTGTAGTATATTGCAATTATAAATTATATTGAAGCTAGTGAAGTTTAAAGATCCAGCGTGTACGATTTCAGGAGATGTGAATTGTTTCCTTTAGTGTAAAATCACCTGAAAATAAGAATTATTGTGCTTTTGTAAACTTAAATTGAGCCGTGTATACCTACAGCAGTTCTTTGTATACGGAGTGCGCCATGCTGCACCACCATACTTCTATGGTGGCCCAAAATGGACAAATCAAACACACTTAAATCACTGAGTCTGTGCTTTTTGAGGAAGAAACGTCTGCGGATAGTTCGGCTCCTGATAAAAAAAGTTCCTGAACATTGAAGGTATTCTAACTGAGAGAAGTTTCAGCTGGTTACAATCTGCATTTCTCACTGTTAGATGTCACCAAATCCTACACACTACTCCTTTCTTTAAAGGAAAATGTTATGAAATTTTCTCTATTATTTCTAACCATTATGAAAAAATCTTGCACACTAGAGAGAGCAACTCAAACAGTCAAAACCTGATTAATTTAAAACCTGCATTGCCTGTTTTTGGCCACTTGAGGGCAGTAAAAACAAGCTGTAAAAGCAACATTGAAACACTATTACCCTTTAAGTTGACATAGCAAATCACACAGTTGCTTAATTACACATCCAGCAGACACGGAGCAAAGTTAACATTCAGTTGGAGTAGTGTTTGTGTCAGCCTGACAAATTTATATCCAGTATTCACTCAAGGGCTTAAAGAAAGTAAAATTTCCGTATCTGAAATGTGTTTGCCTCCGAAGGACTCCTTATCCTGATGTGTTTGCTTACTTCCAGCTGCCTAAACGGAAAGAAGCAAAACCCAGTGCCCCTCTTCCTGGATCCCCTAGCAGACATCGCCAGGGGCTAGGTTTAAAGAAGATAAAGCAGAAAGAGGAGCCACAGCTGCAGCAGCAGGATGAGGACTCATTGGACTACCAAAGTGACTTTGAGAGTGAGAGCAGGACAGAGCCAGATTACAGTGCTAGCCAGGTGTCAGAGCACTTGCAGGGAGATGGAGATGAAGAGGAGGTGGTGTCAGAGGTCAGAGAGGAGGCTTTGGATTCAGACGCGTCCCGCAGTCGAAGGACAGAAGACGATTACTCGAGTACTTTCTCAGACACAAGTCGCTCCTGCACCTCACGGACGTTGGATCGCAGTCAAACAGCCAGCAGAAGCAGGGACTCCAGATCATATGTGTCAAATGACAGCAGGACCTCTCGCCAGTCAAGGAGGGGTGCTTCAGCTAGGAAGGATTTAAAAGAGGCAGCGGTACAGACGCAGCCTGATCCACTAGCTTACACACGGCCCACAGGTTTGTCTGACATACATGGCATGTGTGTGTATATTTAAAGGCATAGGTAAACTTTTTTGAAGTGGGGTTGTCGGAGGTTCTTATCCATAGTCAGTGTCTTAACTTCAGTAGATGTCAGTTGGCATGTCACAATGTGGAGAGGATCTACCATGAATATAACAACTTGTGAACGCACCTTGGAAGAGCCCAGACTGCGTCTCACAGGACTCTTGTGCCCAGTGTTGATCCATTTTCTGACACGGCCAGTTGGAGTTGATTTGCCACATCTTTTAACTCTGGCAGCAGCACGCACCAGTGACCGCGACTCCGCCAGTGTACCGATCCGTTTTACTTCACACGAGCTTCTGTGATATTGTCGTAATTCTGTTCTGCTAGAGCGACATACAGCCAGCAAATCATCTGTGCTTTTAACAGGTCCAGTGGGCTCCTCCTGAGTTAGAGTATAGTCAGGGTTCGTCTCGAGGGCCGTTTCCCCATTTGATCCGCCAAAACAAGTTCACCTTTGCCAAACGACTGTGATCGGTTCAAGAAAAAAACAAGTCAGCATTTTCCCCCGATAGCAGTAAGATAATCAGTGATTCCAGAGTTTTCTCTAGCACTGACGCAGGTCTGGCTACACAAGACTATCAATACGTGAACTATAGATCAGTACCTCACACAGCCCTGCTTCAGATGTGGTGGGGCAACCAATCATCACCACCATATTATTTCCTCACAGCATTCATCAAGTTAACAGGATTAATGTGACACATGGACAGTAGAGGTGTTGCATACTGAGCTGCAGTGTTTCTGTTTGCCCCCTGTAGGTATGGCTACTTTGGGTCCTGCAGTGGGCATGACTTACATGGATCCCACCCCGATGGTTGCTCACACTCTCAGTGCAGAAAAGGTGGAAGGTAATTAAACAGGACACAATGCAACAGCAGTACACCTGGACCTGAATCCAGACAGTCACTAAAATGGACAGTGACAGGGTTTGTACAAGGGTGATGCAGAATTTCAAGTGAGTCACACTCCTTTTAAATAAGGTGCTGTTGCTCCATCTACAGGTGAAATGCTGTTGAAGTTTGTAGGATTACTTTGAGTTGATTCAGAGTATGCCTTTAAAAACTTTATAAACAAAGTAAAAAAAAAAAAAAAACTCAAGAAATAAGAAATAGATTAATGATATAGACTAGTTTTGGGGAGCTTGTCCAAATACTTTACCTGTACAACCGAATGAATGGAAGGGAATTAAAGATAACATGGAACAGCACTTTGTGAAAGTGTCTTTACTGTCAGCTATCATCACATATCTATCAACTGTCAGACAACATTAATCTGTAAAAGTAGGTTTTGAGACGAGATTTAAAGACGTGAACAGAGTCAGCTGAGTCAGTAGAGCTCAGTGGGAGGCTCTTCCGAAGCTGAGGAGCCAGAACCAAAAAGGCTCGATCGCCTTTTGTTTTTAACCCTGGACTCTGGAACAGGTAAATGACCCAGACTAGCAGACCTGAGGGGCCTGCTTGGACAGTACTGCATGAGAAGCTCAGTTATATACTCCAGTGACAGATCATTGAGAGCCTTGTATGTCATTAAAAGCACTTAAAATGGATTCTAAAAGAGACAGGAAGCTAATGCAGGGAAGCCAAAATAGGTGTGATGTGTGAAGATTGTTTCGTTGTTAAATTTGAACCATTAAGAGCTGATGTGTAGCTCGATTGTTTAGGCAGGTGAAGAAGGCTTTACAGTAATCAAGGCGGGTGATATACATGCTTGGCACACGGGAGAAGTCGCAGCTCTGTTCCTTCACCACTAGATGCCACTGATTCACCAACCAACCATCTAGTTCTGTTATATTGGAGAGAAGGCAGATATCTCCAACATCGAGATGTTCCTTTAGAAGTTTGATATTTTGCTGTTGTGTTCAAGTATTTATCGAATCAGCTATAAAAGCTGGTGTGGACTATTACTTCTTTCCATCTCACATCAGTGGTAACAATAGTGGGTCCGTCACAAGTAAGACCACATTTGCTGAAGCCATGGTGCTGATGATGTAGTTTTTATGTTTGTTTGTGTCTCTTGTCTCTCCCTCAGCTCTCAGCACCTTCAACCCAGCTGCATTCGCCCTCAATGAAATGTTCAAACAGCAGCTCGCCATGATAAGGCAGTTCATCGACAGCAACCGACACCTTCACTCCAGCCTGGTGCAGAGCCTGGGGCCACCAAACTACAGGTACACCACACTGGAGGACACCAAGGAGGTAAAGCATACTCACGCATACAGTTATGTACGAGTACAAAGTTGTGGATGATCCTGATTGTTCGCTTGTTCTGCAAAGCTTGGCAAAACAAGAGAAATAATTTTAATCGCTGTTCCAAATTGGTTGAATATTCAATTTGTGAAAGAACTCTGATATTTTCTCAATATATTTATCTTTAATCACAATGAGACCTTTACTGCCCACAGCTTTCCCGCATTCACTGATATGTCTTCATTCTCTCCACAGCACATTCACAAGCATAGATGTCCCAAACTGACAGTGGAGGAGGCCTTAGAGGAAGTGCTGCAGGAGATGAGAGACAACCATCATATCTGACCACTGGTACTCAGTGTCTGGATCACTGAAGGGATTTGCCATGTCTTTCTCAGTAAATAAGTTTTATACATAATTAAATTACATTTTTCTACTATGAGAGGAATTACAGTATTTCTTGTTAATCAAATGAGAACATGCCATGAAGAGTGGATGCTTTCATTAAAGTGCTATCGTGTCATAGAGTTTTTAATTTGTGTCAAAGGGCCCAGACACACCAAGACGACAGCTGGCCGTCAGTCAACATCAGGCCACCAGTGAGCGCCTGTCACCCTAGTTTTTGCTGTGTCCCACAGTTGGCACTAGTCGGCCCTTGTCAGCTCTTTCGGCTGTTTTGGCACACTGAATCAGAGACATCAGAGAACGTACATGGTAGTTAACCGTTGGCTGTAGTCTCTGGTTTGGTGTGTCTGGGCCTAAAGTTAAAATCATGCAGTGTGTACTCTGTGTATGAGATGGATGATTTTGTAAAGTCAGTGTGTGATTTGAATGAGATGGCCTCTGTCCTCCTCTTTTAATGCACAAGTTAAATAAATCCTTAAAGAGGAAAATCTGTGTTTAAAAATATGTCGACACACACAATTCTAAAAGAATAATTATCTGTCAACAACTACAGACATTTTTGAACATATTAATATCTTGGATATTATAAATTTACCAGAGGAACTCACAAGATGTGTACCTGAGTGTGACAACATTTAAAGGAACTCATCAGTTTTGGAACAGCATAATACAGGAATTAAAATGTTGGAAGTAAACCTCACCATCTGTATTACAATATTTAACACACTGCATTTCACGCCAGATAGAAGTTTAAAGAGGATGAAAATGACTTAAGTATTAATAAAAAAATTGTATAAATAAATACAAGAATAAATAAAGAAATGCTAAAATAAAAAGAATAAATAATACATAATTGTTGAAATAAATATATAAATAAATAAAAGTTGATGATTAAACAGGACATAAAGAAATGTAATACATTTCTATATTTTTGAAAAATTACATTATTTTATTATTGTATTTCCATCTGTATGTTAATGGATTATGTTTTCCTGACATCAGCATTTATTTATGTATTTATTTCAGCATTTGTTTAGTTATTCCTGTATTTATTTATACATTAATTTGACATATTACATTTTTCAACATTTATTAAATAAACAGCTGTTTAAATAAAAATGCCTGCAAGTGAAGTAACAAAATGTTTATTTAAAAAATAACACGTACAGTATGTATACAGTCATACCAGATTTTGCAATCTCCATCACCAACAGTAACTTTAAATGTTCTAATGATAAGTGCAACATTGGACATAATCTAAAGACAAACAATGTCAGGATCCAGGAACATTTATTAGTGATGTGGGGGGCAGGCGGGGGGGGGGGGGTGTGGCATTTTTGGGGTTGTTGAAGGCACAAATTCAGGTTGCAGTGTGAGCTGTCAGTAGGGGTCGTTGAAAGGGTAGTGAGGATGTCCTGCATCCCTAGGAACACGTTTTCCTTCCACCTGCGACATCCAAACCAAAGTTAATACATTTACCTGACAGTTTTTAAAAGCCAGACTGCTGCATTTCCATTAGCAGTGTTTTCCAAAAGTGCATACAGTGTCCACTTATGGAAAACTATGCATTACACACTTTTGCTTTTTACCAAACTGCTCGAGAACGGCTCATGAAGTGTAAGTTGTTCAGGGCTGACACTGATATTTTGTCATTTAAGTTGTAACCGCTGCCAATATCCTGGCCATTTAAATTTAGTTCTCAGTTCACTTAGTAGACCAGAGTGATAAAATATAATCTCATCAACACCAGCCATGAGAGATACATATATATATATATATATATATATATATATATAGATATATAGATATATAGATATCTATATATCTATAGATATATATATATATAAAGCCCACTTACTTCGATCATTGGTACAATGTAGCGCCAGCCTTTGTTCAGGGCTGTAATATTCTTCATCTCCTCAGCTTCAAGGGTGAACTCAAACACCTGACAACACACAAAACGTTAAATAAATATAATCCACACCTTCATAGAATTTTCAGCACAATTAGCTTTTAAGTAATTGCAGGCAAAAACTGAACCTCAGAAAATCTCATCAAGAAGCCCATCTTAAAAAAGGAAATGAACTGCTTGGAATCAAATTTGACTCTACCTGAATGTTCTCTTTGATTCGGGACTCTGTCACACTCTTGGGGATTGTTACCACTCCTCGTTGAGTCTGCCACCTGCAAATACAGCAAACTTTAGATGTATGATCACTGGGGAGTTCCTTGACTTTACCTACTAGTGCTTATTTTAGCCCTGTTAGTACAGATCACTAGAATCATGATGTAAGTACCATGATACTGTCACATCGGGTGGCCTCTGGTTATTCCCACCTCTACAAATCATGTTAACAATGTGCAGACAACTGAAAGTAATGTGCACCTCCAACACTAACAGCACTCTTTGGGAAATAACTAGTTGCAAAGTTCATATGATTTCTGGTTATTAGACTACAACATGTAAGTGGGGTGTCTGCAGGTATCAGACAGTTAAATTTAATGCTTTTTAAACCCTTTCAAGACACCTTTTAACCTTATTTAGGACTGATTTTTGGACAAATCATGTTTTACTGATTAAAGCATTTCAGGTAAGTAGTACATAGATATGTGGTCTTTTGCAGACATAGGTGTAATGTAGGAATATGGTTATTAGAGTGAGTTGAGTTAATCTACATTTTGCCAACAGGTAAGTGTAAGTATGAAGTAAAATGACAGTATTACATATATATATATATATATATATATTTTTTTTTTTTTTTTTTTTAAAGATTTGTAACATTACAAATGTGAGCTTTTACAAAAGAGTTTCAGTCATTTTCACAAAAAAATTAAAAGATGTGTAAATGAAACAAGATGAAATATTTGAAGCAGTTAAGTTTAAGTTTATTTCCTTTATTAATCCCCCTGAGGGGAAATTCAATGTTTTCACTCTTGCTTGTCAATTACACACAGGTCCGAAAGACACACAGGCACAAACTGGACCTATACATGCACAAATTGGAGAGATGTCAGAGTGAGGGGGCTGCCCTTGGTGAGGCGCCCCGAGCGGGTTCGGTGCCTTACTCAAGGGCACCTCGGCAGTGCCCAGGAGGTGAACTGGCACCTCTCCAGCCACCAGTCCACGCTCCATATTTTGGTCCGGACGGGGACTTGAACAGCGACCCTCCGGTTCCCAACCCAAGTCCCTATGGACTGAGCTACTGCCGCTACTGAGCTCACAAATTCAAGTTTAAGACTATTTAATGACTTTTAAAGCCTGCACCTTTGTACTAGTCATTTAGAACTAAAGCTTCTTGGATGAGAGGCAAAACGTCTTCTAGATACGCAAGCAAGTCCAGTTGTCTATGATATAGCACCTACAAGACTCTTAATGTGAGCGAACATCATCATTAAGTCTGGTTGCACTTAAATAAGGTTTGGGAATTAAATCATTTTGTGTGGCCACAAGAAAATTATTGTTAGTAATCTATATGGAGATGACTGTGGTGCATCATCAGTAGCTGTAGCCACTTGCAAATGTGGACATTTTTGACTTGATTTTATTTTAATCTAGGGATGAATTACAGTGACACATCAGTCACTTGTGGTTACGTCATTAGCAAGAGAGGCTTAATTCAGCTGCTCAGAATGTACAGGCTCACACATGGACAATATGCTGACCTCAGGGAAGTTATAGATTTCATCATGCACCTGCTGGAAAGATGTTGAAGACCAAAACTAACTCCTAAGCCTTGCATCATTCCCGGAGACTGAATATAGGCAGTACATTGCTGGAGGACCTGAATATATTTGTCCCATAGATTCTTATGTTAAGTTAAAATCATATCATATACCAGTGGTTGCATAGGTCGCATCTCTCGAAAAATCCTATGACTTGAAAGCGGCAGACACACACATCACGGATGAAATGAATTTACAATAAAATCTTTCTTTTTCAAACTTTTGTCACTCATATGTTTGGGATTTTGGGATTTGGGCTGTTTCATATTGTGTAATTACCTTTATCCACTGCATAAAAAACAACATCACTCCAAAACTGACAACCATGCCACCACATTGGGAATTTAAATCATCTCGTTGCCATGCAATAACAAAGTTGTGGCCATGGAATAGGATCTCATTTATTTGCAACCATGCAAAAAAAAAGTTTCTTTAATGTTACCTGGCAGGCTCCTTAGATAATAATAATAATAATAATATACTGTAGTGTATGCCATTATTGTGTTTACAGCTTGTTGCATGGCCCCCAGTGGCCATATTAATAATTGCAAGTTTACCTATTGATTAATTTTGCATTTCTGATTTCACAGCACCACTTTATTACAATGAGGGGGTTTACATTTGCTTTAAAAATTAAACTTGCTCACAGGAATTCAATCTAATCAATTAAGTGAAGAGTAAACTCACCTCAGGATAATCTGAGCAGGGGACTTTTTATATTTCTCTGCGAGGGTGGCCAGCACAGGCTCCTCAAGCAGAACAGGCTCATCTGGATGTTTCCAGGCCCGGTCAGGAGAACCCAGAGGGCTGTAGGCTGTCATCACCAGGCCACGGTCCCGACAGTGGGCCAGCAGCTCTACCTGGGCCAGGTAGGGGTGGCTCTCTACCTGCCCAACAAAAACACAGAGATACCAGTGTCATCTGTGGCTTCAGGAAACACCAAACTTGAGACATGCTACATAGGTGTTGACATTTAACACTCTGTACCTGTAGGACAGTGGGTTTGATGCTTGCGACTGAGAGGATGTCATCTATCTGCCTGCTGTTGAAGTTGGACAAGCCAATGGATCTGACGAGGCCCTTTTCCACCAGCTTCTCCATGGCAGCCCAGGTCAGCTTGTAGTCAATGTCGTCATACAGCAAGTTGCCGTCCTCGTTTCTGGGGAAAGGAACGTCTCCTTTTCTAGGAGATACAAAGCAAAGACCACGTTTAAAAGAAAAGCAACCAAAAACAGATTGAAGTGGAAAATAAGTTTAACTGTAGTCTTCAAATTCCATCTCAAGATAACAAGTTAACCATCCTATTATCTTGGGATATGAAGTTAATGAGCTCGTTACGTAAAGACAAAAGGTGGTTTCCTCAGGATAACAAGTTAATCATGTCATCATTAGAGTTTAGTGGAGGGTGAGCTCACTGGAAGGCGTAGGGCCAGTGGATGAGGTAGAGGTCCAGGTACTCCAGCTTCAGATCCTTCAGGGTCTTCTGGAGAGCCGGCTCCACGTCCTCTTGGTGATGTCGGTTGTTCCACAGCTTGGATGTAATGAACACGTCCTCTCGTCTCAGGGCCTGGTGCACAGAAAACAAGTCAAAAACAGTTTGGTCAACCGCGATGGACGTATTTTTGTTATTTTAGGTTACAGAACACAAAACATTCTTCTAATGCAGTCTGGTGAAGCTGTTTTACCTTGCCAGGGCCGAGTGTCTCCTGTAGGGCTTCTCCAATCTCAACCTCATTGGCATAGATGGATGCACAATCAATGTGGCGATACCCAGCCTCCAAGGCCCAAATGACTGCTTGTTTCACCTGTGAGAGTGGGAAAATATGGCAACTGATTATTGGCAAACGGAAACTAAAGCAGCAGTAAATCAATTTTTGCCCTTTTGCGGGCATTGGAATGTGCAACACTGACATATTACTTTATGAAGTTAAAATGGCAAACTTGTTTGTAATTATTCATTAAGCCATTCATTTTCCAGGGCTGGAGCCTACCCCAGCTGACACTGGGCAAGAGGTGGGGTGAACCCTGGACAGGTCATCAGACGTAGAAACAGACAAGCATTCACACTCACATTCACACCTATGGCCTATTAAGAATGACAAATTAACCTGCATGTCTTTGGACTGTGGGAGGAAGCTGGAGTACCCAGAGAAAACCCACGCTGACACAGGGAGAACATGCAAACTCTGCACAGAAGGGCTCCCCCACCCTGGAGTAGTTGCCTATATAAACCTTCACGTATAAGGAGCAACATTAACAGTCAGAACATTGACATGCAGCTTGAGAAAGTCTAATTATTGGCTTCCCAGCAAGCAATAGTCGTGATTTAAACGTATTGGCTATATTTAGCTCCGATTTAGTCTAGCAACATGTAACCCAAATCTAGCCGATTTAATTTTGAAACTGATTAAATGTAATTTTCACCATTGCAGATACCATGCGGTATGATATTCAATCACGTATGGAGAGTCAACAGTAATTAAAATATGTTTATCTACATTTTTTGGACATGGTCTCTACATAGCCGTATAATTGATGACGTCTACACTTTGGCTATGGTTAGACGTCTACCAAATTTTCACTGACAGCCCAAATTCAGCCGTGATTTAGCCTAGACGTCAGGTCTTCATGTAAACGGCTATTATTTTTTTTAAACCAAAAAATGCTTGCTGGGTTAGTCCGACTGAAACTGGACTATCCGTAGCTCGACTAACACACCGAGATAATTTGATTGAAAATCGAACTATTGCTGCATGTATCCACTTAGTCTGACTGCAGTCGTAGCAGCACATCAGTATATAGCAGTGCAGTAACTCCTGGAAAAACAAATAAACAAACACCATGGCAACCGAGAAGCAGAAGACGCACTTCTGGATGGACAAGGAAACTACATTAATGCTCCGCCATCTTCATTCCTCGTTAGCTTCCTCTTCGGGTGAACCGAGCTAGTTCAATACGCACTATATTAAAAAAGACTCAGCGTGGCCTGTCGAGGTGGAGTCAGACGTACTTGGTCAGAAATTCAATTTTCTCTTCTGCATGTATACTAAGACAAGACGAGAAGTCCGACTTGACTGATTAGCCGAACTATGAGCTTAGCTCGACTACTGCGTGCATGTAAACAAACTGTCTTTGAGTCATGTGTCTGTCCATCTCACAACAGTAAGTCTAATATTTACTCTCCCTTCAACTCTGTTTTTGGTCTCCACCAACCCTTGTGTCTCTTTAACTACTAAATGCTCAACCATGTTCACCAACTAGTTGCTTACTTTGTCAACTTTTGGTGCTATGCAGGTAGCAATTGTTACACGCTTTACGCCCTATTGGTAATGATGTGCATTGCATAAGCTTTTTAATGACTGACTCAGGTGAAGCTGCTTGGCCTGATTGAGAGGGGAAAATCTGCTCACTCTGTCTTTCATCTTCCAGCCCCGACAACAGCAGCATGGCGGTGACCAATATGATTCGGATTTTTGTCTATGTGTCATAAGTCTCTGTTTTTTGGTGGGTCCGGTAGTCCTACTTTTGTGGTAACATGTCTGTTAGCTTTAGTTTTTTTGATGGCATATATTAGAGGGAAGAGCCTCTTACTGGGTTGGTCTGTAGCTATTTCCCATCTTCCATCTTTCCTTAAAACCAAAACAGTGAGTTAAAAGAGGCTATAATGCTCTGAGTCTAATGATAATTCTCTGTGGTTTCATCACTATGAGCAACACTTCTCATTGTAAATATAAAAATATTGACTTGTGCAACTACAGCGTATGAAATTACAGACAGATCAAGGATGACGGGAACTGGCAGAGACAGAGACCAGCTGCATTATGACATGCATCTGTAAGACAGAAATCATGATAACACGCCTGTTTTTCTCTACAAGAGCATATAATTGCAGCCTGTACCTTTCCTGGCTCACTCTTCCACGTCCCCAGTCCGAGGAGGGGCATCTTCCGGCCCGTGTTGAGAACTGCAAAGTCATTCATGCCTCTCAGAAGCACCTAGAAAGGGACAAGGAGAGCATGATTCAGTCAGTGAGGGGAGCTGCTTGGCTTACTCAGATGTTTAAAGCTGCAGTAACAAAGATTTATGTAGAAATACGCCCCTCTTGTAAGCCTCTGGGGTTGTCACAATACCAGAATTTTAAACTTCAATACAACACTAGTATAAAAAACAGTACTAATACCTCTTTATATTACTGCAAAAATAAAGTCATTGGCACACAACCTGCAAACACTGCTAAAAAGTCACAGAACACACACATCCAGTGACATGGTGGATTACTTGCGGGAGAGAATATCATAACAGCCACAGGTTCAGGACCAGATGATTTATTCCTTGTTGTTTCATTTATTGTTTCTTTGTTTACACATCGAAAAATTTACAAAAACCTACAATACATTATTTGCTAAGGAATGTGAAGGACCTAAAAACCCTCTAGGACCTTGAAAGGTGGCATTCTTCCAGCAGAATATTATAGGAAATAATCACAGACAACAACGCATCCCTGAAACGCCCATCTGCATTTGTGCAGGGTGTAACACCTAAGTGCAACAAGCAAAGACAGGCAAAGGCTGCCATGTGTAACAATTGGGGAGTAACTGGCTTTAAAGTAAATACATCACCAGGAAGAAAAGTTTCATATGAGCAGTTTGTCAGGCTCAACTGCACTGACACATGAACTGAATAATTATAAGGACGACTGTGCCACAACAAAAAAAAATACAGTACTGCAAGTTGACTGTTTGAGTGGGGGTAAATGGAAATGAATCAGTGAGGGAAATAAAAGACGAGGTTCAATTATTCAATATAACATAAAGGTGCTACGCAAACACTACCCCAGCATCAAGCTGCAGCTAAATTAAAAGTTTCAAAGAGGCAAGGCAGTGCCCGCTCGGGAGATCTCCCCAAACCACTTTCATTGTAAACAAGACCAGGCACGCCTGCATAGATCACAGCATCTTAATAACACAGGTACATCAAGCTAATGTTCCGGTAAAGCGAACAAAACAACACGAGGATATAGATATAAAGCAACAAAATACTGAATTACTGTTAGCGAATTGTCACCTTATTGAGAGGGTGTCCACTCCCAAGGCACTTCTTTTAAGACACAGTGATGAAGCATTGGCCAAAGAAAAAACTCCATATCCGGATGAATCAATGTTTAAAATGCACAGCTACAAATGAAAGAGTTCATGTCGGGAGACAGCTGCACGATATCTGTCACGCAGCTGTAACGACAACATCAAACTGTCTACATGTGGAGGAAATATTAAAGATTGGAGAGGTTTTACTCCACAAGTCCAACTCTGTTCTGCTTCACAGCTGTTGGAAAAGGGATTTATTCTTTTACAGAACAATGAGCCAAAACAAGCTCTGCCAGGCCTGACTGTCCAAAGAAGAGGAAGTGGAGTGCTGCTGACTTGCATTTCCCTCCAAAGTCACCAGACTGAACTTTATCACCTCACAGCACACACTCTTGAATGCTCTAAAATGAGGTGGAATAATCCATTTGATTAAATAAAGATGAGACATCAATCACTGCAGATGGTAACAAGAGAAAACACTCAAAAGTTTTTCTATACCCCAGAACTATAAGAAGTAATGTTTTCACAGCTTCAGCAGCCACATTAAGAGAAGAAGTAAAACTGATTTCATCACTGAAAACAAAAAGCAAGAACGTGGGGTCTCATGTCCAGAAAAGATTTAGAGAAAATCATTTATGCCTTCATCTCAGCGGGTTGGACTAATGTAATGATCTTGTTTACTGTCCCAAAAAGACCATTAGACAACTTCATATTTAACAGCTGCTTGCTCCCCCTCATCATTAAATGTCTACAAGTTGTAATAAGCTAAAATATTCAGTAATTCCCCAGAAGAAAAGCAAAGTTTAGAGTGAAGTCTATTGATTCATGTCTTATTTGTGTGCTCTTTTACCGCCTTTGCTGAAAAAACAAACAATAAAATCAATCAGTTTTTGTCTTCTTTGTGCAGCACTTTGCATCAAGCATTTTAATTGGCTGTTAAACACTACAAGAAACAGTCGTGTCACCGCTAAAATACGACATCAAATGTCTCTCTCTGTCACAGTTTAGGCAATGAAAGTCAATCTGCACATCACTTAGTTTACCTCGTCTAATATAGAATCCCCATCCTGCTTACACACACAATGCATGCCTAAATTAAGTTTTATATGAATGAGAACTGAAATGGTGTAAAGCACCAGCTGCTTAAAAATATATTTTCCTGGATCTTGTCAAAATCCATCCTGGTGTGTCAGCTGATATCCTGGAAAGTCACGCGCCTCACCTCAGTTATTGTCCTCTCTCTAAGCAGCTGTTTTAAATCTCACGACGACAAGACGTAGTCAATTTGCAAAACAATGACGCCTGCATTAATATGCAGCAGTTAGTTTCACTATTACACTGACACTTCATCTTTTATTATATACTTTTACTTACTGTTTTACAGCTGTTTACACTTCTGTGAGTGTTTGAGTGCTGTTCATGTGCGATCACTGTCTCATTATCTAACTTAAACTTCCATTTAATGTTTGGCTCCTAATTGTTTTTACTTGTGTAATTTTTTTTTATTTTTAAACCATTTTTTTTACTAGCATTGTTAGAGGAAGCCTGAGATTTTACATTTCTCTGTAATGTCACTGTTGTGCATAACGTTGTAATAAATCAACTTGCACTAGCAAACGTTAGCAAGCAATAGGTGATGCAATATGCAAAAATTATATATTATTAACTTTACACAATTTATTAGGACATAGTCAGTGAGTGTATGGTCACTCGGTGGTCACTGTGACATCTATTCTTGAGCTATAAAACAAAAAAAACCCAGCACATTAACGTCAAGTCACCTCGTCAGAACAGCAGCTAACGTTAGCTAGCTTTAGCATCTCCTGATAAAGACTTGAGAGAGAGCCAACTGTCCGCTTTTTATTCGACACCACAGGTTCGCCATTTGCAGATAAATTAACTCACTCACCCGCTTCCCGGTGTGAAAACACAAACGACGCAACACCTGCTTTAGGAGCTGACATTTCAATGACTGCATGATCGCTTCAGCTCAGCTCAGATATTACATAACATTAAGCTAACGTTAGTCAGCAGCGGCTCTTCAGTTTTCAGTTTAAGTCGACGACTTACTGTTTCAAGATTTTAAAACCTGCGGCTTCAAACGGGGACCTCTTCTTGTAGTCCTCCTGGATAGGAAACGTAGGCAGGAGTGGGGGTTTTTTCTGCCAAATGTTCAAAAACACCACCTCATTTTGGTGACATTTCCTTTTCCGGGATGATGATTCCCCACTTCCGGTAAAAATATATGGCAGCCCTAATGAAGAGACACCAGACAAAGGCTTCAACTCAAGCTGGAGATATCAATATTAATATTGTAATAAGGTACTAATTACACTACTTTTGTGTTACTTTTACCAAAAATAACCTCAGAAGAATGAATAGGCATTTTAAATAAATGATCATGTTGTTTCACAGAAGCTCCAGTTTATTACAGTTCATTGCTGAGCAGGTCTGACCCATTCATGCATTCACATACACTGGTCACCGCTTTGTATTGCAATCCCCTGCTTATATTAATAATAGCTTGATGATATGGAACAATTAAATAGCCCAGACTGCTCAAAATAAATTAATATCATTGATCACAGGGAGGGTCAGGCAGGCAGAGGATCAACGTCTAATAATTATGAGATATGGATAGATATTTGTGGACCTGTGGTATGAAGCACAATAAACAAATGTTGAGGTTAGCACAGCAAACAGAATGGGGTGCGACTCAGTCATTATGACAAACGCAAATTAATACAGCAGAGATGGAAGACACATCTGACGGCCCCAGCTCACCAGGGAGAGAGTTATGCACAAGAACAAGATGTATGCTGCCGATGCTCTGTTGTACACATCCAACATTTATTAACATCACCCAGATGTGCCGATCACTGGGATGAGGTAATAGTGAGCAGGAGGCCACTCCGTATCCTCGCTGCTTTCAGGCAGCCTTGGGACACAAAAACAAAGCGAGATATGTCATTATATTAATGGAAACACAATGAACATGATAATGCACAGTATGGCATGACCCAGCTGTGCCAATCACCAGCAGACCAGACCACAGACTGTATAAATAAGGTAGTTACATGACAACACACAACGACCATTTTTTTGGTGGCACACTGGCGGAAGTGAAGCAGTGTGGATCAATGAAAAATGAAAACAATTGAACAGCTTATTTCAGTTGGTAACGCATTCGGTGACATTGTAAATGTGATACTGTTACCCAAAATTGTGTTTGTAACACTTTTCATTACTTTGTTACTGCTAAAATGTAATATATTACTGTAATGCGCAGCTATGATCATAAAAAATTATATGGTGGTGACTTCTGGCAGATAATTTTGTAACTACAACAGTTGGAAAAAAATCTGTATCAGACAGAGATATCAGAATTAGCCTTAACTGCCAAGTACATGTGTACATCATAGGTGCACATACAAGGAATTCAGCTCCAGTATTTTGTTGCTCTCAATGTACAAACATAGAAATAGACATACAGCTAAACAAGGACATGTATATATATCTCCTCTACCAGAGGCCTAGGAGTTTAAGGGTGCTGTGCAGTAATAACATAATACATTTTATTTAAAAGGTGCCACCCAAGGTAACCTCACAGAGCATGATATAGAATATATACACGAACTGGGCAGACACATTGTTGCTGGGATAAGCTCAATGATACTGTTTAAAGGGGGCACAGAGGGAAGAGTCAGTTTCAAAGTGCTGAAGCCAGTTTGATTAGGTGGGTGTTGAAATGGGATTTGAAGGATGTTGTGCTGTCAGACTATTCTGGCCCCAAACCATATCCAACCAGCATCTTCTCAGCCTGTGTAAGCAGGAAAATATGGCTACCATCCTTATGAGAAGGCGATGGAAAAGGATTGGACATGTCATACGCAGAGAGCAGGACAACATCACCCGTACTCCCCTTCACTGGACACCAGATGGTAAACGTAAAAGAGGCCGACCCAAGAACACCTGGCGCAGGACGGTGGAAGGAGAGCTGAAGGCCCGGCATCACATTTGGGGTTCCGTAAAGACGCTGGCCCAGAACAGACAGGGGTGGAGATCCTTTGTTGCTGCCCTACATGCCAGCCAGCATAAAGGGCAGTAAGTAAGTAAAAGTAAGTGCTGTCAGAGTGTCGAATGTGTGGGGGTAGCGAGTTCCAGTGCCTGGGAGCAGTCAGGTGAAAACCTTGGCAACTAATGTGCTGAGGCGTGAGGAGGAAATGGTCAAAAGAAGATCAGAAAGATAAGTGGAGGCTAGGTTGTGGAGGGCCCTGAAGGTGAGCAGAGGGGATTTGTTTCATCAACCTGGTACTGAACAGGGAACCAGTGTAATTGGAAAAGAATGGGGGTGATGTGATCCGGTGATTTGGTGTGGGTAATGATCCGGGCAGTAGAGTTTTGAATGATTTGAAGTCAAGGCTCTTGATTTGGCTGAGGCAAGTATCTTAGCTGTTCCTAGGACTGCACTCTGCTGGACGGAGATTTCAAATGTTGTACCTGGAATTTGCTGGAGCCACTCTCCCAGCTTGAGGGTCACAGCCCCTAACGCTCCTGTTACCACTGGAACCACCTTGGACCTCACCTTCCATATCTGCTCCAGTTTTCCTTCAACTAACCCAATGGAGACAGCATTTAGTGGAAGGAGTACATGTAGTGACACTCCTCACCGGCAGGGGGCAGACTGCGGGAGAAGCTGCACCACAAACCTGCAGGGAGGAAAGTAGAAACGGAAGTAAGATTGATATCAACAACCTGAGTTACAACCAACTTAGGCAAAACTTTACTGCAGTTAGGACCGATACATGTTTTAAGTTATTATATTCGACACGAATGCCGTATTATGGGGGAAGTATTTTCCCGCCTGTCGCTGAAGTGGTTTGTTTTTGTGCTGAAACTCAGTGGCTAGTTTAGCCATTTAGGAGCAGCTAAGGTAGCTAACTTTCTGTCAGCGTGAATTCATTTTGACAGCCTCAGTAAACAGCAGTCTAATATGCGCAGGTTTTGCTCTGTGTTTAGTTTTAACAAGGTTGCAGGTGTGGCCGGACTGTCTGCTCGCTGTCGCTGACACGTCCCGGTAGTTTTGACAGTGCCCCGGTTTGCTCGCAATGCTCCTGCAGCTGCTCCCACCTGTCAACTAGCTGGCTCCTCTCCTCCTGTCTGCCGTCAATGGCTCACTGCGGCTCCTCCGAGCCCATCGCTAAGGTACAGGCACCGCGTCCCGACAGCACCAAGCCGTCACAGGGTACCGTCGACCAGAGCATGAAGCCGGTGCTGTTCGAGATCTTCGGCGAGATCTGGACCGTCCAGTCTCGGCTCGGCCAGGGAGTCTCGGCCTCGGTGTACAGGGTCAGCTCGGGCAGAGCCACCACCGCGGCTGTCAAGGAGTTTCAGGCCGACACTCAGGGAGGAGATTACGGGTATCACAAGGAGAGGACCGTGCTGGAAGGCATCCAGGGACATAAAAACATAGGTAACAACATTATTTCACTATTGTACGGCCATCACAGTTACATCAGTCACTTACTGTCTGCAATACTGTCGACCATTGCTCATGTTATAGATATTAGTCATACAGTTCTTAATGCACCATTTTCTAACATGCACATATCATCTGTAACTGTCAACATAAATATTTGCATGTACAAACTGTACTTTAGGGATACACAGCTTTAGCCAGGGGCCACTTTTGCAATATGAGACCAGGGGCCAGTTAATAAACATTAATAACAGTTCAGTCAGGAACACTTTTGTCAAAGAAAACTTTATTTCCATTTGCAATATTATATTTGGCGCTGTATTATATTTTGCAGTATGGCTCTGTTCTGGGGCCTGTCTGCCTTTCCTCGGGCCTACAAGAAAGCCTCTTCCACACGCCTGCATGGAAAGCATAAGGCAGAAATAGCACTCCTCTCTGCCCTTCCACATGCACGAGGCGGCAGTAGCTCAGTCCATAGGGACCTGGTTTGGGAACTGGAGGGTTGCCTGTTCGAGTCCCTGTCCGGACCAAAATATGGAGCGTGGACTGGTGGCTGGAGAGGGGCCAGTTCACCTCCTGGGCACTGCCGAGGTGCCCTTGAGCAAGGCACTGAACCCCCCGCCCGCTCGGGGCTCCTCACCAAGGGCAGCCCCCTCACTCTGACATCTCTCCACTTTGTGCATGTATAGGTCCTGTTTGTGCATGTGTGTCTTTCAGACCTGTGTGTAATTGACAAGCAAGAGTGAAAACATTGAATTTCTCCTCAGGGGGATTAATAAAGGAAATAAACTTAAACTAAACTTAAACTTAAATGAGGAAAGTCTGAGGCAGAGAGAGCAAACAGCAGAGAGCAGCAGCAAAGACCCCTGGGAACAGAACAGAGCAGCATCAATGACAAACAGAAATGACACTGATAAGTCAGACACAACATGAAAAGGAGGAGCTGGGGTGGAGGCAGGTTGCAAAGCGGCTTGCAGAGGAAGCAGCAACAATAGGCAGGCCAGAGCAGTTTAGGCATCCTGAATGAGATTTGCCAGTCGGTTGCATAGAAAGGAATCATGTGATGTATCAGCTGCTCCATCAGTTGATTGGGCTGTTTGAGATCAGCTGATCTAGCTGGGCTGTGAGCTGAGCTTGACATTGTGTCCTGCCTTAACTAACGATATGCTCAATTTAGCACAATATTTATAATAAATGAATTGCCTGTTAGGGCGGCACGGTGGTGTGGTGGTTAGCACTCTTGCCTCACAGCAAGAGGGTTGCCGGTTCGATCCCGGGCGTGAGAGCCTTTTTGTGCAGCGTTTGCATGTTCTCCCCGTGTCAGCGTGGGTTCTCTCCGGGCACTCCGGCTTCCTCCCACAGTCCAAAGACATGCAGGTTAATTGATAACTCTAAATTGTCCGTAGGTGTGAATGTGAGTGTGAATGGTTGTTTGTCTCTATGTGTCAGCTCTGTGATAGTCTGGTGACCTGTCCAGGGTGTACCCTGCCTCTCGCCCGATGTCAGCTGGGATAGGCTCCAGCCCCCCCGCGACCCTCAAGAGGATGAAGCGGTTAGAAGATGAATGAATGAATGAATGAATTGCCTATTATGAACGTTTCGATGCTTGCTGCCCTCACGCAAATGGAGTCAGCAGCCCCACACAGGTCAGGTGTATGCAGGGGTGTTTCTAGGACTTGAGGACACTCGGGGCTCCAAGTATCCCCTGAACCTCGAGGTCCACTGCCACTTTTTACCTTTTTTTCAACAAGCTCCATGTTGATGCTTTTTCTGTGCACTGATACATTATCCACATTCACATTACAAAAAAAATGCTGGTATGAATTTGTGAAGAAAATTGTTGGCGGGCCATCTATCGCTAATCCTAAATGTGTCTCTCAGACCTTAAGTTGAGTATCGCTGCTGAACATTTTCATCCAGCCCATCATGTATATCCATTCAGTATTTATTTATGCCAGTCATTTGTGGTATGCACCTGGTAGAACATTCTGTAAGACCCTTTACAAATATATGTCCTGCTTTTTAATTCTGCAATATGATCTAACCTATGAAACAGGATTTGATTCCAGTAAAACAGGCTTTCAAATTTGTGTTTGTTTGTTCTCCCCTCAGTGACACTGTACGGGGTGTTCACCAACCACAGCTGTATGGGTGTTGCCACCCGTTGCCTTCTGCTGGAGCTCTTGGATGTCAGTGTGTCTGATCTGTTGGTGAGAGGCATCAGTGGTACCCAGGGTGGTCGGTAAGTAAGGTGATGTTTCTGCTTCTCATGCAGTACAAACGCTGACTGTGGCAGGTTTACAGTTTATCAGAGCGTCTCCACTATGAATAAATTTGAGTGCGTAATGTGTTGCACCCTTGTCTGAATTGACAAAAGGTGGAGCCTATCCCAGCTGACATTGGGCGAGAGGCAGGGTTCACCCTGGACAGGTCGCCAGACTATCACAGGGCTGACACATAGAGACAGACAACCATTCACACTCAGATTCACACCTACGGACAATTTAGAGTCACCAATTAACCTGCATGACTTTGGATTGTGGAAGTCAGCCATAGTACCTGGAGTAAATCCACGCTGACACGGGGAGAAGATGCAAACTCTGCACAGAAGGGCTCCCCCACCCTGGGTTTGAACCAGGAATGACAATGCTAACCACTGCACCACCATGCCACCACTGTGGAAGCTATCTCAGCTTAACAGGAGAACCTTGAAAATTACCTGCTTTGGCTAATTTTGTTTGTTTATACAATTAAAAATTTGTTTTTTCATATTCCACGCAGCTATAGCGAAGTTAAAGCTGCATGCAGAGTATATGTTATGTTCACTCGAACGTTGATCAATGTAAATGGCGTTCTGTTGCCTTAATGATTGTTAATGCCAACAAATAAAACACCAAGGCTGTCAGATTTGGAACCCATAGCTTTATGCATATTTCTCCTTGTTGCTTTTAGTGTCGCTTGAAATATGACCAACGAATTTTGACTGTAGCTGAGGTTATACTTTTAAAAGCATGTCCGAAATATAGTGCTGCTGCTCCCAGGACAGAAAATGTCTTCTTTAATTCAGACAGTTGTATAATGGCGTGATACATGGTTCATGTGCCCATCACAAATGAAAAAAAACACCTACTTGAATAAAAATGGTTCAAATCTTCATATATTTAAGAGTGCTTTAGCTTCCGTTTTAACTTAATGTTAGGATTTTATTTCGGCAGACCCCAGCAGGGCCACTCCATGTGGCTTGTCCAGCACTGTGCCAGAGACATCCTGGAGGCTCTTGCCTTCCTTCACAGGGAAGGCTACGTCCACGCTGACCTCAAGCCACGCAACATTCTCTGGAGTGCCGATGACGAGTGCTTCAAGCTCATCGACTTCGGCCTCAGCTTCAAAGAGGGAAACCAGGTGGGTATGCCTCGCAATTTGAAGGTCATTAATAGAGTATCTGCGATAACTGTATTTCTAACTCTCTCCCTGCCTCACCTCCTCCAGGATGTCAAGTACATCCAGACAGACGGGTATCGCGCTCCAGAGGCCGAGCTTCAGAACAGCCTCGCTCAGGCTGGGGTGGAGGTGGAGGGGGACTCGGGCTGCACGGCCGCCATAGACCTGTGGAGCCTTGGTATCATCCTGTTGGAGATGTTCTCAGGAATCAAACTCAAAGACACCGTCCGCTCACAGGAGTGGAAGGTAATGATGACGATAAAGATTTAAAGGGACAAGAAGGTCTCAAAATGTATGAATGCAGAGAAAGAAAAAAACATAAAGTAAGAGGAAATATCTCTTTATAAAATAAGAAACTGACACTGCAGGACTTAATTATTTAAATAAAGGAAGTTTGTAGAAGTTTTGAATCATCTGTTATCAGTAAGGAAACGTCTCATAGAGCAGAACCTCACATGGAAAAGATAAATCGATCTTCTTTGATTTGTTTCCTTCTCCTTTAGGACAACAGTGCTGCCATTGTTGACCATCTTTTTGCCAGCAACAGTGTGGTGTGCCCCGCCATCCCTGTCTATCACCTTAGAGACCTTATCAAAAGGTTCGCTCTCACACACTCAGCTGGCGTTTCAGACTGCTTGGATATGATTACTGTTATTCACTATACTGTGTTGGCCTGCTATCTGTGTAAGCAGACTGTTGTCAGTACTTTTGTTCCATTGGACTTTTGTCGCGTTGTGTCTGCAGCATGCTTCTCAACGACCCAAAGCAAAGATGCACTGCTGAAACTGCCCTGCTGAGCCCATTCTTCAGTATTCCCTTTGGTATGTGTCAATATTTGAGACTTCCACCAGGATTAACACATCTCGAAGTGAACCATATTTAATCAGTGTGCTTGTGTGTGTGTCAGCTCCTCACATTGAGGACCTGGTTCTGCTGCCCACTCCAGTCCTGCGTTTGCTCAACCTGATAGATGACAGCCATCTGCACAATGAAGAAGAGTACGAAGGTACAACAATGCATATGTTTTCTGTCTTTAATTTATGAATGACTTGTGCCTAGTTCACACTGAACTTTAGCCCTGATTTTCCACTCATTCCCCAACTAATGTCTCAGGTTAAAGGCAAATCACCGTCGCCTCAGTGCTTGCAAATCAGCACTTGAGCGCTGAGTGAACTTTTCAAAGACGCGAGTCGAGAGCCTTGGCAATGCATCGCAGATATCTCACAGGCTAAATATCTGGACCTGTCAGGGAGCTACAGCCAGTAAGAGCACATGACACGGCTTGAGGGAGAACCTAGGGTACGGGTCGCCTGGAATAATAGGAACTTTACCATATGTGCTTTATTTGCAACACAGACCAAAGCTGTTTTTGCACCTAGAGGAAGCAGGCCATGGCTGCTTTCAGTACCTACTACAGTTACCCTTACTAAGTACGTACTGTTGCATAAAGTATCCATAAATTTGGGACTACTTTGTTATCACATTGCACCTTTAACTTTGAGCCTCATGCTCATATATTCGTTGCAATCGATAATGTGAATTTAAGTATATTGAAATATTGATTACACACACAAGTCACAAATAAGATACGGTACTCAGGCGATGTGACTTTGGTTTCAACTGTACAGAGAACTGGGGGTTGGAATAGCTAGAAAAGCATACTTGCACGTGGTATCACGTCATTTCTCGTGTCACTTCTCGCATATGGTTTTCGTGAAAAAGGTAGTTTGGAGACCAGACAAACTTATCTTGGATTTCTCTTGTGAAAGATCTCATAGCGTGTGAGCCGTGTTGCCCCTCAGTGATGTATGGTGAAAACCAAAACGACTTCAAGACTCCATATAAGAGAGCAATATGTGTAGCGTGAACAGAACAGCGGTCTGATGACTTTGAAAGTCATGCTGTGTGAACTAGGCAGTGGTTAATTACTGAGTTGATTTCCTGTTTATTTATCGTATATAGAGGTACAAGTAAGTCAAAAGGTCTGCCATTGTGTCTTCCAGACATCCTGGAGGACATGAAAGAGGAGTGCCAGAAGTATGGCTCTGTGGTTTCTCTGCTCATCCCCAAGGAGAACCCAGGGAAAGGACAGGTTAGACTGTTGATCTATGAACCAGCAATCTTCAAAATGTTTCAGTTAAACTACAGGAGTCACAGGGAACTCTCGGAGTTAGAAATATTTGTCATACAGATGTATTAATCGTACAGAACCTCCACTGTGTTTCAGATGTACAGACTTCATTAGGTTGTAGCACACTAAACTTTATGAAGACACATTTTGTACAATGAAATAATGATTTAAAAATTTGTGTAAAATATGAGGGAAAGGTGCCAATATACTCTTTTTTTCAGTTGAAGTACATTATAAAGATGATTTTAGCAGAATTTAGCAGTATTATTCTGTTAATTGACTTCATTAACACAGGTACCCTGACTAAAGTGATACAGTGGTCTCTTCTTTACTTACCTACCCCCCAATGTTCACTGGGTGCAGCTGCATTGTTACTGCGACTGCCTATATAAGCTTGTAATTATTGACAGTTGACTTGAAATCAGTATTTAATGGCACGTTTCATTGTTAGTGATGTCGTCTCAGCATATTTTCAGCAAATCAAAGCTGCAGCCATCATGGTTGTTTTCGAAAATGTCTCAACGGTGCTCCTTTTTACGGTCTTCGTCTCAAAAACATCCCATACTAGATAAACGGTTGTGATTGGGGCAGCATGTCTCAGGCCGCTGGAAATAATTTAGACTCGCAGATTCATCTGGTTTCTTGGAGAGAATAAAGGCCAGGACACCTGCTGCATCTTTTACTGCCTGGAAAATGCAATGTCGGGCACTGTGTGCAACCCTTGTGCCTACATTCAAGGGCTCACAGGCAGACTGAAGAATATTTAGTGATTCAAGGACTTTTATTAAGTCAGCGGTGTGTCAGTTAGGACAGATAAGCACACAGGAGGTTCCATTTCAGTCTTTTATTTTAAGGCAGTTTGAGCTGGTTTGAACCGAAGAAAAGAATAAAGAATGTTAAACATCATGATTCCTGCTTTGGAATAATTAATGACCCAACAAAGGTAAATTAACTTTATACACAATAACTATAAACATAGGAATAAGGAAATAACTTAAACTTAACTTAAGCAACACAACAGATGAATAATGATCTTGTAAGGTTCATATACTAGATTTAAACAACTGGATGAGGCGGGTCCTCTGTTCTCCAGAGAAAAGGATTGCCACCTGTGAGCTGCTGCTACATTTAGACTTTGGGCTCTGCTCATCCAGGAAGAGGGAGGCAGGTAGGAGGTGGCTGGGGATTTTCCATAAGCACCACATCATATCCTACTTAACTGAAATCCCGAATTCTGAGCTGATCTTCTTCCAGTGCGTATTAAAATACAGTCCATGGGACAGATGTAAAGCTCTGGGTAGCCCTGAATGTTCGACTTCTCCTCAAGATATCTGCCAGACATGCAGGACACATTGCTGAGATCCAAAAGTTGCTGCTTGAAAAACAAGTGCTTGGGAACACTTGCGTGCCACTACGGTGTGACTCTCGCTTTTGAGTGTCTCATCGGTGCATCTACATCTACAACAGTGGATTTGAAGGGGTAAAAAATGTGGCATGTGTACAGGCCCTTTGCTTGTTAAACAAAAATGTAACATGTATGTATTCTAGTGGACTCTGATCCGCAACGAAGCCATGGCACGACCAGAGAGCATTGCAGCTACATCCAGTCAACATTGGGGATTACATACACTCATTCATTCACCTACTAATTTCTCAACATGTCCTGTGTGTGGCCATCAGGTGTTTGTAGAGTATGCCAACTCCAGCGACTCCAAAGAGGCTCAGAGGCTGCTGACGGGCCGCACCTTCGACGGGAAGTTTGTCGTGGCCACCTTCTACCCTCTCAGCGCCTATAAAAGAGGTTACTTGTACCAGACTGTGCAGTGAAGTCCTGAAGTTCAATTTACACCTCTGCACTGTTTGCATGGAAAAACACAACTGCATAAGCCACCACTGGGGAGAGCTCATTTTCTGCCTTTGAAAATAACCACCACAGGTCATGAGTGGCTGCCCTGCAGTTTGAGTTCAGATGATTCAGTTATTAATAAGTGTAGTTCAAAGTTCTGCATGTGTGGTTTTCTACGGTCAATCTGTTTCACGCAGAGTGTAAATTGAACTCAGCTGTGAGGAATAAACAGCAACACTTTATTTCTGCTGCTGCCTCCAGTCTGTGTGCTAGTCTTTATCAGTGCATACCCCTCTAGAGCTTGAAGGTGACCTGCACCTATCTCATTTAATGACTCCAGGCCAGAGGTCTGTTGTCTGGGTACAGCAGTTTCTGTTCTAGCTTCCATTTCACCATCATTCATTTCTAGAAATTACCACACTGAAAGAATGAGTAATTAGGACAAGTAAAATCTTCTCCGATGTGGGTTGCTAGAACAAAAGTCTGAGAATCTGTGTTTCACATTACATCTAAAGAGTTTCATATCTGTAGACAAAGTGAAACACTTAATCTCATCAGTTGAGTCAGGGATGTGAGAAGAAACATGTAGCAGGGTAACACTCATCTCTCAGTAGTATGAGTGGGAGTTTTATGTCTGTCAAACCTGAAATAATAATAAATCTTAGGTTATTATTTCTTAAATTGAACATTTAATGAGAGGAATCAGCGTGGTACAAGGGGATTATACAGGTGTCCTCTGCTGGCTCCTCAGGCTGTTTTCAGGGAGAAGTGGTTTGGAGTGACCCCCCTCCACCAGCTGGTAGTTTTCACTCAGTCTCTGCCATTATCTGAGCAAGCCAAGGGCCCCTAGTGCCCTGCCCTGTAGCCTTATGCTTTGTAGCTTTTTATTTTCAAAAGTCTACATACTCAGAGAATATTTATATCATCCGTTGACTTTGCTCCCATTTATATGGAAGCCCATTGAAGCAAAAGAGTGGAAAGAAAAGATCCTGTGAGTCACTGTGAGAAACTTTCTTGAAATAATAGTATCTGATTTAGTATCTCCAAATAACAGTATCTCGAAATAATGACTTAGTACTTCAAAATAATACTTAGTATCTCAAAATGATGACTTAGTTTGTCAAAATAATGACTTAGTATCTTGAAATAATGACTTAGTATGTCAAAAAACAACTTAGAATCTTGAAGTTATGACTTGGCATCTCAACAATGACTTAGTATCTCAAAAAAAATACTTTTTATCTTGAAATAATGACTAAGTATGTCAACAGAATGACTTGCTTTCTTGAAATTTTGACGTAGTATCTCGAAATAATGACTTAGTATTTTGGGGAAAAAAATGACGAAGTATCTCAAATTAATGACTTAGTATCTCGAGAAAAAAAAATGACTAAGTATCTCAAATTAATGACTTGGTATCTTAAAATCGCGACTTAATATCTTGAAATAATGACTTAGCATCTCAAAATAATGACTTAGTATCTCGGAAAAAATGACTAAGTATCTCAAATTAATGACTTAGTGTCTTAAAATCACGACTTAGTATCTTGAAATAATGACTCATTATCTCAGAATAATGACTAAGTGTCTCGAAATAATGACCTAGAATAAAAAATGACTTAGTAATACAAATTAATGACTTAATATCTCAAAATTATGACTTAGTATCTTGAAATGATGTTTCGGAATAATGACTAAATATGTTGACAATGACTTGGCATCTCAAAATAATGACTTAGTATCTCGGAAAAATGACTAAGTATCTCAAAATAATCTCAAAATAATCCAGAATAATTCCTTAGTATTAAAAAAACTTATAAGTAATTCAAATGAATGACTTAGTTTCTTAAAATCACGACTTAGTATCTTGAAATAATGACTTAGTATCTCGACATAATGACATGATGTCTCGAAGTTTTGACTTATTTTCTCAAAATAATGACCTAGTTTCTCAAATGATCACTTAGTATCTTGAAATGAAAACTCTGTGACTCAAAATAAAGACTTAGAATCTCAAAATAATGACGTTGCATCTCAGAAGAAGTATCTTGAATCAATGACTTGGTATTTCGAAATGATGACTAAATATCTGGGTATAACGACTTAGCATCTCGATATAATGACTTAGCATCTCAAAGAATTTGTATCTTAGTAATAATGATTAACTTTCTTAAAATTTTGGACCTTCCATTCATGATGGTAGACCCAATATTTTGAGATACTAAGTCTCTATTTTGAGGGAGTATATCATAACGACTAACAGGATCTTCTTTTCATCACATTGGCGGAAATATGCTTCCATACCTTTATGAGGACATACAGTGAGTTTTGTGTTTTGACTACAACACTGAACAGCACATGAACAAGTGAATATTTTTGAGTGCATGCTGAAAATGACTGATGTATGAATAAAATCTGAAAATTTTCCAGTTGGAAAATGAGTGTATGAACAAATCTAGTAGAAGCTCCAGTAGTGGTAGAAAGTGTCTTCTGACTAACTTAAACCAAGTACGCTTTACTTTTTAGTGACCTTGTAGTCATGGTGTAATGGGAATAACAGTCCAGAGCCAAAGTGCTGAGCAGCCTATAGCTGTTTAGAGTCTCACTGAGACAGGAGGAAGTGCAGATATACAGTAGCCAGTGTACATGTAAGAAAAGTGGTTAAAAGCCACTGTGTGTAATGTTTGCAGTGTCTTTAAAATCTTGCTAATGGCTTAGGTTGTTATTTGAAGAAAATTGGGACAATCTAGTGGACGTTGGTGCAGTTTATGTGTCGCTTTCGCCAAAGTTGGACATTTTTGAATCCTGCACATGGTGGCTTTAAAGATTGTGTCGCACTATGCATATGAGACGTGTAGAGAGAATGTTCAGTGGCGACTGCACTAAATAGATTGTTACAGTCTTCAAGTGAGACTTTTAATCTTTCAGTTAGTTTGTGCATGAACCAGTGGATTGATACATAGACTGCAAACCTTGTAGAAATATGTTTCACAAAGGTGTCTGTTTTTGGTGAACCCAAAATGCAGGATATAGAATTGTGTCATACCTTTGTCAATGTCAAGAGATGTTGCTAGTTGCATGACTGGAGAGGAAAGTTTTATGAATCAGTAATGTGACAGAAATGTCGTAAATTGTGCAGTCTTGAAATGAAATAATATAATTTTGTTGTGTTATATTGATTCTATCAGGGCAGTGAGACAGCTTTACCGATAGAGTCCAGGAAGAGGCATGATATGGTGGTTAGCAGTGACAAAGAGTTGTCAAGCTCTGTAATTTTGCAGTGGAATTAGGGCTGCATGATATGAGGAAAATATGCAATATGCAATAACGTTGTTAAATATTGCAATAATGATATTACTTGCCATTAGCTAACTAGCTAAAACACAACTTTGCTTGTTCAATTATAAAATGAACGGAAATTCCAGCATTCTTTTATTGAACAAATTGAACATTGAACTAAACACAAAAGGCACCAATAAAAAAGAATGATAGTTACATTTTAAAGTGCAGTTTTCTACTGATACTCTCTTTCAGCTAACTAAAATAAAATCCCTGACTGCAATATCGCGGTCTTTCATGATGCGTTTATCGCACAGGTCGACACTGCAATCACGCAAAAAAAAGAAAGATATATTGTGCAGCCCTAAGTGGAATGTACTTTTACATTGTAGATGCATGGATTATTTTGTTCAGTTGGACTGGATATGTAGTATCCGTCACACCCACTCAGTCACACTGAAACAATGATTTCTACACAAGTGCCCTCTGACATTCAAGCTAGCTACCTAACCAAAATGCTGCTATAACAACAGGTTGTATGACACCTGCTCGTGTCGATTTTCCTCAAGTAGCCAAACAGTTGCAGATGCCTTAGAGAATACTTCCCTTCCAAGTTACAAAATGGAGCAGGAAACTATTTTAGCTTCTTCGTAAAGCTGGCTCATTCTTCACTGTATTTTTGTTAAAGCCAGACTGTGTATGTTTTACCCAACAGCAGCAACTGCGACTAGAACTGACAATGATAGTATGATGCTAATCCCAGTGTTGGAATTAAGCACCAGCCACAAGCCAAATGCTGTGACTGCTAGATTTGCTTCACTCAACAACAGCCAAAAAAAAAAAACACTGGTAAATTATTGAGTCACTGGAAGATTTTGGAATCTATCAGCTCCAGTGACAGGTGGACAAAATACTAATTCCCATCCCTGGATCATGCTACTATTAGCTACAGCTAATGCTAACCTAATGGGTTAGCTAAATTTTGAACAACTAAATACTAGAAATGCTAACCTACAATTTAGCATTAAAGGGACAGTTAACCCCAAAATCAAAAATACATATTTTTATTCTTACCTGTAGTGCTGTTTATCAGACTAGGTTGTTCTGGTGTGAGTTGCAGAGCATGCATCTTCTCATGGACTAGAGGCTTGTGCTTGTGACAGCATGAGATGTAAACATTAATGATGTCCTCCTCAGCTGAGCTGTAACGTTAGCAAGCTCAGTGGTACTACGTGAGCTAGCAGGAGAGTAGTTGAAACATATAAAACTACTCAGATTGTCCTGAGTAATGGTCATGATTTCATGAGGAGTTTTTCAAATGTATTTTTTTTTTTTTTTGTGCTTTGAGCACCACAAGCCGAGTCCCATCTAGTTCCATTATATTGGAGAGAAGGCAGACATCTCTACTGCCGATATCTCCAACAGTTGGCAACTCACACCAAAACAATCCGGACTGATATATAGCACTACAGCTAAGAGAAAAAATATGTATTTTTGACTTTGGGGTGAACTGTCCCTTTAAATACTGCTTTGCATGTAGAGTTTACCATTAAGCTAAAATGCTAAGTAATTATATCAGTTGTACAAGTGAAGAAGCTCAGTAATGTGCTTTATAGACCCATGTTTACTTTTAAGTTTGCTTATATTAGCTAACAACAGCCACCATAAGTAGGGATGCACGATAATATCGGGAAGTCATTGGTATCGGCTGATATTGGCTTTAAAATGAACTATCTGATTCAGCCAACTTTCTTATTTTGCACAATGAATGAATATTACATACATTGAAAAGCATTGTGTTTCATGTCTCTATCTGCTGGTGGGCCGTCACGATAAGACAATGCATGCATAATATGATGTTAAATCCACAACAGAAGAGACTTGATGATCACTAAAATTAGGTGGGGAAAAAGTGGATATATCGATATCGGTCAAATGAATTGTTACATATCGGCATATCCAATATTGTGCATCCCTAGCCATAAGTTAGTGGCCATACACCACTAAGCAACGCTGCAGCAGCAAAATCTGTAGTGTACTGAATTTAGCAAGGGTGTGTTTTATTGCTTAGTTGTTAAACTTTTAATTTGTAAGTGGAAGAATGAGTTATTTCTTCACAGTCTGTAAAGAGCTGCAGCTGGTTCATGTTGTAGAGCACAAATAGAGCCCTGCTTCGTCAGGGTGGGTACTTTGGGTGATGTAAGCATGTTAGAAAAACGTGATGTTCATATAAAATAGAACATTTTTGACGCGTATGAAGATATAAATCTTTGTCTGTCTGAGACGTATTTTTATTAAATAATGTGTCGTTCCTTCCCCTCTGAGAAAATCTGTTTAAATTCTGCAATTAAAAATATAAAAACAGATTCAGGGCCAAAGTTGCAGGTCTGATCTCAAGTACTACACAAAAAAAAAACAAAACATATTTTTCTATCAACTTTATTTGTATGTGCCTGAAATGTGAATTCCAAAGTTTCCACTCGAGTGCGCCGCTGGCCTAAAAATCTCGATGTGAAACTTGAATTGGACTCCAACCACTTGACTGCACAGCACTTTTGAATTAGCAATCTGTGGTATGGAAGCGGGATGATCAGTGTTGTCAGTTGCTTATAACCAGTCGTCCTCAGAAACTAAACAACACATTTTCTTCCAATTTTTTTTATTTGTCCCGTAGTTTGTCAAAGACCTGCTGCAGAAAATTAATCTTTGATAATGTCACAATATTCCTTTGAAGTTTAATTTAGTTCTTGATCATCTTTCAATATATAACCGTCTTCTCTATGTCTGATTCAGTGAGACTGTCCTCCCCAGAAACAATTTATAGAAGCAGCTCATTGTTAGTTTTTCATATTTATGTTTAGTGTAGGTGGTGACCAGTGTGACTGGTGTGACAGTGGTTGCAGTGTTTATGACAGGAGCAAAGGAGGAGGTCAAGTGATGTAGTATAAAGAGGGACAAGGTATGCGTAGGGACGAGTTTGGGTTGGATGAATGGCTCAAACAAACACAGGACTTTGACCCAGGAGATTGCTGTTTGTGTCCCGTATGAAACCAAAAGTCAATGTTGAGTTATTTTAACTTTCACACATAAATTAACTGACGCCACATACTTTAAATTAACTTATATACGTAACATTTGTAACGTAACAAACAGAATTATTTTAAGCCTAACCTTGAGTCATTGGCAAACAACCTACTCTGTTGTTAGAAATGAGGACATGTTGATGTCCTGCCACAGGTATGGGCACTAATTCAGGAAACACTCCTGTGGATCGTATTAGAGGGTGAGAACAGTGTGGTCGTACGGGTTTGGTAGTGTCTTTAGTTTTCTGTAGCAATGCTGCCACATGCTTACTGACTTGGTCCCTGCAAGAATAAACTCTCTATAGGCTTAATATACCTTATCAAATAGAGAGTACAGGCCTTAAGTTCTGTGGCTTGTAAAACGCTTTAAGGAGAATTTGGAGATTGTTGCGAGAACTCCCTTTGTTCGTGTTCGATGATGCATGACAAATTAGTGTTTGTAGGTTGTGGTCGTTGCATGGTTTTGAGATACTGTGTTAGCGAGTGTGTCGAAAACTGATCACAACTTCCACAGCTCAGTCTTGCCTTGTCTAACTACTCGCTAACAAAGGCTTATGTTGTGTTCACCAAGCACAATGTTAATTTTCACGTTGCTTTACTCGCGTGAGGTTCGACATTAGAATATTTTGTGATGACTCGCTTCATATGCACAAATAAGTGGATTTCAGTGCTGATTGGCTATCGCGGCATGAATCGACCACTGAAGTTCAGATTTTTTAACTCTAGCGAATACGCATTTGACTTTGGCTCTTCAAGCATTAATAGCAGCTGCCACAGAGCTATGAGTATCTGCAGAGGAACAGAAATATTTTTTAGCAGTGTTTGAATATTAGACTCAGTGTTTATTGTGGCTACTGTTGATCAGAATGGTGTAATATCAAGTTGTCTGCTGCATGCTGATTCTGTTTGGGTAAGAGCTCACATTAGTTGAATCCTGAATCTTACCAGCTGAGCTCGAGGATATGCAAAGTCAGCTGTTTTTTGTGTTCGTTTACACAGTGATAATCGTTTTTATTGATTTTACGCTTGTGGAGTTAGTTAGTCTTTTTTATTTTATCACTATATAATTAGTAGCTCTCAGTGTAGAGGGCGTAGTGTTTTTGTGTTTCCAAATTAGGTGTTTGCTATGCAGGTGAAAAAAAAGATGCGAGAACATGCAACATGCTGATCACCCTGCAAATGTGATATTAATGGACTAATGAGTCTTGTCTCAGTCATGATGATGCTGTGTGCACGTGGTTAATGCTCACTGTCACTGTTGACCATTGAGGTGAATGTGAACACAATCCAGCTTGACCATTATTTAAACATTTAAGTCAAGCAGCATCATGAGATTATCAGACACATGCTTCTATTGCTACCTATTGGTGATCACATGCAACCGAGGCTGCAACTGACAATTATTTTTTTGTATCATCGATTATTATCGTTTTTAAATTTTCTTTCGTATCAAAGTAATCCAGTGGTAGTTGTCTGTATAGCATGTTTTGCCTTTTTGATAGGACAGTCGTAGATTGACAGGAAAGGTGGGAGAAAAGGGGAATGGCGTGCAGGAAAAAGGGG
Source organism: Epinephelus fuscoguttatus (assembly GCF_011397635.1). Classification (NCBI taxonomy): domain Eukaryota; kingdom Metazoa; phylum Chordata; class Actinopteri; order Perciformes; family Serranidae; genus Epinephelus; species Epinephelus fuscoguttatus. Next base: position 36,788,715 of record NC_064761.1, read on the forward strand.
ACGTGGGTCACCGCGAAGGACGCACACTGTACTCGGTGAGCTAGAGGTCGTCCCACTTGGTCACACTTTTAATGGTGAAAATTTACCAAAATATCAACAAATACAGGCAAAACTGTGGCTCAGGTTTTAGCCCACAGTTAACGTGTAAAAATTATACTTCCTGTTTACATAGTACGCGCAGTTGTCTCAATCTTGTCTGCATTTTTTCGATGGAGTACATAAACGAGCAATCAATTGTTTAGATTGTCGACGATAACTTTTTTGTTGATTGATCAATCAAATAATCGTCTAATTGCTGCAGCACTAATGCAAACTTACTTACCTGCTCACAGAATATCAGCAACTGCATCCAGAAATGTTAGTTTAAGCTAGTATGTCATGCTAAAAAAAAGCATAGCTTCAAATAAGCCTGCTCAAACTCTGTTGTTGATGTTGAACCTTATTGGTCTCACACTCCAGCTGATTGATAGTTGACTACAGTGAGGAGGCCCCGACTGGAATATTTTTCTTTTCAGCACTGACTGCTTTGCCATTGTGAGACTATTGAGTCTTGATTCGTTACGTTCAACAAATCATTGGTGTGTTCAAATTCTCTGTATAAAGATTGGCTACATGTTATCAAATGTGATATAACTGCCATATGTTTTTGTACCGTAACACACTAAGGCCATATGGTCAAATTTAAATAATTTATTTATTCAAGATGTAATAACAATAACTTATCTTCCCAGTCCATTGGGAGCAAACTTTAAACACACAAAAGAGATGAGCCACGAGGGCCTGTGTTGAAGGTGAGCGCTTCATCCCAGCGCTTCATGAAAAAAGGGCTGGCAGCACTTTTTTTAATGACGTGCTTTGCGAGGGTTTTGTTTTTATAACAACATTTAATTTACACATTGAAACAGTAGCCTGGTAGCTAACATAACGCTACATTAACAAAGGATGTACCACACTATCAACAAAAACTTTACAAAGCAGCAACATGTCGTGTCTGCCAGCTGATCTGCTCCCGAGCTTTTCTGTCTTTGTTGTGACAGTAGAAAGAAGCCCTGCTAAAGGGAAAGTTCAGAGATTTTCAACTTAAAGCACTTGGAGCGGTCGCACAAAAAAGGTGGAGCGATGGCGGCTGCATGTGGCCACATATGTTCACTCCTTAGTGAGAGCAATTGAAAAACGGTACTCTACAACAACAGCTTGAGTTTACACACCTGCAAAAAGCCACCAGATCCTGTTTGTTCATGATGCGTGTGAATATGTCCTGCCATATTTGGCATGTTGTCTGAAGTGGCATGTATTATCTGCCCTCATGCTTCCATGCCTGATGTTGGCATAGATAGAACCAGTAGATGGCACTAAAGGGCGCAGTCAGAAGTTTTAGCTGCAACAAACGCAGCAACAGTGGAGGAGGTCGTAATACACTACCTTTAAACAGAGGCAGTGTTGTAGACGGCGGTGGTCTGTGCAGCCATCATATACGCCCCAACATGTGAACAGAGAATTCTTTTCACTAATTTCACTATGCGTTATTATATATTACAGATTTGTTCTGTTCTGCCGTTATCTAAATTTCGTTTCCTATGATCGTATCTCACTTGAGCCACGCTTCTCTGTTTCGTCCGTATCCATAAGCTCTCAGAAAACATGCACAAAATACGGATGAAAAGAAAACAGGACAGAAGGCTCCGTCCATCTTCGTCTTTGTATCTAACGTTGAGCATAAGGTGAGCCCGTAGGCTGCAGTACTGATGATAAGTGCACAGTGTTGTTGGCACACACAGAGGGGAAAGGCTGGAGAACAGAATCAGAGCTCTGTCACACTCGTTGGGTGATTCTGAACCAGTTGTTACTTCATATTGTGGAGCTGAAGATGGGTTGAAGCTGCCTTGCTTTTACATGCACTGGCTTCAAGTCCAACACGGGACAGACAGATGGACAGAGGCCTCTGTCCTCTAAGGCTTTCATGTGTAAGTCTCCTGCTTTGCTGGCTTCATGCTTGGCTCCAGTCCTTGATTCTTGTCCTCATGTCTGTCTGTGTGGCTCCGACTCCAACAGGCGTCTTCCTCTCCCAGCTTTTATAGCTGTGTTATTTTGTATCACGAGTTCTACCTGTCTTCCCATCAGTTTGAATTTGATACTGGCTTCATTAGGCTTCTTCTTTTTATTGTTGGCACTGCATGACATGAAATATGAGTGTTTAAGTCTTAACATTTCAAACACTGACTTCTCGCTGCCGTTTGGGTCTGACAGTGAGCTAAAGTGCAGCTTTAAGTCCATTTATCTTCCATTTTCTGTCATTTCTCTGTCGTCTTTTTGTCTTCGCTGCTCAGCGCGGCTCCTTCTTTGTGCACTGACAGAGATTCAGGGCTGTGCTTTAATTTCATAGCATCTGACCTCTAGGCCTGACTTTGATAAGCTCTCAGCACATTTGTGCATTAATGTGTGTGTTGAGATAACTTGGACAGTGTTTGTGTGTGTGTGTGTGTGTGTGTGTGTGTGTGTGCAGTTAGAGAATGAAGTAGCGGTAAAAAGTTACTACAGTTTTGGGAGGCAGTGTTTCTCAGTTGTAAGAGCTGTCTGCTGTGTGTGTGATTCGTCTGAAACATTGTGCACCAGACTATTTTCTTCCATTTGTGTAGGGGTGTGTGTGGGTGCGTGTGTGTGTGGGGGGGGTAGGGCTGCACGGTATGAGGAAAATATGCAATAACATTGTTGAATATTGCGATACTATTTCCAGTAGATACTAAAGTGTACTCAGTTCAAAACAAATAGCTTTTTGAATTTAAACAAAAAGAAAGGAAATTAATTCCAGCTTTCTTCCGTTAAATAAACTGAACATTAAACTGACACAAAAGGCACCAATTTGTAAAAAATGAACGATAGTTACATTTTGAAGTGCAGTTTTCTACTGATACTCTCTTTCAACTAACTAAACAAGTCCCTGAGTACAATACGGCAGTGTTTCATGAGGCGTTTACACACAAGTTGACATCGCGATGACGATCAGAAAATGATATTTGGTGCAGCCAGAGTGTGTAGTAGTGTGCTGTTTGCTTGCAATCTCAATTTTAAATCATAAGTACAGTCTGAGTAGGAGTGAGTAAGTGCATATGCAAGTGTGCAGCCAGCCATTTATACTGTGATGTCTTTAGTGTCCATTCCTATTAACAAAGCACACATTACATAAGGCTCATCTTTACAGCACAGACGATAGAAGATGAAGTACAGTGGTGTTCAGAAAAGATCAAAATGCTTCGTTCTGCTCAGCAGAGCCGGACACAAAACTTTCCCTCAGTCAGCTCAAAGTTTACGTCCTGTCAACACGTGTACAGATGTTTTTATAAATGGATAGTGTCCGTTTCGTCCACAAGCAGATGGAGTTTTAGATGGAGTTGCTCAAGGTGCTTTCAGACCTAGAGTTGTCTTGCTTTGGTCTGAATCAGGGACTAATTTAGTTACAAAGCTGGATAATTGCCTAGAGGTGATTCGTTTTTACAAGCAGACCGAACCAGATCAAATGCCTTGTGTGAGAAAGCTGCTCTTTATTGGTCAGAATTTCCATGTGGGAAAAATCCAGGAAGTAAAGCAAACGTTGAAGAAGAGTACACTTGCAAGATAAATGTGACACTTTCTAATGTCACAATGGAGGGACAACTACGCAGGTTGATTTTAGCGCTGCTCATCGTGGACTATATTGCTGTCATTGTTCATTTTAGTCAAACCATACAGTTTGAAAACGAGGCGCGGCTCCAACTAGAAAACAATGTTTTGATGCATTGGATGTGCTGAATGTGCATATTAAGGCAGTACAGGAGGAGGTGCACATTAATAATCCTCCAGGACTGTAACATGCTCATGTTTAACCCAACCAGAGTTTGTTTGTAACCAGACTGAGACTTTCTTGAAGAGGTGGTCTCTGTTTTGGTGCAGTTGCTGTGTTCACACCTGCCCAAACGAACTGCACTCAGGGGGCAAACGAACTTGAGTTTGATTGAACCAAACAGGGCAGGTGCAAAAGTAACTACGCAAGCAACTTTTGCATGTCCAGAGCATTCCCCGAATCTTTAAGTGAGCTCTTTATATCAAAAGAGAATCAACAATGATGAGATCTCCAGTCAGCATTTTGAAAAAGATAGCTTGCACACTCTACCACCTTTGAGACTGTGGAAGACAGCTAACGTCTGTAAGCGTTTGGAGTCGTTTCGGTGTTCTAGTGTGGGCGCAGGTATTTTGTAAAACGAAGGTTGTGTGAACAGAATTAAACGGGGAAAATTTCCATCTGTAGAAATATCTGTACACGTGTAGACGAGGCCTTCATCACAAAAACCACACCTTCAACTGAAGGCGAAAAAGAACAATCACAATCCTTGCAGTTAGTGTCATACATATTGACAGGAAGTGTTTACTGCTGGTAGAAAAGAGCTGTGATTTTGTGCGAATAACAACTTTTTTTTTTTTAAATTAATTCTGATTTAAAGCTGCATTAATTCATTGATTTGCCAGCCAGAAAACAACTGTCCAAAATAGACTAAAAAACTATGTCGAGCTGTGAACTTCAGATTCAGGTGATAACTTTACACATTGTTTTCTTTAATCCATAAACATATTAATTAGTGCAGCTTTAAATACTTGTGTTACATTCAGTGTTGGAATGTAACTAAGTACATTTACTCAAGTACACTACTGAAGTACAGTTTTGATGTATTTGTACTCAAGTATTTCCATTTTATGCTTTATTATACTCTTTTTTTTTTTTTACTTAAGTTACTTTGCAGATTCAGATTATCAACACAAAATATACATCAACTAATAAATTGTGATGTGAAGGTGTTGGGGAATAAAAATCAGCTTCACAGAAGGTATATAAAGTAATTAAAAATAGCCCCAGCTTAATCAGCTACAAGATTAAAGTGACAAACATTATTATAACACAATTACATGTATTATTCTGAAATGAGCCATACTTTGACTTTTGGTACTTCAAGTATATTTTGATGCTAATACTTTTGTACTCTTATTTAAGTAAAAGTTTGAATGCACTGTGCAGTTTCTACTACTTTACTCAGAGATGTACTATGCAGGATTTTAAAAACTCCCTCTCAAACATCACTTCAGACCCTCTCTCAGTGTGTGGTGGTGTGGCCCTCTGCCTGAACTTCCTTATTTCCTGTGTTCAGGTTGTTTATGGTTGCATATCCCCACGTTGCCCAGGTGAGGGCAGGGCTTTATATAAAGGTAGTGAACAGGTGCCACACTGTATGCAGCGGCCATCCAAGTGACACAGTGCCAGACAAACGAAAGAACAGCGAGGCAAAACGGGCGTGTTTAAAAACAGTAACTGACAATCCTGCATAGTATACCTTCAAGTAAAAGGTCTGCTTCCACCACTGGGTACGTTTGAATATTTTGGCAATCATATAAAATGGGTCCTGTGAGCTCTGCAAAAATAGGAGACAATGCGCTCAACTCACAGAAACAAAAAACTGGGTGCTGAATTCCAAATAAAGTTTAAAATTCAAAAAGATGAGAGGAACAGCACTCCAAGTTTATCAAATTTTATTTTGTCACACAGACGTTTTGGGTCTGGCCCTTCTTCAGTGTGCTCTGGCAAACAATACAAATTCATTTTGTTTGTTTTGAAACTGTCAGACAAACTAAATCAAAATGATTTGATCAGAACGGGGAACTTGCACAGGTATTATATCATCATTTTGAGTCCTCAAAACTCTTATGTCTTTTTTTTTTTTAATTATTATTATCAAAAGACAATCTTTATGATCATCATCGCCATTTTTGGTTGTGGTCTTGCTTTTGGTTTTATTTGAACCAGTTTGGTCGAGAGGCAGTTTGTTGAATGTTGTGTAAAAGTTGGATTCTGATGGAAAAATAGAGTCTGCACCCGAGTCCATGCTCCGAGTTTTGGTGAGAATTAAATATACGTTCATGGGATTGTTTTCTAGTGTACAGACTCTATTTTTCCATCTTTCACATATTTTTCTGTCCAGCATCTTGTATTTATCATCTCTTTGATAAAAGTTGGATTCTGACTCTCGATGATGTTCCAAAGGACAGTGGGATGTTTTCAGAAGTGGGATGAGTGATTTGGTTGAATAAATTAAAACAATTTTTCTCTGTGAAACATTAAAGTACAAAAACTTCATATTAATTTGAATCCCCAGATAATCCATCCTCAGTGAGCAGTCACTACTTCGTGAAATGTCCCACAGGTCAAACTGGACTAAATTACTTTCAGTTTCAAAACTTCTGCTTAAAGGAAGCACAATGTGAGGAGGTCACTGTATGCAAGACACATGTATGAAACCGTGTGAGTTCGTCCATGCTTTATAGCCTTCCAGTTGAGAGTGGATCATGGCGCTCATACTGTTGTCTTTGAGTATCTCACAATAAAAACGATGCTTGACATGAACTGATGTTTGTGGTGTTTTTGGCTCAGTGAGTGACGGACTAATGGATGATGGACAAGACAGAAGATCAGCTTCATTTTTACCCCGATTTTTAAAACACAACCAACCAGAGAAGCTCATTAGTGTCTGATGTGACCATGTTAGCATGCAGAATGTAAACTCCTCTCAAGATTATAGGAAAAAAACATATTCCCAGAAACAATAAGGAAGATATGACCTTGGTATTCTCAAAGGTAGCTACATCTCTCACTGAGTGTCTTATAAATATGTATTGCATTTACTCTGAAGGGTCTCAGAGTTCTTGAGGCTGGGATGATGCCATCCAAAAAGCTTTAAAATGGAGCTGCAGCACAGTCACAAACTCACTGTGTCTGAAGGGCGAGTCTTTCACACCTATTTCAGTTACAAGTAAGTAACCACAATACTTAAAATCACTCACTCTCTGACTGGTAGCGATGAAGGGAACAAATAGACTGAACGTGTATGCTGTCAGGTGTTTTATTTACGATATACAAATTCAAATTATACATGAAAAGGAGATCATTTAGTGACTATGTGATTGCTTCCTTTGATGGGGACATCATGGAGCGGTGGTTAAAATTTGGTCATCTGCTCCTGAAATGAAATAGATGCATTTAGAGCACATCAAAGTAAGAACATGATCGCTTGCTTTAGATGCATAATGTAAATAATTGCTGACCCTTATGTTCAACACTCACCCCCATGAACCCAGGCATGTCCTGTATGATCACCATCTCGTCATTCTCCTGCTGCTGCCTCCTCCTCCTCACCCTCCAGGCGTTCCCTACAATCAGCATGGAAACCACAAACATGACTGCTGCCACAGACACTGCCAGAGCTGTGGCCATTGTGGAGTTATTAGCAGCTCCCTGCGGAGCATCTTGGTCTGCAGCCTTCATCAGACCAGCATCAGTGTGGACTGCAGGGCGGAAAAGAGGCTGCGATTCCAGCAGATGAGATATATCTGAGGACAAATAGAGAACAAGCCGGACACTTCAGAGACAGGATGATCTCAGATGAACGGTATGGTTGTGCGTGATGTTCTGTTCCTGTCCGACTCTGCACCTTCCACACTGAAGAGGAAGAAGGCGTCGTCTCCTTTGATGAAGTTTCTGCTCTTCAGTCGGTTGTGGGTGATGAAGACACTTGTTCCAGTGCCTGGGCCTCGATAGTAGTAGCTGCCGTCAGACGCAGTCACTTGAGAACCCACCTTCCTGGGATCGTCCCAGTAGTACTCGGTGCCTGCGGAGAAACAGATGAAATGTCATTCTGTGTTTGATCAACAAACCAACAGTTCATTGTATAAAGAACAAAACAAGTGGCGAGCAAGTAGCAGCGTCTGAAAAATGGAGCAAGTGCGGAAGTGCCTAAAACTGCAGTTCCTGTAACGGCCACTTGAGGCTGGCTCCAAGATCAAGTCGATCCCCATAGACCCCTTGTGATAAAATACCCAACTTTACAGCAGAAATAAACGTGTTTACAGCCCAATACAAAAACCACACTATTTCAGTGTGTAGGGGAGACTGGGGTGAGTTGAGCCACCCCTTGTTGCTCAGAAACCATAAATAAAATTGAGCATGTGACTAAATATTTAGGAGGAAGGCATCATTTTATGGAGTCTGTGAAGGTAAGAACCACATGGGTTTAGTGGTTAGAGATTTATGTCCAAAACAGCATTTTTCACTCATAAAAGTGAGTTTAGTCTATCATAAGTTTCATGGGGATTGTGTTTAGACCAACATAGATCATTTTTAATTTGTTTTATACATCAATTGTTGTATCTGTTAACTACAAAATTAGGTAGTACAGCTAGCGTGAAAGTGCACCATTTTAGCTGTGGGGGCTAATAAAGTCAGTATGGTAGCTATGGGGTAAGTTGAGCAATTTGAACAGGGGTAAATTGAGCCGTAAGTTTCTGAGAAGAGGCAAAGCTGGATATGGTAAACCAAGCTTTACTTTCAAGGAGAAAGATGAGGGATTCTTCCCAAGAAGCGATGTAATCGCAAAACTCCCCAAACCTCAGAGTCCCAGCAGTTTGTATTCCCCTGCAACCTGGACAGGTGGGATATGGATGGAAGGAGGGAGGGGGGTGGATGGAACGAGAGTAAGATGGAGCGAGGAGTTTAGAGAGGATGAAGGAGGCCCTCCTGTCAGCAAGGACACCAAACTAGGATTCACGTTTACGGATTTAGTTCAGTGTTTTCTTTCCAAAAACCAGCTGTTAAGGTTCTCTTCCTAAGCGCCCTTTAAGGCATTCTCAGGCCTATGTTAAAATGTTTTAAAGTTATATGCAATAATAATTTAAAAAACAGATTTGTACCTGTTGAATTGTGTATTATAAATAAAAATACACATGGATTTGAAGAAGCGTCTTATTTAATTCAGTACACTTTTTTTTACTTTTTTTGGACATGCTATATTATCAAAACAGTTATGTTTACACTCATTCTGTTTGTTTGTAGGGATGCACAACATCCTGAAATATATGCACATATATTAGTTAGCAACAAATCTATAATAGCCTTGATGTAGTTATCCTGAATATGAAAAGTGACTCATCTTACCCTGGTCTCCCCTATTCATGATTTTGTCGACGATTGGTCGACATCTGGCTCTCAGTGAGCATCTGTTGCCCTAGGTTTTGTGGTGTGTCCTGCACCGTTGGCCCTTGTCTGCCCTTGTCAGCCCATGTCAGCTTTTTTTGGCCGATTCAACGACTGAATGGGCAGTGGAGACAGCAGAGCCCGATGGTGAGGAAAGCAAACAACTAAAGTCAAGACAGCATGAGATTGTCAGGGCAGAGGGCAGAGACTGAACGAGCACAATCAGGCGGAGTCAACAATGCATGCTCCAGACGGGGTTGCCAAGTGGAGCAAAATATGTGAAAATTATACTGTCGTCGAATCAAATCTTGCAGCGCACACCCCACCTACAGAAACGTGTGAGAAACTCCGATTTGATTTGTATATAACTGAAATCTGGAGATAAGTCGGAGAAATGACCAATCAGGGGCACGGCAGGAGGAAGAGTTAAAAATTAGGAGAACCCACGAAAATCTGGAGCTTTGGCAGGTATGAATGTGCCTTCTGGTTTCTCTTTTTGAATGATGAATACACCGCCACCTGCTCGTATGGACAGTTATTTCCTCTCTCGCGGACACAGAATGTACAGACTGGTGGGCTGTTGGCTGTAGTCTTTGTGGTGTGTTCATGAGCAACTTTTTGGCCAAGAAAACAGGCAATGTGAGGCAACGCAACAGCAGGCCTTCATGACCACAAGTTCCTTGATGTAGCTTTGGTGTGTCTAGTCCTTGAGGAGTCTGATTTTAATTTTTTCTGGTAGGTACAATTTGTTTTAATGGTTATAAGCCGAAAATTGTCGAAACAAACGCGAATTAGCATTTGCATTATCACAGTAAACCATAGACTGCAAATGCACCGTGCTAACTGAGCTAGCAGCTAGCATTTGAGTTAGCTCCACACTTTGGGCCAAATATGGTCACTTCTGGCTCCAAAACTCTAAGATGGCGACAGCCAAAATGCCAAACTTGAGGCTTCAATAAATGGAGGGTGATGTCACAGTGGCTATGTCCGTTGTTTGGCAAGTCAAGCTTTCTACACTATATGTTTTCTCACCCTCTCTTCACCTACCATCAGAGGACATCTTGTCGGGGTCTGTGGTGACCATCCGGTGCATGTTCATGTGCTGTCTGATGTCAGACTGCTGATCCATCAGGGCCATAGTTGCCTGCTGCCATGGACACGGCCACTTGAGCTTGTGGTCGTTGGGGCCTGAGGTCAGATGGAAGTACGTTGCCATGTACCCTGGACGGTCACTTCTTCCGTTGAGGTACACACCGACCTACAGATCACAGAGCAGTGTGAAGTAACGTTCAAGTATTTTTAAAATCAAATCAGTTTACTTCATGTTATTCAAAAAAACACTGCAGCAGCAGGAACAGCAGGAATCTGTGACAGCATGAGATGGTAAAGTAAGTTAAGCATCCATAACTGTACCAAAGGTGTGTCGAGCTTTGGATTTCCTCAAGATTGAGAGAATCAAATATTACCTGGAAGGAGTAACCTGCAGGTGACAGAAAGCGAGGGCTGTACAGTTTCTCTCCTACTGGTGTGGTGGCCAGCAGGCGGGTGATGTTGCGGATGTGCCAGATGTGCTGAGGGCACTTGGTGGAGGACAGGTTAATGTCATCCAGAGAGAAACCTCCCTTCGAGGGACCCTTTCCCCTCACACCCTCAAAAACCATGCGGGCCTTCCGTGTCACGTGCAGATTGATGTTATGCAGTTCCCAGGAGCCCATGACACCTCCTGTAAAGAGAATAGACATTAAACACGAATAAATCGCTATAGTTTTTTACTTCATTTGAGCATCATTGAAATTATTCTGAATACATGAGATGTGTTTTGTTTGACATCTGTTTTGGATGCTATCAGCCCCTTAAATCACCGTTATCAGTTGTCATCAGAAGATCTGAGGCTGTGTGTCCCGACTCTACCTCCCATATTTATGTTTATTCTTAGGTGCCAACGTCTAATGGCAGCTAATTGGCCACTGGGCCAGGTCTCTCTTGTAAAAGAGATTCTCAATGTCAGTGGGACTTCCTGGTTAGATAAGGGATAAATAAAATAAATGACTAAGGGAGTAAAAGAGGACGTCAGGTGTTGTAATATAAAAAGTGACAAAGGTTTGAAAGAAATCACTAGAAGTAAACTACATCAACAAGAGTTTCTGGGTATGAGACATACTCATTTGACCCGCAATGCATTGTGTCTCTTCAGATGGCAGTGGCGCAACAGCAGAAATTACGAGCCAGGCAAAAAGCTATTAAAATATGTCACCTTACTACGTTTTCATATTTTTCCAGGTGGGAAAGAGAGTATTTTACAGAGCCCCTAAAGTCCCGAAAGGTGATTTAATTATTTTTGTTTGTTATCAACAGTTTTATTGCTGTTGTTTATTTCTTTTAAGCTTAACACATATTCAACAAGAGAAAATCAGATAAGAGGACACTGCATGAAAACAGAACAGAAAAATAAATAAATAGTAGGTGCCCCGTCTAAAGCATTATAATAGTAGTGACAGCCACTGATAACGGCTATTTATTGGGCTGATAACACTGGAAAGAGGTTGGGGTGAAAAATGAGAGGGTGCTGGTAGAATTTGGTCTTACATTTAATTATAAATGCACTGTACATCACACAATATGTAATATTTAATACATTACCTGAAATACTCTTGAAGAGTGTCAGTTTACCGCTGGGGTTGGCCTCGTCATACTCTCGCACCCAGATATTGAGAACGTCATCTTCTGCCCCGCTGTTATAGAGGAAGAACTGCAGACACTGGGCTCCAGGTTTGGGGTAAAGCCAGCGACTCTCCAGGAGTGCACGGGTACCAGGTTCAGCAAAGGCTGTGCTGAAGTGCATGAAGTAGCCTTTTGCTGAGGGCAGGAGGAAACAACAGTGAGTAATGCTGGGCCTCAGAAGTTTGTCATATTACATTTTATGGCACCGTGTTGAAGAACCTGTGTCAAGTCTTCTCCAGGTCGTACAGTCTGGACGTTCAGAGGCTCAAAGTTAATTAGCAGTAAATCTCAGAATTATGTTTCTTTATATAACATCTAATTAAAGAAACACACTCTAAACTCTTGTATCTAATAAATCATTATGTTGGTATTTATCTTAGTCACTGTTTTTACTGCCAGTCTGCACTTTGTACAGCTAAAGTCATAAATCACTTCAGGCACCCTTGTTTTAAATATCTCCAGACACTGAGCACCAAGGCCAGCTATCTACAGTATGAGGCTTGATAAGGTGATAAAGTGATTAGCCTTCTGTGATAACTGCTAACTGGACAACAACACAGATGTGTATGTGTGTAAGATAAGATTTTACTGTATATCTTTCTGCATTTTCCAGTGTTTCATTAATAAATTAGATTTTTGTGACTGCACCATTTCCCTGAAACTGAGAGACCTACATATTCTGTAACACGTTTGGTGTCTCTGGAAGCTTTCAGAGTCTTAGTTGATTTTAAAAGCAATTCGCAGGACTTTGAACCAGGGAAAGTAGAACTTGCATTTGTTATGACTGACTTTTACCTTTGCATTGTCCCATGTTGGAGAAGTCAGTCTGAGGCCCTCCACTCACAGAACTAAGTTGTTCCCACTTTGCGTTGCCGGGACCCTGAATCATCCCACAGATGTTCTGCTCCTCAAAGTCACAGCTGTCCACAAAGGTTGAAGACTTGGCTGTGGAGAGGAAACAGGTCACAGAATCATCAAGATACTTCAGTGCATGCATTCAGTCATAATTGTGTGCACTGGGGCCCATCCTAACTACTGTGTGCCACTGCTTCCATATACAGCAGCATAGCCATATTCCCAAAGAGAGGTAGGAAAAGGTGAAGGAAGAACATTTTTTTACATTCTCTGACTATAACAAGAAGAGCAAACATCTTTCCAGAGGCACGTTAGGCAGGCTAAGGGGTTTAGATGTAGCAACATCATCATGCAAAAACGTAGAGAAAAAATAACATGGAGAGCAGGAAAGTTTGCAGGAAAGTAACGTTTTGATGCCTTAAAAATACATTTCTCTTCCAAAATTCAAATGTTTGGATTTGAATACGTAAGACGCACTAAGCACTTGGGAGCTACAGAATTATATAAAAACTTAAAAAGCGAAGGAATTCAAGTATCTCGGGGTCTTGTCCACGAGTGAGGGTAGAATCGTGTAATGGATCAGCGGAGTCTGCATTGATGCCGGCGCTGCACCAAACTTTCGAAGCACAAAGCTTTCAATTTACTGGACCATCGACATCCCAACCCTCACCTATGGTCATGAGCTCTGGGTAATGACCAAAATAATGAGATCACGGATACAAGCGGCCAAATGAGTTTCCTCAGAAGGGTCACTGGGCTCAGCCTTAGAGATAGGGTAAGGCGCTCGGGCATCCAGAGGAGGCTCGGAGTAGAGCCACTGCTCCTTCACGTTGAAAAGGGGTCAACTGAGGTGGTTCAGGCATCTGATCAGGATCCTCCTGGGCCCCTCCCGTTAGAGGTGTTCCAGGCATGTCCCACTGGCAGGAGGCCCCGGGGCAGACCCAGAACACACTGGATGGACTACATGTCTCATCTGGCCTGGGAACACCTCGGGGTCCCCCAGGAGGAGCTGGAAAGCATTGCTGGTGAGAGGGGATGTCTGGAATACAACCCGGCTTTGGATAAGCCATTGAGAATCAGTGGAAATATTGGAACCACCCTTTAAGGAAAAACAATCCTGCACCCACCCAGTTTGATCGGATACCATGACTTAACGAAACAGATCTCAAAAGAGAGGTTTCAGTGTCTCATTTGAGCATCAGTCTCAATAATTGTTAGATGGAAACTTCTTATGTAAGAGCTTTAAATCAGGACACCTTTGGTCAAATATGTTATCACATTTTATTTGCCCTCCATGAAAGGAGAGATCAAAGGAGCAAGATGCTGACACGACACAGAGCTCGATCAGTCTGCTTGATAACTGAGGGGTGATATTGCAGGTAGAGAGCAAAAGTGCCACCATACACACAAGAAAATGGTTGCATCATCTCACAACAGAAGTTGAACTGGACTCAGAAGAAAACATGGAACAGAAAAGTGAGTTTTCAATGGACAAAATGACAGGTCAAGAAGACTCACTGCAGTTGTAGAGAAGGTTGAGCTTGGCGAGGTCATTAGCACTGAACCCCATCCTCTGACCAATCACATCCATGAAGTGGGGGATCTTGGTCACGATGGTGGGCTCAGAGGCGATGTTGAAGGCCGTCTTGCTGTAGTGCATTACCGAGCCGTAGTCATAGGGTACACCAAGAGCAGTGGACACTGTGTCATCGTAAGTTTTGAAGTTGTGCTCTTTACCTGAGGAAAACAATATCAGGAAGGATGGATTGCAAGCAGCTGCCCACCAAATAATCCAGTTTTTCATTAAATGTAAGAACATGAGTTTTCACTGATGGATGTTACCAGGTTCGATGCGATCCCACATGATGTCTACGTAATCGTTGCGGTCAGCTCTGGACTGCTCGTGCCAGAAGCCCAGAGCGTGCAGGAACTCATGTTCAACAGTTCCTAGACGATCACAGTTTCTACCAATGGACAGCCGCTGCTTCCCCACACGCTGGTTACCTACAGGGGAGGAGCATCTATACAGAGAGGGAGAGCAAAATGCACAGAGCTGTTTTACTAAAGACATGAAGTTGTGAGCCGTGAAACCAAAACAGAAAAGCAGTTAGTAGCCTGAGCTATTATTTGCTTATATCACAACTCAACAGGCTTATATTTGGGACAGGCTTTCAAATCCTTTCACACAAAACTGTTGCTCTGCAAAGATGGGTAATACATTCATAGAGAGGATTATTACACCACGTTATCCTGTTTAAACAATACTCACACCTTGGATTAATTTTTATGAAAGACCCCTTTGATCGATGGACCCTTACAAACTAAAGGAGTATGAATATTTTATTAATTACCTTGAGCAATTGAGGAATGGACACATATTCTGACTTTATGACAGCTTAAAAGCAAGGGAGTCACTACTTGTTCTTTTGTCATGGCGATAAATCTGAATGAATTACAGTCTTCTCTGGTATGGGGTGCCGTTTGTAAAGTGGCTCGCACTGAAATTAACAGCAACGTTTTGCCACATTTAGCTTCAAACAAAGTTTAAAAAAGTGGTGTGAATTTTTTAAGTCACTTTTTACCACATTTACAGCAATATTTGAAATATTTTAAATATACTGTCACAGTTAAATCTAAATATTAAATGTTAAACCTAAATGTTAAATATAAATCTAAATGTTAGATGTTAAATCTTAATGCTAAGTCTAAATCTAAATGTTAAATCTAAATCTAAATGTTAAATCTAAATGTCAAATGTTAAATCTAAATGTTAAATATAAATCTAAATGTTAAATCTAAATCTAGATTTAGCATTTAGATTTTACATTTAACATTCAGATTTAACTGTGACATTATATTTAACATATTTCAAATATTGCTATTAATGTGGTGAAAAGTGACAAAAAAAATTCACACCACTTTTTTAAATGTTATTTGAAGCTAAATGTGGCAAAATGTTGCTATTAATGTCAGTGTGAGCCACTTTACAAATGGCACCCCATACTCTGGTGCTCATGCTTTCAGTAAAATAAACTGAATGATTGAACTGTAGAAAATCTAACCGAGCTAACAATATGTAGCGTCTCCATATTGACAAAAGTTTAAACATTAATATTTGTATGAGTGATCTAAGCAGCTTACTAATGTTAGCTCAAGTGAGCAGTCAAAACCTGGTTTTATTCATCCAAAGAACCAGACAGGCCTTTATTTGTCTAAATGTGTAGCCACACCAGGCTAATGAAAGGGACTGGGCGTTTATTTGGGACTGGGCTTTTAACTGAAGTTTATGGTAAAAGTATTAATTAGTTAAGCTTCAAACATTTGTTTGGGACACAGTGTTTGAGTTCTCAAACGTTCTCAAACCTAAATGACAGATAAGGTCGTTTGCTAGTAACTCCCAACATGACATATATGACTGTTAATGTTTTCACTTTTACACGTGGTTAATGTGCAAACAGTCGCACTAACTTGGTAATGTTAAGGCAACAAAACTAGTCCCGCCCTACTATGCTGTGATTGGCTAGTACTAACCCTAATCATGACCTCTTTGCCCTCAACCTATACTGCCTCCAACCTTGACACAATGATGTAATGAGCACTACACTCTTGGGTAAAAAAAAGTTGTGTGTTTGAATTAGCACTGACATCTCAACAACACATTTTACTGCTCACCCGCTCCCTTTGTACACAGAGATGTAGTTCTCCTCTCCTTTCCATGGTGTGAAGTCAATGCAGGTCTTCAGTCTGTACTGGTCAAACGCCTTCAGGATCACTCCCTTTGCATTCATCTCTGAAGTGCAACACAAAAAACAGATGAAAAAGCCTCCTGAATTGGTGCATGTCCATAATAGCATGGTCGGCAGTGTGAGTTTGAGTGTTACCCAGATTGTCCTCTAGGTAGTAAGGGATGGTGGTCGGCCAGCGATACTTGTCTCCTAAGATGGAGTTTCTGCTGGGTGTCTGATGGGAATGAAGAGAACAACAGGTTGACAATCAGGGTGGATAAAGGAAAGAGAGAACACAAGCTTGAAGCTCACAGATTCACTTAAATTGCTAGCTTTCCTTGACTGCCATGTAAATCTGATTTCTTTCAAGCCAATGAGGTCTTACTGGGAGACTTCTTGATCCATGGTGAACCTCCCAGATGATGTTAGACGAGCCCTGACTCTGAACACCTTTAAGTCAAAGATGAGAGCGTTCCTTTTTCACACTGCCTACTCCACCCTGTAATGACTGCAAACTTAATTTTAAACTCTATTTTGAGTAATTTAATATCTTTTTTTATCTTTGCACCTCATGTCAGCACTTTTGCTATTTTAAATTGTGTTTTTTATTTAATTGTAAATGATTTGGTGATTAATTTTACCTCTTTCATCTTTTTTTCTCTTTTCTCGTAAATCTGTATCATTTGTTATGTTTTATATTTTATTGCTCTGTAAAGCACACTGCATTGCCCTTCTGTATGAAATGTGCTATACATATGGGGCTCTCATCTCCCGCATAAAATTAAATGCATGCATGAATTTTTTGTTTTATGTTCTTTTCTTTTGTCATGTTTGATTTTGTTGTTTGACATATGATGTTAAAAGGATCATTTTTCAATGGTATATAATGTTTATCTGTCCAATGTTCTGTTATATTTGAAATACAATCAATTAAAAAAAATAAATATTATTTATAATGTTTAAGAATATTTAAATATATTTAAATATCAAATAAATATATTTAATAATATAATATATAATTAAATAAATAAATGTCAAGGTTTGCAAAAGTTATATTTTTCTAGCGATATTATTATTATTACACAAATTATCTGAACTGTTTGAGAAAAGAAAATACCTGTTTTATGCTCAATTATCCACATAAGCACGCAATATTAACTGAATCAAAATTAATGATAGGACTAGGTAATTTCTGAGGATCATCTGTGACTGTATAGAGGTATAATATCAGGTGTGCACCGATTTTTCTGTGCTCCAAATGTCCTCTGTACTCTGTACGCCTGAATATACAGATCACTGAGAGTAGCAGCAGTTTTTGGTGTCTGTGCACACTAGCTTACTTCGTACATCTCGATATCTCCCTCCACCAGGTCCAGCCCAGCCGCTGCAAAGGGAAATTATATCAATTCATGAACATGCTCAGAGACACAGAGACAGATTATACAACAAAGCAAAACAAAAATAATATCTCTACAAACCTTTGTTGATGTCAAACATGTCCCAGTCATGACCATCATCGACGTCAGTCTCTGTGGATGTAGAATCAATAACATGCAGCTCAAAAATTGGAATACAGGATGTATAAAAGTATTTTATTAACATAATTAGTAGAGTACTAGTGCAACTAGCACTGCTCCCTGCACCACAGACCTGAAAAATGTTTACTTTGATATTGTCACATATATTTTCAGCTTATTTATATTAGATTTAAATTCTGAAATTCTGCATTTTTTGTCTACCTTTTGACTGTCACTAACTTGAAAAACATCCTGATATGTGACTCACCTATATCACCTGTTAGCTTAGCCGCTGCCTGGTACACACATTAGAAAATAAAATCGTAATCAATGTCATTGCAACGTCACTGTTTTGCACTGGAAATATGATATGGATGTTGAAGTCACATAAAATGCAGAGGCTCACATTTACCAGTCCCAGGCCAAACAACAGAACAATCCACCTGAGGTCCATGGCTCCAGCTGCACACACACTCGACCTGCCTCAGCCCAGCTGTGTCTGAAAAAATGTCTTTACTTAGTTTTTGTACAGAAGAAGAAACACTGCAGAGCATGCAACATTCACATGATCTGATTTTTACAACTGGGGTTGAGGGAGATTACATAGCTGTCAAATTAATTATTAATTTAATAGTCATGATTAGCTTATCTAAGCCTTGTAGCCACACTAATAAACATATACTGGTGCAGGAGGTTTTCAAAGTTCAAACAAGCAGTGCGCATAGACACAGACACACAGACAAGACCTTACCTGACAGTCCAATCTGGTCATATTGGCAGTTTTACTCAAGTGGCAAAAATAAAGCCAATGTGGAAGTGCCAAAAACTGCAGTTCCTCAATCGGCCACTTGAGGCTGAATCCAAAAGTGAGTCAATCCCTGCCTACTGTACTGACTTATTGCTAGTGGCGTAAGGTAGCTACCACGGGCCCTAGACTAGTGCATGCTAGTTACTAGTTACAATGTGCACACACCACGGGCAACTGTTTATAAAAAAGCCAAAGGAATCTAATTTACGGAGCTTTGCTTTTCTTACAACTAAAAGACACAACTGCTCGCCATACATGCAGACGCGCTCAGCTTGACAGTCTTGACAGATTCTGCGCCTAAACTAGCGTCTGTATCGTATCGCTAGTCATATGATCAAATAGAGACTTGACATCAGACAACATGAACATACATGTTACCAACAATCATCATTGCATATCTGTATATGACAAAAATATAAAAGGAATTAAATATAAAAGGAATTAAAGTGAATAATTTTTAATATATATAGTGATTTAATTTTTTTCATAAGTTTTGTTATAGATTGCTGCAGACTGTTTTACAAATAAAGTAAAAAAGAGAAGAAAGAAGAAAAAAGGAAATCATGACAGAAAGGGTATGCGTTTTTGACGGCATATAGCCTATAGTAAATGGCGCCATTTTTAATTTAATGTGAGTTCTTCTTTTAACACAGGTGGAGTTCAGAAAAGTTACCAACTGTTGCTTTAAGTTTTTAAGTTTTTTCATAGTAAATATAGTTTATGCGATATGTATACAATCATTTTTTTTATTTTTTTTTTTTAAGTTTGAAAATGTTTCACTCTACGGAAGTATATTGCTGCCAAATCAATGAAAAAAAGTAATGGATCAGTGTTACATTATAACATAAAAAGTTTATTGTTCTAACAAGAAGTTTTTCACGTTATAGCAATATAGTTTCATGTTAAAACGTGAAGAGCATGAAAAGTTTCATGTTATGATAACACATGGCTTGTTGGTCTAGGGGTATGATTCTTGCTTCGGGTGCGAGAGGTCCCAGGTTCAAATCCCGGACGAGCCCATATTTCAGGGGAGGCAGTACCTCTTGGGTTGTTCAAGTCCACACCAAATATCAAGCATGGACTGGTAGCTAGAGAGGTGTCAGTTCACCTTCTGGGCACTGCTGAGGGTGCCTGACCAATAGAGCCCCCTCACTTTCACATCTCTCCACTTAGTGCATGTATAGGTCCTGTTTTCAGCAAGAGTGGAAAAATTGAATTTCCCCTCAGGGATTAATAAAGTATATAAACAAACAATATACTCTCATCACGTTATAACAATATAGTTTCATGTTAAAATGTGATAACTTATACTGATTGATTACAAGATAAGTTCTCATGTTTTCACGTGAAAATGTATTGTAACAATGTAAAAAAAACTTCTTGTTAGAACAATATACTTTTCACATTATAACGTAATACTGACCCTTTTTTTTCCCTGGTGTGGCAGCAATATGTTTTTTTTATGTTTTTACGTTTCTGGCTATGGTAACTGGTGTAACTTTGGTGATTTTTATGTTGTGGCATGTTTTGTTTTCTTCAAACCAGTTTTATTTTTTTTTTGTTTAAACTATAAGTTCTTCCCCAGTGTAAAAAAAAAACAAAAAACTGACATGCCTCCCACTTTTTGCACCACCCATCCCGCTCATAAGTAACGACCAGTCCCTGAATACATGGTTTTAATGTTTTCCCTGCTGGTGTTTCACCTCCAGTCCTGTAGGGGGCGATAATGCGCCTCCAAGCGGGCTGTCCAACCGCCGGTAAATCAAAATAAGCAGAAGGAGAAATATATTTTGAAAAAGTGATTTCAGCTAGTTACAGATAAGAGACGTTAAGAGTTAACGTAGAGATGTTAACTTTGAGTTACATTTGGGTCTATTTTAATTTTTTGTTTTCGTGTTGACGTTGTTATAGTTACAGTTAAGTTAAAATAACACAGATGAGTGTTGATAAGTTTCAGTTAGCCTCAAGTTAGCCAGCTAGCTTCAGTTAGCCTACTCTGCTAGCTAATGTCTGTTAGACGGGCTCTGGTGGACTGTGTTGTGTTGTCTCTGCAAGATGCCTGTGTGTTTTATCCGTGCTGCAAAGGCTGCTTTTCAAGGATTGATGCTGAAGGACAGGACACGACGAGGTAAAAAAGATTATTCCAATACTTTTCTGTGGCTAATTAAAGTTGTTCAGGTTAACTGACATGAACAGCTTAACTTTATTATGTGCTACTGGCAAGTTTATTTGGAAGTAGGTAACTATATAAAGTCTTTAACTTTTCTGTGTGTGCTTAAAATAGAAAACGAATTGATTTCTGCAATGCAAATAACACTCCTGTCTTCTCTGTCTTCTCCACCTCAGATGCAGATGTGTTAAGTGTGGTTACAGCTGTCTGAGGGAACAGGTTGACTACAGGTATCGTCTCTCATTGAGGGTGACCCGGGACAGATGCATATTTGGAGTGACAGTGTTTGGGACCTGTTTGAACCAATTCTTTGGCATTCATGCAAGTGGTTTACAGAGGTGAGCAGAGGACATCATCTTTCCAGCAACTCCAGATTTCTGTAATTTATTACTCTGTCAACTTTAATCACTCTTGTATTCATATTAAAGGAGCAGTGTGTAGGATTCAGTGGCATCTAGTGGTGTGGATTGCAGACTACAACCAGCTGAAACTGCTCATGTGTGCTAGGTGTAAACTCCAGGGGCAGTATTCACAAAGCTTCTCAGTAGTGACAAGATTCTGAGTAACTTTTTAGAGTTGTGACGTTTTCTCAGAATTTCCCCTTAAAGTTAAGACTATGTCCTTGAAAAGATAAAATGTATTCACAGAGCATCTTTTACCTTAAAAGGTGAAAAACTGTCAGGAGCAGGGAGGAGGACTTTTGAGAGGCTTCAGAGTTTCAGAGGTGGAAATGGTGGAAACACAAAGAGGTCAGAGAAATATTCTTCAAACACTGGTTGGCAGTGAGTAAATTAAATGCTACAGATTAGATCATGCAGGAATAATATTTGTAGCCGATACACACACATTACCTACCCAGTGTAATTATGCTATAACGCCAGAAATAAAGTGATCACAACACCATGATATTCGAAAAACCGTAAAACACAACAGTGCAGCAGTGATGACTTGTTTTAACCCTCCATCAGCAGAATGATCACAGTAACAGTGACAACACTTTCACAGTCAGCAGTTCATTTCATTTCCACTGGGTGTCCTCACACCTTACAGGCTCACTAAAGGGTGTATCTGTGTCACCTATCAACCACACCTCCTCATTAAGGTACAAGCTTCTGTCCCTTCCTCGCTCAGAGTTGCTTTGAGAACTTTCCTAAATCACTCGGACTATCCGGAGAGTTATCTGCAGAGGTCTCTTCCTCTCCAAAACAAAAAGGCCTGTTAATGTAAACCAGTAAAACTCCCTATTTAGATATAAATGGGTCATTCTAAGGTAACAAAAACACAACAATTCTTATTTTCAAGTAATTATACATTACAGAAAACACACTTATTATATTTTATTCCACTTCTGCCAATATATCCCCATAAATTCTACGCACTGGACCTTTAAGTATGAGCATCATTTTTGTCTTCGGTAGGATTGAATATGATACTTGTTGTAGCATTATCAACCACAAAAATCAAAATTCTCTCAGGTTTTCAGGGAATTTAAAGATATCTTAAACATGCCATGTATCTGAAGCATCACATCATTCTCTGTGTTGAACATTTAGACTGCATTTTTAACATCGTACAGACACAAGTCTAATTTAAGTGACCTCTTCAGTTACTATCTGACATTAGCTTTGTACAAGTTTCAGTGTGGATTGCTCACTTGTAGATACTTCCTGTTCCACATGCAGCAAACTCTTGGGTTTGGTGGGAGTATATGTTGCAGAGGTTCCCCTGGGCATTTTCTTTTTCACATCTTGTAGTTGTTAGATGATGGTAAACAACAGACACAGCCTCTGCAGTGTGAAACAGCACCTCTGCTCTTTTTTACCCGAATGTTTTAATTTAGGAAAGTGTTTTAACGTATTAGTTCTTGAAGTTTTTAGTGTCAGGTGACGTGATGTAACTCTACTATAAAACACTGGTGTGGATTTCTGTTGTGTCCGTCATGTTGTAGGCTGGTGGAGAACACGGACGGAGCATCAGACAGATCCACATTGTTGGTGAAGGCTGTCAAGGACTGTTTCATTGGCAGACGTTTCATCTTCGGTATAAAGGTATAAGTGCGATTGGGTGTTGCTCTATTTAGTGCATATGTTGGAGGATAAATAGCAAAGAATTGCAGTAAACAAATGGCTAACCAGCTTTGAGATCATTTAGAAACAGCGTCACCATTTCATAGTTTGACCACCAGAGAGGTCTGACAGGTTCATTCTTCAAGTGTAAAACATCCCATTTAGTATCTTGGTCACACCTCTTTAAAAAGAGAGTAATGCTGTGTCTTAAATCAGATACTTCTGTTCGTACATCCAAATGTAGTACACTGCAAACACTATGTACTAAATGTAGTTTTGTCTCAAATCAAGCATGGCTGTTGTGCACTTAAAATAATGATCATGAAATTTGGATAGATCATATAGTTACGTCATAACACATGTAACATCAATACCTGATAATATAATGTGCCGCTGTTAGCTAGCTAGTGAGCTAATGTGCAATGCTTTGGTGTTCACAGCGGTAGTTTGCTGCCATTTCATGAGTAGGACTGGCACGCTTAGTCGACTAATCGATGACTAATTGACTATTAAAATAATCGGTGACTATTTTAGTAGTTGACTAATCGGTTTGAGTCATTTTTCATAGAAAAGTACTATAAAAGTACCCCAAAATACTCTTATTGCAGCTTCTTACGTTCAGATATTGGCAGCTTTACACACTCTCCCATGACAGTGAACTAAAACCCTTTGGCGTGAGTACAAAACAAGACATTAGATTACATAATTTTGGGGGTTTGGGCAAGACACACCGACATTTTACAACATTTTAGCACATTTTTCGATGAAATGATTAGTCGACTAATCGAAGAAATAATCGACAGATTAGTCGACAATGAAAATAATCGTTAGTGGCAGCCCTATTCATGAGTTTGAAATTTGTTTGTG
This sequence comes from Epinephelus fuscoguttatus, assembly GCF_011397635.1. Classification (NCBI taxonomy): domain Eukaryota; kingdom Metazoa; phylum Chordata; class Actinopteri; order Perciformes; family Serranidae; genus Epinephelus; species Epinephelus fuscoguttatus. Next base: position 36,812,490 of record NC_064761.1, read on the forward strand.
GTCCTGCCCCTTCCACTACGAAGGCAGTTAGGTGACCATTAAGGGTGAGAAGTATCCTGACCATTTTGGGTGCACCATGTTGGTACTCATAGTGCACTGCATTTTGTCATGACAGTTTCACTCTAACCATTGATAATCCAAAGTCCGTCCATCCCCTCAGGTTAAGAGTCTGGGTGTCATCCTGGACAGTACACTAACATCAATAATGTTACTCAGTCTGCATACATTAGTCGTCTTCGCCCATCACTTACACCTCAGAGTGCTGCTATCCTCCCTCATTCTTTGGTTACATCTCGTATTGATTTTTGCAATTCTGTCCTCTTTGGTCTCCCTCTCAAGTGTCTTCATAAACTCCAGTTGGTCCTGAATTCAGCCGCCCGTATCATTACCAGAACTCCCTCCATAGATCATATCACTCCTGTTCTCCAGCAGCTTCACTGGCTTCCTGTGAAATATTGCATCAATTTCAAAAGATTCTGCTTCTCACCTTTAAGGCCGTTCATAATCAAGCCCTCTCTTACCTGTCTGAACTCTTCTATATCTACACACCCTCCTTTACTCTTCTGCACTCCAGCTCACATCAGCTTTCAGCCATTCTGCCCCCCACCTTTGAAACTCTCTCCCCCACAATATTCGCAATATTGACTCCCTTTTCACTTTTAAATCCCGTCTGAAAACACACCTTTTAAACTGGCATATTCGGTCTGATTTATCGTTGACACACATATTACTGATGATGATTTTATCAATTTTATACCTAGTAATTATGATTTTGTATAGTCATTTGATTAACTTTTATTTTATATTACTGTATTGTTTGACTTTATGATCTATGGATACAATGCTACTTGTTTTTTTGTTTTTTTTTTTTTACTGTGTCATTTGAGGTGTCTTTGAGTGTTCTGAAAGGCACCTATAAATAAAATGCATTAGTATTATTCTCAGTGTGAACGCACTCATGCAGTCAAAATAACAAGTATGATAGAGTATCTTTTTTTAGGCACAGCATAAGAGTCTACAGCCATGCTAACAGCTCCGTAAAGCTCCCCTCCAGTTTAAATCATGGACACAAGGTGTTGCTCTTCATTACGGGCATTTATGAACACAAACATGCCACAAAACATGCTGTGAGAATTAAAATAAATACACAAAATCATAACACAACTAAAGCTTGCATACTCCATAAATTTCACAGCCATAAACAGTTAAACCTGCAGAAAATGAACTTCAGCGTTTACTGAAATAGGGTGGGATACTACATCTCTGTTATGTGAACAAGCATTTAACTGTTACAGACCCCATCAGCGTAAACAGTAGGCACAATGCAGAAACAGATAACTTAAGTTTTCATACCTCATTTGTTGCGTTAAGATCAGAAACCTCTATGCGTTAAGTGTCTTCACAGCTCGGTAGTCATAGTGTATGTTCATGCAGCAAAGTGACTTTACTCATCATCCATAGCACCCGGCAGGTATAGAGTGCAGCTTTGAATAAAGACACAAAGACCAGAACACCATGCAAACACAAAGTATAGGTTCTGCTAAACAGGTCTTTCCAGATACATATATCCTTACATTATTCTTACTTAGCATTCTTACTTCCTACTTATTCTTAATATTATATTTACCTTATATTCTTACTTCTTACTTATGTCCTTAATTATACTCATGTTAATTAACAAAAAATATTCTTTAATTCAACGTTAATTAATGAACTAAATGGTGTAACTGACTCTGATTGCAGCTGCAGGTGCTCTGAGCAAAATGCTAAAGTTGGCATGTTAACATTCTGATGTATAGCAGATACAATGTTTATCATCCAAGTTTAGCATATTACATTAGTATGAATTTATTAATTAGCACATAAAACAGTACAGCTGAGGCTGATGGAAATGTCATCAGTTTTGCTGGTAGGTATTCTGGCATTAGAAGAAAAAATAGTTTTGACCTGATGATGGCAAAATAGGAATGGTTAAAGGACCGACAAAGTGATTACATTTCATTCTCAGTGGAACACAGACTTCTGTACCAAATTCCGTGGCAATCGATCCAACAGCTGTCGAGACATTTCACAATAAAACTCAAACTTTTTGGTGGCAGTAAAGGAAAAGTCACCAAAGGCATTAGAGTTCATCTTTTGGACACCACAGGTGCTTGTACAAAATATTTTGCCAATCCATCCAGTAGATGGTAGGACATGTCACAGGATAAGTTAAAACTTTTTTTTTTTTTTTTTAATTTATTTATTTGATTAGGACAATGTACATTAATCAACATATCAGCAAAAAGCATCAATATAAATATGCCGGAGTTAGCACAGTTGCTAAATTTCATCCGTTGTCCCAAGGCAGGTATAAAAAACATAGAGACAATACACCATGACAAATGGATAAAACATGTAGAAATCTTACACAAAAATAAGTCCTGATTCACATAAAGGTTAAAAGTCCATACACAAAATAGAAAAGACGAGGAGGTTACCCATGAGAGCAGGTCTGGTTTATTTTCAACCACTGTTTAAGGGTCTTTTTAAAGGTGGTGTAATTGTCCCAATTTCTAACATGAGCTGGCAGTGTGTTCCAAGACTGTGTTCCTCTGATGGAAACCAGCATTTGGCCAAATTTAGTCCTGTGCCGTTGTACATCATAGTCTCCTCTCGTCAGTGCTCTGGTGTTTACTCTGGAAGATTTTTTCTTTATGAAGTTAAAACTTTGACTTGTTGGTGGCACGACAATCTTGGTGGATACTTCTTGCTCTCAACCATCCCTGGTCTTTTCTGTGTCCTTCAGGTATCCGAAACAGAAAGTGCACCTTGGTTAGGAGGACCTGTTTCCAATGGCTTCAGCAGTAAGGAAGCAGTCCACTTTATTGCCAGTCAGATGCTTCTTCCCAAAGCTACCGGCCTGGGCGGCTGCACGGTGGTCAGTTATTATCGGATCCTTCTTCAGAAAGCTGCAGAATATGAGCAGGAATTAACTGCCAGACCCCCAGCAACAACCCTGCTGCTGATTCCTCGCCATTTTCCAGCCAGCAGCTTCAATAATGCCACACTTTCTGCCTCAGGTCTTCTTTCCCAGTCACTTCAAAGGTAACGGCTTTCAGAAGCTACTGGTGACAGTCGCTTTCTGTCTGATAATTGTTAGTATTTTATAAATGTGTAAGGGAACACAGAAGTTCAGTACAGTTCGGTGCAAGATCGGTGCAGCAATAAAAAAAACTCAAAGGCATAAGGGTATATTTCTTTTCATGTATTTTTAAAAGGCAATAGGGCCAAAGCCAAAATCCTGCTGCTGGGGACTTAAGTCGATTTTTTTTTTTCCACTGGCAACTTTGGTACACCATTTATTCTAAAAGATAAGGAACAGCTCAAAGACTTCTGTGTTACAGTAAACAAACACTTTCCCAAAAGATAACAACAGGCTGTGAAACTAAAAATCATCTCTTATGATATGAACTGAAAATACAAATAAATAGAATAATAAAAAATACAACTTGTGCATTAGAAGGATTGTTACAATTACTTCCACCGTGGCTATATTTAAATATTCAGAGCACCCAAACATCTGTCATCCTGGTGAACGGTGAATCTGGGTGATGCCGTCGAATGTGCGTTAGCATGTTGAATGTGTTACCATTTACATCCTCTAAAACGATGGAGCAACTGTAACACACCATCTTAGTTTTATTTTAGGGTTCATGCAGATCCTTAAAGCCAAAGATTCGTGGCGAGATGAGCAGGAACAGGCAACTACTCACAATGCACTGTTCTACAATGTTCTAAAAACCTCCCGGTTCACACCAATGCAACTAGATGAGATGGTGTGTCATCTCTATGCAACAACTCTCTGTACTTAGGTTCTGATTTGCAGCTTTCCAGACTTATTTTGTGGCTGAAAATAACTTGTAGCTTCTTAAAATATGAATGAGGATAGTGATAGTGAGATACTGGCTACAGTTGCATTTGTAGTAATGAGATGCGGAAATTAAATGGCATTTAATTTGTTTTATGGCCATTACATTACATTTATTTAATTGTTCACTCTTGTGACATGTCTTGACAGTTGCTTTCGATTTGTATCCTAGTTCACAGAACCAAGATGGCTCCCTTGCTCCCACTCCTCCATGGGAACAGTCACTAGGACTAGTAACTTCATCAGCAGAGCAGGAGGATGACCGCAGCACCCAGGACAGCGGAAATGAGAACAGCAGACAAACACCAGATCATGCACAGAGAGGCTGCTCGCAGAACCCTAAAGTCACAGAGGAGAGAGCGCTGTCAGCTCTTCTTTCTTTAGAGTGCAGCTCTTCCAGTGGTCCGTCATTTGCCAAATACCCGTTATCATGTGTTGAGAAACCTGTTGGAAACACCCCCATCCTGAAGACTTGGTTCAGTCCTCCTCCACCTGGCCACAATACCTCCAAGGATTTATCTACCAAAACATTTTTGTCAGACTCCCTGGCTTGGGAAGATTTGCCTTTCTCTGAGAGTCTTTCAGAGTTTTTGTGTGAGGAAAACAAAGACTTCAACAAACAAACTGAGCTACATCAAAATGTGCAAAATCAAAAAGAGACATCAAAAAACAACCTGGAAATCAATTCACAAGACAAGAGCGTATCACATAAATCTGTTTGTCAAAGTGATCCGCAGATAACAGACAGCCATTCACAGATATTACAGGATATCACCCACACACCTGCACCGAGTGGAGGAGACAGAGATCGTTTATCTGACCAGGTATATAAGGACCCTCTTGGATGTGCAAGCACAAGTCAAGCCAGAAACGTTTGTTTCCATGAGGGTAATCAGGAGTATAAGAAAGAACATTCTCTCTCTTTTGAAAATGAAGAGGAAGAGGAGCTCGAAGGGGACACCTATAATTGTTCGGCAGACTTATTCGGTAGCTCACTCGTAATCGATGTGAGCACAAACAAGCTCAACACACATGCAGAAACTGACCGGACAACCACAGAAGCTCGCCCGCCGCTTCCCGAACCAAGAAAAAAGCACATGAGGAGTGAAAAGGCGACACATTTAACACCTGACGAAGTGACTCTGAAAAGTAAAAAATGCATTAACAGACGCAGTTTAATTCCAACAGACACACAAGATCTTGACTTCATCCCTGCCTCTCAGTCCACCCCCATTGTAAAAGTAGGTGTTGTGACAGGCTCACACAGAACCTTGACATTAGCTGAAGTCAGTCCACAACCTGACAGTCAAGATTCTGGTGCCTTTAACAGACGTCTGCCTGAATTGGACAGTAAAAAGAGCACTACCTTTTCTCTGTGTAAATTAAACTGTGTCAGTGCTAACCAGCTGGCCCAGAGTGTCAGAGAGTCTACCAAAGAAAACTCTGCGTGGAGTTTGACACCAAGCCGACACAGATTTACCCCAAAAAGGAGGTTCTGGAAACCACACAAGCATAAAGACCATCCGAGAGTCCACATAGGGGCTCCAGGGTCAACCGGAAGGATCCACCACAAATGGGACTCAAGTGATTGTGATGCGACTGTCTATGATTGTGAAGACAATGAAGTAATTGTTCCTCCAACTCCTACTGCTGAAAGACAACTGAGTGCAAAGCTCAGAAGAAAAAGGTGGACTGGTAACAGCAGCAGTAACTTTGGTTGTTGTTGGGAAGGGCAGCAGGGAGATGGAGTTAACTGTAAAAGAACTCTTTTGGATCAAACTCTTTCATCATCACAGAAAGGTCTGGCACAAACAGGAAATTGTGACAGTGAGAAGGTTGATGAGGGGAGTCTGGATGGGTCTAATTGTTACCCCCTTAATGATGAGAATGAGGCATGTGATTGGTCTAGAGATCTATTCTCTGATTCGGTCTGAGAGTTTCAGGCCAGCAAGCTATGATAGACCAGTGGTTCTAAAACAGGGGTCCCTAAGAGTTTCAAGGGTCCCCAGAAAAATGGGGAATAGTATTTTTCAGTATTTAATTTGTTATAGAAGTGAGCCCAATCTGAGTAATCGTCATAAAGCTGAAAACACACTGGTACCCCTGCATCATGTGCCGCCCCTAGCACACACTGGACGTGTTGCACTGTAGCTTGTCAACAGACGACCACGCAAAGTTGTTACTACTTTTACTGAAAGATCTGTACTTCCTCCACCTCTGCATTAGCTTATAATCATGTATGGAGAGCGCCTAATTAAACTTGATTTCTCACCTGAAGAGCCAACCTCCAGGGCTATGACTTGCCAATAGCTTTTTGGTCATTGCCTTTATAATGACAGGATTATCATCATCATCTTTCTCATACATGAGACACAGCAACAGCAACAAAGTTCTTTTTATACATCAATGGTGAAGAGAGGAGTCGAGCTGCTACGGGAGCTGGTATGTACAAGAGAACAAGTGGGGGAAAAATGCATTTAATTCCAGGGTGGGCAAGGCTCATCCAGGAGCATCAACACGCGTCTAGCTGCTACCAGTGTGGGGTTGTACTTTGAAAATAATAGGGACGTATTTTTTGACGTGCAGCATTCTCTGCTAGTGTGTTTTAGCTTTAAGAGCAACTTTTCTGATCACAGGTCTCACTTCCTTCACGGTTATCTCCTTAAAGGGAAATTTCAGTTTATTTCAACCTGTCTCCTATCGTCCTAAATGTGTTTCAAGTGACTAGCCTAGATACAGCCGGGGCGCATAGTAGTGTCAGACCTGTTAAAACGTAAGTGAACAGACATAGTTCAAGTTCAAAGTTAGTCCACTAAACAAGCTTTTTTTTCCCACAAAGACCGCCTCATATCGTTAGGATAAATGTCAGAGAACATATAGAAAACGACATGTAAACGTGTTGTCTTACCTTACCGGTGTGCTGCCATGTTTGTTTACCATTTAGCTCTGCTTTCCAAAACGCGGCAGAAATATCGCGAGAACAAGCAGCAATCTCATACCGTGCCTGAAATCTGGCGAGCTCTAGATAAAGCCCAGCTGGATACTACTTCAGGTGGAGGTGTCTTGTCCTCGGTCACATCCAGACCTTGAAAATAAGGCTGCAACCAGTCCCATTCCTTGCAACAGAGGCATTCCTCTTCTGTGGGCACTGGGGCACAGCATTCACAGGTACACCACCAATCTCCAGAGCTACGCAGCCTTGCAGCAGCCATTCCTCCTCTCTCGTCCTCTACCTGTTGTGCCTCTCTCTCTCCTCCTCCGTTCTTCAATTTCACGAAGCTCTTCGTCAGTGTATTCTGGCTCAAATAAATAAGGGCGGCCATCAAACTCTGCAAAATCAAATTCCTCCTCCACAAAGTCGAAGTCTGGCAAAAAGTCAGTCATTATTCTATAAATCTTTCGTAAAATAAATGAATGAACTTTTCAGGCTACTGTCCGGTTCTGCCTTCCAGCTGTTGCTGCTTGTTCTCGCGAGATTTCAGGCACAGTATGAAATCGCTGCTTGTTCTCGTGATATTTCGGCCATGCTTTGGAAAGCAGAGCTAGATGGTAAACAAACACGGCAGCACACCGGTAAGGTACAATTTAGACTTATCAGTTATCAATCAATTAACCTGCATGTCTTTGGACTGTGGGAGGAAGCTGGAGTACCTGGAGAAAACCCACGCTGACTCAGGGAGAACATGCAAACTTTGCACAGAAGGTCTCCCCTGCCCTGGATTCGAACCCCCCACCCTGGCCTCTTGCTGTAAGGTACATACATACATACATATATGTATGTATGTATGTATCTGCCAATATATTCCCCTGAATCCTGCACACTGGACCTTTAAATACTGAAGGCAGGAGAAAGACCGTTGAGAGGCACTACAGGAGAGGAGCCACCTCATCTTCCGTTATTTGCACTTTATGTTTAAAAATGTGATAATTGGTGGGTTTAGCTGCCTTGGGCAAACTCATCACTAAAAGTTTGTAAAATCAAGCATACAGCCATTAGATTTCCATTGACAAACATTTGCAGTAGGTTTTAATGTTTGTCAAAATGAGTCAAGCTCCTCTGCGCAAAAATTCCCATTTCCAGTGTTACAGATAATTAAACCTACCACGTAGCCTTAAACCATCTTTTTACTTTGCACTTGTACTTACCTACTGGCAAAATGTAGATGAACCTAACTCGCATGAATTGAAGTGTCTGATACCTGTAGACACAGAGTAAAATAGGTGCATTAAAGATCTCAGCACTAAAGTTTTGTAAAAATGGAACTGGGTTAAGAAAGTAACAGCTGGAGCTTCGTACTGTATGTGCTGGCGATGCAGGGTCACCTGGATTGGCATTATGCCAGTCTCTTTGGTCGATCTTTTCTATCTGAAGTGCCATGTGTACATTTGTACAGAGATATCGAGAGCTGAAGGGTATTTTTCAGCCTGGATCCTATTTTCCCATGTGTGTGTGTCTAAGTGACTGATGGGAACAATGTTTTTTTAAGTTGGTCCAGTGTTGTAATCAATGTAATCAAATGGGGCATGCTCACACCATTCCTTTACGTCCAATGAAAGTGTTTGTTTTTGCCACTGACGGGCACAGATTGTTATTACGAGTGTCTGACAAGATTATTGAAAGGATCCCTACAGAGATAGACGTTCTTGTGAAGGAGTAAATACCTTTTTGTTTATCTGAAAAAGCCCCTAAATCACCAAACCCACCAGACTCCACTTAAATAAACAGTAAATGTATCATAAAACACACTTTATTTAAAGGCAACAAACTGCTAAAACCTGTCTAGGTTAGCCTTTCCACTGTTCCAACAATCACCAGCTCTGGTCTGGCTGAAATAAACCCTTAATTTACCCATTGGTGGGTTTTGGGATGGCAGTTTTGGGGCTGTTTCTGGTTCAACAAAAAGGTTCTAACCCTTTATCCAAACAGTGTTAGATTGTTTTGTTTCGCCACTGGTAAAAGAAAAGAAGCTTTTCAGAATACGTGACCTCAATAGTTGCTGTCTTACATGAAAGACGTTAAATAGTCTAGGTTTTTGTCAAGTCATCTCTTACTCGTAGCTGAAAATCTTGCAGCAGCATCAGAAAGAGCTGATTCCAGATCTGCAGTTGCCGGTAACTGTCTACCTACAGTGAGTGAGCCACAGGAGGGCATGTGTCTGCCTCAGGCTGGACACCTTAGTCTAAAGGACTGTCTTAAAGTAATAGAAATGACAGACCTGAGTTTCTATGAGGAGGTGTAAAAGCAGCTGTGTCAGAGGGAGCAGACTGCAAGGAGGGAAGGTGGCTTCTAGAAATTATTTGTGTTCAGCTTATACCACATGCAGTAATATCTCCAAGGTGATATGTGAATGTAAAATATGAGCTTTGTTTAGAAAAGAAGTGTTTTTCAGATGAAACAGAACCCTATGAGATTGTAACCAAATAATATCCTGGCTACACCATTGGGTGGCAGCAGAGCGTCATAATGCAGGTGTCTCCTGGTAACTGCTGTCCCAACTGCACTCTGCAGATGGCTGCTGCTCAAAATGTCCACATGGACTGTATGTGTTAAAAGTGTTGCACATGACACCTCAAGATTTCACTATATGTTTACCCATAAAAATATGACATCTTGGGTTTGAATTTTACTCGACTCGAAAGTAAGAGACACAACGTAAGAGAAAATGTAATCACAAAATCTGATGAGTCATGTTTTGTTTTTCAGAAATGTGGCTGTAGGTTTCCATTCCTGGACTTTAAAGACTTTAAAGCCAGTACCCTACCTCTGACATTCGCTTTGACTTCAGTATGAACATTTCTGCTGCATGCTCAACATCACACTTACACATGCATTTACAGCAAAACAGAGGTAGGACATCAATGACTTGGGTCTTGTTTTGTTTTTCAGATAGGTTTCCATCCCTAGAAAACAATTGTCAAGGTTTATTAAGACTGAACATAAGTCTTAACACGTAATGCTCTGCCCATGGATGGATTACTGAATGGGTCTACCAGACACAGGCCCAGGGGCCCAAAGTATCATGGTCCTTGATCCAAACCAGGAGGAGACTCAAAATGACCACAAAGAAATGTAAAACAAATACAAAGAGACACAAAATGACTACGAAGAAGTGCAAAACAGCTGCTTGCTGCAGCTTTTCCATATACCATCTATTGGTGTGTGGACAAGGGAACTTGCAGCCTGTGTAGCTTTGGAGAAACATTTATTGTAAATTGGAAAGACGAGAACTTTGCTGACTTGTAGTGATTTGAAATTGTATGGAAATTATGTACTGCTGTATTTTAATATATGTATTTATTTTTGTATTACTACTTATTTGTCAATTATTGTGCTGGCTTGGGGGAAACACACATATTTGTTAAATAGTTAATGTATACGTTTTATGTTAATGTGATAAATCCAATAAAAAGAGGAGGACAGAAATTACGCCTTTCCAACATGATACAAAGGCGTACTGCCACGAAATATCGTCCCTATCCGTCCAAATAGTGCTTGAACATCATTTAAAATTTTGTCTGCACCAAGTTTAAGAAAGAGACTGAATAAGTTAATGAAAAGCACATTTGCTGTGTTTTTGTGTTACAGGACATTAAAAGTATGTTTTCTAGTCTTTTCAAAATGACCAGAAACAGAGGTCCTCACATGGTCACTGTCCACTGATGGTCCTCTGTTTGTGTGTGTGTGTGTAAGGGGCCGCACACATCAAATACCAGAGTGATGCTGCGGCAGCACGCACATTTTCACAAGCACCTTTTTTTCAGGGTGCTACGGCTGCGTCCTGAGATAAACTGAGTTTCACATTTGGAACACAGCAGCGCGGACTGCATGTCATGTGATGAGGACCAACCAATCACAGCCAACAGATATATTATATATATATATATATAATATTATATATTATATATTTCCCAGAGCTTTAAATCTGTCCGGACACAAACTGCCGCCGCGCTCTTGAAAGTTGGCACAGAAAAGGTGCAAGAGTAGCACCCTGTACCCGACCTTGTGTTTTCCAGGTGGTGGAAGTACAGCCCCTCATGTGTCCAACATTCAAAAAACTAGGCTATCAAGTTAAGTCAAAATTGGACAAATAATATCCATCCATTGGTGACAACTGCACTTTTAAATTTTGTATTTTTAATTCTTGCATGCCATGTGTGATTTTATTTTTATTTGATTTGTTGAAAATCAGAAATATGTAATGAAATAGAATTCACTGTATTATTCTGAGAATGTTTTCCACTCAAAAGTATCAGCTTTGTTTTCACTGGCCATATTGAGTGGATTATTATTTTTAATTTATAATTCAGTTTTGATATTCTTGTCTCTGTTGTTTCCATGTCGAATGTGATTTAGGTGGGCCTTTGCTCTTCGTGCTGTGATAGACACACACCAAGGGCGTCTCTTTAAGAAAACATGTCTGTCACACTAGGCTCAAGGCAACCGCTCACTCAACCAATAAATAATTCAGGCTCCTGTGCCACTGAATTTAGACATGGCAGAGCAGAGCGAGGAGGCTGGGCAGAAACAATATCACCACTCCTCCTGCATCTTCCTGTAGTGGACGCCGGTACTTCTAAATAATCAAAAGACATTTCCCTTTTACGCTCTGAGCCTTCAGCTTGGCCCACTTTTAAAACAGGGAGGACAAGTGTATATGGGGGTCTCATCTAGTATGTGGTGAATCATGCCAGTGACATCATCCTTTTTAATCTGGTATGATTCATACACACTTCTATAGTTTATGTGTGGTGTTTTTAGGCCATGGCTACTCTACAGAACCGTATGTTATTTCTGTACATGGATTAGACCTTGAAATCTTCATGCTGATGAATTAAATAAAGCAATTGCATCAGATAGAAGTGGAGGAGACAGAGTGGGCCTTAAGAGAGATGTAACACGTCAGGCAAATGTGTCCATGAGAAAGAGAGTAAGCAATAGGAACAGTAGGACTGTGCAAAGAGCAAGGTCACACAACACAACTGCATTGTGTTTCACGCGGGCTGAAACCTGAGCAGCAAGTATCCTTCAACCAGATAGAGAGTTCCTGTTCTCTATCCTTTATTGCTGCTAAACCTCATGTGCAGTTGACACTGTATTTTGTCTTAAAGGTCCAGTGTGAAGGATTTGGGGGATATATTGGCAGAAATGGAGACTATTTTCTTTAGTGTATAATCACCTGAAAATAAGAACTGTGAGAATTAGCCATTTATAGCCTCATAAGGAGCAGGTCCTTGTCTATGGAGATCACCATGTTGCATCAGCATGTTTCTACAGTAGGCCAGAACGGACAAACAATACACTGGCTCTAGAAAGAGACATTCGTGTTTTTGCATTTTCGGGTCAGCCACCGTAGGTAGAAGCTCCTTTGCAAAGAGCAGCACTGAAAAATACAGATTTTTTTTAAAATGTAAAACTGCTTTACTCTGTGCTTTTACTGGTTTTTATTACCAGGTTCACTGGGTGATACAATAAGTATATTTTCTTTAGTGTACAATCACCTGAAAATAAGAAGTGTTACTGTTACCTTAGAATGAGCCGTTTGTATCTCCATAGGGAGCGGGTCCTTGTCCACAGAGATCACCATGTTGCACCATGGACACATTTCCCCTACAAATACAACATGCTAATGTTATTAGCATGAGCCTATGGTATTTTGCATTGTATAAATTAGCCTAGTAGCTAGCAGAGATTTCCTCTACTCATATGAAGCTAGGGACAACAGCAACATTTAACAAATGTTACAAAATCCAGCTCCATTACAGCTCACGACTTACACTTAACACATTTTCCAAACAAAAATATAACATGCTAACATTATTAGCACAAGCCTGTGGCATTTTACATTGTGTAAATTAGCCTAGCGAATATATGAAGCCAGGATAAATCACACTCAAGACGTAAAATGCTATTTTGTGGAGGCTTTATTGTCTTCACAATTTATTGTTTCATATTTGTGAAATTAAAGTAAATAAAAGCTTTGTCTCCACTGAGGGAAATGATTTCACCGCAACATGTAGGTACACTTCTGGGAGGTGCACATCAGGCTATGGCAGGGGTATCCAAACTTTTTTGAATGGGGGGCCAAATAAAACAACGTGGAAATACCTAGGGGTCAACTGATTCTCGCATCAAATGGGTTTTTAAAAAAAAGTGAGACAAATGCAACCATTTTTATCTTTTCATGAACTATTACTATGTGATGTCTGTCTAGAAACTGTATGATAGTCCTGTCATTGTGAGGCGAAGGGTAAAAATGCCAAGTGATCTTGCTCTATTAACCATTATTGTGTAAAGGGCCACATATGGTATATTTTCAAAGTAAAGTCAAGGGCCGATTAAAATTGGTCTGCAGGCCACAATTGGCCCCCGGGCAAGACTTTGGACACACCTGGGCTATGGTGTAGTGTAGGGTGTAGGCTCTACGTCAATACAGTGCTGATTCGACGCAGAAGTATAAATCCCGCTTAAACAGGGCAGGGGAATTTTCAGCTGGTTGCAATCTGCAATCCTATCCGCTAAATCTACCCAAATCTTTCACACTGGACCTTTAATACAAGCATAAGGAAGTGCAAAAAAACTGATGCATGGCACATAGTGCATCTTGGCAGAAACATTAACTTTTGAGCAAAACAGAATCCAGACTGAAAACGCTAATATGGTATACGTCAGAATTTTATTTCAAATGGAGTTTTATTTTATATTCTTTTTAAGGACTGTCTTTGTTTTTAGTGTTCGCTTTTATTGCTAGTGTCTGTGTTTTATAGTAGTTCTATTTCTGGGGTGTTTTTAGTGTTTTGTGTTCATGTGTCTTCTCAAGATGATATTTATTTCTGTATTTTGCACCTGAGATCACTGAGAAACACTGTTATTCTGCTCTGCACAACACATGCGTGTCAAAATGACAATAAAGCTGCATTGAACTGAACTGAATCGTTTGTCTTCAGATGGATAATAGGGGAAAAGAAAATGTATTGATCTGAAAACAGCAGCCTCTTTAGCTGCCAAACCATTACCGTCCTGTAGTGTGCAGGTCAGGTCACTTGAAGAAGGACACACTGACATTATTAGGCCTGGTAACTCCCATCTCTTCAATCAGCTCAATGACTGTCTGAGAGCTTTGCTACAAAAATATCTCTCCAGACATTGCATCTCATCTTCGCCTGTTTACACTCTTTTTAGATCTAATATTCAGAGGCTGAACTGTAAATGCAGATGTATTTCTCTCTGAAATAATAGAGCTCCCATTAGAATGATGTGTTTTTCTTCTAAATAAATTGTTGCTTTGCTAAAAGATATAATAAAATTAAAGCTAAGGACCATTTTAAAGAATGTCTAAATTCAAGTTATGTTGCTTCTTAAATCTCAAAGGTGTAAGTAATGAAATTAAAGATGGCTGATTCTCACATAGCTGCTTCATTTTCAGGCGTGTGGTATCCTGCATGCTGGGACCCATGAATATAACGTAGCCACACTATGACAAATCAAAATGTCTGCTGTGAAAAAGGCCTTTAACTTTCAGTATTTGCTGCAGTAAACAGAGGGGGCACAACTGGCTACAAAACCTGCAAACTGCAATGCAGACATCCTACATCACTTCAGAACGAGGCATTCAGGAACACCACATTTTCAAAAGAAACGTGATAATAGTTCTGTTGTAATCCTGTCTCTGTGGCCAGACTCTGCTCGGAGATGCTATATTGTGTGCTTCACTGAACAGACAGTTTCCATGGTGCAAAGACCTGCTTTGTGCCAGTTTGTAGCCCCTCAGCTTGATGTCCCTGGCCTGACCTACTAAATGCTATTCATAAGAAGTGTTTCCATTGTCCACTGCATTCACAACTCTCCTGTAAGGAAACCATGCTGTTTAAACCCCTTTAGAAAAACTACTGTATCCCAGCTATCTGCTGAAGAAAAAACAGATGGTGCTTAATTTACAACACAATTCCAATGTTTTTTTATTTGTGAAAAAAAAAAAAAAGAAAAATATAGATGTTTGTCGAGACACGCAAATATACTTCAACATTTGTTCGGTCAAATAAAGGCAAGAAAATGTTAAAAAAAAATAAAATAATATAATAAAGTCTAAATATTTAAAAAACTTAAACTAGAGTTGGTCCAGGAAAAAGTCATATATTTGGGGTCATCCAGTGGCGCTGCTGAGGGGTGGCCAGCGGGGGCCACAGGCACCCTCATACAATCGCTGGCTTTGCGGGTCACATATGCATAACATGGGAGTCCTCTGTGTGGTGTTGAGTCAGCCTGTGGCCACCTCGTCTCAGTGCGTACCGTGTTACACATGCCTAAGTCCAATGGGATGCTCAAGGAAAGGTGCCTTGAAGGTTGGGTGGACCAGAGATAGTGAGCCACCCGTTCCACCTCGCTTAGGTATCGAGGATCCAGGGTGTGTGAGGGCCAAGCCTACAGCCTGGTCTCTCCTCCTGGTACTTAACTGAAGCACCAGGAGCCTTTATTGATGATACAAATTCATTAAAACCGCAACGTGATAGCTCCAAAACAGGCCCCACTATATGGACCCTTTTACTGTTGGAAAACAGTGTGATGTTTTATGGTGGGCGGGGCTTAGCTGGAGGCAAAACGATTCTCCACAAACAACATTAAAACATTAGCTAGCAACTTCTGTTAGCTTGTTTACAAGAATGGAGGAAGATGTTGCCAGTGGTGCATTCAGAAATACATACTTGAGTGCCGTAGCACACTCAAACTGGACCGTCCATAAATTCAGAGTGCTGTTGGTTGGAGAGGCAGAGCGCTTTTTCAGCACTCTGTCTGGGGAGACGGAGCAGCAGAGCGCCGAGTGGAGTGAAAGTGTGATTAGCTTCACCACTCGTTAATCCATTTAGAAATATAACGCACTGTTTCTTTGAACAACAACTCTCATTTTAGTGTAGAGCTGAATTTATGAACGCACCATGTCAGGTCACCCCCTCTCCATGGACCGTGAGTGTTACTTGAATAAGTAAACACTGACCAACGGGACCAGACTGGCCAACCAGTGTGCTCTCGCTCAGTGGATGGATGATGTCACAGGAAGCCAATCTTACAAAGGAGGACGACACTTGAACGGTTTCCTCCAGTTTGTTTTGCTATCGAAGCTAATGTTAGCTAATGCGCTAAAAAGTTAGCATTACAGAGAAATCCAATATTCCTCTTAATACCTCCCCAGTTTCTGTTGAGGTGGACATGATAACCCTTAATACACATAACGTTATTCATCCCTACAACAGGAAATACTTTTCCCGAACCTGATTTGATGATGGCATCCGTCCAGTCCTTTCGTCTTAACGCTTTTAACCATAGTTGTCTTTGTTTTTGTTGACGGGCAGTCACGGCTGGTATGTGATAAAATGTAAGTTTTGAGCCATGACTCCTTCTATTCTGGCTCCCAAAACCACAACAAGACGATATTTTAAGACTCCTGTGGTTTTCTCCAAGTACTCCGGCTTCCTCCCCCAGTCCAAAGACATGCAGGTTAATTGGGGACAAAATCGGGGAGTGCAGCAAAATGCCGCCTGCCTACTTTTGTTTATACAGAATGCGCCTTTTTCGGGGCAATGGGGGGGCGTGAGCAAGTAACAAAATGTGTAGCTCAGCGTGTGACATAAACAGTGACATGGGAGGGAAGCTGCGGCTGGTCAGTCTTTGGGTGATTTTCTCATAAGTCGGCCCATCCTTCACTGTCCCCGTCATTTTACGGTTAATGGCCTCTTCGTTTGCGAGGACAAGGAGGGCGCGCAGTGTCTCCCCAGTTGCTCATCTTTACAGTGTTTTTCAGGTTTGTTTCCTTCTTGCTACTAGCTGCTCATTCTTGCTATTAGCTGTTTCCTGTTATTCCACCGCCAATGGGTCGCACATGTGACATCATCAACAGCTCCTCCCACAAGTCATCAACAGCCCCTCCCGTGGCGGAAGGGCGCCTCGGTCTGTTTAAACCAAAAAGGTTCCGCCAATATGTCTACCCTACGAGGTGGAAAATTGGGCACCTCGGATCAAGTCGCCAACTCTGTGTGTCTAAATGCTCACAGCTTGCCAGCAAAACGGCACAACATTCGCCGAAAATCTGGCAGTGTAAAAGGGGCTTATGTGTCAGCCCTGCGATAGTCTGGCGACCTGTCCAGGATGTACCCCGCCTCTCACCCAATGTCAGCTGGGATAGGCTCCAGCCCCCCCGCGACCCTCAAGAGGATCAGTGGTTACAGAAATGAATGAATGAATGAATTTAATTACTGTTTTATTTTTTGTGTGCCACCCCAAGAGTTAGAGTGCCCCCATGTGGCCACCCCTGTGAAAAATTTCTAGGTGCGCCACTGCTGTCATCTGCTTTCAAAGAGGGCAGAGTGTCAATGAAAGGCACCAACATTTTCTGAAAGGCTGCAGGTGCTATCTGCTTTTTGTTTAATGAAATAAAAACTATTAAAACAGCAGAAACAGAAAGGTGTTATAGGAAGGATACTAATCTTGCTCCATGGTCTTCCTTCCCTCCCTGCCTCCCCTCCCTCCTCTCCTCCCTCCTCCTCTTCTCACTACTGCATTGATGCTGTTACCTCCCTCGGCGGTGATGTCACCGGCTCAGTGGAGCTCGAGCATCCTTACCAAAGACAGCCAGACAATAGGGCCATTTTGACCGCTTTGGGGTGTGAAGAAGCGGCCGAGCATCCAAACACAACCCACCGGCCACCTTCCTTTCCTTCCCGGCTCCCCCCACACCGACGAGGCAGGGCAGAGGGGGGTGGGTTGGCGGGTACGAGGACACCGTCGCGCGGTCACCTCCTCAGCCCTTCCCGTTTTCATGGAGAGGAGAGGCTGTTAGCAGGGGCAGAGCCAGACCTGCTGGAGGAGACCAGAGGAGGTGGAAGGAGCTCCGGAGCTGGATAATAAAACAAGACGAGCACGACAAACACGGTCTGTGCACGGGAGCAGGACGGTAACGGCACTGCGGAGGTACGGTGTTATTTTTCCATTGGCCCGCCGGTAATAACGAGGCAGTCTGTATTTACTTAGTGTTAAATCTCCTGGGAAGAGATGAGCATAGGGTGCGGCCATTTAAGAGGCTGACAGTGTTGAAACACACAGACAGAATGACATTTAATCTGCAATGTAATGCAACACAGCATGTTATTTTACAGCTTAAATGATTTTATAAAAATGTTTTAATTCTGGGAGCAGGGCGACAGCATTTAAAGCTCTGTCACTGGGTTAAAGGACGAGACGTGTTGCTACAAATACGAGCTGTCAGGGTTTATAACAGCTCTGAAAATGACGCAAGAAGTATTTTAACAGAAATTAAATACAGCAGTGAAATATCAGTTTCAGCTGAACTAAATTTGGGTCTTCTAGGCTGCGTTTACCTGCAGTTTAAGGCTTGGTTGTCATGCCCAAAAGCCACCAATTACATAATTTATTTTTTGAATGATAAGGTGATATTAAACTGTCGTCATGCTCAGATACACACCAGCATGGTTTATTACATTAGCCCTTTGTCACCGGGAAAATGGTGGCCGCCCAGCTGAGCTGCATCATCAGCTGATTGGTCTGAGCATCTGTATGAGAAGATTATGAACATGCATGTTGATGGAAAAATGAATATCCACAAGCTTAAGCACTGCTCTCTATACATATGATATTCTGTTGCAGTGGGTGCATGTAAAACAATTAATTTAACCATCATTTCAGATGTCAAAACAATATTGATTTTGATTCATGTTAGTCTGTTTTCTGTTATTAATCCCTGTTAGTTTTCAGGAGCCTTTGCAGCATGGTTGCACCTTAAAAACCGTAATGCTGTTTCTCCCATTGTTACCTGCGTAAATCACCAATGAATCTGTTTAGGGACCAGCTGTAGAGGGTGTACCAGGAAGCAGGGTGACACAGCAAATTTACAGCACTCAATTATGATGAGACACGTCTGAGTCACATTGGAACTGAATATTGATCCCCAAATTCTGGGCTTGAATCAAGAAAAGCAATGACTTTCTCTTCCTGATACGCAATAAATTAGGATAGCTTCATAATATACGCAGGCATGCAGTAAAAGCTGTCTCACTGCTCACTGTTCGAGCTTATTGATAGATGATTGTAATTTGATCGTGATGAGTCACGCTCGCTCTTGATACACTGAACGTTGTGAGATGACACCACACGGTAAAATCACACAGTGATTTTATGTTCATATTCAGTCTGTTAGGAGACAGCATGACGAGTTGTTCCCACTGAATGGAGCCACATCCTGGATTTGTGGCTGGTTTCAGAGCCATTGTCATCCAGAGAAATAGTCTGACATTTAGCTGCTGCTGCACTTCTTTTGTTGCTGCTAGCTTTATTATCCATGTCCCCTGGCTGTAGCTGACCATGCATGGTCTTTTCATGTTACAGCCACATAGCCCTGCCCTCCTCTTTGTGCTGGCCACGTCAGCCGTAAGGTGTAATATTCGGTTCTTAGAATTTTTAACACAAATGTAGAAAACGGACCTCGGTTTCTGTGACGTGACATGATACAACATATGTTAAAAAAAAAAAAAAAGGTGGCAGAAGTCTGTTGCAGCTTATTTTGATTTGATTTTTATTAAAACCTCTTTTAGCTCACCAGCTAATCTTCTGAGAGTCCACATTAAAAACATTTTAGCATACAGTAACTCATAAAAAATTCAACACATATCATATACATACACACATACAACCTACATGCATTGGCACATATACTACATATATACATTTTCATCTACATGTAAAGCTGCAATGATTAATTGACTGGTTGTCAACTATTAAATTAATCACCAACTAGTTTAACAATCGAATAATCGGTTTGAGTAATTCTTTAGAAAAAAGTCAAAATTCTCTGATAGCTGCTTCTTAAATTTGAATATTTTCTGGGTTTTCTGGGAAACACCGGGTTTGGGAAACACTTATTGACCTTTTTCACCATTTTACAGACAAAACAACCAATGAATTAATCAAAAACAATCTTCAGCAATGAAAATAATTGTTTGTTGCAGCCTTATCTACATGTGCTCGCATACAATCATGGATGGATTACTGGATGGCCCTACAGGGCACATGCCCAAAGTGTCCAGAGGCCCCCTGGCCCCCTGAACCATTGACACATTAACACATACTGACCAGGAAGAGACTCAAAAAGACCACAAAAAGATAAAAATGAACTGCAAAGAGGCAAAATAACTGCAAAAAAAGGACAAAACAACCAAAAAAAAGATGCAAAGACACACAAAACGACTACAAATGGATGCAGAATCACCTCTAAGTCTGTGTGTCTTGCTCCTATGTAGGAGAGGTGGTGGGGCCTTTTGCATATCTGTGCCTAGGGGCCCATTTACTTACAATCTGTCCATGCATACAACACCAATGCTCTACAAAACCTTCTGACAATGCAAAAACATACTGCAATGATACCTACGTTTGAATCTTAAAACCTTGCAATCAACAGTCCAACTGTTACATACTGATAAAACAAGGAGTTGTGTTTCACCATCTGCTTTCTTCTACAGAACCTGCAGGCCCTTCACCTGGGCACTAAAGAAGGCACCCCAAGGTGCTAGGACAAAAGCACCATGGCAGGGGCCTCTGTGAAGGTGGCGGTGCGTGTCCGCCCCTTCAACTCAAGAGAGATGGGAAAAGAAAGCAAATGCATCATTCAGATGTCTGGAAACACCACCAGTAAGTATTCTGAGAAGAGTTTAAAATTCTCTAACAGTGTGTGTGTCATTATGTGTACGTGTTTTTATTGTTGTAAATTTAGAATCAAACAGATTGCAGGAACAGTTGGGTGTCAAAAGTGTAGAAAGTTATTGGCAGACGGCACCCAGCGAGATGTCAGCTTGAGCTGGAGATCCTTCTTCAACCAGAAGGAACCTGTTTAGGCTTCATTGAGCCATCGGTTTTTGACAGATAACTCATAAAGCTCGCTATAACTGAGGTGCATTGTGGGTATTCTGCTTTTTCCTTGGCTTTGCTTTTGTGATAAAGCATATATCAGTAAATTACTTAGGGATGCTTGAGTAATTGTAGACAGTAGACAGCAGAATGAACACTGAATTGTTTGCCACGGTCATTCGACTAGTTCAAAAGAAAATGGTGATTGTTGTTGGTTGTTATGGTGACGACACACAGCAGTGGGGCTGTAAAGTGTGTCACACTCACTACTAGTTTGAGAGCTCTGTTTTGGCCTACTGTACACACTAAGCCAGTGTTTTCCTTTTGACTGTCTCTCACTGATGCTCGTCACAGAGCCGAGGCCCAGATTAACAGAGATAGTGCAGAGAAGATGCCTCGTCATGCTTCGTACTACTCCACCACTTGCACCACAATTTTCACAGTTCTTTGCAATGGCAGCAGTAAACATAAAAATGGCCGCTGTTTGACCATCCTGCTGTCTTGATTCGGGATGCATGATATTGGATTTTTTGCTGATATCCAATATGCCAATATACATGTAGACCAACTTTTTTGAACGATACCGATATTGATATGTCCACTTTTTCCCCCACCTAATTTTAGTGATCATCCAGTCTCTTCTTCAGTGGAATTAGCATCATATTATGCATGTATACTCTTATTGTGACAGCCCACCAGCAGATGGAGACATGAAATACGATACTTTTCAATGTATGAAATATTCATTCATTGTGCAAATTAAGAAAAAGCATCTTGGCCAATTCCGATATTTCCTTTTAAAGCCAATATCGGCAGATACTGATGATGTACTAACATTATTGTGCATCTCTAATCTTGATGTGAACGGGAATATCCATTCTACTCTAATTGTTTCTATGGGTGAATTCTTTCTCACAGTGTCAAATTATTGGTTGCTGTCCTTTTTATTAGGTTACAGTCACACATGAATGAAATTAACACTGGCGAATATTACGTGGAGTTAACTTTGATGAACTGTGAAGTCACAGCCTCAACCAGTAACGGAGGAGCATGTGTTGGGGAGACATTGGTTGTTGCTGTATTGTCTGATATATTGGCCATTAAAAGTAAAGCTGCCCCATATGAAAGATGCTGTCTGGCTGGTAGTGAGTCTGGAGACAGGCGTGGAACATGAAGACTAATGTACCAAAAGCATCATATTTCGTGGTATATTTGTCAGCCCACTTGCTAACATTAGCTAGTGGGCTAGCTTTTATGTCCATCACATCAGGCACTGCCCACACGCAGCACGAATATCACCTTGGCAAGTAAGCGTTCACAGGTATATCCACTCATGCAGTAAACAAGAAAGTTGGTAATATCCAAATACAAGGATGGACGTAACACTGTGGGATCCGCACTTTGACTTTTTGTCCATCAGGTGGATACATGTTGGTAATAGATAACAGACCAGCCAAATAACTGTCCCCATAGCGACCATGTTGAGTTTGCCTCAGGATGGTATTCTCTCAGTTTGATGAATTAATGGGTTCCAGGATTTATTTACTTGTGTTGTTTACCGTATGGCTCCTCTGTGATGTCACAAGCAACAAACACACACGACTAACAAAGACTGATTGCTGACGTTGACGTCTGATAAATTCCCTTTTGCATAGCGCCAGGAGTGACTGTGCAAATCTCCTGTGAACAAACAAGACATGTGATATGAGCAGGAAATTTATTCAGAATCAGATTTCATTTTAGAGAGATTGATTATTAAGGTACAACAGGAGAGAGGAAAATGTCACATTGTTGTCTGCAAGACTGACAGTGTCAACTACAGCAGGGTTGATCTTTTCAGTCACTAAATAAAGCCAACAATAGAGCAGTTATCAAAATGGAATCACCTGTTCAGGAAACCATGCTGTAGGTGACATAATCCTCCTGCATATTTGACCTGATATTTATTTAGGGCAAGGCCTGTTGTTTGCTTTTGTGGCCAGATTAAACCAGATTTAAAAATGGCTCCTTATTCAACATTTTCAGCATTAATCTTTCTATTCAAATCTGCCAGAATGCAAATACATTTTCCAAGAAGCAGAATGATTTTGTCCATATAAAATAACCCATGTGAACATTTCGGAGTGTGACTTATTTTGTGCTTGTGTCTTGCTACGGTTAAGTTCCCTGCAAAACCTACTGTATTTGTTTTTGTGGCCATATGCTGTATGTTTTTGACATATGTCGTTCAGAGCACGCCACATTTCTCGGGTTATACAGTGCAGAGTGAGGACTGTGGTCGAGAGGAGACTGGAAAGAAACTCGATATGTAGTCTGCTTAGGAAGGTAAAGCCATTTGTCAATAATGGATGAGGCTTCCTGAAATATTTACCGTTTGGCCTAATTTAGCTATCTCCCCCTCCTTCCTCATGTCATGGGTGACTAGACAACAAGCTGGGTGATTTTTTTGGGCCGTCTAATTTTAACTGTGTGATTTGTTGCATTTTTTTGTAGATTCCTGTTACGCAAACACTTACAATCATATAACTGGTTCAAGCTTATAAAGAGTCCCTCCAAGACGTCACCGCATGGGACTACATTTTTGTTGACACCTGCAGTACGAGTGGTGTCATTGCCTTGGCACGGAGCTTCTTCTTCTGTCTCCACAGCAGTGGACGATGAGTAGTTTGCTGTCAGCAGTGTCTCCTTTAGCTGTGTAAACCCAGATCAAAGGCACTGTCATCCACAGGGAATATATTTACCTCTAAAATGTCCTTGGAGACTTCCCGTTAGATTTAATCTGTGAATCTGAATTTTTCTTATCACATAAAGTGGGTCTGTTGTTTTTAATTAAGCCCAGTATCCAAGTACATGTGAATTTTGCTGCCATGCTACCATAATAATCAGTATGGTGTTTGCTTGTCCTTCGCTTTATACTCATTTGAGCATGTCCTGTTTATCCACTGCAGTATTTGCTAACCTATATTCTTAAAGGAACAGTTCACCCCAAAATTAAAAATAGATCTTTTTGACACCAAAACAATCCATTTATCAATTTAGATTGTTTTAGTGTGAGTTGCAGAGTGTTGAAGATATCAGCTGTAGAGATGTCTGCCCTCTCCCTGGAACAATGGAGCTGGATGGCACTCGGCTTGAGGTGCTTAAAGCACCAAAAAAATATATATATATGAAAAACTCAACAGCAGTGTCTCTTTCCAGAAATCATGACCTGGTTACTCAAGATAATCCACAGACCTTGTTGTGAGCAGTTTCATTTCGTAGCTGTTCTTTCTACCGACCTACACCTACCAGTGATATCTCCGTGCAGAAGGAAGCGTGCATCTACTTATGGATGAGAGTCTTGTGACAGTGCCAGATGCAAAATGCCGTCTTACTCGGCTGAGCTGTAACGTTAGCTAGCTCAGTGATGCTAGGTGAGCTAGCAGTAGATCAGGGGTTGGGAACCCATATGAGGCTCTTCAGCACCTCTCTAGTGGCTGTCAGTCGCTTTGACATAAAAAAAAAAATCACACGAAAATTTATGTTTTTTTTGTAAGAAATTCTTACATTCTCCAGTTTTAAAAATGTGAAGCCTATGCACTGAATTTAAAAAAAAAAAAAAGTTTTAACATTTCGTCAACTAAAATGTGTGTCACATATCTGTGACCTGGTACCTTTTCCTCTAAATTTTGCCAAACCTCAGTCGAGTCTTGGCCTCCTTAGCTAGGCTAGCAATGCATTTCAGATCCATAAATATCTGCAACAAATCTGAGTGGACAGATTTGCTTGCTTTCACCGCCAACGCTGCAAACTTAAAGTTCCAAATAATCATAAATAACCCTCTGCAGAGGAGCCACCTTGTGGTGAATCAAGTTTTTGAATGCTCATTCATACCTATTTTCAATGCCAACAGGCTAATTTAGACTTAATACCCTGTTTAACCGTAAGGCTCAAATGTGTTTTGCAGCTCCAGGCAGATTTGTCAAAATAATTTTTTGTCGAGAAAATGGCTCTTTTGATTGTTCTGGTTGTTGACCCCTGCAGAAGATGGACGCTTCCTTCTGTGCAGTGATAGCGGTTGGCACACCAAAACTATCTAGACTGATAATAGCACTACAGGTAAGAGGCAAAATATGTATTTTTGATTTCTAAATCAACTGCCTTTTTAAAAAGAAGCCAACATAAAAGTTTTACCATACAAACTGTATTGTTTCTCGGTACACTGTCACCCAAAAAGTTGAAATTTTCTCTGTCGGGGTGTCGGTGGCTTAGTGGTTAGAGCATGCACCCCATGTACAAAGGCTCCATCCTCACCGCAGCGGCCAGGGTTTGACTCCGGCTTGTGGTCCTTTACTTTGTTGCTATATGTCTACTGCTCACACATGTGTAACAGAACTTTCTGAACGCTAGTTTTCCGTGGAGAGTTTTGGGAGCAAACTAGTTGATGTCTGTCAGCCTTAGCATGCTTGTCAGCTTAGCCTGGTTGGTCGAGCTCAACAGACAACGATTTGTGTCTAAATGTTCGCCGAAATATTTCAACTTAAGTCAGAGATATCTGCTGAAACACTTACATTTACAACGGCATCACCCGAATGTGTCAATAAGCGGAGCAAGACAAAAACAGACTGGAGTGCATGTCCTTCTCCCCACAGCAGCCTCACAATGCAGATTTACACAGTGCCAAAATAGTAACTAATGTCAACGTGTCACGTTATATGCAACCAAAATTGATTAATTTTTTTTTTTATTGACAATATGCCAGTATTTGAGTGCCTCTTACTGCACTTTTTTCATTTTTCCTGTTGTACCGAAAATGTACCAAACCTTGACCCCAAAACTGAGGTACATTCTAAACCATGAATTTTGTGTAGCATTGCACCCCTAACGTGTCATATAAGTAACACAAGACTGTGCTAAAGATCTTCTCAAACCCATATCAAGTTAAATCTGGAAGTTCGTGGGCTTGTTTTCCCCTCTGTGTAAATCACCTCTACAACCTGGTAAATTGCAGTTAAAGTTTAAGGGAAAAGAAACATTGCAGTGGACATTGTGACATACTGAAGCCCCCAAAACTGATCCCTTTACAGACAAAAGCAGGTCTGTATGAACAGATTTTAGTGAGGCCTGAGTCACGATTCTGTTACTTCATCTACCTAAAGATCCAGAAATTAAGCTGAGTTTATCAATTTGTCAGCAGTACTAGAAAATGTCTTGTTGGTCCGACCCACACAGAACACAAAGCTGCTTTCAGTGAGCCTGCAGGTCTTTCAGCAGAGCAGATTGTTCTCTTCCAAACTGAGTCAATGGCTCTGGATGTGGACTGGAGGATGTGAGCGGGCTGATGTCATGAAAAAGCCCATTGGTTGCAGTGTCTGGAGGGGGTACAGAGGCAGGGTACAAATGCCCCCTTGTGCTTTTGTGGGCCGGACTGAGGAAAGGAAGAAGAAGAAGGAGTGGGGTTTTTTGTGTGTGTGTCTCACCGTCTGCTTTGTGCTCTCTGACACTCATGTGTGGGTCAATACCCCAGTTCCCACAAAGCAGGAGAATGGCAGTAATCTTGTTGTTTGAGAGATCTTCCCTCCCACGCTGACCTTAATTAAGATGCAGGGGACGGAGCAGGAGGAAAACAGGCCTCTCTTGAGGAGTCTTTTGGGTGCACAAACTTGGTGCAGAGATTTAGATTTCTGCAAGAAGAAAAACAATAACATGAGAAGGGATATGAGAAGTAAGGCAGGTGACATTGTTTTACTGCTCTCCTACACTAATGACTGGGGTAAAATCTATAGACTGATTAACGAAAACAAAGCTGAAATAATTCACTTTAGAAGTTATTTTTCTACCCTCAGCACTTACCAGTTTAAAGGAACACTTCACCCCTCAACTGATCATTTGTATATAAATGACTCACCCCGTGTTACGCTGAATTCAGAAAGAAATTTTTGTTTTTCGCACATGCCTCCATGATGAATGGAGAATCCAAAAACTGAGAAAATTCTTGATTAATTGAAGTCGTAGGGTTTGCGTTTGACAAAACTATACTCAGTATGCAGTACAATCCAAGTCTCATTGATCCACTTCTATGTTCAGTACTTCCCAAACACATGCATTTTCACTTAAATGTTACTACTCAAAACACATCTGCACAAACAGTGCAGGCATGCTACTTGTCCATGCCTGATTATGCGGAAATGTTTTTAAATAGTTAGGTATATTTCTGTGTACACTTAACCATCAGAGCTTTGCAATTGTATGCTGTCATATTATTTTCTGTGTGTTTATGTAAACACACTCACCAAATCGCATTTATTTGAAAATTGAATGTATTCATGCAGCTTCTTTTCATTTTTAGCACAGTTAAGGACCTCATTAGCATAATGTTTACGTCTCCATCATGCTAATTTTGTCACAGACAGCGCCTCTTGGAAAGTTTTGTGTCTTATAGACTTAGGCTTTACAAACTCAGACAGAAGTCAAGCATAAATCAGCAGACAACGTACCACCTACAGTCACTGCTGCTGCTGCTGAATATAGCATCTACGTGGCTCTCCTCCAGTCTCTGTCAGTGGGTTCACATCCCCTCTGCCTGCCAGACCTGCTGACGCAGCCACATTTCCTCTTCTATTGACTGGGGCAGGTCAGCCGTGACAGTCTGACCAGCATCACTCAGTCACAATTATGAAGACCCGGCAGCTATGTCAGAGACAAACATGGAATGTGCCGTAATAGGTGCTGAAAAATATGATGTTTAACAGCTGAAATTTAAACTAGAGCAGATCATCACCATTAAGGATAAATAACTTGGGCATCACTAGCTGTGTTTCCATCCAAAAGTGATTCAAATCATTGGGAAATGCACATTAAAAGAAATACGAATCCTGTGTGTTTCCATTAAATGTACGGACTTTGGTGAAAACTACGAACCAACCAACAAGCATGTAAATGCATTACCGCCTTCCCAACCCGGAGTGTGGATATCACCATGGAGAGAGGTGCGCTACGTCAGACTTAATTCGAACGTAACTGTTTCCATCCCCCGTTTTGCGAATCAGCATTTTTTCGAATCAACCAAAACCCGGCTAAAGCGAGCGTATTTTAGTTTCGAATTTTGGCGTTTCCATCATAATTTTCCGATGCGATACTTCTAGATGCACATCTAAACAGGCTGATGGAAACACGGCTACAGACAGTGATTACAATGAGCAGTGGGGTAGTTTTACAAAATACTGCTATATTAGCATATACTATACACTATTTAATATATATATAGTATACTAGTATATTATATTTAATATATATAGTATATATATATATATATAGTTAATAGTTAATATATAGTTAATATATATAGTTTAATGTGACATTAGGCTCACATGTGGTTAAGGTTGCAACAGTATGAGATTTGCACTGCACGATAACGGTCTCAGAAAATAGCATGGTTTCACTGTATCACAATATTACAGAATTTGTATTATCAATCAGAATGACCCGTAAAGGAAAGAAAATGGAAGCGTCATTGTTGGTTAAACAAATGTTTTATCAATGGAAGTATGTGTAAAAAGTCTCCTCTTTGAAAATAACTTAAATAAACTGGAGGGTCAACATCCACGAAACTGTTATATTGCTGCAACCCTCGATATGATTTTATTCAATGTAATGTCTCAGTGAAGATTATGACAGCCCCCCAGCGACATCTTTTAACCCTCCTCAAAATTCTTTTCAGCTTAAGTATAACAGGATAAAGAAAAAGCTGGCTGAGGTTCTGCCATGATCTAAGCTCACTCAACTGTTACTGGAGCAAAGAGGGCTAATTATGCATAACTTTAGCCTTAATAAAAACTGTTTTTTGTACCAGGCTGTAAACATGTTTATTTCTGCTCTCTGTGGGGACTGACTTGTTTTGGAGCCAGCCTCAAGTGGCCAGGAGAGGAATTGCAGCTTTAATATCAGATTTTTTGTTGTTGTTGTTGTTGTTGTTGGCTCTTATAAATAGAAAATTACATTTAGCATATATAAATGTTTCCCACTTATTTTTTCCTTTCTTTCAAAGATGTGATTTGTGTAAAAAAAAATCAGTGGGATACACTTGAACTAACAAATGGAAGTCAGTATGGGCAAACAAAGTGCTGATTAAAGTGTGTTTTCACTCCAGACCACCTCTGGTGAAGGTTTGTGAGCACGCTGCCAGAAGAGAAATGTTGCTGTTGTATCCCGTATAATTACGTTTGCCCCCTGTGACATGACTTCCAGCCCTGGCGTCATCTATAAACTCAACGCCTCATAATTAAAGAGCGTTCCCACCATAAAAAGAGGGGACAGGTAGTAAAAGGGAGCATGATGAAGATTGGAGATGTGCCCTGTGTGCGTAACAGGCTGCTAAAACTGGCCTCAGATGGAGGTTATTCTGACACGCAAATTGTGACCACTGAGGACGTCACCTCAGTTACTGAGTGCAATTAAGACAGGCAGCCCTGCCCCATGTCTCACTGTAACACTCATATATTCTGTCAGTCACTGCTACTTTGTAGTAATTACTTTATCTGAGAGCCCGGCGCTTTCCTTTCCGGTGCTGGGGTATGTGGTGGTGGTGGGAGGGTCCGTCTTGTATGAATCATACCACAATCAGAGATGAGTAAGCAACAAGATGATGTTGTACTGCAGAGGCTCTGGTAATAGTCAGATCATGATTTATTTTTTGTGTTTGAGGTTTGGTAAAGTAATTCATGTCTCCTTTTAAATTGGGTTTATCTGATGGCTTTTTTCTGTTAAAGTATGTTTTGTTTTACGATGAAAATCAATCAATTTCTTTCCTGTTGTCACCATGTGGCAGCTTAAGACCTTGTGGAACTTTCATTTATTGTCAGACTGTATTAGATATTAGGGATGGGAAAACATTTTTTAATTGCCTGAATCGATATACTTCAAATTTTATTGCTTCACTTTAGTCTGTGAAGAGGTAGAAAGAAGTGTAGAAAGATTTTTTTTCTTTTATTGCTGTAATCTATGAGTAAATTGACATCATATCAGTTTTAAGAAAAACAAAGCTGAAGCGAAAAAGTAAAGAATGGCAAACGGTCTAAGGATACGCACCTTTAGTCAGTGGCTGTATTAACCCGAATACAGTCATCTGATCCAGGACTGCCCCGACTCCCCACTGGATCAGCAAACTTTCTGTTGCTGCTGTTACACAGGTTGGACCTAGCACTGTAGCTGGCCACCAACCCACTGTTACCCCAGCGCTGGGGTTTGCGCTGAGTCAATACGAGTTGCTACAGCTGCTACTGAAGGTCTGTCTCCAGGGCTGCGGCCTGCTCTCCTCTCAGCGATGTAGTCTCCTAGCGGCAGGGAGTGAGGCAGAGGGACCACGGGGTGCGTCAGCTGGCTTTTTGTCTTATTTGTGGTCTGATAAACAGACGGAGGGTAGGGCAAGGAGAGGTTCATTTTTGTAAAACACTGCAGGGACAGATACCTACCAGTGTAAGGGTCCAGTGTGTTGGATTTAGGAGCATCTATTGGCAGAAATGGTGTATAATATTTATAGCCATGTTTTCATGAGTTTATAATCACCTGAAATTAAGAATCATTGGGTCTCATTCATGAAACGTGAGCAGAAGGAATTTGTGTGTAAACTGTTCGCAGATGGAAATTTACACGTGTGTCCGCATTCATCAATATTTTAGTAGCTCCGATCTTTTCGTAGCTACTAACAAAATCTACTCCTGCTCCTGACCACTCGTAGTGCTTGTGTAAATTTAGTAAAGCACATAAATATTGCTTGTCACTATTGGAAATTACAATTTTAATTCGTATTGCGCTCTGTTATGTACACAATACACAGATGCCTTTGAAACACGTAATCTAAACATGACAAAATATTAAAAATATAACACATTTAGTTAAATTAGTTGGGAGTTAGCAGGTTTAAGATCCAGATTAGGTTCATGATTGTGAATTATCTATGTAAATCGACTCAATAGATTACACGTTCTATCTACATGTTGAATGATGATAATAAAAATATCCGTAAGGAGAGCCGGATCACAGCCTCTTCGGCCTCTGTGCCTGGGTTCAGCAGGGGCAGCAGGAGCAGCAGGTGGTGGAGCCACAAAGGAGCACACACCAATTATTTGAGACAACACTTTTTTTTTCTTTTGTTTTTTTTGTGGCTTTTTGATCATTTGAATGAATAAATCTGATTTGAAAAATGTTTAATTTACGTTGTGTAAAACAGAGCTTTAGGCTATTAAGATTCAAATAATTTGAGGACGATGCATACAAACTGCTGTAGGCTATATGTTATCCGTATCATTTGTTAAAATAAATGTTAAATAGCTCTACATTCCGACAGCCATCACTGATTTAGAGTTTATCCATTACGCACAAAACATCTCTGGTTTCCTGTTCCCACTTCATTCAAAACCCCACAAATGAATCTTCTGTTTGTTTGGTGACCGCTGTATTTTTTGTGTGTGTGTTTATGCGTTTCTTTGCCTTCAGTTTCATATCAAACCATTTACGCTTCTCTGGTTCTTTGTACCATGGAGACAACAATAAAAGCATCTGTTACCTCCCTCCAGGCCTTCTCTTTGCCTGTCCCTGTCACACCACTACTAACTGAAGAAAATAAAAAAATTTTTTTCTTAAGTCCACTTCACCCAAAATTATTTCGATCACCGCTTCGGAAAAATTCTTTCTTCTTTCACTCTCTTTCTTTCTTTGCGCCATGACTGACAGGTCGACAGGATGCACCTACACCTCCTTATATGGTGGTCATTGGCTATTCATGGGCGGGGATTTATGCTAATTACTGATTACCGGGAGCGCGCTGTCACTTTACGATGGATTGGCATTCATAATCATACACACGTGTTTACGATCAAATCTGAGTTTCCCGCGGCGTTCCTGAATCTGGAGTAGGTTTTTAGTAGCGTAGGCTTTTATGTGCAAATCTACACACAGATTTACTCACTTTTCATGAATGAGACCCATTGTGTATTCATTAGCTTGGAATGAGCCGTTCATATCTACGTACAGAGCGGGTCCTATTTCATGGAGTTCGCATTGTTGTTTCTACAGTAGCCAGTATGGACAAACCAAACACTGGCTCTAGATAGGGCCATTTGTGTTTTTGCATTTTTGCATTTTTACGTTGGCCACTATGGGAGAAGTCTCAGTTGGCTGCAATCTGTAACATCACCACTAGATGCCACTAAATCGGACACACTAGACCTTTGAGTTCACTTCAAAAAATATACAATTTTTATTCATTGATTTTAGAAATATGTCTCATGATGTACAGTTTCTAGAAGCAATGAATTCTCACAGAATGGTTTGTATGATATCCTACAAAAAATGCATGCACAACAGTTCGTATGATATGCTATGAAATGGTGCCTCACGAATGTCATTGGATCTGTAACATAGAGTTACATAGTTGACGTAAAGTTATGGAGGTTAGATTTAGGCAAGTAAAGTTAATAAGGTTAGGTTTATGAAACATGGTGAGGACATACCTTAAAATGACTCAAAGTTCACATGGATCCGAACACACGACTTCAGGGGAACGTCCCAAGAGAAAGTCTGGTTATTTGTGACCCATCCACCACCCTATCCTGCCTCCTTACAAGCGTTTGGAACGGCTTCCTCGCTTTCTGCCGTCAGTGCATTGGTCATGTGATCGCAGCCTTTCAGTATGTGTGGGATATGTACAAATTTGGGTGCACTGCTTTTCATAGGAAAGCATACGAAAAATTTGTGAGCACAGCCTGCTAGAAATGTGTGATTTGACTTTCTGTATATGTGCAAGGGATGAGGGTGTACACCTCTATCTGTATCCAATTCTGTATCTGTGATATCAACCAGCTAAATTATCTGTATCAGTCCAGATGGATGGGGTTACAACCAGAAATGGGTGGGCCCTAACCAGAAGCTGTTTAAACCGGAACCTGATATGGGTTGATCAAGTAAGACATTGAACACAGCTACCCACATGAGGATTGTCCTTCATCACGAGTACGCATACTGACACATTTTACTTGGATACTTGATTCGTCTGAGAATGTCTCCGCCCTTGTATATGCGTCGGTGGATCTATAGGACAGGTGCAAAGCCTCTGTTAAGTAATATTTAATTTAATTTAATTTGTATTGTAAGTTTTAAACACCTGCATGGCCACAGCTTGATGGCCAGCAACACCAGAGTTCACTGGAACGAATAATGAGGGTGAACTCAACACCATCACTGCTAAATGTGATGAGGGGAGGGATTAATAGCTGTTGCTTGATTAATCTTAGCCGTCCCTCCAGGTCTGAGTAGATATTAAGGTCTAATGGGAATTTTCTAGTCATGTCTGATGTCACGACACATTACTGTAGTAGACCATTTGTGGCAGGAGGCAGCGCACGGCATGGGAAATGAGCAGTATGGAAAACATTAGCTAATTAATGAAATTGATTCTGTGGCTGTGGTTAGCAGCAAACCTCATATATTTCATGACAATTATCAGCCCGGAATACTCTGCTTGGATGAATATGAAAGATGGCAGTGTGTGTAAACTGAAGTACATCTGTGTTCATTGTTGGCCATCTTCCAGAGCACCTGTCATAGTGAGCGATGGGCCTGAAACCGGAAACCCACGTCAGCCACACTGGCCTATATTTCATAGATGGAAACACAGTAGCAGCGTAGAAAGGAAATAATAGTGTGTACACTTACTTGAGAGTGTACTTAGCCCCGGGCCTTTCCCTCTATTATCGACCGCATCTGCATTAGCAGAGAAAATGGTGTCTGGAGCTCTGGGAGCAGGGAGGAAGCACTGTCATAGTTGGCATCACCGGACCACACCAGATTGATCTTGGGTGGGCATGCATGTGCAGTGGTATTCTTGATCTCCATACTTAAGGTTGATAGATGCCTGTAGAAGAAAATGAGTAATTGGCATTTATGTAGCTGATATTTTTACTTTATATGTGTCAAGTTCTTAAGTGTTTTTCATGCAGTATCCCCGCTTGAAAGAGAGAGAGGCATCTACCAGAGGTCTTAACTGGATTTCACTCAATGACCAGGCCGCTTTTCCTTTTCCTTCTTTTATTTTCAGGTGCAAGCATTTTATGCCATTTGTCATGTGTAGGTGAAAAACCTTTCAATCAAAGAAACACAAAAACAGAGAAAAAAGTTTGATCAGAATCACCAACAGAAAATAAGTATACAAAATACCAGAAAATAAACACTTAAATATTGTGAAACCCAATTATATTTACATTAAATTACAAATCAAGTGCAAATAAAGTTACCCACTGCTGTAAATGGTTTTAGCATAGTTTCAGGTAAGTATGAATTTCACTACTTTTTAAATATTTATTGTTGTTTTAAATGTATATTTTAATGTGTTTTTAACTTAAATTGTCTCAATTTCTGTATTTTACCATTAAATGTATTTTAACATGAATTACTTCTTAACCTTTAATTACAAATTTTTACAGGCTTTTTAACCTTAATTTTGAAAGGGTTTTAACATTAATTTTATGGTCAAATTTTATTAAAGTGAAATTCCAAAATTACACTATCACAATTACAAAAATGCTTACAATTAAAAGTATGTATGAGTATAAATGCTTGAATTGAAACTATAGATATGAAATGATTCAAATCATGTTATATTCAAATTGCTCTCCCAATATACTACTAATTACTTCTGTGATACACCCAATACAATCAACATACATTCATAATTCACTAAATGTCAAAGTGAAATACTTTTAAGATGTGCTCAACACATACCAATTTAAATTTACAATTTACACATCACATTTCAAAAGTCAGGAGGGAGATTAACAAG
Source organism: Epinephelus fuscoguttatus (assembly GCF_011397635.1). NCBI lineage: Eukaryota > Metazoa > Chordata > Actinopteri > Perciformes > Serranidae > Epinephelus > Epinephelus fuscoguttatus. The sequence goes on from NC_064761.1 coordinate 36,847,119, forward strand.
CAATCAGTGCACACAGACAATCAGTTACCAAGCCACGCGTTACTGGGCGTCCGACCCCGTGGCTAAGCTAGCGTTAGCACAACCAATTAATCACAATGCACTACCTCCGTGCAAAAGTCTCTTCATTATACAGTTCAGCATCTTACCAGCTGCCTCTCTGGTGTTTAGATGCTCTCACTCTGCATTGGCATTGCGAAGGATGAGGGAACAGATATATGCCTGCTGCCTGTGTACCTTTGTTCGCTCTTTACCTGTGATGATGTGCGCTGCCTTTTATGGCCCGGGCAGTAACTGGGCGATGGTGCGAAAGGTTCCTCCTTCCGGTTTATTGTGGAAGTGGATTCCTCGGCTTTGCTTGTCTTTTAGTTACTGTTCAGTTCTTTATTTTATTCCAGTTTGACCTGAGAAAAGGTATACTTTGTCTGTTTCAACCAGCTCTGTATTGTAACAGTGTTGGTAGTATTTGTGAATAAACTGTGGTAAACTTCCGTCCATCTTGCCAGCGCCCAGATCTCCCTACTCATGTGGTTTTTTTTGCATCATCTAGGGCTGTTGCTCGAACCACAGATTTTACTTCTGCCTTTTTGTATGCCCATCACTGCGGACACAAAGAGTATGGAAGCGTCCAGAGAGAAAGATGCCCCTCTCATTTTACCTTAAATTTTAGAAAGAAACAAATATATATATTATTGCATCTAGGGGTGTGTCATATCATCTTGTTCACAATAATACTGGTATGACTTTTCATACTGTATGATATGAAAAATCAATATCGTGATACTCGCAATATTCCAACGTACACATTGACATCATACTGTTAACCATGGCAACAACAAGCATAGCTGAAAGCGATATTATTACCGACTCTGCGGTGGTTCCAAAAAGAGGAGCAGCTTCAGTAGTGTGGAACAAACTGTGGTGTCCTGAATGTTTTATGAACAGCCCCGGACTTCTCAGACTCTTTTAGTGACTTACCGCTCAGAAGGAACTCATTCAGCGGCTCCTCTGGCAGCAGCACAGCGTCTCTCCCTCTCCTCTCTCGCCATGTGCACACAAGCTCAACATAAAACTACATATATGTGAATGTGTGATAGTTGTGGTATCATAACAGCCTGTTGCAGGTTACAGCGTGATGATTAGAGGAGAAATGGCAGAGCATAAAGAGCATATGTATATCCCAGGGGGCATTTTTTTGTATTTGGGAGCTGTTTAAATGTGTAATTTGTGGTAGATTTTATTTTGTTGAACTATTGATATTGTAACAGAATCTGAATCTCACTCTGAGTTACTGTTGTTGTTCACAAACTAAAGAAATGAGAGATCATTTTAGTTTATTTAACAGAATATTTGAAGGCAAACTGTAAAACTATATCACTTGTTTTGTTGCAATTCTATGTTCTTAAATTAATTATAAAAAATAGAATATCATGATATTATTTTAGGGCCATATTGAACACCCCTAATTGCATCCCAGATAGGAAACATCTTTTTTTAATGAATATTCTTTATAGTAAAAAACAAACAATTTTAAAGAGCCAGGCTTTTCACCCATTTTAAATGGCATCATGTATTATATTTCCATATGAAATATGTCAGTGCTTGATTAATGGTTTTTTTTGCATCTTCTGAGGTTTGTGTATGCAGGCTGTTTTTGCAGAGCCTCTTATTGTTGGTTGCTCAGCAGTTTCTTTGGATGCTGCTGCATATTCATGATTATCCTGATAATCAAGATTCACCACAGTCAGCTTTTTGCTATGCTTATCCCAGTCTGCAGTAAAATCGTATATGGTCCCATCCCTAATTGTAATTGTAAAATGTCTCCCAAAATCATGAGAATGAACACACAGTCAGCCGCAGCATCCCATCACACAGGCAGTATCTGTGTATGAAAGCATTTTAAATTATTGCTACATTTTTTTTTTAATTTTTTTTTTTTTTAATATAAAACATTAGTACATTTCGAAGATGTGTTTTCTTTCAGGCATTGTTTTGTCTGGTTCATGAGATTGTATAACCTTTATAGATGCTTATACTGTACATATACAGCTTTAACTGCAAACAAAAGCCTGAACATAATAACATAACTAACAGATGAAGGGAACCAGAAATAGACGTGTGTCATCATCAGAAACTGAATGAGTACGTAAATTTTATTTGTGAAGGGTCACGGAGCAGACATATCTAATGGTCAGATACTGTATCCGTAGGAAGTGATTTGATCAGGCATGATCATCATAATTTACCTTCGCTTGAGTCGTCATTGTCTTCGAGATGTGACTCATACCAGACCAGAAATTTATAGTTAGACTGGGATTCTCTTTGATTCGAAAAAAAAAAAAGCACTGACCACCATAAATCAATAAGGAGGCCACATTTGAAGACATTACAGTGTATTTATTTGTTCTAAACAGACACCTGTGACTCACGGTACAGTTGGATACACAGAGACCTCAAATTATATCAGGGCTTGTCCGGTCGTCTAAATTAATGTTATAAGACTCACTAAGCTGGTATTTTTCCTCACAGCTGAGCCTGAGGAAGTGTAGCTCAGCACTGATGGTTGTTTAACACTGTTGAAAGATGAGCTGAGCCTGACGAGCTGAGTCTGAGCTGTCCTAAAATGGCCACTGGTAGATAGATAAAGCAGTAATAAGGCACCACCATCAGGTCAAACTGTACATTTAAAAGTAGCATGTAGGAACAAACAGTTATTTTTTCATCCAACAATTTTGTGTTTTGGTGTGTGATTAATGTGACAGGGACCAGCACGGCTATACGGAGGATTTTTAATGTTGTTTTTAATGCATGATATTTCATACTCTGTCAGATGCTCACATACGTTCACAGATTGTATTTTTTATTTCTTCAACTTTTGAAGGCAGTTTCATTAATGTGGGCAAAGACACTGTGATTAAGCTTAAATGGCTGCTTTGAATTTTTTACAACACAAATAAGCAGTTGATGTAAAATGATGTATGTGTTTTAGTCAATGGTACAGTGCTCAGGATGGGAAATGTTTTGTTAGCATTCTGTGTTAATCTTTCAAAAAATGATGGAGGACAAAACATGACTTAAGTATCAATAAATAAATAAATGTGTAAATAAATACAGAAATAAATAAATACACACACTGATAAATACAAGACTAAATAAAGGCGAAAATAAATATAAGAATGTATAAACAAATACAGAAATAATTAAGTAAATAAATGTATACATACAGAAATAACTAACTAAATAAATGTATAAATAAATACAGGAATAAATAAATTAATACAAAATTTAATAAATAAATGTATAAATAATGCAGTAACAAATAACAAAATGTGTAAATGAATACATAAATAAATAAATAAATGTATAAATAATATAGGAATAAATAAAAACAAATACACTACAAATAAATTCAGAAAGAAATATATAAATGTATGAATAAATACAGAAATAGATAAGTACATTTATTAATAAATACAAGACTAAATAAAGGTGAAAATAAAAATAGAACTGTATTAACAATACAGAAATAACTAAGTAAATAAATGTATAAATAAATAAATACAGAAATAACTAAGTAAATAAATGAATAAATAAATACAGGAATAAATAAATAAATACAAAAATTAATAAATAAGTGTATAAATAAATACAGAAATAAAGAAATGTATAAATAATACAGGAACAAATAAAAAATGTACAAATAAATTCAGAAATAAATATATAAATGTATAAATAAATATAGAAATAACTAACTAAGTAAATAAATGTATAAATAATGCAGGAACAAATAAAAAATGTTTGAATAAATACAGAAATAAATAAGTGTTTAAATAAATACAGGAACACATAAGTGTATAAATAAATAAATATTATATACATAAATAAATAAAGATTAAAAAAATGTTTAAAAAGAGTACATAAATGCTGGAATAGATACAGAAATAAATGCATAAATACAGTCATAAAATAAAAGAATAAATACATATCACAGATTTATTTCTACATTTTGTGCAACTGCATTTATTTGTTTCTATGTCTGTAGGTTAATTATATTCTTAGCATTATTATTATAATAATTATTTATTCAGTATTTTTCATTTTCATTTATTGACATTAGTCATTTTTTAAATTCTTCATTAAAAAACACAACTCTTGTTCCAGTACATCTGCAGTCTTACACTCTGCTGCAGTGCAGAGGCCCAAACATTAAGGAGGAGGCGACTGAGGCCTTCCCAGTTCTTTTAGCACAACATGACATCAACACAGCTCAGATACAGTTTCATGTGGGCGGCTCTTACCCTCCCTCTCACCCGTGTTCCTTGTCCTGTCTTTCAGCCATCATCAACCCCAAGCAGGCCAAAGACAACAAGAGCTTCAACTTTGATTACTCCTACTGGTCCCACACCACGGTAACTCTTTCTGCACCCCCACAGACACCCCAACAAAGATACACACACATCTGCATCACTTGGGATCACTCAGTGTGGCTGATTACTGATCTCTGTTCGCAGCCCGAGGACATCAATTATGCCTCTCAGATGAGAGTGTACAAAGACATCGGAGAGGAAATGTTGCTACATGCCTTCGAGGGATACAACGTTTGCATCTTCGCTTATGGTCAGACAGGTGCTGGCAAGTCCTACACCATGATGGGGAAGCAGGACGTCAAGGACCAACAAGGAATCATTCCCCTGGTACACATGCATTATGGTTACAGCGCTGGTAATAATTAATCAAAGAAAAGATGAGTCAGTTCACAGTTATGAAAATAATGTTTTCTCCTTTCAGCTGTGTGAAGATCTTTTCACTAAAATCAACGACAATGCAGACAACAGCATGTCTTATTCTGTGGAGGTGAGCATCTGATGCCTCTGTCATCGGCTCCTCCTGTTTAGTTTATTACATTTATTCATGAGGTAGCATGTATTGAAATCAGCTGATATGAATGTTAAAGCCAATGTTATGATTCTGAACAGGTGAGCTACATGGAAATCTACTGTGAACGTGTGCGTGACTTACTGAATCCCAAAAATAAAGGGAACCTGCGAGTTCGAGAGCATCCTCTGATGGGACCTTATGTGGAGGACCTGTCAAAGCTGGCTGTCACCTCCTACAACGACATCCAGGACCTGATGGACTCTGGCAACAAGGCCAGGTGATGGAACTGTTCATTCTTTCAGTACTTGAACCTTTTGCTGTAGAGTTTTAAGGCCCCGTTCAGATGTAGCGTCTAAAAGCGCATGGAAAACGTCAGCTATGGCGTTTCCATCTTTTTATCCAAGGCGCTTCGGAGGTTGCGCTACTGTCGCGCCTGCCGTCACTAAGCAACCAAAACCGCCTGTCACTCACAGGGGGAGTAAAAAGTGACACAGAAATAGCGTATCATCATGCTCACCAGTTATCCCAAGCTCCGAGCTGATAATTCTCCAGGGATTGTTCCTTCTGTTGGAGTCAAAGTAGTACGACGAAGACAGGTCATATAACTCTGGGTATCCCTGGACAAGAATGATCAGTCGCTCCTCCATTGCTTGCTGCCTTTCACACCACCGGATGTTGTGAAGTCCGGTGGACGGAAAGGAAGAAGCAGGTCCGTGGAGCTGATTGGTTAATTCTTATCACATGACATGCAGTGCGCTTGCTGCATTCGAAAAAGTTGAGATTTTTCCATCTCTGTGCGCCGCAGACGCGCACAACAAAACAGGTGCGTCGCACCGAACATGCACCGCTACGGCGTCGCTTTTGATTGTGAGCGCGCTTGACGCGTCCACATTGAAACTTATGGATTTGTGCGCGCAAAAGACGCTACATCTGAACAGCCCCTAAAGACACCCATCTATCAGCTGTTCTCAAGTGCCCCTTCATCAACACCACCCACCAGAGTGTGTATTTGAATTTGTTATGAACTGGATATTATTTAACAATTTTTATGGTAACGTTTTTTTCAAAGCTTTTAAAGCATCAGTGAAGACACTGGTATCATATCAAACAACATCTAAGCTCATCCATTGGTACCAACCATACTGTGCTATCTTGTTGGACAGGGGGCCGAATAACGCTCAAGAGTTATACTAAATTTTGGCAAGGGAATTATTAACATTGGCTGTTTTCAAAATGGTGTATTTAAATATTTCTACGTACTGGGGTCCCTGAACAGTCTTGGAATTGCATAAATTGGGTATAACTTGGAAACAGAGTTGACAGCCATACACTCTTGGGCCCACTTTGGAAAATGTTGTCCTAATGGCTGGCTTGCTAGTGGCACATTTTGTCGCGGGAATTACCAGAGAAGCTGTTTTTAGTGGATGTTTATCTGTCCATTTGTGTCATTGGACAGATTTTGTCATTGCGATAACTTCATGTGCAAGACTCAGTCACCAGAGATGCTTAGTTGAGATCAAAATGAAGGTCTACTTTGAAGATGGGTGTAGTCCGAGCAAAGGTGCCAGAAGAAGGGGAAGTAGGGAAGGGATCATTGCCCCTCCACTTTACGCCCCTGGCCCACATTTGTTTAAAGTCACTGATCACCGTATTGCAGCTGGAGTGGCCCCACCACACGATGGTCTCTAGATTACAATGTTGTCACAGTTTTTTCTCATACAAGTTAACTGTCAGCGTTTAAGGTTAGTTTGGCCGAGATGTCACTGGTAATACTGGTGGCAGAAGGTAAACGTTCAACTATTTGAACCATTTAGTCATTATTTTTAGTAGGAATGCACAATATTGGATTTTTTTGCCGATATCCAATATGCCGATAACAACTAATTTGGCTAATAACCAATATCGACATATCCACTTTTCCCCCGCCTAATTTAGTGATCATCAAGTCTCTTCTGTAGTGGAACTAACATCATATCATACACATATACTCTTATCATGATGACCCACCAGCAGATGGAGACATGAAATACAACACTTTTCAGTATATGTAATATTCATTCAGTGTGCAAATTAAGAAAAAGCATGTTGGCCAATTATTATAGTTCATTTTAAAGCCAATAACGGCCGATATTATCGTGCATCCCTAGTTTTTAGCTAACTATTTCAATGTAACATTCATTAGCTTACTTTTCATAAACGCTTCAGCCATTACTTTTAGTAAGCCAACTAGTTTAAGTTTATGTTCATTATCAGTTTTAGCTACCTTTTAAGCATATTACTTTTAGCTAACTGTTTAGACTTACCTGCTAGCTTGCTAACTACTTTTCATGCACTCTCTTAGGCTTCTTGAAACCTTCATGCCAATAAAGACCCTTAAATTCAGTTGTGTTCAAGTTACAGCTGACTCAATAAGTGGATCATCAAATTCTTAACTTTTTTTTTTTTAAATAGTTGAGCTACACCGTAGTGTTTCCATTTACCCCCTGGTAACTGCAGAAGTACGTCCTGGGGTACAAGGATCTCGTGAAATAACAGTATCAGTTTTGATTCTTGCCAGAGAATCTACTGCATAGTAAACTAGTTGAAAATAATACATGTTACGTATAACCAGGAGGTTAGATATGTTTGAATCAGACATCAAATATACATCTGATTAAGTGGAGGAGTTTAAAGACATTGTCACTCTTTATTATGAAAATTAAGGTTCAGCTTATTATTTACATTATATCTATTTGCACTTTGAGTTGTGCTTCATGAGTTTGTCAGACCTACAATAGAAATAGCAGGACTACTAATTTGCGCTCTCGTGGTAAGAGACATGTCGTCCTTGTTGGACAGACGTTGAGGAAACAAACAGCTTGCTTCACAAACTGATAAAATGTCTTCACTGTGTCTGCAGGACTGTGGCTGCCACCAACATGAATGAGACAAGCAGCCGCTCACATGCCGTCTTTAACATTATATTCACTCAGAAACGCCACGATGCAGAGACTGATAACACCTCGGAGAAGGTAGAGTTTTATCATATCCTGACTGAATGTATTTAACATTGAGCTGCTGCCTCTGCTTATCTACGAGCGGACTGATGACACGGATTTAAATCTAATTGGAAATCAATTACTGCTTGAAGGTCGTACTGTAACGATAAGGTAACATTGGTGAGATGTTTTTTTAATGAGGCTCGTCTCTGGAGTAAAGATGAATGACATCAGCTTTTGTTTGTTCTTGTGAGCTAATGTGCTGCAGTTTATTTATTGGATGTTCTGTTGCAGGTCAGCAAAGTCAGTTTGGTGGATTTGGCTGGCAGTGAGAGGGCAGATTCTACCGGAGCTAAAGGAACCAGGCTCAAGGTGACGTGTTTTACTCAAATTCATTTTTGAAATTCAAACACAGATCTTAAAACATATGTCATTGCTTGTATAGGAAGCAATCACTGACTAAATCCATAGTAAATAGGGGCACACCAGTTATTGGCAGAACATATTGGTGGATATTCGACTGCCATCGGCCTTTTGGAAAATGAGATGACATTTATTGATGACAGTGGCTGAGGATTTTCTGTTGTGTCACATCAATTTTGTGCACTCCTAAAAGCAGGGCTCAGGACTAACGGTACCCTGTCGCCCCCGGGGACAATAAAAAATGTGTTTTGGACAAACAGAGATCTATCCCAGGATGCCTTTGGGACAAAACAATGCAGTAAATTCACGATCCAGGCATCAGGGGACACACAGTATATTTTTCCCTGATAATCCTACATAGTGAAGAACAAATCTGTGTTGACATGAACTGGAGAAACACTAGTTAATGTTAGCTGTTACACTTTATCTGCATTCTGGGGGAGAATGTATATAGAAAACAACAATGGCCCCAGTATGGAACCCTGAGGAACACCTTTGAACACATATTAGGAATTATGATGTATCATATATAGTAAAAAGGCTTTTTTGCTTATTTTTTAAAAATATGTTTTTCATGTGAAAGACAGTTATGTTAAAGGTTGTTTCATAAATGCATATTATTGAATTTGTGCTCATTCAAAGGTAGGCTAGGTAGGGGTAGGGGAGGCTCGCCTAGGGCACTTCATGTGCTAGGACCGCCACTGGTTAGGGCTAAGTGTTTGGTTCAGGTTTAGGAAGGGGAAACACATATTGACAGAGTCTCTGACAAAACTTTGAACTAACAGCTAACAGAAGTTATATTACGATGCGTTTAAGCTCTAATCAGTAAAAATGAGGATTGGTTGAAGGTAAATTATAACGTTACCATGATGTCTTCAAATGTAATCTTGTAAATTTTGTTTTTGTGTGACACTTGAATAAATCCAGCTGTTTAAAGGAGAATTGTGTTGATGTTTTCACAGCAATATAAAATGGGTATTAGAGTGGGAATTATGGTTGTACATATAATAAAGCCTTTTGTGAAAAAAGATGTTTCAGAAGATTGTATGATTGAAATTGTGCTCACTTTTTTTGTATTCCAAAATGAACAATGACAAGAAACATTGATACCGGATATCAACCTAGAATTTTTACAGTCTGTGCATCCCTAATATTAAAGCAGTCAGTTAGGGTGTTAATTTGTAAATACTTTCTGCCTCTCACTTTGTCACAGGAAGGAGCAAATATCAACAAATCTCTAACTACACTGGGAAAAGTCATCTCTGCTTTAGCTGAAGTGGTATGTAATATATCAGCATATGAAACATTAAAATACGTCACAAGTATAGAGGATAAACATGTTAATTTTACTGTCTTCTTCATTTTAGGACTCTATGTCAAACAAGGTAATCTATTTAACTTATTATTTTATATGTATTTTTTGTTTTTCTCAACCCAAACGCTAATGAATGAATTTTAATTGTTTGAATTCGATACACAGAATAAAAAGAAGAAAAAGGTGGAAAGCTTCATCCCCTACAGAGATTCAGTTTTGACCTGGCTGCTGAGAGAAAATTTAGGTATGAACACAAGATTTCTTTGCTTTTGCTGATCCATTTGTTCTCTCCAAACTGAGAATTAAGTGTTCATCTTCATCATGTCAGGGGGGAATTCTCGTACTGCGATGGTCGCTGCCCTGAGTCCAGCTGACATCAACTACGATGAGACCCTCAGCACACTCAGGTAGGGAACAGCCAACACATTTTCTGCTGCCTCCTCTTCCTCCCACACAGCTGCTGAATGTGGCTTTGAGGGATACTGATGCCAGTGAGACCCAAGTGTTGCGTAACACATGTTTTCCTCAGTGGCTTGCATCAGCTTCACACTTCAAACACCCTTCATGAGCCACAGCTTCGGTGCCGGGCTGCAGAATCCCGAGGATGTGTGATGTCAGGGGGGATTGTGAATGTGCCTTTTTGTCTCCCCCCGGCTCACCTGCTGTGTCACATGCTCAGTGATCTCTCCCTGACACCCACAGGTACGCAGACCGCGCCAAACAGATTCGCTGTAACGCTGTGATCAATGAGGATCCCAACAATCGACTAGTGCGCGAGCTGAAGGAGGAGGTGTCTCGTCTGAAAGACCTCCTCTACGCCCAGGGCCTGGGTGACATCATTGAGAGTAAGGGATCATTTATTGGATTTATGTGACCATTAGTGGGAGCGTATCCATGTTCCCAGGGTCCTCTGTTCCCCAGCTCAATATCTTCTTATTAAGAAGACCTTTTAAAGGGTTTTATGTTCGCAGCAATGTGTTTTTCTCAGGTCAAATGTTCATTTCATGTTAACTCTGGGTCAATATGTTGAAATCACTCACCCCAGTTTATAGCCTGCTGATGTTTTACTCCTTGAAATCGACACCCTCAATTTGTGGGCAAGACAATTTCCTTGATTTTAGACATGAATATCTCCACAGTTGTTGAACAGATTTTAACCATTCAAACTGTATTTCAAAAGTTCATATCTCTTCTGTTATAGTGTTATGTCTAGCATACACTAGAAGACTTTGACATATGTCTTTTGTCCTCTGACATATGTCTTTTGACATGGTATCAATTTCACATTTTAAAACTGAATTTTTAGATTAGATTTTGCAAAGACTGGGGATCCTGCAGAGTTGCTATTTGCAAGACTACAACTGCATTCCTTTTAAGATTATTTCCTATCCTGCTCCTGGTGGAAAATATTATGCCAAACTCCCCTTAAGAAATATCAACATATTTACAATTCCTTATGTGTCCGCAGAAACACATAAGGGGCCGCACACATGCTGTGTCTTCAACTGCCTGGAAAATGCAAGGTCAGGCGCTGGGTGCTCTTGTGTATTCCTTGAGCAAGCTATCAAGAGCGCGGTGGCAGATTGTGTCTGCACCGTATCATGGCCTATTTACATCAAATCCTTAGTGCAGAACTGATCTTCTTCCAGGAGCTGTTAATAAGTGTGTAGGCCTATTGTCCGTGGGACAGATGTAAAGCTCTGGCAGCCCTGCATCACAATGATCAACTTTTCCATATTTATCAGAGACTGACCTCTACAGAAGAGGGGAAAGATATCTCTTGGCTGTGATTGGTTATTCTTCATCACGTGACATGTGGTGTGCGCTGCTGCATTCCAAAAGTTGCACTCTGTTTATCTCATGGCGCAACAAAAAAAAAAATAGCGCCAGCCAGGGAACATGTGCGCACCTGCCACACGTCTACATCAAAGTCAATGAGTTTGAGGGTACTAAAAACGCGGGATGTGTACGGCCCCTAACTCTAAAAACACAAGATAAAAAGCGTCATATATTGACAGTATTCTTGTCAATTCTGCATCAGTTGTTTCATCCATAAAGATTAACTGTATTTGCATACAAACTTTATATTTTGGAATTTGTCACCTCAACTCTCTACCAGACTCAGTTGATTAGCTGTGCTATTTTAGTGGGAGAAGGCTGTGGGAATGATCCGTTTCAAAAATTGAGCTTTCTCACTAACATATATGCTGATTGGTGGATCAGACACTCACTGAATTAAACACTGACTTGTGTTTACTCAACAACTCCATCAATTTCTCCTTTTTTCCCCACATTCCAAAAGAAGTGAGACTTCATGTCTTGCACCTCTCCCAAGTCCCCTCCATGTTTAGCGGTTACCCAGTTTGCTGCTTCTTGGTGAAGAGTGCACCTCTCAGTTATTGACAGTGTTCAAGTCATTGAGCTTTGTTATTTGCATGAGCCAAAACTAAAAACTTCTGATAATATAAAACATTTTTGACTTTATTGGAGTGTCGAGACAAGAAAAAGGTCCACACCAACTATGGTAAAAATGTCGGCAACAGTTAAATTGCTTGAAAAGTTGTTAGATTTACATCAAGAGACACAGGACCCTGGGAACATAAGGATGATGCCCCTTTAGTGCTATCTGTACATCTAATTTAATTTCACATATTTGAAATGCTTTCAGATCCTTTTGTTAGCATGCACACTCTTCTCAAGGATACACTTGCCAGTCTCACCTCAGCCCACACAGCTCCCCTCACAAGCACTGCACTTTAATTCTCCTGTGCTCACAAACATTTCTTGTGCTGCTGAAGTGTGTTCAGGTAGAACACGAAGCAAATCAAGAGCCAGTGCAGGAAAATCAATGGGAAAGACGTGAATGGAGATGAACGGATACGGATTTAGACTGCTGTGAGGCCTGAAGTGTAGTTTACACACATGTTGTGCAAAACACAACAGGCAGCACTGGAAATAGTGTGGGCAGGGTTTCAGGCTTGACATGCTAGCTAACACTGGCATTTAACAGAAAAAAAGTGTTACAAACTGGAAGTGTGGAGTTTAAAATTGTGGGAAGAAGTGAACACTGTCTGCTTTTCATTGAAGGACAGAGGGGTTAATTATGGTCTACCTTTAAACAAAATGAAGATGTGTTTACATTTAAATGCATCTTCAACTTCATGAAATGTTTTTCAGCAAATAAGTGAATGTTTGAATCCATTTTATCTAAAGGTGTCACACTGTCTCTTTCTCTCTCTCTCTGTCACTCTTTTCTCTTCTCCCAGCATATCGAGCGTCTGCCCCTGACATAGAGGGTTTGAAATGTGTGTTTTCTGCCTCTTGCTTTTGCTCTTGTGGCAGCTTAGCATCACCGGTGCTCATTGTGACAGTAAATAGTAGCTTTTGTTGTGTTCTCTGCAGCACCACAATATCATAAAGAACTGATCAGAATGTTTTACGCGAGTTGCACTGAGTTAAAAGTAGGTAGTGTTAGAGGGACACTTCACTGCTTAAATGACCATTTGAATACCAATTACTCACCCTGTGTTACGCTGACTTTGTGAAGGAAACTCATAATAATCCAAGTCTCATTTATCCAGTCGTATGCTCAGTAGTTTCCAAGCAGACAGCCCTGTCTGACACGGAACTGAACCCAAAGTGAAACTTATCTATGCTCTCTTCAAGGCCAGACTCCACTGACAAAAACAGTGATTTTACCTCACTGAACACAGGAGCTGCTGGTCTACCACTGCTGCATTTATCAGTTAGTTTGTTTGTGGATTTTGTGGCTTTGGTGTTTTAAAGAGTTAGTTCAGATCAGTCCCTGAGGTCGTGCACCGGGCTTTGAATGTAAGTAAGACTTTTTACCCATAGATTTACATTGCAAATCAGTAGTTGCTTGACTACCGGGGGTTTAATCTACTTGGTCCAGTAACATTTGGAAAGTCTACATGAGCTGCACAATAAAATCTTTTTATCCTCATTCAAGTTAGTGGAGTGCTAAACCGGAAGTCAGAGTGCACCTGCTGTATTGGCCCAATGATGCAGAAGCAGTGCTAAGTAAGTTTTTTTTTTGGTGTCATACAACACTTAGCAACTCTCATAGGAATCATAAGTGCTATATCGTTGGCAACCGGACTGGACTGGCGTTTCTTGAAGACGTTTCACCCCCAATCAATTTGGGAAGAATGCCCTTCGACTGGTACGGGAATTCGAAAGCCTACATGTGACCCCAACAACTGTAAGGGTTCACACCCACACAGAGTAAACCTTGCAACTCCGTATCAGTCATTTATAACTGAAGACGCCTCTTGGATGAGAGGTGAAACATCTACAAGAAACGCAAGCAAGTCCAGTTGCCTACGATATAGCACTTATGATTACATGACCTGGATGACTGAGAATCATCACCGACATCTCATAGGATTGAATGGGACCCCGCCTCCAACACTGTATCCGGTTCGATTTTACATCCATGGTTGGTATTCACTGACGTCACACAATGAAACAAACAAGCTAACTGATGGAGGCAGCAGTGGACCAGCAGCTCCTGCGTTCAGTGTGGTAAAATTATTGTTTCTGTCAATGGAGTCTGGCTTTGAAGAGAACATTGATAAGTTTTCACTTTATGTCAGAAAGGGCTGCCTGTTTGGGAAGTTCTGACATTTGCTGTTGTTAAACATTAACCCCACTGACTTCAATTCATCAAGAATTTCAGTTTTTGGATTCTTCGTCCATTGTGGAGGCACGTGAGACAACGTTTTCTTCAGGAATGAAACATAACATGGAGTAAGTTACTGATAAACAAATGGTCATTTGGGGGATGAAGTATCCCTTTAATACAGCATTAACAGCATGCAGTCCAGTTGTGAGGGTGATTTACAAGCTTTGTCATTTTGGCTCTAATCTCCTGCTCCTTATGGGCTAAATGTGCCATGTCATGGTGCTGTAGAGATCTGTGTATGGCTTCGTGGCTGTGGCATGGGTGGGACATGGCTTAAAATTTCATGAAGCAAGAAAGCAGAGCAAAATAACACGGAAGATTATGGGCAGTAATGAGATATCTATGATTTCCCTGATGTAGAGACTGTAACTTCCTATTCCCCTGGCAGGGTCTGTCTGACTCTGCCGCCTCCTGTTGGCAGCCATAACAGTAAACATAAGACGATGCTGCAGCCTTCAGTCACAGAGGGAGTGTAATCACTTACATAATATTGGATCTTTGAGGTAGTCATCTCATTCTACGCCATAAATTTTTACTGTCTCTGTATAATACATGACTTCATTAACTGCACCGCAAAGGCAATATTATGTGATCCATCTTGGCGGGCAGCAGCCTGTCCAGATGGATGGGTGTGATACACTTTCCCAATTTATTACTCTGTGTTGCCATAGCAGCAGCTACAGGGTTGATATTCTTTATTTTGTAGGAACTGTCAAACAAGGTTGGGAGGCTATTTTAAAAACAATAGAAATAGGATAAGATGAGACTTTATTAATCCCACACTGGGGACATTCACACCTTACAGCAGCTCAGGAGTCAGAAGCAGAGAAAAAAGGAAAAAGGGATTGAGGGCTTAATAAGAATAAAATATGACAAAAATACAAATTAGATATCATAAAAATGAAATAATACAACATCTATATACACACCTTTTACTTATACAAATACTGTGTGTCCATAATTGATAGTTGCAGAGGATAATTGTCATACAAGTATTGTATTTTTACCATAAAAATATAGAAATACAGAAATATTATTGCACAGTAAGAGGTAAAATATTGCACAGAAGGAAATACTACAGTATACAGTAGTATATTATTACTTAGTGTAAATATAACAGACATTAATATACTATATATAATGTAGGACATTGTGTTATTGTATAGTGATAAAAGAATAATTACCCAGTGTAAGTATGTGTAACATGTATATAACAGATACAGTTAATATGCATATATTTCATAAATATTTCACAACACATATACACCATATGTGTATAATAATAATAATAATAATGTAGTAATATGTGTATATTAGGGGTGTAACCATTCACAAAATTCAGCTTTCAGTTGGATACGACACCTTGGTGTCACGGTCTGGTGCATTTTCTGATATAGCAAAAAATGTATAAATGCCAGACAAATATCCTTGATTTTTAACGTATTTGATTTATTAAAACTAACATCATAAAGACTGATCTTTCCTGACGTTGAACAATAATGCTTTACCTGAGTGACCCATCGTCTTAACAGCACATAAAACAAATAAAGGAAACAATTCTGTCTCTGAAACGCTAAAGAAATGTCCTTTTTTATGTTTTAAAACTAACATCATAATTTGGCCTTTTGTTTTTTTCGTTCATAGCAGGAATCACAGTCTGGGGGCTTGATTACATTAAGCATGTTAACAAAGCCTGCGTTTTCCTCGGCAGAGTCGGGTCTCATATCCGCGGCTATATAAATGTAATGTTAGCAATCTCCACGGTGATTTCTTTGGTTCTGTTGGAATCAGTTAGGAACACAGACTGTAAAGATAATGCACGTAGCTGCCATCACGTCAACCATTGGTTTGTAGGCTCCCATTTTGAAGCCTTTATTGCAGCATCATGGCTGTTGCCATCCTGTTTTTTTGGACCATATTTGGGCGAGAGGCTGGCGCTGTGGAGGAGCAAGGGGTGGATGTTACTGATCGTCAGACAACCTTTCACTCAAAGCAGCCTGGCCCTTATTTTGCATAACTTTAAGCCTTAATAAAATCTAAACAGATGAGTTCTAGAAAAATTCACCCCCCTGTTAGCAGTTAAGCATTGGCTTCATTTTTCAGCCCCAGACATTGCCGCTTGGTTAGGTTGTAGTGTGTGTGTTACTCCTTGTTTTCATCTAGTTCCAGCGAAAGACACTCAAGGATGCAGCGTACTGTTGTTTCTTTATCCACCACTCTCTCGCTATTGTCCTAATAATTCACACTGGAAAAAGTGGCACTGAATGCCTGGCTTGTAAGTTCTTGGAGAATTTTCTATTTTCAGTCTGGTAATGACATTACAGTCGTTACTATGGGAGTAGAATATTTTAGTTTTGGGTTGGGAGAGGCAGGCAGCATGGTGCCTGTTTCGTCCTGTGGACTGCCTTGTTGAGGGCAGTGGCACTGAGTATGTTATTTTAATGACAAATTAAGCTGTGTGTTTTATTTTCCAAATGTAATAGGATAGTTCAACGAATCGTACTGAACTGAAAGCCTTGTACCAAACAGTTCAATTTAAATGTGTGTTTTGTCACACCCCTAATATATATGTATATATAACAATTTAATAGTAAGAATAATATCTAGGCTTTAAATACGTATAATTATAAATGAATAGAATATATTACAACCTGAGGCAAAGAATCACTTCCAAGGCCAGTTGGTCTGCGAGGTGTCTTGGTTTTGACTTGTGTTCCTGTCTCTTTAGTGACAGTACTCAAACAAGGCAGGGAAAAAGTTGAACAAGGTTTATTGAGAATACAAAAAAGAACCAAAAACAGGCCAAGTTCTTTCAAAATTATATCTAATCCAGTCCACTACCAACTCAATGTCCTATTTCTGTATATCGTCATTATACACTTAAACACTGCATAATATGGTCAAATATTTATCATGATCCAAACCAACATCTTCATGTCGTCTTTATACACAATGTTGTCAACAATTTCCTTCCTGTCATGCGCACTAAACTGCCTTACAGCACCACACATAAAGTAAATATAAACATAACCTACTATACTATCAAAATAAAAAAAATGTTGTGCAAACTTACCTATACCTAAACCTATATGATATGTCATATCAATACAGACATCTTTACCAAATAAAGATATGTCCTTAAGTGGCTCTTACATCAGGTTTTGATTCAGAAATGAATGTCCAAAGTTTCAAGATTATTCAAACAAACTTGTGTTTGATTGTCTGCCAGAGAAATGGACTTCTACTTCCAGTGATTTTGTTTGACATTTCTAATTTTAGAGAAGCGCACCGAGCATTAGATGCATCTTGCTGCTTTTAGATAATAATCTTAATTGAGGGTTCTGGCTTCCCGATGTTCTCTGCAGGAAATATGACCCCATTACAAATGAGTCATTATGTCTCTGAACAAAGGGCTGCCTGCTGATGTATTTTATTTTCCATACATGATGACTCATGTTGTTTTTTGCCTGATTGGGAGTAAACAACAGAATGGCAGATGAACAATATAAATATATGGCATTTTTATATTTCTGAATGTTCCTGCATATGACGCTCTGCTTGAAGTTTTTAGCTGCATTTTCTTTAGTCATGGCTGGATGGCCTCCTTGTTGCACCCCTTAAGTTGGTCCTCTCTGCGCGTGGCTTCCTGCTGCTGCTGCCCTCGCTTGTGTACTAGTTCAAATTTCTCTCTGTGAGTTAGATTTGTTTCAAGCCACTTCTTTCTTCTTCTTCTTTTCTATTCTCCCTTTTCTTCTCTTCCTCATCTGTCTGCATTTCTCCATTTCTTTATTCCCTGTTATCGATTTCCCCCAACCCCACATCCTGTACACGCCCTGCGCCCCCTCCCACGCCGACAGACCTATCCGATTACAAGAACAATAACAATAAAGGCCAAGCTGTGAATCAAAGAGATGATCTCTCCACAGTGACCAATGCCATGACGGGGATGAGTCCCTCTCCGTCTCTCTCAGCCTTGTCCAGCCGTGCTGGATCCATCGCCAGTCTTCATGACCGCATCATGTTCAGCCCGGGCAGCGAAGAGGCCATCGAGAGGCTGAAGGTGAACACTGGATAATAAACTGCACAGTTCATCTGTAAACACACACTCTGCTTTCACTTTCAGTGAAAATGTACTGCACGTTCATACTGGATATTCTCAACAAACAATTTATTATTCTGTTTATCACTATTGCCTAACTTCCCCTGACTGGCCCATGTCTTCCTACTGAAGTCATAAATCTTTGACTGTTTCGGAGCATTTTATTCCTGCAGAAGAGAATCGATAATAGAGCGATGACATAAGGGGAGAGAGATGAGAAATGATCAGCAACAAAGGTCATTCTAAAACAATATCTGCTTCTCGAGGTCAAGGATGCTTCCATGGTAGAACAGGTCCTTTTAAGTTGAGTCCCACAGAGGCTCAACAAGACTTCTCCTTTGCATTGGGAGAACAAACAATGGAACAGTCTAGTGAGTGTGCAGGAGTGCATCATTAAAAAGGTCCAGCCTTAAATTCCCACACCACAGTTAAAAGGCAGTGGGAGACATTGATGTGGTTGTATCATATTTACATTACAATACTTACGTTAAATGCATATTGCCATTTTCAAAAGAAAAGCAAAGAACTGGTAATGAATCAGTGCCGTCGCCTTACGAAAGTCACAACTAGGGCTGCCCCGACTAAGAATTTTCCTAGTCGACCAATAGTCGTCATTTAGGGCCATTAGTCGACTAGTCGCCTGCATGTTTATGATATTAATCTAATTATTAAATGATATATTTTGGTTCAAGATCAAGAAATACAAAACCGTACTAATGAACCTTCATTAATATAGGCCTATATTTTATCTACATGTGTACATCACACACTGAGCGAGCCGCCTGTTAATGACGCTGTGAGCTAATGGGCATGTAGCTACTTCCATGTTTCAGATGATACGTCATGTTTGTAGTCGACCAATGAAGATGAGTTTACATATCACCTTGGGTTCGTCCTTCATCTTCTCAAAATGATCCCACACTTTGGATTTCCTGCCCGACATGTTATTAACTAGCCTGTGGAATAAACGCAGGTACCAGCCCTGGAAATTAACCTGACTCCTGTCTGACTGCTGAGTGTGGACACTTCCTGTGTCTGTCCTTTCAAATTAAATTCACACATGGTCCAGTCATATAGGTTTTGGTGTATTTTGACAAGGTGCAGCTCGTAATAGTAGACCAATGACATCTTGCTAATGACCTTTCTGGTCAAGTAACATTTGGTCGACTGTTCGGGGGCAGCGCTAGTCAAGACAAACTTTAGAATTAGTCCCTGTTGATCTAATATGAGAAAGACTCAGCATCTGGATTGCCAAATTTTACCCTCAAATTTGTTCAGAAACAGATTTTGGTGGACTAAAGAGTTGAAAGTCTACTAGCGTATTTTCCTTGTTTCCTAATAGTGGAACAGGACCGATGTATCGTCGACATATGAGTGTGGGTGCTTTGAGAGCGCTGAGGATACACAATCTCTGAAAATCCTCAGAATGAAGGACTCCATTTTTGTAGAACTCAAAGGATCTTAGACATCAGAATGATCATTTGGCAGGATTTGATAACGTAGCATCCTTGAAATGCAGCTGTTTAAGGATTCTTCCTTGACTTTAAGACGCACCTAGCTGCCTCTTTTATTTTTTAACAAACTCAAACAGCAGTAAACTGCGTTTGTTAAGGACTATTTTCAGTCCTGGATTTGGTGCTTTAATGAGTAGTTATTGCAGCAGAACCATGCACTATGTGTGGGACTGACTCAGAATAAACTACAGCGCCCACATTCATCTCAATTAAGGAGCTTGTCAGCCAGTGCAACAGTGTAGCTCACTGATATGTTTTTAATAGTAAAAATAGAGCTTGATGACACAGCGGAAAAAGATATATCAGGCTTTGGCTACAATAAACAATCTCATCAGTGGGATCAGTTCACAAGACCTGTCCTTAAAATGTATTAATGTTAATTACCACTGTCTTTTCAAAATCTCAGGAAACAGAGAAAATCATCGCTGAACTTAATGAGACTTGGGAAGAGAAACTTCGCCGAACAGAAGCCATTAGAATGGAAAGGTGAGATATACAATATCCCATTTTTATTTTTATTACTTAATTTTATTCTGTTATTAAAATCCTTCTTGAGAGTCTGGGCTAAAACAAATACATTGTGAAACACAGAGACAGCAGGTGTACAACAGAAACATGTTAAAAAAACAGGACGTGGAGTTTTGTTGTTAAAGATAATATACTATACTATCAATATACTAGCAGAATAAAAGATGTAACAGTTAGCCACAGCATTAAAGCACTGACAGGTGAAATGAAGAACACTGATCATTGTGTTACAATGAAATGTTGTGCTTGGAATTCTTTGGTCCCAGTATTCATGTTGATGCCTCTTGATGCGCACCATACACCCAAACATTGTTGCAGACCAAGTAAACCCCCCCTCATGGCAGCGGCATTCGCTGATGGCAGTGCCGCCCCTTCCCCAGCAGGACAGTGCACCTTGCAACGCCACAAAAACTGCTCAGGAATTGCCCAAGGAATGTGACAAATGGGCCTTTTCCACTGTTGCTTTTGACAATCCAAAGTCAGACCATGCCACACCGATTTGAATTTTCATTATCAGTTTAGATGCACTGAGCTGCGACGGAGATGGTCCTTCTCCAGAGTAGGTCCAAAAGCAGGGTCACCCGCCACCAGTGGGTAGTGGTGAAGTCTCACCAACCATAGCCAATCCCAGATGACAAAGCTTCTCCACCTCAAACAAGCTGTGTGTGTTGCGAGACGAGTTTAGTTTCTCCCCTGCCTCCTGTTTGTACTTTAGATATCCACTTTATTTTACTGTTTCATGTTCATTTTCAGTCATATTAGAAATTGTGTGAAGTTGCTGCTCGAAAACTCAATATTTCCTTCACAATAAAAGTTTTTACATAACAAAGTAACAAGGTGCTTTTATTGTGAAGCACTTAGCTGACAGCCCAAACCGAACCAAGCCAAGCCTATGACTGTCGAAAATGGGTTAAAGAGCTCAAGGCATCGACCTGGTCTCAAAAATTCCCCAGATCCCAATCTAATTGAACATCCATATGATGTCCCAAGTCTGATCCATGGTGGGACCTCCCTGGATCGGACTTGACAAAGCATGGACACAATACCTCTGTCTGCCACCAGGGCGTTGGTGGCATATCCTTTGCGTCCTTTGGGTTGCAAGGTGGGGTATGTCCCACAGATTCTCAATCGGATTGGTATTTGGAGGCCAGGTAGACACCTTGAGCATTCCCAGGCAGGTTTTGTATGGTGCATTGTCCTGCTGGGGGGGGGCACTGCTATCAATGGGTGTCGTTGCTCATTTGAGGGGAGTTTTACTTGGCCTACAAAGGTGTATGGGTGGGGGGAGTGCATCATGTGGCATCCACATGAATGCCAGGACCCAAGTTTGAAATTGCATTGTTACAAGATGATCACTGTAATTCATTTCACTTGTCAGGGGTTTGAATGTTGTGTCTGCTCGGTGTATTTTATAAGTATAATATAGTAAATAGTCCTGTTTTTATAGTTTATGAAATGATGTATTTTAAAATGACTCATATTTGTGCAGAGAAAAAAGCGCAAATCATGCACCACGTTACCACAGGTTGTAACTACCAGTGGAGCTTTAAGCAAAGAGAAACAATGGGCTCATTTATGCAGCAAAAAAA
Organism: Epinephelus fuscoguttatus; assembly: GCF_011397635.1. NCBI lineage: Eukaryota > Metazoa > Chordata > Actinopteri > Perciformes > Serranidae > Epinephelus > Epinephelus fuscoguttatus. Next base: position 36,869,145 of record NC_064761.1, read on the forward strand.
GAAGAGCTATCATATACAGTACAGGCCAAAAGTTTGGACACACCTTCTCATTCAATGCGTTTTCTTTATTTTCATGACTATTTACATTGTAGATTCTCACTGAAGGCATCAAAACTATGAATGAACACATGTGGAGTTATGTACTTAACAAAAAAGGTGAAATAACTGAAAACATGTTTTATATTCTAGTTTCTTCAAAATAGCCACCCTTTGCTCTGATTACTGCTTTGCACACTCTTGGCATTCTCTCCATGAGCTTCAAGAGGTAGTCACCTGAAATGGTTTCCACTTCACAGGTGTGCCTTATCAGGGTTAATTAGTGGAATTTCTTGCTTTATCAATGGGGTTGGGACCATCAGTTGTGTTGTGCAGAAGTCAGGTTAATACACAGCCGACAGCCCTATTGGACAACTGTTAAAATTCATATTATGGCAAGAATCAATCAGCTAACTAAAGAAAAACGAGTGGCCATCATTACTTTAAGAAATGAAGGTCAGTCAGTCCGGAAAATTGCAAAAACTTTAAATGTGTCCCCAAGTGGAGTCGCAAAAACCATCAAGCGCTACAACGAAACTGGCACACATGAGGACTGACCCAGGAAAGGAAGACCAAGAGTCACCTCTGCTTCTGAGGATAAGTTCATCCGAGTCACCAGCCTCAGAAATGGCAAGTTAACAGCAGCTCAGATCAGAGACCAGATGAATGCCACACAGAGTTCTAGCAGCAGACCCATCTCTAGAACAACTGTTAAGAGGAGACTGCCGAATCAGGCCTTCATGGTCAAATAGCTGCTAGGAAACCACTGCTAAGGAGAGGCAACAAGCAGAAGAGATTTGTTTGGGCCAAGAAACACAAGGAATGGACATTAGACCAGTGGAAATCTGTGCTTTGGTCTGATGAGTCCAAATTTGAGATCTTTGGTTCCAACCGCCGTGTCTTTGTGAGACGCAGAAAAGGTGAACGGATGGATTCCACATGCCTGGTTCCCACTGTGAAGCATGGAGGAGGAGGTGTGATGGTGTGGGGGTGTTTTGCTGGTGACACTGTTGGGGATTTATTCAAAATTGAAGGCACACTGAACCAGCATGGCTACCACAGCATCCTGCAGCGACATGCCATCCCATCCGGTTTGCGTTTAGTTGGACGATCATTTATTTTCAACAGGACAATGACCCCAAACACACCTCCAGGCTGTGTAAGGGCTATTTGACCAAGAAGGAGAGTGATGGAGTGCTGCGGCAGATGACCTGGCCTCCACAGTCACCGGACCTGAACCCAATCGAGATGGTTTGGGGTGAGCTGGACCGCAGAGTGAAGGCAAAGGGGCCAACAAGTGCTAAACACCTCTGGGAACTCCTTCAAGACTGTTGGAAAACCATTTCAGGTGACTACCTCTTGAAGCTCATGGAGAGAATGCCAAGAGTGTGCAAAGCAGTAATCAGAGCAAAGGGTGGCTATTTTGAAGAAACTAGAATATAAAACATGTTTTCAGTTATTTCACCTTTTTTGTTAAGTACATAACTCCACATGTGTTCATTCATAGTTTTGATGCCTTCAGTGAGAATCTACAATGTAAATAGTCATGAAAATAAAGAAAACGCATTGAATGAGAAGGTGTGTCCAAACTTTTGGCCTGTACTGTACATTTTATTAATGACTGGGGCATCTTGCCATAAAGATTAATCATGCAGCGTCTTGTTTTACCGAGTCTGACTTTCATCCACAGGGAGGCCCTGCTGGCAGAAATGGGCGTAGCAATGCGAGAAGATGGCGGAACAGTTGGCGTGTTCTCTCCCAAGAAGGTAAGAAAGTATGAGACATCTGCAAAACACCACTGTGATCTAATACTTAGCATTTAAATAATTCACTAAAATGCTTGTTTATTTACCCCAAAGCCGTCCGATAGCCCTAGAAAGCCCCAGCCTGTGTTTATCGACACAGTCGGGCTGTTTTCCCCCAACGAGGTTTGTAGCTGTGAAGTGTTTAAAGCTGCCTCCTTCTCTGAGTGTTCTGAGTCTCACTTCACCAGGAGCCTCGCCAAGGCAGATCAGTCGAGGGTTTTTCTCTTTCATTAAGTGTTATCTGAAATCTGCTTCATTACTCACTTCAAACACTCCCTCGCTGCGCTGAAGGCAGCAATGGGTGTAAACATGGGGGGAAAGATAATGGTAGTGCCCCCATTTCAGTGATTTATGGCTGTTTGCCTGCAGCCCCATAACATCAGACTGAGACTACATTAAACAGTCATGCTGTGAAGCTGTGGGGAGTGAATCTGACTGCATGGTCTTAAGCATTGTTTGATGTTTGTTACTGGGAGAGAACTGTTTTTCTGCTCTCTGGAGTGCAGTGTATGCATGTGTTATATTGTAACTAACATATGGGTAATGAAAGATTAATGTATATTGCTCACTGAATTTCTACAGTAAGTAAATTATTCCTTGTTCTGTGTCAGACGCCTCATCTGGTGAATCTCAACGAGGATCCTCTGATGTCTGAGTGCCTGCTGTACTACATTAAAGACGGGATCACCAGGTTAGATATTATAAGACACTTTACAATCTAATATTAAGGTAATATAAAGGTATAGAGGAATTTTCTTCCTTTCCTAAAGTGCAGATCTACTACATGTCTTAAAGGAATACTTCACCAGCAAAATATTATTTTTTCTATCAGTTGCTCACCCCTTGTTATGTTGAAGTTATGAATACAGCTTTGTTGTTCTTGCAGTCCTCCACATTGAGCGAAGAATCCAAAATACTGACTACATTCACATAAAGAAAATATTCTGGTTTTGGCCTTACTCCTGCTCACATACAGCCATGCATACTCCAGTTAACGTGCCCTCACCTGCAGTTTATCGCATTAAAATAGGGAAAAGAACGGCTGTTGCCTGTGTCAGGATTTTTTCAAAGTTTTCCTCCAATGGCAACCACAGCCTCCCTCTTTCATTTCCTTAACTGTCATCTTGACATGGCCAGTGTTGTGATATTGATTGAGAATTGAGGCACATCCTGACTGTGCTGTATACATGTCAATAAGAATGCTTCTAAAGCGCCAATGATTCGCGACGAGACAAAACCATTGTAGAACATTTCACCGTCTCATCTAGATGCATTGGTGTGTACCGGCAGGTTTTTAGAACGTTGCAGAACGGCGCATTGCAAGAAGTCAAGAAGTTGCCTGTTTCAACTTGTCTCTTTGCGAATCTTTGGTCTGAACTGGGCTTAAAAGCCAAATAATATCGGCATATCCCACATGTCCTAATTGGTAAATGGTGCATTAGACTAATGCCTTATTCGGAAGATCCAAATGGAATATGCTGTGAACATGACCCGTATCACCCGTTACACTTTTTATTGGAATATAATTCCTTCTTAACCACTTTAAAACAGTAGTTGCCAGTTTCTTGGTGTAACTTGCTGTGTAGGCTGCTGTGTTAGAGCAGCAAAGAGTTGATTTAAACTCATGTTTTATGGTGTAAAACTACTTCAAAGTATCTGGGTCTATGATGGGTGCATAGACTTGTGTATTCGCAGATGCCCCATCCAGCATTTCAGCCAGTATTGGAGGCTCTTCCGATACTGGTATTGGTATCGGAGCAACTCTAGTACATGTAAACGTACCTAATCTTGATGAATTTTAGCCATAGGCATCCGCATTATATCCATTTGTGTGCGCAGTACGCCCCAAATGTATATTTTTTCGCAAAGACCCGGGCAGACACACGTTTAAATTTAATGGTCAACTAATGCTCAATGGAGAGTCTAAACATATCTTTTTTTTGTGGGTGAACTATCCCTTCATGAATGTTCAGTTGACGTATAAAATCAGTACTTTTTCTATTTCTGTTTTCTCTGTCATCATAGTGTCACTTTTTCTTCTACAGGGTAGGTCGTGTTGACGCCAGCAGCCGTCAGGACATCGTCCTCAGCGGCCACTTCATCAAGGACGAGCATTGCACCTTCACCAGTTCTACTGGTGCAACAGGAGAAAGTGAGCCATCTTTATCTTCTTCTCCAGGCTTGTAGTAGTGGAAGTTAAATACTGACAGACAGGAAGTGAAGTCTCATGTTGCCCTCTCTGTTCCTAAGTAGCAGTTGTGCTGGAGCCCTGTGAAGGAGCTGAGACTTATGTCAACGGGAAGAGAGTGACAGAGCCCACTGTCCTCAAATCAGGTCAGTAAGCTCCCCTGCTCTGTGTTCATGGTGACTACAGTAGAAACAACATGTATACGCTGTTCAAATGCACTTTGACTTCTTATTCCCGCAAAGGAAACCGCATCATCCTGGGGAAGAGCCATGTGTTCCGGTTCAACCACCCTGTGCAGGCCCGGGCAGAGAGGGAGAGGACCCCGTGTGCTGAAACCCCTGCTGAGCCCGTTGACTGGGCCTTCGCCCAGAGGGAGCTGCTGGACAAACAGGGCATCGACATGAAACAGGAAATGGAGCAGAGGTACTTTGGGGAAACAGTAAACCATTCAACTTTGTCAACAAAGGCTGTGTAGGTGGCAGAGTCTCACCACCATATTATAGACAGGGATAACAGAAGAGGAATACTGCTGGTAGCTGAAAGCGTCATAGCTGCCACGTTAAACTTTGCGACACTGCTACAAAAGCCAAAGTAGTATTTCCTTTCATCACGTCTATCAAACCCATCTTGTTCACCTGCGTTTGTGTCTTCAGGCTGCAGGAGTTGGAGGACCAGTATCGCAAAGAAAGAGAGGAGGCTAACAACCTTCTGGAGCAGCAGAGACTGGTACAGTACCGAGCAGATTTGTGTGCTGTTGACATGAATCATTAAAGGCACAGGAGGCTAGATCTGCAGTAGTCTTATATTGAATACCTCTAGGTATATATATACATGTGTATTTGCACCTCTTCTCCTCCCTCCTGTCATAGTCGTTTTTAAGGGGAACAGTGGCAGATAGCAGGTCAACGGTTTACGCCACATGGAAGTGGTACGTCATCTGAAAGCTGGAAGCCTGATGATTAATTTGAGATGCAGTTTAGCACTGTGTGTCAAGTTTTTCTAGTCTTAAATCTGTTGTAAACTTTGTGTTTTGGTTAGGCCCTTTTAGGACACTTTTTTACAAGTATATGATGGGCATTCCTGTGCTCCTTTATGCCTAATAAGTTGTTGCAGCAATTTTTGGGCTGGTATCATCTGTTACAGATTTGCTGCTACATTTCAGCATTTTTTTTACCACTTGAGAATTGATAATTTGGAGATTTCTGGAAGAATTGCATTTTTCAGCGATTGGATGGCAAGCCCCTCTGTTCTGGAAAAAAACTGAGCAACCCCCAATTTTTTTAAATACCTATGAAAGCCAAACATCCTCTGAATGCTCCAGGTCTCTAGTTTGTGGCTGTGACGTTTCATGTGGCTGTGATTATCCTAGAGGTCACTACAGGTCATTTTATACAGTGATGTCTTTAGACAAATTGTCTCATGACAGTGAAATGGCTACTAAGTGGGCCAGCGTCATCTCACATGAATAAATTGAATTAATTGAATCCACAAGAGTCTCATCTTTAGAGTCATAGCCAATTTATGCAAGACTTTTTAGGGACCCTAGTGTGGAGGAATATTGGATTACAACAGGCAAAAAGTAACACATTTGTACTGCATGTAATGGCAATGGTGGAAACTATTGTCTAGGTACCATGTCTGAAGGGTACTTTTGGTTCCAGAGGTACCATACTGAAAGTGTTTGGGGGAAATGGGGCTTCAGTGGCTTGTGTTGACATGGGTCTTCATTAATTCATCGTGTAGGATTATGAGAGCAAGCTGGAGGCTCTTCAGAAGCAAGTGGACCGTTACTACCCAGATGCCCCTGAAGAAGAGGAGGAGCCAGAGGAGGAAGGTAGTGCAAATTATTGGAAACATATTAATATCTATATTGTTCGAAGCATATCCTCACTGAGTGATGATGTGTGATCCTTTCTGCCCACAGTGCAATGGACAGAGAGGGAAAGAGAGCTGGCTGTGTGGAGTTCCCGTAAGTGGCGGTGCTACCAGTTCACCTCTCTCCGTGACCTGTTGTGGGGGAACGCCATCTTCCTGAAGGAGGCCAATGCCATTAGCGTGGAACTGAAGAAGAAGGTCCGACATGTTGTCATTTTAACATATACCCGCAGACTGATGTTAAAGTATGGCTCTCTGATCATACCATTTCTTTTTCTGCAGGTCCAGTTCCAGTTTGTGCTGCTCACAGACACGCTCTACTCTCCCCTGCCTCCAGACATGTTGCCCCCAGAGGCAACTAAGGACAGAGAGAAGCGACACTTCCCACGCACCATTGTGGCTGTGGAGGTGCAGGATCAGAAAAATGGAGCCACCCACTATTGGACATTAGAGAAACTAAGGTCAGTAACTTAGCAAGTCTTTACACTACAATGTTTATAAAAGGTTTAAGAACAACATATATGCTTATATGCTGTCACACAATATAATAATAAAGAGTAGAAACAAAAAAAAACTTTAAAAAGTCATTATAAGGGATACATTTCTGCTTGCAGGCAGCGGCTCGATCTGATGAGAGAGATGTACGATCGTGCTGCCGATGTGCCCAACAACACCACTGAAGACGGTGAGAATGTGATGACCGGAGGAGACCCTTTTTACGACCGCTTCCCCTGGTTCCGTCTGGTCGGCAGGTAAATGCTGCACACCACTGGCCCTGTAGAGTGTAGCAACAGGACAGGATGGCATTCACACTGAACTCATGCAAAGGTCAACAGCAGTGAGCAAACAGAAGCCCAGTGTTAGTCATTCACTTCAGGATAATGGAAGGCTGTTGGCTGTTATTACCACATATTGTGCATGTGGTCAGCTGATGGACAGATAATGACTGAGACACCAGGATGAGAGTAGTCTGCAGCCCACTTCATTACATTGTCTCTGTTGTTACACACTGAAGTCTGGTGTTCTCAGTCTGTGCTCTGAGTGCATTACTGTCATCAAATATCTTCTTACAGGGATTCATTTATTCAAACAGGTGATCACAAATGTGCACCAACAGCTTTTAAATGTATTAACTGAACATATTTTCTACAATAAACTGGTGCTCTATCTTATGGAGGATGAGAAATGACACACGTATCAATAAATAAATAAATGTTTAGATAAATACTGACCAAAAAAAAATAAATAAATACTGGAAAAATAAATAAATAAATACAAGGAAAAAATGGTGAAAATTGAAATAAATGTATAAAAAATACAAATTTATGAATACAGGCATAATTAAATAAATACGGAAAAATAATGTGTAAGAAAATACAGGAATAAATAAGTAAATAAATCAGAAAATAATAAATGAATGTGTGAGTAAATACAGGAATAAATAAACAGATAAGTCAGGAAGTAAATAAAAGAATAAATGAATAAGTGAGTAAATATATAAATAAATAAATTGGTAAATAAATAAAATAATTAATAAATGCTGAAATACTTACAAAAATAAATAAATGCATACATAAAAAAATAATTGTTAAAATAAATATGGAAATAAATAAATAAATGCATAAATAAAAGAATAATTGTTAAAATGAATATGGAAATAAATAAATAAGTAAATGCATAAATAAACTGCATAAATAAAAGAACAAATGTTAAAATTAATATGGAAATAAAGAGATAGATGCATATATAAATAAAAGTTGATAATTAAACAGGACATGTATGAATAACCTAAATTTATGTTTACATTTTTGTAAAGCTAGATTTATTTATTTGTGTATTTCTATTGATATGTTAATTAGTTATGCATTTATTTATTTACATATTTCTATAACATTTATTTATTCTTTTGTTTCTGTATTTATTTATACAATAATACATTTATTAATTGATATTGAAGTCATTATTCATCCTCCATAATCTTCTCTGAACTGATTTGACTCAGTACATTGACAGTTTCCTACTTTATATTTTCTGTGCTTCAATAATGAATGACGCTCGTTGTGTTTCTGGCAGCCAGTGTGAATATATTTCTCCTGAACATGGGCTCTTAGCTGTAACACAAAAGAACCAATTGAAATGATCAGTACATGCTAGTTGTTGCCTGGCTCGTTTTCTTAAATGGGGGGAAAAAATCATCTGAGGAACATTTGAGATTGACATTTCTTCAGTCCTCCTACTCAAAGCCTGCTCTTTCTTTCTCTCCCACTCTGGCACACAGCCTCCCAATCTCCCTGCCAAGCTCTGTCTCTCTTGCACACAGTCACACGGCCCCATTACATAATATGCAGCACCGAGCCTTTAATGTCATTTAGCTCCTGCAAGACAATCAAAAATGGTTCAGCAGTAATCTGAAAAATGTCCCCCCTGAAATATGTTGTTTGTCAGCTCGTTTTCTGTCTCTGTTGCTCACTCAATAAGTGAGTAATGCTGGCATATGTGGCCAGAGGCACCACATCTAATGAAATTTAGTTCCCCAGATAAATGATATATCAACAATCAACTGAAGTTGGATGTAGCAGTTTTTATTTTTTGGAGTGTGTACTTTGTGTACCAGTAGAGATAGCTTCAGTACACTGGTGGTGGAGGGATCCTGATTTTACTGTTGGATAACCTCACAAATGTCCACAGGGAATTATTGTTATACTGTATTTAAATGCTACTTATATGAATTTAGTCTTTTATAGATCAGTTTTTAATTCTAGAAGCCAGGTTAAATTGGATAGTTTGAAGTAAATATTAATGATGCGTCTTCGTTGATCCTCAGGGAGACGAGAAAACGGATTAAAAAAAACAATTTTAAGAAATAAATATAAGTTAAATTAGATAAAATATATATATATAATCTGTTAAAAAAAAAAAGAGAGAGAGAGGTGACTATACACACAATATTCAGAAATCCAGTTGTCAACTCTGGCAGCCATGATGTGTGTATTATCTATTTTTATAGTTATAAATATGAATAATAAAATGATATTCTATTTATTAAAATATATAAAAAATATGTGGTTTTATATATAACATATATATATTTAATTTACAGCAGATACAAGCAGAAGTTATAAATAAATGGAAAAAAGTAAATGAATAACCTCCCACTATCTATCAGTGACAGATGTTGGCTGATCAGGGGTTTGAATGAACACATGAACACACTCAACCTTTGCTGAACCACATCTGGCTCCTGTGATACCTTGAAGTGACTGGCCTTTGGGGAAACTAATCTTTTTTTCTACAGGGTGTCAATAATCATCTTCACGGTTTGGTACACTTAAAGGCTAACTTTGGTATTTTTCAACTTGGACCCTATTTTCCCATGGTTTTATATCTATGGACACATTCACACTGGTGCTATTTGGTCCACTTTAAACGAACCCTGGTCCGCTTCCACGGATAGTTCGGTTCGTTTGGAGTGGTGTGAACGCTCATTTGAGCTCTGGTGTGGACCAAACAAGTGAACCCTGGTCCGCTTGAAAACTGGGGGTCTCGGTTCACTTGCAAGTGAATCATTGTGCGGTTCGCTTACAGTGTTTTTGTGGTGACCAAGCCGGCTGACGGGGATGGATTTCTGTTTTCTGTCCTGGCCAATCAATGAGCTGGGTTTACTTCTTGGTCGTTTCGGGAAATACCGCCCCCAAATGAGCAGCTGTTGTAACTGCGTGATGTTGTCCAGGCAGTTTGGTGCGGTTTAAAAAGTGCAGTGTGAAAGTGAACCGAACCAAATGAAGGTGTGAAATTTTTCGGCATTCCCCGCCCAATCGAACCGAGTACCCCAGACTCTCCTGGTGTGAATGCACCCTAAGTGACTCATGGGAAATTGTTACAGTATGTGTTCACTCCTGGCATCTTTGCACCGTCACTTTACGTCCACTAAAAGTGTTTGCTTTTGCTACTGACAGGCTCCGATTGTTATTTTTAGTGTCTGGCAACATTATGGAAAAGATCCCGACAGAGATAGACCTTTTTGGTAAGGAGAAGGATCCTTTTCGCTTGACCAGAAACAGCTCCGAAATCGCTATCGCCCAACCAACCAGACTGATTTTAGCATGAATAGTGCTAGTATATTTTCACATCTAACTTGGTGAATTAAATGTTCTTTTCAACCAAACCAGAGTTTGTGATTGTTGGAACAGTGGAAAGAGGAACCAAGACAGCTTTTGTGAGTTTATTTAGTTTCTGTTGACTTTGAAGGAAACGTGCTTTACGATGATAAAATTTCCGTTTTTTTTAATGGAGTCTGGTGCGTTTGGCAATAGCAATTACAGGGCTGTCTCAGAAACAAAAAGGATCTAACTTAACAAAAAGGTCTCTCTGTAGGGACCTTATCTATAATGTTCTCAGACACTTGGGCAGCTGTGGCTAATCCACTAATCGGAAGTTCGGCGGTTCAATCCCCAGCTCCTCCAGTCTGCATGTTGAAGTACCGAACCCTTAATTGCTCCCGATGGCTGTTCCATCGCTGTGTGAGTGCATGAGTAGCAGATGGTACCTTGTACGGTAGCTTCGGCCACCAGTGTGTGAATGTGTGTGTGAATGGGTGAATGTGACATGTAGTGTGAAAGCACTTTAAGTGGTTGGAAGACTAGAAAGGCGCTCTACAAGTGCAGTCCATTTACTAAGAATAATATTCTGAGCTTGTCAGTGGCAAAAACACTTTCAGTGGACGTACATTGACGGTTTGAACATGTCCCGACTGGTTACAGTGCAGCCGCTCTCACTCAATACTGGACTGCTTTCAAAAGTTACTGTACAAAAACGTGGGAAAACAGGGTCCAGGTTGTTAAAATACCACAGTTACCCTTTGAGTACTGTACATGCACTCTCAGCAAAGGCGATAAAACACTTGTCTCACACTCTCTGTGTCTTCACTGTACACACTAAACGGTCAGTGAAAGCTTTGGCTGAAAGGGAGGAAGGTTTTCTCCTGTGGTCCGGACCATATGGTGCTCTACTGCCCCTCTTGTTTGAACAAGTGTGTGCTTTCTATCTAACTGTTCTAACCTAGTTCCCATGTCTCTGGCTGCACCAGAAACCCCATTTTCAACACATGCATGAGCGAGCGCATGAGTGACCCCACCCCATCCCCGACCCTCTCCAACTCTGAAATTACTGAGCTGGCTGACCCGCAGCTGGAGGGTCGAGGGGAGGAGGAGGAGTTGGAGGAGTTGGATGACCTGGACGATGATATCTTTTTGGACGACCCGTGCTCGGAGCTCGGGGGAGAGGATGATGATGATGATGATGATGATGATGATGATGATGATGATGAGGGAGAGCTCTGCCGAGGCTCCAGCGAAGGCCAGGATCCCTTTTACGACCGCTCACCATTATTCAGTGTAGTGGGAAGGTTGGTGAGGTTTCGGGAGCATGCTGGTGGAGGAAACTAGCTCTTTCACGCTGAGACACAGGGTCTGTTTCCCTCGACAGACATCAGCACAGATGAAACTGCATTTTTGAAAATACAGAACACAACACAGATACAGTACAAGAGTGCTCTCACAAAGTCCTCAAAGCCCTGTGTGCATCAGTACATGCACGAAATTGAGGTTTCTGCAACCATATGAGTGTCGAGAGTGTCTTTTAGGTTTACAAAGAGACATCATTGTACTGTCCAGCTGGGACAAGTAAGCTTTTGTTGTAACATAATAATCTTAATATTGGGGTACTTTAGATAGATAGCTTCAGCGGAGATTTGAAAACCAATGTGGGAATTTAATTCATTTCATCTTCTGAAAGCTACAGCTGGTAACTTTTATATAAAAAAGTTTTTGTTATATTTGCTGTATCCAGACAGAAGCACAGGAGACTGATAATGTGTGAAGAAAATCATGTCACTCTGCCTCCTAATGGCATTTGCAAGAATGCACCTGCTGAATGAAAACCGAGGTGTCTCTAATGCAGTTGTCAATCATGTCAGTCTGTGCTCGTGAGCTGCATTCAGCCTGTCAAACAAGGCTGATCAATGTCAAAAGAGCTCCAGCAACACTTGTGGTATCAAAAACAACTTTATTGAACAAGGCTGATCAAACATGATTTAAGGTTCTGTTACTGCATTGCCTTTTTCTCACCTCAGATGTTTTCAGAAACATATTTTAGTGAACTCTTTAGGTGGGCGGTGCTTGGTACTTGCTCGATTGCTTCCGACATGGCGGCCAGTTGCAAACTTTCTCATTTTACAGCTAAACAGTACACTAATAGCCTGGAAATCCAGACTCAAATCTAGAACGATTTTGAGTCTGGCCCTCACCGATACACCTTTCCTACCCAAGGGGCGGCACTAACTGAGGCATTTCAAATGCCGCCACATGCAACTGGATAACACGACGGCCAATCACAGCAAAAAACAAGGTGACATATTCACTGCACTAAGCCCCATTTGTTTGCCGAACAGTGGGGCTTACTGATATATTATGCTTTTGCCGTATCCTGTTGGCAAAACGGCAAAAACGTCCTTCCTGGAAGGGAAGGCTTCTAGGGCAGTCTTCTGTTCCTCTCTCAAGGAAAAAGATAAGTGTAGTTGGCTTAGTGTTTCTTCCAAAGCTAAACGGAATGGACACGGTCCTTCGGCAGCTGCCATCTTGGCTGTTTACTTTTCGACTCCTACGGTGCAGCGCTGTCCTCATCATGTTACGCCCGCCCAGAGCCTGCCTCCGTCAGATAGACTGATCTGATTGGTCCGATTAGTGATTCAGCGGGCTCTGCTCGTCGGGGCCAGATCCCCGTGCAGAGCAAATTCAAATTTGCTAGGGGCGGGGCATCTGGATTTCCAGGTTAGTACACTGAAGTATGTTTCTGAAAAAAAAATATGGCTACCATTCACATGGTGCTCTGTGGCTGGCTCTCAGGCTTCTGGGTGCTTTGGGGCACTTCTGCCTCTTGTCTTAATCCAGTCATCTCACCCAGATGCACTGTCAAGTCCCAAAATTTGGCACTAATGGATTTAACATAATTCGGTACTTGTTCACATCAACATAATTCAATGGGTAGGCATTACCAAGTGTGGTACCCAACCAAAGCCCTGATCGGGAAACTCAGGCCCGACCTTACATGAACTGGCACGGTTTCTGTCCAAGCGTGACCCGAGCCCAAACCTGATTAAAAATCCAAATTTCTACTGTAAAAGTATCTCTCCCAACCCTCCGCTATATTTCTCAGTTGTTCCGTCACGTTTCTACTGTCAGTTGCAGTTCTCTCCTTATTCTTTCGATTCAGTTCAGTAAACTCCTGCCATTTACACACAGGAACTGCCAGTTGCATAAACGAAACACTGGTGAATTGGCGAAAACCCAACCTGATTCAAGGCTGTTGGAAAAATGAGACATTACAGAGCAGCCCCGCCCAAACCCAGCGGGCTGGGTCAGGCCCATTTGGACTTGGGCAGAGAATTAGAGCTCTATACCCAGCCCAACCCTAGTCGGAGCAGAATTTTGATTTATTGATCAGTGCTGCCTAGTTTGACAGTTTGACTGCAGCTCACGAGCAGTGATTGACAGCTGCCTGATGCTCTGATTGGTTGTTTCCATCCATCATGGTGGCTTCTTGCAAATGCCATTGGAAGCACTTCAAGGAGGAAGAGGGCCATGTTTTTTTTTTCACAGATCATCTGTCTCATGTACTTTTGTGTGGATATAGTGACAGTTTCATCAACATGACAAAAACCTACTTTTATAAAAGTTACCAGCTCCAGCTTTAAATACTTCCTGCTTGATCAAAACACCAAGTCAATCTATCCACTTAAGTTTCTATTCCCTGTCTCAGTTGTCACTGTCACTGTGTCCCATGTTTGAGACACAAATGTTCTCAAATGTCAAACCACTACACAGATTTTTTTCATGATACTGAGTGGACACCGGAGTAGACATTTCTGGGCTTCAAGGTTTATCTTTTGCTCTCTATCTTTAATCTCATCAAATCTGACTGTTGCTTGATTTTCCTTGTTTTTTCCTTTGCTGTTTTTTTTCACACTAACTTAAAAGCTTCTCCTTCATATTCAAATTCTACTTGTAAAAAAAATCCTTTGTGTCAGCCCAGGGTGGGTCGGTTCATACCACTTGTTTCCATGTAAATCCAAGCAAAGTTGATGCTCAACGGCTGCTTGAGGTGTGTGTCTCACTTATGTGTGGCTAAAAGCAATCGAGCGGCTTTTACAGAAGACCATTCACTCGCCAAAGCACTGACATGTCTCATGGAGTATATTCAGGTCTGATTTGCATAACACAGGAACCCACAGCGAAATGTTCTCAGCCTGCTGTGAAACCTGAAAGAGTCTGGGAACGATTCATATGAATAGCAAAGTGGTGTTCAAGGAAGACTCAAAATCTCAAGATGAAAGAGCTGGTTTCTACTGCAGCTGTCTCTTTTAGGCATGCCAGAGCACAAGTCTTTTCATTTTGACCTTTTTTGTCAATTTTTACTTGAATACGTCTGATGATGAACTAGTGCCCCTCTTTTGCACAAATTAGCACTTCGACCCAGGAGGTGCACTTTGATTTCTGATGTCATTCGTTGTTTTTTTTGGTGTAGCATACGATATATCAAGCTGTTGGCAGTTTTTATTCAAGCTGAGCCATGTTCCGTATGATGATTTCTGTTCCATTTGCTTTTGATTCCTTTGAGTCAAGACGTTGAAAGCATTTTTGTTCACCCTTTTTTTGTCCTGAGCATGCCTTCTTTGCACCTCACCAATCTTGTCATAAGCCTCTCCCTTTTAACACTCTCCACCCTTAAATGTCTACCCCTATTAGCTTGTGGAAAATGTGGTCCTCGACTGCAAGATCAAGTATTGTAGCTAAAAACTAGAGACTGAGAAACCAAGAAATAGGAACATTTCTAGTGCAGTGCATTTATATTCTCAAAACTCAATCTTTGTCACCTCCCCCGAAGTATTTTCAAATCTAATGCAAAGTGCCTCAAGTGCTCGTTTTGGCTCTGTACATTTGATATGTAGGGTAGTGTTATCATATTGAGGCACATTTACGATGCACATGTTAGTGCAGTAGCATACACCGATCAGCCAAAACATTACAACCCCTGACAGGTGAAGTCAATAACGGATCATCTTCTTACAATGCAGTCTTCTGCTGTGGAAACAGTGTCACGCTCAACCCACCCAAACACCACTGCAGACCAAATACACCCCTCATGGCAACGGCACTCCCCTATGGTGGTAGGGCCAAAGGTGTCAACCTGGCCTCCAAATTTTCTAGTCCCCAAACTGATTGAGCATTTGTGGGACATGGCAGTACCCCAGAGATACGCCCAATCCACAGTGGGGCCTCCTTGGATCGGACTTGGCTCTGACATGTCAAGGCATGGACACAGGATCTCTGGGGTGGTGTCTGGCACCAAGGCATTGGTGACAGTTCCTTTGAGACCTGTTGGTTGTGAAGTGGGATATTAGCATGTCCTGCAGATGCTCAGTCAGATTTGAATATGGGGAATACAGAGGCCAGGTTGATGCCTTGAGTTCTTCGTCACGTTCCTTGGACCATCCCTGAGCAGGTTTTGCTGTGTGGCATGACACATTTTCCTGCTGGGGGGGCCACTACCATTGGGGTACTTTGTCCGCAACAGTGTTTAGGTTTGGTCAAGTGGCATCCACATGAATGCCTTGACCAAAGGTCGAACCAGCAGAACATTGCCTTGTAACGAGACTATCAAAGTTAGTCACTTCACCTGCCAGTGGTCTTAATGTTTTGGCTGATTGGTGTATATTCATTAAGCAATGCTAAGAAAACATTGTTTCAGGAATTGCTCATGAGGAAATCATCTGCTGTCCAGCTTAGTAAAGAGCTGGTTTCCAATTGTTTGCAATTATTTAAAGAATGACCCTTACACACATGCTCCTTAGCCTCACCAAGCTTTCATCAACACAATACAAAAGTTCAGGAAGACTGCATGTGACCCATAATTGTCCTGAGAATGTCATTATGTATAGATGGTGAGGAAAAGCCCCCACAAAGCGATAGTAAAGGGCAGCCATGGCCATCGCAAGAGCAGTCCCAGCTTCTGTTTGGTTGCTTTGCAGCTCTGTGTTCTGTTGTCCAGTCCAGTCAAATTTTTATCAACTATGAGATAATCACCTCAGCTGGGCTGTTTTTAATCTTTTATCATTTGTTTCTCTTTCTGCCTCCTGTCCAGGGCTTTTGTTTATCTGAGTAACCTGCTGTACCCGGTTCCTCTCGTCCACCGTGTGGCCATCGTCAGCGAGAAGGGCGAAGTGAAGGGCTTCCTCCGGGTGGCGGTGCAGGCTATATCAGGTAAGGCTTGGATCCTCAGCCTCACCATTAATGGATCCCAGGTTTCCCATTCTTCCTGCCGATGCTTCACATTAATTAAAAAGCTTGGTTGCTTAAAAGTTTTTTGGTTTGGAAGCTTGTAAAAACTTAGTTCTAGATTCTTTACCCCGTTAGTAGTGCATCACACCTCACAGCAACTTTTAGACATTTTTGTTTTGTTTGCGAGCAGGTGTAAGTGACAAAGAGGCAATACAACATCAATGGAGAGCAATGAATTGTTTTCCCCTCCAGTTAAGTTATTTAAGAGGGATTGAAAGGACAGGCTGTGTGTGACTTCCTGAGGGAGTGAAGTGAAGGTGCTTTGTGTTTCCCTCCAGCTGATGAGGAAGCTCCAGACTACGGCTCAGGAGTGAGGCAGTCAGGCACTGCCAAAATCTCATTTGAGGATCAGCAATATGAAAAGGTAGAGAGTGTCACTATACGTAGACGATACTGGATTTACCTGTACACACTAACCAGCTAACCAGTCTGTTTTGCACCTTGCAGTTCCAGTCTGAAACCTGCTCAGTAGGACTGTCCCGTACAGGGATTTCACAGGAGGAGCTGCGCATAGTGGAGGGGGAGGGGCAGAACGCAGAACTGGGACCCTCAGCTGATGAGGTCAACAACAACACATGTGCGGGTAATTGTATTATATGAGTGAATGGATACATGGTTTGAGGTGTGTGTTTAGTGTACCACTTGGCCCCAGACTTTCTGCGTGAAAGACTCATGATGGACTCAGTCCTGAGGGTCGAAGCAGGGAGCAGGTGATACTTGGCCCAAATCAGCCTAGATCAGTGTCCCAAATCCCAGCAAAACCTCATTCAGTCATGGTTCATGTTGGGCTGCAACCATGGACTGTTTTGAAGCCAGATGGCATCTCGGCTGAACTGCAAATTACAACTGTTCTACAGCGCTTGACTGCACCACACCACAGGCTGTATCTCTTGTAGCTGCTGCAGAAGTGGGCCAACTACATGTTGCATTAAATCGAAGAATGCTTGTGTTGATTGGCAGTGAGCAAAACCATATGACTAGTGACTGGAGAAGTTTTGACACAACTTCGCACTGGATTACTTCGGTCGATTCGTTAAAAATATGGAGTACCAATTCCCAGCCCTGCCAGGATGCCGGCTTCAACCTGTGTCTGATTTTTATGTTGCTTTCCTCACAGCTGGTGCGGATGAGCTGGAGACTCCACTGAAGAGTGTGGATGGAACGCTTGACACGACTTTGGAGCACCTGAGGATCGGTAACATTTTTACCTTCAGGGTGACGGTCCTGCAAGCCTCCAGCA
Source organism: Epinephelus fuscoguttatus (assembly GCF_011397635.1). Lineage (NCBI taxonomy): Eukaryota > Metazoa > Chordata > Actinopteri > Perciformes > Serranidae > Epinephelus > Epinephelus fuscoguttatus. The sequence goes on from NC_064761.1 coordinate 36,886,683, forward strand.
TCTCTGCAGAATATGCTGACATCTTCTGCCAGTTCAAGTGGGTTTTTAGTTGTACATTTTTCCCATGATTGTTATTATGTTCCTTTCACAGTTTCACATGTAAATGATTCAATTTGGATTGATTTCAGTTTCATCCACCGCCACGATGAGGCCTTCTCCACTGAACCCCTAAAGAACACAGGCCGCGGCCCGCCTCTCGGCTTTTACCATGTGCAGAATGTAAGACGCATCAGACAGATCCTCTACAATGATGACTTGTTGCTGCAGGTTTTCATTAAGGGCTTTAACATCACTGTGTTGCTGTTCATAGATTGCTGTTGAAGTGACCAAATCCTTTGTCGACTACATCAAGACTCAGCCAATTGTGTTTGAAGTGTTTGGACACTACCAGAAACAGCCTTTCCTCCCACTTTGCAAAGACGTCATCAGGTACCTGGCTGAGAAGTCACATAGTCTGCACACCTTGTCGACCACAGGGACTTTCCCAGGGACTAGAAGCATTTGAGCAACTCATTGCATTGTGACCACAGGGATCTAAATTAAGTTCCGAGTATGTTATTGTTTTAGGGTGTTGTTTGCAGGGATGACTGTTGCTGATTGGTCAGAAACACACAGTGCTGCTGCTTCAACTTGTGTATCACTTTGTTCACAAAATAAGGAAGTGCTTAAGCATCGATTTAGGATCAGTTTAGGAGAGAACATATATCTTTGTTGATAACCTTACAAGTAAAAATTAGCTTTTGTTGACGGCCCCCAACTTATTTTAAAAAAGAAAGAAAGAAAAAAGACACGCTGTGGTGCTGTGACAAAGCCATGAATTAGAGAAATAAAACGTTATTTTTATTTTCTGATAGTTTCACAGCAGTCATGTTCTACATTTCAACACTCAACAGATGATTTAGGGCCAGTCCCAATACCCCCGCCTACCTCTTAGCCCTACCCAGATTTATGCCTCGAGGGGTAGGAGAGTCCACCCTTGCGGTATGAAACTAGCCCTTTGGAGCGAGGGATTTCAGATGCTGACTTGCCAGTGAGGGGTAGACATCGCCATGGCTACCACCGAGCAAGAGACAGGGGAAAAAAGTTTTTATTGCTAGTCACGATGTCTAGATTGGAGTTGACAGAAGCTAGCTAGCTCGCACTATCTGGCGTCTGTCATCTGTCCTGTTCTACAAAATTGTCTGATTTTTCACATTACGATAACACGTTAGCTAGTATAACTATGCTGCCTTGTAATGTTAGCTGGTTGGCTAGCTGGCTAGCAGAAATCCCCTGTTGTACATATCTTATTACTCTAATGGTACGTTAGTAGCAAGCATAATAGTAGCTAACATTACCATTATGTTGTAGATGCCGGTTGGAAATGTAGATGGCTCGCAGCTCCCTGTTTAAAATAGTTAAGTATGTGTGAACGTAACCGACACGGTGACGTAGTGAGTGGTGTCCCAATTCCTAGCGAAAGATTTCAGCCCCTACCCCTCGTTGCTTCATGTAAAGGGGCTAGGGGTAGTGGACAAGGGGGGGTATTGGGATTGGGCCTTACTGTGGCGACAGATGGTCTTTGATATCCAACTTGCACTAGGGCTATGCAGCAGTAAATGTCGTTGCAGTGAAGCAAACCAAAGATGTATTTTTTTCTAAACAGGTTTTGTAGATGAAATGGGCGAGCACACTGAACTGCAGACTGCAGAGTGTGTTATCACCTTCAACCACCAGCAGTTTGATTCCTGTTATGTTGCTTTTTCACACGTCAACGAACTATTTCAGCTAATCGTCATGGGTCTGTAGCCACAGTGGAAACGAAGATAGTTGTCCCTGGAACTATAAGCTCCAGTAACTGTGGATCGAAATGCAGCTATAGATTTGATGCATGTGGTTGTGTTTTAATAAAATGACGCATTATGTTTTGTTATTTCCAAACCCAGTCCACTGCGTCCCTGCAGAAGACAGTTCCCACGAGTGATGCCTCTGTCCAAACCAGGTAGGTAAACTCCTTGCAGAGTCACTTTGCTTTGAATTCCACTATTTATTCATGTTGTATTGTCTTTGTACTGGTGTCCCTGCAAGCCATGTCATCTTAGCTTCATGTTGTTGGGTACGAGCAGTTGACTCTGATGCCTCGCCGGGCCGGGAGAAATCGTTGGACCTGATCCGATACCTGGTCCCAGATGTGTTCAATGGGGCGCTGGTGGACTCGCTGTCAGGCCACGCTCTGTCTGCCGCTGGCGTGGCTGCTTCCTTCTTACTGGAAGTAAACGAGCGAGCTCAGCCGACAGCACCACCCACCTCTATCTGTTCAGTTATTAAAGCTCAGAAGCCGGGTTGGTTACTGACGTTGGATCCAAGAGAATCCTGTGACTGAAAGCCTTTTTTTATATCAAGTGTGTATCTTGGTGTAACTTAAAAAATACTCCAAGGCCAAGAGACTGTTGTGCCGCATTACAATTAATGAACTGATGACTATTTCAAAGTATTTTTTTTCTGGAGAGATTCAAGCTGCAGTGACAGCAAAACAGGAGAAATAATTAGTATGTTTCATAGTTTATGTTACAGTTACTACTGGTCACTGATTAGCAGAACCTGTGAGAGTGTTAAAGCTAAAACTATTTGATATAAAAAGATAGTTTTCTGGTGTCAGGATTCAGTTGGATCGGCTCTCTGGTGTACTGTGTGTTGACTTTTGACCTGCGTGGTGGATTCTCCTTGCAGTTCCTCCTTTGAGCTCTTGTTGAAATGGATCACAGTGCCTTTCTGCTACAGTAGCCAGTCAGTTATACGGTATATGTATATATTACCCAGATAAAATAAGACTTATTGATCTCCAGAAGGAGAAATTCACATTACAGTAGGATGATAAAGTTGTGCATTGTGCAGATATATATGTGCAGAACACATATAAAATACTATTATGTTTGCTTCAGTTTGGATTAAACTGCATGTAAATGTTTTTTTTTCATGCAACTCTTAACTCCTTTTGGGAACTACCTTCAATTGGAGGAATGAAGTGTCAGACAAAATTTATATGGAGGATGAAAAATGACATAAGTATCAACAAATAAATGTATCAGTAAATACACTAAGAAATTAATATGAAAATACAAAAAGTAAAGAAAAGATAAATGCAGAGAGTAATATGGATATTAATAAATAAATGCAAATAAAAAATAAATGCAGTTTAGAACATCCTACCTCACAAACATAAAGACAGAGACATGCAGAAATCAACAAATGTGATTGTACAAAAATTTAGAAATAAATGTAAGATATTTTTTATATACTGTTTAATTATCAGCTTTTATTTATTTATGTATTTATCTATTTATTTCCATATTTATTTTTGCATTAATTTGTTCTTTTATTTTAATTTTTTATTTACAGATTTATTTGTTTTTTTAATTCCTGTATTTATCTATAAATTTATTTATTTTTTTATTTATACTTAAGTCATTTGTTGTCCTCCGTAGGTTTAATACTTGCCACAAAACAATGACGTTCAACAAAAAGGACAAAATACTGCTCAAAGACTTTGTGCATATACTTCTCCTCATGCACGGGGTATATTTGTTAGTACAAAGGGCCGTCTTTCAAAGTCAGAACCCACAGAGCCAGAGCTCGCAAAGGTTTATGAATACACATGTAAAATCTGAAATTACCTAGATAAACAAAGATTCTCTCATGAAGTTTAGTGGTGTTCTCATTTAAGAGAGGACTGCAGAGTTGCCAGTTAATCTGCTAAAGGAAAGGAGCTCCTTCTATAGGACTGAGTGGTTCCTCTCTTCCCCTGCATCACTCATTTCCTTTCTTCTTTCCTCTCTCTCTTTCCTCTGTAGGTGTAGAGCAGCTCCCTGCTGTGAGCCTCTAGTCTGCTGCTGTCTCCCCCCTACCTGTCTTACACTCTCTATCTCCTTCTCTAACACAGTTCCTGCCACCAAGCTGACAGCGATGACCCGCCCGCAGGCAGGACCTTGTCACTGCAAATATGATCTCATGGTATTCTTTGAGATCTGCGAGCTGGAGGCCACTGGAGAGTGAGTATCCTGTGTCACCCCTCGCCAAGCACTCAGTTTGGGATGATTTGGCAGAGCTTTCCATGAAATTATTTTCTAGTATTGTTACGATCTAGCTTGTAAAGGGAAAGGGAAGCAAAATATAACCAGGAGAACCAGAAACAGATCAGCCCTCCCTCGCTGCACCTAGTGTCTCTAAACAGGTGAGGTTTTTCTACCAGTGTGATAATCAGTTTTATTGAGTCTATGCCTGGCCCAGTCCTTTGGTAGATTTGCAAGTACCTCAATACTAGTTTTACAGTTAATTGCACCCTCTGGATTGGAAATTTGAATTTCTGTAATTATTAAAAGGTCCGTAATTAAAGGCCATAAACAAATGCTTCCTGTATGCAGACCTTCTATTGTATCCCTCGTCATACAATTGAGTTGACCCAAGAGTTCTGTTGAGCTCACACAGAGGCCAAAAAGAGTGCACCCGAAAAGCACCTTAGAGGACACCATCCCGTTATCACTAGCTCCGTCTGCTGTGACCCTCCAACACTGCAGCTCCGGTGACATTAGGGATGTGTCGTGTCCCATGATGCTTCTCAAAGTCAAGGATGCTTCCTTGGTAATACGGGTCCTTCCAAGTTGGGTCTTACAGAGGCTTCTTCCCAGCGTTCGGTGAGGACATATTGGAACAAGCTAGCGTCACTGAAGAGGCCCTGTCTTCAATTCTGGCAAATTGTGTGCAAAGAATTGTGGGTTCTTAATGCCCGCTGAGGATACACACATGCATCCTTGAAAATTCTCATTAGAATTTGAAGGTTCCTCGACACTGGAACAGTCCTTTGGCAGGATTTGATGATGTAGCCTCAGCTGTTTAAGGATCCTTCCTTGACTTTGAGAAACACCACTAGCTTTTTCACTGAATAGCCCTGGCCACCCCCACTCTTTGCTACCTGCCTGAGGAGCCAGGGCCAGCCAGGCGACCACACATCCTACCTATGAGGCTTGTTTTCATCTGTGTCTTTCCAGCTACATCCCTGCTGTGGTGGACCACAGAGGAGGAATGCCTTGTCATGGCACATTCCTGCTGCACCAGGTAAGTCACACTGTGAGGTAATATAAGATTTGGAATATTTTAAATGAACTGAACACAACCACAGGTCTTCTTCTTTCTTTCCTGCCTGTGTTTTTTGACAATCACAGGGCCTGCAGAGGAGAATCACTGTTACCATTGTACATGAGTCAGGAGGGGACATGGAGTGGAGGGACATACGTGAGCTTGTTGTGGGTAGGTTTGTTTTTCTTACCCTGACAATCAAACATCCCATCAGCTGTGGTGTTACCTTGTGTATGAGCTGTTCTAACTGAGGCACTTTGGTTTTCGTAGGTCGTCTCCGCAACACCCCAGAAGCTGATGAGACAATCATTGACCCTAATATTCTCTCTCTCAACATCCTGTCTGCTGGGTACGTCAGGCCCATGCAGGATGACCGGTATGTACTGGTGCAGACATTTGATGGAGTCGATCAGATCTGTGCCAGTGGAGTAAAACACTGAGTCAGGCTGTATCAGATTTTCAACACATTAGGGGAGAGTTCAGTATTATATGTTTGTTTATTCAAAGGTTGTGGCAACTTTGCTGATTTTGGAAACTTCTACATGGTTCAGATTTTCACGTCAACAACAGTGTTATCTGAGGACCTCACTTGATTACTGTTGTGGCAGCTCCTTCACTGGCACACGGGCACATGCATGGCAGAATGAACGAGCTGTACCTGTCCAACAGAAAGCATGGCAGAGGAGAATGTTATAACAAATCCCAGCAGGTTATTTTCTTATTTATCGTTGTGTCTGCATGAGTAAAGTTCCCTCTGTCTAACTGCAGGAGGCCACACATAAATAAACCCAAGTGACGATGAGCAAAGTGAATCAAGGTGTTATTTAAGAGCAGTTTTTGAAGTCTGCCACATCAGTAGTTATGAATTCACTTGTCCATGCTGGCTGTGCGACCCTCCTTGATGTTAATTTGTGCTTCCTGTCCGTTTGACTGTCATCGTGACGCCTACATGTTGCATCTCACCTTGTTTATCACCTCACCTCTAACCCGTCTCATCTCACAGCCATGATTAGATCTACTAACCCAAACACTGACCTGCTTATAGACATCAAGAATTTTGAATTCACTGTCTCACTGCTGAACGGACAGGCTTTCGTTAAAGGTATACTATGCAGGATATTTCTAAAGAAACAGAAATAAAAAAACAGTGTATCATCATTGTGACCCACTCTCAGTTTGTGGTGGCCTTTGCCTTCTGCCTGGATTTTCTAATTCTCTTCTTCAGCACACATCCAAGAGGAAGCTACAGGTATCATAGACACAGTGCCAGAAAAAAACGAAATACGGCAAGGCAAAATGCCAATCTGGGGTCGGCTTTCGCTTTAAATTTCACTGGTGATACTGTTTACACACACTAACTGGCAGTTCCTATATAGTATACCTTTAATTAATCCAGTAACACACCAATATGAAATTAAAATGCATGGCTTTCTGACTCCAGCATCATGTATCACTGCAAGTAGTGCAAAATGACTAACAAACCTTGAACAATCTATATCTGGACTCAGTATGATGCCATAGTGTACAGTGGACATACAACATTTCATCATCACTTTATTGAATCCCTTGATTAAAAGCCCTGTGATTTTGGGTGTGTTGCAATATTGCAGCCTAATTTGTAGAGTAGCAGGTGTAGGTGTAGCCTGAATGAAACGCACAGGAAACAACAACCCAACAGACCAGTGTTGTTGTTAAAATACATTGAATGTCTTACTAACATCATACAATTCACCATAAGACAAAAGACATGAGGTAGCGCTTTGTGACTGTGACATCTAATGTAAAAAAAAAAAGTAATTAAATTGTGTATAATATTTGTGTTGTTCTGCAGCCAGCCAGTAGAGGGCAGCAGAGTTCTTTAAGACTAGAGTCCCTATAATGTGAACTTGTGTTTAGACATGTTTATCCAGTCATTACTGACCGCTGTTAACTCTTCACTGGCTTGTCTTTTAACATCTAAAATCACTCATTATTAACTTCACCTCTGCATAACTATTTAGTGGCAGCTATGTTTAGTGTATTATATTGTAGATTTTCTATTCATGTATTTAGCCGACATTATTGTACTATCCAAGTTCAATTTGTGAGAACTGTAAAGTATTTTTGACATTTAACTTATGATTTTGTGACCCCTCTGTTTTTTGGCTCATTGCTTAATCCCTCTGCTTTCCCAACCACTCTCCAAAAAGCCTAACAATGCATCACCCAGGCCTGGGTGTACTGAGTTTTTTAAGGGTCAGTTCAACCCCAAAATCAAAAATACATATTTTGCCTCTTACCTGTCGTGCTCATTATCAATTTAGATTTTTCTATGATGTGAGTTGCAGAGTGTTGAAGATATCGGCCGTAGACATGTCTGCCTTCTCTCCAATATACTGGAACTAGATGACACTTGGCTTGTGGTGCCAAGAGAGCCAAAAAATACATTTGAAAAACTCAACAGCTATGTCTCTTCGCAGAAATCATGACGCGGTGACTCAAGATAATCCACAGACCTTGTTGTGAGCAGTTTCATGTAGGAACTATTTTCTATTTTGCTATTTTGATGCATCACAAAATTAGATTTCTGTACATGATTTATTTTTCCCACACCCATATTGTCCACCAAACTTCACACTCCAACCGTATCACTGTGCACAAGGAAACATCCTTCTGCAAGCTCACCAAGCACCGCTAAGCTAGCTAATGTTACAGCACAGGCGAGGAGGACGCCATTAATGTTCGCATCTTGTGCTGTCATGAGCACGAGCTTCTCATCCATGAGAAGATGCACGCTTCCTTCTGCGCAGTGATACAGTTTGCGGGTGTTGTTTGGTAGACAGACAAATAGATGCTGTACGGGTATCGTGGGGCAGAAGGAATACTGGAGAAAAGAGAGAGGGCAGACATCATTGTGGCCAATTTTTCCCAACACTCTGCAACCCACACCAAAACAATCTAGACTGATAAACAGCACTACAGGTAAGAGGAGGAATATGTGTTTTTGATTTGGGGGTAAACTGTCCCTTTAATCTTAAGCAACCAAACGCTCCACGCAGCACTGTCCAGCGCCCCTGCTTGACCAGCTTTTTTTTTTTGACCATGGTGCTGCACCCTTAAGGTTTTCAGCCCTCAATGTTTGTCCTGTTCAGGCCTCACTGGCCAGTAATTGGGTTTAAGGGCTCAGCACCGTGTCAGGCTGCGGTCCAGTGTGGTCTCTGCTCAGTCTTTCAGAGACTAACATCAAGGTATTTATGGATGCTAACATTTTTCTCCCTCCAGTCCACTAACAGAATGTTGTTTTTTGCTTTTGCAGACAGTTTCTTGATTCGGACATGCCTAGGTATATTATTTTGCCTCTCTTCTCATGCTCTTAAGTTACACAAACATCTCATCTTTCTAATGTCCTCGACACCCTGTCATTCCTACTCAGCGTCCCGTGATTTCCTTCTCCTACTATGCCATTTCTATCAGGAATTTCATCTGTGCTTCTTTGTTTTCTCCCCCTCATGCGAAGTGAGGGATGTGGTTCTGCATGTCCCCGGTTCTCTTGCTGCGCTGGGTGTGTGTTTGAGCTGTTATCAGGCTGCGGTTTATGATGGACAGGATCTGCATGGCTCGCTTTGCTTCAACGTGAATCCTTGGCTGTGTCTCTGCTGGAGGTGTCGTGGGGCCAGTATCACACTCTTCTGTTTCCACTTCAGCAGTTGCTGTAGGAACTAAAGAGGCTGATTTTAGAAAGTGAACAGACAGAATTTGGTCAAAAACTGAAGTTTTAAAAGGGACCTAATATGCTTTTTGTATTATGTGTCTTATATATAGTGTTAGGATCAAGGATGTTTATATTAAATGTGGCCAGATTTTCAAATTATGAGGTAAACGTATGTAAAAGTAATCCCTGTGAGAAAAAAACGCAGGCGTCAGACCATTCTTAATGCTCTGTTTCTAATAGTTTTTTATTTTTATTTTTCCTCTGGCTACAGTATGACGTCATAGTGTGCCATAGTGTGTCCAGGCACACTACTGCAAGTGTTCACATTACGTAGCCTACGCTGCTACACATAGCTATATGCTAACATCAGCAATGCCGCTATTCTGCGTTACAGCCATTTACCGGCTGCAAGTACGCTACGAACATATGTAGCTACATGCCAACATCAGAGAATCATATAATCCTAGTTGCTGATGTTGTAAATTTTTCCCTGATTTCAGATTTTAAGACTGCTGCAACGTGTCCGGTTGTGTTTAGGAGCCAGAAGTGCTGGTACACTCTGCTACAGTCATTCCCCGGCTGAAATGATGCTGCACAGTATTGGCAACTTTTTTTCCAATCAAAGTAGCTAGCACTAGCTCCAGGTCGCCAGATGATGTCATACACTCATTTGCATGTGGGAGAGCCACATTCACAGGTAGACAGAGAAATCTATCTCACAACAGGATCTTCGTATATTAGAGACAGCTGTATGTCAATGTTGCTAATGTCTCATGAAAGGAAGGAGGGGATGATGACGGGGTGACATGTTCTTAATTATACTCTGACAGAAATGGAAGAATTTTACAACTTGTCTGGTTAAGATTCGGCAGAAAAATCCTCAATAAACATGTAAATGACATGAGAGCTGAGGTTAAATTAGCCACATAAAAAGAGCCCACCTAAAAAAATCAACATCAGTTCAAGTGTGTGCTATATTGAAAATATTTTCACAGCTTTACCTTGTCATCAGTCAGCCATTTACAGCGGGAAACTGACACTGATACTGTTACTCTATTGACAAAACAGTAATTTTACCTCACAGAACACAGTGAGTTGCTGGTCTTCTACTGCTCCTCGATTTGTTAGTTACTTTTTGTAATTGTTTAACATTAAGAACTGACCCAACTGTGCCAGTGTCTGCTTAGATTGATAGCACACAATTCTCAATAAAAGTTCAGTCATGAAGGATGCCCAGCGACGCCTTACCCACCCTGTCTGAGGCCCAGCCGGTGCCTGCACAGTGCTGCAAATCAATATATTTGAATATATTTCTCGCTTTTTCCAATAGTCTAAATGAGTCACTAAATTTGTTCCACAGTCGCTTTTTAGAAATTAAGTCACTAAGAGGGTCTGAAAAATTGCTAAACCAAATGAGAAAGTCGCCAAGTTTGCAACACTGACGCTGCAGAGGTGCCAAAATGCAGAAGACCCATAAAAAAATGACCAATCAGAGCACAAAGACAGAGGGTGAGTACAGATGTTCCAGCAAAGACACTAAGAGAAAGATAGTGGGGTTTTTTTTTTTGTTTGTTTTGTTTTTTTTTTTACATGAAAGCATGCAAACATGTTTTTGTAGAAACCCAAATTACCAGGATGAAAATGAAAATGAGCATAATAGGTCCCCTTTAAATGTTGCTGACATTTTTAAGGAACTATCTTTTCACTCTGTCCTTCTTATGGATGTTTGCAGATAATTATTTATTCGCAGATTAGTTTTAAAAAGCAGCATCCAACATGATCGTGCTCCAAATGATTTACAGTGGTCGTACCAAAACAATTCAGTGTGGGTAAGAGGTGTTAGTACTTGCCAGTAGAGGGCGTTAGTGATCCATTATTACAACACAGTTAATTTGAAACAACAAAGGCAAAGAGGTGCATCCTGTCCTGAGCAGGAGTATTCAGATAATGCTGGAAAACTGTTATTTCCTGCTTTCTCCACTCCACTGTTTATTATTTTCATAATGAAGTGAAGCAGTAGTTTGAATCCATGAACATGATTATGTTAGTTAGCTCTAATCCCACGGAGGGAGAGTGCTTCCCATCACAGCTACAGAATATTAACAGGAACACTAGTCATCCACTCAAGTGCTGTAATATGGATCACATCATTTACAGTACCCGCTCTGGCACGCTATTAAAATGCAGCTATTAAAATGTAATCCACTGAACCATTACCTCACCAGTAGCACTTTGCTCAAAATCGCTGCAATGTTGTGAATATTTCTGAATCTCAGTGTACCTCGGTGAAACTCTGCCAAACACCAGAAACAAACGGCTCCTCACATGTTCTGCCAGCAGCATGACTTCAATCCTGGCTCCCGCATTTTTAGGAGGTAGTAAAACGCAGAGGAGCACATGTTGGTGTAGCGCAAAGAGGAAATTGCTTCCTTGTAGTGTAAGCGAACACTTCTCTACTACTAGGAAAGAAGTGTGCGTGTGTGATGTGTGTGTGTGTTAATGCACTTGCTAATTACTTAAAAAACACTCTGAATCCCCCTTTATTCACACAGAGTTCTCTTCACTAGAGTCAACTCAGTTCATTGCTGTTTGCTTTCTTCTGGGTGACACATTGTTCACTTTCCCACAAGGTCACCTCGGTCCAAGGCCAGTGGGCCCAACATCTGAACCTCATGAAGAGTCCATTCAGCCTGTTTTTATGGCTTACAGAAACATTAGTTTCCTTTTACAATTCATGCTTGGATTATCTTTTTTTAAATTTAAGGCAGTACTGTCCGGGATTCAGGCCAGAGGAATAACTGGTTTCACTGTGTGATTATTCCCCCTCAGGGGAAATGGGAAAAATCGTGTACATTAACGTATGGAGGGAGTAAATCAGAGGCGTAACAGAAAGCAGGATTGTTTTGCTTGAGTAATGGCCGTGTGCTGTTATTTGACCTTTTCAGTGGTAGAGCAGAAGGAGAGATTGCATCAAGTCAGTGACTACGTTGACATGCACCAAATATTCCCTTATTCTGAAAAAGACAATATTCTTATGAAGCTGTTTACATGTCGAATGAAAATGAATATTCCACTAATGTTTCCATGTACACGCAGCCGTGCATTCATTGATTAAGGTGCCTTAACATGTCGTTAATCACGTCAAAATTTGGAAATGTGGAACGACTGGAGCCATTTGTGCAATTTTGCATTTTTGTGTCAAAATAGGTATATTTCAGAGTTTTCAACCAGTGGTCTTACTCACCAGATGTAGACAGTAGCTATAAGCTTGCCACTGGCCAGTTACTTATGCCGGCATTCACCCTCCCTCATGCTTTCTGCATCTTACTGTTGTCAAAATCCCCTCTGTTGTGGGAAAGAATAACAACAACCTCCGAGCGAACAGCTTACATACCAAACATGGCAAGTTTTGATGAAGATTTGGATTGTGCAATAAGGCATGCGCGCTTTTTTCTTTATGTTAATTGATGTAAAAATCTACAATGAATAAATCAACTTGTGAACGTGACTCTGAAAACCCCAGACTCAATCTCGCAGGACTCTCATGCTGGATGTTGATCTGTTAATTTGCCTTGTCGATGCCTAAATAAGAACACTTTTTGAGTTGGCGGTCTGATCTTGGTCTGTTTCGACTTCCCACCAGATCAGCAAACTTCCCATTGCCGCTGTTAACAGAGCTGCTCTCTTCCCGGAGAGTCTGCCCAGTTAGCACGAGCTAACCCACGAGCAGCGCTAACACCCAACACCGAGCTGTTAAATGGTCCCAACAAACTTGCACCAATACCAACACGGCTTGAACAGTTAGCTCTGTCACTGTGTGTGTCCCCAGCCCAGACCCCCTGAAAGCCGCTCAGCCTTGTAGCAAGTTTCGCCTAGTGGCCATTGGCAGTATTGCAGTAAAAACTCTTGTGTAAAACTGTTGAGGACACTTTAAACAGCAAACAAGGTAAATTATGACTCTTTCTATTCTGAATTTTTGAGCTGTGGAAGTTTTATATTTGTAAAACTTTCCTCAAGTTGATAAAAGGTATTCATCACAATGTAATCACATCACAATGTAAATGAGCCGAGCGGGAACTCATGGGCGAGGCCAGTGGGATAAACACTACTGTGCATATTCAGTGGGCTGCACGCTGCGGAAGTTAACCTGGAGGCTAGAAAACTTTGTCAGCGTATGTACCAGACAAGCCACTCCACTGGAATGCATAGGTGCCATCTTGGGGTCTGGTATTTAGTTATTATTAAAATCTATGGTCCCACCACTCCGTGACACTATTTTGCAAGAGCACCGTCACTGCATCCTGGGCTTAGCGCCGCCCACGACAATTGTGATTGGTTTAGAGAAACAAAAACAAATCAGAGTGTTTTTCCTTTATAGCAGAATGGTAATACGGTGATTCCAGACCTCACTCAAGCACTGACTCCAGAGATAGGTCTAACTACGCGAGACTATTCCTTCGACCACCTTCTTGAAAAGCTCTGTGTTGCGATACTTGCTCATGTCCTGTTAAATTCCAAGTCTTTCATAGTGTTTAAAAGAAGGTGTGTTTCTTCTTCTGACAAGGAATGTGGGTTTTTCTTTTGGGCAAACTGTTGGCAAGTTGGCTTGTGTACTACACATGACCGTGAACAGAGGCAGTGTGTCGCAAACTGTGGTAGAAACCCCAGCTGATACACATATTCTAAATGCGCTGCATCCATGTCCAAAGAATGCTCCTTTAACCCGAATGATAGCAGCATGTCCTTCATGTTAATTGGAAAATGCTTCATTCAGGATATGTTCAGAATGTGCTGTTTACATGACCGGTGTCAAATCCAGAATATTGTCATACTGGGAATACAAGTGGAATATTAGTGTGTGTGTAAACGTAGTGAGTCAGGACCTTCTGCAGGATTTCTCAACAGCCTCTTGTGTATGGGTGAGCTGTACTGTCCTTGGCAGTGTTTACATAATGAGATAACAGTGTGAAAAAAGACAAACACCATCCCAGCCACACAGCGCACGACCACAACATACTGCCTGATTCTCACTTTCTGTTCTTTTGCTGATTTCTTCTTTCTCACAGCATTTCCTTGGGAGTTGACCATAGGTATTTCACTGCCCTGTCCCTCATTGCGTCTGGCTGTCTCTCTCATCACCCCCCTCCCCGTCCTTTTTTTCTGTACCAATAGTCATCTCCGCTCTCTTTGCTTTTCTGTGGTGTTTTGTACAAAGCAGAGCATCAACTCAGTCAGCCTGTTGCATGCAAAAAGATTTCATCTGCACTTTTGTTTTACTGAGATTACAGTGTTTAAATGCTGTAAAATGCCATTAATAGATTGATAATGACTGTTTCTATGAATCATAATTTTATGTTCTCAGTGTATCAAATCAGATTTTAGTCCACGTCTTTATGTATTTGAAGTATTGTGGATTATTATAAATATTATTATAATTATGTTTAAGGGACATTTCACCCCAAAATCCAGCATACATATTTTTCCTCTTACCTGTGGTGCTATTTATCTGTCTAGATTGTTTTGGTGTGAGTTGCAGAGTATTGTGATGCCGCAGTTACTCAAGATAATCCACAGACCTTGTTGTGAGCAGTTTCATGTAGGAACTATTTTCATTCTACTGAACTACATCCACCGACCATATCACCATGCAGAAGGAAGCGTGCATCTACTGCTAGCTCACTTAACACCATTGAGCTAGCTAATGTCACAGCGCCATTAACTTTTACATCTCATGCTGTCAAGGGATGGGAATTGAGAACTGGTTTCCATTACATATTGTGCCATCCATCAGAATCATATGACTCATTGTCGCAAAACAATGGTATCAAACTTGTGCGTCTGAGCTGCTGAAAACTTACAACAAGGTGTTGCCGCAATATCTGTAAAATTAACATTTCAAGTAAAGGAGGAAACACCAGCAACACCATGCTGAGACTTCTTCTGTTGCTACATGAGCTTAACTTTTAGGAATGCCATGTATTTGACTCTACACATGAGTGCCTCTGCTTCGTAACCGAGCAGCCAGTCTTATTACAGAGGGTAAATATCCTGTTGTAATAACATCAGCGCAGCGCAGGCAGACTTGGCACATTTTTTCATTGACCAAGAAAACAAAATGAAAATGAATGCTGTACAAATATTCTCTCCTTTCATTAATACAGTGTTCAGACTCAAAGCTAAGAAATAATTTGCGTTAATGCTGAAAACCTGTGTAGGCCTACTTTTGTTCACACAGGGAATTGATCGGGAATCAGTAAGAGAATCGATAGAGAGTTGGACCTTTTAGCAGAATCGATAATGGCATTGGTATCAAAA
Source organism: Epinephelus fuscoguttatus (assembly GCF_011397635.1). Lineage (NCBI taxonomy): Eukaryota > Metazoa > Chordata > Actinopteri > Perciformes > Serranidae > Epinephelus > Epinephelus fuscoguttatus. Next base: position 36,901,801 of record NC_064761.1, read on the forward strand.
AAAATGGAGTATGGGACTCTCGTCCATGAGTAGATGCAGTCTTCCTTCTGCATGCACTTTGATCACTTCAAGCTGAGTGCCATCTAGTTCCATTAAACTGGAGAGAAGGTAGATATCTCTACGGTCGACATCTCCACCACTCACACTAACTCACACCACAACAATCTAGACTGATAAAAGCACTACAGGTAAGGGAATGTATGCATGTTTTTGACTTTGGGGTGAACTGTCCCTTTAACATCTCTGTTGTTAGGTTGACAGACTGTTAGCATGGGTCTAGCTCTGACTGCTTATTTGTTATTTGGGTAGACAGGGTTCAATTTTGACTGCTGATTTATTTTTTTGGCTTCTTGTCACTCGGATCACCTCAGGACTTTCTACCGCTTCGAGGCTGCCTGGGACAGCTCCATGCACAACTCCCTGCTACTAAATCGAGTCACTCCATATGGGGAGAAGATCTACATGACCCTCTCAGCCTACTTAGAGGTACAGCACACTGCCTGCACTCATGAGAGGCAGGAATAGCTCTTACAGTATCAGAGATGATGTTTGAATTACTCCACGGGATCAATTTCAGAAATGCCTTTTACACATTGCAGATGGAGAACTGCACCCAGCCTGCAATCATAACCAAAGATATCTGCATGGTGTTTTACTCTCGAGACACAAAGCTCTCAGCCTCCCGCTCTATCCGAAACCTGTTTGGTACTGGAAGCCTCAGAGCGGCAGATGGGTGAGTGTTAAACTGCTGGCTATAAAAAAAAGACATGATGTTGCTCCTGTGCTCTCTGTGTTGATAAAGAGCTCTTTTCTTTTCCTTTTCTAGAAACCGTGTAACTGGCGTTTATGAGGTCAGCCTATGTAACCTGGCAGATGCAGGAAGCCCAGGTGAGAGTCAAGACAAAGTTACCATTTTGCATTGTTAAGCTTTCATCTGCAGCATTTCTAATCCTGCACGTGCCCACCCCAGGTATGCAGAGGAGACGCAGGCGGGTGCTGGACACCTCAGTGGCCTACGTCCGTGGGGAGGAGAACCTGGCTGGGTGGAGGCCCCGTAGTGACAGCCTCATTCTGGACCACCAGTGGGAGCTGGAGAAACTCAGCCTGCTGCAAGACGTGAGGGCGTTACTTACTTTTCTTTGATAGCATATGCTACTTTTATCAATCAGTTAAAGAAAGATGCTGCTAGCCCTCATTTATTGAACCTACATGTACCAAAACATGTCTCTAAATCATCTATTTAGTGTGGAAATAGACAAGTTTTTTGCTTTATGATTATGAAGTGTTGATTGCATAATGTAATGGCGATAGAATAATGACACCATTGGCTTTTAGACTGGTTCTCTAAGAGCCTTGTATTGACTGTGCAACTCTGCCACTGGATACGATCTCCTGTGAAAATGCAGGCTTGATTTACAAAGGAAGCGCGTTAGCCATTGCGCAACCAAAACAGAGGATAGCACTTTTGTTTTCCCAGTTACCAAAGAGTATCAGTGGAAGTTCTTTGTAATTACTGTCCCCAGTAGCAGAAATGGTGGATGGCCTAACAACTGAAGTAACTGTGGAAAGCAAAATGCAGTGTGCCCTGTGTTGTTAGTAGTTGCTAGGCCCTAAAGAAAGCGATGCAGTTATCTTTGCAACAGCGGGGCCAAAAATAATACCAGTTGGGGGGATTGAGAAGATTTGGTCATTGGTTCAAATTGTAATTTGGATTCAGTCCCTGATTTATACAATATATATGTTACATGTGAAATGCACTCTTTAATGGTGACTCATGGTGTTTATAGGAGGGCTTTTCAGCCAGATTTGTGTCCCTGTTGTTATGCTGTGGTTACCAGTCTTCATCATAAATATGTCTAAGCCAGTGGTTCTCAACCTTTTTCATGCGTAGCACCCTTAAATTGATACATGTCAGATCACGGATCCCCATTTGATAAGATTTCACTTCAGGGACCTCCATCTGAAAAGATTTTGGTTGTTAGATATGATTAAGACCAGAATTCTATCGTCAACTACAGTTGTCGAGAAAAATGTGGAGGAAGTGAAGCCTACAATGAGAATAGTCACTCTAATGACACTTAATCACATTCGGCCCACTTCTGTAATGATTTAAGTTGTGTTAAGTTGTTCGCGCTTTTCTGGGAATCCTCTGGAAGAAGAACCACAGGTCTAAGCACACTATTACTGTCCTTAATGTTTTTGAATAAACAAACATTTAATTATTCATATAGCACTTGTTGGGATTACAGCAAAACCCTCAAATAAATGCAACGTGAATAAAAACTACCAATATAATTTAAAAGAACACAACATAAAATGGAAAGCTCTGAAGTATGAAATATTTGTATGAGTAACTCACATAAGATGCTTCTTAAATCTCAGCTGGAAATATAAAATGAGTCCTCAGGTTCTTGTACTTAACTGTGAGTTAAACTCTAAGTACTGTTACAGAATTTCAAGACAAGAACTTTGTCGTGTTTTAACTGCAGAAAACTACGAGACATCTAGGCACTGATCTCCTGATGTAATGTAACAGATTTTAAAGTTCTCCAGGTTAACAAATGCATAAAACTGTCTATCACCAGCATAGTAATAATAAGAAAAACAGCCAAACTGAGGTATAAGGGAGCATGTGAAGGAAGAATAAGACAGGGCCTAGGATAGATCCTTGAGGAACTCCACAGGTCAGAGGAGTACAATCAGACATTTTCTCAGCAATAGATACTGATAAGTTGCAATTAAAAGTGAACCACTCAAGGGCTACATAGTGCCAGATATCCCAACACACTTTCTCAGACTATATAATAAAATAATATATGATATGAAAGCAGCTGAGCTCCTGTTGGAAACCAGGCTGAGATTTGTCAAATATACTGTTGACCAATCCAAATCCCAGAAGTTGCTTGCAGAAATTTTTCTTTCAGTCTCAGCGAGGAAAATTGTCAGCGATTCTGATGTTTTCTCGCCATTCCCTCAGGTGGAGAAGACCAAACATTATCTACTGCTGAGGGAGAAACTGGAGTCCACCCTACTCATGGGCCAGGAGTCCCTGCAGTCCTGCCTGACCGAGGAGCTGAGTGACTCTCCTCAGCCCCCTGAGGTCGACCCAGAGGTCAGCTCCAGCTCTGAAATCACCACTGAGAGGCAGAGGGAGCTCGCTGCTAAGGTCAGCCATCATTGCTTTCATTAGTCTTGATTGCATTTCCCTTCCAGATAAGAATTTGTCCTGTTCTATGGCGTCAGTCGCGTCAAATCTGCTTCTAACCTGAGAATAAATTTTGAGCTCTGTCTTTTTTACACACAGTGTTTGCGGCTGCTCACCCACTCCTTTAACCGAGAATACAGCCACGTGTGTGTCAGCGCCAGTGAAAGCAAGGTGGGGCTCAAACACACAAATTTTTAATACACTTGGAAAAATATCTGATTTATCTGCGTCAACTATTTCGTCACAGTTTAGCGAGGATGCACCTGTGTGTTTGTGTGTGTTGCAGATCTCAGAGATGTCAGTGACGATTCTTAGAGACTCCGCTTCAATCTCTGCTCTCAACACAATCACACCCTCCTCTACATGCCCTTCGCTGGTTGAGGGTTGCTATGGAAATGCCGAACTCAGGTCAGTCCCAAGATGTACTTATAGTAGGGTTATTGTTGTGTATTATTTGTCATCCTTTGTAGCTATGGTAACCTTTGTTGTGTGCCTGTAGTAACCAAATTTTGTGTATTGCAGACTGTGTTCCTTTTTTGTTTGGAAGTGTGATAGCATGACTTATTTAGGATGGTTTAGTGTTTTGGTCGCATCAAGTTCAGGGAGCTGCATTGTTACTAGGGCTCATAAGCATCTTGTTTCTGTACTGCAGACCCCCTATGCCTCGCTCTCGTGCCGTCAGTCCCACCCCTGACACACAGCAAGACGGTGAGGCCAAGAAGTCCGTCAATGGAGCCCCTGACACCAAACCACGCATCCGCAAATTTGTCCCTGATATCCAAGAAATAAGAGTCAGGTGAGTGTGCCACAGTGATGCCATGGGTGCATCCCAAGTGTCTAAGTTAATATTTCCTACCTTCTCAGTCCTCGCTTGAACCAGTTGTTGTTCTGGTGGAGACATCTCTCTCATGTGGTGATATTTCATCTCTATATTTGCAGCCCCATTGTGTCAAAGAAGGGTTACTTGCATTTCCTGGAGCCACACACCAACGGATGGGTGAAGCGCTATGTTGTTGTTCGACGGCCGTACGTCTACATCTACAACACGGAGAGAGACTCTGTGGAGCGGGCTATCCTCAACCTCTCCTCTGCCCAGGTGGAGTACAGTGAGGACCAGCAGGCCATGCTGAAGGTTGGTGAAAACCCCCTCTTTCTGCTCTCTTATCAGTGGAAATCTCAGGTATGGTGTAATAAGGTTTTTTTGGCTCTTTCAACAGACTCCGTACACGTTTGCCGTGTGCACAGAACATCGTGGAATATTGCTTCAAGCCACTAATGACAAAGAGATGCACGACTGGCTGTACGCATTTAATCCTCTCCTCGCTGGAACTATCAGGTAAACTTAAACACAAAATTATAGCTGAAAAATGTGTCTTTAATAAAGTTAACATTTCTGCATTAAATGTCTGAAAACAAGTTGTATATTTTGTTGGGTTGTGCACTTACATTATCCCAAATGTTTCCAACAATGTGCAATGAAATCTGTATTTTTATTCAAAGTAATATTTAATTTGCTAATTGTCTGTGGAATCATGGCGTCCACTTTACCCCATATAGTTGCTCTAATTTCCAGGGACACATGGCAGACATCAGATGCGTCATTGTAAATCCCATAATGTCAAAGAATTGTACAAATGTTTTATTAACTACATGCCATTTTGCAACACAGTAATCCAACACAGAGACCTAATTTATTGATATATCGATCAAGGTGCTACTATAACAAGTGACTCATGCCAGCCACCAAGCTGCTGCGTATGGTAACCTCATAACATTACAACAAGCGCTTTCAAATGTATGCAGAATTCGTAAGCAGTGGTTTAAGACTTTGCTTCTGGTTTTTATTTGAAATCCAAGTAGTGCTGATGAATCACATTTCGGCAGATTTTGGTGGCCTCCAGGTAAACAGTCCTTGTGGAGAGCAAAAGATGTGGAAAGCATTGGCTGTAATTTAATCTCAGAACCCACCTGCAATTGTCTGACAGGGATTTAAATTTTTATCAGCTTTTTTCTAATTGATCTGTGTTTATAGAAAGCCGAAATGTTGTCTGGACCTGTGTCAAGTTGCTAATTGAACTATAAACAATATACGGTGCATTGAAGAGGAAGCCTTGGCCCTGATATGGGCTGGCTGCACTGGATCTCCCGAGATATTGTCCATTGCCCCCAAGCCCCCAGGAACATTATCCCCCATTATCACTTCTGAGACTGTCTCGTGATGCCATTGGGCCCAAAAAGACTTTTTCCCATACACTTACATTGTTAAAGAGACATTTGTAAAACAGTGGATGAATTCCTGGGGTATCACAACCCCCACGAAATGACTCATTTCACTAATGGGATTTGATCCATTCGGTCTGATAAAATTTTTAAAGTCACAAAGAGCCGCACAATTAAATCATTGTATCCACATTCAAGTTAGCGGAGCGCGAAACCTAAAGTTGGTGTTACTGTAGTGTGCTTGTACTTTTGTGAATAATTTTACACACAAAACTCAACTTTTTTGGCTTCTGTCGTTACTGAACAGAGCCCCGTCTCCAACGCTGTATCACGTTCTCCTTAGGCCTCATTTACACTGCAAGCGATGCGTTCACGTAGCGTTCACGTTTTTATTTGGGCAAGCATGTTAAAGGTAGGATCTGAAGGATTTTCAAACAAAACAAAATATAGACATATACAAATGAAAGCCTGCTTAATCATCACCTATGGGCTTCTACTCATGTGTGGTGGTGACTCTGTTTGCAGAGCTCCTGCCCTTTAAATGTATTTTGATGTTTTTGTGAGCTCGGACCGCTTCTGGGCGGAGATTTCCCCAGCCAATGAGAGAGCGCAGATGCCGTGCCCGAGCGTGTCTGAACATGTCCAAGAGTGCACCAGCGAAAGCCTTGCCTGAACCTCTTCTGTGAAGCCTTCTTCTGTACCTCCGGGCTCCGTACACCCGGGAGAGTTGAGCCTGATAGGAGGGGCCGAATTTGAATGTGTGTTTATAAACAGCACCTTGAAAATCCTCCAGACCCTACCTTTAACAGGTTAGAGCATTCACACTGCAAACGTTCTGCACACTGCTCGAGTCGCGCTGCTTTCGTGAGCAAGCTCAAAAATAGAAGAGACGCCATTTTTTTGCGTGAGTCACGAGCGAATGGTTGAATTTTTCAACAAAAAAATGGCATCTATGGTGGCCGAGAGAGGTCACAACACAAGCAAACTTGTGTTTAGTAGTAATACAAAGCAGACAAAGACTACTTACCCATTTGTAGTGCTAAATAATAATTCTACAAGCGTTGGAATAATCACTGCCACGCAAAACTGTCCACCCTGGGCTTTGGGTCCAAACGCACTTCTTCTTCTTTGGGGTTTATTGGAGATTTGCAAACACGGTGCACTACCGCCACCAACTGTTCAGGTGTGGGTTGTATTTTACAGGACAGCAGTGACTGCCGCTACGCTTGTGGACCACTTCGCAAACACATCACTTACGGTGTAAATGAAGCCTTATACATCCATGGTTGCCCCTGGAGGCTTTATTGTCATGAGATGATAGCCAGTGGGTTGCAAGATTGCTCCACGATTGAATTTGCCACATAATATTAGTTGCGTGGGTCGTTGTCGTCTTCTAATCTAATGATAAGTTAGCACGGTAATTTTATGTTAGCTAATGATACTTGTGGTTATTCCATTAGAATGAAATGACACAACGTGACTAAGTGTGACTAAATGGAAGATGAATAAAACTTAAATACATCAACTTGTCCACAAACATAATTTCTGCCTGAGTCACGTCAGATGAATTTTCATCTGCTGTGGTGGTTATTTAACAACGAAGGCAACAACTCCCATGATCACTTGCAATTTCACAAAATGTTCAAAGTCTGTCTTTTGGTGTGATTTTGATTGAGACACCCCCAGCAGCAGAAACAAACTGTGCCTTTAATACAAATACATCTTCTTTTCTGCCTCTCAGGTCAAAGCTGTCGAGAAGACGAGCCGGACAGATGAGGATGTGAAACAAGACCCTGAGCAAACCTCATGACAGAAGGATGAGCGCAGAGACTAAGATGTACATAGATTCTTGTCCTGATCCCGCCCCTTGTGCTGAGCCCCCACCCCCACCCCTCCATTACCACCGTCACCAACAACCATCTCTCCCCTCTGTACGTCCTCAGTTTATCACTAGTGTCCTCAGCACCTAAAGCGCCCATTTCGTGTCAGGCCTTTGCTGCGGTGTGAGTCTCGTAGTCTGAAGAACCTCTTCAAAAAGCTGTCACTGTACTGTACTGGAGTTCATAGCTGGACGGATGGAGACAATGGAGGAAGTAGCAACAGTTTCTTAGCTCAGATTACATACGTATGGTAATGTACTGTAGTTGTTGTCAGTGACACATCGAGCCTTATGCATTTACTCCTTAAAAAAAATGCAGTGACATTTATTTTTACTTAAAGCTGCCATGTCAGTGAGGATCACATCGCTACATCAGTAAATAGAAAATCATGCAGATTCTTCTCTACTCTACAGCTATATATACAGTGTCTCAACTGGTTTGCATACAGCTAGAAAATACACGCTAGAATTTAAAAAAAATGACAGATGAGTGTAACTCTTTAGAATAACTCTCTTTTCTTTCCAGTCCATAAATTCTGACATTGAGTAATCTGCCTCTTCTTCCTGAAACTTCTTAGAAACGTTAGCACACACAGCCTGGCAACGGAATGGCATCTCATCGTAGACTTCATGTTCTTGTGGCATTTCATGTCGTTTTAGCTACGTGTAGGAGCACCAAGGGTATCTACATTCACACGATAAGTAATCGAACGTCATCACCATTAATCCTCCCGATTTAATCGCATTCTCTACCTGAATTTTGTTTTAAAATGTGATATATTTAGATATTTAACAGCTTTATTATTTATTTCTGCATGTATTTATTTACAAAGACATTTATATTTCTAAAGTAGTAGTACCGTGCAATTTCTGCACACCGCACTTTTTAATATGAGTTCCTTAAATGTTTGAATAATACGACCTCGCCCCCCCATGCAGTTAATGCTGCTTAAACAGTTTAATGACTTTATGATTGGCCGCTTTTCTTGTGCTGAAGATTACTTGAATAATACTATCCCCTTTAAGATTAGGATCGTCCCACCTGACCTTTGACCCCACTAATATACATCAGAAAAAGGCCAATATATTGTTTAGGTAGAGAATATTAACACAAAGCTACCTTGTTAGATGATCAAACGTATAAACTGTTCGTCACAGAGCAGAATAAGAAACTGGTTTTCTGAATGATATGTATATTGATTAAATGTAGTGCCTCTCTTTTCAGTCATACTGTACAGTATGCCTCTGCACCAGTTGCTTTGAAACTACATCCTCCATGCTGCTATAGTACTGTTCTGGAAGTGTCTGCAGGTCATATCACATCACTTCATGGTTTTCATCATCATCATCACCTACATATTCAGTTATGTACATGTTACTTATCTAAAGCAACTAATGTCCATAACACAGAGCATACTTCATGTTTATACATTGAAAAACCTACGTTAACATATTTCAGGATTGTGTTAAACAATCATGGGGGAAAAAAATCAATGTGTTGACAGTATCAAAGTGCAAATTGCGCCTGTTTTTTCATCATGTGAAGCTTGATTGATGAGTGTGCCTCAGGTCAGCCAGCCTAGAGAGCACGCTCAGTGACAGTGGTGTGAATACGACGATCGAAAAGCATTACACTGTAACACAGAAGCGCAAGATATTATTTCTTTAAGTGTTGAAAAATGAAGTATGTTTTTATTTTTGCTGCTGATGTAATCCATACAATACCTTACTCTACTTTACAAGGTACGTTTGGTATTTTTGAAACTGGTCCTGTATTAAATGAGGCTGCAACGTAACTATTTGCGTTATGTCAACTAAAAGTACTTGTTGTTGCTGCTGTTTTGACGCTTTTTTTAAAAATCTCTTTTTATTTAGTTATTTCAAGGTCCAGTCAGACAGCTTAATCACACTCACAACTCATAGCCCTGTATTTACAGGCCTTCTGTCGGACACAGTTACAGCAGAAAGTAACATGACAGTTAGTTACAGTGTGTAATACAGGAGCCAAATTGGACCTTCTTAAATACAGGTATGAACATAAAAAAACTAACACAAAAAAATACACTCATGATACTCTCATCACTTTACAAACAAGGATAAAAAAATCTATTACAAATAAAATGACACAGGTTTAATGTACACCATCCAATTTTCCCATCTTTTCAAAAACTTGTCCTGTTGCAGTCTGATAGAAAAAGCAATCTCAGATTAGTATTCTAAGTGTCTGACAGCATTGTGGAAAGGATCCCTACAGAGACAGACCTTTTTGTTTAAGAGTAAGATCCTTTTTGTTTAATCAGAAACTGAAACTTTTTGTTTAATCAGAAACAGTTATAATTTAAATGGAGTCTGGTGGGTTTGGTGAGGGTGATTGTGAGGCTGTTTCTGGTTGAATAATAGGATCTTCAGGGTGGCTGTGGGTCTTTAAAAAATCCTAAAATGTATTAAATAAATTAAAATTGGATGTGTCACGTCACTGTGAGAATTTCTGGTGTTGGTGCTATGGGAAACATTTTAGCAGGAAGGAAACACTACTTCGACACAACACCCGTACGTGCGTAATGCCTCTATATTCGCCCCTGTAATGCATTTCACTCATGCAGTGAGTCTGCATTGTTAAATGAAAGCCTGCAGGCCAGCCTGAACATTATTATTTGTATGCTTAGAGCAGTAAACATGGAGAGCATCGTCAGTGTCATTTTACCTAATATATATTTTCAATTTTTGTGCATATATACGTGGCAAGTTTGTTCTTAAATTCCATTTAAAGTGGTATTAAATATGTCTTTAAAAGTCTTAAACGTAGCTTATTTATAACAGTAGATACCCTGATCTTACTCTAACAACAAGCTCTATCTCTGTAGGGATCCTTTCTATACCTCATCAGACACCTAGCATAATAATCTGAGCCTGTCAGCGGCAAAAACAAACAGTTAGTGGACGTAAATTGATGGTGCAAACATGCCTTGAGTGGTTATATTACAGCCTGTTTCATTGCTGGCCCAATTTTAAAGATGGTTGCTCCCATTAGTCACTTAGACAAAAATAAAAACATGTGGAAACAGACACCAGCTTGAAAACCACCAGACTTATCCTCAAATCATTTTCCCGAGGTTGGAAAGTATTCTGTGTGTTGTGGACATATTGTAAAGTGATCCAATCAAAACATGTTACTACCCTACATGTGTGCACAACTGTCTGTAGTTGTCGCTAATCAAATAGTCTGTTAATATCCTTTTTTGTTGTGTAACACATCCTGTGATTGATGTTATGATCAAAGTCTATGACAGACTTTTTGGCAGAGGCTGCAGTCGTATTTTATCCAGCTAGAGCATCATCATCATCATCGTTGAGGGAATCCCCTGCTGTTCTGTGCATTACACTGTCTCAAGCACTCATTTCTGTCACGTTTCCTTCAAAACTTAATCTTATACGTGAGCCCGGGACTGCTCCAGTCTGATCTCTGTGTTAACACTATTCCTCTTGTTTTCATTGGGCCTTTTAATGTGCGTCACATTTGAGCCAACCAAAGTTTTCTTGGTGCAGTCACACACACACACACAAAAAAAAATCACACTGAATGTACATTGATATTTGAAAATACTTATTCTGCGGGAGTGGTTATGTTGACCTGTCCTCTATTTTCACAGTCTGGTTCCTTATTGATTGTAGTTTGGTTGCTATCAGGGAACCAAATGGAGGTTGTGGGATATACCTGTAATAATCTGTCCACTGATGTGTGAGGGAAGGTTGGTTCATTACGGCCCTGTTACTCATCGCGTAGTGTACAGAGTAACGCTGTGAGTCACCTCTCTGTCACACCGTCACTCTTATTTCAATATCTGCCGTCACCATCCTGCTCTGACAGCCTTCACAAATTCTACTTTTTCTAATCCCTCCCCTCCCCTTTGAAGGAATATCATTTACATTTTTGTGCTTCCACATCTGATCTTTTTTTTTTCTTTCTTCAAATTTCACTGGTACATTTCTTTTTCTTTCCCTTCTTGAAATTATTTTGCATTGTATATAAACATGATTGCTGTGAACAGTGTATTATAAAGTTGCACCCATTTACAAACTCTTAAATGGGCAGTAGTTCAGTCAGTGTCTCTGAGTGTTGGAGTTTAGCGTCAAATGTTTGTGTACACTAAACACATTGTCATATATTAAATAAACATGGAAATTATGCAACACAAAGTCACGGACTTCTCTTTTTTTTGGCATTTGTTTTGTAACTGGTGATCAAGCATTTATTTATCATTTACAAGCACAAAGAAATACATAATCTTTTTTTTTTTTGCCATGTCTTTATTGAACATAAAATTTACAAGATAGGTTGAACACAGAAATGAATCCTTATTTGTCTGACTTGTAAAAATGAAATATATTTAAAATTAAGACAAAAAAAGTTAATAAATTAAAAGTGCACACCAAATAATAATAATGATGATAATATTAAACTATTAATGATATTAATAAAAAATAAAATAAATAATTAAAAATGATCTTTCATTTAAATTAAAGGTTTGTACATTCACACTATTAATTCGTACATCTTGCACCTCTAAGCAGTTGTTTTGCGGATTTTGAACTCATATTTTCAGGGATTTACAATGAAATTTATGACATAAATCATTAAAAATAGGGTTTTCATAAATTTGGCTTTGTGTTTGTAAAAGCAATTGGCTAGAGGAATAGGGACAATATTACTTATTAATTTGAAATTGATCTTTTTCACTGTGGGTAATACTTTTGAACTTAAATTTTTGATTAAGTGGACTGTAGATAAAAACTTAAAAAAAAAAAACTTTATTTAGAACAAATCAACAGCACAAATTTTCATAGGAAAATAGAATCTTGCTTTCTTCCAAACAATATTAACAGGATTAAAACAAATTCTAGATAAAATCAAAATGGCAAGGCTATATTGCACTAAATAAAAAAAAATAGACACATATTTAAATAACAATAAAAAAAAATAAACCAATAATACATGTATATAGTGACAATAATTATTTATAAGGCAATATATTTTGAGACCCTTTCGGCAATTCACACAGTCGACTCATTATTTTTTTTTATTACTCTTTTATTATTATTATTATTATTATTATTATTATTTTGGTTTGTTTTTAGTAACAGATGCTCAAATTACAGTGCAAGAGCAGTTCCAAAAAGTGTCAGGTTTCCATCCAGGCATTTGAAAATACTATTTTAAAAAGAAAAAGTATAAGTAAAAGGACAAAGATTTAAAAAAAAAAATACACAAAAAATGTTTAAATTAAATATCAGGATACTATTTCTTAAAGACTTATTTTTTATATACTTTTTAATTAATTTCTAAACCAGGTTGATGAGGATTTGTGATTTTTTTTTTCTTACAAGAATGAATATAATATTTACCCATCATTATGATGCTGACCATATCAGATATTTCTATGGAGAGTTTTGAAAATTAGAATCTGAAACTGTAATGTGACTTAAACACATCCTACTTCCCAGTAGTTACCATGGTAGCAGAATCCATAGTTGCCATGTCCGCATGTCAGTGTATTTGGGACTGCTTATATTAAATTCCTCTTTATCTTTACTCCTCTACGTTCTCATCGACTAGACTCGAGTTTTCTTCACCTTTCGGGTTCCCTGGTATGACAGCGATACTGACTACCCAGGACTTTTAAGATATGAACCGCTGTCACTATATTATACAGTTATTTTAATCGTTCTCTGAGCTTCCCTTTATCACATCTGGCAACCCAGCGGAGAAGCGCCGCATCCTGTCATACAGACCGGGATTAGCTAGCTAATGATTTACACAGACTGTACTAAATCCACTCAGGACACCTTCACATCACTTCACAAGGTTTGTCACGAAGCAAAACTATTTCAGCCTGCCCTATCATACGAAGGAGAACACGTGTGGCTCATTTTGACGGCTCGGAGGCGGATTAACAGCTTAATGTACGTTAATATTGCTAGCTAAATTAGTTAGCAGCACTAGCTAGCTTTAGCTAAAGTTAACAGAAGTTACCTACATTGAGTTAGCGTTAGCTAGCTGAATATCATCCCGGCTGAGGCAGACAGTGCCGGAGAGGAGACAGGTTGGTTTTTATTGTTCCAGTTTCCCCGTGTTGTGAGTCAGCACTAACCGTAGTTCGTATCAGGAAGCCAGGCGAGTAGTAAGCTGAGCTGTCAAACACCCCGAGTCACGCCTGTGCTGCTGACAGCGTGGATGGAACTGACAGAGTGATTTCGTAGAAGAGGTTTGTGTCATGTTAACGCTAAAAATGGCTTCAGTGTGTATTAAACCTGTGCAGTCTCTACGATACCCAGCTAGCATTCAATGACATCATGCGCGGTGATAGCACAGAGCAGATTTTAGGTGTAACGTTACAGCAGCGGACAGTGCAGTTGAGCCAGTGACACTGTCTCAGTGGCGGACTCAGGCTGTGTGAGGGGCAGGGGCAACAACATAAAAAGGGCACCAGCAGAAAGTTTTCTAGCGTCTATAGCAGCCTATATGGCACTGCATTATGCTTTCTCAATTTTAAGGGCACCCTGAAGGGCACTGTGGCACATTTCCTTAACTAGAAGTGCAACCTGGAGCACACTTTAGCATGTTCTCTTCATTTACAGGGGAACTATACCCAATTTCAAAATTCACATTATTACTATAGAGTGTGCCAGGGCTGACGTCAAAACCCGGAAGTTTAGCATCGCGCTGGTTCCCGGAAGAGAAAGTGAGTGTGATTTTTGCATTGCTTTTTGGATTATGTCCGAAAATAAGCTCTGTGGCTAACACAAGTTTATGATACTTACAGGTTTTGTTCAGCGAGATAATCTTCACATATGAACACCTTTCATACCACATTTGAAGCTTAAATGCGATCACCAGAAGTAAAAAGCTAACGTTAGGCTTTAACAGACTACATGACTACTTCACGGTCGCATGACTCTTGACATCACCGCCACTAAGCTTTCAACTGATTTCGGCCACTTTATTTTAAAAACATTGTATAATGGGGAAATCGGACTGTTTAAGCTAAATTAGAAGCTGTAATGGCGGACTGCCAGCACTCTCGCCTGTTCGGGGGTGATGACGTTTAATGTCCGCGACAGGGTTTGTAGTCGTATTGAGCAACTTGTTAGCAACCGCCTTTTTTACGACACATAAAAGCTTCAAAATTCACAAGTAGGGTATTTACTGATGTGTTTTATGTCGTAGAACAAAACCTGAAACTCGCTTAAGCTTTTGTTAACCACAGACCTTATTTCAGGCATTTTACCAAAATCCCATTCAAAAAGCTTACTGACTTTTAGATGAGAGAACCGGAAGTGCTAAAAGCGCTAATGGAGTTCCAGGTTTACTGGCACACTCTATTGTCTGGGACGTTCTAAAAATATTAGTAATCTAACAACTCTCTCTGAAATATAAAAACAAGAGTGCTAAACCTCAAATTCATTCATGTCATAGATTTTTAAGTCTGGAGCTGTTTCATTTGCAGTGAATTGGGAAACATGTTCTAGATGACACTCAGTACGTTTACATGCAGCTTGAGAAAATCGAATTATTGGCTTAGTACAACTGAAACTGGACTTTTGAATGCATGTTAACAGCTTAGTCCAACTGAAATTGGACTATCTATAGCTCAACTTACACACTGAGATAATTCGATTGAAAATCCAACTATTGCTGCATGTATCCATTTATCGTGGATAGGGTTGGGTTGGTATGAGGAAAAAAAAAAAACGGTCCAGTTTTTGTGAAAAACCACATCAAGTTGGTAATACCGGATTTTCGCCACTTGGGGGCGCAATTGACTCATTTAAAATTAAAACACGACCATAGGACAACAGAGTGACAGTAACACGTTGTTTCTTTTATTCCTTAAAAATAAATTTGCAGATTTACCTTACTCAATCAGTGCAAACAAGGGTTACCTCCTTTGTCTGGTTCTAAGCCAAAGTGTTGCCATATTGGCACATTCTTTGATTTCTTTGAGACTAAATTGTCCGTCATTATCGAGTCCCTGTCACACAAACTCCAGACTACAGTACAGGCCTCGGCGCATGCGCATTCGCACCCCCTAGCTCAGTCCCCGCCCCACCCCCACCCCCCTCTCTCTCCTGCTCGCTGTGCGCTTGGCGAAGAGGCAGACACAGGTGCTCACAGACTCGGGCGTACTATAAGCGGAGCGGACTCCGCAGGAAATGTCCGCAGTCATTCGGGCTTCCATAGTTGAGCGCACTTCCGCGTTGTAGTTAATCCCTGCAATGTGAAAAATACATGCTGAGCAGTCTTGTGTGACACTGGTGTCCACACGGTCGTAAAATCTGAGCTTTGCGCGCACAGGGCTTGTGGACGTCCGCTTTTAGTCCGGGTGGACTTCCACGGAGAATGTTTGGGCCTGACGTATGTGGTCCAGTCGGTCTCAAAAAAAAAAAAAACCCGGTCCAAGATGGAGTACCGAACCGAAATTGGTATTACCGAGAACCGACCCAACCCTAATCGTGGATTCCCACCAAAAGCCTCATGAGCATCATAAGCAGCCAGCAGCCATTCATTTTCAATGCACAACGGTGACGAAGGGCGTCAGGGGCGTCGGCTGCAGTGAGCGGCATGATGCCAGCGACCAGAGCGTCAGGTAGAAGTTGAGAGAAGCTGAACTTTATGCAAATGAGCAACGCCGCCGCTGAAGCAGCAGCCAATTGCAGACCGGGTTTGCAGGACTCTGTGGACCCAGACTTATTTACCACCAATTACATTTCTCAGTGGTCCTACGTGCCAACAGGAGAGTAAAATCATAATAATAAAAGACTCATAAAAGCTATATGACTTTGTTTATTAGCATTATTTTAATTGTGCAATGAAAGTCATGGATAATACATAGTGAAGACATAAATAATACTATATTTGTTCATCATTGTAAAATGCACAGCCGGTCAGCCTAGATGGACACATCTGCAGCGCCCGGCCTTGCCCCTTTGGCCGCTGCAAGTGCCTGCTGGAGCTGGCAGTGTGAGTGATGTCAGAGCAACCAGAGTGCCCGCAGGCGACCATGAAGCTTTTGGTGGGAATCTTCAGTTAGTCCAAGTGGAGTCGGACTCGGCGTTCTGCGCATGCACCACTTTTTCTTTGGCAGGCTTTCATCCGAAGAAGAAGGAGATGACGTAGCAGCAGTGCAGTAACTCCCGGAAAAATAAACGAACAAACACCATGGCGACTGAGAAGCAGAAGACACACTTTTGGACGGACAAGGAAACTACATTCATGCTCTGACAGCTAAAGGAGCTAAACATTTTGAAGTTTATGGATGGTGGGAAAATGCGAAAGGTAGATTTATTTTAAAAAGTTTCTGAACAAGAACAAGAACTAGTTCAATACGCACTATATTAAAAAGGACACAGCGCCACCTATTGAGGCTGAGTCAGACATACGTGGTCAGAAAATCGATTTTGTCTTCTGCATATATACTCAGACAAGACGAGAAATATTGACTTGACTGATTAGCCGAGCTATGAGCTTAGCTCGACTACTGCGTGCATGTAAACGTACTGACTGAGAGTGTCCAGGAGAATGTTTTGAGTATATGGGTTTATTTTCTGATTCAGAACTGGGTATAAAAAAGAAAATCAGCACTCTTTGAGTCTTCAGTATCAGTCTCCCATTCATTATGTGTTGAACAGCTCCAGACTTTATAACTTATGACATCACAAGTTGAGACTTTTCTGGTTTCTGGCTTTGCGAGACAGTAGCTCATGTTCACAAATACTGACTGAACTTCCCGAGGCCATGGAAATAACATATTGGAATTCTTAATTTATGTTTTCTTTACTCTAATGCTGTGTTCCCACCAAATGCAATGAACGCGATTTACTCACGCGTAACATGAGTTTGGACGCCGGACCATTTTGTTAATTCGCGTTATCGCGTCAGTCATGCGAGTAGCGAGCCCGCCCATTTTCACTAGATAACAACATCTGGCCTGCCATTCTCTCCTCAACCATGGCTGAGATAACCACCATCGCTGCTTTGTACCTGCTCTGGAAGTCCCAGATGCGTCGGAGGGCCAAACGCCATTGTTTTTGGGTTCACCCTATCCTGCAGAAGCGCATCCAGCTCGGCGAGTTTCCCAACCTCCTCCAGGAACTCCGTCTGGATGATAACTGCTTTCAGCGGTACTTCAGGCTGACTGGGGCCCAGTTTGAGGACCTGTTGGCGAGGGTTGGCACCAGGATCTCCAGGCAGGACACCAGCTACAGGTGCTCCATTTCAGCTGTGGAGCACCTGTCCATCTGTCTCCAGTAGGGATGGGCATCAATTTTCGATTATCTATGATTGATTGTTAAGGCTTTTGATCGATCACAAATAATTTTGATCGATAGTCGCAGTGTTTCCCCTACAATGCCTGGCATAGGTCTGGCGAGCCGCCGTGCCAATGAGACGCCCCGCCCAGTGAGCACAGCAGCTCAACGGGCCTACGAGACCCCCGCCCCGCCTTCCCTCGAGGCCTCTGAAGACACTACGCCATTGAAAGACGGAGGTTTTGCTGAAAACTGAAGCCTGTAATTCTGGCTGGCAACGGTTGTAAACACCCAGGGGTGAACTGCGCATGCGCGCCATTCTTCCTCTTTGGCCTGGGGGGTTGAAGCTCAAAACTGGGGCAGCTGTGCTCTCTTGCGCTGACAGTCTGTCCTACACTCTTTTGTTTTCTCTCTTTTGAAATACTCGCTTATGAATTAATCGATAATTGATCGTTAATTTTTTTGATGATCGAATAATGAATTTTGATCGTTTGCCCATCCCTAGTCTCCGGTGAGTAGCAGTTTATTGTTGTGTCAACAACTGGACGCTTTCGCGGCACAGCGTCGCGTGAATTCGCGTCTGTTTGCGTCTTTGCATTGACTTTGTATGTAATCTCGACACGCAAATTTGCGAATTCACTTTTGGTGGGTACACAACATAAGGGCACCCTGGAGGCACTTTATCGTGATTTATCTACCAAAGGGTCATCCAAGCGGGCCATTTTGCTATACATGACCAGAATTTTTGCTGCAAATAATTATATATTGTTTGATTAGAACTCCAGTGAATGTAGGTGTGGCTGGAAATATTGTTTGACTGTATTGAATCTACACAGACATCCTGCTAAATGACTTATTTCTCCCCAGGAGTGCTATGGCCAAACAGTCTGATGACATCACCTCAGTAAATGGTCTCACCCTCACAGGCCATACCTCTCAACATTATTCAGAAATGAATCTGCAAAGGTAGGAAGGTTTTGATTTTGGTTGGTCATGCGGTATCATGTCACAACAGCTGGCGTTTTCACCCTGTGAGTCTGTGTGTGTGTGTGTATGCCATCATAGCAAACTGTACTACTGAAGAGGCCGGGTATTTCGCCAGGTGTTTTTATGTCCGTCTGTCTCTCGGTCTGTCTGTTTGCCTGTCTGTATGTAGACAGATATTTTTCAATGCAATAGCATCACAACCATGCAAAATACAGACAGGTGTGTAGTTAAGATCAAAATGAAGGCTGAGCTGGAAGAAAATTAATAATGATAAGAATAAATTTGATTTGTTATAGCACCTTTTCCAGAAATAAAATCCACAAAGAGCTTCACAAAAGACCATTAAATCGCTGTATTGGGGCTGGAGTGATCCCATCACAACAGGTCTCTAGGTCACTCTGAATCTATTAGTGTTTAAATTAATGCAAAATTTAATTGATCAGATGACTTGCAAATGCATTGTGCCAAAAAGGTTTAAGGCAGTATGAAATAAGATGATAACATTTCTCTCCAATGTAATAAAAGGATCTACATGGACTACAATGCCACTACTCCACTGGAACCAGAAGTGATCCAGGCTATTTCTGAAGCCCTTCAGGATGCCTGGGGAAACCCGAGCAGCAATTATATAGCAGGTGAAGAATCCTTAAACCTTCATCTAAATGCCTATGAACAGATGTTGGAATTGGGAAGCAAAGAATGTGTGCAAATTAATTTTCTTTACTGTCGGTGAGCTAATGCTGCTTTTCCATTATTTGCCTCCTCGGCACCAAACCCGTAATTTTGTATCTCAGCATGCCAACTATAAAAATTACTTCTTGTTTAATCTTTTATTTCTAGGCGCTAAAGCCAAGGCAATAATTAATCATTCCAGAGACAATGTGGCGAGAATGGTTGGAGGTAAAGCAGAGGACATCATTTTCACATCAGGTGGAACAGAGGTAATCACCACTGTTAGTTCGCTTGTTTTGCTCTTGTTCTGAAAAGCTACTTCACTTTTGTGGGAAGCTGTAAAATATTTAGTGCAGAATTGTGGTATCATGGATACGACGGCAGCTCACAGCAAACAAATCTTTCAGGCCAATAACCTGGTGCTCCACACTGCTGTGGAGCACTTCAGGAGAAGCTGCAGGGCTGCGGAGCAAGGTGAAGGGCACCAGAATGGAAACAATGGCCTCCCTCACATTATCACCTCTAATGTGGAACACGACTCGGTCAAACTAGTAGCGGAGCACCTACAGAAAGATGGCAAGGCAGGTAGGAGATCCTGTAGTTTTGTTCAGAATAATACCAGAGATTTTTTTTTATCAAACAATCACCCTTTATTTAAAAAGCAAATCTAAAGTAGCTTCCTTATGTTAACCTCCTTCCTTGGCTTGTATTTGTCACAGATGTGACATTTGTGCCTGTGTCTAAGGTGACAGCCCGCGTGGAGGTGGAGGATATCATTGCTGCGGTGCGTCCAAACACTTGTCTCATCTCAATCATGCTGGCCAACAATGAGACAGGAGTCATCATGGTAAGAAGGAGACAGAGGCTTAAATACCTGTCAGTCTCTCCTGTGTTCTCTTCTATCTCTTTATAGCACTGATGATAGAGAAATTTCACTTACATTATCCAAGTGGCTGAAAAATGAAGCCAACGTGGAAGTGCCAAAAACTGCAGTTTCTCTAACGGCCACTTGAGGCTGACTCCAAAAGCGAGTCAATCTCCAGTCGACCTCCCATGTTAAAATGCCCAACTTTACAGTAGAAAAAACATGTTTACAGCCTGGTACAAAAAACTAATTTCCCTTTTTATGACAAGACTTAATGCTAAAGTCATGCGTATCAAATATGAATTCCTAAGAACAATTCCAATGCAAAAACAAAAAGCTCCGTAAAGTATTTTCCCCTGTATGCTGAAACATCTTCCCCTCGTTAGCCACTCCAAGAGATCTGCCAGAGAATAAAATCCCTCAACAAGCAGCGCGATCAGCTCAGGATCCTGCTCCACACGGATGCTGCTCAGGCTCTGGGGAAAATCCGAGTTGATGCCTGTGAACTGGGAGTGGATTACCTCACCATCGTGGGACACAAGGTCAGGAATCTATTGTAAAAAAATATCTCGATTTGGCATCGTAAAAGAAACATGTTTCGAAAGGTTTTGTGACATTTCTAGTTCTACGCCCCTCGGATTGGTGCTCTGTATGTGAACAGCCCTGGAGTGAGGACACCGTTGTATCCCATGCTGTTTGGAGGAGGACAGGAGAGAAACTTCAGACCAGGGTAAACACACTGCATTGTGTTTCTTGAGAAATCATCAAGTACAAAATAGACATGGAAAAACGGCCAAGATCTAAATAAAAAGAATCTGTTTTCTCTTTTTCTGAATTTTACAGCACAGAAAACACACCAATGATTGCTGGTCTGGGAAAGGTATGTTTCCTACTTCATGTATGTGTTACTCAAATTTTTTACTAGCACTACATTTAAAAGTTTCATCCATTTTACTCTAAATGAGTTTTTATCTTCCTGATATAAAGGTGCATTTTTGAGTGGAAAAACAAATGTCTTGTCAAAATGATTAAGCAGTTGGTTGCAGATCTTTAAAAACAGACACCTGCAGCGACTAGTCCACAGTAATTGGCCTTAGTAGATCAACTGAGGAGGCTGCTAGCTGCTGTAAGGCCGACAAAAAGTACAAGCTTTACAAGTACACTTTCAAATGATACCACTTCTTCTCTTCCATGTTCCAAATATATCATTATTATAACCTCAGGTGACTTGGCAGTGAAAATGAGTTAAAAGACAAATACCATTGATATTATTTCTTTACTTAGACATCATACATGTCATATTATGCTTCATTTATAGCGACTGGTTTATTATGTGTCTGTCAGGCTGCAGAACTGGTGACCTCTAATCTGTCAGATTATGAGGGCCACATGCGAAGTACCAAACTTTACTTGGAAGAGCGACTGAAGGTGAGTTTGGATCCATTCAGAGAGATCAAAAATGTTACATTCTGGGGATTTTTGTTCTTTGACTTTAAAATAATACCCTGCAGTATCATTATTCTGTTGCTTCTCTCTTAAATTAAAAGCACCCATCAGTACGTTTTCCTTTTCAGGCCGTCTTTAAAGACAAGATCCACTTCAACAGCCATTACCCTGGCTCTGATATCCTCCCTAACACATGTAACGTGTCCATCCTGGGCCCGACATTACAAGGTGATGTCACGACTCTTCCGTCTCTGTCCTATGTCTGTCTTGGCCAACCAGTCCAAAACAGTGTCCTCTAACCCTACATCAATGTCAGCAGAGATAGTTCATGACCTGCACAGGGCTATTTGTAAACTACAGAGGCTTTGAATGATTTATTTCCTTCTCCTGCTTTAGGCTGGAGGGTATTGTCCAACTGTAGGAGGCTGCTGGCCAGCGTTGGCGCTGCCTGCCACTCAGACAGTGGAAACAAGTAAAAGAGTCCCGCCTTTACCTGTTATTCTTTTGTCCAGAGAGCATATTGATCACAGTTACATAACTCCCCTGCACTGCACTGTGTCTGTCCATCAGGCCTTCCCATATCCTTCTGAGCTGTGGCGTCTCCTCAGAGGTGGCAGCCAATGCCTTGAGGTTGAGCGTGGGCAGAGGGACAACCAAAGCAGATGTGGATACAGTTGTGGAAGATCTGAGGGAAACTGTGCAGCTGCTGGAAGAAATGAACTGATGGGCTTCATGTGAATAAACAGTTAGGTCAAATAAGGACGTACAGAATTAAAAATACATCATCTGCACTTATTGTTACATTAAAGTGGAGAAAGACAACTTTTCAAGTCTCCCCCAAAAACAATAAGATCATGCTACCGTTATTTTGATACAGAGGTTGACTAGTATTGGTTTATCTGACCAAGCAGTAGGCTGGTTTTCAAATTACCTCTCTAAAAGGTCTCAATTGTTCCAATTTGATGGGCTCACCTCTAACTGACTGAACACCTGTAGGGTGTACCCCTGGGTTCTGTCTTAGGTCCGCTGTTATTTCCAGTCTATATTAATAGTATAGCATCAAAACATGGATGGTGCCAACTTTCATTTTTATGGGGATGATACAGTGATATATTAGGCCAGTTCCTCCATTACAGAGACTTTGGTAAAATTGCAGGCTGTATTTAATTTTATCCAGATTCAGTTTTCACAACTAAAGCTCATAAAACTAAGGTATGTATTTTTCAAATGCAAGGAAAAAGCCTGTGAAAACCAGTAATATTAGTAGTGCTCAGGGAAAGAAGTTAGAAATGGTCTCTTGTTACAGATATCTTGGTATTTGGCTTGATGACTTCCTGTCTTTTAAATCTCAGGTTGATACTGTTTTTAAAAAGCTGAGGTTGAAGTTTGGGTTGTATTTCAGAAACAAAACCTGTTTCTCCTTTGAGGCCAGAAAAAGATTGGTCTCTGCTACGTTTTTAACGCTTGTGGATTACAATAATCTGTTGTACATAAATGTATCTGTGCATTGCTTGCATATGATACTGCATACTATAGTGCTTTGAGATTTGTTACTGATTATAAAGCCTTCACCAATTGCTGTACGCTTTTTTCCCAGGGCTGGTCGACCTTTTTCGAGGCTCAGTCATTGATTTATGTTCATTTATAAAGCCATAAGGGGCAAACTCCCTTCATACATTTGCACTTTGATCTAACTGTAGTTGAAGTTTGAGATCTCAAGATTTAGTCTTGTCTGTTCCTAGTGCATGGACTGAGCTCGGAAAGAAAGCTTTTAAAAGCCTTCAAAAAAGATTTCAAACTGAGAAGAATGATCTCTCTACTGGATTTTAAACCTCTCATAAGTGCAAGGGTGAATGGATCATTTGGTACTTGTCATTGTGTGTAGGTATTTTAATATTTCTACATGTTACTGTATGTCCTCTGTGTTTTTTATTGTGCTTATTTTTGTTTGTAACTTTTTGTCATGCTGTTGTCTTGGCGAGGTCTCCCTTGAAAAAGACGTCAGTGATCTCAGCGGGACTTACCAGGGTAAACATGGGTTAAATAAATTTAACAAAAGAAAAGGTCACTCTTCATTTTCCTCAGAACCTAACAACTACAGTTCAATCAGGAGAGACTCGTTTTTAGTTTTGGAAAAAAAAATTTTTAATGACAAGTGCACATGAGAATGAAAATGTGAATGCCTAGAATGACAGCTGAAAGCTGCAGAGGAGAGAACAGATGTAAAATCTCGCAGTGACGACCTGATTGGCTGATGGAGGTCGTGGCTAATTACAATAGGACAGCTAGAAGAGTGAACGCCCAGAGGCAGCAGATTGGAGGAAGCAGTGGGAGTGGGAGAGGGAGAATTGTGAATGAATGAGCACAGGAAGGTCTTCCTGATTGAATTTACGCTGAGCTTCATTTTACCTAACCTTTGAAACATAAAATCATCATAACAGCAGTAACCACTGCTCAATTAGAAATGCTTCTGAAAAGAAAATATATTCTTTGTTTAACTTATCAAACAGATATTGAATTATAGATGAGTGTTTCTGGTGATAGTGTCAGCTAACATTTAGCAACATGGCTAAGGCTAGCTATGATTTCTAACGCTAGTGGCCAGTCACAAACAATTTGTTTCTGGCTGGTACTGGCTTACTTGTAGCTCCTGGTTAATTTTCTGTCTGTTAGCATTAGCTAGTTGTAATGTTAGCATCATGGCTACCAGTAACAGCCAGGCTACTTTCCAAGGCAAGAACTAGAGATAGAAACCCTGATCTCAATGCTACGATAAAAACGAGTAAAACACCCAGTATTATTGATGAGTATGTAGGTTTTATACTTTAAAGAAAACTTCACCTGCATTTTGCTTTTATTGGACAGGACAGCCAAGTGTGAAAGGGGGAGAGAGAGAGAGAGAGAGGATGAGACGCAGCAAAGGGCCACAGGCTGGACTCGAACCCGGGCTGCTGCAGCAACAGCCTTGTACACGGGGCGCCTGCTCTATCCACTATGCCACCGAAGCCCCCAAAGTGATCATTTGTAAATCAGTTGCTTTTTTCCTTGAATCCATGAAGAAAACTTTGTGTTTCCTGCATCCTTCCAAGGCTAATCAAAGAAGGCTTGGACATGCTCTATGACCCCATGGAAACTATGGGATATGACACGTGCAATGTAACTGGAGTTGCAATGTTGTAGGGTTACAGCAGACAGCGCTAGAAATAAAGGGATGGTGTCCACACAGGTGCTCCTTTGGTGTGCTTGGCCCGACAGAACTTAATGGGTACGTTCAAAGAGATGGTGGCCAACATACGGTAGTACATTTTTAAATTAAAAGCATTTGTTTTTGGTCTTTCATTAAGCATCTTTTCAGAACTGTAATTCTCACCCATCTCTTTCTAAAGATATTTGGGGCTATGGATGCCTCAGTTAAAGAAATCAATCATCCTCATGTTCTATGCTAGACCAACAGCTATTGAGCCTTTCGGAAAGTGCAGACTAGATTTTACTGCATGTGTTGTACCCCAGTGATGTGACACTGTGACATCTTCTCTTTTTAACCTCCTTGCATGCCTCCACAGTATGAGTAGAATCCAGAAAATGGATGTTTGGGAAGTTTGGAAATGGAACTTTCAATACAGTTCTGCTGTTTTTAAATCTGCTTGTCTGTGACTTCAATTCATGGCATGAATTCTTCAAAAATTCAAGGTAAAATGCAGTGAGTAATTGATCTAGTGGTTATTCTGTGGGTGATTAGTAATGCAAAATGGATGACACTTCTTTTGTGCCGTAAATCAATACTTCATTGTTCCGGGAGATCATAACCTGGTGGCAGACAGAATGGCATAGTGAAAGTGACGCTTATAGGGAACCAGTCTAAATGCAGATGGTGTCATTATTTTACAGCCATTACATTGTGCAATCAACATTTATTTCATAATAACAAGTTACAGCAAAAACGTGTCTGTTGCTGCTTTAACTGATCATGTAAAATGGATGAAATATTTAATATGAATAATAAAAATGGAAGAACTTGAAGTGACCTGAGGGGTGATGTTATGGAGAGATGACTGTACTCAGCTTCCATCACGTCATGTGAGCAGCCAATCAGCTAATTGGCGTCAACATTTATGAGTGTTATTGACATCAAATATTAACACGCTTTTAATATTTTTCTAATCAGCCACAAAATATTACATGTAGATGATAATCTCGCAAATGTAACATCTGTTTAGTCTCCCCACTGAGATGAATTTTTAAAATAGTTGTAAAAAATAACACTCATTGTAATCCACCAAGTCTTGGCTCTGACTTCTCCCATTACTTAAGTTTCCGTGCCGCCTCAGCTCCCCCATCTCCAGTGAAGCATTGGCGCGTGTGCCAGCATATGGTCACTGCCACACAAAGGAGAGCAGGAGGCCACGAGTTCTGCGCCTCCACCCGTCTTTCATTACCTTTCTATCTCACTGGCTCTGACCCCCTCCTCTCTCCCCAACAGCCGTGCTGGCCAGCTGGCTGCCGCTCAGGTGTCACTTTCCTGGCTCGGAAAGAGGCAATGAGTGCATGAGTTTTTGTTATTGAATGAGAGTTGAGCATGAGCGAGAAGGAGATGTTAACCTGGTGGGAGCCAAAGAGCTCCGGGGAGCTTGTTCTGCGTGCCATAACTTACTCATAGCAGCCAGGGATGGTGCTTCATCGGGCCATCCAGGCAGCTCGAGCAGGGGATCTTGCAACCCTGAGGGAACTGGCATCTTCTGGTTACCTCTTACCTGTCATCGCTGATGCTCAAGGTGCAGGCCCGGTGCACCACGCAGCAAGGTGTGGACGTCTGGAGTGCCTGCAGTTCCTGGTGAGCGAGGTTGGGCTGGCAGCTGACACTCGGGCCTTGAACAGAGCCACACCAGCACATGATGCAGCAGCTACTGGCCACATCCAGGAGCTGCAGTGGCTGATAGACCAGGGAGGCTGCAATGTTGAGGTAAGTTTATCACTGTGAACAATCTACACAGAGAGGGAGAGGGGGAAACCTACCCTGAGAGCTCAAGTGCCCTGGAGAGGTGCCACATGTCCAGCTTTCCCCGTAATTTCTACCAGCTCTTTTGTGTGAGTCTAAATTCTGGCGATGGCTTTAGATGGTCATCTAACTGATCCCAGGGTGAGGTTACATCACTGCAGTTGTAAAAGGTACAGTATGCTACCTTTTCAGATGTATTACCAGCTGATTACATCATATGGTGTCGACTTACTGGGTATCCATTAGTATTATGTAGCAAGTGTAATTATGTCCAGATGCTTGTGGGGAGCTCCCTCCAAACTTCGCTATTGGTCTGCCGACATGTTGTTTGCAGACTTCCTGCCTGAAATCAAAGAACACAATGTTTAAACTTATCATTTCTTACAGATTATTAATGTCTTAATTAATGATCCTCAGAAGAATCCCTTCTGCAGCTATGAGAAAGACATGCCCCTGTTTAATATCTCGCACCATATCCTTTGTGCACAAGTGACAAAATGTCTTTGACGTGTGCTGATAATCAAGTGTTCATTACAATCATCTTTGTTAATATTTCCAGGATAGGGATGCCGCTGGTGCCACCGCGCTTCATCTCGCAGCCCGGTTCGGTTGTGTGGAGGTCATTAAGTGGCTGCTTTCTGTTGGAAGCGCAGCGGAGGTGGAGACAAACTGTGGAGCTGTACCTGCACACTATGCTGCAGCCAATGGGGACCTCACCTGTTTAAAACTACTGGTTCAGCAGGCACCTGGGTGAGTTCACAGCTGATCCTAATAGCTCTTTAAAAGACTGTTTTTTTGTTGTTGTTGTTGTTGTTGTTGTTGTTGTTTTCAGAAATCAATATGATGAAGGTCACGTGAATATAGTAAGGTAAGGTAAACTTTAATGTCCCTGAGGGGCAATTTGGGATACAGACAGTAGTCATGAGTACAACAAAACAGACAATACATGACACACAGTATCCAGTATCACACACTGACAATTAGTGGTCACTGCTGGTTAAGATAAGCGACAGCACACAGTGACAAAGGACGATCTGTAACACTTAGTGCTACATGTAGGGAGGCATAACCTCCGCCCTAATGGAAGCGTCTATGGGCCCAACGATGAAGAAGCAGCTCTGATCATCCAGGTAATTTCATACAGCACAAACAGAGCTTTTCTGGCTTCATGAGCCACTGAGCAACTGTCCAACTGAACGGGGTCCTGCCTTCAATGCTGTATCCAGCAGTGACTGTTACAAAGATGAAGACATGACAGTTCCCCAAAAGTGAAGCCAAAACCTCTTGGTCGCCCCCTGGTGATCGGCTGCAATATAGGTCATAAATAAACCCCACCCCCTCCAAGTTAGCAGGTGGGACATGGCCCAATTCATATTACACGTCAAATACATGTTCAAGTGTTATTTGATGCTCTAAAAAGGGAATGTGACATCATGATTGACAGCTGTGTGTGTCACTGGTGTGTTTGTGTTCAATGGCACTTCTCATGATTAGGTCATTAGGTGTACGGGCAGGAACTTGATACTATGGCTCCACTTCCCAGTCGCTACTGTGCAGACTCTGACTCCAAATGACAAACATGGCAGCTGGGTGCCTGGGATAGTTTGGCTTCGATGGGCAAAATGGAGACCTGTTGTTCATCTTTATATGCAGTCTATGGTTGAGCCACAATATTTCTGTGTCACCTGTAGCAACAACAAGGACAACAACATCAACTAAAACTTTGCAGAGATTCTCAAACTTATGGAACACAAATAAAACCATCCAATTTAACGTCACTGATGATTTAACAAAACTTTGCTTTAACTCATGAAAACTACATTTGTTTATTTTGTTGCCAC
Source organism: Epinephelus fuscoguttatus (assembly GCF_011397635.1). NCBI lineage: Eukaryota > Metazoa > Chordata > Actinopteri > Perciformes > Serranidae > Epinephelus > Epinephelus fuscoguttatus. Next base: position 36,930,217 of record NC_064761.1, read on the forward strand.
CAGTCTTGTGTTTGACACATCTCCAATCACTTATTCTGTTAAATCACATTTGCAGATGATGATTGTATATTCTCAAGTGACCAGACACTATTGTTACATTACTCATGTTTAAGTAAAAGGATTTGTGGCCTTTAGTGACAGGTGAACATGTGTAATGTTAATCCTCCCTCCTCCATGAATCCCTTCTCTCCTCCGTCCCCTTAACCTGAGACAGTGACACGTACTAAGGACCAGATAAAGATGTGCTGCACTTCCTGCTTCATTTCCTTGTTACAGGAGAGTTCGACTGTAATTAGCATGACGCATGGCGGGGTCAGACCATCACGTGTGATGACCGGTAACCTGTGAATAATACATGCCTGGACACTGTTAGTCACATGCCAGCCTTGCGGTTGTTGAAGTACAGGACATACGTATGTCAGTGTAAATGAAGCTGAGCTGTGTTCACAGGCTTGACAGATTACCTGAATAAAGGTCATGACCCTTGGTTTATAAATGTCAATATATCCTGTCCTGTGTTTTTGGAGTGTAAGATTCCTGACTGGATCCTTAGAGCAAATGAGATGCAAACTAACATCTTTATACTGATTTTGGTTTTGTTTTAGAATTGATTTCAACAATAATAGTAATCATATCTAGAGAATCTAGATCATCTGTCATTACTATATTCAATTATATGATGGAGTGTAATAAAACCCAAACCAGCACATTTCCAATCGATAAAGTCTACAAACCAAATATTGACTGACTGGGGGTTTTTTGGGTTTTATGGAGGACAAAAAATGACTTTAGTGTCAATAATTATTAAATAAATGTATAAATAAATAAACACATAAATAAATTTATAAAAAATACTGAAATAAGTAAAAACAGGAAATTAAAAAATGAATATATGAAACATTTTGGAATAAATAAATATATGAATATAGAAATATATAAAAAGAATAAATAAATAAATGTTACATTAAATTAGGAAATAACAGATAAATGAATAAGTACCGAAATAAGTAAATACAAGCATATATAAGTAAATACATACATTTAAAAATAAATGTATGACAAAAAACAGGAATAAATAAATATGGAAATAAATAAAAGAAAAAAAGTGTTTAATTAAATATGGAAATAATAGATAAATAAGTACAGAAATAAGTAAATACAGGAAAATATAAATAAATACAGTAATATAAAAATAAAGGAATAAATAAATATGGAAATAAGTAAAAGAAAAAATAAATAAATGTAAAATTCATTAATTCATTCATCATCTTCTAACCGCTTCATCCTCTTGAGGGTCGCGGGGGGGCTGGAGCCTATCCCAGCTGACATCGGGCAAGAGGCAGGGTTCACCCTGGACAGGTCGCCAGACTATCACAGGGCTGACACATAGAGACAGACAACCATTCACACTCACATTCACACCTACGGACAATTTAGAGTTATCAATTAACCTAGTCCCCAATCTGCATGTCTTTGGACTGTGGGAGGAAGCCGGAGTGCCCGGAGAGAACCCACGCTGACACGGGGAGAACATGCAAACTCCACACAGAAGGGCTCCCACACCCGGGATCGAACCGGCAACCCTCTTGCTGTGAGGCGACAGTGCTAACCATCACACCACCGTGCCGCCCTAAATGTTAAATTAGATATGGAAATAATAGATAAATTAGTAAGTACTGAAATATTTTGTTACAGGAATATATAAATAAATAGAACATTTTAAAAATACAAGGATAAATAAGTAAATAAATATGGAAATAAATTAAAGAATAAATAAATGTTAAATTAAACATGGAAATAATAGATAAATTAGTAAGTACTGAAATATTTTGATGCAGGAATATATAAATAAATAGAAAATTTTAAAAATACAAGGATAAATAAGTAAATGAATATGGAAATAAATTAAAGAATAAATACGTGTTAAATTAAACATGGAAATAAATGCACAAATAATTAAATAAAAGTTGATCATGAAACAGGACATAAATAAATATTTTTTAAAAACCCTTTTTTGATTTGCGCACTTATTTTATTTATTATTTGTTCATCAATTTATTTCTGTATTTATGTCAGCATTTATTTCATTAGGTATTTATTTCCATATTTATTTATTTGCATTTTTCTTTATACATATTTATTCATTGATACTTGGCCCTCCACACGGTTGCACCAGTCGTGACTGAAATACTAAAAAGTGAGTTCAAAACAGCAAGAAAATGAGAATCAGTACATTTATTAACAGCAAATTCATTATATGTCATTTATACTTGACAATATGAATTTCAGCTTTAAGTTTGTCACTTCAGTAACTGTCTCAACTGAACACAAGTCTATTATGGCTAAAATAACCATTGCATTGTATCAGGCAGACGTTTGATACTGGTCCCAATACTGACTACATGTTTTTAAGCATTTCATGTCTGACACTGGTAACTTAACCTTGTGGCCCCCTGTCCTTGATGTATGTTGGAGTGCAGGTGTGTGAACCACCAGACTGTCATCGGTGCCACCCCGCTTTACCTGGCCTGCCAGGAAGGCCACCTGCATGTTGTCGAGTACCTTGTGAACAGCTCCGGGGCTGACGTCCACCTGAGGGCCCACGATGGCATGACCTGCCTGCACGCTGCTGCTCATATGGGCCACCAGACTGTGGTGATGTGGCTGGTCAGTAGAGAAGTGTTTCCTGGATATATTTGTGTTCTACTGAATCACCACACACTTTGATCCTTTGTGCTTTTCCCCAAACAGGTGAGCCATACTGATGTCAGCCTGTCATGCCAGGACAGAGAAGGAGCGACTGCTCTGCACTTTGCCGCCAGCAGAGGGCACTATTGTATCTTGGAGAGGCTGCTTCATATGGGTTCAAAGGTCATCAAGGATTACTGGGGAGGGACCCCGCTTCATGATGCTGCAGAGAATGGAGAGCTGGAGGTTAGACAGCAGTTTGCTCTTGTTGTTTTTGTCTTGTCTAAATAAACTAAACAGAATGAATGACACAATATTTTCTTGGTATCTTGGTCTGTTACACTGTCCTGTTCCCTCTTCCAGTGCTGTAAAATCTTGTTGGCCTATCAAGCAAAGCCTTCAGACCAAGACATTGATGGATTCACTGCAACAGACCTGGCAGAGTACAATGGACACCACGAATGTGCCAGATATCTCTGTGCCATGGAGAAAAATGTAAGCTGTCTGTCTCTCACCGACAGTATTTTTCCTGATCTTACACATTTTCCTGCTCTGTGTCCTCTCTCTCTGTGTCCGCACTGCCCAGCTGTTTATTCTGGCAGGAAAATCAAAGCTAATTCCCGGTCAACAGCAAACATCTGGAGGATCTCGGAACCTCGGTGAATCATTTTCTCAATTTGCATTTCATGCTGGTCGAGCCTGTCCTTCTCCGGCGCTGTTGTCTTCCACTCAGCCTGATTGCTCTCAGTTTAAGAGGTCTCAGAAAGTGGAGGATGAGGGCTTTCATGTTTAATAAGGCATTGCAGGCGATGGTGCCGTGAGTGCTGGAGGAGACTCTTGGTTCTTATTTTGCCACTGAGGACTCTCTGAGATTAGACTGTTTTGTTTTGCACAGAAAGCACGACACTCCTTAATGTGACTGATGAATATTTTAGTGTTAACACATTGTTTGTGCTTGTGTTGCCTGCTGAAGTCAGGGGTCATTGTGGTTAAAACTGCCCTGCTTCAACTCAAATGAACCAGTTTACTGTGTGCAGCATCTTGCTTTATTTGTTTTTCTTTTGAATAGCTACATAACAGTGAGTTTTGGAGGATTACAGTTGGTACTGACACTTAAAACTGGACTTGTGGAGTTGATTTAAATAGAGAACAGATTATACTCCTAACTCAAAGAGCCTATGGGGACCACTCTGTCAGCAGACTTGTTGAACCTTAAAGCCTCACAGCTGTCCACCTGCAGCCTGTCCTTGTTTCTCCCCATCACACTTCACTTACCGCCTATGGTGCAGACAACACAGCGACGTACACAGAGTAATGAAAGCTGTCGGGCCCGATAGATGCCATTAATAAGTCAGCAGAGAAGAGCAGCACTCATACATAAAGAGGATGATGATAGGGAGCCGTTGAGGCGTGGCTGCTGAGCTCCCCTTCAGAAATAATCCTCCCAGCAACAATGGAGAGCTAATTAGCGCAGGGGCCGCTGCGACGTCGAACGCAGCCGGAGCCGCCGCCAGCTAAGGGCCTATCAGTTACCCCTCTCCAGCGGCTCAGGTGGAGGGCCCAGTGGCTGAGCCCGTTATGAGATCCACAAGCTTAAGTTTCAGCGTTTTCACCATTCTGATGCCTGGAACAGGCAACTCTATCCCTCTGTGGACTGGGAGAGCAGGATGTCACTGGCCTCAAACACACGTTTGATTGTGTGTCATGTTTTTTTTTTCCAGGGACTTGGAAGTGCTATGATTGTCACCTCTGGATACTGTGTAATGTTGGTAGCAGACAGAATGATGTATCAGGTGTCTTGGACAGACAGACTGATGTGAACAAAGGGATGATCTGATAGAGAACCTGAAATAGTAGTTAATTGATTTAAATCATCATGATTTTTGCAGAGCAGACTGTGTAATGCTTTGAAACCTCCCGTGCCAGAGATGAGCTGCACAAGCTTTAATTACATTTCTGGTGGTGTGTTAGTTTTGTAAAGTGCTGCTTGGATCACGGGTTTCATCGGTTCTAAAGTGTCAGTCAGATAATCTCATTTCCGAGCAGCGACCTAAATGGATTGGGACGTTGACCGGGGAGAGCTGTGTGTTTGGCCTCTCTGCATGTTTGGATCTCTCACAACGAGGTCAGACTCGTTCAGCGCTGTCAACCGCTCTTCCTCATCTCGCATCTCAGGAACAGCTGCAATCAAATAAACAGTGTGTGGCGTGAGGTTTACTTCACACACATTTGTGGCTTTTGCTCTCCATTCACAGCGATCGGGCCGCAGAGATACGGCTGTTTCAGAATGGTATTTTTAGAATAGTTGGGAAAAGGAAACACTTTGTGGTCTAATTCATCACTGTGATTTCATCAGGATCTACTCGTCTTCTGCATTTAGAAACAAAACACATTCTTTAATGGCTTTTGTTTTATCTCTTGGTAAAATATCTAATCAACACTTCATCTGATAAACTCATTGTATCCCTGATTTTGTAAGTCCTCCATCCTCTTTCACATCAGGTCTCTTGACCTGTCTGAATCTCACAGAGCTTGGCTGCATCACAGTTGCATGTGTATCACAGATGGTTGAGATATTTACAGAACTGTAAAATCTACATCCTATCCCCAAACGCCCTGTAACACTCTCTGCAGATTCAGCTTTAAAGTATGTAATGCCAAGGTGTTAAAATCCAACAATAGCTGTGGACAGGTTGTCTGCAGGTTCTTAAACGTCTTAAATTGCCTTAAGTTTTAGAAATGTTAGACCTTAAAAGTCATTAAATAGTCTTAAATTTGAATTTGTGAGGTCACAATCTAATTTTATTTATCCAGTTATTTTATTTTTTCATGCTTTTGCCTTTAATTGACAGGAGAGAGTGAAATGGGGGAGTGAGAGAGAGTGGGGGGATGACATGCAGCAAATGGTCGCGAGCTGGAGTCGAACCCACAAGCACTGCACCGAGGCAACACCTCTGTATATGGGGCGTCAGCACTAGCCACTACTCTACCGACACTCCTTATCCAATTATTCATTGTATTTTTAGTCTAACAAGTAAAGCTCTTCTGTGTGAAAGTCCACATTTCTGATGTCACAAATATTTAAACCTATTACTGAACCTCAAACTGTCTGTTACTGTTACTTCATACTTGCCCTCAGCTGTTGGCAAAATGTAGATTAATCTAACTCTGATAATCATACTAGTACATAAAACCTACCTCTGCACGGAACTACATGTACACTACTTACCTTTGTACTTATCTGCAATACTTTAATAAGATAAACATGACTTGTCCAAAAATTAGTCTTAAATTTGGTTTACAAAATATCTCGAAAAGGTCTTAAAGACCATTAAATTTAAGTGTCTGGTTTAAGCTGAAATGCCCAAAAATTCCCAGGTCATAGCTCCTTCCAGGATTTCCAAGTATTGGTGTCATTGTTGCTGCTGTTGTCACAAAGACAACCGGATTTCTTTCTGTTTTCCTCAGATCCTGGCAACTACCAGCAACATGGGACACATTTTGTTTTCCACAGTTACTTCGGTGGCTTCAACGTCTGCCAGTTCCATTACTGGGAGTAGGAGCTGTAAACAACTTACACCGATACTCCTTGGTGACTGGGTACAGCAACTGTACCGATAACGCTTTATCATGATACAATATTATATGTCTGTCACGACGATACAGTTTTGTTTTGATTAAAATTTAATTTGTCTGCAATTGATATGAAACAATATCAGTATATACCTTTACTGTCTTTTTCTGGGCTGCTTACCATTGTTTGACATGAATGGGCCATGGGAATTTCAATGGTTAAACAAACATAACAAAACAATGGCACTCACTAATCAATCTTCTTTTGTATTTTAATTGTGGACAGAAGATGGATTAGTGAGTGCCGTTGTTTTTGATTATTTTCATCGTCGACTAATCTGTCGATTATTTCTTCGATTAGTCGACTAATCATTTTATCGAAAAATTTGTTAAAATGTTGAAAAATGTCGGTCTGTCTCTCCCAAACCCCAAAATTACATCATCTAATGTCTTGTTTCATACTCACGCCAAAGGGTTTTAGTTCACCGTCATGGGAGAGTGTGTAAAGCTGCCAATATTTGAACGTAAGAAGCTGCAATAGGAGTATTTTGGGGTACTTTTATAGTTCCTTTCTATGAAAAATGACTCAAACTGAGTAGTCGACTTCTACAATAGTCACCGATTATTTTAATAGTGGATTAGTCATCGATTAGTCGACTAATCGTTGCAGCCCTAGTTGACACACTCTTTTGCCCCATCAATCGAGTCTTCGTCCTACATGTTGGCAGACAGAGTTGAACGGTGAAAGCAAGGCTCATAGGGAGCCAAACTAAACATCAGTTGTGTTATTTTTCTACAGTCAGTATATTATGCAATCAACATTTATTTAATAATGACAAGTTAAAGCAAAAAAAAAAGGTCTATTTCCACTCAAATATATTTGAGTTGTAAAATGTTGGTTGGACGAAACAACCAATATTAATTTGTCAACTTGGGCTTTGGGAATTGTGATGGCCGATCATTTTTGAGGCCACCCTCAAAAAAAGCTTGACGGGGCACCTGTTGGCTCAGTGGGTAAAGTGGGCACACGCAGTGGCTGCATGCCGGATTCCAGCCTGTGGCCCTTTGCTGCATATCATCCCCTTTCCCTCCCTCCTTCATGCTCAAAGTGTCCCATCTAATGAGGGCAAAAGGGCCAAAAAATAATCTTAAAAAACTTAGCTCCTTCTGCCTCAGGTGTGGATATAAGCTGCTTTTTTGTCATTGTCTTGTACGATATTTAACCAGATATCTTTGGAAATTTTGGTCTGGCAAAACAACCGATTTTAATAAGTCAGGCTGGGCTTTGGGAAATTGTGATTGGCATTTTTTAATTTTTTTTTTTTGACATTTTAGAGACTATTAATCAAGAGAATCATTGATTAATCGATTGTGGCAATAATTGGTAGTTGCAGCCAGCAAGAATACTGAAATACATGTTTTTATCAGGAAATTGGTGAATTAGTGTTTGGAAAATGTAGGCGCCATTTTCCTTGGCACGTTGTTATTTGTTGTCGGCGTTTCCACATCAAGTCAAACCCATCTATCTAAGCTTATGGTATCACATTGTGTTTCCACTGTCACAGTTTACTGATCACCTCAGGTTGATTTTACAGCCACCCCCACAAAAAAACCCTGATGAATTAGTTCCTCCGTTCAATTGTTCCAAGTGGAAAAAGCACCTGAACGCGCATGGATAAAATGTCTTTTTTCCAGCTGCTTTGACAAGTCTTCCGCTGATACCTCCCTTCGTGCCACAACATGGCCATTGGTTTGTCCATGCATTAGTGACATTACCGGCCACCCTATCCTTTCCCTTAATTATTAACAGCATTCTCCGATCAGAGTTTTTGTTTATTACCTGGTGGCCCTTGGCCACTGGCAGAGATGCTGATGATGGTGTCAAACGAGTGGTTGGTGATCTTACGATAGTGTCACATCCTCAACACGGAGCGACCGCTGCAGATACCTGGCTGCATGACTCTGTGCTTCCGGAGTCTCACTGTGAAGTGAAGACGTTCCTGTGTGCACTGGGAGGATTGTTGAAGGTCAGTGGGGCTGGTTTATAGATCATTTTCTCTTTTAGTTGTACTCTCTGTACTGCTTTGGCCTGTTTTTGCTCCTCCCTGTGCTTTGTGACATTATTTTTCATTGAGTATTTGTTCATAAGTAGGTGACTGGACAGGCTGAGTAATTAGTTTTGTAAAACGAAAGGAAAGTTTTGCAATTTCTGTTAAAGAGGCCCTCGCTGACAGATGTGTTGGCAGCGTTTGACCTACTTTCTGATCAGTTGTGGCCTCTTACGGTTAGGTATGACTAATACTCCAGGCTTGTGACATTACAATATGTTGTCATTGTTGATTTTGTGCAAATTGAACATGATTTTTCTTCCTTGTTTTGAACCATGTGCTGTGTCTAGATGTAGTTTTCTGATCCAGTAGTTGTTAAAATGTTTCCGTATGATGTAGACAAATATTGCCATTAGTCTTGTTTATCACAGTGGATGCATAAAAGCTGTAAATGTTGGCAAAAACATCATGTCTGTCACTTGTTAGCCTCTCAAACATTTACCTCCTTGCGGGAAACCTGAGAGTATTTTAACATGTGAGCAGACATGTATTTACACTATAGTGTTCTGTGTATAATGTACACCCGCTGTATACATTCCACGTTGCAATTTATCACCAAGAACGTGAATATTTCATGTGGAAGCAGGTTGTTTTCATGATCGACTCCAGAATTACAAGACATGTTTTTAAATACACATGCTTAAACTCTCTCATGGCTCGACCCGCAGGGACCACAGATTACTGCTGCTGCGTGTCCGACAGTGAGACAGCACCGAGTAGCTGTTTCTTAACTCTTGGCTCCTAATCTGTAGTGATCAGGCTCTTTGTGCTCTTTGATAGAGGGAGAGTGGATCCAGGCCAAAACAGGGCTAGGCTATCTATATATCTGCGTGGCAATTGTGATGGGGTGCTGATGAAAACCAAATGCTCTCTGGCCACTGGGTCTAATTAAACACACACACGGACCGGTTCATCATAGCTTTTAGGACATTGAACTGTTACGAGAAGGGTCACAAAAGAATCAGGCTCTCCCCTTCCCATTTTCCCAGCCCCCCCCCCTGTTTATCTATTTATGGATTGCACAACTTCGGGGAAGTTGATTCCTCCGCCTGAGCAGTGTCACAGCATATTTCGTGCTGTTGGACATCAAAGTACCGTGTGAGAGGAAATGGCAAGGACCACCTCACGGACAAAAAGCACAACAGCATGCAGCAGCATATTAGGGCTGCCTTTGATGTTTTGGTTACTAATAATGTCCTTGGAGAGCTGAATTTGATATGCATTCTGCATGGAGTGCATTAAGACAATGCAGGTTCATTAAAGGGGATCTAAATGTTTCCATACATCCTACATCCTCCCTAGAGTGGTGTGAAATGCTGCCAATTATTCAAGGTTGCTTACTATCCCATGCGCTTGTTTTTTCTTTCTCTTTGTCTTTTAAAGTGCATGTCCTCAGGCTTTAAAATGTTTTGATGTGTTCCTATCAATCTAGACATTAAGTGCTTTTAATTAGCTTGTTTCTTACAATAATTATTTTTTTAGACCTGTAGAAAACAATCCAAACAAATCTCACACCATATTTTGCAAAAAGTATCACAACTCCAGAGGTTTGAAAAATTCACACGTATCAACTCGGAGGAACTGATACCGTAAAAACAATCAGTCCACCCATCACTAGTACAAAACCAAATTATTGCCCTTACATTTCCTCCATTGAGATATATTGTGTCTTTGACAACGCATGAAAGGGATCTAGCCTTCCTCAGGTATTTTACTCCTGAAAAAAACAAAAATGTCACTTTTTGTCACTCGACTCTTTTTACATTTATGTCGAACTGTCACAGAAGAACTACAGTTCTATTCCAGAAGTAAGATTACATATGGTGTTCAGAAAAAAACAGTCAAAATGTAAAAAATCTATAAATCTGTTTCTGTTGTGTGTCAGTGTGATTGTATGAAAACATGCAGAGATACAAAACCTTTGACTCCATAGTCAGTATGACGTAGGGCATTAACGACTTTGATTTTTTTCAGGTCGACTTATCTGTCAATAAAGTCGAAGTTGAGTCTACAAGTCATTTGATGACGTCATCACATTGACACGGCGGAGGAAAGTAAAGTATCTCCACACGTGATGTGTGTCTGTCAAGGCCCAAACATACTCGGGCGGAATGTACGCGGAACGGACTCTGCGGAGGTCTGCGCGGACTAAAAGTGGACGTCCGCAAACACTGTGCGTGCAAAGCTCAGATTTTACGACCGCGCGGACTCCGCTCTGCACACCAGTGACTGCTCCACATGTATTTTTCACATTGCGGGGATTTTTCATGGACATTTTTACAGGAAAGTACAACACGGAAGTGCGCTCGACTATGAAAGCCCAAATGACTGGAGTCTGCTCAGCTTATAGTGCACCCGAGTATGTTCACTTTAGTCAAGGATAAAGTATCAGTGTGGCAGCAATTGCATTCCGTACACAAGCACACACAGAGAGAGAGAGGGAAAAAACACACGACTTGTCGACTCCTCCCGGGGGGTGTCGACTTGTGCCACTGACGTCGACACGTCGACAAATCGACTTTTCTGTTAATGCCCTAGTATGACGTCACATGTAAAGAGACAAACAACATTTTTGTTACGTAGCATTTACTGAAAAATAGATGCAGAAAGAGTCGGAGGAGCATTTGTGACATTGAGATGTTTAAATCATAGTTGGGAAAATCTGTGAGGGTATAATCTAACTGTCATATTGGACAATGTGAGGTTTGATCAATATCAACAGTTTCTCCTTCACAAAAGTGACATTGTTTAACTGTGGTGCTGGAAAATTCACAACAGAAAAGTCATGTCACATTCAGACATCACAGTAGTCATGCCATGGTTGGATTTGTCACAACATCTTTATCTGAGGTGTCTGAATGTAACAATACAGATGGTGTGATTTGATCCGATGTCAGTGACAGGACAGATATGGATCAGTAAACTGTGAAAACCCATTTCTGCCAATGTGAGGAAAACAAAACATCCTGTGAGTCATCATAATGAAAAGTCTTTAATGAAATAATGGCTCAGTATGTGATAATAATGAGTTAGTATCTCAAAATAACAAGTTATTATTTTGCAAAAGTTTCTCATTTGTGCAATAAGTCATTATTTTGAGATACTAAAGCCCTATTTGCACGGGACTAGTATCACCTGGGGACCTCTGGTAATTTGCAATAATTGAAGAGGTCGTCTGTTATCTTAATACCGTGCGAATCTGCCATGTCCATAAAAATTCCACAGCATCAAACATGAAGATGCTTCCGCTTTTACGTCTGGAACCTCCTGTCTACAACTGGCTTGAGACACATCCTCCGTGAGGACTTGGCTCAGAGTCCAGAGTTACTCTCTTATCCTGAAGCCTCCTTAAGGAATCTGATCCTGTTTGATTTGGTGGTGGGAACTGCTTTTGACCACATGCCTTTGCTGACGTTGACGCCAGCAGGATTTGAACCCTGGACCTTCCGCATGGAAGACGAGTACTAACCACTACACTAGGGAGGCCCTATAGTGCCAAACACAAAGGGTTGATATTAGTCTTGTGCAAACCAGCATCTCTGTGATTTGGGGTTGTATTTAGGTTCTCTCTCTTCTGTCTCTTTCCCAGTCGAGAATTACGAAGGCTGCGTTGGCAATTTAAATGTTTTGACAGCATTTTGGGTACAGCGGGGTCATCTCGCTACACAGCATGGAAACCCATTTGCAGAAAGGACAAGCTCAAATCTATCAGAGGAGCAAAATCTCGAAAGATGATGAGATGAATGACGTGACAATATGTGGCAGAATCTGTTCTGTTCGTTTAACCTATATTGAATTTTTAAAAAAAAGTGCAAATGTGCGTCAAATAGAAGGGATTTGCTTATCCTGTGCAAATGCGCCATATGAAACATAAAGGTTAGGGGACTGATTCCAAAAGCATGTGAGATCCCCAGGTAATACAGGTCCTGTGCGAATAGAGTTTTGATCATTAGTTTAGTTCATCTGCCCTTCTCAAAGTGTGAAATGACCTACTGCTGTCTTAAGATAGAGGTAAATGTGCCATTTTAATACTATTAGACCTCAATGTGGCCTTTGACACTGTTGATTATTGTATATTATTAAACTGTCTTCAAGAACTGGTTGGCATCTAGGGAACTGCCCTGAAGTGGTTTGTCTCCTATTTATTGGACAGGTCTTTTTCTGTTAAGATTGGTGGCCTCTCCTCCTCATCTGCCCATATCACTCGTGGTGTACCTCAAGGTTCCATTTTAGGGCCCATTTTATTTGCACTGTACTTGCTTCCGTTAGGCTGCATTTTCTACCAGCAGAAAATCTCTTATTACTGTTATGCTGACGACACACAAGTTTATCTTCCGTCAAACCCAGGGGATTCTTGCGCCATCACATCCACCCATCCATCCAAGTTCTATATTTGATATCATTTGGTCTTCAGAAGTCTTCAACAGTATTAAGTGTGACTCTGTGACATTTGCAGAAAGCCTGTGCAGATAAGCCCATCGAGGTAATCACACCAGTGGAAGAAGAAGTGAAGGTGAAGCCTGCTTTGTTGTCACAGTGCAGCAGGGAGGATTACTACGGCAGCCTGAGCGACACATGCGGGGACAGTTACAGCACTAACACACCCATGGATAGTTTAAAGGTAAACGTTGAATTTAGTTTCTCACCATGTTTTCCATTCTTCACCTTTTCCTTGTATATAACCCAAAGCAACCGGGCCATGTCTCTTTTTTCCCCAACTAGCAACCTGAGAGTGAGGAGTCCCCGCAGGCAAGGTACCCTCAGCCCCCGTCTGCACCTCCTTTACCTTCTGCTTCATCCACACCCACACAGCCAGAGAGAAGTGCCGTCAACAGGATAGAGGAGGTTCACATCGCAACATCTGGTGAGAAAAACATTTCTGTTAATCATATTTTATCCCAGTTTAATCATTCTTTTTACCAAAAATGTTTATTATTACTACTTTTTGGTTACTGGAAGTCACCACTCATTGGAGAAAAATGTCTGTGTTCATCGGTGTGAATAATACAAAGACTTTTTTTGGATTCCAGTTCTTAAAGGTTTCAATCAATCCAAGGCCACTGGGAGTGAAAAAACTGCCTCTGCTGATAAAGTGATGTTGCCTGATGCAAACCTCCTGGCTGAAAGAAAACTCCTTGGTGACATGAAGTCCATTAAATCCTTAAAACAATCAGGAATATCAGGAGTCTTCACCGGACAAGCAGTAAGTGCAGTAAGCTTTCTCGCTGTGCACATCCTTCCTTTGTAAGAGCTTCTGTCTTTTGCTAAAACGCAGTGTCTGTTCAGAACAAGATGGTGGTCCTGCCCACTGAGGAGGCCAACCTGTCGGACATCGACTACCTGGTGCCCACTCACGATGAGAGAGGCCGTCCCATCGCTGAGTGGAAGAGGCAAGTCATGGTGAGACAGCTGCAGGCCAGGCTACTGGATGAGGAGGATCAGAGGAGGAAGGTAACTTCTCTCTGAAGATTGAGCATTATTAATTCACTTACATTTATAGCCTCATCTGAATCTTACAGATTTGGTCCAACAGATACAGGTTTTTTTAATCAAGAAAGCCAAAGTTACAAAGTTAACCTCTTTTCTTTTTGTATGTGTTAACCTTTTTTCTTTTAAATGTGGGTTAAACAAACAGGACTGATTCTGCCACACACTGTTACATGTTATCTGTCTTATCATCTTTTCAGATTTTACTCTTGTGATTGACTTGAGTTACTTTTTTTTCTGCAAATTGATCTCCATGCTGTGTAATGTGATGAGTCTACTGCACTCAAAACGCTGTCAAAACTTTCAGTTATGATTGCCAATGCAGCCTCTGTAATTCCCAACTGGGGCAGATGCAGAAAAAAGGTGCAGAGAATCAAAAAAAAAAAGGTAACACAACAAAAAATGGTAGGTGAGATGCAGTGGAATTTTTACTTGACAAATTGCAGACATGGCAGATTTGCACGGGATCAAGATCTCCGACAACTTCTGCAATTATTACAAATCACAAGAGGTCCCTAGGTGATACTAGTCCCATGCAGATAGGCCTTTCAGAGATATAGGGCGTGTCTCTGCATCAGCACGACCCATTTTCCCCCTTATTTTATGTGGATAGTTTTAGTGTATTTTGACAACGTTTTCAGGTTTCCAAAGCCAAAACAATTAGTCATTAATCACTGAGTCGATCGATGGCAACTATCAGCAGTCGCAACCATTTTGAAAATTGATTAATCATTTGCAGCCCTAGAAAAGTCAGGTACATGTTATATAGCCTTCTCTAAGCAAATGATCATTAAGCCTCACCAGACCACACAGAGCAAAGCGAAAACTGTGGTCTAATTTTGTGATGCTCTTCTAAATCTGCATCACTGAAAATTCTAAAAAAAAAACATTTGGAAATCCCATCATCATTTACTTTTAATTGCATGTAACAAATCACTGAACACATAACACATTGCTCGTCAAGTCATATATCTGAGGTTTGGATGGCAGTTTTACTGTATCATTACTCTTTCCCTCTCACGCCTAAGTAATTTGAAATGTAAAAAAAAAAGAAGCTGACATCCTGTGTGTTTATCTGCCTGCTGTTGCCTCTTCTCTTACAGGAAAATGGGAACAGATATGCCAAAGTCAGCTGGAGGTACTCCCAAGCCCACAATGCAATCCTGGGGCCCTCTGGTGAGCTGCTGACTGAGGATGACCTCATCTATGTGGAGCAGCAGATTGCCAACGTCTCCATGCAGAGGAACTGTGAGGGCTACGAGCTGGAGCTCGCTCGTCTGGCTGAGGAGCTCCGGCACATCCTGCCAGCCCCCATAGTGAACATCACCGCCAACACACAGTTCAGAAACTTCTCAAGTCAGGTTCCTCTACCTGTGTGGTGCGGTCGCATCTCAGGCATCGTGAAGAGCATGTCTCTGCTCATGACCAACCTGACGGACCAGCCCTACTGCAAGATGCCCAACACCGATCTGATCACTGTGTTCTCTCAGACGCCACACAGACAGAACTCCACCAGGGGACGCAGGGAGAGGATAGAGGATGAAATCCATCAGTTCGGAGTGTCTGTGAGGACTCTGAAGTCTAATTTTGAGACACAGAACTTACCTTTGTCAGATGAGCCGGAGGAGGCTGTCGTGTTGAGTTCTTCCCCACAACTCGAGGCCACAGAGTCAGACAAACAGCCTAAAGTCTTGAGTCCGGCCCCAGAAACAGACCAGAACAGTGACTCTGGCATCGACTATGATGAAAACGTTACAGATGTCCTAGAGACCACCAGCCTCAGGAAGGAGCGTATAGTCGTGTTGTTCTTAGGCCACTGGAAGAAGTCTGCCTACACTGTGACACTGAAGAGCAAAGATGCAGCGGAGAGGAAGATGAGCAGTGGAAGCTCGGGGATGGGCGATGACAAATCTGTGGCAGATCGCAGGAACAGTTTGGAGATCGCCCAGTCGAAGATGATGAACAGCTCTCTGGGTCATTTCTTCAAGCAGAGGAGTGCTGTCAACAAGATGCTGGGAAACTGGAGGAGCATGATCTCCAGCGTCCCGTCCAGACAGATTCGCAGGTATCTATCATTACTATCATCCATGTTAGAGCACAAAACTCCACCTGCATGACTCATTATGCAAGTTTGATTTGTCAAAAAAAATCAAGTCCGTACCACAGCAGCCCTGGTTCGAGTCATGCCCTTTGTTGCATGTCTGCAGGTCAGAAAATCAGATTATCACTGAGGTGATTGGGAAGAGAAAAATGCTAAGCTTCTAGTCTTTAGTCTCAGCCTTGTGTTAATATACAGTATAATGAGTCACCCTTTGCTGTTATCCACAGGCTCCACAGGCAGAAAGCCCTCTACTCCCCGGAGCAGTTCCTACCTCGTCTGGAGGGTGTGTCGGTGGAGTACGACAACCTGACCCTGGATCTCTTCATGCTGGGCTACTTCCACATCCTGGAGTTGGAGCTGCCTGTGGACGAACGCAAAATGAGACACCTGCTCTGCTTCGAGGTGTTCGACCACGTGGGGAGCTTCCCCTGGGAGCTGGTCAGGGACTTCCACAAGGCCGTCATACAAGACATCGAGACTGGAAACCGTGAGTGGAAGGATGGCTTTGAGGACATTAAAGTGAAGTTCTTTGGAAACACTGTGAGTCAGTCTGAAAGCACTGTAGAGGTGGTGAAACATACCCTCCCAGAGATTAGACAGGTCCCTAAGGTAATTGTGCAGACACCTACGCCGGATGAGGGGATGCTACACGGTGGAACTGACATCTCCAGTTTTAGCAACGAAGAAATCTGTAAATACATCGACCGTAGTTTTGCTTTTTGGAAAGAGAAGGAGGCAGAGATTTTTGATTTTGAGTAGTGTCATCTTTTTGATATTTTTGTATTGTTTGATGTTAGATTACATTCGGGCTGGGTATCAAACCTAAATACTGTTTGAGTTGTGAATTGAATTGTTGTGGTGAAAGCTAGTGCAGAATGCTTAGCCAGATTCATAGCCATGTTTACATATTTGATTTGAATGATTGTTTTGTAAATTTTATACTGTATTTTATTGTGTTAAACATTAAACTCACTAAAATTTGAAAAGGATTTTTATGTTTCTACATAGCAATATTTTGTAGATATTTTTGGTACAGCTATTAGAACTTAAGTATCGAACTGGCGATAGAATTTGAACCATACCCAGCCCTATAACAAAAGCCAGAGTGTCTAAAGTGTTAGTGTGTGTTTCTGAGAGTAAAAACTGATAAGATTCACTGACATTACATCTTCTTTTCGATTCTCACGTTTTCAAGGCAATTTTAATCAAACCGCACATCTCTTAAAGGAACATTTCACCGCAAAATCAAAATCCTATTACCTGTAGTGCTCTTTATCAGTCTAGATTGTTTTGGTGTGTGTAGCTGAGTATTGGAGATATCGGCTGGAGAGATGTCTGCCTTCTCTCTATTACAATGGAACTAAATGACACTCGGCTTGTGGTGCCAAAAGAACACATTTGAAAAACTCAACAGCAATGTCTCTTTCCAGAAACCATGACCCGGTTTCTCAAGATAATCCACAGACCTTGTTGTGAGCAGTTTCTTGTACGAACTATTTCCTTGGGAGCAGGAACATATTTTGACTAAGGGTTGCTACATTGTGTAAATGTGCAACCTGCACACTTACAGGAGCTACAGGAAAACTGCTCAGATGTACTTACATCAGCCAGGAGTCCAATGGATGTGTGCTCCCTCCCTCAGACACAAATTCTCCCTGGACTGCATGTGTACATCCAGTTGTCTGCTCACCGAAGTCACTTACAACTCCTGGGGAAATCATAACGTTACAATTGCTCGTTGTCTGCTCCATCATAATCTGTCATAAAACACAGTCCCGATGGATTTGCCCCCCTAAAAAGCAGCTCCAAAACTCCTCCTGTCCTGGCAACTTCCTGGTCTTTCTCAGCCTGTTTACACTATTGATTAGCTCCCACTATCGCACCTTCCAGCACCCATGCTTTCTATGAAACTACACTCGCCAACCATATCACTGCACAAAAGGAAGCATGCATCTACTCGTGGACGAGAGGCTCATACTGTAGGTAAACATTTATGGTGTCCTCCTCAGCTCAGCTGTAACATTAGCTAGCTCGGTGGTGCTAGGTGGGCTAGCAGTAGATGTACACTTCCTTCTGTGCAGTGATACAATTGGTGGGTGTAGTTTGATAGAAAGAAAAAAGTTCCTACGTGAAACTCCTCAAAAACAAAGTTTGTGGATTATTTTGAGTGATTTCTAGAAAGAGACATCACTGCTGATTTTGAGTTCAAATGTATGATTTGTGTCGCTTTGAGCACCACAAGCTGAGTGACACCTACTGCAGTGGCTCCCAACTGGTCCGGCCATGGGGTCCAGGTTTCTCCTTAGTCGTTAGTTCAAGGTCCACACAGTGTTACACATTCAATGTCATACTTGCGTTTGGCCATGTGTTCAGACTAGTCTGCTGTCTCTGTCAAGCAGCTGTCTGCTAGTCACTCACTCTACAGCAGGAAACGGCACTTCAAAATAAAAGCTTTGTGCCAGAAACTTACTGTACTTACAAATGAAGTGTGTTTTTTACAAACTTGACACGTTTGCAAGTCACTTGTGGTCCATTCAGAATGGACCTGCGACCCACTTTTGGACCACGACCCATAAGTTGGGAACCAGCGATCTAATTCCATTATAATTGAGAGAAGGCAGTCATCTCTAGAGTAGATATCTCCAACACTCGGCAACTCACACCAAAACAATCTAGACTGATAAATAGCACCACAGGTAAAAGGAAAAATATGTATTTTTAGTTTGGGGGTGAACTGGACCTTTAACATCTACGTAGACACCCAGCACTTTGCCCTGCATAGTGACAGCTAGTATTGATCAATTGTTGTGACGTACAAAAAAAGTTGGTGTTACGTCAGTTACCTCATCTGCTCACTCTCAGGCCTGTTGGGAATAATATGTGCTTGTAACAGCAGCTGTGGGCTCCATACTTGTTGTTTGGAATCTGACTTCAGCCCAGCGTCACTCTCAGTCCTATAAATAACTGAAAGACAGGCAGCCTGTCCCAATGACTTGGCAAAAGCTTTTCGCCATGCTGCCCACTCCATGTTGATCTAACCAGCCGCTCAGCTGCAAACAGCTTTTTTACTGGAAGGATGAGCCATTGTTTCCATGCTCTGCTCCTGTGGTGAGTTTGTTGTTGGTTTCTCATTTAATTTTACAATGTTTGATGACAGGAAATGTAATTTATTGTTGGCTTCAGAGGAGATTAGAGTCATGCTGTTACAGTATATCGTATAAATCACGAGCCAGAAGTACTTTGTAGTCCTTGTAACAACACAGTGATGCAACACTTAAGAAAACAAGGCACTTTTTATTTTATTTAGGTCACAGAGGAGAAACTGTTTTCTAACTCACTGGTTCTCAACATTGTTTTGTGTTGAGAACCCCTGAATTGATACACACTAGGTCATGGACCCCTGTTTGATAAGATTTTGCCTCGAGGACCTCCATCTGAAAAGATTTTGGTTGTTAGATATGATTGAAAACCAGAATGATTAAGACCAGAATTCTATAATTGTCAATTACATTTGAGGAGATGACTGTGGACGCTGTGAAACCTGATCAGAACAGTCACCCATATGACTCTCACTCACACTGGGCTCACCTCTATACTGAATTAGATAGTGAAAAATAATATTCCCCATTTTTCTGGGGACTCCCAGGAGTTCGCTGAAGGGCCCCTGGGGGTCCCTGAACCCCTGGTTGAGAACCACTGTTCTAACTAAGCTCTAAACTTTAGACTCAAAATTACAAAAACACATTTTATCATTCAGTATAAAAACAAAATAATTGTCATACAATGTTTTTAAAGTAATAAATAACAAACTGTTCCTGTTACACCAGCTTTTCTTGAAGGTGTAGTTTCTTTGTATGATGCAATCCTGTTATCAGGGCTGCACAATTTTAAATCCAGCACAGCAATTTCACAATTAGATTGTTCCAGGCCTGAAAAGGTCTTGGAATTAGTCAAAAATCATTAAAAGTTTTGGAAAAGTCTTGGGATGTATAACAAATATAACAGCAGATATATTATCTGTAGCTGTTGATTTAACATAGCTTTAATATGTATCAATGTGTGAAGTTTTGTTTGCTAAACATATGTTTCGTAATTGTCTATCTGGGTTCTCACTTCCTGTACGTCAGGTCACTGACATCATGTCTGAATGGAGTTGGTGTCTGAGATGTTTGACAAACCCTGGGCAAGTAGGGAAAAAAAAAATAAAAATATCTAGGGTCCTTGAAAAGTTGTGTAAAAGTTTATGTGGGAAATAATTTTGAGATAAGATTATTAACTTCTTAGTAAAGTTATTGCTAATCTTTTCTGAAAAACAAACATTGTTTAGACATGTCTTAATGTATTTTGTTCTACACTTGCAGGTAAGCTTTAAACTCACGTTTTCCCTGCCAAAGGACGATTTGACCTACTTTGTTGACCATGGTGCGCAATGTGGATGACCTGGACTTCTGCCTGTCCTCCCACCCTCAGAGCATCCTGGAGGGCCTGCGCTCCCTCTGCTCTCACCCCAAACTGGTGGATGTAACATTAAGCGCGGGCGGCCGGGACTTCCCCTGTCACCGCGGCGTGTTGGCCCTCTGCAGCGCGTACTTCCGCTCCATGTTCTCAGGGGACTTTGTGGAGAGCATAGCTGCACGTGTGGAGCTTCATGACGTTGATCCTGATATACTCAGCTGCTTGCTGGACTTTGCATACACAGGCAAACTGACCATCAACCAGAGCAATGTGGAGGGGCTGATCTGCACCTCCAGCCAGCTGCAGTTCCAGACGGTGAGAGCCGTGTGCAGCCGATACCTTCAGCACCAGATCGATGCGACCAACTGCCTGGGAATACTGGAGTTTGGGGCGATCCATGGGTGCCCTGAGGTGATGGCCAAAGCGTGGGCCTTCCTCTTGGAGAACTTTGAGGCTGTGCAGCAAGGTGAGGAGTTTCTACTGCTGGGAAAGGAGAGATTGGTCGCCTGCCTGTCCGACGAAGGACTACAAATCCGGACAGAGTGCACCCGCGTAGAGGCCATCCTGAAATGGGTCAGGCACCACAAGGAGTCTCGGCTCTGCCACCTCCCTGAACTCCTCACCTTATCCCGTCTCCATCTACTCAGCCTGGACTACCTGGCTGACACCCTGCTGAAGGACAGCCTGGTGCAGGCCTCTCCCAGCTGCAGAGAGACTGTGGACAAAATACACAGAGAGGTTAGTGAGTTCACACTTCCTCCATCTTTCCTCTCTTATCTTTGTTTGCACAATCTGAGCAGATTTTTCAAAACAGTTGTGACTTTTATTCCTCTAGAAGCTGGATTTGGCACCAGAACAGACGGACAGACTCAACTCTCAGAGTCCACAACCAAACCTGCAAGAGGTGCTGCTGGTGATGGGAGGACGTTCACTGGATGACTCAGATGATGAAGACGACTCCGATGAAGAGGACAGAGACCCACGACTGCAACGACTGCTGCCCAGGAACTTTGCCTTCTACAACACAAAGACAAGTACAAACAATCTTTTTTTTTTTTTTGGCACATTTCAAAATGTCAAGTTTGTTTAAGTTCAGAATCCATTTCAGGACAAAAATTTGTTGTGAAATGTTTGTCATGTTCCTAAAAACAGTTTGGCAGATGTGCTGCAGGTCGTTAAATGTAGTGTTGACAGAAAAACAGCTTTGCGGGAACGCGGCCTGGATGTGACAGAATTGGACTGTCTTCTCAGTTCCTCAAATGAGCATTTTATTGTGCAGAGCTGGAAGAAGGCATCCGTGTTCTGATTTTCATATGGGATGTTAACAAAAAGATTGCTGCATTTAATTTTAAGATTTCTGGTTTTACATTCAGGCATGACAACTGTAACCACAATGGTGAGGGCTGTGCCAGCAAAGTTATGTGTTCTTTAACTGTCTTGACCTAACTTTGACTTTTTCAATGAGGACATTTGTGCGTCTTTGCCTAATTTTTCTGGTATACATCTGTCATGTGCACACTGTGTTTGCGACTGCGTTTGAACTGAGTTTTTAAGGTAAAGTGTGTCAGATTAAGAGGGATTTGGTGGCGTCTAACAGTGATTGCAGATTACATCCAGTTTAAACTTCTCCCGACCAGAATTCTTTGAGTGTTCATTGTTCAGCAGTTTTATTTTTGGGGGGGCCGCATTATCCACAGACGTCTCTTCCTTTCCAAAACAAATGAACCAGGCTATTAGAACCACTAAAACACTCAATGAAACAGTTTCAAGCTAAAAATCAGTGCATCTCCGACGCTATTTGGCATCTCAGACACAGGCGGGTTGCCCACAACATACTGTTGTGTGCTCACCACTTTCCTCTCGTAAGGTAATTTGTGCTTACTTTTTTCTGATCCAGATGTTCAGGAAGTTTTATTGTGAGCCGTATTATTCACAGAGGTCTCGTCCTCTCCAAAACAAACAGACCAGGTGATTGAAACTGGTAAAAACACTGGATAATGCAGTTTCACGTTACAAATCTATGTATTTCTGACACAGTTTGGCATGTCGTTGTGGGTGGCTAGTTCAATACATGCTAATGTGAAGTCACCTTTTTACTCTGATAACACAAGATCCAGATGTTCAGGAAGTGAAGGCTGAATTATCCACAAATGTCCCCCCTTTCAAAAACAATTGAACCAGGTGATTTAAACTGCCAGAAACACCTAATAAAGCAGTTTCACGAACGCCAGCATTGCTACTGCAGTTGGGCTTTTTACTGTGGTGGCTAACGCAAAAATGCAAAAACGCCATTGGCCCTTTCTGGGCTGGTCCATTCTAGAAACACGTCGGTGCAACATGGCGATCTCCATGAACGAATACCTGCTCCCTGTGTAGATATAAACGGCTCATTCGAAGGAAACAAAAACACAACTATTTTTATTTTCAGGTCATTGCAAACCTAAGAAAATATACTAATTATAGTATATTCCATTCTGCCAATATGTCCCCTTAAATCCTCTACACTGGATCTTTAAAAGGCGATGTAAATGAGGTCCCTGAGTGTGTCTTCCTGGGTTCCACAAATGAGGGGCCTGCACAGTGAAAGCTCTGTCATCTAAAGTGACAGGTTGAGATTTTGGATCCTCCACACTTGAGGATCTCAGGCACCAACCAGGCTTATAGGGAATTAGCAGATCACAGATATAGCTCAACTCAACTCAACTCAACTCAAATTCATTTGGAGAGCACATTTAAAAACAACTCATGTTGACTGAAGTGCTGTATAAAAGGAATAAGATGCTAAGACACAAGCACAGCTGTCGGGTACACAGCTTATATCTTCAGAGACACAACACACACAGGCACACATCAGAAAAAGCCACATCAGGGGGACTCAAACGCTAATGAATAAAAGTAGGTTTTGAGCCTGGACTTAGACGAGTCAGTGGAAGGGGCGAATCTGATTGGGAGGGTGACGCTGTTTCATAGTTCAGGGGGAAACACAGCTAAGGCACAATCATCGGTGTGATGTGGTTGCTTCTCTTAGTATGAGTTAAAGTCAAGTCCTTGGATGTTTTGCCTGCTGATGCCAGTGTTTTGTAGTCATCAAGTCTGGAGGAGACAGAAGCGTGGATTGCCGAGGAAAGACATGAGCTGATCTTCATTTAATATATCTCTGTGAAAACTTTTTGCTTTCCCTCTGCATGGTGCTCAAACATGACCTCCCTTTTCTTCTACTCTGCAGAACAATGGCATGAGCTCCCTAACTTCCCCAACCCTAACAAGTGGGGCTACGCCATGATCTCCTTGAACAATGATGTATACGTCACAGGTGAGTGAACTGCACTCAACACAGAAACTTGAGGGGCAAAAATAAAAAACGATGAACAGTTTTGAGCACCGATCTTGTGAGGAATGTAAAACATTGACACTTTTGACAAAGTGCTCTTGTCTGTCTGACAGGGGGCTCGCGAGGTTCGAATACCAACACCTGGTCGACCACAGAGACCTGGAAGTACATCACAAGAGAGGGGAGGTGGGTTACTGTGGCACCCATGCTCCGGCCTCGGACTAACCACACGTCAGCAACTCTCAACGGGGAGATTTACGTCATTGGAGGTAATAAAATAAACATAGTCCTGCATGTGGTGCCTTAAACCTGCAGTGCAATGGAAAACTTTGACGAGTAGCGCATCTGCCCTCAATCGCTGACCTGTGCTTATAGTTTGTAAGAATTTGCTTTCTTCTTTGTGGTTGAATAGTTTCAGTGATGGCCAAGTTCGAGGAACAGGGCAGTATTTTAGATGAGCGCTTGGGCTGCTCCAACACACATCTTTAAAGGGACACTTAACCCCAAAATCAAAAATACATATTTTCAGTCTTTGGCATTTTGAGCACCACAAGCCGAGTGCCATCTAGTTCCGTTATACTGAACAGAAGGCAGACATCTCTACGGCCGATATCTCCAATACCCAGCAACTCACACCAAGACAAATTAGAGGAATAAATAGCACTACAGGCAAGAGGAAATGTATATGTTTTTGATTTTGGGGTGAACTGTTCCTTTGGGATTCGATATCATCACTCATTTTACTTACATTTCCTCCTTTAGGCACAACGTCAGATCGTGTTGAAGTCGAGCATTACGACCCTTACACCGACACCTGGGCATTGACGTGCCCGGCCTTGAAATACGTGACTAATTTCACCGCCACGGCGTGTCACGGGAGGCTCTATGTGATTGGCTCATGTGCTGTCAAGTACAATGCACTGACTATGCAGTGTTACAATCCTGTTATAGGTAAGGATGATTTACGCTAACCTCATGTCTCCAAGGGGTCAGCTCTCTTTTTTTTTTTTTAACCCAACTCTAAATTAAATAATGACAATTTAAAAAATGTTTTATTATTAGCAATATTATTGTATTTTTTTTTAATTATGTGTTTATTCATTTAAGGAACAAGAACAGAGAAACGTTGACAGTGGTAGAAGCAGTGTCTGATGTTCTGTACACATGTATCATTTCTAACACCAGTCCTTTAATGGGCTTTGATAGTTCAAGTAATCATTAAATTACATGTTACAATTTAGAAATGCACGTGCAGTATTTCATTCATTTATGCAGTCCTGTTGATGTAGCTTCATTTCCAATAGCTTCTGATAGCTCTCCTACTTGCTATGTATTAGTACTCTAACCAAATATTGATTGGCTCATAGTAAGGCTGGGCGATATCTCGATATTTTGGATATATCGATATTTTTTAAAACAAGATATGGAATGCAACGCTATCGTTTACATCAATATGATCTGTTGCTGCACGCTGTCACGCCTGTTTCTCCACCCCACAGCCGCTGCTTCTTTCTCCCTCTCTCTCTCTCTCTCCCTCACACACACGCACATTCTGCCCCGCCCCGCCCAAAATTTAAAGCCCCACTGTTGCGCGGGAAAAAAGTAATCCTCTGTTCATTCATCCTGAAAAACGTATGAAACATTCACTTCACTATCCACCTTTATTTTCTTGACTCCATGCGAGCTACCGGTCAACAAGTGCCATGTGTAAAAACAGAAGCTTGGTCTGCGTGATGTTTGATTGCCGTGCCTGTGACCCGCAACTTTCGTTTCCGAAATGGTCGCTATCGCTAATGTGCTCACTTACATGCATTTTATTTATTCAAATTTTATTTTATTTACTTCAAATGTGATCCTTCTGAGCTCCCAGATCAAACTCTCTGGCGGGCCGCATATCGGAGTTTGCAATCAGTGCGGCTGGCTGAAACTTAAAGTCTTGCGGTGGCGCAGCTACCGTAGGACCACCGCCTTTTAAAGTGGCCATTTATTCATTATGGAAAATATCGATATATATCTTACACTGAAATTCCAGGTAAAGATATCGAGATAGTGATTTTATTCCATATAGCCCACCCTTAATTCAGAGTACATTTTGTTATAAAGCTATTAACAGAAGTCCCAACTATCCAAACACAATATTCAATTCAGTGTAGATATTCTTTATTTTTCTAAATCATATGTTTTTACATGTTTGTTTTCTTTTTACAGACAGCTGGATCAGTATATGTTCACCCTTCATCCCTAAGTATTTGTCCTCTCCTCGTTCCGTCTGTGTGGATGGCATCATATATCTGGTTGCCGACAACACTAAGAAAGTCTACTCTTACGATCCAGAGGCAAATATGTGGCAGAAGGTAGACTTAGACAGTCCTCAGTATCAATGCTAATTTCAGAGGATTAAAGCAAAAAAAAAAAAAGATCAGTTTTATTCTCCTGTTATTTTGCCTTCAGCTGTGTTGTGACTTTCCCCTCTCCTCAGGTCCAGCTTCTCCACATGCTTCACGAGAATGGCGGCCTGGTGTCGCTGGATGGGAAGCTGTATGTCACCGGAGGCCATTGGAAAGGTATGGAGGGGGACTACGGGGTGGAGGTGGAGGTGTACAACCGAGCCGCCAACACCTGGGAGGTGGAGAGCTTCCTGCCAAGACTTTGGTTCTACAGCGGAGTCTGCACCATCTTCCTCGACCCATCCCAGTGGCCTGAGGTTTTCCCCATGGAGTCAGCATAATGGCCTCCTGTCCTGACGGGACTAAACTCAGGGTCAGAGAGTTCACAGAGACGTGTTACTATCATTCATACCGTGTTACAACACAAGTGGAATGTTGATCCCAGGATGTCATTGTGCCCCAGAATAGTGTGTTACATGATTCTCAGGTATTCGTGGCTGTTTTAGGGCCTTGCTCGGCCGCTCAGCAGGTGTTTATTTATACTTTGTATCACGTGTTTGAGATCCAAATTCCTTTGTGTATTATTGAATAGAGCTTGTGAATCATTAAATCTTTGTAGCGTGAGTTTTATTATTGTTATTGGTTGTACATCACCAGTTTGGAATGCTGAGATTATTATTAGGGTCATTTCTGTTATGTAGCAACATTTATGCCCGCATAGTTTATGTCCTCTTACTTTCTTTAAAATGTGTCAGATATTTATAACAAATGGTCAGTGTTGGAGATGTTACTTTTGAAATGTATTAGGTGAAAGATTACCGGTTACCCTGTTAAAACTTTTTAGTTACTTTTCTAACAAATGTCTTAAACTGCTGAAAAATATCCAGAAATAGGCTCTGCCAAAAAAAAGGGGATTCCTGCATGGTGAAAAGACGCAAAGCAACAAAATGAATGTGATATTCTACATATAAATTTTTAAGTGAAAAGAATATATTCAGATGTAACCCCTTTGTAATCACCAACATTTTGGAATTTAATCACATGTAACTAGTTACTCTCAACACTGCAAATGGTTTAACGTCTACTTTGTCACACAAACACAGAGTAATGACTTTATATAAACCACTGGCGGATGAAGTGCAAAACATTGATCATCTTGTTACAATACAGTGTTTTGCAGGGAAATCTTTGGTCCTGGCATTGATGTGGATACCAAATCATGTAGGAAAGAAGCAAGCACTCTCAAAATAAATCCACTCAACAGGTGCACGGCCAAAAGCAGCAGTGCGTCACACACTGAAGAAGACTTTCTGTCGAAACGTCTGTGTTTCTGGTAACGCCACCCAAGTTGGTTTATTAAATTTACCAAAAGGACATTTGTGAGTGCTTGTTTCTTTTCTTTTTTTATTGATGTGGATACCACCTGACACTCAAACACCATTGCAGACCAAGTACCCCCCCCCCCATGGCAACAGAACATCCCGATGGCAGTGACAATGCACCATGCTACACTGTAAAACCTGCTCAGGAATGACCCGAGGAACATGAGCCCCCAATCTGGTCTAGCATTCGTGGGATGTGTCAGTACCCCAGAGGTACCACTGATTCACAGTGGGGCCTCCTTGGATCTGACTTGGATATGACCTGGCAAGGCATGGACACAGGGGTGTCCTGTGGTGTCTGGCACTGGGGCATCGGTGACGGAGCCTTTATGTCCCGTTATGAGGCGGGGTACTGCTACGTCCAACGGATGCTTGATCAGATTGGGATCTCAGAAATTTGGAAGCCAGCTGGATGCCCTGAGTTCATCATCACATTCCTTAGGTCATTCCTGAACATTTTTTTTGTGGTGTGGCAGGGTGTGTTATCTTGCTGGTGGGGAATTCCATTGCCATGAGGCGGGGTATGGAGCTTGGTCTGCAACTGTGTTTGGATGGGGAGAACGTCAAGTGGCATTCATATGGGGCGGCTGTGGCTCAGGGGTAGAGCGGGTCGTCCATCAATCAGAAGGTCAGCGGTTCGAGCCTCCAGTCTGCATATCAAAGTATCTGTATGTCAAAGATACTGAAGCCCAAATTTCTTCCGATGGCTGTTCGTGTGTGTGAGTGTGTTTAAAAACTGAGTAGCAGGTGGCACCTTGAATGGTAGCCTTGGCCACCTGTGTATGAATGTGTGTGTGAATGTGATGTGGCGCTATACAAAATGCAGGTCCATATGAATGCTAGAACATTATTTTGTAACTAGATAAAAAATATCATTCGCTTCATCCATCAGTGGTTCTAATGTTTTGGCTGATTATTATATATATCTACAATGTTTGAAAGGCAGATTTTCAGGAAGTGACATAATTTTCTTTGGAGGGAACTCGAAGGGTAAAGTTGAATAAGATTAAACTTTCACTCGTGTTTTTTCCCCCCTTATGTGTCATTAATCTGTTTGTCACATTCTTAGTTGTTCCAACCTCATCAGCTAAATTATGAAGAATGTTTGTCTGATCAAAAACAAAATTCAAAAACATATTTGATATAGTTATAAAAGTTCTGTTTTATGTCTAGGTGGTTAGCTAGATAAATCTGGATCACTCACAGAGCTAAAGCTAATTCAGCACATTAGCTCTGTGTCATTTTCCCCCCTGACCTATATAAACCATTCCACCCATAATAATTATTATTTGAGCACCTGAGATTGGCCAATATGTGTTCCAGAGTTAAAAATGGCACCTTTAATAAAATGTGTTCCTGAAGAATAGTCCAAAAAAAAAAAAGAAAAGTAAATCCTCTCTGTGGAAACACTCCTCAATTTGTCCTCAGTGTCTTGATGATCATTAACCCACTGGAATCCAGTTGCTTGTTCTCATGGCGTCTTGCCATGGCAACACCCAAGCCAGCATTCTGTTTCTATGGCAACGGCCCGGAAGCGCCTGGTCACCTTGGCAACGTCGACCTGGGATTAGAGCGGTGCTTGTTGCCTGCAGTCCTTCCTAAAGTTTCCTGGCTAAAAAGTTGTGTCAGTGATTTCTTTTCAACTTTCTTTGCTTATCTGTGAGCAGGTACCAGCTCTGTGCCACCTTTACGTATTTATTGTGACATTATTTTAACGTGAAGTTAAGTTTGTGCTTTGTTTGCGTCAACATTTGACTTCTCTCTACCTTAAACTTTATTAGCGCTAAGCTAAGGTTAATGTTCGTCGAATGAAACCATTAATGTTATTAGTTAACGTGTCATTGTTGAGGCTGGGCCAGTTTTGACATGAGTTCTCAACGGGAGCAAGGTGCACACTCACCCAGGCTGGAGGCTGTGATTCAGGTGGGTATAACTTCTCCTCTGTGTTAGCTGCCATCTTTAATATTTTAACAGGCTTTTTTTCACGGTTGACACTTTGGCATGTCACAGCAGGAAAATCACAGGTGTAGCTAAGTAATTAACGAAATTAAAGATGGCTGAGTTTCATTTATGCCAGCTGCTTCAGTTTCAGGGTCCTGGTGTTGTGTTTGCTGACTCACACTGTCATGTTTTAATGGGACATTTAAATAGTGCAGTATTGGTTTTAGTAACACCTGTGACGAGTCAAAATGGCTGCTGTCAGAAAGACCTATTGAGAGAGGAATAACTCAGATAATTTACCAAAGTAAAAGTTTGTGTAAAAGTGTAGAAACTGTCTGTTACAAGTAAAAATAAAAGTCAGACATTCAAAGTTTTACTTGAGTAAATTAACAGCATCAAAATATACCTGAAGTACTCATTATGCAAAATGCCTCATCTCAGAATAATATGTATTTTATTACTGTATTAAAATTACTGATGACATGAACATTATGATGTCGCAGCTGGTAAAGACAAAGCTAATTTTAACAAGGTTATATAGATATAGTTTAGTATTAAGTGGCAGTTTCTAATAATATTTTATACTAATAATCCGAAATTGCAGCAACTAAAGATTTAGACTAAATGTAGTAGAGTAAAATATACATTATTTGAATAGAGTAGAATTATAAAGTAGCAGAAAAAGCGTGTTTCAAATTGCACTAAAGTACAGTACTTGAGGAAATGTACTCAGTTGCTTTCCTCCACTTGAAATGTAAATTGCACAAATACCACAATAAAGTAATTAAATAGGTCTAAGTGAATTAATTACCCCAATGAATTGAAATATTCAGTGCATTTTGTTAGTGCAAAGTAATTTCCATTTTATGTTACTTCATACTTCTATTACATTAAATTTCAGAGGGAAAAAATGTGCTCTTTACTCCACCTCATTTATCTCTCAGTAATAGTTACATATTATAACTATAACAATATAATGCAATGTTATAAATAAGAATCCCCCAAAACTATATTAAGTGGTTAAAATAATCTACAACTTGGCCAGCGCAGTTTTGAGTGTCACTTCCATAGTAATTAATTAATCATGATAATCCAATATGTATTCATGTTTTTTTTACTGCTCCCGTGCAATACCCTAATAACCTGCAGCTTTAACAAAAGATATTCCCAACTTGGGTTCAATAAAGTACATCCATCCATCTACTAATATAAAATACATCATATATAAACCTCTGAAAGGCTCCATTCTGCATAACGAGCACCGTAATTGTTGAGTAAGTACATTTTGTTGCTTATTTTTCTGTATTTTTACTTTAGTAAAGTTTGAAAAGTGATGTCACTACTTTTATCTAAGTAAGTCTAACCTCAGTGAGTTGGGTCTGCTCAGTTGTGTGACATGTTGGGGTGACTGTATGATTGTAGAAGTTGGAGGAGTCTCTGCTTCACTCTGATGGCAGCTCAGGAGAGAGGACACTGACACTTCCCGGTGATGGACAGGAGTCCGGTGTCACGCCTACACCTGTCCGCACCCGCATCCGGCAGATCATCACCAGTAACCTTGCAGAGCAGCCAGCTGGTAGGAAAGAGAGCTTTAATTCAAACTGAAGTCACGCAGTTCAAACAATAAATCTGCCTCGCTAGATGTTATCACTATACCCCATGTGGCAGGATTGACACTTCTGTATGCATGATCTGTTTCCGTATCCCAGGTGAGAGCTCTGAGGTCAGCGAGCTGGAGGAGAGCAGGGCCCTGAGGGAGCAGCTTTCTCCAAGCCACATGGACCGTAACCAGCCGCGAGTCAAACAGGCCAGTCTCACAGAGAGGGTAGGAGTGACACAGGGCGGCCACACATTCTCAGGTCAAGGCCAAGCTGTTGAACAATATTTACATTTAAGCATTTGTGATACTAATGTGATTCTAGTAGAAATATTGTCATCAGAAATAACGAAATGCTCAGGTGGCATCATCTAGCTAAGTACACATTATCGTCCTGTTATTTTTGATTTAAACAACAATACATGGGGACTGTAGTTTTGTCATGACCATAACCGTGTCAGTGTGTGTAACTGCGATCATGACAAGCACCTCTTCAAATACTATCTCTAAACACCCCCTGTTACATTTTCCAACCCTGTTTTGCTCCTAACTGCATCGGCAGACATTGTTTATAATGTCAGATGTCAATGCGGCTCTTACAGGCGTTGGAGTATGTAATACTGTTGATGGTGAATTTGTGCAGTTTTGTTTGGAGATGAGATCAAGAGGGTCAACCACACTAGAGCATTGACTGCAAAAAGCTACCTGCATTTGAAATGGAATATGGTTACAGTAAACATCAGTGTACCGCCACTCTTTCCAGCAGGGAAAGCCTTTTGGGGCTGAACAAACAAACAGTGCGGGCAGCTTGAAACAGCTTCGCATGTACTGTAGTGAAAGCTGAGGGAGAGAAAGTTTGGAATATACATGTACAGACTCTTGATTGAATTAATGCAACTTGGCACAAGCACTTTATGTCATACGTTTTTTTTAATTAACTGCTGTAGAATTATAGTGTACATATTACACTAAGTACTGTATAAGATCCATTGTGTGTGTGTGTGTGTATGTGGGGGGGTGAGTGAGTGTGGATGCATGTGCGTGTGTGTTTGTAAGTGTAAATAAGAAAGGGGAGGGTGGTTCATGAAGGGTTTCCTTGTGGTCTGTTCAGGTAGACTCAGACCCCCCTGTGCTCACAGGGACCGGCGTCTCCCTTCACAGCCCCCCATGGTTGCCCCTCCATGTAGCGGCTGCTACATGGGGGGAAAACTGTGAAGGTCACCGGCCTCCTCCCCTGAGACTGTTGAAGAAAAAGCTCATTTTTCACGGAGCACAAAGCGGCCATTTGTGATAACACTGCCCTCATTCTGCTGCTTAAATCTAATGAACTCCCACTGCTTGCTTTACTCTTGGAACTTATTTTAAAACCAGGGCTATAAATATAACTTAATTAGCTTGGCAGATATATTTAGTGTATTTATTTTGTTGATATTTTTAGATGTGTGAAAAGGCACTAAAGAGAAAAAACATAAGCAAGTGTTGCTGGTATTTGAAGCCCACAGCACTGAGTACCAATTTGAAGAGTGGTGGGGTGCAGGGTTAGCACCAGCGACCCAATCGCCAGAATGAATATTGAAATTATGCATTTCTGCAAAACACGGATGAATTTGTACTTTATTATGTATCTCGTATGTTGGAACTATGTTTCATCAACGCTGTGGTTAACATGGTTAGGTTTTGGCACAAAAACTACTTGGTTATGGTTAGGAAGAGATTGTGTTTTGGTGTAATACCTGGTTTTGGGGGGCACATTCCGTACTGGAAATGCCTTGATGTCCTGGTAAATAATAGTAGCTTTTCATGGCACAATACTGTCTGGAAATGCAGCGATCTCTCGTAAAAAAAAAACAAAAAAAGTTTTGTATAGCACTTTCCCAGCTGAAAATGCAGCAATGTCTCTGTAAAACGCAGCCACTTTTCATGGCACTATCCTTGCAGGAAATGTAGTAACGACATGGTAAAATCAACTGCATTGTGTGGCACTATCACGGCTGAAAACACAGTGATGTTTCAGTAAAAACAACCACTTTTGATGGCACTATCCCACCAGGAAATGCAGCAGTATCTCCAGTGGAAACATAGCAACAGGTCACTAAAAAGCAACCAGGTTTGGTGGCTAAAAAGACACTGAAGACGCTATATGATGGCTTGCTTAAAAAAAAACAAAAAAAAACTGGCTTCGTTGTTTGTTGGTCTCCAACAGTGGTCTGCAGCTGGCAGGATCTTGTGCCATCCACCTTCCTCTCCACCTCCCAATTATAAAGTCAGCTCATATATTAAGAAATGTTGATATGATTCATATAAAACATACAAATTTAACTTGTCCGTGCTTCGCAGAAACCCTAAATGCCAACATTTTCCTCTGATGACTGGGCTTGCACGAGACAAAGATCACGGAAATTATAACTGTTAACGCAGCCGAATGTTTTATCCGGTGGTGTCTCAGGAGTCAACAGGTTCATTACAAGACTCCTGTTGTGACTCGTCTGTTCCAGTGAAAGCTCCTGTCTTCTCACTATTTTTCCCCTGCAGAGCAGCATGGTTATTTGGCAGCTATGCTGTGATGTGATGTTAATGCACTGTGCTAATCAATGCCCTAGAGCCAAACATACCGCCTTGGCTGTGGCATCCGTGTGGAGGTAACATTTAGGCCAACAGTCTTACCTGCAGATAGCTTCCTCCCTCAACATTCACTGCCGAAGGGATCATATTACTAAATATATCATACACTGTATGATCCGTTTAATTTGTCAGCATATTTTGAGGCCCATATCAGTATGTCTCACCTGTACGTGAGAAAGCAGCCAGACAGTACACATTAATCATCAGATCTCATGAGAAGGGCTGGGCATTAATTCAATATAATTGTTTTTTGGCTGTTTAATGGCATCATGCAAATCATGATGATATGCAATCCTGTTGTTAAATTAGGCAGTATGTTGTCCTTTGAGCAGTTCACCCTGCCCCTACAGTAACAGCCATCCTACAGTTGCCTGCTCACAGCTGGAGTCTGACCTCATGTCAGTTCCAAGGGTCAAACAACAAGCCCTCATAACTACATCCAGGCCAATGTCTTTTAACCTTTGGGATCAGGTTGAAGTGATGTGACCAGGTTATTTTTCACACAATGCCAAAGACAAAGAAACTTTAAAGCCCGCAGCAGGAAGGTGTTAATCTCTCTCACAGGGTTTGATTTCTCCGGTTACATCACCATGTTGTTGTTGCATAGTCATTTTACAGCAGACTTGTGACTATTGAGTCTCTGCTAGTCGCCTGGCTACCTCACAGTGACAACAAAACAAGGAAAATATAAAATATATTAATATATATTATACATAAATTCTTTTATTTTTTCCTTTCAAGACTTCTGGCCAAGAAATTGTCTTGCACATAAACTCCTGTATCATTTGTTACAGTTACACCTCAGTTTTTATGGATTAAAGCTGCAGTGTGTAGGATTTAAGGGTTTTTATTCACAGTAATGAAATCTAATATTCCTAATTATGTGTTCTGTAGTGTAAAATCACCTGAAACTGAGAATGATTGTGTTTTTGTGACCTTAGAGTGAGCCGTACATATCTACATAAGGAGTGGGTCCTCTTTCACGGAGCCCGCCAAGTTGCACCAGCACATTTTATTTCCTAAGAGTGTTTTGCCCAGTCCTGCCCTATTGTGCTGTGATTGGCTAGCATTAGTCACATCAACGCAATGAGGTTAGAGGCAGTAAGGACAAAGAGGTCATGGTTGATAACACATTGCACCACTGTGTTTCTACAGAAGCCCGGAACAGACAAACCAAGACCTTGCTCTAGAAAGGGCCTTTTGTTTTGTTACATTACCTGAAGACCACTGTAGTTCTGCTACACACTTGGAAAGAGAAGGCTGAGGGTTATTTAGTTGGTTGCGATCTGCAGCCTCACCACTGGATGCCACTAAAGCCTACCCACTGCTCCTTTAAGCAAACGAGATATAATGTGTTGATGAGTGGGCTTCAGAGATGATGCTGGTGCATTTTTTTTTTTTAAACTTTGGACAGAGCCAATCTAGCCGTTTCCCTCATTTCCAGTCATTATGCTAAGCTAAGACTGGTGGCTGGCGGTAGCTTCATATTCTCATGTGACTCTGGGGAAGAGAGTGAATAAGCATATTTCCCAAAATGTCTACCATTCCTTAAAGGGACAGTTTACCACAGTCTAGTACCAAAAATACAATGAAACTAGATGGGATTCCCCTGTGGTGCTCAAAACGTTTAAAAAAAAGCTAGCTCAGTGGTGCTAGGTCAGCTAACAGTAGATGCATGCTTCCTTCTGCACCTTCAGTGCAATGATACAGTTGGTTGGTGTAGTTCAGTAGAAAGAAAATAGTTCCTACATGAAACTACTCACAACAAGGTCTGTGGATTATCTTGAGTAACCAGGTCATGATTTCTGGAAAGAGACATCACTATCGAGTTTTTCAAATGTCAGTTTTTCAACTGCCATCTAGTACCATGAAACTGAAGAGACCACATTTTCCCAACTTTCCTTAAGTCTCTTTGACTTGACAGAAGACCATTAATGCAATACTGGTGAGGTCACACCTCGACTCTGAAAGCCGTCCTCTGTGTCTCTGTTAAGTCACTCAGCACGATCCTTGATGACCCCAGAAAATTGCTCATGAACCAGGATAAACCTTGACCCAGTTTGTGAGCTGGATGGTCCCAGGAGGTTGGAGAACATGTTGGGGTGAATTCTGAACCCTCTGTGTTGCTTTTGGAGCCCCGCCAGTGTGCATTTTCTCAGACATAGACATCCATACCCTACTGCCTGAACTCTTTGTCAGTGGCTGCACAATGCTGCAGTGTGGCAGTCAGTTGGATAAAGATAAACTCTCGCTGAATGATTTCTGACACCATCTGCCATTTGCCAGTGCCCTCTGAAATCTTGACTCCCCTGGGTCTCTGCATAAGAACCCTGTCAAACATAGTCAGAGCAGATAAAGTCTGTTTTTAGGGATTGTGTTACTGTCCCCTTTTACCCTGCTACCCCCCTCTGTTTCCAGTTTGTTTTTCCTGCTGGCACAAACCCATTCATTTAGGCTGCAGTTTAAATGGAGCGCTGCCAAAAAGTCTGACTCTTTCAACTATCATGAAATTGTAAAAATTAATTGCCTTCCCCAGAGAGAATACTCTTGAAAGCCCATCCATGCGCTGAATTTTTGATGAAAGTATTCCATTAAACCTTTTCAGCATTTGACATTAAGCTACTCATGTTACCTGACTTTAAAGTCAAACATTAAGCACAGTTTTCGGTTCTTTTTCACATGTCAAGAGCGTCTAATCAGAGGTGAAGTCTTGAACTGACTGACTGGTATATGTATAAGCCCCTACAAAAAACACTATAGTATTACCATTAGGAGTCACTGTAAACATACCACACAAAAAAATCACTGTTGCTTTAGTAATTCCATGTTTTTTTGGGAACACAAGATAGAAAATTACTATTGAGTTGGCTATGGTCACCATATAGTGAATTACAGTTATACCATATTGTATAGTATTGCTATGATGATTGTATTTCCATTCTTAACGGATACAGATATTTTCCCCCAACATTCTAAAAAATATTATGTTCATATGACCTTCTTTTCACAACATATTTTCATTCATACTAGAACGCAAAAATGACGAACGTAGTAGTGTACAGGCTGATATTACCTTTTTCCAAACACCAATCAGAGATCTCATCACAGTTGATTCCTGTTCAATTTAAGGTTGCAGGAGCTCACTCAAACATAAGAGGGATGCTCTGGACATGTTTAAGTTTTCCCTTCAGTCCTCATCGACAACAATCCCACTCTGGAAAGTGTCCCGCTATCTGCTGATTCAACCGTGCCTGATCCAAAATGGTTGTTTCTGGTTGAACTTAAACCACAGACATGGAGGAGGACCAATAGGCCAAGCAGTGTTAACAAAACGTTAGCGCATGTGTGGTCTGCTGTTGTCGTGGTTGTTTGTAGCGCATGCTTATTACACAAAGCAACAATAAGCATGCACAAGTTGAGGAAATCATGTTATAGTTTCTCAAACTCTCGATTTTATATGTCCACACACACATAGTCTGTAACCGGAAAAATCTGCACCTTAGAAGGCGTTTTTAAAAAATCAGTGACTTAAAGATCTGTTTGTGTTTACCAAGCAGCAACCTTCAAGACTAAAAAAAATGAAGCCAAAGCGGAACTGCAGTTCATCGACTTGCCACTTGAGGCTGGCTCCAAAGCAGACTAAATCTTCATAGACTCGATGCTGAACTCGAGGATTCAAAACGGCAGTTCACAAGCTAATGGTTGACATAATAGTAACTATATCTAATATGTATACAGTCTGTGGTGTTTATGAGAGGCCAACACATAGAGGAAAATCTCAAAATGTCTGTATACGTGTTGACAGGGCCCTAAGCAACGCTGTAATATTACCTGAAATATTTACTGTAGAAACACCAAACAAAACACTATAGTAATATCACACATTTACGATAACATCATCATAGTATTACTATAGATATGGCTGTTACACTGGAGGAATTCTTCCTGCTCTGATTAAAGTTGACTCAGCAGCACGATATGTGGTATTTCTATCCTGATTATTACTATTATCGCTTTTTAAATGACAAAGATGACACAGTTTTAAAACAAATTACTTATTCATGCTAGGGGAAGGCTGTGGCTCCGGTGGTAGAGTGGCTTGTCCACTAATTGGAAGATCTAAGGTTCAATCCACGGCTCCTCCACTCCGCATGTCGAAGTATCCTGATGGCTATGCCAATGGTGTGTTCAAGTCTTAAAACTGTGCAGCAGCCCCGGCCACGTGTGTGAGAATGAGTGAATGTGACTCCTTGTGTAAAAGTGCTTTGAGTGTTAGGAAGACTAGAAAGGTAATTACCTTACCATCTAAATGTAGAATACAAGAAGGTAATGAGGCCGCTGCGTTCCTTATTTCAATGCATTGAAACAAGGGGTGCAGCTTTTTTAACTTAGACGTTTTGGTTGCGTCTGATTACTATGGATACATAATATTCATATATGTAAAACTGTTGGCACAAGGTAGAGTACCTGCTCTGGATGAAGGAAAGGTTCAAGCACCAAGAGAGAGAAGATGGACCTACTCAACAGTGTGGGTTTTTAAATGCTTTTTAAAATAATATATAATAAAAGAATACACGGTATAACTATTGAAATATGTCAGGGCCACTACAGCCAATAAAAAGGCACTACAGAAAAAAATGTTGTAATACAATAGCTGTTGAAAAACACTATAGAACATCACAAACTTACTATAGACACTATAGAGTTCTTATAGTACACTATAGTAATGCAGTAGTTTATTTTAGTAGGGTTGTGTTTGTAGGTTTTGCACAGCACTGTCCTTGCTGTCGGCATTGTGTTAAGTGCTACAAGGCCGGCCACATGCTTGCGAGTACACCGTGTGTATTATTAGTTTGGCCGTATTTACACAGATCACTTGTATCCCTGTGTGCCATCACAGCAGCTGTCCCCGAAACCAAAACGTTCACTCCATGGTAACACACTCACAGCAGCTCCCCCTCCTCACTCCCATTCCCCCTGTTTGTTATCCCACATTGTGTAATTACCGTCAGTGATGATACATAAACAGCTTTCACAATCAGCTGGGGCTCTTTCACAGAGTCAGCACTCAGGGGGTAATGTGAGGGGAAGGGGGAGCGGGTATGTTGTTGAAGTAGGATAGTGCGTTTTTTGGGCAGCTTGGGGGCGATGGACATCCGCTCCAGCTGTGTTTAGGAATCTGACAGATAGTGCACTCCATTAATTCCCTTTATTAAGCCTCTGGGCCCAGGCCAAGCCAGGGAAAACGTTTGCAGCTGTAACCCTTCACATGCTGGCTGGACTGCGCACTCATGGCCAGATTTTGTTCTGGGTGAGTCAAAGTCAGAGAGAAAAAGGACTGACCGGTGTTACACAGTAAGAGAGGAGACACTTTAGAAATGCAAAGCAAATTTCAAAACATTTAAAAAAGAATAGCTGAAGCATTTGATAAACTGGTGACTTATCAGCTCTCCAAATGTTGTGACATTAGGTCAGTGGGAGAATATTGTAATCATAACTTGGTAACTGAAATGGATTGGATTTTGATCTACCACATGAGCAAGGCAGCAAGTTTTGGCCCAAACACCAAAGCCTTCACAAGGGCCTTGAAAATGATTCTCTTGTTGCTTGTTGGCAGATGAATCAAAGCAAGATTATCCCTTGATGTTGTTTGAAGTATTTATCAAAAGAGACAATACAAGGAGTGGCACAAATCATAAATATCAAGAAATATAAAAAGCTAATTCAAAGCACATTTTAAGAGGCTGAGAAGTCTTTTACTTTGGAAACATAAGCGGGGCTCAGGACACAGATACTTGGAGATGGAAAAAAAAGAAAAGGAAGCAACCATATGGAGGCATAAAACATACCATGATAAAAAGGCTGTTTTTGTATAAATTGCATCTTTAACATTATTGCAAAATGGCAGTAGATGACCTCAAAGAGTCATGCTACATTGGGTTTGGGCTCAGTCCACTTTAGGGGGCCACGGAGGCTGCTGAAGAGCGATTGTACTCTGAGGCAGATCGTAAATAGCGAGGGTGTTCAGTGAGCACACTTCTGGGCCCCCAGTAAGCCCTGTAAGCCCCAGAGTTAGGGCAGATGGAGGACTGGGATTACTCGCCTCTCTCTTTTGCCTTTTTACAGTCACCGATGGATGGGTGTGTTGTGAGGAACAATGAGTTCAAACTAACTTGGAGATGAGGGTGATGAGATTAAATGATGCAAGCAGAGCGAGGGAGTAGATGGTGATGTAGGAGAGTTCAGTGAATGTGGGGGTCTCCACAACAGGCTGTTATGGCGCCCTCTTGGGAGCTTCCTGCACGGAGCATGGCTAATCCAGAGCAGCCTCCAGCCTCCTGCTTTACAGCTGACTGGGGAGAAACAATAAAAAAAACCCGTCCCCTCTGTAGTGCGCGGAGCATGGGCGAGGCGCTGGCGAGAAGCCCACACACTGCAGCTATGTATGAAAACGTGCAAACAACCGTCCTCAACAGGGCAGGGCAGAGACCTTCAGGGGTTGCCAGGGACACCTGGTCACTGAGTGCACAGCAAGGTAGGGAGGGTGTAGACTACAGCATTGGATGGAACTGAACTACACATAGAATATATTGGCGAAAACACACAGGCTAATGTCACAATTTGTAGAAACAAATCTGCAATATTTGTATAATTTGTATTTCCTTCCAGTTCCAGGGAGGTTGGTGTGTCCCCACAGTGTACTGTATGTTTTCATATGATGTGTTTCATTTTAGACAGACGAGAGATTGTAGCTCCATAAGCCCAAGTTTCACTGCGTGTGTCATTTGAAGTGATTTGATTATTTGCTGATTTGTTTGGGGATATACACCATTAAAGTCATTGCAGGACAACTCCAAAGGACAAGTTTTCTTTTAAATAAATATAGTTATGTTTACATTCAGTGTTCCTCACCAAAACACATTTTGTGTTTATCCTCGAGGCCTGACAGACATGTTGGATGTATTTTCTTCCTCGTGAAACATTTACAAAGCCAATTTTTTAAAATATGTCCAATCTTGAATTGTTTACATCCTTGTTTACTTGGTAGTAGTTCTACATTGCCT
Organism: Epinephelus fuscoguttatus; assembly: GCF_011397635.1. Lineage (NCBI taxonomy): Eukaryota > Metazoa > Chordata > Actinopteri > Perciformes > Serranidae > Epinephelus > Epinephelus fuscoguttatus. The sequence goes on from NC_064761.1 coordinate 36,970,953, forward strand.
TTGTTGGTGCATTGCTACACCTCTTTGCATGTCACCGCTGGCAACTGTTGATCAGTGATGTAATGTGAAACTGGCGGCAGAACTGCATATCGTGCTGCCAGGATGCTCATGTATGCGCCTGTATGTCCCCGTGCATGTGCGCAGTACAAACAAAACAGGGACCCAGCTTCATGGCGCTACCAGTGGTCGAAAATTCCACAGGGTATCTTTAAAGATGGAGAAGGCGGAAATCTGAAAGAGGCAAAAAACAATCAAAGAATATAAAAATGCATCTTCCTCTTGCAGCTCTCTCTTCTCTGTCTCAAGCCCCTCCCACCACATGACCTCAGGTATATGCACATGCTTCATACAGTACCCCAGTCATTGTAGAGTCGCCCGCAGCTCATCAGCTCAGCCATTCTTGCCCCACTCTTTCTCTGTTTATCTGACTGCAAATGCCACAAGAATTAGCTTGCTAGCCACCCAACTGTCCCTCCGCCTTGCTCCCTACCACTGTGAACTGCTTCACTTGGAGGAGATCAGGCAGCAGCTGCTAAAACGGACATTCTGTTGGCAGCTGTACCGCCAGGTTTCACAGCAGGCTGGTGGCCAGCAGCAGCACCGGGTCTAATCTGTGTAATGGCAGCAACATAAAGTTATCTGAGCTGGTGGTTAGTCTGGGGTCTGCACTTGCTGCATTCTGGTTTCTGTGGCGGCTGACTGATGGGCCGTCTTCGGAGCTGCTGCGTGCTCTCCTCCTAGCAAGGTGGTCTGAAGTGATACACATTCTCATTCAAGACTCCAGCTAACATTAGCTACATAAAATGTTAACTTAAAGCTGCAGCTATGAGCCTTTAGCTCTGGTTGGCAGAAGGCTAAACTGTTAGGAAAGTTCTATCTCCATCTCTCAAAGATCTCACCGATACTAACACACGTTTTTATTGATTTATTGTGAGACTCTTTTTGATAAGTCCATCTTCCTTTCGTTGGTTGCATTGCAGTGTGGGCAGGTATTGCCAATGCTGGTATCACACCTTTTTCTGCTACTGAATCAGGGTTTCACCATCTGAAGGGACATGAACCCTCAGCTGCATTGGTAAAACAGCCAATAGGAATGCCTTCTCTCTGACATGACCTGTGATTGGTCCCCTGTCACAGGCTAGATTTTCTAAAGCCTGAAATCAGAGCCAAGAAGAGGTAAAGAAGTCTAGTGTCCCCTCAGTCCACTTGAATTTCAATTATGCAAAAATTATTATGGGATTTTTGCCGAGTGACGCCAAAATAAAACTGCCTACCTCAGCTTTAAGGTACAGTATCAACTGAAATGTCAGGGGCCTTCATCCGAATCATTTAACTAGTTTTTACACTATCATTAGAAAAGTTTATATTGTGCACACTTGGTACATTTTAATAGAGAGTTAATAGTGGTGGGTGATTGTTGCACCAGTGCACCTTAATGGGTTAATTTTGGCCATGGTGTTGACTGCGCTGCCTCTGGGGAGTCTTGTTAGGGGCAAATATGTGGAAATAACTGAGCCTTTTGTATTTCTGAGTTACTTGTTATGAGGGTGAGTTTGATTTAGTTTTGGTATGTTTTCATGACTTGGTGTAGTACAGCATGGTCTCAGTTGTAGTGTGGTCCCCTTCCCCAAACAGCATTAGGCCCCTCCACAAGGATCCAAATGTAGATTTTGTTCATGTGTTGTAATAAACCATGTGTGCTATGGCCATGTATTGAAGGTGTATTTATAAAGTACATGCTTGTTAGTAAGTCAGTGTTATTGCTATAGTTGTGCCAAAATACTTGAAAAGATGCATAATCACTAAAGCTCCGCACACAGCTGTTTCCAGGAGTCCCTTTAAACACAGCTGCTGCAGTTCTGTGTGTTTCAAACACTCCGCCCATGTTGTTCCTCCCTTCTCAGTCCCTAAAGCTGTCACCTCAACAACGGGCAGTAAAAGAGGCTTTTGTGCTCTCTGGGTCCTCGAAGAAAAACACCAAAAGCACGGAGCCAAGTGCACGATGGCCGTTAGTGTAGTTTGTAGTATAAAATTCTGAGAAGGGCATTTGAAAATGTGTTAATAATGGTGGCAAAGTGGCGGGGTTCAGTGTTGAACAGTGAGACTATTGTCTTGGCTCTCTTGGAGCCTGCTGGAGAGATTAAGCACCCAGAGAAGAGATGAGGTACAGAAGAGAGGTGGGAGGGAGTGGGTCGCAGGGTTGATTTGAAGGGCTTGGATGGTGGTTTGGAGTGTGTTGTAGGGGAGGGGGCTCCCTCGCTCTCACTCTCTTCCTCTCTTTTAAATGAGAAGTCGGCAAGGGCAGCTGGAGGCACGCAGTGTGTTGTAGCGCTCTGGGGCCATGTGGTTTGTATTAGTGAGGACAGGGTGTCTGGCACCAGGATAGAGAGTGGGTGGTGCAGTGGGAGTTTAGGTTGTGTGAGGTTGAGAGGTTACAGGACATTTGGATTTCAGATATGGGAGAGGATTTGAGATTCCTCAATGAGAAAGAGCAGTGCGTTGCTTTGTTTTTAGATGCAGTTGATAGACACAACCATTGACAAACATACTGTACTTCTACATTCCATAGACATTAATACTGTAACCCCATCTTTGAATACAAAGTTTGTGAAACTTTCTAGTCAATCACATGTTGAGTATTACAGAGTTCCTATTTCTGTGGGGAACATGCAGCACACATTTAATCTCATCAGTACTAATATCATTGAATTGTGATGATAGTAATGACAAGTCAAGATGTAAGACATTCTTTCTGGCATAAATTTGCATGCATAGTATACGTCAAAATATATCAAGCAAAGCTCCCATGCATTAACTTTATTTTTCTCAAACACAACCCACAGTGAACTGATGAAAACTGCTAAATGACTTCTCTGAATGAAATCATAGCCCAACCATTAATCACAGGTATTTCCAGATATAGGATGAGATAGACTGAGCCACGGGTTAAGTACAATAAATCCCCGTGAATGGTGCAATAGACGTACACCACAACAGCTGCAAAAATGACCATAGTACACCTCCATGACACACTGTCAGTGAGTGTGTTTCCATCCGCCTGTTTTTATGTGAATTTGAAATTTTTCTATGTTTGTGGGAGGTAAAAAAGTTGGTGTATCGATATCAGGTTAATGCGACTATAAGTGCAATGGAAACAGATTGATTTAATATATTATGATGTACGGTCGTGAGATACTGTCATTGCATAGACCAATGCACACTCTCTTCGTTGTCTTACACATCCATTAGTTTTCTTCATTTGAGGTTTAACTGGGGCTCTGTGTGATGTTACTGAGGTATCTTCTTATGCAGTGGTATAATGGCAACTGACTGCCACCTACTGCTTATCTCAATAAATCAGCTCCCAGTATTCGAGTAACAGTTGTGGATGGAAAAGCGCACAAATGAGCCTTTTCTTTTGCTGATTTTCTGAAAATTCAGCTGGAAACCCAACTTGAGTTTCCAGTTTCTTAAGTACACCCACATAAAACAGTGCAATCTAACTCATTTGGTCTGCAATAAATCCTTGTGAATGGTGGAATGGACGGACAGTTCAGTATTACGCAGCCCACTATAGCAACACCACAACAGCTGCAAAAATGACCACAGCACACCTACATAACACACAGTCCGTGAGACAGAGTACAATAAGCTTTGTAAGGATTTATTGTAGGGCTGTTGCATTAGACCTTACAAATGTATGTAAAAAACACAGTGCAGAGTGTGTGTATATTACTGCAATGTGCAATGTCCTGTCACATTGTCAAACTTGCCAAAGGTCATTTGTTACTGCGGTTGTCAGTACTTGGATACTTTTTTCAACACCGCATGTTTAAAACGATACAACCTCTGTTAATTATATGTTCCATAGTAATGAAAGTACCGATGATGTAAAGAACAGATGTATAACATGATTTTAAACTCAACGCTGCACAGATGGCCCTGTGTCTGATACGGCATCTTCACCAGCAACAAACCCAGAAAGTGACTGGAGGCGTGTGGTCAGTGATGTTTTCTGTACCAGCGCTGTGTACAGGTTATTAATTAAGAAAATATATCTGTGTATATATCCTATTTTGTATGCCTAGGCCATTTTTGCTGTTTGGCTGGACTGCAGAGTTGAGGTCAGCCCTATAAAGACAAAAGTCTGTCCCTGAATGACTGAGTGAGTGATGAAGTTACACCATTGGTCAGAGAGACTAAAGACATCGAAGTTGGTGTTTCCCCATTGGCTGTTGCTCTTTCAAAATGAATAGGTGCTTACAAGCTGATGGACAGAGACATGGGTGCTGACAGTTAATGTGTTACTGTATTCCTTGTTTTCTGTAACCAGTGTTGCATCACAGGATGGGGGCATTAGCAAGCTAGCTAGCTAACTAGCCAGCTGCTGCAGGAATGCTTCATCCACACACTAACACATCGCTATCATCAGATGAGTGACAACTATTATTTTTTATGAGCATTGTAACAGAAACATAAAGGCGTGGTAAATTAGCTAGATAGCCAGCTAGCCACAGGCAAAATGGCATAGCACTATACTAGGGGCCTCCCTAGTGTAGTGATTAGAGCACTCATCTTTCATGTGGAAGGTCCAGGGTTCAAATCATGCTGGGGTTGACGTCAGCAAAGGCATGTGGTCGCAAGAGGCTCTCACCTCCAAATCAAACGGGATGAGATTCTTTAAGGAGACTTCAGGATAAGAGAGTAACCCCGGAATCTGAGCCAAGTCCTAGACGAGGGTGTGTCTCAAGCCCATCGTAGACGGGAGGTTCCAGACGTAAAAGCAGATTCATGTCTAGCCATATACTAGGTTTTGACCTTGTCTTGTTACACCAGTGTTTTGTCAAAGTTTTAAATTCTGTTATCGTGACCACCCTGTGTCTTTCCGCTCCATCCAGCTCGATCAGATGCTGATGCTGCCGTCACCAGTGGACTCAGACCAGGACAGTGTATCACCAGGATCCATGAACAAGGAGAGAGCTTACAGGCAAAGACTGCAGGCATTTCAGGAGGCTCAGCAGAGACAAGCCCAACTTGTCCAGAAACTTCAGACCAAGGTGACTGTAAATAAATAGAACTCACAATTCAAAAACCTTTACATGAGAAAAAAAATAAAGTTCCTTTGGTTCGTCTGTGCACCTTATGTTGGTTTTATACAAGGTTCTTCAGTACAAGAAGAGGTGTGGGGAGCTAGAACAGCAGGTGCTGGAGAAGACCTCGGACTCTGAGAAGATGAGATTGTTGGTATGTCTAGACTGTTGCATCATCTTCAAGAAGCAGTATTGCTTAAATATAAACATTCAAGCTCTAAGTCTAAAGGGTATTCTAAGGCAGTGGTTCCCAACTGGTCCAGACTTCTGCGTAGTTATTAGTTCAAGGTCCACACAGATAAAGACATTCAGTGTCATACTTGTGGTTGGCCATGTTGTCAAGCTAGTTTGCCATCTCTGTGAAGGAGCTCTCCATTAGTCACTCGCTCTAAAGCAGGACATGGCACTTCAGAATAAAAGCTCTGTGCCTGAAATTCACTGTACCTAAGAATAAAGTGTGTTTTTTACAAACTTGACACATCTGCAAGTCACTTGCGGTACATTAAGAGGGAACCCGGGACCCACGTTTGGACCTCGACCCACCAGTGAGGAACCACTGCTCTGAAGCACTGGCTCCCAACTGGTGGGTTGTTCCTGATGAGCACAAAGCAATTTTGGTAAAAAAGAGAAGAAGAAATAAAAGCCTATATGAAGCGGTACAATAAAGCACTGTGCCATCATCTGATTTACTAAACTAGAAACTAAACTACCAACGCAAAATTCATGGCTCACCAATTCTTTCCATCATGCAATAAGCAAAAGATGGCATTCTAGTTGCATTGAACTGATTTATTTTAGGAATTATGCATGACTGATGTTTGTTAAATTTACATTTAAAATGAATCTCACTGTCCTGCAGTACTCCAAAGTACCCCTAGAGGCTAGTCTGCTCCTTAAGGCCCAGACACAGCAAACTGACTTCAGAGTACTCGTGGTGGTGAAAGTCCCCTGCTGCATCACCTCGAGTAGCCTGTGTCTCGGCCAACCAGCACGTACGTTATGCTCCTGTGTGAGAACAAATAACTCTCCACACCAGCAGACGGCCATAATCTATATTCCTCATTCGAAGAGGGAAACTGGAAGATCGTCTTGACGCTAGTTAGGCTGTTAGCACGTTAACCAGTGACCAATAAAACAAATCATCACAAAACATTTCTGTCCCAATGGCTAAAGAAAAATAATCTTACCTTAAGTTAGTTTTGGTCTCACTCCCTCTTCACTGACTGGCTCCACTGTTGCTTACGTCAATTCTACATGATGAATCAGCCAAAGAAGGCCGACAGGGGCCGACAGGGGGCAATAGTGCGGGACACCACAACGACTCGGATGGCAGATGCTCACCAACAGCTCAAATTTGAGCAACAACCAGTTGGCTTGGTGTGTCAGGGCCTTTACGCCCAACCAACCCAAAATATTTTTGAACTGGCTGATTAACTAAATTTGCTTTGCTAGCATTGTTATTCTTTTAGCTGTTTTCTATTTTACTGCATAATGTTTGTCAAATCTTGATCATTAGAATTAATTTTTGCAAAAATACTCAAAACAGTGTTTAAGTGTTAAACTAATCTTTGGACATATTTGGACATATAATAAGCCATTATATCTCCATTCAAAATTCTGTAATATTATTTTATCCTTCATGCTCATTTGTTTAAATCCAGCAAGCTATGAAAGTCAACCAGTAAAGGAATAATGCATAAGTAAAGGTAAAACATGGGTTTAATGTCGTGAATAAGAGTTGTGCTTTTATTTAAATGTATTTAATTCATCCAAATATTATTCTTGGCCGAGTGGCCTCCGCAGAGAGTTTGGATTAGCGGATTTTCACTGTAATTGTGTTGCTTTCTAAATATTAGTTAACTGCTAATTTACAGCACGACCAAATACTGAAGTGTTACCGAGATGCCAGTCGTGGTGGTGTGTTTTTGTGTGTGTGTGCTCAGCTGCAGGCTCACCTGGACTCAGCTCAGCGTCAGCAGCAGACAGAGCAGGATCTCAACATGGCTATCCAGAAAAAGTCTGCTGAGCTGGAGGAGGAGCAGAAGAGGTGAGTGATGGACACCACAGAAACGTGTACAGCTTCTGTATCCATAAGTAATACATATCTGTGAGTCTTAGAAAAAGAGCACAAAGTTCGGATTCCTGAAATAATCTGCAGCAGCAGGGAGTCGCTATTTGGCTGCAGACTTCAAGCAGTAAATTCATGGATAAACCTGTTAGAATTTGCTTTTTTATTTCTCTGTTTCTTGTTGAGAAGCAGAGATCGTGCCGAAATATTTCTGAGAAATGTGTGCACCAGAGATGTTCCCAGCAGTTCCTCCTGCTGCGTTTGCCCTGCCCCTGCTGCAGGGAGAAGGCAGAACCTGCCCTTGGCAGATAATCACAGTATCCAATTTGTCAGAGAAAATTAGTGGGACTATGTTGGCTTTCTTCTCCAAAGCATTTTAATGATGCCTCACATTAAGTGTGGGCCAACCTCTGCAGCTGAGGCCAGGTTTTAATGCCCTGTGATTTATATAGTTATGGAACTTTATTTGAAATGCCCATGGCAGAGACCTGATCGTTTTTACTGCCTAAAATATCACTCACTGCAGAGCTCGATCCACTGAAGCACTTTGTAATGTAAGTGCAATGTAGAGATTAGGCCTACAGCCTCCACTTTGTTTCTGCTAATTATTGGGATTACTGCTGCTCAGTTCCCTTTAAACAGGATATCATCCCATACTTGCAAACATGGGCTTGGCTTTCCTTCAGACAGATAACCAGAGACAGCAGTGAATACTTTTACATGCAGAAAATATTCTGGTTTCTGGCCCTTATTCCTAAAAAGTCAATATTTCTACTAAGCTTTTTACATGACTAATGAAAATTAATATTCCACTAATATTCCTGTTTACATACAGCCATGCAAACTCTAATTAACATACCCTAACATGTCATTTAACACGTTTAAATATGGAAAAGTGAAACAGCTGAAGTAGCTTGTGCCATTTTGCTTCTTTGCGTCAAATGGCCACTTGAGATTTACAGCAGAAATAAACAAGTTTACAGCCTGGTACAAAAAAACGGCCCATTCAGTGACAGGTGACGCGTCACTACAGTCTGAGAGTCAGATCCACCTCTCACTTCTTCACAGCGCCAACCTCCAGTGGCATTGTTACGTCTGGGCATCAGAGGTTTCAGCCCTGAATGTTTTATAAACAGCCCAGATTCTAAATAGGCTGTATATATATATATGTATTTTAATAAATAAGAATAGGCCTAATAATGATTTTAAAAACGCCCTGGATCTATTAACGTGTCATTCCTTTAATCCATTAAAGCCCTCAAAATTAAGTTTAGCTTTCCACCAGTGACAGACTTCACCTCGCTCTTTCATTCCTTCAACCACCTTCTAGAAAATGTTGCATTGCAATATTTGCGCATATCAGAAAACCTGCTGATGCCTTAGTCTTTTATAATGTTTAAAAAAATAGGTATGTTCCACCTAACAACCAAAGCTTTGGACTTGTCTTCTGGGTATGTATCTCTACTGCAGCCTTGCAAACTGTTGGCTGGTTGGTTTGTATACAGAACACAGAGCTGACTGTAAACAGGCAAGATCCTGTGTATCGCAAACTGCGTCAAAAACCCCAAATATACCATATTCCATATTCCAAATATGTCCAAATAATGCTTAAAAACCCAAATAATATCGGCATATCACAAATGTCTTAACTGGAAATTGCTACATTTGGACTAAGGTCTGATTTGGAACATGCTGTTTACATGACACATATCAATTTCAGATTCTTGTCATATTTGGAACAATACTGGAATATTAGTGTGCATGTAAACACAGTCAATGTGGCGTGCTTTACTGTAACAGGGTGTGTGTTTAGTGTGAGAATGATGTAAACGTTTTTGTAAATGACTCTGCAAGCAGATCTGGTTGATATTACATCTAAGCTGACACAGACGTTATAAAACTGTCTCACATGTTCGCCCTCCGGTTGGCAAGGGTGGATCTAGAGGCTACATGTAAGAGTGATATGCCTGCGATTTAAATGGGGGGCTGTGGAAGTGTTACAGGAGGGTGTCATGAGACTCGTTTGTCAGGGGAGTAGTGCCAAATGGTCTCTCACTGTCATTATGTTATAATAAATAATGTTATATCCAGGTGTGCAAGCCTCAGCCAAGTCAACTCTGTGCTGCGGGAACAACTGGAGCAGGCAGGCACTGTCAACCAGGGGCTAACGGAGAGCTTGTGGAAAGCTCGCGAAGACGTTGACTTGTGTGATACCCGTCTGCGGAGAGAGCAAGAGGTGAGAAAAACCACAAAAATGAAGTGCTTGAGTCAGAAAAGCAACAGGGAAAGCTCAAGTTTATCCCTTTCTGTACAGAGATTGTGCAATTAAAGTCCTGTTGAGTTCACATGGGGTAGGAATTCCATTCATGGCCAGTTTTGTCAATTCATTCTCATTCCCTGTTCATTTCATTGCTATGATTTTTGAGTTGTTGTTTCCTGTGAAAACATTCCAAGTGCTGAGGGGGAGGAAAATTTTGTGCAAACAATCTGGCGTTCGTGCTGTAAATGGGCTACATCTGTTGATTCAGGGAAATCCAATTATTTGTATGTGTGCCAGTGTGAGTCCAGGAGTTCCAGTATTGCATCTGTTTGGTATCACAATAAAATGAAGGGTGCCATCATTTGCTGTAAGCAACCCTTACCACCCACCCTCGTCCCCTTGTTGTGTGCTTCTCTCTGCAGACATGCGCCTCCCGGCTGAGTCGTGAACAGGCTCGTGTCAGAGCTCTGTGGCGCCAGGCTGCTTCCCTGCGGAGTACTTTCACCCAGCTAAGGACTTTCACTGACAGGTGAGCGTGGCGCACTGCCAGAATCCCTCCAGCGATTCAGGATTCCACAAGAACCCCCACCGCTCCTGCGTCTCACACTCACGACTGCAACCAGAATCCATCTCTCTCAGCCAAGGATCAAAGTGGAACAGGTCAACAGGGTCGCCAGTCCCCCTGCTCATTGTTTCCTCACTGGGGGGGGCAGATGGCTTAAGGTGTCTCGCTTCACTGTTGAAATCATCCATCAAGGCAAAGCTTGATCTCTATAAGACATAGCCTCTATCATGTTGAACCACGACAAGAACTACTGAAGAGTCATTTGCTGTAACAATGATTGCTCAGCCCATAGACAGCTGTACAGTACTATAATTTAAACTGAAGACACTTCAAAGTGAGCCCTGATCCCAGAGCTTAAATGCCATAGACATCCATCCTTTGCAAATACAAGCAGACAGTTATTTAGTTGGACTAATGGCTCACAACCGTATGAACAAAAACAGCATGTCATGTTTTCTTACCCTTTCCGATTTTTCCTATGTTATGATACAGTCAGTAAATCTTGATGCACATTATTCTGTTCAACAGGACACTGTCTGATATGCGCGGGGAGTGTGTCGCTGCCAGCCGGCAGCTGCATGTTGCCTGCATGAACTTAGAGGCCAGAGTAACACAGGAGAGCACCTCTAGTGGTGTGGGGATGTCAGCACTGGAGAGACAGCTGAAGGACAAGCTCAAAGAGGCCATGCAGCTTCAGGGTCGCTGGGATGCAGAGAAAATCGAGCTTAACTCCAGGTGAAGTCATCTACGAATTCTTTGGGCCTGTCGACTGTATCATTTCCCTCCTTTCTTTTGGAACTTAGAACTTAGAACAACTTCGAAATCCCTCAATTTATTTCTCAAAAGCCGATACATTTTTCACCATGAATGTTGGACTCATTAACTACTAATGAAAATAACTGTGTGATTAACAACATTTTAAGTCAGCCCCCCAAACTTAAAACTTCAGACTGACAGCACAAACCCCACAGCCATGTTATTCTACATTCTGTGAATTGGCTTAGCTTATGGAGGACGAGAAATGACTGAAGTATCAATAAACATATAAATAAATTCAGTGATAAATAAATAAATAAATAAATAAACATATTAATAAATAAATAATTACAGGAATAAATGAATTGTATCAAATATGGATATAAATAAATGGTGAAATCAGTAGATATATTAGATATATTAATTAAAAAAAACATGGAAATAAATAGATAAATGCATGAATAAATAAAAAAGTTAGTTAAAACAGGACACAAATAAATACCTTAATTTTATTTCTACATTTTTGCACACCTACATCTTTTCTGTATTTCTGTGTCTGTATGTTTATGAGGCATTTATTTATTTTTTATTTATTTAATTATTTCCATAATATTTTTATCATTTATTTATTTACTGTATTTATTTTCATATTTATTTTTTATTCCTGTATTTATTTATACATTTATTTATTTTTTTGCAAATGCATTTTTATTATCATTTTAATAAATTAAAATTATAAGATTGCAAACATGGCATAAGAATGGCATTGACATAGCATTTTTTATTTATTTATTGATACTCATGCCATTTTTTGTCCTCCATATTGTAGTCGACGAGGACTAGGACTAGGACTTGCCCAAGAAGCTATCCTCAGTGACCTCTGTCTTTTGCAGAGGACAGAGGACTGCAGAAATGTCAGTGCCTTTGTATTCAGCTGGCTTTGATCTTATCAAAAGTCATTGTTAATCCTATAATTCTATGCAGAGAATATGATAGCGTTGATGGTCTGGCTGAGGAGGAGTACATGTCAGTCATGTGTCTTCAGTGTCTCAGGAGATCGTGAGTCTGTGTGTCCTATATTTATATGCATATTTATCTGTATAGGATCCTGGAGCTGACTGACACGGTGAAGCACCTCCGCAGCCAGAACAGTGGGAAGGATTCCAGCCTCAACACCATGCAGATCAGTCTGGACAGGATGGTGGGACCCTGGGAATCATGCCTGGGAGGTGGTAGATAGACGGGCGGTTAAATTGGGTTGTAGTCTGGACCCCGGGCTTGATAAACTCCACGACTTCCTCGTCTAGAGGGCTGCAGTCTGGGGAATGTCAGGCTTGCTCTATGTGTGCTGCTTATCTGACCTTAATGGTTTCCTGCTCAGGAGACGAGGAGAACAGAGGATAAAGCAGAGATGGAGGTCCTCCACACAGAGATCCAAGCCCTGCAGAAGGTTTTATGTCACGTTCACCAGGTCAGAACAAAAGCACACACTGACCGAGGTCATGCATGATGTTAGCACACAGAAGATCCATGTTTTGTCTCATTCTCCATCATTATATCTGCCTTACCCAGTTGGTTGGTGGCGACGGTGATGGCAGTGGCTCTGAAAGTTTGTCATCTTCACCCCTTCATGGCCGGTCTCCTCTGAGGAACACGACGCTGATAGCTGTGCAGAGTGCTCTCTCCAAGTATCATAAACAAACACAGGTTCAACTAAAGTGTCTGTCTTTGCTTTTCTTTTGTCATTGTACATGTTTTAGACAAGTGGCTCCCAACCTGAAGGTAGGAAACTAATAGAAACCTGAGAGGTTATAAAATGATTAAAGGAAGCTTTATTTTCATCAAATATACACATTTTTCCTTTTACCTGTAGTGCTATTTATGAATCTAGATTGTTTTGGTGAAAGTGTTGGAGATATCGGCCGAAGAGATGTCTGCCTTTTCTATTGCTAACTCACCTAGCACTACTAAGCTAACTAACATTACAGCTCAGCCAAGGAGGACATCATTATTGTTTACATCTAACGCTGTATCGAGTATGAGCCTCTCGTCCATGAATAGATGCACGTTTCCTTCTGTGCAGTGATACTGTTGGTGGGTGTAGTTCAGTACAAAGAAAATAATTCCTACATGAAACTGCTTACAGCAAGGCCTGTGGATTATCTTGAGTAAGCTGGTCATGATTTCTGGAAAAAGACATTGCTGTTGAGTTTTTCAAATGTATTTTTTGGTGCTTTAATCACCACAAGCTGAGTGCAGTCTAGGTCCCTCTCTACTGCTGGTATCTCCAACACTCAGCAACTCACACCAAAACAATCTGATTGATAAATAGCACTACATGGAAGAGGAGAAACATGTGCTTTAGATTTTGGGGTGAACTGTCCCTTTAAGAGGTCAGAAATGCCAAAATTATTGAGAACCACTGTTTTATTTGTTTTAGAGACTGTCATGACATTTCACTCTACTTTCTTTACCTGCACACTTCAAACAATGCGTCCATGTACATCCCACAGGACCTGCATGGGCGTCTGGATGCCGCCCTGGAGCAGGTGGAAACACTGCGTGATCACCTGCAGCAGAGAGACACTGAGAGGAGAGAGATGGAGCAGAAGATCCAGGAAGTGAGGAGGGAAAGTCAGGAGGCTAAAAAGGCTTTGGAGGAAAGCGTCAGAGACAGCAACAGATACCGCTGCTCACTGGAGCTCAGCTCAAGGTACACCGAAACATTTAATTATTGATTTATTTATGCATTTATTAAGTTATTCCTGCTCTTATGTATGCATTTATTTATTTATTAACATTTTTTTTTTTGGTCTGTATTATGTATTTATTTATTTTTTTTTAATTTATTCACGGATTTATTCGCTTACTCATATATTTATTTATACATTTATTTATTTACCTATGAATTTATTTTTTACTGTATTAATTTATTTTTTGTTTATTTACTTTATTTGTTTATTCATGTATGTATTTATTTACATATTTATTTATATATTTATTGGTCGATATGTCATTTTATCATCCTTTATAGATGACAGTTATAGTTTGGGGTTGAGTAGAAAATCTTCACCATCATTACCAGAGCATATTTGAATGTACTGAAACCTCGCCAAAAACAATATTTATACAAGAAGTGTTTGTTATGGTTCTTTTTTTAGAAATATGAAGTGTTCTAATAATGAAGATCCACATTGTGCAACAGCTGACCTTAACAAACTCTCTGTACCTCTGTGTCTCACAGTGAGAAGAGCAGCCTGGAGAAGCTGCTGTCAGGGCTGCAGCAGGAGGTGGACTCCCAGCGTGCCGAGCTGGAGGTACTGCGAGGCTCATCACTGGAGCTCCAGAGACAGCGGGACCTCCTGAGGCAGCAGAGAGAGGATCTGGAGATGCAGCTGGCACGCCAGCGCACAGAGGCCCAAAGAGGGTACAGCACGAGCAAGGGAGAATGACCGTTACACAACACGCATCCCGTCACCAGCGATTGTTTTCAAGCTCCGTTTGTTTACAGTTCAGATCAGGAACACATGTCATTCTCCAGCCGGCAATGTACCCAGATGACAGTTGGATGAAAATGTAAATGATTTACATTGCATTACTGCGCTCATGGAAGAGGACAGCTTTTTTGAGGGTTTCTTTTGCTTTAAAAAAAATTTGATTAGCTGAAAATTGGAGCAGGACATGCGATACAGCAAAAAAGTAACTCCCTCAGAGTTCTGGCCTCTGGCACCAACATTTCTCCTTCTTTCAAAGTGGAGATAGATTGCTGTTAAGGGATTTTGTTTATATAAATGATCTGCGTGTGTGTTAGACAAAGACACGATGTGAGAGAGTCATGTATGTGTTGCATTTTGTGTCCCAGTGAGAGGAGTCTGGAGGAGCTTGAAGGGAAACACTCAGATCTGCGCAGGGAGCTTGTGACAGTGAAGGAGGCTCTGAGTCAAGTCACCCTGCAGAAGGAGGTGTTGGAGGATGATAAGGCCAGCCTCGCTCTGGCGCTCAGCAAGGTAGACTGCTGTTTGTTTGCACCAGGTAGCCTGATCTGATTTACTAGATTCTCCCTGAGGGTATCAGTCTATCTAATATTTATGCCTCGCTCCACAGATGGAGTCTCAGAGTGCTGCTCATGAGTTAGCCCTCACCAAACTGCAGAATCAGGAGGCTGCCCTTAAAGATTCTCTGGCCAAGATGGCTGCCCTGAGCGAAGGCTTAGCTAAAGACAAGGTGGAACTCAATCGTATACTGCTCCAGGTCAGTAGTGTTGATTTTGTTCATGAATACTGTGACTGAATATATCTCTCAAAGACCTTCCTCCTGACTAACTCAAAACAATGACAAGACAGCGCCAACGTCATTAAACACTCATTGTGACTATACCAACATGCAAAACTCAGCAAAGCCCTAATTTTTTTGATAGCTCCCAAAGATAATCCTGCCAGATTTTCTTTAGGTGTGAGGTACGTTAAGAGTGTTTTTAACATCCCACAATCTGCCTGGAAGTCCATCCTGACAACACCAATTTCATATCACAAATATTCAACATGTTTAGAATTTACAATCTGATATCCTGTTGTGAGGAGGGAACCCCGAGGATCGCGGGTGGTCTTGCATGTCTCAGAGGGTTTTAGTGCATAGTCAGGCACCTGTGTACATCTCTGACCTGCTCCACCGTTATATAACCAGTAGGTCACTTAGTGATCACATGTGATCTGCGGTCTGTGTTGACGCCTTAAAAGTAGCTGAAGGCTCATTTATTCTAATGGGCCTTTGTCTCACCTTGTACAGTCTAGAGTTTGTAATTTTTGTGTGTTTTAAGGTATGTTGTTGCTATATTTTTTGTTTGTTTCTCTTAAATGATTTTTACAGTTTTATGATCTTATTTTTAACAAATTTATTCCTCTAAAATGCTACATTAAATAAACTTTACTTACTTACAGAATTAAAAAATAGTGGACATGGTGCAGTTGCCCTGTAACACTGATGGAAGGCAGAGTTGAACAGGACAGAAGTGAAATATTTCAGTTTCCCCTCCAGACAGAAGGTGAGAAGACGGAGCTCGGTGAACGTAGACGGGAAGCTGAAATGGAGCGGGCAGCAGCCAGGGAGGAGACGGCGCGGGTGCAACAGGACATGATGAATCTGCTCGCTGACAAACAGGCCCTGGAGAGCTCCCACAGCCACTTACAGGATCTTTGCCAGAAGCTGGAAGCAGAGCTGAGCCTGCTGCAGACGGAGAACGCTCAGGCCCTGGAGCAGCACTCCCAGGTCAGAGACCCCCGGCCATCCAGCCTCCATCCCCCCAACTCCCTCCACCTGGGGGAGAACCATGTTGATGTTATTAATAGCTTTCAGCAGGTTCACGGAGCTCATTGTCACATTAAAATGTATCGGAGGTACTGGCCACATCTGCTAGAGTTTTTTTTTTTTCTTTCTAATGGGATACGGAGAGCAGTTTGAGCCCCTCTCTGTGTTTTATGAGTAACTTGGGACATAACAAGCAAGGGATCTTCATGAACAAATGTGAACTGGAAAAGATAAATAGATAGACATATAATATCCAGTGGGGGTTTAGTGAAAAACCCAATAAATTAACACCTAAAGTATTCCCATCCTTCCCTCGGCAGATCCAGATTTCATCCCCTGAAGAATGAAAGGAATCCTCTCCTGTTTTGTTATCTGTTCCGAATGTGAAACTGGGATATCCGCGTTGATCTCTGCTAGAATATAACAAACCTAAACAATTTGACAAATTCCGTCCAAACATTTTTAGACAGCTTATCTGTAAAAATAAATCATGTGTGTATAAAATAAGCTCTGCCGTGACCTCCACTGCATGGAGCTCGTGTTTCATTCCCTTATTGGGCGCCACTCACATCATTAAACATTGGTGTACTTCTACTCTGATATTTATTTACCTGAGGAGAGGCTGAAAGACATCATGTGCCAATATTTAGTCAGTGTGAGTTCATTTTCGTTGGGTTAAATAGCAGCGATTGTTGCTTTTCAAAGAATTAGTTACAGTGAAATATTAGAAGTTGCAGGCGCCCATTATAGACCCAGACATTGTGTGATAGTGTGTTCGTAACAGGCCAGGGACATACAGTTTTGAGATCTTACAGCTTCCAGTAAACGTGTTTTTTCTGTCCCAGGACAGAGCTTTATCTTAAGATTTGTTTGCATGGACCCTAATATTCCACTAATAATCAGAATAAATGCCTTATAGAACCACCTCAGTCAGAAGAGACAGGCTTGATTGGAAGGTATACTCAGTTGGGTTGAGACAGGTGCTGTAAACCTTTAACAATCCGTTCAATAGGAAAATACTAGCCCTGTTTAATGTCCACTTAGAGTCCATAAAAGATGAGTGACAAAATAGTATCCATATAAATGGTTCCTTCAGTTGCACCATCGCCACATCCACCCTCCTAAATGCTATATTGTAGGCAACTGGACTTGCTTGAGTTTCTTGAAGACGTTTCGCCTCTCATCCAAGAAGCTTCTTCAGTTCTAAAGGACTGGTGTGGAGTCACAGAGTTTAAAGCCGAGAAACTCAAGCAAGTCCAGTTGCCTACGATATAGCACTCAGGATTACCATGACCTGGATGACTGAGAATCTTCACCGACACATCCACCCTCCTGCATTCATGACAATCCCACCAAGAGCTGTCCACAGTACAGACAAATTGTCTCTGTGTGTTACATTTTGGAACAAAACTATCAATATAAGCACATCTGTGTATTTTATGAGCTCGATACTTTGCAACATAAATCCCCCTATTCACAAAAAAGTGTGTTCACTGGTTCCCCTGTAGCGGGTAAAAAACACTGAAATATTCCCAATTTATTATTGTATTTCTCTGCCTCATTTATAAGGCTTTAGGATATTCTCTTAGAAGCTGCCACCTTGCATAGTTCTGAGATTCTTCCCTGAAATAATGGACCTTCCAGCAGGTCGTCCTTTAATCACAAGTTTGGTTGTTTGATCCCTGACTCTTTCTCTCTGAGTGTTAAAGTGTCCTTGAGCAAGACACTGAACCCCAGGGTGCTCCTGACAGGAAGGCCAGCCTCTTGTATGGCAGCAGTTGTGCAGTTGAGTATGGGTGCGAATCGGTGCATGAGAGGCAATTTGTAAAGCGCTTTGTCTGGTAA
This sequence comes from Epinephelus fuscoguttatus, assembly GCF_011397635.1. Classification (NCBI taxonomy): domain Eukaryota; kingdom Metazoa; phylum Chordata; class Actinopteri; order Perciformes; family Serranidae; genus Epinephelus; species Epinephelus fuscoguttatus. The sequence continues at coordinate 36,988,841 of NC_064761.1, forward strand.
GGTTGAAAAGCTCTATATAAATGTAGCCCATTCACCAGATCTATCATGTTTGCATTCAAGTGCAATTTCCAGTTAGATAATCTGCCAAATTCGGTGAATTACTACAAGATAAATCCCAGGAAAATCTCAGTACTTTCAAACAATAATCTTTTGTTAGACTTTACATGTATATTGTGCAGGAATTGTCAGCTACTTTTTGTTGACGATACTGCCAGTTTCAGCATTTTGTCCCCAATTTTTGATGCTTCCTCTTGGATGCCTGCTTCTTACGTTGTGGCACCTGGTCGCTACCTTCACACAAAGTCCCGACTTCACCTGCACACTGTGCCCAGGAACATCCTGAACACAGTGAAACAAGAAAGAAAATCTGAGAAACTAGGCAGAGGGCAGAGTCTCTGCAGACGAATACACTGCTGGTTCAGTAGTGATGATGGAGAGCGATTACTTTGGTATGAGTCTATACGTTTTTTAGGAAAATCCTGCAAAGTATATCTTTTATAAATGCTGTAATAAGATTCAGAAAGTTCCGCATCAACTGCACATGTTCCCAGTTCAATGCTTTCCTTGCTACATATAGGTCCTGTGGTGTGTCACGATGATTTAAGTGGTAACTGGAAAAAAATCATAACCCCACTAATCATTTTTGTTTTGCTTCAGGCAGTGCATTTGTTATGGACCTGCAGTTCCTGTACACTGTCATGGATTGCTTTAAGTTTGTTTAATTTATGCGTCATAACAGCAAAAAGTGAGGGGTATCTGGAGTTCAATTTCAGCACAGAAAATGTGGCTGCATAACATGCAGAGGTTGAGTGGTTTGTTCTTAATACAACAGATACAAAATACCCACCATACTCCTGCTGCTCACAGCTATGACAATACAGATATGAAGTGTGAATGCATTTAATAATTTTTTGTGTAGTCTTTATTTTGTGTGCAATAAGGAAAAAGTATGATTCGATTATTTGATGGAATTTTAAAAATCTCCGTTTGTCGGTCTCCAGGTCAACAGGCAGATGCAGACTGTGTCAGAGGAGCTGTGTGCGTGCAAGAAGGAGCTGGAGACGCAGACCACAGCCCTAAAGAGAGCTACCCATGACAGGGAGGAGCTGGCCAAGGACAGGGCTGCTCTGGATGTCAGGCTAAACTCCGCTGACCGAAAGGCCTGTGGTCTCACGCAGGAGCTGGTTGCACTTAGGTCCGTGTGGGTTTGTGTGTATGAGTGTTTGTTCATGTGGTTTGACCTCTAAAATGTTTGCGACCAATCTGAGATTTAAAACCAGTTTCCCCAGTTTGTTTTCTGCAGTTGCATTCAGCACACGCTACAGTGGAATTGTTTCTGTCTTCATTGGTTGAGGTCAGGGTCAGAGCTGGGGTTAAGCATGTATCGGTTACGGTTAAGAGTGTAGGGAATGAATGTAAGTCAGTAAATCTCCTCATCATAAACAACCCAGTGTGTATGTGTGTGTGTGTCTGTGTGTTTGTTTAAGTCAGACTCACTGCCAGTGTGTATTCAAGGTCATTTTGACTTTTTAAGCAGATTTTACTTTGTGAAACCCAGCAAGTCACATGTAACAAGAGTCTTTAAGTAACATGGTTTTATTTGGAAACTATGCTCATGATGGATCATTGAATTTTATGACCTACACCTCGTGGTTCAAAGGTGTTTTTTCTCAGAGCTTAAACCACTTCACCGCTGTGTTCCAGAGCAGAGAAGGAGTCCCTGGAGACAGCTCTGTATGAGAGCCAGGAGCTTGCCTCGTCTCTGGAGGCCGAGCGCACCAGGACGGAGGGGGAGAGGCGCAGCTTGCTCCTGGCTAACGAGGCCTTGACGCGTGAGTAGCCCCCTCCCTCAGAGACCCCACTGTCCTCCGTGCCAAGGCCCCTGGCCATGAAGCTTTTCCAACAGCCCACTAGAGATCCATATTTCAGCTGTGAGCTCTGCAGCAGCTGGACTGCGGGATCACTGGGGCTGCTTTCTCAGCTGACCAGGGTCCCACAACCCCGCACAAACACACATGGATCAGATAAGTCGTGTTAAGCTAGCATGTTCCACATAAATCCACGGATGAGTATCCCCTATAAATAAAACTGTAAATAAAATCTTGCTGATCCTGAGTGTCTCCTTCTAGTAATCAAGTGGGATTTTGATAGAGATCGGATACATGTGTTTAGGTGATGCTGCTCGGATGCGTGTAGATGCTGAACGCCAGCTTGCGCAAGCTGCACAAGAGCGGAGTAAGCTGGAGGAGAAGCTGGCCCAGGTGGAGAGGAATGCCCTGCTGACCCTGAACAACAAAGAGCAGGTTCACAGAGAGCAGCTTGAAGCTGAACGCCGACAAAAGGTTCAGTCAAACTTTTGTTGACTTGACAACATTTAAATCAGATGCTTTTGCTACCTATTAACTAATCAGTGTGTGTGTGTGTGTGTGTGTGTGTGTGTGTGTGTGTGTGTTTGGTGGTTGACAGGAGCAACAGTGTGCGGAGCTGACAGCTCAGCGGGAGCAGGCGGAGGAGCAGCTGCGGAGACAGTGTGAGGAACAGCGTGCGCACAGCCACAAGGAGCTGCAGCAGGTGCACGAGGAGCAGGCCAGGCTGCAGCAGGACTTCAACCAAAGCCTCCTGCAGGCTGAGAGTGAAAAGCAGCAGGTGTGTGAGGTGGTCTTCATAGGCTTGTTACCATTGTTTATGAACCTTGAAATATGGCGTATCGTAGGAGAGGCCAAGGGTTAGAATTGTCTCATAAGCACCACATTCCAAGTTTTGTATTCACAGTTGCCAGTGTGTCCATCAAATGCTGTATGAGCTGCCAGTATCCTCATTCAAGGTCACGCTAGGTCCATTCCATAGTCTGTACATAAAGGCGCACAACACGTCTCCACTTCCTCCGACTCTACAAAAATGAAGAAAAATATCTTGGATACAGCCATTGACATCCTACACTGGTGACGTCATTTGAAGCCAAAGTCTGCGTGGTAGAGATCTCCATGGTATAGCATTCCTGGCTATACATCCATCTGCCCAATCGCAAGCACACAGATTGGCACACACAGCTGTCATGATGTCAAACACCCTTTTTATAGCATCAAATAATGAGCTTTAATCAAAATTAATAGAAAAATTAACACAAACAAACACCAGTGTGATCAGAATTACCTATAATGGCCCACGTCTCAACTGCTAACATAAAGGGGGCGGGGTTTAAGACCTATACTGCAGTCAGCCACCAGAGAGAGATCAAGACGTTTTGGCTTCACTTCTAGGGAGCTTTCGAGTCATCCTCCTTTAAATACAGTCTTTCAGTGAAAGGTTATCTAAGCACAATAGTTTCTGCATGTCCAAGTCCCCATGGCCAAACTGTCTGTGAGCCACATTATGACTGACCCTGACCTCGCTGTCTGTCGTCACCAGGCTTTGTCCCAGAAGGAGGCAGAGAAGGCTGCCCTCATGGAGAAGCTAGCAGCCCTGCAGCAGGACCTGACCACAGCAAGCATGGAGCTAGAATGCATGCAGAGGGAGGTGATTCACAAACAAGAGCAGGAGAAGGTAAAATCTGGCTGGCTCACGTTGGCTCTGGTCAACTTTCTATGTCTTTTACATGTAAGTCAGCTAACACAGATATGTGTACCTCACTGTTCCAGAATGCAATGGCTATCCTTCAGTCTGAGCTGCAAGACCTGCGGGCTCAATTTGAGGAGTCTTTGAACTCCCATGAGAACACCAAGAAGAGTCTAACTGAGCAAGCCAGAGAGTTAAACCAACAAAGAGAAGAAGCACAACAGGAGGTGAGAATCTTTAAAAACATCACCCTTTTTTTTTTAGCCTTTCTCTTAAAGGGGACTAATTATGTTTTTCTTTATTTTCCGTCATATATATATGATGTTACAGTGTCTGATGTTTGTGTTAAACATGGCCAAAGTGTGAAATATTGGAGTAAATGTATGTTAAAGTAAGACCTGTGAGCAAAAAAACATCGCCCTGGTTCCCTCGTCAAAATGCCTACAGGATTTTTCCATTGGATTTTGGATTATTCTAGAAAATAAGATCTGTGGTGAACAAAAGTTGTTGATATTTACACGTTTCGCTTTATTGTAACGTAAGGCTTTAAATGAACCTCATCACTATCGCACAAATTCAACATCACTACCACAACGAGGCTGTGAAGCCGTTTTTGGCAGTGACCTCTCTAACTTGTAAGCAACTGCCTTTTTTGAGACACATTAAGGCTTCAAGATTCACGAGTGGGGTAATTACTGATGTATTTTATTTCATACAACAAAGCGTTAAAGTCTCTTAAGCTTGTGTTAAATACGGACCTTATTTTAGGCATCTAACCAAAAACCCACTGACTTTGAGACGAGGGAACCAAAACTGCAAAAATGCTAACTCATTTCCACAGTTTCCACATTTGAATCCGCCCACTCCGCCAAGTTCAAGTTGGCCGATTCATCCGGCATCTTTACATGAAACAGTGTTCCACGGTTAAATTAAAATGGGGGCTTCGATAAGCCAATCACTGCCTTTGCCAAGACTAACTTCTTTTTTAAGAAGACAAGATAGATATAAACAAGATAGACACTGCTATCGAGACTGTTCTAGATTGACATGTCTTTGCAGTATCACCCAACATTGCAGTTTGTTTTTACTTTGCTCCACGCAACTCTAAAACCCTGGCAAAACAGGTATGTTGGCATGGCTATAAATCAGTGTGGACATGAAATGACGCAGATATATTGGTCTCTAGTAATTGGTTAAGTAAAATTAAATCCCACTCCCCCACGAAAATATGTTAGAGTGGATAAGTGTCACAGTGAAGATGGAAATGGAGTGCAACAAGTTGACAATTTCTACTTTCATGAAAAGTTGACCTCAGTTCGTGACAGATTTCTTTTTACGGTCATCTGCTAAAGGCATATGTAACCTTGGTTGCAGAAGTTGTTTTTTTCACCCTAGTTTTAATTAATATTCCTGCTGGAATATGTCCAGTTGTGTTTGGAAGCTTCTGTTGTTGTTTTCATGGTAAAAAGTGCCGCTATTCTCCACTACAGTCATTCCCTGGCTGCAATGGAGATGCACATACATCAAGACATATAAGAACTGGAAACGCTGACCAATCAGGCTTTTTCGGGAGGGGGAGATTAAAGAGACAGATGCTACAACGGAGCTTTTCAGACAGAGGGTGAATACAGGTATTCCAGCACAGACAGTATGAGGCTGATAAAGTGTTTTTTGAACATTAAATTATGTAAACTTGTTCTAGTACAAACCCAGAATATAAGTATGAACCTAAAAATGAGCCCCTTTGAACATAAATATCATGGGCGTCTTTTCAGTGGCACCAGTTTATGATAATGTCCGTTACAATGATGACTCATGTTTATATGGACAGGTATATATAAAGCAATTCATAGAATATATAGTGTGGATGTCAGTGGTGGTGGTTTGTACAGTAGGATCACAGAAATGGATAGGAAATTACAGGTTTGTTTGGCTTGGCACAGGATGGGAGACCACGGATCTGCTTCTAGCGTGAGTGAGAGTTTGCACCAATTAGTGCCAGTGTGAGGGAGAGCCATTTACCATAGGCCGCTGTTGACATTGGCCGATGCCACAGAGCTTTACTAGCATCAGGGTGCCATCAGGTGCACAGTGCACAGGGCCAAATCCTACAAGGAGAGGTGGTGTCTGCTCTTAAGACTCCCTCTCAGCACTCGCTCTCTTTTTCCTGTCAAGTCCACTGCAGGAAAAATTTGGTTCCATTGACCTTGATATAAACATAAAAGCGCAAATTAGAGACTGTAATTTTGGCCCAGTGACATACCTCCCCAAGCCAAATGAGAGCTGTAAATCTCATCTCTTGGGGTTGCTTGAGGTCAAGATTCCAGCCACAGGGTCGCTGGGCGTTTTAGTGAAATAACAAACTCACAGTCACCTCATTAAGATGTGACTGCAGAGCTGTAAGGGCCTCGCCATGCCTTGATTTAAAACCCTGGTTTCCTAGGAAAACGAGATTGTTTATCTGTGTGGGGACTTTATGGTTTTAGGGAAAAAGCAAAAATGAGGATCATCCTGTCTTCGCTCTGTCTCCTTACTCTTGTCAAAGAATAGTGAATGAGGTTGTGTGGAGCCAGAGCAGAAGAGTTTTGGGGTTTGGACAGCCCTCCCCACCATATTTCAAGTCAAGCCTCAGCGACACTGTCATATTTGGCCGCAAACTCCTGCTCGTTTCCTTGTTTGATTATTTTCACTAATCCCGTCTCAGGATTCTCATGTCAGACAGTGACAAAGCAGGAGTGAGAGTGTGTGACAGAGAGCTAGTGAGCACGATAGAGGAAGAAAGCAAGGGGAGAGAGGCAGAACCAGAGGGAGGAGGATACGGTCCCTGGTACCGTAATATGAAATCAAAGTTTAAGTTAACCCCTTGTATAAATAAGCCGGTGGGGGAGTGTTTATTTTCTCCCTTGCAGCAGCGAGAGGCTGGCTCCACTGGGACTCCAGGTCCCCCTCTCCCATCCATATAACACAACAGTGCTGCCCTCACATCCCCTGCCTTTCTCCTCCACCACCCCCCTCCTAAAAAATCAGATAAAATAAAGTATAATTGGCCAGATCAGCACTGGCTTGTTTTTTCTCACATTAGAGTTTATGAGAAAGAACCATCTTGTGTGGCCTCTGAACATAACACTCCTGCTCCTCATCCTCATCCTCCCTCCTCCTCCTCCTCCTCCTCCTCCTCCTCTTCCCCCACCACCTCCACCAGGGGAAGGGGGGCTGCTGTTCATCATGTTGCTCTCTGTGGATTCTTTACACTGCGAGCCGCAGAGGGGAGATGGGGAGAGACAGCACCTGGCTACAGGCCCAACTGGCTCTTATCCATGCCCAGATAAGCTCAGTCCTCCCTCTTTTTCTGGCTACACACAACATATTGCCGTAAAACAGAATATGGGTCATACTGTGTCTTGAGATTGCACACGAAGCACTTAAAATAGGAGATGTTGAGATTCAGCTTTCAAACAATGAAGCTGTGATGCATTATCTGATCCAAAATCAGTCTTACAGTGTGCTGAGGGATTTTTCCCATTCGATGTTGACGATTACATACACATGTTTGAGCTTCTGATGTACTGTAGATAACAGCCTAATAGTAGTTTTTTAGGAATTTTTAAGAATATAAAAACGTGTGTGTTGGGTGATTGACCTTACACTGAACAATAATATAAAGGCTTTTGTTTTTGCTCATTTTTTCCATGGGTTGAAATAAAACTTTTGCTATGTACAGAAAAAGTCTTATTTCTCTCAAATTTTGCGCAAAAATTTGTTGAAATCCATGTGAACCCAGTCTTACACCAAACAACGTTTCAAGCAATTTTACTTTCCCAGACAAATTTCCACTGTTGGAATTAAGTCATTCGAGTTTTACCTCAGTTGGTGCGCGCTCCCACGATCTTGTGTAAGGTTGTTCTAAAATTCAGCCCGAGCTGTCTTATGTCGTTGGCCTTGGGGTTTTTTTTCATCTTGATGTTCTGTTAAAATCAAACGTTTAATATTATCTTAAGTATGTAGTCAATTCACGTTCAGTGACATGAACACTGTCAATAAACAGTAGCTGTGCTCCCTCCAGCATCAAACAGGAAGTATGACGCCGGGAAGGCACAAGAATGTGAACAAGTCTCAGTTCTCTTGAACTGTAGAAAAGGTAAATGGACTGCACTTATAGCACCTTTCTAGTCATTTGACCACTATGAGTCATGTTCACCCATTTGTACACTGCTACACAGTTTCTTAACACACTGACACACAGCCATTGGGAAGAATTTCAGCTTCAGATTCTCGTGTAAGGATACTCTGACATGCAGACTGGAGGAGCCAGGGATTGAACCACTGATCTTCCGATTGGTGGACGACCTGCTCTGCCTCCTGAGCCACAGCCTCCCCAGGCAAAACTGGTGGAGATGTGGTGAGAACAAGAGTCTGTGTTAAATTCTGCATGTATCTGATCCAGTAAACAGCACCTAATTGAGAAATCCTAACCAGTTCACGTCTTATTCCCACGGTCTCCTTCCACTAAAACAGTGCAGCTAACCAATGAAGGCTGCAACAAAATCCAAAAGTTTGTACGAATACTGTCGATATATGACGCCTTTTACCTTGTGTTTCCAGAGTTATGTGTTTATACAGATACACAAAGAATTGCTAATTTGTCATAATTCTTAATGCAAGTTTGGAAGTGCCTGATAAATGTCTTTTTTCAAGATGAAACTGTACATTATAGAGTGGCCTTTTAGTGTGACCATCCCAAGACACACCTGTGCCATAATCTTGCTGTTTAATCAGGATCTTGATATGCCACACCTGTCAGGTGGATAGATTATGTTGGAATAGGAGAAGTGCTTACTAATGCCTACCATACGCTAGAAGATTTTGAAAATACTTTAGAAAAGACTTTGAAAAGATTAAAGTTTTACACCCTCTCACATCTAAAGCAAAATGTGGGTTTTTAGTCAGAGACTATTTGCAAGTAGTAATCTGGATCTTGATATGCCACACCAGGTGGATGGATTATCTTAGAAAGGGAGGAGTGCTCACAAATTTGTTCAGTGCATATTGCAGGTTTTAAAAGGAGTTTAACGCTCATTTTAAACCAGGAACAAGAAAAAAGCGAGAGTTTATGTATTGACCTCATGAATAAGAGGTTTGCTGTTTATCTCCTCCTTATTTATCCTTATTGACATATCGCACCTTTCCTTCTCCATAAATCTGGGCATGAAGTTAGAGGGCCTTCGTCGGCAGCTGCAGGAGTCAGAGGATGGACTTATTAAAGGGCAAAGGGAGCTAATTGAGGCCCACAGACAGCTCCAGGAGTGTGCACAGGAGCGAGATGAGCAACGAAAAGAAGCTCTGGACCTGAGGAGGCTCCTGGGTGATGAGACCAGAGAGAAAGAGGCGATCCAAGCCTCTAACCAGGAGCTAAGAGGTTTTATCAAGAGAGCAGAGAGTGACAACAGCAGGTATGGCTGTCACATGGAACGGCAGATTTCCTGTAAATTCAGTAGTTTTTTTTTGTTTGTCTAGCAGCAATGAATATTTTGGAAATCTTTTTAACTTCAAACATATCTTTACTAGCTTGAGACGAGCCGTGGAGGAGAGGGAGCAGAAGGCAGCCGTCTTAGAGGAATGCAGGAGCTCGATGCACCAAGAGGCAACCGCTCTACGGAGCAGTATGCGAGAGCTGGAGAAGTCTCGCCTGCAGGCACGCAGAGATCTGCAGGAGCTGCGCAGACAGGTGAAAGATTATTGAGGAAACTGCCTTCCATCTGATTTATTTTAAATAAAAGGATTACCTTCAAGCAGTGTGTGCTATGTTAACACGAGCAGGTAAAGGTCCTTGAAGGCGAGAACAGCCGCCAGAAACAGGAGCTGCGTGAGCTGCAGGCCCGGGTGTGTCAGGAGGAGCAGAAGGAGGAGGAGGCACGTCGTGAGGCTTTCACTCTCAAGCAGAGAGTGCTGGAGTGCGAGGCTGGCAGAGACGCAGCGCTGAATGAGGTAGAAGGCCTCCGGGAATTAGTCTGTTGACAACATGCTAGAGCAAACATTCCACCTTTGCTTACATACTTGAAGAATACCTGCCATAGTCGTGCAGGGACAAAAAACATGAATGATAACACACTGTATACTCCTCTGTAACAGTGATGGGTTTTCTTAGAAATATTTTGTTAATATAAATGAACAACAGTTTATTAACGGGACAGTTGCGATCTTTTAAAGTGGGGTTGCATGAGGTGGTTCAAAAAATCCAGACAATGCCTGTAAAAAAACAATATTTCATTGAAAACTATCAGAAATTTTAAAAAATCAAACTTGAGTCTGTTTTAATGAACAGTGTGGCAAAAATTAGGCTTTCTTTTTTATAAAATTCATTTTCTTTTTAACCGCCTCTGTCTCATAACCCCATTTTGGGGTCCCCATGTTCTCATGACCGCAGCAGTGTTGTCAAGTGAATGTATGGCATACTCTTACATTTTGTTTCCAAAAGCACGAAGGCCATTCCAAATGGATCCCACATTATTATGATATATTCGAAGTCTGGTTAATGTATCTTTTTCCAAACTAAATACAACAAATATCTAAACGTCAGTCTTTGAAATATCCTGTGACCTTGTCTATATATCACGCATCTGAGCCCTGAGAAGGTTGAGAAGCTATGAAGCCATAAAGAATGGTCACATTTCCAAGGTATATTCCTGTTTAAAATTATGCCTCAGTCAGGACTCTGGTCCCTCTTAACCTCTTGTGATACAGTTTAGAAACCCTATCAGTGAACTTTGACAAGCTTGTCAGCTTTAAGCACATTAACCCTTTATAGAAACCATGTCCTTGTTCTTTACACAGTTAAGTGTTGGTCACTCAATAACACTCAGGGCATGTTTCCTCAGGAATTACACTGTAGTGTTGTCAAACACTGCTGTAGTAAGAACTATGTTCAGCCTGTTGCCCATATTTCATCCTTTAAGCAATACTGTAACCCCCAGATGACCATTTGTATATCAATTAATAACCCTCTGTTAAGCTGAATTCATGACGAAGACTCAATTTTTGCGCAGAAAATCTCGCATGCCCCCACAGTGAATGAAGAATCCAAAAACAGAGAAAATTAGGTTCATCTTGTGACTCTGTGGTCTGCGCAGGTTTCAGGTCTGCAGCGCCGTGTGATGGAACTGGAGACATCGGAGCATCAGACCCGAAAGATGCTGCAGGACAGAGAGGCTCATCAGCAGCAGTGTGACCAGAGGCACAGAGAAACCACCGCCCAGTTGGAGATTGCACTAGAAGACGCTGGGATCAAGGTCAAGGAACTCTCTGTGCAAGTCGGCCTCGCTGAAAGCAAGGTCCGGGCCCTGGAAGAACAGCTGGGCCTGGGTGATACCAAACGCAGAGACCTGGAGCTCAAGTTGGCAGGGTTGTGTTCAGCTGTGCACCGCACTGTTGGTACCAACCATGCAAGGCTTTCAGGCACACTGGGGTCCCGGAGACGGTCTCCCTCTCCCTGGAGAAACCACCTCCAAATGAGAGGTATGGTCATGCACTTTCACCATAAGATGATGGCATTTTTCACTATGACAGGATACATTAATAAGTGTGTTGTTTGGTTAGGGGGAGACAATGACACAGACGGATCTGTATTGTTCTTGTCTCGTGGTGAAGATGATGAGCCGGACGTGGACTCAGTGCATACAGTCCTGCGGGAATTCCAGCAGGAACTCAGGGATACACAACGAGACAGGGTATATTTCAGCTTCTTAATAAGTGAATAAAGGCTCAAACCTCAAACTCTGTGAGTGGTTTGAGATTGCTGACCTAAAGTTTGCACTTTTTTAATCTCATAAACGCATCTTACTCCTTCAGGATGAAGCCAAGGCTCAGACAGTCAGTCTAAATCAGCAGGTTACAGAGCTCCAAGGCAGCCAGGATAAGTCAGCCACCCATCTGCTACAACTACAGAAGTCCTTGAAGCAGTCAGAGCAGGGTAAGAAAACCAGTGGATCCCACTTAACTGAATATCCATTATTATTTCTGTTTAGACATACAGCATATCTAACATGTTGTTCCAGGGAAAAGAGAGATGGCAGATCGACTGCATGAGGCACGTACATCCCTTTCCCTGCAGGAAGAAGTAGTGCGTCGTGCAGAGAGGGAGAAGAGAAACCTTGAAGAGGAGGTAGCCCAATGCAGGACTAGTCTGCAAGCTGCTGAGGCTGAATCCAGGGCTCTGCAAGTATGTGAAAGCCAAAATTAAATCCAAAATTTTGGAGAAATGAACAACATCAGCAACCAAGATTACGTGTTTCCCTGATGTTAGCATGTAACTACTTATAGCAGTGTACAATGCAATACCATTCCTGAAGCAGATGACGATATAAAGAAATCTTTCATGAGCTGACACATCTTGTCTCCAGAGTAGAGAAAAACATTGAAAACATTGAGTATTCAGAATGGTCTGAAGCCTGAGGTTTTAGCTCACAGGAATTGGGACATTATTTATATGACAGAAAATAAGGAAAAGCATAATAGGTCCCCTTTGACTCAAACAACATACAGCATCTTCAGTGACAGCTGATAAACTCCTGTGCCAATTCCTCTACAGGACAAGTTGGAGCTTTTGCAGGATTCAGAGTCGCGTGCAAATGTAGAACAACAGAAGCTGAAGGAGTCTCTACAGGCAGCAGAAAGCAGGGTGAGCCGCCTGGAGCTCTCCCAACGCACCCTCGAAGGTGAGCTACAGAGGGCCCAGCTCAGGGCAGCAGAGCTGGACGCAGAGGCAGGGGCACTGCAGGAAAGACTAACAGAGCTGCGGAGGAAGCTGAGTGAGAGCGAGGACCGGTGTGCAGCGCTGAGGGTCAGTGAGGAGAGGCTGGCCACGTCACTGGCTCGAGCTGAGCAGCATGAGAGCCAGCTGAGAGAACAGATCCACAAATTGTCCAACACCCTCAGTGACAACAGGACCAGCAGTGGAGCTCTGCAGGAGCAGATCACACAGCTGCAGAGGGCTCTGACTGCCAGTGAGCAGGACCGAAGGCTGCTGCAGGTACATAAGAACGTTACTGTAACATAAAACAAATCATGTGCACTGTGTATTTTTTATTTGTAAGCTTCTCCCCCTCTCTCAACATAAGGATGTTTGATTGAAACTTCAAAATAAGATGAATAGCCACCCTTCCACTGCCGTGCTTTGATTTACAGTGCAGCAATGTAACCTTCTCAGCTCCAGACTGAGCATTTTTATTTACATTTGCCGCTGTGGTTTTCCTGAAGGACCTCAAAGACTGAGCAATAAAACGCTCAGGCAAGCTCATTAATTCTCCAAGAGCTTCTCAGGAGAGCTTTCCGGTCTTAGTTTGGGACTGCACTTTAAAGATACTGAGCAAACAAAAACATGACATGCTTGGTATAAATCTCCTGATTTGCTCAAAAGCTGTCAGGTCATTGCAGTAAAAAGCGCGAGAAAAGTCCCAACTCTTGCCGGCAGCGTTCAACAATCTGTCAAGGACTGTAAAAAGAGACAGAATATAAAAGACGGGGAGGACCAAAGGGTCAGCCTGAGTGCAAAATCATGTTTTGATGAAACTGAGTGGTTCATTGTATATCGACGTGTGTGTGCCCATAGGAACGTCTGGATAAAACACGAGATGCCCTCTCAGAGAAGAAGAGGCTGAACCACACTTTAACAGAACAGACCCAGAACCTTCAACGAGCCCAGGAGGATTTAGAGCTTAAATATTCTGAGCTAGAGAAACATAACAGATCACTGAAAGAGGTGAGTCACGCTGAGGTTAAAGTGCAAACAAAGGTGCAAAGGTTGAAGCTCTGTTTTGATGTACAGATGATTGACTGTGTCCCAGAGCCTGAAACAGCAGCAGGAAGCTGGACTGCAAGCACAGGGGAGCTCTCAGCAGCTGCAACAAGAGAAGGAGGAACTCCAGGACAAAGTCACTGATCTTCAGAGCTCTTTGCAAAAGCTACAGAGCGAGAGAGCAGAGATGGAGAGGGTGCTGACACGTCTTGGTAAAGACAAGTCAGCACTCAGGAAGACACTGGAGAGGGTGAGCTCACCAGTCTGTTGCACTATACTTTAGGGAGTTGTTTGACATTAAGCAAAATAAGTTTATTCTCTTTGTTTCCGAGAGTTAGACGAAAAGTGTGTATGTCACATATGGAGCTACTGCCAGCAGCTGGTTAGGTTAGCTTACCTTAGCTTAGCATACAAACAAGAAACAGGGACACAGTCAGTATTTTTCCCAAAATATCAATCCATTCCATTCTCCCTAATCCTTAGGATAAGTCCCACTGAAGTTGTAGAAACTTGTCTAAATCACAGTTACACATATACTTGGACTACTATAGAATACAGTAGATTACAATAATAATAATAATAATAATAATAATAAAAATAATAATAAAAATAAAAAATCTTCAGGAAAAAAATGACTGCAGTGGTTTCGTATGACACTTACATAAAGTTAGGGTATCTAGCACAGGTGCTTTGATACTGACAGTAAGAAGCAACTTCATAACATTACAACTGAAACAGTAACAACATCATTGGTTGACTCGGTGGGAGACCTTTGGTTCCCCCATGTCTGAAGAAAATGCCACAGAAGTGGATGCTCCTGTAGTAAATAAAAACATGGTAAAGTGCCCCCTATGGTGCCCTTCCAATGGAGAAAACATGATAAAGTGCCCTCTTGGATGCCTCTATGTCAGATTAAGCATGATAAAGGACCCTCTAGAGCAGTGGTTCCCAACAGGTGGGTCATGCGAGTCCATTCTGAATGCGAAAAAAATGACTGCAGTGTGTCAAGTTTGTAAACACACTTTATTTTGAAGTACAGTGAATTTTAATGACATTGGCCAAACACAAGTATGACGCTGAATGTATTTTACCGTTGAGAGCTTTGACTTTGAAGAAATCTGGACCCCATGGCTGGACCAGTTGGGAACCACTGCTAAAGGGTGCTCTTAAGCAGTGGTTCTTTTAGTGGAGAAAACAAGTGACGTCTTGCATGCCCTCAAGTGGATAAAATGTAGTGAAGAGTCCACTAGGGTGCCCATCCAGTAGAGAAAACATGATGAAGCCCAAGCTAGTGTGCTCTTACAGTAGAGAAAATGTAATAAAGTGCACTCTAGGGTACTCTTTCAGTGGAGAAAATTGATAAATTCACCTCTAGGGTGCTCTTTTTAGTGGAGAAAACTTGATAAAGTGCAGACTAGGGTGCTATTTCAGCAGAGAAAACATGATAAACTGCCCTCTCAGATGCCCTCAAGTGGAAAAAATGTGATGAAGTGCCCTCTAGGGTGCCGACTGTAGTGGAGAAAACGTGATAAGGTGCTGTCTCAGGTGCTCTTCCAGTGGAGAAAATGAAAAAAAATTCCTCTAGGGTGCTCTTCCAGCAGAGAAAACGTAATGAAGTACACACTAGGGTGCTCCTCTAGTGGAGAAAATGTGATAAAATCACCTCTAGGGTGCTCTTCCAGTAAAGAAAACATAATAAAGTGCCCTCTCAGGTGCCCTCAAGTGGAGACAATGTGATTAGGTGCCCTCTAGGGTGCCGACTGTAGTGGAGAAAACGTGATAAAGTGCTGTCTCGGGTGCTCCTCCAGCGGAGAAAACTTGATAAAGTTGCCTCTCGGGTGCTTTTCCAGTGGAAACAACATGATGCAGTGTCATAAAGGCTGCCCTTCATGTTAGAAACCTTTCTGCTAGCTGGCGTGCCACCACATGCAGCTGGTGCCCTTTCTTTTTTTTCACCCCTGCCCCTCAGAAAGCCTGAGTCCGCCACTGAAAGTTATGAGCCCCCTTTTGTTGGACCCCAGAACATTAACCAGCTTTTCCTCAGGGGACCTGAAAAGTCTTGGTGCTGAATATGAGGTAAAAGATCTGAAATGTAATATATAATAAATATAATACATGAAGGAGCCAAACCACAAAGGGCTTTAAAATGTAATTAAAGGCATCTTAAAGTCAATTGTAAAACTGCTGGAAGCCCATGTACATGTACTGCAGAAGCCAGGACTGAAGTAATATGTGTTTAGTGTCGGTCAGAAACCTCGCTGCCACATTCTGGATGAAATGAAGACGTGCAGTTGCAGAAGCATTGAGGCACATAAATGGGCAGTTACATTAATCCATGCAGGAGAATAATTTGCCGGAGTTTGTCATGTGCGTAGTATCATTTGTCCCATTTTCCACATATTCATCTCCTTTGTCACACATTGTACGGAGTGATCTTGAAGTGATGGAAACATGTAGGTGGACTGTGAGAACTCTGCGCCTGGCTTCTGCTACACACATTACAGGAAGGCACATGAGTGCAGAACAATCATGGTAAAGTCGTTCACATTATGTCACCCTCGTGTTGTTGTCAGGTGGAGATGGAGAGGCTCAGGGGGGAGGAGGAGGCAACGTCGGCAGCCAGAGAGAAGGAGCAGTTGGGACAGACGGTCCGCAGCCTGGAGCAGGAGCTGGCCGAAAAGCAGGGTGAGCTGCAGACTGTGCAGGTGAGAGGTATGGAGCAGGGGTCACACTGTGGGAACAGCGTATTAGTATGGATCAATCAACTTCTCTTCGTCAAACCATGCCAGTCATGCAATATCCTAATTTTGCTTTGATGATGCAGCAGTTGGGGCGGCCTGTAGCTCACCTGATAGAATGTACGCCTCATGTTGGCTGAATCCTTGCAGCGATCTGTGTGTCATCTCCGTCTCTATGCCCCCTTGAGCTGAAATAATCTTGAAACAAGCAAACAAAAAATGCAGCAGTTGCCCATTTACAGTCGGTGCAGAATGCAGCAGCACAGATTTCTCACAAACACTCGATGTCGGGCACACATCACTTCAGTCTTGGCCGAACTACACTGGCTCCCCATCCAGTAAAGAATTCAATTTAAGATTATATTGATTATTTTTAAATCCCTTCATGGTCTGGCTTCGCTTTACATTTCAAAACTCTTAACCCTTATTTGGCTCCGACACCCCTCAGATTAGAGAATTAAATGTTCAAAGATCTATAGGGGGATCATACTTTTACTATTTTATTTTTCCAAACTGTTTAATGTCATTCTTTTAAATTTAGATTTGTCTTTCTGACCACGTCTTGAAATCCCTTTTTTACTGAATGTTCTGTCTCATCAATCGTCTTTCAACTTGATGTTTATCTTACTGTATGGTACTGTATGGTGTTGTATTTTGTGAGGCACATTTTAAGTCTGGTTTTGAAAAGTGCTACAGAAATAAAGTTTATTATTATTATGTAAAATCATCATAATACAACTGTTACTGTAACTCATGTAGCATTTAGAAATATTAAAGTGTTTTATATGAATCTGGAACTCTCTCTAAAGCTTCACTTGCTTCCATGAAAAGCCAGATTTCATACACTCTTTGAAAGCACTGACAAGTTGTATTTGAACAGCAGCAGCACATCAGTCACAATTCCCAAAGAGGAAACGTCTACTGTTAAAATGTAATTTCATTTTATTGAACATGTGTTTGATTGTTTACACCTGTCAAATAAAGCTGCCTCTTACCCATGGATGGATTATGAGATAGTGCGCCCCTGGGCACAGACATGTAAAAGGCCCCCCATTCCTCCTCAAGGTGGTTATTTTGGCTTTTTTTATGGTTGTCCTGAGTGTTTTTTCAATCTCTTAGTAGTTGTTTTGAGTCTTTTGTTGTTGTCTGCATCTTTTTTGTGGTTATTTTGTGTCCATCAGTAGTAATTTTGAGTCTTTATATGGTTCTTTTGTGTTTCTTTGTTGTCGTTTTGAATCTCTTTGTAGTTGTTTTGAGTCTTTTTGTGTTTGTTTTGCATGTTTTGATGTTATTTGTGTCAACTTGTAGTTGTTCGGTCTTTTTATTGTGTTTCTTTGTAGGCTTTTGTCTTATTGTCATCTTTTTGAATCTCTGTAGTTGTATTGAGTTTCTTTGTGGTCATTGTGTGTCTCTATATAGTTTTCTTGAGTCTTTTCATGGTTAGTTTGTGTTTCTTTGTAGTTATTTTGTCTCGTGGGTTTTTTTTAATCTCTTTGTGGTTTTGCATCTGTTTGTGGTCATTCTGTGTCTGTATGTAGTTGTTTTGAATCTTTTTATGGTTGTTTTGTGGTCTTAATATCATCTTTTTGAATGTCTGTAGTTGTATTGAGTTTCTTTGTGGTTGTTTTGCATCTTTTGTGGTTATTTTATGTCTCTTTGTAGTCTTTTTGTCTCTTTCTAGTATTTTTCAATCTTTTTGAAGTTGTTTTAAGTCTGTTTGTGGTTGATTTTAGTCTCTTTATGGTTGTTTTGCATCTTTTTATGCTAATTTTGTGTCTTTTTGTAGTTTTTTGCATCTATTTTATGGTGGATTTGTATGTTGTGTCATTTGTAGTTGTTTTGCATCTCTTTGTAACTGTTTATGTGTCTGTGGCTTTTTTGCCTCTCTTTGCGGTCATTTTGTGTCACTATATAGTTGTCTTGAGTCTTTTTATGGTTATTTTGTGTTTCTTTGTAATCTGTTTGTCCCTTTATTGTCTTTTTGAATCTCTTTGTAGTTGTTTTGAGTCCTTTGTGGTTGTTTTCATCTCTTTATAGCTGTTTGTTATTCTCTTTGTGGTCATTTTGTGTCTGTTAATGGCAGCTTGATTGACTTACCAACAAGAAATCTCAATAAAATCACTTCAAACAGAGGCTGCGGTTCAGGTCCCCCCTGTCCCCTTGGGCCCTTGGGCCTGCGCTCCATAGGCCTATTAAATAATCCATCCCTGCTATTACCAACATGTGTTTTCTAGTTGGCAACCTTGCCCAGGTAAGAGCCCTCATGAGGCAGAGTTCAGGATGACCTCAGTAACCCCAGGTGTCAGAGAGCTGTCTGTGTCCCCATTCTGCTGAACCTCTGATTACACTCACTGACCTTTATCTCTCTTTCACTCTATTTTAAATTCTGTAAACTCATGTGAACTGTCCTCAGGCCCAAATCTCCCAGTTGGAGCACTCTCATGCACAGCGCCTCCTGGAGGTGACAGCCCGCCATCACCAGGAGTTGGATTTGGAGACGGATCGTCTGAGAGACAGCCAGCTCCAAGCAGAGCGGGCCCTGGAGAGCAGGGAGAAGGCTCATCGCCAGAGGGTCAGATGCCTGGAGGAACAGGTATTTTAATTCTCGGTGTGGATGATTTGTTGGAAAAGGTCTTCATTTTGGGTTTTTTGTGTTACCTACCTACCTTCAATTTTTCTGTTCGTTTTTCTTTATTAGGTGTTGACTCTGAAAGAGCAGCTGGACCAGGAGACAAGAAGACGACAGGTCTATTTCAATCAGATGCTACAGCCTGGTGTGTAAGCAGAGACCCTGCAGCGAAGTATGTAGCACCTCTGGCTTCCTCATTCACTGTTCGTCTGGCAGCTCCCCAACAACATTATGTTACAAGCTACGTCCACATTTGGAAGCGCACACAAACACACTCCTAAGGCGTTTGCTCCCACCCATGCACATGTGCACACCGGATTACATTAATCTGCAGGAAAACTCAACAACAACAAACAATGAGTGTTTTGTTTATAAGTGGACTGGACGTGCCAAATTGTTTTAAGGATTTCCTCTGGCTCACTACAGTTGGCGTTTCTAAGTCTGTTTATGCTGTGTCAAATTTTTTTTGGAAACAATGTGATGCAAGGTTTCCTCAGTTGGTGCTTCATTCTGCTCTTGTGATTGTTGCTACACTCATTTGTCATATTGATTATGTACCAATTTTATATGTCATAATCACTGTTTGTGTTGTGAGAATATATATTCAAATATTTACAGTAATTGTTAGCAGATTTCCCTGGTGCTGTGATTTAGTAGTGTTTCAGGCAGTCATGAAGATACTGTCAGTACTTTGTTTTATTATGTGTTGTATTAGACTGAATCAGTGATAACGAGTGCAAAAGTTGTGATTACTTTTAATAAACTTGGTGTATCAGTGCACAATTATGCAGTTTTGTTTTGCGAGAGATGTTGAGGTTTGAGACTCGATGGTGTTTATTCTACCGGCCACACAACTTTGTTATGGGAAAAGTTTTCTGTGAAAGACAGTGCTGCCCTTTCATGGCATGTGAGTTCTGGCGTTTGGCTCGCACCATTAAAAGCCTTTGTGGATTTAGTGTTGTGGGTGAGAGAATGACCTTCGCTCTCTGTTGCCAGTGCTGTCTTAAGTGTTTTCTTTCAAAGATCTTTGCAGACTCCAAGGTCTGCTGCGGGGATCATCATTCCTTGAAAGTTTCACTTGCAATCCATCTGTAATCCCTCACAACCCTAAAAAACTTTTAGATAATATGTGGTCCTCCCTTTGATACTTAGAAACCACACATACACATGCATCTCTTGTGTGTGTGTGTGTGTGTGTGTGTGTGTGTGTGTGTGTGTGTGTGTATCTGAAAAGCAAACTCTTCTTTCATTTCAGTCCTCACTCTTACCATGCTGACTGTACAGTGTTGCATTTTCACAACAGTGCACATGCATGTCTTCTCACTGTGCAACCTTGCATGCCGTGGTAACTGTACATAGTAGAAGTTCCACTGAAAGGGGAAAATCTTGTCAGAGTTTCTTTAAAGCAGCCCTTTGATTATCATAGATCCGCCCAGTGGTTATCCAGTTACCGGCCTCTTTGCAGCTATTGGCTGCAAGGAGCTAATTATGCAAGGTAGTGAATCCCTGTGGGGGAGGTGGGGCCAAAACTGAAAGAACTCCTTTGGCAGGCAGAATAGAGCTTTTATTGAGGATATTTCTAAGCTGACCATCAGGGACCAAATCGCTGGATTGTTAAAAAAAAAAAAAAAAAAAAAAAAAAAACACATCTCAGCTGAATCACGCTGCTCCCCCTCTTTCATTCCTCCCCTCGTTTCATTTCAGTGAGACAGAGTGTAGCTCATGCAGTACCCAGCAGCAAGCAGAATGCAAGGAATCTACAGTATTCCCCTGTCTCACACAAGAAGCCCAGTTCACTACTGAAGGACAAGAGAGGGGAGAAAGAGGCAGAGCCAGAGAGCAGTCAGGGGAGGATTCAGACTGCTGTGGTTGAGAGGAGGAACGTACGGTCTTGTCCTGTTCTGCTCTGCTCTTGTTGCCTCAGGTGTGTGCGCTCCTCCCTCCCCTCTGCGGTGCCTGCTGTCAGCTCCATCCCTGGGTGGCTGAGGCCATGGTGTTGGTGCTGCGAGCCCTGCTGCCCTGCTTCTGCACCCTGCTCTCCCTGGACCTGCTGCCTGGGGTGGAACTCGCCGTGCCCCTGGAGGACTTCTACCCCTTTGGCCAGGAGGAGGGGGACTCCCAGACCAACGCTCAGGACGACGGAGGCTCCAGGCTCGTGGAGATCTCTGTTGCTTTCCCCTTCTTTGGAGACAGGCACACAGGACTCTATGTGAGTACAGAGCAGTGGCTTTTTATGTGTGTTTATGTCTTCATGTGTCAGCGTGTGTGTGTGTGTGCATGCACTTTGCAGTTGGCAATTGAAACTGACATGGTGTGGATTCTATAAGAGCCTTAGGGAGATGAGATTTGGCACGCAGCCAAAAGCTACATTGCATCGTCTCTTGAGAGTTTGTATATGTTTGTGTGCGCTCACAGGCTCTGGTGTGTAACCTCGTGTAGAATATCGTGTTTTCTCCCCCATGGGTGGAATCATAATCCTCCATGACATTCTCTTCACTTTACATCTGCCCCTCTCGCACTCTGAGGGCTCTCGAGTGCACCGAGGGAGCGTGTGAGAGACACTATTAGCAGAACAGCGGTTCTAATAAGTCCACAATGAGCTGTTAAAGGAAATGACAGTTTGTGTTCTTGGTGTTGCCGCGGAGCATCTGTGAGCAGTTCGTTCTCAGAGAGCGGGGGGAAAATATGCACGCTGGAGAGAGAGAGAGAGAAACAGTGCTCATGGGAGGAAGCTGAATGGTTTGACAAGGATTTTCGCGCACCACAGTGAAACACACTTTGATCTGCCTTTGTCATGTATTGGGTTCAGTTCCAGCACATGGGAAGGCAGAACTCCCTTAAATCAACACCACCTGTTGTGGTTATGCATCTCGAATCCCCTCCTTCTCGCTCTGAGCCCCGCCCGCCTCCTCCCCGTTCAAACCATGGGCAGGGGAGCCCGAGGAACCATGGCAACAATGGGCAAGGTCAAAGGTCATCTTTCTAATCTGAGCATCTGCGCCAAGGGGGTGAGGTCAGCCTCCCAATGAAGACATTTTTAAAACTCTTTTGCATCTACACACACAGTGCACTGACAGTGGCACAGTATTTCGAGTGCAGTGTTTGTGTCTTTCTGCAGAGTTATAAACTCACTGTGTGTGTGTGTGCAGCCTCTGTTTATCACAATTGTGTTTCCTCCCAGTTTTGCAATGAATTCCAGTGCATCACTTCTTCTTAATAACACTGATACACAATAGTAGAATTAGACAAGATAAGACAAGTTGCTTGTTGCTTGGCTTGTTGGTCCTAGATTGAATTATCATCTGATAAAGATAAAAATCTGAGAACTAGATGTTAGTTGCGATGTGATATCCTGCATCTCATTGGACTGTAACTCTGTAGTCACGCAAGGCATAACAGATTGTGACAGGCACTTGAAATTACAGTCACGCTCATTTTAAAATGCCTCACCTGAATCCATTAAACATCTGCTGTAAAGCGCACGGGCCACATGGTGATCTCTGCCACCAGAGAGCTGCTTTGAACAGTTAATATTTCAGTGAGGGGATAAATGTGTGTGAATAGTTTCTCCCAGAGGTTCGTTCCAAGCCTCTGGGCTGCCGCCACATGGAAGCTGTAGAGCCAAACTGATTTTAGATGGTTTGTGGGTGCTGTCTTACATTATTATCATAACTGATTCTGTTTAGCAGCACACATACCTTGAAGTCCACACAGCAGATCCTTTTAAACCCTTAACTATTAGCTTTTGTCCCCTCCTAAAGACATGTTATTTTTAGCTCAGTTGTCAGAAGAAAACTTTGGATTGTATATTTCTGTATTCACATGTTTCATAGTATCATATCATCATTTCTGAAGTGATGTAGTACATTAACTGACTTTGTCATGTGGAGGTGGAGTAGATGGTGAATGGCATGACACCTTGGCAAGACAAACAACAAAAGTGGTTAGTGATTAGGGAATCATTGCGGTTTTTCCAGCAGCTATTAAAGTACCAGACGTGGGTGTTTTGAAGCAACCTGTCACTGTTTTTCCAGTGGCTCATTAGGCATGAAAAGAACTTGTTTTTCACTGAGACATCTCTGCTTTTCCTGCAGGGGTTGTGCCATGAAAAGCAGCTTTTGTTTGCTAAGACATCGATGCATTTTCTGCCACTATAGACACATGAAAGCGGCTGTTTTTTTGCACAGTCATCACTGCTTTTCCTGCAGGGGTTGTGCCATGAAAAGCGGCTGTTTTTTGCAGAGATATCACTGTGTTTTCTGCCGCTATAGACACATGAAATGCAGTTGTTTTTTCGCAGACATCACTGCTTTTCCTGCAGGGGTTGTGCCACCAAAAGAGGTTGTTATTTGCAGACACATTGCTGCTTTTCCTGCTGGGATAGTGGCATGAAATCAGTTGTTTTTTACTGAGACATTGCTGCTTTTCCTGCCTGGATCATGCCAACAAAAGAGGTTGTTGTTTGCAGACACATTGCTGCTTTTTCTGTGGGGATAGTGCTCCCAAAAGTGGTTGTTTTTTACTGCAACACCACTGTGTTTCCTGCCAGGAGAGTGCCCCATGCAAGAGTGGTTGTTTTTTACTTAAATACTGCCGTTCTTCCGGCCAGGATTGTGCCCCCCAAACTGGGTATTTTGAGCCAAAACATGATCCATTCCTAACCATAACCAAGTGGTTTTTGTGCCTTAACCTAACCACATGTTAACCACAGCATTTCAACCCACTACATTATAACGAACAAATATACAGTGCCAACATTTTCTCTGGTGGTTGGGTTGTTTTAGAAGTTGTGATCCAGAAATACAGCAGTGGATTTATAGACTGCCACAGCCATGTGACTCTTGGTTACAGAAGTCTCTAATGTCGCAGCAACAGACCCAACAAATCCCTGTGCAAACAAGGGTCCCCCCCGACTTGGTCCTGCTCCAGTCCCACTTCCGCCTCCTGGTAACCAGGCTGTCCCTCTGTTATGGTTTGTGTCTGGGAGTTTTCACATGTTGCTGGGATCCCTCCCCCTCCAGCTCCCCTCCCCTCCCCTCCTCCCACGCCTCAGATAACATGGCAGGGGTCTTCCCCCTGGAACTGTCCAGCTGCTTTATCTGAGAAATGACCAATCACTTTAACAGAACACAGATGTATCTGCAAAGCGTCTTAGGGGCTTCCAAACAATGCAGTTCACGGATTAACTACTCTTACGGATGGCCAGTGTGAAGAACATGAAGGAGGATGTCCAAGGTCAGGGAGGAAAGAACGCAAGTTTAAAAGCAGATGTGAGAATAGATGGTTGTGATCAAAGGTATTCATTGCAGATACACAGTGGAAAAACTCAAGCTTTTCTCCGGCTTGTTGTGCTTGTTAGTAGGCTGAAACATGTCATTTAAAGTATTAAAATGTCCAAGATAATGTGGCATCTGTCTGTAATTAGGAATCAAATACATTTAAACATAATTAAAATACATTGTTAAAAGGATCCTGCCAAGAACGTGATAAAGTGTAACTATACTCTTCACAGATTGCACATCTGCTAGTGCTCATCTGCTCTTCAAAAGAGCTTTGACACTTGAGCATTTTCATTCACTCACTTTCA
The DNA here is from genome assembly GCF_011397635.1 of Epinephelus fuscoguttatus. Classification (NCBI taxonomy): domain Eukaryota; kingdom Metazoa; phylum Chordata; class Actinopteri; order Perciformes; family Serranidae; genus Epinephelus; species Epinephelus fuscoguttatus. Next base: position 37,013,140 of record NC_064761.1, read on the forward strand.
CTCACCACTTTGTATGGCCCAAAGATGTGCGCATCAAGTTTTAGTCTTTGCACTCTGCATGGGTGCTTTTATATGCATGTGTGAGATGAGAGATGTGGCTGAGATCATCCACCATGGACAAGATATATATGCACATACTTTTAAAAGCCTTAAAGTCCTAAAGTAAGTGATGCACTTTGAATGAACAGTTAAGCATTTTGGGAAATGGGCACTCTTTTGCTTTCTTGTAGAGAGTCGAATGAGGAGATTGATACCACTCTCATGTCTGTTAATGATGAAGCTACAGCCAGGAGATGGTTAGCTCAGCAGAGCATAAACACTGGAAGCTTGTTTGTGTAAAAACAACAACTTGTGGTTTTACAGGAGGGTTGTGTAACAGACTATTTGCAGTGACTTCCTGGAGTCTCCGCTGGTTGCCTTTAAAGCTCACAGTGATGACAAGACTCCAGGAAGTCAACGCACCCAGCCAAGAAGTAGAGAAGCAAAGTCCCTCCTCTTTAGGTCTTTCGCATGGGACCTTATTTTGGAAAAGATTCTGTACAGTAGTCAACAGTAAGAGTCAAATAATTTTTTGATCCTGTTTGAATTGTGTTATGAATTACACATGTGATGTTTGTCAGTTTAAAAGATAACTAAGTCAGGAATGTCAGAGTTTGTTGTAGGTTTGTCGTAGTACCATTTAGTTTTGTGTGAAACCGCACAGTGAACTACACCTCACATCACGCACAATATACGTCCCCAAAACCAACCTGGCCGTTACCTTGGCGCAAATGTAACAATAGGCTCATTTGAGATGAGCCAGACCTGCACAGACTCAATCACCGCCAATCACACTGCACGCAGGTTAGCTTTGTGTCCGACTTGAACTTTAAAGGCTGCTAAAAACTGTGTGACTGATCTGCAGCTTTTTGTCAACACCACCTGCTGCTGCCACCTGATCTTGTCAAGGCGCAGTTCATCCTGAACGAGCCTACTATCTTACCTGATGTATTTTATCCAGCAACTCCTGGTCTTTTTTATCAGCAGGGGAGCAAAAAGACGAGCAAGACCCGTTACTCATGTAAGTACATTTTGGTACTAAACACACAGGCATCGCAACAAACAACAAATCACGACAATATAGACTTTCTTGACTTGCAAAATTATCTTTTGAATTTACAAACATCATATATGTAATTCATGGCACAATTCAAACGGGATAAAAAAAAATTGTCTTTCGCCATTGACTACCGTACATATTTTTCCCAAAGTCACATGGTGGTCCACTGGAAGGTAAGAGACTTCACCTCTCTGTAGTCTGGTGTATCTTCTGATCTAACTCTCGGCAAAGAAGCAAATACGTGTATTTCCCCAAATAATAAACTTTTAAATTACGACCTCAAGCCTAAAACTTTACTAGATGTATTCAAATAGAGTCATTAGAAGTCATGTTTCTTTTTTAAACCTTTTTAACTGGTCACAGTTTTAGTCTCAGTTGTCTTAAAATCCAATTTTTACAACTTTAAATTACTTGATGGAAGTATTTTTTGCTCTTTAATCTGTCTGCTTTGCAAATTAAATTCTTTATGGACACCTTTCCTACATTACACAGAACATTTTAACACCTTTTTACACCAAACCTCCACATTGCTTGCACCATGGAAGTTGTATTAGAATCCACTCACACTGTTCCAGACAGGATTTATTGCCTCACTCTAAACTCTTTGGAGATAAAGGTGAGCCGGGGCGAAGGAGATATGCCAACTGCTCACACTGTAGTCACTTCCTTCTTCTTCCTCGTCAAATAATTGTACAAGCTTGTAACTGTGAAACCTCCGTTTTTGACAAGGAAAACTAATGTTTTCCTGCGCTGATCCACGGGCACCTTATTCGTTTAGGGGTTTGCTTTGGCTTGACTTAAGCCAGATGAAAGTTTATTTTAGTCCATAAATTGCTTGGCTCTAAAGAAAACCACCCAAGCAAAATCCTGGATGTATCCGGCAAAAGAATTCCCAAAAAAATAACAAGGGAGTTGTAGAGTGGAGTGGCACCATTGAGAGTGAGAGGAAGAAATATGGGGATATACTTCTTACAAGGTTGGCTGATCGCACCTCTTCTCCCCTGTGATTCTGACCTTGGTCATGTTACAGCATAGCACAAGGCAGCTCTGAACCCATTCACTCTCTCACATAAGTGTGATGCATATCCACCCTTCACTGGATGTTTGGTCGAAATCCATGGGAAGAAGAAAATATGATGCAAAGACAAAGGTCCGGAGTTCAGTTTGAATTCCTCTAAGGTCATTACCACGTCAAAGAAGTCCCCTAAAATATTAAAAAGTAAGAAATACACACTTTTAAACAGTTCCAGATGCTACTAGAGATCAGATTAGGCGATTAAACATATTCCAGTATCGAGTATAAACTCTTATTTAGTGTTCAGCATGATTTTCTACACTAATTTTGCTGTAAGATGGGTGACTTCCAGACCACTGCTACCACAGGTCTCTCATTAGTGGGTATGTGGGTGTGGGAGGTTTGTAGTTCATGTACATCCTCTCATTCATCCAGCCCTGTGCCCTCTCTCTTGTTTTTCTGCCGGTATCAGATGGCGCTCTGGCTGACCCCCGGGCCCTGCCCCTGCAGTCGCTCCTCTTTTTCCCCACATCAGCCACGTTCTCACCACATCACGCTGATGCAGAGGGGAAGACTGTGGTCGGGCAATTAACTTAGCCCCTGCGCCGTGCCAAACAAAACTTCCTCTGCTGTTTTTACAGCAAAGTCCTTCAAATTATGGTTTTCATACATGCAGGGAGTGAAGCCGAGCCATCTGACGTTGCTTTGTCACTGTCACATGCCACTCGGCTTCGACACAGAGAGGCAAAGTTCACGCCAGCGATTAGGAGAAACAGGATAGGTGCCACGGTGGGAAGAATCTCCCCTTGTTGACAATATGCAGAAATGATGTATGAATGAATGAAGGCCTTTCATGGGGACTTTCGCCCTTCGGCCTGCAGAACTTTCTCCGCTCAGGTTTAGAAGCTTGTTTCTCTGGATGTTTAAAATTAAGTGCAGTGGCTCTTCGGACTCTCTTATGTGCTGCTTCATAATCTATCATCACATATGACTGTTTACCGCATTGCTTCATGCTGTTTTAGAATCTATCACAGAAATCTCTTGAATTTTCTTCTCTTCTTGAGGCTTTTCACTTTCTGCCCCAAGGGCTTAGGTTTTGTTTCAGCACTGGGTGGAACACATATGAAACAGGGGATTTAGGGTCCTCCACCAAAAAACTTAAACATCAAACCTTTAGTTAACTTTATTATGATGACTTTTTTATGCACCAGTTTGTACCTTTTCTCCAACAATTTAGGGTGTACATGTCTTTAATTTTGTCAAAAGAAAAGTGGGCAGTGAGAAATTTCCCTTGCGTCCCTTTCCTGAAATGTACACCTGTGTTCTCCTCTAAATTAACTTTATCCCACCTAAACCATCCCTTATTTACAATTCACCTTAGTTCAATTCAATAGAACTTTATTTATCCTGAAGGAAATCCTTTAAATTACAGTAACAGTACAGTAACTACAATTTAACATTCACAACCAGTAACAACTAGAACAACCAGTGGGTTCTCCATGTCAGGGTCACTGGGCCCAGTTTTAAGAACAATGGGGAAATAAATATCTGGCCAAATACAAGATAAGAAGTGTGTTCAAGGAGCAAATGGACTTGAACTGAACTTTCTTATATTATTAATCTTTTTCCTTTCCTACAACTCACTTTTCCTATCGAGCGCCACGGCAGCGAACCCTCTTACAAAACACAAACATTTGTCACATTTGCTGTCTTGGTTTTGTGGCTTTCATCTTTTAAGCCTTACTGTTGCTCTGTTCAATTTTGTAATTAATTTTTCCAATTGCAGCTTTGACATATAAATGAACATCCATTACAGTTAAGACCTTGCCAAGTGAGTTCACGCTGCCGATTGAGCCCATCGCCACCAGGGAAAACATTCTGTATATAGGAGTTTTGGTGTCTGTGGTGACATCCGAAGTGATACCTTTAATGTCAACCAGCCAGAGCTAAAGGGACAGAGATCCGAGAGAGACCATAGTAACAGAGCAGCAGCGAGGAGTATGGTGACGCTATGATGAAAAACCTAAGAAGCATCAAAGAAAAGTTTCTGGAGTGGGTGCTCCAGATAAAAAAGGAAGTTCTGCATTTAGAGAAAAGACTGAAGTCAAACAAAAGACTTGAAGAGAGTGGTCCTGGGAACGTGGGTGATGCAGCAAGTTCACCTGCAGGGATACGTGATAAGCGCCCATCAACAGTGTTCATGTAGTTCCTTTCACTGCCAGAGGGGGGAGACAAAGGTTCTGCACTGCAGCTTTAAAGCTGCACTAAAATATGTTTTTTGGATCAATTGACTATGTGTGTTTAAGCACTTATTTGTGGTGACAAACCCACACAGCGAGTTTTTTGTGTCTTTAAGCTCATTCTTTTGGTTTTACAGCCCATAATATCACTGTTTTTGTTCAGTTTCACCACCTTTCCAGCTGCAGCTGGCAGCTGTTTTTAGCAAAAAAGATCGGATTTGTCCAACAAGTAGTCCAAATCCAGATATTTAATTTTCAACAATAAAAAACAGCCTTTGAGAGTGAAAGTAATTGTTTGTTTATTATCTGTTGATTGATTAATCAGTTAATCACCTAACTGTTTCAGCAACACACCAATTGACCTGTTAAAGAGAGTTAATATTCCACCATGCCTCAGTACCTGCAGTGCTGACTGTGCATTTCTCACAGAGGAGACATGTCAGCGAGGGGACGACGGGTTCATTTATTTGGTTACTTTGCTGTTGGCAGACGTCTGTGGATTTAAAGGCTGTGAACGTCTTTCCTGGTGTGATGACTTTGCAGGTGCGTGAGTAGCAGAGACCTGGTTTTCTCAGCTGCTGTCATTTCACGGAATAAAGGTAGCGTCTGTTTGCTCCATGGGAAGTGTAAACATCCGTTATGGGAGCGTCCGCTGCCCCATGCTGCTGTTTGCTCCATGAGGTCAGAACACCTCTGTTTGTCCACCCTCACCTCTTCTCAGCACTTCTGCTCTAACCCCGCCTAACCCTACAAATGAGTCACAGTGGCTTCATCTGACGCGTTTAGCCAAATATATGATTCATCTTAATCACATCCTCCGTCTCTCTCCCCTTCAGGTGAACAACAATGGCCTTGTATCTTTCCTGAGGGAGGTGTCTCAGTTCACACCTGTGGCTTTTCCGATCGCCGGGGACAGGAGGGTTGTGGCGCCATTCTGGGCGGATGTGGACAATCGTCGAGCAGGGAGAGTCTTCTACAGAGAGAGCCACGAGCCCTCCATCCTGAGGAGGGCCTCAGCTGAAGTCAAGACGTACTTCTCAGAGTTCCCCGACTTCAACGCAACATGGGTCCTCATCTCTACATGGCACCAAGTTACTTTCTTTGGAGGCAACTCTCGCACACCGGTATACACTTAACAGCTCTCACACTATAACATGTAACATAACATGTAGTCACAAAATATGGAGTAGCTAACGTAGTTTGAAATCTTACAAATCCCGATTTGATTAAAAGAAATATGTCTATGAATGGGAGTTTAGAAAGAAACCAACCATCCAACCAGAATCCTCCAAACTAGTGTGACACTTCTTTTTATTAGATTTATTGTCACAATAACCAGTAAGCTATCAGCTACAATAGGCTACTGCACAGTACACATATCCCGTCTGCGGAGGACAGAAGCTGCCAAAAACAGCCCCTTTATTTGCATAACAAAGAAGAAATGCATAAAGAAAATCATACAGAAGTTAATAATAGAAGTTAATTATAGTTAATAATAAAGTTAAGTTAATAATAAAATAAAATATATGATCAGACATTAAAAAAATAAGTAATAAATGCAAAAATAAATACATTTAAAAGTTAATACAAAGATAGATAATAATAAATAAATAAATAAAAATCATATAAGATAAATATATAGAATTAATATAAAAAATACATTTAAGGTAAATTTAAAATGAATAAAAAATAAATGCAAAAATTAAAAAAGTTAAAAATAAATACAAATAAATAAAAGGAAAAATGTGAATTGGAAAGTAATTAAATAGTGGAAATAATAAAAAAAAAGTAAATAAAGAAGTAAATCAAAACAGAATTATCAATTTATGTCACACTTTATCAATTAATTCATAACTGTATTTATTTTTAATATCACATCTGCTACATTTAATGGCATATTCATTCATTATCGAGTCATTTATTTATTTTGTTTTTGGACAGTGTCCGTCCTCCATACTCATCCACCTGAGTGTTTGGAAATTAGTGAGCTAGAGAAGTTGAATCAGTTTGTTAAAAGTAATGAATGAATGGTTATAAGATCCAGCCTCTGCCACTCCAAGTGGTCATGGTATGAATGTAAATTTGTATGCAAAAAAAATAGTGGTGTAACTTAACATCTACTTTAAATGTTCAAGTTAAATTCACATATTTGGAACATGACAGGTGGTGTTGATGAAGGGGTGTTTGAGTTCATCTAATAGGGATGAACTACTGGGAACCAGTGGCCTAGATAATCTCAGAGTCCCAGTAAATAGCCTTATTGTTGTCAGACAAAATTGGGATGTAATATGTGGTTAGAGAGCAGAGCTATTGGGTTTCATTCTAATGATAATTGTGATTTTTTTTCTGCCTCGACAACAGACCCTGATGAGTCTATTATGTCTCCAGCCTGACTGAGATTCAGGAATCTGTACCATTATTGATACAAGGAGTCTGTCAGATGCAGGCATTAGTAACAAATTTCATGGAAATCAGGAAACGCTTTAACCGAACCCGTTCCTCTCTGTGCAGGTAAATACTTTCCAAGTGGTGCTTATTACAGATGGAGAGCTTTCCTTCACTATATTCCAGTACAATAACATCACTTGGACCACAGGCATGCACGCTACCAGTGGAGGAAACCTGGCTGGGCTGGGAGGGATCGCAGCGCAGGTAAGATCACATGGTTATTTGCTTAATGGTCAAAATTTGGATTGTTCTGTACGATCTGCTTCAGGTGTCTAAACTCTGATTCAGCGATCTTTTGTGATGTCTTCCTCCTTGTTACTGTCTCTTCCCAGGCAGGTTTCAATGCTGGCGATGGCACGCGTTATTTCAACATCCCCAGCTCACGCACGGCCGATGTGGTGAACGTTGAGGAAACCACTAACGTGGGCTACCCGGGCAAATGGGTCTTCCGTATAGATGATGCAAATGTGGAAGTGGGCGGCTGCAATAACTCCGGTAAGACCTGGTTCTGAGAGATTAGTCCTCCTTCTCCCGGCCGCTGTTAATACGTTAGCTTCTAGGACTCCAGTTACATTGACCTCTCTCTGCAGCATCAGTGTGTCCACACCTGCGACCGTGTCTGAACGGAGGCCAGTGCATCGACGACTGCATTACAGGCAACCCCTCCTTCACTTGCTCCTGCTTGGCTGGCTTCACTGGCCGACGGTGCCAGATCGGTGAGTTATGGTTGACACTGCTTCCTGCTCTGTTGGGCTCGACACACGCTGCGAATGAATACCTGTCTAACTGAGATCAGCCAGGAAAAATAATATTAAAAGAAAATACTAGAATTCACCTGGCTTGCCAAAGGGACATCCGGATATTTCCTTAATACCTGTATCAGCTTTGTGCCAATCCGTTGCATTCTCCTCTGACATAACCTTACTAACTGATCTTGGCCAGATGTTTTCTTCTAATTAAAAGAGTCACACTACCTCCTTTGTATTTCTCCCTGTCCCTGTAGATGTCAATGAGTGTGCCTCAGATCCTTGCCAGAACGGAGGAACTTGTGAAGACCGGATTAATAGTTTCGTCTGTCAGTGTCCTCCTGGATACACCGGGACTCTGTGTGAAACAGGTACAAAACACACTTTGCCCTAAAGTGGAAACAACTCCTCTTTCTCTCTTCTACGTTGTATCTGTTTGTATTTTAAGAGTAAGTGTTTACTGCTGGGGGCCTTAATTGTACTGTGAAAAGAACAGCGTGTGCATCCATGTGACCGTAGCTGTCCGTGCATGTTCAATGTGGAAAGTACGCCTGAGCCTGACTAGTTTTATCTGACACATAACGGCAGTGATGGATTAATTAAAGAGGAAAAAACACAAGAAAGAGAACTTGAAGCTGCACCTGAAAGAAGAGAGGCGGAGGGTTATGTCTCAGCAACCAGATCTTTGACACGGAGACAGCGTTCGCTGTCTGTTCAGAGAGGCTCAGACAAGAAATATCCAGGTAGATGGTAGCCTCGTGAAATTAATATTTGAGTCAATTCAGTTAATGGTAAATGGTAAAAAAAAATCAGAAATCATGACACACTGCTTTCTCGTACATTTTATAAAGTTTGTATCAAACTGTACCATATCATATCGTATCGTATCATATTGCATCGTATCATATCGCATCACAGCACATCGCATCGTATCGTATCGGTATCTGTGATTCTGGTATCAGATCGAAACTTTTGTGGTATCATCCACCCCTAGTATGCAAAACATGCAGGTCAAAAAATTACACATGAATGCAAAACAACTTCTAAAAAAAACTTGTTTTAACTAATAAATACAAATCTTAAATGCACTGAGGATTTTTGTGTAGTCAGCATCTTTGTACTCTTTTGTTAAAATAGCAGTACACTTGACTTGGTTAGGACTCGAAAAAAGTTTAGAACTTGGGACTTGATAAGACTTGAGACTTAGGACACATTCACACTGGCGCTATTTGGTCCGCTTTAAACCACCCTGGTCCGCTTCCACGGATAGTTTGGTTTGTTTGGAGTGGTGTGAACGCTCATTCGAACTCTGGTGCCGACTAAACGAGTGAACTCTGGTCTGCTTGAAAACTGGGGGTCTCGGTTCAATTGCAAGTGAACCCTGGTGTGGTTTGCTTACAGTGGAAATGCAAATGGACTATCCAGTGAACCCAAGAGAGGAAGTGACGTAGAGCGCAGTGCATTTTGGGTAGGAAAAAAAACAAGCCAACAGCGCGAACCGGGAGAAGCAGTTTTTAAATTGTTTAGGGAGAGGATGGCGGCACGTGGATTTAATCGGTCAACGGATCAGTATTGCATCAAGGTAAAAAAAAAACCAGCTGCAACAGCAGTATATTAAGGTCTGTGACTTAAAGGGATGGATTTCCGTTTTCGGTCCTGGCCAATCGATGAGCCGGGTTTTCTTCTTCCTCATGCTTTTTTTCTTCCTAGTCAGTGGTGGTTTCAGGCAATACCGCGCCCAAACAAGCAGCTGTTGTAACTGCGTGACGTTGTCCAGGCGGTTTGGTCCACTTTAAAAAGTGCAGTGTGAAAGTGAACTGAACCAAATGAAGTTGTGAAATTTTCTCGCCCAGTCGAACCGAGTCCCCCGGACTATCCTGGTGTGGATGCACCCTTAGTTGTTACTGACTTGATCCCACCTCTGTTTGTAAGAAGCTAGGTTTTATTACTTGCTGATCTCGTAGAAAGAATGCTAACTGAATCTTGGTTTGTGACCTTCTTAAGTCCCGTAACTGGTTTTTATCACTCTTCCATTTTACCTTCTTGTCCTCCACAGTTACTCTGGTTGTTCCACCGTGCGCCATTTCCACTACATGTAATGCTAGGGCTTTCATTGTGACCGTGTGGGAGGCAATAAAGGGTTTTTGCCATCTTGGTTCAGACTGCAGAGCCTCGGTGTTGTTATTTTATTACCTTCATAAGCATAGGCACGACTCATAACCCTTGGCTACACTACCAATCACTACCGGAGGAGAGCAATCCTCTTCCAATTTTGGTTGCGCAATGGTTGACACATGGCCTTTGTGCCATAAATCAAGCCTTCATTTTCTTGGGAGATCGTACCCACTGGCAGACAGCATTGCAAAGTAAAACCAAGGCTTATAGAAACCAGTCTTAATGCTGATCGTGTCATTATTCTACAGCCATTACATTGTGCAATCAACATTTACTTTATAATGATCATTCGGAGCAAATAAAATGGTGTATTGCCACTTTAAAGCTGCCTTTTTTATTTTGTCTTTCCAGAACACTTTCTGTAGAATCACATGGAAATGTGGAAATTGTTCAAATTTAAAGTAACAGCATGTACTAGAAATACAGTAATATATCATTTTACATAATAGTGAATTACCCCAAAACAAGTTAATCTGACATTTTTACCGTATATTAAAAGATTCCACACTTCTTCTCTCACCCTCTGCATGCACTAAATAGCCTGAAGACCTGGAAAACCTCTGATTAATTAAGGTATTTTGTGCCTCATTAAGCAGTTTCCACACCAAAAAAAAGTATTTCAGAATATCTGGGTCCAGCCTCTCTGGAGCTTCTGTGCTTATTCCCACAGTCCAGCCTGTGGAGATGTATCAAACCTCTTCTAATACCTTTCACAGCCAGCAGCACATACTTGCAGAGTGAGGGGAGCAGTGTGGCGGATATATTAATCAGCTGAGTAAATATTCCATGAGCGTGTCTTTCTGTCCCTGTGTGTGTGTTGCAGACATTGACGAGTGCGGAGACAGACCGTGCCTCAACAACGGGTTGTGTGTACAAGGCGCCGGCAGTTTCACCTGCGTGTGTGAACCGGGTTACACTGGTGTCCTGTGTGAGACAGGTGAGCAGGGTCAAAGTAGGCATGTCTTTTCTGCTGCTTTGTACATCAAACTCAGTCATTCTGGCAGATGTTTAAGTCCTAAGAGTTCCCCAGTCTACCTCAATAAATGGGTCCAAGTTGAGGTTACGGTTGAAGTCATTTGCAAACAACTCTGTTTTTTTCCTTGAGTCACAAAGTGTAGCAATGAACCACGGTGAGAAAGTTCACTGGAGTCAGGTCGGATTCCAAAAAGACATTTACTGATCTGGCTCCTCCTGCCATTGATTGTTGATGAAACTTGAACCCAATGGGGAATTGAATTATCAGGCCCTGCACAGTTCATGAATCCTTGTAGCTACATGAGACGGGATTACTCTTAATACCAGACACCTGGTCAAAGAAACTCACTGGTCTCAATCCAGTTCGGTGTCTTAGACAACCACATCTTGCTTTTCCATGTGAAAATGTTAACATGAAACTAAATCAACAGCGCAACTGATTCACTGCCTTTTGTGCGTCCTCCAGACATAAACGAGTGCGAGTCGCAGCCCTGTCTGAATGGAGGAGAGTGCATCGATCAGGTGGCCAACTTCACCTGTGTCTGTCCCGATAACTTCACTGGAGCGCTCTGCGAGACAGGTGATTGGAATTTAACTTGAATTCTGCCAGAAAAACATGTTTGGACAAATGATTGTTCCTAAGAAATGTTGATATCTTTCTCTTCGGCTCCCTGTAATACATCATTTTTCCAAATGCAACAAACACAAAGGGAATCCTATCAGATATGGAAGACAAGAAACGACTCAAGTATCAATAAACAGGAAAAAATGTATAAAAGATTGATTCAGATCGCCATCTTGAATATATACCTGTGTTAAAAGAGGAATGATAAAAGTTCCTAATTTAAAAATAGTGCCATATGCTATATATGTCCTCAAAAAGCAAACCCACATATGTCAGGGTTTACCATTTTATTTTTATTTTTTTAAATAGTAAATTATATGCTTTTTCTACCAAAGCTATAAAATCTATTAATAAATTACAAAAAATATTCAATGAAATGATCAATTGTCTGATTTGTCAGATATTATTATTTGTGTCAAGACAATACCTGCACAATGGCGTGCACTAGGGCCCGTCGTAACTTCCTTGCACCACTGGTGTTGTATGTATGAATAAATAGAGGAAGCGCAGCTTGACTATGGAAACAATATGCTGTCTGTGGTGATGAACACCATGGTAATGAGCAAATAAAGCTCAGCCCAAATTTTTTTAAGTTTGTTTTAAACTGGAAGTTGCACATTTAATCTTTTTGGTGAAATGAAATATGCACTTTCCAACGACCCAAAAGATTAAACATGCAACCATCTACATTGGCAACTTGCTCATTACCAACCAAGATACAAAAATTTAGCATCCAAAAGATGTAAGGACCAGATTAGAAAACATGATACAAACGCATGCTGCGCAGTGGCAGCATTAGACAAAAAAGAACATTGTTTTACCACTAGGAATGCACACGATTAGACATCTAAACAATTTAACACCTGCCCCCTCGCTAGTCCGCACCAGAAATATTAGTCGGTTTAACCAATTAGTGTTTTATTCATGTACAAGGCGGCTTAACTGTCATGCAGCCGCCGGCCACTAGCGGGTGCTACATAGCCGTCAGACAGCAGTCCCCCTCCCTGCTGTAATGCTCGAGTAGACTGAAGTTTCAAAACAGCATGGTGGGAAATTGTAGAGATGTCCTCTCACAAAACCAGCGCGGTTTGGCAGCACTTTGATCTAGAAAATGAATTCAGCAGCAATTTATCTTTTTTAAGATGTTATATTATTTGTTAACTTTCAGTGAGTTGTTGTCAAATAATGTGCAGGCTTAACATTGATACTGCACAGCGCAAAATGAAATAATTTTTTCCCCCGTTTATTTATTTTGGGGTAAATAAATAAAAATAAAACCTCCAAAAAAATGGGTGGCAGCATATATATCTCAGAGACAAGTAGGGGTGGGAATCACCAGAGGATCCACAATACTTAAGTCACAATACACAATACGATAGCAATTTTAAATATGTTGCGATTACCTTTTTTCAACTGTAAATTATGTCCCCAAAGGAAAACTTTTTCTATATCTGTTTCAATTGATTATATTATTCTAGTAGGCCATCTAAAGTTTAATTTGTATTTTTTAATATTTCTGAAAATTGATACTTAGTACTGTGTGATGATACGATATTGCCACACAAAAATATCGCGATACTGTGCTGAATCATTTTTTTCCCCCACCCCTAGAGACAAGTTACCAAAAAACAATCACCAAATACATCCTGAGGTAAATGCAGAAATCTGTTTTGTCACTATTTGGATGAACTAACCAAGAGCATAGGTTTTGTTTCTAGGTTAGATTCTTGGTTAGATATCCTCTGTTAGGACATTTTTAGCATCAGGCACGTAATTTCCTGCATCCTGGTGAATTTTTATTTGCCAATTTGTGCCTTTTCTCCATCAACTTAGAAGAAGAACATATACTTTATTAATCCCAGAGGGAAAATTCACCATTTTCACTCTGCTATACACACAGGACCGAAATACACACACACATGCACGTGCAGGACCTATACATGCATTAAATGGAGAGTCTGTGGTCCCTGTGGACTGAGACCCGAGACAGCTTGTCAAGGGCTTGTCTGGGAATTGAACCAAGCTAGAATAATACCACTAGACCAACAAGTCACGTTTGTCTAGTCCAAATAAAAGTCCTCTGCTGCTTTACTGTTTTTACCAGGAGGGACAGATGCACATATTCTATACAGTAAGCGGGTTGTGTCCCCTGTGTCCTCCCTGATATCTACACCTCTGGAACACAACCTTTAAAGCATGTTCTTATCTTCCTCTCTCAGAGCTGGTGGAGCTTCAGGTCAATGTAACTGAGGCAGAAAACCAAACAGGTAAAATCATGTACAGCTACATCTTAAACTCAGCCAGTTTTTTCCACATACAGTTTGATCCTTACACTGCTGCCTGTTATGTTTCTCCACGCGCAGCCTTGTGTGAAGAGGACGATTGCAAGAAGCACCAGACCTGCGAATACACCAGCTCGGGAATCCACAACTGCACCTGCGCTCCAGGCTTCTATGGTGACGAGTGTGAAGGTATGGTACACTTGGGCCGCTGACGCTCGCTGCAGGCAGCTGGGCAGGTAGAGAGCAGACCGGGGTATTTAAAGAGGAGCTGTGCTATCCCACAGGAATTTGGAGCGCTGCCCTGGAAGAGGCTGCTGTGATGATGGATTATTGTAATTATCAAAACTGACACGGCCTCGCCCAGTTTACTACGGGAACCAGTCGCTTGATGTTGTGAATAATTGTTTTATAGCACATTTTATTAGTTTACCAACAAGAGGAAGTGCTTTGTCTAGACTTAAAAAGGCCTTTTTATGAGTCAAAGCTGGTCTTTGGTATTCAGGTCATTTCTTCAGACAGAGCTGTTGAAATATGCATGCTTCCACACCGCTACTGGCTTCTCTGGAAGTTGGCCATTGCACCACACTGTAGTTTCAAACACAGCTGCTGCTTGCATAACCAAAGGGCAATTTGAACACAAAATATGTAAAACGCCATCATCCTCTGCTAATGCTTCATACCTTCCTTTCATAAATGCATATTAAGTCATTTTACATTATGTTTAATGTCTGTATCGCATTATATTTGTTTTAGGAAATAACTACTGAGCCATTTAAAGCTAATTCATGCTCCCACGAGAGGTTAGTGTCACCCTCTGATAGCAAGATCTTTTCTTTTTTTCTCCACCAAAAGCTCTTTAATAGTATTTGAGCTATTGCAAATGCATGCTACTTCTCACCCTTGAGCTGAAATAACTATCAGTGCTTATATAGGCTCTCTTAAATCTCCCAAATACTTTCCTGCCTGGCTCACTTGGAAGGCACAGTGGAAAAAGGAGCATGATCCTCCAAGGAAGAGAAAGTAGTGGGACTCAGAAGTGCCTAATCAGGCTCTCAGATCAAAGGGGCCCGGCCCGCACAGGTGGCCAATGAAAGTGGCTCTTTCAGAATTAACAATCCATTAATTGCCCTCGGGGCCATACGTTTAGGTCACAAAATATGCTCCATATCATCAGAAAAATAATACCCTCCACCGAGCTCCCCAGGACTTCAAAGGGGAGCCATTTAGCTGCGATACGGCCACGTCCTTTGATCCACTGCTGCAATTAGGAAGGAGAGGAAAATAAAAACATTCTTACAATTTGTACGGAGCGGGTGTGCAGCACGCTGACTGGTAACCTTCTGGTCCTGTGAACTTTGTTGGAAAAGATTAGGGAGAGAGGAATGACAGCAAATCAATACACAGTTTACAGTATAGCAGATGAAAGACGTTCAACATGTGGTACGCATGTTGAACTTTATACCTTCTGCCTGTGTTTACACTTAGGCCAATACTGAAAAACGTAACATAATTTAAGTACTTGCTTTCAAGTAGCTCGAGCAAACTTTCCAGCTTCGAGCCTCCCTCCCTCTCTCTCTCTCTCTCTCTCTCTCTCTCTCTCACACACACACTTTCTCTCTTCCTGTGTCTGCAGAGGAATGTCTTTGCCAGAATGGGGGTGTCTGTGTGGACATCAATGGGACCTGTGAATGCCCTTCAGGCTACACAGGACTCTACTGTCAGTTTGGTGAGTATGATAATCCTATCAGGTGTCTCACAAGAGCTTTGATGAATATAAGGTGTCATTTACAGTGGGGACGCTGGGAACAGGTCCCCACCACTTTTTGAAATTTCCGTTTTTTCCCCATCACTTTTCAAAAGCATAATTTGTTAAAAATGTAATGTAATACGCTTGAAGAAAAGAAACAATTCATTGCTTTAAAAGATGTACAGATACAGTATACTTAGGAGGTATGCATATTTTTTATCTATATTAATGGTTGTAAATTAGTTTTGGATTGTTGTTGACAATTTAAATAAGACATGAATAGTGAGAAGGGGGTAGGATTATGCAAGTGTGCACTTCTTCCTACATAAAGTTCATTCATTGATTCATTCAACAATGCAGTGTCAATATACAAGAAACAAATGTGCATTGTCCAAAATAACTAACGTGAGCTTAAAATAAAATCCCCCTCAGCCAACTGATTCTAAAATGACCTGTAATCATATATGCCAATCAGTAACTCCAACAAATTGTTGACACAGTTCCTCCTTGTCCAAGTTTTCTATTCTCTCTTTGTACGAAAGTCGAGAACGACCGTGCTTCAAACTATTTTTATAATGGTGTTATGTCAATCACAAATTGCTTATTTCGTTATCTCGAGAAAACGAGCCTTGTTATTTTGAGATCACAAGACCATTACCAAAAGGTCCTAGATGAATCCACCTAAAAATCTTTTATCTGATACCAACTCATGCCCACGTACGCTTCCGGTGCATCATAGAAGCCTGGTCATGACATTACCAAAAGTGTGTTTGGCAAGCATCCAACACTCTTGGCAGGGCGTTGTAGTTGTCAAGACGCCATCTATGTATGGTGGCATGGCACTCCTGATCTCTGATAAGCATTTTAAGTATCCTAATAAGAGGAAACAGCCTTTTTGTAATTCCGGTAAAACTTCAGTTAAAAGCCCAGTCTCTTTAACTAGCCCAGTGTGGCTACACATTTAGACAAATAAAGGCCTGTCTCAATTAGAGGCCTGGTCTGGTTGCCAAGCAGCTCATTTTCTAATAGAAGTTCTTTGGATGTACGTCAAATTATGTGTCCATTCCTTTTTTATCCTAAAAGTTATTCATATTCCTTTTATCCATAAAAGTCTTCAGATCAAAAGGATCAAAAGAGTTTTTATAAAAAATTGATCCAAGTTGTGAGGATTGTTTTAACAGGATAAACTGGTGCTGTGTCGGAATGACGGATGCTGTAATCTTCGAGTGCCGTAACTTTCTCTCTCTGATGCATTGTCTGATGGAGCTAGATCAGATGAATGATTCACAATTAATATATTATCTGAAGCCTTTACAAGTATATACAAGTAATATTCATTCAGGTTTAAATAAACAATTTGATTGTATTTTCCATCTTGACTGAGCAACAGTTTTGTGTGAAAAGAATTAAAGGCCTGTTGATTTCAGTGATTTATGCAGATATTAGCCCAGTCTATTAATTGAAGTGTAATGGTGTAACAAAATAAAATAACTAGGGCTGTCAAAGTTGATGCGTTAATCACGATGCTTTTAAGATCCAAACACATCCAAACATCATTTTTCTTTAATCGCGTTAATCATGTGCTGCTGTTTCATCCCTTCGATGCACCCTTGTCAAGCCGCCCCAGTGACTTCCTGCTTCCTGCTGCCACAGTGATGGAAAATAACACCACTGCACTTTTGAATGGATCATTTCACTTTAAAAAAAACTCCTAGCTGGCTCAACTGACAAGTCAAAAGTAATGTGCACCTTGTGTCAAACAGAAGTAAAATAATACCAAAGTATTTAGAGTTTGAGCTGCCACCTATGAGCTGAGCACACAGGTGCTGCTAATCATGCTGTCAACAGGCAACTGCGTCGCCAATGCCGGACACAGGCAAAGTGAATTGCCACAGTGGATGAAACTAAATCAAAGTAGTTAACAACACTGTTTGCTAAATTAGTGGCAATTGACTGCAGACCAGTCGACATCGTGGGAGACTCAGGTCTGAGGGACGTCCTCAGGTTGGCATGTTGTCATGTTTTCAAGACCACACTGTTGTAGCAGTGCAGCACTGATTTGAAAGAAAGAAATCTAAAAGTCAAGATCATAAAGTAAATTTCTTTGCATCCATTTGATTCCATTTGAATCAAGACACTGTGATAAGAATTTCTTTACATTGTTTATATGGACTTCAAAGCTGTTGTGAAATGAAAAATAATGGAATTTTAAAGATAGAATTAATTTACGATTAATTTTGACAACTCTTACATGTTGTTTTCTTGTGATAACGGGTTGATAATCTCGTAATCACGAGGAAGCAAAGCTCAGTTTCTCAAATTAACAAAATAATCAACTTGTGATCTCAAGACAACAGCATTAAAAAACAAAAAACATTGGAAGCATGGCTGCTCTTGGCCTCCGTACTCTCTGTGAACATGACACATATAAACTATTAAAGTCCAGGGGATTATGAATCATTGTCATGAATAGGCGTCACATGCACATTTAAAGAGGTCACCTCCCCAGACAAAAGACACAAAAGAGGAGAGAATATATTTTGAGCTATCATCTGCCACCTGAATTCTGTGTGTTCCCTTACATGATTTCCACCATAAATTGCTGCAGAAAAATTCATCATAATGCAGGAAATGAAATGTTTGACACTCAGAGCTGAGGATCCACCGTCTTCTAGCTAGCTATCACTGCACCCTGAATGACATGGGGAAGTGCAGATTCAATATAAATTGGCTATATAACCAAGACTTCAAAGCATAGCTAAAAACCGGTACAAGGCAATGCACATGAGGTTCAGCGTATTTCTAAGTATCTCAGAAAATCTAATTTGCTTTAAGTGATATGAACCCAAAATGCCTAAATTTGCACGTTGAGGACCATTTAAAAATGTTTTTTTATTCAAGCCCTCATGTCCCCACCACTTTTCAACACAAAGTGACAACCTCGAATGAATGTGTGGGAAAAAAGTGAGTCACTGTATCATAAAGCCTCAAACCAGAAATTGCGAGCGTGTCGTTCACGATGCCTTCCTCTCAGAAGTAACCCAGACGCCATGCAGTAACAGCAGACCGTGTCCTGACGGCAGTCCTTGTTTGGAGTACGGAGGAGCGTACCTGTGTACATGTCAGACGAGTGGAGCAGAGCTGGATCACAAGGACTTCTACCCCTATGGTAAGAGCCTCAGGCACCAACCTAACAACATGGCACTTTGCAGCAATGTGTCATTGCATGAGCAGCTGGTTTCTATAGCAACAAACACATTTTAGAACACACTGGTCTTGACAAGTGTCACTTTCTATTTCAGAAGGACCGGTCACATTTGCAGTTTACATTTATGATGTGGGCAGAAATTTTAAAATGATTTGTAGTTGAGTGCTCTGAGGAGATCTTGTATTCGATCCAATCATTACATGACAAATAATCTGTGTTATTTTTCCAACTAAGCCAACATGTTTGAGTAGAATTAAAGAGCTTTCCCAGCGCAATGGAACACAGTCAAGTCTCGGTGTGTGTTTTTCAGTACAGCCCCGATCGGTCTGCGACTCCTCTCCGTGTCTGAATGGCGGCTACTGCTACGAGCGGGATGGAGGCTACACCTGCGAATGCAAATATGGATACTGGGGGAAGCACTGTGAAAAAGGTAGCATGATTGATAAAAAACACTTTGAGAATACGTGAACTGATGAAATGCCTTTATCAAAACATCCCTCAGACTCATAACTCAGACTCAAACCCAGCTTTAATGCAGCAGGAAACGTGCCATTACTCGTAATGCTGCTTGAAATATTACAACGCCGAAAGGCTTATGATAATTTGTACTTATGACTGAGTTACGAGCTACTTTCCTGAATTATGGCTTGAATTGCAATGTAGTGGAACAGATTTATTTTGTGCGATTAAAAGCTACGGTTCCCTCCTTCCTGTCTCTTTCCAGTTAGACTCAATACCTGTGCTTCTGGGCCCTGCCGCAACGGAGGCTCCTGTAAGGAAGAGGCGGGGAGCTACAAATGTGTGTGTCCTTACAGATTCACTGGAAAACACTGTGAAGTGGGTGAGTGCCACCCTCAAGTCATATTCACTTATTCACTCGAAGCACAAACATTTTTCTTGCAAGTTTTTGTGAAAGCATTGGACAACCCCAGTTCTTTAGCCCCTATTAAAGGAATACTTCACCCTGCAATTGTGTATCAGTTACTCACCCAGTGTAACGCTGAATTAATGAAGACAACTTTGTTTTTCTCACATTCCTCCATGGTGAACGAAGAACACAAAAAAAGGAGAAAATTCTTGATGAATAGAAGTCCTAGGGGACCACGTTTAACAACAGCAAAACTGTATCAAAACGTCTGTTTACAAACTCTGACAACTTGTGCAGGATAATCCAAGTCTCATTTATCCAGTCGTATGCTCAGTACTTCCGACAGGGAACTGAACTAAAAGTGAAACCTATCTATGCTCTCTTTAAAGCCAGACTCCATTGACAAAAACAGTAATTTTACCTCACTGAACACAGGAGCTGCTGGTCTACTGCTGCCTCGAGCCGTTAGTTTATTTGTGTTATTGTGTGACTTTGGTGTTTTAAAGGGTTAGTTTGGATTCACCAAAGTCACACAATAACACAAACAAACTAGCGGATTGAGGCAGTGGTAGACCAGCAGCTTCCGTGTTCAGCAGGGTAAAATTACTGTTTTTGTCAATGGAGTCTGAGTTTAAAGAGAGCAATAATTTTTGCCCTATTATTGTTTTTAATCACATCCTGTGAAGCATATTGGGCTGCATCTTTGCATTAAAGATGATATACAAATAAACTAATAAACTACTAATTCTGGGTGGCACAGTGGGACAATGGTTAGCACTGTCACTTCACAGCACCCTGTGTCAGAGTGTGTTTTTTTTAGGTGCTCTGGCTTCCTCCCAGAGACCAAAGAGATGCAGGTCAGGTAAATGTGAGCATGAATGGTTGGTCCCTATGTGTCAGCCCTGTGATAGTCTGGTGACCTGTCCATAGATAGAGATAGACTCCAGCCCCTCCCTTGACCCTGTACCAGGATAAGTAGTTACGGATAATGAATGAAAACTAATTCGCTGTGTATGTTTCCTTGCAGGGAAGCCAGATCCCTGTGCCTCCAGCCCCTGTCTGAATGGGGGGACATGTTTCCACTACATAGGAAAGTACAAATGTGAATGCACTGAGGCTTTCAGCGGCAGGCACTGCGAAACAAGCAGGAGCTTAGTACAAACCAACGCAGGTAAGCAGACAATGTGTCACCACACAGTAATGTCCGAACTCTCACTGCTATGCTGAAGTTTGTACAACACTTACTTCAGTAGATTGGCGCAGGCAGGGGATATCCTGAGCTGTTAGGTATAGAGATACTGTCTCTCCATCTGAAGATAATTTTAGCAGTGTTGCTGCACTGGAGGCTTCACATTCACAAATATAGAACGGCTGCTTAATCTATATAAAGTACGACCTGATGATTCATGTCTACGCACTCTAACAGCATGCTGAAGATAATTTTAGGCAGACAAAAACAGAGGATGGAAAACACCTCTGTTGCTGTTAGTCTGTTCTGTGTGAGCTCCTTTAAGCCCCGGTGTTTGTGAGCTCGTGTTACGGTGCATCCGCGCTGACATTATCAACGTGTTTGTGTTCATTTCAGAGCTGGGCTGTGGCCTGCCCCCACAAGTGAAGCACGCCGAGGTCCAGTTCTCCTCAACAACACCGGGCTCCATGGCAGTTTATATATGCCACTCAGGCTTCACGTCTGTGCCCAGAGCCACTCAGAGCATCTGTGGCATCCAGGGAGACTGGAGCCAGCCACCCATTTGTGAGGGTCTGTAACACACACCAAAACATGGACACACACTCTAAACAAAAACTTTGAATGAGCTCTGACAAGTCCTCATGAATAAGATTCCAGTTATCAAAGGAGTTAATAATCTTTATACTCATTTCTTCATCTCCTGTCATTACAGAGATCAACGAATGCCTGTCACAGCCCTGTCTCAATGGTGGTACATGTCGGAACCAGGTCGGATCCTACCAGTGTGAGTGTGACGTTGGCTTCAGTGGACACCGCTGTCAGACAGGTAAAGCCTGATCAGAGTCCTCTAAAAATTAAAAGGCAGCTCCATTATTCTATTTTACCTTACTTTGGGGTTGTTATATCATTCCGTAGCTTATTCAGCTCCCTGTGTATTGAAATCTAGTAATTCTAATTTTGGACTGAGGGCCTTAAAACACAAAGCTGACAATCAGCTGTCAATCAGTGTCAGACTGTCTCTTTCAAACATTCACTCATGTTATCAGAGAACCGGGGTTACATTTGTAACCGAAAGTGTCAGCGGTGTGTCCTGCACCACTGGCACTATCAGCCTTTGTCAGCTGTTTTTCCAACCAATTTAGCATGTTGAATTGGCATCAGACCCAGCGGACAGATACAGACTTGTCCATCCGCTGGTATGGAGAGTTACTTTGAGACTTTCTGGCTGAGACACAGGCGATGTGAGGCGACACCAGTCAGTCTTTGTTACCGGTTTTGTGTATTTCTAAAATGTTTTTCACACATGACCTGACAGAGGTCATGATGTCGTTGCTATTCATAAACCCATGTGCTGCTGTGGACGCCACATTAGTTTGGTTCTGAAAGTCACGCAATAACACAAACTACATGATGCCTCAGGTAGACCAGCAACTCCCGTGTGCTGTGAGGTAAAATTAGTGTTTCTGTTAATGGAGTCTGGTGACTGTGAAAAGGATCTTGTAACGGCTTGAGTTCCCTGTGGAAACTGCCTGTCTAATGGCAAGGTAAAGTGGTGAAAATAATCTTAATATAGCGAACACTCAAACTTGTATTGATTGTTGAAGGTGGTCCCTTATTTAGCAGGTTAAACTACGTTTTGCTTCTGCCCTCGTCTACTGCCACCAGACAGAACACGGGTTGTTATTGGTCAACAGCTGCCGCTGACTGGTTGGTTTGTTTGTGGTATTGTCTGACTTTTGGATTCAAACTAACATGGCATCCACTGCAGTACATTGCTTGGCTTCCGTGCTCCTGCCTGCTTCTCCAAACTGGGAGTGACAAAGACAAAATAGTACACAGATGGACCCGCCCTTTAAATGCTGACATTTAGTGCATCTGCACACATGTAGCTCATGTGTCTGTTTCATCCCCCTGAAGACATAAATGAATGCCTGTCGGATCCCTGCAAGCACGGGGGTACGTGTGAGGACCGGCCTGGCTCCTACTTGTGTCACTGTACTCAAGGCTTCAAAGGCCAGGACTGTGAAATAGGTAAAGTGTTCATTCAACCTCTTGCATTACATTTAAATCTTATACCTCTTAGATTATCTCAGATAGCAATCACAATTCTATTGTGTATATCTGTGTGCAGAGCAGGACGTGTGTGACTCCAACCCCTGTCTAAATGGTGGTGTGTGTCGGGGTTACAGACGGAATTATTTGTGCGTGTGTAAAGACGGTTTCTTTGGGGACCAGTGTCAGATGTGTAAGTGGCTTTGCACAGTTGATGTTAAAAGCTGATTCACGCAAGTCAGCCGTTGTTTTAACTGCTTGTCTTTGTCACCCCCAAGTGGAGAACCCATGTGTACTGCAGCCTTGTGGAAACCGTGGGCTCTGCAGGAGTGACAAGAGAGGCAACTACAACTGCGTTTGCAAAATCGGACACACGGGCAAAGACTGTGAGAAAGGTCAGTGAGAGTCACACCGAAGTACATCAGCTCAATCAGCTCATCCTCTGTATGCAAAGACAACTCTGTAATTATTTAATGTATGGATTTGACATGTAAGGTTGCCACTGTTCCCAGACCTGTTGCCTCCCTCTGGTCTCCATGTCCTGCGTGTGGAGGAAAACGAGGTGGAGCTGCGCTGGGACGAGCCAGAGCCGTCACACAGCCTGGTCAGCGGGTTCCTCGTCACTTATGGTCCCCTCGGCGCGAGCGATCACCAAACAGACATGCTGGATAGGCAGCAATCCTCCCACGTAATGCGCGGCCTGGTGCCCGGCCTGCTGTACAACATCTCCACCTTCTCCATCAAACGTAACACCAACAACAACGACAACAGCCAGCCCGCCACCGCACTGATACGCACCAGTGAGTATGGTCTCTAAGAGTCTCTCTCTGTGTTCACATCAGTTTGATCCCACGTGTGCAAGACTTTTCATGTGTGTGTTTCTGTGCCAGGACCTCAGCCAGTGGAGCAGCTGCAGGTGGAGAACGTTTCCTCCTCGCAGGTGTGGCTGAGCTGGCTGGTTCAGGCGGCTCATCATGCTGCAGTCAGCAGGGTGCACGTGTCTCTGTTGCCTTCAGATGGCGGCGAGACACGCACTGCTGTGCTCAACACGAGCACCACTGAGTACACCTTCAGGTCAGGCTCTGCACCTTGCTTCAGAACAACACTCATAACCCAGAATTTCAAATGAATGTGCAGACCGGCAGTGTCCTGTGTGTCCACTACATGGTGCTGTAGGTGTTGCACTTTGAATGGTTTTGAGCAATATACCTTTTCACCACTAGAGGGCACTATTTCACCACTGTTTAGAGGCCCTTCACAGTATTATGAGGATGACGAAGTCAGGTATTATGAAATGTTGTTTAACGAGAGACCCCCCCAGCTGAAAACATAGTTTTTTAATTAACTTTTTTAGTTATTAAAATTGTATTTTGTACAGACAAGAGAAAGAAAACTTTCACATGTAGTTTTTTTTTTTTTTATCTTAGTTCAGATTTCAGCTCTGGAAATGTCAGCATAAAGTGCACATGTAATTAGATAATGCCTCATTTGCATATTTAAACATAGAATTTTAGAAAAGTTATGTAAGAAATCGACTAAAGAAGTTTCATGGTGTTATCTAACAGTTTTTTCCTCATACTCTGTGCCAAAAATCACCACTTCAGTAGCCCTTACATTCACCAGACTTTCTAGTTTCATTCCTTTCTATATTCTGAAGGTTTTTTAAGAGGGGTGTGTTCATATTTTATTCATAGCCTGATTTATGTAATGTTTTATTCTAGAAAACATTGCGATTTATTTGGCTTTTGACGGTATTTTGCTGATTTGTGGAATGATTTAAAAAAAAAAAAAAAAAAAGGTGGAAAAACAACACGCACATCTTACCCAGTTTAGGGGTGGGTGCTGGACCAAAAAAATTTCACATGTAAAAACAAGTAAAGTTTATATGTGTATATCTGTGTGCAGAGCAGTTTCAAGCCATGTCGGCTCTTCCTCAGATGCTTATAAGCATCTGAGGAAGAGCCGACATGGCTCAAAACGTCATGCTTTAAATAAATTGCACTCGACTGGAGCTATTTTGGTTTGCGGACTTTACTTGTTTTTACATGATAAAAAACAACAACAACAGACATCCAAAATTCCCATTGAAACACCTTTGACTCTAATATGTCAGTAAAATGAAATAAGAATTTTGAATCTGGTTTTATTCAGTGGTCATTTTTGTTCTGGAAATGTTTGCAAACCAGTGCATATTTAATAAACTTATGCCTCATGGACTCCCTTGGATTGTCACTGAGTTACTGGTTGTATTAACCTGGCACAATTTGCATTTACATTTTCTTTAGGTATTTACACCCTATTTGCATTTGAATTTATTTAGATATTCACCCTCTGCACACATGTATATTTCACCTTCTGTGCTGTATATGTTTTTATACTTTCCAGCATTCCTTATTTAAGACAGTCTTTACTTTTTACTTTTAAGCCCCTTCTAAAAAAAAAAACAAAAAAAAAACAAAAAAAACTGTACCTGCACTGTCAACCACAAATTTGCACCACCATCGTAAGCATATCTACTGTAGTTACAGCTCTCTGTAGTAGTCCTCGGACTAGACTGTCATTTCACCGCTGTGTGTATTATTCATAGGATATCTATCTATCTATCTGTCTGTCTGTCTGTCTGTCTTGTAATATGAAAAATAATTGCCTTAATGTTAGTTATCAGCTGGGGAAGTTTCATGGTTATGTCTATCAGTTCACCTTGGGTGTCTCACCTTAAAGCAATATGAAATAATAAATCCAAAAATAATAAATGTGGCAATAAATATATGAATAACTAAATATAAAAGAATGGAAATATTAACATGTAAATGAGTCAGTATAGTTCTAAGAATAATTAAATAAGTTTTTCAAAGGACTGCTTTTATTCATTTTAGTGGACTTTTATTTCATAATTCCACATTTCTTTATTTCAGCGAGCTAATTCTAGTCTCATTTATGGTCTGATAAATTTATTTTAAAAAAGAAAAAAACAGCTAGCTAGTTCTTGTGCTGTTGCTTTGGTGTAAATCTGTGAGATAACCACATAGGAAATGGAAATAAAACAAATCCAATGTAATATATTTCACAGAACATATTACACCCCGTACAGGCTACATGAAATGGACATTTCTCCCTTGTGTCAGCGATGGAAGACTTCACATCGCTGACACAGATGCTGAACAACTTCTTGTTTTTCTTTCACAACTTTGATAATTTCTGATCCACTCCTGAGTTTATTAAATATTTGTAAATATATATTCCAACGTTATTGTGCTTTGTTTGCTGTAGTCCCATTTTTGTGTTCCTCTTTCTGTTTCCCAGCTCATTACTCCCTGGTCAGATGTACACAGTGGACGTGCTGACTCAAAGTGGAATCAGACCAGATGAGTTTCCCTCCACCAGCCACTCAGCTGGACCCCTGACTTTCTGGACAAGTAGGTTACCTCTCGTCACACAGAAGTCATTAGAATGGTGATAACACAACTGCTGGTCGTCTGATGAGGTGCTAGTGTGCCAGGATTATTTCTCATTTAAACATTACAGTGCACATCTCAACATATCACTACAGATTTGTTTTTGAATTTCATTCATTTTTGAAATGCTGTTAGTATTTTAAAGCATAACACAGCAGAATAAAAGATAAGAGTTAAAAAATAATTACCTCAGTCACCACCACACTGAGCAAAAAGAATCTGACCATCTCCATGTGTTTCCTCCCTCAGGGCCTCTGCCCCCTCAGAACCTCTCCCTGTCACACGTGACCACTAACTCAGCACAGATCACCTGGAGCCGCCACCCGAGAAACGTCCCAGATGGCTTTGTGGTCAACGTGACCCGAGGGTTGAATACCAGGAGTCGCTTCCTGCCCAATGGGAAGCTAGGATCATACACCCTGCGAGAACTGACGCCAGGACAGCACTACTACGTGGCTCTCACATCCGTGAAAAGCACGGGGCAGGAACAGATCCACAGCATACCTCAACACTTAGCCTTCGCTACCTGTGAGTGTCTGTGATTCTCTTAACCCTCTAATTTAGGTGGACGTGTTCCAAAAAAAAATGGAGGGTTGCTGTAGAAATGACCTTTTTTGCATCAACAGTGTTGATTGCATGCCCAGATATTTAGCCTCAGTGAATGCAGAGCAGGTACAGGTCATATGTTTGAGACTATAGACTGTGTAAAAGAAGTGGATCTCGTCTCCTGGTCTGAAAAGTGAAGCCAGTGATGAAGTGCCTTAAACCTGCATTCTTTCTAATGGCCAGCAGGGGGCGACTATTCGAGTAAAATTGACAATAAAGCTGGGTATGAATCAGGACAGAGGCACAGCAATGGGCCTGCTCCACAGCTCCACAATCTCATATAAATATGGTCATTCTGGGCTCCAAAAAACCAAGACAGCGGCTGCCGAAATACCAGACTTGACGCTTGTCAGGGTCAGGGTGGCGACATCCACTTCTTTTATATACTCTATGTTTGGGACACAACAAAAACAATTTGCTCAAATTTAAAATGTGGCTTCGCTGGACGTATCAAATGACAGATGATTACAAATATGTGAATTGTGAAATTGTGTATGCATTTCCTTTTGACCTAGTGCCGATGGGGACGAGATCAGGGAGAAGAGAGAGGCCAGCTGGGGCTGGACGCACACTACCCCTGTCTCAACCTAAGGACCAGGGAGGCACAACAGACACAGAGAACTCAGAGGAGCTGCCCAGGTACTCACAGAGTGCTTATAATTATTAACGGTGTGTCCTGCTCCACTTTGCTGGTTAAAGGAGCTATATGTAAGAAATCTAAAGCAAATAGTCATAAAATCCTCCTGATATGTCACAGAGACTAAGGAATAATGTTTATATAACATACTGATCTCACCGACAACAATAGCACAGCCAGAATATTCGCATTTAAAAAAAAATTTACGGTCCGCAAATCATGTTTATGTTTTGAATTTGTGTTTTGGCCTGTTGCGCCACCCACCGCCGTCTACCAGTCACACAGTCAGTAGAGTCTCAGCATCAGTTACAGTTACGACTGAGCTACAGCAGCACGGCAAGCAGCAATAGCAGTGTCCCAATACATAGCATTAGCAGTGTCCCGGTACATAACATTAGCAGCCGGCTCCTCAGCTGTATCCCAGCAGCAGCGTTAGCAGCAGAGAAGCCGGACTTCCTCGAATGGTCCGCTGGAAAACCGAAGATCACGGATGCGGCGACACAGCCCTGCCACAGCAGCTGCCCGTGGGCAAACTAATCAGTCTCCAGCGTGCCACTGTCCAGCAACCTCGAATCTATAGGGGAGGGGGGGGCGGACACGACTCGCGGCAGTATTTTGAATTTGAGTGCAGTAACCGTTTTGGCCACATTCTTACATACAGTGCCTTTAAGTGGTGCATAATCTGGTGCAAGGGGCAAAGGGGTTCTATTTAGTCCCTTAATTAGTCATAGATGTGTTTTGGGCTTAACATGAATGCAACCAGTCAGAGTGTGATCTACCATTCCCTTTAAAACCCAGGTGTGCCTGCATCCGCCACGCTGCAATTTACATGAAGAAGCAAGCAGTTCTGTGCTGAGAGCAGTGCAGTAAGAGCTGATGTCACTGCAGCAAATATTGTTGGACATTTAAGCAGCAAAACTAAAACCTGCAGTTAGAAACTTGACAGAGGAAACAGACTTAAACTTAGCTTCTAAAATTATCAGTGAAGTTACGCTGCTCCTGGTGTGTAAATGCGTACAGGGTCTCTCCTAATGGAGATTCTTACAGCAGCTCTGCTCTGCTCTCTGCTACGTTCACATTTTACAAAATTGCATTGATATTTTCCTCATTAATGATGTGTTATTTCATCCACTTGCAACCCATCAGCGTGTCCCTGTGTGTGCAACAAGCAGAGAGTAAGCATGTTGTGAACCCACCTGTGTAGGAGCCCTTTAAACAGCAGGAAAATACTGCACCGTTCTGACTTTAGTCCAGGTTTTTGTTGGTCTACGATGCAATCGCTTTCTACTGCCTCAAAATGGCAATACATTAGCAATGTGCCTGACCACACCTTGGTGCACAGATTGGCACAAACATTTTCTACTTACAATGTGGGCACTGAACGTAAAACTGACAACAGTAACAATGACAGCAATGACAGTTGCACTGTGCTGTGCACCACGTTGTGCTGGGTGAAAGATAGGGCTCAGAGACTTTTGTTTCCACCTGGCAAATCAATTATCACTTAGCATGGTTTTATTTAAATGATATTTGTATGGTATCTAACATGTTGAAATTTGTAACATTTGCGGATGATACACATTTATTTTGTTCAGGTGATGACATGAAAGAGTTGAAAGGGAACTGATCATGTTGAAAAAAATGGTTTGCTGTTAAAAAGTTATTACTAAATTAAAATAAAACAAAATTTAAGGTGGTAAGTGGCATAGGGGCTAATTGTGAAATAAAACAGGATTGATAGAGTATATGAAACAAAATTTTTGGGCGCCATTATAGATCATAAACTATGTCGGAAGCTGTACACAGAACATATTGAAGGCAAATTATCTAAATCTATTGCTGTTCTTTATAAGACAAGGGAGTTGTTAAATAAGAAATGTTTGTATATATATTGTACTGTTCACATGTAATGCCTTGTATGTCCTACTGTGCTAAAATTTGGGAAACATATAAAACAAATATAGACCCTGTAATTAAACTTCAGGAAAGAGTTCTTAGAGTAATACATAAAGCTGGTTATCATGAATCTACTAATCAGCTGTTTATAGGATCCTACACCTTAAAATGGTTAGACATTGTGTATTTAAAAACATCGGAAGTACTTTTTTGGGTTGTGAACAAAAGCCTTCCTGTCTGTATTCAACTTTTTTTTAATTAAAAGAAGGAAATTATCATTTAAGAGACTTTAGATTTTAGACTATAATGTTTTTGATTATTCATTTATTTATTTCCTTTCTTTGGTATTGTTGATGTTCTAGGTTATCCTCTGGTTTAAATAGGATAGGCAGCCTGTTCCTTTATTGGTTATCTACTGTGAGAACATTTGTGTGAAATCATCTTTGTTTCTCCAGATGCACATAAACACAATTAAAATGATTCATTCATTCATGTTGCAGATACACAGAACTCATCGACAGAAGGGGAAAGATAACAGCCAAGTTCGCTCACATGCCTCGAAAAGCTATTCGACATCGGACCAGTAAGTACGAGTAGTGCCAACAATGTGATAAACACTTTGTGGGAAGTCACTACTGTAACACTGTTTGACACATTATCTAAAATATTGTGTGTATTCATATACAGTATTTAGAGTATTTGACCAAACTACCCAATAAAGTTGTTCACTCTGCAGCTAATTAATTCACCCAGACATTATGACACTGTCTGACATCTATTAAACCAACATATTGAAACAGTTCTGGTGTGCTCAGGATGTCCAAACAATGAAAGAGTATCTTATTTGCTTATCTTGATGCAGATGGAATAATTTAGGCCGTGGTCCTGTAACCATATGGTCCTAACCATGGCCTGTCTGGATGACAAATGGGTGGTCCTCTAGTGTAAACTGGACTCTCTGCTATCGCACAAACAGACCTGCGTTATCTGACACATGCTGTCCACTTTATCTCGCAGCTTTCGATTGAGTCAAACAAGTCAGAAAACTTGAAGAAATATTTTCTTTTTATTTTCATATAATTTCTTGTAGTGTATTTTCACTTTTTTCCACATAATGCATCCCAGTGCAGAGGTTTATAGCCTATAGCCTAAACAGAAGAACTGTTTTACAGATGTTATCTTGTACTCTCGAGAGAATACGCTTCCTTTCTAGGATTGTTCTGCCCCTTTTAATGATGTTACACCCATGATGTCATCATATGCATTTGCATTTGATTTTGCTCAAATCACTAATGTCATGTTTCTTTAATCCAGCCTGAGGAGCATACATATAACATGTAAAGTCTCCGTATGATGTCATTCTTCTTTTTTGGTTTCACACTGATACATGACAGGAAATGTTTTGCCTTGCAGAACCTGACCCACCTATAAGATTAGAGAAGATGGAAGAAACAACAAACAAAATCAGCCTTGCACTAGAGGTTCAAGAGGAAGGTTTAAGAACGAAGCCTGGTAGGTGTTTTGGTGGCACATCTGCCCTTGTAATTGATCCCAGCTGATGTGGTGCTGCACATACATGAGATTTATGTCCTGTTGGAAAAAGACCGCTCATTAGTCTTTAGACGAGTCATTTATTATCAATGTCGTGTGTTTGCAAAACACTGTGATTGAATTGTCAGTGAGGATGCTAACCTTGAAAGACAGGATGTTACATTCAGGAAAGCAGAAAAAAGAGGGGGAAGTGGTGTAACAGCTGTAGATAGTGTGTGTGTGTGAAACTTGAGACCCACACTCGTTTTGCTGTGTGGATGCTGATGGCAGCTGTTGTCTTTTAGAGCTGCCACAGGACTGCCGCAGTCTGCCCTGCCAGAACGGGGGGACGTGTGTGGACGAAGGCGACTCCTACATCTGCGACTGCACAACAGGGTTCAAGGGCAGACAGTGTGAACTGTGTAAGTTTATGTGCTTCCTCTCTCTACACACAGACACACAGACACACACACACACACACACACACACACATAAACAGAGGGGTGGGTCCAATGAAAATAGGCTGCTTTTTGGCAAATGAGCAACGGATGGTTACTCATTCTGTTGATGTTTTAGGTATGGAGGACAAAAAATGACATAAGATTCAATAAATAAATAAAAGAAATAGGAAAAAAATACTAATAATCTATAATTAAATAAATATGTAAATAAATATATGCATCAAGAATCCTTATATATAGATAAAGAAACCACCTACCTCATAAATATTCAGACACAGAAATAAATAAATGGAAGTTCACAAAATGTAGAAATAATTTTCAGATATTTGTTAATTTATGTTTTGTTTAATTATCTACCTTTATTTATTTCTGTATTTATTTATTTTAACATTTATTTATTGATATATTATTTTATTTATTTTTCATGGATTTATTTATGATGCATTTATATCCACATTTATTTATTTATCCATTACTGATTTTTTGGCCTCAATATTATGTTGAGAACTGTAAACAAAGATTTAAAACACATGGTTTCTGCTGGGAGATCAATTTTTGTCTTCAACACCTGATCTATCAGTTAATCAGAAGTTTACTGTCATGATGCAAGCATAACAAAATTGCAAATGTGTCATCCTCAAATGGTGCGTACTATTTAAAGGAATAAAAAAACTATGATAAATGTAAATATAAGGAGTATAACATCAGAAGGGTTGTGAGCTGTAGGTGGGTGATATTACAGGGAAACATTTGACAAAGTGTAAAAAACATTGCTGAGAGCATTAAACCTTTTGAAAGGTCTATTTAATATGTCATATTAAGAGGATTTTGAGCTGAGGAATATAGGACCCTGGGAACATATCAAGCAGCAGCCTACAAGGCTAAGAAATGAAGTCAGTGCTGAAGTGCCAAAATGCCAAAAACTGCAGTTCATCTTATGGCCACTTGAGGCTGACTCCAAAACAGAGTCAATCTCCACAAGCCCTCATGTTAAAATGCCCAACTTTACAGCAGAAATAAACATGTTTACAGCCTGGTACAAACGCAGTTTCGGTCTCTATAGCTAATTTCAACATTCATGACAACTGTATGAGGGTTGAATTTTTTATATACCTCATCCCTTTATATTATATTAAGGCTTAAAGTTTTGATTATTTAAATGCAGGGCTGCTTGATTGACAGACTGTCTGCGAGGTGTCACGACAGTTAATAAGTCAGATCCACACTGAGATCCTCCACAGCCCTTCGCTCTCATCCAAATATGATCATTTCTAGCTCCAAAAAAACAACATGATGTTCAAAACGCTAAACTCGAAGCTTCAAAGTGGGAGTCCACAAACTAATAGGCGACTTCACAGTGTCTGGGTCCATTATTTTATACAATCTGGAACATATACATATTCCATGTATATGGGACATATAGGCTCCCCTTCAGAGTCTACAGCTATGCTAGCAGTTCTGTGAAGCTCAAGGGACACACGATAATACCAGCATGTCATTAGTATCGGCTGATATTGGCTTTGAAATTAGCCATTAAAATCGGCCAGTATGCTTATTCTTATTTTGCACAACGAATAAATATTACATACATTGAAAATCATTCTAAATTATGTCTCCATCTGCTGGTGGGCCATCACGATGAGAGTACGTACTGTATGCATAATATGATGTTAGTTCCCCTACAGAGGAGACTTGATGATCACTAAAAATCAATATCCGTATCAGTTATCGGCCAAATAAGTTGTTATATATCGTCATATTGGATATTGGCAAAAAATCTGATATCGTGCATCCCTGTGGAGTTCTCTTTGATAAATGCTAACACAAGCATGCTAGCATTCTCTCCATGGCAATGCTAACACGCTGATCTAAGCAGGCAGCATGTTTACCATGTTCACCTCGCAGTTTAGCGTATAAGCATGTGTTGAGTTGGCGTGGCCAGAAAAACATCAGCTGGACTGGAAACTAAATATAAATGCTTGAGGATCAGCTCACGTCTCCTGTCAGCATGGATGGGAT
The DNA here is from genome assembly GCF_011397635.1 of Epinephelus fuscoguttatus. Lineage (NCBI taxonomy): Eukaryota > Metazoa > Chordata > Actinopteri > Perciformes > Serranidae > Epinephelus > Epinephelus fuscoguttatus. The sequence goes on from NC_064761.1 coordinate 37,046,413, forward strand.
AAATTATGTAGCAAAGTGATGGATGATAGAACGCTGTTTCAAGCGCCTTTTACCCAAAAGGCAATAAATTGATTGGTAGCGTCCCTGCTAAGTCAAATAGATATATACATGATTCTCCAAAGAGAATTTGGTGAAAGATGTCCCCTCTCTAGAGCAGGGTTTACAGTCCTGTCTTTGTGTTCTCAGCTGTTCTGTTGTCTCTCAGTGTAACTGAAGCATCTCAAGGTGTGAATTTACAGTTTAATCTGGGTTAGATTTGCATGTCATCATGTAAACTGTCACGGAGCTCTGAGCTATGTATAGATCTCTGGTTTCTTAAAAGCAGGAAACATGCTTCGCTGACAGTTGACCCCTCTGACATTTATAAACGGCCTGGTTAACTTTGAAGCTCAGAGGCATGAATGTACAACATGAGCATGGTGTCAGCGAAGGCACAAAGCACCATATTATTACACCACTTTCTTTTCTTCAGAGAGAGACACTGTTACACTGATCACTTCTGAATGTTCTGGGGTGTGTGTGTGTGTGTGTGAGAGAGGCAGCGGTTTATCATCTGTGAACAACGTCCTTCTTTGTACTGATTTTACTCAATCTGTGTTTCCTGTTTCTCGTCGGTTAATTAAGGCACCAAAGAACATAAAATAAGTCAGTGCCCGTGACAAATTACTTCAAATTACTATCCACACACAACTTCAACTTTATTTATTTATTTATAAAGCATTTTTTATACAAACCTGCAGCCCAAAGTGTCCCACATAAAATAATAAATAAAATAATTAAAAAAAAAAAACAATCAATGCAAGATAAAAAAAAAAATGATAATGTAAATTAATAAATAAAAGTGAGTAAAATAAAATAAGATAAAATAATCACCCAGGATAGAAATATTGTAAAATAAAAAGAATTACTAAAATTTAAAAGCTAAGTCTATAACACGGCTCCAAATTAAAAGCCAGATTAACAGCAATATTATTAATGAAGACAGTGTGTTTTGTCTTCATGAGAGAAGCCTTACTCCTCAAAAAATCATTCAAATCCCTCAACAGTCTAAATTCCTCATCTGCAGATGACTGGAGTCTCTCCATGTACACTGTCATTAATTTTAAAGATGTGCTTTACAGTGACGACTCAAGTCACCAGCTTGTGTTAAATGTATCTGTGACACACTGTAAAACTGCCAGCTGCCTTTTCAACACTGTTACTACAGAACTGCTTTAAATAGATGACAGTCAGTAGGAATCCATTGGCTACAGTGTCTTATTGAAGTTAACAGTCATGGACACAGATCTATATTTATATTTATTGGAGTAATTGATTATACGCTACCAATATTAGTACATACAGTACTAACTCAGAAGCATGAATGCAATTTAATTTCTTCCCTAAGAGGAATGCATTCATGGAAATAATTATTCGGATTGTTGTTTTCTACTTTATGAAAAGCAGCTTGAATTATATTTTCCTAAAATCAAAAGTCAAGGCCTTACTGAAGGACTATGAGTGATAGATCATGTTGGAACAACCAATTTCCAAACAAATACAGGAATAAATGCATACAATAAATAAATATGTAAATCAATAAATAAATGCATTAATTTAAAAAAATTAGATGCGGTGGGTAGGACCTCCTACCTCATTAACATACAGACACAGAAATACATAAATATTGCTGCACAAAAATGTAGCAACAAATTTAAGATATTTATTTGTTTGTCCTGTTTAATTATTAACTTTTATTTATTTGCTTATTAACTTATTTATCTATTTTTCCATATTTATACCAACATTAATTTATTTATATATTCTTTTTTTATTTAGTTTGGCATTTATTTATTGATTGATTCATTATTTGTTCCTTTATTATCTTATTCCTGTTATTTATCTATGCATTTATCTATTTATTATAATATCTAATATTATTTCTAATTATTTATTTATTATTTTATTTGTACATTTGTTTATTTATTTCCATACTTATTTAGTTATGAATTTATGTATTATTTTATTTATGTATGTTTGTTTATTTGTGTATTTATCTATACATTTCTTTACTTATTTCCATATCTAGTTATGAATCTTATTTATTTTATTTATTGATTGATTATTGTCATTTTTCATCCTCCATAGACATCAGTTTTTTTATGAAAAAAAAAAATCACAAAATGTTCCAGAGGAAAATGTGTGCGACTGATTAGCAGTATTTTTTTTTAAAATACCTTAATTATCATATGCAAGACTGTCGACTTTATATCAATATAGTAGGTTTACGTGCTCCATCAGTCTGCTATAATGAGCAATTTAAAATATTAGTGGACTCTGTATTGGATACATTTGCTGAGAAACAGAATTGTTTTTAAATGCAATTGTTATAAATGGGAAAAGTCATAGCTGACAAAGAATTATACCCAGTTTAACATAAAATAATTTGTCTTGGTAGCATTTACATTTTAGCTTCCCTAAAGCATCTTTTTTCACCTTAATTAACAAATGTATTCTATTTATTCTATATCTTCCACCAGTTTGATTTTACTGATAATCACATGTTGATGAAGCGGTGTATGAGGAGACACTGGACACACACTCGCCCCTCTTGAGTCCTTTCCTTCACCTAAACATCCAGCGTCAGATTGTTTAAACATTCCTTTCCTAAAACCATCCATCAGCCAGAGAGAAGGGCCCAGCTCCTTCCCACACCACTCCTAAACCATCCAGCAGACTTTTCCCTGCTGACAGTACTTCCAACATTCATACCTCATGTTGTGTGACCCGCTGTTTACAGTGTGCCAACGAGTGCCGCACCCCTGTACCCGTCTCTACTCTGAAACCAAGAGTGTGCCTGTGTGGGAGGGTGGAGTGTGCCACTACCTGTAAGTCACATCAGGCATGCTGATACCCATCATGATAAATGTGGTGTTTAAGCTTCTAAATTGCTGAAGAAAAGCAGAGATTATTTTTAACTGATGGATCTGTGTTTTATTCTTCACAGGTACAAAAGGACGTACAAAGTACAGCAGGATGTTTGTTATCGAGAGATCTGTGAACCGACGCCTCCAAAGAAAAGTCAGAGTGAGTTCAAAAAGCTGTCTGAACAGTGTTGAAGTTCATCAAATAAATCAATGCAGTTCTTTTCACACGCTGATATTCACTTTCTTAACAGGCAGAAGAATAAACAGACAACAATAAAGGTTTGTTTTCTTTTACACAATCAACATAATGATATTTTAGGCGCTGTAGAAGCTCACAAGCTTCATAACAACTCTCCTAAAAATGAGTCTTTCTTTCTTTTATTTCTAGAGCACTTGGATACTGATGAAAGGACTGTCGTCACTGTCATGTGAAAAAACCTAACTTCAATTTTGGTGTTTATAATCTACTTGAAGTAACTGATTATGGTCATTTTTTTGTGCTGTCAGAACCCACTGTAACATTTTAGAAACAGATCATCATTCATCTGAAAATGAGGTTGTGTTTGTTCATTCCTGAGAGCTGTGTTTGCAGCGCTGCGCTTCATGAGAGGACTTCAGTCAATCAAATGAAAAAATGGTCCAGATCATTTATCATTTGTGACGTTTGGTGACTGATCTTTGGTACAAACACATATGTATGCAAATATTAATGGTGAGCAGTCCACTGTGCTGCATCAGAGACCTTATATACCTCATTTCCATGTCCATGCTGACACATTAGGAGAGGTTTTTATTATTTGTGATTCAGCTGCAGGTTTTGTCCCTCAGGGAAATAACTGTAGAGTGTTCCAATCTTTTCTTGATACACGCCCCCCTGATCTCCTGATAATGACGATGGGAAATATATGTTTTCTCCACACTCCAGAAATTCATCTCTTCCTCTGACAATGGTGCGCAGTATTGTCTGTGTATAAATATCTTTCTCTGTGTCTTAGCAGGCATCACTGCTCGCTCTTCTGTAAATAGTGTTTATAGGCCATTTTGTAGGTGAATATTTTAATAATAAAAATGTTAAAATGTTTCGTGCTTCTGGTGTCTTTTTGGGTTTATTTTTGCATCATGGATTTCATCTTAAAACAGTGAGCAATGTCTTACTACAGCATCCATGTTACATGTATGCGTAGGCAACGCGGTCGCCACAATAAATTTAAATGTTATTATGTAGTGGCTACGTTGAAACTTAACATTTCAACAACGCTGTGGTTAAGGTGTTGTTATGTTTGAGCACAAATATCACTTGATTATGGTTAGGAAAAGTCCATGTTTTGGCTTAAAATAACTGTTTTTAGGGGACCATCTCTGCTGGAAAAATGACAAGTTACATCCACATTTGATGCCTAAAAAGCCACTGGAAAAACAGCAGTTGGTTGTTAAAAAAGTTGCTTGAAAAACAGCATGGGTCGCTACGAAACACTCATGTTTGGTGGCTAAATATCCACTGGAAACACAGCTATGTTTTCCTACAAAACACCCAAGTTTTGTGCCTAAGAAGACAGTAGAAAAACAGTGGCAGGTCACTAAAAAAGCTGCTGGAAAAACAGCGACAGGTCACTGAAACACAACCATTATTGGCGTCTAAAAAGGCACTGGAAAAACAGCAATGGGCAGCTAAAAAATTACCAAGTTTTGTGCCTAAAAGCTGCTGAAAAAAACAGCAACAGGTTTCTACAAAAAGCCACTGCAAAGACAGCGATGAGTGACTTTAAAACGCCCATGTCTGGTGCCTTTAAAACAACTCAAAAATCAGTGACAAGCACTAATATAACATCCAAATTTGGTGCCTAAAAAGCCACTGGAAAAATAGCCATGGGTCACTAAAAAAGATGCTAGAAAACCAGTGACAGGTCACTACAAAACCCCACATTTGAGGCCTAAAAAGTCGCTGGAAAAACAGCCATGGGTAGCTAAGAAACACCCATATTTAGTAGCTAAAAAGCCACTTGGAAAAACAGTGATGGGTCACTAAAAAGGTGCTTGAAAACCAGCAACAGGTTTCTACAAAAAACACATTTGAGGCCTAAAAAGTTGCTGGAAAAACAGCGATGGGTTGCCAAGAAACACCCATGTTTCGTGGATAAAAGTCAGCAGAAAAACAGTGGCAGGTCACTAAAAAAGCTGCTGGAAAAACAGTGACGAGTCACTTCAAAATGCCCACATTTGGTGCCTTCAAAGCATCTGAAAAATCAGCAACAAGCCACTGATAAAATACTTGCGCGTGGTGCCAGAAAAGCCACTGGAAATACAGTGACGGGTCATCAAAGAAGCAGCTGGAAAACCAGCAACAGATCACTACAAAACACCCACGTTTGGTGCCTAAATAGTTGTTGGAAAACAGTGATGGGTCGCAAAAGAAGCAGCTTGAAAAACACAACATGTCACTAAAAAGCACAGCGATGACATCCCCTGCACTTCTAGATAAAAAAGTCGGCCCACCTACTACATCACTTTAGAAACTTTGTTAAGGTACATAGAAAACATGCAAATGTAACGTTTTTGAGTTTTGCAGAAACGTACAATACCAAAAAATCCTTCTGGTGACTGAGCTGTCGTGGGAACCTGATAAATATATTCTTTTCAAACAAGTAATCTGAATTGTCAAATAATGGTCCGGATAGTTTAGACATCACAAAAATCACCTGGCTGGAAATATATTAATTATAGTTTATCACGAGGAGGGAAGTCAGACCAAAGCCAGTGTCACTGAATGCACAAAAGTTTAACTGAAAGACAGTTTATTATTTTTGAATGGTTTATTTAAAGAAGGAATAGTGTCCATCACGCTGAAGATGTAAACTACTAGCTAGCTAAAATAGTTTTAGTTTGACTGGTGAAACAGGCAGCTTTACACCCAGGTTAAAGGGCAGGGCCCAGCACCTCCCTCTGTTCATAACTCTGGAGAGCCATGATTGAAGACCACTGACCTGACCCTGAAACCAACACAAACTAAAAGTAATATAATTGTATCTTTGAATTTCAGAGCTGATGTCTTAGTTTCAGCGGCCTCTGTCAAATTACGCCCCTCTGCCTCTAAAAAGCTTGTTTCTCATTATGTAGTAGTTTTGGCATGTTGAGGATAATCACCCCTTATTCCCCACTTGTTCCCCAGACCTGCGGTTTCTGTGCTGCCTTCAATGACCCTCGGAATGTCCCAAGCTGTGTGTGCCTTTTACCAACCCTTCCCATTGAAGTGCTGAAGGTTAGATGTGAAATAAATGGACTTAATGTGTATCACAAGATTGAATTTGATTTGATTCAACTGATTTCTGATGTACATTTTTCAACCATTTTAGTTCATTTTTAGTAACTCTCAGCCACTGGTTCACTTTATATCTTGTATATTTTGACTGATATTTGACAACCTATTGTTTTAAAAACTGGGCCCAGCATGTGACCCTGACCAGAGGAACCCACTGGTTGTTCTGGTTGTTACTATTTTTTCTTTAATGAGTATTAATTGTTGTTACTGTAATGAATCATTCTCTGGCACAGCGATTTCCTTCAGGATGTATAAAGTTCTTTTGAACTGAATTAAACATAATCGCAAAATTAAAAAAACAACAAATACTAATACAAAAAATAATAATACAAAAAACTCACCAGCAAAAAAAAAAAAAAAAAAAGCCAGTCACTTGAGTTTATTGCAGAGTGCCCAATTGTTCATAGGTCCTACATAAATCCAAAAATTAAGTAATGTCGGCTTTGGTTTTATATACAGTGTCCATCAATCCAAGTGCAATCTCCTATTTATTAAATTGTGCAATCCAAAGTACAGCTTGATACAAGCTAATTTTTTTTTATGTTTTTACACTAATTATTTCCGATTTTATGGATGATTATGTTGTCTTTCTTTCGACTTGCTTGTTTAATTAACTACTTGGCACCTGATCAGACGTAGCACACACTCCTCCGTGCGTCAACCAGTCAAGCTGCAGTTTGCATCCATGTGTTTTCAGATTTATGACCGTGTAAAATGCCTGAAATATCCTCCTGAGGCACTAACTTTGTTTGGTATGACTGTTTAATTTCTCCTAGCTATTTGGGATCAATAGGACCCGATAAGTATAAAAAACAAAACATTGTCAATGATAATTAAGTCCCAACGTCCTCAAATGAGACAACAATAAAGTCTGGATGTCCTCGAACAAGTACTCCCTAATTAACTGTGTCTTAGCTTATTACTGTTGCTAAAATTTGTTGCCAAACTGAACTACAAACATTACTGATATTAAATAAACAAGTTTCAACCATAAAATGTGATCAGGTTTTGGACCGTCTCCACATTTGTATCGGGATCAGCTGCAGACTGACTTGGCAGAGATGGCTGCTATCTTGTTTTTACATGGATTAGTGTTTTGTGGTCCCACTACCACTAGACACAAAAAAGTGTCCACGAATGAGGACAACAGGTCCAAGTTAAGTAGAATGAAGTTTAAGATGAAGTAAAGCCAAAATGTGATGTCCTCGTATGAGGACACAGGGCCTCAGGAGTACGGAGGCGTATTGCATTCACTTGACAAAAAAAGGCCTGTTTTTCTGAGTAATTTTTTCTGTTTTTCGGAGTAATTTATTTATTTTTCTGTTTTTCGTGCTATTTTTTCTGGTTTTCGGGGTATTTTTTTCTCTCTCTTTTTTCGTGGTAATTTTTTTTTCCTGAACAAGGAGACAAGATACTTCAAAATCTCACGAGAAGCTCCCACCTGGCACCTGCAAGTGACTGGTGCCTGCGTAAAGTCGACAAACTAATGATAACACCATCTATATGACTTAAAGACAAGAGTATCTCCTAGTGTCTCAAACCCAAAACATAGTAAACCATTATATAATATAATGGTTTACTATGTTTTGGGTTTTTACTTCATCTTAAACTTCATTCTACTTAACTTGGACCTGTTGTCCTCATTCGTGGACACTTTTTTGTGCCATCTAGTGGTAGTGGGACCACAGTACACTAATATATATATATATATATATATATATATATATATATATATATATATATATATATATATTATATTCCATTATATCGAGCTCTCATCAAAGGAATGAAAGCGTCTGTTGTTCTATTGCTCTCTTAACTCAGAAAAAATTACACAGAAAAACAGAAAAAATTACTCAATAAAACAGATTTTTTTTAAATTTGTCAAGTGAATGCAATACGCTTCAGTACAGGAGGATATGGATGTTGCTGCAAAGATATGAGTATTGCTAATTGTTGCTTATTAAATCAAAAGATGGGTTAACCACAATAGGGAAGTAATGGTGAAATCACAATTTAAAAAATAATTCCTCTCCTTTTATGGGTCAAAATTGTTTGTAAATTATGTGGTTAACTACACAAAAAATGCAAACACTATGCAAATTTAAATGTAGTACAAAAATGAATTCAAACTACTACCCCTCAACACTGGTACTGCACTGTACGATATTCTAACTGGTTCAATCCTTTTTTGGTTGGGTGTGAATATTTCCGACAGCCCCTGAAGGCAGCATCCCACTCCTGGCTGCCCCCCCTCCTGCTCCGAGTGAAAACTGAGATAGTGAGGAGGAAAAAGCGACGGGAGGACAGACAGACCATGGAGGGAGAAAGCTGGATGTATTAGCTTCTCTCCTACTTTAGGACACATTTTTCCTTCTTTCGTTTCCGCCTGTTCAAATCAAAGCGCCTCGATGCGGCGGTGTGTGTTTTGTGTGCTGGGAAAACGTCGTAAATCTTAACATTCAAACATTCACCGACAGTCTGACCGCGGACGGTTAGTTAGCACGACCCGACGAAAGTTAGCCTGCTCCGGCTAACTTAGTTAGCCTGCTCCCAGCTAGCAAGACAAGACAAAAAACAGGCTAGTGGAAAAAGGAGTGGGAAAGTGGCGCTGCGGCGGCAAGTAACTCGTAATGTTGCCTCCCGGGATTAACTTCAGATACGGATGAGAAAGAAGTTGGCGAGTGGGGAACACCGAGAACAACCGACGGCCACTGATATGTTGGGGGTGATTCACGGCTCTGGCAGCCCGCCTGAGTCCCGAGGTTGGCCACACTCGGTGCTGTGGAGGCTCGGGGGCTTCTTCTTCCTCCTGCTGCTGGAGGGGGCCGGCTGCCTGGCCAACCCGAGCAGCACCTCTGGCTTCAACAACAACAATAACAACAACCCGAGTGTCAACATCTACATGAGCGTCGAGGAGGTGAAGAAGCTGCTGGGTAAGAAGGCCTGCATGTAGAGTCAGCTGTCTGCAAACTTTGTGACCAGTGACTGAGTCAGGGTTACTGCCAACATGGGCACACACACACACACACACACACACACACACACACACACACACACACACACAGGGGATTTACTTTGGAGTATTGGTGCTTAACCTAAACATTAAGAGTAATGGAAGAAGTATTCAGAGCCTTTAGTAAAAGTACTAATACCACACTGTAAGTGTCAGTATCACACTTAAAATATTCTGTCACAAGTAAAAGTCCTGCAAAACCTCAGCATCAAAATATACTTAAATTGCAGCAGTGAAAGAAGTATCCAGATCCTGTACTTGAGTTAAAGTACTAATACCACTCTGTAAAAATACTCTGTTACCAGTCCTGCATTCAAAATATACTTAAAGTACAGCGGTTGGAGAAATATTCAGATGCTTTACTTAGGTAAAAGTTTTAATACTACACTGTAAAAATACTCTGTTAGAAGGAAAAGTCCTGCATTCAGAATCTCAGCATCAAAATATACTTAAAATGCAGCAGTGGAAAAAAAGTATTCAGATCCTTTACTTAAGTAAAAGTGTTAATAACACACTGTAAAAAATCTCTGTTTCAAGTAAAAGTCCTTCATTGAAAATCTTAGAATCAAAAGATACTTAAAGTGCAGTGGTGGAAGAAGTAGCCTGAACTTTTACTTAAGTAAAAGTACTAATACCACTCTGTATAAATACTCTGTTACCAGTCCTGCATTCAAAATATACTTGATGTGCAGCGTTTGGAGAAATATTCAGATGCTTTACTTAGGTAAAAGTGTTAAAACCACATTGTAAAAATGCTCTGTTACAAGTAAAAGTCCTGCAAAAATCTTGGCATCAAAATGTACTTAAAAGGCAGCAGTGGAAAAAAGTAATCAGGTAAAAGTATTAGCAATAGCACCACACTAAAATGACTTTCAACTAAAAGTCCTGCAAAGTTTTGGCATCAAAATATACTTAAAGTACAGCGGTGGAAGAAATATACAGATTCTTTACTTTAAGTCAAAATATTAATACCACACTAAAGTTATTCTGTCACAAGGAAAAGTCCTGCATTCAGAGTCTCAGTATCAAAATATATATTTAAAAGGCAGCAGTGGAAAAAAGTATTCAGATCCTTTACTTGAATAAAAGGACTAATAGTACATTGTAAAAATACTCAGTTATAAGTAAAAGTACTGCAAAAGCTTAGCGGAAATATATGCCCTAAAGTGCGGTGTTGGAAAGAAGTATTCAGATCCTTTACTTGAGTAAAAGTGTTAAGCAGGACTGTATAAGTAAAAGTTCTGCATTGAAAATGTTACTGAAGTAAAAGTATGTTACTGTCAGCAGAAAAATGCACTTGAAGTATTAAAAGTAAAAGTACACAATACAAAAAAATCCTCACTGATGAGAAGCTGGAAACTCTTTTTTTTTTTTTTCAATATAAAAATGACTGAAGTGATCAAAAATATTTCTGTCCATCAACTTGTTGTTATAATTAATGTGCTAAAATATTTCAGCTGTACTCTAGGCCTATATGAACCATCACATTTTATAAACTCTTAATTAAAAACGTAAATTTGTAAAGTAACTAGTAACTAAAGCTGTCATTCATTTAAATGTAGTGGAGTAGAAGTATGAAGTAAGATGAAAAGAAAAGACTCAAGTAACGTACAAGTATCTCAAAATTGTGATTAAGTACAGTACTTGAGTAAATTTACTTGTGCCAAAAGTAAAAATACTCATTTTGCAGAATGGATCATTTCAGAATAATATATTAGATAATTTGATTATAGTTTGTGATGCATTAATGTGTCATTGTTGCAGGTGGTAAAGTTGGAGCTGATTACAACTGTTTTATATACTGCTGTGCTGATAGCTCAATCCACAATACTATAATTTATTAGTAGCTTGTAACTAATGTTGTCAAATAAATGTATTGGAGTACAGAGCACAGCATTTGCCTCTAAAATGTAGTGGAATACGAGTATAAAGTACAAGTACCTCATAATTGTACTAAAGTAAATGCACTTCGTTAAATTCCACCACTGCATATTAAGAGAAAATGAAAGTAATGATAAACACAAGTGTTGCAAAAATCAAGAGACAAATGTAGAATAGAAATAATGATAATAAAGCTACAAAAAAAATACTAAAAAGGGACAATATACATGAATACAAATGAAAGAGTGGTGCAGGTTTTTCTTTAAGAAGTGGTAGTTATGTGCAGAAGTATTGTTGAAGGAATGTGCAGAAGTGTTGTGATGCAGTTGTGTCAGTGTGTCCCTCACATCTGCACTGCAGTCAAACATTACAACCTACACTCATTGTGTTTAAAGAGCAGCCGTAGTGTTAAATACATCATGAGTCCATCTTAATTTGTAAATGCTCCCTGGCCCTCAGTGCAGTGTGTGACTTTGAGCCAAAATGCACAAGTTGTGTTGTAAATCTGCAAAGTTAGCCATGATGAATAAATGAAAAAGTCACATTTATCGTCAGAAATTGCAAATTTGTCATGACGAAGTAATGATGACATAACGGAAGAAAACAACATCACTTCTTATTTAAAACGCCTCGTGCTGTGTGTGTACATAAAATTAACGTTTGCCATTAAATGGACCTCACACTATCACAGGCATGGTTGACATGTGGGCAGTAACTGACTTGTAGGAGCTGTGCTGGTGATATTAGCATCCCTACAGTGATTAAGATGTAATACATGACAAATACTGTGCATATCATATCATATCATATCATATCATATCGATCTTAAATAGTATTTAATATTCTCTCACACAATAAAACCCCAAAGTTCCATGATTAAGAAAACAGGCTTGAAGCTTGAAGCAGCTTCACAGCTATTGTGTGTTTGGACGCTGGGCTGCATCAGCAAAGGTATGCTGATGTGTCATCAGGAATTTTAGAAAGGGGGAAGTGACTAAGCCATACATTAAAAGAGCAACCAGAGCAGGGATGACTGTGGTTGAGTGTCAGAGTTAGGTTTTATAAAGTGAGCTGCAGGGAGGTGAGTGTGGTCCAGGGTGTTCATGGAGCTGTTGGAGTTCATTATGTGGCCGCACAAGATGCAAAGTCTTATGCGTGATTTGGGCCAGGCCATATTGAGCCACTTGTATTTGAGCTTTACTGTACATTAGTGCTGCGACTATTGATTATTTTCATGCCAATCTGTTGATTATTTTGTTTTTATTTAATTTATTTATAATTTTATTTTTATCAGAGAGAGAATCCTTTCAGCACAATTACACACACAAAAAACATGCACAATAACATGTGACGCATATATCCCTGATACAATAGCACCGAAACATATTCTCCCATCTATTGCGCTCTCTTTCCTTTTACAATATGCAAAATAAGAACATCTGAACAAAGGATGTCACACTTTTCCAAACCTTCATCACTCATTTTTCTACGGAGATCTACTCGCAGCATCTTCTTCCTCAGTCATCTCAATAATTCATAGTCTGGTACTTCAAATCACGTAAGAAGGTACTTAGAACAGTTCGGATCTCCATGAGCTTATATATTTGATCCGTTTTGACCACCATCTCTTGAATTTCTCTGATTGTAGTTTTAAAGGGAATGTCAGTCTCTCCATGGTATAGATTTCATGAACAGTTCTTTGCCAGTCTTCCAGTGTTGGTGCGTTTGGTTGTAACCACCTCCTTGTCACAGCTTTCTTCCCTCCAGTCATTAATATGCTCATTAAATATCTATCTGCTATCGATTGGGTGTACAATGCCATGGTACCCAGATACATTGACAGGACATCAAATGGAATAATAGTTTGAAATATGTATTCCAGACATTCATGAATGTCATACCAGTAAGACAAAAGTTTCGGACAGTCCCAAAATAAATGATAATGGTTGGCTGAATTTGAACCAAACATCCTCCAACAATTTGTTCCAGCCTATTTTCTTGTTTCATTGATTTGTTGTTTTTGTCCCACAACCCAAAGGTAGTCAGTTTACGGTCATAGAGAAGTAAATAAACCAGAAAATATTCACATTTAAGAGGCTGAAATCAGAGGTTTTTGACTTTTTTTCCTTAAGAAATTATTCAAATAAAACACACCATCTAAGTATTGTTTTCATAATCGTTATATCTGCCCAGTATTCTATCCAATAATTGATTCATTGTTTTGTCAATAAAATTGGAGAAAATAAACACATCCTGCATTCTTTGCCAGAGCCCGTGGTGGTGTCTGCAAATGTTTGGTTTTTTTATTTTGTAGCTAACAGTCTAAAAATCAAAGCATTTTAGTTTATTATCATATAGGCCTATGGCTAGGGTTGCAGCGATATTCAGGTTTTAAGGTATATTGTGACGTGTGGATTGACGATTGTCATCAGGGCTGCAACTCGTGTTGTTTATTTCTTCGATTAGTCGATTAATCATTTCATCAAAAAATGTGTTAAAATGTTGAAAAATGTCAGTCTGTCTCGCCCAAACCCCAAAATTACGTCATCTAATGTCTTGTTTCGTACTCGCGCCAAAGGGTTTTGGTTCACCGTCATGGGAGAGTGTGTAAAGCTGCCAATATTTGAATGTAAGAAGCTGCAGTAAGAGTATTTTGGGGTACTTTTATACTACTTTTCTATGAAAAATGACTCAAACCGATTAGTCGACTACTAAAATAGTCACTGATTATTTTAATAGTTGTTGCAGCCCTAATTATCATATCGTGTCCATTTGCTTATCTTTGATATTAGAAAAAATGTCAACTATATTTTAGTCATTTTCAAAAGGGAGACTTTATGTACATACTTCCATTTTAAAAAAAAAAGGTTTCAAGTTTCAATTATAATACAACTTTTGTACAGCTAAAGATAACCCTTCTGTTTTCATTCCCTTAGGGTAATTCTGACTGATAATAATATAAATTCTGTAATACAGTGATACTGTGAAATCACAATGTTTTCTGAGATCGCACCGTGAAAATCTCATACTGTTGTTACCTTATATAATAACAAAGAAAAGCATCAAATTCTCACATTTAAGGAGAATTAAACCACCAAATGTTTGACTGTCTTTGCTATAAAAATTACTCAGGCGATACTTTCCAACACACCTGTGTCTGAGATATGAAACATCATTTGAAAAGTTGCTCAAAAAAAAAAAAAATACTGAAATGATTAATCGATTATCAAAATAGTTTAATTAGCTAATCATTGCAGCTCTACTTTACGTAAAGGTGAAATTAAAAAACTTTCTAGACCTTCAAAATATACAGAATTGTGCTGTTTTAACGTCTCAATGTGGCTGCTCTTTAGTGTAGGTGTCTTCCTGGTGCCAGTGGGATTGAGCCAGTCTATGCATCGTTCCTAAATTGTTAATTTTAGGTTTACTGGAGATGTGTCGAGGGTGCAGTTTGGAGCCAGTTATTTCCCATGTGAGTGCCACTTTACGGTTTAATGAACGGGTAGAAGTGCTAGTGTGTGATGTCTCTGTGGAGGGAGGAAGCTGATGTTGCAGCTTTCCAAACTGACTAATGTGCTACTGCAAATGAATGCATCATCATCTTTTAGTGAATCAGATGTGATTTGGATGGACTCGATTCAATTTGTCCAGGATAAAATGTGTCGGGGTGTCCAGGTTTTGAACAGGAAGTTGTGTTGGCTAACTTGAGTTAGTCATCGCTGCCAGCTTGTTACTGTGTCAACCGAAGAGGCTGATTTTGGTCTCTGGCACTTTGATGTTAAACTATCACTCATTGTGCTGTTTAAAACAAACATTTCAGCTCCTTTGCTCTTCTCTGTAATCTGACTGGTGTTGGACCGTGGGCTGACTCTGTCCCTTTTGGTTCCTTTTGTTCTCCATCATGCTGTAGTTAATCTTCTGCTGCCAGACAAGGGCCTCTCTTGTGGTTTGCTTGAAACCTTGTCTGGTCGTGTGGAGAAATCTCTTTATGTTTGACAACTACGTGTGCGGAGCTAAAAGTATGCGTGTGGACAGAATCTTCCATGATGCAGTTGCAACTGTAGGAAAAAACATGTTGGAGGGAAGTGAAGCTGGCATCGACTTCACATTAGTGATATGCTGCTGGGGAGCCTCACTGCAGAGTCATGCAGAGATCTGAAGTTTGCAGCTGCAGCAGAGGTCGTGTAGCAAACCACAGACTCATCAGTTAGCCTAATGGACATAATGAATCAAAATGTGGATTCATATTTTCTCTGAATGAAAACTGATTGATCATGTGCATAGATGAGACATGACGTGTACTGTAACACACTCAAATGGTGAATGGATTCGACGTGTGTCACAACATCACTTGGCAAAGCCTGTGAACGATTTAATTTCCTCCACTGATTTCAGCCTGCCCGTCTGTTGGTGCCCAGATTAGGGTGCTGCTGCTTAGCGCACAGTTTCTCAGTTTGTCTGAGTGCCCAGCTGCTACCAGCACTGCATGCTCACATGCTCAGACATACATGCCTTCAACTTCCTGTGGACAAAAAAAGGAATGTAATCTCCTAAAATTGCTCTCTGAACCACAGTTGGCATGTGTCTGTTTACGGGAGTTTCTGGAGAGTCTTGCAGCCCGTTTACACCTGGTTTTATCACGCATCTTGCCTGATCCAATCACATGTGGAATGCTATGTCTGTCTGTTCACACCTGGCGTGAGAATGCATCTCGAGTGACCACTTGTGGTCGCATCTCACTTCCCTCGCTATTTGGAAATAATTACATGAATAATTTACGTTGGTTTTAACTGGCAGGAGCTTTGACATGCGATATACACACTTATAGCCTCAACTATTTAAAATGAGTATAATGCTGTTTAATTGTAGGGCTGCGCACAGCATATACACCCTCTCTTTGCCCCGCTCTTACTCTTTTCATCATGAGACACACGCTGCTGCTGCTGCGATAGTATGAGCTCTATGCTTGGGACAGTTGGTAGGAGTCCGACTGGCCACCCACACACAGTGACCAGGCTAACATGGCTAACCTTACCTACAGGTTATCAACAGAGTAAATAGCAAAGTCAAGCCGTGGGGGTATCAGATAAGCAAGGAAATCAGCTGAGTAGGCAGTCCTTCAATGTTGACCAGGACAGATAGTGTAGTGCGGGGATGACGTTTTTTTTGTAGGCCAACATGGAAGTTAATATCGCCCTGATTCCCTCGACAAAAAGCCACCAAGACGTTTCCATTGGATTTTGGATTAGGGATGCACCGAAATGAAAATTTGTGGCCGAAGCCGAATAATATTAAGCGCTTGGCTGAATACCGAATGCCGTTTTTTAGTTTTTCATTAGTTTTAGCAGATGAACCCCCTCCAGATTAGTGTTGTCAGGGTACCAATATTGGGACCCACGGTACGATACCAGTGAAAGTATCGCGGTTCTGAGTAGTATCAGGATACCACACAAAAATGAGGCAGATGTGTCTTTTGTCATTTATAAAAAGATAAATCACTTTTCTATAATACATCAATGATATTTCAATGGAATAAATTACTTATTAACTTATTCATGCTTCAAAAATGGCATCAATAAGTGATTAACATAGGGGGGATCAAAATAAAATAAATAAATGAAATAAAAATCAACCAGCCACCCTCCTCCCCTGACAAGTAAAGAACAGTCCCTACAGTGCGGTGAGGTTTGTGGACCAAGAAATGTGAACGGCTTGTTTCTCCTCTGATACGCCACATACTGTGTGCCGCCATGGCTCAGCTGTTCAGGTACTTTTGGGCAGTCATGACAACAAGTTATTCACCTGGAGCCAGACTTCTCCGTCGCCGGTAAGCCATTATCGTGCGCCGCCGTATTTGACAGGAATACATTCCTCTCCGTGTCTGTGACCCCTGTTCAACCCACAGCCGGCGGGATTCGTCTTTTGTTTCTGCTGCTGGTTCAAATCTGTACTCACACAGCGTGCTGAATGATTTATTTTGCTCGCACAAAACTATTTTTAGTCGCAGATGTGAGTGTGGTGATGGACGGAGTAAAATATCGCCACGCTGCCGACGTTTTACTCTGTCCGTCACCGCACGCTGTTTGATTGTGTTATCAAAACACGCCGCTATTATTCGGCCTTGCTTTTCACTTATTCCACCGAATACTGAATGTGTGTTCTTTTGCAATATTCGTCTGAATATATTCGGTTACCGAATATTCGGTGCATCCCTATTTTGGATTAATTTTGGAAAACAAGCTCTATTGCTAACAAAGGTTTATGATAGTTACAGGTTTTCTTCAGCAAAATAATCTTCACAAATGAGCACCACTTAAATGTTTTTTAAGCCTAAACGTTTTAAGCCTGAACTACATCACGGTCACATGACATTAGCTTTGCCACCATCACAAGGCTGTGAAGTCGTCTTTGGCATGATGGTGTTCTGTAGTCTCATTTAGCCCCTTGTTAGCTTCAGAATTCATGAGTGGGGTATTTACTGACATATTTTATGTTGTGGAACAAAACGTGGAAGTCTCTTTAGCTCATGTCAACCACAGACCTTATTTCACTGAAGACCCAGTGACTTAAAGATGAGTGAACCAAGAGTGCTAAAATGCTAACCCACATCTGGGTTTTAGGACTCATTCCTGCACCACTCTATTTACGTACATGGGGCCCAGATCACCTCCAGATGTGGTCTGAGTGATCGGAACCCAAGACACATTGAGGATGCAGTGGGTGCAAGCTCACCTGTGCATAGAGCTGTCCATTTGTGATGTGATCACCCAGGACACATGTTAACACCAGCTGTAAACAGGGCCTTGTATTTAACAGAGCAGTATCTGGGGCACCAGGTGTTGATAGGGACTCGGTGATGTTCTGATTGTACTGCTGGGGCATTAGAAGATGTTCAGGGTATCCATGGTATATTTCAGTTTGTTCTGTGTGTTGTCTTTATTTGTTATGTCAGCAAATTAATATTTGTGCGTTGAGTCCAAGCTTGTCATTAAGTGTATAATAACAGCTGTGTTAGCCAGCTGTAAGAGGTGAGATAAGAACTGGAGCTTATCTTGTTTGATGCTTTGCACACCACAGACACAGGGCAGGAGTTTTTGCTGTGGTCTCTCTGCTTTGTAAGCAGATGGACCCTCCGCTCAGGATTTCACTCTGATAACTTTAACAAACAACGTGACTCTCAGGGGGTAGGTAAGGAACAGGAAAACGTCATGCCTGAATGGAAACGGGGTTTTGCCTGCACAGCCTGTTTGTCTGTGGATGAACTGCAGGCATCATCCCTGATTGTTTTTGCATATGACTAACGGGGAGTAAACTGGCTGTTTCAACCCAGCTCTCCACATGCATTCCTACCCTCAGCTCCCACATCAGCTGTGTCTCAAGACCCGCATCCTGGGCTGGAATTGTGTTGCAGCTGCCAGCTCAAATTCAGTTACTTAAAGGAATACTTTATCCATAGAATCAGTCTTTGCTGGACAGCAGTTGAAGAATGCTAAACATCCCTGCAACCTATTGTTTGTACAAAACATGGTGAGTTGCATGACCCACATTGAACGAGCTGCTTCCAATTTGGGTGAAAAACCGGCGAGATCACACTTTCTGTTTTTAGATGTGAAGCCACCTCACTGATCTGAACTTCAGTGTGTACAGTTATATATTTCTGGGGTGTAATGAAGGTCCATAATGGTTAAAACAGATAGTTAGTGAAACAGATTGTAAAGAAATTAGATTAGAGAAGAAGTATAGTCCTGGACAGGAAACAACAGATATAATTCAGTCCCAGTGGAGAGTCTGTGAAGCACCACAGGGCTTGAAGTACTTTTTTCTGTGCCGCTGCTCTGGTGCATGTAACTTCTTAAATTACTTTATTAATTTTTTTTTACGGCACCATTTGGTGTATCGATCCTTTTTCCTGGCACAGAAAATACAGCGAACCTCTAAAAGAAAACATTTATTCATTGCGAGAGTTTAAAAATGAGGACATTACAATTTAATTTGAGCTTCCCTGCACTATACAGTGAAACTCCCTCAATTATTATATGGTCATAGAAGCATTTTTGAACAGCTTTTCAGCAAATCTAGTATATGTTATTCTATTAGGACTTCTCTTTTGATGCCACATATTCAAGGAAATGTATAACATATAATGTGGACTGAATTACTGGCCCTTTTTAAACAGGAATTGTGCAAATTTGCAGGACCACAGTTTTGTATATGGTGCTGCTGTTGCCTTTTGCTGCTCTGTCTTGTCTGTCCATGTGCTGTCACTCTCCTCTTAATTGCTCCAACACTATCAGATATAAATGTTTTTCATTGTGTAAGAAAATGGACATGTTGCATGAGAGTGTGTGAAAAATGTCAATTGCATGCGTCTTGCGAGTCGATGCATGAAGAGTTGGCAGCTGTGCTCAGTGTACAGTATGTACCAACGTGCATGTAAAGCTGAGACTTATGTGTGCGGCTGATATTTTACATGCACTACCCTGCATATGATAATTAGACGGGACCTCATTATGAACAGTTTTATGTCGCCAATTAAGTTAAGTTGTAGGTGACTTTAACACAACCCTGTTTTGGGCAGTTTGGAGTTTATATTTAATGTTCTGTGGTTTACATACATACATATATATGCACATGGTATTTTGAGCCCTGCGTCAGAAAAATGGCCTTCACGGTTTCCTAGGCCACACGTTGACATATTGAAATGTCTTATTTTGTCCAGCTGTCCGCCAAAAACCCAGACATATTCACTTTACAATTATGTAAAACAGAGAAAATCAGCAAATCCTGACATTTGAGAAGCTGTATCCAGTGATTTGTTTTGGCATTTCTGTTTGAAGAATGACTTAAATGACATCAGAATAGTTTCAGATTTATTTTCTGTCGATCAGCTCAAGCAGGTACCACGCCAGAAGGTTTTTTATTTTAAAGGTTGTTTAGAAATGTATATGATGATTGTCGCGAGAGACGCTGCATCACACTTCTCACTTAACACCAGGGGTAATCCTCGACTACATTCATAAGGCCCATGACCCGAGCTGTGACACTGGTTTCACAGGCTACAATAGCGTTCTTTCTTTCTCTGTTTCCTGGCATTCTGACCATCCATGTGATCATTATGAAGATGAGGGATGAAGTAAAAATAAGATTTCTGTACGTTAACTCGCTGTCTCCTGTAATAATGACCTTTTTGAGCCCAGTTTTCCATGGTCGACCAGGCAACACAGTACTCTGAGGATTTTTTCTTGGTGGAAAGTAAGCACTGAGAGAGTCTGTTTTCTAGTTCTTACATGCTGTACTCACTTTGTCACTGGTCTTACTGCTCACTTTAGTAATGCTGGGCTTTTCCAGTCATAGCAAAACCATAGCTTCACAGTCCCCAACCAAAATTAGTATTGTGTACACAAAATAAGCAATTCCCTATAAAGTGATTATTCCAATACTTTGCTTGTGGGAAGAGGATGTTGTGTGCAGCTATAGTTGTTGACAGATTCTAATCAGGCAAACGCCGTCTGGTAGTACAGCTACCTCACATATTGTAATCCTGTTTTATTTCATTGTGACTAGTGTTGTTTTCGGCGGCCTGTTTTATTTTAGTTTTAGTCTAGTCTTTGTGTCATACTTTCTATTAGTTTTAGTCACGTTCATACTCTTTTTTGTCTAGTCAAGTTTCAGTCAACTAAAAGTCTGAGTATTTTAGTCTTATTTTAGTCAGAATAATCCATGACTATTTTTGTCTCGTTTTAGTCAACGAAAACTGATGACATTTTAGTCTAGTTTTAGTCAATGAAAATTGTATTTTAGTCTCTTTTTAGTAATGCAATTCTAAATTAATTCTAAAATTAATTCAAAATTAGCTCCTATAGTGAGAGCTAAATATATATTTATTTATACAACAGTTAGTTCCGACCGAGTAATTTGATTGGACGAGAGGCATTCCATGAGTGCTGATATAGAGTATAACGTCACTGGGACTTGTAACAGGAAAATCACTCCACTCACAGGTGTATATGTATAATGAGCCGGTGAATACTGGGAAAATAACTCCCGACAGGGGAATAGAACCCCGACGAGCACCCTGCACTGCCGGCAACAGCTGAATCACCTTGTCAGGGTAGCGTCCCTAGCAACGCTGGGCTACATAGCAATGGTCATTACGCAGTAATATCAGACCTCTGAATGCCGCGACTGACCAATCAGAATACAGCATTTAATAGAGCCGTGTAATAAATGTAAATACAGCCGTTAATTAACCAACTGTCACACTCGCTACATTGACGCAAACTGACACTATAGCGTTACACCAAGAAGATGGATATCATCTTCAAGAAGATGGAAAAAGAAATACTGCAAAATAATAATAATAACGTGACTAAACATTTTAACGTTATTTCATCTCGTCTGGTTTTGGTCAACGAAAATTTTAGAGACATTTTGCAGAGGTTTTATTTTGTAAAACACTTTTAGTCTCGTTTTTATTCGTCAACATTATTGCATTATATATTTAATTATAGTTATCGTCACATCACCACCATTTACGTTGCGTCTTGTCTCGTTTTCGTCACGTGATAAAGGTTCGTTGATGACGATACTTAGTCATACTTTTCGTTGACGAAAAAGCAACACTAATTGTGACTTCCAACAGGGAAGCAATGTGGACATTTTTTCCACTGGCCTGTCAGGTGAGAAGGTCAGTTGGTGTGAAGTATTTCACAGCTTGAAAGATGGTCTTTTCACAAAACTGGGCTATCTATGAAGTGGAAAGACTCAAATACTTTTGAAATTGGTGCAATGTGACCAGAGAAAACAGGAAAAGGGTTGTGGCATTCACTTTTTGCTCAAGAGGTAGAAAACCAACAACTGCTCGAATTGCATTGCACCAAATCAATTAACACTCTCACGAGTGGGTGACGTAATGAGAGTTGGTATTGGCTTGTCTGAGAACAATATGGCGGCCGGCAGGTAACAAACAATCTTGTATTACAGCTAAAAAGTAAGCTACAATATATTTTTGAAAACATTTTAGGTGAGGAAAAGGCAGCGCAGCAACAGAATCTTGGTTCACATTTAATCAGCACTGCTTAGGTTTATCGTTTGATCTGAGTTTGGTCTTAGTTTGCATAGAGAGAGAGAGAAGGGCAGGTCTTCTCTTTGATCCGCTTCTGTACTCTTTGAGCCTGTGGTGGCGGTGGGCTAGAACTCGCCTGATTGGACCCAACCCGACCGAACAGGTTGGGTCTGGGAAGGACAGAAAATGAGACAAAGAGAGAGGGTGGCACTGTAGGGCAACTTGGTTAGCAGTGTTTGCTTCTGCCTCCCCAGCAGGGGGAGAAATGTTCGTAACATGCATTGAAGAGTGGTGATCATGGTCACCGCATTGCCATGGAACGCCATTTTCACGAGGGGCACAGCCGGCTCTGCTGAACCTAGGGGCAATTTAGAGCAACCTAACGTGCATGTCTTTGGATTGTGTTAGGAAGCCAGAGTACCCGGAGAAAACCCAGAGAACATGCAAACTCCACACAAAAGGCTCTAGCTGGCTGTTGAATTCAAACCTGGAATCCTCTTGCTGTGAGGCGACAGTGCGAACCACTGCACCACTGTGGCGCCCTGAAAATATAATAAATGAAATGTTACATGGGATAGATTTTTTTACAGTAGATATTGTAGTTTTTTTAAAACTGGGCTAGGGCCAAAATCTGCTGCCGTCGGTCCGGCTCTGGTTGGACTTGGACAGAAATTGTGCGGGTTCGTGTAAGGTTGGACCTGATCTTTTGGGCCGGATAAGAGCTCTGTGACGGGCTTACAAAAACTGAAAGCTGAAGTTTTAGCAAGAGTCCTAGAGTCAGTGAAAATCTGACAGATGACGTGTACATTTTTGCTGACAAATAAGCAGGGGGATCTCAGCTCATTTACACATACTACCCATGTTGTTATGACACAAATCAGCAAAGTATCCCTTTAATTCTTGCTGAGCATGAAAAAATGGAAACATCCAGGTCTTCAAAAATGTGAGCAAGTGTATAAAATCGTCCTCATATTCTGAGGAGCCAAGTGCATGTCGGCTAACCAGCCTACCTCCCCTCCTCCCAAGAGCTGAAAGGAAAGCAGGGGCTTTGAAAAAGAGCCTGTGAACAGTGAGGAGTGATTGGCAGCAGCATTCATTTCCTTCATGCCACTCTCCAAGGATCCTGCGGTTGAATAGGGGAGCCCCTGCTTTCACATCTTTTGTCTGAGAGCTGCTGCACTCAGACAAAAGATGGGTGGTTGCTTTACAGGAGCAACCACCAAATTGTTGCTCTTGTGTTAAAATGAGAATATTGGCATTGGAAATGTACAATCATGTTTTCTTTCCCAACTTTGTCCCTTATGACACAAGAGTTTGAGTTCTGCTGTAATCCTGTTGAGACCACTGCCATGCTTGAGTTGCACTGATTTAATTTGGCCGTCATTTTGTCGTCTTGCCTTCTAGTCTCGGCTGGCATTTCTAAAACAAGCTAATTTAGTTAGGAAACACACCTTTCTCAACTTAAAAAAAAAAAAGTACAAAAATATTTGACCTTGTGCGCACAACCCAGGCTTTCAAACTGCGGCCGTACTCACAAAGCCGCCCATGTAAAACAGCATCCAAAAATAGCGTGAGACGGTGTGCGTGCGACTTCTTAAATGACCTGTTAGGCTGCCTCGAACTGCTAATCATTTTTTCAGTAAACCATTTGATATTTGTTGAGTAAACTAAGGAGCCCCTTCAAGCAACAAATAACCATCAACGAGGTGCCTATAAAGGGACAGCGGCAGACAGCCTCACTCAGATTCCTTCCCCCTGCCTTCATCCTCGTCTGCCCTTGGGCCACTTCATGGAATAAAAGAGGAAACTGATGTATGATTTCTTTTGAAGTGAATCAAAGAAAACCACAGAGATTGTGACTTAATGTGTGTTTTTTTTCTTGCTGTAAGATGCTTTCAGATGTGACTATTTTTGCAACCAGAGCTGCTGGTGCTGTCTGACTGTAAAAAGTCAGTTGGTGTCTTTGGTTATGCTTTTCAAAGAACATACTACGTCATGATGACTTTATTCTGCATTCTTATAGCGCTTTCCTTTTTAATTTTTTAAACTTTGATACTGCTTTTCTTCAGTTGCTGGAGGTAAAGAAACTTGAGTTGGATTTGTGTTGGGACACGCACCAAAGCTTGGCTATGCCTAATCTTTCCTTTGGAAAGAAAGGTGTGCAGCTGCCAGAGAGAAAGACTGAGGGAAGTTTCCATCCAAATATGGCAGAAATTTTAACCAAATTTCCATAAAATCAGCAAAAGAAAATGTGAATTAATACAGGTTTCCATCTGCTACTGTTTATCTCACTCTCACTTTGGTGTGCAGTGTTATATTATGTCTTTTTTTTATCTATTATCTTTGCCATCAGTGTAAAGAACAGTGGCTGTCTCCAGATGAGTGCTGTTTATTCTTCAGGAAGATTCAAGTGTTTACCTCGAAGGTTACTGTAGGACAACTCAAATCATGTACCCACTCCTGTAGACTTCATAACCTGGATGATGAGTTCAAGAAAAATAACTCTCAAGTGCCCTGCATCTCCAGAGAGATAACTGTGACGGGATGGCATGTCAGGTGATTTCCTGCTGAATTTTTTAGCCCAATGCCTTTTGTTAGGGTGGATGTTTGAGAGCCAAGCTTTGCTATTTGATAACTGTTTTTATTTTATAAAGCAACCAGCAAGTCTTGTGATCATTTAAGATTAGCACTTAAAGCCCAGCTTATTCTGAATCTGGTTTGAATATGTCATCAGTCATACTATAATTATCATGTCCAAGTTTCCCTGTGGTTGAGCCAAGTTTTCACCGAGTCAGTGATCTTGTTATGAATGATTATGAATTAGCTTTATTGCATTTTTAACATGGTGAACCATTTCTAACTTTACATGAAGGAAGTTGTTGAGATGTTTTTGTACATTAACTGCCTGTTTATACTAGAGATGTACCGATACCACTTTTTCCTTCCTGATACCGATCCCTGAACCTTAGTTATCTGCCGATACCAAGTACCGATCCGATACCAGTGCCTAAAATAAAAATGGATGGGATATGAATTGTTGTATGTCTCAACTCCTAAAACTCTATGTAAAATATTAAGAAATGAATACATGATAGTAGAATGAATGCCATAAAACTTTTTTTTATTATTATTATCCAGTGTTATCCAAGACATTTTAAAGGCTACAGTAGAATGCTTTTTTAACTCTGCTCCGTTTCCATTTCGTTTGCCTGTAGCGTGCGTATGTGTAATGACGTGAGGCATACGTGGTATTGGATTGGTCATAGGCTGTACTCGCCAATACCTGATACTACATTTTAGGCAGTATCGGAAGCATTTCCAATCTTTGCGTTTGCGCCTATCATTTACACGTAACCGGCGTTTTCCTCAGCAAAAACTGAGATTTTAAAAAACTGCTTCCAAAGTGAAAGTTTTTTAAAAAAATATTCGTTTCTATGGAGATGTGTAGTAGTGTATCATTGCTTTTATCACTAGCACCAAGAGGAAAACAAATCACTGTGCATGTGCAGAACGTTCTTCTCTGGTGTTTAGCATATGGCGTATCGCCACCTACCGGCCTGGCATGGTAATTGCAGCAAAAAACTGCAGTTTCTGCGTTTTCAAGTAAACAGGGATATTGTTTAAACAACTGAAAGTGTAAACCCGGAATTTTTTTTATACGGGATAAATAAGAATCCGTTTTTATTTGTATCTGTATCCGTGTAAACAAGGCCTGAATGATGGTATGAATTGTAAGATATATGTTCAGATGAGACAAACCTGACCAAGCAGCGAAATGAGTTTTCTCTTCATTTTGGGTTGTTGTGTGTAACTTGTTGGACAACTTTAAATTAAGTGACTGCTAGATTTGGGCTGCATTGCAAAAAGTTCTGAACAAGTTCTCCAAGTTGTGTATTTTTGTATTACTAGTGCAGTGTCCGTTGAAAACATTTCTGTTCAGAACAAGCTAATTGGTCAGCCTGTGGTATTGCTGCTTGCAGCTTTCTCAGGAATCATTCATGCAAACAACTTCACACTGGACACTGCGCTTATTTGGGTCCTGACCGACACACCTGTGCCCCAAACAACTATAGGTTATAAACAACAGACTAAACTGCTCATCAGTCAGAGAGATTTTAGCATTGAGCTACTTAACATGATGTCTTTTTCAGTCACAGACCAAAACCCGCTCTCCTCAGTTTATAGCTTTTCCTCTCTGTCTGATATCTAAGACCTTTAGATCCCTCGTACATTACCCCCTCCTCTCCTGCCCGATTCATGCCTGTGGATTTGTTTGGAGTTTCCAGTTGATAGAGTTTCATGCAGGCCCTCATTTTCCCCTTCCTTGGTTAATGTCGCCAGTGTCTTCCCAGTGAGAGGCTGGAGGGAGTGTTTATCTCCCGAGCGCTCAGGGATGAAGGCTTTGGGAGGTATAGTGTCGACTGTGCGCACAAGAGGGTCTTTGTTATATCTGTCCTGGACCTTACCACCTGGCCACTGCCACCTTTTGTTCTCCTCTTTCAGTCTGCAACGTGATCCACAGCTCACAAGAGAACACTGCATGTCGATTTAAAACTTTACAGAGCCCAAAATGTTCAGACAAACTGAAATCCTGCTGTGAGTTCTAGTTTTGTGTTGACATCTGTATATGAAAGGAGCGGCCATTTCCAGTAGGTGCTCTGATATGTGGTGTTAATAGTAAGGTATCAGTTTCGGTGTCTGAACCAATACGAAAAATGTAGGAGGACTGAAATCTCCCCTCTCACAGCTGAAAGAAGTCACAATGTGCCCTTTAGCAAGGCATGTAAATTAGAAGGACTGATTGCACTGTGCAGCTCTAATGTGTTGGTGCTCTAGGAATGTCAGCAGGGTGTTTCGTGGAAAGAGCTTGTGATTAGTTTGGTGTTGAATGTCTGTCAAACCAGTGAAGCAGTGCATCTGTGGAGCTTTTCTTATTTCCCAAAAGAGTTATTTTAAGTGTTAGCGTCTTGTATAGCCTCTCAAATTGCCTATTAAAAGATCACGAGCAACTTCCAGTTGGCATGCTGCGAAGAATATAAGTCAGTTTGTGCTCATTGGGCCTCATGCAGGAAGTGAGACAACAAACAAATTTCCTCTTGTATTTGTTAGTGTCTACTATTTGTTCTCATTTTATTTGTGTCTGTGGATTTCTGGGATTCTTTTCTTATTTTTTTAATCTTATCTTAGGTAAGAAAAAATATGAGTGGTCTGGAGCACTCTTACCAAGACAAGAGAAAAACATATTTTTCAAATTCTTACCCGACATGAGGAAACACATGTTTTAAATTTGAGGAATATAAAAAATGTATGAATATAATAAAATCAAATTTAGGTTATTACATGTTTAATAGTAATTGAAATTATTGGATTATTAAAGTTGGGGGCTAAAGAAATACTATTGGTCCATTGATTAGGACTATAAAATCCCTTAGATAATATCACATGTGTTCAGCTTCTGAATGGCTTGCATGCTGCTCTTCGGACACATTCACACTGGCGCTATTTGGTCCGCTTTAAACGAACCCCGGTCCACTTCCACGGATAGTTTGGTTCGTTTGAAGTGGCATGAACACTCATTTGAACTCTGGTGCGGACCAAACGAGCGAACCCTGGTCCGCTTGAAAATTGGGGGTTTTGGTTCACTTGCAAGTGAACCCTGGTGCGGTTCACTTACAGTGGGATATGCAAACGGACTATCCAGCAAACCAAAAAGAGGAAGTGAACCATAGAGAGAAAGTGACGTAGGGCGCAGTGCATTTTGGTATTTTTGTGGTGACCAAGCTGGCTGAATGGGATGGATTTCTGTTTTTGGTCCTGGCCAATCAATGAGCCGGGTTTCCTTCTTCCTCATGCTTTTTTTCCCTTCCTGGTCAGTGGTCGTTTCCGGCAGTACCGCCCCCAAAAGAGCAGCTGTTGTATCTGCGTGATGATGTCCAGGCATTTTGGTATGCTTTAAAAAGTGCAGTCTGAAAGTGAACCGAACCAAATGAAGGTGTGAAATTTTTTAGCATTCCCCGTCCAATCGAACCGAGTCCCCCGGACTATCCTGGTATGAATGCATGCACCCTTAGATGCCTCGGTCATCCAGGCCTCACACAGAGAACATGTCTTTAGAGATCACATGATCTATTTGATAAATGAATGAATAAACGCTGACCTCATAAAAACGCACTGCTTCTAAAAACATTTTCTTTTAATTTCAGTCACTGTGTGTCCCTCTGCTGTTCTGAAGTATAAATCTGAGGTACTTTTATTTATTACAGTATTTTGATCTCATGTCATTTTCTACTTTTACTCCACTACACTTTAAAGGGGTTTTCACTCCACTAGAATTATTTGATAACTTAAGTTATTAGTTACTTTACAAATGCAAGGTTTTTACACATAACCCATATGAAAATGCATAAGTGCCACTGAAACGATTAGTTGATCAATAAAAATGTAAAAACTTTCATCATGGTTCCAGTTTCTCAAGTATGAGGACCAAATGAGAACCATTTCACCCCTATAGGTTACACAAGAACCCAAACATTTTCTCATAACTTTTCTCCAGATGCTGACTTATGAAGTAGAACTGAGTGTGGTTTATAACATGACTCTAAGCATTTGGTGACAAGTTCAGCCGAGGTTAATATGAGGCTTCAGCGGTATGAGTGGGAACCATAGTCGGGGACATGCAAAGAGGGAATTTCATACTCAAAAGACTGTAACTGTAGAAAGTACTGACTTGATTTGCCAAACTCAGACTGCTGAAGCCTTATATTAGCTTTGGCTAAACCATAGAATGTATTTTTGCACAGAGTAAAGATTGTGGATTTTGTCCACTGTTTCTTACAGTAGATTCATGTGAGAGAGGAATATATAAGAAAGCAGGAAAGGAGGGAGGGAATACAGCCGTAATAGAGCCAAGAAATGATCACATCAACAAGTACCTCTCTCAGAGTACTTTAATGTGGACTATGATGATTGAGAAAAGTCCAGTATACCATTTGGTTATTCAGAGTTCATTCAGAGCACAGTCTCAGAGTGCAGAGCCCACTGTGGGGCACAGACAGAGCAGCAAAATGCCAGGCTAGGGCAGGAAATTAACTTATTTGTCACTGCCACTGTGGCTGGTGGATTCCAAAATCTACCAGCCACTCAATAGATTACAGTTGTGGGGGTTTTTTGGCTGGTGAGTGGAGCAAACCAGCAGCCACTTGCATATTTTGCCAGAATTTGGCTGGTGGCCGGTGCCAATTTCCAACCCTGTGCCAGGTGCAGTCAAAGTGAAACTTAACTGTTAGTTATTTCATATAGATATAAAATGCTATATTTCTAAGAACAATTGCGCTCTCATTATAATGTTGTCTAGCATTTTTCCAAGCTACTTTTGAGGAAAGCGTCTGCGTGCCTGTGGAAAGCGCGCACCCTGCGGTTGAGCGCTGGGTCTAAAAGTTGGCTTTCTGCAGCAGCTGCTTGTCTAATCCAATCTATTGTTCTGTTCTGATCTGATCTGATCTGACACGATCAGCTCTAATTGATACACCACAAACTGATCCATGAGAGGAAAAAAAAAGGTATTTAAAGTTCCACCTGCGCTGTGTTTACGGACAAGCATTTATCGTACTGCCTAGTTGTTTTAATCATGTCCCTCTCTACTGTCTTTGACTATAGTTTGCCCGTTAGTCGCTGAGTCTCTCACTTCAAGAAGAGGGTATAGTTTTTTAATGACTGGGACTGAAGTTATTCTTGTGGAATTCATGTTTTTCACATGTCGAGCTTTTTCCTTCACATATTCTTTTTGACCGCTATGATTCAAGCAGTTACACCATAAAAAGTTATTTAAGGGCCCTTCTTCCTCTGTGCACAATGCAATGCAATTGCGGTCATGTCACTTGCTAAAAAGATTTTTGAAAAGCTTTGTGTGAAGACAAAGAGAAGAGCAACACAGACTAGCACTGCACTGCCCAGAATGAGGGAGCTTTAGTTAGGGATGGGAAATGATGAGATTTTGGTGCCAGTACCATCATCAATTATTTTTATTGGTTTGTTTTCTTTATCGGTTCCGTTTTTGATTTCTGATCAGTTTTCTCTGTGGGGAAAAAAGTAGGCCTTTCAGTGTGAGCCCAACTTTTTAGTATTGCTTCAACAGTTAGTATAGGAAGTTTCTAAAGTGTATAAAGTCTCAAATACATGGCGTTCCTGGAATTTAAGCCAGTATCTTACAGAAAGATGTCTCAGTATATTGCTAGTGTTTACACTCGTACTTGAAACGATCATTTGACAAACATTGCAAGCAGCACTGTTGTCATCTGTCATCATGAAATGAAACCATGCTTGGACCGTTCCATCCTCTCTGCCATGACTTCTCCTCGTTGCGACTTTCCGGCAGCGAGGACTGTCAGAAAAACATGCCGGCATCGATAAAAGGAATTGATACTCTCGGACAATTTGGAACCGGTTCTCAGTTCCCAGCCCTAGCTTTTGTGTGATTTGTTTATTTTGCAACAGTATGATCAGTTTATCAGGTCACTTAGTTGATACATGATGATGAATTTCACCAATTTGTCATTAAACAATGTCACATCATGTACTTGTGCATGCTAAGCATGAACAGATGATTTTAACAGCTGCTTATTATGGCTACATGTCACTGTGGGCCAAACTATACATCACTGAAGACAAGTTTTATTTAAACAGTTGTATGCATTAGATTGTGCTGATTAATCGAGGGACTTACTGACCTTTTGTTTAGGCTAATTCATGAGAAATGATTTTCACATTACAGGCTGCACATGTGAGGTATCGATATGAGTTGAACATGATGAATGAATACAGCAGTCATTTCTTTTAAAGATTTATTTCACCAACAAAAATTGCTGTCGTGTGTTTCATACAGTATTAAAATGTAAAAATAGAGGATTTATTACTGCAAACATGAAGTGTTGATTTAGATGTTCTCTGTCATTGTTATTTCAGCGTGCTCAAGTGTGCTGAGTGAGTGTTTTTTACATCAGTGCAGGTGATACAGTGTGTTCTGCCCTGGCTATTGTTAATCACTTGACACCAGCAGAGAGAAATGGAAATTTCCTGCAGGAAATAATCCCTCACAACACAACACGCTGCCAAGTTATCACACTGGAATTCAAACTGATGGTGTTGTTATTTTCCATTAGTGTTCAAGAGGACTGTTAGCATTAGAGATGTTTGGATCTGTCACAGCAAACAGCACGATAATGCAGTGAGGCTCTTTGTGACCAAACACTAACTAAGAGGAATCTTGTTTACAGGCACACCTTCCACTAATGCTGTTTCCCCGTCCAGAGAGCAGAGAGTGTGAGTCAGTGATGAAACCTCAGGAACCACTCACTCCCTGCCCTCGGTCTGTGTACACTGACAGGCTCCTGTTGCCATTCCTTCACATTCCTGTTTTGAAGTTGTTGCAGCGAGGGTGGATGGCTATGGTGCTGTTGGAGGGACAAACTTTAGTCAGACTCACACTGGTCCTCTTTGGGCCTTTATGCCTGGTTGCTTAGTTTAATTGGTATCAAAGCAGTGCTGCCCCATGTTGAGAAGAGGGAGGTGGAGAGAGTTGAGCCTGAGAGAGGTAATTATAACAGGGCTAAGCTGTGTTGCCCCTTGTACATCTGTGTATATATATATTATAGTATATATGTTAGTGTTGCACGGTATACTGGTACTAAAATAGTACCGCGGTACTAGAGTATTCCAAACGGTACTATACTGCATTTGGAAAATACCGGTGCTGTTTTAAATTGATTCAATTCATTAATTTATTTAATTTATTTACGCACACAAACACCTTCCTTGTTCCTACTGGAGCACAGATTGCGCAAGTGGTGTGTATGACAACACCTGTATCAACGTTCGCAGCTGGCACATGTGAAAAAAGGCAAGAGAAAGTCTGCCTTGCAAAGGGAGACAACACGAGACAACACCAACTTGGTGAAACATTTGAGCAACCAAACCATGATGTCTGTACTGAGGTATTTACCGAACCATGATTTTTTTTTGGTACCGTTACACCCTTACTGTTTATTGTTCTAAAGGTTTGTATCCAAAAGGACTTTTCCTTAGGAAAAAGTACCGAAAAGTATCGAAATTCATATTGGTATCGGTACCGAAACAAAGATTTTGGTATCGTGACAACACTAGTATACATCCACAACACTTTCGTTTGTTTCCCTTTTTTCATGAATTGAAATAAAAGATTGAAAATGTTTAGCGATGCACACAAAAGCAGTGTTTCCCTCAAAATTGGGGGGGTGCATCAGCAGCAGACTTTATAGTGTGTGTGTTTAGTTGGGTGTCCCTTTGTGATCATTCTGTGTCCCCTCTCTGAATTCAAAGGTTTCTTGTGGGTCTGTGAAAGCAGCGCAGGCTGCTTTGGCTTGATCAAAACTGAAAGCGAACAAAAAGACCCAGTGCTGGACCACGGGATGCACGGTTTACATGGGACTGCAGCAGGTTTCATTTAAAGTAGGTTGGAAACATGCTGGACAATACTAAAATAGGTGTGCTGTTGTTCTAAGAGTAGGGCGTTCTATTTCTGTACAAATTAATAAACGGTTAAGTTTCACTTTTGCCGCTCCGTCTGTGCCCAGACTACGCTCTGCGCTCTGAGAGTGTGGCGCTATAAAAAACTGAATGGTATATGTATTCCAACAGTGCTCCCAAGAAAAGATCCAGCTTCAAAAATAGAAAATCAGTAGGTGGCAAATGTTATCGTGGTGGACTGCCACGAATAAATGAATGTGTGGGAAACCCTGAAGTAGGTTCTTTCTCTCAAACTTGGTTTACAAATTGGTTTAAATCTGTATTAGTGAGCGCTTTGACTCCATAATCTATCCACCTGACAGGTGTGGATTATCAAGATGCTGATCATGACTACACAGGTGTGCCTTGGGCTGGTCACAATAAAAGGTCACTCTAAGATGTGCAGTTTCTTTTCACACAATGCCACAGATACCACTGTTGACCAGAGCTGTTGCCTGTGAACTGAATGTTTATTTCACTACCATAAGCTGATCTGGCAGTACATCCAGCTGGCCTTGTAAATACAGACCATGTGTAACCACACCAGCTGAGGATGTCCACATCCAGCGTCTTCACTTGCAAGATTGTCTGACACCAGTCACCCAAACAGCTGATGTAACAGTTGGTTTGCACAAGCAAAGAATTTCTGCACAAACTGTCAGAAACTGTCTCGGAGAAGCTCGTCTCAGAGGCTGGTCTCACACAATCTGGCAGGTGAAGAAGCTGGATTTTGAGGCACCCGGTGGATGACCTGCAAAAAAGGTTATTCAGAGGTGGTATTTTGTCTTAAATCAGTGTCCGGGTTCAGTTCTGGGTGAACGCAAGAATGTTGATCGGATAGGGTTTGTTGTTTTCACCAGCTAGAATAAGAGAGCGGGTTCAATCAGATGCATTACGAACTGGCGTGTTAACTGTGGAGATGTGCTGCTCAATATTATGTGATAAAGAAATATACCCTAATTTCACATGTAAGAAATGGCCCAAAATGATAACTTTTAACATGCTGCCTAATCAGATTATTTGAACAGTGCATGGTTATGTAGGATTTGCAGTTTTGGTTCAGGCTGCCGATCTTGTCAGTGAGTCAGGGTTGCACAAGCGATTAGTCATATGTGCGGGTGAGGGGCCCGGTGCGGTATTCCACGTCGCGGTGCCGGCTCAGGAGTGGTCTTGAAAATCAGATCCATGCAGGACTCTGTGTGGAGGGCCACAGCTGGCTCTTTGGAGCAGGTAAATGTTCTGCCAGCAGATACGTTTTACCAATTTTGCTCATTTATAATTGTCTCAGTGCTGAGAACATGAGATGGGATCTGTATTTTTAACTTTACATGTAAAAACTCACATTTTATTTTAACTATCTGTTTTAGTGAAAGTGTACAAGAAGCAATTTCTCAATTAATAGAAGGGAAATCCAGCACTTTCACTCTTCAGGCTTGGTTCGATTGTAGTATATGTGACATCCGTCCCCTCTCTGAGTTGGTAAATGCCTGAGAATGTTTTTAATTGAGCCAATGTGAGAAAGGTCTCTGAGTCGGTGCTTTGAGATAGCCCGAGGGTATTGGGGGAGCCTGGGCACATTCTTCCCCTCTCTTTAAACTAGATACTCACAGACTGATAGGCAGACCCCACTCTGCCAGACTATGCTTTCAAGGACTGATAGCACCGCCCCAGGCCGGGGTTGGGGATTTCACCCGCACACATTAGACTTGTATTACTTCTTGATGCAGCTGTAATGCCAGTGAAAAAACTTTTTTAGGCCTGTTCATGTGAATGAGACAGAAACACAACATGTTACCAACCCGTCCCACTCTCTGATGATCATGTACGATGACATTTCCTAGGCTATATGTTCACTAAAGACTGAACGGTTGATGTATGCAAGTCCCCTTTGATCTAAAGCATTCCAGTCCCTTTCTCTTAACCCTTCCCCTGCCCAGTTTTGCTTCCTGGATAGAAAATTGCGGTCATATTTGGATGTTGTCTCACTTGAACGTTTTGAAGTTTTCACTTGGGCACTAAGAGGGCTCAAGTACTAACAGATGTGGTTAGTCCATCTCTTTTATTGTGGGGAAACCCCCCTAATCCAAGCTGGCAGTTTGAGTGGATATTTTACCATTTTCCTCAGGCTTGCTCTGTGTGAGTGTCTAAATCTACCTCTAAATTAGAAAATGTCCTGCCTTTTATGTGCACTGTAGTGGTTTTTATCTGGATTTCCAAAATATTCAGTAAATGATCTCAACTCTTTCTCATAAGGTGCAATTTTATGTCCTCTGTCCTCACGCAGGCCTCGACGCAGAGCTCTACTATGTGCGAGATGATGTGGTGAATCATTATGCCCTCTCCTTCACCCTGCCTGTGCCCAGCGAAACCAACAGTCTTCACTTCTCATGGCATTCCAAGACAAAGGTAAGTCTGGAGTTTTTTGCTCTTTTTGCACTGCCGTTCAAAGTGAGAATTTAATGCCATTATTCAGCTTTGCTGTTCTTCATAAACATGTATAATTGTGAAATGTGGGGACAGAGTTTCCTCGCCTTTAGGCCAGCTGCGAAAGTAGTAATAGCATCCCAGCCGGCAGGATGGGACCATGGTTGTGTGTTATGTGTGACACAACCCCAGAGAGATTTAAAAGCAGCCAGCAGCGGTTAGCAGCTAACTCAAAGAAGAACAGCAGCCGAAAATGTCCGTGAGACACTGAGACAATGGGTGCGGTTACATGATGGCTTCTCATTCAGAATGAAATAAATCTGAATGAAATCATTCAGAATTAAAGTTTTTCCAGGTAGTTTACATGAGAAATATTCATTCCGAATGAGGGCTTACACGGGAGATCAGTTTAATCGCCTTTATTCGGGTCCATGCAAGGTTTGGGGCAGGTAAGGTTTCTGATTGGATAGGGGGCGGGGCGGATGTTGCATGTTTATGTTTACTGGAAGAAAACACTGTAGTCCATAACAAGATACTTGACGCCGCCGTTCTTAGTGCCTTTTTCAGGCTTGTTTTGCTTATATTCTTGAAGCAGCAGTACAACAACAACCTTGTTCTGCTTCGTCTGTTGAGGAGGAGAAGGGAGGTAGAAGGTCAAAGAAGGGAGATAGAAGATCACTCTGGACCATCTCTTGTTTTTAGAAGCTGCCATCTTGTCGCGCACGCTATATACGTCATCACGCCAGAGCGGCAAGGAAATGCATGCACAGAAACACCGGAATGAACTTAAAGAGGAATGAGTGTATACAAATGCGAGAAATTCTTTCATTCGGAATTAGAAACGGAAAATTAGAAATATTTCAGCCCCTTACATCAGAATGAATTTTCAATCGCATTGGCCATTTTCATTCCGAATTAGGTGTTTACAAGATCACTTTTAATAGGAATGAACTTTCATTCCGAATGAAAAGAGAATTAAACTGTCCGTGTAAACGCACTCACTGAGGTCTGGGAGCTCCTTACCCTCTGAGCAGAGAGTAAGATCGGCCTCCAAAAACAGGGGTGGTAAATTAATGGTATTGCCATGTTATGCCAAGTATTGTTTAGAAAGCACCGTGTTTACTGCTAAGCTATCTAAAATCACTCACTGGAGATGATGTCGCTGTTTGGTTCTGTGTAAAAATGGATAAGCAGAGTTAAGAAGGGACTTCTTAGCAGCCCTTTAGTGCAATCATTGTACAGGGCTATTGGATAACCATTTCAGTACATGCTTTTTTCCCCAATATGTTGATTGTCATTGTCCTATCTTATTGACAACACATCAAAGAAATACATAACAATAGTACAATGGTTTGAAACTAAAATAATATACAATACACACTACATAGACACATCTAAATACACTCATACTTTCTACATGCACAGAGATCAGGCACAATACCAATAAATCAAATTATTACCTTACAATTTTTTGAATTTCTGATCAGATAATGCCTATGTTTCCTCCTTTCATAATGTTCATATTTGGTTCCCAGAGCTGAAATAAGTCTTTTCACTTAACCTTAGAAATGTAAGTTAGTCTTTCCAGACCTAAACCCTCAGATAGCTCCTTTATCCACATTCTCAATGATGCAGCGTCAAAACATATCAACATGATGCAATAGCTCTCCTGGCTTAAAGAAGTCCAGAAGTTTAGTTTATTTCAGTGATTGAATGAAGTCCTCTGGATACATTCCAAGCACACACAGTTTGTCAGAGATGTTGAACACCAAGGTCCCTTTAAACGCCAAACATTTTATTACATCCTTTTCTTCATCATTCTTTGTTTATAGGTTGACTACCGGCTTGGCTTCCACATGGAGAATCCTATTGCCATGAACCAACCACGGAGCAACATCTCCAGTCAGGGGGAGGTGCCCCGTGTTCCCTCTGGTTTGTCAGATATTCGCCTTTTGTTGTGTCATATGCTCATAGGGCTCCTATGTGCTTCTTAGTTGTAGACTTTAAAAGGTCTTTCAAATGGAAACGCCCACGCAGCTGTTAGCAAAACAGAAGTGACACAGGTTAGAGCTCTAATAATTAAAATATAACTACAAAGGTTAGTTCAGATTTTATGAAGTGGGGTTGTATGAGGTACCCTTTCCGACATTGAACTGAAGCCTTTATATATTTCTCTTCAAAGCCACCAGATTCCTTTTGACAAAAAATATGCTGTATTATACCTCACAGACAGGGGAGTTGCTTTAGACTTTTTCCTTGATAAATTAATTTAATCATTTCTGAGTATACTGTAATGTGACAGTAGGAGTGGCAGAGTTGTATACGACATTGTTAGATTTGTAGGATTGTGCTCAACTTAAACAAGTTTTACAGCAGAGTTAATTAAAAGCCTAATCTTTATAATTCACTGATGTCATACATCTGTGATGAGTGATTCCTGGCATAGTTTCACGTGCTGCTGGGGGCCAAGTTTCTCTAAATGACACGTGTGTTCATCTCTCCCCAGTCTTTAGAGTGGACCTCTTCTGTTCCGGCAAGGTCGATGGAGAGGCTGTTTTAACTGTGCAGCTCAATCTGACCATCCATGCCAACAACTACACAGTGCTCAACTTCAAGAGGAGGAAAATGTGCTATAAGAGTAAGTATCTTAAAAATCAGCTAATAATCCAAACAGATGTGCAGTTAAAGGTACGCATCGAGACGGGGGTGCAGCCTTACTGAATGTTTTTTCTTTTCTTTTTCAGTCAGTATCATTATTTGTCCATCTGTAGTTTTTCATAGCTGACATCTTTATACGTAATAGCAGGGAAAGCACAGGTGTAATTAATAACAGCAATGATGGCTGTTCCTGCTGGCTCTCTGTGACATTTCGGTGGAACTGAGCTATCGTTAATATTATTAGTAACACCTGTTTTTTTTGTTGTTGTTGTTGTTGTTGTTTTTCTGTATGGAGGATGGAAAAGGACTAAAGTATCTATGTAAGAGTGTAAAGAAATACTGGAACAAATAAATAAGAAAATAAATACATAAATGTATGAATAAATACAGGAACAAATAAATATGTACAGAAATAAAATAATTAATAAATAAATAAAATGTATTAATAAATGCAACAATAAATAAGTGCACAAATAAATAAAAAATATAGAAATAAATGTGAAAATAATTAAATAATTGTATTTATTTACTGAAATCTGCATTTATTTATTTATTTCTATGTTAATTGTGGCATTTATTTATTATTTATTTATTTCTGTATTTATTTCCATATATATTTATTCCTTGGCGTGTAATTTTTCATCCTCCATATTACTGCTTTGACATTTTCAAAATATCTGCTGTGATAATAAAATAAATTGTGCCAAAATATATTCAACATAAAACACTGAGTGTGTGGAGAATTTTAGTGATTTACTGGCTGTGTGTCAGCACCGTGTGTCAGATGCTCTGAAGAGTTACAGTGGGAGATGAACAGGTTTTTGTGTTCTGTGTTCAGCTCTGTGCTATTTTTAAATCTGCCTGAAGATAATTACATGTGGCCAGAAGGTTTCTTGCCATATTCCACATGGAAACCAATTTATTCCCATCTTATTTTGAGCATGAGTCAAATTAGCAGCCATAAGAGAATCTTTGTTTGCCTGGGTGGTGCTTAGAGTGTACGCTGGGAAATCATACCTGTCAACTTAGTTCTAGACCAGTGTCTGTAGCCCCAAAGCAGAGGATAAATGATGATGTATGCATGTTGTTTTAATTTTTTAATTGCGTCCCAAGCTTACTGACGTATAGTCGTTTTTAACAACTGGAACTTCTCAAAGAATTTTTAGGAAGCTTAACCTATAAAAGCTATTCCAGGTTTGTGCTCCTGGGCATCTAACAAAATCCCTGCTTGCGAGGTTGTCCCTTCTTGTCATCTATGAACTAACAGTGAAGAATACTGGATGTTGGTGATTAGTTGATCAGCAAAACCCAACATAAGCCCTCCTGCTTTTTATCTTGCACTTTCTTGTTTCCTATCATTTAGTCTTCTTATGGTTTTAATTTCCTTTAAAGTTGGGGTTGGCAGAAAGAAAGAAAACAGCAGAATTTGAAAATATACCCTCCTCTGGAGCTCTGAACATCCCTGTGCTAAGTCCCTCCCACCAGACGACCACAGGCATACAGTCCCTGACAAAAGTCTTGTCACTTATCCAAGTTGTAGGAACAACAAATAATAACTTGACTTGTAGTTGATCAATTGGAATCAGAAATGGCTTATATGAAAAGCAAAGGCCTCTAGATTATGCTTATTATACCAAAATAAAGTTGTGCATCATTCACTGAGTTTTATCATTTAATCAGGACAGAAAGGTCAGATCTTGCTTGGACAAAAGTCTTGTCGCATACAAAAATAATGTACTGTAGAAATGATGCTTTATTTTGAATACACAAACATGCTCCAATAACATCAGAACATAAAGTCATGGTGCCTTGGGAAAAAGAATTAATATTGTGTATGACTCCCATGAGCTTGGAGGACTGCATCCATACATCTCGGCAATGACTCAAATAACTTATTGATGAAGTCATCTGGAATGACAAAGAAAGCAGTCTTGCAGGACTCCCAGAGTTCATCAAGATTCTTTGGTTTCATCTTCCAAGCGTCCTCCTTCATCTTACCCCAGACATGCTCAATAATGTTCATGTCTGGTGATTGGGCTGGCCAATCCTGGAGCACCTTGACCTTCTTCACTTTCAGGACCTTTGATGTGGAGGCTGAAGTATGAGAAGGAGCACCATCCTGCTGAAGAATTTGCCCTCTCTTGTGGTTTGGAATGTAATGGGCAGCGAGAACCTCTTGATACTTCAGGCTGTTGATGTTGCCATCCACTCTGCAGATCTCTCGCACACCCCCCATACTGGATGTAACCCCAAACCATGATTTTTCCTCCACCAAACTTGACTGTTTTCTGGGTGAATCTTGGGTCCATGCAGGTTCCAACAGGTCTTCTGCAGTATTTGCGGCAACTGGGATGCAGTTCAATGGATGATTCATCAGAAAAATCAACCTTCTGCCACTTTTCCACTGTCCATCCTTTCTGCAAGCTGTGGGCCTTGGCAAATGCAACACGATTCTTTTGTTGTCTTCTGTTTAATGCTGGTTTGTGAGCAGTAATTCGGCCATGGAGACCATTGCGTGAGAGAGTTCGACAAACTGTTCTGGTAGATACAGGAGTTTCTGGTGACCAGTTCTGATGTTGCTCTGCTGCAGTTGAAAAAGGGCTGGCCCTGGACTGCCGAAGCAACAAATGGTCCTCTCTGACAGTTGTGTTACGGGGTCTGCCTGACCTGGGCTTGTCATGAACGTCACCAGTTTCTTCAAATCTTTTTTTTTTTTATCCTCTCCACTTGACATTTGGATACACTGAAGATGTCTGCCACCTCAGCAGCAGACTTGGTCTTCGGGCTCTTGATGATCAGCACTTTGGTCTGCGGTTGAATCTTTGGCATGTTGTCAGCGGTCAGGTTGCACTTCACATGAAGGTCTGGTGTGCTGGGGTTCTTTTTATACACACCTGGGAATGTGTTAATTACAGTATTTGTCACAGGTGGAGCTCTAATCTGTGATTGGTTGAATCGTTTAAAGACACGACAAGACTTTTGTCCAAGCAAGATCTGACCTTTCTGTCCTAATTAAATGATAAAACTCAATGAATGATGCACAACTTTATTTTGGTATAATGAGCATAATCTAAAGGCCTTTGCCTTTCATATAAGCTATTTCTGATCCCAACTGATCAACTACAAGTCAGGTTATTATTTGTTGTTCCTACAACTGTATGTACATTAATGTACGTTCTCTGATTCTGTTTATCAGACCAAAAATGAGACAAGAATTAGTTGCGGCATAGGACTGCTATACCTGGTGGAGAGCTGGCAGCAGCTTTGCAGATGTGGTCCTCGGTAGGCGGATGTAGTGGCTCGAATTTGACCAGTGCAAACCCCCCCCAATGCAGGCAGGTAGCAGGCAGCAGTGGCAGGTCTGAGCTGTGTAACAGCAGCAACAGAAAGTTTGCTGATTCAGCTGGGAGTCTTGGATGTCCTGTCCTCCGGAGCTGGGGTTTAGGTTGCTGTGGCTGACTGGGGGTCTGTCTGCAGAGCTGCTGCCCGCTCTCCTCCTGGCGAGGTGGTGTGTAGTGGTGGGTGATTCAAGGCTTTAGCTAATGTTAGATACATGAACCTGAACTCAAAGCTGCAGCCATGAGCCATCAGCTCCATTCAGCAGAAAGCTAGGCTATGTTCTCCTTATCTCTGAAATCTTCTGCGGATATTGACATGTGAGTTATTTGTTTACAGCCATACTCTCTTTTAGACTCTTTTTTTGGGTTGCCTTGCAGTGTACGCAGTTGTTGCCAATGCTGGAGTAGCACCTTTCTCTGCAGGATTCTCATCCATTGAATCAGGCTTTCAACAAAGTGCATGCACATTTGCATTTGTAGAACAGCCAGTAGAAACGCCTTGTCACTGCAATGACCTTTGATTGGCCAACATCTCCGAGCTACATTTTCTAAAGCCTGTAGAAGTCTAGTTTTCTCTCAGTTCAATTGAATTACAATATGGTCAAAGTCTAATATGGGATTTTTGCTCAATGACACCAGAATGAAACTGCCTACCTCAGCTTTGAGGATTCTGCTTTTTTTTTCCCGACACTTATTAAAACACCACAGACAACATTGCTAAATTACAGAGACCACATTTACAGGGTTATGTTGAAAGAAAGTTTGAGATGTGGTGGAAAAACATCTCTCTCTATGTCCTCGGTGTATGTGATTTCAGCCATTATCAAGGCCGTTTTTAGTTTAATCATAAGGTTTTGTTTTACATATTACGCTGGGGTTGTGTGAATGAAGTCTGTATATTTTCACCAGAGTTGATATAATTTTCTGTCCTTCTCTCCGTGTGAACAGGAATCGATTCCGACCCAAAGATTCCCATTCCCCCCAACAACAACACTCTTCCACGGCCTGACTGTAAGTAATCTTCCCTCCACATCCTGCTCTACTTACCCCTCAGTAGCAACTCCGTGCATTGTTTATCATAGGTGGCATCAGCCTGACAAGACGGTGGCCAGATTAGTGCTGAGAAGTCTCTCTGTATAGCAGTGCACATTAGTCAAACTTTCCATAACCAAGGCATATGAGCTCAAAGAGGAGGATTCATTCTCCTATTGAAGTGCACTCTGTCACCCCCCCACCCCTTGGAGTGGCGGTCCTCTTCCAGGGGGATTTATTCAGACTCTTTGTGAGCCCACTGCCCCAGTAACAAAGTACCATTAGTGGGTTGTCTCTCTTCTGCTTGGGTAGGCCCGCAGAACCTGGGGCCCTCAGAGGCTTTTAGAGAGGTGATGAGAAAAGCTCTCAGACACTGGATCCTGGGCACAGCTTCTACTCTTCCAGGACTCCATTAAGCCTAAGTGGAGCCCCCAGTGCACTTATAGTTTCTTTCTCTCTCACTCATGTCTTTACCTCATCGCCTTACGTCATATTTTTGTTCTGCTTCTTTCATAAAAGCAAACACTGTAATAAGGGTGGTACTTTTTGTTTACCAAGTTTTTCTTTTGCTGTGTCTGATTGTCAGTATGTATGGAGGACAAAAAATGACAAATTAAATATAAATAATAAATGTTTAAATGCATACATAAATAAATGAATAAAGAAATAAATGCAGCAGTTAGGACCTCCTACCTCATTAACACACACACACAAAAATATGAAGATTAATTAAAAGTTGTTCAAAAATTAAGAAGGCTTTCGTTAATGAGGATGGTATTTTTTTTGCAACGATAACCCCATTTTACCAAGTTTCTTAATTGCTATGTCTTGTTTTTAACCTGTATGGAGGAAGAAAATTGACCAACAAAGTAATGATTAAAAAATAAATAAATGTGTAAAAAAAATAACTAAATAGAATAAGTAAATGCTGAAAAATATATGTAAGAATATATGTAAGAAATAAATGCATAAAGAAAGAAAGAAATACAGAGGTTTGGGCCTTCTATCTCAGTAACATACAGACAGAAAAACTAAATAAATATAGTTGTACAAAAATGTAGAAATAAATTTAAGATATTTATTTATATACTGCTAAATTATCAACGTTTTGTGCATCAGTCTATTTATTTCCATATTGATTTAAACATTTTTGTATTCAGTTATTTAATTTTTTCTGTATTGATTTCAGCAATTATTTATCCCTTTATTTATTTATTGATATTACGAATAATAATAATAATAATAATTATAATGACTTTGTTAAGGACAGAGAAAGGCCCATAGCGCACCACATGAAAACAGACAATCATCTATGTAAGAAAATACAATTTATTTTTTTTATTTATTTCTGTTTTTATTTTTACTAATTCCTGTATTTATTTTATTATCATTATTTTTTATTTATCTTTTTTTTTTATTATACTTCAGTCACTTTTCATCCTCCATATCTTTGTTCTGCTTCTTTCGTAGTAGCAAACACTGTTGAAGCTTTCTGTAATGGTGACGGTATTTGTGTGCAGTTATTACCCATTGTCCCACCTTTGCTGTGTCTGATATCTAACGTATGGCTTGTTCTCGTCAGTCGACGGTGTGACCGCCCCCACCACCTCCACCCAGGTGTTCTATATCAGCGTGAGCGTCTGCTGCATCGTCATCTTCCTCGTGGCCATCATCCTGGCCATCCTGCACCTGCACAGCATGAAGAGAGTGGAGATGGAGGACAGGTTTGTTTCTCTGGTTTGTCCTGGTTCCAAACAGACCTTTTGTTATGAGTCATTTAAGCCGAGTACACTCATTATACTGAAACTGATGAAAACCAGCACACAGCGCAGCAGACTTACAGCCGTGTATCTGTCACCTGTGGAAGTTATGTTAGTGTTTTCTGCAGAATGCTGCTGTTCAAAGACCAACAAAAATAGGTCATCTCCACAGAGAGGATTATATCAAGTTGAAACCTGCACTTAAGATCTCCCGTTGTTCGCTTCCTGTAATCTCGACTCCAGATGGCTGTAGGCAGCCACACTGGTTATTGATGTGAAATGAGATCTGAGCCTTCAGGACAGTAAATTTAAATTATACCAAGATTGTTTTCTCACTTTCTGTGGAAATCTGACTCATGTGATAATTAAATCTTAAAATAAGTTGCTGTAAAGTGGCCTTGATTTGATCATTATGGAATCCTTATTTTATATAGGAATATTTGTTGGTCTGTCAGATCAAGTTTCTGAGCAGCGTTAGATCAAGGTATTTTTCTGTCTTTTATAGCTGAACTGAGACGTTGACTAATCAGTTAGATTAGTCGATCAACAGAAAATTCGTGTGGCAACTATTTTGAGAATAATTTTAAAGCAAAATGTTAAAAAACCCTCACTGGTTTCAGCTTCTCTGATGTAAATATCTGCTGTTTTTGTTGTCTT
This sequence comes from Epinephelus fuscoguttatus, assembly GCF_011397635.1. Taxonomy (NCBI): domain Eukaryota; kingdom Metazoa; phylum Chordata; class Actinopteri; order Perciformes; family Serranidae; genus Epinephelus; species Epinephelus fuscoguttatus. The sequence continues at coordinate 37,091,005 of NC_064761.1, forward strand.
TTATGACAGGAAACTGAATATTTTTTGGTTCTGGAGTGTTGGTCTGATAAAAACAGAAACTGAAGATGTTACTTTCAGCTCTGGAAAATTCTGATCAATATTTTCCTGTGTTTTCTGTAATTTTATGGACTGTCAAGAATATGACCAATTTGAATTGATAATGAAAATTATCATTAGTTGCAGCCCTAGTATTTAGAGTTTAAGTTAGTTTGTAATGAAGTTTGGAGTCCTGTCAGGGAGTAGCGATGCCATGGCGAGGACATTTTCCCACCAGTCTTTGGTTTTACTGATTACACTTGGCATTTTACATAAAAAGAAAACTGCTGATGATGCTCATTATCTGCAGCACACTATATTAAGTTACAGGAAACTGGTTTACACATTGCTAAGATCTTCCCTAGCTGAGATGTTCAGGTCTAACGTTGGAACCCCATTTAGTAAATCACTGGTTTGAGACTAGCTTGTAGAAGTGAGAAGAGACTTCACATGCAAACTTAGTTATAGCTTTACAAATCTCTGCTCATAAACAATCCTTGGTGCCTCTGTATAACGACTCTGTATTTCTTCTCTGTTTTCAGCGTGAGTGACAGCGGTAGCTCGCAGGGCCTGTCTCAGCCGTCCACACAGACCACACAGTACCTGCGGGCTGACACTCCAAACAACGCTGCCCCCGTCACCAGTAAGAGATTTCACCCCCTCTCACCACATTACCCACAGGCGATCAGATTCAGTAACAAGATGTAGCATCAGTTCATGTTATGAAATGGCACCTAGAATTACATTCAACCTGATTCAGATTGACATAGTTGTTTTCCCTCTTCTCACACTGGCATCTGCAACTGTGTGTGCTTTGCCACATGCAGTAATGGACTGTGAATGACCTAATTAGCCTAACTAGTATCATAAGATTGTAATGAAACACAGAGCTCCTGCAGTGATGGTTTCTGACTTTATGGTGCTACTGAGCAATGTGTAAATGTGCGCACTGTGTGCTTTGCGTCAGGCCAAGTGTTCAGCTGTTAAGAGAAGCACAAGCAGGCTTTTATATTGATGTAAATATAGAACAAGGTGGGGAACACAGACACACAGTAACAAAGTTATCGTAAGAGTTAAATCGAAACATCTGACTTCCCTACCTCAGTGGATTATACAGTTAGTGAGTGTCTGGCACATTTTAGCTCTTTGTTAGTTGTTGTTGGTGTTCAGAGGCAGTGTGATTACTCAGCCAGCTCTTGTTGTCTTGACTGGCTCCCATTATAATTATGGGTAAATCTGTGATGTTTTAGTGGAAAGAAAAGGAATATTCTGGCAGGCTTCACACTGATCAGTTTGTGTTTATCATGTGGATTTGGCCTTTTAATTACAGTGCAAGTGACAGGGCCACGAAATGAGAGTCAAGGTTGCCACAATAAAATGTCACCATTGTTACAGCAGCCCCAGAATTCATATGACATTTTGACGAATATCTCATTAGTCAGATGGCTTAAGTATCAACAAATCATTCAATAAATAAAAATAGAAAACAATACAGCAATAAATGAATACGGTGGGGAAAAATATAGTAAATTGACACTGAAATAAATCAAAAAATAAATGAATAAATGTGAATACATATGGAAATACTGGAAAAAATGTTGATAATTAAACATTGCATTAATGGATAAATAAATATCTTACATTTATTTCTACATTTTTGTACGATTATATTTATTTATTGCTGTTTCTGTGTCTCTGTGTCAATGACGGAGGTCATAATCTCTGTATTTATTTCTTTATTCATCCGTTTATTTATTTATCCCTATATTTATTCTTTTCTTTTTTTAATACCTGTCATTTTTAATCCTCAAACTTACCATAATACACATTTTTTCCCCCCTTCCATACTGTTACACAATTTTAAATTAGATTTGTGAATAGATTTTAATATTCAGTTAGTATTCAGTTTTATTTTGAAGGAATAGTTGTTAGATTCAAGCCTGATAACTGACCAGCTAAAAATGAAACAGAGCAAGCGCAGAATATTAAAACAACAAAGGCAAAAAACTATTTAACAATCTAAGACCACTCTATGAGAGACAATAAAAATGATGATGTAAGAAAATAGATTTAAAAGCTGTAACAACAGAAATAGTGGTAAATGTAAAGCAGAAGTGAAATAAAAACTGGTTTAGTAGATTAAAAAGACAAAAAACGATAAAAATGATCACAATAAAATTTCCATAAAAAAAAAAATATAATAATATAGTTAAAGAAAATCTAGCCTAAAAAATGGGGGGGGGAACTAAAAAGACAATTAAAATTAATAAGGATAAAACATGATAGATATAAAATAATAATAAATATAATAAAATAGAAGATAAATTAGAGTAAACTTTTACAACATAAATATAGTAAAGTAAGTGAATAAAATAATGTAAATAATATATGTATAAACCATTCCTAATCAAAAGCCTGTGTGACTAAGTGGGTTTTGTCATTGTATGATCCTTCATCGCCCTCTTGTGGTCACAAACCCACATCTCACTTCCTGTTATGCCCACTTGCCTTTTCCTCATAACCTGTGCTTTGCTGAATGTGATTGTCTGCACCACCATCCACCCTTTTTTTTTTTTTTTAATTCCTGATGGGCAGGTTTACTCAACTTGCGAGCATGCCTGGTTTGATTAGTGTTGTGTGTTATCAGTTGACAGTATACAACCCTTCATTCATTCGGGTCATGTTGTAATTTGAGCAAGCTCACCATTACATCACTTCTTTCTCACGCCCGCTCTCCTCTCCTCTTGTCATCAGACAATCACCCTGGTTCTGCACCCATTCTCCAGCTTGCTGCCTCCTCCTTCCAAAACCCTGGTGTTCCCCCTCATGAAACCAAAAGTAAGTGTCAGTGAAGCGCCAGAGACGATTTAATCCTCAGAGCTGTAATACTGTTTGGTCGTCTTGTGCACCGCAGTGATGAACGTTAACACTTAAAACCATGTTTTGTCCATTTCTACTGTTTTGTGAACAGAAGAGTGAAAGCACATGTTTTATAGAAATTTTAAAATTCCTTTCCTCTTGGTGGCTCGTTCAAGCCTCAGAATCATGACCTCTCCATCTCACCTGCTTTATACTAACATTTTCCGTCGGCTTTGTTGGGAAACTTGATGTGCCATGTGTTTAAAATTAGATAGATATTTATTAAGGTATTTTGAATTGAATAGTCACGGAAAAGCTTCGGCAGTAAGTGCTGAAACAATATTTTATTGTTAAGGAAGTCAATTCACAGACTTAAACTCACTGTTGACAATTTTGACAAGCGATTCATCATTTCATTCATTTTTCAAGGAAAAAATGCTGAATCTTTTCTGCTTCAAGCCTCTAAACTGTTTTGGATTTGCTGCTTTTCTTTGTTCAATGTAATTGTAAATTGAATATTTGGTTTTTGAACTGTTTGTCAAATAAAACGAGTCATATAAAGATGTTTACAAGGGCTCTGACCACTTGTGATGGGAGTTTTGACCATTATTTTATTACTACTTTTAAGTCATTTTGGATTTTCAAATTAATTGATGAATCATGACAATTGATGAATGAATTGATTCCGCAAATAGTCGTTAATTTTTTAGCAATTCCTCAACAATCTTAAAAGAAAGACGGACAGATAATGCACCATGCCACACTGCAAACATGGCTCAGGAATGGCCCAAAGATGTGACAAAGACCTCAAAGTGTCAACCTGGCCTCCAAATTCCCCAGATCCCAATCTGAATGAGCATCTGTGGCACGTGCCATTAACTCACCTCACAACCCACTGGACTAAATGGATCTGCCGCCAACACACTGGTGCCAGACACCACAGGACACTCCCAGAGATCCTGTGTCCATGCCTCCACAGGTCAGCTTATGGTGACCAAGAGTTACTCAGACCAAATGAGGTGTGCATCAGTGACTTTAAAAAAAAGGTAATTGTTGAGCTTGCTTTGGATGGACACTATTGTCCCACAATGCACTGCACAACGGAATTGGAAGCACCGCTCACAGCTTGTCATCAATTGCAGAAAATAAACGTCCCTTTTAGTTTGACCTCCAGGGGGCAGCATTGACCTGTACTGTGTTACTGCTCATTATACAGTTGACACACTCCAGCAGAGATTTAAACATTTAATCAAAGTACCTTATAAAGCCCAGATCTGTTTCTGAGATTTAAACCTCATCTTGACGCCTCTGCTTCATTCTCACACATCGAGCTCACAACTCAGGTTTTCTGAACAAAGTATCAGACAAGAGGAAGAAGAGGCCAAGGGCAGATTGACTGTCGCTGCCTCCAACTTTATCTGGAGGTTGTTTTTCAGTGAGTTTCCCATTGTCTGCCTTGTCCCCTGGTTTATCTACAATCTGTCTAAGCAACTGTGCACAGTTCATCCTGGCAGCGAGCTGCAGACACAGGAGGTTAGAATGTGTTATCTCTCATCACTGACATGTTGTGTACACATGGAGTGTGTTGATATAAAAGGGTCGTGTATACTCATGTTTGTTCGTCTGTGTAAGGGATGTTGTGTGTACTTTTTTCCCAACCAGAGTCTCTCCGACCTCAGTAAAGCAGCGGCCATTAACACTGAGTACGTCTGTAGGTTATGTAATGTAAGTGCTGTAATACAGGACTTAGCGTTGATGCAACATGCGCAGGGTACTGTCCATGACTGTGTTTCTTGTAATTGCTTGAATTCACTCAATTCAACGGCAGTACGGAGTGCATTTCAGCAGAAACCTATCTGTGTGTGAGAAATGCGTCCCTGTCAAAAGTGATGCAAAGCAGAAGTCCCCCAGGTTGTTTCCCAGTGTTAATCTGGGTTAAAAGACCTGTCAATCCATTTAAACGTGTTTTGTTTACACTGGGATCATGTGTGCCTTTAAAACGAGTCTGTGTTTTTCCATCCTCACAGGTTACCCCTCTCTCCGCATTGAGAAGAATGACCTGAGGAGTGTCACCCTAATCGAGGCCAAAGCTAAAGTGAAAGACATTGCCATCTCGAGGGAGAGAGTCACACTGCGTGATGTCTTGCATGAAGGTATTTGTCTCTCCCTTATTCTTCCTGAAGTAGCTCTCACGTCTGTGTTCCTCAGAAGGGTGTGAACATTATCTCAAGGATTCCACTGAAAAGTGGAACACAAATTCAGAGTGTCTGCTCTTGGCTCTTCAAAGAGGTGCTGCTCACTGGTTGTGTCATGCAGAGTGGTTAACATTTCTTCCCCCTGCTCTGCTCAGGAGTGTTGTTGTGTATGAGAGGTGCGGTTTTGAGTGGCATGTTGGTGGAGAGGTTTTTGATGGAGTGGCTGTAATTATTAACATCTCTTATCACTTCAATCATACATAGACATAATAGGTGCATGCATTTTTTGACCTTGTGCTGAGGTCTGAGAATTACCCTTAAAAACTCCCTGACAGAAGTTAAAAATAAGACATATTTGGCAAATGACACACTCCAGCTTATGTTGTAGGAACATATCTATGTTTTTACTTACTTGCATTTACACAAACAGCATGAAAACAAATTGAACATGTAACAAGAAAGATCCAAAACCCATAGGATCAGGTTGCCAGTCTCCTCAAGAAAGAACTCTTTGAAAATGCAAACACAAAGAGATGTGCACAAATGAAACAGAGCAATAAAACGCTGACATTGAACACATAAAATACCAAATGAGACAGAAGATTCTCAAGATAAGAGGTCAATAAAATATGACAGTAAAGAAAGTGGCATGAGCATGTAGGGCCTGATTGAAACGATTTAGCACAAGTGCATTTGGGGCGTGTCCAACTGGCCTTTTGGAGTTGAACAGCGCATTATCTGGGTGCAAAGTAATGCGCCATGAGTAACGGACTTGTGTTTAGTCCATTAATTAATCATAGTTGTTTTGGGCGTAACATGATTCCACCCTTAAGAGTGTCATCTCCCATTTTCTGTAGCAGCCAGGTGCACCTTAATGTGACGCATTGCTAATTACATGTTGGATCCTAATGCAGTAAGAGCTGTGATGTCATTGCAGCAGATATCACGGGACACTGAAGCAACACCAAGCAAACTTGAAACTGCAGCTCTAAACTCGACAGAGGAAACGGAACTAAACTTTTAACTTCTGATATTATCAATGAAGCTACGCTGCTCCTCGTGTGTAAATGTGCACAGTGTCCCTCCCTCCCTGCTCTGCTCTCTGCTACGTTCACATTTTACAGAATCTAATAAATATTTGCCTCATTAATGTTGTATTATTTCACACACCTGCAACCCATCAGCGCGTCCCTTTGTGTGTAACAAGAACAGTGTATGTTGTTAACCAGCCTATGGAGGCACTTCTTACTATTTGAATAATGGGCCCTTTAAATAGCAGGAAAATGCTGTGACACAGTCATTTTCTGCTGCCTCAAAATAGCAGTTCACCAACAATGCACTTGACCACACCTCATTTTAAGACCTCCACACCCATGGGCGCTCAGATGGACGCTATCTACACAATGTGGGAACTGGTCATGAAAATGACAACTGTGTCAGTCTGATTAAGCAATGAAAGTTGCACTGCACAATATCTATATCGTATATCTAATAATTATCCATCCATCCATTTACGTAACTGCTGATCCTCTTGAGGGCCGTGTGGGGGCTGGAGCCTATCCCAGCTGACATTGGGCGAGAGGCGGGGTACACCCTGGACAGGTCACCAGACTATCACTTTTTTTCAATATCGTAGATAAGCAAATGTACGTGGTACGGCAACAGTCAACATTTGTATCACAGTATACCTTGAAACCGGTGTATTGCCCTCGATCAGAGATATATTTTGCCCCGTTCAGAACAAAATGCAAAGTATAATCAGAAACACTTTTCTGTTCATAAGACGCAACAGGCTCAGCGTCTTTAAGATTTATACTGTTCTACTAGTGACTGTTAACAGCTGTGAATTGTAACTATCCAGGTTACCACTTTGGAAACTGGTGCGTTAAATATTAAACGTGATTTCTGTTTATGTTTAGTAGCTAAATGAATGCAGCCATACAAAAAACATTTCCATCATCCATGTATTTGTGTGTCTGTGATGGAAAAAAAAAAACAGCTGGTGACCTATGAACACGAATTCTGCTTTTTTCCCTGCAATGTATGAGCATGCCTCGTCAGATCAGTGTCAGTGGAAACTTGCCATGAACCCAAAATAGCAAAAGTTTGTTCTTGCTGAGGCATATTACACATTGACAGAAAGCCATAGACAGTGAAGTTTCTAAATCTCTTTCTTTGGCTTGGTATCAAAGATAAACACAACTATTTGGGCTTCAGTTTGGCTCGATGAGAAGTTCGCACTTTGGATGCTGGATGCTTTTGGAGACAATTCAGCATCGTCATGGAGTGATGGAACTGAACAAGACTGTACTTCACTTTCTGGAGATTTGCCCACAGTGGGGTTTAGTGTGGTTGTGTGAATGATGTAATAGTTACCCAAGGGTGACTGTAGTACAATGGAAGCAAAGAGTGTGGGTGTTCTGTTTTTAAATGCTGCTTTAAGGCCCTCTGATGGTTTATGCTCTTTGTTTTTGTCTAGAAAGCGAACGAGAACATTGGCAGTGCCTAATTTTTATTTTTTATTTTTCTGTAAAATCTCACAAAAGTAGGGATGGGAATCAAAAACCGGTTCCAAATTGTGCGATCTTTTCTAAATTCTATGCCTCTGAGCTCTGATTAACATGCTGGCATCGACCAAAGGAAGTAATCTGACAGTTGCGCATTGCAAAACTAGTGACGTAAAACTCATGCGTCTGCACTGCTTAAAACTTGCAACAACAAGGAGCCATGGCGTAGAGAGAGAAACGTTCCAAAGCCTGGCTTCAGTGCCGCTTTAATGTCTGCAAAATGAACATTCCAAGTGAGGGTGGAAACACCAGCAAGAAGCTGGAACATCTTCCACGCAACTTGAGCTTAAATTCCAGGAATGCCATGTATTTGACACCCTACGCACGAGTGCTACTGCTTCCCAACAGAGCATCACGTCCTTTACTGAGGTTAAATGTCCTGTTATGATAACATTAGTGCCACACAAACAGACCTAGCAGACTTTTTCTTTGACTAAGAAAACCAATTCAATCTATACTGGATTCAGACTCAGAGATAGTAAAATATTTGTGACGCTACAGACATGTGTAGGCCTACTTTTCTTCTAGAAAACTCATAAGGAATTAATAAGTAAATGATAAAGAATGGGATCAATATGCAGAGTCTATATTGGCATTGGTATCTGTAAAATGTTATCAGTTACCATCCCTATACAAAAGCTGCAACTGAACCCCTGAATCTCAAAGATATATTTAAATATCTCTTTGCTAGTGCCGTGGCTCCATTGATGGCATTGTTAATTAGTCGGCCCGTCATTTATATCTATACTGAAATATGTCTGTGAGGCTCAATACCAATACACCCCTTGCCCCTGCCACTTAGCTCTTACCACTCTGTTTTGCACTTTCACATCAAGAGGTATGGTGAAGCGTTGGGGCTATATGGCCCTCCAAACAGAGGTTTCAAAGAATCATGGGCAGCTGAAAAAATCATTGGTAAGATCGCTGCACAAGCGATTAAAGAAATCTGAAAATGTGTTTTCCGCATTAACAAAGATTTAAAAATTAAAATAGCTATCATCTAATCTTTATAATGTATTATGGTTCTTTTCTTTATAACAAGCATTACAAAAAAATGTAGTAGTATGCTCATGTCTTGGCAGCTACGTGACTAAACATGTTATTTTTATCATAGATTTGTGCATGTCAGTCCTACATTTTGACAAATATGCTTCCCCAGAGTGGAATATGCTGCTGAGTGCTCCAGAATGAGTCCTAAAACCCAGAAATGAGTGAGCATGTTAGCACTTCTGGTTCCCACATCTTGAAGTCAACTGGTTTTTGGGTTAGATGCCTGAAACAAGGTCTGGGGCTCACCCAAGCTTAAGAGACTTTCACATTTTCTTCTATGACATAAAACACACCGGTAAATACCTCACTTGTGAATTTTGAAGCTTCTATGTGTCTTAAGAGTCGAATGCTAACAAGAGGCTTAATGAGACTACAGAACACGGCTTTACTGCGGTGCTGTGGGGGCGACATTAGTCATGCAACTGTGTGTGTAGCATTTTACTTCTGGTGATTGAATTTAACCCTATGGGCCCAAACGATGCATAGCGTGTCCAAATTCACACCCGTTCTTCTCTGTGGATTTTCTCTGCGACCATGTGTCATAGCGAGCATATCACGTGAAACAGCAGAATTGTAGCTTTCCGACAAGACCGAGCACTTGTCCGTAGTCCAATGTTTTCACAGCGAAAAAAAATGATAAAATTACACTAAAATTATGTATAACAGAGCTTTCATACAGCTCTGCACACACATTACTCTTGGATGGATTACTCACGAATGCAGACTCGCACAGAAATGCCATGCATATCACATGAAAGCGCAGGACCAGAGCTTTCCAATGATACCACACACATCATTGTGCTGTCATCCCATCACGCTATAAATACAGATCAAGTGTCTACAAAATAAAAACCTGACGAATTTCTTTACAATCCATTATACAGATCTTGTTATCAGTCACTTCATATAGTGTGGAATATCGTATCTTACCGCGTCTTAGGCTTGCGTGTGTTTCTCCCTGTCTATCCACATTTGTAGTCCAGCTTTCAAGTTGCAAATATCTCCATATTGTCCAGTTGACACTTCATCAAACATTGTATGACAAGACCAGCGCACTTCACCTTTGCGCACCCAAACAACTGAGGCCTAATTATGCATGCATGACAGGGCCGTAGGAATTTCTTGCAATAATGAAAAAATACTGGTAATCATGTCCACCTGGCACAAACCACATGTTTTGGACAGCTGTGAAGTGACAGAATGTCCCAGCATCATGGTTCTTATATTGCCAGATTCCAGACAGTCTCCCCTCTTCATATATGGTAGAATATGTCATCTTCCAACTTGCTATGGTGAGATACATGTAAAAATGTAAGAATTTAGTTACACAGATTTGTTGTTTTTTTTTTCATTGATATAAAAATTAATATAAATACAGGCACATAGAAGGACATGAAATGATGGCAAATCTGGATAGCCCACATTGTCCTGAAAAAACAAGATACAGCATGTGTATGTAGCCTTTATAATGACTGTGATATGAGCTTAAAAGTAAAGGCAGTAAAAGTACCCCAAAAACGCCTAGGGCCCATAGGGTTAAGCTTCGAAAATCGTAAAGGTGGTGTTCATTTTTGAGTATTTCGCTAAACAAAATGTGTAAGTTTCATAAACGTTTGTTTGCAGCAGAGCTTATTTTCTACAGTAATTCAGAATCTAATGCAAAAATCCCATCGGCTTTTTGACAAGGCTTTTTGACAACTAGTGCAACGGTCACTTCTGCGTCAGCCTACAGAAAGACATGATCCCTGGAGCACTCTGTGTTAGTGCAGACTGGCAGGGAAGGAGCACTGGTTGCTACTGTTAGCATACAGGAATTGGGCCTTAAGTCTTGTTAAGCTGGCTCTGATCTCACTTGGCTACACTTTGCTTGTTAACGACATTTAGGCAACTGTCAGCAATATGTCTTCTTTTAGTGTTGAACTCTACATCCTTTCATGTCTTTTGTTCCATTTAAGATTTGCAGTCTTGTTGATAACTTGCCCTTCCACTGAATCCTTTTCTTATCTTGTTTGCGTCGGACGTGACTAACTTTACTAGTGACTAATTGTACTTTGCATGGGTGTGGTGATCAAACATGTTGTTGAGGCTGAATGATACACATATCCGCTCTGGCGAGCTCATCCTGTTATTTTTTCTTGTGTAATAAAGTAGCTGGAAACTTTCATTATCATTTTGATATTGCTCTTTCCACAATGGTGGTTAGTTAGTCTTTGTTAGATGTATGAGTCTTTTTATCGCAGTGGTTTTAAGGTCAGGTTTCAGTCCAGACCCTCCCTGGTTTAAATATTGATTCTAGGTAGTTAAAGTTAGCTGTATGGTTTAAATTACCGCAACTAAATTATCAGGATCCTCCACGGCCATCTGCAAGGAAACACGCCAGCAAATTATCTGTACTTGAGTATCTATCCAACTTGCCAACTGACTTGCCAGTGCAGTCATGTATCCACACACATCAGATCCTTCACACAAAATGCCATGAATGAATAATTAAATATCAAAAAACACTAGAGATAACAACTAAGAAACGACAAATAAAAGACATACAACTCCATGTCTCAGAGATGGTTGAACTCTGAGTGGGGTTCTTGTTTTTGGGAGCCGGCAGGTCCAGACAGGCTTGACGGAGAAGGCAGGGGCGGGAGGGAGACAGTTAAACACTAACCCTGTTGTTATGCTTCGCCTCTTCTCCTGTTGAAACACAGGGCACAGTTAGCCTCAAGGCTCAGATCTTTTCTCTCAGTTTATGTTGATGGTTTATGTTCTTAAATGGCATTTTACCTCCGTAAAGTCCTGGAGCAATGGGGTGACAGTTTAGACAAAGGAGATGATGAACGTGCTCACTTGGCCTTTCCACATCATATGTATTTCTGAATCGTTAAGCGATGAAAGGTCCTCTGAGCTCCAGTGAATCGCTCTTGTTTTGGCGCTCGTCAGTGAGACGAGAGCCAAAGCTGCCTAATCCTTTTAAGAGACAAAGCATTTTAAGCAGAAGCCTGTCCACCTCTGTCCACAGATCAGCCAGGCGTGGCGACCTGTGAGCGAGGTGACATTTCGATCTTTGTATGTGGTGCCTCTGGCTGTGTCTCTCCTGCCCTTTCCCTTCCAATAAAAAACCTGTGGTTTGTCTTTGACAGGCACATTTGGCCGCATCTTTCACGGCGTGCTGCTGGACGAAAAGGACCCCAGTAAGGAGAAGCAGGTCTTTGTGAAGACAGTGAAAGGTACGTGCTCCATCCTGGCTGCAATGCACAGCTGAATGCACATTTGTCAAATAAATGAAAATATTGTCAAGTCATGTGTGTTGTAAGTTTTCCTCCCTCTCATTGATGTGCAGCTCACTGTGGGTTTTCTAATAAGCAATCGCTGAAATGCCAAAACAAGATTGTAAAGACGTAAAACGAATGACGAATCAACTGAAACATACGTAGCTACCCAGTAAATACGCACACCGATTTGACAGCTAATGAATTATATTTCTTACTCATGCTGCAGGGTTTGCATGCCAGTGAAAAGACTTTTATACAGGACTGTCAGGTTCTTTGTTAGCGGCATGTGTCAGCTCTCTCTGCCAGCTGCCTTCTGACCTCTCCATTCTCTTATGTTTACTCAGGGAGGGGTGGATACCACTCAGTGAACAATAACCCCATGCCAGTCTTGGCTTTGTTAAACTCTTTACTTCCTCCTCATGGGCCTTTTGGGAAAAGAACAATACTGCTTCCATAAGTACTAGACGATGGCAAAGCTGCATACACTGATTAAAAACTGGACCTCAGTGAGCTTGGCACAAGTCAGTTTTCCTCTGAAGTTTCCCACTACAGTTGATTGTTGGCACGGAAATCTGTGGGGGAAACAAATAAAAATCAAACAGTACATGTTGTCTGAGAGCACAGAAATGATATCCTTAAATTTTCAACTTTACTCTAGTTTTGCTTAATTTTTAATCCGATTTTGTGTCTGTTGAAATTGTTCAGATCATGCGTCTGAGGTGCAGGTGACCATGATGTTGACTGAAAGCTGCAAGCTTCGTGGACTTCATCATCGGTGAGTGGAAGCAAACTCGAGTAACTGTTTTTGTTTTTTTTGTGCCACTTGACTTTATGTGACAAAAAATGTAGATATTGAATATAATAGAATTTCAAACAAGAAAAAACACTACATATTCCCAACGTGGTCTGCGTCTTAGACCATGATGCCATTGTCACATGCTCAAATCACAGTATTAACCAGTACTGTGGTTAAAGACAGACGTTGGTTTTTCCTTATAACTGTTGTCCACTTCTGCGACAGACTCAGATCATAACATAGCAGTAAAAAAAATCTGGTTTACTCCGAACCCAATGTCGTACTCTGCCACAGCAGTTCCTGTGGTCGTCTTTTAAAAAGCTCAGTTTGAATGCTGATGAAAGAACCCCACATTTTTACACATTGGGGTGAATTCATAAAGATAGCACCATAAATTATGGAACACTGCTGCTAACTGACCCGTCTCTGATTCACAAAAGACATGGACATGGAAAATGCACAACAGAAGGACACGTTCAGGAAGGTTAGCGTATGATTGGATAGAGCTACGCATTTTAAAGTCACCCACAATTGCTGCATGGAGCTGTAAGCAGTGCTGTACAGAATAGTATCGTGGCGTAAGTGGTAGTAAGCAACACAAAGCATTGTGGGATTTTAGGATGCAGAAGCTGCATTACAGACAAACTATCCGTAGACGACCGTGAGATCCAGCTTGGTAACACGGTGAAATGGTGAACGTTTGCTGCATAACCGTTCTCACGACCAGTGTGGGAAACGGATCGCTGATGGAGCACGAGTAGCTTTCCAGCTCGCAGAAGACACTGTGCACACTCCACTTAACCACTGGAGCTGAGCATCACCAATGGGTTGGAGGTTCATTAAGGCAATGATAGTGCATAAGACATAAATAACATTGACTGGTTTAGAAAAAAATCAAAATAGCCTCCACATTTACAGCTAAACTTAATCGCCATGAGGGAAACTAGTCCCAAACAGTGTCCAAAGACCAGCAACAACAACACCACTGCAACAGCTGCTTTAGCTGGAAAGCACAGTAAGTAACCAATTTAATCACAATGTGACCCAAGTGAAAGACAAACTGTAATGACTAATTGTGATGCAGTGTTGGCCATGGGAAAAAAATGTTTGTAAATCTGCAGGTCATACACCCATTTGTGAACTTAAGGTAGGCCTTGAGAGATTTATAATTTTGGAACTGCTCGAATGTGTTGGCACTCAAACCACAAATGAGGTCGGGAAACACGTCCGGAAATGTGACATTCAGTAGCTTGTTAAAATTGCCTGACCGCTGGCTACTACTCCCCAGAATAAAATGCGCTGTGACATCATCGCCTATTCTCTGTTGGCCGTAGAACCTTATTCGTGTTGACTGACAGTTGAAGTTCACAGAATCCTAACCAATAATCATCAATTTAAAAAAAACTGTGAATTTTTCTTCTCAGGTGCATTCATGAACGCATGTGCATGTGTAAGGTCCTCTTTGACCCCTGTGAAACAGCGCTTCCCTGAAAGCCACAGTGTAATTCAAATATTGTGAATTTACTATGCATCTGAATATATCAAACACTGAATGACAGCATTGTTTGCATTAAATTATGTCTGAGTGATCTAAATGCTATTGCTTCATTTAGTGTATAGATTTCAAAAGGAGCAGAAAAAAATGTCTTGGTGACAGACAAAAAAATATACTTGCCTACCACAATGGCAGGCAGTGAAAAAAGTTAACTTAAGACACTGCCTCCAACTCTCTGAAGAAGCTAATAATTTCATTGCAACAGCGCATGGCAGTAAGAGCTGATCTTAGATGTTAGAGGTTATTTGCTTGGCAGCACAGTAACAGTGCGTTTTTAACTTTTGCAGATGCTTTGAGAATTACACCGTTTCTTTTTGTCTTATTTGCGCAGGTTTAGCGGCCACAAAAGCTGCCCTGTCCCTTCGTGAATTTGCCCAAGTACACTGAATTTTGCTTAAAATTAAAATAGAATTTGTATAGCTATTGCACCAACTTTATCTGGAGGTTTGGTACTTTCACTTTCTTTACATGACAAAAAATTGTCGTCATTTTTGCCCGCTCCTTCCTCTTTCTTCTTTTTGTGGTCAGCAAAATAATACTTTGACACTTCCTCTTCCACAATTTGGCAATAATTTGGAAGCTGACCGGTAACACGTACTTCGATCTTCCAGTAATCCCTTTGACGTGCAGCTACACATTTATTCACAGTATGCTCTTGTCTGTTACACGCTGTTCCCGTTCTTCAGATTGTCTTTCTCTCCACCTGCAGAAATCTGCTGCCTATAAGTCACGTATGTACAGAGGACGGAGAGAAGCCCATGGTGCTGCTGCCTTTCATGGCTTGGGGCAATCTCAAGCTGTTTCTGCGCCAATGCAAGCTAGCTGAGGCTAACAACCCACAGGTGAGGCTTCAAGTCAGCATACATTTGGTGGATAAAAGAAACACGAATCACTTATTTAACCATTAAGATTAATACCTTAATGTAAGCCTTGTATGGCATCGCATTGAGACATTTATTAAACTATTAAAATTAATCCCCCTGCTTGGAAGAAAAGTCAGATGTTATCCAAGAGTGGAGCCTGAGAGAAGGTTTTGTGTGTTTGCAGCAATCAACACGTACCAGTAACTACTGTTTACACTGTTATTAGAAGGACTGTTGATATAGTCATGAAGCCGGTGCTCAAGGCAGAGATTTTTATTCGCTATGTAAAGACAATCAGGCTTTTGTACAGGTTAACCCCAGGGAGTCTTTGATGTGCTTGGCAAAGCCACAGCACAGATCCAACCGATCAATCAGCTGCAAAATACAGATGCAGCAAACACCTCGCAATCACAAGACGAAGCATGCCATCCATTTGCATTAATCAAAACCGCTTTGTAAAGTTTCAGGTAACACATCAGCACCTTAGTTCTCAGCAATCTCATTATGTACTCTTGGCAGTTGTCAGAGACAAAGACATAGTCATTAAGTTGTGCTGTTGCAATAAACATCGAGCTATAAATCAGAAATGCATCAGCACAGGTGAGATTAAGCTCCAAGGAGGCACAATAATATAGTGTGGCATTCATTCTGAAAGTGAACATCTGGTTTGGAAGATAAAAAGAAAAAAAACAAAAACAAAACAAAACACTGTTGACCTTTTCCACAGTTGTCATTTTTCCACTGACAACCCAACTGTTAACTTAACCTGACTGAACTGTCTGGTACCAGCTCCACACATCTCAGTTTAACTTGGAATTGTTGCCTTAAAATGTTCTTATCTCTGTTCACTGGTTGCCAGGACTTTGCTTTCCTGTGTTGTGAGATTAATTAATTTAGGTTGTATCAAGCTGTCCACTGCCTGATGATTGAACAGCTGAAAAACTTCCACTGTGTGTGTGTGTGTGTGTGTGTGTGTGTGTGTGTGTGTGTGTGTGTGTGTGTGTGTGTGTGTGCGCGCGCGCGCGCGCAGCCGACTGAATTAGATCGGATACAGAAATACAACATGCAACACTCAAAAATGTGTTTTTCTTCAGTTTATGTCCCCACAAAGTCCGACCTTGACTAGACTGACTTGTATCTTTGCTCTGGAGAGGTGTTGCATTCCTGTACTGGGGGGGAGATGTCTTTGCACCTCCCTAAAATCTACGGCTGCCCCTAATAGTCGACCAAAAGTTAGTCAAACAGAAAGGTTATTAGTTGGCAATTAGTTGCTTAGTCGCAGAAAAAACAAACTCTGTTAGGAGCTGCGCCTTGTCAAAATAATTTAAAACCTGTATGACTGGACCATGTGGGAATTTAATTTGAAAGGACAGACACAGGAAGTGGCCACGCTCAGCAGTCAGACAGGAGTCAGGTTCATTTCCAGGGCTGGTACCTGCAGTTATTCCACAGGCTAGTTAATAACATGTCGGGCAGGAAATCCAAAGTGTGGGATCATTTTGAGAAAGTGAAGGACGAACCCAAGGTGATATGTAAACTCATCTTCATTGATCGACTACAAACATGACGTATCATCTGAAACATGGAAGTAGCTACATGTCCATTAGCCCACAGCGTCATTAACAGGCGGCTCGCTCAGTGTGTGACGTGCACTTGTAGATAAAATATAGGCCTATATTAATGAAGGTTCATTAGTACGGTTTGTATTTCTCTGTAATGTAGCACAGTGTTAACAATGTTACTGATACTATTCTTTCTCACACCTTCAACTCAAACCACCAAAATATATCATTTAATAATTACATTAATATCGTAAACATGCGGGCAACTAGTCGACTAACGGCCTTAAATGACTGAATTTTCTTAAGGGAAAACTGTGTTAAACAAAATATTAATCAGTATTTTTACATACTTTAAAAAACCAATATACGCATCAATATGTGGTACTGTTACTCCAGGAGCTCTCCTACAAGGCAAGGTAGTCTTTTAAGCTTTACAGGATGTTTATACACTTGGTCCCAGACACACCTGCTGGCAGATCTATTGTCTACAAGCCCTCCTGTAGCTCCGAGCTCAAAACAAATAACTTTCTGAGACTCTTGCTCAAACCTTTGAGTAAGGGACTTTCTGGGATTCAGATTGTTTTCCATCTGTTGCATACAACAATATTAAAACGACATTATGTAAGAACTGTTACATTTGTGATTCGGCGCCTCACAGTTTCAGAGCGGTACACCGCTGTCGTAAAGACAAATTGTGCCTGCAGGGTTGCAGGTTGCAAACTGTTTATACTGTCCTGATGTAAACTGTAAACTGTAGTGATCTGTCTCACAGATGCCAACTACAGCGTGCAGACGTGCTCATAATGACAGTGCTAACATGCTGATGATAAGCAGGTGTATTGTTCACAAGTTCACGGTCTTCATTCAGCGTTTTAGCAAAAAGAAAATTAGCCATTTAGCATGCTAGCATATGCTAATTGGCACGAAAGAAAATTTAAAGGATCATCAAAGTTATTACAGCTCATCCCGTGACTGACAAGGATTCTCATGAACCACATTTTCTAGCACTCCATCCAACAGTTAATCAGATATTTCACTCAAAACCACAAATGTCAGCTTATCATGCCAGCCGAGGAAAAGTCTTTCTGGTTCAGTGGATATTTGCACCAAGCCGTAGCAATCCATCAAACAGTTGTCGTGATATTTCACTAAAAGCCAAAAGTGTTGACCTGCTGACGGTGACAGAGGACCGACATTGCCTTCCCTAGAGCCATGCCTGTGGCTCAAAACACGAAACAGTTAGTCGCTCCCATATTTGACCCAGAGCTGACTGTGTTCCCATTCAAAGGAAGTAAGAACAATTTGACACAGAAGACCAATTTCACCACAGTAAAGTCACGTCAGCTCCGATGTGGTCTCCTGTCCTCGCCCCCTCCCATTTTTTGTGTTTTTCCTGTCTCTGCTTCTCAACTGCACGTTATGTCGCTCTCCCTCATTTCCTTTCAGGCCGTCTCTCAGCAAGACTTGGTTTACATGGCCATCCAGATTGCATGTGGAATGAGCTACCTGGCTCGCAGGGAGGTCATACACAAAGACCTCGCTGCCAGGAACTGCGTGTAAGTGTCCCTGACCCGGCTCAGAGCTGCCGTCACCTGTCTTCAGTTCTTCCCTGTAGCTTTCAGGTGATTTAGTCTGGAATTTAATTACTAAAAAGTAAAGATGCCAACATTTCTCTCGTGTCTCTCCCCTCCTCTGACAGCATTGACGACAACATGCAGGTGAAGATAACAGACAATGCCCTTGCCCGAGACCTATTTCCGATGGATTACCACTGTCTGGGGGATAATGAGAACAGGCCAGTCCGCTGGATGGCCCTGGAAAGCTTGCTAAACAACGACTTCTCCAGTGCGAGTGACGTGGTAAGAATTACAGTATGCTGCAAAACACAGTTCGCTTCTCATAGATTTAAGGGTAAATTTGGTATTTTTCAACCTGGGCCTTGTTTTCCATGTTTTTGTGTCCAAGGGATGAATGGCAACAACTTTTGAAACTGAAGTTACCGTGTAAAAGTACCAACTCGAGCCATTTATGCACTGTAGGGTTGCGGTTTTGTGGTGTTTCTGATTACTCTTTTATCAAAATGTCTGTCTCTGTAGGGATCCTTTCCATTGTTGTCACTTATAAAACAATCTGAGCCTGTCAGTGGTAAAAACAAACCCTTTTATTGGATGAGCATTGAAGTTGTGAACATGCCACGTGTGGTTACATCACAGCCTGTTTTGCAGCTGTCAACTACAGCATTTTTGTATTGCAATGCTTTGTCCATTAGTCACTTAGACACAAGTCATGGAAAAATAGGGGCCAGGATGACAAATATTAGACTTACCCTTTAACCGTTAAAACATTTCCTGCCTCTTAAGGGTTTTCAGTAACTACAAAATGTTCATGGTGCAAGACAGAGAGGGTGATGCAGGAAATAGCACCGATTGTATCCAAGCCATTCTTAAAGACGCTTGGTCAAGGTGTCAAAAGGAAAGGAGGTGCAGTGTTGAGGTGCTCCGGCTCTTCCCTTTTTCCTGTCTCAGGATAGCAATGCGGGCGCGGCGGAGACAGTCGGGAAGCTCAACGATCCTTAGAGACACCGCTCAGACACCAGACAGACATGCCCCCACCCCTCCGCATTCCTCTTATGGTCACAGCGCTTCATAGTAATCACCATCTCTGCCCTGCACTTACAGTTAACAGAAGCCTGGCATTATCAACTAACTGAGCTTCAGGGGAAGTCCAGACAGAGCTGCGTAGCATCATAAGAACATCAAACACGCCAGTGTTACGCGTGTGAATACGCCATACCCCTATGTCACTGGTTATGCATGTTTGATACTGAGCTGGACTGGATGAGAAAGTGACTGTGGGCACGTTCAGGCCTTGTTGGGAATGTCTGCCTGGGCACTGATGTGGGTAGATTACTGTATATCATGTTTTTCCTCTGAAGCCCTCTCACCACTGTGCCCTCTGTCCTCAATCACTCCCTACACTTCCTTTAAAGGCTCTGTGTCACCCCATCACAGGTTATGACATATTAACTACGCATGAACAGTATACAAAACTCACAGCTCACTTCATAGGCACGTCATGCTTTGGTGCAAGTTTAAACGATACTTCTTTTCATGTATTAACAGACAGTATCTCCTGACTGAGGTAACATTTCTCCACCGGCAACTTCAGTAAACTATTTTTATTTTAAATATAAGGGACATTTCAAACACCTCTGTGTTAAGGCAAATTCATGCTGTAGCCAACACAAGTGCAGTGCAGTGAAGCGCAGTTAAGTTTGATTAATTTGACACATAAAATACACATAAAACATGGCTCAATAGTGACATCATTAACATTAACGTAACTGCTTGTCCTGATACAGGTTCCGGGTAAACTGGAGCCTATCCCAGCCGACATTGGGTGACAGGCATGGAACACCCTGGACAGGTCTCCAGTCTATCACAGGGCTGACACATAGAGACAGACAACCATTCTTGCTCCCATTCACACCTACAGACAATTTAGAGTCACCAGTTAACCTGCATGTCTTTGGACTGTGGGAGGAAGCCGGAGCAACCGCAGACTCTACACAGAAGGGCCCTGAGTGGCCAGTGGATTCAAACCCAGAGTCGTCTTGCTGTGAAGCAACAGTGCTTCACCACCACACCATCGTGCTGCCAACAACATAAACAAAAGTACAAAATCCAGCTCCATTATAACTCACAAGG
Source organism: Epinephelus fuscoguttatus (assembly GCF_011397635.1). NCBI lineage: Eukaryota > Metazoa > Chordata > Actinopteri > Perciformes > Serranidae > Epinephelus > Epinephelus fuscoguttatus. Next base: position 37,111,461 of record NC_064761.1, read on the forward strand.
TTCACAGACAAAAAATGTGTCTTATACTCGACATATTTTCCCCACATATACAACATGCTAACATTAGCTGTCACAGTAAATAAAAGCATCTTTTCCATTGAGGGAAATGGTTCTCAGTTAACAAAAGTTAACAGGAGGTCATCATTACAGTGATGTGTAGTTACATTTTTCGGGAGGTGTATGCCAGACTACAGCCTAGGGTACACTTCTACGCAGTCTACACCAATGCCAATTCAGTGCAGTGCATTCCCAAAAGACAACAGGTCGCAACAGGCTATAAAGCTAAAAAGCAGTGCTTATGATATGAAATAAAACTAATTTGAATAATAAAAAATAAAACCTGTGCATTGGGAGGAATGTTACACTTAGTTTAACCTTGGCTTGGCTTTCAACATTCAAAGCACCCAAACGTGCATCATCCCAGTCATCGGCACATCTGGGTGCTGTCAAATGTGCATTAGCATGTATGGTGTTTTTTTCATACACAGACCCATAGCAACGTCAAGCAATGACAACACACCGTCATCATCTTATACACAACTCACTCTCTGTGTTGCTGGGAACCCTGCAGGAGGGTCTCCTGGCATTTCATTTGCGCTTGCCTTAGTGTGACTGGCTCATGCCTAATTCATACTTCTGCGGTGCCTATGCAATCTGTGCAGGCACCTCTCACACAGATACATAGTAGGTAATTTCACACATGCATGTTGGGACCAGCACTGTCCAGAAATCCTCCCTCCCAGCTTTGATATCCAGTCAAACTTATGCAGCGTCTCATGTATTTGGCGTGAAGTTCCATTTTTCAGGAGTCTCTCTGCGAGCCCCACAGACCGTCTCTGCAGCTCTGCGGAAGCTTTGTGTCTGTTTCTCTACGGAAGTACAAATTAGGCACTTCACACCACAGCTTGTTGTGCTAACCTCAGCGTATGTTACTAAGAGCCCATGGCTAAAGGTTTTTGGGTGGAGCTTGTGCTTGTGAGCTTTGGTTCCATGTTATGTGCATCACTCTCTGCATGCGGCTGTGTGCATCCAGCTGTGACGGGTCACGCAGACACAATGAAACGCTGCTCTTTTCAAGGATAATCTGTCATTTTCTGTTCATAAGTCACTGTCAGGTTCACAGGAGCTGCCCAGTTATTTTAGATAAGAATTAGCCTTACTCCCAAAATTCCAAATACCAAGTGTGACCTTAGATACGAGGTAATAACACGATTATGGAAATGCTTCTTTTCCTCCTGGGAGGTCAGCGTGAAGGGTCAACACAACAACACATGCAGGGCGGGTCCTTGCTGACACGGGTCCTTGAACTCTCAGTCTCCCTAAACACAACGGCCACCCAACTGTTTACCCTCAGTCTCTTAACAGAAACTTTCAGCAGTGATTTATATTCCATATAAATTTTTCAACATAATTTCCTCGCATTGTTCCTGCGAAGCATTTTTTGCGACTGTTCCCCACGGGCTTTTCCGCACCCTGAATAGGAATGGTGGTCGTGTTGATCCTGTTTGATGATAACACATTAAAGACAACAGCTTGTGTTGATCGTGTTTAAATAAATGCTCAGTGCAGGACTCAGTGTTAATCCTGTGTCGTTTTTTTTCTCCACAGTGGGCCTTTGGAGTGACGCTGTGGGAACTGATGACTTTGGGTCAGACGCCATACGTCGACATCGACCCTTTTGAGATGTCGGCCTACCTGAAGGATGGGTACAGAATAGCACAACCAATCAACTGTCCAGATGAACTGTACGTTGGATTACAGAGCACACACACACACACACAAATATACAAACACTATTTTTTCTTTTCCCTAATAACGTGCTTAAAGATGCTGAAAAAACAGAATCCATTTACCTGTCCCTTCAAGGTGTTACTGGGACATACAGCTGCATATCGCCAGCCTGAAGGTGAAAAGAAAGAGCCATATATAATGAGAATAATTTATGGACTTCACTTTGAACCATGTGTTAGTTTACATTTATGAATAAATACTAAAAATGTCGGCGTCAGAATGATACACAGCATCTTTATGGATTTTGACACGACCACCCAAAGCCTGAGCTTGAGCTTGCATCACAAACTAATCCACCCAGGTGGTCCACCACTGCAGCCCTGCTGTGAGCCAGGAAAAAGCCTGTTATTATCCAGCAGTGTAAGGTGACAGCCTCATTGCAAACTCGATACGGAGGAAATGGCATGTAAACAATAACGCCGTGGTGTGAGAATGACGCCTGTGGGCACTGGCTGCTCCTTCTCCTCGACAGTTGCAGGATGTTGATAAAGCTTAACATTTACCATCACTGGTCGCTGCTGCTGAACATTTCAGTTTGACCCAGCTCCCGTTTTACACACACAATGTGTCGGCACACTTCATCTGGTCTACACACTGAGATGGTGCGTTTATATTGGGGCATGTCAGAACCAGTCAGCTGTCTGCGCCCGTCCGCCATTGAAGGCCAAGTGTTAATTATTTTAATGGACAAGAACATGAGGTACAGTAGTAACTTGTAGTAGGCTGCAGATGAAGACGGATTGTTCCTCAGCACATTCAATAAATAACCAGGCATGTGATGAGCAAGGGACAAAAAAAGCAGAAAAATATACAGACCCTCCACCATCCATTTACAGCACAGAAGGAAGCATGCATCCGACCACTGAGCTAGCTAAAGGCCCAAACACACCAAACTGACTTCAGAGACCCAGCGGCGATGAAGGCCCCCTGCTGTGTCGCTTCATGTCTCCTGTTTCTCAGCCAAAAGTTGCACATGAACACACTGCAAAGACTGCAGCCGACAGCGAACCAGCATGTACGTTCTGCACCTGCCTGAGGAGAAATGACACTCCACACCAGCAGATCACAGCAGTCTGTAATCGTCATTCAAAAAGGGAATCGGAAAGACCATCTTGATGCTAGTTAGCCAGTTAGCACATGAACAACACAACCTGATGCTGAAAGAACAAAGCATAGTTACCGCGCGTCAGTGAACAGTTACACAAACCATCCGGAAAGGTTTCTGCCAAAGAGCTCAGTGGCTGAAGAAAAATAATCTTACCTCATGAAACAACTTTGTTTTGGTCTCAATTCCAATTTGCTTCTCGTGCCCTGAGCTGAACTGCCAATCAGATTTCATTCACCAATGGACTCAGCCACTGACAATGTTGATTCCACATGCTGAAGGGGCAACAGTGTGGGGCACACCGCACCAACTAGGGCAACAGGCGTTCATCGATGGCCCAACATTGATCGACAGCTGACTGTCAGCTTGGAGTGCCAGGGTCTTAAAGTTAACAGCTCAGCCAAGAGACACCATTGCAGTTAGATCTTGCGCTGTCAGGAGCACGAGCCTCTCGTCCGCACGTATTTCACACTTGCTTCTGCGCAGTGATACAGTTTGTGGGTGTAGTTCGGTAGACAGAAAATAGTTCCTACATGAAACTGATCACAACAAGGTCTGTGGATTATCTTGAGTAACCAGGTCATGATTTCTGGAAAGAGACATTGCTGTTGAGTTTGTCAAATGAATTTTTTCAGCCTGAACAATCTGGATTCTCAGGTGCAGTCCTCACTTCGCTTTTCCAGCAGTATAAAGCCCTCTGTCACAAACTTACATCCACTGTCTGACAGCCTTTATGTCATTATTTAAAATAGTTTCATTTATCATATATACTTTTTGCCCACTTGTTAGTAAGTGTAGTATAGTAAAAGAAAATGTTCTGTTGCTTCGACCAAAAAAAATCTTGTGCTGGAAAACCCCCTGATAGTGTTATCTACAAGGTCCTCGGGGAATAATCACCTGAAATCTATAAAATAACTGAACACGGTTTCCGTCTGAATACAATGGTGGTGAGGTGATGGCTTCCTTTTCCAAAATATTAGAGGTTGCAAAATAAAACATTTAAGGTCATGCTTCGGTGTTAAGAAATGATTTTATCTCCCTCGTTTATATCAGTGCTGTACAGGCAGCTCCTGTTTCAGGACAATACAACATGTACTGTAGGTAAGTGTGTGTGCCACTTAATTACAACGCCCTGAGTTTGACGCAGCCCTGTCTCCGTGAGAAAATTTTTGCGGTGTACGTTTCTACAAAACACAGATTCGTTGGATATGTATGTTTCATATGTATCATATGAGCTGACTTTGTCATGTGAAGGTGGAGGGGATGGTGGATAGCGTGAGACTAAGGCAAGACGCCTGCCCAAATGCAGACCACTCTTTGAGACCAACAAACAACAAAACTGGTTGTATCTTAGCAACCCGCCATGTTTTTCCAGCCACCAAATGTGGATGCTTTGTGGCGACCTGTTGCTGTTTTCCCACCTGGAATAGAACCATGAAAAACAGTTGCTTTTTACCGAGACATTGCTGCTTTTCCTTTGGGAATTGTGCCCCAAAACCGGGTATTTAAAGCCAAAACATGATCTTTTCCAAAACATGACCAAATGTTTTTTATGCCTAAACCTAACCAAGCGTTGACTTTAAAAGTTTCAAACCATCTGCCACATAATAACATGTAACTCTAAAGTATCTGTGGTGTGCAGAAATGCACAAAGTCAACATTTTCTTCTGGCGACAGGGTAGTGTGATGCCAGCTCTAGATTTCTGTTTCATGTCGCCTGTCTTCTGTCTTGAATGGAGGACGAAAAATGACCTCAGGCCCAATTGCCAGACAACCACTCCATCACCTCCTTATCCTAGCTCTGGTTGAGGGGTGAGAGGCTGTCAGCAAGTTGTTTGTTGGGCACAGGGAAACAAAGATCTGTGTGGGTACATGAGACCCTCATAAATAGGGTGGGTCATGGGGAGTACCACCAGTTGGTCCAGGAGCTTCTCCTCCATGATGGCTGTTTCCAGGCATATTTTAGGATGGCTCTAGGTAAGCTCTAGGTATCCAACAACCGCTACCACCAGTTTCTCCTCCATTGTTCGAAGGCCCGCCTCTCAAATCATATGATTGGACAATGGGGGGAAAAACTGGAGATGACTTGAGCTTTTCTGCTCTGAGTTGAAGTCTTTGCAGCTCAAGGAGTTCAGAGCACTCTGGGAAAAATGTCAGGCGCCTCGAGAACAGAAATGCAAGGCGCGTCGCAACACAAAAACCATAGGCGCCAAAAAGCTGCCTCCAGCTGCTAAAACGCTTTCTGTGTGATCAGGGCCTTAAGTATCAATCAATCAATAAATGTTGAAATAAACAGATAAATGCATAAACAAATAAATCAATAAAGAAACAGTGGTAAGTTAACAGGAAATAAGTAAATCTTAAATTTACTTCTACATTTTTGCACAACTACATTTACTTGTGTATTTTTGTGTCTGTCTGTTAATGAGATTAAAGGTCCAACCTCTGCATTCATTTATTTCTCAATACTTATGTCAGTTTTTCATCCTCCTAAATCTCCCCCTGCATCCTGTCTCAAACAAAAACACCCAACATGATGTGAAATGTCTCGTGGTCAGACCTTTGATCCGACCCTCATTGTTTTCCTTCCCTGTGTGTTGCAGGTTTGCAGTGATGGCTTGCTGCTGGGCCCTGGACCCAGAGGAGAGGCCCAAGTTTCAGCAGCTCGTTCAGTGTCTCACAGAGTTCCACGCAGCGTTGGGTGCTTACGTGTGAAAACAAGCTGCTGCTTTCCTCCCTGAGAACAGCAACACTGAAGGCTGGTGGACACTTCATAAGGAATACATGTCTGAAATGTGCCTTGTCAGATGACAGCAGTCTAAAGCCTGATGATTTTATTTTGTACAGTCCTTTTGGAGTTTTTATATAGTTGAATTATCTTTTTACAGCATAGCAAAGTAAAAGGAGTCTTCGTTGAATATTTTTTTTCGTACGCTTTGAAGGTGTCTAGAAACGTGGTGCTCTTCGCTTGCATTCCCGGACGTTTATGTGCCATTGGACAAATTTTTTAAAGCGCAATTTAAGCCTCTGACAAAGGGGTTTTAAAGACAGTATTTTCTACAGTTTTTATCTTAGTGAAACAGTGTAAAGTGTAGATGTGGATGAGAGTACCTCTACAGCAGAATGATTTAGGTACCAGAGTAGTTTAAGGGCTTCATTTGTATATGTAACCACACTCTCCAACACGGTACGAGAGGCCTCAAGGAAAACTTCGGTACACTGTTTCCTCTGGACGACACTACAAACGACTTTTCTTCGTGGATCAAACGTATGGACGCCACAGCTTGTACAAAATCAGCATCGCAAAGCTACATATATGACTTGATTTTTAAGAATCCAGAGTGAATAATGGACACTGTTTGAACGCCACCAGCTTCTCCCTCTTTTGTACATTTAATTTCCACTATCACAACCTCCGAACAGAGTTATCACCATGTCTCTATTTTATAAGCTTGATTGTTCTGCGTCAGAACACGGCCCGTCACAGGATTTTTTTTGACTGATTTTTGTGAGTAACTAGAACATTAATAATCACTGTGAACACAAAACTGCCTACCAGCTTTGGTCTAATCTTATTCTCACACCTTTAACATCTTTGTGATGTGTCTTTATGCTCACTGCATGTTGAATTAAGGTTTTAAACTGCTTCCCAAATTTCATATCCACAAATTAAATGGGATCTTTTAAATATAGAATGTCGACTTCATTTCTTTTCACATCAGAAGGAGCACTTAAAACAACAGCGCTTCCCATTGTTTTAGGGAGAACACCTGATACCACAGTCATGTTTGTTTTGTAGCACAAAAGCCGCAGTTGAAGCCGAGTGTTTTGGTACAACAATGTTTTTCTGTTTAGCCTGCAAAGCTTAAAACCACAATGATGCCTTTGCTGTTCAGCCATGCCAGCCGTCCAATTGTTGATGGAAAAAGAAAAACCAAATGAGTAAAGTTTCAGCTCTTAATACTCAGGTATCTGTGTCACCAAATAAGCGTCCATGTGTGTGTAATGTAAGAACATTGTTATGGATTCTTAATTCTCTTATTTTCTATTTGAGTCGCTTTTGTTTTGCCTCTTTAGCTTTAGGCTGATGTCACATGGACCCTGCACTTCTTCCTGATGTTGTAATGGAAAGTTATTTAAAATCTAATTTGTGCAGAATCCCTTAAGTCCCCAGCTTTACAAGTCCTCGTCCCTACACCCAATCCACCTTAAATACTTATGAATATTGACAAAAATAGCTTTTTTTTTGGTTTGCATTAAAGGGAGAGGTTTTTTAAATGGGGTTGTATGAGGTACTTAACCATACTACGTGCAGCTTGAGAAAATCAAATTACTGGCTTAGTCCAACTGAAACAGGACTTTTAAATGCATGTAAACAGCTTAGTCTGACTGAAACTGGACTATCCGTAGCTTGCCTAACACACCTAGACAATTCGATTGAAAATTGAACTGTTGCTGCATGTATCCACTTAGTCCAACTGGAGTCAGACTCAGGGTTCTGCGCATGCACCACTTTTTCATTCGCGGACTTTCACCAGGAAGAAGAAGGAGATGACGTAGCAGCAGTGCAGTAACTCTCGGTAAAACAAACAAACACCATGGCAACCGAGAAGCAGAAGACGCACTTCTGGACGGACAAGGAAACTACATTCATGCTCCGACAGCTAAACACTTTGAAGTTTATGGATGTAGGAAGACGCGAAACACGGATTTATTTAGAAAAGTTTCTGAACAAGAACCGGAAATAGTTCAATACGCACTATATTGAAAAGGACACAGCGCCGCCTATCGAGGTGGAGTCAGACGTACTTTGTCAGAAATTCGATTTTCTCTTCTGCATGTATACTCAGACAAGACGAGAAGTCCGACTTAAATGACGAGCTGAGCTATGAGCTTAGTAAACGTACTGAGTGTATTACCCACAGTAGATGGCAGCCAGCACACCCCCAGTTTGGAGGAGCAGACAGAAGTGCTGCCACAGAAGCTAAGCAATGTACTGCTTTGGATGAGGACAGCAGCGAAAAAGATGTAGCCACCTATAAAAATCAGTATCAGCTTATGTACATGCTTTTTTTTTTTTTTTTTTGGTAAAGTTTTACTGCCTTGCCCTCAGACAACCCTTTCCAACAGGAAACTAAAGCCGTCACATTTCTCACCACACTCCTTCGTAATTTTGCTTGCAGAACACAGGATGCTGGTCTACCACTGCCTCCATCATTTGCTTGTGTTATTGTGGGACTCAGGAGTTGTAAAGGCATAGTTCAGATTTTTTGAAGTGAGGTTTATGGGTTACATATCCATGCCAGCAGTTTGGAGAAACAGACTTGAGTCCAACATGGAAGCTAAGCTAAGGTACTTAAGCCACCCAAAAAAAAAGTCCCACCTAAAAATATCAATATCACTTCAATCAGGAGAGACACAATCTGAGAGAAAAGAATATTTATCTACATGTGCACATTAGTATGACAAATGTGTAAAGTCTTTGGCGATTAGACCCCATCGTGACATCTTCTATTCTAGGAGGGTAGTGAATACCCTTTAAAACACCAAAGTCACACAACAACAGCAACTAAGTCAGTAGTCGAGGCAGAGGTACACCAGCAGCTCCTGTGATCAGCGAGGTAAAATTTCTGTTTTTGTCAATGGAGTCTGGCACTGAAGAGAGCATGGATGGGAAACTGAAGCCACAGCTTCCCTGTCGGTACAGGCCGTCTGACAAAAAGGTAAAAGGGTGGTTGCTGCCGCCCCCGACCACACATTGTTTAGCTTCCCTGTCAGACTCCTGTCCTGCTTCTTTAAACTGGGGGTGCACTTACTGACATCCTGCATACACCGACTATGGATCGGTACCAAATGCAACCCCATTTCCAAAAAATGAACTGTCCCTTCAAAGGGTTCAGGTACAGTGATGTCACTCAGTATTACAAAACTAACCGACTGAAGGAGCGGTCGACCAGCAGCTTCCGTGTTCTGTGAGGTAAAATCACATAGAGCACAGATAACGGCTTCACTGTCTGTTGGGAAGAGCCGTCTGACGGCGAGGTAAAGAGATAAAAATATTCTAAATATAGCATACATTTAAACTGATATTGATCTTTTTGTTTTGTTGCTGACACCCCGTCCGTCGCAGTTATTAATGCTGATGCAACATTAATTTAGATATTTAACTACATAATGTTTTGGGTTGTTTCACCGACAAAGATTTCTGCATTTCTGCGTCTCAGTTTTAAATTTCTTGGTGTTTGTGTTTGTGTTGCAATGTTCTTCTTATTTCTTGGGATAACCAGCTAAATGTCAGTGATGTGACGTCACGTTGAGGTATTTCCGCACAGCAACGTTCAAAGACGACATCCTTTCAAAACACCAGTTGTTGTGTTTCCGTTCATCACAGTCAAAGAGTCATTTCTGCACAGTTGTCCTACGATTTCTTCACCAGCAGCAGTCACAATAGACAATAATGCAACGCAACCACAAGACGTTGAGTAAGTGGATGTTCTCGTTATCAGACTGTTGTGTCACAATCTTGTGGGCGCTACTGAGTTAGTTTGCAAAGTAAAATCCAGAACATCCTCAGGTCTGAGAGGGTTTCTGGGTTTGATTCAGTAAACGTATTCAGAGAGTTCTGTAAACCTCTCTGAAGGCCCCTGTTCATACTTGTAGCCTCATATAAAAAACACAAGATGGATTTCCTGGATGGATTCAGCCAAGTGTGACTCACCTTTGGATCTGCCTTCATTATTGTCGCTCAGTTTCCTCGAGATTTAAGCACATTTCCATCTGGCGTTTCCATTATTTTGTCCACTTGTGTGTAGATAGAGTTGTAATACATTTATTATTGTGATATAACTCATACTCATAAGGATACGGACAAAAGTATAAATAAAAAAATAAATATGTAAATAAACAAAGAATGAATAAACAAATATGAAAATGGATAAATACAAAAATTAAATAAATACGTGAATTATAAAGAAAATAAAGAAAGAAAAAAAAGCTGAAATAAATTTGGAAATGAATACAAAATGCTGAAATAATTAAACAATGGAATAAATGCTGAAAGAATAGAATAAGAATAAGAAAAGAATAAATAAATGCTAAAATGAATACCTTTTAAGTAAATAATAAATGCTGACATAAATTTAGAAATAAATGAATAAAGGAATAAAAATGGGGATATAAATGAATGAAATAAAAAAATAAATGCTTAAATTAAGGAATGAAAAAATGCTGAAATAACTGGAAATTAATAAATAAATAAAGGAATAAATAAATGCTGAAATAAATACAATTTAAATAAATAAAATAATAAATGCCGAAATAAATTCAGAAATAAATGAATAAAGGAATAAAAAATGCGGCTATAAATAAACAATGGAATAAATAAATGCTGAAATAAACACAGAAAAGAAAGAATACATGCTAAAATAAGTATGATTTAAATAAATAAAATAATAAATGCTGAAATAAATTCAGAAATAAATGAATAAAGGAGTAAATAAATGCTGAAATAAAGGACTAAATAAATGTGAATATAAATAAATAAAATAATACATAAATGCTGAAGTAAATATGGAGATAAATAAATAAATGCATAAATAAGTGTGGAAATAAATAAATGCATAAAGAAATTAAAGCAGAGGTTGGGACATTGCTACTTCATTAACATACAAACAAAAATGTAGAAATACATTTAAATTATGTCTTGTCTACTTATCAAATGTATTTATGCATTTATTTATTTTTATACTTATTTCAACAATTATTCATTTTTTATTTGTTTATTTCAACATTTATTATTTCCATATTTGTTTTTTATATATGTATTTAATTCTGTATTGTTTAATACATTTATTTATTGTTCAGTCTTTTTTTTTTTTTTTTTGTCCTTGATAAAAGGGACACAGTTCTCACCTTTGATTTGTTGATTCATAATATCGCCGTACTTTACTTGAACACACCTGTTAATCTAAATATTGTTCTACCAAAGATCAACTCTCATATCTGTGTTGCCTAGGAACACATTAAGTTGACCATCGACCTGGTCATAAACTATATTGACAGGCTTTTAATTCGTGGGTGGCACTTTATGTGAAACCAGTATCAACATTGTATCATAGTTAGTTGTGCAATACATCACAACAGATGCACAGTGTATCATAAGAGCTGTTACTGTTTATCAGGACATCTCATATGTGCAGTCAGTCAGCTCAAGCGTCACATTCACAACAACTTGGGTTCAGTTTTCCTGGAAGTTAAATGTTTTCTGTACATCATGGTGTTTTCACTATGACTCAAGTACAGTACATATGTAAATGATATTATTCAGACATACTGCAGACTGCGTCACACACTTAGTGGAAACAGACGTCTTGTTTAAGGAACTGAGAGGAAACAGTGGTTCAATCCAGACCACACAAATTACAGAAGTGTAGAGCTTTTTAGGTCCTTTGTAAAACATGAGAGGCACAAAATCTTTGTAATTGTAAAAAGCATCCCAGTTATTGATATCAATAATCCAAACTTTACTTGTAGCAGACCTGATAATAAGCAACTGTGGCTTTTGACTTCTTGTAGAATTAGGATATCGTACTTTTGTCTCTAACATAAAGCTTGCCGCACAGAAATAAATACAGTTATAGTTTAATATCAGACTTAGGGCTCATTCACACCAGTATAGTCCGGGGGACTCGGTTTAATTGGGCGAGGAATGCTGAAAAATTTCACGCTTTCATTTGGTTCGGTTCACTTTCACACTGCACTCTTTGAAGCGGACCAAACGCCTGGACAACGTCACGCAGTTACAACAGCTGCTTGTTTGGGGGCGGTATTGCCCGAAAAGACCACTGACCAGGAAGGAAAAAAGCATGAAGAAGAAGAAAACCCTGCTCATCGATTGGCCAGGACTGAAAACAGATTCCATCCCCCTCAGTCGAGGATCTTAAGATACTGCTATCACAGTTTTTTTTTTTACCTTGCTGCGATACTGATCCGTCGACCGATTTAAATCCACGTGCCGCAATCCTCTCGCTAAACCATTTAAAAACTGCTTCTCCCTGTTCGTGCTGTTGGCTTTGTTTTTTTTCTACCCAAAATGCACTGCACTCTACTTCACTTCCTCTTTTTGGTTCGCTGGATAGTCCGTTTGCATTTCCCACTGTAATCAAACCGCACCAGGGTTCACTTGCAAGTGAACCGAGACCCCCAGTTGTCAAGTGGACCAGGGTTCGCTCGTTTGGTCTGTACCAGAGTTCAAATGAGCATTCACACCACTCCAAACGATCCGAACTATCCGTGGAAGCAGACCAGGGTTTGTTTAAAGCGGACCAGATAGCGCCAGTGTGCATGCGTCCTTAAAGTGCACATCACAGACAAGCGTAGGCATAACGTTATTCAAATACATGCAACACTTCCATCCTTAGTTGTGTGCCAGTATCTTCTCTGCCGTCCTTTCTTAGTTGTCCCTTGTACTGACGCACCCGAGATAAACTGTTTTGTTGCCCTAAGCAGGCGCAGTTTCGCAGGAGCCCTAAGACAATGAAAGGATGAAAGACATTTTAATCATGTCCTGTATTTAACTGGAACCCTGTAGTGTCTGTTTGGTGGGAGCAGTTCATATTCTGAATGCATGTCAAATTATCGTCCCCTGAAAAGTCTCATTAAAAGCCCGCCATGAAGGTTTTTCTCCCCCATGATTGCTCATTCCCCCAAATTCCCAGAAAAAATAAAGAGTAAACAACCTTGGTGTCCTCAACGGCAGCTACAGCCCTGATTGCAGTGCACAGTAGAAACAAAAAGTACCATTGTAAATAAAAAAAAAAGTAATGATGGCTGAATTCCATTTTGTTGTTTCAGTTTCAGGGTCCTGGTATTGTGTTTGCTGACTCACTGTTATACTGTCATGGTTTATTAGGAAACATGCTAATTTGTGTACCAATTACTCACCCTGGTTCATGTTGAATTTGTGAAGACATAGGGGCAGACATAATGCAACAAAACTATATCAAAGCATCTTTGTAAAACCTCTCCCACAACCCGTGCAGTATAATCAAAGTCTCTTTTATGCAGTCGTATGCTCAGTACTTCACAAACAGACAGCTCTTTCTGGCAGGAAACTGAACAGGAAGTTAAACTTATCTATGCTCTCTTCAAAGCCAGACTCCATTGACAAAAACAGTAATTTTACCTCATTAAACACGGGAGCTGCTGGTCCACTGCTGCCTCTATCGGTTAGTTTGTTTATGTTATTATGTGACTTTGGTGTTTTAAAGGGTTAGTTTGGATTCATCAAAGTCACACAATAACACAAACAAACCAACCAATCAAGGCAGCAGTGGACCTGCAGCTCCCGTGTACTGTGAGGTAAAATCACTGCATTTTGAAAGAGACTGTACGCCGTCGCTACACACTTAGCCTACACACGTGGCCTACGCCGTTGTGAACATTTATACTTGTACAGTGATGTGTCTGTGTCACTCTGCAGTTACACCTCCAAAACACAGCAGGGTTTCTGTGAGGTGCTGTAAAGTTTAGTTGATTCATAACACACATTTAACACACATTAAACATGGCTTAATAGAGACAACTTCAAACACAAGTACACAAATCAGCTTCACTATAACTCGCAGCATTCACAGACAAACACTTGTCTTTATCTGGACACATTTTCCCCACAAATACAACATGCTAACATTATTAGCACAAGCCTATGGCATTTCACATTGTATAAATTAGCCTAGCGACTAGCATGTTTTTTTTCTACTCATATGAAGCCAGGGACAACAGCAACATTTAACAAAGGTAACGTTACAAAATCCGGCTCCATTACGACTCACAAGGTTCACTGACAAAACAACTATCTTATACTAGACAAGTTTTCCAAACAAATACAACATGCTAACGTTATTAGCACAAGCCTATGGCATTTTACATTGTATAAATTAGCCGGGCGACAAGCAGAGATTTCCTTTACTCATATGAAGCCAGGATAAATCACGCACAAGACTTAAAATGCTATTTATTGTTGTCACAATTTATTGTTTCTTATCTGTGAAATTATAATAAATAAAAGCTTCATTTCCACTGAGGGAAATGGTTTCAGATTACAAGAATAGTCACAAGGTCTGCGCTGCCGCCACGTGTAGTTACATTTCTGTAAATTGTGCACATCAGGCTACAGCGTAGGTTACGGCCTCGGCTCTATGCCGACGCAGAAGTACAAATCCCACAGAAGGGACAGCTCCTTGACAGAGACAGCAAACTAGCTGGACGACATGGCAAAACGTAAGTATGATGCTACATGTCCTCCTGAGACCCAAACAATTGCTTGATATGCATTTTTAATTTTTCCTAGATTTTTGGGATCAGAAGGACCCAATAAGTAGAAAAAACTAAACATTGGCAACGATAATTAAGTCCCAAATTCCTCAAACGAGACAATGGTGAAGTCCCAGTGTCCTCAAATGGGACAACAATAAAGTCCTTATGTCCTCAAACAAGTACTTCCTAATTAACTGTAGCCATGTTTCCATCAGCCTGTTTAGATGCGCATCTAGAAGTATCGCATCGGAAAATTATGATGGAAACGCCAAAATTCAAATTAAAATCCCCTAAAAAATAGATAAATAAAACAGTTATGTTCGAATTAAGTCTGACGTAGCGCACCTCTCTCCATGGTGATATCCACACTCCGGGTTGGGAAGGCGGTAATGCATTTACAAGCTGGTTGCCAACTGCCAGAAAATGTAGAAGAAGAAGAATGCGAAACTTGTTTCATTTCCGGTTCTGCGGAAAACTCGCGCGACATTTGTACATTTAATGGAAACACACTGGATTCGTATTTCTTTTAAGGCGCATTTCCCAATGATTCGAATCACTTTTGGATGGAAGCATAGCTAGTGTCTTAGCTTGTTACTGTTGCTGAAATTGGTCAAATTTGTTGCCATACCAAACAACAAACATTATTAATCATAAATAAGGTCTATGTTAAGTAGACCAAAGTATAAAATGTAGTAAACCTAAAATGTGAGGACACTGGGTCTTAGGAAGACATTTAAAACTGTGTGGACCTTGAAGTAACGGCTGCGGGGAAATCTGGACCAGTTGGGAACCATTTGGTTGAAAGGTTGTGTAAAGATTTCGCCTGCTGACCTGGAATCTGTTAACACATGGTTAAACATAGTTGAATAATAGCCTTCAGTAGCCACACTGACACTGATGAGTTCATTCATTAGTGTCTCTGTGTGGGCCCCCCACTCATTAGCTCCAGGCTCACACTGAGAGCTGCATACCACAAAGTAATGAAGCATTAAGTGTGTTTGAGCTGCAGGAGAACAAAGCTCGGCTCCACTGAAGTGAGGAAAACACCAAATATTAAATATGAACCTGGATATTTCCTGGAAAGAAACTATTAAATTGTTTTCACGATTAACGCCTGAGGTCACGCTCTCACAGGTGAGTGTTGCACAGGCTCGCGCGTGACTCAGCCAATCAACGCGGGACTGTCTGTTCCCAATTCACAACTTTCAAAACATTTGCGCGTGGAGCTGTGGGCTGAGTCCAATTACATCACCGACGGTCATAAAACAGCAGTGCAGCTCACCGGGGGGAGAAAACAAAGACAGCCGCTGACACACGCTGCTTATACCACCGGAGCTGAGCTGAGCTGAGCGCGAGCTGGACGACACGAGCTCAACTCATGGACATACTCACATACAAAGAAATAGGAATGAAGCGACCGAGGACGATGTGCTGCAGCATTAAGGTAAGGCATCAGTGCTGCTACACACACAGTGGCAGGCTGCACAACCTACTGTCAAGCGCCTTGTTTTAACCTGTTCATTGTTTAGATAAGAATCTGAGCTGGGTTTATTTTTAGGAGGTTGCATAACGTTATAAAGGTGATACCACTTAAGTAACACAATGTGATTTCATAGTGAGTTTTCTGTCTGAAAACCTGAGCAGTGTGTCCTCAGAGTAAACAGAGCTTCACCTTAGATAAACAGCTTCACTGTCATTGTGTCGAGCTGTTGTTCCTCTTATCCCAAAAACATTCAGTTTATTTAAGTCATCAGTGGTGCAAAAACTGGAGTTACCTTTGACTTATATGAGAAGAATGAGTTTTTTTTAAAGTGTAACAGCCATTTAATAATCATTATTATTGACGAGAAACTGTCTGATCTTTGTAAGTACCCTGACATGTAAAAGTCCTGCATTCAAAAACTTACTTAAGTTAAAGTACATAAATACTGTGGTCCAGATATACTCAAAGTACCTAAAGTATTCATTAGGGAGTGTTCTGCACTAATCAGAGGAGTGGGATGGCTTGGGTTTGACTTTTTTTGACCCTCCTCGAAGCTACAAATATTTTTTGTTGAGCCTTTCTGACTGACTGGGGGAAAATGCCTCCACCATTAATTAGTGAGATGTTTTTACTTTTTTTTGGTTAGATTTTTAAAACTTACTCTTTGATGTTTGAAAGTCAAAGGTTAATATAGGAGGACAAAATCCTGGAGCTGGAAAAAAGCATGTCGTTCATGCTGGTTCGTCGGTGCAAACAATTTATTTTTGGCGCAGAATAAAGAGATTTTTATGAAACGCCACTATTTTAAGCTCAGATTTTTTTTTGTTTTTCTTTGACAGGAGCCTTTATTTCACACAATGCGTCCAAGGACCATGAGGAATTTGAAAATCCAACAATTATTTCTGTTTCTACAGTTTCTAGCTGTGTTTAACTGTGTAATTTTGGCAATTTTCTTTTAAAGAAAACATGCCTTCCAAACCAGCCCAGGTATGTTTTCTTTAAAAATTGTTGGTAAAAAATAAATACATGAGTTGAACAGAACACCTTGCTCAGCTTCACAGTTTATTTGTAACACTAAAGTTTTGGTCCTCCTGGACCTGCATCAGGAAGGTTTGTAAAATAAAAACAACATTAGTTGTACATACATTAGTCTTTAGTCAATTCATATTTTGTTTTAGTCGTCAGTATCTGCAAAGTAACAGTAGTAATAAGTACAACATTAGCCTCTGAGATGTCGTGAAGTATAAAGTTGCTGAAAATGGAAATATGTAGTGTGAGCTCTTTGGAATTATACTTAAGTGCAGTACTTGAGTAAATGTGCTTAGTTACATTCCACTATTAATTATTTTATGACTCAGTGTTGTAAGGTAACTAATCATAATGTCAAATTAAAAATGACATGCATAGAAAAAGGGGAAAAAAAGACATTTTTATAGCTGCAGCTATGTCCACAATCTGATTATTTTCAAAATTCCTATCAATATTACAGAACCCAATGTGAAATTATCAATATTCTGTCTGACCAACAGTCCAAACCCCAAAAATATTGAATTCACTGTATTGTAAGATCAAGAAAAGCAGCAAATTCTCACATTGGAGAGCCTCGAACCACAAAATGTTGGCAATACCCCTTGAAAAATGACTCAATTATGAAAATAGTTGCTAATGACTTCTATTTTAGGCTATTATTGATAATTGACTAATCTTGTCTGCAGGAATCCTGTCTGCTTACGCAGAATTTGTACAGTGGGAAATGTTAACATTTTTTCTGTCATTAAATCTATCAGTGATTCAGTTATGACAATAGTTTTTATGTGCTTGGCAGCCGTGTCCAGCTAAAAGTTTGGTAGATTTCCTGCTCCTCTGGCTCCGGTATTCAGAGTCTCACTGAGCGCTGATGAGCAGGAGAAATGTAACCTCGAGTGCCAAGTGGAGCACTTGTATATTCGCTGTATTGCAATAATGGCAGAGAAACAGTTTGTTCCAGGGCTGTGACTAATAATGAGGCAAAGGTCCATGTTGCTTGCAGCGTAACTCAGCGAGAAATGACACGTCTTCTTCATTGGTACTGTGTTGTGTGAATGAAGCATGAGTAATACATCTATTTTCTGCAAGGGAGGAGGAGACGACTTAAGCAACCTCTAAATTTCCAGAAGGTGAAGTTTTCTTTGAAATATCTTGGGTGTTTACCTTAAGTGTTCTCACACAGAATGTGGTGGGTCCAGTTACTGCAAACCTCCTCGTGTTTATCATTTTAAGGCTTCACTTTAAAGTCCTCTCTGTTGAAACCAAGATGTACAAATATAGAGCGGGTGGAGGACGGTGAAACAGTATGGCTCATCACATCACTCAAGCTGGGAGTTCACAGTGATTTCTCACCCATCCTGCACAGTGCAAGTATACCTTAAGTTCAAAGCTGTATAGAGGTGTATTTACAAAGTGGGAGTAGTTCAGATTAAAAGCAGAGGAAGCAGCAGGTAATGTGTCAGCAAGCTTTTTCTGCAAGTCATTCCTGCAGTGCTGAGAAGTGGGAGCAGCTGCCCAGAAAGTGTTGAAGTATATGAGCTGACTTTGTCATGGGGAGGTAGAGGTGGAGGGGAAGGTGGATGGCGTGACACCTAGATGGGACAGCTGCCAAGCTGTAGACCACTGTTTGAGACCAACAAACAATAAAACCGGGTGTTTTTTAGGAACCTGTCACTATGTTTCCTGCCAGTTTTTTTTAACCCTCAAACATGGGTGTTTTTTTGGAGCCCGTTGCTGCATTTCCTGCTGCTTTTTAGCCCCCAAAGGTGGGTTCATTTTAGAGGCCGGTCGCCGCATTTCCTGCAACTTTTTAGCCCTAAACGTGGGTGTTGTTTGCAACCAGTGGCTACTTTTCCAGCCCCCAAATATGGGTGTTTGTAAGGGGCCTGTCAGTGCATTTACTGCAGCCTTTTAGACCCCAAACGTGGGTGCTTCTTAGTGACCAGTTGCTCTTTTTCCAGCAGCTTTTTAGCCCCCAAATATGGGTGCTTTTTAGTGACCTGTCGTGTTTCCTACAACTTTCTAGTGCTCAAACATGGATGCTTTCTTGGGGTTAGTTGCTGCATTTCCAGCAGCTTTTTGACCCCTAAACATGTTTGTTTTTAGGGGCTTGTCGCTGCATTTCCAACAGCTTTTTAGCCCCCAAACTTGGGTGGTTTTTAGCAACCTGTTGCTGTGTTTCCTGGAAATATCTAGCTCCCAAACATGTTTGTTTTTAGTGCCGTGTTGCTGCATTTCCTGCAGCATTTTAGCCCCTTGATGTGGATTTTTTTTAGGAGCCAGTTGCTGCATTTCTTGCAGCTTTTTGACACCTAAATGTGGGTGATTTTTGGTGACCCAGTGCTGTGTATTGCAGCTTTTTATTCCTCAAACATGGATGCTTTTTTTGGGTTCATTGCTGCATTTCCAGCAGCTTTTTAGCCCCTAAACATGTTTGTTTTTTAGCAGCTTGTTGCTGCATTTCCTGCGACTTTTTAGCCCCCAGATATGGGTTATTTTAGGAGCCAGTTGCTGCATTTCTTGCAGCGTTTTGGCCCCCAAACGTGGGTGCTTTTTGGTGACCCAGTACTGTCTTTCCTGCGGCTTTTTAGCCCCCAAATATGGGTGCTTTTTAGGGACCTGTCACTGTGTTTCCGTTAGCTTTCTAGCCCCCAAACGTGGGTTGTTCTTAGCAACCTGTTGCTGCTTTACCGGCGAGCTAGTGCCATGAAAAGTGGTTGTTTTTTACCAAGTCGTTGTTGCTTCATCAGCGAAGACTGTGCTCTGACAACCAGATATTTTAAGCCAAAACATGATATTTTTCTATTTGGAAACATCATGTTTTGGCTATGAAATTTTGGAAATGTTTTATTTAGGAAATTCCTAACCCTGGGTATGGTTTGGAATTTCCTAAAAAATATCATGTTTTGGCTTAAAATGTAGTTTTGTGCCTAAACCTAACCACATTGGTTTTCTTGAGTTATTGAAATAAAAATTCAAATGTATTGTACCTGTGGTTTGCAGAAATTTACTGCTGCAACATTTTTTCCTGGTGATGGGGCTGGAAGCAGAGTACCTTTTCAACTATGTCAAACTGTTATGCCAGAGCTCTTGATTACTGTTGGCGTTCTGTTCAGCAGTTACAGCAAAAGAGTAATCAAATCACTTTGCACTCAGCAGAGCCAGTCGTTCAACATTGTTTTTGTAGAGAGCAGTCATTTTCATCCATCTTTTCTTGACAACAGTACAGGCTGTTCAGCACTTTGCTCTCTATTTGCTCTGTTTTGTCAGGACATTCTGTTTGTTTTTTCCCACAACTTATCTGCTGTGGGCTACACCTAGTCTGCGCCCAGGTCACAACATCAAATTCTCTGTATGGATTTCTCTGCAAACATCTGAGCCGAGTTTCTGCTCAGGGGCACATGATGTTTACATCCTGAAGAATGGGACAAGAAATCTTTGAAAGCACCTGTTAGCTTCTCTTCACACCTCAGTGCACCTGAGCATGCGTCTCATGTTTCTGGCTGAATAGAGTTTAAGCAATAGTTGAGCATTGTGGGGAAATGCACGGATTTGTCTAGTCGCCAGAAGAAAATGTTCGAGCTGTGCATTTCTCATTTCTGCATTTCCACAGATATGTTACATTTGTGCATTTCAAACATATCAGTGTTTCTAACGTGATGTATTTCTAATTGTTGATGAGCCGGCTTTGTTACTGGGAGGAAGAGGGGATGGTGGATGGCGTGACACCTGGGTGAGACGGCTGCCAAGCTTCAGATCACTGCAGACTGAAACCAGCCACAAAACTAGTTCTTTTTTGTTGTTGTGCCTAAACATTACTATAGTACACATCAGCCACAGCATTGTTGAAATGTTGTCTAGAGTCAGATGACAAGATTGATGCCACTCTTATATCCTGTCAGTAAGGTTACCACCAGCAGCTGGTTAGCTTAGCTTAGCACAAAGACTGGAAACAAAGAAAAACAGCTAGCTTAGTCTGGCTCATAGCCCCACACTCAAACGTCAAACCATAACCTGTCACGTTTAAACATCAGGGTTTTGTGCTGATTGAACAGATAATATGGCCTATAAGATGTCAATTAGCTAGATTTAGGGTGTTTTCACACTTTGTCCTTTCAGCCCCATAAATGGACTCAGAGCAGTGACTCAGCATTTTTTGCACATACGTGAACACACCAAGTGAACTCAAACCCTTCTGAAGTCCACAGTTGGGATTGCTTAACCTGTGCATTGTGAACTCACTTTGCTCTTTGCCATTGTGTTTAGCCCTCCAGATGTTATTGCACTGGGACGCTTGAAAAAACAGACAAAATCACGTCGGCCTGTAATGCTTGCAAGGACGTAGGACGAGGAGTGGTTTGGTCCACAGAAGATACTGCACGTCTCCAGATGTGGAATGTAGATTACATCAAATGTCAACAGCCTACAGCACAGAAACACCAAGGTTTTCCTCCAATTTTAAGTTCATCTGAAAGTGAGGGGCTTCATAACCGCACTGCAGCGCCACATCAAAGTAAAAACAACAATGAACTACATCAATACGTATTACATATAGGTTATAGTGTGAACAGGATGAGGACTGAGGCCAAATCAGAGCTGAAGTTGACCAGATAGAGAACTTAATCCTCTTTCAAATGAACTGACAACATGAACACAAAAAGTAGCCCCTTTTCTGTTGGTCCACTTTTCGGTGCACTTTAAAAGGACTGAGTTTGGTTCATTTAAAAAGGTAGGCTGAGCTAACTGTCTAACATTACTTGCTGTAGCCTTATGTTAGTGAACAGGCATCAAAGTTTGATCTTGTAATCTGATTACCTTTGATTAAATGAATAAGCATATTTTCTCCAGGTACTTCCTATCCACCTTATTCCTGAGGGCACTACTGTAGAAATGATTTTGTGCGCAACTTTCAGTGAAATAGCGGAAGTAGCATTAAGCTAGTGGCTACTCTTGGTAGCTAACCGCCAATTCTGGTTCTTTCCGAAAGTAATTTTCCTTCAGTTTAGCAAATACTAATTTGTTTTTGTTGTTGGTTTTTTTTTTATAAATATTTAACTAATGTCAACACTGGTACCTGTTGCACTGGCGATGCTAACTTCATCATCCCTGCAGCACTGTATTGCTTTAAATCAGAGAAAATGCTCCTTTGATCACGATGCTGCTGCTGTGCACCAACTTTTTTCCGTATGTTTCACAATGAAGGGAGGTGATTCTGTTGCTTTAGTTTCTTTCAAGTATCCTGGGAGATTTCATATCCTGCAGCTTTTCCTTTATTTCTGTAGTTTTTGACCAAGTAGATCAGGCATTTTTTGTAGAAAAAAAAAAAGAATTATATCCAGTGTGGTAGCTACAGCACGTGTCCCTGAAATAAAAGCATTTGAGAACTTCCCTCAATTCTTTCCCTCACAGCAGGGCTGAAGGCTGGGACAATAACATCCAGACAGACGGAGCTTAGAGTGTTCAAAAGGATAAATATGTTCATAATCCACGGAGGATCCAACTCTGCTTGTGCTTACAAACATTAAATAGACTTAAATCACTTGTATTAACAGAGCGGATAAATAATGAATCCTGCGTCTTTACATTGGGACGTGGTGTCGACACACTGTTGTATTGTTGCTGCCCTTCTTCTCCACCTTTTATAATACTCTATGGGTATGTTATTCAAATTCCAACACTATGCAACATCCCTTTATCAAGACAAAATTGACCCGCTGTCATTAGAGGCTTAAGTAGATTTTAGGTTGACCTGAATCTGTGGTTAAAGAAACAGTTGTGAACCACTAACTTTTTGTTTGAATCTGAACCCCAAACAAAAGAAACTCTTTTTCCTTTCCCAACAAATGGATCCTTTTGAGATAAAGTGTGGATGAAATATTAGCAACAGTGTGAAAGCATCAATTGTGTGTGTGCTAACAAACCATAAAGCCAAGCTTTAATAGGAGCATTAACTGTTCTGAGTCAAACACATAGTTTATTCTCCCTCAGCCGATCTGTCACCCAGTAAACAAACTGAAAGCCTGGATTTATCACTGTTTTCATAGCAAATTCGCTCCTAATCTCAACACGTATCTTCAGCGTCATTCGTGCATTCATGACCCCCCCCGAGCGAGTGTTTGTGAACACCTCCTGACACACAGACGGGTGAGTGGCTCTTCCAGATTACTGGGAGCACGTCCAGTGGGCAATCTTGATCTTTCCACATCTCTGGACGTGAAGACAAAAGTCTAGAAGACAAAATCATTCCATCAGTTGGAGACACACACACTGATAATGATTCAATCATTGAAACACACTTTAATTATTTTGTTTTTAGTTTCTAGGAAGACCAGATGAATTCATGAAATGCCATAAGACATCACTATTAGTCATATTGTAAAAACTTCAATCAAAACAGCCTCAGAAACCAGAGGTGGAAAGTAACCAAATACTTTACAAGTACTCCAATTGTGTGTGATCATGGAGGGTCTGCTGGTTTCCTGGCAACTGATCCCACCCAAGAAATATACAGGCACAGAGAGGCACACCCTCGATTTAGCACTTCCATTTTTGGGTTAAACAAGTGAGATATAAAGCATGGTAATGTAAAGTGGGAGATTTTGCTTGCTTTGTGGACTTGGAAAAGGCTTATAACCACGTCCCTTTGGGAGTCCTGTGGTGGGATCTGCGGGAGTATGGGGTACCGGGGTCATTGCTACGAGCCATCCGGTCCCTGTATAACCAAACTGATAGCTGTGTCTGTGGACCTGGCACAAAGTCAAACACGTTTTCAGTGGGACTTCCTGCCTCCACTAGGGTCACCCCTCTTCACTTATTCTGTTTGTAATCTTCATGGACAGGATCTCAAGGTGTAGCCAGGTGTTTGATTTGGGGACCTCAGAATTGCATTTCTGCTGTTTGCAGATGATGTGGTTCTTTAGGCTTCATCAGACCATGACCGTGAAAATGTATATAAAAGAAGCTAAAATGATTTTCCTCCGCGGGGTGGCTGGGCTCAGCCTTAGAGATAGGGTGCGGAGCTCAGAGTAGAGCTGCTGCTCCTTCGCATTGAGAGGAGCCAGTTGAGGTGGTTCGGGCATCTGATAAGGATCCTCCTGGGGGCCTCCCATTAAAGGTTTTTCGGGCACGTCTAACTGGTAGGAGGCCCCGGGGCAGACCCAGAACACACTGGACGGATTTTATATCTCATCTGGCCTAGGAATGCCTCGAGTCCCACAGGAGGAGTTGGAAAGCGTTGCTGGGAAGAGGGATGTTTAGAATAGCTTGCGTAGCATGCTGGCCCCAGACCTGGCCCCCGATAAGCAGACGATGATGGATAGATGGATACAAAGTGAAGTGAACTACCTTTAGACAGAGGCAGCCTTATTGTTTGACCCTGTTTTAAGCCATTGTTCCGAGCCACTCTAACCATATCCCAGCTTGTTGGTGAAGATTCTCAGTCATCCAGGTCATGGTAATCTTAAATGCTATATCGTAGGTAACTCTACATCTGCTCGGGTCCCAGGCAGAAGCTGAGTAATGTAGTGTATGCAGTTCAGTGCACTGGTGAAACAAAACAACCACTCCACAAGCGCATGGACTCAACTGGCCATTCACATGCAAAGGAGAAGGGACATTCTTTTGAGGACCGCAATGGCCAGAGAAGAAAGATGGTTTGAATGAGGTGTGAAAGACGCCATCTACGTCAAACTGGAGTTAACCATCGTTAAACAAAGGAGATGGCCTATGACACCACTTATCACCCACCTACAATTCAGTCTTGGAATCCCGCCCCAAGCGTCTTAACACCCATTCACACCTGGACCCATCTAACCCTAACGACAAACATGATGGTGGGGTGGGTCAACGACACACCTGTGACCTCAACGACTCTGTAAGGGCTCACACCCATACAGGGTTTAAAGACTCCACACCAGTCTGTCAGAAGCGAAGAAGCCTCTTGGATGAGAGGTGAAACGTCTTTAAGACACTCTAGCAAGTCCAGTTGCCTACGATGTAGCATGCAACATATCCCAGCCGTAGCTTCACATTTTGTGCACACAGCAAACATTTGAATTCTGTAAAAGGGAACATTGCTGCCTAATGAGTAGACATATTTTTACTTTTCATACTTCAGTGCATTTTTCTCTTATACTTTTATACTTTTTCAGCGCTCGACAGTGCAAGCATTTCACTCACATTTGCAACTAAAAATAGGTGTGTGCGAACTGTAAAAAAATATTTAGGGGCACATGGGCGCATAAAAAAAATCAGCAGAAGCAGCCTATATTTTTGTCAATAAAAAAAATATGATAATCTAACCGCAAATGTTGGAGGAACTCCAGCAGCCTGCCTTCTTCCCTCTTCCGCGTGTGACACGGTTATGGGCGGTTTTCCAAGCCACTGTCGGCACAATGAATATAAATCCCACTGTCGGCAGGGTGTAAATAAGTCAAAGTGTG
Organism: Epinephelus fuscoguttatus; assembly: GCF_011397635.1. Taxonomy (NCBI): domain Eukaryota; kingdom Metazoa; phylum Chordata; class Actinopteri; order Perciformes; family Serranidae; genus Epinephelus; species Epinephelus fuscoguttatus. The sequence goes on from NC_064761.1 coordinate 37,136,623, forward strand.
GCGGAGGAGACGGACTGGGTTAAGCGGCAGACCTCCGGGGAAACCTGCTCCATTCTCCCCGCAGTTAGGGACCGTTCGCCACGGTACCGCTGCTGGGCAGGGTGGAAATAAGTCCTGCAGAGTTTCAGAGGACCTGGAGAATGTTTTAGGATAGTAATAACATTATATAAGATAATCATATTGCAAAGATAATATATATAAGATAATAACATTAAAGACAAAATTAAATTGCAATACTTTTTCAAAACTTGATGATTTTACCTTTCTGTACATTTTGTATACAAATTCATTAAATAATTTTGCTTGTAAAATGTCTATTTGCATCATGTTTATTACAGAAAACACATTATTTGATCAATTTACATTGTGCCCCTAAAGTTCTTTGTGCGCTCCTTACTTTTTCAACTTAGGAGCACATGTGCTCCTTGGGAAAAAAGTTTGCGTCAAGCCATGTTTTTTTAAAACTCAAATTTTAAATGCAATAATTCTACTTACATAAGACTTACATTACTGATCTATATTGCCTCATTTTACGCCCAGCTCATCTGTGGTTTCTGTGTAGAATATGTACATTTTGTCCCTTTAAATGTTGTTTCCTGTCTTTTGACGTGGTGAATGCGGCAGAGTCCAGGCCTGATGTGTTGGTACTTGTCAGCTGTGCCATGTGTTTTGTGAAGCAGCTGTTCCTCGCTGCATTTCGCTGCACAGACACCGTAAGATTGCTTCTCTGATGTTTAACTGTGCACTACATTGAGTGAACGTCACATCATGTCAGTGTGTTGCGGAGGTGGAAAAACACGGGAAAGTTGTTCAACACAAATCTGGTACTTTTCCGAGAGACCACGTTTTGGATGACAATGTGATTCCTCTGAGTTCTTCTCTGTTTCTTGGAACAGTTTAGGCCTCTCGGGAGGAATATGCTTTAGGCTTTGAGTGTGATCTGCTTCTCTGTGCGAGCAGCCAAGCGTCTCTCGCAGCTGAAAACGCCACAAAAGACGCTTGACACTTGACATTTATGACTGTAACCTACTTTAGAGACTCAATCCTCCTCCTGTGTTGTCTGTCTGTCTGTCCTAGCTGTTTGTCCTGTGCCACGGCCTCCTGCAGTTCTCTCAGCTGCTGTACAGCTCCTACTTCAAGAGCACCATCAGCACAATCGAGAGACGCTACGGCCTCAGCAGCTACTCCTCAGGAACTATTTCCTCTCTCCACGAGGTAGGAGCCAACAATAACATACCCTCACACAGCCTGAGATCATGATAGCTTTATTTCAAGGATACCGGTGACAAAGGCGGAATTGGAGAACAAGCAGCGTATCACAATCGCACTTCCTGAATTCAAGCCAGACTCAAATATTTTGGAACAGTTTTATCACAGATATGAGGGGTCAAGGAAACGATAACATGAGCCGTATGTGCTGGATTTTTTTGTTTAAGCTCAAGTGGGTTTTAATTGCATCACACTGATAAATATTTTCCAGTTAGGTTTCGAGTATGCATGACCAGGGGTCACTCATCTGTGATTAAATCACTGTGTTGACATTGCTACCTTAAGGCTTTTTAAATTCTTTTGCGGCTCCCAGGATTTGGCTGCGCATGGAGATCTAATTTGATTTACAACATCTGATTTGATTGTATGATATTTTATTAAAACACAGCCTGAAGATTTCAATTTCGGATCTCCTTTTAGAGTTATTAAAACTGCTACAGATGAAAAATGGGAAGGTCAAAATGGAGAACAGGTTATTCTTAGCGATGAACCTGATGAGAATTATCACCCGTCTCTGCAGTTCATCTCAGCCGTACAGCTTTTTTAGCTAATTGTTTAGGTTTCACAGCCCACAACTTAACTGTTTGATTCACTCTCATCAGCTTTATTTGTAGATTCAGATTCACTTTCTGAATGAAAAGTGAAACTTATTTATGCTCTCTTCAAAGCCAGACTGACAGAAACAGCAATTTTACCTCACTGAACACAGGAGCTGCTGGTCTACCGCTGCCTCGATCGGGAGTTTGTTTGTGTTATTGTGTGACTTTGGTGTTTACTGACTATCTGATTGAGGCTGTAATGGACCAGCAGCTCCCGGGATTAGCAAGGTAAAATTACAGTGTTTGTCAATGGAGTCTAGCTTTGAAGACAGCATAGGTAAGTTTCACTTTTCGATCAGTTCCCCGTCAGAAAAACAGTTTTCCTCACAAATTCAACACAACACTGGGTGAGTAATTGATATATAAGTAGTCATTTTGGGGGCCAAGTATTCCTTTAATCCTGAACTGTGCCTGTGTTGTGTGCCGATCCCACTAAATTTGGATTATAGTGCAACCCTGGCCACTTCCATATTTGGTTTTAAGAGTCCATTAGTAATGTTTGGAAAGTGTGAGACCTGCAACTTGATGCATTAAGTGTGAAAGGATTGATTCCTCAGGCTCCTCTCTGAAGCATTTGTCTGTGTCTGTCTCTCAGGTCAGCAACAGTGTGCTGATAGTGTTCGTGAGCTACTTTGGAAATCGGGTTCACCGGCCTCGCGTCATTGGAATCGGTGGACTACTGATGGCTGTCAGCGCCATGATGCTGACCTTACCTCACTTCGTATCCCAGCCCTACGAATACGACTCTGTTTTACACAGTAAGAACAAAGACCTGAATACCACGCTGCTTCTCTGTCTCCGCTGGCACCACTGTGACAGCTACTGTGACTCAGTCCAGAGCTGGGGACTCATGAAAGTACAAATATGTCAGTGCAATTTATGAGACTTTACTTAAGGGTTCGTCTAGGCATCTTTTCAGCAAAGGCTCCACTCACTCAGCAGGAGTGAAGCAAGTATCTGCTTTTTGTACTCTGCAGCGAGTGGTGTATTTAGAAAACTTTGCCAGTGCTCCCCAGGTGAACTCTTTGTAAATCAGAGAGAAATTCCTAGTGTCTGTGAACTCGCTGAAAGTTAAGACGATTAGAGTTACCTCCAGGAGATTTAATTTGTAATAACAATCTCTCTCTTTCCACTTTAAAGGGATAGTTCAGATTTTTGAAGCGGGGTTGTGTGAGGTAAGTTTCCATAGTCACTGTATTACCTACAGTAGATGTGAGTTGGCACGCTCCCAGTTTGGAGAAGGAGAATAAAGTACCAACATGGAAGGTAACCGATGTACTGCTGTGGACAGGGCCGGACGCAAAATGTATTTTAGCCCCCCCCAAAAGTGAATATAGTTTAATACAGTGCTATATTGGAAATGTTTTCACTGCTTTACCTTGCCATCAGACAGCCCTTTCTTTTACGGAACTGAGGCCATTATATGAACACAGTCTCACTCTGAAGTCGTCAAAATCCAGCGCTTGGGCAGTGACTTGCAGCGTCAGAAACCAACAAAAGAAGGCATCCTTTAACGTCAGCATGATATGTGGCCGGTTGCCATTATAGTTTAACGTGCGTGGCGGCATCAGGGAAAAATGCGGCGGGACAAGGATGAAAGTTAAGGCGGCGACAAACACCGACTTTCACCCGAGAGAGTGGTGTTCGCGTCTCATAAGATTCTAAAGCCAAACCCTGAGCTTTTTTCCTAAACCCAACGTTTGTGTTTGTTGTTGAAGGACAAAAAACATCAATTTGTGGGGTTGTACCGACGTAGTGCGTTTATTTTGGAAGAGACTCTATGTAAATGTTAAATTTCCTGTGAAAACAAAAGTGTATCTTGAAAGACGAGAACTTGACACAGTGTCCCAGAACGTCAACAACCAATGCACCCAGGGTACCCTGCACGTCGTATGTGGACGTGGAAAGTCCATGACTTAACGTGTAATATGTAACGAGTTCAGAGTGAGAATGTATTGGTTACATATCTCTTCTCAAAGCCACCAGACTCCTTTGACAAAAACAGTAATTTTACCTTGCACAACACAGGAGTTGCCGGTCTACCGTTGCCTCAGTCAGTTAGTTACTTCATATTATTGTGTGACTTTGGTGAATCTAAACTAACCCTTTAAAACACCAAAGTCACACAATAACACAAACAAACCACCCTATCGTGGCAGCTGTAAATCAGCAACTCCTGTTCTCTGCAAGGTTAAATTACTGTTTTTGTCAAAGGAGTCTGGTGGCTTTGAAGAGAGCGTAGATGTATATATTGGCCTCAGTTGCCCATCACCAAGGGCTGTCTGACAGCAAGGTAGAGTGGAGAAAATACACAATAGTGGCTAAAATACATTTTGTGTCTGCCCCTGTCCACAGCAGTACATTGCTTTAGCTTCTTTGGTGGTACTCCTGTCTGCTTCTCCAAAGTGGGGGCAGGCCGACTGCCATCTACTGTAGGTAATACACTGACTATGGATAAATACTTCATACAACCCAGACTATCCCTTTAATCTTGCCCCTAGTTAAAATTCTTAAGTGTTGTGCAGAGTGTCAGTGAAGGGCCATAGAAGCTTGCAGTTGGGAGAAACTTTCTTGGTTAAGGTTCGAAAAAATGGCGTAGTTTGGGTTAAGATGAATACATTCCTGTCAGAAAGGGCTTCCTTGGAGAAAGCCTGCGAGGAAAACTTCTCCCATGTGCTAAAAGCTTCAAGAAATTAAAGAAGTCACATCCACCAGCCTCTCATTAACTTGTCCTCCCCTCTCCCCCCCTCTCTCCGTCCGTGTGCTGTGATCCAGACCGCCAAGACATTTGCACCGTGCAGAAGAATTCGAGTAACCTGGAGTCGTGTGACCGTGAGGAGAAGAGGCGTCTGGCTGACTCGAACAACCTGTGGCTGCTGATGGGCAGCGCTCAGCTGCTCTTCGGTGTGGGCTCGGTGCCCATCCAACCATTTGGGATTTCCTACATAGATGATTTTGCTGGACCTGGAAACTCCCCTCTTTACATAGGTGAATGGCCTATGGTTGATTGATTTGTTTAGATAAGGAGAGCACAATCTGAGGGTCATGGTGTTATTCTGGGTCATTCTGCAGGCTTTGGAAAACTTTTACCATCAGTGTTTCATGACCTGGGAATTAAAAGATGGTTTCATGCAGCTACGTTCTCTTGTTTTGGTGAAAATGTTCATAATATTTTTGAGAAGTTCAGCAATTTTAAGGTTTTTAAATTTAAGATTGAGCAGCTTTTTATGCTCCTTTATCTTCAGAGCACCAAACCTAAGGAAACGTGGTAAATAGAGTAAACCTGATTTGTTCTCCTGTGAACCTTTCAAACAAAGGATCATTGGTTTGCAGATGGAACCTTGTAATTTTTCATTTCCTTTAATTCTATATACTTTATTAGTCCCATAGGGGAAAATCAGTTTTTTCACTTTGTTGTCGGCGAACTGGCGGAAGAAAGTTAAAGATTAATTTCGATAGACACCCTTATGTTTTTTCAAATTGAATGCATATAAGCAAGAATATCCCGACACAAAAGGTTAATAATTTGTTAAAGAATAATTATTTATTTATTTCAAAAAGGGAAAAAATGTAGAACCTTAAAAGTGGGAGGTCACAATTTGGTAAGAAAATTATAAAAGTATGGATGACAAAAAATGACGAAGCATCAATAAATAAATGTATAAATAAATACAGCAATAAATAAATAAAACCTGGAAAAAAACAATAAAAGAATGAATAAATGAAAAAAAAACCTCATAAATAAATAAATAAATAAAAAGAAATAATAAAAGAAGTTAGAACCTCCTGCCTGAGTCGCATAGAGACACAGAAATACATAAATAAATAAATGTAGTTGTACAAAAATGTAGGAATTAATTTAAGATAGGTTCAGGTTCCAGCAGCTTCAGAAATGTGAGGAGTTGCTGCTTTTACTGACTTCCTGTTTCCTGTTTGGCAGCTGCATGAATTTTGGCCACAAGCCACTCAAATGATTTTATCACATTTTTGGACCTTTTAAATACTTTTATAAATTCATACAAACATTTCTTTTAGGGAGTTGTTGAAGTGTGGATGAACAGCAAGTAAAGAGACATTTATTCATTTATGTCCTTTCAGCTTTTATATGTGTATTTATTTATGCATTTATCTATTTCCATATTTATTTCAGCATTGATTAATTAGTTTATTTATTAAAGCATTTGTTCAAGCAAGTCATTTTTCATCCTTCATACAAAACAGCTCGACACTGCTTCAAAACCTCACAGCTGCTTTATCATTCACAGCCATCCTGTTTGCAGTATCTGTATTCGGGCCGGCCATCGGATACCTGCTGGGCGCAGTCATGCTGCGGATCTATGTGGACGTGGACAAATATGGTTTAGGTAATGATCAGGTTTTTAAAGTTCCATCCATCCCACAGTTATTTTACTGACAGGTTACAGCAGGAACGACTGTGCTCACTGCTGTTTTCATGCAGGAGCTGAACAGGAGCTGAGAGTGTCTGATCCCCGCTGGGTCGGGGCCTGGTGGATGGGCCTGCTCATCACCAGCGGCTTCCTGGTTCTCACCTCCATCCCCTACTTCTTCTTCCCTCGTCGGATGCCGGCAGAACACAATGTAAGTCACACTCTGACTCTCAGAGTTCTTTAAGGTCACAGCAGCCTTTTTTTTTACAACTTAACACTCATTGAACTGTGGTGTATTGCTCGTGTTTTACTGACACCTACAGGCTCTGTGTCAACATTGCATTTCACTTTTCCTCTTTTCACTATCTTGAAGGCACACAATGTTTCGCAATATCAACATATAAATCCAAATTATTCCTGACACATATTACCTCACTGACCACACTTCTGTTCCCAAGAACTGATTTGTACTTTTATATTTTGACCTTTTACAACAATCCACAGAAAATATTAGTCATAGATGAGAAAAGGGCCAGAAATTCATTTCCCACTGTTTTGTGAAACCACATTTTGGCTCCTCTAGCTTTGTCCGGGACTCGACCTGGTAAAATAATAAAGTTGTTGTTGTAAATTCAGCTAAAATTAACACATTTGGAACATGACGGGTGAGTGTTTATGAGGTCATCTGATAGCAACGTGGGGGTACGTCAGACAAAACAGGATAGGAGTCACTGATACAGAGTACTTTCTTGGCTTTGTTTAAAACATACAAAACTAAGAGCAAATATTTCAGTATGAAGAAGACACAAAAGTCATCTTTGAGCAACAAAATCTCTCTAGAAATCTTTCATTGTGATGTTGGACAGCTTTGGGTGATTTTAATGCATGAATGCAGCACAAAGAGACCAAAAGAAATGGGCACAAAACGAAGGTGTATCATATAAACTGTATCATATAAATGCTCCTGTACATGGAGGAAACAAATAGACTTAAGCATCAATACAGAAATAAATGAATAAATAAATTGTGTGCAGATATGTCAGTTCAGTCATACAGGTAAAAGGACTCAATTTAAAAAATTGGCAGCCATCTGAGACCCATTTCATGCTTATTTAGAGGAGGCCAGGGGACGTGATTAACTCACTGCCATAATTTCTCATGGCCCTTGCTTGAGCTCGAACACACAGCACTCTGAAGCACTTTATTTTATTATTTAAAAAAAACAATCTTCAAAATGAAATAAAGTTATGAAAAAAAATTATAATAATAAACAGAAATAAAATGAACAACTAAAAAAGTATACATGAATAAATAATTAAAGAGAAAATAATTAATTCATAAATAAATGTTGAAATAAATATGGAAATATAAATTATTTATTTAACAAACACATTAAAAAATAATTAAGCAGGATATAAGTGAATATCTATAATTCATTTCTACATTTTTGTACAGCATCATTTGTTTATTTCTGTATTTCTGTGTCCCCATGTTAATGAAAATAATCATGATAATAAGTAGAAATTTAATTCAAAAATTCAATTTATACATAAGTGTATAAATATACTGGAATACATAATTACATAAATAAACAATTAAAGAATAAATTCATAAATTAATGTTCAATTAAATGTGTAAATAAAAAGATGAATAAATTATTTTACAAATTTATTTAAAAAATATTATGCAGGACCTAAATAAATATCTATAATTAATTTCTACATTTTTGTACAACTACATTTGTTTATTTCTTTATTTCTGAGTTCCCATGTTAATCAGATATGAGGCTCTAACCCCTGAATTTATTTCTTCATTAAAGTAATTATTTATTTTCATATTTATGTCAGCATGTATTTATCCTGTATTAACATTAAACATTTATTTTTATTTGTTTCTTGTCCTCCATACCTGTATTCATTACACACTGCATATTTGCCTTCACACATTCAGTCTACACTGCCTGTTATGTTCCAGGTGATTGGAAGTGAAACTGACATGAGTGATGACTTCAAGAAGCCAGATGTCTCTTTACTTGATTTCCTGAAAAGTAAGTTAATTATATTCAGCCTGCAGAGGTTCAGAGAGTTTTCACTGGAGTCGTCTCCAGTATCAATAATCAGTAATAACCTGTGTATCTTTGTGTGACTGTGTCTGATCAGTGTTTCCCAGGATGTTTGTCCACCTGCTGCTGAGCCCTCTCTTCCTGATGCTGGTCCTGGCCCAGTGCTGCTTCTCCTCAGTGATCGCAGGTCTCGCTACGTTCCTCAACAAGTTCCTGGAGCGACAGTACAGCGCGTCGCCCGCTTACAGCAGCCTGCTAGTAGGTAGGTACTGCAGCACCACAAATATAACCCTTTCAGTCAACTGCTTGAAGTCATTGTCAGCTTTTAAATAATTCAAGTCATAATGTAAAGCTTGGTATATACACTCACTGGCCACTTTATTAGGTACAACTGTTCAACTGCTGATCTACTGGGATTTTCACACACAACCATCTCTAGGGTTTACAGAGGATGGTCTGAACAGGAGAAAATATCCAGTGAGCAGCAGTTCTCTGGGTGAAAATGCCTTGTTGATGCCAGAGGTCAGGGGAGAATGGCCAGACTGGTTCAAGATGATAGAAAGACAACAGTAACTCAAATAACCACTGGTTACAACCAAGGTGTGCAGAAGACCATCTCTGAAGCAACAACACCTTGTCCAACCTTGAAGCAGATGGGCTACAGCAGCAGAAGACCACACCAGGTGCCACTCCTGTCAGCTAACAACAGGAAACTGAGGCTACAGTTCACACAGGCTCACCAAAACTGGACAATAGAAGATTGGAAAAACGTTGCCTGGTCTGATGAGTCTGGATTTCTGCTGCCACATTCAGATGGTAGGGTCAGAATTTGGTGTAAACAACATGAAAGCATGGATCCATCCTGCCTTGTATCAACGGTTCAGGCTGCTGCTGGTGGTGTAATGGTGTGGGGGAGATTTTAGTACCAACTGAGCATGGTTTAAACACCACAGCCTACCTGAGTGTTGTTGCTGACCATGTCCATCCCTTTATGACCACAGTGTACCCATCTTCTGATGGCTACTTCCAGCAGGATAACGCACCATGTCACAAAGCTCAGATCATCTCAAACTGGTTTCTTGAACATGACAATGAGTTCACTGTACTCCAATGGCCTCCACAGTCACCAGATCTCAGTCCAATAGAGCACCTTTGGGATGTGCTGGAACAGGAGACTCACATCATGGATGTGCAGCCGACAAATCTGCAGCAACTGTGTGATGTCATCATGTCAATATGGACCAAAATGTCTGAGGAGTGTTTCCAGCACCTTGTTGAATCTGTGACACCAAGAATTAAGGCAGATCTGAAGGCAAAAGGAGTCCAACCAGGTACTAGCAAGGTGTACCTAATAAAGTGGCCAGTGAGTGTATATTAAAACCATTTTTATGAACTGTGGAAGTGAAATGAAACAGTCTGTTAAAGTCATTTAATGGGCGCTCTAGACTACAGTGTGTCAGCCAGCTTGCACCATGGCCGCTTTCCAAAGAGTGAATTAGATCTGTGACATCATCTTTTCCTCGATAGGAATTTAATTTGGGTTTTCAAGTTTGCTCCTTTGCAGCATTTTTATGTATTAACAGACTACAGCTGACATTAATGTCAGGGTGTTAGCAAATACAACACTTCTTTAGGCACGCAATAATAACATCTTCACCTGGTGGTCACTGAGCTGTTCATGTTCCCCAGGTGCTGTGAATCTACCTGCAGTGGCAGTGGGGATGCTGGTGGGCGGGGTCATCATGAAGAGGGCACGTCTCTCTCTTAAGATCATCCCACGCTTCTGTGTGGCCATGTTGACCGTGTCCACCCTCCTCTGCATCCCTCTCTTCTTCATGGGCTGTCCCACGCAGAAAGTCTCAGAGGTCAATCACGACCAGATCGGACAGTACCGGTGAGTGAGGAGAGCGGGGCGTTGTCATGGTGATGCTTTCATGTGACACAGAATTGCTTCTCAAAGGGGTAGTTTAATTTATTAGAGTCACACACTTCCAGCCTGGCTTATGATAAATACACTCAGATGTAATCAAATCAGTGTTGACTGCAAGTCCCAAAATTTTCCACCAACGTTTGGGAGGAAATTTTTTGCCATGTGGGCACTGGTCACTATCTTTAACCCTTTTGGTACATTTCTCACAAACTCACAGAGATTTCCAACAATTACACACTCACTTTTAAATTCTGTTTCTGAAATATGAGTTGTCATACTCATTTATTGAATCTGGGAGCTCACACAGTGCACACAGGGAGTCGTCAGGACACTCGATACAGTATAATCCCATTTCTTTGTTTACGTTTGCCTTCATGAATATGCAAATTCTAGGTTAGCCTGGCCAAGAATTGGGCGAAAGTAGGCCAGTGTTACCTTTCAACATCACTTCCAACTGCACGCCTGGCCATGAAAATACACCAGTGTTTTGGAACCTGCATTGTTCGCACACAGTGTTCGTCTGCGAGCAGCCTTCCAACATGCTGCTCTCTGTGTGGGCCGGGCATAAGCACATACAGCGAGCAGCAGTAGTGGCCCAATGTCCGACACCGGCACACCGTGAGGACAGAGGGCTCAGTGGGGACGCAGCACCTGCAACAGCAAGCGAACACGCCGTCTGTGTTTATTTGACTGAAAATAACAATTTCAAGTGGAAGTTGGGAGGTTCAGATCAAATTTCTAAGCCGTCCAAGTGAATTGATTTATAGTGGTGCTGTATTGTGTTCCAGGAGACAGATGCACTAAAATTAAAAGCAGTTTTTCAAGTTCAGACAAAACTGGTGGAACATGAAGTCAACAGAGCGTGTCTGATAAAGCCCATCTGAGTGCAGAAGCAATTCTGAGAGGTAGCATGGTGATTTTCCAGTGAGGGCTTTGTAGATAAAAAGAATCTCACAGCAGAGTGATAGAGTCCAGGAGTTTGATATACTGAAAACAAAACATCTGAACCTTAATGACTTTATCGTAACAACTACTTGCAGAATACTCAGACGTAGTCAAAATGAAACACATGGGCTTATCTGAACGTGTTTCTCTCCTCCTTCCACAGGTCTCTCTCCTTGTGCTACTCCAACTGCTCCTGTCCTGCCACTGCCTTCAACCCTGTGTGTGGCTCTGACGGTGTCGAGTATATTTCTCCGTGCCATGCTGGCTGCACCAACTTCACCAAAGACTCCAACAACACCCACAGGGTTCAGGTCAGTGCCTCCTGCTCATGGTTTGCTCCCACAGTGTAAATACCTGCAGGTCAGGCTGATGTGGAAATGATATATTTAACATTGGCGTAGAGTGTAGGCTACTGTATATGAGATGTATCTGATGATGTCATTAAAGCTACAGTTGGCAGTGTTGGGCAGGAGCGTCACTACAAGTAGCGACATTAATAATTTAACTGTATGTCTCAGTAGCGTGGTGGCAACGTTACTATTTTCTGAGTTGGCTATTGGCTTTTCTTGGCAAGACCCGCCCTACTCTGCCTCTGACTGGCTACATTGCACTTCTTGACACATCTCTCACGTGTCTCGCCCATAGACGGTATATATTTAGTGGATTTGCAGTGGACACCGGAGAAATAGACACACCAAGGGCAGAGAAAAGAGCTGAGAGACAGAGGACAGTATTAAGAAGGAAGAAACATACAGTACCTATGTCACGTGTTATATGCAGGAATTGTCCCAGAAAAAGAAAAGTTTTAATTCAGGTCTTTTATTTTTATTGTCATAACATAAGGCCCTTTTACACTGCCAGATTTTCGGCGAATGTTGGGCCATTTTGCTGGCAAGCTGCGAGCGTTTAGACACACAGAGCCGGATTGGTGAGTTGATCCGAGGTGCCCAATTTTCCATCTTGTAGGGTAGTCATATTGGCGGAACCTTTTTTGGTTTGAGGTGCCCGTCCGCCACAGGAAGGGCTGTTGATGACTTGTGGGAGGAGCTGTTGATGACGGCGCACGTGCGGTGGACTAACAGGAAACAGCTGATAGCAGGAATTAGCGAGCAGCTAGTAGCAAGAGGGAAACACAAACCTGACAGACACTGTAAAGATGAGCAACTAGGGAGACAAAGAATTGCACGCCCTCCTTGCCCTCACAAACGAAGAGGCCATTAACCGTCAGATGACGGGGACGGTGAAGGACGGGCCGACTTACGAGAGAATCACCGAAGGACTGACCAGCCACGGCTTCCCTCCCACGTCACTGTTTACGTCACACGCTGAGCTACACGTTTTGTTACTTGCTCACGCCCCCCATTGCCCCGAAAAAGACGCATTCTGTATAAACAAAAGTAGGCAGGTGGCATTTTGCTGCACTCCCCGATTTTGTTTTTATCCTGCCAATGCTGAAAAAAGACTGATTGGGCTTTCCTGCAAATTTGCACAATTCCTATTTAAAAAGGGCTATAGCAAGATAGCCTACTGAAAGAGGCCAACACAGAGAAATGCATAAGAGGAGAAAGAAAGACAGAGATCAATAGGTTGACTGATGATGTCATGTTATTGGAGGACATGTTCAAATGTCACAAAGTCTTCAAAAGTTCTCATTTAAATCTTAAGTTTTATAATAAACAGTTCAACTGAAGATTTTTTGCTGCCTGTCCACCCTATCTGGCAGTTTTCTTATCACTGAGATATCGTTGATTTAACATCAAGTCCATAAATAAAAGCAGCTGTAAAGTGCCAAGCTACTTTTGCCATTTTCTCACAGCTAAGCTTGCTACGTTTCTCTGTGGGTAGCTTCAGTGTAGTGAAACGTCATTTTGATGTGGCGTAACTTGCTGCTTGCTCAACACTGACAGGTGGTAACTTTTGTGAAAATAACTGTGATATATATTTTGTTTCACAGATTATCTGTCTCATGTAATCCTGTGTGGATGTAGTGACAGTTTCGACAAATATGACTCAGTCATTTTTTATAAAAGTTACCAGCTACAGCTTTGAGTCATGCTTGTGATATGGGGCTGTGTAAACATGGCATGATTTGAGGAATATTTGTGCAACACAAGAACAACATTGTACAATAAATCATCAGCAGTAATGAGTTAAATTACCTGATACAGACTAATCGTGTCAGATAGGAATGCTTGATAAGTTTATTGAAAAGAAAAAAAAATGAATAAGTACGATTTGTTTTTACAGCAGGGAAAGAGTTCAGAAATGTATAATTTCCTTCTATAATCTTGTGTAATTATCTCAGTGTGGGACAAGGGAATAAGTGTTTGGTTCTTGTCCTAGCACAGGATCTGTAAACGATCCTCCTGTCAGGATGTAATTAACCTTTAACTGTGTAGGAGCAGAGTGCTGTAGGGAATGCATACGCTGCACTGAGAGAATCTGCTCTTCAGGGGGTTGACTTGATCTTTAAACATCTTTTATTCCAATGTTAAGTAGACACTTGGGACAGGAAGTGACTTTGACCTTAGATGCCTCTACTTTGTGACGTATCTGCCAAATGATCACACATTTCATATCAGCAGTGATATGAAGCGCCGGTCCTACAGCACATCATGTGTCTCATCATCAGCCAGGAACGCAGTCAGACCTTACGCAGGGACTGCTCTGCTGCTAACAGGACGCAAGTGGCTCAGGATCAATGTCCAATCAATGCTTATTAGTCACAGAGCATATAGGAGGTGTTTTAAGAGGGACAAAACGTCAGTATCCAGACGTCACAGCTTGTGAATAATCTTTTCGTGGGTGGATTGTGTGACTGCTGATAGAGTATTAGTCAGTTTGACTCAGCTCGTAAGCTCACTGTGTAGTGCTGCACTACAAACACAGGCAGCACGACCAGCTTCATTAATGAATCCCAAGAAGTCTCAGAATAATTATTTTCTCCTTCTGGTGGACTCACACGTCCACAGGTGAGATTTAATCAGGTGCTGGACAAAGGTCTCGATTCATTTTCATAAGCACTTTCTGTCTTTTGATTTCAACACACCAGCAGATACGGTGTTGTGTAAAGGTCCAGTGTGTAAGATTTAGGGGGATTTAGTGGCATCTAGTGGTGAGGATGCAGATTGCAACCAGCTGAAACTTGTGGTTATAATTCCTTCTTTGTTCAGGAGGTTCTTACCAGGAGCCGAATTATCCACAGAGGTCTCCTCTTCTACAAAACAAACACACCCAGTGATTTAAACCGGTAAAAACACTGAACAAAGCAGTTTCATGTTAAAAAAAAAAATCAGTGTTTTTACGATGCTCTCTTTACGGAGGGGCTGCTAACTACGGTGGCTGACGAGAAAACCCGAAAGGCCCTATCTAGAGCCAGTGTTCAGTTTGCCATTCTAGGCTGCTGTAAAAAATATCAGTCCAACATGGCGATCTCCATAAATGAGGATCCGCTCCCTGTATAGATCTAAACATCTCATTCTAAGGTAATAAAAACACAATGAGTCTTATTCTCAGGTGATTTTACACTAAAGAAAACTTACTTACACTTCTGGCTCCAAAAAACAAGATGGCAACAGCCAAAATGTCAGACTGAAGGTTTCACAACAGTAGTCCACCAACCAGTCCGTTACATCATGGTGGACACATCCACTTCTTTTACAGTCTGCGGTCTAACTTCAAATCCCAGTGGGCAAAATAAGCATCACAGTAGATGTAGTTACAACTTAACAAAAGCTGTTTGTGCAGATAACAACAATATGAATATTCCCTTTGCTTTCTGTTTGGTTACAGCTGTATACCAACTGCAGGTGTATATCAGGGAGCCAGGGTAGCGCCCGCCCTGCTCCGTGTCCAAACAGCTGCCCACATTTCCTGCTCCCCGCCATTCTGGTCATCTCTCTGGCATCATTGATCGCCTGCTTCACTCACAACCCCATGTACATGATGGTGCTCAGGTAAGGAAGGATGACCGTATACTGCAGTATATTCACATTTGTTATATAATTTTAATGACCAAAATAGATCTAATGAATGATACAATAAGCTTGTCCTCCAGTATTAACACTTACTAATGATTTTATAAACCCTTATATTTTAACCAGGTTACGTAAACATACTGCATTAGAAGACATAGCATGAACTTAGTATCTTTCTTACTTTTTTTTTTTTTTTAAACAAAACTTGTATTTAATATATAAAAAATCTGGCCACACAGATCAGTTTTCAGAGGCTCTTATGGACTTTATAAATAAATAAAAAAAAATAATAATAAAGAAATGTTGAAGTTAATGTGGAAATAACTAGATAAATGCATAAATAAATAAAAGTTGATAAATCAACAAGACAAGTAAGTTCATATCTTTATTTTATTTCCACATTTTTGTTCAACTCCATTTAATTATTTCAGCATCTGTATTTTTACAAGTTATGCGGGCTTCACCTCTGCCTTTATGTCTTCATTTATTTATTTATTTTCATGTTTATATCAGCATTTATTAATTCATTTTTGATTTATTTACGAATTTATTCATTAATACTTGTATTTTTTTGTCCTCCATACAAAAAGATGCTAAAACAGATTTATTCAGTAAGTGTAATAGTTACAGAATGTGTTTATGCTGTTTTCCAGTATTATATTTAAAATGTTGGTTTTATTTTATATCCTTGAAATTTCTTTTCCCGTTCATTTCAGATGTGTTCCCTCTGAAGAGAAGTCATTCGCAATAGGAATTCAGTTTTTACTCATGAGAGTATTGGGTAAGTCAATGTGTCGTGCTACACTTTTATGAATGACTAATTATTGTATTGATGATATGCTTCTTTTTTTCAAAGTGCCTAATTGACCCCTAAATCCCATAATATCCACCTGTCTCTATTATTATAACTCAATAAAGTTCACTGCTGTATGGAGTCCCAAAGTGTCCAATATTAAAAAAATAAGAAGAAAAAAAAGAGAAAGAAATTATTGCATGACTAAACTGAGTAAAATATATAAATCAACCAATTCATTTTGTAATTTGTTTTTTTTAATTATTAACTAATTATTATGAAATATATCATTATTCTCATTTTACAGTTTTTATGAGAGTTAATTTTTATTACAAAGCGTATAATACAATTACAGAATTTTACATAGAATAAAAAGTGATGAGAAGTGACAAAATAAAATATGATATTAAATAGAAGTGTCTATGGGCTGTTATGAATTAAAAACACACTACACTAAAAGAATTACCATAATGAAATAAAACTAAAATGAAACTCTTGGCTAACTGAAAAGAGTGATATAATAACCTTGTTAGTTTTCTGAAATTATTTTACAAATTATTGGTTAATATATGTATTATTAATTTAATATGGCACTCTTTGGGGCTCTGTACAGTTGAATTCCACTGGGATGTTGCTGGTCATTTAGTGGCTGCTACACTAAAATAACACAGTCTAATTTAACATATATTTGAATTCCGTTCATCAGTACTTTTAAGTAGATGTTGGATTGCCCTCTAGTGGCTCTGGCTCACACACATGTGGACAGAAGTGTGTTAACATGCTGCCTTTCTGTGTCCCTCTCAGCCTGGCTTCCTGCCCCCGCTCTCTTCGGGACAGCCATCGATACGTCGTGTATCTGGTGGAAGCGTGTGTGTGGAAAGAAGTTTAGCTGTGGTTACTATGACAACAACATCCTGAGGAACCGGTGAGAAAGCTTATCCCTTAGAGCACATATTGCGCACACACACACACACACACACACACACACACGGAGGACATCCACATCATTTATCTTTATCTGTCTGACCCCTGCAGCTACCTGGGCTTACAGGTGGGTTATAAGGTCATGGGTATCGTCCTACTGATGATGCTGGGGTGGAAGGTGAAGCGGACCCAGGAGTACAGTCTGGAGAAGAGGCCTGAAGGACCACTGTGACCTCGCTGGGCGTCCCCGTCGATCCAAGCCTTTCTGTCCCGTAAAGCTTTGCTGTGGTTGAAGAACACTGTGCAGAGTGAAGCCACAGCCAACACGGGACTACGCTGACCTCAATTTCTGTAGGCCCACCTCCCCACCAGGTGCCTCACCGGCTGGAGTTAGGAAGTACAATTTCCAGAAGGGACAATGTCTGATGTTTTCGGATGCTTTAATACTCGCGATTGGAATTATTCTGACTGTATGACCCGTGTAATACAAGTCAAGAGAGGACTGCTGAAACACATCGCTGTATGGAATGACTAAAGTATCAATAAATAAATAAATGTATAAATAAATAAACATGGAAATAAATAAATAAAATAAAAAATAAATGCGGACATAAATACATGCCTAAATAAATAAACATGGAAATAAATAAATAAAAGAATAAATGTTGAAATAAATAGATAAATGCATAAATAAATACCTAAAAGTTGATAATTAAACAGAACATAAATGAAATCTTAAATTTATTTAAGACAACATTTATGGATTTATTTATGTATTGTTGTATCTATTAATAACATAGGAGGTCCTTATTTTTTTTAATTTATTCTTTTATTTATTTTTTCCTGTATTCATTACTATTTAATTATTGATACTTATGTCATTTTTTGTTCTCCATACTTCTGTGTCGTACCTCACAATATTTTGTATGTATCATGATGTGAGTTCAGACAACTGAATTTTTTACTGTGTGTAATACTTGTTCCTGTATCGTAGGAATCCCTCCAGGTTTCTATTTCCAATGGGAACATATCCTGTAACTAATTACCTGTATTAGCTTAATATTTAAGTTTATTTTTTTTATAGATGTTTGTCTCATACACAGAGACATCTGTGATACCTGCAATACTCGTTTCATATACGATCACATGTATAACACTTGATTTAATTGCAATGCTAATGAATTTTCAGATATCAAGTACATACACTGTTACTCATGAATGGAATTAACTGCACATGTTATGCTTCTACTGCTGTGGTTATGTGGTTGTTTGTTCCAGTAGAGTACATAAATGTGTAAACATTACTGGTTAATATACAATACAATTAATCAAGTCAGTGTGAAGTCTTCTACTCATTTCATTAATTTACCGTATGGGGTGCCACCTGCGGCTCAGTAACCATTGACATGCACTCATACGCCAATGGAGCAGCCACTGGGAGCAATCTGGGGTTCAGTATTGGATTTAGGTCGGGGGAACAAGAGGGCCAGTCATTAGCATAAATGCCTTCGTCCCAAGGCCCACTGCACCAGTGTAAGGTCTGACAATAGCTCTGAGGATTTCATCCTGGTACCTAACAGCTGTCAGTGTAACATTGGCTGTGACATAGAGGTCTGTGTGACCCTCCAAGGATATGCCTCCCCAGACCATCACTGACCCACTGCCAAACTGGTCATGCTGGATGATGTTACAGGACGCATAACGTTCACAGCGGTATCTCCAGACTCTTTCAGGTCCAGTGGTGGACCTGCCAACTCTGGTGTTCTCTGGTGAATGATGGAGCTGCACGGTGCTGGGCTGTGAGTGCAGGTCCCACTAGAGGACATCAGGCCCTCATGCCACCCTCATGGAGTCTGTTTCTGACAGTGTGGTCAGAAACATGCACACCAGTAGCCTGCTGGAGGTCATTTAGTAGGGCTCTGGCTCCTCGCACAAAGGAACAGATACCGGTCCTGCTGCTGGGTTGATGCCCTTCTACGGCCCTGTCCAGCTCTCCTCGTGTACCATGCAGTCTCCTGGTATCTCCTCCACGCTCTTGAGACTGTGCAGGGAGACATAGCAAACCTTCTTTGGACCGCATGTATGGATGTGCCATCCTGGAGGAGCTAGACTACCTGTACAACCTGACTGGGCTGCAGGTACCGCCTCATGCTACCAGTAGTGACAGAGACACTAGCAGAAGACAAAACTAGAGAAGAATCAGTCAGGAAGGATAAGGAGAGAGCAGCTATCTGTGGTCACCACATGTAAAACCATTCCCTTTTTGGGGGTTGTCTTGCATTTGCCTCTCCATTGCACCTGTTGTCACTTTGATTTGCACCAAAGCAGAGCAGCAGAGAAATATTTCTTGTACCTCTCTCTGTTTCCACCATTTTCTTCTGTGCTTAAGAAACTTTTAAGCCTCTTAAAATTCCTCCTCCCTGCTCCTAACAGCCCTTAGCTCCCTTAAGGGCTAAGATGTTCTGTGAATAACTTTTATCTTAACAAGCAACTAGTCTTAAGTTTAAGGGGAAATTCTAAGAAAATGTCATAATTCTAAGAAATTTCTTAGAATTTTGTCACTAGGAGCAACTCATAGTACGAGGAAGCTTTGTGACTACAGCCCCTGAAGATTAAGTGACTTGGTGTTATACTGTGACCATTAAGTGTTCCCTTATTTTTTTGAGCGGTATAGAAATAGTCCTCTTGTAGATGGTCTTGTGGTACAAACTCCATGTAGCTGCTTTAACCCCATGATACCTGAGCCAACTGGCTTGATTTTTTTTTCAAAAACAGGGAAAGTAGGCAATGAGATACTTAATAAAAGGCCTGAAAATTAGCAAGTTATTAACATGTTAGAAGAAGTAACGTTATTAACTAAGAAATTACTCAAAAACAAGCCAAAAACAGAAAAGTAAAAAATGAAACAAGACAAAAACAAACAAGTAAATTACCTAAAAATAAGCAAAAATAAAGATATAAAATTAAAAGACACAAAGGGAAAAAAAAACTAACGAACAAGAAAATTACCTGAAAATAAGCAACAAATAAAATAAAATAAAAAATACCTGAAAATAAGCAAAAAAAAAAAAAGAATAAATAAGGAGCAAAGAAAAGTAAAAAAAAAAAAAAAAAATGAAAATAAAAAACAACCAAACAAACCAAGAAAATTACCTGAAAATAAGCAACAAATAGAAGTAAAAAATACCGGAAAATAAGCAAAAAAGAAAAAAGAAAAAAAGAAAATTACCTGGAAAAAGGGACAAAGAAAAGTAAAAAATAAAATAATAATAAAAAACAACCAAACAAACCAAGAACATTACCCAAAAATAAGCAACAAAGAAAAAAAAAGAAAATTACCTGAAAATAAGCAACAAATAAAAGAAAAAACCCCCCCTGAAAATAAGCAAAAAAAAGAAAAAGAAAATTACCTGAAAAAGGGACAACAAAAGTAAAAAATGAAATATAAAAATAAGCAAAAAAGAAAATTAAATAAAGAAAATGACCTGAAAAGAAGGAACAAAAAAAAAAACAAATTAAAAAAAAACAACCAAATAAACCAAGAAAATTCCCTGAAAATAAGCAACAAAAGATGTAAAAAAAGAACAATACAACAAATAACAAATAAATAGACCCCCCCCCCCCCCCAAAAAAAGCAATAAATAAATAAATAAATAAAATAAAATTACCTGAAAAAGGGGACAAAGAAAAGTAAAATAAATTGAAAAAAAAAACAAATGTGCTATAAATTAAACTAATTAATATCTGTATTTATTTTCTGTGATATTTTCCTACTTTTTTGATGATTTTCGAATAACACTTTTCTTATAATGCTCATTGCCTTTTTCTTTGTTTCCTGTAGAAATGTGTTGCCATATTTTAAGCGCTTGTCAAAGGCATCTGAATGCAGCACAAGATAAAGGATGTGACTTCAGGGTAGTGTGAAATATTAGCCTGATTGTTTCTTGCCACACACACCTGAGTGTTTGTCTCTCTGACACAGAGACAGCAGTGTCTTTCTAATGTGCTGAACTAAAAGAAGAAGTTCCTCCAGACAGATGACACCGGGTCCAGCAGCTCTGTGTCCATGTCTGCCTCTCCCTCCCTGTCTCCCCCGACTCACATGACGTCATTTTATATCACGGCTGTCAGTTGAGCGGAGAACGAGGAGAGGCCGCGCATGCGCAGACGCCCTGGGTATGAGAAAAAAATGAAGTAAGCGTCACGGACCGGTGCAGCAGCAGCAGCAGAAGCAGCAGCAGTGTGTTCCCATCACGAAGAGAGCCGCCTTTCCACCCAGCATCTTCACCAACCGACACCGAACTCGAGTGGGAAACACACACAACTACCAGTCAGACTGTCCTCCGGTGTCCAGAGTTCCCCCTCCTCCTCCTCAAAATGTCCGTGGGCAGTGACTTTGGAAACCCTTTAAGAAAATTCAAACTCGTCTTTCTGGGGGAGCAAAGTGGTAAGACGTGTTTAATTCTCCCGAGAAGTTCATTTTGTGTTGGTGTGAACCCGCTGCACCTGCCGGCGCCGGGTCAGCAAGTTCATTAACGTCGTGGAAGACACGTAGCTAGCTAGTTTGAGTTGTGGGGTTTAAACTGAGGCATGAAGAAATGTCTCCACTGGGGAAATGTGTGTGTTCAGTTGGTGGGAGTGAGGGTGTGGAGGGGAGGGCGTTATTTTAATCAAATTACCAGCCTCACAATGGAGCGGAGTGTGTGACATGTAGCAGCCCGCAGTCTCTGAAGTTTAGCAGTAAAATGACACAGGCTCGTTTAAAGCCTTAAAGCTGGCTGTTTAGTTTGAAACATCCCGGACTAGCTGTTAGGATTCACACAGCAAACGAGGCTGGGTATGTGCATGCAGGGAGACAGCAGTGTGCAGCCTCGGGTCTGATGCTGTGGATGATACAAGTTGGTAAATATTCCTGTGTGTGTTGAGACACACCCAGGTTGTCAGTGGCGATGAGATAACTTGTGTGGCTGCAGTCTCTGCCCTGGAGTTGTTCCAGTCTGCCTGCTGAGGCTGACCAAGTTTTTGCATCATGGCTTAGATTGATCATTTTGGAAATATAAATCATCATCTGTTTTTATCTCCATCCCCAAGCTCTCCTCACCCACACCCTTTCATAGCCATTCACACGGCTCTCCTTTTTTCCCCAGTGTGGCAACACAGTTGTTTTCCACCAGATTACACTGAGCTGGCTGAGACATGATTTGAATCTTTAGGTTTGCTTTGTCTTTTTGAACAGGGTAGGTCTGTTTATGGTCTAATTCAGAGGTCTTGAGCAGCCAAATGAACCACATTAGTCATGGTTCAGTCCTTCTGTAGGTCCCATTGATCATCCAGTATAGTGGGGTCATGCATTACATAGTATATTGCTTAATTTTACAGCAGGGCAGCATACTTATTACCTACATAATGGATATGTATCGTCTAATATCTGCACAACCAAGCATCGGCTCTATAACCAACGAGGGATCAGTGCTAAATTTAAAGCAATGCCCTGCAGTCTTCATGGTTAAGACTGGTGCTGACACAAGAAACAAGAAATTGATGATTGATTGATCATCATTTAGGATGCATCTAACAGTTATTTTCACTGTTGGTTAAACTGTCATTTATCTCGGGATTACCTTGTTTGGTCTGTAAAATGTCAGTAATTGTGATTTCCCAAAGCCCAAGATAATGTCCTCAGATATCTTGTGTTGCCCACAACCCAAAGATATTCATGTTTACTGTCACAGAGGAGTAAAGACAACAGAAAATATTCATGTTCAAGAGGCAAGGGTCGCAGCAGTATACCCGTTTTAAGACATACTGTGATATAAAAGTTGATGGTTATCATACTGTGTACATTTGCTTATCTACAATATTAAAAAAAAACATTAACAAAATGGTTTCAAGTTTCAATTACAGTAATAAAACATTTCATTGGCCACCAATAACCTTTCCGTTTTCATTCCCTCAAGGATCATTCTGACTGATAGTAATATAAACTTTGTAATACTGTGATGCTAAGAGACCGCAATATTTTCTGAGACTGTTATTGTACCGTGAAAATCTTATACCGTTGTGACCCTATAAGAAGCCGCAATCAGAGAATTTTGACTTTTTCCCCCCCTAAAAACATTACTTAAACTGATCAATGGATTAGGGATCGATCGATATGTTTTTTCCAGAGCCGATGCCGATACCGATTATTATGAAACAGAGATACCAATAGCCGATATTTACAACCGATATATGTCTGCTGTAAAAATCATAGTCGACACAGAATTAGAAAAATAAACACTGACAAAGCACTACATTCAAATGCAATTAAGCGCATATAGCATATTTATTCTGAGAACTTTTCCAAATAAACAATCAGTTGGAAAAGGTAGGTCTTGAGTTTGTTGTTAAAAGCCTGGATTGGTACGTGCAGGCAGTGAGAAGCACGCCAGGGGCAAAACAGTGCAGCTAAGGAAAACAAATATGTATATTGGCATATCGGTGGGAAAAAAATCACAGATACTGATAACCCTAAAAATTCAAAATATCGGCCCGATAATCGGCCAGGCTGATTATCTGTCGACCCCTACAATCGATTATGAATTTAGTTGGCGATTAATTTAGAGGTCCAGTGTGTAAGATTTAGAGGGATTTAGTGACATCTAGTGGTGAGGATTGCAGATTGCAATCAGCTGAAACTTCTCCCAGTTAGAATTCCTTCAGTTTTCATTGTTCAGGAGGTTTTTACAGGGAGCCACATTATCTGCAAAGGTCTCTTCCTCTCCAGAACAAATGGACCAGAAATATTGAATAAAGCAGTTTCACGTTACAAATCAGTGTTTTTCCAATGCTTTTTGGCACGTCGGAAATGGGCGGCTCACCTACCACATGCCAATGCATGTGCATTTTTTTCTCTGATAACTTAAGATCTGGATACTCAGGAGGTTTTTACTGGGAGCCGAATTATCTGCAGAGGTCTCATGCTCTTTAGAACAAACAAAACTGGTGATTAAAACTGTTAAAAAAAACAAATGAAGCAGTTTAAGGTCACAAATTAGTGTTTCCCTGAAGCTGCTCATTGCACAATAGGGCTGCAACTAACGATTATTTTCATTTTCGACTAATCTGTCGATTATTTCTTCGATTAGTCGACTAATCGTTTTATCGAAAAATGTGTTAAAGTGTTGAAAAATGTCAGTCTGTCTCTCCCAAACCCCAGAATTATGTCATCTTATGTCTTTTTTCGTACTCACGCCAAAGGGTTTTAGTTCACCGTCATGGGAGAGTGTGTAAAGCTGCCAATATTTGAACGTAAGAAGCTGCATTAAGAGTATTTTGGGGTACTTTTATAGTTCCTTTCTATGAAAAATGACTCAAACCGATTAGTCGACTACTAAAACAGTTATTATTTTAAAAGTCGATTAGTCATTGATTAGTCGACAAATCGTTGCAGCCCTATTGCACAAGGGCTTTTAACTACAGTAGCTGATGCAGAAACGCAAAGGGCCCTGGTTAGAGCCAGTGTTTGGTTTGTCCGTTATTGCCGACTGTAGAAACATGACAGTGAACATGGTGATCTATGAACAAGAACCCGCTCCAGATAGATATAAACAGCTTTTTTCTGAGGTGATGAAAACACAGTGAGTCTTATTTTCAGGTGATTTTACACCAAAGAAACATACTTATTATATTAAATTCCATTTTTGACATTATTTCCCCCTAAATCCAACACACTGGACCTTCAGTAGTTGACAACTAGTTGATTATGCCTTGCAGATCATCATTTACATGACAGAATAAGTCATTCTCTGGTTCCAGTTTCTGTAATGAAAGGATAATCATTAGCTGCAAACCTAGTTAAGATGGATTTCAGTGCATTGAGGAGTTTGTTTTGCATCTGAAGGTTATTAAATGTGATGCTTCAGACTTTGTAACCTATAAAACTTGACACTCTCCCTGTCTTTTCACAGTACTCTTACATCTAAATGAAAGTAAATTAGATGCAGTGTATATAACAAACAGACCTAGGACTGCTGGTTGGCTTTACTCTTGGGCAATTTTAGGATATTAAGTGCCAAGCAACAAGCCAAAGGGGATTTGGCTGCGCAAACAACTGTATTCACCAGACCATGGAGCTGACTGAATGTGTTGACATATAATGGTCAAACTGTGGAGACAGAGACATGAAGAGACGTCATTTCGTATTCACTGGAAGGTGAAGTATTAAAAAGTATTTGTAGGTTTTCAAAAGTGAATGGCACAGAGGACATCTCCAGCAGAGGAGAATGAATATGTCTGATTGGGTGTGCTATTTATTTCAATTCAAATACAGAGATTAATCTTTCTTTATTATCATTTAGATGCTGAATGAGCAGCTGGTAGTAATATAAAAGCAGAGTCTTCAGGTGTTCAGGTTAGACAAAGGTTTATGGAGCGTTTAAGATTTGCTGCAGCTTCCTTTCTTTTATTTCTCTCAATGAAAGTCTTCTATGTGTTCATCAGTTATACTCTGGGGTATGCTTTTGTGCAGAGTCTGTCAGCAATACAGGAAATGTGTGGGAATCTGTGGGCTGCAATATCTGTAATAATTACAGACATGTGTTTGACATAGGGGTGGGAATCACAAAGTAACTCACAGTATTATGCTTTGGATAATCAGGATTCGTTGTCCATGATAAGGATGGTATCACGATACATCTACAATGCATCATGATGTCTCGGGCATGGTGGTGCAGTGGTTAGCATTGTTGTCATAGCAAGAGGGTTCATGGTTCGAGGACAGGGTGGGGGAGCCATTTTAGCCATTTTCTCCACAATGAGATCAGGATGATGACGAATCAGTGGCTATGCATGTTTGTTGTGTTGCCCCAGCCCAGCTCTGCAAATCATTGATGCGTTACCTTTGTGCGTTTAATAAGTATCATGTCAATGTGTCTAAAGTGACGTAGTTCTCATTATGTATACGAGCTGACCTTGTCATTAGAAGGAGGAGGGGATGGTAAAGACGGCTGTCAGGCTGCAGACCACTGTCTAAGACCAACAAAGACATCAGTGGCATTTTGTGTAGCGATTGAGCCACCTAAAGCGGGTATTTTTTACCGTAACATCAGCGGCTTCATCAGATGGAATTGTGAGGCCTTGGTTGCTTGTGTACTTTACTTTCTTGCATATTGTGTCTTTACTGATTTTGTTTGTCCCATCTGTGTTTTAAAAGCTGAAGAAAAAGGCCCAGACTTTTGACATGAAAGATGGCGGTGCCTCTCTAAATTGTTTATCTCAGTGTCGACACTGTCCACCATTTTCCTCCTGTAACTTTCGTCTTCATTGCAAGGTAGTTAACTTCCTTTCACTTTACCCTAATTTATTATGGCAAGCCTTTTTAACAGTTAATCAGTCATGGTGTTAGCTATTGTAGATATCAACAATTGCCTTTCGACTAGTTAATATTCCAAGCCAGCACATCCATAATGTAATTTCAACTAGTGGCAGTTCTGATTGAAGATATCGTCATTCATTCATTTTCATAATCACTTTTCCTGTTAGGGGTTGCGGTGGGGCTGGAGCCTATTCCAGCTGATGTTGGGCGAGAGGCGGGGTACACCCTGGACATGTCACCAGACTATCACAGGGCTGACACATAGAGACAGACAACCATTCACACTCACATTCACTCCTATGGGCAATTTAGAGTCACCAGTTAACCTGCATGTCTTTGGACTGTGGGAGGAAGCTGGAGTACCTGGAGGAAACCCACACTGACACAGGAGAACATGCAAACTCCGCACAAAGGGGCTCCCCCACCCTGGACATCGAGGATGTCTATTACTGTGGGTCTGTCTGTCCTACTGAGACATAATTTATGCCACACATACTATAGAATTGCAGAGTGTCTTTGTGTAGTGCTCTAATGATCACAGACTCAGCATTTCCCATAATTACTGCTTACATCATCACTGCATGGTAATTATGGTAACTGCTGTAAAGTTTTATTAGCGACATAAACCTTTGGCCTAATATAATCCTGGAGGTTTGTAGGGTTTTGAATGCAGTGGTTGTCCTCGTTCAATAGGGTCTTTGGTAAAATGGCTTGAACTCTAAAGCTACTGGAGAGCCCGCAGGTCTGCAGCGACGAGTCCCAGCCAGTCTGCAGGAGTGAAGTCTGTTCCTGTTGTTAGCGTGCGGTGGACTTTATTTGTCAACCACTTCTCATCCAGACAGTGGCAGCGCAAGCCTCGTGTTTGATTGGGTCGTCTCCGGTGGAGCTGTGTCTCTCTGACATGTCTGCTATAATTGCAGCTGGTGCCCAGGCGGGCGTGAATCCCGTCAGCTCTGCCACAATCATTTATTAATGTACACGACTGGACTCAAGTATGTCAGGAACGAGGGCATGAGTGGAGAGGCTGTGGTGCAAAGACTACTTGTTCTTTCTGGGTTGATAGTTCCTGTGTACTGTGAAGGCCCATAATGGTGGAAGTGTGTGAAAAATGTGTCTATAAACGGAAAGATGGCATGATGTTCTGTTTTTCATAAAAGAATCAGCTAACGTCAGAGAGGTGGGGGCTCCAGATTAAGTGGGTGGAAGCAGGCAGAATGTTAAATGAGCTGTCAGGAAGTCTTTCCTCCTGCATACTTCTTTGGGTGTTTTCTACACTGCCTGTACAAAGGAGGCTGGCTAAAGATTTCTTTGACAAAGCTGAAGGCTTTAAGCAGGCCAATCAGCTGTTTCCAAGTCTGTGTGCCCACGCTCCCGGTGGAGAGCATTTTGCAAGTTCCAGCCTCAGAGAAATCAACCAGGTCATTGTTAGAACACCTCAGATTACTGCTCTGAAATTATTGGGTCATAGATGTTTTGCCATAGGCATGATTTCAAAGGAGCAATACTGCATGGTACTTTGTAAAAGCTAATTGTTTGGAGGTAATCCCCTGCTGTGTGCTTCATTTCACCTCAGACAAACTGAAGGGAATACATTTGGTGGATGCATTCGCATGGCTGCCATGAGATTTTGCTCACTGAATCAAAATGCCATCTTCCATCTTTCACTGCACAGAGATTGCCATCGCACAAACTGGAGCTGGCTTCAGAATACTGCTGAATCACCGGACCAATATGCTTCAAAGTAAGGTTCGGTTGGTTGTCTAATGCATCAATCACCGTGTCTCGGGGGAACAGCTTTCTGAGCAAATGAAACTCTGAGTTTTGGCTTGCCCGGGCAGGGAGCAGCCGACACATTTCCTCACTGAGGCTGTGAAACCACAGACGCAGATGTAGATACTACGTATTTTCCCACACATGCACACATCAATAGCATGCAGCTTTTTGTACAGAAAATGCACTGTGATAAGCATAAATACTGGAGCAAACAGGAGCTGAGTCACAATTCTGTCTGGGTTGGTATACAACACTAAATACTGGAATGTGAAATACAGTTCAGCAGATAGTGCGGCAAAGTAATCTTCAGTTTATATGGGATGTGTTTCCATCTACAGGGGTTTTCCTGCGTAGAGATTTATGAGGTGGTGACCTCCATCAAATTTCGTCCCTCTTCCAGCTCTCCACATAACTCTGATGGGTGTGTTCATGAAAAACACTTTCCTAACAGTGTTGCACTTGGTGGATTTCTGTCATTTGTAACTGCAACTGCAGCATTACGTCAAGGTGCAGAGGTGGTGCTGTATTGTAATCAGCACAAGTCACAGCCAAATGTGCTGCCGAAAGTGCCAAAGAGGAGACAAAGTAGGGCTGTGGTCAACCAAAGAAAAACTATGTCAACTGAAATTATACTTACGCTTCAACCAATTGATTGGTCGATGGGGGAAGAATCTGCATCTGGGAGTGTTTTGGGGAAGAGACTGCGGCTGTCACAGTCAAGGGTCGGAGAGATGGGGCGGGACAAATACCACAAAGACCAACCATCACAGAGAACGAATACACAAGTACTGAACAATAATAACTACTGTTGTCAGCTGTTTTTGGCTGGACTGCAGCAAAGCGGGTACGAGCCATATAAACAGGAAAGAAAGCCAATGAGGTCATTATCTGACTCCTTTTACCTGCTGTTTGATTTTCTAACATAGTTTTATATTTGCAGCTGGCACTTACAAATGCTGTTGCAAATGATGGGCGGCGTTTGTGAACGCAGCTTATGCAATTTGGTAAAATTGGAAAGATATTCACAGATTTGAACTTCTCAGATTAATAAGCAAAGCGTTAAAACACAAACAGTGCCTCTTTTTAACCCTAGTAAAGTGGACAATGATTTACAACCTATCTATCCTCTGAGCTGGACAAATAACATTGCTCTCTACGTGCAGCCGGTTGCGAGAGGACTGCACAGGGACCGTCTACAAAGTGCAACACCAAAAAGAGACAGCCTGCTACAAAAATATTCAATAATTTCACTCTTCACTCACCAAAATCACTTCACATACATAAAACTATTATAACTCCTAAAATATGTTGCTTGCATAAAAGTTTTGTTTGAACCTGTTGAAGCCACGCTAGACATGCACATGTGTGCACATGATCAGGATGGTACCACCCAGTAAAAACCCTGATCTGGTGATATGTTTGGCTCATTGTTGGCAAGTCTGATATGAAACTGACATCTAAAAACTGCTTACGGGACTTGATGTTTAGATAATACATGTGCAGCCTGTATGTGCACCCATTTCCTCACAGAGGCTGAGACAAATATTCAAGGATGATAATATCTTGCTGGTGTGAATCAGAGGAGGTTGGAGATAAAATGTGTTGAGAACACTGCTGTGATTTTCATGTAGGTTGGCTTGTTTCTTTTCTTTTGTCTTTTCTGTTCCAGGCAGCTTCTTGATACTCTCTGTAACAACTTAGGAAAATGGCAAAAGAATCTTTTTATCATTACACAAGCCATTAAGTAGTCATCTATATTTATCTTGTTTTAAAATGGTGATATTAAACCTGCCAGTCTAATAGTAAGAATATTGTATAATTTGTTGAATTTTCACTCCTGCCCTGATATCTACACCCAGGCTTATGTAAAACACCTCCAGCTTGATGATCAAAAGTAATTTCACCTTTCAGAAATCTTCTTCCTGAAAACCCAAGAAATTGCTGCTTGCTCTATTTTCTTTACTGCAGCACTGTGGGTCTAGCATGAATGAAGTGCTAACTAAAGCAAAGAAGATGGCAGCCACCTTCCTCAAGTCAATTCCCCTTCATCACGTCGCACATCCCAAAGGATTTACCAGGCTTACAGAGTTTTAACTGACTGTATGGACGGATATCAACTTAGAGAATAACTTTGCCAACTTCCAACCAGCTCTGTGTCATGGCAGTGTGTGCACTGTGTGGAGATGAACTCTGTTTGGCTTCCCCCCTCATGCCACAAAAGTCCAGAGCTCTGCACCTAGTAGCCGGCAAAAGTCCACTGGGTGACGCATTTTAGCCACATAATATTTACATTTTGGCAATAGTCAGGTGTGTATAATCAGTCAGTGTCACACAGTGGGTTTGTGTGGGATATTTGTTTTCAGAGAAAGACACTAAAGGAAATTTAAAGAGGACGGGACCACAGGGCTCTGTGTCGTTTTAGCTTGCTCTTCTTCGTCAGTCTTCTTCTTTGGGCTGCCCCCTGAAAGTTGGAGATTCGAATCATCATTTGCAGACTTCTCAGTCGACTGAGATTCTTCAAGTCGAGCAGGTTTGTCAGTCAGTGTTCAGTGTACCAAAATGTCCCCAGATTTGCTGCAGTGTGAGCACTCCGCACTTTTACACTGCTCTTCGGTACAGGCAGCCGCAGACACAGAGACTGCTGCCAAGAAAAGGAGAATCTTTGCCCTGATGACCAGTGATGATTGGTCGTGGACCGTGTCGTGTAGTCTGACAAAGTGACTGTCGGAATGGACAAAAATGTTGTGTAGTCTGAACCTGGCATAACACCTGTAATCTAAGGACCCAACACCCATTGGATGTAGCGATACAACTTTTGCGCTTTGTGTCATCTTTGTGTCTGTAGCTTTAGCTGAATCATATGAAAGCCTGATGTTTGTTAAAAGTTCTATTTACTGACGTATTGCAGAAAGTTGAGCTTTTAGGTGGTAGTTCATTTTATATATGTAGGATTCATCTAAGCTCTATGTTTGCCATATTTGAATTCCCAGAATAGTTTGACTTATCACAAAGACAGATAATAAAGTATGATATTTATGTGCATGTTGAAAGAACCTTTGAGCAGTTGAGTTGATGCATGTTTTCACATGAGCTTGGTCTGGTCCTGTGTGATAAATGAGCCAGAATAAAATGATGCCACACCCAAGAAACAACACCTTCGAACAGGACTGCCACAGGGTTTTGGAAATTCTATTCCAGAAAACTCCAAAACCACAATATCCTGAAAATTAGTCGAAACAAAATCTTTCCTTGTGCAAGAGCATGTAAGGCTGTGTAGAGAGCCTCGGGTGTGTGGAGGGTGGAGCAGGGGAGCTCAGTTGGCTATGCTTTGCAGGGTAGAGCACAGTGGGGCAGGCTACTGGGTGTAACCTCTTCAGCAGTGAGGAACCTTTTTTGACTGAAACAGTCATTAAGTAAATAAGGACAGGTTTGCATCTCAATTATACCTTCATCATATCGGCTTTTTTAGGGGTCTGGCCATCCCAACTTCATCACATTTCACTTAAACTGAATCCTGTGGCAAAGCCAGCAAGCTGTGGAGTAAATAGAGTTACCATTTTCCTTTAATCAGGGATTAAAGATAGTCTGTTCATATTGATGTGAAGATTGGATTCTTCGGGAGTCCAGCCTGCATTCCCCGAGCTTCAGCTCTGCTGCTGTAACGTTTGATAATCTTGCTGCGTCTAAACACAACTGGTCATCTCTTTAATTTCACATCCCATTGCATCTTCCCGGCAAGAGTTCTTCTTCACTGATGGACTGGGGGAAACAACTCCCTGACAGCTTTGATCTGTTATTGATCGGCTCAGCTGCCCACTAATGGGTGTAATTGATCAAAAGGCATCAATCTCAGCAAAATGCCAGGCTAGTGCCTCCATCCATGGCTTTAGGGCAAGAACACGTCTGAGACCATGTGTGTTAGCCCGACACATTGGACATTTTTATAAACTAAACCTCTTTACAGTATCTGTTTTTTAGTCATGGTACCACTAGCATGGCTCTGGTGAAGTGCAAAACCTGAAAGAATGCTCCTAAAACCCGAAAAAATCATCAGTCGCTCCACCACTTTGGTCCAGACTGAAATATCTCAAACAATTGGATGGATTACCATTGAATTTTCCCAGGATTAATCCTAATGACTGTGGTGATCCTCTGACTCTTCCTGTTGTGCCACCATGAGGTTGATGTTTTTTGCTTTTCATGAAATATCTTAACAACCAGTAGATGAATTGGCATGGTATTTTGCACATATCGGTACTCAATACTTTTTAAGGTATCAACTGAAATAACCCAGTTCCAAGTAGTCTCAAAATGTCTCCAGTTAAAAGATACCCGCATTCGATCCTCTTTGCGCTGGGAGTCTGGTTAAGCTGAGCGTTGTTATTTGAGAGAGTTAGCAGCTCATAATGTTTGAAATTATGGCTATCATAGAACTTCAATTAAAAGTCGAGCTCCAATGAAATGCTGAGTCTCTTTTACTCAACGGGTGTGGCTACACATTTTGACATAAACGCAGGTCTCGATTAGACGCCACCTCTGGTTGCTGTTGACGCTGCCAAGCATTTCATTTTTATAGAAGTTCTTTTGCTGTATAAAACCTCTTAAAGCCCACCGAGTTGTTGGCTAACCGCTTGAGCTGGCACTGGTATATCAACACTGCGGAAAATGAGTATTGAAACTACAGAAGTGATATGTATCGATAAGTCAGTATTTTTGACACTACTACTGTGGTTTATGACAAAATACTTGCAAAGCATACAACATATTTGACAGTCTGTGGATATTCTCATTTATCCAGGTCAATTCCATTCTGGCAACAATACAATCATAGGCAACTGGACTTTGATGTCATATTTGACAGTGCCTTATTTCCATATCCCTGAGGATGTGAAAGGGAGGGGCCTGAAAATAATATTAACAACTGTAGGTTTGCTTTTTTAAACAAACTAACATTTTCTGACTTATTAAGAGGTGCTTTCAGTCCTGCGGGAGCTGGTCTGCAGCCAAGGAATACCAAGCAGAGCAATGGTAGAGCTTTACATATGCTGCACAGCTGAGTGGGCGTGTTCCCAAAGGCCCATGGGAGAGCACAGCCTCACTTATACACTCTGCCCAGAATAAAACAGGATTGCAAATCTGTCTGCTGCCCATGCAGTGATGTAGAGAAACTGTCTGATTCAGTTCCGCCCGCCTGTGTGCCAGTGAAAAGATTTTGGAAGCAATATCTGATGACACAGTTTTACAAAGAGCAGGAATAAAATAGTGAGTGGGAACTCGCCTTATTACAAATCAAACTTCTTCCCCTGCTTTCTTAGAATAAATGTTACAGGGAAACTTCAGGAACTGAACTTTTAAAGTACCTCACATGATTCAGCTGGAGAGACTATTCTCTCTAAATTGTGTGCCTCAGAAATAGATTGGACCCTTGCTTAATGTGAGCTCTTTCGAAGGAGGGAGACAGAGAATACCATTTAAACATAATCCTGGTTGCTCAAACAGAACGGCTCTGTGAATAAAATCCCCGCTGTGCAGGAAGGCTGTCATTTACCCAGCATGGGATGTGACACTTCACTGAGTTCAGCAGGTCTCCATCAGTGTTTACCCTTTCACCAGTTCCCCAGATGAGCCCTCATCACGGGGCTGCTTTAGCCTGCTGCAGCCTTAGATGGTACATGGCTCCGTGTGTATTTAGTCATTGATGAGCTGTGTCATTTCTTTTTAAAATTACATTAGTTAATGTTTTGAATCTGCACTGTTCAGTGCTGTAGATGTAACTGTAAGGATATATTGTCTCATTGAGATGCCAGTGTGAGCACCATGCAGAAGGTCCTGCAGGGATTTATGGAGTGGAGGGAAGCTGAACATTCATCACTCCAGTTTAACATAGTAGGGAGTGTTTTATCTCGCTCAGTGGACAAAGAAATGAATCACCACCAGACAACTTGCAGAGAAACAGGTGGCAGAGATGCCGTGGGGCTGCAGCAATGTAGGACCGCTCACAATGTCGATGTATTTTTTATTGTATCAGGGCTATTTTTACAAGCGTTACATTAGTTTTTGTTCTTTTTAATCAGATGTATTTCTGTCTTTCCACAGCCCTTTATACTGTATATCCTGTTTGTATCCTTTGATGGACAGGAAGGCATCTCCGGGCTCTGTTTTAATCTTTTTGTCTATTTTTTCTCCCTGGAACCTGAATGGTTCTTTAGAAGCTGAAGCCTGTTTAGATGAGTACTTTGTCCCACGCATTCCTGTAGCTGTGGGATAGTTCAGCCTTGGAGCAAAGGGAAGCCTTGATCCTAAACACAATGGTTACAGTGCTTGTTTTGTCTCTACTGTGGAACAAAGATCCAAAGGTAACCAAGCTCAGATTTCATAGTGTGAGATCAGCCTTGAGTCAGCATTTCTTTGCTGGGCTCATCGTGACCGTTCAATCCAAATATCAAAGCTTTATTTTGTTAAAGATGACTGGTTCAAGGCCGGTGTACAAATGTGTTGCAGCTTTTCTGCAAAACTAGACAAGGCCACACTCCAGTGTTAAAGTCTCATTTGACCACTTTGTTAAATCACAGGGATATTTACATATATTTACACGAGTAATTGAATTGATTGACTTTTAAATGAACAATTTTAATTTTTTTCTCAGGTGGTCATAATTAGAAGAGTAGACATGATGTACACATGTGTAAACAACCCCTGAAGAGCATTTATAACATGGGTGGATGATGCATCAAATATACTCTTTGTATTGCGGCTTGTTTCACAAGGATGTATAAAATAACTGTATTGTGAACATCGAGTATAAACACGTCATTTTTTAAGCTACCAGCATGAGACTCACTTCATCGTTTTGGTTCTCTCATTCTCCTGTGGCTCTCCCAAGCAATAGTTTGTGACAAGGTGGGCTGTGTTTCTCGTCTACAGGGCTCCAGACCGCTAATATTTAGTCACATTTTTGCAACCATGGAGCACCAGTGCGACTTGGAAATACTATTGATATATGAAGTGGAGAGGTGTCAGCGTGTTTCCAGCTCACAGTGATTAACTCCTCACATTTAAAGATGCAGCGGCAACAGTTTAACTTTGTGCTCAATGCTAACATCTGACTGTTGGCTAGAAGCTACAGGTTTACAACAAATCATCAACATGTCAGGCCTGAGATGACCCTGGTGCTTTAAAATAAAAGCACCAGTGGTTCTGCTTTGATTTATTTAATTAGAATCTTACTTAATTTATCTTTATTATAACAGCACTTAATTTAATTTCGTTATAACAGTACTTTAACTTTATTATGACAGTTGCTACTTCATTGTAACTGTAGTTCATTTAATTAGTTTATTTGTATATTAGTAGTCTACAGTACTTTAAGGAGATTTCAGATTATCAAGATATATATCGTGTATCGTGATATGGCCATTTCGCCCAGCTGTAATTGATAATATTTGTTTTCTGTCAGGATATTTTGATACCAATTAGAGGAAGCTTTCACACCAGGGTACTGGGCCCAGATCTGAATACATTGGACCACAAAGTCCAGTTTGCAAGATTAGTGTAAACATTGTGTACTATGCCTGATTTAAAGATCGATGCACTGTGTCCAGTTCCACTAGAAAAGGTGGTGTCGAGTACAGTATGCAGCATCAGGTGTGAAAACTAAAGCTGGGCTCAGACAACATGAGTTTTGGCTGATTTCCCTCTCCTGACAATTGGAGGAGAAGTCCAGTCTGGGACCTTGATGGAAACCAATCTACTAATGTGCAAGGTTTAACGATCCCGTCGTAAATCTCCCGAACTGCTTGCAGTGTCATCATTGCCGCCGTTATAATCTCAAAAACATTTTATTGTTAGGATTTAAAATTCGGATAATTACAGTTATGATTACATCAGTACGGAGCCACTGACGGTTTTGCCAAGCAATGGTAAACATTTTAGCCCTTAAGGCTAACGGTAGCTAGCATACTTCTCTTGACAGGTATAAAAGTTAAGTTAGGTTAGAATCTCATCTCCTTTTCCCGCTGAAGAATAGATAACCGGTCTTGACCATTTTTTTAAGCAAGACCTCTTTAGTCTTCTGCTTTTGTTTCTCAGCAAGTTGTCGCACCATGTCGGTCTCCATTTTATTTACATCTGCTTCCTCATGAGTTTGCATGAGTTGGTGCATATATGCTCCCTCTGGCATGATAATCTTAGTAATAAACTGTAGTGTGTGATTCATTATTATTTTTCAGTCTTACAGTGTGTGCATGTTTGAGATGAGAGAGAGGATCATTTATAAAATTTCTCTGTATTTGCATGATGCAACCCCATTCCAAAATCAGTTATGATTTTAAAACTCCTGTAGTCTGAGCCTGACTTAGCTGTACCAAAACACATAGTGCTATTTAATGGGAGTTCCAGGCAGCGAGTAGAGTTCCAAAGATCTTGCAATTTGCATTCTTTTCTAAACTGTAGTAAAGCAGATGTAGTTGCACATGTAGAAAGTAGATGACGACACAAGTGTGCTGGAGTATGGGACAACATAATGTCAAAGCTGAGTGACTGGGGAGTAGAGAAGGGGCTGCAGTTGTACTCAGGCACTGTATGAATCACCTGATATAAAAGCTGAGGGTACCAGGTGCAGTTCTTTAGCAATGGAGGGACCCTTTTGTTAACCTGTGGAGTACAGACTGTGCCTTAAATGTAGTGTACAACTCATGTTCTTTTCAAGAAGCCAGATCCTGTTTTACCAAGGGCTCTTAAATTAGATGTGTTTTTTTTTCTCTTCTTTTTAGAATCGGCTGAAAATAATTATTCTTGTCTACATGTGAGTGCGAGTAAAAGCTGAGGATCAATTCAGGCTCGATAGCAAAATATTTACTGGCTCTGGCTGTTTGCCAGGGTTCAGAAAACAAGCTTGAAGACTCCACTGGGATGAGCATGTTGCTGTGTTTGTATCAGCCATGAGAACGTGAAGGCCTAAAGGCCCTGTTACTGGGTTTGTTTTTAAATCTTTCAGCCTCCCAGTGTTAAAAATGGTTAAATTAAATTAACATCAGTCAGGGGGTCAGTGGCCATGTTGTTTAGTACTCCTACTAAAAGATTAAGAGGCTTCCAGTGCTACACATGGACTCATTCTGACCATTAACTGGCACAGTCAGCACTGGTTTAAACAGGCTCGATTTACAAATCAATTAAGCAGAAATTATCCCAGTGATAAATTGATTAGATGGCTTAGGGTTAAAGACATCATCATGATCACACCAAAGGATAAAAACTGAATCTAACCTCACTGTTACCACAACAGCACTTAAGTCAATATTAGCCCAGTATATTCCTGTGCTTCCCGTTGTTCTTCCTTCAACAGCAAAGGAAATTGCCTTATGGACACCTGGATAATGAAATTTAAGTTAATTAACAGCAGACAAAGGATGTAAATTATTACAGTGGGTTTCATTACCTTAGCCCAGTCTACACAGTGTTTGTCACTAAACAATAAACCAGCAACTCAAGTAGTAAGAAAAGAACCAAACCAAGCTGTTTTCTCTTATGAGCTGCGGACAATGTATATAGAATCAGGTTCAGACATTGCCCGGAGTTTCTCTTTCACACATGAAGCACACAACAGGAGTTTGTCTGTGTCAACAAGCGTTTTCACCCACTGGAGATACTCTGGTTTAGGTGAGGACTGGCGCCTGGATAGAGCGCGCAGGAGGCAAGACATGAGGGCGTGTTACTCCATGTTCCATAGCCATTTTGTTATTTGGTCATAAACAACAAAGTTTCTTGCTATTACTTGTATTTCCCTGACAATTTTGGCTTTGGTCCTTATTGTCACAAGTTCCTGAACCTTGTCATGCCTCCACTTGGACTTTTTCGTTGCCGTCTTGGTGTAAATGACCCTTCTTCTTCACTCTCGGATGTTTGTTTTCTTCCGGTTTTGTGTGAGCACAAGGTAGAAACATCATTACACAACCACTTGCCCACTGTGGCTGTATTCTCTGGACAATTACCTGCTGTATTCGCATATGGACTCCATCGGACATTAGCACAGACTGTACCAGGGAGCTGGCAGGATATGTCTGTTTCACAACCAATCCAGCTGATTGACATTTGTGTTCTCACATAAGGCTCCCCTGGGTAATGTCTAGATAATATTAAGTTTGCAGTGTGAAAGTTTATCTATGAAAGGGGCTTTTGTCAGGTCTCTAGACAATTTATTACCACTCCCAGACGTAGCTACAGTGTGCTTTTGTTTTAAAGGGTTTATCCTATACTACCTTGGAAATCTATTTTAGTTGCGCAGTTGTCCCTTTGGTCTACATTGTAGTGTGTAATACATGTCACTTGAAAAAAATTAATGGTAGAATGGAGTGTGAGATGGATTGCCAGTTTGGTGCCATGTCTTCAGTGATGTGATGCTCAACGGATCGTCGTGGTGAAGAGGGAACTGAGCCTGAAGGTGAAGCTTTCGATTTACCATCTACGTCCCACACCTCACCTATGGTCATGAGATCTGGGTAGTGACCGAAAGAATGAGATCCCAGATACAAGTGGCCGAAATGAGTTTCCTCCTTGGGGTGTTTGGGCTCAGCCTTAGACATAGGGTAGGGAGCTCGGACATCCAGTGGGAGCTCTGAGTAGAGCCACTGCTCCTTCATGTGAAAAGGGGTCAGTGGAGGTGGTTCAGGTATCTGATCAGGATCCTCCTGGGCGCCTCCTTTTAGAGGTGCGCCAGGCACGTCCCACTGGTAGGAGGCCCTGGGGTAAGCCTAGAACACACTGGAGGGATTACATATCTCATCTGGCCTGGGAACACCTCAGGGTTCCCCAGGAGGAGCTTGAAAGCATTGCTGTGGAGAGGGGCATCGGGGGTATTTTGCTTGGCCTGCTGCTCCCATGACCCGGTCCTGGATAAGTGGGTAAAAATGATGGATGGATGGAAATAATTATCTTGACTGAAAAAGAATCAATAAGATACTTGTTAATTGTTATTTATGATGTTTCTTACCAGCTGAAATATCCAGTGGCATTGAGCCGGCTTACAACCCAACTACTGTGTTAAATGTTCAGATTGTTGTGGCACTCTAAAGTCTAAAGGTTGGAAATTTGGAAGTTGGAAGTTTCCCTTAGGAAAATGTTAGCCAACTTAGTAGCAACCGGATCATGACCTATGTCATCTTGTCCTCAAGTTAGTTGGCAACCTAAACAGTCATTACACATAGTAGATATTTTGCATTTGCTGTGTGAATTAGCACCTCTGCTTTTCCCCCTGGGGCCATGGATGATGAGAGCTTGGTGCAACGTGTTCAACAGTATGTAGTAAACACTTTCAACACCTGTCTGTAATTTCTGTAATGAGATTTACTCATTGGCACCACATATTTGCATAGTTTTATAAATTTGCTTTGTTAACCCTGCTGCTGTGCACGCTGAGAGCATGAGCATATCTGAGAATATTAGATGTAGTCCAGCGTTCTGTATGTATGAACGACTGGAACAGAAAGCAGTGTCCTCTTTCTCTGAGAGGATGCGGTCTTCATTTCTCCAGCTGCCCTCCGCCTCGTGAGAATGAAATCTAATTTAAACATTAAAACGTCCAGTTGGTCTGTCTGAAGCCCTCTGGCCTCCAATAGCAGACATACGACTTCTATCTCCTTTCCCAAGGCAATCGCAAACACCACCAGAGTCATATATTTCAGAACTGGTGTCACACCTTGGTGGATATGTTATCGTGCTCTTACTGTGTACTGTACGTGTGTGTGTGTGTATGTGTGTGTGTGTGTGTGTGTGTTGCTATTGCTTTTAGTAACATCAAATGCCTCATTAGACTGCATAAGGGCTGAAATGGCTTCCTGAGTGCTTTATGTGTGCACGGGAGACTCAGCCTTTGTTGAGTTTGAAAGCATGTTCATCCATTATTCAGAGGTATTGGTAAATGGACGTGTCCTGGTAAGAGTTCATGTTGCAGATTTTCTGCAGGTGCAGTCCATGTGTCACACATTTTAAAAACAATGACTGCTGCTCATATTTGTAATTCCACCACAATAACTCTGAAAACCTCACATTATGTCTGTGTTTGTTGCTGATTGATTCTGCTTGGGTTAAATTAACTGTCATGGAGCCAGACGGGAGAGAAAAGCTCTAAAATGACTGAATGAATAAATAAATAGATCCTTTGAAAATCCATAACTTTCCTGTTTCATTCATGAGTTGGCAGCAGTTTAACAAGGCTAAGAGTCTCCAGTCATGCCAGCAGCTCATTAAGGAGGTATACTTTGCCACAGTAGTCCTTTGAGCTAAATGCTAACATCAGCAGCATCAGCACTAACCACTAAAGTGCAGCTGGTGCTGATGGGAATGTCATTAGTTTTGCAGGTGTTTGGTTATAAACAAATGTAAAGATGAAAAGTCAGGGATCTCCTTAAAGTTAACAGAATTCATTCCTCGGTTGACTTGGATATGTGTACCAAATTTCACAGCAATACAACAGATGTTTCACTAAAAGTCAAAAGTGTCAGCCTCATGGTGGTGCTGGAAAAATAGACAAGGGATCGCCAAAGATATTAGGATTCACCATTCGGGAACTAAAGCCTAATTTATAGTTGGATGTGTGACAATTTTAATGAGTGTCCCTTGACAGAGGTGACCTATCTTGACAGAAAAATTTTTCCTGGGACACTTTTCTTTCATGTTGTGCACCTGGACAACTTTGTTATGGCACAGACATCGTCATATTTTGTCGCACAATCTGATTGGTAGTGTTAAGGCCTTTGTACACCGAGTCTGTGATGGCTGAAACCTCTTGCTGAAGCATAAATTTAAAACGTCGTACAACTTTTAATTTCTGTCAACGTCTCTTTCCTCAAGGGTTTCATGCCCTACCATAAATCAGCCTTAAGGGTGCTCCGATAAGTATTGGTATGGTCACTGGTCACCAGGTCTATTTGAAGCCTTCCATTGAAGCTACAACAAATATAGATTTCCTGTTAAATACAGTAATTAAATTTTCAGACACCTGGTAGAACTGCCACACTGGTGAAGCCACTTTAGTGACGTGCAGAGAAATGATCTCTAGTGTTTTAAGTCATCTGATCGGCCATTATAGAGACCACAGATCCAACTGTCGATCCAAATATCGGCAGGTGACGATTGGTGTCCAATCTATCAGAGCACCCTTACTGGGAGCCATCAATGTGTGTACAGAATTTCATTGCAAGTCATTCAGTAGTTGTTGAGATATTTCACTCAGGACCAGGTGGCCGACTGATAGACAGACTGACCGATATTAGATAGATCCTCATCCCGCTTGCAGGGCTGAAAATGTCAGCTCTGGTCAGTTATATATGAGTTTAAACCATTTCTGTGTTTGTGTCTACTCTGGACTTC
Source organism: Epinephelus fuscoguttatus (assembly GCF_011397635.1). Taxonomy (NCBI): domain Eukaryota; kingdom Metazoa; phylum Chordata; class Actinopteri; order Perciformes; family Serranidae; genus Epinephelus; species Epinephelus fuscoguttatus. The sequence continues at coordinate 37,178,003 of NC_064761.1, forward strand.
CGTGTGTTCCATATGAGATGGTTTCAGTTACCATTTCCATGTCATACAAGCCAGAATGTTTCACAAGCATAAGATGCAGTGAAGCTAATAGTGACAGTACACAGATGAGGAAAAGCTGTTCCCCAATCATTTGCCTTGAACCAGTGTAACAACAGTAGATCTTCATCCCTTTTCAACCTAAAGTTTGTGCTTGACTTCTCCTGCCCTTATATTGCACTTCAGTGTATTCTCTTTGTGAATGTGGTGGAAACAACACAGCTTGAAGAGTCGAGATGTCTCAAGACCTCTTAGCTTGAGATGACTGGTCAGCTGTGTTACATCTATTTGATAAGGGTTGCTATATCCAAGTTACTTTGGTGCTTTAAAGTTGAGCATGGTGTCTATAGAAAAGGGTGTTTTTGGTGAAGAATGGAGTTTTTTCAATAGTCTGTGTCGCCAGTTTTCATATAACAAGTTACAGTGACATGTCAGTGACCAGTTTTTCTATGCAATTTAGTAAAGGTGGTTCTTAAACTGACGTAACATGCCTGGTACACTGACATGTTTTTTCAGCTCTGGCTAATTAGACCTCAGCTATGTTATCAAACTCTCTACACTAACGAGAATAATAGAGGTTACCCTGCCCTAACAGGTACAGCCTGATGCCAGTCAGGCACAGTCTGTACACACCCACACAGTCCAGTCACAGGAGAGAGGAGAGGTCCAATTAGACAAATTAGGGGAAAACATCAGTATGTGTTTGATTAAACATGACACAATAAACTTAGTGAAAAGCCTGTGAAACAGTGATTGTACATATGCTGATTTTAGCTTAAGCATTAAGATATCTTCTCACCAATAAACCACCTTAACTGTGTTCATTAAAATAGTGCTTTAAAAAAAGAAGTATTACAGACATCCTTAATACAGCCGATTCGCCAAGGGTGCTTTCACACCTGCCCTGTTTGGTTCGTTTCAATCAAACTCAAGTTCGTTTGCCCACTAAGTGTGGCTCATTTGGGCAGGTGTGAACACAGCAGTCACACTCGGGTGTGCACCATAACAACAAGGTTGTCTGGTTACAAATGAACTCTGGTGCGGTTTGTTTGTGGTGAGAATGTGTTCCGACCTAGTCTGAGTGGGTGGAAGTTTGCTGCAAAGATCAGCCTCTCATTGGGCGGAACGAGCCACCCTCTGAGGTCCCGCCCTACCACCTCCGGTTGCAGTTTTCAACACGTTTTTGTGGGCGCGTTATACCAAAACCTGTTTCCCCCCCCGGCAATATTTTTGCAAGCGCACCATTGTTGTGGCACCGCCAAGAGCGATTGTGATTGGTTGAAAGAAATACAAGCAGCCGGGGCGTTTTTTTTCTCCAATCTTAAAGTGAGAGTCGGCTCAGCCAGACCTTTCTTTTCTTGAGAAAGGTCTGGTGAGCGAGACTAGTTCCGATCTGAACCAACTGCAGTCACATGACACATTGTTTGGGTTAAACATGAGCATGTTACAGTCCTGGAGGATTATTAATGTGCACCTCCTCCTGTACTGCCTTACGTTGGATTTCCACTGGATGCGTGTCCGATGCGGAACAGCAGCGCTGGTTATCCGCTGCGTGCTCCACCGTCCGTCAATACCCACCGACTGCGTTTGCTGTGCGGAGTGGTGCAGCTCCGCCAGAAGACATCTCGGCGCACCTCCATGATTAATATCTCCTCATCCATGGTGTCAGCGGGGTGAAATGATGTCTGAAAACCTCTGACCTGTTGACTTCAGGCCTGCCTCTGCCCGTTATGTAGTTTTCAAGGTGTAGTGCAGGGAAATATGATCCCCTGCGAACACTGTGTATTTTATTTTGAAAATTAACTGATGTTTTATTTTGTTTCTGTGCACAACTTCCTGCCCCGCACGATCTGCTCTGTGCTGAATTGCTGCTTTGTGCTCCGGTGTCCGGCAATAATAGAAGTCCTGTGTATCTGTTGCAGAGGGCTCTGGACTGCCGCAGCTGAAACGGAGCTGGAACGCAGCACAGCCGCAGCCAGTGGAAACACACACATTGACTAGAATTGAATCCTATCGGCTCCGCTCCCGTGCCGGAGCGCAGACGCAACCAACATGCATCTGGTGGAAATTGGGGGTTAATATGCACATTCAGCACATCCAGTGCATCAAAACATTGTTTTCTAGTTGGAGCTGCGCCTCGTTTTCAAACTGTATGGTTTGACTAAAATGAACAATGACAGCAATATAGTCCACGATGAGCAGCGCTAAAATCAACCTGCGTAGTTGTCCCTCCATTGTGACATTAGAAAGTGTCACATTTATCTTGCAAGTGTACTCTTCTTCAACGTTTGCTTTACTTCCTGGATTTTTCCCACATGGAAATTCTGACCAATCAAGAGCAGCTTTCTCACGCAAGGCATTTGATCTGGTCCGCTTGTAAATGCTGCCGTGAGAACACGAATCAACTCTAAGCAATTATACAAATTTGTGACTAAATTAGTCCCTGATTCAGACCAAAGCAAGACAACTCTAGGTCTGAAAGCAACCTAATGTATAACCATGTGGTAGACAGCTTAGCTAAATGGAACCTGGCCAATGTTGTTTCATTATTCTGACTGCTCATGGTGTCACCAGACATATAGGGTACAAGCAAAGAGGCAGGATTTTGTAGTTTATGTCCAGATAGACACATGCAGGCTAAGCTGGATAGTTCTACTCTGTATAACACATAGCAGTAAATCACACAGCTGCAACTTATTCTAACCAGTTATGTGTTTGCTTGAGAAATTATTCTTGGTATGTGATGATGAAGCAGGGTCACACAGTTTGCCTGAGGCAGCCTCACATCTAGTGTTTGAATCCGGAGAGCTCATCATGGCTCAGTTTGGGATTTGCTGCTATGAAAAATTAAATATCTCGATTGTTCCTCTCACTGGAGGTCCGTCCTAGGACCCAACAACAGCTCTGGGTGAAGTGATGATGATTGTGTCTTTGGAGTAGCCCTAGAGTGAGACACCTGTCCGTTGAATTCTTGTCAACCAGAATAGTTTTTCTAACACAGTATTTTTGTGAAATGATGAGACACAGATGCAGCTGGTTAATGTTTGTGCAACATCCATGCACAGTTTTGATTGTCACTCAGGTATCAAATTAGCATTGAAACTACAAAGTTTCATCGCAGAAAGGTTTCTCTCTGCTCGCAGGGTGGCAGTTCCTTTTGATTTGTTAATGTGTGTGTAATTCGTTAACTTAGACTGAAGGAAATTCATTTGGAGGCCATCTGCTGTTTGGCTTTCTCCTGTTGGGTTCTCTATGCCAGCTGCTGTGACTATGAATAAACAAGTACACAGATGCAAGAGTCCATATCTCTCCCACTGTTCTGTATCTTCTCCAGGTCTCTGTGCTCTCCCTCCTCAGTGAGGACAATCATAAATAACCACTTATTTTTCTCTGTTCCTTCCCTCATTGATAAATATTAGATATCTGCCTCTCTCCGGCGTGCCCGGCTCTCATCCCGGTTTCGTGCGAAGGCAAGGCATGACACGTACGGTTTTATTTTTATCCGTCTCCTTGTGAGTGGGAGTCGGGCCCATGCAGAAAGCACTGCCATGCTCTGATTGGCTGCCAAGTCCTCAAGGGTATTCCGTGATGCCAGCCGCCAAGTGACCAGCAGTGGTTTTACCTGGCTGCTTGGCACACAGCTGCAGGACTGGATGGACAACTCAGTTATCATTCAGCTTTAGAGAGCTCAGGAAGAAGTGGAAGTGTGGAGTTTATGACACTCTGTGTGTGAGTGTGTTTGTATTGTCTGGTCTAGGGCTGCACGATCTGCAAACAGAATCATATTGCAATTACTTTGCCAGATATTGTGGTTGCAATGAGTCGCAGTTTTAATGATAATGGTCATTTTTGCATTTCATTTTTACTGAAAAAATACAGAAGTGATTATGTGAATGATTTTTGCTGGGGTCTGTACCAAACGAGCATGTTCCCTTATGTCTGATGATGATGATGTCTATGATTTGTTGGGCAGGGCATTTCTTTAGCATCACAGTGCGTGCTTCATTTGTAATGGTATGTTGTAGGGCGACCAGTAGTCGTCATTTAGGGCCATTAGTTGACTAGTCGCCCGCATGTTTACAATATTAATTTAATTATTAAATTAAATTAAGATGAAGGTATGAGAAAGAACACTGTGCTACATTACAGAGAAATACAAACCGTACTAATGAACCTTCATTAATATAGGCCTATATTTTATCTACAAGTGCACGTCACACACTGAGCGAGCCGCCTGTTAATGACGCTGTGGGCTAATGGGCATGTAGCTACTTCCATGTTTCAGATGATACGTCATGTTTGTAGTCGACCAATGAAGATGAGTTTACATATCACCTTGGGTTCGTCCTTCACCTTCTCAAAATGATCCCACACTTTGGATTTCCTGCCTGACATGTTATTAACTAGCCCCTCCTTGGCTCCTGTCTGACTGCTGAGCGTGGACACTTCCTGTGTCTGTCCTTTCAAATTAAATTCCCACATGGTCCAGTCATAGGTTTGGATTTTTTTTGAGGTGCAGCTCCTGATAGAGTTTCATGTTTGCTTTTTTTTTTCCTGCGACTAAACAACGAACTTAAACTTGCTGACCAATGACCTTTGTGGTTGACTAAGGGTTGGTCAACTATGAGGGGTCAGCCCTACAAATTACCAATTAAAACCAACTACATTATCAGTAAGATGAGCACTTGCACCTGCGTGGGCTTTAGTATGTTGTGACACATTTTACCTTCATTGAAAAATTGCAGCTGCTGTGATTTGGTTATTACACCTGTCCATACAGCAACTTAGATGATAATTCAATTAATTGTGCAGCACTAGTCTGATCAGTAAACTAATAATGAGTAAAATATAATTTCTGAATACTTTATTTACAGCATCAGCTATAAAAGCTTCTTAAGTCATGTCTGCAAAACTATTTATTTAATTAGAAAGAAACTTCTTCTTAAACTTCACTTGGCAGAAGTTCTTCTAATTTAAAGTCTACTTCAGTCTCTTCTGTTAAAAATACATTTGCACACATATACACTATATAAATGCTCTGATAATTCTGAAAAAGACTAAGGTGTTGATTTTGTCATTTAAAGCGTGTGGTTTTCTATTTCAATCACATTCAATACAATTATCTACAGCTCTTGTGATGTCTCGTAGGTATTTATCAATTTCGTTCTAGCATATTTGTTACACATTTGTTTTTTCAGTCACTGATTATTTAGGTGTAGAGGTGAGAGAATCCTTAACTAACTCATTTTATGGTTGTGCAGTTCACAAATAGCAGAGCCTAATGTGAGCCCAACTGTGTTGGGCCTTTAACATGCCGTAAAATTACATTTTGAGCTCTTAAGAGAGGCCTTGATGAGGTGAGTGCTGACTGTGCTCAGCAGAGCCCTGCTGGTGAAAGTGCAGGTTGTGCAGCAGCAGGTGCTCAGTCCTCTCCGTTAATTGGCCCTCATGTTGCTAACTCACTCCGCACAGTCTTTGAAGCATCACACCAAGTAGTGACTTCATTAAAACCAAGGCTGTAATTGGAAACCCACCACGCAGGAATCCCCTAACTGTGTTACTATTTATTAAGCTGTCTATAGGGCGACTGCATAACTGATAGCTTCCTCAGGGTGGTTGTGTAATCAGCAGGGGTAGTGTGAAGGAGTGCTGCATGTTGCATTCCTGCACTGTGTAGAGACATGTGCATTAAGGGTCTGAATAACATGAACTGTTGTCAATAAATGGAGTAGTTCATGACTGTAAAGTAAGTCAGTACATTTATTTGTATTTTCAGAATGACTGAGGAGGACAAATAAAGCTCATAGAGATAACATGCTTGCTAACAGTTGGTTAGATCGTTTGTTAGCTCATTAGCTTTGTTCAGACACTTAATAAGTTCACACAGTTTATTTAAAAGAAGTATTCAAACCATCGACTCTTGTCATGACAGCCTGCAAACCAATACTCCTTTTGGGGTCATATATACTTGTTTAAAAAGTAATGCATTACTATACTTAAGTACTCCCTGTAGAAAGTAATTCATTACACTACTTGCTACATTACTGTTGTGTTAATCTGCAACTTTGCCTGGGATGTATTGTCACATAACAGTTTTTATTCCAACAGAGGAAGTTAAATAAAAGTTGATGTTGCAACACAATTAAAAAAGCCATGATAGGCTTCTCCATTTTGGACTCCCTGGCTCTCCGTTCCCTCAGATCTCAGCACTGCAAAGACGACTTGCTGTTGGTCTATGGAACAAATTTGCGTGTCAAAATTCACCAAAGTTGAACTCTACTGGGAACGTTTACATGGATTTATTTTGCCTCCTCAGGCAGATCCTATGATCACGGTGATTTCGTTGGAATTTATTTGTTTTGTTGTGAAGTTTAGGCGTAGCGTGTCCAGGTTTAGACTTCATATATTTGATTGATTGATTTAACATGTGTTATAAACTGGGGAGATTAAAGGAGGCTTTATAGGTGTGGAAGATCTACTTAAAGGTACCAGAGTTTGGGACTAAACGTCTGCTTGAGCTGAGCTGTGTTCATTTTGACTGTCAACACTACATTGATGGAGTAATCCTTTCAGCATGTTAAAGATGTTTTATGATGGGGCAGTCAGCTAAATAATTTCTGACACAACTACATGTACTTCTAACACAAACAGTTAGTGTTAGTTGAGTCTTGAGCAGATGTCTACTTACATTAGACAGTCTCATCAGATGGTGCTGTCTATTTCTATTCCAGCATATGGACTTCATCTAACTGTGAGTCTAAATGGAGAATGATGTCGTCGAGTTCACATACGATGCTGCACTTGGATGTTAAAGATTTAAATGCCTTATGTAAGCTCATGAATTCATCCTCTCTCACCCTGACTCCGGCTTCTTAACAGAAAAGATTAACTCTTAAATTACCACAGCCATTTGGGTAAGACTATATGCTGTTCCAAAAAACTATAATGTAGGCTTAAGTATTGATAAGTAAATAAATGTTTAAATAAATAAATACAGGAAAAAATAAATAAATAAGAAAATAAATAAATGTATAAATACAGGAATAAATAAAAGATAAATAAATGCTAAAGTAAATAATTTAATTCATTAATGTATTTGTATAAAAATGTAGAAATAAATTTGAAGTATTTATTAATTTATTCTGTTTAATTATTAACTATTTATAAATTTATTCATGTATGTATTTTCTTCCATATATTAATTTCAACACTTACTTATTCATTTTTTTAGATTTATTTTAATAATATAAATTTTTATTCAATTTGTTTTAGGATTTCTTTGTTTGTTCAATTATTTATTTCTGTACTGTATTTCAACACATATATTTCATCATTAATCTATTATTTATTTATTTATTCCTGTATTTGTTTATACATATGTTTTTTAAGATTTTGTTAATATTTATTTATTCATTCCTGTATTTATTTATACATATGTTTTTTAAACTTTTGTTAATATTTGTTTATTTATTCCTGTATTTATTTATACTTATATTTATTTTTAAATTTTGTTTCATATTTATTTATTCCTTTATTTATTTTTACATTTACATAATTATTTATTTATTTATCTGTTGATACTAAAGTCATTTTTCATTCTCATTAGGCTTGCAGCAAAAGCAAGTAGATTGAAAAGGGATTATGTCGTTAGAGGAAGGGCTCTTTTTTGGAACACTATCAAGAAATCTCAACAAACAATGCAGCGTCCGGTCCCTGCACAGACCAGGCGGCCCCTAATTAAGGTAACACAAGAGAAGCACATTAGCATATTCATTTTGAGATCCCCCTTTGAGTCCAGTAGCAGATCAGGACTTGAATGAGCTGCTCTTAAAACAAGCCCACTGGGTCTTTATTAACAGGCGCAGGTTAGTTTGGCTGGTGAGAGCCACATGGAGGCGGTTTGGGTGAATTAGTCTGCTGTTGTCAAGAGACATGTTGTGAATAGTGGATGTTTTTCTCCTGTCATTAAGGTGGCCATTTGTACAACTTGTACACTTTATCCACTTTAATTAGAGTGTGCAGTAATCAATAGGCGCCAGACTCTGAAGAAAAAGCTACATTGAAAAGGCTAAATGTCAAGATGAGATATTTGCTCAGATGGCCTGAAATCACAGAACTGGATGCTGTCAGCAAATGTTGCATTGTTGCTTTCACACTGAAGGGACAGTGTACCATTATGTAGCTTAATACCAAACCAGACAATCTTTTTTATCTACCTTTTTCTTATGTGTGGTGATAAGTACTCAGTGAACTTCCTCATCATTATAGGGCTTTCTTTGTGTAAGAAGACCCAGTATGCTTTTCTTTACTTTGTGTCACAGTGGATGTTCATAATAAACATGGCCGAAGTTTTCAAATAATGAGGTATCATAGGTAAAAGTAATCCCTGTGAGCAAAAACCTCAGGTTTTAGACCTGTCTCTGCTTTCGAGAACAGCTGACATCAGCTAGTGATGGATTTCTTTATATGGTAATCTGCTTCAGGAATGTTACTGCAAGTGTACTACTTCATTACTACACTGCTACATATGGCTACATGGTAATGTCAGGGAATCCTGTAATCTTGGTTGCTGATGTTGTAATTTCTCTCTGATTTCAGGTCCCATTTCTGCTGGACAGATTTTGGTTTAGAAGCTTTTATTGGTGATTTTTCATGATAAATTGCTGCTGTACTGTGACAACCTGAACGCTAGCTTGCTAGCTAATGTTAGCTAGCTTGCTAATATACTGCGAAATATTATATATGATAAATTATTTATATATATTTTTTTGTCTTACATTCCATGCCTGTCTCCTGACTCATTGACAGCCAGGCAGCATCTCTCTATATTTTTCATGGACAGTATTAAACAATATCAGCTAGTTAAACATGGAAACAATCAATGGGTGCAATCCACATCGCATACTTTTTACTTTTAGTACATACTGTAGCTACCCTTAAAAAGAAGGGGTCAACTGATAGTGGATATTTAATGGCTGATATAGTAACGATAGTTGGGAGCAGGAATAAGCAGATAGTGTTTGCTGCGATTTTTATATTGGAACATCATTGAACACCACTGACCACTCGGTGAGTTTCATGGCTTTGAAAACAAACGTTTATGGTGGTTTTTAGGACAGGTTCACACATGGCCATAGGCAGCAGTGTTAAGCCAGGCAGGGGAAAGACAAATTCTCTGAAAATGAGCAATCGCCACTATTTTGGTCTTAGCCACTCTATTTTATTATAAACAACCCAGAAATGGGGCTCAGAGTGCAAAATACCGGACTTCTCCTTTAATTTCTCCCAGACTTCGTATCATATTCCTATTGGAACATGTCGGGATGTGAAGATTTTGGTTTAGAAGCTTTTTGGTGATTTTAGTGGTGGTTGATGTGGTGATTTGGTGATTTATTATTATTATTACTTTCATTAATGTTGTTGTAAGCTACTGTCATTACCGTCTGTCCTGCATCTCTCTCTCTCTCTCTCTCTCTCTTTTTCTCTCTCTCTCTTTCTCTTTCTCTTTCTGTCTCATTGTGTCATACGGATTAATGTTAATTTATTATGCTGATCTGTTCTGTACGACATCTATTGCACGTCTGTCCGTCCTGGAAGAGGGATCCCTCCTCAGTTGCTCTTCCTGAGGTTTCTACCGTTTTTTTTTTCCCCCATTAAAGTTTTTTGGGGAGTTTTTCCTTATCCGCTGTGAGGGTCCAAAGGACAGAGGGATGTCGTATGCTGTAAAGCCCTGTGAGGCAAACTGTGATTTGTGATATTAGGCTTTATAAATAAAATTGATTGATTGAAAATTGAAATGTTGTAACCTCCTGTTAGTCAATCATGCGGCTGCAGTGATGTTACAGAGACACTGACGTGTGGAAGACCCAGAGCCACTGACCAGTTGGAGGGGACTGGGCTTTTTTGGGAGGGAAGTTTAAAGAAATAGGTGCTAAAATGGAGCCACTCAGACAGAGGGTGAATACGGGTGTTCCAGCACAGAGAGTATAATGAAAATTAAGGTAAACATTAAAGCATTTTAACATGTTCTTGTAGGAACCCCAAATATAAGTATGGACCTGAAAATTAGCATAATAGGTCCCCTTTAATAAGATATTAGTCAGCTTTAACACTTGTTTCTCATTATAATTAACTTCCTGTAATTCAGTGTTGTCCTTCCTTTTGAAATTTAATAAGCTACAGCTCTCTCTGTAAACCCACTGCCCTGCGAGAACATACCTCTGTTACGACCTGAATGAAAAGAGGTTATTGCCATGTTATCTCTGCGGCTGCTTTGGATTTTACTTTTATGTCTGACTAAAGCTACTAATCATTTGAATCCCATCATAATCTCTAAAATAGTGCGCAGTGTTAATGGCAAAGAGGATGAAAAGCTTATGAAAAGGAAATGTTCGGAAATGCAGAGCTAATTCTGAAATGTAATCAAAAATCTGCCTTGTTAATCATTTCTTTTTAGCCTAACAGAAAATTCACTGAATTATTGCAGCCACGAGCGTAACTAAGCTTCCTGCTTCCACCCCAGTAATTAAATTCACACAAACAGACCTGGAGTTATGTCTGAAGATATTGACAAAAATTGAATACCATGCTCAGTTCAGCCTTTTAAGATAAAATGTTCAAATGCAGAGCTAATTCTGAAATGTAATCAAAAATCTGCCTTGTTAATCATTTCTTTTTAGCCTAACAGAAAATTCACTGAATTATTGCAGCCACGAGCGTAACTAAGCTTCCTGCTTCCACCCCAGTAATTAAATTCACACAAACAGACCTGGAGTTATGTCTGAAGATATTGACAAAAATTGAATACCATGCTCAGTTCAGCCTTTTAAGATACAGAGAATGCTGTAGGTTAGATCAGGACATATTAATGTTTCCCTGTAGTGCTTTGGCGTGACATCTCAGTTATGTCATTCGCTGCGCATCATTAAACTGTTTTATACATACATTCAGCAAATCAAAGTGCTCGTCTTCCTCTCTGGGGAAGGAATTTTGGTGTCTCTTCAGATTTTGTTCAAACTGCACTTTCCTAGATACCACTTCACTTAGAGTAAGAAATAAGGGCATGCTGTCTGTCCCTGAGACTTGAAGCTTTCGGCAGTGACTGAGAGGCACAGAGTGCTGTCTCATGTTGCCGAGTGGTCTAGGAGGATGAGTCAGCAACAACGACGTCGGATCAGACTTTCCATTCTAATGTCCTGCTCTGTCATAACCACAGAGGGTGAAGGCATGCTGTGCCGACCACATACTCAGGGTGAAAAATAGTAACTAAACCACATACTGGAAAGTCAATATTGCAATGTGTCGGGCTGCAGCTATTGATGATTTACCAAACTGATTAATAAAGGTGGGTGAAAATAGATTCTCAGATGCATCCTGTTCTCCCTTGAAAGATTATGTCTCGATCATAGATTGTACAGAAATAACAGACGTAGTCACAGTGAACTCACCAAATGGTTTGTTGACTCCTGTTGTGGGGCCTCAAGTGTGGCATTTTGGCCGTCGCCATTTTGGATTTTTGGAGCCAGAAGTGACCATATTTGGACAAGAGTATGGCGTTGAGAACGAGAACTTCTACACTGGCTTCATTTTACAGCCTCTGGAAGATTTCTGTAATTAATACAGAGGAGTTAACAATCACAATTTAAAATCAAATTCTCGACATTATGATCACCTGTAATATTTTTTTAAGACTGGGCTACAAGTTTCTTACAGCTGAACTAATTGGATGGTGAAATGTAATGGAGGTAAACATTTCGTGTTTATGTTTCGACGCGCTACTATCAATAAAAGACTAGTAAATCGAGTAAATCAGTCTCTTTATTTTAATTATGGATTATTACAAATATTGTATGCTTTAAAAGTAGCAAGTAGTCACAATGAGAAAAAATAAATCGTGTATATGAAATCAAAACTTCCCTCCCTAGTGTAGTGGATTGAGCACTCGAAGGTTCAGGGTTAGCGAGAGGTCCCCACCGTCGAATCAAACCAGATCACATCCCTTAAGGGGGCTTCAGGATAAGAGAGTAACTCCGGAATCTGAGCCAAGTTCTCAACGAGGGCGCATCTCAAGCCTGTTGTCACGGGAGGTTTCAGACGTAAAAGTGGATTCATGAAATCAAAACTTTTGATGCATTGTAGCCCTCTGAGTTGGAAGCAAATCGTTAGATGCCCACAGATTCCCACCCCTACTGATTAAAGGGGAACACCACCTAAATTAAGTACGCCAGTATGTTTATCCATGGCCTTGGAAAGTTCAATTAATATGTGTTAACATTAGTTGCTTGCTCTGAAAACCAGAAACCAGAGAAGCAGACTCAAACATGTGACGTCATTGGGAATAAAGTGTGGAGCTGCTCCATAGATGCTGACTGGGAGCCTAATTTTTGTGGATGCAAAGTTTTCTTTGTTATACCCAATTAAGGTTTATGCTAATGTAGTGTTCTCAGGTCAGAAACTGAAAATGTACACAGAACCGGGAATGCACCGATCTGATATCTGGATCGAATATCGGCCCCGATATTAAGGATAGACCGATACATCGGCCAGCCAATATATCGGGCCGATATTTAAGTTTTTTACTTGTATCGGCATCGGCCGATACGCACGTGGGTTCGCGGATTTATTTTTCCCTGGCATGATTTACAGACAGGCATCCACAGGCAGCTCTGTGTTGCCGGAAGACCCTGCAGCGCACATGCAGCAAATCCTACTGTGTACAGTAGTTGTTGTTTTATTTATGCTTCAACTTAAATATTTGTTTATTTTATAAAGACATTACTGGAAGATTTAAGAGCAGTGAACTCTTTTTTTATTTGAATGTATAATAATAATAATAATATTCTACCTGTTCTACCTCAACTTTCCATCTTGTTTTAGTATTTTTTACTGTTCAATAAATGTTTCTTATTTTAAACTTGAGACCTGTAATATTTGTTATCATTGTGTCATTTTTTTGATGTAAATTGAGGGAGCAAAAGCAGTATTGGCCCAAAATATCGGCTCAAGAAAATCGGCAGTCCATAATCGGTCATCGGCTAAGGGTGATGGAAAAAAATCGGTATCGGCATCGGCCCTAAAAAAATCCATATCGATCTATCCCTACCCGATATCATCAAAATAGATGGATTGGGTATCGGAAAATGCAGCCTATACCTGAGACGATCCTTTCCCTTCAAATCTATTGTGACACGAGCTACTGTTTGTCTTTCGCCACTGAGCGAAGGAGAGAATCTGCTGTGGAGATATTACACACTATTTCAACTGCTGCTGCACAATTGTTTATTTTGCTTAAAGATAAATAGTTCATCATTGCGTTAATCTGTTTCATCTTGTTTCATTTTATCTTAGAAAAGAACTGTGTAGTCATCAATGCCTGATGCCTCTAGTCTTTTCTGTTCTACATGTAAAGGTATATAGCTTTTTAGGTCAACCATGGTATAGGATCGGTATCGGGTATCGGCTGATACTCAAAGCCACAGCATAGGGATCGGTATCGAGACTGAAAAAGCTGATCGGTGCATCTCTACTCAGAACATTCCCCTGGCTGCTCTCAGTGTCATCCAGAACATGTTTCACCATTCATTGTCGATGAAGCAGTTCCAGACTTTATACCTGATGCCTATATTTGCTTATATTTAAAGTGTGAAAGTAATGAAAATGGCCATTACAGTTTACATGTCACCAAGACGAGGTCTTTAGAATGCTTGTTTTGTCCAAAAACAATCCAAAACATTAATGGTATTTAATTTACAGACTGTTTATGACTTCTTGTGTAAAAATTAGAAACCTGTAAAAGGACCTTAAATATGCATTTGATAGTAACACACCAGATATAACAGCTTTACTGTAGCAAGAGCTAACAGGGTTGAGACAAAATGGCAGCATCCTCAGCTAAAATAATATAACTAATAACTTATATCAACAACACAAACACAAACAATTCTCAAATTGTGTTCAGTAGGAGCAAAGTCATAGGTTAATCCTGGATGGGGGTTTATCAAACATAACTGGAACCCTACACAACAATGTACTAGTTAGCTAATGATAAACGAACTCTTGGTTTTGGAAGTATCACTAGGTCTCCGTATGTAGCTTGTTACCAGGCATGGGAGTGTCCAACGTTAGAGCTGATAATCACACATTTTAATCCACTCGACGCAATTTTGCTGTTGTGTTTTTGGTTTTTGAAAAGTGACACTCAAAACATCTATTGCACGGCTGTCCGTCCTGGTATACAGTTCCCTCCCCAGTTGCTCATCCTGAGGTTTCTTCCTTTGTTTTTCCAGTTAAAGGTTTTTTTGGGGGGAGTTTTTCCTTATCAACACTAAGGGTCCAAGAACAGAGGATGTCAAATGTTGTAAAGCGGCACGGTGGTGCAGTGGTTAGTATTCCAGCCTCACAGCAAGAGGGTTCATGGTTCGAACCCCAGGGTGGGGAAGCCCTTTGTGTGGAGTTTGCATGTTCTCCCTGTGTTCGCATGGGTTTTCTCCAGGTACTCCAGCTTCCTCCCACAGTCCAAAGACATGCAGGTTATATTATTTGGTGACTCCAAAATTGTCCGTAGGTGTGAATGTGAATGGTTGTCTGTGTCTATGGGCCCTATTTAGATGGTCTAAAGCAGACGGCGGAGGGCGCATAATCCATGTCACAAGTGTCATTGCTATTTAGATGCAGGCGCAGTTGTCATTTTCACGCCCTGCGCCCCCGTCATCTAACTAGCAAATGAACTTGCGCTTCTCTGGGTGTGGTAGTCTAAAAATGAGGAGTGGTCAGGCGCAGTCATGGCGCGTTGCTAGTTAGATGACGTAAAAAGCAAATGCGCCAGTGACCAACAAAAACCCGGTCTAAAGTCAACGGCGCAGTATTTCGCTGTTAAACAAGTTAGTAATATGCGTCTCTAGGCGGGTGCACAACGCGCGTGCACTCTGCTCAGACACACACAGAGCAGCCACACATATGCAAAAGATAACAAATAAAAATATGATTACAATGTGAAAGGTTATTATTGCGCACATAAAATATTTATCAGAAACATGTCTTAATGGTCAGTCATTAATCAGAATGATCTAATCGCTGTAATAATCATCATCATAATTTGTAATAATGACAAATGAAATTGTGAAATTATCTGACCAATCAATCATTTTTTTGATTGAAAACCAAAGCCCACACATTGCATTTATTTTAACATGTTATACTAGGCTACATTATATTATATTATTATATTATTATCTGAGTGTAGAGAGGACACACATGCAAATAAGAAGCAGAACACAGCTCTAGGAAACATGTGAAAACAATTAACAGACGTGGGTGGGGGAGAAAATGCTGAACAGGTCCTAGCTGCTAGGATCAGCACCTTGGGGAGCTCCGCGGCAGTCCTGACAGCTGTGCTCTGCTATATGATGAAAACAGGTTTGAATAATATTCCACAGATATTTAGTAAGATCTTTCTTGTATTAGTGATCCCACGCCTGTTTTACCTCGGGGAGCTTGGGTGCCTGTCTGCTGTCCCTGTAGATCTGGTTCTGACGGACCTTCACCTCCTGCACGAGGAGATCCGTCTCCTCAGCTGTAAAACGCTCACTCTTACCAGTTGGTAGGTCCACCATCTAACTAGCTCTCCGCCATGCGCTCCAATCGCACCTCTTTTAAAGGGAATGAGAGGTGACACTCTGATTGGCTTATTGAATGATTCGCCCAAAACACACCCATGACTAATTCACAGAGTAAGTACAACCATTTTAGACTCTGCCATGGCGCGCAATCTAAAAACGCGCTGTCTAACTAGCAAGTGACTGGGACACGCCCATGCGCCGCGCACCTGGCGCTTTGCGTTTTAGACCATCTTAATAGGGCCCTATGTGTCATCCCAGTGATAGCGACCTGTCCAGGGTGGACCCCACCTCTGAACAAGTGACAGCTGGGATAGGCTCCAGCCCCCCAGCGACCCCCAACAGGATAAGTGGTTACGGAAAATGAATGAATGAATTGAATTCAATTGAACTGAACTGAAACAAAGGGCACCACCCAATCTGCTCTCCAATGCTGAGTTCCACATTAACTACAGCCCCATGCACACAAAATTATACTTTACTAGACAAGTCATGATGGAGTTTTAATTCCAAATAGACCGTGACCGAGTTAGTAGAACTTGATAAATTAGCTGGTATCTATCTAAAGTAGGACAGCTCTGGAGCCGAGTCAGCAAGATGATGTATTGATGAATTAGCATGAGATCATTAGCATAATCAGTAGCCGCACATCAAATCCTGCCTCGCAGATATGGAAACCAAGTGAGGGCACAGACACATGTAATCAGTCTGCCTGATTAAAACTTTTTCTGTAAACAATTGTAGCTGGTTGCCCATTTGATGAACTGTGAATTAAAGACAGATTATGTTTACTGAGTGTGCTTGTGCTGCACGTTTCGAGAACTCAGTCACAGTACATTTCTCTCACATGAATAATGAATTGAAATTTCACAAATATTTAATAACAACAAATCTGGAATGGCAGCTGCACGAAAAAGATGTTCCACTGGGGGTATATGTAGATGAGTAGATTTAGATCTGTTAGTCAAGAGCCAATAAGATGAAATGGTAGTCAGCACCATCCAGAGGCTGGACAGTGTTTACAGGCTGATTAAACTTAACTGTAGCACTTTGGATCTGTTCCACTGGAGTTATAGGGATAAGATATTGACTCTCAGCCAACCATCTGCACTGCTGCTAAATGGATAGAAGAGGATGTGATTGATTCCTGCTGGCGTCCCCATTTTCTTTACTCCAGTCCTGCTCATTAAAAAACCCACTGGGGATAAAAAAAATCTGAAAACCATATACACCATCTATCAATGAGTCAACCATGTCTCACCTGCCTTCTTTTCAAGGAGTGATTAATTCTGATATATCATGCCTCATGCTCCTAAAATGATTAATTAATTATTGAACTGATATGAAATTAGGCAGCTTTTTTCCAGTCATTTATCAGTCACATACCATAACACACCTCCATAATGATTCTTGGCAGTTAATGTTTTTTTATTCTTCTGAGCAAAGCATCAGATCTACGAGTCTGGTACATTTAGGTACACAATAAGTATACTCTTCTTGTTCATACACTGGAACAACAGCTCGTCCAAAATGGATTTTCCTAAACAGGCCCAATGAATCAGTCGTCCCTTTAGCTTCACCTTGATATTGATGGCACTGTTGCTTGAAATAAATGCTAGAATATATGTGTGATTGTTGAAGTACCTTGCAAAAGAATTGGAGAATGTGTTGTCCAGAATTATTGTAGCTTTTTATTTGCAATGCACAGGCATTGATTGGGAAATCAGTAGTGTTGGAGTTGAACAATGCTCCGAAAGTGTAGCTCGCAACAGATTGTTGATTTAAGGTTCAAGGTTACAAATCAGTCTTAAGCTTTTACTCATTGAGCTGCCCTGTTTAGGCCTGTGATGGATATTATTAGGGACATGGGACAAGGGACATCCTTGGTGCGTGAGACTGTTTATGTCAAAGATTTTAGCGAAAATGTATGTGTTTGGGAGGTACTGAGCATACTACTGGATAAGTGAGACTTTTGCTGAATGAGTTGTGTGAGAGTTTGTAAACAGATGTTTTGATATTGTTTGCTGTGAGGATAAAGTAGGCTATTCCTTTTAAAGACCCTGAAAGCTTCAAACCTGAAATATTTCTCCAAAATATTAAATATTCACAACTAAATAAGCCACATTAAAAGTAAAATTCGGAAAAAAAAATGTTTCAGTCAGGACCACTTTAGTCAAAGAAAACTTTATTTCCATTTGCAGTATTATATTTGGTGGTATGGTTCTGTTCTGGGGCCTCTCTGCCTTTCCTAAGGCCTATGCAGAAAGCCTCTTTCACACGCCTGCGTGGAAAGCCTCAGGGCAGAGAGAGCACACCTCTCTGCCCTTCCACGCGCCTTCATGGAAAGCCTAAAGGCAGAGACAGCTTACCTTTCTGCCCTTCCATGTGCAAATGAGGAAAGCCTACGACAGAGAGAGCAGCAGCAAAACTCCCCTGGCAACAGAACAAAGCAGCATCAATGACAAACAGAAATGATATTGACAAGTCAAATGCAGCATGAAAAGGAGGAGCTGAGGTGGGGTCGGGTTGCAAAGCGGCAGCAACAGTAGGCAGGCCAGTTTAAATAGGGCGCCCTGAATGAGATTTGCCAACTGGTTGCATAGACAGGAATCATGTGATCTATCAGCTGACTCCCTTCCATCAATCAGCTGCTCCATCAGTTGACTGGGCTGTTTGAGATCAGCTGATGTAGCTGCGCTGTGAGCTGAGCTTGACACCGGAAACATAAGCCATGGTGCACTGAAACACTTCACATTTTTGGACAGAAACAGAAATACAAACGTCTGTCATTTGGAATGATGAAAATTAGTAGGAAGAAAATTGAGAAAATAGGCTGTCAGGGCCTTTAAAATCAACCAGGTGTCATTTTAATAGACTTAATTAATCAGTCTGTTGGCTTGGCATTTGGCTTCGATGCTATGTGGATGACTGACATCTGTAAATGTCTGTTGACGCCCTTTATTTCTACAAAGGTGGTTGACTTTCCCCTCAGGTTACCTTTCATTCAGTAAAAATTAGTTTGCATCTCATCACCCTGTTCTCCCCATTGAATATATTAAATGGGAAATGTAGGTGTTTTGGGAACACACATAATGCCAGGAGCGGCAGCAGCATTGTAATTACATCTGGACCTGATGGCACTGCTGACCTCCTGGTCACCCCCACACACAGTAATGAGCTCCCTGGGCAGCTGCGACAGCCATGACTGAAACCATAACCACCAATCCTGCTGTTACATTCACCAAGTGTCTGAATGGAGGAAGAAGAATCCTTGCGTCTCTCATTTAACACATTCTGTCTTTCTTCTCTTGCAGTTGGAAAGACGTCTCTGATCACACGGTTCATGTATGACAGCTTTGACAACACATATCAGGTAGGTGCTGCGGCTGGCGCTGTGAGTGGGTATTTTGTCTCTAATGATCAATTTTGTCTCTGTTGCTCAGTCACACTGTGCTCTGTGTCTGCTTTAGTGAAACATACAGCTTTACATAAATCAAACACAGATCAAAGACATAATCATGGAAATAAATTTACCAGAAATAACCATTTTTGTGTGTAAAGTGAGGAAGTTACAGCCAGCGTGGCTGTTCAAGCAGACACCTTTGAACTGAACAACATCAGGAGCGCTGTGGGCCCTCGAGCGATCACTATTTCTAACCCTGTTTTCCAAAGCAGCCTAATCTCACTCGTCATCCTGAAAACAGAATATTGCTTATGCAGCCACGGCACTGGAGATCTTTGCAAGCGTCTGCAGACACACAGAAAATAAGACTTGCAGTATTATTGCTTTATAAGCAAAAAGTATCTACTTATATAGTAATAAAAAAGGAATTAAATGTAAATCTCACAAAGCTATTCCGCCCTCCTTCTCATATAGTTAAGAGCCTGTGTGTGTGTGTGTGTGTGTGTGTGTGTGTGTGTCTTTTAGCTAACTCTGACTCTTTATTGAGGGAATATACAGCGTTATGAGCCTGTGCGTTGTGTGAAAAACCCTAAGCAGATTAGCCCCAGAAACACTGGAATACCATCATGAGAGCACCGAGTGTTAAAAAAAAACTTTTGTTTAACTAAACTTCAAGAATAGTGTTTATCATCTACTGATAATACTACCACTATACCACTCAGTGTAACCACTTTACATCTTGCTACGCTCTCCAGAAGGAAGAATCTCTGTCATGCTAACGAGCTGTACAGTAGGCTCCAGCTGTGGACTTCTTCTTGAGGCAGTCTTGTTTTACTTGTTTGATTTAAAGGGACAGTTCACCCCGAAATCCCAAATTAATATTTGTCCTTTTACCTGTGGTGCTATTTATCAGTCAAGGTTGTTTTAGTGTGAGTTGCCGAGTGTTGGAGAGATACTGGCTGCAGAGATGTCTGCATTCTCTTGAATACAATGGATCTAGCGGGCACTCAGCTTGTGGTGCTCAAATTGCCGAAAAACATACATTTGAAAAACATAACAGCAGTAAATGTGTTTCCATCCACCTCTTCTGGGGTGCAGTTTCAATTAGCGGACTAAAAAAAACTGAGTGGATTCGCAGATAATTCGAGAAATCGTAGAAGTATTGCAAAACCTTTTACTTTTGGTTGGTGAAGGTGGAAAAGTTGGTTTAGCAATAAAAGGTAAATGCGACTAAGAGCAATGGAAACAGATTAAGGCAAATAGTTACAATATTAATAGTTCAACAAAATAAAATCTACCAAAAATTACACATTTAAATAGCTCTGAAGTCCAAAAAAATGTCCCCTGGGATCTATATATATATATATATATATATATATAAAAATGTGACTTCCTTCTTTTAGCAAAATCCTAAATGATTGAGTTGTTTTTTTTCCCACCTGGACCTTTATGCTGCCATTTCTCCTCTAATCATCACGCTGTAACCCGTGACAGGCTGTTATGATACCACAACTATTTTTTGTCAAGCCGCAAGCGTCACATAGGTTTACATTACCAAAGGTTTATGACTAAATCACTTGATGATACCGACTCCTGTGTGCACATGGCGAGAGAGCAGAGAGAGAGACGCTGTGCTGCTGCCAGAGGAGCCGCTGAATGAGTTCCCTCTGAGCGGTAAGTCGCTAAAAGAGTCTGAGAAGTCCGGGGCTGTTCATAAAACATTCAGGACACCACAGTTTATTCCACACTACTGAAGCTGCTCCTCTTTTTGGAACCACTGCAGAGTCTGTGATATTTTCACTTTCAGCCATGCTTGATGTTGCCGTGGGTAACAGTATGACATCACTATGAGTATCACGATTTGAATTTTTGATATGATTTTAAAAAATATAACGGTATTATCGTGAACGAGAGGATATGGTTCACCCCTAAAAAGTGGCTCCTTAGCCCCTCTCCAGTGGCTCCCAAAATTAATTACATGGAAATGAATAATGCTTATTTTATCTATATCAGTTTTGCAGGCCTAAAGACATTCTTACATTCTCCATTTGTAAAATTGTGAAGCCTATATACCAAATAAAAAAATGTTTA
Source organism: Epinephelus fuscoguttatus (assembly GCF_011397635.1). NCBI lineage: Eukaryota > Metazoa > Chordata > Actinopteri > Perciformes > Serranidae > Epinephelus > Epinephelus fuscoguttatus. Next base: position 37,199,147 of record NC_064761.1, read on the forward strand.
AGCAATTCAGCAGCTAAAATGCGCATAATACATCTACTGCCTTGGCACCTTTTACTTGAAATTTTGCTGAACTTCAATAACAGTGGCTAGTCTTGAATCTTCCTAGCTAATGAGGTATTATGCAAGTTCAAAATAGTACAGTAAAAGTCTTGGAATAAAGTACAGGATTTCGTAGTGCCTGGACAGATTTGTTTGCTTTCACTGCCAGCTCAGCAAAGTTCAAGTACAAGCTTAATAGGCTGTTTTACTTTCATTAAAAGCCTCAAATACGTTAAGCGGCTCCACACATTTTTTTATTATTATTATTATTATTATTATTATTATTATTATTATCATTATTGGTCAAAAATGTCTCTTTTGATAGTAAGATTGCTGACCCCTGGATTAAGGGAATGAATGCTGACATACAGTCATGACTTACTGTCATTGCCAGGCCACTGCAAGCTGTCTTCATGATCCCCGGATGGCTTTAAAAATGATTATGTCTGCAAACAGAGCTGTAACCTGTAGGGCTGGCCCAAAAAATTCAAAGCTTCGAAGCTTCGTTCGATGGCACGGGATTCGATTGTGAAAAAAAAAAATCAAATATTCAGCTTTTTTTTTCTCCGTTTTTTTGGGGGACCTTGAACGCAACACTAACCCCATTAGGCTGAGTGAAGAAGTCATCTGGTCTGATTGTTGCATGAATTGCCTGAAAAAGTTTCATAGTAAATCAGAGAACAGGGATATTATTATTGCCACGGGTTATTTGAAATGGACAAAGGTATTCTTTACTGGTGAGTTAAGGGAGAAAAGCTATCATGCAATTAAAAAAGAAAACATCTCCAACAAGGAAATAGAAAGCCCGAAGTGCAATGAATGGAGACCTATTATCCTGCTTGAACACAGACGACTAAATTCTTTCAACAATGTGACTCAAAATAATGATAAAATCGATATTATTGATGTAAAATAATATGCTGATGGTGACATTTTCCACCGGTCCGCTGCGCTCTGAGTCTGGTGTCAATGACACATGCTGCTCTGAGTCGCGCATCTGTCTGCTTGCGCTGCAGTGCAAGCCGAGGGTTTTAATTTTTAGTCTGAAATCAAAAGTTAAACACTACTTATCAGCAACCACAAGAGTTTTTTTTTCATTTGTGAATATTTTTATCTTAATTCTAGGGTTGCAAGAAACTACCTTTTCTCCATAATTTTTAAGTTATTAACTTTTTTGGACTTTTTTTTTTTTTTTTTTTTTCGCTCTTTCTTTCTTCGTGTGAGGTTTGGGGGAGTTGACATGCTGCTGCGGCACGGACATTGCCTTCTTATATGGGACGCCTGCTCTACCCACTAAGCCACCAGGCACCCCACAAGCACGATTTCTACCAAACTACACCTGTCAACTGTATCACTGCGCAGAAGGAAGTGTGCATCTACTCATGGAGGAGAGGCACCGGCTTGCCTGAAGATGCAAGATGTAAACATTAACAGCATCCTGCTCGGCTGTGCGGAGATACAGTTGGCGGGTGTAGTTTGGTAGAAAGAAAATAGTTCCTACATGAAACTGCTCACAACAAGGTCTGTAGATTATCTTGAGTAACTGGGTTGTGATTTCTGGAAAGAGACATTGCTGCTGAGTTTTTTAAATATATTATTTTGGCACTTTGAGCACCACAAACTGAGTGACATTTTGTTTTGTTATATTGGAAAGAGGACAGACATCGCAACGGCCGATATCTCCAGCAGTCAGCAACTCACACCAAAATAATCTAGATTGATAAATAGCACTACAGATAAGAGGAGGAATATGCATTACTTATTTGCGGGTGAACTGCCCATTTAAGTTTTGCATATTGTTGAGGCATCAACCACACATGGAATACAGTATGTGTAGAAGATGCTGGCAGTACACAGTGTGGTGAAAAGCATTGTCTTTGGAGTGATGGATGGATGTAGGACAGTTATTCAAGTCTCTTTTCAAGCAGCAGTGTCAGTTATTAGCTGGCTGCAGCTTCTTCAGTGTGACAATCTACTGTTTTTCTTTGTCATGTATGACAGTTAATTGAACATCTTAAGGTTTTCATCTGTCAGTCGACAAATCAAGCAAACTGAAGACGTTGCTGTGGCCTCTTTTTCAAAGATGAATCAATTAGTCAAGTAAAAATCCAGGTTAACTGATAAGGAAAATAATCATTAGTTGCAGGCATGGATGGATGATTAATGATTGAGAGATGAGTTCAGAGAGACTCAGAGGCCTGTTTTGGCAGTGAATGATGTCTCTGCCCGAATACTGAACCTCACCTCATCTAACTATATCTCGGTTTTAATTTGAGGAGTTGTTGCTTTCATTTTAAAATCATCTGTGAGTTGGACAAGACATTTCCACCCGGTATAAAATTGGCCCGCAGCCTTGCTGTCAGGCCAGTGGAGTTAATAATGTTCTGCAGCCTCCTGGTCCTTCTAAAGCTTGAGACATGCAGCTTCAGTCTCACAAGCCCAAGTGTTAATCTTGCCCTGCCTTTAAATCATCTACAGCGTCTCTAAAGATTGACTCAGCTCTTGATCTGAGCTGTGCCTCGTTTTCCTCACCTCTTCCATCTAACTTGACTGTCTTGTCCTCTTTAGTATAAACATGTAGCGTTAAAACTTGCTCTCTATCACTAGGAATGGAACAGTCGTTACATTTTGAAAGGTTGTTTCCCCCTGTTTCCAGTCTTTGTGCTAAGCTAAGCTAACCAGCTGCTGGCAGTAGCTTCATATTTACCAGACAGACATGAGAGTGGTATTGATCTTCTTGTCTAACTCTCTGCCAGAAGGCAAGTAAGCTCAAAATGTCAAACTTTTTCTTTGAGAGTGATGCACAGCATGGAGAACACAATCTCTGCTCCACAAACCAAAGGCTGAACACGGTCAAAAATATTGTTCAGCTTGTAATTACTTAGTTTTTATTTTGTTGTCAGTTGTTGCTACAAAGATCTGTCTTCTTCTCTGGCCTTTCTGCATCCTGCTAACCCTCCAAAAAAGGCAAAGAAAAAACACGTCTCTATTCTTCAATGTTCACACAAGTACTGTACTGCACTGTAATGAGATTTGAATGGCTCATTGTGTGTGGATTAAATTGTCTGTGTTAGCTCTGTGGTGCTGCGCTTTCACAGTTGCTGCTGTATCCTCTTATATGTCTACATTCGTAAGTCATGAACGACTACAGAGCCAGACGTTTCACACTGACTGTTCAGGCTCGTGTCTTTGTGTTGTTAAGCTGTTGAAACTTCATGATGCATTGATGTTTCTTTAGACACCTCTTTGTCACAAATTACTGTGGAACTGGCTTATATTCTTGTTAAAAACGAGAGGGTTGTTGCTGGATGATTAGCGGATAGTAGAATGGAATTATGCCTTCTGTATTTTGAAGTCCATTATTAGTACGTCGGCACCCAAATCATCCTTGAACACAGTGAAGTTAGGAAATTAGAAATTGTTTTTAAAGGTGTGCTATGCAGGAATATTCAATATCGGTTTTTAAACACAACACTCAAGCTTGGCCCCTCCTCCCTAGACTGTTCCTATGTACACTGCAAGCTACTGTACCAATGTTGATACTTTAGCAAGCTAACTTAGCTAACCTCCAGCACCAACCTGTCCAACAGAAACAGCAGGGGTGCACTATATTGTAGTTTTTGCTGATATATGATATGCCGATATATTATAACTTATTTGGTCAATAACCAATATCAATATCCACTTTTTCTCAACCTAATTTTAGTGATCATCAAGTCTCTTCTGTAGAGGAATTAACATCATATTAAGCATACTCTTATCGTGATGGCCCACCAGCAGATAGAGACATGGAATACAATACTTTTCAATGTATGTAATATTCATTGATTGTGCAAATTAAGAAAAAGCATGTTGGCCGATTCTCATAGTTCATTTTAAAGCCAATATTGGGCGACACAGATGACGTACCAAACACTGTGCATCGCTGGAAAACAGGCCAACTTTGCGTCATTCTTCATCCCCATCCTCTCCTTCAGTGCTCACAGATTCACTCTAGTTTTGGATCGACCTTGGTATTTTGCCTTGCTATATTCAATCATAATAACTTCATATGTATTGCGCAGTTCATACAGCAAGTGCAACTCAAAGGGCTTTACGTAATAAAATGAGAAAATACACATAAAAGACATATATAAGATTCAATCACACACTCACACAGACATACACACACAAAAAAATATGAGGTAGGTTTGATACCAGTTAATTAAATAAAAGCTACAAAAATGCAGGTCTTAAAAGATTTAGTTTGAAGCTGTCTACTAAATCAGAGAGTCTGGCGTCCTCTGGAAGGCTGCTCCAGAGACGAGGGCCAACGACACAGAATGCAGCATCGCTGTACTTATTAGGTCTACTCTGGGGGCATTTAGTAGACCAGAGGTGGAGGATCTCAGGGATCTAGAAGGAATGTATTTAACCAACATATCAGATGAATAGTCAGGAGCCAGACCATGAAGAGATTTAAAAACTAAAAGCAACAGTATTTGCTTTCTTTTGACGCTGTGTCCGCAATTTTCGTAGCTTCCTCTTGGATGCATGCTGCTACTACTTGGTCCTGACCTCACCTGCGCACTGTTATTGGCTGGGGGCCACACGCCACTTCACAAATCATGCAGCCCATAGATGTCCCGACCACAGCAAAGTTTCTGATTACTTTTGTATGAGTCCATTGCTTTTTTAAGGGGAAAGTCCTGCATAGTATACCTTACCTTTAGTTCACTCCTTTATTTCAGTGCAGATACAGAAACCTGAGGCAAAGATACAGCCCGAGGTGAAAGGGACAGGTGCATGCTGGTGTTCAAAAACAAGACAAAGTTAGTCACAGTTTGGCCGGCTGATTTGGACAAACACAGTGTACAGTCCCAGCAGCAGCAGTGGCTGTAACACCCAGCTCACAGAGGCAGTGAAGGTACTGTGCAATATTTCTCAGAGCCATAACTCAGTCAAATCTAAACACAGAGACATAATACACATATTTTAAACTTCAGTGTAACTTATATTTTCCAAGCATAGTATATGTGATGTCAGATGAAAGACTAATAAATCACTCAAAAATCATTTGAAAAAGAAGCGCTCTAATGTGTACAAATAAAGGCTTAAATCTTGGAGCTCAAAGGCAACATCATACTTCCTGTTTATATTCCCCACATTACTGAACTGTGATTATCCCCCAAATAGAAGTAAGAAAAACAATAAAGTTATGAGTGAAAAAAATATTAATATTAACTTCTTTCATGGGCGGCACGGTGGTGTGATGCTTAGCACTGTCAGCGAGAGGGTTGCTGGTTCGATCCCGACAGACATGCAGATTGGGGACTAGGTTAATTGATAACTCTAAATTGTCCATAGGTGTGAATGTGAGCGTGAATGGTTGTTTGTCTCTATGTGTCAGCCCTGTGATAGTCTGGCGACCTGTCCAGGGTGAACCCTGCCTCTCGCCTGATGTCAGCTGGGATAGGCTCCAGCCCCCCCGCAACCCTCAAGAGGATGAAGCGGTTAGAAGATGAATGAATGAATGAACTTCTTTCATGTTTCACTATCAGTATTTTTAATATAAGTATGAATCAGAGGGTCAGGGTGGAGTCACGGGGTTAGATGGCTGGTTTTGAGGGTAGACTTTAAAAGCCCCTGCTCTATATCAATCCTGTATTATGCAGTACGTGGTGACTGTAGTGAGATTAATATCTGCGTAAGGCCTGTAATGCATGGATAGTAAATGTGACACGATAATTTCCTGCATCATTTTCAGAGAGCAGCATGCTCTTAAGCACTATTACCTGGAGTGAACGTAGGTGTCTGTTGTTGCCTGCAGTCTGTCTCGCTCCAAGGCCACTGCTGTAACTCCCAACCTGAATGCAGCTCGATAAATTACGACTTTGAAAGTCCAGCAGCCGTCAAAGTCAGCACTGAGCACAGTCATTCTGAGGAGCATGGGGGGGGACACGGCTTTCCAGACAAATGGCCGTATGCACTGGCGTCTCCGTGATGAGGCCCGAAGGGACATCTCTTCTCACCCTCGCTTTTTCAGCCATGTCCTCCCATTTTAAGTGGGCAGGGAGCATGCTAGGCAGACAGATGCAGGACAGATAGCATCTGCTTATTTAATAATGTCCCCATATGCTGTTTAATGCCGGTCTCTGCTCCACACTATGGTAATGGCCTGTGCACCAAACGATAACAGCAGCCAGGGAGGAGTATGAAAATCAGTTGGTGATTATATTTGTGTGTAAAACAAAGCCATTGGAATCCACCAATTAACCCTTCGTTCCACAAAACAGCCTCTTCATTCCTGGTTTACGGTCACCTTCTGTTATTTTTTTCAGATAGTGGATTAATGATTTTGTTATGGTGCCACAACCTCTGCTTTGTAGCCATAGATCAAAGCCAAAACTCAGTTTCCTTCTCTTCTGTGTGTGTTTGCATGCTGTCCCCTCTCCCCCCGTGTCTTAACGCCACTTCTCTTTCCTCTCCGGCTCAGTGACAGGTAGGGCTGTAAATGATGTTGCAGTTTGTTTTTTTCTAGCTCAACTCCAGAGACCTTTGAGTATTAATTAAAATGCGGCATGCATTAGCTCAGTTTGAGTGTCTATGCTGCTGCGCAGAGGGGAGGCTGGATTTGCCCAGCGAGGGTGGAAAGATGTTATGAATGTGAGCCTGCAGGAGACATCTGCCCTGATGAGAAGATTTATGAAGGTTTCCAGGCCTACACACTGAATCACCGCATGTTTTTGTTTTCATCTACGTCAAGCTTTCAGATTTGGGCTGATCCAGTTCAATCCTTTGAAGGAAGAGTAGCAGTATATTTAGAGACCGAGGGCCATCAGAAAGATGAAACCGAGCGTGCTAGTGGCTTTAATCAGCAGGAGGATGTGAGCGAGGCGAGCCAGATTTGCTGCCTCTAAAAGCAGCAGACTCCCATCAAGCAGCCACCCAGCCGAGAGAGACAGAGGCAGGCGTCCTCACTGCCTGGCAGCACATGCTAAAGGGCTCAGAGCCCTCCAGAGGCACAACGCTTTTGTCAGCTTGGTGGAGCTGTCAGTCAGGCCTGGCCACCAGGCTGTGACTGCATCTGTCTGCTCTGCCCAAATACTCAGCTGATTAGTTCAGCAGCAACTGGTGAATCTGATTTATTGGACTTTCAAAAGATACGTATAATCGGGCTGAATTAATTTTATTATTGATCAATCTGTACATTGTTGTCTCGATAAATCGTCGATATGTTTTATCCGACAGTACAAAAATCCAAAGCTGTTGAGTTTATTATTTTGTATGACCACCACATGTTTAGCTTTCTGCCCAGTAAAATGACTGAAGGGTTCGAAATAGTTGCCAATGTTCTATTGATTGATTTATCGATTGACTAATCGTTGCAGCGCTAATATAAAATGTGCTTCCTTGTGACAAGTTAAAGGACAGAACAATAAAGACATAAAGTTGGGGCGTTGATGGCTTAGTGGATAGAGCAGGCGCCCCATGTACAAGGCTGTTGCCGCAGCGGCCTGGGTTCGACTCCAGCCTGTGGCCCTTTGCTACATGTCATTTCCCCCCTCTCTCTCTCTCTCCCCCTTCACACTCAACTGTCCTATCTATAACAGCAAAAATGCCCCAAAAAAAAATTTAAAATCTGAAGACGTAAAGTTTTGAGGGCACAATCAGGTCCTACGTCAATTGGCGTAGGCATAGTTTGCCGATTGAGGCTACTTTTAATTTGCCAGAACATGTCTTACACCCCCTTTACACTTTGCATTAACATGCATTTTTTTGTTATCGAATTGCAATCGGATTGCTCTTGACCACATGAAAGTACAGGTGTTAATACACTCGAAACGCATTGAGGATGGATTGTTATCCGATCTGCCAAACCAGTTCTGAAGGTGGTCAGGGATGCATTGTGACCACATCGAACGCAAGTGTAAACTCAAATGCGTCTCCAATCCACATGCAGCAACTCCATGGGCGACGTAAGCGAGGTGTGTCAGCTGGACACAAGAAGACACTGGGTAGCGACTGCCAAGAAAAAGAAAAAACACGGATGAAAGCCGAGGATGGAGTCACAATGAGACGAAGTGTTTGCTCTCCATTTGGTCCGACAGAACTGTCCATACAATAATGCGACTTCACCGAAATGTTTGCAGAAGAAGAAGAAGAGGAGGATGTGACGTCAGCGGGACGGAGCGTGATCGGATAGCAAACTGATCTGAATGTGGACACCAGAGATGCATATTAATACCAGGTATAAATGTATGTGGTCAAGCGCTATCCGATTGCAATCCGATCACAAAAAAACGCATGTTGATGCCAGGTGTAAAGGGGGCCAGTTCAGCCAGTTTGCTTAAAATCAAATAGTTTTAAGATCGTACGCTGGCCCAGACCAGCAAAACCGGAAATTGACCCAACTCTATTCTTCATTACACTAAATTAAGAAAAATAAATACAGTAAATCAAAATGTTATTGTTTCCATCTACTCTGTTGTGAGAATTTGATCCTTTTTTATGTCTTATGTGACAGTAATTTGAATATGTTTGGACTTTAGAATATTACTTAGACAAAAAAAAAAGCTTTTTCAAGGCATCATCTTGGACTGTAGGAAACTCTGATGGGCATATCCATACATACAGATCAAACAATTAATCAATTGTTCAAAAAAAAATAATGAGCAGAGGAGTTAATCAGTTTCAGCCCTTAAACAAGATTTCAGCAACAGTTTATGGGTAATGCATGTTAGAGACAGTGGGTCTGAACTTATTTTAAGATACATTTATCATCACCAGAGGTGAACCAATTAGTTGAATAATTGATAAGTCCAAAACATAAAATCAATCTGCTGCATTTATGATAACTGATTTATCTTTTAAGTCAAGTCATGATGCCAAACAGTCTCTGGTTACAGCTTTCTCTTTGCTGCTGAAACAACCCAGTGTGCTTTCAGGGCTTTCACTTTGGTTAATCTTAAATTAATGTCATGGTGGGGTACAAATCTACCCATAATGCTTTGTGACACGAGTAAAGTGAGTTAAATAGACTAATTATGAATCTGCACCGGCGCTACTTATTACTGTGGTTACAAATGTAGCATGCTGTAATTGTTATGTTCCACAGTATATTATACACAGCCTGCTGTCTGACAGAGAAGGTATAATCACAGACTGATCCATTCCCTCTCGTGCTGGCACTAAATTCCAAATTAATCTGATTTTGCGTGTTCACAAACTGCTGTCAAATACGGCGCTGTGAGCTAATGCCAGTGTGCCCACTGTGGCTCAAGGTCTATTGGTTTAACAGTGTCCCTGCCAGATGGAGGACCTCGAAAGCCCTGGTGGGAGCAACAGTGGCAGAAGTATTCATATCCAGAAATACCACAGTTAGTAAAAGAAAAAAATATTCAAATAGTCATGTGGCAGCAACTCAATACATTTAGTCATGTTGAAGACGACCTGCTGAAGTTCAAACTGAGCATCAGAATGAGGAAGAAAGGTGATTTAAGTGACTTTGAACGTGGCATGGTTGTTGGTGCCAGGCGGGCTGGTCTGAGTATTTCAGAAACTGCTAATCTACTGGGATTTTCACGCACATTTGTAGGGTTTATAGAGGATGGTCTGAAAGAAAAAATATCCAGTGAGCGGCAGTTCTCTGGGTGAAAATGCCTTGTTGATGCCAGAGACACTCACACACCGATGGAAGCATCATAGGGAGCAATTTGGGGTTCAGTATCTTGCTCAAGGATACTTTAACGTGGAAACGCGGACTAGTTCACTGGATAGCACCGGATAGCACCAAGGTTCCAAGAATCCTGAACAGAACAGGTTAAAAAACCAAAGCTACTTGGTGGAAAAGGGGTATCAGCGGTGGTAATGGCAGAGTGCCAAGCGCTGCTTTTTTTACATTCCCCACCGAAATTATCCTGCCGGTCCAGGGATTGAACTGACAACCTCCTGGTCGCAAGCCTCTCTAACCTTTAGGCCACCACTGCCCCATGTAAATAGTGTTAGAAACCCAAATTACACGTATGAACTAGGGATGTTCCTGGCGACTAATTTCCCTTTTGACTAAATGAAAAGTTTAATTAAGACAAGTCGACTAGTCTGAAAAATTCAGCACAATTTATTGCTTAGTATTTGAAACATTGTTCCAAAAAATATTGTGTGCATGTAGACAAAGATGAGCTGGTAGATATTGCTCAGTGGAATCAGTAGTGTGTTGGCTCATAGAATGATAATCAGGCAATTCCAATGGATTACAAGATCGTTTTTTCCTTCCTCCTGAAGTGTTTTACTATTCCAACTCCTGCTGTCACGGAAAAGTCACAAACATCCCTCCTCCTCCTCCTCCTCACTGTAATTAAAGTCTAATCCATCACTGCAGTATTGTGCCCACTGCTGAAACACATTAATCACTCCATTACTTCCTTTTTAAAATTCACTGAAATAATCTGTGTTCTAGTGAACTGCATTCACTGAATTTAAATGCGTAATACACTGAGATAAGGTGATGACTAAATCAAAAGTGGAGCAAGTATTTTTGTTCTGGTATTGCGTCAGTCCGGTAATGTTACCTGTGGCTGCATTTCCATCTGGTTAAACACAGTAGTATTTGTCAGAAAACTGTGATTTCCATCTTCATTGCCTGAGAGTACCAGCTGAGTCATCATGTTTGAGTGCGTACACACAAACCCACTGTAACACCTTCCCTGACACCATTAACTGCAGGTTTAGTCTCCAGCAGCACAATTGTGATTGTGACAAATACCTGTATCTGCGACCCTGTTTACACTTGCTTTAATGAGACACAGCACCGTTCACACCTGTGTCTATCATGTGTCTCCAGCTCACTACTTGACCTTAAATTCCTTACTGCCTATGTCATTTCCACTAGAAGGTCAAAGGACCAGCCAGGGTACTGCTGGAGATAAGGCTGACAGCAGAATCCAACGTGTCTCCATCACCAGGGGAAAACAGTGAGTGGTCATGTAACACTTCTGTGTTCATGAAATAGGAAAATTGTAGAGCTGTCACCAAAACAACCACCACATCCTGCCCTGATGATGTCATTTCCTGTTATGTCCTTGTCAGGGACCCATCAGGACACAAAAGCATAAATACAGCAAAAGATTTGTGATCAAATAATTATTGTCATTATCAATTAATGGATAAATTAGCCTTATCTATTTTTTTAATTTATCTTTTTGTCTGTAAAATAGTAGGAGAGTAAATCACTGGTTTCATCACAATATGATATCATATTGATTATTAGACAACGATACAATAGAGAGTCCTCAACGAGGGCGCATCTCAAGCCCGTTGTAGATGTGAGGTTCCAGACGTAAAAGTGGATTCATTCACAAAGTCCGCCACGACGTGTTGGACTCTGCTGTCAGCCATATCTCCAGCAGTAACCTGGCTGGTCCTTTGATCGTCTGGCGGAAATGACATAGGCTGTAAGGATTGTGCTCGTCACACATTATTAGCTTTAGCATGTTTACATTGCATAAATTAGCCTAGCAGCTAGCAGGCTTTCCTCTATTCATAACTAAACAAATGCGTATTATTTGTACCTTTTCTGACTAAATGATTTAAGTCACTGCATACGATACGATTTCAATACGTTGCGATTCAGGGGCCTACGATCGATATGAGACAATATTATCTGCCCATTTAACACAATCGATTACAGAAGAGGCCACCTCCCCTTTCCTTTTTGATTTTGGTGATAAAAGATAAAAACAACACATAAATAATATAAACAGCTGTAACCAGAAGAAGTGCAGGAAAGTTTACTTTATACAGACTCCATTAACACACATTACACAGCACATGGACAAGAAAGAAGAAAATGTTTTCATTTTAACCAAAACCATCATCTTCTTCATAAAACTTCAGGCCTATCTGGCTTAAAGCCCTGAAGGCAAACTTCTTTTAACAGGCGTAAAACATGGATTACCAACAACATCATCCAGCAAAGATAGAAAATTCAGCTCAATAATGACTGTCAATATTCAGAGACAAAACAGTTGTTTTTTGCTCGTCACCTGTTATTAGCTTTAGCATGTTTACATTGCATAAATTAGCCTAGCAGCTAGCAGGCTTTCCTCTATTCATAACTAAACAAATTACGCGTATTATTTGTACTTTTTCTGACTAAATGATTTAAATCACTGCATCTCCCGATAGAACAGCATGGGTAAATTTCAGCCTGCATGTGTGTTTATTCAGCCTAATGTTGCTGTAGTGAGAAGTTAGCAGAATGGGATGTCCGACCAGGCAGGTAACGTTACGTCATGTTTCATCTTCTGATTTATTCCCAAGTAAATAACGTTATCGTCATCGTCTTTCTTTCGGCTGCTCGCCGTCTGCCTGCTGCTGTTGCTGTTTGACATTAACTCAGACTTTCAAAATAAAGGCGCATCATAAAGATGATGATATAGATCAATGTTTTCACGTGGCATCGATGATTTGATATCGATCCTGATTGATGGATTCTTACACTCCCACAAAATAGTAAAAGATATCCATTTTGCCAGAGATCAAGGTGACATTTCAGATGTCTTATTTTGCCCAAGCAACAGTCCCAAACCCAGACCTTTTCATTTAGCAATGATGGCAACAAAAGCACCAAACCTCTACATTTGAAAAGATGTTACAGGCACATTTTTGGCATTTTGGATAAAAAAAATAACAGAAATGGTTAATCCATTATCAAAATAGTTGCTGATTAATTTTCTTGTCAACTGACTAATCCATAAATCAATTAAATGTTTAATCGTCTAAGCTCTAGTCTTACTATAGTCTTATGTTGTCATTCTGTGTCATTGCTTGCATTTTTATAAACATATATGGTACCTGAGGGGTAGTCATATTAAGAAAAAAGAAATTTGTTTTTAAGATAATCATACAAATTAGAGTTTTGGTCAGCTGGCATTGATAAGAAATAGTTAAGTCACATTGACTCGATCACAGTGGTGCTTGCATTAGTTTGATTCTACACCTTCAGTGTGATTTGTACTCTAAGGAGTAAATGTTAATGAATCTGGCAAAATCAATTCATTTAATGATAATACTAAAAAAAAAAAAAATCCAAAAATGTCCTAAGGCCGTTCAAGTAAAAAAAACAACAAACAGAAACGATAAAATATAATGTCAGTGAACTCCCTCAGATCTGTTAAAAGCATTTTTGCCCCAGCCCCCAGCAGAATAGGCCTAAAGAGCCACAGTCTGTCTTCTAACAATGTGCAGTAGTTAAAAATTAAAAAGGATTATTAATAATTTCTGGCGATCTAATCCGTTCATGTATAGCTGTCTGTGTGGGGTTCTATATTTAACACTGGGGCCAGAAAGAGCCTGGAGCACCTCTGCTATCCCCTCCTGCCAAATCTCTCTGCTTTTAACTTCATTCAAACCATTGTGTCAGTAATATCGCTCCAAATCTGCTATTTTAAATCTTTTCCCTGGTGACCAAAATGTTCAAAACTTCCTTTATTTTCAGAGTTATTTTTACAGACTGTTGTGGTGGGTCAAATTAACCAAACTGACCTCAAACACACAGCGTTTTCTTTCAGTCTGTTATGCAAGTTGTTAATTACATTTCAAGCATATTCTGCCAGAATAAATAGGGGATTTAATTTGGAAGCGCATGTAATCCACCTGTCTGTTTGGGGCTGATACAGCCAAAAAAATATTTTTATTTTGCTGACTATAATCTTGTATCAAGTATTTTATGATTTTAATTCTTTGAGGCTGTTTATTTTCAGCCCAGCAGTGCTTGATGTGACCGAGTGTAAAGAGTATAAATGAAATGAATCCTCATGCCAGACTCTCTGAGTTAGTCCACTGTTGTAGCTGGCATCGCCAAGGAAACCAGTGCGTGATCAAGCTGCTGATGCCCAGTTCTGTCAAAGTGGGCAGCGGGCACCCTGCTGCACTGCCTTCCATAGACAAACACAACCGATACACCTACCTGCTCAATCACACATGGGAACAAATGTATCAGAATGTGTCTACAAAGAAAATATCAAAATAGCTGAACTGCGTCCTCTGAAGACAAGTAATTCCCTGTCAGCCATCTGCAGCACGTGCCCCAGCTGCTCAGTGCTGGAGTCTGCAGGCTGAGGTCACACAAGCTTTAAACATGCAGCTGTGGACTGCTGTGTAATCCTGGGTCATTTCTACACCCGCGACCATGAAGTCCTTTACACCCTCGACCCCTCGTATGTACACTGAGACACCAAACATCTGGATGCACCACATGAAAGTGTCACGAACCACATCTGTCTGAACCAGCTGTCATTAAAAGTCATTCACACAGGTTTGTTTCGACTTATTTTGCAGTTCAGCATGCTATTTTTGTATGTTCCTTTTCTGTAATATTATTCACTATACACAAGCAATAAATTACTCTTGGATACAGTCAACATACACCGATGAGCCAAAACATTCAAACCACTGACAGGTGAAGTGAATAACTGAGATTATTTTGTTCCAATGCATTGTTCTGCTGGGAAACCTTTGGTTCTGGCATTCATGTGGATACCACCTGACATGTTCCACCCACTCAGACACCGTTGCAGACCAAGTACCCCCCTCATGGCAACAGTACTCCCCAGTGGCAGTGGCCCCCCAGCAGGAAAATGCACCATGCCACACTGCAAACGCTGTTTATAAATGTCCTGTGGAGCGTGACACAAAGCTCAAGGTGTCGACCTGGCTTCTAAATTTCCCAGGTCCCAATCTGCTCAAGGATTCTTGTGATGTGCCGGTACCCCAGATGTACCTCTAAACCAAAGTGGGGCCTCCTTGGATGGGACTTGGCTCTGACCTGTGGAGGCATGGACACAGGATCTCTGGGAGTGTCCTGCGGTGTCTGGCACCAGTGCGTTGGCGGCAGATCCATTTAGTCCAGTGGGTTGTGAGGTGGGTTAATGGCACGTGCCACAGATGCTCATTCAGATTGGGATCTGGGGAATTTGGAGGCCAGGTTGACACTTTGAGGTCTTTGTCACATTCCTTGGGCCATTCCTGAGCCATGTTTGCAGTGTGGCATGGCACATTATCCTGCTGGGGGGCCACTGCCATTGGGGAGTACTGTTGCCATGAGGGGGGGTACTTGGTCTGCAACGGTGTTTGAGTGGGTGGAACATGTCAGGTGGTATCCACATGAATGCCAGAACCAAAGGTTTCCCAGCAGAACAATGCATTGGAACAAAATAATCAGTTATTCACTTCACCTGTCAGTGGTTTGAATGCTTTGGCTGATCGGCGTATAAACTGCTCTTTCCAGGCCTACGTGTTAAGATAAAATAAGATGATTCCAAGGTACTATACTGAAAATGTTTGGTCAAAACACGGCTAAAGACTGGGCGATGAACTTAATAGATTTAGCTTGTCAAAAGCCAAGGTCACTGTCACCTCACTAAACACATGATGAAGTGATGACATTTTACATTTTTGGGTGGGACAGTGGGCCAGTGGTTAACAAGAGGTTTTCAGGTTCAAACCCTGGTTGGGGGGTTTGAACTTCAGGATGGGGGAGCCCTTCTGTGCAGAGTTGGCATGTTCTCTCTGTGTCAGCGTGGGTTTTCTCTGGGTGATCCAGCTTCCCCATACAGGTTAACTGGTGACGTAGGTGTGAATGTGAGTGTGAATGGTTGTCTGTCTCTATGTGTCAGCCCTGTGGTAGTCTGGTGACCTGTCCAGGGTGAACCCCGCCTCTTGCCCAATGTCAGCTGGGATAGGCTCCAGCCCCACCGCGACCCCCGACAGGATAAGTGGTTGTGGAAAGTGAATGAAATGAAGGACATTTTACATCTAAAAAGGTCAAAGGTTGGGGCATGGGTTCGACTCCAGCTTGCGGCCCTCTGCTGCGTGTCGCTTCCTCTCCCACAATGCCAGTTTGACTGTGATTATTCACAATGCATCTTTTGTTCTTAAAAATATTTAAGCTGCGTACAGTTAAATGGAATATGAGGAGGATTTCCAACACACAGCCCATGGCTGCAGAAGACTAATAGAATAGTTAAATCTAATGCTAAATCAAATACAAATTACATTAATGACTTATAAACACTGTAATGTGTATTTTGAAAAGAAGCCATCTTTGTGGCGGTGAGATCTGAAGGTTTATTGTCACATGTCTAACACTGAACAGTTCTGGCATCAAACACAGTGCTAAAGCAAACAAACAAACAATCCCAGATCCGCAGTTTAACATTGATTCCTAGGTTTGGATTCGTCCAAGCCAGAGCACCTGATGATATCATGGTAGGCAGCAAAGCAGAAAGCAGCGAGCTTGGCTGCGGAAAGTAAACATCCCTTGAAGAGGGAACACAGTGCCATCTGCCTCGTGACACAATAAGGGAATGATTAGATTGCTATTATAAATGGATAATGTGAGATGATATGAGTCGTGATTTTAAACAGCCCATCTGAGCATAAAAACCAAATGGAAAGAATACAGTCGCTCTGATTATTGAAGTGGAATATTTGTACAATAGTAGCTGACATACTGTAACCTGCTCCAATTTAAAATCACTTGATGATGAATCAGTTGACATTACAAACTCAAAAATAATCACAGACTTGATTGAAAATCTACTAAAAATGAACATCATGAGCTTCACTGATGGGTGATGGGTTTCTTTCAGTGCTGTTGTGTTGGATTGAATTATATTGTACGGGTATTCATTACAGTCGCACATGGGTTGATGTGATGTGATGAGGACTGTCGTGAGCCGTGGATCTGACTGTAATCTCTCCTCCTGTTTTCTCCCTTTCTGTATCTTTCACTTGCATTATTTAGTTCCTCAGTAAATACTCTGCTTTTCGAGGTATTTACAGTGATGTTGATCCATGGATGTCTTCTCTCCCTAAACCAGGCCACAATTGGAATTGACTTCCTGTCGAAAACCATGTACTTGGAAGATCGAACGGTAAGAAGCCCAGCTACAGCTGCATAATGTCATGACGAAGATGTTAAATGTTTGTAATGTGTCAGCAGTGCAGTAACACCTTCCCTCAGAGAGAAACATACAGTACAACTGCTCATCAGTACAATAATGCATGTGCTGAAATTAGAGATGCACTGATTGCTTTTTTCTCTGACTTTTTAAGTCTTGACTCGCCCATTCTGGTTTTCTTTCTTTCTAAGAACTATAATTGACAACATACTCAGACATTTTTGTACGTTTTTGGTAGTTAAATTTAATCATATGTTCATAATAAAACATTGACTGTTAAATAACTTACATTTTCTCCAAAACTACTTATTTATTTATTTGTTAATTCATGCAAAACTCTATGAATCAGTATCTGTTTACAAGAATGTTAAAGGAACAATGCGTAAGATTTAGGGTGCTTTCACACCTGCCCTGTTTGGTTCGTTTCAATCAAACTCAAGTTTGTTTGTTCCCTAAGTGCAGTTAGTTTGGGCAGGTGTGAACACAGCAATCGCTTACGGATGCGCACCAAAATAACCGGACCGAGACCTTCTTGAAGAGGTGGTCTGGTGCGGTTTGTTTGTGATGAGAACGTGTTCCGACCTGGATCTGAACCAAAAGCAGTCACATGACACATTGTTTGGGTTAAACATGAGCATGTTACAGTCCTGGAGGATTATTAATGTGCACCTCCTCCTGTACTGCCTTAATATGCACATTCAGCACATCCAATGCATCAAAACATTGTTTTCTAGTTGGAGCCGCGCCTCGTTTTCAAACTGTATGGTTTGACTAAAATGAACAATGACAGCAATATAGTCCACGATGAGCAGCGCTAAAATCAACCTGCGCCAATCAAGACTGACCAATCAAGAGCAGCTTTCTCGCACAAGGCATTTGATCTGGTCCTCTTGTAAATGCTGCCGTCAGAACACGAACCAACTCTAGGCAATTATGCAGCTTTGTGACAAAATTAGTCCCTGATTCAGACCAGAGCGAGACAACTATAGGTCTGAAAGCACCCTTAGTGGCGTCTGGCCGTGAGGATTGCAGTTTTCAACCAACTGAAACTTCTCTCATTTAGAATTCTTTTGGTGTTTATTGTTAGGTAAGTAGCTGAGAGGGTTTGAAAAGTCGCTAATGACAAAGCATCACTATTTGACGAACTGGGAATAAGAACAGGTTGCAGTGGCTGCGACAAGAGTTGGTTGTCGTCTGTGCTGCTCTGCGTGAGACGTTAACCATCGTGCGACACGTGCATGTAAATCTGAGCAGGACAGAATCGACTATATCTGAGACTGATCAACCAGTTACCGGTTACCTGCTGATCAATTGGTGCATCTGTACATGTAATGTTACCCAGCAGTACTGATAAACAGCAGGTCGTCTGTCGAACTTGTGACTGTAACTGTATTTGTACATGTCAAGTCCTGGATTGCAGAAAATTTTCTTCAACTCAACCAGGACAAAACCGAGGTTTTAGTTATTGATCCTGAAGCTCAGAGAGAAAAACTTTATGCCAAACTGCAAGAACAAGTGAAAAAGCTCTGAATTATCTTTGATTTGAATCTTAGTTTTGAACCACATATTAGAAGTGGAACCAAAACTGGATTTTATCATCTTAAGAGCATTGCCAGTGCGACTGGTCCTCTCCCAAGCCAACACAGAGACACTGATGCATGCTTTTTCGATTGCTGTAATGCTGTAATTTCTGGTCTTCCTGAGAAAAACATTGCTCAGTTACAGTTGTTACAAAACTCAGCTGCACGTGTGCTGACGAGGACCAGAAAGAGAGCACACATTACACCAATTTTAAAGTCTCTGCATTGGCTTCTTGTGTGATTTAAGGATGCTTTTATTGGTTTATAAAGCTCTTAATGGTCTTAGTCTGACCTATTTGTTGGATTTGGCGGGTGGGTAATGTGTTATTGCTTTTATTGTGTTGCATTCTGTTTGTGTGAAAGTTTGATTGATGATGTAAGATGAATACAGTGAACGCCAGTCTGCATGCCTGTTTATCTTCTGAAAATCTTATTTTAAATGTTTATATAAGTGTGTGTGTGTGTGTGTGTGTGTTTAGGGAGCCTACTGTTTCCAGGCTCTCTGACTTTCTGAATAATCTCAGCCTCCTCAGCTTTCCCTCTCTGAACCCCAGGTGAGGTTGCAGCTCTGGGACACAGCGGGACAGGAGCGTTTCAGGAGCCTCATTCCCAGTTATATACGGGACTCCACTGTGGCTGTGGTGGTCTACGACATTACAAGTCAGTGCCCCTTGTAAAATAATTGAATATTATACTCACACTTAGCTGCAGGCCTTTGCTGTAATTTATATCCAGTTGGTGTTGTGAGGACTTGGAGCGTCATTTTCCATGACAGATAGTTACATTATTCTCTCTCAGTTTTGTCGGTGGCTTTTATTCAATCGTTTAAAACAGCAAAGTGCACTTACTGCAACATGGCTGCCCTCAGGAAGTGGATTTTGTTCTTGATTTTATAGAAAAATATGGGTTAACACCCCCCCAAACTATGCCCTCTTTTTCACCCTGGAAGACATGATGTCTGTCTCATCGAATTCCCTGTGAAAGAATACAATACGACTCTCTGCCTGCCTGTCAGCAAACCTGCATACTGAATGAATGTTGCAAGGTCAAAGGGATTTATTAAGAACCTTAACATGCTACAGAGCTGGTACATTATAACATGGATTTATTGTGTAATTCCAGGACTGTGTGCATCATACAGTATCATCTATCAGATAATGTCTTCAGATCATGAAATAGAAGATATTTTTAATATGATCCACCACATGGGATTTTTTCCCTGTATCATCTTCTTGCATTAATAATTAGCAGAACCATGTAAGGCAAAATGTTGGATTCATTTTGTAGCAGCAGATTCCACTTTATTTCCTGCCAGCTGTTATAAAAAATCAAAGCATGTCATTCGGTTAAAAAAATCCAGATGAAATGTTAATGGTTTTGTTTAGAGCAGAAACAGCAGGAGAGGTGTCAGCGTATTGAATGTTACCGCAAATGAATAAACAGCATCTTTAATTTGAGTCTTCTTTGTTTCCTCTTCTCAACAGATGTTAACTCATTCCAGCAGACGTCAAAATGGATTGAAGATGTGAGGACAGAGAGAGGAAGTGATGTCATCATTATGCTTGTCGGCAATAAAACAGACCTGGCAGATAAGAGGTATGTCGTTACTGATGAACCCACTGTGGAGGACTAAAAGGACCAAAGTGTATAAATAAATACAGGGATAAATAAATAAATAAATACAGAAATTATTTTATTAATAAACAAAAAATTCCAGGAGTACATACATAAATATGGAAATAAATAAATGTAAATACAGGAATAAAGAATAAATACAAAAATAAATAACTACAGAAATAAATAAATAAATGTATAAATAAATGCAGGAATAAAGAATAAATACAAAAATAAATAAATACAGAAATAAATAAATACATTTATAAATAAATACAGGAATAAAAAATAAATACAAAAATAAGTAAATAAATAAATACAGAAATAAAAATTAATACAATAATAGCTTAATACAGAAATAAACAAAAAATAGAATTAAAAATACATTTATAAATAAATGCAAGAAAACAACAATAAATTCAAAAAAAATAAATGTAGAAATGAATACAGGAATAAAAAATAAATATAAAATTATATAAATACAGAAATGAAAAATAAATACAAAAATAAATAATTATAGGAATTTTAAAAAATAAATTTATAAATAAATGCAGGAATACAACCATAAATGCAAACATAAATAAATTAATAAGTAATATTGAAATAATTCAATATAGAAATAAATATAGAAATGAATAAATAATTGTTGAAAAAAGAATAGAAATTAATAAATTCAAGACTATATAAATAAATGTTGAAATGAATATGTAAATGAGGTTGATAATTAAACATGATATCTATCAATAAGTATCTTATTGTTATTACTTATTTCTGTGTTTATTTCACCACTTATTTATTTATTCCAGTATTTATGTATACATTTATTTATTAATTAGTTGACTAAATTAGTTGACAAAATGTGATACACTTCTTGTATCACATTTTGTCGTTTTGTGAGCATTTCCTTTTGTGTCTTGACACCATGGCAACCATGATGTGCAAAGTGTCCGTCTGTCTGTCAGTCTGTGGGAACATTCAGTTGAGCACAAAACCTTGAGAACAAAACATACAAACATCAGGCTAGCTCCCCACAGAGCCGATGATTTGATTAGACGTCGGAGCGTCTTGATGAATAAATCTGTATATTAATGAGACAGAACTAATTATCTTGAGACTAATATAACTCCTTAATACTATATGAATTTGATGTTTATGCCACCTCAGTGTTATATGAAGACAGGCATGAGATATTAATGTCTGCCATATTTTATATTAAATATCTAAATGAATACACTCACTAGCATAACTGGTTATGTTTAGTGTTGTCACAGTAATTATGGCGGAACATTACACAACTCAGCTGCTCTTATTGCTTTGAAATGAGAAAATCATTGCTTCCTTGTGGAAATTATGCAGTGACTTATTCCCTGGTGACACTTAAGCAATTATGAACGGCATGCACACGGGAATTCTTTCTTCATGCGTGCATATATGTTCATATATAACTGATCTAACTCTGTAGTCGTAGTGAGGGAAAGGTGAGGAAATGCTGCTGCTGATGATTTAAAAAATGAATGCTTAGAGAAAGGCTAAAAATTAAATGACATGGAGCAGAAATAGGCAGTAGAGGAAGAGCAGTGTTAAATAAAGGGAGAATTGAACCATAAAATGGACTGTGTGCTTGTGCCAAAATGCATTTATGGTGCAGAGTGGATTGTTTGCACCAGCGAGCCTAACTTTTTCATTTAAGTGCATCAGCACATAATTTAAGTGCACCCCAAAATCTGTAACATTGTTAACACTGAGAAATACAAAACCGTACTAATGAACCTTCATTAATATAGGCCTATGTTTTATCACTGTGGGCTAATGGGCATGTAGCTACTTCCATGTTTCAGATGATACGTCATGTTTGTAGTCGACCAATGAAGATGAGTTTACATATCACCTTGGGTTCATCCTTCACCTTCTCAAAATGATCCCACACTTTGGATTTCCTGCCTGACATGTTATTAACTAGCCTGTGGAATAACAGCACCTGCATTCAGTGAATAAGACAGACACACGGACGCACAGAGACAGACCTGTTAAATGTCAGGCGCACCGGTGAGACTGATTAAAATATTTAGTTACACTTGACAGATTTTTGGTTGCACTCTGGAGCCCTGCTCACAGAGCTGCTGCATTACAGTTTTCATATCATGTAGAAGTGATTTAAATACTCAGTGAGTTTTATATCTGAGAAAATGCTTTTTAGTACACAGGCTTTAGTTCACAGTATACAGTTTGCATCAGTCACATATTTCTGAGTGCAAGTTTGGAGGTTGACTGGTCTATTTCTTTGCTGGAGACAGTTTGCTGAAACAGCTGACCATCTACTTTCTGCACTGGTTGACTGATCTTAGTGTCATTCGAAGACAAAAGTGTGCCAGCGTTGTAGATGATGGTGTGGTGAAGAGTGATTGGGTTGGACTAGTTTCTGTTCGACAGGTTGGAAGAGTTTTCAGGAGCATTTTCAAAGATAACTTTTCCCCATGTAGTGAGGAACCATGCATAAATTATGATGCACCAGTTTTATTGTTCTTGTCAGGAACATTTGCCCACACTGTAAAAAATAACATTTACAATAACATGTCGAGGATCTACTTTGAGCTGTGGAAAGAAGTTCCCATTGGTATAACTATGTTTGAAATGGGTGCACTTTTTTTTGAGCATCATACACTGAACTATACTGCTATACTACTGAAATACAAAAAAGTCCAGTTGAATTTTAAAAAGATGAAAGGAAATAATTTCTGTTGTTTTACTGAACAAATTAAACATATAACTGACTTATTCCACAGGCTAGTTAATAACATGTCGGGCAGGAAATCCAAAGTGTGCGATCATTTTGAGAAGGTGAAGGATGAACCCAAGGTGATATGTAAACCCATCTTCATTGGTCGACTACAAACATGACGTATCATCTGAAACATGGAAGTAGCTACATGCCCATTAGCCCACAGCGTCATTAACAGGCGGCTCGCTCAGTGTGTGACGTGCACTTGTAGATAAAATATAGGCCTATATTAATGAAGGTTCATTAGTACGGTTTTGTATTTCTCTGTAATGTAGCACAGTGTTAACAATGTTACTGATACTATTCTTTCTCACACCTTCAACTCAAACCATTGTGTTGCCCCGCCCAAAATATTTAATCATTACATGAATATCGTAAACATGCGGGTGACTAGTCGACTAATGGCCCTAAATGACAACTATTGGTCGGCAAGTAAAATTCTTAGTTGAGGGCAGCCGTGATGAGTGGGAGCCCTGATTGGGGTGGACAAATGCAAGTGTCTAAATATTGAGGGGTGCATGCCCCCTGTGCCCCCCCAAAAAATCTACACCTGTGCAGTTTTAGATTCACTGTGTAACTGACTGAAGACGAAGCAGAAAAACTGCTGGTGTTGGCAGTTTCCAGGATGTATCTCTCTTGATCTGTCAGTAACAACAGACCAAAGGCAAAAGCTTTGGTTTCTGAGACTGCGTAGGGACAGTAAGACTTGGCAAAGTGTCCATCTGTGTCCACAGATCTGTGGTGAGAAGCATATTGAAGACTTCCTGAGCTGTTACATTTAACCACAGAATGAGGTGTGGTGCTAAATTAAATCATTTTGAAAATGTTGGCCTCCAGAAAAAACACTGAACTGAAACTACCAAACCTTTTCCCTTTAAGTGAGGGGTAATTTATCTTAACTGCAATCTAGTTGGGTCTTAATGGTTCTGGGAGTTAAAACTCCAGTAAATGTTCCATGTAAAGAAGTAAAGGCTGTTTACTGCATTAACATAACCTCAGCATCCTCTCCTAATTAGCTTCTTCTCAGAGGTTAATCAGCATCACTGCTGTGTGTGTGAGCCTGACAGGTTGTGAAAAACTAAAATGTCCGTTTTTCCTTTTAAACTATAGCAGTTTTTCTCTGCTCCAGTTTTTGTGGTTGAACATGTCAGTAAATGTTTCACATACAAGAGATGATAAATGTTGCTGTCACTGTGAGGACTGCTGCATGTTTTCAGTGGCTTCAGTGATGCGACGCGACAACAGTCAAATCCAAGCAATAATAGTGATTTTCTTTGGATTCACTGTGTGAAATACACTTCAAACGAAAGTGTGCATGTGCATCGCATGTCGGTGTCTGAGGAAATGACTTGGCACAGGATCTGACAGCGCTGTAAATAATGTGGCTGACATTGAAAAATGAGCTGAAAGTCATCAAACATCTCAGTGTGAGGGAGAGATAAAAGTCTGGCAGGGATGCAGTGTGTTTCTCTCTGTGACGTCTTGGTGGCTTCATGTGTGACTTGACCTTTAAAAACCATCTCACAGTATAGTAAGTCAATGATGTAATTAGTCATACTGTCGTACAGTTTAGCTTCGATGTTACCTGAGAGGAAGCAAAGCACCTCTGTCAGATGGGCTCTCTGAGTTTGTTTGTTTGTTCATTCATGTGTAGTGGAGCTTCTCACAGTGCTCAGTACCTCAGGGAGTTGAAGAATGCACAGTTTAGGTGCTGCAGAGTCCCCAAAGTCCTGGATGCGGGAAACTTTGTGTGCATTGTACACCAGGCAGCATCAACCAAGTGGAGCCTGATGTGCTGACAGGAAGTAGTTTGTTCAGCTTTCCTCTTATTTTTTCTGTAGAGTTACTGCAGTACTTTGGTGTGAAGTCGGTTTATGTGCTGTCACTTTGAGAGTACTCCACCCACAAAATGATCATTTGTATATCAGTCACTCACCCAGTGTTACGTTGAATCTGTGAACTTATTTTTCCAGCGTGCCTCTGCAGAGATTGAAGGATCCGAAAACTGGGAAGCTGATGCATTGGATTAAAAAGGTTTAATCCAAGACTCATTTATCCAGTCGCAGGCTCAGCGCTTCCAAAACACACTTTACTTACTGTTTAAAACACTTCCACGTAAACGCTCTCATGCATGAACAAGTAGTGTGCCAGGGCAAACACTTGCTCAATAGAATGCACAAGCAGGATTCAAACACACACGCTCGTTCAGGTGACATCTTATTTATCAGATATGAAAATTATTTCTGTAATTGACAAATTTATTGTCATGCTTAAGATAGTTGCTAGGGTTGCCCCAGACTGAGAATTTTCTTAATTGACCAATAGTCATCATGTAGGGCCATTAGTTGACTAGTCGCCTGCATGTTTACGATATTGATTTAATTATTAAATGATATATTTTGGTGGTTTGAGTTGAAGGTGTGAGAAAGAATAGTATCAGTAACATACCAAACGAGCATGTTCCCTTATGTCTGATGATGATGATGTCTATGATTTGTTGGGCAGGGCATTTCTTTAGCATCACAGTGCTTCATTTGTAATGGTATGTTGTAGGGCGACCAGTAGTCGTCATTTAGGGCGACTAGTCGCCCGCATGTTTACGATATTAATTTAATTATTAAATTATAAATTTGGAGTTGATGGTTTGAGATGAAGGTATGAGAAAGAACACTGTGCTACATTACAGAGAAATACAAAACCGTACTAATGAACCTTCATTAATATAGGCCTATATTTTATCTCCAAGTGCACGTCACACACTGAGCGAGCCGCCTGTTAATGACGCTGTGGGCTAATGGGCATGTAGCTACTTCCATGTTTCAGATGATACGTCATGTTTGTAGTCGACCAATGAAGATGAGTTTACATATCACCTTGGGTTCGTCCTTCACCTTCTCAAAATGATCCCACACTTTGGATTTCCTGCCCGACATGTTATTAACTAGCCTGTGGAATAACAGCAGGTACCAGCCCTGGAGATTAACCTGACTCCTGTCTGACTGCTGTGCGTGGACACTTCCTGTGTCTGTCCTTTCAAATTAAACTCCCACATGGTCCAGTCATACAGATTTTTATGTATTTTGACAAGGCCAACTATTAGACTCAACTATTAGAGGGCAGTCTTAGTAGTCGCTACTATGTCTGTGTGCCGTTCGGTGCTGAGCAGGTTGTGTACAGTTAGTGTATCGGGGCCTTTTCTCTGAAAGCAGCTGCCAGCAGTAAAGTTGGGGCCATGAAACCAAAACAATACACTTAAAGATGCTAAAAAGCTCCACAGAGCAGAAAGAAACTACAGTAAGTGAGTGAGTGAGAGTGATTTTATAGATATCCAGTATAACGAGTGGTCACGCTACAAAACAATAAACAAGACAAAAGATCAAATTGATCTTTTTGTTAACTTTGTAATGCTTTAGTTCATAATAACTGTGGATAGTGATGATGTGGCACCTTATTTGCACATACTGTTAAAGAGATATTATCATCAGTGGCTTCAGTGAGAGCTGATGTCATATTTGAGGACAGAACTGCTCTGAAACCCCAAATGCTCCACTAGCTGGGATGCCACACATCCATTATGCAATTTCCTTGCCAACTGCCTGTCTGATGATGAATGAGCCTCTGTGTTGTTTAAGTTGGAACTCAGACGCATGCATCCAGAAATAGCCACAGCAGCACTGGTGCAACTCTGTCAGGTGGTGTTATTATGTAAATACATCTCCTGTGCAGTGTTTTCTGTTCTCACTTATTTTGCTACCTCACAAAGACTGAATTTATCTTTCTGGTGTGCTGTGATTCAAAGGAGGAGTTATTTAAGGAGAGGAGGATCAGTTAAATATAATGTTGCTCTGTTTAATGCTTTGCACAACAGGATAACTTGCCAGTGTCAGTATCTTTAGACCGACGTTACAGCCAGTTAGTGAGAGTTAGAGTAGTGGTATTTTTGAGTTAGTATATCACTAAGATTTCCTTTTTGTTGAGAGGAACAAAGAAAACTGGTTACGTCATGTTTTTCTCAGCAGACCAGAGAGAGGTTGATTTAAGCCAGTCGTCTTAACGAACCTGCTGCTGTGCGGAGTGCAGAGTCAGCAGGACTGCACTGATCTCTCTGTTTGTGTTAATGGACACCTGACACAGTCTCCGTTTCACAGCGAGAGCCAAACATTCACTGCCAGATTCATTAAAATCTAATGCAAATTGGCTGTTATTAATTTCTCGCAGGACAGTGTAATTAATCACTCTCAGTCATTAGCTAATTAAGTCTGGTGTATCCTCACCAGCCTAGAATAACAGGAGCTTCGGCTGCAGACAGCGGGCCTCACCGTTAGTCTCGGTGTCTTCTCGTCTTTGTTGGATGTTGTTGTAGTCTGTAAATGGTTTTATTTCTAATGCGTTAATCTGCAGTGTTTTGATGATGATTATTCTCTTTTCACAGGCAAATCACAATTGAGGAAGGTGAGCAGAGGGCTAAGGAGCTGAGCGTCATGTTCATAGAGACCAGCGCCAAAACGGGGTACAACGTCAAACAGGTGAGTTCGGAGAATTTTGATGCTTCGATGTGTTCTTTTCAGAGAAAAAAGATAAATTACAGGCCAATCTGCCTACGATTGACTGATGCAATTACACAAATCACTCTTGATTTGGAAGTTATCAGCCCATTAGATGGCCTTTATCTGGGAATATTAGCCACACAGATATGGGTTAAAGGGAGAAACAGGCCACACCTACGAAGTTTTAAGGTTTTAAGGCTTTACTTTCCTTAAGTTTAGGCCCAAAAACAACATGGTTAGATTCAGAAAAAGACAGCATGGTACATCAGTTAAAACAACTGTCTGTGGTTAAAATAATTAATGTTAACTTTTGGTTTCACACGGGACACAACCCCTGCTTTCCTTGGTGAAAGTCCTGTGTTTGTGTGACCCTTCCCTCCTACCTGACGCAGACTTTCTCACTCTTTATACTGTGTCACCTGACTTCCTTCTTTGCTCCTATCAAAATTATTATGGTCATGGGAGGCCGCCATCATTTCACGGCCTGATAACGGCCTTCTGAACCTAACAGTAGGTGTGGCAGGCCCCTTCTAACCCATATCGACACTTATAACCACTGATAACAACCATTTAATGGCCTGATAACATCCTGTTGACCTGTATTTCCTCTGAAACGCTGACTTATATCCGAGTAAATAAATTTATCCTCATCATCTCTCGGCTGCTTGCCATCTGCCTGCATCTGTTTTACAGTGACACAGACTTGCAAAATAAAAGTGTACCCTAAAGATGGCGATATAGATTGGTATTTTCACTTTTCATCGATGATACAGGATCGCTGATCTTTGAATCAATATATCAGTCCACGGCGATGGATTGGTACACCACTAATTATAAGAAAGAGCTGATTTATTTTTTATTTTTCAATCATGGATGATTGGTGTCAGTATACTTTAACCAGACTGCTTCCTGCATGGTCAAACAGCACCTAAACCCCCCTTACTCCACACCTTTCTAATGTCAGAATCAATGGTGCTGCATCCATGAATTTCTGTAACTTTCAGAAACTGATAATCCAACGTTCACGCTTGCTTTATGCAGCAGTTGCCCAACTGTGAAGAGTTGAGAGAATAGGCAGGGTTTAAACTTCTTTAGAACTTTTTTTTTTTTTTTTCCCAGGCTTACTCAACAATTTTTGTCACTTGCCCTCCGGTAGAGACTGTCTGAAAATGTGAGCCAGTAAACACATATTTAATGAGTACGAGCTGACCCCAGCATGTGTCTCTCAGCATGTTAAAGCCACCAACTGCGGATTAGTGATATGGCATTAAAACTGAGAGCAGGAATGCGATCATGCGTGTGCATCCCTGTGGGAATGTACAAGTAACAAACAAACCCACTCATCAAAACATTGCCCCACATTGCTACTGGTGCTCCACAGGGTACCTTTAAAGGTCTCTTGTTTTTGTGCCATGCTTATTGCAGTATTTCTTTCTCATGTGTAAGTCCATGCTGTCGCTACCACCTGACCAAGACTGAATTGTGCATTTTTTCCTTCCTTTTAATGACAGTAATGTTTAGAGAAATGTGTGCAGATACAAAGCGAAGCGCCGCCTGCCTCAACAACAGTGATTTGTCCCTGAACAGATGTTTGTGGTCAGAAACAACGACTGTCTGTTAAGTTAATAAGTAGTGAGATGAAGGCGAGCTGTATTGTGTCTGTCCGTGAATGGTGTTTGCTGGCAGCACAGACAGAGGAGGCTATTCTTCAGCTCACTTCTTGCCAGTGTGGACTGACAGTGAAATGCCAGGATGGAACACAGTGGTGTAAAACCTACAGAACAAAGGTCACGGCGATGCCTCCAAAGGCTGCAATGTTCACACTGTTTTGCTGTGTCATCGCTGTCCACTGAGATGGTATGTCAGCAGATTTAGGCTTTCTGGCATCAGTTGGACCATCTTTCATGTGACTGTATAAGCAATGTTATAAATCTACTGTTTGACAGTGTCGTTTAACTTCTTTGATTACTCTTTTTTTCACTATCATGAAATATTTTTCACATGTTTGAAGTTCTTTACAAGGACTAAATTTTACAGTAACACCTTAAAAAGAGAAGGGACAGATGCATACAGATCAAGCATTGAGAAGACAAAACAAGAAGCAGTGCCAAAATGAAAAAGACATCAAATACAAAACAAATCTAACGTAACATGAATAAATGAGTCTCTCCTCTCTTTAGCTCTGGCTGGTGGATGTAAAATACATCACTTTACCCTAGCATTCCCACTGCAAACCGTACCTTTAAATGTGGGCGGGGTTGTTGTCACTCACTGCTCCGTCCAGCACTCACTGTATTTCGTCATTATTAGTGACACAGATGGAAGTCTGCACCTCGTTTATCGTCCACAGAACGAGGCTGTACGCCCACATTTTCAGAACAAATTAAAACAGGCTGCAGTGAGAGTCTCTCTCCATGGGATATTTAAAAATAGTGGGTTTGTGCATTTAGTCCTTCTCAGGCAAGCTCAGGGGTTTAGTGTTGCCTTAGCCCGAAGCTACGTGACCCTTTTCTTGCTGTTTACATAACCAGGCTGAAATTAATACATATAAACACTTGAAGATCCACTCATTACTAAAGTAATGGTCTCCGGTTTTCGTATGGAACATTTAAGGTGTGTTGATTGAGTCACGTCGTCAGCTCGTGCATTGAGTAACATTACGAGTTAACGTTCCACCTTAAAAGTTACCGGCAGTCAGCCCAGTGAATGAAGTTATTTTTTCTCCGACACCGGCTGCTGCAAGAAGCAGCAAAACATCCTTTATTTTATAGTTACAGTTTACTAATAAAGCTCTCCACAGTATGAACAGTGGTTACATGAGCTTCAAAACCGGACACAACTTAGCCCTGACCGTCCTCTACTTTTAGTACCAAATCTTTGTGCCAGGTACCCCAACAAAAGGGGGACCAAAAATGGGGATGGTAAGGAACAGTTCTATTGGTACCATCCACAACTTTTCGCAGTGGAAACGGAAAAAAACAGCGTACCATACTGCTCGGTGGAAACGGAGCTTTTCAGTGCACTTGCCCAGGAAAGTCGACACAGACACTTTGCACAAAAATCTGCTATACTGCGAAATACAAATAGGTTTTGCTGGCAGTGATTGGCTTAATTAACATTGTGTGAGGTTGTTTGGCAATGGCTCAAATGTAACGGATTTTCATTAATATTAAAGTCTCACACTCAGAAAGCATTGTACACCCTGTATTGTTCACTCAATTTGCTGGATTTGAATTATTGTGTGGAGGTTCGGGACGACACCTACAAAAGCACCCAACAATCATTATGCATACTACAAAAAAGAGCCATAATTATAGTAAACAATGTTGGATATTGGAAACCTTAACCCTAACCCTTGATAAGAAGGGCATTTGATTTGAGTGTATAGACCAAATCACAATGTTTGTTCACAATAACTTCTGGGTAGAAAACCCCTGTGTCATATACGTACAGTTTAACTGCGCTGAGCAAACAGGGCGAGGGACAGCTGAGATATCAAGACACAGTGGTTAAGTGTCATCGGTTATGAGGGTGCTGGGTAACGATAAAGAGTGGAGAAGGGTTCAACATGCTCAAAGAGGTCTGGTCAACATGTTTCCCCTAATAACAACACTTAAATTAACATAAGGTTGCTACCTTTTTAACTGTTGGGGCTCAGACTAAAAAACATCAGATAGAGTTAACGTTAGTCTGACTGACAACTGCTGATTTCACACGTCTCCACAATTCAAATCAGTCGCCATTTGTCTACCTGGAAATCACTATTGTTGTTAGCATGATGTCATGTTGAGTCGACTGTGTTTTTCTTAGACAAAGTAAGTGTCCATGTTGTGCATCACTGATTCAGTCTAAAAACAAAGTGACCTCATTCTGTGTCTTCCTTTCCAGCTGTTTCGGCGTGTGGCAGCTGCTCTCCCAGGAATGGAAAGTATGCAAGAAACAAGCAAAGAAGGCAGTATCCTTTGACCCATTTACACGTCATGAAAATCCACTTTCATGACATGATATTTTAATAATAATGTGCTCGTCGTCGTAGCTCAGAGGAAACTCTTTCTCATTTTAATCTCAGTGTGATCGCATCATTCACTCCTCGCCTCTAAATGAAAGGAATTCCAGGAGTGAACTCTGCATACTGGCACCTACTTAAATAGGTGTCAGCTACCTGTCCAATTAAATCTGTTTTTAGCACGACACTCTCGCTAACTGGCACCTAACAAGTGCAGGAGGTGGGGCTGAGCAGATAGTAGGTGCCCGCAGTTTTGTTGATGGTGGGTAGGCAGGTTTGCTCATTTAAACCGGTGACAGGAGTCTCAGTTTCTTGCCATCAGCCCGCGGAGCTGCTGCAGACGACTCTGCTAACTGGCACCTCATATCTGCCGCTGTCAGCTGAGCGTGTCACAGCTCCACCTGTGGAAGATTTGTCAGCGGCTGCAGCCTTCACTTTTTCACTCTCTAAAAACATAATTCCAACACTTTGTTCCTCAGGAAGCAGCATTTAACACTGCAAAATTAATTTAGCTACTGAGAGCATCTTAGGTGGCTTTTCAGCACACACATACACACGCACACACACTGTAGAATGTATTTGTTTTGATTACATTTAAGAAGCGATTCCACTCGAGAGACACACGTGTTTATGTCTGATGTCAGAGGAGATAAATACAGCAGCTGAGACAGATTTCAGCTGTAATTTTCATCAGTAACTAAAGAGAGCCCTCAGGCTGTCTCGGCTCCTCTCACACTCCCACATTGATTTTCACATCTGTAAATATATCCGATGTGGGTAACAATAAGGCAGCCTACACTTCACACTCTGGCTCTTTTGGATGATTTTTGTAGTCTGCAGTTAAAAGAGGCATTTCACGCATAATATATCTGCACTCCACTTTGATTGGTTTGATTCTGAAAGAAAGCTGTTTAGCTCCTTAAACCACATTTTGATTTGAACACCCTACTGTTATATATTTACTGTAATCCATACAATTCAGTTCATTTAAGACTGTTTTGATACAGTATGCCTCTGTGAAGCTTCAGATTAGCCACTCTTTTCTTTTTATTCAAGTTTTTATACACTTTTTCCCCTTTTAAAGAGATTGTAGAAAACCAAAACAAAAGATAAAATCAAACACAGACAAACTGAGAGGAGAGCAGCAGCTCACCAACACTGAGGAATACCATTATCACAGCACCAGTCCAAGTCACTGAGCGAAATACACAAATGCCCACTTACAGTACATATCACATAATACAGAGAGATGATAATGCTAATAATCGTAAGCCTTCACATTTACTCACTAACATACAATAAGCTATGAGGCTACAACAAAAGCTAATCCCACCCACACATCAAAAGGTGGACAGATTATAGAAATAACACTGGCTGCAAAGTTTCTGAGCTGTTTCCATGTACAGTATGTTAAATAACAACGTCTTTTACAGGAAGCAGACAAATCTGGGAGCTTGTGCTTTATTGGCTCTAGCACATCAGTGTCAAACTCATTTTGGTTCATGGTTCTCTGCTGGAAGACGGTGGATCACCCTCTCTGGGTTTGGCGGGAGTTGCTGCCTCAAGTGAGGGAGTTCAAGTATCTCGGGGTCTTGTTCACGAGTGAGGGTAAAATGGAGTGTGAGATGGACTGGTGGTTTGGTGCGGCTTCTGCAGTGATGCGGATCCATCGTGGGGAAGAGAGAGCTGAGCCGGAAGGCGAAGCTTTCGATTTACTGGCCCATATGTCCCAGCCCTCACCTATGGTCATGAGCTCTGGGTAGTGAGGGAAAGAATGAGATTGCGGATACAAGCAGCCGAACTGAATTTCCTCCGTGGGGTGGCTGGACTCAGCCTTAGAGATAGGGTGAGGAGCTCAGACATCTGGAGGGAGCTCGGAGTAGCTCTTTTGTGTCGAAAGGGGTCAGTTGAGGTGGTTCAGGCATCTGATCAGGATCCTCCTGTTCGAGGTATTTCGGGCACATCCCAAAGGTAGGAGGTCCCGGGGCTGACCCAGAACACACTGGAGGGATTATGTATCTCATCTGGCCCGGGAACGTCTCAGGGTCCCCCAGGAGGAGCTGGGAGGTGTTGCTGGGGAGAGGGACGTCTGGGGTGCTTTGCTCAGCCTGCTGCTCCCGCGACTCGGCCTTGGATAAGTGGATGAAAATGGATGGATGGGTCACATACAGCCAAATTTAATCTGAAATGGGCCGGACTAGTAAAACCGTTGCTTAATGGCCTATATATAACAACAACTCCAATTTTTTACCTTTCTTTTAGGGTCAAGATATAAAGTACATTCTGATTACAAGTGCAATTTTAGTAATATGTCTCAGTTTTTCCACATTCAGGCAGTTTACTACTCACTGTCATAACGTGCATTTTCACATACATTTCCACTCTTGCCCAGTAATGCTGGCACCACTCCAGCAAACCAAAGTGGAAGCTATTGAAGAAGCTTTTCTTGAAAAGACAGATGTGTGTGCCTTACCTTCTCCAGAATTAGTCAAAAGTTTATTATACCAGCTCATGTCTGCACACTGTGTGTAGTCTGTTCACATTTTTCTGTCACTCAGGCGTTATTTTCGTCCTACCTGCCCTAATGTGCTGCGATTGGCCGTCAACACCTGGCAGCTGGTTGTTCAGTGTTACACTTGTTGATAAATCAAAAATGATCTCAGAGGTTCCAGACTAATTCTGCATTTACGAGTTGGTGTGGCGATGTCAGGCTGGGTCAGTGTAGCCCCGTCCACCCTATGGGTCGAGTTTAAAGGGATAGTGCACCCAAAAATGAAAATCCAGCCATTATCTACTCACCCATATGCCGAGGGAGGCTCAAGTGAAGTTTTAGAGTCCTCACATCACTTTGCCGTAAGCCTCCATTAGGTGGAGTTGTGTTGCTACCTCCTGTCCCCTTGGATCTCCGCAAGCGTTGCGAGGACTCTAAACCCTCACCTGAGCCTCCATCGGCATATGGGTGAGTAGATAATGGCTGAATTTTCATTTTTGGGTGGACTATCCCTTTAACATCTGTCCAGTTTTCTCCTCTAATAAAAGGCGAGAAGTCTTTCAGGCAAGCAGATATGTTGTCTGTTTACAAATTGGCAATCATTAGTTTCAAGGTTGTTTTAAAAAAAAACAAACAATTGAGACAAGTGCTTTCATTCAGGGAATAATAATAAAAAAGCTCTAATTTTTGACAGTTTCCACAGTTTGTTGGCCGTAAACAGGAAGTATAATGTTGCCATGCAGTCAGTGAGTTAGCTTGTAGCAGGGATACAAATTGAGCCTTGTTTTTTCACCCTGTATTTTGGAAAATTGGCACCACTAAATTTAAAACTGTAACTGGATTACTGTGACACTGAAGAAAATATAAAAACCCGATGATTCTCAGGCAGGCTCAGGAGATACAAAGGAGGCATTTTGTACTTAAAACAACGTCTTTTGGAAGACAACCACTTGATTTGACGAACTCACACGGTTGAAGTGTCAGGGTTTGTTGTATTTTTGAACACTTAGATTTTGGTACATTAAAATGACGTCAGGAATGGATCTCTAAATTAGTGTAAGCAGGAGGAATGAATAAAGCAAGCTAAAACCTGTTTGAATGTACATGTAGGCAGCTGACAATTGTTTTAAGGCAACATGAACCTATACTTTGACATAACCCATACTGTATGTTCAGGTCTAACTAGCTTTAGCATTAATAAAACCCATTATGTAGTCATGGAGACTTTAGTGTACAGTGGGTATACATGTCACCCTTATATTCGTTTAACAGCCTTTCATGTCATCGTCTCTTCTCCACATTACTCTGAGCCGTATCCAGTATTCGTTTTTCCCTAATGCTGTCCCTGAAAGTTGCTGCTTGCACCTCTCGACATTTCTCTTGTACGTACAGTAAATCAGCAGCATGTAATGTTGTCGCTGTTTCTCCTCTGACAGCATTAGTCCTTCACATCCTCGTCAACACACAAAGTAGGGTGCCATCTCTATGGTAACTGTGGGTGAATTATGAAATTGCCTTTGATTTAACCATGTGCGTACAGCACTGTCATTACTGGTTCGGTGTGAAGCCGTCTCGCTGGCACTGCAGCATTTGTCTGCTCTAACGTGAACATAAATCAGATGCAGACCTTGGTGTAGTGAAGGAATGCCTTCATCTTTGATTATAGCCCATCGGTTACGGCGAGTCGTCCGGCCTTTGCAAACTGCACGGCCTCCGTAATAAACTCAGTAACCTATCGGCCCTCTGAACTGTTGAGATCACCTCTCAGCTTTTATTGCAGTCAGGCATATTTCCTGGGTATAATGCATCACTCTCATTCAGCCAATTACCTTTTATCTCTCTTCCTGTTTTTTTAATCTCTGTCTTTAATGAGGCATAATGGATGTGGGGGTGAGCTGTGTGAGGTGGAGGTGTGGTGATGGATGTCAGGTGGTGACAGTTCCTCAGCAGCTCTGTGCCTCTGCTGTCACTGTCAGTTAATGGAGCAGCTCCTCTGTTGTTACTGCACTGTGAATTGTATTGATTTAACTGGGAGATGGACAGAAATAGGCTCAGTACAGGATTCATACATGCATGTTGTATAGTCTGAAATTATGGAGGCACGGCAGCTTCATTTGTATAGCACATTTCATACAAGGGCAGTGCTAGCAAGCCAGTGCTTTACAGAGCAATGAAATATGAAATACGATAAAGGATACAGAAAAGAGTGAAGAGGAAAAAAAGATATACAGTACTGTGCAAAAGTCTTAGGCCATGACTAGCTTTGTTGTTTTCGCAAAGTTTTAATGACCATCCATTTTTTCAGCCTCTTAATTAAGATAGGAACAGAACATATCGGAAATATGTACACAAAATAAAAACAAAATGGCCTCTACAGGCAAATGACAGTATTTAGTGTGACACCCCCCCCCCCAATGACACTAAGCAAATCTTGAATTCTTTTGGGGAGACTGTCCCAAAGTTTTCTGAAGTAATCCCCTGGTATATTACACCACGCTTCTTTCAGCACTTCCCAGAGTTCTTCTTTAGATTTAGGCCGTCTTTTATTTCTTTCTCTGTCCAGGTGATCCCATACTGCTTCTGCTATATTCAGGTCTGGACTCTGGGGAGGCCTGTCCATGACTGTCAGTGTTTTATCAGCAGTTTTTCTCTCTAAATATGATTTTACTGCATTAGCAGTGTGCTAGGGATTGTTATCATGCTGAAAAATGAAGCCATTCCTGATCAGGCACTTTCCAGAAGGAATGACATGATGAATTAAAACCTGTACTTTTCAGCATTCATGATCCCATCAATTCAATTCGCTGACACCACTGGCAGACATGCAGCCCCAAACCAGGACAGACTCTCCACCGTGTTTCACTGAAGGCCGCAAGCATTCATTCCTCCATCTCTCCAACTCTTCTTCTCACAAATAGTCTGCAATTAGACCCAAGAATTTCAAACTTTGATTTTTCACCCCATAAGAGAGCCAGGTTTCTGCAATTGTTCAAATGTAAAGGGAGGTCATTTAATACTTGCCACTTTAGCCTGTAGAAGCTGCTCTTTCTTATTTTTTTTTCCTGTTATTTTAATACTGCATAGACATTATCTGTATTTTCTGGTTGTATTCTAATGAAGAGATCAAGAAATAATTATATATAGTCATTATAGCATTGCTAAAATGACAAATCTAATGGTGGCCTAAGACTTTTGCACAGTACTGTAAGAGGTATAACTAATTACTAAATGATTTACAATTTAAGAAAAAAATCACCATTAAAAATAGCAGTGCAGCGCAGACAAGAGGTGCAAAGGTAAAAAAGAATATTTTAAATGATTTCAATTTGATTTTAAAAATAAGGATGGATGGATGGATGGATGGATGGAGTATGAAAAATATTTGAGGTATCAATAAATAAATGAATATAGAAAAATCTAAATAAATAATAAATGCTCAGATTTTTTATTGGATTTTTCACACAAATGTCAAAACTGTTACTTTTCAAATTTCAATATTGATTCAAGTGTAGGTACATCGAGAAAATACTTAATACAGTGAAACAAGACAAAAAAATGAAAGAATAAATAATTAAAAATTGTAACAAATGTATAAATTGGTCACAGATTTTTTTTAGCAGGAAATAAATAAATAAATTAATTAAATTTCTATCTCTATTTTTGCACAACCACATTTATTTTAATTAGGTAGGAGGTCTTAAAAGAGAATAAATAATTGAAATATTTTTTTAAAAAAATGATATCACAAAGGTATATGTTGGTCACAGAAAAAATGAGTTGATAATTAGAAAGGAAATAATAAATATATGACATGTAATTTATATTATTGGGTAGAAGGTCCTAATCTCTATATTCATTTATTTATTTCTGCATTTACTTTCTGTATTTATTTTTTCTTATGCGTTTTTATTTATTCATGTATTTTTATACATTTCTGAGGTTATTTATTGATTCTTATGGCACTTTTCATCCTCCATATGGCAAATTCAGAAAATATCGTGGTGTCATGGTATCATGGTATTACAGAATTTATGTTATTATCAGTCAGAATGACTGATGACTTAAAGGAATGAAAACACAAGGGTTATTTTTGGATGAAGAAATATTTTATCACGATAAATGAAATTTGACACCATTTTGTTTAACCGATGTTTGTGTAAAAAGTCTCCTCTTTGAAAATAACTAAAATAAAGGGGAGATTCAACGTCCAGTAAATGAACCATTCATGGACTGTAATGTAGAAGCATTTGTAGACAGAAATTTTGAAACTCTTAGATAAAAGAAAACGGGTTTTTCACCTGTGTTCCTTTTAAAGAATGAGTCCTCTGTAGACTTGGGTTGGTTTTTCAAACAGTATTCACAGTGTACTCTCTGTTCCCTTTAATTGCCGGTTTTAAATTGGGGACGGGTGGGTCACGCTGATTTATGGAGGATGTCAGGGCCTATGGGGCACAGTCTTCTGCTCTCTGTCTGAGAACAATTTCCTGCAGGGTCACTGGGTATTATCACCACTGCGGGACCCCAGACAGAGAGACAGTGAAGAGGGTACTTGACCCAGATCAAGTGCCGGGGTCGTCCATGTTAATGAGACAGAGCCAGAAAGCAAACTTTATCACACCAGACTCATGATGATCGGAAAATGCAGTCAGAGGAAAGTGCCATTTCATGACTGTGTTTAAAAAGACATTGTGTAACACTGCAAGTTATGTTTATAGACATTGTAAAGCATTAATGAGGCTTTATAAAACTTTATCAAGTGTTATATGTGGTTGACATGATGTGCTTTAAGTTTATCATTCATAATGCTTTATACCTCCAAACCAAATTGACAACAGTGTCCTGGGTGTCCTATTTTCAACCACTTATCCGAAGCCCGGTTGCGGGGGCAGCAGGCTGAGCAAAGTATTCCTAGGCTAGTAATGGGTTACTGCCCTAAGCGAGGGAGTTCAAGTATCTCGAGGTCTTGTACTCAAGTGAGGGTAGAATGGAGCATGAGATGGATCGCAATCTGGTGCGGCATCTGCAGTGATTCCGGTGCTGTGTCGGACCATTGTGGTCCAACACACAGAGCTGAAACGGAAGGCAAAGCTTTTGATTTACTGGTCCATCTACATCCCAACCCTCACCTGTGCTCATGAGCTCTGGGTAGTGACCAAAAGAATAAGGTCTTGGATACAAACGGCCGAAATTAGTTTCCTCTGAAGGGTGGCTGGGCTCAGCCTTAGAGATAGGGTAAAGAGTTGGGACATCCAGAGGGAGCTCGCAGTAGAGCCGCTGCTCCTTTGCGTCGAAAGCGGTCATTTGAGGTGGTTCGGGCATCTGATCAGGATCCTACTGGGCACCTCCTGTTAGAGGTGTTCCAGGCACGTCCCTCTGGTAGGAGGCCCTGGGGCAGACCCAGAACATGCTGGAGGGATTACATATCTCATCTGGCCTGGGAACACCTTGGGGTCCCCCAGGAGGAGCTGGAAAGTGTTGTTGGGGAGAGGGCAATCCATTGTTTTCTCAGCAGAGAACCATGGCCTCAGATTAAAAATTATAAGTTTGATGTTTTATATCAATAATACGCTATAGCATGATTTTGTGAGTGCAAAGCTTAAACTTCAAACACTGGGGCGTCGGTAGAGTAGTGGATAGTGCCGGCGCCCCATGTACAGAGACATTGCCTCGCTGCAGCGGTCGCGGGTTAGAGTCTGGCCTTATTTACCGTGTTGTAAGTCCTACAAAGTTAGAAACATTTGTATAATTTGCATTATAATTTTCATTTTCATAAATGTGCTTGTCATGCATTATTTACATGACCTTCATAAAAAGAGTCACAGATAGTAAATTAATAATAAAAAATTAAGTAAGACTCAATTTTAGGAAATATATCAGCATATTAATAAATATAATAATAATAAAAATAAATAGAAAAAAATAGAAATAAATAAAAATGAAATAAAAAAAGACATATGGTAATAGCAAAAAAAATCAAAACTATTAAATTCAAATTTTTTTATATATAAATACAATCCACAGAAAAAAGTAATACATGATAAGAGAGAAAGTAAACAACACCATACTTTTTCTAAGAGGAAACATATAGTTGTTAAATGTGTGATTCAAGTTAACATTTAGGGCTGTTTTGTAAAGTACTAACGTCACATCATGCCACTTCCATTCACAGCATTTTCAAGGTGAAGTGGTTTAGGTGAAGATGCCTCTGAAGTGAGACTGACGCCATGATTGTCACTGTGTTGTCTCCTGGTGAAGCAGTAAAACTTGACAAGTGAACGTTACATCTGTTTTCAGTATAAATCATAAAATGCAGCCACAACAGAGGACAGTGTTGCTTCTGCACCTAATTAAGACCCCAGAGAATATGGCCAAGAGAAATGTATTGTTGGGTAAATACACCAGTTCCTGTGCTGTCCCTGGAAAATAACAATGACGTGCTCTTCCTACAGCAAGTTTGATTCACCAGTGTTACATATTTGGCTTTCTCATCCAGTTGGTATTTTTTAAGATATGATTTTAAAGCTGCGGACCAAACAACCAAGCTTAATGTGATAGGGTTTGCTCATAGTTAAGAACCCACAGAGAGTTAACACCAAACTCTATAGTTTCCCATTTTAGCATCTTGCAGCTCATTATTTTGATTTTACGGCCTGCGACTACTGTTTTGTTTCAGTCTCACCCCTTTCATCATCATTGTTTCCAGCTGTAGCAGGCAGCTGTTTTCAAAGAAGAAGCTCTAATAAACTGATTGTACACTACCTGCCCAGCACTAAACAGCAGACACATGAATTAGCAACAGACTGGTGAACAAGAGAGTGAATTTGTGATAGAATAAGTTTCTGTATCTGCTGGATGTGTAGAAAGGAAACTCTTTGCTAACATGTTCACCATATCAACTTATAAGATGATACTATGTCACTGTTGTGTTTACAGCTTGTGTCACTGCCCCCAAGTGGCCAAAAAGGTAAATTAATGTAGTTTTAACTTAAGGGTTCCTGTCTTAAAGCTGGCGAAGTGGCGCATGGTGCAGCGCAGTTGGTGCAGCCAATGTACTTGCACCCATCTGTGCGCTCATGGGCATGTAGGTTTTAAATTAAGGTGTGGTCAGATGTATTGTTGGTGTATTGCTATTGTATTTTGAGGCAGCTGAAAGCGATTTGGCCATTGACCAACAAAAACCTGGTCTAGAGTCAGAATGGAGCCGTACTTTCATGCTATTTAAAGGGCACATTATTCAAATAGTATGATTCGCTTACATATGGCCGTATACTCTTCTTGATACACAGACAGGGACGTGTGGAATGGTTGCAGGAGGGTGAAATAACACATCATTAATGAGGAAAATATTAATTAGATTCTGTAAAATGTGAATGTAGCAGAGAGCAGAGCAGAGCTGCTGTCAGACTCCACATTAAAGGAGACACTGTTTACATTTATATGCGAGGAGCAGCATAACTTCATTCATTATTTCAGAAAAGTTTAGTTCTGTTCCCTCTTTATAACTACATATTAGCTGCAGTGACATTATAGCTTTTACTGCATTACTCTCATCAAAAAACTGCTCACTTCTCCAATTTACCGAATCCGCCATGTAATTATAAATGACACTTAATTTGGTTGGATTCATGTTACGCCAAAACACACCTATGATTATTAAGGCACTAAATACGACCCCTTTGCCTCTTCTACTTTATTTGTGTCCAGATTATGCACCATTTAACTTGCAAAAGGACACTGTGCATGCACTTGAGACCATTTGCTATAGATCGTTTAAATAAAGCTGTGATTTCTGGTTATTGAAGTTTCCTCTGTCATTTGAACAACCTTAGCGTACCCTGACAATATGAAACATCTACTAGTGGAGCAGTAACAGAACTCATTGCTTATTGTATAGCACGTACTGCAGACCGTACCTACACATACACACACACACACACACACACAGGTATCAGAAGACAGAAGTGTTCAGGACTGAGTTGCTCACTTGGTTTG
The DNA here is from genome assembly GCF_011397635.1 of Epinephelus fuscoguttatus. Lineage (NCBI taxonomy): Eukaryota > Metazoa > Chordata > Actinopteri > Perciformes > Serranidae > Epinephelus > Epinephelus fuscoguttatus. Next base: position 37,241,138 of record NC_064761.1, read on the forward strand.
GTGATGTTGACAGCTGAGATAAGGCCTTAAGATTCCAGATGCTCAAGTATATGTTCTCATTTAAAGACTGTCCATCAAATGTTACCAGACCGCGATGACACGCTTCCATAAAATATGAAAACACACATCAGCTGCTGCGGTTAACAGCACCAGCCACTGTAGCCATTTACAAAGCCATCCTGGGATTGTTTCCAGACTCACTTGCATACAATATGTAGGCCACAGTTTGTGTCTTATACATGCATAATGCTCACTGGAAAAATGAATAATAAGTAGGAGTGTGCCACTGCTGTCATGCTGCCACACTCTCCAGCAGCAGTGTATAGACGCATTCGCAAGTACTCAGCCATGATACACTCCTCTGCTCTGGAGGATTCACTGGGAATAACACCTCGTCTGACGTGAAAAACAAACTGCAGAATCATTCTGACTTACAGCAACAGCTCATTAACACACTATTGTGCGTCAGTCTTAATTGACGCACAGCAGTGCCAGTGACTTCAGCCAGAATCCAATCTCAGTTCATTACTAACTAACAATAGAGGAGAGGTTTTTGTACATGTTGTCAGAGGGGGACAAAATAAAGACATAAGTATTAATAGATAAATACATAAACATGGAAATAAGTAAATAAATGTGAAATATATATATACATAAATATAAATAAAGAAAATAAAAATTAAATTGATGCATGAATAAAGAAATAAATGCCCAGGTTAGGGAACAGAATAACAAAAATATTTTTCCTAATAAATTTTTGTAGTTTTACAAATATGTAGAAATAAATTCAGGATATTTATTTATTCATGTCTTCTTTATCATTTTTTTTATTTATTTGTTTATCAGTATATTTCAGATGTTATTTATCATTATTATCGTTATTATTATTTTATTGTCTCATATAGGTCTTTTGACTGATGAAACTTTTGATGTCATCTTAAATCCATTAATGGGAAATGGCACCATCTAGTGGTGGTTAAGTGGTACTGCAGTCATCCATGCACGTACTGAGGTTTGCCTCTCTGAACCACAACATGAATGTGTATTTTTAAGGAGCCCAACACTTTCATCTGGATGTCCTCTTTGAAAATATTCATATCAACTAATGTATCCATGTTAACACTATCTTCATTATTATCATTATTATTATCATATGTCATTATGTGTAAGTGACTAACAGGAGAAACTGTTTCTGGAATAGGTCCAGTATTGAGCGACAGGGCTGCAGCCAGAAGGTGTGAACCAGGCTGCAGTGTAATCCTTGCGGGCAGCTGAACACTGTCAATGTTCTAAGTGTCTGACAACATAAAAGAAAAGATCCCTCCAGAGATTGACCTTTTTGTTCGAGTAAAATACTTTATGTTTCGCCATTGCCAATCCCACCAGACTCCATTTACAGTAACAGAAATTTTAGCATGTATAGAGGCAGCATATTTTCATAATCAACTGGGTGAATTAAAGGACAACTTAAGAATTTTTCAACCTGGGCCCTATTTCCCCATGTGTATGTGTGCGTATGATTCATAGGTACAAGTCGTTCTAAAATTGGTTCAGTATTGAGGGAGGCGGATGCAGCCGGAACCGCGAAACGAGCTAAAATGGTAGATATGAGGGCAAATGCGTCCCCTATAAGTTTGTGCATTAAAGTGCTTTTTTCCGCCACTGACCGGTTCAGATCGCCAGTGCTATGAGTGGAGTTAGCTGTCAGTCAGTGCTGGAGCAGAGAGGGGGAGGGCTGCCCCGCTGGGTACTGTAAGTGAGTATGTGTGTATGAAGTGTGTGTTTTTTCGCCACCGACTGGTTCAGATCGCCAGTGCTATCTCTGTAAATAGCATACTAGCCTTTCCCTTACCTCTGGGCTGTGTGATGTCACGAGCTTTGCTCCACTGTGTCTGTAGCTCTCTCTACTCGTGGGACAGCCGTTTTCTTGAGGAAGAGGTGTTTCGGGATTGGATGTCTTCTCTTCTTCGGCTGGCAGTAGTCATCTTGGGAGAAGTGAGCACTGCAGACCCGATGGTCTTCAAGGTGCAGTGTCTGGACAGGAGTGTTAGCATCTATTTGTAGCACAACTAGCCACAACTTCAGCATCTTGCCATCCGACAAAGGCAGCCTATGAAAGCTGTACAGGGTGTTGCGCGACATCCTGTTCTTGCATTTGTGAAAAAGGCCCATTTATTTGAGCACTCCAAAAACTCCGGTAACACTCCAGGGGGTAGCACGTAAAAGACTCCATCCCAAACTCTGACTCTTCTAGCGTAACACACACACTTCATACACACATACTCACTTACAGTACCCAGCGGGGCAGCCCTCCCCCTCTCTGCTCCAGCACTGACTGACAGCTGACTCCACTCATAGCACTGGCAATCTGAACCGGTTAGAGGTGAAAAAAAGCACTTTTAATGCACAAACTTATACGGGACGCATTTGACCCCGTTACCGTTTTAGCTCGTTTCGCATCTCCCAGCTGCATCCGCCTCCCTCAATACTGAACCAATTTTAGAATGACTTGTACCCATGAATCATACGCACACATACACATGGGGAAATAGGGCCCAGGTTGAAAAATACCGAAGTTGTCCTTTAAGGGTTCGTTTCAACCAAAGCAGAGTTGGTGATTGTTGGAACAGTAAAAAGACAAACAAAGACGGCTTTTGTTTTATTTTGCTTCTGTCGACTTGAATGAAGTGTGTTTTACAAAGATAAAGTCATTGTTTGTTTAAGTGAAGTCTGGTGAGTTTGGTGATAGTGATTTCAGGGCTGTTTCTAGTTAAACAAAAAGGATCTTACTCTTTAACAAAAAGGTCTATCTCTGTAGGGATCCTTTCATAATCCTGTCAGACACTCGAGCCTGTCAGTGGCAAAAACAAACACTTTTAGTGGACGTCAGTTGACGATGCAAACGGTCCCCCCAAATGTTCACATTGCAGCCTGTTTTGTCGCTGCTGGCTGAAGTAGTCTCGCTCAGTACTGTATTAATTCCAAAATTGTTGTTCCCATTCGTCACTTAGACAGAAAAACATTAGAGAATGGGATCCAGGTTTGAAAATACCAAAGTTACCTTTAAAGTGCATGCAGCTGAATGAGATCAAGACCAAATGTTTCCTTAACGTCCTTCTCCAGTGATTGACATCAAGTTGGACAAGCCTCAGGAGCCCCAGACTACTGAGGGCGGCTGTTCCTGTTAATACTCAGCACCATCCTGGAACAAAAAACATCATTTACACCACATGCTTGTTATGTCGCTTCCTATTGGTTAACCTGCAGTTGACTTTGCACGTTGAGAATCTGGCCTCCTTCACCTGACTATTGGTCATCGGTTGGACCTAGCAATATGTGAATTTGGTTCTAAAGTAGTGTAGCCTACTTTGTTAATGAAACTGCCAAAAAAAAGTCGTACAACTTGCAAAAAAAAGAAAAGATGTGAAAAAAGATCCCCAAGTTACATCTGTGGATACGATTTTTTTAAGTAGAAAAGGAAGTTTCCCCAGTTTCTTTTTTGTATTTTTGTATATTCAGGGAAATCTCTCTGGAAAGGTTGTTTTTGTAAAAGATGCAAACAACTCAGCTCTGTGTTTGAGAGCTCGATAGGAACAGATGGTTTTAGACGTATTTTTACGGATCCCACTCTTGTTATGGGCAAAAACGGAGGTCATTCCCACATTATTACCTAGATGCTAATCCCGTGAAAACCTAACCCTAACCCCTTACACAGCCATTTTTGACTTTCTACCTGCACTTAACCATTTCAAGGCTTATTACCTAAACATAACTAATTTTAATCTGAAGCCTAAACCCTGCTGTCCAGTTTGGCAGGCCAATCACAGCGCTCCTGCCCATAATTCCTGTGGGATCCATAATTTTGCGTTGCAGGAACTGAACAGTAACATCTTGAGTATCTAATGCATGCCTAGTTTTTGAGCATAGGTACTGTCTACCAGTGTACACAATATGTAAATGGTAACATTACACCAGTGACTTAATGCACTCTGATAATGACTAGTCCAAGTCTTTTTGTTTATGAAAACTGTTGAACTGGATTTGTATACTTGACTTCAGAATATCTCTTTGTCGTGCGTGTGTGTATAAATGTGTGCTTTCTGTATAGGCAACGTTAGAATGCAGATATATAGAGGGCCACTGCCAAGTCGTGTCATTCTTGCCACATTAACGGCACCATTAAGATCACCATTTGTTTGCAGTATGTCATAGATTTCCCCTCCCCACTCACAACGAAATGACATCTGCTGTTGCATCGTGTGATATCTTGGTAGTTGTGATTATGGTAGTCTGCACATTATGCTGTAAGTGAGCAGTGGAGAATCAAAGCCCTTGCCTTGTGTCACAGAGGAACAAAGTTCCCCGTGTGGTGATCTGTAGACTTTAATGACAGTCCTCCCCCAAAAAACAACATAGGTCATTTGTACAAGCAGGTTACTACGGCGCAAAGTCACGTTTATTTTCAGGTGGCGACCTCTAGTGGCTGTAGTGACAGGAGCAAAGGAGGAAGTCAGGTGTCGTAGTATAAAGAGCAACAAAGTCTGCATAGCGAGGAGGTCGGGTGGGCGGACGGGTCCAGGACACAGGACTATGACCCAGAACACCACTGTTCGTGTTGATGTATTATTAGATCTGATGCCTATTCAGTCCTGTGAGACTTGCTCGCTTAGCACATATGCCAAGAAACATTTCTAGCTTCTAGTTGTACTTCAGCAATATGCAGCCTGCTGAATATGCGCAGTAGTGTTTCTCCTGCTGGTCCCACTCAAGAGTTCCCGCTCAGCTCACAGACTTTACATTATGATGACCGATTTTTGAATCGCTTTTCTTGGCTTGAGGAAAGTTTTACAAATAATAGTAGAAAGAAAAAAATAGTAGAAAGAGTCATGATTGGCCTTGCTTGCAGTTTGAGATGTAACCAAAAGTCAAGTTAGGCCTGTGTATGTAACATACGTGACATAATGTCCTCACGTTAAAGTAATGTACTCAAGCCAACTTGCATGAGTAACTGAAACTACATAACAAACCTACTTATTTGGACCTGAACCTCGATCTTTTCCTACTCCTAACCAAGTATTTTTGTTGCCTAAATATATGTACGTCATCCACATGTTAAAAAACAGTGACCGTTAATGGTCACATCGTTTTGCGAGTCATTGGCAAATGAGCTGTCGTTGAGGCATGAGGACGTGTTAATCTCATAGGTATACATAGAGATCTGGATATAGCATTGGAAGCGGGGCCCTGTTAATTCCTTTAAAAATGGCTCAGTGGCGCATGATGGCAGAAAAGATCTGGGTATAAAATTACCTGGATCTTCTCCATCAGTTGGCCCATAGAGCGAGCGCAGAAGACACTTCAACAAGCGAGTGGCAAAGGTCAGGTTTAGCCCTTTGGTATTTTTGAATGGGGATAACATGATATAATCATTCGGCTCTTCTAGACTGTGTTTTCGGACCACATGGATGATATGGGAGTGATCGGCACTACCTTCGCACTGTGCAGCCCATAGAGCAGGCAAACTAGAGACTGACGGTGGCTGAGTGTCTTATTTCCATTGGCTGAATGGCAGATTTTCTCTTTCGTGCTTTGCCAACTTGAACGACTCTTCAAGACTCCAAAATGTTATCAGACCAAATGGATCACATCCTGATAGTAAAGCAAGTAATTTTGCGAGGTTGTGATGTTCAAAAAAAACATTATCCTCTCATTTACAGATGTCTTTATCAACATGTTAGTCAATGGGGAAAAGTCTTTTGGGCCACAGGGAGTCACGTGACGGACCGTGGAAATTGCAGTAACGCGGTTTGGCCACTGTGAAAGTTGGCTTCAAAGCCTGGTGCACTTGCTGGGGGCCTGGGAACAACACTTTATGAATGCAATTGACTAGACTTGAACAAATGACCTGTGTGGTTGTACGGGTTGGAGGACTTGTTGACTTTAATGCAGGTTCTGTGATCCAAACAGACCGCTAACAACTTAAACCAGTGCATTGTAAACCAGTTCTATTCCTGACAGAAGACTAATTTGCACATGTAGACCTTTCAGGTTAATATGAAGTTCTGAAAAGCTTCATTGTAAATGTACAGTCACTGAAGGCGCGTCTGATTGTCACGTGACGTGTCCCCACTGAGATGAGGTTTTCTTTGCTGCTTGTGTTTAAACTGACTACTGACGCTGGCATTATGCAATGTTGCAATGTTGTTTAAATTTGGTCTTAACACACTGGCGGTGAAGTCGGCCAGTGACGAGAACACTACTTTGATTTGACTCGTCTTTGAAGTGAAATCTTACTGCACTTTTGAAGAACATGTGTTAGAATTAGAGTGACAATGTAAGTCTTAGAAACATGGTTTAAAAAAAGAATCTTTATCTCCAGAACATTTGGAGTACTGTGTCTTAGAGTAGACTTTATGAATTGTTCACACATGTCCAAAAAAGGGGAGCACTCTTGTGAGAACTAGTGAACCTTTCTAACCCACATAATGAGCCAAATAATAATAATAATAATACTAAGAGACAGAGTTGGATCAAATATCACAGGAGACACAGACTGGAACACACTCTCTTGTGGGTTTGGGAAAGACAAAGACAGGTTGCTTTTAAAGTTAAAATCCCTGGAAATGAAAGACAAAGTGATAATGTATCAACCCTCTGCGTCGCTGCCTATTTATTATCTCCAAACAGGAATGTACTGCTCTTATTACCGACCACACAGCCTTGTAAAGAGAGCACTTTTTGAGAAATGACTCATTGGGTTTTTATTTTTAAAAAGGACAAATGATTATTCAGTAGACGTACCTTTGTATTTATTCCCCTTGCATATTGAAGTCCCACTTAGAGGCCCGTTTGAGCATTCCCTGGAAATGGACCAAGTAGTGCAACAAATGTCTTTGCGTGTCGGGGGTCTGCGTTTGAGGATGGAGGCCGTGGCCATTCCCTGGGGGTGTGTACGTTCTGTCACAGCTCTGTGCAGCAGACCTGATCAGTCCAGAGCTGACTCTCCATTCACACTGTACAGAGATCTAGCATGTCTCTCCAAATGATTAATAAAGATGTCTTATTACCAAAATCGTGCACTCTTCTTTTTTCCCCTGAACTTTTCTTCTAACACTGTACACCTCTGAGGTACCCGTCTTTCAGATTTCTACCTGTCCACCTTATTGTGATCCAGTACCTGTGCAGTGATTGTGTCTTTTTGTCACTGTCCTTTTGATGGACTTGTTTCAAAAAATATGGAGGACAAAAAATGACTTTAAACTGCAATGTTACTCAGTCGGACTGACCTGACGACCTGGGAACGACACTTGAACAGTCAAGTAAAATAAATAGAGGAATACTTAAATAAATACTTAAAAGACTGTCTAAATAAAAGAGGAATAAATACACAAATAGAAGAATAAATAAATTAATACATAAAATAGATAAATGTATAATAAAAAAGGAATGAATAAATAAATTTGTAGATAAATAAATAGAGGAATAAATACATTAATACATAAAAAAGAAATAAATGTATAATAAAAACCGGAGGGAAAAAAAAATACTACTACTAACCAAAATAATATTGTATAAATAAATGTATAAATAAATAGAAGAAGAATTTAATATAATTAAATACATAAATAAATCTAAAAATAAAGTATATAAAATTAAATAAATATAAAAAATGTAGTAAAATAAAGTAAATAAATAAATGTTTAAATAAGTAGACTTTTTATTTATTTGTTTATACATTTATCTATTTATTATTTACATATTTATATATTCCTCTATTATTTATTTTTTACATATTTATATATTGCTCTAGCCAATAGAGGAATAAATAAACATGTATAAATTAAAAACAGGGATAAAATAAATAAATAGGTAAAAAATACATTTTTAAATAAACATAGAAATAAATGCATAAATAAATGAAAAAAATAAATAAATAGATAAATGTATAGATAAATAAAGTTGATAATTAAACTAACATAAATATCTTAAATTTATTTCTACATATTTTGTGTTATTTCTGTATTCCTGTCTGTATGTTGATGAGGTCGGAGGTCCTAGCCTTATTTCACCATTTATTTATTTATTCTTTTATTTGATTTGATATTTATTTATTAGCGTATGTATGTATTCATTCCTGTAGGTATTTGCACATTATTAATTAATTTATTTATTTACTGATAGTTGTGTCATTTTTTGTCCTCCATACAACTGTGTGAAAAAACAGTTATGACAGTATCTATTTTAAAATCACTTACAATGAACCCGTGCACTGAAATGACGGGTGGTGTTGATTCAGGGGTTCCTGAGTTCACTTTAAGGAATGTGGTGGTATATTAAGCAAAAAAAGGCTGGGAACCACAGGTGTAGTTACAGCAATGAAGCAATTATTGTGTCAATGTCAAGTATATATACATGTTGGAGCGTGCACGGTTTCTACTCAGACACAACAACTCCAGTGTCTGCTGATGACTACTGGCTTTACTTATCATTGCTGGATTAACCCAGATTAAGGCCCCGGGGCACAGATGAGCCGTTGGCCCCAGTTTGAGTACATCTAGGCCTTGATTACTAATTGTTCTTTAATGGTGAATATTATCAGAAACACATCTGGAGTGAATCCTTAGTTTAGTCCCAGAGTTACTGTACTGCGAGCACACATAAGCACTGGAGGTATTTGAGTTTATTCCACATAAAACACATATTAACAAAGGAATGTACTCTGTCATTGCAGCTCTGTTTGGAAACTGTCTTGCACCATGTTGGTTGCAAAGAATTCTGACCATGAAATGTGTTTACCTGTTGTGTCACTGGATCAAATACCTGTGTCATTAGCCAGTCTGAACAGACCAACCCGCAGTGGTTGAATGTAACTAAGTACATTTACTCAGTTGCAGCAGTTACTTTATAACAGTAGATTATTTTTACTTTGAATACTTTTATGTGATAATAATTTTGTACTTTAATTCAGGTAATTGTTGCTTTTATTTTAGTAAATGATCTGAGTACTTCCACCACAGCCAACCTGCAGGATTCAGATTCTTCACTTAAGTAAAAATACCAGTACAATGATGCAAAAATACTCCTTTACAAGTAAAGGTCCTAAGGGGTTAATGTCTCCGCAGGTAAGGGACTTGCACGGTTGCACAGAATCCCTTAAAAGTTCTCCTTAGTTAAAGAAAAGTATTATTACAATATGTTATTAATAAATAAATGTATAAAAACAGGAATAAAATAAATACGTAAACAGATATAGGAAAAAATAAAATGAAAAAAATATGGAAATAAACAGGTAATTGCATAGTAACATAAAGTTGATGATTAAACTGACATAAATAAATACCTGGAATTTATTTCTGTATTTATCATTCCTGTCTTGGTAAAATACAACCTCTCTTCATGGCACTACCCCAGCTGGAAACACAGTGATGTCTTGGTAAAAAGCAACCACTTTTGTGGAACTATCCTGGCAGGAAACAGTTAACAACAACTGCTTTTCACGGCGCCATTCCAGCTGGAAACACAGCGATGTCTCAGTTATAAACAGCTGCTTTTCATGGCGCTGTCCCCAGTGGAAAAACAGCATCATTTGGTGACTAAAAAACTGCTGGAAACATGACAATAACTCACAAAAACACACACAGTTTTGCTTAAATGTGACAAGGAGCCTCAACTACATGGTCTAAATGAAAGAGGTAACAATACTGAGAAAACACTGGTTTAATCTTTAATGCTGTGTTTTATTTCATAGATGTGTGTTTTATGAAAAAATTCATCTAAACAGTTAATCCTGTGGTCAAATAAATGTAGTGGAGTTAAAAAGTATGACATCCTTCTAAAATGCAGTCAAGTAAAAGGTAAAAAGTAACATAAAATGGAAAGACTCAAGTACCTTACAGTTGTATTTCAGGAAATGTACTTAGTTACATTCCATCCCTGACTGGCAATTATTTCCTGTTATGTTGCAGCCTCAATCCCAGTGATCATCACTGCCATGACCGCACTCAGAGCCAGTAAATACGTTGCGAAACTGAAACTGGTGCTGTGCCACTTTCACAACCCTGTGTTGTTTGCTGGCTCTCTGCAGGGCCGCTGCCTTCCTGCTGCAGGCCAGACTGCAGCTGTGACGGCCAACTCTGCTGATGCCAGTTCATTTACAACTTGGATGCAGCTCCGTGTTTGGCATCATGGAGGAGATGATGTCAGTCACTGTGATAATACTGAACCGTGGGAACACATAAACGATATTGAGAGGGAAAAAAACACACCATCAATCAAAATATGACCAAGTGTGTTTCACAGGAGTACAGCTGAGACGACCTGTTAAAACTAGTTGGCTACAAAACCGGTGTGACAACTAACGGCGCTCTTTCTCCATCCAGCGTGTCTCCAAACAACAATGACCTCAATATGATGGAGATGCCAAACACTGTAATACTTAACAGTGACCTTGGACTGAGATTTAATTCTCTTTTCATTTCAGAATGCCATGTGCTGTGTTGTTTTGTTTTTTTTTTACTGATATGTGCACATAAGGTAACACAAAGGCCATTTCCATGATAGTGATGATCCAGATTCTAATATCTTCGAACATGGAAAACTTGCCAGATGCTCAGTGAATGGAGTTCTTAATCCACTTTCATGGTTGAATGAGTCTTTTGTGGTGCGTCTTTGTTGTGCATCGAGCCCACAGAAGTAATATTCACATTATGCGATTCAGAAATCTCCTACTGGCTTCACTTTTTTTTCAGTCACTCAAATACTTAATGTGTCATGAATGATGTCAACAGTAGACAACTGTCATGTTTTTGCTCAGAGTTTAAGATTCTTTTATGTCCAAAAGCCAAATGGTATAATCGGCATTAAAGGGTAAGTTTGGTATTTTCCAACCTGGACAATATTTTTCCATGTTTTTTCTGACTAAGTGACAAATGAAAACTATTTTTGAATTTCATCCAGTATTGACCGAAACAAGCTGCAGTGTAACCACTCGCAACATCAATATATGTCCACTTAAAGTGTTTGTTTTTGCCACTGACAGGTTTAAGTTATTATTGTAATTGTCTGACATTATTGTGGAAAGGATCCCTACAGAGAAGACCTCTTTGTTAACAAGTAAGATCCTTTTTGTTTAACCAGAAACAGCACCAAAATCGCCATCGCCACTTCCACCAGACTCCATTTAAATAAACAGTAATTTAATCACTGAAAAACTCACTCATTCAACTTCGACAGAAACAAAATAAAACTCACAAAAGCTGTTTTGTTTTGTCTTTCTACTGTTCCAACAATCACCAACTCTGGTTTGGTTGAAACAAACCTTAATTCACCCTGTAAGCTGGGAAGATAAGCTCGCTCTATGCATACATGTACTTAAATTACTGTTTCTCTAAATGGAGTCTGGTGGACTTGGCAATGGCCACTTCTGGGCTGTTTGTTGTTAAACAAAAATGATCTTGCTCTCTAACAACAAGCTCTGTCTCTGTGGGGATACTTTCCATAGGTTTTCGGACACTTAAAATAACAATCTGAGCCCATCAGTGGCAAAAACAAACACTTTATGTGGATGTAACTTGATGAACAAACATTCCCAGAATGGTTACACTGCAGCCTGTTTCACCACTGGACAAATTTCAAAACCTCTGGTTCCCATTAGGGAAACATTGGTTCAGGTTGAAAAACACCAAACTTACCCTTTAAATAGTAAATAAAAACACAAACAAAGAGAAATTTGTTCAAAAATAGTTTTATTAGATACTTTGTCAACTAGCTATCATAAATAAAAAACCAATAAGTTATATTCAGTGTTCAGCAGTGGCTATGGAAAAGGGAAAATCCTCAGGAGACCATCTGTTACGAGGGGGTCTCGGGGTGTGAGTCCCACTGGGACAGCTGAACCAAATCCCACAGCACCAGCTGGGAGAATTAAGCCCAGAATAAATAATGGGGAGACAGGGCACCTTTGGCTGAGGACAAAACAATGTCTTGACAGGAACACAAATGGATTCTCGGCCCTAACGGCCTCAACTTTCCTTCTGCTGACGAGGCTGAGTCGAGTCTTCTAGTGGCGTCTACCATCCGTAAATTACATCCTGAGAGGAGCTGTCGCGTCTTTTCAAATAGTCTCTTCAGTTGAAAGCCTGCGCCAGGATTTCATTTCCCTTCAAATTAAAAAAGACAAAAATATTAGGCCACCGTTTCACTTTATTTCTCTGTTATTATCGTCACCAAAGTCAAAACTTACACATTACTGCCCGGCACGATCCTCTCCTGGTGTTGCTTTGTCAAACTGAACCTCCTGAAGAACGCAGGCAGTTTGAGCTTCGTTCTCGCTGAGCTGGAGGAGGCACTGAAACATAAACGAGACAAGATTTTAGGGCTACAACTAACGATTATTTTCATTACCATTTAACCCTTTGAAACCTGAACAAAGTGGCTTGATATATTTCAAATGGTAAGATGGGAAAGAGCAGCTTCATAAGAAATTACCCAAAAAATAGCAAAAAAATTGTAAAAAGTTACCTACCAGGTAGAAAATTACTTTAAAATTAGCACAATTAAAAAAGTGTATATATATCTAAAAAAATAAACTAAAAAGGGAAATTACCTAAAAATAACATAAAATAAAAAAAGTTACTAGAAAATTACCTTAAAATTAGCACAATTAAAAAAGTGTATATATATATCTAAAAAAATTTTAAAAAAAATAAACTAAAAAGGGAAATTACCTAAAAATAACATAAAATTAAAAAAGTTACTAGAAAATTACCTTAAAATTAGCACAAAAAGTAAAAAACAAAAACAAACTATTACCTAAAAATGTGAGAAAATATAAAATAAAAAAGAAAACCTGTAAGAAGTTACTGGAAAATCAGTCCAATAAAAAAAAGAAAGTAAAAACAAAAACTAACAAGGAAATTACCTGAAAAAAACTGCTATTTTTTTCCTCTTAAATTGTATATTTTTCCTATATATTTTTTTTAAAATATTAAAATGGTTTACTCGCCTGTTTCTCTCTTTATTAAACAAATTTTCAGGTTGTTTTTACTAATTTCCTGAAATCTGCGGGGCCTTTCTTGCCAAACAACAAATCACCTTTTTTCCACTGTTTTAAAAACAAAAATGAAACCAATTCTTGTAAAGGCCGTCTGAACACAGCACAAGAAATCTGATGCCGATCCATGTTTCAAAGGGTAAATGTGTCATTTTGTCCAAAATGTTTTGCATTTTTTCTTGAAAAATGACTCAAACAATAACTTGATTATCAGAGTAGTCACAGATTCATATTCAAATCCATTAATTGATTAATTCTTACAGCTCTGCAGGATTTTACTCCCACGACTGAACGTGGCACTTAAGAGCCGAGGTGCTAACGAGAAGCTTTGTGGACAAACGTACTGATTATCACCCGAGTGTGAATGGATAGGTATGGCTGGAATGTTTTGGTTACCATTCTTCAAATTTGACGCTGGTTTCAAGGAGACACTGTTCTCCTTCACTTTGGTTCTTTTCTAAACAGTTTCAGTCCTCACACACTTTAGAACAGCGGTGTTTGGAGAAAAAAAACTTCATATCAAAGCTACTTAATAGAAATTAAAAATCAGGAGAAACAAGAGGTCAAAGGTCACAAAGTTTCTTGTAAACAGTCCGGAAAATTCCCATAAACAAAAACCTGCAATTACAGCACTGTGAGTGTGTACTTGTGTTAATGTCCATGCATGAGTCTGTTTTCACTGTTTAACCCACCATTCTGCCTGCACCGACGGCTGTTTGGTCTCCGTCCCCTCCTCCTCAGCTGCTTGTTTCAGTCCATCTTCCTCCTCCTCCTGCTCGGCCTCTGCGTCCGCATCCTCCGGTATCTGCTCCCACAGCCTGCTGTCGACCCACAGAGCTTCCTGCAGGCTGAGGCCACGTCCTATGCAGGTCACCCGGCGACACAGAGGGCAGCCCACGGTGAGCAGCCCGCCGCTGGCCTGCGACATCGTCTCCAGGCACGGCTCGCAGAAGGTGTGTCTGCAGTGGAGCACGCGGGGGATCCTGTCCATCCGAGAGTAGGGGAAGAGGCAGACGCTGCACTCACTGTCCTCACATAGAACCATGGTAGAGCTGAGTGTGACTGTAGAGATCAGAGTTAGTGGATGATCTGTAAGTCCCAGTGAAAACTGCTCCACTGTCTAATGACTGATGATGACGACTTGTTGGAGTAGATGGTCGCTGCAGGTTCTCACCTTGCTTCTCTCTGTTATATAAAAATAAGTTTATTTATCAGATGAATGAGCAGTTTATTATCCTAATCGCAATCAAAATAATGATTGCAGAGTAGGTAAATATGGAGATAAAATAATGAAATAGGAAAAAGACACTGTAAAAGCTGAATAACTAGACGTGCAACTTGATAAAATTAAACCTTTTCACAGCAGTAATATTTGAATAGTCAGACTTTCAGCAAAATTGAATCAAAAATACATCCTATATTAACCTTATTATCTCTTTATTTATTTTAAGACTAAAATAATACTGTTTTTAGGCCTGAATAAAAGTCAGCTGTACATTTTGAGTATAGTCCAGACAGCGCTGACAATAAAAGGAAACTGACACTGAAAATGATAACAATGATACAAACACCATCCTCTACGAAAAGGGGAAAAGTTTAATGAAGGTAATAATGAAAATGTTTGTCTGTAAAGTCTACTCACAGTTCAGATGAAGCCCATGTAATAATGTTATTCCCAGAGCAGACTCAGAGCTCCTGTATTGTCCCTTTGGAGTGAACGGCTCAGCCACACTGCAGTGAATGGAAAGCCGGGCTCGTCTGCCGCCTGTTAGGAGTGTCTGCTGTGTTTGTGGGGGCGGAACACAAACTGTCTTCTCAGGGCCCCAAACCCCTCACACTCACACACACACACACACACACACACACACACACACACACACACACAACAGCTGGGGAAGCAGAGCAGTGGAGATGCTCTTTGTTCAGTGTTTGAGGGAGGGCAGGTGGAGAAACGGGTCCGGGAAGTTTGGTTGGGAGGGGGGGTGTAGGCAAATAGTGGATTATAATAGACGCATGCAGATAACTGCTCGTATATGGAAAACCTAAACCACGTCATTGTACATTTGGATGTATTAAAATTAAGTTGCACAATGATGCACCAACACAGTGTCCTCAAAAAGGATGGGCTCGTCCGGGATTTGAACCCGGGACCTCTCGCACCCAAAGCGAGAATCATACCCCTAGACCAACGAGCCACACATGCATTGCAATAATGCTAGGTATTTATTCCTAGCATTACCAGGCTAGCTGTTAGTTGTATATTGTTGTTATTTGTGTTTACTATCTACACCTCCATGCCGAATAATTCCCGAGCTCTACTCCATGCTATACAACCCATAACACCGGCTAAGCTAAGCTAACGTTAGCTAGTCTAGAAACAGGATTCTATCTGGCTAACATGCTAGCTAAGGTAAGGAAACGTTCAAAGCCCAGAGGGTAACGTTATATGCCCTCAAAACAACTAAAATAATACGTCTCTGAACTTGTAACACAGTAACCTGCTTTTGGGAAACTGCAATAAACGCGAATGAAGCTGGAGTGGATGTTTAAAACTACAGCTAACGGTTATTGTCAACCGGCTGCAGCATCGCGTTAGCATATAGCTAATGCTAGCTGTTCCGAAAGCCGTTCATACGCATACAAAAACATGGGCTCGTCCGGGATTTGAACCCGGGACCTCTCGCACCCGAAGCGAGAATCATACCCCTAGACCAACGAGCCACGTGTTCTTGGAGGCAGACGCCACACAATTTATTGACGGCATTAACGGTGAGTACAAAGTGTAATGATGTTACTTTATTTTTGGGTGTATCGATGGTTATGTAGATTAAACTAATTATTTGAAACCCCTTCGCAGTTTGGCGCAGACTGTCGAAATACAGGTTGGAAATAAGCTTCATTACAGTGTGCGGGATGTAAAAAGACTGAGCTGCAGCGTCTTGTAACGTTTAAGCATTAAATACTTGCCCGAAAACTACTATTAGGTGTTATTACAACAGCTGGGCGGAATTAAATTAACTGTAGCTGTAACGTTACCTGAATGAAGAGCCTATATTGATATGACCCGATACTGTGGACGTAAAACACAGCGTGATGACGTCGCATATTGTGGGCGGGGTTACCGCCTAACATCAGGAAATCCATTGTACCTAATGAGTGGTTGAGTTAACGAAGTAAACAAAAGTAGTAGTGAAACTAGCTAACGTTAGCTCATTATGTTTGCTAACTATGTTAGAAACTTTGATAACGTGTTTCCTGCACTCAAACCAAACTAAATTAACGTAACGTTATTTCACGAAACTCAACTGGCATCGCTGCAATTAAGTTTGTGGTTAGCCAGTGACGGTAATGCTGTCACAGGTTGCTAGGTTAGCTAAAGTTAAGTTTAAGCTAAGTTTTTTAGGTTAACAGACCCTAATATTGTCACGTCCATCCAGATGGAGGCTTCTTTGGGATCTCTGCAGAATCCTGACCTCAGGTAACGTAACATGTGGCTAAAGCAGGTGGAAAGCTAACTAACATGAGCTAATGACTGAATATCACAGGCAACCAGATCTTGCTAATGTGGTATTTTAATGTATCTGTATTCCAGCTCTGTCCTGTCATCATGTGAGCCAGAGCTTCAGGAGCTGATGAGACAGATTGACATCATGATCAGTCATCAGAAGAGGGAGTGGGAGGCTCAGATTCAGGCTATGGAGCTCAGGATGAAGAGTGGGGAAGAGGAGCTGTTGGCCTCCAGGAATCTCATTGAACGGAGGGACCTGGAGGTGCAGTAGCAGATCCTAATATTTTCTTTAGTTACGGCATGAGGAATATGACCAGAACATTTAACCTCTTTGGTAACAGAGAGATGGAAATACTCTGACAGTCTTTCACAATCAATCATATTTTGGAATATAGTGTTTTGCTGTATTGCAGCATGACCGGTTTCACAATTTTACTGCTTGCCACATGTGTTACTACATTTTAGGGATGCATGATATTGGATTTTTTGCTGATATCCCATATGTTGCTAGATAACTACTCATTTGGCCGATAACCAATACCATAGATGTAGATGAAGATGTAGTACTTTTACTTCATTGTCTTATTTATATGCATTTATAAAGAACATTTACTTTAAAATTTGAAAAGCCCCAAGGAAAATAATAATTCACAACCTTTTATTTTCTAAGAGTCTTGTTTTATGTTGTAGTGGTTTAAGAAATTTGTAAAACAGATGTAAAAACTTGTTTTTAAAGCCCTGACGAAGACCTGCAGTGGTTGAAACATGGTGGTCTTTTAATGATTTAGTCACTACAATAAAAGGCTTTTAATAGTGCTTGGATTGCCTTTCTGTGTATCCTGTTGTTTCTCGTTTTCTTGACCCGACACAAGCTTCTGACGTATGTTTTATTTCACAGAGCATATATATATATAAATTGGTTTGCATATCAGCAGAAATTGGCGTGTTGGCAGATTCCGATATTTCATTTAAAAGCCAATACTGGCCGATACCGATGATGTGCCGATATCATCATGCATCCCTACTAAATCCTGTTATATATGATGTTGATGTTTTCCCCAATTTTTTACACCACCGCTGTCATCACCTCTGATCACAGGTCGGATTGCTCTGCAAGCAGCTTGAAGAAGTCCAGTCTGGTCGACAAGAGTTAGTCACCAAGTACGAGCAGCAACTGCAGAAAGTCCGGGAAGAGGTGAGACAAGTTTCAGTTACAGAGTTAAAGCCACTTATTGAACTGATTACTTTGTGCACTAGTATACAGGATGTCTGCAACTGTGCAGTCTTATTCTTTGTCTTTCCAGTGAAACTAAACTAAAATAGTCCACTCACCCATCCAGTCTTGCTCCTTCCATGGACTGTATCACTCTTAACCATTTACCTGATTTTGCCAATACATTTGTGAGTTTCTTCCTCCCGAAGTTAACACTTGAATCTCAGAGAATATCCAAGAATGGCAAGCACTGGCCCTAACCATGACCTTTTTGCCCTAACCCTGACCACTTCCAACCTTGATACTTCAACGTGACGAGTATTAACTAATCACAGCATGTGGTGGGATCCATATTAAGGCGTGGCACAGATGGGTTTAAATCGCTGCATCGTTGCAGTGTGACTGCTCTCACCCGGGTGCAAACAGACACTCTGTTTTCATTCCTTTAAGGGGCACTGTAACTGATAATAATAATAATAATAAAACTTGTGTCATACCATGAATATGTGATATTTCCTGAGGTGGTTATTGTACCCTAACAATCTCATACTGTTGCAACCCTACCATATTTCTTGTTAACCTTTTTAAATGATCAAAATGTCAGTCAAAGAAATCACTCCTAAAGCAACTTAATCATTTTCTATCTTTACAGATTGAACAATCTTAGATCTTACTCAGCTTAGCTCACACAGGCATCTGATATTGATGACTGTGAAGTCTAATTTGTCCTCGCATGTATTTCACAGTAACATTTTCAAGGCCTCTGATTAAAACTTGAATTAGAGAATCCTCTCTTACTAACATTTTTCTTGCAGTTGGATAAATTAAAGAGGAGTTATCACAAGCTTCAGCGCAAACACCTCAAAGAGACCAGTGGAGGAGCGAATCCTAAAGAGGCAGACCGATCAGAGGTGACACGACTCAATGAAAAGATCGAGGTACAAAAAAATCATTCATTTATATCTTGTACCTGACATCATCACTTACAGATGGTCACTTACTGCCACCTCCTGGTTGTGTGGAGTATAATCATCCTTGTCTCTCTGCAGGAATATCACCATCACTCTGCAAAGTGGGAACAGCAGCGCATCCACTACCAAAAACAACTGACGGCACTGGAGGCCCAAAACAAGAGCCTGACTGATGAGCTCACACACATGAAGGTAAAAGCTAATTAATAACTGTAATATGTAACATTCTGTCAGACAGAGGCAGGTTATTTTTCACACATATTTTCATGTCGTTTGATTTCCAGGCTCAGTTGGCGTCGTGGCAAAAGGAGAGGGAGCACAGGGAGTGCTGTGTACAGGTGCAGCATCTGCGTGCTCAGCTGGAGAAGGCTCAGGGCAGCATGCACTCACAGGAGCTTGAACTGGAACGCCTCCGACCGCTTGAGATGTGGCTGGGACAGTACCAGAGGGAGAAGCAGGTTAGCAGAATGGTACCAACGTATACAGGCAGTGGCAGAATAAAGACTGAGACAAACCTAAAGACTAAATCAGGCAGCACACAAGTGGCAACATCCGTCACCAGTATCTGAATCTGAAAACGTGAGATAAGAATTTTTACGTATCACACACTATATGATTTTTATCTGCCAACTGTCAACACCAACTGACCTAGACTGAAATAGACCTGCTCCTAATTGGTCCCCTAGACAAAGGAAATGTTTTGAAAATTTCTTCTCACGATTAGAGTGAGCGAAATTATCACAGTAATCCGTATCATCGTGGTATTGTTAAAATGTGCTGAATATGTTTGCAAAGTTGTGATACACCCTCTCGAAAACCACAAATAAAATTAGCAACAGATTTTGTTTGCATAAACATAAAAATAATAGCATTGTCAACATATTATGTAAAGATATGAAAACCATATCAAATGTGCGCTCTTATAAAAACCAAGATACGATCACACACTTCGTCCTCTTAGAAGACTGAAACATATCCAGGGTGTTGTTACAGCCTTCCGCAGTCTTTTCATTGGTGCAAAGCAATAATAAGAAACAATAATACTAACTGTCTGGACGTGGTTTATCATCATCATAATAATAATAATGATAGTACCTTTCATACATGAAATGCAAGGCAATTCAGTGTAAAAGGACATTTAAAAATAGTTTAGAACATGGATTAACTGATTCATGAAAGCGTATAATTGTAAAACTGTAAATCATAAAATCAAGTAGTATTTTTAAAGTGAACAGATACGTTTTTAGCTTTCTTTTCAAAATATTTTGCGAGCTAGCATTCCTGATATCTATTGGTCGTGTGTTCCATAGCTTTGAGGCGTCATTCACAAAGGCGGCATCCCCGATCTTCTTCCTGCTGTTGCTGGAAACCTCCAACAAACCAGCAGCAGATGATCGCAGTGTTCTTGTAGCTTGGTCCTAGCCCATTTAGAGCTTTGTATACAAGGAGGACGACCTCATGAAACTGGTAACCGTTTCATCCCTAGTCCCATCAGTCAACACTCTCAAATCATAATCAGAATTAGCTCAATTGTTGTAATGTGTGTCCCTGCTTTAAGGTGATCATCATTGGCCCCTAGGCCCTTTAATTTTGTGGGGTCCTGTACTGCCCCAGATTACGAATATTGTGGTCAAAAATACCACAATAATCGTCAAACTTTCCTGAAATACTACAGCTACTGCTGACATGTAGTAAAAATCACCATGATTGCTTTGGATTTAAACATATCTAACAAACTGAACAGTGAACTTTATACAGCAACTCTGAAGTGAACTCACGTCAGACGCACTAAAACACTATAAACAGGTTGATGGTTGGGGCGTCGGTAGCTTAGTGGATAGTGCCGGCGCCCCATGCATAGAGGTGATGCCTCGCTGCAACAGTCGCGAGTTCGACTCCGCCTTGCAACCCTTTTCTGCATGTCGTCCCCCCTCTCTCTCTGTCTCCCCATTTCACACTGTCCTGTATATTAAAGGCAAAAAGCCCAAAAAATAATCTAAAAAAAACAGGTTCATGGTTGGGAACATTTAAATGCACTCTTGATTGTGTGTACTGATGTGTTCGTACTTGTCCCTATTTATTCTGGGTGGTCATGGTTGTGAAAGAAACAAAATCTCCTGCACACATCCTGCCAACTCTTGCACTCTGTTTAGTTGCAGCATTTCTGTCTTCAGAACTTCACATAGTTTATGAGTTGAATTTTAGTCTTCAGGACTTTGTGGTTCTTTGACAGTCGGAGTTTAAAGACTTTGTCGTAACATGGCGTAATGTAGAGAAGAAGACAACCACAAAAACTAACATTGGCCTTTTGTAACAGTGGATCTGTGCTGCAGTGTAGGAGATTGAAGTATAATTTTGTCAGCTGAGGATCCATGATGTTTCCACAGGTCCTCTCAGAGGAAAGAGAGGAGCTCCACGCCACACTGGACTCTCAGGATACATTTGTGCGAAGAGCCAGCCTCGAACGCCAAAGACTTCGTAATGAAGCTGCCAGACTCAACCAGGCACTGCAAGCTAAAGATCAAGTCATTCGGTGGGTGGATCTCCACCTGTAACTGTGCTTTCACACATCATGTTGTGATGTAGTACATTACGAGTTCACCAGAGGGCAGTCTAGACTCATACTAAGGGAGGATGTGTTGTTGATTAGCTGCAGCAGAGTTGGTTTAATGCTTGTGTGCTGTATGAGAAGAGTTTTTATAGAAGTCAATAAAGCACAGCTCTGTTGTTTCCTCAGCTCTATGGAGGACTGTCTGGCAGCTCAGGGCTGTGCTGGTGTGGAAACTCTCAGACAAGATTTGGAGAAAACTGCGACCAAGCTTCACTGCGCCCAATCATGTGAGGCTCATCTCAAGGCTGAACTAGCTGAGATGAGAAAGGTCAGAAAACTTCTCTGACTGGTGATGCTGTGCGAGGTTTTCGACATACGTACTGTTGTGTGAGTAAAGCACGCTCAAGTAACATCCGTATTGTTATATCTGGATTTATTCTCCAGCTCAGAGAAGAGCTTCAAAGGGCCAAGCAGACCCACAGTGGTGAGGTGGAGGGAATGAGGACGGAGGTGTCGAAGCTGACCGCTGAGCTGCACCAACGTGACGTCACCATCGCCGCACTGAAAGGCTCCTCGTCCAGCATCAAGCAGCAGCACCGTGGTGATGTAGAGCGAGCAGAGCAGAAGGTGGCGAAGCTGAAAGTAAGAAAGATGAACAGGTGTAGAGCTGTGACATCATAGTTTTTATGTCAAAATCAGGTGGAATGTGTAACAGACAGGAGTGTTACAGAGAGAGCCGCAATGCTCACACAATCTTTGATATTTGGAGAAATACACTAATAAATAAATACATAAATAAATAAAAGAATAAATATGAAGTACATACAAAAATAAATAAATGCATATAAAACAAATGAATAAAAATATAGATAAAATAGTAAATGAACATATTAATGTCGAAATAAATATTGAAATAAATAGATAAATACATAGATAAATAAGTAAATTTTAAAAATAAATATGGAATAAATTGATAAATGCATAAATAAATAAAAGAGTAAATAAGAGCTCTAATAAATACAGGAATATATAAATACATAAAGAATAAATAATTGAATAAATAAATGTTGAAATAAATAGATAAATGCATAAATAAATAAAAGAATAAATAATTGAATAAATAAATGTTGAAATAAGTATGGAAATAAATCAATAAATGCATAAATAAACAAAAGAATAAATAAGAGCCGTAATAAATACATAAATGGATAAATAAATAAAATAATAAATATTTGCTTAAATAAATGTCGAAAGAAATAGATAAATGCATAAAAATGACAGTTAAACTGGGCATAAATAAATAAATAAATATTGTGCATTTATTTCTGCATTATTATAAAACTAAGTCTATTTATTTTGTATTTTTGTGACTTACTTTCCTGTTGAACCCTAAATTAATGGCACCATCCTCAGGAGGAATGCCCTCCCAGTCCTCTCATTGTGAATCACTGAGTTCCACATCAAGTTTATATGTCTGTTAGTTCATTATATTACCTTTATTTTATTTTGAGGCTTTTTTTTTTTTTGCACAAGTGTTGAAGACAAAAAAAGACAAAAACATTAAGATGGGACCCTTGTCAATTTCTGTTTGCTCTCATGCTCACATAAATCTTAAGCTGGATATGACACACTCATACATCTTATCTTACATATCGTCCCTGTCAAACATCAGTATGTTAGCATTAATCCAGTGAACAGCTTTGTATTTTTTGGTATCATCCAAGGGGGTTACGGAAAACCACACCATCATGCTGGGGCCCGTGCATCTTCTCAGGGGTTTAGTGAAACAAACCACATTGTTGTTCTTCTCTGACTCTCTCAGGTGACTCAGGCTCAGCTGGAGACTCTACAAACTGAGAACCAGCATCTGAAGGCTCTGCTGCACAGGCTGGAGTCTCAATCACCAAAGGTTTGTCTGCGGCCTTTGACACAGTCGTTATGTAGTCATTACACATTTTACAGACAGGATTCTTTTCCTAATTTGCAGGAGACCACCACCCGCTACGAAGGGCAGATCCACAGCCTCTTCAAACAGCTGCACACCCTGTCCCATTCCTCTGGAGAGCACCCCTGTAGCCGGGCCCAAGACGGCAGGCCTGACTCAGCAGCATCCTCCTCCTCCTCCTCCTCCTCCTCTAGTAGCACAAGACTCACCAGGAGAAACTCAGTGCCAAAGCTGAGTTCAAATGACTCTCCTGCTGAGGGGCAAAGCTCCGGCTCTGAAGCCTCTCTGGCCTCGGCATCTGCAGAAAGAATCACACCCTCTTCCTCTCCTTCTTCAGTGGTGAGGCTCATCACAAATAATAATTCACAGTTGTAGTAAAGGCAATGTTCTGTCCTCTTTTTATCAAAGAATCTCATAGTTGTGTGTTTATCTTACCTCCAGGAGCCTCCATCAGTGTCTCCCACAAACCGAACAGTCTCTCGTTTCCTAGAGGAAGAAAACTTTCGGATGAAAGAGCTGCTCCAGAAACTGGACACCCACATCCACGGTATGAGCGAGAACAACGCCAAGACAGTTTCCAAGTACCAGCCAAGTGGCTCAGGGCCCGAGTCTGCCCAGGCTGCAGCACAGAATGGTTAGTGATGGAGTAAGGTTGAATAAATCAGGAAATATAAAAGTGCCTCGAACAGCAGTGCCGAAGACTACATCCTGTACTGAATTAAACTGCACGCGGTGGAGAATTTATGGGGTATTTGCTGTGAGCCTCACTCGACTGAACTTTAGAGACATCTATTCTTATTGTAACACAGTTTGCACAGTTCTTTCTCAGAGCTTTGAGCTCTCCCAAGTGTTCATAAGAACTGTCAAACGGAGCAATTGTAATTCAGAAATTCCAGTGAGCTCTCAGGCTGCTCAGAGCTGTGGCCTCACACAGCCTGGCCTGCTCCGTCCCCACAGTGGAGGCCGTGTTGTATGGGGTGACACATATGACACAGGATTAGTCTTGTGCAGCTGTTTAGCTCAAATTGTTGCCTGCAATTTTTTCCTCATTCTGTTTATCATGTATTTATTTTATCTGTGCGGCGGCAGAAGTTGAAACCAAGTGTTTCGGCTTTTCTGTGTTTTCACTGAAGCTTATCTTAAAGAACGAGCGCCAACAAAGGCTGACTGATTAAACGCTTTGCATGACATCACGAGACCTGCATTCAAACGCACCACAAAGATGACAGCTGACAAGCATCATGTGCACAATCTGTGCCTCCAGTAGTCTGTGTTTGCAATCTGAAAGACAAACAAACTAGAATACCATTTCACGACACGATGAATCTGTTGAAAAGGTCTCATTATATACTGGAAACGGGAAAGGAGAACATGTCTGACCAAAAGTAATCTCTATAAACAGATTTATGCACCAGTCACATTTGAATGGCAAATAAACAGTACCTGCGGAGAGGTGGAACACAGTTTCTGAAATGCAGTCGTCTGGCGATAATTCAGCTTTATGTTAGCTTTTTATTAGCTTTTATCTGCATTAATACACAGATAACTTTTCATGGAGATAAGTCAAAACGACTGGCGCACAGAAGAGGACGTCTTGGCCTAGGAATCAAATGGCCACACCAAATCTCCTGATATATTTGCCCTGACAGCTCATTAATCGTTGGGTCTCTAAAAAATATCAGAAAACATTTAAAAATGTCTGCTACAGTTTTAAAGAGCCCAAAGTGACATATGTAGATGTCTTGTTTTGGCTGATCAGTCGTCTAAAACCCAAGGCAGATCAGTACACTTTAATTTCACACAAGCAAATGTTTAAAATCTTTACAGCTGAGAAGCTGGAACTCTTAATTTCAGCATGTTTGCTTCTAAAGACCATCCAAATAGTTTGATTTCCTGATGCTGTGCTAATCAAATAATCGTTACAGCTGTGGTCAGCTTGTAATCTTGTGGAAAAGGACCAAAAAGTAGAGACGCTGAAAGAGAAGAAAACTGCACTTAATGTGTGAATTTCGTTTCGGAGACTGACTCTATCAGCAATTCAGTGTCAAGGATATAACACCAAAACTAGAAGATGTGATGGTCAGCAACAGAAACTCAACAACAGCTCAACTGCGCTTGGCGTGTGAAGCTCTAACGTGTTGACAGCTCGTAATGTCTTTAAATTTTCATTAGTTTTGCCAAATTGTTTTAGGAAGTTGTTGCAATATCTGAAATAGTTTAACTGTAGAGAAGCCAGATGTTTGGGCCCTTTAACCCAAGACATATTATATAATGCTGCATTCCATTCAAGCTTAGACGACATCTGACCTCCGTGTGTTTCCTGCCGGGAATATGTCTGATTGCCTGAACACTGATAATTTCTATTTAAAGGCCCAGATGCACGAAATTGACTTCAGAGAACTAGTGACAACGAAGGCTGACTGTTATGTCACCTAATGTCACCTGTTTCTCACCCAAATGTTGCAGTTAAACACAGTGCAAAGACGACAGTCAGTGGCCAACCAGCATGTACGTTCTGAGCCTGTGAGAGGAAATAACTCTCAATACCAGCAGGCAACGGTGGTCTGTGTTTGTCATTTAAAAAGGGAAGCCGGAAGACCAACAGGACGAACTGAAGACGCTGATGTAACACACTGGTTTCCATCTCACTCCTTCTTGACTGTTTGCTTTCCTCACTTTTGTTTAGCTTCTCATGCACTGAGCTGAGCTGCCAGTCAGAGTCATTTCATTCGCCGCCACGGATTCAGCATGCTCAGCTGACTCAAAAGCCATCGATAAGGTGTGGCTAGTGCCAACAGTGCACAAGACACCGCAAAAACAAGGCAGCAGACGCTCACTGAAGGCCCAGCATTGACCGACAGCCGACGTTTGGCTTGGTGTGTCAGGGCCTTGAACTGATATTAACATTTTGTGAGTAGGACGTGTTGTCTCAGGCAGTATAGGTGTTATTATCAGACCTTGGAGGAAACTGCTTCTGATTAATTTAAATTGGCCTTAAATTGTTGAGCATTCATAGCATTTTCTGTCATATTCGTGTGATCTCACATAACAGACTTTCTGTCGCTGAATTCCACCTGGATTACTCGTTGGAACTCTGATATTAAGAGGAGTCGCTTTGCACTTCTCCTCATACCGCGCTGCGTGTCCCAATTTCTCAAGTTGCCTGGAATGCAGCGTTATTACTTTGCATTTACATCCAGAGAAAAGAATGTTGCTGCGAGCCAAAGGAGTGTCCGTCCTCCCCGCACGTCTGTCATAACTGGGAAAATACCAGATATGTACATGTCTGTCCAAGACTTCTCAGACAGTAGGGAGGGAGAGGAGGCAGCTTATACTGTCGCTCTCCTCATTTTCCCCAGTTGCTGGTGTCAAACCCCCCAGCACCGGCACCAGCACCACCACCACCCACCCTGCAGAGGCCCACTGGCTAGTCAAGTGCAGGAATGTGAGCACCATGCCAATGCTGTCATGAACCTTCCCCTGCGGCCTGCTTTGTCCTCATCATTAGAAAGCTGATGGAATGTTAATATCAACCATGTGGGGCGCTCAACCTCACAAACACTCAAAGGCCGGGGGGGATAGTTATATTTTACTGCTGCCCTAATGAAGAACATACCGATCGAATGGAAATAAAGTGAAAAAATGTGAAGAAATATGTGTTTGCTGTGTTTTTGCTGTCACACTGTTTCAACAACAACACAGGAGTTCTGCTCAGCTGTGTCCGAGTCCAGTGACTTCTCACTTTGGTATTTGGTAGCCTGTGTTAGGCGCACTGTAAGCCCCAACAAACAGCACTGAGGAATTTGGCAAGGCAGGCATTCCTCTGGCTCTCTCTGGAGGGAGGTGAAAAGGTTTTTATATGTGGAGATTCTTTGAAGGGGCCTAGTAAAAGGGAGGAGGACTGGGAGTCCAAGGAGAGTTCTGCCTTATTTACGTAATGATTCACAGGAAAAATTCTCTTAAGGCTGCGAGATGATTGAGTAATTGCTAAATTGATGAGTTTAATGAATTGAATTGCCCACATTAGGCTCTTAACTCTATCAGGACAAATGTTATGAGTGTAATTACTGGTATGATGCAAACAGAGGACATCATCCCTCTAAAGGAATTCTCCTGGTTATTTATTTATCATTAATCATAATTTGCTTCTAACGATTACATTATCCAGCAATTTACTTTGCCCTTCCACAACCTTGGCTCACTTGCAAGAAGCATAATAATAATAATAATAATAATAAGCAATGGTTGAAATTGATGCTGCAGAGGCCAAAATATTCTAACTTCAGTCTCAAGTGCTGATCAAAGAGAGACTTGTGATCACTGAAATTAGTTGGGAAAAAGTGGATACATCGGCAGCAGTTATTGGCCAGATAAGTTGTAAGATCTCAGCATATAGGATATCGGCAAAAAATCCAATATCATTCATCCCTCCTGATGACATCATCGAGGCCACTTACTTGGTTTTTCCAGACCTTTCAGTCGCACCTTCTGGCCTTCCTTAGCAGGTGGAGTTTACTCAGAAAGGGTAAAGGTTATTCAGTAAGGCAACTGAGCAACTCCATTCAGTGAGGAGCGCAAGAGATGCGTCGGAAAACCAGAGTAAGTGGACCCTGCGAGAAGTTTTATTTTATTGTATTTTATTTTATTTATTTATTTTTATTTTTCGATGTTGAATATCTCCTTGGGACATGTTTCATTCTGCCTCAAATAATAATTTATGTCCAATCTAATTTGTCAAAAAATAAAATAATATTAATGATACAAAAAAATTCTCAAAAATGCATCTACTCCGTGGAGGATGAAAAATGTCAAAAATAATTAATCAAAATAAATAAGTAAATAAGTGTAAATCAATACATGTACAGATATATAATAGTAATAAATAAATACATAAATAAATTCAACAATAACTGAATAAATAAATGTTGAAAGCAAAATGGTAATAAATAAATAAATACATAAATAAAAACTGACAAGAAGGACGTTGTTATTAAATATCTATTATTTTTACATTTTTGTACAGCTACATTTTTTATGTCTGTGTGTGTGTGTGTGTGTGTGTGTGTACATTTTTTATTTATTTCAGAATGTATTTGTTCTTTATGATTTTATGGGTTTTTTTCTGTCTTTATTTGTGTACTATTTCATCCTCCACACTACTCCCTCTCACTAAATTATCCTTAGAAATCTATAAACATGGAAATATTTTCCATTTCGAAACTTAAACGGTTCGATAAAAGATGTCTCCTACAGTGTAAAGTGAGTGTGTGGGCACTGGAGGCTTCAAGTTTCCACATCACACCTGTGTAAGTCTCATATTGGACCACGTTTAGCTTTCAAGCTAGTTGTGATATCAGAAAATCATGTTTGCATGGAAACATCTTGAACTCAAATTTAAAGGTAGGGTCTGGAGGATTTTCCAGTTGCTGTTTGTCAACACACATTCAAATTTGGCCCCTCCTATCAGGCTCAACTCTCCCGGGTGTATGGAGCCCGGAGGTACGGAAGAAGGCTTCACAGAAGAGGTTCAGGCAACGCTCGCGCTGGTGCACGCTCGGACACGCTCGGGCACAGCGCCTGCGCTCTCTCATTGGCTGGGGAAATCTCCGCCCAGAAGCGGTCCGAGCTCACAAAAACATCAAAATACAGTTAAAGGGCAGGAGCTCTGCAAACTAAGTCACCACCACACATGAGTAGAAGCCCATAGGTGCTGGTTAAGCAGGATTTCATTTGTATATGTCTGTATTTTGTTTTGTATGAAAATCCTCCAGATCTTACCTTTAAGGTGATCACAGAGAATGTTTCCCCCTTCAGGCAGATGAATGTGAAAACAGCCTTCTAGTGTCAAACTCTGCATGTACGTCATTCAGCACAGTGAAGCTAAAGGTAAATATAGTTAATAAGTTAATTAAATGTTGTCTTCTATTTAAACCGTTCCATTTACCCAGCTTTGTCTTCATGCTTAAACATTTTACCTGTAAATGTACTAAGTTTAATAGTTGTTTACTGTAGTTATTGTTTCAAGAGCCTGACAGCAAATTGCTTAAGGAACTCTGAGACACTCATCTTTAACTGTTTCTCTTGCTTTACCACAAACAAGCAGTAGGGGGAGCAATTTAAATGCTCTGTTGTCTCATCGTGGTCAGCGGTGATGAATCTGCCAAGTCATATACTCCTCAATCAACCAGTAATACAACAGCTTGTGTCTGTATTAGATGCTTGAAAGATTCATCTTCCATGTTCCCGTCATAAATCAGGAATCTCTACAGTCCTGAATCACAAACCAGACATCATGAAGCCAAGTTATCAAATACACAAGTAAATCCGACAAACTTGGTGAATACTTGGTGGGAAAATCGTTTCACATTATCAACCCATCTTGTTGGAGATATCTGAGGTATTTGTTTGAGGAATGTCTCTTGTCTGTGAGATCGTAACTTGTCATGGGAATAAAGATTGAAGAATGAACAGAGATTGTTTGTGAAGAGGGCTGACTTATCTCTGCAGAGAGCTGCCAGGCGATGCAGGTTGGTGGGGATTTCTTGAACCTGGAGATTAGTGAGCTGGGGACGAGAAGAATATCTGATTCTCTGAGTTTCATTAAAACCAGTTTCAACAACACGTTTTTTAACAGTTTGTTTTTTGTCTGCATAAAAATGTTAACAGAGTTGCCCAGAAAGTGAGAAATGTCCCTTCAGAATGTTGCACTTCCATTCCACTCACAGGTTGTTGCACCTTGACGGAAGTGATAAACGTGTCTTTATATGAATTGCTGAACTTCCTTCACAAGATTAGACGCCTTTTCCCAGAATTGTTGCAGCCTGCATGCATTCTTTGTTGCACATTCCACGACGGGGCCTCAGAGAAACATGCCTGTCGTGCTTCGCGTGTGTCCATGTCCCACTTCCAGCTCCAGCCATGTCCCGTCGATTGGGGACGTCTCATTGTTCTTGAGTTGGGGCAGGGTTGAGGGAGTGGGAGTGCAGGTTGCGGCGGGACTCACCTCGTGCATTTGGGACTCAGGACGTTCGCTGCAGGACACTTGGAATGCTGCGGAGACAGACGGAGGGGCGCGTTCTTATCAGCCCACTCTGTGCTCCGTGCCAGAGGAACTGTGCCAGAGAGGTCAAGAGGAAAAGTCTCATTCCTCTAATACACAATGAGTGCGTGCAATGCACACTAGCGTCCCACTTACAGTATGTTTGTTTGCATATTGTGGCGTGTAAACAGTTGTGGAAGATGTATGGAGATCTTTACGTAACAGTCGGAAAACCATAACTTGAAAACACTGATGAAGTGAAGGTGTCTGAGGTTTTGTTATTGCACAAATACATTCAGATGATTCAAATGTAAAACAGAGGAGATCGTGGAGTTGGATGCAGGGGCCTGTAGGTGTAGCTTATAGCAGCAGATGGCTGGCAGAGGCTGCTGGCTTTCCACCAAAAGTTGCAGGTGGTGCTGAATGGTGACAGCTGCATTTTAAGGGCTGGGTGCTGAAAGCTGTAGGCAGAGACTGTAGGTGGAGGCGGGGGCCAAACTTTAGGATGAGGCTGGAGCTGGGGCAGAGACTCGTTGATGAAGGCTGTGGCCGGATGCTGAAAGTAGAAACTTAGTTTGAAGACAGTAAGACAATGTATAGACTCACATAGAAGTAAACCTGCTCAGTCATCACTGACGATCCACTAGAAGTGTGCGGTGGTGTATTTATCTGCAGAGACTCAGTTCTCTGCCTGTATTTTCTTATTGCCGTCTTATTTGCTGTGCTTGAGACGTTTATGGGCGTGTACATTCACAGCGCTCAGGTGAGGTTGGGGCTCCAGCCCCCCCCCCACAACCCCTAACAGGACAAGTGGTTACGGAAAATGGCCATCTTTAAATGCAGACAGTAGCTGCAGGTAGATGTTGGCTGCCAAAGGTCATTCAAAACCTTCACAAAAGCTCGCACATCCAGTTGATTAAAAAAAGGTGCTGAACGAGAGAAGAAGTAGAGTTGTATCATTTAATATATTCATCTTCCATTTACCTTTGTCTGCGTTTTAAACACAGCAGGAGCTGGAGGTGGAGGCTGGTTGCCCAAGACAGTTAGCAGCAGATACAGCTGTCAGGGGCTGTAGCTGGGACTGGACACCAGGCGCAGGGGACAGATGGCTTAAAACTAGGAGGGCAGCTGACCGATGGAATCTACATACAGATGCTTTGGCTGTCAGAGGCTGAAGGCTGAAGACCTGAGCTGGCTGAATGATCTGCAAGCTGGAACCATGCCTACAGGTTTTGGTGGAGGTTTCAGGGGCTGGCTGTAGGAAGCTGCAGGTGGACACAGAGCTGTTTCAGTTGTCAGGAAATAGCTCCAGGTTTCTGTTGACACTTAGTGCTGAAAACTGTTCGTAGAATTTGATGTGGTTGTTTCTCAGAGGCTTTAGGTGGAGGCTGGAAGCTCCAGGGGGACTGCAGACCTTGTCTTGGACCTGGCTTGCCGAAGTATTCAGCCAAAGAATCAGGCTGCAGCAGCAGGTGGAAGCTGGCTGAAGTTTACTGTCAGAGCCTGTAGATGATAGCTGAGGCTGAGGTGGAAAGTGAGAAGGGTAGCCACAGACTGGAGGCAGCAGCTCAGGAGGCAGCTGGCCGTCTAATGGTGAAGGTGTAGGGTAAGGCTGATGATATATTTCCATTCGGGCATGTTTGGATATGAGGGGTCACGCTACCTCCCAGCATCTGATGCTTGACAGATGAGCTACTCTGCGGTATGGGCTGTCTGCTCCTGGATTTCAAACCGGACCAACATGGCTGCTTGTTTGAGAACCTTCTCTCATATTGTGAAAGTTCACCAAAACATATTTCTGAAAATATTTGAGGTGAGAAATAAGCCATGCAGTTGCTTAATCTATCTTAATTTTAGATCAAAAATGGCTAGTTTCAAAGTTTTTTGAATTTCCAGAGGCCATGAGTAACACTGGATGCCTAAAGTAGCCTAGACCTCAACTTCATGAGTGGCAATGTGACACCCCATCTCTCGAAATGCAATGCAGCACAACCAGAATGAATTGCACGGCTGCTTGCATAAGCCATTTTTAAACAGAGATCACACTATAGGGATGCTACGAAGTCCTTTCTTTATGCTGCCTTTGCTTTCTTATACAGAACCAAACTCCAGCATCATGCTGCCCCAGTTTGTGATTTTAGACAGCAAGCAAGCTCCACGGAAGCAAAAGAGGAGTGACGGGCATGACAACAGCATTATCCTCTAGTGTGACATAACATATGACTCAGGCAGTGCTTTCTAAACAATAACAATGGCATAACGTGACAATACCAATCATTTCCTGTCCTGGTTATACTGCAGCTGATCTCGTCCTCTACTTTGAGTGTAAGAAGCTGCCGAACCTCATTGTCTCCCCATTTTGCAGACATTTTCGGTTGCTGTTCTTCTTCTTTGAGTTAGCTGCTAACTGCTTCTAGCTGCTTTTTAAATCTCCTGGCAGTGGGTTGCACACATAACACGTTGTCATATTGTCACACTATCATGTCTTGCTCGCTGTCCCTTTGACACAGATGTCAATCCAGCACTGTTAATACTTCCGCTACTGGCTTAAAGTTGGAACAGCTCTGTTCCCCCATTCTGTGATCATGCCTTATATAAAGAATGGCGAGGTGGAATAATGGCGAGGCGATCCCGCCTTGAACCGGCAGTGTAAAGGGGGCTCTAGACATTGTGTGGAAGTGCTGTTGGATGCTCTGCCCACACCTGGCTAACATAACCCTTGCAAGAATTGTGTGTAGGCGATGGCTTATCTGATCTTGCAACCCCAGTGTCACTCTGAGGTCGTTAAAATCCGGTGCTTGGTCAGTGACTTGCAGCATCTGACACTAACAAAAAAACCCCGTCAATTTGCGTTGTTGTACTGACATAGTGCGTTTATTGTGAAAGAGACTGTATGTAAACGATAAATTTCCTGAAAGAAGACAATGAATGTAACAGCCATAACGTGACATGGAGTCCCAGAACAGCAACAACCAACACACCCAGGGTACCTTTCACGTCACATCTGGCCATGGAAAGTCCATGACCAAAAGTCAATATGCGATGAGGTCGGAGTGAGAATGTGTTGGTTCTTGCTGTTGCAAGAAGCTGCAGGTGGATGTTGGACATCAGTGGCTGGATGTCAGAGTCTCAAGCATACTGTGCACTTACTTGTTTCCCCTACAATGTATTAATCCTTTAATATTTTCTGTGACTGTGCACGTGGGGCATAATGGGTAGTGAGATGGAGAGTTCATTGGCTTCTTATGATAGCAGGATCCAAACCAGTGTTTTTAATTCTGACACTGGGGCAGCCCTTTTGTTCATAGTATGATCCTGGATTATACCTCTTAATGAAATAGGATAAAGGTTAAACTCCCTCCCCAGAGCTGCAGCTTCAGTCCTAAATAATATAAATTCTTGGAAAAATGGAGCATCGTCTTGTTGATATTCAGCCCAGTCAGAGGAGGAATTCTTTCATGCACTTTGATGTCGGGTTTCCGTTATGTAAAAACTATTTAGAGCATTCCTTGTTCATTCATGGCTAATGAGGGCATCCATTTGGATCGCCTCATGTAATTAGTTTTCACATTTCCCCTGCAACCACAAACATCCCGGGCTAGCCTCATTTTCTCTCCCTCTCTGTCTTATGCAGTGACAGACACAAGTTTGGTCAAGTGTGACCATTGTGCAGTGTTTTGTGCTGCAGGACTGAGGTGTGAGTTGTGACATAATATTGAATATATGAAACAGTTGGAACCAGTCACTGTGTGACTAGAGTTGTGAATCATTTTGAATGCTGTGTCATTTTATTTGCATATTGTTGCAGCCGTAACTGAGTCATTACAAATTGAAGTAAAACCATTATAACACATAAATTGGATTTACCAGGTTCTTACACATCTGTCACATCCCAAATGAAAAATATTATTTGGGATGAATATTTGGGCTCCACTCAGTCTGAGAGAGTCGTGATGTGTTTGATACGTCTGTGCCTGAAAAAGAACCTCCAGGGAAAATTAGGCGAAAAAACAATGTGCAATAACTGATTATAATCTACGCCACACAAGCATCCTGGGATACGCTGATGAATTGAGGTGAAGAGTCCGTTTACATTCCTTCATTCGTAGTGACATAAACAGCTGGACATGTTTTGATTTGTAGGTCATTTTAAGAGAAATGCCTGAGGAAGTGACGCCCTTCCTTATTTCTACTTTCTAAAACCCCCATATCTTTCCATGATACAGTAGAAATGTCAAGAGTAAAACTTGTGCAGATAAAATCTGAAATTATCCTCATGCTTTGCCGTTCAATAGATTGGACCAATTTTGTGCTCTTAGAGGATCTTGCAGAGATTACACACTAGTTGGATCTTGGTTTATGTTGTCTGTCACACGGCCAGATCAGTGTTTCTCAACACAGGGGTTAAAGGGATAGTCCTGATTTTTTTTTTTTAAGTGGGCTTGAATAAAGTGTTTATTGTTGTTTGTATTACCTACAGCAGATGTCAGTCAGCAGGCCCCCTGTTTGGAGGAGCAGGCAGGAGTACCATGATGGAAGCTAAACAATGTACTGCTGTGGACAGGGGCAGCAGCGAAATGTATTTTAGCCACCATTTAAAAAAATTAAACTGGAAATCCGACTTCAGGGCAGAGTCCTGCACGGGTCCAGTTTTCAAGATCCACCCCACCCCGACTCGGGGACGTACAAAACCACACCCGAACCGCAAACCCGCGCATCAGGCCAATTAGTACTGCAACCCGGTCCGGTGAATATTGAACAGCATATCGCCACAGTTAAGGTGCCAGTGAGTAAACAACAACCTGAATGAAGCAGCTCTCACAATAAAAACCTGACTTCAGCTCCATCATCAACCCTCTGTGTTCTTCTCCCATACGAGTGTAAAAGCACTTGTTTGTTATGTTTAATGCTTTTAAACTTTTAATCTATGTAAAGGAAGTTTACATGTGTAATAATAGACTTACTTTCTGTCCAGAGCGACGTTCAGCAGTCACAAGCCGTCACGTGTTTTCAGAATCCATCGAGGAGAGGAGTAATCCATCAGGGAAACACTTCAGAAACATTCTAAAGTGATAGTTGTACGTTTTATCCACTTATTTCTCAAATACCTAAATTATTATTTACTGTTTTGGAAGCGGCGCTTGTTAGACGGTGGCAGCCATGTTGATTCTCTCGCCCAATCACAAATTGTGTTATTAGATGGTGAAACGTGTGTAAACAGCTGAACCAGTGACCGTTGCGAAATAGCGGAGGCGATCCTCAGAGAGTAAATAATGACCAAGATAGTTATCTGTAGTTTATCGAACTAATGACTGATGTGTTTATCTAAAACCCGCGATCCGCCCCGCATGTTATTTTTTCCACCCAGATCCAAACCCGAGAAATTTTTTTTTTTTTTTTTAAAAAACACCCGCAAATCAGCTGTTTTTGAGGGTGCCCGCAGGTACCCGACCCAGTGCAGGACTCTGCGTCAGGGTAAGGTTGTGCCATATCATATCGCTGACAATAATACCCAAATAATTTCTAATCCATCCATCCATCCATTTTTACCACTTATGCGGGGCTTGATTGCGGGGCCAGCAGGCCAAGCAAAGCACCCCAGACGTCCCTCTCCCCAGCAACACTTTCCAGCTCCTCCTGGAGGACCCCAAGGCGTTCCCAGGCCAGATGAGATATGTAATCCCTCCAGCATGTTCTGGGTCTGCCCCGGGGCCTCCTACCAGTCAGACATGCCCAGAACACCTCTAAGAGGAGGCACCCAGGAGGATCCTGATCAGATGCCCAAACCACCTCAACTGACACCTTTCGATGTGAAGGAGCAGCGGCTCTACTCCGAGCTCCCTCTGGTTGTCCAAGCTCCTCACCCTATCTCTAAGGCTGAGCCCAGCTACCCCACGGAGGAAACTCATTTCGGTAGCTTGTATTCACGACCTCATTCCGTTGGTCACTGCCCAGAGCTCATGAGCATAGGTGAGGGTTGCGACATAGATGGACCAGTAAATCAAAAGCTTTGCCTTCTGGCTCAGCTCTCTCCTCAGAAGCCGTGATGCCGGCAAGTCAGCACCTCCAAATCTGAGGTCATGGTTCTCTGCCAGAAACCGGAAATGGATTGCCCCCACCAGGTTGGGAGAGAGTTACTGCCTCAAGCGAGGGAGTTCAAGTATGATTTTCAACAACAACAAACTCTGCAGTGGTTCCAGAAAGAGGAGCAGCTTCAGTAGTGTGGAACAAACTGTGGCATCCTGAATGTTTTATGAACAGCCCCGGACTGCTCAGACTCTTTTAGTGACTTACCGCTCAGAGGGAACTCATTCAGCGACTCCTCTGGCAGCAGCACAGCGGCTCTCCCTCTCCTCTCTTCTCTACTTCTTACCTTTGGTAATGTAAACCTACGTGGCGCTCGCAGCTCGACAAAAAACTCCATATATGTGAATGTGTGATAGTTGTCGTATCATAACAGCCTGTCACAGGTTACAGTGTGATGATTAGAGGAGAAATGGCAGAGCATAAAGATCCAGGTGGGAAAAAACAACTCAGTCCTTTAGGATTTTTTAAATGTGTAATTTGTGGTAGATTTTATTTTGTTGAACTATTAATATTGTAACAGAATCTGAATCTCACTGAGTTACTGTTGTTGTTCACAAACTAAAGAAATGAGAGATCGTTTTTCTTCTGTAAAACTATATCTCTTATTTTTTTTGCAATTCTATGTTCTTAAATTGATAATAAAATATTTGTTTATTAATTTGTCATATCGTCAAGAATATCATTATCGCCAAAATACCCTGAAATACTGTGATATTATTTTAGGGCCACCCCTACTTCAGGGGGCATCCAGTTAAAATATCTGACCAGGAACTCAGAAATACCAACGTTACAGTTCAAATGGAACGCACCATAAGATACATGCTCCATGTACATTATGATTTATTCGCCTAACCTGTTTCCATTGGACTTTTTTTTTTTTTTAGAATTAATGACATATCATGTATGTTTTTATGCACAAATTGAAAATGTGCATTAGAAAAAGTGAAAGCAAATGAGCTTTCTGTCTCTCCAGGTATCTAAAAACCATTAAAATGAAACAAGTGAGAAGAGAACCTCTCTCGTTGGGTGAATTGCTTGTATGTGACGAGGGATCATCAGTTGGTAAAATGTCAGTGTTTTTTCTTCAAGGTATTTTGTCTCCTATATTAGAATGTCAACATAATCTGCCGAAATCAAAAATGATTTCAGTATTTCTTTATTTTTTGCTTCTTGTTCAAATGGCTGTTTTACTGTGATAGGTTAATGTGTTTGATAGCAGATGGTGTAAGAATGTGTACACTCTTGTGTCTTAAGAGGAAGCCTTTTCACACTTGATTATCAGGCAGCTGTTGTCACTTGGCAGTTGGGTGGGTGCAGATAACAACAGTGTTATCAAGATTATTGTCACTCAGAAATGGATGTCGTTATCTGTCCTTTCCAAGAACACCCAGTTCCCACTGAGGTATGCAGGAAATCACAACACTGTGCCCAACCCTATACCACTATGCCACTCACTAATCCTCTTATGTAATGTTTCCTACTCCACCTTCCCACATTTGAAACTTCACATTTAATGACAAAGTAGTGGGCTTCAAGTAATGTACGGCAGCTTGAAGTTGCATATTTGTAATACCACTGTCTTATCTGGAATCTCTAGAGCCAATTTAAATGCCTTCTCAGTCGGACTAAAACATTACAGACTCTTAACGGCTTCCCCTCCTTTCATGCTTGAGTCAACGTTGCTGCTCCTGTGTGTTTAAGTCTTTAATTATGTGAGCCATAAAATTGTCAGTGTTGTTGGAGATCACAGGGAAAATTGTCGTCACCTGTGGCGATCACTCTGCGGGGTGACTGTGTTGTAAATCAACAGGCTCTCGCGGCCGCTCATTCAGCAAATCTGAAAGACACTTTTAACCGGGTGGATTCTAAATGCACATTTGCAGTGATACGCAGATGAAATGCCTCGGTCAGATACTGTGAGTCTGACTTATTGAGAAGAAGCTTTAAAACATGCAAAGAGAGGCCAAGAATGTGAGGCATCCATTCATTACGCAAACAGGATTTGAGTTGTGATGTGTGATTGTTGGAGGTGTTTAAAGTTAACTGTTTATATGATTTATCTGATGATGGTGTGTACATTGCTGTCTGCATAATACACAAAGGGTTTTGAGGAATTATCTATTTATTTATACAAGCTTTTTTTAATCAACTGCAGAAGAAGAAGTCAAAGAGATTGTCCTAAAAATGTAACTTAACCATGAGCCCCTTTTACACTGCCTTTTCAAGGCAGGAATGTTCTGGCACTGGTATTCTGCCTCACTGTCTTATATAGGTACAAACACAGGATGGAGGGTGGGGTTGTTCCACCTTTAAGTTGGCAGTGGAGGTAGTAAGATCTCATTTACACCGCAAGCGATGGATTTGCATAGCGCTCGCGAACGGTCGCTGTTTACTCGTGTTTTCATTTCGGAGAGCATGTTAACAGGATAGAGCACCCACACCACATCCGTTCTACGCGCTGCTCGAGTCGCACTGCTTTCGTGGGCAAGCTCGAAAATAAAAGATGCTGATTTTTTGCGCGAGTCGCGAGTGAATGGTCGCGGTATTCAACAAAAAAACACAAGTTTGCATGTGTTGTGACCTCTCGGCCACCATAGACATCTCCCCCTTTACCAAGCAAGACCTGACAGGCACATGTTTCATGTACTTACCCATGTGTAGTGCTAAATATTAATTCTCCAAGCGTTGAAATAATCATTGCCGTGCGAACCTGTCCACCCTGGGCTTTGGGTCCAAACTCACTTCTTCTTCTTTGGGGTTAAAGGGAAATTTCGGTTTATTTCAACCTGTCTCCTATCGTCCTAAATTTGTTTCAAGTGACTAGTGACATAAAAATAATAGTTAGCATGTTTGCCGTTAGCCTAGATACAGCCGGGGTGCATAGTAGCGTCAGACCTGTTAAAACGTAAGTGAACGGGCATACTTTAAGTGCAAAGTTAGTCCACTAAACAAGCTTTTTTTCCACAAAGACCGCCTCATATCGTTAGGATAAATGTCAGAGAACATATAGAAAACGACATGTAAACGTGTTGTCTTACCTTACCGGTGTGCTGCCATGTTTGTTTACCATTTAGCTCTGCTTTCCAAAGCGCGGCCGAAATATCGCGAGAACAAGCACCGATCTCATACCGTGCGTTAAATGAGGCCTAACAGAGCCGAATTGGCAGGACAGGATGGGTTTGAAGTTCAAGGACGTTCTATGCGGGATTTATACTTCTGTGTTGAATTAACACCGTACCTTCGGTATAGGCTCTGCGTCGATGTGGAGCTGACGCTGTAGCCTGACATGCACCTCCCCAGAAATGTAACTGACGAAATTCTGATGAAAAGATGGAACTATGGAGGAGCAAGGGATGGATCTGACTCAATGACTTAGTCAAAGCAGCCATGTCCTCAATTATGCGAATTATAAAATGTAAACATACGTTGTATAAGAATTCACCCCCTGTACAGTTTTTAGTTTTAGCTATAGAGACCAAACTTTTTTGTACCAGGCTGTAGACATGTTTATTTCTGCTGTGAAGTTGGGCATTTTAACATGGGTGTTTGTGATTGACTCACTCTTGGAGCCAGCCTCAAGTGGACATTAGAGGAAGTGCACTTTGTATCTCTTGTACGTTGACTTCAATTTTCACTCCTGTAGGTTGCTGCTCACACAGACCACATTTTGCTCTCATGCTTGTGCTTACTTTCTATAAGTAAGCTAAATCAAATATACTTTTCAGTAAGTCAGACACTGGTTCAGATCCTCTCTTGACAAATGGGACTCCTGGACTTGACACAAATGGTTCCTCTTTATCTCCTCTCTTCGCCCTGTGGATGTCACCAGGCACATAAAGGCCACCTGACAATGCACTATCAGTGGTCTGCAGGTCTCCTCCCACGCTTTTAACGCGCTCACCCTGAGCTGCACATGTTGCACTACTGAGGCTGAATTTGTATGCAAATGGCAGTGCTTCCTGTCTACTATCTGCTGGGGCCAGGGTGGGATTTCCTCATTCCTGACGTCTGACCCCTCCGCTCCTCTGTCTCCTCTGCCCCTCTAACTCCAGTCTACCATCTGGAGATCGAGGTTATCACAGTGAGCCTTTGGCCTCGTCATGTTTGTTCAGTTAGACCTGTATTTACCAATGCTCTCTGCTGACAGAGTGCTGTTTTACAAATACGAACAGGTTCTCTTTTTTATTTTGAAATCTCAGTGAAGATACCCTTAATAACAGGAGTGTATTCAGCTATAAAATAAAATCATTTTAAATAAGAGGACATCACATTGAGGGTTGTGGTTTTCACCAATACAGACTTATTGATTATATAGTTTATTGTTGTTGGTATACAAAAAAAAATGTTACAAAAAATTATTACACATCTAGATACATATTTCAGTATTAAAGCAGTGGTTCCCAAGCCCCAAGAGGTCCCAAGATAAATCTGAGGGGGTCCCAATAAGATAAAAGTGCCTGTAATAATGATTCTAACATTAACAATCAACCGTATGACTACTTGTGTGTGAAAAAGTGTTGTTTAATGATATCAGTCTCAGCTCTGTGAAGCTTTAAAGCCTCTTTTGGCTCTTTGTTTTGATTTTACAAGCTGCAGCTTTCTTGTTTTGGCTTTCTTATCATTCTTAGTGCTGTTTTCAGCAAAGACGGTAATGAAAAATATAATTTCGTACCCTGCTTACCATCAGATGGCAGCATACTCGCCAACCATTCCAGTTTTCAAGGGAGAATCCTGTAATTCAGTCAGTCTCCACGCTGGGTCACAATTCTCCTGTATGTTTTTTGATTTATGATAAATTTTCAATCCTTTTCCTTTTCCGTATCACAACCTGTTTCTGGTACCGTAGAGCGTGTACAAGCCCTACAGCTCTAAAAGCCTACTGTTTCCACCAACAATACAACAATACAGCTACACCAACTATTGTTTCCCGTTATCCATGTGAAGACAGCTGCTCGTGCCTCATCCTCGGTATGTAAGAGACAGAGAAATGGAGAGTACTAAGAAAAAGAAATACTTGTTTCTTACAGAAAGAGGTATGCATTTGGTAAAATCTGGCCAGTCGATTTTTTTCGTGGTGTATGGGGAGGCACACGGTCCGATGCAATGAATGCATGAATTAATAAAAACTATGCATATTAGTTTTTTTCCAGAGATTCACACAGGAGAGGCAGATTATTCTGTGTTCTCTCTTGAGAATTAAAAGTAAAATTAAAAGTATCTGACATAAAAATGCATTGCAGTGTACTTATATTGTTATTTTCATTCTAGAAAACTCCCCAGAGTGCAGGAAACAAACTCAGATTTCTCAAACCCCTAAACCCATTACTTTGGTTTCGAAATCCTCACTATCTTTGGAGTCTCAAGGTTGGCAAGTAGGGACAACAAACAGAACAGAACAACTAACAGTGGAGCATTCAACAGCTAATGAGCCCAAATGCATCCTTAGGAGTTGGTGGAGACCAAAACGGAGCTAAAAGGAGCACACATATTGGACTTAATTTCATCAGAGGGACACAAACACAACTCCAAACGAATGCTAATGTTGCTTCCTGTATCTGCTGAATGCATAAGCAGGTAGATTTGCCACTTCAACTTTAAAGATGATATGTTAGTGTTATTTTAGCCGCTTCTTTCTGCACCAAGTGACCACAAAAGTTATTGCAGGTTAAAAGAGCAAACATGTTTGTCAGACTTGTTTTCTGACTGTGAGAAAACTATCTAAGATGGAAAAATGATTATGTGGTTTAGTTGCTCACAACTTGTGTTCGCACTTAATTTATAGTCTCTAATTAGGGATCACATACGTAGACATTGCTTAATTTGAAAGAGCCAGAAAGGTTGGGAACCACTGTTTTTAGTCACCCTGATGTAGAAAACACTCTTTGCAACTCTCTGTTTCACATACAGTAGCTTTAATATTGCATTTAATATGTCAGTAGTAGTATGCAATGTAGCATATTTCAAATTTGATTCATAAAGTCCTATTATAGATGGCTAAAGTCTGTCCTACTTTGGGATTAATTTATTTATTTATTCAATAGCATATCAGTTTCTCACCCTAACATATTTAATGTTGTTAAATGGGGACAAAAGAACAATAACAACATGCAGTGGTGTGTTACCAGTGAAAGTAAACACTCTGTTGGCGTCCAACAGTCTGTTGCCGTCAATCATGAATAAAGTTTAGAATATACGCTTTGTGTTCACTTGCGTATCCGTCCGGAAACACTTTCTCCAAACAGCGCAGTGAAAATGGCAGAAATCGGCCCCAGAAATCCAAAGAAACATCCGTAATTTTAGAAAGGAATGTCACATTCCTTTGCAGCTGACTGAGCCCAGTCTTCCAGAGTGCCTCCTATCAGGAAGTGCTGCACAATGGGAGCAAATTGCCAGAAACACAAAGTCAGACATTTGGGACAGAGGTGGGGGCAGACAGAGGAAACTGTGTCAGGCACTGCTTTCAGACAATAACCTCTTCTACCACACTCAGATTCAACAATAAATATAGCCGAGGATAAACTCGATAGTGAAATCTTCTGGGAATAGACACTGTTTGGATTGGCGTCATCAGCTCTGCAGCGATGAGTGTAAATGTTGCATTACTCCAGTTCTGTTAAATGTGTTATACAGATGCACAAATATTGATTAGTAAGTCTATTAATATGTAGATTAATACTATATATGGAACGATATTAAGGTCACAGTTCAGGACATGGTGGTACATTTTGACCACTGTAATTATTTTTGCAAGCACAATTATATATTTTAGATAATTTATTAGAATGCAGTTTGAGAAAATAAAAGGTATATTTTGTGCTGAATAAATGAGTAAAA
Organism: Epinephelus fuscoguttatus; assembly: GCF_011397635.1. Taxonomy (NCBI): domain Eukaryota; kingdom Metazoa; phylum Chordata; class Actinopteri; order Perciformes; family Serranidae; genus Epinephelus; species Epinephelus fuscoguttatus. The sequence continues at coordinate 37,284,337 of NC_064761.1, forward strand.
TTATTCTCTGTTTAACAAACCTTTTCAGGGTCAAAAATGACCCACTGCTGCTCAGAATTTAGGAACAAATAAAGTACAAGTTACTTTTTTCCTGGTGTTATTAAAGGTTTGTTTATGTCAATAAGGCTCAAAAACTAAGAAATACTTGAAGTGCTGAATGCTCAAAGCTCAGTTATAAATATATTTGAATATACTTATATAACAGCATACTATAATGTATTTGGGTAAAACAGTACTGGTCGAAGCATAAAGTGTCACTGTTTCACTTTAACATTTTTGAGTTGAAGTCAAGATGAAATTATAAAGTTAGCTAACTAGCGATAGCATAGTATGTCAGTGTGTCTCCATTTCCCTAAAATGCCACTGGTTTTGACCCATTGGTTAGAATTTCTTCACTCTGAGGAAAGTGGCATCTGTGACTGCTTCAGAATATGTGCAAGGCATTTACAGTGGACTGCCTTAGCAACTAATGCTACATGGAGCACACTACACTTTGTCTCTCCCTCCATGATGAATCCAACTATCAGGGCTGTGGAGTGACGGACTACAAGTGATAGCGTTACATCTTTGAACTACAAAATATGAGTAACTGCATTCTGTTACAGTTGGAGTTAAAATTGGTGGTACTGTGAGCACAGTTATTGTCTTTGAAAACAGATGACTTGAAGGGACACATTTATTTGTGTTTGTTTTATTTGCTCTAACATCATGTCCTGAATAATAATAAAATAAATTATACATTTTATTAAAATGCCCTTTTCATCAAAAGATCTCAAAGTGCTACAGGTTAAAAACAAAGAACACTGCAACACAAGCGTCACTTTGATTGCTTAGTTTCCTATTGGAATGTCCGAACAGACTGTCACTCGCTTTGAAAGTGCTGCAGTGGACGAAAAACGACTGATTCATAAAGTTGAAATGAGGAGTTGTCTACAGTGGTGGTTCCCAACTGGTGGCTCATGGGCCAAAAGTGGGTCGCAGGGCCATTCTGAATGGACCACAAATGACTTGCGATCACGTAAAGATTGTAAAAAACGTACTTTATTCTTAAGTTGTTGGGGGTTTTTTTTTGTTTGTTTGTTTTTTTAAGAATTTATGGCACAGACCATTTACTTTAAAGTGCTGTTTACTTCTGTAAAATGAGTGACAGCTACTTAAGAGACATCAAACTAGCTCAACAACATGGCCAAATGCAAGTACGACGCTGAATATATTAACCTGTGCGGACCTTGAGCTAATGACTATGGATAAATCTGAACGCTGTGGCAGGAACAGTTGGGAACCACTGGTCGACACAACACCTCCTCATTTCACTACAAAAACCTAAATAAGGTGGCAGCTGGCTGAGGGAGAGCGAGAGGGAGCTAAAAGTTTCTAGTCAATGACTATCACTTATAACAAGCTACTGTCATTCCCTGTAAATATCATGATATAAAACAGGTTTTCCGTTTAAAAAGTACGAACATAGAACACTGGCTGTCTTTTAAGTGGTTAGTCCAGTTGAGCACACAGCTGATTAGTACGTGGTTTGTTTACATGACATCACAGAAGTGCGTATTTAACGGATTCATTGTAGACAGAGAGCGCCGCTCAGTTGTCCTCAGGACACGGTGTAAAATACCTATGACCCTCCTAACACTAGTACTATCCTGTAGGTGTGCACTATCAGGGCATCACTGTTGTGACACGCCTACTTTTCAGTGATCAAATCAAATTCCTATAAACTTTATATTCGGCCTGGCGATCCTGTTTCACACAGAAATACGTCACAGTACAGAAGCTGGATACGCTTGAAATGCTGTGTCATCTGGGGTCTCATTTATAGACGTGTACGCACAAAACGAGGCCTGAAAAAGACGTACGCCACTTCCCACGGAAAAGTTGTGATATATAAAAACAGACTCGATGGGATAAACTTTGACCCATGCTTACAAACATTTTGGAGACGGGAAATCGGAGACGCAGATGGTGAGGTGGAAGCCTGACTGTAGAAATTATACAATATCCAACTGCAACACAAACTCATTTCATGCTTAAATTTATTGGTGGACAAGATTTCCGCACACTTACATCTGTGTAGTGTTTCACTCATGCATCTTAATGTCAACTTCATTTATTTCTATCACACCTTTTAAGCAAACTCGCAGCCCAAAGTGCCTCAAATAGCAAAAAAAAATGAAACAACACAGACAAGAAAAATGATTCAAAAAATAAATCAAATAAAACAAAAACAAATTAATTCACAATTAATTAAATAGATTTGATTAATTTAAAATTAATTAACAATAAATAAAATGTTGCAAGACTAAAAAATGTTAACAATAAAATCATGACATTATTAAACATGCCATTACTTTCTTATGTTGGGTCAGTATCCTCCCCTTTTGTGGCTGTTTTAATATGGAAAGCCCAGTCTTTAACCCTTGCTGCTCGTATCAGGGCATTGAGATAATTGGCCTCTGTCACAGAGGTCCACCACCTGCTCTCTTTGTCCCACTCAGGGCCGTTTCTAGGCTTCCAGCAACAGAGGCATCCATCTCAGCACTGTAGCTGATGAGCAGATTGGGGGCTCTGCACTCAGCATGGCCTTAGGAGACATCTTTATCTGGCCTGGAAGCGATGGCTTTACCCGGCCATCTGCTTCCACAGGGACAACACCAGGCCTGCGTGGATGGGGAGGGGGCCGGCGAGCCCGTGTGTGTAACCTGAGATTCATTGTTCAGACTTGTTGTGACTGTCATTTTGGATCCGAGAATGATGGTGCGGATTAAAATGGCACAGTTTTTTGAGATGAGCACCAACTGTTAAACAGTCTGAACATTTGTTCACAGCTGCAAGTGAAGTGCAGCTGATGTGACATGAAATGGTTCTCCCACCTGCTCTCCACATAATGGCTTCGAGAATGTGAACGGAGAAATGTGAAGATTACACTTGAATAGGTCCTCTCTGTTCGGGAAAACAGGTGGTTGGTTTATCTTGTATAGAATGTAACTATATATTTGTCGTCTCTTTGTATTTTTGAATTGTTGGCTGTACGCTCGCTCTGCTTTTTGTTTTGCACACACTGCATTCTTGTGGCAGAAGTCCATATGGTGGGGGGCTGACAGGTGCATCTGCCTCTAAGCTGGAGGGCAGGAGATAGTCTGCGCTGTGCTTTGTTTCCACAAAACATCTGCCCCCTTCAGCCTAAAGCCACGTGATATTCCACCAAATACCATCCTTTGGTCGACATTTTCCTCCCCTTGTGTTTCCAAGTGGTCTAGTTGATTCCTCTGCTGTTGCAAGGACTCTGGCAACTAGCACAGCTTCCTCAGTTATTTTGGTTGTTCCATCGTCCGCCATTCTGCTTTCCATGAGTTGACATCATGATCAGTCAACACACCTTAAATGTCAATACTTTGACCATTCTGTTTGTATTTATTGTGTCTTTCATGACACACGCTTCAGTGATGATTGGATCTTAAAGCTCTTAAAGAATATTTTTAATGATGTAAAATACATTATGTGAACTGCGATTATTCTATTTTCTTAAGTGGAGATAGAAGTGGTGTCATTTCTGTGCGCTCCAGCAGCACAACACCCTTGCTGGGGATAGTAACTGCAAAGCATGGATGTATAAAGAGAACTGGATACAGGGTTTATTCCCATAGAGGCAGTTTCTCTGTAGGCCAATGTGAAAGTTAGCATTGCCCTGGTTCCCTTGTCAAAAAGCCTACAGGATCTCTCCATTGGATTTTGGATTATTGCGGAAAATAAGCTCTGTGGCAAACAAACGTTTATGATACTTACATGTTTTGTTCGGCGAGATAATCTTCACCCATGAGCACCACTTCTATGATTTTTGAAGCCTAAATGCAATCACCAGAAGTAAAAAGCTAACGTTAGGCTTTAAAACAAAGTACACCACTGTTGCATGACTTGATATCCCCACCACAACGAGGCTGTAAAGCCGTGTTCAGCGTTATGATGTTCTGTAGTTAAGCCACTTGTTAGCAACCGCCTTTTTTAATTCACAAGTGGGGTATTTAGTGACATTTTGTTGTCGTACAACAAAACATGAAAGTGTTGTAGGATGCATTCACACTGGGCTATTTGTTCCGCTTTAAACGAACCCTGGTCCGCTTCCACAGACAATTCGGTTCGTTTGGAGTGGTGTGAATGCTCATTCAAACTCTGGTGCGGACCAAATGAGCGAACCTTGGTCCGCTTGAAAACTGACGGTTTCAGTCCACTTGCAAGTGAACCCTGGCGCTGTTCACTTAAAGTGGGAAATGCAGACGGACTATCCAGCAAAACAAAGAGAGGAAGTGAACCAAAGACTGACGTAGAGCGCATTGCAGTTTGGTGTTTTTGTGGTGACCAAACTGGCTGAAGGGGACGGAAATCCGTTTTCGATGAGCTGGGTTTTCTTCTTCTTCTTCTTCTTTTTTTTCCCTTCCTGGTCAGTGGTCATTTTGGGCAATACCACCACCAAACGAGCAGCTGTTGTAACTGCATGACGTTGTCCAGGTGGTTTCGTCCGCTTTAAAAAGTGCAGTGTGAAACTGAACCGAACCAAATGAAGGTGTGAAATATTTCAGCATTCCCCATCCAATCGAACCGAGTCCCCCGGACTATACTGGTGTGAATGCGCCCTTTAGCTTGTGTTAACCACAGACTTTATTTCACACGACTAATCAAAAATCCATTCAAAAGATCCACTGACTTTGAGACAAGGGAACCAGGAGTGCTAAAACACTAACTCATTTCCAGGTTTTAGGGCTCATTCTTGGGGCACTCTGTTGCTCAGTGGCACATGAAGCCAAAAATGTTTGACTTCTGTGTGTAAAATTACCCAGATCGTCCACTCTGCTTCCACATTGTGGGGCCCATAGAGCTGGCGCACAAGAGACTTCGGCCGGCCAAGCAGCTAACCTCTGGTTCAGCCGTCTGCCAACTTGAATGGGGATAAAAACGTTTTAACTGTGTGTGTGTCTTCTAGACTTTCAAAAATGTTATTGTACCTAAAGGATTAAATCCGGATAGTGATACGAGTCATTTTGTGGGAGTCAAAAAAAAAAAAAAAAAGAAGTACCCACTGATTTTTTTTTGGGCCCAGTGGCATGATGGACCCAGAAGTTGTAATTCCATTGTTTGTCCACTATAGAAACTACCTTCAAAGCCCAGCGTTCTTCCTGGGGGCTTCTTACAAAGAACTTACATTGATTCTCTTTAGTAACCTATACCTACCTACGATTGCTGACACACTACCTTTGTGCTGTAAATCTTGCCTTCATTTTCCCGTGAGATCATACCTAGTGGCAAACAGAATTTTCATCGTCAAAGTGAGGCTTGTAGAGATCCAACTGCAGATGCTTTATGTTTCAACAGCACTGTGTTTAATGTGTGGTTAGATTAAGACGTAAAAAAACATTTGATTATGGTTAGGAAAAGACCATGTTTTGGCTTAAAATTCCTGCTTTGAGGGGCACAATCCTGGCAGGAAAAGCAGCAATGTCTTGGTTAAAAACAAAAACCTTTTTGCCTAAAAAGCTGTTCGAAAAATGCGACAGGTTGCTGCAAAACGCTGACGTTTGGTGGCTGAAAAGCACCATCCCTTCTACCTTATATTTTATTTCTTTTACCTTTATTTAACCAACCTTCTGATGACAAAGTCGGCTCATATACCTTTTCACTTTAGAAATGTTAATATGGACCGTATGAAATGTGAACATGTAACATATTTTATTATATTGCCAACATTTTTTTTTCTGTCGACTGGGCCCCATTTCCTCTTTTTCCTCTTTTATTTCTGAAGCAATTCTTCATCTGCAGTGATAACAGTAACAAAACTGAAATAATGGCTCGTAGACCTGCCATGTTTAGTAAGATTCCCCATTGATTTTAACTGTGTTTATGCCACTTCTTGTTGCCTAAACCTCCTTTCAGATTGGTTATTTTTTCAATAAACATTAGGCACCATTCAAACAGACAACTCAAGCATTCAGAAGAATGCTCATGTTGTCTGTTGACACAAGGCCTGTGTTGTGAGCCAAACACAGGTCGCTTGTTTTCTTGAAATGGCTAAATTGAGCTTAACACCTTCCAAAGGTTTCTGCAACAGTGACAGTAAGGAATGTTTGGCCATCAGCTGTTCTGACTGTTTACACTGCTCTTATTTCATATTGGTGTCTTGGTTTCACTGAAGCAGAGGTAAGTCTCACCACATGGATATTTTGGGGTTTAGGGGACTTTTATGTTGTGTAGTTTGGAGGTAATTTCTTACCGCAACACCATTCTTCATTATAAACCTTCAATATCCTCATTTCCCACTGTATCAGTGTGACAGTCCAGCTTTTCCCAGTCTTAACTCTAAATACAGTGTCTTCTTCTGTGATTTGGTTCACACCTCTTCAGCCGGGTGAGTATTTGTTCATTGTGTAGACGTGACATTCTCAAAGCTGCCATTGTGTTTAATGCAGCAGAAGAAAAAAAAAACCTTACCTGTAAGGTATTTAAATGCAGAGGCCATTAATATAAAAACACAGAAATATGTAAAATAAATAAATGTAGTTGTACAAAAATGTAGAAATAAATTTAAGATATTTAAGTCCTGTAACATTATGAACTTTTATCTGTTTGTGCATATATAGATTTATTTCCAGATTTATTTATTTTCTTCTTTATTTATACAGTTATTTATTTGTCCATTCATTTAATTAATTTATTTATCTACATTTTTATTCATTCATTTCTGTATTTATTTATACATTTTTACTTTTTATTACTATGTTTATACATACATTTATTTCTTTATTCCTGTATTTATTTATACATGTTTACTTCTTATTTCTGTATTTATTCATACATTTAGTTTTTATTCTTGTATTTATTTATACATTTTTATTTCTTATTTCTGTATTTATTCATACATTTAGTTTTTTTTCCTGTATTTATTTATACATTTTTATTTCTTATTCCTGTATTTATTCATACATTATTTCTTTATTACTGTATTTATTCATACATTTAGTTTTTATTCCTGTATTTATTGATACACTTATTTATTAATAGATACTGGTAATCAGGAATCCTTGAAACTGTGAGATTACGTTAGACCTTCTTCTGTTTGTATATACATATTTATTCTAAGGTGAGTCAGCCGGAGGTTAAGTCATATTAAAATCACTATCAGTTGTTGAATGTGTTCCTAAACTGGCTTGTTTCAGTGTCTTTTCAACAGAAACCTCTAAAGTACTGCTGCAGACCAAGAGCAGTTTGGAGATGTGACATGTGTTTACATGTATGTCGGAGAGGCCGTTAGGGGAGCATCTTAAACGGATTTGTTTAGGCAAATGAGACGGCAGGATGTTGATGTAGCTGCAGAGATGACTATCACCACAGCAGTTGCTCTTTGACCCCTAGCTAAAGTAAATGGCCAGCAGCCTCTGGGCAACACCGTACATGTCAGTGCTGGACTCATTAGATAGATCAGTACATTTTGTTTTAACTCCTTAACAGTTTTCATCAATTGTAGTTGTTTGCTAACATCCTAAAAATTTCAAAAGTATCTGCGTAGAACTACTTCATAGTGTATAAACTATTTATTGAATGAATTTAATAGGCCTCAATATCACTTCAAAAATAAAATTCTCTAAAGAAAAATTTCCTCCTGCTTCCTGTTCCGCACTGATGTACAACTCCCTGCGATGTAACTTTGCCCGGGAAATGTTAAGATATTGTTTCATCTGATTTTGCAGGGAATTAGACTTGGGGACAGGCGTTGATAATAACTATACAGAAATAGCCATCTCACTGATGGTCTTGTTTGCTTATGTAGCTCACAAAGTGGCATCAGTATTAAAAGAGGCTCTCATACCTGTTAAAAACTCCTTGTAGCTGCTTTAAATTAATTTCTAATGAATTTGTAGGTTGTGTTCACAAATGTGTTTAAAATACGACCACACAGGAATCCTAAATTATCACTACATTGTTGTATTTTACCATGAAAGACAATAATGTCGATGTAAAACAAGCTGTACTGGATTCAGTCAGTTAGATCCAGTTCATTTTAGTTGGACTGAGCTGAAGTGGAACAGAGTAGAACCAGTGACGCGATGAGCCCACGAGGCAATCATGAAAATATGTGTCCTCGTGTTATCTGTAAACAGCATCACCCACAGGCGTAGTCCTGTAAAGAGTACCTCACTGGTTCACTGCGACTTGTTTACTTTTATTGCTAAGTGAGGAATTTCTTGTGTCACCAGGTGCGAGGGACCATTTCTTGGTCATCCTGCAACACGTCAGACTTGTATAAATGTTCAACTCCAGTTGTTTCACAGCCCCTGAATATGGCTGCTGATTGAGAAGTTTTAGTTTGTGTGAATAAGCAAACATAGCATTTCTTTCAAGTCTGCTGCTCTTTGGGGGGACAATTAATTACACCAAAGATTTGTTGAGTCAGTTTTTAGATTTCATGACTTATAGAAAATTGTTCTCTGCTAATAATTAAAAGATTTAAGCAAAACAAATCGCATGAGGTTGCCTCTGTATATTTAACTCACTTTATTTCCATAAGTTATTCATAGCTGTTGTCTACAGAGAAAAGTTGTGCTTATGGTTTAGGACAGCAGTATTATTCATTAGAAACCCCCTTCATTATACAGAAACATCACTGGCTGCTGGTTGCCCTCCTGTCGTCCCCAGTAAAGCAGCAGACTGGAGGCTCGCTCAGACCCCATGGACATGGTAATGTGAGGAATGCGGCCATTTCCTCCTTTGCAGGAAAACAAAAGGAGCTGCTGGAGCGCCTAGCTTGTCCCACCTCACACAACAAGGCTGCCGCTCCCAGATCACAGTCTGCATTGTGTTGACCCAGTCAGCCTGGGACACACCACTAACAGGTCTGAAATCAGAATCACAATCAGCTTTATAGGCCACAGATGTGTGGTAAAAAGAAATAGACATAACAGCTAAGAACAAGGACAGTAAAGCTGGAAAAATAAAGTTATTGAAGTGACAGGGCTTTTATGTAAACATATATGTGAAAAAGGTATATGCCGTATAAATTATAGAAATAAAAAAACCAATGACCTGGAATGAAAATAAAATAAACATAAGTCAAGTGCTCTGTCAGTTGTAAACTATACAAATAGTGCAATTTCTTCAAGAAGTCAAACAGGACAGTGTTTCATAAAGCTGAAATGTGCTAACATGTTGTTAAGTGTGCTGGTTGAGTCTTGAGTTAAGTCTTTGACATTCTTCCCAACCAACTGATCACACCAGTGGTCGTACCTGCCCCATAGGTGTCTGCAGTGTATTTTTGGGGCAAAAGAAAGGAAAATTGCGGTCCCAACTGACAGTAGCTTGGCAATTTAAAAATGGCAGGTTCATGCATGATGTCTTGTGTTGTGCAAGTGACAACTCTAGTGACAGCTGCAGTGTTTCCCTCTAGTATCGGCTCAGATCGCCTGAAACTTCAAGTGAGGTGGTACCAAAGAAACTAGCAGGTACGAGGTCCTATCCATAGCTTTGCAAAATAGAAAACCAGAACAGTGAGTTGAGTCGAGTAGAGCCACGCTTGCTTAGGTTCTTCCAACAGAGCCCAGCTAGCTGTTTCTTCTCTCCAGTCTTTAAGCTAAGCCAGAGGTTTACGAACTGTGAGGTGCACCTCATCACCAAAGACTCAGGGGGAGTTGAAGGGGTGAGGTGTGGAGGAAGAGACGTGAGGTACAGTGTGTTGAAAAGGACAGATGCCTGACAGAGCTGACCAACTCTATCAGCAGCAGCAGACGCAGAGAGGCAAGAGACGTAGGGCGCATTCACTCCAGGATAGTTCGGGGGACTCTGTTTGATTGGGCGAGGAATGCCAAAAAATTTCACACCGTCATTTGGTTCAGTTCACTTTCACACTGCACTTTTTTAAAGCGGAACAAACCGCCTGGACAACATCACGTGGTTACAACAGCTGCTCGTTTGGGGGCGGTATTGCCTGAAATGACCACTGACCAGGAAGACAAAAAGCATGAGGAAGAAAATAACCTGACTCATCGATTGGCCAGGACCGAAAACAGAAATCCATCCCCTTCAGCCGGCTTGGTCACCACAAAAACAATGCACTGTGCCCTACGTCACTTCCTCTCTTTGGTTCACGCCCTCTCTTTGGTTTGCTGGATAGTCCATTTGCATTTCCCACTGTAAGCGAACCGCACCAGGGTAGAGCTTAGATCGGGCCCAAAAAATCCAGCCCGACCCGGCCCGAGCCCGTGCACGTTATGTCCGGGACCGCCTGTCCGTCCAATTAACTGTAATTATGGGCCCGAGCCCGATTTAAACCCGACATTTTTCAAGTTGGCTGTTATAATTAAGAGTATTAAACCACAAGTCTTGTTATTTGAATGACAGAAACATAGGATCTTAATGAATGGCGCAACACGGAAGCATGATTATGTAATAAAACAGGTGTTTATTTTAGGATCCAGGTGGTGAAGGGCTGTGTGCGCACAATGTGGCAACATTGTAACTGAGGGCCGAATTCACAAAAGGATTGCGTGGCTTTTGCGGCCGCTAAACCGGTGAAAGCAAACACATACCGTCTAATTCACAAAGCACGAGCAGAGGGTGAAATGCTCCACTAACTGCGCTGCCAAGCAGATTTCTATGCAAATGAGCCTCATTGATAAACAACGTCTAATTCACTAACACCAGCGCTAATAGCCACACGCATTTTGAGTGAAGTAAGTAACGTCTTTAGAAAGCTGGTGCAAACTGGGCGCTCCTCTGTGGAAGCCTCTCGCCCAGACTTTCCAGTGATCGTGGCAGCAGTGATCGTCTGTTAAATCAGTCTGTAAATATTTTGACATTATTATTATAATCATTATTACTTTAATGGCATCCGAAGATAGTGATGCGTTGAACAGGTGACAGTCTGCGGCCGTTCTCAAAACGCACTTCTGTCACGCACTTCAAAAGCAACTTTTACGAAACGGGGGAAACAAACTTGAACAAAAACGGTTCCATAATTCATATTAAATTCAAAAGATAACGAAAAAACAGCTACAAGTGAGAGGGAATAGTGATAAAGTGGTCAAACTTGGTCAAATCCACAGCCTCAACCCATCCGACACTGTTAGACTGACTCACCAGCAGACATCACTACATGAGGGTACACAGTATTCAGTACTTTGCCAGACAAAGTCTGCCATTGTTCTGCCACGGTGTTCTTGGTGCAAAGCCAGTATTTATACTTTGCCATGTGTGGCTTATTGCAATCAGGGGGAAATCAGGGGCAAACTGCACTCAGCTGCCAAACTTTGTGGGCGTGTTTGCGCTGGTAGCCTATATCATTAGCGCAATATCCTTTGTGAATAGGACGTTAAGACGGAGCAAACTGCGGGTGCAAATAAAGTGCAATTTAATCAGCGGCCGCAGTTCATTCTTTGTGAATTCGGCCCTAAGTTTGTTGTAACTTTAGGCTATGTGTCATACAAAGTGTGGGTTAATTTTATTTTTTATAATACTGTAGGCGGACGTGTGAAGAAGATGACGCAGTTATTCTGCAATTAAACCACCGTTTATTACTGAACAGTACAGGTTACTGTTGGCCGTAACCACGCCAAAACAACCAACAAACAACAACTTAGCTGTAACTCCATCTGTGCACTCCTGCTCTCTCCTCCAGCTCGCTCTTACACACACCAGCACGCACACTCACACAGCCCTCCTCATCCCCGTCACACTCGCACCCCGCACCTCATTCAATCCCAAACATGCCATTAACTCACAGAACATTGACATTATAACAGAACATTTACTGCAGGGTCGCTACAATACATAGCCTATAACATTATCAAATCATAGCTTTAAAAAAAACAAACAAAAAAAACACGTCATATCTGACCGGCCCGGCTTGGGCCCGTCAGAGGGAGGGGGGCTCCCAGCCCGACCCGGCTTGGGCCTGCGGCCCGGGTCAGGCCGGGCTCGGGCAGAGAATATAAGCTCTACACCAGGGTTCACTTGCAAGTGAACCGAGACCCCCAGTTTCGCTCGTTTGGTCCGCAGCAGTGGTCGAATGAGCGTTCACACCACTCCAAACGAACTGAACTATCCATGGAAGCAGACCCGGGTTTGTTTAAAGCGTACCAAATAGCACCAGTGTGAATGCGCCCTAAAAAATCCTGATTCCCGCAGGTTACGCGTTTGTGAAAAACAGCATACTCTCTCCTTTGTAATCATAACTAAACAAATCTAAACACAGCGAAATGAAACACGTGTTCTTAGATTCAGTGTAAGTTGCACTGAGAATCATCACGTTTGCGTCAGTATCTAAGTGATTCAGTAATAGTTATCTGTACATTTATGGTTATTTTGTAAAATGCAAAACCACACAAAGGCACAGCTAATGACACCTGACTTAAGCTCCATAGTAATGTACAACTATTCAAGCAGTAGCCTATCAGTCTTTGCATCTAACCCTATACTATATACACATATTCCCTAAAATGACTAACTCTTCCTTTCGGAGAAGATCCATTTCTTTCTCTTCTTCTCATTTCACTTCTGAAGTAAAATGTTTTCCCAGAACATCAGGAAATGTTTATGATATTGACGTAATTGTGTGGGTTGCACAAACACACCTGAAAAATATTAAACTGGTTCTCACTGAATAGATTTCATTTCCCGGGAATGAAACCAGTCAGTCACACTCAGGTGTTTGACGATAAACCTGCTGCGGTTGGCACTGAGTGAAGTCGTGAATAAGAATAATGTTAACATGTAGCAACAAGTTTAGTACTGATTCATTTTTTCTGATCATTTTGTATTTTCCCATAAACAGAACATGACACCCTAGGTATCAGAAAATGATCATAAATGACATCCTGTTCATCAGTTTTATTTCTTCTGGTCAGCCTGCCAGCAAGCCACACCAAACAGATCCCACATATTGACGACATATTTATTCACAGTGTAAATGACACGTGTGAGTCATGTTGGCTGAAGATGACACAGCTCAACAGAAATGCTTTGTGAGGTCCATTAAACTTGACTGAATGACATAACGCAGGGCTTATGTGAGATTAATGTAGCCCATTGTTGCTGATATCTTTATTTTGTCTTCATCAAATCTTTAAAAAAAATACTTTTGGGAAACACACTTATTCAATTTCTTGCTGATTAGATAAGAAAATTGATACCACTGTTATATCGTTACAAAGCTACAGTCGGTTAGCTTAGCTTAGCATAAAGCTTAGCTTAGCATAAAGACTGGAAGCAGGGGGAAACAGTTAGCCTGACTCCGTCAACATGTTGATGTAATTAACACCTTATGTCTCACTTTTTTTTAAAAAAAATCTGTACAAAAACAGAAGTGTAAGAAAGACAAATTGTGGTTTCAAGTGGTTTTATGTGCCAAATTATTTCTTGGCCTGGGACAATAGAGAGGTGCAGAAATAAGTCCTAAATCCTGGAAATGAGTTAGCATGTTTGCACTCCCGTCTCCCTCGTCTTAAAGTCAAAGGGTTTTTGGTTAGATGTCTGAAATATGGTCTGTGGTTCACACAAGATGAGAAGAGACTTTCACGTTTCATTCTAAGACGTAAAATACGTCAGTAAATACCACACTCGTGAATTTTGAAGCTTTCGTGCATCCTTACAAGGCAGTTGCTAACAAATGGCTAAATGAGACCAACACGGCTGTGCAGTCTTGTTGTGACGGCGATGTCGAAGTCATGCAACTGTGTGTAGTTCATTTATTGAGTAACATTAGCTTCTTCCCTCTGGCGATTGCCTTTACATGACGATTGTTTTGCTGAACATAAACAGATCTTATCTTCTGCAATAACCCAAAATCCAATGGAAAAATCCCATTGGCTTTTTGTCGAGGGAACCAGGGCATTTCCTGGTCAGCCTACCAAAAGACGTTGACCCTGCAGCACTCAACCAGTAGCTACGTTTACATGCATAATTAAGTCGAGCGATGGTTAAAGCTCGACTAGGCCACTTAATTGCGCTACTGTCCTTGTCCCAGTATACAAGCACGGTTTTTTTCCGGTTGACCTATTACGTCACAGATCAAATTGAGCATCATCCAACTGTTTCTAGGTCAAAGCTTGGGGTGGAAACAGAGAAGCATGTTCAGAGCACCTTGGTTAGTTTGGGTCCAATTGACTATATGCAGAAGCAATTTGACTCCCAGTCACATTATCTGGGTGTGTTAGATCAACTTTGGGAAATTCAATTTAGTACAATTTCAGTTGCCTCTTTTGCTCTCCACACACTCTGTTTGCCTACATTCAGGGTGTCTACAGGTACTAGTCGCTTAAATTTCATGCTTTTTAAAATCTTTCAAGGTAATATTCACCAAATTTAAGACTGGTTTTAAGCAAATCTTTTCCTTATTTAAGCATTGCAGGTAAGTGTAAGGGTGAGTTGTATATATGTGATTCTGTGTAGCAGCAGGTTTTATGCAGAATTTCTTGTTGTTAGAGAGAATTAGATTAGTCTGTGGTCTCAGTTTTTATGTGCCGAATTGTTTCTTGGCCAGGGGCAATAGAGTGGTGCAAGAATGAGTCCTAAAACCTGGAGATGACTTAGCATTTTAGCACTTCCAGTTCCCTCATCAACAGGTAAGTGCAAGTCTGAATTATAAAGTTCAGATGCAGGTTTAAAGATACAAAAATGTGGACGTTCACACAGAAGAGCTTGACTCATTTTGACTAAGGACGCATTCACGCTGGCGCTATTTGGTATGCTTTAAACAAACCCTGGTCTGCTTCAACGGATAGTGTGGTTTGTTTGAAGTGGTGTGAACACTCATTGGAACTCTGGTGTGGACCAAACGAGTGAACCCTGGTCCACTTGAAAACTGGGAGTCTCAGTTCACTTGCAAATCCCTGGTGCGGTTCGTTTACGGTGGGAAATGCAAACCGACTATCCAGCAAACCAAAGAGAGGAAGTGAACCAAAGAGAGGAAGTGATGTAGAGCGCAGTGCAGTTTGGGGTAGAAAAAATACCAAAACCAACAGCGCGAACCGGGAGAATCAGAGGTAAAAAAAGAAAAAGTTGGAAAATGTCTCCTGGGCAGACATGGAGTAGTGAGGAAGAGCAGGCATATAAAATTGGTGTTGCTCCATTGCTTTTGTTCGAGGGGATGGATTTCCATTTTCGGTCCGGGCCAATCAATGAGCCGGGTTTTCTTCTTCCTCATGCTTTTTCCCTTCCTAGTCAGTGGTCGTTTTGGGCAATACCACCCCCAAACGAGCAGCTGTTGTAACTGCGCGACGTTGTCCAGGCGGTTTGGTCCGCTTTAAAAGTGCAGTGTGAAAGTGAACTGAACCAAATGAAGGTGTGAAATTTTTCATTCCCCACCCAATTGAACTGAGTCCCCCGGACTATCCCAGTGTGAATGCGCCCTAAAAATAAACGATGGATAAATTAGATTAGATACATTTTTTGTGGCAATTGAGACCACACAAATTAAATTTCAAGTGTAATTAGGTTCATTTTGTCTACTCAAAATAGATTTTAAGACTATGTGATGACTTTTGAGGTCTGATATATTTTTAAAAATGGATTTAGGACATTAAGAACCTCAAGACACGCTGTACATGCAACCAAAGCCTGCTCAAATGTGAGTAGTCAATACTTCTCAGACCACAAACTGAAAACAGAACACTTCTGATACCAGAATATTGTCCCGTAAGAAAATATCACGCTTCTTATTAAAGTCAAGTAAGCGAATGAGCAAACTGTCCAACTAATCCTTGAGCAAGCTGTAGTGCTGTACATTATAAAACCCTGGTCCATAAAGCAACAACACAATGAAAGGTGTTTTAAACCTCTTGCCTATTGTGTCGACTCAGATGAATCCTGAAATGACAAAACCTGTAGATTCTTATCAGTTGTTTAGGTAATCAGCATTCTTCAGCAACTGTTGGACTTCAACTGCCATGCAAATCAGCAGGTGTATGTTTGCCTGAGAGATAAAGGAACCTGCAGTTTTTCTGCTGACAGACTGCACTGCCTTAACAAGAGGAGACTTGTTTACACCCAACAACCTCCACCACCATCAGGATGATCCTTTTCATGCAAAAAAAAGAGAAGAGGCTGTAATCAATGACATTACTATCCAATACTACCGCCCAACCCCCACTGCCAGCTGATCCCAGGGTCTCCATCCACGTACATGTGTGTGAGTGTGAATGAAGCGTATAGCTAGTGGTGGAGGGGAGAACAGCAGATGGCAGGACTGCCCCCATCATGTCTGCTTTTTGGGGGAGAACAATGCATCTCTCAGAGTTCTTATTAAAGGAGGGGAAGGGGATTTCAGTCCACGGACAGCTGGCAGGCAGCGTGCCTCACACCCGCCCCTCTCCCTCCGTGTCCACACACAGACACACACACTCTGCAATTAACTGGCACGGGCCATGGCTTAAATATTTACCAGGCACATGCGAACAAAAGGCTGCTTAAGAAATAATGATTTATCCATGTCTCAATTATATTACGGCACTTTTTTCATCACTGTAGTTATAATAACATCTCTGACCAAGTCTGTGTAGGTAAAATCCACCACACATGGTACATCAGCTTTAATTATCACAAATTATAATAACTTCTCTGTTCAGTAACATATCTGTTCATCAATTATAGTGTTGATTATCAGTTTAATATTCCATTAGGTGAGCAAAATAGTATTCACCAACATTCTTTTTAAAACTGGGGATGATTTGGGACATTTGTTCGGCAAAATTGTTATTTTGTTTTGTTATTTAGGTTCTCAAATGTAAGAATTTGCTGTTTTTCTTTGTTTACCGAAAGACTGGCTTTTGGGACTCTTGGTTGGACAAAACAAAGAGTCTGAATACATCACTCTGGGGCTTCTGGGAATTTGAGATGAGTTTAATCACAATTTTCTGACATTTTATAGACTAAAAGATATTTCAGTGGCTATGGAAGTGCATTGCATTCACTTGAGATGAAAAACCTGTTCTGTTTTTCTGAATTAAGAAGATCATAATCTTGTTTTTTCAGGAAAATGAGAATTGGAAAGATTATTAATCCAGTTGATTCATTAAAAAATAGCAATTATGTTTCATAAAAAGTTTTTTTTATATAATTCTGAGAAAATCTTGTTGATTTAGAAAAACGGAGCCATTTTTTTCCATGGAAACATTCCTCATAAATCTGAGACAATAATCTTTACGAGATAAATTTTGAGTTATTTATGAAAAACAAGCAACTTTTTTATCAATGAAATGATTTTTCCAAGTGAATGCTTCTGTAAATAACCTAAATAAATCAATAACAAAAATCTTTTCAGTTATCATAGGCTTTTTTTGTGATGAGAGATTGAGATTGTGTGTCAGTGTTTGTCAAATATCACTTTTATTTTAATAATAAGAATAATAAACTGTATTTGTGTCGCACTTTTCAAAACACAGCTACAAAGTGCTTTATGGGACAAATAAAACAATACAGCATCACAATAAAAACGGCAATAACACTGAACATAGGCTAAGACTAGATAAATCAAAGTGTGTGTGAATAAAATAATAAAATTGATAAAAGAAGGATCGACAGTAGACACACACCAGATTTACTGTAAAAGCTGTTTTGAGCTGTTTTTATTGATGATACATACCTAAAGTACTTTGATAAAACCTTTATGACAGTTAGGTTGTAATGTTTACTGCATTTTGTGATGTTTTTAATCTCCTGCAGTCTGCAGTAACATCCCTGTGTTGCACCTCTGACTGTAAGGACTTAGACCTCCATAACATTAGGAGCAGGGACTTTAAATTCCTCAAACCACAACACAACAACAAACTCTTTTGCATGATACAAGCAGCCAGCTGAGGTAATGTGCTGCTGCTCTCAATCCAATTTTTGCCCCCTCCTCCTCCTCCTCCTCCCCCTCTCACCCTCTCCTCCTCCTCCCCTGTGCTCTGCTTTTGATCCCACAGGGACTTGGAGCCTTTACATTCCAGTCATTCCAGCCGCAGCGAACAATCGGCCCTCAGTTATTTATTCGTGCAGCTCAGCCTCGGTCCGCTCAGTCTGCTGCTACCAGTCAGTGCGCACACGTTCATGGAGGAAACCGCAGGAAGAGGATCAGGAAACTTGTGGACATTGTTGAATTGAGCGCAGCATACTCTGAGATTAAACCACCTTTATCTGTTCCGACTGTGATGACACTTTAATTTGGTGAGTTTTACATTTTTATTTCACTGGATTTATCTCCGTTGTGTTTGGATGAGAGCGAGAAGTCTCACAGGCACCGATTGTTTGCATGGCGCAGTATTGTGGATTAACTATGTGCGTTTTCAAGTTGTTTAAAGTCCCATTTATTTATTTAATCTAGTAAAGAGCACCGCATTTACTGAGCTGGATCTTGATTTCCAAAGATATCCCAGAAGAAAAAATTAAATTAATCTCATAAAGTTGAGTTTCTGGTCAATTTAAAGCCTCTCAGGAGGATTTTATTATAATAATTCCCATAAGGAGCTTTTAGAGAACAGGATTTCTTAATGAGGCATTTTGTATGATTCAGTATGTTTCCTCAGGATCATAGTTTTTATGTCAAATTTTGTTGTGGGAAGTCTGCAATGTTTATAGTAACTGTAACAGCATTACACATCTGTCTGGCTTGGGAAAGCTATGCTATAAAGTTTGTTGGCAATAAAACTGGATCTGCACTGACATCACTTTCAGGGGTATTTCCAGCAGCAGCTCATGCACTCACAGCTAAAGTCATTGTGCAATAGAAGGGTTAGTAAATTAATTGAGAGGAATGTTGGCTTCTCCCTGTGGCTCATAGCTGAAACACGTTGTAGAGATGGTTTTGATGATAACAGCCTTGAAAAAATACTGAGCTCATGAGATAAAATGTAACATATGCTGTGAAGTGCTGAGTCTGATCAAGATTGTTGTCTTTTGTTTAGACGTGTGATTTGTGAAGAGCCCAGCTGCCACCTCCAGGCTGCTTTTTTTTTCATTCATTTCCTTCTGACTGACATGAGAACCGCTGAAGGCTCATCTGGAACGGTCCTGCACCGTCTCATCCAAGAGCAGCTCCGCTACGGGAACCTGACCGACACTCGCACACTTCTGGCTATCCAGCAGCAGGCCCTGCGCGGAGGCAGCAGCAGCGGCGGGGGCACCGGCAGCCCTCGCTCCTCTCTGGAGAGCCTGACTCAGGAGGAGACCCAGTACATCCAGATGTCGACACGACAGGAGCCTCAAGGCCAGGAGCACCAGGGGGACTGCTTGCACTCTGAGAGCCAGGTGTGCCATCTGTACCAGCTCCATGGAGAGGAGCTGCCCACCTACGAGGAGGCAAAGGCCCACTCCCAGTACCTGATCTCCCAGAAGGGGCAGGCAGTGCAGGAAGCACCCAGCATGGACATAATGGGGAGCCACAGTGAGGGGCAGTGGGATTTGAAAAGGGAGCACGCTCGCTCACTCAGTGAGAGGCTCATGCAGCTTTCTCTGGACAGGAACGGACTAAGAGACAGTCTTGCTATGAGCTCCTCACACAGCTATCCACAGCTGTATAATAATGTTGCAAACGCCGTGGCAGCTGACAGGCAAGGGGCCCAACAGTGTGTGGAACAGCGTGGGCCACCCCCGGACTACCCTCTGTTTGCCAGACTTCCTGGATACATGCTCAGCCACTCACAGGAGCACGGACAGTACTACAGAGACCCTCCTCCCCCCTTCTACTCCCAGCATCACAGGTAACAGATGGACCACACTGTGGAATTATCACTGAGTTTGGATGTCAGATAAAATGCAGCCAAGTAAACATCAGACAATATTTTCAGACAGTGTTTCCAAGGTGGTTTTCAGCACTGTTGTAATGTATTACTCATGCCTCCCCTCAGCAGGTCTGCTCAGTCCCAGGTGGCTCACAACAGCATCGCTGCAGCCTCCAGCAATAACTCAGCTCAGAGCGACGTGTTGATGCGGGAGAATGAGCGCCTCAGGAAGGAGCTGGAGGTCTACACCGAGAAGGCCGCCAGGCTGCAGAAGGTGAGAGAAGAAGGTGGCGTGATGAATGGAGCTGTTGGCTCACAGAGGGTTTTGAAATCGTAAAAAACAATAGCTCCTTGCCAGTACATGTCAGGGTGATAAGTTGTCTGGCAGCTGAGGAGAGAGATCCTAGTGGCTGGTTCACTTCATGGAGGAGTAACGTAGACAAAATAACTTTTTATCATATTTATTTTAATATTTTGTGACTTTCTCAACCAGTTACGACCCCAACACCTTCAGCGGTCAGCAGTCGCTATATGTTGAGCCATATGTGAGCATCTGTCTTTGTTTTTGTGGTGTGTACAGCATTGTTGGCACTAGTCGGCCAGCTTTTTAGCCAATTCAGAATATTGAATCAGCAGTGATGCCAATCAGTGAGAGAAATCCCTCGAATTGGAAGGTCAGCTCAGTGCACGAGAAGTGGAAGTGAGGAAAGTAAACAAACCACTAATGCTGAGTTCCATTCACCTCGGAAGTTGGAGCTGGGAATGATATCACACCTGAGCTGACCTCATTCCAGTACAAAAAGTGGGAAAACCAAGATGTGGGTAGCCATACCATTCTAGCCGGGTTAGCCATTGTTAGCAATATCTGTTAAAAACAATGCATTACGCTGTAACTTGCGCATACAAACACCATATCAAGATGTTTGCAGATAGACTGTGGACACGACTGTGTGTGTGACCGTTTTAATGAGACACAAATAAGACAGAAGTATTATTAAGCAGTATATTACTACTGTCGCTGCACAGAGCAACAACATGGATTTTGAGGTCAGGGTCGAAGAGTTTCCCTCGACTTTCAGAGTTGGAAATCCAACTTCAGGAGTCGCTCTAGTTGGAATTTCAACTTCAAAATTCTGACTTCCCAATGGAAATTCAGCACCATAAAGTCAAGAGGGTGTTAAATCACAACAAACTCATCATATTACATAAGATTAATATTTAAGCCATTGAGCTCTTTACCAGAAATTGTACATAATTGTTTGTGGTGTTGTTTACTAGTGCACGGTAAACATTTGTTCTCCCAACATCAGGTTTTATTATTAGTTTGCTAACTGGCTAAGTAGCGCCTTGAATCTGTCCAGTTGGACCTCCGGTTTCCCTTTTTGAAGGACGAATACAGACTATTTCCTCTCACACTGGCACAGGACGTACGTGCTAGTTGGCTGTTTGCTGTGGTCTTTGTGGTGTTTTCAAGTGCAGCTATTTGGCTGAGACACAAATGACTTGAGGCGACCCAACAGTCAGCCTTCGTCACCGCTACTGTAGTTGTTTGATGTCAGTTTGGTGTGTCTGGGTCTTTAGGTGTTGAGAGTTTCCTCCCCCCTCCAGCCTTTGGAATGCCTACAACACATCATACCCCCATTGTCTTTCAAACATACTGGCATATTGCCATGAAAGGAGATAAATGCCTTGACACCTGGGACTCACAAGTGTTCACTCAGGAATGTTGATTCCCACTTTTCAGTTGCGCATAGTATTTAAAAGCCATTTGCCTGTGGGGGCAGCAATAAAGAGGAAAGAATGCATTTGTACAGATGACTAATTGCCCTTCTTGATATTAACAACTGAAACATAAACCACAACCCAGACAGTGAATGGAGATGCCTCTCCCAGAGACTGATCATCCTCTCACATGTTTTTCCCAGTTGGAGTTGGAGATTCAAAGGATATCTGAAGCTTATGAGACTCTGATGAAAGGCTCTGCCAAGCGGGAGACTCTGGAGAAAACAATGAGGAACAAACTTGAGGCGGAGATTAAGAGGTTGCATGATTTTAACAGAGACCTGAGAGGTATGTGCCCGTTCATGTGTTGGTAATGCAAAGATTGCTTTTAATGTCATCCAGTGTGTGTAACCATCATGTTTGTTTTTATACAGATCAGCTTGACTCTGCTAACAAGCAGCGAGCAGCCAAGGAGGCCGAGTGTTCAGACCAGAAACAACACGTCTTTGTTAAACTGCTGGAGCAAAGTAAGTTTATGTCTGCACCAGTGTTTTATTAGAGAAGGGCTCAACACCAATACACCCCATTCCCCTACAGCTTAGCCCCTCCGTTTTGCACCTTCACATCTAGGGGTAGGGTCTCGATTCTTGTTGGGATACGGTTAAGTGCTGGGGCTACATGGCCCTCCGAACGGAGGTTATTAAGTGTTATGAGAAATCTTCAGCAAGATGGCTGCATGAGCAACAAAAGAAACTTACAGATGTATTTTCTCCATTTATAAAGATTTTGAAATTATGATAACCACTGGTAAGATAGGGGAAGATGCACCCCAGGGTTAGATTATATAGTACATAGGCCACAGTACTGTAGTACAAATTGCTAGCATTATTAGCTAGCTAGCAATCATTAGCAATGCTAGCTAGCTAAAATTTGCCAACATTTTTCGCAAGCTTGCTTGAGGAAGACATCCTGAAATAAAAGTGATTAGCCTGAGGTTAAGGCTCCAAGTCTTCTACAAAGTCAAATAGTGGGTTAGGGTTGAGATTTTAGGTCGTTTTAGGTCGTTAGTTACATTGTCAGTGTTGAGCTATTGCTATAGTCACGTCTGTTTATGTGAACGCCATCGAGCAGGGTCTTGAAGGCTTGTCCCATTTGATAGGGGAAAATTTCAACCAATACCCGCCGTAACTTTGTGCAGTGTGTCAAAGAGACTCATAAACAAGGGTTGGGGGTAAAATAACTGGGATTGGGCCAAACTGTCTGACAGAAAAGAATAGGAAGACTTGAGGATGTTTTCTTTTTAAATCCGATTTGACAAATCACTCTGCCGGGTGAAGCACTTAACAATGGCAGGAACATAGTTCAGCAGGGATTGGTTTCCTCCTTCAGTGAGGTGGTGTGTTATAAAAGCTGCGGTCCCACATGTCGGGACACAAATGGCTCTATCTCTAATGCTAAGAGTTGCTCTTGACACTGAGACGCCAGCTATTTTTCATAGCTGTAGTAAATGTGGCCTGGATTCCAGGAATTTTTATAGGTATTTCAGGCCGTCTCGGCATTAGGAATGCCGTCCTCCCCCTCACTTCCTCCCCCTATGCTCAGTTTTGCATCACTGCTGACTTCCCCTCCTCAAGGGGAACTAATAAGTCTGGGGCTCCAGGGCGTCCAGGCCCAACTCAACATGACCTCTGCCTCGCGCGCTTTCCTTGTTTGGGCATTTCTTTACCTCATGGTTCAATCATGATTGGCCAGTTGTGAATATTTCTTTACTCCCTTTCTGTTCTGTGCTGGGATGTGCTGCAGAGTAAACCCAACTAGCCTCAGTTTACTTATCTTTGTATTTGCCAAGTACCATTTTCGAGTCAATACATTTTTGTAGCATGCGTAGACATATCTGACAGTACAGATTAGTATGAAGCTGTTACATAATCAGCCATACTATTCTGTTACACATTACCCTGCTGGAATGAAATGCACCTTCCTGGGTATTTTAAACAACCATGTGATTTTCTCGAGCTGCAAAATCAAGATCTTTTATCCATCTGCTTTTCCTGGAAACAGTTATCTTGAAACAACCGGAGCAAATCCACATTTAAATCACGATAGTGGGATGTGTTGTGTATATTTCTTTGTTACAAGGACCACTTGAGTTATATTCTGAGCTGCTTGTTTACTTCACGTCCCTTGAAGCATTCCAGAGCTTTTCCCAGTACAAAGCTATGCCTGTGTGCGTAAGTGGATAAGAGGAAGTCTGCATTCCCTCCACAGGCATGCACTCGTGTTGTGTAATCAACCCCCTTTTTAAAGTGGCACAACAGATAAACTGGTTTTCCTTTCAATAAGGGTTTTTCTATTAAAACATGGACTGGTTTTTAAAAAGTAAATGAGATTTTATTATGTTGATTTCAAGTTTGCAGTACAGCCAAGTAGTTGTAACTCTGAGATTCATTTTTAGAAGACATGGTGTCAAATGGTTTGTCAGTGAACCTCATGCCTTGATGGCAGAGTGTACATGTCTCTTGTTGGGTCACATTCCATTCAAAATGTAACTCACTGGGCTAACGTGGCGCCTCACTGACCCATCAGTAGTCACTGAATGGTCCTAATATACAGCATATCCTTCTCTGGCATTCATTTGACCTCTGTACCTGCAGGATTTTGAGTTTTTTTGGGATTGTTGTGGCCTAAAATACCTGATTTCACAGCAGCTTTTCTTAAAAAATTACAATGCATTTTGCAATATTTTTAGCCGTTTGTCGTTTGTTTTGGGGTTTCTTGGTAAATTAATTGTGGTAGCAGGTGAAAATTAGCAAAAAAGTTGTGATTTTTTTTTTTTTGTTTAATTCATAAAGAAATCGAAGGCAACTTGTTCCAGTGAGAATACAAACGCACTTTTCTGAGTTTGTGATTTCTCCTACACTAACATTACCACTAACCACATATATTTTTTATCTTATTTTTTATTTTTGAAGATTTTTTGCCACGCCTTTTATTCCTTTTTTGATGGCGACAGTAGATAGAGGCAGGAAATGTAGGGAAAGAGATTAAAGGCATAACATCCAGCCTATGTTGTATGTGCCCTAAGCAATTGGCTATCAGGTCAGAGGTAATAACCCACCAACTTCATATTTTTCAGGATCACGTCACTTGCCTCTCAACCACCACTCACCACTTTCTCCCACCCTATCTGTATCTTAGATGAAGAGCAGCAGCGGGAGCGTGAACAGCTGGAGAGGCAGATACAGCACCTGCGCGTCTCCGGTGAGGAGTGCCAGCGGAGACGGGAGATGCTGGAGCAGGCTCTGGTTTCGGCACAGGCCCGCAACCGGCAGCTGGAGGAAGAACTGCAGAGGAAGAGAGCGTATGTGGAGAAGGTGGAGCGGCTGCAGAGCGCGCTGGCTCAGCTGCAGGCAGCATGCGAGAAGAGGGAGACACTCGAACTGCGACTGCGCACACGACTGGAGCAGGAACTGAAAAGCCTCAGGGCACAACAGGTGAGGAGAGGAAGTCATTAAACAGGCTTGTGTTTCTTTGTAGATGTTAGATGAAAAGACTGATATCACCCTCAGGTCTGTCCGCTACATATGAAGCAAGAGCCAGGTGTTGATTAGCTTAGTTTAGTATAAATGCTGGAAGCATACCAGCACCTTTAAGGTCACTAATTTTCCTTTGTTATGTTTATGATGTCAGTCTCAGAAAGAGGCAGCTGACCCCATGGCTTCAGAACCGAGCTCCTCCACATTGCAGCAGCAGCTGAGGGAGAAGGAGGAGCGTATTCTGGCCCTGGAGGCAGACATCACCAAGTGGGAGCAGAAGTACCTGGAGGAGAGCACCATGAGGCAGTTTGCAATGGATGCAGCTGCCACTGCTGCAGCACAGAGGTACGACAAAACATAGAGAAATATATCAAAGATTAAAATAACCTATAGTTAGAAACGTATATAAGTTTATGGAAGTTCTTTAACAGTCTATTTTATTTGCAGAGATACAACCATCATCAAACATTCACCTCGACATTCACCAAACAACAGTTTTAATGAAGACCTTCCTTTGTCGAGTCACAGACATCAGGAGATGGAGAACAGGTAAACATCCCTCCATGTCTTTGCTCCATGTACGAGCTTATGCCCACTTCTGTTGTTTGGGTTTTTGATCTAATGGTGTCTTTCATGTGTTAAGGATCCGCGCACTTCACGCTCAGCTCTTGGAGAAGGATGCTGTGATTAAAGTCATCCAGCAGCGCTCCAGGTGGGAGCAGGGCAAGGTGGAGAAACAGGGGCTTCGTCTCGCCAGATCCGTCCCCTCCATCAACACTATGGCCAGCAGCACAGAGAGTAAAGGTGAGTACAAGATGTTTGCTCTCACGCTTCAGGCAACAGAGGGGAATTATGCATCTTAAAAGTTTGGTATTTACCAACCTGGACCCTATTTACCCGTGTTTTTGTGTCTAAGTGACGAATGGGAAAAACGTTTTTTTTTAAATTGGTTTGGCGCTAAGCGAGAGGCTGCAATGTAACCAATCAATGGACATCCATTAAATGTGTTTGTTTTTGTCACTGACAGGCTCAGACTGTGATTATAAGTGTCTGACAACATTATGGAAAGAATCCTACAGAGACAGGCCTTTTTGTTTGGCGATAGCGATTTTAGGGCGGTCTCTGGTTAAACAAAAAGGATCTTACTCTTAAACAAAAAGGTCTATCTCTGTAGGGATCCTTTCCATGATGTTGTCAGACACTTAAAATAACAATCTGAGCCTGTCAGTGGCCAAAACAACTACTTTAAGTGGATGTGACGGTGCACAAATGACCCGAGTGGTTACATTGGAGCCTGTTTCGTCAATCCCTCTGCTGCGGTATCGCTCAATACTGGACCAGTTTCAAGAATTGTTGTTCCCATTAGTCACTAAGACACAAAAACATGGTAAAGGTTGGAAAATACCAACGTTACCCTTTAACGACACATGCTATCGAGCGACAACTGGCAGACTTGTCAGTGTCGCCAGACAGAATGTGCACTTCCTAAAAAAAAGTATTAAGTAGGAGACAACCCCTTTCATGCCCCTCAAATGGACAACGTGTTTTTAAACTGGAATGCATATCATCTCTCACTCCAGAATAGCCCGATCCAGAATAGTCATGGGAACAACTCCGCGGGGCAGATGTTCTGCAGTGTGTAAATGTGGATGTAAGCGGGTAATTAAGCAGCCTCCTCTCTTTGTCTGCATTTGTAGGAAAGAGCCTCTCAGATGACCAGACAGGTGCTGCTGCTGCTGCGCTGCAACCCCAACCCCGCATGGGGCCCAGGGGCCCAAGCCGAGATTCCAGCACCCAAAGTGACGAGGCCCCGCAGGAGCCTGAGCCCACAGCAGAGCCTGAGAAGCTAAAGATGTCTGAGGTGATACCAGCAGCTACAAGTGGTGGGTTTACTGTTCATTTAAGCATTTGACCACACAAACTCTTTAACTGTCAGCTCTTTGATCTTTATTCTATATGAGCACTATTTAAAATGTAACCAGACCCTGGATCAGGCCTGACTGATCCTAATTTTATATTAAACAAGTGCTTTTCTAATTTGCTCTTCTTATCTTCACTGTAGACTCCTCAGAGGAACCACTCAAGACATTCAAGAGCATCAACAGCTCAGACGCAGAGGTGGTTGAAATTCTCATTTGAGCGCTCGCTGCACAGACACAGACTGAACAGTGACAGCCAACGATGACAGAGTCTTTGGCCAAAGTCCTCGTCTACGTCTGACCACAAGTACAGAAAGACTGATCGTCCTACCTGAGCGGTTTCACCTGCATCAACATGCAGAGTCCAGAATGTGGCACAGTTTGCAGAGGAAAGCTGAGCTTTCCTTCTGCTGCACAAATTCAGACATTTGCTGCAAGAGACAGAAATAGAAAAAAAGGTACCTGGACAGTACTCTGCATTGTGATAGGAACTGGGCTGCTGATGGTGCATATACATATGTTGTGCATGTTACGTTTTGAGTTGTGTATTGTATTTATATTTGTAAATGCTGCTCATATTGTGATGTTACTTTTATGTGTGAGAGGTGAGAAGAATAAGGATCGCTCGCCTTGTTGCGCTCCACTTAAATTATACACATTTATACTCTCTTTTCTGGATTAAGCGCGCAATCCTTTTATTTTTTTGTTTGGTTTATTTTGAATTTCCAGTAGCGAGCCTATTATCATGCCCTCTGAAAGTCATTGGAATATTTATAATGTAAGCATCCTCCATGTTCTCATGCCATGTTTGGGGATTATTCTGTTTAACAGAGCCTGAATTAACAGTTGCTCCTCTCTTTAAAATACATTCAGGCCTCTGCTCACAGCTCAGCAAAGGATTTGTAGAACGTCTGCTCACTTCTCTCTTAAAAAAGCCCGCGAGGATTGACGGTGTTTCACAGGGGGTCTAATTTTCCAGATCCCGGGTTAATGTTGGGGGCCTCCGATGGCGACTGCCCAGCATTTCGCTCCGCTCCGCTGACATGCTGGAGCTAATCTTCTCACATTCCCCCGCTGAGGGAATGCTCCCGTTAAAGAAAAAGGCTATCTAAAGTCTGACCCCTCGCCCTTGTTAAAATGGCACGCATTCTCCACATGTTCTCTTCCTGGGGCTGGTTATTCCTTCGGAGTCGCGGTAGCTGGTTCTACTGCGAGCACAGAAATGGTCAACTATAATTGGCCTGCATTTGCTACTCTGTTTGTTGTCCCCATCACTGTGTTATATTCAGCTGTGTTTCCCCCATTGCTCAAGTATCTCACATTTCTGAGTGGACGACATCTTTAACGTGGAATCTTCTATTTATTTCTCCCTGCATAGTGTAGGATCACTGAACACTGCTGAATGTAGACTCCGATTCTCCAGGACTGTGTTTTTATTTAACTGGAATGTGCCACAGCTCAGATTTTTCCTCTTCAGAGGGAAATGCCGCTAAGCGAATAGCTAACTGTACAGAATTGCTGAATTATCATCACTACAACATTATCAACAGGAGTTATGTCTGAAGTTACACAAATTGCATGTGAAATCTCACATTTGACTGGTATTCCCCTTCAAACTCTGTCACCATATTTCCCGTCACAGTGCGTTTGCTGGTCGATGCAGTGTGTCAGCCTGACTTATTAATGCCCTTCACTTTTTTTTGGAATGTGTTTACATGAATGGCTATTTGAAGTGAGAGAAGTTAATATATTTTGTAGTTGTTTTTTTCATTTATGTACTTTTTGTTTTCTGGTGCCAAAGATGTACTCGTCTTCTAAGTTATAACCCGTGACAAATACAAAAGGTTCTGTTATGGTGCCTTGCTTGAGCTGGTTGACCCATTGTGATGTTGCTGTGAACTTTTGTAAAGGAAACATTTGTATGTATGCCTTAACATTTCACTATAATAGATTAAAATTCTTAATATATGTCTGATAAAAGGCTTCTGTTGTGATTCCTTTCACTGGTTTAATACAGTATAGGCATCATTTTATATGATTATAAAACTGTACTGAACATCTGAGGTGTCCGATAGATGTAATATTTAACGTCTATCAACTCGACTCAAGACCTTCACTGTTAGTTTCTTCTGCACCATTATTTTGCTGTGCTCCATCTTGATCAATAAAAAACAAAGTGATGTTCTACAAGTTGACAATAACCTCTTACAGTTGCCCATTTCTAAATTTAATATATAAACCGATGAAATACATCAGTAAATACCCCACTTGTGAATTTTGAAACATCTAGGTGTCTTAAAAAAGGTGGTTGCTAACAAGTGGCTAAACGAGACAACAGAACGTCATCATGCAGTGGTGGTGACATCAAGTCATCCAACTTAGTGTTTGTTTATAGCCTAACATCAGCTTTTTACTTTTGGCAGTTGCATGTACGCTTCAAGAATCAAAAGTGGTGTTCATTTGTGAGGATTATCTAGCTGGAAAAAACGTGCAAGTATCAAACTTTTGTTTATTTTCTGAAGTAATCCAAAATCCATTGGAGAAATCCCACTGGCTTTTTGTTGAGGGAACCAAATGATGATGCTAACTTCTCTGTCGGCCTACAAAAAAATGTCATCCTTGCAGTACACTACTCGCCTTACAGCCATATACAAAGGTTTGTTATTTTACTGCTAACATGTAAAGGGACAGGTCACCCCAAATATCAAAAACGCATTTTCTCCTGCTTACTTGTAGCGCTATTTATCAATATAGATATATCAGCCATAGAGATGTCAGAGCTGGTAAATGCCATTGTATTCAGACATAGGATCAGTTCTAAACTTTATTTTATTTTGGGGAAAAAAGGTTAAAAGTGCAAGAGGAAAAATAATTAATGTGTAAAAAAAATCGCCTCTGGTTTTGGAGACAAAAGATTTATACATACAATTTAGAAAAACTAGACTAAGACGGTTTTTGTGTTACCTCTAAGCCATGCCATGGAAGACTGTGTAAGTTGATTTCTTTTAAACTACAGATATTAAAGGGACAGTTCACCCAAAAATCAAATATACATATTTTACCTCTTACCTGTAGTTCTATTTATCAATCAAGATTGTTTTGGTGTGAATTGCAGAGTGTTGAAGATATCGGCCGTAGAGATGTCTGAATTCTCTCCAATGTAATGGAACTAGATGACACTCGGCTTGTGGTGCATTTAAAAAACTCAACAGCAATGTCTCTTTCTGGAATTCATGACCCAGTTACTCAAGCTAATCCACAGACCTTGATGCGAGCAGTTTTGTGTGGAGACTATTTCTTCTCTGCTGAACTACACTTGCCAAGCAGAAGGAAGTGTGCATCTACTCATGTATGAGACGCTTGTGCTTGTGACAGCTGAGATGTACCCTTAACATTAATGGTGTCCTCCTCGGCTGAGCTGCAATGTTAGCTAGCTCATTGGTGCTAGGTGAGCTAGCAGTAGATGCACACTTCCTTCTGCGGTGATATGGTTGGCAGGTGTAGTTCGGTAGAAAGAAAATAGTCCCTGCATGAACCTGCTCACAACAAGCTCTGTGTATTATCTGTACTTCAGACACAGCTGGTGCATTTTGTACCTCTTAACCTCAGAAGAATTCACTTAATGTAAAACTAACCTATCAGTCGACTCTAGTCACACCATTGCAGAGTAAAGAGGAAAGTTGGGAAAGGTCTGAAAGCCCAAATAAAATGTATAAACTGTTAAATGTATGAAATTAGTGAACCTTACATTTTAAGCAAGCCTATGAAACTTAAGCATAATCAAACATGGTGTGCCAGTAAAGTCAAGAAGAGACACAAAATCAGTTAAACAGCTGTCTAACGTTAGCTAATGTTGGCTAACATTAGCCACTTTTTAGCTTATGGTCATACCAGACCAAGGAAGGCTGTCCCACTCAAATTGTGTATTGGATTAAGGAAAGGTGGGTTTTACAGCTAATTCTTTTTTAATAGCAGTGTGTGTTCATTTTTCCTCTGAGTATCAAGATCTTCCCCTCATGTTTAAGATGTGGCTGTAATATGGTTGTATTTCTGTCCTTCATGGAGAATATGGAGGCTGTGGTCAGCTTGAATCCATGGTGATCATGATGAGCGGTTTTTACAGTGGACAAAATGTGTCAATGTTTCCAGAGACTGTCCTTTAACCAGTCCTGAGGAACAATGCATCTCACTGCTTCAGTATGTTCCAAAGTGTTGTAACTTCACCAAAATATGGCTAAATATATAATTGGTACAGAGTGGTACTGTCCTTTTGGTTCACTGCTCAGCACTTCCATTACGATTGTCTGCCCAGCACCAAATGGCAGACATGCAATGTTAGCGACTAACATGGTGAAGCATTTTACAGCTAAAGAGACATACATTACCCTCAGGAATCGGTGGAGACCCAAACAGAGCTAAAAGGTCAGTGAATATATTCGCCAGGTGGCCAGAAATACAAAATCTAAATGAATGCCAACAATGTTAAGGTGATGTTGTTTTTACAGCTTGTTATGCTGCCACCAGTTGGCTCAGGGGAATAAAATAAACTACCGTAAAACTTCGATTAGTAGCCCAGGCTAGTATTTGCTTAAATCACCGAACTCAACAGGCTTATATTTGGGACAGGTGACAGTGCTTTAATTCCTTTTACACAAAACTCTTGCTCAGCAGAGATGGGAGAATACATTCATATTATCTGAAGTAGTATGAACATTACTTGTAGAAAAAATGAGGTTTCGTTTAACATATCAGTTATGTATCATTCATTTGATCTAAGTCTGAGAGACAGGGCATCAGAGAGTGAACATTATGACACTCGTTTTATGGCACCTGGCATAGCAACACCACTTAATCCTGTTAAAACAATATTAATAACTTGGATTAATTTTCATGGAAAAACCATTTTGATTTTTTTTTGATCAGTCAACCCTTATGGACTAAGGAAATATAGATAACTTACTGGGTTATTGAGGACTGAACACATATTCTGACTTTCTGACAGCTTTAGAGGAATGGAGTCACTACTTTTTTTTTTTTTTTTTGTCCCTCTTGTCTTCCATGCCGGTAAATCTGAATGGATCATTCTTTGGTGCTTGTGGTTTTGGTAAAGTGAAGTGAATGACTGAATTGTGGAGAATCTAACCAAACTAACAATAGCCATGTTTCCATCAGCCTGTTTAGATACGCATCTAGAAGTATCGCATCGGAAAATTATGATGGAAACACCAAAATTCGAATTAAAATCCCCTGATTCGCACAAACTAAAATACGCTCGCTTTAGCCGGGTTTTGGTTGATTCGAAAAAATGTTGATTCGCAAAACGGGGGATGGAAACAGTTATGTTCGAATTAAGTCTGACATAGCGCACCTCTCTCCATGGTGATATCCACACTCCGGGTCGGGAAGGCAGTAATGCATTTACAAGCTGGTTGCCAACCGCCAGAAAAAGTAGAAGAAGAATGCGAGACTCGTTTTGTTTCGAGTTCGTAGTTTTCACCAAAGTCCGTACATTTAATGTAAACACACAGGATTCTTATTTCATTTAATGCGCATTTCCCAGTGATTCGAATCAGTTTTGGATGGAAACATAGTTAATGTGTAGCATGTCTACACTGACAAAAAACATTCATATTTGTATGTCCCATTTATACAGCTATCTAACGTTAGCTTAACTGGGTCGCCAACTTTATACATCCAAAAAACTTCTATAGAAATGAATTGCCTGGCAACCAGACCAGGCCTGTAATTGTGACAGGCCTTTATTTGTCAAAATGTGTAGAAACACTGGGTTAGTACAGGAAACTAGGCGTGTAATCGGGACTAGGCTTTTAGTTGAAGATTTACGGTATGCTGTGATTATAATTATCCTTATGAGAGCCACGTCACTGGATGATTATCTGTACAAGAGTGGCAGTTTTATTTCAGTCACATTCAAAAACAGCTATAGTGTAAATGAATGAGGAAAAATAACTGCAACATTACTCGGGATGATAAAATCGTACTTCCATAATTTTGCAATTTTTGGTGGGCATTGTTGTGACCTAAAATGTCTAAAAAAAATTGCAATGTTTTAAGACTTTTTTCGATGAAACTGTGGGAGTAAGTAAAAATTCCAAAAATAGCTGCAACTTTGTTTGTGTGTTTTTATTAAAAATCAAGAGCAAATTCTTCCGGTCAAAACAACACTGTTCTTAGTTTCTGATTCATACTACACTAATGTTACCCCTCACCGTGCACATATAATCTAACTCACCTTGATTTCGGATGCAACAGTCATGGCGATTTGTCTCGTCTATTGTCCATGTGTTTCAGCCGTTCTCCGGGTGTGCTTTTTATCCCAAAAGTGTTTGTCATCGACAACCTTTTTGATCCTTAGGGAGTTGCGTTGCACAGTCTTTAGCTGTGATTTTTGTTGGTAAATGTGAGACATTTGTGTGGCATGTTTGCATCTTCACTGCCAGAAACAAGAAGTAAGTTTGGTGACTCATGGGAAACTACGATGATCGGTCAAATTTGCTGAGAAGTTGCATGGATTGGACAAAATTTAAAGTTTGTGCACGATTCACAAGGATTGGTTGAATTTTGAATTGATTAATTATTGTAATCAAGACATCACCACATCCCAGAGGGGCTGATAAAACATTTCCCTGCTCATAACTCAAAGTAATTTGATAGTATGAAGCTCAGTTTTGTGAGGAACCCACTGTCTTTATCTAGTGAGACATAACCTTGGCACCATTTGTGATAACACTATCAATTTTGATAAAAACATCATAAATTCCAACAACAGTATTTCCTCAGAGGGATGGACTGTCCACAAATCCAGATCTCAGTCTTTTTGTCCTGTCACTAACTTTCCAAGTTTTTCTGACTGAATACCTTGGATACACTCTTCGCTGTTTTGAACACAATGCCTTCGTGACATTTACCCGTCACCTAACTGATAGAATGCGGCCCTCATCATCTGTTTTCCATTATTTATCAAGCAAGCAAGCCTCTGATGACAGACAAACATCAGTAGTGTTGTGCTGTGAGCTGTACTTTGTGGTCTGTACATCAAATCCCAAGCAAATGAAGAAATACCTGGAATTTCATCCAGTGTCATCATCAGCAACTGCAAATTCTGAGAATATGAGCCTGTATTGTCAGTCGGTGCATGAAAGTTGGAGTACAAACGTAGACTTCTGATAATCTTAAGTCCGAATTCTATGTCGCCAGTTTTTTGGCTTTTATGGGAGTTTATTTTGTATGATCTCTCTAGTAAAGGTTGATGCAGCCTTTACAAGCAAAGATTCTTCTCTAGACTTTTAATGTAAATATTTTTGCCTTCCTTGTTCCCCTGGTGAGCTTGGGATGGCATTCCATAGATGCCACACATTTTCCTCCTGCTGCCTTTACTTGTTGTAGCCAAGTGCCACTTTTCTCAGCTCAGAACGGCTGCAATAATAAATCTCCATCTGCTGAAAGTCTTTTTTCAGCTGAGACACGTGTAGCACCTTGGGGTCTGTGATAGACCACTATTTTTTCTGTCCCATTGGAGCTAAGAAAGATGATATTTCAGGCATTTCACCCTGCCACTGATATCAGAACATGTAAGACAAGATCCCCCACCAAACTGTGAGATGTTAGGGGGTTCTGTAGGTGAAAGGTTATGATGACGTGCCAAGTTTGAGCAGCTTCTCCCGGGTGAATCATTCCTCGCGATGC
This sequence comes from Epinephelus fuscoguttatus, assembly GCF_011397635.1. Classification (NCBI taxonomy): domain Eukaryota; kingdom Metazoa; phylum Chordata; class Actinopteri; order Perciformes; family Serranidae; genus Epinephelus; species Epinephelus fuscoguttatus. Next base: position 37,318,957 of record NC_064761.1, read on the forward strand.
TCAAGTGTCCTAAAAGGAAGACATTTCAGTGCTACGTACGTGTATGCATTCCACTCACATCTGGAGTCTTACAGGAATGACCATGAGTGTTCTCAGGACTGTATGCATTTATCGCCGTGATTTCACCACCCAGAGACTGTGAATGGTTCTCACTTGACCACAGCATCAGTCACCGTGGATCAAGAACAGATGTCAAAGTTATGAGATAATAAGGTTTTGTTATTTGTCTGTGGAGTCATGTGAAATAACGTGCGTTCTTTACATGCTGTCTTTGCTCTGCTTATGTTCGCCTTGCCTCTACAGTTAATGCACTTTTAAAGTTATGCACTGTTTGTATCATAATGTGAGTAAATCAATGTGTCTGGCAGCAACAGAGGGGACAACTGGTAACAAATCATCTGTCTCCTTTTGGAGGCTTTTGAGCACATTTCGCACTAAAAGTCTGTGTGAAATACTTGGAAAAATAGCTGCAGAGCTCTGTGTTTTGCCTTAATTTCCATGGAGATTCCAAAACTTCCTGCCTACAGCAGTCATGGAATGTGCCCCCACCCCCTTAACTTTTCCACATAAATCAGGGCACCGTCCTCTAATTTTAGGGCTGTTACTGAGATGAAGCAAACCTCTCAGATAGCTAGGACACTTGCAGCTAATTTTTAGGCCCGTGGCAGATGCAACATTGTGTGGCTGATATGGCAATGGTATGAAGGTGTTTTGATTTGGGTGGTGACTGTGGTCGAGCAGCAGCAAGAGCACCACACCTGTATCACCACATCATATCAAATGTGAGCCTTGTTGATTGGACTTAATCATTTAAGCGGCTCTGATCAATATTTTCATTAGGAATGGATCAAAGGACTTAAAGGAACAGTTCACCACAAAATCAGAAACACATATTTTTCCTCTTACCTCTTGTGCTGTTTGTCAGTCTAGATTTTTTTGGTGTGAGTTGTCGAGTGTTGGAGATGTCTGCCTTCTCTTCAGTATAATGGAACTGGATGGCACTCGGCTTGTGGCGCTCAAAGCTCCTCAAAGATAATCCACAGACCTCTCTGTGAGCAGTTTCATGTGGGAACTATTTTCTTTCAGCTCAACTACACCTGCCAACTGAATCACTGCACAGTTTACTGCTAGCACACCTAGCCAGCTAAAGTTACATGCTGTCACGAGCATTAGGCTCTTGTCCATGATTCGATGCACGCTAGAGCACTGATTCTATGCTCAAGCCCAACTGGCCTGAAATTACGGGTTGTAATTTCAAATTATTGCTCTGGGCTTGAATCGTATCGGGTTCTCACCAATTTAGCAGTTTTTTAAAAATGAAACTGGCAGTTGTCATGCGTAAATGGCAGGACTTTTGATGATCCGAATCAAGAGGGAAAGAGAGCGAAAAAGGCGACTGAGACTGACAGAAAGGAAGTGACAGAGCAACTGAGCAGTATAGTGGAGTGGAGAGCGGGACAGAAAACGAGAGAAAGATAGACTGGGGTATGCAAGGTGACTTGGTTGGCAGTGTTTGCTTCTGCCTCCCCAGCAGTTTGAGTGGTATGTGTGTGATCAGCATCTGCGCACCACGTCGCCATGGACCACTGTGCACACTAGATGCACTGAGAGATACACGAAAAGACAGACCATTGAAATAAGGAGGAGAAGACGGACAAATGGTGAGAGGAAATACATCAGCCCTTAGCTTGTAATAAATATTTTGACATAAAAAAATACAGAATATAACTCTGGCTTTTTAATCATGCTCGGGCCCAAAACTGCTGCCCTGGGTTGGGTCCAGCTTGGACAGAAACTGTGCCGATTCATGCAGGGTCAGGCCTGATTTTTTGGGCCTGGTCAGAGCTCTAATGCACGCTTCCTTCTGTGCAGTGATACGATTGGCAGGTTTAGTTTGATCGAAAGAAAATAGTTCCTACATGAAACTGCTCACAACAAGGTCTGTGGATTATCTTGAGTAACCAGGTCATGATTTCTGGAAAGAGACATCGCTGTTGAGCTTATCAAATATATATTTTTTGAGGCACTTTGAGCAGCACAAGCCAGTATACTAGACAGAAGACAGACATCTCAACAGCTGATATCTCCAACACTTTGCAACTCACACAAAACCAATCGAAATTGACAAACAACAATACGAGTAAGAGGACAAATATGTATTTTGATTTAGGGTGAACTGCCCCTTTAAACTTTTTTGGTCAAAGATCTTGCTGTTTGTAAATACTGGTGTGCAAATGAAAAAAGAAAAGGGAACAAGACTGCCTTCTGCTTCTGCCAACCTCAGTGATTTATGAGTATCTTAACATCGCTGACCCTTCACCTAAGTGCACACTATTCACCTCACAGTCCCTCAGAGGTCTAGTCAAGTACATCGTCATTTACATACACCTGGGCCATAAAGGCTTTTATAAAACATCCTGCATGTTGAGGCATGGCCACTAAATTCCCCAGCTGTGCTCACTCACTCACATACACCTGTTGGTATGTTGCTTTAGCCGAGAACTTGTAAAACCTTCATGAATGCATTCTTTGTATGCTACCTCTGATTAAAGTGATGCGAGTCAACATGAAATTCAGTAGAATTAATTTTTCACAGTGAAGTAAGCAGATATGGGGAAATGTCATCACCAAGTTTACAGCGGTGCGTTTGAATTGTAGAGTGAGTCAAGCTTAGACTGAACCGGTGTGACAGCTATTAACATGTGTTCGCTGATGGGGGATTTTCACGCAGACAATCTTTAACTCATCTTCTATCTTATGGTCTCTGACATTTCACGTACTAATGTTCCATTTACTCATTCGTCTATGTTGTTAATTACTCACTGGCACTGTAGATTTAAAAAGACCAACGTTTCACAGGTAACTAGGTCGCACCTGGCCACACAGTGTCTGATCTCTGCCGCTGACTCAGGTGTCATTGTCTTCATTTAGCCTGCAGAGCTTCCTCCACAGTGCGTCTCTCTGTGTTGCTTCAGACACACAATATTTTGACTCATGCGCTCATTCCTTTCCTACAGTGAATCAGTCTTTCTGGGTTGTGCAGCTCAGCTGATTCATTGGGAACCACTGGCAGTTTGAGACTGTTCCAGCCACATAGCCATGGTGAATGTGGTGCCTCATGCATGCTTCACGGAGAACACTGTCCTCTGGGCATCGACTCAGACATAGGTTGAGGTTAGATTCCTGAGACAGGGTTAGGGGTTACACAGTCTACAAGTGAAGCAAAGAAGTATATAAGGGTGCTTTCAGACCTAGAGTTCATGCTTTGGTCTGAATCAGGGACTAATTTTGTCACAAAGTTGTGTAATTGCCTAGAGTTGGTTCGTGTTCTCACGGCAGCATTTACAAGAGGACCAGATCAAATTGTGCGAGAAAGCTGCTCTTGATTGGTCAGAAATTCCATGTGGGAAAAATCCAGGAAGTAAAGCAAACATTGAAGAAGAGTACACTTGCAAGATAAATGTGACACTTTCTAATGTCACAATGGAGGGACAACTACGCAGGTTGATTTTAGCGCTGCTCATCGTGGACTATATTGCTGTCATTGTTCATTTTAGTCAAACCATACAGTTTGAAAACGAGGCGCGGCTCCAACTAGAAAACAATGTTTTGATGCACTGGATGTGCTGAATGTGCATATTAAGGCAGTACAGGAGGAGGTGCACATTAATAATCCTCCAGGACTGTAACATGCTCATGTTTAACCCAAACTTGTGTCATGTGACTGCAGTTGGTTCAGATCCAGGTCAGAACACGTTCTCACCACAAACCAACCGCACCAGAGTTCATTTGTAACCAGACTGAGACCACCTTTTCAAGAAGGTCACCGTCTGGTTGTTTTGGTGCGCACCTGAGTGCGATTGCTGTGTTCTCACCTGCCCAAACAAACCACATTTTGGGGGCAAAAAAAACTTGAGTTGAATCGAAACAAACCACACAGGGCAGGTGTGAAAGCACCTAAGTCCAAGTCAAGTTCAAGACCTTTGGGCAAGTCCAAAGAGACTTTAGTCCATTTTATTTGATTAGTGTAAACACCATGTACCGTACCTAGACACGGAACTTGGATGCGTGCCCGACTCCACTTGAAAGGTGGCCTCAAGTATTGTGTGCATCAGGTGTGAAATCCACCTGTACCAAAACGAGGATGTGGACTGCTATTCAACGCAAGAAGCAGTCAGTGAGAAGAGCTGCCAGGGCTTTTATTAGTGCTGCAGATATCCTCTGATATCTGTATATGTGTGCAGAGCTCACCAATCTCTGAGCTGCACAGCCATATAGGGTAAAATATGAACAGCAAACCGTACTAGACATAATGCAAAGGCTGACTTGTATGGGCTTTGGATCTTGCAATTGTCGCTCTTTTCTACACTGTAGCGGCAGCTGAGCACCACAACTTGAGTGCCATCTATCATTCGTTGATTAATTTTCTGTAACCGCTTATCCTGTTAGGGGTCACGAGGGGCTGGAGCCTATATCAGCTGACACTGGGTGAAAGGCAGGGTTCACCCTGGACAGGTCACCAGACTATCACAGGGCTGACACATAGAGACAGACAACCATTCACACTCACATTCACAATCTAGAGTCACCAATTAACCTGCATGTCTTTGGACTGTGGGAGGAAGCCGGAGTACCTTGAGAAAACCCACGCTGACACGGAGAAAACATGCAAGCTCTGCATGTTGGGGTGAACTGTCCCTTTAATATCTGTTGTTTAAAAGAAGTCAAGCTACACACTCTTCTATGGCACGGCTTGGAAGCAAACAAAAACCTTCTCAGTAAAGTTTTTCTAAACTCTATGTATGAATCTTTTGTCTCTAAAGCCAGAGGCGATTTTTTTGTGAAAGGTCAACACATTAATTATTTTGCCTCTTGCACTTTTAACCTTTTTGTCCCAAAATAAAAATGGCCTCAGGGAGTTTACTTCCCTTGAACCACTCAAATGTCCCTCTGTGGAGGCAAGCTGCAGATATGTTATGTAGAAAAGTAGTTGTGTCCTCTAAATGTGAAGATAGTCACAGATACGGTTATTTAAATAATTGACGGAATGGTGGAAGTGAGAGCCGTGCATCATCGTCATATCTCTGAATAATACCCAGAAAAACAGGGAATCCCCGTACAGCGAATCTAATAAAGCACATGTCATGCACTGTTTTACCTCTCACAACCGGATGACCTGAGACACAACATCTTTAGATTTACACAAGTAATGTAAACCCACTGTCACTGATAATGGCAACATGGTAGTCTGTGCCAGGGTTGCACAGTAGTTAGGATGAGGCCTAGTGCCAGATTTTGCGTTGAAACAGCCACTGTATGTTTTATTGTATCATCACATGATCAAACATAGAATTGACGTTGGACAACAACAGCATACCTATTACCAATCTGTATCTGAAAAAGGTACCAGATAAAATGAGACATTATTCATTAATTGGATTTGTTAAACAATTTATTTGTAGTTTGTATCGTTTATCTAAAATGACCATGTAATTTTATTGTAGATCGAAGAATTATTGACGAAGATGGGGAGAAAATAGGGAGTGCTGCACTGGGTTAGGGCTCTATGTAGTTAGTCGGCCAGGGTTTACCCAGGGTACCTTGCACGTCATATCTGGACGTAGAAAGGTCCATGACTAAACGTTAATATGTGATGAGGTCGGAGAACATGTCATCAGTGCTATTGCACATTTAAAAGAGAGCATATAAAAACACTCAAGGATTCAACCTCACTAATACTAGTTCATTTGGTCGTGTTTCTGAGGTGGCGAGTTGAATCAGTTGCAAGGACCCATTCTCTGGTCTAGAGAGAGCAGGCCGTCCAACCACTCTCTCTACTTGCCCCCCCTACCTCATCGGCCCTGGTGCAACAGTACAGGCAGGCAGTGGCCTGTACTATGTGCGGTTGGATTCCAACCTGCGACCCTTTGCTGCGTGTCATCCCCCATTTCCTGTCACCCTCCAGCTGTTCTGTCCACGTTATTCCTAGCCCCCATGATACCTTGCGTGAATTATGTGTGCAACTATGTGGTAACAGTAATTTATTCTTCTTTCCAAAAACACACCACCTGTTATAGCTCAGACAGGATTATGCGATCATACCTTTGCCATCTCTGACAGCCATTTCAAAGCATTGTTTTTTTCCCCCTCGCAACCGAGCATGCTAGCAATTAGCTTGCCTTGCCACATTAAAATATTGTTAACTTTAACATGGCCCGAGCTAACTTAAGGTAACATCTGCTCCTTCTAAAGATGATTTCTGATTTCTGATGATAAAAGACGGGGATATCATGAACTGATGTCGCGTGACGGACCTGTCAGTCTACGTGTCATTCTCTTCTGCTAATTCTGACACTTTTTCGCTAGGTCTGGTGAAACTCTTGTGGTTTTATTTCTCATATCAGTGATTACCATGGCAACAGGAACAATCCATTTTTGTTCTGGTCACATATTCAACACGGTTGCTGAAGACACAATTTTAGCTTGGACTGGTTGTTAGTCGTTACAGACACGGACGGTGCAACAGGGGGTCCATGTCATTGGTCCGACAGCCCATTGGTCCGACAGCCCGTTGGTTCGACATCCCATTAGTCCGACTGTCCGCAGTGCTGAACGGCTCGCAGCAGGCGTATGGTGCGCCGCGACCGGCTCTGGGTCAGCTGGGAAAGGCTTGAGGCGGAGCAGGCTCACGGCTCATGTGTTTGTCACTTTCTTTTTCATTTTAACCCACACCATGATCTTTTCCTGACCCTAACCAAGTGGTTTTTGTGCCTAAACCTAACCAGACCTTAACCACAGGGCATCATGATGATTTCGGAACGGACTTCGGAACAATGTGTTTAATATGGTCAAACCAATGGGCTGTCGGACCAATGGGCAGTTCCCGCAACAGGTACCAGAGCTCTGCAAAGACATTTCAGAAAATACTAAGTTAACATTGGTTAAATATGAAAATAAATCAGTATTTGCTAAATTGAAAGACAATTACTTTCGATAACAGCCAGCATTGGCGGTTAGCCACCAAGAGTAGCCACTGGGACGAACCACAGTCAGTCTATGGGACTAACTAAGTTAATGCTACCTCCGCTATCTCACAGGAAGTTGTGCCCATAATCATTTTTATAGTAGTGCCCTCAGGAATAAGGTGGATAATAAAGGTAAAAGCCGTAAAAAAAAATGTACGTACCAACAAAAGCCAAAAATGGCAAAAAGAAAATCTTCAACAGTTTCTACAATCAGGCTTACATCTCACCATCTGCATCGCCAATTTCTCAAAAATGTTCATGAGCATGGGTCAAAGTTTCTCCCATTAAGTCAGTTTTATAGATTTGTTTTTACAACTTTTGCATGGGCCGTGGTGTACGCCTCTTTCAGGGCTTGTTTTGTGCATACACGATGTTCATAAATGAGACCCCCGGTGTGTGCAGTCCTGGAATATGAACCCAGAACAAACTGCTCCCAGAAAAGTGTCAGAAATATTTCTAAAGTACGTCGTAGAGATGGACGTTATAAAAAGCCACTCTGACTTATCATGGCAGGCACGGCCACATGTGTTACTAATAACATTAACAATGGCTCTGTTATACAAGTGTAATACGCCGTGACAGTGTGACAGTGCGCCAGCATGCACAATACCAGGACTGTGAAACTGAGGCAGCTCCATGGAATTTCAACCATCATTAATTGCGTTATTTATATTTGTGTTTTCCTTCTGTCACATGCCAGAAAAGGCCTCTGGACAAATTCTCTTCTGCTCAGCTCAAGAATTTTCCTCCACACACTTGACCTCTGGGTCAAAATCTCATCATGTGTCAGACAGAAGAGTCCTCAGACATTTCTGTGATTGGCTACTGCCCTCTAGTGTTCTGTTAAAGTATTGCAGCAGCACTGATGCACTGGGAGGGCTCAGATGTTAGTTAAAAAGCCAATCAGATCATTTAGCGGGAGACCGGCACCGCGATGGTCACGTGACAAACGGAAACAGCCGAACTTCAACTTGACTTGAACTTGAACCCTTTACTGTTTGGAGCTGTAACGACGACACATTGTCAAATACACAGCCAATGACGGGATTAAAAAATAAATTTATTTAACTACGCAGTCACAGAATAACTTTGAGGAACTTGTACTTTACTTTATAAAAACTATACAGCTCTCTCATTCTTTAACAGGTGAATTCTACATACAGTACAGTATTTTTCCTTTATTTTTTTTTAATTTTTAGTGTTTGCAGCAAGTGAAAACCTACTTGGCAATAAGCCTTATTTAATTTTGATTCTGCTTTATTGCATTTCATAGTCAAATATTGCACTTTCTACTCTAGAGGATTATCTATAGATTAAAAGTTTATGATGCACTGTTAAAGACCGAACTACCAAACATGAAACTGCATATGCATCACCCAGCTACAGCATTAAAATGCCCCCTTACATGTCGTGCATCAGTAATAATATTAACCAAATCATATCGTATAACAGAGGATATGCTTCAAGTTTGAGTTATTCATTTATCACGGTGGAGCCTAAGACTTTCATTTAATTATCATATTAAATATACAGGCCTACACTAAAAAGAAAAAGAAAACCAAAGTTAAAACAAAATGTGAATCTAAACATAGAATACTGCAAGTAGAAATAAGATATGCAATATAACATAAATTGCATATAAAATCAAGTAATACAAATTAGACATTTCAACTGAACATAACTGAATGTAAACAGGAATGTAGTAAAATATATTTGCATAGAGTTGTAAAACAATAGCCTAACTAAAGATGAATAGAAGGTAAAGTGACAGTAAAAATTTAAAAAATTTAAATATTAATATTTGTCACATTTGCCAATACTCTATAGGCCATGATTTCAGAAGTATTTTGAATGCAGCAATATTTAAACAGAGGATCAGAGAACTTCTTCTACCACTGGCCAACTGTAATCTATAGAAAACGACTGTGCATAATATTCTGTAACATTCAGTGGCGTAAGGAAGTTAGGATGAGCCCCAGTGCATGATATGGTGCATGTATTGTCTTGACACAAATAGAGACTTGACATTGAACAACATCAGCATACATATTACCCAGCAATCATCACTGCATATCTGAGAAAAATATCAAGGACAATTGAATATTGAAGACATTTAATTGAACAGTTTTTATATATATATATTTTAATAGATTTTATATCTTGTGTAGAGAAAGTCTGGAACAATCTGCCCAAGGAAATCAGGTCAGTCGAATCAGTGATCTCTTTTAAATCCCTTCATAAAACAAACTTTTATTGGAGAACCTTTCCGGATTTTACTTAAGTTTTAAGTTAATCTCAACTGTTTTTTTAATTCCTCCATTTTGTTTTTATCTGTTCTTTTAAAATGTGTTGTTGTCATGTCTTGTCTGTTTTAATTATTGACATGTAAAACACTTAGTAACTGTTTTGAAAAAGTGCTCTGTAAATAAAGATTATTATTATACAGATTATTTAAAAAAAAAAATAAAATGGAGTAAAACATGGTGTGGATGGGTTTGCCTTTTTGTTGACATATATAGCAAATGGCACCATTTTTAAATTAGTCACTTGTTTAATTATTCCTCTTGAACACAAGAATATATTCAAGGTGAATCTGATCCCACTGCACTGTTTATATTAACGCCCCTTCTGGAAGTGCTAGTAGATTAGCTTCAGTGCTAACTCGGCTCCTTCCGCCGACCACGTGACTCTGCAGTTCGGTCGCAGCGGTTCCCCTGAGACCCCCCCCCCCCCCCCTACCTCCCTCCCCGCCGCAGTCTAGGTTGGTCAAAACATTTTCGGAGCTCCGATTGGTCAGCGACATGGGACTCTCTCCTCTGATTGGTCGCCTGACACAGGGAGGTCCGGTTCTTCTTGAGCGTTCTTCCGGCTTACATGTTGGGGGAAAAAAAGAAAAGACGAATGGAAAAATTGTAATCCACAAAACGACCCTTGCCTTGTACCTCAGCGATACGGTAATATCCACACACATGTAGAAACATGTTCGCTTGTTGAGCCCGGCGAAGTTTACGCCTTTGTACTCTGTAGAAAGTTCAGGATTTAGCACGGAAAGCAGGCGGCAACAGCGGGGTTAGCATTCTAACGTTAGCATTCTGCTAAGCTAAGATAGCTGGCTAACAAGGTAGCTTTCTAGTTTTTAAGATTACCGAGCAACAGTGAGCGTTTTCTGACACAGCGGATATCGTGTTTGGTTGTTTTGTTGTCGGCAGTCGAAAAGGCGTTTTTGTACCAGCAGGTAAACTTGATATTTGATAAGCAACGATACAGTTGTTGTCGGGCAGTTTTGTCATATGATATTGACCATATAACGGCAAACAAAGGTCCACAGAAATGCTGTTGTCTGGTTTTTCACAGTGAAATGTATTTGTGAAGGTTTCAGTTTGTAGCAGCACCAGTTGGTTTGTGTTACCGACTTGCTGCTTTGCTAGCTGCAAAGCATAATACTCCGCAGTGCTACTTCACCCTCAGTGTCCCCGCGCCGCCTGTAAATGGTTAAACTGGTTGGCTTTTGTTATTGTAGCACTGTCGTACGTGTTTAATTTGAGAGTTGCAGCTATTAACTGATGTTTTAAAGATGTCCTAAGTGTTTGCAACATCTTTGCCTAGACGTCCATTGCTAATGAAATAGAAATCACCAGAACCGCCCGGTCACATTCTGGAGATAAAATACATTTTTAATTATTTATAGCTTGAAAGAAAAAAGCAGATTTAAACAGAAAGGCTCTTCCAAAAAATTTAAAAAGATTTGTGGCACTTCTTTGTCATGCAGTTAAATTACCTTCCCAGTTATCCCCCATTTTATCTTATTTCAGGGTGTCTACAGGTTCTTTAAAAAGTCTTAATATGTCTTTTATTCTAAGTAGTCTTTAAGTTGAATTTTTGAGGTCTTAACAACTACAAACATTTTATCTAATTTTATTTATCCTTTTTTTTTAATTTCTCATTGTGAGAGTACACATTTCTAATGCTATGATACTGTCATTTTACTTCAGAATTGCACTAACCTGTTGGCAAATTGTAGGTTAACTTAACTCGCTCTACTAACCATTTTTCTACGTAAAATTTATCTCTGCACAAGACCACATATTTACTACTTGCCTGCAATGCTCACCTGCAATGCTTGATTAAGTAAAACATGATTTGCCAAAAAATCCCTCCAAAATTTGGTTAAAAAGGTGTCTTGAACAGGTCTTAAAAGGCATTCAATTTAACTGTCTGATTCCTGTAGACACCCTGTATTTAGATTAGGGCTGCAACGATTAGTCAATAAATCGATGACTGATTGAGTATTAAGATAATTGCTGACTATTTTAGTATTCGACTAATCGGTTTGAGTCATTCTTCACAGAAAAGTACTATAGAAGTACCCCAAAATACTCTTATTGCAGCTTCTTACGTTCAGATATTGGCAGCTTTACACACTCTCCCATGATAGTGAGCTAAAACCCTTTGGCATGAGTACAAAACAAGATGACAGAATTTTGGGGTTTGGGAGAGACAGACCGACATTTTTCTACATTTAAATATATTTTTTTGATAAAATAATTAGTCAACTAATCGAAGAAATAATCCACAGATTAGTTGACAATGAAAATAATCATTAGTTGCAGCCCTAATTTAGATATTATATATATTCTGACCTGAAGGGTGAGGTTATGTTTAGTGTAATATGTGAAATATGACCAAGCTGACTGTTGGTGTTGTGTTTTCATTGTAGTTGTATTGTACGTATTGTATGTTGTTTTTGCTGCTGCACTACTACAACATGACTCTGTTGCTCACAAGTGTTTTAAAATTATTGTAGATTTTTGTATAGACAAAGCTGATTTAAAGATAATATCTTCAGTATGTCTGGTGCAGGAATAAATGTACATTCTTGGCATTGTTTCAGGTCACTAATTAGTTAAAATGAGCTCCCAGCAATTCCCCCGTCACGGGCTGCCGGCTTCCAGCGGGGGAGCACCTCAGATCCCCACTGCTGGAAACCTGGTGTCTGTCAATCAGCCGTCAAATCCACCAGGTAACCTATAGTCACTGAAGTGAGTTGCAGGATATTTCACACATGGCGAGCAAGTAAATGTTGAATCAGATGTGTTTTTCCTTAGCTGGAACAGATGCTGAGAGCAGTCGGGATGCTGACCATGGACAGCCGGATCATCCACCTGCCGGGGGCGGGGGAACCTTGGCGTTCAGAGATGACAAGCAAGAGACGATGGTAGTCAGACCTTACCCACAAGTACAGACGCACGGCCAGCCACAAGCTACCCCCCAAACCGTGCCCATTCAGCCCGGCACACCTGTGACTGTACCTGCCCCCTCTGTCCACCTCCCACAGGGCCAGCCTGCAGTCCTCACTGAGGGACAGATGAAGGTGATGATATATGTCTGTTACTTTAAAAAGCTTTATATACATGTTAACAGTAAAGGGTGTGTGAACATAGTTAAATCATTGGCAAAGATAGAATGCATTCTGTGGTTAGAGGACAACACATTGTTGCTGACCAAGGTTGATTTATTCATCCAGAAAGTGTCGAATCACAGCTGGCTCTTGTAAGATAACCTTTCTGAAGGTGGAAGCTCAGATTGTTGGGATGACTCAGGGCTATTAAGGGACCAACGCTCTGTAATGATTATCTTTAATTTTGAAACAGTTCACGATGGAACTATTTCCCTTCCTCTTTCCATCCTCGTGCCCTCCAGACAGAGTCAGGCAGGTTTCATTTTACTTCATACTTGGGAGAAGCCGCTGTGGCCAGTTAGCTCTAGAGGAGGGACAATGGAATGACCAGGAAAATTATGACAATAGCAAGTACAACTTTCAAAATTTTCAGCTTCATATAGTTCTTGTGATGTAATTTAATTCAGAAGGATCAGCTCAATGACTAAGATGATATTATAACAAAAAAGTGACTGATACAATTTACTGTAAACCTAATAAGGACAATGGTCATGTGCAAACTGGCTGACTTTACACTTACTTGGTGAAAAGGTAACAATGTTCTACTGCAACATGTTGTTTCATATTGCAATTTTGAAGGTTCACTCAATCTCGCATAGCTAGACCTGTCCCCACACTTTGATTCAGCGCTGGAGAAAGGTCTGCCTGAACCCATTATAATTCCATACTAAGGGAAAAACATTCTGACATGTTTGTATTTCTTTAAACCAATCACAACTGCTTCACAGCGCTAAGCCCAGAAAGCAGTGTCAGTGCTCTTGCAAAATAATGTCGGGGGAGGCTAGCGTGACGGTGAGAGAACTTGTTTTGGTGGAATGTTTGCATGCGGGTAGGCGAGCCCTGGTATTAAAATGGCTAAATCAATACAAAAGAAAACATCATATAAAACACTGAAATTTTAGGGTGTAGGTTGCTAGCCCCGAGGTTGTAGTTGTTTTACGCAGGGCACTAAAATGAAGCTTGGAGGTAATATTTTCCATGCAACTCTAGTTTCATAGCAACAGGGATTTTGAAAATGGGAACACACAGATGGTGGAAGGTAAGGAGAATTCTGTCTGCAGCAGGCGACCCACGGCAGGTTTAGACGCACGGTCTTTATCATGTGAGTCAGACAAGGTAGGGTTCGCTTACAGGGACACTTTGCCAATTCTCAACCAGCTTTTTGTCACAACAATGGGGGTAATATGTGTAAATAAACTGTAGTAGATCTCCATCTCTCAGTGAAAATCTGCTAGATGACACGTTTCACACTCTGTGTCACATTTCGAGAGTGTGACCATCTTCTCAGCCCTGAAATACTTCTTCAATGTTGTTTTTTTTCTAGCATTGTTCTTAACATTCTTCTGAGCTTAAGATCAGAAATGTAATGTCTGTCTTTTCTTTAGGCTGTCCTGAAGTCACCCATGCCAAGTCGTCTTATTGCCCCAGCACCAGCTTCCAACCAGGGTCACATCCCCATACCTCCCAAGGTGCCTGGTCACATTACTGTCACCATAGAGAGCAGCATTGCTCCAACGCCGTCTATACCTGTGGCAACTATCAGTGGTCAGCAGGTGAGTGCTCTGTGAGCTGTCTCTGAGTGTGTTGTTGTCTCTTTCTTGCTGATGACTGAAGTTGTGAGCGGCCTGTATTGTGTTTCAGGGTCACTCCAGCAACTTACACCACCTGATGCCGGCTAACATTCAGATCATTCGGGGCAGTGCCCCTGCACTGCAGATCGGGACTCCTGCGGTCCCTCCCCAGACCTTCACATCTCATTTACCCCGAGGTATGCATGATGCAATGAGAACAGTATGCCAGGTGGCTTGATGTTTGCCTCTCCTTGAAACAGTAGTCCATTTACTGCTCAGTTATGGCAGTGCATTTCTCTACATCGGTCTGTTTGTTTCCTGGTAGGTGCTGCTGCAGCAGCTGTTATGTCCAGCTCCAAAACTGTCCTGCGGCCAGCCACTGGAGGAAGCGCAGGCCCCGGCCAGCCCACAGTTCAGCACATCATCCACCAGACGATTCAGGTGCTCTGATGTACTTTAATCTAAAAAGGAGTTTATATTCTGTTTGACATTTAGACATATTGTGTGTAACTGTGTCATCCTCCACAGTCCCGCCCTGCTGTAACAACGTCGACAGCTGTGCTTCCAACTGTGGTGGCCCCCATTTCAGCAACTAGAACTCAGTCCCCAGTTATCAGCCCGACAGTCACACACTCTGCAGAGGTGGCACATGGGTAAGTAGCAGTCTAAGAATGTTTTGATTAGGGCTTAGGTAGAGATGCTGCATGTGTAAGTACTAGAAAAATAATTTGATGACAAGAAGTTTTGTAGTGAAGTTGAACAAAACAGTCAGTGAAGATCAGTTGTTCAGAGAGGGATGTTGCCACAAAAGAGTCGCTACGAAGTCCCTTCTTTAAGCCGCCTTTGCATTTATACGCAGAACCAAACAATGGTGACGTCATTGTGCTCCAGTGTGTGATTTTAGACAGTGTGCTGGCATTCTGGAAGCAAAAGAGGCGCAACGGGCGTGAAGTCTAACACCACAGTGTTGGCTTCTAGTGTGACATTTAAGATAGACATTGGCAGCGCTTTCAAAACAAAACAATGGCAGAAACACAGCAATAACAGTGATTTACCATCCCCATTATATGGTAGCTGATTTTGTCCTCTGCTGCGAGGGTAAGGAGCTCCCTCATTTTTTCCCAATTTGCAGACATTTTCAGCTGCATTCTTCTTTGAGTTAGCTGCTAACTGCTTTCAGCTGGTGTTGAATGTAACATTCTTGTTTACCAAGCATCTAGTCTCCATAGTAGACCAGTGGTTTCCATCTTTTTGGTTTTGTGACTCCTTAAATCAAAGCAGTGTCTACTTTTTCTTCTTGTCAGAGATATTGGCAGTTTAATCAAAGATTTTTTTTTGTCGCATATTGCTTCATTTGATGGACTTTTGGGAGACTTGAATATGTGAAAAATGTCAAGTATACAGCTTAGAACAACGCCATGAAGAAAAATGAATTTTTGTATAACATTTTCATTCCCTCTGGAATTTATTCAAACCTTGCCTGTGCCTCATGCACTAAAGAGGGTGTAATTCTTTTTCCAGGCGTCCAGGGCTGACCATTCACCCTCCTCCAGCCACCGTCAGTATTCAGAGGTCTCAGACGTCCCGTGAGACCACCACACGGATCACGCTGCCGTCTCACCCTGCTATTGGGGCTCAAAAACCTCAGCCTCCACACACCATGACACAGGTTACTGTTATTTGACAGCTGCTTATAAAAATGAAATTTTAAATTTAAACTGTGACTGAACTGAACTTCTGGTTCCCCCACAGAAGCCCATCTTCAGTCCTGTGACACCAGTAGCTGCAGCAACTGTGGCACCAATTGTTGCCACTAACACTGTGCCATCAACAACAACAATAGGTACTTTACTTCTACTTAACTTTTGTACATTCATTTCTACAAGCGAGGCACGAAACTCAGAAACGTTTGACTTAAGGCACAAAAAATAAGCCACAAATTATCATTCTTACTCACATTATTGATAATCTGGTCTTCTTCATGTTTAGGCTCTGTGCCACATACCCAAATGACCAGTAACACTATTGTCACCATGACGATGGCCTCGCACTCCTCTCATGCTACAGCAGTGACCACCTCTGCCATCCCTGTTGGTGAGTTTGTCTCGTTGGCAGGAACACTGTTGTGTGCTTCACAAGCAGGAGGCGTTATCATATTGTATTTTAACACATCTTTCTCTAAACCATTCCTCTGTGTTGTTTACAGCGAAAGTTGTCCCTCAGCCCATCGCCCACTCTTCATCCCGCGTGCAGCCCGACTACCCCGGAGAGAGAACCAACCTCATCCCCATCCCAGGCCATCGGTCGTCTCCTAACCCCGTCACCATGGAAGCAAGAAGTGACAACAGGTGAGCACACAATGTTGGAGCCTCCCTTATCAGCTTCATTTACATGCACTAAATATTCAGTTCTTTGTGCTCATTCTGAAAAGATAATATTCCTACTAAGATATGAATATGCCATTAATATTCATGTGTACATGCAGCCATGCATACTTGGATTAACATGCCCTAACATTGTGTCAAAATATAGAGAAGTTAAATCATTTGTGCCATTTTTGCATCAATTTTTTTATTTGATTTAAGTTTTCATGTGGTGACATTGGGCTGGGCGATATGACCAAAATCTCATATCCCAATATAGGACATTTCATATCCCGATAATGATACCTGTCCAGATTAGCACATTTTAATCCAATGAATGAAAAGTTTATTGTCGCCGTCTCGCTGCCTCTCTGTGCTTTCTCAGCGCTGCGGGGCTGAGCCCTCAGTGTGTGCAGCACAGCAGAGACAGACAGTGGTGGAGTTGTCGACAACTAAACTCATTATGTTACTATAAGTGCCGTAAAAGCTTTGCGTCACAACGATATAAACGATAGAGCAAAATATGAAATGATAGACATTTTTCTCTTGTCACACGATATGTATTGTCATATCACACAGCCCTACGGTGGCAGATTTTTTGGACTGTGCGAACACAGCCTCGCTTTCAGTCCTTCAGCCACCCCCTCGAAAAGGTCGGCGTTGCAATATTTGCACATATCCAAAAACATGTTGCCTGCCAACCCATTAACTCTACTTAAAAGTCATTGTGTTTCTCCTTACGACCAGAAATGTGGGCTTTTCTTCTGGGCATGGACCATCGTTGTTGCAAACACTCACTCACACACAAACCAGCTCACAAATGCTCACCTGACACAATTGAGCAGCTCTGTCTCCCACACATGTAGCACTGCACTGTATTGCGCGTGTGCTACTGCAGTCATTTCATTCATCCCACAGACTGATTCAGCGCAGCACGTGCAGACTAATTAACAGACAGATTAAACAGAGGAGCAGCTCTGTGTGTTTCAGTGTTGCTGGAGAACTTGTGAGTGGCATGACCCTTTATTAATATAGACGGAGTTGTCTAAATCTACATCTTGCATCGATATATCGTACATAGTCGTTATATCGCCCAGCCCGAATATTCCGAATGTGCTGTACACATGTCCATAGACTGCTACCAAAACCTTAATAATATCAGCGTGTCCCACATTTTGATCGGAAAATTCAAAATGTGGAAAAAGGTCTCAGCATTTATTTAATCTTTTTATTATTATTATTTTTTAATGTTCTCATTTCTGTATTGATTTATACATTTATTTATTTACTGATACTTTTTTCATTTTCCAAGATAAACCTGTTGATGGAAAAAAAGGTTAAACACATCCTCTTGGCTTGAAAAATAAATTGTTTTACCAGCTATTATTGACTAGTTTGTTGTTGTTTTTTTTGTTTTTTTGTTGTTGTTTTTTAGCAGATTTCATTCATCAAAGGAAAAAATGGAGGGGTTGATTTGTAGTTATGATCTCTATATAAATATGTGGATGTGGAGAGTATGAAGACCATAAAAATCTTGTATTAACATCCATTGCTGACAGAGTTACACGATGAATAAAATGTGATTAAGATGTACTTTTTATTTTTATTTTGTAATGTTTTATTTAACTTGGTTGTTTAATTAACATTGGGGTCCTTTTTTCCGAAGAGACTTGTGTCGAAAAATAACTTATAAACATAAAGTTTAAGTGTAGACGGAAGCACAGATAATTTACAGACACAGTTTTCACAATTAAGAAAAGCATTTACAAGTGCAAGTGCAAATACACAATTACAACCGTATAAAATGTTGAAGTGAAATAAACTTAATATGTTTTTGGAGCTCATCTCATTCGTATGCAGCACAGTATCTGAACCCACTTTTACAGCTAATGTTCAGACGTCCTGTGACCTGTAAGGACTGTATTTAAGTGTAACCAGAGAGCAGAGGTAACTGGGCAGTTTTTGCAGTCGAGCCTTATAAATAAACAACATACAGTGCTGCTCCCTTCTGTTTGTCAAGGAGGACGATGTGTTAACCTCAGGAGTACAGATACGTTACTGAGATGACGATGAGCGTTGGATTAATCTTGTATGTTTTCTTTTGAAGGCCTTCTGTTCCTGTGCAGTTCCAATATTTCCTGCCGGCGTACTCCTCGTCATACCCTCTGACACACACCTACACCCCCATCAGCAGCTCTGTATCGACCATCCGACAGTATCCTGGTAAGTCCTGCTAACCAGTGTTGCTTTACGGGTTGTCACAGCTAAACTTATTATTTGACTTGACATTTAAAAGTCTGGAAATGTTGACAAAATATGCTCAAGTAAGTGTTGTGAAATGTGAAACCCGTCATTTCGTGGCACACAGATCTAATTTGAGCTCTCTTCCCCCTCTCAATAAGTTACTCCTCAAGCTCCGAGTTCAGCGCTGCCCACCCAAGCTGGAGTAGGCGTGGCAACCACTGTCCATCTCAACCACATGCAGCTGATGGCAGTGGATCGGATCGGTCTCCCCTCTGCACAAATCAGCACCCAAGGGATCCAGCCAGCACCAATCGCTGCACAGGGCATTCAGCCTGCGCCAATAGGAGTGCAGGGCCTGCACACGTCTGCACCCATAGGCACACAAGGCCTACAGCAGGCACCAATAGTCACTCAGCAGCAGCAGCAACAAGCACAGTCTGAAGCAAAGCCAGGTGATCATGAAACATTGGCTTTTACTCAAAATGACACGGTGTTGATGAGTGCGTCGCCGTGTCGTGGGCTGTTTGTAACACTTGTTTTAATTTCATTCAGGGGTTGTTTTGGCTGATGGTTTTGTTGCGAGCCCCATCAGCAGCACATTCAGCACCACCCAGCCAGTCGCCACCATGGTGCAGGCACACACGCAGGGAGGAGTAGGAGGAGCCCCCACGCTGGTCTCCTCCCCTAGACCCAGCATCCTCCGCAAGAAGCCTGCTAATGAAGGGTGAGTATGAGCACATCATATGAGACAGTGGCTCCAAAACGACGGCAGCATCATGCTGATCCAGTGTGTCATCATACACTGCATCACTGCTTTGCAGAATCAAAAGAGGCATGGCAAGTGTGACATGTAACAAACAGTGTCAGCTTCTCATGTTACATGTAACATACCCGTCGACAGTGCTTTATGAACAACAACAATGGCATTTACATTTCAGTAACAATCATCTCTGTCCCAAAATGTCACACCTGTGCCGCCCATGATCCTGTCCTGTTTATACAGACACAGCTTTGGTTCTGTTACTATCTTCTGTGACTGATTAAAGGCGAGACCACTTTGTCCCCCCATTCCACGATCATACCTTACATACAGCACAGCGAGGTGGCATAACGGCATGAAATTCCTGCCTTGAACAGGTGGGGTAAAAGGGGCTTGTGTATCGCGTGCAAGAATACTTTCATATTCATCTCCAAACCCTCTCTTACTTTTTTTCTGTAAGGTTTGTTTGTACGAGGGCTCCAAGACAGATTCAGTAAACTCTCCTAACGGCTCAGAGGTGTCTTAAAATGCTTATTTCAACCGGATGAATGAGATATTCTAGAGAGTATCGCTTGTTTATTTGCCGAGTCATTCCAGACTTTGGTTACCCTAACCCAACCCTCTGTACATTCAATAACGAATCACTGGACTTTTGAAAGGGGAGCTATGATGCTTTTATTTGTTTTTCCTTTTCCTTATGTCGGATGTTCATATTAACGGTGGCTAGAGTTTTAGATAATAATGTAATCATTAGGGATGTTCCCAGCGACTAATTTCCCTGTCGACTAAATGAAAATTTTAATTAAGACTAGTCGAAAAAATGAAAACACTCAGAAAACAGTCAAAATTTAGCTCAATTTATTGTTGAGTATTTGAAACATTGTCCCAAAAATACTGTCTGCATTAAGAGCCCTTTGAAGCCTTTAATCACAGTCCTCAACAACCATGTCGGATTTGAAATGCTGCTGAAGTACGAGACACTTTGCGCCATGTTGTATGAATGTGAACATGATGGCATTAACCATTAAACAAACATCTAAAATAAATAATAGCCCCTGAAATGTGGGGCACATTGAACCTTGCAGATAATCCCACAGAAATGATAGCAGTTCACTTTAAAGTTAATAAAACATCTAAATTATAATTAAATTTCAGCTGAAATGGTGGTGACATCAAGTCATGTGACGGTAGTGTAGTTTGTGTATAGCCTAACATTAGGTTTTTACTTCTGGCGATTGCATTTAGGCTTCAGTAATCCTGAAAATGGTGTTCATTGGTGAAAATTGTCTCGCTGAACAAAATGTTTAAGTATCATAGACATTTGTTTGCCACAGAGCTTATTTTCAGCAGTAATTAAATCCAATGGAAAATCCCACAGGCTTTTTGGTAAGGGAACCAAAACTAGATCCCTGGAGAACTCTGTGATGGAACAGAGATGCTGAAATATGCAAGACCCAGAAAAGCTGACCAGTCAGACCAGATTGGGCTTTCTTAGGAGGGTGCTTAAAGAGACAGGTGCTAAAACGGAGCATGTCAGACAGTGTGAATAAAGATGTTCTAGCACAGAGACAGCCTGAGGAAAATAAAGTGTCTCTTAAAAATTAAAGCATGTAACATGTTTTAGTAGAAACCAAAACTACAAGTATGAACCTGAAAATGACCGTAATAGTCTTTAAACATGTCTTTTCAGTGGCACACGTTAACTTTATTACAAGGTGACTCCAAATAAAACTTGACAGAAACTGAAGTTTAAACAATTATTCCTTTTACCAAATCATTCCTGCTTGTCTTTGTGTTTCAGTTGTGTTCGTAAGAACCTGATCCCAGCTCAGCCCAGTGAGCCCAGTGGTGGCAGAATCGACAGTGGAGTGAGAGGAGCAGGATCTCCCCGACCTGCAGGGTGAGCCGCTGTCACAATGATCACATCAGTTACTTTGTTTTCAGTGTGTTATGATACGAGTGTGTGACCTGACCTTTTGATTCCTCTCTCAGTGTGAAACCCAAAGCCGAGGTCCACATGGCAGTGGCCCCTCCTGTCATGGCTACAGTAGAAGCACTGCCTTCTCAGGGAGGAGAGCAGCAGGCTGTGTCCTCAAATGCTCAGCACCTCGCCCAAGCCATCCCCACCATGCTCGCCACGCCGGGGCCTGTACCTCCCTCTCAGCCCTCCACTGTCCTCTCAGCCCTTCCAGCAGCCATGGCTGTAACTCCTCCCGTTCCTGCTTCAATGGCCAACACTGTGGCCTCCCCTACTCAGCCTGCAGCCAGTAGCACTGCAGCCTGTGCTGCCAGCTCTGCCTGCCCAGATCTGAAAATTAAACAGGAGGTGGAGACCATGGACACCTCCCAGCCAGGTGAGGAGCAAATCAATCATGAGTGAAATTACTTAATGTTAAATTATAGGAAACTGAAGACTGTCTTTATCTCTTTCCCTCAGATCCCAATGCGAACCTGTCATCAGCCCCAGCCCTCACCACCCAGGCCTCCACCCTGAACACTCCTGCCACAGGAGATCTGATCCCCGGGGCCTCCCCGAGGAAGAAGCCCCGCAAGCAGCAGCATGTTATTTCTACAGAGGAGAGCGAGATGGTGGAGACCAACAGCACAGATGAGGAGAAGGCCCCAGGCAGGCCCATCACTGGCAGGGCTGAGAGGCGCGAATCTCCACCAAGGGAATATGTTGGTATGTAATTTAATGCCATCTATTGTTGCAGTGATGATGATGATGTTTGTCATCTGCACTTGTTCAACGCTTGTTTTTTCCTTCCAGATGAGGAAGGAGTGCGTTATGTACCAGTCAGGCCTCGACCACCTGTTACTCTGCTGCGCCACTACAGGAATCCCTGGAAAGCTGCCTACCACCACTTCCAGAGGTACAGCGACATCCGGGTCAAAGGTCAGTAGCTCCCTGCTCTCAGGTGGAAATGCTTTAATAGCAAATGAGAATTATAGCTGCTGCGCAGTGATGGGTTGGGTCCGGGCATTTTTAGGCAATTCTGAGCAACAAGCATAAGAATTGGAAGACATTTAGGAATTTAGCAACACAATCTGCCTTTTGCATCAGCTGAGGCTTGAACTCACAACCTCTGAGACTAAGGATCAGTTTCTATCTCACTGAGCTAATTAGTCAGTGACAATTTATGTGTAGCTTCACAAACTGACTAAGCCAGACGTGCAGGTTTAGCAGCCGTCCATGCATGGAAAAGCAGATTTCAAACCACTGTAAAAAATTCAGTCATCGAAACAAAAATCTGAATATACACATATTGCATCTAGACAGCATGGAGATGTTGGTAATTTATTTTAAAAATGATTGATTTGCTCCATAAGTGAAAAATTGCCATTTTTACATTGACTCAAATTGTTCACATTAGAGCAAAATTCAAAATGCTGTCAAAAATTCAGTTTTTGAGATACAGTTCTGAAATTTGCCACACATCATCTACCATGACTCTAGAATTTTGTTATTTTTTTCATGAACATTGAAGATTTATTTAGCAAGAATTTGCATGTATATGTTTACAGTACCGTTTACAGTCAAACATTTTGATGCACTGTAGGCTCAATTTTTGATAAATCAAAAATCTGAGAAACATAGTTTTTGTAGGACAGTCTGGAGATGCTCTGTAGCAAGTTTGGTGTCAATTGAGCAAAAATTGTGGGAGGAGATAGGTTTAAGAAGTTTTACAGTTTTTGGAAAAAAAACAGTGAACTTCATAATTTTTAATAGGTTTAAATGTACAAAAGTTTCTTCAGTATTGGGGCTACAGTTAGATGAAAGTTGGGAAGTTGTAGCATGTATGGTTGATTTGTTATACAGCTGAGGATATCTGGCATGAGACTGGACCTTTGTGCAAAGTTTGGTGAGTTTTCACCCATGGGAAGTATGATTTCCTTGGAAGAAGAAAGAAGAATACCTAGGATTACAATAGTATCCTAGCAGCTTAGCTGCCCGGACCCTAATGATGGATGGCAGCTTGATGTGCCTCCACGCTGGTAACAGCCATGTCCAGAGGCATTATGTTTTCAGGTTGTCTTTTCTCATGAATGAATGTCTAATAGGGTAAAATGATGAAGTGATTTTGTATCTAGAGGGTTAAAGGTCAGGTTCACTGTGACATCATAATGTTCTTTTCTGGCCATTGTTAAACACCATGACTCAGGAACAGAGACATTAGGTCTGATGCTGAATTGGTGACACTACTCCTGAGTTTGTAGCTTCACTGTAGCAACATCCATATCTAGTGTTGTTTACTCTCATGGCAACATACACATCTGGACAGACAAGGACGTAAACTGCAGCTAGACTGGTTGGTGGAGGCGTACAACAGCGAGGCGGTAATTGTAGTTGTTTCTAACAACAACTGTTTTCTTTCCTCTCAGAGGAGAAGAAGGGCAGCTTACAGGATATGGCGAACCAGAGAGGAGTGGCATGCAGAGCACAGGGCTGGAAGATTCACCTGTGTGCTGCACAGCTCAGGCAGTTGGTGAGTGCTGACCCCAGACCTGCAACAATATAACTCTGAAGTGTTGTTTATCTGAACTGTCTCCTCCACAAACAGACAGACAGGTTACATATTAGCCCAAATGAATTCTGACTGTGCTGGAGAGGAATTTACGTCCCCAGAGGTACGCTGCACAACACACTAACGAGCAACAAAAACAAAGCGACTGCTCGACTTGAAGCTACAGTATCTCAGTCCACTGAGGGGTTTCTGACTGACTGTTCGAATTTCCAACTGTCAAGGGGCAGCCCAAAAATTTATGTTGAACTTCTTGCAACAATCTGACCACAATAATGTAAGACACATATTGGTTAGAATTAAAATATTCCAACAAAAAGACCACATTCACAGATCACAAAATGGTGACAGCTTACTACTTAATATTCATGTTTTGATTGGACTTCTGTTAACACACTGTGTTTGTTACTTGATTTGTAGTCGAGTTTAGAACATGATGTGTACAGCCGCCTCTCCACCCTCCAAGAGGGCCTGATCCCTAAGAAGAGAGCAGGCTCCGATGACGACCTTCACCGAATCAACGAGCTTATACAGGTAAGATTGTTGCTACAGACTGAGACTTTAAAATGTACAGTTATCTACTCAGATATTTGCAGTCATTGCCATAGTAACCATGTACTCCCAACGCTCGCAGAGACAGGAAAAAACAGTACGCTTCTTCACACACAAGAGAGTTGAAGAGCGAGTCTGTTGCGTTAACTGCGTTGCATCTGTTTTTATAAAAGTGCTTTTGATACTGTATCTCAAATGTGACTTTGACTTGCAAATGAAAGCGTGTTGGCCATTTCATAGAAAATACCGAGATGTATATCGTGTTACTGTCATTCAGCCTGTAAATACCGAGATATGAATTTTTGTCCATGTCACCCAACCCTTGGACCAACCACTGCTGGGAGATAAAAAAAAAAATGTGTTACTTACTGTGCGCCGCTTGTGATTTATTTTACTGGGAATATCGCTACAGACACCCAGTTTGTTATACTGCAAATGCAAGGGCTTATATCATAGGATCAGTCTACACTGTGTTAATTCATACAGCGATAAATGGTAACTTAACAGACATTTATTTGAATTAAAACCTTGAGATCATGACTTTAAGGCAAATAAAGTTGCTAAGTTTTGTTAAAACTTCAAAATTTTTGTGACATTGATTGACACAAGGTTTAAGCAGGAGTTATAGTTGTGTGCAGACCCTACGCGCATGGCCTACGCCGTTGTGAGCATTTTTACTTGTGTGGTGGTGTGTCCGTGTCGCTCTGCAGTTACACCTCCAAAACACTAGTAGGCAGCGGAGGTTTCTGTGAAGTGCTGTAAAGATTAGTTGATTCAAAACACACATTAAACACACATTAAACATGGCTTAATAGAGACAACTTCAAACACAAGTACACAAATCAGCTTCATTGTAACTCGCAACATTCAGAGACAAACACTTGTCTTTACCTGGACACATTTTCCCCACAGATACAACATGCTAACGTTATTAGCACAAGCCTATGGCATTTTACATTGTATAAATTAGCCTGGCAGCCAGCGACCTTTCTTTCTTCTCATATAAAACCAGGGACAACAGCAACATCTAACTAAGGTAACGGCACACAATTTGGCTCCATTACAACTCACAAGGTTCACTGACAGAACAACTGTCAACACGTTTTCCAAACAAATACAAAATGCTAACATTATTAGCGTCAGCCCATGGCATTTTACATTGTATAAATTAGCCTAGTGACGAGCGGAGATTTCCTCTTCTCATATGAAACCTGGATAAATCCCAAAGTACAAATCCCTTAAGGATCGACGTAGAGCCTACGCCTTAACTACAGCATCAATTCAACGCAGAATTATAAATTCCCTATTAGGATGCCTGCTGTTACAATACAAAACCTGCTCTCTCTTCACAACTCTTTGTGCGTTTGTCCTCAGGGTAACATGCAGCGCTGTAAGCTCGTGATGGACCAGGTGACCGAGGCCAGAGACACCATGATGAAAGTGCTCGACCACAAGGAGAAAGTGCTGAAGCTGCTCAACAAGAACGGCACCGTCAAGAAGTCCTCCAAACTGAAACGTAAAGAACGGGCATAATCTCGAACCTCCTCTCCTCTGTCGGCGACCACCGCCGCCCGTCTCTGAAGGGGCGAAGGAGCTGCTCAGAATTTGGTGCTATGATTTGCTGCATACAATCGCACGCACCCTCCCTATCTGCCTGAGAGCAGACAGAGAGAAGTGACGGGAAGGCTTTGAGAAGCAGACGGCCCATCAGGAATATTTTCTCATTAACGACCCGACGCACATATTGAGCGTGGAGCATTGTAGGTTGCATTAGAGTGGCCAACTGGACGGCCCTGTCACTGTTTCCCACTCTTTTTTTGTTCATTTTTGAAGACCCCAGAGACCATTTTTACTAACTTAATTTCTGCCTCTTCTTTTAAGACAATGTTGGAACCGGCACGTTGTGATGGTTGGCACTAAATGCAGTTGCAGCAAAAACAGATGAAAGTATTTCAGTGAAGGTGATCCACCTGAGAGTTGTTGAATGGTCATTGACAAAGAGTCCTTTAGTAAGATGTATGTATACAGACTAATCGCAGTCGTGCTCTTTTCATTAATCTGTGCCTTCATTTTGTCGGTGTACATGAAATGGATGGGGACACGTGAACGCTGTTCCACGTGCTGTCAAAATATTCTTAAAATATCAGTCAGAGAAAAGTGTCAGGTCAGTTTCACTGCTTCCCCTTTCTCTCCAAACACCCTGCAGCTGCATTTTTCTAGTTTTGATTTCTTCAACACAGTATGGGTAAACAGTTACCTAATATCAGCCACAAGTTTAGGTGTAGTCTAAAAGATGACGAGAAACTTATATGGGTTTAGATTTTTAAAAAAAAAAAAAAAAAAAAGTACTAGATGAGAAACTAAATGTGGCAAATTGAATTGAGTTAATATCCACAACAATGCTCTTAAAGGATGAATAGTGTCCTTAGATGGTGATTTGAAAGCGAGAACATACTGCATATGCATAAAGCCAAGATGACTTTACATTTAAACTGCCATGAGTCGACAACTTAATCCAAAGTGAATGGATGTCATGGTGGTAAAAACAATATTTTCATTTAGTTTCAGGAAGTGAAGTGCTTGAAGCGAGTTCCCTCGTGTGATCTTACTGGTGGATTGAATTCATGTAAATCACTGTAAATGTGCTTTTGGTTTTTTCCATTGACCTGGTTTTTCTTTCAAGTTTTGTACTCAATGAAACATTTTGTGCCGTGTGATGTGCTGCTGCTTCATTTTGCAGAGTGTAGCGATAATGACGTTATGAGATGAAGTGAGCCTGAAACATCCAGCTATTGTACATTGTTTTCGTCTGTGTAATTATAGTAAAGATACTTAAACAATACCAGATACACTGTTAAGTCTGTATATCACTGTTTGCTATAAGCGTGTGTGGTTTTTTTTATACTTGGTTGAAAGATTTTTTTACATTTTTCACTTTAATTTCTCATTGTGATGTCTGTTTTTTATAGAAACCCATTTTGGCTAATGTCATGTCTTTGTATCTCAATAACAACTTTATATCTCAAAGTAGCAACTAATTGCAAAATAATGAGAAACTCCTGAGATAATGACTTTTCTCAAAATAATGACTAAGTATCTCAAAATAATGGGAAACTTATTAAAAATCACACAGTATCTCAAGGTAATTACTTATTATCTTGAGATATATGTTGTCATTTTGAGAAAGCTCATTATGTTTTAATAGTAAGACATTTCCAGATAGTAAATCTGTTTCGTAAAGGTTCTGATTATTTTGAGATGTTGAGTAATTATTTTTGAAAGTTTTGCATTATTTAGAGAAACTAAGTCATATATATATACATTTTTTTGGAAAGTTTCTCAGTATTTTTGATACTATATCATTTTGAGATACTAAGTTATTATTTCAGTAAAGTTTCTCTTTTTTTAGATACTTAGCCATTATTTCAAGAATTTCTCATTTTTTAGTCTGTATTTTGAGAATGTTTCTCATTATTCCCAGATACTAAGTCCTTGTTTTGAGAAAGTTTCTCATTATAATTTGACAGACCAAGTCATTATTTTGAGATACTAAGTCATTGTTTTGAGAGAGTTTCTCATTATAATTTCACATACTAAGTCATTATTTTGAGTTTCTTATTATTTTGAGATACTAAGTCATTTTGAGAAAGTTTCTCATTTTGAGATACTAAGTGACTATTTTGAGATACTAAGTCATTATTTTGAAAAAGTTTCTCATTATAATTTGACATACTAAGTCATTATTTTGAGAATTTCTTATTATTTTGAGATACTAAGTCATTTTGAGAAAGTTTCTCATTTTGAGATACTAAGTCATTATTTTGAAAAAGTTTCTCATTATAATTTGACATATTTATTATTTTGAGATACTAAGTCATTATTTTGAGTAAGTGTCATTATTTGGGGATACTAAGTTAACATTTTGAGAAAGTTTCTCATTATTTCAAGAAACTAAGTCCTTATTTTGAGGATGTTTCTCATTTCGAGATACTAAGTCATTTTGAGAAAAGTTGTCATTATTTTGGGAAACTAAGTCATTTTGAAAAAGTTTCTCATTATAATTTGAGATACTAAGTCATTACTTTGAGAAAGTTTATCATTATTTTGGGATATTAAGACATTTTGAGAGTTTTTCATTATTTCGAGATACTAAGTCATTATTTTGAGAGTTTATCATTAATTTGAGATACTAAGTTTATTTTGAGAGTTTATTTTTTTAGGGATGTAAGTCATAATTTTGAGAAAGTTTCTCATTTTGAGATACTAAGTCATTATTTTGAGAAAATTTCTCATTATTTCGAGACACTAAGTCATTATTTTGAGAAAGTTTGTTACGTCTTAGATATTAAGTGTATTTTCAGGAGGTTTCTCATTATTCTTAGATACTAAGTTATTTGGAGAGTTTGTTATTTTTTGAGATATGAGGTCAGTATTTTTAAAGTTTCTAATTTTTTAGTCTATCTTGTGAAGGTTTCTCATTATTCTGAGATACCAAGTCTTTATTTTGATAAAGTTTCTCATTATTTTGAGATACTAGGACATTATTTTGAGAAAGTTCGTAATTGTTTTAGATACTAAGTTATAATTTTGAGAGTTTTTCATGATTGTGGGAAAGAAGGTAAGTATTTTGAGAAAGTTCCCTTAAGACAAAGTATTTCTGTCGATATATGTCAATATTTTAAAAATGTTTTTCATAATTTCACAATACTAAGTCATTATTTTTCAAAAAGGGTTTCTGATTTTTTTTAGATACGAGGTCATTATTTTTGAGAGTTTCATTATTTTTAGATAAGTCATTTTTTGAGAAATTGTCTCTTTTTTTAACACAATAATTTTGAGAAAATTTCTTATTTGAGATACTAAGTAATTATTTTGAAATGTCATTATTTTGAGAAAGTTCCACATTCCCTGGAGATATGAAGTCATTCTGTCAACAGGTTAGGTCATTATTTTGAAAAAGCTTTTCATTATTTTGCAATCCTAAATCATTATTTTGAGGTAGTAAGTCATGATTTCAAGGAAGTTTTTCGTAAGGACTGAAAGGATTCTTTTTTTTAAATCACACTGGCTGAAATGGGCTTTCATAATTTATAATATAAACCATTCCAAACTGGATATCCAGACCACACCTGACGACAGATAGTGAGATTGCTGGATCACTGCTTTACAGTACAATTAGCATTATCATGGGTTATCTTAAGGAGCATGCTCAGACACTTATCTTCACGTCATAGTTCATCATCTTTACATATTAGGAACCTACAGTATATCACTTTAGTTTGATAGTATACACAAACAATCTAATCTGTCAGTATTGTCCCAGATCATACAGCTTGTATAGATTGTATGAGTTGTTTCTGTTTCATATGTTCACATCTCCAACATGAGCTCAGTCATTTCTCTTTATGATCTGCGGTTTACAACATAATTGCCTTGGAGCACAGCACAACGCGTCGGCAGAAATTGACCTATGACGGCTGTTTTATGGATCAGGAAAAGTGACTTACCGGCATTTGGGTAATCTGCATTCCTCTTTTAGCGTGATTTTTGACATCAGCTGACCAGTGTCTAGTGTTTATCATTATTCAGTATTTCTAAGAAGAAAAAAAGCAAAGATTTTATTGTGTCTTGTTTTCATAATGTTAATTTTGATTGCCATATTTAACAGTAGATAGCAGTACCACTATAGCCTTGTCTCTACTTGTCAATCATTGTGAAGCCAGGTGTGGATTATTTAGTAGCCAGACTATTAATTTAAAGGGGAAGAACATCAAGGTCATATATTTATCAGCAAATTATTGTGATATATAAAAAACACATTCAAGATGATGGTCTGTGGTGACAGTAAGTATTTGTCTTGAGTCTGGTGATTGGTGACACTGGGTGGCTCTACCTTTGCAGGAGCAAAGTCAAAGGGCCATAAAGGGGTGTTTGCTGGGAAAACTCCCTGCTTCCTGCTTTACCGTCATTCAAGGAACAGTTCCCCCAGCAGCAGCAGCAGCAGCAGCAGGGGCTTCCACCAAAGACAAATCTCAGGTAAGAGTTGACACGATACATAAAGGTGCCTTTAAATCTGTACCTTTCAGTGTGATCTCATAGTGACAGTCTACATCAAATCATTAATAGAAGTGTCTTGAAATTTAAAGTCATATTGATATCATGCTAAATGTAGATTTTTTTGAACTGTGTTCAAGATGTCCAATCAGAATGAAAAGTCTGTTATGTTCAAGGACCCCAAAACTGTCTTGTAATTTGAAGTTGTTTTTTTTTATTGTAGTTACTTCACGATCTTGTAAGGCAATTAAAAATATATGATATCTACAATATGTTGCTTCAAATACATTAAGGCATGGTCCATACTATTAAAGGCTACTGATGGGTATCAGGTATTTGCAGCAGTGGAAGAAGGACTCAAATCCTTTAAGTAAAAATAGAAATACCACTCTTAAAATACTTCATTACAAGTATAGTCCATGATTCAAAATGTCACTTAAGTACAGAAGTATTATCAGCAAAGTGTTCTTAAATAATGAAAGTTTAATATTATTATAGAATATTATATTGTCCTGTTTCTGTCACTTAAAAATACATGTAATACATGTTGTTGTGGAGCTAAATTTAGATTATTGTTTTTATGTAAAAAGTAACTTCAACTGTCTCAAAATAATGGATGTAGATCACCAACTGATCTGCGGACTCCTGTTTTAAAGCCCAGAGCCATCTCAGATTTTTGGAGCGACTAAAGACCATATTTGGACGAGAGGTTGGAGCTAACTGTAATGCTCGCTGCTTTGTTATCTATGGTTAACTTTGATATGCTTTGATATGCTAATGCTAATTTTTGTTGGTTTAAAACCTTAACTGAAAAACTAAGCAACTCTTCAGAGTGTCTTTGGTGAAGAAGACTTTTTTAGACGACCAGAATGTTACAATTTCATAAACTGAAAACACCCTGAAAAAGCAACAGCTATGGCTTTGCCTATACTCTATGAATCTGGGGTTAGGCCATGGTAATGTTATCTAACCAATGTTGTCCCTGTAGTAGCTTCTTGTCAACGGGCAGCACCCACCTGTAACTCAAAGCGGCCACACCCTAATTATGCCTAATGTTAAGCGTTAATAACATTTACCAGGGAAGTTATATAAGAATCCTCTCTCTCTAATGTGTGTATTACGCACTTTCATTTCTGTTTCTAACCCATTCCACATTGTATTTCTGTAAACATTTTATTTCTGCGGTAAAGTTGGGATTTTTAACTTGCGGGTCTATGGAGATTGACCTGCTTTTGGAGTCAGCCTCAAGTGGCCATTAGAGGAACTGCAGTGTTTGGCACTTCCATGTTGTGGCCTTATTTTTCAGCCCTGGAGGTTGCTACTTGGGTAAATGTGGCGGAGTCAAATGTACAATATTTCCCTCTGAGGTGTCGTGGAGTAAAAATATAAAGTAATATAGAGTAGGAATACAAATAAAGTACAAGTATAGCCCCTTTCCCACTGCACAAAAACCTATTAACACCCATTAGCGTTTGGCTTTTGTGTGTAATGGGGAAGGTTATAATCCATATTTACACCCTGGTCAAATGACTCGGCAGTAGTCGCAGGTATTTATTGGCTCCAGCTCCGATTGGCAGGGATGGAAATACACCTTTGTGAGCGCTCTAATTTTAACCCCTTTACAAAATACCATGTGTCTTTGCCCAAACAGGGCTTGAACGTTGTTTGAAACGTAGTCAGCACCGAGTCTGACAGAGACTAAATAGGTAAGATAAATAAAAGTAACCACTGTAGCATTTGTACTGGCCGCCATGCTGCCCTTCACTATTTACTAACCTGTTTTCCAGCCTGTCCGTGACGTCGAATGTGACGCACCAGTTACAAAAACAGAAAGTCATGCTTGTCTGCTGCAAAGCCCTGTACATGACTCTGGTCTACTAGCACTGGGAAAAGAGTCTACAGCCTATCTTAAGTGGGTTTCCCCATGTTAAAAAATCTGGTATACATGCACTAATTTTATTGGAAAAGGGCGAATGTCAAAATTCTACTTAAATTAATTACTTAAGAAAGAAAACTTGTATGTTTTAATTAAAAATTACTGTCACTGTGCTTAATCTGGATTAAGATGATATGTTTTTTATTTTCTTTACAGACTTAATCCAAGTGTCTGCGATGCTGCACTTGAGTAAGGTAAGACTGTGTAATTGCATAATATATTTACATAAGTCATGATGCCCAGATAGTCATCTCAAAACTGTTCTTTTTGGTCATGTTCTTTTTTTAATTACAACTTCTGATTTCCCCACCTAGGGGGATTTTGTATGGGTGGACTCCGGTGTCGGCGTGCCAATCGGGGCGGAGGTCAAGGTGACAGACACTGGACAGTTTCAGCTGCTTGACGATGAAGGAAAGGTACAAAACCCCACAAATGTTTGTCTTTTTTCAGGTCCAGAAAAATTAGTACAAGTCTGTTACGTAACATCCACTCTGTCATAACCTACACACAGGTGCACAAGATCAACAAGAAGACGGAGGGCACCATCCGGCCCATGCACCCCACCTCTGTAAAGGGCGTGGATGACATGATAAGGCTCGGTGATCTCAATGAAGCAGGGCTCCTCAGGAACCTCCTGGTGCGACACAAGGAAGGCTCCATCTATGTAGGTTTCTATTCCCAGGATCCACTCTGAACCACCTAGTTTTATGATGTCTATAACCTGCTGTGGAAATGCTTACTCGCCATCGTCTTCCCTCGCTGTGAATGGCGTTTTTATCTCAGACTTTGCCCTGTAGTTTATCACAGTGCTGTTTGTCTCCATAGAGACGAATGAGCCTCTGTTGTAAGAGAACGTCCCAGTGTTTCTGTGTCGTCAAAGCTCAGCAGTGTGTGTTTGATTATGAATCGGGTCATTTTGTTGTGTAAAAATACTACTGCTAAATGCTGGGGGGCAAAATTTACTGAGGCTCATCATCTTTTGTGTTGGACTTACTTCTTCACTATAAACCACTGCGTTTAACACAGCTTCACATTATTGTATTCCATCCATGAAATCTTTAGATCTAATGAATGGTATTTATAACATGCATCACGAGTATCGCAGCAATAACCAAACAGGGGGGTCATCAGGGTCACTGGCTTGATGATGTGCTCACACCACAATAACTTGTTTATGCTCACACACATTCCTCTGTGTGTCTGTGTGATAGTTAACATGCCCCTCTGTTTTAAGACATACACAGGCTCCATTCTGGTCGCAGTCAACCCTTACCAGCTGCTGCCCATCTACACCACCGACCATGTGCACATGTACACAGATCGACGACTGGGCGAGCAGCCACCACACGTCTTCGCCATCGCAGACAGCTGTTTTTTCAACATGCAGCGCAGCCGAAAGAACCAATGCTGCGTCATCAGGTCTGCGTCTGTCTGAGGCTGATTCTGAGTTATTATTTAGACTGTGTCAAGTGACTGATTCATTAATTGAAACCCTTATTTATACAGGGGAGACTCACTGAGAGTATATGGAAGATAAAAAAATGACTTGTATGAATAAGTCATTTGTATGAATAAATAGTGTGAAAAATATATAAATAAATACAGGAATAAATAAATAAATAAATATGGAAATTAATTAATTAAATTAATCAAAAGAATAAATGAATGCTGAAATAAATATGGCAATGAATAAATAAATAAAAATAAAATAAATAATAAATGCAAAAGTTAGGACATCGTGCCTTGACACAGAAATAAATACAGGAAAAAATAAATATGGAAACAAATAAATACAGATAAATGCATTAAGAAATATGATAATGCATAAATAAATGTACAAAAAAAATACAGGAATGCATTAACGTATAACGTATAACTAAATATATTAGATACAGGAAAGAATAAATGCTGAAATGAATTGATAAATAAAGACAAATAAATAAATGCTTAAATAGTGTTAAAATAAATGTGGAAACAAATAGATAACGTTGATAATTAAAAAGAAGATACATTGATTAATTGAATAAATGTATGTGTCAGTACGTTAATAAGGTATGAACTCCTAACCTCTGCGTTTATTTAGGCATTATTTCTTTCCAATCCATCCATTTTTGTACCTATTAATTGTTGTATTTACTTATTTACGTCCTTAGTAAACTGAATGTCTGTGTTTTGGACAAAACTAGACATTCTGAAATGTCAGCTTGGGTATTAGCTGAGTTTGTATGGATCAAACATTTAATTGATTATTAGAAAAAATAATTGACAAATTACCAAATAATTGAAATACTCATTATAGCTCTACAGCCTTGTCACGGGTTACCATAAAAAAGATACAGAAGACAAATGAATGATACCAAGGGAAAAATATCATTGAAAGCATTCAGAAAAACCTGGAGGTGCTGTTTTAATAATGATGACAGACTGAGAAACTTGAGTCCTTGAGTTTTATAAAAACTTCAAAGATACGGAAAGCTGATTTTTCAAGGGCACTGTGTGAATGTGGGGTTTACAGTATTCTACTTTTTCAGAGGGTTAGATAAATGTGTAGGTAGCTTTTGACTTAATAGTTCATGAATAATGAGGCAGTGAATAATGAAATGACTGAATGAAATGATAATGAAACAAATGGTGCTGTGATGTGGGCCCTTTAGGGACCCCGGGAAAAATGCTGACGTGCACAGAAACTATCACCATTATCCACAGTAAGAGGAAATATAGACTGGACTTGATGTTTACAGCTGTTTTTAGAGAAGATTTTCGTGTCTATTCAAGAAGCCAAGTTTGAGTTTAAGCTTCTTTATCATTTTGAGAATATGAAACTTAATAGCTAGTTTACTCTCTCTCAAGAAACTCTTCTTCTTTTCATATTTAAAACAATTTTGTGTGTGCATAAGTGGGCATTCATGCTTAATTGTTTCTGTAATCTGCATAGAAATAGAATCAACAGTTACAGTAACATACAGGTTTAGATTATTATTATAGATTGTGGGAAAAAAACAGGACCTAAAAGTGATCCTTGTGGAACCCCTTTTTTAATGTTGAGAAGTTTTAAACCACATTTCCACAGGTTTAAAGCAGAGGTTTAGGTGAGAAACAGTCAAAAACATTTGTAAGGCAGAAAAGAATTTAAATAATAAATATTTAAATAATGAATAATAAAAGGAAGAATGTATTTTTCCATGCCACACAATTGACATTGTTGAATCTTTCTGTCAGTGGAGAGTCAGGAGCAGGGAAAACTGAGAGCACCAAGCTTATGCTGCAGTTCCTGGCTGCAGTGAGCGGCCAGCACTCGTGGATCGAGCAGCAGATTCTTGAAGCAAACCCCATCTTGGAGGGTATGAGCCAAACACCGACATCAAGTTATAGGATAGTCTTCATAATCAGCTGAATCCCCCTCTTTTTTAACTTAATCCACTTTGGTATGCATTGCTGTTTTCTTCTCAGCTTTTGGTAATGCCAAAACCATTCGTAATGATAACTCCAGTCGTTTCGGGAAGTACATTGACATCAACTTCACAAAGGGCGGGGCCATCGAAGGGGCCCGCATTGAGCAGTACCTGCTGGAGAAGTCCCGAGTTTGTCGCCAGGTGGGTGGACTGGTTAGCTGACAGAGCAGCAACATGGTACAAGTCAAATTTTCTTGTGGTAAAAGAACGTGTGCTTTCATGTGCAGGCGCCTGAGGAAAGAAACTACCACATCTTTTACTACATGCTGATGGGGATGCCCGCTGAGCAGAAGAAGATTCTTTCCCTTGGGACGGCTGCTGAGTACAACTATCTGACCATGGTACTGAAATAACTCGGTGAAATGTTAATAAAATGCTGTCATTACGGATACTCCATGATATCTTTACATAGATGGTATAGATGTTGGGGTGGCTGTGGTCCAGAGGTAGAGCAGGTCGTCCTCTAATTGGAAGATAAGTAGTTCACATTTAAATTTAATCGCCAGGGTAACTGCACCAGCTGTGAAGGACGTGATGATGTGAAGGAATACGCCCACTTCCGCTCCGCTCTGAAGATCCTCATGTTCACAGAGAATGACTCCTGGGAAATCTCCAAACTGCTCGCTGCTATCCTTCACCTCGGGAATGTGGACTTTGAAGGTAAGGAGGACAGCACTGTACAATTACACTCATGTACTTTAGATATATATAAATAACGGGGTGTCGGTGGCTAAGTGGTAGAGCAGGCGCCCAAAGTACAAGACTGTTGCCGCAGCGGCCCGGGTTCGAATCCAGCCTGTGGCCCTTTGCTGCATGTCATCCCCCCTCTCTCTGTCCCCCTTTCACGCTTACCTGTCCTGTCCAGTAAAGGCAAAATGCCCTAAAAAAAATCTTAAAAAAAAAAAGATATATATAAATAACTGCATCTTTTGAGCCATTAAAGTTTATTTTCTTGCATATTTCAGGCACCATAGTAAATAACCTGGAGGGCTGTGACATCCTCGCATCATCTCATTTCAACATGGCCAGCCAACTCTTGGAGGTATGTGTGCTTTTCTCTAAAAAAGCAAATAAAAGAAGCTGAGATGACTTGGTCTGACTGTTTGTCCCATCACCTCAGGTGGATCTCAAAGCACTGGAGAGGAGTCTGACTCAGCGTTCCTTCATGACAGCCAGAGAGAGCGTTACCAAACATCTGACCTCTGTCCAGGCTGTGGACGGCAGGGACGCCTTCGTCAAGGTAACAGCAGTCTTGAGGTGGTTTCATAAGGGGAAAATGTAGTTGATGTAGCTGATGTTAATTTATACTAAACTTATCAATGGATGTATGAAAAAACTAATCAGGCAAGAAAATGAAACCTGATGTACTGTGGATGTTTTAGGACTTTTCAAACTTTACATAAAGCATAATAACATCTTGAGGACGACTGGTCTAGCTGTTCTGTTCTCAAATTTGTGATGTCATAGGATATAAAGTCTGGAGCTGCTCCACAGAAAATGAATGGTGAAAGACCAGCCAAGGGAACGTTCTGAATGTATGGATACATTGTCTTCGTGATAACTGAGAATGCTACAACAGGATGAAGCTCATTTAAACCAAACATTCTGTGGGTCCACAAAATCAGACTCCCATTTATCGTCCATGAAGCAACTCCAGGCTTTATACCCAATGACATCACAAGTTTGAGACTCACTTCTCTAGTTTCTGGCTTTGAAAGAGAGCAGCTCATGTTCACACATATTAATTGAACTTTTTGGGCCATGGAAAAAACATAATGGAATTGTTGATTCAGGTGGTGTTTTCAATGGATATCAATGTTCGAAGTATACTCATATGTTGACTTAACACTTATTTTTGTTAACATGCTAACATTTAGCACGTAAGGAAACATGCTAATGTCAGTATGTTGGTATAATACTAGTTAATATAGGCCAAGGAAACTAAAAAGAAGGTATGGTCATAACAACAGTTCTATTGGAGTCAATCTTTAATCCGTCATATCTTTGTTGTTCCAACTTTGATTGAATTATGGCTCATCCCAGCTCCTGCTGGACAGAGCCATGATCTGTCTGGAGACCAATAACAAGGAAAAAATAATGCACATATTTAAAGAAAAAAAAACATCAGTATGCATCACGTAACGTGTGTTTTGTAATCTGGTGGAAGGATTTTTCAGTCGAAGATATGATGGGTTAAAGTGTGGTTTGCTGTGTCCGCCCCATTGACTTCAATAGAACTGGGACCAAAGTCTGGCTCCTCGAACGCTAACCTTTCCTTCCTTAAAGATTCCTTGATATCGCCTATCTACAGCATGTTAATTCTACCAGCACAATTTAACACCCAACATTTTATCCTGTTAACACGCTTAGGTTACATGCTAAAGCCAGTATGTTGGTATGATCCTAGTTAATACAGCTACAGTATGTTAACTTTACCAGCGCAGTTTAATGTTTAGCATTTTATCATGTCACGATGCTAAGGGTACATGCTAATGTATTTTGTCATGATTTGCTATTTTAGCATTAGCTCAAAGTAACATTACAGCATAGCACGGCTAACAGAAATGCAGCTATTTGTTTCTGACATGTTGGACGTGTGGAAACTTTCAACTGCAGCTGGCAGATGAAAGGTATTTCAGATTTATCTTTGAGGCAACCATTCTTTAATATGCTCCCCTTTATTGACTCCAAGGTTGGCAACCTCTTTTAACTGGAGACCAGGCCAAGACACCCCTGACAACAACAAAACAACACAAGATCTGGCAACAAATAAATCATCCCTGATTGAAGCTAAAATAAGAAAACTAAAACTAGGCTAAGACCAGATGCAGATAACAATGCAGTCGTTTACCATAGCATTGATGTAATACCTTGAGTGTCTGTGTCAAAACCTCTGACATTCAGGTCTTTAGTGTTGTCTTGTGTAATGCTGTGCATAATCAGTAAGCTGTCCTCTGTGTCATTTGTCCAGGCTATTTATGGAAGACTTTTCCTTTGGGTTGTGGACAAAATCAACACTGCCGTCTACAAGCCAGCTGAGGACTCCAAAGATGTCCAGCAGTCGATTGGCTTGCTCGACATCTTTGGCTTTGAGAACTTCAACAAGAACAGGTTTGCGTTTATAACCGCTCTCATTACATTAGAGCTATAATGATGATTTTGTTAGAAACATCGAACACATTGTAACGTTGACTAAAATCCATCTTTCTGTTGCATTTGTTGACCTGTTGCAGCTTTGAGCAGCTGTGCATCAACTATGCCAACGAGCAGTTGCAGCAGTTCTTCGTCAGACATGTTTTCAAGCTGGAGCAGGAGGAGTACGCCCGTGAAAACATTGTTTGGAAGCACATTGAATACAAAGACAACCAGGGCACCTTGGACGTATTGGCCATCAAACCTCTGAACATGCTGGCACTTATTGATGAGGAGAGCAACTTCCCCAAGGTTTGTATCCTACTTGTATGTCAAAAAAGTATAATGGAACAAAAAAAAAGGAGGTTTTAACCCTCTTCTGTTGTTCAGGGCACAGACACCACCCTGCTCCAAAAAATGAATCAGGTCCATGGCAAAGGGGACATCTATATTCCCCCCAAGAACAACTACGAGACGCAGTTTGGAATCAGGCATTTTGCTGGAGAGGTCTACTACGATTCAAAAGGTACTTTTAAAGCTTTCAAAATCAACATTGCATTCTTATGCAAATCCTGAGTGATGTTCTCACTGTGTCTGTCCCGTTTTGAGGTTTCCTCGAGAAAAACCGTGACGCCCTCAGCTCAGATCTGATTCAACTGGTGGAGACCTCCACCAATAAACTCCTCAAGAAGGCGTTTCATGATGTGCTGTCCTCCAATACGATCAAGAGCATCGCCAACCCCAGGATGATCATCACTACCGCCAGCAACAGCCTCAGGGTCAGTGCAGCCTTTAGCTTCAGCATGAGACAGATTAAAGAACAGTATATAAGATTAAGGGGGATATATTGGCATCTAGTGACAAGGACTGCAGATAGCAACCAGCCGAAGCTTCTCCTGCTTAGAATTCCTCAACTGTT
Source organism: Epinephelus fuscoguttatus (assembly GCF_011397635.1). Classification (NCBI taxonomy): domain Eukaryota; kingdom Metazoa; phylum Chordata; class Actinopteri; order Perciformes; family Serranidae; genus Epinephelus; species Epinephelus fuscoguttatus. Next base: position 37,358,946 of record NC_064761.1, read on the forward strand.
CATTGTTTAGGAGGATTTCCACGACAGATGAATTATCCTCCTCTCCAAAACACACAGACCCGCTGATTTAAACTGGTAAAAACACTGAATAAAGAAGTTTCACGTTAAAATAATCTGTGTTTCCAACAATGTTTGGTACATTGCAGATGGGCACCTACTAATGTGTGCTCACCTTATTTCTGGTCAAGATGTTCAGGAGGTTATTACCGGGAGCCTAATTATCCACAGAGGTCTCCTCCTCTCCAGAACAAACAGACCAAGTGATTTAAATTGGTAAAAACTAAGAAAAAAAGCTGTTTTGTTTTCAAAAATCAGGGTTTATTATTAATTATTATTATTATATAACATTGCATTTCTGCCATTATATCCCCCTAAATCTTACTGGACCTTTAGAATAACATTATTGTATGTTACGACTTACACAATGTGACATTGGTTTGTGTCTGACAGCAAGCGAATGATAACAAGAAGCGCATGCCAACTCTGACCGGCCAGTTCCGCCAGTCTCTGGATTCTCTGATGAAAACACTGACTGTGTGCCAGCCCTACTTCATACGTTGCATTAAACCCAATGACTTCAAGAAGCCCATGGTGAGGAGAGAAGCTGCGTTCGCTAAGCCAAAAATAAAACTTATTTTCATCTGTACTGAAAATGAATGAAACAATTTGGTGTGCTTCAGCTGTTTGACAGAGACCTGTGCATGCGTCAGCTCCGCTACTCCGGTATGATGGAGACCATCAGGATCCGCAAAGCTGGATATCCTGTGCGCTACACATTCGAGGAGTTTCTGAATCGCTACCGCGTCCTCCTGAAAACGTCCATCTGTGATCCCAAAATAGTAAGTTGGAGGTTTTAGCGTGGTCATTCTGATGATGACATTGTCACACCTTTTCTCATTTTCTCTTGCTGTGTCTATTATGGAGGATGAAAAATAACATCAGTATCAAGAGATGAATAAAAGAAGTGAATAAATAAATACAGGAATGAATAAATAAATAACTACTGAAATAAATAAATTAATTAAATGAATAAATAAGTGCATAAGTAAAGAAACAAATGCAGAGGTGAGGTCCTCCTTCCTCATTAATTAATAGATGTATGCTGTACAAAAATAGTAAAAATAAAGTAAATTTAGGATAATTTATTCATGTCCTGTATAGTTAACTTTTATTTAATTTTTTATGATTTGTCTATTTGTCTATTTATTTATTTCAGCATTTATTTATCATTTTATTTATTTATATTCCCGATTTATTTTTTATTCCTGTATCTATTTATTTATTTATTTATTTAGTTAGTTAGTTAGTTAGTTATACATTTATTTATTTATAGATTTATTATTTATTGATACTTAAGTCATACTTTGATTTTATGACAATTATTTTGCTCTGACAGGAAAGTAAAGAGAAATGCTGTGAAAGCATCTGTGAGTCTCTGCTCACCGGAGAGGGCGACTGGAAGACTGGCAAGACGAAGATCTTCCTCAAGGTGCCGCCTTACATTTGATGTACAGTCTGTTGTTAGAGCTGGATATGTGTGAAGGCATACAATGGACAAACTAATTTAAATGTTATCAGCAACTGAATACTTAACTGCGAAATTCAACCACTGCTGAAGCACGATAAAATTCCAGTGCCACTGAATTTGTACTATTTGAATAATTTACTTTGAAAATCAGTTATCTAAAATTGTGCTTGGTACCTTTTTTCCCGCTTGTTTATGTTTATGTTATTTAGAAAAGGACAGTGCACATTAATGAACATGATCACTTAAGTCACTTAATCTACGGTTTCCTCACAGGACTTCCATGACACCATGCTCGAACTGGAGCGAATGAAAGAACTAAATAAAAAGGCACTTATGATCCAGAAAGTCCTGAGAGGCTACAAATACAGGTATGAGACAAAAGCTGTAAAATTAACTGCTTGGCTTTTTATTTATTATATTTTTGCTTGTGTGACTTCATGTCTGTGTGATTCTTGCCCTCTGAAGGAGACACTACCTGAGGCAAAGGGCAGCCGCTCTTGTCATTCAGAAACACTGGAGAGGACACAAAGGCAGAAAGCTGTACAAAGTGGTGAGTCGCTGTTCAACATATCAGGATTCATCAAGGTGAAAATACAGGCCTGATGTGCAATAAACCCCCTTTAACTGTCTTCCCGTTGTAGGTCCAGCTTGGCTTTGCGAGGCTGCAGGCGAAGGTTCGATCTCGCCAGCTTCACGTCCAGTATAAGAGGAAGCGGGAGGCAGCCATCGTGCTGCAGGCCCGAACCAGAGGGTACCTGGCCAAGAAGGAATGGAAGCACAAGAGAGATGCTGTGATCCTCCTGCAGGCGCATACCAGGGGTGTGCTGGCACGAAAGAGGGTCAAAAAGATTAAGACAGATGTAAGTTCAACTTAAAGGACTACGAAGAGCCTTCTCTGGGTGACAGTTGCGTAAGAAGGTTAAAGTCCCTGCTGGTTTTATCTCGGACAGTCGACGTTGCCAACCTTTTTTGTGTGACGTGTATAGATGAATTCAAGAACCCTTTCATCAACACTGCCCATCATGTTCCAGATGTCCATTATTTTCAACTCTATCTATTTTGGGGTATTTTAGCTCACAAGTTCACCTGTTTACCTATTAATTTTAGGTCATTATTTCAACTGTCATCAATTACTGTTAACTATTACACGTTTATCCTATCATGCCGAACTGTCTAAACCATTTATACACTAATTTTAGCTAATTTTTAAACCTGCTCATCCATTAATGTCAACCATTTTTCCGTTACTTTTAGCTAACTGTGCAACCATTTACTTTAGCTCGCTATTTCATCTGTTTATCTGTGAATTTTAGGTCATTATTCAAGCTGTCATTCATTGCTGTTAACTACATATTTATCCATTACTTTTAGCTTTTTACTTTTAGCTAATTGTTGTGACTCCCCTGCTAGCTTGCTAACAAATGCACTGTGATGTATACTGTGAAGTTAGCTATAGGAGGCTAACTGGTTATTGTGATGACAAATGCACAAAATTCCCATATGACAATTTGAAGATATAGCTGCAAGTGCTGATTCCAGGTTTTAAGCCAGCATGGACCATTTTAGGTTGAAAACTCTGAAGCATCAAGTCCTACAGCAATGTTCGACATCTGATAACTAACAGGGTTTATGACAATTGGACAGATGGTAATTAATTTATCACCACATCTGGTCTGGACCACACTCCTCATTTTGGGGTCATGCCTCAGTAGCTTAATTAATAATATCCGTCAAGTTCGGTGATGTTTGGACAAATTGCACACGAGCATTTGCGCATAACTTCTAATCATTGGTGAAAATTCCACGTCTACAAAGCACCATCTCATAAAAATGTGGGTATATTTAAAAATCAAATCATAATTTCTATTTTTTTATATTATTTGAGCTGTTCCACAATCTTTTCACATTCCTCTATGGTTAGGAATTACTGTGATAGAGGACAGTTTGTTAGGAGCTCATGCTTCAGTAACCAATGCCAAGGTGTCTATAAGCAAAGCAGCCCCAATCTGCACAAATGCTACCACTCTAACCAGCAGCAGAAACATAATTCTACAATTTAAGGGCCATTATTTACTTAATAGTCATTACTTTGCAGACAGTTCTCTGTTCCTGATTTTCTTTTGTGTCGTGTTCTGTCAGATGTACCTCTCTGCTAAAGAGAAAGAAGAAGAGCAGCGCGCCATTTTGGAGAGACAGAAACACTTGGAGGAAGTGCTGAGGCGGAAGAAAGAGATGGAGGCCAAAGCTCAGATGGAGTCCATCACAGAAGACGAGATGGTGGACAGCATCTTTGACTTCCTGCCCATTGTGGTTGGAGGGCGGGAGGGGCAAGCACCTGTGGGATTCGAGGTTCGGTAACTGGAAGCTGTGCACATTTTGTTTACCTTTTCGAATCCGTCTGTACACGTCTGTATCTGTTTTCAGAAACTTGAGGAGAGAAAGACAGTCATCGAGGAGATAGACATCGACGATATCCCGATGGAGGACGATCTTCCCAAAGAAGACTACGATGACCTGGATGAGTACTCCTTCTCCAAGTTTGCCTCCATGTACTTCCAGGGTGCAGCCACCCACACCCACATCCGTCAGAGGCTTCGGCAGCCGCTGCTGTACCACGAAGATGAAGGAGACGTCCTGGTGCTTCTCTTAGACCACTTTAATTCATCATTTCAGTTGTTCTTATGTGAGGAGTATATCTGTTTGTTTCATTAACTTACCTTTCTGTGATCACCAGGCTTCACTGACAGTGTGGTGGATCATCCTGAGGTTCATGGGAGACCTCCCCGAGCCGAAGAATCAGCAGGTTCGGGCTAAGGCGACCCCTACACAGGAACGCTTTATGCCACAGGAGCTGATCTCCAGAAAGGACAGACGTCTCAGCCACATGGTTGGCCTGGATCAGGTAAATATCCTTACAAAGCTAGGACTTTTGTTGTTGATTAACATTAGTTTGTCATAGATTTTAAAATATAATTTCTGGCTTTTTAGAGGGTGCTGAGGAGTAAAAAAGAAAGGAAGCCTTCCACAATACCCGAGGAGCCAACACAAAACAAAAGGGGCTCCATTTTCACAGACCTCCTGACAAGAAATAGGAAGGCTTCTGCCATGCCCACTGAGACAAACCCGAAGGTTTACACTGTGCCAGAAGGGGCCCCGCAAGGCAGAAAGGGATCCATGTTCACTGACCTACTGTCCAGAAACAGAAAAGCATCGACCATTCAAGAAAACGGAATACCAAGATCCGCTTCAAACTTCAGGAAACCCTCCATCATCATGGAGGAGGTATAAAAAATATTTGTTGCTGTGAACTTCTCATTCTCAACAATTTTGTAATATATTGAAGGAAATGCCATGTGTTTTGTTGCAGTCCGAGGATCTGACTGAAGTGTCCAAGCCTCCCACCCTGCAGACTGTGAAGGAGGACACTGAAGTCATGATCGGAGAAGGACCCACCCTGGAGCGGCCACTGACATCTCTTGAAAAACTCCACATTATTGTGGGATATGCCATTGTCAGACGTGACCTCAGGTAACAGAAGCTCCATTTAAATATCACACACATTGCAGGGTGCTTTCACACCTGCACCTTTGGTTCGGTTCAGCTGAAGTCAGGTTAGTTTGCAGTTCGTTTGGGCAGGTGTGAACAAAGCAATTGCACTCAGGTGTGCACCAAAACAACCCGACCGAGACCTTCTTGAAGAGGTGGTTTCTGTCGGGTTACAAACGAACTCTGGTGCGGTTTGTTTGTGGTGATTCAACCTCGATCTGAACCAACTGCAGTCACATGACACATTGTTTGGGTTAAACACGAGCATGTTACAGTTATTTTCTGAGCCTAAAAATATCGTGATACAATTTGCAGGACATATCGCCCAGCCCTAGTATCTACCTCATACAACCCTATTTTAAAAACTCATAACTATCCTTTAAATTCTCTACTAATGCAGTATTTATGTGTTGTTTGTCCAGGGATGAGATTTACTGTCAGATCTGCAAGCAGCTTCAGGATAACAACAATCGAAACAGCTACTTCCGTGGCTGGATCCTGCTGTCCCTCTGTCTGGGCGTCTTCCCTCCCAGTGATCGCTTCATCAGGGTAAGTACAAACACTTGTGTTGGCTGCTCCACTCTGATTACCGGTGTGCCGCATGCTGTGATGTTTTGCTCATCTCCTCCTCTGTCTTGTCTCGGCAGTACCTTCAAAGTTTCATCCGTTTCGCTCCAGGAGGCTACGCTGCCTACTGTGCTGACAGGCTGCGGCGCACAGTGACAAATGGAGTGCGAGGGGAGCCTCCAGCCTGGCTAGAGCTGCAGGTACTGAGATGAATTAGATAGATAGATACTTTATTGTCCCCGAAGGGGAATTTGTCTTGGACTCCATGAGCTGAGACAAGCTGCCGCCATTGTTAAGATTACAGAAAGGAGAAGACAGGTAAAGTTGCACATTTGCACAACAAAATAACAACAGAGTTGCACATTTGCACAACAAATACATAAATAAACAAATTTGCACGTATGCACAACAATAAATAAATACAATACTACCTATACTGCTCATTCACACAGCAATAAATACCCATATTACACATTCCCACATGTTCCCAAACAAATACAGTAAGGGGATAGACCACAGCAACAACATATATTGCACATCTCAAACTGTTACCTTATTTAATATTCTAATAGAGGTAGGGACAAATGAATATTTAAATCTGTATCATTTGCCAGATGGTAACAGTACATATTCTGAGGTGAGGATGTGAGCGGGATCGGATCGGAATTAATGGTTTCATGTGCATTGTCCCCGTAGAATTTGATAAACAGATAGTTAAAAGGTGATTATTGCATTCTACAATTGTAAAAATGTGTAGCCGAAACATGGAGTTAAAAATGTCTTAATGTTTCATCAACCAAAATGTGTGTCGTACATCTACGACCTGGTACCTTTACTCTAGATTTAGCCAAACTTCAGCAGTGGTTGCTGCCTCTAGCTATTGGATTACAATTACAAAAAAAGAAAAGTCTTGAAGGAAAATAGAGGATTTAATAATGTGTGGACAGATTCATTCGCTTTTTCTGACCAACGCTGTAAAGTTAAAGTACTAAATAATTATAAATAGCCCACTGCACACTGGCCACCTTGAAGTAAATCATGTTAATGAATGCTCATTTAGACCTGTTCATAATGTTGATGGACTAATTTACACAATTACACAATTACAATTTAATTTTTATAGGCTGTTACCTTTATTCAAATATGTTTTGTGGCTTCAGACAGATTTTTTGACCCGTGATACAGAGCATGGGGCATTGTTTTGGCGAAAATGAATAAGTGTTTTTTCTTTTTAAGATTTTTTTGGGGCATTTTTAGCCTTTAATGTATAGGACAGACAAGTGTGAAGGGAGGAGAGAGAGAGGGAGTGACATGCAGCAAAGGGCCACAGGCTGGAGTCGAACCAGAGCCACTGCGGCAACAGCCTTGTACATGGGGCGCCTGCTCTATCCACTAAGCCACAGACGCCCCGACCTAAATTATATTTTGGTGGCAGATAAAGGGACAGTTCACCCCAAAATCCTCTTATATGTAGTGCTATTCATCAATCGAGATTTTTTTGGTGTGAGTTGCAGAATGTTGGATATATCAGCCGTAGAGATGTCTGCCCTCTCTCCAGTATCATGAAACAAGATGGCACTCAGCTTGTGGTGCTCAATGCTCCAAAAAATACATTTGAAAAACTCAACAGTAATGTCTCTTTACAGGAATCATGACCCAGTGCTCAAGATAATCCACAGACCTTGTTCTGAGTAGTTGTTTTTGCAGATACAAAGAATAATGTGGGCTAACAGCAGTTAAACAGCACGACTTAAGAGAGCAGCCAACGTCTCATGATGGTTTTCTTATCAGCCGATTTGAAAACACTGAATAAGTATTTGTTAAAATGTCCAGGTTGAAAGTCAGCTTTTCCTAAAATAAAAGTATTTAATAGGGAATGTTTTTAGCAGTTATATGTGTGAACGATTTTCTGTCTGCACCCACCAACTGTGTCACTGCACAGAAGGAAGCATGCATCTACTGCTAGCTCACCTAGCACCACTGAGCTAGCTAACGTTACAGCTCAGGAGAGGAGAATGCCATTAATGTTAACATCTCACACTGTCATGTGCACGAGCCTTTCGTCCATGTGTAGATTCACGCTTTCCTCTGTGCTTCTGCCTCAGAGGAAAAATATGTATCTCTGATTCTTCTTCTGTACTGTGACAGGCTACCAAGACAAAAAAGCCCATGATTGTGTCGGTGAAGCTGATGGACGGACGCTCCATTAACCTGCCTGTCGACTCTGCATCGACCTCCAAAGAGATCTGCCAACTCGTCTCGAACAAAATCAAACTCAAAGACACTTTTGGCTTCTCTGTCTACGTCGCCTTGTATGAAAAGGTACGCAGTTACATCCGCTCTTTGTACATGTATGTTCCTGTAGTACAGAAGGTGATCAATCATTATATATGTGTGTGTATAATTTTTTCTACACAAATGTATTCCCAAAAAATGTTTTTAGAATATCTAGATATCCATAACTTCACATGTTGACATGTCCTGAAGGTGTGGGCTCTGGGGAGCGGCCGGGAGCACGTGATGGACGCCATCTCCCAGTGCGAGCAGGAGGTAAAGAGGAGAGGAGGGCAGGAACAACACGCTCCTTGGCGTCTCTTCTTCCGCAAGGAGGTCTTCACCCCCTGGCATGACTGCAATGAGGATAAGATCAGCACAGACCTCATCTACAGACAGATCATCCACGGTCTGAAGTTTGGAGAGTACCAGAGTGAGAAGGTGGGCTCATATTTGGAAGGTTGTCCTCTTCCTGTCATATTCGCAGATGAAAATGTGACATTTTTTTCCCACATCTCACATGTACAGGAGGATGATCTTGTTCAGCTGGCTGCAAAACATTTATACATCCAGCACGGCCCAGACTGCAGGCCAGAAAATGTGAAGGAAGCCGTTCAGGAGTGCATCAACAGCTCTCTGTTGGAGGCGAAGTCAGAGGCTAAATGGGTGCAGATGGTCAGCACTGATCACGCTGAGGTCAGTCACAGCACGTACCAGAAGGTGCAGCGTGAACAGAACCGGGCAGAGTAAATTTAAAGTTTCTGTCTGTTTTCCTTAAACCACACCAGGGTTCGTTTCTGAGTTCAAAACAGAAGGCAGATTCAGTAAAGGCAGAGATGGTCGACTACGCCCGAGAGAAGTGGCCCATGTTCTTCTCGAGGTTCTTTGAAGTTGTCAAAATGTCAGGTAGGCATCTGTCGGCATAGACTGGCTTTCCTCTGTTCGACAAATCAAGATAATTACATGAAATTTAAATTCATTAAGCAACTCTAATTACAATGTCATGATAATATGTATGCTTTTTATGTGATCTTACTATACAATGACGAAAACTCTGTCTGTGGGTGTGTCTGTGTGTCTTTTCCACGTTTTTCTCCTCACTGATTTGGTCAATCCATGTGAAATTTGGCACAGTGGTAGAGGGTCATGGGAGGATGCGAATGAAGTAATATTACATCAATTGGCCAAAGGGGGGCGCTATAGCAACCGATTGAAATTGCAAACTGTGAATGGGCATATCTCATGCCCTGTATGTCGTAGAGACATGAAACTTTGCACAGAGATGCCTCTCCTCATGAGGAACAAATCTGCCTCAAGAACCCATAACTTCCGGTTATATAGATTGTCTGCCATTTTGAATTTTTTGAAAAACACTTAAAATCGATCTCTTCCTAGGAAGTTTGAGCGATCTGCATGAAACTGGGTGAACATAATCTAGGGACCAATATCTAAAGTTCCCTCTTGGCAAAAGTTGGAAAACTTACTAAAACTGAGCTTCTATAAGGCAATGAATATTGTGGAGGGCGTGGCTCATCACATAAAGGTGTATAACATCTCATGGGTTTCACCGATCACCACGCAACTTTGTAGGCATATGACCACACATAATCTGAGGGGACCCCTCCATTATTGACCCCATCAAACAAAATGGGGGCGCTAGAGAGCTCATTTCTTATCTAGGCCTAACTGCCATATGGATTTTTACTAAACTTGGTAGATATGTAGAACAGGACGCCTCAAGGTGACTGGAGAAATTTAACTCTAATTGGCAACTGGGTGGCGCTATAACAACAGAAAAATGCTTAAAAATGGCTAAAATTCGACCGATCTCTGTGGCTCCCCCTGTGGACCAATGTTGGTGTTTTTTTTTTTTCAAATTTTTGATATGACTAAGTCATGGTATGGTATGCTGTACTCAGTGGGTATGGGCTAGTTAATATTAATCTTGAAAACAAATAACTTGAAAAGATAAAATGATTGAAGTTATCATGCGCTCTACAGAGAGTGCTGCTCCCCTAAAAAGTTTGAAAATAAAATCAAAATCAAAGTTCATATCATAGATTCACTTTTTGTAATTTGTTTTGGCTGATCGGTGTATATCTTCCTTTTAAACTGTATTTGTTTTGGTTTAAAAAAAAAACATTGAATTTGACTTTAGAAATAGTCCAAGAATCCAAATTCCATTATTAGATAACTACTAAATAAATTTATAGTTTCTTTTGTTAATTCCTACTTTTACATTTATTCATTTCTTTAGATGGAATGGACAATGAATGAGCTATATCGGTCATTAAAAAAAACATACATAGTGTATTTAGAGCAATCAGTGTTTCTGCTAAAGACTTCCATCCAACTCTTGCATCAGAAAATTCTGCATTATTTTCCCTCCTCAAATGTTAAATATTAGAAGTTTGCAGTAACAGCACAGAATCTTCTCTATTTGTGATGGCAGATTAGCTCTGAAGTAATTAAAAACCAGTTCAGGTCTTTTAGAAGAAATGCCACATACAGCAGCTTAAAAATATTTTTTCATGGCAGAACAAAACACGTCCAGTACAACAGTATAACAATATATTTCTACACTTTCCACAGGAACACAGAGACAAACACTTTTAATGATCAACAGTGAAGCAATTAGCTGCTGCTGTGTTTTGTATCTATGTCAGGCTGGAATATACAAAGCTATTTATAGATACCACTGGGGTTAAGACTCGAGCAAAGCAGTTGATTAGGAGTGAATAAGTGGGCCAGGAAGAACATGTCTTCCTTCAGTTTTACTGTTGCTGAGCTTGTGAACAACCAGTTTACAAAACGATACATCTGAGCTGTCTCCTAACACTGGTTATTTTCCTCTACAGATCAAATTTTCAGTGAAATCTATCTTGTTCCTGGCTGTAATTTCATAACTGACAACATGCCGGCAAGATAGAAGTAATTGTACAGAGCAGGATTCATCAATATAATCATCGGAGTTGGACAATTTTGCTAATCAAGTGTTTAATTGTTTATTTTTTAATGAATATGCTGATCACTCCTTGTGTCTAGCTTCTCCAGCGTGAGGATTTCCTACTTTTTTTTTTTTTTATGATTGTAAGTTGAATATCTTTGTGTTTCAGACGGTTTGGACAAAACCCAATTTCAATCAATCAGTCAATCAATTTTATTTATAAAGCCCAATATTACAAATCACAATTTGGCTCAGAGGGCTTTACAACATAAAACATCCCTCTGTCCTTTGGACCCTCGCAACAGATAAGGAAAAACTCCCCCCAAAAACCCCCTTTAACAGGGAAAAAAAAACGGTAGAAACCTCAGGAAGAGCAACTGAGGAGGGATCCCCCTTCCAGGACCAACGGACGTGCAATAGATGTCGTACAGAACAGATCAGCATAATAAATTAACAGTAATCCGTATGACACAATGAGACAGAGAGAGAGACAGAAAGAGAGACAGAGAGAGATGCAGGAAAGACGCTAATGATAATAGCTACAATAACATTAATTTAAGTAAATTATTGTACAATATGTTGAAAGTATATATTAATATATGATAGTATATGTATGGGACAATAATTATGTGTATAGTAACAGTAGAAGTATGACTAATGATAACAGCAGCAGCAGGAGGCATCAGGCAGGACCACGGCAGCAGCACAACCACACGTAACACTATCCAGGCACCGCTGCGATACGAGTTAACCTGAGAGACAGTGGAGCACAAAGGCTCCGGAGAAGAAGCCAAGTTAGTGACATGCAGTAATAGGACAAAAGTGTTAGCAAGTGAAGAAGAACCAACCTTTCAGAAACTAAGGAGAGAGAGAGAGAAGGAGAGAAGGTGCTTGGTGTGTTATAGGAGGTCCCCTGGCAGACTGGGCCTATGTCAGCCTAACTAGGGGCTGGTTCAAGTCAAACCTGAGCCAGTCCCAACTATAAGCTTTATCAAAAAGGAAAATCTTAAGCCTAGTCTTAAATGCGGAGACGGTGTCTGCCTCTCGGACCGCAACAGGAAGATGATTCCACAGGAGAGGAGCCTGATAGCTGAAGGTTCTGGCTTCTGATCTACTTTTGGAGACTTTAGGGACCATGAGTAACCCTTTGAAGACGTCACTTTAATGTCTAGCGTCTGTCATGGGCATTCTAAGAGATAACATAAAACTAATAATAAACACATTTAATGACATATTTGTTTTTTCAAGCAGTGATGCATTTTTTTAACCGTAATAATGAGTCTTTCTGCGATATCATCTCCCATCAGTGTTTATATTGTTCATTGAAATGCTCTGAAAGTGATCAAGAAATAACTGGTGAACGTAATTGTTAGTTGCAGACCTAAAATGAAAGCCCTCATATCTGTGGGTTGCTACAGGGCCTTGACTGCTTCACACATTAATCCTGCACTCAGGCTCTTTTCTTCAGGGTGGCTGAAATGATTTAGAAAAAATGCAACACTTAACTGCTTTACAGTATAAATCTCAAAATTCCCCTCATATCCCTCATGAGTCATGATTTATTGGTTCTTTTAAAGGTCCTCCACTGCCAAAGAACAAGTTCATCGTGGCCATAAACTGGACTGGCATCACTTTCCTGGACGAGCGAGAGAAGAGGCTGCTGGAGCTCTCCTTCCCTGAAGTCACCGGAGTCAACACCGTCAGGTGGGGAGAGTCAGAGGAGGAAGCAGTGAGGTGTGTGCCAGTTTACAATGAGGAAGAGTTACTGAAACAGTGTGGTGTTACTTTGTTATGACCCAGGGACAGTAAAGCGTCTGGTCAGGTGGTGACCCTGCTGACACTGAAAGGAGACTTCACTCTGAGTGGAAGCACAGCTGAGGACATGGCAGAGCTGATCACGATGTTCCTCAGTGGACTGACAGAGAGATCTCAGTATGCTGTGACGCTGAAGGAAGCCGACAGCGAAGGTCAGAGGACTGATTTTCATTTTTCTTATATTTTCTTTTTTAAGGTCATATGACAAAATGACTTAAGTATGAATAAATAAATAAATGTATGAATAAATAAATAAAGAAAGAAGTTCATTTGCAAATAAATTAATAAATAAATGCTTAATTAAATTTTTAAAAAAGCATAAAAAGCAAATAAATGTAATAATGTAAAAAAAAACAGGAATAAATAAATAAATATTCAAATAAATGAATAAATACATTTCTTTTAAAATGCAGAAATAAATAAATGCATAAATAACCAAATAAATGTATAAATAAATACAGGAAAAAACATATAAAAATAAGGAAAATAAATACGGGAATAAATAAATAAATACGGGAATAAATGAATAAAGAAATGCTTAAATAAATACATAGACAAATAAATGCAAGTTAATAGATAAGCAAATAAATGTATAATAAATACAGAAATGAATGAATAAATAAATAAAAAGAATAAATAAATTGTGAAAGTAATGGATAAAGGCATAAATGATAAATAAAAGTTGATAATTAGAAATAAAAATAAAATCCTACATTTATTTCTATATTTTGTACATTACATTTATTTATTTCTGTGTCTGTATGTAAATGAACTTTCTTTATTTTTGTATTTATTTACTTCTGTGTTTATTTATTCACTTCTTTATTTATTTATATCTGTTTTTATTAATACATGTATTTATTTGTTCATACCTATGTAATTTTTCATGTATCTCTGCAAATTGCCAACTGATATCTGAGTTGATTTCCATTCCTCTACAGATGACCCCACACTCCTGAACTTTAAGAAAGGAGAGCTCATTGTAATAATCAAAGACGACGAGTTTTCTCAGCAGCGTGGCTGGATAAAGGGCCAAAACGAGAGCACAAGAAAAACAGGAGCCATCCCCATGGAGGCCATCTTAATCCTGCCAACACTCAGCAAACCCACCAATGAGGTCATGGTATGGAGGTTTCGATAACACATCCTCCTCAGATGAGTTATTGTGCTCGGGATCTGTGGAGCATTAAATTTGTTTTCTTTATTTCAGAGGCTCCTCAACTTGTCTCCTAACCAGAGGAAGAACATCATACCCAAAGAAACAGGAACTCTACAGAGATTAGCTCTTGCCACACTGAAAGAATTCTCCATTGAGTATTTCAGGTATCTGAATTTTGTTTTCACCAGCTGATTAGCAGGATAAAGCTCACTGGAACAGTGCTAACAGCAGGAATACCCGTCTTGTTCCCTTGATCCAACAGGCAGCCCACTAAGGATGTGAACCGTCAGGTGATGTCCAGGAATGCTGCTCCTGAAAGACTGTGGGCAAACTCAAGAGAGCCAATCAGACAGCCCCTCCTCAAGAAGCTGGTGGGCAATCCAGAGGTCAGCCACAAAGCCTGTCTGGCCTTCACTGATATCCTTGACACACCAGGGTTACGTTCAAGAAAAAGTAAATGTTCTGCACTTGTAAAGGGCTCTTCTAGTCTTCTGATCAATCAAAGTGCTTTAACACTACATGTCACATTCACCCATTCACACACAGGCCAAGGCTTCCACACAAGGTGCCACCTGCCACTCAGTCAGTAACCATTCCCTCGCACTCACGCACTGATAGAACAGACATTGGGAACAATTTGGGATCCAGTATCTTGCCCAAGGATACGAATGATGGGCTGGAGGAGTCAAGGATCAAACTGCAGATCTTCCGATTAGTGAGCTACAGCGAGCCTCGGAGCCACAGCCACTGTAGCATTTCTTTGAGTAAAAATGCAGGCATGTCATCAGGACACTTGGCCGGCCACGACATAGCCTACTCAAATGATACTCGCAGCTTACTCAAAGATGCCTTATCATTTTAATATATTTAAAATTTATATGTATGGATAGAAAATTCAGTTATATTACAAAATAATATCTCTCAAAGTCAGAAATTCAGATAGGCCCCAATAGGGACACATACACACACTAGAGTGTGGCGATCCGAGCCCGACGGTACCCAACAGGTCGCGCCGGGGTTGGTCAAAAATGTATAAATTGTATTCGGGCTCAGGTCGGATTCGGTCAGCTGTCAGTGAAAATGTAGTGTAAAAATAAATAAAATCCTATTGTCTGTCCTGTTTATTGCTTGGGCACTGTTATTTACGTGACAACACCTGAACATAACACACACAGACACACATTGGCTGTTTGTTTCTACCTCTCTCCTCGCTGGAAGTCTCGGACCTCCAGCCGCCCGCCTCCGCCTTGATTAAACGCTGAAAATAAAATAAAAGAGGGAGACAGGTTTTTCCTATTTTCCTATTCTCTCTGCAGCAGAGCACCCACGGCGCACGCCCGGCCTGTTAAATAGCCTGTAACCGTAACAGCTGTGTGACACAAACTCAGTGCTTTGGTCATTAAATAATGTCGGGCTCGGTTCAGGTTTGGGCAGAAATATGCGGCCCGTGCCGCACTCTAACACACACACACAAACACACAGAAAACCGGACATTATCATCAGTTTATAAAAACCCCCCGGACGCCCGGACGGGACGTGAAATGTGGGCATGTCCGGGCAAAAGAGGACATTTGGTAAGCCTAGTGAAGATGTCATTTTTGGTATGCACATCCTCATGCCAGGGACATTACAGTAAGCATAAAGCTAGCATCATGCCCCTATGGTAGGAGGCCCCGGGGCAGACCCAGAATACACTGGAGGGATTACATATCTCATCTGGCCTAGGAACGCCTCGGGTCCCCCAGGAGAAGCTGGAAAGCGTTGCTGGGGAGAGGGACGTTTGGAATACTTAACTCAGTAATTTGCCCCCGCATTCCAGCTTCGGATAAGCGTTTGAGATTGGATGGATGGATGAACCTAACTTAGTAAAGCGGTGCGCCATTGAGGCATTTTTGAAAACATCCAATATGGCTGCAGCTGATGTGGAACTATCTGCTAAAGTGCTTACAGACATAATGATGCTTCACCATCACAGCTGATCTCTGCACGCTGTAAGCTGTCCGTCGCTCAGCACTGTGTCACTTGTTCCTTTGCTCCGATTGGTTGTAGGTCTATCTTGAGTCCAGAGGCATTTGGGTCTATGGCCGTTGATCAAAAATAAAAATGAACAGTAAGGTCAAAAACATAGTTCAGTCAAGAACACTTTTGTCAAAGAAAACTTTATTTCCATTTGCAGTATTATATTTGGCGGTATGGCTCTGTTCTGGGGTCTCTCTGCCTTTCCTCAGGCCTACGCAGAAAGCCTCTTCCATGAGCCTACGTGGAAAGCATAAGGCAGAAAGTGCACGCCTGTCTGCCCTTCCACGTGCAAATGAGGAAAGCCACAGGCAGAGAGGCAAACCTCCCTGCCCTTCCATGCCCTACATGGAAAGCCTGAGGCAGGGAGAGCAGCAGCAAAGACCCCTGGGAACAGAACAGAGCAGCATCAACGCCAAACAGAAATGACATTGATAAGTCAGACACAGCATGAAAAGGAGGAGCTGGGGTGGAGGAAGGTTGCAAAGCAGCTTGCAGAGGAAACAGCAACAGTAGGCAGGCAAGTTTAAATAGGGCACCCTGGATGAGATTTGCCAATTGGTTGCATAGAAAGGAATCATGTGAGCTATCAGCTGACTCCATCAGTTGATTGGGCTGTTTGAGATCAGCTGATGTAGCTGGGATACGAGCTGAGCTTGACATCGTGTCCTGCCTGAACTAACGCTATGCTCAACCTTTGGGTGTGCCGTGGTACCCAGTGAATACAGCGCACACCACTCCAGCCTCTGCACCTTTGTTGCGTGTTATATCTCCATCGCTTTCCCCCATCCTACAGTGTTACCAGTCAAATAATGATGAAAACAATATAGCTTTGATAACTAGACAGCTGGTCTAGCTAAGCTAACGAACATGCCGACAGTCTTGCCCCAAAAAACAAACCAAACAAGCCTCCTCAGCTACCTTACCCTAACAAGCACCTGTAGCATCACAAGCTAACGACATCTGCCCGCACTTTTCTTTTTCAAAGTGTATGTTAAGTTTATGAAACCACTATGGCTGTTCCTCCTTGACTGCTGCGTACCGATCCTGAAGTACATGGGCGATTACCCCACCAAGCAGATGCAGAGTCCTCTCGAGCTCACCGACCAGATCTTCGGCCCCGCTACTCAAAACGAGGCGCTCAGGGATGAGATCTACTGTCAGATCATGAAGCAGATGACCAACAATAACAACAGGTATGTCACCATCTCACATATTTAGATTTAAAGCTTTTGGAGGATTGCTCATCACTACTGTTACTCATAAGTCACTTGAAAGAAAACAATTTTGATTATCAATTAAAATAAATGAAATTGGAAGAATATTGTTTTTTTATTAGACACCAATATTCTGGTTTCAGCTTCTCCAATAAGATGATTTATGTCATTGCAAACTGAATATCTTTAGGTTTTGAACTCCTGAAGCCAGTTCAACTTACCCAGGATATCTTTTTGTTATCTGGCCTGGACTAACCCTAACACTGGTTGTCTGTATAACTTGCATGACAAAGCTTGTTATCAACTAGTGCAGTCAACTCTGGGTTTTCCTATCCAGCCACGAGTGCGTTTATGAAAGAGGCAGGGGTGTTAATTATGAACAACATCATCAGAACCATGAATGAAGTAGGCTGCTTCATATGAGATGAAACTGTGCTGAAAGTGTTAGCGACTGCGACACAGTGAAATGTCAGTGGCGTGGGATGTAAATGATACTCTGTAATCTTATAACGGAAATATTGAAAACCCTATGCAAAAAGTCACTGTCAGCCGAGTCTTAAATCACCTGTAGGTATCACTAGGCTGTAAGTATAGAGTATTTTTACCATCTAGTTGGATGATGATGAATATGTCACATAAAACACTTTGCTACTGAATTAAATGGTGGAAAAGTAGCCTAGTTAAAGGACAACTTCGGTATTTTTCAACCTGGGCTCTATTTCCCCATGTGTATGTGTGCGTATGATTCATGGGTACAACTCGTTCTAAAATTGGTTCAGTATTGAATGAGGCGGATGCAACCGGAGCCACGAAACGAGCTAAAATGTTAATGGGGGCAAATGTGTCCCGTATAAGTTTGCGCATTAAAAGTGTTTTTTTTTTCGCCACTGACCAGTTCAGATTGCCAGTGCTATCTCTGTAAATAGCATACTAGTGTTTCCCTTACCTCTGGGCTGTGTGATGTCACGAGCTTTGCTCCACTGTGTCTGTAGCTCTCTCTCTACTCGTGGGACAGCCGTTTTCTTGAGGAAGAGGTGTTTCGGGATTGGATGTCTTCTCGTCTTCGGCTGTTGGCTGTTATAATTAAGAGGGCCTGGGAACACACGGTGAGCGCGTTAATGCTGGGCTTGACTGTCCACACAGGCAGCGCATTTCTCCTGCGCTCTCCGCACCGGTTAAACATCGACTCCACTTATCTGTTCCCGCCAGTACTCGTTTTTTCACTTCAACAGGTCATTTTAAACAAAAACCACAATTCTTGTCATTTGAATGACAGAAATATAGGATCTAAAGGACAACTTCGGTATTTTTCAACCTGGGCCCTATTTCCCTGTCTGTATGTGTGCATATGATTCATAGGTACCACTCGCTCTAAAATTGGTTAAGTATTGAGCCGCGAAACGAGCTAAAACGGTAATGGGGGCAAATGCGTCCTGTATAAAAGTGCTTTTTTCCGCCACTGACTGGTTCAGATCGCCAGTGCTATCTCTGTAAATAGCATACTAAGTGTTTCCCTTACCTCTGGGCTGTGTGACGTCATCTCGCGAGAGCTTTGCTCCACTGTGTCTGCAGCTCTCTCTACTCGTGGGACAGCCGTTTTCTTGAGGAAGAGGTGTTTCGGGATTGGATGTCTTCTCTTCTTTGGCTGGCAGTAGTCATCTTGGGAGAAGTGAGCACTGCAGACCCGATAGTCTGCAAGCAGGGCCGCCCCTCCCTAAACGCAGAACACGTGCTGTGCGTAGGGCCTCATCTTCCATGGGGGGCCACATTTTGTGCGAGGGGACGCATATGCGCAATGGATGCGCACATGCGCTACCGTGAGGCGCGCGTAGAATCAGCTCGAGGAAGGAGAGAAGAGACCTGACCGCCCATGCGTCGCTGCAATGATTGACAGCACTCGACATCTGAACAATCAGAGGGGTGCGCTGGCAGGCACTTGCAGAGCTGCAGCAGGTGAAGAGTTGTCGACATGTCATCCAAAAGAGCCTCAGGAGTATGTGTGGGGTTGGGAGGGAGGGCGGGCTCCACGGAGGGGGGAGACCCGAGCCTCGGGGGTATGTGCGGGGCCGGGAGGTCGGATGCTCCCAGAGAGGGGAGAGGGAGAAATATAGCTAAATAAGATGAAAATCGAAAAGAATGTCTCTGTATTTTATTTCTGTTTTCAGTGTTTAATTAAGGTGGGAGAGGCGGAGGGCTGAGGGAGATCGGACGCCTCCAGAGAGGGGAGAGGGAGAAATATAACAAAATAAGATTAGGGAAAACCTGTCTCCCTCTTTTATTTTATTTTCAGTGTTTAATCAAGGGTGGGGGATTGAGGTGGTGGAAGTTACTTTCTTTTGATGAGTAATTGATGGCTATTTGTGACTCAGATTTGTTTATTTATTTATTTCAGTTTGAAGTTATTTTTATTTAATATTTATTTATTTATTTTAATTTTTTATTTTATTTGACTGATACAGCCAAACTACTATATCTACAGTACATTTGTTATTGCCAATAAAGGTTGTCAAGTTAAATGGCAAGTTGTTGTACAGTCATTTTGTACCTATGATACATTTGGGATGGGGGCCTCCAAATAAAATTTCGCTTAGGACCCCAATTTGGTCAGGGGCAGCCCTGTCTGCAAGGTGCAGTGTCTGGACAGGAGTGTTAGCATCCATTTGTAGCACAACTAGCCACAACTTCAACATCTCGCCGTCCGACCAAGGCACCCTGTGAAAGCTGTACGGGGTGCTGCACGACATCCTGTTCTTGCGTTCGGGAAAAAGGCCCGTTTATTTGAGCACTCCAAAAACTCCGGTAACACTCCAGGGGGTAGCACGTAAAAGACTCCGTCCCAAACTCTGACTCTTCTGGCGTAACACACACACTTCATACACACATACTCACTTACAGTACCTAGCGGGGCAGCCCTCTCCCTCTCTGCTCCAACACTGACTGACAGCTGACTCCACTCATTCACACTCACAATATGCTATCTACAGAGATAGCACTGGCGATCTGAACCGGTCAGTGGCGAAAAAAATGCAGTTTTAATGCACAAACTTATACGGGACGCATTTGCCCCCAGTTACCATTTTAGCTCGTTTAGCAGCTCCCGGCTGCATCCGCCTCCCTCAATACTGAACCAGTTTTAGAACGAGTTGTACCTATGAATCACACGCACACATACACATGGGGAAATAGGGCCCAGGTTGAAAAATACCGAAGTTATCCTTTAATGACTGATGAGGTCTATCTGACCGAGATGTGATATATATAATAGTGGGAGCCAATTAACAGTGTATGGATTATTTTACTAATAAAATATTGTCTTTTTTTCCTAGTTCTCATCACACAGGTGTCTCATGATATTTTGAGCTGCAGTGATGGAATCAGAGTGTAACTGTGGACAAAAATAAACTTTGCTTAAGTCAAAATCCTGCTAAAATCATGTGTTTAGTGTTGTAAATGATCTCTGTGTTTGTTAGAAGCTGTTCACTGTTCCCTTGTGTATTTTTCTTTGTTTAGAAGGTAGGAAGTACCGTGAGAGACATTCAACAATTTTCCAGAAGTGGAGCTGAAGCATAACCACCCTCTAATGTTTCATTGTATATGACTGGATTTAAATACAACCCAAGACTCTACTTCCTCACAGTGTCCTACATGTCTTTATCTCTGTTGCCACGTCCATCGCTCAGGTTCAGCATGGAGCAGGGCTGGCAGCTGCTGTGGCTCTGCTGCGGCCTGTTTCCTCCCAGCCAGTCTCTTCTGAGGCACACTCAGCGTTTCCTGGAGTCGCGCCGCAGAGAGCCCCTCGCCTCTGACTGCCTGCAGCGTCTGCAGAGCTCCCTGAGGTGAGCGCAGCGTGCTGTTTAATACGTCACCGGCACATGGCAACGTGTTTCCCCCCCAAGTTCCAGAGAAGGGTGTCTGAGAGAGATGAGTGGGTGATGACACAGAGAGATTGCAAAGAATGACAGGATGATTCCTAGAGCAGCTAATGTTGCTCATAGAAAACTGCAAGTCAGTTGCAACACTTCTGGTTAGCAGCCACCGAGACATGACATGACTAGAGAGCCTTTACTTCATGAAAGATTAAAAACACAAGGCACCACAGCTTGGCATGTTCTTTTCTCACGTCATAGCGTCATGTATTCCGGATGAAAAATTACACAAGTATCAATAAATAAACTATAAATAAGGGGAAAGTGTATCATGCTGAGTGCAGATCTCTGCCAGGTGGTCAAGTGGCCGCCCAGGCTCATCGCAGCTACTCTGGACAATTGACCCTTTGCAAAGTCCCGCCCCCGGACACAGACTGGCCAATCGTAACATACCATCGGGCTGAGATTTCCTTCATTTTCAGGCTGGTTTTGTGGATTTGGAGCTAAATGTTGTGCCTGGGGCACGTCGTGTATTAATGATACTCGAGGTTGGAAAAAGATATACGTTTCTTCCCTGTTCCAAAACCAAAATCAAACCCTGAAAAGTGTAGGGTTAGCTAGCTAGCTACTGAAGATATAGCCTACTGAATGTATACACATGCTGCTTTTGCTTTGTAATAATTATAACAGTGAAACAAAGACCGACCCTGCTGTACAGGAACCAGTGAAGGGAAGCAGGGAAACTTTGCTCATATTCAACCAGCTGTGTGTCATCACAGTGTGCGCAGATGAATGCTGTTTGACCTCTCCTGGAGATCCCTACCCGTCCAGTGGTGGAGGTCCGGGTGCTGGCAGCAGCACGGGGGCGAAGCCAAACACGGTTCATGTGCACACACTGTGATGCCACACAGCTGGTTCAAAATCAGTAAAGTTTCCCTTTATATTCATTGTCTTGTGTGGCGATCAGCAGTGATGTGGTGGTTCACTTTTACACTGTGATCTGTAGCCTATAGTTCGGCTTTAGCTTCTAACTATCTTTGTCTTTTTAACCTGTTGTTGCTGCTGAGTCAGTTTGACATCCTGGATATATCCTTCAAACACAGACTGTAGACCCCTCTGTCTGCTTCTCTCTGAATCACTGGTTCCAAAATATGATCATATTCTTTCAGGGAGTGCAGTTAGTTACAGTGTGGGCTCCATGCTTACTCCAACACCTTGTTGGACCATCACAAAGGGGCGGCAGGCACAGCGCAGTGCGTTTCAGAAGCATCCTACAGCTACAAATCTTTGATCCATGACGTTTATAACTGGATTTTTAACAAAATTAACTTTGTCTGTAGGCTACAGCACAACAAAGTTGTAAATTATAACAATAAACTCAATTAAAGCAAAGCAAAAAATGAAACCATTTATTTATTATTCACTGATAGTAGGGTCATTTTTCGTCCGCCACACGTGACACCACAGTGTGAGAAAAGGAAATGTCAAGCTGTGAAAACTTGTGTTTTAAATTTCCCATGAGATAAAGGTTCTTTAAAAACTAATATAACTGAGTCATATGTACTTATTATACCCGAGTGCTGATTGGCTCACAAGTAGAACCTTGTAGAACCGAGTCATTTGATTTTGAAGATAAAACTTCATAATTTGTTTGAGGGCAATTTGTGCAGTTTAAGGCAGAACTTACTTGCAGCGCTGCTCACATTGACACACATGTTGCATCACCTCTGCAGTGACATGCTCACACTTTGTATTTGCACCATCGATTGACCTTCAGTTTAATTTCCATCTTGACAACAGGCTCTCAGAGAGTTATTTTTGACCATCACAGTGGGTGCTTGGTGTTACACTCAGCATTTTATCTGCACAGAATCTGTGGCTTCAAAATGACCTTTGCTGTCCTTGTGTAGGATGGAGCCCAGGAAGCTCCCGCCACACCAGACAGAGGTAGACGCCATCCAACAGAACAGCACCCAGATCCTCCACAAAATCCACTTCCCCAACGACACAGACGAGGTGCGAACACAGACCTGTTGTGTTCATATTTAAAGTTACAGAACAAAGCCAGGTCAAATATTCCTGCAGTAGTACCAGTGATTCAGTGATTCCTCTCGTCCCTCTGCAGATTTTTGAGGTGGGGACAATCACCAGGATCAGAGATCTCATCCAGAACATCACCAACAAGCTCAGTCTGACTTCAGCAGACGGCTTCAGCATTTTCGTCAAAACACATGACAAGGTTTACTGGACATTTTTCAACCTCAAACATGATGTTTTGAGGCCCTCTTTTATGAACATTCACTCAAGAAAGTCTGTGTTTATTTCAGGTTCTCAGTTTGAATGAAACAGACTACTTCTTCGACAGTCTGAGACAAATCACAGACTGGTCCAAGAAAGCCAAGAGGATCAAAGATGGTAAAAACATTTTCTGACAGGACCGCCAGTCGGACTTTAGACAGTGGTGTGTATTTACCTTTAAAAACCTCTTTGTGTTGTGGATGTGTGTTTTTTGCAGGCGGGCCAGTCAACATACCCTACCTTGTGTTCTTCATGAGGAAGTTGTGGTTCAATGTGGTCCCTGGCAGAGACACAGAGGCCGATCTTATCTTCCATTTCCCTCAGGTGCATTTGAATGATGCAGCTCAGCCACCATCACATTTTCCAGGCTGATTAGTTTTTCCACCTGATATTAAAGTCAAATCATTCCATGAACGTAATGTCACCTGACTTATAGATGTGATAGTTTCAACACGAGTACCAGATTGCTCCCTCTGGTTTCATCATGACCAGCAGGAACTTTAGTTTAGTTTATTTGTTTATTTGAAAAGGGACAATGTACATTAATCAACATTTTTAAAAAAAGAAACATAACATGCACCCGAAATAGCCGAGAGGCTAATTTTCATCGGTAGTCCCTTTTCCAGTTGTTAAAGGCATCAATAAAATACAACATCCAATATATATAAAAAAAATAACACATTAAAGATAAACATTATATACAAGATAAACATTCTGTACGGCACACATATCACATACCATTGAGTGACAGATGGAGACAGATGAAAAGGTTATCTCTCAATGTGGTCAGTAAACTTGGGATCAAATCTGTTGTTGCCACAACAGCAGACGTTATAAGACTCCCCTCTGTCTTTCAGGAGCTACCGAAGTACCTGAGAGGCTATCATGTCTGCACCAAAGAGGAAATGGTCAACATTGCGGCTCTGCTCCTCAGAATTAAAATTGGCAGTGACAAGAGCCAGCTAGTCATGATTCCCAAGCTGCTGAAGGAGCTGGTGCCCGGGGACCAACTGAAGGCCATGTCTGAAAATGAGTGGAAGAAGGTACTTTGCTTTAACTAATCTCATCTCCAGAGTCACTTAATCAGCTGTATATCTCTTAGGTACAATTGTGACTTTGCTGCGACAGCGCCACCTTGGAAATTTCACCCAAGGAAATTATAGAGAGTGCTTTGAGCTAATGAGGTCACACAGGAGGTCAGAGACGTGTTTCCATAAAAAGAAGGAAATTATTTAACAAAAATTAACCAACAATATGCAGCAGCCTGTCTCTCAATACTTTCCAACTCCCTCTTGAAGAAGTAAATCTTTAACAGGAATCTATGCAGTCGGCTCAGTGAGGCTGTTCGTTAGTTATACATGCTTTATTATTATTATTAACCTTTATCTAACCAGGAAGATCCCATTGAGATTAACAACCTCTTTTTCAAGAGAGACCTGGCCAAGATAGGCAGCAGCAAGTATGAAGCACAGTTACAAATTACACAGATAAAACACAAACAAATAGTATTGAATTAACAAACAGATTATGAAAAACAAGTACATGTAGTGGAGTCGGCCTCAAGTATTCTTAGTTTGGATTTAAAGGCGCTCAAAGAAATTAACCCTGTTAGTTTCCAGTCATTTTGCAACATATTCCATGCTGAAGGTGCAGAGTAGCCAAAAGCCTTTTTACCCAATTCAGTACGGGCATATGGAACAGAAAGCAACAAGTAGTCTTGCAAACGAAAGGAGTAAGGACGAGCACTTCTCTGTGCAATTAAGGAACAAATATAGGAAGGCAGTACACCAAGTAATGCCTTACAAGCTGACTGGCTGTAGAAACAGGTGACGTATTTTATGTTCTAAAACTAGCCGCCAGCAATTTCGTCGAGCTCAGACCGGCCAGTTCACACTGCTGCAGCTTTTCTCTGCAAAGTTCTAAAACAGTTTTGTCTCATCATGAATCATTGGTCTGAACTGGGCTTAAAGGATATGGCCACTTTAAAATGAAAATACAGACAGTACTTACTGAGTCCAGTGTAGTTTTTTAATCCACAAAACTCGTTCAGGGTATCGGAGGATAACAGCTAGCCAGAATAACAGCTACACTTGAAGTGCATGGAACCCACGTTTTGAAAATGCAATAAAACTCTGCTAATGCATTTCAAAAACGTCAGAACGGTTCGTCCGTCGTAATCCAAGTGCCCTGAAGCCGTGGCTTCATTTCATTTCATTTTCAAAATGTGGGTTCCATGCACTTCAAGTGTAGCTGTTATTCACCGTCTTAGTGTAACAATTTAACATGATAACGTTTGCCAATTAGCACTAAATGTAAAGAACCGAAAGAATTGGATAAAGAGACATTTTGATCTGAAGCAGGTGCTAGATTAAAAACAGCTGGGGGGTCACCAAAGTCCTCAGGATTCATCCTCTGGTGACCTTGAATATACAAGATTCATGGCATTATGTCCAGTCAGTGGTTCCCAACTGGTGGGTCGCAGTCCAAAAGTGGGCCACGGGTCCATTCTGAATGGACCACAAGTGACTCATGAATGTGTTAAGTTTGTAAAAAACACACGTTATTTTAGAGGGCAGTGAAGTTCTGCCACAGAGCTTTTATTTTAAAGTTTCCTGCTGTAGCGTGAGTGACTAACAGACAGCAAACTCAATGGCATGACCAAACACAAGTGTGATACTGAATATATTAAACTGTGTGGACCTTGAACTAATCACTAAGAGGAAATCTGGACCCCGTGGCTGGACCAGTTGGGAACCACTGCTGTCCAGTAGTTGCAAAGATATTCACCACTGACAGACCACAGTTAGCATGGCTAAAACATTCCTCAAATATATAGTTTAACTTTTAGATAATGTGAAGTTATTTCCTGGAACAGCAAAAAAACGACAGTGTCCAGAATGTGTGTTAATCTGCAGCTAAAAATAGTCCCGAACAAATCCAGTGTTTACTTTAACTTGAGTAATGTTAAACATTACTCAAGTTAAAGTAAACACTGTTAATGTAATGTTTAACATTACTCAAGTTAAAGTAAACACTGGATTTGTTCGGGACTATTTTTAGCTGCAGATTAACACACATTCTGTGCGTTAGCAAGTGTTCACAGGAGCCGGAAGGTGTATCCGGGATTGAGTCAAAATAAACTACAGTGTGTGTATTCATGATAATGACGGAACAACAGTGTGATTCACTGATGTGTCTTAAACAGTTAGAGCTCTATGGCTCAGAGGATTACCATACATCAGGCTTTAATACACAGACGCTCACATCGAATATCAACAGACGACTTCTTTAAATTGCTCATATGAACAATATCACCATTATGTCATGTGTGATGCTTATCCCTGCTCTCTGAGAATATTGCCTGAGGGCTGTGGGGGTGTTGGAAAATCATTAACCTCATTGAAAGCAGTGCAAATACTTCTACAGAACAGACTGCTGTTTCATACTGTGATGTCTATATTTTTTTAGAGTATTGGCGCCTATTACAACAAACAAGCTGGCATGACTGTCGATGAAGCTAGGCTGGCGTTTCTGAAGGTGGTCTACCGCTGGCCGACGTTCGGCTGTGCGTTCTTTGAAGTGAAGGTAAGAGCTGCAGCAAATGCAGCACAGACTCTGCTTTATCTTGCTATCTGTCGTCCATTTGGTCGGGTGGGCGGCTTGTTTATCTGATGCTGTCTGTCTCAGTCCCTCACACCGTTTGTCCCCACGGCACACTAACTGCATGTCTGCAGAAAGCACGATGAAGAAAAGTTGTCATTTGTCTTTATAACTTTCTCCTCAGCAAACATCAGAACCAAACTTCCCAGATATTGTGAGAATAGCCATCAGCAAGCAAGGCCTCACCATCATCCACCCTAAAACCAAGGTGAGAAGTAAATAAAAAATCATCTTTAACAGCATTGTATTTAACACCCTGCCCCCACTTTTCACCATCAACAATTCTTTTCTCTTGTAAAGGATGTGCTGGCAAATCACCCCTTCAACCGCATTGCTAACTGGTGCAGTGGCAGCACCTACTTTCACATGACTATTGGCAGCTTAGTCAAGGGGAGCAAATTTCTGTGTGAAACCTCACTGGTAAGATCCATCATCAGACACATGAGCTTTATTGACTGTGAGTAAAAGTTTGTCCTTTTAATTTCCTCTCTTCACCTCTGTGTCTTCCTTTAAAAAGGGTTACAAGATGGATGACCTTATATCCTCCTATGTCAACATGTACTCCAGAGAGAGGAGGGCAGCGCAAACCAGGAACCACCGCTTCAACATCTGAGCCGCAGCAGCACGAGTGCGACGCAACTTGTGCCTGTAGCTGCAGAGTTAAACCCACACATTCGACATGTTGTTCATACACACACACAGAGGCAGTTCTGTTTTTCAAAGTGCAATCAACTTTATTTTGGCTCTGTGGGAAAAAAGACGCTGATTAGTTTAATCTGCATCTGGTGAAATGGTTACATCAGATCTTTTAGACATTAACATGCACAGGAAGCTTTATTTTGCATATTTCTTTTTTCTGTTAAGTTTGGTGGTACTTGTTTGTGGGTATGACAATTCACTCGGGAACATCATAATTTATTTACAAGACATCCTACACATTTGCAAACCTCGTCTTTATTTGTACTCACTACAATTGAGACTAATTTCTCTCCATATTAATCTGCCTGCCTTGAAAGCATTAAAAGGTGCCCTGTGGTGTTTTCTCGAGAACAAACAAAAGTTATGGTCGTGATGGTTATAAAACACTTGAAAAGCCTTTAAAAAATTGAAAAATGCAAAATTGGCCACGTTTGTTTGCCTGGCATAGTTAGCACATTGCTATGCTTCTTTGTGTGTTATCGATACCAACCGATGGGTGAAACTGACAACAAAATGTGAACTGTGTGACCCAAAAGCGTGCATGTGTACATGTGTAGCCTTGTGCCTGCAATACAAACAAACCAGGGGTCCACTTGTCAAAACATTGCTCAGTAGTGCTAATAGTTGTCAAAAACTCCACAGGGTAACTTTAAAGGGGACCTATTATACTGATTTTTAGATTCATACTTGCATTTTGAATAAGCCGAAAAAGCCAAATCAGCTCTGATTGGTCAGAGATCCGAAATTAGGGAGAAATTAACAACATCTGCAACCAAGATTACGTGTTTCCCTGATGTTAGCATGTAGCTACATGTAGCTGTGTACTTGCAACCAGCTAAACATTGTAACGAAGAATAGAGGCAATTTCTACTCTAAAAGAAACACTAATAAAAGCTTCTAAACACAACCAGACATGTTCCAGCTGGAATATGACTTGAAATCAGAAAAAATTAACAACATTGGCAACCAAGATGACGTTTTCCTGACGTAAGTACGTATCCACACGTAACGGTGCACTTGGAACCAGGGAAGGACTGTAAAAAAAAAATAGAGGCACCTTCTATGGTGAAAAAAAACCCTAATAAAACCCTCTAAACAAAACCAGACACGTTCCAGCAGGAATATGATTCAAAATCAGGGGAAAAAATAACAACATTGGCAACCAAGATTATGTGTTTCCCTGATGTTAGCATGTAGCTACATGTAGCAGTGTACTTGCAACCAGGGAAGGGCTGTAACGAAAAATAGAGGCACTTTAAGAACAAATCACTAATAAAAGCTTCTAAACAAAACCAGACATGTTCCAGCAGGAATATGATTCGAAATCAGGGAAAAATTTAAGAACATTCGCAACCAAGATGACGTTTCCCTGACGTAAGCATGTAGCTACATGTAGCGGTGCACTTGGAACCAGGGAAGGTCTATAAAAAAAATAGAGGCACCTTCTATGGTGAAAAAAACCAACCCCTTATAAAAGCCTCTAAACAAAACCATTAATGTTCCAGCTGGAATATGATTTGAAATCAGGGAAAAAATGGACAACATCGGCAACCACGTTGCCTGACGTAAACATGTAGCTACATGTAGCGGTGTACTTGGAACCAGGGAATGACTGTAACAAAGAATAGAGGCATTTTCTACTGTAAAAAAATCTGTAATAAAAGCTTCTAAACACAACCAGACATGTTCCAGCAGGAGCATGATTTCAAATCAGGGAAAAATTTAACAACATCTGCCACCAAGATTACATGTTTCCCTGATGTTAGCATGTAGCTACGTGAAGCAGTGTATGTAACGTGCCTGGAGCAGATGACCATATAAAGAAATCCATCACGCTGACATCAGTTTGTCGTGAAAGTACGAAAAACGTTGGAAACAGAGTATTCAGAACGGTTTAAAGCCTGAGGTTTTGCTCATATGGATTACCTTACATTAGGTAATAAGAAACATGTTTGAAACTTTGGCCACATTTGATATGAACATCCGACGTTATAATAAAGGTAAAAAGAAAAATCGTAATAGGTTCCCTTTCAATAAATGTATAGAAAATATTTTAATTTGCTCACAATGACTCTGCTCATGTAAAAACAAATTAAATTAAGCATTTTTTGTTGAGAAACTGCTTTTTTTCTGCCAAAATTGTGAAATAAAACATTTTTAAAGTGAAAGCCTGTTGGTAACTGTTAAAAACATTGAGAGCATCTTATCTTGTGTCAGCAGCCGGGAGCCGCACCCTCACAGCGAGTAAGCCGAATGATATATTTATGATAGTGAGCACTTACGCAGGGCAATGTTTTCGCTCAGGGTTACGAGACACACAACAGACAGAGCCGAGAAGCAGAACAAAAGCGGAGGCCGTCCCAATTAGCAGTTGGCAGTAGATTAACAGGATAGTGGTGTCAAAGCTTCTCCCCAGTCTTGCACACAGATAGTGGCTTCATTCAAGTCTACAGAATACCATTTGCATATCGATGATACAGAGAAGAGAAAGGGCCGATGTGTGTGACACACAGCTGTGATCTCCTTGTATGAAAGAAATATTATCCCCCTCCAGCCAGCGGGTACTCTCTCCACATCTGTCCGATGGCTATGTGACTGATTATTTTGGGCATTCCAATTCAGGATGCCCCCAGGAGGCAGGAGACCAACAAGGGCCTCTGTTTCCTCAAAGCATCCCCCTCCTCCCCACTCTTGTTTTTCACTTGCTCTCCTATAGGGAATGGGGCCCTCTGTCGAACTAAACAGACCATCTACAAAAGATCATCTCTGAGAGTTTAGTCATAAAACTTCTCAATTAACAACACAGTCCATCTTCTATCTATCAGTGGGGGGGTGGGAGTTCATGGTGAAGGCACTCGGTGCACCACTAGGCCTGGTTTCCATGGAGTCATACCCGACAACTCGTTGCGACTGAGGCATGCCATTCTTCTCCACGCTGCTAAAATGTGCTGCTTACTCTGACTCAGGCTATTGTGGAGCGCACAAGTGGCTCTCTGAGGAGAAGGGGATGGAGAAAGAAAGGGTGGGGTCAAGGTTCAAATGAAAGGCTCTCATTGGGAGTCCCTTTCTGTTATCAAATTTGTTGAGACACAAAAAGAGCTACAGTCTCATTCCCAAGAACATCTTGAGGGAGAGAAAAGGGGGTTATAGGACAGCGTTCTTTGTCGCGGCTTCAGTTCCTCAGAGCTCGCCGGCTGGACTCTCAGTCTTCACTCTGCTCCTGCACCGATTGTTCAGCAGCTGAATTGTAAAGCAGCAAGCTTTTCTTCAAGAAGTCCACTCTCTGCTAAGCTCAGGTAAGTCTTTTTATTTTATCTTAAATAAAGCAATAGAGATGCATTTATTCTTTTTAGTTTTAATAACTTTATTAAAAGTTGCTC
The DNA here is from genome assembly GCF_011397635.1 of Epinephelus fuscoguttatus. Taxonomy (NCBI): domain Eukaryota; kingdom Metazoa; phylum Chordata; class Actinopteri; order Perciformes; family Serranidae; genus Epinephelus; species Epinephelus fuscoguttatus. The sequence continues at coordinate 37,389,918 of NC_064761.1, forward strand.
CACATGAGGGATTCCTTCTGTTTGAGTTGTATACTCTGTATTTAAGTTTACAAATTGAAAAGTAAAACCATGATACTAGATCTACAAATCTCACTGTGCAATAGTAGTAAAAATTTATTCTGTAAATGTGCAACTTTTGTCATGTAAATCCCAAAACAGATCAGCATTTGAATCATTTTTTTTAAGCATACATTGATGACAGTCTGCTTTTTAAGACTGGAAGAATGTGCATTCGCATTTTTAATCCAATAACCAAATTTCACAGTTACTTTATTCTGCCGGGGTTTAACTGCGACGAGCTTTAACAATACAAGATTGTGCACATTACAGCTGTCACATTTTTCTCACAACAAATTGTCACCGACTAATCTCTGAAAAGGACCAACGCCAGGATGCTAGTCTCCTCTCTGCCAACGCTCCTGCACAGATCTGCTCACCCAGATCATTGTGACGAGGCATATTTCACGATTGCCTCTCTTTAGGATTATCCCTCGGGGATCCGTATTTATGGGAGCTTTTCCTTTCAGCTGTGCTGCTCTGGGTTTGTTATCCCTGCTGGGACTGCAACCCTTTTCTTTGGGGCTTCTGAATGCGCTGAGGCTGAGCCCTGGCTGAGAAATACCCTCTGTTGTGGGTCTCACAGCTCCACACACTGAGACACGCTGCTACATCTGGCTGGTTCCTAATGGGCCAAAAGTCCAGACAGAGAGCTGGTGAAACAGATTTTCAGCCCAGTGAGATAAAGAGACACAATCCCTTTCTCTTTCTGTTAGTGAGCCCTGCATTTCACTGTTTGGTGAGCTGTTGTATATTTGAGAGCCTCCCCTCAGCTTTTGGAACATCTGTGGGAATGACAAGTTCATCCCCACTGCACATGTTTAGAGGCTGTTCTTGGATCCTCCACAAATGTTGTAGTGAAAGTTCGGGTGAGGCCTTAGATTAATCATTGCCATTCACGCCCCGGAGGTATTTGTGTAGATGTGCAGGCGAAAGCAGAGAAAAAAAGAGATAAAAACAAACTGAGAGGAGTGGACAGTTGGAGCTCACCAGATGGACAGAGGAGAGGGCGGTTTGAGGTGTGTCTGAATATTTCTCTAAGAAATGTGCAATCCTTTGAGGAATGGTATTAGATGGAGTGTTGGTGGCTTAGTGGTAGAGCAGCGCCCCATATACAAGGCTGTTGCTGGCCCGGGTTCGAGTCCAGCCTGTGGCCCTTTGCTGCATGTCATCCCCCTCTCTCTCCCCCTTTCACACTTAGTTGTCCTATCCATTAAAGGCAAAAATGCCCAAAAACATATCTTTTTAAAGGAATGGTATTAGATTATATAAGTCGATTTCATGGACATAGTTTAAAGTTGACTAGAAATTTGCAGACAGATATTTTTTAAGAAAAAGTATTTTTCACTTGGGCAACGATTTTTGTCTCATGTATGCAGCTGTAACCATTGAAGGAATATTTTGACATTTTGGGAAAAGAAAATAACAAACAGGAATAGAAGAAGGAAGATAGATGTGACTCTTGAGTTTATATAAAGTTTGAATCAACAGCCAGTTAGCTTAGCTTGGCTTAGCACAAGACTGGAAACAGTAAAACAGTTAACCTGGCTCTGTCCCAGGGTGATAACCACCTGTAAAAGCACAACTTGTTGTCTTATTATTTCAGGTTCTGTATTAAACAAAGGAGTGTAAACTGTAAGATACAAGGTCCTGGTAGCGAATATGCTTTTCGTAGGGGGAATCTGGGAAAAATTTGCAAAAGTCCCGCCCTCAAGCGCTAGGATTGGACAGGCAGCCTGTCAGTCAAACTCGCACCCCAGCCACAGCTACGTCATCATTCCTTCATTCATATCTTCTCTACAGCCAGTCTGCCGCTGTTACTTAGAAATGAAAATGTATGTCAACTTCGCCTTCACGCACCAAACAGCTGTAACGAAACTGTGAGGCTAGAGAGAAATGTTGATTCGTTTGCCTTTGTGATCTTGTATATTTCTATAAAAGAGAAATGTTGATTCATTTGTTTGCTCTTTTGTTTGATCATTAGGCTGTGTTAATAGGCCTACACTGTAAATAGTTCATCGTTCTTCTTAATTACGCCATTACTATAATTCCATTATGTAAAAATTATTTATATATTGAATACTTGCATTACTATAATTTCATTATGCAGAACTTATTTATATATTGAATAATTACTTGCATTGCTATAATTCCATTATGTAGAAATTATTTATATATTGAATACTTGCATTACTATAATTCCATTATGTAGAAATTATTTATATATTGAATAATTATTCTAATGTGCTTGGCTTAGACCTAGGCTATTTGAATTGTGGTAGGTGATCAGATCAGCCCACACAGCATTGCAAAACTGGATAACATCATGTCAGATCAGACTGAAGTCAAACTAGTAGCCTACATCATGGATATATATAGAACACGGCCTACACAGTCCAACTTCTGCATCACAATCATTGGTAGAAGGGTAGAAAAAATTAGCACTCTCAAATTTTTATTAATATTACATCAATGTGTTCCACCTAGGGACATATTGGCTTCCACACAGTGAGCCAAGCTGTGAGGAGCGGCTGGCTTCCTCCCTGTCCTCTTATAGGGGTGGTCACACACGCCAATCAGAGAAATTTGTTTGACTAACGTTAGTTTAATAATAAATATTCATTACAATCTCCTTACAATCACAGTCTCCTTCCCTGCAATGAAGCGCGAGCTGGCAGGGAAGCACAAGCGAGTGATGCAGTCACGTGACGGATTTTGGCCTTTTTGGATTGGATCAGGTATTAACCAACGTGATAGGATAATCTCCGGCTATCCTCTCATAAATATTCATGATTTTCCCAGATTCCACCTACGAAAAGCATATTCGCCTCCTGGTAGGCAGATATTTTGTTTCCTGGCTAAGCTAACTGGCAGTTGGATCTAGCTTGATATTTAGCGAATATACATGAGAGTGGTGGCACAGTGTAGCATTGTTGCCTCACAGCAAGACGGTTCCTGGTTTGAACTCAGGGTTGGGGAGCCCTTCTGTGTGGAGTTTGAATGTTCTCCCCGTGTCAGCGTGGATTTTCTCTGGGTACTCCGGCTTCTTCCCACAGTTTAAAGACATGCAGGTTAATTGGTGACTCTAAATTGCTCGTAGCGTGAATGGTTGTCTGTCCGTATGCCTCAGCCCTGTGATAGTCTGGCGACCTGTCCAGGGTGTACCCCGCCTCTCGCCCAATGTCAGCTGGGAAAAGATAAGCGTTTTCGGAAAATGAATGAATGAATATGAGTGTGGTGTCAAAATGTTGAGCCTGTTCCTTTAAAAGGACATATTTTCTGTCTCGCCTGTAGTGCTATTCATCAAGCCAGATTGTTTTGGTGTGAGTTGCTGAGTGTTGGCGAAATCGTCCGTAGAGATGTCTGCCTTCTCTCCAATATAATGAAACTAGATGGTGCTCAAAGTGCCAAAAAAGTACATTTGAAAATTTTTCATGTAGGACTATTTTCTGTCTACCAAACTACAACATGGCTGGATCCTGCACAGCACCATTGACCTGGTAAAGGTGCCAGGCAGTAGACGTATCACGCACATTGTAGTTGCAACAAGTTGTAACTTTATTTAGTCAGTATCGAGGCTTCACATTTTTACAATTGGAGAATGTAAGAATTTCCTTAGACCCACAACACTGATATTTAAAAACTAAAATGTTAAAAGGGGGGTTGCTGACCCCTGTGCTAAACTAGCATTACAGAGTAGGTTTGAAAGTTTTATTTTGAACAGCTAAAGTTTCATGTAACACCTTTTCTTATATGATAAGATAAACCGTTAAAAAGGAGAGTGAAGATCTAATGACTTCCTGAAGTTAATAGTGTGCAGAGGAAGTCTGCTGACTGTAGTGGTCAGAATGAAGTCATTATCCGCTCTGAGGGCATGCGTACATTAGCCAGGGACACTGACATCTATTGTTACCGTGTGAGACTGGCACTGTGACAAATACTCTCCCTGCCTATTGTCAGGGTGTGTGTGTGTGTGTGTGTGTGTGTGTGTGTGTTGGAGTGGACAAGGGTTGGGTTTCCTGTCACTGGGGTGGTTTGCTGTCTGAATACTAACAATGAACTATTTTAGAAATCAAAAGCACATGTTTCGAAACGTCATGCCTCGGATGGTCAGATCTGATGTGTAACTGTCATGATTTATTTTTATCTATCCTGCAAAATTATGTTGATTTATCAAAATAAAAAGCATCCAAAAATGTTTTTCTGCTTGTGCCTGAAAATTGCTTTTAGGATATTTAGGATAAACTCGTAACACCTTTTTGTCTCCTCAGCCACCAAAATGGACACCTCTACAGTGGAGCTAACCTCCCTGTCACCCAACGGGTCATTGGAGAGCTGTGCGGCGGTGGATATGACAGTTGAGAACACACTGTTTGGATGCTTCTACATCCTGGTTTTCTTCCTGGCGCTGAACGGCAACAGCCTGGCTCTCTGGATCTTCTCCCACCAGCGTGGCGCTTCCTCTCCAGCTAACGTCTTCTTGATTCATCTGGCTGTGGCAGACTTATCCTACGTGATCATCCTCCCACTGAGGGCCACCTACCACCTCACCGGAGGCCACTGGCCCTTTGGCGAGGTGCCCTGCAGACTGGCAGGCTTCTTGTTTTATGTCAACATGTACGCCAGCCTGTACTTCCTGGCCTGTGTGGCGGGGGATCGCTACCTGGCTGTTGTTCACGCTGTGAGGTCGCTAAAGATTCGTCGTGCTCGCTACGCTCACATCATCAGCTTCTCTCTATGGGCGCTGGTTACAGTCTCCATGGCGCCACTGCTCATCACCCATCAGACTGCAGAGGTGGACGGTGTGACGGTGTGTTTGCAGCTGTACAGGGAGAAGGCCTCTCGTAATGCTCTGATCTCCCTCGCTGTGGCCTTCACCCCACCTTTCCTCACCACCCTGTGCTGTTACCTGCTCATCATTCACAGCCTGCATCGGGGCTCCAGGTTAGAGCCGGAGCTCAAGATGAGAGCGCTGCGCACCATCGGTCTGGTCATGCTCATCTATGTAGTGTGTTTCCTGCCTTATCACGTGAGCAGGGCCAATTTCATCCTGGGCTACGGCCATCCTGACATCACCTGCCAGACACGCAGAGGCCTGAGCCTGGCCAACCGCCTCACGTCTTCCCTCACCTGCCTGAACGGGGCCATGGACCCGCTGATCTACCTGTTTGGGGCGGAGAAGTTCCGCGGCACTCTAATGAGATTGTTTTGCAAAGATCAAGCAGGAGTGTCGGGAGCCACCAGCGGAGAGTTAAAGGGAACACACGAGAGCTCTGTGAGTGCCAAGTCTGAGTTTTGAGGAAGAGAAATTTGATCTCAATCCAGAGCTCTTTGGGAGTGATGTATTTTCAACACAAACAAAAATTGCTTTAACTATTCACTGACTGTTGCCTTGGACTGACTGGAGGCGTCCACAGTGTTGCTGATGTGCTGCTGTTGCCCCCAAAGCTTGAATTTAAAGATATACTATGCAGGATTTTACTGAAAAGCAATGTAAAGAGATATCATCCTTTTTAATCATCACTTATGACCTACTAGAAGTGTGTGGTGGTGTTTTTTTCTGCAGAGACTCTCTAACTGTATTTTCTTCTTATTTTTTGGGCTTGAGCGTAAAAAAGGTAGTGACTCACTGTCAGACCATAAGCAGCAGGCATTCAATAGACAGCGCCGAACTGCCCCTGCAAATATAGCGAGGCAAAATGCCAAATGAGTGAATCTATACTTGTTTTTTTACTTTCACTTTCACTGGCGAGTGTGTTTGCAAACAATAACAGTCCTGCATGGTATACCTTTGAGGCCCAGTTCCAATCTCCACCCTATGCCCTATTAGTTACCCTCGTAGACTTTAAACATCACCCATTTGAGTGTAGGAGGGTGTGAGGACTCCAAATGCCATATGAGGATTTGGAAAGCACTTGTGATCTAACGTCACCCAGACATGGACATCCTGTGTCCAGTAATGTGTACGACTCATGTTCTATATGTGATGTAATGAAATTGTACTTTCGGACCAAATCAACATATCTGGAAGTCGTTATCGTGCCATCTCAAGACTTATAAACACTTACTTTATAACTCCAGGAAAATTCTTTCCTTCCAACTTCTTCCATGTTTTGCTTATGTTTCCTTTGTAAGCTTCCGAGATTCCATTGTCGTCATCGTTGACGATCAAAGTCTGCAGGTATGCGTACTCACAGAAAGTGTGCATGAAGTCAACCAGGGAACTCTCGAGCATTCGTCCTCACCGTCAAAGTCTGTGAGACTCTGAGGCTTCAGCTGCATGTGACCTCAACATGATATTGCTGTTTTCATAAGCTTCTGATTTTTGTGTCAAACACCAAATGAGCAATTTTGTACATAGTCAACTTTTAATGTATGTTATTGTTTATTGTTTTGTATTCTCAACCAAATGTGATAAATACTTGTTATCTTTTAATATCTTTCTTTTTAAATTGAAGGTTTTTTAAGCTATGCTAGCATTGTGATAATGTCCAGCTCAGTCAACAGAAGAAAATGTTGGCATTGTATGTTTCTGCAGACCTCGAACACAAATCAACATTTCTATAGTGACAGTGCATGAGCTGACTTTGTCAATGTAAGGTGGAGGCGATGGTGATGGATGGTGTGACACCTTGGCAAGACATCTGCCAGGCTACAGACGACTATGCGAGACCAAAAAACAACAAAACTTGTGATTTAGCGAGTCATTGCTGTTTTTCCAGCTGCTTTTTTAAGTGATCCATTGCTGTGTTTCAAGCGGCTTTTCAGGGACAAAAAGCAGAGACATTGCTGCTTTTCCAGCCTGGATTTTGCCCCCAAACATGATCTTTTCCTAATCATTACCACACATTAACCACGGTGTTGCTGAAGTGTAAAGTTTGAACCAATCTGCTACATTATAATGTACCACTTAACATATCCATGGTTTGCAGAAACATAAAATGCCAACTTTTTCCCTGGCGATTTTCTGTAATGTTGGTCAGTTGGTCCGTCACTTGGCCAATACTCTTACTGTAATGATACATTGCTTTTAGCCAAACTCTAAAAAAGGCGGTTTGGTCCACTTTGGTCCAGACTTAAATATCTTTTGGTCCCGACATTCATGTTTCCCTCAATGAGCTGAAGTTGTTTCACCAATACCTGCAGAACCAGTGACCTCCACATCAGCCTCAGCTGATGCTTTGCTTTTACTGCTAGTTAGCAAACGTTAGCATGCCAACAGCTAAGCTTGTCAGCATCAGGCCTCCAGGAAGTGCGCCGGACTTTGAAGCCAATTTGACATAGTGGCTAAACCTCGTCCGTTACAGGATGCCATGAGGCCCAAAAAGACTTCTTCCCATAGACTTACATTGGGAAAGAGATGTCTCTAAATCAGTGGATACATTTTTTTTTTTTTTTTAAATCTCACAACCCCCCACAAAATGACTTATTTCACTATAACAATTTGGTTTATTCAGTCTGATAACATTTTAAAAGTCTAAAAGAGACAATTGAATCAATTTATCCTCATTCAAGTTAGCCAAACCCAAAGTTAATCCCTTTGATGCTGCATTTTTTACTTCCTCAAATTCATTGTTTCCAATGTAGAGGTGTGGCAGGCGCGCTCAAACGCCAGAGTGACCACCGCGCACACACACATTCTCGAGTGCCTATTTTTTCCTGGCGCGAAGGCTGTACCCTCAGTTAAACCGAGTTCAACTTTTGGAACGCAGCAGCGCCCACCGCATGTCATGTGACAAGGAACAACCAATCACAGCCGGCAGATTAGCTTCTTCCGTAAGTCTGTGATAAATATGATCAGTTGATCATTTTGGTACAGAGCTGCCAGAGCTTTACATCTGTCCCACAGACAAAAGGCCCCTTAGCCGACAAAGTCTTGTGCGCTTGCTCTATGGGAGCAGAAGATTCAGGTAGTTTTACACTCAAGAAGTTAAACTTCTTTGGCTTCATGCACCACTGAGCAACTTCCAAAGGAATGAATGGGGCCCCACCTCCAATGCTGTACCCAGTTCTCTTTATACATACATGGTTAGCATTTAGCTCACCAGTGTGCAGCCTCTCAGAGCAGTTAGCGTGGCTATTGACTCTAAGTCTTGTTTTACTGTAATGTAATGTGTGTTTTTACTTACAAATGTAATGTTTTTTAAAATTGCTGGAAGACACCAGAACCATGTTTACTTTGCTTGTGCTAGACAAATCCTCATTGTACTGTACATACATTCTTAATTATCCATCTCCTTAACTTTCCTATGCAATGCATTTATTGTTTTGTCCACGTATGTATTATGTTGCACTGCTGCATGGCAAACTATTAACCCTGTGTCACTGTGAGTCAGTTTGGCCTGACATCATCTGCAGAAAAAGTGATGTTTGAGACGGAAAGACATGATTGACACAGATCAGTAGGATGTGAGTTATAAACGTCCTTTGTAACCTGTAAGCTGTAAATAATAACTCAGTAAACATTTGGTTTCATGTGCATGAGATGATGTGTCTTCTCTACGCTGCCATTGCCCCATCTGCGACTTTGAGCTGCACTCTGTGAAAGTGCGAAACCTATTTCGAGCGAAGGACAGAAACCTCCAAGGCTGCAGTGACTTGTCACTGTGTAGTTCTCTTTTTGTGTCATGTGACCTGTGTTGTGGTTTGTGAGCAGCTTTTTTCTCTCTCTTATTTCTGCAAGACTTCCTGTCCATCACATGAACGTGGCAAGCCATTCTAAACTTGTATTTCCTGAATGTATGTATTTTAGAAAACCCCCTAGCTCTCCTAATGAGACGATCAAACAGTTTGTAATCAGACTCAGGTCGGGTCTTCTGGGCGAATTTGAGTGCTTGTTTAATTCTAGGTCAAAGGTGAGCTTTAGAAAAGTGCATCTGGGAACCAAATGAGGTTTCTTATAATTTCAGTTTATTCCCAGGCAGATTTTTTCATAACTGTGAAAAGTAATATTTGATCATTTTTTTCTTACTTCCCCTTTTTCACTTCTTTCACTTTGAACTTTTACAAACAGCTTCACCTTTTTCTGCACATTAACAAACAGGTGCACGGAAACTGAAAGCAGGAATGCTGGTTAATGATTAAAATAATGTGATAAAGATTTCTACTCAACAAGCGAAAGTCTGTATTTCCATTTACAGCTCTGTGGATCTGACATGTAGCAGGCAGCGCAGAGGCACCAGGGCCCTCCTCCTTAACTTCACAAATGAGGAAGTTCATAGCCGAGCTAGTAGCAGCTTCCTTTTACAGCTTTCGGAGGCAGAGGATGAACAAGTGAAAGAAAGGACTTAATGGTACGCACCATGAAAAGATGAGAATAGCCAGAGAGAAAAACTGAGTCTACTTTTGGTTTGCTGGAATATATTTTAGGAGCAGATGCAAAACTCTTGAGCTCAGACCCCTGGGTTAGAAACAGGATGCCAAGTTATCAGCCTTGGTTCCATGGTACTATAACTCGATCCAAAGCTGAGGATCTTCTTTCCAAAGCAGCAAGAGATGGAAGCTTCCTTATCCGGGCCAGTGAGTCCATACAGGGAGCGTATGCCCTCTGTGTTCTGTAAGTTGACATCATTTATTTCTAACTATTGCACTGACAGTTTGTTTTGATGCATTTTCATAGAGTGATTCTTTTTCCTTGTTTAAAAAAGCCTTCACATCCTGCAGTATGAGATGTGTATGAACCTAAATATTGAAAGAAAAGCATGACTTGGCTGTTGTACCGACTGATTTTGGCATCATGTTTAAGAAAAAAATCACTAAACATGATTAAAGTCAAATTTCCCCTGCTGCATTTCTATGTATCAGATTGCACATACACACTGCAACACAAGACTAGTTCCCCTTTATTTGCATACTGCGCTACCACAAAGCAACACCCTTTGCCCTCTGCAACTCATATTATTTTTCAAGGGAACCTTCATTTAAAAGTACTGCCTAAACTGTTCTGAGTGCATGATGAACACATTGAATACACCAGCCAGCATGTTTCTTTACCTACATACTGTACATGTTATACCACAGTGACATTTTATTGTTATTACCACAGATACCAGAACTGTGTGTACACATACAGAATCCTGCCAAGTGAGGATAAGAAGCTCTCTGTCCAGGTGGGTCGACAGTTTGACACATGCCATCTTTATTTTGGTTCGAAGTCAGATGTTTTATTATTACGGTTGTCAAATTGTTGGTGTGTTTGCAGCATAAGTGGCCAACAAGGCCAACACACTGCATTGGCCCAAGTTATTTCCATTTGAAGAAACATGCTGCACATACGGAAACGATGCAAAGTCAAAACACACAAACCCCGAAAACAAATGTAACAGAAAAACACTGTGTAGTCAACACAACCTAACAACGTAACCTTTGAGTAACTAATTGATAGTAGGTGTCCACAGGACCCGTCATTTTCATATTTGCAATGCATTCTGGTAGTGCAGTGTGGCATTTTGAGACAGTTCGTTCACTCCACATTTGCATGACGTTAAGGTCAGGCTACTTTATGCAAATCAGGGGTGTCCAGCATGACTCGACGTCTCTGGAAACTGTCAGAAACTTTTAAATTAACCATCTTCAATTGAAAATGAAAACAGATTCAGCAACTGCATGGCTTATGTCTTGCTTCAGATGTTCACAGAAACACATTACAGTGATCTATTTTTGTAATATAAGAGAGAGTTTCCAAATGAGTAGCCATGCTGGTCAGATTTGAAATCCGGGAGCCAACAGACCATGAATAAATTGGCGTGCCCATCAAGAATTAGCTGGGAATGACCCCTCAATCACATCCAAAAATGCTCCTGTGGAGGCTAAATGTAAAAAAAAGAATCCAAACCTTTGTATTTCACTTCTTTACTCCTCTTTTTTTTCCCGCTTCAAACACAAACTCATCTGGTATCTCTCTCTCAGGTCGACAATCAAGCTGGCTTTGTGCTTTTTTGACTTTGCACGGTTAATGTATTTGATAAGATAAGATAATCCTTAATTTGTCCATCAGTGAGGAAATTTGCAAGATTACATCAGCAAAGGGACTGCAAACAGGAAGCATCAGTAGAAAAATAATAAAGTACACAGCAATATATACATACCTATGTAAAATAAACAAAAAAAAAAGTTGACTGATAGAAGTATAGATATTGCACAGTTTAACAATACTGATATTGCACCTGAGTGATTGATCACGAGCAGTAAAGAATAAAAGCAAGCAGTGTGTTTGCTGTTAACATATTTGTTTTGGCTTTCTTTGGCTTTTTTTTTTAATTTGCAGTCAATTCCATTGTTGTATTTGCTTTGGATTTTCATCTGTGTTTTTGAATAGGCATCGTGTCTGAGGCTCCAGCACTTTTCTCCAAACTGAAATGTTTTCGGCCATTGTACCATGTTTGCCCTTGTTACCACTGTAATATAGCACAGTTTTTTCTCTAATATCAAAACTAACTGCTGGTACGCAGCTGTTTTTAATGCAGCTATGACTTAATTTAAAACACGCTGTATATTCATATGTATATTTGTACCAATCGTTTATTGGCTTGTAGCAACACCTTTAACTACATCATTCACTCAGTGAGTTTGCCACTTTTATTAAAATTTAAATAAGTCATAAACGATTGAAAGGATTGTATGAAATTGTCAACAGAAAGTCACGGCCCCAGAGGATGAACTGCAGTTTTTAGGTGACCCTCTACCCTTTCATCAAGCGCCATCATCAGATCAGGCTTTAACTTTGTTCCACATTTTCGTTTAGGACCAAATACTTAAACTAATGCCATTTCCATCAGCCTCAGCTGTGTTTAAATCTAATTCGCAAATATTAGCATGCTAACATTAGCTATCAGTGAAGAACCCGGGGTCATCAGGTGTTTCGGGTCTTAACATCAGACACCCTCACCTGGGCGACCCACGCAGGGATGATCAGGCACCGGCTTGTGTCCAGGTAGCTCACGTCGCCACTCATGGCCCCTCTTAATCCAGAGCCAACGGGAAGCCTAGTTAATTTGAAATGGTAAAAAATATATATACCTGCTTAGCGTCAGCATCGTGACATGGTCATTGACCTTAGCATTTAGCTCAAAGTAGTGAGTGTCAGGCATATTTGTGTTTCCTAGGATACCAAAGGCATGACCTGCTCTACTCTCCCTCTGACTGGCTAGTACTCCTTGCCTTCGTTGGTTGTGTTGATGAAGTTTAGACAAGAGGAATGGGATTGGTTATGATTAGAGTAAGAATGTCAGGGTAATCAGAGGCAGACTGAGCTTTACTGTTGTTCTTGAATCAGTCACATTAAAACAGATCCAAACATTAAGCATTGAATGATGGTGTTTGTACTATGATCTTATTATATTGATGACACTTCAGTAAATACCATGAGAAAAGCTAAACCTCACAATGTGTAAAACTCCCTGTATTATTCAACCTGTTTTCAAACAGCAAGAGCTTTAATGTCACAAATGCCTTCATTAGACTCAAGCAGTGGATCTGTTATCTATTGGCATTAATACTTTTCTAAAATACAGATTCCATGTGTGTGTGTATTTTTTTTTTTTTAGCTGTACTGTTAAATGCCTAATCGTGTTTTTGCATTCAGACTGAAGAGCCAGGGAAGATTAGCAGCTATGTGTCATTGTAGCCGTGTTTTATAAGCGATTAGTGACTGCTAAGGAGTGACTCTATGAGGCATGAGGAAGACTTTTGACTGAGGCAGGAGCTAAGAAAATGACAGTAATGTTTTTGGGAACAATAAAAGCAAAGGGGACTTTAGTCTGCAGATCAGGAGAGGCTTTATTGCCTTGATATCGGTCCATTGTTACCTTTGGTATATAACTAAAACATGCTTACCGTACATTGACCGGGAGGAAGTGAAAGCTGGTGCTTGTGAGTTAATATATGCAGATATTATTGAGTATCGTCAGCATAGAGTTGAAGATAAATAAAGTGTATCATATGGGAAAATGTACATTTACCATAAAAAGGGGCCTGCATTTTTTGTGAAGCTTGATTTTAGAAAATGGACAAGCAAATCGTGAAATGTGCTGAGTACCAGGGCTTGAATTAAGCAAGCAGCTGGCTTCGTATGAAGTACAAGCATGTTAGATTTTTGTTCGCCTAATAATAAATCTGCACTTTCACTTTAAGTCAAATGCAGGTCCTCATGATTTATTCGTGACTTATTGTAAATGTCAGGCAAAACAGGTCTGTTTCCTGCTCACAGGAGGTGCAAGTACAGGCAGAAATATACAGCTGTGTAAGCTGTTTATGCAGACAAGTTTCTGCAGACTTCTGATCGTGCCTCCAGAGGGTATTTAGAAGTAAATATTTGTCATTTGTATCCTCAAACTAATAAATCTCTCCACATGCATGTGCGTGCTATGCAGGCTGGTTTAAAGTATTTGCACTTTATTATTCCAACACAAGCAGGAGCTGAGTACGATGCAGAGTTAAAGTAAGTACAGTGACAACAACAGTTATATTTGAGAGATAGTAGCCAGATCACTTCATTTGTAATGGCTGCAACTCATTTTAAAATTTTAAAATAGGCATGAGATCAGAGCTGCTTTGCCATAAAACAGGTCTAACAATTGTGTTTAAAGCAATATAAAAGCCAAAGATCAGTAAGCTCATGAGAAAAACTAAATAAAGGAACTACAATGTGGAAAAAAAACAGTTAAATCTTTTTGAAACTCTTAAAATGGCCATACACAGCTGCTGAGGGAACTTAGCTGATGATATGAATGCAGCTGTAGTCTGATGGAGGAAGCCACAGACGGTGCAAGTAGACATGTCTGACATCACAGGGGAAGTAAAGCTGAAAGATTATGTCACCTGGTTGGGTAACAAGAAAACAAAGGTCTTCCAGAAAACAACACCACATGACATTTTAGTTCTGCTAAAGGACAATGATGTGTCTGCTGTAATCTGCTCTTCAGGCATCTGAAGGAGTTCCTATCAGGTTCTTCTCCATGCTGCCGGAGCTGGTGGAGGCGTACTACAACCCCAACATGGGTCTGGTCACACATCTGCAGTACCCCGTCCAGAGGGAGGAGGAGGTGGAGGAGGAGCCAGGTCAAACAGCTTCACTTCATATGACTAGTAAAAATGTGCCTGTTAAAGATTTTTTTAAATTCCTAAACAACCTGAACATCTCTGTCCTGCAGAATCCAATAATCTCCCTCCGCAGCTTCCGCCCAGAAACTTCATGGGCAATGATGTGAAAGACAGCGACCCTCAAAGACAGTCTTCTGAACAGGCCTGCAAGTCCTTATCGGACACCTACCTGATGAGACTGCAGTACATGGATTTGTCCACGTATGGTCACATTTGTCAAATTTGCACTGATGCAACACAGTCAGATCATTCATCATGCAAAGTTTTTGATATCAGACTGGCAGTGATGTTCAATGTGATAATTCCTACCATTATGGGCAGCAATATGACACAGTGATGTGCTTGACTGAAGTTAACTGACGTGGGTCATTCTGGTGATATTTATTGCACCAATCTGTGCCTTCTCTGTATCAATATATGGTGTAAATGTAAAAAGTCCTCTGTTACTTTCATCATTTTCCTGGCGGGAACTAATGCACATGTTCTAAATATTGAGGGGAATGTGTCCCCTGCATCGCCCCTGAAATCTACACTCCTGCATTTTGGCATCTCAAAATTGCAACAAATTGCAGCCTTGGCTTGCCATACTTGCTGTATCTCAGATGATAATATTAGAGCCCTGAAATTTGGCATAACATCAATCAAATACAGTATTTTTTGCATTAAATATTAAAATATCCACATTTGTATACTCTGGGGAACTGCCTTGGGCCCCCAAACCACCAATTTTTTACTTTAAAAAAAAAAATATCTAAGGACCAGTTATGAAAATATGACATCTTTATTTGCCCTTCCATCCTCTGGATCAGTTTTACACCATGTTGTCTGTTCCCTTCCCAAATTTCATGGCTCTAGGAGTCATATGTCTGCACATATTGCCCACTCTGGGTTGGGAGTGAGTTACCGCCCCAAGCAGCAAGTTCAGGTATCTCGGGGTCTTGATCACGAGTGAGGGTAAAATGGAGCATGAGATGGAAAGAAGGGTTGGTGCACCATCAGTAGTGATGTGGGTGCTAGACCAGACCATGTTGGTTAAGAGGCAGCTTATTGGTCCATCTACGTTCCGATCCCCAGCTATGGTCATGAGCTTTGGGTAGTAACTGAAAGAATGAGATTGCGGATACAAGCCTCCGAAATGAGTTACTCCATAGGCTGGCTGGGCTCAGCCTGAGACATAGGGTGAGGAGCTCGGAGTAGAACTGCTGCTCTCTTGTGTTGAAAGGGGCCAGCTGAGGTGGTTCAGGCATCTCATCAGGATGCCTGCCTCCTGATCATCTCCCGTTTTCTGGGTGCATCCAACTGGTAGGAGGCTCCAGGGTAGAACAAGCAGCAGCCTCCAGGCCTGAAAAATGAAGCCATAAACTGCAGTTCTTTGATCAACCTCTTGAGGCTGACTCCAGCCAGTCAATCAGTCAGTCAATCCCCATAGACCTCTGTTAAAATGTCCAACTTTACAATGGAAATAAACATGTTTACAGCCTAGTATAAAAAATGGTTTTGGTCCCCATAATTAATTTACCCATTCATGATAACTAAGGGGGGTAAATTGTTATAGAACTCACCCATTTACAGTTTATTAAGGCCTAAAGTTATATATAAAAAAAGGACAGGTCGCTTTGAGTGACAGGTTGCACAGGGCCAGCCTCTCACACAAATATGGTCACTTCTATCTCCAAAAACCAAGGTGGCGATGGCCAAAGTGCTGACCTTGAGTCTTCCGAACAGGATTCCTTAAACCAGTGGGTGATGTCAGGGTAGCTGCATCCTATATTTTCTTGCAGTTTGTGGGGCAGCACCAGAATACGTAGGAGGGATTATGTATCTGGCCTTGGAACGCCTTGGGATCCCCAGGAGGAGCTGGAAAACACTGGGGAGATTGGTGTCTAGAATAACTTGGTCATCCTGCTCCCACGGCAACCCACCCCAAATGGGTGAAAGAAATTGGAAATGGAAAAAAAAACTGAACCCTAAAAATGGCTTCATGTTTAAGATGTTTGTTAAGGGGCAAAAATAATGACATCCACAGGGGAAAAACACCACGCAGTTCTCATGAGTCAGCAAAAAGATTTTACTTAATTTATTTGTAATACATGTACTCATGTATGAGTAATGAGACAACAATTTGCTGCTGTCTTTCATATTTCCAGAATACCAGAGGACCATCAAATGGCTCTCCAAGAATACTTCAGGACCACAATCTGTTCAGATGCTGAACAAGTACAGTACGGTTACCCTCACCTCCCCGGGCTGAAAAAGCTAACGATGGCAATCTGCAAGAATCTAAACAGGTATAGTTACTAGAATATATTCTACAGACCACAGTGTGGAGGGCTGATATAACCATGCTCTGACCTTTTTTGTGAGACAGTGAAATTTCCCGCGTCCTGCCGGTTCTCGAGGTCTTTCACAGAGCGTTGGACCAACAGCTCTCCCCAGGGCTTGGACAATATCCAAAGCAAGTGGGTGGCACCCTTGATCCTTTGCAGCAATATAAACTCACACAAAAAGCCCTTCTCACTGTGTATTATTTCCTTTACTTTCAGATGTCTGGTGATTCAGGTCAGTCTGTATCTAACAGGCTTGAGCAGCTGACAAAGCTGCTCTACGCAATAGAAGATAAGGTAAAGTGACTCATTTTACTGGCTGACTGTGAATAATCTGGGTTATTGACTAACAGTTGAAGTCATTTACAGATGATACAAGTCTTCTCTTTTTCTTTTTCTTCCAGGCAAAAAGCTCTCTGCTTGAGTCTGTTGGATATGAAGGAGGTCACAGGAAATCTCTCATACCCCTCGTTACGTTTGAGGTGCTTCTCTAAATTAGTTGCTGTATTACAACGCAGGAAGATGAAATGATGTAAAATGTCTGGAGGTTTGTTGTTTTATTTGACCTGTTTCCTCTTTCACTTGCAGGTCAAGCAAGAATCTTTGGGTATTTCCACAAAGATGTTCCTGAAAGTGGACGTTGAAAGTGGAAAACTCTTCTTAAAGAAGTCAGTGGATGGCCCTGACGACAAATTCTTTGTTCACAACAAAAGTAAGAAATCAAAAATCCCAACAATTATTGGATAGATTGCCAAGAAATGTTGTTGTTGGTCATTAATGGTCCCCAGAGGATGAATCCTACTTGACTTTTAACATTTTTGGTTACTTTTGGATGGATTGATGTAAAATCTGGTACAGACATTTATAACTTCCTCAGGAAAAGTTGTAATAACTTTGATTATCCCTTAATTTTCAAATCATTTAGCGCCATCATCATGTTCCAACTTATTGTGAGCACTTTGGCATGCTGAGGGTAGCATCGAGTTCAAGGTACCGATGTGCAAAGAGAACTAGATGCCGAGTTTGAGGTGGGGCTCCATTCATTGTCATAAAACCTACTCAGTGGCACATGGAGCCAAAAAAGCGTGTTTTTTTTTTTCAATTTTTTTATTGAAGTTTCAATCCAAATACATAAAACAGATACACAAATAAAAACAAACACAAAACAGACATTATTAAGAAGGGGGCTGAGAGTGTGCCATTTTAGGAGAATCTGACAATGTTTCTCTACCGCACGCCATGTTGACAGTACAAAAGACATAACTGGCCCAAGTTGGCTTTTAGCACTCTTGGTGGGAAGAGCAGAAAAAATAAGGTCTTGTAACCTATGTGGGAGGGCTAAATTTTCTTCAGTTGGTCTCCAAGAGACCTGCACAGATGGATCTAGCCATACAGATACAAGGCGTAATACCAAAAATACACTTTGAAATTTGGAATATTTAAACCCCATCCTTTTTGCTCCTTTGTAATGTAGACAACTTAAGACGTGGTCTTTTACCACCCCACACAAAATTTGAAATGATCTTGCTCAAGTTATCCCAATATTTTTTAGGAGGTGGGAGAGGAATCATGTTAGAAAAAAATGTATTCTTGGGAGAACATCCATTTTGATTATGGATATTCTAGCTGACATTGAAGTAGCTAATTTGGTCCACCTTTCCATATCTTCTTCAACACGTTTAAATACATGTTGAAAGTTTTTGGTGGAGATGGATAATAGAGTGGGATGGATATCAACACCTAAATATTTAAAAGTTTTAACCACTGGAATAAAAGCTGGAAGTGTAGATGAATTAAAAGAAGGATTTAAAGGCATTAGCTGGGACTTAGTCCGGTTGATCTTATAGCCAGATAGGACACTAAACTGAGCAAAAGTTTCCAGAATGTGAGAAATAGAAAATAAAGCGTTTTTGACATACAACAAAATATCATCAGCAAATAAAGATATGTGATGGTGTGTGTTGCAGAAAGTAATAGGTTTAATATATGGATGTTGTCTGATACTCTGAGCCAGAGGTTCAAGTGAAAGAACAAAAAGGAGTGGAGAAAGAGGGCAACCTTGGAGTGAACCTCTACAAATAGGGAATGGAGTGGACAAAATATTGTTAACTATAACTACAGTTGTAGGGTTGGAGTAGAGAACCTTAACCATTTCAATGAGACCCCGCCCAAAACCAAACCTACCAAGGACCTCCCACAGGTACTGCCACTCGAGCCGATCAAAAGCTTTCTCGGCATCAAGGGACAGCACTGCGCAGGAGTCCCCGATATCTTTGGAAAAACGTATCACATGTAGTAAGCTACGTATATTATCTCCTGCTAGGCGGGATTTCACGAAACCAGTCTGGTCCTGATGTACTAGCTTCTTTAAGTGCGGCTCAATTCTTGACGCTAAGACTTTGGCATATGCTTTCACTTCGGCACACAAGATACTCAAGGGCCTATAATTATTGCAGAATAAAGGGTCTTTCTTAGATTTAGGAAGGACAGCAAGCAGAGCCATATTAACATCACTAAGAAAAGAACCGTTTTCAACCGAAGCCAATATCATATCTAACATATATTGTCCAAGATCTTCCCAAAATGTAGCGTAAAATTCTGGAGGAATGCCATCCCATCCAGGTGATTTCCCTCTTTTCATGCTGAGAATAGCATTTTTAAACTCATTTAGAGTAATAGGGGCTTCCAATTGGGTTGCCTCCTCCTGAGTTAAGGAGGGGAGGTTAAGATTTTCCATGAAATCATTACATTTTGAAACATCTGGTGTTAGCTCTGAGTTGTAAAGATTAGAATAAAAGTTGTGGAATTCTGTATTTATTTCTTGCGGATCCGTTAATATTCCATTTGGAGAGCTAACAGATGTTATATTTGAGAATTTTTCATTTTGTTTGATCCTTAGTGAAAGCAAATGGCTGGGCCTGGGTCCATTAAAATAGTAGCTTTAAAACTACTATTTTAAAAGTGTGACCTCACCTCTAAAATTAAATCAAAATAAAATTGCCCATTCCACAGTCCAGTCTAGTTGTGGCTAATGTGATGTGTGTGAGTGTGTGTGTGACTGGATTCAGGAGGTGTTAAACAGTCTTTTTGCCATGGGGATGAAGGCTCTCCTGAAACCACTGCTGCAGCTGCTCCTCTGTCGCTCCAGGAGGCTGTGGAGGGGGTGTCTGCTGTTGTCCGTTATAGCTTTCAGTTTGTTCAGTGTGCTCCTCTCCACAGCAGTTCAAGTGACTTTCCGGTCAGGCCCTGCTGGTGAAGCAAGTCATTTTAATGCTCACAATAATTTATCTACTGATTTACATATGTCTTGTTCACAGTGTAAGTCTATCTGCCATGTTGAGTGTGACGTCCTGTAAATTTGGATGGATTTTGGTTGGCTGTCGGTATTTCTATTGCTCATCAAATCACTCTGAAGATGATCTCAACATTTGCCACTGATGTTGTTACAGTTGTTGTGTGGACTATATCGTGTTCTTGAGTTAGAACGATTTTAAAACGACATAAGCACTGTTATCGATATAGTTCCTGACAGTCCTGTCGTCTCTTTTAGCAACTGCTGTAAACCCTCAATGCGACTCATTTTAATAAAAGTACTTTGATCATTTTTCAGTCCTGCAGTTGGTGAAATCCCAGAAAATGCATGCCAAACTTGTCATTGTGGCCGAGTCGGAGAAAGAGAAGATTTTGCGTAAAGAGTTTGTCTTTGATGACACAAAGGTAACAAACATCTGATCAGCTGGCTTGGTCCCGATTTTTCTGAAAAACTTGTTAGCATTGGTTTTGTCGCCCTCAAACAAACTATTGTCAACATGGTTTGATACAAATATTTGATAAATTCTGATTCTGATTGTCTCACCAGAAAAGGGAGGGCTTTTGCCAACTTCTTCAACAAATGAAGAACAAACACTCTGAGAAGCCGGAGCCTGACATGATCACAGTGTTTGTTGGCACCTGGAACATGGGTAACAATAGTAACTTCTCAGTAAACATCAATTTATGACTCATAATGCACTGTTACAGTGAAATACTTCTCCATAAACCTTTAGGAAATGCCGGCCCTCCCCACAACATCGACTCCTGGTTTCAGTGTAAGGGCCAAGGGAAAACACGAGATGACACCGCGGATCACATCCCGCACGATTTCTATGTCATCGGGACTCAGGAGGATCCTTTGGGTGAAAGGGAGTGGGCCGACACGGTGAAAGGCATCCTGAGGAAAATTACAAACATCAGCTTTAAACAAGTGAGTGACTCAAAATCATAAAGTTACAACTGACTGCAGGTGCCGAGCAGTGACGCATCACATTATCCTCTAACACCCAGGTGGCGATCCACACTCTGTGGAACATTCGCATTGTGGTTTTGGCCAAACCCGAGCATGAAAACAGGATCTCACACGTTTTTTCAGACAGTGTGAAGACGGGGATCGCCAACACTCTGGGTAAGCACTTCCACTTCTCCTCGAGTCATTTAATGACCTGTCATGAAAGTTCACCGAACAATAACACATCACTGTGGTGTGTGTTTTAGGAAACAAGGGAGCCGTGGGAGTGTCCTTTATGTTCAACGGTACATCATTTGGCTTCGTCAACAGTCACCTGACCTCTGGAAGTGAGAAGAAGCTCAGGTGAGCAACAGATTACTCTTTCAGCAAAGCCAGGCTTACATGTATTAACCCTTGTATATGCACTGGTTTCGATGTTACAGTCGCATGTAAACCACCACAGTTGACCCTAGTGTGCCATGACACACACTGCCACCCACTGGCCAGCTGTTGTAAGTGCAACACAAATGTCTCAAAACCAAGATGGCCGATGGAATGCAACCAATGTGCAGCTCAGGAATATCTTGCCAGTCCCTTTATAATAGAAGACCCCTGCAAGAAACATGTAACATCCAAGGAGTAATACAGTTGTTAGAATTTACAAGTATTGATTTACATTCAATTATTCATCTGTCCACTAAACTGGACATCAGTATTTTAACTACAAACTGCAACGTTGTTGGTCTTGAAAATACTTTATCTGTAGTGACTTTCTGGGTTGATTAGACAATTGAAATGATTTTGACCATGTTTTTGTAGAAAATGTTCATTGAAAAAATACACAGTTCAACAGGGGAAGGTGTAGGGGGTGGTCCTGTAGAATCAAGAGCCACGAGATGGATGAGGGAGGGAGGGAAGGAGGGAAGGAGGGAAGGAGGGAAAAGTAGAAAGGGAAGAAAATCCTTGAGGGCTTTCTGTCAAAAGAGGGATCTCTTGGTTAAGGGTTAGGAAAAAAGTCATGGTTTGGGTTAAAATGATCTTTTCTGTCAGAAAGGGCTTTTGGGAGAAGGCCTACATGGAAAACTTCGCTCATGTGCAACTTTTGAATTGCATTAAACAGTATTAGAACCTGTTAAAATATGTGCACACACAAGTTTAACAGCTCATAAAACATAAAAACATAATTTGATAGTTTCACATAAGATATCAATTTTCAAAATTGGTTTCAATTTCTTAACGCAGGCTGTCTACCTGAGTGGACATGTTGAAAAACTCCTTAAAAATGCACGTTAAAACAACAACAGCTTCAAATTCAGATTTTTTTTCATACCTAAGGAGGAATTAAAACATTTATAATTCATGCATTATATACCATTATATATGGATATAACCAAGGGTGTAGTTTCGACCAAAAATTTCACTTTTGAAAATCACATTTTTGTCCCCAACACCTGTACAGTGTCATTTTGATTAACTCCATTATATTTAAGAAACAAAGATAATGAGGTCGTCATGGGTGTTGCAAAGTCAGATAATAATAATAATAATAATAAACTTTATTTATATAGCACCTTTCTTACAATAATTTTGGCTGTATTTGCAGACGCAATCAAAACTACACCAACATCCTGCGATTTCTGAATCTGGGAGATAAGAAGCTCAATCCATTTGACATCACGCATCGGTTCACCCACCTCTTCTGGCTCGGTGATTTGAACTACCGTGTCGAACTCCCTTCTACAGTAAGTTGTTGTTAAATGCAGTTTGTGCTATAGAAACAAGAACAAGCAAATGCAACATACTGTTTGTACTTTGAACCAAATTCATCGAGCTTCTCTTGTTATAAATCAACGTGCAGATTCACAAACATATGATCTGTGTCTGCTTTTATGAAAAGTGTCTTGTCATGACGTTTATCTGGCAGATCCAGCTGTGAGTCAGTGAGCGGTGCATAAAAGAGCGTGCTGGTTGTCAGGTGTCTGAGCTCTCAGCTGCGAACACTTTCAGGCAGGAAAAGTCACCTCTCTGCACTGTTTCCCTTCACAGGAAGCTGAGCACATTGTGACAAAGATCAAACAGCAGCAGTACCAGGAGCTCCTCAGTAAAGACCAGCTCAACATGGAGAGGAAAGATGGAAGGGTCTTCCTGCATTTTGGTGAGAATATTGATGAGTACAGTCACACAGCAACGTGTGTGTGTCCCCTACAGTCTGTGCTGCATGTGATTTTTTCAACCTGTTGCATTCATTTATTGTCAGCGTGCTTAAGAAATAAAAACATGTCTTTTTAATCATAATTTTTCTTGACTGTAGATGAAGAGGAAATCACGTTTGCACCCACGTATCGCTTTGAAAGAGACACCAGAGAGAAGTATGCCTACACAAAGGCCAAGGCCACAGGGGTACGTTTATATTTAGTCAGATGTCTTTCCCCTGTTGGGCTCCTGTGGGGCCCCACAGTGCAGAAACACAACTCTCAGTTGACACAGAACATGGGTTTTGCTTTAAGCGATGCAGGTCAAAAAGTCCAAGAAGATGTGCTGTGGCTCATAGAAAATGTACAATACAACCCATCTACAGAGACCAAGAGCCTCGTGAATGTTGATGTCTGTATTGATCCATACCAGCAAGAATGTTTGATCATGTTTCTATCAGAAATTACATGACCTACATAAATAACCTCCCCCCTGATTTTAATGCTTAAATTGCTATTAAAATCCTGTCTGTTGCTTTCAGTATTCATGTATGACTTTAACTCCACAGACAAAATACAATTTGCCCTCATGGTGTGATCGTGTCCTGCGGAAGTCATACCCTCTGGTTCATGTCGTCTGCCAAGCGTACGGTGAGTAATTCAAAATGAGCTCTTATAGTAGTGGTTTCTTTTACAAGGCCGGATAATGTCTGAATTAGGGAGGGGATTATGTTTTCAGTTTCAGTTCAGTTTATTTGTTTGTCAGCAGGATTATGGGAAAAGTGCTGAACTGATTTTCATGAAACTTATTGGAAGGGTGGAGCAAATCATTTTTCATTTTTGTTAACATTGTGAGATAAGACAAAATGTCAAATAAAATTTCCCCAAACATGGTTTCTGTCATTTTAGGTAGTTCTTATCACGCTGATGTATGTTCAAGTGTTCATTTTCTCAGATTAGTTTGGTTATGATGTGTTATTTGATGGTATAAACACAGTCTGACCACCTGGGCTTTTATTTTGGTACTTTCGTTAACCAGCAGTGTGCATTTGTATATTAGCTAAATATTTAGTCTCACCAAGCACATTCAGATTTAACATTTAATATTTAGATTTAGATTTAACATTAAGATTTAACATTTAGATTTAGATTCAACATTTACATTTAACATTTAGATTTAACATTTAATATTTAGATTTAGATTCAACATTTAGATTTAACATTTAGATTTAGATTTAACATTAAGATTTAACATTTAGATTTACATTTAGATTTAACATTTAACATTTAGATTTAACATTAAGGTTTAACATTTAACATTTAGGTTTAACATTCAACATTTAGATTTAACATTTAGGTTTAACATTCAACATTTAAATTTAGATTTAACATTTAGGTTTAACATTTAATATTTAGATTTAACTGTGACATTATATTTCAAATACTGCTGTATATGTGGTAAAAAAATGACTTTAAAAAATTCACACCACTTTTTTAAAAGTTGTTTGAAGCTAAATATGGCAAAATGTTGCTGTTAATTTCAGTGCAAGCCACTTTACAAACGGCACCCCATACATTCGGCCTTGGTGAAGGTCTGCGCTCTCCAAATGCCCTTTTAGTTTCCTTTGGTTCCCCAGGAAGGCCAGATATACACTTGCTTTTTAAGTGTTTGCACGGACAGGCGCCATTGTAGCTACTCATGTTACTGGAGGATTCCACTTGAGGGCACACCACAGAACTCAGAACAATGAACAGATTCATTCAGCCGAACATTACATCTTGCAGGGTGCACCAATGACATCATGACGAGTGACCACTCACCATTATTCGCTTCATTTGAAGTTGGAGTCGCCTCACAATTTGTCTCCAAGCAAGGTATGATCACCATCTACGGCTCACTGCAGATGACTTCATGTTATACACTCTAAAATAGGATTATGTCTTTTTTTTTTTTAATTTTCAGATCCAAGCAGTGCACCTCAGGGTGGGATACAGATCATGAACTGTGTGGCCACCTTGTTGACAAAATCGAAGACCAAGTTCTTCATTGAATTCCATTCCAGCTGCTTGGAGAGTACGTTTTGTCTGTGCGATGTATCACATTGGATTCTGCTTTAAAATATACTTAGATGATCAAAACAAATATTTCTCCAAATGTTACAGAAACAGTGAAGACTTCAGAGGGAGACAACAGGGAGCACTCAGATGGGTCAATAAAAGTTTGGTTTGGCAACCAAGTTGAGGTAAAGTTAGGACGGAGTTTTCAATATGGAGGATGACTCGTTCTGAGACGCAGTTGTCATTCGTTCTATTTCCTGTCTTTGCAGCTCACCCCGATCATCTCTGACCCCGAGTACCTTCTGGATCAGCACATCCTCATCTGTGTGAAGGCGACGGACTGCGACGAGTCGTATGGTAACAAACTTACACACAGTTTGTTATGCGGATGTATTTAGCTGAACAGTGCTGACAGTTTGCTGGTGTCTTCTTCCTAAAGGGGAGGGTTGTGTTGCGCTGCGAGCTGCACAGTTCTGCTACACAGAGTTTCAGATCTCGTTGACTCACCACGGAGAGAAGACAGGCACTTTGACAGGTGGCATCCAGTTACACACGTCTGAGGGCAAACCCACAGAGAAGTTATACGGTGAGTCTGGAGATAAACTCGGGACCTCAAAGGAATAAATCCCCTCCAAATGACACATATATATATATATATATATATATATATATATACATATGAAAATAGATACGTCCGTTGTAAACATCATTGCCCTTCTACTTCCATGTTGGCATAGATACAGCCAGTAGATGGCACTAGAGGGCAGAGTCACAAGTTTCACACAACAACAAACAAGGCGACAGTAGAGGTCATAATGTACCTTTTCTTTTAGAACTTAATTTTTATTTAGTTTTCATCAACAAAAACACAGTGTATACATTTCTTTTTTTTCCCAGATGTAACATTTGTACATTTATACATGTAATCAAAAATGACCTAATTTAAAGAAAACAGCGCAGACATCCACTCTGATGTCTTAACCCATTGGTTAGCAAAAGCAAAATTAAAAAAAAGGAATGAAAAATAATAGTAATAACTGTCCACTCCACATTATAATCACACAGATAAAGTACAGGTGCAAAATTTGTTCTACAGACATTGACATATTATGTATATAATGTATTATGTGCATGGGGGGGAATATAAAAGCAAAAGTTTGGCAGAGCCCTACTGGATGATAAACATCATTGTATTAATAAAGCCATGACAGAATTTTTGTGAAGCCTTATAAGTTCCGTTTGGCCATTTATTAAAATGTCTTAAATGTCTTAAAATGTTGTATCTCGCTTGAACTACACTGCCTCCACGATTTCTGGTGGTACTGCTCACATCCGTATCAGTAAGCTTTCAGAAAACATGCACAAAAACGGGTGAAAAGAAAGCAGAGAACAGATGTTGAGCATAAATGAACCCCTCGCTCACCCTGTGTTACATTGAGTTCAATTTAAAAAAAAAGTTGTTTTTCTGCCATGCCTCCACGCTGAATGAAGAATCCAAAACCTGAGACAATTCTTGATGAACTTAAGTCATAGGGGTCTGCATTTAACAACAGCAAAACTATATCAAAACATCCATTTACAAACTTTCCCACGGCTTGTGCAGTATATTCCAAGTGTCTTTTATTTCATTTTATTTTCTCCGCTCATGTCCATACACAGCAACCAAAGTCACGATAAAAACATTTCTAATACACTTTCGATGACCGAACAGGAGCAGGGAGAAGAAAATTATTTTACCAGCCCCTCTCTCAAAACTTAAATAATCAGGAGAAACAGATGGTCTGTCAGTTACAGTTAATACCAATACCTACAGTTACACACAGTGTCCCCTTCAACAAGGGAACAACCTCTACACGACAACTCCATACCGTCCAATTGTTCTTTATACATTTTCTTAAACTGAAAATTATTTACACAACTTTAAATCATTTTGTAAAGAATTCCACAGTTTAATGCCCATGACTGAAATACATGGCTGTTGTAATGTAGTCCGTGCAAACTGGTGCTTAAAGTGAATTTTTTTTCTATGCTCATCATACTCGGAAATAACAACTTTTGTAGATGTTCTGGTAACACTGCATTTTGCTCTAAACATAACTAACAGTGTCTGTAAATCAACTAAGTCTTTAGGTCTCAATAGTCCTGACTTGATAAACAGTCTGTTGGTGTGTTCTCTTGGATCTACTTTATGAATAACTCTTACTGCTCTTCTCTTTAACATCACCAGTGGCTTCATGTATGTGTTGCCCCACACCTCCACGCAGGAAGAATTATCCAGTAATATGCTCAGTGGTTTCCAAACAGGCAGCCCTCTCTGACGGGGAAATTAACAAAAAGTGGAATTTGTCTATGTTCTCTTCAAAGCCAGACTCCATTGATAAAAACATTAATTTTACCTCGCTGCACACAGGAGCTTTAGTGAATCCAAACTAAACTAAACTAAACTAAACCTTTAAAACACCAAAGCCACATAAAAACAGAAACAACCTGACTGAAGGAGGCAGTGGCAAACCAGCAGCTTCTGTGATGAGTGAGGTAAAGTCAATGTTTTTGTCAATGGAGTTTGGCTTTAAAGAGAACATTGATAAGGTTTAAATGCTCTCTATTTCAGTTGATGTAGCATCAAGTCCTCTTTTTCTCTGCTTTCAGATTTCATCAAAGTTGAAAGGGATGACACTGTCACCTCAAAAGGCAAAGGCGGTGACCCGACCAAGTAAGACTTTTCTTTTTTCCACTTCACTTTCGCTTTCACTGACTTCAAAAAATATCTCAAACATGACACCCGGGTGTGATATTTCCTGTCTTCTGGTTGACAGGGGCTCCATGACCCAAGCGCATGATATTTCTAACCCCAGTTACATGGGCGTATCCTTCAGAAGTGGCAATGTGATAGATAAAGGTTGGAGTTACAGCATGCCACCTAAAAATCTTCCACTCGCCGGACAAGGTTGTAAAGACATCAAGAAGGGTGGCTATGATGTGGGCACACGCAGTCCCACAGGAAAACCCTTAAATCCTACGTAAGGAAAAACATCTCACATTAATAGCTGATATGACTGAACAGAATGTGAAGCTGAATGTAATCTCCTGTTTCCTAGGAGTGAGGATGAAAAGGTGTCAGAGATGTTCGACAATCCATTATACGGTTCAATGGGAAAATCACGGGGCAAGGACCAAGAGCACCAGCAGAAGGACCACCTCACACCAGCAGACGGAGACCCTGATCGCCCCCCGCTGCCCACCCCACGCAACCGCTCCTTCACCTGCTCTGAGACCAAACCTCAGCCTACAGCCCCCATCACTTTGCTTCCCTTGCCGCACAAGAAACCAGTGGTGCCTTCACGTTCTGAAGGGGGCGCCCCACACAACCGGCCTCCTTTGCCTTGCAAGGCTCGGCCGGGCGTGCCGGAGCCCCAGAACCCCAGAGACTACAGAGACAGCTCCGAACTCCCCTGCAAACTCAGACTGCCAGCGAGACCTGGCCAGCCACTGCCTCACAAAGACAGTAAGGAGAACTCTGACTCATTAGTCTCATGCCTGTTTCAGACTGCATAAAATTTCTGTCTGTTATGATGGTCGCTGTGTCAGATTTTAGAGTCATAACATTTTGCCATGACTCGGCCAAGAGACGTGACAGAATACACGTTGGTCCAAATCAAGTCTAAGCTTTCCGTCTTTCATGATGCAATGACATTGACAGAAGTTCTGTCAAGGTCCAAACACACCAAACCGACATCAAAGAACTAGTGGCGCCAAAGCCGACAGTTGCATCCCCTCACGTTGCCTGTTTCTCAGCCAAAAAGTTGCACTTGAACAAACTGCCAAAAAGAAAGCCAAGGGCCAACTTGCATGTACATTCTGCGCCTAACTTTCCATACCAGCAGGCAGAGGTAGTGTGTATTCTTCTTTCAAAAAGGGAAATCAGAAGACAAACAGGACGGATTCAAGATGCTAGTTAGCTAGTTAGCTAGTTATCACCTTAAAAGCACAACCCTATGCTGAAAGAACGTTTCTCTTCTTGTGCGCTGAACTAAACTACCAGTCAGAGAGATTTAATTTACCGATAGGCTTTGCCAGGTCAGACGCCTAAATAAAAGCCGACAAGTGCCAACTATGGTGCAGGACACACTGTAAAAACTAGGACGACAGACACTCGTCAACAACCTGCTGACATTGACCGACAGCTGTCTGTCGGCCCAGTGTGTCAGGGTCCTTGGACTTTCTCGTTGTCTGTGATTTTGATTGACAGAGTTGTACACATTTGTCAAGTCTGTCTACCTGTCATTTTAATTCTGATTTTAGAATGATAATAAGACATTTAATAGCATTTCATAGTCATTTATTTTTTTAATTATCAGGCATTCATAGCGCAGTTGCTGAGTCCAAGACAAATTTCCCTTTGTGGGACAATAAAGTATATCGTATTGTATCCTATCGTATCAACGCCATCACAGTTATTGGTCTTGTTAAAGAATCTTCAGACACTCAGCTGCCGTTACATTTTGCAGCGGTATGATGTGATATCGCCAAACAACGTGATGGGTAAAGGCAGTGAGACAACGTGGTCATGCCTGTGTGATCAAAGACTAGGCTGTAGCTAATCAATGTGAACACGCCAACAACTGGACAGGGGTGTGAATTACTTAAAGTGACAGTAAATCGTCCTCAGTGATGGTCAGTCAGTCAGTGACAGAAAATATTTGGATAAAGCGACCTCTGGTCATCGGAAACAAACAGTAGCGGTGTTTACGATCCTGGCTGTCTTGTGTTCGGAAAAGCCTCACAGCTATTTACCTTTACCGTTCACATCGTTCCTCTAACAAATATATTATCTAACAAATATAAAACATATGATGATGTAAACTCTTTGTCTTCCCTTAGTGCATCCTGAAGTTCCCAAGATGGGCCGTTCTGTGAAGTGAGACCGGGCTGCACCACAACTGTACAGCTTCCTGCTCTGCATCTTTAGAAACTTTAAATACAGTAAAAGCCTCAGCCGATCACTCCCCTGCAATATGTATGACTTATGACAGACTGTTCATTTGTAACAAAGGAAGAGTTCTACATTTTGGTGAATATGCCTGTGCACTTGCTCACTGAGAGTGAAAGGTGAAGTGCGACACCACTTTCACGTCTGTATGCGAAATATGACGCTACAGCCAGTTAGCTTAGCTTAGCTAGCCTGGCTCTGTGCAAAGGGAACAAAAATCTGGCAACCAGCACCCCTAAAACTCATTTATTAACATGTTTATCACATTTGTCTTAATGCTAAACTAAGCTAACGTCTCCTGGTTGTAGTCCTACATTAAAGGGCCAGTGTGTAATATTTGGCATGGTTTATTGTCAATCTGAATCTGAATCTGAATATTCTACCCATTAATATGTTTATACAAGTGTATGATCGCTATAAAATAAAACTGATTTGGTTTTCGTAGCCTTATAATTATGCTTATATATATATATATATATATATATATATATATATATATATATATAGCAAGGGCCTTGCTTTAGTGAGGTCGCCATCTTGCGCCGCCATGTATGTACGGCAGACCTGGTGGACAATCCAGCCAGCCAGAGAACGCGTTTCGCGTGTATAAATGAACCAACGAAGACAGCGGGAGGAAGAAGGAGGAGGAAACAGCAGAGTGTTAGTAGTTCGTCGATGGAGAGTAGTGAAAAGTTTTTTTAGTTATAAAGTTTGCGAATGGACCACACTTACCACGCAACAGGAGACAATGAACCCGAACCGTCATCTGCGAGGAAAAGAAGACGCAACTTCACTCCTTGTGATGCACTCTCTGCGGCACTTTTCCTCCTGATGATATATCTCCCCAACAATGGTAGCAGTAGCACCGAATCCCATTCTGTGCATTCAGCCTCTCTTCTCGCCCGCTCAGCATCAAACACATGGAGTTCCTCATCTGTATGCTCCGGCTCAAACAGGTATGGCTCTGGGTCTGTGTCCGCTACAAGAAACTCTTCAAAATCGCGTTCAGAGTTGTCCATTGCAGCTACTATAGTCCGGAGATATTGCTAGGCTAAATAAACAGCTGAGCTCTGTTTACCGGCTACGCTGTCAGTCAGTGTGCGGGCTGGAGATTGAGCAGAGAGGGGAGAGGGCTCCCCACTCGGTATGGTAAACGAGTATGTGTGTAAAGTTATGAAGTGTGTCTGTCATGCTAGAAGAGTCAGAGTTTGGGACGGAGTGGAGTGTTACTGGAGTTTCTGGAGTGCTCAAATAAACGGGCCTTTTTCCCGAACTCTCCTCTGGTCTCCTGCGCGTGAGGGATTCATTACAATATCGCAACATGGTTTAGATTTCTAAATAAACATTCACCTCGCTAGATAGACCTACTCCTGAAAAAGTCGTGCGCAAGGCTTTTTGTCCCTACGAGGCCAACGTCATTTACCCGACGGGAGGGGTGAGCGAGTGAGCCCTGCAATCTAGAATTTGACCACTGATGTCACTGTTTTCAACCCATTTTACACACTGGCCTTTTAAAAGTACCAACACGAGCATGGCATCAATCATATCTACTTCAAAGCAAAAAGGTGCACTTTCCAAAATGTCAAACTCTTCCTTTAAGGTGATAAAAACATTAGCAACACATTTTCAGACTACCGCTAAGCTCGCATTAAAAGGAAGGTTTGAAGTTAAACTCTGCTTATAAATAACTCTGTTACATTTCACGTAGAGTTTCACACTATACATACAGAAGCTGATGAATGTTTACCGCACAGTATTATGTTGCACAGACGGTAACATGTTTGCCATGAAGAGATGTACAATAAATGCTCAAATAAATTCAAATATCAGCATAATGTGGGATCTTTATCACAACCTGAAGTCACGATTACTGTCTGTGAAAGTGTAAATAAAGTGAAAACAGACAACTTTTCCCCCTCTCGCATGTCCTAGTGGTGTAACTGTTGGTGTCCTGTAGGCTGAAGAAATCTTCAGAGGACACACATTTCACATTACTCAGAGGTAGAGCGGGTCGTCCACTAATCATACGATGGGTGGCTCCTCCAGTCTGCACTTTGAAGTATCCTTGGGCAACATACTGAGCCCCCTATTGCTCCCAATGGCTGTTCAATTAGTGTGTGAGTGTGTGTGAATGATTATTGAGTAGCAAGTGGCCCCATGTATGACAGCCTCAGCCACCAGTGTGTGAATGTGTGAATGGGTGGATGTGTCATGTAGTGTAAAAGTGCTGTTAGTGATCAGAAGACGAGAAAAGTGTTAAACAAGCGCAGTCCATTTATCATTTACAGTAGCTGCAGATACATTAATACTCTTTGGTAACTGGGATAGCGCCCAGGAATAACAAAAGTGCTATCCTCTTCCTGTTTTGGTGACGCAAAATGTTGATGCACTTGTGTCGTAAATCAAGTGTCATTTTCCCGCGAGTTCGTACCCAGTGGCAGACAGAGTGCAGAGTGAAAGCGAGGCTTATAGGGACGCCATCTAAACACAGATAGTGTCATTATTTTTTTGTCATTTCACTGTGCAATCAACATTTATTTCTTTATTTTGGCTTTTTATTTGCCTTTATTAGATAGGACAGATTTAGCGTGAAAGTGGGAGAGATGTGGGGATGACATGTAGCAAAGGCACCGCTGCCACATGGACACAGCCTTTGTACATGGGGCACATGCTCTACCAGGTGAGCTAGTGGCCGCCCCTGTTGTTTATGTCCTCCTGAGACCCTGTGTCCTCATATGTGGACATCACATTTTAGATTTACCTGACCTTATACTTTATTCTACTTAACTTAGACCTGTTGTCCTCGTTCATGGACACTTTTTTGTGCCACCTAGTGGTAGTTTGAGTACACTACACTAATCCATATAAAAACAAGATGGCAGCCATCTCTGCCAAGTCAGTCTGCAGCCGATCTCGCCACAAAAATGGACAAAACCTGATCACGTTTTCAAACGTGTTTATTTATGATTAATAATGTTTGTCGTTGTTGATATGGCAACACATTTGACCAATTTTAGCACCAGTAACTTGTTTGAAGAAGAAGTCTTTTTTTTATCAGGTCCTACTGATCCCAAATACCTAAGATAAAATTAAAAATGCATATTAAAAAAGGTTGGGTCCAAGGAATATATTAGAAGTTACAAATATTTTTCCTTGTGCCTCTCTGAGTGACTGGTGGGAAATGCACAACACTTCTTCTACCATAAATTAGTTATTAGATTTTTAAAATTCACCTTTTTATGTTTGAAAGTTAAATGTTAAAGAAGAAATCCTGGAGTTGAAAAAAGACTCATGTTTTTCACTCTTGTCGTGCTGGTAAGTGTTAACTTAGACGTAGAATAAAGTGATTTTGATAAATTATTACTATTTAAATCTCAGATTTGGTTATGTTTTTTTTTCTGATGGAAACATTCGTTGCACACAATATGTCCAAGGGCTGTTGGAAATTTGAAAATCTAACATTAATTTCTGTTTTTACAGTGTCTGTGATAAATGGAGTCATTTTGGTGATTTTAAAAGAAAACATGTCCTTGGCCAGGTGTGGAAGGCATGTTTTACAAAATACAACCAACCACCAAGTTTGCTAACATAAATATGTCCCTACCCAGAGCTTAGAAAATGATTTGACATGCTTCCTCCTCATAAATAACGAACAGTCCCTATATTCAAGCAAAAACTTGTCTATTTCCACTTTAAAGATTGCAGCAGTCACCACTGTAGTGCTGCAACACTCCAATCATCTGCCTCCATCTGCTGTTGCCTGAAAGAACTGCATGCACAGTGAGACAAGATCACAGAGGACGGCCTACTCGATGGTACTGGAAATATACACAACAATCAACTCCTGTGTTTCTTCATTTTGTTCAATCAGAGAAACCTCTTACAGAGAATTTCCTACATAATATTTCCTGAATTTACATTTTTTCCTTCTTTAAATCAAATGACTTTGAAAGTTTCCCCCTGATCATTGGTAACCCAGTCACCACACCTCCGAGCGGCTGAGGAGGTTATTCTGGGCACGTGAGCAGTTCTCTTCTCAGAGATATCATCGAGTACAGTGGTTCCCAACATCAGGACCCTTCGAGGGGGCGAAAGATAAGTGACAGGAATCAAGATTTACATTTGCTACACAAAATTTCATCAATCTTTCTGAGACGTCCCTCCAAGCTTTGCTGTTTGTCCTACAAATTACTGGATGGTTTAACTTGTTAAGACCTATAAAAAGTTACTTTTTGTTCCTATAAGCTAAAGCCATATGTAACTACTGATGATGGGTTGCAAGCAGTGGCGGACTCAGACTGTCTGTGGGGCAAGGATGACAAAGATTAAAGGGCACCAGCTGCATGCGATAGGGCTCCAGCACACAGGAAGTTTCCTTGCATGCCGAGTAGCCTGTATGGTACTGCATGTATTTTTTCCATTTAAAGGGCTCCGCAGAGGGGCCCCTGAGTTCTCCAGTGGTTGTAAGTAGACTTTGCCTCATTTTAAGGGGTCACAAGCCAAAAAAGGTTGGGAAACAGAAGTCTAGTAAATAATAAATGGTGCAAAGGCCTTTTGGGCCTCTTTAGTTTTTGATCCTGTGCCTCAGGATCCAGTGTCCTGCTGTTTTCCAATATTACACTCAGCAAATCAAGAAACTTGCTGACATGCACAGCAGGTCTGAGAAACACTTTGAAATGAAATTCTTTATTTATTAAACGTGCAACACTTACAAGAAGAGAAGAAAATCTTAAGTCTCATTCTCCCTCCAACAAAATAAGACATAAAATAATGCAAATTTAAATGTATCGCATATCCTGCACCAAACTGTTCAGCTCTCTGATTCTAAAACAGTTATATTGCACATATTTGTTATAAAACTTTTATTAATTGTCACATTTTTTACCCTATATTCATGATCTTCACTTTTGGAGTACTTTGCCTTTATTCTATTTTTTATTTCCGCTCAATATGTTTACTGTATGCACCAAACACTGAGGCAGATTCACTGTCACTAAAAACCTTCTTGGGATTAAACTGAATTCTGATTCTCATTCTAAAAATATCATAATAAAGGAAGTATAAATGAACTTGTATAAATTGCATAGACAGTATTACAGTTAAATAAGCTGAATGTAAAGAGGAATGTGGTAAATAAAAAATATGTTTATACAGAGGTGTAAACAGTTTCTAAAACAATAAGTAAAGTATTTAAAGCTAAAGTGACAGTTTAATTGTAGTGAGATTATACATGAAGGACAAAAAATGCCTTAAAAGTCTTAATAAAAATAAATAAATAAAAGAATAAAGGAACACTGAAATAAATAAATGCATAAAATAAGAAACAGAGGTATTTATTTATGTCCAGCTTAATTACCAGCGTTTATTGTAGTATTTATTTTCATTTGTGCAATAATTGATTTATGTATTTATTTTTTCTTTTGTCATGTATTTATTCCTGTACTGATCTCTGTTTTTATTTATTTATTTATTCATTTATAGTATTGATTCTTAAGTACATTTTTGTCCTCGATAAGTATAATGGTAAAGTGACAGCATAATCGTGAGTTGACATTATTATTACATTATATTATAACACACAGACACAGAAATACATATAGAAATAAATATAGTTGTGCAAAAAGGTAGGAATAAGAAAATTAAGATATTTATTTATTACTGTCCTGTTTATTTATTTACGCATGAATCTACTTTTCCATATTCATTTCAGCATTTATTTATTTATTTATTTATTTATTTATTTATTTATTTATTTATTTATTAACCCTTTATTAATTTGTTTTTTGACTGACTCCTGTGTTTTCCATATTTAAACATTTATTTATTGATTTTCATATTTATTTATTTATACATTATTTTTCGTTCTCCACGCCATTAAAATGATTATTATTATTATTATTATTATTATTATTATTATTATTATTATTTTCCTCGTGCCTCTCTTGAGTGGCTGGTGGAAAATGCATGGCGCCCCTCTGGCTCCCTCATGTGGAGCTGATGAGTTATTGCACCCTGCTCCGTCCGTCGCACTAATATGACGCACTGTGTTACGACATCAACACCCGACGCACAACCACAAGAAACCAACAGCAACAATGGTAAGAAACTGAATATTTAAACGTATGATGTTGTTTCCAGTTTTCATTAGATGTTTTATCTGAGGACTCAGTATTAAAGTCCTCACAGCGCACTGTGCCGCGTTATGTCCGCCAGTTTGACAGTTACGTGCGACCTGTCTGTGTCGTGCTCCACAGTTAGCTCGATGCTAACATTAGCGTTAACATGTCGTTGTGTTCTCCAGCTTTTCTACTCGTTTTTCAAGTCGCTGGTGGGGAAGGATGTGGTGGTGGAGCTCAAGAACGACCTGAGGTGAGTTTTCTCTACTGTCAAACCGGGTAACTGTGGAACACTGTTTGATTTAACCGACATTATTTAGTCAGTCACAAGACTGTTGGGAGCAGTGGAGGGAGAATGTGAATGATGGCAGCTGTAAAATACATGCTCCAACTTTTGGTTAAACGTTATATAACACTACAAACTCAGTAGAAATGACATATAAATGCTATAGATTACAGGCTCAAACCTACAACAGAATTAAATGAACTCATCTCCTCTGCAGACTCAACTGAACTGTATAAACTTCATTTATAACAGTTTTTAGTACATTACAAGGTTTTCTTTTGATTGCGTCTTGTATGATTTTTTTTTTTAGACCAGGGATCATTCAGCTTCACTTTAGTTTTTAGTCTCCACTTTACCAGTAAACTCTATATTTTTACAGTATAACACACACTGTAAACATGTAAATATCTGTCAGATATATAAATATAAGCCTAAACTTTAAAACTACTGGCGGATGAAGGGAATACCATCCATCGTCTTGTAACAGTGCATTGTTCTGCTGGATAACCTTTTGTCTCAGCATTCACGTGGATGTCGCTTGACCCACTCCACCTCCCTAAAACACCGTTGCAGACCAAGTACCACCCCTCATGGCAGCGTCACTTCTGATGGCAGTGGACCATGCCGCGCTGCAAAAACTGCTCAGGAATGGCATTGACCTGGCCTCCAAATTCCCCAGATCCCAATCGGATCGAGCATCTGTGGAACGTGCTGGTACACAGTGCCAGACTGCAGGACACCCACTACAGGTCCTATATCCATGCCCCAACAGGTCAGAGCTAAGTTTGATCCAGTGAGGCCCCACCGTGGATTGGGGGTGCCAGCATCTCCCACAGATCCTCGATCAGATTGGGATCCAGGGAATTTGGAGGCAAGATGATTGGTCACTCTCCTCGGGCCATTCCTGAGCAGTTTTTGTGGTGTGGCATGGTGCTTTATCCTGCTGGGGAGGGTACTGTCATGAGAGAATGCCATTGTCATGTAGGTGGTCTGCAATGGTGGTTGGGTGGGTGGAGTGTGTCAGGTGGCGTCCACATGAAAGCCAGGACCAAATGTTTCCCAGCAGAACTTCCTTGCAGTGGTTTTTATATTTGGCTAATCGGTGTATACTGTCACATCCCAATACCTCACGTATCTAAAGCAGCTTTGAAATTTATTCCAGCACCATTAGCACTTTGCACCGTTGTGCTATCATCAGACTTTTTATTCTCACTTTTTATATTTCCGTCTCTACATGTTAGTGAAATCTTTATGCTTTCCTTGTTCAGTTTGTAGCTGTATGCCTGTGTCTTTGTACACTGAGAGCAAAAAAAGGTCAAATTCCTTGTATGAGATGTAAGGATGGGATGTCCATAAGTGCCTGTGATGATTTTAATCCCAACATTTCTCTTTTCAGCATCTGCGGGACGCTTCATTCTGTCGACCAGGTTGGAAACCCTGAT
The DNA here is from genome assembly GCF_011397635.1 of Epinephelus fuscoguttatus. Classification (NCBI taxonomy): domain Eukaryota; kingdom Metazoa; phylum Chordata; class Actinopteri; order Perciformes; family Serranidae; genus Epinephelus; species Epinephelus fuscoguttatus. The sequence goes on from NC_064761.1 coordinate 37,427,747, forward strand.
ATATTATTTCCCTTATTTTGAAACCGAGCCATTCAGCTGTTACATTTCCTACCTGACTGCCCAGTTGTGACAACTTCTTCTCTGTTTGTGTTTTAGTACCTGAACATCAAGCTCACAGACATCAGCGTCACTGATCCAGAGAAATATCCACACATGGTGAGGTCACACCTGTCACTGAGTTTCATTTCAGCCATCTTAACCCTGATGTTCTGTTTGAGATCTACAAATTCTTGGCCCCATTTAACAGCTCAAAAAACAAACATAATACTGTTTTATCACCTTGATACTTCATGACTCATCTAAATGTTATGGGATTTGCTTATAGTCATGATTTTGAAGTGAGGATGTTACAGAAAATAAAGCATTGCTCCTAAAGACGATGGATTCTCTCAAAATCCCAAATAAGCGTATATACACGTGCGTACACATATGTGTGTGTGTTGCGAGTCCCTGCACAGGTGCATGTGAGGATCCATGGGAAACTTACAGACTCGGGTGCAGACACAGAGGTCTGTTATACATGAAACATAAAATACGTCCTTATTTGTTGTAAACACAACTTTTGCGATCATTTCCTTTACAAGCTGAGTTTGTGACAAGGGCTACCACTTAAATACTTTAATACATCTTTGGTTTTAATGATGTCAAGACCCAAATAAATAGGAAAGTAAAGCCAGTGTCAACAAAACACCCATGACACTTGTATGCTGTTAATAATTTGAGAGTTGCATGTATGAGACGCTTTGGGAGGAAAAAAGAATCACAAAAACTCCATCAGCAATCTGATAAAATATTATCAGACAGATTCTTTAAGCTGATTCTTTCAGCGTCTCCGACACTTTAAATGACGACTTATCTTCAAACTCCACACTGTCTTGTTTTAATTTGCTTCAGCTGTCTGTGAAAAACTGTTTCATCCGTGGATCTGTGGTCCGGTACGTTCAGCTACCTGCAGATGAAGTGGACACTCAGCTCCTGCAAGACGCTGCGCGAAAAGAAGCAATACAGCAGAAGCAGTGATGGACGGGGGGTTTAGTCTGGGGTGGGCAGTGGGTGGCGGGGTGGGAATTTTTTGTGATGGCTAATAATAAGTAGTTTTGAGTTAAAGATGATACAGTTTGTGCAGCTCTTGTAATCGAGCAGTATTGGTCATTTTCCTGTGCTTTCACAGAGAGCTTAATTGCATTCCTGACATTAGTGATGAATAATTTTCCAAACGGTAATTATTGGAAATGGCCGTCACCTCACAGGCCGCACAGGAGGCTTCATTTGATACTGTATTATGTTTTGTTTTAAAAGAAATAGACCTAAATTCATGTTTGAGCCCAGTAGAGGTGAAGATCTGTTGTAGTGTTTCTGTTGCATAATACAAGCACTGTTGCTTATCTTTAAAAAAAAATAAAATTATGACTTCTTTTTTTTTTTTTTTAATGTCATTTCAAAATAAAAAAACTATTTTATTTACATATTGATCATGTCATTGTCATTTACAGGGATGTTTATGTAGTTTTACCAGTGAAAAATGTTTAATTATTTTAGTTTTGGCCTTTAAAATATTGAAGAAAGTTATTTTGTATATGACTGCATTCATGGGAAATAAAAATGAAAGTCCCGTGGCCTCATTGTGCTAGTTATCAAAATCAGAATATCAGCATAACTTAAAATATGTGAGGATGATAGTGAAGACATGATGCACCATAAAGTGTCCTCTGGATGTGCTGTAGAAGTTCAATGTGACATGTAGAATCGTTTAATTCTTATTAATTATTCATAATTTTTTACCTATATTTACAGGTACTCTATTGGTCCATTTTGGCTTCCATATTACAAATTGAAACGCACTTTTATGTTGTTTTCTGGTGTAATGTTGTCCTATGGAAGGCCTGGAAAGTTGTCTGACTGGACCCTGAAATGGTTTAATAAATGGTGAATTAAAAAAAACAAAGATAGATATTAGGGCTGTACTGAAAGTCTTCTTTTTAACTTCTTTTTAAAGCTTCTAATGAGGTTTTCGAATGAAGCATCTGATGTCAACACCCAAAAAATCGTTTAAAAATCCGAAATCTTGTATTTGACTAAAGTGATTTACAGTGTAGGGTTTAGTGGCATGTAGTGGTAAGGTTGCCGATAGGGATGCACGATCGTATCGGCACAGCATCTGTATCAGCTGAATCGGCTGATTCGGCTTTAAACCACTTTAATTCAGAATCAGCCAACGTGCTTTTTCATATTTTGCACAATGAATGAATATTACATACATTGAAAAGCATTGTGTTTCATGTCTCCATCTGCTGGCGGGCTGTCACTATAAGAGTATGCAGCATAATGTGATGACAATTCCACGTCAGAAGAGATCTGATGATCAGATGTAACAGGGTCAATTATACAGCAGGAATATGCATATCAAAGTCAGATATTAAGTATTTGAATTAAAACAAAATTATTTTCAGTTATTATTACCTGACACACTGAGGCCTCCATAGTCAATATGTGGAACGTTTGATACCCAGGTTCTGTACCCCTACGCTCACCTTTGGGGGTACCCCAACTATGAAGGGGTGTCTCCCACTTTATCTCTCCCCTTTTGCTGTTGTACTTCATGATAAAGGTAACCCACATTACTCTTGTAGTAATCTGTGTTTTAGCACTGTTAAGCTATGCTATATTATTCAGCCTAAACTTATTGTATAATATGCTAATATATTCCTGTGTCACTTCATTCGTGTGGGGGCTCGAGTTCACATGGTCGTAATTGACGGAGGATTTTGTTTTTACCTCTAGCTGTCAGGAATAAACATAGATTGCCTCCAAAGTTATCCACAGTCTGGGCCTCTTCATATCAACACTACGCAGAAAATACTAGAGTCCACCTGGTACATAAAATTAAGTGGGGAAAAAAGTGGGTTTATCAGTATTGGTTATCCGTCAAATGAGTTGTTACACATCGGCATATCGGACATTGGCAAAAATTCCAATATCGTGCACCCTTAGTTGCAGGTAGCAACCAACTGAACCTTCTCCCGTGTGCCAAGCATGGAGGAGAACTGCAGTGGCTGATGCAGAAATGCAAATGGCCCCGTCTGGAGCCAGTGGGTGTTTTGTCTGTCTGGGCTACTGTAGAACAAGATGGCGGACTCTGTGGAAGAGACCCTCTCAGTATGTAGATATAAACCTTAACACTGGACTTCTAAATTAGTTTGTCTTTTTAATCAACTTGAATTAATGAATCAATGTAATTTATGGTGCTGCTGAATCACTGTGAGACCTCCCTGTTAATACTGGTGCGTGCCTCCTTTTGTGTGCAGCAAGCGGCAGATCAGATAGTTATTTGACCACAGTGAAAATGTCTTTGAAATGCCAACAAATATGGACTGAATCAGAATATTTGGTTCAATACAAACTTCTTTTGACGACTTGACCTTACAGTGCTCTGGAGCTATTGGAAATATCAGCCTCTCACGAGCTGGAAACAGTCCTACGCAGCCACCGCTGGAATCTAATTTTACATATTGTATAATATTGTTGCCTGATCTGTAGAGATTACAGGTTTAAGCACAATGATTAGACATGAGAAAAAAGGCTGTACAGCATTTCAGCGTTGATGAAGTATTTGAATGTCAACGTTATGAATGAAGCTTCGATCTATTCAGCACAGCTCTGCTAGATACTGCTGTGTATCTTTATTGACTCAGTTCTCAGACTCTCTGAGCTTCTCTTCTTGTGCTCCTGTTTACCATTAACCTTGAAATGGCACTTGTGGCCACAGTGTCTGTTATTCAGCTGAAGTTACGTAGGCTTGCTTTAATGTTTATCTGACAGAATGAGTGAAGGTGCGGTGAATGGCTTGTTGGTGAGCAGTAAAGTTTGTAAGCAGCTTTGTGGACTGTTAGTGCAGTTTATAAGAGGTGAAACTAAAATGCCATATTTTCTCAGTGTTAACAGTAAAGTTGAGAAGTAACTGGGAACAGGTTTTAAAAGACATTGAATTCATTAATCTTAAAATAAGGTCTTTATTGGTATTAAAATGTCTTAATCTTTCAGAAGTCTCAAAAATGCTAAGACGTGACGTATTTTATGGATCTTTTTTTCTGATGTTGCATTGTAAAATAATATTTTACTGAATGACAGTTCTTGCATTAACTTCATAAAGATCAGGACAGGTGGACAAATGACACTCGTATTTTGTTTCTGCTCAGAGCGGAGGATCCATTGTGTGCTAGCGAGCTCTCACTGGCTATAAGGCTGAAACCCGTACAAGGCAAAGTGGCTTTTGGAAAACCTTTGGTTCTGGCATTCATGTGGATACCACCTGACGTGTTCCACCCAACAGTACTCCCCAGTGGCAGTGGCCCCCCAGCAGGATAATGCGCCATGCCACACTGCAAACATGGCTCAGGAATGGCCAAAGGAATGTGACAAAGACCTCAAAGTGTCAACCTGGCCTCCAAATTCCCCAGATCCCAATCTGAATGAGCATCTGTGGCACGTGCCATTAACCCACCTCACAACCCACTGGACTAAATGGATCTGCCGCCAACGCACTGGTGCCAGACACCGCAGGACACTCCCAGAGATCCTGTGTCCATGCCTCCACAGGTCAGAGCCAAGTCCGATCCAAGGAGGCCCCACCTTGGATTAGGGGTACATCTGGGGTACCGGCACATCACAAGAATCCTTGAGCAGATTGGGACCTGGGAAATTTAGAAGCCAGGTCGACACCTTGAGCTTTGTGTCACGCTCCACAGGACATTTCTAAACAGTTTTTGTAGTGTAGCATGGTGCATTATCCTGCTGGGGGGCCACTGCCATTGGGGAGTGCTGTTGCCATGAGGGGGGGTACTTGGTCTGCAACGGTGTTTGAGTGGGTGGAACATGTCAGGTGGTATCCACATGAATGCCAGAACCAAAGGTTTCCCAGCAGGACAATGCATTGGAACAAAATAATCAAAGTTATTCACTTCACCTGTCAGTGGTTTGAATGCTTTGGCTCATCGGTGTATACTCTAAAACATTGTTTTATGTTACAAAAATTATTTGTACAAAATTCTGTCAGTTAATGGTTTTTTTCCCCTTGAAATTTGGTTATTGTTAAATTGGTCTCAAGCTTCATTCCAAGCAAAAAAAAAAACGTCTTAAAAAGTCCAAAATCCAATTTGCCCTGAGCTGTAGAAATCCTGTGTGTAGTTTCTTCCTGTTACTGCAGTATTTACAGCACTTTCTAAAAGCGAAGAGATGTGTGTGTGTCAGATGTGGATTATGAAAGGGATTCAGTTTTGGTCAACAGCTGGAGAAATCATGCATAACATCTCTTTTTTTAGTTGCTATTTACAGTAAAAGTACAGTAAAGTGTACTTTGTGGATTCAGTTTTATAAAACTAAAAATAAAATTATGATCCTCTGATCTGGTCAAACTCACTTAGAGAAGAGTTTATATATTGTGCTGTGTTTGATCTAAAAGTTATGTCCTCTAGTTTTTATCATGGCCATGCTGAGGTGTAATTTCCAGTGGGGACTAAAATCCCCATTTCTGGCCACCCGCATTTTCAAAATCTTTTTTTTTTTTAAACCAAAAAATTCATGTTTAATATGCTTCTGTTAGACAGCTGTCGGATCCTGGCATTTTGAATTAAGATGCTGGTTTTGCTCTGACATACTCCAAACAATGCCACAGATGAGCAGCACATTTAGTTTTATTCTGGCAGAATTTAGCGTGAACTTAATTATTTCTTGGATTTTTATTTGGTAACTGAGGTCCCTGAATGTGTGTCGATATGCAGGAAATGGGATTCAATTTTTTTTCTGGTAGAGGACACCCATTATTCGGTGTCATTTATCTCAATATGACAAACTCAATCCGGTGTTAATACATAGAAATCCAATACCTTTATTTTACATTCATACATCTATAACATTGTACAATAATTTTAATGCAGTTAAAAAAGCCCAATCCAAAAACAAGTCCTGAAGATTTACAATGATGAATTTGCATGTTTTAAGGTTGGTGACGAGCATTTAAAAATATATACACACGCTCACTCACACATACACACACTCACATACACACAGGGGGGGTTAGGACAGGTGTTGTCCTTGAGTTGTACCTTGATGGAGCTGGGCTGAATGGAGAGGAATTCAGACACCATAGAGAAAGGCACATTGAATACACAGTGTATGTACAAACAAAAAACCTTGACACTTACACAACTTTACTGTAGGAGCTAGAACAATGACCAAAAACTGTAAACCTTCACTTATGGAAAACAAATGAACAAAAACAAAAGTCACATCTATACAAATACATTTGAAGCAAAATATTTTCTTGGTCATAACAAAGCAGTACCTTGAAATGCATCTCAACACTTAAGATTGGCTCTGCCAGCAGAGAGCAATCCCACAGATATAATTACACAATATGTCACAATATTTATGCAGTTGCCCACTTCATGTGCGCTGACAACTGGCAGAGTACCTCATGCATAACCTCATCAGACAGCAGCAGCAGTCATCTGATATGTTTTGACTGAATCCAATTACTATGTCGTTTTTTTTTTTCTCCCACCTCACATGAATATGGCAACTTGACATGGTGCAACATGTACGTACATCTACATAAAAATGTATAGACAACTCTATACAGCCGCAAATCTCGTAATCTTAAAATATATGTACCACCCGTCAATCAAAATTTCAACACTTTCAGAAAAGTAAGTTCTCTGATATAAAATACTGTATTTTCAAAAAACAGATTGTTTACATTCCATCCTTCTCAACAAAATAAAGCTTTATATACGTACCTTCAAAGCTTAGAAACACTCCCAATATACATATATATATATATATTCATATCTATATAGAAACAATAAAGTGACTAAGATGCCATAAGTGGCTCTACGTTCACATGTAGTGGAAACCCGTTTAGAATGGCGTACGCAGCCAATTTATTTGTCTAATGAACACAGTGTGGCACTACAATTTTGGATGATTGTACAAGTTGGGGTCTTTAAATGCCAAGGTCAAGATTGCCTCCATTAAAACTGTTCCCTTCTTCCAGCTCAGCACGCCTTCGTCAAGTCAGTGGGCATGTCCGCCGTCGACATACGGTACTGGATCTTTGTGTTAGTGATGGCACCGTGCTTCTGTCGAAGATGCAGCCGCAGCTGACTCTTGTGGCGGAAGTGCAAGTTGCATTTCTCACACTGTAAAAGAAGGCAAAATTAATTCGGGGAATTTTATGAAGATTATGCAAACGTGTGGGTTTTTGAACCTACATGGTAGGGCTTTTCTCCCGTGTGTATGCGCAGGTGGCTCTTCAGCGTCTGCAGGTGACGGAAGCGTGTTCCACAGATCTCACACGGATATGGCTTCTCACCCGTGTGGATCAACACGTGAGCGCGGAGATGAGCAACCTGAAACGTGAAAACATAAATAAAATCAGCAAAAACCAAATTATCTGACTGACAAAAAAACTTCAAGCTGTCTTCTGGGATTGAGTTATTTTCCACAGACACACTTTAATGAGACATTTCAGACAGCACACATATTAGCACTCATCGTAAAAAGCCAAAACACCCCTGAGGATGTTCCTCACTGTAATTATGTGTACGTCTGTTAAGCTCATAGTTACAGTTCAGAGCTGAGTATTAGTGCTATTAGCCAATATACAATAGAGAGGGAAAATATTGTATGTCAGGGTGTTATTACCTGTACAAAACGAGCTCCACACGTCTCACATTTGTATGGCTTCTCTCCTGAGTGGATGCGAGTGTGAGTCTTGAGGTTAGCTGGTCTGTTAAACTGAGCACCACAGATATTACAGCGATACGGCTTCTCTCCTGATTGAAGCAAAATCAGAGGGAACAAAAAAGTTAGACTCCAGCAGCAAATCAAGCAACAAAGGATTTGACAGACAATAGACGAGTCTCTTTGATGTACCTGTGTGGACGGTCTTGTGGCTGGCGAGGTTGCCCTTGTAGCGGAAAGCCGCCTGGCAGCGGTCACACTTGTATGGCTTGTCGCTGTGCACTTGAAGCATGTGTTGTTTCAGCGCTTCGTCCTCGGCAAACTTGGAGTCACATTCGTTACAGAAGAATGTGCCGTTTTCTGTGTGGGAGAAATTTCAGTGAACCTCTAGTCCTCAATAATAATTTTTTGATTTGTCACCGACACTTGAATACGAGTCGTAAACTCACCACAACTGGAGTCGGAGTATTCTGAGTGCAGCTCTGCCATGTCCTCTGATAGACGGGACCTGGAGGAGTTGGGACACACTTCTGAGTGCTGTGGGGACGGTGTGCCACAAGACGAGCAGTTGATGCGGCTCAAGTAGTGCGGAGGGTGGCTGTCACCGTTCCTCAGTGACCCCTCCAGTGCGCTACAGACACAAAACAAATACTTCCAAGTCAGACGCAAAACAAACACTTTAAATCAGTTGTTAAAAAAAAAGTACTTTAAATCAAATAAATTGGAAAATTTTAAATTTGAAAAATGATCTTGGTGAATGTCCAAAATCTAGAACATCAAACTGGATTAACAAAAGCATAAAAACATGGCCAGGAATTCCTCCGCTCTTATGATACCCTCCTACACTGCCCCACATCCTCCCAGGACGTCATACAAATTGTTTCACATGTCAGCTGTGCATGTGACAGAAACCTCACCTGTTAATGATGTTGTTGAGACGACTCGCCTGGGGCACCGGTAGGTCCTCACTGTGATCGTTGCTCTTGCTCGTGGTTTGTGGGTCCAGGTTCTCCGAGTCGCTGGGGTGGAGGTAGGGTTGCAGGCCAAGGCGCTGAGGTGACCGAAGCCCGGGATCCCGCAGCCCCACCTCGTCCTCCTTAGCGCTCTGATTCAGCACGATGAACTTGTACTTCTTCCAGTTGCGAGATTTGGGGTCCTGCGTCCCTTGCGGAGCTTGCACTGCAGCAGCTTGGGAGAGGCCGGCGTTCTTGCTACTGCTGGACTCTGTTGGGGAGTTGGGCTGGCAGTCCGATTTGAGGGGGCTCTGCGGGCTGCTCATGAGGCTCTTGCGTCCAGCGGAGGAGATTCCCAGCGGGTAGTGCTGATGGATCAGGTCTTCCTCTGCCTGAGGAGCGTGATCTTTTCCCGAGTCTCTCTGGTGCTCGAGGGTCAGCACAGGAAACGCACGCTTCCTTGTGCCGAGCGCGATAGACTGGCTGACCCCCTCGTGGCTCTCCTTCCGCATCTCATCGTCTCTCCCTACCTCCCTGGAAGCGTAGGTGGTGGAGTGAATAATGCTGGAGGAGCTGGTGCCAACCGCCCTGGTGTATTCTGCCCTGATGATGTTGGCGCTGTCATGCGGAGAACAATGCTTGTGGTGGATACCACTCTTAGAGAGGTCAGCAAAAGCGTTTTTGGCATCAGTCAGCTTGCAGAGAGGGAAAGGGAATCCTGGCATGGGAAACTGCCCGTAGAGATGGTAGTTGCTGGGGGTGCTGACCCCGTTGAACATGTTTGAGCCGTAGGGCCTCCCATCCCTGAACGGACCTACGCGGCTGTGCAAACTGTCAACAACATCATGGGGCCGGTACGCGTGGACATCCTGAGGTAAAACCAAGGGACTGACCAAAAACTCATCTCTGGGCAGTTTGGCAGTCGGATCACTGTGGAAAGAATGAGAAGGTAAAAAACGAGACAGATGCTCATGATGATGAATTTGACCGATGTAATAGAACCTTATTCTGCCAACCTGGATTTGATGAATCTGTGGCAGGTGTCCACAACATGGTCCATCTGCAGGTAGATGGCTGTGTTCATGATCGCCATAATAAGACTCTCCTTTAGTGTGAGACGGGAGGTGTACATAAACTCCAGCAGGATGGCGAAGCCCTCTGGATCCACCTTTGGGTCCAGACTGATTGCATTAAGGTTGCACTTGTGGGAGTCGGTAAAGATGGTGTAAAACAGCCCACTGCGGCCACGTAACAGAGAAAGAGATACAGACAGAGCATACAAAGATCAGTCATTTCACCATCAAACAGCAGGAGAGTACTGGCTCATAAAACTTGGCCTGAATAACACACACCTGCAAGCCATGAGAACAGTCTTGTGTGCACGAAACTGCTGTCTGTTAACCAAGATAGTGACATCTGTGAGGATGTCTCTGCTGCGCAGCCGGTTCAGGTTGAGCAGGACATCACTTGCATGGCGTGTGAATTGTATGCAGCTGTCTGCTGCGCAAGCCATTTTGTCAAGTTCTGCAAGAATAAAAAATAAAAATTATTACACAAAAAAATAAATGTCCCGCTGAGTCAGTGCCACAATTCACCCCTCTGTGTCAGCGCTGGAGTTCAGGTGATCTTTAAATGAATTCATTGGGCTGAAATTATTTATGATCCGCACAAGGTCTTTATCACTGAGGCAGAAACAGGTGCAGCCGTTCCTCCAGAAGGCGGCGCCATTTATTAAATAAACACCGTCTAGACATTTAAATTTCTACCTTTGCAATCATTTCTCTCCCCCTCACTTTCTCTCTGTTGAAACCACTGGTTGACAAGTTAATATAACAAATGAGGCAGGGGAAAAATTTAGCACAGTATAACAGACTGGGGCAGACAAAATATCCATGATATGAGTCTGTAATAACGGTTATAAAAATAATATTTTTTCCGGAAATATAAAAATAATGACATTGTTTCACACTGACTGATTAATATAATAAAAAAAATAGTAAAATACAATTCAAATAATGGCATGCCTTGAGTATTATTTTTAGATATGTTAGCGGTTTTATTATTTACAAATTAAAATGAGCATCAGCTCGCTCTTATTTCTCTGAATTCAATCTAACAGAGAAAAGTTTGTGTCTCTGCCTTCAGCGAGCCGGTGTCGGATTTTCACCCTGAACACTTCTGAACAGTTTCCAGCTCACTTATCACTACAAACTTTTTATTGTCACTCAATAACACCCAAACTATGAATTTTAATTACAACCGCAAGATGTCCTCGCCATGATTGAATCTTCAAAATAAGCCGGTGCAGCTGGCAAGGTTACACAAGTAACACTTTCCCCTGTTTGCTCTCATCCAACCTGTGACAGCCCAGCAGCGCTTTGTGTATTCTTTCTCTTTCCTCTGCCAATATAGCAGCGCATTTCTGGGTCAGTTAAAATTTAATTTAATTAAGACAAGGCAGAATGGCTTTGTAATAACACGCACGCGGATTTGCGACAGTATCTTTAACTGAATGTGAAGACTGAAGTCTGTAACTGGACACGTCCGAAAATAGAAGCAGGACAGAATGCAGCCTAAATAGACTGATATCCTCTGATCTGAAGGTGCTGGCAAACAAGCAGGAGTGTTGTCAGGAAATTTTAAAAGTTTACAAAGCACGCTCATTTCTGTCAGCCCAAATATCCCCCTTATTTTTTTTTCTTTATTTGATGAGCCCCAGCAGTGTAATTGCAGCTGTCCCTGAGCACGAACACGGTCTGACCGAAACTCAGAAATGAGGCAACACTTTGCAGGGAAGCCAACTGTGAGCGCATCTCTTCAAACCAACTTGTTACGAGGGCTACCTCCGTGTCACAGTGGAAACACAACTTGGTGCGACGACGTGTCTTCTTGTAGCCTCTATCTACCGTGGAAAAAAAACCACACACACACTCACTCTCTCTCTCTCACACACACACACACACACACACACCCATCAACACTAATGTTTCCGCTACAATATTACAGTAACAGAAGGGCTTGTTCGGCGCAGCCTTTTGCGCTCCATTGGAGCAAATTACCGTCGGAAGTTACAAAAAAAAAAAACTGAAGCTAAGGGTGCCATGCTGCCAGCAAAGTTAGTGTGACAGCGCTGTGTGTTGACACTGTAGCTATTAAATCACAACGCGTTTAAGAGCCGAGCAGCCAACTGTCCTCCCCGGGAACAGCGCACCACAGCCGGGGCTTTAGGTCGCCTTCACACCGCTCTCACAAAAACCCTAATTCGCCCTTCATCTGCACGAGTGTTATTACAGCTTTACAACATGACTCTGTGTCAGCGCGGCATGTCAGCCCGCTGTCTGCCTCTCTATCTGTCTGTCTCTCTGTCTGTCCCGCTGGCTCCAACCAGCCATCACAGCGCAGCGCGAGGCAGATGATCTGTCAGAGAGGGAGCCGCGCGCTGCCTGCCTGCCTGCCTGCCTGTCACTGCACGAGCCACTTCAGAGTTTCGACTCTGCACTGTTCAAACTGCCAGCAGCCCCTCACACACACACACACACACACACTCACACACACACACACACATACACAGACACAGTCTCCCCTCCAAAAAACACTCAAAAACAGCACAAATAGCTCAGTGTAAAACATCAGCAACACACAGTAGATAACAACTTCGCGCCAAATTAGAGGAAAAAAAGGAATTTAAAAAATCACCTGGTAGCGCTTTCCTAGAAACTTCTTGCATCACCACTTCTAAGAACCCCAGTTCTAAGAATCAGACGAGCTCAATTCTCGGAATTTGAGCCCGGGACCGTACCACTCCGCCGCGGCAGGGGAGTGACGTTTCCCCCCTCTGTGGCGACGACAACTTATTTCCAAAGCGCTTATTCTAGCAGGTAACACACATAATCACTTTAACAGCCAGCAGCGCGTGGATGCAATGTTTTACCAAGTGAATTATTTCGTAAAATAACGCGGGGAATTGTTTAATATCGCTGCGACCCCCCCTGCTTTTGGTTGAGCCCACAGTCACAGCACGTCACCAGTTCCTTAAACCCAGCCCCCGAAATTCTCAGAACTAATTTATATTCCATGATTTAGGCAATGTGTCGTGTCGCTGCCGTCCGTCGCATTTAACACACAGACCCTACATGTACAGCACACAGACCGACAGCTTAATTAGGCCCATACGGACAGGTCGATGAGACACACTCTCATTTCTTTTTTATTTTTCTAGCCAGATTTCCTGCAGGTCCGCTGACTTCATAGATGGAGAATGCTGCGAGTCACCATCGGGGGTTTGTTGAAAAAGGAAAGCTTTAATAGATTTATTATTCACAAGTCTATAGGCAGAGTCGGTGTGGTGTGGATGTGATTGTTGTAGCTGGTGTCGATGCATGGTCCGGAGTTTTTAATAGTCTCATATGCGCATATAACGGTTTAATACACTCGGGTTGTGTTAAAGCGGCTGGTTTTCTTCTGCAGACAGTGGGTGGCCGATTTAATTGTAGTTAACTTAACACAGAAAACTTGTTGCATGAAAGTCTAAAGCAGTGAAATGCAACCAAGCTTTAATTGGTTATATTTCAGAATGTGTAGGGAGTTGTAGTTTAACATGCCTCTTGTAGACATTCAAATTTAATGTCTGCTTTGCTGCTGTAATGTTACATCTATCATCCTCCCAAAAACACTTTACACACACTTCTTATTATGTATTTTATTTTGAAATGTTTCCTCCTTTTATAATGGTTTAATAACAAGGTCAGGGTGCTTGTGAAACCGTCCACATCAGGTGATGTGCACACTTACAAACATTGCTCATTGAAATGCAAAGTGAAAGTTTCCTGGAAAATTAATTGAATGCATTGCTGTGATTTTTCTCCCCCTCTACCATTTAATTTAAGGCATGTGTACTCCCTGTTGCATCATTTCTCAGAGTTGGGCGAGAATAAACGCAGTCTTTCTTTTTTCTTCTTTTGTACTTTTCAGCTCACTAGTGTTTTTACTTCACGCTCTTTCAGTTTGGAACAGTCAGGCTTTTTGTTTAAGACGATGGCGCGAGAGACGAGAGCTGTGTGATGTGAAATGAGAACTGGTGTGAGTTTAACATATAGGTGGTGTGTGATGGCTGGTTCGGGAGGGGGGGTGTTATGACAGCGTCTGAAAAGTTGTATTAATTTTAGGAGTTGTGGGCAAGCGTTTACTGTCAGTGACTCACCTTGGAAACTTTGTTTGTGGTGACTCCAAACCACGGCTTCCCCGTCTTTTCTCATCCCGTTCACCCCTTGGCACAGAAGCAGCATTTGTTGAGCTGATAGTGCACAACAAAGACAAGTTTGTACAGTTAATTAGAAGAAAGTGTACATTTCTAAATATATCTTCAGTATTAGAAATAAAACACAAGACCCCTGGTGTGAATTAAATGCTTTTGTGGCACTGATCAGATAAATATTAGAATAATTAAGCTGATACTCGTATCACTGTGACAAGTGGGCAAACAGATTAAAGCGTGAGCTGTAGTCAGTTTTAATAATGATAACAATCAGTAACACATCCCATGTTTGAACAGACAGCCTTGTAATCTGTATTGGAGTTTTATTTTGGTAAACCGTCCACATTTAGGCTTTTAATACGTCTACACCTACTGATCGCTACACATGTGAGCAAGGAATTGAGGAATATGTTGTGAATCTCTGACAAACGGAGAAGTGTAAAGTATATTTTAAACTTAGATTACCTTGATTTAATTTGAAGCTAATTTACTTTTGATTAACATGAGGATGTTTCTTTGATTTTACACAAGTCACAGTTTTGAGAGAGATTTAAAATGTGTCCTGATCCCACTGTTGTTGCACAATAATGATAACATGAGGTTTAATTCAAGGGCGTAGGCTTCTTTTAAATATTGGGGACACACACACACATCCATCAGGGTATTTGGGGGCTTTCTGTCAGAACATTTGGAGCATTTTTCTCCATTCTTGAGAATTTTTCTGCATCAATTTCTGGAGTAAATAGCTTTAATCTTGTCAAAATAAAAGCATATCTTCTAAATATTGCAGGGCACATGCCCCCTTCAACCCTAAATCTACACCCCTGGCTTAATTAACACCAGTGAGTTACCTTTATCAGTCAGGCTGCTGATGATTCAGATGCCTTTCTTTTGTTTTGTCTTTAACCCTTCATGTGACGCCACCCTCCACTCTAATGCAACCCACATCTCCCTGTGGATTGCCCGAGCATCCGCCCATCTGGATCCGGCATCCCACTAAAAACACTCCAGGTGTTTACAAACCATTGGGGGTGGGGAGGGAAAAAAAAAAAGTCTCCAAAATAATTAAGACGCACGCGTTCACAGCAACCTCCGATTCAGCACTGCCAAATAAAGACTATCTTGAGCTCCAAACAAAGAGCAGCGTCAACTTTATTTCAATCCACTTGGGGGATGTTTAAGGCGCTCCAGCGCAGTTATGCATAATGCACGGCCATAAACCATCCAGGAGTTAGGAGAGAGATGTGTAATTTACCGAGGCCCCATGCTGTGCCCAGCTATAGAAGGATGGGATAATTACTGCAAATCCTTGGCAAACTTTTACTCAACCAATTCCTAGCAAAAATAAATGACCCACTTACAGAGGACAGAGAAAGAGTGCAGGGTAGCTGATCAATATCAATCAGTCTAAACTGATAGGAATGACACACGGGGCACATTGTCACGTTATGAACAGTGTATCGGTTAATCCTTGATCTCCATTCAGGCTGCATAATTAAACAACGGGTCATGACGTTTGGGTCTTGGTCTCTTTGTGCAGGCGGCACACTGCTCAGAAACAATCCCAGCCGAAGCAGGTTGTGACAGTGATTCAAGTCTGCCCGGCCAGTAACAGCTGCACATTAAAAAAAAAAAAAAAAAGCTTGTACACTTCTGACACAGTGTGAAACATCTCTAAGCCGTATCATTGCCTACACTTGGTGCATGATAGGTCATTGAATAGAAATGCCCACTGACAAAAGCCCGAGGCCCGGAGGTTGCCTCACTTTTTTTTTTCATAAACTGCACACTTTTGTCTCGTTTCACAGCAAATTTCTGCCAACTTCAGTGTTCATTGTCAGCAAAGATGTGAGTGTGGAGTTTTGTTCTGAGAGGCATGATGCAACCAAGCTGTAACACCAAACAGATAATGCTGTTAGCTACAGAGGTCTTTTTAGTTCCTTTCTTTAAAAGAATTTCTTTTTATATTGTTAAGTTTCACTTTTTTAACTCCATGCATCCCAGAAGCATTTTTTCCCTTCTTTTGTCCACAACAAAGTCGCCCTTTGTCAAACACCATTCCTACTGCAGGTCTGAATTGTGACACGGCTGCAGTGCGCCTATAAAAAGATTTGTTCCTCTCGTCTCATTGTATGTATTTATACGTTTTTCCTTGATCGTCTGTTTGTGCAGATCATTGGAAACAAACGACATGCATAATTTATAACGTCAGTTAAAGAACACGACATGCAATAAATAGATGCAGTGAATCATTGATGCCACTTCAAAAGATTTTCTGTGCAGGTAATGATGAGCGCACTTTACTTGGAAGCTTGCCTCTTGCCTTTTTTTTTTTAATTAACAGACAAACTGGCAAGTTATATTCTGACGTGAAATCGTGTCTGTTTGCAACAATGCCGCTGCGTGTCTCTGCACTTACACACTCCAGGTTGAAAGATGGCTTTCATCCCACTTGACAAGGTTAAACACACACAAGATTATCAGCAGTGGAGAATAATAGAGAAGCTCAGAGAGGTTTGCATTTATCTAAAAGGAGTCCTTTGATTTTATGTGCTGCTCTTAATATAATTGTAAGTATGAACATTTTGGCAGTGCTCTGTATTTAAGACTGTTTCCCTTTGCTCAAAGTTATGCACGTATTGTAAAGCAGCAACAGTGTTTCAGCTCCAGTGGTCAATAACGAGGCTCCCTGGACACGTGAAAGCTCTGTTAAACGCTGTTTTTATTCTGCTTTATCAGTTATTTCAAAAAGAAAATACACACACGCACACCAAAAAAACTTTGGAGTAAGTTTCTGCAGAGTGCCTGTGTGGATAACCTTGAGTTCACCAGCTTGCCTGTGCAAGCTACATGCTAAGGTTATAGTCAGAGCAGAGGCGTGTTAGTGGGCTAGAATTCCAATTTTGTCAAATCAAAGCATGTAGATTCAGGACTTTCTCAAGGCCAGCTGAGAGGAGCCAGGAATGCAGCCTGCAGAGTCGAACTTGATGGAATTTTCCACGCATACCAGAAACAGTCCCTTGCCAGTGTGCCATCTGCTGGATGATGGGTCAGTTACTGCCACAAAACACGAAGGATATGTAGCACAAGCGCGCCGTAATAACTACCATCCTCACAAAATCTTCACAATCTGACTGTTTGCTCTTGTCTTCCTTCTTTTCTCTCACATGCCCAGGGCTGCAAAATGCAGGAGTTCCAAGAGCACATGAGGAGGAGTTGTTAAATTTGGGACAACTTCTGCACAGATTAGTTTCAAAGCCTTGTTGTGTGTCTCCGCATGGATTCAGCTTGGCATTTTAACAGAGGTATCCACTCGCAGTGATAGGGAGCTTTAGTGCAGAGATTCAAACGGTAAACAAGTGGGTCTTATTTC
The DNA here is from genome assembly GCF_011397635.1 of Epinephelus fuscoguttatus. NCBI lineage: Eukaryota > Metazoa > Chordata > Actinopteri > Perciformes > Serranidae > Epinephelus > Epinephelus fuscoguttatus. Next base: position 37,445,067 of record NC_064761.1, read on the forward strand.
TTTGCACCACCCTCAATAATGATCCAATAAGAATCATCTGTCTGAATCAACCCCCTTTCCTGCACTGCTGTCACAACACCTATTAGTCAGTATCAAGCTAAGGAGATCTGGTATGTGTTGGAAGCGTTGTGAGGCAGCTTCATCACATCACAGTGGTTTTTTTTGTTTGTTTTTTCATAGACAGTAGAAACGTGCATTCTCCTGCTTACAAATGTACCTATACTGTGCCAGAGTGATCGCCCGCAGAGTACTTACTGAACGAGCAGACATAAAGTCAAAATAGTTGGCTGAAAATAATAGATACATAGTTTAAATAGTCAGCCGAGAGAGAATAAACATTTCAAATAATGGGTTTAAAAGTGATGAATTAACTGTTGAGATAGTTATTTAAGGTGATACACAAGCAATTAATGGCGAAATATAAAAGTAAAAGAGAAACAGCAGTAGGATGCAAGGAGAGTTCAGTATGACACACTTATTCATGGTCAGTGTTTTACATACGTACATGTCTGTCGGCGTAACAGAGTTAATAAGTCGGTGATCCCACTTACCATTACAGGCTGTCAATGTCATTATGGAAGGTGCGCTGATTTTAAATTATTGTTACAAGCTTACCTGTTTCATTATTGTGTTATTTACTGTCTTATTTTGTTTGTTGTGATATATTAGTTACCACTGAGATTTCTTTTTGTGTGTGTGTACTTGAACGCCACACTAATGAGACCATGCAGATTTCACGGAGGCGCCCCCGTTCTCTGCTGACTCTGGTCTCGTGGTAGGCTGACTTCGGCTAAGCTCTGCCAAAATGACTTTTTATGGTTAGTTACTGTGTGGGTAACTTTATTAGCTTGTTAGCGGTTAGTCGCGGCTAATCCAGCAAGCCTCGAGTGTTTGTTTTTTTCATTTTGTTTCAGTACATTTTGAGCTGCACTGTTAATGGGAGCTGGCTGTGGAGGCTTATATTCACTAGTGCTGAAATAAATGCGGATTTAAGCCAAACAGTGACTGAGAGTCGGTCATCATTTATCTACGCAACGCAAAGCAGTTACATCGGCACACCCCTACTGTGCTTTGGAGAAGCGGGCTGGAGTGCCGACACGGAAGCTAAACAATGTACTGCTGTATTGTATGTATGCTGTGATGTATTTAGCTACACAAAAAAATCAGCTATATTTAAAAGCTGCAGTTCCCCATCTATGTTCATGTTAAAGCCACCAGACTCCATTGACAAAAACAGTGATTTTAGCTCACTGAACACAAGAGCTGCTGGTCTACCATGGCCTGGATCAGCTAGTTAGTTTGTGTTATTGTGTGACTTTGGTGAATCTGAGCTAACCCTTTAAAACACCAAAGTCACTCAATAACACAAACTAACTAAATTATTGAGGCAGCGGTAGACCAGCAGCTCCTTTGTTAAGTGAGCTAAAATCACTATTTTTCTCAATGGGGTCTGGCTTTGAAGACAGCGATGTAACGGCTTCAGTTCCCCGTCGGAAGTCGCTGTCTGATGGTAAGGTAAAGCAGTGGAAATATTCTTAATATAGCGTACACTTAAACTGATTAATTTTTTTTAGTTGGCACTTTTTTTTTAGGTAGCCAAGATACGTTTTGCTGCCGCTCCCATCCACTGCAGTACATTGCCTAGCTTCCATGTCGGTACTCCTGTCTGCTTCTCCAAATTGGGGGCGTGCTGACTGCCATCCACTGTAGGTAATACAATGACTATAGATAAGTACCTCATATAACATCGCTTCAAAAGATCAGGACTGTCCCTTTAAAAAAATATGATTACAGTATCCATATCCTGTAGTGTTGCTCTACATCCACTTTAAAATCAAGTGATATTTAAAAATGATGTATTTAAAGTTCAGCGCGTGTTGGAGCGCGTCAGATAACAAAAGGTCACATTCCTATAAGTTGTATCTGCACTATGAAACATGCCTGCTTCAACGCACAGTTTCAGCATAATAATTTCACACTGTGGTTGAACATAATTAGGACACTGTCCAACACTTTGGTGACAAAGCAAGAAAACACAGTCACACTTTCTCTACGAGCGGCATCCAGTGATTTTTCAGGGATTTTTCAGGGTCTCAGATGATCCGCTGCAGGAGTGACACACATAAACACAACTCTGTGCAGAACGCAGCACGTGAAGATTTCACTTCAAGCGTGCCGTTTGCACTGTTTAGGCAATACAGGTAACATTTCTCCTGAATTTCCACTGTGCTGTCAGAATCTTCCACTGTCAACATGTTTATGCTGATGTTAACTGGAGAGGCCACCAGACCAGTTTGAATTCTTTGGTTTGCATTACTGTTAATGCGGGGCAGTACATCTATATTATATCGATATTGTGATATGAGACGAGGTATCGCCTTGGATTTTGGATATTGTAATATTATGTGTCGTCTTTTCCTGGTTTTAAAGGCAGTGTTACAGTAAAGTGATGTAATTTCTGAATTTATCAGACTGTTTTATCTGCTCTATTATCTGCATTTACGAGGGGTGTCATGATTTATCGGTACTGATATAATGTTAATAATATACATAAGATAATGTCATGTAAATGATCAATATTAAATAAGTGTTTAAATATTGAATGAGTTGTTTTTTGAGTGTAATTCATGTGGCAAACAAGATACAGCATGTACAATAAATAAAGTTAAATATGGATTTGACTTACAGCTTCTTTTTTTTCTCCAAATTTTGAATTGTCATCGTGAACTTGCTTGACCACAATGGTTGTGTTGTGAAAATCTGATATCATGCCAGCCCTTGTCCTCACTCAGTTTAGTCATTATCCACTTTCAAGCTGTTTTCATGAACTGTTTGTACGAAAATGTACCAAAACTCAACCCACGTAATCAGGGAGGCTGTGATTATCTGACTAGTTTGCTAATGGGAGTAAAGAAGGAAGTAGAACAAGGATGAAAGTCCGCATAAAGAGGCAGGTTGGTGTGATGGATGGGTAAAACAAAGATGTGACTTTCCCCCACAAGACGGGTGTTTGTGTCCCATGATAAAACCAACTGAACTTTGAGTTAGTTTAAGGAGTAACGTCCACCATGTTTCTTTTCCTAAACCAAACCTACTAAACTTTAATTTCCTAAACCTAGCCTACAAAATTTTAATTTCCTAACCCTAACTTACAAAACTTAAATTTCCTAAACCTAACCTATGTAACTTTAATTTCCTAAACTTAACCTATAAAACTTTATTTCCTAACCCTTACTTACAAAACTTTGATTTCCAAAACTAACTTACGAAGCCATAATTTCCTAAACCTAACCTATGTAACTTTAATATCCTAAACCTATTCTACGAAACTTTCATTTCCTAACCCTAACTTAAGGAACCATAATTTACTCAACCTAACCTATGTAACTTTAATATCCTAAACCTAACCTACGAAACTTAAATTTCCTAATCCTAACTTACAAAACTTTCATTTCCTAAACTTAACCTACGAAACTTTAATTTCCTAAACCTAATCTACGAAACATTATTTCCTAAACCTAATCTACGGAACTTTATTTCCTAAACCTAATTTACGAAAGTTAAATTTCCTAAACCTAACCTATGTAACTTTAATTTCCCAAACTTAACCTATGAAACCTTATTTCCTAACTCTAACTTACGAAACTTTAATTTCCAAAACTAACTTACGAAGCCATAATTTCCTAAACCTAACCTATGTAACTTTAATATCCTAAACCTAACCTACGAAACTTTAATTTCCTAAACCTATTCTATGAGACTTTAATTTCCTAACCCTAACTTAAGAAACCATAATTTCCTCAACCTAACCTATGTAACTTTAATATCCTAAACCTGATCTACGAAACTTAAATTTCCTAAACCTGACTTATGTATCTTTAATTTCCTAAACCTAACCTACAAAACTTAAATTTCCTAATCCTAACTTACGAAACTTTAATTTCCTAAACTTAACCTACGAAACTTTATTTCCTAAACCTAACCTACGAAACATTATTTCCTAAACCTAATCTACGGAACTTTAATTTCCTAAACCTAACCTACCCTACTTTAATTTCGCTAAAGCTGACCTATGTAACTTAACATGAAGTACGTAATGTGACGACACCATTCATGGGGAGCTACTTCGTCATATGAGGACACGTATCCACATTACTTTTCCAAATGAGACTACAAGAAAAGGTGACCTATATAATGATTCATAGACTGTAATGAACTTCCTGCATGGTAAAAACAGTTTTTCCTGGGAACTATTCCTTTTAATGCACATGTAATGTGTTTATGGAAACATTAAATAAAGGTCAATAAAAAGCAAAATAAAAATTACAATATTGTTGCAATATTGATGTTGAGATTTATGATCCAGAGCTGTAATCACCTTTTTAACATTGGAAAGGACCATTTTCAATCTACACATTCTGCCACCCAACCCTCAATGGGGATATGGTGGGAATTTTTGGAGATTTAACAGCTAAACTGACCATTTTAAAGCATTTGGAAACAAAAATCTTAGATCAGGAGTTTGCAAAGTTTTGATGACTGAGTGTCATTTTATGGAGCCAATAAAAGGATTGAGGGCCGAACAGGAAAAGTCTCAGAAATTACTTTTAACACTTAACAAAAACTATGACAATAGATATTTTATATCCCACATAACACTTAAATTACATTCTAGTTTTGCACTTTTTAAAACATTTGAAAATAATGAAATAGAGAGACAGTACAGTGTTTGACATTGATTGTACCCACAGCAGTTGAGCAGCTGCTTCTGCTGGGGTACGGCAACGTCACTTGCACAAACCACACACAGAACTGCAGAAGAACTGGTGTAAAAACAAAAATGTCAATTTGTTAAGATTATTTGTGGTTATGATCACATTTGCTGATGATTATTTCGGACAGCAGTGTGTGGTTTCCTGTCATAGCATCCTTTTATCAATACATTGTGGGGGACATTTTGAGCACGTTTGAATACTATTTAATTTTCTCCACGTTGCCCAGCCCTGATTGTATATACTGGACAGATTGTGCACAAGCACTGTGTATTGAATCTGGCATGTGGACTGATGCTGACTGGAATCACTGTAGCAAAAACATGATCAGAGTTTGTAGGAAGTCACTGTGCGTAGTCACAGTCACAGCCAGTGTTTTGTTACTGCAGCTCTCATGTCATTCTCTCAGTTAACTGTTGCAGCTCTTAACTTTCTCTCTGCTTCTCTCTATCTTTCGCCCCTGCACTCTGGCCCAATTTTGCTTTCAATATCAAATTCTCCTGTGTTACATCGCTCCTACTGCCAGGTCAAAGTAGCTGCCTGCATCTAATGCCAACTGCTGATACTGGTCTACAGGGCTGGTTAAACAGGAACTACACACACCTAGCTCCAGGCCACGGTTCAACAAGAACCAGGCACAAAGCAGCAGCAGCAGCAGCGGCGCCGCACTTAGCACATCCACCACCTCAGCTCTCTGTCTCTGCTGCTTCTGTTAGAAACATCCTAAAATATGAACGCAATCCTGAGTAAAGCATTGTTATAGCTCTTATTATTTATTTCCCTGCATGCAAACACGACAGGGTCGACGCCACTGCGGTTTCTTTATAAATCTGTTTTCATAAATGCAAAAACAGACTCTAGATGAGCTTTTTTAAATTTCATTACAAATCTGGCATTAGCCCTCGGTGTGTTTCAGCCGAGATTCCATCTGCAGCAAACGTTCACAGCCTCCATTAGTATATAGGTGTATTTTCATGTCAGCTTTTTTTTTTTTTTTTTGGGGCTTCCTGCAGCCAAAGCAGTAAATGGATTTAAATCCAACATGGAAACATGGGATTGGCGAGGATGAAAGCAATCCTACCAAGCCCCAGAAGTCAACTGCTTTACCACAAAAAAAAAACAACCCTCAAACTCCGGGTACTGACAAGGATTCAAGACGAGATAATTCCAGTATTTTTGTGAAATATCAAGGAAAATATATGCATAATGTATTAAATGCTTGTGTACATTTAAATTGTTAATGTGCAGACAGAGAACACTTATCAGAAAAAAACATGTCTTTATGTTTCCTTTTAGAATCTAACTTTTAAATCTGTGTTAGATTCGCTTAAAATCTATAATTTTTAAATAAATTTTCTTTGTCTTGTCAGCGCCTACGACCTTACTTCAGCTGATACATGAAACTCTCTCCTCCTAAATTCTGGAAAACCTCCCACTCTTTATGTTTGCTAGAAACAAATCAACTCATATTAACATCAGGCCTCATTAATCTGCATTTATGCACGTTTGAAACAAAGAAAAGAGCGTTTTTTATTGCAATTTATTCCTCCTAATGTATCACAGTTAACAGCTACTGTATCCCTCAGTGCTTTCATTAAAAGTTTACTGTGACGCCCAGGAAATGCCAGGTGGAAGTGCTGATGCAAGAAAGCAGAGTGACACCTCCTGTGCTTGACACATAATTGTTATCTGTTCTACATCACACACACGCACAGACACTCTTGATATCCGCTGAAATATTTTGTGCTCTGTGTGCGCAAGACCACAAGCACTTCTTGATATGATCACATGTGCACTTTACAGAAAATCAACCCTACGAAATTTCAACATCCGTGGTGTAGATTGTGCATGTGTTTTTAGGTTTTAGGAGACTAAGACTAAGTATTTTTGACATCATAACCTAAACCACTGATCTTTGTTTTTGTCTTTTGCACAAAAAGATTCTCGAAGGTTACAACTTCAAAGATCAAAAGTGACTCAGAAAGGTCTCTGAAATCACTCAGATCCTCTCTTGGCTCCCACTGAATGTCTGCTTTACATGTTTTTACATCCTGTAGATAAACCTGTGAGGACATTATTGCGCTCGGTACTCCCATTTGCTTATCAGATGTCAGTTGTTTTATCGTGACCCCTGTTGATGTTACTTTGCATGCTCGTCCTTGTTAATGATGCAACTGAGCAAGCGATTGAGCAGTATATTGATCTGATCTCTGAGATTAGCTGCAGCATCATGAAGGCGGTATGGAAATGGAGAGATTTATCAGTCATTTCAATGCAGGGGTTAGCGAGTCAGTGTCTCTGGTCTTTGTCCGTGGTTAAATGTTTTTTGCTGTCACTCATCCTGTGGACAGTTTGCTCTAAGACAAAAGAATGTGAACAATTTCATGACCAGTCCCATGATACGGACAAAATATACTGCAGTGTTGCATGTGTTTATTATATTATATATTTATAAGGCAAACTTGATATTTGTGCACAGTTTTTAATATCATTTCATAATGCATTTTATTATCTGGAAAAAGCTTTGTGACCCTGTGAGAATTTAAGACAAGCGCTGGTAATATAGCATTGCAAAATCACAGTCTACTTAGGTATGTCAAGTTTCTGCAATTTTTTAAATTTATTTATTTAAACATTTTTTTAATTCAAGGGTTTGTTATTACGATTCACATTTATTTAGTCAACACTGGAATATTTTCATTGTAAGTTGTGTCAGTTTGAGAAACAGAATAAAGAAGTCTCACCTTTTTTCTGCTGGAAGGAGTGAGGCATGATGGGATCTGTAGTGGGAATCAGGAGGAAGTGCAGGTGCCTCGAATTCAAAGCCCAGTTCAGGATGCAATGGGGCCTCTTCTGCAGTTCCAAAAGTCTTTTCAGCTGCGCCAGTCACTGAGATCAATCAACTTTTCTACCTGACTATGGTGAGATTCCGAGCACAGCACAACACAACCCGCCTTACTCTTTTCACCAGAGTTTTATTTTTCTGGCAAGTAGCTAGATGTTCCAGGATGCAGAGTCTGACTGGTGCCCGAGCCTCCCCGCCCCCCTGAGTGGCAGCTAAAGCTGGAGGGATGAAGCTGTCTTCAGTGCAAAAGGGCACCGAGTCTGTGTCTCGCGGTGGCGGAGCAGCTCTGGTGAAGCCTCATGTCTGTCAGTGTTCAGCAGGATGGGAACGCTTCTGGAAAGGCGGGCACGGCAGCCGGGCTGAAGTGAGTCAAGTCGACTGAGCACGCTTCATGTTAGTGAAACGGTCCACAGGGCATCTCTGGCTCTCTGAGCTGATAGGCCGCCTGCACTCTAGCGTTCATTGATTGTAGCACTCAGTCGCTCCACTTTTCCACGAATGCTAAAACCGTGGGGCAGGCTCAGTTTTGGAAAAAAAAAAGAAGAGATTAAACAGCCTGTAAAATAATCCCAGTTTTCCTATATATAATTCATTTGAATGAAGAGTCTAAAATCCCATTAAGCCACAGGAGCACAAACCACAGACTAGCAGTGCCTTTAACATGGAGGAACTCTTGGAGCTCAGGCCATCTGCCAGATTAGAGTTTTTCATATATGGCAATGACACATTGTTTTATAAACAGAGCTTTTATACAACAAACATTTCAGTGTCCTGGAGCATTAATCTACCTAAGCTTATCTCAATCCATGGAACTAGATATTGCTCTTTATAACTTGTCTAGTGGAGGGGGTGTTATTACATCACACCAGCTGTCACTTCAACCTGCCACAGCCAATAGGAAGGTCAGCAGTGTGGCTGCTGGAGGGAAAATTAGGGCGGAAAATCCTGAAAACAGTCAAGCAATATTTGGGGAAAAACTGCTAATATCAATGTTGCATTAATTTTTTAATCCTTTGTTGCAAAATCAAATAATTAGAAGAGCTGCATGTGATATTTTTTTATTACTTTGGTCACAAAACACCAGTGATAATGCACTTTTCTGCACATGAACCTACATTTAGGAGGATTTAGTTGACTCTAGTGTTGAGGACTGCAGATTGCAACCAGCTGAAACTTCTCCCAGTTAGAATTCCCCCAGTGTTCATTGTTCAGGGGAGCTGAATTATCCCCAGAGCTCTCTTCCTCTCCAAAACAAACAGATCAGGTGATTCAAACCTGTAAAAACACTTAACAAAGCAATTTCACATGACAGATATGTTTCTCCAACACTGTTTGGCATGTCAAAGACAGTCTGTTAGCAAAGGCACCTGCTAATCTGAGCTCATGTTTTTTCTCTGATAATTTAAGATCCAGATGTTTAGGAGGTTTTTACCAGGCGTCGAATCATCCGCAGAGTTCACCTCCTCTCCAAAACAAATTAACTTGCTGATTTTAACCGCTAAAAACACTGAATAAAGCAGCTTCATGTGAAAAATCAGTGTGTCTCCAACGTTATTTGGAATGTGTGAGATGGTCCGTTAGCAAAGCACCTGCTAATCTGTGCTCATGTTTCTTCTCTTATAACTTAAGATCCAGATGTTTAGGAGTTTTTTACCAGGCGTCGAATCATCTGCAGAGGTCTCCTCCTCTCTGAAACAAACAAACTTGGTGATGTAAACTGCTAAAAACACCGAATAAAGTAGTTTCATGTTAAAAATCAGTGTTTTTCAAAAGCTGTTTGGCCCATCACAGAGGGACTGCTAACTACGGCAGCTGACTAAATTCTGGTGAATTAAACCAGTGAAAACACAGAATAAAGCATTTTCACATTACAAAAATCAGTGTTTTTCTGACACTGCTTGTTGTGAAGGGAATGCTAAATATGGTGGCCAGCGCAAAAACACCAATGTCCCTATCTAGAGCCAGTGTTTGGTTTGTCTGTTCTGGGCTACTGTAGGAGCATGACATTGCAACATGGTGATCTCTGTAGACAAGGACCCGCTCCCTGTGTAGATATACACGGCTCATTTTCAGGTTACAAAAACACAACAATTCTTATTTTCCAGTGACGTTACACTAAAGAAAACATACTTATTATTTTATTTTCCATTTCTGCCAGTATATCCCTGTAAAGCCGACACACTGGACCTTAAATGTAAAAGAGTATCAGTGTGTAATCGCTCTCGACACCTGATGTTGAACTCAGATTAAATGAATACACATGCTGTCCGTGCAGATAAGCTCACCTCAGCGGGTAAGAACTCCAAAAGCTCCTGCTATTAACAGCGTTACATGCTGCACAGCTTTACTGTGTCAGCATCAGGCTCTGTGACGAGCGCTGCCATCATGACGGGAAAATAAAGAGACATCAGAATGTGCACTTACACAAGAAGAACCAAACACGAGAGGGAAATGAGATATACTATATGGGCCTTTGACAGATCTGTACAGTATGTTCATCGCAGCCATGGGATAATCCATTGGATGAGTGGACTAATATTCAGCCAATCCTGCTAAAGCCAAATTAGTCCAACACATTTCCATCATATTTCAGAATAAAGCAGCCCTAACAATCTGAGCTCTTGGGATAGTGATGGCAAATGACCGGTGAGCCCTCAGATCCCTGTGATCCAGGGATAAACTCCTCATGAAGGAGCTTAAACCTCTGAACTGACACACAAATGAAAGCCAACAACAGGTCACAGCGCCTCAGAGGAAAACTTTGATTACTGTATTGTCCTCTTACTGTCACCGGCAGCCACAGCGAGGCACAGAGAACCTGGGCAGCGCTGAGGGGGAATGACAATAAAGACATCAGGACTGACTGGAGTCCAAGTCATCGACCCCTGTCTCTCCTGCTCTGTGGGGCTTATAAGAGGATGGCTTCTGTAGAGCAGTGTATGAGTGACCTTAATCATCAGAGGGATATTTGGGGTTTATTCGGCAGCGGCGGTCATCATTGCGTTTGACTGGCAGGCATAAAAAATGAGAGGGGGGCAAGGTCGGTTTGCAAAGTGTAATCCATATCATCCCGTTACAGAGGCTGCCGTCGGCCCCGGGCCAAACAGCGCCAAACACATTTTGATGTTGATAATGATGTCGGATTATGCTGTCATCTGATGTAATTTCGGCCCGCATCAAATTAACAAAAGAGGGATCAACCAAATTCTTTAAAAGGGACCTTTTTTTTTATTTTGTCGCAACCTTCTAGATGCAAACTTGATTTCATGAAGTGTTTATTTTCGCTTTAAAGCCCGGACAGACTTCATATTTCTGGCTTGGCCTTTCCCTTGGAAATATAAGATCAACGATTCACTCTACAGCATGCCTTGCAGTGAGTAATTCATATCAACAGGGTCTGAAAAAAAACGTGGAAGTTGAAAACAGTGACCCTGCACTGTCTGCAGAGGAATTAAACACCTACTTTCTTTTCCAAGAAAAACATTTAATTAAAACGTAGCCCTCAGTGAGTGATAAACAACCTGCTGTATTGTGTTGGTGCAGTTTCCTGGAGCGTTTCCAGGTCCGTTGTGCATATGATAACCTTTCTGAGGCAGTCGACTGCAGTTAATTATCACATCAGAAAAGGATAATGTTTGCTTGTCATTTTCACTTACCTGCTATCACGTAGATCTGTAATCTAGCTCCACTACTAGCCTTTGTTGTGCCAACATGGAGCTCCCCGGTATCCATGGCGGCTGCTATCAGCTCTAATAAAGGTCACAAGTGCCTAATCTTGTGCTTTGCATTAGCTGGCATTTATAGAGTGAAGAGAAAATATACTTCTGGGAGAGACATATAACAGATGATTCAAAGTGACAGCTTTGTCATAGACGTTCTAGGATTGTCTTTCTTCAGCAAACGCACTATAAAGTCTGTGTGTGTTCACAGAGTTTGATCTTCAGCATCAGAAATAAAAAAGCCTTTGAGGTTTTCAGGTGCAATTTTTCATTGTGTCAGTATTCTGGTACACTGATCATCAATTGCAAGTTAATATCTCCAAGAACAAATACTCAAAGAAAAATCAAATTCACATTTCATGTTACACTGTTTTTGTTTTTCTGCTTCACCAAAGTATCCACCTCAGATCAAACAGAATATTTATGCTACAGGAAGAAGACAGTAAAGGGACTTCGGTCACTCACACAAAAATACTCAACATATTTTACTTTTTGGCACCATTCACATGATTACATAGATTCTTGTTGCCCTATTTAATTAATACAGGTGATTTTTCCACAAAAAATTTTGCTCTGAACTTGCTTTTGTGCGTCTCCTTGGATTTTAAGGTCATTTAAGTCTAATTCTCTGACCACTTCTCAGCCATGACATAACAGCTAAGACTATTTGTGGTGTATTTCGTTAGTGTTGTTAGCAGTCACATAAGAAAAAGCAGAAACTAACCCATTCCTTCCAAACATATTATAATCAAAATTGTCATAAAGCTAATATCAAAATATATACTTATATATACTATAATACATTATGTCAGTATGTTGCATTACGTGACATAAGTATGTAAAGGATGTGAAATTAAAACAAGTCAACAATGACTTGTGGTCTCACATGGACATGAAACGCAGTCTCCTAGGTGAAAGTCCTGTGTTTGTTTGACCCGTCCAACATCCCATCTCCGTCTGCTGACTTTGTTGCTCTTTATACTACCTGTGGGGTCGTAACATTAACCACCGCCAATTGCGTAACATGTTGAACCAGGGAATTTGTGTGACCGCCACGACAAAGGATCCCAGGTTATAGAGCATGTAATTTCAACACATCACATGCTGCCATCATGTAATGCGGTGTCAAGAGATCAGTGAGCCTCAGTGGCTAGGGGGCAAACCACAGCCTCAGGAGTTGTGGACCCAGACAGAGGTTCAAACTGGTGAAGCTCTGGAACTCCGTGAACTTCTGTCATTCTGTGAAAGTGCCTTGACAGTTGTCACATTTCATACCAGCTGAAAGTTGTGGATGCCGTAATGGTCGATGAGTCGGTCTGCCAGATGGACTACCCATTCTTCCGAAGCCCCTTGTGTCTGAAATGTCCTGTTGGACTGAAAGCCCATTTCTCCAACAGCCAGCTATCCCAAAAGCAAACACCTATTGCTTAAGTCCCTTATCTCTGAAAATACACACTACATGCAGTCAGACAACCCTATCACCAGAACAAAAATGTTTGCATTGTATGTCTCTGTAAACCACACCATTGTGGTTCATGTGTGGTTAGGTTAAGGCACAAAAACCACTTGGTTATGGTTAGGAAAATATCATGTGTTGGCTTAAAACACCCAAATTTGGTGGCACAAAAGTTGCTGGAGAAGCAGGGACGGGTCAGTGAAAAACACCTGGGTCGGTGGCTTAGAGGGTGTATATTTTCAGCCTATCCTTATACAACTGTTCATATGGTATCCTACAAATTTGTGCCCCATGAATAACATTACATCTTTAATGTGAAGTTATGTAATTGATGTAAAGTTACGAACGATAGGGCTAGGCAAGTAAAGTTGCTGTGGTTAAGTTTAGGAAAGCAAGTATGGTTGGGTGTCTTTAGGTTTAGTTAAATAAAGTTACTGTGGTTAGGTTTGGGAAAACATGGTAAGGACGTACCTTAGAAATTACTCAAAGTTCAAACAGTTCCAAGTCTCAGGGGAAAGTCCTGTGTTCTGTGACTCATCCACTACCCAAACCTGCTTCCTAGCTAGACCACTCGGGACTCCATCCATCCATCCATCCATCCATCCATCCATCCACATGGTGACTGGAACTTGCGGGAGCAGGAGGCCAAGCAAAGCCCCCCAGATGTCCGTCTCCCTAGCAATACTTTCCAGCTCCTTCTGGGGGGAAGCCCAAGGTGTTCCCAGGCCAGATGAGATATGTAATTGTATGAAGAAACAGAAACTCCGAACCCCTTCCGTCTTCACTCCTGTCAGCACATTGGTCATGTGATCGCAGCCTTCCAAAATACATGAGTTATGCACGAATTACTGGGTCATCATTACGTGGGATATGTAGAAATTTCGGTGCATTACTTTTTGTCGGAAATCATAGAAGCAGCGCATGAGAACAGCCTGGCATGGCAGAAACATGACTTTGGGGTAATAGGCATTCGTTTTGGGGATAACAGGCTGTCAGAGAAATGGGCTCCAATGGGACATTTTCTGGAATAACGGGGCTTTGGGAATTTGGGCCATTGGAACACTTGCATGGCACTGTCTGCCAAAACCTTTCCAGACCCTCACATCATCACACCCTAGCTTCTGTACATTCATTTTACCCCACCTGGTCGCCACTTCCTACTTTGCATTGGTTCAAATATTCCTTTAAATATGAAAGAAAATCTCTTGAAACTCTCTTAAAGCTGCTGTATCCGTCTTTTCATTTGACTAAGTCGGTCTTAGCATGTGCTACCTTTTACACAGGAACCTAAAATGCAGATTTTGGTTCCAAAAGTAACGCACTGTTTGTAAAAGATATTTAAAAACTTGTGTCTGTAAAATGATGTGTTGTTTATCCAACTTTAGTTCCTCAGAAAATGATCATTTACACTTGAGCCTTTTAAAAAATGTACACGCTGCTTCTGATTTTGTATAGTCATATCAATTATTTGCAAATTACTTGATTTTGCATACTTCCAGCTCTGCCGTTCTTTCACTGTAGACAAACAGTGTATGAATAATTAATGATGTTTGTTGCTGGGAGGAAACTATCAAATTTCACAGGCTTTCTAACCAAAACATGATAAACAAACGGTGACATCTTGTTAGAATACTTTGGTAAATTAACTTCAGTTTGTCCTTTTAAGGTAAGTGATGACAATCTTTTAGTGAGGCTGAACTTCCACTTTATTTTTTATTCATTGTTACAAGCTGTTTTGCAGGAATTCATAGCCCCTGTCTTTGCAGGTAGAATGCAGCCCTCAGATTTTAGGAATGTTTCCCCTGTACAGTGTGTTTGTAGCTCCGCAGCACAGGAATGTCAGCATAGCTTATGGTCTGAAGATGCTGGTCCACTCGTCTTTCCCTCATATGGGAACAGACAAGAAAACAGTTAGGATCTCTGCTTCCTAGGCAGAAAAACAAACCTTCAGGAACTTATACAGGGAGTTCAAAGCTTTAGTTTGGGCTGGAGAAGATGAACCTACTGGGAGTTGTTTTTTGAACGTGTTGAGCAACTTGTTTGACTTGTCCAGGATGTGCAACGCTCTCCTCTCAGTCTCTATGTCTTTTTTTTTTCTGTGTGCATTTTTGCACTACATACAGAGGATACCTCTAGCTCTGACGAGGCCAGTACAGGGATCAAAACTTCTTCTTTCTAATATAACAAAAGAGAAAATTTTCAACAGTGTTTTGGGACCTTGGACAGCAGATATCACAAAGTATTCTGGACCTGGACAAGAGAGGTATTGAGAAAAAATGAAGTTACTGACTGACCAACTGATTATTGATTTGTTTCATTAAAGAAACTGATCAGTAATTTACATGATGTTCTTGTCTAAAAAGCGTCAAAGCATAACTGTAACTTTTGAAAGTAGCAATGTAATTTTTACTCTTATAAATAAATAGTTAAATTCACAATAATAATAATAATAATAATAATGTGTGATTTACAGAGAAGTACAAAGCCAGTATTTTTTCTGCCAATTGGGTTGCATACAGAGCATATCTGTGATTCAGAACCTGAGTCTAGGCTGTTTGTACATGGCTCTCATGGACATAGCTGAGCCAGTGAGAAACCCCCTGCAGAGTTTCAGAGCCACCGTTATAGACGTGTGTGTGTGTGTGTGTGTGTGTGTGTGTGTGTGTGTGTGTGTGTTTTAGAGCCGCTGATATATGTTGTACGGATCTATATTTTAGATCGTTGTTGTTAAGATAACTTCAGCCTTGGATTTGCAATTGCTTGTTTAAAGTGGAGGTATTACAACTTTTCCATTAGCTAGCGCACTAACTTGCTAGCTAACGGTGTCTGCTTTTAAACCTAATCATGGATCATTACAGAATTTAGCAACTTTCACTACAGTTTCTTGGTGTTTGTCTAGATTATCAAATGGACAATGGATCATAGATTTTTGTTTCTGGCTGCCAGTGATCGCAAACAGAAAAGTTGTCCATTTCCTTTTTAAAACATTGATTAAAAACACTGCCGTCTGTTGATACTTTGACTTGGATTAATGCTTAAATAGATGATCTAGAGTAAGAGCTGTTTCATAGTTGATGCAAAGGCACGAAGACGTCTCAAAATGTGTTGTCCATTTTTTTTGATACGCGACGTAGCAACGTGTGTAATACCATGCATTGCCAGCGGGGGTGATAATGCAAGCGACGTACTTGAAATTAACCCCTTTTTGTTATTGACAGAAGAAGGGGGTATGAAATATGTCCGGCGAGGAAGAATAACTTTGCAAACTCGTACGGGCACACCCCCATTTATGTGACAGTTCTAGTGCCCTGCACTCTAATATAATAGCAGTACTAGCTAGCTACAGCCGTAATGTAACGGTGACTCTGCTACCCTCTATTGCGTGAGTGATGTATTACTTTTCAAGTGTCGCCCTAGTCGCTTGCGTTCAATGTGTTGACTATGAAAGGAAGTGCGTTGTTTGCATCGCTTGCTCGCATTGTGTGGGTCGACTATGAAACGGCCCTAACAAGTCTGTCCATCTGGAGGGCAGGGGCAGAGGGACATCGGCTGGGTCTGCCGGCTTTCCTCCAGTGTCCACACACTCCCTAGATGTGGAGCTGTGGACTTATGATACGGGACTTGATTCGCAGATGCTAGGTAGTGGCTAGCAGCTAACAGTGCTAACAGCACAAATAGTGCTGACAATGGCAACATTGTGACGATGATTAGAGTTGCCACCTGTCCAGTTTTTCCCAGAATTGTTCTCTTTTTTCATCAGCTGTCCTGGAAAAAAAAAAGTCTCTCCCGGGACACAATTTGTCCCGTTTTTTGGGGAAAATGCAGCAGCAGCAGGCCAAAGAGATCATCCAGAATCAGTGCAACAGGCTCAAGAACATCTGTGTCAGAGAGACAACAAAGAGGTAAGAGGAGCTGTGGGAAGTCCTAACAGTTCACTTCGTATATTTGCACATCCAATCATGTTTTAATTTGTATTTTTTCCATTTATATTTAACCCTATGGGCCCGAACGACGCATAGTGTGTCCAAATTCACACCTGTTCTTCTCAATGGTTTTTCTCCACGACCGTGCGTCATAGCGAGAAGCCATGCATATCACGAGAAACAGCGGAATCGTAGCTTTCCGAATGTTTTCACAGCGAAAGAAAATGATTAAGTTACACTAAAATTATGTCTAACAGAGCTTTCATACAGCTTTGCACACACATTACTCTTGGATGGATTACTCGCAAATGCAGGGTCGTACAGAAATGCCATGCATATCACATGAAAGCGCAGGAGCAGAGCTTTCCAATGATACCACACACATCATTGTGCTGTCATCCCATCACGCTATAAATCCAGATTAATTGTCTACCAAATAAAATCCTGACGAATTTCTTTACAACCCATTATACAGATCTTGTTATCAGTCACTTCATATAGTGTGGAATATTGTATCTTACCACGTCTTAGGCTTGCGTGTGTTTCTCCCTGTCTATCCACATTTGTAGTCCGGCTTTCAAGATACAAATATCTCCATATTGTCCAGCTGACACTTCATCAAACTTTTTATGACAAGACCAGTGCATTTCACCTTTGCGCACCCAGACAACTGAGGCCTAATTATGTATGCATGACAGGGCCGTAGTCACCATATACATTGAGGGGGACACATGATTTTTATTTCAAGAAATGTCACTGACCTCCTCTGCATCCAGCACTTGGAAATATTTTTCCTGTTCACCCTACAGGCAGCACTTCCTACAGTAACCTAATAGAAGAATCAAACATTTTAAATTTTAATTATTTGAGGTGTTGGGTTCATTTAGCCATTTTGGCTCAGAAAAGATCAACACTTTAGAGATTCATTTTGGTATTTGCTTTATATTGTTACTGAAACCTCAGCATCCTGATGGCTGCATGTGTTGTCCAGGTTTTTCAGTCGATAACATCAACCAGACAAAGTGTTTCAATACTCCGTTGTTGCTGAGGAACAGAGGCAGCTGAATCCATTTTCCTCAGAGTAAGAAAGTTGATAATGTTCACTGAACAAAATAAATGCCATGTCAAATGGCAACCTCCTAAAAAAAAACCTGATTTTGGGATACGACGATGACAAAATCCTGCTGCTTTAAAAACTCTTCAAAGGTGCAGCGTGAAGCTCACAAGTATGGATGATTTCTGCTTAAACCTTTGCTGTAGGCAGGGATTGTCTCTGTCTACCATTTTAATACATATTTACATGCTAAAACATAAGAATTAGAATTCATTAGTGCAATCTGAGGTCTAGATCTAGATTGGGAGTTGTTTGATTAGTAGCTTTGGGACATTGTTTTTGTAGTGAGTCTGCCTCTCTCCTACTTTTGTTTTTCCTTATTTGGCATGACTCTCTGTAATATGGTTGTGCTTGAAGACTAATCTCTGCTATCTCAGCTCTAATTAACAGAGCATACATGGTTCACACATTTGTTGTTTTTGTTTTTTTCCCTGCAAAGATCTCTGTGTTGTTTTTGTGCAAAGCACCTGGACTCGCCTGCTTACTGACAGTGATTAGAGGAAGACACCAGATGACTTTCAAAGGATGGTTCATTTTTTTTGATGGGGGTTGAGGTACTTATACATAGACGGTATATTACATACAGTAGATGTCAGTCGGCACGTCCCCAGTTTAAAGCAGGCTGGAGTCCAACATGGAAGCCAAGCAATGTACTGTAGAGAGGGGTGGGAGCAAAACATATTTTAGCCACCTAAAAAAATCAGTATCTGTTTAAGTGTATGCTATATTTAGAGTATTTTCACTGCTTCACTTCAAGGTCAGACAGTGATTTATAACTGGAAAAAGAAGCAGTTATATTGCTCTCTTCAAAGCCAGACTACATTGAAAAAAACATTGATTTAATATTGCTAAACACAGGCGCTGCTGGTCTACTGCTGCTTCGATCAGTGTCTTTGTTTGTGTTATTGTGTGACTTTGCCGTTTAAAAAGGTTAGTTTGGATTCATGAAAGTCACTCAATAACACAAACCAACTAACTGATGGAGTCAGCGGTAGACCAGCAGCTCCTTTGTTCAGTCAGCCAAGATTACTGTTTTTGTCAATGGAGTCTGGTGGCTTTGATGAATGCATACATGGGGAACTAATGCTGTTAATGGCTTCCACCTTCCACGGGCGGGTCATGAAGTGACGAAGCAGTGTTCATTGTCAGTTATTAATAACCTATACAGAAACATTGTGCAGTCATCCACCTTCAACTTGTCTCTTTCTCTCACACAGCAAACAGCTTTATCGTTAGCATTGCTGCACTCAGGCTTTCCGTTATCCGTCTGTTAAAGTCCAACTTTTTTAAATCGTTACGGTCATATCGTCTGGTAAAAATATTTCCCTCCGAGAGTGTGTAGGCCTAACACCATGTCCTAACACCAAGCAAGCGTCTCTCTGTCCACACTAAATCCAAAAATATTCATTTCTGTAACACGTGCTCATGGAAACAAACCACATAGGACATCTGCTGTGTGCTCAGGATCGTACTTAAGATGTAACCACTGACTGTACGAGGTCGCCCAAGCAGCACTGCTGTTCAAAATATTTTTGACTCAAGTTGGCTCAAATTGCTCAAGTTGCTCATGACGTTATACATTCGAACATTTGATTGTACTTGTCAATTTAAAGGAGCCACAAAGCAGGTTACTGGCTGGAGCACAGCGCCTTTGCCGGCTGTCCAGGCCCAAAAGCTAGACTACGTGAGTAAATAAATCATCACATTCACATGAAACAAGGGAGATTAGCATGCTAGGCGCTATATTAGCATGGATGTATTCGTCCCTAGTTAAAAAAATTCTTTTTCAATATCAACTCACCAGACAAACCAACTACTTGGGACACAGCTTCCCACGCCTGCTCCTTTTGATTTCGGTCCCTATATATAAACAGGCTCGAATCGTAAAGGACTCGATGTTCAGCCACAGCAATGATTAGCTTCTCTCTCATTTTGAAGTAGGAACAAATGTGTGGTAGGAATTAAATTTTCCGAGGATGTTCTCTGGGTTCCACACAAGCGATGGACATCTACTTTTCGATTGGTGGCTGGTCATTTGCAGCCGAAATGCGTCATAGCTAATTTGCATAAAGTTCGCGACTCCCCAACTTTCACCTGATGCTCTAGTCGCCAAAACGCAGACGCTTTGCATCTTTTGCAGCCGTGGTCGCAGGTGCCCATTGAAAATGAACTGAATCGGTTGCCTTTGCAGCTTTTGCAGCTCTTGGTCTGCAAATAAAGATTGCTGAGTACTTGCTGTCTTCCTATGTCTGTACATACATTTTATATTGTGATAATTACTGGAAATGACAAACAAGAGAACCAACATCAAGTAGGTTGTCATTAGTGATGGTCATCTGTAGAAACTTTTAGGTCTGGTTTGCAGGCTAACGGGTCGGTTTCGAGTCACTGATTAAGACGTGTTTGTGGGCTGGGCGGGGCGTAGCAGCCTGCTTCTCCGAACTGGGGGCGTGCCAACTGACATGTACTGTAGGCAATACACTGACTATGGATAAGTACCCCATACAGCCCCACTTAGGAAAAATCCGAACTATCCCTTTAACGTCAACCTTTCACATCTCAGGTCACCTGCACGATGTCAACACAGTCGGCCATCGATTCCTAAAAACCGGTCCCTTTTGAAACTAAGAAGAGCTGCATTTAGAAGACAGTGGGTTTCTCAGTCAGCATGTCGGTGCAAACACACACATACTTTCACTCAACACTTTTATGAGGAAGTACACATCAACTGTGCAGCTGCTGTGAATAGTGTTTGAGGTTTACCTACTTCAGAGGAAGTGGTGTGGGGGAGAAGACAGTGTTACAACCAGCAAATAAAACAGGATATCCGATGCTGGAACAATTGAAACACTAAAATATGACACAGAGGTTGTTTTCTCCGACTCTCTTTTTCTGTGTTATATATATATATATCTATATATATCTGTAATTTAAATGAGTAAAGTTGAACACAACAAAGTTAGATCAAACATCAAACATATCTCCAGTGTGAATTATCTGTTGTGGTGGACCCTGTGAGCACGTTTCTTTTCACATGTTTTGGTACAGTGAGGATAAAATTGAAACCCATCATATCAATGACATGCGTAGCTACACTGCCTAACTGCTGAACATCAAAGAGCCCTTGATTTCCTCTAACCGAGCATGTTAATTGGTGCTTGATTGATAACTTGAGTTCACAGGCGATGGCATGTGTCGTCTAAACTGTTCCAGGGTGTCTTTTTGAAATCAGTGGAAGAAGAATCACTGGCGGGCCCATTAAGAAAAAAATTGCCAGTGTACATACTTGCAAATAAGCTGTCACACATTACAAATGAGATTACCTTTTTTCAGTGTGCCCCTGGAACTTGGAGACGAGGGGATGCACGGGTAAGACACAAAAATAGCTCAAATCGTTTGGTTTTTATCAGCGTGCTCAATCTGCAAACGCTGTTTATGCTTTCCTCATGCACGGTGAAAAAAAAGTATATTCACAGCTTGGAGCACAATGTAATCAGTTGCAATAAAGTAAGAATTATCGGTTGAAAGATAGGGCTCAGAGTGAATTATTCCTTCCTTTTTCCTTTTTTTTTTTTTTTTTTTTTACATTTGGCCTTTAAAAAGAATGACAAATCTTTAATTTGTTGTAAATATTTTCATTAAAGTCATAGAAACTAATCTGTAATTATATCATTCGTCCCAGAGATAAAAGCAACAATATCTGAATGTATTTGCATGAACAAACATGACACACACAATGCCAGTGTTCTGAATGACAACGCTGTGATACAACCATGAGAGGGGAATCAGAGGTGAAAAAGCAGTTATCGTATTTGCATGCAATCACAAGCAGGCATTCTAATTGTCTAGTTTGCATGGCAAAGAGCACTGAGGTCAGGTAAAGCCCACATGAAGCAAGAGCTCCGTCGGACATCTGATAGTGGCTGCAAACATCAGAAATGTTTCACAGCTTTGACGAACGAGAAGCGGCAGAACAACTCCGAATTCAAGTGAAGTCGAGGATAACGAGTGAACACAGGAGCTCAGTCATTAGGACATTTTTAGGTATTGTTCAAATACATTTTTATCAGGAGAACATTTCACCAAAAATGTGAAATATCTTTTATAAAAAACATATTGATTAAAGGTGCTTTCGCAGCTTTTTCACAGCAGATATCTGGACATGTCATAACAGGAGAGGCACAGGTATAATTATTAAGATTAAGGTTTTGAGAATGTTTGCACTGCATTGTCAAAAATAAGTGTAATGAAAAAGTCAGTATGCAGACTGTGGAGGCCCTTTCAGCTCATACTATTCAGACCCATAGAAATACATTGCTCTTCCATCAGCTTAAAGGAAAACATCACCCGCAAAACCAAAAATACATATTTTTCAGGCTCTTTATCAGTCTAGATAATTTTGGTGCGAGTTGCAGAGTGTATCAGCTGTAGAGATGTCTGCCTTTTCTCCAGTATAATGGAACTAGATGGCACTCAGCTTGTTTTGCTTGAAGCGCCAAAAAAAATACACTTGAAAAACTCCAACAATGTCTCTTTCCAGAAATCATGACCCGGTGACAAACTAGACCCACCAACCACATGGATGGGTCACTGAATGGACATACATGGTACAACCCAAAGGGCCCTAAGTGTCAGGGCTGGGACCAGGAAGAGATTTAAAAGCCTAGTTTCCACCAGGCAGTTCGATTCAGTTAGTTCGGTAGGCATTTCTTTCTGTTTCCACTGTGAAAAGTTGTGGATGGTAACAATAGAACTGTTATGTACCGTCCCCATTTTTGGTCCCCCCTCTGTTGGGGTACCACAGATACATATCTACAGATCTGGTACTAAAAGGTGGAGCTCTGGACACTGCAGTCTGTTGATTGGTCAATAGAGGACAGTCACTCTGCTCAGGGCTGAGTTGTAGCTGGTTTCATGTAACCTCTGTTCATAACGTGACACGTTTAACATACATTAGTAAACTATATCTATAAAAATGAAAGGATGTTTTGCTGCCTCTCACAGCAGCTGTAGACTGAGAAAAACGACTTTTAAGGTGGAATGTTTACTTGCAACATTACTCAATGCATGAGTTGACAACATGAATCCATCAACACACCTTAAAGGGAAATTTCGGTTTATTTCAACCTGTCTCCTATCGTCCTAAATTTGTTTCAAGTGACTAGTAACATAAAAATAATAGTTAGCATGTTAGCTGTTAGCCTAGATACAGCCGAGGCGCATAGTAGCGTCAGACCTGTTAAAACGTAAGTGAACGGGGAATACTTCAAGTTCAAAGTTAGTCCACTAAACAAGCTTTTTTCCCACAAAGACAGCCTCATATCGTTAGGATAAATGTCAGAGAACATATAGAAAACGACATGTAAACGTATTGTCTTACCTTACCAGCGTGGTGTCATGTTTGTTTACCATTTAGCTCTGCTTTCCAAAGCAGAGCTTTCCAAAGCAGAGCTAAATGGCTAAAATGATCACAAAGAGACAAAAAGTACAGACAGGGGCAAATAACCACTCGTGAAATGACCACAAAGAAGAGGCTAAACTACGATAAGATCTCGCTTCTGTGTAGGAGAGGTGGTGGAGTCTTCTGCGAATCTGTGCCCCGGGGGCCCATTGTCTCCAAACATGCCCAAGGCCAACCGTATCACAGCACTGAGGGAGGTGTGAACTATTCATGGATGCAAGGCTCATTCTTGGCGCCCTCATCGGCTCAGCTGTAACGTTAGCTAGCTCAGTGGTGCTAGGTGAGCTAGCAGTAGATGCACGCTTCCTTTTGCTCGGTGATATGGTTGGCGAGTGTAGTTCAAAAGATAGAAAGTAGTTTCTGCATGAAACTGCTCACAACAAGGTCTGTGGATTATCTTTAGTAAACGGGTCATGATTTCTCGAAAGAGACATTGCTGTTGAGTTTTTCAAATGTATTTTTTTGGTGCTCTGAGCACCACAAGCAGAGTGTCATCTAGTTCCATCTCAACACTCAACAACTCATACCAAAACAATCTAGACTGATAATTAACACTACAGGTAAGAGAGAAAATATGTATTTTTGATTTTGTGAACCTTTAACACAGAAACTGTGAAGTATCCTTGCACAAATTGTTGACTATGTGACGACAACAGTACAAGCAATGAGGCCTTGTTCACATTTGCAGTGTGGATGCAAACCATAACTCGAGGGGGGAAAAAACAAGTGAAACCAATAAAACAAACAAACCATGGAATAAATGAATCAGATCCTTTTTTTGCTGTTTGATGGGCATGTCGTCTACACAGTACATCAACAGCCTGTTTCTTGCATGATCGTGTGATTCCAACATTTAAACCAGAATCACCCTCACTGCTATCCTTTAATTCAATACTTGAATATATGGCAAGTAACATTTCAACAGAGCTATCCAGCAAACTAGCCAGTAAACTAAAGCAACTAAAGGAGCCACACTGCTGAGTTCAAGTGGAGACAGTAACAAACACGGACTTTCTCACGGTTACAGAAGACAGACAGTGCATGACAGCACGTAGTGTTTTAAATTTGAATCAGTTTAAATTACAGCAAGTGTAAATTCACACCTCATTGGATGAGTGCTCCATTAAGTACTGAAACACTTGCTGCGCTGTTGTTTTTTTCTCAGCCAGCACTTTTCAATTTCCGAGATCTGTGTCCTATTATCGTGCTGGTTTAGCTGAACAACTTAAAAAAAGCTCTGTAATACTAAAGTTTATGATACAAGTCAAACACATACAGTATAAGACACAAAAAAGTCGTCTCCCCTGTCTATAATATAAGAACTCTAATCTGCATTAAGTGGCGTTCAGTGGTTCAGTGTGTGCCTTCTCTATATGAGTCTTTTCTTGGACACTGACACATACATCATTAACACTTCTACTATATTGTATATCATGGTGCAGTCTTAGAATGCTCCAGCACTGACACAGTCAGAGAAGTGTTGATTAATTTCAACTGTGACTCGTGAGTCTGTAGTTTGAGTTGATGTATTGTGAGGTGTTTCTGTTTTATTTCTGTGCAATATTTTACTCACTTGTAGGCTATTCGTTGTATGGCTATTTAATTGGCATATTTCCCGACTTATTTCCTCCAGCGTGCCGAGTTTAGGCCAGTGCTGGGCCAGGTCATTTTTGAAAATGACACAGTGATAGCAGTGTCTGTAGCTGGAATTGGGACACTTAATTTGGCACGATTCTGGGGCATGTTTTATCCTGAGTCTCAGTTGAGTCGGCGACCAGATGTGGCCCGAGTTGTTGCTTTCAGCGTGCCCGCGTATGGGCCGATATTGGGCCAGGTCTTTTTGGCTACCTGGGAGGTGAACAAGTGTAAAGTGATAAAGTGCAATAAAGACACTAAAAAGTTATCAGAATCAGATCTATCTATCTATCTATCTATCTATCTATCTATCTATCTATCTATCTATCTATCTATCTATCTATCTATCCATCCATCCATCCATCCATTTTTAAACAACACAATGAAATTGTAAAGTGCAAAGGGTGCTGGGATGATAAGTGTGACAGGTTGCTTTATATAAACGAGGTAGGTGGATATGACAGTATATACAGTACTTTTATATTTATATTGACAGAAATTATATTAACATGTTAAAGAAAGCCGTGAGCAGACTATAAAATATGTAATTTACTTGTAAAGTGTTTGCTTGATGTTATGTGGTTTGACTGTGTGGATTTGATTGTGGCTGACATTAGGCCTACGTGACTGAGACAGTACAGAAAGATAAGTAAACATAAACAACTCTAAAATTGCCCAGTGTTGCTACACATTTTGATAAATAAAGGCCTGTCTTAATTAGATACCTGAGCTTGTTGCCAAGCAGTTCATTTTTGTAGAAGTTCTATAGATGTATTAAACTGGGTTGCTGGCTTCCCACTTGAGCTAACTAAAACAACATATCCAGATACACGTATGCCAATGTATGTCATAAAGAGACTTAAATGGGCAAAACCATGAACATCTAACTACTAAATATATAGGATGGTCAACAAAAACATTAAAACCACTGACAGGTTAAGTGAACAACGTTGATTGTGTTTTTACAGTGCATTGTTCTCTTGGGAAACCTTGGGCTCTGACACTCATGAGGATGCCACCTGACACGCTCCCCCCACCTAAACACCAGTGCAGACCATATTGCCTCATGGCAACAGCACTCCTCAGTAACAGTGGCCCCCCAGCAGGACAATGCGCCATGCACCCAAGGACACCCTCCAGAGGTCCTGTGTCCATGCCTTGACATCAGAGACAATTCCGGTACAAGGAGGACCCACTGTGGATCGGGGGTACCTTTGGGGTACCAGACCAGCACGCCCCACAAATATTCGATCAGGTTGGGGTCTGGGGTATTTGGAGGTCAGGTTGATGCCTTGCGCTTTCTGTCACGTTCCTCAGGTCATTCCTGAGCAGTTTTTGTGGGGGGCCACTGCCATCGACAGGTGTTGTTGCCATGAGGGGGGTTAGTTTGTCTGCAATGGTGTTTGGGTGGGTGGAGGGCGTCAAGTAGCATTTACATGAATGCCAGAACCAAAGGTTTCCCAGCAGAACAATGCACTGTAACAAGATGATAGATGTTATTCAGTTCACCCACCACCGGTTTTAATGTTTTGCATATTTATACTGTATATATATATATATATATATATATATATATATATATATGCGTACATATTTAGTAGTTAGATGTTCATGTTTTTCCCCATTTAAGTCTCTTTATGACATACATTGGCATACATGTATCTGGATATGTTGTTTTAGTTAGCTCAAGTGGGAAGCCAGCAACCCAAGTCATATATGAATATACACTAAAAATTATCTATATAGCCTCCTTTCTTTCTATATATATTTATATAAACATAAACATCTGACTACTATATATATATATATATATGTGTGTGTGTGTGTGTGTGTGTGTGAAAAACAACATATTGATATCTATCTATCTGTCTGTCTGTCTGTCTGTCTGTCTCGCTTATCCTGCTGGGGGTCACAGGAGGCTGAGGCCTATCACAGCTGACATATGAATATATGACACACACATATACATATATATATATATATATATATATATATATATAAAAATGTGTGTGTGTGTGTGTATATAATATATGTATATATAAATGTGTGTGTGTGTGTGTGTGCGCATAAATAGACTACAACAAGGAATCAAAACTGGACAAGGTAAACATAAACATTTGACGACTATTTGTATATATAAATATATATATAAAAAGTATCTGTCTGTCTGTCTGTCCATCCATATACATGTCAATATACATACATGTCACAAACAGACTAAAGCAAAGACAAGGTGAACATAAACAGTTTACTTCTATGTACAGATATAAGTATATATTTACAAAGTGTCTGTATAGCCTACAATGAAATTATAAACAGTAATGCAGTAGCGCAAAGGGTGCTGGAATTAGTATGGGCTGATTAATATAACAGTTTTTTTTTAATATACATGAAGTGGGTGGATATGATCATATATGTAGTGATGATATCAACATGGTAAAGGTCAGTGAGTATTTATACCATGACAAATATAATTTACTGGTAAAGTGAAGGCTGAGAAAAGAAAAGGGGAAACTACATTTAGTTATGCAGATTGTCCTGTTGCATACATACATCCCTGCGTAAACAACCAACAGGCCGTCCCGGGTGCTCGGTGTCACCGCTGGCCTGCTGCCTTACATGGGCAAACCTCTCAACTCCCTGAGACGGCTGGAATTTCAGAGCGTGACGTCACTGCCTACAACTCTCCCAGAATTTGGATCAAGAAGTTTCACTTTTTTTGGTGGGATTTGAACCTCTGTTAGGTTTCCTAGAAAGCGAGGTAAGCGAAACTACCGAGCACTCTCCCGGCGCTTCACAGATACCTGCGACTATCGGCTGTGTTTGACCCGCTGTGACTGAAGGTATGCCCGGTAAACCCGGTGTTGGAGCTGCGGCTCGTCTCCAGTTTGTTCGGCCTTGTTGGGCTGTGATACGGATTTTACTGTAGCTCGGACTGAGTTCACAATGAGGGCGTGGACTCGCACGGTAGCCTTGGCTGCTGCTAATGTTACATGAGGATACTAACAAAGCTAACTTGTCGGTAGCTTGTACCCAGCTAGGCTCAGTCAGGCGGTGAAAATATAAGACATTGTGAACCGTCAAGTTTTCTGGGCGTCTCTGGTGTGTCTGTTTTTAGCCAAGTGGTCTGCTGCTGAGCAATGCGGAAGACACACTGTCACCGGAGAGACATGAGAGAGAGACCCCGACTGTCTGCTGACAAATATGTCGCTGAATTTCACTTTTAGCAGAGTCATAACTCACAAACTGTCCCGTTACTGGAACAACTGTTAGCTAAGTTAGTGTTAGCTAGTTTTAGCGTCGTCGTTAATTAAAATAACCCCCATAACGTATGAACTTGTTTACGACAGCTGAGATTCGCCACGTTGTTTAAGCAGTTTTCATCACGGTCTTTTATCATTAACTAAAACAAAACTTTAATTTCGAGTCAGTTGTTTTGACTTTTGTACCCATTATTCTTCATAAATGACAATATAATTCAGAAATATGTTTGCTGAGGCCCATAAAGTCACATAGGAGAGGTCTAACGTTACAGTGCAGGCCTGCAATATACTTTTAATCCAGGTTTAAATCAAAAGACAAGGCAGAAAAGCATCACTGTCTTGATTTGTGACATTAAAATGCACAAACAGGACACACCTGGCTCCACCTAAACTCCCCATTCACTTCAGTAGACACATGTCAGGTACTGTATCTTTACACTTCACCAAGGAAAGACAGCTCTGAATGACTTTCTTCCTTCTTTAGATAAGATTTTTCTTAAAGGACAAAAACCAAACAAATCCCTTCCATTTCTTGGTACGAGGGAGTATTCCACCGATGTTTATTAGTACCAAATGTCACTCCATTCATTACATGTATTGTGAAGTTTTGTTTGCATTTGTGTGCCTCACTTAAAGGTCCAGCATAGTGAGGATTGCAGGTTGCAACCAGCTAAACTTCTCCCAGACATGACAGTTTTAAGAACTCAGTATGACAATGCAGAAGACACACTAGCTATGTTTCCATCCAAAAGTGATTCGAATCATTGGGGAATGCGCATTAAAAGAAATATGAATCCTGTGTGTTTCCATTAAATGTACGGACTTTGGTGAAAACTACGAACTTGTGTGATCACCATGGAGAGAGGTGCACTACGTCAGACTTAATTCGAACGTAACTGTTTCCATCCCCTGTTTTGCGAATCAGAATTTTTTCAAATCAACCAAAACCCGGCTAAAGCAAGCGTATTTTAGTTTGTGCGAATCAGGGGATTTTAATTTGAATTTTGGCGTTTCCATCATAATTTTCCGATGTGATACTTCTAGATGTGCATCTAAACAGGCTGATGGAAACATGGCTGCTGACTGTCAGCTGACAAATATGTTGCTGAATTTCACTTTAGCAGACTCATAACTTAGCGTCAATTTACTAAAGTGTTCCGTTACTGGAACAACTGTTAGCTAAGTTAGTGTTAGCTAGCTTTAGCATCGTCGTTGATCAGATTAACCCCCATAACGTATGAACTGACTTAGATAGCTTAGATTCGCCACATTGTTTAAGCAGTTTTCATCACGGTCTTTTACTGTTAACTTAAAGAAAAGTGTGGTTTCTGGTCCGTAGATATGACTTGAGATGTCTAACATTACAGTGCAGGCCTGCATTATAGTTTTAATACAGGTTTAAATCAAAAGACAAGACAGAAAAGCATCACTGTCTTGATTTGTGACATACAAATGCACAAACAGGACACACCTGGCTCCACCTAAACTTCACTTCAATAGACACATGTCAGGTACTGTGTCTTTACACTTCCTCAAAGAAAGACAGTTTTGAATGACTTTCTTCCTCCTTTAGATAAGAAGTTAAATGTTATCCACTTTAATGTCTAAGAAAAGGAAACAGTCTAAGCCTATTGTCTTCACTGCTGATTTCATCTTTTGTGTTCAACACTATCATTTTTCTTAAAGGACAAAAACCAAATAAATCCCATTCATTTCATCCAGTGTGGTAAGGATTGCAGGTTGCAACCAGCTAAACTCCTGACAGTTTTAAGGAATCAAAATGAAGATAATACCTGTTCAGTTTCCCCCAACTGATCAAATCATTTTGGTTTTGAATGTCTGACAGTTTCGGCAGAATTTGGTATTTCTCAGCCTCAGAGCTTTTGAAGCTTGACATTTATTGTTTCATTCGTTGTTCTTAGTTCTATAGGTTGGCTCCAGTGCCAAAGTATTCATACGTAGGCTGTGATGGAAGAAGTATTCAGATCTTGTACTTAAACAGTTTGAGGTGGCATATAGGTGAGAATTGCAGATTGCCACCAGCTGAAATTTCTACCAGTTGGAATTCCTTCAGTGTTCATTGTTCAGGACGTTTTTAGTGGGAGTTGAATTATTCGTAGAGGTCTTGTCTTGTCGGACAACTTAAGATTGAGACATTCAGGAGGTTTTTACCGAAAGCTGAATTATCCACAGAGGTCTCTTCCTCTCTGAAACAAAGGACCAGGGGTCTCATTTATAGACATTGTGTATGCACACAACAAGGCCTGAAAGAGGCGTACGCCGCTTCCCACGCAAAAGTTGTTATCTATAAAAATGGACTTGGTGGGAGAAACTTTGCCTACAAACATTTTGGAGACGGGACTTTGACAATGCAGATGGTGAGGTGGAGGCCTGATTGTAGAAATTGTCTTATGTTTTTTTTTTGGCCCATGACATTTTTGGCTTTTGTCCGTATGTACATTTTTAGTATGGATTAGGGTCCGACCGATATGGATTTTTTGGGGCCGATGCCGATTCCAATATTATGGAATAAAAAAATCTGATAACCGATATATTGGCCGATTAAATTTTTATGTTTTTCAATTTAAAAAAACACTGAAATACTGGTATGGATCTTGCGCATTGTTTTATAAATGAGACCCCGGGTGATTAAAACTCGTAAAAACATTAAATACAGCAGGTTCGTGTTACACATCTGTGTTTCTTCTGATGCTGCTCATGGTGGAGGGTTTGCTAAGTAGGTGGCAGACGTGTGCCCCATCTAGATCCAGTGTTGGTTTGTCTGTTCTGGGCTACTGTAGAAACATGGGGGTGCAACATGGCGATCTTCTTAGATGAGGACCTGCTCCCTATAAAGATGTAAGCAGCTCATTCATCATCATTATATTCCATTTCTTCAAATATATCCCCCTTAATCGTATACACTGAACTTTTAACGCTTCAAGATTTCTCCTAAAGCTTTATGTGGGTCACAGTCACAGATAACTCACTGAATACCTCCCAAATGTAGCTTTAACAATGTCAAAAATGTCTCCATCTTTTATGAAAAGGAACCTTGGTCCAGACAATAGACATTGTTGTGCTATAAAATGTTGCTAACCTGAAAAATAAGTCTCACTTTCTTCTTTAAAAGACTGAATTCAAACTTTGACTTAGATGTTGGATTTCAAATCAATAACACCAAGGTCTCTGGAGAGTGCTGCCATCAAACCGAATACATCTGCGTCGCTCCGACACACTTTTGACTCAGGCAACATTAAACGGAACTGTCTTTAAAATCTTTGGTTAAAAAGGACTCGTTTGACAGCGTTGATGATGTTAAAGTTAAAAGATGAGTGCCTCAACTGCCTTTGAGCCCGGGCCCCCCTGGTAGGCTTAGTCAAGTTATTCTACTGTTTGTGTTACTTTAATGAGGATGTCCCTTTTCTGGAAGGAGCAGCCGCAGTTTCCCTGACTCAAAATGAACAGTTTTAGAGTTGAGTGTGATGTCAAGACAGTGAGCTTTCAGAAAGTGTTGCCTTTGTGAGTGTTACCACACTCAGGAACCAGTGTGCATCTCTCTGTGAGCCGTGGCAAATGTGGCCTGTTGGTACCAGAGTTTTTTGTGTTTTGTGCTCTTACATTTGATCTACAGATTACTGTCAGTCTTTGCCATTTAACATCACTTAAGGTATTTCCAGAATCCTCAAAAGATTCGTCTAATCATCTGGATGCTCCGTGATAAGAAATATTTTTAACCTGTTTCCCAAGTTGCAGCTCTTTTCTGAATGATGGAAGCTGGAGTGGATATTTCTCCTTGCTTTATTTATCCAATTTGAATTATATTGGTTCACACTGATGCTTCTTTGCAGTATTCAGTATTTTCACAATAATAATGTGTTAATATTTTGCTTGTGATTTACAAAAAGAACAGGACATATGTCATTTCCATCTACCTGAATGAGGCGATGTAGTTGCAACTTGATAAATGGGTTCAAATCCATTTTATTGTGCAATAAACAGAATATATTTGAATCCAGATGGTTAGAAGATGCTCTGAGGAATCTGGAATCACCTCTAGAACAGCATTAAGTGTTGTTTAAGGGCAGATTTTTGTTATTATTATTATCATTATTATTATTATTATTTATTTTAGGTATCTCTATCATTTTGTGGCTCCTCAGTAGTGTTCCTTTTCCACGTAACCTGACGTAGATTTCTGCATGGTGATGTTGCTTCACATAAACCCCCTTACCAGTCTAATGTGCCTTTTATGACTCAGGTTTTCGTTCATGTTACATTTAGTCACGTTATGTCATATCAATCTAATTGAATAGCTGGTTAGTCAGTCATGCTAACGTGCTAACTTACCATTGAAGGTGCACAACTCTACGAGCGTGTGGGTGGTTTAATTATATGGAGGATTTACTGAACATTTGTTCGCAGTTTTCACAGTTATATTGCGATAATTATTGTTATCATTTTTTGTTTTTTCTTATCGCTGTGGACACCACATTAGTTTGGGTCCAGAAGTCACACAATAACACAAACTAACTGATCGAGGCAGCGTTAGACAAGCAACTCCTGTGTTCTGTGAGGTAAAATTGCTGTTTTTTTTTGTCAAAGGATTCTCGTGACTTTGAAGAGAGCTACGGAAAAGCTTTAGTTCCCCATCAGAGATAAATATTAATATAAGTATTATCAGTGCTCTAACCTACGTCACTGCTTTTTGCTAACCGCTGAGTAAGTGTTTCCATTTGAAAAAACTGGAAAAGAACGCAGAATGTAATGCTAAAACATGAGAAGCATGAACTGAGGCTAGCTACCATCCTTTAATGTAAGTCTGGTGACTCTTGAACCTCTATTAGTGATGTAATGTGAAATAATTAACCTCCACCGAAATACGCAAATACAACAGAAAAACGTTACATAAATCACGTTAGAAGAAAAAAAAAGTGTATATTCCTTTGACAGATAATGACACCAGACTTCTGAGACAACATACAGAGCACAGCACGGACATGTCAGTGCCCGCTTAAAATGTCTGCTGTGCTCTCAGGTAGGGTGAGACATGTAGTAGCCTGGTTTGCACAAAACTACTGTTGTTTGTCTTTAACTTAAATCATCATAGATCACTGAAAAGTCCAGCAGGACATTTCATTGACACAATACCTGCATATCTCCAACATCTGAAACTACACTCAGGGCAAAGACTAGTTGCAAAGTAAACTCATGTCCTTTGCTTTTACCATCCCAACAGTGCTTCATATCCCGTGAGAGTGATGTAGGCTAAATCACTGTGTCAGACGATTCCTGACAAGACATAAAAACTATCTACCTCATAAACTGACATAATTAAACTTAATCAGGTATAATAAAGTCATAAACTGCTAAACTAAACCTAATTAAAACAGCTAGCAGGTTGTCTACAGCTCCTTAAAGTGCATAAAATGTCTTAAATTCAATTTTATAAATGTTAGTCCTTAAAATTAGTTGTGTTAAATTTGAATTTTATTTGCCACGAACATTTTATCTAATTTCATGTATCCATATTTTAATTTTGTTTTGTCAAAACGAGTCAAGTTTTTCTGCATGAAAGTCCACATTTTTGATGTTACAAGTCTTTAAATCTACCACTGAATACTAATACGTCTTTTTACCTTCTCTGAGCTGTTGGCAAAATGTAGATTAACTTACCTCACTCTTACCTTATTCCTCCATAACATCTGCCTCTGCATGGGAATTCATATACACTACTTACTTTCATACTCACCTGCAGTGCTTGAATGAGAAAATGATGATTCATCCAAAAATCTGTCTTAAATTTGGTCAGAAATGATCATGAAGAAGGTCTTAAAAGCATTAAATTTAAGTGTCTAATACCTGTAGACACCCTGAGCTAATCAGTTAAATTGTTATCAAGTGACAATTACATGTTACAGCTTCAGTCTGTATGACGAAATGAGCAGTGAAGACATGATGTGTGACGCTTGTGACAGGCATTATTTTACATTTTATAGCAATAATCAAAAGCAACAATAGATGAATAGACGAATATTGCTACTTAAGGCTTCAACCGCACAGATTAGCCTTGTGTATTCAATCATGAGAGAGCAAAAAAAAATTTGAATTATCTGTTTTCCCCGTGAACTGAGCAACAGGTTTAAACGTCCCTTTGTTTCAGGTGCAGTAAATATGTTTTTCTGCACTTAACCCTGACTGCAGTGCTCAGCAGCACTTAATCATGGCCGCTATTCCAGTGGT
Organism: Epinephelus fuscoguttatus; assembly: GCF_011397635.1. Classification (NCBI taxonomy): domain Eukaryota; kingdom Metazoa; phylum Chordata; class Actinopteri; order Perciformes; family Serranidae; genus Epinephelus; species Epinephelus fuscoguttatus. Next base: position 37,479,498 of record NC_064761.1, read on the forward strand.
TTGATACTTGTGATAAACAGACACATCTTATTTATTTGGTTGAACTTCCAGTTTGCTTTGCCACTGGAAGTGAGTGTTATATTTATCTCTTGTTTGGATTGAATGGAATTGAGCAGGAGGCATATCTTTGCTAGTCTTATTGGATATTAAATAGCGTTATTTTGCGTGATCGTGCCCTTATTCTGGCAATTGGATTTGGCGTCTTTGACCTTTTCTCAGGACTACGAGGACTTTGCTTGATTGACATCTCCCTTACTCTCGTCTTAGTTTTGAGTCACCTGCTGCAGGGGTGGGACAGCTGACAGTGTCATCATTCTTGATGCTATTTGGTCCGCTTTAAACAAACCCTGGTCCGCTTCCAAAGATAGTTCGGTTCGTTTGGAGTGGTGTGAACGCTCATTCGAACTCTGGTGCGGACCAAACGAGTGAACTCTGGTCCGCTTGAAAACTGGGGGTCTGGTGTGGTTCGCTTACAGTGGGAAATGCAAATGGACTATCTAGTGAACCAAAGAGAGGAAGTGAACCAAAGAGAGGAAGTGACATAGAGTGCAGTGTATTTTGGGTAGAAAAAAAAGGGAAAGTGGGAGGGGATGGATTTCCGTTTTCAGTCCTGGCCAAACGATGAGCCGGGTTTTCTTCTTCCTCATGCTTTTTTTCCTTCCTGGTCAGTGGTCATTTCGGGCAATAACTGCGCGATGTTGTCTAGGTGGTTTGGTCCACTTTAAAAAGTGCAGTGTGAAAGTGAACCGAACCAAATGAATGTGTAGCATTTTTCGGCATTCCCCGTCCAATTGAACCGAGTCCCCTGGACTATCATGGTGTGAATGTGCCCTTAGAGTTTGGTGACATCATGCCACTCCCAGCGTAGCTCTACCATACTTCAACCTGACTAATCAGCCAGGATTATTAACAAAACTTGTGTGGCTTGGCCTTTAAATCTGACAGATCAAAATAATTGTTGTACATTTAAATACCACTAAGCAAGAACATACTGCTGTAAAAAAAAGTTTGTCCCTTTCCTGACAGAGGTACTTTCATCTGAGTTGTCATCACTAAATAATTGTTACAGTGTGGTGAAATATCTTCTGTAGTGCCACATGTCAACATTGTTTTCCCTGGACTGTATCTTTGCAGTGAAATATTACTCCAGCAGGCTCTGACAGGTGCCTGATGAGAAGTGACAGACTAAAATTTAAATGGACAACTCACACTTGGGTTTGTGCAGGATTTATAGGAGCCCATCCATGACTTATCTTTCCATAAACCACACACTCGTGGAAGGAAATATCCTTGAGTTGACAGGACCCACTCAACATGTTGGTGGGGACCTGCACAGCACAATTATAGTTATGTAATCCGTTTGAGTAATACAGAGTTGTCTCTGTTTCTCAATCTCAGCAGATTTCAACATACAGTAAAGGGCATCGCTTCAACAGTCTTCCAGGAATCCCGTACATCCAGAGAGGAGAAAAGGTAAGATAGCTTTTACTGTGTTGTGCTTCTTTATTTACTGTGTGCTGGTCTTGTTTTTGTCCTGCTTTTGTGCTTTCACGTTGGATGGTAGTAGAACTTATGTTTGAAAGGTCGTGCGTTGCACTCTAAGCGCAAAAATATGGACATAATTTAGCAAGTCAGGGTCAAGTTATTCTCAAAAACTAACATAAATTTGCCCATGAGGATGATTTGGGAACTTAAAGTTGTTCAGTGGTGAACACAGTAAAGCAAAATATGATTGTTCGTCCCCCAGTGTCAGTGCTTGTTAGTAAATCATTGTGTTAAACGGTGCATCTTAAAATGAGAATCGCTTTTAATTTCTCCTTAATGTAGTATCTCTGTGAGCTTTACAGCTTCAGGTGTAGTGTCTTCTCTGTTTTAGGGCCAAGCTTCAGGCCTTAAAGTGAAAGAAGGTTGCTACTGTATGTGCAAACAAAAGTTTTATGAAGCCTTTTGTGGTTTCAGAGGGAGCTTCGGGTTATCTGATAAAAGTCCTCGAGTGATGTCGTTTGAGTCAGCGATGGTTGCGGCTGAAGGCTGCAAGTTTGAAAGTGAAAAGAGTCTGTTGGTGTGGAGTTAGACAGAAGTGAGTTTACCAGACCTCTGTAGCTCCTCATCTCTGCTTGAGTCTCAAGGCTACATTAGCTGCTGCTAGCATCACCCAAATCTCTAAACGAACTGTTGGCTGTCGAGTTGTCTTGTGGGTGAGGCGGGCGCCAGATTTTAACAAGGGTAAAAAAAAAAATGTGTGGAATAAAAAAAAAGATGATATCGCTGGTTTTGCTGCATCGATTTTGACTTTTTAAAACTGTGAGTCTGATCATTTTAAAGGTGCTTTACTAATAGCTGGAGGCCTGTTTTAATGCTTAGGGCCTGTTTAATTTGTTAGACTGCTCACTCTGTGTTTTGTAAAATGACATAAGTCTAAAACCAATCTCAAGAAGTTGCTCTGAACTCACTTGCTACAATACCAAAGATGTTAAGCTCAGTTCAGACCAATGATTTGCGACAAGATGAGTTGAAACAGGCAACTATTTGCGATGTGCCGCTCTGCAACGTTCTAAAAACCTGCTGGTTCACACCAATGCAACTAGATGAGATGCTGTATCATCTCTATGCAACAATTCTCTGTACTTCTGTTCTGATTTGCAGCTTTTCAGGCTTATTTTTGGGAAAAATGAGCTCAAACACACTGTCTGCGGTCATTTTGACTTGACCAGCGGACGTAACTACAAACCGACTGGCTTTAGAATCAGGTGACATGCTTTATGTTCCAAAACCAGCTGCCCGCAATTTGAGCAGCGGAGTTGCAGGTGACACCATCAGCCGGCTTGAATCAAGCTCAGACCGGCCAGTTCACACCGCTGCAACTTTTCTCTGCAACGTTCTAAAACGGTTTTGTCTTGTTGTGAATGTTTGGTCTGAACTGGGCTTCACACCTGAGTGCTCATGCAGAAGAGCACTTGTACACGTTAAAACATGACAGTTGTCTTTGTGGGAGGCTGTTTGTCCCACCCTCTCCCACTGTGATTGGAAGTAACGTGCGGCACTCAGCGTAGAATAGATACTTGGTACCTTGTCAAGTTGCTGGAGTTTGTAGCAGAGTGTAAATAGGAGACACCTCAAGAAAACTCTTTCCTTTTCAACCAGTTAAGGTAGAGCTGGCGCTGCAGCTGCACATGTCACCGTCTTCCATTTGTTGTTGTTCAAACGTGCTGGTAGGCGTTCGTCTTCTTCTTCCTTTGGCATTTAATGGCAGACTAGAACACCTGTAGGCGTACATGCTGCCCCTTCAGGTCTGGAAGAATTGCATCCCTGATGACTTCGGTAATGGAGAAAAATTAGTCCCGCCACGTTTTCAGAATTTTGACGTCCACTTGGTACCAAAGTATCAGTTCTTGTGACATCCCTAATCTCAGCTGGCCGAGGTTGATTGCATTCATCGTGGTTTAGCTCATTGTTAAGAGCACACATTATGAAGCCATGGCCACCTCTTTTATTTAATTTTTCAGCTTCTACGATGTTATGTTAAAAGCTCTGCGTGGACAATGCAGCCACATTCTCGCGTAACCCTGTTTGGTCGTCTCTTCCGAACATGCCAGGATTTTGTCTTTCAGAATTGGGCTTTCATTAAGACCACATTCCAAAAAAATTGTAGCACCTCACTCTTCTCCCACAGATCACCTCCATCGCAACAGGCTTTTCTCATCTCTGCAAGTGCCAGACAAATGTTGCATTAGTGTCATGTAAAAGTTAGATATATTCTCGTATGTCTGTTCAGACCGACTTGGCTTTGGATCAGATTTGCACCAGATTTAGGACTTCGGGATTCACAGAAGGTTATTTAAAAAAGCAGAGACTGTATTTTAAATGCAAATATATTTTAAAGAATTTATGAACATGTAATAATTTCAGTTGTCTGAATGCGGCCTGTCCCTTTGGGATTTGCATGAAGTGGGTTGTTCTGTTTGAGGAAACGAGCACTCTTAAGCCAAGTTGCTCTTCAAAACCGTTCCAGTCCATGCAGGGAGGTGTAATGTTCTCTCTTAGCAGCTGTTAATATTACCGTGATCTCCGCTGACCCACAGCACTCATGGGATGTAATCAGACTTTAATTACACCTTCTTAATCACTTGAAGACAATCTGTGTGACAAGACAGCTTCTCACAGTAAATGTGCTGTCCTTAACGTCTACTCTGGCCCCCGTCGCCTGACTAACAAAAAAGTAAATTATGATTATGTTTTCCTGCTTTTCTGCAAATTTATTAAGTTTCCTGTTTGTGGTTTTAAACTATCTAATCTTCTCCTCTCCACATTTCAACTGCCTTCCCTTTAAGAAATGAAGCTTGTGGGGCAGGCTCACAGTGTTACCCATCTTAGGTCAGACTGAACCCAAAGCGATTGTGAAAAGTTCCTCTACAATCATCTTTATTATTCCTAGTGAAAGGTATGCACCACAGAACTGGCTGTGCTGAGTGACTCTGGCTCACGGAGTATGGCATTCCAAGTTAAAAGCAAACCAAACTGATATTGCCCTCAATACTGTCTTCATATTTTCTCCATATTTGGAAATGTTTACCTCCTCATGATGGTTGACAGAGGTTGGGAGAGGGGATGTGAGTCATTTCAGCTGCATAAGGCTTTCTAGGGGTGAGAGGAGTCTTCCAAGTGACTGCCATTTAGTGAAGCTAGCATTTTTCTGTGCTTCAATGATCTAAAGAGAAGCTGTGAGTATCATTCTGTGCTTAATTTCTGTTTCAATATTTTAGTTTTATGGCAGCATGTGTGTGCACAGTGAGAGAATGCTATTTGTTATTGTTTCAATTGCCTTACATAATATAATATAATGATTTAGAGGAAGCTAAAATCATTGATTGGTCCATGCTCTTTTGCCTTTTTTGATAACCATATATATATTTGCTGCTTGTGGGGAACTTGTCCACCTTTATGTCACTGTTAGATTGTAGGTTTGAAGTGTAAAGAAGATGCTGTTTCCTCGCATCAGACACATTTTAGACACATAATGTTCCCGTGCATCTCTGCAAATATGGAAAAGACAGGGACTTGATATCGACTGAGCTCACCAGATATTTTGGGAAAGTTTTTTTTTTTTTGTGTGTGTGTAAAAGTTCGGACTAAGTTTGCAGCACTGCAGTGAGAACATTTTTGTCCGCGAGACTGACCTTGTATACAAACTGTCTTGTCAGTTATATGAGGAGGTTAGAGATGAAGGTGAAAAGCACACAAATCTGTTGTGTCTGGCCGAACTGAATACATATTGTAGGATAAAAACTGTTAAATAGCCCAGTATGTTTTTCCTGCAGATGGTTTCTGGTTGTGTTTGTGTGTGTGTGTGTGTGTGTGTGTGTGTGAGAGAGAGAGAGAGAGAGAGAGAGATTGAGTTGGGGGCAGCTCGGGTCATTGAAGAATCCTGGTTTTGCAAACATACACTCTAACTGATATCTACACCTTAACAGGTCTGACCTTCCTCCTGGCTCTTACTTTCACACTTCAAACATTCAGTGGCAGGTGCCTGGCAGTAGTAGTAAATGATTTTACTTAGCTTTAAGCGCTGGTGCTGCTGACTTCAGTGATGGTCTGGTGTGATTATCTCTCACTTTTATCTTAAAATTCGCTCAGACTGTATCAGCGTTCAGCCTTAGAGCTAGTAACCCTGTTTGCGTGCTGATGTCAATTGTTTCTTTTTTTTCCCATATCATTTTACTTAATGCTGGATCTGTATGCTTGTACATTTATGAATATAAGCTACTAGAAGCCAGTTATCTGTTTATGAAGCAACACTTAAAGCATATTTTTAGCCATGCTTGTCCCTTTGTTTCCCACAGTTTTCATAGTGCTGACCAGTTCGAACCAAACCCTAAACCAAAACTTACAGCTGCTTTCATATTGTGCTATATATACTGTATGTTTGTGTATGTGTTGCTTTCCTGGGAACATGGCTCTCTTGTGCAGTCCACGAAAGCCAAAATGCATTTTAGACATACACCCATTGCATGTCTTTTTTTTTTTTTTTTTTTTTTTTATATATATGTGAACTCTGCAATGAGTAATGACCATATTATTTTTGGACCGCAACTGTTGAGCAAAAGTTAGCCATATAACTAATTTCTTGGTTCTAGATTGCAGACACTAATAATAATGCCATAATAATTTTATTTGTATCACACTTATCTAAACAAGGTCACAAAGAGCTTCAAAATGTGCATGAAAATAAGAATACAACATTTAAAAAAGAATGGTTTGCACAGAGGCAAAAGGAAATAAAACACAAAAATTACAAACCAAAAAAGTACAGATCTTTCCGGTAAAAACATGTTTTAAGCAATGATTAAAAAACGGGTAATGTGCGAGCCAGCCTAATCTCCTCAGGCAGTGAATTTCAGAGCCTCGGGCCTTGATGGCAGAAGCCCGGTCATCTTTAGTTACGAGCCTTGATCTAGGGACGACTAGTGAGGGTTGGATTGAGGATCTCAGGTCATGACTAAGAGCGTTGCTAGTCACAAGCTCAGCCATATAACTGGGGGCTAAACCATGCTGGGCTTTAAAAGTTATTAGACGAATCTCAAAATTAATTCTGAAGTCAACTGGCCACCAGTGAAGGGAGGTGAGAACTGGGAAGATATGTGACCTGTGATTTGCCCCAGTTATAATACGAGCTACAGCAGTCTGTACCAGTTGAAGGCAACCATTTGTGGTTTTGAGTTAAATGTCTCAACTACTATTGGATAGGGCTGCAACTAACGATTATTTTCATTGTCGACTAATCTGTCGATTATTTCTTTGATTAGTCGACTAATCATTTTATCGAAAAATGTGTTAAAATGTTGAAAAATGTTGGTCTGTCTCTCCCAAACCCCAAAATTATGTCATCTAATGTCTTGTTTTGTACTCACGCCAAAGGGTTTTAGTTCACTGTCATGGGAGAGTGTGTAAAGCTGCCAATATTTGAACGTAAGAAGCTGCAATAAGAGTATTTTGGGGTACTTTTATAGTACTTTTCTATGAAAAATGACTCAAACCGATAAGTCGACTACTAAAATAGTCACAGATTATTTTAATAGTCGATTAGTCATCGATTAGACGGCTAATCGTTGCAGCCCTACTATTGGATTGACAGCTGTTAATTTGGTACATGTCCCCTAAATTGTATAAACGTTGGTGATCCCTTCACTTTCAGTTCATCATCATCATCAGATCAAAGTTTCAGTGTGTCCAATACTTTGGTTTCTGACCAAATCCCTGCAAAACTGGTGGTCACTATTGACAGTACCATGGCTGTTTAAACAATGAAAGGTTTGTGCGGGATATTCTGCATTACCTTGTGAAAATTCACTCTGACCAATCAATGGTCTGCAGTGTTTTAACTCTGGTATCAGGTCATTTCATTTGGAATCCCGACCGAGATGGTGCCAAAAAAAGGAGCAGGTACTATCCGCTACTTTTGCCAATGGAAACCAACAATGAACAATTCACAGTGAGTCAAGCCGTGCTTACCATCCAGTGGAAATGAGGTTATGGTCTAATTTTATCGGATGTGCCTCAGGCTTTTGGTGCTGTTAGGGTGAAATGTTGATAACCATTTGACTTAAAGAGAAACTGTATAACATGTGAAGTAGAAATACAACATTTTTTCTTCTTAAAATTAAAAAAGTGGATTTCATAAGCAACAAAATGTTTCTTAGTTAAGCATACTCTGCTTTTCTGCGGCAGTCTTTCTTGGTCTAGTGCGACTGTTAGCTTATGGTGGCTACAGACGCTTTTTCACAACTCCCAACACTTGATATCACTGCCAAAGATTCCATTTAATGTCGGAAAAAGATGCACAGAGCTTTCAGCTAACTCCAATGTAAACCCATCTGTGACAATAATTGACGCTGAGAGCAACTGATGTCGTTTAAAGAGTACGAAAGTCTGCGTCAGGCGGGAGGGAGGGCTATGTTGATTGGTCAAACAAAACAAGACTTTCACCTGGGAGTCTGCAGCTCTGCGTCCTGTGTGAGACCAAAATTTACTGTTTTTAAAACATAACATAAGGTAATTTTAGAAAGGTTGTCATGTACATGTTTCAGCTATGCATCACAAATATATGCCAAAGGGTGGCCTCTGCATTGCTATCAGGTGCCGCGAGGTGTGACAAAGTGTTGGCAGCTAAATGTTAGCAAAGTTGAAATATTTAGTTACTGTATGACTGAATTGGTTCAGTTCTCTGACTTTATAAGTCTTCTCTACTCGTGCTACTGTCACATTATGCTTTAGCATTTAACATTATCCCACAGTTGCTCAGCAAAATTAACATAGTCTCACTTTAAAGGACTGTGACAGACAGCTGTGTGCACCAAGGCAAGGAAGATGACAGTAGCTTTATTGAGGAGTTAGTCAGGAGGAGTCAGAATTGATTGTCATAATAAAAAACTATGGGAAAACATCTAGAGTGCTTTGATGGCCTAATTACTTTTGAGTAGCCATCAAAGTTAATCATGCTGTAGCTGATTTTTACACACCCTGTTAGAGACTTTGTGTATTTAAAGATCAGCTTTGTAAGATCCACAATTATCCAACATAAATATTGAACTATTACCACAGAAATTCATTAGAATTATTGTAGTTCAATGCCAGTTTTATTTACAGTCACACTATAAAGAGTGTTGCAGTGAGCAGATCATTAACGAATACACTCTCAACAAGAGTGTTTTGAGATAGTTCATTGGCTCTACTAGTTTAATAAGCAGTGACAGACGCTCATCGTTGGTTACATCGGTCTCTGGCGACGTCTTCAACACTCTTAAAATGACTTAATCTGGTCTCACTCTACTTTGCAGCCCTTAATTTTAAGACGTTGCTATCCCCAGATTGGGAGAGATTGCATGTTTTCAGGACGAGTCCTCCAAATGAATCTTGTCAACAAATTAAGGCATGATTAACAAGAGCAATTACACTGAGGATCCAACTGAGCTGAGGAGAATCGAGCCAAAGTGGAGAAGATTATCTCTCTTATTAAGGAGAATCACTTTAAGGGTTTGATTACTTTCTGTTTCTGTCTTTAACTCTTGATTACTCTTTAACTAATGATGCCTTCTAAACAGCTATTTTTTTTGGTACCGTTGAGAGTTTTAGAGTGCAGATTGAGCACTGAGATTGTATGTGAACATGTGTGCAGTGTAGCATCTGTTTTTTGTTGTGGCACCAACAATAATAGAAGTGGAATTATTGCTGGTTAATTGGAATTGAAAAGCAGAAGTATAATTTTCCAGTGTATCGTAATATACTCTGATAGCATATTTGGCAGTTATAGCTCTGATACTCTTTTTTTTTATGTCAGTATCTGTTTGGAAATTCTGGATTTTGGGATTTTCTCCCAATCTAAGTCGAAGTTTTTCTCTTTCCCAGTCAATGTGGATGGTGAGAGTCAATAAACAACAATCTCTGACACATTATTTTCAATAGATTGCTGTTTTTTATGGGTGAGTCTTTGATTTTAATGTCGATTTGGCTGCATGCTGGTGGCCAGTGTGTGTTTGAGCATAATTCATCACCTCAGTTAAAGGTTTTCAGCACTCCCACACCCACTGCATGATGTCCTGAACCTTCATGGTTGGATGCTGGAAGATATGTGATGAGATGTCAGCAGCCTCCGCCAGACATTTATGTAATGTCTGAAGAATTCTGTTTTTATTTCAAAAGTATTTCGCTAAATGCACCCTGTTCCTTCATGTACTTTTTTGTACTTTTCTTTCTTTAGGAAAGTTTCCATCTTTTTGTAGAGCCCAGATTTCCCTCTGGAAAAGCCTCATATTGCTGCCAGTGAAGCCTGTGGCCATTTGTTGTGTTAAGATCTCTGAAATTCAAGGATTTTTAAAAAATATTTTCCACTTTTTTCTTTTTGTCTCATCAGATAGCCTGATCTTGAACATAGTACAAACTTAAATTAGCCCCTAATTTAAATGTTTGGTGTTAAAGAATTCAGTTTCAAAGCACCTGTATGGACATTTACAGTGTGCATTAAAGTACAATAAATTATTTTATTAGTGTCACTAAGATATAGTCGAGTATGGACGTACGGAGCCCGTTTACACCTGGTATTAACATGTATTTCGGTGATCTAAACCCATGTGGACATTTCATTAGTGCCTGCATCACTTAGGCTAGAAGGTCAGAGGGTCCTACGCAGTTATTACATCCATACTGTCACAAACTGCTGGCTAGCAGACCTGCTAGACACGTTAGTGGTTGTGTCGGTGCAGCTCGAAGTATAGCCTCCATCCATAGGGCAAAACTATGGACGGTCACGCAACACTTTGTCCAAGTCATCTCAAAATGGGCAAGTAATAGAGTGTTGGCGAGTGGTCACCAAAACAACCTTTTATTCGTCATTCATGACGTAGTCCTTGTTGGGGATGCATGAGGACACATTAGCGTTTACACTGCATATGGTTTGTGGTCACATGCTTCCGAGACCACCAAGTGGTTTAAGTAATTGGATCAAAATGCATCTTCAATTTTGATCAGATCACCAAAGACACAGGTTAATACCAGGAGTAAACAGACCCACAGTCTTGAAATATTTCAGCTTTGTGTCATTAATCCATTTGAAATCCTATAAAGATAGAATGAGACACATTTCCTCTGTATACAAAAACAGATAGACGTTGCCAGATTTACTCTTAGCCACTAGCTAGATGTTCAGAATATCACAAGATCACACAAAAATCCATCTTGTCAGGCTTCAAGAAATGCGTTTGTGACTGAACCATGGTGGTTCTGACCAATAAGCGTCTTGTAAGGAGCTTCTGGCAGCTACAGGTGTAGTTTAAGTGTGTGATGACATGGTGAGGTGACTGTTCAAAACAATGGCAGTGTAGACAAGTGTGTAGGTTTTGGGTCCTCCACCAGAAAATGTTGAGTATTAAACACTTGATTTTCTGTATTCTAGGGAATTTCAATGCACCAGTAGTCTTCTGCTACTTTCCTGTTTTTGTCGGGGGGACAAGTGCACATGTTTTAAATATTAAGGGAGACGTGTCCCCTTAACTAACCTCCCCCTCTACACCTATTAGAGTAGATGCTGCAGTGGCATCAGTTATATCAGAGCTGGAGAGTATTTCTTCTCTGAAAGAAGTGCAAAAAAGGGCACTGAAGGCTTTTCTTGATGGAAAGTTTTTGCTCTGCTCCAGACTGGCTTCAGCTTCCGTAATAGATGGTAACAGACAGATGGTTCGTCCAATCACCTGCCAAGTAGTTTTTGAAAGTCCCTGCCCTTTTCCAAACAGTTTCCAATGACAGCTTCTCAGATGGTTCTGTGCAACAAACCATCTGGTGCATCAGGTTACTATGATAGTGCCAACCATATTACATATTTAACTTGTATACGTGGCCTCACTGCTGATTACTGATTTAGGAAAAGCTGAGTTAACAGTGGCTTTTTTGATAAAGTCAGGTAACTCCTAAACATCAACAACTTTGTAGAATTAGTCGTCTTGTTTATTTGTGTGATGAGCGGACAAGCTGAAAGAAAAAAGGTCAGTTTCTCAAGCTGTGATGATCCTGTGAAAGTTTTGGGGTATTTTGTGAATGTTTTGTCTGTTTTTGTAGTCTATGTAGCTGCGTTAAATCACAAAGAAAGTTTTTTCTCTTGCTTGCTCCTTCTGTCTGTAACATCTTACCTTTCTCCCAAAATTCCTATCTCTTGTCCTAATATTGCTGCTAATAATAAATTCTTTATCAGTGTCTGGGATATCTGAAGACTTAGGAGCAGGCATTTTGTGGTGTATAAACCACAGCAAACCAACACTGAAACTTTTACCTTTCTGTTGAAATGATGTTGAAGTTTCAGAATCAATGACAAAAAACACCAGATTCCCAGGAAGTTCCTGTTTGCGGTGAGCGTTGGTGATCTGATCCCAACGGCCGTCATGTTTTACATATAATAATAATAATAATAATAATAATAATAATAATAATAAAGTTTATTTGTATAGCCCTTTAAAACAGCCCAGAGGGTGACCAAAGTGCTTTACAATAAAATAAAATAAAACGGCAAAAGAACAACGGTAAAGGACAGCAATAAAAAACACAAAATAAACATGTCATAACAATCTTAAGTGTTAAAAGCTGTCTTAAAAAGAAAGGTTTTTAAGTTTTGATTTAAAAAGACCTAGGTCAGTGATGGTGTGCATGTTGGGGGGGAGCTTGTTCCACAGTCTGGGTGCGGCCACCAGGAAAGCCCTGTCACCCCAGTGTTTGTAATTGGACCTTGGGACCTCCAACAGACGCTGGTTTGACGACCTTAGGGTTCTGTTTCTGACTTGTGGCGTGAGAAGGTCGGATAAATAGGGTGGAGCAAGTCCGTTAAGAGCTTTAAAAACGAATGTTAAAATCTTAAAATCGATTCTAAAATGGACAGGAAGCCAATGAAAAGAGTAAAGGACAGGAGTGATGTGCTCGCGTCTAGGATTGTTCGTTAAAAGACAGGCTGCTGCATTTTGCACGAATTGTAAACGACTGATGGATGACTGGGAAGTACCAACATAAAGTGCATTACAATAATCTAGCCTTGAGCTAATGAAGGCATGAATAGCTTTTTCCAAGGTCAGCACGATTAAGGAATGGCTTCACCTTGGCCAGAAGGCGCAATTGAAAAAAGCTTACTTTAACCACATATGGTTGTTGAGAATTTCTGTTTTCTGTTCATCAACACTTGCCAGTAAACAACAGTAATCTTTAACATTGTCACGATGACAGTGGAGTGATTGTGTGCCAAAAGTGACATTTTCTCTGTGCCCCTATCATTTAGGATCACCACTAACTGATTAATCTCAGATTAGTCAGATGCTCAAGGCTAATGGGACACTTTACACAATGTGACTGATTCACTTGCTCGGCATGCAGTGACAGATGCCAGCCTCTAAAGATGGTCAAATTACTGAAGCATGTTGTTGGCAAAACACAGAGCTGTTATTGATGTGCCAAAACATATAAACTGCAAACCACATGAATCAGATTAGAATGATGAAAGTATGAATGATGTCAGTGGACATGGTCGGTGTTACAACTTAAAACATTGTTTGATTTTTGAATGTCAAAAAAATGAAGTGAAACCAAGTAATGAACAAGGTCATTAAATATCACTGACATTTTCTTTACTGGAAATTCAAAAAAGGTTCTTCACTTGAATTTAAACAAAATGGAAGTGTTCACATTAAAAAAAAAAAAAAGAAAACACTTTTCCGAAACCATAATGAAAAATCAGCTATGACCAGGGATGCGTAAGGGGTCAAAAAGAAGTTTAAAGCTGGTGCTATAAGCTTTCTTGAGTAACTCTTCATCCATTTTGAATGTTATTCTTAACCAAGCCGTGGTTTCTCTTGATCTTTATTAAAAAAAAAAAAAGAAGAATTTATTAGCTGAACATTGGTATCGGCCCACATTTGCCTTGTTGACTGCCATTAGCCTATTGGCAGATTTGATGACGTTCACGGATGGCAGTGGCCGATGTTTTTCTGTAGGGTCACATTAATTTTGCGCAGGGTAAAAAACAGGGCTTCAGACTAATGGCTACAAACTTAAATTAACGAACAGGTACAAGAAGAATACAGCTACTTTACGGCAAATGGACTCTCATTGTTTTGTTACGAGATGGTGAATAGCAGCCGGCATCCCGTCCTTCCATGGACACAAACGTGTTTGTGATGAACAGAATCCGAGTAACAAAAAACTGAGTTACATTGTGATGCATTCAAGCACTATGTGGTAAAAAATGAGCATTGGGTGAAGATAAATTCTTAAATTCTACTTTGTCATGAGGTGTTGAATGTAATATTGAATAAATAACAACAAAAATAAAATAATAATAAAAATATATATATATTTTCCCACCCAATTAAAGAAAAAAAAATCTGCCCACACAACCTTTGTTTTACAAATATCTCCGTCCACACTAGAACGCAAAAAGACCAGGCTAGCTACAATGTTAGCACCACCAGCCATGCTGACATTGCTAACGGTGGTTACAGAGCTAACACTGACAATACAATCAACAATGCTAAAGGGGTTTTATGGCTAAAAAACTGAGCTGCTTACTCACTCACGCTAGCTGGGGGAGACCAGAGGGTGGGCACAATCTGTCCCCATTTACGCTTTTGGTTCGGGACGGTGAGTGCGGTAGTGGCTGGATGAGCAACAATGCTAACACCAGCTAGCTCCCACCAGACCTGGTTAGAGCGCAGTGCAATAAACTGAAGAGTAGCAAATTTAACCAATAATAACAACCAAATGCAACTGGGCAAAATTATTCTCGGTGGTTAACCGCTTAACCATTGATATCCCTTGTTTCAAGTAACAGAAGCTGATGATGTAGAGCTTTGTTCTAGTGTTTGAGACATTAAGGCAGTGCTTAACTGAGTGGGGCGATTTCTGCTTTTGTGCTACATCAGGCACAACACCTTTTGTTCTGCCACAGTCGCATTGTGTCATTGTATCTGCAAGTCGCTGGTGTCAGCAGCAGAAATTTTACCCCATCACTCTTTGAAAGAGCCGTGTTAACAGAGCTGCATTTATCCGTCTACTGGCACACTGTACATGTGCATATTTCACGTGGCTCATTGGCAGGATTAATTGCCAACGGGTCCCCTGTGGTCCAGGAATGCAATTACCTACTGACCCAAATCATCCTCTTGGCTGGAAGTCGCTGTCTCTGTTCTGGCAGAGTTACACCTGGGACTGAGTCTTCACTTAACCTCACACTCACCCCTCCATGCGTCCTTACATCAGGGCAGACTATGATTTTTATGTCGATGTGGTTGTTCAGGAATTAAAGATGCCCAGTGACCTTCTGATTTCACCTCCTGATCCGTGCCAGTGTGGTATCCTCTGTAGTATTAAATTAGGACGTATCTGTTTATAGCAAGGCGTCCTTTATCCAAGCTGCTCATTTAAAGTAAGGAAAGCTTTTTTTCCCATTTAAGAACCAAGCATAAACATTTTAAGTCTATTGCTTTGATACGTCAGTTATGAGAGAGATTTGAGGCTCTGAGGTACAAGTACTTGTAACATGGGGACTTCCATGACTAACATAATTTGTCAATTAATCAATTACCGTATCAGCTGACATGTCTTCTGCAACAATTTTTATATTTGATTAATAATTTGAATACATTTTAGGCAACAAAAATCCATTGTTAGGTTTAGAAAAAAAGAACAGGGTTTGGCTTTATAAACTTAAAGTACACGGACACTGCTCTCCTGGGTGAAAGTCCGTGTTTGTTGGACCCATCCAACACCCTACCCATCCCCCACTTGGACTTGCGCCACCTTACTTTTCATTCTTGTTCCGGGCCTTTCCCCCTGATGCCGTTAAACAATAACAGCGACCGGCTGTGTATCATGCTGACATTAAAGGACAGCTTTTTTTCATCAGTTTCTGACGCTGCAAGTCACTGCGCTGGATTTAGACGACTTTGGAGTGAGACCGGGGTCATTTATCAAATTCATAACTCGCATAACTCCCTCTGGACACACGTGCTGAGTTCTGTTTACCTCTGAAGTTGGAGGTTGGAGCTGGGATTGAGGTCAGCCCCGAGCTGACTGCATTCCAGTACAAGTCATCAACCATAACAATACCAGTTCTAGCCAAGTTATCCATTCTTAGCAATACCAGTTCATACACTGTAGTAACATGTCCACAGATAGACACAGATCACACAGAAGTGCTGATTAACAGTATACTTGACCACAACTTTCACTACTTTTGAGGCAAAGTGGAGCCATATTGGATTTTGAGGTCAGGGTTGGGGAGGTTCCTGTGGGTTTATAGAGTTGAAATTTCAAATAGGCGTCCGGGATATTCAGACTCCGCACTATAAATCTCTATTATTTTTTCACCCATGTAGTAGTACTCTTCAGCACCTGACTTTGATGTGTAAAATGGGCACACTTCTCCATTAATCAAGCGTTGTGGCTGACTAAGCCTAACCAAACCTTAACCATTGTGTTCTTGCCACAACCACAGTTTTTCCTAACCTCAACCATGCTATAGCAGCCATGCACAGATTTTTTGAAAAGGAGAAATTAAACACATTGGCATTGAATAAAAAAATAAACTCCCAACATTGAACATACTCTGGGGTTTGCAGAAAAAAAGCCTTATAGTGAAGGTAACTAAAGCAGCTTATCAACATTATTAATAGGTCTAAAGTGGGCTATTTATGATTATATACTACTTTAACTTTGCAGCATTGGCAGTGAAAGCAAACAAACCTGTCCATACACTATTAAATTCTCTTTTTTCCTCTGAGACGTTTCCTTTGTT
This sequence comes from Epinephelus fuscoguttatus, assembly GCF_011397635.1. Lineage (NCBI taxonomy): Eukaryota > Metazoa > Chordata > Actinopteri > Perciformes > Serranidae > Epinephelus > Epinephelus fuscoguttatus. The sequence continues at coordinate 37,495,816 of NC_064761.1, forward strand.
GAATTTGGAATCCATTGCTAGCCTAGTAAGGGAGACTCAAAACTAGCTACCACTATTAAGGTTTGGCAAAATTTAGATGTAAAGGCGCCAGGCCACAGAGGTATAGTGCACACTTAAGTTCACAAAATGTTCATATATTTTTTATTTGTTGTATGGGCTGCACACTTTGAAAGTTAAAAAATGTAAGAATCACTGAGGCCCACAACAATAATTAACGAAAATTAAAAAAAAAAAAGAATTATGATTTAATAATTCCCATATACTGCTAATTTTTCGACGGAATCACTGGTTGGCTACTCCTGGTTTACACCAACTTGTTCACGTAGAGTCAGTAGGTGATTTTTGTTGTGGAGGAGCCGAGGGCTGCAACTACCAATTCTGTTTGTTCCAGTTTTGATCTGTAGATTATTTTTTTGAGTAATTGATTCATTGTTTAACATTAGAAAACAGTGAGAAAAGCCAGTTAAAATATCCCAGATCCTTAATTGACTTCATCAAATGTCTTATTTTGTCCAAGCAACATGTCAAAACCCCAAAATATTAAATTTACTCCAATGCAAAACCAAGAAAAGCAGCACATCCTCACAGAACCTGGAAATATCTCGTTTTTGTCATTTTTGCATGAAAAAATGACTCAAACAATTAACTGTGTTGATCAAATAATTGATGAACTCTTTACAATGTTTGCCTCATATATGTTGTTGTTTATGATATCATTTGCTCATACTGATTAACCTAAAATTGGATTCCGAGCACGATATGAAACAAACAAACACACAAAAGTAAAGATCCAAAGCTTAACTAAATGGAGGCCATTTATTTCTGCTGCTGTTGAGAGCACTAATGCAGCAAGATTTAGACTTTAAAGCACTGCTAATGCTATTACAAGTGTATGGGAAGAGGTGGAGGGGACTTCCACATACCGTTGGTTTGTCACAGCATAAAGAGAAAAGCCTCTTTGTGTCTCCACATGTGCATTTACTTGCACTGTTCTCATGTCATGTCTAAATACGTAAGAGTCTAAGGGCTGTGGTCTGCCCCAGAATGTGCTTCATTAATGGATTATCTAATTGTATATGGTGTAGCGTGCATTGTGGATAAAGACCATAGCCACTCTAAGCATTCACACACAGCCTGTGCTCTTTACATGGCTTGAATGTTTTGTGAGCTCCCTGTATGTGTGTGTGTTTTTTTTTTAGGTTGCATACTGTAGGGTTTAAACTGAGGGTGAGAGGGACCTTACGTGTCAGGTTTGAGGTCACTTGTGTTAATATCAGACAGATCCAGTACATTAGATGCATTAATCTCTTAAATCCCTCCACTGTCCCAACTTTCATTTGTTGTAGAAGCATCAAATTAGGAAGAAACATCCAAAGCAAAGCCCTAGATTTGTTTTGCCACCTTTCAGGGATTGCACTTGTTATCCAAGAGCTCTCCTCTGTGCTGATGTTTCCTGCTAATGATAAAAGCATCGAGAAGTAAGCCTCGGGCATTTTGTCTCCCACACTTAGTAACTTTGTCTCAATGAAAATCAGTTATTGTAGAGCTTTTGTTTCTATTAATGTCATTATGAGACAACACTGTTCGTTTGCAGGAAGGCTTTTGTGAAGAAGGGTGCTAATTTTTCTGCTGTGCGCTGCTCTTGTGGTTTGTCTCACTGTTTGTTTTGTTGCATGGTGGAGAAAGAACCGTTTTCTTGACAATCACACATCATGATTTTCTCTTCTAAAAAAAAAAAAGAGCATCAGTTCCAAAGATGAAGATATTTTCAATGAATCTGTCTCAAGAGAAATTACTTGGGATTCAATTAATTCATGAATGGTTTATACAGAGATAATCGACAAACTTCTGTGTTCCCTGTCTAAATTCAAAAGGGTTTTGCCAGTCCATGAACGCTTTTTGTTTGTTTTTTCACCTGCTGTAGCAGTTTGTGAAGTTTGAGTCATGGGTTATCAGGTGATCCGATCTGATGTGCAAGAAGATGCAGGTGGAGGAAGATTTCGTAGATGGCTTTCTGACAGAACAGGATTTCTTGATTAAGATTAGGAAAAAGTCACACTTTGGGCTAAATAAATTGATTCTGTCATAAAGGGCTTTCTGGGAGAAAGCCAACAAGAAAAATTTCTCTGTGTGCCTGGCAGTCAAGTGAATGGGCGTCATTTTGTCAGGTAGTCAGCTCCTATATTACATTCATGTGTCTGCCACATTCTCCGGAGATGTAAGCAAAGTTTTGGCCAGCTAAAATCCAAACACACGCCTTCTGATATGATAAAATCACATTTGATTGGATACATGTTCATTACACGATCTAAAGTCATCAAAATATTTTGTGTTACAGGAAGAGAAAAGAGAGGGATTCTAGTCTAGATATCATTTTTTTAAACATATATTGATACACAAAGAAATAACTGAACTATCAATTAGGGCTGCCACGATTAGTCGACTAATCAATGACTAATCGACTATTAAAATAATCGGTGACTATTTTAGTAGTTGACTAATCGGTTTGAGTCATTTTTCATAGAAAAGTACTATAAAAGTACCCCAAAATACTCTTATTGCAGCTTCTTACGTTCAAATATTGGCAGCTTTACACACTCTCCCGTGACAGTGAACTAAAACCCTTTAGTGTGAGTACGAAACAAGACATTAGATGACGTAATTTTGGGGTTTGAGCGAGACAGACCGACATTTTTCAACATTTTAACACATTTTTCGATGAAATGATTAGTCGACTAATCGAAGAAATAATCGACAGTTTAGTCGACGATGAAAATAATCGTTAGTGGCAGCCCTACTCTCAACACAAGATCTCTGGATTACAACCTGGAAAAAGTGTTTTATATTACATGGTTTTTAAGTAAATTAATGTTGTCTATAACGCCGCATTCCTTGTATTCATGGTGAGATCTGCTTCTCCGTCAAGCTTTTTAAGGTAAATGTGGTTGAAGCATGGCGATTTTACAGCTCACAAAATCTCCGTTCTGTGACACTGTTGTCAGTGACAGCTGAGCCATCATAGTACCCAATAACCAATCATAATAATGCAGCACCACTGGAAGCCTCTGCAGAATCTAATGGTTTTGACAGGAGCACAGAGCTTGATGCCGACCCTCTGTGGTATGGATACCAGTCTCTCTGCATGTGCTCTCTGTAACATGGATACTGCACATGCAGACAAAATCATATAATGGTTTTGGTATTGAGGTACAATCTAATGATGCATTAAAGTTACATTTGAGTTTGATAGGATCAGTACAAATGTCATCATCTTCCTGACCAGTTTAAGTGCTTGAGTGCAGGAGGGTGCAGTGGCTCCAAATACTGTATGAGATATGGGACAGTACTAAATTGGTTGTTACCTGTTCAGATGCTTTTTGTGGCTATTATTATCACATCTCCAGCACTTCAGACTTGTAGAAAGTGGACATATTGCCTCAAAAAGTCTGTAAGAGAGCCCTCAGAGACTTGACATGTTCACAATTGGACAGTTGGTAACCCTCACAGACTTCATTAGAAATGAATGTCAAAGTCTGAGGATCTGTGACGGTGGACTTTGGGACTGGGTCATGGGGCAAGTGGCAAACAGTAAGGAGGACTCAAATGCAGACACAGAACAGGTCATGTATATTGGTCAGTGTTCATGCTTACATACTGGAAAATCATCAGTCAAACAACACAGACAGGTGACAGGTGACAATACAAGCCTGGTAGGCAGGTGACTGAGTCAGGTGCAACTCAGTAGAGACAACCTGTGGCCAGGTGAGGAATGACATACTGTCAAAAAAAAAAAAAAAAAAAATCCAGAAAACACCGTGAGATAAGGGAGGGAGACACTCAGACGCTGCGTCTGTCTGAAGCTGAAGAAGAAACAGGAACATAATGTACAAGTACAGGGCTCGTGTATTGGTAGGACCAAAATCTGAATCGATGTCTGACTGGAACAGAACTTTGCATGTACAAACAAATGTGCAATGAATCTCATACAGAGGCTGTTTCTCCATTTTTAATGCTGTTTGAAGTTAAAAGTAAAATAGATATCTGCACAGCTGAGACTCAGTAGAAAAGTAGTGCAAGTGAAATACTTGAGATACTGAACATGTTTAAAGGAAGTACTTGGGTACTTGGGTTTTGTAATGACAACATTGTACTCACTAAAGTGCATGCTGGTTCTGGGTGTGTTTTTCCTCACTCCATATTCCCATTTTACTTTTAACGATCTTACTCAACATAGAAACACAAGTATTCTTTCAGTTTGTGACTGACTGACAGGTTAAAGGGATAGTTCGGATATTTTGAAATGGGGTTGTATAAGGTACTTATCCATAGTTAGTGTAATCGTCAGCTACCGTCAGTGGCTTTGACGGTAGCATAGATCAGGAACCGAAGCTGTTAACAGCTTCCCCATCTGAACAGGCTGTCTGATGGTAAGATGAAGTGTTGAAAGTACTCTAATTTTAACATATACTTAAACTGATACTGATATTTTTTTATGTGGCCAAAGTATGTTTTGCTGCTGCACCCGTCATCGGCAGTACTACACTTAGCTTCTGTGTCGGCAATCCTGCAGCTTCTCCAAACTGGGGTCGTGCCATCAGCCATACTGTCCCCTATCCCTTTAATACCATAAACTCTATTAAAGTAATACATCTACCCACCGATACGTGACCGGTTGGTTCGTGGACTCCTGTTTTGAAGCCTTGAATTTGGCATTTTGGCCGTCGCCATCTTGGATATTGGAGCCAGAAGTGATCATGTTTGGGTAAGAGGGTGGAGCTGATTGAGAGCCTTAAGTGATGTCTTGCAGACAGCCTGGCACTTAAAGCGTGTTGCTCCTTAATTATGCACATTTTTAAGCCTTAGTAATGGGTAAATTAAATTAAAACCCACCCCCCTACAGTTGTCATGAAGGGGGGAATTTGCTATAGAGATCAGAATCATTTTTTGTACCTGGCCGTAAACTTGTTTATTTCTGCTGTAAAGTTGGGGGTCTATGGGGATTGACTCACCTCTGGAGCCAGCCTCAAGTGGCCATTAGAGGAACTGCAGTTTTTGGCACTTCTGCATTAGCTTCATTTTTCAGCCTCGGAGGTTGCTGCTTGGTTAACACAAAAACACACCTCACATTATGGATGCTGCGATCCAACTTTTTCACTTTCGATCCGATACCGATCCGATACCAGCGCATATTTCCATCTCTCTGTTCTGACCAATAGGTTCACTTTTTTTAGTACTTATTTTGTAATGTGGAATAATAGAAAAGGCTTGATCAAGTGCTATTACTCAAAATGAGAGTAAGATACTTCCCGAGATGAATAGTCCACAACAGTAGGTTATTATGACAAAACTTGAGCCATTTATTAGATATTTACATTTTTACACGTTTATACTTTTAATACACGTTTTGCATTCAGCCATTCCGTCTTTTTTGCTTTTCAGAAGGAACCACTGACATTTTGTTCAACTATCCACGCTGTTTTTCACCCGGTTGTTGTTATCACATGACCTCCCCCTCCCGCTCTCCTCTCTTCTTCGTGTGTTACAATGAAGTGCTGGATGGAAAAGCTGGAGCGGATTTGTGGAATGGAGTGCTAGTATTGCAGTGCTAGTATCGCACTTTTCCCCTGCAGTGCGATCCGATCCGATCCACGTTTTTTGGCTGGATAACAGCATATTTTCGATCTGCGATCCGGATCGCAGCATCCCTACCTCACATTGTAACACAGGACGTGCTGCGTGAATTCTAGCAGTAGGAGATGGAAATCAGAAGGTTTTTAGAAGGATTTTTTAGAAATCTCTAGCTCTCATGAAGATATGTGTATTTTCATGTACAAGAGGTATTATCAAAAATTGAAACTAAGGCTTTGAAAGACACTCTGCAGCATTCAGCCCGCTCACCTTTAAGTGAGAGCCGGCTGTATTCTCGGTCCAGGTGAAGCTCTCATGAATGGTTTTCAGGTCAGGTATAAATCAGAGGAGCCACTTGTTTTCTGTCAAGGGTATTTCCTGCACTCTGGTCTGCCCTCAGGCAGATTCCTGTAAGCCCAGTGGTGCTGTACTGTACCTAGTTCAGAAAAGGTAACGTGCACTAATTTAATTTGAACATGCCTTTCACTTTGCTGCGATGCTGTGAAGAAGTGGTTATAAATACACCATAAAGCCCAGGGAAAAGGCCAAGGTGTTTTCAGGGATATGTATTTTTCATTGGTTTGGTCTACCTTTTCAGGCTGTAAACATTAAGGCCCAATCAAACCGTCCATTGTAGGAGCACTTAGAAAGCATGTGTCCACAGAGGAAATGGACCCACTGCTCCTCAGCTTTGGTAGATCTGTATGAGAATAATGTTTGGGTCAGCTCTTGTAAAAAAAAAAAGAGAAAAAAGGCATCATGAGTATTCAAACACATCACATAAAGCCTATAAAAATAGCAGAATGATCCTGAGTGAAGCATGAAGACGGAGATGAAGGTTAGAAGAAGGGTGTGACGCTCTACGCTTGTTTTTAGTCTCTTTCAAGCCTGTCCATCATAACCTGATAAATAAAGACCTTTTCAGGGCCTAAATTGCATTTCTTTGACAGATTGTGGGTCTTTAGAAATGTGTTAATGGTCTCATGTACTTGGATGATCACTTGTGTTTGATAGCAAATTGCTCTATCTGAATGTTTAATGGCTCTGATAATTTGAGTATTTAGCTCATTGTGTTTCTTGACTTGGTCTACAAGGCTGAAAATAGTTTAACCTAAGTTATCATAATGGATTTGGCATTGAGTGAAATTGGCTCATTTTATGTGACGATTAAAAAATATGCCTGAACACTCTGAGGGTCAGTGGTGTGACAGCAAATCTGTATGAATAACCTATTTAACTGGGCTTAATCTAATGTAAATACATGCCCTGTCTGCAGGAAATGCATGGTTAATTAGATGCAGTTATGTAAGGTCACATCCCACAATAGCAGTGTAGCTCAGGTTAGATGGTGGTGGGACTCCATGATAAGCAGCTCAGTCACCAAAAGAAAATGTCAGCATTGTATGTCTCTGCAAACTTCGGATATGTTGCATTTGCACATTTCAACCATACATCAATGTTGCTAGAGTGAGGTTCCTTTAAAATCAACTACAATAACAGGTACCAGTTTCATTTATATAAAGGAAATTAGGGCTGCTACTGACTAAGACTTTCCTAGTCGACCAGCAGTCGTTATGTAAGGCCACTATTTGACTAGTCGCCTACATGTTTACGATATTAATGTAATAATCAAATGATATATTTTGGGCGGGGAAACACAACGGTTGGCAGTCTCAGGGGCAATCGGGACAAGACCGAAAGTTAAGCTGCCGGAAGTTGGAGTAGGGCTGGTGGGAGAGGTGGTGGATGGTTCCAACAAACAACCCCAACCTTGACCCGGGAGAGCGGTGTTCAGATCACGAAAGATTATAAAGCCAAACCCTGTTGATTTTCCCAAACCCAACCATGTGTGTTTGTTTTTGAAGGAAAAAAATGTAAATTTGCGGTGTTGTATCGATGTAGTGCATTTATTTTGAAAGAGACGTTATGTAAACGTTAAATTTTCTGTGAAAACTGAAGTGTATTTTGAAAAAAACAAACAAACAATGCATGCAGAATTCAACACGGCATCCCAGAACGTCAACAACCAATGCGCCCAGGGTACCTTGCATATCTTATCTAGATGTGGAAAGTCCATGACCAAGCGTTGTTTTGTGATAATGTCGGAGTGAGAATGTGTTGAAATGCTTCATTTAATGTTGAGATAGTCTAGTAGTTCTTGCATCAACATTGTTATCTACTAGATTTATGTAAAATCATGTAAATGATCATCTGTACTATTTGTTTGCACCATGCTTGTACCAGCATTAGCAACATTACAATTCTGCTTTAAACCTCCTGGGTTGGCTGCAGTTGTCAGCTGAGAGACAAACACAAACCTTTGAGCCCATCTGACCTGCGTTTTCCACCATTTCTGGCCAGATCACCAATTACACAACTCCTTCTCTGCTGGCTGCGTCCCCAGATGTTTTAGCACAGAATGTGCTGAAACCCTTTTGTTTGTGTTTGGATCTGCAGCTCAGAGACTGTAAGTCGAAGATCAATCACATTTAGTGGATGTGTTTCAAGTCCTCCACCTCTCTGGGAAAAAAATCAAAGCAGTTGGTTACATATTAATGCTACTGTATATTAAGTCATGTCTTGGTTTCGTAACTCATTTCCACTCAGATTTCTTAGCTGTGAGTACTGGTTTTAATAATTACATGTGTTTGGCTGTTAAACTGGCTGACTGTTTGTATTAGGAAGGTTCCAGGAGTGAGGATGTGTTATTGCGTGTGCAAAGCATGGAGTTGCTGAAAAATAATATTAGCACTCAGTAAATCTACCTGGGGTAAATAAAGGTATAAATAAAATATCCAAACTGCATAGCAATGGTGCACAATTTAAGCTTATGGCAAGACAAGCAAACAGGAAGTGAGGCATATTTCCTTAACACTTAATAAGGTCCCCAGCTAGCTGTTACTGTACTTTCTCAGTACACTTTGTGGGGGTAGATGGCACAATCGTTGTGGTGTATGTAAACAGCAGAAGCTTGGCCTTGATGTTGGTTGTACAGAGTCGACTGTTTTCACTGTTCTGTACCTGATAGTATCCAAAAGTTGTTTTTAAATGAGAGAAACTTAACTGGATTTTAGAGGAATTTGTATGTCCAAGAAACAGTTTGTGAGGAATAATACTATGTGTCAGTGTATTACATTCAGATTGGTTAATTTATATAACACCTACGGTGTGGCAATGAAAACGTGTAGAACAGGACTTTTCAGTTTCAGATTCAGTCGGGCCGGGTTTTAAAATCACAAAATGTAGAAGGGCAAGATATTTTCAGATGTCTATTCAAGACCTCTTTTAAAATTTTGGCATTGACCCAAATGAAAATCTTTTCAAATGAAGAATATTTTGGTCACATAACGGACCCAGGCACATCATAAAGTACAGAAACAGAATGAAAAAGAGCTATCAATGCAACCAATAACACTCCTTGTCTCTCTCCACCAGTATCTCCCTCCTCTGTCGTCTATAGCCCTATTTCCCTGCTAACATCTGGCTTTTTAATGAAATGGGAGAGGTTGTAATTGGCATTCACACCAGGGTCAAATGACTCAGCAGTAGTCACGAACACTTAACAGCTTCGGCTCTGATCGGCACTTCTGGAAACACAACACCGCGTTAATTTTAGCCCTTTTACCGGTGAGATGCACCGATGCCTGCACCGAGTTTGAAAGAGAGACGGAATAAGGAAGAGATACACGTTTTCACAGGCCCCTATGCTGCTTTCTACTGTTTACTAACCTGTTTTCCAGCCTGTCTGTGACATCGAATGTGACATACAGCTCTGGTTTACTGGCAATGAGAAAGGAGTCTGTAGCCTATTTGTAACAGGTTATGGGTGTTGAAAAATACCACGTACACACGCTAATTTTGGTGGTAAATGGGTATGTCTCCCACAGTGTTTTCCATCGAGGTCAAGGAAAAGTGTTTAGGAAAAGACATGAAATTTCTTTTAACTATTTGACTGCAGCCCAGACAAAGCGTGGTTGGAGCTGTGTCACATGAGAAAACGCTGACTTTTGGAAGATATGATTAATGGTTGTTCCATATTAATCCGTACATCCTGCACGATCGGCTGTGCACGTGTACTTTGAGACACTATATGTAGTTAACATATTTTGTCATACTGGTGTATCAGATGTATGTATGCTGGGGATCGCCACTTGAACAGGCCTGATGTAGAGCATTATAACAAGTAAAGTAAAAAGAAGATATTGAGTGGAAATGAGATGGATGATCAGAGATAGGAAAACAGGATACAAAAGTTTTGTTTGTTTCTAATTGATTTGTTTCATTTGTGGTTGATTGATTTGATCGAGGTGTGTTGAACACGGGTGGAAAGTGGGGTATTAGTTATAGTTAAACTGTAGTTGTAGTTAATTGATTAAATATAAAAAAGGGGCAGGACTTGATAAGTGTTGAATTCTTCCGACTCCTTTTCAGACATGAAATACTTGTGTTGTTTCCTGAATATATTTGCTGGTTATTCTCTTTTTTTTTCTCACTTTTATATGTGTTATCTTTATTTTTTAGCATGTTTACATTAAAAATCTGATAAATAAATGTAATAAATCTGTCCCGATTGTAGAAAATGAGTCCCAACAAAGGGTGTTGACAGTACTCTGAATAAACAGGACATAGTGTCTGAAGGCACTTTGCTGTAGAGTTTCCTAAAGTGAATTTTCAATGCTTTGTGAACAACAAATTAAATTCCATTTCCTTCCCTTGTATCGGGGGTGACAGCAGAAGTATAAATGACAGATATCTCAACACGTCAGCAGATGAAACCAGAGCTATTTGCAAAATATGACAAATATGTTTTTGTTGAATTTCTTCTATTTTAATGCCTTTTAGTTATTTCAGGGCTAGAGCTAACAATTACCTTTTATTGCTGATTCATGTATTGAATTTGTACTTAATTTTATTGATTGATTATTCAGGCCAATGTCAAAAAAATGTCAAATGTCTTGATTTATTTAACCAAAGATATTCAATTAATGGTGAGAAAATGGGGATAAGCAGCAGATCGTCACATTGTAAAAGCTAAAAACTGAAATATTGGTAATTGGTATATGCTTAATCAATCATCAAAATTGTGGGATATTAATTCTCCATTTGTCAGTTGTTTCAGATCAGTTCAATTTATTCACAAAAAAATACAAGTGCAATTCATGAGGCATAATGGAGATATGTGAAATAGGATGCCCTGATGAGTTCTCTGAAGCTTGAGAACAAAAACCCAGTCACTAAGCAGTATTTAAAATATGTTTACTATCGTGTTATCTAGATTAAAATAATACATTTATTAAACAATAGCATTTACAACCTATGACACACCTAAGAGCTGAGTTTCTGATATACTTACATAATTAATTGTTCACATTGTTGCCCAAAAAATAGGTTCATCACGTTATTTTTATGTCCTTTTTTGCACACATTTCCACATTTAACTGACAGTAATAAAAGGATTCTTTGTCTGTGGTAATGTAAAGTAAACAGTGGTGCTCGGTGCTCAACGCTAAAACTGCTAATTAAAAGTGGGAAGTAAATCAGTTTGAGAGGTAAACACATTAAAATGACTCAGTAATTGAGACTGCAGATTGACTAGAATCAGAGTGTCAGACTGCTTGAAACGACACCAAAATAGAGCTCGTTCATCAGCATCATCTCCCTGGAGGGACATGTCCCCAGCACCCCGGCTGCTGGTTACTTTTCCTCCGCGCCCGGCTACTCGCTGTGCTTGTGGAAAATACAGCGCCTCTGAAAATAGGGAGCATATGCTACAACAAGGAACGCCACTTCAAGCAATACTTGTTCCTTAACATTAGCACGGCGTAAAGAAACTGAAGTGAAGTTGAGAAAAGACTTAGTTGTCAGTTGCATGTTCTCAAAACATTGCGCTTGCAAAAAGAAAAAAAAAAAAAAAGTGTGAAGGAGGCATGGATAACAATCCCAAACTGGCGCCCACCAGTAATTATGATGTGGGTACAAAGAGATTTTTGCCATTCTAAAGGGAGAAGGGGAGTGTAGGTGTATTAATTCCTATTCCTTCCTGCTTCCTCGACTTGGAAGTTCAGATTTAGAAAAATAGACCCCCCTCCCTCAAAAGAAAAGAAAAAACAAGAACTGTCACATTGACTGACGCCAGTCGTATGTAGCATCTGTGTTCCCACCACTGCTCCCTATAGTATATGCCACACTGTGGCAATGTGGGAAACTGACAATGTCAATTTATCAGAACAAAAGAATTCCTCAGCAAGAGGAATACACATCTTTGGGCCCTGGAGACAAAAATCATTCCACCCCCACCCTTACCTGTATCTAAACAGAATGTAGGACATTCACAACACCAGAAATAGAAATTTCACTCACAATTATCATTTTTGAATGTATCCCCTGCAGTCAAAAGTTAGGCTTTCACTTTAGGAGTTAGAGCTGCACTTTAATGCTAACTTTCTTAAAGTAAACAGTTGAATAAAAGGCACAGAGATGAGCAGCGTCTGCAACCGAACATCGGACAGTTTAAATGAACCGATGCGGATCCATTCTGCCCTAAATGTTTCTTTCTTTGTGAAACTCATTTTACATTTCAGAGCCGTATAATTATGTCGTGTTTCTTTTCAGGTGTCTGATCCTGTCGTCCCCACCATCGCTTAGTGTTAAAATTTGGGTGAGTACTCGACCTAATTTCTCCCTCCTTTCCACAACAGTACAATATATTCACAGACAATGAGCACTCATGCTATTTACTTTACATTGTTTCCCTGTAGACGACATTAATGCGTATTTTACTGAACAAAAGAAGCGCTGCAGATGAAGTGGTAACGAGTTAAGAAATGTCTTCACATGTACAGTCGCATACATCTTTTATTTTTTTTTGGCCATCTCTCATGCACATCTTTGACATTTGGTTAAATAACTAAATGTGTGAATACTGATCCAGTTCTTTATTCTGACTCTCTGTACTTTGATCTACAGACGTCATTTATGCTTTTAACAGGTCACAAAGTCATTATGCTTCTGTGCGTTCATTGATCAGCGACTCCTTCTGCATACTTAAATTTTCACAGTTTAGACATTTATGCTTGTATTGAACTGTTTTTTTTATTTTATGCTTTATAAAGTACAAAGCACTTCTTCTTTCAGCCTTTTAGTGGATTTCAGCGTCCACCTTTGACAGTATTCCAGTTTAGCTTTCAGCTTTTCAGCTCTTAGCGTCTTCAGGATCAGCTTCCAACCCTGCCAGTTTTTAAATACAGTTTCCGAGTTTTTCAACAGTGCAGTTCACACGCATTGTCTGCAAGAAATGCATTTTTGTAAATCATTTTGTATTGCCAAAGATTTTAATCACTCCACCTCTCCTACATTTTTCTTCAGCTTTCTTGAGAAACAAAATGCTAAAAAAAAAATACATATATATATATTTTTTTAACATTGCAGGGATGTTAATATTTATGTTTTTATCCCTTTTAGATTGACAAATTGGAAAGTAAGCCATGAAGTGCAACTTAAATATATTGCTTTGACTCAGGGCACCTCGCAGACATTTAGCCAGAGCCGAATAATTTTGTCCCACAGTTTTCTTATCATGAATGTAAATATTGTTCTGATTCAAACACATTTTTTTAAAACCATTTCAACACGGCTCGAGATATTATTGTTGCTCAAACATTTTGATGTACTGAACAGGAAATTTGCCCTGAATTTAAAATGCACATATGTGCTGTGGAAGCACACGAGTTATACTACAAGTATGCTATACAAAACTGTCTAACTATAGTTATGATATTTAAATACGAAAACCTTTATTCACAGACAATGTATTTGTATTTCACCTCCTAATTCATATAATTATATAAGTTTTTTATTCTATACATGTAACAAAATGGAAATTCAACATGTAGCTGTCCAATCCATCAAACATTTTGCATCCATATTAGTTAGTGACGGTTTAAATTCCCTTGCCTCGTCAGTGCATTTGCGTCATAGAAAGTTGGCTTAAGGGCTGGAGATTGTCGTGGTGATGTACACTAAGTGCTCCCGTGATACATTCATAATTTATTTAATTAGCCCTGGTTATGAGGAAAAACAAGCTACGTGTTTCAGACAGTAAATGTGGGATACAAACTGCACCTCTCTCGATCAAATAAAGCTTTGTCCGCTTTGATGTTTAGTCCTCAGATAGACGTCAGTCACATTTCTACAGCTAAGTGTTCCCACGGTCCCGCTGAAGTTCCCTCCGGCACAGGAATTGATTGATTACTTTGTGGATGTTTTAACTCATTGACTGTCATGGCGTCAAGACTTGATGGATGTGCATCATCAGGCTCCCCGTGGTGATTTAGCGTAGCGGCCAGAGTCGAAAATACAGGTCATGTGACGCGTTGTGGTCCACAGAGGCTGGCTGTAAAACAATTATGGAAATTTAGTGAGCTCGGATATTTTGCTTTGGGCTTCTGGAAAACCCGAGCAAGTATAAATTCAGCTTTGATGTAAAAAACATGACTTCCTACTGAAAGGAAAGATCTTGATCTTCCTATTAGTCAACATTTGCAGACCTTTAAATATTCTTTTTCTGAGTCCATGAACTGGTACATCTAACTTTTAAAATTACATTTACCATTTTTTTTTAACTGCACCATCTGGTCCTTACGTGGCACCGAAACTTCAGCAAACCTCTGAGGGTAAAAAAAATATTACATTGTTACAAACAGGGCTGTCAAGCAAAAATATTCATATATTTAATAATATTAATATATTTATATTTGATTGCAATTGATCACAGATTAATTGCACATTTTTTTATCTGTACTAAATTATTTTTTTTAAAAGTTTTTTAAACTCTTATCAACATGGGAGTGGACAAATATGCTTTCACACAATGTAGTGTCCAACTTTACACTTGTAAAGGTGAACTCAGTTCACATTGACAGTAAATGCAAATAACTTTGGTCTTGTTGAGAGAGCCATGTGGCAGAGCTTTGAAACTGAACTTGCCATTCAAAGGACGCCTTGCTTCATCCATTTCTGCTCACAGAGGTTTGTCTCTGCCTTCCATCCATAATATTACTGCTGCATCGCTTCCTCACTTACCAAAGGGATGGGCCGAGGGTCAGAATCATAGAAGGTACATGCGTGAATCGGGCCTCAAATAAGTGGCGTTACAAGGAATTTGCGTTAACTTGCTATTAACGCGTCAACTTTGACAGGCCTAGTTACAGTATAATTTGAGTTGACGGTCTTTTATTTTCCATATTAGGACCTCTTGGTGGCATCACATGTTTAATAAGACTAAAATATGTATAATAAATTATTGGATATATGTGTAATAAAGTCTTTCTTCGTCCTTGTTGGCTGCTCCAAGTACAGGTACTGTAACATCCCTAATAGACGTGCATCAAAATCCAAGCAGCAGCTGGGCCGACTGCAGTGTTGTACGCGGTGCTGCTCTGTCTTGTCTGTCGATCAGTGTCAGTGTCCTCTTTTTACAGCGTGATATTACGATTCCTAGATTTGTTTTTCACTGCGTGAGAAAATAGACATGTGGCATTAGTGCGTGTGAAAATTGTCAATTGTGTGCTTCACGGTCAATGCGTGAGAGTTAGGAGCAACATGCACATTTTTTCGGTACCAAGTGCATTTAGAGCTGAGTGTTACGTGCACAGCTTAAATTTTACATACACTACTGTACATATTCACCTGTTAGGTTTGCAAATAAAAATGGAAATACCTGTTACTAAAGAAGTAAAGCTTGTAGACCTTATTGCTGCATATTAAGTCTGCGTTTGGTGCATGAGTTAAGCCTACAGCAATCCTTAGTCTTTTCCTCCTGATTAGCCGGCTCTTTGTTGGCATTATTTCTGATAAGCTGCTGAGAACTCCCTTAACTGCCAGATCAAAATCGTGTTTGCATGTCCTGATAACACTAATGGCCCTCGCTGTAATTGATTTAAGATACAGTTTCATCAGTGTTTTAGTCATGCTTGTGAGTCTTTAATATTCACAGACACGTATAGACTTCAGTTTTGTTTTTTAGTCCTGTCACTTTAATGTATGTCTTTAGATTAACTGCACTCATCATCACCATCATGTGTCTGCATCCTCACTTTTAAGTGGCTTCAAACATAGAGGGAAAGGAAATATGCAGGAAATACTGTATACTGCACAAACTGTACATGCAGACATCGAAATTAGCGAGCTCTGAGGTGTCTGTGTTTAGCAAAGCGTGCACAGTGGTTGAATACCAAAATTTGATATATTTTTGAAACAGATGGCAAGGTGCTCATATGGGAACCTGAGCTCTTCTTCACTGAATATGAAAATGTTGAACAGGTGGTCCAGGAAGCTTCCTCTCCCCGCTACGGCTTTCATTAACACACTTTTATTCTTCTAGTAATAATAAGCTTACTTGTGCCCTGAGATATAGGGCAGACAAAAGAGCTGCTGCTTTTTTTTTTTTTTTTTTTTACAGGCGAAAAACTGGCAAAACTGTGGCCTTGTTATGTATTATTAGACACAACCCTCTCCACCAACATCACCACAAACCATAAAAGACACTTGCCCAGTGTGAGCGTGTTTTATGATCTGATTGGTGTCCAAAACTCTGTGTTTATTAGAGCACAGGGTTGTTTTGTGATTGTGCTTCAGCTCCTTTGCAGTGGCTGTGTGAGACCACTTTGCCGTTCTATTCGAATATATTTTAAGTCTGTATCTCAGGAAGTTGTCTGTACCAATATTAACAATAAACTGAGTAACAAGGCTTCAGCCATTGTGCCTTATTGTGACAATGAACTCTGATGTCCCGACATTGTGACATCCTCCTGAAATAAAGGGCAGACACAGCGCCGTCAGCAGATTTCTTATTTTTAGATTTTACCAGCTACATTGACATTTGTCGTTTCAGCTCACCCGCAAAATGAAACTGTTGGCAGTAAAACGCCATGCAAGCCAGTGCCTGTCCGTACATTCAGGCCAACAATTTATTGTAGGGCCGGGTGAAAAGTTACAATTTTCCAATTAGCCACCATTAGCTCCTCAACTGGTGTTTGCTCTCTTTGCTTTTCTAGTCTAATAAATAATCAAATAAACTCACAAAATGACAAAAAAAGGAAATGTTCTCATATGTATTTCCCTTTTTACACTAAAAAAAATTAAACTGTGTACTCTCTGAAATCAAGTTTCTCTCTTTCATGGAACTAAGACGAGCCTAATCGATTTTTCTCATCTATGTTTTAATAATTTCTTAAACATTATGATTTCCTTAGAGTTATTCAGAATTAAATTAGTGTATGTTTATTATAATATGGCCAACTGACATTTTTTGGATTATATTAATATAATTTTTAGCTCACCTTTTCTGTTCTGGACATTTCAGAGGTTGTTGAAAGAGAGTTTTAGATTTAATAGGAGATAAAAAAAAAAGCTGTTTATTAAATCAGGTTCAAATATTCAGTCAGTTATTTGTTCCTTTAGTTACTCCAGAAACCTAAAGAGACATTTAAGCAGAAGCAAAGAGAAATGTGAGCGATTATAAAATGAAGCTAAATGCATTTTATCCACAACCTTACTAACCTTAAACACCACAGTGATGTCTGTACATACATACAGTATACAGCATGCGCACCCTGACTGATCATAGAAAAACCTGATCGTTTTCCTTCCTTAAGTTGTGATTTAAATGCAGTGTGTTACAGACAGTCTCAAACACATTTTAAGGTCAGACAGTAAAACACACAACACACAGAGATCCACATCACAGCGTCACAGCAGCACTGCAGTAGACTGATGGAGACCACCGTAAATGCTTGGGCCACATTGATGGTATAAACTTAACTTGCCAGGGATGGCTCTTGGTTTCTCAGACTGTTTGTTTGGATTCCTGGCTCACAGTTTGTCTGTTTGGGCCAGATTCTTGAAGCACACATCAAATCGACGGATGACTAGTGAGGCTGGCTGCCAGCTGAATTTCAAGAACAGTTTAGCTTCACTGTAGAATTTAAAATACTTAACTCTTTGTTGGGCTTGACTAAAGCTCGAGCCAAACGCCTTTCCTTGACTCATTTTGGAATATAGGGGCTGTATCGAAATGGAAAAATCCTGCAGTGTTTACTGGACTATCAGGGAAATTATATTATGGCCTCTTTTAGGAAATGTAGTCTTCTCTCTCATTCAATAGCCGTGCATTTAATTCCAACCTAACACCAGCACACTCTGTGTAAGGTAAACATCTTTAGGATAAATTTAAGTCCTGATTCATCGTGTTCTTTACAATTTCTTCACAGCTTTTCCAACCTGATAATCTCAACAGCATGTTGATGTTAAAACCGCTTTCAAATCTGTGGAGTCTTCTCCAAATCTGTTTGTTTGTTTTTGCTTACATTGCAAAATGCCTTCAGAAATATTGTCTCATTTGCTCATATGAAGTCCAAAAATTATATTTTTGAAAGGTAATCCTCAACTTTTATAGCATCTTTTTTTTTAGTGTCCTCATGTTTCATATTAAAATTTGCAGGTGCTACTAAAGCTTCATTTTTACTGCAGGAAGCGGTTTGACTCAACTCGCTTGGGACTTTTCTCTTTTGGTTTTCCAGCAGCAAAAGAGGTGGATAGTACCTGGTACTTGTTTCGGGCCTCTGCTAGAGATTATTTTAATTATTGAGTAATCTGCAGATCATTTTCATGATTAATCGATAAACCTTTCAGTGCATAAAATGTCAAAAAATTGTGAAAAATGTACACCACCATTTCACAGAGTCCAAAGTGACATCTTCAGAATGCGTCTTTTGTCCAACCAACAGTACAAAACCCAAACACTCTTTATGTACTATCATAAATGATAAAGAAAAGCAGCAAATTCTTACATTTAGGAAACTGGAACCAAAAAATGTTTGACATTTTTTGCTAAAAAAAAAAAAAAAAAAAAGAGGACGGAAATGATTAATTGATTGATTGATTGATTGAAATGATTAATCAGTTATCAAAGTAGTTGATGATAAACAATTGATAGAGAGAGTGATAGAGAGAACCACCACTGCAATCCACACTTGCGTGCGACTTGCAACATCCTGCCCAAACCTGCTATTGTTAAGTAGCGGAGCTAGAATCAGTACCGACAACAATTTTTGAATTCACTCAAGTCAGCCCGCTAAATCAGTGGTTCCCAACTCGTCCAGCCACGGGGTCCATATTTCTCCGTAGTCTTTAGTTAAAGGTCCACACAGTTTAATATATTCAGTGTCATACTGGCGTTTGGCCATGTTGTCGAGCTAGTTTGCTGTCTCTGTTAAGGTTCACTGTGCCTAAAAGAAGTGTGTGTTTTACAAACTTGACAAGTTCGCAAGTCACTTGGGATCCATTCAGAATGGACCCACAGACCACTTTTGGACCAGGACCCACCAGTTGGGAATCACTGCACTAAGGACGCATTCACACTGGCGCTGTTTGGTCTGCTTTAAACGAACCTTGGTCCACTTCAACGGTTTGGATCATTTGGAGTGGTGTGAATGTGATGAATGACAGTGATGATCCATGTGTGGCCTGATTGGACAGTCCAGAAAAAATATATCCAAAACAATAATAACAATGCCAATGAATGATCTGAAGAGTTTTACATTCATGAGCACTGCTTAACAAAGACCCAGGACGGCTCTGTTGTGGCATCTTCTATCATGGGGCTGTGCAACTCATAAACATTAAATTTGGCAGATCTGGATGAATGAGGCTGACAGTGCAGTCATGCCTCAGGGGTAATCTTTCTCTCCTTGTTTCCCTTTTTCATTTTTTCCACACTTTGTTTCCTTTTCCCCGAACTACACATTACTGTAGAGTTTCTGCCCAGTCCGACTCTAGTCTAGTGGATAAGAATCAGTGAGTTATGATGGTCGAGGTGGACATGACCAAACGGTCGCAGCTAGATTACATAGCATCTGAAATAAACTATTTTCTCGTGATGTCTATCCCAAAGATGATATCACAAACAGAGGCACCAAGGGATGATACCGTATGTGCCAGACACTTTATTTGACGCACACAAATGGAAAGAAACCCACTTGTTTGTGCTTCAACCTGTTAGACTTGGAAGTTTCTCTCTTAAATCTTTGCAAAAACAAGCATTCAGTATAAATACCCTCGTTCCTGGAGGCCTGAAATTTGGCTGTTATAATTGTGGTGTTTTATTGTTCATAGGGAACAGTTTTTGGAACATTTCTTTCTTTCTTTTTTAAGGACTTTTGAAGTTAAAGCAACCTGAGGGAACTTAACATTTTACAATTAGAACACTTTAACACATGGCTGATTTATTTTTCTTCAGGGATCTTTGATGTTTGCAGCTTCATACATGTATTTTGGGGTTCTACGAGAATATCTTTACATTCTTAAATGTAAAAAGGAAAACACTTATTTTCCTCATACTGTCTGTGCTGGAATACTTGTATTCACCCTTTGTCTGAGACACTCCATTTAAGCGTCCATCTCTTTAAAGGCCGAGACACACCAAACTGACATCAGAGAACTAGCGGCGATGAAGGTCCCCTGCTGCGTTGCCTGACATTGCCTTGTGTGGGCTAAACAGTTGCACATGAACACACCACAAAGATTACAGCCGAAGGCCAACAAGCACGTACGTTCTGTGCCTGAGTGAGAGAAAATAACACTCCACACCCGCAGACGGCGGTAGTCTGTAATCGTCATTCAAAAAGGGAAACCAAAAGACCGTCTTGATGCTAGTTAGCCAGTTAGCAAGTTAGCACATTAACAGCACAATCCATTGTTGAAAGAACAGAGCATAAACGCTGCTGCTAAAGAGCTCAGTGGCTAAATAAAAATGATCTTACCTTCTGTGACAAGTTTTTTTTAAATCTCAATCCCTCTTAACTTTGTTTTGTTTACTTTCCTCACTTCCATTTCTCTTTTTGTGTGCTGAGCTGAACTGTCAGTCAGAGTGATTTCATTCACTGACGGGCTCTGCTGTCACTGATGCAGATTCAACATGCTGAATTGGCCAAAGAAAACAAAAAAACAATGGGGGCCGACAAGGGCAACGCTGTACTGTATCTGTGATATAAACATCTGACATTGTAACATTATATTTATGTCAGAAAATAAGGAAAAGCACAGTAAGTCCTCTTAAAAGTCAGCATCCCTGTTAGTGTGAAGAAGACTTTAAACAGCACTTTGAGGTTAGAAAATAAAATGTACACAAAGTATAACTGAAACGTTTAATAATATTAAGAAAGAAATAAGAAATATTGAAAACTCCAAATAACTGAAAGGAAAAAAAAGAGACATTACCGTGGTTTCTGGTCCATATTTCCTCACTGGCCTTGGGTCAGTTGCATTTTCCTCACAGTTTTAACAATGGATTTTAACTATAAAAAAAGTCTAGAAACAAACAGCTCCTGTAACATAATCCACTCCTTCACTTTTCCATCTGTATGCACAGTTTGTTCCAAACACCCATATGTTCAACAAAATATGCAAAATATTGTTAAATACACTGCTTCTGCTGGTGGCTTGCATTTTGTTTTTGGAAAAAGATGAATATTTCTTTGATATTAACCTTTGTTCTTTTTATGGTATTGCATACAAAACAGTCAGACAGACTGTATTTCCCTGCATTTTATTTCCAAAATAGTTTCTAACTATAAAACCACTTACTTTCAGATATTTAGTTTGGAGAAATTATGAGGGTTTTTTTAATGACTTCTGTACCTGATTTTGACTAAATGTAGACCTGAAAGAGGATAAAAAGCAAAATAAAACCAGTGCAGTTTAATTCTTCAGATTGATTCAACTGGCTTTCACATGACAGTTGTACAGCCTTAATTTTTATATCTCAGTTATTGGCAGTAAATTTTTAGCAGAGGTAAAGAGGGACACTCTTAGTAGCAGAGTGCATATTTAGAATGCAAACACTGCGAGCATGAATCTATTTCATTGACTCAATGCTGCTCTGTTGCCTGAGCGAGGCCACACGCCTTAACAATGCAATGGAAAATAATGGTGTATTGAACTGGCATATGATAGAGCTATTGTACCCTTTGTTCACAGCTCTGCAGATATATTTGATGCTTGCTATCAAGCCGCATGTTTACACACTGAGGATGAAGGACTGTTCTTAAACAATTACTGCAGCTTTCGATGAGAAACTGGAGCACAAGATGTCATTAGGTTGAGCTGCGATAACTTTCTGCAAGGAAAGTGAGGAGCAGAAAACAAGTAAATAAGACATGCTTAAGACGGAAAGATTAAGACAACCCCAGAGTGATTAAGAGGGCTGACATAGATACCCTGGCTGGATTTTTAAATGGACCAGTGAGTGGGTTTGGATTTAGTTTTAAGCGGTAGGAGCACATAAACAGCAATAGCTATCAGTCAATTAAGGATAAAGCCCTCCAAAAACAACTAGTTTAACTTTGCTTTTCAATTAATCTTCTTTGGGTGTCGCCAAGGGTCATAGCGCTGCAGTGTGAGCAGTGGAGAAGTGAAAGATTAAATAAGTGTCCAAACAACTGGGCGCCAAAACATTTAACCCAGCCCCACTGATGCTGCACAGATGCTTCTGGCCAAGCAGGATTTCAGCACTTTGTTTTTCTTCAGGAGCCAGACAAAGATCTGATTTATTTTAAGAAGTGATCCATGGATGAATCATGGAAGTCCAAATGTGTCCAATTTTTAGATTTGCACAATCGCCTGTATTTTTCTGTTCTTCTACCAAGGCCTTTCAAGAACGTTTCAACTTTAAAAAAAACAAACATACACATCTGTGCTGTAACATGTTTGCCAGAGCGATCTGTAAGAAATCCCTGAGCTCAAGTCCTCATCTGCTGTGGGAGGAAATCTCTCTGTGATGTTCTCTGGTGGGGATCTAAATAATCAAATCACATTGTTTACTGTACAAATGAAATGCATCTTATTGACTTCGTGAGTTTCAGCAACAAGGGTGTGCTGCCACTCTGTTATTTTCTCTTTTAACTTCTTGTCTATACCGGAAGTAGGCAGGTGTTGCATTGTGTTGGACGTCTTGTGCACCTGCGTTTTAGTACATGTCTGACCAGTTCTAAAATGCAAGCACTACTGGTAGGTAAGTGAAGGCAACTGAGATGAGTATATCCACATTTTTATCAACCCCCTCTCTTCTCTCCTCTGAGTGTTTGGCAGCTCAACAGTCAGAAAACAATGTTTAGAGTAAGATAATCAACTTGAAACAATCAAAGTTGGGGGGACAAGAATGGGATTTTAACAAATGAGGTAGGCATGTCGCCCACATCCACAGTGGAACTTACGCAACAACAGTAATTGGTTACCCAGTACCCAGGGTAGAAAACTGCCCAAAGACAAGGGCTAACACTTCAAAGATGACACAGCGTAGCTTACTGGTAGCGTGCAGCTGCACTTTTGTAGTGGAAGAGACAAGTCCTGATAATCGGTAGCTCTCCAGCCCCTGACAACAAGCCAAAAAGTCTGTCGTTTGTAGTTTAACCCTCCAACAGCGTCATCCTCCGCTTCAGAAATCTATAAGCAAACAGCCTGACTCCCAGGTTGTCCATTCCTGGGAGCCGGCTGCAGCACACCAGGCAAATTATGGAGGTAACTGTGATGTCCCCAGAGTTCGTTAGGCTTGTCTGTTAGTCGCTTGATGTTGTTTTTGTTGGCCAGATTTTGTGTGAGTAACTTCGGGCCACTCCTAATGTAATGCAATTTTATAAATTATTTCTTGTAAATATTAACAGTTGTTATTTTATTTTAAAAGAATATATTTTGAATATTTTTTCATATTCAACTCCAATATCTGAATATTTTTTAAGATTGAAAGTTAGTTGCTCTTTGAAAGAGTGTAGACTTGCATTATTATGCTGTTATTTTATCATTAAATCAGTGGCATAAATGCTCTCAAAATGAAAATAATACTGTTTATTGCAATTATTTCTATCATCCAACAAAAGTAGTTACTGTGACTGGCGTAGTCGAGAGATAAAACAGGACATGAAACAAAAAAACGCCACTGTTTTCTGTAACCCTAAAATGTAGATTATCAGCTTGTAATCAATGGCGAGCTCTTTGTTCGCTTTGTAATAACTGTCTCCCTCAGAGTCTGAGAACCTTATAGTGAGCTTAGCCACTGGTATTGTGAGTGTTAAAGAGAGTATGAGGAAACCCTGGCTCAGTGTGACATGATGAAGTTATGGACCTAAAGCTCCTCATTGTTATGTATCTGTGGTCCTGCAGCCCGACGCTGCAGAATATAGAGAGGGTGAAGGAAACAGCGCTGTGGCTGCCAACCCACTGGGCCTTTTTTCCTGAGAAAAAAAAAAGAGTCTACAATTGAAGCAATACCTGTAAGTCAAGACAAAGGGCTAAAGCACCCTGGCTTTTTGTCAGCCCAAATCATTTGGACACAATTGCATTGCGAAATCTCTGTCTGCTGCAATTGCTTAAATGGTAGCTCAAGTATTTAAAAAACGCTCCGATGAAATTGTCAAGAGCTTACACTCATTCATGCCTTTCTATCCCATGCTGTGCTAAGGGGATTCTTGAGCAAAGTCATCTGTATTCAGTAAACAAAGTGTTATTGATGAGTTGATTCTATGTGGCTTTGCCAGTGAGCGAGCCGGGGAAGGGATTATGTCCCCAAGCCAAAACCCAATAGAAGTTTGAATGAGAGGATAGATGTGCAGTGCTCATTGTAGCAGTAGAGGATAAGCTGTGTTCAACATTAAAATAACAGCTCAATACCTGTTGTATGAAAAGGTTTGGAAATCTCAGGCTCGCTTAAGTGGGAAATATCTCCGTTTGCTGTCACAGAATATTAAATTGACAAAAGTTTTTTAAAGAGAACACTTAAGGAAACGCAAGTGTCCCAATTCACCGTGTTCTGGGACAAGTTTCATTTGATATTTGTGTTGATAACAGCTCACCAAGGGTCCTTAACTGAACGAGGTTTTGTTGAGGACCTTTGATGAGGTTTAGTTTATTGAAGGATTTAAGCATCTCCGCTGAGTGAGACTGGAAAGGTGTAGCTGCAGCAGCATATGGCAGAGACTGTGAGGAATCCAGAAATCCGCTAATCCACCATTCCTGCAGTATAGGGATTATACCTTCTGTGACTCCTGTTTTTACATCTTGCTTTCTGTTCGTCTGTCCGCACTTTGGTTTCAAACACTTGTTATTCAGCTATGGGGGGCGTTACTTTGTACTTGATGTTGCATCTGGTCAGCAGGCGTTTGGCTAAAGAAACATCTTGTTTACAACCACTGTAGGATATTCCTTTTACTTAGCTTAATGTTGTATCTTATGTGCAGTAAAGCTCCCCTTAGATACCCTGCACCGAGTGTGGATGACAGTAACACTTTATACTGTTGTATGACTGCTAGGAATAACAGCATTTCAGTTAAAAACAAACTCTTTAACATTAAATATTCATTACAAAATGTTCAGCAGTCAAAGCCAAAGTTAGGGAAACAAGATTTTAGTTGCTCTTTATGAAGAATTTAAAGGGACAGTTCACCCCCGAATCAAAAATACATATTTTTCCTCCAACCTAAAGTGCCGTTTATCAGTCTAAATAGTTTTGGCTTGAGTTGAAGTGTAGGAGATATCAGCCGTAGAGATGTCTGCCTTCTCTCCAAAGTAATGGAACTAGGTGTCACTCTGCTTGTGGTGCTTAAAGCGCCAAAAATTACATTTGAAAAACTCAATAGCAATGTTTCGTTCCAGAAATCATGACCTGGTTACTCAAGATATTCCACACTTGTTGTGAGCACGTTCATATAGGAGCTATTTTCTGTCTACCGAACTACACCCTCCAACTGTATCACCATGCACACGGAAGTGTGAACTACTTGTGGACGTGAGGCTCGTGCTCATGACAGCGTGGTGAGTGAGGTGTAAATGTTAATAGTGTCTCTTGCCCTGACACACCAAGCAGACAGCCAGCCATTGGTCAGTGTTGGCCGTCTTTTGCCTTAGTCGGTATGGTTTGTCTTGCATCATTGCCACTCGTCGACCCCTGCTGGCTTTTGTTTTTTGGTAAACTTGTTATGTAGTTAAGATTTCTTTTCTTCAGCTATTGAGCTTGAAAGCAGAAACATTTCCTGATGGTTTGTGTCACTGTTCACTGATGCACAATGAATACGCTCTGTTCTTTCAACATTGGATCGTGTTGTTAATGTTCAGTTTATCATTGTGTGTCACAATATGTGGGGTCTCTCATATTTCAACATCGGTTAAGATTTGAAAATTCTGTTTTGGGTGTGCTCGGCTTTAGCGGAGTGACATACCCAGCAAGCTCTGTCCTGTTACCTGAGAATTTTATCTTGTAAAGGCATTGTTTGCATGTGGCACGTGCTTGTCTGTTGACCGATTGTTTCTCGGAAATCCAAAATATTTCCACGCCGCTGATTTATTCCCAAGAAGGGAGTAACTGTCCCCATTGTTTTTGTCTTGGCTGCTTGCCATGATCTGCCTGGCGCTGTTTGGCGGAGACTCCATGGAGTTTTAGAATAAAGGTGTACCTTACAGATGATGATCAAACATATTTCTATGCAACCATACTATATTTTTTATTCATACTAGTAGCCTGCACCCATTTGCACCTTACTCTTTGCTGTTTTGTAATTTTTATAACTTTACTCTTAGTTAGTTTGGATGTTTGGAACCTGACTTTTAGCATGTTCTCACATTTTGCACCTTTATGTCATCTAGGTTTAGATTTAGTTTGTATTTGCTTTACATTGAAATTATTTTACTTTAAGTCTTTTGGCTTTCTTTGATAGGAAAGCTTCAGAGTGAAAGGGGAAGAGAGAGGAGATGACATGCAGCATAAGGGCTGCAGGTTAAAATTGAACCTGCGGCCGCTGTGGCAAGGACGTAGCCTTTGTACAACATTTGCTTTTATGTTCCTTGTATACTGCATGCTTTGTATCTGCAGCCCTTTAAACTATCATCTCCAGGGTGTCTACAGGTCCTGAAAAAATCTTTAAATTTCTTAAATTAAGTTTCTTAATATAAGGCCTTAAAAAGTCTTAAATTAAATTCGGGAGTACCTCTGGGGTAACAGCATATTCCTCAGATGTTTGATCAGATTGGGGTCTGGGGTATTTGAAGGCCAAGTTAATTCCTTGAGCTCTTTGTCCGATTCCTTGGGTGATTTCTGAGCAGTTTTTGTGATGTGGCATGGTGCATTGTCCTGCTGGGGGGCCACTGCCATTGACCAGTGCTGTTGCCATGAGGGGGGGTACTTGGTCTGCAACGGTGTTCGGGTGGGTGACATGAACGCCAGGATCCAAGGTTTCCCAGCAGAACATTGCACTGTAACAAGATGATCAATGTTACTCACTTCACCAGCCAGTGGTTTTAATGTTTTGGCTGATCGGTGTGTATATATATATAATATTTAACTATTCACACCTACGGGCAATTTTGAGTCACCAATTAACCTGCATGTCTTTTGACTGTGGGAGGAAGCTGGAGTACCCGGAGAAAACCCACGCTGACACGGGGAGAACATGCAAACTCTCCTCAGAGGGGTATCTGAATCCCCACCCTGGGTTTGAACCAGGAACTATCTGGCTGTGAGGCAACATTGGTAACCACTGCACCACCATGCTATGCTTATGATAGTCTGGCGGCCTGTCCAGGGTGTACCCCACCTCTCGCCCAGTGTCAACTGGGATAGGCTCCAGCCTCCCTGTGACCCCCAACAGGATAAGCGGTTACAGAAAACGAATGAATATAATTTGTATTTCCATTGCAGGTTTAAATTTCATATAAGGTGATATTAAAAAGTTTTAAATTTAACTTGGTTACATCTGTAGACACCCTGATCTCATCTCATCTTATATGTATCAATGTTTTCTCTTTGTATCGATGATATGGATCTAATCATAAGCAAACAACCGGCAAACTCTTTGCAGATTTTTTCAGACACTGCAAAATCCTGATCCCACGCTCATTTTCTTCCATTGACTTTAAACATAATAATCCTCTCAACTGAAAGTTACACCACTAACTGTTGCTGGAGCAACCAATATTGGACTGTACTATTCTTAGAACATGTTGCTTTTACAAATGCAACACCTAACTCATTGTAACAACATGTTCATAATTCAGAAATGCCACTTTATTTTAAAGATGCACAGCATTATTGCTTTGAATTCAGAAACCTAAACGGGAGCTGACACATCTCTGTCAGCTCTTAGAAACAGTGGCAGAGCTGAGATAAAAAGAATTATCTCACCATTTCATAGGGGTTTCCCACACATATTCCTTGGGAGGATTGTGTTAATTTAGTTTGACTTCTAAAGATCTCACAGTGTTCAGGATGTCGGAGAGATTATAAGTACACATCAAGGTTGAGACTTCAGAGCTTCATTGTGTTATAGTGATGAGTTTACTGTGCATTTCACTAAACCAATACCACTGCAGGTCTAAATGACTGGCCTGATGTCCCCGTAGATCGGGAAGAGAATCTAACACGCATCAGTTATTGCACTTAGCCCATGTCACAATAACTGATACTGTCTTGCAGTGCTCGCACACCTGTAGTTTGAGTCATTTGGTCCACGACAAGGAATGAAAGCGATACATCACCAGGGAGACCTGACCGAGACGCACGCCATTACATGGTTGCAGAAATGACTGGTCTGGTTTGTGTTGAGACTTTTTACAAATAAAACCAAGAGGCGTAAACACCAGGTTACACAGACTGACAGGTAGCTCAATGACTGGACAGTTTCGCTGACATCAACCTGCCTCGTCATCAGTCATCTCCCATATGATAAGTAGAAGCAAACGGGCAGCATTGGGACACAAAAGAGGAGTCTTATGGTAATATTATGGTGGGATAGTTACTGTGAGGTCGCAACGTTACACAATTTGTTTTATTAATGGGGAAGTGGGAAAACACAACAAAGAATCACACACCTATTTTTAAACTCCCTTTTACTCTCTGATTGATCAGGGAAAATCCCTGTGTATGTCACCAAAGTTACCAAATATTGTATAACACACTCAGAGGCCAGAAAACTATTTCAGCAAACAGTATTAAATGATGTAACAATAGGCATACAGATGTGCATGATATATAACATATTTCTTTAAACATATACACACAAGAGAGAGAGGGAAGAAAAGAAATACAAAACCCTTAGAGCTCAAACACACCAACGTTCACACACCCCCTTTAATTTTTGCTTGCTTTTTTCCGGTATCATGTTCGACGTCACAAGCCGGCTGGAAAAACAGGTTAGTAAGCAGATAAAGCCGCCCTGGAAGCCACTGAAAATGTCATGATGGTTACTTTTTTATATCTCTTACTTATTCAATCTCTCTCAGACTCAGTGCTGACTACATTTTGAGCAATGTTTGAGTTCTACTTGGACGGAGATGGATGACATTTTGTGGCGGCTGTTATTGCATCTCGCTGGTAAAGGGGCTTAAATTAGGTGTTGTATTTCTATCACTGCCGATCAAAGCCAATTGGAGCTGGAGCAGAGTCATTTGTCCTGGGAGTGAATGCTGACTGTAACCTTTCTCAGGAAATAAAAACAGTTGTTAGTGGGTGTTTGTGAGATTTTGTGCAGTGGGAAACAAGCTAAAGCGAATGAGAACCATGAGAACCAGAGCTTAGATCGGGCCCAAAAAATCCAGCCCATCCCACCTGAGCCCGTGCATGTTCTGTCCGAGCCCGTCCCATCCCTTTAACTGTAATTATGAGCCCGAGCCCGGTTTAAACCCAACATTTTTTTTTTTTAAGGATACGAACGTGAACATTGGAGGCTGACTCTCGTCTTTCTTTCCATAGCAAGTCTTCGTCACGTGCCTCTTAAGTGTCGAGGTCCCCGACTTTTTGCTGTCATATACCAGCATCTTGCTGCACTTGGTACGCTTGACGAAGCCGACACGCACGCTGTCACCGTCGACAACTCACATGTGTGCGGCCAGTGGCACCGTCAAGGCCGTGTCCACCCCGCGTTGGTTCCATAGCCTAGGTCAATTATTAGGAGCCCGACCCGTCCGAGCCCAAGGATAGTGGCGGGAAGTTTGGCGAGAATCTAAGCTCTAATGAGAACGTGTTGCTAATAACGTAAGTTCAAACATCTATCACATTCATCCCCCAGTAGCCACTTTGTTAGGCACAACTGTACACCGGGTGTATATACATGGCTGACACACATCCCTAAGTGAGTTCACTATCAACAGATGAATTCATAGCAGCTTGGCTTTTTAATTCATGATAAGATCACGTATTCATGCTACAAAAAAGCACCACTTTAGCTTGAAAGGCGAGATGAGACCCAATTTTTCAGAAGCCCTCTGTCCTGTTGTTCAGTCTGCACCAGAGTTCAAGTGACAGCTTTCACATTAGCCTCACCAAACACACTGCAGTTAGTTTGAACTGAACCAAACAGGTTGGGTTTGAAAACATCTGTACACTTTATTATTCCACCTATCCATAAACGGGAGCTGACACATCTCTGTCAGCTCTCAGCAATTTAACAAAGGCAGAATTGACTACAGAAGAAGAATGACATTAGCAGCGTCGACCTTTCATGAATTACTGACTTGACACTGCAGATAAAATGCAGACATAAGTTCCCCTAATTTCCATATCTTGCATAAAATATTAATGATGCAAATACATTATTGCTGTAAGTTAAAAACACTGATGGCATTTATCTTTTAAAATGATTAAGTTAATTGATATAGCTCTACTGAACATGAATATCACAGTGGTGTTACAAAGACACAACTAGATGCATTTTAAACCTAATTAAAAATGCAGTGAGGTATCCATATCCATCTCAATCACCACTGGTTTTAAATAAACATGTATTCAAAACTGATTTACAACTCCTCCACCACACACATACCATTATAAAGATACACACAGCTGACAGTTTGATCCCCCAAATTACACGCTTGCCTCCCTTTTATCATATTTCATCACTCCGGTCTGCGCCAGCACGAGCAGTTACAGTCGCACGGCCAGTCACTTGACGTGTTTGCGACTTCAGGATCATAATTAACTTTGTCCAACGGCAAAATGTGTTCATGCTTTTCTCATGAGAAGAGGATTCCAGTCTGTCTGTGTCTTCATAAATTACATTTCAGAAAGTTTTTAGAGAGTCTTTGTGTTTTTTTACAGAGAAACCCCAGTCAGCTTAATTAGCACCTTGACTTGCATCCTAGACTGTCCACGAAACGCCCTGCTATATTGAATGTGTGCTGCAATCCAAGCATTCTCACTTTTCACCATTTTGCTTTATTATACATCTGTAAAACACCACAGTGAGCAAATATTTAAAATAAAAGGGAGCAGCTACTGTTCTCCACTAGTATCAGTCTACCAGCAGACCCCGCTGAGAGTCACTTCTTAACATCAAGTGCTCATTTTAGAAATGAAAGGCAGCAATTAACACATCAAGGTTGAAGATGGCACCATGCTCGTTTATTTTTTTTTCCCCCTCTCCTCCGGTCCATGCAGGTAGCTACAGCAAAAAAGCTTTCCTGTTGAATGATAAGCATTTCCTCTGCTGTGATAAGAGGCCCTGGGATAATGCCTGTCAGATGAGGCCAATTAATGATGGCTCGATGTGATGTTTTATCTGTTCAAGGCAAGTCTGCAGCTCCTCTCGCTCACTGTTGTTCCCTCCCAGATAAGCTTTACTTTGTTGACTTTGCCCCAATCCCTTCCAAAACCAAAGGCACTTATTAGCTACCTATCCGAGAGTGACATGTGTAGCTATAGGCCAGTGTTGAATAACGGTCCTTCATTGTCACCTCTGTGGTTTTCTGGATTAACAGTTTGATTTAATTTTCAGCCATCATAGAAACAACACAGCTGTTTGACATGTTTGGAGGCAAGGACCAATGCTCTCCCTCGAGCTGCTCAGCAAGGCAGTTTGGATGTTAAATCACTCGTCACACACGTTATTTATTTTGTTGTACACAGACATGCAGTGAGCTAGAACAGGAAGAATTGGATGGTAATTAGAAGGTTGGCCAAAAAGAAAAGTTTTAGTTTTGAAAGTCTGGTGATGATAGACCTCCGTTCGGTCGAAAAGAAAAATTACGACTTTAATTGTATTGTTTAAATGTTCCTCTGTAATGTGATGAGCAAATAAGACACAGTCAGTCTGGACTCATGCAGTCTAATGCCTCATTTTCACTGCGCGGTTTGGCTTGAGTAAACTCACCTTTGGTACCATGTCCTTCTCTCTATTTGTTTTCCACTGTGGATAGATTTCCGCCCCTTAATGTAGGCGGGATTCTCAGCTGATCGCCATAGCAATGCCATGTGAATCTACGTTGACATCGTCTTCAGTGTGACACTTGCTGAATCCTCTCATTAACTACCAAACAGAGGACCATCTTTTTTATCATCTGGATCGAGGGATTAAAAAATATTGTGGCTACTGTTTACCATAGCTTAGCTATCTAAGACGATCAGTGACGATCCTCTCTGACCAATCACTGGTTTGCGGTATTTTACCTCCACCTTTTTCGCCTTTCAGCCTTTGCTATACTTGTGTTTAGTGCTAATTTGCAAATGTTTGCATGCCACCACACTAAACCAAGACGTTAACCTTAACAAATATTATTCGTGGCTAAATTCAGCACGTTAGCATCATCACTGTGAGCCTATTGATGTTAGCATTTAGCTCATGTACGGCCTCACGGAGCAGCTAGCATGACTTCTTGTTTACTGATTTGTGACACTGCACGACTGCTGTTTCTGCCAAAGTGATAATCATCTTCTCCTATTTTACAAGTTTTTTTTTTTTTTTTTTTTGCATGTTCTTTGCAATATTTTTGAAATGCCTTTTCATGGACTTTTGAGGATTACTGTCTAAAAACTGGTTGATGAATAAGTCTGTGGTATTTGTGTTCTTTCTACAAGGCTAAGGTCTTCACTCTTACAAAATGCAGCTGGAAAAGCTGCTCCAAGACGCAATAGGACCTGCTAGTTTTTAAAAATATGGGTCAAGTCTCTGATATTTTTGCCCAAGATATTAGAGACCTGACTCAGTGCATGTCCGAGAGGAGAGAGACCCGGGACCTGACAAGCCCTGTGTTAAGATTGCTACTAAAAATGCCGTTCTACTGCTAAAACGTTTTTCATGTCGGATACAATATACTGTTCTTACCCATCCTTCTGTATATAATAGATTCCCATAGAAATATGACATGAACTTGCTACACGTCAATAGATCAATTAGGTTTTCCACAATTCAGTCGTTCAGTTTATTTTACTGAAACCACGAGTACCAAAGGATGATTCATTTAGATTTACCTGCATGGGAACTAAGAGACGGGAAAAAAAATCTACTTTTGAAGCCACCATAAAGTCTATTATTTGTCCATCCTTCAAATATTTGTATTCCTTTAGACCGAATGGGTCGACTTATCAAATGTCTCAAAAGGGCTTTTTAACCCTCTGGAGATCAACGAACGTGCTGGTGCATCCAAATCACGTTTCCCATTTAAGATGACGTAGCAGCAAGATGCAGCCTGGCTGAGTCTCCATTTCAACTTGTGTCGAAAGTTCGAACTTCAAACTATGTACCATTTTTAAATTGTGTTGATAGGCCAAGTAAAACCAGACTTATGATAGATAATTTACACCATGCTTTTTCTTGAATATTGTCATCACGTTTAGTGCACGTTTGTCGCAGGAAGAAACGTTAAAAACGGGCTATTCTAAGGAAAGTGCTCGCAAGCAAAAACAAAACAAAACATAACACTCCTTTTCCTATTGATGTTGTTTTTTGTGTGATTTTAGGTCCAATGTGTCAATACAGTATGTCAAAACGAAAAAATAACTGCACAGTCACACAGGTGAGGTTGCGCTGAAAGAAATGACACCAAACAAGGCAAGGTAAACTGTTTTTAAGGTGGAATTTAAAGATAAAATCAAAAGTAGTCAAAAACGGCCAATACCCTTGACCCTAAAGGGTTAAAAAATAAAACCATCTTTCCTCCATTCGGCCTCCAGCTCTCTGGCACTGCTGCTCCACATTTTTCACCTTACTGCTGCTCTTTTAAACTGATCCTAAGTCAGCCTAATATCAAGCAATTTACACACACAGTGCTGATGTGTTTCTTTCATGATCAGCGCTGATCACGAGTCTTCTTAGATCCACAAGGGTATTACACATAGTAATAAACAGATCAGTTTAGAATGGGACCTGACCCGGCCCTGGTTGACAGTCATGAAACGTGGTGCTGAACCTGTATGGGTTCCAGGCAGGGCCTTGGGTCTGAGGGTCCAGGTCGCCCTGTGAAGGCCTCTACCCCAAGCTATTGCAATTCCCTTCAGTTGCATTGAACAAGCTAGGTATAAAGTGAGACAGTATATTGCAAGAAAAAAAAAACATGTCGATATAATGAACGATTTTTAACTGAAATGTGAAAACCCCAATTTGAGATATAAACGCTGTAGTTTAAGTTAAACGTCTGTCTCTGACGCTCTGCCTCTTTGTCTTCTGTATTATGTGCAGGATGAATTCCTTTCTGCCTCACACAATGAGGTGCACTGCTCCTCTTCTCTCAGCATTGTTATTCAGTTGAACACCTTGCTTTAGTTCTATTCTTAATAATGTTTTTCTTGAATAATCCAGCCACGGCATTGTGAAATTACATGTTGTTAAATTCTCATCTAAAGGTGTGACGTTCATGCATCCATCGCTATATGTGTCTGTAACAGAACATCACCCATTACAATCAAGTGAAGGTAGATCATCTTCTGTCATTTGCTATTGATTTGCTGAAAATGTGAAATATACAGATCCTTTCTTTGTTTATTGTTGATGCAAATATTTTTTTTTCAAGTCTGCTATCTACCACAGAGGTATGCGGGAGATGGTTAAGGTTGTGTTGTGATATATTTACAGCTGTCAGTCAGTAACCTCCTGAGACTCAGATAAGATAAACTCCTGAGACGTCGCATCTTACCACTTGCAGTATCAAGGAGCACATACTCCAGTCATGCAAGCCATCCAATTCTATTTGATATATCCCAAGCCAATACAAGCTGTCAGTCAGCATTAAAGTCAGATTCACATATTTACAGAAAAGTTGTGCTTCTGTCATTAGGGAGCAAAGGCCAACAACTCAAGTAAACTACTCAACAGCTGTTCAGAAAAGTCATGCAAATCTTGTTAGGAAGTTTTGAGGTGTTACTTTAAAAAATATCGCTATTATCCAGTGGAATAAGAGGTATCTTATGCCCAAGTGGGGCAGAAATGTAATTCTTGTTTTCACTGTAATTCTGAAATTAATGAAGACACTTCTGAGCACAAAAGAAACATCGAGAACAGACTCAAACAGTAGATTTTCTCAGGAAGTAATTTGACCCTTGAAACTGTCTCTGTGCCTCCTTTTTGTGTGTGAATGTTACAACACGTTCAGTTTATTAGCACAGATAAAAACTTCAAAGACACAATGACAGCCAAAAAGAAGGTGAGGAGAGGTTGAAAAATCTGTGAAGGTTTTGTGAGTGTTCTTGAGAGAGAGATCCCCTTGTATGGGGAAGCCGGGACTGTGGAGCAGATAAAAGACCTCAAATTACATACAAGATGGTACGAAGAGGTCAGAAATATAACAAGGACTGAAAGTTCTGCTTTCACTTCCTGCACCAACAATAAAACATTCTGTAGCCTGAGACAGAAAATACCAGTTTAATATCTGAGAATCACATCACAGTTTACAGGACTGTTGTGACACAAGACAGCTGATGGAGCCAGCTGTCATCTACGTTACTTTTACAATGGAAATTAACTCCTGATCCTGAATCCTGATTACTGGGTGGGGTGTTGGATCCTCAGAGCTGAGTGACTGAGAAGACCTCTGTTCCACATTACATGATGTAGGAACCTGCCTTGGGCACGTAGCAACAGTAAAGCAAATCAAACAAGATATATCAAGACATTATATGATAACTGACAGCAGTTATCAAATCCAGTAAATAAATTACACACACACACCCATATATACCGTACATAATGTTTGCAGATGCCTGCAGATGCATTCACACATACATGGACAGATTATAAAACATAGAAACCCCTGAGCACAGCCACGATAAAGGCCCCCAACCTTTTATATACAGATAAAATCCCAACTGCAAAAGACACAAAACAAAGCTGCGTGTTTAGCCATTTTGTATCTCTTTGTTGTCTTTTTGCGTCTATGTGATCATTTAGGGTCTCTTTGTAGCCATTTTGTGTCTCTTTGTGGTCATTGTGTGTCTTGTGGTTGTTTTGCATCTCTGTGTTGTTGTCTCATGTCTCTTTGTAAGGTTATTTTGTGTCGCTTTGTGGATATTTTGTGTCTAGTTGTGGTTGTTTTGCATCTCTTTGTTGTCTTGTGTGTCTTTGTAGTCATTTTGTGTCTCCTTGTGGTCATTTTGCATCTCTTTGTTGTTGTCTCATGTCTCTTTGTAGTTATTTTGTGTCTCTTTGTGGTCATTTTGTGTCTTGTTGTGGTTGTTTTGCATCTCTTTGTTGTTGTCTCATGTCTCTTTGTAGTTATTTTGTGTCGCTTTGTGGTCATTTTGTGTCTCCTTGTGGTCATTTTGCATCTCTTTGTTGTTGTCTTGTGTCTCTGTAGTTATTTTGTGTCTTGTTGTGGTTGTTTTGCATCACTTTGTTGTTGTCTCATGTCTCTTTGTAGTTATTTTGTGTCGCTTTGTGGTCATTTTGTGTCTCCTTGTGGTCATTTTGCATCTCTTTGTTTTTGTCTTGTGTCTCTGTAGTTATTTTGTGTCTCTTTGTGGTCATTTTGTGTCTTGTTGTGGTTGTTTTGCATCTCTGTTGTTGTCTTGTGTCTTTGTAGTTATTTTGTGTCGCTTTGTGGTCATTTTGTGTCTCCTTGTGGTCATTTTGCATCTCTTTGTTGTTGTCTTGTGTCTCTGTAGTTATTTTGTGTCTCTTTGTGGTCATTTTGTGTCTTGTTGTGATTGTTTTGCATCTCTTTGTTGTTGTCTTGTGTCTCTGTAGTTATTTTGTGTCTCTTTTGTGGTCATTTTGTGTCTCCCTGTGGTGTTTGTGTATGTCTTTGTTGTTATCTCTTGTCTCTTTGTTGTCATTTTGCACCTCTTTAATGTTGCATTTCTTTGTAGTGGTTTTGCATCTCTGTAGTAATCCCCTGTGGTTATTTTGTGTATCTTTGTAGTCGCTGTGCATCTCCTTTTGTTCATTTTGCGGCCTTGTGGTCATTCATTTCTCCTTCTGGTTATTTTGCATCTCTTTATTGTTTTGTGTCTCTTTGTAGTCACTTTGTGTCTTTGTGGTCATTTTCTTTCTCCTTGTTGTTATCTTGTGTCTTTTTGTTGTCATTTTGCATCTTTGTAGTAATTTTTCTCCTCTTAATGTTGCATCTCCTTGTAGTAATTTTGCATCTATTTCCATCATTTTGTATGTCTTTGTAGTTATTTTGTGTCTCTTTGTGGTTGATGTTGCTTTGAGTCTTTGTGGTCCTGTGCGGCCTCCTGCTCCTTTGTCTTGTGCCCAGTTGCCTGTTCAATAATCCATCAACACATTCCTTCATACATACACATGCTTACACATAAATACACATTAAAAAAGAATGAAACACTGATTTAAATTAGAGACTGGAAGGTCTATGATTGTCTCTAATCATATCTTGAGCTAAGAGAGAGATCTGAAAATAGCACACTGAACACCTACAGCTTATAATGACTTCTGTAATGAATGTAAGTATGTACAGTAGCAGAGTTATTTTACACCTTGAAGCTATTTTCAACTTGAGAATACATTTCTCATGATGTCTAAACAGTTAAATGAAAGCAGTGCAGCTGCCTTTTCATTTCTAACCCGTTATCCTGTTTTGTTTTTTCTTCTGCTTTGCTCAGGGAGGTGGAGCGGGGTGGTGGTGATGGGGGTGGGGGTGGGGTTTTTACTCTTTGTAGTAGTCACAGCTCCAAATCTCATTTGTAATGGTTATCAACTGGTTGGGGTCTTCACAATAGCTAATGGGGAAAACAAATCGGTATTTGCAATGTTTATCATTTGATTAACCTTCATATTATCCCTCTGTGTAATTAGCCTAATTATGAAGGGCTTTACACGGGCTGTCTGATAGCTCCTCGTATAAATAGGTCTGAAATTTTCTGGCCTTTAACAAATGGAGTGCTCGTCAGGTAGACCGTAGCTGTAAAACCACGTTGTCACACTGTTCCCCCCGGTGATGTTAAGAATAATTTGCAATTTAAAACCCACACGCTGACAGTTCAGTGATGCCTCTTGTCCAAAACAATTAAAGCTCCTGATAATGTGTTCATGAAACTGCCTTTTGTTGGTAGATCTGAAACAAAGACAACACTGTCGCACTGCTGATGTAGAAGTAGATGAGTAACCGTTGATGTCCGTTGCTGCAACTTGCCCAACAAGTTTGTTCTCTCCTCTC
Organism: Epinephelus fuscoguttatus; assembly: GCF_011397635.1. NCBI lineage: Eukaryota > Metazoa > Chordata > Actinopteri > Perciformes > Serranidae > Epinephelus > Epinephelus fuscoguttatus. The sequence goes on from NC_064761.1 coordinate 37,533,859, forward strand.
TGGGGAACTCACTGCCCGTCCGCTTCTGTCAAACTGGAATCAGCCCTCTCCCTCTCTCTCTGGTGGGGTTTCTGTCTGGCCGTAGACACGATGAGTTGTGATTGAGACCCTCTTCTTCACAAAGCTCTGAGCACACCTGCTTTGACACAACAAAAAGGTGATTTTGCCTGCTAGCTTTCTCACCCTGTGTTGTCATGGCTGGTTTGTGTTAAGTGGCCAGTGCAGGTGCAAAAGGATTGACTTACAGCAAGTGACTGCGAGACGGGAGTGTTGAAACAGGGCGAATTGTTGTTTGTGTTAAAGGTGGAGTTGCTTCACTGTAATGTATCAAGACCCTGGTCGACCTTTTTTTCCTCTCACAGTTAGGTCGGACCTTTCTGTGACTGTAACTTCACTGGTTTCACTTCTTTGTGACCGCTCCTGTTCTTCCCATGATGAAATGTTGAAGACCAGTGATCAGCAAATAAAGGACTGTGGGACAAAATCAGACGGTGACAAAGATTACATAGCCTCCAGATGCACTCACAGAATGTTCTTTGAGATTTCTGTGAGCATTATATTAAAGCTGTTATATCTCAAGCACAAATAAAATGTCCCTTTAATTATTATCTGATAATTAATACTTACATGTTGACAGTGTTATACAAACCAATACTGGGCCTTATTTTGAAAGGAAGTCAAAGGTCGACAGTATGGAGCAAGAAAAAAAAAAAGATTGACGATTACTTGGCCAATATCACCCCTCATTTTTGACACTGTTGGAAATGAAGAGTATTTGTCTTCATGTTGAATTAAGCATCTAAGTCAAAGTAATAAGTACCTGAAATGAACTAATTAATGAATAAAACTTGATAATTAAATATCAAAACACAAAGTAACAAAAACCCAAATAAATAAAGTAATAGAAAATAAATATGTAGTACTGAAAATCAAACAAGTCTATTAATTTATTAGTCGATTGGCAGAAAATAAATGGCAACTATTTTGCCAATTAATTTGCTAATAAATAGTTTTAATTGTGAGGACTTACTGTTTTTCTCCGATTTAAATCATTGCAAGATGAATTTTTGTGAGATTTGGACTATTTGTGACTAGACAAGACATTTCAACTTGGATTTTGGAAATTTATAATTATTCTCTCACAATTTTTACATTGTACAGTCTGACAGATTCATTGGTGGAAGGTGCCTTGTAGAGTTGTCTTGTAAACAGACTTTAACGATTCACATCATGCATTTTCTATATAGTTACACCGAATGTAAACGTTACTTTGTTTAACAAATGTGTTGATAGGGTTATGAGAAAATATTACTCTGCTTGACTGCCACAATATTATGATATTATAATAAATATGTGATACTGTATTTATTCTTAAAAACACTGTATTTGGGAAAAAAAAAAAAAAATTGCAATATATCGCCTTGCTTACAGTATGTCACAATACACTGAATTGTAACCACTGTATCATGATACATATCGAATCGCCAGGTTCTTGCCCGATACACAGCCTTAGGCCAAATCAGCTTAAAACGGAATTGTTTCTCATTTTCATTTTGAAAAAAGTTCTGCGTTCAGACGACAATGTTTTGATAAGAATTGCTGTGCACCCGGATCCGCAAAAATTACCATAAATGCTGTAGTACACATGCCAGGCCAGTAGCTGGTGATGTAACTTTGTAATGCGCTTCCTTCTACAGAGCGGTGATGTATAAGCAAACAAAATGGCAATCGCAGGAATGTTTGTCTGGATGGACGAAGAGGTGGAGTTGCTACAGTAAATCTACACTTTGCTGGAGAAGCGTTGATAAATTCAAAAGAAAGGGCAGCACAAACAGAGCTCGGGAGTCCGCCATTGTTGTGATGGTTGACTTTCTCGCGCATGCCTAGTGACTGGGACCGTAATGCACATGCGCGAAAAGTCTCCATTTTCAGAGGAACCTGCATATTGCAAGTTTACATGACAACGGAGACAGTGAAAAAATTGCACTCTGGAACCCGTTTTCAGGCACCCAAAACGCCGCTGTCGTGTAAATGCTTGGCCACCGTTTTCGGTTGAAATGGTTGTCCTATAAACAGGACCTTAGTGTTGAACATTTAACAGCTGCAAGACCATTTTGAAAATGTTTTAAATCAGACATTGTTCATATCCATTTTTGTTTGCTAGCAGTCTTTTTCATTTTCTTTTTGCTGGTGCATTGCAAGCCTCTTTGCACATAACTGACACCAACTTTAAATCAGTGAAATAACATAAAAAACGACGGCATTCGTGCATAATACAAAAAATAAAGGGGGGCCGACTTTCAAACATGATGCTACATGTGCTCAAAAACTCCAAAAGGCACCGCACTTTAATCAGTAATAAAAATTATCACCATTCGTAGCCCTAAAATGATCGTTTAGCCAAAAGAGATTACTATTCTAAAAACACAAATTATGGATTAAATTATTTTCCAGCTGCAAAAGTTTTTATTACAGGGAGACAGCAGTCTGTAATCGGCTTCCTGACATGTCTTGTTGCACAGCTGTGACAAACCTGTTTTATTTAGAGGTGCTGGCTTTGACTGAAGCCTGTCAGACACTGATAATTAAAAAAGATGCTATCTGATGCCTCATAGGGGTGAAACATATGCGAAATTGTAATGTCCTCTTTCTTTGATCCCGTTGGGTACTTACCAAGACCTCTCACTGTGTTGGGACTTATCAGTGATGTTTTACTTTACTTAATCCATACGCAACATGTTTTATAGGGATAAGTAAAATAAATTACTGTCTCACATTTACGCACAGAGAATTAAAGGGATAAAGAAGTACATTTTTCTTTACTTTCTCACATTAACATGCACTAAAATCCTACATTTGTCAAGTGGATCATTTCTAGGTCATTGTGTGATAAAGAACAGCTGCCAACATGCAGATAATTATAGCAAAATGTCACCTATTAGTACTTGTGTTACATATATCAGTATTGTGTCAATGTGTAATTATCAAAATGTTTCATTATTTGCATTTTTTAAAATAACTATTGGCCCACAATAAATAAAAGGCCACAGAAATGAAACAGAAACATCTCTAAATTAGCAGCATCAGTTAGAAAAAATCCCATTCTGTGCTCCTGAGCTGGTGTTGAGACGATCTTGTCATGTCACTGTGCTGTTTGCAGTGGCTATGTTTCAGAACATGATGTTTGACTTGCCCAGTCCTCTGATGCCTTGACACTGGTGTTGCGCTTCCTGCATTAAATTTTCAGCACTTGAAAGAGGTCCAAAACAGCCTTTTGCTTTTATTAATATGTCAACACATCGCATGGTGTCAGACTTCCGGCACTTTCAAATATTTACCCTTCTGCACAAAACATTTCGAGATCCATAATGACCACTTGAACTCTCTGCTCTTCCCTGTTTCCAAACGGCGGAACGTGGGGAGCGAGCTCTTGTTTGTGTAATGTCGCATTAACCTGTTCAGCCATTCAACCAGCACTCTAAAGCAGAGCGAGTCCGATGCTGGGAAGACTCGGCAGCAACCTCTTGCAGATGGGAACCTTTAATTTTTAAAGCGTTTTCATCCGCATGGCCGATCCTCCGCACGTTGCGTCACGAAGCGTGAGTGCTAATCCCAGTTGCCTCCCACCCCTCTGTTTGGTTTGAAAAATCTGCCAGCCAAAGTGTTTCTCCATATTCATCTCTGCAGTGTCTTTTTGAAGTGATGTTTTGATTGGTGGCTAGTGAACCAGGGGCTGTGTAGTTTTAACTGAACTCTACTCATGGGACGAAGCACAAGGTGGGAGAAAAGCAGCATAATTGCCTTTTAAATCTTAGTTCACCTTTTCTCATAACCTCAAATATACATAGGAACATATGAAGTATTACGGACAGCATTGGACACCCTGTAGTGTGTGTGTGTGTTTTTTTCCCAGGACTGTTGTGTAAAAGCACACCAGCAGATTTGCTTTTTTTTTTGTCTAGGGGAGACACTATAGGTCAAATCATTTTTTTTTCATGCACAGATTTTGGGCTATTTTTCTTCTACACTATGTCTCCTTTAGACTAGAGGAAAGAAAACATCCAAAATATACATTAAGATTTATTTTAGTTCAGATTTCTGATCAGGAAATGTACACAAAAAGCACATTTTTATTAGATATTTGCATATTCTATTCGTAGAAAACTTGTTATATGAAAAAAAATTAGTTTTCTTAAAGGTCCAGTGAGTTGGATTTAGGGGTGTTTATTGGTCCTTCTCCTTGTTGCACTGCCATGTTACTGCAGTAGCCCAAAATGAACAAACCAAACACTGGCTCTATATATGTGACCGTTCTTGTTTTCACGTTGGCCACCATAGTTCTCCTGTACACTTGACACATGGGCGAAGTTTCAGTTGGTCACAATCTGCAGCCTCACGACTAGTTACCACTTAATTGTACACACTTGACCTTTGATGTCAGGAATCAGCTGGGTAAGTGTCATGGTGATATTGGTTAAAATTTTTACCCTTTTACATTACACTTCTTCAATTATTTTTGTCTCATACTCTGTGCCAGAAATCTCCACTGCAGTAGCCCTTACATACACCACACTTTCCAGTGTCACTCCTATCTATATTCTGGAGGTTTTTAGAATGAATTATTTATAGCCTGATATATAGAACATTTTATTCCTAAAACATGGCGAAAATTGATTATTTCATGTCTGTTGACAGTAGTGTTCTGATTCATTCAGTGATGAAAAGAAATATCTAAAGTTGCCTCTGTAAAAACCTCTGGCATTCATGTGTAAACAAAATGAAACAAGAATTCTGAATCTGGTGTCGTCCAACATTCAGATATCTGGAACTGTATACAAATTAGGGCCAACCCGAATGCCTCCAAGCTGCGAGCGTAGTGGAATGCTCTGTTTTTATATTGTGTTCAGCGCTCGACAGTGCGAGTGTTTCACTCGATTTGCGACTAAAAATAGGTGTGTGTGAACTGTAAAAAATATTTAGGGGCACATGTGCGCATAAAAAAAATCAGCTGAAGCAGCCTATGTTTTTGCCAATAAAAAACATTTAAACTAAGTGACAGGCCTAGTTTTGTGACTACAGCCGTTTGACCATCTGTGATAGGCTTACAGATCGGCTAGCATGAAAGTCTAGCAGCTGGAGTAGTTTCAAATTTGAGAGATAAAGATAAAGATATGCCAGAGGAAACTGGCATGTCACAAATAATGAGCTTACTCAAGCTGAGCCATATTCTTTTTTTTTTTTGGAGCTATTATGGCCCATGTTACTGCAACCTGCATGCTAACAAAGTGGCTAATTGTTGAGTTATTGTAGATGCAGTGACTACAAACTGATGTTTCAAAAATTAACTCTCTTGCCATATTGGTACAGTTTCAGTTTTCTTGAGAGACTTCCATGTCTCTCAAGAAAATAATAAACATAATATGAGGTGAATCACATTGTCATGTTACTTAATACTAACGCAATACAAGTTGGATTTAATGCTATGACACCATTAGCACAGGTTGCTGATGTTGGCTACTTTTTAATTTGCCAGAAAGTGTCATAATGACAAGTGCTGGTTCAGCTGGTCTGCAGTAATTCAAACTGGTTTAAATTCGACCAAAACAGGAAATCGACCCAGCTCTGATATTTACTCCTGTTTACCTGACATTTTCTGAAAACTACAGTGCCCAACTGCTGCACGGGTAAGTTTTAGATTCATATCTTTTACTGAACTTTTACTGAGTAATTCCTCTGTTGCTCACCTCACATTTTCAGAAGGTGAACATTTTCCAATATAAAATATTAAACACTTGAGTCTGTGGCCCCTAGATCTTTGTATATTTGTCTGTTGAGAAAGGCAAAAGAAAGAAGCTATTGAAGCCACAGCATCTCTTTGTAAGCAGAAGATCTTGAACACTGCCAGATCAAGTTCTGCAGTTTTGTGTATGTTTTCAACATGCGTTCAGTCTCCCAGCCACAAAGATTTGCTAGAAAGCATGTCATGCTTTCCCCCCCCAAAAAAATCTCTGAACCCTGCCATTTTATGTTTGAATTCTGTACTCTCTGTGGTCCTCTTTGGATGGTTTTGTTTGATAGTTTCCTTGGTGGATATGAAAGATTAATGCAGCAGAAACACCTGCAGCAGTTCCTCAATGACAGCTGTAAAAGTGCAGCGGAACAGCTGTGAGAAGACAGCCCGACTGCCGTGCCCCCATAAAGCAAACTGTTAAACACGGTGTCACAGCTTTGTGAGTCATCTCGTAACTGCCCCAGCAATCAGAATTGACTTTCCTTTCATGAGGCTTCAATACTGACGCAGCCTTTTTTTTTTCCACAAGTGCATGTGTACTTTCGACCTGTGCCTCACTCATATCAATCTATTGTGTGTATATGTGTGTGTGTGTACATGTCTTCTTGTGTTCAGTCACGAGCACGAGGGAGGGACTTGTAGTTTTTATCACTGAACACATCAAAGATGATACAGATGAACGGTAAGCAAATGCATAATTTAGCTTATTAAGTTGCAGGAGATCACAGAACACTAAGTCAAAGTTAAATAAGCAAAAAAGCATGTCATGTTTAGTCTCACATCATCAGAGCTCTCCCCACACGATGGTGCGCAGTGCCAGCTCAGGAGATCTCAGGAGTCTGTGATACAATGGGGCCACATCTGTTGAGTCAGAATATATTTACAGCAAAGTTCAGATTCTAAACATATGGTATGTGCTGCATATATCGTGTTTGTGTGGGCGCTCTGGTTTCCTCCCACAGTCCTGAGACACGTAGGCTGAAATGGAAACTCTGAAGTTGTGAATGCGTTCGTCCGCCTGTGATACAATGACAAACTGCCCCACAGTAGGTGTACCCTGTCACTGCTGCACGCGAGGATCGTCTCCAACACTGCTCGATAGAAAACAGATGCAAAAAAGACAGTTCATACAAAATATTTACAGGCAGTATATTAAACTGAAAGCTGCAATGCCTTCAGCACGTCTGCATGTAAAGGGAAGGAGACAAGATCGCATTATATGGATATCAAAACAAGGCCTCGTTTCATAAGTACTATTAATACTGTGCAGATGGAGTTCGACTTTACACCAAAAAAGGATATTCCAAACCTGCATTGCATGCCAAAATCAAACAGGAAATCGATCACATGACCATGTAGACTGTAACTCTTTGAGCAGCGGTGGGCGGTGTTGGTAGAACCACTTAATCCCTGACATGAATCACAACAGCGAGCACTTTATCACTTACAGGAGCTACAGGAGACAAACTTTCTCCGGTGTAGGAATGAAGTGAGTGAACTATACTCTCTCACAGTGTTTCATCCTCATGTGAAGGGTAGAATTATAATTAAAATATATGTGTAAATGTTTATTATCAGCCCAGGCTGAGTGTATCTGTGTCTTCTCGGCTCATCTTTTTTATTGTAGAGATAACACATTAATGTGAACACGACACTGGACACATCTGAAAGTCAAAACATTTAGATTATAACCTTTATTTTAATGGCATTTGATGACTGTACTATGGGGGTGTGCCATATCATCTTGTTCATGATAATACTGGTATCAATTTTAATATCATAAAAAAATGTAACAACGAGCATGGCTGAAAGCAAAATTATTACCGACTCTGCAGTGGTTCCAAAAAGAGGAGCAGCTTCAGTAGTGTGGAATAAACTGTGGCGTCCTGAATGTTTTATGAACAGCCCTGGACTTCTCAGACTCTTTTAGTGACTTACTGCTCAGAGGGAACTCATTCAGCGGCTCCTCTGGCAGCAGCACAGTGTCTCTCCCTCTCCTCTCTCACCATGCGCACACAAGAGTCGGTGTCGTCAAATGATTTTGTCATAAACCTTTGGTAATGTAAACCTATGTGATGTTCGCGCCTTGACAAAAAACTCCATATATGTGAATGTGTGATAGTTGTGGTATCATAACAGCCTGTCACAGGTTACATCGTAATGATTAGAGGAGAAATGGCAGAGCATAAAGGTCCAGGTCAGTCATTTAGGATTTTCCTAAAAGAAGGAAATCATCTGTTGATCTATATACAGTACAGGCCAAAAGTTTGGACACACCTTCTCATTCAATGCGTTTTCTTTATTTTCATGACTATTTACATTGTAGATTCTCACTGAAGGCATCAAAACTATGAATGAACACATGTGGAGTTATGTACTTAACAAAAAAAGGTGAAATAACTGAAAACATGTTTTATATTCTAGTTTCTTCAAAATAGCCACCCTTTGCTCTGATTACTGCTTTGCACACTCTTGGCATTCTCTCCATGAGCTTCAAGAGGTAGTCACCTGAAATGGTTTCCACTTCACAGGTGTGCCTTATCAGGGTTAATTAGTGGAATTTCTTGCTTTATCAATGGGGTTGGGACCATCAGTTGTGTTGTGCAGAAGTCAGGTTAATACACAGCCGACAGCCCTATTGGACAACTGTTAAAATTCATATTATGGCAAGAACCAATCAGCTAACTAAAGAAAAACGAGTGGCCATCATTACTTTAAGAAATGAAGGTCAGTCAGTCCGGAAAATTGCAAAAACTTTAAATGTGTCCCCAAGTGGAGTCGCAAAAACCATCAAGCGTTACAACGAAACTGGCACACATGAGGACCGACCCAGGAAAGGAAGACCAAGAGTCACCTCTGCTTCTGAGGATAAGTTCATCCGAGTCACCAGCCTCAGAAATCGCAAGTTAACAGCAGCTCAGATCAGAGACCAGATGAATGCCACACAGAGTTCTAGCAGCAGACCCATCTCTAGAACAACTGTTAAGAGGAGACTGCGCGAATCAGGCCTTCATGGTCAAATAGCTGCTAGGAAACCACTGCTAAGGAGAGGCAACAAGCAGAAGAGATTTGTTTGGGCCAAGAAACACAAGGAATGGACATTAGACCAGTGGAAATCTGTGCTTTGGTCTGATGAGTCCAAATTTGAGATCTTTGGTTCCAACCGCCGTGTCTTTGTGAGACGCAGAAAAGGTGAACGGATGGATTCCACATGCCTGGTTCCCACTGTGAAGCATGGAGGAGGAGGTGTGATGGTGTGGGGGTGTTTTGCTGGTGACACTGTTGGGGATTTATTCAAAATTGAAGGCACACTGAACCAGCATGGCTACCACAGCATCCTGCAGCGACATGCCATCCCATCCGGTTTGCGTTTAGTTGGACGATCATTTATTTTTCAACAGGACAATGACCCCAAACACACCTCCAGGCTGTGTAAGGGCTATTTGACCAAGAAGGAGAGTGATGGAGTGCTGCGGCAGATGACCTGGCCTCCACAGTCACCGGACCTGAACCCAATGGAGATGGTTTGGGGTGAGCTGGACCGCAGAGTGAAGGCAAAGGGGCCAACAAGTGCTAAACACCTCTGGGAACTCCTTCAAGACTGTTGGAAAACCATTTCAGGTGACTACCTCTTGAAGCTCATGGAGAGAATGCCAAGAGTGTGCAAAGCAGTAATCAGAGCAAAGGGTGGCTATTTTGAAGAAACTAGAATATAAAACATGTTTTCAGTTATTTCACCTTTTTTTGTTAAGTACATAACTCCACATGTGTTCATTCATAGTTTTGATGCCTTCAGTGAGAATCTACAATGTAAATAGTCATGAAAATAAAGAAGACGCATTGAATGAGAAGGTGTGTCCAAACTTTTGGCCTGTACTGTATATAGATCCCAGGGGACATTTTTTGTACTTGGGAGCTGTTTAAATGTGTAATATGTAGTAGATTTTATTTTCTTAACTATTGATATTGTATACAGAATCTGAATCTCACTCTGAGTTACTGTTGTTGTTCACAAACTAAAGAAATGAGAGATCATTTTTATATATTTTGTAAATTAACAATAACTTTTTTTTCAGATTTGTCATATCATCAAGAATATAATTACTGCAAAAATACCCTGAATTATGGTGATATTATTTGATATTATATCGCCCACCCCTAGTGTACTACAGGAAAAAAAAAAGTTTGAAAGGCATTCAATTCATTAATTTAAAATTAAGGCCTTTATTGGTATTACAATATCTTAAATCAGTCTTTCAAAAGTCTTAAACATGCTCAGACATGGAAAGTAGGATTTAATGAATCTTTATTTTCTTGATGTTGCATTGTAAAATCTCAAAAAATAACTGGCAACGACTATTTTTCTGAAGTGATTCATTGAACGTCACATTAACGTTACACACATCAGGATCGTGGAACCAACAACAGCCACATTTTGTTTCTGGTCAGATGCTCTGAGCTGAGGATCCACAGTCTGCTAGCTAGCTGTCACTGTACAACGACATGGGGAAGTGCAAGTTCTACAAAAACTGTCTGTTGGACCAATGTTTCGTGAAATTTTTGAAACCACTACGGGGCAAAGCACATGAGGTGTTTTGTGTTTTTTATGCAAAACGTTTTTCAACCTCAGCACGATGGGAACCAAAGCAGTGGAATCTAACATGCAGACTGAGAAACACAAATTTGCCAAAAAAAAAAAAACTTGCCAAAACTCCTGGGCATTTCCCACTTCTCTTCTAACCTGGTCTCTGCCATGCATGATTATGTTACAATAGTCATCTGGGCAAAATTGTCCCTAACCTTAAGTAAATGATGTCAGTTTGTGATTTTTTTTTTTAACCTTGATTTTGGTTATTCTAAAATTGTATTAAATTTCATTCTGAGTGGGATTAGTAAAAAGTCTTAACAAGTCTGAAATCTGACTTTCCTTAAGCTACAGGAACCTTGAGCCAGTAAAGCCTCACAAAGATTGTCATTCAAACTAAATTAATTCATTAAATAGGACTTGAATTAATATATTTTGCACTAGAAGTCTGTACAGTGTGTTTATAACTTGTGCATTTGTAGATATTCTGCAGGTGAAAAACAGATCTGAAGTGTCAAAAGATGGAGCTGAAATGATGCTTATTGAGACTTTGAGCCTAAATAACGCTACTGAACTGCATCATGATTTATTGAGTCGTGATCAGAAGATGAATTAACATTTTGAACACAGAAAAGCAGGGTGTCTACAGGTCCTTAAAAAGTCAAATTCAGTTAAATTCAATGTTACAATAATGAGGTCTTAAAGTAGTCTTAAATGTTTTTACTACAAACATTTTATCTAATTTTTATTTATCCATTTTTAAATTTCTTTTTGTGAAAATGAGTGAAGCCTTTCTATGGAAAAGTCCACATTTCTAATGTTATAAACCTAAAACTATAATACTGTCATTATACTTTTTACTTGCACTTACCTGTTGGCAAAATGTAGATTGACTTATACTGCTTACCTGCAATGCTTAAATAGGTAAAACATGGTTTGACCAAAAATCTGTCCTAAATTTGGTTAAAAAGTGTCCTAAAAACATTAAATATAACTGTCTGATACCTGTAGACACCCTGAAAAGACTGCAGTCATATATGCTTAGGAGGCTCACGTCCTCTGTCCATGTGGAAGACTCCTTAGCAAACATTCCCCTACTCGTCCTGCAGTGGACGCTCTTTTGTGCGGTCCGTTCTGTCTTCATATCTGACTACAGTAGATTCTGTGTTTTTGCTTTGATGTCAGAAGGTGAATCCATGTTGTGATTTGACAGATAGTCTGGATCTGTTGTTGAAAACCACAGCGGCCAGCTGTTTTAGGAGGTCTAAAAGTACCAGGAGATGGACTACTGTTAAAATACTGTTTGTCATGGAACTCTGAGTAATAAAATATGATATAAGCCTTTAAGTCATTAATAAAAATACATAGAACAAAAATGTACATTTCTACTCAGTCCTTGAGGAATAATGCAAATAGTCTTAGTTGCTTCGGTTTTGAGGTATCTCATTGAGGTTCCTGCCTCCGACTCAGCACAATGGAGGTGAAACAACATTTCTTTTCAGAAACGGCGACCTTGTTACATTTTATTTTTTTTTTTGTAAATCACACATTATCAACAATTTTTCAAAGAGACCATTTCTCAGAAAGAAGGTAGATTTAACTTTAATTTGAAGGCAGTTCAAAATGACTATTATGTACTTAAGATTTTACGGTTCAATGGAGGCAAAGCAATTAGAGGTCTTTATTCACACTATGAATGAATCAGAAGAGTGATAATACACTGAAGTCAGCAGTGTGTAGGGTTCAGGTTTTTGTTTCCAAAATGGTACGTAAATCATTTGTTTTTAAGAAAGTTTATTTTAAGTATTTTAATGGTTTAATCCGGCACACAAAAGGTGACATCCTACTGAGAATTATTTGCCATCTTCAAAAAATGTAACCACATACTGAAACAGACATTTTCTCTTCAAGGTGTCGTGTATCGAGTCCTCTTACGCATACATTCTAAGATCATTTCTGCTTTTTTCTCCTCCTTTTTAATTCATCTTTTATTTTGTTAGCCATTTGAGCGTCGAGAAATGAAAGCATTTGCATTGAAAGGACAGGTGGGTGTGAGACACCAGCGCGTGTCTGAATCGCAGCATTAAGAGCAGGGAAAAATATCAAAAGTAAGAAACCATTCAGGCGGCAGGAGGAGCAGGGATTTGAGCAGATATTAAAAGATGATTGTGCGTGGGCTTTTTTTTTTTCTCCTGTGCTCCGGAGAAAGAATGTAAACCCTGTATCAGTCAGACTGAGGATAATAAACAGCAGAAACATCAGAACACAGCAACAACAAACACAAACAAAAAGAGGGATGGGGGGGGAAAAGCGCGGCGTATAAATAGTTCAAATATTTCAAGTGATTTCAGAATGCGATGGTGAAATACTGGATGTTTGTGTCCTCAGCCACAGCCAAGTCTTTTACTCTGTTGTTCTCACTGTAACTGTATTAAGGCCACAAACGTCCACTAATACAATATAATAATGAACATCATGATATTGATCAATATCAGCTGCATCTTGATGGAACGATTTTCAAGTGGCCTCCAACAAAATAAAACAAATAAATTACTGTAATTTGAAAATGAAGTTATACACATTAATCTCTGTACATGACGTATAGACACTGATTTGATCTTGTTTTTGACAGCTGCATCAACACTTCAAATCAATGATGGTCATCTTTCAGTGATTTGTTATGAAGTCTTTTTGGTTTGAAACTACTTTGTTGTTTTCTCTTTGTTTCACACATCACTTTCTTGATTTGTTGTTTTTGTTGAGGCATTGCAAGAAAGGAGGCGAGTAAAAAAAGGTTGCAAGTTCAAAGTGATTTCCTTCCCTCTTTGATACCTTGTTACTGTATTATATTGGACACATGGATATATGTCAGAACACGGTATGTGTTACCTTTTTTTACTTTTACAAAACATGCTACCAGCTGATTTAACAGTATGACTCAATAGTTGAAATACAAGACGTAGACTTTTACACATATATAATTATGTATACAGCTGCCTCCGTTATTATGCAGAAATCCTCAGAAGTAGTGGGTAAAGAAAGTGAGACATGTTTTGCACAGCTTGGTTCTTACTGAGCCTGTCAACAGTTCAATGGAAAAACAACAACAAACAAACAAACAGACTGAGGTTTAACAGATGACCAAATGATACGTGGTCAGATCAGGACATACAGCTGCTGGTGACTTCTCTATTGAGCTGCTCTCTTTTTTAATTCTCCCGCGTCGGTGATAACCAGAGGCATTATATTTTAGGGTTGTCCATACATCTATCTGTCCCAACTTGTAAACTCAAGGGAATTTTTCCAAATTTGGCACAAACGTCCACTTGGACTGAAGAATAAACTGACTCAATTTTGGTGGTCATAGGTGGTCATTAGTAGAGGTCATTGTGAGCTTGTCTGTCTCATTCTTGTGAACCAAATTTCTCAAGAACACCTCAAAGTAATTTCTTCACATGTGGCACAAACGTCCACTTGGACTGAAGAATAAAGTGACTAGATTTTGGTGGTCATTAGTAAAGGTCACTGTGAGCTTGTCTGTCTCATTCTTGTGAACCAAATTTCTCAAGAACACCTCAAAGTAATTTCTTCACATGTGGCACAAATGTCCACTTGGACTGAAGAATAAAGTGACTAGATTTTGGTGGTCATTAGTAAAGGTCATTGTGAGCTTGTCTGTCTCATTCTTGCGAACCAGATTTCTCAAGAACACCTCGAGGGAATTTCTTCAAATTTGGCACAAACGTCCACTTGGACTGAAGAGTAAACTGACTAGATTTTGGTGGTCATAGGTGGTCATTAGGCAAGGTCACTGTGAGCTTGTCTGTCTCATTCTTGTGAACCAGATTTCTCAAGAACACCTCGAGGGAATTTCTTCAAATTTGGCACAAACATCCACTTGGACTGAAGAATAAACTGACTCAATTTTGGTGGTCGTAGGTGGTCATTAGTCAAGGTCACTGTGAGCTTGTCTGTCTCATTCTTGTGAACCAGATTTCTCAAGAACACCTCAAGGGAATTTCTTCAATTTTGGCACAAACGTCCACTTGGACTGAAGAATAAACTGACTAGATTTTGGAGGTTATAGATGGTCATTAGGCAAGGTCACTGTGAGCTTATCTGTCTCATTGTTGTGACGCAGATTTCTCAAGAACACCTCAAGGGAATTTCTTCAATTTTGGCAAAAACGTCCACTTGGACTGAAGAATAAACTGAGTAGATTTTGGTGGACAAAGATCATGGTCACTGTGAGCTTGTCTGTCTCATTCTTGTGAACATGACATCTCAAGAACAACCTGAGGGAATTTGTTGAGATTAAAAAGAAACGTCCACTTGGATTTAAGAATAAACAGATTGAATTTGGTGATCAGAGGTCAAAGGTCAAGGTTAGTGTGACCTCACAACTCAAGAATTCATATGCTGATTATGACAACATTTCACACAAATGTCTAACAGGATAAAATTACGAAGTGATGACACTTTATATCCAAAAGGTCAAAGGTCAGCTTCACTGTGACATCATAATGTCCTCCATAAAACACTTTTCTGGCCTTAACTCAACCTCATATCTCAGGAAACAGAGGGGTAGACTTCTGGTTGGATACATTTTATTACACATGCAGTAGCACTCTCTTTAGGATACATTTCCCTGCACAATGCACAACCACAACCTCTTCACTCAGGTCCTACCTGGCCCCACAATCCATAACTGTCTTTACATTGGTCATGTGGTCACTTCCTGTAGCAGTGCAACCACTCAGTTGTCTATTGTATAGTTTTGATATTAAAAAAAAAGAAAGAAACAAAGGATGTGTATTATTTTAATCAGCATGATCATTTTCAGGAATCTGTAGTCAAACTCTAATCTACTAAAGGATATTACCGTTAGGAGGGCTGCTGCAGTTTGACTCAGGAGACCCTTTTTGACTTTGGTCCAGGCCTCTTACTTCCCTGGCAAAGATCGCTGGTGCTCCTGTCCTTCATCAGACAGATTATGCATTGTTTCTATTGATGATTCCAGCTGGCAGGAGGTCCAAATTAAAATGTTAAAGGATAAATGTTTTTGTGTTATTAAAGATTAACTGTTTGTGGCTGGGTTCTGTAATTCTTTGACATGTTTTTTCCTACTGTGATCCATTGTTAAGTTTTCTGTTTCTTCACCTTATCTCTAAAGTGTAGTTTTCAGAGAGTCTTCATCGCCCATGTTGCCCTTAAATTCACAGGTCCAAGCTTTAATTTTAATAACTTTTCTCTTTGCTCAACAGAACCATGTGGAACCCAACTAACGACCAGACGGGACAAGTGGCCGCCAGGATGGAGACCACTCCGTCTTTGGGTAGTGCGAGCATCTCTGTGTCCCAGCAGCAGGCACCCAAGAAATTTGCCCCTATGGTTGCACCCAAGCCCAAGTTCAACCCTTACAAACAGGCAGGAGAGCCCGACCTCTCTGGTACTGCAGGTAACACCACAAGATTTAAAATTAAACCCTTATACGGTCACTTTAGACGCTATCTTAAACAAATACAAATTAAGAACAGTATTGCTTTTGTTCTACCAGCTGGAGTTTATCTTAAGCATGCAATTGGTGTTTCAAAGTTAGCAGTCATGCTTCCATTCAATTTCCAAACAAATTGTAAGCAAACTTTTGAAATGCTGCAAAGAAGAATGTGAAGGAGGCATCTTTTATCCACTGGTTTGGAGCAAGCAAACTACACTGCAAAAAGTCAGCTCTCAAAAACAACAACAAAAAACCCCCAATGAAATCAAAGAAATATGACTTAAAATAAGCAAAATGATCCACCAACAGAGCAAGAAAATTTAACTTGCCAAGATTATTTAGTCTCACAGAACCCAGAGAAGTCTTAAAACTAGTTTAGCCAGACTAACAACAACTACATTTATCTGATACAAAATTTCCCAGAAACATTTTCTCAATATGTAGAAAAATTTGCTTAAATTTAGCAAATGCTAGTGCCATCATCTTGAGATAAAGCTATATGTTTAGGAATTGTATTTTAGAACCTGACCAGAAGTTGCTGACATGTTGTTCACAGAGGCAGAACTTAATCTGAGGTGTTTCCGTTTCACATTTATAACATCAACTCTTTCGATAAAGGCGAAAATCTCCCTTAGCGAGCATAAAACTTTTTTGCACAACGGAGGAACTTTTAGCGAATTTTGCAGTTTTGTAATAGCCTGTCTGATGCAATACACATAAATGGACATAAAAATACATTCTTGAAAACGCGGGTTTCTTCTTTATGTGTTTTTGAAACCTGATCGGCCCGGACCCAAACTGTCCAGAATCTCTTACATTGCAAATGTAAGACTTTGCTGACATTGAATATTTTATGTTGCCCTCTCCATTTTTAGGATCAGTCCGCATTCACGGTTCCGCTTCTGCTTGAGTCACTTCTTTGTCTCACCAACGAACTCAGCTTTCCCTCAGGAGCAAGTGAACTTTAGTAGCAATGTCACTGTATTGATTGTGGTGAGTCGCATAGTCTACAGCAGACAAGACCCTAAAATGTCAAAACTTTAAATGTCTATTTCACTTTAACACAGCTGCTGTGAGTTTGCTTATAAAACACAATCATTAAAGACGCATTTAATGCGTAAAGTCATTTGTTTAAGTGACACACAATCCGATTCACCCATTGTTTGCCAGGTAGGGCTATTTAGTAATTCCACAATTATAATATGATATATTTTGTAAAAGATGTGACTCCAGCCAACAGTATGCTGCAACTGGCAACGAACAGACCTCAGCAAAGCTTTCACCATCACCTGCAAAAGAGAGAGGAGCAGTGATGTAAATAAAGAGCTGGAGAAAGGGAGCATACTGAAACACGACATGCTCACTGATGCTAGAGAGCATTTTATTGTCATGGTAACACTGATCATCCACCTATACATTTAAGTATAATGATCATGCATTTGGTGTTAGTGAGTTAGTACAAACTACTCGACCAATCAGCCCAATCGTCATTAGCTGCTGATGCTTTACTTCTCTTAATCAGCTGGTAGGTGCTGCAAGTTCTCCAGAAATTGGCTTTGCTAGAAACAACAAGCCTTACCGTCTGTCACAGGCCACATTTTGGTCTTTGCCATGGCTCAAAAATTAACCATTTGAAAAGTTTGGTCTTATTTTGAACAGGAGCATGCAAAGTAACTCCATATGGTTGAATAAAGTTAGGTACAATATGAGATTAATAAATAAGTTGTTCTAGTTATCTTTGCTGCCATCTTGACTACTCCGGCTGCCATGGCTGCAACTGGTTTTGTTCCAGCCACCGGATGGACATGGATTTAAGATTTCTGACTGTGTTGTAGACACTAGCCCCTTTTACATTGCCAGATGTTCTGCGAATGTTGGGCCGTTTTGCCAGCAAGCTGCGAGCGTTTAGACACACAGAGCCGGATTTGCGAGTTGATCCAGGGTGCCCAATTTTCCGCCACATAGGGGGAGACATATCGGCGGAATCTTTTTGGTTTAAAAAGAATGAGGCGCCCATCCGCCACTGGAGGGGCTGTTGATGACTTGTGGGAGGAGCTGTTGATGACGCTGCACGTGCAACCCACTGGCGATGGACTAACAGGAAACAGCTGATAGCAGGAATTAGCAAGCAGCTAGTAGCAAGAGGGAAACACAAACCTGACAGACACTGTAAAGATGAGCAACTGGGGAGACAAGGAATTGTGCGCCCTCCTTGCCCTCGTAAACGAAGAGGCCATTAACCGTCAGATGACGGGGACGGTGAAGGACGGGCCGACTTATGACAGAATCGCCGAAGGACTGACCAGCCGCGGCTTCCCTCCCACGTCACTGTTTACGTCACACGCTGAGCTACATGTTTTGTTACTTGCTCACGCCCCCCATTGCCCCGAAAAAGACGCATCCTGTATAAACAAAAGTAGGTAGGCGGCATTTTGCTGCACTCCCCGATTTTGTTTTTATACTGCCAATGCTGAAAAAAGACTGATTGGGCTTTCCTGCAAATTTGCACAGTTCCTGTTTAAAAAGGGCTAAGTTGTTTACATCACATCTAAATTTCACATACAGTGCCTGTTAGCAGGAGAACTCAGCCCGGTGGTTGCTTTGCTGCCTGGTGAAGATCTGCACTCTACTGAGTTTACTTTTGTAGTTGTAACGTAGATCTTGATGTTTGTAGTTTTGGCCCTTTTTTCTCAGAAATTTTGATTATTAAGGTTCTTTGAGTGAACACAAATTGACAGCCACAGCTTAATAACACGAGACAAAAACTCAAAGTATATTTGGTCCAACCGTGCACAGCTGTGTGTATTTATGTGGCAGCTCAGCCTCTGACTTATATCACAACTTATCAGGAACTGAAATACTTTGTTCGTGGCCTGTAATCGCTCTCCTCTGCTGCCTCTGTACGTGTAATAATAAGTGCACATTTTTGATGGGAGTTCTGCTTCATGCATACACTCACATCTTTGCAGTGTGACAGAGGCCTTGTTGCATGCCTAATTTCTAATAAACATACAGTGTGAGAACTGTGGTTTGCAATCATGTGTGAGTCCAGGAAGCCTTGTGTTGTCTGCTTTTTTTAGGCCCCGTGGGACCTGCTGGTTTGGTTGTGTAAAAAAAGAAAAAAAAAGAAGAAGAAGAAAAGGTTATTGTGCTGCAAGTTAATATGCAATGGACACATTTACTAATAGAGTTCAAGGACTTTAATTTCTATGTGTAACTTATTTAATTAGTCTTTGTTCCATTGCAACAGGGTTACAGTCTGGAACGATTAAGGTTTACATCTCAGGCAGAGATGATTTAAGATAAGGTAGAAATAAGTTGAGGCTGTGCCCTACAGAGCGTGGCTCTGCGTCTGTTTCACATGCGATAGAAATTCACAGTGTAACAACTGCCTTCATAAACACCTTTGATGAGTAATATCTGTTGAGAGAGACACTTATATTATCAGATATCATTTTTAGTTTCCATTTCTAAATGAAGACCCCTGGTGTTTAGAGATGTCAAGACGTAAAATGTATTTCCTTTTTTTAGGTTTATGTTCATAATAATACGCACAAGACTTTCTGACCAAAACAGACACAAATATAGGATGATTTATAGACATGAAGAGAAACCATTTTCTTTTGCTGATAAGAAAAATATGACAATAATGTCATTTGAAATCTTCGGAAGCCGCTGATAAAATATGAAACTGAAAACTGAAAATAGAAGAAACCTACTCAGTGTTGCCTAAAAGGCTTTTTACTGGCATTGATGTCTGTTTTTTTTCATCAGTTAAAGATGTGATAAAATGTAACTTTTCCGCATTGAAACGTCTAAAAACGACTCGACCAGTGTTCTATATTTTTTGAGCTGTGTATTTTACTATCCCAGACCTTTCCAACAATGTCAATCAAGGACTTTTTACAATACACTTTATAGATCTTGGTTATTATTAACTATATATTTTAACCAGATGGAGGATTTTAATCATCGAGTCTGCCTCAAAAAGAAACAGTGTGTAAGATTTCAAATTTCAACCACCTGAAATGTCTCCTGATTACAATTCCTTCAGTGTTCATTGCTCAGGAGGTTCTAACCAGGAGCCGAATTATCCACAGAGGTCTCCTCCTCTCCAAAACTAATAGTGTGTTTAGTGTTGTAAAAGATCTCTTCGTTTGTCAGAAGCTCTGTTTTAAAACCAGTGAAAATAGAGCCTTGAAACAATGAAATGGCCAAGTATTACTACTGACCTCTAACAATATGTAGGTTACTCTTATTTTACCTGAGACTCCGGACTTTTCTACTGTTATTGGCAGTAATAGTATAAGTGTATTTTTCTTTTGTTTTTGTTATTGTAATTTTCGCCCCCAAAATGTGGCCCTTCCTAATGAGTCCACCGTTAATTTGGCTGAAGTCTTCAGAAAGCACTTCATTATATAACAAAGGTTGAACATGACACATAGCAGATATTCAGCCGTATATCTCCCACCTCCCCATCTGGTATATGTGTTTTAATGTGACCATTATCTAAACCTCTACCCTCAACAACCCCCCCCACACCCCACCCCCCCACACCCCCCGCCCCGAGAGCCCTACATTTCCAAAACAGGGGAAACGGTTATGAAATTCGGCAAGCAGTGAGCACGCTGTCAGGTTGAAAACACTGCTGTCTGTGGGGGTTTGTGGTTTGAGCTGTGGACCTGTCTGCTACTCCAGATGTTAGTTTTGTAAAAATTTGTTCTTAGACGGCTCCTGTTTGAGCTCTGCCCACCACTGAGGGAAAAACAAAACGGCACCAGTCATCCCGTCTTGTTCAGTTTGTAAATTTGGCCTTTGGTGTAAATACTTTGGCTTGGCCTACAATGAAAGGATACGTTTGGAGCTCTAGAAGATAGAATTACTGTGACAGTTTTTATTAACAGTATTCCATTAAACAATATTTGAGTGACGCTACCTTTAATTTCTGGTGTCACACCTAGAAGAGTGGAGGAAAGAAATGAACCCTGGGTCTCTTTATGTTTTTATTTACCTCTGGCAGTGTTCACAGATTTGTGTCAAATTAAAAGAAATAGATTTTATTTCCAGTTGATGATTTGTGGTGTCATTAAAGCCTTGTAATTCCAATATGTCATTTTACCACAAAACATTTAATCTAGACGCGTTGCCACTGCCTTATTCTCCACAATTAATCATTGTCCAGGCATTAAGAGGATTAATGAAACAATATAAAGAGGGTGGGGATACGTTTTGGTACATTTTCACATGTAAATGTTGAACTTTTATAATTTCAGTTGCACCAGAGTTATGTTGTTAACATCTCATGACCTCAGTGACTTGAGAAAAAACTGTTAATCCCAGTTTTCTCTTCTATCTCTGACCTTGTTCACATTGAGAGTGACAGTAATTATATAAACTGCGCAATGCTTCGAATTTTCTCCTCATTATGAAGATTCAGTTCAACTGCTGTTGATTGAAAAGGGAAATATGGAGGAAACACTAATTAATAACTTTAATTTCTCATTGCTCATATGTAATGTCCTATAGGTTGCAGCGTGAAAACTAAAGCAGTAAAATGTTCTGCCTTTTGGGCAACAACATCCATTAAAACATTAACATTTAATAATGATGCTGGTGACTGGTTGTTTTCAGCAGTTTGAGCATGCAAATATGTAAAGCCATCTGCAGACATCTCCACTTGTCAAAGGATAAGACGTCTTTATGAACAGATTATCTGGGTCTCTCTTTATTTATTTATTTAATATCTTTTATATCAAATGTGCGGACCGTCTGATGTAAAATTGAGGATTAGCATAAAAATTAGGGACAAGTCAATTTGGCACAGCGCCTCGCTGTCCCTTTGTCTAGCAGAGGCCAGCGTCGGGGCTGGAATGAGCAGTCTGAGGCCGTGTTTATTGTACGGACAAAGGAGCCGGTGCAGACAGGGCGGTGCGCGGTTAGCGAGGTCTGCCCTCAGATGTTTTAGGGAGAACTTGTTCTGAATTAAGCCCCAGCGGGAGGAAGTGAATGACATATAGGTCTCAGACAGTGACCCTTCACTCAAAGATTCCTTACAGCAGATCAGATTTTAGGGTTTAAGTTGATCTCATGTGGTACATGCACTGAGGGAAGGTCAGTCGTGATTGCTTTTTGCACAGAGAAGTCAGTGCTCCAGTTCTTTTGTGTTCTTCACTGCAACATTTGAACTGTTGTCTGTATTTTTGCGAGGTGCTGGGGAATTTTAAAGGTCCAGTGTGTAGGATTTAGGGGGATATATCAGGAGAAATGGAATGTTATATAATAAGTATGTTTCTCTGGTGTATAACCACCTGAAAATAAGAATCATTGTGTTTTTGTTACCTTAGAATGAGTCGTTTATATCTACATAGAGAGTGGGTTCTGTCCATGGAGTCGGCCATGTTGCACCACCATGTTTCTACAGTAGCCCAGAATGGACAAACCCAACACTGGCTGTTAGATAGGGCCAGTTGTGTCAGCCACTGTAGATAGCAGCACCTCCATGGCAAGCTGAGAAGTGGCAGAAAAACACTTATTTATAATGTTAAACTGCTTTATTGAGTGTTTTTCCTGGTTTAAATCACCTGATCTGTTTGTTTTGGAGAGGCAGAGACATCTGCTAATAATTTGGCTCTCATAAAAAAATCTCCTGAACAGTGAACACTAAAGGAATCCTAACTGGGCGTTCACACTCGGCACACGGGAAGTTTTAGCTGGTTGCCATATGCAGTCCTCACCACCATAAACCCTACACACACCTCCTTTAAAAGCACACTGATATGAATATAATACTCGTGTGATTAGATCATGAGCACCTCTACAACACACTGTAGAAGAGGTGGACTAAATGTTATGAATAACTGTACAAGGCAATGCAATCCAGTGCAACAGCCCTGCAATAAAAGCCACCTTTCTGAGGCATATTAGGTTCAGTTTGGCTGCAGCAGTATTGACAACAGAGTGTCATTTATTTCGTGCTGTCAGGCTTTGAGAATTGTTCAAAACAGGGCCTTCATGTTATTGGCAGATGGAGGAGGTAACAGGTGCACCAACGTGTCGTGGAATAAACTGGCCTTCCTTGAAATCTTTGGCAACAAAGAGACCTCATATCCCTGTTTTATGCTAATGGCTTTCTACCTTGACATCCTTTTCTGTTGAAAGTCATAGAAATGTGTCCTGGGTAAAATGTTTTGCACGTGCAGTTTGATTTGCATGCAGCTGTGTATATGGATCATCACATATTGACGACTAGTTAGCATCTGCTCGGTGCTCTGTGGGACTTCTCTGTTTCAGTGTCAGTGAAACAGGAGAGCAGGGTGTAGTTGGGATGTCGAGGACAGAGATCGTGGAGATCCAGTATTTGTTTACTGATCTGTAGTTTTCCTTATGATTTTATATTGTCCTTCACTTACACGTAACATTCTACTCAATATTTTGAGAGTTCTCCTAAGATGATGCCTTGCACCTTTGTTTCATTCTCGACTTTTCTTTTTGCTACTGCAAACAGCCACTTCAAATATCTGTTTAATGATCTTAGTCAAGCGTTTAAATGGGGATTTTTTTTTTCTATATGAAGTGAATGTTTCGTACGGCGTGACCAAAGAGTGTCTGGCACCACAAGAAAATGATTCACACGGAAATGAGTCATCACCAGCAGTTTCATTCAGAATATATTTACATTATATAAAATAAAAAGATTGAAATCTATAACTTAATGTATCAAATTAAATTTCTCTCAGAAGCGGCATACATGAATAGTGAAGGCATTATGTGACAGTAGCATTATGTTTTTTTCCTCATGGTTTCTGCAGCTATGAAGGCTAATAAGTTTCTGGTAGCGAGATAATCATAGTGAAAGTTGAAAACATCCGAGAAGTGCTGTTTTTGATCAAACTTCTTGCACTAAGTTACCAGAAACGCGCTAATTGTTTGCTCAGAGCAGTTCAAAAGTGTCGAACATGTGCATAAGCTGTTTTTATTCCTCCCTGCTTGACTGGCCAGAGGCAAACTGACTACCGGTTGTTATGTCAGAGTCCCTCATGGGTGTCACCAGGAGAATTTACAGGAAATCCACCAATGAGTGTGTCAATGTCCCCATAGAACCCACAGGCTTGCGCTCTCAGCGTATACAAAGGCCACTTTTATCTAAGTGGAACACATACCTTATAACTACTTGTTGTGTTTTGTCTGCAGCATGTGTGCAAAGTCTCTGAACTGTTTGAGTCTTTTAATCTTTGCTTCAAAGTTTATCTTTTCTTTGTTCTCATGATATTTTTTACAGTGTAGATCCCTTTGTCTACTTCATCTAACGTTTCATCTGGTGTTAGTTCTTGTGCAGCCTGAATGAGACATTTCACTTCTCTAAATCTAAGCGCTACACGAAAGGGTCATGGCATTGTGAAAATATTTTTCTTCATATCCTGTCTGTTGTTTCAAAGTGGTGTCTACACAATCAAAGGAAGTCTGAATGCTGAGTAAGATTTAACAAACTAATTTGCACACGGGAAAAAGTTCTTCTGTTTGATGGCACGAACTCCTCGGCCATAAAGTCATCTTCCATTATAATCAAGAGAGAACACATAGTCACACATAATTTGTGATAAATTATATTGTTCTAAAATATACATTTATCTTTATGGACTTATTTTATTAAGTCTCCAAAATTATTACAGCAGAGCTCTTGTTGGAGCGCCAGGATGGCTAAAATTAGCCTCTGGGCTAAAAATTTTAAGGGTGCTTTCACGTCTGCACTGTTTGGCTCGGTTCAATTGAGCTCAAGTTCGTTTGCCCCCTAAGTGCGGTGCGTTTGGGCAGGTACGCACCAAAACAACCGGACCGAGACTTTCTTGAAGAGGTGGTCTCAGTCCAGTTACAGATGAACTCTGGTGCGGTTTGTTTGTGGTGAGAATGTGTTCCGATGTCAGTCTGAACTGCAGTCACATGACACATTGTTTGGGTTAAGCATGAGCATGTTACAGTCCTGGAGGATTATTAATGTGCACCTCCTCCTGTACTGCCTTAATATGCACATTCAGCACATCCAATGCATCAAAACATTGTTTTCTAGTTGGAGCCGCGCCTCGTTTTCAAACTGTATGGTTTGACTAAAATGAACAATGACAGCAATATAGTCCACGATGAGCAGCGCTAAAATCAACCTGCGTAGTTGTCCCTCCATTGTGACATTAGAAAGTGTCACATTGATCGTGCAAGTGTACTCTTCTTCAACGTTTGCTTTACTTCCTGGATTTTCCCCACATGGAAATTCTGACTAATCAAGAGCAGCTTTCTCACACAAGGCATTTGATCTGGTCCACTTGTAAATGCTGCCGTGAGAACACGAACCAACTCTAGGCAATTGTGCAACTTCGTAACAAAATTAGTCCCTGATTCAGACCAAAGGAAACAACTCTAGGTCTGAAAGCACCCTAAGTCTCTCTCTCTCATGCAGCATTACAGAGATGTTTAACGTTACTATTGTTATGTTGTATACGACATCGTTAGCCCCACAGCCCTGTGACAGGAGAAAAACACTTTGTTGGACTCGCTGCTACCAGGTACAGTCCCCTCAGTACACTGTGGCCGATTTAGTTAACCCAGAGATAACGTGTCGATTTTTACCCCGACCAATCAATCGGTTGAAGAGTAAGCAGAATTTCAGTCGACTGAAATTTTCTTTGGTGAATACGGCCCTAGAGTCTATGGACTGAATTACAATGTTAATTTACAATAACTGCCAGGTGGAATACTGTTGCATCACGGACATTCATGGAATTCAAATAGACGGACCAAATGCTGCGTCTATTGGTTAGTTTTTAGCCACCTGAAAAAAAGCCTATCCACTTAAAAAAAATCAACATAAGTTTAAGTGTGCACTATATTTAGATTATTTTCTGGGCTTTACCTCACCATTAGATGACATTTTTCGGCGGGAAACTGAAGCCGTTATATGAGAGCCACCAGACTCCGTTGACAATTACTGTTATTTTACTTACTATGGAAGTTGACAGTGTGTCTCCGAGCAACTTTGGCTCTCAATAGGGGCTTTCAGACCAAACAGATGTGGGGACTCCCTGAGAGGAACTACTCTCTGGGGAGCTCTCCAGAGAACATCATAACTACACAGGGTTTTTTTTTTCTATCTGCACTGGCACGGGCAATAGGAACGCTGAAGTGACATAAAAGTTGCATAGAAATATCATGCTTTTGAAGATTCTTTAATTTAGTTTTGACGAGTCAAAATAGTGTTGCATTTCCACTGACTGATTCTGACTGATTGACCAAAGATTCCATTATTAAATTGCAATATTGGAGTCTTTTGCAATGCGATGACGATTAAAAAGACAAATACATTGTCGAGCATACTTTGAAAAGGTGACACAGATTCTAAGTTAACATAAACATTTTTGCATGAACATTTTGTCTGTTACCAATAATGGTACATTTGAGTAAAGCTAATGCACATTAGCTTATCTTATGGATCTAGTTGTAATACACCATATACTACATCATATGACTCTGTCTAGAGTTCTTACAGCTGGAGACAGGGTTTCCACAGATCCTCAATAAGTCTTAAGACATTTAATTCATTAATCTGAAAAAAATAAGACCTTAATTGGTATTTAAGTGTCTTAAATCAATCTTTGAAAAGTCTTTAAATGCTAAGACATGGAAAGAAGGATTTTAAGGATTGTTTTTTTCTAATGTTGCATTGTAAAATTAAAAATAATTAGTAACATCTATGTTTTTTTAAAGTACATCTTAACGTCATGCAGATCTGGGCAGCCAAACCATATTTTGTTTGTCAGGATGCTCATAGCAGAGGATCCACTGTCTATTAGCAAGCTATCACTGTGCCCTGGATGATATGGGAAAGTGAAAATTATATGAAACATGGCTGTTTAACCAAGACTTTGCAGCATGGCTGATACTGTTACAAGCCAGTTTAATGAGGCTCAGTGTATTTTATGCAAAAAAAGTTTCAAACTCTGCACGATGGGAATCGAGGCAGTGGAATCCAGCATGCAGAGTGAAAAACACAAAATTGCCAAGAATATCTGCCAACAAACCCAAGGAATTTCCAATTTCTGTTTTGCCCTTGTGTCTGCCATGAAACAAAAAGTCATGTTTCATGTCACAGTAAACATTTGTGCAAAATTGTGAGGAACTGATTCTTTTTTGGTCTTAAATTCCACTCAGAGTGGTACTAAAAGTTTAAAAAAGTCTAAAATTAACTTAAGTTTTAGAAACAGTATATACAGCCATCAGCCAAAACATTCAAACCACTGACAGTTGAAGTGAATAACTTTGATTACTTTGTTCCAATGCATTGTTCTGCTGGGAAACCTTTGGTTCTGGCATTCATGTGGATACCACCTGACATGTTCCACCCACTCAGACACCGTTGCAGACCAAGTACCCCCCCTCATGGCAACAGTACTCCCCAATGGCAGAAAAAAGCACCATGCCACACTACACAAACTGTTTAGAAATGGCCTGTGGAGTGTGACACAAAGCTCAAGCATGTCGACCTGGCTTCTAAATTTCCCAGGTCCCAATCTGCTCAAGGATTCTTGTGATGTGCCGGTACCCCAGATGTACCCTAATCCAAGGTGGGGCCTCCTTGGATCAGACTTGGCTCTGACCTGTGGAGGCATGGACACAGGATCTCTGGGAGTGTCCTGCGGTGTCTGGCACCAGTGCGTTGGCGGCAGATCCATTTAGTCCAGTGGGTTGTGAGGTGGGTTAATGGCACGTGCCACAGATGCTCATTCAGATTGGGATCTGGGGAATTTGGAGGCCAGGTTGACACTTTGAGGTCTTTGTCACATTCCTTGGGCCATTCCTGAGCCATGTTTGCAGTGTGGCATGGTGCATTATCCTGCTGGGGGGCCACTGCCATTGGGGAGTACTGTTGCCATGAGGGGGGGTACTTTGTCTGCAACGGTGTTTGAGTGGGTGGAACATGTCAGGTGGTATCCACATGAATGCCAGAAGCAAAGGTTTCCCAGCAGAACAATGCATTGGAACAAAATATCAAAGTTAATCACTTCACCTGTCAGTGGTTTGAATGCTTTGGCTGATCGGTGTATATTCCTCAGTTGCCAGAGTTAACAAGTACAAAGAAAAGTGTTCTCCATCAAAGAGATTACGACATGTAATAAATTACATTAAGTATCCATTAGATGGTAATTGTGTTTAAATGTCACCATAATGTTTACACTGTGGAAGTTGGTAGCACGGGATACCCTCACAAGTATGTCATCATAAAATGTCATAGCGCCATGTGATATGAGTTTCAAGTTGATATATGGCCCGTCACCCCACAAACTCTCTGACAGTTGTCGTATAGAGTAACTGGCTGTAGGTTTACAGTAGATTCTCAGCGTGGCAGCGGCTGCTTGGAAAGGTTTCAAGTTATGAAACCGTCTGAGTTTACACAGCAGTGACTGTCTGCCGTGACATTTGACTGGCTTCATTTGCTCTCTCTCCCGTTTGTTTATAAGAAATGACAGCAAAGCTCCCCTCTCTGCCTTTGATGAATCACACTTTCACTCATCAGTGAACCTCACTAACATCCCATTTTGAGGCGTTAATTGTTCAGCCCATTTGATGTTTTAAGTTTTAAGATGAAAAAAGGCCAACTCCGGCTCTCAAACCATTCACCTATTCACAGTATTTGTTTCGTTGCTTTCATACAGGAACATAATCCGCCTATTGTTCCCGATCTGAATTTCTCCTCCCGTGGGAATTCTCCTCAGAGTAGCAGAAGCCAATTTCGGTCTGCTCCTTTACACTTAAAACAAGTATATCTCCAAAGACCTCAAATCCCTCTCTTCCATCTCTAAACCAAATGAAGTCATAAATCACTCCTCTATACATATCATGCTAATTAAGAGCAGGGCTCAGCTGCTCTTCTCCAGCGGAAGACGGAATAAAACAGCTCCATAATTATGTCAAAACAATGTGCACTCAACCTCTGCCACAGCGCATTTGGAGCAGGTTTGTGGAGATAAAGCATGTGGACTGACACCCAGGACTTAAAACGCTTCGTCCGTTTTGTCTGGAAGGGATTAAAGATTTTTTGCTACTGAATAAAGTAAAGCCACTTCTCTGATTTTCTTTAATTTTTTTATACAGATTACTTTGAATTTAACAGACTGAACTGAACTGGAGATGGTAGAAGTTTTTAACTAAACAATCCAACACCTCATTTAAGTAGAGCTGTTGTCCCATGACACGTGGACCCACACTGTCTCACTCCCCTGCCTTATTTTGGCTCATTGCAGCATGTGTGAACAGAAGCTTTCAGCAATAAATCAAGTTCAGATCCTGGGGGATAATTTATGTTCTGTGCACCCAAACACACAGGCAAACATGGTGTGTGTGTGTTTTTTTTTTTATAGTGACGATACAAAACTCTCCCTGTGTTTGAGGTTTCTTCAGTTTTTATCTCCTCTGCTCTTTCCTCTGCAAACACTTCACTGAAATGTTGGATGCATTATGTGAAAGGCAGTCATGCTGGGCTTTGTCCTAAGTCTTTAAAGACCAGATGGCCAGCGCTTACACACGTGTAACTCTGATAATATTGTACATATGTAAATCTGTAAACATATGCTCAACCTTCAGCCCCCACAGAGTGTACTAATCCTCACCAAAGAGCAGAACTATTTAAAAAAAAGACTCATGTGCAACCTTTTCTTTCTACAAAGATGTATTATCCTTCAGTGTTTCTCTTTTCTGTGTCGTTCTGCAACAAAATCCATAGTTTCAAAATGATCACACTATCAAAGTTGGCAGTCATTAGTCATATACAGTACTTGAAGTGTTTATAAATGTGTCACTTACTTGAAAAACAAAGTTTAATATTAGTCCCAGTGTCACAGCTGGATCCATCTCCACCCTTTTTATCTTCCCCTTAACAATGCTCCGGATCCCGATAACCAATTATACCTCTTATGGCCTCTCAAATAACTTTAATCACTGATTAGGATTCCTTGTTCACAAAGAAGCTACTTAAAAGTAATTGCTCAATAAAGACAGGGGAAGTTGTCGTATTAAGTAGGTCTTCCTGCTGCTTCTCTCATTAGCGCTCACTTGGAGCTTTCAACTCCCCATTGTCACAAATGGAGCCGGCTTCATTCACGGCACAGAAGCCGCTCTCACTCTGCCTCGTTCACACTGCTTTGACATGACATGACAGCATAAGCACCGCGCAGACCTGCACAACACAAAGTGCTGAACAAGTCAAACCTGCGTTGGCTTTGGATTTATTCAGGAAAAGCAGAAGTACTGGGGGACTACAGCAGAGGCAGAGGGTTAGAGTCCCGGTGGCGGTACCTCTGGCTTGGAAGCAACCTGTGATTGAGCTGGGATATTCTGCCTGAATCTGATTGGGCCTGAGTGGCTGGGTTTGGCTGTCATTTCTTAATATTCCCTCTGGCTTAATTGGGGTTGGTTTCATGTTTTGTTGTTGTTGTTGTTGTTGTTGTTTGTTTTAAAATGAAGACTTCACAGTCTGTATAATATCATGAATAATGTAAGCTATGGGCTGTGTTGCCATTATCTCAATACAACTAATGAAAATGTTGAGATTTAGAATTAGATTTTAACTGGTTTTGTGCACACCAAACACAAAATGATTTTTTTTAACCTTTATTTTAGGATTTTCAGTATAAAAAACTCAACAACTCAGCCATAAATGTCTTTACAAGTAGAAAAACAGACCATAAGTCCTAGTACTCCTAGTACTTTACATTACATGTAAAATAAAATACATGTACATAGTGATAGAGGGTAGACTGGTCAATTAGTCCCTTACAGACCACTACCCTTGAGGCACTCTAGGACGGGGCTCCGAATTCTGAGAATTTTAACCTTCCTAAGTACAATTCATCAGCTCTCTTATCCACATATCATGTGCTAGTACACAGTCTGACTTCCACTTCAGTAGAATAAGGACACATTCACACTGGTGCTATTTGGTCCACTTTAAACGAACCCTGGTCCACTTCCATGGATAGTTTGGTTCGTTTGGAGTGTTGTGAACGCTCGTTTGAACTCTGGTGCGGACCAAACGTGCAAATCCTGGTCCGCTTGAAAACTGGGGGTCTTGGTTCACTTGCAAATGAACTCTGGTGCGATTCGCCTACAGTGGGAAATGCAAATGGTCTATCCGGTGAACCAAAGAGAGGAAGTGAGGTAGAGCACAGTGCATTTGAAACAGGAGAAGCAGAAGTAAAAAAAGAAAAAGTTGGAACACCAAAGTTAAAAACAGAAACCCTAAAGCTGCATGGATTTGGTGTTGCTCCATTGTTTTTGTGGTGACCAAGCCGGCTGAAGGGGATGGATTTCCGTTTTCAGTCCTGGCCAATCAATGAGCCGGGTTTTCTTCTTCCTCATGCTTTTTTTCTTCCTGGTCAGTGGTCATTTCGGGCAATACTGCCCCCAAACGAGCTGCTGTTGTAACTGCGTGATGTTGCCCAGGCGGTTTGGTCCGCTTTAAAAGTGCAGTGTGAAAGTGAACGGCACCAAATGAACGTGTGAAATTTTTCGGCATTCCCCGCCCAATCGAACCAAGTCCCCCGGACAATCCTGGTACGAATGCACCCTAAGTTTCCTCGCCACAACCAAACCAAATGAAATGGCCTGAGTTTCATACTTGTTTGCCAAAGGTAACACACTTGTGGCACCTCGGACAGCGATGAGTAGGTTAGGTTCCCCGTTCTTCTCAAATGCTTTAAGGAGATATTCAAATACACACTTTCAATAAGTGAACAATTTCCAACATGTTCAAAGAGAATGGTCAATGTCCCGTCCGCCTCTTTACACCTCCTATAGAGGGGGAAACATCAGGGAAAATCTTATGCAATCTGTCTTTGTAAAGCAAAAGTTTGTACGCGTTGGAAATACTTGGAGAGTTATTGTAGTATTTTGCAGTTGGTGAATAGTCACCCTTGTGGTAACAGTTGTCCTAACTAACTGGGGAAGGTAGCTAACGGCTAATTTGGTTTACAGTTAAGTACAACTGGTAGCTAGAATCGAGTGATATGAATATGGTAAACACTCTGAACCAGT
Organism: Epinephelus fuscoguttatus; assembly: GCF_011397635.1. Classification (NCBI taxonomy): domain Eukaryota; kingdom Metazoa; phylum Chordata; class Actinopteri; order Perciformes; family Serranidae; genus Epinephelus; species Epinephelus fuscoguttatus. The sequence goes on from NC_064761.1 coordinate 37,565,806, forward strand.
GTGAACCACCACAGTAACACTCATTGTTATTTTTCATCCTGTCACGGCAGGGCATCATCGCTTCATTCTTTCCATTGTTTGCTTTCCACAATAAAAGATAAATTTAGATGGCTAAGAAACACCTCAACAAAATGACTTGCATAACTAACAAATGCATGTTTTCAGAACTTACCATGTAGTCATATGGCTTTGTTATCTTTCCCCCAAGTCATCTCCTTTTTGTTGTGTCTCTCTACAGTGCTGACGTTGAGTCAAAGAGGCAGCGAAAACGAGTTTGTCCTCCATTTGTGATTCTCTGTAACATTGGGGGAATCTCAACTAGATCTCAATGCTGAAAGGCTTCATGACACAGCGTCACAACAATATCTCGCTCAAGTTAAAGAATTTCAACTCAGGCAAATGCACGAATAGTACGAACTTTTGGTCTTTGCATCCTTCACGTCAGGGAATGAATGAATAATAATTTTACAGTGGAAATTCAGGTTTTTAACTGGGTTTGTGCCCAAACTGCTGTCATGTTCCAGCCTTGGCTCTGGCTCGGACAGAAACTATGTGGTTTCATGTATGGTCAGGCCTGATATTTCTTGGTCCCGATCAAACCTCTAACTCGAACTGGTTGGTCTGAAACAGGGTGAAATAGATATACACAAAAAAAGATAGAAAACGACAGAAATAGCACATCTGCCTAACCTATGAATGAGGGTCATCATTTTCAGTTCCTACAGATCTTCACAATTTTAAAATTAAACTGAGGGTTTTTTTTCCGCCAGATGTTATGTCACTCACTGATTCACTGTTGTTTAGAGGAAAGAAGGTCCGCTTTTGATGGGACCAGAAAATTATTCTGGTAAAAGAAAGAGAAGTAGAGAAGTGGAGAGAAAACACAAAAAACAAGTTTTTCAGTATGCAGATTTTTTTTTTTTTTTTTTGGTCAGATTTTCACCATTTCGTAATATTTCAAACCATGTTTCGTACAGTTCCTGTTATTTTTCTGCTTTATAGATATAGATATAGATCCATATTGAAACAGTTAGGAAATAAGTTGAGTTTCTCTCCTCTTACTTCACTCTGTATCTCACTCTTGTTTTAGACCAGCATGTAAGCAGAGTTATATTTATATGTTTAATTAAATGTTTTTTTTCTTTTTAATTTTTGTTCTCAATTAAGTATAGTTTAAGTTAGTTTCCAGGGTGGGTTTGTTTCAGTTTAATTTTTATTAGTGTCAGCCGTAGTTTCACTAATTTTTTCATAATATGGGAGTATTTTTCAGGGGCAAGATTTAAAGGGTAACTTTTTTTAACCTGCCCTATGCACATCGCCTATGATGTTGTGAGCATTTATACTTGTGCGGTTGTGTGTCTGTGTCACTCTGCAGTTACACCTCCGACACACTAGTCAGCAGTGGGGTTTCTGTGAAGTGCTGTAAAGTTAAGTTGATTCAAAACACACATTAAACACACATTAAACTTGGCTTCATAGAGACAATTTCAAACACAAGTACACAAATCAACTTCATTAGAACTCGCAGCATTCACAGACTAAGCATGTGTTTTTTGCTGGACACATTTTCCCCACAAATACATCATGCTAATTTTATTAGCACAAACCTATGGCATTTTATATTGTATAAATTAGCCTAGCGGCTAGCAGACTTTTCCTCTACTCGCATGAAGCCAGGGACAACAGCAACATTTAACAAAGGTAACGTTACAAAATTCGGCTCCATTACAACTCACAAGATTCACCGACAAAACAACTGTCTTATACTAAACATGTTTTCCAAACAAATACAACATGCTAACGTTATTAGCGAAAGCCTATGGCATTTTACATTGTATAAATTAGGCTAGTGACGAGCGGAGATTTCCTTTACTCATATGAAGCCAGGATAAATCACACACAAGACTTTAAATGCTATTTTGTGGAAGCATTACTGTCTTCACAATTTATTGTTTCTTACCTGTGAAATTAAAGTAAATAAGAGCTTTGTTTCCACTGAGGGAAATGGTTTCAGCTTACAAAAATAAATAGGAGGTCTGCATCACTGCGACATGTAGTTACATTTCAGGTGCATGTCAGGCTATGGCGTAGGGTACAGCGTAGGCTCTGCGTCTATTGTGGTAACATTGATGGAAACAATGCAGGATTTAAAATGTTGGGAAAAAAATCCATAGGAAGGAACATTGAACATGTTTGTGTGACCTCGAGGACACACACAGTGGATTTTTTGAGGAACACGGAACGCAAACGTTTGTTTATTTCAACACAGGGTGCCGTAGAGTTGCAGCTTTAATTGCTTTTTGCTGTGTGATAATTGTTGAGCCACAGCTATTTAAATGTGTACATACCTCCAGTGTGAGTTACTGTGTTTGAAAGGGTGTGTTTTAACTTCTCTCTGGCTTTGGCAGTTTGAGTTCCTACAGCACTGCACAGACCGGCGCCACTTTTCAGCATTTCGTCTGATGAAGCCAATAAAATCATGATGATTATTCTGAATGAACAGTGTGCATTTAAATGGCTCAGCTAAAGATCTTCTGGTCACCAGTGATGTATTTTCAAAGTCAGATGATTTATTTTATAGAATATTACATTCTGGAAATATGCTGCATGCCACGTAATTTGAAAAGGCTTCTTTCAAGCGTCTGTTTCTTCGCTGACCCTGAATCAGCCACAAACAACTTCAAGGTTGAGTGCAGGCGTTGAAGAGAGAAAATGGTTTTGCTTGTAAGGATTATAGAGAATACAAACACTACCAAATGATTTTGTTTTACATTAGCACATTAACACATTTCACTCCTAAATGACTGGCATGATGACAGATACTAGAAAAATCAGGTCGCGGGGGGAAATAACCAGAAAGATCCCTTCAGCGAAGACACTTAATGACCCCTGTTCCTGCTCCAAGTCTTGCTTTCCACTGTTCCACATTCTAAGACCTCTTCAATAAAACATGCATCTCTGTAACATTTACAACTCTTGTGTTTCCTGAAATGAGAAATCCAAAACCTCTTTGATGTTCGAGAGAAACGTACATGAAACTTAATGTTTTAATTCTCTGTAAGGCACAAGTTACAAGTGACTTATATTCTGGCAAAAAGGGATCCGTGCTGGAGCGCGAGGGGAGGGAGGACTGGGGCCGAGCCTTGTTGTGGAGCAGCATATTTTATTTTCTCTCCCAGAGGTTTAGAGGAGCTGTTGCACTCTGGAGTTTTAGCGGAGGTCACAAGGTTATTATATAAACAATTCACATGGAGGCCCTCAAGCACCCAGAGGGAATGTTTAATGCAATGCTCACAATTTCTGAAATGTTATAATGCTCAAGACGCAGACATGTGTCCGATTTTAACCATGCTGCATTATCTCTCTGTCTTCCCTTTTTTTCTCCCTGCTTTTAGCTGTTTTGTCGAGGCAACTGAAAACCATGCTTAATTAATTTGGTCAGCTGCCTTGGATAAACTACATTGATGACATCAATTAGATTCTAATGAAAACAGATAAAAGCCATGGAAAGCAAATAGAATTTCTGAACAGGACTCATCAAAGTCTCAGCATTGGAACAAATTCCCATTACGTCTCATAAAAGCCTTTAATTTGCAAAGCTCATGTCTGGTTTGGTACTTAGAAGTACATGGTCAAATGATTCAGTCTTAAGTCCTGTGCCAAGAGAAGCCAAATCAGAATTTAATTTGGCACGTAACTCCTTATCCTGTCTGAAACATGTGGTTGGATGCAATCCTTGGATTAGCGTGGACTTTAGAACTACAAATTTGGCTTGTTTCTCCTCCGCTGGCAGAACAAACACCTAGGCTAACCCATTTGTAACACGACATTTACATTTCCAATCTCCGGGAAAAAAAATAAAACACATGCTTACCCCAGATTAGTGCTTCTTAGTTAACCAAATTGCTACAATTATGTGTGTCAGTCATTGACGTGGGATGACGAGGCTCTGTGTCTTTGTCTCTGTCACTCTCCTTCTCTCGTTTGTAATGACAGTATAACCTCTTTCTAATGTCTGATTTGATTTTACAGTTAAAGGCAATTTATGATGAATGATCCAAACTTCTTAGTGTTTTGTACAGATGCTGTGTGTTTTTTTGTTTTTTTTAATTGTGCTTTATGTCTGTCAGACAAATTAATAAGACATATATCTTCATTTCACTCAGTAACTTTAGAGTTACTTAAATGCTGTCTCTCATGTCATTATAATCAGTCAGATCCTGATTATTGTTTTCAGGAGCTGAAAGTCACTGTGATTAGTGAGCAATGCAGCTCTATTGCACTAAATTTTTTTGTATTGCAGCTATGAAATATAATAAAACAATGACCTCAATTATAATATCCATACAAATCAAAGAGGACTTGATATTAACTGTAAATGATACATTAGTAAACTTAAGCAGTTTTTAAACCAGTTTTGGCCACATGGGGGAGCAGGAAAACCTGTGAACACAACACTGATATATTATCACCATTTAAGTTGTTTATTTGTTCATCCAGCAGACACAGAGCAACATTAGCTTTCATTTTGATTCATGTTTCAGGCCACCTGATGAATGAAAGTCAAATATATTCTCTCTTTTAGCTCCTTTTTTGGTCTCCACCACTTCCTAAGAAATATCTAGCTCTTTAGCTGTCAAATGCTCCACTATGTTCACCAGCTTGTTGCTAATGTTTCCTGCTGTTCAGTAGGTAGTGTACAGTAGATTTTTATCTAAAAGGAGTTGCATTCAAAAACCACGTGATGAGAGCGGTGAGAGTGAACCAGAACCAAAACGTAAAGGAGCACCTGCAAATGATGGTTTGTATATCAATTAGTCGCTGTGTGTTACGTTGAATTTGTGACGAAAACTTTGGTTTCCTCGCCTGCTTCCACAGCGAATGGAAAACCCAATAAAGGGTAACATTCTGGGGCGTCAGCGGAAAAGTGGTAGAGCAGGCGCCCCATGTACAAGGCTGTTGCCGCAGAGGCCCGGGTTCGAATCTAGCCCGTGGCCCTTTGCTGCATGTCATCCCCTCTCTCTCTCCCCCCTTCACGCTTACCTGTCCTGTCCATTAAAGGCAAAATGGCCCAAAAAATATCTTTAACCAAAAAAAAAAAAAAAAAAGGTTACATTCTTCATGTACTAAAATAATTGGGGTCCACGTGTGTCAACAGCAAAACTGTATCAAAATATCCATTTAAAAACTCTAACATGACTCGTGCAGTATAATCCAAGTCTCATTTATCCTATTGTATGCTCAGTGCTTCCGCAGCATTTTTGCTGAAACATTACGATATAAAACATTTGGGTTCACTCAGAGTGATGAACCTGGCAGGAGATTTAGGCTGCAGTCACACCAGAATAGTCCAGGGGACTCGGTTCGATTGGGCGGGGAATGCCAAAAAATTTCACGCCTTCATTTGGTTCGGTTCACTTTCACACTGCACTTTTTAAAGCAGACCAAACCACCTGGACAACATCACGCAGTTACAACAGCTGCTCGTTTGGGGGCGGTATTGCCCAAAACGACCACTGACCATTGAAGAAGAAAAGCATGAGGAAGAAGAAAACCCGGCTCACTGATTGGCCTGGACCGAAAACGGAAATCCATCTGCTTCAGCCGGCTTGGTCACCACAAAAACACCAAACACCAAAATGCAATGCGCTCTAGGTCATTTCATCTCTTTGGTTTGCAGGACAGTCTGTTTACATTTCCTACTGTAAGTGAACCGCACTAGGGTTCACTTGCAGGTGAACCAATACCACCAGTTTTCAAGAGGACCAGGGTTCGCACGTTTGGTCCACACCAGAGTTCGAATGAGCATTCACACCACTCCAAACAAACCAAACTATCCGTGGAAGCGGACCAGGGTTCGTTTAAAGCGGACCAAATAGCGCCAGTGTGAATGCGTCCTTAGAGTGCCTCGTTGCAGACTGAACAGATTTAAAAATTCATTCAACCTCTGTCTATAAAGCTTTTAAATAATTGCAGATAAGACAGAACTGGCATTGGATTATGACGATATGCTGATTTGCATTTTTGTAGAGGTATTTTTAGCGTATCATGTCATTTATTTATTTATCTTTTAGTGTTTTTTAATGCTACGTTAGGTATAATCTTGATTTGACTGTGTACTATGTTGTATGTTGTATTTTATGGCTGCAGTATGGGTGTAGGGCCCAAGACAATAAATTTAATCTTGATCTTGATCTTGGATCTTGATCTTGATCTTGATTTCAGCCTAGGAGAAGTACGCCCTGAGCAGGTGTGTGCGCATGAGCTCTACTTGAGTGGAAATCAAATACATCCACGTGCCTAGTTGGGGTACTTAGTTGTGCATGAGACTGGTTGTACTGACATATTTTAAATCTGAATGTTCTAAAAACATCACCTTTTTTGGAGTCTTTGTTCACCGTGGATTTTTTCTGGACAAATTTAAGGCAATACGCGACGATTTGTCGTAGCTTCCACAAATACAGAAGGGCACAGTTAACAGTGACCGGCTCAGCATATTACACAATATCACACAGTCAGTTTCATGTGCGTGTTTTTTTTTTGTTTTTGTTTTTGTTTTTTTAATGGATGGACGTGGTTGGATGTCAGTGCACATTCTCCACATGTCAGCATAAAGGAGCTCCGGCACATCCATTCATACATTTATACACAGTAACCTCAGTAAACTGTGTAATCTCTCTTTAACCTTGACCATACAGAGCATCATGTGAACTGTGCACCCTTCGGTTATGTCTTTGATGTAGCCAAAGGAGTTTATATAATACACTTTATACATAGGTTGTCTGTAAGTGTGTTTTCTTCTCTGTGTGTTCGATCTTTTTTTTCTGCACCCAGGATGTCAATAAAATGATAATAAATAAGTTATATTGTGTGTTCATTCAGTGGTGTAGTGTCTGCATTGTTAGAATTGTGACCGTTTGAATGTAGGAAAAAAGAGGAAGTATTTAATGAGCTGTTTTTGTTTCTCTTGGTGTGTGTGTCTGTGTCTGTGTGTGTGTGTGTGTCCATCCCAGCAGACTACCCTCCCCCTCCACCACCTGCAGAAGATTCAACCGGTTTCCCCCCATCCTCTGGTTCCTTCCCTCCTCCTCCACCGGTGAACTCGTATGATTTTCAGGTGAGGGAAAGTGTTGTTGCATTAAATTTTCTTGGTTGTCAGTAACTCTCGAAGAGTCAGCACAGAAAGCAAACACAGCCCCGAGCTCTGCGCTGAGTTCATGTACCAAGTCCAGCAAAACTGTCTGTCCATTTGAGTTGCAGCCAACTGCAGAAACGTCCAGCTCCAGATGCTTCCTGGAGCCAGCCACCCTAACTCAGGGACCCACACACTAACATACTCTCTTCAGTTCTGAGAGCGGTAATGCAGGAAGGATAGAAGGCTGACACCTATTGGTGGAGCCTGGTCACTTTTCTCTGCTTTGCTGGTCACAATACCCACAGGCATTCATCCCTCCCGGGATATCTGGCCTCTGACACTCTCAGCACTTGACCTCTGCTGCGAAAATCCTCCAAGTGCTTCACATTCCTTTGTTCAGTGTCCCTCTTCAAGCCCTTCATTTGATCTGACCAGTTGCTTATCTTAAATGAATGCTCCCTTTGTAAGTTTGGAGACAGAATGTTACATAATTTAAATAAGTTATGCAACGTGTGTAAATTCACCGCTCCTCCCACACAAACTGTGTACATAGACAGTATAAAAATGCATCCTGGGTATTAGCAGTATATAGGTCTGTTCATGTGGTGTCATGACCTTAATGTAAACCACCAGCCCTCTCACAGTTATACAGTTATTTTAAAAGGTGCACAGCTAGGAGAGTTACAGTTTTGAGTTTCGTGGTTTTGTTTAACCAAAGAAATGTTTGGCTGAGTCAGAGCTGCTTTCCTTAAAGGGTGAGTTTGGTATTTTTCAACCTGGACTTTACATTCTCATGTCTCTGTATCTAAGTGATGAATGCAGACAACAGTTTTTGAAATTGCTGTTCGGGGCATGTCTGCAGCTTCAATTCACATCCACTAAAAGTGTTTTTGTCACTGACAGGCTCAGATTAGTATTCCAAGTGTCTGACAACATTATAGAAAGGATCCCTACAGAGATAGACCTCTTTGTTAAAGATTAAGATCCTTTTTGTTTGACCAGAAACAGCCCCGAAATCACTATTGCCAAACCCACCAGGCTCCATTTTAATAAACAGTAATTTAAGTGTTTATAAAGCCTGTGTACTTTCACATCTAAATCGGTCCATTAGAGGTTTACTTCAACCAAACCAGAGCTGGTGAGTGTTGTAACAGTGGAAAGATGAACCATCATGCCTTCTGTGAGTTTTATTTTGTTTCTGTCAAATTTGAATGAAGTGTGTTTTATGATGCTGTTTCTGGTTAAACAAAAAGGATCTTGCTATCTCAGTATGGATCCTGTCCTTAATGATGTTAGAGAATAAAAATAACAATCTGAGTCAAAGTGGCAAAAACAAACACTTTAAGTGGACGTACATTGACAGAGCTGTTATCGTGCCAAGAGTGTTTACACTGCAGCCTGTTTGCCGCTGCTGTCTACAATCCTCTCTCTCAATACTGGACCAATGTAAAAACTGTTGTTCCCATCAGTCACATAAACACATAAACATGAGAAAATAGGGTCGTGTTAAAACTGGTGAACCAGAAGAGAATGGACTCAAATGCACGACTCAAGAGGCAGTTCAGGTAAGTAAAAAGTCTTTACTGGACAAAATAGGTTGAGGTACACACAGGGAGATCAGTAGAGGCAAAAGTATCCAAAAAGGGACAAGGCAGAGGCAGAGTCAAAAAACAGGCTAAGTCCAAAAACCCAACAAAGAGGCACAGGGAATCAAAAAGCTGGAACGTCGACACACAAGGAGCTAAGACGAACTGGCACAGAGAGAAAACAAGGCACACACTAAATACTGTGGTGAGGGAAAGGATAACAAGGCACAGGTGAGACTAATCAGGGCGGGACAGACAATCAGACACAGGCGAAGCCATCAAAAGGGAGGGAAAACACACAGGGGCAGGAAGTGAAGTGATCTGAAATGAGAAGAGATGTGAGTTTCAAAGTAAAACAGGAAACAACATAACTGAATAAAAACAACCTAAGAAACCTGAGCTGTGACAGGTCAAGGTTAAAAAATACTGAATTCATTTATTCATTTAACACATTTAGAATTGGATTTTCTCGGAGAAAAGAAAAATGAAATCAACAAAATGTACGTCACACATCAGAAAATTCAACACTTAAGTTAACCCTTTTTCACATTGTTCATTTTATAAAGTCACAGACAATTTTGTCAAATTACAACAGTCAGGTTTTTACTAGAGACTCACCAGTCTCACTTTTTTAAAAGGGGATCTATTTCCTAAACTTTAATCTGACTCACAGGATATAGATTGTGGCGGTAAGCCTGCCACTGGCCGACTATTTAGACCGGCATTCTCCGCCCCCCATCACTATCTGTATTTTATCATTTTCAAAATTCCCCACAATGGCAGAGCAAACAACCCACATACTAATAGTGGTACGTTTTGATGAAGATTTGGATCATGCAATAAGGCATTCTGGCTTTGTTCCGTTGGTGAATTGTTGTAAAGATCTGCAAACAACTTGTGAACGCAGCTCTGAAAAGCCCAGACTCTGTCTCGCAGGACTCCTATGTCTGATGTTTATCTGTGACAAGGCCAGTTGGAGTTGATTTGCCACATCTTTTTACCCTGGCAGCGGCATGTGTTACCATCGTAATAATGTTCTGCAAGAGCCACAAACAGCTAGCAAATCCACCGTGGTTGTAATGGGTCCAATGAGCTTAAGAGCTTAAGTACAGTCAAGCTTCACCTCTAAAGGCCAAGACACACCAGTGGCAAATGGCCCGCGTCAAAAATTACGCCCCAGATATTTTCAATATACAATGCCACATTGGCAGTGTCTAGATGCGCGTTGGCGACACTACCCACCACTGTCATATTTCCAGCCTGGCCACACCAGCATTAAATGGTTTGTACATACCGGCTCCAGTAGCAGCTCTTCTTCTCTGCTCCTGTGGCAGCTTGACTCCTCTACTCACCATGGATGTACAGAGAGAACTCTGTTGCTTCTGTTGCTTTGTCTTGTGTGTGACGAAGACTGGATGAGGAGAGACTCATTGTTGAGGTTGAAAAATACCCCGAGCTTAAAGACCCACAATCCCGTCATTATAAAGACAGTGTCCAAAAAGATAGTTCCTGGCGAGTCAGAGCTGTGGAGATATGCTCTTCAGGTGAGAAATGAACTTTTAGTAGTGGGGGATTTTAAGCTAATATGTAGTGAGGTGGTAAGGGGAAAGAGGTACATATATTTTAGTAACAATAACCTTCTGTGGTCGTCTGTTGACGAGCTGCAGCGTGATGCATCTAGAGCATGCTGGGGGCAGCACTTGATGCGTCTTTTTCAGTTATTAAAAGTTTAATCACATAGTTGATCCTGGCCAACACAATTGTGATTGGTTTGAAGAAATACAAACAAGCCAAAGCAGTTTCCCTTATAGCAGAATGATAATGAGTTCTTCTAGATGTTTCTCTGGAACCACGCGAGACTGCCTGAATTGTATACCTAACTGTGTGGGATCATTCTCCTGTGTATAAGGTAACATGAAGCTACAAATCCATTCTGAGCTGTAATCAGAGACACTCCTGCACCCACAGTCTTTTAAAGATTGTGCAAGGTTTAAATAAAATGTTCTAAAAGTGTAATGAATTGTGCTCCTACAAATTTATAACAGCAGAACTCAACATGAAACAGTCACATCTGGCCTGTGATCAAATCATATCAAATCAAGTTTATAGTGAGCCTCTCTCTGGGATCAAGATGCACCATAAATAACACTATATGCAAGACTCCAAACTATATGCAGCACAGCACAGTCCCAGAGCGCACATACCTAATGATGTATGGAGCACAAGTTAAAATATTAAAAACAATAAAACACCAGTAAGTTGAAGTTATAAAAAACTGTATGAAAAGATGTCCAGCACAGGTGTCCAAAGATGAAATTCGCAAATACAGAACTTTAAAGCGGTGTTCCTTGGTGTAGATAGTTGTACTTTAGCAGCCTGGCTTCTTTCCTACAAATGAAAGAGGCTTTTAGAATACAGTCATTGTCTGAGTGCACAAAATAGTAAGAGGTTAACAAAACAAGTTAAGGTTTACCAAATGATCTTTAATGTTTACAACAAGTTGCGGTACTTACCCATCGTCAGGTGCCCATATGTTCACTGAAATCATTTTACTTGCTGTAATCTCTCCTCCTGTTGACACTGACCACGAAGATATCCCTGTCTAATGCGCCTTCAGTGTAAGTGAGAGAGGAGAAAATCCACAGTCCGTGTTCGTGCGAACTATTTTCAAAAGTTTATCTGAAGCTAATCTGAGGTTTCAGCTGTCTGAGTTATTCAGCTCGTGAGCATCTTTCAAAGTTACAGTCTTTTTAGCACAGAATTCCCTTTTGTGTTACCGTCCCTCTCCTGCTTCTCAGCGCCAAATTAAACCAGGGAAACACAAAGAGTGAATTTTGTCCTAAAAGGAGTGTAACTTTGGAATATACCCATCAGGCTGCTGAAGCCTCACATGAGCTCCAGCTGAACTTTGGCATATATTTTTGTACAAAACAAGGACTGAGGTTTTTGTTTCCCATCACTTACACTGAAAGCAAGTTAGGAAGGGACCTTTGACAAAAAACATAATTTGACCTCACTGAACACGGGAGCTGCTGGTCTACAACTGCTTCGATCTGTTAGTTTGTGTCATTGTGTGACTTTGGTGTTTTAAAGGGTTAGTTGGGATTCACCAAACTCACACAATAAGACCAACTAACTGACTGTTGCAGCAGTGGATCAGCAGCTCCTGTGTTCAGCGAGGTGAAATTACAGCTTTTGTCGATAGACCCTTTTAGGGCCGATGTTAGCTGCAGGTAAAACACAACTCTCCACCACAGGGCTGTAGGCTACACAGGAGTCACATATCAACCGCCACTGCGCATCAACAAAAACAAAGACAACTATGGTTAAATGAGATAAGACAAAAGGACTGGACGGAGGTGATCATCAAAAGTGCTCACATATGCGGCACACACTTCATATCAGGTTAGAGAAAAAGTATTTCCTGTTGTAGGGATGAATAACGTTATGTGTATTAAGGGTTTTCATGTCCACCTCATCAGAAACTGGGGAGGGATTAAGAGGAATACTGGATTTCTCTGTAATGCTAACTAGCTAACGATGGCAAAACAAACTGGAGGAAACTGTCCAAGTGTCGTCCTCCTTTGTAAGACTGACATCGTGATCAACCACAAAGCTTCCTGTGACATCATCCATCCACTGAGTGAGAGCATACAGGTCGGCCAGTCTGGTCCTGCTGGGCAGTGTTTACTTATTCAAGTGACACTCGCGGTCCTGGAGAGCGAGTGACCTGACATGGAGCCTACGTAAATTCAGTCTGATGCTCTACACTAAAATGAGAGCCCTGCTGGTCGAAGAAATGGAGCGTTATATTTATATGAATTGAAGAACGGTTAAGTTAGTCACACATTCACTGCACTCAGTGCTCCCCTCTGCTCAGTTTCCACAGACAGAGTGCGCAGAGTGCGTTCTGCCTCTCTGAGAGTGCGGTGCTCAGGATAATCGAATGGTCCAGTCTGTGCCAGAGTGCGCTCCAGCACTTTTAATGAGTATTTCTGAATGCCCCACTCGCATCATCTTTCTCCATTGTCTAAAACAAGCCAACAGAACTTGCTTGCTGGTGCTAGCTAATGTCTGTAGAGAATTGTGTTGCCTCCAGCTAAGCCCCGCCCACCAAAAAACATCAGTAAACGGGTCTAAAGAGTCTGGCTTTGAAGAGAGCTTCGATAAGTTTCACTTTCAGTTCAGTTCCCCGTCGGAAAGGGCTCTGTTTGGGAAGTACCGAGCATACGACTGGATATATGAGACTTGGATTGTACTGCACGATCTGTGTGAGAGTTTGTAAACAGATGCTTTGCTGTTGTTAAACACGGACCCCTATGGCTTCAATTCATCATGAATTTTCTCAGAGTCTGAATTCTTTATTTACTGTCGAGGCACGTGAGAAAAACAAAGTTGTCTTCACGAATTTAACGTAACGCGGGGTGAGCAACTGATACACACATGATGATTTGGCAGGTGTAGTTTTCCTTTAAGAAAGACTTGGAAAAAATGTGAATATATCCTTCAAGCTATGTAAACAATTAACAACACATTGAACAGATTTTATTAGCTCATGAAAAGCTACCTTTTCCCCACAAGACAATATATGAAGTGGACATGATAACAGAGATACTCAGGCCGGCCCCACAGTTAGTTTCACTCCCTATTTACCACTGCCATCACTCCTTTTCTTCTGAACAGTGTAGACAGTCGGAGTAAGAGATATCTGAGGCCTGAAATTAAGTGCTTAATTAGTTTTAAAAGTGCTTTACTGTTTTCATCTCCAACTTTTCTTCTCCTATAATATTGGCTGTAGAATCACACTGGCCATGTAACTTAATTCCTTAATACACCACTGGTATCTTAATTATGTGTCCTGTAGCCAGAGCAGAACTCTTTAACTGCAGACGCAGTTCAGAAAAAGGGATAGATATCAATCAAAATGTCTTTGTATCTTGTTCTCTGTGCCTCAGCAGAGAAATTACACACGCTGAAAGAGTAAATCAGTGATTAAATGGTATTTCCTCAGAAAAAGGCAGAAATGTTCTCTTGTCTTTATCGCCCTGGCTGAGAGAGATGTCGGGATTATGACACGTTCATGCCAAAACCTTTCACAGGAGAGAGGAAGACAAAAGCAGCTAGTTCTCATCATGGCTGTTGTCCACATTACGAAGCCCTACACTGCAAATTCCAACACATCACAAAGGCGGCAATGTTTCCTTTCATCCTCCTCGTTATCCCTGTTAAATAAGTTTGCCTGTTTTTTTCTTTTGTTGATTTGAGACAAGCCATTAGTGTTTTGCTTTGTTTACCCCCGCTCGTGATTGCCTTAGATGTTTTTAAGCAGCAGCTCTGCTCCAAATGGAGGCAAGCCCTGCCTGTAATAGATTGTGACAGGTAATCCAAACACATAACATTAGAATAAGAAGCAGTCACTGATCCAGCCAACTCAAAAAGCCCCCGCAGGCAATTGCAAGAAGTCTTCTTGCAGTTGCAGCATAGTTCAGAAGACTAAAAATATATCTGTCGTTCCATGGAGAAATTCCCGGGAATTTTGTAGAAAACCGAGTGTCACTAACGGTCAGATCATATTAGGTACTTTGCAGATTTTTGTGCAACAGTTTTGTTATATGTTGTGTCTTTTTTATATATATGTACATGTTGAGGTTGTGTTTTCTCTGAGGTGAAAGTGGAAAAATGTAGATGAATAAATCAGCAAGGTCTCAGGCTGCTGGAGTGATCCTGTTACTGACGCTTTCAAGCTTCCTCTGATAATAAACTAGTTAAATAAAAATCAGAGTGATTCCTATCATCTTTTATACAGCACATGTTTAAAATATGGAATAAAAAATGTCTTGACTTTAATTCTAAAAAAATGACCTTTTTGTTTGAAATACTTTTGGATGAGATTGTGATGAATAATGCATGGAGAATGAGATACTGTAAATCCAAGTGTGCTGAAAAGCAGGAGGTGAATAGTGCACTGCTTTATGAAAGTTGTCTTTCAGACAATACATTGCTTCTTGTTTCTCTGCGCGTTTCTCTGAGAGAAGTCTGTGCTATTGATGTGTGGCTCTCAAAAGGATTGTCTGAGGTCAAGGTGAAACATGAACTCACAAGCTGTAATCCAAAGTGTAAGAAGGGTGAAAAAAGCAGGAGAGAATGTCTCGGAGCAGCACAGAGTCAGAATTACTCCTCATTGATGATTATCTGTCCTTAACTTTTGAGTGCAACTACACGATGTAACTTAACCAAGTGTCATCACAGGCTGTTTTGCTGAGTGCGCTCATTGTACTGTACATGCTGTATTTGTGATGTTTGCTCACAGATGAAAGGACCAGAGAAGACCCTGGAGGAGAGACGCTCCAGTCTGGATGCTGAGATCGACTCCCTCACCAGCATCCTGGCAGACCTGGAGAGCAGCTCGCCCTACAAGCCACGGAACACACAAGTATGATACCAACACAACTTTACACCTGTACATTCAAATACAAACACTGACAGTCAGTAACGAAGCACATGTGCTGAAGTACTGTATTTGAATAATGGCAGCACAGTGGTGCAGTGGTTAGCATTGTCGCCTCACAGCAAGAGGGTTTCTGGCTAGAACCCAGGGTGGGGGGAGCCCTTCTCTGCATGCTCTCCTCGTGTCAGCGTGGGTTTTCTCCGTGTGCTCCAGCTTCCTCCCACAGTCCAAAGACATGCAGGTTAATTGGTGACTCTTAATTGTCCATAGGTGTGAATGTGAGTGTGAATGGTTGTCTGTCTCTATGTGTCAGCCCTGTGATAGTCTACTATAATGGCCTGTCTAGTTGGGGCTCCTTGTCATTCTGTAGATGTTGTTAGAGCAGTTTTACCAAAGACTGTTTTCTTCAGACAGACCTCGTTAATCTCACGACCCCTCAGATTTATCCTTTGACCCTTTGGAGTGGCCCAAACCCTAGATTGGTAACCACTTAACAAAAATACTGAACAGTATGTAAAGAGGTGAAAAACCACTTCCGCCAAACACATCAGTATCAAGTGTCTTAAGAGCCATTTCTTCTGCAAAATGAGTATTTTTATATTTGGTACATAAAATAGATTCTCCTGATATTACTTATATACTTTAACTTAAGTCTTACATTTGAAAAAAAAAGTTTCTTTAAATTGTTGAACTGGTTCTTAGAAAGTAAAGGACCTGAGTGTTTCTTCGACAGCTGCTGAAATACACAACAACCTAAAAAGAGACCCAATACACTCAGCTTACAAACATGCACTGCTGTATGAAGGATGCTGTTGACTAAAATCACTAAAGAACGTACAGCATATTTGAATCATTTTCGATGACTGAAAACAAATGCTGCACTGTAACAAAGTATGTTCCTGCAGGAAACAAACCCATATGTTGCATCTTTTAAAGATGTTTTGCGGTAATGACAAAATGAGTCTTGACCTATATCATTAGTTGATATTAAACGATATTAAGAGCAACTTCAAAAAGTCAAAGCCTTGGGCAGTTCACTAAATTGTTTGACACACAATAAATGTAGGACAGGCGGATAAAAAAACCTAACCAATTGTGTTTGGAGTAGGAAGGCTCAGAGGGGCTTTTAACACCATGCAGATCATGTCTCTGGTGAGATATTCGAGCAATAATGTAATACCTGAAAGGTTTTTCGACAGACGTGGCTATCACCAAAGGACTATATTAAAGTCAAACATTTCTTAAAGGTATGACAGTTTTTATTCTGTGGCTTATTTACTGTGTAGTTACCATGTCTACATGTTGTCTGCTTTATTTATTTATTATATGTTGGACTGAAAACAGGGTTAAGGTGATGAATTATTGACAGAGCTTTTCATTTAGCTACATATAAGGGTCTGTGCCCTCATACAACATGTACATATTTACATCCACTGACCTATTATGTCAGTGCAGCTCAGATGACTCAGTGACTTTAAAGGAACTCTATACAATATTCAAAGCATAATTACAGCAGCAAACATCTATTTGCTTTGTTAAGATATAATGAAGTGATGGCATCCAAACAAACACAGGACTTCCATCCAAAGTACTGGTGTTTGTGTCCAGTGTGAAGGCCTGCCCATGACTAAGAATTTTCTTAGTCGACCAATAGTCGTCATTTAGGGCCATTAGTCGACTAGTCGTCCGCATGTTTACAATATTAATTTAATTATTAAATGATATATTTTGGTGGTTTGAGTTGAAGGTGTGAGAAAGAATAGTATCAGTAACATTGTTAACACTGTGCTACATTACGGAGAAATACAAAACCGTACTAATGAACCTTCATTAATATAGGCCTATATTTTATCTACAAGTGCACGTCACACACTGAGCTGATCTTCTTCCAGGAGCTGTTTATAAGTGTGCAGGCCTGTTGTCTGTGAGACAGATGTAAAGCGCTGGGTAGCCCTGCACTAACATGATCAACTTTTCCGTGTTTATCAGACTGAATATTTACAGAAGAAGGGAAAGAGATCTGTTGGCTGTGACTGTTTTGTAACGTGACTCCTGTCTGACTGCTGAGCATGGCCACTTTCTGTGTCTGTCCTTTCAAATTAGATTCCCACATGGTTCAGTCATATAGGTTTGGATTTATTTTGACAAGGCGCAGCTCCTAATAGAGTTCTCCTAATGAAATTTTGCAGATGAATGTTTGGTCGGCTGTTAGGGGGAAGCCCTACCCGTGTGAAACCAAAAGTCAACGTGTAGTTCCTTCACCAACGTAACGCAGTATGTTAACATGTGTCTCTCGATATATGTGTTGTGTGTTAGTTAATTACATCCTATCAAGTTACCTTTGTAACAAACATAAGCATTTTAAACCAAGCCATGATCTTTTTTTCTGAACTTTACCATAAAGTTCTGGCGCAGCTGCAGCAGTGTGTTAAAAGTCTGCGTCCATTAACGGTCATATTTGGGATATTCTGTTGTCCACTGGTAGGTGCACTGATTTGAGAAATGCCCCTGTGGGATATATTCAGAGGAAGGAAAGTACAACCTATGTGGTTGTATGTTAGAATCAAGTCATGCTCCTTGTGTGTGTTGTAATTAGGGCTTCTTTGTTAATTGTTGTGGTAGATGGTTGGGCCACACGTTTATGTTCACATGACTCCCTGTGTGTGTACCCACTGGCTAACTCATCAATGCCACTCTGCAGTGTGCGTATATAGGCAGCTACGGCTGAAAACACCATCTCGACCCACAGTGGTTTTGCGGAAGCGCAGTGCCAACCCTACGGTTTCCTGCCTGCTGTTGGTGTTGGCAGAGACGTTAGCCTCTAGCTGCCGGTTCAGTAACTCGATGTTGAGAGTCGTGTGCAGACAATTTCGGCTCAGACTCGGAATCATAGATATGCTTTGGAAGTCGCATACAGCTTCTTGAATTGGATGGGAAATAGAAGTCTTTCTTTAACAGCCTTTATAGCACATCTCATAGAGTGCACACGCTGCGTTTGTATAAAGTGACACTTGAAACATGGTATTTTGAGGGAAGTGTGCAGTGTGACAGAGACAGACAAAAGACTCCTGGTTGCGAGTGCCTTCGTCCTTTGGTTTTGTGACTCCTGACTCCCTGGTTAGAGGGAACAAAATGGGTATACCACACACAAAGTGAGAATTATTGCACCACACAGGGGAAACATAGCGGATACAGAGTGAAAAGAAATGAACCGTGTGGTTCTGAAATTATACACATTACAGACAAGTATGTAAAATACGACTTGGTGATTTCTAGTATGTTTAGTGTTGTGGTGAGTCAGTGTGTTCATGGGTGCTGGTGTTAAATGCCATA
Organism: Epinephelus fuscoguttatus; assembly: GCF_011397635.1. Taxonomy (NCBI): domain Eukaryota; kingdom Metazoa; phylum Chordata; class Actinopteri; order Perciformes; family Serranidae; genus Epinephelus; species Epinephelus fuscoguttatus. Next base: position 37,584,308 of record NC_064761.1, read on the forward strand.
CAGTAGTAACATAACATTATATGCTCATAAAATATGGTGAAATACATTCTTGACCAGTCAAATAGATATTTAACAGTTTTTAGTAGAATACAGACATTGTATTATGGGGTTGACAGTCTGCATAAACCAGCTGCCCACAGATGTCTCTGCAGGCACTGATAAAAATCTTGATAATGCTGCTGTGAGGATTAAATACTAGTCACACACTATTGACTGTTTCTGCTTCTGCTGCTCTGCTTCGACTGATGCTCTCACTGATTTGTCTGAAACTTTTTGGCTTGTTGGTTTTGTCTTGTAGACTTTTCTTTAAAGGAATAGTTTTATATATTGAGGAATGTGTTTATTTGCCTTTTTCCAAGAAGACAAGAAGATTGATGAGACTCTCATGAAGCTAGAGCCGGCAGCTGGTTAGCTTAGCTTAGCATGAAGACTGGAAACAGGTAGTCTGGTTCAGAAATCGTAAAAACAGCAATACTTTTTTGTTATGGTGTCTTATGTGATTTCTTTTTTAACCAACCCAAGAAATAGTCCCACATATAACCCCCTTTAAAATCCCAGATTGTTGTTTTTAGACTTTGCTTCTGTTCAGATTTATGCTATGCTAATGCCTAGTCCCACATATACACAGTTTCTTTTTTAAACAGGGGTTTTCCTCAAAACAAAACAACAACTTCCGTCCACACAAACACTTTTTGTCTATCCCAATTAAAACAAAAACGAAAAACAAGAAGCGCTGTTAAGAACATCCCAAACCAACAGCCAGTGACATAACCGTAACCCTTAAGCCACACAAAGAAGAAAGAAGAAGAAGAATCCTGGAATTAAAGCTTTTATCAGAGGGCTTCCTGGAGCAGTGGCCTCTAAGGCGCATTCTGATGCTTCTGTTCCTCAACATAGTGGAAGAGGAACTGTACATTAATGTGTAAACATGTAAAAACATCCTGTTAGTGAGGTTAGAGCCAGTACTGTTTTGATCACATCGGCTGTTGCAGGAAATGTTGCCTCATTCGTGACACCTCACAAACCAAAAAGTTTTTGTGTGGACGAAAGGCCAAAATGCACAGAACAAGCTTTGTTTTGAAGTATACCTGTGTATGTGTGAATAAGGTCTAACACTCGGGTCACACTGCCCGCATGAGCAGCACTGCTCAGGCACGTCTTGGCTCCTGCTCAGCTATGGCACATCTAGAGGATAGAAGTCTTGCCTATTTTGTACGTGTGACCATGCGGCTCTCAGTGAAAATAGACTGTGAATATGGTCTTATGATCATATTGACATAATGCTGCCTTTTAGCACAGTTATGGGCCCAATCCCATTTCTCATTTTCGCCCCTACCCCTACCCCTCTTTTTCAAGTGCCCCTTGTCCCTTGCAACAAAGTTACAAGGGGTAGGGGTTGAAATATTCCCCTATGAAATGGGACAACCCTTCATACCCGGAAACGTCATCGTTAGTCGTCAGTGACTTCATAAAAAGACGCGAGGAGTATGTTGCCGGGGAAACCTCACAACTAGCGATTTCTTTTTGTTATGTTTGTTAGAACAAATGTATATAATACATTGAAACGACATTTCCGATGGTTATCATAGTCTTTAAATCTTTAGTTATGAAGAAAATACTTACATTTATGGTTTTCTTTCATTGCCTTTGAAGCCTTCCCTGCCATCTTGCCGGTGATTCACAAGGCATTCTGGGAGATTTCTCGTAGCACTTGCTTTGAAGTGTGCCTCTGAAAAAACTTTGGAGGGCCACATAGCCCTAGCACTCTGCCCTTCATCTCTGCCTCAATGACAATCGGGACATCCCTACCCCATGCGTGAACGCGAAAAACGGAGGGGTAGGGGCAAGTGGTAGGGTTAAGGGGTGTATTGGGATTGGGCCTTCATGTCTTGATTACTCACAAACTTGTAAAAATAGAAATATTTACTTTGTTAATTTTAACACTTCTGTTTTAGTTTCAAAATGAAAGTCCTCCGACAATGTTATTGTCCACAGAATCCCTTCGTTTGTCAACCAAAGGCTTTTTATTGTGAAATATTTGAAGTAGCGTGTTATTGACAATGCAAAGGCCTGTAAGGCTCCATAACTGAGCAGAGCACTGGCCTATAATTGTGGAAATACAGTAGTTATAACAGCCGGCAACTTTACAGCAGCACCGGAGCAGCAACGCTGTCTGTGTGAACACTGCGCGGTTGCGGGCTGCATCAGTTCAGCGATGGAGCTGCTATGTGCTTCTCAGGCGGGCAGTGTGTCCCAGGCATAGATAGCTGGCTGCTGGCTTCATATTTACCACACAGACATGAGAGTGGTGTCGATAGTCTCATCTAATTTGTGGCAACAAAGAGAATGAGTGTCAAACTACTCCTTTAATTGCAGAGAAAACAAAACATGCTAATTGTTTGTTGTGTGTAGCTGTGGTATACATGCATTATATATCCTGTACACACTGCTAGTGTTACAAGTTATTGAATCTTTACACTGTATACTGAAAACATACATTCAGAGAATGCACAGAAGTCCACATATACACATGGCACAGAAGTATAAACACATTTTAGGACGTGAAGCTACCAGCTGCTGAAACGCATGGCATTTTTTTCCTAAATAAAATATAGTATAAGTGCACACCTGTGTTGGGTAGAAAACGTGCAGTATATATCAGAGCAGGAGTCTGAAAGCTTTTGTCAACATGACTTGAAAAATTGATGTGCACCTGTACAGCTCTGTGAGAGCCCAGCTTGCGAACAGTCATACTAACTAATGTATGGCTGTCGTGGTGCTTTTACCTGTCAGGGTCAAAGTCACTGCACGTTTATTTTTATCACAACCTGCTGCAAGCTTTTTGAGTTACGGGTGAGGAGCCACACCACCTGTGTCTCAGCAGAGTACGCATACATGCTATGACATGTATTAATCATGAAATGTTATGTATCAGACATTTTGTTGACTTAACCCTGTTTTTGCAGTCTGAGACAGCATCTCTGTCGTGATGCCCTTTTACTGCCGCTGTGTCTTCCATCTGAGAGCTTTTTGCACATGGAAAAGAGTTGCTTTCTATTTGATTGTTTATTTTTCAGTAGTATGAGCATATGCACACACACACACACACACACACACACACACACGCTGTTATTCTCCTCAGCTGATGCTGATTCTAGCTGATTAACTCAGGTTGACCTTTTCCCCTACCCAGCTGCTCCTGTCAGTCCATGCCCGAGTTCTTTCAATGCATTATTCTACAACATAACACTGGCCTGTGTCATGGGCCAGGTTTCCTACTCCAGCATTGGCACAACTGCTGCACAGTAATCTTCCGCTTGTATAAGCAAAGAGTAACGAGCAGTCTTGATTTAGAGCTTTCTGCGCGCAAGCAATTACAGAGCCAGCTCCCCAAAATCAATAGGCCACCCCGCGCTCTCCCTTTCAAGCTTCTGGGAGAGGAATCTTCCTCTTGACGTTAAATTTGGAATCAGCAAGGGGACCTTATGTGCGCTCGCCTCCCAGATGAAATTGCAACGGACGTCGCTGCTCATTCATAAAAATCTAAGTAGCATTCCTGCAAACATTCAGCCGGCACTGATGCTTCACAGACATCAAAACAATTTTGTTTGCTTTAGTTGGTATTCTCTGTGGCATAACAGTGGGTAATGAAATGTGATCATTATATAATTCCCATTTGTTCTCTTTCCACTTCCGTCTGAGATGCCATTTGTTATTTGACACAGTTAACTAAGTTTGTGTTACAGTTTGTTTGCTTTATCCTGCGATAGCAAAAATTAAGCCAGACCTGATTATAATGATGAAGCTCTTTATTGTGAGAGAGGGTTCTGTTATTTCTCATCATGAGAGATTTAAATCAGAGATGTTTGAACATTATTGCACAAAATGTTATTTGTAAAGGTTTTCAATTCTCATTTACATCACACACAGTTGGTCTGTGCTTTTTTGTTTAAAGGTCCAGTGTGCAGGATTTAAGGGAAAGAAATGGAATACAATATAATAAGTATGTTTTCTTTAGGGTATAATCACCTAAAAATAAAAATTGCTGTGTTTTTGTTACCTGAGAATGAGCCATTTGTATCTACATCAGGAGTGGGTCCTCTTCTATGGAGATCGCCATGTTGTACCACCATGTTTTTACAGTAGCCTTGAATGGACAAACTAAACACTGGCTCCAGCTGAATCTTACACACTGGACGTTTAAGTCATAATTCAGTCTCATGTATTTTTCCCAGACAGTGTATTTATTTATTCATTTTAAGATTATTTTTTGGCTTTTTAGCCTTTTATTTGATAAGACAGTGTTTAGAGTGAAAGGGAAACAGCTAGGCGAGACTGCCCAATCCCGCTGAGACAAACTGCATTCAGCCAGGCCGTATTTTCCTTCAGGGGATCGCATCAGTGGAATTCTGTACCACAAACAATTAGAGAGTCTCCATCATATCACTCATTAAAGTTTAATGCCAAGAAATGGCTAGTTGACACGCAAAGATGTGAACACTGATACATGTAATATTTAACTAACATGTGATAGTGGATTTTGTCTGTAACCGTATTAAATGTGATGTGTAAATATGTTTTTAACCTGTTTTACATGCTGTATTTGACTGTTTTTAATATTTCTAGGGTGCCTTTTTACAGCTGGCCACAGGACTGCCGATGAAAACTAGCCTTTCAGCTAATTCGGGTGCATTTACATTTGTTAAAATGTTGATCAATGCACACTGTCCCTTTTCTTAAATAAATAACTGAATAGATAAATAAATTAACAAATAAAATGACATGCTGCAAAGGGCCACAGGTTGGAATCGAACCTGCAGTCGCTGCGGCAGAGACACAGCCTTTGTGCATGGGTTGCCTGCTCTACGAAGTGTGCTACACGGTGCCCCTGGACAAATTATTTTAATGTAAAATTCCATACATTACCAGACGGATTCACTACAAAAAATCTGTGGCCAAAGGTTTGGCAGCAAACAAAGTTCATCCTGTTAGAAACAAAACGTTTCTCGCACTTCATCTGACATAGTAGCCTCTACTGTACCTGCAGAACACACTCTCACAGTCTGCACAAGTGCTGTTTGAGTGACATGAACAAACTAGAGAACCAGCAGACAGTAGTGCTACCAAAAAAGACTCAGATGTTGTGGTGAAAAGACGTGTCACTGAGTGTTATGTGTGGAAACGACAGGGTTTAACTGTTGTTGTTGTTTTTTTTAAGGTTCAGTTGCCGAGGATGTGAGGATTTGTGTTTTAGATAGAGAAGTTAGGATATTCTGGCTCGGCCTGGGTCAAGGTTGTGTTTGGATTGACTTTAGCTCTCTGTCCGGCAAAACCTAGCCGGGCTCATCTTGTGCAACAACACAACTTGACGTCATCTGGCAAGATTCTGCATTGTAGATTATTGTGGATTATTTGAATTGTAAACAGATTATTTCTGCTGTTCACCTTACAGTCGACACAACAAAACATATAACTATTGCTGCCATGTAGGTAATGATTCTCAGTCATCCAGGTCTTGATAATCTTAAGCCTCAACCAAGAGACTTCTTCAGATCTGAAGAGGTGAAACGTCTGCAAGAAGCTCAAACAAGTCACGTTGCCTATGATACAGCACTTAAGATTGCTGCCATGATAACTTTCCAGAGTTGTAAAATCTTGACTCAGAGTTAATAAAACAGTGCCAATGTTTTGGCATCTGATATCCTTCAAAATCATGAATCTGCTACTCAAATATGACTTTGTGGACCTTATTTGGTGTTTCACTGATCCCTAAAGCACAACTGATTTTGATTTTAGTGTTATGGGTAGAATGAGGTTAAGGTGAGGGTTGAGGTTATGCTGCAAGTGTCCAATCCATTTGTGGGGGAGTGGAGGGCGGAGACCAACTATACAAAGCCAGTCTCTACATCTCAGTGACTGAGTATTTATCTTCAGGAAGTTCGTTTATGTCGACTTAAATGATCTGCAGAATTCCCTTTGATAATCACTGCTGCATCTCCACCGCCACAAAAGACACAAAGCGAGTGCTCTACTTTGTAGGATAAAACACACAAGCTGTTGATACATACTTTATTTCTTATAGTCACTTTGATTTTTATCATTGAAAAAGACTGTATAGCAGTGGTTAGAATTGTCGCCTCACAGCAAGAGGATTCCTGGTTCGAACCCACGGTGGGGGTGCTCTTCTCTGCATGCTCTCAGCTTGGGTTTCTTCCAGGTACTCCTCAGGTTAGGTTAACTGGTGACTCTAAATTGTCTGTAGGTGTGAATGTGAGTGTGAATGGTTGTCTGTCTCTATGAGTCAGCCCTGTGATAGTCTGGTGACCTGGTCTCATCACTGGTTACATGATTGGCCACTGTAGCTTGATGTTGGGTTGCTGTTGCCACTATTTTTTGGCATCTGCTGCCGCCCCACTGCCTCAATCTTAATACACTACCCACATACAGGTGAATGGGAGGACTGGCGTCTTCACTGCATCGCCTGATTTGGTGTGAATGCAGTCTTGGGGCGAGGTATTAAACTGAGATTCCACAACACTGCCACAAGGAAGATCCGTTAGTGTGCTGGCTTTACCTTTTTACCCTGAGCCAAACAACGCCGGCATAATGCCGCCCCAGTGTGGGATTTTAATATGCATGCTGGTGTCCAGGAAGCCAAAGAGGCGTGACATATAACAGAATGGCGTTTAGTGTCATTTTACACAGATGCTGATTTGGTTCTGTTTCTACCTCCACTGATGGCTTCACGGTATAACAGCAATGTACTGGACTCTGTGTTCGTACGTTTTATACGGAATGGCGAGGAGAATGATGGCACAACATTGTCACCTCAGCCAGGCTCTATAGAGGAGCTAATGAGTGTCCAGAAAAAAAACTAATCACAGCCCAACATCATGGTTGATCCCTTAAAAGCACACACACAAAATGCGCTACATCAGCCAGCTTTACTGATGGCGACACGTTCAGCTGCTACATGTTCTGTACACTGCATTTTGTATCCCTACATATTTTCAACCCTACATCACACCCTGTTAAAGATCCAATTCTTAGATTTTTCTAACGCTTTTTGTCCTCAGTTCTAACTCTGGCACAGTGATTGGCGGAAACACAAGAGAGCGTGTTCATGCTAAACCTTTCAAGTGTGCTGCACTGCAATCTGCACCCAACCAGCCCCACTAATATGCAGCGTAGGCCTGTCTAAGCACATCAGATCTGTTGTGGGGGAGTTAACAAGGAGGCCCAGATGAGTGTCAAAATAGTGCGCTCATCAAGCGACAGAACAGCAGCGCTGCTTCGGTGGAGGCTACACAAGCTCTGACCGCTGTGACCTCTAATTCACACCGAGCTCTGGTGCATTTCTAGTAATCAAACACATCGCAATCCCTGCTGCTGAGATTCTACAGCATCCAGTCTGTGCTGTATTTGGTTCACTGTCAAACATCAGGGTGTGTTTTATTTTTTCACAGCCAGTACGCACTTGTAGGACATTATTAGCAATATAATTTAAATCTACCACTGGATGATAACATAAGAAATATAATGAGATGTCAACATATGAATGAGTGTCACAGTATTTAAATCCACACGAGCTCTTCCTCCAGCTGATTTGTTTGCTGAATTTTTCTGATAACTTGTTTTGTCCAGCATTAATTTGTATTCACCTCCTTCATAGAGAGAGATTGATAGCTTTGGCTAACTGCCTGTAGCAGGTGGCCGAAAATTAGCAATCATATTCAGTTAATATGTACAAATGCAAACACAAAGAGAATGCAAGCAACAGAGTGACAGCTTGTCCAGGCACAGTGTGTTATCATGTTCCCTTTCTACATGCAGTGAAATATATCTGGTGTTGTTAGTTCATCACACAGTACCTGATTTAGAGGCTTTGTTTTTTTGTGTTTTGTTATTATGGTCACTGAAAGAAAAGTAGACACGAGTGCTGGTGCACTTCATCTGCTGTGTGACCACTGAAGGGACCAAGTAAGGAATTTGTTCCACATTCAGCAGTGACATTTTTGTCCCAATTAAACTCTAATGCACCACCTCCATTAAGGCTGCACCTCGTTCTGATCCGATTCAGTCCGGTTTGATAAGATTTAAGCTGAAATTAAAAAGCTCTTCCTGTCTGATTCATCCTCACGCTGCGTAACGATAATGTGCAGCATTGTAAATAAAATATTGAAAGCCTCAGCTCCATACACTTACCACCATGATAAACTTCCACAGTTGTGCTGCGCTGCATCAAGAGGGGTGTGTGTGTACGTGTGTGTGTGTGTGCGTGCGTGCGTGTGTGTTTTAAGTGGGGGTGTTTTAACTGAGGAGGGAGAGCTACTCAGCTGTCACTTGGCTGCCTTCTGGCAGTGCCAGAACTTCTGGGACCAAAGATGTGTGACTCACTTACAGTCATGGTTCCACCTCAATTAACAGTCAGTCAGTGAAGTGCACTGAAGCCGTCTCTTTGTTTGTGTCCATGTTGGAGACTGAAGTGTGCATCTGTTAATGCTGTCGAGAAAAACGACATGAACCGCTCAGTTCGGTTCATTGCTGTCGAGTTCTTTGAGGCTGTGACCCTGTGACATGGACTGCAGAGTTCATGGTTATATTTTTAAACTCTGAGTCATACATGTGTTTTTAGATTGTCATGTAACAAATGAGACTAGAGGTTGTTAGGGTTGCCGCAGTAGTCAGTGTTACCTGTTTTACGTTGTCTTTGGACATATGCCGATTACATGACTTGCACACTGTCATTTTTCTTTTTCAAGTAGAAATTAAACCCATTAAGTTTAATTTCCTCTTAGCAGTAGTCATGCTGCATTCACATGGAATCAGGCAGATGGTAGACGGCAAACTGGGTATTAGGGATGTCCCGATCCAGCTTTTTCACTTCCGATCCGATACCGATATTACAGCCTTGAGTTTTGGCCGATACCATTACCAATCCGATCCAAGCGCGTATTATACATATTCACTTATTTTGTTGTCAGTCATGTTAGAAAAGGTTTGATCAAGCAATATTACTCTAACAAGAACACCTACTTAATCAGGTTAGTTAGAATGATCCACAACAGTTGGTATGAGAAACTGACCTGTTTATTGTTAACAGGGTTAAATAAACAAACTTTAAACTTGAACATTAACATTAAATAAAAAATACAGCTGGTTTGCTTTGGCTGCTTTGGCCCCCTAATAAATAAAAAATAGATTAACACCACAAGACATTGTTGACATTTAACAAACAATGCAGGCTTTCCTTTTCAGTTATTTTAGTAGTGTCAGTGCTGCTGTTTCCTGAGTGTCTGCATGCTGGCCAGGTGGATTGATAGTAAGTGCTGGAGCAGATCACTGGAATGGACTGCTTGAATCGTGGAGCGCTAGGCTGGCCAGAAAACCTGGATCGGATTCCATGAAAAACTGGATCGGAGTTCTTGGATCGGCATTTTTCCATGCAGTCCGATCCGATGCCGATGCACGTTTTTTGCTAATATTGGCGGCCATTTTGGTGGAAGTCAGCAGTTCTGAAGAGTAGACCTGCCCGCTCAGACTGACCTACCTGTAGTGACAGGTCTATTGGAAAGGACTAAAACCTATATATTAATTATTATTAATTATATTAAGGGTACATAAGTAGTTGAGTAGAAAGTATTTCATCAGAACATGCTACTACCGTCCTGATTTTGTCACAAAGTTGCATAATTACCTAGAGTTGGTTCGTGTTCTCACAGCAGCATTTACAAGTGGACCAGATCAAATGCCTTGTGTGAGAAAGCTGCTCTTGATTGGTCAGAATTTCCATGTGGGAAAAATCCAGGAAGTAAAGCAAACGTTGAAGAAATTGTAACCGGACCGAGACCACCTCTTTGAGAAGGTCTCAGTCCAATTGTTTGGATTGCTGTGTTCACACCTGCCCAAATGAACCAAACTAAGGGTGTGAATGAACTTGAGTTTGTTGAATCTGAACAAACAGGGCAGGTGTGAAAGCACCCTTAAAAGTTCTCAGTGGTTTCTAGTATTTGAGACCTCATCTGGGACTTGACTCAGGTATCATTTGGTTGGGTAGGGTCCTGTTCTATTGTGGTTAGTCTCAAGACTCTGAGTCATTTTGCGCTTTTCCATCAAATAATTCCAGATACTCATTAATGTGGGGTGTTTTCAAAGCTATAGATCATTTGCTGTGTTTTGCATCAGTGTCTTACCCTTGGTTCGGTTTCCTTACACACAGTAAATACTTCAAGTGAACCAAACAGTCAGCAGACTGGCTGCAGCACACACTGGTGTTTTTGTTTTTTATAACTCAGTGTCAAATAGCTTGATGTCTGTGTAATAAGTTGTCATGTCCATACAAAACAAATGGGCATTATTGAAGTCTGCTGACAGTTTAGCTGAAGCCAAGTGCTTGAAATGCTGCTGAGATGGATCCTTCCACATGAGTGCCCGAAGGAGGCCTCGCTTCACACTGTGCCAGTCAAGCCATGCCGTGACACTCCCATCTCTCAACAGGCAGAGCATTGCGGATGGCACTCGCTGTCACAACATGGCAGAATGATAGGCCCTCACTGCTCGCTCCCAAGTCTCCCACTGATAATGGCGTCTGCTGAACGGTCGCAGGGAATGCAGACACGAGACCACCCTGCCGTCGTCTCAGCTCCCTCGGAGTATGATAGGGTTGGTGACCTTTCTTCTGCTCCTCTTATGAGGCTCAAACTCTGGAGGCATCTCAAGGGATGGTCCCCCCATTTCATTTCTTCATGCCTTCAGGAGCACTCATCCCTAACACCTTAACGCTGTGTATCTCCTTATGAGGGGTTCAGAAGTTAATTTGTATATACAGGGATAAACACTGAACATACATGTCAGGTATAATCATGTGCCACATTGTGTTCAAATGTAAGATGCAAGGAAGCTATTTTATTCCATCACCAAGGGCAAAACAAACCTCCCTGGTGGGAACGGAGTGAATGGATCAAAGGCATAAGACTGTACAGTGTTATTTTGCAAATGTGGCAGCAGTATAGATGGTGGAAGTATAGGTAACAATACCTGGCATAATATATCAAAATGACATAATAAGATTAATAATCAGATTAAAGAATTAGTGGCATTTTAAGAAATACACAAATGATTTCTTGTCGACAGTTACATGAAAAAATTGCCACCAATCTCACATCTCTTGAATGTGAACTATGGCTAACAGTTGATTAGTGTAGCTCACCATAAAGACTGGAAGCGGAGAGAAACAGCCTGACTTTGTCTGAAGGAGTCCTTGAGTCTCCACCCACGGTGATGACAAGCCTCCAGGAAGTTACTGTGAATTTTTTGAGTCTTGGACAGAGCCATGTTCACAGTATTCCCCTGTTACCAGTCTTTGTATTGAGCTAAGCTAACTAGCTGCTAGCTTGACATTTAATGGAGTTTCTTTTGTGGTCTTCCTGAATAAGTGTATGTATTTATACTGCAGCACTTGCTGCTAAAATTCCAACCGTTTGTAATTTTAACAGTTAAACAGTCATTTCTTTTGTTAGTACATTAGTCCAGGGGCCAAGGGTCTAATTTTCACAAATTGGTATCACTTAAAGGGACCAAACAATTTTGGTATTTTTGACTTCCTCTATGTCTCTAGTTTACATTTTGGTATGATAGACCTACCAGTCTAGTAGCTTAATAAAAAAATTTTGATGATCTTTGGGTCCTCCCCAAAATTGGAAATAGTCAAAACTGAGACTTCTCCAAAAGGGACGGTGTCTGCCTTATTACATGAATTTCGGGAAATAATGATCAGAATGTCACCAAATTTGGACTGAATGTTCACAGACAGTTGTTGCACACAATGCAGCAAAGATTTCATCAGTACCTTGCTCCTTTTAAAAAATGTATACACCTAAACACACATGAATTATAGGCGGACATGGAATAAGGAGTAAAACATCCAAAAGGCATGTATATATGTTTTTGCCATTATTAATATAAATAAGGCAGTCACCCCAAAATTGCATTTATATGTGCCAAAGAATGTCATCTTATCATAAAAGTAGGTTATTAGATTATTCACTTCACCATCTGATGTCACTAGCCCCTGACAGTTAACTAGTGCACCCAGAACTTCAAACAGACAAATAGAATGGGGCCCTATTAGTCCAGGGGCTAAAGGGATAATTTTCACAACTTGGTAGGCATTTTTATCTCTCTACAGGTCTCTAGTTTATGTTTTGGTATGATATATAGGAACTGTTGGGTCCAACTACAGTGCAACAGAATCCGATCAGAAATCCTTTCTTGATCCCTGAGAGGAAATTGTGATTTATTACAGTCGCTCCAATGTGAAGAATAGAGAATTATAGAATAAGAGTAAGAAATAGAAGTATGTAAAAATAAAATAGGAATAAAAACATGCATGTTGTTACAATAACACTAGTACTAGTCTGTAAGTGTATAAAAATATACAAATATGTACATTGTGCTTCATTAGAATGTTTGAACTAGTGTTACATTCAGAAATATGTATTATGCTATAATAATCACTACAATACATGCATTAATAGAATAAAATAACGCCAGAGCCACACTGCCTGTGTGAGCAGTGCGTGACGGCGACCCCAGTGCTGCACATATGCAGTGTTCACACAGACAGCTTTACTGCTGTGACGCTGCTGCAGAGCTGCCTGCTGCTATAACTACTGTATCCTACCAATAGAAAGGCGGTACTCCTCATTTATGGAGCCACTGCTTTGTCAACAACACGACCCTACAAATATTTCACAATAAAAAGCCTTGTGTTAACAAATGAAGGGATTCTGTTCACAAAAATGTAGTCAGAGGGCGTTTATTTTGAAACAGAGACAGGAAGTGTTGAGTTAAAAAGAAATATTAATATGTTTTTAAGGTCTATGAGTGATGTAGACATTGAAACTGTAGTGAAAGGTGGTGCAATGTCAATACGGTTATCAAAAGACCATTTACAGTACACTGGCTGTTTTTGCTGAAAACCGCACACGTCACACCCCAAAAATAGGTGAGACTCCTGTTCTCTGGATATTTCGCAGCTGAGCAGTGGCCACACTGAGCAGCACTGGCTACTAAAACCTGTTGACACTGCTGCCGAAAATTGGTTCTGTTCACACAGGCAGTGTGTCCCGGGCGTAATACGTCATTTCCTCCTTCTAGTCGCACTCTTTTCTTGTGTTGTCTCATTATTTATTTTTTCTGCAGTGAGGAAAAACTAATCTGCTGTTTGGAATTATCTGTCCTGCTGTTGTTGTATTTGAACCAGTTGTGGTCGCTTATCTGGCCTCTTCTAAAACAAAACAATATATTGCGCAGCCTTTATGGAACGTGTTGTTTTTCTATGTGTACTGTCAGTGTTGAGTGAGCTGTGCAGTGAATTTTTGAAGAAGTTTGTGAGGCTGATTTTTTGGTAATTTGCATGATTATCAATTTTGATTTGATTTTAAATGAGGGTTTCTAATTTCTGCGGCCCCCGAGGTTTCACTTCAGCTCTCTATAGTTAGCACTCTATTTTGAGTGCATAATGCTGTCTGATTACGGTTAGTTCTCCTGTATCACGTTTGACTTAACAGGTGTCAGATGATCTCAATGTGCTTGTTTGGAAATATACTAAACATGTGAAGAGCAGCTTAAATTCACTCATTGTCTCACCTGGTCTTTTTGTCTCATTGTCCAGTTGGAGGCTTTGCAGTGTTGACACCATGACACTGTGCCCTTGTTTTTAGGGAGATCCTTTTACTGTTTCTATGTATGTGTATGTTGCTGTCTGACTGTAATGACGGGAATGTCCTTCACGTGTTTTTGCGGTCACAACACTGAGACACTTTGTAAATGTATTCCAGCCTAAGGGAAGCTTAAATCAGTCAGAACACATGTAATAAGGTGCATGTCGTGACGCTACTTTTTGGTTATTAGTGCTGGTTTGTCATGTGGTCTCTGGTGAAAACAAAGGTCAGTCATGAGGAAAATGAATGCTCAGCTATATTGTTGAATTTAAACAGAATGCAGTTTGCTCATAAAATCCAGATTTCCCTCTGATGGTGACAGTAAGCTGAGGAATGTTGGCTTCAACTGCCGCTGTCACAGGCATGACACTGGTATGCTAACCAGCCCCTTTTATTCCTTATAAAAGGTCAAAGCCATAGGCAGCTATTTTTGGCAATGGATACTTTAAGTCTTCAGGGCTCTGACACCACGAGTGTGCGATCGTGTGTTTCCGCAGCTTATCTCCATGATCTGCCAGAACTGCGTCAAGATGACACGGCAGCTCTGTAACGATGGCGGTGTTGAACTTTTTTCCCCTCTCTGTTTGTTTTATACGCTGCTATTCTCTTTGATTGCTTTGTTGCTGCACGGAGCAGAGATGTTGCCACAGCGCCGGTGGCACCCATTGACCTTAAGGTCAATCTGGCAGCAGGTTCTGAGTTTTGACAGGGGCAGCCAACTGTGGAGAGAAGAGCATGCCTTCAGGCGCTGAATGTGTTCCGTCAATGTTTGTTAGTCAAATAAACTGCATAGTATCACCCCTTTGTCTTTTATTAACAGGGTGAACCAATGACAAATTTAGTTTGAGCCAGGACGCTGTGACAGTCAATATAACCTGCCTCTTTACATCATGAACTCCCAGTAACAATGCTAAAAGGCTTACCATCAACTGCTGTCAGTGCACATTATCCATCTTCCCAATAACATGTGCGAGCTTACAGTACACACACACAAACACACACACAGCTTCTGAGAGAACAGTTTCCCGTCTCAGGGATTGATGATATCGACACGCTGTAAGCGATGGACATTTTCAGCTGTGCAGTATTTCACCTCCTGAAGCAGGACGGGTCACAAGTGCATGAAAAAGCCTCATTACAGGGATGAGTCAGGGATGTGTGTGGTGAGAGCCTGGCCTGTAGTACTGCAGGAGGTGAATGAAACAATTAGTTTCTGCTGTGCGAGAGCTACAAAACACACATTTCCCTCTTTTGTAAAGATCGCCTGCAGAAGTGCCACGATCGGTGACTCTCGGGGACTTTTTTTTTTTTCTTCACACAGTAGCCCAGAAAAAGATTTTTTAGTTGCATCAGTGAGTAATACGCCCTACTTTATATGATGTTGTTACATCATACTCAAAATATTACATACTTTTTTTTTCTGGAACCCAGCTTTTTTTTTTTTTTTTTAAGGGATTACATAACTGTGAATTTTGAAACATGGACCTAATGTTCAACTACTTCGTCTTTGGGTTGTCTTGGTGGTAAAACCAACGAGTGCGCATGTCATGTACTGTACATGTGACTGCTACCTGACTCATTCTGTGTATTCAGATCTCTCTATTTGAAGTGTCTGTAATTTTTGTATTGCCATAGTGAGAATCTCTCTTTTTGTGAAATCTGAAACATTTTTGTTTAAGGTAGGGGTGTCAAACAGAATCAGCCCGCCAAAGGGTCCAATCTGGCCCACTGGATAACTTTGCACACCTGATATTGATGCACTTGTGAAGGCAAAGAGGTGCCAGGTTTCAGGAGCAAGTCTATAACAATACTTATTGTGGTCATATTTAAAGATATTGAACATTGTGCAAAATATTGTCAATCAGCAGCATCAGTACAAAAGAATCTGTATCAGACTCTTATCTTAAAATAGTATGTGTGGAACCCTGTTGATAAGGCACTGCCAAAACATAAGATTTGTAAATGGTTTGTAAGGCAGTGGAAAATTTAATCTGCTTTCTCAACGGCTTCCACTTTAGTTTAGTGTGGTGATGCCAGCATTACTGCATGGGAATGAAAGTGTATAAAATACACCTGTCATGACAGTAAGTAGCAGACAAACTGAGCCATATTGTTGAAATAGCACTCTTTTTTTTCTTAAGATGATGAGCTGGGTGGGGCACCGGTGGCTTGGTGGTAGAGCAGGCACCCCATGTGCAGGGCTGTTGCCGCAGTGGCCCGGGTTCGACTCCAGCCTGTGGCCCTTTGCTGCATGTCACCCCCTCTCTCTCTCCCCCCTTCACGCTTGTCTGTCCTGTCCATTAAAGGCTGGAAGAGCCCCAAAAAATACCTTAAAAAAAAAAAATAAATACCTTTGAGGTATGGACTAAAATAACCCAGTACCAAGTAACATCAAAACGTTTCCAGTCAAACAATACCTGCATTTGATTCTTTTTGTGCTGGGGGTCTGATCACGGACCATCTCAACTCCCTGCTGGATCAGCAAACTTTATGTTGCTGCCCGAGCGTCTGCCCGGTTAGCGTGAGCTAACAGAGCAGCAGGGGCTAACATCCAACACTGAGCTGTTAAACAGTTCCAACAAACTCACACCAACACCATAATGGCTCACTTCTGTCATTAAACCCATTAATAGCTGGTTACATAAGCTGTGTGATGCCCACAGTTTGCCGTGTCACTGTGTGTGCAGCTGGGCAGACTCTCACAACAGCAACAGCTACAACCCACACAGTCTGTGGTGAAATCGAACGAGCAGTTTAGCGTACTGAGAAGCCACGAAACATTTGGAAGAATGGCTATACTACACACCACTCCATTCACATTAGGGGTATTGCATGAAGTGTCAGTCTTTTTTTTCCTTCCATATAATGGTTTTAAGTTTCAACGGTGCCCAGCAGGACATTCAGTGTGACAGCGGCATTCATGTAAAATAGCAAATAAGCCAAGGGAGCAAATGACGGATCGTTAATGTGCAATTTTTTTTTTTCCCCGACAGTAGATATCAAACAAAAGCCAGAGGCCGCTTCGTATTAAGTACCATTGAGCTCTAAATTCACCACTTCCAACCAGAAGACAGCAGATAACGATCTCGGAGCCTTATGGTGCTACTGCGTCACACCTGCAGCTTTCTGTTGCAAAAATTAGCGTCAAAGTCAAAAGTGCTCATACCGCAGCAAAATCTGGGGACCAATACGTCTCTAGAAGTTCACTGCACAGCATGCTGACTAGCAGAAAAACCCGACTGCTCAACTTAAAGCAGTCTCAGTCGACTGAGGCATCTCAGACTGACGACTGGAATCTCCGACTTTCGAGGGGACAGCCCTGGAATGAAGTATTGATATTAATTGGTATTGGTATCGTAACCCAGCTCTACTGTTCATCATCTGTTTTGTAATGGATAAATGGTTTTCAGAATGTAATGTCTTTATTTATAGTTTATTATTTGATGGTTTTATTGTTGCAGCCCGGTTGAGATTTAATGTGGCTTTAAATGGCTCATAAACTAGAATGAGTTTGACACCCCTGGTTTGAGCTCTGCATGACATTTTAAAATTTCAGATGACACAGTGGGACTGATGCACATGCACTTATTCAGTCATGATGAACCAATATGATGATGATGATGATGATTTGAAGTTGTTTGAAATGAAAATAGAGCAATAAATGGGCCCTTTATAACTTATATTGGTGTCAGTGTATCTGTTGGCCAATGAGTAAGATAACTGCAGCACAGAAATGCAAAACTGGGACTGAGCTCATTTGGACACATTGTCACTGTTAGTTTGTTCACCACTGACACATAGTTTTTTTACACTGTAAAATGTCCTGTTGACTATCTTGTTTGTTTGTTTATGTAAAGAAATGTATTGTTGGCCAATAGATCGTTGAAGCATTCACTTTATACTAATATCAGTATCCGCTTCAAAATGTCAGTATCTGTGGGGCTTTACTTTGAGATATATATCTACATAAAAATCATGATTGTGTAACAGCTTCCTCTTCAGTCCGTGCATGTCAAAAAACAGAAGCCACGGAACAAATATTATAGCTGTGATATTATCAGGAGGAGCCACTTGGAGAATTAGTAACTGATTTTGTAGAAATGTTGACTTTTTATTTCATCTCCAAAACCCACATGAGTTCTCTTCCACAGCAGCGCCAGTAATCCTGAATCTAAACTGTTCCCACATAATGTTTGATTCTCCGTTCTTTTACAGTCCGACTCCCATGTGTAAAGTTTAGGATGTACTTTGTGAATATTTTTTAATGTTTGCAGATTTAAATGCAACAGATCTGAAGAAACACTCGGGTCACACACAGGTTAGAACAGATCCACTCTTTGTTGCATTTCATTTTCCATGAGTTTGGTCTGAACTTGGGAAAGCTGATTTTTAGTGCACTTGACTCCTGGAACAAAATACAGCAACTCCTTAGAATCAATTCACTTTTACCATTTGGACATTTCAGTAATTTGATACTAAACCCACAAACATCTATTTGTAATTTGTTTTAAATAACGATTTTATTCTACAGCCTGCACACAAGATCTTAATCAGTCACTGGCTTATTTCATATTGAAAGATATGATGCCTATTCAGATAGTTTAAAGCCTGACTTAAAGCTTGTTTGTTTGATTGTCACTACAAAAGATGGTTCTTAAAAAAGACATGAGTCCTACAGGGTTGCAGGGATAAACCATGAAACCGTATACCGTAATATGAAAATTGTTGGTTATCATACACCATGGTCATTTGCTTATCTACGGTATTGAAATAATGCGACCAGACGTAGAATCCCAACTGTGTGTCTGGACCTCTTTTCCTCATCATCTCCTTTCCTCCTTTCCTTTCCTTTCCTTTCCAGCATCTAAAACACCTCTGAACCACACTGCTACAAATTGTTTCCCCAAAGTAGACAGAAACCACAGCACCTCGGGTACAGGGCCGTCAGCTTTTGTTCCATGTGAGGCATCTGTGGACTGTGGGAGTTTCTTTGTTGGCATTTATTTGTTAAGCTGCAAGCTGATTCTAGTATGTTTAGTGCCATTTTAAGAGTTTGTAACATATTATAATGATTATGGGGATAATCTCATGAATCCCGATTATTTTTTCCAGGACATGAAATTTTTGTACTGCCCCAGGCCTACTGCAGTTACATGTAGGGTAGATTATCAAACTGTGTACTTTAAAGGGTCTGGTCTATTTTTTCTTCTATATTGTTTTAGTAATGGGGTTGTATCACTGCTAGACGAGCACACACACACACACACACACACACACACACACACACACGCAGACAGAAACGGAAGATTAACTCTGTGATTAGAAAAGAGTAGCGGAGCTGAATTGCCTTTTAGTCTACTACGTCACTGCACCTTGTTCAAAAATTATATTTTTGTCATTACAGAGAAAGTAGTACCAAAAAAGGTTGTGTTGGGTACTGGTACCTGAATTCCAGATACTGTAAACCATTGGTTCCCAACTGGTGGGTCGCAGTCCAAACGTGGGTCATGGGTTCATTCTGAATTGACCAGAAGTGACTCGTGTCAAGTCTGATACAAAACACACTGAATTTCCAGCACAGAGGTTTTATTTTGAAGTGCTGTTTCCTGCTGTAGAGTGAGTGACTAACGGACAGCTACTGTACTTAACAGAGACAGCAAATTAACATGGCGACATGGCCAAACGCAAGTATGGCGCTGAATGTAGTGAAAGTGTGTGGACCTTGAACGAAACTAAGGAGAAATCTGGACCCCGTGCTCTGACCAGTTGGGACCTCTCCTGTAGGAGGCACCAGTTCAATGTGAACAGTACCCAACCTCAGATACATATGACACTATAATAAAATTAGTAGTGGTAATAACAGGGACAGTATTTCAGGACAAATGTGATACAAGGTACCCAGTAAATGTGCTCTAATTTATGTGACAGGGTTGAAAACAGTGTTGAAATATTCACTTTAGAAAGGCAAGGGCTGACATGCAACTATCACTTGAAGGAGCCCCCCCCCCAAAAAAAAAAAAAGAATCAGATATGCAGATATAAGATATGAAGAGCAAAAAGTTCCCCATATGTGTATAACACACTTTATCTGCAAACGGAAAGATAGTGGGAAACAGCTAGAGGTCCCGTCATGTTCCACAGAGACATTGTTTAATCATATTTAATGTGCCTTATCTTGAACTATTTTAGGAAGAAAATTGATACCCTCAATTGCATGACTGTGTTGAGGCTGACGGATTGTTAAATGTGACTATTGTGCCCGATTGTGCAGAGACAAGATGACTAAAAGCGGCAGGGAGATTAGTGAATCCTGCAGTGTTGACTGGGAATTCTTCCATGGTCATAGTGCAAGTGCTGAAATAGACAGATGCAAATGGACAGTCGAGAGCATCCGCTTTGTATGAATAAGGAGCAGGAAAAAGTTGAGAGAATAATATCCAAGGTCTTAGATGAGTCTGAAAAGATGCAGAACTTCTGCGTCTTTAGGGGTTTTCCCCAAGCTTGCTTAAAAAAAAAAATCCCCCACCCTTGTGGTTTGAAATGCAAAGTTAACAGTTTTACTGAGCCCCCTAAGGCTTGTATAGTCTCTCCTAATCTTTTTTAATGTGTCAAAAGGCTTTCTTGAGACTCTCTGTGAAATTTCACACTTAAGTTGTTTGCAAAGTCAGTCTGAATTACAGTGCAGAGTGAGGGTTAACTTTTCTGAAGGCGTTAGGGAAAACTTTTTTGAAACTGTGCGTGTTGTGTTTGTGTACGGAGGGGGTGTTGGAGACAACAACACAGTATGCATTCAGGCTGATGCTATATCTGAGGTCAGACTTCTAGTTTCCAAACTGTGCCTGACATGGAGAGGTCAGGTCATATAAAAAGACTTCAGGGAGTTATTAATGATGTAATCTGTTTTTAGGTGTGCATGTAAACGAGCCTCGTCATCATTAAATCATTTAAAATTAATACTTGGTAATGATTAAGTGTTATCCTTTATCAGCCTTCAGAGGAATTTTATTGTGATCATATTAGTCTTTTACCAAATTGTGTTGTCCAAATCAGTCTGAAATTGTAAATCTAACAAAATGAGTCATTAACGTATTTTTTAATACTTGTGAAGAGTTTTGTCTTGGTGTGTGTCGATTTAGAGGAGTTCACTTGTTTTTTATCCAAAGAAGAGGCAAGAAAAAATTGTGGTCTTCCAGTGAACTCCGATCCTCCACCAGTTACTGTCTACATACAGATTGATCAAGTCTCCTCCTACAAATATTTGGGCTACAGCAGCTAATACAGGTCTGCTCAAAGCTTGACAGTCAAACTCTTGAGTCAAGTTTCCAAACTGTGTACACTAAAAGAATGTAGTCTTTGGCAGGTAATATCACATTAGATCACTCTCACATTTTCACATTTTTCGATTCCAATCCATAACCCTTTGCTGCATGTCATTCCCTTTCTCTCTGCCCCTCTCACATTATTTCTGTCCTATCAAATAAAGGCAGAAAGCACCAGAATACCTTAAGAATAAGTTTTGTATATAATTTGGTATGTATTAATAACAAGAAAATTTCTTGTAGTAACACAAAAGAATGTCTCATTAAGAAGTGAAAAGGATCTAATACAACTAATACTACGATTAATAATATTGATAATAACATGAAACTGAGCTTATATTTTTTTGTCAAAGTGTAAGCAATATGCTAGCATAATGTAAATAATAGAAACATTCTCTTAATATATATTGCCCACAGTGCACACAGTGAGGGACTCTTCAAAATAATGCATTGATAATACATTAAACTACAAGAGAACAGTTTCTAGTCTGTCCTAATTCAGGCAATACACTGCAAATTTACCCAATTTGCTCAATACTGATACCGTTGTTGAATGTGACCCCAGGTGAAGGTCACATAGAGATGGCCCAGGAAACAAGGACTTGAAACTTAACCCTATGGGCCCAAACGACGCATAGTGCGTCCAAATTCACACCTGTTCTTCTCTATGGATTTTCTCCGCAACCGTTCGAGAAGCCACACATATCACGTGAAACAGCGGAATCGTAGCTTTCCGAGAAGACCAAGCACTTGTCCGTAGTCCAGTGTTTTCGCAGCAAAAAAAACCCCAAAACGATGAAGTTACACTAAAATTATGTATAACAGAGCTTTCATACAGCTTTACACACACATTACTCTTGGATGGATTACTTGTGAATGCAGGGTCGCACAGGAATGCCGTGCATATCACATGAAAGCGCAGGACCAGAGCTTTCCAATGATACCACACACATCATTGTGCTGTCATCCCATCACGCTATAAATACAGATCAAGTGTCTACAAAATAAAAACCTGACGAATTTCTTTACAATCCATTATACAGATCTTGTTATCAGTCACTTCATATAGTGTGGAATATCGTATCTTACCGCGTCTTAGGCTTGCGTGTGTTTCTCCCTGTCTATCCACATTTGTAGTCCGGCTTTCAAGTTGCAAATATCTCCATATTGTCTAGTTGACAGTCCATCAAACTTTGTATGACAAGACCAGCCACTTCACCTTTGCGCACCCAGACAACTGAGGCCTAATTATGCATGCATGACAGGGCCGTAGTCACCATATACATTGAGGGGGACACGTGCCCCCCCACCAATGCCCAAAATGTCCCCCCAATATATAACTGAAACTGAAAAACAAATATTATCTTGGAGGACATCATTGCACTTGGTTGACTATTTTTCTGTGATCTTAGATGTAAATATTGCATGTTTCTTTCAGATTTGACTTGTGAATGAGTCAATGGAATTTCTTGCAATAATAAAAAAATACTGGCAAGCACAAAACAGCACAAAACACATGTTTTGGACAGCTGTGAAGTGACAGAATGTCCCAGCATCATGGTTCTTATATTGTCAGAGTTTCCCCTCTTCATATATGGCAGAACATATCAACTTCCAACTTGCTATGCTGAGATACATGTAAAAAATATAAGAATTTAGTCATACGGATTTGTAGGACATGTAATGATGGCAAATCTGGATAGCCCAGATTGTCCCGAAAAAAACAAGATATAGCATGTGTATGTAGCCTTTATAATGACTGTGATATGAGCTTAAAAGTAAAGGCAGTAAACATACCCCAAAAAGGCCTAGGGCCCAAAGGGTTAATAGCTGAATAAACGTCTTTCTCCTTAATAAGAAAGCGGCATATTCATTACTGCACATGGACACTGACGCCACTTGCAGGCCACTTGCAGTGCTCTGTAAGCCTGTGTTAGCAACCTGTGCTCCAAAGTCAAGATCAAAATTAAGATCAAGCTCAAGACCAGGGTCAGGATTGCGATCAAGATCAAGATCAAGATCAAAATCAAAATCAAGATCAAAATCAAGATTAACTTCATTGTCTCACAAAGTGGCACATTTGTCTTGGGCTCTACACCCATACTGCAGCCATAAAAATACAACATTGTACGTGAACAAATCAAAGTAATACACCATAGGTAACAATAACAAAACAGAAAACAAGTGTAGCAACCTTGCCACTGGACTTTTGTTCAATTTCGGGTGTCATATGCCATCAATAAGGAAATATATCACGATGTGGGACTGTCTTGCATTAATCAGCAATAATGTAATGATGGCCAGCTAGCTAGTTAGCTACCAAAACATCAGTATGCTAGTAGCTTCTTTTCATCCATCCATTTTTGTAACCACTTATCCTCTTGAGGATCGCGGGGGGGCTGGAGCCTATCCCAGCTGACATTGGGTGAGAGGCAGGGTTCACCCTGGACAGGTCACCAGACTATCACAGGGCTGACACATAGAGACAGACAACCATTCACACTCACATTCACACCTACGGACAATTTAGAGTTAGTTATGCTGATTATAAAGAAAAGGGGCCTGTTATATCAAATACGACACTTATCTTTATTTTTAAGTCTTTATAAACGAAGACAATACATCTGTGAGTTTCTTTTGTTGCTTGTGTAGCCATCTAGCTGATGGATTCTTAGGTTGCTTTTGGAGTGTGCCTCTGAAAACCTCCATTTGGAGGGCCTTGTAGCGCTTACCCTTAGCCCTACTCCTATCCCAACAAGAATCGGAGCACCCTATCCCCAGACATAAACACGCAAAACAGGGGGGTAAGGACTAAGTGGTAGGGGCAAGGGGTGTATTAGGCTGGGCCTTCATAGTCATGATATTATCTCAGACCAGTCATTAACACTGACAGGTCAAAGGCATGCAGCAGCTTAAATGGTAGCTTAGTTAATATGAAAATCTTTTCTACCACAGACATTTTTGTTCAGGTTGTATGCATTAGATTAGTTTCATCACCCTCAGAAAAGGGGTGAATCCATTTTCTTAATGTAATTTGTGGAAAATGTACCATGACAGTGTAATTATTTTGAGGGGGTCAATTTGCATTTCCAGTGCTCTGCTAACTAAATGCTACTGTAGGTTCTAAGGCCTTTAAGATAAATTAATAATCTAGAGTATTTAAAACCCATGAAACATTTAAATTAAGTAATTTCACTTCCTAAAGGGCATAGTGGAGATTTTTCCATACATATGCAGACAGACACACTTTTTAAATAAACATCAGCACTAATCACTGAGACAGAAATCAGAGTGAGAGCAGAAAATATTTTCTGGATCTTTTAATGGTTCCTCAGGGGCTCCCCTCTGACTTAGATTAGATGGGATTTAGACAAAGTTGATGCATGCACCCTCTTTTACCAAAACTTGGAATTCTTTTTTATCTCAACACATTTTTAGGATCACAGACTCGAATTTCACTGTGTACTTTTTCACCAATCGAATTACAACACAAGTGTTTCTTATTCAATTTAGGCAAGGAATTACAGCGGAGTGCAGCAGTGCAGAAAAACAGAGCTATATGGGGCATTGCTGTACAGCAGGCTTTGATCAACTTTTAAGGGAAATCGATTGGAATTGTTGCTCTGCCCCAATTTAGAAGACATCTCATCAAACTGAGTTGCAAAGGGTCTAAAGACTACAAGTGTTCATTTTTGTTCCCTTAGTGCTGCAAATTTAGTAATTGACTCTGATTTTTGGCTTCAGGCAATAACCTAATAAGGCCATCCAAGGTTAATGATAGACCCTTTTTAGACTGGCTGAACGTCTGACACCGATATGTAGTGGTAGTGAAAAACAATTATTACTTACATGAGAGACACTCAGGGCAGAAGCCTCTGACATCTGAGTGAAACGCTGTTATTCTGTGTCTTATTAGCTGCTGTGTTGTGTTATAGTTTGGTCTGTGCATCAGATGTAACCGTCGGACATTAGATCAAAATGCCACAGTTGTTCAGACGGTGAGAATCCCGACAGTGGCTCGTGTTTCTGCTTTACAGCCGTCTCTTCCCAGGAACACCAGCGCCACAAATCTCAGTGATTTAACATCTTTCCCGTCCAAGCAGCTGGAGTCAGCACAAGTGTCATGTGCCATTGCCAATCTGCTGTCACGCCGTCCTCTACCAAACAATTTATCCCTTCCCCTCCTGCTTTATTAGCCATAGATTATGGGTGGTCGTGGACGCTGTAGAGCCTCTGCTGTCGAGGTAGCCTTGTAATTGACTCTGGGGAGGCAGGGTGGATAATCATTTGAGCGTAAACCACAGTATCAGTAAATAGCTATTGGATACAACTGTTTTCAGTTTGTTTTTTTACTGTTACTTTTCAGTTAGGTTAAGTTTTTTTAGCAATTGTAGCAGCTTGACTCCAGGGATGGCACTGTCGGTCTGTTTGTGAGGCCCAAACTTTGGTCCAGACTGAATTATATCAACGACCACTGGATGTATTTCCATGAAAGTTTTGCACATAGTCTTGTTTCCCCAGAGGATGAATCTTAATGATCAACTGACTTTTCCTCTAGCGCTACCTAGAGGTGAAAGTGTTTTTTTGAGTAAAATGTCTCAATAAATTTTGGACTGATTGACATCAAATTTATGACACTCATTTAAGCCCTCCTGATATCTGTAACTTATAATCTGTATGTTGTTTGAATTTTGCAGCATTTAAGATACACAAAATGACAAAAATAATCAACAATATACAGTTCAGGGGGAGCCAAAAAAACCCAGTGGACTTATTTGAAACCGCCACTAAAAATGTCAAAATTTCACAGTGTAATGGAGAACATTAAATCTTAGATATTAGCGAATATTAAATCTAGCTCCATCATCAGGTCGTGATTGTCCCATACTTTAGTTTGTCACCAAATACCTGCAAAACTAAAGATCAGCCTCAACTGTAGTTTGCATTTATTGCTAATTAGCAGATGCTAGCATGCTAACATGCCAAACTAAGATGGTGGACACGAGGCTCGACAGTAATGGTTGCCATTGACAACCATTTTTAAAATTGGCAACCAGTTTTTGGCCTTTGGTTGCAATCAGTCGAAACCACTTTCCACATAAGAAATGTGCACCCCAAAACACTGTAAAGGAATTTTTAATATTTGTTGCTTAACTGATATTTAAATATTGTTGTTAGAGTGAGAAGTGGAACAAGACAATGCTGCATGTGTTTTGGTGTGTTCACTTGCTTTTGCACAGAAGTCTGTTTTAGAGACAGTGTTGAAACAAATTAATTGTTTGACTGTGGGGTGAAGAGTTCGACTCATTTGTCATTGTCACAAACTACCTTGCAAATTGATTCAACGAGAAACAAAAAGGACATTTATCAAGTCTGTGGTGGTGAAGTATCCCAGGATCTTCTAGCTGCAGGGAAAAGTATAGAGCATGTACAGTACAATGTACACCTTTATAAGTGACACATCAAGTTCAGTAGTTTAACACATATCCTCCAGAACCATGGGGCAAGATAAAACAATTTGTATACCAGGAATTGTTAACTGACAACAAATGAAATTCCACATAAAAGACAACCTACAAAAAACTGTGTTCAGTTGTGTTCTGATGTATAACTGTGTAGTATCTTAATTACTCAAAATATAAGGTGTCTAAAAATGGCAACCATATTTTCAGTTTCCGCAACCAAAAGCTGATTCCTGGTTTCCAGCCCGGCATCGCCTTCTAGCAGTTAGTGTTGAGTGTTGTCGGCATGTTTGGGTTGTCTTTGTGAGCAGGTTGGCATATTAAATGCATTGCTCTTATATTAGTTGTCCATTTCCCGCCCATACAGTGCCATGATGTTGTTCGTTTAGCAGGAGTGAAATTTAGTTGGTAGTTTGTTTTAACTGGAGCCAAACTTTCTGCTGTCTTTCAGAACTCGGGATCCTCTGCAACCTCGACCCCCAGTGCTCCGGTGACTGGTTACAAGCGCATGGTCATTCCAACGCAGCCACCCCTGACTGCCACCAAGAAGTCTACGCCCAAACCTCAGGCTCCTGGGGGAGTCTCGTCTGTCCCCCCTTCTTCTGCCAGCCCCGTGGCCAAGCCTCAAAGCCACACAGCTCCTCAGCCTGTCCCGGCCTCTTATGCTACAGCTTCAACCCCGAGCCAGCCCACCTTCAATGTCCAGGTGAGGTCAGCCCAGCCTGGCCCCCAGCATCAAGCCCCAATGGGGCACAATTTTGGCCAGCAGCCCATTCGCAGCCCTGCGCAGGTGCAGTACATGCCCGCCCAGCCCAAAGGTCCCGACTTTGCCTACGGACCACCACAGCCTGGCTTCTCCCAGATGGCTCAGGGTGCATACCCAGAGCAGTACCATCCAGGAGGACCACAAGTCGGTGGCACCAGGAGACCTGAGCAAGCCCCCGCCCAAGCATACCAACCTCCAGGCCCCAAAAAGACCTACATCACAGATGTCCCGCCAAGCTTGGCTCCCTACACCGCTGGACCAGCTGTTCCAGCAAAGGTAAGAATATTTTTAATCAAACATACACACACTGATCTGTTGTCATAATTTTGAATCATTGTAAACATAGCTGAAAAAAAAAAAACCCAACACATGTGTAATAGAGAAGAATAAATCCCCACATTTATCCATCCATTCCTCCATCCATCCAACCTTTACATAATTTTCTGCCACTTCCCATACTCTGGAATGGTGGCATTGGTCTAAGCAGACTAGC
Source organism: Epinephelus fuscoguttatus (assembly GCF_011397635.1). Classification (NCBI taxonomy): domain Eukaryota; kingdom Metazoa; phylum Chordata; class Actinopteri; order Perciformes; family Serranidae; genus Epinephelus; species Epinephelus fuscoguttatus. The sequence goes on from NC_064761.1 coordinate 37,612,072, forward strand.
CAAAGCATCCATTTCCCCAGTGACGTCTCCCAGCTCCTACTGGAGAATCCCAAGGCGTTCACAGGGCAGCTGGGATATTTAATCCCTCCAGCGTGTTCTAGGTTTGCCCTGTGGCTTCTTTCCAATTAGATATCCCTGGAATACCTCCACAGGGAGGAGTCTGTGAGGCGTCCTGATTGGGCGCTTGAACCACATCGACCTGCTCTCGTCAAAACGGCAGTGTAGCAGTCAGTCTTCAAACCCCTCTGGGAGATTAGAGCTCCTCTATCTCAAACACTGAACCCAGACACCATGGGAAGAAAGCTAACCTCGGACACTTGTATCCAAAACTCCTTTTAGTCCATCAGTCGCTGCTTAATTTCTGAGACTAGTTTGAACATGTGGAATAAGAAGGTAAATATGGAGCTCTGGTTTATTTTAGTGTTTAAATTCTGAGACTAGTTGAGAATTCGAACATGTAGAATCAGAAGGTACGTAGAGAGCACGACTGCACGACTGAAATCACTTCATCAATTCTGCGTCTTTATGAAGTGTTGACCCTCATGTTACGAGCCCAGGAGGTCACAGTACAAGCAGGCCTGGAAAACACAGCCTGGTCTCGTCAAGTTGGTGTTCTGCCAAGTCATTTCTTTCTCCTTGGCATCTTTTCAGTTATGTTGTATACTATTTGATAAAGTAGAAATTTGTGTGTGCTGGGGGGAGAGTATATACCAGAGTGCAAGTGTGTGTAGACAGTTGTGTGTGTCAGTGTGTTGTTTACTCTGATGAACATTTGGGTTTATGTGTGTGTGTGTGTGTGTGTGTGTGTGTGTGTACAGTATGCATACATTTGTTCAGCATCAGATGGCAATGCATTGGGGAGCCGCTTGCCATCTTCCATCGAAATGCTCAGAATAAACAGTTGTTTTAACCTTTATGAATTTTTGAAAGATCCTCTCTGTTGGGGGTTTACACCATCTGATTTCATTTGTCTCATAAACAGCAGCTCGTATTCATGTGCACCGTATATATCTACCCGCTGAGCTCATTATTTTCATGTCTTTTTTATTTCATTTTGTAAAAAAAAATAAGTTGTATATCTAAATGTTATAACACGTTTTTGCCTCATATCTTTTTTGAATTAATGGTTATATTTCACACACATTTCACCTGTGCATTCAAGACTCATTTTCATGGTTTTTACAATTGTGCATGTAGTGTTGGAGTCATTAGGAAAAAAGATGAAGTAAGAGGCAAAGAGGTAATAAACAAAACAGTAAACAGAATACAGAATATGAGTGTACAGATTAGCAAATGATTTGAGCTGATTAAGATTTAACAGAACATAAATCCCCCAATGGAGTCCAGACACTGGTGGAGTTGGCAGTGGCTGATGACTCTGAAGCTAATGGCTGATGAAGCAGATGAGGCTGATGAATCCGAGAAGACTAGGCAGTGATGGGGAGGTGGAGGGTGCACATGGCTGCAGCATGAAAGGACTACGGCAGAACCATATTTAAAACCAGAAAAAAATTACAGCCTAAGCATGGAAAGTATTCCTTCCTGACTGAACTTTCGTTAGAGCTTTATGAGTTGTGACATGTTTGCTGACATTTGCAGCAATAGTGGCGTCCAATGAAGTTCATTTTTTGGTGGATGGTAGGTTAATATATTGTAATTTTAGTCATATAAAGTTTATTATATGTCTGAGGAAAATGTTGATATTACCCCTGGCCTCATCTTTTTCCTCTGTTATTATTCCTTTGCACATCCTTCATTACATTGCTAAATTGTTAGCCGCCTTGGCTTCTAGCCACTGACGGGTTTTCTCATCACTTCACTGCCAAGCATATCATGTACACGACTTCCCATGTTCAACCACAAGCTCATAAGTTCCATTTAAAGGCGGCATAAGTCCTCATTTTCTCTTGTAACATTAGAAGTGAAACATATTGTTTGAAAATATGAACAACTGTGTAAACTAAAAAGCCAAACCAGACTTATGTTGAAACATAATAACAGCCTACTGTTACATATTTCACTATCATACCTAAGACACTAGGACTAAGTAGTTGTACACTGCACTACAGGAACAATACTGTTTTTCATTTACAGATAGACTTTTTTGCCTGAGACATGCAGCTCCAGAAGTCTTTGTAGCACAGTATTATCCATATGGCCATCAAGTTTATCTTTACAACCCTGAAGTTGCTGGCAGAAACAAGAAGCCTGCCCCTATATACGTCTGTCTGGTATCAAGGACTGGGTAAATGTTTATAGTTTTGACATTTTGCAACAATTTTTAGATCTCTATACTTCGTTCTTAAACAGTGTCGTAGGTGTCCCATTTAATGCTCATAGAATTAAATACCCCCACAAAAAACATATTCATAATAAGTTTCAAAAGCATTACATTTAATCTTGGCAAGAGCGTTATGAGCCTGTCATAGGCCTGGCCTCAAGCCTTCAGAAGCAGTGCGAGACGTTGGACCTTTTTATAGAACTGTACATGACTGAGAAGAATTACAGAACACTGTCGTCCCTTAGAACAGAGCAGTCTATGCCACAGAGACAGCTATTCTAATCTCAATACATCCAGCCTTCCACAATCTCTGGAAAGTGCAAGGCCCTTGAGTTTTCTTTAATTCAAGGATTTTATGCTGGTTCAAAATACAAACTGGGCCTCCCAGCCTCTGGGAATAGCTCATCAAGGACTGTACTTTACTAAATACAAATTAGCTTCAACATTGCAGAGTATCTTAAAAATAAGTCTAATTATATTTGTTCAGAACAACAGTCTACATATTGCTTGAAAAGCTTGCTTTGGTCCCAGTATGATGCATTATTAAAAAACAAAAGGTGGCGTTTAATAGATTTGTGAGCATCTCTTTGATTTCAGATAAAAGCAAATCACTAATTTTACAGATATAGCATGTACGCTATATATATTTGTCTTTCTTTCCCAAGGATATACTGTAGCAGGATAATGGGCTCTGTGCCTTCCTCCCCCCGGTGCTTTATTTAAATGCTTTGAAACATATCGGGAATCTTAATGCTCCATATGCACACATTCAGTCGGATGATGCGCTGTAAATGACTCTGTGGCATCACATCATGTTTGACCCGACCCTCCCCTACAACTTTTGTATCCAAACCTTAGCTCTAATCTGACTTTTTGTTTATTTGTGTCCAATATAGCAGCCCCTTAATGCCAAAATAAACCAGGCACTATAAAAGCAAGATTAGACTGAAAGCAAAATCTGTCAACTTTGCCTTTGTGATCATCACTCTGCTTGACCCGATGTCGTGACATGTTCATAACCTCTTACAAATGGTGTTAAATCTACTTAAAAGGAGTGGGTTGTGCCTCTTTTAATCTGTTGTGTGAATAAACCAAAACATCGTCAATTAAAGGAACTATTTACATGTTTGTTAGAGTTGATGTTGATTTTATGTAATACCCGAGGGTTTCTCGGTGGGGGGTCTGTGACTGTGATTGAGGACTTTATTCAAGAGATCATTCCACATAATTGAGGGTATTCATAGAAGGTCAGTGTCATTAGAAGTCCAAGATGAAGTCCTTGGATGAAATTCTGTGATCAAGACTTGTCCTCATTAGCTTGCCTGCTCTGCCCCCCATCTCACCCCATGTCAACCCCTGCCACCCAGCACCCAATCCCCTAACTTACTCACACGTAAAGTGAAGGTGTAGGAACAGCTTCTCTCATCAACAGGCTCCAACGATGCTTAATTACCTAAATCCACCCGTGTTTGATCTCTATTGTCATCCAAAAAATTAACAGATTTCATGGCTGCCGGTTAACATACCAATTTCCACGAGTCTCCCCGTCTATCCCGAAATTGGAGGAAAGCTAAGCTGGATGATGACTTGTGTTATTGCTGAGCTTGAGTGACGTTTGACAGGGTAGGATTATTTTTGAACTGCTCAATCCCTGCAGCCAGTTAAAGCCCCCTCGAAGGTCAATGATGGTTTCAACTGTCAAACATGTTTAAATATCTGACATTTCTCTGCCTTCCAGTCCTGACCACTTTGCCTTTTGACCTGTGCATGAACATTTGCATATGGTGACATCAGGAAGCGTCCAAAGACCATTTTTAGACATGTGACATGGCTTGGCATGAACCCTCATTAATTTCTCAAGATTGTGTTTGGAAAACTAAGATAGAAATCCTACCTTCGAAAGAATGCATCAAGCAACACCTGTGAAAACTTATCAAAATGAAACATTACTAGAGAAATTACCTTTGACAGTGCATTAACTTATTCATTCTGTATTTAAACATACAGTACATGTATGTACTTTTCTACCACTATGGTTCTCTTAGTCAAAGCCGTAACATAAAACGGAGCAGTGCCATCATTGCAGTCAGATTCTTCGGGTTAGGATTCCCTGAGTGTTTATCATTTAGGAGGTTTTTACCAGGAGTAGAAATAGACGCAGAGGTCTCTTCCTCTACAAAACAAATGGACCTGGTGATATAAGCAGGTAAAACCACTGAATAAAGCAGTTTCATATTAAACATCAGTGTTTCTCCAACACTGTTCGGCTCATCCCAAAGGGGCCGCTAGCCCGGTTCCTGCTCATGTATACTCAACTTTTTTCTTTGATTACTTAAGATCCAGATGTTCAGGAGGTTTTGTACTGAGAGCTGGATTATCTGTAGAGGTCTCCTTCTCTCAAAAACAAATGCACTTGGTGATTTAAACCGGTAAAAAACACAGAATAAGCAGTTTCACATTAAGAAAAAGCTATTCGCTTCTGGCAGACAACCACAACCACAAAAAATTACAGATTTCTCTGGGTTTTAAAATTGTTGGAAATGTTTGAGATTATGTAAGTACAAAAAATATAGCATTGGTCTAGTAATTTTTAGACATTTTAATGAGGAGAAGTTACACATTTTATCTTTAAATGGCAGTTCCTGATTTTTATGCAATCTAATTTTACCAACACATGCGACTGGAATGCATCATTAACACCAGTTCATTCAAATTTAATAGGTATCATGATGGAAACCCCAGTATGCTTCTGAATTTTCAATGCAAATCAAATGCAAATGCCTCAATCAACAATAGCATATTGTCCATGGTTAACACAATTTCCATAGTAAAGTTGTTTATATACAACTTTTCAAAAACAAAATTATGAAAGGCATTACAGTAAAACACGGGGGGAAAAGTAAATAAAATACAAAATACAAATGTAAATGATTTAAAAGGATTTTTAAAAAGCCGTTTAAAAAAAAAAAGGTGGAATCAGTACATTTTTTTAAATTGAATGAAATAAGACTGCACTACTTTAGTCACCTCAGATATGACCCCAGATGACAGGCTTTTAGTTTGACATTATTAGATAGGGCACCCAGACTAGACGTGAAACTGTTAATAATGTAAGTGCTGGGACTAGTAGGGGTAATTATAAGATCTTTCATTTATAGTCATTCAAGTGCAGGACCTTTTTAGACATCTAGTTCTTAATATCAGCAAGGCAAAACATAATATAGGACTTAGGAAGTACCCGACCATATTGGGCGTACAGTTGTGTATCATCTACATAACAATGAAAGTCTAAACTACTGTATGTCTTTGGGATTCCCAAGAGGCTGCATGTAATTTTGCAATAAATGGGGGCCTAGGATAGACCCTTGGGGGACTCCACAATAACAAAAGATTTGGCACTCTCTTTAACTAATAGTTTTGTTATACTATGTGGAAACTCACACCACTCATAATAGTCTCAGGTTATTATCCTGCAGTGTCTGATTACAGCAGTAAAATGAGCTGTTCTTTCATTTTCACTCGGAGGTGTTTATATTGATGTCTGGAAAGACGATCATGTGTGAACACTTGCTGTGTTTACATCATACGTGATGACTTCTCCTCAGGTGATTGACCCTGGCTGCCCTGCACTTGTGAACTATGAGCAGCTCTTAAAAAAGCACACCGACTGAGTGCAGGGTTACCAGCTCTGCTCTAGATTACCAGAGAGGATTCTTTGCTCGGTGCAGGGTTACCACGTGTAACTACAAAGAGAGAGCCCAGGGCTTTCACAAGATGAAGACATGTTATCTGCAGTCCTGTGATCTTTTCTCTGTGTGTAGATGCACCTTGAAACAAATTGTACTTTGTTCTACACTAACCAAACAAAATGGTTATTTTGAACTGTGTATTGATAAATTGATTGAGAAACAGCCCCATGTTTTGAAGTAACCTATTTGAAAAGACCTGGGAAATTTGTTCAGATTAGTGATTGATATAATACACATTCTCTATCTTTTACTGATCCAGATATATTTTCATTTCTTTCATAGCATCATTGAACCATTACAATAAAAGCTCATCCTCATATGTGTTGTGTTTTTTTTTTTTTCATCTACATAATTTTCCTCTGGCTACATGAAAAAGAAATAAATACTTCCTTAGATTTCCTTACAGCTGCTTTCTATTTTTACTAAACCATAAAAGTGTTAACAGAACACCAGAAAAAGCAGCCTTAGATTCTCACTGTGTACTGCAGCACATCTGCTTTTTTTCTATTCAAATGCCATCATGTTTAAAGGACAAAATCATGATTTCTATTTCTGTGTAGCAATTTCTGCCAAATTAAGGTTAAGTGGAGCTTTGAGAAAAAAAATGCCTCTACTAAAATAAGCTTCAGTATTTGTCTGTCTGTGTGTGTGCGTGTCTGTTTGCATGCATGCAATTTGGGTGAAAGGTACAACTAATGAACCTGAGAATATAATTAGAACATATTCCATGCTGTTTCTCAGACAGTGATATTGTCTGAACAGCACAATTAAAAACAAAATGAGTCGTGATTTTGAATAAGCACACCCACTCATATCTAAGTATGAATACTCCAATTACACCTGTGAGCAGCTCTGTCCTCCCAACACTGTCTTTGTTTCAGCTTATACTGTTAAAGAAATCAAGACTATCCAAAGACACACAAATCACAGGCGCTTTGCACCACGTTCGCTGTGATTAATTCCCTTGTACAGTAAAGTTTAATTTACTGTTGAACGTGAAAGTTTTGCTGCCTCCGAATGAAACTGCAGTTTTGACATGGTAGGTCATATGCATGATTTGTGTGGAGTTCAGTGGATTTAAAGGTACACTGTAGATTTTCTTGCAAACAAAGTTTCTGCTGACATAAGGTGTTTCTCACCAAACGCTATGCATATTTCCTTGAGACCTAAAAAACGTGTTACACTCTTTTCCGCCCACATAAAACATCTGCAAAGCTGACCATTTTGAAATTTTGAAACATGCATTGTTTGCATTGTTTACTTGCTAGCAGTCCTCTTCTTCTTCTTCTTCTTCTTCTTCTTCTTCTTCTTCTTCTTCTTCTCATCTTTTGCTGTAGTTTTGATGTGTTTCTCGGCGAATGGAGACCAGAGAAAAGCACCCTTGTCCTCCTGCATCCTTGTGTGCAGGCACGAGAACCAACAAAACAGGGACCCACTCATACAAACTAAACTTCCCATCTGCCCAGTGCCCAGATCTCCCTGCTTCTCTACCAGCTCAGATGAATATTGGTTCATTTTACAAGCAGGTAAAGCTAAAATAGTTGTGGCTTTCTGGAGGATTTGTTGATTGCAAAAACTAGTCAAGTCCGGTTTTGTCACTCCTGTGATCTTAGAGCAGATTTTAACAATGCTATTTAGACTTTTTCTGAAATGAAAAAACAAACAAACAGGAGGCTCTCGATGAAAGACTGATAGAAACAGCAGAGGGTAACGGAACTGACAGAAAAGGAATTTAGTTTAATTCTGTTACTGCATTGCCTATTTCTTGCCTAAAACGGCTTCAGAAACATATTTTAGGGCACTTTTTGGCTGTAATGCAAAAATACGAGTGGAGCCCATACTGTATCCTGTATTGTAAAATTGGAGGCTAAAGAAATAAGAACCAGGATTCTGTCATTGCGTTGCCTACTTCTAGCCTCAAATGTTTTCAGAAACATTTTTTAACTTACTGTTTAACTGTAATTTGAAATAGTTTGTTACTGGCCAGCTTCCATATTGTACCTACAAAACTCACATTATGTCACGCACCAGTGGAGCGTTTATTGGTCCAGTGTGGCGCAGTGTATTCTGGTATTTGTAGGTTTTCTACCGCTTGAGCAAAAGCGAATACCACAGCACTTTTTCTGTGTTGTGTCTGGTCTTGCAGCACCAATTGTGCCAAAGTGTTTGTGCCTGTCTATTGCATGGATAGCCCAGTTTTATGAAAGAATACCATCTTTTGAGCTGTAAAATACTCGTTTAAGCTGTGAGAACACTGACTGACAATAAAGCAGACACTGTCCTGTTTTTTTTAATCAAAAATAGTTGTTGCTGTAGTCTCGCACAGCCAGACCAATCTCAGCTGTTCCAGAGCTTGAGAAAGGTCTGGCTGAACCCATCATAATTCATTTGTAATAAGTATAATAAATTTGGGTGAAACTAAGCCCTGGATGCAGCAGTGGTCCTCTTGTGAAATAGTGTCAGGAGGGAACTTGTTGAGGTGGAAAATTTGCACGTAGAGAGGCGAGCCCTGGCATAAAAAATGGCTGAATCCCACAAAAGAAAACGTCACGTTAAACATTAAAGATGTTTTAGTGTGTAGGTTGCTAGCTTGGATGTTGTTAGTTTGTAGGCAGGTCTGGCTATGCAGGACTGGTTTCACATAGCGACACAGATTTTGAAAACGGTATCACACATTTGGTGGAAGGGGAGGAGAATTCTGTCTGAAATAGGCGGCCAATGGCAGGCTGATAACCTCAGTGTTCATCCTGTGAGTCAGACTAATGATGCTGTAATTTCTGCATTTCAGAAATCCTTCATTTTATAAAAAAAAAAAAAAAAAAAATGAAGGTTGCCTCCACTGACTCCAACATTTTTGAAAACATCAGCATTTGTCATGAGTGGTGGTTACAAGTAGTGAATACCACAGCGGTGGGTCATTCAAGTTGACTCCTCTTGTAAACACAGTAAATACAACTCCTCTTGAAGGCACCATTTTCTATGCACATAAACATCATAGATATGTTTTTCACTGAAAGCAGCAACGGGCATCAGGTAGGGATGTGCATGACAATTTGTTGTTGATGTTTTTAAACTAGGCTGTGAACTTTGTGAGGTTTCAAAATATCAATAGTGAGGTGGGTGGTAATTTCGGGGGGTCTGGGGGAGAATGTGTAAGACTGTCGAGACACAGGATCCCAAAGGGCCAGAAGGTTGTTTGTAACTTTATGCATACAGTGTGTCATTATACATCCACGCAAAAAGTGTAAAGCTCACCCCAATTTAATTACTAGAATTAGTGGGTAGTGTAATTATTAAGATAAAGATACAGTTTTCATAGCCATACTAAATATTAAGCAACCCGATGTACATTTCTGCAAATCACGTATACATTAAATATGTTTGTTAATTTGTGGCAGATTGTTGATACTTGGTGTCTCTCTGTGTTTCAACAATGCTGTGGTTAACATGGTTATATTAAGGCACAAAAACCAGTTGGTTATGGTTAGGAAAAGATCATGTTTTGGACTTAAATACCCACTTTTCATGGCACTATCCCAGCTGGAACCACAGCGATGTTTCGGTAAAAATCAGCTGCTTTTTGTTGCACTATCCTGGCTGAAAATGCAGCAGTGTCTCAGTAAAAAACAACCACTTTTCATGACGCTATTCCAGCTGGAAACACATCGAGGTCTCAGTAAAAAACTACTGCTTTTCGTTGCACTATGACAGCAGGAAATGCAGCAATATCTCAGTGAAACGCAACCCTATTTTGTGGCGCTATCCCTGGTAGAAAACAGTGATGGGCTGCTGAAACACAGCCGTTTCATTGTTTGTTTTAAGTGGTCTGCAGCTTGTTAGGCATCTCACCTAGGTGACAAGCCATCCACCATCCACCTCCACCTCTGGATGACAAAGTCAACTCATATGCTACGTCACTTTTGAAACGTTTGACATGATTTGTATGAAACATACAAATGCAACACAGAGGTGCTTTGCAGAAACGTACAGTGCCATTTTCTTCTTGCTACTCGACCAAGACAAAGCCACATGAGGCAGTTAAATAATCTCACCCACCCTGCTGTTTGGAATATTAAATCAATTGGCTCATATCAGTTGACTGATTTCTACCTTGAAGTACACAGTCTTGTCTGGTGTTCACCTTGTTATGTTATCAGAAGTCATTACAACTCTAACACAGGTCAGTCAGTCTGTGTAACAGCGATCAGTTGGGCTCCTCTAGCGCTGCACATTTAGAAGCTACTGTATATAATTACTGCTGTGCCCACAGCCATGCTGTTAGGTGACTGGGTGTTCGTGGTGGTCCATGCTGGCTCTGGTTACTGAATGTTTCACAGACTAAAGGTCACTCCACTTGACCTAATCCTTAAGGTCAGTGATGGAAAGGGGATCTCCTTATGTTTCATGCTCTCATGCCGACACATCAGAAAGCTTCCTTCCAGTAGCTACTTCAGGCTTTAAACAGGCCTGGAACACATCTCACATGCAAATATAGCCACGAGCGACAACTAGGACAAATTAGTTCAAGTGATTAATGGTCAAAGCTGTGGACGTTTTGTGATAGGCCTCTGCAGGTAGTTAACAGGTTCAAAGTTGTCATTTTTCTGAGTAATTTATTGTCCCTATGTTTAGGGTCACATACAGTGTGTCATCAGAAATGTCAAAGGTGTCACCAGGTTATGGGAATTTTGATCTTGTTTAAAGGGGATTAATAGAAAGCCTTTCATTGTAAGGTCACTTCAGGATTGCTAAATGAATAAAAGGATTACTAATTAATGGAGTTATTTAATCATTCATTAGCATGATTGACAGACTCAGAGTCGACTACAGAATTATTCAACCAAAACTGAAAATTCAAGGTGCACTGTGGAGTTTGTGACCACTGGTAGCGCTATGCAGCGTTGTTTTGATGACATAAAACATTCTACAACCAAATGGTCATCATGTGTAGCGCTAAACTCCAAATTATTGTTATAACAAATATACAAAGTGAAATGATTTGAATTTAAATCAAGACCGGACTAGCTTTTACATTAACCAGTACTCTTCTTTGTGCCTTAACGTGTTGGTTTCCCTCAGAAATAAACGGCTGCATCATCTTTAATGTTAATTTTTTCCCCTGTTTGTTTGTTGATTGGCCGGTTCATTCGGTCAGTGGTAACCCTCAGTAGATCAGAAGTGTTTGTCACATAACCTCTCATAAATAATGGGCCCTGCCACCCTCTCCTCCTCTGGCCCCCTCTGAGAGGAACAGCATGGCTGGTAAATAACTGGCCGGATCGATACCTGTCATTGCAGCTCAGTGAGCCCCAGCAATCTAAAATGTCTGAGTAGTTTGTTTATTTTCTTGTTTTCAACCTCGCCTCCTCACTGGCCTGTAGTGAAGAGATGCAGATGTATCCTGCAGTACTGGGATTCTTCTGCAGCTTTAAATGTGGTTTGTATGATACTGTGGCATGCTGGGTGACAGTTGGATGACCTCTCTGCATTCACTCCAAGTCATACGACTACAACAAATTCAGCTCTGTGGTCCCTGAATTGTGACATTGTCGCTAACATAGTGCTGCAACCAGGGATTATTTTCATTATCGATATTGTCTCAATTAATCGATGAGTTGCTTGGTCCATGAAATGTCAGAAAATAGTGAAAAATGTTATTGAAAATGACGTCCTGAAATATCTTGTTTTGCCCACAACCCAAACACATACTGCCATAGAGGTGTAAAGAAACCAGAAAATATTCACATTTGAAAAGCTGGAATCAGATCATTCTGACCTTTTCCTTATGAACATTACATTACACAAAATGATTAACTGATTATAATGGATTATTAGTTGGTGATTAATTTAATAGTTAAAAACGAATCAATTAATCAGTGCAGCGCTGCTGACACATTTGAATTTGTTGATTTTTCAAGTATTTCAATCTCTTTTTTGTGATAGTAAAAAAAAAAAAAAGTAAATAATTTAATTGTGGTTAACGACAAAAGCACTAATCACTTGAAGGACACTGTTGTACGTTGCTTATGTATTAGTCCGAGCATCTTGCCCACTAAGTACAATAGGGCTGCAAATAACGATCATGTTTATTACAGATTAATCTGTCGATTCAATTCTCGATTACTTGCTTTGTCTACAAAACATTATGAAACAGTGAGAAAAATCTGGTACAATATCCTAGACTCTAGTCTGACTTTATCAAATGTCACATCTGGTCTATCCAATGTTTCCAAATCTTACAAAATATTAAATTCATTATAATCAGTTTTTGCATAAGGTTCTTGAAGCACCTGAATTTTGAGGGAAGAAATATCAAGTACGGGAATACCTTGAAAATAGCCCTTTCTTAAACAAGGTGCTTAAAAAGTTCTTCAGACAAACTACTCAAGGCTGTCACATATTTTGACCGAAGTTTTGGTCATTGTCATCATAACTGAAATGCTCAGAATCAGAAATCTCTAAGCCTTTTCTCTTCTTAAAAATTCGGATGCGTCACCGCCTCGTGTCACCTTCCTCACCTTGATGATGTCCCGCCCACCAGCGTTATTTATTTTCACTTTGCTCCACTCTTAAAACCACAGCAAAACCAGTAGACCTTCTGTACGTAAGCATGGCTTGACTTAACGTGACTTAACAGAGCCGGCTCTGCACCGAGATTTGATTTCCCCTCTCTTTGGCGCTGATGTAGTAGCTTCACTAAAAATTGAAAGTGAACCTGAAGCTCCAGCTGACATCGTCTCCTAGAAAATACCTTTATGTACTGCTAATTTGAGACATCCATTCCGTTTTTGAGGGAAACATGATGCCGAGAAAATTACGTTTTCTATTGACATAGCTAATTAACGTGCTTGACAAATCGCACAAATGGTAATACTGAAGGTATCCGCAAAACGTTCATAAACATCATATTTAAGTTGTTTTCTGCCAAAATAGGCAACCTAGCTATATGTTATCTTGTCGTAGTGATGAGTGTTATTTTTATTCTGACCAATTATTAATAAGATTTGACCCTGACCTTAACCGAAGTTCTTTTGGTTGCCTAAACCTAAGACAGGAGTCTGCAGTTAAATCCAAGTTCCTGCACTCTGTACGCCCGCCATCCTCTCCAACCACCTCCGTGTCAAGCTGACATGAACATACGTTGTGTTTCATTACTTCAAAGTAGTAGAGTCGCAGCAGACGGGGCTGCTTTCAGATGGTTCTGAGACATTCAAATGTTTTGTTAAGGATTTTTTTTTACAGTTGCCTAAAAAGAGTGTGATAAGTAACCCTTCACTGACGAGAGAGGTTCCGCACATCATTTATTTAGGTTTAATAAAAATGTATATTTTAAAATGAATTACCTGCTGTGAGCGTAAAACTAAAAAAAGTAATGTCTGAATGAACCATGTACAATGAGAATCCTCACATTTAAAAACCTGGAAATATCCTTTTTTTTTTGCTGGAAAAACAACCGAAATGATTAAACAAAGTAGCTTCAGATGGATTTTCTGTGGCTCAGACAGTCAGTTATTTGACTGATTGTTGCAGCTCTACAGTCCAGTCTGCATGAAGGTACATATGGTTTGCCTGGTTCAGTCAGACACCAAGCAGCTAAACCACCTGCACAAACAGTGGCCCCTGCTGGCTCCTTCTGGACATGATCTCCTGTCAGTTTCAACACCTCTCTGTGTCCCACTTGTTTTGCACACAAACAAGTTTTCTCTGTTTTTTTGACTGTTGTTTAAACCAGATTCCTCTCTGCCCTCTGAACATCCTCCTCCGTCCACAGAAGGACTCTCATCCGCCCCTGGCTCAGAGTCCATGAAACGTGTGCACTTTCTAAACATTTTTTTTTTTCTCATCAAGGAAGCATCCCTCAGCGGATCAGGCTTTGTGCATCGTTGGCTCCAGCATGTTAGTGGTAGCGCTTTGGTCAACAGATATCCTTCAGGCTGTCATTCAGATAAACCGTGTCGTTGTTTAGGTGGAGAGCAGAAGGATATATCATGGTTTGTTTGGAGGCAAAATTACACAGGAGGTCGACAACACTGTGTATTACAAAAGGGAAGTGCAGGTTTGCCAATACATTGATTTGAAGACATAACCTGTATGAATCTTCATTATGTCCACCACATGTGTTTAAATATGGATTTGTGCTACCACATGAGGAAACAGAAGGGAAAGACTCTGAGTTCTCACCCAAACCGGAGAAACCTGCATCCTGTGTAATCTGGTGTTTGCTGCATTCATGGGATTGTAATAGTACACAAAGAGACGCCAAATAAGTTTTATCTCCATCCCAACAATTTGTGCAGTCATTTGTTGTTGTTGTTTTTTTTCCCCAGATTGCTTGTGGCTCCCCTCTCTACACTCTCAGATTTTCAAATATCTGTTTGCAGGGGGATGTGTCAGTTCCGAACAGATGACCTAGTTTTTACACACGCACAATCTTACAAACATTGAAAGGCCCCTCTACATACATTACATTCCTGCGAACACTCTGAAATTCATCCCTTTATATGAACACAGCAAAGATTTGAATGGCTGCGGAAAATGTCAATTATGGAATTGGTTAATTTTTAATTATCGTCGGCTGCTCTGTACACAGCTGCTCTAACAGTTGACTGTTATTTTTTTCCCAGCATTTAATTGGAGCTGAAACAGCATGACCTATTTTGTTTGGAGAGAATGTATACTTTATCTGTGCCTCCTCAGAAGGTGGCCTTGAGCTTAATTCGCAGCGCTGCGATGCTTCTTCTCAAAGTGTAATGCATTACAGATTACTCATAACCTGTTTAACATTGCAAGCAGCAAATTCATTGGCCGGATTACATAAGGCCTCCAACATGTGAGTCCTTTCAGACTTAACAGATTCTTCAATTAAACACGCAGCTGCTAAAACAATGACGAAGCAGCTGTCCTTCAAATATTATTTATTTTTAAAGGTCCAGTGTGCAGGATTCACGGAGGTATTTATGCAGAAATGTAATATAATATTATAAGTATGTTTTCGTTACCTTAGAATGAGCCGTTAATATGTATATAGGGAGCGGGTCCTTACTGGCGTTGTCTTCCATGTTACACCACCATGTTTCTACAGTAGCCTAGAATGAAAAAAAACAAATACTGGCTCTGGATAGGGCCATTCAAGTTTTCACGTTGGCCACAGTAGTAACAGCCCCTCTGTGACAAGCAGAGATTTTTTTTCTGAATGTGAAACTGCTTTATTTAGTGTTTGTACTGATTTATATCACCTGGGGTCTCAGTTATAAATATTGCGTGCACACAAAAGGAGGCCTGAAAAAGACGTACGCCACTTTCCACTGAAAAGTTATAAAGTATAAAAATAGACTTGATGGGAGAAACCTTGACCCGTGCTTACGAACATTTGTGAGACGGGAAACTGGCGACGCAGATGGTGAGGTGGAAGCCTGATTGTAGAAATTGTTGAATGTTTTTTGAGGTGCTCAAAAATGCATGCCATTTTTGGCTTTTGTCTGTACGTACATTTTTAGTATGGATCCTCTGCACTGTTTTATAAATGAGACCCCTGGTGTGTTTGCTGTGGAGAGGAAGAGACCTCTGCCAATAACTCTGCTGCTGATAAAAACCTCCGAGATGTCTGGATATTAAGTTGGCACATTAGCGGTTGCTGGACTAGTCTCACGTAATAAGACCTATCTCTGCAGCGCTGTGTCAGTGCTAGAGAATGGTCTGGAATCACCGATTGTCTTTCTGCTATAGGGAGAAAAATGTTCTGACTTGTTTGTATTTCTTTAAACCAATCATAATCATCGTGGGCGGCACTAAGACCAGGATGCAGCAACAGTGCTCTTGCAAAACGGCGTCTTGGCTGCTTTTGTTTTGGTGGAACGTTTGCACGTGGGGAGGCAAACACGGTCATTTTAATGGCCCTGCAAAAGCAAACACCACAAAAAACATTGACAATCATCTGTCACTGCATGATTCAACTTTTAAAGATAAGAAGGACAACAAAACTTTATGATTGGAGCCCTAGAGGTGAAGCCTGGCTATACTTTAGCTAAACCATAGATGATTTACTGGCTGTATGTCGCTCTTACAGAACATTATTACAACGATATCAGAGAAGTGCATGTGAAATGGAACGTGTTGGTACATTGGTGAAGTCACCGGGGTAAAAAAGTGTGGCAAATCACTGGGCAGGGAATGCCGAAAAAAATTTCACATCTTCATTTGGTTCGGTTCACTTTCACACTACACTTTTTAAAGCAGACCAAACTGCCTGGACAACGTCACGCAGTTACAACAGGTGCTTGTTTGGCCAAAACAACCACTGACCAGAAAGAAACAAAACATGAGGAAGAAGAAAACCAGGCTCATCAATTGGCCAGGACCAGAAACGGAAATCCATCCCCTTCAGCTGGCTTGGTCACCACAAAAACAATGGAGCAACACCAAATTTATGCTCCTGCACCTCCTCACTGCTCCACCTCTGCCCACGAGACATTTTCCAGCTTTTTCTTTTTTTTCTTTTTTTTTTTTTTTAAACCTCTGCCTATATATCTATATATATCTCTCCCGGTTTGCGCTGTTGGCTTTGTTTTTTTTTTCTACCAAAAATGTACTGCGCTCTACGTCACTTCCTCTCCTTGGTTCACTTCCTCTCTTTGGTTTAGAGCTTAGATCGGGTCCGACCCAGCCCGAGCCCGTGCACGCTATGTCCAGGACCGGCCCGGCCCGTCCAATTAACTGTAATTATGGGCCCGGGCCTGATTTAAACCTGACATTTTTCAGAAATATAGGGTCTTAATGAATGGTGCAACACGGAAGCATGATTATGTAATAAAACAGGTGTTTATTTTAGGATCCAGGTTGTGAAGGGCTGTGTGCGCACAATGTGGCAACATTGTAACTAAGTCTGTTGTAACTTTATGTGTCATACAGTGTGTGGTTTAATTTTCATTCATTCATTCATTCATCTTCTAACCACTTCATCCTCTTGAGGGTCGCGGGGGGGCTGGAGCCTATCCCAGCTGACATCGGGCGAGAGGCAGGGTACACCCTGGACAGGTCGCCAGACTATCACAGGGCTGACACATAGAGACAGACAACCATTCATGCTCACATTCACACCTACGGACAATTTAGAGTCACCAATTAACCTGCATGTCTTTGGACTGTGGGAGGAAGCCGGAGTGCCCGGAGAGAACCCACGCTGACACGGGGAGAACATGCAAACTCCGCACAGAAGGGCTCCCACACCCAGGATCAAACTGGCAACCCTCTTGCTGTGAGGCGACAGTGCTAACCACCACACCACCGTGCCGTCCGTGGTTTAATTTTATTTTTTATAATACTGTAGCGTCCGCCAGGATGTGTGGAAAAGATGACGCAGTTATTCTGCAATTAAACCACCGTTTATTACTGAACAGTACAGGTTACTGTTGGCCGTAACCACGCCAAAACAACCAACAAACAACAACTTAGCTGTAACTCCATCTGTGCACTCCTGCTCTCTCCTCCAGCTCGCTCATACACACACCAGCACGCGCACTCACACAGCCCTCCTCATCCCCGTCACACTCGCACCCTGCACCTCATTCAATCCCAAACATACCATTAACTCACAGAACATTGACATTATAACAGAACATTTACTGCAGGGTCGCTACAATACATAGCCTATAACATTATCAAATCATAGCTTTAAAAAAAACAAACAAAAAAAAACACGTCATATCTGACCAGGCCGGCCTGGGCCCGTCAGAGGGAGGGGGGCCGGTTGGGCTCGGGCAGAGAATTTAAGCTCTTCCTCTGTTTGTTTTGTTGGATAGTCCGTTTGCATTTCCCACTGTAAGCGAACTGTACCAGGGTTCACTTGCAAGTGAACTGAGACCCCCAGTTTTCAAGTGGACCAGGGTTCACTTGTTTAATACGCACCAGAGTTGGAGTTTTTTAGGTGTTGAGCTAGCAGCTCATCTGTGTCGAGCCAAACAGTGTAAGGAAAACACTGATTTGTAAAGTGAAACTGCTTTATTCAGTGTTTTTACTGACTTTACTGGATCCATACCAAAATTTATATGTACGGACAAAAGCCGAAAATGGCGTACACCAAAAAATATTTGACCTTTTCTGCAATCAGGCTTCCATCAATCCATCTGCATCGCCAATTTCCTATTCGTAAGCAAAGTGGGTCAAAGTTTCTCCCCAGCAAGTCTGTTTTATAGTTAAGTTTTGTGTTGGAAGTGGCGTACGGCTCTTTCAGGCCTCATTTTGTGCGTACGCAGTGTTCATAAATTAGTCCTCTGGTCCGTGCGGGTAAACCAGCTGGTGTTAAAAACCTCCTGAACAATGAACACTGAAGGAACTCTAACAGGGAGAAGATTCAGCTGGTTACAGTCTGCAATCCTGTCAGCGAGATGCCACTAAAACCTTAATCTTACACACAGCTCCTTTAATATACTTATATTGAAGTACAACACCTGCTGCATCTTGCGCTGCTGAAAGTGGCATCTTGACATCAACCTGCGTAATAAAAACAGAGCCTGCCTTTGTTTTACCATGAGAAAACTCAAGCTTCTGTCTGGTCAGTCTTGAAAGACTGAATCACAGCTATGAGGAGCTCTCCAAGGTTGCTATTGAAGTGCGCTGCTGTGTCACAGACGGTGGCACAAACATTCCCCGGCTTTCAAAGCCAGTTTAGAAAACAGGTCTCTGCAGTATGCAATCGAATAAAGCCATCCACTGTAAACTGGTCGCTTTTATTACACACATTAAAACATAGCATCAATAAGTGTTTAACACATATGTTGGATTCCACACACGACATGCTTGAGCCCCCCTCTCCTCAAAACACCCACCAACACACACACATGCAAGCACACACTAACTCACTGGAAGGATAGTGTGACTGATCCAGCAATCCTTTCATTGTTTTGGTGAAACGGAGTCGCCTAAGCTGCTATAATCACTCGTTTAGCATTGCGGCAACAAATGCTTTTTTTAGATATTCCAATCCAATATAAAATTTCAATCCCTCATGAACCCGAACTAATGCAATGGTCCATTTGCTGTTGTTGTTATTATTACTATTATTTTAATGAGCTATCTTCCTTTCAAAGGATCTGTGTCCATTTCAAATAATAGCATTGTAATTTAGTGAGACAAAAAGCTGGGATGTCAGATTGAAAGCTGACTAAATCTTCTTTTTTAAAAGCTGCAGCTGCATTGACACTAAAGAGCATTTTGCATTGTGAAGTCCATCATCATTTAATCTGTGGATAAATATGTCTGTGAGTGATTATGTCTTTCTTTAGTTTGTGCTGATCATGCAGGAAATGTTAAGCTATTGTAGAAAGCTAAAACAATTGCTCTAGGTTTAAGGTGCAGCTTTTGGTTTTACAGGAAGTGAAACAGAAGCTGATAGATGACTGCAGGTTTTAGAGACACAGATTAGTGCTGTTTCGCAGCTGTCTTTCATTGGCCTCTCTCTACAGCGTTTTCCCCTTCTGGTTATCACTTTCAGCTCAGTGGGTAGTGCTGTTTATGCAGTGGCTCTCAATCTCATTGTCTTCGCACGTTACATTTCAACTGTGCAAAAAAACAACAACAAAAAAAGGCCGACCTGAATATGAGGATACAGCTCATGATTCCTCAAAAGTTCAACTGGAATTTGAATTGTCCTCACTTTTTGTCTGAGGAAATGAACATTATAATGTCACTACAGCTGTTGTGCTCAATTTTACAGTTGTCTAAAGAGAAAAACAGTTTCTGGCACATTTGTAGATGCTGTTAAGTGACATTTGAAGGCCCTGGTTGCTAAGAGACGCACCGTAAACCAGTCCTTTAGGGTTCAAACATAGCCTGCTATACATTTGTGAAAGTTTGGGACCTGAGTCCACGTTTATAAAGAGGTCATGTAGCCCGACACCACAACATGAACCACAAATATCTGATTAAAAAGACAATACCCATGGTGTTAACTAAAGCTTACAGCTAGCTCTACTATCTTATTTATGTTGCAGCTGTCGACTGTATAAAATAATGGACTTTGTTGCCAGCATGAAAAAAAACCTAAAACAAAAAGTGACACTCGACTTGAAGAATTTCAGTGGATAAAGGGAGGATCTGATCAATGCTGAGAATCTACGACTTTTCGGGGGCAGCTGTAGGCATGACCAAAGTGTTGTCACCCCGGTAGTGTGGGTCCATCAACGTTGCCTTGCACATAAGGTCTTGGCTTGCACAGTGCTGCGACTTAGCTGCTCCTGTGCAGAGCACAAACCATCATCCGTCATTCAACTAAGTGTTGATAACACGCTTAGAATTCTCCGAAATAGAGTTTTTTTATTTGATGAACATTGGCACTGATACACAAAAATGAACTAAAAGGGGTTTTATTTCTATTCTACGAAAAAATAAAGAAAGAAAAAAGCAAAATGACATATAATCGGTGTATGCCTGAACACATTCTCACTCCAACCCTGGGTGTGTTGGTTGTTGATGTTTTTGAACATCGTGTCAAGGTCTGCTTGTTGCATTGTCTTCTTTCAAGATACACTTATGTTTCCACAAGAAATTTAACATTGAACTTTCAAAATAAATGCACTGTGTTGGTACAGCAACCCAAATTGATGTCTTTCTCTCTTCAGCAAAAAAAACACATAGTTGAGTTTAGGGATAAAGAACAGGGTTTGGCTTTAGGATCTTACAGAACGTGAACACCACTCTCTGGGGTGAAAGTCGGTGTTTCACCACCTAGATTTTCATCCTTGTCCAGCCGCGTTTCCCCCTGACGCCACTGGGCACCATTAAACTATAACAGCAAGCGGCTGCGTTTCATGCCAACGTTAAAGGGCACGTTTTTTTTTTTGTTGGTTTTTGACACCGCAAGTCACTGCCCAAGCACTGGATTTCGATGACTCTAGAGTGAGGCCGGGTTCGTCTGAACACAGCGTAACACCGGTAACATGACCATGGCGACAAGCATAATCATCTCTAGTCATTCATCACATCCATTGACTGTTTAATATAATGGACTGGCCTCTGTGACATCACTCAGGATGGAGCTCTGGAGGATCGAGTGCTAGAACTGACTCGCAGACAGCCTGTCACTCAAACCGGCTGCACTCTCTTAATAATGCGCAAATTTAAGCCTTAATAGAATTTAAACAGGTGAGTTATATAAAATTCACCCCCCGTCACGAACGGGGAAATTACAGATAGAGACCTGAACCATTTTTTTGCACCAGGCTGTAAAGGTGTTTATCTCTGCTGTAAGGTTGAGCATTTTAACATGAGGGTCTTTGGGTATTGAATCGCTCTTGGAGCCAGCCTGAAGTGGCCGTTAGAGGAACTGCAAGTTTTGGCATCTCAGTATTGGCTTTATTTATCAGCCCTCACAGTTGCTGCTTGGTTGCTGCAGTTACTCAGTGTTTCTATGGTGAAAGGACTGAAGAGCTCTGGTGATTTTCTTATCAGTGGGATGATGCAGATAATGAAGTCATTAACGTGATTTGCATTCTTTACAAACCTGCAGTAAAATACATCTTTTTACCAGACTGTGTTGTATAGCTTTTTTGTTGATCATTTTGAATAATTAGGTTGTTATCAATGAAGAGTTCATGTCATGGAAACTGGACTGTGCACTGTAACAGCGTAATTAACCAAATGAGTCTCCACTGTGAAAAATCTTGTATTAGCACACTTAGACAGCGTCTTTTATGATGTCATACTATTATAAATCAATCAATCAATCAATCAATCAATCAATCAGTTTTATTTATAAAGCCCAATATCACAAATCACAATTTGCCTCACAGAGCTTTACAGCATACAACATCCCTCTGTCCTTTGGACCCTCATAATGACATAATGAAATCTAAATAACAGCACAGTTATAACAGTAAGATGATCAGCTGATCCCAGAGCTGTGCAGGAGAACTGATCTTATCAGCGTCGCTAAATAAATTGTATTCTATTTGTCTGACTGCTGTAGAGGAAAGTCCCTTATTTTCCTCCAGCTCTGGCAGTACACAGGATATACTGTATACAGTCATGTATCCAGTCATTGGTCAGATATTTGCTTAAGTACAGTTTTATTTGTGGCTATGTAACATCAATAACTGTAATATGACGATGGTGGAACAAAGTAAACTTTGTTTTAGCCACCAACATA
This sequence comes from Epinephelus fuscoguttatus, assembly GCF_011397635.1. Classification (NCBI taxonomy): domain Eukaryota; kingdom Metazoa; phylum Chordata; class Actinopteri; order Perciformes; family Serranidae; genus Epinephelus; species Epinephelus fuscoguttatus. The sequence goes on from NC_064761.1 coordinate 37,634,243, forward strand.
AAGTCATATATTGATGTAAAACCACTTATTCATTCCATTTCCCCATTTTTTAAATGTCTTTGTCATCTCCCACAGTGATGTCTCGCTTGAACTGTGCTACACTGCCCCCATGACATCCGGTGGTTTCGCTTTCTTTCATCAGTTTCCGTAGCCGTTCAGAAAACATGGACAAATATGGACGAAATGATCATAGAGTATGGAAAGAAGGCTCCATCTGTGTCAATATACACAGCTAACATTGAGCAGAAATGAGCCTTAAGGATGACTTGTGTTTTTGCCCATATCACTGTCCCATTCAGCTTTTTTTTATACCTCCGTATCTGCAACAGCCGTGGGTGGAGGGATTATGTTTTTGAGTTGTCCATCCATCCATCCATCCATCCATCCATCCATCCATCCATCCAAAGAGATTCAAAGATTCAAAATGAACTGATTGGATTTTGGTGGTCAAAGGTCACTCAGTATGTTTACATGCACAGTATAGTTACAGTTACAGCTCAACTAGGCCATTTAATTGGACTACTGTCCTTCTCCCAGTATAGTTTTTTGAAGAGATCGCTTTCACTTGTTTTCCTCCCATCTGTGTTTTTTTTTTAATATTTAACTCCTCCTGCTAACACAGCATGAGCTGTGTCCCCTCGTCCGTCCAAAAATGCACGGCTCTGGAAGTTGATTTTGCCCTGTTGTTACTGGTTTCTTCTCCTGTTACGCATTCAATACTTTTTGACTTCCGGGTCAAAGCCTGGGGCAGAAATTGTCGAGCATGCGCAGAGCGCCTCGGACAGTTTGGGTCTGATTGACTGTATACATGCAGGAGTAATTCAGCTCCATATCACATTATCTGGGTGTGTTAGTCCCATTGTGAGAAATTTAATTTTAGTAATAAGTGATTAACATATTTGCATGTATTTTAAAAGTCCAGTTTGACTGTAACCTGATGTCCGTCCCATTCTTGTGAACATAAATGAGTCTGGATAGACATGGATGTAAACTGCAACTTGACTAGTTAGCGGAAGCGTTCAACTGCGAGGCGGTGATTTGAGCTTTGGTCTTTGGTCAATTCGTTTTTTTCTTTTTGCTGATCCTGCCCCATTATCAGCCATAACCACAAAATATAATGACAAAAATATAATTCTGGCTTCCTTTTAACTGGCTTGCATACTACTCACTGCCAAACTGTGCCTGAGAAAATGTAAACACTCATCCCATCCGCATGTCGTTAATTGTTCTGTCTGATTTCGCAGGGAATCGGACCCAGGGACCGACATTGCCTAAACAAAAGTAGCCAATCTTCTCGCCAATGTTTTTGTTTGTTTATGCAGGTCATATAGAGCCATCAGTATCAAACTGAGTGTTTCATAATCGGTTAAAAACTCCTTTTAGTGACTTTAAAAGACAAAATAATGGTGTTGGAACACTTTGTTGTTGCTGAAATGCATAAGGTCAGTGGCCTTTGACGCTTTTCACCTTTTCAATGAGCCCACACAGTGTTTTCTATGTCTTAGTAGAAATACATTTTAATTTCAGTTTGACTTAAATAGTTTTTCCTCAAGTAATGTATAACTAAGTAATGTCGGAACGAGCGGAGTTGACCTGTGTCGTGCTCTGCCAGGATTTATCCTACAGATCTGCAAGTTCTGCACCATAGTAGGCGATGATATGTAAATAGTTCCAGCTTCCTGTTCACTTGAACTCCTTTGTTCCACCTCCACTAACAAAGGTGTAAATCAGATGCCCTGAGAACGGTTGTCTCTCCCATTCACTCTCTATCACTGCAGCAGAAGCAGCAAAGACAGAGCCCGAGGTTTGGTTCTTAGTGGGACACGATGCTGTCAGGGCATCAGGTGAGAGCATGTACCGAGCCCCCTCCGCCCACTCCCCTCCACTCCACTCCTCACTTAATCAGTTCTGACACAATGCCAATTCCACAGTGGGTGGTGCGCACACAGCTTTATTCATAGACGTGGCAGTCGGGCAGTGATCAGCTCCCAGACTCTGCTTTGTCTGCTCACCTTTCACTGTTATGCCGTCTCAGGCAGCACGCAACAGTGGTCACTTCCAGATGTTATTGTTGTTTTTGATTCTAAGTGGTCTGGCATTTAACAAGGGTTTGTCAAGTGGATGGCATTTGATGGTCCATCAGGATGTCTTACAGGGGTATTACAACTGATTACAAAGCAGATGGCAGATGACCTGGGACTATAAGCCCTGACATACTGGGGAAACGGTGGAGAATAGGTGCAGCTTTTAACCCAGTCGCCACTGAATTTAAGCACTAACTTCAATGAAACTGTGGCTGGGTGTCCTGAGGGCGTAGGCAAACAATTTACTGAACTGAGCCAGACGTAACTAAAAAATGTCTGCGGCACGTATAGCTGCTGTACGGTTTCTATTGTTGCCTCTGAAAAGCTGAACAGGAACTGCGAAGCAATCATAAAGCATGCAGGGAAGCAATTTCTTTCTCTTATTCAAGTGAAAAATTATTCCGTGCTGTCACAAAAGACTCCCTAACAAGGTGCTTTAAACTCTCTGGCAGTGCATTGCTGCAGGGTGTCAAAGAGTGGATAAGCTATAAATGAAGCTTAAACTCAAAAGTCTGTTTCTGGTAATAGCAGCATTTCGTTCCCTCTCCAATGTGCTTTTGATGTGGAGCTAAGATTAACAGTGTTAAATCGTCCTCTTCACTGTCTCAAAGTAACAACACAGGCATAATGAGCAGATTGTTGACAACAAGAGCACTTCTTTGAGGCGCACGAATATTGTACAGACTTATTATCTTTTCTTTTGTGCAGGTAGTTGTATTAGAATTCAACCCCCTCCATGCAAACCTCCATTGACCATTGTGTATTATTAAAAAAAAGGCCATGTAATTTGAGTCGACAATAGAGGAACATCCAACCACTGAGGAATGTTCCTTTCATCTCCTCCTAATCCTCCATGATGTGATCCTGGCCGTTTATGGTTGAGTGGCTAAAGAGGCGCAAGGTGCCAAAGAATCCAGGAGCTCCGGCCCAGCTGCTCTCCAGAGAGCGCTCTGGCATGGCAGAGAGATTTGCACGTCGAACGTGTCGATCCCTCAGAGTTAATGAGGCTTACTGTTTGGGCTTCCATTATCAGGCCTGCTGCATCCTGAGCCGGGGCGAGCTAAAGTCATGCATCATAAAGTCCTCAACGCTCCTTGATACATAGTGGACAGTAATCAGAGCTCAGCGTTTTTCACTGTTTCTGGAAATAAACTCTTCAGACCGTTGCATGTCTTCACATCAACCTGATGCACATTTACAAAATTGCGAAAAGCTTACATCTAATCTTCCCAAGACCTAAACTGCTCAGGATGTTGGTTGAAATTGAAAAGGTCACACCATGTAAGTATTTGGGTATTATCATTGACCAGAACTTATCATTCAAACCACACATTAAAAATCTTGTTTCCAAGCTGAAACTTAAAGTCCAGATGAAAGAGTATCGTGATGTATTTCTGAGTGGAACAGGACAGGCGGGAGCGATATAACGTTGGAGGAGACTTGATTTGATCTTTGAAAAGTGGGCGTGTCATAACATCGAGGCCCCGACAGTTTAACATTGAAGGGATAGTAGTATCTGTCAGGAAGAAAGAGACAATGTCCACTGTGTCAGCTGTGTATTGTTAGTTGCTGAAAGGGTTCATTGTAAAATGCCTTGTGCATAATCTGGAGCTTTCACAGTTTCACTCCTCTCAAAGTGAATAAATCCTAGCCAGCAGGCCAGTAACCAAAGTATTTAGGGGCAACAGAGACACACTGATGTAGCATACTGTTGCTAGCTTGCTAACTTAATCTTAGTTCTGTGCAACTAAAAGTTGCAGCTCGATTGATGGGTGGATGTTGTGATATTATTGGATGGAACTGATCGATACTAGCTTACTCCAGCACACGCCATATTTCGTGTTAAAGGAAGAAGAAGAGCATATATTGTTTAAAAGTTTTACCATATGACCAGGGATTTGATTTAAAAGAGCCTAAAAGGTATTTTTCATTTAATTAAGGAACTGTACAAATAAGTATTTTTCCTTGAGCCTCCCGGAGTGGTTGTCAGAAAATGTATGACCCTCCCTCCAGTTTGAGTCGAATTAGTTATTAGATTTTTAAAACATAGCCTTTGATATTTGAAAGTTAAAAGTTGAAGATGAAATCCTTGAGATGAAAAAAGCCTGCCTAAGATGGTGCAAACAGTTTATTTTAAATGAGACGTAGAATTAAGTGATTTTGATGGAATATCACTATTTTAGCACGGATTTGTTTTGGGGTTTTTTTTCTGATAGAAGTGGTCGTCGCACATAATGTGTCCAAGGGCCGTCGCATATTTTAAAATCCAACTATAATTTCTGAGGCGAGAATTAGGTAGCTTAATAGCGAGCCATCCCGCAGTCTCCACGTCGCCCTGCTAGATGATTGTTTGCCAGAAGAAAAGCAGACAGAGGCTCTAGAGACGGACGCAGCAGTGGCTGTAGCAACTCGAATTCAACATGGTGCACACTAGTGCTGCACGATTTCATAAAAATGTGTGATTGCGATTTGAGTGGACAATATCACGATTTGCGATTGCGCTTACAATATAATACATTATGGTATCATTATTCTTCTTGCTTGATTCACTGTTTCCCCTCCATTATATTAGGGGGGCCCTGACCTGACCTGACCTGACCTGACCTGATGTAGTTATTTTATGGACAGTGTGTTAATAACCATCAACAGACTGAGCACATTCAAACACGCTGCTCACACAGCAGCGCAGCACGGCACTGTACACACAGCGGAACGAGCATATGTTGCGTTCAGGCGTTGTCACGTAAATGACAGTAGTTTGTTATGGAGTCTGTGATTTCCCCATGACACTTACAAATGTTTGCATAACTGTGCTTGGATGTTGTTTTATGAGTAGTGGCTTTCAGTTGTCTCTTTGTCTTTCACGTTACACGGGTCTCTTGCTTTCTCTCGCATGCACTCTTCCTACTTTTCTCTGTGCTGTCTCTTGTGCTGATATAGATTGGTCCTGTTGCTGCGGGACGTGGCGACTTTAACTTTTATACTTACACAGCACGTCTTTCTGTTCAACGTCGCCGTCGCTGCACCTGAAAATATCGCCATGTAACAGACGTTTTTTCGCCACCAACTCAGCCTGTTCATGGTCTTGCTCATGCTCTTCTTCAGCGTCTGTGTTGGTCACTGCTACACGCCGGCTGCACGCACCAGGATAGCTTGTGGGTGTGATGTCAACAAACTCCACACACTGCAGGAGAGGCAGTCACGTTTACAGGCACACACGTTAACATTTATTTACATTAAATCGCAAATCTCAGCCTTTTATGCGGTTATGTAATCGCACAGCCTGACATCGCGATTGCGACTGCGATTAGATTAATCGTGCAGCACTAGTGCAAACCCCAGCATCGTGGTTCACAGCAGGCTGGGTGTAATCTGTGCAAAGGCAGCAGCAGAAAGTTTGCGCTCAGCTGGCTGAATTGGAGTCTGTGTCTTTGATTTGTCTGCCATTTTCTGCTTTCTTGCCTGGGCTTTGTTTTTCTTGAAACAGATTTGACGTCACTTACTTACTTGTAGATTACCACAGTAAAACTGGTAACAGCTTTACATCTCTGCATTTGAATTATATCAACTCAGGCACTATAAAACAATTAAAAAAATGTTTTAAAAAAAATCATGATACTTAAGTGACTCATTTTTTTTCTCCATGAGAGGGGAATTTGAGTCAGTTTTAAAGGATCGAGAAAATAGCATGCTGTTTTTTGTTTTGCATTTTAATTAGATGTTGTACTTGCTTATTTGTGGTGTGTTACAATTGTGTTTGTGTTAAGTGTTGTAACAATGTTTATGCTGCTCTCTTGGCCAAGACCTTCCTAAAAAAAAAAAGATTTTTTTTTATCTCAGTGAGACTTTTACCTAGTTAAATAAAAGATATAAGAATAATAATAACTGTGGTGTTGAAAATCCACCTACTTTATTAATATTCTTGAAACCTTGACTGACACATACAATGAGTCGAATTAATGAAAATTACATGCATACAAATTTAGTCATCAATAATACCAGAAGACTCGATCTGTAATTACTCTTTCATTCTGAATACAAAAACATTTCTTCACTCAATCTCCTATTGACAAATCTGATTCCTTTATGTGACACAGTAAACCACGGATAAATAAGTACAAAACCAGACCAGTCGCTAACATCCTCCCAGCTCCCAGACGTCACAATTAGGAACACCTCAAAGGTCAGCTCAGATCTCGCCCCGCGTTACAATATTGAAAATCAAATCTACTGTAAAGATCCAGCCGGCCCCAGATCTAGGGAAGGTCATCCGAGTGTCACTGATTTCTGAAAAAGCTCAGCCGCGCAGCACGAAAGGAGTCAAGTTCAGGCCTCCAGGGTGTCTGCAAAGGACACACACCTGTGACGGGATTGCGCCGCGAGCTGGGGCTGGGAGCTGGGGGATGGGGGGGGTGGGGGGTGGGGGTAGCTGTATTCTGCGGCTCCTCGGATGATTGGCAGAAAATGTCAGGCACGACACGTCAGCCCCATACAGACACACAGCAGGCAGATGTCAGAGACTGCATGATAAGAGGGAGGCCAGGCTCACAAGGAAGGGAAGGAAGTGGCATCTTCAGAGAGTTATGTCATCCTTCTGAAATCTCTTACAGATTAGGCCTCAGCACAGCTCACACCTAAAGTCTTTTGTGCTCAGAGTACGAAAAAATAACTATCTCCTGACCTATCACCCAAATGTACAAGACTTAAAAAGTAGCTTCCCTCTAATGTTTGCCTCCCCTTTTCCTTCTGTTATCATTATTTTTCCAAAATAAAAGGATTAGTCAGGGTCACAGTTTTTTCCACATGCTTGTATTGCACAGAAGGATATGCACAACCTTCTGGGCTGCACACCACTGGGGCCTGAGCCAGGGTCAGATATCTCAGAGGGGGAAGGCAGACTGAAGATCGTCCACTGCATTTTAATTACAGTGAATGTGTTTTGTTTGACCTTGAGAGAGTGCTTCATTCTGATTTATTGAAGTCAGGTTTTTGTGAATCTTTAAGTTGAATCTGGACATATTTTGTTAAGTAATGTATCCTTGCACTTTTTACTTTGCATTTTAAGCAGCATTTGTAAGGCATAGAGCACAGGTGACATTCATCAGTGAGGTGGAAATAAATACAAGAAACCGCTGAAAATGCTCTTCATTGCCTCGCTCGGCTTTGTGAATCACAACTATGTTCTTTTCCCCTGTTCTCAGGGCGGTGCACCCATGGCCCACCCTGAGGACGAGCTGGAGCGCCTGACCAAGAAGATGCTGTTTGACATGGACCACCCACCATCTGAGGAATATTTTGGTAAGAGAGATCATGTCACACACACACACACACACACACACACACACACACACACTTGGTTGGCATTAGCCTTTTTCACAGAAGACATTTTGACACAGGTGTAAGTAATAGAATAAGTGATTGTTGGATTCCATTTAGCTGCTTTGGTTTTAGGAAGCCTGGTATTGTGTCACACTGTCATGGTTTACTGAGACAGTGTTAAAGGAATAGTTCACCCACACATGGTATGAATTGCATGTTGCCCTCACCTCCCTCTGCTCTCTGTGGTCCTAGAAAAGTTTTCTGTCTTGTGGTGTTAAAGGGGAACTTTGGTATTTTTTAACCTGGTCCCTATTTTCCCATGTTTTTCTGGGACTAAGTGACTAATAGGAACAATTTGTGTCTTGTTTATTGTATATTTTTGTTTGTACTCATGCTTCCTTTTTTGCTCTATTCACTTTGCTGCCATTACTGTGAATTTACCCACTATGAGAGTAAAAAAAGGATTATCTTATCTCAATTTTCTGAAATTGCTCCATGAGCAAGAGTGCGGCAGCCAGCAGTGGTGAAACATGCTGCTACTCGTGGCAATATCGCACCGTCAATGTACGTCCAATTAAAGTGCTTGTTTTTGCCACTGACAGGTTCAGATTGTTATTTTAAGTGTCTGATGAATAAATAAAAAGTTTTCATTTACCTTTCGCTTGATCTGGTCTGGTCTGAAATCATGTGAGTTGAGTTGTTGTAGAAAAGCAAACAGACCTGATCAAGAGAAGGATAAAGATAAACATTTTGTGTCTCTGTAGGGCTCCTCTCCATAATAATCTGAGCCTGTCAGTGGCAAAAACAAGTGATGATGTATATAGCAGTGTGTACATTGCAGCCAGAATCGGGCTACTTGGCATAGCCGTCTCTCTCAAAACTGGACCACTTTCAAAATTTTTTGTTTCCATTAGTCACTGTGACACAAAAACATGGGAAAATGAAAGCATATCAGTGCCAGTGGACTTTAACGGCCAAATGAAAGACAGCGGTTATTGAACACCTGAAATTCCTGTGCAGCATTTCCAGCGTCTTGCATCTACACGTACGCTCATGGAAATCCAAACAAAACTGTTTTTGCTTAACTATTTCTATACAACATACCGTTTTTCGGATGATAGACGGTTGCATGTACAACAAATTGCTCCATAGGAAATGCCGCCATTAAAAATGTTTTTTGTTTTTTTTTTCTGGTACTGGGCTTGGGTGGTATCACGATTATTATGGTTTACCAGGGTATTTAAAAATCCAGATAGTACAATTTTCAATACTGTCAAAAATACAGACAAATATAGATTAAAAATGAATTCACCAGTCGCAGGGGTTCGTGGGGTTTTGTGTAGTGCCGCACACAAATACTAATAGTAATAATTATAATAATAATAATAATAATAATAATAATAGTAATATTTGGGTTAATAAATTCTGTAGTATTCTTACTACAGTGCAAAAAGAATCATTTATTAAGGAATTTAACATGAATCACTGACTTCAGTCCCCTTTGGACATTGAGACACAAGATTTTAGCTCGACCAGACTGGTGGTGGACAAAGTATTCAACAACATGACTTGAATGAAAGTAAAGATACTCTTGGTCAAATATTACTCCAATACAAGTGAAGTCATTTTTTTTTTTTTTTTTTTTACTTAAGTGAAACTGCACCAACTGATTAACATACAAGTAAAGAACAGTCCCTTCATAAGTAAAGAACAGTCCCTAAAGTGCGGTGAGGTTTGTGGATGGTTACCTGCCACAAAGACAGAAATGTCAACGGCTCGTTTTTCCTCTGACACAACACATACCTGTGTGCTCGGCTGTTCAGGTACATTTGGGCAGCGATCGCAGTGCACCGAAATTCTCGCGCAAGCCTGTTCACATCAGACGCGGATTTCTCAACGTCGGCTGACAAGCGGTTCTGCTCCCAGCTGTTGTCTACGTCACATTTGGGGCTGTTTTTCCAACATGGGTAACTGCCCGGCTTGACACATTCGCTCGCGGCTTGCGCAGAAAATAGGCCAGACGCCCAAACGATCACTACAGGGCAGCCGCCGCGGCTGGTGTGGATGACACAATCAGTTAACATGGGCGCCGAAAGGAAACTGGCTTCGCTTCTCGGCACTCCGAGGCTATTCACAGCGCTTCCGCGGGCGTGACCAAAGATCGTCTCTGCCTGAAATACGCATTACTCTGCATACGCATTACTCTGCCAGGAAACCAGCCGATACCAGCACTGTTCTACAGTAACAATAAATGCATTTTTTGCTGGTAAAAAAATAACTCGCCAGAGTGGCGAGTGGTCTTAAAAATTTACCAGCCAGTGAAAAATCTACCCGTAATTGGCGAGTGTTAGTTTTGGACCCTGAATACCATCATGTATCGTGTACGCCGGTGAAATTCTAGGAAGGTATAAAGGTATGAAAAATTAGATACCACCTATCTGGGGCCATAGAGAGCCCAGAGAGGTAATTACTATATACAATTGATATTGTTTTTAAGTGAACTATTCCTTTAATTTAAATAGTAACACCTGCTTTCCCTACTAGAACAAGTCAAAATGTTTGCTGTGATAAAAGCTAATATATTGCAAAGGCGGCTTGATGTCTTTTTCCTTTTCTTTTTGTCACGAGAGAATCTGAACCACAAAGTTAAAATCCATAATGGTATTTTTTCAGCATGTTGTTTGAAGACTTATGTTGGAAGGAAGTTGGACAGGACAGTTAGCTATTCACACCTAATTAGCATTTCTAGTTTTAGCCTTGGGCTAACATGTTGGAGTTAGATTCTGTTTGATGCTTGCTGTTTGAAAGCCATACGTAATTTGTCTAACTACATTTATTTTAGATTACTTTTTTTTATATTGTAAACTACTTTCTTTCTGCCAGCAAATACTAAGACAAGTTTTAGCATCAAAATAGCGACAAAATAAAACCGCTGTCCTGACAAATACAGCTACTGAGAGCTTATACAATGAGTTAGTGTTCAAAATTTCTTTAATTCTAGTCTGAGTGTACAAGGCCAGATACTGTATCTTTTCAGCATTACAGGAAATGGTGTAGTGGAGAGTATACGCAAGTATACAGGTATAACCACCCTTTGTCTTTGGCTGTATACGGTACACCGACCTGTCAGCCAAAAAGCCTTTGTAATACATGGAAGAGTTTACCCTCTTCCTCTTCAGTAACCTCCCCATCTCTCCAGTAGCACCCCCATCTCATCAGCTATCACTACACCACTGGGTTTCTGCTTGTTTAGCTAATGAGTCACATCTTCAACAGAAAAAACATGTAACTGTAGAAAAATGGACCAAATGAATAGAGACAGCACTATTTTTTAATATAGGCAGATACAGTTAATACACACATGATACAATACGAATGTCCCAGTTTAGTCAAAGAAAAATGGATCAAATGACGACTTTGTGTGTAACAGATTGTGTAACGACTCAAGAGGAACTCTTGACATGAATCCTACAAGATATTATCTTCTCATGAAACAATCAAATCCACTGTTGTCTAATTTATACACTAATTAAGATACATGTTCTTTATAATACACGCATGAAGCATCACAATAGTCCTTGCCGAGCGCTGGCGTCACACATACTACACAACAGTAATCACATTCACAAAGACAGTGTGGTGATCTTTAGGATCTAACAAGCTCTCACTCACTCATAATGACCTGCTGCTCATTGCTAATTGATTCCTCCCTCCACCTCAGCCTCCTCCTGCTCCAGTTTGCCCCTGTTATGTATCACATATTGAAGTGATATGTGTCTGCTCTGTGTTGCACTGGGGAGGCTCCCAGAGTCATACGCTGATATTCAGCTTCAAAGCGCCGTCTACTAAACAAAAGCATATGATCATTTATGCCATAAGTGGTCCTGTATCGCCTGCTGCGAGCGTCTCTGTCACAACAAGAGTCACTTGACGATGTGGCATTTATAGGTGAGAGTAGCAAAGTGGCTAAAATTAGCCCGTGAGTCACTGTTTGATTCACATGGAACAGTAATACAGGGAACAGCTTTGCAGACACACACACAAGTTTCCTTTTTGATACAGAAGCAGTTGTGAAAACATTAGCGCCGGTAGTAATGATCTCATTAGGAGCACTCACTCTGTTTCACTGTGACATTTTGTGAGGCTTAAAGGAGAAACGGTCTAGAGAAAAATAAACTGTATAAAAAGAAGTGAACGTAGTGTCCAGATCTGAGAAGTGCCTTAAACCTGCATTCTTCTTAATGGCCAGCAGGGGGCGACTCAACTGATTACAGATGGGGAGCCTAATTGTATATAAGTCAATGAAAAAATGACCTGAATTCTCACTTGATTTTAACCTCAGTAAACATTTTCATAATGAGTTTATGGTCTCCATTGCTAGTTTCAAGTCCTCGTCCATACAGCATGATGTTCATTTATAAATTATGGTCCCATTTAGAGTAAAACAGACAATAAAGCAGAGTATGCTAAAGGGCGTGGCTACCACAGTGACCTGTCAATCAGGATTTTTCGTGGGATTTTTTCGTGTTTGGTGTTAGAAGTTTGACCTTTTCAAATTGTGTTTTCACTTTATCAAAGATATTTGTAGCATTTTAGTGGCCTGAAAATGTAGCGATGTTCCCAATGGCTAATTTTCTGACCTTTAAAAAAAAAAAAAAAGTTTTAACCTAGACTAGTTGACTAGCAGTCAAAATTGAGCAAAATTATAAGGTTAAATATCGTCCAAAAAAAATGCTGCATATAGCATGATAGCCATTTAAAATCATTAATTGTGTTTTTATCCAACAAAACATGATAACAACTCAATAAATGAAAGTTTGATGATAATATTTCTTTAAAACAATATTCTTTAGTAAAAGTGCCTGATTATTACAGCAGCATTTTTATGGATGAACGTGATTGCACAAAATAATAATTTTAATTTTAAGTTTATAGGCGTCTAGCAAAAGTAGCATCATTAAATTCACTGGTAAACTAATTGCGCCCACCACTAACTACAGTTTAAGACACTCTGAGGAGTCGGCTGGTTGTTTTTTCTGCTAAGTACATTTAGTTTTAAATTCATTTTTCACTCGTCAAAATAATAATTAGTATTACAGATGCACCCTGCTAACCACGCTAGCTAGCGTTAGCTGATATGTTAGCCTTTGCTTTGCTAGTGGTACTTGGCCCTGCTGTGCTGGTAACCTGTGTTCACTATAGACTGTTGGGCTCATTCAGATCCACCCCTTGCTCCTCCACAGCTCCACTGTGTCATCCAAATATGAACCCTATTTGCACAGAGGTCCCACAATAGGGCCACTACAAAGTCCCCTTATTACGCTGCCTTTGCTTTTTTAAACAGAACCAAACAATGCTACCTTAATGCCGCCCTATTGTGTGAGTTTAGATACCATGCTGGCATCCTGGAAGCAAAAAATAACATGACAATAACAATGATTTACCGTACCTGGTACAGTATATGATGGCTGATCTCGTCCTCTTCTCAGTGCGCACGGAGCTCCTGGACATCATTGTCTTCCCAATTTGCGAACATTTTCAGCCGCTGTTTCTCTTCTTAGAGTTAGCTGTTAACTGCTGCAAGCTGCCTTTAAAATCTCCCATTGGTTGGTTCCACACAAAACATGTCGTCAAAACGTCACATTCTCTCTGTCCCTCCAGCCAGACAACTCTGTTCTCCCATCCTGCGATCATACCTTTTAGGCATGCAGTGTAAACAGGGCCATGGTAACTTTTGGCTCCAATAAACCAAAATGGCGATGACCAAAGTGCCGAACTTGAGGCTTTAAAACGGTTGTCCATAAAAGAATGGATGACATCATGGTGGGGATGTCGACTTCTTTTATATAGCCTGCCGTCAAAAACTACTGGTTGTGCTACAAAACCAAACCCATGTCACATTTAGGAATCAAACAATGTGGGACAGTGGGTTAATAGAATAAAACTGGCATAAGGTTTCCTAGATTAGCCCACCCAGTGACCCACAAAGTTAGTTTTGTATCACAAGAACAATGTTTTTGGAAAATGGCTGGAGGCTGCGGAGTACAGTGCAGGTGTGTGTGATACAGACGAGGTTAACCTAGTATTCTTGGTACTTCTTATCTGTTGATTTCCAAGTGTAGACACAGTAGCAGATCCACCAGTCTGGGAAGCAGTCCTCAAGGTAGAGTCTCAAAACTATATCATTGTGATCAAAGGATAAGGCACGACTCGTGCTTGGGGTATGATGAGAATGAGAGATAAAGGCTTTGGACAGATGAAACATCCTGATTTTGATAAAACTCTGTATCTTGTTTGATTGTCCAGCGGTATTTTTTACAGTATTTCTCCTCCTTTTTTTTCTCCTCTGAAGCACTTGATATTTAATTTAGTTCTCATTTGAAAAAAAATATAACCGCCAGGATTAAACAAAATACCAATTTCAATACTATTTCACAAAATAGGATTCAAAAGAGAAGGATTCTGTGCATTTATATTTCATTTCTATTTTTCCGCCCTCTGTACCCTCCGCTGCCAGCGAGTGCCATCCCTCTGCTGCTCTCGTCTCTAGCCTTTAATCCCCTTTGCCCTGGAATTAATTCCCATGCCCATTAGATACCTCACTCAATACATTCAATAGGACTCTGGAGCTGGCTTTATATCAGCACATAATCACACAGCACACCCATGATAGCATGTGTAGGTGTATTATAGCTACAGGGACATGTATTTAACTGGTATTAAGGGATATTCGGCTTCACGTTGGTGCGCGCTGATGTAAAGACCTTAATTGGTCCACATTAGACATAGGTCAAATGGATCTGCTGGCTTAAGCAAAGTGTAGTCATTTTACAGAGGCATGGCCCTCAAAGCCTTGTTGGCCTAATTTTTGGGTGAATGGGTATGCGATGCAGTCCTGGCTTGAACCCTGTGTACTGCTATACCATGCATGCAGTTGCCACTATAAGGCAGAGTGGCTGAAGGCTAGTGAAACAAGGACATGGGAGTTGAGAAATGGGTCATATGTGAGCTGAGGTAGCCAGAACAAGTTAGGGATAGCGTGTGCGTCCCCAGCTGACAGCGGCTGGCTGTTACTGGAGTGGTGGGGGGAGTGTGTGTGTGCGGAGGGAGCGAGGAGGGTCATCTTGTGGTTAAACAAGGCGACAGCTGAATTCACTGAGAGATAGAAAGAGGATGAGGGCAGGAGCCTGACTGCAGGGACTCATTAGAAGAGAGTTCAAGCACAGGCACATGCCGTTCTGCAAATCCACAGAGCCCCTGTCCTCCCCCGCTGAATAATGTACATATCACCACCACGGTAACGTTTAAACTTTAGTCCGGCATGTTCTTTACTGTACGTGCAGGGCTGTGGGATAATCAGTCCCAGAGCATGAGACTTTTGTAATTACAAAGAACCTAATGGCACACAAGCCTCCTCTTCTTTTTTTTGGTGGGGTACAGGGGGAAGAGGGCTGCTGAAACCCTAAGGCTAGTAATTAACAAGATTAATCAAAGTGGGGCTGCGATCTCTGGCGCACTACTGGACTGGATCATTGTCTTCCTATAGCAAAGTTTTATTGGTGTCACTAATGTCTGTGATGAGCTTCTAATCTGAAGCAGCTATACAGAGTTTCATTGGTCCAGAGGGGGTTAATTGAATTGAATTAACGTTACACTCCAGCTCTGTGATGTCACAGGGAAACTTTTCAGAGGACTCAATAGACTTCCATCTGTAGTTACACAACATTATCATGCTTTTTTACAACAACTTCAGTGCTGCAATTACACCAGTCACAGCAATGAGGACTTTTTTTTGGTGGCAAAACAGGCAGATAAAAAGCAGCCGTTCTCAAATGCAACACTCCTCAAAACTGTAAAGAAAAAAAAAAAAGAAAAAAAACCTGAAAATTGTTCAGTATAAAAGAACGTCTTTTCTTGCGAGAAACCCAGTTTTCCAGCCAGAAATTCCTCCTATGATTGAAGCTTCTTTGAAAAGCAACTGATTAGTCCTGATTTAGAGTTCCAGATTAGATTTGAGTAATCTGAAAGAGCCTTTTCTCCAAATGTCATCATCCGTCATATTTAATCCACTTAGGTTGTGCGTAGGTGTACTGTGTTTGTGGAAATCTAATAAGACACAGCTACTCAGCTTGCAGTACAGATGCCTTGGCATTTGTGCATCAGAGGAACTTACAATATTTTGTCATCACTACATTTCTGTCAACCAAAACCAGGACATAAAGCTGAATAATTGAAAGGATGAGATGCTCTGCATTATTTACAATTAGTGATGATGATACTTATGCAGTGTAGTTCATTCTGCCGCAGAGAATCTGTTTTTATTTCTCCTTTTAATACCAAAATGACAAGTTGAGAATTCCTTCATGTGATCCCAGACATTCAGTATCTCACTGTATAGAATTAAAAAAGATGTGCAATTTTAATATCCAATCAATATTTATGTGATTTTCCAGTGAGATTTTTGAGCCGTGGCATAAATGTTTTTGTAATGTTATTATCAGATGGTAGAGAGATAGTCAGTGGAAATAAACAGAGAGATTCATTTGGGCATACTGTACTCCACGCAGGACTCGGAGCTGTCGGGAAAGCCTTTCCTCCTGGTTTGAGCTAGCCTTTGTTTTATGATAAGAGCCAGAGAAGAAAAGGCAGGCTTTGCCATTTTCCCTCATAATGTCAGCTGGAGGAGCCCTCATAATTTATAAGACACCTCGCATGAAATGTTCATGAGGAATCTTGGAAGAGATACAAATGGCAGTGTAGCTCCAGTAACAGTACAGGCCAGAGGAGTCAGAACAGATCAGCTAAGGTAATTGGGTCAGAAAAAGTTTAGGTTCACACAGTGTGCTCACAGAGCGGAGCTGCCTGTGTTTCTTTATAACACAACTGAGCATCATAACTTAATGTATTAATAGGCTTCCAGTTTAGACAGCTTTGTGCATTGTCTAAGATACTCTGGTGGAATTCATTTGCATATTACTGAGGTCGCCCTCAGCAACCTCTTAGGAGTTTGCTTTTAGATGTGCCTCTACATGTCATAACAAGTGGGATGTGTGTCAGAGTAAAACCTTTCTGCTGGCTTAAAAAGACGCCCCCCCCCCCAACCTCCTCAGCCCCCCCAACCCTGCTTCCCCACCACGCTCCACCTCCACAGTCTCCAAATGCCTTTGGCCAACCGTCTCCCCTAATACAGATAACTGTTTCTGTTTAGTGCACAAAGGTGTACCTTTAAAGTCGTCTTCATCTGGCATGTGTACGGAGCAGAAACAAAAGCTCCTATAAACATGAAGTTTTAATGTGATAACACATTCAGATTTATAGATATTTTCACACATAAAATGCAGCTTGAAGTACTTTACATTAAATTGTAAGAAAAAAAAAGTCTTTAAAGCTGTATTTGGTAACCTTTATTAAAAAATAACTTATTATATTTTCTGGAAGTGTCACTACATAAAAAAAAATCATGTACTCCTCCTGTTGCCTCCAGTGGCATTTTCTAGAATGTGCCACGGCCCACAGAGAACAACCAATCGGAGCTATGTAGTCTCCAACGCAGTTGTCAATCCTGTCCGTCACTGCTCGTGAACTGCGGCCAATTTGGCAGCGCTGATTAAATATGAATTAAGAGGTTGTTACTGCGTTGCCCATTTCTCACCTCAGATGCTTTCAAGACATATTTTATGTTCTGTTTAGCTTTGATATGAGAAAGTTTGTGACCTGCTGCCATATTGGAAACAATCGAGTGAAGCACCCAGCACCGCCCACCAGCTGGACCAACTTTATAATTTGGCAGCTAAACAATACACTAAAATGAAATAGTGGTGGCACGATGGTACAGTGATTACCATTGTTGCCTCACAGCAAGAGTTTTCTCTGGGTGCTCCAGCTTCCTCCCACAGTCCAACGACATGCAGGTTAACTGGTGACTCTAAATTGTCTATAAGTGTGAGTGTGAATGGTTGTTTGTCTCTATGTGTCAGCCCTGTGATAGCCTGGTGACCTGTCCAGGGTGAACCCTGCCTCTCGCCCAGTGTCAGCTGGGATAGGCCCCACCCCCCCACGACCCCCAACAGGAAAAGCAGTTACGGAACATGAATGAATGAGTACACTAGAATATGTTTCTGAAAACAGACATTTTCCTAGTTTACAGTTTGACAGCAGTTCACAAGCAGTGATTGATGTGATTGGCAGCTGCGTTAGAAACTCCTCAGCTCTTATTGGTTGTTTTTATTCGCAAATGGTCATGCCATTACAAATAAATTATATTATATACACATTATATATATATAGCTTTAAAGTCCCAGGTAAAGCAAAAATAAATGCATGTAATGAGTTTGTCACACCGCAGAAAAAATGTGTTGTAAAGAACGCTGAATTTTTTTTTAAAAAGTCGCCAAGTATATAAAATTGAATTCCAAAATCTTGAAGAAACAGGCAGTATTCTCTGCTCTGAGATGCTGGGGGCATGTCCGCTGAATGTGCTGAAGCCACGCCCACCACTACTTAAAATGACATGAAATCAAACCTCATTTTTTAATACTATTTATGGTCTGCATTTTTTCAGCTATAGCCATTTAGTGTATTTACATCCTTTAATTACCTCGCTACATGGTAGCTTTCATATACGTTAGTGGCGGAGTCCACCATTCCCACCCTGAATTCAAATTGCCAAACTATTCACAAAGTATTCATGAGAAAATTCTGCTTGTATGTAACCCAGTGTTTCTGTTTTTAATTTGATCTCATTGATCTCAGCCTCACTGTTTACTGTTCACTCTCCTGCAGCTGTGACAGAGTTACTGCAAATGCTAACCAACATTCCCAACTGCAGCTGCTTCACATCAAAAGCATTCAGCTGGCATACAAATAGAGTGTCTTTCTACAAAACACAACAACACATGCAGCATGAAATCAGATCATGGTTGCAATTTGAATTGACTGACTTCTTTATTAAAGCAATGTGACTTTATTTGGCTGCTCTGTAAACAGATACACCAGTGTCTCATGAATTTCTCTGAATGCTGTCGTAATAAACAGTATTTGCTGTTGCCATGTTTCCACAGTAACCACAGGCTTTGCCAAATCAAAACAAATCAAATTAAACTAACCAACAACAGGATTACACGTTATTAAAAAAATTAAGGGACAGCTCACCCCCAAATTAAAAAGTACATGTTTTTCTTCTTACCAGTAGTGTTTTTAATCAATTTTAATTATTTTGGTGTGAGCTTCAGAGTGTTGGATATATCAGCTGTAGAGATATCTGCCTTCTCTCCAGTATAATGGGACTAGATATCACTCAGCTTGTGGTGCTCAAAGCACCAAATAATACATTTGAAAAACTCAACAGCAATGTCTCTTTCCAGAAATCATAGTTACTCGAGATAATCCACAGACCTTGATGTGAGCAGTTTCATGTTGGAACTATTTTCTTTCTAACGAACAACACCCACCAACTGTATCACTGTGTAGAAGGAAGCGCACATCTACTCACTGATGAGAGGTTCGTGCACATGACAGTGCAAGAGGTGAACATTAATGGCATCCTCCTTGGTTGAGCTGTAACATAAGCTAGCTCAGTGGTGCTAGGTGAGCTAGCAGTAGATGTACGCTTCCTTCTGCCCCATGTCCACCAGAACATTTTTTTTTTTCCCAGCTGAAAACACCAGGCTCTCCTCAGGAAACGCCAAGCTAGGAGCGTTTTAGAACACTCTGGATGTGAGGCTTTTATTTTTTTACCTGAGATGGGCTGGTTGCGCCTGGTTGCTATAATATGGAATAACCATGGGAAAGGCTGAAGCATGCGGGGAGAGAAGACGGACCTGCAGGTCTGTGTGGATTTGTGAGAGTAATGCCGCATTCACATGGAATCAGGCAGGCGGCAGACGGCAGACGGGAGACATCTGCTGGACGGAACGGGAGAAATAAACAAGCGGTCTGACGGAACGGCACGACGGCAAAATGAGACACTCGTGACACGTGATTGTTGCTATGGCAATGTTTTTACAGCAGATAGCCAGATAGCTCGCTAAGCTAATAAAGCAATTCATAACGTTACGTTTCATATTGCGTACCTGGTATTCCACCCAGCTCTGAGCTAATCGCGTCCCATATGTACGCCTTCTTGGAAGCATCACGGTAGGCTTTTAAAGTTTGGTCATATAATTCTGGGTGCTGCTGCACCAAAAGCACTAGCTTTTTGTTGTCAAGTTCAGCCATATTTTCTTTTCTGTTTCGGAACTACGTCACATCCTGTTGAGTATTCCGTGGCCGCTGAACGGTAAAAGTTAAAATATTTTAACTTTGGACGGCATTGCCGTCTACCGTTGCCGTGGACGGTATTCTCTGCCGGCCTCGCCCAAGTTTTGACGTCCTTCTCTCGTCCACTAACATGACATCCGATTTGCCGTCTGCCGTTTGCCTGATTCCATGTAAATGCAGCATAAATATGATATAAATCCAGTACATTAACAGATTTCTCCTCCATAGTTGTTATTCAGCACTTGTACATTTAGAAAGTGACGCTTTGTCTTTGCAGTATTTGTCCCTCCTCCACTGTGATTAACGTGTGAAGTGACACTGATGAGCGTAGTGTGTTTACCCAAACGTTTTTCGACTCTTGGTGCTCAGTAAAAAACGGCCAATGTGCGTAGCTGAGCGCTGAATTCACGCCCAGCGCCTCGTTGCTCTGCTCGCATCTGTAGCATAGGTTAAATACACAGCACTCCCATTGTAAATAATATAAAATATGTTAGCCTCAGAAAAAAAACACTTTGGTGGACATGGCCCCTTAAGCACAGTGATGTGGTTGGTGGGTGTAGTTTCATAGAAAGAAAATAGTTCCTACATGAAACTGCTTATAACAAGGTCTGTGGATTATCTTGAGTAACAGGGTCATGTCATATTTTTAAATTTGGGGGTGAACTGTCCCTTTAAACCTTGCACTATTGCGTGTTTTTCACTATTATTGTGACACAAAATAATTCAAACATTAAATTCAGTTTTGTCCTTTACCTACAGTGTAATCACAGTGTCTGAACTTTAATTTTTCCTCACAGGCCCTTTAGCTTGAAAAGCCTGTTTCCTCTTTCACTATGAGAGGATTTCCTCCATCACAGCGGTGGCACAGTGTCGCCTCTTTGTTGTACCGTGCTGTTGCACTTTGTGCGTTTATGTATGTTGCAGCAATCACTATGAGACAGAAGAGCATAATGCTGCTGGAAGGAGGTCAGCGACCACCCAGGGGCAGGGGGGCATCATATGTCTGGTGACATGGCAACTAGTCTAAATCCCATGCATCACGATACCACCTACAGTGGATTATAATGTACGACTGCAAAAGACTAGATTATACAACACAATAGCCGCGGCTGATCCATCATAGCTGCCTTCATAAGAGCAATGCAGTATGTGTGTCAGTGTGAGGCAGCGGATTTGACTTCCAAGACCCTCTTTCTCATGTAAATAATGTTGCTTTGATTGTAAATCTACAAATTTGTCAGACTGAAGCTTCTCTGTTTAAACTATCTATAACTGTGTTCTTTTATGAATGAGATCTGAGCCATTTTTCTGCGATGTCATCATCTTGCTTGTAATTGGTCACATGGTGTTTTCAATACTTCATTATATTTGTTACTATTTTGAGCAGTGGGGGCAGTTTCATAAAACATGAAGTAGTGTTTTTTCCCCAGCATAGTTTATGGGTCCTCTTTGCCATTTCTGTTCTCTCATTATCTTGTCCCAGCACTGCCGCTGACCTCGCAATGCTGCTTTCTAGTTTCTCAGCTGATGCAGTGTGCCAGCATGGGGCTTCTCTTCCCGGCGACAGAAGCCCGCTTTTTGGCAGCAGTTCACGTGAGGTGACCACCCCCCTCCCATCGCCACCACCCCCCATTCCCCCGCTCCTCCTCTCTCCCCTCCCCTTCCTCCCCCGCCAGGCTCGGCGCTTGCTACCCTGCCTCGTTGAGACAGCTCCACTGAGGCTTGCAAGATCAGCTGCCGTGCGAGCCCAGCTGAGGCTTCCGGGCACTCACGTTGCTAGATTTCATTTGTGAGTGAGCGTTTGACCTCAGGAATGAGTAGACATCCGCATGCTCATGCACGCAAACGCAGACTTTGTTACAAGCACACGGGTGCGCACGGATAAACAGCATACAAACACACAGACATCTTTGAACCCACAGCTTGCTGCACACACACTCACCTGTTCCCTGCCTTTCCTCTTCCTCCCTCCCCCTCTCTTTCTCTCTTTCACCCCATTCGCCAGCCCCGCTCACTCCCTGGCACCCCTCC
Organism: Epinephelus fuscoguttatus; assembly: GCF_011397635.1. Lineage (NCBI taxonomy): Eukaryota > Metazoa > Chordata > Actinopteri > Perciformes > Serranidae > Epinephelus > Epinephelus fuscoguttatus. The sequence goes on from NC_064761.1 coordinate 37,655,935, forward strand.
ATGTCACTCCTGCCAACCTGCTTCTAAAACATGTAACCTACACTCAGCCCCCCTCGCTCTGCCACCGCGGGCCCTGACAGGCCAAGCAGTAATGCTTAGTGGCACAGGCTCGCCTATCCTCCATCCTCCTCCATCGCCGCAGCAGTTCTGCAGATTGCTATTTGCTGACATTGGGAATGAGATTAAAGGCAGGGGTTAGGAAAGAGGCATTCAGAGATTGAAATGCAGCGATGACAGCTATTTCTCTTGTCATACTAAGGCAACTGAAGGCCACAGCATTTTCAGGCTGCACGGAGGGCAATCTGAAGCAACAAAGTAGATTAACCTAGAGGGGAGAGAGATGAAACGGCACACAAATCGTGGCCTCTGGCAGTTCACTAGCTGGCAGTTACACTCCTAATGTGTTCAACAGACTTATTTTCTGCTGTTAACCACTCGCTGACCTATTGTTTATGTCTCTAATTAAGTGTGAAGAAGTTATTACAATGTTGTACCTTTGTTTGGCCCACCTTTTTAAAGGTGTCACAATAAATTAACGCTGTATTAGCGGGTGGAAACGCTTATTCAAAAATTAAGCCTGTGAAGTAGAGCAAGATAATTTGTTGTAGCCACATTTCTATCAGCCGTGTCTTGATGCATTCCTTTTAGCATCGTTGTGTTGTTGATATTGAAACACAACATATGCAGCAGTTGAACGTGTTGTCTGTTTTTACCACCATATCTATCGGATATTTTAATCCAAGCACAAAACTTTAGTTGAAGTCCCAAAATGGATTTTGTGGTTCTTTTATTAGTTTTGGATACGAGCTACAGTTGCTGGCTTTGCCTTTGGGGTTTGCAAGGGTTGCACCAGCAGAATTGTATTCTTTAGTAACATAGTGTGAAAAGTTTGGTCTCCCACAAAAAAAGTTCCTTGCGATCCTTCTTTACATGCACGATCTTTGATTTCTGACGATGTAAGATCAAATTGAGCTGCAAGTGTGCTCCCTCTCTGCCTTTCATGCTGCTTCAATATCACGGCGTGAAAAAACAAAGAAGGCAAAGACTGAGGGAAATCTGAAGCGTTCTGCCACTCAACATCCCCCATTCCCAAACAACAGCGTCTCACTGCCACTACAAATACATTAGAAATCAATTATTTATGGAACAGAGTCAGGGCCTCTTTAATCTTTTCCTTTTATCCAATTAAATTGTCTAACCATTCTAAGCCTCTATAGCTCACAGGGAATGTGCTTCTTTAAAAAAAAAAGAAAAGAAGAAAAGATTTTCTCTTCAGTCCTTCTTTTGACTTTCGATGTAACAGAGAAGAGACACTTCTGAGGGTTGAAGAATGAAAGGAAAGAAAGTGAGTAAAGTGTAAATGAACTCCCCCTCCCGCCCCGTCACCATTGCATTGGTTCTACAGGAACTATTTGAAGTTTTGATATTAAGACTCTGGTTCCATTCCCTGCGCAAAGGGACGCTGGGGAGCGGTGAGGCCTTTCATGATTCCTTTATGCCCAGCTGAAATAGTTCGAAAGTATTTGCGATCATCTCCACAGGGGTAAATACGATGTTGCTTCAATTGCTGTCCTGTATTATTCAAGAAGTCAATTGAAGTAGTGTCTCAAAATTGAAAATGCTTACTTCCCGACGCAGACGTGTGAAATTATTGATGTGAGGCATTGTAAAACACTCTGCACTTCTGTCTGTTATCATACAGTAAGACTGTTAGAGGAAAAAAGTTACAGATGCACTGAGAAGATTTACATTTTTACACTTTGTGGAATCATTTTCTCAGCCCACAATTAAGGAAGTTAAAGTGACGGATACCTCAGAGCTGAATGTGTTGTGGTATATTTAATGAAACACAAGGACATAAGAGAAACTGTTATGCTTCTCCTTATTTTCTGTCTCATATGTAACGTCGCACTGTTGGATGTTCATCTTTATCTCTGTTTCCAATGATTTTGTCAACTTAAGAGACAAGCTGACGTATGGTCATCTGCTCTGGACACGTCATTAAATACACTGCTACATGTAGCTACATGCTAACATCAGGGGAACATGTAATCTTGGTTGCCGAAGTTGTTAATTTTTCCCCAATTTTAGCTCATATTCCTGGGGTGCATGTGCAGTTATGAAGATTTGAATTCAGTGGCTTTTATTGATGATGATTTAAGTGCTGATGTATTCTGTTATAGTCATGCCAGGTTAATATGACAGTGCAGAGATGCCATGATACAAAATACCCAGAAACTTTGACCCAACAGAGCAGACTGCACTTTTCTGGGAGGGGGGCTTGAAGAGCCAGATGCTAAAACATTGTGTTTCAGACAGAGGGTGAATTCAGGTGTTCCAGTATAGACAGTATTAGGGAAATAATGTGATATTTGAACATTAAAGCATGTCAACATGTTCAAGTAGAATCCAAAGCATTGGAGTAAGTATGAACCTGAAAATGAGCACAATAGGTACCTTTTTAAAGTCTTTAAGTTCAACTGCTATAACATTGTTTATAAAACATTCAGATGATGAAATAATTGACAACAACTGATAATCAATTAACCATAAATTTACCACTCCACCTTCTCAAATGAGTGATTTTGCTGTTTTTCTGGGTTTTATATCAGTTTAAATTGGATATCACTGGGTTGTGGATTAGACGTCAGTCAAAACAAGCATTTCTACGTCACTTTGGGCTCATGGAAACTGCAATATGTATTTTCACTCCTGTACATTCCAACTTTTTGTAGACTAAACAATTACTTACAGCACTGAAAAAAATGAACTGACTAAGTCATTCTTTAAGTGAAGGTTCTGTGTCTTGTTTTGTTTTCATGTCTTGTCTGAGAACTGCTCGGACAAAACAAGCAATATGAAGACTTGACCTCAGGCTCAAGGAAACTATGACGGGCAGTTTTCACCCTTTTCTTACATTTTATAGATTAATCTATTGATAAAGACAATGAGGACCACATTGATATATTAATTAGTTGCAATCATAGTTTTTATCACCATTTCATAATCACTTGTTTCATCATGCATATGAACGTTTGCTTTGACGAAGGTCTGATAGACTGAAAGCTCAGAGTGAAGTGTGCAGGAATCTTTTCTATTAGTTTGATGCTTCCAGCACCTTTGCCAAGAACAAACAGGATGAAGCAGTGGTCGACGCGCATTAATCATGAATCCTACAACAATGTTCAACAGATTGAACTTTAGCCAATCACACATTACAGTAATAGTTACTGTAATTTATTCCACATCCTCTGGTTCCCCACTGGAGCCCGTCATCTCCTGAGATAAACGCTTGATGTGATGGGAGACAGCGCTGCGACCTGGGATAAAACAAAGTTATTTACTTCCTGTCTGATAATAGAGCCTAGATCTGAAACTATGGTTTTTTGTGCAATAAAATCCCTTTTTACACAGAGCACAGATTTTGCTATACGGCCGCTATAGGTCCCTTCTTCATGCCACCTTTGCATTTTTACACAGAACCAAAGAACTGTCATGACAGGCGTGGCATGTAATACAACAGCGTCAGCAGTAATGGCAATAACAATCATGTACCTTTCCTTTTACGTGGCGGCTGATCCTCGTCCTCGTCCTCGTCCTCTGCTCAGAGGGTACAGAGCTCCCAGACCTCATTGTTTTCCCAGTTTGCGGACATTTACAGCCACTGTTCTTCTTCTTTGAGTTAGCTGCTAACTGCTATCAGTTACTTTATAAATCTCATGCGGTGGGTCGCATGCATATCACATCTTCAAAGTGTCACACCTGAGCCACCCAAGATCATGTCCAGCTGGCTGTCCCTTTTATACAGTGATGAGGCTATTAGTTACTCTGGTCACGGCTCAAAGGTGAGACAACTCTGTCCCCCCATTCTGCGATTGTACCTTTTATAAAGAACCGTGAGGTGGAATAACAGCGAACAGCGAGTGCAATACAAGTGTAGTATTTGTTTGATAGACAAAAAATTGATCGGTAGTAGATTGGTCGTATAATTATTTTAAGTTTTCAAGCACAAATAATCAAAAACTCTGGTTCCAGCTTCTCAATTGCAAATTTTGCTGATTTCCTTTGTTGTCTATGATGATTAACTGAATATGTTGTATTAATATTTGGGCCTGAAAGTCAGAAAGAACACCCGCTGACTGAATGTGTCATCTTGGGCTGTAGTATGAAATTATAATTGACATTTTATAGTCCAAACAATTAATCAAGTATTTAAAGAAGCCCTCCGGACTGATCACAGTGTCATGTCTGGCATGACATCACATGTAATGACTTGCCAGTTCATTACATAGTCTCGGCGCTTTTAGAATCTCATCATGAATTAATGAGTCCTCTACTGTACATTTTGTGTAATATTTAGAAATAAAAGAGCATACAGTATTTTTCGAGGCCAACTGTAAACAGCCTCACATCTGCTGCTCTTTGTTACATGATCGTGTGAATTCATGTGTGGGCTGCTGATGTGTGCACGCAGCATTGCATGACATGTCTGTGGGTATGCATACACTATATGATACATGTGTCTGTGTTTGTATATGCTCGTCTACATGTGTGGTATGTCTGGTGCAAAGAGATTTTTTTTTCATCGTGTATGTGCCTCAGTGTGTGTGTGTGTGTGTATGTGTGTGTTGGGGTAAAACTGTGTACACTGTACACACAGCCGCGCACAAATAGCTCCTGAGGGCCCTCGCGATCACAGACTGCCAAAAGGAAAAGGATTTCCGAGAGGTTTCCTTCTCGCTATTTAAAGTGGGAGCCCTGTGGGACATGTTTGGCATTCTCATCCACTCACTGAAGATGGCCTGTGATCTGAAGCCACTAACAGGCTCGGCATGCTCCGTCTCTGTCTCTCGCTCACTCTCTCTCCCTTTCTCTTTCCCTCTGGCTCTCTGAAGTGATTACCCTGCTTGTGATTCCACTGACACCCACATGTCCCCCCGAGACGTGCCTTCACTAGTTTGTTTAATCTGCCTCCCTGTACAGTAGGTAACGCAGCCATAATTGAGGTGTGGATAGAGGAGTGGGAGCAGATGAAACCAATAGCAGCTTTTATGAAAACTTGTCTGTGCTGTACGTCGTGGATGACAGCGATCGCTTAAATTAACGTACAAAATGCTGCTGTGATGAGAATTCAGAATGTTAACGACTAAATGTCTTCAAGAGCAATCTGTCAGTCTTTTGTTTCTTAATGTGTCCCCAGTCAGTAAACTATGAACCACGTTATTATAGTGTCACAAATATTGAAGGGCCTAGGTCTTGTTTCAACACTGGGGGGGACACGTATTAAGAGGGTTAATAATAATAGTAATAATAATGCATTTTATTTGTTTATAGGCGCCTTTCAGAGCACTCAAGGACGCCTTACAAGACACCGTTAAAGAAAAACAAGTAGCAATAAATCCATAGATCATAAAATCAAAGAACTGAGTAATATACAACTAAAGTTAATAAAAATACTGGATAAAAATCGTAATTATAAATATTTGGTATAAAGTCATCATCAATATGTGTGTCTCCATTAAATCAGACAGAGTATGCCAGGTTCAAAGTTGTGTTTTCAGATGAGATTTAAAAGTGGAACGTGGGCAGAAAGGCTGAAGGCTCTAGAACCCATGGTAGTCAAGCGGGCAGATGGTGATGTGAGTTGGATTGCAGAAGAGGATCTAAGAGTACGGGAGGGTGTGTAGATATGAAGGAGTTCAGACAGGTAGGAAGGGGCTTGTCCTGCGTGATCCGCAGGAAATGATGAGCACAAAACACTTTACTTCCTGCACTCAGGTGAATTTTTATGCACCAATTTATGGTATTTTTGGTGTGTATTTATTTAAAGGTGATCACAAAATTCAGGCAGCACATGACAGTTAATGCAGTAAGTTCACTTAAAGATCAGCTTCAGTACTCAGGTAGGCATGATTTACTTCTCCATCATCCTTTGTGTATTTTATTTGGGAACGTAACCTCTTCAAATGTTCACCTCATAACATGTTAATTCATTTTAATACACTTTAACAAACCCATTCGTATTCTTTCACATACACCTGATTCTCCTTAATAAATCTCAACCATTGTGACACTGAGTGCACGCACACAAGCCTCATTTCCACTCCCACAGTTGGCTATAAATGGATGTAGAAACGCCCTTGAACATCTGTTTGCATATCAATACTTGTGCCCCTCCACCATTCATTAGACCTGTCAATGAGAGATCCAGTTGGGAAAGTGAAATTTCACCGACTGTGTCGCATCGACGAGATTCTCCGACGGTGACACAGCAGCTGTCGTTACGTACAGCTGTTGGTTTCTGTACTGTGCCACTAATTCCAACCATCATCACAATGAAATCGTCAGATAACATTAAACCATCACTAACAGGGGTATGAATCACTCATTAATAATATAACATTTACTGTGTAAAGTCTGCAAAACTAAAAACACAATCAGTGAAATTGACAAACAACCTAAAAACAATGTGACCCATCTCTCAACTTATATTTATTTCCTCTTCATCGTCCACCAGAATCTTTCTTAGCTGAAAGTATGCCTGGTGAGATGTGAACATTCTCATTGCACATATCTATGTTCTCTAAGAAGACAAGAATAAAGTCCTCTGTTACTTTCATGGTTTTTTTTGGAGGGAACAAATGCATGTGTTCTAAATAATGAGAGGGACACTCCACTGCAAAACCTATGCTTATGCCAAGGGCGTAGGTTTCAACATTAGGAGGATGCATATTAAGAGGAATGTCCTGGGTGTCCATTCCCTTAAATTTTGAGTGTTAAAACATCTATTCCTGCTCTCTAGTGAGTTTTTATGCAGCACTTTGTGGTATAAATGTCTTAATTTATGTAAAGGAAACACAATTCAATCGGCATTTAAAATATCTGCTGGTCCTCTGCTACTTTCATGTTGTTATCGGGGGGGAGAAATGCATGTGTTCTAAATATAAGGGGACGTGCTCCCTACATTCTCCACGAAACCTCCATCTATGCAGATATCAGCATTTCAATAAGGATTTCTTACTGGAAAAGTTGTGGATCCAGTCGTTCGTTAAGCAACTTTTCTCAGTTTCCACTGAGGCTGACAATGAGATAATGAGTTATCTGAGATTAGAATACCATTAGCGGGCCTCGCAGTCAAGCAGATATTTGATCTCAACAACATATGACTTCCAAAAGTTGTGCTGATACCTGAGACAGATTCCGCTTTACACTCTGTTTGAATTTTTTGATATGAAAACAGCGAGTGGAACTGTGAAAATGCAAGCATCAGATACTCTATCTCCCCCGGTTAGTGTCTCGCCTCTGTCTGTAACACGCTTGAACTACTCTGTTCAGAACATACAGAGTGTCAATCATCGCCCCAAATCAGCCTTTAGATGAAGCAAAAAAAAAAAAAAAAAAAAAGGAACAAAAATGATCCATACAACTGAACTTGAATTAATTAAATATACTGTATCATACTTCCTCTGAGAGATTGCATCTGTCCTCAGATGTGTAAAAAATAAAACATTCTCAGATATCTTTTTAAACCCTATTATTGTAAGATACCAGTAATTAAATTGACAGTGTTATTAATTGGGTTGAAGATAACTTGCATTGAGTCGAGGACATCTTAAACTCAATTAAAGATATCTCCAACTCAATTAAAGATATCCAAATGCCATGTCCCGCAATATGCAATCAGGCTCTTTCTGGCGCAATAATATCAGTTCACTTGTGCCCCCTTTTACAAAGACTTAGCTGTACTTCTAAAGTTTTCTTTTTATCATTTAAAGCCTGATTTTTTTTAAATAGATGTCGTCCATGTCACACTTTGGTGATGTGTATAGTTTCTTTAATGTGGCATAATTATAGTATTTAATCCTTCCTTATCCAGTGTTTGAAAGAGAAATGGAGATTAGGCACTTCTGACATCAGGAAATGAAGCATTTAAAGAGGTAGCTCCAAATTTTTGTAACGAGGTAGTGTAAGGAAATGCATGGGCAGCAGCTTGATACAAAGGCTGAACAAAGGCTGTCAGGCAGAGCTGAACAGCCGTAGATGGAGGCTGATGCTGTGGATAAAGATCTTAAAGGAAACTTCACCCCCACAGATGGCCATTTGTATATCAGATACGCACTTTGTGTTGCATTGAATTTGTGAAGAAAACTTTGAATTTTTCGCACGCCTCTATGGAGAACAAAGAACCCAAAAATGGAGAAAAATCTTGATGAACCAAAGTGAAGGGGGTCCAGTTTAAATAACAGCAAAACTAAGTCAACACAACTCTTCCAGTATAATCCAAGTCTTATGTTAACAGTCAAATACTCAATACTTCCCAAACACATTCATTTTCAATTACTATTTAAAACTGAATTAAAAGTGACACTTATCTATGCTCTCTTCAAAGCCAAACTCCATTAACAAAAACACAAATTTTACCTCCCTGATGACAGAAGCTGCTGGTCTGCTGCTGCCTCAGTCAGTTAGTGTGTTTATGTTATTGTGTGACTTTGGTGTGTTAAAGCGTTAGTTTGGATTCATGAAAGTCACATATTAAGACAAACTAACTAACAGATGGAGGCAGCGATACAGCAGCAGCTCCTGTGTTTAGGGAGGTAAAATTACTGTTTTTGTCAATGGAGTCTGGCTTTGAAGAGAACGTAGATGAGTCTCACTTCAAGTTCAGTTCCCCGTCTGAAAGGGCTGTTTGTTTGGGAAGTACTGAGCATATGACTGGATAAATGAGACTTGGATTATACTGCACGAGCTGTGTGAGAGTTTGCAAATAGATGTTTTGATATATTTTTGCTGTCAGTTAGACCGTAATCCATTTTTAACATTATCAGTTTCCAGCTATTTCTCCTGTCTCTTGTTATTTCATTGTAATCTGAACAAATGTGGGTTTTGGACTCGTGATTTGACAAAACAAGCAATTTGATGTTATCACTTCTTTGGGCTTTCAGATCTTGTGATCAGCATTTTCTACAATCTTCCTTCATGTTCCAGATCGGCCGTTTAACCACTGAAAAAATGAAACCTGGAACAGACTTGCAGAACTTGCAGATAATTAAACAACCCAGTAGGTTTATGTGATGCCCATCAATTTTAATCATTTTAACCTTGTTTCAAGGCAGTTGGGTCTCTTTGGCATTGTGAGTGGCTCCAAAAACTGCAATACCCATGAGCCTCAGCTGCTGTGGTTAAGAGGCCAGTCAGACGCAGGAATCAGAGCTGCAGCAACCTCAAAATGTTTAGGTGGAAAAAAACATGGTGCCACAGTTGCCAGATTCATCTAAAAGGGACCCTGAATTTTATGTATTTATTTATTTACTTAGTTGTTCACAAAGCCCCGACCCTCTGCTTGTATTTTCTTTTTTTCTACTTATTTTGGGACATTCCTGGGTAGAGCATGCAGGTAAGGACAGGAATTTAAAAAATGGTAGCAACCAGATGCCAGACTGTCAGCAACACACATACAAGAGGAAGCTACAAAACATGGAATCACAGACACAGTGCCAGCAACGCAAACTTTGCAAGGCAAAATGCCAAGCAGACATCGCTGGGCTTGGCTGGGTGATACTGTTAACAAACAGTAACTAAAAATTCCTGCAGAGAATACCTTTAATTCATATATTTATTTATTTATATATTTAGCCAGTGCATGTAATAACATTTCAAGCTCTGTGATTGGATGTTTCTTACCTAGATACACCTCAAGAGTCATTGTTAACACATTTTTTCGATACACCTTTTACCTACCTAGAAACCAGATATATTTAACAGTTAGGGTGCCGACTAGCTCAGCTGGTAGAGCAAGTACTCTATGTACGAAGGCTGTGTCCTTGCTGCAGTGGTTGCAGGTTCAGTTTCAGCCCATGGCCCTCTCTTTGCACCCTTTACACTATATCGGTCCTATCAAATAAAGGCAAAGGGACACCCAGTTGATCATCTTTTGTACTAACGATTCAGGAAAGTTTTATGTCCATCCAAGCAGTAGAATTGCTCCAACTCTGAATTACTTAATATCTTCTGTGTAGAAAGTAATGGGACTTTTACTTGTTAAACCAGGGGCACATGAAATGGCTCCCCCCACTACACAACTCTATAGATCATATGAGCCCTACTTGCCTCTTTTTGTATCATGAAACTATTCGAAAACAAAATAGTTTCAGAGTCAGACATATTTGACCTGCTTGTGTTTAATGTTGTATCACTGTCCTGAATCCTCTGCACGCTGAAGGATGCTTCCTATCAGCTCGAGCTGTTTACTATGATCAGAGCGTCTGCTGGTGCTCCACACTTCACAGCTCTCCTTCATAACAATGTTCATGATTGGATCATTTGTTTTGATCTTGACAGTGTTTCCAGTGAGTGGAATGTGACTGTTGAATGTTATCTGACCTTAAATATCTGTGGATTTACACTGAATCTGCTCTCTGCCTCCTCTCCTCTTCCTCTCCCCAGGGCGCTGTGCCAGCTGTGGAGAGAACGTGGTGGGTGAAGGCACCGGCTGCACCGCCATGGACCAGGTCTTCCATGTCGACTGCTTCGTCTGCATGACCTGCAGCACCAAGCTGCGTGGCAAGCCTTTCTACGCTGTGGAGAAGAAGGCGTACTGTGAGCCTTGCTATATTGTGAGTAACTTTTTTCCCTTCACATCCACCTGCCTCACCACGTAGTTTTGGCTCACTCTGGTTATTGATGTGTCCATGTTTCAAGTGTGCACATTATGATATCAGGGGAGGGCACCTTGGTAGACCTGTGCCTGGAATGTTCATATATATTTTGACTTCAAGCAACCACATTTCATTTCATCAAAGCTCAGCGAGCTGCCACCTCTCACCACACACATCTTCACATTTCCTCTTTTTCTTTGTCTTTGTTTTGTTCTTGGTCACTCAGTGAAACTTTCATGGTGTCTTCCCCTGAAAGTGATTCCCTGCAGTTACACAACTTTAAATGACAGAAACTGTTGACGTAGGCAGACACGAGGGCAGTCTCATCAAGTGTTTACTGTCTATTGTTTGATATTGACATTATTTTGAATGTGATAGCAGACTAGTAATCACTATTAGCTCAGTAACAGTAGGTGCTAGTCAGCTAGCTAACACACCACTGACACAATTAGTAATTAATATGAAAGCTACTAGGGCTGGGTTTCGAAGCTTCGTTCGATGGCATGGGATTCGATCCCGTTTTTTGGGGGGACCTTGAACACAACACCTTCTCCAACGACGTGCAATGAATGGAGACCTATTATCCTGCTCGAACACAGATGACTAAATTCTTTCAACAGTGTGACTCAAAATAATGAGAAAATAGATTTTATTGATGTAAAATAATATGCTGATGGCGACATTTTCCACCGGTCCGCTGCGCTCTGAGTTTCGCATCTGTCTGCTTGCGCTGCAGTGCGCTGAGGGTTTTAATTTTTAGTGTTAAATCAAAAGTTAAACACTACTTATCAGCAACCACAAGTGCTTTTTGTTTGTGAATATTTTTATCTTAATTCTAGGGTTGTGATGAAGAAGAGAATGAAGTTGAAGGTCAGCCCAAAAACCTACATTCGTCAATAACTTAACTCATAATCACAAGTCACCAGACTATTATCACCTGACACTGAAGTTCCTCTCAGCTCTGTCAAACTTTGTTTTTGCATCTTTCAGCTTAAAGTTTTAGTTTCACTGACCTGAACTTGACTGTTTTGTTTCACCCTCAATACTCTCACCAACCTTGTTCCTGTTAGTAGCTGCTCTGTCCAACACAAAATGTCAGACACACAAATGCTGTGTCTTAATTTGGATACTTCCTTTAGTAAACTTTCAGTGTAGTAGTAAAATAGTAAAGTGTGTACACTATGCACTTTCGTAGTGGGTGAACTTTGACAGGGTAGTGTTGTCTCAAATCAAACACGGCTGCTGTCCATTTAATGGAAATTATGATCATCTTCTTCTTCTTCTTCTTCTTCTTCTTCTTCTTCTGTTTTGTCTCCTTTTTCTTCCTCTTCTTCTTCTTCCTCTTCTGAGATTATTTTTTTTGCCCTTATTGATAGGACAGCCATAGATAGACAGGAAAGGCAGGAGAGACGATGGGGGAATGACACGCAGCAAAGGGCTGCAGGCCAGAAACAAGTACAGAAGTTAGCATCTAGCAGGTGAACAACCTGAAGAATTTAGAAGCCAAAGACTCAAGTATGTTTGTCTGGAAGTTATGAGCGAATATCAGACTTGAAAACACCTCAAAGTTAGTACAAATGCATTCTCGGAACCCATCAGCTGTATTTGGCATCTGACTTCCAGCAGACGGCGATACAGCCTCTGGGGGCAGACCCCCAATTTTTTGGCATTCCGGTTTGATTTGGGCGGAGGAGGCGAATTTCCATTTCCGACTTCCGTTTATATCTAAGTAAATATGCTGAACCACTGCGATGGATTCAGAGTTTCCAGTGACACCAATTATGTTCCGTCTCGTTAGTTCACCACACGGACCGTTTAACCTGGCAACAACTGCAGCCGGCTCAGACGTGATTGGTAGTCTATGGTTGTAGACTACAAACAGTCTATAACCGGAAACCAGGGCTCTTCCGCTCTTCTTCCGGAGGCAAGATCTCTGGTGGTTTGCCTACAGACTCTACATTCACTGAATGTAGAGTCTGTATATAGAGACTAGTACGAATGTTGCTTTGTGTCTGCTGGATGTGGCAATATTTTGTTAGCATGTAGCCATATCAAAGTTTGAAGGTGATAATGTGTCAGTGCAGTGTTTACAGCTTGTTGTACTGCCCCCAAGTGGCCAAAAACAATGAATGCAGGTTCAAGACACTTCTTGGCTGCTGTTGACAGTGACATAAGAGCCAAATGTTATTGAAAGCTATGAAAAGACCTAGCATTGCTTGATTCATCTAGCGGGAAGGTTGCTGGGCTAAAACTTTTCTCATGTGCCATGAGTGTAGAAGAACTATGGTGGCTGACATGAAAATGCAAATTACCTTATCTAGAGCTAGTGTTTAGTTCATAAATGGTAATGGACCTGGACTTGTATAGCACCTTTCTAATCTTCTGACCAGTCAAAGCACTTTTTACACCACAAGTCACAATTCACCCATTCACACACACTTATTCATTGATACACTGGTTGCCGAGGCTACTGCACAATGTGCCACCTGCTACTCAGTTTTTAACACACTCATCGATAGCAATTTGGGATTCAGTGTCTTGCTCAAGGATACTTCAACATGTGGACCGGAGGAACCAGAGATCGAACCGCTGATCCAATTAGTTGACAACCCACTGTAGCTCTGAGCCAGTAGCCATCCTGGCCTACTGCAGAACAATAATGCGATCTCCATAAACAAGGATGTTCCTCCTACAGTACGTAGATTTAAACTGTTCATTCTGAGGTTACAAAATAATTCCAGGTGATTACAAACTAATGAAAACACATTTATGAATATTATATTCCACTTCTGCCAATAGATGACCCTAAATACTACACACTGGACCACTACTTCACTTTTTTATCCCAGCACAACCTGATAGATTATTCATTAGTTCTAATAATGATGTCAGAGATGCTTTCATTGTGTTTTTGTAATAGAGGATTTTCAGATATCTCTTCCTTGGTGAATTAGACGATGATTATATTGTTCTCACTCGCACATCACTCAGTGAGCTGATGCATAACTATCTGGAGTTACAGCTGATAAGCAGTCAGATATGGTTTTAATGCACTTGAGTTATTAAATGAGTGTTAAAATCATGTTAGATGTAACATGGTGTTAATTTTCTGTGTGGATTACAGAAAACAGAAAATTTTGTCTCCTCTGTTTCCTCTTTTTTTACTTTTCTAAATCAGTCTTGTGATATCAAAAGTATGTGATGAAATGACTGACATTTCATGACAATATCCCAGAAGGTGTTTTCACTTATTTTTAATTTTAGGGTGTTTTTATTCCTTTTTACAAAACTGCGACCTGTTTTCCTGTCGCTGTGTTGAGCAACACTGATAAAAGTATTTCCTTGCACAATATTGTCAGGAAAGATGCGTCACTTTTCAAAACCATGAGGATATTGTTTTGCAGAAGTGTCTCCCTCATTCAGCTTCTTTAGAATATGGTTCAGTGTCGGACCATTGGCGGGATATGACAGAGTCGCAGTTTTTAATTGTCAGCGATATCATGGGTAAGTTTGAAGGTCATTCCTGGAAGCTGAGATGGGAAGTAGCTGAGTGATGCAATCAGCCTTTACAATGGAAATTTTGGGCTATAGCTTTTAACTTTCACTGTTGTTTTATTAAAAAATATCTGACTAGATTATTGGATTCAGTTTGTACAAGTTTTGAAACTTGAATGAGTGTCTACAGATACAAATTAAGCCAGTGAGGAAAATATAATCATGAAATTGGAAATAGACATATTTCAGTCAACAGACTACGTATCCCTCAGAGCCTAGACTCTGCGACCAACAACTATCAAGGGTATCCTGATAACACATGACATACTGTATCTGTTTACAAATTTTTCTGTCAAGAAACATCAAACACCACTTTGGAAATAATAGAAGAAATAAGCATGTTATTGAGTAATAACATAGTTTGTGTAATGCTTCGTGCTAACAGCAGGGGTTGGCGTTGGGGTAGAAGGGCAAAGAAAATGTTTGGGGAAAAGGCATGAGTATATTCATTCATTTAGTCTGTCATGCAGACATGAAAGCAGTAGGGCTGCCCTTGACTAAGAATCTTCCTGGTCAACCGATAGTCATCATTTAGGGCCATTAGTCGACTAGTCGCCCGCATGTTTATGACGTTATAATTTAAACCGTACTAATGAACCTTCATTAATATAGGCCTATATTTTATCTACAAGTGCACGTCACACACTGAGCGAGCCGCCTGTTAATGACGCTGTGGGCTAATGGACATGTAGCTACTTCCATGTTTCAGATGATACGTCATGATTGTAGTCGACCAATGAAGATGAGTTTACATATCACCTTGGGTTCGTCCTTCACCTTCTCAAAATGATCCCACACTTTGGATTTCCTGCCCGACATGTTATTAACTAGCCTGTGGAATAACTGCAGGTACCAGCCCTGGAAATTAACCTGACTCCTGTCTGACTGCTGAGCGTGGACACTTCCTGTGTCTGTCCTTTCAAATTAAATTCCCACATGGTCCAGTCATATAGGTATTGATTTATTTAGACAAGTGGTCGACTATTGGGGGGCAGCCCCGGAGAGCAGAAGTTCTTTAGTATGTATTAAGAAAAGCGAACCTGGTTGGTAGCATGTCATTTTATGTTTTTATAAAATGAAAAAGACTGTGACTGGTGATCCAGTAACATTATTCAGTAGCTGTAGAACTGGTTGCTAACAGAAAGAAAGCCTCTAGAAATCAAAATATGTTTTTTCAGGTAGTATACTCTATGCAACTTAAACTTAGCATTTTTTTCCGTAAATCGAGCCTTCATTTTCCCAGGTGGTAGCACCTGATGGTAGACAGAATTGCAAAGTGAAAGCAAGGCTTATAGGGAATCAATCTAATTGCTGATGGTGTCATCATTCTTTAGCCATTACATTGTGCAATCACAAAAAGAAAGACTTGTCCATTTCCACTTTAAAGGGGAACTCCAAGGGTATTACACAAGTCTGTTTACTGGTATTGGGGAGTACCACTGAATATAGGAAGTTGTACAAAGCCTTGTGTGGCTGGGGGGCAAAGGAAGGCGGATGAATGTCCTCAAGTGAGTCATCATTAGTTTGTGTTGAAGGCTACATGTTTAAAAATGGAAAAAAAAAAAAGTCTGGACAAGTGTAAGTTTACCGGACGTCTGTAGTCCGCTCCTCATCTCTGTTTGAGGCCAGCAGCTTGAGGTACATTTGATTATAAATAGTTGCTGCTCACATAACACACTTGAATCTCAGGACACCTTCACATTGGCGCCATTTGGTCGGCTTTGAACAAATCCTGGTCCACTTCCACAGATAGTTTGGTTTGTTTGGAGTGGTGTGAACACTCATTCAAACTCTGAACCCTGGTCCGCTTCAAAACTGGGGGTCTTGGTTCACTTGCAAGGGAACCCTGGTGAGGTTTGCTCACAGTGGGAAATGCAAACGGACTATCCAGGGAAGCAAAGAGAGGAAGTGAACCTAAGAGAGGAAGTGGAGAGCGCAGTGCACTTTGGGTAGAAAAAAAACAAAGCCAACAGCGCAAACCAGGAGAAGCAGATGTAAAAATGAAAAAACAGAAACCCCAAGACTGCAGAAATGTTGTGTTGCTCCACTGTTTTTTGTGGTGACCAAGCCGGCTGAAGGGGATGGATTTCCATTTCCGGTCCTGGCCAATCAATGAGCCGGGTTTTCTTCTTCCTCATGCTTTTTTTCTTCCTGGTCAGTGGTTGTTTCGGGCAATACCGCTCCCAAACGAGCTGCTGTTGTAACTGCATGATGTCCAGGCGGTTTGGTCCGCTTTAAAAAGTGCAGTGTGAAAGTGAACGGCACTAAATGAAGCATTCCCCGTCCAATCGAACCGAGTCCCCCGGACTGTCTTGGTGTGAATGCACCCTTAGTTTCACTGTTTTTGATCTCAGTTTGGTCTGTGTTTCAGACAGTAGAGAGTCTTTCTCAATCTCAGTCTTTCTCTTCGCTCTCTTGTATCTGTGGTGGCGGGCATATGAAAATGAGGAAGTACAATCTGTAGTTTGAGCAACAGTTTGAGAGAAACGTGTCATCTGGCAGATTTTGGCTGGCAAATGAATAGGAAGTTCTGGACTCTGGCAAGATTGGGGGAAGTTTACCATTGTTATGTCAGAGTTTTGTTTTTGGCGGTTTAGGGATGAAACATCTTGATGTCCAGGGCGGCTTTAAAAAAAACTCCTTATATTTACAGCAGCTGCTTTGTAGACAACATCCTTCTGATACAACTTCTGATACAGCACATTAACACACGCATATAATTTCCCATTTCCATCACTTGCAGGAAATGGCCTGATGTGCACTTTACCAGTAAAGTTGAGCTACATGATGTTTAAACCAGTGGCAGGCCATCTCTTAAATCATCCCTTTTCAGAGGCACTCACTGTGATTGTAGTTGTCTTGTCTGGAAGTTCTCCAACTCTGATACATGCGCTAAAGAGGAACGGGATAATTTAAGAACTTTATTTATGCATTTCATCAGCATAAATGTTCTTCTGGCACAAGATCAAAAGGATGGGGGAAATCTGAATTTCTTAATGAAAGTAATTTCTTCTTCTTTTATTCCCATCCTCAGGGTCATATGCCTCTGTACGATTAGAGAATGAACGTGAGAGTTGAGTCTCTGAAGAGAAATGTCATATCCCAGAGAGAAAGAGGAAAACTTCAAGTTAGCCTCCAAGTCAGTCAGTCTAGGAATCACTCAGAGAAAACCAACAGTAATAATGATACACTGTGAGTTTGGTTTTTTTGACTGTAGATTCCCATCCTGTTCTCAACCTGCCACCTTATATCAGCAGCATCTTAAACCTCTATGAATGCCCTGAATTCCATCATCAGACTGAACTTGATGTGTAAAATTGTTAAAGTGGCCCTTTAGATTCAGATTGTATGAACTAAATTGAAAAATAATTCTTGAGTGCTTAAAATTTGTCTGCTTGATTGACGCTCTTTGACTTACTAGTGCACTGCCATTGGTTTATTATGGTATTAAGATATGAGAAATATTGAATTATGATGTTATTCAAGTCATTGTACCCTGAAACAACTCACAGAAGGCCTCAAGCAACTGTATACTACCTACTTACTGTGTACTTGAGAAAAAATAAAAGATTTGTGTCCTTCTTCTTCTGGGTCGGCACGGTGGTGCAGCAGTTCGCACTGCCACTTCACAGCAAGAGGATTCGGGTTTGAATCTGCCAGCTGGCTGGGGTCCTTTTTGTGGAGTTTGCACGTTCACACCATGTTCTCTCAGCATGAGTTTTTTGCAGGTTCCACAGTCCAGAGGCATGCAGGTTTTGGTTAATTGATTACTCCATAAGTGTCAATAGCCCTTTTTGCACTGTCTCTTTAAGGTGGGAATTTCGCACCTTATCTTCTGCTATCTTATCGTTCTGTATGCAAGGTACGATCGTGGGATGGTGGGACAGAGTTGTCTCACCTTTACGCCAGAGTTGAAGTTAGTTAGACCCACTGTGAGAGATTTAAAAAGTAGCTGCTAGCAGTTAGCAGCTAACTCAAAGAAGTACAGCAGCCAAATGATCAGGGACATAAATGACTCTATATTGACTCTATACTGCTATATTAATGCCATTGTTATTGTTATGCCTCCGCTAAAGAGATAGCCAAACCTAATTCATACACATACGTACAGCAGTAACATTATTAGTTTCGTAAGTTAGTATGTGAAACTTACACAGTAGACGTACGATAAGACTGCTGACTCAGTCCGCGCCACCATCGTTATAAAGTAGTGTATGCATTTTATCAGCAGAAGTATTTCGCAGGCAGTAACGTTATTAGTATTATAAGTTGATATGACGAAGAAAAAAGCACTCATGTTGTAGCTACTCACAGTCACAAACACAAAGCAGATGTATAAATTTACAAATAGGCACATTAGCTTGCTATAACATGACCACCACTGGTACAAAGTAGTGCATGGATTTAATTAGCAGAGGTATTTTTCTGGTGGTAACATTAGTAGAGTCATAAGTTAATATGGCAAACTTTCACAATGGATGTAAGTGAAGACATGTAAGTGAAGACAGGCCGCACCACCATGGTTATCAGAATCAGAAGTACTTTACTGATCCCCGAGAGAAACTGTGATATGTTACACTCACTCCGATGTAAAGAACAGAGAAATGTAAGAAGTAAGAATAAGAGTTTAAAATGTAAATATGTAAATATAAAGATATGAAATAAAATAGCAATAAAAATGTGCATTAAGCTACAATGTATAACACTAGTACTTAAGATATTAGGAATAGAATATATATCTATTGTAGAGTAGAGGATGGATATGGTGGAGTATTTGTGGTGGCAACGTTATTAGCATTAAGTTAGAACACACCAAAGATTGTGGTTACTCACTGTCAGAAACACAGGTTAAACACACTCAGCGAGATGTACTTGACTCTCTGCAGTGCCCTGAAGCCCTGCCCTGGTGCTGTACACGGCCACAGAGCGCTGTTCTCTTGTTTATTCAAAGTTTATGAATATTGAATATGTGGTATATCCAAATCACACCAAATTGGACAATGCCCGTCCTTGGGTCTCCGACAAAACACCCACCAAGTGTGAAGAAGATTGAAAGAGCAGTTCTTGAGATATGCGAAGGACACACACACACACATACAGAGATTCTTTGCTTTATACTTATATTCAATGTTATATCTGCACAGATGGTTCAGCTGCATAATAGATACATATTAGTTTTCTCAAACTGGCTGAAAATAACTTCTTAGTGAAAAGATTGAGTATGAACTCATTTTACAGAATGTATTTTGATCCCGTATGTTCTGTACCGTAAGTGTGAAATAGATTTTTCTAACACCCTCTGGCACTGTATTACATTTGATGTAGAATATCTTACAGGTATAACAGGTGCCTGAGGAAACTCACTGTGTGTAGACGCTGTATAATAGTATGCAAAAATCTATTAATCCCTTTGCCAGGAATTGCAGGAATACATTTTGCACGCCACGCTGATTGCCATCCAATAAAGTTTTCTGCCATGTATCAAAGTAGGCGATCAGCAGCGCCCTTATCTGGGCTGACTACACATTCTCTGGAACAATACCAGCATTTGTATTAGTGAGATCCATCTCTTCCGCTGGGTGATTTGCCTCAGTCAAACTGTTTGTCTAGATATCGTTAATTCCTTTTAGTAATGTGCAGGAACTCACCCACATCTGTTATCATCACCTGTCTACTTCCTGATTTTACAACCTGCTATCTCTTTGTCTCAACAGCCTCAGTCACACAATTGGCCCACACAGTGCAGGGCAGTAATCAGCCTTTGTCCTTGGCACTTCCATGGCTGGCCTCCACACAGGACTTATCGCTGCTTATTTGAATACACAACCGTGTTGATAAACTCTGCAGACGTTCAATTAATGTCTTGTTTTGCATGGAGTGCTTCGTAATCGTGTTAATGTGACAACATCGGGTCGCCATTGGGGTTTTTTCCCCTCTCCTTGTCTGATGTGTCTCAGCCTGAGGTGTCCCACAGCTTCCCCCATTCCATGTTTGCACACATGATAAGACTGAAAGTGTGAGCGTGTGTGTGTGTGCAAACACCACCCAGCGAGCTGTCCATCATTGTTACTGAGAGAGAGTGGTTTTTGAGTTTTAGTGCCACTAAGTGTTTTCCAAGAAAGCTCTCATGTGAAACATTTTCAAGCAGATTCAAAGTACTGCTGACTGTATGTTTTCTGCAGACTGTAACAAATGGATCACAGGGCAACAGGAGAGGAACCCAGTGGGGCCGGACGATATAACAACAGTGTTTTACAGAACAGCCAGGTGTCTTAGCTGGGTCTATCCTTATTAGAGGTCTAATAATGTAACCAGACCTACAGTGACAGAATGCTTTCATTTGTCGACCCAAAACCTGAGGACCTAGGTCGAACTAAAACTTTGTAGATAGCCACAGATTTTTGTCTTAAGGCCCTGACACACCAAGCTGACAGTCGGCCACTGGTCAATGTTAGGCTGTCTGTCACCCTCGTCTTTGTGGTGTGTCTCGCACCGTCAGCTTGCTGGCCCTTGTCTGTTTTTTTTTAAATGCAGATTTAGCATGTTGAATTGGCATTGGAGACAGCAGAGCCTGGCAGTGACTGAAATCAGTGTGATTGGCAGTTTAGCTCTGTGCATGAGAAGAAAAATGGAAGTGAGGAAAGTAAACAAAGAGCTAAAGTCAAGAGGGCGTGAGATCGAAACAAACTTATATAGGTTATAATAGGTAAGGTTATTTTTCTTTAGCCATTGAGCTCTTGAACAGAAATGTTTCATGATAGTTTTTGTTGTTGTTCACTGGTGCATTGTAAATACACCTAAATCTTTCAGCATTAGATTGTGTTGTTAATGTGCTAACTGGCTAACTAGCATCATGACGGATTTCTGGTATCCATTTTTGAATGACGATCTACTTAAGTGCTAGCTAGCTGTAGTCTTTGCGATGTGATCATGCGCAGCTTTGTGGCCGAGATGATCCAACAGTCTGCTTATTTTCACCACTACTTCTTTGATATCAGTGTGGTGTGTCTGGGCTTTAAAGCAACTACAACATCGCAGCCCCTGTGGACAGAGGCTGCGGTGTTTCCATGAGCACCACCACCTTGTGTTGTAAAAATCTTGATATGGCTAGCGCATGCGTTTGTTTTGGAAGTGAGTGAAAGAAAGATGCAGCTTATTTGATACTATTTTACTTTTTTGAAGGTGCAGTATGTAATTCTGGAGAAAGATAGTTCATTGTTGAGTCTCATTCCCAAGTCGTCAAAAAACAATGTTTTGGGTTGGTGGTAGGGTTGGGGACCAAACTTGGTACTTTTAAGAACTTTACTTTCAAGGATACAGACTGAATTACATTGCTACTACAGAGTGCCTGGTCACGTTTAATCAATTGGTGCCAAATTTGGGTACCTCAGAGCTTACCTGGGTCAGAACGCCAGGTTCAGACAGGAGGCAGAAGCACTGCGAAACTCATCGGCCGGCTTCCCAATTCAGAGGGCCAATTCAGGATCAGCTTTGAATCCTTTTATGTTCTGCAAGTTTCTCCATCTGTTGAATGACTGACGGAGGTTAATTCATGTTTTCGCCTGTGCTTTGAGCTTTTTTTTTATTTTATTCTTTGGTCAATGCTTTTCTTTTTCTCTTTGCTGATTCTGCCCCAGTGTCAGCCATAACCACAAAAATATAACATCAAAAATAAAATTCTCTAAAGATAAGTCTCCTCCTGCTCCTTTTAAACTGGCCAACATACTACTCACTTGTCTGGGTGCCGTAAATTGTTAAGTCTGATATTGCGTGGAATTTGACCCGGTTACATGCATTCAGAATAACTATATAAAAAGTCTTATGGCAGGTCATATAGAGGCATCAGTTTTAAAGTGAGGTTGTTTCATAACCAGTTAAAAAGTCCTTGTAGCTGCTTTAATGTTTGTCTTGTTAATTGATTCGCTCATCTTGCAGTTAAATTCACATTAAGGTGCAGAAAGTTGAAGGTTTGAAGAGATTTTACTTTCTTGAAGAATGCAGTCAGAGCTTGCTGAAAGCAAAGATATGAGGTGTAATACATTTAAGAAGAGTGCTTCACATTAGAGGAAAAGTGCTGTAATTTGACAGGCCAAAAGCGCACTCAGTGTGTTGGCTTTTGTATGAACACACCAGCTACAGACGGCGTCATGTGTTATGTTACGTCCAGGTATGTGGTGAGTGTAGTGCCCTGTTATTTGGATTTGCAGTATTGTCACTTGGTGAGCAGTTTAGGTGGGGCATTCATGTATGTGGTTATAATGACAGAAACTTTGTTATAATAAGATTTTAATTGAATAGAAACACGGTTTTCAGCGCTATTTATTCAGTGTCATTACATCCTCAATTTGTGAAGTCATTTTCATTATTAGTGGCAGGGTCCGCCATTCCTGCACTGGGTTTGTACAGTAATTCACAAGAAACGATGCCTAGTTGCATCAAGTAGCTTTTTCAAGTTACTGTCCATGCTAAGCCACCATAAACTACTGCTACTGCCTAAATTCAGAGCATTGCAGTGACTAAACATCAGATGGCTTTTATTGTACAGCTGTTACAGGGAGTGTACTTGTAACATTGGTTAGCCCTGCGAAAGTGCGTCAACAACTTGCAGTGGATCAGTTTTGAATTTTGCAGGGAATAACCGCCACAGCGACACAGTGAGCTGTTGAATGAAGGGCTGCAGGTGACAGCCTGAAATCAGATCATGACTCAATTATTATTGACTGACTTCTTGATTAAAACAGCGTGAATTTGTTTGGCTTCTCTGTAAACAGACATACCGGTCACTCTTCTGTTGTATTTCTGACAAAGTAGCTGCTCAATCAGAGTTTCATGTATTGAACTGGACTTGGTGTTATCACCAGTAACCACTGGTGTCGCTAAATCAACCAGGAGAAATCATAAAGGGACAGTTCACCCCAAATTTAAAAACACAAATTTACCCTCATAGCTGTGTGTTATTTATCAGTCTAGATTGTTTTGGTATGAATTGCTGAATGTTGGAGATATCGGCTATCAGATATTCTCAGCTTGTGGTGCTCAAAGCGCCAAAAAATATATTTGAAAAACTCAACAGCAGTGTCTCTTTCCAGGAATCATGACTCAAGATAATCCACAGACCTTGTTGTGAGCAGTTTCATGTAGGAACTATTTTCTTTCTACTGAGCTGCACCCACCAACCAAGTCACTGCACAGAAGGAAGCGTGCATCTACTCATGGACAAGAGTAGGGCCAGGTACCTGTACTCTGGTACCAAGTGCTCTTGAAACATTTTCGAGTCAAACGTTACCTGCATTTGATTCTTTTTTGTGACAGTGGTCTGTTCCAGGACTGTCCCATCACCAAAAGGTGCTGTGTCGGGTGCCGTAATCTGCAAGTGCAATTAAACAAGTGTAGTAGTTTTGTCTCTCTATCTCTTTCTCTTCATCTCTGTGTCTTTAGTGATTGAAGCAAATAAAAGCCCAGGCTATTAATTTTTACCATATACACACTACTCCATTCGTAGTATAGGTATCGAACTAAGTACTCTGTTGGTATGGAATTTTTTTTTAACAACACCCAGCCCTAGATTACAGACTCATGTTCGTGACAGTACGTTAGCTAGCTTCCCTGTGCTCTGCGGTACGTTTGGTGGCTATAATTTGGTAGAAAGAAAACAGTTCCTACATGAAACTGCTCACAACAAAGTCCGTGGATTATTTTAAGTGACAGGGTCATGATCTCTGGAAAGAGACATTGCTTTTGAGTTTTTAAAAAAAATTTTTAGTTCAGTTTTATTGGAGAGAAGGCAGACATCTCTACAGCTGATATCTCAAATACTATACTCACACCAAAACAAACTAGATGAATAAATAGCACTACAGGTAAGAGGAAAAGGGTGAACTGTCCCTTTAAGAATAAAACCTTTCACATGTTGACTCATAGGAGCTCATTTCTTACTACAGTAAATCCACTAAACTAAAAGCAACCGTGGCATTTATAGGCTCATTTTTCACGTCTTGACATGAAAAAAACTGTAGCAAATGAAGTCATTATGTTCCAGCAGTCATTATACCTTCTAGAGAGTTCGAGCCAAAATGTCACCACATCTATTTGAAACTATACTCTTAGAAATGAAGAGTAATTTTCTGACTCCTTTCACTTTAGGAAGTCTGCCTCTAACCTCGAGAGCATATTAGTTAGCAGAGCTGAGAGCAACAGGGACTTCTCCTGTATCTGATAGCTCAGCTGGTCTTTGAAGAAGTTCAGCAGTGGGATTCAGTGTCACAGAGGTTAATTGCTTACACAGGACACCGTGCCTACTGTTCTTAAGTCTGTTCTATGTCATCCATATCTGCCTTGTTGCTAGTTTTTGCAAATTTCTGCCGCATTCCATCAGCCAGGTTTTCGCCCAGTTAATTTACTTTAAGCGGCTCTTTAGCTGCCCTTTGCTTCAAGTTCCATGCTGGTAAACACTTCCATTCAGTCTGCTTAACTGACACCAGTGAATGGTAAAAAGGTTGCAGACAATGCTCAGTTCCCTGTTTGAGGCAGAATCTCATACCCACTTTCCTGTTTATACTACCACTTCCCATGAATATAGATCATCCAAAGTGCAGCCAGTTTAAGTGTACTGTAATGAGACTGATGTAAGTAACACAAGGTCACACCAGGAGCAGAGCTTCGAATTGAAAGAGCAGTAATAAAGAGATAGGGATTTGCCCACACAAAAACCTTAATCTATTTCTCCCTCTTTTGACAGAATTTCAGAGACCACCAAGGTCACGGACGCCAAAGTTGCTTGAATGTAATTACGTTCATTATCTGGTGTTGTACTATGGCTCTGTTATTTAAAATAAATGGGCTCTGGTCTCATTGGCTCCACTCTCCGAAAGATTTTCCATTCTGCTATTGTAAAAGAAGAGCAGCACCCAGCAGCCCTGACCTGCCAGTCACCAGGAAACGTTCGTGATTGACTGATGAGCTTTTACCCTCTGTGTCTGTTTGTCTGTCTTGGAAAGTGGTGGTGTCAGCCTCGTCGCTCGTCCATTAATATTACCTTTTTTATGGCTTAACTGCTTTTTTTGTGTGTAATTAAATCTCAAATGCAGACCCACTTTTTTTTAGCACAAAATCTGAATGTGAATTGGTGTCACTAGCAAGGACTCGCTCTTGAAGAAAGCAGCTTTTGCCTTTTTACTAAGGAGCATTTTCACATAAATTCAGATATAGAATAAAACAAATTATCTAATAAACAAACTCCGATCCATTTACGTTACGACACTTTATACCGCTTTGTACATAGTAGTGCTATATCTTTGGTTTCGGTCAATAAAAATGAAGGATACTTTGTTTTATGAATGTAAAGTTGTATAAAAAAGACCATCTTTCAAGCAGTGAAATAATTTTTTAATACGATTCTTTTTTTCAATTAACCATTTTTGCCCTTTTAATTCCTTGAACAATTTATCGCTCATCAAAAGAGATAGCGATTCATTTTCTGGTGATGGATTAATTGATTATTCAACTTATTATTACTATACAGTTATTCCAATTGAACTGAAAAAGAAAACTCGGCCCTCTGAATCATTAATTCCTAACCAGGGGCAGTTGCAGTTGCCAGGGGAAACTGTATGTGTAAAGACTGTGGAGTAGTTCAGCTTGTTTGACATGATAGACATTCTGATTTGATCAGAAAAAAACTTATATTTGTTATTTAGTAGAAAGTAACCATTCAAATAGACTCGTCCAAAATGTTGTGATACTGATCTTTAATGAACTTGTTGCAATAATCATTAGACTGTTGTAACATCTTAATACCACATGCTGCCACTGACAGTACATGAAAAATAGTTTGCAAGCTAGCAGAGAACTTGAATATGGCACCAAGAGTAATGTATAAACAGGTGAAAGTAATTAATAAATGGTTAAAAGATCCAGCTTCTGCCCCTTCCAGTGATATTATATAAGAATGCAAACTTGACCAAAAAAAAACACCTTTACAATTAAAAAACTATATCATAACAATATCTATTTTTTGTGGGATGTCAACTCCAATATCCACTTTAAAGGAATACTTCACCCCCTAGATGAGCATGTGTATATCAGCCCACTGAAGTTGTGAAGACTTTGTTTTTCACGCACATGTCCATTGAACACAAGATTCCAAATACAGAGAACATTCTTGATGAATTGAAGTCATAGGGGTCCATAACTATATCAGAAGATCAGTCTACAAACTCTAACACAGCTCATGCAGTGTAATTCAAGTCTCATTTATCCAAACATATGCTCAGTACTTTCCAAACAGGCAGCACTTTCAGACGGGGAATTGAACTGAAAATGAAATTTAGCCATGCTCTCTTCAAAGCCAGACTCCATTGACAAAAACAGTAATTTGACCTCATTGAATATGGGAGCTATTGGTCTTTCGCTGCCTTGATCAGTTAGTTTGTTTGTGTTCTTGTTTTGAGAATGCTGAATCCAAAGTAACTCTTTAAAACACCAAGTCACACAATAACACAAACTAACTAACTGGACCAAGCAGCATTAGATCAGTAACTCCTGTGTTTGTCAAGGTAAAATTACTGTTTTTGTCAATGGAGTCTGGCTTTGGAAAGAGTACAGATAAGTTTCACTTTTTGTTCCATTTTAAATAGTAAGGTTTTTAGCAAAAATGCATGTGTTTGGGAAGTATTGAGCATACGGCTGGATAAATGAGAACAAGGTAGTATGAGTGGATACATAGGCAACAGCTCAATACAAAGCAGACAGAAATGAACAGCAATAAATGGAGGCATTTTAAAGAAATACTTCACCCCCCAAATGACCATTTTTATATCAATTATTCACCTAGCATTATGGTGATTAAGTGAACAAAATTTTGGTTTTCTTGTATGCCCTCATGGTGAACAAATTATCAAAAGAATCTTATTGATGCAGAGGGAATCTCTTGCGCTTCAGCCCTTCCGCAATTGGAGGTCGGTGCTTCTCAGAACAGGACAATATAGATCAAAAGACTTTTTTATTTGGACTCTGATGAAGACGCAGTTGGCGTCTAAACGTTTGTCATTAATAAATTCATCACAAGTGATGTGAGTGCTCCAGTGCTTTTCTCGTGGATTCCTCCACGGGGGTTATTTTGAATCTTATTGATGCATTGAAGTCATTGGGGTCCACGTTTAACAACAGCATAACTATATCAGATCTTATCTATGCTCTTTTTAATCCCAGACTCCATTGACAAAAACAGCAATTTAAACTTGTTTAACACAGGAGCTGCTGGTCTACCACTGCCTGGTTCAGTTAGTTTGTTTCTGTTTTTGTGTGACCTTGGTGTTTTAAAGAGTTAATTTGAATTCACCAAAGTCACACAATAACAAACTAACTAACAGATCGAGGCAGCAGTAGACCAGCAGCTCCTGTGTGCAGTGAGGTAAAATTACTGTTTTTGTCAGTGGAGTCTGGCTTTGAAGAGAGCATAGATATGTTTCACTTTTAGTTCAGTTCCCCATCAAAAGGGCTTCCTGTTTGGGAAGTACTGAGCATACGACTGGATAAATGAGACTTGGATTATACCGCAGAAGTTGTGTGAGAGTTTTGTAAATCTCTGTTTTTATACATTTTTGCTGTTGTTAATCGCAAACTCCTATGATTTAAACTCTCTATTTTTGGATTCCTAGTTCACAGTTGAGGCATGAGAGAAAAACAAAGTTGTCTTCATGAATTCACTGTAACATGGGGTGAGTAATTGATATGCAAATGGATGGTGAAGTATTCCTTTAAAATAATCAGCCAAAAGTAATGGATAGATGGTTTAAATATACAGCCTGTTCCCCTCCAAGTGGTAGTTGTAAGAATGCAAACTTGATTAAACCGACCTAAACATTGACAGTTACATGAAACACAACAGTTTTTTTTCTGGGGTTATATCTACGACATCTTTAAATTTAGGGGGTGTTTAGACAAAAAGGTTGGGAACCACTCCTCCTGTTGTGTTTACTGAATTTACTAGGGAGTTCAAACACACCATACTCTTACAATCTAGATAGCAAAGGGACGTTTCCGCAGGCTGCACAGCACCCAGAGGCGACAGGCATGGTGCCAGCTGTATTGGGGCTCCTGGTAATGTATGTCCTCCACAGACTACTCTCCCACTTAACAATGGGATATCCCCAAGAACTCCCCTGAAGCTCCTGCTGTCATTGACAGAGGGTATATACGATACAATACATCCAATCACAGTCTGATCTCTCCTCTCACATCCAGTCACAGCGATGTAAACACCACAACATGGAAAAATGGATTTTGTGATGCTGCTTCCCTGATAGTAATATGGCTCTAATTAGAAATGACTACACACCACCCACACACCTGTCACTTCTCTGTGATGGATATCCAGGTAGTCAGATCCAGAGGCTTGCAGCCAGCGTGGTGAGTTCAGGGCCCCCATATGCTCGTCGTTGTGGCGCTGCAGCTCGCTGTTGGCGTCTCTGCACAGCTGCTTCACACGCTGGGAGAGCTGCCACGCACACACGACGAGCGGCGGCGGCAGGTATACACCCACCCTGGTTTTCCTTGTCGGCTGAGGCACGCTCACGAACACGCAGCGGCTCGGCTTTCTGCTGACTTCGTCATCAAATATTCATGGCTGTCTGCATTAGCTTGCAGAGTTCTAATTGAGTTCTGTATATTCAGACGTGATTAACTCGGTCTAATTCCTCAAAGGAGTGAGCCAATTAGATAGCACTTGCATGAATAGGATTTCACATCTTAGTACGTCTCCAGACTTGCCAAGACAATTATGTGTGTGTATAATTCCGCTGTACAGTGGGTGTAAGCCCACTAAACTCGAGCAGGTCATTATTTCTTATTACTGATCCGCACTACAGGAAATGCAGCTGTCCTATCCATTACAAGCAAGTAAATGAAAAGCATGAGTGTTGTTATTAGAATACACTGTTTGGACAAGAGAGGAGAGAGCGATTCCAAACACCAGGCCCTCTAAACCTTCCTCATGTTTTTTGTCTAAGCACATTTCCTCCCCCCCCCCCAGGAGCGAGCAGGAGAAAAATATCCGTGACCCAATGCTGACCCACCACAATGTCACTCTAACTCATGGCATGAGAGAACTACTGCCGGGGTCTTTGTCAGTTTCTCTCTGTAACCAGAGCAGGAGACATTGCCCAAAGTCCAGAGGGGTCACATTCTGCTGCGGAGCTGAATTTGAGGCAGACAGGCAGGCCGGCCACTTTGCCTGAGTCGGGGAGAGAGATCAGGGTCCCCACTGCCACCTTTTATTCTTTAAAGAAAGGCCTGAGCAAGGCATGATCTGTGTGTCGGCGGTGTCCCTTCACATTGGCTTTTGGCTGATATAAACACTAAGCTAAAATACAACCCAATCCCAAAAAAGTTGGGACACGTTGTAAAATGTACACAAAAACAGAATGCAGTGATTTGCAATTGACATACAGTGGGAGAAATAGGTATTTTAACATGAACAAACAAATTTCCAATGCAGCTGTCCACATGAAATTTAGACCAGACATTGGTGTTAACTAAATAAAACTACACAGATAAAGAAATCATAACATTTCAATCCAAAAAAAATTTTGAACACGCTTACTGAAATTTATTTGACACTTAGAGAAGTATGTGATGATTTGTCTCCCGATAAAAACCTACTTAATATCTGGATTTCAAGATATCAGAGAAATCTGGTGAGCACACATTAGCAGGTGCAAGGCTAGCGGCCTGTCTCCGACATGCCAAACAGTGTCGGAGAAACACTGATTTGTGACGATAAACTGCTTTATACATTGTTTTTACTGCTCTTTATAGCCTGGTCTGTTTGTTTTTGAGAGGACACCTCTGCGGATAATTCGGCTCACAGGTAAAGATCTCAGCAATCCTTACCGCTAGACGCCACTAAATCCCCCTAAATCTTACACACTGCTCTTTTAAAAGAAAAGGTGATGTAACACAGTGGTAAACATGCCCCAGTCCCAACTTTTTTTGGAGTGTGTTGCAGGCATCAAATTTAGAATGAGTGTATATTTACAAAAAACAATAAGATTTAGTTATTTATTTTGTTTAGTTTAGATATTAAATATTTTGACTTTGTACTGTATTTATCTGAATATATTTCAGAAATGATTTGCAAATTATTGCATCCAGTTTTTATCACATTTTACATAGCGTCCCAACAAAGGCCAAAAACAGGAGAAAACAATCTAAACAAAAATGGCAGTTCACCCTTATGGCTTTTTGCAAAGTAATATATGTAGTGCATTGCTATTTACAATGTACTAGTCCATACCCATTGACTACAGCATACCATGCCATGACTTAGTCATACCAAAAATTAGAAAAAACAACAACAGTGGGCCACAGGGGGAGCCACAGCGATCGGTGGCATTTTAACCATTTTTAAGCATTTGTCTGTTGTTATAGCGCCACCCAGCTGCCAATTAGAGTTTTTTTTATTTTTATTTTACCTTTATTTTACCAGGTTAGTCCCACTGAGATCAATGATCTCATTTTCAAGGGAGACCTGGCCAAAACAGTAGCAGCATGAAAAGTAACAGACAAAACACAACACAACAAATACATTAAAAGTAGTATGAATCCAGTGCCAGTGATAACATTACAATACCTACAGACAATGACAAGAACTAACCGATGTATTTATCATTGAGGTTATCAGAACTTTAAAATCAGGCAGCGGGATAAGGCTCCCAAGATTCAAGTCTTTTTGAAGGCTGTTCCAGGTAAGAGGAGCCGAGCACTTGAGGGCCTTTTTTCCCAGTTCAGTCCTTACACTTGGTACAGACAATAGGACAACATCTTGTGATCTCAAGCTATAGCTACCAAATTTCTCCAGTCACCTTGAGGCGTCCTGTTCTACATATCTATCAAGTTTAGTAAAAATCCATATGGTGGTTAGGCCTAGATAAGAAATGAGCTCTCTAGCGCCCCCATTTTGTTTGAAGGGGTCAATAATGGAGGGGTCCCCTCAGATTATGTGTGGTCATATGCCTACAAAGTTGCGTGGTGATGGGTGAAACCCTTGAGATGTTATACACCTTTATGTGATGAGCCACGCCCTCCACAATATTCATTGCCTTATAGAAGCTCAGTTTTAGTAAGTTTTCCAACTTTTGCCAAGAGGGAACTTTAGATATTGGTGCCTAGATTATGTTCACCCAGTTTCATGCAGATCGCTCAAACTTCCTAGGAAGAGATCCATTTGAAGTGTTTTTCAAAAAATTCAAAATGGCGGAAAATCTGTATAACTGGAAGTTATGGGTTCTTGGGGCAAATTTGTTCCTCATGAGGAGAGGCATCTCTGTGCAAAGTTTCATGTCTCTACGACATACGGGGCATGAGATATGCCCATTCAAAGTTTGCAATTTCAGTTGGTTGCTATAGCGCCCCCCTTTGGCCAATTGATGTAATATTGCTTCATTGGCATCCTCCCATGACCCTCTACCACTGTGCCAAATTTCACATGGATTGACCAAGTCAGTCAAACAATAAGGCCAGCTACTAACAAACGGCTCACCCGACATTAAGCAGCACACGTAACAATATAGAGTAGCTCACTGTACTGAGTAAAATCATGCAACAAAACACAGCTTTATGACGCTCAAAACCCGAACAGGAAAGTGACCTGCTGGCAGCTTCGACCCTCAGCACCATCACCGTTGTCCTGGACGTTAAGTAGGCTAAGCCACTACAGCTCAGCCAACCAGCAGCAGCAATGTCATGGGAGGGTCACGCAATTGGCGCGAGGCATCTGCACCTGGAGAGAAACAAAGATCCTCACAAGGAACAAGAGCTGTCACCCTCCTGAAACATCACTGCTGCCACATGGTATAGAAGATATCCGATAAAAAAAATACGGCTGGCTGTAACATCTGGAATCTGGATTCTAAGAAATGCGCATGAACTAAATTGAACTAACATTTAAAGGTCCAGTGTTTAAGTTTTAGGGGGATATAGTGGCATCTAGTGGTGAGGATTGCAGATTGCAACCAGCTGAAACTTCTCCTGGTTAGAATTTCTCCATTGTTCATTGTTCAGGACGTTTTCACAGAAAGCAGAATTATCCACTGAGGTCTCCTCCTCTCGAATACAAACATACCAGGTGATTAAAACTGGTAAAAACATTGAATAAAGCAGTTTCACGTTACAAATCATTGTTTCTCTGATGCCGTTTGATGCATACAGTTTTTGTTAACTTGTCAAAAAGGTGTAGGAAGTGAATCCTGAACAGGCGGAGCTGCCGTTTGTGAGAAGGATCTCAGGGCTCATAAAGCATCCAGGCCGGGATATAAACTAAACGTAAAAAAAACAAATCAGGATAGGAGGCACTGACAGGATGCCGTCCTATTCCTGTACGCGCTGGTCATCCATAACGCGGTGTGAATTTATCACACGGACAGACAGGCCGAGCTGAGCTGAGCAGGGCGGACCTGCACTCAGAGGAAGCGGGGCCGTTCCAGGTCAGACAGCAAGAACCTCGGTGCACTCGTCCTGACTGAGTGGCGTGCACACAGATGAGTGTCACAAATGCTCCGTCTGTGAATTATGCGGCCGATAGTTTCAAGGTCAGTGATCCTCGGAGTTAGCAAAACCATTAGGAGAATCACTTTACACTGCGTGACATGCTCGCTCACACCCACACGTAAACACACACCTCAGTCATCCAGGCAGCACAGAAGATACGAGTGGGTGATTTACATAACACGCTTATAAATGACAGGATTCTGTTAAGGAGTCAAGTCATGTTAATATATCTTCATATGCTCACACTGCGGGCCTGATGCTTACACACTGCACAGACAGATGGACGGAGTCAGGATGCCAGGAAGCGACGGTCACTGGAAAGCAATCACTGATATGTAAAATTAAATTTAAGCTGAATGTCAAGGGCTGGTGATGGGATCATGTCGGGGGGTCTTGGAGGAGCTGGACCGCAGGGAAGGGAAGTGGCAGTGGGTGGCTCACTTGTTAACCTTCACGGGATGAGGTGGGAGAGATGATCATGATCACTGAGCCTGACCAGCTGAAAGGAAACGCACACACACACACATTTACACACAGACCTCTCCACCTCTGCGGCCTGAGCAGACCACAGATCAGGGAAGGGTGATGCTCCCACAATCCCTTCACAAATGTGTGGAGATTTAAATGAGCTCCCGACCTCCCTCAACCAAAGCAGATTTCTGGCACTTTCTGCGGGCCAAGACCTCCGTGATTTGGCTGAAGAATGTGCAAAACAAGTTTTTTCTTCCCTTTAACTTCAACCACAGAAAACCAGTTTATTGCTTTGTCTAAAGGTTTTTCATCAAGGTGTCTCCCAGAACCTCTTCATTATTGTAATCTACATTTTTCTACGACTTTAGCAAACATCGCAGTGACGGAAATACTCTGTTGGGAACGGTGTCCACAATTAGGATTCACACAGCAGCATCAGTGTCTGTAAACACTGACATGCGGACAGTTTTGCCAAATCTGCTTTTTAAATATGCATGAACAGAAGCTGGTGCCAAGTCAGCTGTGAGTGAGGTAGCTCTGCTTCTTCTTCTTCCTGAAAGCACTTCAAATAATAGAAGACCCACACAGATACACTGTAAAATGAAGACGAGAGCTCTTTAGCCGTGACCTTTGCTTTCATAGTTTGTTGTGGAGTATTTCAGCCATAGTACGTGGAGCTGTGAAAGAGTAGTGTATTTAATAGGGTGGTTTTGTAAATGAATTCATGATCATTGGAAAGAAAGTTAAAAGTTTAACATCTTTAGTGTATTTCAGGGATCTTTGTGAGTGGGGCTCATAGAGAGTTCCACCATGCTGTATAAAAACTAAAGTTGCAGAAAGTGGGACAGAGTTGTGTCGCCTTTAAGCATCAGGGGGTAGCAACAGCGCCGAAATGATGTCTGTATAAAGAGGAAAACTGACAGGACAGGACCATGGGCAACACGGGTATGAAATTTTGATGACATGTTATGCATACGACCCATTCGGAAGATTTAGAAAGTAGCTGTTAGCAGTCAGCAGCTAACTCGAATGTCCTCAACAATGAGGTCCGGGAGCTCCTTACCCTCCGAGCAGAGGACTAGAACAGCCGTCACAAAACAGAGATGATAAATGGTTGTTATTGCCGTGTTACGCCATTATTATTGTTTTTAAGGTGCCGCTGATGCATATGTTACATGTCACACTAGAGGCCGATGCTGTTGTGTTACACATCATGCCCATCAACCCTCTTTTGCCTCCGTAATGCCGGCATGCTGTCTAGAATCACACACTGGAGCGGCATGAGGCCATTGTTGTTTGATTTGTATAAAAATACAAAGGCAGCTTTAAGAAGAGACATTGTAGCGGCCCTAATTGCGCGATCACCCCTCGCACAGTTGTCATGAACAGTGAAATTAGCTGTAGACACCAAAACTGTTTTTTGTTTTTGTTTTTTTAATACCGGGCGGTAAACATGCTTATTTATGCTGTAAAGTTTGGCATTGTAACAGGGCGGTCAATGGGAACTGACTGGAGCCAGCCTCAAGTCACCATTACAGGAAACTGCGGTTTTTGGCTCGATGGCAACCTCAAGGGCTGAAAAATTCAAACAAAGCCCTCTTAATGGTCAGAAAGCAGCAGGTGTCACAGTTTCCCTTTAAAATATGTGTAGTATATTTATAGCATGGACAAAATAACAAATTAAATGCACTCTAATAAAATAGCACAGCACTAAAACTTACCAGTGTGACGTTCATGAGCTGTTGTGTCTGTTGAGACTCTCAGGGCAGTATACACTTGTCAACATGTTTAAAGGAAGATGTCGACATTTTGGAAATATGCTTTTCACTTTCTGGCCTAGAGCTGGATTAAAACATTGATACCACTCTCATATCCGTGTCAAACATTTGCAGCCAGCAGCCGATTAGCTCGTCCGTCCAAAGATAGCATATTAGCTAAAAGAGAGCTCATTCATTAACATGATATTTCTCATTTACATAAAGGGTAACTTCCATATTTTTCAATCTGGAGCCTGTTTTCCCATGTTTCCCAAGTGACTAATGGGAGCAACAATTTTTTTAATTGGTCCTGTATTAAGCGAGAGGACTGCAGCCAGCAGCGGTGACACAGGCTGCAGTGTAACCACTTGGGGCATGTTCCCGCCATCAATTTTAGGCTCGGATTTATTATTCGAAGTGTCTAACAACATTATGGGAAGGATCTCTACAGAGATAGACCTTTTTGTGTAACCAGAAACTGTTCGGAAAACGCTATCACCAAACCCACCAGACTCCATTTAAATAAACAGTAATTTTAGGGCCAATAAAGGGCAGCATATTGTCACATCAAACTGGGTGAATTAAGAATTAATCTGACCCAACCCGGTTGGTGATTGTTGGAACAATGAAAAGACGAACCAGTACATTTTTTGTGAGTTTCATTTTGTTTCTATCGTCTTAAAAGTGTGTCTGTTTGACGCTGATAAATTTACTGTTTATTGAAATGGAGTCTGGTGGAAGTGACTGTTTCTGGAAAACATCAAGGATCTTACTCTTTAATAAAAAGGTCTATCTCTGTAGGGATCATTGAGCCAGTCATTGGCAAAAATTAGCACTGCTAGTGGACGACAGTGTGCATATACCCTAAGTAGTTGCAATGCAGCCTGTTCCGAGGCTGCTGGCTGCAGCCCTCTCACTCAATAATGGACTAATTTCTAAAATTGTTGTTCACATTAGTCACGCATACACAGAGACATGGGAGAATAGGTCCAGGGTTGCAAAATCCTTTAATTTGATAAAAACTGAAGTGTGAAAACAGCCAGTTGTGGTTTAACTCGGGGTGAGCTGGACACAGTGATTTACTGGAGTTGTGTCATCACCGTGAGGTTATTAGGCAACCAGCAGAGAGTCAAGGAAGTCCCTGCACCCAGTTAAGAAGCTAATCAGCTGCTGGAGCTAGCTTCATACTCTGCGTATAGACCAAGGTTAGGCAATTTTGGGTGCTTTATTTACCAAAAAAAGTATCAGTTCCTTTAAAGCTGTAGTTTGTGGTTTGGATCAGACTGAATTATGTGTGATTTTATTTTAGTTGACCCATGCAGTTTGTAACTTTCTCACTTTCTCTATAGTATCACCTCACTATGAGTCATTGTTCTTTCATCTTTATTATGTCTCACTCCTTCTTGCTTCTCTTGTTTCACAGCTCCTCCTGTTGAAAAATAAGCACATATATATATATATATATATATATATATATTTATATATATATGTTGTATTTGTAAATATATCTGTTGGAAGGATTATTTCTAGTCCTGCTTGATTGACCCATTTTAAACAATAAAAGAGAGAGAGGCTGCTTGTCAAGGTTCATTAAGTCAGCAGACACCTTCCCTCAGGAAGTCGGAGGGTCACTGATTTGACTCATAGTTCACGACCAAGTCAGCGTCTCTTATTCTCTGCAGAGGAGCACAGCAGCGGCGCTCGGGCCTTTCTTTCGAACAAGCGCTTGTTAGATATCGCCGAGCCACCTTCAGTAGGGTGTAGTTAATTCACACAGCATGGCCTGGCACTGACCAGCACATTCTGTGAGGGTCTGGACACACACACACTGAATCAGATCATCTGTAAATTTGGCCTGCTCTGAGTTCAGCGTGCCAGGTCATAAATCGCGTGCAGTCTCACTGAACTCCAGCCTGCCTCCTGTCAGCCCGACTTGGCCATGTGAAAAAAATAAAAGAACAGATAGGTGTAAAATGTGTGTTGTGGGGATGGTGAGCGGCTTAAACTTTGCAATATGCCACAGCACATTTCCAACTGTTTACTGTCTCACCTGCAAACATGGAAAATACAGCTTTGTTCCAGCTTTGTTTTACCTGTAGCTGCACAACCCACAGACTGAATCATTCGGAGGCTGAATCCTTGAACCCTGAGTGAACCAGTGATGCAAGTATTGATTTATATCATGTAGTTAAACAGTTTTAATATAATAGTTGAGACTGCAGCAGCATTTAAATACAGTGAATAATAATGAGTTGGCAACTGTTTTGATCATCAATCATTTGTCCATTTCCAAACAAAAAATGGCAAACATTTGATGTTGAAAGCACGTTAAATTGGGAGGACTTGCTGCTTTTCTTCTCGTCTTGTATATCATAGTCAACTGAATATAATTTAAAGTAGGGCTGGGCAGTATATCAGTGTTATCTTGATGAGACTAGACATCATCTCAGTGTTGCCTTTTCTTGGTTTTAAAGGCTGCGTGACAGTAAAATGATGTCAATTTCTGATCTTACCAGACTGTTTTAGCTGTTGTTTTATTTTGCCTTTTTCAACTCAGTCATTATATCCACATTATTGATGATTGTTTGTCAAAAATGTCAATGTGCAGATATTTTTTGAAAGCACCAAAGCATCCCAAAATATTATCGCAATATCGATATCACGGTATTTGGTCAAAAATAACATGATATCTGATTTTCTTTATATCGTCCAGCCCTAATTAACATACCCGTCTCCAGTGTGTAGAGCTGAGTGTGGGTTTATTATAGTAAAAACAACAATGAATAGAGGATTGTGTGACGGTGGAACATTTTCAGTAAGATGCACGGAATGTAAATATTCGGCCTCTGTGTCAAAGGTTTGAACTTAAACAAATGTTCTATATGCGTTTTTTATTTTTTGTTTTGTCTCTGCTATAGACGGCCTTTACTCTGGTAGTTTGGGTTCCAGGGGGCCAATCAGCTTCCAGATGGGGTCAGTGTCTGTGGCGACCCCCATGTGCATGCAAGACTCAAACAAAATGGGAAAGCACTCGTTGTTAGGGGAGGGGAAAAATTGATACAGGATAGTATTGTGATTTTTTTTTGTGGCAATATCGTGTCATCACAAGGTGCCAAGTTTTTTTATCATGGAAATTATTTGTATGACTAATACAGATTAAACGTTAGGTAGCCTACTAGAATAATATAATCACTTGTTTTACAGTCCTGCAGATATATTCTGTTGCTGCTGCAAAAATGGCTGAAGTGCAATGAACGGACTAAAAACTTATATCGCGATATATTTCATCCCAATACTCGGCATATCTCAGCATATTTAAAACAGTAATAATAATGTGTCGTGACTGAAGTATCGTGATAGTATTGTATCATGGATCCTATTAATTGTCAACCTTATAATATCTTCATAATGTTGATACTAAGTTATTGTGATATTTGATTTTCTACTTGTCGCCCAGCTCAAACTTTTAATATAATAAAGACTGCAGAAGTTTTTTAAATGCCATGAATAATAATGAGTTGGCAACTATTTTGATAATCAGTTAATTACCTATTTTTAAGCAAAAACGGCCGACTGTTGATAGTTCCACCTGCTTAAATGCTGCTTTTCTTCTTTTTGAATACATTATAGTAAATTTAATATAGATTAAGGGGCTTTGAGGCGGGTTAATTAATTGAGAAAAGTATCTATAAATGAATCAAAAGTTGTGGCTTCTCCAGCTATATCGTCGTTGATTTTAGAAATGTAACAAAGATATATATAAGTATATATATCTACACACACACACATACTAGAAAAAAAAATACAAAAAAGAGATTAACACACATTAAACACACACACACACACACACACACACACACACACCCCTAAATAATGAATGAAATTAAATGAATTAAGATATACAGGTTTGTGTTAGGGTGATATACCTTACTGGGTTTTAATTGACTTGTAGATGATGTACATGTTTGAGCAGAAATGGAATACAAAATATTTTATTGTCTACTTTTTGCGTGCTTAAGTTAGAAATTTGTCTTTGGTTTGCTTCTACAAAGTCTATTATTAGAGAGAGGACATTAAGCCTCATCACATCACATCCAGACAGAACACATTAGAACACATTATCATAAAAACACAATACACAATGAAAGCTACGTTAAAAGAATTACCAGGTACCTTATGGTGAGGACTGAATCAAGGCTAAAACTAATAAAGTAAAGTATAAAGGAAATATCATTGGATCCAATAAATTCATGAGTTACAAGCTGATTTACTGGAGAAATTGAGAAAATGATCCGGCTTCATTCAGGTTCTTTAAATAACAGACTGAAAGTGACACTAAACGATGTGAGCTGTCTGACCGTCTGAGCCGCTGCCTCTCTGTCTCTGTCAGGCCTGTGTCTCATGTTCAGAGCCGAGCACATGGGACCTCTTAACTCCCTGTAACATGCTTTGTTTGCCATCACACTCCTCATTCCAACAGACAGCTGTGTCAAACGTCATTTGGGAGCCCGTTGCTAAATAGTGGGAAGCTGGACCCGGGCTGCGCGAGCATCAGCGTGCTTTGGAGTAAGACCATGATAGCACTTTGTAGCAAAAGCTAACGGGTTACAATGAGGGGGAAAAGGGGCCACAATTGACTTTAACGCACTCCACTCACCCCTCAGTTCAGCAAGAGGCTGTCTGACCTAAATTCACTTTACCTCATCTGCCTAGACATTTGTTTAGCCTTCTGGGCAAACACTTAGAGAAATGTATGAGGGAGAGAGGGGGAAAAAAGAATACATATGCTTGAATACATCACATTTAGTCAGGGGAAAGCAAAACCCGGACATCTGCAGACATATACAGCCCTCTAGTGGCAAACTGCAGAGGACCTGGATGTCTGACAGAGAGGGCATGAAGTGATGTATGCCGAATTTCCTTAAACCATCTGTGGAGGTTGTGCCCAAACACACACTGAGACTCATGTACGTTTTCTGTTTTGACATCGGTTTGTGTAACAGGCCTGCTAAATGTTACCTAATGCCGAATAAAAGGAGTCACGAGCGAATAAAAAACAAGCGAGGCTGAGCGCAATGAATGAATTGAGGTCATAGAATCTTACCATCAGAGAGAAAGAGAGAAATTTTGTCTTTTGAGTACTGTACTCATTACAATGGCCCGGAGGAACTGTGTGCTGTGAAATCATATGCTCTAGTTAAGCTAAACAAGGGCAAGGTATTCCCACATGAAGGGCAGATGAGAATAAGTAAGTGGGAATGCAGACAGATGAGTAAGAGTTGAGGATGGTTTAGTGCTGTTTGGCCCCGGTATCTTACTCACATTCTCAGGTTGCAAATATATTCTCTCCCTCTCTCTCTCCGTCTCTACCTCTACCTCTCTCTGTCTCTGTGTGCGTGCATGAGGCAAACCTCAAGGGCTCAGTGCAGCGAGCTCATTAAAGGCTTCATTCCACTTCCAGGATCGAGCAGGATTGCAATATGGACATTGTTTATACACAAATGTTGCCCTGGGAATAATGTTTATTTCTATTACCGTCTTGAAGGGAGGGGAAAAAAAGACAAATAAGAATGCAGAGCTTGTCTGCACACATTGCTTTTCATGAAATAATGCCTCTCCAGGAGTGCTTTGAAGAAACGGCCATTTTTCAAAGCACCTTCTCGCAGCCTGGAGTCATACATCAGCTGCTCTCATCCGCTGCCCTCTCACCCTCCAATGACACATGAGAGACAAAAGTCAGACAGCACACGGAATCATGTCAGGGACGTTTTTACATCGTAGTCTCAATGAACCTCATCCTGTAAAGCTGCCTTTGCTCATTAGCATATAGACTATAAATGTCACTGCACGTGCTCCGCAGCCGGACAGGCGGGAGCTGGGAGTTTACCTCGGCCGAGCGGTCACACAAGTGTCATTTTAAACGGCAGGGCCCAGCGGTGCGTCTGGGAGGCAGCCGATGACGCAGCGCAGTGTTGCTACACACCCCGAGCTGTGTTTGGAAACACTGAGGCAGCTTGCTACTACAGTGGGAGCCAATGGGAACAGCTGAACCGTGCACTCTTTAGCCCAGCCAAGCGCAGAAAAAGAGGGGGAGAGCAGAGAGACAGAGATCCAGGAAATGCCTGAGCAAGAAGCAGCGACAGCGGGGCCCGTCAGCTCCACACACAGCCACATCAGGCCGCACATTGATCACCCTCACATGATATATCCATCCCCAGTAATTGCATTGCTGTTTAGAGAGGCAGTCGTTATTTATGAAATATTGAAATAACAAATGGCATCTCCCGGTAGATATTAAGAAGAGAGATGCCACAGATAAGTCAGAGGCAGGCGGCTGCCACGTCCCCCCGCGGGCCGCTTGCCCAGTCGCCTGGCTGCAGAAAACCTGCAGTCATCACAAAGTGGAAATATTTACTGCTCGCACTCTTGCATATGGGAGGATGAAGTGTGGGCGAGGGCAGCTGAAAAATGACTGTGTTTGTGTTTCGAGAGGAGCGCTAATCAGATTCCTTCAGCTTCAGAGGCATTTGAGGACAGCCGAGCTAAAGGTCCTGAGAGTGGATTTATTTGTTGCACGGGCACGAATGGGCGCCACGCCATCTGATGTGTAACACAGGCAACAGGAAGTTAAAAGCCACATGCTCAAAACAGGAGAAAATGCTACAAAACTTTTCTAAATGTCTCATACTGGTTAGAATTTGTTAGCAGACAAGTGCTAATTGTAAATAAACACTCAAAGGGCCTTTAGAAATGAATCATCAGAATCACTACATTCATCATCAGGTTTGTTGTGTAATCGTGTGGGTGTCTGTGGGTTTGTGTCTGCAGAACACCCTTGAGACCTGCACCATCTGCAGTAAGCCCATCATGGAGCGCATCCTGCGGGCTACAGGGAAAGCCTACCACCCTCACTGCTTCACCTGTGTGGTGTGCCACCGCAGCCTGGACGGCATCCCTTTCACCGTGGACGCGTCCAACCACATCCACTGCATCGAGGACTTTCACAAGTACGTAGTTAAGGTTTTCATCGGGTTAAAAATAAATGTTTTTGTATCAACAAATGATCAAATGACTTTATGTAACATGTGCTCACAGTGACAAACTCACAGAGAATGAAACTCTGCAGTTCCCCTCAGCTCATCATTTTATGGTCCTGTTGGCAGTGTTTGATTCAGTCTCATCTTTGTCCTTCCTGATACAGCAGGCCACAGTTTTCAAAGAAAAAGCTCCGTACTGTACGCTACCAGCGTCAGATTTCAGACAGACGAAGTTAGCAACTAGTTAGTGAGTCAAAAAAATCATAGAATTGTGAAACTGTATATCATAAAATCAAGTAAGATTTTAAAAGAGTTGCAGCAGTATGAAGTGTACAAAGAATGAATTTCAGACTTGTATCAGGAAATGTAAAATATTTAGCGAGCTGGCTTCCCTGATATGTATAGGTAGTGTGTTCCATAGCTTTGGGGCGTAATTGACAAAGGCTGCATCCCCAGTCTTCTTCAGTAGTCCGAAGAATGTCCCATAGGACCAAAAGCCCATTTGTCGGACAGCCTGGCATCCAGAGAACAAATTGTTCTGAAGGGCCGTTACCCTGAAGCACATGGCTAATTATTACACAGAATGACATCACTGGACCTCCATACTCTGCCTC
Organism: Epinephelus fuscoguttatus; assembly: GCF_011397635.1. NCBI lineage: Eukaryota > Metazoa > Chordata > Actinopteri > Perciformes > Serranidae > Epinephelus > Epinephelus fuscoguttatus. The sequence goes on from NC_064761.1 coordinate 37,698,573, forward strand.
TGATTGGGTAGCACTCATCGCCTTCGTTGGTTGTGTCCATAAGGTTTGAGTGGTGAGGTCAGTTAGAAGCAGAGTAGGGCGGGTCATACCTTCGACGTAGCAAGACGGTCCGATGATGTCATCCTGCATAATAATTAGCTCTGTGCTTCTATTCAGGAGAGTGCTGTCAGAGAAATAATCCTCAGAGCAAAGCACATTTGTTTTCAGTATACCAGGCGCTGTGACAAATGGCCTCTCAGTACAATGGGACATCTTTCGCATGATTTTGGCTCCAGGATTATGAGCTGTTGGAAAAATGGCACAGCACTCCAGTAAACATAGTGGAGCATTCAACAGCTTGAGTCAGAGCTAAAAGGAAAGGGAATTTTCGATGACATTAGTCAGTGGTGATATATGTCTACTTTCCTTTACCAATTTCAAAGACTTAAAATAGCTTCAAAATTGTATTATTTGCTGTCAGAGTTAGGGGTTAGTGTTGTTAGCTAGCAAGCTACTTGCGGTTTCATCCAGTCTAAGAAATGCCGTGATTTTGTTTGTCCAGGTTAGCAGTTTTACCCTGATGCTAGTACTTTTGCTAAGCTAAGCTAAACACATCCTCTCATCTAACTAGACGTTTTACAGGAAACTGGCATACCATGTCTCCAACTTTCCTTTAAGCTGCATAAATTACCGTTTTCATATAAATAATTATTCATAGATAATTATGACTTGATTCTATGGAGGATTTTAGCATCTTTCATCGTCAAAATTGCTGCCTACCTACTTTTGTTTATACAGAATACGCCTTTTTCAGGGCAATGGGGGGCGTGAGCAAGTAACAAAACGTGTAGCTCAGTGTGTGACGTAAACAGTGACGTGGGAGGGAAGCCACGGCTGGTCAGTCCTTTGGTGATTCTCTCTTAAGTCGGCCCGTTCTTCACCGCCCCCCTCATCTGATGGTTAATGGCCTCTTTGTTTGCGAGGGCAAGGAGGGCGCACAATTCCTTGTCTCCCCAGTTGCTCATCTTTACAGTGTCTGTCAGGTTTGTGTTTCCCTCTTGCTACTAGCTGCTCGCTAATTCCTGCTGTCAGCTGTTTCCTGTTTATCCACCGCCAGTGGGTCGCACGTGCCGCATCATCAACAGCCCCTCCCACAAGTCTTCAACAGCCCCTCCCGTTGTGGAAGGCAGCCTCTGTCTTTTTAAACCAAAAGGGTTCCGCCAATATGTCTCCCTTACGGGGCGGAAAATTGGGCACCTCGGATCAACTTGCCAATCTGGCTCTGTGTGACTAAACGCTCACAGCTTGCCGGCAAAACGCCCCAACATTCGCGGAAAATCTGGCAGTGCAAAAGGGGCTGTAGAGACAGACAGCCATTCACACTCACATGCACACCTAGGGGTGATTTTAGAGTCACCAGTTAACCTGCATGTCTTCGGACTGTGGAAGAAGCCGGAGTACCCTGAGAAAATCCACGCAGGAGAACATGCAAACTCCACACAGAAGGGCCTCTTTTAACTAAATCAGAGTTAAAGGAGCTCCATTTGATATTCAGAGCATATCTATGATTCAGACATTTTCTGCACACAGCTCTCTACATGAAAGTGACTGACCCAGTGGATGGCAGCTAACGATGCTAACAGTGTGAAGAGTGCTAACAACAGCAACAGTGCTGACAGAGCTAATGGTGTTAACCTGAAGGGAACCAGAGGGTGGGCGCTAAGCGGACTCAACGACACTGTCCCGATATTGGTGGTAACCGCCGTATGAGCACAAAAAGCTGTTTGCTGCTTTATTATATCAACGCTCTTAATATCATATAGAGCTCATTTAAAAGACGAGTGAATGTTCAACTTAGATTTGGCAGATTCGACTCCAAATGAGCGCTAATGTTGTTCTTTGTCAGCCAAATGTGTCGGTTTTGTATTTACAACTTGTTCCACTTCCCCCAAGGGGCTAAATCAACTAGTTCTGCTTTAAAATCTTTAAAATCTGTTACTCTCCCTATGTGTATTTCAGCCTAATCAATCTGAGATCTTGGTGCTTCCCTTTTGGGAAATATTGCGGGTAATGTCACAAGCCCAATGACCTTATGAAATGTGGCTGTGGACATGAATTTAATAGTAAATTCCTGTCATTGTGTCACACTCCACCGATTGCATAACCAGCACCTTACCAGAAATGTTCCTTTACTCAGTGACCAGAAGGGAAACAGAAGTAAACAGCTGGCTCTTGGTGTGAGTGCACAGCTTTTTCTTTGTGGAGTAGCTGCACTGGGCCGTTGTTTAATTCCACATGACAAGTGTGACCTCAACAGCGCAGCCCTTTGTGTCGAGGAATAGTCACGCCTGCGCCTGAGCCTTTTCTCTGGCTAATACAGTGCAGCTGTGGTTCCCCAAAACCACACATCCCCTTCACTTCCTGATTCCCATGCATTCAATCGGCATCAGAAATTGAAGTGTCCACCGGCCATCAGTCACCTGACAGGACCTGAGAATCAGTGTGCTTTTCATATCCTTAGTGATCCTTTTGTTAGATAAACTTCTTCCTCCTGAAGGCATTTCCAGAGTTACCGATTCGAGAGCTTGAAACTTTTTCTGTGAAATTCAGTTGTAATATTTTGTAAAAATCCCACAACTTGTTTAGCTTTTCCTTTTCTGTTTATGTGAAATATTTCAGAGAAGGGCAAATTTAGCTTTTAGTGCCACCTCGATGGTTGAGTGAATCAAAATTAAACTAAAAGGGCACTTGAAGAGCGCAGACCTTCACCAAGGCCAAATGCCCCATCTCGTAATGTGAACAAAAGTGAAAAATAATTCATATATCCGCCCTGTGATTTGGATTCACTCCAAAATTTAATGGGTTCTTACTTGGCCCAGGCTATACTCTTCCACCAACTTTCTTAAAAATTGGGCCAGTAGTTTTCCTGTAATCCTGCTGACAAACAAAAATCAATCAAAAAAACATAACCTCCTTGGCGGAGGTAACAGCAGAACAAAATGCACAAGCTATGTGTTTGTCTTTGTTTAAAATGAATGTTTCATAAAGTGTAAGCACCGTTGTTCTTTATAACATCATGTATTTTTACTGGTGTGTGAAGAACTGAAACAATTTGTTGATAGATCGGTCAGTCAAGGGGTCCCAAACATGGGTTGGGACCCCCACAAGAGGTCATAAGATAAACCTGAGGGTTCGTGAAGTGATTATCAACAGAGAGTCGACACTTCATCCCAAATTCAAAAATATATATTTTTATTCTTACCTGTTGAATCTCAGTCTAGATTGTTTTGTCATGAGTTGCTGAGTGTTGAAGATATCGGCTGTAGAGATGTCTGTCTTCTCTCCAACATAATGGGACTAGATGGGACTCGGCTTGTGGTGCTCAAAGCGCCAAAAAAATACACCTGAAAACCTCAACAGCAGTGTGTCTTTCAAGAAATCATGACCTAGTTACTCAAGATAATCCACAGATGAGCAGCTGAAGAAGAAGAGATTTTCTGTCCCTCGAACTACATCCGCCAATTGTGCAACCGCACAGAAGGAAGTGTGCATCTTCACGTGAACAAGAGGCTTGTGCCCGTGACAACATGAGATGTAAACATAATGGCGTCCTCCTTGGCTGAGCCTTAACATTGGCGAGCTCAGTGGTGCTAGGTGAGCTAGCAGAAGATGCCCGCCTCATGAGACAAATGTTTAGGAAATGCTGTACCAGTCAATTGACAGAAAATTATTTGGAAAAAAAATGTTAATGGTTGATTAATTACACATTGTGTCTTATCCAGCTCAATTGATTAATAAATCAGTTGATAAATAACAGAAAGCATCAAATCCTTATTTTTACATTCCATAATTTAAGTTATTTCCCATCCATCCATTTTCATCCTCTTACCTGGGGCCGGGTCGTGGGCGAAGCAGGCCGAGCAAAGCACCCCAGACATCCCTCTCCCTAGCAACACTTTCTAACTCATAGGGGAACCCAAGGTGTTCCCAGGCCAGATGAGATTTGTAATCCCTCCAGCCCCGGAGGCATCCTGATCAGATGCCCGAACCACCTCAACTGACCCAGAGCAGAGCAGCGGCTCTACTCCGAGCTCCCTCTGGATGTCCGAGCTCCTCACCCTATCTCTAAGGCTGAGCCCAGCCACCCCACGGAGGAAACTCATTTCGTCTGCTTGTATCTGCGATCTCATTCTTTCGGTCACTAGCCAGAGCTCATGACCATAGGTGAGGTGTGGGGCGTAGATGGACCAGTAAATCGAAAGCTTCGGCTTCTGGCTCAGCTCCCTCTTCACCACAGCAGTCCGGCGCAGCACCCGCATCACTGCAGAAGCCGCACCAAACCACCGATCCATCTCTGAACAAGACCCCGAGATACTTGAACTCCTTTGCTTGAGGCAGTAACTCTCCCCCAACCCAGAGAGGGCAATCGGTTTCCGGCAGAGAACCATGGCCTCAGATTTGGAGGTGCCGACTCTCATCCCGACTGCTTCACACTCGGCTGCAAACTTGATTATAAGGATTTTTTTTTTGTGGTTGCTGTAAGTGAAACATCTTTGGGGTTTTGAGCTGTTGGCCAGACAAGTCAAATAATTTGAACACGTCAGCTCAGGCTCTGGTGGGATCAATTCACCATTTCGCGACGATTTATAAACCAAACAATGAACTAATTAATCAAGAAAATATCAGGAAGGGAGTAATGATGGTTTCACATTGTCGTTGGAGGTCCCAATATGTTCTACTGTTCTGAGCTCGTTTCTGTTGCTGGTTCTGTTTCACAGGAAGTTCGCTCCACGCTGCTGTGTGTGCTCTGAGCCTATAATGCCAGCACCGGGCCAGGAGGAGACCGTCCGTATTGTGGCCCTGGACCGCGACTTCCACGTGCAGTGTTACCGCTGTGAGGTATGCTCTCTATGTGTTTTTATCTCCTCTGGCATGTGGGCTCTCTATAATTAGCCCTGCTGGTTATGTTCCGTGTTGCAAAGCTCCAGGTGACAGTCATTAAGGCATGAAGGTAGAAGGCATATCGTGCATGCCCGTCCCCCGAGTCACCTTTTCAGCGAGACTGAATCATCCCTCTCTTACCTGCCTCGAAATAGCTTTCCATCTCTCCTCTGCAAAGTTCATGGACTTACATAGTATCCAATCTGTCAGCCGCCGCTCGCCGACTGATAAGCAGCGCTGAGACATTACGTGCCCGGCTAAAAGAGAAGTAACGTGTCACATTGTCAAAGAGCCGTGCCAGTGTGAGTACACAGAGCGTTTGGCAGACATAAAGGTCAAAGGAAAGCAAAGCAGATTAGTTCAGCTGAAGGGGCTCAACAAGAGAAGAATTTTGTCACCAGGGAGACATGAGTAGATGGAGTTGTAATTCTCAGAGCGTCTGTGTGTGCACGTGAGTGTGCATGTGTGAGTGTGTGTGTGTGTGTGAGAGAGAGATGTTAAGAGTGTAACCCAGTGTCACAGACAATGAGAAAATAATACCAAAGCAATATGTGTGAGTCTGTATGTGTGTGTGTGTGAAGTTGTCCACATGGTGGGTGTGTGTGTGTGTGTGTGTGTGTGTGTGGTTATTACCCTGTAAGAAGAGGGTAGAGAACACACTGTTTTACAGATGCTGGATCAGAAAACAAACTGAAGGCTGGAGTCAGACCAAAGATCCACACACTGTGCCAGAACAGAGAAACATTTCGATTTAAGAGATCTTTTTCAGGCTTTGTCGAGTAAACAACACGGAGCAGAGCGAGAGATGTACAGACACAAATACAATTATCACTCAGGTCTTATGTATGATCTGCTTGATTAAAGGCATCACACACTGGAGACATTTTTATCAGTAGATTGTTTCTGTAATGATTATTTATTACTACTGTATTCAAGGAACTGACAACCATTCATTTTACTGTGAATTGAATGACCTAGCGAAGAAGCGATGTAAAAAAATGTTTGGGGTTTTTTTAAAGATATTTTTGGGCATTTTTAGCCTTTAATTGATAGGACAGACAAGTGTGAAAGGGGGAGAGAGAGAGGGAGTGACGAACCCGGGCTGCTGCGGCAACAGCCTTGTACATGGGGCACCTGCTCTACCACCAAGCCACCAACGCCCCAGAAGCGATGTAATTGTTTTTCCGAACAAGGTCGATTTTTCTGAGCTTTAGCATCACAAATAAAGGCATCCTCCAATCACATTGTATGAATCTGATGTTGATGGCAAACTTTCATGCTCCTTTCAACCTTGATTTGCTCCTTCCAGTCTTACCTTTCACAATAAAAGCCCTGCACACATACACTGTGTAGCTGTTTAGCAGATGGGACTCATATTCATTTTGCTAAAATGCTAAAAGCAGACTCAATGAAATTGCAAATTTCTGTTGCTGCCAGTATGAATACTTTTAATTAGGGATGTCAGTTTCTGTTTTGTTTTTTTTTTTCTCCATTTTTTTTTCCCCCCCGGATAGCCGTCACCCATTAACCAGGAACTAACCAGTTCATTTTCAGAAGAAAAAAAAAGCAAAATGACATGAGACACAAGGCTCTTACCTTTCTTCTGGCACTTCATTGGTTCAGTGAGCTTTAGCGCTACATTTCAAAGTGCTATTCATTTTGAGGTGGTGACATTTTAATGTTTTGTTTTGTAAATGTTTTTCCATTTCTTTTCTTTTTTTTTTTTCTTTTTTTTTTGTCGGTTTTTCTGACAGCTAGCTAGCTGCTTTAACGTGCCGAACATAGTGCCCACACTTTGGTCTCAACTGAGAAGCTAACGTTAGCCTTGTCTGCTCTGCACTGCACACCAAAAAGGTTGGGTGGAAGCTAGCGAGCATCGCTGCTCATTTGGAGATTACTGCTAGTAACGCCATCCTGCAGCCATGGAAACATGGTAGCTACCCTCGTTTAGCCCCTAGCTACATTTTGAGATGCAAAATGCTGTTGACATTGTTAACTGTGTTAGCACCGCTAGCCATGCTGACACTGTTAATGATGCTAACAGTGCTAACATAGGTAACACAGGTAAAGTAGAGAATAAGCATATAGAAAATAATATGGACAATTTATAGATAGATACAGATACATAGTGTAAACATACAAACGGATGACAACGGCAACAAGCTGATGTTTAGCTGTGACTGAATTTGTATCTGATACATTAAAGTAACTGCTGTAGACGTCTGAATACAGAAGGTCCTAATTAAAAAATAACGCTGTAATTATTCATTTGAATTCAATAAAAATGCATCTGGAAGAATGTGACTCCTGGAATTGAAAGATTATTTTGTTGGATTTTTTTGGGACTACTAAAATAAAAGTGCAACCCCCAAGATGTTCAGAGGAAAGGATTTTCTCTGACTGTTACCCAGTAATAACCAGTTGTTGCCCCTCCAGACTCACCAGCTGCTAGAAAACCAAAACACGGTCTCCAGTCTCGCAGGCTTTTCTGCAGAGAGCCTCCTGTAACTTGACACTGGCTGAGTTTATAAACGCAGTAAATGTCTCATTTAGAGTGTGAGCACAGAGAGCGTATGAATGTGCCTGATCGGTGAGCGTGGCTAATGGCTCTGTTTGTGTTTGTGGACTAACAGAGTATCTGTGTCCTGCAGGACTGTGGCTCCCTGCTCTCAGAGGGGGATAACCAGGGCTGCTACCCTCTGGACGGACACGTCCTCTGCAAAAACTGTAACACCAGCCGCATCCAGGACCTCACCGCCAAGGCCACCACTGACCTCTGAACAACCCGCCGCCTGGTCACCTCCACTGTGATAACCCAACGCTCGCTCTGTCTCTCTTTGTCTCTCCCTCTCTCTGTCTTTCTTTCTTTCTCTCGCAAACATACCAACCCACAGAAGCTTGCATTCCTCAGCATAAATATATATCCCTCTATATATACTCACTTTCAGTAAACATAGCATCACGTGTTCACCTGCATACATGTATCTATTCACTCGGTACAATCACAGCAGAGGAGACTGTGTGTTTTTAACTGTGCTGTTAAAGGAATAGCTTAACAGTTTGGGAAATATGCTCATATGCTTTCTAACTGAGAGTTACGTGAGAGGATCGATGCCACTTTCATGTCCGTACACTAAATATGAAGCTACAGTCAGCAGGCGGATAGCTTAGCTTAGCATAATAACAGCTAGCGAGGCTCTGTTATTATGCTCACTAATTAACATGTTGTACTTCACAGTTTTACGGCTGCTTCTAGGCAAGAAATACTCCACTACATTCTTAGAGCTTTGTTTCTGCACAGATTTTAATAATGAGATAAAACTTGTTACCTAGAGAGCTTCAGAGGCGCTGGTAGGTGGTTTTTGTTACCACTGATAGAGTCGGACTTGTTGTGTTCAGTCTTCAGCTGACTATTTGTGTATCAGTTATTTGTCTTGCGTTATGCTAAATGCTTAAAGAAAGCATAACTTCTCGTATCCCAAAATGACAAAAATCGTAATTTTACCTTGCAGAACACAGGAGCTGCTGGTCTGTAAAATGGGATGAGTAATTAATATGCAAATGGTCATTTAGGGGGTAAAATATTGTAATATTATAAAAGAAGTTTGAATTTATTTCGGTCTGTAAATAGAAATAAGAGTGTCATTTTTAATCTGCAATTTCATGTAAATAAAGTTGCAGCCTCTCACAGAAAATGGCAGATACTTAAATATTACAGGGCAAAACATTACAGTAAAGTAATTTAATATAACTTGGACACTACACCGACCCTTTTAAACAGCACATCATATTTAGCAGTCAACAACACAACAAACTAAAGCAGGCAAGGGCAAAAAAGTGGCTTCATATTTCAAGCATATTTCCCAAAATGTGAAACTATTGCTGAAATCACTTCAAACCCACCAGTTAACCGTTTCAGTATACATCATCACTCAGTTATTATCTCATATCATAATCACCTTAAACCGGCATGTTCTAGCCAGGGTGGGCATGTATGCATGCACGCACATTTTTCTGACTCCACCGAAACATGCAAAATGTTTGACACACCTGCCCTGCAGGTGAAGACGAATAGATGGACGTGTGTCTGTAGCTTTATCAGTATTTACAGTAAGCTGCAGAGAACACTTCTTTTATTCTTTAGTGTTTGTTACACTGCAAACCCACAGACGGTACACGAATAGGGATCACATTACACACTGAAGCTCATTATTGCAACACAGTTCTGCATAACTTGAACACCAAAGAATTGAATTTAAGCTGCCATATTTGCTGTGTTTTGTACGCAACTATATTCAACTTACATTTTATCGATCGGGACCACAGGAGTAACACATGGTAATTCTCAGTGTCAAAGTGAAAATCCTCAGTAGGCAGCTGTTGAATGCAATTCCCTTTTTAACATAATATTTTCTTTGTTCTTTCCAAGCAAATTTGCTTTTATGTATAAATAATTTTCTGTTGGCCTGAACAGTACAATCACGGCTCTGCATTCATACAGATACGGCCCTATGTTTGAGTATATCATCTTTGAGCAGATAAACATGTAACTTCTCTCATTCACAGCGACATATTTTAGATTAGTGATTGCAGTCTGGTAGAGGTAACGGATTAGAGATGGCTATGCAATTTTTGATGTTAATTGCATCGACACTTTATAAGAAATTTTATGAAAAAGGAAATATTTTACCTGTACAGATTCAAGCATAAGTGTCCTTATAGTAATCCTTTAATCAGAACTATGCTGTTGGTACTGTGTGCCTGTGTGTGTCACTGTGCTGTGTGTCAGTATTGATTGTACCATTCAGACTTGTCTTTTATATTTAGTGTTTGTTTAAGGTTGATGGGCGAAGAAGGGACCATGAGAGTTTCCCAGAAATGACTGATTTTATTATTTTTTTCCATCCAACAATCACAGTCAGCCGACCAGAAGTTTGACTGTTTGAATAGTTACTTTGTTATAATTACTAGAGTAATACGATGATGGTGAGTTAAAGGTATCCTGTGGAGTTTTTGACCACTAGTAGCGCTGTGGAGCGATGGTTTTATGATGGGGCCCCCATTTAGTTTAGAATCTTGCACGCACCCATTCTTCCGTATGCAAAGGCGGGTCACCACAGGCCCAGCCTGGTATCTGACTGACCACCCCTGACACCCTTCATCCATAAGATTTAGGGCACAAATGTAGTTGAGTGACCACCGCCTGCCAGGGCAATAATTGTGTAGGATGTGACACACATGGAAAGCTGCCTCACCAGCTAATGTTGGCTAGCTTGCTAATAAATATCAAAATATGATGTCACCGGTACATTCCCCATTTCCTTACGTTCCATGCCTGTCTCCTAACTCACTGTCAGCCAGGCAGCATCTCACGTGGAGCAGTTTTTATTTTTCATGGCCAGTATCATAACAATATCGGCTGGTTAGACACGGCAACAATCAGTGTCCACACATCTGTTTTTGCTTCTGGTTGAGGCTGTGCTGGTCAGAGTTCACCAGAGTTCAGCACCACTGCATATTTGCTTTGCCACTGGATGCAAATGTCACATTTAATGGAGGTGAACAGGAAGCAAATATTCACCAATGTTAATTTTGCGCACCACCACAAAATGATGCACAGCAACTACAAAGGGACATCGAATGACCACAGACACAGACTTCATCTTGAAAACTAAGTTATGTGGCTCTTTCAGTTGAGGTCGTGCTTCTTAAAGGGGTGGGGGCCCTTTTACATGTCTGTGTCTAAGGGCCTATTGTGTCATAACCTACTCATGCCTCTAGCAGGTGACGTGATACATGTTTTTCACTGGTGGTTCGACGCTAGTTTGCTAATCAACAGTTGGTGGAAGTAACACTCCAAGCTACGAAGCTATGCTAGCATGGATTTAAACCAAACAGCAACCTTTGGGGCTGAAAAATGAAGCCAATGGGAAAGCGTCAAAAGCTGCAGTTCTTTGAATGGCCAATGGGGCTGGCTCCAACTATGAGTCAGTCCCCCTAGACCTCATGACAAGTTGCGCATAATTGAGTGACTGTCTGTCGATAGTTTCCTGTGGCTCCACCTCTCGCTCCTCCACAGCTTCACTCTCTCATCCAAACATGGTTGCTTCTGGCTCCAAAAAAACAAGATGGCGACGGCCAAATTGCAAAACTTAAGGCTTCAGTACATCCACAGACTAATGAGTGATGTCATGATGACGTTATCCATTATTTTTAAACAGTCCATGATATAAACATTGCCTGATTTAAAATATACAAATGTTTTCATTTTGGGTTTTGATTTGTTTACAAGAAAACTCCGCAGGGTGCCTTTAAACAACCAAGACGATGGAGTCAGTCAGTACTGGTCTGCATATTTATTAATCGGATCAGTCTACAGTATTTCCTCAGCCCTGATTACAGATGGGTATGTAGATGGATATGTTATGAACAAAGCAATCAGTTATCATTTTCAGAACATTCTCTTTACTTGTCTTTATAGTTTCCTCACATGTTTAGTGTCTTTTGGATATCAGAAACAAACATACTGTATCTACTGTTAACAGTAAGTCCAGGTACATCCGAGACATTGTGATCAAGTTTTAACCGGGGGAACACACTGTAAATAACTGTGCTAATAAGCCCATTAATAATACATTAACACATTTGCTTGGGCACAATTTCTACATAAACACATAGAGACCTTTGACTATTTAAATGCTAAAGGAGTTTTTAATATTCCCTAAAAACATAGTAAAAACTCTGCACTGCCGGGCCAGTAGAAGGTTAGGCAACCTAAACTCTATGTCCTCGGGGATTTTTCCATCAATATCTGGAGTGCAGTTCACTGGTCACACACAAAAACTGAAAGACACCAAGACTTACAGAAAAGTGAAACTCATAACCGAGTCCTTGAGAGGAAAATTGTGTCTTAAATAGATGTCAGAAATGTCTCCTCAGTGTCACAAAACTTGAGCTGGGAACACAGTTTAGAGTCATCTTGTATTTTATATAATCAGTAATTAATAATAAATAACTATAAATAGATGAAGCTGTAGGAGAAGATGCATTTAAATCTGTGCGTCTCCTAGTTACGGAAGACTTATCTCTAATACTTTGAATAACTGCACAGTATATCACAACATGCTGGCCGTTTGACACTTGACTCAGTGAGCCGTCTGATTACTGGTTGTTAGGCAACAAAGGACAGAACCTACACACTCCATAGAGCGTCATGCCACATGTGTTGCTAGGTTTCACCTCTCAGAGATGTTGCTGGGGATCCGGCTCAGTTAGCATGTCATGTTGGCTGTCTGCGAGAGGTCAGTACTGGGCCCGCTGACCTGCTGGGATAATGAGGCAGCACCCAGGATCTCACATCTGGTGATGGGAACACAAATGAAGATTTCAAAGGCGGAGATTAAAAAAAAACGTTCAGCTGATGAATTAAAAACCTCGTCTGAACAGAAGTAGTACAGTGATGCTCATTTAAAATTGTAATTCAGGTAATTTTCATAGCCAATTGTCTCTTAAAACAATACGAGCTTTTAGTCAGTAAGTGGACCTTTGTGCTTTGCTTTTCTTTCTGAAGTCAAAATGGTATCCATTATTCAGATCTTCCTCTGGTTCTTACTCTACAGGAAAACATGTCACTGCAACACTGAAGCAATAAGCAGTAGGAACTGTGCTTTCACGCCTGACCATAGCACAGATGAATCAGTAACTTAATTGGTGACAGTGTGAGGAAGCATACAGTAACTGTGAGCTACAAACATCGTGTAAAAATGTGGCTCACAACAGAAAGTGTGCGCTTTTACTGTAAGACCTGAGCATGATGTTTGGTGACTGAACCAGTTAACAAAACACTGGTTTATCTTATGGAACATGTAATACAGACATCAAATGCAACTGTAAACGCACATTTAACGCCTGTGTTAGAAGATTTGCCAGTGTCATACACCAGAAGGGTCACTGTTAGAGTTTTAAAGGATGTGAGGACACTCGAGAAAGTTATTAGCAGCTAGCTGATGAACATAGCAGAGCATGTGTTTTGTTGTGGCTAAAAATATAAATGAATATTTGACGCACATTATTTAATATAGAAAATAAGTTAGCAAGTGTCATTTTAAATTACAGGCTGCAAACTGCTCAGAAAACAGTAAAAGCATTACAATAATCGGTCTCTCCAGGATTTTTGCTGGCTTTTATGGGGATTGTTGCGGTCAGAGATACCTTCATGGCAGCTTTGTTTTTGTTTTTTTAATCGCGATGCAAGGTTTTAGAGGGCTTTTGCAGTGAAATATTTTAAAAGTAGCTGTGATGCTGTCTGTGATTGGGGGCCTGTTAAAACGAGCATTCAGTGTTTCCCACAGAGTTAGAATCTAATTGTGATGGTAGCTGATTGCCGAACATCAGCTGTTGCTGCCATTTGAAGTAACGTCTCTGTGAGCTGCTCTCTATGCTTGGTTAGCATGAGCTAACACAGCAGCAGGGGCTAACACTCGACCCCGAACCCTGTTAATATCCACTGGATAACATTTGCCGTGTGATGCTAACAGTTAGCCCTGTCACTGTGTGTGAGACGCTGTCCCCAGTGCGGAGCTCACACTCCTGCAGCAGTCGTATTCTCATAATTACTACAGACAAAGGGGCTGAGAGAATCAATATTCTGCGTGCAGCTCTGCAATGAAATGAGATTTTACTTGTTTTAAATACTTAAATTTGCATTAAAGTTGCGCTGATTGGACGAAATTGCAAGGTTGTACTGAATTCATGAGGACTGGCTGAATTTTGAGTTAACTGTAGTGATCACGACATCCTGGAGAGGCTGATTAGTGCTGCATATCTTTTAAAGGACTTAACAGTTAGGAGTTAATCAAAATGGCAGCGTGGACTAGTACAATATCTAAATAGCAGGAGATGAAGCATTTGTTAAAGGCAAAATATGTGTAAAATTAGCTTATTACCTTCTGAATGAAGTGTTGTGGTGCTGCAGTGACGTCGCAGCCCACAAATCATTTTCTGCAGACTTAAGGAAAGTCTCTGTTTGACACAGAGCCTCACAAAACATCACAACATGAGAATAATGATGCAAAAATGTTGTGAATCGTACAGTAACTGCAATATATCATTCAGAATAATCACAACTGGATATATATTTCCAAATCATTCAGCCCTAGTCTGATGTTTTTTCACATTTTATATGCTGTAGAATATTTAATTATTGGCTTATTAGCACATGTTTTATACAAAGCGTCCCCCTGTCACAGAACTTCAATGTGCCATAAAATCTGTATTAAACTCTCCCGTTTACTCGTACGGACAGTTCTGAACACATCACACATCTTTGCAGGAGCATATCTGACATGAGGCTTGATGCTACGAGTATAAAGAAAAGACCATAATGATTTTTTTATTTGTTCAGTGTGTTCGTGTTTGTGTCTACTGTCTTTGTTCTACCCATGTTTGTAAAAGTGCCTTTGGCTGAGCAGTATTGAATCACTATACTGTGTATTTCATATTTTGCCGTGCCTCACTCAAAGATGTTGCCATGTTTACTCGTCTTTTACCAAAGCAAATAAAGAGGATCCCTTTTGTTTGGGCCGACTCTGTATCCATACAGTAGATGTTTCCATCAGCTGCGGTGCTTTAGGCTTTGGCAGCGGAGGCTGAAATGGTTTTGAGTGTGAAAACTCTCCTGAAAGAGCTTTGACCCTCTGTTGTTAAAGTAAAGCATCTCATCTGTGATCTTTGGAAGGGGCATGTAGTCAACTGGTGTTTTTTTTTTTTTTTTCTTTCTTCAATAAAAGCTTTGCAATAGCATCACGTCTCCGTGTCCTTGTTTGCTTTTCCAGTATGTCGTCGGATTATATTTGGAAATATTAAAATCGACTTTTCTTTCTGATTTAGGCCGAACCTGCCCTGCCTCATCCCCCCCGTCGCTGGTTAACACCTGCCCTTTGGCTCCAGGTTCATCGGATTGCCCAGGTAATGAGCTCCTTCTCTCTGTCTTCTCCTCGTGCTCCCCTGAAACCTCCCGGTGACCTCCTGAGTGGCGTACCTGCAGATGAAAGAGATTTATTCCCAACAAGTATAACCCAGGGCTCCTTCACTCTCTTCAAGAGTCATTTAAAAGCCCTTCAGTGGCAGCAAATGCCCCGCGCTTACACAGCTCCGATTCATTTCCTCCTGTCTCATGCTGCGAGTCCCCAGCCGCTCTTTAGACGAATTGGAATCACCTGCTTAATAGAAATCCTACACTCGCAATAGTCTTTTGAGTGTACATCTGGGACAGCGGTTTAATTACACAGAGATACAGTGTGCAGTCCTTTTTTTTCCTTGTGGCCACGATCAGCAAAGGCACTCAGCTATGAAGTATGCTTACTGCTGGGATCAGCTTGATGGAGTTGTTAGAATAATTTAAAGACCTCCTGAAAGTCTTTTTTTTTTTTTCATACTGTCGCCTTCCTGCTTGATTTAATCCTTTCCATTTGTCATCTTTACTTGTGTGCTGCGTATCAGCAGTAAGTCACTGAGCATTTCATTTCCTCCCTGCAGATTGCTAAATTGAAACAGCAATCTGAAGTGTAAGAGCCGGGCAAAAGTGATCTCTATGGACAAAACTGGAAATTATTATTTGAAATGTTAGAAACAAAAACAGCCGGTGATGTAACGTGGAATTTGAAATCAAACACAAATATTTAGACGCAGCCGACCTGATGCTTACAGTACATACAGTAGTTATATCATCAGCTTATTGCTCTCCAGCCTTCACCTCCTCATTCCTCTGCTGGTAAACTGAAGATTTTTGGAATGCCAGCAACGTGGAGATTTCCTAGTAATTTTTTCTGAAACATGCTGGAGGCGATACTGTGTGTGTGTGTGTGTGTCTGTGTGTCTGTGTGTGTGTGTCTGTGTGTGTGTTTGTCTGCATGTGTGTGTCTGAGAGAGAGAGAGAGAGAGAGAGAGACGGAGAGAGAAGCCCTCCAGCAGTTTAGCCGAGGACTTGCTTTGCTGCACATAAATCTGGTGTTTACAAACAAATTGATGAGTGATGGGCCCTCCAGCCAACATGATGTACCCTCCAATTTCTTCCTCTGCATAAAATTCCAGCGTCAAGTCTCCGGGGGCCTGCTTCGGCATTTTTGAATGTCTTCTTCTAATACGCAGAATTATGGGCTGAATTATTTACCGGGATGCAGAGATGAGCACGAGAGAGCCAAAATGGGCCACTATCATGCATAATCTCGCACACTCCTATTTAAATGAAGCTGTCATATGGTCAGATTTACATAACATTACAATGTGGGCCGACATCGCAGCGCTCTGAGCTTAATGTTATTAGCTTTAAAGTGAATTCCCACTGTGCATTTGCATCAAGAGCATTGATTTTGTGCGTCCTTGAGTTGGCTAAAGGCAGTGATGTAATCACTGAGTCAGTGTTGCTCTGGGTAGAACTTAGGCGGATCACTAATCCAAGCCATCCCAAAGTGCACGTTGTATGAAACCATTATTAGTGTCTTCTCTTGTTCTACAACCGGCTGTGAACATCCAAGGACCGGCCAAGGTGCCTCCAGAGTTCAAGAGTGCCAGCCATCTTCATCACTTACTGTTAGTTCATGAGGCTGTTTCCTTCAAAACACTTGGAAGACACCCACCAAATTTCAACGAACCACTGCAACCAAACATGAGTGTTTTGTAGCAACCTGTCACTGCATTTCTGGCAGTGTTTGTGCCACTTGACATGGGTGTTTTACGGCAAATTGTCACTGCATTTCCAGCGGAATTTATTCCACCAAACATGGGTGTTGAATAGCAGTCTGTCACTGCATTTCCAGCAGGATTTGTTCCATCAAGCATGGATGCTTAATAGCTACCTGTCACTGCATTTCCAGCAGAATTTATTCCACCAAACATGGGTGTTTAATAGCGACCTGTCACTTTCTTTCCAGCAGGATTTGTTCCATCCAACATGGGTGTTTAATAGCTACCTGTCACTGCATTTCCAGCAGAATTTATTCCACCAAACATGGGTGTTTAATAGCGACCTGTCACTGCATTTCTAGCAGAATTTATTCCACCAAACATGGGTGTTTTACAGCGTCATGTCGCTGCACTTCCAGCAGAATTTGCTCCATCAAACATGGGTGTTTAATAGCGATCTGTCACTGCATTTCTAGCCACATTTGTGCCACCAAACATGGGTGTTTTCTAGCAGCCTGTCACTTTGTTGCCAGCAGCAATTGTGCCATCAAACATGGGTGTTTCATAGCAGCCTGTCACTTTGTTGCCAGCAGCATTTGTGCCATCAAACATGGGTGTTTTATAGTGACCTGTCACTGCATTTCCAACAGCAATTTTGCCACCAAAAGTGGGTGTTTTTTAGCAACCTGTTGCCATGTTTCCAGTGGTTTTTGTGCCTGTAAATGTAGGTTGTTGTTTTCTTAGCAATACATTGCTGCATTTGCAGCTACTTTAGTGCCAATAAATGTGATTTTTTTTTTTTTCTCCATAAAAACCTGATGCAGAGTTTCCTGACATTATTTTGCCACCATTATTTTGTTGTGAACTGTCACTGTATTTTCAGCAGTGATAGCATTACCAAACTTGTGTTTTACGCCAAAACTCAATCTATTCCTAACCACATTTGGTTCCTATAATTATAATAACTAATAATAATAATAATAATTTAATAAATATTTTCCTCTACTCTGGAGATTACTGAACTCCAGATTGTTACTCTTTTTGTTTTTATTAACCCATTAACCTTTAGTAACATGTACTGTACTTACTTTTTAGCAGTAATGTGTTCAATAAGCTAGTTTTATCAAATAGAAAAATAAAAAATAAATTGTATTTACAGTATTAAAATATGTTGTGAAATCATGTTGCTTGGTAATGCAAAGAGTGATAAATTATAAATTAGCTGGGAACTGATATTTACAATTTCAAATGTTTCTAGTTTAGTTCAAGATCATTTAAGTCAGTATTTTTACCTTAAAGCTTCGTTGTTGTTTGTAAGCTAGCAAACATTAGCATGCCTACACATAAACTAATGTTAAACATTACCTGCTACACGTGATGTTGTCAGTATGAGTATATTAACACACTGACTTCAACATGTAGCTCAAAGCAGAGCTCAGCCTATTTATAGCTTCACAATGCTACTAGCATGACTGCAGACTCTTGGCCTTGTTAGGTAATACTGAAAACATCTGTGTTGAGACAAGTGCTTTTTTTCCTCCCAACCACCCAGGGGCCTCATTTAATGTGCTACCTCAAATGACTTCAGTAACTGTACCTTCAGTTCAGACTGAACGATGTGTTCCTTTACGTCCCAGATTACGACCATGTCAGACCAGAGGATACACATGTGGTGCCCATTACACGCCTGTTACAGTACATCTGGGAGTAATGTGCTTTCTAGTACAAAAATGTTCCTCTCCTCTTCCCCTTGTTTTTGAATGTGGTGGCTGTAAAGTAGAAATGCTCCCAATCACAAGTCGGGATCAAATTTTGGAGCTAATTTCCAGGTTTTTCTGTAGAAGTGCCAAATTACTGTAGAGGCTGTTTTCTGAGGGGAGAACACAGCGACGTGTTATTAGCCTGAACACATTTCCGTTATGTTCTCTTGCTCCTCAAAGACAGCTGGTGAGGAGCTGCTGATACAGGTTAGCTTGCACAAATGTGAGTATCATATACAGAAGAAGCAGCTGCAGCCGTGGAGCCACATCGGACACAGTGACACATTGTTCACTTATCACAGAAAGACTTGAAGCAGACTCCACTATCTGCAGTCTGGCAGAGATTAATAAATTAATGGTAATTGATTTAATACGGGGCGTGTGAGCTGCGCTGTGAACACTTGTTAAACTGCCAAGGCCTCTGTTTCAACACAGCGTGGTACGGTGGTGTCACTAATTACTGCACTTCATGTGTTTAGGGAACAAACTATCAATACGTCTTCCCAAAGATCTGTAATGAAATGACATAAAATCAGCTTTCCTCATGTGACATGTGAGACTGTGCTGATAACATTTCTTTGAATTGCTGTGTTTTGCCAAAGGGCGTCCCTCCATAAGTGAGATCCATTAGAGAGGCTCCAGCGTCAGTAACTAATGCTCACAGAGGAATCTGTTCCCATATTGTTTGTTCATTCACAGACTCCCACACACACAGGAAGAGACAACGGGCAGAGTCCAGCAGAAACAACAGTTTGATTCATTTCTCTCTTTCGGATTACAGTCATGTTGATCATGTTGGATGCCTCTGTGTCTCTATTCCCACAGTTCGCTCTCTCGGCCGAGTGACGCTGTTTGGATTTCTTCTCCTCAGGCTTCCAGCTAACTGAGAAAAGGGTCCAGAGAGGCCGCGTATTTACAGGGAATTTGGGGGAGCTAAAAGGACTTATTGAAAACAGATCTGCTGTTACACACACCTATTGTTTGCTTTCTTGTGACAGCAGTAACAAGCGACAGACATCTCACATGAATCATAAATGAACAACATACAAAACAAACACTATATCAGGGGTGGGAATCACCAGAGGCCCCACAGTACAGTATCATAAAGACGTAGCGATACAGTATTTTTGGGGGGTTAGAGGTTTTGTGATGTGCTGAGTATTCCCAACATATATTACGATTTTTACCTTTTTTCAATAGCAAACTTTGTCCCAAAATGAAAATTTTGTCTGTTTGCAGTATTAATAAATTTACATATTAAAACAGTGCCTCCATAATGTGTGATATCACTCTTATCACGACATGAATGTTTGTTTTTATTTACTAATATCAAACAACAATTGACAACCAACTATTACTCATGAAATATTTGACAAAATGATTCAAGAATTCTTTTTAAACTTTTTAAAATTACGTCAAAGCACCAATAACATCCATTTAAACAGGAAGCAGTGTAAGAAAATGTGATGTGTCACACACTTATAATTTCAATGCATGAACAGCAACAAAAAAGTTCCCGTGAAGGTTTTTTAAAATTAAATTACAGATGATACCGATGTTTTGTTGTTGTTGTTGTTGTTGTTGTTGTTTTTCATTGTTATTTATTCCCCTTTTTGTGTCAGCAGGACAAAAAATTCTTCATTACAGTACCTTTGAATGAGAACAAATTCAGTTATACAAACTCGTAACACAATCTTTAATATAACCTTTAACACAAAAAACAAATAAAAAAAATTGATCAAAAGAAAAAAACCTTTAATATTTCACATAAACAAAGAAGTCGTGTAGCTTCCAACCGGAGAAAACCCGCGCTGACATGAGGGAAAACATGCAAACTCTGCACAGAAGGGCTCCCCCACACTGAGTTCAAACCAAAAACTACATTTAAACAAAATTACAGTGGAACACATCATGATAATGTCATCATTGACACTCACCTAATACTCGTTTTTACTGAAAAGAGCTTGGACGCATCCTAATATAACTTTGTGGAATCTCTGTTACAGGCCCCAGAAAGTGCGCCAGCCAATTGTTGTAGTGGCCAAACAGTGGTACGGCAGTTCCTAGGTTCCGTCACGTGATACCCTGCAGCCCAAAAACACTTTCTCCCCATAGACGTACAGTGGAAAATTAATGTCTACAAATCAGTGATACATTTTTCGAGGATCGCAATGTCCTGGGAATGACTCCTCCCGCTATCAAGTTTAATCCATTGAGTCTGATAACATTTGGAAAGTCTAAAAAAGCGGTGAGACTAAATTATTTTATCTCCATTCAAGTTCGTAGAGTGCTAATCTGGAAATTACTTCTTTGCTGGCCGGCAGAAGTTTCTAATGTGCCCGACATAGAGTGACTTTAGCTTCATGCACCACAAAGCAACCTTCATAGCATAGTGCTGTATCCATGCTCCGGCCAGCGGTGGCTAATGGCTAACGTTAAGTAGCCCCCTGCCAGCTTCAACACAGCTTTGTTGTACACGTTGTAGCACTATCAGGGAAACAATAATTTTACCCATCAGCGCCCAGGGGAAGATTTCTGTTCATCCCAAACATGTTTTCTATTGGCCATTAATCTTGAGCCTGCGAAAAATGTATGTTACACAATGGAAAAACATCGGCCACTCCCATCAGCAAATGCCACCTTCCAGCGTTGCCAGGTGGGAAATGTAGGATTATCGTACCAGAGACTCAAAATTATCGTATTTTGAGGGAAATTATCGTCCACCCATCAAAACCAAAATAACAATCCTACTGATGCGCTACAGGCAAATTTTCCTTGCTTCTGTTTTTCCTCTTCTTCTTCTGTTTTGAATATCATTCTCGCTTGACTTCCTGACGGGTCCTAGCACCTCGTGGGGCGGGTACAGCTGACCATTCAGCCAATCATGGTCATTGTTCAGAGACAAACATCACCCGTATCTCACGCTAAGCAAAGTGCGATTGGCTGGAAACATGTCACATGGGAACAGATGCCTTCAGGGCTCACAAAAAAACTCCGGCATACTGATTACAGCCACACATTCATGAAATGGTCAAATTATCGTACATTTGGCCTTTTTTGGGATTATTGATCGTACAGAGGGCCAAATTATCGTACAAATACGATAATTATCGTACACCTGGCAACGCTGCCACCTTCACCAATTGGCACCAGAAATATTAGTCAGTTGAACTTATTATCAAAATTATTCTTATTATTTATGCGATTGCGTTCAATGCAGTTGTAACAATCAGGCATGTTTCCTGAAGATTTATTTTTGTAAAGAATGTTGTTCAATAGATGTTATTTGTCAGTTTAGTGAGTTGTCATGTTTCGTAGAATAATGTAATGTGCCACACATATTAGCTGCATTTAAAACGTGATTTTTAAAAAATACGAAAGAATGGTTTTTGGTTTTTTATGGAGCGGCAAGCCAGACAAAATAAAGCGTGGTTACTTATATAACGATTACAGTCATGGTGGGCTTAATCTATTGAGCCTCAGAGCACTTAACTTTGCATTGAAGGCATCCCTTGTGCCCAAATTTAACTCAAATCCCCAATGGTTTTCAGCAAAGCTATTAACAACCTTTCATCCTCTTTTTCATAAGCAACTTCATCCTTACTTTCAGTTAACTGCCTCTCAGTTTGCTCTGTTGAAGAGAAAAGCTTTTCCTTATTTATCAGGTTTCTTGGAAGAAGTTATAGTCAGTTGGCTTCAATACCAATACCATCAACCAGAATTATCTCATGAAATTCGAAGTCAGTTGTTATGGTACAACAGTAATATTATGATTAACAATATGTCCTTTTTCATTGAATTAATGTTTACAGTGGGTTTATTATTTGTAAATGACCTTTCAAATAGTAAAGGTGAAATTATGTCTTACAATGAATTGACAGCTATATACGGTAATGTTTGTGACTCCTTGACATATAATCAACTTTGGGTATCTATTCCACAGACTTGGAAGAGGAAATTATCATTAAGCTCAAAACAACTAGTATGTTGCCCTGCTGCTATCAAGGATAGAACATGGGTAAATAAGAGGAAGATAAATAAAAAAATATATCATTTCTGTATGTACAAAAGAAAAAAATCATTTATTGCTATTTGCCCACCAAAAAAAGACTTGAAAAATGGGGCATCCAACAATGTGACTTATGCAGATTTTGTGAAGAGGAAGAGGAGTCAGATCTTCATTTATTTTGGTATTGTAAGGAAGTTGCACTTTTTTGGATTAGAGTAGGTCAATGGATTTCTGTTTATAGCCCAGGCTTCTACAGCTGCCCTCTGACTATTATGTTTGGTGATTTAAGGGATGAAATAGAAGGAAAAGACTTGAATAATATTATCACTATGATGGGAAAAGCCTTTATATTTAAAGCCACAAAAAAACAGTTAAAAATTGAGCGTTTCAAAATATTTTTGAAGTTTCAGTGGACTATAGAAAAAGATATTAATAGAAACAAAGAACAGTGTGTAATTTTTGAACGTGGGTGGGAAATTTTGAGTTTGAGTGACGGCTGGTCTTAACAACAGAAATTGTGGTGACGGAAGGCCTTTGTTCATTTTTGTCTGTTTATCTTTTTTGCTATTTATTTATTTATTTATTATTACTATTATTATTGTTTTCCCTCGTGAAATCTAATCTCCTTAAAAACTACAACAGGAAGCCAATTTATCTTTGTTCTCTTTTTTGATCATTAAGTCTTTAGGCTGCTGTTTGTCCTGTTGATGGTGGTTCCTGTTTTTTGTGTGTTTTTGTGAAGATGTATGTTTCGTGTTTTAATGCCTTGGTTTTGTAAACTGTGTGCTATGTGTTGTATATCTTTAGACTTGTTTGTGTCTTGTCCTTGTATTTTGTTGTTGTTGTTTTGTGTTTAATTAATTAAAAAAAAGTGTGATTGATGAATTCAACTAGCTCTTATCATAAATATATGTGTGTGTGTAATTTTATAAATGAAATTGTGCTCAATTTTGACTGTTTTCTTATGTTAAGACGAAACTACGTTTAAACTTCCGTTAATGTCAGGGAAATTAGTTCTTAGGAGCATCTCTATCTGCTGACAGGCTGACAGCATCAACAACTCAACTTAACTTTATTTATTAGCACCTTTCATACAAACACACAGCCCAAAGTGCTTCATGTTGCAAAATTGGGATGACACAGACAGTTTAAAGGATAACACAAACAACTGTACATTAAGTTTTGCAAGACTTAAAAAATAAAACAATTACAAAGTAAAATATTAAAAATCAAACCAAACAAAACAGAACAAACTACCAAAAATAGATGATTAAAAGTCCATAGAAAAAAATAAAGCAAATAAATAAAGGGCACAGTTTAGGGGCATAAAAACAGACATGAGGATTCAAAATAAAGCAGCTGATCTGGCTGGAACATGAAATGACAGAACATCTCAGACACATGGAGGGAAAGGCCGATACTGGTGTTTTTGCTCAATAAATTGGTGCATCCTAAATTATTTCTTTTAACTCCAGCATGACATCATGAGTGTGGACCTGGGTTATTTATTTCTCTCACCATGTGTATGTTGTACACTATAAGAGCATAATGTCACAGTTCTGCTTGTTGCCCTTTGCCTCTCTCCACATCCTGCCCGTCACTCACCCTCACCACTCTCGCCACAGTCTGACTGTCAGGCTCACACTGCGCCCGCGGCTGATTTATATGCAGCGCAGGGGAGGGGTTCAGATCCGGATAAATCCACAGACTTTACTGACTTAGTGTAGGTGCGCCTCTGCAGCTCCACTGAAAGGTAAAGCAGTTCTCATGATTTAAGGCTCTCTTTGAGCTGTCACCTCTTGACCTAAGGGTAAGAGGCAGAGAGTCGTCCGTGGATTTAATGCAAAACCTTGTGTTTCACTGTGAACTTTCATTCTCACACTAAAGCGGGCCGGCTGATTAAGCCAGCTGAGGATCTCTGAATGCTAGAACAGTAGGTGCAAAATGAATACCACTTTCTTGTTTCCTTGACAGTTGGTGGGATTGTTGAGTGCTACCAATTATACCTGAACCTCCACAGATAGAAATTTTAATAGGTATAGAGCCAAGTGTTTCCATGTGAACCAGACTGATTTTTGTGCATACAAACAGGAATGTGTTATATCACTGCAAACAAGAACAATGTCATGTGGAGGAAAGATTCTGGTTCCGTGGTCGGCCACGTCCACACCACGTTTGTCTTCACCAGGAGAACTCAAGTAACCCCTCATCAACACCACCTGTCCTGTTTGACAGGTGAGTTTATTTCAGATGATTTTTAAAGTGGACGTTAATTAACACTAGAAAAAGTTAAATCTGTCACAGTTGTCTTTTTGAACATTTGAACACTGTTAAAGTCAGTTTAGTCAAGTTATATTCTTACTATTATTTGCACTGGCAGCGGCCGGACATTTAACCTTCCATAACTTTTAAATTGTTATTTCAACTGTTCCCATGATCCCATAGATGTATAAAAGAAGTGGGCGTTGCCACTGTGACATCCGTCATTGGTCTGTGGACTGCTGTTTTGAAGCCTGGAGTTTGGTATATCAGCCATTGCCATCTTGTTTGTTTGTTTGTTTTGAGCCAGAAGTGATATATATTTGGACAAGAGAGTGGAGCTGTGGAGGAGTGAGTGGTGGATCTACATCTAACCAGGAACCCAAGGACGCCACCGTGGTAGCAACTTGTCAAATATGAGGTAGCCTCGCTCTGAAGCAGGCTTTGCACACTGAGTCCGTTTTTTTCATCTGAAATTGTCTCACATCTAAAAATAAACACAACCTCAATTTGTGTTGATCGTGTTTGCACAGAGTCTGAAACTTTTGTCCGTCATTAAAGTTTTTGGAACAGGTTCTGTGTTTACCACGTCCGTCAGAGCCTTTAGAGACGTTTGACCAAGAATCAGTGAAGAAAATGTGGCGGCAGGACACAGTCGTGACAAGACAGGGACGCACAGAATCATTTGATGACTCAGATGGCTACTGTCAACAGGTCAGTAATATTCAGTGGATGATGATGATGAGGAGGAGGATGTGGAAACAGGTAAGTTTGGTTGATAAACAAGCTCTAGTTTGATGCACTCAGGCGTCTTATTTACAGTAAAAGCACAAAAAAATCAACTTATTAGATTTGCTAGATTGGGCCCACAGGCCATCAGCTGAGTATCACTGCCCTAAAGCGAACCCTGCGTTAAGATCTGTTTTACTTTAAATGGGACCATCATTGACAAATAAACATCATGTTGTTTTAAGAAAGACTTGAAAATAGTGGTTGAGACCATAAAGTCACTAAGAAGATGTTTCCTGAGGTAGTAAGTTTGAAGTTGGGTCATTTTTTTCAGAGTTCTTTTTGCAACCTAAGCGCCAGAAGAAATGTTGGCACTGGATGTTTCTACAAACCACTGATACATTTTATTTGTATGTAGTATGTTTTAACAACCCTGTGGTTAATGTGTCGTTAAGTTTAGGCACAAAAAACACTTCAGCCCCTTTTACACTGCCAGAGTTTCGGCGAATGTTGGGCCGTTTTGCCGGCAAGCTGCGAGCATTTAGACACACAGAGCCGGATTGGCAAGTTGATCCGAGGTGCCCAGTTTTCCGCCTCGTAGGGTAGACATATTGGTGGGACCTTTTTGGTTTAAAAAGAGCGAGGTGGCCTTCTGCAATGGGAGGGGCTGTTGAAGACTTGTGGGAGGAGCTGTTGGTGACGCCGCACGTGCGACCCACTGGCAGTGGATAAACAGGAAACAGCTGATAGCAGGAATTAGCGAGCAGCTAGTAGCAAGAGGGAAACACAAACCTGACAGACACTGTGAAGATGAGCAACTGGGGAGACAAGGAATTGCACGCCCTCCTTGCCCTCGCAAACGAAGAGGCCATTAACTGTCAGATGACGGGGACGGTGAAGGACGGGCCGACTTATGAGAGAATCACTGAAGGACTGACCAGCCACGGCTTCCCTCCCACGTCACTGTTTACGTCACACGCTGAGCTACACGTGTTGTTACTTGCTCGCGCCCCCCATTGCCCTGAAAAAGGCGCATTCTGTATAAACAAAAGTAGGTAGGCGGCATTTTGCTGCACTCCCCGATTTTGTTTTTATACTGCCAATGCTGAAAAAAGACTGATTGGGCTTTCCTGCAAATTTGCACAATTCCTGTTTAAAAAGGGCTAGTAGTTAAGTTATAAAAAGATCATGTTTTGGCTTAAAATGCATGGAGGCACAATCCCCACAGAACCTGTTTTCATCCTCGGTGGAAACACAGTGACAGATCACAAAAGAACACCTACATTTGGGGGCCAAAAAGCTGCTGGAAACACCGTGATGACCACAAAACAGCCATTTTGGTTACTTTTAGCTGATCTCATCTCATTATTTTTATTCATTAGCAATAATAAAAATAAACTTTATTTATATAGCACCTTTCATATTGCCTACTACCTTGTAGCTTCCTGGTCACTTTGACTATACGTATGTTAAAACATCAGGATGCGTCTACAACACCAATTTGGATGGTTATTTTCCTCCTGAACAGACTGTTGATATATTTTAAATTGAATCATAACTTTTATATTTTCAAATTAGTTGAACAAAGCCTGCGGCAACCCAAAAGTACCCCTGGTAAGACTCACTCATTCAGGCAGCAGGTGCTGTGATATTCTGCCTGATGACCAGAACTGATTCTTCAGATCTGGTCATCAGCCTCATCACATCACACCAATTATGAAAAGATTTCAGCTTTCTTCTTCCTTCCGAGGAGTTCGTATAATTGAAATTTAGCCTCAGGTGAAACGCCAGAGAAGTTACCCTTTCATTGAAGCCCACGTACATCTATCTAGCAATCTTCCTCTTAGCTCATGAGCTTTTAATGACTTTGCATTTGAGGTGCCTGAATTCTCTCAGAAGCAAAGAATTCAAATAGCGTTGGAAGCTCCAGACTTCACAGGGTTCAACTGTTAACCCCAGATGATGAGACGCCTCCTGATCACTTCAGCTTCATTTCTGTATTTAAATTTCTCTCTTAACATATCACCCATGTGATAATTACACTTAAACAAGATAGCATCAGTTTTCAAAATGGTCTCAAATGCCAGCTCTGGAGCCAGGGTCTCTTTTCTTTTAACATCAGAAAAACCTTTTTTTCTTTGTAGTAGAATCTTCTGCAGCCGCTGTTTGTTGCCTTTAAATGGGTTTAAAAGTATAATACACACAAAGCCTGTGCATGAAGATTGCATAAGGGTGGATTAGCAGATCTTGTTTGGATGCACTCCTCTCACCACACTACATTCAACAAAGGAGCCTTGCGAGACAGATTAAGAATTTACAAGTGTAATTTACTGTCTTACTGGATCCATCTGTTGTTTCCAGTTAGGCTTAATAATGTGAACTTTTACTAAAGTAAATGTTTAAATCAATGAATGATTGAACAACTTTGACAAGTGCGTAGTCACTGAAATACCAGAGACACATCTGTATGTTTTGCGATATTAAAATCAGAGGGTGAAGGGTAGAGAGAAATGGGCTATACCCATGTGGCCTCAATAACTTACATTGCTAGAAAAAAGAAGAAGGAAAGAATACTTCTTTTTTTTAATCCCAGGACTGAGAATTATTTGATCACACATAATAAGTCCAGCCACAAATGCTATTAAAACTTAAAACCCGGATCCTTTGGACCTAGAACAAAGGCAGTGGAAACATCAGTGATAAATTATTCACAGCAAACTTGTCGCCCCTCCCTCCCTCATCACTGTTTTGCCCAGACACTCCAAACTAATCCAACTCCATCCTCTTTGGCTTGAATTACTGGAGAAGAGACTTCAGATGCCTGAACTTCTGCACCTCTGCTCTGTCATAAAGTTCACATGCTCTTCTCTCTGCCGTCTTTCTGTGGTTGTGTAGAACTGATGTTAACAGCCTTACGCAATGTGTTGCATCGTCTGGTGTCGAGCTCTGTGGATTTACATGTTTTTTTTCTCCAGCTCAGATGCACAACTCAAAACAACAAATTTCCAGTTTGTCTCAGTTATTTTTAGTTAGCTTTAGCAGTGAGGCTCTATGGAGAGAAACGTCGGCCAGTCTGTTCACCACTTTGCTCCGGAAGAAAATATCTCAACAAATAGTCGACAGATTGGCTTGAAATTTTGTACACACATTCATGGTTCCCAGGTGATAGATTATGACGGCTTTGGTGATCCTCCTACACCACCATGAGTTTGAAATTTGTGGTTTGAAGTGAAATGTCTCAACAGCTATCAGAGGGATTGCCATTAAATCTGATACGCAGGTTCATGTTTCCCACTGGATCAGTGATCCCCTGATTTTGCATCAAGCACCATCCTGGAGTGAAATGTTTAATTTGTCTTATTTTATTTGTTGATAAATACCTGCAAAACTAATGACATTCCCATCAGCCTTAGCTGTAGGGGAGAACGGGGTAAGTCGAGCCAGTGTGTAAAATCAGGACAGCAGGATGTGCCAATTTGACAGAGGCCAAACTGTGCAATTAAACCTTTCAGGTCCATCAACTGGTGCCACTGGGCTGATAAAGACTTTTCCCCGTAGACTTACATTTGATGAAAGACGTTTGTAGATCAGTTGATAGATTTTTTTGTGTGTCACAACCTTTGCAAAATGACTTGTTTCACTGTCAGGGTTTGATTGATTGGGTCTAGAAGTCTAAGAAGAGTCACACAATCAAATTACTTTATCTCACAGACTGTACAACAAAGATGGATGACATGAGCAACACCCCAAAAATGAAGCCAAAACACCTCAATCGCCCCCTAGTGGCTTGCTGAAGTAAAGGTCATAAACACCACCCCTCCATGTTAATGGGTGGCACATGGGCCAAACTATAAAATGAAAATTCACGTTAAAAAAAAAAAAAGGGTAAGCTGGTTTCTTTTATTTTAGGTCGCTCCTATCATGCACATGTATGTTTGATGTCATCATTGACAGCTGTGCCAATCAATGTGCTTGTGATCAATGGTGCTGCTTGTGATTGGTCAGACAGGTGTGTAGGCGGGAACTTTAAACTGCGGAGATCATTACTGTGCAGACTCCAAATGATGTCACCAGCACAAGATGGCAGCAGCTGTATTCAGGATATTTTGGCTTAATTTTTGTACAGTGGGAGGAAGTCAAGATGCGTTTTCCATCTTTATAGACAGTCTGTGTTTTATCCTTATTGAAGTCAGCGGAGCGCTTAAATTGGAGTTCGCTGTTTGGCTGGCAAAGTCTGTAGTGTGTCTGCTCTGTCGACCATTTTAGGCTCAATGTCACAATACATAGGAGTCTTAAAATGTCTTTTGGTTGTGTTACTGGGAGCCAGGATAGAAGGAGTCATGGCTCAAAAAACAGCCACCACTGCACGTCAACAAAAATAAAGACAACTGTGGTTAAATGCGATAAGACGAAAGGACTGGACAGAGGCCATCATCAAAAATGCCCGTACACAAAAGTATTTCCTGTTGTAGGGATGAATAATGTTATGTGTATTAAGGGTTATCATGTCCACCTCATCAGAAACTGGGGAGGGATTAAGAGGAATATTGGATTTCTCTGTAACGCTAACTTGAGCAGTGTCTGATAAACTGGAGACCTGAGCCTGAGGGAGGACGCAGGACGAAGGCTCGAGCAGGTTAATAGAGCGACTCAACGCTGTTTACTCTCATGCAGAGCTGACTCATCAGTGTACTGTAATGTTAAACCCTGATGTAGAAGGATAATCATATTATGTTGTGTAACCTATGCTATGTAAGCTGTGCACATGACAACCAGGTTTTTGTCCTGCCTCGGCCATATTTCGCTGGTGACATCATTTGGAGTCTGCACAGTAGTGATCTCTGCAGTTTTAAGTTCCCACCTAGACACCTGTCTGACCACAAGCAGCACCACACTGATTGCTAACTAACGTTAGCTTCGATAGCAAAACAAACTGGAGGAACCCGTTCAAGTGTCGTCCTCCTTTGTAAGACTGGCTTCCTGTGACATCATCCATCCACTGAGTGAGAGCATACGGGCCGGCCAGTCTGGTCCTGTTGGTCAGTGTTTACTTCTCACACACTCGTGGTCCCGGAGAGTGAGTGACCTGACATGGTGCGTTCGTAAATTCAGTCTGATGCTCTACACTAAAATGAGAGCCCTGCTGGTCGAAGAAGAGTGTTATATTTCTACATGAATTAACAAACAGTTAAGTTAATCACGCATTCACTCCGCTCGGCGCTCTGCTGCTCCGTTTCCCCAGACAGAGTGTGCTGGTGCTCTGAATAACTGCACGGTTCATTCAGACTGTGCTCCAAATTTCTGAACTGTCCAGTTTGTGCCAGAGTACGCTCTCCCCGCCTTCAACGTCGTATCCAGTTCTCTTTAGACATCTTTGCCAAATACCTGCAAAACTAATGACACTCCCATCAGCGTCACCTGTAGGCTACTTTACATTTAGTGCTCTGAGCAAATGACAGCACACTAACACGCTAAAGAAACATGGCAAACATTTTACCTGCTAAACACAGACATGTTAGCATGCTTACGTTAGCACACTTAGTACAGCCTTAAAGCTGCTAGCATGACCATTAGAGCTAAGATATGCTCGAAAAGAAAGTCTGTACGATGAGCTGGCTGATTTTATCTGAAGGCAAATGTTTTTATGGCTGAGGCAGGACAAAAACCTGGTTGTCATGTGCACAGCTTACACAGCATAACACAACATAATAATATGATTATCCTTCTACATCAGGGTCCAACACTACAGTACATTGATGAGTCAGCTCTGCATGAAAGTAAACAGCGTTGAGTCACTATTAACCTGCTCGAGCCGTCGTCCTGCGTCCTCCCTCAGGCTCAGGTCTCCAGTTTATCAGACGCTCCTCAGTGAGAGATTCAGACTAACAGTGTTTTTGTTCAGGATCAACCAGCTGTGATTAAGAGGATTTGGGGGGATTTTGTGGATTACCACTTCAACATTTGTGTATAAACAGCTGAATGTCACAGGTTGTGTGTATTATCATGACCGGGTCCATTCTCTTCACAGGCTGGATTAAGTGAAAAGGTGTCAACACAATGCCTCAGAAAACAGCTCCTAATTCAATTTTCCTTTTTTTTGTTAAGTGGCGTCTTTTGCTGGAGCTGCAGAAAAATGTGACGGTTCAGTGCATAAAACAGCAGGTTAACAGGCAAGTGATGGACTCCATCAATGACAGATACAACATACGTGTTCTTACAGAGTTTGGAACCTCCGTACAGATAATATCTAATATTTCTGTCTCTCTGAGGAAACATAAAATCAAGCAAAGAAGAAATGAATCAAACCAAGAAGCTATTTCAATATGATTAGTGTCTTAGTGTCTTTGAGGTTTTTACAACGTGGGCCTGTTTTCTTTCTTTCTTTCCTTGTTCCTCTGTGTTTTATGGTGTAATCAACATTATTGATTATGTCTCTGAAGCCGTGTGTAGTAGCTGTGAATGTGCCGCAGCTCAGTGAACGGCCATTTGTGCAGTTTGGATCTCTGACAGACAAATTCACTGTTCTCTCAGAATCTGGAAACATCATGTTGTCGTTTCTCTAACCAAGTGACGCCGTCAGTTGTAAATTACTTCCACGCATTTAAAAGGCCTCTCTGTGCAGCCCATGAATTGTTTATTATGAGTGTATATGCACTCCATCATTAATAAATGCACAACTATGACTATGCATGAATTGATATATGAATTCATGTATGACACATTATAAACTTGTGACGATGAGTTAATAAGTCGACTTCATACTTAGTTCAGTGCTCAGTAAGATTGCATGCAACATAATGAACACCTTAATTAATACCTTAATTATTGATCCTTGAGATATCACTTGTTAATTATTATTTTATGGTAATTTGTATATATTAAAACATAATTATGAAGTAATGGTGAAATTTTTTTATTATTGTATTTATGTTTTTCAGCCACTCACAACATTTTTAGAGATAATTTGAGTGAGATAGTTAGACATTATAGACAGCTAGTTTGTTCACTTTTTGGCCGAGCAGAACAGACAGAACTCTTAATAATCTATACAAACTCAACTAATTACGCCTCCTACAAAAAATTGAAAGACTTGATGAGATGGACAACCCTCCCCTTGAGTCTTATAGGCAGAGTAAACGTCATCAAAATGAATATACTCCCTAGACTTAAGTACCTGTTTCAATCTATACCAATGGATCTTCCACAACCCTTCTTTAATAAATACAATAAAATAGTGGGAAAGTTTATTTGGAGTAACGAGGTCCCAAGGATCAAAAGATCTACCTTGTGTTTACCAGTGGAGAGAGGAGGACTGGGACTTCCAGATATGCAATTATATTACTGGGCTGCCCAGGTAAGACCATTGTTTTACTGGTTTGACGATGAAGACACCCCCTCCTGGACACAAATAGAAAGACATATATTAAATATAAGAGATTTATCGCATATCCCGTATTGTTTTAACAACAAAACTGTAAAGAAATACACAGACAACCCAGTCATTATTCACTCAGTTAACATTTGGGTCAACATTAACCGTTTTTTAGGACAAGTCACCTCCTTATCTGCATTTACCCCTATCATGTCTAACCAGAGATTTTGTGCAGAAGGAGCCGGGCTTTAAAGTTTGGGCCCAGAAGAATATAATTAAGATTGATGAACTATAATGGTAACACTTTAAAGTCATTTCAGCAGTTGAGAGACTCCCACCAATTGCCAGCTACACATTTTTGTAGATATTTACAGCTGTGCCACTTTATACGATCACAGCTAGGGGGAACCCTGGAAAAACCAGAGCTTTCACAGTTAGAATTGCTGCTTACCCAAAGAATTAACAGAAAGCATATTTCGAGAATTTATGACCTTTTAATGTCATACAATAAAGCTAATACTAACCTGGTCAAAGAAAAGTGGGAGAAAGATCTTGGAATTCAGATAAATGATGATCACTGGTCCTTATTGCTCACAGATGCACAAAAAGGATTTATTAATACAAGATATAAAATATGTAATTTCAAAACCATTCACAGGTTCAGGTTCACTTTATTTGTCATTTCCCTGAGTATTTACATACAAAAAGAAACAAAATACTGTTTCTCATCAGCTACACAGTGCATTAAAAAGAATAGTAATAAATAAGTTAAAAGGACTAAAAAAAACAGACATCAACAAAAGATAAATAAAATAAACAACATTCGGACACACCCGGTTAACAGACAACAGTTTTAACAGCAATAGACTTTGTAAAGTGCATTGATTAAGGTGAAATATCACCTTGACAGGTGACTAGCTGTTAAGGGGGGGTTCAGAGGTGAGTGTGTGTATGGGGAGGGGGCACAGTCCATTTACAGTTCTTATGGCTTGTGGGAAGAAGCTGTTTAGCATCCTGCTGGATCTGCAGTAGAGCTTAGATTCTCTGCCCGAGCCCGGCCCGCGGGCCCAAGCCGGGTCGGGCCGGGATCCCCGCCCCTCTCTGACGGGCCCAGGCCGGGCCCGGTCAGATATGATGTTTTTTTTTTGTTTTTGTTTTTTTTTTTAAAGCTATGATTTGATAATGAAATGTTAAGGCTATGTATTATAAAAAGTAAAATTAAACCACACTTTGTATGACACATAAAGTTAAGATCCTATATTTCTGTCATTCAAATGACAAGAATTGTGGTTTTTGTTTAAAATGACCTGTTGAAGAGAAAAAACGAGTACTGACGGGAACAGACGAGTGGAGTCGATGTTTAACCAGTGCGGAAAGCGCAGGAGAAATGTGCTGCCTGTGTGGACAGTCAAGCGCGGCACTACGCGCTCACCATGTGTTCCCAGGTACCCTTAATTATAACAGCCAACTTATTGAAAAATGTCGGGTTTAAATCAGGCTCGGGCCCACAATTACAGTTACTTGGACGGGCAGGGCCGGTCCCGGACACAATGTGCACGGACTCGGGCCGGGTCGGGCTGCATTTTTTGGGCCCGATCGAATGCTCTAATCTGCAGCTGATGCTTCTGTACCTCTTCCCAGATGGCAGGAGGGAGAAGATGTGGTGAGAAGGGTGGTGAGGGTCCTTGATGATGGAGGTCGCTCTGCGGATGCAGCGCTGCTGGTAGATCTCCATCAGGAAGGGGAGGGGGGCACCAATGATCCTGCTGGCTGTCTTCACTTTCCTGTTCAGCTGTTTCTATTCATAAGCCTTGCAGTTCCCGAACCAGGAAGTGAGGCCGTATGTGAGGATGCTTTCAATGGTGCCCCTGCAGAAGGTGGTGAGATGAGCAGTGGGGAGACCTATTTTCCTGAGTCTCCGGAGGGAGTGGAGCCGCTGCTATGCTCTTCTGATGACTGCTGTGGTGTTGGTGGTCGAGGACAGATCATCAGCCAGGTGGACCCCCAGGAACTTCACACTGCTGACCCTCTCCACAGCAGCCCAGTCAATGTGCAGCGGTGTATGATGTTGTTTGCTGGCCCTCCTGAAATCGATCACCATCTCCTTTGTTTTGTCCACATTGAGGGTGAGGTTGTGGGATCTGCACCACGCTGTCAGTTGATCCACCTCCATCCTGTATACAGACTCGTTGTTATCATGGACAAGACCCACCACTGTCGTGTCGTCAGCAAACTTTATGATGTGGTTATTGCTGAATCTGGCAGTGCAGTCGTGAGTCAGCAGGCTGAACAGCAGGAGGCTCAGAACACAGCCTTGGGGTGAGCCTGTGCTCACTGTGATGGTTCTTGATGTGCAGCTGCCCACCCTGACTGTCTGCTGCCGCTGTGTGAGGAAGTTGAGGACCCAGTTGCAGGTGCCAGTGTCCACTTTCAGCAGCTTCAGTTTTTCCACCAGCTGCTGTGGAATGATGGTGTTAAAATCTGAGGTTCTATTACACCCCTGAAAAAATTAGCCGTTTCAAAGGCAACACTTCTGCACAATGCATCAGATGTAAAACAGAGGTCGGGAACTTTCTTCATATGACCTGGGCATGTCCAAAGCTAGAACAATGGTGGAAAGACATAGAATATACACTCAAGAAAGTCTTAAATATGGAACTTAATATATCACCCTCCATAGTACTTCTTGGGGAATACTCTAATCTCCAGTTCGACTCAATACACTCAGCTGATTTCTTGGGACTGGCCATGACGGCAGCAAAAAAGTGTATTCTGTCTAAATGGATTGTTGAGGATTAACTTCCTTCCATTACTTTTATTTCCATCAGCACCATTCATGCGAAATGTTCTTTCTTTTTTTCTTTTTTATCTATTTCATTGTTTTCCTTTTGCACTGATATGGCAGTCTCTATGTGAAATATATTTGGAGGAGATGCTGTGTAATTGAAATTTGCATATCATTTTGATCTTTAATTTGGTTGTTTATCTGTTTTTTTTTGTTGTTGTTGTTTTTTTTTACACATATACTTGATTGTTTTTCTCACTTGTAGCTGCTGGCCTACTTTGTTCTGTAGCATAAAGATGATCAATAAAAATAATGTTCCAAAAAAAGAATTTCCATGTGGGAAAAATCCAGGAAGTAAAGCAAACGTTGAAGAAGAGTACACTTGCAAGATAAATGTGACACTTTCTAATGTCACAATGGAGGGACAACTACGCAGGTTGATTTTAGCGCTGCTCATCGTGGACTATATTGCTGTCATTGTTCATTTTAGTCAAACCATACAGTTTGAAAACGAGGCGCGGCTCCAACTAGAAAACAATGTTTTGATGCATTGGATGTGCTGAATGTGCATATTAAGGCAGTACAGGAGGAGGTGCACATTAATAATCCTCCAGGACTGTAACATGCTCATGTTTAACCTAAACAATGTGTCATGTGACTGCAGTTGGTTCACATCCAGGTCGGAACACGTTCTCACCACAAACGAACCACACCAGAGTTCATTTGTAACCGGACTGAGACCACCTCTTCAAGAAGGTCTCAGTCCGGTTGTTTTGGTGCGCACCTGAGTGTAAACCAAACAGGGTCCCTTTGGGGTTTGAAAGCACCCTAAAGGAGCATTCACACCAGGATAGTCCGGGAGACTAAGTTCGATTGGGCAGGGAACACCAAAAAATTTCACACCTTCATTTGGTTCGGTTCACTTTCACACTGCACTTTTTAAAGCGGACCAAACCACCTGGACAACGTCACGCAGTTACAACACCACCAAAAACGGAAATCCATCCCCTTCAGCTGGCTTGGTCACCACAAAAACAATGGAGCAACACCAAATCTATGCAGTCTTAGGATTTGTGTTTTTACGTTTTACCTCTGCTTCTCCCGGTTCGCGCTGTTGGCTTTGTTCTTTTTCTACGCAAAACGCACTGCGCTCTCTACTTCCTCTCCTTGGCTCATTTCCTCTCTTTGGTTTGCTAGATAGACCATTTGCAATTTCCCACTGTAAGTGAACCGCACCAGGGTTCACTTGCAAGTGAACCGAGACCCCCAGTTTTCAAGCGGACCAGGGTTCCCTCGTCTGGTCCGCACCAGAGTTCAAATGAGCCTTCACAACACTCCAAATGAACCGAACTATCCGTAGAAGCGGACCAGATTGCGCCAGTGTGAATGCGTCCTTAGTCTGGGGATGTTACATCTACTGTACCTCCCAAACTTCAACCTCAAGAAGATGGAGGCTTTGACTTTTAAAACTGTTAGGGGGCACTATCGAGCCATTTTGTCACAGCATAGCACAAGTCCCGTAAAATATAGATTTTTTTGTGATATGTGAGCCAAGTTCTGTGA
This sequence comes from Epinephelus fuscoguttatus, assembly GCF_011397635.1. Classification (NCBI taxonomy): domain Eukaryota; kingdom Metazoa; phylum Chordata; class Actinopteri; order Perciformes; family Serranidae; genus Epinephelus; species Epinephelus fuscoguttatus. The sequence continues at coordinate 37,735,652 of NC_064761.1, forward strand.
GTTTTTGAGCACCTTAACTCCTCAAATATGTGATTCATTCTTAAAAATGAAAAGAGTTATAATAACTTTAGTGATTTCAAGAAGGTCCTTGCACCACATTTGGTTCTCGGGCCCCAAAAATAATGCTGCCATCACTTTGAATGGATAGTGAGTTGCAAGATTGTCTATTTTAGCAAATGAAATACATCATCAGTGCCTGGTACATCAATTAGCAACATTTCTTGCTCTGCATCACTTTTTCCTCTAAAACTTGTTGTTTCAGAATGAGTTAATTTAATTATTCAGCGACAGAGTTGCCAAGGAGCTGTTATCACTGTGGGTAAGGTATTCGAACAATATCAGACGTCTCAGGATTTGAACAGATTCCTGGAAGCGGTTGAAAAGTGTGATGTGAAAGTGATGGAATTAATGCTGGCAAAGTGGCTGTAAATGTTTTTGCCCGACATCAATCACCTGAATATAGGCCATGTGAAATATTTAGACCGCTTGTCAGCGAAGCAGCAAACTGACACCCTCACAGTTGCACAGCTACTGTCTTAAAAAGTAAATCCTGCTTGTCTCGTTCGTCATCAATCCGTCGAGAAATCCATCTGAGAGTGTGAAGCAAAGTTTACTCCCTTCTTCTCACATCAACACAGCGGTTCCACCAGGCAACCCTGTGGCGCTCGCTCTCACAGAGGTGTGTGTGTGCTTCTCGCATCACAACCTGTCACTGAGACGGATAAATGACCTGATTTGAATCCGCTCTTGTACAGTATATGACCAGACTTCCACACGGCACCAGTGTTCGGAGCACATCTGCACACAGTTCAGCTGAGGGGCCCACACACACTGGTGGATGTTGATGGAAACTCTCCTGCTATTTCAAATATGATGCTGTTTCTGTGGTCTGCAGCAGCGGTCAGTGTGTCTGGTGTGCATTTTAGAATCCATACCAGAATTTAGGGAACTTGAATCAGGCTCTCAGCATCAGTAACTGTAAGACAATGCACTCATGTCAACACTTTGTGTTTTACAACCACAGTGTGAAGTGTTGTTTATACCATGAGTCATGGAAACAGTGATTCAAGCATCTGATGTTAATAACAAACAGTAAGCTACAGTAGAAAGCCTGCGTGAATCTGCCTCATTGATTCTCAATCATTTGTGAATGGTGAGTGTTTTTATAGTTAGATCACTCTCTGTAATGTTACTTTTTTAAAATCCCTGATCCATGGCATGAACAACGTGACACACAATTTTCATTTTCTTACCTTGTCCTCTGCTAAAGGTCAGCATTAATGCCTTGCTTGGGCTCTTTCTGCATCAGTCTCCTAGCAACCTGTCGCTCTTTGACTGTCCGTATTCAAGGTAATTACAGTGAAGACGATGTTGTCGCCAGCTGATGGGTGTCCTACTCTTCTTTGAATTATGAGACATCTCTCTCACGTGTTGGTGCGGCCATGTAAAGCTGAACGGAAGTGTTTTATTAACTGACATCTGTGGCTAAAATCAGCAGCTTAACTCTTTGCAGTGATTCCGATCAGTAATCCCCCGTAACAGCTTGTCTCATAAATCTGTTGACTTTCCTCTAAATGTCAGTCTTTGTGGCTGCGGTGATCTTTTGTGAAGAAATGCAGAAACAGAGATTCAGCATGTTAGCATCACTTTACACATAAACCCAATTTTTATTGGGAAACACACTTGTTGTATGTTTGTTCCATAGACTGCGTATAAAGATGGACAACACGTCTCTGCTTCCTCTCAGTGTACAGAAATGAAGCCAAAATATTTCAGAGTGCTGCCACCTTGCACAGGGGGCGTCATTTGGAGCCAGAGTCTGCATAGTTGCAATCGGGAAGTTCCACCCAATCACCAGCAGTGCTACTGATCGTAAGATCACCAACTGACACACAGCTGTCAATCATGATGTCACACCCTGTTTTTAATGAATCAAATTACTAGGGCTGCACCAACTAAGAATTTTCTTAATCTACCAATAGTTGTCATGTAGGGCCATCAGTCGACTAGTCGCCCGCATGTTTACAATATTAATTTGATTATTAAATGATATATTTTGGTGGTTTGAGTTGAAGGTGTGAGAATAGTATCAGTAACACTGTTAACACTGTGCTACATTACAGAGAAATACAAACCGTACTAATGAACCTTCATTAATATAGGCCTATATTTTATCTCCAAGTGCACGTCACACACTGAGCGAGCCGCCTGTTAATGACGCTGTGGGCTAATGGGCATGTAGCTACTTCCATGTTTCAGATGATACGTCATGATACATGTTTGTAGTCGACCAATGAAGATGAGTTTACATATCACCTTGGGTTCGTCCTTCACCTTCTCAAAATGATCCCACACTTTGGATTTCCTGCCCAACATGTTATTAACTAGCCTGTGGAATAACCGCAGGTACCAGCCCTGGAAATTAACCTGACTCCTGTCTGACTGCTGAGCGTGGCCACTTCCTGTGTCTGTCCTTTCAAATTAAGGGTTTGATTTATTTTGACAAGGCACTTTTTTTCACTTTTTTGTTTTGTTTCGTTTGTTCGTTGTTGTTTTTTTCTTCTCCGACTAAGCAACCAATTAAATCTTACCAACTAATAACCTTTCTGGTCGACTAACGTTTGGTTGACTATTAGGAGGCGGCCCTACAAATTGCTCATTAAAACCAAAATTATCAGAAAAAAGAACACTTGCACTTGCATCAGCGTGTCAAAAACTACCTAAAATGATGGAAACCATCATTAGGAAAAATTTAACATGTACTTTGAGTTTTTAGTTTGACCCATGTCTCATCCACTAACATGGAGGGTCTGGGGTGTATGACTTAACTGCAGCCATGACGGGAGGGAGGCCCTTCAGTTCAGTAACAGGGGTAGTTGTAGTTTATTTTGGCTTTCACTGGGAGCAGAGTGGGCGGCAGCTCACAGACCGCAGCTGCAGCAAACCCCAGGTTGGGTCTGGTCCAGGTCCTCCCCCGGATCAGCAAACACTCTGTTGCTGTCATGACACAGGTTAGACCCAGCACTACTGCTGGCAGCCTATAAGACAACCTCTTGCCTGATCTAACCCCTGGTTGTGTATGTCCTAGTGTGTATGTATGTGTGTGTGTGTGTGTGGGAGCATGTGCTGGTGTTTGGGTGAGGGCTCAATAAAAATATTTGCAAATCACAATTATGTTACACTGCAGGTAATGCTCAGGGTCACCCAGCACTGTCATTGATCTTATTCACACTCACTGCTTTTCGTGAAAAGGCTGATAAAACATTTAGAAGCTAAAGAAACAAATATGGTGGAGTTGGTGAAGACCCATACTGAGTTAAAACTGGATTCATATACATCAGATGGACAGGAAGTTGACTCCATATGAATTCTAATGCGGTATCATGTCTGCTGGATGCCTTATGGTGCGTTCGTTTTGTACTCAGAGGTCGGCAGTGGGATTGACGTCACCTCCAAGTTGACAACAGTTTTTGCATACGAGTTGACAACGGTGGACAAGCGGGAAAAAAACATGGACGCCCACAAGAAAGCCTTTGTTGCCGTTGCACTTTCTGAGTATATACAGCTTCAAAACCATCATTTCTCCAGGTAACGAGTATCATTAATGGCCCAGGCACAACATTTAGCTCCAAATCCACAAAACCAGCCTGAAAATGAAGGAAATCTGAAACAACTGCATTAGAGCCAATGTCAGACCCTGATCTGAGCCGGCCCGGTGCTACATTATGATTGGCCAGTCTGCGTACGGGGGCGGGACTTAGAAAAGGGTCAGTAGACCGCTGTTTGCTAAAACATCTGTAGTATTAGTTTGGTAATAAAGTGTAGAGTTTACAGCTTGTTGCACTGCTCATATGTGGCCAATAAATAACACTATGACGTACTGCTGTTTCTCACGCTAATAACTCAGCTTTACTTTCATGGCAACAAAGAGAATTAATCACCACTTTTGACTGACATCTGCAGCATGGTTGTTCGTTTTTTATTTGTTTAATAAGCTAGCATATGATTGATTAACACATTCGCCAGCCAAAAGGTCTCATTGACAGGATTTATTAAAAGTCTAAAATATTGGAGACTATAAAAGTGGCAGACTCTTTTTGGAGCGAGGAAACAGCAGAGTAGGTCCTAAATTAAAACAATTTATTTCTATTAATTTAACGACTCATAATGATGTTGATTCACTGGTACGGGCGTTAAAATGTATCCAGATCTGTCTAAAAGGATTTTTAGACATTGAGTCTACGTGTAACAGTCGTTGATGGCATTTTGATATATTCCACATTCAGCTGGCTCTACAGAGTAATATCTTCAGATCTGTGTCTGATTACAGGCCCTCCCCTCCCCCGCCTCTCCTTAAAATTTAATAAGCCCTTTTGAGGATAACCATGCTTTCCGTGTTTTTAGCATTAGCCTCCTCATCCCTCACTGGCCACGCATGTTTTGCATGCTCTCCATCCCACTGGTGAATGATTCTGAGCTACATGATCAAAGTCATTTTGAAGATCTGGTCTGTGGTTCAGGTTTGCACGGGAGACAGCACACTCCCATGCTCCTGGCACGATCTCCCATTCTCACAATATCCACGCACGCTGCCAGCAGAAACCTAATTTGTGGATTAACCTCGGATTTACATCTTGGAATGTGGCACCTTCCGAGGGAAAGTGTGAGCGATGCCGGCTCGCATTTGAAGAAATCATTAACAATTAAGAGCAGCGGTAAGGGATGACTCAAAATGGTTGCAGAGCAGCACGGAAGCAGCATCACCAACTGAAATAGTAATGTGTTTTCCTGTGTAGCTGTCAGCTCTCTTATCTCGAGTCCTTTGAGTGGCAAAGACTTGACGTGGGATTCCAACAATGCGGATAATGTTCTGTCCCTGCTCACAGAAACAGTTAATAGGAAACATGGATTTCACATATGTTACTCCTCTGCTGTTCCACATGTGCAAAAACGTTCCTATTGTATCCATAGAACAAGGTCTTGTCTATCCGTGATGGCAAGATTTACCCGCTGTACACCGAGTGGCCCCGCTGTGAGAACGAAAGATACTCCCCACTGTCTCTGTACGTTATGAGCTCGTGTATCTTCTTTTAGGAGAAAGGAGCAAAGAAAACATCAGGATGAGCAGATGCGAGCCAAGTGGCATTACATTTAAATTATTTGAGATATACAGTAGCAGCTGAAAATCATCAGGTTAAAAGGTTAGGGGTTCATAAATCAGACGTACACTTTATATTTAGTCTTTTCTCCAAGGCAGTGCTCAGTGCTCACCTCGCTCTCCCAATCTGCTCATGTTTTATACATGTCACCCTTCACACTGTGTCTTCATCTCGCATGTTCCCCAGGCATACACATTGAAAAACTGCAGAGATCTATGTTTTGTTTCTGTCAAATATGTTTCTCCGGGGCAGAGTTTGGGCAGCCTGATGATTTTTAGGATATGAGGAAGAGAGACATTGGGTCCTTGAGCACTGTTAGTAATGTGTCCACAGGCCCGCGGTGCTGCTGCTGTGTCTTCCTGCAGAATTAGACATCTTAACCCTTTAATGGCTTTACAGAGCTTTTCAGGTGATTTCCTTCTAGGAAGTTAGTGGCAGAAATGGCTCTCGGCATGTGGCCTGTTTATGGTGAAGATTTCAAACATAATTATTGTTACTTGGTTCAGTTTCCATGCACTAATGGGACAAAATTATGTAAATTCATTTTGAAGCATTTTTTAAAGATGAGAAGAGTCTGAAGCCACGCTGGTGACTGTGAGGTCGTACTGGGGCAGAGCGGCTCTTTGTGCTAAATGTCAACATGCTAAGGGTCAGCTTATGCTCAAACAGAACTAGTTTGCAAGGGAGCATATATGTTTCCTCAGCCCTATGTTCCCTCAGCTGTTAGTTTTCTTAGATATGTTTCTTCAGCCCCTTGTTCCCTCAGCCCTACGTTCCCTCACCCCAATGTTTCTTCAGCCATATGTTTTCTCAGATATGTTTCTACAGCCCCTTGTTCCCTCAGCCCTATGTTCCCTCGGCCGTTTGTTTTCTAAGATATATGTCTTCAGCCTGTTGTTCCCTCAGCCCTATGTTCCCTCATTCCCCTGTTTCCCTAGTCCTGTGTTCCCTCAACTCTGTGTTCTCCCAGCTCCATGTTTCCTCAAGCCTATGTTCCCTGAGTCCCTAGGTTTCCTCAGCCCTGAGTTCCCTTAGCCCTATGTTCCCTCAGCTCTATGTTTTCTCATCCCTGTGTTTCCTTAGCTCTGTTTCCTCAGCCCCGTGTTCCCTAGTCCTTTGTTTCCTTGGTCTTGTGTTACCTCAGCCCTATGTTCCCTCTATCTTGTGTTTCCCTAGTCCTATGTTCCTGAAGCCCCATGTTCCCGAAGCCCAGTGTTCCCATAGCCAGGTGTTCCCTCAGCTCTGTTTCCCTAGTCCTGTGTTTCCCTAGTCCTGTGTTACCTCAGCCCTATGTTCCCTCATTCCAGTATTTCCCTAAGACCGGTGTTCCCTCAGCCCTATGTTCCCTCACCCCAACGTCTCCTCAGCCGTATGTTTTCTCAGATATGTTTGTACAGCCCCTTGTTCCCTCAGCCCTATGTTCCCTCATTCCCCTGTTTCCCTAGTCCTTTGTTCCCTCAACTCTGTGTTCTCCCAGCTCCATGTTTCCTCAGGCCTATGTTCCCTGAGTCCCTTGGTTTCCTCAGCCCTGAGTTCCCTAAGCCCTATTTTCCCTCAGCTCTGTGTTCCCTAAGCCCTATGTTCCCTCAATCCCGTGTTTCCCTAGTCTTATGTTCCCTCAGCCCCATGTTCCCGAAGCCCAGTGTTCCCATAGCCATGTGTTCCCTCAGCTCTGTTTCCCTATACCTTTGTTTTCTTGGTCCTGTGTTTCCTCAGCCCCGTGTTCCCAAGACCTTTGTTTCCTTGGTCCTGTGTTTCCCTAGTCCTGTGTTACCTCAGACCTATGTTCCCTCATTCCCATGTTTCCCTCAGCCCTATGTTCCCTCACCCCAACATCTCGTCAGCCGTATGTTTTCTCAGATATGTTTCTGCAGCCCCTTGTTCCCTCAGCCCTATGTTCCCTCGGCCGTTTGTTTTCTAAAATATGTTTCTTCAGCCTGTTGTTTCCTCAGCCCGTTCCCTCATTTCCGTGTTTCCATTGTCCTGTGTTTCCTCAGCCCTATGTTTCCTCATTCACATTTCCGTAGTCCTGTGTTCCCTCAACTCTGTGTTCTCCCAGCTCTATGTTTCCTCAGGCCTATGTTCCCTGAGTCCCTTGGTTTCCTCAGCTCTATGTTCCCATAGCGCTATGTTTTCTCATCCCTGTGTTCCCTCAGCTCTGTTGCCCTAGCCCTTTGTTTCCTTGGTCCTATGTTCCCTCAGCCCCATGTTCCCTAAGCCCAGTGTTCCCATAGCCGTATGTTCCCTCAGCTGTTTCCCTAGACCAATGTTTCCTTGGCCCTGTGTTTCCTTAAGCCCTATGCTGTCTCAGCTGTATGTGCCCTCAGATCAGCACTTTTTCCAGTGAGGTCATGTTACTGACCCTGTGAGAACACAGACATCTGTAACCCTGACCCCTAATACTAACCTGGTTAGGGAAGGGTCTGTCTGATGCTGAGGGAACAAGGGGCCTAATTTGGATGGAGACAAATTTCCAAGGTACTGAGGGAACATAGTGCTGACCCCATTTCGGGAGAAGTGTTGTCCGACTGTGTCAGAAATCAAGTGCGTTTATAGCTTTTCTGATCAGCCACACTGATCAGAGCACTGAGCAGAGTGAAAAGCCTGCCGTCGTAGAGTGCGGGGAGACGTGATATTGTTTAAATACGGGGATAAAGACTTACATTTTCAGACAGTCTCTCCTGGAAGACATTCGTAGTGTTGACTCTGTTGTTCACATGAAAAGTGCCACAAATAGTTGTGTAACAAATGAAGAAAGACAGCTCGAGATAGAAGTTCAAAGCCAGCTTACTTTCTCACCTCTGCACGTCTGCACGCCAATCACAGAACGTGGAATTGTCAGTTTTGGAAAGTTTCAGATATGGTCAACACAACCCCCCAAATCTGACATCTGAAACATGCACCAGCTCTGAATATTTCTTCTCAAAAATTAAAATGTAAAAGTAACACACACTCTGGCTCCATATGCATTTCTTTTATCTTGATGATGTTTTGGCCTGTGGATCAAATTTCCCCTAAAAAAAATTTAATTTAATTGAGTAAATGTTGTTTTATTGGCCTAATATATTCAGCACTTTCTCTGCATCATTTGGGATCCTTGATTTGCTGTTACAGCAGCCCGGTTTATTATCTAATGGATTTGTCAGCAAACATTCATTCTGTAAAAAACATCTACTCCAGCGTAGTTTAACTTAAATAGATTTTAGATTAGTAATGCTGTTTACGCCAGTGTTGTGCTGTGTAACTTATAAATAGTAACATGAGTCAATTGTTGCCTCTTTTTATGTGGCAGGAGTGAAAATTAGTCATCCTCAACATTTGTTGTGTTGTGACTTCAGAATGATGAAGACAGAACAATGTAATGTCAGCTCTACAGGAGGATTTTTTTCCCTTATCATACTTTTCCTAAATGATTTACAGATTTTTAGGTATTCTAATATCTGAAATGGCGTGAAAAATAGTGCATACAGACCAACGCATTCTCACTACGACCTTGTCACTTTCCACATCCAGGCAGTACATGAATGGTACCCAGGGCGTGTTGGTTGTTGACGTTCTGGGACACCGTGTCAAGTTCTGCCTGTTACATACATTGTCTTTTTTCAAAATACACTTCTGATTTCACAGGAAATTTATCGTTTACATACAGTCTCTTTCAAAATAAACGCACCATGTCAGTACAACAACACAAATCGAAGTCTGTTTACCTCCAACAACAAAAACACATGGTTAAGTTTACGCAACTTACGCATGTGGTTAGGTTTAGGAAAAAATAACAGGGTTTGGCTTTATAATCTTATGGGAGAGAAACACGGCTCTTCCAGGTGAAAGTCGATGTTTGTTGCCCCCTGACGCTGCCGGCTGCCATTAAACTATAATGGTGACATTAAAGGACGTCTTTTTTGTCAGTGTCACCACAAGTCACTGCCCAAGCGCCGGATTTCAACGGCTTCGGAGTGAGACCGTGTTGCCCAGTCCCCCCTAGTTTTGGGCTGAGCCTCAAATGTTTTCATCTGGCTCCGCCCCTGTAGGGAGTAAGCAGTGATGATGCAATACTGACAGCTGACACCAGCCCGGTCTCACTCTGAAGGCGTCGAAATCCAGTGCTTGGGCAGTGACTTGTGGCGTCAGAAACCAACAAAAAAAGCCATCTTTAACATCGGCATGATACGCGGCCGGTGCCGTTATAGTTTAACGGCTCCTGGAGGAATCAGCGGGAAGCGCTGCGGGACAAGGACGAAAGTTAAGGTGGCGAACGTCCAACTGGGGCAGGTGGGAGGGGTGGTGGATGGGTCCGATAAACACCGACCTTCACCTGAGAGAGCAGTGTTTGCGTCCTGTAAGATTCTAAAGCCAAATCCTGTTCTAACCTGAACATGTGCTTTTCTTGTTGAAGGAAAAAAAACATCAATCTGCAGTGTTGACTGACACAGTGCGTTTATTTTGAAAGAGAGTGTATGTAAACGGTGAACTTCCTTTGAAAACAGAAGTGTATTTGGAAAGAAGACAATGCATGTAACAGGCAGAACTTGAAAAGGCGTCGCAGAACGTTAACAACCAACACACCATGTCCATGACCAAACGTCGATATGTGACAAGGTCAGAGTGAGAATGTGTTGCTGACACAGACGGACATTACCCTCACTAGAGCCACCCTACAAGCCTGACTGAAAGAACTGTGTGACCAGTTGATTTAAATATCCACTATAATAAGCCGAATTTTGACACTACAGCACAATAACAGTGTTGGACAATGACTTCACTCTGCCCGTACAGAAGTTTACAGGAAATACTTGTGTTTGAGTAAAAACCAGCAGCAGTTTGTAAAACACCACAAGAGGAGGATCCTTTGTCCAACAAAGCTGTTGTGCTGTGTCACCACCCAGTCCAGTCAGCAGAAGAAAAATGTTGGCATAGTATGTTTCTGTTAACCATGAATACACAACATTTACACATTTCATACATGAAGTGGAGTAAGGTAGTTACCACGAGTCCCAGTGCACGCTAGTTACTGGTTATAAGGCGCACGCACACACACCACTGCCAACTGTTTATAAAACAGCCAAAGGAATTTAATTTAAGGAGCTTTGATAGGTAGGTAGGTAGGTAGGTAGGTGGATAGGTACTTTCTAATTAAGGCACCCAATAGCTTATCACACAATGCATATAAATATACAGATACACACAGGGACAGAGAATATAAGAGTAAGACTAAGAACACACAGCAGTGAAATGACAGTCTCGTCTCAGGAGAGCCGTTACTACAGTAGATATGCTTATGATTGTAGTGTAAATTGAGGTGGTTGACAGTGCAGGTAATGCAATGTAAGGTGATTATATTAAAGTGTAAGAGCAGTGCAGGAGTAATAAATGCTTTGGCATGGATAATATAAATGCAGCTAAAGATAAATATATGTACAGATGCCAATGCAAATACAGATGTTTTGTTCTTCTTTGACCACAGGTGTGGCTCCAAGGCGGCAATCTGAATCTTTTGCAAGGTATTTTAGATTTAGTCTTAGTCTTGAGACAAAAAGGTCATTAGTTTTACTCACATTTTAGTCATTTATATCCGTGATAGTTTTAGTCTACGAAAATTCACAACATTTTAGTCAACTTTAGTCATGAAGTTTTCTATACGTTTTTTATCTTTAAACTAATCCAGTGAGGCTAAGTCAAGAATTTAGAATCAAGCTGACAGGTTGTATAAAAATTTAATTAAGACAGTCTTTCCTCGACAAAAAATATTTCTACACACTTCCAATGTATGTGCTTTATAATAAGGTGAAAAAAGAGTGTATACTGTAAAACATCTATCAGTAGCCCCAGCTATTATTTGCTTAAATCACTGAAATCAACTGCTGTAATGTATGCTGTAAAGCTCTGTGAGGCAAATTGTGATTTGTGATATTGGGCTTTATAAATAAAATTGATTGATTGAAAAATTGAACAGGCCTACATTTGGGACAGGCCTTTCATTCCTTTCACACAAAACTCAGCATAGATGGGAAATACGATCAAATTCTTTATTTAAACCAGTAAGAATTAGGCTTCAGATAATAAATCAATTATAAATCATTCATTTGACCTAGCTCCAACAGATGGCGCATCAAAGAGAGAAAGAGAGTTACAGCATTTGGCATACAACGCAACACCACTTTATCAAATCAGTACTCACAACTTGGATTAATTTTTATGAAAAACCTTTTTGATTATTTTGATCTGAGGACTCTTACAGATTAAAGGAATATGAATAACTTTAGGCACTCCTAGGCACTTAAGGAATGGACGTATAATTTGAGGTAGCCAACAACCTGCTTTTATACATTTGAACAGCTTCTATTAAAAAAAAAAAAAAAAAGAACTGCTTGGTAACCAGACCAGGTGTCTATGAGACAGAGGTTTATTTGTCTAAATGTGTAGACACACCGGACTAGTTAAAGGGTCTGGGTTTTGTGACTAGGATTTTATTTGCAGTTTTACAGCATGTGGTTTCCAGAAACATACATTTCCAATGTATTTTTGCCGATTGGGTTACACCAACACTGGGGCTGCAACTAACGATTATTTTCATTGTCGACTAATCTGTCGATTATTTCTTCGATTAATCGACTAATCATTTTATCAAAAAATGTGTTAAAATGTTGAAAAATGTCGGTCTGTCTCTCCCAAACCCCAAAATTATGTCATCTTATGTCTTGTTTCATACTCATGCCAAAGGGTTTTAGTTCACTGTCATTGGAGAGTGTGTAAAGCTGCCAATGTTTGAACGTAATAAGCTGCAATAAGAGTGAGTAGAGAATAAGAGAAAAATGACTCACTGATTATTTTAATAGTCGATTAGTTATCGATTAGTCGACTAATCGTTGCAGCTCTAATGAACACTCAGATGATCAAGACTGTACTACACAGATTACTCTGCATACTGTATATGACTTTGATATTTTTTGACATGGCCAATAGAGAACATTTAGCCACACTGGAGGCCTGGCTCAAAGGGTGGAAATGGATCTGTCACATTACTATTTTCTGGATTGCGCCATCAAAAGGTTAAAACATGTCAGCAGATGCTGCTGAGAGCGAACAATGTTTCCAATTTACATTATGGAAATGGGAGTTTATAGTAGACATTCAAAATGCAATTTAGGTTCACAACAGTGCTTACAGGGAAATGCTTTCATACTGTAGGCAACCTCAAAATTATGTATTACCATTTGGCTGTTGTATTTGGCCGAGTGTGCATGCGCTTCCAAAACCATCAGCCCCCAGGCCGGGATCCCAGAGGAGATAAGGGATGAAGAATAGATGGCATTCTGAGCTCTCAAGCCTCACGCACATGTTTTTATTTTTACCTCCAGACTTCTTGGGAGCCATCTATTCAAACATTTAAAGAATACCTTGCTCTCGCCAGCCAGAGAGAGTAGAGCAGCTTGACCAGCAAACATTACGAATGCGCTGTCGAGTAAATGTAGCTCCCAGGATAGAAGGGCAAAGAGATTTGTTTGAGATGAAACCAGGAAATAAGAGTCAACTACTAGGAATTCATCTGACACTGTGGCAGAGCGACAGAGGATGTGATGATATTGCTCAAGAGCGCGTCTGCAAACATCTTTTAATTGTGTGCATCTGACCAGCTGGGTTAACTTTTGGTCGATTGAAGAACTGATCAACTTCCCGCTGTTTTCGCTGCAAAAACCTCCGCTGCACATATTTGTGGGCCGCTCAGGGAACAGCTTGTTCTTGGCATTGTGTCTCAGGACCAGACAGAACATTCAAGCATTGTAGGGAGGATCCAGAAAGACAGAGAGACATGCGCTGGACTGATCACACTAAATAACTAAATCTTTCAGTTCATGTTCGCCCTAATGTCCCGCTCTGAATTACCGAGCACTTAATCACTGTTTAATGCATTCTGTATAATAGCTAAAAGATGTAAGGTAAAGTAGAATAAGAGCTCCAAAGTCATATTATCTGTGCTATTCAGATATGAGCGAACACCATTGAAGCTCATTTTCTGAAGAATGTTATCAGGTTTAAGCTTCTAGTCTTAAAGACACTTTTTTTCCCTTCGCTCTCCCGTCTCTCTGTTCATAATTGGCTTTCTTAAGCAGATGGCAGTTTTTACAAAAAGCCAAATTGTGACACTGAGTGCCTCCCTCAAGACTTCTCCGCCATTTTCTGAGAAAGCCTCAGAATAGATCTCGACAAGCCATTACTGTTCTTCACTTTCCCCTGTTTATTTCTATTTACAGCAGTTAATACAATTATTCCCAGTCGTGACCTATTTAAGCGGTGCATGCTACGAGCCATTAGCATTCAGCGAGTCTACAAAGTTACCACATTGATGGATTTGTGAAAGGAGGTTGTGTTTTTTAGTGCGCGCGTAGGTGGAGGTTCAGAGGCCTCCTGTTTGTCTTCATTTAACTGATTTTCTGTTGCCATAGGAGCAGGCGTCTTTTTTTCTCCCATGAAAGTGCAGCACTTCAGAGCGCACTGTCTGGATTCAGATCTACAAGAAGGTGTCAGGGGAGTTGTCCAGGATTTTACACTTATCATCGCTTCCATTAGATGACTTGCAGCTCACTTTGGAGAAAATGTTTAGTTCAGAACGTCTTTATCGCTGCAGAGCCATTCATGAGTACACAGTAATGTGGATATGTAGCAGATATGTTGAAACTTAAAATTTCAACAATGCTGTGGTTAACGTGTGGTATGGTTTTCAGGAGCAAAACTTGATTATGGTTGGATAAAAAACATGTTTGGGCTTAACAAGCCTGGTTTTGGTGGCACAGTCACTGTGCCTGTCACAAACTGTTGATGTCTCGGGAAAAAAAACCCAAACGCTTTTCGTGGCACAGTGTCCGATAGAAAAACGGCAACAAGTCGCTATAAAACACTGCCATTTGGTGGCTAAAAAGCTGCTGGTAAAAAAAATAGCAATGACTCGCTGAAAAAAACATAGGATTTCAGTGTTTGTTGGTCTTGAACAGTGTTGTACAACTTGGCAGGCTTCCCATCTAGGTGCCACACCATCCACCATCTCCTCCACCTCCAGATGACAAAGTCAGCTCATATACTGCGTCACTTCAGAAATGCTGATATGATACATGGGAAAAGTACAAATGTAACATATCTGTGGTTTGCAAGAACATACAATGCCAACACTTACTTTTGGCAACTTGAACTCATGTATGCCTCCGTGTTTCAAATGTGTTTATTTCATTCATTCATTCATTTTCCGTAGCTGCTTATCCTCTTGTGGTCATCCCTATGTTTCCCAGGTTCTATGTTTCCTGGGTTCTATGTTCCCCGCTCAACCAAAAAGGGTTCTATGTTTCCCGCTTGGTTGAGCGGGGAACATAGAACCTTTTTTGTGTAAGCGGGGAACATAGAACCTTTTTTGCAGGGTTAAGTAGGGAACATAGAACCCAGGAAACATAGAACCCAAGAAACATAGATACGCTCCCATCCTCTTGAGGGTCGCAGGGGGGCTGGAGCCTATCCCAGCTGACATTGGGTGAGAGGCAGGGTTCACCCTGGACAGGTCACCAGACTATCACAGGGCTGACACATGGAGACAGACAACCATTCACACTCACATTCACACCTACGGACAATTTAGAGTCACCAATTAACCTGCATGTCTTTGGACTGTGGGAGGAAGCCGGAGTACCCACAGCAAAACCCACGCTTACACGGGGAGAACGTGCAAACTCTGTTTAAAGTAAATGATGAATAACACCACAAATGATTTTGACACATTTTTTTTTCCACATCATTTAATAATCAATGTTTGCTTAAAGGCCAAAACACACCGGCGGCGTACGACCCGCGTCAGAACAGCCGCCCCCATTATTTTCTATTTACAAACCCACACCGGCAGCGGCTCGACGCGCGTCCTATTTTTCCAGCGTCGCCGCGCTTGAAAAAATGCTATTTTGTACTTCCCAGCTCCCATGCAACAGAAATCTGGTTGACGCCCTGCAGCGCGACGCTTTTTGTGTGTGTTGGGGGCGGCACTTGACTCGCGTCAATGACGCCGCCGTCATATGACGCCAGCGGTGTGTTTTGGCCTTTAGTTTCGTCACATTTGCTTTCCTTTTACAACCATTCAGAGTAGCAAAAGCTGTAAACCATTTGTTTATTTACTTTTAGGTAATAATTTTAACAAGCCATACAGTATCAATATCAGCTAACTATGCTGTTTATCTATTTTCGCAAATCATTTCAAACATTTGTCGTCACTTTTAGCTAGCTACTGTATTGCCTGTCAAGCCTAGCTGTTATTTTTTTCCAACAGTGTGTTATGACTGTAATAATAACTATAACTATAATAATAATTTTAAATGTTTTCGTCCAGTGTTAACTCCTAATAATTCAAATAATTCATATTTTACTCTCCGCTAACTATTTCTAACACTTTAAAAGCACAAAAAAAAAAGAAAAAAGAAAAAAAAAGAATTAGTTAAAGAAACTTTACGGCAACGTCTCTTTCCAGAAATCATGACCCGTTTACTCAAGATAATCCATAGATCTTGTTGTGAGCAGTTGCATGTAGGAAATATTTCCTCTCTGCTGAACTACACCCACCAACTGTATTACTGCACAGAAGGAAGCGTGCATCTACTGCTAGCTCACCTAAGCTAGCTAATGTTACAGCTCAGCTGAGGAGGACACCTTAAGTGTTCACGTCTCTTGCTGTCAGGTGCATGAGCCTCTTGTCCGTGAGTAGATGCACGCTTCCTGGTAATACGGTTGGCGGGTAACTTTCCCTTTGACTCTAATGTTTAAATACACTGTGTGCTTATTAAATGTGTTCAAAAGAAAATGAAAACAAAAGAATTGGCTGTGTAACTGTCACAATCATAGAGTGCTCCAGTAATGAGTCCCTGAAACCCAGAAATGACTTCGCATTTTAGCACTTCTAGTTCACTCATCTCAAAGTCAATGAGGAGACTTTCATTTTGTTTTATGACCTATAATACATCAGTACCCCACTTGAATTTTGAAGCCTTTATGTGTCTTAAAAATGGTGATTGCTAACAAGTGGCTAAATGAGACTACAAAACAACATTACATGGAACACAGCTTTATCGCTTTGTTGTGGTAGGGATGTAAAGTCACACGACTGTAGTGTGGTTTGTTTATAGCCTAACATTAGCTTTTTATTTCTGACCGTTGCTTTTAGGCTTCAAACATAATGAAAATGGTGTTCATTTGTGGAGATTATCTGGCAGAACAAAACCTGTAAGTATCATAAACGTTTGTTTGACACAGAGCTTATTTAGGGTAATAATCCAGAATCCACAATGGCAAAATCCTGTAGGCTTTTTGAAGAGGGAACCAGGGTGATGCTAACGTCCACGTCAAATTACAGACAAACATCATCCCTGGAGCACTCTGTAACGACATGTTAACTTAGCTAACTGAGCAAAACAGTTGCTAACTAGCTAGCCAATACATAGCCACATCAAGAGGAGTTTGCCATAAGTCAGATCAACAACACCTGCCAGGTTTGCCTCCTCCTTACTTCTAAAGTAAAGAAGTTAAAGGGATTTGGAAGAGAACAGATACTGTAGGCTGGTTGCTGACATATTTTGAAGATGAGATGAATTAACGTTAGCTAGTGCTGCCCCAAGCTAACGTAACTTTCTAGAACAGCACTGGGGTTATTTTCAAAAATAAATACATAGAGTGCTGGTGGATAAAGTACCTGAAAGCCTCACTTGAGTATAAGTAAAGATATCTTAACAGAAAATGACTTTGGTAGGCATTAAAGTCACCGATTAGAATATTAATCAAGTAAAAGTCTAAAAGTATCCAATATTTAATTACTGTACTTACATATCATAAGTAATATCATGAATTCTGAGAATAATTAAGTTTATTTCTTTTCATAACACATTTTTTTTTACAACCAAATCTATTTTTTTCCTTCCCTCCCATTTCTTCATTCTTCCATCCATCCCATTCTTCCTCCTTCCTTCCTTCTTCCCTTTCTTCCTTATTTTGGGGAATGTATTGGCGTACAAGTGAAAGTTGTCAGAAATTAAAAAAACTCTCAAAAAACTCAAAAATACTTAAACACAGTAACAAAGTATTATTACTTTGTTACGTTACACCACTGCCCAGCAGTGCTGGAGTTAAGTTTACAAACAGTTTTGTCTTCCCTGGTCTTTACTTTTTTTTTTTTTCTCCATTGAGACCAGAAGCCTCAATTTGTGTTGTGCTTTGTTTGTACTTTAGTTAACAGTAGCTATGTTTCCATCCAAAAGTGAATCATTGGGAAATGCGCATTAAAAGAAATACGAATCCTGTGTGTTTCCATTAAATGTACGGACTTTGGTGAAAACTACGAACTTGAGCAAGTTTTCCGCAGAACCAGAAACAAAACAAGTCTGGCATTCTTCTTCTTCTATGTTTTCTGGCGGTTGGCAACCAGCTTGTAAATGCATTACCGCCTTCCCGACCCGGAGTGTGGATATCACCACGGAGAGAGGTGCGCTACGTCAGACTTAATTCGAACATAACAGTTTCCATGCCCCGTTTTGCGATCAACATTTTTTCGAATCAACCAAAATCGATCGATCAATTGGACATATTTGAGAAAATACTCTTTCAGGATTAGTTGAGCTGCTCCACAGTCTTTCTACATAGCCCCTGAAGTAGCTTCTGAGGTACAACTACCCATCATCACTGCTGTAGGGCCCTGGCTTCACCTACTATGTCCTACTATGCTGATAAAACAGACAGTAAAGATGTCTTATTACGTCAATCCACAGTCCAACGGTAGCTGCTTTTAATAAAGTGTAGCCTCCTTTTCAAGGCAGTCCTGTCCATGTGCAAACAGATCACTGACAGCAGAGAGACCACAGCGATGCACGGCTTTCATAACGACCTGACTGAAACCAGATATAGGTCTTACTGAGCCTTAAAATAACAGAAAAGCATGTTGTGTCATTGCAACCTCAAGATTATACAGAGAAGATGATGACTGGATGTTTCTGTTAAAGGTCTTGTGTGATGTGATCTATCCCTTCCAACAATGCCAGTGAGTCCTATTAAAAAGTGGGTCAATGGAGCTATTTTTAGTAGCCATTGCACACCCCTTTTTACAAACAAGCAAAGGCACAAATTCTGGATGAAACGTCACCCAGCTGCATTGAACAAATATTCGGGGGAAATGAAGGTGTTCAACTTGCCGGTAAATGGGGTGAACTATTTATCTGGTTTCAAAGTTCACCTCCCTGCGGAGATGAGACGCTGCGTGAGGGCATGAAATGACTGAAGGAGGGGGGGGGCTTTGCCTCCTGGATTGGCTTTGATAAACTGGGGACTTGTAAGATTTGTAGGGCTCTCTGTTCTAAAGTGGGCTTCTGTTTCATCATCTCAGAGTCCCGGTGCCTTGCATGGCTACCTTGTTGTAATTCCTCCTCATTTTCTGGGTTCCTCTCTCATATCGCCTTTCATTCCCAGAGAAAACACTTGAAAAGGAAGTGTTTGCTGCCTTCTCCTCTGTTAGAAGTGACACTGTGGGCGATGATGTGATGGAGGCGTACCAGAGACAACATCCTCACATGCACCTTACTGGATTAATGTTCCACAATTGCACACAAAAGTTTGTCGACTAAACAGAGCGTAAAGTGGCATATGTTGAAATCCGAGTTGTGCAGAGAAGCCATTTATTCAGCAAGAAATGAAGGGAATGAACAATAAAAAAAATTTGGATTACACACTGTTAATGATGGTGGGGAAGCAGTGAATTGCTGCTCGTCTTGCAATCAAGCTCGATAAATCACATGAGGCTGTGCACTGCCCCAACAAACGGGCAAGAGAATGTCAGTGGAGCAGAAAGCGATTTTGCGGCAGAGCAGAAAATGCACTGTATTCCTACAGGCATTGCATGACAAATCTGTGAACTTCTACTAAGTAGAGGTGGAGCATTGTTTGTAGGAATTCCTGAATGGCTGTTTCGCCTCAGGCAAACCAGACACAAAGGAAACATAAGCATCGCAAATTATGGCTCATTTTGGCCTTCAAGTGAAGTTTCACTCTGGCCTTAAATTAAGGTGAAATGTTGCTATATTTAAAGGAGGAGTTGGCACTTTGCATCGCTGGCTATTCCAGGAGTGACTGTTTATGTTTCCCAGAGGACTTCACTTACATGCTGGTGACACCTCAGCACTGGGGGGAAACATGCAAAGCCATCAGTTACCAAAACGGAAATCACTGTTGTTGTAGCACCAGAGCAGCAGTTGGTTATGAGCAAACCCTCCGCGGTCTAATACCTTCATCCTTCCACTCATAGTGGCAGAGGTCGTAGGTTTCCAGGAAACGCTGCTAATATTACTCACCTCGAGTGAAACTCCCATGATGTAATATCCAGTAAACCTCAGACTTCGTGTGTAGAACTTTCACATTTCTGTTGTAAGTTGAGTCGTGTGTGAGTTAAAAAAAAACACTGATGCTTGTTTTGCAGAAATGAAAACACAAGTTTCCAATAGTGTTTACTGAGGTTATGTAATATCAAATGGCAGGACACTGAAAAAGCCCAAAATAGACTGCCTTGCTCAAAGGCAGAAGTTAAGAATAAATGTGTTACTTGCCACCCTTAATTCATCAGCTCTGATTTGGCTTTCATCCTCCTCCTGTTAGTACCACATATCAAAGCAATCATTTTCTGGCTACTTTTCAGTGCCAGTCTCACTCGGAGCTCAAGGCTAAAGTGTTACTCAGATGAGTCAGAAACATCACAATTTATGATGAATTATATGATATCTGATCGGTGCCTCCTGCTGCGTGGATGGGCCAAGTGGGAGCAGTCAGTGTGTCCGGGGTGACACGGTTTGTCAAAGAGAAACAGTTGGGATTGGTAATGACATCTGCCAGGAGGGCTTGTCTGCTTTACAGTCAGAGGTGATGTGAGAAAGATGAGACAGAATCAGGATGGCAAGAGAGGGGCAGCGAAGGCGTATTGGCATGACTGCATTTATATACAAGTGCACAATAAGCTGAGACAAGAGGATCTCTATTAATCATATCAGGATGTTGGCTAATAAGCAGAGGTTGGCTGCTGAGTTAATACATGTTAAACATGTTGTAATCACACATGTAGAACATGAATCTGCTCCCTCTGGTCCCGCTCTCCGTGTTCGGCTGGTGTCGTGTCATCATTGGAACAACACTGCCACTTAGTGGCCAGATTATCTCTCCCTCTGGACAAAACATTGCAAGGTTGACTTCAGTACACTCATGCAGCTCTTAGCCCTGTGTGATATTTGCACCATAACTGAACTCATGAGGATCACTTGAGGTTTAGCCCCGTGGGGAAAAATGCTTTGCATGCTTAAATGTGGGGCATGAGGAGGAATTTGCAGTGAAAGTCTTGTTTGAACTGCTTGTATCCTCCCTTCTGCTGTTATGATTTAATACCGCGCTATCTATTATTACCCAAGTGGTATTTACACAGTCTTGTACCTCCAATGTCTGCAAAGCCTACTCTCCAACTTTGCATACTTAGCTGTTGCTACAGTCGGTGTCAGCGTCTGGAACTATGTAAACATTTTAAAATGCGGTTCTCTGACACTGATTCAACCTCTTCTTGAACATGCCAGTTTACACTGTGAGATTTTAATTAGTTTTTATGCTGCATTATCATCCATTGTTTGTCACTGATTTTGCTGACCACCCATGGCCGGAGTAACAAGCTCGAGGAGCCACAACTGACTGCACTCTGTGCATCATGTTTGAGTATACATTCACTTTATGGTAATTTGATCAAATAAATTCATAAGTATTGAATTTGTAAGCAGACCGTCTTGAAGAGCGGAACCACAACATCAGGTATTTAAAAAAGGCCTCCCCCAACTTCGGGTGATTTTTAGAAGAAGAGGAGGAAGAAGACACACAGGCCCGAAATACACACACATGCACAAACAGGACCTATACATGCATTAAATGGAAGGATGTCAGAGTGAGGGGGCTGCTTTGGACAGGCACCCTGAGCAGTTGAGGGTGTGGTGCCTTGCTCAAGGGCACCTTGGCAGTGCCCAGGAGGCAATCTGGCACCTCCCCAGCTGCCAGTCCATGCCCCATATTTGGTCTAGACGGAGACATGAGCCAGCGATCCTCCAGTTCCCAATCCAAGTCCCTACGGGCTGAACTACTAACGCCCATTTCCCAATCATATTACTATTACTCACCCTGACTGACTCCTGGGACCTGTTTACACCTGGTATTAACGTAAGTCCTGGGTGATCAACTCAGAAGTGGACAGTTCTAAGTGCAGGTGTGAAGGCATCTTCCTTCAGCAAAGTGTACACTCAAGTGTCGTGGGTCATGTTGAAGGACAGCCTAATCAACTGACATCTTCCTCCTCCTTGTAGGCCAGAGTCTGTTCTCATTCTCATGCCAACGAAGCATCACAACCTCGTTTCTTCTTATCGCTTCTCCCGAGGTCTTTGTCCGACCTTACCATGTGAAAGCCAGCGATGGTCGCGATTGCGTCCGAAGTATGTCACTGCAGTCGTGTCCTCCTTCCATTCCATTTTCAACCACTTATCCGAGGCCGACTTGTGGGGGAAGCAAGCTGAGCAAAGTACACAAAGTATATTATGTGATTGTGGCATACTGATGATGACAAGACTCCAGGAGCTATGTATTAAACAAATAAGATATAATGTGTTAGTGAGTTTGTCAGAGATTTTTGAACTTCGGACAAAGGCAGGCAAGTGTCCCGTGCTTCTAGTCTTTAATCTAAGCTATGCTAACTGCCTCACCTTGGGGCTTACATGTGGTGTTACTATGTTCTGGCGTCCAGTGGCTGGTCGCAGTGACCTCCTGGAGTCTTGTCATCTCTGTTAAGTTGCTGCAACTTAACCTAGAGGAGCTGGTGTATTTTTAAACTCCACCTACGCGCTCTAGTTTCATACCTGACAGATAGACATAAGAGCATATTGATCCTCTAATCAAACAAGAACGCAAATAAGCATTTCCCAAACTATTCCTTTAAACAAAAGAAACTTTTAAAATATACTTTTATTTCCCTACTTGCTGCTTTTCAAACGTGTACTACCAGAAGCACTCAGCTGTAGTTTAACGTGCCGTCTCTTAACCCTGAGTGTGAGTTTATGAACCAGAAGTCAGTCATGTGAAACTCTGTCGCAGATCTTAACGTAGAGGGTCAAGGCCTCGAACCTTTTATCTTTGAGAAATGACAGCGACATGTCACACTGATTTATGTGTGTACTATCGCTTTCAGCCTCGCCAGGCACTGGGCAGACTCTCCTGAAGCTCTCCATCACTGACCTCAAACGTCCCTGTGAACCCAACCTGACAGGTCAGGTCTGGGCCTGCTGGTCATAACGGCCAAGGTCAAGTGAAACAGTTGTCTGCACTCATCTGGAAGTGGAGCCTGTGGGCAGTAAACACTGTGGTCAGCTTACGGTCAGTATGTGCGGCGCTCCCACGCCACATCATTGTCAACTCAAGACAACATACACTGGTCTCCAGATGCACATTACTGTCCGGTAGAGTTAAGTAAAGTTCAGTTGAAATGCAAAAGTTAACTTCAGATTAAAACTATGAAAATGGCTGTCATGTAAGTTTTGTAATAACATTCAAATCATCAAATTCATATGGATGCACTGACAACAATGCACCTTTATTTTGTTTGCTCAGTCTTGTTGTTGCGCTTGTTTTTCTGTTATGTGTTAATCAATGGTCAAGGATTAAAGAGAGTCTTAAAGGTCCAGTGTGTAGGATTCAGGGGATGTATTAGCAAAAACATAATATAACATAATTAGTATGTTTCCTTAAGTTTATAATCACCTGAAAATAAAAATCGTTAGAAATATATCTACATAGAGAGTCCACCATGTTGCACCACCATGTTTCAAAAGTAGCTCAGAACGGACGAGCCAAGTACTGGCTTTAGACAGAGCATTTGACCCATGCTTACAAACATTTTGGAGACAGGAAATTGATGACTCAGATGGTGAGGTGGAAGCCTGATTGTAGAAATTGTCGAATATTTTTGGCTTCTGTTGGTACGTACATTTTTAGTATGGATCCTACGCTCTGTTTTATAAATGAGACCCCTGGTCTGTTTGTTTTGTAAAGTAAGAGACCTCTGCAGATAATTCAGCGTCTGGTAAAAACCTCTTGAACAATGAACACTGACTAACCGAAGTTTATGTTTGGCGCATAGAAGAAGTTTCAGCTGGTTGCAATCTGCAGTCCTCACCACTAGATTCCGCTAAATTCCACATACTTCTTCTTTAAAGGGGAACTCCAGTATTTGGAGTTTGTGAGTCTAAATGATGCATGGGACCAACATTTTGAATTGGTACAGTATTGAGCGAGACCGCTGTAGCCAGCAGGGGCGAAACAGGCTGCAATGTAACAACTTGGAGCAGGTACGCCCTGTTAATTTATGTCCTTTAAAAGTGCTTGTGTCTGCCATTGACTGGCTCAGATTGGTATTATAAGTTTCTACAATGTTGATGAAAGAACCCTTCAGAAAAATGAAAGATTTTTCCGTACCTTTTGCTTGTTTCATTCTGTTTTGTGTCCAAGTCTTGCTAAAGGAGAAGTCTCATTCTGAAATCTTGCAGACTTTTTCACATCCTTGAAATCAGCTAAATATTCAACCATGACTTTGAAAATCTGTTAGATAAAAGTAAGATGAGCTTTCTGAACTCCAGCATAATGAACCATTAGTGGCACTCCTCTCTTCAACTCTTACTCATGTTTCCAGTGTTTTCTTGTGAGGTTTCAGAACAAGATTTTTCGTTAGCGAGAAAACAGAACAGACCAAAATAAGTGAAAGGTGTGGAGAAAATGCTTAATTTCTCTGGAGTGTCCTATTCATAATATTGTAAGATACTCATAATAACAATCCAAGCCTGCTCGTACATCACATTCCCTCTCCCAACTTATAAAATACTGACGCTTGGTCTGTGGTCATAAAAGTTAAACTATGATGCTCTGATGGTTTTTTGACGTTCCGTGATGGCGTGTCATTTTACGCTTGTTACATGGGTCTCCCAGGTGAAAGTCCAGAGTTTGTTTGACCCCTCCAGGTTAATTCCCACCCGCCCTATGTGGACTTTCTTGCTCTTTATACCACTGCAGTTGTGCAAAGCATCAAAAAACTCAGCTGCCTTGTGTATCTCATACTGTTGCTAAAGGGTGCCTTGGTGCATTACTATCTGCTGCCGAGGGCCGCTGATCAAGTGTTGTTATTTTTTGAGTTGGGAGTGAGACCGGTTTGGTTAGTGGCAAAAAGAAGCACCTTTAGTGGACGTAAATTAACAGCGCACAAATGCCCCAACGGTTACTGTTTTGCAGCTGCTGGCTGTAGCGGTCTTTCTCAATACTTGACCAATTAAAAACATTTTGTTCCCAGTAATCACTTCGACAGAAAAATATGGGAAAATGGAACAAAATAGGGTTCAAGTTGAAAAAATTGGAGTTCCCCTTTAACACAGAGTCAAGCCGTTTGCCACGGTGGGCAGACTTGAAGTCCTCTGAGAAGCTTTTCAGTGGGCTAAAACATTGAAGGTTAGGAGTTTTCCAGCTCATCAGGCTTTAGCTGAGTTAATGAACCCTCATGGCCCAGCCCCCGCGCTCTGGTCTGAGCATTACTCACGGGCTAAGCAGGGGAAAAAGAAGCTGCCAGTGTTGCTACGCCTCAGCAAGCCACTGCACACACGGATCATGACTGTGGAACTTACAGGGTCACAAGGGTCTACGCAACATCTGCTGATCCCGTGTGATATCTCAGGAGAGTTCAATCAGGCTTTGCAGCGATATGGATAAACAAACACAAACGTGCTGGGACATAATTGAATTACTTCCATCCACCAAGAACATTGAAGATGAAGGCTGGATGCCCCTGGACATGTTTGTGTGTGTGTGTTTGAGCTGTAAAGTCAACTGATGTCAGCTCGCAGAGGATCCTCTGGCCCAGATTCAACCAGCTCACGTTGGTTTCCACAAGTGTACAACACACCCAACAAGCAATATTATTTAAATTTATTAAACATTTCTTCCTCTCTTTTCTTTAATAATTCTTAATAAAATTTCCCAAGTGATATGCAAAAAAATCCCAACAGACAGAAAAAAATAACACAGTTGAGTACACAGAATATTTTTGCCCTCTGACACCCCTTCCAATAATAATGTAAAATAATAAACTATCATAGGAATTTCAGAAATTCATTTCAGAAACCAAAAAAAGAAAATTACTCATAGACATCAAAATAATAGTGATACAGCTTCTTCACAAGATCTTAAAGGAGTAGTTTGATATTTTGGGAAATTTGCCTAAAACCCTTTATGCTTAGCTTAGCAATGAAATCTGCCTACTATCAGCTCTAAAACGTACTAATTAACGTTACATCTTATTTAATTTGTACAAACACTTAAGTGTAAAAATGACAATTGGTGTGCCTCGACCCTTTTTAATAAATAGTCCCTTCATAACCCCACCTTTTTCCCAAGTGTTGAACTATTCCTTTAAAGTCCTGACCGAGAGACACTATCAGGGCCGTTTCATAGTCGACGCAAAGGCACGCTGATACGAACGCATTGGGATGCATTAAGACACATTGGCTGCCATGATGCGTGCTTGCATGTCAAAGTGTGTTGTCCGTTTTTTTGATATGCAATGCAGCGACGCGTGTAATACCATGCGTTGCCGGGAACTGTGCATTGGTCCGACAGCCCATTGGTTCGACATCCCATTGTTCCGACCATATTAAACCCATTGTTCCGAAGTCCGTTCTGAAATCATCATGATGCCCTGTAGTTAAGGCCTGGTTAGGTTTAGGCACAAAAACCACTTGGTTAGGGACAGTCGGACTGATGGGATGTTGAACCAATGGGCTGTCGGACCAATGACATGGACCCGCGTTGCCAGTGGGGGTGATAATGCAAGCGATGTACTTGAAATTAACCACTTTTTGTTATTCACAGAAGAAGCAGGTATGAAATATGGCGGGCGAGGAGGAAAAACTTTGCGCACTCGTACTGCACACCCTCATTTATATGACAGTTCTAGTGCCCTGCACACAGTGTGTTGCTTGCGTCCTTTGCTTGTGTTGCGTGTGTCGACGAAACGGCCCTTAGTCACTCAAATATTTAACTGTAGCAACCATAGGATTTAAAAGATGTTCACATTCTCCTAAATTATGTTAAATTTACTTTTCAAACTCGGATGCTTTCCATGTCTCATTCGGAAGTGGAGGCTATTTTTTGTATTAAACCTGCACAAATCTGTTTGGCGACTTGGGAGCTCTGAAAATGCTCACAGTTTGAACTTGAATTTGATCTGAACATCCTCATTGGCTTTTCAGGAAGGAATTGTAAAATGTAGAACAAACATCTTTTTACTTGTAGGTTTGATTTATACTTGTGGATTTGTAGCTGTAAAACTGGGATTCACACATACAGTCGAGTTCTGTGTGAAGTTTTTTTCACCCACAAATAGTAACTGTAAATTTTAGTGCAAATCTTCTTCTTTATGCACCCACACTTTGGAAATTATTTGTGCAAATTGTTTTCATTTGTTTACATAATGGCACAGTGGTGCAGTGGTTAACGTTGTCATCACACAGCAAGACGGTTCCTGGTTTGAGTTTGCATGTTCTTTCCATGTCAGCATGGGTTTCCTCCATGTGCTCCAGCTTCCTCCCACAGTCCAAACACATGCAAATTAATTGGTGACTCTAAATTACCTGTAGGTGTGAATGTGAGTGTGAATGGTTGTCTGTCTCTATGTGTCAGCCCTGTGATAGTCTGGTGACCTGTCCAGGGTGTACCCTGCCTCTTGCTCATTGTCAGCTGGGATAGGCTCCAGCTCCTCCGCGTCCCCTAACAGGATAAGCAGTTACGGAAAATGACTAAATAAATGTTCACATAATGTCATGCAGAGCTACAAATTACCTTACGGATTCAAACATTCATTTTTTCCAGATATTTTTCTACACATCAAACATTTGAATTCATTTGATAAAAATGTTTTTACACACTCGCACATTTGAATTTATTCATACAAAATGTTTTCACACATTCAGTTATGGTTATTCACAGCTACAATACTTTTGATCCTGTTTTATTTCCATACTTTAGCAGCTAAACTCAACTATGTTCACCTGCTAGTGCTGTTTGGTGCTGGCAATGTCGTGTACAGCGTGTTTAAAGGGATTTTTTTGCTGAAAGCAGCTGCCTCTCCCACTAAGAGAGTAGTGAGAGCGGCCCAGAACAGTGACGTTGCAGACCAGAAAACCAAAACAATGAGCTGAAAGATGCTAAAATGCTCCATAGAGCAGAGGGGAGCTGCAAAGACATCACTATGAGCAACCTCTTTTATGTTGCACATAGTCCTTTGATCAAATTTATTATAGCAGCTTTAATGTATAGTTAAGTATCAGTTGGGGTTGTTTTGGGAGCTTTTGTGTACTGATTTTTGAAGAAGCTCCTCTTAAATTTTTATATGTATAGTGTAAACATACATAACATGATACACGACGTTGCAACAGCAAACACACAGAAAACAGTATGAGATTCACTTCATATAGTCACTGATGGACATTAACTACACTAAGCTCCAAAGACAAACACATGCTGCACTATTACCCGTACCATTATAGAGCACCACATCCACTGGAAATATGACATGTATTATTTAACCTATTATTAATTCATGGTAAAGTCCATCGGTGATAAACATATATGACTTTGGAGAGAACCAAAAAACTGCGTTGAGAGACTGAAGCATTAAACTTGAGGAGATACCAACTGAGACGCTTACATCTTGGCAACAGTGAACATTTCCAGTTATGCAGTGTTGATTTACTTGGCCTAGATACAACAATATGGATTATTCTTATCCTCGCTTCTCCGAATGATGTGATGCATCACGGGGCAAAAGGGTTTCTAAGTTCACCGGTTTACGTAAAGCGTGTAGCAGCAGAAATCCAATGTTATGCTGCTGTCATGCTGAGATATTTCCATAAAACTACCACCGGGTCTGTGATTCAATTATGGTCTGGTCTTTAGTTTGCAGTTATCACAGAATCAAATAAAGGAAAAACAGCGAGGAGATTTACAGATTTCATGGAGATTTTGAAGAAATTCCAGCTTCTTGCACCAGTGGGTCTGTGTGAGTGGAGGAAAAATTTAGAAAATTCATTATTAACCCATCACTGAAGCAAAGAAGCTCTGGCTTGATTTGAAGTAATTACTTGACTGCAGATCAAAAAAAAAAAAAAAAACTAAATGAGATGTAGAGTGAAAGCTACTGGCCATTCACACAATACTAAAGAGCATTAAAATCTCAGCCTGCAGTCCGTGGGAGTAGCTAAGCAACCGTGCAGAAAGAACGCCTTTAGAAATCTGTCTACATTTCTTTGACGGCTGCAGATTACAACTGGATTGGTTTTAAACTTCCAACAAGGCGCTGGAAGAGCTCCCTGACAGAGTTGTGATTGGGAATGAGTGGCCTTGCAGTATGCTATGTCAGAAAACATTAGCTTACATGCAAACTGATGTTTAAATGGTGATGCTATTCAAGGATTTGTGGGAGGAAAAAGTCTTATTCGCTTTCAGTGATCTGGTTCATGCCACAATTGCTTGATTGTGTTATTGTCCAGTCGAATCATGAATGCCATTCACTGGTATTTTAGGAAAAGATGTCAAGACAGGAACGTAAGCTTGAGAGAGGAAAGCAAAGGGAGACAAATCTTTCATGAACAGTATATTTAGTACGTTGCACAAATCTGTAAGGTTAATCTAGGCAGCAGCCGAAATCATTATTCTTCAGTCTTGATCCTGTGCCAACACAACAGTGATAGAAATAGATTAATTATTAGATTAGATTAAACTGTACTGTAGAGCAAAGTGCAAGCTCATAATGTTGGAGGGTAACCATTCGATTTGATATTTCTCTTTGGTTGTTAATGATTCTGAACTTAAACTGGATTGTGCGAGTTTTGTACTTTACTTCCCTATAAAAATGCTCCTTGCTCCAAAATAGACACAATATCTTTATTATGTAGAAACACAACATCTGCCACAAACTCCATACATCCTCATAACTTAAGGACAGAATAGGTCATTTGCCAGCGACTCCCAAAAAGACCAACCTGGTCGTACGTACAAAACATGAAATGTCCCTGACATCCTAATACCGCATTATGTGGTGGTGGCACGACCATAGAAGCAGTGCCAGTGGAACGTCAATTAGGATCCCTTGTTGTGGTGGACATACTAATTCCCTGGTTCAATGTCATGTAGTGGGTGGTGGTTAATGTTACGACTGGATAGATGGAATAAAGAGCAAGAGGTCAAAGTGGTGGGTGGGTCAAACAAACACAGAACTTTCACACGGCAGACTGCTGTTTGTGCAACACATTCTCACTCCAACCTCGTCACATATGGACGTTAGATCATGGACTTTCCACGTCCAGATACAACGTGCAAGGTACCCTGGGTACGTTGGTTGTTGACATTCTGGGACATCGTGTCAAATTCTGCCCGTTACATGCATTGTCCTCTTGACTGTTTAGTCAGTACAACACGGCAAACTGACGTTTTTTTTCCTCCAACAACAAATACACGTGGTTGGGTTTCGGAAAAAACAACACGTGACGCGAACACCCCTCACTCCCTCCCTCCGCCCCACTTGGACTTTTGCTGCCTTAAATTTGGCTCTTGTCCTGCCGTGTTTCCCCATGATGCTGCTGGGCGCTGTTAAACTATAACAGCAACTGGCTGCGTAGCATGCTGGTGTTAAAAGGACAACTTTTTTTCATCTGTGTCTGACGCCCCAAGAGTCGTATTTCAACGACTTAGGAGTGAGACCGGGTTGGTTTGTGTCCTGTGTGAAACTTAAGTCAATGTTGACTTCTTTTAACTTAATATACCTATGTCTTTTATATAGTTACAACACATTACTTGACGTACTTACGTCACGTAATGCATCACACGACATACTATCGTCCCATTTGTAACAATACGTAACATACGTATTTATGTCACTGTATGATGTCTTTTCATCCAGTAAGTAACATAGTAGTCATTTTCACCGAAAACATCATCTTCTGTTAAACCTAACCAAGTCGTTTTGGGGCCTAAACCAGAGCCCCAGGAGGCATGCCAGGCTTTGAAGCCAATTTTCATTGTTGCCCAACAGTGGAATAACACCTGTAACATGATGACATGTAGCCCAAGATAAGACTTTCCCCCACAGACTAACACTGGGAAATAGGCATTCATTTTTTTTTTTTTGAGCGTCACAACTCTCACAAAATCTATGATTAGCGGAGTGCTAAACTGGAAGTAGCCAGCTCAGCTGACAGAAGTCTGTAGTGCGCCTACTCCATGGGCCCAATGATGCGGAAGCAGTGCCGATCATCCTGGTAATTTTATATGAAGCAGTTGAACTTTTTACCTCCATGTGTCAGTGAGCATCTTTTATAGGAACGAACCCCACCTGAAACACTTTACCTAGTTCTCTTTATACGCCCCGTATGTAACATAGTTATTTAAACTGAAAATATGATCTTTTCCTAAACCTAAACAAGTAGTTTTGGTGCCCAAACCCAACCTTGCTGCCATTGCAGTGTTCAGAGGTTGTGTTCATTTCACATATCTCTGTGAGATATCATTGAAAACAACATATGTAACCATTAGAGAGAACCGGTGACAGGCGCACATACTAATGATCGCAGTTATGTACCAAAACCAGTGATTCGGTTTAGGCATTAAAAGCACTTGGTCAGAGTTAGGGGAAGATGGAGGTTTGAGTTAAAGTGATCTCTTGAAACACTGAACATGGAATCTGGCAGGAGCTTTCGGGAATCTGGGATTACCATCTGGACACGAGCAATCAGGCTGGATGGATAGGTCAAACAAACACAGGACTGTGACCCAGGAGACTGCTGTTCGTGTCCCGGGTGAAACCAAAAGTCAGTGTTGAATTATTTTAACTGACATACTAAGGTCACATTACATAGCTACGTCCTATTACTTACCACATTACATATTGACAAACATGTGTATTTTAACCCCAGCCATGAACTCTTTTTTTTCAACCTAATCAAGTAATTCCTTTGCCTAAATCTAACCAGACCTTAACTACAGCGTTGTCACACCATTAAACTGCAAGACAAGAATAAAGTGGCTGGCAAGAATTTCTGAAATCTAGGGTTACCATCTAGCTACAACCACCCCAGCCTCCTTCCCATGTGGACCGTGTGGCTCCTTATATTATGCCACCTGACTTCCTCCTTTGTTTCCAGCAAAATTACTAACCACTCGAGGTCCATGCCCCAAAATAAATGTAAATATGGGTCATAATAAGCTGCTTGCACAGATGATGTATATGGCAGTTTTTTGGGGGTGAAGACAGGTTCACATTTTAGGTTGACAACATTTTAATGTTTAAAAATATAATTTCTGCAGTGTGTGATGTTGTTTCCATTCATCATGGTATAAGCCTTTTTGCTTGTCCCTTGTTAATATAGGCCATTTACATTCAATGTAAATAACCACAATGTCACTAAAGAGATTTGTATGAGGGGAGTTAACCTACAATCATTGATATCATTCCAGAGGTGCTCAAACTGGCAGATTACATTCAACTGTCACCCCTCAGTGGTAAAACCAGTTCGCCCTGATCGTGCACATTTTAGTCAGTCTGGTGATTAGTGATCTGACGCACACAATGCAGAGGGATCCTCTCAACATGACAGTACATGGACTGATTCCAATCTCACAGGAATAGTTCAAAACGGCATATGTTTTGGCACTGGGGGTAAAAAGCTCCTAAACAATTTTTAAAAAAAAAAAAAAAAAGCTGTTGTGTCAAAACAATTACTTATTTACCCGCCTAAGTCCATTACTCAGTCTTTTAGCTCTGTTTTGGGTCTTAACTCCTGAGACAAAATATGTGTCTTAAGCTATCTTGATTAAAGTTTTCACCGGCTAGTCGTTAACTTTATCTGTCTGTCTGTCTGTCTTTCTTTCTTTCGTTTGCTGCCGTGCAAAAAAAGGGCTTTTTTTTTGTTTAATTAGTCGCCTTCCGTAAAGTGCTTGATGCTCATCAGTGTCATATTTTTTCTAACTACTTATTTTTTCTAACTATATTTCAACATTACTATCCTCATTTTTTATGATCACGTTTTTTTTATTTAGATTCTTTAAAATGGATTAATAGTAAATCATATGTACATTGCCGCATCTAATCCATATATGTCTATATATTTTACAAACTTTGCATGTATTAAAACTCCAGAAGAAAAAAATGACCTATTGTCTAACCCTTCAAACAAACAAAACCATACAGGGATACAGGGATAAATAAGATGAGAAAATGAATAACAACAACAACAAAATGTCCATCCACAGGAAATACCATTACAACTCTGTTTGTCATTTAAAACACATCAGGTAAGTAATCATAAACTGTTGGTTGGAATGTAACTCTGAAAGAATCTTATTTAATCCTCAGTGTAGTGTCATTTCATTTGCATCTTATACTGTGTATAGTCCATGTGACTGACAGATATCAGCACACAGCAGAAACCGACAGATATCCTCCTGAGACCTGAATTTTTGTTTGGTATACATTTTTAATTTCTCCTAGCTATCTGGGATCAGTAGGATGTGATAAGTAGAAAACACAAAGATTGAGACGTCCCAGTGTCCTGCAACAACCTGATTAGTAATGTGTTCGAATGAGTACCTCCTGATTAACAGTGCCTCAGCTTGTTACTGGTGCTAAAATTGGTCAAATGTGTTGCCATATCAAACTACAAACTTTATTAATCATAAATAAACAAGTTTCAACCATAAAATGTGATCAGGTTTTGTCCACTTTTGTGTCAGGATCAGCTGCAGACTGACTTGGCAGAGATGGCTGCCATCTTGTTTTACATGGATTAGTGTATTGTGGTCCCACTTCCACTAGATGGCATAAAAAAGTGTCCACGAACGAGGACAACAGGTCCAAGTTAAGAAGAATGAAGAATGAGGTCAAGTAAAGCCAAAATGTGATGTCCACATATGAAGACATAGGGTCTCAGGAGGACATTATGTGGCAAAAAGTATGAGGAGATCCCTGATACATACTTTTTGAAATAAAAAAAATGAAAACTAAACAAATTCAAAACCTAAACATACACAATGCGGATACATTCGTTTTCAGAATTTAGAATCAGAAATACTTTCTTGATCCCTATGGAGACATCGTGATTCATTACAGTCACTCCAGTGTAAAGATTAGAAAATAATAGAAGTATTGAAGTATGTAAATATAAAGCAATAGACAAAATAAAAATAAAAAGGCGCATTAAAATAAACATAAAATGTGCATTATGCTACAGTGTTTAACACTAGTATTTAAGATATTAAAATTATTAAAAATAAAATATATATTGTCCCTATGCTGAGGCTGTAAGTGTGAAAATTTTATGTGCATTTTATGCTGAATAAATATATACATTCAAGAGGTGTTGGTGAGAATTAAGTCATATATGGAAGAATATTGCACAGGTGAAGTATTGCACCCAGTGGGTAATTATGGATTATAAATGCAGTAGGTGAATAAAGTCCAGATGCCCGTTTGACCAGCACATGGTGGAGTGGGTGGGAGACATTGTCCAAGATAACGCTTATCTCAGAGAGCATCCTCCTCTCTGCTGCTGCCACCAGAGAGTCCAGCTCCACCCCCATGATGTTACTGTTTGTTGGCATCAGGAGCAGCTGCAACAGGCGTCATGCACGGTTGGCACATGTGTACTTTTTCCCCCTGTACCCACAAAAGCCACAAAATATTGTGAGTAGGAAACACAGGGGTGATGGGAAACAACTCTGTACTGCGCACTTGAAGAGAATCACTAACGTACAATATCAACGTGTGGTGATGGGTCCTCGTTCATTAACTAAACTTGTGGCACTATTTCAGGGCTGGTCAATGCTTTATTTAATTTTACATTGTGCAAGAGTGTGTTTTTGCTCACAGGGTCCCAAGTTCAGCATTCTGTTTACACACATCAACTCTCCTCTTGTGTTTGTGTCAAATTTGACCTGTTTCATGTTAAAACATTTCATAAATAAACTAACCTCTTTCTTAACCTGTATGGAAATGGCAGTAGTAGTCAACTACAGTTGATTTCTGAACCCTTAAATATTAAGTAATTATTTTTCTCTCTCTCTCTTTGTCATCTTTTGTTTCTTCCTCTCTTTGATTTATTAATAAATTGGTTGACTAATTCCTGTTATTTTGAATTAAGCTGAACATATTTGGGAGTTGTTCTCCATACAATGTAGAGCAGAGTCATGATTATAGTCCCATAACACCTTAGCCTGTGTCACGTTAAGCAAGCACAGAGCTGGGGAACGTCTTTGTTAATCTTCCTATTACGTGCTATATAGAGCTGGGGAACATAGGACCCTGGAAATGGGTCATATAAACAGTGCAGGCAGTGCGATTGCACAATTCCACTTATCCCTAACAGGATGAGCGGTTACGAAAAAATGCATGAATGAATATTCTTATTTTTTCTTCTGTCAGTATCTATCTAAAACAAACGTATATGCTTTTTCGATATAAGCTATAAACTATAAATTTACTATAAAAACGGTTCAATTAAATGATTCATTTCTTACTTTCTTTGATTGTTTTGTCAGATATGCAGTGATGACTGCAGGGTAATGTGTATGTTGATGTCGCTGACAATACATGCATGATAGTGGGCACCAGGGCCCGTCATGATAGTGTGCACTGGGGCCCATAGTAACTTCCTTTCGCCATTGCCTGGAAGCATAGGAACGACCCCCACTGGGCTCACACTGTGCATACAAAGTTGAAGTTAATCAAACTGAGGGGGGGGGGGGTCCTCTCAGGTAAATCCAGCAGGTTTTAAATGCACTCACTGACAAACAAAAAGAGTGAATTAAGCACTGTGTGCATGGAGTTAAAGCCATCACCCAGTCTCACAACATTCATAAAAAAACAGTCCAGTTCAGTATGAAACCAGTCCCACACCAGCAGATTAGTATGCATAAAGTGTTAGTGGTTTTTCCCCACTGTAAATCAGACCAGAGTAATGAAAAGGCCTGAGTGTTTAACTGAGATTATCTTAATTTAGCATACAGTATTAAACCAGCCACAAACCAGCACCTATTTATAGACCAGGTGCAGTAAGTGTGCAGTGGTTCATGGTTCAGAGTAATAAAAAACATCACGTCTGTGTGTTTATCAGACGTGCCCTCTGCCCCGTGCTGCTGCTGCTGCTGCTGTGTGTCCGCCCACTACAACAAACAAACTCGGAACAAGGAAGTTATGCACAGGTGGCTGCTTCCTACTTATTTAGCGTTACCTTTCAACACCTTCTGCGACATCGATCATCACCGGTAAGGAAATCCCTTTTATTAGTGTCACTTTGACATGTTGAGTCTAAAGGATTTAGTGTTTAGAGGAGTAAATCTGTGAGGAGCGATTTAGTTTCGATTCTTGGGAAGTTGTGTAGCCATCAGTCTGACAGGTTGTACAAGCCTCCCTGCAGTGGAGTCAGAATATACTGTATAAAACTGTTTAAATTGGGACTTTATGGACTTTATGAAGCGCTGCTTTATGTTTTAAAGAGCTCCGTCATGGCTGAAGTTGAGGAGGAAGTAGCGCCAGGTGAAGAGCAGCAGCAGGTGCTCAGCTCTTCTTCACCCGGCGGACCGGAGGACAGTCATCCGTCTGTCCTCGCAGTGGGCACGGGGGAGCAGCAGCAGGTGCTCAGCTCTTCTCCAGGTGGACCGGAGGACAGTCAGCCGGACAGTGCCCCCTCAGAGGGCACGGAGCAGCAGCAGCCCAGCTCCTCCTCTCCAGGTGGACCGGAGGACACCCAGCCGGCTGTGCCCGCAGAGGGCACGGA
The DNA here is from genome assembly GCF_011397635.1 of Epinephelus fuscoguttatus. Taxonomy (NCBI): domain Eukaryota; kingdom Metazoa; phylum Chordata; class Actinopteri; order Perciformes; family Serranidae; genus Epinephelus; species Epinephelus fuscoguttatus. The sequence goes on from NC_064761.1 coordinate 37,771,746, forward strand.
GGAGCGGGCAGCGGAGGTCGGAGCGGCCCGCCCCCAGTACAGTACCATCTCCGTGGAGTCATCCCTGACCCACTTTAAGATGATGAGGTTCTTCGTGTTGAGGGTAAAGACCTTATTTTATGTCACAGCGAACTTCACGCAGCCGTGTTTTGTTGGTGAAACAGAACATTTATGCCGGTTTAAAAAAAATTCACATGACGTATTTGAAATTCCTGAAAATTCGTGAGGGTTAGCTTAACGGTACTTTAAGCTAGGTGCAGCTTCGAGCCAGCATACTTGAACGTTGCTAAAATGTTTTGGCAGCTTTATATTTGTGCTCCACCACAATTCAGAGACAATTCTTATTACATTTAGTTGGCAGCAGTGGTTACTAGTATATTATTTTATTTATTTAATTTGCCAGGGACCGTGTAGAACTTCAAATGTGCATGTTAGCTTAGCATACCAGAGTTAGCTTAATGCTAACGGCAGGTCGCACTGAAAACACAGATAAGAAGTTTCATGCAAGACATCCGATTAGGTTAAAGCTCCACTTGGACCGGTAACTACACCAAATTGATCCTTTGAAATGGCCGTTTTGCGCAACATTTATTTTTAATTTTAATACTTTAAATTAATTTTGTTGATATTAAATCAGCGGTCACTGAAGGGAGCAGTGTGTAGGCTTTATAGGATTCAGTGGCACCAAACTAAGCACAAAAAGTAAGGAAATTTGTGTTTGGTAGATTATTTCTTTGTTGTAACAGCACTTCTCTGCAATAAGTCTTATACTGTGGGAAAGCCTGTTTATTTCCCTTTTTAAATCGTGCCACATTTGTAAGGAACATGCATTTGTGGGATGAGCAGCAGAGCTGAGTTTGTGGGTTGCGCCCATGAAAGATTTGCCAAATCTTCTCTGCCAATGCCAAACAGCTTTTTAGGTTTAGATGAGGATTGCAGATTGTAACCAGCTGAAACGTCTCCATGTGTAAAGGGTGAGCTCCCGGTTATGATTCCTTCAGTGATCCTTGTTCAACAGGCCTGTACTAAGAGCCAAATTATCTGCAGAGGTTTCTTCCTCTCCAAAATCAAAGGATAAAGTAAAGTATCACATCGGAAAATTATGATGGAAACTAGAGATGGGCGATCTTGTCCATATCCTATCGTCCTATCGCCATCTAGTGAAATCGCTGATGAACGATGTCATCGCTGGGGAGGGGGGGGGTCATTATGCGTCGCCGCTGAAACGTTCACTTATAGCCTCTGTTTGGCGTTTGAGCAGCTTTATAAAGCTCTTGAACATGTAATGGCTCCTTAATTAGCAAGCTGACTTTACATAGACGGCATATCTTTTCAATTTCTCCTGACATTGTGTTGTTTGGTTTGTTCACCACTCCGCAACATGCGCGTTAAGGCCCGAACATACTCGGGCGGAACATACGTGGAACGGATTCCGCGGAGGTCCGCGTGGACTCAAAGCGGACGTCCGCAAGCCCTGTGTGCGCAAAGCTCAGATTTTACGACCGCGCGGATTCCGCTCTGCGCACCAGTGGCTGCTCGGCATGTATTTTTCACATCGCGGGGATTTTTCACGGACATTTTTACAGGAAACTACAACAAAAAGACAAAAGACATTATGAAACAACCCTTCTATCGCCGATGGGCGATCGGATCGCCCATTGGCACAACCCTAATGGAAACACCAAAATTTGAATTAAAATTTCCTGATTCGCACAAACCAAAATACGCTCGCTTTAGCCGGGTTTTGGTTGATTCGAAAAAATGTTGATTCGCAAAATGGGGGATGGAAACAGTTATGTTCGAATTAAGTCTGAAGTAGTGCACCTCTCTCCATGGTGATATCCACACTCCGGGTCGGGAAGGCGGTAATGCATTTACAAGCTGGTTGCCAACCGCCAGAAAACGTAGAAGAAGAAGAATGCCTGACTTGTTTAGTTTCCGGTTCTGCAGAAAACTCACGCGAGTTCGTAGTTTTGACCAAAGTCCGTACATTTAATGGAAACACACAGGATTCGTATTTCTTTTAATGCGCATTTCCCAATGATTTGAATCACTTTTGGATGGAAACATAGCTATTGTTTCTCTGATGCTGTTTGGCATGTCAGAGACGAGCACCTGTTAACATGTGCCCACCTTTTTTCTGAAAAAGACATTCAGGTGTTTTTTTCCTCTTCAAAACAAACAGGGTAGGTTCATTAACCTGGTAAAAACAATGAGTAAAGTGTTTTGATGTTCATTGTTGAAGGGCCACTAGCATAGCACACGCTAATGTGCGCTCACCTTTTATCTGATAACTTTAGATTTAGATGTTCAGGGGTTCATTTTCCTGGAGCTGAATTATCTGCAGTGGTCTCTTCCGCTCTAAAAAAACAAAACAAAAAGGACCGGGCGATTTAAAAAATGCTGAGTAAAGCAGTTTCACGTTACAAGTCAGTGTTTTTCCGACCCTGTTGGGGCCACTAACTTAGCTAATGCCTGCTCACCTTTTTTCTCTGAAAACCTCTGGAGCCTCTGGATATTAAGATCTAGATGCTGCAGATGTTTATAACCAGGAGCGGAATTCTCAGCAGAGGTCTCTTCCTCTTGTAAAAAAAAAAAATAAAAAAAATAAAAATAAAGGGCCCAATGATCTAAACCACTAAGGGGTTGCGAAGTGGTTGCTAACTACAGTGGTTGAAATGAAAATGTAAATGGCCTTATCCAGAGCTAGTGTTTGGTTTGTTCATTTTGTTTTATTGTATAACACAGTGGTGCAAAATGGCTGGCTTCATGGACAAGGACTTGCCACTGTGTAAAATACTGAGCAATTCATTTTGAAACAATAACTGCAATCAATACATCTTCTTTTGAGACTTTAATGTAAAAGGCTGTTGTCGTTTGCCAGGCTGAAATATCCACTGTGTCAGTATATGAGTGTATATTGACTCATAAGCAACGAGAAACTGCAGTACAGAGATGCCTGAGAGATAAACGTAAGGTCATTGAAATGCAGTTTAGTGTGTTCAAAAGAGAGATACACTATGTTATACAGTCAACTAAAATAACACCACAAATCACAGCCTCAAAAATGTCTTTAGTGAGAAAGCAATACTGATATGACACAGTGTCATCAATCAATAAAATGACAGCGTCGCCATCGTAGTGTCTGTTACAGGCCTGGATTGGATTGCAGTGGGAAGTCGTCCCATGTTGCCAGGCTGGCTCAGCAGCACCAGGCTCAGATTAAAGTAAGATTGTCAGGAGCCCTCAGTATGAACTCCTAATCTTTTTAACTTGCCATTGAAATAACAAAATTTGCAAGGATAGAACTGCATGCTATAAAAATGACAGTTTGAGTGTGGATTGCATTGGAAAACAGAAATGCTCGTAGCTGACAATTTGGATGTGTTGTGTATTATGTACTGAGGCTTTCTCTTGTCTTTTCAAATACCTGAGTTACTCAGATTTATACACGGAAGCTGCACGCTCAGCTTTCTTCATTTGCAGTCATTTTCATATGCAGAGGCTTCATGTTTTTGTTTATTGTCATTTTGTTTGACGCACAGACGCGCTGACATTTTGTTGGAGTACCAGTCCCAGCTGTGCATCTGCCTCAAAGATTACCCCCCTAAGCTTTCTGTGCACACATTGTGATTGTCACAATGGAAAATTAGAAAGTGACACCCGTGCATTTCTGTCTCCTCAGCCTGGCACTCTGAATCAGGCCATCAAAGACATTGAAGCTCTGGTGGATATGGAAGTAGATGGCAGCGTTCACAGCGTTTGGCTGATGACAGAGTGAGTTCTTGGCATTTTTGCTTTAAGAAATTCTTGCACAATGAATTGATTATCAGATTTGTTGCTAATGAATTTTATTTCCATCAGCTAATTGTTTCAGTTCTAGTTGTCATGTACTTTAAAAAAAACATTCTTGTGTGCTGAAAATGACATTATAATGTGTTTTGCTTATTAACAATTGCTTAAAAATATTAAATAGGGGATGATGTATATTTAAGTGTTTTTTTTTTTTTGTTTTTTGTTTTTTTTAAACCATCTCAACCCACTCACAAACCTGAGGCACAATGGGAACAAAAATGACATGAAATAAAATATCAAAATACATAAATAAATACAAGAATAAATAAATGAATAAATACACAAAGAGATTGTTAAATAATACAAAAATAATTGGATAAAAGAATAAACAAATGCTGAAAAAAATATGTAAACAGATAAAGAAATAACTGAAATAAATAAGTGTAGTTGTACAAAAATATAGAAATAAATTTGAGATATCTCTGTCATTTATAATTATAAACTTTTATTTGTGCATTTATTTTTATTTCCTTATTTATTTCAACATTATTTATTCAGTTTTATTTATGCATTTATTTATATCCAGATTTAGTTATTTCAACATTTATTTATTTCAGTATTTATTTTTTTATTTTTTTTAATTATTTCAACTTTTTTTCCCCTGTATTTATACATTTATTTATTTCCACATTTGTTCATTCCTGCCCCAGCATAATCACATAGATACATTACATTGATCATTAATTTAGCCTAATACTAACGTTCTTATCAAACTTAACTTCCATAATATCACAGAAGTCACTGCAGAGGTAGTGAACTAACTGCCTCGAACACAGAGCAAAATAAAGTGACTGCAAGACATTTACCAAGTGCACTTGCAGATGTCGGGTCGTATCACTCCTGCACAAGCTTTCAGGAAACATTTAAAAGGCTGGCCATGTGAGAATGAATAATACATCCCAGTTATGCAGCTCTGTCCAACACACGTTAACGTTTGTCCTACATTCAGCCCGCAGTTACTGTCGCTACTGGAGCCGCTGTAGGATTTCTTGCAACATACAGAGTGCGTTATATGGTAATGCAGTGACACTGTTACTGGATTTCCCCAAGGGAGGCCGGTGACTAATGTCAGAAGAGCATGAGAGATTCCTCAAATCTGGCTTTGGGAAGCATTGTCGCTCACTTAAGAAATTCATCTGCTTTTTTATCTTGGCTGAACCTATTTGGTTTTTGATTATTTCATGGATTTATTATGTATTTCCACTTTGTTTATACATTCTATGGGCTCATGTTTATCATAAAGGACTTAATCTTTACTTGTTAATAGAGTAGGTGGTTTTATATATGCTGAGAGTTAGATAAGAAAATTGATGCCATTCTCATGTCTGTACGCTGAATATGAAGCTACAGTGCAGCCAGTAGCCAGTTGCCTCACTCCAGACCATTCCAGTGTGTTGTTGTGTCAAGCCAAGTGCCAGCAGCTTGTCAGACCACCCACAGTCCCATCCTGGATCTCTGTAACACCTCCACGACGCTGTGCCCAGTCAAGGTTAACTCATTTCATTAGCACAGTCAAAGCTCTTCACCCACACCTTGCCCATGATGCCTTGGCTGTTCAGTGAACTGTCTTTTTTGGCCTGAGGCTGCCAGCGGCAATCAGGAGTGTTTCATTTGGAGTTGGCCACATGAACCCGGCTCAGCGGGCCGTAGAAGGAGAGCCACTCCAAGAGAATCCATGGCAACATAAGTTAGTAGTGTGTGGAACAGAGAGAGAGAGTGTGTGTGTGTGTGTGTGTGTGTGTGTGTGTTGTGACTTCAGGACGGACATTTTTGAACACACTTATGATGCATTTGCACTGCATGTCACGCACAGCTCTGCTCAATTGGACTTGCCCTTTTTTGGTTTTCCATTAGCGAAGTTAAGGATGCATTGGATTTTTTTTTGGTACCACCTCTGTCAAGGTTCAAGTGACCTGAGCCGAGAATAGAAGGTAGAGTTAAACCAGTGGTTTCCAACTGGTGGGTCACGGGCCCATTATGAATGGACCGCAGGTGACTCATCATCGTGTCAAGTACAGTAAATTTTTGAAGTGCCATTTTCTGCTGTGGAGTGAGTGACTAACCGACAGCTCCTTGACAGAGACAGCAGCCTAGCTCAATGACATAAGTATGACGCTGAATGACCTCGAACTAATGGCTAAGGAGAAATTTGGACCCTCTGGCTGCACCAGTCAGGAACCACTGAGTTAAACCATGCAGACAGTGAATTGAGCAGAGAGAATCAGCACTTGTGCAACATGGGACATCCCACACAAACCCACTATATTCAAATAGTCAAGCTACTGTCTGCTGTGACTACGACATTTTATCCATTCAAACCAGATTTCTAAATAAATGGCATCCTGCAAAACTACGCCGTGCTCAACTGACGAAATGCAGACATTTGTTTGGGCCACTGAAGACAGACTCCCAGAAAGTGCGCCGGGCTTTGAAGCTAATTTTCGTAGTGGCCAAATTGTGTAAACACACCATCAATTGATGCCCCGTGGCCCAAAAAGACTTCTTGTCATTGACGTAAGAGGTGCCTGTAAATCAATAGATACTCTTTTTTTTAGCATCACAAACCCCTTGAAATGACTCTTTTCACTCTTGAGATTTGGTCCATTGAGTCCGCTTACATTTGTAAAGTCTAGAAGAGCTGCATGATTGAATCAATTCATCCCCTCTGAGGTTAGAAAAGTGCTAGTCTCTATATACAGACTCTACATTCAGTGAATGTAGAGTCTGAAGGCAAACCCTGGAGATCTTGCCTCCGGAAGAAGAGCGGAAGAGCCCTGGTTTCTGGTTGTAGGCTGTTTGTAGTCTGCGTGATATTGACCAATCACGTTTGAGCCGGCTGCAGTTGTTGCCAGGTTAAATGGTCTGTGCGGTGAACTACCAAGGCGGAACATAATTGGTGTCACTGCAAACTCTGAATCCATCACAATGGTTCAGCATATTTACTTATATATAAACGGAAGTCGGAAACGGAAATTTGCCTCCTCCGCCCAAATGAAACCAGAGTGTCCCCCAGAGGCTGTATTCGCCGTCTGCCGGAAGTCAGACGCCGAATACAGCCAATGGGTTCTGTGAATGGAAAAGTTCTAGACCTCTCCATATCTATCACACACTGATATTTACAGATAAAGAGAAAGATATCTGTTGGCTGTGATTGGTTGGTCCTCGTTACGTGACGTGGTGCCCTCAGCTGCATTCCAAAAATTGAACTAAGTTTATCACAGGACACAGCCATTGCTTCCTGACAAATAGGCACTCAGGAATGCATGCCATGACAGTGTTGCTCTGGTGTTTGAGCATGCCTGCCACGCGTCTACACTAAAGATAATGAATGTGAGGGTGCATAGTTGAAGATGATGCCACGGCAGTTTCACGCGGTGCTGCTATGGTGATCAGCTAAGAATCCCCTCAACACTCAGGGATACTATCCGCAGTGGAGAACAAAATAGATAAAAGGACCTGGTACCAAAAGTGAACTGAGTCAAGTCGAACCATGTGTTGGAAATGAGCCTGTGACTCCGCACCAGCCAGTTAGAACTGAAGAAGCTTCTTGGATGAGGCGAAACATCTTCAAGAAACTCAAGCAAATCCAGTTGCCTACGATACAGCACTTAGGATCACCATGACCTGAATGACAGAGAATCTTCACTGACACATTGAATATGAGGCATTTGAGGGCAGAAGAGAAATCAGACTTTAGTTTGTTGCTTTAAAGGTGTTTCTCTTAACTTGATTTTTCTTTCTTTCTATCCTTTTTTGTTGGAAAAATTTAGCGACTTAGAAATGCTTGCATGCATATTGTATGATCTTTGCCAAGGGCATTTTTGGAAATTGTGAAGCTTTTACTCTACATAATTGAGCAGCTTTGCTTTACATGTTTTTTGTATTGACTTCATATAACCTCCTGCAGAATACTAACATCAGAGCTGCACTTCACACAAAAAGACTCAGATACACGTAGTGAAAATCCCTCTCTACAGCTGTGGTTTCCAACATAAGGGTTGGGACCCCCACAAGGAGTCACAAGACAAGTATGAAGCTATTAGATTAGCGGTTCCTAGTATTTTTTTGGCTTGTGTGTGTTTTACTCTTGGCAAGAAAGCAAATAGGCATCTTTCCCAAAGTGTTGAACTGTTCCTTAAATCCTCTTGTGACCCCTTTGATTTATCTCGTGACCCCTTGTTGGGTCCTGACCTTTATGTTTTCAGGGCTGGGATAACAGGATAGGAAAGCAGAACAAACATTTTGCTCCTACACTAGATAATAATTGTCTGTCAGATGTTTCTTTAATCTCTGTTTTGTTCTTCTTAGTTTTTACCTCTGAAATAAAAGTATGTTTTGGTTGAACTAGTTTTAACTGGTGAATATATGCAGCTAGTAACAAGCTGTTGTAAATAGGCATTGTTTTGTTTTAGGGGTCACAAGCTAAAAAGATTTCAGACCTATTAACACTTTAACCAACTTGTTATGAAATAATAATAAACTGGCAACCGAGAGCGTGTCTACTCCTTAGATACTGTATACATGAAGACATGAAGGAGTTAAAGTCGTCAGACGTGTCACACATTTAGGAAAGTATATATTTTCAAAGACACTCTTGTGGGGTCTTTAGTCTTGATTCCATGATCATATTTTATGTGCATTTTATAGTATGGCATTAAAAGAGCTTTATGGAAATACAAAAAGTTCAACAAAATCTTCTCAGTCATGCAAGAATGTTTTTACGCTTGCTTGAGGTGGTGTTCGCCTTTGTCAAACAAGACTTGCTGTGATAAATAGGATATGGAAACACCTTTGCTGACCAAGTTCTGACATAGCAAACATTTAACTCACACGACTTATCAGCTGTTTTTGTTGGCGGCATCTTTATGGATGGTGCTGCATTAGAGACGCACTGATCTAGCTTTTTCAGTTTTGATACCGTAAAAAGACAGAGGACTGTCTCTTTGGAACAACCATGCAAACCTTTTTGTAATTTGTACATTTCTATTTATTTTCTATGATGCTTAATCTTGAAACTTAGGTCAATTATGCAATCTTTGTTTTTCCTTTTTTCTTTTATGTATTATTGCTGCTATTTAATAGGGGGGGTGTCTCCATTAGCTGTTTTTGGCTTCTCACCTCTCCTGCACAGTTTTTAAAATTCTCACTGTCTTTTCTATACACATGCATGTGCAGATAAATAAACTGAAAAATAGAGCAACTTTGGTTAAGAATTAAGTGACCCAAAAACTTCTGTTTCAAAATTGAATTGTGGATGCCAGTAAAGGATTTTTTCTACTGTAGGTCTGACACACACTCTCTGGTTGTTGTTTTAGGGTGGATCACTGGAACAATGAGAAAGAGCGTCTTGCTCTCATCACAGACAACTCTCTCCTGGTCTTCAAGTACGACTTCGTCATGTTCGTCTGTGAGCAAATCCAGAGGATCCCGCTGAACATTGTGGACCGCATCTCCCATGGCAAATTCACCTTCCCACCAGCCTCCCTGCTCAAGTGAGTCTTCCACAACCCTTGTTTAGTCCTTCAACAGTTAACTTAAATCTTCTATCCATAAACCTGCAGCTTTAACCTCACATGGCCTTAATTTGGAGCAGTAAATGATCACCAGGACACTGCTGACACTTCAACTAACAAGGTAGCTTTGGTATTTTTTTTAAACAGGACCCTATTTTTTTTGTGGTTTTGTGTCTAAGTGACCAATAAGAACAACAATTTTTGAAATTGGTCCAGTACTGAGTGAGAGTGCTGCACCCAGCAGTGGCGAAATAGGCTGCAATCATAGAAGGCTGAAAATCACAGGACATGTCTGTTCTGATTATACAAGTCAGCAGTGTAAAGCTCAAGCATGTGGGGGCCTCCTTTCATATTTAATAGAGGGGGGGACCGTATCTAAAAGTACAGCTGTCAAGATGCCCCCCGCCACAGGCCTTTGCCACCTTGGTCTCGAAAAAACCCAGGGAAAACCATGTTTGGCTGGTAAAAAATATGCTTGACCAGTGGCTTCTTTTTATCTATCAGCACCCCTTGGCTGTTGAGTCAAAAAGTTAATTTTGGACACTGGGTCAGGAACAAAAACACTTTTAGTCGACATAAATTGACAGCGCACAAATGCCCAGAGTGGTTACATTGCAGCCCGTTTTACCACAGCTGGCTGCAGCGGTCTCAGTCAGTACTGGACTTACTTCCAAAACTGTTGTTCATATAAGTCAGTGGGACACAAAAACATGGGAAAATAAGGCCCAGGCTGAAAATACCAAAGTTACTGTTTAACAGAGACATATTAATTGACATTAAACAGTGTGCAGAGCAGTATTGTGTTACAGAGAAAGCCGTGGATCTCTGGTGTCCTGTCTCATTTTTAGTAATTTTCAGTAAGTCCTCTTTAAGATTGACATTTGGAGGGTTTCTTAGCCAATGAAAAAATGAAAAATCCACTTGGAGAATTACAAATATTAGCCCTAATTATCTGTGATGTGCTCTAATTTGCTTCTGAAAAGTTAAATTCCCTGTGACAAAAGTCCTCCTTAGCACACAATTAACTATTAAGCTCTAACACAAAACATGTCCAGTCATGATTTGCTTGTATGTAATTGTTTCATAACTCACACAACACATTCCCAAGTCCTTCGAAACAGTTGAGGGTGTAATGACAATTGGTACATGCAGCCTTCTTAATGAATTTCAAAGGTTGCAGTAGTGCGCATGATGTCCTAAAAAGTATTGACTGTGATTTGAGATGTCAGTGACAACAGTGACACAATGCTGAGGGCAGCATCAGAGGGCCGTGCTGTGACGGGGATACATGCAGAGGAATTAGTGCAGGGGGCAGCCAGGGACACATGGAGCAGCCTGAAACAGGCATGGCAGCGAGACAAGTGTGCGGGGAGTTTTTCGGGGGTAAGGAGTGCATAGCTGTCACTTGGAGCTGTCGCTTAACTGATTAGTGGCAAAATTAATGTAGTCCTTTCATCCAAACCTTTTAAAGACGGCTCAGGGGATACCAAACCAACTAAAACTAATTTGATGAATAAAACGTAATGCGCTGTGAAGAGCTTAGAGAGCGCGGCCTTTATTGGAGGCTTTATCTCTGCACATTACGTTAAATTATACATAAAACGCTCATGAAAGTCACCCGGGAGTCCAACAGTAAAGAGACGCTTTCAAATGAGAAAGACTCGACCCTCAAACATTTCCCTCTTTCTGTCTCCATCTTCACCACGTCCTCCCTGTTCCTCCCTGTCTTCCTCTCTGTCTGTCCCACAGGAAGTGTCTTCTTTTGTGCGTCTAGGTCATTCTGTCTTGTTTTTGGCAGAAATTGATCCGTTCATGTATATATGAAAATGAATCCTCCCTGTTGCTCTCGTACTAAACTTTGTTTCGACATCACAAAATCAGTTTGAGAGAGAAGTAGGAAAAGTCAGGACGAGAAGATTATTCAGCTGCTGTGTTAATGTTACATTCCTTTTTCTGTAACTCTTTATTTAAATTCCCCTATTAAGTATTCATATCATAAAGAATAAATGGTTTATAAGCAACTGTAAGGTAGTTATTATCAGCTGTATACTTCGTACGCAGGCAGAATCAATGTGTTTTCATAAACGGACGGTAAACAAGCAGACAGTTGAATTTGTCTTGTCCTTAATGATTTTTTTTAAAAACAGTCCAAATGATGTGAGAAACAGCTGGCCCCGGGTATTTTCACACGATCTAATCTGGCCCCTATTCAAAAAATGTATGGACACCCCTAGACTGTAGTAAAACACAGCTGTAATCATGTAAAATATGTCTTCACACAAGTTCTAAATGTTGGTGAATATTGTACAGTAACACTTAAAATGCCCTCATATCAAACAGTTCAGACAGTTATGGACTGATAGATTTTTCCCACATTACCATTGCTCACTAGAAACAAATAAATATAGCCACATATATTCTGATGTAAATAAGGACGCCTTCATATCTCCACAGCAGTACAGCTATATGATTCAGCCGCTGTGATCGTAATGACACTTGACTGTCACTCTTGAGGTATTACTGTTCACATTCAAGAGTGTGTGTGTGAACACAAGATATCTGCAGCCTGATTTGCCAGCTGACAGTTGTCATCTGACCACTTGATGTCAGTGTGCACCCTTGATAGAGACAGTTCAAGGCAGGAGCACGCCACATCGCATTTATTCATCTGTTTGATGTCGTCATGGATGATTCTGCAACTGCTCATGTGAGTCACTGCTGCTGGAGTCCATCTACTGTATTGGCTGCAAGAAAGTTGACACCTTCAAAGCTACGTCAGGGAAGTCGGGCCATTATTTAGCCATACTGAGGCATTTAATTGCATTAAATATTTCACAATTGTTACCAAGCATTTTCCACATTCTGTTTTGCTGAAGCAACACTAGGTATTGCACACATGCATTGCTATTAGATCTTTATTCTGCAGTCATTTCTTACATCATGTGATTGTACAATGCTGTGAAATCAAAGTTTAGAGATTAGAGTAGAAACAAATAGATCTGCACACCAAGTAGCCTTCTGTTATATGTGACCTACTACACCTGTTGCAAATAGTCAACATAAAATAGTAGTAAGAAAAGACATTATATATTAAGTATATACACTAAAAAAGGTACAAAAAGGTACATGAACAAATTTATGGTACAGAAAGAATAATACAATTTTACATATAAATTGTGTACCCCCCCATATATACTACTCCATAAAGGCCTCCAGCGAAATGAAATCTTTATCCCCCAAATGACTTTGACTTTGTATATCAGTTACCCTGTGTTACACTGAATCTGTGAAGAAAGAATCCAAAAAAGGGAGAAAATTTTTGATGAATTGAAGTCATGCGTTTAGCAACAAAACTATATCAAAACATCTATTAAAAACTCTCACACAACTCGTGTAGTATAATCCAAGTCTCACTTATCCAATCGTATGTTCAGTACCTCCCAAACAGACAGCCCTTTAAACCAGGAAACTGCACTAAAATTGAAATATGCTCCCTTCAAAGCCAGACTCCATTGACAGAAACAGTAATTTTACCTCGTTGAACATGGGAGTTGCTGGTCTATCACTGCCTCGATCAGTTAGTTTGTGCTTTTGTATGACTTTGGTGTTTTAAAGGGTTAGTTCGCTGATCATATCCATTTATTTTGGAGGTGCCCAGCTATTGAGTTATACTGGCAGGAGGTGACACGGGCAATACAGAACATTTACAGTGACAGAATTGGCTGTTCTTTCTCTACAATCTGCTGAACAAGCTAATTTATTGGTACGAGACAAATTTCTAAGTATTTCAAAGTATGGAGGAAATTAAATTTTTACTAAATTGATGGGTTGATAATAATTCTTTACTGTATGAACTGGCATGTATTTCTGTATGATGAAGTATGATGTTTGTATGAGTGCGAAGTTGACCAGCTGTTTGTTCTACTATATTTTTTGTTGTATTTCTATGCTTCTTCGTCTTCAAAAAAAAAAAAAAAAAGAATAAAAAAAGGCCAAGAGTTGTTCTGGATTCACCACAATAACACAAATTTGACCAAAGCAGCAGTAGATCAACAACCTGTTGCTTATTATCAGTCAAAACACAGTAAGAAGATACATTTTGTTGTTGAGCTATAAATGTAGTCTGCATATATACAAAATGTACAGGATGAAAATCGCAGTATACAAATAAATGTACCCCAACAGTTTGTTTTCCATAAAGGACTCAGGCTAAATAGCCGTCATGTATATACTATTTGAGGTGCCCTTGTTAATTTATCTATTATCATAATTTTTTTAAAATATGAAAACCAGGCAACCTGCAAAAACATACACAAAGACATCGCTGGCCACCACAATATTTTTTTTGTACTTTCTCTCTGTTGGTATATGATTGGTCCAACCATTACAGCTAGACGTCCTTATGATATTAATAGAACTCAACTTATTGAACTGAAACTGTAAACACTTTCATGAACGTTTGACCCCTGTGTTCCCAGACCAGCAGCTTCACAACAAAGAATATCAAAGCTCTCTCTGCGGAGCGTGTTATTTGGCGTCAGTACCCTCATCTGTGCTCCGTCAGCCTCCCAAAAAACCTTGATGATGCCAATAGAAAGTGTTCGGGGAGTGTCAGTATTTTTAGTCCTGATGATTTTGTTTTCTTCGCACATTCTCCAGGTGCGACGAAAAAGCACTGTATATTCTGCATCTGTGGGGAAAGATGTGTTTTAAGTGCCTTCTTTCCAAACTGTCTAGACAAACTAATTACCCAGCACATCACCTATTTTTTTTTTTATTCCTGTCTGAAAGAGTTGGGTGTGGAGGTTTAAAGAACCCCCACTAGAGGTTGCTTCAGTAACTGTTGTAGGAAATATATATATTTATGAAGGTTGGAAATAATCCCAGCTCTGCACTCCTCTGTTTCTCATCTGATCAGACGTGTTTTTTTTTCTCAATAAGGCTTCAGAGGGAATGATGCCTTATTTAGCCCCTACCTTCAACTACTTTTATTAACTACAATTTCTTCCTCACATTGTCAGTTGTTAGGCTGACACAAGTGGATTTATTATTTATTTTTACAGTGGTTTTAATATACACATCAATAAGGTGTAACATCTGTAGTTTGAGCTGCTCTTTGCATTGGACCAGGTTTACAATCATCATCTTATTCTGCTGTCTTTCCGACCACACCTATACAAACCAGAGCAGCTTACACTTCTGGACAGCAGAGGGCAGTCAGTACATAGCAGCTCTTTAAGATATCATCAACATAATCTAGCTCATCAGATGATAATGTAGTCAGAGTCACAACTAATGTGATGTGAAGCATGAGAGTTAAAGGCTGAAATCTGTGCTTAAAATGTGAAGGAATAATTGTCTTCCCTCAGCAAGAAATAAGGACGTACACACACACACACACACACACACCACCAGTTTTCTTTAAATGAGGACTAACACTCCTGTTTCCACCCCTCAACTCAAACTATGCAAACAGTATTTGGGTAAGGACTGAAGTCAGTGGGGCTAAACTTATCATGGGTCCACCTGTCATGGGCGTTTATGGGGTAGTCACATAAATAAGTTGCAAAAATGGGAAGAGGAGTATTTAGAAAATATACAAACTGTGGTACTGTCTCATCCCAAGTACTGCTAAGTGATCTGCTGCATAAAAACTGTTGAATAAGCTCCTGATAGTGCAGAATGGAGCAGCGCAACTAGCACTTTGCTACGATTAAGTATAGAAGAAATGCACCCTGAGCTTGTTGGCTTAAAGAAAAGTTAGAGAAGAGAAGTTAAAAGAGAAATTGCACTTTCCCAAAGTTTATGGACTCACATGGGACATAATTTAAAAAGAATTATCAAAAAATTGCCTTTTTTTCTAGTACGCATTGAACTCCAAAAGCACTGGATCCTACATTTCTTATTATGCAACTAAATTGTGTTTTCATTAGACTCCCTGCCTCCTAAATGTTCAAGCTGAGTTAACCCTGATGACATTACTGTGACATCACTTGGGATTTTTTTTTTTGTCAGAAGACTATATACATCTGTTTTCACAGGTGATAATTAACCTGAACTTCATCTGTAAAAGCAGCAGAATGCCCCTTTTAGAGTGTCGTCCATTAACTTATGCTGTGTCTCAAATCACATACTTCCGTCAGTACACTTTCATGTAGTGTTCTATGTGCACTATGTACTTATTGGTGTAGTGCGCAAATTTTGACAGGGTAGTGTTGTCTCAAACCAAACACAGCTGTTGTGCATTCACTGGAAATGACAACCGCAAATTAGCTAGTTCGCAAACTAGCATTATCATTCGCATTATCGTTCGTGGTACCAAATCATTACAGACTGCTAAACTGACCTAATAAACATACTGCTGGCTTATACCCAGCAACAGTATAGTGGTGCTCAGTGCAAAAAAACACATGTATTTGTACAATGCAGCGACCTTCACAGTCGCACAGTCCTCAGCCGCCATTTCCAGTTTGAAAAGTGGTCCCTCCCATTCCGTTCCGTAGCCAAGAAGGTGTCCATTGAGGGCGAGAAGTGTCCATAGTTCCACACTCAACTTCTTGACCATTTTGAGTGTACCATCCGGGTACTCATAGTGCACCGCATTTTTCCATACTTCTCAGTGTGAACGCACTTATGCACTCAAAATATTAAGTGCAAGTACAGAAGTGCGCGATTTGAGACACAGCACCAGTTTAGAACTCCTTAGAAACTTGGTATTTTTACCTGGATGGGCGTGTTTTTGTAGAATGCAGCAGCGCACGCTTTGGTGAGCTCCATGACTATCTCAGCGCACAAGTGCATGTTCATATTTTATATGATGCCTTCTGTCCACACTGTGCTTTCATTTCGTCCATATTTGTGTATGTTTTTTGAAATCTAAAAACAGATAAAACAGAGCAGTACCACTGGAGATCTCGGGGGCAGTGTCGCGTAGTTCAAGTGAGATATGACCGACAGGAGACAACGAATACATTTAGAAAATGGCTCTCCGTCCACACGTTGAGATCTGTGTAATCGCCTCATAGGCTACTGCTGTCTATGACATTGCCTCCGTTAAAAGGTACCCCATTACGACCTCCTCCACAGTCGTCCTGTTTGTTCTCTGAAACTTTTGACTCTGCCCTCCAGTGCCATCTATTGGCTGTACCTATGCTGTCATAAAGGACGCATGGATATGTGAGATTAGTGATGTTTACAATGTTTGAAATGGATGTATCTATTGTCGTATGTAAAGGGAGCATCAGTGAGCCTTTACAGTTCAGCATTAGGTCTCCTGTAGGTTTATTCTTGGGCTTAAGGCAAAGATTAGGTTAAAAAAAAATAAAAAATCTTGGTAGGCTACGTTTTTGCTAGCTAAGCCCAACAGTGACGAGACGTCCCAGTGCGAGCTGACAAGAACACACCCAACACTCTTTGTGATGCAGGACGTAAGGCACCGCCCATGGGTGAAATACCAAGTCTTTACAGTCCCTTGTCTTGATACACCTCCCTCATAATTTCGGTCTATTTATTTCTCTAGTTCTACAAGGAATGCAACTTTCAATTTATTTGTATGTTTTTAATTTTTAAGTCATTTGTTGGGTTGGGTGTATTGGTGATTTTGTAACCTCTGAGTTTACTATATGTAGCGTAAACATTGGTTGATTGTACTGAATTTTAATTGGAAGAGTAGTTGTTACCATGATGTACTAATATACTACCAGTCCACTACTACTGTACTACTGCACGAATAATGATTCAAATAAACAACAAACCCGAAATACTTGGAGCATTGCAACGACTCATAAGGCCTCCTGAGCATTTTAATACTTGAGACTGGTATTGCACAACATGTGCTAATAGATACGGAGCTTTGAGTTTGTTACTTTAATATCCTAAAAGAAAAAGTTGCAACACTTATTTGACGTTATGGTTGCGTATTCATCACCACTGAAGATTAAATTTCATGCCAGCTGCTTCCTTCAACAACCAATTCCCAGTAATTGTAACCTCAGCTGCACTTTCTTTAATAGGGCTGCAAAAAATTAAACACAGCCTTGAATTTTCACCAGTAGGCGTGTAATGTTTTGGGCGTGCTGCTCAAAATTCATACACCTTGGGAGCAGTTTTCAGCTTGTGGACTCTGCAGCCTTTTCAAGGTGGAAATATCTTTGCCAACAGCCTGCAGCTATGATATCGCAGCTTTTGCATCATGACATCCACAGTAACATGGCTGTATGTTTCAGGCTTCGGAGGTTGCGTGAGCAGCTTCATCATGAATAATGCAAATGCATTTTTCAAGGCTTGAATATTATAGCAAAACTGTGTTTTTACAAGTAAGCTCAAATCTTTGTGTTTTTCTAGTCATCACTCCACCCTTTTCTCTCTCTCTGTAGTCCTTTCACATGTTGAATGAAACCTTGTTGGATGGATACATGTATGGATGGCTGACAAACCTGCAGGCTCTATTGAGCAATCGGACCAGATTTGTTTGTTCGCTCTGAGACAATGTGGGACACTTGCCATGACAACTGGAGCTGGGCTTGATATTTATCTTGTGTGTTGACTTATGAGTCCCAAGCGCTTGAAAGCCCAGGGAGGAATTTTTTGTTACTTGCCCTAAAGCTCAGAATGCAGTGTTTCTTTTATGCATGTGTGCGTTTTGTATAAACACTGTGGATTCAGTAGAACTCCACTGGGAAGATCAGCAGAAGGTGGATTTCCTCAGTTTAGCCTCTTTCTTAAGTTGTGCGTCAGGCAGGTTTTGCTTATTTGCTTTGACAAAAAACTTCTCTTCTTCAGAAATTTATGAATGACACAGCAGGAGTTAGGGTTGGGCGATTTATCGATTATACTAGATGTGTCACGGCTTGTTCCATGTGGGATGTTGTAAATGACTATAATGCAAACACTGAGTATAAATGTAAAAATGAGTCACGTAATTTTTTTTGAGCCATGCAGCATTGGACCTGCTTTGGCCTTTCAGTTCGCTTACTCCTTCCTACAGATACAAAAATCTAAAAAATACTCACAATGGACAGGTCGACTGTAGAAATGAATAATGAAGTATTCTGAATCTGAATCTGAATCTGAAACTTGAAACACCACGCACACCTCCACCCATCTAGATCACTGTTTCCTAAGCGTGTGTATTTGTATCTACAGGGCTCCAGACAGTGACTATGTAGTGCCATTTTGCGACCATGGAGCACCAGTACGACTTGCAAATATTATTGATATATGAAGTGAAGAGCTGTTTGTTCTCCACACACAGTGAATAAATCCTTACATTTAAAGGTGCTGCCATAATGTTTTAATTTTGCACTAACTGCTAACATCAAACTGTTGAGCAGAAGCTTCAAGTTCACAGCAAAAACATCAACACTTTCTGCCTGAGACGCACTAGCTTCTTTAGGATAAAAGCTCCAGTGGTTTTGCTTTGTTGTGTTTCATTATCACAGTTTTTGTATTTAACTTTAGTACAACAGTACTTAATTTAACTTAATGTCAGCTTTGGTTAGCTTTGCTTTTCAGTTAACTAACCGCTTAATTTTAAGAAAAAAAAAAAAAAAAGTAAGATGATGTGAAGGAGGCCTTTCCTCCATAGGAGTCCGTAGCTCCATTGACTAAGGCAACGTCTTGCCTTTTATTTTATTTTCAGTTGCGTTAACATGCAGAAACGTAGTGCCCATTGCCCACAATCCAGTCTCCGCTGGTTAGCGAACTTTAGCCTCAGCTGCCCTGCACTGTGCAACACATGGGTCAGGTTGGAGCCAAGTAACTGTGCTGCTCATTCACAGTTACCGCTGGAAACACTGTTCCGGTGGTGGGACAGTGTTGCTGCAAAAACCCTCCGACCTCCCCCCCGGTAGCCCCAGTGAGTAAGTGACTTCATTTTGTGTCGCAAAACCTTTTTAGCTAACGTAGCTAACATAGCTAACAATGCTAACAATGCTGAAGGGGGATTGTGGGTGGGAGGGTGGGCACAATGTTTCCACAGCAATGCTGTTGGGTCGAGATGGCGTTAATAGCGGTATTCGCCAAATGAGCTGTGTTGCTAGCTAGCTCCCTCTGCACATGGCTGATTTAAAGTGCAGTAAACTGACGTGCAGCAGAATTAACGCATAGACCGTCATGCATAACCAGTCAAAGATATATTCTCAGCAGTTAGCTCTTGGTTCTAGTAACACTAGTATATTTAGTAGTTTAGAGTTTTGGTGTTTTGCAGTCATTTAGGGGAGATATCATAGAATCAAGATCAACTTTTAAAATATTGCAGCATTATGTGTAGGCCTTATCGCCCAGCCCAAAGCGAAGGTGCAGCCTGCTTTCACCATTTCTGTATTTTCATGACTGTAACGAAGCGAGGCGCAGTGAAAGTCCAAACCCCAGCTCTGCCACATAAACACAGTGAAGACTTCCAAGGCCTCTGGCTGAAAAGCCCAGCCCTGCTCTGCCTGTTTGGGCTGGTCCCTCTCCCAGTGATAGCTTACCTGTGGAATTTGCCAAAGCTTTTTTATATCCCCATTTATACTCGAGCAATAGCTGAATGTTCTTACAAAGGGCGATGTGTACAAACGTAACCCCACCATCCTCACTCTTTTTTGCTGAAATATAATCAGTCTTTTAGCCCAGGCTTTGCTTTTGTACCAAGTTTTTTTCTTTCTTTCCTCCCCCTTTTCTCCCTGCACAAGCTTTTCTCTGGAGGAGGCACAAAATGTTCAGCAGCAGCATTGTCATTTGGAAAGTACTTGTGTAAACATGGCAAGATGATTGCATTATGATGCAGCCACTCCCTGGGACCATGACATATCAACAGCCACACCACTATTGTTTAGCCTTAGGTGTTTAATTCTGTTGGCAGGAAGTGCTCTTGTACAAAGTAAGTGGTAAAATGTGCACATCGGTGTGACAGATCATTAAGGAAATCAGAACACTGTTGGGAAATTGCCTGTTTGCTGATTTATTTATCTGTGTTCTTACTTTTTTTTTTGCAAACCAGCAGGTACATTATAGATAAGACTTTGCATAGTTGCGTTTTTTATTCCACAGACAGTTACAGCTGTTGACAGAATCACAAAACACCAAAACAGGCTGTTTGATTGCCATCACAAACCACACTGTATGAGCACTGTTTGCACAATTAAGTGTTAAATTGTTTGCAAGTTGCATCTTGATAGCTGTCAACAGTGTCTACACACAGTATTAAGCCCTAATTAAATCCAAGTGTTTGTACATCCACACCAAGTGCAGAGGTTACAAAGGCACATTTGTGGGTTTGACCCACTAAATATTTTATTTTCAGTCTAAAGAATACGCAGCTGCAAAGTACTTGCTTAACATACGGTACAAATGTTTCAACACTGCAAAGTGCTACAGGAAATGATGAAATCCTTATTGACATCCATAATGTTGAATCAGTGTTTGTATTAGGGCGGTGTGTGGGCAGAAAACGCCATGCTGTCATCGGAAAGGAAATCAGAGACCACATCAAATATGGACAAATAAGATCCCTTGATGTAAAAGCCTGATGCACAGTCAGAATTCAGTGTGTTACTTTTGTTCTAACAAGCACTGAAAATGCATCAACTGCACAGATATCACTCGTGTTTTCCTGACACTTGTTGGATAATTAAACTACTGTAACTGTATCCTTTGTGTTGTTGTGCAGTGAGTGTGCTAAGGAGTCAAACCAGTCGCTGCAGGTTTTTCTAGCTACTGTTTTGAGTTGTTTACCTGCTCTGTCAAACAAGTTATGAATTCACAAAGACCTGTTAGGCCAGAGTCTTTAATCGTGTTGATCCAAATATTGTTGTGAGTCTAGTAAGCGTCTTACTGGAGCATTAGTGCACAGACTTGTGAGGACACTTTGAGAAGATCCCTAACCAAAAGCTTGTCTCAGTGAATGAATATTGTTTCAAACAAAATCCTCGTTTTGCATATACACATGTAGTCCTGCAACCTTGTATTATTTCTATAAATTGCCAAGTAATCTGACGGTTATTTTCTTTGTTAATAAATTAATCTTTTGGTCTATACCAGGCCTGTTTAGTTGGCGGCCCAACATACATCAAGCTGATATTTAAACTACATATAGTTTCTTAAAGTAGGATAGTTAACGAGTGAACCATGGCGCTTCCCTCCCATCTCTGTTGAGTTACACATGCACAGTACCAATCGCACAGGATGTACGGATCAGTATTGTGACAACGCCAATCATAACAAAATAGTATTTTCTCATGTGACGCAGTTCAAACCATGCTTAGCAGCTCCAAAACATGTGGGCTGTGGTTGAATGGTCACAAGAAATACGACCTGTGTATTTTCATAAACACTTTTTTATTCTGTTTGTCTGTCACTTTATTTTTTCAAAAATAAAACAATAACCCTATTTTTTTACTAATTTAATTTTCATTTGTTTAATATCTGTTACTACCAAAGGCTTAAAAAAAGTTTTGAATAGGCTGCTGAAAATATCTGGCCCATCTACATTTGCTGGTTTTAAAATCTGGCCCAATTTAATTTGTAATTGAATAAATTATCATTTCCCAGAGCCCTATGTGACTGATCCAGTACTCCAATACTCCAGTAATTCTACGTGTCAACGTTTACATATGTTGGGGAGTACTACCGCGTAGGTCAAAGGAAGCTGTGTGGAGTATGATAAATATCCTCAAGTGATGTCAGTTGATTTGGGATCAGTTGGAGCTAGGGTCAAGTAATGTTAACATTTTCCAACCAGCCACAGTCAGCCCAACAACTGGCAATTGCCAGTATATTCTTGCAGGTGTATGTGCGGCACGTGCAAGGAGTAGGGGAGTCCTCACTCCGCAAACTCAGTGAATGTAATCATTGAAGGGCTCATTGCAAAAAAAAGAATACAAAATCACCTTCTGTATTTGGGATTATTTTGGTTTTAAACTGGACGCAACCGGCAAGTTTAAGAACCAAAATGAGGCAATTTGCTGTCTCTGCAAACGTGTGGTGTCGGGAAAAGATTCAGAATCAGCCTTTTATCGTCATTGTAGTACCATTAAAAAACACAACACAATTAGGAGTGCTACTGTTGTAAGGTACTGACAGTTAACAACCACACTCTCCTTACATTCAACCATCCATTCCACACAAAAGAGATAACAAGCAAATACAGCATACACACAAACAAACACCAAACTGGAGAGCGAAGAGCCGCTGCAGAAACATGAACTGCCATCTTAAGTAATGTGGACCAACTCCGACTACCAGTTCCTGTTGGCGCACACATTGAATTGCGCTGTACGGGTTATTGTATTATTTACCAAGTGGAATTCTCGATGAGGCAGACCGTCAAATTAGCTTAATTGACCCCTCGCCAAAAAAGAAAACAACAGCCAATGGACACAATCACCCAACCCTAGTTAGAGTTGAAGACTTCAAGTTTGAAAATGAAAAAAATCTGGAGGTGAGGAATTAGAAAGAAGTGAGTTGTACAGACCTCTGCTACAAGAAGTTGTGGTGATATGCAGAGCAACTTCTTGTTGTTGATTGGCCAATAAATAAATCAACTTATTGTTTTAGTTCTATTTGTATGTATGCTGCAAAAACCTAGAGTTTTTTTTTTAAGGTCAGCCACCCATTAAATTCATATATATTGTCTTATTTGGATAGACCCAGACTATCACAATGGCAGCATCAGCACAGCCTTTAAAAAGGGTATTTTTATGTTCAGGTGCAGTGAATAGAGGAGACTGGCATTTATACAATAAGAATGTTTTAAATGGTTCACAAAATCATTATCAGTGTGGTTGTGTATATATCCAAGGTGTCTTTCTTATACCGTCACAGTTCTGTTCTCTACATTTTGTTATTTGAATTTTCAGCAGCAAGATAACAGTGACCTAAAAAGAAATACAGAGGTGTTTTGAACTCTCTGTGACCCCGTACCTTTTTGAACAGTGACATAAATACTGTATTCCCTGCAGTTATTACAGTCTTAGAGCTGTGAGAGCCCTAGATCACATTTGATGGACAGTATTGTAAGGATCTTCACAACATGTACATCAACGCTAACATTATTTCAAAGGTGGGATCTGTGAGTGTTCAGAGGTCTGTTTGCTCTTAGTCCTCTGGGGTTTCATTAGGCTGAGGAGAGATACGACCCCGGGGCTTTTTCATTAATAACTACAGTATTTACTTTAATACGATGAACACACTGTAGATTACCTCTAAGGCTGGTAAACACAAGACTGCCCTCACATTAAGTATTTGCCCCAAGGACAGATTAGTGCCATTTTTTTTCTTTATTCACACATTGTTACCATGGAACCAACAGGTCTGGTCATCCCCCTTTAGGGGAGGTAATGTGAACTAATGTTAAAGCAAAAATATAGTTGAATATAGTTTACTCCGACTCAAAAAAGCAAAAATATGGTCCATGAAAGGTGGGGCAGTTTCATATCAGAAGTTACGTAGCTATACATTTTTATGTGCACCCAATTACTGTTAAAAAGGAGTTTGGTTTTCAGGCTGGCTGGCACACTGCAAAATAGTTTGTAATAGTTTTATTTTATAGCTTTGTATGTTTCTTGGCAGATTAATTTGCCCCCAGATGTCATGCACAATAGGGATGTATGATAGTGGATTTTTTGCTGATATCCGATATGCAACAACTCGTGACTGATAACCGCTACCAATAGCCATGTATTAACTTTTTCCCCCACCGAATTTTAGTGATTATCAAATCTCTTCATATCATATTATGTTTAGGTATACTTAGCATGACGGCCCACCAGCACATGGAGACATGAAATACAACACTTTTCAATGTATGTGATATTCATTCTTTGAGCAAAATAAGAAAAAGCATGTTGCCTGATTCTTCATTTGAAGTTCATTTTAAAGTAAATATCAGCCGATACTGATGATGTGCCGATATTATCATGCATCCTTAATACATAATATCTTTAAAAAGTTGTACAGCTGTCAATAATATTGATTTATCAGTGCATATCAATATTGAATATAGACACTGCTACTTGCTACAGTTTCTCTCTCGCTATTATTTTTTACTGAAGTCATACTGCTGTTCTCTGCCTCTAACCAAGAAAAGTCAATGTTGTTGTGTTACAGCCTTGTTGTATTTATTGTTTAATAATAATTTTAAATTTTATGCCATAAATGTCAAATTTTCCCCATTCTATTGAAAAAGGTATTGAATATCAATATTTTCAAGGTATTGTGTCAAAGTTACAAGTTCCAGTAGTGTAACAACATTATAGAGGTGCAGCATGGGCCAAGAGAAGAACCCATTACATTTTGGAGAATACAGATACGTAAATTATGTTTCCAGTTTCATGAACATTATGACATTTTGCCTTGGCTGATATGTTTGCTCTCCTAGTGCTCTTCTAGTTAACTAAAGGTTTACATGTATTTCTGTGCCTCTCCTGTCCATTTACACTTAATTTTAAAATAGATCAAGTAAATAAATTCAGAGTTTAATACATTTGAATATGTTTTAAAGGGTTTTTAACCACACCAAATAACAGAAGTGTAATTTCCATCAGAGTCAAACTTCGAGATGACAATTACTGTTACTCTACTGAGCTAGTTACCTTTTTAGCAGGTCTAGTTTGCTGGTCTTTTGTCCTCCCATTGTGAATTCATGTAGCTACTGTCTCATTTAGTTATGTGGTAACAAACTAAACTCACCAAAATTTCAGTTTTTTAAAATATGTATTGAAAATATATATTTTTATATAACAGAATACAGTTACACCTGGAGAAAAAAAGTAGCCAAGTTTAGCTTTAGGGCGCATTCACACCAGGATAGTCCAGCGGACTCGATTTGATTGGACGAGGAATGCTGAAAAATTTCACACCTTCATTTGGTTCGGTTCACTTTCACACTGCACTTTTTAAAGTGGACCAAACTACCTGGACAGCGTCACGCAGTTACAACCGCTGCTTGGTTGGGGGCGGTATTGCCCGAAACGACCACTGACCAGGAAGAAAAAAGCATGAGGAAGAAGAAAACCCGGCTCATCGATTGGCCAGGACCGAAAACGGAAGTCCATCCCCTTCAGCAGTTTGGTCACCACAAAAGCACCAAACACCAAAATGCAATGCGTTCTATGTCACTTCCTCTCTTTAGCTCGCTGGATACTCCGTTTGCATTACCCACTGTAAGCCAACCGCACCAGGGTTCACTTGCAAGTGAACCTGGACCACCAGTTTTCAAGCGGACCAGGGTTTGCTTGTTTGGTTGGCACCAGAGTTCGAATGAGTGTTCACACCACTCCAAACAAACCGAACTATCCATGAAAGCGGACCAGGGTTCGTTCAAAGCGGACCAAATAGCGCCAGCATGAATGTGTTCTTAGATCAGGCTAGCTGTTACAATCTAGCTAGCTTGTATATTTACTAGCCCTCTTGCTTTCAGAGTTCTGGTCATCAGATTACTAAGTTGAAAACAAATTCAGAAAGAATGGATTCTGGTTGGTGATCGCACCATGAACTGTGCATCACTTGCATCTACTGTCTACCCTATTTCAAAGTCCAATTGACAAAAAATATTGCACAAATGATATTGCAGCACAAACAGGCCCATAAAGTTTTGTAGTTTTGCCCAATTTTGCACCTAATTGCAGTTATCCACGTGGCAAAGTATAAATGTTTCCTTAGTGCCAAGAACCCCATCGGCGGAACAACTGATGAAAGAAGAAGAGAACTAAAATTTTCAGAGCGCAAGCTACAGGTCCTGAAAGATGAAGTGCAGAGGCATTCCTCAAAATTTCAGGCAAGGGATTTGACTGAGAGAAAAAGAAAACTGAAATATCTGCTCTCAAGCAGACCTGGCACGACAATGCCAGTGAGGCTCATTTACATAGAAAGGGGCCAATTTATGTACCAAATGTCTGCACAATATCTAATTTAACTACGTGCTAATAGCACTGTAGCACTGAGGACGCATTTGCTTGGCAGCACAGTTCGGGGTGCTTTCCACTCTTTGGTGATTTGAGGGTTACTGGATTTCTTTTTTGTGCAGGCTTAGCGGCCGTGAAAGTTGCACAATCCTCTTGTGAACCATCAGTGTGCTCTTACTGCAGCCCCACTAGCATCACAAAGCCAAAAGGCAGTAACTACAGAGCCAGGGTGCAGTTACTGCAGTTTAGTTTTAAGCTCTGTTAGCATTAATTTTCCTACTTGATACCTGGGATAAAAGCTATAGGCAAAAACAATTCTGTGCCTCATAATTGTCACTTACAAATGACAGCCTGTAAGTTGAAGCTATTCTGGATGTGGCCTGAGGCAAAGAAATAATTTATATTCAGTGTTTTATGCAAAATTCTCACTGGAAAACAAAACAAGAACTTGTTTATAGAAAGCAGTGAGTGGTGGTATTGATCTGATGACAACACGAACTGTGGAACCTGAAGTTTTGTCACATGTTTGAGTCAAACGTGTCACTGAGAGAGACACACTTTATGTTCCTCTGTGTCTTTGTATGTTCAGGAGAGAGGGGGAGGGGGTGCGACTCTTCTGGGACCGGCTGAGAGAGCCCTCCTTCACCTCCAGGTGGAACCCCTTCGCCGTCGACTACCCCTTCATCACCTTCACACACCACCCTGTGAGGAACATCAATGAGACATACGCTGCTCTCTGCGACGTAAGTTGATCAATCAGTTAGGCCAGTTTGGCCTCGTTTAAAGGCTCAGTTCACCCAAATCACACTCACACAAATACATCTCATGGAACACCAGCAGTGCCGAGCCATGCAGATAGCTGTGGATTTAATTGCTGATGTTTTGAAATTTAATTTGTGTTGCTTGTGGCATTGAAAGAAATATGTAGAGAAAAAAAGACAACAACAGCAGCAGCATTTCTTTCCTGGAACAATATCCTGGTTTCTCAGGAAAATCACTATCAGCAGCTTTTATTGGGACCATTTCCAGTGAAAGTTGGCACAAGTTTGAGAGTCACATATCTCAAAACAACTCAGCACATAAATCTGAAACTATGGAACAGCTGCACGACTCTGTATCACCAGAAATTAGTAATGAGGGCGAAGTGACTTCTAATTTGTCAGAATGTCGGTTTATTTCATATTATCATTTGTTTTGTGACTAATCCTGGTGGAGGTGTGTACTCTAAGAGTCATGGAGACACTTAACTATTATCACTTCACAAAACACAACAGTGTGGTGAGATTCATCGTGTGGTCGAATGAGTCATCACTCAGAGGTGATTTACTGGAATTAGCCATCAGATATTGTTCATGTGTACTCTGTCAGTTTAGTTTTGAAACCCAAGGAAATCCTCTGATTGACAGGTATCAGATATAAAGTCTCAATATATAAAACCAGCACTCAGATGACTAATGTTTAGTTTTAGGTTTGTACTACTAAAAAAATTGCCATGTGTGTCTCAACACAGAAGTATGACATGCTTGCAAAACTGATACAGAGATTTCAACATCAATGTTTTTTGAGCAATTACAGCGGACGACTCAGCATGAGAGGGAGAAGCGAGTGGAGCAATCCTGTACTATGGAATGAAATTTCAACAGTGTTACAAACGCGTCATACTTGCTGTGCAGAGTAAGAGAGAAGGTGGAATTATACACATTTCAATGAGTGCACACACATGTTGACTGGCAGCAGAGCCTGACAGACTCAAACAGCTGGAAGAACATTCCCTAAGAATGCAGTGTAATCTTAATTATGATGTGACACATCATGTGTGTGAAATGTGAGAGATCCTGACTGTAGACTGTTGTTTGGTGATTACTGCAGGCAGGTCATCGAGATTTGACCCCTGACCTCTGATTATTTCCTTTTAAGCTGTGATTTGTAAACTACAGTGTTGATTAAGAATCTTAGTAACATGACTTTACAGATAGTAGTACACACTCTGTAATACTCTATTAACCAATAAGTAAAATATTGTGTAATCAGTATCAATAAAGTTATTTAAATGAATATGGGAATACATTTGTAAATAAATACATACATACATAAATAAATAAATAAATAAATAAATAAATAAATAAATACATGCTGAAATAAATACAAAAATAAATAAATGCGCCAATATATGGATGAATAAAAATATGGAAAATAAATAGATAATTGCATAAATAAATTAATAGTTAAAGTTAATAGTTAAACAAGACATAAATAAATTTGTTAATTTGATTTCTACATTTTTGTACAACCACATTTATATATTTCTGTATTTCTGGGCCTGTGTTTATGAGGTAGGAGGTTTTAATCCCTGCATTTTTTCTGAATTTATGCCATTATTTATTTATTTATTTGCATATTAATTTTAGCATTTATTCATGCTTTTTTAATTGTGTTTAATTGAGATTTTCTTTACTCACCAGCCAAAAAACAATGGTAATGTTTTGAGTGGCTGGTAGATTTTGCAGATCATATACCAGAGGTCTAATGAAAGTTTTTTTAGGAAGATGTCTTCTGTCTCGCTGAGATTTTTGTATCACTGTAATAAGTCCGCTCTGTGCTCGAGGTTTCAGGTTTATTGTTGGAATTTGCATATCAGACAGCGATCAGCTTTCATGTTAGTGACGTACCTGATTTAGCTGCTTGGTGTAGGATTGAATCTCAGATTTTAGGGAAGTGCCATTCATGCAGGTGCCACTTGACACGCACCACCCACCCAAACACCATTACAGACCAATACCTCCCCCCAAGCAGGACAATGCACCATGCCACACCACAAAAACTCCTCAGGAAAGGCCCTGGGGGGCGTGACAAAGAGCTCAAGGCATCAACCTGGCCTCCAAATTTCCCAGATCCCAATCCGATTGAACATCCATTGGGCATGCTGGTACCTTACCTGGCAACGCACAGGACTCAAAGGATCTGTTGACAACGCCTGGGTGCCAGACAACACAGGACACCCCCAGAGGTTCTGTCTCCATGCCTTGACAGGTCAGAGGCTACACCGGAGATCGGACTTGGCTCTGACCTGTCGAGGCCTAGACAAAGGACCTCTGGGGCACTGGTTTATCCCACAGATGCTGGATCAGATCGGGATCTGGGGAATTTGAAAGCTAGCTTGATGCCCAAAGCTCTTTGTCGTGTTCCTTAGGCCATTCCTGGGTAGTTTTTGCAGTGTGGCATGCTGTTTTTTTCTGCTGGAGGGGCACTGCCACTGGGGAGTACTGTTGGAATCAGTGGGGGTACTTGGTCTATAACAATGTTTAGGTGGGTGGAGTGCGTAAAGAGGCATCCACGTGAATGCCAGGACCAAAGGCTTCCCTGCAGAACATTGCATTGTAATGAAATGATCGATGTTATTCACTTCACCTGCCAGTGGTTTTAATGTTTTGGCTGATCGGTGTACAGTGCTCCAGGGACGACCTTTTTCTGTAGGCCGACTTGGAACTTAGTATCCCCCTGGTTCCCCCTGGAGGGGGACTTTAATGATCTATGCTTTGATTATGATGATTATGCTTGACACTGTCACTTATCTGGTATGTGACAAAAAAAGATTGAATCCCTCTAAAGTACAATATTGTGACCGGACATACACACCGTGACTAAGGTGTATTTTTGTTATGTATTTCTGATCCCGCCCACTCTTTTGTCCACAGATCCAGAAGTTTCGTGAACAGCTCAAGGATGCAGCGCAGAGAGCCCACACTATAAAGCCGTTTCCTGGCAAGGCCAACGGTGTCCTGGTCCTGAATCAGAACATCCTCATCGAGACTTACGTAGGCATCATGTCTTTCATTGGGAACCAGAACAAACTGGGATACTGCATGGCTCGAGGAAACTTCGGCTACTAACTCTCCTGCATTTATATGATAGTTTTATCGTCGAAATTGTTTCCATGTTTTTAAGTTTGTTTACAGAGAGCTCATTCAAATTCTACAAGGTCTGACCGAAGATTTTTCCATATTCAGGTTTGCTTTTGTCACAGTGAAGCCTGGATTCTCAGGATGTTCTGTGTGAGGTTTAAACAACCGTGTGATCTCCCCCATTGCTTATTACCAGTGTGTGGTGTCTGAGTACTCAGAAATATCCGCATTTCAACACCGCTCTTCACTGGATGACGGATCCCCCGCTGCTCTCAAGGAGCTTTGTATTTGCTCCTCAGTGATATGGTAATTCAACTCTTTCGCAATGGGACTCCTTTCTTCCTCCCCCGGTGTCTCTGTTAAAAGCTCATTCCCATGTCATTCAGCCCCTTAGAGATTCACCGGAGCATGGGGGCACATTTGTCAGTTTAGTTTTATTATTTGCAGTGTATTTTTACAGTGCATACAGTGCTGGAATTTCCCCTTGATTTGTGTGTTTACCATGTGTCGCTCTGCCTTGTTTGGCATCACCTGTTTGTCTTGTGAGCATATCACAGACAAGATAATGTAGGCTTACATATTTTGTTCTCTTTTCCTTTGTGTTGGTACAAAAGAAGCAGATTTTTTTTCATGCAGATTTCTCTGCAGTGTTTTTCTTTGGCGCATTTTAATCGTGAATAATCGTACCCTGACCTTTTTTCATGCTAAATAAGAACGCATGTCTGCTGAAAGATAAACCTATTAGTGACCGTGACAGTTGTGTCTGCGGCTAATGAGTAATAATATCATTGATTTAAAGTTTTTACTGTTACTGTTTGTAACAGAAAGGGCGGTTTAATACTACAGCAAACATGTGTTTGACCGCCTGTCGCCTGCAGCTCTTAATCTAAAGGCCCTGAAACACCAAGCTGACAGTCGAACATCAGTCAGAGTTGGGCTGTCGGTGAGCGTCTGTCGCCCTAGTCGGTGCGGTGTGTCCTGCACAAATGCCCTTGTCGCCTCCCCTCTGCTTTTTTTTTTAGACCACTTCAGCATGTTTAATCAGTGTTGGCAACAGAGTAGCCTATCAGTGAGTGAAATCACTCAACCAGCAGTTCAGCTTAGCCCGACACGAAGAGAAACAGAAGTGAGGAAAGTAAACAAACAACTAAAGTCAAGAGGGAGCCAGTGAGCTTTTTAGCAGAAACGTTTCCTGATGGTTTGTGTAACTGTTCACTGTTGCACAATTAATATCTTTTCTTTCAACATTGGATTGTGTTGTTAATGTGCTAACTGCCTAACTAGCATCAAGACGGTCTTCTGGTTTACCTTTTCTAATTAAGATTACAGACTACCATCTGCTGGTGTGGAGAGTTACCTTCTCTCACACAAGTGCAGAACGTACGTGCTGGTTTGCCGTTGTCTGTAGGCTTTACGATGCGTTCATGTGCAACTTTCTAGGCAGAGACACAGGTGATATCAGGAGATGCAGCCTCTGAAGTCAGTTTGGTGTGTCTGGGCTATAACAGCTCACTGTGGCTGCTCCTGATTGTTCCAATACTCCTTGCGATATTTAAAAATTGGCCCATTGTTTTAAAAAAAAAAAAAAAAAAGATTTTTGCAGATGCATTTTTGATGAACTCTTTTTATGTGCATTTTTGCACAAATTAAACATAAGTGGAAACACCAAAATTTTGAAAAGATCTTGAAATTTAGAAAACATTTGTATGCTTGGAGATGCCTGTGAGGGTTCACACCCACAGAGTTTAGAGCCTGTGACTCCACACCAGTCCGTTACAACTGAAGAATCCTCTTCGATGAGAAGTGAAACATCGTCAAGAAACTCTAGCAAGTCCAGTTGCCTACGATACAGCACTTATGAATATGCTTGAAGATGGAAAAGTTGGTTTACTGCTAAGAAGTAAATGCTACTAAGTGCAATGAAAAAGGATTCAGCAAATAAATAATTATGTACCGTCATGTTCTTAGGAAGCTCTCTTCGTCATTTCTAAAAGGCTTTTACCGAGAAGTGAAGGAGCCCCTTGGTAGTCGAGAGGTTACTGTGCATGCCACATAATCACAGTGTGCCCAGTTCCGTTCTGTCTGACAACCTTTGTTGCCTGTCGTACCTTTTCTCTCCGCCTCGTTTCCTGTCTACCTCTTCGCTGTCAAATCTCAAATGAAGGTGAAAAATATTTCCAAAAAAATAAAACACAAAGAATGAAACAAACACTGAGATTGATATCATGAGCTGCCTTTTTTATTAAACTGATGAGCGAATTATAAGCAAACTTTTGAAATGATGCAAAAAAGACATGCAAATTAGGTGCGTAATTAAAGGGATAGTGCACCCAAAAATGAAAATTCAGCCATTATCTACTCACCCATATGCCGAGGGAGGCTCAGGTGAAGTTTTAGAGTCCTCACAACAGTGAGAGTGGGTAGCAACACAACTCCACCTAAGTGGAGGCTTACGGCGCCCCAGATTAAACGTCCAAAAACACATAATTGAAACCACAAAATATCTCCATACTGCTCATCTGCAGTGATCCAAGTGTCCTGAAGCCCCACATAAAAAGTTGTTTGGAAAAAACATCATTTGAACTCTGTTTTTAGCCTCATTGTAGCCTGTAGCTGTAACTGCCTCTCTGTGTTGTTTTCCAAACAACTTTTTATGTCGGGGCTTCAGGCGGTTCATGTGGTTTCAGTTATGTGTTTTTGGACGCTTGAATCTGGGGCGCCGTAAGCCTCCATTAGGTGGTGTTGTGTTGCTACCCCTGCTCCCCTGGGATCTCCACAAGTGATGTGCAGACTCTAAAACTACACCTGAGCCTCCCTCGGCATATGGGTGAGTAGATAATGGCTGAATTTTCATTTTTGGGTGCACTATCCCTTTAACTGGTTTGGAGAGAATAAACTAGGCTCTGCAAAGTTTAGCTTCATCAGAAGTTAGCGATATAGACTACACTTTACAAATGGCTGTAAAGAGAGTAGTAGTAGAAGTAAAGGTTGCTTACCAGAAGCAAAACAAGTCCCCGTGGTTATCTACTAATCTACAAGAGGAAAATGGAAAAACTGTCTTCAGGAATGTTTTTAAAATGGGCAAGTTTTAATTGTTTTTTTCAAGTCTGCTAGTCTTGGTCATGTTTCATGCTGTCCGTCGATGAAGACAAATTAGTGAGTTAACTGTTCGCAACGTCAGAACATATTTGGCAACAGTGAAGATGTTTCCATATCCCATTTATTGCATCAACCTTTTTTTTTCGCCAAAGGCAGAAACCACCTCAGGGGAGCGTAAAAACTTTTTTTGCGCAATAAAAACTTGATCAGATTTTGCCATTTCCTTACAGCTTTTCTAATGTGATTTTACAAAACGCACATAAAAATATGTTTATGGACACACCGCTAATGGCACAAAATTACACATGACAGTCAAGCTGAACTGTATGCTGCATTGTTTCCTTTGAATGTCTCATTCATTGGTAGACAATCTGAAATGGCAGACCCGACATTAATAATAAAAGCTACTAAATTTAGGGGGGTAATTCCATTAAATGGTTATTGCTGAGAGAATGCCGACCATAAACATTATCAAGAACAGGATTTAATTTTCACAAACATGTTAAGGATTATAGCTTTAAAGCTTTGAAAGTGTTCACTGGTAAAATTACAGTTGTGTTCACTAATGAGTGACAAATACAAGTGAATGCAGACGAACTGAGCCTCAGTATTTAGACTCTTCTAAGGTTTTCTCTTCAGGAAACAAGGTTAAGTAGCAAGCGTCCCAGGAGGACAGCTGTTATTCCACACGGTAAAGAATATGGTTAAGTTCAGCACCTTTAGTATCATGTATCATAACCCTAGGGTCTGAAGGGGTTAACATGTTTCCTCCCAGAGTGAGGACGTGTTTTTAATCCTGGATCAAGCACTGCTCTGGCCTGGAGCGAAGCACCTCATCCATATTTCTGCTCTTCAAAGTTGTAAAAGATGTTCAGAAAACAGGATTAACTGCCGGATAAATGAGCGTTCATAAAGTTATGTAGCGTAGGCCCTCAAGAGAAGTTCAGTTTTACATTCAGGTCACATCATGACTCAAAGCGGTGACATTAGTTGAAGAATATCCAACTAAGTGTGTTTATTTTCTTTGGTTTCCATGGGCTGCATTTGTACCTGTAATCATTATATTCTTTCTTCTGACTGTAGCTGCAGGTAAAGCAGTTACCAAAAACATCGAGCAGCAGCAATACAATGAAAGACGAGTGTATCACAAACTGAAATAATAACAGACTCCCTGAGATGTAATGTTTGTGATTACGTTGTTTGCTGTTCAGATGAGTTCACATGTTCTGTCATGTTTGAACTGAACTCTAATGAAGCTCGAATCTCCATTTTTCTCTTGTTCTCTGCCGACCTTTAACAGTTAAGAGCATCTCTTCACTCGGCTG
Organism: Epinephelus fuscoguttatus; assembly: GCF_011397635.1. Classification (NCBI taxonomy): domain Eukaryota; kingdom Metazoa; phylum Chordata; class Actinopteri; order Perciformes; family Serranidae; genus Epinephelus; species Epinephelus fuscoguttatus. Next base: position 37,806,323 of record NC_064761.1, read on the forward strand.
ACGTCTAGATGTGATGCGACTTGCTCTAAATGTCAGGATATAGAATGAGTATGGCTCGGTGTGCGTGCAGGAGACGGCGGGGGGCGTGGGTGTGTTGTTGTGTATGATCCATTTCTGTCCTCAGATGCTCTTTTTCTGTGCATTAAAGATCACTGAGTTCAGCCCTCGAGGTACTTTACCAGAATTGCCTCACTATTGTATGTACAGTCTGTACTCGGATACAGACACAGCAGTTTTGTATACATAACTAATTACATGATTGACAGATGTGCAGTGACGATCACAGGTTTGATGTAAGGACATCGAAGTTCAGGGTTTTTTTGTTGATTACAAAATATTTAACCACAAAATTTACACTGACACATTTTAAGCTATTTAATCTGAAATACATGTTTCCTGCTGTATCAATTAGGTGTAAGGTTGTTTAACGAATTCCTAATTTGTTGTAATAAAAACACTAAATTCACTGTACTTTAGAATCAGACTACTTTATTCATCCCCGGGGCGAATTGTGATTCGTTACAGTCGCTCTGATGTCAAGCATACTGATTTATAGAAAGTAGGAGTAAGAAGTATAAACTTGAGAAGGATATCAAAGTAAAAATATGTGGTTCAGTTTTCACACCAGGTCACCAGACTATCACAGGGCTGACACATAGAGACAGACAACCATTCGCACTCACATTCACACCTACGGACAATTTAGAGTCACCAATTAACCTGCATGTCTTTGGACTGTGGGAGGAAGCCGGAGTACCTGGAGAAAACCCACGCTGACACGGAGAGAACATGCAGACTCCACACAGAAGAGCTCCCCAACTCTGAGTTCGAACGAGGAACCTTCTTTGTGTGAGGCAACAGTGCTACCACTGCAAATTAAACACATGAATGTTAAATTGAGTTCAGTCCAGGATGATTTGGTGACACGCGTGTTAAGTAACAATAAGTAACAGATTCTTTTTACAATAACAAGCAAATGGGACCACTGGTGAGTAACTTGTGTGTCCATTTACAGCAAATTAAAATCTAAACATGTATAGTCTTGAAGGCTTACTAGTCTGATTCTCCTAGTTTGAGAATAGGGAGAATAGTACTAAATAAATCGATGTATGGGAAACACTGGGTTACTGTATGAAACGTGCACATGCATGTCGTTGCAGGTGGGAGGGGCTTAGGACAGAGAGGGTGTATTTTCAAATTCTGCCCTTTTTTGTGTTTGTCTGTTTTTTGCCTTTTCCAGGTTTCTGCCTACCCCAGCTTTAATTTAGAGTCATGTTCCTGGTCACCAGACAAATGTAAGTCCAATGTTCACTCTGCTTTTAGCTCTGTTTTTGATCTCCACCAACTTCTGAGAAAAATATCTGTCCCTTTAGCAACTAAATGCTCCACTGTGTTCACCAGCCAGATATCGTGTAGGCCTAATAATTTGGAGCTGCCTGCTGGAAACAGCGCTGAGAATTGAACTAAGGGTGCTTTCACACCTGCCCTGTTTGGGTCGTTTCAACTGAACTCAAGTTTGTTCGCCCCCTAAGTGCAGTTCTGGTAGAGGTGGTCTCAGTCTGGTTACAAACGAACTCTGGTGTGGTTCGTTTGTGGTGAGAACGTGTTCCGACCTGGATGTGAAGCAACTGCAGTCACATGACACATTGTTTGGGTTAAACATGAGCATGTTACAGTCCTGGAGGATTATTAATGTGCACCTCCTCCTGTACTGCCTTAATATGCACATTCAGCACATCCAATGCATCAAAACATTGTTTTCTAGTTGGAGCCGCGCCTCGTTTTCAAACTGTATGGTTTGACTAAAATGAACAATGACAGCAATATAGTCCACGATGAGCAGCGCTAAAATCAACCTGCGTAGTTGTCCCTCCATTGTGACATTAGAAAGCGTCACATTTATCTTGCAAGTGTACTCTTCTTCAACGTTTGCTTTACTTCCTGGATTTTTCCCACATGGAAATTCTGACCAATCAAGAGCAGCTTTCTCACTCAAGGCGTTTGATCTGGTCCACTTGTAAATGCTGCCGTGAGAACACGAACCAACTCTAGGCAATTATACAACTTTGGAACAAAATGAGTCCCTGTGAGTCGCAAAACCAAAACAACGAGCTGAAAGATGCTAAAACGCTTCGTAGATCTGAGGGAAGCTGCAGTCAGGTGATAATTCTCTGTGGGTTCATCACTAACCCCTTTCACATTACACGTAGATGTTTGATTCATTGTATATTATATAATTATTAGTGCTGCTTTAAGTTAATGATAAAATATAATTTGATCTGATGACATAGCAGCATGAGGTTTAGTGGAAAATATGGGAGTGAGATGTCTTAATAAATTATAAATACTAATGACAGTTCTACAATGTGGACTGTCAACTAACAGTGTTTACACTATACAGTATAATAGAATTATAATTAATTAAAACTACAGTAAAGCTGTGTATCTACACCTAGAGCCTGATTATGATCGAGGTCCTGGCCATAGGGGAATTGTTGGGTCACTTTATATGAAACTGTCCTGAGATAACTCTTGTTACGGTTTGGTGGTTAAAAAGTCGACTAGTATTTTAATTAGTTTGACACATTCTGGCCTAAAGCTTATAAATCAAACAGCTGTTTTGTGAGGGTGCGTTACATTTGATTATGAATCTGTGTTATTAAATTCCTTTTCATTACATTTTGCTCTGCACTCACTACACAGAGCAGAGAGTGTGTATATCACTGCTTTGTCAAAGAGGAGCACATGGACTCACATGATAAATGACTTCCAAAGCTAATGATTGCATTCCTTTCTTGAAAGGTAAGTTAGCGCCTGCGGCTAGATAATACGGCTTGTGCTTCACTTCAATTATTTTCCACCAGTAGAACATCAGACTGATCAACTGGCAGTTTGCGGCTACGGACTGACACACCTCTGACACACACCTCTGACACACACCTCTGACAGTGAGTGCTCAGCCATTCTGAACTCTGTAAAACAAAACCTTAGAAGTTTTTCTCTCTCTGGTGGATTTTAACTCTCATTCTGGAAACACAATAAGCATGATGAGTGTTAAAACAGTATTAAAGGGACAGTTCACCCCAAATCAAAAATCCATATCCTCTTACCTGTAGAGCTGTTTATCAGTCTAGATTGGTGTGAGTTGCAAAGTGTTGGAGATATCGGCCCTAGAAATGTCTGCCTTCTCTCCAGCTTGTGGTGCTCAAAGTGCCAAAACTTGTAAGCAGCAATATCTCCTTGCAAAAATCATGACCTGCTTACGCAAAATAACCCACAGGCCTTGTTGTGAGCAGTTTTATGTGGGAACTATTTTCTTTCTACCAAACCATAATGACCCTTTTTAATCGTTTTTTTACTGAATCCATCCTTCTTCCCTTGTCTCATGGTTTGGTAACCTTTTTCTGAAAAACAAAAGTTCTTTAAGCCAAATTTTCAAACCGGTTAGTAAGCTTTGTGAGGCCAACTCTGTTCTTCAGGACTGTTCCCATCACATACAAAGCAAAATCCAGCTTCTTTACTCCAGCCTCTGTTTGCGGGCCCTAGGTGCAGAATGAAACATATAGAAATAGAAATACTTGTGTACCCATGGCTATTGCACTACTAAACAAAGCTATCTCGAGATGATTCAGTGGGTTGGACATCGCTGACCATTCGCAGACAACAGCACTGGTATATTTGGTATTTGGCAATACTGGGCAAACTTTCAGCCTGCCTCTGCACCCTTCTGTGTGTCAGCTCTGGTAGTTATCTGCTTTAACAGATCTATCCTCCACCTTGAACATGGAACAATCTTCAAAAAGATCTAAAATTAGAAACGCTTATATACATCAGTGAATTTAAGGGCCTCATAAAGAATGTGGTAACAGAGACGTGTGCTTGTTTTTCTTGAGAGGCCACTATGTTTGAATAGTAAAACTAGTAGAATTAGATTTTATTTTGGTCTGCAAAAAGAAATAAGTACATCATGTATTAATGTACAAATTCATGTAAAGAAATTTACAGCCTCTCACAGAAAACGGCAAATACTTAAATAGTACAGTGCAAAACTACCCTGGAAATCCAGAGTTCTCGCGAGAGCACAGTTTGAATTTGCTCAGCGAGTCACTCTGGTAGTCAGTAATGATGCTCATTACCTATGCCCATGAAACCGAGCTGCACCAATCACATCGGTGTATCTGATATAGGCGGGTCATAGGTGTGCTAAACAGATGACGACAGCGCTGCGAGGACGAAGTCCAGAATCAGTCAGTAAACACTGCAAGATGGCTACGGATGAACACCAGTTGTTTGAAACGGCTTTGGCTGCTACAATGAACGAGTTAGACTTGGCTTTTTCTCTAAAAGAGGAACAGAATCTCGAATCGAATCTTTTCTTTGCAAGAAGGACGTTTTTGCTGTTTTGCCGACTGGATACAGCAAGAGTCTAATCTGCCAGTTAGCTCCGCCGGTAGCGCTCTGGATACGTCACCCTGTGTATTGTTCTGATTGGTCGTAGTGTTATCCAATTGCGTGCAGTGATATTTACAAATGCATGCTTGGTGCTGCCCCTCAAGTTGGGCCATTTGGAGGACTAATAGCCAGACTCTAAATCTTTCTAGATTTGGGTCTGGATTTCCAGGCAAGTACAAAACACTATAATAAAGTAATTTAACATAAGTTAGACACTTCTGTAGTCAGAAAACACATGTTGTCCAGGCTGTTTGGTCCGCTTTAAAAAGTGTAGTGTGAAAGTGAACCAAATGAAGGTGTGAAATATTTCTGCATTCCCCGCCCAATCGAACCGAATACCCGGGACTATCCTGGTGTGAATGCACCCTTAAAATAGTACTTTTGTTACTTACTTTACATAACGTCACATGACATACATCACTAGTATGGTATGCTACACATACTAGCACAAAACATTGCTAGTAAAATAACATGACTGAGTTTTTGTTTCACACAGGACACAAACAAGCGGTTTTACAGGTGAAAGTCCAGAATTCTTGCTCTTTTAAACAGATGTTGCACAGAGCATCAAAAAAGAAATAGCACGCCTGGTGCGCCCCACAAATGCTGCTAAAAGGTGCCTCAGTGCATCAGTATCTGATGCCAAGGGTCACTGACCAAGCACTGGGAGTGAGTCCGGGTTGTTGGGCTGCTCATACCAAAACAATCTAAATTGATAAATAGCACTATGGGTAGGAGGAAGAATATGTATTTTTGATTTTGTGGTGAAGGCTCTCACGTTGGTTGGTTTTTAAATATAAATCTATTATTGGCCTGGTTCCTTGTTATCTGTCTACATACATGTGCAGAAACCAAAATCAATACGGCCTTCACTCTTGTAATATTCTACAAATGCTGGTTCCAAGGGTGAGAACAGAATTCAGCTAGAAAAAAAAAGCTCAGAATTATGCCGCTCCTTCGTCCTGGAATAATCTACAGAAGGATCTGAAAGTGGCAGAGCTGATCACTGTGGGAGAATTCAAGTCGATTTTAATTTAATTTAATTGGATACTGTGGTTTTTTATTAATTTGTTGCGTCTGTGTGCCTTCTAACAATATTATATGCTGCAAGTCACTCTTGAAAAAGGCTTTTACCTGGTTAAATAAAGGATATATATATATATATATAACGGTCCATTTAAGTTATCAAGTAACAAATGAGCTGGTTACTGTGAGGCCTGTTGGAGAGACGGCCCGGCACAAGTGGTTTTGTTGCAGGTCAAGGTCACATCGGAAGTCCCCGTGTCTCACTCGACAGGTCCAAGTGCTTATTTTGTTGATTGTGATGTGAGATGATTTCCTCACTGCCCTGAAGAGGAATGTGATCGGTAAAGTGAGAGGTTTTAAAACCTGCCCATCAGCCCCTGTGACCCTGTATGGCCCCGACTAACAACCAGAGCTGCCTGGGATGCTTGGGGCGAGTAACATAAGACAAATTCTGCGAGACACTCTTGCAATCCTGGTGTGGCACGCAGTCTTCTCGTCTCTCTGAAATACCTTCAAAGCCCTCACAGATATGCCAGCTTGGATACCAGGCTGCTTTTCACAGGTCATGCAACCTCCAGTCACCATTTTCATTTCTCCGGCATCTGTGTTGCTTGTTTGTTTGGTAAACATGTTACACCTGTCAGAGGTATGCCGGTTGCTAACGGGCCAAGTCCAGCAGCATTTATTATGTTCTGTGGCACTTTCCCCTTCTTCTCACCTCCCTCGTGTTTCCATCTGTTGCCCTCGCAGCGGTGAATACAGTAAGTGTGAAGGAGTGAATGTGTGAGGAAAAGTGTGCGTGTGTTTGTTCACGCATGTGCTCCATGTGTGGATGTGTCGACACGCACGCGCGCACACAGAGGCTACTGGGTTGTTGTCTGGATTGCTGTCTTGTAATGGAGATAGAGACACTGTTTTTATTTATCCCTCCCCCAGCTGTCACTGTTGTGTCTGGAGCGTGTTCGCTGAACTCAGGGCCATGGGACACTTGGAGAACTGTCAAATCCACTAACCCTCCCAACTATGCAGAATGTTGCAGCCCAGAACACACCCTGGATTCTTATTATGGAAAACAAAAGCTGAGGGGGACATTCAAGAAATGTGCAACCTTTATCTGACTCTCATACCTTTAAATCAGAGCAGCAAGAAATCTGCTTCTCATAATTATTTTCATTTAAAATGTATTCACAGAACATGGAGTCATGATGGTAAATAATGAGGGTTATAGTGGAGTTTTTTTCATTTATTTATTTATTGCCCTGTGACTTTTAACCTTAAGTATGGTGAATTCCAGAGCCACCAAATGTAGCTGAAAGATTTCAAATGTCTTGGATTACTAAGACAAAAATATCTCAACAACTCAACACCAATAAATCGTGAAACCACAAATAATTAGATCACTTTTATTCCCTTGAAGACAGCTTTGCTTAAAGTAGCAGTGTAGAAATACTTTACTACAATTAAAAGTCCAACGTTCAAAAGTCTACTGAAGTTAAAAAAACATAAGCATTATCAGCAAAGTATACTGCAAGTGCTGAAAGTAAAAGTACTCACTTTCCAGAATGGCCCGTCTGTAGTAATATTACTGAGGCGTGATATTTGAGCTTGTTGAGATCGAGTTAATTTTAATTACTTATATATGTTAGTCAGTTTATTCTCCTGCTGCATCACCCAGAAATAGCAGTACAATATTGCCTCTCATATTCAGTGGTTTAAAGTGGCAGACGATGGAAATACTCAAATATAAGTACCTGGTAAAGTAAAGTACTTAGCTAATATTATTATATTTTAATGCATATCCTGTATTGAAACTGGTGAATTGATCTTCATTACATTTTACACACAGCAAATCTGCTTTAGCTTTAAGTGCGACAGGATGTGAGTCTACACAAACTCACAGACCCAGAACATGAGTCATATTAATATCAGGCCACTATCCACTCCTCAGAGGAATAGGTTGGCATTTCTGGAGAATAGGGACTTTAATCCCTGGAGATGAGCAAAAGATTGATGCCACGGTCATGTCTGTGCAATACTTAAGAAGCTACTGCCAGGAGCTGGTTAGCTTAGCTTAACATCAAAATTGTAAACTTAGAGGGTTTTCGTTGATTCATATCATGACAAAGTATGATTGCCCCCTTGCTGTTCCTTCACCACTTAAGTTTCACATTAGTAATATTGTTCCTTACTGGGGTACACTTGCGCATCATCCATGTGACATTTGTTTATGGTGTCACGACAGTGTAGAAAAGAGCGCCACCTTGGCATTATGCCTACTATTACAGTATTTATATTTTGGAGACAGTGACTACATTTACATGCAAAAAATATTCTGTTTTTTTGCCCTTTGTAACGAAAAAGACAATGTTCCCACTAACCAGTTTACATAGTGAATGAAAAAAAATTCTACTATTCCAGTTCACATGCAGCCATGCATATTCTCAGTAACGTGCCCTAATGTGTCGTTTATCAGTCAGACTATGGAAAAGTTGAACAGCTGAAGCCGCTTGTGCCATTTTTATTCTTTATATCAAAGTAGCATATTGAAGTTTTTTGTAGGTTGCAGACTTGTTCTTCTCCCTTTCTTATTCCTTCAGCCACCTTCACGAAAAGGTCAGCGTTGTGATATTTCCACATACATAGCAAAAAACTTGTTGATGTCAAAGCCTTTCACAATGTTTAAAAGTAAATGTGTTTCTTCTTCCGACCACAAATGTGTCTTTCTTTCTAGGCTTTCATCTCCACTGCAGCCTTGCAAACTGTTGGCGAGTTAGTTTGTGGACAGTGTATCTAAGGGCCCATTCACACCAGGATAGTCCGGGGGACTCGATTCGATTGGGTGTGGAATGCAGAAAAATTTCACGCCTTCATTTGGTTCGGTTCACTTTCACACTGCTCTTTTTTAAGTGGACCAAACCGGACCATCCCCTTCAGCTGGCTTGGTCACCACAAAAACAATGGAGCAACACCAAATTTATACGCCTGCACCTCCTCACTACTCCTCGTCTGCCCATGAGACACTTCCTCTCTTTGGTTCGCTGGATAGTCCATTTGCATTTCCCACTGTAAGCAAACCACTCCAGGGTTCACTTGCAAGTGAACTGAGACTCCCAGTTTTTAAGCGGACCAGGGTTCGCTGGTTTGGTCCGCACCAGAGTTCAGCTTAGCGTTCACACCACTCCAAACGAACCGAACTATCTGTGGAAGCAGACCAGAGTTTGTTTCAAGCGGACCAAATAGCGCCACTGTGAAAGTGTCCTAAGACAACGCACAAAGTCGCGGGCAAGAGGCATGTGCCTGGGTACGGTGCACAGTGTTCACACTAATACTCAGACCTGGGCTCAGGACCCTGATGTGAAAGGTTCCACAGTCTCCCTTATTTTAAGCCCCGACAGAAAAAGTGTTTGTTCAAGTTTTTATTCCTGTATAACACTGTAGGCTTACTAAAACTCCAATAAAGCAAATTAATATGATGAAATACCCGCGCTCAGCGCTGAGTCTATCATTGTTATCACAGTAAATAAACCTCACCACAGTGTACCAGTATGATTTTATTATAAAATGTCAAGTGTCAAGTGAGAGTGTGCTGACTGAGCTGCAGCTCCAGTCTGTACATGCAGCTTGTGTAACTGATGAAAATCACCATGCTGGCATGTATTCAACATTAGACGAGCACTATTCACCGATGATAGCGCTCTCTCTACCATATTTCACATGTCAGACAGTATGTGAGAGCGAATCTGTGTTGCCATGTCAGTCATCCAGCTCCTTGTTTTAGGATGGCCCCATTAGACGCTGGCCAGACGGTCAGCAGCGGTGAGACTAAGCACTGATGACAAGCTGCTGGAAAGGCTGCAGAGGAGGAGAATGAGCAGAGTCGGCATGGGGAGCCTCAGACAAGTACACACACACACACACACACACACACTAAACCCACATTCATATTGAAAACCTCATACACATATGCTTCATAGCTGTCTGCAATCTGATACCCACGATAATATTTGAGTGCTGCAGTGGAAAACACTGTGTATGATTTATATCTGAGGTTTGATTTACAACAGTTTGTCATTAACTTCAATCAATATTGAATTCCATTTAGTTAAGATGACAGTTCAGCATTTGACATGCAACTTCTTGCCAACAGGGGGAAACAATAGTCTGCCTTCTTCTGCATACAGAGACACAATGTGCAGCCATAGGAAATGTACTGTTTCACTGTATTTTAAAATATAAGATTTATTTAAATGTTACAAACTGCTTCATCAGTGTTGTCTTTTATGGTTGTGGCTGCCTCAGCACTGGCACTGCTGTGTCTTTCTAAGTCTGATCTTGTGCCTGGGATTAAAGTGTAGACCTATCAGGTGAGTTCGTGCTCTACACTTTTAGCCTGTTAAACTCTGACACATCCACTGGCATCGAGTCCGTGTTTACAAGCTCACGTTGTGCAGCCACAAACTTTTATTTCAAACTCCAGCAGAGATTCGAAAGTCTTCCAAAGATAACAGATATAACAGGCAGAGTGTGAAGGAGATGTCAGTAGAATTATGCCGGAGACATCTGGTAATATACCAATCCTAAATTTTCACTTGGCAAGGACAGATTTAATGAAGTGCTGAAACAAGTAGAAGCTCATATTAAAACACATCTACAGTGTTTTAATGTAAATTTAAACAAGTGTGAGGCACAATTTAACAGCAAAATTAAGTTTTTAAATCATAAAATACTATCTCTTTTAAAAATATAACTGACATCTGTAAAATGTATACTGAAAAAAACCACTGCCACTCCTATTATGAGCTGCAGTGTTGCAACGGCTAGTATTGTTTTCACTGTGTGAATCTGTATCCCCCTTTTACACTACCTGTTTAAGGTGGGGATGTAGCGCCATTACGCCACATCTCCATTCTGTCTCGCCTCTGAGCCATGAACAGAGGTAGTAACAGCACCAAAGCAATGTCTGTTTGAATGGTAAGATGGGACCATGAGCAGCACGGGTGTGATGTGTTAAAAATGTGTTGTACGTGCAACCCATTTGGGAGATTTAAAAAGTAGCTAATAGCAGTTAGTGGCTAACTCAAAGAGGAACAATAGTGCCCGAAAATGTCCGCAAATTGGGAAAACAATGAAGTCTAGAAGCTACTTACCCTCCGAGCAGAGGACAAGATCAGCCGCTATACACCGATCAGCCAAAGCATTCAAACCACTGACAGGTGAAGTGAATAAATTTGATCATCTTGTTACAGAGCAATGTTCTATTGTGAAACCTTTGGTTCTGGCATTCATGTGGATACCACCTGACATGTTCCACCCACTCAAACACCGTTGCAGACCAAGTACCCCCCCTCATGGCAACAGCACTCGTCCATGGCAGTGCCCCCCAGCAGTACAGTGTACCCTGCCAAAAACTGCTCAGGAATGACCCAAGGAATGTGACAAAGAGCTCAAGGCATTAACTTGGCCTTCAAATACCCCAGATCCCCCAATCTGATCGAACATCTGAGGGATGTGCTGATCCATGGTGGGTCCCACTTGGATCGGACTTGGCTCTGACCTGTCAAGGCATGGACACAGGACCTCTGGAGGGTGTCCTTTGGTGTCTGGCACCGGGGCGTTACTTTCAGGTCTTTTGAGTCCTGGGGGTTGTGAGGTGGGGTAACAGCACATCCCATAGATGTTTGATCAGATCGGGATCCAAGGAATTTGGAGGTCAGGTCGATGCCTTGAGCTCTTTGTCACGTTCCTCAGGCCACTCCTGAGCCGTTTATGTGGTGTGGCATGAAGCATTGTCCTGCTGGGGGGCAACTGCGACTGAGGAGAGCCGTTGCCTTGTGCACTGGTGTTTAGGTGGGTGGAGTGTGTCAGGTGGCATCCACATGAGTGTCTGCCATGGACAAGTACTGTTGCCATGAGGGGGGGTACTTGGTCTGCAACGGTGTTTGAGTGGGTGGAGCACGTCAAGTAGCATCCACATGAGTGTTAGAGCCCAAGGTTCCCCAACAGAACATTGCACTGTAACAGTATGATCAATGTTGTTCACTTCACCTGTCAGTGGTTTGAATGTTTTGGCTGATCGGTGTATAACAAATGGTAAATGATTGTTGTTGCCATGTTTAGCTATTGCCATTGTTTATAAAGTGCTGCTGTTGCTTGTGTTATATGTCACACTAGAGACTGACGCAGTTCCGCTACATGTCACACGCGTCACGCCTCTTTTGATTCGGTGATGTGGAAATGCTGTCTAAAATCACAGACTGGAGCAGAATGATGCCGCCATCATTTAGCTCTGTGCAAAAATGCAAAGGCAGCATAAAGAAGGGACTTCTTAGCCGCCCTATAGTGCGGTGTCCGTGTAAAAAAAAGTCATTGTAACTACCACAGAAGCTGTTTTGAGTATTTTGGCAGACATTATAGTTGAGCTTGTTCTTGTTCAAGTATTTAACAGGTATATCATGCTTCGAAGGAAGATGACTCGTGTGAAATAATAGCAAAAGATGAATCAGGGCATTTTTGTCCAGCTAATGTTCCAGTGTCCCAGATTTACTGTTGCAGCAACACATCATAGCTCAGTCCGTGGCTTGGGAACTGGAGGGTCACTAGTACAAGTCCCTGTACGGATCAAGTATGGTGTGTGGATTGGCAGCTGGAGGTGCCAGATAGAGCAAAAGGATCAAAAAGCGATGCCGCTGGCGCGCCGGTGGCTTAGAGGTAAAGCAGGTGCCCCATATACAAGGCTGTTGCCGCAGCGGCTCGGGTTCGACTCCACCCTGTGGCCCTTTGCTGCATGTCACGCCCTCTCTCTCTCCCCCCTTCATGCTTGTCTGTCCTGTCAAATAAAGACTAAAAATGTCAAAAAAAAATATATAACAAAAAAAAAAAAAAAAAAAGCAATGCCACTATGAACACTTGTCCGCCACAAGCCAGTTATCCCTGTGGTAACTTTTCCACCTCCTGCTCAAAACCCCAAAGCGTCAGAAGGATGACAAGGCCTCACTCTCACAGTGTGTATTCAAAAAATCAAGATCAAGATTAAGTGAGCTTTTACCCCTCATTTACACGTGCTATACTCACGTACACTTCTAAGCTACTTGTACTTTACTTAGAATTTTAATTTTGTGCTACTTTACAATTCTACTACACCAGATTTAAGAAGACAATATTTTACATTTTACTTCACTACACTGATTCACATTTAATTACATTTAAGATTTTCACATACAAAAACATATGGTAATAATTCCGCCTGGTGCACGGGCCCTAATTATATAAAATGTGATCTATTGTTATAGATTAAAATAACCACAAGTATATAAACGAATTAATATTTGCTCCACTTTGACCATCTACAACATTAAAGTAGCATTTACATGTTAACACATCAGTAATAATGATCTTAACACACTGACAGAGGTCGTTCTGCATTGTGAGTCCTTTTACTTTTGATTCTTGAAGCACATTTTGTTGCCAATACTCCTGTAATTTTACTTTGTTATGATTTTTAATATTTGTAATTGAGTATTTTATGTTGCAGTATTTCTAAATTTACTAAAGTAAATTATGTCTTCACCTCGTCCACTGCTGTCATGCTGTAGGAATTTTTTTAAGATACATTTTCTGGCATTGTTCAGTCAGCCAACAGTGACAGCCGAAAATCTTGGAAATACAAACCCCTGCCAAACCACAGTCTATCAGTGTGAAAACATACCAGCCATGAGCCATATGTCAAAACAGTGTTATTATCCTTTAAGAATGTTAATCACACTGGTCTGGGCTGTGGCCATCTCTGCCTCAAGGGCCTGTTTCCTCAGCAAGTGGAGCAGTTTATGAGTGAGGTTAAGATGTCAGTCTGAGCTGCGGTTAAAGACCAGCCCTCCTGACTGTCCCCCAGCCTGACCTCCGGCACAGGAGGGAAGAATGCAATGTCTTGACGCTAAGTGAGTGCCCCAGCTCTCCTTCCCTCTGACCCCTCCGCCCAGCAGCAGCAGCAGCCCTGAGGCTTCTTGTGTCAGCCACTGTGTCCCCAGCAACCTCCTCGCAGTTTGCAAATATGTCCTCGATATGGCTGGCATGTCGTACGCAGATGTCTCGGTGGCTGGAGATAAATTTGAGAGCAAGGAGATGTCAGGCTGGCGACAGCTGTGGGCTACGATTTCACCAGATGTCCGCCGTTGCTAACCTTCAGTGGACATGAGCTGGCCACCCCCTGGACGTACTTTACATGCACAGTAAATATTTTCTCAACACGAAGCTCATAGGAGGCGCAAACCAGAATTTGTTTGTCACGGCTCACATGGCCGCAGCCTTCAGGGGTCTGATTTATTAGATGTGGAGGCACGTACTGATGAGATGCAGCCTATGTTTTACTTAAAGAGAATCACAGCTGGAGCTGTAACAGAGACGCTCTGTGAGAAATAACATCTCCAGGGTTCACTGGATGTTCCTGGAGATGGAGTTCATGCTGAGAGAGGATTTTTAAAGGAACACTTCAGCCACAAAATGATCATTTGTATATCAGTTACTCACCATGTGTTGCACTGAATTCATGAAGAAAACTGTTCTTCTTGCCTCCACAATGAAAGAAGAATCCAAAAACAATGATGGATTGAAGCCACAGGGGTCCGCGATTAAAAAAAGCAAAACTATATCAAAACGTCCATTTGCAAACTCTCACAGACCTCGTGCAGTACAATCCAAGTCTCGTTTATCCAGTCATATGCTCAGCAGTTCCAGCCGTTTTCACTTTCAACTTGTCAAATACCACCACATTGTCAGTGGTGTCAGCGTCAGACACTGATGCACAGAGGCACCTTCTGCAGCAGGTGCATCAGTTTTAGAGGCAGAGGGCAACAACCTAACTTGTCAAATAATGCTCCTTTGTCAGTTGACATCAGCATCAGATACCAACCACAGAGTCACCCTTCTCGGTGCTATAGGCAGCGGGTGGCGTCAGTTTGGAACGCCGCCGGCAAGTACCAGGGGTGGTGGATGGGTCAAACAAAGTCTGTACGCGTGAGCCTGCTGTTTGGATCCTATGTGAATTTAAATCCCAACCATGATGTATTTTTCTAAACCTAACTATGTGCTTTTGTTGCATAAACCTAAAAAAATCAACCTAAAACAAGCAGAAACTACATTTCCTGTGAAAACTATGACAAACAAAACAAGCATTAATTAACATGCCGTCTGTGAACGTTCAAAGCCAATGCAGGAGGGTACCTGACGTGTCATATTTAGACGTGTAGGTCCACTGACAAAACGGCAATATTTGACGGGTTGGGACACACATGTGTTGGTACCTCTGCATGAGTTGTGTGAGAGTTTGTAAACGGATGTTTTTATATAGTTCTGCCCATCAGGAGTTTTTAAATTCCTCGTTCACCGCAGCACAACGGCGTCACTTTGTGTTGAAAAGAGGATTTAAGAGCTCGGACGAAAAATATTTTTAAGTGGTCTTCAGCATATTTGATTTTAGGCAACATAATGGAGGGGTCGGTATGAGGTCAGAGTAGGAAATTATGGCGGGTCTGAAATAAAAGGCTCATCAAGGGGCGTAGCCAAGGCCAGGGGTCGGCAACCTTCACTATCAATAGAACCATTTATGGACAAAAAAGAAACTAAATCTATCTGGAGCTGCAATAAGTATTTGAGCCTCATAATAAAAGGTAACACAGCCTTTTAAACTGAGCTCAGTCTGTCAACATTATTAATAAATCTCAATGAGGATTCATTAATATGTTTTAGCACAAGATGACGACTCTACAATGAGCTATTCATGATTATTTGTCCATGCACTATTGAATTTTCTATTTTCCGCAGAGACTTTTCCCTTTTTGAATTTAGTTAGGAAGACTCAAGACTACTGTTGCTACACTAGTGATGTTTTTAGAGGAAAAGGCACCAGGTCACATGTATGACACACATTTTAGTTGATAAAGTGTTAAAACATTTTTTGAATCAGTGTATAGGCTGCATATTTTTACAGTTGGAGAATGAAAGAAGCACTTCAGACCTGTAATTTTATTATACTGATCTGTTCTGTGCGCATGACATTTATTGCACGTCCGTCCGTCCTGGAAGAGGGATCCATCCTCAGTTGCTCTTCCTGAGGTTTCTCCCATTTTAATCCCAGTTAAAGCGTTTTTTGGGGGGAGTTTTTCCTTATCTGCTATGAGGGTCCAAAGGACAGAGGGATGTTGTATGCTGTAAAGCCCTCTTCATAAATAAAATTGAAAATTAAAATGTTCAAAAAGAAATAACAGTCGGCTCAGGGGGATTTTATTTTATTTTATTTTATTTATTTATTTTTGTAGCGAACGTTATGTTTTTTGGACAACGCACATTTGTTTCTTTTATATTTATATTGTATATTTTCTTATTGTGTAAATAACCCTTTTTAAAGGCATTCTCATTTGTTTGTTAACACTTCTCGGTGCAGGCGAGTTTTCTTCATGAGTTCAACCAAACACTGGGTGAGTAGCTGATATACAACTGATCATTTTATGGGTGAAATGCTCCTTTAAAGTGCACAGTTCTTTGGGTTTTTTTGTCCTTTTGTTCCAAACCTGCTGGTGGCACTGTGACGCCTTCCTATTGGTCAGACAGCGCTGACGGGTGTGATGTCTGTGTGGACAGAGTTTACATTCCAGCAGTCCTCAGTCTACCACGAGACATCGGGTGCCATCGACAAGGCTGTGGCATTTCCTGTTGTGCCATGGCATATACAGTGCTGACTCTGGCACAGGGTGCAGATTGGTCACAGACGCCCTCCCGGTCAGTTCAGCGCGATTTGAACCGAGCCCGAAACGACTTAAGTTACATTTCCATGCTTCCTGACATTGCTGAAATCTATTCAACCCCTTTTAAAATTGTTTTGATAAGCCCGATAGTGTGGTGTTTTCAAAGGCCTCGCATGGTGAAAGATAAGCCTCTTTTCTTTGTGCGATGACTCTCTGTGACGAATACTGACAGAGAGAGAAGAGGTGTGATGACGCCTGTGTGTGTGTGTGTGTGTGTGTGCATTCTATGGCAATGCCTTCACAGAATCGCCTTACAGTAAGTTTGGCACTTGAACTATTTGTCCGAGTTCACCCCACGGTTGATTTCTTTCCCATCCTTCGCTCTTGCAGCAGTCCACCTGAGGCTGTTGGAGCAGCTTGCTTGTGTGTGTGTGTGTGTGTGTGTGTGTGTGTGTGTGTGTGTGTGTGTGTGTGTGTGTGTTGCAACTGAGCAGAGTTACTTGGCTGTGCCAGAACGGGGTGGGGCTGAAAAGGAGCAATTCGGCGTCTGTAGATTACACGGAAAAGCTGACTGATGGCATATTCGTCACATTTTCCACCCTTCCTCTTATTTTCCCAAAGAAAGCCAGGTGAATAATGGACGCTAAAAACCCAACAATGCATATCACGTCACACCCCAACAACTGCACCGTACATTTAAACACACCACCTTGAGATGTGTTTGCTTTAGCAGTGAAAGTTCAGAGATTTGTCATCAGGTGGGTTTTTTCTCAGCGTGGCTCTGAGATCTTTTGGGATCACTTAACTCTGCTGCATATGAGCGTCTGTCAGGATTACACATATTTCAAATGGTTTATGTGCCTGGTGTAGAAGTAACAAGCTGTACTGTAGGAGCTGAGTGAGGAGAGACTGAGTGCAGGAGGCGAACAGGATCCATCCAGAGGCCCCTGAGGCTCAACAAACCTGTCCTGCAACCCTCTCCGCCAGCCTGCTGGTGTCTTTAGAACAGATTTGTTTTTCAGACCTGTTATTTTCCTGCTTGGTTAACACTAACTTCCAGTATTACAAAGCAAAAACAAACTTAGGAGGAACAACAGTATATTTCACTCATGCATAGCAACACTGTTCAACCGTAGTGTTCCTTGTTAACATGATAAACTGGGATTTTTGGGGGGGTTTTGTAACCTGTGTGATTGTTGGTTATTATTCTGGCTAATGTGTGATTTCATATGAGATAAACATTTTCCCAGGAAGTTCATGAAGTGACTCAACAACACCTCTGTTCCTTGCTCCACCTTCCTTTGGTTGATTTGACTAAAGTATAATGTTAAGATTTGTTGTTGTCCAGTGGTTGTGTTTTACATATTTTCAGTGTCAGTCAGAAAATCAAACGTCCCATATCTTTCATTATCAGACTGTATGAGACTTTAACAAAGCCCATTATTCCATAGTGATGCCGCTAAGACACATGTTCAGCATTTTTGTTGCTGTTCACCCAAAGGATGATTAGGAATAAATAAACACATTATGCATAACTATTATTTCTATGTTCCTCTTATCAGCTGCGACAACTTTGCAATGGCTGGTATTGTTTTCACCTTGTGAGTTTGTGTGTGTGTGTCATCACGGCAAAATGTGGCCCAGGTCACACCAATTGTTGCATGAGATTCCACAGAAGCAGTTTTGAGTATTTGCCAGGTGTTTACATGTCTGTCTGTTTGCGGACAGATTTTGTCATTGCGATAACTGTGCAAGATGCAGTTATGAAACTTTATAGGTGTGTAGTTGAGATCAAAATGAAGTTTCTGAGCAAGAGGGCCAGAAGTAGGGGTGTAGGGTTTAGAGAAGGAGCCATCGGCTCCTCTACTTTACACCCCTGGTCCACAATTGCTTTAAGGGCCCTGACACACTAAACTGGTAGTTGGCCATTGGTCAGTCCTTGTCCAAGTATACAAGCACAAGAGGGGAATCGACCTATTGACCAATGTCTGATAGGTGGTGATATGCCCCCTTTCAGTTTGTTAGTATCGGACCTTTTCCCGGTTGACCCTTTACGTCACAGACCAAGATCAGACCATCGATAAACAAGCTAGCTACGGTTAGCTAGCAGCAAACTGGTACCATGGTGGACAACTTCACAGCTCTGAACATTTCGTACACCCAAAAAAGTCACGGCTCTGGATTTAGATTTCGCCATGTTGTTAGCGGCTTCTTCTTCTGTTATGCATTTCAGCAAGATTATGTTATAAGATTACGATAAAATTGTTTATGTTGTTTTTCGCTAGTCCACCGTAAATATCCTTTGTTCTATCAACATCTGGTTTTGTTGTTAAGGTGCTAACTGGCAAACTAGCCTCTTGAATCTGACCTGAGGGTTCTCCGGTTTCTCTTTTTTACTGAAGATTACAGACTCCTGCCACCTGCTGGTAAGGCGAGTTGTTTCCTCCCATGTAGGTGCTGAACATACGTGATGTTTGGCCGTTAGCTGTAGTCTTTAGGGTGTGTTCATGTGCTACTTTTTGGCCAAGACACAGGCGATTTGAGGTGACCAACAGCCGAACTTCATTGCTACTAGTTCTTTGACGTTGGTTTGGTGTGTCGGGGCCTTTAATTGTGGATTGCTATATTACAACTGGAGTTATCCTGTCGCAAGATGGTGTCCAGTAGAGTTTTATTTTCTGCACATGGTTTCAGCTTCTAAGCTAACCAGTTGCTGTAAAGTTTGGCATTTTAACATGGAGGTGTATGAGGACTGACTGGCTTTAGGAGCCAGCCTCAAGTGGACATCAGAGGAACTGCAGTTTTTTGACATTTCTGTGTTGACTTCATTTTTCTTTTAGCCCCACAGGTTTCCACTTGGTTTCAGTGCCTATCTCTTTAATCCCCCTCCAGAAAAAGCCCAGTCTGCTCTCATTAGCCAGCGTTTCTGGGTCTCCCGTATCTTTGTGTCTCTGCATCATCATTGCAGCCGAGGAATGACTGTAACGGCATATAGCTGAAAAAAAAAAACAGTATAAGCTGGACGTGTTCCTGGAGGAATCTGATCCGAAACTGGGGACAAATTACCTACATCAGCAACCAACATTTCATGTTACCCTGAGTTTAGCGTGTAGCAGTGAATGTGCATGCTGGCAATAAAATTACATATGACACCACCATTTTGCAATAGAATGAAACAATACAAGAAAATACGATACGACACAGTATAATATACTTTATTGTCCCGTGGGGAAATTTGTCTTGAACTCAGGAGCTGCACATGTATTGCTGCCTTACAGTAATAATTCAGCAGAAATTAGAAGCGTACACCATAAAAGCATCAAGCAACATTATTTAAAATCTTAATTGAGCTTGATGTGGTCATGATAGAACTTTATGTGTGTTTCAGCACCAGCTGCACCACAACAGTCTCCACCGCCCCCAGTGAAGGATTCAGCTCCAGCACCACAACAGCCTCCACCGCCCCCAGTGAAGGATTCAGGCCCGCCATCGGTTCCACCTCCCCCCGGGCCCTCATCACAGGCCTTGGACTTGTCTGTGACGGCCCCAGCAGAAGTTTCAGACCCGGCAGCACCCCCATCACCTCCTCTACCCACAGACCAGGCCTGGGCCCCCCCTGCCACATCTACCCCCTCTAGAGACTTGTCCCTCTCCTTTTCATCCCCACCTTCCCCCATGGGCCTTCCCAACCATCTTGAAAGCCTGATCAAATCAGGGATTAAGATGGTTCCCCTCACCCCTAATACAGCAAGGTCAAGACTTCTATCACCCCCGTATAAAACTGTGCCCCTCAAGTCACACAGGAGCTTCAACTCTCCTGCTTCACAAACTAAAGCTCCCCCAGCTAGTCCTCCTCGGTTTTCATCTGGTCCATCACCCAAACTTCCCCCTGCTCGCCCCCCCCTGCCTGCCCCCAGAGCTGGTATCCCTAAGAGCTAGGATGCACAGGGCCTCTGCTGTCCCAGGACTTACAGCCATGATAAAGGTAATATCAAGCTGGGGCCCTGTGAGACAATATTCTCCCCTAGTGCTATATCTACAGCCACACCACATAGACCAGATTACAGTCCAATCAGAGAAATTTAATCCATATCCTGTGTAAAAAGATAATGTCCAGTCCTACTGAAACTAATCTGAAACTTGCTGTGCTTAATGTCAGATCCTTGTCTAACAAATCATTTTTAATTAATAATATGATCTCTTCGTATAATCTTGATTTTATGTTTTTAACTGAAACATGGCTTGACAAAAACACAGGTAATGCTGTTCTAACGGAATCAGCTCCACGCAACTAAAATTTGAATCTGAAACACGAGAAAACAAAAAGGGTGGAGGTGTCTGTGCAATATTTAGAGATCATATGGTTATGCACAGGTTGTCATTTGGGGTGTTTTCATCATTTGAGTATGTATCCTTTAAAATGGAGCTAAAACAATCTCCGTCCATACTCTATGTAGTTATATACAAGCCTCCCCAGCACCGTCAAAGTTTTATTGATGATTTTACCAGGATGCTTTCAATTGTATGCACAGACTTTGATGGTTTGGTCATTACATGTGATTTTAATGTACATGTGGATAATGTCTGTGACAGAAATGCTAAAGAGCTCAGTGCTGTCCTTGAAACCTTTGGCCTGACTCAGCATGTGTGTGAGCCCACACACAGCAGAGCGCAGCACACTCTGGACCTGCTCATTACAAAGGGGGTTAATATTTCAAACGTCAGTGTGGTTGATGTTGCTCTGTCTGATCATTTCTGTGTCTTCTTTGACCTGTCTGTTTCTCCCAAACCACCGGCTGGTCCTGCAGTTGTTCGGAGGAGACACATAAATAACAGCACAGGTGCTCTGTTCATGGAAATGATAAACTTTGAAAATGCCTCATGTTCTAATGTTGATGATTTGTTGAACTCTGTTACTTCGAGTGTTTTGAATGTTCTGGACACCATTGCCCCTGTGAAGGTTAAAATGGTTAAAAATAAGCAGAAGGCGCCATGGAGGAATGACGACTCGGTCAGGGCACAGAAAAGGGAGTGCCGGAGGGCCGAGCGGAAATGGCGCAAGTCGAAGCTTCATGTTCATTATGAAATTTATAAAGAAAAGTTGTACGTGTTCAACCAGATCTTACGTAGAACAAGGGAAAGGTACTTTTCTGAAATTACTGGAAACTGCAGTAACAACTCGCGTGTCTTATTTGCAACAGTGAACAGATTAACAAACCCTCCAGCTCAACTGCCGTTGGAACTGATCTCCACATCTAAGTGTAATGAGTTTGCAGTATTCTTTTGCGACAAGGTTCAGACCATTAAAAATGCCATCAATTCCACAACACCAATAACAACCCTGCAGCCACCTACACACTTAGAGCTGACTCATTTTGCACCTGTAACTGACAAAACTGTCCAAGAGATCATCACCAGTCTGAGTTCGTCTACATGCTGCCTCGATGTGTTACCCACTAGATTTCTAAAGTCTGTGTTGAGTAGTTTGTTACCACCACTCGCTTACATAGTTAACATGTCACTACAATCTGGAACATTCCCAAAGGCCTTGAAAACTGCGGTCATAAAGCCTCTCCTAAAGAAGAGCAGTCTTGATGCCACAGTACTGAACAACTACCGGCCCATTTCAAATCTGACTTTAGGCAAAGTCCTTGAGAAAGTTGTTTACCAACAGCTTACTGACTTTCTCCTAAAGAACAACTCCTTTGATGTTTTCCAGTCAGGTTTTAGACCCCATCACAGCACTGAGACCGCTCTTATTAAGGTGACAAATGACATCCGCCTGAACACTGACGTAGGCAAAGTCTCAGTTTTAGTCCTGCTAGATCTGAGTGCTGCTTTTGATACTGTCGATCATGAGATCCTTTCACAGAGACTAGAGGACTGGGTGGGCATCTCTGGCACTGCCCTAAATTGGTTGAAGTCCTATCTAGAAGACAGGAAGTACTTTGTTGAAATTGGTAACTGTGTCTCAGACCACATGGCCTTGACCTGTGGGGTGCCCCAAGGGTCAATCCTGGGACCCCTTCTGTTCAATCTCTACATGTTGCCTTTAGGCCAGTTAATACAAAGTAATAATGTGTCCTACCACAATTATGCAGACGACACTCAGATCTATGTCTCACTGACAGCAGGTGAATATGGACCAGTGGATTCACTCTGTCACTGCATCCAACAGGTCAGTGTGTGGATGCAAAACAACTTTCTCCAGCTAAATTCAGACAAGACTGAAGTCATCGTATTTGGTCCACAGAAACAAAGAGAAAGTGTCAGCAGTCACCTCCAGTCTCTCTCTCTAAAACCTACAAATCAGGTTAGAAATCTCAGGGTAATAATGGACTCAGACTTGAACTTTAACAGCCACATCAAATCAATAACATCAGCAGCTTTGTACCATCTAAAAAACATTGCCAAAATCAAAGGTATATTGTCTAAACCTGACTTGGAGAGACTTATCCATGCATTTGTCTCTAGTAGGTTAGACTACTGTAACGGCCTGCTCACTGGCCTCTCCAAACGGGCCGTAAGACAGCTGCAGTACATCCAGAATGCTGCTGCTCGGGTCCTGACCAGAACCAGGAAGTACAAGCACATTAGTCCTGTGCTCAGGTCTCTACACTGGCTTCCTGTGGCTCAGAGAATAGACTTTAAAGCAGCTCTGCTTGTGTACAAGTCTCTCCACGGCCTAGCACCAAAGTACATCTCTGACATGTTAGTGCCATATGAACCATCTCAGACTCTGAGGACCTCAGGGACCGGCCTCCTGCTGGTGCCCAGAGTCAGGACTAAACATGGGGAATCAGGATTCCAGTTTTATGCAGCTAAAATCTGGAACAGTCTTTCTGAAGATGTGAGACAGGCCTCTACTCTGACAATGTTCAAATCTAGGCTCAAAACAGCTCTATTTCAGTGTGCATATGACTGAAAGGATCTTATCTGCACTCTTCTCTTTTAAAGTTCATTTTAAAATGATTATTTATGTTTTTATTTTGTATTGTGATTTTAATGCATTTTCTTGTTCTGTAAAGCACTTTGAATTGCTTTGTGTACGAATTGTGCTCTACAAATAAACTTGCCTTGCCTTGCCTTGCCTTATGCTGTGAATAAAAATCTAAACTCAATAGTGTAGTGATATCTTTGGTTTTAGTTTCTTTATTAGAGCTGTGATTTGGTTGTAGTGAACACAAAGGGTTAATGAGTAACTGAAGGTGTCTGAACTCCCTGTTAGTGCTGAGCCAGGTGTCACTCACACAGGCTGCCAAGTGAGTCAGACTCCACTTTCGTTATGTGATGTGAAGCTTGACACTGACACCGCCGTCTAACAAACGCCACTTATGAACTTATCAGATGTGGCGGTCCATTCGCCCCCGATCAGCATCCGTATCCCAAAAACATCACCTGCTGCAGAGGCCTTTTGAAAAGAGCGTAACTGGCCTTCAGTGTGTCCCCATGTCGGTTTCACACGTGGCCACGCCACGACACCTAGATAGATGCACAATCACAAACTCTCACTGAGATGGACGTGTGACGTTATCCCGCTGGAACCTGGTCTACCTGACACTGCAAACATTCCTGTCCCGTTGCCTCCCGCTCCCCTGGATCAACTTTCATATGTGGTCATCGCAGTGTAAATTCTCTCAGCCTATCAATTAGCAAAAGAGGATTACACGGGCCTCTGCTTGAGCTGACGTCACCTCCTGTACATGGAAATTAGGTCGGGGAGTAAAGAGAGTGAACAACTAATAAACTCAGAGTCATTGTTTAGTGTTGAAGGTCATGCTGTTTTATTGAATCTGACTCACAACGAGAATTTAACTGTGAAATCAACACTGATAAAAGCGAGCCCGTCTTCTCCTGTTAAGCCTTATGAAGAGTGTGAATACAAGATTTGTTTCTCTCTATATAAAAGATAAAGTGTCCCAGTTTTGTGGTATTTGGGGATTTTTGTTGTTGTTCTGGCTTCAGGATGTCGAACATGTAATTGTCTGATGGCTTCGGTATGTTACAGATTAACTATATCCATCTACTCATCAGAGACTCTAAGAAATGCCTCTGAAAGATCCACTTTCATCCAAGCATCCCAGAACACGGACAGCGTGTTTTATTTTTAAAGCATATCCGGTGACAAAGGACACTTCAACCCCTTGCTTAGATTACATGTGGACGAGTGTAAGCTCATGGATGGAGGGGGGTAATGTGTCTTTGAGCCGCCCCCAGGCATCATTATGTCCTACGCATACATGCTTTTTAATGGGTTGAGGGGCAGACCAATCACACTTGTCAACCTGTTGCCAGGATACCGGCCGTGTGGTTGCTAAACATCGCTCCACAACTTTTACATCATGGACTATATTTCTGAAAGTTAGAATATGAAAGATTGTATTACCTCACAGAAGTGCTGAAGCAGGTCCCGGGAACACCTGCTCTTTGAGGGTAAAATATCATCACCCCTGCTCCTGAGTGCAGACAATTTCCTCTTTTAATGCCTGCTCTGCTTTGAGAAGATGATTACCATCTGATCCGGGTAAAGCGTCTGCCTAGAAATGATTAGTAGAGCAGAGCAACATGTTTAGTAGCAGTGAGGATTGTAAGTTAGGTGTCATGTGATTTATGTCTGGTGTTAATGGTTCAGTTACATTTTATCTTTAGCTTGCTAATGAACAAGATTCAGCAGCAGGCTGAAGCCTCATTTAGTTATTTTCAGCGCAATCTCCAGAAAAAATAGTTGGCATTGTACGTTTTTGTAAACCATGGATACTTCACATTTGTATGTTTCATAGGTGTCATATCAATGTTTCTAAAGTGACGTAGGTGTGATTACATGTATGTAAGCTGACTTTGTCATTGGCAGGTGGAGGAGACGGTGGATGGCGTGACCTTGGCCGTATGGCTGCCAAGCTGCAGACCGCTTCGCAACCATCAACAGACATCAGCAACATTTCCTGACGTGATTGTGCCACCAAAAGCAGGTATTTTAAGCCAAAATATGGTATTTTGCTCACTATAACCAAATACATTTTGTGCCTAAACCTAACCCAGGGGTCGGCAACCTGTGGCTCCAGAGCCACATTTGTACATGAAGTATGTAAAGTATAAAATAGAAGTATTTGTATTATGCTACAATGTTTAAGACTAGTTTGTAAAATATTTAAAAGTATAAATATGTATCATGTGCTAAATCAGTAATGCATGACTTAAATCTATTGAATTAACATTTTAAAAAAAATCTCGTACATCCTACAGTACTCAAAGTACTGTAGGAAAATGATATATCACTTAATAACGGCTGTTTTTTAACATTTTATTTTATTGTTGTAGGCCTTGTACTATTCTCACATTCTCAATTGTAAAAATTTGTAGCCTGTACACAGAATAAAAAATGTTCCTTTAAATTTTGCTGAACTTCATTAGCACTGGCTTGACTTGGATTTCCCCAGCAAAGCTAACTGTGGATTCCAGATCGAAAGAAAGTCTTGGAGGACAACCCTTCAAGTTAAAGTACCAAATAATCATTAATCATACACAATCTGCCCATTGCAGAGTAGCCACCTTGTGATAAAATGTATTGATAAATGCTCATTTAGACCTATTAGTAATGTTGATGGGTGAATTTAGACTTACTCTTATCTCCATTACAAGGCTCAAATATGTTTCACAGCTCCAGGCAGATTATTTGATGGCTCTTTTGATAGTAAAGGTTGCTGACCCCTGACCTAAATACACGCTAACCACAGTGTTGTGAAAAAATAAATAACATAAAATGTTAACATATAACCTGCATAGTAATGCACTATTGACCTATGGCTAAGCCACACCCCCCTCCTCTCACTTGGACAAACTATCAACATTCAGTGACCGGCGCTTTGGCAGGTGTCACAGTATACGACATTTCACAGGAGGCAATTTATATTTTTGGGGGGCATAACAATCAGATGTCACTAGCTGTGTTTCCATCCAAAAGTGATTCAAATCATTGGGAAATGCGTATTAAAAGAAATACGAATCCTGTGTTTTTCCATTAAATGTACGGACTTTGGTGAAAACTACGAACTCGCGCGAGTTTTCTGCAGAACCGGAAACAAAACAAGTCTCACATTCTTCTACGTTTTCTGGCAGTTGGCAACCAGCTTGTAAATGCATTACCGCCTTCCTGACCCGGAGTGTGGATATCACCATGGAGAGAGGTGCACTACGTCAGACTTAATTCGAACATAAGTGTTTCCATCACCCATTTTGCCAATCAACATTTTTTCGAATCATCAGAAACCCGGCTGAAGCGAGCACATTTTAGTTTTTGCGAATCAGGGGATTTTAATTCGAATTTTGATGTTTCCATCATAATATTCCGATGCAATACTTCTAGATGCACATCTAAACAGGCTGATGGAAACATGGCTATTGAGAAGTAACCAAAAGGGCCTAAACTACGCATTGGAGGATATATTCATCATTTTATTGTTGAGAAGGTCGAAAAGCTTAAATTACAAGACAAAATTTACAGGTCACAGTGTACGCTTGTGAACCGCATCTGGTTGCCGTCACCATCAAAGACAACAAGTTAAAGTGCCACTGAAGTTAAGGTTTTTGGCTCAGAATATGAGAAAAGGATAACGGCCTTTTTACCATCTTTACCAAGAGTGTCTCTCCGTTAGGTTGGTGCTACAGTATTTACACTGAATCATTCAGCATAATGTTTGCCAACCTTTGTTATCTCTGCCATTACAGATAAGTTAATGAAGCTAAGCTCCAGAAGTTAACGTTAGCTTAACTAGAGCCCTTTGGACAACAGCTAACAATGATGTACGATCACCAAAGTACAAAACTAGAACAAAACAGGCTAATGAACTCCCAGCAAACAAGGTGGCATGATGAACAACGCAGCTAGGAGCTAACGTTAGGCTAACTTTAGCTAACGTTAGCTAGAGATGTTAAAGATAACTTGATATTTCTTGACAATATGTTGCCTCAAACACGATGTTGACTTACCTTAGAACAGATGTAGACATCATTGTTAATGTTATTCACATTGAGTTGATGTTGTGGTCTAACGTTACCACACAACTTTATCCAAAGGAGACACTTTTCTCGGTTGAGATGTGGTTTAAAGTGTAAAAAATACACCTCATCGCCCAGCCTCTCAGGATACCTTGTGTCAGAGTTGCATGTACCCCATGCACACCGTTTGACCATTTTGAAACCTCAAATCTCCAAAAAAGCTCATAAAACCGAACAAAACTGACTTTCTGTAATGCATTTCAATGGACGTCCAGGCAGAGTATCCGAGTGTATGGGAATGGCTATACGCACTGTGATTGGCTCATCACGTTTGAGGGCGGGACTTAGCCATAGGTCAATTGCTACGTATCTGTGTTTTGCAGAAATGTTCAATGCCAACATTTATTCTGGTGATGGGGTTGTTATTGTAGTGCTGTCAGATGGGGGTTCAGGTACATTTTTAGCTCAAAAAAGCTGTCACGTAATCCACCTGAGCTGCAAAACATATTTGAGCCTTATGAAGGTAACAGTAAGTCTAAATCAACATTACTACCCAGCCAACATTTGTAAATGGATGGAAAATGGGTCCTATATGGGATTGTCCACAGGTTCACCATTGGTCCTATGCCAATTGCCCACATGGGTGAGTTTATCTTAGTTGGCCCCAGATAAGATGTCAATTTTGGGCCCATACCTACTTCATAGCCAGGTAGCTCTAGCATAACCAATGTGGGGCCCACTTGATTAACCCAAACCATGTGGGCAACTGGCATGGGGCCATTATGGAACTTATGGGCAATCCTATACAGAGCCCATTTACACCCCGCATGTAAACTTGAATATCACAACCATGCATGTAATCATGTGGTAATAAACCGTGTTTCAGCTCATGTCCCCACTGTGAATGTGAAATGATCCTGTGCTACGCTAACACCGCGCCATGAGTGATGCTGACTGACATCAAAAGACAGCAAAGACAGGTTTAGTGTTGGATTAGCTGTGATTGATGGTTTGTGGTTCACTGGTTGTCATCTGTGTCTCAGATCTGGGACTGGTTGCTGGAAAGCTTTGATTGTGTTTACCAAAAGTGCTCCGCTTCAGTCCAGGATGGGATTCTGTGCCCTTGGGAAGAAAAACAAAGCGTTCGACTGGTACTCGTTTGAACTGGCGCAGGATTTAATCCACAGTTTCATGTTTTAGTTTAGTCTGCAATCCCTCGTTGCCTGCTGGTGATATATACTGTACACAGGCTTCTGTTTGAGGAAGTTTCCAGTGTTCTCTGAGAGCAACGCTCCACTACAGACTATGCTCTGTTTCAGAGTCTGCATTCAGATCAGTAATATTAATATTAGTACAGCATGCTGTATGATCCATTTATATAAGAACAGTTCCAGTTTAGGAGGGTTTTTTTTAATAATTTTGAAAATTAAGAGTCGCAGTTTGTTGTAAAAATGTTAAAGTGATGTCATAACTAGCTCTCCCACTGAAGTTATGATGTCTTTGTGTTTTGTACCAGGATATAGATCAACTTGGAGTGGACGTCACCGTCATGTCACGTCACAGCAGGTGCACGTGCACACCGGAGAGAAACGGTTGAGATACCATGAATAGAAATGTCTTGTTGTGTTGCTGAATATCAGAACAGGAATACAAACAAAAAAGATAACCTTCATTTTTATAGAAAACCGTCGACGAGGACGTCGCTTGAAGCTAAACAGAGATCTTTCTGGTTGCTAGAATTTGATGTAAACAAAAAAATTGACTGCAATTCATTGAGCCCCACAGATACAGCATATGAAATATTATTTAGGCCTATATTCACATATACACCTAGTGGCAGCTGTAGAGAAACCTCTAATAATATGACAGTGAACGGCAGACAGCTGATGATAATATGTCATGGTGTGTTTCTGCTGCACGGTACAGCTCAACTCAACTTGACTAGCGTTGGTACCAGGGGTCTCATTTGTAGAACAGTACGCAGGATCCATATTGAAAACAAATATACGGACAAAAGCCAAAAATGTTGTGCAATATAGTAAAAGAGTGATTGCAGAGAGAAGCAGACAGAGGGGTCTACAGTCTGTGTTTGAAGGATATATCCAGGATGTCAAACTGACTCAGCAGCAACAACAGGTTAAAAAGACAAAGATAGTTAGAAGCTAAAGCCCAACTATAGGCTACAGATCACAGTGTAAAAGTGAACCACCACATCACTGCTGATCGCCACACAAGACAATGGATATCAAGGGAAACTTTGCTGATATTGAACCAGCTGTGTGGCATCACAGTGTGTGCAGATGAACAGTGTTTGGCTTCCCCGCCGCCAGCACTTGGACTTCCACTGCCGGATCTCCACCACCGGGCAGGCAAGAATCTCCAGGCAAAGCCGTTCATCTGCACACACTGCGATGATGCACAGCTGGTTCAATATTGGCGATACTGACATTTTATAGACCCCTCTGTCTGTTTCTCACTGGAACTGCTATTTAATTTTTCCAAAAATATAATATTTCATCAGAGAGCAGTTAGTTACAGTGTGGGCCCGACAGCTTGACGGACCATCACAAAGGGGCGGGGCTTAGCAAAGGGTCGGTTGAGCCATGCCTCACCATGCAGTGGAAATGTGGCATCAGTGTTGTGTTGTGTTTGTTGTTCTGCTGCCAAAACGTAATAGAAACACAATAATATATGTCACTGTTACGGTCATTTTTTATTTCTTTATGAAGCCCTGTTTTAGATTTTTTTTTTAAATTACCTTTTCCTTTATTCAACAGTTAAACCACAACAAATTATTTCTCATAATTAGTCATGTGGCGTATAAACCTCTAACAAACAAATCTGGTTCCAACTGAAGGTTGGATCACTGGAAGCATGATCCACACCTGGCTCACTGCCTTTTTGTTGCCGCAGGCAAGTCAGATTTTCCCAACGCGACAACAGCCTGAAATCAGGTGTAAAAGTCACTGTGACAAAAGACACACAAAACAAAGTTGAATCACACCGTGGGAAAGCATTTATAATTGTCTGGGAGTCTGAATATTACCGCAAAAGTGATTCAGGCAAAAGAAATACAGGTTCGACTGGTCACATGGGAAAGCTCATGTTAGTTTACGGCTCTTTACCTCTGGCGCTGTCATGGAAGAAGTGCAGGACTGGTTGTATAAGGTTTAAATATTTCATGCTCCAGGAGCTGGATTTATATCCTTCTACTGAAAGTTTTAAAATGTTTTGATTCATTTTGCTCTATACGATCCTTCCACTTCAGGCCCCTTGAACTTCTCCCATTGTGCAGTTAAAATAGAGGTTTCCCTATAGGGGTGTTATGAACAATGCCAAGTTGCTGGGCAGTTTAGTGCATAGGCTGTAAATTATCACCTCTCAGACACTGCACCGGACACTGGCAGTTTTGACTCATCTGGATTTCCCCTGCATTAGTCACCAACTGGAATATACACACAGACGCACACAAGTATGCCCACATAACCCCCTCACTGTGTGAGAGTGATTGGCCACAGTGTGGTGTGTGTGACTGACACTGATAACACATCTCTCCGTAGTGCAGCAAACGTCTGGGCTACTTCATCAGCTGCTCCGCCAACTGCTCTTTGGCATCCCGTATGTAAACTCTAGACATTAATAAGGCCGTGTGAACGGGGCCTCATAATGCCTTCAGGACAATGAACACACCAAAACGAATTAGGCAGATATTGGGCTGCACAGTCACACAGGCTGGCTGCCATCTATGGTTTTCACTGCAGATATTGTAGATTAAATCGAGCTTAGCGTTAGCTTTACGAGAATAATAACCTCATTAGACATTGTGTGCACTGCTCATGATGGCAGCACCAGAGCTGTCGCTGACGTAGCTGCCAACTCATAAACACACATACATGTCAAATGAAGTAATACGGGGTTCGGTGACTGGGTCCCAACAACGGCTGAGCCTGAGAGTAATTAATGATGTAAGGGTTTCACATGTCGCTGTAAATATCAGATTTAATGACACTTTGAGGTCAGTTTGTCCTTGTTATGTTGAGAGGTGGACACAGTCAAAGCCACAGCGTGTGTAAAAGGTTTATTAGAGGGAATTTGTTGTATTAATAATATAATAATCACCTGGGACTTTTACAAGTGGGTTTTCACAGTAGTTGTGATTATGGGCGTTTATTTTTCAACTGAGGAACTTTATTTAAGAGAGCTGTGTGATTAACAACTGATATCTGCAGCAGTGACCTTGGGGACTGGTTGCTTACACAGGCAGACCGTCACAGTACAGTGACACTTGTTTTGATTCAGTGCACATGGTAACAGCAGTGGGGGCTTCTTCAACGTCTGACATGCAGCTTTTCTATATTTTATTCATGGAACAACTTTTTCTGTCAGAATATTTGATTAGAAATTGACGATGGGCTTTTTTATATTTTTATTTTTTGTTAATTAACAAATCAAATTAGTTTTAAATGTAATCACATTTTTTCCCCCCTGTTAAAGGGTTTTTTTGGGGGAGTTTTTCCTTATCCGCTGTGAGGGTCCAAAGGACAGAGGGATACTGTATGCTGTAAAGCCCTCTGAGGCACATTGTGATTTGTGATATTGGGCTTTATAAATAAAATTGAATTGAATTTCATCTTTCATCATACTTCAAACCAAATCCTATGGAATAATCTACGTATGTTGCCTTGATTTTATTACAAGTGGTCAAAACAGGAAGTGCATCAAGTGGTCAAGTTGTGCTGTAAGATCACTGTCGCTACTTTTAATAACATACAGCATCTGTATGAAGAGAGCGTCACCTCTAAAGCTTGGTCTATTGTCTCAGACTCTCAACATCTCTGCCGTGTTGAATTTAATGTGCTTCCATCAGGGTGGAGGTTTTGCTTCCCTAAATGTAGCACTAGGTGTTATAGATCGTTCTTTGTTCCGTCTGCTATCGCTTATCTTAACCAGCAGTGACCACTAATTGTCCATGATTTACCCCTGACTCTGTGTGTTATGTATTGTACTATCTGTTTTGTTTTACTTATGTCTACTGTCTGTATCCTAAATAACCCCCAGGGGACTTTAAGGTTTTGCCTTACTTTACCTTATTTATTTATCACAGTCATCTCCTCCAAAGACGGCAACAGCAGAGTGGGCAATTAAACCTAATTACTCATGTTTATACACAAACTGTTGTATTTTATAGCTGTTAGTGGCAAAGTTGGTCGGTGTTGGTCGCTCAGTGCTCCTTGAATCAGACTACCAACATGAAAATTGGTATAAGAGATTCACGTCCCCCTCATTAATTTATTGATTCACTATAATCCCTTAGCACTTCTAGCATCCAGCGCCATCATCTGGTCAACACTTTTATTTGTCCATTATTTCAGCTTATGACCAATTACCAGTGGGGGAAAAATACGTTTACTTAAGTATTGTACTTAAGTATAATTTTGAGGTACTTTGCAGATCGAGATTATGAATGTGAAATGCACATTCATTCATTCATTTTCTGTAACCGCTTTCTTTCTGTTAGGGGTCTGTTGGGGGGGGAAACCCATAAGTAGCTTCCTCACCTCATTGTCTCCCCAAATTTCGGACAGTTTTGGCTGCTGTTCTTCTTCTTTGAGTTAGCTGCTAACTGGTATTGGCTGCTTTTTAAATCTCCTGGCAGCTGGTCGCAAACATAAAATGTCATCAAAATGTCACACCCGTCCTGTCCATGGCCTTGTCCTGCCGGCTGTCTCGTACACAGACATCTATTCGGTGCTGTCGCTACTTCTGCTGCCGGCTTGATGGCGAGACAACTCTGTCTCTCCATTGCTGCATTTTTATCGTTTATACAGAACCGTGAGGTTGAATAACAGCAAGAAATTCCCACCTTGAACAGGCAGTGTAAATGGGGCTTTAGATTGAAGCCATGGTGAACATTACTTGCTAAACATTAGCATGGTGTTGTCGTTAGCAGTTAGCATGCTGCAGTTAGCATTTAGCCATCAAAGTACAGAGCAGTTTAAAGTCTTGTTTAAACCAGTGGTTCTCAACTGGTCCAGCCACGGGGTCCAGATTTCTCCTTAGTAATTAGTTCAAGGTCCACACAGTTTAATATATTCGGTGTCATACTTCCATTTGGCCATGTCGTCGAGCTAGTTTGCTGTCTCTTTCAAGTAGCTGTCCGTTAATCACTGACTCTACAGCAGGAAATGGAACTTAAAAATAAAAATGAGTGCCAGAAATTCACTGTACTTCAAAATAACATGTGTTTTATACAAATTTGACAATTTTGCGAGTCACTTGTGGTCCATTCAGAGTGGACTCATGACCCACCAGTTGGGAACCACTGGTTTAAACATCATCAAAGCATCATCTTACCTGAGGATTAAGATCCCCAGATTTCATTTGTAGTGGGAAAAAATGAACACAGTGGTAAATTCCTTGTTAATTAGAAAAGAACATGGAAATCTGTGTATGACTTGAGGCTTGTATATTAAGTAATTGGCTGAGTGTTTAAAACTTAATATGAAGTCTGGTGTGATAGCGAAAGCTTGTACTCCGGTATCTTTAAAATAGCAGCTGTGTGACCGCAGTGTCACATCACCAGGTTGGCCCACAGTATGTTGTATCAGTGTCGATAGGTGCACAGCAGGCAGTCAGAGGAGAGGGAGAGACAGGCTGTGTGTCTTTATTACAAGTACAAGAGAGCAGCTTAGAGGTTTGTGTTCCCTGGATACACCACATCTATTTATTATCTTTCCCCCCGCTGTGACCCTACCTTTTATTTTAGCATACTGATTCATCTGCAGTTCATCTCCGAAAACCACACAACACCTCTAGGTTTACAGTGTCATACTGCTTGGGTGAGAGGAAGAGTCTGATATTGTAGGTGCTACGATGTGTGTGTGTGCTTAAATAAGACTTTATGTAGGCTACTGTAAAGGATTTTCAACCGCAATATTTTTTGTCTGGTGTCTGTTTATCGCCGCTCAAGCTTAAAGAGGATATAGGAGGATCATTGTCTTCTCCATTTCTGTTTGTGTCCATCTTCTGCTTTAACATCTCATTAGACATCTGAGGTCTTAGACAAAGCGTACGTTTCACTTCCTTATAGTCAAATATTTGGGTGATTTTTGTTGTTTCACTAGGTGCTTTTGCTGAATCGGCACACAATCAACAACGTGCCATTCGGAGTGTGTTTGTGGCATTTATTCAGCGTGCTCAAAGCCTCCTGGGCCTCGGTGAGAAGCGTGACACAACAGACATGCCCTCAACCCACAAACCACCAGGGAATCTGGGTGGAAATATCATAACGGGCCAGAGAAACACATGGAGGAGTGGGGCAGGGGTGAGCTTTTCAGGATAGTGGCTATAATATGTTTGTTGGGTGGGGAGGTGCAGGGTCAAATGTAGTTGCTTGATATCTATATCCTAGCAACTGAGAGTGAGTGATATCTTGTACAACTGTAGCTGGGGATTGGTCAGAGAGCTGACACAAGCCCCTCCTATTTGTAGGCTAGTCTAAGAAAAAATACCTAAATTCAAATTCATCTCTCAAACGTTCTCCACTCTGCACTGTACCCTCCGGCACTTTAATCCAGGCCTTTATTTATTTCTATTTATTTTTTTTCATTACTTGTATTTATTTGTGTAGCTCATGCACAGTCGTTGATACATGTGTCTTTGTGACAAGCTGATCATTTTGAAGATTTCAGCAAAGTGAAGTTTGGCATGACAACATGAATTCACCTTACACAGCTGTGCAGTATTATCCAGAGTTTCCCTTTCATCGGTAAGTACATACATGTTGTATAAACTGATATTACAGTGTTTCTGAAGCCATGTGACTTTACTTTTTTTAAAGCATCTTAACTAACACATTGCGTGGATTTAACATGTGGTACAAGTAGAGGAAATATGTATTGAGCAGTGATCTTTAACATGTATGTTACCCTTAAATTAAGTTCTGAACGGAGCTACTTCACAGACCTACTTCAGTGTCAGTATCTGACTCACTCTGACTCTTTGTTTGACCCGGACCTCCAGGCAGACTGAAACTGTCTGGAGGTCCAACACAACCTGAAAACAGTTGTGTCTGCCTGGATCCTCAGCTGCTGCTCTGGCCCGATATATTTATAAGTGTGGCATACTTATGGCAACAATGCATGTGTAACGGGCCATCAGGGCCGACGTGGCAGACAGATTACATGACATCGCGGTTGCTTGGTCTTCCTCTGATCCTTACTGAAGATGACTTCTGGCCTTTTCAGTGCAGATGCACATTGTAAATCAAGAGATGTCATGTTTTAATGCAGAATGACAGAAGACAGGATTTTACCGTTTTATCAAATGCAGCACAGCACTGAATCTTGAATATCTTGCTCCATAAAATTCCTCTGTAGGTCCAGAATTATTAATTATTATAAAATGATGTCAAGACATTTGCTTCTTTGGCATCTGGGATTAT
This sequence comes from Epinephelus fuscoguttatus, assembly GCF_011397635.1. Lineage (NCBI taxonomy): Eukaryota > Metazoa > Chordata > Actinopteri > Perciformes > Serranidae > Epinephelus > Epinephelus fuscoguttatus. The sequence continues at coordinate 37,841,975 of NC_064761.1, forward strand.
AAATAAATTAGTTTTATCAGCAGTTTATTTATTATCACAGGAGACACAAAGGGCATTAAAGGATTAAAACTCGATTGTACTGCTGTGATTAAAACAATCTAAAGGGTTTTAAATGCATCTCATTGAAAGAAGAAATCAATGACAACTTAAATTACAATATATCAATGACTGAAACAATAAAATAATTATGAAACATGTTAGATCCTTAAACAGAAGAGAAAAAAACCAACATTTATAAGTAAGAACAGTTACAGGTGCTGTAACGCTGGAGAAAGATTGTTGACTTGTGGGTCTCATTCACAGATCATCAGATGCTTTGAGTCGGTATTTGGACCGAACCACAAACCCAAAGTATCGGTATTTGACAAACTGGGAAAAAGACTCAATAATTAAGTATCTTTCTCCAGAGTTAATTACAGCATCTCTACGTAAGAATTATGTACATACATGTCATTGTGTGCATGGCATAAATCAACTCTGATACAAATAATTCACACAAAAAACATATTGTGATTTTTAAAACTTTTTAATGTTTCAATCAGTATTATCTATAATATTATTCTATCTATCTATCTATCTATCTATCTATCTATCTATCTACCTATGTATATATATATATATATATATATATATATATATGTCTGTGTGTGTGTATATTTGTATATAATTTACTTAATGAACACTGAGGGTTTTCTCATCACTGCATGTTTAATCTTTAATCATCATCGTTCATCATTAATTAATGAGTTCACACATTCATGTAGTCTTCAAATAATATAAAAAAAATCAGTACAATAAAAAAAGAAAATCTCCATCACTATTTTGTCCTGATATTTAGAAGTACAGCTTCTAATTGTCGTACAGCACTAATTGCTGTCTGGTCGATAAGATTGTGTTAGTGCTGACACACTATTGTGTTGTTTTTTTTATGTCTCTTTGGTTACTATATGTGATCTTACTGTGTATCTATATCTAATAATTTATGTTACTCATTATTTGGTGCACTTTCTTGCACCTTGAGACATTATGTACCGAGTACTCTTTGGCTCTGTTTATTTATTTATTTAATCCTTCTTAATCCCTTTAATTTAAACAAAAAGTTTTGTTGAGATATGAATCTTTTCACAGTGTACAAAAATAATGTATACAGTTTAAACATACAGATGCACATTATACATATTTACACTTAAAAAAGCAATTATAAGAGCATTAACACAATGTCACCGTGCCCTTGTAGTTGTGTTGTTTGATAATGTTTTAAATCATCATGTGCATCATGTTTTGTGCTTTGATCAAACAGAAAGTTCAGCCTCTGTAGCTTACAATAATTAATTTATTGGACCTTAATAATTACACGGCTACAGTTTTAAAACTCATTGCATGGTGCTTTCAAATACCACCTGTTACCAGTGGTGTTTTAATCTATTTTTGAGCCAGGGATGTTTTGGCAGCATCCATGTTCTATTGTTTTGCTTTTTAGATTCGACTCACCTTTCAGGTATCAAGGAATCTTTTTGGTCCACCAATTTTCTCTTCCTCTCTTGTTTTCTTTACATTCCAAACCTTAGAGGAATTTGTGCCTGTCCTTTTGCCCCAGAGGATTTGACTTCAGACTGTTTCACTTCTATAAAAGTCAGGGGATAAGAGGAGGAGAAACTTTGGGGCTTTCTATTGTTTTGCAGTCATGTCCCTCTTGCAGCCGGGGCTGACAGATGAGGGGGAGAAGGTCTTAGGCCTTTGAACAAGTGATTAATAAAGACACTGGAGAAGGGCCCCGATCGGCTGGGCTGTTTGTTTTGATTGCATTTTCATCGGTCGGTGTGCCCAACCTGCCAAGAGACAATGGCCATCCCCTGTTTAGTGCTGACCTCTGCCCCAGTCTCGTCTGGAGGCGCTGCACTGTCTTTAAGTGGATGCTGAACTGCCTTCGCCTCAGGCTACCTGAAAAACTCTCTGAGTAACCAGACACCCAGAGGAGACAAACAACGGCCAGGGAAGGGATAAACCCATCTATCTGAACAGCCTTTAAAATGAAACTGCTAAATATAATTAAAAGAAGAAATAAATTAATAGATTTTTTTTTAACTAATTAGAAATTACACATAGAAGAGTTTTTATTTCTATTATTATCTAATCTAATGTCATACAGTCTATTACGGTACATGCAAATAAAAGTGGGCATATTTTTCCTATTTATTGCCTTGCTCTTAGTTTAAATGCATTTTTCCACACTTTCCATTGCGTGTTAATAAAAACGTACAATCCCAAAATCTTACAGAACCATGCACATGCTGTAGGTAGAAAAAACATGAACACCACTAACACTATATTAAACACAAAAGTTTAATAGTGTATGTCATCAGCAGGTAAAGGCAACAGTTTTCTTATGATAATATTCAAATGTAGGCTATTAATAGGCTGACGCTGTAATACATGTCAAACCTGATGCACAACTGTTGTGATTATATTCTGGGTTCTGGATCAACAAACAAAGCTGTGAAACAAAGCTCTTTCAGACAAGTTAATGAGGTGACAGTTGAACAAGTTCTGCCAAATAGCTTGTTTTAGAGGAAAATGAAAGCTAAAATCAAAGGAAGCTTAACTGAAGCAGAGGTCAGTCGAACCACACCTTAATCCTCCCTCCTCCATTAAACGAGGTGACGCCACACCTGCTCTACCTGCAGTCTACTTGTTTTTCTATTCATCCACCTTTTGTTATTTATCTCAGTAACTGCCATCCATTTCTTTAATGTTATGTTTGAACTTATCTGCTGGGGAACCCACTCTTTTGATTATTACTGTGGATGTATTCCTCCTGCAATTCTGCTTGTTCTTTGTCAATATAGTAAAATTAAAACAGTCTGAAAAAGTCTAATAACAATCTTAAATATTTAAGAAACATAATATACACACTTTACAGTTTTGACAGGCCTGTATTCAAAAGTATCTTAATAGTTATTCAAACAAATTATCAGGATCAGTTTAAGTAGCCAAGTATGTGTGAACATTGTAGGGATTTGTCTCCAGTGACCTGTTATTCTTAATGTAGGCTACAAGGAAGTAGACATACAGTTTATATAAATATATAGTCAGTACTACAATTAATACTACAGTTAGTGCTACAGTGTATGTTACAGTTAGTACTACAGTAAGCACGAGTCAGTACTGCAGTCTGGACTACAGTCAGTACCATACTCTGTTCAACAATCACTATAGTTAGTACTACAGTCACTACTACAGTCAGTGTGAGTAATACTGCAGTCAGCACTACACACAGTACTACAGTCTGTTCTGGAGTCAGTACTACAGTCTGTGGTACAGTCTGTGCTGTGGTTAGTACTACTCTGCACTACAATCTACAACAGTCTGTACTACAGTTAGTACTACAGTCACTATTGCTGTCTGCATTAACAGTCAGAACTACAGTCTATAGGAGGTTACAGTCTACACTTCAGTTTGAATAACAGTCAGTTCTACTGTCTGTACTGCAGTTAGTATTACTGGACTCCTTTAATGTATCCTGAAAGCTGCAGCAGAGACCCACACAGACACTGCAGTCTGTACTGCACTCAGTAAAGTTAGTAGTCCTACTACAGTCTGTACGACAGTAGTACTGCTCAATTATTTTTTGAATAATATTATAGATTATTTTATATCACTGATAAACAACAAAGGGAGATTGCCTGTGTTGGATAAATAAATAGTGCTGCAACGTTTTAATTAACATACAATTACAAAAACAGTCGCCATTTTATCTGCCTTGAACTCTCGCGAGATTTTACTCACAATTAACCCAATGGCAACCAGAACACCTGGAGGTAATAACGTGTGTACAGCTACACTTTACCTGAATATTTGTAACAGTAGGTTAATTTAAACTCCAGTAAACACGGCTAATTGTGCATGAGAAATACCAAGTCACGTTAGAAATAATAGCTTGGCTAGATAACGGGAAGTGAGCGAGAATTACCGATTGTTTTGCTAGTTAGCATCTTAATTAACTGTAGCTAGCACTAACTAACGTTAGCCAAACAGGCCAAACCCCAATAATTCATCACCAGTGACAGCATAAAAACGGCAAAGCAGATATATATGTCATTCATAATGGTTACAAAACGTCTTTGTATTAACTGTTACTGTTACTTCCACCGAATTAGCAATAGTTGGGTCAAGTTTTATTTTCTCAGTTAACGCTAGCTTGCTCGTTGCGTCATCAGTAGTGACGCATAAGCTAGCTAGGTCAGCCAAAGTAAAGTCATATCCCCCATCAAGACTTGCAAAAATATGATTTATAGAGATATTGATAATGCTTACAGCGACATTGTGATGTGTTTATTTATTTAGCCTTGTCAAAAGTCTAAATTTGAGTGTATTTCGTCCTTCAGAAATATTGAACACATTGTTTTATTACTTCAAGTAATCACAGATAAGTACATTAACTAATATGTTCCATGTGTTTGACTGACACAGTACAAAAGATGTAAAATAATAATAATAATAATAAAAATGTACATGTCCAGTTTCCAACACAAGGTGAACTGGAGAACAATTGCAGTCCATAATTTCCTGTGGTTTGAGGTCATTGCTTCTCTTGAGCACTCAAAGCCTCTACATAGTGTTGATATTGTAAAAAGATCTACTTTTACCACTTTGACCCAAACTGAGTTGTCTGTATGCTTTGTCTTTTACATTCCCTTTTAAATGTTTTATGGGCACTGCAAACTCAACATATCTTTATTCTAAAAGCAATACTCCCTCATGTGTGCCTTTTGCATAAGTAGAATTATTTGCTTCATTAGATATGCCTGTGTTTGTAAGTCAGGTATTAATATCATTCATCACGCAGTGTTGGGGAATTCCAAAACCCAAAATAGTGCCAGCTTCAGATTATGGCCCCCCATCTCCACCCCCCCCCCCCCAAGCTCGTCCAGCTGTACACATACCAGAAGTTGCAGCAGTGCTATCATATAGACTGCGGGGGGAATTCCGCCTGTCTCAGACTGCAGCGTGCGCCACTTCAGCAGGAACAATGGCAGGCTGAGCTCTGAAGCAGGTGTAATGTTTCAGGGGAGCAGGTCAAAGTGCCTCTGTCTGAATGGTGCATAATCACCATTATGTGTAGTACAAATATTCAGTATTATGCAGGCTGACTTCTTCACAATGGAAGTGCTCTTCATGAATGACTGCCAGCAGGACTCCTCCTCCTCCTCCTCCTTTCCTCCACTGGCTGGGTGGCCAAATCTCAGTCCTGCACATCAACATTTATACTGAATGTTTGCTGACATTGCAGCTTTTAAAACTACTTATTAAAATAGTTGTGTCTGTTTTAAAAAATGCCAATAGTAAAGTAAGTACTGCTTATTTGGAATATGTGTCCTAAAATGAATGTGACTGTGGTTGATTCTGTCTCCTGGCAGACTCAGGGACCCTTCGTCTCGTTTGTCCTGGAGAGAGAGCTCATTCCTCACCGCCATGTCCCAGAATCAGTCAGCACAGACAAGTGACTTCTTCAGCCAAGATGTATTCAACCAGCTGTTTGATATGCTGGACCAGTGAGTGAACAGTACAAAAAAAAAAACATTGTGATGTAAATGCAAAAATTTACACAACAGACTGTAGTGACGGAAGAAAAATCTGTATATTGTATCTTATGTTTCAGATCTGCCATTCACTCAGTCCAGCCCATAGAGCTGAACTTCAGAGACAGTCCAACTGATGGTTCTGCAGGAAACACCATTCAGATCAGTATGGACTGCATAACCATGCATGAGGCAGATGAGACGCTTGCTGTAAGTATGTGGGTTTGCTGTTCGAGTAAAACACCAGTTTTACTTTTTAGTGTTTTTCACAAGCATTTCCTGCTGCCTCAGACCCTCCACAATCAGAGATAACATCTATTTAAAATTAATAATATTCATAATTACATGACCCATCATCATCACTTCAACATGTAATGTGCCGTACATGTTTCTTTACTCACCAGCCAAAAAAAACAATAGTTATCTATTAAGTGGCTGGTAGATTTTGGCCACAGTAGTAGGTGGACAAAAAAGTTAATTTCCATCTCTGTACACAACCAGTAAACATCATGTTAACTGTAAACTAAACATTTTAATGCAAACTGAGCAGTGTCTATTTTGTTTGTTGAATAATAAGGTTTAAGCAACGACCTTTTCATCTCATTTAGTGTGTCTGTGTCCTTAACTTAAACAATATAAATGTTATAAATGTTTTGCCAGTATTTTCTATTTGTAAATACCAAGCAGCAGGTTACTTTCTTAACCAGTTAAAACACACAAATGATGTCATACAGAGTGCTCCTATTTCCCTCTAAATGATTCACCAGAAAACATCTGTGCAACATATAACAGCTTAAAAATCTTACATGACGTTTAAGTTTGTTTTTTGTGCACTTGACTGATTGATTAATGTACCAACTGAGATTACTTTCATTCTGAGTTAATGGGACTTCCATTGGTAAATTCCATAGGTTCTACAGTAGAGAAGTACTTTCAATTTTCATATTAACAATGGAATTTCCCCAGGATGGTTGTGAAAATGTGGTGCAGAGCAGTTTAACAGCCAGTGAATCGGTTTATCTGTGTTTGTCTGAGATGTTTGTCTGTAAGGTAGTGATATTATCTCATTCAGTCTGAGTTGCGCTTGACCTGGGTGGCCTCCTCTGAGACAGGTAGCTCTCAGAGTCTGTTGATGGTAGAATGTGCATTTAGAGACGATCACATGCCTGATGATGTGCTGTGGATAGTGACAGCTGAGTTTCCTGTTTTTTAATTAAAATGAGCTGAAGCAGGGATTGTTAGCTTGCTTTTTGTAACAACCATTCACATTATAGCTCTGTCAAGCAAAGGACTGTAGAAAAAAAACTCTTTGGACGTTTAGTTTATGTTGTGTTATGTTTATATTTATGTGTTGCACTGTATGAACTCCCTTCTGTGTGACCTGTAGTGAGGAACTTATCTTTGCCAGCTCTGCTACTGAGCGATGATCTGCATGTTCCCCTCCCAGTGTAGGAATGCTGTTGTCCAGCCAGGATGGAAAAAAATAGCAAATAAAAATTTTGTTCAAGGAGCTGAGTAATGTTACCCTGCGCATCCCCCCAGGGGGCCTGTGCTCTCTTGAACTGGTGATTAATGGCCCCACCTCCACCACCCACTTTCCTATACACCAAAGAGGGGCGTGGTGTGGTGATTGGCACGCCAGCAACTTGGACAGCATCTGTGTGGGACTAAGAGCTGGCTGCTGTGGCAGCTTGCCAATCACCAAGCCCCGATCGTTATGTTTTGATGAAAAGAGGTGGTGGGCAAAACCACCCTCACCCTACCCCCCTCGTCTTCCACCCATGTGGAGGTGTGCCTCTTTCATGAGTCGTTAGAATGCAGCTCACTGTTTAGTGCCCTGGGGGACTTATTTGTATTGTGTAGGGTTTATGTTTAATCTTAAATTCCTTTTTCTTCTGGATTTTTTTTCTGTAGCTGCAGGGCAACAATTTAACGCAGCACCTGCTTCACTTGCAGAGGTCCCAGCTCTCATCTATCAGTACGTGTCTTCTCCATGTAAAGGTGGGGGTTGGCAACAAGGGGGGAGGAGAGGAGCAGGCAAAGGGTAGAATAACATGAAGGAATGTAGCAGAAATAGTGGCAGTAGAAACGCTATATCCTACCCCAAACAGCTGATTTTACACCCAGATAAAGCTCTGATCAGCTGTGCGTGGAAGACGCAGTGTCGAGCAGAGGAACAGAAGTTCTTTTCAGGCACAGGAAAGAGTTTAAACAACTTTGCGGCAGAGTAGCTCAATCAACACACGGCTTCCCTGAGATCTAATTACATGTTTGTGTTTGGATTCGTACTTTTTTCACCATTTCTCCTCGTGTGCCTTATGTGGGATCACTGTTGCTGCATTAGTTGATGTCTAAGCAGCTAATCAGCTTTCTCCACAAGTTTAACAGAATTTTGGTCTAATGTTGTCAGCTGAAAAGAATCTGCTGCATGTGGTGCAGTCATTTCCGTTCTCAAGAAGTTTTCTTTGGCTTTTTCAAAGCTGTGTTTGTGAGTCATGATGTTAGGATGTTACAATGACTCTTGCGTTATATTCTATTATATATACAGACAAACACTAAGTACCATTACTTATATAATAATCATATTATATATCACACTAACATGCCAAGCCAATGGTCAGTTGTTAGTGGGCGTCTGTCACTCTAGTTTTTGTGGTGTGTCCTGCACAGTCGGGCTTTGTCTGCTTTTCATAACTGATTCAGCATTTTGAGAGAAATCACTCTGGTAGGCAGTTCAGCTCACTGCACGAGAAGAGAAACAGAAGTGAGGAAAGTAAACAAATAAACAAAGTTAGGGGAGCGTGACATTGAAACAAACTTTTTAGGTAAAAGGTAAAAGGTTTTAGGTAAAATGATGTTTTTAGCCATTGAGCTCTTTTGGGGAAATGGTTTGTAGTTGTTTGTCATATTGTTCACTAGCGGACAGTGCATATGTTTTGTTGTTAGTGTCCTAACTGGCTAACTAGCATATTGAATACATCCCGTTGTTCTTCCGGTTTCATTTTTGAGCGACGAATACAAACTGCTGCAGCCTGCTGGTATGGAGAGTTATTTCCTCTAATGCAGGGGTAAAACAGTTCTAGTTGGCCGTTGGCTGTGGTCTTTGCAGTGTGTTCAAGTCCAATTTTTGGCTTTTTTTTATGACCCAGGCGACATAAAGCAATGCACCAGTTGGCCTACGTCACCACCAGTTCTTTGATGTTAGTTTGGTGTGTTGCTGCCTTTAGATAGACTGTTGACTCTGCTGCGATTAATCACACCTCTTACTGTTTATCTCTGTTCATCTGTATTTATTTCTGTCCATTTAGTGCTGCAACAACTGAACTCCCTGCAGGGGATCAATATCACAAATGTATCTTATCTTACTTTATTACATTCACTTTAACTGGTTAGCAGTCCATATTGTCCTTTGTTTCTCTGAACACATAGTTTAAGAGCTACAGCTATCTAAAATATCTACAGCACTAGTTTTACAAAGTTCAGTAAAAAAAAAAAAAAGCATGACTTTAATCTTAACTTGGATGGGTTATACATCAGGGACTTGATGTGTTTAATCCAAAGTAAGCCTCTGCGTTAAATACCCAACCATAATAAGTTCTTTTTGTATTTTGTCATGCTCCACCAGTTTGCCTCCAGCACGTTAAGAAGTGTTTTTTAAGGTGCAGTCTTAAGAAACGACTGCTTGCCACAGTTCACTTGAATAAACTGTTGAGTCAGTATGAGACCTCGTCCAATAACTGTGGATGTGGGGATGCTACAGCATGAGCCCCTATTACCCTCATCTCTTGTATTTTTTCATATATCTTTCCGACAGTTTAGACCTGGCTTAACTTGACTTTTATACCGCAGTATTATATCATGCCAGGTTCAACTGAAAAACTTGTAGGTCACACCCTTTGAGAGAGAGCGCACAAATAAATCCTCCAGCAATAATCCCATAAACGTCTTTTGTATAACACCAATTATCCATGTAGATCTTTTTTTTTTTTAGATATCTGATTTTAATTCAGTACTTTCAAAGTGCGTGAGGCTTGAACTAAACAGAGATGGATTCAGTTGGGAAGAACAATTTGTTCAAAAAGGTAGTTGTTGACTTGAATACATTGCACAGGGCAGAGGACATCATTTAAACAGCAGCATTAGAGTTAATGGTTTTCTCTGATATCAGAAACGATGTTAGAATTTAAAAAACAATACTCTGTGATGGGACAAACTTTGGTTCGAATATTGATTTTTGTTTATTGTTTAACTTTTGTCCAAAGAGTTCAGGGAAATAAAATCGCAAACTAAGTAAGGAAATAAAAGTCCCGTTTTTGCTTTACTCATGATGTTTTCCCTGCACCTGAAGTACTTCGGCAATGAGGCCAATTAGACCAGTAACAGATTAAGAAGTGATGGACTTGTTTAAGATGTAAGTATTGCATGTAGCAAGAAAACAGCACAAAGATTTTTGATTTTACGTTGCGTGACTGATGTTGGGAAACAGACACTCACAGAGATTGAAAACGTCAGAATGTCAAGACACCTGTTTCCAAAGAAGAGGTGGTCTGCAATTTGAAGGTTTTACTTCATTTTATTCTTGTCTTAGACTTCAGCACATCATTTTGGCTGTCATTTAAACATGAACATTAAACAAACTATCATTTGACCTAATTTTGATGCTCGCTAGAACCAGTGATTTTCTGCAGTCTAAAGAAAATTGTTCACGTTTGTTCACCAGTCAGCCATGTTCACTTTAACCTCCACCCTGATAGTTATTTGCCTTTTTGGAAATTACTACTGTTTAACCTTTTGAAAATGAAACTCATGGTCCAGAAAACCAAAAACACAACTTGGTTCCTGTGGTTGAAATGCAGAGTGAGTTACCTTATGCTGCATTTCCACTGCATGGTATGGCACGGTTCTACTCAACTCGACTCGCATGCTCTTTTTTGATTTTTGGGAACATCCTGTACAAACCCAACATTTTTAGATAGCCAAGCTGCTGTCATAGCAACTGCATTTTCTTCTGGACACAGATTTTAAAGTGTTCTGCATTCAGGCCAATCAAGGGATGTTCTTTTATCCCTTTATAGTGCTACATTTACTTGCTACCTGTTCACACCTTGAAGAAGGTCTCTTTTTCCATTTAAGGAAAAGGCAGCCTGCAAAACTTTGCCATACAGTACAGATGTGCAGACGTGAAGAAGATGATGCAGCAGTTTCACACAGCCTTGTTATAATGCTCAGCTGAGTACCATCTACACTGAGGGGTTACTATCCACTAGGGTTGTATGAAATATTTACTGTGCGATAACTGTTTTAGAAAATATTGCGGTTACCCGGTATCACGGTATTACTGAATTTGTATTATTTTTAGTCAAAATGACCCTTAAATGAATTAAAATTAAATTGTTATTGTTGGTTGAACAAACAATTTATTACTATAATTGAAACTTGAAACTTGCTTTGTTAATGGATGATATGTAAAAAGTCTCCCATTAGAAAATAACTGAAATAAAGATTCAACGTCTAGTTGTATGGTTTTTTTTTTCTCCAATATTGTAGATAAGCAAATGCACACTGTGTGATAACCATCGACTTTTCTATCACAGTATACCTTGGAGCCTGGATATCACTGCAACCCGAATATCTGTAGTGGGGAAAAAAATAAAGAGAAGGACCAAAGTGAGTTAGGTGGAGTCAAACCATGCAGTGGAAATGAGGATGGAAATAATCTACAGTGGATATAGTGACTGGATTGTATTTCCCATCATATTGTGGAACAGAATTGTGCCCTCAGATTCACAGTACAGCAGCAGCAACATGAATAAAGAATTATTAGTTATTAATGATTCATTTTGTCAAGTTTAAGGTTAAATAAATCCAGCATATTACTGTTCAGTGTGTTGAGTGACACTTATCCTAATACTTGAGTTTATTTAATAAATACAGTTCAGTGTGCTGATAATGACTCTGCAGCTGTTTAATTAGACCTTGAAGTCTCATGCAAAATTAATTACTAGTAAAATGAAGGCTGATAAATCACTCAGTTCTTTGTGTTCATGGTCATAGTTGGTCTTTTCTTTTCCTCTTAAAATGTTTCTGTAAGCATTTGAAATTAAATAGTTCAGTTTTAACCAAAGCAGCTTACGTTTATTTCTCTTACACGGCAGCATTTAGGATTTGATGCCAGCTGATTGTTGAGGTGTTAGGAGTTACCACCCAAGTGATGCTCTGTCTCTCTCTCCATTGTGTCTGTCAGTGTGGATGGGAGCTCAGCTCACACTGTTTTCAGGACAGGTGTCTGTGACTTCCAGCCACTGCAGCCTGACACTTGATACTAAACTAATCTAGCTGACTTAAGGAACAGGCTCTTTAAAGGGAAAAACTTTAGTAAAGCCTCTTTTGTCTGAGCCCCAGGATCTGCAGATCTTTAGCTGCGGCCTGGTCCGACTCTCTTCTTAGTTTCTCACCGCTGTACTGCCTCTGAGGTAATGTAGTTAATAGAGATGTGACTACACTGAGTGTAGAGTCTAGGATGGACAAGCAGTACTGTGTGTTACCAGTGAACTGGTTTGTAGGGCCCTAAAATTATAGTCCACATTTTAAAGCTACCAACAAGCATCATGTTAGTATTGGTGCCATTATTGGTTCGTTGTTTTTTTCATTGTTCATTTAAGAAGGCTGACTGCAGTCAGTCTCACCTACATTATACAGCCAATATACTAAGTCTGACCTGTCCTGCTTGAATACACCCACTGCTCTATTGTCCATATTCACAGAGTACTCTAACTTCTATTCAGATGCTGATGTTGTTTTAACATAATTAGAAGTTTGTTTAGCTAAACTAATTATCACACTCAGAAGGTTTGGCCAGGTCCTCACTGAAGCCAGGCTACCTTGGGAGGCCACTGAATTGGCCTCTTTAAAGTGTTGATTTGCCTTTGTGACAGGCTTACCTGTGGGCTCATAGCCCCGGGGCCTGACCAGGGTGTGGCTGATGATTGGAGACGCTGACTTCAGGTCATAGTTGTGCTCAAGTTTTCAGACAGCTTTTAAATTACACTGACCACAGGGCAGGAGTTTTAACCTCCCAGGTCTGTAGTGATAGAGGTGATTTGTGCAGCACTGACCGGTCTCCTCCCTTGTCATCTACCAGGGCAGCCAACTCAATCCAGTCAGCTTTACATCTAGTGTGATGTTGTTACACTAGATTGTAGGCAGACATTTTAATTTTGATCTCCACTGCAAGGCATGCAGAGGGATCTTGTTTTTGAGGGGCATTGTGGTGAAATCACTCAGTTTATTTGTGCAGTGTTTCTTGTAATAATTTCTTGGAAGGCACTGTGTTATTTAATAGCCAAACGTACATTTTGAAGGTCTTTACATTGTAAAAAGAATAAGTGCACCTTACTGTAATGGACTCCTCCAGTGAGGGCAGAAGTTCATAACATGCTCATTCTGCTTCTGGACTTTGAGAGAGAAGTCCCAGTCAAACAAACTCATGTTTGTCACTGTTTTCCTTCTATTCTAATGCACATGCAGGATGGTGGAAATAAGTACACATTTGTCGTGGTTGTCATCGGTCAACAGTACACAAAGCAGAGTGACCACTGCTACAGCTACAACTAATGATACATTTGTGCCTAGCGTTCACACCACTCCGGCATTTTCCAATCCCTAGAACAAAGACATTTGAAAACACAGCTGACCCCGCTTTGTTTAAAAAAAACAAAGTTTTAGTTTGGGCAGGTGGAAATGGAGACTTTTGAAAATGATGACGCAGACACCCACGTTTGCTTCCTGATTGGGTCTTATAAGTCAGGGCATGTCCTTCCTTGATTCATTACGTTCCCTTTACGTGATACATTTCCTTGAGAAAAAAACCCAACATGTTTACTCTGTTTGTTAAGTAAATAGCTCTGTGAGGTCAAGGAGACTGACTATCATCAACCATCTCAAGATTTGGTCCAAAAACATGTCTGCTGTGAGGTACAATAGTGCACAGTGTTTTGTAATTTGGTTTAAATTAGGGCTTTAGTATGATAAATCCTCTGGGCCTGAATGCAACAATTTCAGCTCCCCAGTTAAAATATGGAAAATAAGTGCATGAAGCCAGATTGTTCTCAAACACACGCTGACAACTTCATTTGCACTGTCACATTTCTAGAGAGCCAGCTGCTCAGTGCTGGCACCATTACAGCATCCAGACACAACGCATGTTTCCAAAACAGATCTACATCAGTCATCTCTGATAGATACAAGCAATCTACAGGAGTCGCATTGTTTTTCTGGGGGGCTCTGCATTAGGATTGCTTTGGGGATGCAAAGCAGTGTGATTCTTATGCTAAATAGCTACCATAGGTATACTCTCCCAACCCCAGACTCCACTTCTCAGTCTGGGGCTTGCAGGCCTAATGGAATTTTCTCTCTTTTTTATTGCCACCCACATCGATAGAATTTGTCAGGTTGGATTTTTTTATGTCATGCACCCATGTGGATATAATACAGGATGCATACAATTTTTGTGTTACGGGTAGGAATGATGTAAGGACAGAGTTGTTGTTGTATTCCTTGTAACTTTGTCTGGATTGCCATATTTTGTGCTGTTAGGGGAATTAAGGAAAATAAATAACAAGTAAGATGCAAGCATGTGTTAACAGCAGTTATTTGTTGAGGTTGATACTAAGCACCGCAACTAAGATGAAATAGTGGTTCGCTGCACAACTAATACCTTGGAGGAGCTCTGCACAGCTTCAAAGGACGAGTAAGGAGACGGTGCTTCTCCTGGAGATGGGTGTGGACTCAGGTATTGGACAGGTAGCTCCTTAGACCCCTCCCCCTCTCTTCCCAGTATATATGACCTTCCCATAGATCCTATAGAAGCTTCTGTGTGTCCACTTTGCATCTGTAGTCCACATCACTCCTTTAGAGTGGGGAAAAGTGATTTGTGGAATCCTGGAGCCAGTGGAGCAAACAGCAGCAGCTCTGCTCAATCTCAGCGCCAACATGTTGTACCTGGAGACGGGGTCCACCACATCTTACAACGAGGTAAGACGAGCGACAGGGGAGCCGGGAGTAGGGCATCAGCCATCGCACCCATTCTTTTATTTTGTTCCCCATAGCTCCAAATATCACGTTAGAGTTAAAGGCCTCGTATTTTGGGACTTAAATTTTTTGTAAGTGTCTAAATGATGCAAAATCTTTAATTTATGTGTGTAATTTATTACTGGATACTTTTTTTGTGGTGTAACCCAGACATTTAAAGTAGATTAAGTAAAAGAAAATATATAAATAGCCTGTTTTAATCGAGTAACAATCACCATAGAAAGACGTAACACGGAGAAGATGGTTTTGTCTTTGACAGTGTGTGTTGGCGTGCACGTCTGTGTGCATGTTGTAGTCCAGAGAGCAGGGGAATGTAAACACCTGGAGAATCTCTGTAAATACTTTATGGTCCTCTTGTGAAATGGCTGCTGGCTGGCTGGGCATTTATTTAGTCAGTTGATGTGGTTTAATTGAGTCTGTTGTTGTTGTCGAATGAGAAAATCTGACTTCCAAAAGGTTTTGGAGGGTTTTGATTTTCTGTGGTGAAAAGTTTCTGATCCTTCAACGGGAAAGCTCAGGAAAATAGGCCAATAAAGAAGGAACAATGAAATAGATATTAAAGAATATAATAGACTGTTAGATAAGTTGTAGTTTATCTTACTTACTTTACTTATTCTGATATTTTTTTAATTGATGAAGACTTAAGGGAAGGATACTCATGGGAGCAGGAGTTTCCGTGATCTTTTTGTCTTTCTCCAAAATGTCTGACATTTACGTTAAATGGTCTTCTGTCCTTTCACAGACAAACTGTAACTGCTAAAACAGATTTTAATGCATCAATAAGTATAAAATGTTTTAGTTGGGAAAAAATAGTCACAGGTTGTATTTCCATTTTTCACTTTGAAAGTGCAAGCGTCATGATTGATGGATCTGTGTTTGCAGAGCTCGGTGTTAAACACTTTAAGGATTTGAAGTTGATTAAATATGAAAAGAAGTTTGTACTGAGGTTACTTTCACCGTTTTTTATCAGGCAACAAAGCATTATTCTGATTTGGGATATTGTAGGGGTTTTCATCAGTTCAGTTTAACCATCATGTCACAATAGCAAGCAGAAAAATGTGCCCTGCCAGGCTCACAGTACTTTCTGACTGTTGTTTGTCAGTAAGTCTAATCTATTTGAAATACATGCTTTAGTTTCAGCATTGTCAGGATGTGATCCACGCTTCCAATTTTCTTTGTCGTTGCTTTAGTAAACTTTTGTGTCGTGTTTCTTTTACCAACCAAATCCTGCATCCAAACAGCAGAGCGGTGATAGATTCTGAGATTGCAGGTTGCAGATAGCAGGTGTGTCAGGTCACTGTCTTTTAAGTTGTTGAGCAGGGGGTCTTTAAGTGGTGTCCGGCTCAATCCCTACAGTGTGTGAGGTATCGGGTTCCCCCATCCCCAGTCTCCTGGGAGCCGCCACAGCCATTACAATGTGACTGGCCAGGCGCTGCTGTTTAGTCCCGGATCGTAATTGCTTTAATGGTGTGTTGATGTAGATACAATCACCTACTCTGCCCACCCCAGCAGGTATAAGGTGTAGATAGACCCCCACCCAGCCCCACCTCAACCCCCAGCCCTGTTGAGCCTTTAATGCCTCCCTCCCCTGTGGTCACTCATCACAGACCCTAGATGCTCATATATGCTGGCCCAAGGTACATGGAGCAGGTCACCAGAGAGCCTGGAATGGGAGCTATTCCCCCTCAGGCCAAGTCTGCTCTGGTTCCTGTCATCTGTTGGTCATCCAAACTCTGGCTTTATCACTTTGTGGCCACCCAACAGCAACAGGAGATTTAATTTATATTATGTTAGGGATTAGTTATGGAATCAGTTGCCTTCAAATGTAAAGAACATTTATACCGCTGTTTGCCGTTCATGGTGTTGATGTGAAGACTTGTAGGCAGAGGGACAGTATTTTATAGGTAGATTTGCAGCTTGTAGTGTTCACAAAGTTCCAAAAAATATCTGTTGACTTGTGACATTGATAATAATCAATCACCTCTGATCCAGGGTTCCCACAAATTTTTACTAGTGAATTTTCAGACCTTTTCCATAATGTTTTACCCCATCTCCCTGACTTTATTTGAGTAGTTTAAAATCGGTAGTGATACACTTATACATTAACAAACACGCTCTTCCCGGGCATTTGTGGATAAACAAATTGCCAGTGCTTGCTAACGTTACTCATTCCCGCCGCCAGCTTGCTGTACATGCAAATGAACCAGACAAGCTTGTACATTCACAAAACGTCAAGGCCGCGCCTCTTTTTTGAGGATAGAGTTACCCTTTTTCACCCCAAGAGAGGTCCAGGCTTGGCAGTGACGCAGTGCTGCTCTTGTCACGTGGTACTAGTGATGTTTCATCAGATTTTGAATTTGTCTTATTTTGCATTAACTTCAGACATGTCTTGGTATTTTTTGAACATATTCAAGTAGTAGCCAAAACAATGAATATTCAAAACATTTCCCAAACCATTCTGTTAATTCCAAACCATTTTCAAGCCTAAAAAACTTTTTTCATGTTTCATAACCTTTCCAGGAATTTCATGACTATTTAACACTTGGAACTTATGTTAGACATGTTTCGGGATTTCTAGAAAAATATTCAAAACTTGTCCAAAACATTTTATTAATTCCAAATCATTTCCAGGCCTGGAAAACAGTTAGTCTAATTCATACATTTTCCAGGACCTTCCTGACTGTGGGAGCCCTGTGTGATCTGACAGAAGTGCAGAGAATCTCCACACAAACACCTCACAAGCTGCAGAGATCATGATTTACCTTTACTCAACTATACCTCAATCGTATTTCTTGAGTATTAACATGTGTCCAGAGTAAGACATGATAACTGTCTCTGTTCATCTGGGCATTGGCCGAGCAATAACTAACACAAGGAATAACTTGACTGTGTCAGAATGCCATACCGAATAAGTTGGCATTAGTAGTAACTTTGAATCTGCCATGTGTATTTAGAATATCTCTGATATGTGTTCTGGATAATTCAGATTCCTACATTGTAATCAACAGGCCATCTCTCTGAAGGTCAACAGTCTCCTTTTCGTGCCGGCCTGAAACGCTGACCCCAACATATATCTCAGACAAAGAAATGAGCTGGAAGGCCCCAGACAGACAGCACAACCTTTCAAAACTTTATTAAAGGCTGTTGTGGATGTCAAGCCTGCTGATTTACCGTGTTCCTGCTTAGCAGCCTGACATCCCAAAGGCCTAAACACAGCGTTGGCTATAAACAGAAGGAATTTTTAAGAGCAGCTAAAGGGGTTATTAAATGGTTGCTGTATTATAGTGGAATCAGATCTGATGAAAGGAAGGCCTGAAACTCCCTCACTCAGGCTTTTTAAACACTGATATCCCACTTCCAGTCAATTAAACAGTAAAACATGATGAGTTTAGGTGAGACTACTGCTGGGCCTCACTATCCGGTCAATTATCCCCTCTCCTCATCTTTAATCCTTAGATTCATCCAGACCATGAGACGCATTATCCAGAGCCCTGTGTTTAATGTTAAGTATTCTATGTCAGGCATTCTGCTTTATGTCCCTGCTTTTATCTATGTTTGGTCTCTGGCCAGCATCAGCCTTTTTCTTTAGAGTAATAATTTGACATTGATAATTGGTGCCTGTCACCTCCACCCCTGCAGCTGCCAGCATCAGGGACTGAGGGAGGCTGTGTCATCTCTGAATGGCTGAACGTCTTGGTGCAATTGTAGTGAATTGCGCCACAGTTCAAAAACATTGCTCTGATATCATAATCGATGACTCGTCGCATATGGGAAAACACTGTCCAGACAGGAAAATGTGTC
Organism: Epinephelus fuscoguttatus; assembly: GCF_011397635.1. Lineage (NCBI taxonomy): Eukaryota > Metazoa > Chordata > Actinopteri > Perciformes > Serranidae > Epinephelus > Epinephelus fuscoguttatus. The sequence goes on from NC_064761.1 coordinate 37,860,445, forward strand.
ACTCTTGTTAGTCCCCATGCAAAACAAGCACTGTTTTATTTTATTCACATTGGCTAAAATAAATAAATACAAATCCTGAGTAAGTGATGAGCTTCTGTTATTATCAGTCACACCACATCTTTTTTCTCTTTAATCAAATGCACAGGGCCACTTTTCACTTTTATTGAGTTTAACCTTTTATATAAAGATATGTAATTCGCCCATTGTGAGGGAGTGTGTGTTTGGGGAAGCCTCTCTCTGCTAAAGGCTGCAGCGTCTCCCCCAGAGTTTACTTTCTTTGTGTGTGTGTGTGTGTGTTCCTTTCACAAAACACTTGTCCCTTAACACCTGCATGCCTGACATAATTGTTCTCCAGAGAAGCTCTTATAAGCCCCGGTGTCATTGTTTCCGGAGGGGGTTAAGCAGCAGCCTTGCGCCGCACACAGTGACCCTCATCCAAATGGCAAGCTACCCTGTGGCACTGTTGCACAAGTAGCTGAGGTTGACTCAAATGACCTCTCAGGTGTGTCTGTCTGTTGGTGCCTGTGAGTGTGTGTTTGGATCTGTTTGCAATAAAGCAGCAACATTGCTTCATAATTCACTACCTTGATTAACAGTTAGATAACCTACCTGAGTCTGTGTTTTGTTGGTCATCTGGCACACCACTAACACCTGGCAGTGCAGTGGGTGTGAGCCGGACAGCTGTGGTCAGCCGTGCTTGAAATAAACAAGAGGCCCTGGAGAGATTAATGGCTGTCTAAAGAGCGAGAGCCATGGCACCTCGTCCAGGAATGTGCCATTTATAAATGGAAAGGAATGGGGTGAATGGCAAGCGGAGCAAGCAGGAAGGGGCTGGCTGCGACCCAGGTGTATTCTCCATCCTGTTAAAGGCAGATATTTTAATTCCATTCCTCCCGTCTGAATAGTTGTGGTCGTGGAAAATGGAATCGGACGACGAGGAAGTACAGTTTGTAGCAAAACATTGCGAGGCTCGGCTTTCAGTGATTAAATTATAAAATCAGATTTAGTAATGCTACCATGTGGATATTTCTGAGGGGCCAGTGAACACAGGAGTGTTAACAATTCAGGAAGGAGCTCGACCATACACACAACACAACTCTGCTCTGCTATACCTTTTTTTTTTCCTTTTGGAAACAAGATCTCCACTTCCTGTTGCTACTTTCCTCGAGTGTTGTGAGCCTTCACCGCCTTCAGTCGTGACTTGACATGCAATATTCTTTAGATAGTTTAGATGTCTTCAGGGCTGCAACCAGTTGTTATTTTAATAATCGACTAATCTATGATTTTTTTTATGATTAATCATTAGATTTGTAGTCTATAAAATGTCAAAACAAGTGTGAAACATGCTCATTACAATTTCCAAGAGCCTAAAATGACATCTACAGTTACCTTCTTTTGTCCAACCAACAATCCAAAACCTAAAGAATCTTCATGTTCGATCATAAATGACAAAGAAAAGCAGCAAATTCTCACATTTAAGAAGCAAGGACCAAGGCAATGTTTGACATTTTTGCTTGAAAAATGACTGAAATTACATTTTATTGTGATTTATTTTCTTTTGATTGATCATTATGTGTTAATTTACCAACTGTATCTCAATCTTATTGTAGACCAATCGTAACAGATCCTTGATAGACCTTAAATATCTACATAACACTTGATCTGTTTGACTGGTCAAGATTCATTTTTAACTGTTTCCTGTCTGTCAAATTTAGGCACCTTTAAGTTCTCCCATAATAACTGAAGACATTCCTCTGTCGTCGCTCCCCTCTTTCCCACCAGTCACAGTACACAAACCTGGGGCTCCTGAACAGCATGGATCAGAACATTCAGAACGGTGGCTCAACCTCAACCAGCCCCTACAACAATGACCATGCACAGAACAACGTGACAGCCCCGTCACCCTACGCCCAGCCCAGCTCCACCTTCGATGCCCTTTCTCCCTCGCCGGCCATCCCATCCAACACAGACTACGCCGGGCCCCACACCTTTGATGTGTCTTTCCAGCAGTCTAGCACAGCGAAGTCTGCCACCTGGACGGTAAGAGGCTTACTCATCAGAGTGGATTGTGCAGTCTGCTTAAAGTTAATGTGATTCAAGCTCATGGTTGAGCAGTATTTGTGAGAAAATCTTAATATTGCATCATGTATAGAGAGTCAAAGTCATGTTTCTGCTCCTAAAATACTGGCAAATTACTATCATGGTAAAGGGATACAGGCACTGCTGATTTTACAGTTAAGGTTGGAATTTGATTCCATATTTATACAAGTTTGTTTGAAAAGCTGAAACATGTTCCAGTGATTTTCTGCACATACTCTCCATGAATGACTCTCTACTAATGCACTGAATAGAACGTTCCTAAAGGAGTAGATCAACATTTCTGGAAATACACTTATTTTCTTTCTTGCTGAGAGTTAAATGAAAAGATAATTGAACATTCCCATAACTGTCCATTAAATGTGAGGCTACAGACTGTATCCATGTGGCTTAGTTTGGCCCTAAAGGCTGGAAACCGGCGGAAACAGCTGACTGGGCCCTGTCCAAAGGCAAAAAAAGTCCACCTACCAGCATCTCAAAAGCTCATTAATTAATATGCTATATCTTGTTAGTTTAGTGGTATTTTTTCGGGGTTTTATTCTGCTATATATATTTATATTTATTGGTGTTTGCAACACTTGCTTTTATATTTTATTTTTTTTCTACAGTGTAAAAATGACTTGTTCTTGGTGGGGAGCAGTTGCCAGCCAGTCAGTAGAGACTCGTATTAACAGTTTGGTTTTACTAGTCTTACATTAAATGCACAGACATGAGAGTGGTATTGATCTTCTCATGTAACTCAGCAAGATAGCAAATAAGTGTGTAAAATGTAAAACTATTCCTTTAGACATGATTAAAAAAGAGAACTGTTTTGCAACATCTTCCGTGTGTCTTATACACTGGCACACTGCGACGCTCCTATAGGACGATTTCAGACAGAGCCAGGTAAGTTGTCAGTCACAATATGCTGTGAGTTGACCTTCAGAAGTACTTCTGCTGTTGTACTGAGCATATCTGTGTTGTTTATTTTATGACTTGTTCCATAGTGTTTAAAAAATTCTTTGGCATGTGTTAGTTTTGTACATAGTTTCATAGAGTTCTGCATGTGTCACATGAGCAGGCATACGCTCATAGCCGTAATAAATATGGATCCACAGAGACGCATTAATGCGCCAGCTGTCACCGTAACAGGTCATCATATGAGGCAGTGATTTGTCAGCGTAGAGGTTGAGAAGATACTTCTAACCATGAACTCCTTATCTGACAATCTGCGCTCTAGGCAGATTTAGGTTGCACAACTACATCTGGCAAAGAAGAGTGTCATTTGAGATGTATAGCTTCACATCATGACTAAACCCCAGGCATTTCTTGCACTGCACTTGATGAAAAAAGATAAGCTGATGAGCATGATCTTACTACACAGGCTGTCACCATGAGGGACATTCACATTAAAGGGTAAGTTCTGTGTTGTTTTTTTTTAACCTGAACTCTGTTTTCTCATGTTTTTGTGTTGAAGTGACGAATGGGAACAACTTATGAAATTGGCCCAGTATTGAGCGAGACCAGCTGAAAGACATGAAACAGGCTGCAAAGTGTAACCGCTAAGGGCATGTACGCACCATCAGTTTTTGCTACTGCCGGGCTCAGATTGTTTATCTGTCTCACAACATTATGGAAATATTCCCCACAGAGAGAGAACTTTTTGTTAAAGAAGAAGATATTTAACAAGAAACAGCCCCGAAATCGACATCAAAAAACCCACCAGACTCCATTCAAATAAACACTAATGTTAGCAAGTATAACTGGGTGAATAATGGGTTTATTTCAACCAGACTAGAGTTGGTGATTGTGCTGTCAACTATGAATGACGTGTAACTAATGATGACAAAATTACTGTTTATTTAAATGGAGTCTAATGGCTTTGGTGGTACCAATTTTGGTTAGACAAAGAGGATTGTATTTGTTGGAGCGACAATTAAAATAATATTCCAAGCCTGTCAGTGGCAACAAAACAGTTTTTATGCACGTGAATTGAAGGTGCAGCCTGTTTCCCCACTGCTGGCTGCAACCCTCTTGCTAATTATCCGGCCAGTTTCGTAAATTGTTGTTCCCATTAGTCACTTAGACGCAAAAACATGGGGACAACAGGGTTCAGGTTGAAAAACACCAAACTTGCCCTTTAACCAAAGTCAAAGTGTAGTTCTACATAAGCAGATAATTTAGATGGATGTTAAACACTCCTCCTGTTTCCCTCAGATGTACCTTCACGTAGCTCCTGGCGATCATGTTCTTGTTATTTTCCAACACTAGTTTACTTCCAGCTTGGCCTAAGTTCACTGTAACTTTGTTGATGACAGAGGTGAACCGTTGGTCCAGGTGTGGTGATGCCCTGTGCAGCTAGATGTCACCATGTGACGCTCTGTAAACCTACACAACCAGCTCCTCCTGCTCTGTCATTATGCATGACAGGGCTGAGGGACAGCTGTTGCATCACAGCCCCACCTGCTCTGTTGTTTATGTGTCTAATCTGCACCACTGTGTGCAGACACCGTAAGAGCCGCACAAGTTCGGTGTATTAATGCACCCTAGCGGACATCGTTGGTGACAGAGATGTCACCTTTGTATGACATGTTTTTGGATTCTGTGCGTGATGATCAAGGTGTCACAGTTTCCTAGTTTGTTTCTTCATCTTGTGTGACGTGCTGTCAGTTACACTGAGAGGTGGAAGAAGTTTTCAAATCCTTTTCTGAAGTGAAAGCACCAACACAACAATGCAAAAATAATCCAATAACAAGTCTGGCATTTAAAATTTTACTGAAGTAAAAGTACAAGAGAATCATGAACTGGATGTACATAAAGTTTTTAAGTACTGCATATAAATGGCCCCTGACCGGCACATTACTATATATTACACAATAGATTGTTAATACAGATCTATCAGTGTGTAAGCAGCATTTTAACTTAAACATTTTTACTACTTTACATGAAGTTTGGTGGTAAAGTCTGGTGGTTTCCAACTAAAAGGTGAGACAGACCAAATTGGAAAACACTTGTTTAATCTTAAAAATTGTATGTTGTTAAAATATTAATTTGAGAAGTAACTTAAAGTGTCCAATAAATGTAGGCAAGTAAAAAGTACAACATTTCCATCTGAGATGTAGTGGAGTAGAAGTTTTAAGTAGCAGAAAATTAAAATATTCAAGTAAAGTTATAATTATAGTTATAATTCTGTTATAATTTTTCCTCGTCATTTGTCAACCGTAATTTGTGCTGCTGGCTGTCTTGGCCAGGACACCGTTAAAAAAGAGATTTTAAATCTCAGTCAGGCTTTTACTCCTGATTAAAGTACCTCAAAATACAGTACTGAAGTAAATGTACTTTGTTACTTTACACCACCGGCTGCATGACAATAAATATTTACAAATGGAAACTTTGGATGAGACATTTTAAATGGAGATGGACGTTAAAAAGGTCTATTATTAGTGTAAGAATAATAAATAACTGAAGTCCACACGTCATCGCTCAGATCTGTCCAAAGGGACGCTTGAAAAACCTGCTGAGCTTAATGCAGTGACTTTAATGCACTGTGCCTTCCAAGTAAACCGGCTGGGAGTGCTGGGCGATCTCACCTTATTCCTGGGCCACGCCGACTGTGGGATTGTGACATTTACCCAATTCCCACAGTGCCTCACTCATCCCTCTCATTTTCACAGTCCAAAAACAAAAGTGTTTGTCTGATGTGCAACTGTCAGGGGGTTAAGAGTGTGGTTTGTGAGCGGCACGCCCCACAGCCTGAGCCATACTGGTTTAGGACACATCCCCACTGTAGACACATGCAGTGCAACAGACTGTGTGTCCCACAGTCATAACACATGATGCAAGACTGGTTTGATTGGTCTGACTTAATGTGCAAAAGTAGTGGTTTGTTTCTTATTATTGCTGCACTGAGTAAAGTCTATATCTTTCCCTGACGCGTGAACTATATATTTACTGACTTAAACAATAATTATCTAAAAATAACCATAGAGGAAGAGATTTAAAATACTTCACTTTTTTCTATGTAAAGTCTGGTAATAACAGCATGGCCTAACTTAATTCAGTTTTACTGTCTCAGTGGCAAATTTTAATATGTATTTAAAGATGAATGAGAGCTAAAAACTATAGCATTAAATAAAAATACAAATATAAAGAAACGCAATTTCCTGACATTGACACTTTTAACCCATTCTCATGGAATTAATTATCTGTGCATGATTATAAAAACAAGTTAAATACATTGACTGTATGAACATGATGGATCTAGCTACCATGACGTCACCCATTAGTTTGTGACCTCTGGTTTTAAAGCGTTTTAAAGTGTTTGGCATTTTTTGCCGTCGCCATCTTGGGTTTTTGGAGCCAGGAATGACCGCATTAGGGTGAAAGGGTGGAGTTGCAGAGAAGCAAGGGGTGGATCTGACTCGCAGACTTTGGTGACACCTCATTGACAGCCGGTCAGTCAAAGCGGCCACACCCTTGAATATTCATTCATTTAAGAGTTATTCAAATTTAAATAGGTGAGTTATATAAAAATTCACCCCCAGTACGGTTGTCACGAACGAGGAAAATTAGTCAAAGAGATCAAAACCGTTTTTTGTTCCAGGCTGTAAACATGTTTAGTCCAAACATGTTTGGGCATTTTAACATGAGGGTCTGTGAGCCTCATTACCACCAAGCTGTCCGGCTCAAATTAGTTTGTTACACATTATGGTTATGGCTACTTTTTTTTCGTCACCCCTCTGTTAATGTACCTAAATCACTGATACGATACTAAAAGGTGGAGTTCGAAACACTGCAGTCTGTTGATTGGTCAAGAAAGAATTGTCAATCTCAATGTACAAACCTGCTATTTTTAAAAATCCCATTGATTGCGACACTCTTAACACTCGAGCCTGTTCTTTTTGTTCTGAAAATGTCGGTGTGCAACCCCGCAGATGATCAATGGGTTAAATAAAGGAAATATAGACAACTCTGCCTACATTTAAGAGCATTGCAGTGGAGACGCTAAACAGATCAAGGGTTTAGGTGCATGTCTGTACGGGTTATGTACCGGTTCTAACATACACCGAAAGTGTTTGGCGGAAATGCGGCTTTGGTGATGTCACACTTCAGGTGTCTACAGGTGTCTTTTTTTCGTTGTTCACATTTACTATAGCTCACGCAGAAAGAGTCAAACAACATATTAATACTGCCTCAGAGCTGTTTTCTTATTTAGTGGCCAGGTGAAATGTCATGGTTCACTAAAGACGTCTTACGTAACTCTAAACTGCAGCCACTTAATCCCACCAAAGAGTATTTGTCACAGTTTTGCTTCACTGAACATTATTTTGTTGTGCAGCTGCTGATTTTCCTCAGCGGCTCACAGAGAGGGTCATTTCCCCCCTGTGGGCTACGGCCTAATTCTAAAGGATTGTGATTATAGTGTTGGTTCCTATCACGAAGGAGGCTCCCTCACCTGATCTGAGGAGATCTTTCGCAAAGCTCCCATAATCTGGGCCCAGTAGCTCAACTGCTGGACTGACGGACTGGTGGCAGAGAGCCACTGACGATGTCACCGCCGCAGCTTTGCTCTGTGCATAGATCTGCTAATGCCCCCTTTTGAAGGCCTGCGGGATCTTCCACAGGACTTAGTGGACTGTGTACTGTGCTTTTTGATGACTGTTCTTATGGAGACACACCTAATCCCTAACCCACACCTTAACCTCTTCCTGTCTGGGATGACTATGAGGCGCAACACGTCTACATTTCCCAGAACCGCTCCCACACGGTTTCCTTGTTGGCACTCCTGTCGTCTCCATGGAGCTCCCTCTTCAGTCATTCATTTAAGAAAAAAAAAGAAACACAGGTTAAATGAATGCGCAGGTTAGAGATGTTTTATCTTCTTTGCTTTGCTAAATTAATGGAGTGTCGTAAACGAGGCAGCCATTGTTGCAACTATTGTGAGGCTGAAGATTGGTTGTGTTTGCCGTGTGTATTAACTGCCACTACGCAGAGCAGTCAAAGGAGAGGAATGTCACGGTTTGGGCTATCACTGGGACGCTGTAGAGCTGGAGGGATTACAGTAATGGATTGAGGGCCTGTAGATAATACTTGTGTAAATACTGTGTGCCTCTTTCCTGAACCCTGTGCTCTTGGAGTGGGCTCTGTCTTTTTGAGAGAGTTAAGCTTGATGGTTGCATCTCACATTGCGCCGGAGGAGGAGGAGGAGGAGAGCCCTCGAATGCTCAAAGAGAAGAGTGTTCTAGCGAAAGGCAGCAAGACACAGCTTGCCCCTGGAACATCTGCGGGCCCGTCCCACGCCTCACGAGATGGGGCTGAGACTTGTTTGTGTCAAGAAGCTTGTCACGACTCGCCCATCACAGGGAGACGAGCCCTGAAAGCTACAGATGGGAAAAGGTGGAGGGGAAATTTTTTAAAACAGGCAGAGTTGAAAAGGTTTTTATGATATGGGCTATGGGATTTCTTCATAATCGTTGTGGAAAAGCCCATTCTCTGATAGTTTAGATTACAAGATTCTTTCTTAACAAACAACCCCGCACAGATACCTGCAGCATTTACCTCATCAGAAAACAGGATCAGGCTGTAGTTGTATAAATATATATAAAAAAGGTATTAATCTGTCACCAGGAGCATTTCTTGGATCAGATCCCATCTGAGTTTGTGGGGGCTCTCAACACAAAAACCATTGTTTATGTGATAACTCATCTTTAGAACGTGTCGGCAGCTTTAATAACTTCCTTGAAGGATACATGGATCAGAAGTAAAAGCAGTTTAAATTTTTCTGAAAGAACATTTAACTAACTTTAGTTTCTCTGCATTTGAAAAGAATAAAGAGAAAAACCAGGATATTATTCTTCATATCTCCTCTCTGATGGCTTTTTAAAATCATTTCAAAGGCAGTAGCTGTAGTTACAGTCATATCAGTTGCTGGTGAAGATGAGGGTTTGATTGGCTAATCCCAAATGACACATGCATATTTGACTCTTTCAGCACTGGCCGCACAAACATGATACCACATGTCAGTGTTCAGGTTTGCCTTGGGACAGGTGTCATCACTCAGATTGGGTGGTCAAGATTGATGTTGATGACTGCAACATAACATTCTTTTTTTTTTTTAAACACTAAAATATAGAGAAAGGTAGTTATCGTCTAAAACTTTACATTTAATTTTCTCCTCAGAAGCAGGTGTTTAACTTCTGTGTCAAAGAAAAGAGGGAAGTACAAAAAACTCCTTAGCATTATTGTTGAATTAAACAGGTTTGGGAGAAGCTTGGGGCATGACATGACATGTCAGGTATGAAGAAGACAAGACCAGAGGCGCCAAACAGTGCTTGTTTAAGGCCTGATGTTTGTCAGGACTTGACTTCTGCATGCGCCCGCAGCGCCTGTCAGGGAGAAAAGAACGCTACAGCTGTGGGCCTGCCTCAACCTGCGCTGCACGGGAAGTGTGTGTTTTGTGTGTTCAAGTGTTGCATGTGTTAGAAAGTAATTGCACACATGCAACACTGTACAAGCATCAGGACAAATTGTATGTTGCACACAGTCAGATTATTATAAGAACTTATTTTCATTATTACACCAGCTCACAAGCTGGTTTTCTTGTTCCTGCAGAGTTTGCACAGTGGCAGTCAGAGCAGGTTGTGTTTGTAAATGCAGCCAGTTTAGGTGATTCATTATTTTCTTCCGCCTCATGTGCCAGTTGAAAGCGACGTCACGTGTGGTTTTTGCAAACACATAAGAGAAGTTTTCTTTCAAACGATTGTGATTAAGCAGCTCTGTATTGTGTGCTTGTGTGTTCCTTGGCTCTGTGCGATTCACTCTGTGACCAATGAAAGGCTCATAATTACATGTTAACACCTGAGCACCGCACCCTGTGTGAGCCACTGAATCCCATCAGTCAACTGGCTGTCCTCCACCCTGAACGCAGTGTTAGCTTTAGCCCGGCGCTGCTTTCAGCAATCAGCAGCAGCTCCTGCTCTCACTGCTGAGCAAACACAGCAACAGCACCACATAGTTGTGCACTCAAAGTTTGTACCTCGAGGGCTGGGATGGTTCTCTGGTGTGTGTGTGTATGTGTGTGTGTGTGTGTGTTTAAGACAGTGGGATATGATCTAAACAAACTTTGGTTTTCTGCCTCTAACATTTGATTAGATCTTAGTGCTCTGATTTGTGTTGTTTTCGCCTTCAGCTACACAAAACCAGCAGCACCCTGTAATTATTCAAAACACTACGCACTGACCCTTTACACATCTCTCTTTCTCTTTGCCTCATAATCTTCTGCTCACTCTTTCTCTTTTGCTCTTAAACCCGTCTCTCTGCTTGGCTTCTCCACCTCATTTAGCTGATTGACAGAGGCGTACGGGGAGTATCAGGTTAGGAGCGAGGGGACAACTACAACCATTCATCTTAGGCTTTTCCCTTTTTTTTTTTTTTTAAAGCCGCTTTGATTTTAAGGAAGAATTGGTTCAGTCGATGTGTTGATGTACATGTCCCAGAGCTTGAATCGTGCTTATCGCGGCTGCAACCAATGATCATTTTCATTGTTGATTATATTCTTGATAAGTTGATAAGTTGTTTGGGCTAGAAAAAGGAAGATCAGAGTTTCCCAGAGCCCAAGATGACGTTCCACAACCTGAAGATATTCAGTAATTAATCGATTATAAAATAAGTTGGTGGTTACTTTGATAGTTGACAACTAATCGATTTATCTCTACAGCTGTAACGCTCATCAATCAGTACATCATGTTAACTGGTGTATTTATGCACAAATGGCAAAGACTTGACACTGGTTTTATTTTTATAATCTGCCTTTACATTTAATGTTATCTTTCTGGCAGTGAACATTTGCAGCACTATGTAGCGTCAGTTCATCCTGTGCATGTACAGTTTATAATGAGGTCACTTGAGGAAAGGAGCGTAGCTGAGAATTTGGGTTGTTATTATTAACTCGCCTTTATTAGTGGATGCCATCTCTGGGTGAAATGCGCGGCAGTAATGCGTGTAGTTTGCGGGCGAGGAATATGGGAAAGAGATATGAGAGGGTGCTGTTTGGGGTTTGTCCTGATGAAAGGAAAGGTTGTGCCTGGGGAGCAGAGCAGAAAATGTCCGTGCCAACTAAAGCTTGTGTAATATTTAAAGTCAGCACAGACAGGTACTGGGATGAGCTGCTTTTCTTTGGAAGCAAACTTAATAGAGGTGGAATTTTATGTTGCATTGTTCTGGAACACAGCCCCGAGCGGTTTTCACAATGTTCACTTTTCTTCACTCAGAAATGAACCTGACAGGAGAAATTTTCCCCTCCACCACCACCCAGTGTCTCCTGCACATAAAGCTCTGCTTACACAGCAGTGATTTGAATGGTTTGTTTACACAGTTGGGTTATGCCTATTAGTAACAATTCAGCCTTTCTGATGGCTTACTGGTTATCAATTCTAACAGTGCCAGGGATCAACGTACATCCATTATTCATGACTCCTGGCTTACAAACCTTGAGTGGGAGCCAGTTTGTGTGAGCACCCATCACATTTTGGCACCAGTCACCAATGGATCTTGTATAACCCCCGTGATATGACTCTGTCAGTCCTGTATTCAGAAGTAAAACTGAGTCATTTCCATCCAACCCCACAAGGAAAACTGCACTCCACCTTGTGTAGTGTTAGTGCGCCAGGCTCTTCAGACACCCTGTTCTGTATGATGAGTGGCCATCAGATGCTTTAGCAGAACACTCCTTCCTTAGAGATGAAAGCCAAGCCCAGTTTAATTGCTGCTGGAGGGGTCCATTTTATGGCGCTCAACCACGGAAGTCCCAGAGGCTCTCTAAGAGACGTCTTTGAGGTTGCTCAATACACACTCCTAGCACCGAAACTTGTGTGTGTCTGTGTATGTGTGTGTTTATTTAAGTGGGTCATAATCACAGTCTTGTCTTAAACCCTTTTTTGCTTCAGGGGAAACCAGAAGTGCACAATCCAGTCAACAGGTGTTACAGAGATCGATCTGTGCTTTTAAAATTTAGACATTTTTTAAAGCTTCAAAACAGTTTGCTTTTGAACTTCACCCAGCAAACGTTGTTACCTTCATTAATTTATCTGCACTGTGAGATATTTGGCACAGATTAGAGGTATCTATTGCAGATACTTTTCTTTATTGCCAAGATAGCTGAGAACTGGAAGGATGCAATACCACCAACCATAACTCAGTGGTTGCAGAGACAGAAATTGGTTTATAGAATGGAACGAATGTCTGCAACTGGAAATAGAGACTTTTATACAAAGGTGGACGTGTGTTACCCTGCACATAGGTGTTTAAAAAGTGCAATGGATTGTTGTAACAAGACTATTATTATAATGGAATCAACACTGAAAATGTTTTTCAGTTATATCATTCTAAAATTATAAATTAATCTCTACTGTTTAATATAATCTTTTGCTCTTTTGTATTTTCTCTTTTCCAGTACTCAACAGACCTGAAGAAGCTATACTGCCAGATTGCCAAGACATGTCCCATTCAGATCAAAGTCCTGACCAACCCACCACAGGGTGCAGTTATCAGGGCCATGCCCGTCTATAAGAAAGCAGAGCATGTTACCGAAGTCGTGAAGCGCTGCCCGAACCACGAGCTCAGCCGCGAGTTCAACGACGGTTGGTTCTTTTGATTTATTAACAAACAAATCATGTTTCGCTTCAGTAATCATTGTTTGCTGTCGACATTTAATGACACGACTCGTGTTGCTTCCAGGTCAAATAGCTCCTCCGAGCCACCTGATCCGTGTGGAGGGAAACAACCACGCCCAGTACGTGGAGGACTCCATCACTGGGAGACAGAGCGTATTAGTTCCTTACGAACCTCCCCAGGTGAGCTGTCTATCATCATGGAGCGAGGCCAGCTGAATGCCATGTCAGCGACACCTCACCACCTCAGCCTGACTCTGACAGATAGAGCAGTGACAGACTTCTGAGAGCCTGGCCTCTCATGTCCAGCCACTCAGTCCTGACATGCAGCAACTGCTGTCCCCTTAAGCCCCTCAGTATGAACACTAGCTCATCTCAGTGACGACATCAGTAGCAACCTGTTTCTCACAGATTTATTTCCTGCATGTAGGGTCTGAAGGGGCAAGTTATGATATATAATTAAAAGCCACATTACATTATTTAATTAAAAGATGTAAAGGTAAAGCCGTGAAAATATCTTAAATACAACCTACACTTGCACTGATACTGATTTTTTTTAGGTGGTTAAAATACTTTTTACAGCTGCCCCCGTCCACAGCAGTACATTGCTGAGCTTCCATGGTGGCGTGACGGCTGCCATCTACTGTGGGATATACACTGACTATGGATAATACATCCTACAACTGCACTTAAAAAAATCAGAATTGATAAGCAAACACACATGAATCAGGGTGATAAATCTGTTTCACACTACCCAGTAGCTGAGATGTTTGAATAATAAAGAGACTGGGTTGTCTTTGGCTGAAAGTCTTTGAATGTGTTCTCTCAGTGAAGAAAGAGAAGACCAAAAATGTGAAAGAGAAACACGTCCATATGTATAAAAGTGTAACTAAACTCTCTATCACTGTATTTATGTGCACTTGAATACATTATTTAGTCGTCTTTCTGTAGTAAGCTGAGTTAATGCAACAAGAGTTCTGCAGAAATAACAGTGATTTCTTGGCCCTTTATACTTAACCAGGTTCCTAGTAGAATTTTTACATGTGCCTCTGCATCGTGTAGAAACCTAAAGTATTGAATTGGGAGGGAAGAAGTTTTATTAGTGACTTTTAAAAGGCAGGTTTTATAATCTGATTTCAAGAAACCAGTTTTTTTGTTATGTTTTGTGATGTCACTCACCATCAGTGTCGTTCTCCTTTCTCAGGTGGGGACAGAATTTACCACAATTTTGTACAACTTCATGTGCAACTCCAGCTGCGTTGGGGGCATGAATAGGCGCCCCATTCTCATAATCGTCACTCTGGAAACCAGAGAGTAAGAGACACCATCATCCTCATTCTCTCATTGCCTGCCATGCCTCTGGATTGTGTCTTACCTTGTCCTGTGTCGCCGTCTTCTCCCAGTGGTCAGGTATTAGGCCGCCGTTGCTTCGAGGCCAGGATCTGCGCCTGCCCAGGCCGAGACCGAAAGGCTGACGAGGACAGCATCCGCAAGCAGCATGTAACGGACGCCACAAAGAGCAGTGAGGGTACGAAGCGCCGTAAGTAGGGCTGGGGCTGGTGACGGGCTTTTGTACTTTGGTCTTACCTGGTGAAGACCCTCAAACGCTACACTCGCAACACTTGGTGCTCAGTGAATGCTGCCAAACTCTTCACATTTCCCCTTTGCTTATTTCCCCCTCCTGCTCTGGCTTAGGCGAACTGTTGATCACACGGCCAGTTGTAATCACACTTTCCTCTCCTCTTTTCAGCCTTCCGCCAGGTTTCCCATGGCATCCAGATGTCCGCCATCAAGAAGAGAAGATCTACAGATGAGGAGGTTTTTTGTTTGCCTGTGAGTTACTTTCAGAGACTTTCTTTCAAACATCATTCTGAGTGTCTGAGCTGCTTCCTGACCAGTGCCTTTCTTTTTCTTACAGATCAAAGGCCGTGAAATTTATGAGATTTTGGTAAAAATCAAAGAGTCTCTGGAACTCATGCAGTTTCTGCCGCAGCACACTATAGAGTCGTACAGGCAGCAGCAGCAGAATCTCCTTCAGAAACAGTGAGTACTCGCTCAGATTCATAATGAAGTCATGCTCATTTGTTCTCAGGCACATTATGAAAGACAGACCTACATTAATGCAAAGTTCACCCTCGAATTCATGTGAACTAGTTTCCTTGTGCTGTTTTCGAGCTGTGCTCCCTCTGTCTCATCCTCACTGAACTGCTCGTTTGCTTGCACAGAAGCTTTTTTTTTTTTTTTTTTTTTTTTTTTGGATGAAATTGTTCTGATTAGACTGCAGTGATGATTTAACCAACTTAACATGACTGACTTGTTGCCGTCAGAGTGGATTGCACTGATAAAGGCTATGCATGAGATTTTGTGATTTTATTTATTGCTGCCGCTGAAGCATTGCAGCTGATAATAATTGCTCTTAACTGGGTGTTATTCAGTGTTTCCCAGCAGCTGAGAATTTACCCAGAACTTACTCACCTTCGAGGGTGAGCCTTGCATCAAGTAGAGCTGTTTTTCTTTTCTCTGCTCTCTCATGGGATTTGAGCCAAAGCTGATGAATCGTGACAAATGTACCTGGCTATGCTTTGTTAAGGAGAAGCTTCCAAAGATTCATGGTAACGCCTTTGGGTGCTTTGCCAGGTTTGCACAACAGCAACCAACAAAATCCGTGCCTCGGCCTCATCTATTCACCCTGAGCATAATTAAAACTGTCTCACAGACGCTCATGTTCACACACACTCTTCCTCGTCCACGCCCATTTCACTATAAGCTATGGAAAAGAGGAGATGGGTGTTAATGATAGTTTGACAGCCCTATGATGATAATTATTGCTTATGTTATAGTTTCCCATTAAGAGACTGGCAGGCAGCCTCACAGTGAGATAATGCTTGCATTTGCTGGTTTTCACCTAGTCTACCTGTTGCTATCAGGACATTTAATATTGGTAAACTCTCTTAACTGTCATTTAATGAGCAGACTTAATCGTGCATGCCGTGTTTTTAGTGGATTTGTTGAACATGTTGGATTTTAACTCAGATTTTTGTCATGTCTGAATATTAGAAGGGAAAATTTCCCTATAAGATTTACTATGTTCGCCCTTTTTATTTTGTCATTGTGCATGCTTTTCTTAGTTTTCTGGCCAACATACTTGCTTGTGACTTTCTTCTGTAATTCACAACCCCTACAGTGTTTCACTCACAGCCTTTTAAATAAAAGGTTCTGTCAACAGCAAATGTTTCAGGCCCTTTTTTTTCCCTGCACGGTGTAAATGCTCAAGTACACCAGTCTGCACCTACCAGTACTGACATGCTGGGATCTGTGTTTGTAGAGTGCCATCTTCTGGACAGAGTCATTAGTGCAGAGCATAGATGTTGAAATAAAGGCATAGTAAGCAGGATTTTGTTGTTCATGTACAGATTCATAAAGAATTAAGAGTCTAAATCATAATTTTTGACCCACTAGAAGTGTGTTGTGGCTCTGCCTGTATTTTCTTATGTTTGGTGTGTGCACCCCCGCAGCACTCAGGTGAGGTCAGGGATTAATTAAAACATAACCACCATCCAAAACACAGAAAATACATAACTATAGCAAAATGAGAGTAAATCTAGGGTTGGCTAGTAGCCGACAATCCTGCATGGTACACCTCCGAGTTACAGCTGCCTGTCACACACACTGAGTGCACTCTTCTGTGTGTATCTTTCCTCATTGCTGTTTTTTTCCCCAATAAAATGTTATTGGAGCTCCTTTTCTGAACCTCTGGGCCTCATCTGGAGTCTCTCCTCTCTCCTCTCTCCTCCTCTGTCAGTGAGCACTTATTTCTGCCTTCTCTCTTCTTTCTGGTTCCTCCCTGCAGTCTGATAAAAGCCCGTCTTGGTAGCCAGCTCATGGAACCTGCAGGAGAGCAGAGGCGGCGCTGCAGCTCCTCCTGAAACTCTGCTCCACACATTCCTCCTCCTGCTCCTCCTGAGTCACTCGGACCTCCTCTCTGTCTCCTTTTTTATCAACTTTTTTCTGCTCTCCTCCGATTCTACCTTCTGCGATTCTGGGAAACTTTCTGTTTTTATGATCTGCTGTGAGATCATGGACTATCACTTCTTCAGCCGTTATACAGTGGCAGTGTGACATGCAAGCTGCAGCGCTTCATGCTGGACAAAGCCTTTTATCCACTGACATGGACTCTGAAATTCATGATATAACTTGTAGACTGATTTGCATGCGTCCTTTTGTCCATAAAAAGTATATTTTGTGATGACACTTTGTTCAGGTCATTTATTTGTTGCGTAGAGTCTGTTTGTGAAACGTTCAGCCTCTTGTGGTGGCTGAACGTTGGACAGGAACCAAGCTGAAACTTCTGTTTTCTTATCGTACTTGACTTACAGAGCTTATATATGTATGTGAATGTGTTTTGCCTTTGCATCGTCATGAGAGCTGGACTCACAGAATCTATGTGGCGCGGGGTTTTGGGGGGAAGAGACTTTATTATCGAGAGAACTTTTTGCTAATGCTGGTCATGTTTTATAAAGTCACTGCAGGACAGTTTGTGTGTTTTAAACTTTCCTCAGTAAAATGTCTTTTAATATAGAGAGAGTGGCAGATGTGAGCACATCACACAGATGTGAGCGTTTGCCTCTGTGACCATTCTGTTTGAAACAGATTTTGTTATTTTTGTGGGTGCTGCACTCTTGTCTGTCAGAACATAATAAATTGCTTTTTTTGCTTGAGCCCTGTCCTTTTCTTTTTCTGCTCTGCTGAGACGTGGTCAGTGTGAGGAGTGAACCCTCTCTGTTGGTCCAGAAATTAAGTTTTGTTACAGTAATATGCTAAAATGCCATTATCAGTGATGTTCATATTATTAAAGGAGAATACTGACGAGGTCTTTGTCATTAGATGTGAGTGCTGCTGATTGTAACGGCCTGTAACCTCCTGTCTCCCGCCCCAGGACTTCGATGCCGTCTCAGCCCTCCTACGGCTCCTGCTCCCCAACTCAACCCGGAAAAGTCAACAAGCTGCCCTCTGTCAGCCAGCTCATCAACCCCCAGCAGCGTAACACACTCACCCCATCCAGCATGACTGGAGGCCTGACTGACAGTAAGTGTGCCCCTTTGTTTCTCTTCCTGTCTATCTCAGGCCGTGCCCCCCCCCACCCCACCCCCCCCGCCGGTCGCCTTGTCCCTCGTGGGCTTGTTGTAAACTTACAAAGACTGCATGTCCGGGCAGGCAGGAGGGGACCTGAGCACCTCTCAGCCCCCCCTGACAGAAAGCTTCCTCCTCAAAAAGAATGTGATCCCTGTGAGACTCTCCCGCAGGTCCTGTTATGATGCATTATGTGTCATGTTGAGAGTAACCTCTGCATGTCTCCCTCCCTCGCCACCCCCCCTTCCATGTGTGTTACGTAATCTCTAAATGGCAGAGCAGTTAGAGAAAGCTCACAGTAGCTCCTTTTGTCTCTGCAGTGACTCCTATGATGGGCACTCACATCCCCATGAACGACATGAGTTCACTGAGTCCCACACACGCACTGCAGCAGCAGCTACCCCTGGTGCCTTCCTCCCACTGTACTCCCCCTCCGCCATACCCAATGGACAGCAGCATCTCCAGGTACCTCATCAGACCGCAGCAGTTACATCTACATCTTCCTCTTCCCAGAGTTCAGTTTGAAATTCATTATAGGAAACACTTCATTTCAGTAGCACCTAAAAACACGTAGAAAGGGATTCACAAGACAGAAAATCCGGAAATGTATCATGCAGTAAAATATGAATAAATATGCAGTGCAGTCACCTTAAAGAACAAAGGCCCGATCTCCTTTAGCCTCGACCTGGGACAGTAAGGGCCATCCACACCATGAGTGTAACATGACAGCAGGGAACAGTGTTGTTTAAATATCTTTGAGAGCAACTTGATGAACGATAGAAACACTGACAGCCAATCAGAATCCATATGAATTTACAAAGTAACACCACTGGAGCCACTGTTCGTAGAAGGTTATCTGTTGGAGTTATCACTTTTAATGTGGACGGCCTTTCAGTGTGTATTCACCTCCAAAACCTTTGAGCGTTCTTCTCTACTGACCCAAGGTGGAGAATAATTTTCCGAAGTATTAAAGGCTTAAAAATATCCTGTAAATGTAAAAATGTAAAAAGTAGAATTTTACGCTCGCAATGTTTTTTTATTTCCTGTTTATGGGCAGCACCAACAAACATCACATTATATATACATACCTAGAAGAAAGCAACCACACAGGCCTGAAATTGTATTCTAGAATCTGAAATGTGTTTCTCATGTATTAAATGATTTTTCTCAAATATTTTTGCCCTCTATAGCGCACTCTGAATATTAGAGTTTTAGCAGTAAACCTGTTTTGTGGTATCCCGTGGTGAGAGCATCGACAGTTATCATACACTTATCTTACCTTTATGTTGTGTACTTTCAAAAGGGAGTTTTTTTTGTTTTTTTTTTTTACACATACTTTATTATTAAAACTAGTTTCATGTTTTGATTATAATAAAGCATTTGTTTAACCCATTGAAACCTGAGCAGATTGGTTTGGTTTCTTTTAAAAATGAGAAGAAGGCAGTGAGCAAAGAAAGAAGATATATATATATATATATATATATATATATATATATATAAAACTAACTTACTCCAGGTTTCAGAAGGGTTCACCAAAAAAATTCCTTGCTGTAACTGATGATAGATTTACACTATATACAGTGAAACCATATTTTCTGAGGTTATCACACTATGACAGTCTTATACCGTTGCAACCCTGTTGAATATGTGTGTTGCTGCCAGTACCAATATTTTTTTAAAAGGTGGAGTCAGTGATTTTAATACAACATTGTCAGTGAATACATCCTTACAGTCTGCTGGCTCAGTGTTTCTCAAGTGGGGGTGTGGGCACCCCTCAGGGGTACTACGGAGTACTAAAATGTAATTATGATAAACCACATATATATTTAATATTCCTGATTTCAGTGCCGTCATTAACAGACATAAACTGTTATTTGCCGCAACAAATGCAGTCACATTGTGTTCTGAAATCACAAAGGCGGTACGTTATTGGAAAAAAACAACACAGACCTGACACTATCTGTAACATATAACTATAAGTGACTCATACAGAGAAACACAACGCTGTCATGCTGTGCTGTACAGGACGGGACGGCAGTGGGAGTGATAGAGACATTATAGGAAGGAGCTGACAGGATGGATGTATTTGTTTGGGTGTTGAGTTTCAACAATGTTTAGCCCAAATCACTGACTGCACCTTACAGCTAAAAAGATACAACTGTTTTTGTGAGCTTGAGTCTGAAACTTGATTGAAAGTCAGTATTTAAAGGAATACTTTACTTGTCTCAGGGCAGAAGCCCAAAGTCAGCAGCAGTTTGATGGTCCCACCTTTTACACCTCCTCTCCTCCCTTCCTCCCACAGCTTCCTTATACGGCTGGGCTGCGCAGGCTGCTTGGACTACTTCACAGCACAAGGCCTAACCAACATCTACCAGATTGAGAACTATAACATGGAGGTGAGCCCTTGCCTATCCAACACGAGTCAATTGATGGGTTAGAGAGAAGAGTGGCTCCCCCTGCGAATACTAACGCTCCCCTGTGTAATGACCATTAGGACCTGTCTAGGCTGAAGATACCCGCGGAGTTCCAGCACATCATCTGGAAGGGCATCATGGAGCACCGACAGGCCATGGATTTTTCCCCACCCCCCCACATAGTGCGCACCACCAGTGGGGCGTCCACCGTCAGCGTGGGCTCCTCCGAGGCCCGAGGCGAGCGCGTCATCGACGCCGTGCGCTTCACCCTGCGCCAGACCATCTCCTTCCCGCCGCGCGACGAGTGGTCCGACTTCTCCTTCGACCTGGATTCTCGCCGCAACAAACAGCAGCGCATCAAGGAGGAGGGAGAGTGAGACGACCGCCGTCTTACTCTCTGTTTGTTCCCCTTTCTCATTTCACGCCTGCTGTTGGAACATTTCTGGTATTAGTACAAACGAGTTCAACAAAAAATCATATTCAAATAGAAGTGCACTTATTTTCATTCTTGTTCCGGTTTTTGTTTTCGCCGAGGAGAAATACACGGTGTTGAGCAAAGGTGCATTTTATTATGTTCTAATTTCTTGAGAGCACTTAAGAAATGCTGAGGATTTCAAGATTGCTTTGAGTTTTTTAACTGTTCATGATTCATTCCCATTTTAAAGCATGACTGGAAACAGAGCTGGCATTAGAGGGCTTATTAGGGCTTATATTTCTGCTATGGGCCGTAGCAAAACTGTATTTTTATTTGTAATGACTTTTCACTGTTATGGTTGTGCACGTTAGTCAGGTACACTGGTTTTTATTTGTGGCAAAGATCAGCATTGATTGTATACATTTCAAACATTTCCTGTCAGAAGTATTATGTCAATTGATGGGCAATTTGTTTTTTCTGCTGTACCTTCTATATTTTGCTTTTTTTTATGTCTATTGTGAGACCAATGCATCACATTTTTGTGTCAGGTTGTGAAGTAAGTGTTTAAGTGACAGATGGTCATTCATTTGATGTAGCCATATATAGGCCTAATGCTCTTGACCCAGTGTTTTACAGTAAATATGACTGATGTCCTTTTGTTCTTGTACTGCTGTGCAAAAGTGGTTGTGATTGCATTAAGGAGCAGCTGTTCGCTCTACAGTGGATGGTTAGCGCAAGTATTTTTTTATTTTCTGTTCATGAACCATGTTTTGGTAGAGGTGTATTTCATTTGATAACTGGCCAAAACCTGATATAAGTGTATATAAATTTGTATAGTTATTTTTTTTTTGAAAGTCTCCCTAAAGAAAAAGCATGATTTTCGTCATGGAACAAAGGATAGTGATGTGAATACTGCCTGGTAGCCTGACCAGTGATGACAATGTTTGAGTACACACAGTTTGTGTGGACGCTACAGTAGCCAGGAGCCCATGTTCAACTTTTTCTTAAGTAACCAGCCTTGTTAGAAAGCAGAGATCATCTGCAGTTACATATTTTTGTACGATGTAAATATGTTGCAATATATCATGGATATTTTGATATAAATCAAATAAATATCCAGATTTGCTGTATTGCATGTTAGTACGTCTTTGTGTCAAATTATTTTAAGTGTGGCTTCATTGAAGATTTTCTTTTGGGAGTTACAGAAACTACTGACACTAATGTGTGAGGATTTACCAAATCAGATTTTGATTCTGAGGGTTAAATCTTGAAATTTTACTTTAACATTTCATATTGATGTTATCTACATGTTGCCTTTGTGCCGAGAATCAAAACCATTGCAACTTCTAAAGTGCCTCTGAGTGAGATTAAGTATGTAATGAATGAATTACGGCCTGGAGGAGGAGAAATCTTTAGAAACTTAACAGCTAAACTGACCATGTTAAATAATTTTGAAACAAAAATGATAAATTTTAGATTATCAGTTCTTAAAGTTTTGACTGAGTGCCAGTTTAGGGAGCCAGAATATGATTCAGTTCTGTGCAGGAAAAGTGCACACAAAACTATTTTGGTCTGTCTAGTTCCACATTAAATTGCCAAGTTTCCCACTGAAATTGCGAACTTAAGCTAACAGGACTATCGTTGATGACTGAATGTAATTCACTCAACACTTGCATGGTGCCACTAGTTGCCATACAGTCAGCAGCTTTCTTAAAGTTGAAATAAAAGTAGGTATTTAATGTCACATTCAGGCCACACAGAAAGTTTCTAGGGCTGCAGCTGGCATTTTGAAAAACAATGTCCCTGTTACAACGATCTTGATGATATTTATGTTATGAATTCTTTATGAAATTATTATAGCATACTGTAATACAAACTTTTTATGGCTCATTTTTGAAAGGCTTTCCCATGCGTAATACTAAAAAATTACATTTTTGATGAAACTTTTTTTTTTTTTTGCAATACTGTACAATTACATATTTTTTTTTTGTCATACTATACTATGACATTTTTAAGGATTCTTTTTGACATACTACACTGACATTTTTGATGAACATTTTATCCAAACTGTATTACATTTCTGATGAAAATTTGTCATGCTATACTATGACATTTTTTAATGAATATTTGTTGCCAACCTATACAGTGACATTTTTTATGAATTTTTTCGACATACTATACTATGACGTTTTTATCAATTTTTGGTCATACTATATTATGATGTTTTTATCAATTTTTTCGACATACTATACTATGACGTTTTTATCAATTTTTGGTCATACTATATTATGATGTTTTTATCAATTTTTTCGACATACTATACTATGACATTTTTATTAATTTTTTTCAACATACTATACTATGACGTTTTTATCATTTTGTTTCGACATACTATACTATGACATTTTTATGAATTTTTTTCAAAGTACTATACTATGACTTTTTTATAAATTTTTTCGACATACCATACTCTGACTTTTTATCAGTTTTTTCGACATACTATACTATGACATTTTTATCACTTTTTTCGACCTACTATATTATGACGTTTTTATAAATTTTTTCGACATACTATACTATGACGTTTTTATCAATTTTTCGACATACTATACTATGACATTTTTATCACTTTTTTCGACATACTATATTATGACGTTTTTATAAATTTTTTCGACATACTATACTATGACATTTTTATCACTTTTTTCGACATACTATATTATGACGTTTTTATAAATTTTTCGACATACTATACTATGACATTTTTATCACTTTTTTCGACATACTATATTATGATGTTTTTATAAATTTTTCGACATACTATACTATGACATTTTTATCAGTTTTTTCGACCTACTATATTATGACGTTTTTATAAATTTTTTCGACATACCATACTCTGACTTTTTATCAGTTTTTTCGACATACTATATTATGACGTTTTTATAAATTTTTTCGACATACCATACTCTGACTTTTTATCAGTTTTTTCGACATACTATATTATGACGTTTTTATCAATTTTTTTGACATACTATACTATGACGTTTTTATCAATTTTTCGACATACTATACTATGACATTTTTATCACTTTTTTCGACCTACTATATTATGACATTTTTATAAATTTTTTCGACATACTATACTATGACATTTTTATCACTTTTTTCGACATACTATATTATGACGTTTTTATCACTTTTTTCGACATACTATACTATGACTTTTTTATCAATTTTTCGACATACTATACTATGACATTTTTATCACTTTTTTCGACCTACTATATTATGACGTTTTTATAAATTTTTTCGATATACCATACTCTGACTTTTTATCAGTTTTTTCGACATACTATATTATGACGTTTTTATAAATTTTTTCGACATACTATACTATGACGTTTTTTGTCACTTTTTTTTGACATACTATACTATGACGTTTTAATCACTTTTTTTTCGACATACTATACTATGATGTTTTTATCACTTTTTTTCGACATACTATACTATGACGTTTTAATCACTTTTTTTTCGACATACTATACTATGATGTTTTTATCACTTTTTTCGACATACTATACTATGACGTTTTTATCACTTTTTTCGACATACTATACTATGACGTTTTTATCACTTTTTTCGACATACTATACCATGATTTTTTTCGACATACTATACAATGACTTTTTTATTACTTTTTTCAACATACTATACTGTGACTTTTGTCGACATACTATACTATGTTTTTATCACTTTTTTCGACATACTATACTATGACGTTTTTTGTCACTTTTTTTTGACATACTATACTATGATGTTTTTATCACTTTTTTTCGACATACTATACTATGACGTTTTTATGAATTTTTTTCAAAGTACTATACTATGACTTTTTTCGACATACTATACCATGACATTTTTATGAATTTTTTTCAAAGTACTATACTATGACTTTTTATCACTTTTTTCGTCATACTATACTATGAGGTTTTAATCACTTTTTTTCCAACATACCAAACTATGATGTTTTTATCACTTTTTTTCGACATACTATACTATGACGTTTTTATGAATTTTTTTCAAAGTACTATACTATGACTTTTTTCGACATACTATACCATGACATTTTTATGAATTTTTTTCAAAGTACTATACTATGACTTTTTATCACTTTTTTCGTCATACTATACTATGAGGTTTTAATCACTTTTTTTCCAACATACTATACTATGACGTTTTTTGTCACTTTTTTTTGACATACTATACTATGATGTTTTAATCACTTTTTTTCGACATACTATACTATGATGTTTTTATCACTTTTTTTTCGACATACTATACTATGACGTTTTAATCACTTTTTTTCGACATACTATACTATGTTTTTATCACTTTTTTTTCGACACACTATACTATGACGTTTTTATCACTTTTTTCGACATACTATACTATGATGTTTTTATCACTTTTTTCGACATACTATACTATGACGTTTTTATCACTTTTTTCGACATACTATACGATGACTTTTTTATTACTTTTTTCAACATACTATACTGTGACTTTTGTCGACATACTATACTATGTTTTTATCACTTTTTTTCGACATACTATACTATGAGGTTTTAATCACTTTTTTTTCGACATACTATACTATGACGTTTTTTGTCACTTTTTTTTGACATACTATACTATGATGTTTTTATCACTTTTTTTCGACATACTATACTATGACGTTTTTATCACTTTTTTCGACATACTATACGATGACTTTTTTATTACTTTTTTCAACATACTATACTGTGACTTTTTTATCTACTTTTTCGACATACTATACGATGACTTTTTTATTACTTTTTTCAACATACTATACTGTGACTTTTGTCGACATACTATACTATGATGTTTTTATCACTTTTTTTCGACATACTATACTATGACGTTTTTATCACTTTTTTCGACATACTATACGATGACTTTTTTATTACTTTTTTCAACATACTATACTGTGACTTTTGTCGACATACTATACTATGATGTTTTTATCACTTTTTTTCGACATACTATACTATGAGGTTTTAATCACTTTTTTTCGACATACTATACTGTGACTTTTGTCGACATACTATACTATGACGTTTTTATCAATTTTTCAACATACTATACCATGATTTTTTTCGACATACTATACGATGACTTTTTTATTACTTTTTTCAACATACTATACTGTGACTTTTGTCGACATACTATACTATGACGTTTTTATCACTTTTTTTCAACATACTATACTATGACTTTTTTTTAAATCAATTTTTCCTGCATGCTATACTATGACTTTTTTTGACATACTATACTATGACTTCTTTATCACTTTTTTCAACATACTATACTATGACGTTTTTATCAGTTTTTTTCAACATATTATACTATGATGTTTTCATCAGCTTTTTCGACACACTATACTATGACATTTTTATCACTTTTTTCGACATACTATACTATGACTTCTTTATCACTTTTTTTTGACATACTATACTATAACGTTTTTATCATTTTTTTCAACATATTATACTATGATGTTTTCATCAGCTTTTTCGACACTCTATACCATGACTTTTTTCGACATACTATACTATGTCGTTTTTAATCACTGTGTGTGTGTGTGTGGTTTTAAGGAAAACTGACAGGATGCACACATTGTAGCTGCCATACAAAAGAATGAACAAAGAGAGGAAGGCAGCATACATAGCCTCTCATTAACAGGAAGTGATTGCACCTGAGGGAGGTGGTTCCTCTCCAGGCAGGAGGTTTGTTTTATCCTGTCTCAGGTGGGTCAGGTGATCTCTTTCTGGGGACTATGACATCATAAAATGTCATAAAAATGTATTAGAAGTCACGGTGTGCCATTAATGTCAAAGTATATAATGTTAGAAAAATGTTCGTTAAAAAAAAGTCATAGAAAATGTCATACAATACTATGAGTTCTTAAAAATATTTCTATGATAAACCTTACTATTACTTTTTTAAAATTACATTTTCATAGCATATTGTCCTATATTTGTTTACACATTTTTTGATGACATTTTTAAGCCCACTACTCTTACATTTCAATGACATATATAGAGTATTTTTTTTGGCATACTAATGTGACTTTTTTATGACATACTATACTGACATTTTTATGACATTTGTATGGCATACTAAACTATGGTGCTTTTGTAAAATGACATTTTATGGCATATTATCCCATTAAAAATTTTATGGCATCTCTACGATGACTTTTTTATGACACTTGTCATGATCTCTTTAATCCTATTTTTAATAACATACTACATCATTATTAGAAAGCAGAGACTATCAGCATTTTTACATTTTTGTACAATGTACTGTAAATATGTTGTAATGTACCATGGGTATTTTCATATCACTTTGAAATAGATATCCTAACTTGCAGTATTGCTTGATAACACTCCTCTGTCAATTATTATTGCACTGAATGATTTATTTTCTCCTGACACTGACAAGTGAAATTACTGGACTAAGTTTTGATTCTGAGGGAGGAATCTAACAAGTCAAAAATGTAGTATGACATTACGTATTGGGGCCATCTAAGTGTTGTCTTTGTGCTTGTGATTTCAACCAGCTAACATTACAACTTCTGAATGACTGAGTTTCTATGGACGCTGACAATGACGGTGACATGATGAAATGTAGACATTTTTTACCTGCTCATTCTTCAAGCTGACACTAGGGGGAGTAAAGAACCCACAGCCATGAAGTTTGTGACTGTAACGTCTCACAGCTCTTCTGTCAGTAACAAAAGCAATAAGGTGGAGACGTGTACACAAGATGAAACACATCAAGTCAGACAAAGTGTTGTGTCTTTATCTCTACCTTTATTTCTCCTGAGCGCCAAATGTCAGATTTGTCATCAATCTTGTTCCTGTGCACTCGCTATTTACATAGAACATAGACGTGTGTATGAGCACACTCATGGTTCACTCACTCTATTTACATTCACAGAAAAATACTCATCTTTTTACATTCTGTTACATTTTTACAGACTGTGAGAAACATCGTGATCAGTCTGTGGGGGAGTCCTGGCGTCTGGCACAAAGTTACTCGACCTCGGCCACGTGAGCGACCTCCACCTCCATGGTCTGAATCACCTCAGGTGCTTCCTCTAGCTTGCCGCCCGTGATGCCCTGCTGCGCCAGGACGTAGTTCACGACCTGCATGATGCCCTGATCAGAGAGCGTTGCCACTGAGCCGTCGCTCACAGCCTGGGCAGCCTGCACGGCCTCCACAGCCTCCACTGTCTCCTCTGTGATCAGCACCGTCTCTATCTCCTCCGAGGGCGGCTGCTGGGCCGGCCGGAGCTCAGGAGGCAGCTCTGACGCCAGGATGCTGACGGCGTGCTCCACCTGGGTGCCCTGGTTGTGGAACTGGAGGGTGTCCTTTTCTAGCATGATCTTCCCTGGCAGGTTGTCCCCATGGTACTTGGTCATGTGTTTACGTAGAGTGCGTGCGTCGATGTGGGCCTCCTGGCACATGGGGCACACATATGGTCGCTCTCCTGTGTGTGTGCGGACGTGACGCTTGAGAGAACGGGCGTCGGCCCAGGCGACACCACACGTCAGACACTCAAATGGCTTCACTCCTACAGGAGAGGGGGGAGAAAAAACATCATCAGTCAAAAACAAATGCTTTAAATGAGCTTCTGTGAACACACCAGGATTTAGACTCGTCCCGTCACATCAGGAGTCTCACCCTGGTGGTTGTTGATGTGGCGTCTGTACTCTCTGAGCTGAGTGAACTTTCTTCCACACTGCTCACACTCCCTCTCCAGGTTCTGCTTTACTCTGCCCTTCTTCCCATGAGTGGCTTTCTTCACGTGCCTCCTGAACAGAGCCTTCTCAAAGAACTCTTTCCCACAAACGTTACACCTGAGGACACAAATGAAACATGATTTAGACTCCAACCTGTGACGTCCTGGGCACCAGGGGTGGGGGAAGAAATCTGATTTGTAGATGCTTCGTGATTCTCTCTCGACAGATTATGTCTCAATGCAGAAAACCAAATTCTCTACATTATGATCGCCAGTAACAGTAAAGTAACACTGGGCTGTATGTTCCTCACGATAGGAGGACTAGGCTACTTCCTGGGTTTTGGTGAGGATGGCTAAGCTGAGTTCTGTTTGACTTACTTAAACGGCTCGGCCACACTGTGCGACTTGACATGGGAGTACCAGTCCTTCTTCCAGCTGTAGCATTTCCCACACACCTGGCACTGGAACGGCTTCAGGCCCATGTGCTTGTTCATGTGCTGCTGGAGATCTTTAGCTTCGTAGAACCTCTTATCACAGCTGCAGGTAAAACATCGTCTATATTAACGCCTTGTCCCGTGGAACATGAATCGTGTCATTAAAGAGAGACCAGCAGTTACTCACTGAGCACAGCCAAATGGACGGATGTCAGGTTTGGGCTGGTGCTTCTTCAGGTGTTTGCTTAGAGCTGAGGCTCGATGGAAAGTCGCTCCACATGCGTTGCATAGGTACTTTGATTCACCTGTTGAGGAATTTCATGGTTTATGGTGAAAACAGCCACAAATATCTGGTTGAATTTACAGTCTTACAAAAGGGTCACGTTATCCAACTTACAATTTCCTCACTTTCCTTTAGAGTTTGTCCGCCCATGCAGGTAGTTTTGGATAACTCCGCATTTCTACACGTGAGTTTTAAAGGGTATTTTTTAACCTGTGCAATATTTTTTCTGTGTTTTTGTGTCTAAGTGATGAATGGAAACAACAATTTTTTAACTCGGTCCAGTATTGTGGGCTCTGCTGCAGACGGCGGAGGGGAAACTGTCTGCAATGTGACCACTCGGGCCATTGATGCATCTTCAATTCACATCCGCTAAAACGTTCAGATATTCTCCAAGTGTCTGACAACATTATGGAAAGGATCGATACAGAGACAGACCTTTGTGTTAAAGAGTAAGATCCTTTTTATTTAACCAGAAACAGCCCCAAAATCACCATCGCCAAACCCACCAGACTCCATTTAAATCAAGAGTAATTTTATCGTGTATAGAGTCAGCATATTTTCACATTTAATTGGGTGAAGTAAGAGCTTATTACAACCAAACCAGAGTTGGTGATTTGTTGGAACAGTTGAAACACAAACCAAGATGCTTTTGTGAGTTTTATTTTGTTTCTGATGACTTTGAATGAAGTGTGTTTTACGCTGATAAAATTCCTCTTTATTTAAATGAAGTCTGGTGAGTTTGAGATTCAACAAAAGTGATCTTACTCTTTAACACAAAGGTCTATCTCTGTAGGGATCCTTTCATAATGTTGTCAGACACTTATAATAACAACTGGAGCCTGTCAGTGACAAAAACAAACACTTTTAGTGGACGTACATTGACGGTGCACAAATGCCCTGACTGGTCACATTGCAGCCTGTTGGTCTCGCTCAATGCTGGACAAGTTTGAAAAATTGTTGTTCCCACTAGTCACTTGATTTTGGACTCAATGGATCGCAAGTGACTCACAAACACATCAAGTTTGTAAAGTACACACTTAACTTTTAAGTGCAGTGAATTTCCGACACAGCGTTTTTATTTTGAAGTGCCACTTCCTGCTGTGGAGTGAGTGAGTAATGGGCGGCTACTTGACAGAGACGGCAAACTAGCTCGACAACATGGCCAAACGCAAGTGTGACGCTGAGTGTATTAAACTGTGTGGACCTTGAAGTGATGACAAGGGAGAAATCTGGACCAGTTGGGAACCACTGCTTTAGGTGACACTGAGAGCACCCAGGAGAATGTTGTGAGTGTATGGGTACATTTTCTGTCTCAGAACTGAGAACATTCTGTGGGTCCACAAAATCAGTCTCCCATCAGCTGTCTATGGAGCAGCTCCAAACTCTATACTTGATGACATCACACAATTATTGATTAGACTTTCCTAGGCCATGGAAATAACATAATCTAATTCTTAATTTAGGGGGTGCTCCCCTTTAAATTAATATTCTGCTCACCACATCGTCATGGCAATTCACTGTGAGGTTCTGCGTCATTTTATTTTATTGGCATATTTTGGCCTGGCAGCTCACACAGTTCATTAGCTGCTCTCTCACTCTGACAGCTGCCTCGGGCTCTTTGTGTAAGTCACTGTCCACAGGAACACAAAGTGCCCGACAGTGTGACATCACCTGCTGGATAATGTCCTCTCTGTGACCATTACGTCAACTTTGTTCACAGACCTTTTTTTTTGGACTTTTTTTTAGTGTCTGACTTTATGCTGAATTATTTTCTCTTTATTTCTACAGCACTGACATGTTGATGACATGTTGATGACATGATGCTGGCAGCTTTACTGTAACATTTTCTGATTGTTTCAGGTCCCTTAATGCAGTTACTTGAACATGACGTGATGCCCTGTGGTGTGAAATTTGTTTTTTTTCTCTTGGATTACAATTTTGTGCTGAAGCTTGCTCACAAACGGAGATGAAGTAGAACCCTCACACAGCAATTTGCTACATGCTTACAACATGTTTGTGCAGTTAAAGCCCAGTTCAGACCAAAGATTCGTGATGAGATGAAATTGTTTTAGAAAGATGCAGAGAAAAGTTGCAGTGGTGTGATGTGGCCGAGAGCACCAAACCAAACCAAACTATCTGCATGGTTGGGCGCCAAATAAAAAAAAATCTTTTGTAATTTGGGTGATGAACTTCAGTCTGCACTGACCTGTGTGGAGGCTGGTGTGCTCCTCCATGCTCCGCTTGCTCACAAAAGACTTCTTGCAGTATTCACACTGGAACTGTTTGGTGACGTCGTGCAGCGCTCTGTGCATCTTCAGGCTGTGTTTGTGGGCGAACGTCTTGCCGCAGACCTTGCAGGAGTGAGGCCGCACGCCCGTGTGATTCAGCATGTGGATGCGCAGAGAGTACAGCTTCGGCAGCGTCTTCCCGCAGATGTCGCACACAAATTCTCTTCTGGTGTGCGGCGGTAAAGTCTTATCATCGAAGTCGCTCTCCGCCTTGACTTCTGAGCTCTGTTCTGCTGAGGGTTTGGGGATGGGCGCTCGCTGGCTGCTCTGCTGCTTGTGTCGGGCCAGGTGGGCGCGGAGTGAGGCGGCGTACTGGAACTCTTTACTGCACAGCTACAAGGACACAGACACACCATAGTTAGAACTGTTAGTGTACGGGGGCCACGGTGCACACAGCTGCAGGCTAAACACACAGTATTTAGACTGATGCACATAGTGTTTATTTAAAGTTCACAAGCACAAATTCTGCCCACAAACTTTTCCTTGTGCGCTATTAACACAACAAGCTTACTGGCGTGCAAATCAGTCGCACTATGGTGAGTGCAAACATTAATAATGTAAGGTGACATGTTGGCAATCACTGATACTTACGCTGCACTTGTATCCACGAGCTTTCTCATGTTTTAATGAGTGCATAATGAGAGAGTAGCGTCTTTGGAAGGACATGCCGCACTCTGAGCAGGTGTGCTCTCCATCGACGGCGCTCTCTGTTGGAGTTTGGTCTTGCTTGGCTTCAGTCTCTGGCTCTGTCACCTTGGTCGCAGCCTCGTCTGTGTCCATCTCTGCTGTCGCCACGCTCTCCACTGCACCAGCCTCTGGATCCACCACCGACTCAGACACAGACTGTCCTTCACCACCCTGAGTCTCCACTGGCTGCTTTGGTGGTCTGCCCCTCTTACCCGGCCTCGGAGACACCTATAAACACATTCGTTTCATTATAGCTACCAATTTTAAAACTTAACAAAAATCATTCATATGTGATGCATCACAAAATGTAAAGATGTACCTTCGGAGTGGCGGCACGCGGCGGGGTTGAACTTTTCTTCCCCTCCTCTTCATCCTCCAGCCCCATGTGTAAACGTGCATAACCGCCCTCTGCAATAGAGCGCTGCCTGAGTCGTCTTTTGTTGGGGTCATCTGACGTCATCTCCTGCTTGTCTCCGTGGCTTTCATCAGCAGAGGGATCCTCCTCCTCCAGTGGCGTGAACTCCTCTACCTCCACATCCTTCTTCACCTTGGCTGGACGCCCTCGTTTACGCTTCTGGGGTGTAGGTGCTGATTCGACCTTCTCCTGAGGCGACGCAACTGCTTCTGATGCCAGTTTGACGACCTCTGAGGGGCTCGCTTTGTCTGGGTCCACGTTTATAACAAAGGCTCCTGCTTCAGCGACCTGCGGCTGCTCCATCGCCAAACAGGCTGACACCACAGCAAGAGACTCGCTGGCTCCCGCCTGTCCACTGTGGGTGACCACAGTCATCGTCTCCGCCTCCATTCCTTCTGCAATGCGGGAGATAAGAGTGACAGTCTCTCCTGGCTCGGCCTGACCGCTGTGAGTGATCAGAGTCATGGTTTCATTCTGTCCAGTGTCTCCATCATGCTCTTTGTCTCCCTCTACAGCTTTAGTGACAACCGTCATCGGCTGCTGGATGTACGCCTCTTCAGCAGATGTGACAAAAGTTAAAGGCTCGCCTGTTACAGCAACACCACTCTGTGTGACCACCGCCCTGCCGTCACTCTCTATGGTGACCATGTAGGCATCAGAATCAGCCTTTAAGCCCTCCTGAGCAGCCAGCTGGCTCGACACCACAGTGTGCACGTCTCCTTTCTGATACACTGTCAGCTTCTGTTCCTCCACCTGCTTGTGCACAGACTCGCATATCTGCAGCACCTCTGTCATCAGCAGGTGCCGAGCCAGGTTGGCGATATCTGCCATGACGCAGAAATTAAACGTAAGCATCGAAGTGTAGGCAAAATCCAGCAGCGGCAGGAAGCTGGCTTTGGTGAAACCTGGAGAGAGAGGGATGAAGGTTAAAACTGAGCAACTGTGCAAAGTGTTTCTGAACAGGAAACAACAAAGTCTCACCAGAGAGGTCGACCACAGCTTCGTGTGTGGACACAGCGCCCTTCTCAAAGAACAGCTCGTTGAAATATTCGCTGCACGCTGCCAGCACAGATTTGTGTGCTCGGTACTCCTCTCCTTCGATCAGCAGGGTGATGTCACAGAACTGATTGCTGAGGCGCTGCTGGTTGAGTTTGTCCAACATTGTTTGGCTGTGTTTGGGCAGGAACTGGTTCACCTCGCCTTTACTGTCCACCTGGAAAGAACACACACAACACACACCAACAAAACTCCATGAACAAAGGGCAAACAATATCAGACCTCTGTAATTATCAGAAACTAAAGATCTGTGAAACATACAAAGACCAGCTCGTGCTTGGCCGTCGCCTTGGCCAACTTGGGTCTCAGTTGACAAGATGAGTCAGTGAAGACTAAAGTTTCATCTCCCTCTTCTTCCTCCTCTTCCTCCCCCTCCTCCTCATCATTCACGCTGGCAGCCGCCCTGCGTCTCCCCACCCGAGAGAACAGTCGAGGTCCAGAGCCGTCATCAGCGCTGCGCCTGGTCTGGCAGTGAGCACACTCTCTGATGTGGTCTTTAACATGCTTCAGGATACCTGAGGGCGACAGAGGACACGTCACTCAGCATTTTAAACTTCTTCAATCAAAATTAGAGCTGCTGAATCTCCATATTATTTTCATTATCCGTTAATCTGCCAAATATTTAGCTGTCATAATCAACCAGAGCCCAAGGTGACATCTTCATACCGACTGTCTTGTCTGATTAACGGTCCAAACCCCAAGAATATGTAATTTATTATCTTAGAGGACAGTGAAAAACTAGAAATACTGATATTTCAGGCAGTGAATGTGTTGCATTTGCATTTAAATAAAAATGTCCCCAGCTCAGTTTTGCTTCCTGTCAAACAAACAAACAAAAAAATATATAAATAAATAAAAGTGTAGAAATGTGTATTGTTTGAACGATCCGAGTGGTGCATTTACAATCAGTTTGGGAGTGCACAAGCAAATTCCCGTCCGTTTCGTGGCCTTCGTACGAATTCTCAAAATTGCAGGGAATAGAAAGATGATAAAAGAAAGAAGGTTACCCTGTCTGAGGTTACTGGGCACAACAATTAATCAGAGTATTATCATAATCGCAACATAGACTGGTGCAATATTCAAACTGCAAGAGGCACAATTTTTGTTAAAGACAAAATATGTGTCACAATGTCATCTATATGAACTATTGTGAGGCTGCAGAGATGTACAGGCCCACAACTCATATTCTAGAGAGTACAGGGGAAAAAAAAAAAAATCACACCACAATTCCCTCTACAGCTGGGAATATTATCTCAAATAAATAACCACAGTTAGATATTTTTCCCAAATCGCTCAGCCCTAACTGGGGAGAAAACTGGAGGTCATGCTTTCAGTGCCTTGTTTGGTATGATTCCTTCCACAAGCCCCAAAAAGGACATCACAGCCTAGAGGCTAGACTTCTAATTTTGACCATCTGGAAATCAGTGGCACCTCCCTCTTATACACACCAGATTTGAAACTTTCATCTCGCTTCCTTTTTTCAACTTAAACTGCAGAGAAAACTCTTACCAACCCCCTACTATGTTTATTTTTTATGAGAGATGCTGAGAACTCAATAAGGCCAAACTAGGCCCGTGAGAGCAAACAAATGAAGGGGTAAAACATCAGTAGATTATATGCTTAATATTTGACCTGGGGAAAAACATTGCGGAGAGCATAAAACCCTTTGAGTTGTCTTAATGTGTCACATTAGAGGATCTGGAGCTGGGGAATACAGAATTCTGGAAACACAGATACGATCCCCTTGACACCTACATCCTCAGGTCTGCAGGGAAGACAGTTTTCCACAGTGGCGGAACAGACCTCTGCCATTTAAACTGCATTTTAAAAGCCCATCTACCTTTGTTCTTTCATAATTCAAACTGCAAAGACAGCCCTCGCTATTCCCTTAAAACGTCAGATCATATCAATTTTATATCAGCATTTTTTAAGTAAATCTTAAATCACAGGAAGACAGGTATTAAATGTCTATTTAAAGAATATAGAGCTGGGGAACAGGGGACTTTGGGAACATACAGATAACCTGATATATTTGTATATTCCTCTTTCACTGAACCATGATTGAAAATACAAAAAAATGTTTAAAAAAATCTACTGTTTTATTCTTCAATAACCTCTACCTCACTGTTTACTAAAAATTAAACTTAAACAAATTTGCTAATTTCTTTAATGTATTTGGTTTTTTTTTTACTTTTTAATGTATATACCAGCAATATGTTATTCTGTATATTTTTGTTAAGGACGCACAATAATGTCGGCATGTCATCAGTATCAGCCCATATCAGCTTTAATCGGCAAACATGCTTTTTCTTATTTTGCACAATGAATGGATATTACATACATTGAAAACTATTGTATTTCATGTCTCCATCTGCTGGTGGGTCATCACAATAAGAGTATGCATGCATAATACGTTAATTCCACTACAGAAGAGACTTGATGATCACTGAAATTATGTGGGGAAAAAATGGATATATTGGCATCGTTAGTGGTGGGAATCAGCCCAAGACACACGATACAATATTATTACGATACTTAAGTCATGATACAATATCATTGCAATTTTAAATATGTTGCAATATGCTGAGTATTGCGATAAAATATATTGGGATTCATCATATTTTTTCAACTGCAAAATTACATTATTCTTTAGTATCTAAAGTTTAATTTGTATTTGTAATATTAATCATTTATATAATTAAACAGATACCTGGCACTGTGTGATGATACAATATTGCCACACAAAAATATCGTGATACTATGCTGTATCGATTCCCCCCCCCCCCCTAGTTATTGGCCTAATGAGATGTTATATATCTTGCATCCCATATTATTGTATTTTTATTTTAATCTAGTATATTATAGTTTAGATAAATATCTATACTCAGAGAGTGTGCTAAGTTCTATTTTTCTATTGTAACATATTAATTCCTCCTGGTGTGATATGTGTATTACTTTTTTCTATTACTGTTTCAACTACTTCAAGTCCTTAAATATATATTAAATTGAATAGTAAAGCTAAAACAAACCGTTAACATCTTAATGTAGGTCCTCGCTCTTTTAACCCTTTGAAACCTGGAGAGACATCACTTTTCTTGTGCTGCTTTCAGACACCTTTCACAAGTATTTAAACCTTTGAACAAAAAAAGATAATGAATTCATATTAATTCAATGTACAATAGTGAATACTGTGTATGCTCCTTGGCTGGGCCAGATGTGCAAGTCAGTCTATACTGCTGCTGCTCTTATTACACTGCACTATATTGTTATTGTCTTTTGCTGTTTTTGTGTGTAATAGCCCAGAGATCACAAAATGTCGTTGTACTGCTGTGCAATGACAATAAAGGCATTGATTTGAATTGAATTGGATTTAAAAAAATGTGTAATGGGAAAAAGGGCAATCAGCAACTTGTAATAAATGTCTGATAAATTGCAAAAAAAAAAAAAAAAAAAACCAACAGATTTGAATAAAAAAAAATCGTAAAAGAAAATAGCTAGGGAATATTTCTAATTATTATTATTATTACATATTTAAATCTATGGTACAGAAATTTTGTAATTTCCTTGTTGTTGTTGTTTTTTTTTTACTAATTTTCTTGTAATTCTTTTGGGTCATTTCTTTTTTT
The DNA here is from genome assembly GCF_011397635.1 of Epinephelus fuscoguttatus. Classification (NCBI taxonomy): domain Eukaryota; kingdom Metazoa; phylum Chordata; class Actinopteri; order Perciformes; family Serranidae; genus Epinephelus; species Epinephelus fuscoguttatus. Next base: position 37,897,767 of record NC_064761.1, read on the forward strand.
GTTGCTCATCAAGCCAATTTGCTCAGGTTTCAAAGGGTTAATGTTTCTTATCTTGCTCCTCTGTGCTCTTTATTTGTGTACGTGGGGGGTACTCCAGAAAGCAGGTTATGTGAAAACTCAGAGTAAGTTAACCCTGAGATGAAGGAAACTCTGAGTTATCCGTTCCAGAAAGAGAGGTAACTGAAACTCTGAGTCAGTCACCATGGTAACAGACTCTGTGAACATAACCTGCTCGCTGACAGGTTTTCTTCAATAAACCCTGAGTTTTTCTCTGTCTCCTCCCTCTTACACGCCGTTTCATTTCCTCATTCATTCAGTCTGTGTCAGAGCTTTACCGTCTGTCACAGTCTAAATCCTGCTGGATATTAGTTTGTTACTCAGGACTGTCTTAAGTTACTGAATTTATGCACATCAGTCATTTCTTTGGACATCAGTTTTTGTCTTAACATTCAAATATTACACAGCGAGAATTCACCCTCAGCTCAGAATCAAACCTCTGTCCTTTTTATATTTATTATTTTGTATAACACTGTGCACAAGGATCAGACTGTCAGTCTGTCAGAGCAGCTCCCAAATGTTCCTTTCACATAATGTGTAGGTCTAATTATTTAAATTTTAAAAATCGGTATGAAGCTTTAGACACGTAGTATCAGTGACTAATGATCTCTATCACTGATGTCATTGGTCGCAGTGATGGAACATAATTCCTATAGCCTAATATTGGGGATTATATGTTCATATTTCTGAGTGAGCAATGGTGCAGCATTTCACTGTCTTTCCATTTACTACATTTGTAGCTGAAATAAAGTCACTGAATGCTGTTGAGTCAAGATACAAATGTCCAACATTTTAAAATCTACTGTATTTTAACCTCAACGTCTTTTCAGGTGCAAATCACCAAACATATTATTACCGGGTCAGACTGTGAGTTTACAGTCATGTCTTTATGTCTCTGATCTATAGCCTCGCCTATATGTTTTAAATCTTCCTATTTTTCAGTTGCTGCCTCCTGTTTTTCCCCATCAGATTAAATCTGAACAAATACATTATTGTATATAATTAATATAATGTAGCCTAATGTATCTACAGCCTGATACACAGTCAGATTCCACCACTTTATCTTCATTAAGGAAATGTAAGTCTGATAAATGATGACTAAACGGACAACACTGAATAAAACTTTTTTATTAACTTTATGGTTGACTTATTTACACTTTCCTCGCTCTGAATCAGGCTCTTCTTTTAAAGATAAACGTGCACCGTCTGCTACACGTGCATTAATATCTCTACATCCACTGGATTAAAATGGAGGCGCTGTCTTTTATTTACCTGTTGCCATGGTGAATCGTGGAGTCGGAGCTCCATTGATGATGGCTTTTTATTGTCGGCTTAACTCAGAGTGAACATACTCAGAGTTGACTTAATCAGCTGTTCTCAGAGTTTCCCATCTCAGGGTAAATCAAGTCAGAGTTCAGGGTTAGACTCAGAGTTTGTTGAACCTTCTACCTGGAATACCCCTCTGATAGTTTTCGTTTCCATTTAGTTAAAAACATCATTTTACTCTCTGATGTTCAACAAAATGTTAACTTTATTGTTCTTTTTTTATTTAAATGTGTTGTAGCATCATTACCACCACCACTGCTGCTTGAGTCTATCTTCTGTCTTTGTACATGTGTGTGACTTGTTCTGTGTGTTCTTGTGTTAATAAAAGAATACATGCACTCAAACGCAGCACTTTATTTCACCACTAGATGGAGATAAAGTTTAGTGACGTATTTGTATGACGGGTAACGTTACAAGCCTTTATGTTTACACCGGTCTGGCTGATTTAATCACCTCACAGAGATTATACCCACATATCTAGATGTGAGTCCAGTGTGTTACCTCTCCACCAGTACTTCTGAGAGATGGTCTCCCAGGTGAGCTGCTGGTTCAGGTGCTCCCCTCCTTCGCTTATAATGTGCGCGTCGTTGATAAGTTCCTTCCTCCGGCTGTCCTGCAGCACCACCTCCAGCTCCGTGAAATCATTCTGCCCCTTCAGGCGACGCTGATAAAACAAAGTCCCGTTCCTCACAACGTAGCATGTAGCCGCTTTGCGTATCTTTCTCTTAGTATTACCGGGCGTCCCCGGCGCATATGGCTCCCGTTCATCGGTCAGATAGCGTATGATGGCCAAGTAGCTTTCTTCACTCGACATGTCTCAGCTGACCCGCGCTTTTTTACGCTCAATTACGGGTTCCTGTCGAAGAGGAAGGGCCCTCCCCGGTTTGTAAAATAGAGATATGAATTTTAAACGGCGCTCAGACGGTAGATAACGTGAAACTGAAGTAACCACAACAACATTTCAAATTGTTTCCTAAGGTGGAACTGCAGTTCGCAACCGTCAGGGTAGACTTGCCCGAACAGACAAAATGGCTGCTGCACAACCGGAACTAGCGTCAGCAATGGCGGAAGCTCGTCGTGATCATTTTCCACCACAAGAGGGCGCGATGTGCAAACTAATAAGTCCATGAACTATTACAACACCATAAATTATTATAAACAAAGTTAGATTAATTAACCCTCCTATTATTTTTTTTAAAGCTTTTAATAATGAATATCGCATGTATTATAAATTGTAAGATTGTACAAAGTTATTAAGTTTAAATGTACAAACACTTATTTATTATTATTATTGTTTACCATGTCAGCATTATTTATGTTTCTTATTTGTTACTGTTATATTTTGGGCATTTTATTTTATTTAGGATTTTAATACTATGTTTTTTAAATCTGTGTTCAATCTGCCTTGTTATTGTAAAATTGATGTTCAATAAAAATGAATTTTTTGTTTAGTTCAATGGAATATTTTATTGTTTATTTCACTATTTACAATTGAAGCACTTCAATTCATTTTTCTTATTATTTATTGTCATATTTGAGATATTTTAAATCTTTTTACTTCTCATAAGGATTTTAATACTGTGGTCAACTTTTTTTTTTAGGTTTTATTATTTACTATTAAATCACTTTAATTTATTTATCTTATCGGTTGTTGTTATATTTTAGATATTTTATTTTATTTTACTACTCATAAGGATTTTAAAACTGTGTTCAAACTTTTTTTGTTATTTACCATTGAAGTACTTTATTTTTCTTATTTGTCAATATATTTTAAATATCATTATTGTTATTTATTTATTAATTTTAATTCTGATAAGGATTTTAATACTGTGGTCAACTTTTTTTTATTATCATTGATATTTTATTTTATTTCATTTTATTTTCTACTCAAGGATTTTAAATCCTTTTATTATTTTTGTTATTTACCATTTAAGCACTTTATTTTTATTATTTGTTGTTATATTTTGAATATTATTATTATTATTATTATTATTATTTATTTATTTATTTAAATATTAATAGGAATTTTGATACTGAGTTCAACCCATCTTGTTGTTGTAAATTTGTTGTTCAATCCAAAAGGAATATTGTATTGTTTATTTTATCATTCCCTATTTAAGCACTTTAATTATTTTCTCTTATTTGTCATTGTCATACTTTATTTTATTTATTTTTTCTACTCATAAGGATTTTAATGCAAATTGCAATGCAAAAAATTGCAATGCTGTTTAATAAAAAAGTATATAGGCTTTGTTTAAAAAAAAGTTTTAAATAATATACATACTGTATCACTGCAGTAGTCATTCTGGGACTGTTGGTTTAAAATTAAATATACCTAAGCAGATTTCTCATCATGTGTTGCAGCCACATGCAGAAGTTAAATGAAGAAATTCTGCAGTATCTTGAGGTACATTAACTCTGGGGGCAGCTGTAGCACTACATGACACTGAGGTGGTTGAGTAACAGTGTGAAACTATTCTTCCTGTAACACTGCATCATTCGTTCCAGTCACAACCTACAGCAGCTGAGATTACTGTAAGTGCCCTCACACTTGTACTGTAACACTGTCACACTCATACCGACTGTACACACATGGTACATGTTTGGAGACAGTTCAGTTTTTACACACATAAGAAAGTGGGGTCAAACTTTTTAATATAAAGGCGCTTCACCCATGACCTCCCTATGAGGGCCTTAGATTTAGAAAACAAATACCCAAAGCTTAGTTAAAGCACCAAAACATTCAGCATGATTGCATGCAGAGTCGGTTTGGAGCCAAGGAGAGTGAGATGGCAAACACTTTGCTCCTGTGTGAGTCCTTTGAGTCAGCAACAGCAGCAGTTTACACCACTTGAACCCCCAAAACCTTTACTCAGACTCTCCTTTTCATCGTCCAAGTTTAATCCAAGGATGATCCAACAGTTTCCATTGTTGCCCCCCAGGCTGTGGAACAGTTTACCTCTCACTGTCTGGTTTTCCATCTCTGTTGGCAATTTAAATTGTGTGTTATAATGTGCATTATTGAATAAAGTTGGCGTAACTTGACTGGCATTACTCAAACGTTACTTCCCTTACTCTTGAGTAACGTGAGACGAGGTTTTGATTCATTTCCTGTATGACAGTATTTTGTGACATTAGTCAGTATGAAAGTAGGCTAACGTTCCTTTATATCTTTATAAACACACACAATCAGGTTTTTCCCAGCATTAATATTTGACATTGAGGATATTAGGCTGCGTTTTACATAATCAGCTTGACACCAGCCTTGATGCGCTAACCTTCTCAGTGCAGGAGATAAGTCATGTATCTGTTTCTGCTGCTGTACACGACACATATTGGCTTCAGTTATGGGATGAACATCTTGAGTGTCACTTATCACCTTGTTTCTTTAGATAAAAGTCTCTGCAACAGGCCAGCTGACTGCGATTAGTAAGAAACTAGATAAAAGATGTTACGTTTCCAAAAACAAATCATAGGTTACAGTTGATAAGTGATGATAAGCAACAGGGAAAAACAGCAAGTCTTAAGATAAGAGAAGCTGGAAGCAGTGAATGTCTGACTTTGTACCATAAATGAGCTTTAAAGGTCCAGTGTGTAGGCTTTAGTAGTGTTTTTTTAGTGTATAATCACCTGAAAGAAATCGCCTAAGAAATGTCATGTTTTTATTACCTCAGAATGAGCCGTTATATCTACATAGAGAGCAGGTCCTCGTCCACAGAGATTGCAATGATGCACCGCCATGTTTCTACAGTAGCCCAGAACGGGCCATTCGCATTTTCACATCAGCCACCACAGTTAGCAGCGTTGGAAAAACACTTATTTTTTTGAGCATTAAACTTCTTTATTCAGTGTTTTTACAGTTTCAATCACTTGGTCCGTTTGTTTGGAAGAGATAGAGACCTCTGTGGGTAATTTAGCTCTTAGTAAAAACCTCCCACACATCTTGATCTTATCTGGTTAGCAGCTGGTTGCAATATGCAATTCTCACCACTAGATGCCACTAAATCACCTTGATCTAAATCCTACACACTGCTCCTTTAAAGCAGCTCAGAAACCTTTGCTGTCAGTTCAAAGTTATGTTTTCACCCCCACATAAACTTAGGGGAATTTGAATCAGCCCCCTTTCTTCCATCTCTTAGTCACACTCAGATGTCACACATGAACTGAAAGAAACACTTTCAATCCTCTATTCTTGCATCATCAGAGTTGCACTGACAGGCCTTAGTGTGGCACTGCAACCCTCGTACAAGTGTCTGTGTGTCACACATAATAGTTTAAATACCACTGCTCTGCTATTTTTCTGAATCACTCTGACCCGCAGTGGAGGGGAGGAGCTACACACAATTTGTTGCTCATCCATGTGCCACATACCAAACCTGACTTCAAACACTGGTCAGAAATGTGTCTCACCACTGCATACCAGCACCCAGAGTTACACTGACTGGACCAAGGGCGAATTACGGTTACAGCTCAAAATAAAGTGATGTATTTGTTACTGCCGCCCTGGCAAGGACTTCTGAGGGTGAAATATTTATTTTCACCTGGTAATGTGGAAATAGCTGCTAGATACAAATACCCTGTTTACTGTCTCAGTGTCAGACTAGCAATGAGCAGACCAATTCTTTTCAAAGTGTTGGTTTCTTCAAGTTGATGCATGTAACCATAACCTTTTGAGTTTTGCTATGTTTTGCAAAATCATCTCAGTCACCTTCGCATCCCTGTGCTGCGTTCATGTGGTGTCACAATAATTTAGAAAATGAGCTCCTGATCATATTTCATGTCTCACCTAATCAGTGTCTTTTGCTCTGAGTGATAAAATACAACATGTCTTCTCTGTAGCGTCCATGTTGATTCCACATTACAACTTAAAGGCGCAGTGTGTAGGATTTAGTGACATCTGGTGGTGAGGATTGCAGACTGCAACCAGCTGAAACCTTTCCCATGTGCCCAGCATGAACTCTGAGTAAGAATACCTTCAGTGTTCATTGCTCAGTAGGTTTTTACCGTGAGCCGAAATATCTGCAGAGGTCTCATCCTCTCCAAAACAAACAGAGCAGGGTTCTCATTTATGAATATAGCATTGGAACAAAACAAGACCTGAAAGAGGCGTACGTGTGATTTATACAAACAAACGTAATGGGAGAAACTTTCACCCATACTTACGAACACTTTGGAGACAGGAAATTGGCGATGCAGATTGTGAGGTGGAAGCCTGATTGTAGAAACTGTCGAATATTTTTTGCCATTTTTGGCTTTTATCTGTAGGTATATCTTCATTTTTGATCCCACACATTGTTTTTATAAATGGTGAAAACATTAAATAAAGCATTTTCCTGTTGCAAATCAGTGTTCTTTTAACACTGCTGCCTGCAGATGGGTGTCTAATTACAGTGGCCGGCGCAAAGATGCAAAAATGTGAAAATGTGTTTGGTTTGTCCATTCTGGGCTACTGTAGAAACATGGTGGTGCAACATGGTGGAATCTGTGGATGAGGACCAACTCCCTATATAGATATAAATGACTCATTCTAAGGTAACAAAAACACAACTTGTCTTATTTTCAGGTGATTATAAACTACAGAAATCATACTTACTATATTCAATTTCTGCCATTTTACCCCCATAAATCCTACACACTGGGCCTTTAAAGCTCATGAAGACTGCAAAGTCAAAAGAAGACCATCCAAGGAGGATGTGAATGCACCATTGGCTTCCACTCGCAGAGGACAAGTCGGGAAAGTTGAGAAAAGTCGGGAATTCATAAGCACTCAGACGTTTGACAGGGTGACTCGTGACATACCAGACCCTAAAAAGAGTTGTTCAAAAAGAATTGTTCGTCCATTTTTACCCATCACTGTGTCAGACACATTTCCACTTGTTGTCATGTCTTTTCAGCCAACATCTTGTGCAGCTCTGAGCTGCTTCACAATCCGCCTTTGTTGCCTAAACTAACCATAAATCCCTGACTCACTGAGTAAACTGGTGGCTGCGGACCCACAGCACTCAATACCCACAAGGAGTGAACCTGCAGCTCTCTTTTCACTCTCTGCCACCACAAAAGTGAGCCTCTTCACTGCACAAAGACAGAAAAAAAGTGTTGGACTATTAGATTATTTCAGGTCTTTTGTCATGCCCGTCTTGTTTAACTTCCCATACAAAGCTGATTTGGTGTATTTGGTTCCCCCTCCTACAAGGCAGAGATTTAATATGTTTATTCTCAGTTGCTGTTGGCAGGCACCTCAACACGTGTCGCTGGGTGTTTACATGAACGCTGGGAAAGAGGTTATTTGCATCCTGTCAGAGTGTTTCTGTGTAAGGGGACATTTGTTTGCTCCACCCAGACATCAGTTGAGGTTTATTAGCACATTGCAGGTTACTTGAATCTAATTTGTGACGCCTTCACAGTCAAACTTCTCTCCAACAAAGCCCCGTCTGTTCACTTTCTCTGCTTAATCCGCTGACACCACGCTGCTTCATAGCTGTTCTGCACATCTTGTCACTTCCTCCCAGTGAGGTATTCACTCAACTGATCATTTCCTCCTCTCTAGAGAGGTATTGTTTGGTTTTAAGCAGGTTTTCTGGTAAGAAGACAAAGGCATTCGTGACTCAAAACAGGAAGGCTGGTGTGTGTTTCAGATAGGTTAAAAAAAAAAAAAGCGATGCTCCTCTGCCAAGAGTTTCATGCGTATGCAAAGAGGAGGGAAATTTACGGCATGCAGAGTTGTGCCATAATCAAAGCAGAAAGCTTAAAGGGATAGTTACACTTTTTGAAAATACGCTTATTTGCTTTCTTGTTGCTGAGTTAGATGAAAAGACTGATGTCAGTATCATGTTTTTACAATAAATATAAAGCTACAGCCAGCAGCTCATTAGCTCAGTTTCTCATGTTAAGACAAGAAATGTGGGGACTTGCTACAGTGACATGTTTTAAAGTAAAAATCTGCCTACCAGCACCAATAAGAGATTCATTTTGGAGAAACATATATTCACTTTCTTGCTGAGAGTTTGACAATAAGAGCAACATCACTTGGATCTTCTCATCTGACTCTTGGCATGAAATAAATGTATTTCCCAAAATATCAGACTATTCCTGTTAACATCGCTGACACCTACGTGCTTCAGCAGGAACCTTCAAAGATCCTCAGATTAAACAAACACTTTTTAACTTTTACTTCACATAAGCACCCTGGGTCTCCTGCACTTGACCTACATTAAGTCTGTGTTGACTGTAGCTGCTGATCTGCTTTAGTGCTCTGTGTCGCCCAGTTGCTGGATCAGACTTTAGGCTCATTTATGCACATTCACAGACACGGACAGAGCCCTCTGTCTGTATTCTGCGTTCATGTTGTCTGTATTTGTGCACGTTTTCTGAAATCTTACGGATGGAGATAAAGTGGAGCAGCTGTGTGGGCAGTGTAGCCAATAGCAAGACAAGCAAGACATAACAAGGACATTTTAAAAGTGGTGTAAATTTTTGACGAGAGGTTAAGCGAGTTATGAGAGTTGAAATATCTATATGATGTCACTTTGCCTGGACACAGGGACAAAAAGTTACTACTGAACAGCTGAGAGGAGGCTGGACGGGTATTTAATGTGAGTTGGAAGTAGGGAAGGAAAAGTGGAGTTCTGTGTGAGATCAAAACTTTTGGTGCAGCCCTCTAGTGGATGTATCCAAGCCAACAAAATGGATGCATACAATGTTTGAAATGGACCTATCTAGTCAATAAAGTTTCAGCCAAATAGCCAGAAAAAAAGGATATGTTATTTTTGTGCTTTATTATGTAGTGGATATGTCTAAACTTTACATCTCAACAACCCTGCCATTAACGTGGGTTTAAGTTTAGGTTTAGGCACAAAAATCACTTGGTTATGGTTCGAAACGATCATGTGTTCATTCAAAATACCTGGTTATAGTGGCACAATCACAGCTGGAGAAGTTGTTGATGTCGCGGTATAGAGAGAGCCACTTTTTGTGGCACTATCCTGGCAGGAAACGCAGCGATGTCTCAGTAAAAAACAACCGCTTTTCATGGCATTATCCCTGGTGGAATAAAAAACACCCACATGTGGTGACTAAAAAGACACTGCAAACTTTAGAAACATTGATATGATATGTGACTCCTGGTGACTGGGCTGAAAGTCTCCACTTCTATTACAGTTACCTCTTAGATTGTCAGTAGCTGCACCAAACGGTGATCAGCCTTTCATGTAGGTTCCACAGATTTCGACATCACACCAAAGCACATTCTCCTGTCCTAAAGGTAAGATCTGGAGGATTTTCAAACAAAACAAAATATAGACATATACAAATGAAATCCTGGTTAATCATCACCCATGGGCTTCTACTAATGTGTGGTGGTGACTCTGTTTGCAGAGCTCCTGCCCTTTAACTGTATTTTGATGTTTTTGTGAGCTCGGACCGCTTCAGCCCGAGCGTGTCCGAGCGTGCACCAGCGCGAGCCTTGCCTGAACCTCTTCTGTGAAGCCTTCTTCCGTACCTCCGGGCTCCGTACACCCGGGAGAGTTGAGCCTGATAGGAGGGGCCGAATTTGAATGTGTGTTTACAAACAGCAACTGGAAAATCCTCCAGACCCTACCTTTAAATAAATCTCCTTGCTGGTCTTTATCTGTGCCGTTTGTGTCATACAGTCTTCCCAGGGTTTTTTGACAAGCGTCTGCGATAAAGCTGAAATCGGCTTTCTGTCAGAGGTTTGTCTGGAAGCTTCCCTTTGATGAAATAGCTGCCATGTAATCTATATATGCTTTTATGGGCTGCCCTCTTTCCCTATTCATTACGCACTCTGATGCCTTCATCACTGACTTCATTGCCTTCATCGTGAATAAAAGCCTCCTGTAATAGCGGTTTGTAATGCTCCCTTACCACCGATGTCCATTCTCACTCGAAAGCCTAATAATCTCTTGGCACAACTCAAATAATCACTGTCACCACTACTATCACTTGTTCTTTGATTTGCACCCATCCACAGTCTATCAGAGACACATTTTAATGCTTTCTTTCAAACATCTGTCATGTATCGTACACCTCACATGACTCACAGACGTCCTCAGGTTCTCCTCGTTCTCTAACCTTGAAATGAGAGTAAACATAGCCTCCGGCACTGCAGACCAGAGTAATAGTACTGATCGGCGCCCCTATTACCCGCATGGTTGGTCATTTGACATTTGGTTGTATATTTGCTGTTGCATCTTTTTCCACTCTCAGTTGAAGCAAGCCAGTATTGACTGTAAACAACATAAATTATTTTGTGTTCATCCTAAAACCAGAGTTCTGACCTTGATATAAAATGATCAGGATCTCTTGAAGGCATTCTGGATTTGAGACCATCTTCACTGCCTCTATTTGTTGATATAGTCTAACACTGACCATTTTACTTACTCACTACTCAAAAATAGGAGTATTGTATTTGTCTTTTATTAGTGTCACCGGCTCAACTGTTTTGCCCTTTAAGGGCGGTGGCCTTGTGGGTAACCTGTGAGGGTGTGACATGTGGAGAGAAGCAGCTCTCTTGGGAGTGTCATGGTGAAGACGGCAGGCAGCACATAGTGATGATAGCTGCAGAGTTAAGTGTCAAGGTGAGCTCGGGGCTACTGTTCGACCTCATGAGAAGGACATGTTTGGTGGTGAACATTGCAGTAATGCTATTGTTAGTGAACAGAACCTAAACGCCTCACCAGAGTGGTCTGGACAGCTAGAAGCTAGTTACCTCCCAATAACTAGCCAAGCTGAAATTCATTTTAATAAGCCAGCATGTTCCCAACTCTGGTTTGGAGCCGGTAAGCTGTCACCAAGACAGGAAGCATTAGGATACCTTTAGACAGAGCCAGGCTAGCTGTTTAGTAGTCTCGCTTTGCTAGTCACCTTTCTCAAGAAAAGAAAGGTCTGGCTGGGCCGACTCTCACTTTAAGATTGGAGAAAAAAACGCCCTGGCTGCTTGTATTTCTTTCAACCAATCACAATTGTTCTGGGCGGTGCCACAGCAACGGTGTGCTTGCAAAAATATTGCCGGGGGGAAACAGATTTGGTATAACACGCCCACAAAAATATCGCCTACAGGACGCGAACCACGGTCAAACACTGCAAAAGTTAGTAAAGGACGTGTTGAAAACGGTTGAAAATGGTTGGGATGGGAACCAAGATGGCGCCGGTGAAGTCAGCAGCCGTCGTACCTGCTCCGACACTTTCTTTGTATATAGTGCTTTTTGCCTTTATTTTTAACTTATTTAGTTCACTTACCCTGTGTCATATCACTTATGACAGACAGGCACTCATAAACATTGGATTACAGCACTCAAACTCTTTTATACAACCATTTTCTTCCGACCCGGCTTGGCCTCCAGACATCCTGCGCCAGCGGGCCGACGCAAACAAAGGAGGACGCAGGAACCACAGGTCATGTAGACGGCCTCAGGGGAAAAGAGCTGGCGTAAGAGAAAGCCTAAGGCGGAGAGCACATCATACGCCACTGCCTAGTATTTTGCTAGCCAATGTCCAGTCACTGGAGAACAAGCTGGATGACCTCAGGGCCAGGATACAGTACCAGAGGGACATACGGGACTGTAACATCATCTGCCTCACTGAGACATGGCTGACTCCTCTTGTGCCGGACTACGCCGTTCTACCAGCGGAGTTCCTTACAGTTCACCGCACAGACAGAACGAGTGAGTCGGGGAAATCAAGGGGTGGTGGAGTGTGTCTTATGGTTAATAACAACTGGTGTGACAGTAGGAACGTTGTCCCTCTCTCAGACACTCATGCTCACCTAACCTGGAGCTCCTAATCTTAAAATGCCGTCCCCACTACCTGCCCCGTGAGTTCACTTCTGTCATCATCAGCGCCGTTTATATCCCACCCCAGGCGGCCACGGACGCTGCACTATCCGAGCTACATGAGGCGATTTCTACCCTTCAGGCTAGCCAGCGTGAAGCGGCCCTCATTGTAGCCGGGGACTTTAACAGTGCCAACTTGAAAAAGGTGATACCGGAGTTTACTCAACACATCGACTGCCCCACCAGAGGAGAAAGGACTCTAGATCACTGTTACTCCCCCTTCAAGGAAGGCTACAAAGCGAAGCCTCTTCCCCCCTTTGGAAAGTCAGATCACGCCGCTGTTTTTCTCATGCCTAAATACAAACAAAGGCTGAAGCAGGAATCCCCTGCAGTGAGAGAAGTGACGCGGTGGACAGACCAATCAGAGGCCGCTCTGCGGGGTGCACTGGACGCAGCCGACTGGGACATGTTTTACAACAGTGCGGGAGGAGACATCGAGGAGTTTACGGAAGTGGTCGTGGGATTTATTGGAAAAGTTGTGGATGATACCACGCCTAGGAAGACCATCAGGACTTTTCCCAACCAGAAGCCGTGGGTGGATAAATCTGTCCGCGACGCTCTGCGTTCCCGCACCGCTGCCTATAACTCGGGACTCGCCTCTGGGAACATGGAGGAATATAAGTCGGCCTCTTACAGTGTCCGCAGAGTGGAGAAAGAGGCTAAACACCACTACAGCCAAAGACTGGAGCAACGGATGCAGCAGTCTGACTCCAGGGGACTGTGGCAGGGATTACTTACCATCACGGACTACAAAGCAACACACACACCCCCGGTGAGTGCCGACACCTCTCTGGCTGACGAACTCAATAACTTTTTTGCGCGCTTTGAGTCGGGAAACCGACTGCCTGCTGTGCTCCCAGCCGTAGGGGAGGACACACTCGCTGTGACGGAGTGTGACGTGAGGAGGGTGTTTAAAAGTGTAAACACCAGGAAAGCGGCTGGACCAGACGGCATTAGTGGGCGTGTCCTCAAAGCCTGCGCTGATCAGCTGGTGCCTGTGTTTACATTGATATTCAACCTCTCACTCAGACAGTGTGTGATTCCAACTTGCTTTAAGAAGTCCATAATAGTCCCTGTCTCAAAGAAACCCCATCCCAGTAGTCCAAACGACTTCAGGCCCATAGCCCTCACATCACTGGTGATGAAATGTTTTGAGAGACTGATTAAGACATTCATCGCCTCCACTCTGCCCACTACCCTGGATCCGTTACAGTTTGCATACCAGCCAGACAGATCCACAGATGACGCCATAACCTTCCTCCTCCACAAGACCCTCTCCCACGTGGACACTGGTAAGGGAAACTATGTGAGAGTGCTGTTTGTTGACTATAGCTCAACATTTAATACCATAGTCCCTTCCAGACTGGTCTGTAAGCTGTTTGACCTGGGTCTGGACTCCTCCCTGTGCAGGTGGATCTACAGCTTCCTGACCGGCAGACCACAGGTGGTTCGAGTGGGTCACCTCACTTCAGCCCCCCTCACTCTCAACACTGGATCCCCCCAGGGCTGTGTGCTCAGCCCTCTGCTGTACTCGCTGTACACACATGACTGCGAGGCCACGTCAGATTCCAACGTCATCATAAAGTTTGCTGACGACACCGCTGTTGTGGGACTAATCTCCCACAATGACGAGACAGCCTATAGGAGGGAGGTGTCCCACTTGGAGGACTGGTGCCGGGAGAACCACCTCCTGCTGAATGTCAGCAAAACAAAGGAACTGATTGTGGACTTCAGCAGGAAACAGCAGAGGGACTTACATCCACTCATCATCAGTGGCTCTGAGGTGGAAAGGGTGGACACTTTTAGATACCTGAGAGTGACCATCTCACAGGACCTGTCGTGGACTCATCACTTACACACCATTGTGAAGAAGGCCAGACAGCGTCTCTACCTCCTCAGACGCCTCAGGGACTTTAAGCTCCCTCTCAAGGTGCTCAGGAACTTTTACACCTGCACCATTGAGAGCATCTTGTGTGGGAGCATCACCACCTGGATGGGAAATTGCACCAAGCAGGACTTCCTGACCCTCAGAAGGGTAGTCCGTTCAGCGGAGCGGACTATCAGAGCCCCCCTCCCTAACCTGCAGGACATTTATACAAAACGCTGCAGGTTACAGGCCAGGAAGATCCTGAAACAGCCCAGCCACCCCGGACACTCTCTCTTCTCCCTCCTGCCATCAGGCCGGCATTACCGCTGTCTGAAGACAAAGACTGAGAGGCTGAAGAACAGTTTCTACCCCCATGTCATCCGTCTGCTCAACTCTGAGCCTAAACTGGATTAAAAAACACTGCATTACTGCACTTTATTGACACAGCTGCAATATTGAAATTACATGTATATACACAGAGTTACCCCCTTTTAAGTTTACACCTTAAGTTTATAGTTTATAACTTATTTATTCATTTATTTTTATTCTATTTTATCTTAGTCTAACTTTCTCAGCTATACACTTATACTTATATTTTCTTATCTTGTGTGCTGTGTGAAATTCATGTTTTCTCCTCTACTGGCAGCAGGTATAAAAACACATTTCACTGGGCATTGTACTATGTATAATTGTGCATGTGACAAATAAAACCTACCTTACCTTACCTTACCACAACCAAAGGTGGTAGGGTGGGACTTCAGTGGTGGCTCGTTCCGCCCAATGAGAGGCTGATCTATGCAGCGAACTTCCGCCCACTCAGACTAGCTGTTTAGAGACTTTGTGCTGAGCTAAGCTAACTGAGCTGGGCCAATCTTCTCATCTAATGGTCCACCAGAAAGCAAATAGGCATATTTCACCCCAAAATCAAAAAACATATTTTTCCTCTTAACTGTATCAATTTAGATTGTTTATCAGTCGAAACAGTTTTGGCGTGAGTGTTGGAGATATCGGCCATAGAGATGTCTGCCTTCTCTCCAGTATAATGGAACTAGATGGCGCTCAGCTTGTGGTGCTCAAAGCGCCAAAACATATATTTGGAAAAACTCAACAGCAATGTCTCTTTCCAGAAATTATGACCCAGTTACTCAAGATAATTATAGGACCTTGTTGTTTCATCGCACGGAAGGAAGCATACTGCTAGCTCACGTAGCACCGCTGAGTTAGCTAACATACAGCTCAGCTATTAATTTTTATATCTGGCACTGTTACAAGCCAACTAATTCTCACTCCCAACTTTTCAAATACTGACACCTAGTGGCCCCGCACTTCAAAATTTGACACATTAGGTGCTCCTCGTGCGTCAGTTTTGGACACAAAGGGATGGAGTATCAATTTATGCTTGTTCCAGTTGTTCCAGTCTTTTCAAAATAAACTTCTGTTTTCACAAGAAATGTACAGTTTCTGATCATTAGATACATACTTTCACTTTTTTAACTTAAAGGCGCTGTATGTAAGAATGTGGCCAAAACGGTTACTGCACTCAAATTCAAAATACTGCCGCGAGTCGTGTCCGCTGCACGCTGGAGACTGATTTGTTTGCCCACGGGCGGCTGCCGTGGCAGGGCCGCATCGCCGCGTCCTTGATCTTCGGTTTTCCAGCGGACCATTCAAGCAAGTCCGGCTTCTCTGCTGCTAGCGCTGCTGCCGGGATACAGCGGAGGAGCCGGCTGCTAATGCTATGTACCGGGACACTGCTAATGCTGCTTGCCGTGCTGCTGTAGCTCAGTCGTAACTGTAACTGATGCTGAGACGCTACTGACTGTGTGACTGGTAGACAGCGGTGGGTGGCGCAACAGGCCAAAACACAAATTCAAAACATAAACATGATTTGCGGACCGTAAAATTTTTTTTTAAATGCGAATATTCTGGCTGTACTATTGTTGTCGGTGAGATCAGTATGTTATATGAACATTATTCCTTAGTCTCTGAGACATATTAGGATGATTTTATGACGATTTGCTTTATATTTCTTATGTATAGCTCCTATAACTTAGAACATATGTATAAAAATTTGTATGCTACACATAGAACACACTGCGTTATTGTGATAAGAATTCCTTTGGGATGCCGAACGTCACCGGTTAGAGCAGACACTCCATGTACAAAGGCTGTGTACTTGCTGCAGCAGCTGTGGGCTCAATTCTGACCTGTGGCCCTTTGCTGTATGTCATCCCCTCTCTCCTCCTCCTTCATGTTACCACTGTCCAGTCACATAAAGACCAAAAAGTCCCCGTAAAAACAATAAAAGAAAATAACTCCTTAACTTTTGGTTTCACACGGGACACAAACAGTGGGCTCCCGGGTAAAAGTTCAGAGTTTGTTTGACCTATCCAGCTCTGTATATCGCTGACCCTAAAAAAACGTGTCAAAAAATGTAACTGCATGGTGGGTCTCATACCACTGCTAAAGGATGCCTCTTTGAGTCAGTGTCTAACGCTACAGGCCATTTACCAAGTGTTGGTATTTGACGAGTTGGGAATGACACCAGGCTGCACGAACGCAAGCCTCTTGTTTATGGACAGATGCATGCTTCCTTCTGTGGGGTGATACGGTTGGTAGAAAGGAAATAGTTCCCACATGAAACTGAAAGGTCTGTGGATTATACTGAGTAACCAGGTCATAATTTCTGGAAACAGACAATGAGTTTTCCAAATGTATTTTTTGGCACTTTGAGCACCACAAGCTGAGTGCCATCTAGTCCCATTATATTACAGTGAAGGCAGACATCTCTACAGCTGATATCTCCAACACTCTGCAACTCACAGCAACACAATCTGGATTCATAAAAAGCTCGACAGGTAAGGGGAGAAATATGTATGTTTGACTTTGGGGTGAACTGTCCCTTTAAATAAAGAATATTCTTATGGACTGTAAGATGAAGCTTCTGTCTGACACATAATCACATGATGTACACAGTTAAGAGTTAAGGAGACCATTAATATGATTTTATGTGCCTGAGGTCTACAGTAGATTTGTGCTCTTGATCTGAGGTCTTCAAGGTCTAGGTTATCTGTTACCCTAATGGCTCTGAACTGGAGCTTAAAGGCAGTCAGAAAGATCTTGTGTCTGACCCAGACTCCTGGGAAAGATAAAGGTGTCTAACACCCTGAGGACAAACACAGCTGGGGAACAGAGCAAGTGGAGACTGCCTTATCTTTCATTGTCTTACTCTCGCTCTGTCCAAGGCCACACACAGTAATAGAGGGCTTGCTGTGGCTCTTCTGGCACTGAGTACTTTTCCATTACACGCTGCCTGAGGAGAATCTCTGTGCCAGCTGTAACTACACAACTAACACCTGTAGATGAAAACGTGTCTCACAGTTAACCAGTAAGAGTGAGAGATTATGATTAAGTGTTTTCTCGTGTCCTTTCCCAGCGATGTGATTCACGTCCAGCATGGATGACACTGGCAATCAACGCTGTTTGCCAAGGAAACCGAGCTTTGCAGCACAGAGGCGGCCGTGAATGGAGGATGATGATGTAAGAGCTCACAATCACGGCTCTGCTTATGTCACCACTTTTGCTTATCCTTCAGTGCTTTGTTGTCTGGCTGGCTGAGAGCGACTGATATTTTACGGGCATTTACAGCAAATTGGCTGTAATACAGCCGGTGTACAGCTTGTTTCTCCACAAGCCTTAAAACAGCCTGTGCTCTTTGTGGGAACAAATCTGTAAGACTGAACTGTAATTGGTTTAGTCAAACCGCACTGTGGGAGTTCTGAGAGGAATACACTCAGTGTTATCTCGTGTCAAAGGCCACATGCTCATCAAACAAAGCAAAACTCACTCAATCAGGAGAGACTTTTATAGATATGTTTACACAACAATAACAACAACAACAACAACAGAACAACGCAACTCAGCCTACTGATGTGAATATCCATGCAGGAAATTATAGACTCTTTTACTGTTAGTAAACAGTATGATGTATTTTGGTAGGCGGGGCTTAGCTGGAGGGAAAACAAATCTCCACAGACATTAGTTAGCGCTAGCTAAGTTCTGTTGCCTTGTTTTAGACAAAGAAGGAAGATGATGCAAGTGGTGTTTTCAGAAATATGCATTCTGAGTGCCGGAGCGCACTCTGGACAGCAGAGTGCCGAGTGGAGTGAATGAGTGATTAACTTAACTGTTCGTTGATTCATGTAGAAATGTAACACTCCGTTTCTTCAACCAACAGGACTCTCATTTTAGTGTAGAGCTAATCTCTCAAGACAGATTCTGCAATTTACATTGCAGAATCTGTCGGCAGCCCTGTGTGAAAGATGACTAGAGAGGGGGGGAGGGCGGGGCTTTGAGTTTGAACGATGCTGCGCTTTGGCCAGTCACAATGGAGGGGGCGTGGCCGAGACGTGCAGGTGTCCCCAGGAAATGTGTACCTACAGAAACAGCAAGTTCCGAGTCCATAGCGACCGCTCCACCCAAAACAAAAGATATTTTTTGTATTATGTCTTAGTTACAACATGATTGAGCTAACTGGAGTAGTTTCATGTCGTATCGGACAACGGGAGGCTTTTAACAGATGACGTCCTGATGTTAGCTTTGCTGCTGCTGTTAGCTGTCCCTGTCAGCTGCAGCCACTGATGCTTTCTAGACATCGTGATTTCCCAAAACTGAATAAATACCACACATAGCAACTCAAAACTGCTTTGCTAGCTCAATCATGTTGTAACTAAGTTATCCGCTGGGAAAAATATTTTATTCAAGGACCGTTTATTGAGTTATTATCTTATTTTTATACAGTCTATGGTTATTACAGGCACCGCTAACGGCTAACGTTAACAGCTAACGGTTAGCCCAGCTAATCTATGATAACCATGTTGTTAATTACAAAACGTGCACACAGAAATAGTAACATTTGTTCAATCATTGTGTTCACAGACTTAACAAACATCAGATTAGTCTACACGGTGATATAGTGACGTGAAAAATGTGATATATAGGTAAACTCTGCTGGTTTTCTACCTGAAATATTTGTAAACAACACAGTGATTCCCTGGGGGCACCGCCGGAAGTGAAGGGCGTGAGCAATCGCTGAGGCCCCTGCACTTCTGTTAGTTGAAAAACTCCGGGCTGTGCCTCCAGAGGCATACCGATGGATTTCCAGATTGGTGTCGAGCAGACTGAATGTACGAACGCACCATGTCAGGTCACTCACTCTCTGAGACTGTGAGTGTTACTTGAATAAGTAAACACTAATAATATTCCCAAATCTCAGTATTTTCCTTCAAGACCACAGAGTGGGCCTACCCATCTCACTTGAGGTGAAGAGGAGAGAAGTCATCATCAAACTTATGGCATTTGGGGGGGGGGGGGGGGGGAATATATGAGCTTTTATCCTATTACAGACGCATTAAGGTTCTCACACTTTTCCTGCATCATCCCATCTGTCATCTGTAATACCTAGACTATATTAACTTCCTTTCAGGAAACACTTAAAGGGTGTTTTTTAACCTGGACCCTGTTTTCCAGTGTTCTAGTGTCAAAGTGAGTGATGAGAACAACAACTTTTAAAACTGAGCCAGTTTTGAGCTAGAGACAGCTGCGAAACAGGCTGCAATGTAACCATTCGAGGGCTCGTGCACTGTCAGTGTATCTCTACTGCAAAGTCATTGTTGTCAGTGTAGACAGAAGTGAGAGCAGAGCAACGCATGCAAGCATTCCCAAGCGCCTATTTTTCAGGGTGCAATGGCGTGATTAAATTTGACAGCTGTGACAGTGAACAGATCTTGGTTTAATTATATTTGGTATATATATTACATTGGGAACAGGGCGATAGAGTGTTTTATAATGATGGCTTTTTACATGTGTATGCATTGAATACGGAGCAAGCGCCAGGAGGTTATTAGCTTATCTTAGTGTAAAACTGGAAGCAGGGGGAAACAACTAGTTTGAATTTCTACAGAGTTAAAAAATCTGGCTTCTCTGGAGCCCACTTACCAACATGTCTCTCATTTGTTTAGTCTGAGACAAACAGAAATGTGTTATTTTTGGAAGAATTATGTTGTGTAACAACCTGGTCTCACTCCAAAGTCATTGAAAACTTGTTTGGTTAGTGACTTCCAGCGTCAGACACAGACAAAATGCCGTCCTTTCACATCAATATTGTGGCCCGGTGGCGTCAGAAGGAAATACGAAACAACAACGAAAGGCAGCAGAAGTCCAAATGGGGTGGGTAGGAGGAGAGGTGGTGGATGGGTCCAACAACCACAAACTTTCACCCAGGAGGTCGATATTTGCTTTCCGTAAGAACATTAGAGGTGATGACAGGCGGAGTTTTGAACAGTGGACAGTGTCAGACTATTTCCCTCTGCTTCCCCTGACTGTTGCTCCAATCTTAATGCACAATAATGAGACTTGTATTGATGTTCTATTCTAGCTGTTGGTGCTCCTTTAAAGGAGCAAATATAATTTAGTATCGCACTGAAAACCATACAGTTGTGGAAACTTGCAGGAGACTGTAGGAAGAATTAATGCAGCAGAAGGTGAAACATCTGTATTCTGCACAGGTTTTCAGAGACGTTAACATGCATCTTCAAAGAAATGTAATTCAGGTAACTCAGGCCCCCCCCCCCCGCAAAAAAAATTATCCTGCATTACCCATAATGCAACTCAGTACACCTTTCCTTACACCATGCCTGGTAAATTCCATGTCTTTGAAACTCCACGACCCCACTTTGTAACTGTTATTAACCATGAGCAGTAAATGATTTGATATGTAAACCCATGGGTGCTCTCCTCTGACAGTTTTCATCAAACATTAAGTCATTAAAGAAAGGTTCTCATTTTGAATTATTAACCTCTATAGTCTTACATTTACGCACAGAATGAGTGTATTAGGTAAACCATGAGAAAAACTGTCATGTTGAGAATGTCAACGTGTGTCCTGTGAGCACTGCTCTGTACCTTGTGATGTACTTTCTATATCCTGAGAAACTCCAGGAGTGTATCTAAACTCTGGGTCACGGCTGGTTTCCACACAACTAAGAAATGAGCACGTGCTCGATGGTGTGAGAAGAGCCTGTTTTGTGTAACACAATACTGTTAGAGTCCTGCTCTTCTCTCGGCCTGGGCCTCTGGCCAACAGACAGATTAACACGCTGACAAGCCTCTGTACATCTTTTACACTCACAGCCATGACCTTTCACCTGCAGGGAGATCCAGTAAAATCACAGAATAAGGTCTGTCACCTTTTAAAAACAAAGACTTTGCTCTCTTTGGCACCATTTGTTTCATTTTCGGGCTTCCAGGAAATGCAGCCACAAGCTCATCACGGCTAATGAGAGAACAAAACCGCCATTGGAAATAGTGTGGCGTAACAAGAGTCTGAATGACTGGAAACACCCAGCGCTGGCTAACTTGTCATGGATCCATTCAGCTCTCTCCATCACAGGCCATAAACCGTCTAATTTATTCTGTGCCGTTTCACTACCAAGAATTCGCCAGCGCAGAATCCAAGAGCAATAATGATGCTTTTGTCTGGAGGTGCGCTGCGAGCAGGGAAAGTGAGAAAGCCAAAGGGAAGGCTGGGAACCAGTAGGTCACTGAGCTCACCTTACACCTCCTGTTCCCACAATGCCAGACACTTTTTTGCTGCACAGACCCAGAGGGGAAAAAGTGAGTAAGCTGTTGTTCTTCACTTTAAATCTCAACCAGCCTCTATTATCTGACACCATCATTTTGTGAGCACAGCACGAACACGAGTTGACTGTGTAAACACAAGTGCAGAGCTCCCTCCTGAGTCCTCAATGCAAAGAATCTTTCCCAAGAGCCAGCGACTGGGAACTGTAACACTTGGAAAGTAGAGAATTCCCATCGGCTTATTATTCATGTTTATTCCTACAGAATTATAGGTTATAGATTCATGAAGGAGGAAAAATCAGCCAGTTGTTATTCACAGTTCATCAGCTGAAGAGTCTCTTCACTGAGTGGGACTGGACTGGGAGTGCTGCCTGCTACTTGAGCGAGGATCTCAGAGAACACTCAAAATCACATCCTCATTGTGGCTGAATAGTATTTATCTGCAGGAGTGGAGCACAATCATGACAGAGGACACACCCCACATGATTAACTTGTGCTGTGCCCAACCAGCCGCGGGTTGCCACACGTTTCTTCTTTGTCTCGAACCCTCTTATGGACGACAGCCTCCGTGTTTGCTGATGTCACACAAGCAAATAAAGATCAACACTGTACAGAATGTTCTGCACATGCTGACACATGTACACCAGGCCAGACTGAGGAGGGCTGACACCTCTCTGATGCAGTGATGAAGTTTAGATTGAAACGCCATGTTGGTGGTCGTCCTACAGCAGATATTGAGGTGAGAAATTATAACTTATGAAAGAAGAAATAAAACAATGTTTGCAATATAAATCAGGGATATGTTACATATACATTGAAACATAACATTTAACGATGTTTCAGTTTTTAACTCATGTTGTTACAAGGCTGTGGTTAAGGCATAGAAAACGCATTGTTAGTGTTTGGCTTAAAATACCCCATTTGGTCACCACAAACATGGCTGGAATAGTCCAAACAACTCGTTAAAATTACCCTTTTTTGTTGCCACTAACTTGGCTTGAAATCTCCCAATGTCTTGTTAAAAAAACCCGGTTTTGTCATCACAAACAGGGCTGAAGATGTCCCAGTATTTTCTTAAAAATACCTGGTTTGGTTGGCACAAACACGGCTGAAAATGTTCCAACATCTTGTTAATAATACCCTGTTAGGTTGCCACAAACAGCTACAAATGTCCTGATGTCTTGTTGAAAAATACACAGTTTTGTCACCACAAATATGACTACAATTGTCCCAGTATCTCATTAAAATTACCACGTTTTCTTGCTACAGACGGGGCTGAAAATGTCCCTGGGTTTCCTTAAAAATACCTGGTTTTGTCACCACAGACACAGACAGAAATATCCTGACGTCTGGTTAAAAACACCCAGTTTTGTTGCCGCAAGCATAGTTGGAAATGTCTCAATGTCTTGTTAAAAAATACCCGGTATCGCTGCCACAAACACAGCCAAAATATCCTGACGACTTGTTAACAATGTCTGTACTGTCGCAGCAACATGGCTGGAAATGTTGTTTAAAATACCTAGTTTAGTTGCTACAAACATGTCTGGAAATATCCCAACATCTCGTAAAAAAAATGTTTTGCCACCACAAACACGGCCAAAATATCCTTACGTTTTATTAAAAACTTCTGTGTGTTTCTCAGCAAGCATGAATGGAAATGTCCTGACATCTTATTAAAAAATGCCGGCTATAGTCACCATAAACACGGCAAAACATTTCTTGGCGTCTCGTTATAAAATACCTGATGTTATTGCTTGTTGGTCTTGAACAGTGGCCTGCTGCTTGGCAGCTGTCTTACTTTGGGGTCATGACATCCACCATCCTCTCCACCTCCTGATGACATAGTCAGCTCATATACATGTAATATGAACTACATCACTTTAGAAATGTTGATATGATGCGTATGAGACACACAAATGTAACATATCAATGGTTTGCAGAAACGTTCAGTACCGACATGTTCCTCTGGTTGTTCTGCTACATTTACGATGCTACACATAAACATTTAAATAGCTTTATAAGAAAGCAAAACAAAGGGAGACACACTGTAGTTACCTCACCAGGAGACATGTTTGTTGATGTCTGATCCCATTCACTCTCTGTCAGATCCCCTGATGATCACTTTGAAGCAACTGACTTAAGATAAGTGATGTGCTATTATTCTGTTGTTGTTCAGCAAAACATCTACAGTCTCATGTTAATGTGAACAAAACAAATTAAATCTTCACAAAAGCCAAAATCCAGCCTTTAATGTGTTGGTTAACCAGAAAACACATAAAAAAACACATGTTCTTATTTACCCACAGTCGTAGTCATGCAGATGGTAATTTGCACTGGTATTACTTTCTGCCAAAGAAATAGTCCCTATTAAAATTCCTGAGAGTGTGGTCTGTGGATTATCCAGAGGAACAAGGACAGTGTTTCCACAAAGAGAGACTGCTGTTGAATTTTTGTTTTTGAGCACTTTACACGCAAAATGCCATTCACCTCAGTCAGCCAGGGGGAGGCAGATATCAAAGGGACAGATATTTTGAATTAATTTAAATGCTTCCATCAGTTTAAGCATACATATTCTCTGATTTCACACAGTTATATCTCTGTAGAGAAGCGGTGCAGTTCTGTAGGAAAGTGCTGGTCTAACTGAGTTCTGGTGGGTCTACCCTGCACTGTGCCCCGTGTTGTCTGACATGAAAAGAGGCAGCTGTTTTTGTCCTCAAGTGAGAGCAATGAGCGCAGTGAGAGCGAGCAGAGGCTCCCTAAAATAAACAGGCTATCTGTGCAGCCCCGGGGCTGGGTCAGGGTCGCACTCCATGGTGCTCCCTCACTGGGGCTTTCCCTGCCCACATCACAAACACAGCGCCTCACTTCTTCACAGGATGAGAACGGAGCATTTCACTTGGATTAAAACAGACATTTAGGAAAATGATGAGCAGCAAAACTTTAAAAAAATATAAAATCTGGAAATAACTACTTACATTCAATTCTATTTAAAGGATAACCTCCACTGTGTCTGTAGCTCTCTCTACTCGTGGGGCAGCCGTTTTCTTGAGGAAGAGGTGTTTCGGGATTGGATGTCTTCTCTTCTTCGGCTGGCAGTAGTCATCTTGGGAGAAGTGAGCACTGCAGACCATCGGGTCTGCAGTGCTCACAGTGTCTGGACAGGAGTGTTAGCATCCATTTGTAGCACAACTAGCCACAACTTTAGCATCTCACTGTCCGTCAAAGGCAGCCTATGAAAGCTGTACGGGGTGCTGCGCGACATCCTGTTCTTGCAATTCGGATAAGCACAAACACGAACCATTGTTTTCAATCGATGCAGTAAAACTCAACTGTACTCCCGGACAACCAGTGCCACTCGGAGCGACGCTCAGCATGGCTCCTCTGTTTTCTTCCGGTAACAAGCAAAGCTCTCGCAAGATGACATCACACACAGCCCACAGGAAGTGAAGAGTCAGGGAAACGCTTAGTATGCTATTTACAGAGATAGCACTGGCGATCTGAACCAGTCAGTGGCGAAAAAAAAAACACTTTTAATGCGCAAACTTATACGGGACGCATTTGCCCCCATATCTACCTCGCGGCTGCCGGCTGCATCCGCCTCCCTCAATACTGAACCAATTTTAGAACGAGTTGTACCTATGAATCATATGCACACATACACATGGGGAAATAGGGCCCAGGTTGAAAAATACCAAAGTTATCCTTTAACCTCTCATTCTGTGGCACCTCTCACCCCTTAAAGATATAAATGGTTTAGTCCACCCTTGCACTAGGTTTGTCTCTAATATTGAAATTTAAGGTGTGCTGATGGATTCACATCGTCAACTCATGCATTGAGTAACATAAATAAACGTCAAAACTTTTACAGTTACAGTTTACTAATGTAAAACTTACAAAACCAGTCACAACTCAGCCCTGAGCAGAGTGACCGTCCTCTACTGACCAATCAGACTGCAGTGTTCACAGCTCCACCTTTTAGTACCAGATCTGTGTGCTAGGTACCCCAACAGAGGGGGGACCAAACATGGGGACGGTACAGAACAGTTCCATTGGTACCATCCACAACTTTTCACAGTGGAAACAGAAAAAAGCGTACCGAACTGAACCGTACTGTACTGCTCAGTGGAAACAGGGCTTAAACTTCCCGTTGCTAAAGCCAAATGAGTGACTGCTGATGCTGCTGCAGCACCAGTGTACTCTGTCATGATTTTCTCCAAGAAAGAAGAATCAGGGTCCTGAAAAAAGAAAAGAAAGAAAGGAAAGGGAAAGAACGCAAACTCACTTTTAAAAAAGGTGTGTGAGAGAGACATGGATCAAGAGAGGAAAGGAGGGCGGCCTAGAGATACTGCCTATGCATCGGGCCCAGAATTTGGTTCTGTACCCCTGGAGGGTGAATGGCATGACACCTAGACAATACTCCTGCCAAGCTGCAGACCACTGTGTGAGACCAACAAACAGCAAACCTGTTGTGACTCAACGAGATTTTTAGCCACCAAATGTGGATGTACTTTAGTGACCAACCCATCACTGTGTTACTGGGGATAGTGCCATGGACAGTGTTTCCTTTTAACCAAGACCTTGCTGCATGTCAATCCAGGAGTGCTGGAACCAAAAGCAGGTGTTTTAAGCCAAAATGTGATCTTTTCGTAATCATAGAGTGTTTTTGTGCGCCTAAACATCGCCACGATAACCACAGTTTTTCTGCAGCAAAAAAAAACAAAAACAAAGTTTCAACATATCTGCTACATAATGACGTACAAATGTAACGTATCCGTGGTTTGTAGGAATGTACAATGCCAACGTTTGTTCTGGTGACTGAGTTGCGACATTGAAAAGAAAGAGGGCCAACTCGGGATCATTTTTCAAATCACACAATTCTCTCCATCTGTTGAATGAACAGCTGAGGTTGAATTGAGTTTCTGCCTGTGCTCTATCTGTAGCATTTTCTTTGGTTGATTCTTGTCTTCTCTTTGCTGCTCCTGCCCCAGTATCGGCCATAACCACAAAGTAAAACATCAAAAGTAAAATTATCTGAAGAAAAATCTCCTTCTGCTCCTTACCCTGCAGTTAGAACTCCAAAACACTAGTCGGTGGTGCTGTAAAGTTTAGTTGATTCAAAACACACATTAAACACACATTAAACATGGCTTAATAGAGACAGTTTCAAACACAAGTACACAAATCAGCTTCACTGTATCTCGCAGCATTCACAAACACTTGTCTTCATCTGGACACATTTTATCCACAAATACAACATGCTAACGTTATTAGCACAAGCCTATGGCATTTTACATTGTACAAATTAGCCTAGTGGCTAGTGGACTTTTCCTCAACTCATATGAAGCCAGGGACAACAGCAACATTTAATAAATGTAACGTTACAAAATTGCTGCCAAACTTTGCCTGGGAAAATGTAAACATAGACTCTTCTGGTCTTCATGCTGTAAATCATTTCGTCTAATTCAGCAGGGAATCTGAAGCACATGCAGGCATTAAGAATAATTATTTTGAAATCACCAACTTCTTGTTTTCTGATGTAGGCCATACAGAGGCATCAGCATTTAACAGTTTCATAACCTCTTAAAGCCTCCTTGCAGTTGCTCTAATTAGCATTGTTATTGACACCTTTACCTGCTGTGACAGGTTCGAATCTGTCTGCAGCTACACGTGCTGGCGTTATGCAAGTTTCAGGATCCAGTTCGACTTGTTGTGGAACTTTAATTTGTATAAAATAGATGTTGATATTCAGTAATAAAAGGCATCAGTACAAAAACACCGAACCCAGTAAACATTCACTCTCTGCACTGCTCTAAGCAGTAAACATTCTTGTTGTGGAGCTCTAAAACAATGTTAGAGAGGATTTTCAGCGTGAAGGAGCTTCTTATTGTGAAAAGCTGTTATTTCTGCCACTCAAGGCTCTGTCTCTACAGAAATCTCACTGGATCACAGCTAATGAACTCTGGCATTAACTGCATGAGCTGGCCTCAAGTTCTGAGTGAAGAGAGACGTACTTAGGCTCTGAGTACAAAAACATCACATGATCTTTAATTTATTTAGAGATGATTGGTGCTCGGTTAAAGAGGCGTTATGCTGTGTGTTCTTGTGGTTGATCATTTTCATGTTCCATAATATAAGTGCTTTTCTTTATCTCATTACTCAGAGCGGATGTTCTGTTGAGACCACCATGCCAAACTAGAAAAGTGCACTCAGTAGCTAGAGTGCACATCGCCGCCATGAGCTGATTGTGGTCATAAAACAAAGCCACAAGTCTTTGATCCATGTCGTTCATAACTGGGATTTTAATAGTAAAGCAGGGTCATCTGGAGAAAAAGTCAGGCTCAACTTTGGCGCAACAAAACTAAGTCCAGTTGCGTTCGATTCAATTGCCTTGAGATACTTTAATATTCCATGCATCTATCCATTTACATCCGCTTATCTGGAGCTGGATCGCGAGGGCAGCAGGCCAAGCAAAGCACCCCAGACGTCCCTTTCGACCAACAGTGCTTTCAAGCTCCTCCTGGGGGACCCCAAGGCGTTCCCAGGCCAGATGAGATATGTTAGGCTGACCAAACGTCCTCTTTTGCCCGGACATGTCCACTTTTCACATCCTGTCCAGGGCGTTCGGGGAGTGTTTACAAATTGATTATAATGTCCGGTTTTCCGTGTGTGTGTGTGTGTGTGTGTGTGTGTGTGTGTGTGTGTGTGTGTGTGTGTGTGTGCGTAATCCCCGAGAGGCAGCCTTATCAGCGGATCTCCAACATTCACAACGAGGAAGCAGCAGACACCCGCATTATTCTGAGCTTCCAAGATGCCGAAGCGCAAGTGCAGCTTCACAGATGAACTGCAGAAAAAATTCCCAACTTACTGTCCCGACGCGGTCGGGATATATGGGAGGCTGAGTGCACCGTGTGCAAAGCTGGCACATGTGATTCTGTATCTAATAAAGGTGCCGGAGACCTCAAAGTTGGATTTTCTAATACAGAAGAGGTATTATTTAGAACATTATTTCATATTATTTGTCCATTAAGAATTGAAAGATAGCTATTATTTTACAAGTTGACTTTTCTAATTCAGAAGAGACATTATTTCTATCATTATTTCATTCCAGAGATTCTACATTTATTTTACATTTATATTTATTTTTGTACAATTGAAACTTGTAAAAAGATTATTATTTTAGGCATAATAAAATCAAGTTGAGTAACCTCTGAGAAGCCTATCTAAATTTCTGTCTTTGAGAGATATTATTTTGTAATATAACTGAATTTTCTATCCATACATATAAACTTTAAATATATTAAAATTATAAGGCATCTTTGAGTAAACTGCGAGTATCATTTAAGTAGGCTATCGTGGCCGGGGCGAGTGTCCTCTTTTTTGGAAATCAAAATATGGTCACCCTAAGATATGTAATCCCTCCACCGTTATCTGGGTCTGCCCTGCAGACTCCTACCGGCGGGACGTGCCCGGAACACCTCTTACAGGAGGATCCTGATCAGATCCCCCAAACACCTCAGCGGACCCCTTTTGACACGAAGGAGCAGCAGCTCTACTCCTAGCTCCTCACCCTATCTCTAAGGCTGAGCCCTGTCACGCCTTTTCACTTGAATATTTGTCACTGGTTTTTGGTCTGTATGCCGTTACTGAGTCGTCCAACAGGTGATTATATTTTTTTATTTGGTTCCATAAAATCAGTGTTTTAGGATCTATTTAAATTTTAATAGTCTGGGCATCTCATGTTCAAAACAGTAGCAGCTCTTCATCAGAGGTTAAATCCTTTTTTTCTCTGGGGTTTCGTTGCCATAAATGTAAACTTAGCTCTTGATTATATGGTGGATAACTGCAGATTCCAGAAGTGACTGCAGTAAGGAGACTTTTCTAGCTCTGTGACTCCTCCTTGAGCTCTAATTACAGCCGGTGTGAATATTGTGTTGAAAGGACCGTTTTTCATCCAGCTGTAATGAAACGTGTTGGAGGGAGGAGAGAATACAGCGGGACAATATATCCCCCCTCGTCTTTTCCAGCTCAGGACGGAGGCTTCCACCACAGGGACAGCAGGTCTCTGAGGGCGGGAGGCCTCTGCAGGCGTGTGGCTCGCCACCGTCCACTGGCTCAGGGGACAGCTGTGTCACGCTGTGGCGTTTGGCCCCATGCCCCAGGACAGCAGTTGCCATAAACAAACAGTGCTGAAAGCTACTGGCCCAGTCCCCAGCTCTTTTCAAGACAGTGCAGCAAGCCGTCTGACCTTCGCCCAGCTCACTCCATTAAGTTCGAATAGATTTTAACAGCACTTTAGAGGGTTGAGCTGGTAAAGAAATGCAGCTCGTCCCGTTCCAAACAAGTGGAATGAAAAGGAAGACAAAGTGGCTGCAAGGCACTTTATTTTTCCACATTGGTTCTGTTACCTTTAACTCATGTGCTGTTAGATGTGCTGGGGGAAAAAACACTTTTCATACTTGGAGAGATCACAGGAAGAATTTACCTCTTCATAAAGTTGGCTGATGAAGCTGGAAAATTGGAGAACATCTCAATGTCCATTTGCTTTTACTGGAACCTTTAACCACATTACATGATCTTACTCAGTGAATAGTTTTCTCAGTTGTCATGAAAAAATATCTTTTAGGCTCAGCAGCTGTTATGATTTCATTCATATCAGTTTTAGAGCTTCTCATCTACATTGGCCCCAAAGTGAAGCATGAATGCTCACGCTGTACAATATGGTTGAAAGCTCTACATAAAAGTTGGAATTTCACACTACTTTCTCCAAGATCAAAAAGCACATGCCTCATTGTAAACATATATTTGTTTTAGTTTAATTAACCATATCTTCAAGTTCCTTATTGCCAAAAGTTACATGAGAAGATCATGGGAAGATATCACTCTTATATCTGTCTGTTGAATATATAAAGCTGGAGCCAGGAGATGGGTTAGCTTAGCTTAGCTGAGCATAAAGGCTGAAAGCAGTGGGAAACTTAGCTCCATCCAAAAGTAAAACAATCTGCCCAGGCCAAGAAATAGTCCTGCACATAAAACTGCATCTAGTTGTTTTTACACTTTGTATTTTATATCCTACAGATAAAAAAAAAAAGGTTTAAGTTCCCACGAACGTGTCGAACATGTCGGAGATATTGAGCGAGTTTACAGTCGCCAATAAAGCTGAATGTTTGTCCCCGCCAAACTTCAGATTGACAGTAGCTAGTAGCTGAACAGCCATGAAGACACCCCGTTCTCTGTTGTTGATGAATTCTTGCCACCACCACCACCATTGCCTGTGCCTGTGGATTCAAACTGGTCTCACTCCGAAGTTGAAATCCAGCACATGGGCAGTGATTTTTGGCATCAGACACTGACAAAAAAAATCTGTCCTTTCACGCCAGCATGATATGCGGCTGGTCGCTGTTATTGTTTAACGGCATCCGGCAGCATCAGGGGAAATGTTGTGAGACAACAACGAAAGTTAAAGCGGGGAAAGTCTGAGTGGGGCAGGTGGGAGGGGGGGTGTATGGGTCCAACAATCATCGACTTTCACCTGGGAGGCCGGTGTTTGCTTCCGTAAGATTGTAAAGCCAATCACTGTTCTTTTTTCTAAACCTATCCATGGGCGTTTGTTGGCAAAATGTAATCACGTGCGTTAGTTGCTGAAGGAAATAAGATGTCAATTCAGTGTTGTACCAATGTAGTGCTTTTATTTTGAAAGAGACTGTACGTAAACAGTAAATTTCCTGTGAAAACTGAAGTGTATCTTGAAAGAAGACAATGCATGTAACAGGCAAAACTTGACATGGCGTCCCAGAATGTCAACAACCAACACACCTGGGGTACCTTGCACGTCGTATCTGGAAGTGGAAGGTCAATGGCCAAACGTTGATATGTGACGAGGTCAGAGTTTGAATGTGTCGACGGATTTTACAGATGCATGAGACGAGTATCAAATGGAGGAAAAGCCACACACATGATGGGGTTGATGTATCCTGATAGTGGTGTGTCGTTCTGTGTGCATTTCACATTGAATGCAAAATGAGTTATGGCCTAGCTTGGAAATCCGGACTCTAATCTAGATTTTGAGTCTGACCCTCACTGATACACCCTTCCTACCCAAGGAGCGGCACAAGCTGAGGCATTTCAAATGCCGCCGCACGCAATTGGATAGCACGATGGCCAATCAGAGCAAAAAACAAGGTGACGTATTCATTGCAGTAAGCCTCATTTGTTTGCTGAACAGTGGGGCTAACTGATATATTATGCTTTTGCCGTATCCTGTTGGCAAAACAGCAAAAATGTCCTTCCTGGAGATGAAGGCTTCTAGGGCAGTCTTCTGTTCCTCTCTCAAGGAAAAAGATAAGTGTAGTTGGCTTAGTGTTTCTTCCAAAACTAAATTGAATGGACGCGGTCCTCTGGCAGCTGCCATCTTGGCTGTTTACTTTTCAACTCCTACGGTGCAGTGCTGTCCTCATCATGTTACGCCCGCCCAGAGCCCGCCTCTGTCAGATTGACTGATCTGATTGGTCCGATTGGCGATTCAGCGGGCTCTGCTCGTCGGGGCCAGATCCCCGTGCAGAGCAAATTCAAATTTGATAGGGGCGGGGCATCTGGATTTCGAGGTTAGTTATGGCCCAGAGTGAAGGATGAATCATTAAGACACTGGGCAGACACTGGTGTATAGGTGACGATTAGCACAAGAGATATGGGATAAAAAAAGTGTTTTGTTTTTTTTTTAAATCCCGTCACCCAAAATACGACAATGGTGTTGGTCTTCTCTTCTAACTCTCAGCAAGAACCTGAATAAGTCAAACCATTCCTTTGATTTTTTTAACACTCTAAATTTCTTATCATGTGAGCAATAACTGGGTCACTGCTGATGTGGTAATCCCTAATGTCAGACCCTTCCAGCAGTGTGTTATGGCAATATGAAGCAGTGTTGAGTTTGCCTTCAGCCAAGTTAAGCCCAAAAGAGCTGTTGATATCGTCATGGCTGACTTCATCCACTCTGTGTTTTTGGAAGGCTTACACTCTCACGTAGCAAGATTATCCTTCCTCCCTCCATGAGTTCATCCTGTTGTTTTCAGTGACTTCAATGCTCATAAGATTTCAATTAATATATTTAATGTAAAACATCATATACTCTGTTATGAGATCTAAACTGATTTTTTTTTTGGCATTGTGTTAAAAAACGAACAACCAGATCTTTATATTAAATAAATGACTTTACAAAGTAATCCAAAGAAGGGGATGGTTTTAATCCCATTTTCACACAGTACAGTTACATGAGTGCTAGTACAGTATTGCCAAAGAGAACAAGACACTTTAATAAAGGAGAGATTTGAAGTCAATTGAAAGCAGGTGGGACGCTTCCATCGCACACAAAGCTCATGACGCCAGTGATTCTGAAAGAGCTTCTCATTACTTGCAACACAAACTGTTACCTCCGAGATATCCCAATCAGTCACACCTAACGCTCACTGAATGCTTTTATGACCATGAAAATGGTCCAACTAAAGCCATTTTGTTTGGCCATCGCTGTCATGTGACCTCAGACTAAGAGGTCCTGGAGCCGAGCCTGATGCAGTGTTTTCCACCACTGTGACCGCAGCATCAAATAATTGACTTTGTTTTGGAAAACCACTTTCACATGATGCCAAATGACTTCCAGTTCCTCCAGTAACTAAATGAAAACACTTAAGCTTTCCACAGTATCCGGTGGAGCCCAAATCCCCTGCAGACCCTCTGTGTTGATGCTTATATCAATATTCATCTTTATATGAGCAGTCATTTTTGCATGCTAGACTAAGAAACAGTGATTATACAGGCAGATATCAAACACCTGGGGTTGATCCATTTATCAGAATACATAAATGAAAGTGTTGTGTATAATGTCAGTATTATGTGTTTGTTTAAATGCAGAGTAAATATGTCGTTAACAGTGTTTATGGAAAAGAAAATGATGCTGCTGACAAGTTTATAAATTTTCAAATTCACAGTCAAAGTCTGTCATTCTGCACAGGATGTACTTCCACTGCCGATCTCTGAAACAAAGAACAAGACAAAGTCCTGTCAGTTCAGCGACCATAAATTACCAGACTTTATTGTTTCTTCAGTTTTTTGTTTGTTCTGCCAATAAGTTCTGGTCCCACATGGAGGTCGTTCCTTCCAGCTCAGCCTTGAGAGGATTTCAACAATTTTTGGACGGACCATAGATCCAAAGTGCTGCCTCGTGGGATCAGAAGTTATTGGGAAATAAACAGATGTTGTGAGCAAACCTGAGCACTCCACTGAAGGTGGTCTGGGCACCTCGGACGAAGTAGCCATAGCTGGGAACCACCATCTCTGCCTCTTCTCTGAAGTATTCAGGGATGTCATTGGTTTTCCTGTGGAAGGCAACAGAGGTGTGTGTAACGTTTTGGCATGTCAAGTATTAAAGTACTGACCTTTTAAAGCAGTGGTTCCCAACTGGTGGATTGCGGGTCATTCCAAGTGACTTGCAAACATGTCAAGTTTGTAAAAAAACACACCTTATTTTTAAGTACAGTGAATTTCCAGCACAAAGGCTTTATTAATTAGTGCTATTTTCTGCTGTAGACTGAGTGACTAACAGACTACTTGACAGAGACGGCAAACTAGCTGAACAAAATGGCCAAACGCAAGTATGATGCTGAATGTATTAAACTGTGTGGACCTCAAACTAATGACTGAAGAGAAATCTGGGCCAGTTGGGAACCACTGTTTTAAAGGGTCGATTGTCATTTTGGGAATACACTTATGTGCTTTCTTGCCATGATTTTAGTAGGAAGATCAATACCAATTTCATGTTTATACGGTAATATGAAGCTATACAGTCAGGTGATGGTTAACTTAACACAAGGAATGAATGTAGGGGCAAATAGCGAGCCTGGCTCCGTCCATAAGTGGGAAAAAATGTCTACCAGCACCTCTAACGCTGGCCCCCTCTAGAGGACAAACAAGTCTTGCCCCCAGATAAAGACTGGCCAATCATAGCGTAGCACCGGGCTTCATTTTCAGGCTGGTTTTGTGGATTTGGAGCTAAATGTTGCTCCTAGGGCACGTCGTGTATTAATGATACTCGTTACCTGGAGAGGTTGGAAAAAGATACACGTTTCTTCCCTGTTCCAAAACCAGAATCAAACCCTGAAAAGTGTAGGGTTAGCTAGCTAGCTACTGAATATATAGCCTACTGAATGTATACACATGACATTGTTTGACTTCACCAGGAGATCCCTAGCCTGGAAACTGGAAATCCAGACCCAAATCTAGAAAGATTTAGGGTCTGGCCATGAGTAATGAAAATGGCCCAACTTGAGGGGCGGCACCAAGCATGCATTTGTAAATATCACTGCATGCAACTGGATAACACTACGACCAATCAGAACAATACACGTGGTGAGGTATACGCGTAGCTGCCAGCGGAGCTAACTGGTAGATTAGACTCTTGCCGTATCCGGTCGGCAAAATAGCAAAAACGTCCTTCTTGCAAAGGAAAGATTCGAGCGCCGTCTTCTGTTCCTCTTTTAGAGAAAGCCGTTTCAAACAACTGGTGTTTATCCGTAACCATCTTGCAATGTTTACTGACTGATTCCGGACTTCGTCGTCACAGCGCTGTCGTCATCTGTTTAGCTCGCCTCTGGCCCGCCTATATCAGATACACCGATGTGATTGGTGCAGCTCGGTTTCATGGGCATAGTTAATGAGCATCATTACTGATTGCCAGAGTGACTCGCTGAGCAAATTCAAATTGTGCTCTCGCAAGAACTCTGGATTTCCAGGGTAGGAGATACCTGATCGTCTGACCTGACTCTCGAGATGGTCCATCTCAGGCACAACTCGGCACATTAAAACTGGTAATGGAAACACTGTCATGGTTGGGCTCAGCACAGCAAGAAGTGCCAATGGAAAAGCCAGAAAAGTGGTATCAATCTTCCAATCTAACTCTTGACAAGAAAGGGAATAAGCATATTTTCCAAAATCATAAATCTTAAAGTATATTCCTTTATCACGACCCTGTGAGTGTGTACGTACATGCAGGAGTAGGGGCAGCGGCGTCTGTAATAGCAGCAATAGAACTGCCATTCCCGGTCAAGGACAGATTCAAAGTACTTGCTCTGTACGCCTGCTACCAGGCCGTTACGAGTGCATGTTGAAGTCCTGCAAAGACAAAAGAGAATCATTCAGTTATCAATAAAACTATTTTAATTTATGACATTAAAAGACAAAGAAGAAGAAGATCTAAAATGACCTCTTGCTTTTAAATCATTGTTTTCTCTGCTATCAAACATACAATTATTTCTTGAGAGATAAAACACTGAAAAACATTTCAGACCCAAAAAATCTACATATTTTGAAGTAAATACTGGTTTGTTTGCACTTTGTTTATGGCCCCTACACTTTGCTGTCGCCACAACACATCCAAGAATACCAGGTCCAAGCAGCAGCAGGAGCTGCTGCACAATGTGTGGATGTTTGTCATGGCAACATGGGCACAGCCATCAGCCATTCAGCCAGTGGGGGTGGTTTCCCTGCAGGGTAATGTCCTCACTGGTGTAATTCAAACAGACAGCTATGTTAAAGAGGCAGGCGTGGCAGTGATAGAGTTCACAGTGTTTGTCTTTGAATCAGTGAGCTGGGTGCAGTCGAGCTGAAGTGGAAATCAATCAGAAGAGCACAAATGAAAAAATGCTCTCCGACCTAGAACAAGTAATCTGAAGCAGATACAGTTGAGTCAGCGGACTGTTTAGTATGATTCAAGCTGCTGTTTACACGGAGACGTCAGGTTACAATTGTCCCACTGTACAGGTTTTCCCAACTTTTATCCAAGTCCTTTAATCGGATCAACCTTTGTGTGCAGTTTGTGGAACATGTTTGTGTGGATATTCTTCTGTTTTTACTATCTAGTTTTTGTGAATGACATGTTTCAAAAGTCCCGCAGTAAGCTGAAACATGTGGCCCATAAAATGCAATGTGATGTCTCTGAAGAGCCACTGACACAGCCTGTTGGACAGATCTTGTTTAGATTCACTGGAGGAAGTCATGTTCCCAGGATCTGTCAGTGGAGGACACATATTGCTGTTCTGGACTGAGACGGTGATTCATGCAGCACTGGGAGGACCTGGCTTTGTTCCTCTGAATGAGAAAACAGTTGACAAAATTCAACTTTTTATGAGAGTAACAAAGAGATAAACAAGTGGAAGGTTTTTAGGCATTCTCTTATATAAAGCATTACATTTAACTCCACTGCTTATCCTTTATAAATGTGTATTACTTTGCTTTTTGTATGCACACGTGGAGAAATATGTTCCACAGTTGGGATTACTCATGCAGTTTAGAATGAGTGGGAAGTATCTGACGTCATTTAATTCTTCCCAGGTTACACCATTATTAAATCAAATTTTATAAAGTGTTCACTGGACCATTTTCCATGTTACTTCTCCTCACTCTAGTGAGTAGTAGCAACTAGTGGCCAATCTGTTTGAATTCAGTGATGTGATATGTTCACCTACTGCGCAGTCATGTTATAACAAGGC
This sequence comes from Epinephelus fuscoguttatus, assembly GCF_011397635.1. NCBI lineage: Eukaryota > Metazoa > Chordata > Actinopteri > Perciformes > Serranidae > Epinephelus > Epinephelus fuscoguttatus. The sequence continues at coordinate 37,935,035 of NC_064761.1, forward strand.
TAAAGGCTTTTACACACCAAGTCCGTATTTTTCATCCAAAATTGTTGCACGTTGGCGTGCCCAGTAGATCAGTGGTTAGAGCAGGCGTCCCATGTACAAAGGCAATGTCTTTGCCATAGCAGACGTGTGTTGGATTCCAGCCTGCAGCATTTTGCTGCATGTCATCCCCCTTTCATACAACGGCATTTTTTGCATTCATGAAAAGACTTAAGAGAGTTGTTTGACCAAGAAGCAGTGAAGAAAATGTGGCGTGACGGGACACGAACATCTATTATTATTTTATAACTCAGGTAGCCACAGTGCCAAATTCAAGACATGGGCAGCGAGTGGCAACAGTGAAGAGAAGCAAATGTGGCTTTCCATTAGGGCTGCAATGATTAGTCGACTAATTGATGACTAATCGACTATTAAAATAATCGGTGACTATTTTAGTAGTCGACTAATTGGTTTGAGTTTTCACAGAAAAGTACTATAAAAGTACCCCAAAATACTCTTATTGCAGCTTCTTACGTTCAAATATTGGCAGCTTTACACACTCTCCCATGATGGTGAACTAAAACCTTTTGGTGTGAGTATGAAACAAGACATTAGATGATATAATTTTGGGGTTTGGGAGAGACAGACCGACATTTTTCAACATTTTAACAAATTTTTTGATAAAATGATTAGTTGACAAATTGAAGAAATAATCATTCGTTGTACAAGATGTGTGTGCATAATGATTTTTATCGGATGACAGATTATGAAATAAAACCCAGCCTGCTCTCATTCCCAGGTTGTCAAATACCAACCAAATATCGACACCAAAGGCACCCTTTAATGTCTTCATTTTATTTATGTCTTTACAGCTGACTCCAATGTAAATCCATCCGTGGTGATATTCTACGCTGAGAACAAGTGACATAGTAAAAGCACAAGAAAGCCCACACAGGGTGGGAGGGAGCTGTGGTGGATGCAAACAAATCTGGAATTTCACCCAGGGGACCAAAATTCATGTCCTACGTGAAATTAGAAGTAAATGTTTTAACGTAACATTACGCAATTTACGTACGGTTGTCACACACTGATGTCAGTCATGATGTATTTATGTCACAAACATACTTATTTTAACCCAAAACATGTTTTTTGCCTAACCTGCAAAGTAGTTTTGTTGACCAAACCTAACAGCGACTGGATTAGAACATTAACCACGTTACAATGTGTTTCTGTGCATCACATAGATGCGCCAGAGGGTGTTTTTGCGTCACTATCAGACGCTGAGAGGTGTAACAAAGCGTCAATATTTGTAAAACCTGGGAGTGAGAACGAGTCGAAAAAAAATGCACGTGAAAATATGACCTTGGTGTGCAAAGGCTTAATGGGGTGCTGATGCAGCCTGGTCTCTAAACAACCATAGACATTCTCTGGATGCAGCTGCATCTGTGTGAGGACTGGAGGTCTTCCATTCCAACAACACGGGTGGTTTTGTTCATACAACAGTTTCAGCATCAAACTCCACACAGTTCTCGTATGGGCCTTCGTTGTCTGCCAATAGTGGCCTCTAACAACCTGTGTTGCTGGTCAAAGTTTGTCCCTAAGAAGACATGACGCAACGTAACTCAGTAATTCAGGCAAGATTCTTTAAATCTTTGATCTGGTTCCTCTTGTTAATTGGAACAATGTCAGACAAGTGGGCCAAAGATGTGCCTATATGACGTGGCTTTCACATGGATCTGTTCGTAATATATGTCCCTCTGAATTGCTTTTCTGGACCTGAACGAACAAATGAATAAACATGTTCACAGCTGCCGTGCAGAGTTAAAGAGAGACTGTAGGAAACTGCTCAAAGAGAGTTTACCACACTTACTGTACACATGGAGTCTGACTCAGATGTTGATCCTCTTTCAGTGCATTTCTGAATTTGTGTATATTATTCTGCATCATTTATTCATGCTGCTGCTGTTTATATCCCTGTTGGCTCAGGCGCTCGGTGTAATGGTGTTTGCATGATCATAAACAGGAGAAAAACCTGCTGTTCATCAGAGTGCATTCTGTGTGTCCCAGAGCAGACATCCTACCAAGAAAACTAGTTAATTAAACTTGTCCATCAGTCCTACTAACATTGTATTTAAAGTTTTAAAACACTCTAAATATATAAAAATAAGCAACACAGCTGTAAAAGTCAAAGAAAGTAGAAAGCAATAAGTAAATAAATCAGAGAACTCACCATTCCATCCCAGCACGGCTGATGTCGTCCCACCAGCAGTCAGTGGGCTCCCCCAGACCCTCAGGTGTGGGCTGGCATTCAAACGACCACAAGCGGTCCATGCCGTCCGCCTCGCTATAGTAGCTCCTGGTGGCCACCAGGACCTCTCCGTGGGGACACTGGAAGTTAAAGCTCTGGCGGTAGCCGTTGACCCAGCCCATGTCATGGTGGTCTTGAGACTGAGCTGCCACTGTGGCCAGCAGACACGACGCCAACACTACCAGAGCAGGATTCATGTTGAAGAAATCAGTCCGTCTGGTGTGTTCCCTCACAGCTGCCCGACTTTAAACTCCTCCAAGTTTCCAACTTTTGTTGTCCAGATGTTTTGTAACCAGGAGTGATGTGTAATCTGCTGCTCATGGGACAAATCCAAAAGTGGACCTCGCTTAGCGTTTTAAGGTAGACTCTGAGACACAGCGTTAACAAAGTCTCACCGTGGGAAAGGGTTTACCTTAAAACACAGCACTTTCACATAACATGCAATTTAAAAAATTGCCGGCACGTTTGAACCATCTAATTACTCAGGCTGCAGAGTGTTCATGGCTTTTTTTATGTAATCTGTACTTAGGGAAAATAAACAGTTTTATTTTTATCATAAAAATCACCACATTTATTTCACCAAAAAGACATAAATAAACATTATTTTGTGACAGTTTTGCAACATACATTAAAATGCTGAATGATTCTGACAGAATTGAAAATCATAATTTTATTGAGCAATGCATCAGTAACATAAACTGCATGAAATAATAAATGTAGGCACAATGACTGGTTTGTGTCGTCCCATTTTGGAGCCTGATGTTTGGCATTTTGACTGTCGCCATCTTTGACTTTTGGAGCCAGAAGAAACCATATTTGTATGAGAGGGTGGAGATAACCCTAATGTTAGCTGCTAGCTTGGTTAGCATGGCACATTTGGGGCAGCAGTAGCTCAGTCCATAGGGACTTGGGTTGGGAACGGGAGGGTTGCCAGTTTAAGTCCCCATCAGGACTGAATATGGAGCATGGACTGGTAGCTGGAGAGGTGCTCCATTTAATGCATGTATAGGTCCAGTTTGTGCATGTGTGTATTTTAGGCCTGTGTGTATATGACAACAGAGTGAAAAAAAAATTGAATTTCCTCTCTGAGATTAATAAATAGTATCTTGTTCTTCTTTCTTTACAGTTGTGGCAAACAGCCATAGTGCTACTGCTAATGCTAATTTTCTGTAGCAAAAAACAGGCATAAAACCATAAAAACAAAATGTACCTATGATAGAAATTGAATACCTGACTTTTTAAAGGGTCTTTTAGTACAACCAACCACTGAACAATAACTTACCTTAACGTTCATAAACTGAAAACACTGAAATAGTAATACCACTGGTGCTCTGGGGTTGCACCATGGTTATGTTCCATTACCAATTTTGTCGCCATGGTATTGACTTGTTAATGAACGGCACCCATCTGTTACTCAAGGCAGCCGCAACCTTAATTATATGTAACTTTAAGCCTTGATAAAATGTAAACGGGTGAATTGTTATTTCTGCTGTGAAGCTGGGCATTTTAACATGGGGGTCTGTGGAGACTGACTCACCTTTGGAGCCAGCCTCAAGTGGCCGTTAGAGGAAGTGCAGTTTTTGGCATTTCTGTATTGGCTTAATTCTTCAGCCTCGGTGGTTGCCATTTGGCTCATATCAACTGTGTGATAATAAGTGGGGAGGGAATGTGTCTTTATTCAGGAGATTTTTTACAGACATAAAAATGATAATCAGATCTTAATAAAGTGGAAACGCAACAGCCAGAACATAAAGGAGTTTATCAAACATGATGCAAGGAAACACCAAAAAAAATTAAATATTTTATTTTAAAATATCTATTAATATGTTTAAATTCTACTGTGTTTAAATGCGATATCACAAAAGGACTGGATGGTGGCCATCATCTAATATGCTCACATGTGCACCACACACTTCATATCAGGTTAGGGAAAAAGTATTTCCTGTTGTAGGAATGAATAACGTTATGTGTATTAAGGGTTATCATGTCCACCTCATCAGAAACTGGGGAGGGATTAAGAGGAATATTGGATTTCTCTGTAATGCTAACTTTTTAGCGCATTAGCTAATGTTAGCTTCGAAAGCAAAACAAACTGGACTCTATTCAAGAGTCGATCTCCTTTGTAAGACTGGCATAATGATCAACCACAAAGCTTTCCCTGACATCATCCATCCACTGAGTGAGAGCATACAGGTTGTCCAGTCTGGTCCCGTTGGTCAGTATTTACTCATTGGTGAGTGACTTGACATGGTACAGTGTGACGCTCTACACTAAAATGAGAGCCCTGTTGGGCGAAGAAACAGAGCAATATATTTCTATATACATTTAAGAAATGGTCCAGAGCGTACTCCGGCACTCAAGTACACAGTGAGTATTTCCAAACGCACCAATCTCATCTTCCTCCACTGTCTAAAACAAGCCAACAGAACTCACTAGCTAGCGCTGGCTAATGTCTGTGGAGAATTGTTTTGCCTCCAGCTAAGGCCCACCCACCACAAGACGTCATACTGTTTACTAACAGCAAATGGGTATGGTCACTTCTGGCTCCAAAACTCAAAAAATGTCAAACTCAAGACTTTAAAATGGGAGTCCACAAACCAATGGATGACGTCACAGTGGCTGCGTCCATTATTTTATACAGTCTATGGGTGGTTGGTCAGATTTAGCGGGTACTTTTTTTCCCCAACAGTCTCATGAGCCAACACCGAGCCAACTTTCACCAACACCTCTACAAGTAAGATTAAGGTGAGATGCTTTATTCGAAGAGTTTTCTAACAGTAGATTTGAGATTTGAAGAGAACAGATGTTAAGGAACAGGACTAAATGGTTGCATTTGCAAATGTATGTCTGCTTAATTTCTCCACCACCATTTAAGCGCAGCACACAGTTGCTTCCCTGAGTTTTAATTGCGGAGCCTTTATCTCACGTTTGAAGTTGGGAAGTCACTGTTGAGAGGCTGATTGGATTTGTTGGTGATAAGAAAAATACAACACCAGCCATATCCCTCAACTTTGATTTGCATTTAAGCCCAGGAGAAAGATGCACTGAAGCTATATATTTTAATATCACAATAACAAAAACCTACGACAACATCTGATCTTCTATCACATCAAGATTATATCAGCTCTGCGTTAGGGTAATTGACTAAAAGGTTTATTCCACTTTGCTTTTACCAACACCGCAAGATGACCATCCATTACAAACAATCATTCACATGTCTTGGAAATAAAGCTGCTCTGCACAGATAGAGATCACAAAGTGCTAACATGACGCCACACACAAATGGATCCGCGCAGAATCACTCATCCATTTTCTTCACAGCATCACAAGATAACAGGTCTTAAATTCTCCACAGCTTCTGCTGTTCCTGTGAAACTGTGCTCTTGTAAAAGCTGACTGGCAGACAAATTAGGCTCTGTTAGAGAATGAGCTCATATTATTTATGGAGCGTGGTGTTAGAACAGTTTGTGCAAGTGTTGTTTTTGGATGTGCTTACATATATTTTTTTTTTTCCTAATAAAAGATGTAGTTTGACAACATTATGTTCAGAGGTCATTGGAGCTTAATGATGACATTTAGATTTTACTTTGCTCAGGAAGAATGTGTCCCACGTCACACTGAGACACACATGATGTTACTACATCAGCAGTGGTGATGACATGGCACTTTTTCCAGTGGAGAGTGACAAAAAACGCTGCCAGTGACTAATGCAGCTGTTGGCAATGAATTTAAATGTTCTTGTAATGTAAGATGCATTATTCATAATCATTCATGATTCAAGGTTTTGTTTTTTGTTTTTAAACAATCTTGCTGAATTTGTGCAGTGAAATGCAGGGTTGCTTACACTGGAGCATATTTGTCTTTTTCTCAGTTATATGAATTCACTTTAAAGGAACAGTTCACCCCAAAATTAAAAAAACAAACACATTTTTTCTCTCACCTGTAGTGCTTTGATCAGTCTAGATTGGTTTGGTGTGGGTTGCTGACTCTGAGAGATGTCTGCCTTCTCTCAAATATAATGAAACTAAATGGCACTCAAACTTGTGGTACTCAAAAAAAACCCCCCAAAAACCCAAAAACATTTGCAAAACTCAACAGCGATGTCTCTTTCTAGAAATCATGACCCGGTTACTCAAGATAATCCACAGACCTTTATGTGGAAACTATTTTCTTTTACCTTTTAACTAGTCTCTATATACAGACTCTACATTCAGTGAATGTAGAGTCTGTAGGCAAACCCCGGAGATCTTGCCTCCGGAAGAAGAGCGGAAGAGCCTTGGTTTCCGGTTGTAGGCTATTTGTAGTCTGCATGATAGTGACCAATCACGTTTGAGCCAGCTGCAGTTGTTGCCAGGTTAAACGGTCCGTGTGGTGAATTAACGAGGCGGAACATAATTGGTGTCACTGCAAACTCTGAATCCATCACAATGGTTCAGCATATTTACTTATATATAAACGGAAGTCGGAAACGGAAATTCGCCTCCTCCACCCAAATCAAACCGGAAAGCCAAAAAATCAGGGCTCTGTCCCCAGAGGCTGTATCGCCATCTGCCGGAAGTCAGACACCGAATACAGCCGATGGGTTCCGAGAATACCTTTTAACTAACATCCGCTAACCATATCACTGCGCAAAAGGAAGCGTGTATCTGCTCACAGACGAGAGGCCTGTGCTCGTGACACTGCAGGATGTAAACACAGATTAAAGTTTAGCCCCTCCAAGATTTTGCGAGCTTTTTGGGGGCGACACTCAAGATATAGAGGCTCACCCACACTTTCAAAAACTTGTAGACAGGTGCATAGGAGGAAAGTGTCCATAGGCGAAGAAAAAAGAAGTCCCGCACACGGTTGTGTTACTTGCAATAAACTTTATATCGTTTTGGTCGTCAGACCTTCAACAGTCACTTTAGTTGCTCTTTTATGTCAGACATGTATTAGGGTGTTACATACCTTGACATGTTTCGGCGGAAACTTCCCTCTTCCTCAGAAGTGTTACTTGGTAGTGGTTGTGATGCGTCTTTATCAGCTGATCTGTCTGATAAAGACGCATCACAATCACCAACACCCTAAGGGTAAGGGTAACACCCTAATACATGTCTGATATAAAAGAACAACTAAAGTGATTATTAGAAACTGAAGACATAATGAACGTCATTGAACTAACACAGCAGCAGTGGCTAACTCCCAACACCGAGCTGTTGAACACTCCCAACAATCTCACACCAGCACCGAACCAGTCTGAGTCCGTCATTTATCCTTGTGTCATTGACCTGTCGTTAACCACTGGGTAACATTAGCCATGTGATGCTAATAGTGAGCCCTGTCACTGTGTGTGGCTCTGTCCCAGGCACAGAGCTCACACTCCCGCAGCAGTGGACTCATGATAAACAGAGAGAGCGGAGCAAGGAGGGGCTGAGCGAATTCATAAGCTGCACACAACTCTACAATGAAATAACATTTTACCCAGCTATTGAATTTATCAAATGTATTTTTTTTTTTGCCTCTTTGAGCACCACAAGCTGAGTGCCATCTAGTCCCATTACACTGAAGAGAAGGCAGACATATCTACAGCCGATATCTCACTCAGAAACTAGACACCTTGGTTCTTTTAAACTGTTTTCCTGCCATTAAAAACACCTAATAGAAACTGTTTGTTTGATGAATGAGGACAGAAATCCATTTGATCACTGTGTGCCTGAGAATCTGATCCCGTGTGAGAGATCATCCTCAAAGCATCTAAAAATAAACAACAGCACATGTTCAGGAATAGTGTTCGACTTGCTGGATGAGGAGTTCCACAAAAGTCAAAATGGAGCAGAAGCGGGGGGGTATTTATAGAAACTATCGTCTATTTAAAAATCTCTATTTAGAGCAGAGCTGTTGGCACTTGGAGAATGTAGGGCTTCATTCATAATACTTTGATCTGACTGTGACACACAGGCTGTACTGTGCCAAAGATCGCACAGTGAAGGCAGCCAGGCCTCTGACTGAGGGCTGGTCCGCACAATGTCTTTAAAGTTAACCAAGATCTGAACACCACTGGCATTCAGATGCTGCTGAATTTGCAAACGAAAGCTACTTTGAATAATCCACTAATCATTGTTTTAAAATAATTTAATAAGTATAGTGAACCAGTTTGAATGCAAGTCACAACTGAAATGTTTTTATTTATCTGAATGCACTCCAGTGATGAGCTGGTTTTTAAAAATGACACAGTAACATCTTTGGGTCAGATGTGCACCAATAAATGCCAGTCTTTTTTTAAGACAAATATTTGGGAGCTAAAGTACACATCTGCTTTTCATTGAATCCAACACCAGCTTTCCACAGCAACACTTGCAGGACACCACGCAGTCCTTTTTTAAATATCGCTATAAGCTTCCAGCGACTGCTGCTGCGTGCACCATGAGTTTAGGTCTATGTGTGACATCAGTCAGCTCCAGTTATTTAAAGAAAGGGTGGGACAAAGAAACCACACTAGGGGAATTAATTGTAGATCTTTTGTTAAGTCTTAAATGCTTTTCGTACTCTGACAGGACCCTCTATAGATTCTGTCCTCTTTGTTCTCCCTCTCCAGTGTCTTCATAAACTCCAGTTGGTCCAGAATTCAGCTGCCCGTATCATTACTAGAACCCCCTCCATCAATCATATCGCTCCTGCTCTCCAGCAGATTCTGCTTCTCACCTTTAAGCCCCTTCCTACACTATATGAACAAAGGTATTTGGCCACACCTGTTAATTATTGAATTTCAGTGTTTCTTTTTTTTTTTTTTTTTTAAATTTTAAATTTTTTATTTATGCTGTGCAGTTCATACATTCATCTTTTCACAAATAAGCATTCTGCATTTCTCTTTAACTTTGTATGAACTTAAGAGAAAAAAAAAGATACAACAAATCAAATACCAAGTACTAAAAAACAAACACACAAACAAAAGGCAAAAAAAGAAAAAAACAACTAAATCTACAGTAAGTGTGCAAGCGATGAAGATATAACCATTTTATGTGTTTTTAGTACAATTTCTTTTTTTTCCCTCCTTCCTCCTCCTAGTTACAGGGCTCAAAAGTAATATTTTACATTGATAGCATTACTGCCATAAATTTTTAAATTAGTAGCACAGCACATCATTTAGTTGTGCAAAAAAGAAAAACAGAGAAAAAAAACCAACAACACAAAAACGAATTGGCTCAACACTACATACATATATTTTTTCTCTTTTCTCTTCCATCCTTTTACTTCTTTTCTTTCCTATTATTGGCAGTGAACAAAGTCTTGGTGGCAAATGCCATCAAATTAGAGAGAACCTTGAGCTCTGCGTTGACATCCAAGGTGACCATATTTCCATAAAAAAGTCAGTTTTCAGCTGAATTTTAGCTGTAATCTTTTCCATAATATGGACCTCATTCACCTTTTGTTGCCATTGTTTTATGTTGGGGGGTTGTGGCTGCAACCATAATAATGCAATAGTTTTTTGGCTATTAAAAGCAGGGTCCTCAGTAAATATGTTTTCTTTTTCCCAATTTGGAATCCTGAAGGGATGCCCAAAATAAATAACTTTATGTCAAATTTTATTTTTATATCCAAAATTTGCTCTATTATCTATTATCCAAAATTTGCTCTATTATCTATTAACATCGTCCCAGTACTCCTGCAAATTTGGACAGGCCCACATTATATGTGAGAGGTCCCCATGGTGGCCACAACCCCTCCAGCATAGTGCTGATGAAACGCCCCAGCAAACATTTTTGGTTTAAAAAAACGTCTAATAGCTGTCTACATGAAGACCTGATGTCTAGGCTAAATCACGGCTGAATTTGGGCTGTCAGTGAAAATTTGGTAGACGTCTAGCCATAGCCAAAGTGTAGACGTCATCAATTATACGGCTATGTAGAGACCATGTCCAAAAAATGGAGATAAACATATTTTAATTACTGTTGACTCTCCATACGTGATTGAATATCATACCGCACGCCATCTGCAATGGCGAAAATTACATTTAATCAATTTCAAAATTAAATTGGCTAGATTTGGGTTACATGTAGCTAGACTAAATCGGAGCTAAATATAATCAATACGTTTAAATCACGACTATTGCTTGCTGGGGCCATATTTTGCTGTTATAATTGGAGTTCTGAAATATCTGTTCTTATTCTTCCAGTCAAATTCCCTCCAATTTGGACTATTTGTTAATTTATGACCAGACAAACAAGTTTCATCCCATTCATTTTCACTACTTAGTATATTCAGTTCAATTTCCCACTTTTTTATTCTCTAAATCTTTGTTTTTAAGATCTTGTTGCAAAGCTCTGTAAAACCTTGAGATAAGTAATAAGAATTCCAGTGTTTCAATCAGACCCATTGCCACAGGTGTTTGAAATCAAGGACCTAGCTGTGCAGTCTCCATTTGCAAACATTTGTGATACAAAATGGGGTGTTCTAATAAGATGGTTCGTGAAATTTCATCCCTGCTGGATATTCCACGGTCAACAGTCAGTGATATTATTAGAAAGTGGAAGCATTTAGGAACAACAGCAACTCAGCCACAAAGCAGAAGACCAGGTAAAATCACATTACATAACTGAAGAGCTTTGAGCTTCCACTGGCATTAATGTGAGCACAAAAAAATGGGAGTGGGCTCCATGGCGGAGCAGTTGCATACAAGCCTCACATTACCAAGTCCAACGCCAAATGTCAGCTGGAGTGGTATAAAGCACGCCGACACTCGACTGTGGAGCGATGGAAATGTGTTCTGTGGAGTGACGACTCACACTTCTCCGTTTGGCAGTCAGATGGGTGAGTCTGGGTTTGGCGGATGCCGGGAGGACGTTACCTGCCTTACTGCATTGTGCCATCTGTGAAGTTTGGTGGAGGAGGGATAATGGTATGAGGCTGTTTTTCAGAGTATAGGCTCGGCCCCTTATCTCCAGTGAAGGACGATCTTAATGCTTCAGCATGCCAAGACATTTGAGACGATGCTATGCTTCCAACTTTGTGGCAACAGTTTGGGGAAGGCTCTTTTCTATTCAAACATGATTTGGTTTGACATGGTTTGATGAGTTTGGCATGAAGGGACTTGACTGGCCCTCACAGAGCCCTGACCTCAACCCCTTCGAGCGCCTTTCGGATGAACTGGAACAGAGATTGCAAGCCAGGCCTTCTTGTCCAACATCAGTGCCTGACAGATGCTCTACAGAATGAATGGGCACAGATTCCCATTGAAACACTCTTGTTGAAAGCGTTCCAAGAGGAGCGGCAGTTGTTATAGCTGCAAAAGTGGGACGAACTCCATATTAAAGTACATGTATTTGAATACAATGTCATTAGTATGACTCCCTTTCCACTTTCAAATCCTGTCTGAAAACACATCTTTTCAAGCTGGCATATTAGGTTTTATGACTTTATGATGATGATTTTATACCTAATATTTATGATTAGGATTTTTGTCTAGTCATTTTATTAACTTATAACTGTATATTACTGGATTGTTTGACTTTATGATCTATGGATTGATTGCTGCTTGTGGTTTTTAACTGTGTCTCGTATGGTGTCCTTGAGTGCTTTGAAATGTGCCCAAAAATAAAATGGATTACTATTATCATTATAGAAGGATAAAACCACAATGACTATGCCACTCACCAAAACACTGACTGACAAACTGGATTAGTCTCCCAGTTGGAGGGTCGGTGGTTTGATCCCTGGCTCCTGCAGTCTACATGTCGAAGTGTCCTTGAGCAAGATAACGAACCCCAAATTGCTCCCAACGGCTGTGCCATCGATCTGTGAGTGTATGTGTATATTTATCTGATGAGGTCAGGTGTCACCTTGTGTGGCATTTGTGTGTTGTGAAGCACTTTGAGTGGCTGAGTGGTTTTCTAGTGAGACTAGTTAAGTGCTATATAAATGGAGTATATTTATATAAATGACTCATTCTAAGGTAACAAAACACAAGTCTTTTTTTCTTATTTTCAGGTGATTATACACTGAAGAGAACATACTCATAATATTATGTTCCATTTCTGCCAATATGTCCTGCTAAATCCGACACACTGGACCTTTAATATTGGACAGCTGTACATATCCCTAGACACTGAGCTAATGCTAAAGCATCCTAACATCCTCCCAGTGACACAATGCTAACATGCTATGCTTAGCAGGTAATATAATGTCCACCATGTTCTCCATTTTAATTTAGCATATTAAGATTTTCTAATTAGCACAAAACAGAGAGCAGAGCTGAGGCTGATGGGATCTGTTTTGCAGATACTTGGACGTAAATCAACACTTGCACAAAAACATTTTTGACCTGATTCTGGTGCTGGATGAAAAATCAGAGAATCATCAAAGGGATTTAATTTCATCCAGAAGAGGACATGACTAACAACACAACATGTTCATAAGCAACCCTACAAAATTTGTCATCCATACTGGCAACCTGATTGTGGCACTGTGTATAGTGTATATATTGAATTGCATCATATTTGCATCTTACTATTATCTAATCCTTATATTTGGCACCTGCTGTTATGTTATTTTAGGCTTATTGTATGTTGCACTCTTAACTTTGTATTGCAGCTGCTGCACAGCAATTTCACTCAGGATAAATGAAATTATATCCTAGCTTACCTTAATGACAACGATTTTTTTTCCAGCTGAAAACACCATGTCTCACAAGGTAGGGTTCTTACTTTGGATGAGGAGAAGGCTGCAGCATGGAGGGAGAGGACGGACCTGCCAGCCTGTGTGGGTTCATAAGAGGAAACATGTATTAATATATGTATGTTAACCTGTTTCTGCAGTGTTATTGTTCAGCAGTTGTTCAGTGTAAATATGCGGTGCTCCCATTGCAAAGCATAAAAAAATACATGGCCTTGGAAAAATGCATTGGTGGACATGACCCTTTTGTCATTGAAATTCATCCTCTGTGGACTATGAATACAACATTTCATGGCAATTCATCCAACAGTTGTTGAGGTATTACTGTCTGAACTGAAGCAGTGGAGCTACCAACCAATATTCACCAATGTATATGGCTTGTGTGGCTGAAAGAAAAAGGAAAACAAACTTGATCTTTGTTCTGAGATGCAAACTCTGGTCTCTGGTATGGATGTCAGGATGCTAGACACTCGTCCAACACCTGGACATGTCTCTCATTCATCAGAGAAAGAGTGGTATAGAGAGGTTAGTAGTACTCAACAGGCTTAAATAATTACAACCCAAACTGAACCAACCCCTCTGAGCTGAAGAGTGAACCCAGCCCATCCAAGATTATTGTTTAAAACATTGTTTTCCAACTGGTCCAGCCACAGCGTCCACATTTCTCCTTAGTCATTAATTCATTGGTCATGTTGTCAAGCTAGTTCGCTGTATCTGTCAAGTAGCTGTCCATTAGTCACTCACTTTACAGCAGGAAACTGCACTTCAAAATAAAAGCTCTGTGCCAAAAATTCACTTTAGTTAAAAATAAAGTCTGTGTTTTCAAACTTGACATGTTTGCAAGTCACTTGCGGTCCATTCAGGACGGGACCCAGGACCCATTTTTGGACCCGATCCACCACTTGGGGACCACTGGTTTAAAATACTGATCCCAACCCCGCAAAAAACACTTGTCAGTTTCCCAAAGCCCAGGACACACCGGCTGAATGGCAGCACTAGCGGGTCCATGTCATTGGTCCAACAGCCCATTGGTCCGACATCCCATTAGTCCGACTGTCCGCGGTGCGGAACGGCTCCCGGCGGGCGTATTTCTACCTTGATGGTGCGCTGCGACCAGTTCTGGGGTCAGCTGGGAAAGGCTTGAGGCAAAGCAGGCTCACAGCTTATGTGTTTTCACTTTCTTTTTCATTTTAACCCACACCATGATCTTTTCCTGACCCTAACCAAGTGGTTTTTGTGCCTAAACCTAACCAGACCTTAACCACAGGGCATCATGATGATTTCGGAACAACGGGACTTCGGAACAATGGGTTTAACATGGTCGGAACAATGGGATGTCGGACCAATGGGCAGTTCCCGCATTAGCCATGCACGTCTCCAGGGGAAAATGAACCAGCTGGGTGGATCACCAACTCTCCACACTGTACTTCCTGCCAGAGAAGCTCCCTGTTCTGGCCTGGAGGAAGAACAGAGTCCAACACGGAGCCTGGCTGCTCCTCTCCTTCCCTCCCTGCCCATCAGGCTCAGGTTGAGATTGAGAACTCTAGTTGAAAGTAAGGATGAAGTTATATTTATGAGAAGTTCAGGCATCTTGAGCCAATGTTAGGTGATTAACACTTTAATGAACAGGAACTCCAGTGTTTCAGTGAACGTCCACTAACAAGACTGACATTGAAAAGCCCTGTTACTGAACGTCTGACGACAAAGACACTCCTCATACTGCACATTGAAACATGCTTTGTTTCCACAAGAGAAATGTACTACTGTGTTTATTATGATGGGAAATATAAAAGCCTAATCCAAACATCCAAGTTGTTACACAGCAGTTTACACATACACACTGACAATAACTCATCTCCTGCCTGTGGAGCCTGTCAGGGCAGCTCTGGTCTCTCAGCACCAGGACAGACTTTCATTGTCCCAGTGTCCACAGTGAGGTTTGTATTTAAATCAGCAGGCATGAGCAGCTGCCAAGGAGATAGTGTCCCATTCAGAAATGTTTCTACAAAGAGGACATCTTTAGACTGTGCGTATGAGAGCAGAACAACCTGTGATTCTGCCAAACAGAAATCTGATGGAAAATTATACTAACTAACTAAAACTCGCCCTGCATTCTCAGTTTGGTGCGCTTCGTTTATTCAGCATGAAACTGTCATCTCTTGTCAATTATCACCACACTGAAGGCATTGTTTGAAATGTGTGAGAATCTGAACAGTATCAAAGGACCATGAGAGGGCAGAATGAGGGCTCTGAATAACTCTGGTCAAAACAGACATTCATGTTTAAATCAGGTCATCAACACCCACTGCTGGGAGGGCAACTTTTAAAACTTATTCCACTACAGATTATTAAATACATGCTCTAAAATGTAATTTGTAACATATGCAATAGGATCACTCGGACTAGGGGGAGGCAGGATGGGTAGTGGTTAGCACTGTTGCCTCACAGCAAGAGGGTTCCTGGTTCAAACCCGTGTTAACGTGGGGTTTCCCCAGGTTCCCTAACTTCCTCCCACAGTCCAAAGACATTTTGTGTCATTTTCAGGTAATGTTATGTATTTCTGGTCATTTTGTGTCACTTTGTAGTCATTCTGTATCTGTTTTTAGTCATCTTGTGTCTTTTTGTGGTTGTTTTGCCTCTTGTTTGTGGTTTTGTGTCTCTGGGAAAATCTTGTGTCTAGATATTTTGTGTATCTTTGAGATAATTTGAGGTCTTTTTTTAGGTAATTTTGTTTCATTTTGAGGTACATCTGTGTCTTTCTTTGTGTCTCTTTGTGATGGTTTTACATCTCTTCATAGTTGTTATGTACCCTGGAAATCCAGAGTTCTGGCGAGAGCACAATTTGAATTTGCTCAGCGAGTCACTCTGGCAATCAGAAATGATGCTCATTACCCATGCCCTTGTAGCCGAGCTGCACCAATCACATCGGTGTATCTGATATAGGCGGGTCATAGGTGTGCTAAACAGATGACGACAGCAGTGCGACGATGAAGTCCGGAATCAGTCAGTAAACATTGCAAGATGGCTACGGATGAACACCAGTTGTTTGAAATGGCTTTGGCCGCTACAATGAACGAGTTAGACTTGGCTTTTTCTCTAAAAGAGGAACAGAAGACAGCGCTCGAATCTTTTCTTTGCAAGAAGGACGTTTTGCTGTTTTGCCGACTGGATACAGCAAGAGTGTAATCTGCCAGTTAGCTCCGCCAGTAGCGCTCTGCATATGTCACCCCGTGTATTGTTCTGATTGGTCATAGTGTTATCCAATTGTGTGCAGTGATATTTACAAATGCTTGCTCGGTGCTGCCCCTCAAGTTGGGCCATTTTCATTACTCATGGCCAGACCCTAAATCTTTCTAAATTTGGGTCTGGATTTCCAGGCTAGTTGTTATGCATCTTTTGCAGTTTTGTGTCTCTTTAAGGTAATTTTGTGGGCTTTTTTGGTCATTTCATGTCAGAATAAATGTTGGCATTGTATGTTTTGTTTTTGCAAACCACGGATATGAACTATAGGCGGCATTGTGATGCACTGTTGCCTCACAGTAAGGGGATTCTAGGTTCGAACCCACCAGCCAGCTGGGGCCCCTCTGTGTGGAGCTTGCACGTTCTCCCCATGTCAGGTGGGGTACTCCACCTGACTCCCACAGTCCAAAGACATGCAGGTTAATTGGTGACTCTAAATTGGCCGTAGGTGTGAATGTGAGTGTGAATGGTTGTCTGTCTCTATGTGTCAGCCCTGTGATGGTCTGGTAACCTGTCCAGGGTGTACCCTGCCTCTCGCCCAGTGTCAGCTGGGATAGGCTCCAGCCACGCAATGACCACCAACAGGATAAGTGGTTAGAGAAAATAAATGAATACTCAAACTAAGTATTCTAAATATTACTTTTGGAATACCTTAAAACTGTCTTGCAGAGCTAATTTGTCTGGGTCTTATATTTTCATGCCAAGCACAAATGACAGTGTCCTGGTCGTGCATCTTCTCTGCCTTTGTTGTGTGGTTGGTGCACTGCACACAATTTCTAAAAAATCTGTTTATGAGAAATGAATTTTACAACATGTCTAAACTGCAAACAAGCATCGCTATGCCCCTGTATTACATCGTGTATAAAACATGTAGACTACCTGCCGCCTGTGCGCTTGACTGGAGACATAAACACTTAAAAGATGGGCGAGTATCATCTATCTTTTTATGTTTATACTTTTAAACAGAGAATACATGTTTTAAACTGTGGTATTTACTGGAAATGACAGACAGTATAGCCAACACTACGCAGGTTGTTATTAGCGATGATCATTTATCAGAGACTTCCCCAGGATCTCCCTCCAGTCAGCTGCCAGCTCTCTGCAGTTAGGTTTCTGCAGTTAAATAAGGAGGTGTTGTGTAGATAACTCCTCATTTCAACTTCACAAATCAGCTGTTTCTTGCTCATTGCAGAGTTTTTAAAGCAAGTGACAGAAATAACACGGAACATTCTGATAGAAAACAACAGCATCAAGGTGACAATCACTCATGTTGCATTCAGTTAGGACACGGTGTTAGAGCAAATAAAACAAAACAAAGTGATCCCTTTAACTAATACACTTACTCATATTTTGTATTTTAAATACGTATCTTGTATCCTCTTCCTCCTCATCCCTGTCAGCACCTGCTAGACAACACATCTCAGTCGACACCATATTATTCCACGTCACCGTCTGCCCGTGTCAGCTGTAGCGTCCCCTCAAAATGATATGTATCATGTCATACCACAAAACAACAATGTTGTAACCATACACAGACTCGTAGCAACATTGTCTGGTCTTATACACGGTATGTGGCACACATGAGGGTCAGTTTCTCCTTTGTCTCACATAGCCAGTCTCGCACTGTGGAGAAAGATCTGGCTGAATTCCACACCAAGGAAAAAAAACTCTCTGGATTGTTTGTATTTCTTTAAACCAATCACAGTCGTCTTAGGCAGTGATGCAGTGATGGTGCTCTGTAAAATAGTGTCAGGGGAAACTTGTTTTGGTGGAGAGCTGAGCGAGACAGGTCTGGCTATGTGAGAGTAGTTTCATGTAGCCACAGGGATTTTCGAAACGGTAACACAGAGGAAGAGTGTTACCATCTGAGAAAGGCGGCAACAATCTACATCCCATGAGCCAGACTAGTTTCTACTCACGCTATAAAAATGACAAATGCAAATTGTCATAAACTGAAAAAGACCGGCGACTGTTGTTTAAGTGTTGAGCAGCCGACCATAAATCAACCTCAGTATTGCTCCGTCTCCAAACACAGGTACAATTTAGGTTACATTCATGGGATTGAGTGATGTTAGCTAAATGCGGTAATGCTAACATTACTACATACTAGCCTGAAATAAAGTCGGTGGTCAACACAAGCTGAAAAGACTTTGACGTTCTGTTGTACGACATAAAATATGTCAGTAGAAGTCGCACTTGTGAATTTTAAAGCTTTTCTGTCTTAAAAAGGCAGTTGCTAACGAGTGGCTAAATGAGACAGCAAAACGTTTTGACGAGGGAACCAGGGCAAAGCTAACGTCTGCTTTGACCTACAGAAAAACATCATCCCTGGAGCACTCTACCCCCTTATGTTAGATGGTACATAAATATAAAAATATAAAGATATTGAATGATATTGCTCAATTGTGATAGCATAGTTAGCTAGCAAACAACATTTGACTTACCTTTATAAACGGGTATGTTTCATTGTTAATATTCACTATGCCTCTATTCAGCTGTGGCTTTTGTGTTTGTCTTTTTCGTTACTGTGCTTGTGTTTTTCAAATTTGCACAGCATTTTTGGATGTACAATTTGTTTTTAAAAGGCTTGGCCAGGCTGGAGGTTGCAAATTTTGAGAAAATAACTCTGATGTCTGTCTTTTGGGACCCAAAACAACAAATACTTACGTTAATTTACAAAGCCCTCTACTGGCCATCGTGACTTTTGTTCGTCTTGAGCAAAGGAGAAAGTCAGGTGACATTATTACAGAGACATAAGGTCCTCATACGGTGGTCAGGGTGGATGGATAACTTTGGAGACTGCTGTTTGTTTCCAGTTTCCCCCTTACAGTCAGCATTGATTTCTTTTAACCATGACCGCGATCATTAACTGACCTTAACCAAGTTGTGTTTTTGCTTAAACCTACAAAACCTTAACCATAGCTGTGTCAGATCAGAAAATTATTTACTTATTACGTTTAGTGTTGTAACTGTTTTGGAAGGCACTTAAAAACGATGTTCTGCTGACAGGGCTTCACTTGTTGTGTAATTTGGATGATTTGTTTCAACAGAGTTATCTAATCTTGGGCTTTGAGACTACAAATGTAGAACAGAAAGCCTGCGATAGGAGATGTGGGCACTAACCAGGCAGGAAGAGTCTCATAAAAGATAATATCAGGCGCCATGGTGGCCTTGGGCTTTATTAAGGTGCTGATCTTGAACCAAAACGTTTCTGTCTTAAGTCCAGCCAGGGATCTTTATAGCACACAATTCCCCAGCTCTCTCATTCACTCACTTCCTGTCATCTCTCTCCTTCTGATTTCTGTTTAGGGCATACAAAAGCCATAGTTGCATTATGGGAAATGTCAAGTTTTCAAGCCACACCAGGGAGTAAAAGTCAGGATATATGGCTGTCTTTTATTAATGTTAATCTCTCTCAAGTCCCCAAGCAATACTAAACTGCTGAAGCGCCCCTTTAAAGTTTAATCCAAACAAACATACCAGACAGTTCAACATGTTGAATGTCAGTGAAGTGTATTAATAAGCAAAGCATACAACTTGACTCGGTGCTGGATGAGTATGAAAAGGTCATGCAAATATCATCCAGAACCAAACACCATGATCATGGATCTGATCATTTTAATATGCAAAGCTGTAATTATTAGCTTTGTATCCATGATATGATGTGAACTACTAATCCTGTCAAACCCAAACCACAAGGTGACGCGTCGCTGGAAGCTTCTTATGAATTATTAGGGCATGTGTTCACATTGCATTTCTCTTTTGCAGAGAAGCATCGACAGAGGGCTGGGAAGCGTTTCATCTCAATGTTTCATATGAAAAAGCGTTACTGTATGCATGGGTTTTGTTTCTATGACAACAATATCTTGACATTACTGGTACGTTCATAAATGGTGTTGGAATGTACCATTCAGTTATTTAAAACACCTTTTTCTTGGAGCAGCAGAGCGTACTTTGGGCATTCTGCTTAGGGAGACGGAGCAACAGAACGCCAGGTGGAGTGAATGGTTGTTAATTCATGTAGAAATACAACACTCATTTTAGTATGGAGTGTGAGATTAGATTTATGAACGCAACCTTTGTAAGCTAGGTAGCTAACTTAATGCTACGTCAACAGAGAGCTGACTAGCGGCAGTCCATAGGGACCTGGTTTGGGAACCGGAGGGTCGGCTGTTCGAGTCCCCGTCCGGACCAAAATATGGAGCGTGGACTGGTGGCTGGAGAGGTGCCAGTTCACCTCCTGGGCACTGCCGAGGTGCCCTTGAGCAAGGCACCGAACCCCCCAACCGCTCAGGGCGCCTCACCAAGGGCAGCCCCCTCACTCTGACATCTCTCCACTTTGTGCATGTATAGGTCCTGTTTGTGCATGTTTGTTTGTGTCTTTTGGACCTGTGTGTTAATGACAAGCAAGAGTGAAAACATTGAATTTCCCCTCAGGGGGATTAATAAAGTAAATAAACTTAAACTTAAACTAAAACTTAAACTACACAGTTGAGCCTTGCACATGACTGTTATCTCACCAATTAACCTGCATGTCTTTGGACTGTGGGAGGAAGCTGGAGTACCCAGAGAAAACCCACGGTGACATGGGGAGAACATGAAAACTCCACACAGAAGGGCTCCCCCACCCTGGGGTTCGGACACCCCAGCCCGACTGGGGATGTAATGAGGAGAAAAAGTAGCTCATAAAGTTTTAATTGGCAGCTCTTCCAGATTTTCCAAATGTCATTGGACCAAATTCAATGACAGGCACACAGAGGGCCAGTAAAGTGACAGACTTTTATCACACTGATTAGGAGTAGCGCTCCTAATTTGATTGTATTCCAAAGAATCCTGGCCCCGGTAGAGTATTTCTTGTATGCCGGCTCCCACGCACGGCAAAGTTGAAACCACCTGCTCCCCGCGAGATTTGTCCTGGGACCAGTGGGATCCCAATCCTGATGACGTTCTCTACAACACAGTTAACAGCAAGCTTACAACGCGTGCAGTAACAAAAGAATGACACTCACCAGCAACATTCAGTGTCTGGTCAATCTGCTCCCACAAACTGGCTTTCAACTCGAGGCTCTCAGAGCAGTACTCCAAAAACAGACGTTGGGCATGATAGCTACTTTTTCTCTAGGTGGTTGCACATGTTGAAGATGATGCTGACACTCGAAAAAGAAAAAAAAACTCTATGTGGTCACAGGCCCATAAACTACATACTCTACACCTGTTGCTCTACCTGTTCTTATGTGTTACTTAGCGTTCTGTTTTTCAGAATGTTTCCAATATGTTAGTACCAAAATGTTCAACACTCAATGTACCAACTTATGTTCATTATAATAACAAAAAGCTGTTGTTGCAGTGTATTTTTTTCTTCATAAGAATATTTTTGCAACACTGTGTGCTCTGTTCTGAATGAAGTGCGATGACTCATTGATATAATTATCCGTGAAAGTATGAATGAATTTAGCAAAACAAACATTTAACCAACCCAGTCTCATACTCAAAAACTAATTATGAATGAATCGCCTGAAACCTTACTTCTAAAAACACAACTATTTCTGGTATGCAGGGTTACGCAACTGCCACTGTGAGGATGTCAAGAGGTCCCCCAGCATGGTCCATTTTCCCATAAGACCTTTGCTGTTTAATAGTGCTTCACTGATGAAATTAAGGGGCCAGCCAAAAGGCCACCATAATAACGTCTACAAAACAAATCACTTTGCTTCAGGCTGTAACCTCATTAGAACAATGCGTCGTGCTTGCTCGGAGGATGTGTCTGAGCCATGGCTGGCGAGGCAGGCAGGCAGAGATAAGCCCCACTGACAGTAGTGATAATGGGAGAGCAGGAATGATTGCCTGGAAAAAAATCACGCCGCAAGTATTTCAGGCGCATGATACCCTGTTCTCATTTATTTGGCTATACTAATGCAGCAACTTCCCCCTCGGGCTTCAAGGTTATCCGGGAGATGATATGTAGGGGTCAAAACGTTTGTCTGATCTTCACACTGACCAGAGCAAGGTGCACTCACATTTCTTTTTCATTGAATTAACATAAGTGTCACACAAATGCCAAACACTGACACTGTCTGTTATCATTTTGTACATAAATGCACATATCTGTGTCTCATATTTTGACACTGTGCTCACAAATTAAACAAATGTATTAGTTCTGCTCAGAAAACCAGAACAGTTCACCAGCTCTGTCTCATCTCCTCTGACAGATCCCAGAAAGTTGGGTTACCAGACCGAGAACAAATTCTTTTCCAGTGGCTCAGCGACACTGCAGTGACACCCAGCTATTACTATGGAAGTCAAACTACAATTTGAAGTCTCTTCACTTTTTGGGAAAGGAAACTGTAAACTTTGGTGATACCCAACGTAAACTCACACAATGTTTGGTACTGGGTTTCTGCAGATGCTTGAAAAGTTTGAAAATGCACTGAGTTCATTCATCTAAAAAAGGCTTTAACTGGTATTAAAATAGTATTAAAAAGTCTTAAAAATGCAAAGACACGGGAAGGAGGATTTTATGAATCTTTGTAGTAACTGCGCGCTAGCTGTTACTTAACCCTGGGCGACATGGGGAACTGCAAATTCAGATTTCACGGCTGAAACTGGTACAAGTACGGTATAAGAGCCAGAATGTGCATTAAACCTCTATTGTTTATTATTTGTTTACACCGCACACATTATTTTGGTCAATTTCACTTCCAGTAGTAATTGGCACAGGGGTGGGTGTGGTTTCACATTATTTTACCTGTTACATTCACTGGCTAGGTGCGGTTTTGGCTCTGATATTTCCTGTTGACTGTAATCACATCACTTATTTCGTTTCATCTCATTTTGCTTTAGTTATTTAGTTGTTTGTTTAATAAATCATCATAAAATGCATCTTTGGAGTTCAGCATGGATTTTATTCAATGTGTCACAGTTACGAGCCTACTCAGCCTCTTAGCTGCTTTTTTCATTGATGGTACAGTCGCTCAGCACGATGGGGAATCAAGGTAGTCGAATCCACATGCAGAGTGAGAAACACAAAATCGCCAATAAAACTCACCAACGAACAACAGGTATTTCCTTCCACCATGCCTCCACTCCTATCTCTCATACCAGTACCAAGGTCAGCGGCAACAAATCACCCAACAACCTGCAGTAGTGCGGCCTATCCAATGTGTCTAGACTCCGCAATTGTCCACATGGCAATAAAAAAGTCTTAAGAAGTCTTAAATCTAACTTGCCTGAAGCTGTAGGTGGGATTTCTTGTGAAATGTTATGCACACAGTTTGTATGATATCTTACCACCTAGCACTACTACTCACTCCCCTTCTGCTATTTGCAAGCCATCGTTTTACAAGGGCATCATCACTGCATCCTTGCCACACCCAAGATGATTGTGGGGGTGCACAGGCATGTCAGGCACTCATGACAGGTCAACAATGTGATGCAGAACTAATGTTTTGAGGAACTAACGTATCAAAATCGAAATCTTTCTCAAAGGTGTTCACTCAGATAGACAGTCTGTAGGTTTACAGAGTGGACAGATATTTGACAGGGACGAACAGAAAAACTGGAGATGCCTCCGAGCAGGGGTGTGAATATAGACAGTGACACAGGGTGACTGCAATGGGGCCCGTGGGGTGAGGGCCCACAGAGAGAGTGGGTTCTTCCAACTAAATGTTAGACAGATAAAAGGCCCTTATGAGTACTATAGATTGCTACTTTAGAAATGTGCCTGTGTTCTATATATGCCATTGAAATAGCAAACCCATCTCCATATACAGTATGTGATGATTATTTTTGGGTAATATGTATGTTGATTTTATCCAGTGTCAAGTCTCTATTTTATCATGTGACGATGAGATTATACAATAGCTAGTTTAGCGTGCCTTCGGGCCCGTCATAATAGCGTGCACTGTTGCCACCTGTAACTCCTTTCCACCTCTGCCTCCGAGACAAACAGAACAAATTGCCCAGCTGACGGTTATAAACCAAAAAATAAGTCAGTTAGAAAATATGACGAACACTGTCTTACCCTTAGGTTCTCAGTGAATACACCAGGAGATAAAGAGACACTAGTGTGTAATCTATGTCTAAAAACTCTGGCAGCAGTATGACCCAACAAAAGACACTTAGAAACATTACACTCCAGTCACGTCAATAAGCCACTCAACTCAAACTTTGTGAATACCGTCAGTGGGAACAAAGGGTAAAAGCTGTATCAGTGAAAAACAAAGTACTTGATATTTCAATACACAAGCTGAACTTGGCCCATGATAATGGAAGTTTCCAGACCCTTCTGTAGCTCTGTGGAGATCGGACTGGCTGCACAAGAATAAACTTAAGATAACTCTGACTTTTGGTCTCACGCATGAACTCCTGTCTCTTGGGTCAAAGTTTTGTGTTTGTTTGACCCGACCATCCACCCCGACCATCTCCCTAAGCGGATACTGTTGCTTTTTATACTACGTGACTTGACTTCCTCCTTTACTCTAATCATATGATGGGAGACAGCTTGCAGCACATTGGTCATGTGATCACAGCCTCCTGGCTCACAATTACATGGGTTCAATACGGATTACAGTGTGTTACTTTAGCTAGGTATACGTAAGAACAGTGAATGAGAACAACCTGTGATACCACAGCTATATTAAAAGTAGGGCTGTCATAATAACGCATTAATTTCGATTAATTAATCAGAAAAAATAATACATTAAAAAGAATAACACTGATTAATTGCATTCTGTGGTGACCCCATTCATCAGTGAAAGCCCCAGAGGCTTTGTCACATGATAGAGTCAGACGAGAAGACACTGCTTGGCCCCGTGAATGGCATGTTTACAAGTAAAAAAAACAAAACAAAAAAATCCAGATTAAACTGTTGATAGGAGCATCGTTCTCTACAGTTTCTGCAGTAAGATATTTTCATACTAAAAGAGTACTAAAAGCCTGAAATATCACCTCAATGCAAAGCATTTAGCAGCGAATCCAGAGGTCCGAGCTAGCACAGCCTCTGATGCTAGCATTAGCATGCAGCCTCGTCAAGCTACCCTTGACCAGGTGTTCAGATGCAAACTGAGTAAGTCTACCTGTGAATAGGTCCCTTGCAAAATGTATTGCAATGGACTGCAGACCAGACTGCCCTAGATTAATTAATCACAGAGCATGTAATTAATTTGATTTTTTTTATAATCACTTGACAGCCATAATTAAAAGAGGGTAAAACTGTTGTTTGGACACATGTGGAATACGTGTCAAAGCTTCATGCCTCATGGTTTACACTGGCAGTGGCTGACGTACATCAGAGAGCTGGTATTGTTGAGAAATATGCCGCCAACTTTTCATGGTACCTTCTGACGCAGAAAACATAGATCATAGTGATGATACTGTGCAGGCCTTTGTTTCACTCTGCTGACGTCCTTTAGAGCCATCTGCAGGTATCTGTCCCATCTGCATCTCAATGATATTTTACAATTGCGATCGTGCAGTTACACATGGCAGATCTTCAAAAGTTTATTTTGTGCAACCAGCAGCAGACTGTTGCGAGGTAACCATTAAAACCATGCAAACACCAAATCCTTTTAGTTATGGGTAATTATGTAACAGTTTCTGCTGGAAATAAAACAAGAGGAGTGACCACATTCAGCAGGGGGTGTGGAAAAGTGTTTGCATTTCCTGCATTCTGGTGAATTTTTGTGCACCAATTTATGGTGGAAATGTCTTTATTTATGTAAAAGATTTCAGGTGAAAGGTGTCAGTTCAAAATATAAAAACATAATTGGATATAATGCAGTGAGGCTCTTGGGTGTTCTGAATTGTTGTCAGACCTCCACCAAGGCCAAATGACCTATCTCACAATGTTAATGAAAATGAAACATAATTTGAGTGTCAGCCCCATGTTTGGATCCTCTCCAAATTTAATGGGTCCTCCCTCAGCCAATGCTACAGCCGTCCACTGAGTTTCATGAAAATCAGGCTAGTAGGTTTTATGTAACCGTGCTGTCAGACAAACAAATCATCGTAACCTTGGGGGAGGTAAATATAGCAAGTGAAAAAACAGTGATATATTTTATATTTAAGTGGATGAGGACACAGGGATCATAAACCCTATACTGTCAGTCACTATCATATACTATAGGGATGTTATCAATTACAATACAGGCAGATGTGAGGCTGTGGTGACCAACACCAAAATAAAGTTTCTCCCCTGGCACAGATTAAACCCTGAAAACTCACCTCTGTTCATCAGAATCACATATTTATAAAGAAAAACATCCTCTCATAAGATGGAACTTTCAACTTTGCCTCATTTAGTATACGCAGAACTATGAATATGCAAATGAGTGCCATCCCTCAGGCAGTCACCAATCTAACAAAGATAAGCCTCACTCCTGATCGCCAGCTCAGCCCGTTTTTACTCTGAGGTCATCAGATACCAGCGCTCTGTCAGTGATTTCGATGCCAAAAGCCTTCTTTCAGAGCGGTATGATACATCGCCAGTTGGCTGGACAGCACCTTTCACGGCAGTATGATACGTTGCGTCAGTTTGAGTCACTCCCGGTAGCAACGTCAGATAAGGAGCTGGAAAGTCTGAATGGGTCCAACAAATCCTGGACTTTCACCTGGGAGGCCGGTTTTTGCTTCCCGTATGAATTTAGAGCCAAACCATGATGCTTTTTTCCTAAACCTAACAACGTGCTTTTCTTGCCTATCCCTAACCCTGTGCCTACATGACGTAAACAGACATGCTGTCCTGGAACAACAACAAACGCAGGAGTATACCTAATGTGTAATATGTGGATGTGTACAGCACTGACAAAGTGGCCATATGTGATGAGTTGGGATGACGACTCATTGGCCAGTTCTGACAGGTTTAAGTGAAAATTAAACTTAACTTGCAAAACACTGATACGTAGTCTGGCCTCTCCTCTGATACTGCACATGGGAGAAGTTTACCTGTTGTTGTACTTTAACCCAAGCCATGATCTTTTTCCTAAACCCCACCAAGAAAGGGCGCAAACATCTTCCCACAGCTCCAATACTTTTTGTTTTTCTGTAGCGTTATGCTAATGATATGGAAAGCCCCATCCTGCAAGTTGATGAGATTTGTTCCTTAGATGTGTGATGTAACAAACCCTGCAAGTCTGAATCTGTGTTACTGAGACTGTCATTGGGAAACTGATAGCTCAACATTCTGTTTCGCTCTCTGTACAAGCCCCAAACACTTTCCAGAAATTAAAATCCAACTGGGGCCAATCAGGGATCTGCACTGTAGTTGATGATGTAAAATGCAGACTGCAGCTTGCAGAGGAGTAACGGCAACAATTAAACAAAAGCATGCATTCGCAGAGTTTTTTGGAGGAAAAGACGTTTTCGCCGTTCTTCTGACTGGATGTGACAAAAGCCTGATTTATTAACTGACCCCACTGGTGACGAAGAAGATGTTCTCTGGTGTTCTGTTACACTGACTAGCGGAAGGAGTTTGTCCGTTGAGGCGAGTACTCTTGTCCACTGAGTGTTTGGGGTGGCATCGAGTCCAGACTGAGAGAGCGAAACAGAATGTTGAGCTCACATTGTCAGGATGGTCCTCCCAGGCTACGAAACTGAAGTTCCAATGCAAAAATGTTCCGCCGTGGTGCTTAATGCTTATTTTGCTCATGATATGTCTTGCAGCATCTCAGAAACACGATATGGACAAGTTGACAACGTCCAGAGCTTTGTTTTCTCTTTAACTTTTATAATCCTCAGTGTTCCCAGAAACAATCCTTACCATGATGACAGGTTGTGATATGAGGATTAATCAGGCAACTATTGTGTTCTCAGATTGTGAGCAATTATTTTTTCATGTAAAACATCTATGGTCAGAACATGCTTATGCAAATCAGCTTCTTCCAACTCCTGAACATCACAAAATCAAATCAATGCAATCAACCAGAGAGCTAAAATTACATATCCACGCCCTTAAATCACACCTTAATGACAGCGATGCTCTTTTTTTCCTGTCTCAGACAAGCAGCCCTGCTCCACCTGTCTTCCAACATAGATCCAGCATCACATCAATCCTCACATCCCTTCATTGGCTCTCACACCCATCTCCTGACTCGACTTGCCTTTTCAATGCAGGAGCTATTTGTGTCCTCTGTATTTGTATGTTTGCCCTCTCTGTTCAGAGCTGTAAATGTATTCCTTATTTTTCTGTATCTGTATCCTGTGAAGTATGGTGTAACTTTGGTTTAAAAGATGCTGTATAACTAAAATCCTACGTCAACATGTCCAACAGGATATTTTTTCCTCCAAAAACATTAAACTGAAGTTTCTTCCTCTGATCACAGACAAACCCTCCAGAATGCTCAGATCATCAGACACTGGTCTCTTAACTGTGCCCATGATAAGAAGTAAAAAAAAAGCCTATAACCATGAACTTTGTTTAAAAAAAAAGCCCCTCTCACCCCTCAAAGGTGCAAAATGGTTCACACAGAAAGCGTTTTGCAGGTTGCACAACACGAGTTGCACCACACTGCCTTGTTTTTTTAAACTGAATGTCTCTCATGAAAAAACTTCTTTTTGCTGCACCTTTTTATTGTTGCCAGGCAACCACCCCATGAGGCCCCGATCACAGAGAAAGTGTTTTATCAGCTGGAGGCGGCTTTTTTAAGTTGTTTTGAGAATGATGCTTTTTGCTCGCGTTTTTTGTGTTGCGACGCACCTTGTGATTCTGCACTAGTCCTGGCATTTTTGCCGGAGCGCTGTGAACTCCTGGAGTTGAAAAAACTTCAGCTAAAGCAGAAAAATGCCCCATGTCATCTCTTTTTTTTGTCACTTTATTCCTGTTGTCCAATCAGATGATTTGAGAGGCGGTGGTCTGTGGTGGTCACGACAGCAAGTTTACAGTTGGTAAACAATGGAGGAGAAACTGGTTGTAGTGGTTGCTGGATACCCAGAGCTATAGGGTCCTATGACAAAAAGCAGGTTGTCAAACTGCCCCCGAGTCATCCTAAAATATGCCTGGAAACGGCCATCATCAAGGAGAAGCTCCTGGACCAACTGGTGCTCCCTGTGGTACTCTAAAATGCTGAGGCAGAGATACCTGCTGTAGCTCTGGTTGAGGGTGAGAGGCTGTCAGTAAATAGTGTGTTGGGCACAGGGAAACAGAGATCTGTGTGGGTACATGAGACCCTAAAAAAGAGGGTGGATCATGGGGAGTACCACCAGTTGGTCCAGGAGCTTCTCCTCCATGATGGCTGTTTCAAGTGCTGTACTTACATGCTTCCACACCTACTGTTTTCTATTGAGATCCATTGTATACCAACTGTAAACTTGTTGTCATGACCACCACAGAAGGCCTGCTTCTCAAATCATCCGATTGGACAATTGGGAAAAAAAGCGGAGATGATGTGGGGCACTTTAACATTCTGAAAAGTTGAGATTTTTTTCAACTCAAGGAGTTTAGAGCGCTCCGGCAAAAACACCAGTTGCCTAGAGTTCAAAAACACAAGGCACGTAGCAATGCAAACAGCATTGTTTACAAAACAGCGAGCAAAAAGCTTAATTCTTATTATTAACAATTACAAAAAGCCGCCTCCAGCTGCTAAAACGGATTCTGTGTGATCGGGGCCTTAGTCCGCCCCTGCAGTAGGATTCCTCTCTAAGTGGAGCACCAACTACACTGCCATGTCTTTCCCTGAGACACAGAAATCAGGGTTCCAAAATAGAAACAAAGAGAAGCAAAATTCAAAAAGTGCATTAGAGAGACATGGATCAAGAGAGGAAGGGTAGAAGGCCCACAGAGACTGCTTATGCACGGGGCCCAGAATTTGATGGTACGCCCCTGAGTACAAGTACACAAGTTAAACTAAAGACCAAAAATATATGAACTTCTTAGCAAAAATTCAATTTGTTTCACTTAAACTTGAACTGTACTTTTACTGTACTGTACGAGAGCTTGTTTTGTTGAGTATTCTGTTTCCTATATAATTCAGTTAACTCCAATCTCCATGTCACTTAATGGAATATCTCTACAAACAGGCATGGCATCTGTAATCTAATCCGCAGCAGGGAGAAGTCGGCTGAAATGATCATAAATCATACAGCGGAGTGGAACATGTGGTAAGTGGCACTGACTCTGCTAATGCTGTATTGTTTTTCAGCCTCAGATGTTGATGTTATTCAAATGACTATTTCAACAATCAGTGAATTTATTTCCTTCCTAAGGCTCAGTTCAACGTTCGCAGCATATTTGAAATTCAAATCAAAACTCTGCGCTGTTAGCATCAAAGGTGAACCATGTCCAAGGTCAGTTTTCATGCATTAAATTTATTCGCTGATAACACTTCATTTAAGCATGCTCGTGGTAGGTAATAAAAATGGCTGTACCTTATTTCTTCACCATTAAAAACTGATTATCTTTGCTCCAAATTATCCACAATTTCACTGTAACATGTGTGAAATGTAACCTTTATCAGATCCTGCTGATTCTGGTTCCTTCTCTTGGGTTGATTCAAACACTTTTTTTTTTCCATTTCCAAATTACACACCTACACAGCACAGTCATCTCTACACCGTGTTTGAAGAACTGGGTCAGTGACTGCTGACAGACACTGGGTTACAGAGCTGCATGTCAACACAGCTACTACACTCCACTGCTGGAGTGATACTGAAAAATCACTACAAGATACAACCTGTGACGTGACTTTTTTTTTTTTTTAAGGTTTTAAAGAGACGACTGTGAAAATGATGAGAGAATAATGAAATGCTGTCAGAGAACAACACATTTAGTCAGAAACTCGGCTTCCGCAACATGTCAACAACCAGCAGGTTCGACACAGCTCAGTTTGGCATGTTACGGTCAACATGAGTTACTGTATGGATGACTCAATAATGAAATAAATGTCGAGGGGTGACAACCAACCAGTACATCACATCCACTATGTTGACTCTCCGACAACAATAACAACACATTAATGACCACTTTCAATGACGTCACAGCGACAACCTTGTGATGACTGAGCGATGACCCATGACCAGCCGCACATTATCTCATGTCACAGCCCATATCATACACATGGGTTGTTTCCCAAAGAGGTAGGTCGTATGCCACAAGATAATTAAGGTATCCAAACACACTTTCATCACACCTTCTTATTTTCTATATATAGCTGGAGTTAACGCCAGCTTTACCTCATGCTCTGCAAAGGACCTCAGTTAAATAAAATCTACTTTATACAGTAAAATCAAACTGGCACATTTTAACGTACGATGTTAACACCAGACGAAATGCACCAGCAAATACTGAGTATATATCGAAGCACTTCCATCCATACTAAACATTACAGAGAGTAACTGTGGTGGATCTGGACTGTGCAGTGATGCAGGATTGAACCCTATTGGTGATACTTGATAATGATAATAACAATGATAAAAACAAAATATAATTTATCCTCTGAGAGGATCAGCTCTTGCTGTGGTGACTGTATGGAAAATAATGTGACGTGCAGGGTATTGATTTTGCCGCGTAACTCGGACAACTGCTCCCCCATCATTTTACCCTGCAGGGCACACTCTCCATCGGCACGCTCCACAGCAGACATCCCTCACGTCCTACTCTGCCTCAGTCCGTCTGTCATTGAGCTGTGAGAGTCTCTGTCGCAAACACACAGAACTCTGCTGATCAAACGGCAAGTTCGTCTCTTGTTCATCACGTTGTCAATAAAGGAGTCATACATTTTAATATTGAACTGTACTAGAATATACAGGAAGTATCCCAAATCTGACTGTGTCTCTGGTGTTTGATGTCTGATGATGTACTGGATTAAATTGCACCAACTATTCCCATATTATATGTGTGCGAATCCTTCCACAAATCCAAATTTGCAGTGTTGTGCCGACATTTATTTTGAAAGAGGCTGTATGCAAACTGCACATTTCCTGTGAAAATGGAAGTGTATTTTGAAAACAGACAACGCATGTTCAGGATGAAGGGTTGACAAAGCATCCTACAACGTCAACAACCAACGTCAACACCCAGGGTACCTGGCACGTTGTATCTGAACGTGAAAAATTCATAACAAAAAGTTGAATTGTGACGAGGTCGGACTGAGAATGTGACGTTTCATGCTAACTAGTCTCTATATACAGTCTCTACATTCAGTGAATGTAGAGTCTGTAGGCAAACCCCGGAGATCTTGCCTCCGGAAGAAGAGCGGAAGAGCCCTGGTTTCTGGTTGTAGGCTGTTTGTAGTCCGCGTGATATTGACCAATCACGTTTGAGCCGGCTGCAGTTGTTGCCAGGTTAAACGGTCCATGCGGTGAACTAACGAGGCATCACTGCAAACTCTGAATCCATCGCAATAGAGTGTGCCAGGGCTGACGTCAAAACCCGGAAGTTTAGCATCGCGCTGGTTCCCGGAAGAGAAAGTGAGTGTGATTTTTGCATTGCGTTTTGGATTATGTCAGAAAATAAGCTCTGTGGCTAACACAAGTTTATGATACTTAAAGGTTTTGTTCAGCGAGATAATCTTCACATATGAACACCTTTCATACTGCATTTGAAGCTTAAATGCGATCGCCAGAAGTAAAAAGCTAACGTTAGGCTTTAACAGACTACATGACTACTTCACGGTCGCATGACTCTTGACGTCACCGCCACTAAGCTTTCAACTGATTTCTGCCGCTTTATTTTAAAAACATTGTATAATGGGGAAATCGGACTGATTAAGCTAAATAACAAGCTGTAATGGTGGACTGCCAGCACTCTCGCCTGTTCGGGGGTGATGACGTTTAATGTACCCGACAGGGTTTGTAGTCGTATTGAGCAGCTTGTTAGCAACCGCCTTTTTTACGACACGTAAAAACGTATATATAATAAACCTTATTTGAGGCATTTTACCAAAATCCCATTCAAAAAACGTACTGACTTTTAGACGAGAGAATTGGAAGTGCTAAAAGCGCTAACAGAGTTCCGGGTTTACTGGCACACTCTATGTTTCAGCATATTTACTTATATATAAACGGAAGTTGGAAACGGAAATGCGCCTCCTCCACCCAAAAGCACTTAAGTAAAGCACTTTGGTTGGCCGTTGGCTGTTTTAAAGGTGCTATATAAATAAAGCTGACATTGACATTGACATTGACAAATCAAACCGGAATGCCAAAAAATGGGGGTCTGCCCCCAGAGGCTGTATCGCCGTCTGCCGGAAGTCAGACGCCAAATACAGCCGATGGGTTCCGAGAATGCCTGCTAAGTAATTTCAATGTAAGTAACAAGTGCTGTAGCTTGTGATTGTACAACCACACAAGTCACTTTTAATCAAGTGATCGTGTAAATCTCCTCTTTGTAAGTACATTGACCAGGCTGGGCTAAATTTGAACTGACAAACAGCAGCTGACTCCTGGTGTGCTGGAAAATAAAACCAATAAAGCCAAAGTCAAAGGAAGACCTGTGAGCAGTCAAAAATAAACTGAAAAGCCTGAAGTCATGCATTTGTCAAATAGGGTCTTTTTTTATTAGCCTACTGACTGAGCATGCATTTACTTTCACTTTTTAATCTGGCTACAGTTAGTGTTGCAGTGTGTTAAACATTAACATCTACTACACACGTTTAGTATTTTTTATTCTTTCACTGACTTTACATCATCAGCAACTGTGTTAGAAAGTCACTGACAGTATTCAGTTGTATTTTTTAATCTCCTGGAATAAATATCTGATATAGGCAGTCAATTACCATAAAATGTTCAGCTGTGTCACCTCTATAGGATGTTATTGTATCTCCAGTGTCTTGTTGATCGTGTTGTGCACAGCGTGACCGCATGTTAAGTCCTGCTTATTCACCTGTGACAGCAGAACAAGGAGGGCTGCACACAGGGAGGAGGGCTGCCCCGTTAAATGTAAAGGTCAAACCATCAAAGGGTCCACGTGTTGCTCAGGAACTTAAGAAGGATAGGATGTGCAGGCCCTTCTCGACTAATCCTTATAATGAGAAGTTCACGTCAACTTTTCCAGGCGGCACTCAAACCTCAGTGTGTAATTTGAAGGCTGGTAACAAAGACATGCTTGTTTGTGGATACAACACAGGAAAAGGATCAGCCCAGGTTAATGAGTACAAAATGAGCTTTCTTCCACTAAACGCTGGTCGAGGACATTCTCGTGGGACTGTAACAAGTCTGCTATACTGCATATATACTTACTTTTATACTGCATGCATAGTAGTAATATTATTTAAATAGTTCATGAAAGTTTAGAGCTGCAACTAATGAATGTTTTCATTATCAAATAATCTGCCTGTTATTTTCTCGATAAAATGTTTTGTCAATAATGTGTCAGAAAATAGTTAAACGTGCCCTGTGTAATTTCCCAGGGCCTGTGGTGACATCATTTTATCCGTCCGACAGTCCATTAATCCAAAGATATTCAGTTTATCATCATGTATGACAAAGGAAAACATCAAAGTCTCACATTAAAGACGCACAAAATCTTTGCTAATTAACGATAAACTAATCGATTAATCATTGAGGCTCTATAAAGATTAATAAAATGCAACCAGTCACCACATATCTGAGGGCAGACTGAAAAATTTTAATGAATTTAATATGAGTTATTGTCGCATTAAAGGACAGCTTTGCTGATTTTCCAACACATTCTCACTCCGACCTTGACACATATCACCGTTTGGTCATTGACTTTCCACGTCCAGATACCACATTAAAGGTACCCTGGGTGCATTGGTTGTTGACGTCCTGGGACGCTGTGTCAAGTTCTGCCTGTTACATGCATTGTCTTCTTTCAAAATAAGTTTACATACAGGGTCTTTCAAAATGATTGCACTAAGCCAGTACAACACTGCGAATTTATGTTTTTTTTTTCTTCAACAACTACGCACGAGGTTGGGTTTAGGAGAAAAGAACAGAGTTTTCCTTTATACTCTTGTGGGACGTGAACACCACTCTCCCGCCCGCGAATATGCTTTTCGTAGGTGGAATCTGGGAAAAATTCGCAAAAGTCCCACCCTCAAGCGCTAGGATTGGACAGGCAGCCTGTCAGTCAAACTCGCACCCCAGCCAGAGCTACGTCATCATTCCTTCATTCATATCTTCTCTACAGCCAGTCTGCCGCTGTTACTTAGAAATGAAAATGTATGTCAACTTCGCCTTCACGCACCAAACAGCTGTAACGAAACTGTGAGGCCAGAGAGAAATGTTGATTCGTTTGCCTTTGTGATCTTGGATATTTCTATAAAAGAGAAATGTTGATTCGTTTGTTTGCTCTTTTGTTGATCATTAGGCTGTGTTAATAGGCCTACACTGTAAATAGTTCATCGTTCTTCTTAATTACGTCATTACTATAATTCCATTATGTAGAACTTATTTATATATTGAATAATTACTTACATTACTATAATTCCATTATGTAGAAATTATTTATATATTGAATAATTATTCTAATGTGCTTGGCTTAGACCTAGGCTATTTGAATTGTGGTAGGTGATCAGATCAGCCCGCACAGCATTGCAAAACTGGATAACATCATGTCAGATCAGACTGAAGTCAAACTAGTAGCCTACATCATGGATATATATAGAACACGGCCTACACAGTCCAACTTCTGCATCACAATCATGGGTAGAAGGGTAGAAAAAATTAGCACTCTCAAATTTTTATTAATATTACATCAATGTGTTCCACCTAGGGACATATTGGCTTCCACACAGTGAGCCAAGCTGTGAGGAGCGGCTGGCTTCCTCCCTGTCCTCTTATAGGGGTGGTCACACACGCCAATCAGAGAAATTTGTTTGACTAACGTTAGTTTAATAATAAATATTCATTACAATCTCCTTACAATCACAGTCTCCTTCCCTGCGATGAAGCGCGAGCCGGCAGGGAAGCGCGAGCGAGCGATGCAGTCACGTGACGGATTTTTGGATTGGATCAGGGACTTAACCAACGTGATTGGATAATCTCCGGCTATCCCCTCATTAATATTCATGATTTTCCCGGATTCCACCTACGAAAAGCATATTCGCCTCCCACCCGCCCCACTCAGACCTTTACCACCTTAACTTTCCTTCTTGTTCCGCCCGTTTCCCCCTGACACCACTGGGCGCTATTAAAATATGACGGTGACTGGCAGCGTATCATGGCTTTTTTTGTTGGTGTCTGACACTCCAAGTCACAGCCCAAGCACTGGATTTCGATGCCTTTGGAGTGAGATAGGGTTGGATTTTCAACCAGGTCTGTGTCACTGTGGTTAATGCAGTGTGTGCAGATAAATGGTGTTTGCCTTTCCCCTATTCAGCACCAGGAACTCCCCTCCCGCCCTGTGAGCAAAAGTTAGCAACAAGACATCATTTCATGTGATCAATTAACCCGTTACACATCCTACAGCGGATTTTGACTGGCAAGAAAACCATTAATCTGCACACACTGTCCACAACACAGTGATACAGACCTGGTTGAAAATCAGCAAAGTCTCCCTTTAGAATAAGTATTAGTATCATTAAGAAGTCGTAATATCTTTATGTCTTAAAACAGCATGAGCTGTGGGTTTGAAGAAAGCCGATCACCAGAATAAATGCTGGCATTGTGCGTTTCTGCAAACCACTGATATGTCTTGTGTTTGTTCGTTCTAGAGTCCAGGCTGAAGCTTTTGCAACCAAAGGCCCTGAGACTCTGGAACGACCTGCTCGAGGATATAAGGCTGTCTGAGTCATTGTCTTCGTTGAAGTGTCTCCTAAAAACATACCTCTAACAGAAAGCATCTCCTGATTTTATCTGAACTGTATATTTTATTGCTATCTTATTAATTTTATTTCCTATTTATTATCTTAATTTTAGTTTTGGCATTCTTTATTTTAGCTTTTACTTTGGTGACATTTTAGTTTTTAGTTTTAAATGTGTTCAGTTTTATTGTACAGCTTTTTGTAACTGTGTTTTGAAAGGTGCTGTTTAAATAAAGCTTATTATTTTTATTATTACCGTGTCTTTACGTTTCATCAGCTGCTGTGGTGAATGTGTGGTTTGTATGTTCCAACACAAAGACAAATAGCCAATGTTGGGGGCACAGTCACAGAAATGCTTTAATGTGCCGCTAAAAAACAACCGTTTTGCAGCAGTTTGCAGCTTGGCAGCTGTCTTGCCTTGGCCTCATAACTTCCTCCTCACAGTGACAAAGTAAACTCATATCCTACATGTAATCAGAGCTATGTCACTTTAGAAATGCTGATATGATTCATATGAAATGTACAAATGTAACATGTGGTGTGCAGAAACATACAGTGCCAGCATTTTCTTGTGGTGCCTGAACTGCTTTGTCATTAGGACAATAATTGCAACACACTTGATCATTCTTCTGTTATCTTGAAAGTGAGAACTGGAACACAGAGGTAGAAAGGTAAAGTACAGCTGCTACAGTTGGAATGTAGAGTTAGTGAAAGGCTGAGACTCACTGCACCAACAACATTCTCAGACTTTTTATGGTCGTCATCTTGTGCACCTGCTGTACATGATTACTGCTTTGAACAGAGAGCTATCACCTTCACTCCGATTTCTTTCGAAGTGCAGAGAACGAGGTGTCTGGCACTGCCACAGCTCGAATGTAATGGTATTCTATCTCTGACATCACAAGTCAAGTTAAGAACTACTGCTTGCTTTCACACCTCACACTTCAGGGATCAGAACTGCTGTCTGTCTCTTTTCCTCCATGTAATGTAGCAAACTGAAGAACATGTAGAGAGCAGAGTGAGAAAGGTTGAAGTATATCTGCCTGTAAGTGGCTGACAGATTTACTTTCCTGACCTTGTAAATGTGCATTAAAGGTTCAGTGTGTCGGGTTTAGGGGGAGATATTAGCAGAAGTGGACTATAATATAATAAGTATGTTGTCTTTAGTGTGTAGTCACCTGAATTTAAGAACCGCTGTGTTTCGTTACTTAAGGATGAGACATATATGCCTACATAGGGAGGGGGTCCTCATTTACGGAGATCGCTATGTCACACTACCATGTTTCTACGGTAGCCCAGAACAGACAAAACAAACACTGGCTCTAGACAGGGCCATTCTCGTTTTCGTCTGTCTGCTTTGGAGAGGAAGAAACCTCTGTGGATAATTCGGCTCCTAGTAAAAACCTCCTGAGGTCTGGATGTTAAGTAATTAGAGAAAAAAGGTGAGCACACGTTAGCAGGAGCTGGGCTAACGGCCGTCTCTGACATGCCGAACAGCTTCAGAGAAACACTGATTTGTAACACGAGACAGCTTTACGTTGTATTTTTATAGTTTAATCAGCGGTTCTGTTTGTTTTGGGGAGGAAGAGACCTCTGGGGATAAATTGGTTCATGGTAAAAACCTCCTGAATGCCTGGATCAGAAATAAGGTGAGCATATATATACCAGGCGCTGGGCTAGCATAGGAGAAACACTGATTTGAAACCTGAAACTGCTTAATTCAGTGTTTTTACCAGTTTAAATCACCTGGTCTGTTTATTCTGGAGAGGAGGAGACCTCTGCGAATAATCCGACTCATGGTAAAAACCTCCTGACTGTCTGAGATAAAAAATGAAGGTGAGCACACATATCAGGTGCGACATGCCAAACAGTATA
This sequence comes from Epinephelus fuscoguttatus, assembly GCF_011397635.1. Classification (NCBI taxonomy): domain Eukaryota; kingdom Metazoa; phylum Chordata; class Actinopteri; order Perciformes; family Serranidae; genus Epinephelus; species Epinephelus fuscoguttatus. The sequence goes on from NC_064761.1 coordinate 37,973,777, forward strand.
CAGGAAACACTCATTTGTAACGTGAAACTACTTTATTCAGTATTTACACCGGTCTTAATAACTTTATCTATTTGTTTTGGAGAGTAAGAGACCTCTGTGGATAATTCGGCTCCCTGTACAAATGTCCTCAACAATGAACACTGGAGGAATTCTAACCAGGAGCTCATTGTTTTGATTTTCAGACCACCACCTTTACTGTTTTGGTTCAGTTTCAGTGCTCTCATCTAATTTTGCAAAAAGCTTAGGACACATTCACACTGGTGCTATTTGGTCCACTTTAAACGAACCCTGGTCCGCTTCCACGGATAGTTTGGTTTGTTTGGAGTGGTGTGAACGCTCATTCGAACTCTGGTGCGGACCAAACGTGTGAACCCTGTCCGCTTGAAAACTGGGGGTCTTGGTTCTCTTGCAAGTGAACCCTAGTGCGGTTCGCTTACAGTTGGTAATGCAAACGGACTATCCAGTGAACTTAAGAGAGGAAGTGAACCAAAGAGAGGAAATGAGTTAGAGCGCGGTGCGTTTTGGGTAGAAAAAAACAAAGCCAACAGTGTGGACCGGGAGAAGCAGAGGTAAAAAAAGAAAAAGCTGGAAAATGTCTCGTTGGTAGACGTGGAGTCGCGAGGAGGTGCAGGCGCTTATTGATATATGGTCAGAGGAATATATATCGCAGTTGCATGTGGATTTCCGTTTTCAGTCCTGGCCAATCGATGAGCCGGGTTTTCTAATTCCTCATGATTTTTCAGAGGTTGTTTCGGGCAATGCCGCCCCCAAACGAGTGGCTGTTGTAACTGCATGACGTTGTCCAGGCAGTTTGGTCCACTTTAAAAAGTGCAGTGTGAAAGTGAACCAAACCAAATGAAGGTGTGAAATTTTTTTGGCATTCCCCGCCCAATCAAACCGAGTCCCCTGGACTATCCTGGTGTGAATGCGCCCTTAGACAGACTCACTGTATTCTTCCTGTCCAGCACCAAAGATAAAGTTAGCAACTAGCTGGTAAATATAGGAATCAAAACAAAAGCTAAGAGGAGAATGGAGACATCAATCAAGTAGCCAGAAAAACAACTCCAATGATTATATCTGCTTGATGTGTAAATAAGCAATTGTTTGTTTACATGCTTGTCATAAACTGTTGTAAAATGCTTTGGCAGGGAAACAATTACCAGCATGGCTTCAGCTCGAAGGAATTATTTAAAGTCCTTTCCTCTGCCTCTCTGTCTTACCTGATAACACAAGACTGTTTTGCTCTGTGTACAGTGTGTATCCACAGCGCTGTCAAACAGCCAGTCCAGGAGGCCATCGTCCCTCCGGCCCGCTGCATAGACACAGTATTGTTGATGAGCTCACACGCTGCATACCAGATTCCATCCACAACCTGTCTCAGAATGCTGCACCTCCTGGTAATCTTGGCAAACCCTTGATCTATGCAAACAGGGTGCTGCTATGTTATCACTGCGGAATCAATAGTCTCACAAAGGAGTGTATGACATTGTTTACTCATAGTGGTGTGAAAACAGACCAGCACATAACACTGGCTGTTTTACTCTGCACCAAACAGAATTAACTGATAAATCAGATGAAGGAGGGAAGTTGTGGTTTACTCCATGTTAAATCTCATTTGAGAATAAAAGAGGAATTCAGAGTCAGAGCAGAGGTGTTGGTTTATAGAAAGATGGTTTGTATCATTTTATTTGAACTCACTCTTCTGATATCCTAAACATATTGTACTGAAAACTTTCTGTCAGATCTTATTTAAATGTGTCATCTGTACTGTCACACCTCTTTTGATGACTTTGTACCTCTCTAATTGATATTTTTGTAAGTGTTGCTTTTGTTTCACAACAGCTGTGAGCGCTCATGGTGACAGCTGGTACTTTTATATACTTCAGTTAAAAAACTACTGTTGCTCTCCTTCGCTACAGAAGCTTATAAAGCACCTCCTGTGAGCCAGAAGAAGCATGAGCGGATCATGAGGCAATGGGCCCCCTGGGCACAGATATGCAAAAGGCCCCTCCACCTCTCCAGACACACAGACTCTGTGGTGGTTTTGCCTCTTTTGTTGTTTTTGTTTTGTGTCTCTTTGTCTCTGTGGTCATTTTGTGTCCCTTTGATGTGATTTTATACCCTTTTTGTAATTTAGGTCACTTTAGGGTAAATTTGGATCTATTTAAGGTATTTTTGTGTCATTTTGAGGTGATGTTATGTGTTTTTGGTCATTTTGTGTGTACTTGTAGTCATCTTGTATCTCTTTGTGGTTGCTTTGTGTCACTTTGTGGTCATTTTAAGTCTCTTTGTGGTCATTTTGTGTCTCTTTGCGGTCATTTTGTGTCTCTCTGTGGTTATTTAATGTCTCTGTGGTTATTTAATGTCTCTTTGTGGTCATTTTGTGTCTCTTTGATGTGATTTTATGCCCTTTTTGTTGTTGTTTCATGTCTGCCTGAGGTCATTTCGGTCACTTTTTGGTAAATTTGGACCTACTGAAGGTCATTTTATGTCATTTTGAGGTAATGTTTTGGTCATTTTATGTGTCTCTGTAGTCATTTTGTGTGTACTTGTAGTCATCTTGTATCTTTTTGTGGTTGCTTTGTGTCACTTTGTGGTCATTTTGTGTCTCACTGTGGTCATTTAATGTCTCTTTGTGGTTGTTTGGCATCTCTGCGGTTATTTAATGTCTCTTTGTGGTCATTTTGTGTCTCTCTGTGGTCATTTTATGTCTCTGTGGTCATTTTAAGTCTCTCTGTGGTCATTTAGTGTCTCTCTGTGGTCATTTAATGTATCTCTGTGGTCATTTAATGTCTCTGTGGTCATTTAATGTCTCTTCGTGGTCATTTAATGTCTCTTTGTGGTCATTTAATGTCTCTCTGTGGTGATTTAGTGTCTCTGTGGTCATTTAATGTCTCTCTGTGGTCATTTTAAGTCTCTCTGTGGTCATTTTAAGTCTCTCTGTGGTCATTTAATGTCTCTCTGTGGTCATTTTAAGTCTCTCTGTGGTCATTTTAAGTCTCTCTGTGGTCATTTAATGTCTCTCTGTGGTCATTTTAAGTCTCTCTGTGGTCATTTAGTGTCTCTCTGTGGTCATTTAGTGTCTCTGTGGTCATTTAATGTGTCTCTGTGGTCATTTAATGTCTCTCTGTGGTGATTTAGTGTCTCTGTGGTCATTTAATGTCTCTCTGTGGTCATTTAGTGTCTCTCTGTGGTCATTTTAAGTCTCTCTGTGGTCATTTAATGTCTCTCTGTGGTTGTTTTGCGTTTCGAGGTGATTTTGTGCCGTTTTTGGTCATTTTGTGTCTGTGGTCATTTCATGTCAGAATAATTGTTGACACTGTATGTTTTGTTTTTGCAAGCCACGGATATATGAACTATATAGGTGGCGCTGTGGTAGAGCGATTAGCACTGTCCCTTCACAGTGAGAGGGTTCCACGTTCGAACCCACCTGCCCATCTGGCTGGGGCCCTTGTATGTGGAGCTTGCATGTTCTGCCTGTGTCAGCTGGGGTTTCCTGGCTTCCTCCCACAGTCGAGAGACATGCTGGTTAGATTAACTGGTGACTCTAAATTGCCTGTAGGCGTGTGTGTGTGTGGGCATGTATGTTTGTCTGTCTCTATGTGTCAGCCCTGTGATAGTCTGGTGACCTGTCCAGGGTGGGATTCAGCTGGGACAGGCTCCAGCAACCCTGCGACCCCTAAGAGGATAGTCATGGATAATGAATTAATTAATGAATATGAACTGTGTCTGTGTCTGATAGGCCTGCTCAGTTATCCACCCATGATGTAAAACTTGTACAATGCACTGTATATGTTCAGGGACTGCTGTGTTTTAACAACTGACCTAAGAGTGTAACATAAAATAAATGCATCAATGCAAAGATGTACAGATTAATACCTGCCGGACAGCTGTGAATTTACTTTTTACTTTTTAATTTTACTTCCCATTACAGGGAGGACAGAAAGCAGACTCAGTAACTCAGTGTATATAATGTGTTTTTCAACTTCATTACCAACAATTGTGAGTTCATGACATTAAACGATGAGCTGAGATGAGACTTGTTAACACTCACTGGGCATTGATTCAACTGATCATATCACAGCTTAATAAAAGACACTGTTGAGCATAGCAGCAAATTTTGTTCTTGGCCTCTGCAGAAACCCTCCTAAAGTTGCAGGACACAATTCTTCAGTAACGTCGATGTCATTACCATTATTTATGATGATAAGATTAGAATTGGCATGATGGAAAACAGTACTATGCAGTTTACTTCAATCTTCTGCGAATGTTTTAATCTTATACAAGATGAAGTATTCACTCATAAACACGATGAGTGGAGGGAAGCGCCTCCTCCGTGTGCAACCATGCAGTCACCCACAGACTTCCCAGCACTCAGTGTCATCATTCTGTGACTCATGACCAAGTGACACTGAGTTAGAGTACCAGAGGACATGTGACCAAGTGTTGGATTCAACTTAATATGGACTATTGATCACAACAAATAAAGCCTTTCCCGATTGTTCCAAAGCAAAAGTTAGACTCTGAGGACTCTGCAGCCTACATGTTATAAAGCAGTTTGAATTCCCACCTCCCATCCTGTTTAGCTCTTGTTCCATCAACACTCACTTCTTTGTGTATTTTTCCATGTGAGTGTTTGTTTCAGCTGGAATTTGATGCCTAACCAAAATATCATGATTGCACTTTTTAAAAGACAGGTTAGCATGAAATATTATGTCTCGCTGACGCTGCTGGCTATTGGAGCAGACGCTGCCTTACAAGTGGAGCCTCTCAAATCCCTGTTTGTTAGTTTTCAACTTGTGAATGCTGTTCCTCTTTCTCAGAGCAGTTTGTTTGTGTCTGGCATGCTGTCATTATGCTCCAGTCTGTTCCCCATATGACACATTTAATACGTTTTCAGTTTTTTATCAGCTTTGGCTTCTACAAACAAAAGGGATGATTGCCAGACCACTTTCATGGCCAAAACCAGCTGACTGATATTTAACTTATCAAGATGACCATCCTTTGCAGCGGTGACCAAAATAAATAGGATTAAAGTACTTTAAGGTGCCATACCAGTGGGTCTAAATGTACAGCAGGCAATAAGCAACTGCTGGATTAAGCTACTTAAGCTGCACCTGTGCTGAAGACTAAGTATAGTTAAAATCAGTTTACTTCTTTTAGTAGAAAATTGTTTAGTCACCTTAGTCATGTCATGGAATATGTTCTTTATGTATCAACAGTTACAAAGAAGCAGAATCTGAAGTCTTAGATTACACATCTAAAAATAAAATGAGAATCCAAATATAAAATGGTGGAGGTACTTGCATTTTACTTGAATATTTGTATTTTCTGCTACTTTATTCTTCATGTATTTTACTTTTTACTCCACTACATTTATTTCAAACTTTGGTTACTAATAATACAAAAATGTAAATACAAATAAATGAATAAACAATGTATTATTATAGGTTAAAATAAGACAAGGCTTGATTGATCCCCAAGGAAATTCACGAGCTAATTTTGGCTTGTTTTTAACAAATAAGTACAAATTTTACAAAATAATCATGACATTTGTAAATTTAATAGACTTATATTATCACTATGCTGGTAAAATGGAATTATATCTGGTCAAGAGTACATTATTAAGACTTTTTCAGGACAAAGTGGCAACCTCCTGAAAACTGCAGTTCCTCTTATGGCCACCTATGGCCACACTGGCTCTAGAAGTGAGTCAGTCCCCACAGACCCCCATCTTAATGTGTTAAAATAAACATGTTTACAGCCTGGTAAAAAAAAAAAAAAACATTTAGGTATTTATAGCTAATGATAGCTCATGACAACGGTACAGGGTGTGAAGTTTTAAATAAATCACCTGTCAACAGTATTTTTAAGACTTAAAGTTATGGCTGAAATGCCATACTTGAGGATTCAAAATGTGAGTCCACAACCATTGGGTGATGGCACAGTGGCTACGTCCATTGTTTTTACAGTCTATATTTAGGACTTGAAACTCAAAGTTTTGAACTTGATTTTGGACTTGACTCAGGACTTGCCTGTCTTGACTTGGGAATTAACTGCAAAGACTTTGAATTGTGACTTGCAAAACAATGACTTGGTCCCAAGTATTAAGTAGCAGAATATGCAAATACTTAAATAAAGTTCAAGTACCTCATAATTGTAGCATATTTATGTACTGCAGTAACATTCTACTAGCCTATTAGCTTAGTAGCAATATCAGCATATTAATTTAACTTATAAAATTACATTATAATAAAATGTATTTGTTGATTTGTTTGATATTTTCAATGCAAATCTTGAAAATAAAAGGTAACTAAAGTGTAAAAATGAATGTAATGCATTAAAAAGTACAATATTTGCCTGTGTAATGGAGTAGACTACAAAGTATAAAGTAGCAGAAAATGCAAATTCTCAAGTAAAGTACAAGTATCTCATAAACGTGGCCTATTTATGTACAATACTTGACTAAATGTTGGCCGGCTTAGTGGGCTAATGTTCGATTAGCCTATTAGCAATATTAGCATATTATCTTAGAAAGTAAGTAACTTAAATTTCAAAATAAGCCTAAATGTAGTTGATTAAAAAGTGCAGTATTTGTCTGTGAAGCTTCGTGGATTAGAAAGTATGAGGTAGCAAAAATTGCTAGTACCCAAGTAAAGTACACTACAGTACTTGAGTAAATGTCTAAAAAAATCTAGTAACATTCCACTAGCCTATTAGCAATATTAGGACATTATCTTAAGGTATAATAAGACATCATAATTAATTTATTTGTTGATTTGTTTGAGATTGATATTGCCGATCTAAATCTTCAAAATAACTAGTAACTAAAGTTTAGAATATGCATTTAATATGCAAAAACTCAAGTATCTCATAACTGTAGCCTATTTATGTACAGCAGTTGGGGAAATGTAGGCCTACTTAGTAGGCCAATGTTCCATTAGCCTATTAGCAATATTAGAATATTATCTTAACCAAATAAAAGACATCATAACTTATTTGTTTGTTGATTATATTTAGTATTATCAATCTTAAGTAACTTGTAAGTGTTAAAACAGGCCTCAATGTAGTGTATTAAAAAGGGCAACATTTGCCTGTGAAGCGTAGTATAGTAGAAAGTGTAAAGTAGCAGACAATGCTAGTACCAAGGTAAAGTACACTACAGTATTCAAGTAAATGTTCCTAGTAATATTCCACTAGCCTACTGGCATATATTACCAATATTAGCATATTATCTAACCCACTATTTGACATCATACCTTATTTGTTTATTAATTATATTTGGTTTTATCAATCTAAATCTTCAAACTAACCAGGGACTAAAGTTTAAAACAGGTCTAAATGTAGTTGATTAGAAAGTGTAATATTTGTCTGTGAAATGTGGTCTAGTAGAAAGTAGCAGAAAATACCATTTCCAGCAGTACTTGAGTAAGTGTACCGAGTAGCGTTTTACTAGCCTATTAGCACATTAGCAATATTAACACATTATCTTAACATATAGGCTAATAATACACCATAATTCATTTATTTGTTCATTTATTGGTTAAAAAGCACAATATTTGCCAATTATTGCTACTGGAGTAGACTAAAAAGTATAGAGTTTCAGAAAATGCAAATACTCGAGTAAAGTATAAATATCTCATAACTTTAGCCTATTTAAGTACAGTACTTGGGTAAATGTAGGCCTAGGCTAATGTTCCACCAGCCTATTAGCAATATTAGCATATTATCTTACCCAATAATTTGACATCAAAACTGATTTGTTTGTTAATTATATTTGGTATTACCAGTCTAAATCTTCAAAGTAATGACTAAACGTAGTGGATTGCAAAGCCAAATATTTGCCTGTAAAGTGTAGCTGCAGTAGAAGGTATAAAGTAGCAGGCAATGCTCAGGGACGGTTTTTGCTATGGGCAATGTGGGCGACTGCCCAGGGTGCACTCTATGTGAGAGCGCATGAGTGCCCTCAAAAAAAAAACAAAAAAAAAAAAACACAAAACAATACTCGCCAGTTTTCTAGACTACCGCTCATTTCCACGTCAAGTTAGTGGAGTGGGCGCTGGGGCGCCCCAATTATCAGCAGCAGAAAAGAAAGGCGAATCCTGGCGGTTGTGGGTTGAACTGGGGTCACAGATAGAAATACGGCGGAGGCTCATAGTGCTCTGCGGCACAAGATAACGGCTTACCGGCAACAGAGAAGTCCGACTCCAGGTCCAGTAATTTCCTCTTTCGTTGGTGTCATGACTGCCCAAAAGTACCTGGACAACTGAGCCGTGGTGGCACACAGGTATGTGGTGTGTCAGAGGAGAAATGAGCCGTTCACATTTCTCTCTTTGTGTCAGGTAACGGTCCACAAACCTCACCGCGCTTTATGGACTGTTCTTTACTTGTCAGGGGAGGAGGGTGGCTGGTTGATTTTTATTTATTTTTTTTTTTATTTCAATCCCCCCATGTTAATCACTTATTGATGCTGTTTTTGAAGTATGAATAAGTCAATAAGTAATTTATTCCATTGAAATATCAGTGAGGTATTATAGAAAAGTGATTTATCTTTTTATAAATGACAAAAGGCACATCTGCCTCATTTTTGCTGTGGTATCCTGATACTACTCAGAAGTGTGATACTTTCACTGGTATCGTACCGTGGGGGGTGGGGAGCGGTGGGGAGTGGTGGGGGGTTGGGGGGGCGCCAAGGTGTCGGCCGGCATAAAACTAGCCAGGACCGCCTCTGACAATGCTAATACCAAAGTAAAGTACACTACAGTACTTTAGTGAATGTACCTTGTAAGATTCTACTAGCCTATTAGCACATTATCTTACCCAATATGTTGACATCATAAATTATGTATTTGTTTTTATATTTGGTTTTATCAATCTACATCTTAAAAGTAATGAGTAACTAAAGTTTTAAAATAGGTCTGAATGTAGTTGATTAAAAAGTGCACTATTTACCTGTGAAGTTTAGTGGAGTAGAAAGTATAACCTAGCAGGAAATGCTGGTACCATTGATTATTCATATTTGGTATTATCAATGTTAATCTTCAAAGTAACTAGTAACTTAATTTTAAGTAAAATAAGCCTAAATGTAGTGGGTTAAAACATGTATAAGTGTACTGGAGTAGAAGGTATAAAGTAGCAGACAATGCTTGTTTGTTTTATTAGTATGTTTTATTAGTATTTATGTTTCTTTAAAATTTTACATTTCTTATCAACTTTATAGCCACAATGATAACTTGAAATACACTAAGGCATGTTGCACTTGGTTACTTCTGTTGTTTAGTTGTGTAGCTATGGATCTTTGTTTAGTATTGTTTTATCTTACTATTATCTCTCTTTGGATGTTCGGCTATGATATGAGTGAGTATCATTACTTGATGATGGCGATGATTATGGATTGCTTTTGCTTTAAAACTTGATGATGGTGGTGATGATGATGATGATGATGATGATGATGATGATTATGGTTTGCTTTTGCTTTAAAATTTGTTTCAGATTAAGATATTAGGAATGGATGTTTCGGTTTGGTTTCTATTTTTGTTTCTTTTACTTATTATTCTCACGCGCAAACATAAGGTGTTGATAAGTATCAGAGTAATTTTTTGTAAAGGGGGCAGAAAATATAAGATTTTCTTCATTCTGCCTCCCTTTCGTCATGGCTGTGTAAACTATATGGATATGAAGATGTTAAAAAAAAGGTTTTGTTATTGGAACACATTCATGAACGAAATAAACTTCAAACAAACAAACAAACAAATGCTAATACCAAAGTAAAGTACACTACAGTACTTGAATAAATGTACCTTGTAAGGTTCTACTAGCATATTAGCAATATTAGCTTAACCAATAACAAGACATCATAACTTATTTATTGATTATTTATATTTGGTATTATCAGTGTAAATATTCAACATATCCCGTAACTTAAGTTTTAAACAAGTCTAAATGTTGGTTACAAAATGCAGTATTTGTGAATTTTAGCTGGGAAGAAAGTATAAACTAGCAGAAAATGCTAGTACCAAAGTAAAGTACACTACAGTAGTTGAGTAAATGTAGTCAGTAACGTCCCTCCACCTGTGGTTACCATGGCACTGGCATCATTTAAACCGTTTTGTGTCAACTGTTGGAGACTTTGTGTGAGCCCGGGTCTCTGTGTAATTTCATTAGTGTGTTAGCTTGTAGCAGCCCCCCCCTCTCTTCTTCTTCGTCTCCCTGTTACGCAAAAAGCAGAGGCTGAATGTGATTTGCTGGAGTCAGCCCTCCCTCTTCAGGGGGTAACTTATTACGGGAGTTTGCAGGCGGAGTCGGTTTCCCCGAGAGATAAATTGTGTGTGGTATTATTGGAGGAGTCGGGTACGAAATTGTCCTTTCGCGTTTCCTGTGAGGGACAGTCAACAGTCTGAGCTCGAGACACCTGAAACCAAACCGCTAAATCTCCGAGAGAGAGAAAGGGGGACATTACCGGGGGAGTTAACATGTCTGGAAACAAAGAGAGCGACGGCGGGTGGAAGACGTTTCTGTGGAATTCAGAGAAAAAGGAGTTTCTGGGACGAACAGGCAGCAGTTGGTGTAAGTCTTCATTTCCTTTATTGAACTTCCACGAGCGAGCTAACCGTGCGGAGACGGCGGTTACCGTGTCAAACACGCAGTGATGGAGGTTGGCTCAGAGAGGGGGAACTGTCGGTGTCCTGTTGGGATCTTTTTTTCTTCTTCTTCTCCATTTCCTGACTGTACAGGCAGACAGACAGACAGACAGACAGACAGCACCTGTTAGAGCTGACTGCCTTTGACATGCTGCGTCGTGACTTCGCTTTTCAATGGAGGCTGTGCGTTAGAAGTTGCTCTGTCAAAATCTGATTAAACTCAACTGTGGAGCACAAAACGGGCGTTTCTCACTGATATAGCCTCGTAGACACATTACAGGTCGAATATAGTTAAAAATAATGCTAATTATGTTTAATAAAAATCAATTAACTCGCTTTTTTTTGGCTCCTTTACACATTGAGTGTTAGCGCGTGAGTTTTACAAGACTCAAATTAGGCAAATTGTGGTTAATGCATTGTAATAAGAGATGATTACCGAAGGCGTAGCCCATACCGGGCCATTCATTAATAAACGTCCTTTATGAAAAGGTCATCCTGAAGGACAGTGTGTGGTGGGCCAGGACTTTTCACTAATCCAAATGGTGAAAGTTGGGCTGGGTTGCCTCACTGCTCTTGTATTTTAGCCTCTTAAATGAGAGTAAAGAACCAACAAGAGGACATTTTATTCCTCTATATAATAAGCTGAATGGCTAATGAGTCGCTCCTGTGTACAGCAGGCCCGGTTTGCTCTCACTCAAAGATTAATGGATCTAATCGTTTTACCCGTTTTCAAGACTTTAAGTCAGGGGAATGCTCGCCTTAATGCGGCCAGCACTGCTTGTTGATTTGATAGGATAACCACACGGGTCATTATACAGCGCCCATTAAGCTGGTTAAACCGTTTTAAAAATTACAAATGCCCCCTTTTCCCTGCCTCCCCAACCTGTGTGAAACACAGCCGGGTTCGGCCAGACACCGCTTGGTAACACGGTGCTGAACAGATCACGACTCACATGTCTCAAGGGCCGCCCCTCTCCATCTCACCGCCTTTGCTTTTTTTCTTCTATGTTCCGCTGAAAGAAACGAAGCAGTGCTCGGCATGTCTGTGCCACTTTAAAGCTCTCATTCCTCACAGCTTCATCAAATAAACAGCTGATTTCCGAGAAAGAGTGATAGCGAGGGGCAGGAATCACAGTAATGCTGCTGTGGTATCGTCACAGCTGCTGTGTGGCAACAATGGCGAGTTTATGGGCGAACTTAGAGCAGCTACTTGTAGATGGAAAATTTCAGTTAACACGCTACTGGTGCAGTAATATCACCTCTCCTGTAGTTGCACGACTAGTATGCATCTACAACATGGTTACTGGCGGTGTTTGTTCAGAGGGGAGGTGATGTCGCACTTCAGTAAAAGCGAGCGATGTTGCTGTTAAAGCAACAGGTATGTCCTTGAAGGCAGAGAGTTGCTGCAACAGTCTCAGTGTGTCTGTGCAGCTCGTGTGAGCAATGTTCAACGCTACACGGTGATTAAAGTGAGCTGTTTCTATTTCTGCTGTTTGATATTTGGCAGATTGAGTGTCACACAGCGGCTCAGATCGTCTCCGCCAGTGTTATAATCACATTGACTTATGTAATGTCAGAGATATATGCACCTTAGCGTCGACTGGGCTTCAAGTATAAAGTGTGGAGAGATCATGCATTGAGTGTGGTGTAAAATGTGGTGACGGTTTCCTCACAGCACGCTGCAGCAGTCTGGTGGGGGGAGGTGCTCTCCATTCAAACTCTGCCTGTCACCACCAGTAGGCCAGTTGACTGAGCTATTTACGTATTTGTGCAACAGGGTTGATATGTGCCGACAAAATGGTGTTGCCTCTGTCACCCACGTGCACTCACAAAGCTCAGGTAGTTGGCGGCAACTATCACAATGCCCACATATTCTGCTTTTAGTCAACTAAGAAGTGATACTGATACTAAAATGAAATGTCACAGAGCCAGACAGGGCTGACTGAAGCAAACAGTGGCTCTGACTTGTGACTTCACACCCCTGTTCATTTCACCTGCGTCCATGTGAAAAAATATTTTGCAGAGACATTAGGTGCTGCTTTTTAATTTTAAATCCTAAAGAAATCCCTGCACATAGCTCCAATCCTAGACATCTGTTCAGCACGGGTGTCAGTGTATAGTTTCCCTCTCAACAGGTGCATATAGCGCAGCAGGCCTGCTATGCTGCAGGCACGCTCATAAGAAAATAGCTCACCATGCCTTTACTTTGGTGGCAGGCGCTGTGACAGCAAGTAGCCATGTCCAAGTGGAGATATGTCACACTTATTCAGATGTTTTACTTGTGCTTTTACGCTGTTAAAGTTCTGAAGATCTCTTTAAGAGAAAAAGAGATGTTGCTCTCTTGATCATGTGTGCTGGAAACACTGCTCGTGTCCTTTCAGTGCGTTTTGAATGCCAAAATTCTCAGTATCAGAGTAGCACACGGCACGACGAGGGCAGGCACAGCGAGCCAGCTGAATCTCCTGCAGACTTCTCAGTTAACGCGGCCTGTAGCAGGAGATAAGGCCACGGAGCTGAACCTGTTATCGACCCACCAAACTGGTTTCGCTGTGGCTGATTTTGACATGAAACTGGCAGTGAGGAGACATTTTTTGGGAAGGTGCCACAATAACAGCAAACACATGAGGAATCTGGGAGCGCTGATGGTTGTCTGTCGGTTTTCAGGAACCCAAAATCAGGAGCCAGAAGATGGCTGTTGCTGTGTGACAGTGATAGAAAAACAATCTAGCAGCTAAAAAGACTTGTGTTATGCAGATAGCCAAAAGAAAAATGAAGTTTTGGTAGAGTTTTTCCATGGATTTCAAGGCCCTTTGTTCTTAACAGTTACATTCCTTTAACAGAAATATTTGTATGGAGAATTTTAAGATCTTTCCATCAATTCAGAATATATTTGTTGTTCTATTAAATATTAATTACCCTCTTAGGTGCATGGGAAATCAAATAAACTAGTAAAAACTGGATTATTATTTTAGGTCAGTTTTTAGGGTGTGCAGTAGGACCAGACTATAAACTGTAAATTTTAAGGTTTCATTTGAGATCACAGAAGACAAACATGTTGTGTTTGGAGATTCACTGGTCTTTGAGATCACCACAGAAACATTTTTTACACCAGTTATGACCACAATGTTACATCTCAGAGTCATGGTATAGAGGATTGTACAGAAACTTAATTACAGACAGAAAACACACCGCCCACTGAGAGCACACACAGTTAACTGTTGTTTTATGTCTTCCCTACTGAACCCGACTGAAAGTAGGCAAACAAGAAAGTTTTCTGTCTACAACGACGACATGAATAAACACAGAGGAAGAAAAAGTGGAGCCCTTTTTTCAGTTAGGTGAGGACAGTGTTTTCATGTCGAACCTGTTGTAAGTGACGACACGGTGGGGGGAAGGGTCTGCGTGAGAAGTGGCTTGTTACTCATTCTGTTGAACTGGGACCATGGCCCTACTGCTGTTGCATAATTGGAGTAAATTTTAAATTAGGTGAAAAAGGAAAATCCTACATGGAGTCACTATTGATGTAAAATGGCTTCCATAATGAGAAGAGAGGTGTGGAGGTTCTAGCAAAGGCAGCTTACAAGGTTTTTCTTGTCGCCTGAAGGGTTTGTCCAAAGTGTGCGAGCTGTTGAAAGAATAAAAGCTTTGCTCATGACTAGAACTGACTAGAGCTGCAACAGAAACCTAATTTGCGACTATTTTGATTTTTGAATATCCATTTTAATCACTTAATTAAATTAAAAAGCCAAACTTCTGCTGGTTTCATGCTTCTTAAGTATGACACTTTAATGCTTTAATAAATTAAATAGCTTTGGATTTTTGGACTGTTTTTATATTTTACTGTTTTACTGTTTATTTCTATGTTGCTCTGGGCAATTACCAACATTTTTTCACTATTTTCAGACATTTTTTTGACAAAATGATTAATTGTTTAATCAAGGTTGCAGCCCGAGAATTGACCTTACTTTGCTTTTAATTAAAAAATCTTCATGTTTTTTTATGTTTACTGGTTATTGAATTAAAACTTGTTTCCGCACTGTAACATTCAAAAAAACGTTAATCATTTCTAGGTCTGCTTTCCCCCAAATTGATTAATGGCTTGGTCTATGAAATGTCAAAAAATGTAAACAAAAAGCTCATGCTGATTTTCCACTTCAAGGTCTTTAAAATGTCTTGTTTTGTCTGGCCAACAATCCAGAGATATTTAGTTTGCAATGATATTAAACAAACAGTAAATCTTCACTAAAATCAGAGAATGTTTGGTATTTTTCCTTCATGAATGACTGAAAACATAAATTAAACAGTTAATCTGCGCTGTGTTGCACTTCTAATCCTTTTACACTATTAATGAAATGTTTGTTTTTACCCCTACAGCTAAAATCTTCCTCTTCTACGTGATATTCTACGGATGCTTGGCTGGAATTTTCATTGGGACCATTCAGGCGTTGCTGCTCACGTTAAGCGCCTACAAACCAACCTACCAGGACAGAGTCGCTCCCCCAGGTAAATTCGCTATTCACATTTTTACTTTTTAAGTGTCCTGCTGCAGTGATGGATGTTTTTGTTCAAGCTCAAGGAAGAGTTGTTTTGGGCTGTATCAGAAATGTTTTTGGCTGTGTGAAGTCTCTGTGATGCTGCGGCTGTCTGTGGTTCATGTAGTAAAAAATGACTGTTGGGGTGTGCCTTGCAGCTACTCAATCAGTTGTCTTTCTGACCTTAGATAGGTTCAGCCATTTTGTCCTTCACTCCTCTCAGCCAGTCAATGTTCCCCCCCTCAGGCAACAGGGGAACTGTTGTCGCTTACACCCATTGTGACTGAAATGATTCATGTGTGCTATGACTGTGTCACAGCTGACATGTTTACATACATGTGTGACCAGAGTTTGTAGTTCACTCTCTGTATAATAATGGGTTGGTTTTATCACAGCTTAGAAGCCTTTAAGCTTGTTTTGCTGCAGAAAAATTCTAATCTGTAGTCTTGTGAGAACATCAAACGCTGTTAGAGTTACACTACGAGTGTTTTGAAATATCCTGAGAGCTTGGAGATGGTGTAGATTTTAGGTGCTCAGCCTTGTCTTGTTGTGCCAGTACTTGTTTGCACAGCACATGCTCTAGCCTTGGCGGTATTTTTAGCAGTCATTGTAAATGACTGGCTTCATGCACGCGGGTTAGTTTGCCTGCCGTTTTGTCTGTCAGCCGTCCGCTGCTGACAATCAAAGAGTAGCCTGGAAGAGACAGAAGTGTGGCGCGCTTTGAGCTGAAGTGAGTTTCCAGTAGTGGCATGATAAAGGAAGCAGGGAGTAGTTAGATTTTTTTTTTTTCAGAGCTCAAGCCCGCCTCTCACTCTGGGGCTAAAAGTTTCCATTGTGAGAGAGACACACGTGAGAGTGGATGGGTGGGGGCAGGGTGTTGGTGAACTTTCACAAGCCTCTACTGAAATTCAAATGACTAAACTTCCCTGTCTCTACGGCTCAAATAACTCGAATCTCCCTCCTAACTGTGGCAACAAATAAAGATTGGAGACCGAGAAAAAGCACATTAAATGTCATGTTTGCTTTCACTGCTCTTACCCATCTCATTCTCTTTATGCCACGCCTCACCCGGGCCTTGTGCACAAGGTCTGTGGAAAATTACAGCTATAAAGAGCTGACAGAGACCATCTGAGGAAATCCCCAAGACCCTACATTGTGTGTTGTCCTAAGATAATAGACCCGAGGCTCTTTCCAGATTCTACAAAGAATAGGTCACATGACATACAGCTTATGTTTGGGGGGGGGGGCGACAAATAGTTTTTATTGTTTTTCCCAAGTTGTTGTTTTTAACTCTCCTAGACTCAATCTTTTCCCACTTACTTTGTTTCTTATCAAAAACTATTTTGTGTTTTTCAGGTCTATCACACACCCCACGCTCAGAAAAATCCGAAATTTCCTTCACCTTGACCTCGCCAAAATCATACAAGAAGTACATCGATGCCCTAGACGATTTCCTTGGGAATTACAATGATACGCTTCAGGAGAGTGAGCAGAAATTCGAGGACTGTGGAAGCAAGTATAATCCAATCACACAGGGACTGTTATACTCTCTGGCTGATCCCTGATTAGCATGTAACAATCAAGATTTGTCATTCATATTTATGTCTTTAGATCAGTTAACAATACATTCTCATAACAAACATCTTAATAACACTTCTTAAATGTACCGTTTGCAGCTGCTCCTTCAACATACAGGGACCGCGGCAGTCTGGAGACCGACTCAGAGGAGAGGAAAGCCTGCCGTTTCAGGAGGGCTTGGCTCGGTAGCTGCTCAGGGATTCCCGACGCAAGTTATGGCTTCAAGGATGGAAAGCCTTGCATCATCGTCAAGCTCAACAGGATTGTCAACTTCAAACCAAAGGTAGGTTTACAGCACACTTAGAACATTATAGGTTTTATTTTTTACAGGTGCATTCACACTGATAAAGGGTTAAGAATAAGTTTAAAAGGGGAGCTATTATGCTCATTGTCGGGTTCATACCTGCATTTTGGGTTTTTGGAACATGTTTACATGCTTTAATGTTAGAAAAACACTATTTTTCCTCATACTGTCTGTGCTGGAACACCTGTATTCCCCCTCAGCCTCAAACACTCCGCGTTTCTTTAAGCCCCCCTCTCAAAAAAGCCCTGTCCGCTCTGATTGGTAAGGATTTCAGGGTATAGCGGCACCTTTGAACGTGAATGATCACCAATAAGAGCTCCGGAACCAAAATCTTCACAAGCAGATATTTTCCAGCAGGAATATGACGTGAAATCGGAGAAAAATTTACACGATCAACGTTAGCATGTAGCAGTGTAGGCTAAACACTTGCAGTAGCACGCCTGGAGCAGATAACCATAAGAAGAAATCCGTCACCAGCTGACGTCAGCTTGTCTCAAAAGTAGAAAAGACAGTTTTCAGAATGGTCTAAAGCCTGAGGTTTTTGCTCACAGATTACTTTTAAGTCATTATTTGAAACTTTGGCCAAGTTTGATACGAACGTAACATTTTATGACAGAAAATAAGGAAAAGCATAATAGGTCCCCTTTAAACCAGTAATGTTTAAATGTGTCAGAAAAAAATATATGAGAGCAGATTCTTAAAGACTGACGAAACGGGTTTAATCTAATTTAACTAGTATGAAACGTCACCCACCAAGGACTTAAACTTGGCAGCCCACGTGACACACAGTGTAAAGCAGCTGTGAAAATCGTGAAACTTAAAGCAGCACAAAAACAGTTCTTGGAAGGTAAATCAGCCGCATTCAGTAGCAGTAAATCAGGAAGTTTGGTTTTTAAAAAAAAGCATGCAGAACATACTGTATGTTTGCCTATCTTACATATTTTATCTTCAGTACTGA
Source organism: Epinephelus fuscoguttatus (assembly GCF_011397635.1). Taxonomy (NCBI): domain Eukaryota; kingdom Metazoa; phylum Chordata; class Actinopteri; order Perciformes; family Serranidae; genus Epinephelus; species Epinephelus fuscoguttatus. The sequence goes on from NC_064761.1 coordinate 37,991,789, forward strand.
TTGACTAACTTTACAAGACATTTTCATGCATCCAGCTGCAGGCCACAAGTTGGATATGATGGATTTTTTTGTTCTGACGTCACTTGAATGCAGCGAAGATGTGCTCCATGTCTTTGATGTGTAATATGTGTAAAATTCCCCATCACAGTCAGTTAACTGCTGCATATGTGAACAAAGCTGTGTACACTTAAGTGTCTCCAGAGGGACGCATGACGCTGGGGCCACACCGCCCGCGGAAGCGCCGCGAATAGCCTCGAAGCGCCGAGAAGAGAAGGCAGTTTCCTTTCGGCGCCCATGTTAACCGACTGTGTCGTCCACACTGGCCGCGGCAGGCTCACGATTTGCAGCGATCAGTTCAGCGTCTGGTCTATTTTCTGCGCGAGCCGCGAGCGAATCTGACACGCCAGGCAGTGAAAAACAAGAGCTGGAAGCAGAATTGCTTGTCGACGGCGTGGAGAAATGCGCGTCTGATGTGAACGGAGGTGCTCCGGCGCGCACGAGAATTTTGGTGCGCTGCGCTTCCGCGGGCAGTGTGGCCCTGGCGTGAGTCAGCGTCTGTTGGGACTGAAAACTACAAGTTTCAAAATGATGTGAAGTTAAAAGAAGTGACGTTTCTAGACTTTTGTAGCCCGCTCCTACAGCCACATTAGCTGATGCAAGCACAACACATGACTGAACTGTGGGCTGGTAGAGTTGTGGGTAATGTAGGCGGCTGAACTAAAAAACAGTTTTTATCTTTTTAAACTGGCCATCATGATTGAAACACAGTTACAGACAGAGCTACATTAGTGGAATGCTCCACAAGTTACAAATTGTAACTCACTACACAAAAGTAACATGCTGTTTTACACATTTGCAACCTTGCCGTGGTCTTGGCAACTTACTTAAATACTAAATAAACTCGCAACACACCAAGTTGCATGCAAGTTGCACCATTTACAACCATCACCCTGGTTCTGCTGCCAACCACAATAAAACCTTACAAACGACACACCAGGATGTTCATGAACATGTCTCTCTTATTTCAGGCTCCTTCTAACAATCAGTCCCTCCCAGACGCGCTGCAGAGCAGACTTCAGCCCAACGTGATCCCCATTCACTGCAAAAATAAGGTATGTTTGATTTGACAGCATTTGGCCATGATGTATAAGTACGTACAGTATGTATTGATGCTGTAAGAAAGGTTCGAATCAAAGTCAACCTTGCTGTTTGCAGAGAGACGAGGACGAAGGCAAGATCGGAGAGATCAAGTACTTTGGCATGGGCGAAGGCTTTCCTCTCCAGTACTACCCGTACTACGGCAAAGCTCTGCACCCCCAGTACCTGCAGCCTCTGGTGGCCATTCAGTTTACCAACCTCACCATAGGCCAGGATATCCGCATCGAGTGCAAAGCATATGGCGCAAACATCGCCTACAGCGAGAAAGACCGCTATCAAGGACGCTTTGATGTTAAGTTCCAAATCGAGTCGTGACCTCAGCCATGATGAGCACTCTCATTTTGAAACAACTAAAATGTAGAGAATAAAAGAGTTCAGATAAAACACCACTAGTCTTTGAACATTCATAATATACAGGACCTACACTTAATCTGTGTGCTTTACACTAGCTTTTCTGTGTGTTTGTCGAGGGTTAGAATGTAAAATACAAGAGTAGCAATAGCAAATATTTATTCTACTGTACATGAAAATATTCCTTGAGCCATGGGATGTGTTCATCTATTACTGTAAAACCGCAATTCCACTACTGACGTGTAGCGAGCTGTGTTTCTGTCCCCAAAGTATTTCATCCTAATGTGGTTTCTATATATTTTTGGAGTGTCCAGTGCTGTAGTCAAGTCCTGTTGTAATCTCTTTGTCTTATGTCAGCTTTAGTGGTCCAAGGTGTGTGCGTGTACGCTCGTGTCCGTGTGCAGGTGTGTTACTCAATGTGAGAGCGTGGGGTGTGTGTCAATGTGCTCTGACTAACTGAAATACTAGCATGGTACTCTGAACCTTTACGGCCCATGTTTGAGTAAATGACTGCGCTCCATGGAATCCTTTTGTTCTTTTTTGGCGTGTTTCTTCATCCAAGTTCAAGTTGACTGCGGAAGGATATGTTTGTACACCTTTTCTTTGTTGTTCACCTTAGCTGTAGGATATGGTTTGATGACATTTCTGTTTGATACTCTTACATCTGTTCATTCTTAATTCATAGTGTAGAGCTTTGTGGGTCCAGCCTAGAAGACTGTCACCTCCATGGAAACAGTGGCAACTCAGTGCTTGAAATCTGTTTTGCTGGAGACATCACATGACGTGATGCAACTTACTATTGAATGTTTTAGCCATTTTCATGGTGGAAGAATTTTATATTTATGCAGTTGTACATTTTTTTCAAAGTGTAATGTATGAATCCAATACCAAAGTCGCTGGTCAAAAAGTTAGAGAATATCAGAGGCAATGCAGTATCCCGTGTAATAAGATGTTTAGTCGGTGTGAAAATACTTAATTCAATGTTGAAGATCAAAACACTTGTCAGGAGTCTGCTCTTGTCACTTTATTTAATCTGCATAAGGCTGAAACAATAAAACAGAAAAATGAGACAACTGTGAAGTCTGTGAATATTTAGTGAAATGTTTTCTTGTCGCGCTCATCCGTCCAAAATCTTGAAGAAATATTGCACCTGTAAAAGGAAGAGAAAATAAATGACAGTACCGATTGAATTTAAACATAAAGAGTCAGTTCGAAACAGAAACAGATTTTTCTCCTAACCTGTAGTGCTATTTATCAGTCTAGATTGTTTTGGTGTGAGTTGATGAGTGTTGGAGAAATCGGCTGTAGAGATGTCTGCCTTCCCCCAGTATAACAGAATGAGATGACACTCGGCACCAAAAAATACATCTGAAAAACTCAACATCAGTGTCTTTCCAGAAGTCATGACCTAGCTACTCAAGATAATCCACAGACAGTGTCGTGAGCAGTTTCAAGTAGGAACCATTTTCTTTCTACCAAACTACACCTGCCAAACGTATCATTGCACAGAGGGCAGTGTGCATCTACTGCTAGCTCACCTAGCACCACCAAGCTAGCTACTGTTACAGTTCATCCAAGGAGGACGCCATTAATGCACAAGGCTCTTGTCCACAAGCCCTCAGGAGGTGCACCTGGCTTTAATGCCAATATTTGTTTGGCCAAACAGTGGACTTACAACTTTTGAGTCATCATGTGACACCACTGGGCCCAAAAAGGCTGAAAGTCTAGAAAAGTCACAAGATTGGATCATTTTATTTCCTCTCAAGTTAGCCGAGGGCTAAACCAGAAGTTAGCCGCTCAGCCACCAATGATGATGAAGCAGCGCATATCATCCAGGTGATTTTACATGCAGCAGTTTGTGGCTTCAGGCCCCACTGAGCAACTTTCATTGGAATGAACGGGGGTCCCGTGTCGAATGCTACATCAAGGTGTTTTTAACACATCCATACCCGTCCATGAGTAGATGCACGTTTCCTTCTGTGTCGTGATTTGGTTGCTGGAATCAGTTTGTTACAAAGAAAATAGTTCTGACATGAAACTGCTCACAAGGTCTTTGGATTATCTTAAATAACAAGGTCATGATTTCTGGTAAGAGACTTTACTGACATTGCTGAAACATTGCCAACACTCGACAACTCGCACCAAAACAATCTGATTAATAGAGGAAGAGGAAAAATACTTAGTTTTGATTTTGGGGCTACCTGTCCCTTTAACATCAAAGTATGAGCCAGTCTTTTCTCTGTGATATCAGAATGATGACACTGTAAACGTTCAGAGTAAATTCTCTGTACAAGCCCTTTCTTGGCCACTGTGTCCCGTTCTTGGGAAAATGGTAGCTCAGTCAGTCACAGGCTAATGTTTAACAAGGAGGCATTTGTCCGGGCAACAGATCAGGAGTGAACAATGACGCTTGATGGGTCAGACCCACTCCCTACAAAACAATGGTTTTGTTTCAAATTCCTCTGCCATTCTTGTTCTCCTCAAAACGCAGTGTGAGCTGAGGTTGCCCCGGCCCACAGAGCAGAGTCATGAGACACGGCTTCTCACAGAGTCGGGGGTTTTGTTCTTGGCCAAACGCAAGGTAGTTATTTATGCATGGACTCAAAGACAATGAGGAAACCTATTTGCAGGATCAGAGAAACTACAGATGGAATCACGTGGGTGTACTCCACAGCACATGGAGCATACAATGTGTGTGTGTGTGTGTGTGTGTGTCAGTGACATGGCACCCACCTCCAGAATACCGTCTTCAGGGAGGTCTGTACAGTGGATGGCGTTTTTCACTTTGTCTTTACCGTAAAGAGCACGCAGCGTGTTTGGACGAAGATGCCGTGAAATTTCCTGTTGGATGAAAACATCTCGATCGTGACTCCTTCAACTCATAAACACAGATAAATCATCTTATTAATATTCAACTCATGACTAGAGTTGCAACTAATGACTGTATGTGTTATCAGTTAATTTGCCCATTATTTTCCCAATTAATCAATTATTTCATTACTTAAATGAAAGAAAATAATTAAATCATGCCGTGTGTAATTTCCCATAGCCAAAGGTTACATCTTTAAAAAGTATGTTTTATTAAATTATTCAGTTTATTACTATGTATGACAAAGACAAGCAGCAAATTCTTTCATTCAAAATTAAAAGCACATATTTTTCCTGTTACCCACAGTGCTGTTTGTCAGTCTAGATTAATTTGGTGTGAGTTGCTGAGTGTTGGAGATGTCAGCTGTAGAGATGTCTGCCTTCTTTCCAGTTTAATGGGACTAGTTGGCACTGGAGCAACTAGTAACGCCAACACCAGAGCAATCTAGACTAATAAACAGCACTACAGATGAGACAGAAAATGTGTACTTTTGATTTTGGGGTGAACTGTCCCTTTAAAAAGCATGAACTCAGCAAATGTTTGACTTTGGCTGACTTTTTTTTTGCTTTAAAAAAAGACTATAATTTGATGATCAAAATAGTTGCCAATTAACTGACTAATTGTTGCAGCTCTACCCAGCACCACAAACATGGAACTAACAACAGTGATGTAAAAGGTTTGAAATATAAAAACAAGTCCTGTGTGAAAGACAGAGTGGAGTTTTGAAACTGAACATCCTGTACTGTTGCATGTTACCAAGACACAGTGATTACTCAGCAACTAAACATGTGATCCAGCAGAGGAAGTGACCAAACACTCACACTCAGCAACCTTTTTACACTCTCAATAGTAATAAAGGGACAGATTACTACTGTTTGCTTTTTACATTTCAGAATTTGAATGTTAACCAGAGGCAAAATCTCAGTCTCTTGGTATAATACTGCAGCAGGTATTGATACTTTTGGCTCACTACATGATTTATGTTTAAATGACATATTCCAGATAACAGTTTCCATACTCCTCTCTATAAAAGGCAACAAATTAAATATAACATTCTTACCTTAAAATATTCTCTCATTACTGTACATAGCAAATATATTAAGGAGACACTTAGTTCCCCTTTTCACTGCTCACAAGTGCATTTTTTTGTCCAGGCAGTAGTTTCATCTTGTGTGTCTGCTCTTTTTCTTTCAACATCAGACACTCCCAAGGTCAAAGCCGGGCTACTCCTGGTGCCTCCAGGAAATGCAACCCTCCCACAGGGTCCACCATCAGGGGAGGGACAATGTCTAAATAATTAATTCCCCAAGACGACTATTAACTCTCAGGGGATGCAAACAGTATACGACATATATGTGATGTTCGAGCAGTAGGGTCAACATCAAAGCATATATACTTCAATCTGATCAAAGTCGGCCACTGTTACTTAACGTCTCTCTTCTTATCAGAGAATCAACAATATAACAAGGTTTGTTTCGTCTCATAAATAATCTGACCGTGTCTTATGGCAGGGAAACATTCCCTATGACAAGTTCTTTATCCTCCTGTGGTTTATGAGAGCGCACACAAAAGGCAGGAACAAGTTTCAAGGTCATGAATCAACTTAAACAAAAGTCTCCCGGTTCTAATGATCGGTTGTACAACACAGCATTGAATTGACTATGTAAGAAATAAAATCTACTGCGGGGTTCAAGGATCATGGGAAATGTGGATCACCTGGGAACTACGGGCCAGCAAATGAGTTCTTTTTTAGCTCTTTTCCAAACAGTGTTGGTTTTTGAAGTTAAACATTTGTTTATGATGATTAATGTGTTTTTCCAACAGGGCAATAAAAGAGTCAGACCAAAGTTCCATCATGCAACATACAACATACAAAGGATCTATAAGCCTAAGTTTAAATACTGTATGTTACTGGGTTTTTTTTGGTTCCCAGCCTTAAGCCAGGTGGCAACATTAAAAAAAAGAAGAAGCCAAATTTCAAGCATGCCGACAAACACAACTGTGTCAATGAGGTGATGATCTTTGGCCAAATGGCGGTCATGTTTTTCAGTCAATCAATTTGATCTCATTGGATCAGAGTAAAGTCCTTCTGGGGTCAAACCTCTCTTCTCGTGACTGAACACTGTAAAAGCTTCACAACTCAAATTGCAAAAGAACGAAGGGACATGGACGTTTCAAATGGTAGTTTCCATTTACACATTCAGCCACTGTGGAGATGTCAACGGCTCAAGTCGAGGGAAAACTCTTTCATCTTAGTTTCCCTCGGGATTAATAAAGTCTTTATCTATCTAATTTAAGCACATGTGTTTAAAAGAGCATAACATCAGTACGTTGTAAGCTGTAAGCGGGTGATTTCCGTCTGTCCCTAGGGACAGGTCGCGGGGGCAGCATGCTGAGAATGGTACATCCCTCTTCTCACCAACGCTTTCCAGTTCCTCCTGATACATAATCCCTCCGGCCTGTTCTGGCTCTGCCCCAGGGTTGCTACCAGTTAGATGTGCCCAGAAACAATGGGAGGCAGCTGGGAGGCATCCTGATCAGATGCCTGAACCACCTCAACTCACCCCTTTCGATGTGGAGGAGCAGCAGCTCTACTTCAAGCTTCCTCCAGATGTCTGAGCTCCTCACCCTCATCTCTAAGGCTGAGACCAGTGACCCTACAGAGGAAACTCTTTTCAGCCACTTGTATCGCAATCTCATTGTGATCACTACCAAAAGCTCATGACCATAGGTGAGGGTGAGAACGTAGATGGACTGTTAAATCAAGAGCTTTGCCTTCCGCCTGAGCTCCCACATCACCACCACCACTGTCCAGTTCAGTGCCTGCATTACTGTGGACGCTTCACCAAAAAAACCTATCCATCCCAGTCTCCATTTTACGCTCACTCACGAGCAAGACCCTGAGATACTTGAACTCCTTCGCTAGGAGCAGTAACACTCTCCCGACCCATAGGGGGAATCCTTCATTTTCCAGCAGAGATCCATGACCTCAGACTTGGAGGTACTGACTCTCATCCCGACTGCTTCACACTTGGCTGCAAACCGCTCCAGTGCACGCTGGATGAAGCCAAGAGAAAAATACCGACCCAGGAAAATATACACTTAACATCTGACATGAGAAAAAAAAAACTGCTGAGAACACAAATCCTCTGAGAGGTCTCCTTGATGAGTCATATAAAGAAGATACTGAGCTGGGGAACATAGGATCCTGGGAACATTAATACGCCCCCGCACTTTTGGGGTTATAAATATTGAGTGGCATGACCCTAGGGATGGCAATGTTAATTCGTTGGTCAGTCCACCAGTAGTCCAACTCACCGGATATAGACTGTGGCTATAAGCCTGCCACAGGCTGGCTTTTTAGGCACGACAATCTCCTTCCCTTTCACTATCCGTGTTACTTTTTTCAAATCCCCTTCACTACGAAAAACAACACATGCCTCAGAGCTAACAACCTGCACACTGAAAATGGCAAGTTAGGATGAAGATTTGGATGGTAAGTAAGGCATGCCTGCTTTGTTCTTTAAGTGAAATGTTGTAAAGATCTACGTCAACAACAACCTAGCACCTTGGAAAAACCTCTGTCTCACAGGTCTCTCTTACCCGAAGTTGATCCAGAGAAATATCTCAGCTACTAGCTGACATTCATGGTCTTCAGACGATGAATCCTGCTTAACTTGATAATCGACTGTTCCTTTAGCACCACCAGCCATGAGATCAAAATTGTATTTTTCGCATACAAATACCTGCTAAACTAACGACATTCCCATCAGCCTCTGCTGTACTTTATGTTTGGTGCTAACATGTTAGCATTAGGGATGTCAAGAGTTAACTGGTAATCGGTTAACCACAGAGAATTTGACCAGTTACACATGTCAGTCTATAGGTTCATTTTGCCATCTTCAGTTTACTGCACTGAACACTACCTGGGTCTGGTAGGAGCTAGCAAGTTAGCTGTGCTGCTCAATCAGTGATAACCACTAGTAACGCCGACCCGACCCACAGTGTTGCTGTAGAAACATTGGGCTCATCCTCCTGTCTCCCCAAGCTCACCCCAGTGAGTAGGTGGTTCGATTTTTGAGCTGTAAAACCCTTTTAACATTTACTGTGTTATCATTGTTTGCTCTTTTACCAGCATTAGCAGTGTCAGCACTGGTAATGGTGCTAACATTGTTATTAACAATGCTAAAGGGGTCTTGTGACTCAAAATGAAGCTGCTTACTAAAGGGGTAGACCTGGCGAAGACTGGAGGGTGGGCACAATGTCTCAGCAGCAACGTGTTTTGGCACCAGGACAGATTTGCCAGGTGTAATTGCTGACTGAGTGGTAGCTGATGTTAGCTCCCACCCTACCCAGGTGGAGCATAGTGCATAGCAGCTAATGAGCCATTGGAGACCCAAGGGTGGGCAGTGGGCGTGTTTCCACATGTTTGCTGCCTGTCAGCAAAGCCAACAGATATAAAACAAAAGGCAGGATGAGCAGCCTTGCTGTGTCATATTACAGCCTCACAGAGCTGCTAGCATGGCTGCAGATTCTTAGTGGTCAAACTGAACTTGCTTGCAAAATGACTTGTAATAAATTTTGCCATTGTAGTCCAGTGATCGTTTGGCAAATTCAATCAACACTACAGAAAGTCTTCACAAAAACGGTTATTATAAAACTCAAAGTCAGTTATTATCAGCTAAACTGTAACAGTGGTTTTTCAAGTACCATCATCTGGCTAATTGGTATAATTGTTAGCATCAATCAGATTGTATCAGTCAGACAGACGTTCAACAATTAGAAACTAAAGCAGAACTTCTTACATGGCTGCTCAGTTGTATAATAATCTTTGTCAGTATAATGAATTGTGTCTGTATGTCATTGGTATGTGTCTCAGGAAACACAACACAGCAGCTTGTGAGTACAGTAACAACCTACAAAATGGCCCTGACCAGACAGTGACCTGTTGTTTATGTGTCGCATGTCACATATGACTGAAGCGAATGATGGTAAAGGGAAAATTAGAGATAAACTTAGAGATAAACTTATGATAAAAGAATTCTTTGCAAAGCACTGCTCTCTGTAATTACATTAGTTACTCATGAGTGACCTACTGTCAGAGTTTAATTTGATTTTATTGAGTCCCATAGTGTGCTAGACCGATGTTCACCTAACGACTGCTGCCTTTTGTGGACAGTAATGGCCGGGGCAGAGTGACCTGGTAGTTACATGACCGTCCAGAACTCTAAAAGTTTCACGTCTGATCGTTCATGCTCTGCTGACTGTCCAGCCCTGCTGAAGTGAGGGAGTCTGACCACAGTGGATACCAGTGTGGTTTAGGCACATTTAAAAAAAAACCAGGCTCGCTCCATTTCAGTCACTGTGTTATCGAAGGATTCTGCCAACCCAACCACTAACAAACATGCAAATAGAACAGTGTTTCCCCTGGAGTGACTGCGTTAGCCTGGCTGAGAGGGGGGAGGGTTCATGCTAACCCAATTACACATTCATTGTATCACCTACCACCACACCAAATCCCTCTCTCAAATGCAACACTGATAGTTCTTCAAAGCTTCTTTAAATATGTATCAGTCCACAGTCTACATGAACCACGCTTTGCAATTATTCAGTAAGAAAAATATGTCACTATTAAAGCTGGTTACATTACAGCTGTTACTCCCATTATTTTCCTCTTCCAAAACAGTGGTGAACAACACCAGGATCAAATGCCAGGAGTTGAGTTTTCATTCAAACAAAATCCTAACTGTTGTGTTAAATGTGTGCCAAATGAAGCACACACAGAGCACACTGGGCCAATGAGGCATTTTAAAACGCTATTTATAAAAAATGGGGTCCGGCACAGTCCACATAAAACGCACCGCAGCCACATTACATCACTTCCAGCAAACTTCACAGAGAACAATGAGGGCAAAACAGCATCACTGATCCGTTTAAACCAAATATTCTCTGGTGTGGCTCAGCTTTAAACACAAAAACACAGAATCTCTCAGCATGTTAGAGTGACATTTACTACAGAGCCTGTTTGTAACCTGCAGCCTACTGACAGCATTATCTTCACTTCACCTACTCAACTGACTTTAGCAGTAAAAATAACAGACACTCCACTGTCCTGCTGTCATTACAGACATGTGGAGTGACCACAGACACTTTCCTTGCTCATGGATTCACTGTGATGCACCTCTGCAGAATGAATATGGGGGAAACACTGTAATGAATATCTGGTGTTATTTTTGGCATGACAAATGCTAGTTAAGGTGAACAACTGCCGTAAACATTTGAAATAACTCATAACTTTTCACCTGAAATAAAAAAAGGCCCGTGGTTGAATTTCCATTTTGATCAAAATCCCCAAAATGTGTTTTTATCTGGAGATTTATCTAAAGATTACTGTATTTCATTTTAACAAATAAGCTGCAGAAAAGTGCCATGTACACCTTGGACAAATGTCTTACCTAATAAATAATAATAATAATAATATAAAATGAAATAAAATAATATGATCAAATGAAATAAAATAATATAAGATGAAATAAAATAATCAGAGAAACACAAATCTTGCCATCACAAATCTGAAAGATGTAATAAAATTAAATTTCATGTGTGTTATTTATGACACACCTCATGTGTCTTGACCTCAATCACGAGGCATGTAACTCTTGTCTTATCATAGATTTATAGCTTTATAGCTGGAATGGTATTTCTTGTGTTTGTATTACACCATACTATCTTTTCATGTTTTATTACTACAACTACTACTACTGTCTGTTGGCACACTGCCCTTTTGTGTTTTTATTCTATATAAAAATTAACCATATAAAGAATACATTTTTGCAATGTAAATACAAAATGTCTGCTCTGTGTAAAAATATTGTCTTTAAAAGCAGTCACAGATTTCTGTAATCTCCCTCATATTACAAAACTTGAAAAAAGCAATCCCAGTTTGTTGCTACAATTTTCAACATTAGGTTTAATCAACGACAAACTCTCTTGGTTTTAAAAAAAGAACACTGACGTGTGTAAACGGGGTGAATCAAGTTTCTGTCCTGCTCAGATGGATCTTTTGAGTGTACTACAGTGCACTAAATTTAGCATAGTGACTGGCTACCAGGAACAGCTGATATCTTTTTCCACAAAAGCATTACGCAGATGGGTCAAAAATCAATAGGAAAAGCATATTTTTAGCCAACATGATGCATGGATAGTGTCTTAGCCTCCTGCAACAGGAAGTTCAGGCCTATTTGATCATGTCTTATACCCATCATCTACAGTAAGACAGAGTGAGGCACCATGCTCTGCTCATGTGTAGTGGAGGGCACAGATTTATTAAGGTGCTGATTTAAAGAGGAAGTAATAAAACACAATGGAAGAAGGTAGAGAGTTAAATCTGGGTCATGACCGTAGTGTCTGTCCACTCTGATATCAGCACACATCACAAGACAGAGCACGGTCACATGCCTGAGTTGGTACAATTCAAAGCAGCTATGGGTGTGGAGGTGTGAATACATGAGGCAAAAATACAGTACAGGATGTATGAATGCTGTATGAAGAGGTCAGAATGTTTATTAATAGTTAAGGGTCAGTTGTTTGTGGTAAGAACAGATTATTGATTAATTCCAGAGTACTTAAGACTAATCTATAAACAACTGAGGTCTTGTGTGAATAAAAACACATGACTACAGAGCTGAAGGGCTCGATGACCTCAAACACACTTTATCATATTAAGAGTTGATGGCAGATCAATTTAAAGGGATTTTTCAGATTTTTTGAAGTGGGGTTGTACAAGGTACTGACTTATAATCACTGTATTGCTCACAGTAGATGGTGGTCAACACGCTCCAGTTTGAAGAAGCAGGCAGGAGTACCACCACAGAAGACAGGGGCAGCTGCAAAACTTATTTTAGGCACCTCTGAAAAAAATCTTTATCAGTGTAGGTGTAAGTTATATTTAGAATATTTTCATAGTTTTATCTTGCTGTCAAACAGCCCTTTCCAATGAAGAACTGAAGCTGTTATCAATGCTCTCCTTAAATCCAGACTCCATTTACAAAAACAGCAATTTTATATCACAGAACTCAAGATGGGCACGAGTACTTGATTTGGACGTCAGTATTTGTTTAACGTTTACAGTAATCACCACCCAACCCCCCATATGTGAATGTGACTTTTACTTTTATTTTTTCATATTTAAAATGGGTGAAATATTTCATTGTAGAGCTGCGTGCAGCGTATTGCTTCACTCAGTGCCTCCTTGCCCTGCTGTCGCTCTCTCTCTGTTTATCATGAGACTACTGCTGTGGGAGCACTGACAGAGCTAACTGTTAGCATCACATGGCTAACAGTTATCAACCTCTGTAACAGCAGCAACAGAAAGTTTGCTGATTTCTCTTATGTTAACTTTGAATTCATGGTTTAAAAGGCTAATTGAAGCCATGTTGTTTAATAAAGGAATTTCAAATTACACATGTATTTCATTGTTGGCCAATTTACATTTCAGTCAGGAACACTTTTGTCAAAGAAAACTTTATATCCATTTGCAGTATTATATTTAGCGGTATGGCTCTGTTCTGGGGCCCCTCTGCCTTTCCTTGAGCCTATGCAGAAAGCCTCTTCCATGAACCTAAGTGGAAAGCATAAGGTGGAGAGAGCACACCTCTACCCTTCCACGTGCAAATGAGGAAGAGGCAAACTTTCCTGCCCTTCCATGCGCCTACATGGAAAGCCTAAGGCAGGGAGAGCAGCAGCAGAGCACATTCTTACACAGAAAACAAGAGTTGTCGGTCTACTGCTGCCTCGATCAATTAGTTTGTTTGTGCTATTGTGTGACTTTGGTTTTAGAGGGATAGAAAGTCACACAATAACAGAAACAAACTAATTGATCAAGGCAGCAGTAGACCAACAACTCCTGTTTTCTGTGAGGTAAAATGATTCATTTTGTCAAAGGAGTCTGGTGGCTTTAAAGAGGACATAGATGACTGCTTCTGTTCCCAATTAGAAAGGGCCGTCTGATGGCAAGATAAAGTGGAAAAACTATTCAAAAAACATACTTCTAAACTGTTCTGATTTTTGTTAGGTGGCTAAAATACTTTTTGTTGCTGCCCCAATCCACAGCAGCACATTTGCTTATCTTCCGTGGCCAAACCAGGGGCGTGCTGACTGCCATCCACTGTAGGTGATACACTGACTATGGATAAGTTCCTCATATAACCCCACTTCAAAGAATTCAAACAATCCCTTTAAATTGATCTAGCATCAACTCTAATATGATAAAGTAAAAAGTGTGTCAGCTGCACAGTCATATGTTTTTATTCACACAAGATCTGTATTGTTTATGGATTGGTCTTAAGTCAACTGGAATTTATCAATATTAGCTCGTTCTTAGCACAAACAACTGACCCTTCCTTTTTAATAAGCATTCTGACCTCTTTATACAGTCTGGCCTTCCAGTGTTTGTTCAGTCCAACCTGTCAGCCTGATAATGGCGTCTGGAATGTCCTCACACACTTCTTTTGTCAAGAAAATGTCCTGTACTTTGGTACTGAGCAGAACAATGTTAGACGGACACACACGCCCTCCCAGTGACCTCATCAGCTAGCCTCTAACACGCTGATCTAGCCCACAACATTTCTCCTCTGAGGTCTCGGTGCTGCTGAGACTTTCCATTTATCTCGTGTATCAAATGACCGACCTCCACCGAAGAGTAGGAGTGTTAATGTTTAGGTTATTTGTCAGATAACAGAAAGGTGGTGAGTTTGAGGTCACAGAGTTATGAAACTGCTTCAACTCCCAGTTAGTCAGTTGAGTCTGAAGCAATCAAGGAGGTTACAGAGGCTTTAAAGGAGAACAAAGTGTCAGAACGAATGACAGCATCTGAAGGAGAGAGCCTCTGGCAGCAGCCTGAACTATGTCAAATATAGTGAGAAATTTATTTCCCCCCGTATACACTGATGCCACCTTACTGCTCAGATCCCCTTTTTTCAATTGTTCACACCTAAACTGACCAAAACGTGCAGAAGAGGCCGGTGAAGTCAGCGTTAACAGTTTTATCTATAAGCTAATGTGCAGCAAATTTGTGACCAGGTGATGACAAGGACGAGGAGAAAGAGAGACACATTTTTTGTGGCACAATGGCTGCTCCTTTTGTTCAGAGGTGTGCACGGATGCGGAGTCGGAGCAAGGAGTGGTGGGATCCTGGCTAAAAGCTTCACTGGCACAGATTTCATTCAATAAATTACAGGAAAGCAAGGGCTACTTTTAACTACATCCTCCATGTTTGTATTCACAGAGTGACTCCTGCCAGTAAGAACTGTGATGAATGTCAATTTAGACTGATGTAAAAGTCACATAAATGCCAATATGTTCAGACTGAGGTCACACTGCACAAACCGGACCTGTATCTGACTTAGTATTACATATGAAAGAGGGCCCAAAATAGAATTGAAAAAGATCAGATTCCATGTTGTTTGTGCTTTTCACACTTCAGTGAAACAAAAACAAACAAACAAACAAAAACAAAACAAAACAAACAAACAAAAAAAACAGATCAAACTCACAAAAGAGGAAATCATCCATCTGAATGTAGCTTAAGTATTGCAGGAATTCACCCAACCATACAATAAGATAGGGTGGTCACAAAGGTTAAATTATTTTGGCACCAATGGTGTATTTCAGTGATCGTCAACTGACTGAAGCTTTGGCGGACCACATACAGTAATTATTATAATTAGCAAGTTGACCCTCAACTTGTGGGACAGGTTTAGGCAAGCTTACTAGAAAAATATTAAAATTTTAAATGTCAAAAGCAACAAAGCAGCGTCCCGAGTAAGTTATTAATAACTCATAGAAATGTTGCGTGAAATAGTCCACCTTCTCATCCCCTCTCTATGTCACTGTCAGGTCTGAGTCCTGATGATTGTGCTACTATAATGTATTAAGTTCACAGTGTGCGGGTCATATTTTCTGCTGGTTGGACAATGTGAATTGGATACGCTTAGGCAGCTGAAACAAATTCATGCCATATCTTTATTTAATAGGGGCAAACTCACAGCTCTCATTTAATGTTGTGTTTTATTTTTTTTAATCATTATTAAAATAATTGTATTATATTATTAAAAAAAATAGGCTGATTAGGCTCTTTTTTTTTGAAAGTCTACTCCCCACAGTGTCTGCTTAGAAAAACTCTGTCCCTTGGACTAATGTAACTGATGACCCCTGGTGCACTGTCATGTGACCTGGAAATCATTAGCCAATTAACTGACCCCTTTCCCACTCTGTGGCTGCATTGTCGGTCACATTTTGATAGTGGCCTGGAGGACTGACAGAAAGCACAACAAAATAATTAAATAAACTGAATTTTAAAAAAAGAAACAGCAGAAATGACGAGACATGAAAGAACAGAATTATTTTTAACAAGACTGACAGCTGAGTCATGGACGACTGCTGAACTGGTGGGGGAGCTGTGCAGGTGTGTAGTCCCTCATTTTTATGGTGGCAGAGCGTCTTATCATTAGATTTCACATCACGAACCGGCACAGCCCTGCAGCACTGGATCCACAGCACCCAAAATCACACACATGCACTGCACGTGTTCACACACTCGCTCACACACATACACACAGACCAGCTCTGTTATATAGTCATAAAGACCACAAAGTCTTGACAGTGTGCACTGAGCTCGGCTAAAACAACATTCTCCAACTTATCATGAGTTTATTTTGTCTCATTCAAGATTCTTCAAACCCGATACATCTGCATTACTTTTCATGTCATCAGCTTTGAACCAATCAGAGCTTGAAATGAAATAAATATTAAGCTCAGTTATGTAGAAAATACGGAGCTCCTCAGTCACCTGGTTTCCAGCTGTCAGACTTAATGACGCTGTACACCAGAGTTAGATCACACAGTAAAACCTAAACTCAGAAGATTTAGTCAGGCTTATGCAGGATACAGGACAGAGAGAATGCCAAATAGTTGGCTGCACAGGCTCTAAGATAAGATAAGCATTTATTGATCCCCAGAGGGGAAATACACAAATAACTTAAAATAAAAAGGGACACAGAGGAAGGACAATAATGTTGTTGTTGCTTTTTCCAGGCTACACAGTCAAACTCACACAGCAGCAGAAATGGCTTCATTTATAAAGTAAAGCAAACAAATTATATTATTAGAACATTTTTGAGGGGAGCATTTATAGCAGTGCCGTTGTATTAAACTGCATTAAGTTTGGCTGTAGTCAAAATAAAGTGGCAGCTGACCGTATGTTACATATGAAAATGGCATGTGTTGTTTGTAAGAATGTATATATATGTTTATTGTTCATGTCACTTAATTATTTTCTTTTGTTTTTTTGTCTTGTATGTTCAAAATAAATATATCAATCAATCAAAACCAGATTATCTGTTGGCTGTCCTTGACAACAAGGACATTTGAAAACTCATTTCAAAAGGAGGTTGACGGATGGATAATCATTCAAAGAAGACGTATTGATTTTTTACCACATGTAACCAAACGTTTGACATTTCAATTGCAGGAGAGTCTTCCAGTCTGGAGTATAATGAGGAAATAGCAAATAATATTAGACTCACTGGATCAGCAGGTCCACAGAATTCCCTGAATGTCTGCGGCGTGTTGGTGCCATGGATCTCAAGGACCATGCAGGGTCCGGAGCACAGCTCTGTCACCATACTCTGCAGGGAGAGAGACATGGCGACACTTTACCAGGGGTTCCCAACATTTTTACAGCTGAATTTTCAAAGCAATTCATAATATTTGACCCAATATAAGTAGTTATAAAACTGCTAAACTGCTAGGTGGTAACTTGGTAACTTTACTTGCTCGTCAGACATTCCTGACGCCAACTTGCTGTAGATGCCGATAAACCACACCAGCAATTGTTTTGTGGACACATCTAATAGCTATTTCGTGACCTTGCCTGTACCTGAGGGTATGCGATACTTTATTTAAAAATTAAGTTGATTGCTGTCATGTCCTGGTAGTCTTCCCCTATCCCAGGGGATCAATGACCCAACACAGATGCCAGATATTATAGATATCTGGACCCCGATACCAGATTAAATCAAAAATGTATTTGATTGAATCATGAGGTATCGTTGGGGTAAGTGTTGCCTGTAAATAACGGACCTATTAATAGCCAAATGCTCGACTGTACTGCAGCAGCCTCCTTCTCAAGCTAACGTTAGCTGTCCATCTGTAACTGTCACCAGCATCATTTAGTGACATACCACACTGACACTGAATGTTTATCTTCTGTGCCTTAAATATCGGTGTGACAGCCACGGTTAACCTGCTGCTTTCCTGTTTTTCTCCTTATGTGACAGCACGTTTCTTTCCCCCAGAAGGTGCTGGTCTGGTCTGTGTTATATCATGTGATACTGGTGATGTTTCCAAGGTCACCCTGTGCAGCAGTAGATTTTATATTAGCAATACAAAGAAGGTATTTTGCATAACGTATTTTGGGATTTTTATGGAAATATTTTGAACAATAGCTAAGACAAAGTATATTCAAAACATTGTGTCAAACCATTTCCCTGCCTGGAAACAGTCTTTCTAATTTCACAACTTTTCCAGGAATTTCACAACTATGGGACTGATAATGACAACATGCAATGACTCAACTTCAAACAGATTACAACACCGTTAGTCACTTCTCGAGATCTTTACTAAAGATAAGGCAGTGTTTGTGGGTTTTTATTAAATGTAACAGTTGTCAGAAGCACGATGCAGGTACTTGCTATGATGGCACAACAGCGTAGTGTTTATACTCACAGGATACTCCGTGACAACCCCTTTGTACACTTCAAAGAACTCTTCTGCATTCGCCCGGTCCACGTTGAACTGAGAAAAGTAAATATTACACGTGAAAAACAAAAATGAAAGTTTGATAATGTAATATAGATGAAATTAAATATGAGAAAGAAAAACAATAAAAGGCACAGTGAAGGAATTTCCCTTAATCAAATGGAAACACTTCACTTAGTATATGTTGCTTTGAACTGTAACAACAGCTCCATCATCACAGATGACCTTTTGTAATTTCAATAAAAAATACTGATGTACAGTACTAACATCGTCAAGGCTGTGGCATCATGTCCTGGGAACAAAAGGCACCGCATGAATTGTTAATGTGCTCCAACTTATTCCCATTAATGCACACCACACACTGCATGCTGCTACAGAGATAAAACCCTGATTGATTTATTTCTGTCCTACAGCCCAGAATGTGCATCACGTCTGATGTGGCAAAATGAATGGACTGGGAGGTCACTGTTTGCAGCAGCTCAATTATGAGGTCAGGCTGGATCACAGGAAGTCAATACGGTGACCATATTGGTTACGAGTAAAGCTAAGATACACGGGCATAAGAGAACATTATATTAAATACAGTATATGTATCGTTTAATTACCTCCACCAAGGATGTTATGTTTTTAGGTTTGTTTGTCAGGAGGATTACAGAAAAAACACGGGCCTGATTTCCATGATACTTGGAAAGAGCTTATTAAATTTTGGAGCGGATCTGAATCACTGAGCGGATACACAAATTATTTCTCCCTTTCATTGACATTGCAACACAGGGCATTTGGCCTCGTTGGAACAAATGTCATACATCTTAATATCCAGCTGATGGTAGTAAAGTTCAATACTGACATATCACAGCCAAAAGTAGAAACACTATGACTCCAATCACAGTCTGCATTTGCGAGCAGCAGGAATCCTCTGGGGTGGCCTACACGTGTAGCTGCTCCAACTTCACACAGAAAGCAGTCATTATGGAGCGCTCAGTGGTTTCATGCTAGAACTGGAACAACTGTAACACCATGTGTGTGAATGCTAAGTTGATGATTCATACTGGTTTGTGTAATTAAGTTGTTTTTTCTACATGCAAATTTAAATTTGACTCAAGTACAATTTTCTTCCTTGTTTTCAGAACTGTTTTTGATAACAAGCTGCCATTATTTCAGTCGAAGCATTTTATATTTGTATATGTATATTTATATTTGTTATGTTTATATATGATGATAAAGTGTTTTCTGGATTTCACAAATGTATCTTAAGTATGTTAAGTATTTCCACGGTAACTGTAACATTTAGAGAAATATGACGAGGACCAGAAAGAGAGCACACATGACCAATTTTAAAGTCTCTGAATTTGCCTCCTGTGTGCTTCAGAATTGATTTTAAAATACTTTTATTGGTTCATAAAGCTCTCAATGGTCTGAGTCCCACCTATTTATCAGATTTACTTTTATCATATGAACCCTCAGGTCCTCTGGTAGTGGCCTTCTAATTATCCCCCCAAAAAACACGGTGAGGCATTTCATAACTATAGTCCACGTCTATACATTTGACAACACACAGAAAACATATGACAGACTCTACGAGACCACAGGAGAATTATCTGTTAAAGTTTTACCATCTGAAGGGCTGAGATTTCAAATCCAGCTGCAGATATGGAGTTCAGGATCTTCCCAGTCAGACCTGTGAACACATCAAAGCTGTTCATATTTATGGGCTTTTATGAGCTTTATTCTAAGTTTACACAGAGTGACAAGGAAGGAGTTTATTGCTACAATAAAGTCTTCAGTGTGATCCTAAGCAAATAATGTCTTTGGCAGACTTTACTAATTGAAGTGAGGTAAATGACAAGGATTATTATTACAGAATAAGCCATGAAGCCATCATACTGCTCCTATACAAACATCAAATGTTATCTTATGTTGCAATGACCTCAGATTGTACGGACTCCTTTGTACAAAGTACAGTGTGATTGTCTTACAGATGTCCTATCTATTCGAGCAGAGGAGACATTATTTTTGTCCCGACAGTTAACACTTCAGAGAGAGAGATACAGAGCTGTTCCTCTTGTCACTGAGGCAGAGCATTAATGTAAAAATGGTACAACCACAGTGACAAAGGTGCAGCAGTGACAGTGAAGGTCAGACAGCTGCAGACACACATAATTGAAAGAGGGCGCCAGTCTCATAATCTCATTCAGACATCCTGATAAAAAGTAGCCTGTGTTCTCGTCAGGGAGGATAGGTGTCCACAGTTTCCATTAATTCTGAACGCTGCTGTGTGCAATCGTGACTTTCAGTTCGGACCAGCGAGCGCTGATGAATTTCTCTTTTATTTGGGTGACTGCTCGGTCACAGTCCACATGTGTGTATCAGGTGAGTAACCACCGTCTGAGTCCTCTGTGCCCTCCCTGGGCTGCACACAGCAGCCTGCCTAGGATAGGCACACACTCAGCGCAGCTCCCAAAAGCAGCTGGTGCTGTTGCTAGGAGATCCTATTCTGGGTGCCTGGCAACAGAAGCTTCTCTATTCCAGTCATGTCTGAGTGCATGTGCAGCCACAATTTCCCTTATCACCACTGTGATTGGCTGTGTCCTGCACACGTAGCTGTAACGTAATTTGGCCTCCTAAGTGATCTTCAGGGGAAATGTTTGTCATTGAACTGGCTGACTGTCTCGGTTTGAGCTCGGCTGGGCAAACCCCTCAGATTGGGTCACTACTTTTGGCTTGGACCAGATGTATCACCTTACGTCTGAAGGTTAACACTGTTGTCACATTAAAATAGTGACAGTAGTATTAGCAGTTGTTTTGTATTTTACTACAATACCTGTCGCCTTCCTACAAGACTATTCTGATAACTAGAATTCCAGCTTCATGACTGTTTGCCTCCGCGAACCAGTACAGTTTACATCAATGTCTGTGAGAACATGGATGCTTCAAACACATCTGCTCCTCGGGGCAGTAAAGAAGATCTATACAAGCAGCACAGTTTGAAGGTGGACACCCAAGAGGAGTATCACCATTTCAGTATCTGACCAAACGTCTCCCCTTCTGTTCCTCAGATATGATGTTGAATAATGGCCAGAAAAGTGTTTGTGCAGAACATTATGACGTCACAGTGATGCTGACCTTTGACCTTGTGGATATGAAATGTCATCATTTTATCTCACTGGACATTTGTGCGAGATTTTGTCATTAGCAGCATATAAATTCTTGAGTTATGGCCAAAAACATGTTTTGTGATGTCAGTGACAAAGTGAGTCAAAGTGAACGTTTGTGCCAAATTTGAAAAAATTCTCTTAAGGTGTTCTTGAAATATCGCATTTACGAGAATCGGACGGACGGACTGAAACACAATCTGAAAACATATCGCCTGTGTGGAGGCATAAAAACTGACTGAAAATGAACTGAGTCTGACAGACGGACGCCAAAACAGTCAACTAATTGTTAAGAGGGATGGGAATACTTGTTGCTACTCAAAACACCTGCAACATGCGACTACCTCTACAAACAAGGTACATAAAATTAAACAAGCTTCTCACCTCAAATTTCCTCAGAAATTGATTTTGTTGGGAAGGACTTTGAAAAAAATTCAGATTAGACATAATCTCTGTATTACTTGAATATCAGAAGGTGAATGGCGGTGTGTTAAAGAAGTATTTCACTTCTGGAAAGATGGTCTTCTCATAAATCTGGGCTGTCTATGCAGATGTAAGATGCAAATACTTTTGAAACTGGTGCTACCTGACCGGAGAGAACAGAGGAAAATGGCTATTCCATTTGCTTTTGCTGGAGAGGTAAAAAACCTACAACTACCACAATGCACTGCACCACACCAGACCAATAAACGCTCCCACAGGTGGGTGACATAATGTGAGTTGCTCGTCCAAAAAGACAATCTCGTACCACATGTAAACAGTAAGCTAAAATATGATTCTGAAAACATTTGAGGTGAGAAATAGGCAGCGAAGAACATCTAGGTTTTGGTGGCACAGTGGTACAGTGGTTAGCATTGTCACCTCACAGCAAGAGGGTTCCTGGTTCGAACCCAGGGTGGGGGAGCCCCTCTGTGCAGAGTCTGCATGTTCTCCCCATGTTAGCGTGGGATTTCTGTGGGTACTCTGCTTCCTCCCACAGTCCAAAGACATGCAGGTTTACTGGTGACTCTAAATTGTCCGTAGGTGTGAATGTGAGTGTGAATGGTTGTCTGTCTCTATGTGTCAGCCCTGTGATAGTCTGGTGACCTCTCCAGGGTGTACCCTGCCTCTCGCCCAGGGAACAGGCTCCAGCACCGCTGCAGCAATAAGCAGTCACAGAAAATGAATGCATGAATGCCTAGTTTTACCGTTTGATCTTCACAGTACAGGAAACAGTATAGTTTCTTTTCACACACTCTCATGTTACAGCTAAACGGGTACTAAAATATGTTTCTGAAAACACTGAAGGCGAAAAACTGGCAATAAAATAACAGAATCTTGGTTCATATTTCATCAGCACTGCCTAGTTATACTGTTTGATCAGTTTGGTCTGAGTTTGGGAGAGAGGGGCGGATCTCTCTCTCGATCCCCTTCTGTTAAAAAAAATTGCAGAAGTAAAATTTGTGGTTTGAGCAGCAGCCCTAGAAACCAGCAAAAATCCATCTAATGACGTGATTTGAGCCGGAACTGAGAAGGGAGATCTGGGCACTGGTAGGACAGAGGGAGATTCACCACAGTTTATTTACACATGCTAATGACACTGTTAAGACACAAAGCTGGTTGAAAATCAGCAGAGTATTCCTTTAAGGAACGTGTCATGATCATGTCTTTGTGAGCTAAAGAACAGTATCAGTTTTACTGTACTGGATACAGCAAAGCCTGTTGTAAGCACATACCCATCAGGCAGCCAGACCACAATGAGCACAGAGAAATTTGTGGGCTGACTTTGAAAGGTCACATGCACTCCTACTCAGATACAGGCCTGTGCTAGAAATGTTTAAATGAAATGTGTTTTACCATCACGGAGAGAGCATGTTTAATAAATAGGTCTATAAATCAACAGTACACTGGTGAACCTTTGTGGCTGTTTGTTTTGAACTGATACCAAGCAGCAGGCTGCAGCCCCTGGCTTTTAATAAACGTTAACAAAACAAGACAAAAGGAGAACAGCCAAGAGAGATATTTGGTCACTCTTGATAAACGGACACAGCCTAAATTACAACACCGTCACATCAGTGTAATCGCAGATAACCATCAGCAATTACACTGGCATTAATTGAAATATCATACAAATGTGTGCTTTATGTTTTGGAGGAATTTAATTTTGCAGCAGAGAGAGAGATCAGCCGTTTCTCAATTGTGCCCCGCAGCAAAACAAAGCGTACCAGTACTTTTTTTAATGGATCCTCTCTCATAGATATTTCTCACGGAAGACAATTCAACTTGTCGTAGCAGGAAAAGCACAGGTGTAACTGCAGTAATAACATTAATGATGGCTTTATTCCATTTAGGTGTGGCAGGATGTTATGCCAGGGAGCAGCACGCACAGCACCAGGGTCCTGGCACACCTACAGCCCATATATAGGCATTACTAATGTTATTTTGATGGATCAAAATGTCCTGCCATGAGAAGGCACTATACACTGAGAATAACACAACATTAAACACATGAATGCTATTAATGGAATCATTTATGTGGAGTCCTTTTACTTGCGTTGCTTCCTCTCTCATGTTTAAATAAACAAGCAAGGAGGGGCATGCTCCAATCTAAATGTCATCTCAGCTCACAATATCCCTGTGTTTGTCTCTGCTGATTTTTGTTTTCAGGGCTCCCTAATGAAGTATTGTCAAGTGTTTCCAAACAAGACAAAGGGACTGCAGCAACACTGTGAGGCTGTGCTTTGAGATAAATGCCAACATTAGCATGTTAGCATACTAAGATTAGCACACAACAGAAAGTACAGCTGAGGCTTGTAGGAATGTCAATAGTTTTGAAAGTGTTAGGTCAAAAGGTATTTGACCAGATGGTGGCGCTAGGAGAAATGTAAGAGGAACACCAGAGTCATTCAACGCCATCCCTAAAGCAATGCTGTTAGCATGGCTAAAAATAGAGAATGAACACAGCACACAGAGCTCAAATACACCCATGGAAACTTGATATAAACCTCCTCTAAATCAGATACCAAACAACTAACTGCTGAGATCAAATCAGCAGTAAAGATTAAATTAATTTATACGGGACCACAGTGAGCTTGTTTATTCTAATGAGCAGCCTGTGAGCTTATATGTCTGGGACAAGTCGTCCAGGTCTCCCCTCTGTCAACAACTCTGTGTGTGCATACTTCAGCGCCGTCCAGAGAATTTCACATTTCACAGGTCAGAGCTCCAGTGGCATGCTCCGTGAACAGGGATCAGGGCAGGGATTTGGAAAAATCCAAAGCCAAATTTGGTACGTCGTGCCTTTGTGTGACACAAAGACATTAACATCAGCTATAGGTGGAGAGGGAGATGAAGCTATAAAAGTCACAGGCTGGTCACTAGGACTGCACCTATCCATTATGTTTTTGACTAATCTTGACTAATATATCTTTAGATTCGATTAATATAACAATTATTTTATAAAATAAAGATTTAAAACCTGTCTCATTAGTATTTAATCTTATTCAGTCATCGTCTCTTAGAAACAATCATAATAACGGCACATTTTAAAATTAGTCTCATTTCCACATCACTGCTGTGGTACGATTAATAATAATCGACCCTATTTGTCAGATGCCTGATCAAAAAATTACTGGACCTCAAACTCAGCAGCAGTGCTTAATTTAATCACTGTATCTCGACAACTTTTCCCCGTACAGGACAACCAGTAACTTTCCTAAGCACTTGACTTAAACTTAAAATGGCTATAACATGGATTTGTTTCATCACTGGAATAATATGCAGTTTAGATAATCACTGGCAGGTGTATTTTTGCCTCAGTGAAGAACTGATAGGATTCACAGACTGTAAAAACACTCTCTGATGTTAGTTTAAGCAGTTTTCTCACTCGTGCATGGCCATTTAAGTAAACAGAAAATATAAAACGGCTGAATAACAATGTTAGGTGATGCATGGTGTCATGTCAGCAGTGGTGCAGAAAGGTCAAGAGACTTCAGCACAAAAAGTAAACAGGACGGTGCTGTCTGACTGCCGATTTGACACAGCACTCCAGGACACTTTTGCTTCAAGTGTCCATAGCAGCTGTTCTCCTGTGATCAGACATTTTAGCCACAGCCATGAGCTGCAGCTCGTTCTCTGGAGGAATCAGTGCTTTGACCAGGCCCAGAGGAAGTGAGCCGAGCGGAAGTGAGACAATTTTCATAATGGGCAAACAGTGGTACTGCAATATCCAGGGTCTGCCACATGCCACACTTCTTATTCTGGCACCATGTTGGCTAAAATGTTGGCGACATTCGCACATGTAAACACAACAGCGACATCATACAGTTATTGACATGACCTCAAGTGTTTCTGCTGACCTTGACAGCCTCACTGCATAATTTAGGAATGTATCAACAGACAGACACATACTTATTAATATACAGACAGGTTATGTTCCCTACCTTCTGATATGGCATGTGGTTTGATGATGCAGCATGTGCAGTCTGTATAAATGGCTGTATTTGAAGGACCGTGGCCAATTGTGGATGGGAAAAAAAATTCAAGCTCCTGAAAAAACAAACACAAAACACTTTAGAGTGTGTAATCATCTCTGAGTGTGAAGCACAAAGCACAAAGGGCACACATGAACATGAATAAAGCTAAAGCTGCACATTCTTACTCTCGCTGCTGCAGCAAGTGAGTCAGAGCCATGACCAACATTTTTGATGCCATCTGTTCCAAACTGGGCACGGACACTTTGCGGCGCCTCCTTCCGCGCCACAGCAGGGTCTGCAGGTCCCAGGAGCCTCCTCCAGATAGACATGGCCTCATCACCCATCAGCTCCATGGCAACCACAGGGCCCGAGGACACGAACTGCACCAGGTTACTGCAAAATGGAGCAACGATGGAATAACCCATTAATACAAGTGGAATTCCTGTGAGCAGAATGTCAGCTGTGTTACTTGTGTTTAAATGTCACTACAGTGTCATTAAGATCAATGTCACAGGTTCTGTTAATGATAACGACTGGCTACCAGAGGTGTTTTCTGTTAGCTCACACCTGCTCAAAACTGGCAAATCATTTACAGGCACTTACTTGAAGAAAGGCTTTGACTGATGTTCTGCATAAAAGTCTGCCGCTTGCCTCCTGTGATGTAAGAAAACCATAAAACAATTAAGTTAATGAGTGGCCACATTATCTAAGGTATACTATGTGTGAACTCTACATACCAAACTACCGACAAAGACATTCACAGAGGTCATAATATTTATGTAATTTCTTGCCAGAGTAAAAAGCAGCTGTGTGAAATTTATGCTTTTTTGGTGTGCAAGGTTTTAGCTTCTTAATAGTTTGGGAACTACTTCACACTTTTCTGTGAAAACCCAGAGGACATGTATACTGATGTCAAGTTTTCATTCAGCAGTTAAAAATGCACACATTTGCATGATGTCAGCTCACTTAAAGACGTATTTAACTGCTAAAAGGATGGTCTTATCATAAAACTGGGCCGTCGATGCTGTAAAAATTGTCAGTAATTTTGACATTGGTGCTGCACGACAAGAGAAAACAGAGGAAAAGGGCTGTGGCATTTGCTTTTGCTCAAGAGAAAGAAAACCAACAACTACCACTGTGCAGTATGCTGCACCAGACCAAAAAATGCTCCCACTGGTGGTTGACGTAATGCAAGTTCATCCATTTTGACTCAGAAAACAATACGGTGGCCAGCTGGTAACAAACAGCCTCATATCACAGTTACACAGTAAGCTGAAATATGTTTCTGAAAACATTTAAGGTGAGAAATAGGCACTGCAGTAGCAGAATCTTGGTTTACATTTGATTCAGCACTGCCTAAGTTTGAGAGAAAGCAGGGAAAGAGAGGGGCAGCTCTCTCTTGAAGCGCTTCTTTACTCTATGTCACTAGCTGGACTCCCATTTTGAAGCCTCTAGTTCGGCATTGTGGATGTTGCCATTTTGGACTTTGGAGCCAGAAGTGACCGTATTTTGTCGAATCTGGAGCTGTGGAGGAGCGAGAGGTGGATCTGACTGAGAAGCCGAGGACACTATCGGCTGACAGCCTGTCACTCAAAGTGGCCAGCCCTTAATTATGCACAACTTTTAGCCTCAAATGTAAACAGGTGAGTCATATAAAAATTCACCCCCGTACAGTTGTCATGAATGGGAAAATTAACTATACAGACCAAAACCTCTTTTTGCATTTGGCTGTAAACATGTTTATTTCTGCTGTAAAGTCGGGCATTTTAACACGGGGGTCTATAAGGATTGACTGGCTTCTGACACCAGCCTCAAGTGGCAAAGAACTGCAGTGTTTGGCACTTTCATGTTGGCTTCATTTTCAGCCCTGGAGGTTGGCAACCTGTGACTCCTCACCCCTGCTGGGGGTTGCCAAAGCTTCAAAGGCGGCGGTGAGACCTTTTTCATTTAAGAGGTGTATGAAAACTTAAAAAAATATAAACAGTAGTCTCATATTTCTGCATTTTAATCGTTATTTTAAAGAAAACTAAATGAAATTTGTTGTTTTTTAAGTACAAATTATTACTCATGATATGAACTTTAAAAAATAATTTCACAGGCCACAGTGGAGACTGAACACAAGCTCTATTCACAGAGCCTTCACTCACTGCTTAACAGCCTCATCTGCAAGGGAAAAGCATGCACTTAAAACAACCAAAGAGCTAACAGATTAATGGCCACGGAAAAGGAAGAGGAAAACACTGAATTTCTCAAAAATAGAAGCCTTCTACGTATGTATGAGTGATAAAACAAATAAATAAAAATACAGAGAATCCCATAAAAAGCTCCTGCAAATATCAGGAAAACTGATGCAATATTCACCTGAAATAATCTCGTTAAATCTGGTTATAATTGCTCATTTTACACAAATGTCCTGCAGTTTGGCTTTTGTTTTCACTGCACAGTTTATAAGTTGTTCTGTACGGTTATTGTTATACATTGAAAATAATATGGAATACACATAAGTTATGTCACTTAGTCAGGGGTCGTCAGTTTACTCAGTGACAGAAGAGGTCCTTTAAGGAAAGAGGTTGGGAACCACTGCTCTTTGTGTCCGTATTGGCTGGGTTACAAAAATGCAGAAGTTCAATCTGTAATTCGAGCATCAGCCCTAAAGTCAGCTGTGAGCAGGGAGATCTGGGCGTTGGCAACATAGAGGGAAGTTCACCACATTTACTCAGACTAACCACACTGTTATGACACAAAGCGGGTTAAAAAATCAGAAAAGTGTCCCTTTAATGTGAGTCATCATGAGAAGTATTTTATCCTGATTGATAACACTGCAGCTAAAAAAATGTCTAATTATTTCTGGACTCTGTTATGTTTTTAATTTATCATATGTTATATCTCTTCCTTTTTAATACCACATGATGATTTGATTTGAATGATGTAATCAATGCTCAGTACAGGGGTGGGGGTTACTTTGATATGTTGTGTTTTTGTTTATTATTTTTGTCAATTTTTATCATAAAAAGAATGAGCAGATACTTTTAAGTGCACCTACATACTGTATTTTATATGTTGTAAATACCCAATAAATATATCTATAAAAATGTACACATTTTCCAGCAGGTTGCAGTATTTGTAGATGCAGATTTTTTATTACTGGCAGGTGGAGAAAGCTTTGAAACAGCAGTTACCTTCATACTGGGCAAGACACAGTTTTACTTTAGTTATCTGTGCAGAGTAACATCGTTGAAAGAACTGCTCAGTTTTAATGAAACATGCAAACAATTAATTTTCAACCCAAATATTTTACAAACTTTTATTGACCTGAATAAATAAAATCTAAAAAATTCCAAGATATTAATGCTAATCAAAATACCACCTACAACTCTGAATTAAACCCGTCATATGCTTTCAAATATTTTCTAATACTTGTCAGATCTAGTGATGGGCGAAAATGAATTAACAAATCTTTTGAATGACTCTTTTTAGTGTGTGGTATGTACCAGGTCAGCCTTTCAAACGTTTGAATACTCGACAATCCATTACATGTCGTAACGTAGTGCAGCAACGGCCAGATCGATTACAGCAGACTCGTGTCACTAATGAGGCATTAACATGCTCTACAGATGTTCGTTCTTCTGACTTCGGTGTGTTTATGAGCTTTGAGTTTTAATGTGAAAACATGGACGCTACAAAGAAGATGTGTTACGTTTTATTACTCAGAGTGTTTCAACAACACATTGATAAAGAAATGTAAAGGCCTCATTTTTCAGATTATTCCAACATCACATGAATGCAGCACCAGAGAAGGTAAATGGGACTTCTGCTGCTTCCCCCTCGAAGAGCAACAGATCGTTGGTCAGTGACATATCTGTAACATCATATTGAGCTTTCCTGCATACAAGACGGAGCTGAATCAATGAATTCAAATGAATATTTAATCTTTATTAGTGTAAACGTATACATGATGACTGGTTATGCACTAAAGAGAAGTTTTATGGGGCAGCAGCACAAGCTGCTCCTCCATTGACACTTCAGACAAATCTTAAGATGTAAATGTTTTCAATGGCCTTTGGTTGTTTGTAGTGGTTTTAATATTTTAGTATTTTATAATCTTTTTATATATGTAATTGTTCTTATCTACGCTATTCTGTTTCATATTTGTGTACATGTTATATTGCTATATATGTGTGTTCATTCTTTTAATTTGTACAGCAAGGAAATTGTTGTTTTTAAATGTGCCATAGAAGTAAACTCAAAGGAACCAATACTGTGACAAGAATCTGTCTGCCCATCACTACTCAGATCATTTAAAACACCACAATGAACAAACTACAGAAGCATTATCAGCAAAGTGCACCTAGGCATCAAACGTAAAACTAAAAAGTGCACATTAGACTCGTTGCTTCATCTGAGCCTGAGACGAGTTTGATAATATGTTTGCACCACAACTGAGCACCTGATAAAACCGTAATTAAACGCCAACCTTGTCTGCCCCTTGGAACGCCATATGTTCCTAATGTGTGTGAGAAAGCAGAGCCATCCATCTGTTTGTGTGAGGACACTGGCAGCAAACTGCCTGTGTCTGCCTCTCTGAGAAGAGTTTGTCTGATACATTACCACAGTGTGTGTTTTGTAGTTTTATTAAACACTCTCACTGGCGAGGCTTCGACCTTACCATGTCAGCGTTGTCATTTTGGCTTTGGTCACAATCAGGTTGGAGGCGTATATCAGTTCAAGGACATCTCCGATCTTGGTGACGACATCTGGCTTTATCACAGCAAGAGTTCTGGAAACATGGGGAGAAAAATAGAAAGTGAGTCATGGCTGACGTATAATGGATGGATGGTGGATGGACTTGAACCTGTATAGTGCCTTTCTAGTGTCCTGACTCTTTTATAGTACATGTCACATTCACCCACTCACACACACACATTCATACACTGGTGGCTGAGGCTTCTAACAGTGTGCAGCCTACTCCTCAGATAACCATTCACATCACACTCACACACATCAGGAGCAATTTGGAGCGCAGTGTCTTGCCCAAGGACAATTTGACAATGCGTACTGGAGGAGCCGTGTTCGTACCACCAATTTTCTGATTAGTGGACGACCACAGCCGCTGCTGCTGCTCAGTATTACATATAAGCCAATAAGAGGCAACTCAGGAGAACCAGACCAGAAACACTGTCCCACTTACAGTAATGAATGCTTTATAATGTGTAGGGCTGGGTATCGTACCTCGAGATATACAGGGTAGCAAGTGAATTGTGTCCATAGCACACGGACAAACCAAAGATTTATTCTAAGGGCTGGGCGATATGGCCCTAAAATAATATCACAATATTTCAGAGTATTTTTGCATTTAATAGTTCAGCAAAATAAGATCTACCACCAATTACACATTTAAACAGCTCCCAAATACACAAATGTCCCCTGGGATCTATATTTATATATAAATCAACAGGTGATTTCCTTCTTTCAGTAAAATCCTAAATGATCGTTTTTTTCCCACCTGGACCTTTATGTTCTGCCATTTCTCCTCTAATCATCACGCTGTAACCTGTGACAGGCTGTTATGATACCACAACTATCACACATTTGTCGAGCCGCAAACGTCACGTAGGTTTACATTACTAAAGGTTAATGACAAAATCACTTGTTGACACTGACTCCCATGTGTGCACGGCGAGAGCTGCTGTGCTGCTGCCAGAGGAGCCACTGACTGAGATCCCTCTGAGCAGTAAGTCACTAAAAGAGTCTGAGAAGTCTGGGGCTGTTCACAAAACATTCAGGACGCCACAGTTTATTCCACACTACTGAGGCTGCTCCTCAAGTATTTAAAGAGAGGCTATCTTTAATGTTAAAGGTATACTATGCAGGATTGTCGGTTACACACTTGCCAGCAAAATTAAAAGTAAAAGCCAACCCCAGATTCTCTATGGCATTTTGCCTCGCTATATATGTGTTTTTTGGCGTTGTGTCTCTTGGATGCCTGCTGCTTACGGTCTGGCACCTGGTCGCTCGCTATCTTCTTATAAAACCATGACCTCATCTGAGCTCTGAGGGGATACACACCCATAAACCTACCAAACACAGAAAATAAGAAGAAAATACAGGTAGAGGGCAGAGTGTCACATAATTGTTGTGGGTCATAAATGATGACTGAAAGGATTTAT
The DNA here is from genome assembly GCF_011397635.1 of Epinephelus fuscoguttatus. Lineage (NCBI taxonomy): Eukaryota > Metazoa > Chordata > Actinopteri > Perciformes > Serranidae > Epinephelus > Epinephelus fuscoguttatus. The sequence goes on from NC_064761.1 coordinate 38,023,758, forward strand.
TTCTCTTTGAGTCTATTTTGGGGGGGGGGGGGGGGGGGATCCTACATAGTTTATCTTAAATCCATAATGGATATGGTCTTAATATTCTTTTAATGTGTACTGTTTTGGTATCTGTGCCAAAATAAATACATAACAAGTAAAATGACAAATAAAATGTGATTAATCAATATAGTCATCGTCAAGTTATTTAAACACATAAAATCAAAGTCATGCTGTTGCCTTAAAAATCTGATTGACAGCTGATTAACAGCAGATATAACACATTACAACACATTTCATTTATTTTTAATAATCATCACACTGTGGACTAAGTACAACGTGTAGGAGTGTGCAGTGTAAACAGATCACACCTCTCTATAAATAATGCTAAAATAAAAGGTATGAGCCGCAGTTAGAGGTGATGTAAAGCTGCGAGACGTGTAACTGGAGAGGATCATTCAGACATATCACATAACCAACACAATTGTACCTTTCTTTTTTGCTGCCGAGTTTGTTTGCTGTGTACTGATCTCCGTATTCAATCAGATTCAGCTGCCGTGAGAACACGTTCACTCGATTCCCAACAAACAGGTCCTCTTGATGGATGTCGTCATATTTGGTCCTTCTCAAGAATATCCGCTGGTTTTTTACATCAAACTACAAATAAAAAAACAGACATGTTGGTTTATTAAGCTGCAGACTTGTGTCATTCATGATATGAATGTGCCAGAGAGCATACAACCCGCGTGCAAAGTTTTTTCAGATGTCAACAGTGAAAAACATCAGCAAAATTCTATACACAGTAGATTGACAAAAAAATACATGATCAGAATAAATACTTGGCCCTTGTATTCTCTTTAATTTTTCAGTCAGACTAAAAGGCATAACAAATTCTAATTATAATAGTCCTGCCTTTATAAGCGGCCTAAGAAAGTTGAAACAGCCAATGTAACAGCACATTTAAAGTACAGTAACGAATGCATACCATTTCCACCGAGCTATCTTTGGGGTAGTAGAATAGTTGGTAGCGCCGCAGGAGAGCTGCAGTGGGGTCATACCACTCAGCAAGAAAGGCATAGCGATCCTCCTGATAATGTCAAGGAACAGAACAAATCAGAGTAATAAGGAGACACAAAATAACCCACAGCGAGCTTTGAAAGGTCACATCATAATGTCGCTTTGAACCATGAGGCTATGATACTGTAACAACTTTTGTGTTTGCTCAAAGATATTTGTGTATCAGTCCCTGATATAGATCCAAATAACAATTACCACAAATAAGAGAAGATACACAATGTGTATGAGTTCAAATTATTAAAGTTCAAGTGGCATCTCTGTCTGTGTTAACGGCTCTGTATTTGTTGCTGGATACGAACAACTACAATTCACAGATGCTTTATATAACTCTTCAGCTATGTCCCAATGCATGCCTTAGTGTTTCAGATTTTTGGTTGCGCCATCACACCTCATGGTATTGTTTTGATTATGATAATCATCTTGCAGAGGCTTGAAACATTTTTGAATTAGGCAAAGTTATGTTGCTGTGCACTTTTTTTAAAATCTGATTTTTGACTGCACAACCACACATCAAAAATGTCTAACAACAACAGATGTAGAACTGATCATTGTGCTGGATAACCTAATTTAGGAATGTTTCAAGTTGCTGCAAGTTAAATAAACACATCCAAATACACCAGTAAGGTTCTTTAAAGAGTGGACTTGAGTGAGATGGCAGACTGTGGCAATAAGGTTTTCACAAACTCAAGGTTAAAGGTTTCAAGAAATGTCTTGTTATAATGGCAGCTTATTTAAAAACAATGATGTCTGACTTAGAACGATCTAATATCAACACTTGACTGGAGACAGAGCTGCTTCTATTTATCTCATCAACCAAAGAGGACTAAAAGCTATGGGCATCAATAAATGACTGCCTCAGGTTAATCTGTCAGTTTGGCTTAAACATAGTTAAGGTTACTGAAGTGGCTGCTCATTTGTTAGCATTGTCACCTCATAGCAACGGGGGCCCGTGTTTGACCTCCAGCACTTTATTTGCAGGCGATCCAATTTCCTCACTCAGTCTAAAGTCAGGTGAATGAAAGAAGCCGGTGTGTTTGTTTGTCTCAGTGAAGGACAACATGTCATTTTATGTGTTTCCTTATCTTCTGCTCATTGATAACTTCAAAAAAGCTCCAGCCCCCTTGACCCTAAATGAGTAATTGAGAAGGTTAACAACCTCCACCTTCTGCTCTATAAAAGGGTGTAAAATGTAATCGGAGAATTTAGATATTGGATGATGAAATAATCTTATTAAAAATGTTTCAATATATGTGTTTATTAACAAAATGCAAAGTGGCGGTGTATGATACAAACTGGCATGTAAAGGGTTAATATTTAATTAAATAATGACTTCATTTAATCATAAAACAATTAAATAAAAAGAATGAAATTAAAACCCTGGAAGAATTGATCAATTTTTTTTTTTAAAAAAAGGTCACATATATGGCCTTTGACCAAAGTTTTCTCTTAAAAGGGCAAAAAAGTTAAAAAATCATCTAGGAATAAGATAGTTCGCTTAGCGCAAACACAGACTAAAGACATACTGACACATTTTTGATGTTTTACCAGTGAGCTTACCCACTATCACAGGAAAATGGACATTGAGACCAGTGCCACAGTTGCAATATTTGCTCAAGGGCATTTAAGCAGAACAGGTGCTTTTTTTGGTCACTTTCGCCACAGCAACCTGCGGCGATTTTGTGAGGTTAAATTAAAACTAACTTTTAATGTTAGTTCACAAGCTAATATCCAGACTGAGACATTTGGTTTCCTTCACACTTAAATGTACTGACCATCTAGCTCTAGTTTGTACCAGGCGTATATCCATGTTCCCAGGGTTCTATGCTCTCCAGCTCAATATCCTTTTATAGTGATACACTAAGGAGATCTTTTAAATGGTTTAATATTCTCAGCACTGTTTCTACCTAGATGAAATGTTCAATATATGCCTCCCTGGGTCTATATGTTGAAATCACACACAATTTATGGTGTATTGTTATTCTCCTTGAATCCAAAGCATTCAGATTTTCTTCTTGAATTAACAGATCCATAGCGCCACAATGGCTAAACGGATTTTTACTATTCAAAATGCATTTTAAACGTCTACTTGTCTTTGTTGTTTTGCATTTTAAACTGCAGAGACAGCCGTCTTACAACATTCAGAACACAGGACCCTGTTAACATAGTGCTAGTCCTGTGTGTACCTCTCGTGTCACCACAAACTGGACATATTGACCGCTTAACTTGGCATAACACACTCCGCAACTCATGGCAGACTCGTTATATTGATATCAAACTTATTTAATCGGTAAATTAGTCACAACTATTAACTTTGCACTATAACGTTAAATTAGGAACAGGTGCAAACGCTACAGGCTGAGCTAACGTTAGCTAGTCGATGCTCAACTTCTGGACATTAGCTAGTTAGTTACCACAAAATATTGTTGTAATAAAACGGGCTTTAAGTTGTTTATTAATAAATGTAGCTTTCCATAATGCCACTATCAATAAAATAACTCTACTAAGTCTAACGTCGTCGTTTAACGGTAACGTTAGGTCAGTTGGTAACGTTAACTGTTATGCTAACTGTTAGCTGTTAGCAAGTGTTTGCTATGCTAACGTTAGCGAGCCGTTTTCCGTTTGGTCCGTTAAAGCGTTACAAGTCAACGGTGCTGAATCTCTAACCAACGAATATTGGTCATTGTTGTTGAACAGAGATGTTTTAACTTACCATTTTTTTGGATAAATTAACAAAAACTACGTGTTCCGACACTGTTGACAGCTAGCAAACATTAGCCATGGCGGGCTGTGTTTTGTTTCTATAGTAACGGTAGTGACAGGCTGAGGTGCGTTCAAGGTGCATTCACAAAGAATGAACATGAATAGAGGAGAGGGGACGTTTAATCACTTCAGCTTTCACCGGTGAAGAAAACTGCTGCAGATAATCATTATTTTCAAAGATAACATGAATTATACAGTAAAAAAAAATGTGTAGTTTCACCGTGCTATTAGCTAAAATTACATAAGTGAAAATCAGTGGGGAAATATTGATATCTTGAACTGCAAAATGAACTGATGTTTATAAGCTTTGTTCAAGAAGCAACTTAACACTTCAGGGTTTTTAAAAAAAAACATAAGAATTGACTAATCAAGTGCTGGACTACAATGGACTACAACTCTAATACAACCCTTCACATCTTCTAGCTCTATCTGATTGCACTGTCAAAGTTTCACGTGCCATCTAGTGGTCGTCTGCTGCTATTGCGTTGGTCGGAATTAAGTCAGTTCTTAAAATTTCGAGCGGCTCTAAACGCAACATCTGAACCTTTTTACCCGGAACAACAACAGTCTGATAAACAACATACACATGACTTCAGTTTCTGCAGTAGGAGTTTGAACTATTTGAAAATAGTCTATGTTATTTGCTCTGTCCCGTCGACTGTGTGTGTTTAGAGTGAACAAGAGTCTTTGACATAACCTCAGTGTTTTATTTAAGTGCCTCTTGTCTCCATGGGTTCCTCTGCTCGTCTTAGACTTTACATGAATGATAATGGACCATTAATTCTGGATGGTGGACTGGCGACTGAGCTGGAAGCGCAAGGAGCCAAATTACAGGTAAAACATTACAGATAAATAATTCAGATACAGTCACCTGCTTCAATGCGTCAACTTTGGTCTCTATCAGCCGTGGTTGATATAAGAGATATAATCTCTCAGCTGCACAGCTTCCTGTTTACCAGCTTGGTTTTTTAATCATGTAATTTTTAAATCATACAATATAAATAATATGTGTTTTGTTGGCAAAGATTTAGCTACATCTTATGTAGATATATCCCCTCGTTGATCAGTCAAGTTTTTCTGATTCAGATTCAAATCAGATTTTTTAAAAATACTGAAGATGCCTCAGACTAATTGACCATTATTACTCTTGCAATGTTTGTTCTTGGGTTACAAGGTTAAAACAGAGTCATTTTGACCTTGTAGAGTTAAACAATCTAGCATAGGAGTTGTGTTTCCATGGTAACAACCAATGACAGTGGTTGTCAACTGATGAAAAAACTTACAATAAGAATGGCAGTGGTGGAAGAACAGTTTACATACTTAAAGTAAAGTAAAGGTGACACCACAATAATTAAAATCTAAGTGTGAAAGTGTGTTACAAAAAATATAAGCACAGAATAAAGGTACTCAGTATGCAGCCAGAATGGGCTCTGTCACTGTTACATTAATATCTACTGTACTTTTGAATTATTAACTATTTTGGATGCAGTGACATGTGAGCTGCATTTTAATGTTGCAGCTGGCTGCAGTAAAGTTAATACTGGGTGTCTACAGGTATCAGACAGTTAAATTTAATGCCTGTTAAGTACTGTTCAAGACACCTTTTAACCAAATTTAGGACAGATTTTTGGACAAATCATGTTTCACTTATTTAAGCATGGCAGGCAAGCAGTATACAGTACATGTGGTCTTTTGTAGAGGTAAATGTTACGTAGGAATATGGTTATTAGAGTGAGTTGAGTCAATCTACATTTTGCCAACAGGTAAGTGCAAGTATGAAGTAAAATGACAGTATTCTAGCTTTTTAACGATGTGTATTTTAGAAATGTGGACTTTTACACAGAAAGGCTTCACTCATTTTCACAAAAATAAGTTCTCCCGTTAAAGGTTTTTTTGGGGGGAGTTTTTCCTTATCCGCTGCAAGGGTCCTAAGGACAGAGGGATGTCGTATGCTGTAAAGCCCTGTGAGGCAAATTGTGATTTGTGATATTGGGCTTTATGAATAAAATTGACTGATTGATTGATTGAAAAAGAAATTAAAAAATGGATAAATGAAATTAGATAAAAATGTTTGTAGCAGTTAAAACCTCACAAATTTAAACTCAAGACTATTAAATGACTGTTCCAACATTGAATTAAAGACATTGTAAGACTTTTTAAGGACCTGTAGACACCCTGAATATTTTAATAGTTTTAAACACTGTTAGGTGTTTTAATTTACTGTATAACAACACATTGTATTTTATATGCTCATTAAAGTTTTTTAAAATATTCATCTGCAAACTAACAAGTAACTACATCTGCCAAATAAATGGAGAGTAAGTAGCATTAATTAATATAATTACATGCAGTACAAGTAGCTCAGAAATGTACTTCAATACAGTACTTTACTTTAAGGATGGGAGAAGAAGAATATAAATTAACACTTAGTGCAGATGACGTAATGATAACCCGAACAAATGTAAACACACCGCTAGAATTTTTAACAAAGAAATAGAAAAATCTAGTCTATAATATGAGTTCAACACTCAAAAAACAGAGGTAATGAGGACAATACAATAATAGGAGAAGAACTTGGAAAAGAAGTCAAGAGAAAATATAATTTTAAATGAGAATGCAATAAACTAAAAATACTTAGGGATTTTAATTCCAAAAAACTTGGAGGAGATATTTGAAATTAACTTTTTTTAAATGAACAGACCAGGTTACAGATGAATTAAACAGATGGAAATTATTAAACCTATCCATTTTTTGAAAAGATTAAATCAATTAAAATGAGTACACTCCACAGATTTCTCTTTTCGTTCCAGAATTCACCAAGCAACATACGTTAAAGGTTAGGATAACACCCTTAGAAAATTCATATGGGAGGATAAAAAGCCACGAGTGAAATTAAAAGACCTGAAACTAGTACTTTAGCAGTAAATATTTGGAGTTATTTTTCCTGCACTGGAGAGGAGGCATGCTTTTGCAGTTGTTGTTAGATAAATAATAAAACCACTAGATGGCGCCATTGGCCCTGTGCTCACTGACTGTTGTCTGTGACTTTCATACCGCCCATATTCCGTGTGCATTCCATGTCCATGTGAATTTGAATTGAAAGATTGCTTTCATATTAAAAAAAAATAGAGATTTTTTTTTTTTTGCACAACTGGGATATTTATGAAACATCATGTATTAGGAGACATCTGAAAACTTAATTGAAAAACTGGGATGAATATTTCTCTTATCAGTCAAACACATCCAGATTATAAAGTTAGATTTAAGTGTCTGTATCTGTGTGTGTGTGTGTGTGTGTGTGTGTGTGTGTGTGTGTGTGTGTGTGTGTTCAGGGAGATCCTCTGTGGAGCGCCAGGCTCTTGCATACCAACCCTCAGGCCATAAGAGACGCTCATCACAGGTGGGTGCATGCAAAATAATACAGCTGCAACAAACAGTCTGTCTCCAGCTTCTCACATGAGAGGATCTGCTGCTTTTCTCTGTGTCACATTAAAGTAAAGTGAATAGTTTTGGGTTTTGGAGTGTTAGTCGGACACAACAAAACATTTATAACATGACTTAGCGCTCTGTGATATACACTGATCAGCCAAAACATTCAAACCACTGACAGGTGAAGTGAATAACTTTGATTATTTTGTTCCAGTGCATTGTTCTGCTGGGAAACCTTTGGTTCTGGCATTCATGTGGATACCACCTGACATGTTCCACCCACTCAAACCCACCGTCACCATCATATTTCTGACACATAAACAGGTTTCTCCTCAGCGGTGCTGATGTTATCACAACAGCTACGTATCAGGCGAGTATCACAGGGTTCATCGATCACCTGGATGTGAGCTGTGAATGTGCCCGAGAGCTGCTGATGTCTGGAGTTCACCTGGCCAAAGAGACGGCAGAGACATTTGTCTGTGACGCTCGTCCAGCAGGTAGGAAACTCTACAGTGTGTGATGTGTTTAAAGCTGTGAAACACTGCGTCTCTGTGAGCTGTGATGCTGTTTGTGTACCTCTCCAAGGGCAGAGATGTCCCCTGGTGGCCGGCTCTGTTGGACCGTACGGGGCCTTTCTGCACAACGGCTCAGAGTACACTGGGACGTATGCACAGGAGATGAGTATTGAAGTGAGTGGCTGTCAGATGCTGCTGACATAAGGAGTGACTGTTCGTGCTGTGTGGAGGATTTCTTTTACATATGAATATTAAATTGTCAGGAAAATATATCAGCCAGTCTCAGGCACTCGGCTAATAATCTTTATGGGTGGACTGGTTTATACTGGTCTGTAGCTCTAACAGGGTGGAAGATTTTGAGCTAAGTTAGCCTTTAGCTCTGTGAACCAGACTTCTTCAGCTAACCGTCTACACAAACAGAACTTTTATATCCATCCACCCATCTGAGACATCCTTCTCTCCAGCTCCTCCTGGGGGACCCCAAGGTGTTCCCAGGCCAGATGAGATATGTAATCCCTCCAGTGTGTTCTGGGTCTGCCCCAGGGCCTCCTACCAGTAGGACGTGCCCGGGACACCTCCCCAGGAGGATCCTGATCAGATGCCCGAACCACCTCAACTGACCCCTTTTGACGCAAAGGAGCAGCGGCTCTACTCCGAGCTCCCTCTAGATGTCTGAGCTCCTCCCCCTATCTCTAAGGCTGAGCCCAGCCACCCCATGGAGGAAACTCATTTCGGACGCTTGTATCTGCGACTTCATTCTTTCGGTCACTACCCAGAGCTCATGACCACAGTTGAGGGTAGGGATGTAGATGGACCAGTAAATCAAAAGCTTAGCTTAGCTTAGCAAGCTTAGCGCCTGCATCACTGCAGAAGCCGCACCAAACTGCCGATCCATCTCACGCTCCATTTTACCCTCACTCGTGAACAAGACCCCGAGATACTTGAACTCCCTCGCTTGAGGCAGTAACTCGCTGATTCTCATCCCGACCCGACCGCTTCACACTCAGCAAACCGCCCCAGTGCATGCTGGAGGTCACGGCGTGATGAAGCCAACAGAACCAAAAAGCAGAGATGCAATTCTGAGGTCCCCAAACTGGACCCCTTCCTCCCCCCGGCTGTGCCTCGAGATCGTATAACTTTTATAACTATATCAAATATGTTTTAAAAGGACCAACTTCCTTCATGATTCAGCCTGACGGGGTGAAAGTTTGAGAGTGTGACAAACAGATTAACATCATGAAACAAGGGAAAAAAGACGAGGTAGAGTTTAAGCTCACTACACTTTGCTCCTTCGAGTTCCCGTCAAAAAAATGATGTCACTTCCTGAAGATGGTCTCTGGAATTGTAGTCTTTTTATTGCAGAAAGTGGATAACAAAGATCTTAATCTGTAGAGGAAGCCATTCCTTATAAGTATGTGACATATTTTAAAGAAAATATGAGGAGGTAATTCATGGGGAGAGAAATGTTTCTGCACCACAGCAGTCTTACTGACTCGTGTGAACTTGTGTTATCATGGTGCATGTTTGGTCGTATTTTCCCGTTGTAGATTATTTGTTGTAGAATTAAGTCACGATCAGTGATCTCAGGCGTCTCTTTTTCTCTTCCAAGGAGTTTAAAGTTTGGCATCGTCCTCAGATCGACTGTTTGGCAGCAGCAGGAGCTGATCTCCTCGCTTTCGAGACAATCCCCAGCATCAAAGAGGCGGAGGCCCTGATTGAGCTGCTCAGAGAGTTCCCAAACTCTAAAGCCTGGCTCTCCTTCTCCTGTAAGGTAACCACTGCTCATCATCACTGTAGTTACTGTGGCTTCCTCGTTAACTGTCGTACATCGTTTCAAAATAACTCACATTTTTGTGCTCACACCCTGTCAGGATGGGACGTGTATATCTGATGGCAGCTCCTTCAGCGAGGCAGTGCAGATGGCGAACAGATGCACGCAGCTGGTTGCTGTCGGAGTCAACTGCTGCTCCCCAGCGCTGGTGGAGCCGCTGCTGCAGTCTGCAAGGTCGCTGCTGAGCCCGGACATGAGCTGGGTGGTGTACCCGAACAGTGGAGAGGACTGGGACTCTGAGCAGGGGTGAGTCTGTGGTCAGGAGATTTAATATCAAGGTCACAGCTTCAGTGACATCATCAGTGTGACATCTTATACAAACGCAGAGCTATTCTGCTGTCCAACATACTACATTTCTTTACTCAGGTTAAATAATGTTGGCGTAACCTTGATTTGCAGCTGTTATACACTCACTGGCCACTTTATTAGGTACACCCGTTCAAGTGCTCATTAACACAAATGGCTAATAATACAACATTATAGGAGCTGTTCTGCATCATAATTTCATATTGTAAGGACTTTCTGCTGATAATACTTTTGTACAGTTATGTTAAATATATAGAATTTTAAATGTAGGATCTTTACTAGTAATGGAATATTTTACAGTGTAGTATTCTTCTTCCACTGCTGACTGTTTGATGTTGTTTTTATCCTTCATAAGGTGGCTGACATCAGGGAAAACATCAGCATCGATATCTGAACTGGGTCACACATGGATGAAACAAGGTGCTGCTTTGATAGGTAAGGTCAACTGTTTTCTCTTCCTTTAAGTTTTGTTTTGTTTTTCTGTTTTTCCTCTGATGAGTTTCTGATGTTTCTTCATCAGGGGGCTGCTGTCGCATCAGTCCCGCTCACATAGCAGAGTTACGACGAGAGTTAAAAGGAAGTTGCACGTCTCCATCCTCGGCCGTGTGACTGGACTGGAAGCAGTGATTGTGGTGAAGAAAGATGTCTGTTCCAGGAGTTTATAAAAAGATCTTAATTTATTGTAAAATAAATAAATAAATCACTACATCAAATCACACAATGACGTCTGTGTGGGGTCAAAGGCGAACAGAACTGTGAGGACAAACTGTGGCTGTACACAAATCAACATGAAGCTAAACCATGCAGTCTTCACTTTCTGTGGTTTCACATTTTCAAAGAGTTGTAGGGATTCCACGATCACTTCTGTACAGCTCCTGTCTTTTTAAAAACTGGGATCATCTACGCAACAGTCTCACTGGAGGTTTCACAAAGCACAAACAAAATGTCAGCTGCTTTCACAACACTTGAAACTGGACGGCATTTCCACTGAACTAACCACAGGCGCAACACAAGCCCACTTACCTGTACAATGACTTGGGGAAGTGTGTCATGTTTGAACAGAATTTACAGCGGATGTGTGGACGTCGTGTTCTCTAACAGCACTAGTGGAATATAATGTGCACTCTTACAGAACCACTGCAGTGAGTTTAACATGAAGTGATAGCAACAAAATCAGATTCAGAGGAATGTGCATGTGATTAGCAGTCGGGTGAAATATAAAATAATCCTGTGGTGTGAACACCTGTGAGAACATCTAATCTCCATCTATTAGTACGACACAGGGGTGGACAAAATAACAGAAACACCTTACAGTGCAGTGGCCATTAAGTTTATACCGCTCAATACAACTAGAAGTCAATTTTTGAGGCTGTAGTTTGATGTGCTGTATTTTTTTTATATGTTTGTTATACGTCATCATGATTTTTGAGACTTTCCACCTTTATTACAGAACATACAGATGCATTAGCAGCTCAGACGGCGACTATCTGCACGCCTCTATATTTTGTACAATAAAGGAATACTTCACCTGCAAAATATCTGTTTGTATATTCAGTACTCACCCCATGTTGCCTTGAATTTCAATAGTAAACTGTTTTTTTCAAGCCTCCATTTCACGTGGATTCTTCATTCAAATTAAGTTTTTAAGAGTAATTATTATACAAATGATCACTTTGCAGGTGAAGTTTTCTCTTAATACGTTGTGTGGAAAACAAACAATAATAGTCTATTAACTAACACACTGCTCAATGGTAGTTTGATGTGGCTGACTTGTGGAGTAGCTGCCGTTGTTTTTGATTTAAAGCAGTTGGTGTATCGTTGGTAGACGCTGGCAGAGACAGAAAAGTCAGGAAACATGTCAAAAATCATGAAGACAAAGAGGACCAGTAGGCAGAACCTCACCGACCCTGACTCTGAAAGATTATTTGATTGAAAGCACTCACGACTACAATATGGCCCCAAAAATGACAGCTGAGTTGAATCCACATCTGATAGTCTTAAAAAACTGTCAAGTACAAGTCTGGTGATAAACTATATTTTTATACTGTCAACAAATCCCACAAAGAGACCAAAACCATCACTGAACTGATCCTGTTACCAAGTGTCTGTGTCTTCAAAGCATGATGTTCCTCTGTCCCACAAAGCACCACTGTTTCAAAATCTACTAAAAACACATCACTGACCAGTGTCAGGAAATCATGGTGCCCACAATGAACTCAAGTGTAAATGCAACTGCTTTTTCGATCTGCATCCAACTATGTGGCCAAAAATACGTAATCACGCGCAAGTTTTTTCAAAACAGCAAGGCAGCAGTGGCTCTCCGTCACGTGACGCTGAAGCTACAGGGCACACGGTGGTCTCCGTCTCATCTGATGTTCCCTCATCTCCCTCGATGAAGCATATTCGTCCTGTCGATTGCTGTCTTTACAGTCAGGTAACTCTTTAAATGTTTGTTTCATTTTTTTTATGCCAATAGTGTCTTTAAAAATGCATCATATAATAAATACTGTGCATCCTACGTACTTCTTTTTGTATTCTTATCATAGCAGTTGTTGACAGGCAAGGGCGGGGCCTGTTTGGTTCTTTGAGCTGGACAGAGTGATCAGATATAAATGAGGACACTGGGGACACTTATTAATGCAGCTGTAAATATAATCAGGTTCAATCATATCTATATATCGAGATACAGTCTGGAAAAAGGACACATTTTAACCCAAGGTGTAAAGGGGTTCACTGTTGAACCAATCGCATATACGCCGTCCTGCTGCCATGACTCCTCGCTGATGCAGCTAATGTGAATTAATCCCCCGCTAGAAATAGTCTCCGACAAATGCGCTATTCTCTTCTGTTTAAATCTATTCTGCTTATTTAGAGCTGCTATAATTAACGTTTTTATAATCAAAATGTATTAAGTGACAATGAAAATGTGAAAAGGGTCTCTCATAGTGATGAACCTACAGACAGTACCCAAGTCACCCAAATCAAAAACTCCCCTTTGCTTTAAGGGGTTTTATGATGGGCTTCAGCTGTCAGGCTGCCACATCGTGTTACTGTGTGACTTTAGTGTTTTAAAGGGTTAGTTGGGATTTACCAAAGTCACATAATAACAAACACACTACTTGATTGAGGCAGCGGTAGCCAGGTAAAGCAGTGAAAATATTCTAAATATAGCATATATTACTTCATAAAACCACACTTTAAAAAATCTAAAGTATCCCTTTAAAGGCGATGACTTGTCAGTGTTGTGTTAATGTGATTGTTTCCCCCAAATAGAAAAAAAAAACAGTTTAAGTTTAACAATGAAACTACTGTATATCAGCTATTTAAAGCTTTGCAATTCACGTCCCCAGCAACAGTAAATGGGCTCTGGGCTGAGAGCCAGAGACAGGCCAAGGATCTCAGAGAGCACTGAGAAACAGACTAACTCGTTGTTGGTTTTAGTTTTAGCATGAGATTTGTTGGCAGTAAAATACAGAATAACAGCAGAGCTATCCTCTCAAATGTATCTCAGAGCTACTGTACTGTAATATCTGTTACTTAACCCCCTCCCCCCGTATGTCCCGTGAACCTTTTCAGTCTGTGATGTCTTCTTCAAGGTCGCTGTCAGGGGAGCTCCTCTGTCTGTACTCTGTGGTGTTGGACAGACGTTTCCAGCTGGTGTCCTTCTGACTTCCCATACTGTGTGAGCGTCCCAGGTTGGCCAGGCGCTTGGATGACGTCCTCTCCTCCGCCTCCTCCGCGGCGCTCCCCTGGGGCCGCTCTGTGCCGTGTTGGTGGAAGTCGTGGCGCAGATTCTCCAAGTTAAGAGCCCAGGGGCCGAGCTTCTGCCAGTTCACCCTCTGGAAGGCCATGATGCAGTGCAGGTTGCCACCCACCTGTCAGCCAAGGGAGCGTTCTCTCAGTTAGCCTCTGACCCTGACATGTTAACACAATCAGCAATGCTTAAAATAACAGGTGTGAGGAAGGGGAACCTTTTTGGTTTTGCGGCGCTGAATCCCCCTCTCTGTGTGACGGATGTCCAGGTATTCTGGATTTTGTGTGTTGAGGTCCGTCACAATGTCGAGCCACCTGAAAAGAGACGCTTCATGTTCAGCAGCTGAAATACAGGACACGATCAAATAAGGAAACTGAATGGAGACAGCGCTTACTTTTTACAGTGGATAGCTGGGTGTTTCCTGCTGGGCTCGCCAATGAGGATCCAGTACTCCATTTCATTGGTGGGTAAAGGGCCCCTTTGCAAAGAAAGGACACCACTGATCAGTTTCTAAACTCTTTTCAGGCCGTATCTGACATGTGAGTATAAATATCCAGCCCTTGGAAAACTTGCATTTACCCACTGTAGCCGTACAGTCCACACTCCTACACACAAAGTTGGTTCCACTGTCAAACATCTCTGCCTAAAGAGGAAGTAAACTTACCTGTGCTACTTATTATACTCATATTATTTTCCTTTAAAGGCTAACTTGGACTCTACTTTCCCATGTTTTGTGTCTGAGAGACAAAAGAAACACCAATTTTTTAAATTGGTTCATTTATACTCGTTTCTAATCCAGACCTGGAAATTACAAAAATCCAATTCCATCATTTCCACACTGTGTAGGAACCCTGTGAACTACTCATCAAAAAATATACATATCAGCAAAACAGCCAGTAATATAAATACTGAACTTACAGTGCAGCGATGGGACCTACCTATAAGCCTTTGCTGCTTTGAGTGGCGTAGCTTCAAAGCCCACTGGGCAGAAGTAGTGGTTCTGGCAGTGGTAAATGTAGGCCATAGACTCATCCTTCAGTCCTTGTGTCAGCTTCATCAACGCTCCTTCAGCTAAAAAGACGTGAGCAGTGATCACTTTTGTTTTGTGTCTGTATTAGCAGACATGCAGTTGAGTTTGACAGCTGGGGGACTCACCTGTCTCTCCTGCTGTCTTGTGTTTCCCGTGCGGCTTGTACAGAATGTAGGAGCAACCTCGCACTCGGAAATTGTCATTGATTTGTCTGAACCACCTGTAAGAACAATGTACTGATAACTGAGCTGCATACATAAATACATACATATAAATGTAGTGTTTATTTTATAGAAACAAACAAGCAGTTTTGTTTACCGCATTAAGGTGGCGTTGCCAGTGAAAGGACCGAACTTGATTTCTTCAAAAGGCGGCTGAAAACCCAGAATATGCAGAGCCTCCTCCTGAGAGATGGGCGGCAGACTGGCAATGCAAATAAATACACACTAAGTGTCAGAGGAGCTGCATTTTTACATAGCGTCTGACAGAGGACATTATGTGATGCTCACCTCCCGGCGCCCAGAGTGCTGTACAAGAAGTTCCAGCAGGAAACCAGAGAAGAGATTCCACATGAAGTCTTGTACTGTGGCCGACTGATGCAATACCTGAAGCACAAAGGATCCCCAGGACATTTAAATGTAACAGAATACATTACATTATAACTGTAACACATTTTTCAGTGCTGAGTTCACTTTGTAAAACCTCTCTCACAGTCAGCACAACAGACGTCAGTGTGGACTACTGACTTTTCATTGCTTATAAAATACATTCAGTGACACTTTTCTAACTCACACTCAACCAAATTTCTGTGCATTTAAACGTTGTAAATGTTCAGATGCCAGGGCTCAAAATATCACCTGCACATTTACTGTAGTGCAGGTAAAATTTGAGCTACACACGTAATTCTTAGCTCTACATGTACCAATGCACGGACCTTTGTACAGACAATGTGTTGTGCAGGGCTGCCCACTCTCACACACTGACCCTGACACTTACAGACTGACACACTCCACATGCTTTCATGCCACACGTCCATTTTCTTCCGTAATGAAAATTAATTTATAATAGATAATGTTGCGATGCAAAAAGAGGACACTGACAAACAAAACAGAGCAGCAGCTTTTGACACACGTCTATTACTGCTGCTATGGTTCCAGTGTTACGTCGCAGACTGTTCCTCTGTCGATATGTGTTTCCCCTCCACTTCAACCTGACCCAAACCCTTAGCCCTAACCCTAACCAACAAGGGGGGCGCTACACGTTAACAGGGGGGAAACGCTATTCAGTGGGCGAACACATTTTGATACAACACCGGTACTTGGAGCGGCCAAAAAGGATGCTTGCAAAACGTGCATTACTAATAATTTAGTTTAGTTTCCATATTAGATTTGCTGAACATTGTAAATAACGTTCCTGTTAGTTCCCAGAGGTCATTTCACTGCACATTACTGTACAGGGAAACTCAACTCAGCTCAAATGATATGTGTGACATTGAAAATATACTAATTTTTAAACTCTCCTAAATTAAATGAATATGTGTTTTCCTTCTGAGGAAAGTGTCAGTGTAATCTTGCTCAGAATGACCCTGATTATAATCAAGTAAAATTTTAAGCTATTTTACTGTACAGATTTTTGGGGTAAGTCAACTCAGATTACATCATGACGCACTGACAATTTCCTCATATTTGAACTGTTGTGCAAAATAAATGTCGTAGTGGTCGATGTTGGTCGATTTCTTTTGGTTGCAGCTGTGGTGGAATGAAAAGATGTCAAAATTTGCATGTAATTTTAAAGCAGAGCCAAGTATTTTGAGCCCTGCGTGCTGTTGTGAATTAGAAGACAATATGCTACACTCCGTTATTTCTACATCTAAAAAAAAACAAAAATTGTAGTAGTTGTACAGGATATGTGACGCTTCAAGACTCTCTTCCAGTGACAGAGTGGTTTACAGCTCGTCTCAGGACGCAGTCACTTTTCCTGCCTCGTTACTTTCCATTCCTCAACCCAACACAGGAATTCTGCTCCATATGGAGCTGGAATGTTTATGACCACCAGCCAAATGATCTGATGTCCCTGTTGGACTCAGTAAATGCTGGATGTCTGGACAGTTCTGCAGAAGACTGCCAGGGACGGATCAGGCACACAAAGAGATCCAAGAGAGGAAATTACGTGTAGGGATGGCATTCGACAACTGGTTCCAAATCCCATCCATCTGAGTTGTACACCTCAAAGCTTATCAATTCCCCCATGTTTTTCTGACAGCTGCAAAGCAAAACAATGAGGTAAAACTCAAGTATTTGCACTGATGGAAACTTGGAACATGGAGGATTCATGGCGGAGAGGAATTAAACGGTCCTAAGCTTCATTTCACAAAGAAAGATGACAACAGTGCTGCTTCTTCTAGTAAGAATGGAAACACGAGCAATATACTGAAACATCTTTCTACGCAACATGAGCTTAAATTCTAAGAACACCACGTATTTGACACTACGTATGAGTGCCACTGCTTCCCAACTGAGCAGCACGTCAGTTACAGAGAGTAAATATCCTGTTATAATAACATCAGTGCCGCACAGGCAGGCTTAGCAGATTTCATGTTTATGAAATAATAATAAAACAGTTGCACTGATGCTGAAAACCTGTGAAGGCCTACTTCTTTCAACACAGTAAAATCTTCTCATCACTAGTTAGATCTAATGTTGCATGTAATGATGCAGAACACAGGGTTGACAACCACTGTTTTCTATATTTCTATATCTGTATCTATCCTAAACATATATGTATAGCGAATACATGTAGTTCTATATTGTGTTATTTGATTTACATTAATTGATTTTGTTCACTTTAAATTACTGTGTGCAAACAGGAAATAAGCCTACTGAAGCATTTTGCAACATTTCTGATTCATCTCTGACATATACTGTTACACAGTGACATAACCATGCAGTAAAGAGGTGCCTTTCTTTTTATAGTAATGCAATCTTAATTCATGCTGAAAAAATATACAAATAAAAGACACCTAAAACTAAACTCATAGTAGAGTTCATAATTGTCACTGACTGTAAAAAGCTATGATTGAAAATGTTCTGGAGCTAACAGCACTCCTGCAGCCTGATGTGAAGCTCACTTCAATGGGTTTCTCTTTTAAACTCTTGAGGCTCTAAATATAACATTACCATCTTCTGAGGTCCAGCACTTTCCTCTGTTTGATCTCCTCCAGCGAGGCATGAGGAGAGACGTCTTGCAGATTTCGGCTGGGTCTGTCTGATGACTTCATCTTCTTGGTGCTGCATTTCTTCACATTGCCTGAAACACAGCATCAGTCAGTGTTGGATAAACAAGGGTTGAAACTGTCACAGGCTTCTCTAATAACATGTTTCTTACTTGTTCTTGTTTTCCTGGTGAGCACCGCATTGAAGTCTGTGGTATCAATCTCCCAGGCTAAAATAGGTTTTGCGTGGCTGGAGGACACTTCAACCATGTCACAATCCCCATCTGATCCCACATGGGCCCCTCCCGAATGGCCAGCACCGAAATCAGACGCAGGTTTTGGCTTCACAAGAGACAGCCCGTCATCCTGCTTGCTCGTGACAACGTCCCTGGCTGCATTTGGGGGACGGTACACAGAGGGAGCCTGGTTGAGAAGAGCATAATCAGAGCAGACCGTGTAGAACTTCTCACGGGAGTGTGTGACAGGGCAGGTCCACGGCAGGTGGAGCTCGGCGCTCGAAGCCCTCCTTACTCTGGCAGCGTCCCGGGCGAGGGAGCTGAGCAGACCGTGTTCCTCCTCCCCATTGGTGGGCCTTTGCAGCCCCGACGGTTCTGCTGGCCCAGATAGGTTTGCTCCTTGACTTTCTGATGTATTAGGCATTGAACAGCCACTTATATGATGGATGACAGAGCTAGCTGAGGCTGACTGTGATGCTGAAGTGATGGCTGGCTTTTCTGGTGATGAAAAGACAGGCATTTTTTAGACACAGATATAAAAGGAAGATGGAGCTGAAGCGACACAGACCACACACTGTGCATGCAGGGACATCTGATCACATACATCATTTTGTACTACTGTTTTCAAAGTCGTAACCCTGAAACAGACCTATTGTGGACCTACTTTTATATTCAATCGACAGAAAAGTAATCAGCAACTCTTCTGATGCTAAAGGTATACTGCCCAGTTTGTAGACACAATCGCCACAAAAAGGGAGAGTGAAAGTCTTCTAGATTCAATCTAATTTGGCATTTCACCTCGCTGTATTTGAGTTTTTCAAGCGCTGTGTCTCTTGGATGCCTTCTGCTTGCAGCCTGGCACATGGTCACTACCTTTTATTAAGCACCAGAGAGCTGTAAGAGTACATGCCCATAAACGTCCCAAACACAAAAATCAAAACAGAGGGCAGAGTCTCTGCAGGAAAACACCACATAATTCTAGTGGGTCACAAGTGGTAAGTGTGAGGGATTACTTCTGTATGAGTCTGTGCATTATTTTCTAGGGAAATCCTGCATGTTCTATCTTAAAATAATAATGCCATAAATGATTTGCTCCTTACCTTGGTCTTACATTATAATAAATTTAATGGGAATATTAGTTGGACAAAACGTGTGATAGAGTCATTTAAGCTCTATGATATTCTAACAGGGTTTTGCAATATTTTCAAGACTAAACGACTAATCGATTAATCGAGAAAATAATCCACAGATTGATCAGTAACTAACACAATCGTTGCTTGCAGCCTTACCCTCAATGTCCTTGTTCTAACTTACAGCCACATTAGACAGCATCACACAAATATTACCTTTAACCTCTAATAAGTCACCTATTGCGAACAGAGCCTCTTTAATACCCGGCTGTAGGAAGTTGCGCGGTTACTGAACATTAACTAACATTTCACCTGTGCAGCCGCTGTAACCGAGACGAGCACGCAGCTCCAGCTATCAGTGCTGCACGGTATTGTAGTTAGCAGATGTAAACACGCCCAGCTGGTCCGTTATTCTTTCCCATCATACCTCGTGAGAAGGCTCAGAGCCAGACGGGGGTGGAAACCGGCTAAACGTCAACTAACCACATATCACTCCACGCAGGTGCACATTAGCGCCGGACATGTTAGAAATGAGCGATAATAAATCCCAAACGTCGTCCTCCTGACCCGTATCTTCTTCCTGTGCAGGTTTACCGGACCGTACCATTCTGAGAGCCAACCGGGGTGTCCGAAAATATTAAAACTGTATTACAACATTAAAACACTCGCGTCAACAATGTAGACAAACACAAAAGTAATACTGCCTGTTGAAGACCGTGTTTCAATGAGTTATATTAAATTTACTTTACATATACACGTCACTTTCGGAGGGCCTGACCCCCGTGTTAGTACACAGTGGTACAATCCAACAGTTCAAACCAATCACAGGAGCGTCTTCGGCGACTCTTTAAACTTTTCTTCACTGAAGGTAAGTCTGTCCCATATTTTACTGACCAGCGGAATACTAAAAATAATAAATAATAATACTTACACTATAATTCATGTTGGCATAGACGCATTTTTTTTTAAATTCGTATGCATTATCAGCCACGCACTTTGTTAAACCGCACGCACACTTCAGAGGTGGAAAAGACTAAATAAGTGTTATGCTGCATTCACGCGCTCCTCGGGTGGTCCCGTTTCCTGAGGAGCATACATGTATAGTAATAATAATTGGGAAGTGGTTCTTCCGACTCGGGTGTGTTCACGAGCTTTAAGTCGTAATGGGGAAACAACATGGACGCTACAAAGGAGCTGTGTTGTATTTTATTGCCCAGAGCTTTTTAACAACGCGGTGATAACAGTTGAATCTTTGTATTACTGTGATTTTGTCCCAGACTTGTTGCTGCACCAGAACATCCCTACAGCTACAGATATCACTTTACCTGACTGATGCGAATAAATAACTTTTCTAACGGATCTCTTCATGGGCAGCAACTAACGGTTACAATATGAGTTACAGATAAAGGCGCGCAGTGTGTGAATTAATAAAAGTTTATTTCCATGATGTGAACATTTACTTTAGTCCGCCATGTTTCTGCATATGTGACATTAACTCAGTTACTCATTTCCCAAAATGTCCGAGTTATTGTTCCAAGTTGAGGGGGCGTTCAGTTGAATTTTCCCAACCAGTAACTCACTTTTTCCGATGATTCCGGAGACCGCATGAATGCAGGGTTTAAAAGCCAGAGGCGTTTCTAGGATTTCCTACGGGGGCCCGGGGGGATCATTCCCTGGGATTTTTAAAGAATATACAAACAAGCTATATTTTAATGTTAGTTTTTACTCTGGTACCTTATTAAAAAAAATACCTTACACTATAGGATTAACTGCCACATGAAAAGGGAGGTTATGTATAAATTAGTTGTATTAAGTTCATGGTAACATGGTGTAAGGAAAGAATAAAATATAACACTTACAAACTTCTTCTAACGTCTTTGTTAACTGAGCCTGTAGCTTCCAGCCTTTGAAAGACGTGATGGAGTATTTTTACTGTGATTCTGGAAATGTATATGTTGCAGGAAACCATGGCAAGCAAGCAGGTGATCATCGACACTGACTGCGGCATAGATGATGCTCAGGCCATCATGATGGCCCTGGCAGCACCTCACATTCAGATCGTGGGTATTACCTGTGTGTTTGGAAACGCAACAGTCAACCATGTGTGTCAGAATGTTCTGAGGGTGCTCTCCGTCTGTGAGCGCAAGGGGGTAAGTTTTCTGAGGCTGTCTTTAAATTACCACATGAAAATATTTTTAGACAGAATATAAACTCACTGTCCCTATCCCACGCAGTTTCTTCTAATGATGATTGATGTGAAATGATTTCTGTGATCTGCCACAACACACTAATGATGGTTTACTTAGGCTTAGGTACATAACCTATTTGGTTGAGGTTACAAGATGATAGTGATCATTGTTAAAACAACCAACCATTGTTAGCTGTTAATAGCTGATGGGTAGGTAATAAACAACGGCCTTTACTTTGCTTATTTCCTCCCGAAAGAGATTTTTTGCTTTGTGCTGGCATCACTATGTTTGCTCACTAGCCTGAGATTAGAGGGTAGGATAATTAGGGATGTTTGCAGCGGAGTTGTATTGTCATCTGTAGTCTCAGGCCTCGATCACACAGAAAGCGTTTTAGCAACTGGAGGCACCTTTTTGTAAATATTTTTAATGAGAATCAAGACTTTTGTGCAGGTTTTTTGCGTTGCGACGCACCTTGCGTTTCTGCGTGCTAGGCATTTTTGACGGAGCATTCTGAACTCCTCAAGTTGAAAAAACTTTTCACTCTGTGCGGAAAAGTGCCCCACATCATCACTTTTTCCTCACCTTATTTCCCATTGTCCATTTGGATTATTTGAGAGGCAGGCCTTTTGTAGTTGTCACAACAACAAGTTTACAGTAGGTGCACAATGGAGGAGAAACTGGTCTTAGCAGTTGCTGAATATCCAGAGCTATATGGCCCGACAACAGACAGCAGGTTGTCAAACTGTCTCCAAGTCATCCTTAAATATGCCTGGAAATGGCAATCATGGAGGCAAAGCTCCTGGACCAACTGGTGGTACTCCCCATGATCCACCCTCTTCTTTAGGGTCTCATGTACCCACACAGATCTCTGTTTCTCTGCTGACAGCCTCTCACCCTCAACCAGAGCAACAGACAGCACTCTCTGCCTCAACATTTTAAGAAATAGCTACTAAATACAATGGGAGAAAAAAAAGTAGATTGATTACACAGGAAGGTTGGTGTAAGGACGTGATAGGGTGGTTGCCTGTAAACAATAAAAAGGCACAACAAGTGTTTTGTTTTTTCTTACGAGTGGCACTCAATTTTTAAAACAAGCAGTGCAGTCACCCTATAATTTGTCCTGAGTGCACTCAGAACATGTGATTATTTACACCAAAAAAGTGACACTATTCAAATCTTTTTACACAAGCTGGTGCTGTACTGTACATAAATACTGTATTCATTAAGCCCCATTTGGATTTGATTAACATTACAGGAAGACGCGTGGAATGAAATATTCACTGTGCTCCTCTTTAATTTAACTGATCTGTAACAGATGTTGACGTTTAGCTGGAGACGCACAGGAGAATCTCTGCAGCTGACATTACAACAACCCTTGTGGGGTCTTGCTCTTTTTTCTGTAGTTGTATGGGTCCCCAAATGGGCCACATGTTGGTGTTAACATGTCTCCATACATCAGATTAGCAGAGATATTTCTGAGCTGATTTTAAAAATAAGTACAGTAGAGGGAAGCAGAAAAAAATATGAGCTCCGCTTTAAATAAACAAGGCGATCGCTCTCAACAGGAATTAAAGGAACTGTAAGACAGTCAGAGCATGTCTATGCTTCAGTAGTTGCCTGCACACAACTCACAACATGAAGGTAGCTGAGCTGGTGGCTAGCAGCTAACAGTGCTAATGGCGCGAACAGTGCTGACAGAGCACTACACCTCCACGACGACGCACGGTCAGACCGGCTACCAAAACAAAGAACAGAGAAGCTCGGAGTACACACACACAAAGGGAGCACAACTTCATTATCTGCTCAGGATGCCATCACTCCACTATATCTTTACGTAGTTCAGTTTAGGACAAAATGTTAAAGTCCCTGATGCACATCCTTGAGACTATGAGTGGGAGTAATAGTGCCATCTGGGGGTCTGTGTGGGAGCCAAACCGTTAGATGGATAGAAAAGCAGGAAAGGGTGAAGTTAGATAGAAAAGGACACCATCACTCCAATATATCTTTACACAGAAACAGGTATTTGCTGCTGTATTAATGCTCTGAATGTCACGTATAGTTCCTTTATTTTACAGTTGGTTTCTAAAAACTGGGACGTTTTGTAATAAGACAGAACAGTGTGGTTTATACCTAAGTATTCATGAGGATTATCTTTCCCTTTTGTTTTCCTGCAGATCCCTGTGTACCGAGGTGCTGCTGGTCCTCTAGTTGGAGCCAGTAACCCCGTTAGTAACCACTTTGGAACTGATGGACTCGGGGATGTGATTGAAGATAAAGACCCGCACTGGGCGGAGAAAATCCAGAGAGAGCATGCAGTCAATGCAATGATTAGGCTGGTGAATGAAAACAAGAAGCAGGTGAGAAACCTCTCCGTGGTCGGTCTGTGAGTGTGTGTGTGGCTGGTCTCTGATGTTCAACCACTAAAATGTGCTCCCCACAGGTCTCCCTGGTGGCCCTTGGCCCTCTCACTAATCTGGCACTGGCTATCAGACTGGATCCATGTTTCCCCCAAAAGCTCAAAGACCTGTACATTATGGGAGGCAACATGGAAGGTAATACCAGCACATGATCATAGGGTTTGATTTTGAAACATGTAAAGGTCCAATGTGTAGGTTTCAGGGGGATATATTGGCAGAAATGGAATATAATAAATATGTTTTCTTTAGTGTATAATCACCTGAAAATTAGTTGTTTATATCTACATAGGGAGCAGATGCTCGTCCACAGAGATCGCCATGTTGCACCGTCATGTTACTATAGTAGCCCAGAATGGACTGATGACTTTCTCCCTGATTTTGTGTTTAGATGGGCGGATACAATTTCAGAGTTTAAAAAACTCCCTACGTTGCAGAACCAATAGTAAATCTGCAGGGCGGTCCTTCAGTGACTCGCTGAACTCTTGTGCTCATAAACATAGTCCCACTAGAAACACATGTAGCGGTACAAAATGGCTCAGCCGTGCTCGCAGAAAACGCCATCAAAGTTAGTGGGTGTTTGTCACGTTTGCGGCGACACATTCTCGCCAACTAAAAGAAACAAACATAATCTTTTACAAGGCCATGACTCATCCGTCCGGCCGGACTATAGAGGGAATCGCCTTGTTGTTTACAAATACTTCGGGTAGAAAACCAGCAGAGCTTTTAGCTATATATATATATATATCACATTTTTCACATCACTGTATCACCGTTTGGACTAATCTGATGTTTGTAAAGTCTATAAACACAATGATTGAACAAACATTACTATTTCTGTGCGCACGTTTAGCTGGGCTAACCGTTAGCTGTTAGCCCTGTTAGCTGTTAGCGGTGTCTGTAATGGGTAATAACTCATTAAACGGTCTGTGAAGAAAATATCTTTTCCAGCGGATATCTTAGTTACAACATGATTGAGCTAGCAAAGCAGTTTTGTGTTGCTATGTGTGGTATTTATTCAGTTTTTGGAAATCACGATGTTTAGAAAGCATCAGTGGCTGCAGCTGACAGGGACAGCTAACAGCAGCAGCAAAGCTAACATCAGGACGTCATCTGTTAAAAGCCTCCCATTGTCGGATACGACATGAAACTACTCCAGTTAGCTCAATCATGTTGTAACTAAGACATCCGCTGGAAAAAATATTTTCTTCACGGATGAGCACACATTTGATAAAACGGAGTTAAATCTCTCGGCATCCATTTTCAAGCTCTCTGTGCGTTTGTTTCCTTGCGGACGAGAAAAGGGGGAGCGCACATTTCCGAGTAGGTGTGTCCTTTTCAAAAATGCAAGAGGCGTTGCTTTGTTGCCGGCCGTTTTCGCCAGTGTGTTAAACACACGTTAGAAAGGAGTGTCCCCAGACTATCAGAAGGCGGAGATTTCTGACTGTCTGGTGGCGAGACTAGTGAGGAAGAAACCTCTGTGGATAATTTGGCTCCCAGTAAAAACCTCCTAAATGAAAGGTGGGCACACTTTAGCAGGTGTTGGATTAGTGGCCCATCTGTGATGAGCCAAACAGCAGCAGAGAAACTGCTTTTACTGGTTTTAATCCCAGGAGAAGTTTCAGCTGGTTGCAATCTGCAATCCTCACCACTAGATGCCACTAAATCCCCCTAAATCTTACACACTGCTCCTTTAAGCTTGTATAACTTGATTTCGTCTTTGCAGGAAAAGGAAATGTGACACTATGTGCCGAGTTCAACTTTGCATTGGATCCAGAGTCTGCCTATATTGTTCTTGAGGAATTCCACTGCCCTACATTCCTGGCATCCTGGGAATACTCGTGCAGAAACGCACTGACGTGGGTAAGACGTGCGCTCGCAAAGAAGTCTATGACTCTGCATGTCTTTTCCAGTTAAAACTTATTTGAGTTCATTTTTGTGCAGGAGTTCTTTGAAGAGCTGATCAATCAGGACACACCTGCTTCAAACTTTATGAAGTTAATAACATCGAAATGCTGGGCTTACTCCAAAAATGTTATGAAGAGCAAGAGAGATGTGTACTTTGGACCTGGCTTCGTCTCTTACGACGCCTATGCAATGGCCGCGTGTATTGACGAAAGTGTGGTAACAGAGACAATCCAGTGTCCCGTCCGTGTGGAGCTGCAGGGTTCCATCACTCGAGGCATGATGGCACTGGACCGCACAAATGAGCTGAAGAAGAGCCACAGTGTGTTTGTTCTCACGAAGTGTGACATTGCCAAGTTTAGTAAGTTACTCATGAAGTCTGTTAGACGACCTGAGAAGTAATCACTGATGACATATGTATGGGTATGGAGAAAAAAGATAAGTTCCTCCTTCAATCAAATCATTTTTGAGTATATCAAATTAAAAAAATATGATTTTTGCTTAAACCCTTTAAACCCTGACAAATTGAGGTGATGTACAATATCAACCTTTTCTCCATTCTCAATTTCACTAGAGGCGCACTAATGGATCGACTTAGCGACTTTATCTCTAAAAAGCGACTAGCAACAAATTCAGCAACTTATTCATTGGGGAAAAGTTCATAGTTTATTTCCATGCATGCTGCTCAGAGTAATCACAGTGACTGTCTCTTTTGCCAGAGGTGCGGGGTCTCTTCTACCCCCTCTCTCCTCTCTTGAGCCGTGCACACACTGGGTCTTATTCATTAAACCTGAGCAGAATGAATTTGTGTGTAAACTGTTCGCAGAAGGAAATTTACGGGTATTTCATCATTCATCAATATGCTACTAGCTCCGATCTTTTCATAGATTCTAACAAAGTCTACACCTGTTTCTGACTGCTCGTAGTGCTTGTGTAAATAAGATACCGCACAGAAATGTTGATTGTCATTATTAGAAATTACAATTTTAGTTCGTGTTGTGCTGTTATGTTCATGACAAAAGATTCGAAATAACACATTTAGCTAGACTAGTTGGTATTTAGCAGATTTAGGCTTCGGATTAAGATTCTTAAAAACGTGAAGTAATAATTTAAATCGACTTAATACAAAACTGGAAAACACAGTTCTGCCAATAAATAAAATAACATCTCCTCCTCTGCCCTCTTTACGCACTGCAGTCCCAAACTGCATGTCATTTTTGTTTAATTTAATTATCAGAGACTTGATGTAGGAGATGTAAACATTATTTCAAATTGAATATTGGTTTAAAAAAACCTGTGGATGTGGGAAAGCAATTCGGCGTATGTCTTGTTGGTGAACTCAAATCTGCCAGAGAGTTAGAGGAAGCCGATGTGGTTTTACGCCACACTATATTACTTGTTGTTAAATTTAACGGTGGGTTATTACCAACATCAGACTGCCTGCATTAAGATGTTTTAATGGTGGTTTCATTTAACAACAGAGACAGAGAATGCCGAGGCTCAGGGCAAACACAGTAGTTAGCTGGCTGTCCATGACGGCAGATGAGGGAGATGTGATGCTGCTCTGCAGGGTGCTTGGTTTGCGTGCAGGTGACACAAGGGAAGCTGACGACGGAGGGGCAGGGGCTCGATTCAAATGATGCTGTCAGGCAAACAACATGCTTCTAAGTGTTTTTTCAATTTTCTCAATCCCAATTCACCTAAGATAACTTCAGAGTCAGCATTGGACAAGTTTGTCTTTATTCTTTCTTTGTTTGCTCCATGTTCACAGGTTGACAGGACGCACCTATCCATAGTAACTATCACCTCCATATATGGTCGTCACTGACATATTTATGGGCAGGGATGTACACTGATTGCTTACAAGTGGGAGCGTGCTGTCAATTTATTATTGATTGGCACTCATGCACATACACATGTGCCTACAATTAAATCTGAGTTTTCCATGGCATTCATGAATCCAGTGTAGGGTTTTAGTACCGAGGTTTTTTATGTGCAAATCTACTGAGAGATTTGCTGACATTTCCTGAATGAGACCCAGTGTGTGGAAGGCAGGAGAGGAGACACTACTGTACACACACCTTTACATTCCATATTGACACTAATTCATAAATAATTTTTTAATTCTACAAACAAATAGATAATTAGAGTTTTAAGTAGATGATGAATAGTAGGCTCTCTGTAATATCACTACATCCACAGTATAGACTACTGTTTTCTCTGATTGTTCTTCTCTGATATGTAAATAATTCATTTGAGCATATGAAAGTCTGTTGCTCCTTTTTTCTTTTTGAAAAGTAAAACATGCTACACGGATATACTACAAGTCATTTTCAGCTGGATCATATTTGTACAGAAAAGCTCTGTCCAGTAACCTGCTGTACTTTTTATTTGGAGTTGAAGTGAGAGTAAGAGAAGGTCAGGTACGTTGGTGCAGCTTTGGAGAAGATGTGAAAGTTATTTAATAGTCAGTGTTTAAAATGAACCTACAGTTAAATCTCCCATTTAAGGAAAGTGACAATCATGTTCATGTATGCTGTCCATTATAGAGAGATGGAGAAAGAGAGAGAATCAGAATTGGCAGGTCAAACTAAAAATTGGCCAAGAAAATTTCAATTGCTGCAAACCATTACAAGGCCACCTTCATAAAGTTTTTGTTCACTGTTACATATTTAACTGGGCTTCTGTCGTAACAAGCAGCTACAGCACCAAACCTGGGGCTCCCATTTTTGCCCGGATGTGCAGGAAATGCAATAGTTTGATGATGGGGCAGTGTTACAAGGGGTGTAAGAAAATTTGTATTTAATGCAGTTTAAAAAGTCATTTTCCATGATCTTTTACAAGAATACACTACTGACATTTTAAAGCTTGAAACTTACCCTTTCATGTATAGTGTAACCAAGGACTGAACGTCCCATCCAGACTTGCTGTGTTTGGAAGTTTTTTGGAACTTGTCTCATCTCACTTTCCTCTCCTGCCCTCGTCACCTGTACACCGTCCTCTCCTTGCCTACTCTCCTTTCTCCTCATCTGTGCATCACTAAGGTCCCCTGTCCTCTCTCATATCTATGTTTGATCCATGGCCACTATCCAAGGGTGGATAAACTCCTGGTGCCTGTCATATGACACTGATAAGCAAAGCACAATGTACATTTCTATTGCTATAAATGAATGAATTCAACACTATAATCATGCTATTTTTAAATCTTTGTAGTTCTGGATTTCCTCATCTGAAGTGTTAAGGCCTTTGCACACCAAGTCTGTATTAGTCTGGATTTTTTGTATGTTTTTTTTTTTTTTTTAATACATCACCCAATAAAAATCGTTGTGCACATAAACCTTGCACACTGAGTCTGATATGTTTTTTTTAAATGTTCTATTTTCATGCATGCTATGACTTTTTTTTATTTCAGTTAGCTGTGTATCACAAACAAAGAAAAACACACGCACATCCAAACCGGAAGAAGGGCAGGTAGTGAGCCAAAAATGCAAACAACAGAAAAATCAAACAGCTCGCACACTGCAGGGCTCCAATGCTCAGTCGTAATTTATTCAGGTGAGTAACGTTTCGAGCGTCAGTCTGATGAAGAGCCTGACGCTCGAAACGTTACTCACCTGAATAAATTACGACTGAGCATTGAAGCCCTGCAGTGTGCGAGCTGTTTGATTTTTCTGTAGTTAGCTGTGTAACCTCTTGGTCACAAGCAGCATTTACAATAACCAAACCTCTTATGATGATATTAAATCGAGCAATTAAAATCTTGGACAGGAGGGGCGCCAGTGGCTTAGTGGATAGAGCAGGCACCCCACGTACAAGGCTGTTGCCGCAGTGGCCTGGGTTCGAATCCAGCCTGTGGCCCTTTGCTGCATGTCATCCCCTCTCTCTCCCCCCTTTCACTCTTAGCTGCCCTGTCCATTAAAGGCAAAATGCCCCCAAAAAATATCTAAAAAAAAAAAAATCTTGGACAGGGAATCAATAAGATTATAAATGCTGTGATGTGTGGCATTTAAGTATGCCACATACTTGTCCCTAAACAAATAAACATTAAATAAAAAATATTCATTGTGAAAACTCACAATATGAGAGAGAGCCCTTTACTCACTTGTGTCTCTCCACTTGAGGTACCTCCCTCTTTCTGCACCACGGCGACCTGCATGAAATAAGGCCCAGTCATACAAGCACTTAGTGTTTATCAGTCTGGCACTGACTTTCAAGCATGAGGGAAAACAGACATGATTATATTATCACTGTATTCCTAATGTATTTGATAATAACCTCTAAATTTTTTTACATCAAAATGAGCTTATGTAATTGCATGTCATTTCCAGGTTTTCCATTACCATGTGAACTACATTGCATTCTGCTGGATAGGCTTTGTCGAGGAAGCAGACTAGAGTTTCAGAGTCAGTGTGTAAAGATGATTGACACAATAAGAGGTCATATTTATGTTTAACCATGCAATACGTTTGGACGAAAAATAATAACTTGGTGTGCAAAGGCCTTTAATGTCCTATTTCAGTCATATGTGTGTCTTTGTGTTGTTATACCAGCCAAATTGTATTTTATAGTAACACACAACTGCCACAAGATAGCAAAAGCTACATTTAAGGAGCAGTATAAGTCAGTTAATTTTTCACAACACATTCCTGCAAATGCTTCACAGTAAAGGCCTTGCGAGAAAATGAAGGGCTTCCCTCCATTCAGATGCTACAGGACTTTTAACTTCAAATGGAATCCGGATGTATGAAGTTTGCACATCGTAACACCATAAACATGTAACAGGGCAAACAGGGCAACATAATACAACCTGACTTTCCAGACTACCTGACTGAATTAATACATCATTGACAGATTGGACTCTGCCAACGTGCTGCCTGTGTACTAGCAATATTTTAACTTTTTTATAAACTTTACACAGCTCTGAATAACTAAAACTCTGTTAAGAGAGCACAGTAAGAACTTTAAAATAAAATCACACGGTCTGCTGAACTTGGCCAACTTTACTTCATCATTACCGTACTTAACTGAATTTAAATGACCCTAACAGCCATTACCCTTGCAATTAGCATGAGAGTCACTTGTGCTAATCGTTAATGGGGAGCGTGCCTATGTTTCCACAGCCCTGTGTTCCCACAGCTCTATGTTCCCACACTTCCTTTTTCATAAATTTGTATCAGATTTTATCCCCCTTTCTCCCAATTTGGTAGCCAATTACACCCAACCTATTATCCCCCTAACCCTAACCCTTGTGGGAGGATAGGACTTAAATTGAAGGGAAATGTAGGAACACAAAACCTAATTTTGAAAATGTCCTAGAAATGTGGGAACATAGGGTTTCATTTTGAGAAAAATCTTAGAAATATGGGAACTGTGGGAACGTAGGGCCTAATTTTAAGGAAAATCTTAGAAATGTGGGAACATAGGGCTGACCCCCGTTAATGCTAATCTATCTGGCACCACATATGCCAATTGTATACCTACACTGGAAATCACAGTATAATTTGAGAACCACACAAATGTTCAAAACTTTGTATGACTTTACATTGCAAAGGCAGGATGTAGTTAATGATAGCCGTTAGCCGTTCCATTAGCATTAGCCTGTGTATCTTATGCTAATCATTAATACTAATAGCTAATGCTAATCTAGCTAGCACACATGCCAGTCTTACACGTAAAGTCAAACTCATAGTAAAACTTGAAACCCACACAAATGTTTATGACTTAATAAGAATTTACATATTAACAATATAATGTAGTTACTGATAGCCGTTACCCTTTCCATTAGCCTGTAAAATCTTGATGCTAATTGCTAGCACACATATGTTTGTTGTTTTCACAGACGTTTATAAGGGTTTAAACTATTTATGCCAAGTGGTTTAACGTTATATTGTATTTTTTCCACAACAACAGCCCCTTTACAGCGCCCTTACCTGGACATTTCTGTAACAATAGTCACTAACATTCTTCATATCCTGCCTTCAAGTCAACGTCCATCTTTCGTGCATCGGCTGTTGACCATGAACTGAACCCTGACACAGCTGAGCTCAGAGCGCCCTCTGCTGACCTTTGACAGACCATTGCAGATACACACACATTATCTGCTGTTGCCACTGTGTCAAACAATACATGAAAATTTCCAAACTTTACAAAAGTTTAAATTATTCATGTATTAATTTCTTCTTATGCTTTGTTGTTCCATTTGATGTTGTGTTTATTTAGGTTGTCTGACCTGCTAAAATATGTGTTTTTGTGTTTAAATGCGTGTATAAATGTCCCTAAGTGTTTATATTTTTAAATAAATTCAGTGCTCCAGAGGTCTGTGAAATTATATATTACAGGCTATGTTTTAGTGGTCTTAAAATACATTTAGAATACTTTCACCACTTTACCCTGGCCGTCAGACAGCTCTTTTCGGCGGGGAACTGAAACAGTTGAGAGCTTCCTGACTCCACTGATACAAACTGTCATGGCCGTTAGCCGTTCCATTAGCATTAGCCTGTGACTCGCTTAAGCTAATCACTAGCACTATTCGCTAATGCTAATCCAGCTAGCACACATGCCAGTTTTACGCGTAAACTTAAATTCACAGTATAAAGCGAGACCCACACAAATGTCGCTGACTTTATATAAATGTGCACAGCAATGATATAATTTATCATAATGGTATTTAATGACAGCCGTTAGCCTTTCTATTAGCATTAGCCTGTGACTCGCTTATGCTAATCACTAGCACTAACTGCTAATGCCAATCAAGCAGCACACATGCCACTTTTCCACAGAAACTAAAATGTACAGTATGATTTGAGTCTCCATCTTTCCTCAGCTTCACACAACTTCATAAGTGACGTGTTTCCAATGCTCCCATGTGGGAAAGAGAAAACAGTTATTGCAAGTTTAAATAGAAAACAAAAAGACGTGAAAAACAAGATGTTCTGCTGAAATCCTTTATTTAAATTTGCTGACAAATAGAGGTGATGTACAATACAAACCTCAAACGCAAGTGTTCTTTGATCACCAATTAATTCTCACCGAAGGCTTCTCGATATTATCAGGGCAGAGCCCGCTTTAAAATGGGAACATGAATGTCCATGAAGCTTTTGGGGCCGTTGGTGTTCTGAAGAATCACATTTCAGATTATGAAAGGTCGCTGCTGCCAAATAAAAGACTAGTTCAATGATTTAGATGCAGATGTTGGCGAATTTGACTTTTTCAAACCAATTTGTATAAGAAACCAATAAGAACCAAAATGATTGTGAAAAGAAGACCGATGGCTTAAAAGAAGATGTCTGTTCCAACATTAATACTGAACACAAGAGACTCCGCGCCGTGTACCCAACTTCGAGAAGGAATGCAGCATTACCAGCCTTTCTATAACAGCAAAAACGTCTGCACTGGCGTTAGCATACCATGCTATTACCATTTTTAATTTAGGGGCACCTGTTAAAACAAATCCAAATAAAAAGTTCTGCCCCCATGAATAAAAAGCTGCAGTGAACTAAATTGCGGGGCTGGTAACCTACAGCACTGGGCTACCCAACCCATTACACTTCAGGTAACATTGCTTTCTGTTGGGATTCTCTGATTATAAAAGAATTAGATTTAGTGTACAGAGTACATCCAATCCATGACGTGCTTCTGTTAAGTGCAGTCATGTGCAGTTTAATTGCCGTTGTCAGAGGAGCTGGGCCACGGCTCAGAGCTGCGCCTGCTCAGGGTGGGGCGCCACATGCTCCACGGGTTGTAGGTCCGACTCATCTCCGTTGAAGCTGGTGGCGACGGGGCGGGACTGCTGACCAGGTCGGTGAGCGTTGTTGAGTTGGTCGTTGGAGGGAAAGGGTGTAAGGCTGAATCTGCGCTTGTTGACCAAATGGAGCTGCCGAAGGGTGTGGCTGCAGACCAGGGGTTGCGAGTGTTTCCCAGGAGTGACTTCAAAAAGAAAAGAGAAGCTTCACAATAGTATCACGAGCAGGAGGAGCTACGTTAAACGCAAATAAGGGATCTTACTGCTGTTGGGGCAGTCGGTGAGCTGGAGCTGCTGGGCCAGGAGTGCAGAGAGTCACTGCTCGGTATGTCCCAGATGGAGGAGGCGGAGGTGAACTCAGGCCAGCTTTGCTGAGGCTCTGATGACTTTGGGAGATTCATTCCACTGAAAACTAACAACACACACACACACACACACACACACACACACACACACACACACGCTTCAGTTTGGACGCTGCCAGTCAGCTATAACCTGTAACACCAGTTATTCTACGTTCTTCTGTTTCATGGTAAATCAAACTGCGAGGGTTACCTCCTGTCAGGTTGAAGGAATTGTTGGGTCCAAAAGCAGAGAATGAGTTTGCCGAATGGAAGTTTGGACTGCTGGCTGTGTCAATGGGACTCCACAATCCAGAGCTATGGGAGAAAGAAAAGCAGAATTTTAAATGAGCTAAATCTTGATGTCACGTCTGGATGCAAATGTATTCATTTTGTCACATCACCTGTCAGAGCTGTCACTTTCCACTGATGTCATGTGTGCCAGACTCTTCCCCTGGCTGTCAGTTTTACCTGGGCCAGAGCCACCTGTCAGCGACATCAAACATCAGTGTTGTCCCATAAACTAACCCCCATAGCAACAATGAACACACTTTGATGGAGAGTTAGTTCATGGTTTCATACTTACCAGGGCTTTTATCATAACCAGCAGCTACAGCAGCAAAGGTGGGGTTCCCATTTTTGCCTGGGAGTGGAGTGGCTGCTGACAATTTATTTCCTGGGGCCTTCTTTTGGTTTCCCTCACTGCAACAGAAATTCACCAAAAATCTGGATTAGATTTTAGATACACATTTAAAATACCAAACCAAAATAACATGCTTTATTATAATAATAGCTAAAATTCTTATCTCAGTATTTACAGGCTGACTAGCACACACAATACATATCTGGGGGGTTTTTTCTACAAAATGGGCGACATGTTTTCAGCTGCAAGTCAAAGCCACGTTTCAAATATCACAAACACTTTTATAAAAACAGACTGTGATCAAAATAAAATGCAAAAACAGGAATTTTATACCCAGTTTGAAAATACACAGCTGAACAACATGTGAATGAAAAATTATGTAACATAAATAGCAGGGCTGTACGGTTAACTTTTTGCACACAGCACTGGAGCTACAGAGGTTTAAAGGTTTGCAGCACAGGACACAAAACTATAACATGAGTATTTCAAATGAATCTAGTGCTGGAAAATGATTTAAATATTTTTATTTATTAAAGCTAATAATCTTTTTTATGCACAGAGCATTAACAGAGAGGCCGATGGAGGGAAGGAGCGAGAGTCATAAACTAGGAGTACAGCGCTGGATTGCACATGTGCTGCTGTAATTTCATCTCAGACTGATTTAGCGCAGCACGTGCAACATATAGACCAACGTAGACTAACTAACAGACAGATTAAACAGAGGCGCAGCTCTGTGAGTGTTGCTGGAGAACTTGTGAGTGAGTGAGTGAGTGGGACGGAGAGTGTGAGAGAGGAGCGATGATCAGTGATTTGCTTTATGTAACACAACTTGACCCTATATTGATATAAACGCTGTTGTCTAAATCTATATCTTGCTGGAAACATATTGATATATCGTACATAGTCGTTACATGGCCCAGCCCTAACCGTTTCTAAAATGTTTGATAAAATGGTAATTTAAAGATGGGTTGAAGGGTCAAGGCTGGCTTTCTTGAGAAACTCTGCTGCACTGCTGTGATTATAAAGGTTAAAAATGCAAGAGCAAAAACCTCCTGAGGAAATCTCAGTTCGATATAGCAAACATAGTACATAGTTCAATACAGCTGATTTTAATCAGTTAAAAAATGCCTTGATTGGCCCTGATACCATCATAAAGATCAGACCATGACATCCCTAGTTATATGCTTTATATCCAGAAAAAAACGCCTCTCCCCTGACTAATTTCTTTACAGGCAAGTCTCGCCTTCTTTAATATGATGTTGACATATCACTGCAATGGTCTGACACAGTCAATGTGGCGTTAACGTATATGTGTCTGGTTCTGACAGTCGCTGGCAGTGATGGTGGGGAAACAAGAGGTCCTGGCGCCTGTGAGAGCTTTTTTACAGAGACCTTGGTTCTTTCAGAATTTCAAACATGAACAAAACAAGGTGTTGTTTTAGCTACACATTTGACCGAGTGGATACCTGCTACTGTTGAGCACGCTGCTGTAGGTGCCTCTGGACAGTAAGCTGGGGGAGGTGGGTGGAGGGGAGCAGGTCCCTGCTGTGACAGATCTCTTCAGGAAAGGGTCTGCGTTTATCGTCTGGAGGGAGATCTGCTGAAGACTATCTGCTTCTGCGCATGGAGAACAGGAGAAAATCAAACCAGTTAGCGTCTGAATAAGGACACAGAACACGACAGGACAGTTTCAGGTCTGAATTTAAATGTTAAATTACCCAGACTGTGAAACAACATCTGTGACGGTATACAAATGTTCAAATCATCACCAAGATATGAGGAGGGGAAATTTTAAAGACTGGAGGGACAAATAAAGCTCATTTCCCACCAGACCAAAACCCACTAACGCCTACTAACACCTGGCTTCTGTCTTGAGTGGGGAAGGTTACAATCAGCATTCATTTCTTTGCCCTGTGAGGCAAATTGTGATTTGTGATATTGGGCTTTATAAATAAAATTGATTGAATTGATTGATTGATTGATTGATTGATTGATTGATTGATTTCCAGGACAAATGACTGCAGTGGTCACAGCTCTGGCTTTGACCAGCAGTGATGGAAACATGACATCTGGGTGGACGTGCTAACTTTTAAACATGCATAGCTGCAGTTACATTTCGTTTAGAGTCTACGTGGCACGACCCTTTAAACCGCACCCACCACCAGTACAGTAGACAGTGGAAGTGTGCCCTCTAGTGGAATTCTCCAGTAACATTCACAGCACATGGGCAGGTATGTGAATGATTTTGTTCACGACGCAGCCAGTCGTCTCCGCAAACCCATGGTTTAAAAGTATATCTCTGGCCTCACATTCAATCAAACCTCCAGCATTGAAAAATAAAAATCTGATCACCAAAAAAAAAAAAAAAAAAAAAAAAAAAAAAGATCTTGACTTACGGACGCTGTTTTTGGAAAGTGGTACATCCCACTCTGGAGAAGCAAACTCCTTCTCCCCCTCAGAGCTGCTGCTGTGGCCCAACTCTGGCACTGGACCGCTGGACAACAGTTTGGCCAACAGAGAGGGGCGCCCTTCTTCCAGCTTCCCATCAACTGTCAAAACAAATGTGTCACTAACACATCTGTACTGAAGCAGACAGCAACGTGACAACATGTAGGTGAAGACACTCACATCTCTGTTTCTGCAGCGGTCTTGTCTTTGGGATGTTGGTGAGAGGGTGCAGAGCTTTGGATGTGAAGCTCTTGCGCTGTTTGTTCTCCAGTGGTGTGACATATGGCAGCTCCAGAGAACTGAGGACAATAAAGATTCGTCATAAAAAGGTTTGAAAAATGCAGTGAATAAAAGATGATGGTATTATTTGAGATTAAATAAACTGACCTGGATTTTTCTACGGGGCTCTCTTTCTTTATGGTTCCTTGTTTCTTGGTTTTGGGTTTGATTAGGAAATTTGAAGTCTCTTCTTTCACTTTTCCTGTTGTTACTGTTCTTCCTTTCTTTTTCACTGGTTCCTGGAAAAAATGTTCAGAAAAGCAGAATAACAGCATGTTTATTATGATTTCATCTCCATAGCAGTAGATGCTAGAGCTGTTTCTGTAGTCTTCTTACATTTCTTTAGTCTGTCAGTGCTAGTATGAAAATTATAATAACAGCATGGCCACAATCACTCCAAATACTTAATTTCACAGGAAAACGGGGCTAAACACAAGCAATGAATCAAAGCATCTAAATGTGTTAAATAGTCCGATGAGAACACTCGAAACGAAGGTGCAACTGAGAAAAGGTGTCTACAGGTATCAGACAGTTACATCTAATGCCTTTTACGACCCTTCCAGATAATATGGTTATTAGAGTGAGTTAGGTCAATCTACATTTTGCCGATAGATAAGTGCAGGTATAAGTAAAAAACAACATCTGTGTAAGTGGTAGGTTTCAAAGCCCAGGTCAGACCAAAGATTCGCAACGAGACGAGATGAAACATGCAG
Organism: Epinephelus fuscoguttatus; assembly: GCF_011397635.1. Lineage (NCBI taxonomy): Eukaryota > Metazoa > Chordata > Actinopteri > Perciformes > Serranidae > Epinephelus > Epinephelus fuscoguttatus. Next base: position 38,061,689 of record NC_064761.1, read on the forward strand.
CTGTTTCCAATGTGCCATTCTGAGATGTTCTGAAAACCTGCCAGTTCACACCAATTCAACTAGATGACACAGTGTATCGTCTCTATGCAACAACTCTCTGTACTTTAGTTATGATTTGCAGTTTTTCAGGTTTATTTTGTGGCTGAATATAATTTGTAGCTTTTTAAAATATGACTGAGGATAGTGATAGTGAGATACTGGCTACAGCTGCATTTGTAGTAGTGACGAAACATCTAATAACTGAAACAAAACGAGCATCAGATGGACTGTATTCATAATAAATACAGCACAATAATATAAGTAAGCAGCGCCAATTAATCAGTCAATGAGATGTGTGAGTGTGAGGTGGGTGGAAACAGGTAATGTGCTTTAAGTTCTAAAACCAGCCGCCGGCCATTTGCCCAGCTGAGTTGCAGGCGGCACCATCAGCTGGCTTGAGTCGAGCTCAGACTGACCAGTTCACACCGCTGCAACTTTCCTCTGCAATGATCTACAAAGGTTTCATCTCGTCTCATTGTGAATCTTTGGTCAGAACTGGGCTTTAAGAATGGGCGGCCGTGGCTAAGAGGCAGAGCGGGTCGTCCTCCAATCGGAAGCTCGGCGGAGCATCAGGACATCTCTAGTAAACAAGTTAAGTCTCCTCAGAGTTTTGTGTTCAAGTCTCCGGCTCTGGTAGATGCAATGCATGAAAAGAGACAGCTTTGACAGAAAACATGTCCAACACAGGAAGTGAGCGTACCTCTTTGATGTTTGTCTCCACATCTGGATTGGAGGTCTCTGTGGTGGTGGAGGAGCTGTCGTCGTTATCGGCCAGATTATCTTTGAGCTCGTCTCCCTGAGTCTTTACTGTGGATTTCTTCTCTTTCTCTTCCTTCTTCCTCTGGGCTTTTGTTTTGCCTCGCAGCTTCCCTTTGGATTCCAACACTGCACATGATATTAACACACATGTTAAAAGACCTGTAGATGATCACAGAGGCGTTCTGTCCTACTCTCCTGTGACAAACACAAATGTGGGTACCTTTGTTTTGTATTGACTGAGTGCTCTGTTCCTGTAGAGTCTCACCACTGAGTGAATCTGGACGGTCGAGGTCGTTGTCCATGGCTCCTATCAGGTTGGCGTATTCTGCATCCTCAGGACAGAGGCCTCTGTGAGGCAGCGATGACCCGGCTAAACTTTGACCCTGGAGGTCCAGTTGTTTGGTGCTCCGAGTCTTTCGGTTGGTGAGCTGGCAGCCAGCTGGAGGGCCTTCTTGGCCTGAGGTTGCACTTCCTTTGGTCAGCTGCGAGGAAGTTGCTTGCATAGTTGGGCGGCTGAAGCCGATCCTGGACCTCTTATCTTGGCTGTCTGAGTCAGATAAGGTGCGGCTGTTGCCCTGTCGGCCTCCGACCCGAGCTGCTCCGTTGCTGGACGCATATACTCCTCTGGAGTTCTGGGGAGGGTCGCCGTAATCGTTCAACCTGAAAGGTCAAATAAAATTCCTGTTCAAACACACTGTACATGCTGCACCTCCCCTCTGTAGTTATATCTTCTGCCACGTAAACCAACTTCCTTTGGATCTCTTCAGTGCTGCATTGTGTGGTATTGCTTTATGGATTATACTGTGGCAGAAAAAAAGAATACTTCATACTTTTCTCTTGTGTTTCTAGAGTTAGGTGTTTCTGTGGACTTGTAAGGAATTGTTGAGGAAGTTTGATGTAATATTTTCCACCAGACGGAGGATGGGAAATAATCTCAGAAGGAATCAGACACTGTCAGAACTGTGGACAATGGTTCGCCACAGATACTTGACTACAGCCCAACAGACATTCACTGTCGTCTGTGTGTCACAGTCCCTTTAACGCCTCATCGATCAGAATGATACAATATCCGTAAAAGAATTTAAGAGCAATTTCAACAACAGTTGACAAAATCTTGGCCTGTTTTCTTTTGAGTCTTTAATACTTTGTTTTTAACATTAGATCTCTCTTCCTCTCCATTAGATGAACATTATCTCTCTCTCTGTACACTGACGACATCATGTGATTTGATCAGCCTTTGCCTAAGATGTTACTCAGCTTCTTCTACGTTACACTTACTTTGAATCACTGTCCATTTGCACAATGTCCCTGAGATTAAATGGTCTCCCAGTCTCCAAGGTGGAGTTGGACTCCACAGAGACACGTCTCTTGAAAGGCTCCCATATGCTCTGGGCCTCCAGGTAGGCTGTGGCGATCACCAACAGAAACATGGAACTGAGGACACGTAAACATACAAATACGAACGGTTAGTCAGGCTGAAATACAAAACAAAATGTAACACAAAAATCAACACTGGCACCCGAGTTTACATGTCTCCTGGCGCTAGCATGTAGCTACATGTAGCAGTGTATGTAATGTAAAAATTTGACCACAGAGAAATTAACGAGCTGACGTCAGCTTGCCTCAGAAGAAGAAAAAAATCTTCGGAAACTGAGGCTGGTGCTCGCAGGGATAACTTTTACATACATTTGCCTCATTATTTGAAACTCTGGCCATGTTTCACCTCAACATCTGGCACTGTAACATTATATATATGACAGACAATGAGGTAAAGCACAATAGGTCCCTTTTAATGCTATACTGTGAGTACAGAGTGGTTCCCACCTCATAATGAGAGACACTATGATGTAGAGCTCCAGCTCCCAGCTCGGTCTGGGCAGGGTCTCTGCACATGCAGCTAACATGTGGTAGGGCAAGGAGGCGTTCAGGACAAACACAAACTCAGAGCCTCCACATGTCACCAATTTCAGCTCCCGGATCACTCGAGATGAGGTGAAGTCGGGTGTAAACCTGTGAGGAAAGGAAGGACATGTTAAAAGGCTGCTCACTCAACGATACAAAAACCTGTGTCCTTGTGTGGCCTTTACTGACTTTCTGACAAACCACTGTTATATTGAACATTCCTGAGGTGAGGCATGCAGCAAACCAGTTTGAGAAAGGCTGCTGCATTTTCCACTGATGCTCTAATTTTCAAAGCATGTGTTAGTCACAAACTGGAGGAAGTGAAGGTCTTCCAGAGAGGATGTTTGTTGAGTCTGCCTCTGCACTGATGTGGGCAAATTTACAGCATGTACACATGTGCAGTTTGGTAAAAAGTTTTTACTCTTAAAAGCTGTAAGTTGGAAAAGACTAATATATTTGCCAATATGACTTTTCAGGCTTTTTTTGTTGATAGCAGTGAGGAAGAAAGGAGCAACTAATGACTTTAACAATGGCTACATTCCATTCAGGTGCCAGTTCCAAGTGCTTTGGCAGCAACTGTCAGTGACGCTATAAATAGAATAAAACAGTCAAAGGCCTTCAGTGTTTTCAGCTCCACCTGTGCTTTTCCTGCAATGACAAGGCAAAATATCTGCCATGAGAAAAGTCTACACCACAGTGAGACAAAAAGGATTTTGCTCTTAAATTTCATTGAGCTTTGTTCCATACATGTTTAATAAAAACATGATTTAGCTATCAGTCAGCATTTGCACTAGTATGAGCATTTATCATCAAATGTGCAATGTTAAAGGCCGACTCAGTCACTGTTCTTTTTCAAATGGAAACACTGCTGCAAACTCAGGCGTTTGCTTAAAGCAGTGACGGAGGTCCGAGTCCTCCAAATCTCACCGAACCACTCTTCTCCAAATGCTGCTCATTTCCAATATGAATACTATTGTAAAGATCATAAATGATTAAAACCTGTGTGTTTGCATGTCAAAATATTCACACCTACTGTGACGTGTCAAAAGGCTGATCATAAGAATGTGGTGTAAACTGCCCCACCCCAACAAGTGTGACTGAACAGTCAGTTCGCACCCACATAGTTACAAGAACGAGGTTGTTATGGGAAGTGTTGTGTTAAGCCTCTCTCTGTGTGTCAGTAAGAATTAAAGACACCGTTGTGGAAATATCCAATTTGCATATCAACTGCATGACAACTGTTGCCAGGTGAAGACAGTGAGAGCATTATGAGAGACAGTTCCCCAGAGGCAAAGGCAGAAGGTGAGAGCTGATAAGCATCTGTTTGTAACAAACAGTGATATTCAAGTATAGGTTGCAATTCTACTTCAGTCTCATGTGCGTGTGCCCCGAGGCAGCCATGGAAGCTTTTGTTTGCAAGCAATAAAGAATCTACAACAGATTATGTTTGCAATGAGGCAAACACATGGAAACACCTTTAGGGTGTGCCATGGGTGTGTAGCGTCTTTACAACATGACACTCAAGTTCAAATTTTGAGAACAAATTCTGTCATTTCAATTGCAAATTACTTGTTGAGAGTTTACAGCAGTTTCATAGTTTAAAATTAGCATCACAGGAAAGAAGAGTTGATCTTCAAACTCGTGGCATTTGGTGGCTGTGCACTACCGTGACTTTTTTTTTAACACCTTTGCTGTTAGAAGGATGTTATCTCTCAAAGGAAACCAGCAGGTGACAGCCACAGAACAACGCTGATGTGTCAGAAGAGCTGGTCGGGGAATTTTTTAAAATAGAAACAGAAAATAATCTTCATTCACCTGTAACCGAGGACCAGTTAGCTCTCAACCGCATACAAGACTCTCTCACACTGAGCTAAAATTAAACAAGTAACACTACTGAGGTACATAACACAAACATAATGCAGTCTGTGGTCATTTATGGTGTGTGGCGTTTTGCTGGGGGAAGAGCTCAACCCTGCTCTTACAAACACAGAGGAGCTCAGTGAAGTTCACTCTTCATGAGTTAAAACATCTGTGTAACAGCTGACTTTAAAAAAAAGGATCCGATCAGGCTCAATATGACAATACTGATCAGTTAAAACAAGCCTTGATCTGCCTCATCTCTAGTTCCCAGGGTCCAGTGTTTCCAAGCTTTATCAGGGGAACCTGAAAAAGATGTTCCCCACCCTGTATTCATTTAATACAGCATAAGTTAACTGGATAATATTTATTAAATTTGAGCTGAACACAACACGAAGGTTAATGTGTGTTAAGAGAACACTGAATCTGGGAACACAGGACCCTGACAAACAGATTCGCTCCAACAATTTATACCCACAGGGCTGGTGTCACTCGAACTTTTGAGTAAAACTTGAAGATGACTGTCCTGACTTCAATATTTGAGATTTCCTAGCAAACATTTGAGAATTTAACAAGGCTTCAGAGAGACAGAGTGCCAATTCATCCTCTTACTGAAGGCTTACTCAGCTGGAGAGGCTGAGGACAAGTATTAATAGAGCTTCTGGGAGATGGGGAGAACACACACACACAGACACACACACACACACACACACTGAAGTTCCCATGCAGTAACCATATTCCTAAACCGCCCTCCAACTCTGGGTCTAGATCACACACAGCTAAACACTCGTGGACAAAGACAGACGACACGTTTGTTCACTCACAGTATGATGAGGTCTTTTGAAGCATTTGGCTTAAGTGCAAATTCTTGACAGTTGAGAACTTTGAATCCATATCCTTCACAAGCTTGTCCGTTGATTTCTGCTGATCTGATGGTGATGGGGAGCAGGCCCGTGTTCTCCACCCTGAAGGTTCTTTTTAGGGTGAAGTTTGGCTCCTTGACTTTTGTCTCTGAAATAAACGAAAGGATAGTAATTAATGGACACTGGATACATTTCAGAGAGAGACATTTTTAATATCATTCAGAGCAGGTCAGTTGTTTTTATGACTTATCTTTCAGACAGGTCACACAGTTTTGTAGCATCTTTTTTAATCCTAATCATAATGTTTTTGTTTTACCACTCTGTGTTTAATGTGTAAAGTGATGATGTAGCCACAGTAAAAGGCCGCTCTAAAATGTGTGGTTTTGCCTTAAAAAAGTAAATTCACTGGGCGCTCTGAACATTGGACTATGGTCAATAAGGGCTATGGTCACACACATGAGATTTATTCATGAGGAAAACACTTGTACAAAGTGCCAAACACTAGTCGCTTATGACTCTGCTGAGGATGATGAGCACGCAGATGAGCTTCCCTGACACACATTCTGACTGACTGTTGTGCAAACCAGTCGTTGCTTCAGCTGTACAGGTGGCTGGTGTCAGACCATCGTGCAGGTAAAGACGCTGGTTTTGAGCTAGTGTGGTTACACGTGGTCTGCAGTTGTGAGGCCGGTTTGATGTGCAAGGTTTGGAGACAGCATCTGAGATGTCTTATGGTAGTGACATGAACATTCAGTTCACGGGGAACAGCTCTGGTGAACGTTGCTGCAGTCAGCATGACAATCGCACGCTCCCTCAAAACCTGCAACATCCGTGACATTGTGGGAACAAAAGATGAACTTCAGGCACTCGTGCGTGGAGCAGGAACAGATGCGTCTGAATGAAGCCTTTATTTCAAAAACACAGCTGCCTACATTAAAAACACCAACCAGTTTCGACTCTCTGGTCTTCGTCAGGGTGCAAAAAAAAAACAGGGGCGTTGTGTTGTTGTGTGATTAAACTGCACGTTTTAGAGTGGCCTTTTATCATGACCAGCCCAAGGCACACCTGCATAGTATTCTCAAAGCATTTTGTGTGCACAAAAAAGTGTTTTATGTTCGACTTCAACTTGTGAAAAAGTGGGAGCAAATACAAAAGTGCGTTTACATATCTGTTCAGTGTATATGTGGCTTTGTGTAAATGAAACTGTATTAAATCACATCTGGATTTTATCTGGATACGTGACAAATGAAATGGCAAATGTAAACTGGGCCCGCAGTCACACTGATGAGACTGCAGCGACATGAACTCACTCTCTGTGCAGTCTTTCAGCAGCGCCTCGGTCATCTTGAACCTCAGCGAGCTGCCCTGTCCCGGAGGCTTCCCTGCAACTTTCAGGCTCTCCGTCGTACCTCGGCCGTGAAGTACGATTGTGTCAATCACAGTCAGGTTATTCCTAAACAGTGAAGCGCACAATGTCAGAAGGGAAATTTACTGCAGGGACTGTTTGACTTCCATTAAAGAATAAACGTACCTGACTATGAGGAGGGAGGAGACACTGTGGTTGCTGGTGGGAGTGAACCTCACGCTGAACGACTTGACTTCTCCGGGCAGCAGGAGGAGGTTGTACACAAAGGGTCTGGTTGATCCCTCTACAAACCCTGTACTGCTCTTCATTAGGGATGTCTGTCAAACAAACAGAGCGCCTGTTAGAGACAAACAGCTTCCACATGCTGCCTCCGTCACGGACAAGAGGGCTGTGATTAGCAATTATATGTCAACCAGCTGATTCTCTGAATTCCATAATTTGTGTAGCACTCACTTGATTTCTGTGAACCTGGAACTCTAAGGTGTTTGTTTCAATGTTGATGTTGGACAAATTTGCTAATGGAAGCCTGGAAGATAAAATCAGAGATGATTATCGTCAGTGTAAGATGAGGGGGAGAAGAGCAAGGACATGTTGGGCTTGTGGAGATTTCCCACCTGTCAGCCAGCTTTCCAGTAAACACAGAGGGGCTGGGTAACAGGGCCAGGGGGAGAACTTGGACATAGACGAGCACGTCAGCCGGATTTTGTAGAATCACCTCCTCCTCCTGCAGAAATACAGAAAAATGTCCCGTGTTAGTTCACAACACAGAACTTTAACAACACCTTAAGATGTTCCTGCATGTGTGTGTTTGCGCACATGTACTAACAAGAGGCAGGTGATTTGTTTGTACTCACAGAGGAGCTGTTTGTGTTCGTCAGAGGGAATGTAATTCGCTGCGAGGAGTTGACCAGTGAGGGCCAGGTCAAGTGTGCCGTTATTTTAGCCTGCACATTTTTCTGCAGGTCAGTGTTGACTTCAAAGACGGCTTCAATCCTTCAGCGAGTGAAGAAAACATCTGTAATTAGACTGCTGTTGTGGAGCAGGGGTGTTCGTTCAGTTCAGTTACTTTTTGCTTTTGATAATTACTGGTTAATGAGTGTCAGGCTAACTGGGGCACAATTGTTTGCTGTAAACGGAGGAACAGCAAAATAAGTGATAGTTTCTCCACACGTGGGATGTCAACGGCTAACCATTCATCAGTCTAATTGAACAGTATAATGTCCTAACTCTTAACGTGCTTACTTGTGGCCTGAGCGCTCTTTCAGCTCTTTCCATCGCCTGAGGAGTTTCTGGTGAAGATCGACGTCAGCATCCCAGATATCCTCCTGGAGCGCGAGCCCGTGAGGCTTTGACTCAGCTGTGAAAGTTAAAATATTTTTTAATGTAGACTCTTGTTTTACGAGATTTTAATGTTACACACACTCAAAAAAAAAACTTACATTTAAGCACAAATGGCAGCCCCACATAACAGTGATCACCACACTGCAAGCTGGCATCAAAATAAATATTAGCCACCTGAAAAAGATGGAGGAAAGAAAATAAGTTCATGTTTATAAGGACACTTGTGGCTCACTAATGTTTTGCTCGGTCAGATGAGGGTCTACCTTTGATTTACGTCTTGGCTCCAGCTCGTCTTTGTTGTTGCGGAGCCGTTTGTAATAGAAGCGTATATCTTCTGTCAGGGAGCGGATCTGCTGTAGCCTCACTTTCTGAGTAAAAGAGCTCTGTATGCTGAAGCTTTGATGAACTATTTTCCCCTAAAGACAAAAAACACAAATACAGACATGTTAAGTGTCACAACGCTGCAGGTCTTTCACAGGAACGTGGCCTCTGCAGGTGACATTTCATCTCATCCCCTCCTTGCTGCCAGCTCAGTACAGGTGCGAAATCTAACTCATGAATTTGTTACTTACTGGAAATGAAGGTGGTAAAACAATGTGCTTGGGAGAGCTGTTTAATGTACCGACAGCGATGAGAGCTTTAACTGGGATGGTTAATATCTGAGGGAAAAGGAAAGTCACCATTAGACTAACTGCTTGTGCATTTCTTTGAGGGAACAGAGTAAACAGCAGATGTGACCAGCTACCTACCTCATAGTCTGTGGTTATGTGTATGGCTCCGTCATACGTGCCCTCCAGCGCCTTGGCCACAAGTGTCACTCTGAATGCTGCATAATAGCCAGATGCTAGTATCACCTTTGTAGGGACAAAAATGTGTGTTAGTTTCATTTCTCTTTTTAATAATAATGCAAAAACCTCCAAGTGCTCAGGCTGCAGACTGTTATCATGAGGAAGCTGTTAGCTAGAAAGTACCTCTTTCTTCTTTTAACATGTCTGTCAATTTCTGCTGATGTTTTATCACCTTCTACTTTTGTTTCTCTATGATACTTTTCTTTTTTTGTGCTTCATGAATCTTTTCTGATCCCAAATCAAATTCTGTATTTACTGAAAACAGTTAGGAGTGATGACTGTTGGTGTCTGAGTTGTTTTTGGTCCCCCCTCTGTTGGGGTACCTAGCACACAGATCTGGTACTGAACGGTGGAGCTGTGAACACTGCAGTCTGATTGGTCAATAGAGGACGCTCACTCTGCTCAGGGCTGAACTGTGGCTGGTTTTGAAGCTCATGTAACCACTGTTCATACCGTGGAGAGTTTTATTACTGTGACTATAAAAATAAAGGATGTTTTGCTGCCTCTCACAGCAGCTGGAGTCTGAGAAAAACGTACTGTTTTGTGATTGGAGGCCGAGGTGTTCTGCAGCTCTCTCAGGTGACTCAGGGCCACTGTTGTGTTTCCTTTCTCTGTCTTTAGCAGCTCCATGGACAGGCTGTCTCCTGTCACCAGCCAGGACTTGATCTCCAGCTGGAGGACAAACAGCGGTTTGTAAAGGACAGAAAGGAAAAGTGCAGAATTTCTTTGCACTACAACTGGAGTCACAAGCTGTGACAGTACTTAAAATTGCTCACCCATCACCTACTACTGGGGAATCGAGTGTTATTATAAGGGCTGATGTTGCAACAGGTTTAACTGTTCAAAATATTTGAAGGCACAAGTCAGCATATTTCAAATACCATGTAAAACCACTTCACACAATGGACCTAACTGTGTGAGGCTACAGCGAGTAACTTCCCTCTTTCATTTTTTAAATTTCCTTCCAAGAATCACTGTCTAGAAAACCTGATCGCTGTTACATAATCAGCTATTGTTTCTTGTATTGTGTGCTGTAGCAATGACTGTGGTAATGCTGCGTGAACTCACCTCTATGGGATTACTGTTCACCACCACAAATGTGATGCTGCTGGTGTCTGTTGCACTGCGAACGCCAAAGTCCAGGATGTTCTCCTTCAGACTGGGAGGCAGGACCAGAGGCTGTTCACAGCAGGCGACAAAAACAAACACCACGTTATACAGACACACTCACTAACAGTCATGACATCAACTCCATCCTACAACAGGCAAAAGAGGTCAAAATTTAGCTAAGACCTGAATCTGACTTCTTGACTTCTGTTTTACTGTAAATCAAATCATTTTGCCATAAAAAGACAGAGCTAACAGCCACAGTTGATACACTCTGGTTGTGATGTCACTGCATTCTCAGCTTAGCAGATCTCAGTCTGCCGTCTGAGCTTTTGACTCCAGTGGAATTCATGCAATTCTGTGGTGTGGTTGTTTGTTTTAAATGTATTAAATTGTAAACTAATTCCTCATTCTGATTTAGGTATAAAAAATTATAGTAAAAGGACAGACACCTAGCAAAACAGAAATACATTTAGTTCCCAGAAGCTACGGGCTGTTAAAAAAATACAGAATAAAGTTTATTCTCTCAAAGAACGAGTTAAAACGAGCAAGAAACCTGAGGGAACGTGTGTTATTAGGAGATAGAGTGGCTTATGGAGGAGAAAAAAAATGACTCATGTATCAATAAATAATTAAATAAACAAATAAATAAATGTCTTAATAAATAAAGGAATATATACGTGCTGAAATACATATTAGCAGAGACTGGGACCTCATTAACATGCAGACACAGAAATGCAGAAATAACTAAATGTAGTTGTACAAAAATGTAGAAATAAATTTATGATATTTATTTATTTATGTCCCATGAAAATAAATGTAAAAAATAAATAAATAAATGTATAAATAAATGCGGGAATATAATTAATTCTTTAAAAAAATGAATAAATACTGAAATAAATACTGAAATAAATAAATGCATAAATAAATGCGGGAATATTATTAATTCTGTAAAAAAAAAAAATGAACAAATACTGAAATACATACTGAAATAAATAAATGTGGGAATATTATTAATTCTGTAAAAAAAAAAAGAATAAATACTGAAATAAATAAATGTATAAATAAATGCAGGAATATAATTAATCCTGTAAAAACAAAAAAAGAATAAATACTGAAATAAATAAATGCAAAAACAAATAATTAAAAATAAATAAATTCATAAAACAATAAATAAATAAATAAAAAGTTTAAATCAATATGTAAATGGTTAAATACACACATAAATAAATACTGATAATTCAAACAGGACATAAATAAATAAATATCTTAAATTATTTCTACATTTTTGTACTACATTTATTTATTTCTGTATTTCTGTGACTATACTATAAATACGGTCCAATCTCTGCAAATATTTATTTTAGCATTTATTTGCTCTTTTATTTATTAATGTCTTTATTTATCTATTTATTAATACTTATGGCATTTTTCATCCTCCATAGAGGTTTCCCTATCCAAAGGCAGAGTGCCATGTCAGCATGTTTGGGTATAATGTAGGCCATATTGCAATCATTTTTGATTAAAATACCGTCACCATAAAATACTAAAAATGAAGTTATCACAACTGTTCCATCTGTGATGCAGTTTGCCAGCTATCCTAAAAAAATTAAACCCTTTTTTCTCCACTTCACAGCTTCAGCAGTTGATGCTGTAAACCTCTGTAGGGCAGTGTTGTATGAAGGATAAAGACTGTCGGTGTCTCTGATAAGACTAATTTGCTCTTTGTTCAGTGCCACTTTGATGTAAGTCAATTAGCTCCACATAAAGAGGATGCTCTCTTCCAGATAAACTGTGTGTCCTTTGTGTACCTCCAGGAAGCCCGTGTAAGCTCGGACAGGCAGGTGAAACTTGGACGCATTTGTGATGAGCAGGATGTTGCTGTCTATGTGAATGGAGGGTCGCACTGGCCGGAAGAGGAGGGAGAAGATGTAACGTGACTCGTGTGGGGGAATAAGGATGGGCGCGCTGAAGTTCTGCACCTAAAACAGAGAAGAGGAAAAGTGATGTCATAATGACCTCTGTACATACACACACATCACAATCTGAGCGACCTCTGTGAACTCATCCTGCTGACTCTCACATTAAACATGGTTTTAGCCTCTTCGGGCAGGGACACGTTGTGTATCCGGATTGCAAAGCTGAAGGCATTTGTGAGGAAGATGGGTCTGTCCACTGGGTCGACGGGGCTGTCCCTGATGTGGAACAATGTTGCTGTGTGGTCAAAGCCCAGGTAGCTGCCAGAAGACAGAAACAGACCATTTATTAGGAACATTTATCACATACATAATATATGACGCCACTCTTTCAATGTATATCCACAGAGCAACTCACCCATCTAAAACTTCTGCCTGGTAAGGGATTTCAAGCTTGGAGTAACTCTTTTCTTTCGCTTTGACAGTTATCTTACCAGAGAACTGATATGGTCTTCTTGCTTTTGAAGCTGCAAGGAAAAAAAAAAAAAAGATCGAAACAGCGGATAAGTTCACTGAAAGGATATACACGGCCCCACAAGAGGAAGTTGTTCAAACTAAAAAGTGCTCAAGTAAGTACATGATGTAGAACTGTCACGGCTGAAGAATAGCATGACCAGTTCATTTCTGTGACACACACAAGGGGGACTGACCTCTGATTCCTTTTTTAAATTTTCACCCAAGTATATGAATAAACCTAAAATTCAGTTAAAATAGGAGAGTCTAAGACAGAAGTTTAACGCACTTGTTCAGATTACTTTTTGTGCCACTGTCTGGAGTTTCAGTGGAAATGGTTCATCTAGCTGCACTATTTTAAAGTGACTCTGAACAACTGCACTTTCATCAGTTAAGATCTTTTGGTTAACTGTCTGAATCCCACAGCTGGAGGCAGCGGTGAAGGCGTATGGCAGCTCATGTTTTTAATTCTGACAATATTTAACTTTTACGGCTTAGTTTGCAATTAAATTTCCCTAAAAACATCTAATATGAATTAATATGTTAGAGCAGAAAAGATAAGAGTTGAACTAAGGAATAAAATGAAAAAGAACTGGCTGCGGCTGCTGATAACACTATCAGCTGCCCCGTCTCAAGGTCCGATTGACCGACAATATACCAGCACAAATACGCCAATAAAGTTTTGCAACTGATTAAAATTTGCCCTTGTTTTTTTTTTTTTGCATCTGATTGCAATTATCCATGTGGCAGAGTATAAATGGTGCCTTTGTGCCAAGTACACAGCAGGCAGAACAACTGCAGAGAGAAAAAGAAAAAACTAGGTGTGAAGGCATTCCTCAAAACTTCAGGCAAGAAATTTAAAGACCGAGTGAAATGAAAAATAGACTTTCCCAGTTTTAATCCCGTTTTAAGTGATCATTAATCTCTTGTTTTATGCCAAATGTAAGTCAAAAAAATCAGTACTGAGGTATTCTCCTTCTGCAAAACCAGGTAAATCTGTTTTACAAGTCTGATGACTCATCCTGCACTCCTGGGCGTTTACAGTCCAATCAGATGAGACATTGGGTGACTCGCTCGTCACACCAGTCAAATAAAACCACACTTCACTGTTCATGGGTTGTAGCAGCTAACAGAAAAATATGGAGAGAGACAGGAAGAGATGTGTGTTCAGATATCAGCGGGCAAAACCTTTGTCCTTTTTCCAAAACAACGTGGCAGAGGTCTAATTCATTCATCCCTCTCTCTCATCTTCTTCCTGATCTAACGGCAAGGGAGGTGTGTGTGGAGCCGGGAGTCTGCTGGGCTGAATCCAAATGTCCGGACTTCAACGCACTTGCGGACTTTATTGGCACGTTCCTGGGAAGTCCGGGAGTGCAGACTTTCTGTAGACTTCCAGAGAGTCCGCTTGGGATGCAGACTTCAGCAGAGTTTACTGATTTAATTATCCACATTTCTGTTTTTGAAAGCATGTAGCCTGTTTTATAGAGACGCAAGAATATGTTTTTGTTCAGTAACAAAAAAGGCCATAGACGTATTTCTATCTTGTTATCTGCAGGGACAGATGAGTAGGCACTGTTCATCAACTTATACGACATATATATATGAATATGACAGCAGAGATAGTTGATCGTTTCCATGGCAACAGGTAAAAAAGTCTCAAGGGCTGTCTATCAGCCGCTTGCAGTCTCTGCCCTTACAGACTTTACGTGATGACGGTGAATACGACATGGTACGTACAACTAAGTCCGTGACGGCTCAGTCCGCAAGTCCAGAGGGACATTTGGATTCAGCCCTGTAGATCTGTATCACATTAAACCTGCCTACTTTTTAGCAGTCCAATCAAATACGAAGGATTTGATTTAAACCTCTCTTGTATCTGTACAGAATGTTCCACTTCACGGGGAAATCTGTCACAGTACAGAAGCCAAAGATGCTCTAACTTCTCTTCCTCTTTCACTGGGACTTTAAACATGTCAGAAGAAACACGCTTCAGTTGCCACCAACTATCCGGAGATGCTGATACTTTCACCGTGACTGCAATTTTGTGAACTGGACCATTTTTGCAGTTTATTTGCATAGAAAGGGGCTGATTTTGCATCAAATGTATGCATGTAGACTAAATTTATACACATGCAAATAGCACAGGAGCACCAAGACACGATGTGATTGGCAGCGCAGTAACACAGTTCCTTTTTGTCTTATTTGTGCAGGTTTAGTGGCCGCAAAAGCCGCACAATTCTTTTGTGAATTTGCCCATTAGTTGCCAGTTTATTAGGTACACCAAGCTAAATCTAATGCAGTCTAATTGAAAAGTCTGCTATTTATCCTACACTCAAATATATCAATAATATAAACACCTGTCAGTATAATGAAATACAACAGTATCACAAACTACAGACTCCAAAACAATCATATATATTTGAATCAACAACAATGTCAAATATTGCCACATTAAAGAACAATACTTACCGTCAAAACTAATACTTGCAACTTTGGTATATCGGCTCTCCCCGGCTTTCAGTGTGACTGCTTTGAAATCTACTGTGACTGCTTCATTTGATGGTGTTGTACGTACACTCTGTGAAGTGTAAATAAAGGACGGAGTTAGACGGGCGATAAGTTAACAGTTTAAGGATATAAAAAGGCGACTACAGATACTTACTGTGATTGGAACGTCTTTTGTTCCTGAATTTAAAAGGTGTAGATTCAGCAGTTTTGGACGATCTATAGATGAGAGAGAGAACGGAGGAGTGAGCGAAAAAGCACAGAGAAAGATTAAATGTTGCTTCTTTTGTAGGACTCCTCACCTTGTGATCGCAGCGTACCAAAGTCAAGCATCTCTGTGGAGGAGTATATACCAGGGGCTGCAGAACCAAAAGAACATTCAGTACCACAGTAAATGTACGATAGTGTGGGTGATACAACTTCACAAAGGTTTGAAAGTCCACCTGATGTGACCTCCACCTCTACAGGGAGGATGATGAACTGGTCCTCATTGGGGGCATTGGTTTTGATTCTGATGAAAGCTGTGTGGTTGTCGACATCTCTCGAAGAGAAGCTGGCTCTCATCACCCCCTTTGTCTCAAATGGAGGAATCTCCTGGTGACAGAAGCTCAGCGTCAGTGACGGTGACTCAACTCCGTGTGAGACTACCGTTCATCTTCAACACAAACACTGGAACAAACACACTGAGACCTGAGACTAACCCATAATTTTCCAGTGCCTCCTTGTTGACCTGTGGGAAGCTCTAGATGAAGATCCCCACCACTGGAGTACATCTCAACAACCTGGGGTAAGACAAGAAAAGAGAACACAGCCCATACCTATCAAATCAGTCCGCCAACACATAAGGCAAAGTTCACCACCTTTTATCTGGATGTCCAGTCACGGCTTTAACTTCCTCAGTGTTTGCTGTATTGACAAAGGCAGCTGCTTTCTCCTGCTTGTGGAGCTGTGCCAGCTGTGCCAACACAGGCCAATGCCTGCAGCGGTTAGCTTATAGCCTACAGCTATTACTTTGTTAGTCAAAACAGAGCCTTAGGTGACAAAAACACTCATTCATTGGTCATCTGCCCTCTCAGTCCTACTAGTGTTGGTTGGCTTTTCCAATTCATATTCTGGAACCAGGTCTCCAGTACGCCTCTGTCAAAGTGAGGAGTCAAACTTTCGTGCATAGTAACAAATAAACGGGTCTTCTCTGGTTTGGCATCAGCAACAGCATCCAGCAAAAACTGCCCATGTAAAATGTATCCCTCTGCATTCATATTTTGGGATGACATGATTTGTTGTTGGAAACCTATCTTTGAAATAAAAGTGGGGCCATATTCACAAACATTCTCAGAACAATCTCAGAGCGCTCCTAACTTAGCCTAAAAGTTTTTAGTAAGGAGTCCTAGCTTAGGGGTGATTTAGGAAAGTTTAAAAAGCAGCTCTGAGCAAGGAAGGGACAGAGACTTTTACCTTAGTGAGGAGGTGTGGTTGACTCTGTTGCTAGGTGTGGTGCATTCTTTTAACACGTGATTGGTTGACACAGACACACCCTTTTGTGAGCCTGTAAGGTGTGGACACAGTAGAAATGAAATGATCTGCTGACTGTGACAGTGTTGTCATTGCTCATGTGATCACTCTGCTGATGGAAGGTTGAGACGTCAGACGTCATCACTGCTGCACGGTTTCATTTTTCCAGTTTTCCAAATATCTTAGTGTTGTGATCATTTTATTTCTGGTGTTAGTGTTAGGTGGGAAATGTGTGTGTATTCTCCGACCTCTTTGTGTTTCCACCATTTTCTCCTCTGATTAAGAATTTCTTGAGCCTCTTAACCCTATGGGCCCGAATCGTCCAAATTCACACCTGTTCTATTGATTTTCTCCGCAACCATGTGTCATAGCAAGAAGCCACGCATATCACGTGAAACAGCTGAACCGCAGCTTTCTGACAAGACCAAGCACTTGTTGGTAGTCTAATGTTTTCACAACGAATGCAGGGTTGCACAGAAATGCTGTCATCTGTCCGCCTGGCACAAAACACATGTTTGGACAACTGTGAAGTGATACAATGTCCCACCACCACGGTTCTTATATTGCCAGATTCCAGAGAGTCTCCCCTCTTCATATATGGCAGAAGATGTCAACTTCCAACTTGCTATGGTGAGATACATGTAAAAAATGTAAGAATTTAGTAACACAGATTTGGTTTTTTCATTGATATAAAAATTAATACAAAATACAGGCACATAGAAGGACATGTAATGATGGCAAATCTGGATAGCCCACATTGTCCTGAAAAAAACAAGATATAGCATGTGTATGTAGCCTTTATAATGACTGTGATATGAGCTTAAAAGTAAAGGCAGTAAAAATACCCCAAAAACGCCTAGGGCCCATAGGGTTAAAAGTCCTCCTCGCTGCTCCTACCAGTTTTTAACCTTAGGAGCTTTTTTTAAGGTCTAAGATGCTTTGTGAATAACTTTTATTTTTAAAAGGACATAGTCTTAACTTTAAAGGGAAATTCTAAGTAAACAGCTGGCTAACACTGACACATTTATTGAAATGTTGATTAATGTGAGTTGTCCTCATAAATGAAATAAAAGCAAGCTTTGTGAATACAGCAGCTGTTTTTTAGTGCCGTCTGTCACACGGGCGAAATCCAGCCTGTAGTTCCTTGTGCATCCAGCGCCGTCATTTGACATAATAGTTAGTAGTTGGAAGCTCCAATCTAGAAAGTTCTCCTGCTCCAGAAGTCTTGCCAGCAGTGCCTTTATGTCCAAGGATGACCTCAACTCTCCTGGTCAATATAGTGTGCACTGAGGAATTTAGTGCTTCACTTGACATCAACACTAACATGAAAGGTGGTGAGTTTTACTTTTAAGCAGCTGTTAGATATAAAAATAAATCAGTGCACATTCGACAGTTTGAGCTTTTTACCTGCAGTGGTTCACTGAACGGGTTGTGGATGTTTATTAGAGGTGAGAAGCTGCTGTTTACTGGGACTCGAGCCCCGATGAAGGGCCGCAGTCTGTAGGGGTTTGGGATGCCGACCCCAAAAACCTTCAGGACAGAGACAGAGACGCAAAATGAGTCACATTAATTCCACTATTCATTTTATAGAGGAATGAAGTATTGTTTATTTTAGTCCGTACCTGGTATGTAAACACTCCATGATGTGATGTATTAATAAATAAAGTGTTTTCTACATTCCCAACTACTCGAGCGAGAAACACGACATCGAATGACGTGTTCCCTCCTGGTGGAATTATCTGATGAGAGAACAGATGAAAAGAATTAGGACACTAAACATGATGTGCAGTACAACAGAGCAGAATACAGTTTACAGTATGTGCTGCCCCCCAAACAGCTGGGCTAGTAGCCTGAAACATCTGTACACACCTGACCTTAAAGACCTGCTGCTACAAAAACATTACAGCTACACTCTAACTTTAGCATTTTGGTGGTGACTGTTTTTGTAAGTGGTGACTGTTGAGTGGAGTTTTGACTCAGAGTCCCCTGAATCTCTTCCTGTTAGTTTACACGAACATGAACATCTGCAGACCGAAAGAGTATCTTGTTGATTCGTATAAACTGAAACATCATGTTGTGCACGAATGTAACAGAACAGATCCTCTTGTGCCATCTTCTCTGCTTCAGAATGTTCAGAGAGTCTCAAAATGCAAATAGTGGAGGGAGTGAAAGGGCAGAGGGATTTTAAAAACATTTTTAACAGCCACTTCGGCGTGAGGAATTTACTGCCCGTCAGCTAAAGGCTTGGTGGAAGTGCAGGAGCAAAAAGATAAAGCCTAATAGGAAACATACACTCTAACCTGTGCATTATTCATTTATCAAGGAAAGTTTTTTCAGTCAGGAAACCTCTTCAAGCAGGAAACTATATATAAGCTGTGCCATTTTCATCAACATCCCAGGGGCATGGGTTTGGTTTCACAAGTGAACATATATATCCTGCATTTATACACACTTAGAACAATCTACTTCCTCTTCCTCCGCATGTTTTACGGGTTAAAATGAAATATAATTAAACTGGTTGTCGTTCTTTCCATGATAATGACAGTGCTGCAGAACAAAAATAAAAAAACAGAAATACTGTTTAAACCTCTGTTGTTATTAATGCACTAAACCTTCTTCAATCTATGTTTAGTTTCCTTGACAGAGATGACAGATAATCTTGTGTTTGCATCTTTAGTACACAGAGTTCTGTGCTTTACTGCACATGCTTCACCTCTGATTGGTGATCTACTCGTGTCATTTTTAGGAGATTTTTAACTATAATTAAAGCCTAATTATTTGCACAGGATTATTACCTGGGGACCTTGTGTGATTTAGAAAATATCCTCAGTCTGTGTTTTGTGCAGCACATTCGCACAGGATAAGCAAAGGTTGTATTTTACTGGGATTTACTGACATTATTCCCTGCATTACTAGCAGTGATGTGCAGTGTTAACCTCCTTTTTTCCCTTGTTTTTTTAATGTGGGTTAAAGGTCCAGTGCGTAGGAATTAGTGGCAGATTGCAACCAACTGAAACTTCTCCCATGTGCCGAGCATATAGAGGAATTATGGTGGCCTAGGCAAAAATGCAAATGGCCCTATCAAGAGCAGTGTTTGGTCAGTCTGTTCAGGGCTACTGTAGAAACAACAAGGCGAACTCTGTGAAAAGGGAAGCTGCTCCGTATGTAAATATAAATGGTTCATTCCAAGGTAAAACGCAGTTCTTCTTTTCACACTGAGCTGATTCTACCACACATTGTCACATCATCCATTTCATCATCTTTTCAGATTTGATTTGAGCTCGCTTTTTCTGCAAATGGGTCTCCACGTTGTATAGCAAGATGAGCCTCCTGCACCACAAAATAATCCCTACAACAGCTTCCGCGATTGTCAACTGGCAAAGAGGTGTGAAGGAAACAAAAACCTAAATGCAACCCCAAATCACCAAGATGCCGATTCGCATGACGTCTGTATTAGGTAACTTGCAGTAGAATTTCTTTACTACACAGCAGATTCACACGGGATTAAGATCACAGAGAGACCACCTCTGCAATTATTTCAAATTACTTCAGGCCTTCAGGTAATACTAGTCCCGTGTGAATAGGGTTTAAAATGCACACAGGAAATAGAGAAGTGACACATAGCTGGAAACTAATAAAAGGAGAAAGAGACAACTCTGGGAACATCTTAGGAGGAAGAAGTATTATATCTTTGGAATAACATTTTGCTTTAAGTTCCCAATCTCTTCTGTGGCAGCTGTGCTCCAACTGTTTAACACATTCATTTGTTGTACATAAAACTTTACTGCATAAGAAAAGTATACTTCAAAGTATTAATAAATATCATGAAGTCAGGATACAACTAAAAAACGCTGATAGTCACTTGGTCTGATGTGTAACACGTGTGCCACTGGAACATGTGACCACAGCAGAGGTCTCTGGGGATTGTTCTCTCTCCAACTATATATGGGCCTGAGTGCAAAGAAGAATGTTGGTGAAAAATGACGCTCGGCGAAATAATCAGAAATAGATTCAAAGGTATGCATCGGTTCCATGCAGCTAATAAAGTGAACATGTATTTGGCATTTATTTAAGAAAAACACATCCATGTTAAATCAAAGCATGGCATGTCTCAAGAGGACGGGTCCAAAATAAAGCTTTCACATACAGTATGCTCTCCCATCAGGTTTTTTAGGATGAAAAATTAGCTCTATGCCTTTGAGCAAGAGGAGTGGGTAGTCTGAGTGCCTGCAGAACCAAATATTAACGGATATCAGCTCTCTAAACTGTAAACAACCTGTAATCCCTGCTCCTAAAGTTGCCAATAATTCATAGAGACGTGGCGTTTCAAATAAACTACCACACAAAGCTATAGATCCAAAATCTTCCCTTTGAACTCAACTGATAAAACCTGATGACGTCATTAATAAAAATAAAATCTGTGAAATGGAGAATCTCCCTGGAGATGTGATTTTATCTACCGTAATGTAGAAAGCCTTTATACAAACATATCTCATGACAGAGGACGAGAGGCCTCAGGTTGTTATCTTCAAACCAACACTGAATTCCTTCCTCCTGAATGTCTCTGTAAACTAGACTGTCGTGTCCTGAGGTTGAGATCATTTTTCACCGCTGATATGCACATTACTGCCCTACAGAGACATAACTATTACCACTTGGACAAAAACACAAACAACAAACATCCTCCTCTTGACATATCTTACATAATCAACGCCTTAGGGCTATACATTGACCTAAACTACTCTCTTACTCTTAAGTAAGTCAATCATGTGTGCAGAAACAGAGTGATAGAACAGGTCTTTCCCATCAGAGCAGCCTTTACATACAGTGCAGACGACATGATATATTTGCTAATACGTTCTGATGAAAAACATATATTGGAAAAGCATCACAGTGCTGCTAACAACAATTAAATCAAGGTCGTTATCGTGTTGATCTAATGCGTGCCCAAAGCCGCTATTTTGTCTTTTAACTTCTGAAAGTGGCGTGTGTGTTGTGTAGATAGACATCTGCTGCCTGTGATCACTTCGCATCTAGACTTTATCAAATATCTGACCAGCTCTGTAACCTACAAAGTGAAGGGCTGCTAAAGCTGAACTTTGAACTTAAGACTTTCTTGAACAGCAGTCTGACAAACATCGACAGCTATTTATGTAGCAGTGCTGATAAGATCAGTTCCCGTGCACAGCTCTGGGATCAGCTGGTCAGCTTTCTGTCATACCAGTCATGGTGACTGGTCAGATGGTAATATATTTGTTTGTAATAATATGACATCATGGCAGAAGCTGTGTGAGTGTGTTAACGTGATATTTTCACTGTGGAGACTCATTTGTTTAGCTGCACTCTTACACTGCACAGTCCAGTTTTCCATGACGTAGAGTGATTATTGATAACAAGCTTATTATTCTATTTTGTTCTGATAAGTTAGATCAGAGCTGTTCAGACCATTTTCGTCATAGAAATAGCTGCTGCAGCACAGAGCGAGTTCAGCTAGTTGTATGACAGTCTCTCAAAACAGATATCTGCCTATGGCCCTGATCATACAGAAAGCACTTTAGCAGCTGGAAGTGGCTTTTTGTGATTGTTTTTAAGGGGAATTAAACTTATGCGCAGAGCGGAAAAGTGCACCACATCATCTCCACTTTCTTCCCATTGTCTATTCAGATGATTTGAGAGAAAATGGTGGTAGTGGTTGCTGGATACAAAGAGCTATATGACTTTATAAACTGCAGTTATCAGCAGGCGTGGAAGCATATAAGTGCAGTACTTGAAACAGACATCATTGAGGCGAAGCTCCTGGACCAACTAGTGGTACTCCCCATGATCCACCCTCTTTTTTAGGCTCTAATGTACCCACGCAGATCTGGATACCCAGAGCTATGTGACTACAAACTGCAGTTATCAACAGGCTTGGAAGCATATAAGTGCAGTACATGAAACAGCCATCACTGAGGAGAAGCTCCTGGACCAACTGGTGGTACTCCCCATGATCCACCCTCTTTTTTAGGGTCTCATGTACCCAGTCAGATCTCTGTTTCCCTGTGCCCTACAAACTATTTGCTGACAGCCTCTCACCCTCAACCAGAGCTACAGCAAGTACCCTCAGCCTCAACATTTTAGAACTACTAATAACTGTGAAAAAAAATTAAATGGTAAATTTATTACATGGGAAGGTTAGGGTATGTAGGTGATGGGGTGATGCAAAATGCTTTCTGTGTGATCGGCGCCTATGAATGCAGAATCTGTCGGCAACAGGAACAAGATTTTGGTATCTAAAGGATTGTGTTGTTGTCCAAGTAGCACTGACTAATCATGTTTGAGCTAGTTTTAAATGTCTGCACTAAAACAGTAGGGATGTACAATATATTGATCTGGATCAATCCATCGATTCAATGATCAACAATCAAACAGCACTGATGCAAAGTCAAAACACTGATACATATCATCATCTTTAAGATTCACCTCAGCAAGTCTGTATTACCATTTCTGTCCAAGTGTGCCTCCTTCCTAAACATTCAAACAGTGCTAGCGGCCTAGCGCCAAGGAGAAAATGGCACACAGCCAAGAAAAAGACAATGAAGATATTAATCTATATCCTCTTATATCGATCACAAGCACCTGATCTTAATCAAAACTGTACTGTGACAGTCTGTGATATCAGCAAATATCATGTCATTATCCAAAGAATCAGTATAAAATCGTGACATTATTTAACTTGTGATTCACTTGGTAAACAGTCTGTGTGTAGAGCAAAAGAGGCGGGACGCGTAGGCCAAATCAAAATCTCGTAAACCATCTGACAAGAATTTAGTTGGGGTTTTTTAAAGTGTTTTTAAATGATCTCCATTTATATGCAGATATCTGTTTATAAAGATTCACCTAAATGTCGTCTGGACCTAAAACATCTACAAAAAGTTGATAATCTGACTGTAAACAATGATCAGCACACAGAAGAAGAAGCTACACCGGCTACACTGCAACCCCTGAAAATCAGCCCCCAGAGGCTAAAACATTGTCCGACCGACATCTGATGGGTTCTGAGATTGGTCGTAAGCAAACACTGAACTTAACTTAGTGCTAAAGATCATATTTTTTAGATTTTTGGGGCGCTTTTTACTGCCCTTTTATTATAAAGTAGCACACACAGTAACACACAGAACAGGGTCACGGGTCGTATTCGAACCCTGACGGCTAACAAGGACTCAGCCTACATCTAGATGGGACACACGCTGTACTGGGTGAGCTAGAGGTCGCCCCAGAGGTCATATTATTTAATCCAATGTATAAGCGGTGGTGTCTCATAAATGTGGCTATGTGTTCCCAACTTTGAGAACCATACAGTAGGTTGTGTGAATTGATAAGAACCTTTTACTCATACGTACTAGAGCTGTCAATAGCAACTGGAGGTTAAAAGATAAAACCGGAGATGGAATAAACAAAAACAGGAAGAAGCCGCATGAGGTAAACAGGCCCTTTACGTCAATGTCAGTTATTTTGGACCCATCCTCCTGGGACACTGCATCCTGTGGGTTTAAATGACTTTTGCAGTGTCTTCTAATAAATGCCAATGAAGAGTGTGTGTCATGTTCAATAACTGTGTCTAGTCCTAGTCTGGTTTACTGTGTGTTTGTGTTTGGACTGTCTCTTTATGCACTGCCTTTCATTTCTTTGGTGTGGTCACATGTTCTAATGACTCATGATTTGCATGGGGACTTCCCACTTTATCGTCAGTGTCTGTATGCTGCTGTTTACACTTCTGCTGTTGGTGTTTGAAGAAGGGCCCTGACTACTACTACTAAAAGACAGGAGGATTCAGTACACTGTGTTTTCTGATTAGTCCCTTGTTTACAGTAATCAAGCCAAGTTATCACACTGAAAGAAATGCTACATGAAGCATGATTATCAAATAACAGGGTGAGATCAACACACGCCACATGACTTAAGACGAAGGGAACTGCTTTTTTTATATAACAACAGAAAAATCTGCATTTTCAAAGTATTAGATTTGTTGTGACAAAAAAAAATAAATCAACATTATGTTTCTGAGTGAGTAAGTACTTACCCTATTCTGGAAAAAGGATGCGTGAAAATGTGCTGTTGTTGCTGATATTGATATCAAACTAATTTCTTCTGAGCTAGGATTATGTAAATAAACTTTCTCCATTTTTGGCATTCCAACGGGCCTGAAAACAAAGAAAAGAAGCATTTGTAAGAGCAAGTTAGCAACAGTGCACTTATTTTGCACTGCTAGAGGATACTCCTACTCCTTTTCCACTGAAATTAGCATGTGTATATGTTTTTTCAACGCAGGAAACCTGCTAAAAAAGGCAATAGACTCCTTTGCAATTGCCATCAAACCAAAACCAGATATATAAAAAGAAGTAACCACCATACTTATTTAGTCTTTCTTTCAGACAATTGTGCAGACTAATGGAGATCAATACTAAAGTGTTGAGACAGATGGTATCACTGCATCTCACCAGTAAAAGGGCTAAAATTAGCATCCTCACCCAGATGTTTCCATAAATGCAGATCAGAGCCGGAGCCGATAAATGCCTGTGACTACCGCAGAGTCATTTGACTCAGGTGTGAATGCTGATTTAACCTTTCCCAGATGTTAGAAGAATCCGGGTTTTAGCGGGTTTTGTTAGCACCCGCTAACAAGAGAAGGGCTCCAGACACATATATATATACACACACTTGTGGATGCCACTTCTCATAGATACCCCATATGCTGCCAAAGTCGCTCTTGCTGCTGCCTTCTAGTGTTTCAATCAAAACTGTGACTCTTACACTGCTTGTAGAAAAACAACTGACTGTTAAAACACAGATTCAAATTCTGGAGAAACGCAGATGAGAAAGAGCTGGGAGACAAATAGATGTCATGTAGGTTGTTTGGGCACAATACAGGACCAAACAAAGCTGAATGTAAACACTGTCAGAAAACAGCGGCGTGTATCACAGCCTCTACAGATGCAGTAAGTGCTGTATGTACAGCAAGGGAGGAGAGAGTGACGGTGTGTCTGCAGTTGGGACAGGCAGGTAAGCTGGACATCAGGCTAGCAGTAAACCATGAATGTAGCAGCGAGTGTTCAGTGTGAGCTACAGTTTGTCAGAACTGGTGAAGCTATTTTAGTGGTGTGTGTAGAGAAATGTTTTTTCTGTCGTCTGATGGGCCTTCAAACTATTTCTGGCACTGCTAAATCCATATAGGGGAAACACCGAACATATGAACAGACACTCCGATGGAACCTCCCTTGGATATTTGACATTCCTCTGGGTTACCATACCCGAATTACTAATTTATTGTAAAGGCCCGTACAAGTAGTTCTGCATGTTACGACCCATCTAAGGTATACGTTGCACTTTACATTACTGCTAAGCAGCATCCCACACACATCATATACTTTTTGATTCCTACCTTCCAGGCAGCCTGTGGTTTTTTATTTCAACAAGGCATAAAATCAACTTGTAGGGACTTGAAAATTTTCGATTCTCCCTGCTCACAAATACAAAATCATGCAATGATGAAGTAACTTTGGCTCAAGGACAAAAGCCATGACTGTATTGTCCTTCAAACAAGGTGGATAACAACGCATGTCTGGTTCCTCCAACATAATTAAGACATACGTAAACATGTCCATCATCTTAATATCTTAAATGAAGTGCATATAGAGTTGAGCCTCTATGTGCTGATTTATTTAAGACCTCTAATCCAACCCTGCCTTCCTTCCCAGTGTATTAGAGACAGGGTAAGAATTTCTCAAGGTTTCATTTTCATGCCCTCAAAACATTCACGGCTGATAAGTGAATTGTTTATTGAGGAAGTAGGACAGGGGAGGGCAGGCTGAGATAGCTGGGTCTCTCACTGTGAGTTAATGTAAGGGAACCCGCTCCTCTGAGAGCTGCTCAATCGTTTGCACTCTGCACCCTGTCGGGTAGGCCACACTTGAAGCTGGGTCATGCTACATGGGTGTGCACCCACTGTCAGAGTGGAATGTGATCTATTAAGTCTACCGCAGGTGAAGCTATTTGTTGGAGTCAAATGCTTATTCGGTGATGCATAGACTGTTGACAGGCAGAAGCTACACACCTCGGGGTAGCTCAAATGGTGTGCTGAGACATTATGAAGAGTTATAGGACACACTGTACAAGCAGCAGTCTGTAAACTATGCATTTGGTTTTGAAAATGTTTTGCAATTTATCAGATTGCTTCTGATCTAATATTTTGAGTTGATGAGTTTTTTCATGTCAAAAAAGCAACTTAGCAAACACAGATTATACAAAGAAATATATAATTAAATACTGGAGAAAAATATTAAAGACTCACTGTTCATGAAAGTCCAACATTGGAGGTTCAAATCGTATAGGGCGGCAGTTCCCACGGTGCGGGGACGTGCTGTGAGAGACATCAAAATGTGACAGCAGCAACAGCAGCAACAGCAGGACAGGAAAAACAGTATCCATGTTTATGTGCACTTCAAACAAATGAGAGGCTCAACACACGAGCACAGACACCGCAGTCTGTGCCCAGGCTCTTTTAACAAAGCATTAAGATGACCATGGGACCACTCCCATATAGGGCACACTATTTCCATATGTAAAATCTCCATGAAAATCCATAGATACAAAAAATAAATCAACTGGACAAGAAAACCAAACCAAAAAAACAAACACGTATCTCTCCTTGTTGCCTTCAGCGTATGGGTGTTTCTCTCACACAAAGTCGACTACTTTTGAGCATCGGCTGCACCCGTCTGGATGAGGACACACTCATAACTCACCAAACCTGTTCCACAACAGGTGTAACTTAACAATAGATATGGCCGTCCCTGCAGAGAAGCAACTCCTCTTTGTAAAATACAACAGAATGTGTGTAATGAGAGCCTCCATGTAAATCTCACAGAGAGGGAGAGAAGTTCATCAGTGATGCAGGCGTGGCACATAACCGAGCTTTATGTCATTTGATGGCTGAAAAGCAAACACCTGAGTGTCACATGCTCTGTTTACCAAGAATATGAAGCAGTTGTGGCACTTGGTTTGTGCTTCTCAAAAAAATGCATTTGAAAAACTCAACAGCAGTGTCTCTTTCCAGAAATCATGACCTAGTTGTTCAATCATCCACAGACCCTGTTGTGAGCTGTTTTACATAGAAAATATTTTCTTGCTATACCTGTGCCAACTGTATCTGTCAAGCCTCCAGGAACAGTGCAGGGCTTTGAAGCCACTTTTATATATCTGCCAAACGAAGAATTACAACTTCTGCATCTGTCACATGACGCCATTGGCCTGATAAGAACTTTTGCCATAGACTTATACAGTGAAGAAGACTTCTTTTAAGTAAATGTCACAACTCCTGTGAAATGACTCATTTCGCTATCAGGATTTGATCCACCTGGTCTAGAAAAGCCACACAATTGAAACAACTTTTCCACAAATTAGCAGAAGGCTAAACCGGAAGTTTGCCTCTTGGCTGCAAAGAGTCTCTGATGTGCCTGCTCAATGGGCCCAAACACGCAGAGGATCCGGGTAATATCATACCACAGACATTGAGCTATTTTGGCTCCAAGCACCATTGAGCAACTTCATAGGAATGACTGGAAGGTCCAATTCACTTTATACATCCACGGTATGACCATGCAAATGGAAGCGTGCATCCACTCTTGGACAAGAGGCTTGTGCGAGATGTAAACATTAATGGCGTCCTCCTCAGCTGAGGTTAACGTGAGCTAGCTCAGTGATGCTAGGTGAGCTAGCAGTAGATGCACTCTTCCTTCTGAGCAGTGGTGCAGTTCAGTAGACAGAAAATAGTTCCTGGATTAAACTGCTCACAACAAGGTCTGTGGATTATCTTGAGTAACAGGGTCATTGTTTCTGGAAAGAGACATTGCTGTGGAGTTTTTCAAATGTAATTTTTGGCACTTGGAGCACCACAAGCTGAGTGTCATCTAGTCCCACTACGTTGAAGAGAAGGCAGACATCTCTACAACTGGTATCTACAACACTCACACCAACACAATCTGGAACGTATGTTTTTGGATTTTGGTGTGAACTGTCCCTTTAAGATGGCCAAGAAAAAAACTACCTGCAAAGAAACACTATAGCTGAAATCTTTCATACCTTCACTATGGTATTCGCACCAGGATGGATGTGGTGGTACCTAATGCCATCCACTAATACACCACTCACATGCAATTGCGCTAATATCACCCTGGAGTCAGACAATTAACCGGAGATCAATTTCACCTATTTACTACCAGGCCTATGAGTATGGGAGCAGACAATGGCTGCAGCAGCGTGCTCCAATAGCAGAGCTCACAGGAGACGGGATGGATTTCCAACCCCTGAGGCGCACAGTAATCCAGACAGAGCCCCGGCCATGTACTGTTCCTCCTGGATAATCTGTCATCTGCAGCCTGTCCTCGCTTCTCCCGTTAATAGAACAACGGCTGACAAAATTCTTGCGGGATTAAGGATTCGGATGGATCCTGGCTGTGAATTCTGCGCGGCCTTTCGCTCGGCGCTTCAGAGCTAATGTGTTGAATGTCAGGGTGTAATTGGAGGAGCCGGGGAGATCATGAGGTGGGCTGTGCCTCTTGGCCTCCGCTCGGCATATGCCCAGTGTCAGGCTAACCTTAATACCAGTGCATTAAAAGAAAACATAGTGACAGTGAAAATAAATTCCTGTGGTGGTGACTACCATGTTGACATCTGTCTATACAGAAGAGTGAGAGGAGCACACTGAATATAAAGAAGAGATTGTAATTTACACCCAACAGTTCCCAAACACTACACACACACAGTGAGGAAAAGGGGAAG
The DNA here is from genome assembly GCF_011397635.1 of Epinephelus fuscoguttatus. NCBI lineage: Eukaryota > Metazoa > Chordata > Actinopteri > Perciformes > Serranidae > Epinephelus > Epinephelus fuscoguttatus. The sequence continues at coordinate 38,091,036 of NC_064761.1, forward strand.
TTGAACATTTGAAAAACCTGAAACAACACAGTCAAACAGCAAAATACCCTCCTCCCCCCTAACTCTAGGGAGCGGTCATGCTATGCCTGTGGGAGATAACCCTTTTATGGATTAAAACATACTGTACAAACAGTAAAGGCCTGCTGTTGTAAGCTGAACTGAGACACAACACACGTGTAGGGACAATTAAGGACAGAGTATTGATTATATGTGAACGTCATGATGTTAATAAGTCAACTGTGCTGTACATGTTTCCTGCCTCAAAAACAGTGCGTACTTGTTCAGGCAGTTCTACCTGTTGGACACAGAGCCACGTAGCCCTTTCCAGCAGGTCAAACATTTAAGACACACACTGCAAAATCTGTGTAGTATCTGAGCATTTCAGTGAACTTTGTACGGTTCTTAGAAAGCTACTATAGATCTCACTCTCACTCAGTCATGTTTGTCTCGAGGCATTTGAGCGATCCTCGACTAACAGGCAATGTGACCTAACCAGGGACACCTGTCAGTAGCAGAAGTGGCGCTCCGTTGGTTGAAGTAATAAAAACACACACCCATCTGCCTGTCTGCTCTGCTCTGCTCTGCTCTGCCCTGTCAGTGTGGGTACAAACTCTCAAACTCATATTGGCTGTCTCTGCGGTCTGCCCTGCCAGATCTCAACTCTTCCAAGTCGCTGTGGCAGTACAGAGGCACACTGTGGTCTGGTGGAGCAACAGGTGACACAGACTGAACAGTTTCCCTGCCGACTCGTGTCACAACCAGCATGTTTCAGAGAGCCGAGGGGGTTGTATGGGTATGATCTCAGGGGAAACAGATCTTTGCATCTTGCTTTCTCTAAATGATTTAACATTAGCACATATCTGTACGTCTCTGTACTATGGACATTATTTTTATACATTCATTCTTCATACTCTGCACCTCTGTTAGTTTTGCACATTTATGCACAAACTACCACTTCTAAAAAATGCACTGCACATTCATTTTAGTTTGAATAAACCGACTTGGCAATAAACCACATCCTAAACTGGATCCTGATTTCATGCTATCAGCCAAACATGTTAATGTGGCTTCAAGTTATCTTGTGAGTATGGTGCTCAAGCTTTTCATATTTGGTTGTTAACTGATACTTTGCGGCCAGGCAGATGCAAACAAAAAAATGCAGACCCGGGTTTGTTAGCCTCGACCAAAACAACTCTTTGTACATGCTTGTTAACATGACCACAGTGACTGATAATGCATCCCACAGTTACTTTGGTTGTTTCACCGTCAACCATTTCCGCTACAGGTGACAGTGAGTGCAAAGAACTTACACTGATACTTCCTGGTAACTAAAGATAGCCACCATTAGCTAGTGGGGGGAAAAGTGTTATCTTCTTCCTGTTTGATGCATTTCCTTTGAGCCATAATTCAAGCCTTCATTCCCCAGAGATCGTAACCAGCGTCAGACAGAAACGTCTAGTGAAAGCAAAGCTTAATCTAAATCTAAAGTGTGGTTCGTACTTGCCGTTGAGTCCCTGGCGTGAGTTTTGCATGTCAGAAATGACTAAATCAGTGCCTGCTCGTTGAGCACGAAGGTTCTGAGAGTTGTCACACCTGGTCACACACCTCTGAATTTTTGAAATTGGCACCAACTGCGTGCGCTGCGCTTGTCAATTCAACAGGGATGTCTTTGAGGGAAGGCTCACTGAGCAAGTTTGCCTGTACAATGATCTCTAATGACGACTCTTAATAATGAGACCACAGGGATGGTAGAGGTAAATTATTGGAAAGAAATCGCCACCACACCGGGGAAAGAAGAGGCTTTTACGTTGGTGTTTACTTCTCTTGCCAGGCAGCCTACTTCTCCAGTAACATTCTTCTCATAAAACTTATCAACTTCTTGCTTATCGACAGAATATTTTGTTTGTACACCCCTGACATTTCAGAGTATATCACAACAAACAACACGTCGAGCATGAACACCTCTATGCACTGTATCTTGTGTTAATATAAACAAACCTTAAATACAGATGGTGTCATTGGTGTCACGGAAAAGAAAACGTTTCCATTTCCACTTTAGGTGTGCTGTTGTGTTGTGTTGTGTCAGTTCAGTTCAAGACCTCATTCCCCTTCCAGCAACACTAGCATAAGTATGCAATCCAGGTAACAACAGCACTTGCGTACCTGACTACACCTACACTCAAATAATGACACTCAACTCCATAAACATGCATGAAGTACTTGCAGCAAAAGAGAGATGGATATTTCTGAAGCAAAACATAAAAACATACCTTTGTTGGTGATATAAACTAAAATCAATGTCAGAATCTGCCTGCAAAAGAACAGAGACATGAGCAATTATCTACATGTGTTTTAACTCATTATTACATTAGGACAGTGGTTCTCAAACTGTGGGGCGGGCCACCCTGGGGAGTCATAAAACCACTGCAGGTGAGTGAAATATTGAGTTAAACAAAGTTGAATGATTATAATTTATAGAGGAAATTAGCACAGAAGAGTTTGCTGATGTTATCGTGCTGAACTGTATTTCACTAAAATTCAACATGGATCCTTTTTTTATTAGTTACTTCCCCAACTACTGTTAATGATTGATAAAATTATTGTGTGGCAACGTTTTTTCTCTTCAAAAAAACAAAAACAAAAGGACCACTACCTTCAGAGATCACCAGTGAACCAAGTAAATGGCCTTATTTTTCCTATCTTTTCATGCCCTATAATGGTGTGACTGTTTCTGCTTCTGTGGTGAGTAACGGTTCAATTTCAAAGAGGAAAAGAAAGTAACAGCACTTACCTGTAAAAGGCTTCCCTCACCAAAATGTAAAACTTCTAGAATTGTGTCTGACTGAATGAATGCTGTAAAAAAAAACAAAAAAAAACAGGAAGACATTATAAGTATTATCACCACACTAAACAGGGGAACAATGTGTCTCTAACAACAGCAGAGTTTTTAATATTTAACCCTCATGAATTACTGGAACGAACACTGGAAGGTGAAACTATAGCAGAATTTGACATATCTAAAAATAGCATTCTGCTGGCAGCTCCTCCTCCCAAATCTCCTCAGCAGTTAGCAGTCATTATAGCTTCCTGTACTGCAAAGTTTTATTACTAGTTAAGATAACTCCCTGCGTGAACTTTAATCTCTTGTACTTTCACAGCAGACGGGAGACAAGAGAAAGATCAGGCTTGAGATCTATGTTCACAGTCTGTTTGGTGAAGTTTGGCGCCTGGGTTGTACCGAGAAGAAAGATTTCATCTATGAACACATTACATACTCGTCCATCGTGCATTTCTTTCTGCAACAGAAGCACACCCTCATATTCTTGAGTAGTGTGTTAAAAGGGTAGTAAATCTTTAGTTATCACACCATTATCAACAGGTTTTTTTAGGCACGCATGTATCTTGCACTGGCTGTCATATGACCCTCTCCAAGTATAAATCCACACACTTGGAGAGCCTAAAATTCAACTCCATGCTCAGCATTTATTACGCTTTCACTTTAATGAGAAGCTTAGCACCTGATGCCACCGAGATCACACAACAAGATCAGCCTCTGCGGGTCATGTTCACAACACACTTTCAGCATAGAAACCTGCCCTTATGTTGGATAATTAAACTGTTGCAGTGCATTAAAGCTACATATGGTAACTTAATTCTGTTCCTTCGCCTCCCCTTCTGTGAAAAACAATCATGTTCCTCCTCCTCTTGGTAGTGCTTCTAATGGCATTTGCAAGAATCGACAATAGCTGTTGGAAAACAACCAATCAGAGCCAAGGAGTGCTCTGTGATTGATGATTCTGTTACTGTGTTGCCGTTTTCTCACCTCAAATGAAAAATAAGAAAGTTTGCACCGGCTGGTGGGCAGTGTTTGGTAATGCTTTGTTTTCGCTTGATTGTTTTCAACATGGCGGTCGTGACACAAACATGCTCATTTTACAGCTAAACAGTACACTAAGGGCGCATTTACACCAGGATAGCCCGGGGGACTCGGTTCGATTGGGCGGGGAATGCCGAAAAATTTCACACCTTCATTTGGTTTGGTTCACTTTCACACTGCACTTTTTAAAGTGGACCAAACCACCTGGGCAATGTCACGCCGTTCCGACAGCTGCTCGTTTGCGGGCGGTATTGCCCAAAACCACCACTGACGAGGAAGAAAAAAAAGCATGAGGAAGAAGAAAACCTGGCTCATCGATTGGCCAGGACCGAAAAAACAGCCGGCGTGGTCACCACAAAAACACCAAACACCAAAATGCACTGCGCTCTACGTCACGTCCTCTCTTTGGTTCACTTCCCTTCTTTGGTCCGCTAGATAGTCCGTGTGCATTTCCCACTGTAAGCGAACCACACCAGGGTTCACTTGAAAGTGAACTGAGGCCCCCAGTTTTCAAGAGGACCAGGGTTCGCTTGTTTGGTCTGCACCAGAGTTCAAATGAGCGTTCACACCACTCCAAACTTACCAAACTATCCGTGGAAGCAGACAGGGGTTCGTTTAAAGCAGACCAAATAGCGGCAGTGTGAATGTGTCCTAAGATATGTTTATAAAAAATCTGAGGTGGGAAATAGGGCATGCGGTTAAAGAATCTTGATTCATACTCGATCAGCTGTGCCGAGTTTGACAGTTTGACCACAGTTCATGAGCAGTGATAGACAGCTGTGTTCGAGACTCCTCAGCTCTGAATGATTGCTTCCATTCAAGCGCAATGGATTCTTGCAAATGCTATTAGAAGTACAAAGAGGAGGCAGTAAAAGTTACTAACTACAGCTTTAAAGCTACAGTTGCTAACTTTTATTAAAGTAACTTTGTGTCATATTTGCTAAAACGGTAAAAATATTGTCAGAGAAAAACATGAGACACACAGTCAAAAATTCATATCCCTACTCCCCCCTCTGACTGCTTCTCATGGCATTTGCTAGAACCAGATCGCAGTGCAGTCAGCAACAACCAGTCAGAGCAGTGTGAGTGTCTAATGCAGGTGTTAATCATGTCAACTGCCCCATGACCTATGATCAAACCGTCAAACTAGTCAGCACTGATCAAATATGAATCAAGATTCTGTTTGTCACCTCCAGTGTTTTCAGAAACATATCTTTGTCACTGTTTAGCTGGAAAATGAGAAAGTAGTCTGGTCTGGTGGGCAGTGCTTGGTACTCCCGTTTAACTGTATCCAACATCTGAGGTGAGAAATAGACAATGCAGTAACAAACAAAATCTTGATTCATATTTGATCAGTGCTGCCTAGTTTGACCGCAGTTAACAAGCGGTGGTTGACATGATTGACAACTGTATCTGAGACTCCTCCGCTCTTAGATATGCCACAAGGCAACAGAGTAGGCAGAGGAATAGGTTTTTTTCTCTCCACAGATGTGTCTCATTAAGTGCTGTGTGACTATAGAGACCATTTCAGCAAATATGAAAGAAGTTATTTTTTATAAAAGTGATCAACTGTAGCTTTAATTCGAGCTGGTCAAGAATCACGTTACATCAAAATGCATCAGCAGAGCCGGGTGATCTGATCACCCCATGCAACAACTCACAGTTTCATTTCCGTTTTAGATACCACCACTGACATTACACGAATACTACACCACACGCCATTAAAGCTATTCTGCCATGTGTGAGCATCTGGTCAGAGTTGGATTGAATGTTTCAAGTTCAAGTCAACTATTTTGGTAAGAATATGGTGGAAAGAAATAACTTTTCCAACTGTACCTCAGTGGAACATGCAGGACTAAACAAGGGAAGGCAATAATGAAAGTTACACAGGATTACCAGAACCCTGACTGTCTACACAAAGTGAAACTTAGTATTTTCAATCACTTTGAACCACTACATCTCATGTTATTTGGCATATGGTTTAGAAAACCACAATCAAAACAACAAATAGGACAATATCCAAACTGTCCTCAACAAAAATTCTCACTGGTGCTATTCTGCCTAAAACATCCAGTAGCAGTGGGCCTAAGGCCAAGTGCAACCGTGGGTTTCTTGGTGATTGTCAAGCTGAAAGTAAGCAGGACCCGTTTTTCTCATAAATCACATCATTTCTCCTGCCTGTGTAAATCTGTACTGATTTAAATAGTGAAGCATAACTAGCAGTGATCTTGTTAACACTGCCTCTGTCTCCTAAACTTGCAAAGTGACCTCACAACATTTGCCAAATAACTTCCTTTATCGCTCAAGTACATTTCTTGTAGGATAAATGCTCAGATTGTGTTGCAAGTGCATGGACCCAGTGTAAACAATTTATAGGCACCAGACACGTTTCAGAGTTGCCACAGTTTATCTTGGATGTGTACTGCAGCTGTCCACTCACAACCAGCAGACTTATCACTGTGACCTGACATGATCAGTGGATCTGACAGCTGGACACTTCAGTGCGCTGGATAAATAACATGCGGCTGTCATTTGGCCCGTGACCAATCAAGTGGCAAGCTGGAACCAAACCCAGCATCAAAATCAAAACGCTGTCAGCCACGTTTGCAAATAACGGTCACCTGACAGATTCAAACATTTCCTTTTCTTGAATCTAATTTGAGGAACTAGTGTCAGGCAGCCACGCAGCGACAGAGAGGCGATGCTGCCATTAGTGTTGTCAGAAATGTATTATCTCCGGGTAAACCCCTTGAGATGTATCGTCTCATTTCTAAGACTCACCAAACAAATGGGAAACAGAACAGTTGAGACAAAACAAACATCCAGCAAATAATCAAACAAACAACACAGTAAGTCACAACACAAACAGAACAAACGGAGAGAGTTACAACCTCAGACTAAGCACAATCAAAAGATAAAGGGTCCATCCATAAATAAACATGGGACAAGCAATTTAAGATGAGATAAGCAGAATGCTGACAAACTTTACAATTAACTTAACTGAATCAGAAAAGCTTTTTAGCAGCTTCCCTTGATATGAAATGAGCCATAAAGAGGATCTGATCTGAGCGTCTTGGTGAGTAATATGTCATATGAGGAGCAGAACTTTGTTTTGGCAAAGCATTTACAATAAACTGACACCACTGGAACTGACGTCTTGTATCTAAAAGGAGCCACCTGAGTGTTTAATATTGTGCAATGGTATTTAAAAGAGCATCCTAGTAAAAGTCTGCAGAGTCTGTTATAAATAATACTGAAGGTAAGATCAGTTTTAGAGGTGCTCACGTTAATGCTATCAGTGTAGTCCATTACTGATAGTATAAAGTATCTTTCTGACATTAAACCTAAAACAATGTCTTAAAACATTGTCTTTTAATTCAAATCATTTAAGATCATTCAGTAGCTGACACAAGCTAACATTAGAGCTAGCCATGATGCTAACAAGCTGCTCCTTCCGTCTCTGCCTTGTATTATTTTGCATGTTTGGTGTTAGCTTAACTTAGCCTTATATGGACGGGGTGACAACATGACAACAAGCTACAAACGAAGCTAACGTTTACTGTAACGTTAAAGGCCACATATAGTTAGCTAACGGAAGGTAGCACTTTCATTCTGAACTAACGCTATGTGCCAGTTCAACCGTCAACCTGACCCAGCGCTCAGTGACATTTCGTTAATGGCAGAGATAAGTAAGTACAGTTGAGCGGTGTTGGAGAGGTGTTAATGTCAGCGAGGCAGCAGGCTAGCTGTGTTAAAGTTGGCCCGTTGATGTAACCTCAACCCACACTTCGTAGAAATGTCTACGGAAGTTAGCGCTAGTTAGCTAATGCGGACGTAGCCAGCTAAGTTACAAACCTTGTTTATTGGCCCGCGTCGTGTGAATAAAAGCAATAAATAACATCCTCAATAATCCGATACATGGTGTTCTTGTTCTTGTGTTTGAGTGGCGAGAACTCTGGGCTCTTTCTTGACTCGCCATGCTGCAGTTCTGTCTGTTACGATAACAACCGAGCGAGTGAGCGGACATGCCCGTGTAAACCTCTGCTGACTCTGTCAATCATAGCCGTGAAGGAAAAAAAACTGAGCAGCAGCTAACTACTGAACAGGACGTTGGCCTCTCTTCTTCTTCTTCTTCTGCTGCTGCTTCTTCTTCTTCTACTCTTTCTCTTCCGCTTCATGGGTGACGCGTCACAGGCTGACACACAGCGGTGTGTGCTGCTGCCTGCTGCAGCGGAGTGAACGGGCTCTACATCACAGTAACTCATTAACATCATTATCTTAATTTAATTTAGTTTAATTTAATTTAATGTTATTTTATTTTTATATATTTTATTGATTTTTTTTCAATAATCTGTTTATTGTTTTCAACATTATACAAAGATAAACATATAGAATAGTAACTCATTCAAAAAATTCAGTTTTATCTCATTTTTATATATTTTATTTAATTTTTTTTCAATGTTTTGTTTATTAAGTTTTCAATATTATACAAAAATAAACACATGGACATTATTATTATACATTATTCATTTAATTTAATCTAATTTAATTTAATTTTATTTAATCTAATCTAATCTTATTTAATATTATTTTATTTTTATATATTTTATTCATTTTTTTCAATAATCTGTTTATTGTTTTCGACATTATACAAAAATAAACACAAAGAATAGAAACACATTCCAGAAAAGTCTACATTATTCATTTAATTAAATTTTATTTAATCTAATTTAATTTAATCTAATCTTATTTAATTTAATGTTATTTTATCTTATTTTTATATATTTTATTGATTTCAATAATCTGTTTATTGTTTTCAACATTATACAAAAATAAACACACAGAATAGTAACTCATTCAAAAAAAGTTTACATTATTCATTTAATTTAATCTAATTTAATTTTATTTTATTTAATCTAATCTTATTTAATGTTATTTTATTTTTATATATTTTATTCATTTTTTTCAATAATCTGTTTATTGTTTTCAACATAATACATAAATAAACACAAAGAATAGTAACACATTCAAAAAAAGTTTACATTACTCATTTAATTAATTTTATTTAATCTTATTCAATTTAATCTAATCTAATCTAATTTTATTTTATTTTATTTTTTATATATTTTATTCATTTTTTCAATAATATGTTTATTAAGTTTTCAACATTATACTAAAATAAACACATAGAGTAGTAACTTGTTAAAAAAAAGTTTATGTTATTCATTTAATTTAATCTAATTTAATTTAATCTAATTTTATTTTATTTTATTTTATTTTATTTTTTATATATTTTATTCATTTTTTTCCAATAATCTGTTTATTAAGTTTTCAACATTATACTAAAATAAACACATAGAGTAGTAACTCATTCAAAAAAAGCTTACATTATTCATTTAATTTAATGTAATTTAATCTAATCTAATCTAATCTAATCTAATTTTATTTTATTTTATTTTTTATATATTTTATTCAATTTTTTTCAATTATCTGTTTATTAAGTTTTCAACATTATACTAAAATAAACACATAGAGTCATAACTCATTCAAAAAATGTTTACATTATTAATTTAATTTAATTTACTTTAAGTTAATTAATTTAATTTAATTCAGTTTTATCTTATTATTATATATTTTATTTAATTTTTTCAGTGATTTGTTTATTAAGTTTTCAATATTATACAAAAATAAACACATGGAATACAATATGTATGAATGTTTACAAAAGTCTTGCAGTTTCTCACAGCAGTATATACTGCTGCCTGCTGCAGTGGAGTGAACAGGCACAGTCACAGTAACTCATTCAAAAAAAATGTTTACATTATTAACTTAATTGAATTTAATTTAATCCAATTCCATTTAATTTAATTCAATATATTTTTATTTAATTCTTTTCAACAATCTGTTTATTAAGTTTTCAACATTATACAATAAAGAACACAGAATACATACAATATGTATGAATGTTTACAAAAGTCTTGGAATTTCTTTAAAATACATACATGCATGGTGACAAGCTGTGTCAAAACAGTTGAAAAATTATAGCACACACACACACTCACACATGAAGACAAAAATAAATAAATAGGGACACAAACAGCAATAATAAATAAATGAAAAAAATGAAAAGGGAAAATACGAAAAGAAAAAAGAATAATTTACATTGGGGGACTATATGACAGACACTGTTACAAGTCCTTCATTGCATACAGTATATTACATTTACTTTGTCTTTATTAAGTTTAAATGACTTTTATTGCAGAGGTTGCTATTATTCTTCACCAGTTATGTCCACCAGTAAGATAAATCATTACCCCTAAGATATCTGAAAAATTGAATTGAATTTCCCCTCAGGGATTAATAAAGTATATAAAATAAAAAATAAAATAAAAAAATATCTTATAAATGGGCCCCAGATACATTGAAACCATTCTTGTTTATTCCTGATTGTGTATGTAATTTTTTCCAAAGGAAAACATAAACTAGGTGTCAGCAACCTTAACTATCAAAAGAGACGTTTTTGACCAAAAATGATTTTAAAAAATCTGCTTGGAGCCACAAAACATATTTGAGCCTTATGGTAACACTGCATATTAAGTCTAAATTAGCCTTTCAACATTAAAAATAGATATAAATTAGCATTGAAAAATCTGTTTTACCATGAACACAGCCTATGTCCTTGCACCTACTGTTATGTTATTTCAGTCTTCAAGATAAATACTACAACACGTGGTTGCTGTTGGAAAGTAAAATCAGGCTAATGGTTAATGGTTGACGACAATAAAGGTAAAAGATTGTTGATAAACTCAGATAATATGAGACCAGCTTTTAAACATGATAAGCCATGTTGTGTTTGGTAAAGACAACACTCTGTGGAGTGTTTGGGCGTGTGACTTACAGTTTGGCCTCTGGCCGTAAAGGCAGTTGACCTTTACTGAGAGGTGAATCCATGAATAGAAACAGGAGTAATTATTGTAATTTATTGTTGACAGGGTGTCATGTTTCCCTCTTAGTCTTGGTACAATGAAAGGAAAATTTGCCAGCTTTTTTGGGGCTAGAGGGAATATTTCTTGACATCCACCATCAGCAGATTGTATTACTGAAGAGCACTCGTAGTGAGACACAAATATATTACTTGTTTGATAATAACAAGGGTGACAAAGGTTCGCTATCTTCTGCTGGGTGTAACTCTTCTTCTAATTATCAGTACAACCCTGTCAATGTGCTTTTTCTGTGGCAGAGGAAGATCAAAAGTGATTCCTGATAATGCGCTCTGGTTTTGAGTTTTGCTACTGTCACTGAACCATCGCTGATTATCACAGATTTTGATTTGTTTGCATACAACATTCATAACAATGTTTTCTTTGCACAGCTGTAAGCTAACTGTGTGATTCATTAGGTTTAGTCATTAGTGTGGCAAACCAAAACCACGGACAAGAGGTTCAGATACTATTAAGGCATCTCCTCCTGAGACCTGAACTTTTGTTTGGTATGCATTTGAATTTCTCCTCGCTATTTGGGACCAGTAGGACCTGATAAGTATAGAAAACTCAACACTGTCAACTATAGTTAAGTCCCAACGTCCCTGATTAACAGCGTCTTAGCTTGTTACTGTTGCTAAAATTGGTCAAATTTGTTGCCATTTCAAACTATGAACTACATTAATTATAAATAAACACTTCCATTCATAAAATGTGATCAGGTTTTGGACCTTGTCCACTTTTGTGTCGGGATCAGTTGCAAACTGACTTGGCAGAGATGGCTGCCATCTTGTTTTTACATGGATTAGTGTATTGTGCTCTTACTGCCACTAGATGGCACAAAAAGTGTCCACGAACGAGGACAACAGGTCTAAGTTAAGTAGAATGAAGTATAAGGTCAAGTAAATCCAAAACTTGATGTCCACATATGAGGACACAGGAGGATATACACACAGGAAGCAGTGCTATATTAACAATATGATTTTTGTTAGAACAAAAATATTTTCTTGAATCAAACCAGCTTCATGCAGGAAGGAACAGGTTGGTTACAAACATCTCCACAATGGGTTAACAAAGCAAAGAAACACATCAGCCCATGGCGCTTCATGTTGCCAGGGTGAGCAAAACCAACAAAGAAAAGAAAGACAACATCAAGGCAGTGGCTCACTCGTTACCCGCAACTGCTCAGGAAGCTCTTGTGGCAGCAATCTGTTATACTTTTGTTTTGATCCAGGGGGACATATTGGCAACTGTAGTTCTCCTGTACACTCGGGAACATGGATGTATGAAGAGAACTGGATACAGCGCTGGAGATGGAGCCCCATTCATTCTTATGAAAGTTGCTCAGTGGTGCATGAAGCCAAAGAAGTTCAACTGCCTCGTACAGAATTACCCAAATGATCAGCGCAGCTTTCGCACAGTTTGGCCCATAGAGCAGGCAGACTAGAGACCTCCGCCAATCGAGGTGGCTACAACCGGTTTAGCACCCCGCTAACTTGAATGGGGATAAAATGATTCAATTATGTGGCTCCTGTAGACTTCCCAGATGTTATCGAACTGAATGGATCAAATCCCGATCATGGATAGAGTCATTTCATGGGGGTTGTGATCTTAAAAAAAAATGTATCCACTGATTTACAGATGTCTCTTTTGCCATGTAAGTCAATGGGAAACAAGTCTTTTCCACCATGTGGCCACCAAGTAAATTGGCTTTAAAGCCTGGCGCACTTCCTTAGAGCCTGCTTGGAACACTGGAGATGTTTCAGCTGGTTGCAGTCTGCAGTCTCACCACTAGATGCCACTAAATCCTACACACTACACCTTTAAGGGAAGTTTTGAATGCAGAATTTTTTACCTGTAGTGATGTATTTTCACAGTATGGTACTTTTTTTAGTACTTTTACTCAAGTAAAGGATCTGAATACTTCTTCCACCACTGCAAGGTAGTATTATTCCATGATGACAATACTTTAAGGATGCAACAAACAATTATTTTTACTATTGAACATATGCAAATATGACTGATTGTTCAGTGAATGCAACTGTTGTCTGACAAACAGTGGAAAACCAGGAGATGGTTAGTTTTCTATGACAGAACATTAGGAAACTTGTTAATATGCACAACTGATGGGCTGGTACCGGTGAGTTTGTTGTATTTTTGCTTTTAACTGACGTCATCAATTATCAAATTTGTTGCCAAAACATTTTCTGTGTGTTGACTGATCCTTCAGCTAATCTCTTCAGCTGTAGAACACTTGTTGGTTTACTGGGTGCCTGGGGCAACAGTCAAACTGTCGTGTATAGGGGGGGTTAATAGGGTTAATTTCTGCCCCAGGGGCCCCACAGGAGGTCAGCTGAGGATCGTTTACTTGTTGCTGTGGCCTGCGGCTAATGAAGGAAGCAGGTATCCTGACTGACAGCAGAGTTTGGAAACAGTCAGACCCACCTTCCACTAACTTTATTCAAGTAAGAATTTACAGCAGCACAGATCACAGCACACACAGGAATGTTCACATTCAAGTTTCTGTGAAGCAATCCATCATCAATCCATCCAGCAGAGTGTCACAAGCATCAAGGCAGGTGTTCATTTTAAAGCTAATTTATTGCTGTCTGTCATCTCTGAGAGATGCTTTGCTTCACTCATAAACAGAGGGAGTTGAGATGGTGTGAATATTTAGAACACACGCTACACAGCAAACAATGAGTTTACACAGTGAACACGTTCATTATAATTACACCTAAGCATGCTATGGTTTTATTAATGTTCTGACTTATCTATGGGAAAGTTTGGGGTTATTGTTGACTGGGAGAAAAGTTGGTTTGGGACAAGCTGCTAAAACCAACCAACAGGTAAAACCAGATTCATAAAAATGGTGCAGAGGTGTGTAATGTTCTGTGTGTACAGTATGTGTGCATAATGCTGTAGCAGAGCTATACAAACAACTACGCCCCTTATTAAGTGGCTAAATATGGAGGTTATATTATTCTAATATTCACGACAACACAAAGAAAATAATAATAATTAATATCTTGAAGAAAAAAGATATGTGTGGCTGCACTGTAGTTGTGCCAAATTATAGTTACATAACACAAGTGCCACACCTAAAGCCATTGTTGATGCTTTATATCTGTGTTTTTCCCTCCTATTAAAAGTCAAAATGTCATCATGACAAAGGTCTGTTTATTAACCATCACTGAACCAGCTCTAAGAACACATGGTTGAGCTGGTGAGTGTCATTTCTAAAGCTTCCTGCAGAGGGCAGAGATGTAATAAAATACATCTGACAGAGCAGGGCTTTACTTAATTAAATGTCTCCATCTCCATTTAGGCTGAGAACAATCAGGCATTTTAATTTGAGACAGGTAGGGAAAGAGTGAATAGTTTGCAACATGACTTGTACTTACAGTTTGCTCCTTGTTTGACACTGGAATAGAAAAGTGGAAAAAATAAGTTGTGGAGGGGGTTAGTTAGTGTGATAAATGGGACTATAGTCTTGCAAATCTTTCTGACTCACTGACTTTCATCCATTTTTGCGTCAAGAATTGGTACTGCAGTTTTTGTTCTCATGCATATGGACGCTCTGTCCTCCCATTTAGTCCTTTCTTACTTTTTAATGTACTGTTCATTACACACCTGCACATACGTTCCCGTTTATTTTAAAATACTTGCACATCACTGTGAGTATATATACACTCTAAGAAATTATTCATGTGGTTAAAGGATAATGCTTAAATTAAAGAAGTTTTTCAGCATAAAGAATTACATTTGTTACATTAATGTGTTTTAGTCAGTTGACAACTTATTTTTAAGAAATTGGTCAAAATCCAAAACACTTCGACATTTTTGAGTAGGACGGAATTAAAGTAAATAAGTTAGAATATCTTAAATAAAATAATTTGACCACTTAAAATCACCAAAACTTTTGATAATTACTGAGTTGGGTTAACATAATTAAGCTTTTCCAGGTCAAAGCAAATCTTGTTGGTTGTACAAAAACATACTGAATGTGTCAGATGATGAGAGACTCATAGAACTGACTCGATGTCAGATTTGGAACTACTTAAAAAGCTGCATGCAAATTATTACACTTTTTTTCAATCAAAAACATTTTTGAATAGGACGGAACTAAAGTAAATAAGTTAGAATATCTTAAATAAAATAATTTGTCCACTAAATATCACCACAACTTTTGGATAAATATTAAGTTGACTGAACTTAATTAGACAGACAGACAACCACTCACACCTACGGACAATTTAGAGTCACCAATTAACCTGCATGTTTTTAGACTGTGGGAGGAAGCTGGAGTACCCAGAGAAAACCCACACTGACACGAGGAGAACATACAAACTCCACACAGAAGGGCTCCCCCACCCTGGGTTTGAACCAAGAACCCTCTTGCTGTGAGGCCTACATGGATTTCAACCATCATTCATTTTCTCATGGACGCCTGTGCTTCTTCTACTGTGACATGTCAAAATGTCTGACTCCTCACACCTAAGCTGCTCACAACAGACGGTAGAAAACCTTTGATCTAACCAGCACAATTCGCCAAAATGTTATTACATGTAAATAATTTACAAGATGAAAACTGTGTTTGGTCTAAAAGCCTTCATGTAGCTTAACTTGCAAGTCTGCAATGAAACAGGTCACATGTCACACACTTTTAAAATTGGGTAGTGTTCATGTGGGTGTAAAGGACAGACTGAGGATGTAAAGGACAGAGACACTTGTTCTGTCGTCTGATTACAAGTAGGAACAGGAACAAAATGCATGGCTGATTACAGCACAGGTAGATATTAGAGCATTATCCAACAAACAAAATCAACGGAAAGCCTCTGTGACTGTAGAGTAGAGTTCTAGATTTTCCTTGCATGTTGTGTTCGACGTCTCTGGCAAAGGCTCACAAATTTGCCCTTGAGGTTGTCATAGCAACCCAGTGTAAGGGTTTGGTGGAGAATACATCATCCTCTCTGTTTGGAATAAAACAATGACAAGGTACAAGTAATCAAGCCCAGCATCTGATGAACAGGGTACATCTCATCAGCACAAGAGGACTCAGAGCAACGCCACGGCCACTTAAACTGATATCAGCTGCCAAGACACAGCTGAGAGCCTGCTTAGTATGTAGCCTGTGCTCTGGTTTACATTACAGGCATGTATGGGATGTTTTGTCCATTTTCTTCATTAAAAAATGTCATTGTCTGAATTTTTGCTTCAAGATATATTAACTCTACTATGTACCACAGATGTATCATAGATTTTAAAGCTCCTGAGGCTTCTTTTTTTTTTTTGGTGTGTGTCCTTGTCACTGATCCTGTTTGTGATTTTCACGGACAGGATCTCAAATCACATCTCTGCTTTTTTCTCCAGCATGCACTGGGGCGGTTTGCTGAGTGTGAAGCAGTTGGGATGAGAGTCAGCACCTCCAAATCTGAGGCCATGGCTCTCTGCCGGAAACCGGTGGATTGCCCTCTCCAGACTGGGGGAGAGTTACTGCCTCAAGCGAGGGAGTTCAGGTATCTTGGGGTCTTGTTCATGAGTGAGGGTAGAATGGAGCGTGAGATGGATTGTCGATTTGGTGCGGCTTCTGCAGTGATGCGGGCGCTGCGCCAGGCTGTCGTGGTTAAGAGGGAGCTGAGCCAGAAGGCGATGCTTTTGATTTACTGGTCCATCTACGTCCCAACCTTCACCTATGGTCATGAGCTCTGGGTAGTGACCAAAAGAATGAGATCGCAGATACAAGCGGCTGGAATGAGTTTCCTACGTGGGGTGTCTGGGCGCAGCCTTAGAGATAGGGGGAAGAGCTTGGACATCTGGAGGGAGCTTGAAGTCGCCAGGATCCTCCTGGGCGCCTCCTGCCGGAGGTGTTCCAGGCACGTCCCACTGGTAGGAGGCCCCGGGGCAGACCCAGGACACATTGGAGGGATTACATATCTCGTCTGGCCTGGGAACACCTTGGGGTCCCCCAGGAGGAGCTGGAAAGCTTTGCAGGGGGAGAGGGACGCCTGGGGTGCTTTGCTAAGCCTGCTACCTCCTGTCATGTAGCTGTCCCTTATTCACTCTCTCTACAGCAGGGGATGGCACTTCAAAATAAAAGCTCTGTGCCAGAAATTCACTGTACTTTAAGAGAAAGTGTTTTTTTACAATCTTGACACGTTTGTGATTCAGAATGGACCCATGACCCACCTCTGGACTCCAACCCACCATCTGGGAACCACTGGTCTGTAACACACCTCAGCTACAGAGTCCTCACTCATGACTTTGGTCAGCAAGTTCACACTGTTGCACTTTGTTTTATGGATTCTGTATCATGGCTTTTATGACTTCCTGCTTCCTTCTCATTTCTACAGAGTCTATATCTTTCTCAAGGCACGTGGAATACTTTTTATATCCTGTTTTAATTTTCATTATAGACAATATAATTACATCAATGATGTGTTGTCATGCTGACTTTGTATTGCTTCAAGTTTACTGCAGCTTGGTTTAGCACTTGCTTAAGCAAAATTTTCCTCCAGGGACAGTCAAATGTATCTTATCTTTTTTCCCCCTTATCTTAACCAAAAAGTCCCTTACTGATAGAAAGCCTTCTAGGAAATCTTCTTTCAGTTGCGTAACCAATGTTATACTTCTCTGTGCTTTAGACTTCAATTGTTGTTGTTTTTTGTAGTAGTTAGTTAGTTAGTAGTTATCATAGTTGATGTTCTCTAGCGGCATACAAATCATAATTTCTGATGTCCACTTTGATATAGAGAGGGGGGAAATCTGACTTTCATCCATCCATCGTCGCGGAGGCAGCAGGCCGAACAAAGCACCCAAAACATCCCTCTCCCCAGCAACACTTTCCAGCTCCTCCTGGAGGACCCCAAGGCGTTTCCAGGCCAGACGAGATATGTAATCCCTCCAGCATGTTCTGGGTCTGCCCCGGGGCCTCCAGGTCAATGCAACATACTTCCTGGCAACAGCAAGAGCTATATCGATAAATTTCCTAGAGCTTTGATTTAGTTTCAAATTTGTAACAGTTCCTGGGAGAAAAGTCCTGGATCATAATTTTATTGAGTGTGTGACACAAATCAAACCAAAATGTTGTAACTGTAGTGCAGTGCCACATGCAGTGTAGCATCTGAATCAGAAATTTGAAATTGTAGGATTATACTGGTGTAACTTTTGAAGGGTTAGGTACAGCTGATGGAGAAAATTGTAGATCACCAATGGAAATCTGGCATTTTCAGTGGCGAACAAACTCTTCTGACATAAATCTGACCATACATCTTCATCTTCATCTTCATTTGAAGTAATACCTAGGCCAGATTCCCACCTCTTAAATCTGTGTACATATGTTTTGGGCATTATTCAATCATTAATCATTCAGTTCAATCACTGCTTATTCCAGAGTGAGAGATGTTTGTTGCTAACCAGACCTGATCACATCAGTTTGGATTCAGCTCATTGTTGAATGGCTGAGGGTAATAAATGAAGGGGCTGTGCAGTCTGATTGACTTGGAAATGCGCGGGGAGGCCAGCGTGTAGGAGACAATCGTTGCACTGGTGCACTCTGGGAAAGCCAGGGTTTAGGATGCAGTAATTAACACAGTGCCTTCTGGCACAGATGTAAAGAGGCTTTCAATCAGATCTCTATGCACCTGGAGACTAAACCTAATGAAGGCTGGAGAAGGGGAGAGTGATTGGTGACCACTTCTTGATTTTGTTTCACCATAGCAGCATCTGATTAAAATACTCTAAACATATATAAGTGGTTTTAGTTTTTTATGACCTCACCACTAAAGGGACTGTATTATCTGTGACTTATGCTTTCCAACATCCAGCACAAACATTAGATCATAAGCTTTCGAATGCAGGATTATGTCTAAATCAGACATTTGAAGAAGGGTACAGAAACGTTATTTCTGTCTGTCAGTGTCTATAGACTCTCTGTATGTAAGCACCTTTTCTGTGTATCCAGAACAGTGTTTCTATTAATGGATTGCCCTAAACCCACTCTCAGTGAGGACAATCCAAAGTCTATTACAGGGCTAATTCCCTTCAGTTTGAGAGGACCACAGACGCCCACACACACAAAACAAACCATTATCAGACACGGCAGCAGTATTGTTCATATCTGAGCTACAGAGATGATTTCTATAGATCATTATTAGAATATCTATAAGTGAATATAATATCAGAGATCATATTCCACATTGGTGGCCATAGATAATCCTGAACAGCTGGAGTCTTGCTCTTCATTTAGTGTAATATTGAAACAATGTTCAACAAAAGCGACGAATCTTAAATTGACCACGTCCATGAGGGGGCATTAGGAGGCTGAAATAGGTGCTCAAGTCTAAGCTGGGATTAGCGGTGCAGCTCCGTATATTGCCAAAGGATTTCTCTTTTAACCTTATGCCTTCGGGTGAGGTGGAGGGGGGGCGGGGCTACTCTGTGGTGCTGAGCTGGTGTGGTGACAGCAGAAACATTAGGTTGTGGGATGCTTCTCTCAGTCTGCTGCCCTAATTATTTTAATTAATATGTTATGTATGTTATATTTTATCCCTATTTTATATCTATATGCCTACAGTATATCTATATAGACTTATATTTTAACTTACACTATTCTATGTCTTAGAATATCTTTTATTTTACTTTACTGATTTATTATAACATATCTAATGAGCATTACTGGAGGAAGATTTTCATTGCCAGCAACTGCCTTTCAATTGTTGTGACAATAAATAACTTGAAATTTCCAAAACCAATCTCATGTGTGGATACAATCATTTTACTTGGCCTTTTCTTATAAATCCCATGTTAATGTACAAAAACACTACAGTATCATCTTAGCGTACCATAATGGAAAGGGATGTTAGACTACCTAGCAGTGGTGGAGGAAGTACGCAGATCTTTTACTCAAGTAAAAGTAGTAATACTATAGTGTAAAAATGCATTCAAAACTTAAAATAAAAGTACAAAATCATCAAAGTGGGAGACGTCAACTGTGACTCTGTGCCTCTTCCTCTTAATGGAAAAATCAAAATAAAGTCTATAATTATAGACTTATAATTATAGATGCATAAATGTGTTCATCACTTAATGTTGCAGATGGTAAAGATTGGGGTGGATAACCTGTAATGATATATAACCACCCATTAGTTTATTCATATTTTGCACTGAAAATCTATATTCGCAAAGTAACTAAAGCTTCAAAATAAATGTAGTGGAGTAAAATGTACAATATTTCCCTTAGAAATGTAGTTTATATTCTATGTTTGCTTTTATTTATTTACTTGGTCTGCAACGGTGTTTGAGTGGGTGGAACATGTCAGGTGGTATCCACATGAATGGCAGAACCAAAGGTTTCCCAGCAGAACAATGCATTGGAACAAAGTAATCAAAGTTATTCACTTCAACTGTCAGTGGTTTGAATGTTTTGGCTGATCGGTGTGTACATATATATGCATACATATGTGTGTGTGTATATATATATATTTAACTTTTTATCTTCATATTTTGTGCTTGTATGTTTGAGATATTTTTTATCTTATATCTTTATATTTGTAAGTGTATGATGGCACCTTGGGGCTGGGAGAAAGCACAATTTCGTTCCCATACTCTGTATGTGGAAATGACAATAAAGTTGAACCTGACTTGAACTTGACATATTAGCATCAAAGAAAAGTTCATTTCAGAAGCACACATATATCATATAGTTGGATTACACTACTTATTATTGATGCATTCATGTTTTAATCACTTTAATGTTGCTAGGAAAGCTGGGACTCATTCTTATTACTCTATATACTGCAGGGTGGCCTAATCTGTAGTAATGTGTTATAATTTATTACTTAATTTATATTTTGTATCACTGATCTAACTCTGCCAAATCTAGCCTATAGATTTAAAAGTACAACAATTAGAAGTAGGCTGTAATGTAGCAATAATGGAAATATTCAGGTAGCGTACAAGTACATAAAAACTGTATTTAAGTACAGTACTTGAGTAAATGTACTTAGTTACCCTCCATCATTGGTTGATGCACTGTTGCTTCAAACTGCACACATGCACAGAGCTGTGTGAGGGTGTAAACTTTCTACAGTTTCAAATGCAACATTTCCACATTTATTATCTTACTTTGTGTCCGTGCCATGTGTTTGGTGTGTGTGGTTTTAACATGTGTCCTGATGACTGTGCAGTCAGCTGTGAGCTGTGATGGACGCTGATGGACAGGTCTCCGTCTCCTCCCCCAAGTCTGATCTGGGACCTGTGAGCTCAGCCAGCACCGTCCTCATCCAGCAGAGCCGCTGCTGCCAATTATGGACAGCCGGCATCGATATTTTTGGTGACGCTGCGCTCGGACCAAACGGATCGGGAATATTTCACTGGAGAACTATATTTCATTTTTAAAGATGGGATTATACAGAAGCGATCAGAGGGGAATTACTTGTTTGGTCGGAATAAAAAAGTCAGTGTGAAGCGGCTTCAGACGGGTGAGTTATCCGCTAAATGCTTCTGTTCAGACTCCGCAAGACTTTCAGATCTGTGACTGTAAAACTATCATTTTATTTAGAATAATATCATGTGTCGGTTTCTGTGAATTTGGACGGCTGTTCTGCAGCAACAGGTTGTCGAAGATGCTCACATAAATTCCCACTACAGCTGTCAGAGCTCTGATATTCTTCTGCACATTTCTCTGACTTCATTTTTATTCAACTTGATTAAAATGTCAAAAAAATGTGGAGTTATAGAAAACACACTTCAGAGCATATTGGTACATGGAGGCACACACTGCAGAGCACAAGCAGATAATCACAATGTGATGAGCTTTTTTTTATTTGTTCATGTCTGACTGTCTTGTATGAGGGCATCATACACGTCCTTTTCCATCTTCATATGTGAATTTCTTTGTCTGGAAATGAAAAAAAATGTGAGGCAGAGGAGTTGTAAAAGAGACTAGAATGAAAGAAAATGTTAAAATAAGACATAAAAGAAAGGTGAGGAATGTAATGAAGATGTGCAGCACCATTTTGAGCAAAGCTGTAGATCCACTGAGTTCTTTCATGCCCTGATAAAGCAGTAAAAGCTGTCATTTCCTCTCCAAAAAAATTGAAATAGAATACAATAATAATAATACACTGAGTTGTGCTTCAGGAAGGGAGCCTTTTTTGTAGCAGATTATATTCGCCAAGGTTGGGATGGAGAGCAGAATATTTTGTTAAGAGCTGTAAAATAACCTGTTTTCATATAACGACCACTGCAGCTGTACTTTAAGAGTCTTGCAACGCCGTGTGGGTCCAACACTTTGCGTACATGACATAAAAATAAAGTAGGCAGTTAGCCTTTAGCAGAAGCCATATGTCCAAAGGGTGTATCAGTTAAACAGTGCAAGCCTTAAAGCTTATTTGTAGGAGACTATGAAGAATGCAGCAGTCTATTAAACATATTTACATTTATAACTGGATTTAATGAGGATACTTAGTTTGTAGGGTAAAAAGCAGTAGGCCCATGTGAGTGAGGGGGGGGGGGGGGTGTCTTGATCAACACAATCTCACCACAAGCCTCTTAGTGAGTCTTGACACCTGGGTGCAGCAGGGAGACTAATCTCCAGGAACAATAATCATTTAAACACTGGTTTCAACTTTAAAGAGCCCGCTACTGTAAAGGGGACACACTGTTCAATAATTACAAATGATGTCACTGAATTAAAACATTATTGGGCCCATATTAATTACATTTTGGTTGAGAAAATGGCAGCATAAAATAATGTAGAGGCAGATTTGTCTTGGGAGTAACGTCATATTCAAACACCAGGCTCCAACACAATGTATTTTCTAGAGGCTCCATGATACGATATTATCACCATACAATATTATTGCGATTTTGAAAATGTCGTAATATGCTGAGTATCGCGATAAAATATGCTGCGATGTATTGCGATTTCTAACCTTTTTTCAGTGGCAAATTATGTCCCTAAAGGAAAACTTTGTCAACATTGACAGTTTTATTGAATAAGTCGCCAATCTGTTCATCTCACTCCAGTCATTAAAGTAAACCGAAAAAGCAAATGATGACATTATTGTAGTAAGCTACCAACAGTTTAAGTTTTGTATTCCTAATATTAATCACTTATATAATAAAAAAAAGTCTTGGTGTCTATGTCATGATGCAATATTGCCACACAAAAATATCACGATATTATACGGTATCGATTTTCTTAACACCACTGTGGTATGCTGTGTATTTTCACTAGAATTTAAGTGTATCATCGTTAGGTTGTCCTTGTTTTTAATGAATTTTTGTATGATTAAAAAAAAGCTCAAAAGGCAGATATGTTCAGCACAATGCAGGAAGTGGTATGCATTGCAACATTTTCTTTTTTTAAACTGCGCCATCATCCTCTGGTCTCTGACAAGCTGTGATTGTCATGTTTGAAAGCAAGAAATTATATGTAAAACATGAAAAAACAATGACTTAATGACACTTGACTATAATAAATATGCATTCTCAGGTGTAACAGAGGTGCTGCGTGGCTCAGGGATGATTATGCAACTCACATTTGGTGTACAGACAGCGTTGGCTTTACCTTTCGTCACCCTTCAAGCGCTTGGCTTCTGGGTGATTCTGCCGCTGTGATTTAATTTAGTGGGGGCTGGTTAACTCCCTGGTATTAGCACTAAGCTACATGTGCGCACGTGTTACAACCACTGGTGTTCCCCAGAGATCAGTGAGTCATTATTTACCAGCAGACCAAAATAATCTATTACCATGAAGCAAAAAGCACTTCAAATTTATTTAAATTATTTATATATTAATTATTATATATATATTTACAGACCTGTAATAAGGTATAATGTCTTAAAAAGCCACTGGGAGAAATGGGATATCAGTAGCACATACTTGTCTTTCCCTTTTCCTGCCTTTGTCCTCGCCTAAACTTCAGGACTGCAATTGAAATAAGTCATGAGACCTAATTGCAATACACTGATGGATTTTAGCTCTGTATAAACGTTCCTGTACTGTATTCTAATTTATCAAGTCAGCCTACAATCCATCTGCACTGCATTAAAATGTGCTTTATTTCCTGGAGATGGCTGACCTGGCCTGGCTGGTTTCTCCAGACTTTACCTAGAACTGAAAGAGTCACCATGTACATTTAGACTTCTTCTTTAAGTGGTGCTCTAATAGACTTAACCTGCCGTATACACGGCCGAACATAGCAACTACAGTCTACCTGTAAGCCATAGCTTAGTTATTTTAAAAGGCAGCTGATGGTTCACAGAGAGAGGGCACTGATCCTGTTTAGTGTTAAGGACATAATGAGGTTGTATTTTTAGGCGCTACTCTCTGCCAAACGTTCAGTAAACACATCAACAACACAGCTCTCACGAGGGGAAAATGATTTCTGGCTTTAAAATGTTGTGTTTGTGCCATAAAGTCAAAGTCTCAAAGTTTGTGTTCTCTGTGTGCTGCAGGCCAGCAGAGCCAGACACGACGACATGGCAAAAATCTGCAGTGAAAAGTCCTTTTCAGGCAGACACCGGCTGCCCACCAACACGCACGAAGACGAGCTCGCTGTCGTTGAAAATGGAGAGAGCAGGTCTGATATCACCGTCAGATTATTTAGATTCAAGGAATGCTCAAAAACTCACTTTGTGCTTCTGTTAGGTCAGGATTTTATGAATTTTGACTACAGTCAGCACCTTTTGCATCATTGACAGAGTCACTTGAAAGCTTTAACTTCAGCATGTCACTGTAATTTTCCCCTCCTGCTGTCTTGCAGGGCTCAGTCTCTTTGTGAAGACAACTCTGAGAGAGCGCTGTCTTCAGACTCCCACAGAAACTCATTTACAGGTGCTGGGGCCATGGCCAGGTAAACTTCTGCAGTCATACTTTTAAGTCCTTAGTTGGTATTTACCAGTGGTGGGAAGTTACTTAGTTAAGTTTCTAAAGTACTTAAATGCAATGTTGAGGTACTTTACTTGAGTATTTCTACTTTGTTTTGCTTTATTTCACTTTATTACATTAAACAGCAAAATATTGTACATTTTACTTCACTACATTAATTGGACAGCTTGTTACTGTTAATTTTTACAAAGCCCCTAATGCCTCAAAAGGTGATTTCTTGATTCTTGTGCGCAAAAGTTATTATCTTAAAAAAAAAAAAAAATTAAAAATCACCTTTTAGGACTTTAGGGACTTCTCAAAAACCAGTAACAACCTGTCAAATTAATGTAATGGAGTAAAAAGTACAATACTTTGCTGTACAATACAGTGAGTTAGATTGATTTGACTTGATTTGATTTGATTTGATTTGATTTGATTTGATTATTGTGTCATGCATAAACAGTATGTTCAGCCCAAACAGGCTCACAGGACACCATAAAAAAGAGAGACCAGAAACCAGCAGTGACACAAATCACAAATAATACTAAACATATAAACCATCTTGGCATTTTTTCAACTTATAAACATTGAAATTAAACAGTGAAGTAGAAGTATAAAGCAGAATACAATGCAAAGACTCAGGCAGAGTACCTCAAAATTGTACTTGGACAAGACTGACTTGTGCGCACAAAAAACAAAAACAAAGTCACCTGGGACATGAAGACTTTACGGGATTTCAGATTAAGAAGTGATTCCCAGCCTTTTGGCTTGTAACAAAAAAATGTCTAGTTTCATTTAAATAACTGTATGAGGCCCCAAAAGGCAACATTTGACAATATATATTTAACAAAAATATTTAATGTATATTTAACAAAAAAGCAAACATTCAGTCCAAAGCCCAAACAATGAATTTAAATACAGAAATATATTTTTCTTATCCCCTTTCCTATTATTATTTATCTCACAACCCTTTAAACATATTTTGTATGATTATAATGAAGATGAAGATTGATGTCTAGCATATAACTGAGGGCCAGACAGGAAACCCCTTTAACTTAAGCTAACAGTGCTAGCATTGATGCAACAGAAGTCCTGCGACATTCCCGAAGTGCCACTAGCTGCCGTGCAGTCAGTAGCTTTCCACAAGCTGTCATTCCTAACTTGAGGCTTGTAAGGGAGACGCTATCAGGGATGTATAAAGAGAACTGGATACGGCATTCTCATGAAAGTTGCTCAGTGGCGCATGAAGCCAAAAAAGTTCAACTTCGCGGGCATAAACTCACCTGGATTTCTCACTCTGCTTCCACATCATTGGGCCTGTAGGGCAGGTGCACTAGAGAGCTCGCCAGCTGGTGATAAAATTATTTAACTGTGTTGCTCTTGATCTTAATCTTGTTCAGGTTACAATATATATATGTATATATATATATTTATTTACGTTTATGTTTGTTAATAATTCCTGTTTATTTAACTATATATTTGTTAATACTATTGTTTAAATTTCTTATATTTTCACGTATCTTTCCTCTCTTGCAAGGAGCACCTGTAACATAAATAATTTCCCCTCGGGGATCAATAAAGTATTTCTGATTCTGATTCTGATTCTCTTCTAGACGTTCGTTATGTTATTGGCTCATATGGATCAAATCACGACAGTGAAGCAAATCATTTTGCTGGGGTTATGATGCTCAAAAAATGCATCCACTGATTTAGAGATGTCTCTCCCAGTCTAAGTCACTGGGGAAATGTCATTTTGGGCCCAGTGACATCACATGACAGACCCAGAAGCTAGACTGTCAATTTGGCTTCAAAGTCCGACATACTTCCTACAGGGGGCCAGAGCGCAACTTGATGCAGTAGCCATAGATCAGCTACAACAGTAAAATGCTGCTTATACATCAGTGCTTCAGTATTTATAATTTTATGATGTAACACTCCTCATGAATGAAGGACTTTTACTTGTAATGTAGTATTTGTGTTGTGTTTTGTTGTATTGTATTGTCCCTCCACCACTAGTATTTCTGTACCCTGTTACATCCCTAGACTAGACGGGTGTCACTTTGTTGGCTTTTCCCTCCTGCTAACCTTCCAGGCTCTCTTACTTCTTCTTCATGCTGTGGAACTGGGCGTCTCACAGAATAAACCCTGAAACAGAGAGGCAAGACTCTTTCCTCGACCGCTTCAGAGGCCCTGAGCTCAAAGACATCTCCAGTCGAGACAGCAATGCCCAGTCTACGGGCCACAACGACACAATTCGAAAGAGAAAGTAAGTACTGGACCGTGTAGCGGTGCCTTAATAAAGTTTAATTTCCAGGTCTCACTGTGACAGTGGTTTCTTTGTGTGAACAATTTCAAACAAAACCCACTGAAGAGGACAATTAATCCACTTTACATGAGGAACAATCATTTCTTGAAGTAGGCTTAATGGATGGACAGAAAATGATGCTAAAATTACAATGGGACAGAAGATTTAACCTCAGTACTGTGAGTGATTGGATCGCTGAAGAGGTTCAGAGCTGCAGAGGACTATCGCCTGCCACAAAAACCCCTGTCACCTGCACGAGGAAGAGGAAGAGTGAAATGAATAAACTGGACCTCAACCACATCCTTTGAATATACTAACTCTCCTACCATGATATTGCTCTGCTAGCTAACCACGAGATAACAGACGAGTGCGGTGTTATAAACTGGCAACCTCTGGGCTGAAAAATCAAGCCTTAAAGCTGAATCCACAAGCGAGTCAATCCCCACAGGGCAAAGACACAACAAACTCGCATCAGAGAAATAGTGGCGATGAAGGCTGACTGTTCCGTCACCTTACCTCGCCTGTGTCTTGGCCTGAAAGCTGCACTTGAGGGCAGCACAAAGACTGCAGACAATGGCCAATAAGCATGTACGTTCTGCACCTGTGTGAGAGGACATAACTTTCCATACCAGCAGGTGGCGGTAGTCTGTAATCGTCATTCAAAAAGGGAAACTGGAAGACTGACAGGATGAAGCTAGTTAGCTAGCTAGCACATTACCAACACAACCCAATGTTCAAAGAACAAATGATATTTAACGTTCCCTGATAAACAATAACACAAACAGTTATGAACAATTTCTGCTAAAGAGCTCAATGGCTGAAAGAAAACCCTTCCTTGATCAGAATCAGAATCAGTATTAGCTTTATTTGCCAAGTATGTGTGTACACACAAGGAATTTGACTCGTGTAGACTTGCTCTCAATGTACCAGTTGTATAACAAGTTTATTTCGATCTCACGCCAATTCAACATGCTGAACAACTAGGGCAACAGACACTCACCGACACACTGCCATTGACCTACGGCCGATTGTCAGCTTGGTGTGTCACGGCCCTTAGATGCACGTGTACCTATTCCCAACTTAACAGCAGAAATAAACATGTTTACAGCCTGGTACAAAAAAGCGCTTTAGGTCTATACAGCTAATTTTTCCATTAATGACAACTGTACAGTGAATTTTTTAAAGGCTTAAAGGTGTGCATAATTAAGGCTCTCAGTCAGAGCCACCCCTCACTCCGCCACAGCTCCACCCTCTCGTCCAGATAGGGTCACTGTGGCTACAGAAACCCAAGATGGTGACAGCCAAAATGCCGAACTCGAGGCTCCAACACGGGGGAGATATTAAAAAAACAAATACTTTCGAATGATTTTTTTTTAAGCCATTATTAGCTTGTAACAAGAGATAAATGAATAATCAACACAGGGGCACGGGATTAAACTAACTTCAAAACATATTTTTCATTTTACTGTGTTCATAAAGATAAAGATCTTTGATGTCTGACACCGTGAGAGCTCCCTGTACAAAAGTCTTGTCTTTTATTTCTTTCCAAAGTCTCGCCAGTAATTGGCCGCTAGCTACTTACAACATGAATAACTGCAACAACACAGACGAGTAAGTGTGTGCATCATCTGTGTCAGGAAGTAGAATGAAAATAGATTTAGATTTGTAGAGAAATTAATCATGGATCGTGCTGAGCATAGCTGGCATAGTTTGTGTCATGTAGCTGATGTGGTGCATTCTGCGGTAAATCGCATAGCTAGAAGTCTTGTAAACACCATGTCCTTCATTTCCCCATTCCTTTTTGGTGTTTCCTCCTGCATTAGACAGATTTAACCTCTGCTCCTATGCTTGCTTGAGTCATGATGTGGGTTGTACTGATTTAACCCTGGGAATACATAGATATGAAACTTATAGGCATATTCTGATATTTAGCTGACGGTAGTTTTAAAGCTGTAAACTGAAAAGAAGACATGGGACCTTACCTGTATTATGATGCCATCTGCTGGACAAATGTATGACCTGCTTTAGATCTTCCAATAAAGTCTTGTGGGACACCTCCAGTAGAAACCCCTCTGTGTAGTCTGGTAGTCCTCTGACAGCCCCTTGTAGACCACCTCCGTCCTTTTTCACTTCCACTGAAAAAGTTAACCTCTGATCCGTAGCAAAAAAGAGGACAAGAAGGAGGAGATTAAAAAAGATGAGAAAAAAGAGGAGGAGAAAAAGGACGAGAAGAAAGACGGGGACAAGAAGGAAGAGGAGAAGAAGGATGAGAAGAAGGATGAGAAGAAAGACGAGAAGAAAGATGATAAGAAGGACGATAAGAAAGATGATAAAAAGAAAGAGGAGCCACCGTGAGTACACCTTTAGATACAATATGTCTATTAAGAATGGGAAATGTATTTACAGAAAGCGCAAGTCTGTCTCTTTCACACTTACTGTATATAAAGTAATGCTGAGTTCTTTTCAGGAAAGAAATCTGGATTATGGATCCAGCCACAGACCAGTACTACAAATGGCTGACTGTCATCGCAGGCCCAGTATTTTATAACCTGATGATCATCGTAACGAGGTATTGTCCATTTAACGTGCTTCAGAACTCCACCAAGTGGGATATTCATAAAATCTAAAATGTATTCTCCTTGTCTTCTAGAGCCTGTTTTAATGAACTCCAGGACTCATATGTAAAGCTCTGGTTAGTCTTGGACTACACCTCAGACATCATCTACTACATGGACTCGTTCGTCAGATCGAGAACAGGTCAGAATCTTGAAAATGTTTTAAGACAGAATTTCTTTACACTGATCAGTCACAACATTACAGCCCTGTCTACACATATAGAGATGTTTCTACCAACACATTTTTTGGCCTTTTATTAGGTCACTAAAATGGAGATTTTTTTTTAAA
This sequence comes from Epinephelus fuscoguttatus, assembly GCF_011397635.1. Taxonomy (NCBI): domain Eukaryota; kingdom Metazoa; phylum Chordata; class Actinopteri; order Perciformes; family Serranidae; genus Epinephelus; species Epinephelus fuscoguttatus. The sequence goes on from NC_064761.1 coordinate 38,120,977, forward strand.
TGCCTTCTAAGGTGCAGAAATAACAAAAACAATGGCGGACTACAAGTTTGCTAACGTTTTGTTAGCACTGCTTGGTCTAACGACTACTTTACACTATTTCTGAACCACTTTATGGACAAACAGAGGCATCTGCTGCACCCACTGTTTTTGGTACACCTTAGTGTCCACGGTTTTAAGTCCTTCAGAAACACCAGTTTTGAATCAGGACCGGTTGAACCAGCAGTGGGTTTGTTGTCAGGTGACGTTAGCCTGTGCACTTTTTTATCTTTGTGATGCGGTAGACTGCTGAAGACAGCTAATGCCAGCAAGCATTTGGAGTTGTTTTTGTGTTCTAGTGTTTTTATTTATTTTCTAACAAAGGGGAACAATGTCAGTTTTCAAAAATATCTGTATATGTGTAGACAGGGCCTAAAACCACTGACAGGTGAAGTGAATAACATTGATCATCTTGTTACAATGCACTGTTCTGCTGGGGAACCTTAGGTCCTGGCATTCATGGGGATGCTATGTGATGTGCTCTACCCACCGAAACATTGTTGTAGACTAAGTATCCCCCCCATGGCAACAGCACTTCCTGATGGCAGTGGCTCCCTGGCAGGGAAATGCACAATGCCAGACCACAAAAGCAGCCCAGAAATGGCCTGAAGAACATGACAAAGAGCTCAAGGCATTGACCTAGCCATATTCCCCAGATCCCAATCTGATCGAGCATCTGTGGGACATACCCCATTTCATAACTTACAGGACTGAAAGGATCAACCACCAACACCCTGGTGCCAGACACAAAAAGCCACTCCCAGAGGTCTTGTGCCCAAGCCTCGACAGTTCAGAGCCAAGTCCGATCCAAGGAGGCCTCATCGTGGGACAGACTTGGCTCCGGGGTACTGGCACATCCCAAGAATACTCAATCAGTTGGGGATCTGAGGAATTTAGAGACCAGGTTAACACCTTGAGCCCTTTGTCATGCACTGTACAGTTTTTTTTCCTTCTATGTAGCATTGTGGTCCTGCTGGGGGTGCCACCGCCACCAGGGAGCACCGCTGCCTCGAGGGGGTGTTCTTGGTCCACAATGGCGTTTTAGTGGGTGGTGCATATTAACTGGTGTCCACATGAATGCCAGGACCCAAGGATTCCCAGCAGAACATTGCATTGTGACGAGATGATCAATATCAGTCACTTCACCTGTCAGTGGTTTTATTGATGTGGTTGATCGATGTGTGTACAACAATGTGTGCATTGTAGTTTGGGATTCGGCTTCTAATTTTGTGTTTGTTCTTCAGGTTACCTGGAACAAGGTCTGCTGGTAAAAGATAAAGGGAAACTGATAGCCAAATACAGAACAACATCTCAGTTCAAATACGACATGATTTCAATGATCCCCACTGATCTACTGTTTCTGAAATTCGGATTCAACAACCCCGAGTTCAGACTTAACCGTCTTTGCAAAATCTCAAGGCTTTTTGAATTCTTTGAGAGGACTGAAACCAGAACCAGCTTCCCCAACATGTTTCGTATCAGCAATCTTGTGCTTTATATCCTCATTATTATCCACTGGAATGCTTGTATGTTTTTTGCCATTTCGAAAACTATTGGTTTTGGATCTGACACGTGGGTATATCCTAATATCAGTCACCCTGAGTACGGCCGATTGACCAGGAAGTACATCTACTCTCTGTATTGGTCCACACTGACCCTCACCACCATTGGAGAGACCCCTCCACCAGTGCGGGATATTGAATACCTGTTTGTCATTGCTGACTTTCTTACTGGTGTGCTGATCTTTGCTAGTATTGTCGGTAACGTCGGTGCCATGATCTCCAACATGAATGCCTCTCGTGCCGAGTTCCAGGCGAAGATCGACTCCATAAAACAGTACATGCAGTTTCGAAAAGTCACCAAGGACCTGGAGGCCAGGGTCATCAAGTGGTTTGACTATCTGTGGACCGAGAAGAAGACCTGTGATGAGAAGGAAGTTTTGAAGAACCTCCCAGACAAGCTCAAGGCTGAGATCGCCATCAATGTCCATTTGGATACTCTGAAAAAAGTGCGTATTTTCCAGGATTGTGAAGCCGGTCTGCTGATTGAATTGGTCCTCAAGCTGCAGCCACAAGTGTTCAGTCCTGGAGATTACATCTGTAAGAAGGGGGATATTGGCAGGGAGATGTACATCATCAAGGAGGGGAAGCTGGCTGTGGTGGCCGATGATGGAGTCACTCAGTTCGTAGTGCTCAGTGATGGTGCATACTTTGGGGAAATCAGTATCTTGGGTATCAAGGGCAGTAAAGCAGGCAACAGGAGAACAGCCAACATCAGAAGCGTAGGGTACTCTGATCTCTTCGCCCTGTCCAAAGATGACTTGATGGAAGCTCTCACTGAGTATCCAGATGCTAAAAAAGCTCTGGAGGAGAAGGGGAAAGCCATCTTGATGAAAGACAACCTGATCGATGAGGCGGTTGCCAACGCCGGCGCTGACCCCAAAGACCTGGACGAGAAAATTGTCAAACTGCAGAGCAACCTGGAGGCCATGCAAACCAAGTACGCCCAGCTAATGGCGGAGTTCACCTCCAGCCAGACAAGGATGAAGCAGAGGGTCACTGAGATGGAGGCCAAAGTGAAAAGCATACGACCTGAGGACCTGTCAGAGGTGGTGGCCGACAAAGACAAAAAAGTCCAGTAATGTGAGCGATACTCAAGGACTTTACAGGAAATGAAGGGATTTTTCATTTAGAATAGAAGAGTGTCACTTTTTAAAGATCCATGTTTATATCTATTTATACATCTCTGTTGATTATTACTGTAATGTGTCAAATTGTAAACAAATGTACAGTGTATACAGCAAATATTTTTGTTTGCATGCTACGATTGACAGCCAATTTCACGTTGTCAGTAAACTACCTGAGTATTCTGATCAGAAGCACTTGTGTATGCAAAACAAATGGCTTTTCATAGCCTTAGAATAAAGTTTTTTTCCCCTGATCACTATCGACATTTTCACCAGAAAACAAAGTCATCTATCTATAAAGTATGAACTGCAGTTAATGCACAATTATGTCTATTTGTCTGTGCTGTTTTAATCTTGCTCTGTGAAGCACTTTGGGCTGTGTGTTGTATGAAAGGTGCTAAAGAAAAAGAAAAAAAAAAGAATGCAACTGCAGTATCCGTTTGATACAGTAGGTGAATGCACAAAATAAACCCAAATGCAGTTCTGTTTATAAGTTATCAGCACACACTATCAGTTGTAAATTGCAATGTTATATGTAAATAAACATTAAATGTTGATATAACATATTCTATGTGTGTCTAGATTGTTCTATTGTCAGAGATTTGATTGTTTTTAAGTGATATTTTTAAGCTAATTGTTTGGACATGTACTCAGAAAACTACTCCCAGTCTTTACCAATGCTGTATATCATCATACGTTTGTTTTCTCACCAGTGTCCGTAATGTCCGGATAACTTCCAATAAGTTTCAAAACAAACTTCCAATAAGTACAGCCATACAAATCTTAATCTGAGCACAGTCGAAAACTGTTTCCTAACATCAGCACCACCTGTGCTTACTGGCATGAACTTAAATACCATGGCAAAGTTGTGCTTATGCGTAGCAATCTGGAAGTTCTACGGTTGAGAAAATGTAGCGCCATGGAAAAGGGCTGTCTGACAGCAAGGTAAAGTGGTGACTTTAAGTTTGTTTTTTTTTAGGTGGTTGAAAGACGTTTTTGCTGCTAACCCCCATCCACAGCTGTACATTGCTTATCTGCATGGCAGTACTTCTGTCTGCTTCTCCAAACTGGGAGCATGCCGACTGACATCTACTCACTTAAATACCCTGATTGTGGATGGCAGTTTGGTGCGGGGCAGGTAGGTTGCACTGAAGTTCATTCAGGACAAAGTGTGTATACGTTCCAATTGTTCTTTGCATATTACTCATACATTATTACAGACAGATGCCGTGACTAATGAAATAGCTACGCCTACAGTCTTCATCTGGGTACTTTTCTCCACCCAATGGAGGCATGTGTGAGATATGTTCGGATTTTACCTGGTGGCCCCTGATTGGTTATCAATGCATGGCAAAAATAACTAAACCTAGGGTGGAAAATTACAAGAAATGTTGTCAGATTGGGCAACTTTCTGCCCAAGTGGGTGGCTTTGGGATGGACTATGTTGGTAAAAATTAGCTTAGGTAGCTTACACAATCTATTTTTCTTCTTCTTTTTTTTTAATATTCATATTTTTAACTGGCTAATAATGACATCTTTGAACCAACCTGGTAACACTACAGTATAGGCTCACCCTCTGACTGCTAGTTGGTTGCTACTTGTTGCAACAGTAGATTACAGCAATGTCTGTAGTACTATATCCTCCCGAGACCCCGTGTCCTCATACGAGGACATTAAATTTTGGGTTTACAGGACTCAAAATTCAGTCTGCTTGACTTAGACTTGTTGCCTGTGTTCATGAACACTTTTTGTGCTTTCTAGTGACAGTAAGGCCACAATAAACCTAGACTCACAAGTCAGTCTTTAGACGCTTTGCTTAACTAACGACTGATGACTTTCTCCCTGATTTTGTGTTTAGATGGGCGGATACAATTTCAGAGTTTAAAAAACTCCCTACGTTGCAGAACCAATAGTAAATCTGCAGGGCGGTCCTTCAGTGACTCGCTGAACTCTTGTGCTCATAAACATAGTCCCACTAGAAACACGTGTAGTGGTACAAAATGGCTCAGCCGTGCTCGCAGAAAACGCAGTCAAAGTTAGTGGATGTTTGTCGCGTTTGCGGCGACACATTCTCGCCAACTAAAAGAAACAAACATAATCTTTTACAAGGCCATGACTCATCCGTCCGGCCGGACTATAGAGGGAATCGCCTTGTTGTTTACAAATACTTCCGGGTAGAAAACCAGCAGATCTTTTAGCTATATATATATATATATATCACATTTTTCACATCACTGTATCACCGTTTGGACTAATCCGATGTTTGTAAAGTCTATAAACACAATGATTGAACAAACATTACTATTTCTGTGTGCACGTTTAGCTGGGCTAACCGTTAGCGGTGTCTGTAATGGGTAATAACTCATTAAACGGTCCGTGAAAAAAATATCTTTTCCAGCGGATATTTTAGTTACAACATGATTGAGCTAGCAAAGCAGTTTTGTGTTGCTATGTGTGGTATTTATTCAGTTTTGGGAACTCACGATGTCTAGAAAGCATCAGTGGCTGCAGCTGACAGGGACAGCTAACAGCAGCAGCAAAGCTAACATCAGGACGTCATCTGTTAAAAGCCTCCCGTTGTCGGATACGACATGAAACTACTCCAGTTAGCTCAATCATGTTGTAACTAAGACATCCGCTGGAAAAAATATTTTCTTCACGGATGAGCACACGTTTGATTAAACGGAGTTAAATCTCTCGGCATCCATTTTCAAGCTCTCTGTGTGTTTGTTTCCTTGCGGACGAGAAAAGGGGGAGCGCACATTTCCGAGTAGGCGTGTCCTTTTCAAAAATGCAAGAGGCGTTGCTTTGTTGCCGGCTGTTTTCTCCGGTGTGTTAAACACACTTTAGAAAGGAGTGTCCCCAGACTATCAGAAGGCGGAAATCTCTGATTGTCTGGTGACGAGACTATAATAAACCAATCCACGTAAATACAACATGGCAGCCATCTCGCCATCTCTGCCAAGTCAGTCTGCAGCCGACCCCGACACAAACCTGGACAAGGTACAAAACCTAATTTGACGGTTAAAACTCATTTATTTATGATTAGTGTTTGTAGTTTGACGTGGCAACAAACTGACCACTTTTAGCGACGGTAACAAGCTAAGTACTTGTTTGAGATCACTGGGACTTTATTATCGTTGACCATGACCAAGTTTTTTAATACTTATCAGATCCTACAAATCCCATATGGCTAAGAGAAGTTTAAAATGCAAACCAAACAAAAGTTTGGGACTCAGGAAGATATTTGTGGGTGGAAGGTTTTCTTAATGTAAGAGAAAGTTCAGAATGAGCCGCCATTTTGGTCAGGTTTGAAGTCCGGGAGCAAAGTACTTAGTGGCACTCTAATAACATACAAAACTCATGATTTACTCTGAGTGGTTCTGGAACATGAGAAACACTTTTCAATATACTAATGTTTACCATACAAAATGGCTCGGAGCTAACTGTAATGTTGTAGCCCCACCTAGTGGAAGAGTCACGCCATGCCACTGCTGTACAGCAGATTCTCAGAGCTTTTGCTGAAAGCGGTTGCCTGCTGCAACCAAAAACTATACAAATAGAACAGCACTAAACCAAAACTGAGAAGTTGCAGACTGTTAAAGCAAAATAATGAGCTTAAAGATGCCATAAGGCTACAGAAAGCTGAGATGATTCACTTGGGGATTGTCCCTAGCATTGACCCCTTTCACATTACACACATTCTTGTTGTCCTTTGTTGATTTGAAAAACCTGACTACAGCAGCTTTAAGTTATCTAAACCAGTGGTTCCCAACTGGTCCAGACAGGGGGTCCAAATTTCTCCTTCGTCATTAGTTCAAGGTCCACACAGTTTAATATATTTAGCATCATATTTGTGTTTGGCCATGTCGTCAAGCTAGTTTGCTCTCTGTCAAGCAGCTGTCCGTTAGTCACTCTACAGCGGGAAACAGCCTGTCATAATAAAAGCTCTGTGCTGGATATTTAAAATTTTTTACAAACTTGACACGTTTATGAGTCACTTGTGGTCCATTCTGAATGGACCCGTGACCCACCAGATGGGAACCACTGTCTTTTATCGTATGTTTTCAGTAGAAATCCCCTCAGTGCATATTAATGACAAAGCTCCTAGATTTCCTTCACTTTTATTTCCTTTGCATAATCTTTGCTTTACATAAGAGTTTCACATTATCTGCACATTCTTTCCGTACCTGAGATATTTGGCCAAATAAAACAATTCATGTGACTCTTTTCCCTACAGAGGCATTGCACATTTGGCAACTGCACTTACAAATGTGCAATCAGAAACACTTAGTAGCAAACAAACCAAAAGGAAGAGAAACACTTCTTTCAGGATGTGAAAGTCTGAACCGACCAGTCATTCTAAAACCCTGCAAGCTATGGAAACCACACGGTCTGGTCAGATTCAACACACAGTATTCATTTCATATGTAATACAAGAGGCACAACACAGAAATACTTCAAAATAACCTTCAGGTTAGTGGTGAGTTTCTCTCCCACTGACAGGAAATGAAATAAAGCTAGTCAGTGAGGCTATTTGGGTTAGCAGTAATATAAAAGGCTTCACCTCAGTATACTTTGTTACCAAGAAGCACCATTATGCTCAGCCCACTCCCAGCTGTGGGGCCTCAGGACTGAATACTGCTACACCATAAAGAACATGACAAAAAAATCACACTAAGTCAATAAATATACTGCATGTGCTGGCATTCACTAAAACCCTGTGTATAAGTGCACTTTCACAGTTTCACAAATCAAATGTTGTTCACGTCTGCCTGGAAACAAAACACAAAAGTCAAAATACATTATTCAAGTGCAGTGTTAAACTCTTTGGGAAATCTCATGTACTGTTTATGAAACTGTGTCGGAGAAAGTTAGGCCTCGGAGTGAAACGCCCACAGTGAAGTATGACTGGTAGAGGGCGGTTAGGCACGGGGTTATTGCAGCATTTTGTTTTATGTCATATCCATCTGTTTTTTGTTTTTTTTTTTTGTTAAAATACAGTTTCTGTTTGTGGACCTGTCACAGCATCCCAAATCCTTTGGCATATGTGATGGCCTTGAGGAGTCTTTCTCTCAGTTTCTCCTTGGAGGAGTATTCTGGGAGCAGCAGTGCATTGAAGCAGGTGTGAGACGTCGGTAGCCTGAAAGAGAGGATGAGAAGTAGGAGCATTAAAGAAGAGACAAATGTGAACTGAGACAAGCTTAATGTGAAGGTTTGAGCACCAACAGAATGTAACAACAAGAAGTAACTAACTGTGAGTGCTTTTTTTTCAGGTATGTCGAAGGACAAAATCCAGAAATCCAGAAATCATGCCCTGTTGGAATCTGTTCTCTCTAAAAACTGGGCCTGTTGTTCTTGATGTGATCATCTGTTGTGTCTAAAAATACCTTTAAAAAACTGACTGTTCTGTACCTGTCTGTGTCTGAGCCATTCTTGGCAATGATCATTTTTAATTTGCCGAGCCCGCCAACTGGTGCTCTGTCTGTGCCAGTGGTAAACTGAAGAAACAACCTCTTCTGCTCCTCTCCGAACGAGTGTATCGTCTCCCAGAAATCTCTGTGTAGAGGAAATATAAGACAACATTTATGGAGGATAAAAAAAAAGACATAAATAAATAAATGTACAAATAGATACAGGTATACATAAATAAATATATATAAATAAATAAATACAGGAATGAATAAATAAATAAATACAGGAATAAGTAATTATATAAATAAATAAATAAGGAAATAAATAAAGGAATAAATAAGTGTATAAATAAATACAAGAATGTATAAATAAAGACAAATAAATTGATTATAAATAAATACAGGAATAAACAATACCAAAATAAAAAATGAATACATAAATACATAAATAAAAAATAATGTATGAATAAATAAAAAAAATAAAAACAGGAATAAATAAATAAATAAATAGGGAATTAAATAAATGTATGTACAAATAATCAAATCAAGTAAAACAATAAATATGGAAATAAATAAATAAATATATTGATAAATACGTAAATAAAAAATACATAAAGAAAAAAAATTATAAAAAATAAATATGGAAATAAATGAATAAATATTAGAATAAAAAAATAAAGGCAATAAATAAAAAATAAATAAATGGATAAATGAAAAAACAAATATTGAAATATATATGGTTATAAATAGATAAATGCATGAATAAATAAAAGTTGATCATTAAACAGGAAAAAAAGATAGGAAATAAATAACATTTCTACATTTTTGTAAAAGTACAATAGTTCATTTCTGTATTTCTGTTAATGAGGTAGGAGGTCCTCTGCATTTATGTATTTTTTTATTCATTTATGTCGCATTTATTTAAAAATATATCTATTCTTTCTTTTATTTACATATTTAGTTATTTATTTGTTCCTGTATTTACTTATACATTTAAGTACGTATTATCTGATTGATACTTTTGTCCAATAATAAAATCAATGTCCACTTTTTAATACGACCTGCTTCTTAAACATGTTTTCTGGTGGACAAAACGTAAACAGGACTTACTTGATGATTTGGCTGTCTTTGCTGTAACCTCCATCATATTCCGTCGTCTTTTCAAGTGCGTCAAAGTCAAGTTTCTGTGAAATCCCAACAGATTCATCTGTAAGTCATAAAATACTGGCTACAATGAAGCAACAAAAATCGTAACAAGGCTTTGTTTCCTCACCCTGCTGCCACAGATAAGCAGCTCTACTTCCTCGGGTCTGAACAAATATTTCAGCGGGGACTCATTTGTGACCATTTGGAAACCTTTCTTAAAGGCTTTGAATTGTCTCTCCACGCTCTTGTTGAGTATGTAGTCAGCATACATGTCCACAAACTCCTGTGAATTATAGGTGTAAAGAGCAAAGTATCTGTTAAATGTAGGGCAGTCAAAGGAATATAAGTCCTGTGTTGTGTGCATTTTAAGTGACTCTTCTTTTTACAAACCATCTCAACAGAGGAAAGACGACCTATGGAAAACACTGTCATAGGAAACGGCAGCTGCACTGTATCATTTTCAGCTCTTTCATATTCAACAAGTTCCTGTTTCTGCACTTGTGAAATTCACAAATAAAATCAAAAGAGGAACAAGAAATATGTGAACTGATTCTAGGAATAATGCAGCTGGACATTAAGACACGTCAGAAACAGCCATGGTGTGAAAAACTTTTCATGAAATTTGGTGACGAAAAGTAGAAATATATTAAAAATAAATTCATTTCACCCTCCTTCCACGACCATAATATAAATGAACATAAACTTCCTTCAACAGAGCTCTGCTGTGGTTTAAACATTTGGACATTTCACCTGTCTATTTTCTTTAGTGATGGGGATCTGGTCTCCCTGCTCCTTTAGGTCGTATAAGATCGGGTTTCCAAAAAGGTCTGTGTGTGATATCTGGTAGGTGAGCGTCATGTCTTCCTCTACGTTGCCGGTGTATGCGAGCAGCTCCTTCAGACTCTGGTAGAGAACCTGCGAGAGGAGAAGAAGAAATGTCTGCTGTTAAAGAAATTGTTTGAGACTTTATTAGATATGCTTTCCTGTCAGGAGTTGAGGCCTTTATTTGAGGCGATACACTCCACTCTCATGTGTGTCAGGTAAATATGAAGCTCCAGCCACATTAGTTATCTTAACTGAGCATACAGAGTGGAAACACTTTGCCTGGCTCTTTCTGATAGTAATAAAATCCACCTACCAGCACTTCCAAAGCTCACTAACATGTTATATTTCATTTGTTTAAGCAGCTTCAAGAAGTTTTTAACTGCTTATGAAGCAATCTCAGTTTAATACTGATGCCTCCATATGATATGACTTACATATGCAAATGAGAACATCAGCAAGAAAAACGCTCTATTTCTTCAAAGAACAGCAATGACAAAAGATCCAGCAACCAACAATCATGTCACAAGTGTACTTACAGAAATATTGAACTTTTCTTTTAAGTGCTTATGTGCATTTATTATATGCAACAAAATTTAATCCTATAGCAAATAAATACTGAGCTTTATACTTGTGCTTTGTCTCCCCCAACTCTGAAAACCACAGCGTCATTTTCTTGAGTCTACCATACACATCTTCCTCAATAGAAGCTGTCTCCAAAACATATTTGGAAATACAGAAGTGATGGATTGTCTTTCACTGTGTATATTAACTTTGGAGAAAGTTACTGTACTGGATGTGAGTCTGACAGGTCCAAGAAGGTCCCCTTCTTGCCCATGAGTTTCCTGTAGACAACCATTGGGAAATGTACGTCCAGGATGCAGTTGTTGTAGATGGCGAGCCCCAGGACGAGTCCAACGAGAGTGTACTGCGCTTCGTTCTCAAGGGAGGATGAGTTAAACCAGAAAAGCTTAGTGTCGTCGTCGTAGCTGAACATTCCTTCAGAGAGCCAAACAAAGAGAGAGGAACATTTTATACACTAAAAAACAGACATTTTGTGAAGTATTTGCTTTCTTGATGAGAGTTAGATGAAAAAAATCAACGTGACTCTCATGTCTGTACAATAAATATGAAGCTACAGTCATTAGCTTAGTACAGAGGCCGGAAACAGGAGGAAACAGCGAGATCAGTACCTCTAAAGTTCACTAGTGTCTTGTTCTATAGTTGCCTTTACCATGGGGTTGCCTAGCAACAAGCTGAGACCAGGAAGCTGATGCACCTGGCCAAAAACAGACTTGCACATAACCCACCGTAAAACCACAACTTGACATTTTTATACTTTGGTGTACAAATTAAACCAGATATAACATGTTAATTATTGAGCTTTAGAGGTGCTGGTAGCCAGGTTTTTTTTTACCTTGTGACAGAGCTGGCTAGCTGTTTCCTTGTTTCCAGTCTCCATGTCGGCTGTAGCGTCATATTTACTGTACAGACATGAGAGTGGTATTGATCCTTTCTTTCTCTTGGCAAGAAAATAAGTGCATTTCCCAAATGTCGAGCTACTCTGTTGAGATGATATAAAACAGGAATAAATGGGAAGCAGATGAAATAACTGTAAAACTGTGATTTTATGTCTCACCTATGTCGGGATTGAAAATTTCCTCCAAGACCAACTGAAAGAACTCCTTTGAGACCCCTCCCTCGTCCACACCTTGCTCCCCCTCGAACTCAACGAACAGCTGCTTCTTCAGGTCGGACGGGTTCTCCATGGAGATCATCTCCAACTGTAACTCAGAAATAATTTCTGTTCACACTAACGAGCCTGAAAACACATATTGCATTAAAAACCTATATGACTGGACCATGTTGGAATTTAATTTGAAAGGACAGACACAGGAAGTGTCCATGCTCAGCAGTCAGACAGGAGTCAGGTTCATTTCCAGGGCTGGTACCTGCGGTTATTCCACAGGCTAGTTAATAACATGTCGGGCAGGAAATCCAAAGTGTGGGATCATTTTGAGAAGGTGAAGGACGAACCCAAGGTGATATGTAAACTCATCTTCATTGGTCGACTACAAACATGACGTATCATCTGAAACATGGAAGTAGCTACATGCCCATTAGCCCACAGCGTCATTAACAGGCGGCTCGCTCAGTGTGTGACGTGCACTTGGAGATAAAATATAGGCCTATATTAATGAAGGTTCATTAATACATGTAAGTGTGGCTGTAGCCTCAATTTAACATCATACAATAGTAGCAGATCATGCTGTGACTCACTCTGACAAGGGCGTCGTCGATGATGTGATCTCTCCGTACTTTGAGCTTGAGGTATGGGTTGGGCTGCTGGCCCTGGACCATGCTGTAGAGGGCCGTGAGACGTCTCTCGCTGTACATCCTGATCCTGTTGTCGTAGTACAGTCCCTGGTTCTTGGTGATGACACTGAGGATAAAGGGGCAGGTCTGGAAAGAAAACTTGGTTTCGGCGTTGACCTTGAAGAAGGTAAAATCCTTGTCCATCTCCACCACCTCGTTCAGTGACTCGTTAATAAAATCCTCAAATGGGATGAGGGGTTTAATGCTGTCCACAGGCCTGACGCCCAGTTCTTTCTCCAGAGGATCGACCCGAGGACCCTTTTTATACAGCCGCTCCTCACCTAGCAGCTCATGCAGGGTGGGCTCATCAGAATCTGAGTCTTCGTCATCCTCCTCATTGTGATCCACATTCACATCCCCACCCAGGATACTTGCGTAGAAGGCAACTTTTAAACACTGCGTTGCAGCCACCACAGTCTCGTCATCATTTACCAGGTTGTCGCTGTCGTATTCATTGCTGACAACTGTGAAAGTGATGAGCTGTTGGAAGGTCTCCATCATGCGGCGGATGTGTTGGAGACCGTACATGGACCAGAGCTTCACCAGCCTGGCGAGCGCCGTCACAGGCAGTTTACTCATCGCTTTGCAGAACTGTGGCAAAGCCACTTCCAGGTACTCTGGGCTGTGAAGGTTACTGTTCTCCAGCACGATGAGGAAGATGTTCAGGTAATCTGGATTTGTTTCGTACACGTCAAGGTATTCCAGGTCAAGTTCCATGTTTGGAGTGAGGTAAACCAGTGCGTTTACAAGAGCTGCCTCTACCTGGTTGAGTCCTAGAAGTTTGTCGTAGACTCTGCGCACTGCCTCCATGTCCACTGAGACCTCACAAGGGTCAAAGCTTTCATTAACACCCTCGTCTGGTAAAGCAGCTGCAGCACCCATTTCTTCTGAGGGTTTATCACTTGACTTCTCACTCTTGTCTGCACCTCTTGCTTCTAAAGAGTCAAGGTTTTCAGCAGCTTTGGGTTCATCCTTCCTGAAACTCTTAATCAAGGCATCTGCATTGGAGAAAATCCTGCCAATGATGCGGATGAGAGCAGAGTAGTCCCCTTTCTCCTCGCAGAAACTCAGGATCATACATACTGTGTTCTCTGTGAGGTAATTAACATCTGGACCAAAACAGTAAAAGGAAAATTGAATTGACACAGTGAACTGATTCAAAGCCAGTGTCCATAAGAATGAGTCAGTTTTACAGTACCTGAGAAGTCCTCCTTGGCAGGACAGAGGTCCATATCGCTCATCCTACTGTCCAGATGAGTGTCTTTGTGTTGGGAGTCAGAGTCTCTCTTGGAGGGGTGAGGATTACAGAGTTTGGCATTAATCTTAAACAGCTCAAGTGCTTTGGCAGCTGCTGTATTGTTATCCAAAGGTTGAAAATCACTACATGATGCGCAAAACTCATTCGTGCAGTCGCCATTTCCACAGCCGTCAGTTAACTGCCGAAAGTAGCGCTCAATTAGATGCTTTGCAGTCGCTCTGTTCCTGCGTAAGATATTTAAACAGGAAGTCAGACTGATGATTCAAAGTCATCTATGGTTAGAAGAAAAGCATGAACATATTCTTGCAATGCAAATAATACAACACATTGAATGGATTGCATTCAGTGAAATCCAAGAAGAACATGTTCTTGTTAGGGATGCCAAGATCGACCGTCTAATCTTTATCAGTTAATATTCAGTAAATAAATGCGATGACCAAATCAGCTACTATGACTCAGATTTCACACGTGTGTTTTATTGAAGGAAAAATGTGAAAAATTTAGTGTGATATAGCGGCATCTAGTGGTGACGTTTGCAGATTGCACCAACTGAAACTTCTCCCGGTTAGAATTCCTTCAGTGTTCATTGATCAGGTTTTTACAGGGAGCTGAATTATCAGAAGTCTCTTCTTCCCAAAACAAACGGACCAGGTGATTAAAACTGATCAACCAACTGAATAAAGCAGTTTCACATAAAAAAATCGTATTTCAAAAGGGCTTCTAAATATAGGGGCCAACGCGAAAACGTGCATGGCCCTATCTACGGAGCCAGTGTTTGGCTTTACAATCTTACGGTAAGCGAACACTGATATCCCAAGTAAAGTCGGTGGTTGTTGGACCCATCCACCACCACTCCCAACCGCCCAACTCAGACTTCTGCTGCCTTAAATTTCATTTGTGTCCCGCCTTGTTTCCCCATGATACTGCTGGGTGCCATCAAACAATAATGGCAACTAGCTGCATATCATGCCGACGTGAAAGGACAGCTTTTTTCGTAGGTGTCTGCAGCTGGAAGTCAATGACCAAGCGCCAGTTTTCAACGATTTCAAAGTGAGATCGTGTTGTAAAAAATCAGTCCAGCAGGACACACCCACACACTGACTGCGTGTGCATGGCGCAACAAGAGAGGGAAAGAGATCACATTACATATTTCAGATCGTCTTTTAAATGTACTGTAGGCTACTTGTTGCATTGCTCCTTGTGAGTTCTTTGCACTGCTCATTTGATTGAACAGACTAGTAGAAGCAGGTTGTTGACAGAATAAGAAACCAATAAGACTGAATTCATTCTGCAGAGTTTAGTCAGTTTCGCTGCCACCTGGTGGACATCCCAATACACTACAAAGCAATCAAACTGACCTATGATACTATTACACCTGCTGCTATAACAAAACAAAATCACGATTGGTAGCGGCTGTGTATCGGTCGGTAGGACTCATAGATGATGGGAAATTATCGGTATTATCCGAAAATATCGGTGGCAAAAAAACATGATCGGGGCATCCCTATTTGACAGACTACGACATAATTACACAAAGACTTGATCACAGGTATAAAAAAATCAAAAGGTGCAACTCTTCAGATATTTATATTAGTTAAACTAGCTTTAACCTGCACGTATATTAGTTTAGCTACTAGTTTAACTAGTTGAGTGCAAGTCCAAAACAAGTGACTTACATTCGGCTGGATTCAGGTGCACTCCTGCAGACCTGATGGACAGTCCTCTGAAAGACAAGTTGAGCAATAATGTCAAATTTGAACGCACTGTGAATGAACAGAGTATAACAACAGAAGGCTGCCACATTTAAGTCAGCATAGGAAACTTTTAGACCAATTTATGGCCCTAACATCAGAACTGGAAAACAGGCATGTATCTGGTATACCCTGACAAACAGCTGATTTTCGGGGGAAGATACTGAGATCACAATTTGGGAATTTTAACCTTAACAGTGCTCTATGATTTCAAAGTCTGTAATATGTTAGATTATTGGATTTCACAGACTTCACATGTTCCACCACACAGGAACAGGATGATAATGTCTCCAAATCAAGAATGGGCATTTTTGGGTGCCCCTATGGGAGATAAAACATGGTGGAATACATTATAAAGTTTTCCTTTAAATCAAGTACACCATAATGCAGTGCCATATAAGCTGCCCAACATGCTGGGACCCTTTTTTTCCCTGGCCCCTGCCCCTCGGACAGCCTGAGTCCGCCACTGGTTCCTGATATGAACAACATGTGCTTTTTCTTCAGACACACTAACACTGTGTGTGTGTGTGTGTGTGTGTGTGTGTGTGTGTGTGTGTGTGTGTGTCTGCACAACTACACTGAGAGCTCCATTTACATGTATCAGTTTACGCATAAAGCCAGCGTGTATAATAAACGAGAGCTTACAGGTCAAAAGAGTGAGAGTGCAGGCTGGACACAGCTTTCTCTCTCGTTCTCTTCAGTACGTCAGCGAGCACTGAACATGTGCGTTTTGATATTTACACTCTTTTGGAACAGCTGTCTGGATGAAATGTCTCCAAAAGCTCTGGACATGCGACTCTGTGTCCTTTTGATTTATGACGAACGGTCAGATATTTGATGACGGCTACATGATCTAATTTATAGTTATTTTGGGCTATTATTTGTAATTCGGGGAGCTGGAGCCGTTCAGCCTGTGCCAGGTTCTTCCAAAAGCTTAAATAACTGTTTAAATGGTCTTCATTACATTAATATTATTATTGAGAGCGTGGCTGTGTTTTCACAATTTTTTAACATTTGCCACACTGGTAATATATTACGTAACCTATGGCTATTTTTCTCAGTCCAGACGTACAGTGACATTTTGCAGAAAAGCAGCATTTTAGTGCAGAAAATGTACTAAAATCCTACTACAATAGTCCAATCCTAGAAACGCTCCTGTGTACACCCGACCTGTTGACCTGCTGCGACTGGATTTGCTTCTTGGCAAAGATGTGTGAGGACATCAAACCTCGAAAGGCTGAAAACAGGCAATAAATATTAATCATATTTGTTCATTATCTGGCCCTTGGCCATCAGTCCTTTGGAAAAGCGTCCCCTGGCAAACTGAATGTTCCTGGGCTAAACGTAACATTCAGGTTGGTGCTTTGTACTTGTAACTGACGGATTATTAAATCAACAGCACTATGGGACTGTTCTTTATTTATCAGAGGACTGGGGCGGCTGGCATGTGACTTCATTTTTTTTTTTTTTTAACTTATAGAACAAATATTTTTTCTTGAGCCTCCTGAGTGACTGGCAGAAAATGTCTGACCCTCCTTTCACTATGAATTAGTTGTTAGATTTTTAAAACTTACCCTTTGATGTTTGAAAGTTTAAAGTCAAAACTTAAAAACTCTGGAGTTGAAAAAGGCTCTGCTGGTTAGTTAGTGCTGATGATTGCCTCCCATGTATTTATCGTATTTATCATACTGATTTTATCTCACACTGATGGATTTTTATGTATTGTTTTGTTATTGTATTTATGTATTTGTTGTTTGAGGTTGTTGTTTTTGGTCTACCTGCCCAGGGACAACAGATGTAAATTAGCTGTTAGCTAACTCTGGTGCAATTACTTTTAATTGTGCGCTGTCCCCGTTAAAAATAAACAATAAATAAAACAAATGAAATAAAATATTTATTTTTTGGCTAAATTTGAAATGAGATGTGGAATGAAGCTATTTTGATGAAATATAAGTAGCTCAGATTTGGTTGTGTTGGGTTTTTTTTTTCTGATGAAAGTATTTGTTACGCAGTGTGTCCAGGGACAATCAGAAAGTTGAAAATCCAACGATATTTTCTGTTTTTACAGTTTCTGGCTGTGATAAATGATGTAATTTTGATGATTTTTTTTTTTTTTTTTTTAAAGGTGGGTTTGGAAAGCATGTTTTCTTTAAAAATCTGCAGTAAAATAATTACAAAACACAACCATTTAAATTCATATGCCCCTTAGGGGTGAACCATATCATCTTGTTCACGATAATACGGTATAACTTTTAATACAATATGAAAAGTTCACATCGTGTTACTCGCGACATTTTGGCTTGTTGACATATTGACGTTATACTGTTACCCACGGCAACAACAAGCATGGCTGAAAGCGCTATTATTACCGACTCTGTGCTGGTTCCAAAAAGAGGAGCAGCTTCAGTAGTGTGGAATAAACTGTGGCGTCCTGAATGTTTTATGAACAGCCCCGGACTTCTCAGACTCTTTTAGTGACTTACCGCTCAGAGGGAACTCATTCAGCGGCTCCTCTGGCAGCAGCACAGCGTCTCTCCCTCTCCTCTTAAGCAATGTGTTGTCAAGTGATTTGTCATTAGTCTTTGGTAATGTAAACCTACATGACGCTCGCAGCTCGACAAAAAACTCCATATATGTGAATGTGTGATAGTTGTGGTATCATAACAGCCTGTCACAGGTTACAGCGTGATGATTAGAGGAGAAATGGCAGAGCATAAAGGTCCAGGTGGAAAAAAAACATCATTTAGGATTTTACTAAAGATATATATAAGATATATAGACCAGGGGACATTTTTTTGTATTTGGGAGCTGTTTAAATCTGTAATTTGTGGTAGATTTTATTTTGTTGAACTATTAATATTGTAACAGAATCTCAATCTCACTGAATTACTGTTGTAGTTCACAAAGTTTTCATCGAATATTTGAAGGCAAACTGTAAAACGTTATCACTTATTTTGTTGCAATTGTATGTTCTTAAATTAAAGTGTGTCGTCAAGAATATCATTATCGCAGAAAGACCCTAAAATATAACAATATTATTTTAGGGTCATATCGCCCATCCTGCCCCTCCACTAAGCCAAAATAAAAAAAAAAACACCTCAGTGCTTTAAAGGGCCAGTGTGTAAAATGGGTTGAAAACCGTTGAAAACAGTGACATCAGTGGTCAAATTCTAGATTGCAGGGCTCACTCGCTCACCCCTCCCGTCGGGTAAATGACGGTGGCCTCGTAAGGACAAAAAGCTTTGCGCAGACATGAGTTTTTCAGGAGTAGGTCTATCTAGCAACGAGGTGAATGTTTATTTAGAAATCTAAACCATGTTACGATATTGTAATGAATCCATCACGAGCAGGAGACCAGAGGAGAGTTCGGGAAAAAGGCCCGTTTATTTGAGCACTCCAAAAACTCCGGTAACACTCCAGGCGGTAAAAGACTCCGTCCCAAACTCTGACTCTTCTAGCGTAACAGACACACTCCATACACACATACTCGTTTACAATACCAAGCAGGGACCCCCCGCCCCTTTCTGCTCCGCTAACCTCCAGCCCGCACACTGACTGACAGCGTAGCCTGTAAACAGAGCTCAGCTGTTTATTTAGCCTAGTAATATTTCCGGACTATAGTAGCTGCAATGGACGACTTTGAACGTGATTTTGAAGAGTTTCTTGTAGCGGACACAGACCCAGAGCCATACTTGTTTGAGCCGGAGCATACAGATGAGGAACTTAGATGCTGAGCGGGCGAGACGAGAGGCTGAATCCGCCGCTCACATTTTGCTGCACAGAATGGGATTCGGTGCTACTGCTACCATCGTTGGGGAGATATATCATCAGGAGGAAAAGCGCCGCAGAGAGTGCATCACAAGGAGTGAAGGTGCGTCTTCTTTTCCTTGCAGATGACGGTTCGGGTTCATTCTCTCCTGTTGCGTGGTAAGTGTGGTCCATTCGCAAACTTTATAACTAAAAAAAAAATTTCACTACTCTCTATCGACGAACTACTAACACTCTGCTGTTTCCTCCTCCTCCTTCTTCCTTCCGCTGTCTTCGTTGGTTCATTTCCACGCAAAACGCGTTCTCTGGCTGGCTGGATTGTCCGCTCGGTCTGCCGTACATACACGGCGGCGCAAGATGGCGACCTCTCTAAAGCAAGGCCCTTGCTATATATATATATATATATATATATATATAAGCATAATTATAAGGTTACAAAAAACAAACTAATTTTATTTTATAGCAATTGTACACTTATATATACATATTAATGGGTAGAATATTCAGATTCAGATTCAGATTTGATAATAAACCAGGCCAAATATTACACACTGGCCCTTTAAAATGATCTGACACCCCTCCCCCTCACAAGTAACGGTCATTCCCTAAATAGTTCCGTCATTCTTCATGACACCTCCCGGACACCGTAGCTACCATTCGAAACACTGATATGCTAATAAATAACGGTAAATAACGGTGTTATTTATATTTCGCTTGGTTAAATAACATGTAACGTTAGTCCACATTTCACCAACAACGTGATATGACACAAACCTGACAGCTGACCCTCGCTAACTGTCACACAGCTCTGTTTTTACAGGTTACAGTAATTTCTGCGGCTAACTGCTTTAAGCTAGCTAATTAAACAAAGCTACGGAAGTGAACACAGCATAAATCAACGTTAGCTTCAGTGTCATTTGACGGCCAGCTTCATGTACTCACCTGTGATATGAACAGGAGTAAAGTTCCTGTGTGTGCCTCTGTCAGTGACAGTGCAAAAAAACCCGTGCTGTCAGTGTGAGAGCTGCAGTTTGAGCCACATTCAGTCCGCTGCTGTCTGCGCCGCTGCGAGTCAACCTGCTGAGATTTAACCGCACGGAGCCTGAAGAAGACTCACTGTGACAGCGTGAGGAAGAGTTAGCTTGGTACTTTAGTTAATAAATCAGAGCAGAATAGCCTTCTCTACCATCTTGTAAACAACAGCGTGACGTATCCCGGCATGCAGCGCGGGGCTGTCAGACATCACGCCCCCCTCCCTCCTCTACCGACACCCGCAGAAATACACTCTGAATAAACAATGCGGAAATACACCCTAAATAAACAATATCACCCTAAAATATAATACAACCTAATATACTAAACTGAATATTTCACTACTTACTGTTAAAACTGGACGGTATGTCAGTGTAGAAAAAGTTTTGTTGAATGTGCTAACCCAGAAAACTTTGTTTCAGTTTGTCCTTTTTACTTGGAACTGCTCAGTCTACTTTTATTTAGTAAAATAAAAACAGACATTAATTTATAAATCTGGATTATGACCGTCTGTATCAGGATAAACTGTGGGTTTGTAGCAGCTCTTTTTCACTGTTCAGTTCATCTGAAACTCAATATTTCAAATATATTATCAGTAGTCTACTTTAAAATATGATTTATTTTATTTTTAAAAATATTTTTGCCCTTTGTTTTTTTTTCTTTCTTGTATGCACAAGATGTAGGGTAAATTCAGGTCATATACTTTTTAGTCGATCACAAAAAACAAACAAATGTTGCCTAACTATTCATTAAAACCCCTTTCCAAAATAAATAAATAAATTGGATTGAATAAATCTTTTTATGATAAGTCAAATATTAATAAAATGTAACATCTTACATCTATTTTTGTTGTCACCCTTATTGTTTCTTGTAGCTGCAGCACTCTTTGTAACATGCCACATGGCTAACCTTGCAAGTTCTGGGACCAGAATCTTTGCACTGCCCATCCAGACCAGTCAAAATGACTGCTTCATGTCCAGCACATTTGCAGTAAAAATACAATAATATGTTTGGGGTTATATTTTAAGAGCCCAAGATGTACAACCTAATTTGTCCCATGATTTTACCTGACGTCTCACATTATCTGACTTGTAATCCCATGTGGGACGGGGCAGATGTTTTGCACACTGATTTAACTAGGCAGAACGTTTAAGGTTCTTTGCTGTTATATCGCAGCATTTCAGTCTGTTCGAGCTGCTCCTACAGTCATCATTCAAATAACTTTGAACCTTAAGTTATTAAGCAAAAATGATACACAAAGGCAATTCTAAACTGAAAAAAATCACATAAAGTGATAAATACTCTTTGACCCTAAAAGAATTCATGATTTATGACTATAAACATAAAAACAAAGGTCATCACATGTATGTTTTTTTCTGTGAGCATCATTTAAACACTTAATGAATTTATTCACTATGTGTATTAGTGCGACTATATCCATGTCTTGGCTTACAATACAACAATGTAAAATACTCTGTTACAGTTACACATAAGGTCCATTTTAGGTAAAAGTACAAAAGTATTATCAACAAAATGTCAATAAAAGTACTCACTATGAGGAAATATGTGCCCTGTGAGTTTTATTATGATACACCGATCAGCCAGAACATTCAAACCACTGACAGGTGAAGTGAATAACTGAGATTATTTTGTTCCAATGCATTGTTCTGCTGGGAAACCTTTGCTTCTGGCATTCATGTGGATACCACCTGACATGTTCCACCCACTCAAACACCGTTGCAGACCAAGTACCCCCCCTCATGGCAACAGTACTCCCCAATGGCAGTGGCCCCCCAGCAGGATAATGTGCCATGCCACACTGCAAACATGGCTCAGGAATGGCCCAAAGATGTGACAAAGACCTCAAAGTGTCAACCTGGCCTCCAAATTCCCCAGATCCCAATCTGAATGAGCATCTGTGGCACGTGCCATTAACCCACCTCACAACCCACTGGACTAAATGGATCTGCTGCCAACGCACTGGTGCCAGACACCGCAGGACACTCCCAGAGATCCTGTGTCCATGCCTCCACAGGTCAGAGCCAAGTCCCATCCAAGGAGGCCCCACCTTGGATTAGGGTACATCTGGGGTACCGGCACATCACAAGAATCCTTGAGCAGATTGGGATCTGGGGAATTTGGAGGCCAGGTTGACACTTTGAGGTCTTTGTCACATTCCTTGGGCCATTCCTGAGCCATGTTTGCAGTGTGGCATGGCGCATTATCCTGCTGGGGGGCCACTGCCACTGGGGAGTACTGTTGCCATGAGGGGGGGTACTTGGTCTGCAACAATGTTTGAGTGGGTGGAACATGTCAGGTGGTATCCACATGAATGCTATTTTTATATTGTATTTTTTCTTTTGGAATGATGTGAAAAAGTGTGTCATTTTGCCACAGACCTACTATCAGTAAGTAATTCCATGCAGTATCACTCTACCAATTAGTCGTTGCCTCTGACTGCTGAACAGAACTCATGAGTCGAGCTGTTTATTCAAACATTTGTTATATACATTTTGGGTAAAATCTGAAAAATTTATATTACACATCTCTGCAGGAAAGTGTTGATGGAGGCCCAGACAAAGTACAATCTCATTCATAAGCCCTAAAACATATTCATAAACCATAAATAAAACCGGCTGTACCTCAGGTAAAACCCTGCCGTCTCATTCTGCAGTATGACCTTGTAAATTATGCATTATCTACTTCATGTACATTGCTCTTATGGTGCTGAGGAGATGTTTGTTATTCTGTCAGCATTGGAGCGTGACATGGAGCTTTACACTGAGTGTGACTTGGTGGTTTCTTTGGGTCACATATACAAAGGTTTTACATGACAGTACAGATGGAAACTAGATCAGAAGGAGAAATATTCATATTCTTACAATAACTGAGTGCATTCAGCATGATCCTGTCTACTTCTTATATTTATTATTAATAGATATGTGCTCAAATTATCATCAAACAAGAGAGAATACAAATAAATATATACTTTTAAGCACTGATTACCACCCTTCCTTCTCTCTATCCGGGCTCATACATGTAACACTGATGTAGTACATGGCTGCAGTAACACACGTGGCCACTGGGAGTCACTGTAAGGACACTTTTAATGTAATGAACTCACAAGGTGATTGATTTCTTTGTATCGTTTTTCCTTCACTGTAGATTATTAATTGCACATTATAATGTAGATAACAACAGAGAGAGTTAAAATAGTCTCCCAAACCGTCTGAGATCCTGAGTCATTTTAATGAGGAGTTTTCTCACAAAATAATAATTTGGTATTGTTTCTCATTATTTTGACAAAGTTTCCAATTATTTTGGGATACTAACTGAATATATTTTAGATATTAAATCATTATTTTCAGAAAGTTATATCAAGATACAGTGTCAATTTTTTAAAACACCAAGTCGTTATTTTGAGATACTAAGTCATTATTTTAAGTAACTATTGTAATACTAAGTCATTTTTTAAAGACTTAGTCGTTATTTTAGATACTAAGTCATTTTGAAAAAGTTTTTCATTGTTTCCAGATACTAAATCATTAAAAAAAAATACTAAGTCATTATTTTTGAATAAGTTTTTATCATTTTAAGAAACTAAGTAATTATTTTAAATACTAAGCCATTGTCTAGGCAAGCTTTCTTATTATTTTCAGATACAAAATGATTTTCTAAAAATATTAAGTCATTATTTTTGAAAAAGTTTTTCATTATTTTCAGAGACTAAGTCATTTTTAAAAATACTAAGTCATTATTTTTGAGAAAGTTTTTCATTATTTTCAGATACTGAGTCATTTTTAAAAATACTAAGTCATTATTTTGAGAAAATATTTCATGATTTTCAGCTATAGATCAATTTTTTTTACAATACTAAGTTAATTTTTTGACAAAGTTTCGTATCATTTTGAGATACTAAGTCATTTTTAAAATACTAAGTCATTGTTTAGACAACGTTTCGTATCATTTTCAGATACTATAAGTCATTTATTTACAATAATAATTTATTGTTTTTGAGTCATATTCTACAAATACCAAGTCATTATTTTGAGAAATTTTCTCATTAAACTGACTCACAGGATCTTTTCTTTTTCATCACACTGGCAGAAACAGGCTTTCATACCTCCCTGATTATTATCCTCTTTGACCGTTCATTATTTTGTCTCAGTTTTGAAGGAATGTTAAGAACAACTTCATAAAAGACGCCCAGTCTGATGATGCACTCACTCACAGTTGACAGAAATGGAAAAGGAGGTGACTCCATTAATCTGCACTACAGCCTGAGCTTCATCACACACAGGAATTTGTCTCATCATTTCTCAGTAACCCTTGTGCTCTGGTCTTGTTATGTTTAATGCTTCAGATGGAGGAAATTGGGGCTTTAGCAGCCACTGATTCAGGTGAAGCTCTCAAAATGAACATTAGCCGACACTGTGGTCATTGCTTCCTACTGTATGTGTGATAATCTATGGTTATATCCGTCCCTCCCAGCCATTTGATATGGATTAAGAGTGCCTAAAATCGACATCATCATGGCACATCACTTTTCATGGAGCATATCAATTAACCTCAGTTGTACTGTTGGCAGTTTGGGATATGTGGCTGCAGGGTGGTACAGAGTTCAGCAGAGGACACTGAAGGTTACGTGTAGGACAGGGCTGTAGCGTGGACCGGAGGATTATTGTATCATGGTTGTTAAGTGATTCCTGGACGTGTGCCATACAGCGGACAGAGACAGGGGTCACTGAGGCAATAACACAGAGCTGATGTCTTCTGTGATCGGGATCTGTGAACGAGAGGCATGAAGGCCGCGTCTGATCGGCCCTCTCACCTCTGGCTCATAATCCACGCTCAGCGGCTCAGGGGATTTTCAGCACTTCAGCAGAGTGTGAATGTTGACATCATCAGAACACGCGGGCAAACAGTCGACTGAAATGTTTACGAGGCAGAAACAAGGAGCTTGCTTATATCACACTGTTTCCACAGCATGAAGGTCCTCTGATAAAAACAGTTCAGACTGAAATATCTCAACAACTACTGGATGGATCGCCATGACATTTTGTTCAGATATAACAGATAAAGATCCCTAAAGCCTCAGAAATGCTTTGCACATGGACATGAGCTGACACGGATTGTGATGACAAAAAGTTTGGCTTTTTATACCCTCTGCGGCTTCTCCTCACAGCAAGCAGATACTCTCCAAAACTGTAGGGGGCAGTGTATCGAAAACTCACATCTATAGAATGTTTCTCCACCTATACGAATCTGCATTATTAGGAAATCTTGGATGTTTTTCCCGGTGACTACTTGCAGTGCTGCGAGAAAATCCCCTGTGGTCCAACAAGCATTTCCACTGCAGGCCACCATTATGAAAAATGCGTCTGTAAAACTGTTGACAGGACACTTTGAACCCAATTATGACTCTTTCTATTATACATTTTTGAGCAGTGGTGGTTTTACATTTGCAAATATTTCCTCAAGCTGAGAAAAAAAAAATCTGTGACATCATTACAATGTAAAGTCTATGAACCAAGTGGGAACTTGTGGGGCCAGCAGGACACACTTGACTGTGGACGCAAACCTGAACGCTAGAACCCTTTTTTTCATATGCATCAGAGAACCAACTCTATTACAATGAATAGGTGCCATCTTGGGGTCTCTCGTCATTTGTGTGGCTGTGGGCACGGCCATCACACAGTCAGTACGTTTACATGCAGCTTGAGAAAATCGAATTATTGGCTTAGTCCAACTGAAACTGGAGTATCCGTAGCTCAGCGAACACACCTAGGTAATTCGATTGAAAATCAAACTTGGGGTGTCAGTGGTTTAGTGGTAGAGCAGGCGCCCCATGTACAAGGCTGTTGCTGCAGCGGCCAGGGTTTGACTCCAGCCTGTGGCCCTTTGCTGCATGTCACTCCCTCTCTCTCTCCCCCTTTCACACTTGTCTGTCCTATCAAATAAAGGCTAAAAATGCCCCAAAAAATATCTTTAAAAAAAAAAAAGAAAATCAAACTATTGCTGCATGTATCCACTCAGTCCAACTGGAGTCGGAGTTGGCGTTCTGCCCATGCACCACTTTTTCTTTCGCGGGTTTTCACCCAGAAGAAGAAGGAGATGACGTAGTGCAGCAACTCCTGGAAAAACAAACAAACAAACAAACACCATGGCGGCCAAGAAGCAGAAGATGCACTTCTGGACAAATGAGGACACTACATTCATGCTCCGTCAGCTAAAAGAGCTAAACATTTTGAAGTTTATGGATGGTAGGAGGATGCGAAACACGGATTTATTCAAAAAAGTTTTTGAACAAGAACTGGAACTAGTTCAATACACACTATATTAAAAAGGACACAGCGCAGCCTATCGAGGCAGAGTCAAGCATACTTGGTCAGAAATTCGATTTTCTCTAGCTGCATGTATACTCAGACAAGATGAGAAATCCGACTTGACTGATTAGCCGAGCTACGAGCTTAGCTCGACTACTGCGTGCATGTAAACGTACTGACTGAAACACTTTCAGCTGGGTGTCAGCTTACTAGCATGTAGGACGTAGGGGGAGGGTCTACTGGCAGAACATGTTTTCATCAATATAAAAACACTTAAAACCCACATACTCAGCTCTGCTGCTCATCCCACAAATGTATGTTCCTTACAAATGTGGCACCATTTAAAGAGAAATAAACAGGCTTTCCAGCGGTATAAGATTTATTGCCAAGAAGTTACAACAAAGAAATAATCTACCAAACACAAATTTCCTTACTTTTTGTGCTTAGTTTACATGGGGAGTTGGTCCTCTTCTACAGAGCATGCCATGTTGTCTTTTTACGGTGGCCGAGACAAACAAAACACTGGCATTACAGAGGGCCTTTTGCATTTGTGTGTTACCTAAAGGCCACCTTTAGGTCTCGACTACACACTTAAAAGGGAGGACTGAGCAGAGGAATATTCAGTTGGTTGCAATGTGTAACTTCACCACTAGATGTCACTGAATCCCACACACTGCTCCTTTAAATGATCACAGAAATATGACAATAACAATATTTATTATTAGTCTTGTTTCCTCCTACAGGGGAACTGTTGACTATAAATTACCCGTAGGTGTTTGACTGTCTTTGTGTTTTCTGTCCAGTGTGTGTCCCTGCCGTCTCTGTTGGACGGTTTCCTGTGTCAGTGGGAAGTTAGCCTGGAAGAGAGCAATAATGCTTTGGCTAAATCACTCCTACGTGATAGTGCAGGATGAAGCCGTACAATGCCTCCACCAACTGGAAGACAGATGGCCCTGGCTCACAAGCAGCCTTCATTTGTTATTTGGAATCAAAAGTGATGCGGTGTGTAGCTCCTCTGGTGTGAATGAACAAGTCCTCAAGTCTTCTCGGGAAAACTCAACACTTTGAGGAGTGGAGAGGAGGAGAGGCTGCAGGGCTTTTAAAGCATAAACGATTCTCATAATCCAGCCCTGTGACGGCTTCATTGGACCAGGTTATTTACGAGGCAGCTTGGGAAATTGAAAATATCCTGATTTAAGCTTGTTAAAACTACAGGTCATGAGGCTGGTCCAGGCGACTTTAATGACCAGAATCAATGAAGCTCCTCTGTGATAAAATGCAAATCAAACTCTATTAGCTTCTGCAGCATTTGCATCCCGTCTGTCTGCAGACTACAGGTAATCAAAAAAGTAATTAGAGAAAATGAAAGAAGACTAGAGGAGACTGTGAGAAATCCTGTTTAATTAAATTATCAATCTTTCTCATGAATTCTCAGAACAAAACATGTGACGCACTACATGACAAAATCCATTTTTATTGCATGTGCTGCTCATCTAATGCCACAGAGAGCAGGCAAATCACACAAAACATTGTTGTGCAGAGACCGAAGCTTTGCACAATGGCACAAAAGTTCCACACTTACACACACAGTTTGCAGAAAAAAACAGCTGATCAATCCGCCTGGTTTACACTTGGGCTTTGAAAGAGATGGAGGGAGCAGCGCTGCGAGGGGAGAGGAGTCATCATTATCTCTGGGTTCAGATGAGGGATCTGCTCTTGCAAAGTGCAGCGGCGGTCAGTAATTTGGCCGTCCCGTTGCAGCGGCTCACTAAAGGCAGCATCAGCAGAGCCTCGTCTGTCCCTTCTCCCTCAGTGTGCCTTAAAAATAAACATTAATAACGTCCCACACCTCTAGAAAGCCGTCGCAGATGTTATGCACACCAGGCAAAGACACACCGCTGCAACGCCAGGCCAAAGATCATCCATCTTCTGAAGGCCTCTTATGTCACACTTTGGTACAGATGTGTGAACAGGTGAGAACAGAAACACAGAGGGATGAATTTATGTAGATATATCACTGAGACATAAGACTACTTGCTCCAGATATTCGAGTGTCTTTCAAAGGTACAATGTCACCACGAAAGGTTTGCACTGTCAATTCAAGACCACTAAAAGTTTGTTGCCATCAACAAACCCACCAGATTCCATTAAAATAAAGTCATTTTAGCATGTACAGAGGCAGCATGTTTTCACATCTAACTGGATGAATTAAGTGTTTATTTCTGGAGCCTGTCCCAGCTGACACTGGGCGAGAGGCAGGGTTCACTCTGGACAGGTCACCAGACTATCACAGGGCTGACACATAGAGACACACAACCATTCACACTCACAGTCACACCTACGGACAATTTAGAGTCACCAGTTAACCTGCATGTCTTTGGACTGTGGGAGGAAGCTGGAGTACCTGGAGGAAACCCACGCTGACATTGAACAGTGACCTCAGCCACCTCTGAACAATTTATAATAACAATATAGACATTGTTCAGGGATGGCTTTGGTTCGATATTGGGGCACAGAGGTACACATATATACATGTATATATTTTTTGATTTATTCTTATGATCATGGGCTACTGGTGTGGCATGTCACATGACTGGCTTAGACAGCACTATCGGTATTTAAGAATGTGACTTTCTGTCATGTATCAGAAGTCTGCGGAAAAGCTGTGTGGCTCAAAATGTCACTCTGCATTAAAATCCTTCTAAACAGGAGTTACTTGGTGTACCCTTCAATGTTTTAACTCAGATGTACAGCAGCAATAATATGAAAACTCAGTCTTTCTCTGAAGCTGCTCCTTCAACCTTAAATGGAAGATTTGTAGTGAGACTATAGACCCGTTTCCACCGCAGTAATTTTACGGGGCCGGGGCTGTTGGTGCGTGTCTCCACCGCAGGAACCACCCCCGAAGGACAGAGTTCCAGAACTTTTACAGGGGCTAAACAAGTCCCTGCCTCGGAGTAGGTACTCAGAACAGCCCCGAAAAACTCCTGGGTGGGGCTTGGGGTTTACTTGGTGCTGATTGGATATACTCAAGGCAGAGATGTGACATCAACAGAAAGCAACAAAACAGCCGGCATTTTTAAAACTCAGCAGACAAGGAGTCGCATTTTTAAACCAAGAGACATGCCAGAGACCCAGCAACCACCTCAGCTCCTTCCATGTTGATAATCGTCTTTCTTATGTCTGCTTTCTTCTCCTTACTTCTGCTTCTTCTTCTTTGTTGTTGTTCTTCTTTGTTTGTTTCTTTGCCGCGTCGCCCCGGTTAAAATGGTCGCGCAACGATTACATCACATACAGGAACCTTCCTCCTACTCCACCCTCTCAGTGGAGACACGGCGGTTGAGAGAGCCGAGTGAGAGGACGTTCCTGTAAAGTTCCTGCCCCCCAAATAATACCAGGAACTTCTTCAGTGGAAACGGGCCTGATGTGACAGTTGCTGAACAGCGGCGGCTGTAGCCACAAGTGGAAATTACAGGAAATTGCTAAAAAGAGAAAATTAAAAACAAGAAAATTAGTTGAAAAAAAGAAAGGAAAGGAAAAATAAAAGCAAGTTAAAAACAAACAAGGATATGATCTAAAAAAAAAAGGCTTAAAAATGATAAGAATTCTGACATAATTTTAAATATATAATAGCGATAATTATAAATATAGTTTTTCCCTAGCTTTTTAAAAATAATTTTTTATTTTTGGAAAATTTCTTACCAAATTGCTCATTGCCTTTCCCCTCATGTTTTTGAAAGAAATTTCAATAAATTTGTAAAAAGACAAAATTAAAAACAAGAATATTAGTTAAAAAAAAGTTAAAATAAAAAACAAAAAAAGGAAATTATTAAAAATATGGTTTAAAAATTATAATAATTCTGTGCCATAATTTAAAATATCTAATTACTGTTTTGTTTTTTTGCAATTTGTGGGACATTTCTTACCAAGTAGCCTTTTTTGCTATGTTTTTGAGCAGAACTGCACCAATTTGCTCAGCATTCAAAGGTTTAAATACTTGCAAAGGGTGTCTGAAAGCATCACAAGAAAAGTGATGTCACTCCAGGTTTCAAAGGGTTAAATTTATTTCCGATATCATAATAAACCTTAATATTTTCATATGACTGGCCCTTGAGACCAGACTCTACACACACTCTAACCCAGATTGAATGAACAACTTGTTGAGCTACTTTATGCTTTACACCCCTGGGAGCTGAAAATAAAGCTTGAGCTCAGCACATTGATCAAGCTAACCTCAGCATCTGCACTTTTACTGCAATAACACAAGACCGGCTGTGCTCTGAGTTATGTAGCACGGTAAGCTCCTAACAATTTTATCCTTTCCAATCCCGGCCCAGAAGTTTGAGGCAGAAAGGAACACAGGTGGATCGCAAGACAGGATGAAAATTGAGGACTGAGACATTTTATTAAGCAAAGAATACATTTTCCTGAACAGACAAACAGGTAGCAAAGGATAAATACTTTATTATTACCATTTTTATTTTGTTCACAAGTAGCCACGGTACTAGTAACCTCCAATTACTCCAAAGACAAAGAACTGAAAGAACAATGTGAATATTTAAAACCTAAAGTTTTCCCAAATTGATGTTTGTTGCTGATGTGGGCTGCAGATTTTAGTACTCTGTGTGATCTTGTGTCTACTACATATCTAGACTGATACCAAGGCACGATACTGAACTCTATGGAAGCCCTGAGTCATCTTAGTTTGATCTAAATTGTTTTTCTCCTGTGAACAGGTGAAAAAAGGATTGACCAGGATGTTTCTAAATTCCCTTTTTCCATCTGTCAAACAGGTGGGAGAAAAAAAAGCTTTAACAGGATCATTTTTCTAAGTTACTTTTTTTCATCTGTGAAAACAGATGGGGAAAACATTTGGCAGGCGTTTTTGTTTTTGTTGTAATACTCACGTTGGCCACAAGAGGGACAAGTGTGCCACTACCCAATGTTCTAAACAGGACTAAAAGCGTTCATGTTTTCTTTCAAAGCGCTGCTGGGGAGAGGGGTCTGAGGTGCTTTGCTTGGCCTGCTGCCCGAGAGCAACCCGGCCCTGGATAAGCACATAAAAATGGATGTTTTCTTTCAGGTGAATTTGAATTCCTCCGTACTCATGCCAACATGTTATGTAACATCACTGTCGTGTCTTTCAGCTGGCAGAAAACATGAATGCTTTTAGTCCTATTGAGAACTGAAATCCTAGAAAAACTTTTTATCCCACCTGTTTTACAGATGATAAAAAAGGAACTTTAAGGAATCTTTTTTTTTTTTTTCCATTTTCTCTTAAAGGTCCAGTGCGTAAGATTTAGGGGGATTTAGTGGCATACAGCTGTGAGGACTGCAGATTGCAACCAGTCCTTCGGCGTTTGGGAGGTTTCTAACATGAGCCGAATTGTCCGCAGAAGTCTCGTCCTCGCCAAAACAAACAGA
Organism: Epinephelus fuscoguttatus; assembly: GCF_011397635.1. NCBI lineage: Eukaryota > Metazoa > Chordata > Actinopteri > Perciformes > Serranidae > Epinephelus > Epinephelus fuscoguttatus. Next base: position 38,153,016 of record NC_064761.1, read on the forward strand.
CCAGGTGATTAAAACCCCTGAAAACAATGAACAAAGCAGTGTCATGTTACAAATGAGTGTTTCTTCTATGCCGTTTGGCTCTTTGCAGACAGGCTACTATCGCCTTTTTCTGATCTAGACGTTCAGGAGGTTTTTACCAGCAGCTAAATTCTCTGTAGGTGTCTCTTCCTCTCTAAAACAAACAGACCAGGAGATTTAAACTGGTAAAAACACTGAATAAAGCAGTTTCAAGTTACAAAAATCAGTGTTTTCCTGACACTGCTCGTCACAGAGGGTCTGCGAACTCTGGTGGCTGACACACAAATACGAATGGCCCTGTCTAGAGCCGGCGTTTGGTTTGTCTGCTCTGGGCTACTGTAGAAACATGGCAGTGCAAGATGCCAATCTCCACTGACGAGGAGATGCTCCCTTTGTAGATATAAGCAGCTCATTCTAAGGTAACAAAACAGGATTCTTATTTTCAGGTGATCATACACTTAAGAAAATGTACTTATTATATCTAACTTCTGCCAATATATCCCCCTAAATCCTGCACACTGGACCTTTAAGTCGTAAACACAGGAGAGTAAACAATTCAGAAAATGGATCACCACAATATTTCTTTCTTACATGCCTCTCAGGGGCTTCCGCAGCACTCTGTCATTTAACAGCAGATAATTTGTCGCATCTACAATGCAAACTGTGAAGCTTACAGGAGGCCTACCATGTAACCAAAATACAAATGAAAAACCCAACAAATGGAGCTCAGATAACGTGCAGTGTGCAGCGAGGGTGAAGGTTCCTGTGTGGAATCTGTGAGAAGTGTTGAAATTCAGCAGTGAATACACTCGAGCTTCAGTCTGGCACATTAAGCGTGACGCCAAAAGCACAGAACAGACAGAACCCATAAAACAAAGTGGACAGACTGCAGAGTCAGAATGTGAACAACATGCCAGAAAAAAGGCACTGTGTGCAAAAACAGACAGGTGGAGAAGAAACCACATCGCATGTAGCCTCATAAATATCATCAACACAAGATGCTCCTCGTTGAACAAAGATGCAGTGTCATCTTTAAACAAATACAGCTTCAGCATCGTGAGCAAACTCTTAGACTTGTAATTTCTTATCCAGTGTTAAGGCACATTGCTTCGAAAATACAGAAATATAAATGATCTTTGGTAAATGATACACTTTATAAAAATGTACTGCAATGACACAAGAGATACAACAATCATAAAATATTAAAGGTGCTGCTGCTTTAAATGCTTAATAATTGCACTGTAGCATCTTTCCAATTCTCCATACTTTTACTAGTTAGTCTGTGCATGATGTCAAGTGCATCATGAGGAAATAAAACTGCGTCTGAGCAGGGAACATGATGCCATCAGCAACAATACTCTACAGCAATTTTAAAATAATGCTTTCAAAGTGCAAGATTAAATCTTAAAGCCGCAACTTTTACATTTGGGAAAGACTTTCTTTCACCAAAGAGTTTTTTGGTCGACAGCTGAGCACCAGCAGAACATAAGATGAGACTGTTGAGATAAACTCAGCACATGAAAAAAACCTTAGAACAGGACCTTCAAGTAAACTTGTTATGAAACGTGATGGTAGCTTGTTGTCAACCTACGGTACAGTGCTTAAAGGAATAGTTACAGATTCTAGGAAACATTATTTGCTTTCTCACTGAAAATGAGAACAAAAGATTGATACCACTCTCATGTCTGTAAACTCAATATGAAGTCAGGAGATGGTAACCTTAGCTTAGCATAAAGACTGAAAACCATTGGGAAACACAACACGACCCAATCACCAGAACAAATGTTAGAATTTTCCATTTCTGCAAACCACAGATAGTTATATTTGCATGTTACTCATTTGCAGCAGATACGCTGAAACTTTAAGTTCATAATGCTGTGGTTGACGTGTTGTTTTGTTTAGTCACAAAACCAACTGTCCATTGTTCGGAAAATATCATGTTTTGGGTTAAATACCCGCTTTTGGGAGTGTGGTCCCCGCTGGAAAAGCAATAACGTCTCTATGGGTTTTTGTGCCGCTATCCCAGCTGGCAAAACACCTACAGGTGACTACAAAACATCCATGTTTGGCACCTACAAAAGCACTGGAAAACACTGATGGGTTGCTACAAAATACCCGTGATTGGCACCTAAAAACAACTGGAAAGACACCTACAGGTCACTACAAAACAGTCACATTTGGTGGCTAAAAAAGCGCTGGAAAAAGATGAGTTACTACAAAACACCCATGTCTGGCACCTAAAAAAACAACTGGAAAAACACAGGTCACTACAAAACAGTCACATTTAGTGGCTAAAAAAACGATGATGGGTCGCAAGAAAACACCAGTGTTTGGCACCTAAACAAAACACTTGAAAAACACCAATGAGTTGCTACAAAACATGCATGTTTGGTGCTTAAAAAACTACTGGAAAAACACAGGTCACTACAAAACAGTCACATTTAGTGGCTAAAAAAACGATGATGGGTCGCAAGAAAACACCAGTGTTTGGCACCTAAACAAAACACTTGAAAAACACCAATGAGTTGCTACAAAACATGCATGTTTGGTGCCTAAAAAACTACTGGAAAACGCTGATGGGTTGCTACAAAATACCCGTGATTGGCGCCTAAAAAACAACTGGAAAGACACCTACAGGTCACTACAAAACAGTCACGTTTGGTGGCTAAAAAAAAAAAACAGTGGAGAAACACAGATGGGTCGCAACAAAACGTTGCATGTTTGGTGAAAAAAAAAACAAATAAAAAAACCCCACAAATGAGTCGCTCCAAAACATCTGATTGGTGCCTTAAGAACTGCTGGAAAAACACTGATGGGTCGCCACAAAACATCCACGTTTGGCACCTAAAAAAAAACAGTGGAAAAACACAGATGGGTCGCTACAAAATGTTGCACGTTCGGTGAAAAAAAAAAATAAAAAAAATAAAAAAAATAATAAAAAACACCAATGAGTTGCTCCAAAACATCTGGTTGGTGCCTTACAGAACTGCTGGAAAAATACTGATGGGTCGCTACAAAACATCCACATATGGCGTCTAAAAAAACAGCGGAAAAACCCTGGCAGGTTGCTACAAAACACCCACATTTGGAGCCTCTGGAAACGCAGCAATAACTCGCTAGAAAACAACTTCTTTTGTTGTTTGCTGGTCTCGAACAGTGGTCTTTTGTGGTCCACAGTAAGGCAGGCGTTCTGTATAGGTGCCATTTATCATCCCCTCCACCTCCTGATGGAAGAGTCAGTCATATACTACGTCACTTTAGAAACACAGATACCCTAGAAATGTGCAAATGTAACAACACCCCTAAAGCCCACTAATTGACATGTATGAAAAATGCCATATAGAGACAACATTCTGTGTCATTACAGGGATTAAATGTCTGACTATTTCCTGGCTGGGTGCAGTGACTTCTTTGAGTTTTCACCGGTTCACAACAACAACAACAACAAGATTCAAGTCTTTGTATGGATTAAACAATCAAGTCATAAAATGTTAATTAATGAGCTTAGATGTGCTGGTAGGCAGATTTTGCTGTTGTTAGGACAGAGCCACCTGCTATTAGCTTCATATTAAATGGCCAGACATGAGAGTGGTATCAATCTCCTCCTCTGACCCTCTGTAATAAAGCAAATAAAAATGTCAAACTATTCTTTTACTGTGAAACTGGCTGGCACTGTTAAAACAGATCCAATGAGTCAGCGAACACACACACTCACACACTAACAACACACACACAGTGACGCAGCCACACACGCACACAAGCACAAACACACACACTCAAGCAGAGCATCATTACTGGTAGATTGTTGTTGTATAAAGACTGAAATTAAATTTTCTTGGTGAATGCTCATAATGCATGATCATATCTAAAGTCAACAGCTCTCTGAACTATTCAGTGGAATGTACTATGTGACAGAACAGCTGTAAACACGCTATTCAGTCTTTAAAATTTAGCAAACAAATGTTGCAAATCCAGCAACAAGACTGAAACATGCGCTGAGCCAATGCCACCGGTTTACGTAAAGATAAAACTCTTTGAGAATCTGTACTGAAACGTGTTTCTGTGGAAAACATAAAAAAATCTCTTCTCAGTAATATCAACACTGATTCAAGGCCGCGGTGGCGTCTGATCCTGGTCTTAACGCATTTACAGGTGAAGCAGAAAGAACGAACAGAGAATCATTTCAGAGAAAGAAAATAAAAAACTCCCAAATAGGCCAGCTGTGGAATGTCTCTACTCTGCTCGTCTTTACAATAAAACCTGATCATCTACTGAGATGCATCTTTGACATAAAAAATTTCCAGGATTTTAAAAAAAACAAAAGAGGAGATATTCCAGTTCTTCCATCTCCCAAACCTCAAAAACATCTTTAGCTTGAAACGTCCAAAATATAAAGTACCTATCTGCATCTTTAATAAAAGAATCTCCTTGAAAAATACAATAAAATTAGATTTTCAAAAAACTATCGTGCAAATCTGAGTAACATGCTTAAGACTGTGAGACATCACAAGATGGTGTGCAGCGACTGTTCTGCCACCTGCTCTGTCCTCTGTGCTGGATGAACGCTGTGGTCAGACTGGAGTCTTTCCTCTGAGTTCCTCGTGTATTTGACACACTGTGAGTCTCCGTCAGGGGGCAGGTTCAGCTGGACGCTGTCTGACGGTGAGAGCAGGGGCGTGGAGGTGATCCAGCTGGACAGACTCAGATCTGACGCCTCTAAAGTCTTATCCAGACACTCGGAGTCTTTGGTGGGAGGAGGCTGTGGCTCCCTCGAGAGCTTAGGAGCGTCTTTGGTGTAAGGAAGTGTGTCTTTTTCTGTAGGAACTGATGTGTAGAGATCTGAGAGGCCCCTCTCACTGTTTGTTGGCCCCAGCGGGCTTCTTTGGCCTTGTTCATCTGTTTGTAAAAAGGGCCCCTGTTGTGTCTTGGAGCTGGGGAAGCTCCTCTGGTCTTTTTTATTGCAACCTTTAGGGGAGGGCTTGGTAAGGGACAGGAAGGGAGGCTTGGGGCTGAGCGGTGACCCCACCTTGACCCTGCTGAGGCTCAGAATGTTCCTGCGGGTTTCAGAGGGGAGTTTATCCAACTGTCTTCCAACTTGGACTGGGCTGGGAAACAGCGTGCCTTGACACGCCCTGTAGAAATATCTGGAAAGTAAAACAGAGCCAGACATCAGGACAGCACTATTCCGAAGATGAATGCCAGGCTCTTCGGATAAACATGAAAGACATCTGGTGCAGATATAAGTCACTGCACGAGTCATAAATATTTGGAGAGACGGGCTTGTGTATTCAGTCAAACACAAATCAAACACACGGCGTACCTGGGCAGCAGCGCTGCTACAGGTGTGATGACACAGAGCAGGTAGAAGAGGGGGTCCTGCAGCAGCCTCTGCATGGTCCAGTAGGGGTTTGAGGGGGAGTAGCAGGTGGGACAGGAGGAGTTGTAACACAGCGCCACTGTGAAGAATAAGGCGACACTGAAGGCGATAGACAGCCAGTTCGTCCAGGTCTGCAGGGGAAGGACACAAAGGGGGAGTTTTGTGAAGAGTTTTTCTTTTATATAATATTCTCCTTAATTACATAAAAAGATATCACAATGGTACATGACACATGTAACATTATAAGGAATTTTATGCAGTATAATTTGGGCTCCAACTGCTGATTACATCTAATAAACACTAAATGAATCCACAGACCCAGCAGTGATCATTTGTGAACTAGTCCAAAGCATTACAACACTGTAACATTAAACAGTGTTATTTACTTCTATACTTACTTTATGTGAAGTCTTTGAACATTAATATTTAAATGTCTACTGTGTAGAATTTAGTGACATCTTGTGGTGAGGTCGCACACGGCAACCAACTGACACTTTCCCCATGAGCCATGTGTGGTGAACTTCGGTGGCTCACGTGACGGTAGCTCGGCTCTTTTTGAGCAGTCAAGCTACCCCTCAAGAGTGACCGCAGTTTTTCTATTTACTTGACCCAGATCTTATAAAAATGGAACCCCTTAAAACTGCAGCTTGGTCAGTTGATAAAGTGCGCACGTTCCTGTTTGGCTGCAGATGAAAGGATCCACTGAGTGCTGGGTGGAGCAAAGTGTGCTGTGTCAAGTTGAAGACGATGTCACGGCAGTTTCATGCGACGTTGCCATGAAGATTAGCTGAGAATCGATTCATTTGACGGGATGGAATGTGACTGGCAAAAGCACCTGGGACCGGAAATGAGTCTAGCCAAGTCGAGCCAAAGCGTGTCGTGGAAATGAGGCAACAGTCACTTGACTGAGTGTTAATTTGGCCTGCCCCCTAAAAGCTGACCCAACTTTAGTCGACCAGAAAGGTCATTAGTCGGCAAGATTTCATTGGTCGCTTAGTCCCAGAAAAAACAAAAACAAAAAACAAACACAAACAAAAGTGAAACTATATGAAACTACCAAGTGGGAGTTTAATTTGAAAGGACAGACACAGGAAGTGTCCACGCTCAGCAGTCAGACAGGAGTCAGGTTAATTTCCAGGGCTGGTACCTGCGGTTATTCCACAGGCTAGTTAATAACATGTCGGGCAGGAAATCCAAAGTGTGGGATCATTTTGAGAAGGTGAAGGACGAACCCAAGGTGATATGTAAACTCATCTTCATTGGTCGACTACAAACATGACGTATCATCTGAAACATGGAAGTAGCTACATGCCCATTAGCCCACAGCGTCATTAACAGGCGGCTCGCTCAGTGTGTGACGTGCACTTGTAGATAAAATATAGGCCTATATTAATGAAGGTTCATTAGTATGCTTTTGTATTTCTCTGTAATGTAGCACAGTGTTAACAATGTTACTGACACTATTCTTTCTCACACCTTCAACTCAAACCACCAAAATATATCATTTAATAATTAAATTAATATCGTAAACATGCGGGCAACTAGTCGACTAACGGTCTTAAATGACAACGACTGGTTAACTAGGAAAATTCTTAGTCGGGGGCAGCCCCAGTGTTATAGTATAAAAATACTGATTGGTAAAGTTTTAATGTTATTTCCCTGTAACATGTGATAAACTTGGAGGGGCAAAATAACACACATTCAAATGCGCAAAGATATAATTTTCAGTAAAACATGTTTGTTTACATTCTTTCTGAATGTCTGACCCTGCATGTTCCACACCATGTTGGACTGTTTTAGTGATGACGGTGCATCCCCTGATCTGATGGCCAAAAATAACAAATGGAAAAAGTTGTACGGAAGAAGGTATATGAAGTTATAACAGTGGTAGTAGATTAAAAAAAAAAATTGGCACTGAAAAAAAATAAAAAAAATAACAGGCACTCCAAATTATTTTATTCTAATTTTTTTGCATTCTGATGTTTTGTTTTTAAACAATCTTCCGATTTTTTCCTTCGTGTCACTTTTTTTTCAATGCCTGTTTTTTTTTTTTTTTTTTTAAATATATATAATTATATATATATATGTATAATTCTACAGATTTTCTTTATTATAATTTCGTGATTTTTTTTTAAAACGGACAGCAAAAAAACAAATTAAAATGCAAAAGATATCAAAATAATTTAAAAACATTTTCATGCCTGCTAATTGATTTTTTCAGTGCCCCGTTACCATTTTCAGTGCCAAATTATATTTTCAAATTTATTTTTAGTGCCTTACTGTCACTGTTTTAGCTCCACACAGTAAATAAAACCACTGAATGCAATGAAAGGTATTAACGTGAGAACCCTGCAAAGGTTAGGAGATCTGTGTTCTTGTGTTATTTAACGAGTTTAGGCAGCTACAGGAGAAACGGCCCCCGTGTCATCCTGCGGCTGATAGACATCTGACAAGGTGAATTCTATAAAATGCTCCACTGGAGTATTGTCCCTCCTGACACATACACAAGCACTCACAGAAGCACATAATTAATTACAGCCTCACAGCTTCTGTATGGGGGGAAGAGACAGAGCGCTGCATGCTGTCATCTCAGATACCTTTAATTGACTTTCACAGCCGTTTACCAATCATGCATGCATTATGCTCCTGAGCAGCCAGAGAATGAAGTACCTGCCAGCTGAGCATTTGGGAGTGTTTACCTTCGGTCGATGCTGCTCAGTGTGAATCCCTCTCTGCACGAGGGGGCCATCACGTCCGGGAAGGTAGTTAGTGAAAAGGACATTTTTCATGTACAAAACTTGTCAGGCTAAATTTACAGCCTCAGCATAATGGAAAAGAGTCTGATTCAATGCAGGGTCATAAATTTAAAATGGCTTGTGACCAAGACTGCCGGGCCGTTTACGAGAACCACGCGTGGATACCTGAGGGAAGGGCAGGGAAGGAATGTGGAGGGAAAACAAGAACAGGTATTTTGGAGGTGTGTGGCAGAGTGGAGTGGTGTGTTGCCATGTGGTGGAGAGAGTCTGCAGAGGGCTCGGACCGAGTCAGACACACTGTCAGGCTGATATATAGGCTCTGATGCTGCAGAGCTTTCTGCTTCAATCTAATCAGCTGGAGTTAAATATCCATGTGCACGTCAGCCTCCACATCACAACGCTCGCGCAGCGTAACATGCTGATGTGAGTGAGACACAATCTTCAGTATCACCATCAGTGGGTCTGAAATCAGGTTTCTTACCCAGGTTTTGGTCTCAATGCCCAGGTGGACCAGGATGGTGAATAAGGCTAGCGTGGTGATGGGCGTTCCCCATGTAAACAGATCGACATCAGAGTCAGCATAGGCCTGGGGAGGAGAGGAAGAGGAGGGGAGGGGAGGAGGAGGAGGAGGAGGAAAGGAAGGAGACAAGTAAAGAACAGAAGTAGAAGAAGAAAAAGGAGGGGGAAATAGGAAGACAAAGAAGAAATAGAAGAAGAAAGAAAGAAAGAAAGAATAAGAAGATGAAGAAGAAGGAGGGGGGAAAAAGAATAAGGACAAGAAGAAGAAGGAGAAAAAGAAGAAGGAGAAGGAGGTGGAGAAAATGAAGACAAAGAAGAAGAAGAAAAAAGAGATAAAGATAGATAGATAGGGAAGAGGGAGAAAAAGAAGATAGAACAGAAGAAGGAGGAAAGGAAGGAGAAAAAGAAGAAGGAGAAGGAGGTGGAAAAAACGAGGACATGAAGAAGAAGAGATGGAGAAAAAGAAGATGAGAAGAAGAATTAGAAGGAGAAAAATTAGATAGAGGAAGGAGGAACAGAAGGAGAATAAAAAAGAAAGAAGGAGAAGAATAAGACAAAGGAGGGGGAGAAAGGAAAAGAAGAAAGAGGGAAGGAGAAGAAGAAATAGAAGGCGAAGGAGAGGGACAGGACGAAGAAAAGGAAGACAAAGAAGAAGAAGTAGAAGACAAAAAAAGAAGAAAGAGGAAAAAGAAGAAGAATTAAAAGAGGAGGAGAAGAAGTAGAAAAACGAGGGGGAAAAAAGGGAGAAAAAGAAGAAAGAGAAGAAGAAGACGAAGAGGAGGAAGAAGGGAGGGGACGGGGTGAAAACAGTGGAAGTGATGAGTAAGAGCAACAAGGACGTACAGAGAAGACGAGCTGATATTAAAATTAAAAGCAGACTCACAAAGTACGGGATGAAGAAGCAGACCAGACTTTGGTAGAAGGCATCAATCATGTTCATCCAGAACATATATGGCTTATATTCCTGTCAGACGACACCACAGAGTTACAGTTATTAACCTCATCAGTGTGACTGAAATGTTGTCATGAGTCATTAAGTGAAATCTGTCCAACATCTGCTGTGAAGAGTAAACACTCACGGTTACTAACATATCTGAGAGACACCAGAGGAAGTCAACAACAACAACAAAAACAACAACATAGCCACTAAAAACATTTTTATATTAGCTGTACTTGGGCACAGTGCTAAAGGTAGGGAGATGCTCATCTCTCAAGACAGATTCTGCAATTTACATTGTAGAATCTGTCGGCAGCCCTGTGTGAAAGACGACTAGAGAGGGGGGAGGGCGGGGCTTTGAGTTTGAACGATGCCGCGCTTTAGCCAATCACAATGGAGGGGGCATGGCCGAGATGTGCAGGTGTCCCCAGGAAATGTGTGCCTACAGAAACAGCAAGCTCCGCGTCCATAGCAACCGCTCCACCCAAAATGCCGTCTCGTCAACGTAAAAAAAATTTTTTTTCCCCAGCGGATGTCTTAGTTACAACATGATTGAGCTAACTGGAGTAGTTTCATGTCGTATCCGGCAACGGGAGGCTTTTAACAGATGACGTCCTGATGTTAGCTTTGCTAACTGTCCCTGTCAGCTGCAGCCACTGATGCTTTCTAGACATCATGATTTCCCAAAACTGAATAAATACCACACATAGCAACACAAAACTGCTTTGCTAGCTCAATCATGTTGTAACTAAGTTATCCGCTGGGAAAAATATTTTATTGAAGGACCGTTTATTGAGTTATTATCTTATTTTTATACAGTCTGTGGTTATTACAGGCACTGCTAACGGCTAACGTTAACAGCTAACGGTTAGCCCAGCTAATCTAAGATAACCATGTTAATTACAAAACATGCACACAGAAATAGTAACGTTTGTTCAATCATTGTGTTCACAGACTTCACAAACATCAGATTAGTCTACACGGTGATATAGTGACGTGAAAAATGTGATGTATAGCTAAACTCCGCTGGTTTTCTACCTGAAGTATTTATAAACAACACGGTGATTCCCTGGGGGCACCGCCGGAAGTGAAGGGCGTGAGCGATCGCCGAGGCCCCTGCACTTCCGTTAGTCGAATAACTCCGGACTGTGCCTCCAGAGGTAAAGGAAGGGAAAAAAAAGTTTTTTTTGTTTTTTTTTTAACCGATGGATTTCCAGACTGGGGAGATGCTAAAAAAATGACAATGCTAACAAGCTGATGTTCAGCAGGTTTAGTGTTTGTCATATTTAAACTATTGCAAATCAACACAGCTACGAGAGCTCTTGGAGCATACAGTCATAAATGTGCACCTGAAATAATCGGCTGATTGGCCATAAAGGAAAGTTACTAGATGACGCTTCCTCCTTTTTATCACTAGCTTCTTTCTACGCTGAAAAAAAGGGGGCAAATAAAAAGGGAAGAACACAGGAGCAGCCCAGACCTCGGAGTTCTGGCCATTCACGTAGAGCTGAGGTAGTTGTTGGAGGGTCTCTGCTGACACGTCTTTGTCCAGAGTGCCAGTGATGAGTTGTGGGAAGGCGGAGAACATCAGGTTGAAGAAGATAAGATACCACTGATCAATCATGGCTGAACCTGAGAATCCGCAGTAGAACTGATACCAGAAGATGAGCGCTACAAACATCTGTGGGAACAAGAGATATCACATGAGCATGGGAAAACAGGGAAACACACTTCAGAGGTATCATATGTCAGGTGAGCTTTATCACATATCAGCTCTCTGTTACTGACTGTTAACACGTGTCTGCACACACTGAGGCAGAAGCAGCTTACAGCATTCTTGTAGAAGAAATAGAGGATCATGTTGGCCAGTCGTGAGTAGCACCAGTGTCCGTGAACCAGCAGGAGCTTCTGGAGATACCGGAAACGTGGGAGAGCAAAATCACTCGCCATCACCGCCTGCGAAACACCAGAGAGACCCGACATTCAATCTCCTCCATCCTGTACGTTCCGTCTCCCTCCCATCATCAGCACACACACGACTTGTGTAGTTATTAGGGAATAACTGGTGTAAATGGCCGCCCCTGCTTCACACGTCTGCCTCTTTTTAATGAATCTTTAGTGTGTACAATCTCCCCAAAGCAATAACCCTTAAATGAGTTGTCCACCTTTTGGGATTTATCGTTACAGCAGCAGGAAGTTGTCAGTCTCATCCATCAACATCTGAAACAAAACCCTCCCTGTAGTCAGGCTGCCTTTATAATTCACATTTTAAACGGCAGCACTAACCCTTTATGACAAGTCTCAACTGTCAACATTATCCGTCAACAAGAAAAATAACAGCAGGTGCCTTGTTGTGTGGCAATTTAGTTTCTGCTGCGCTCTAATTACGGCCTCGTAACGACTACATGGGGAGCGAGCTCCTGATAGAGGAAAGGTGTGTTAATCATAATGCAGGGTGTGCTGGCCTGAGAGCAGAAATGTACGTCTCAGCACGCCGTGGAATCCTGAGAAGTGACCGCCGTCTCATTAAGAGCGAATTTGATTAGCAATGATTAATCTAGCAGCCCAGGCGAGGACAGGATGCTGAGACTTTAACAGATGTGCTGCACAGCAGCGCGTCTCCGAAGACTCCCCTGGAAGGTAATTGGGAATCTCCATCAATGCTGTGCAGGATCACCTTTCCGGAACAGGGTGCTTGAGTTAAACGACCTGGGGGGGTTAACTGAGCTTTTTCCTTTCTTTTTTTTTTTAACCACGTTATTGTCAACTGCCTTGACTGTGGCGTTGGCCATAACCTCAGGGCAGGGAGAGGAGCTGGTGTGGATGGAGTCGAGACTAAAGCACCCATAAAGTGTAGCGCTTCACTGCAGGACACGGGACAAACTTCCTGACTCAGCAACACACAGGCAATCCTATTTAGAGGATGTGTATGGATGTGGGCTGAAACACACACTTAACAGTAATGAAAACCCATTAACTATGTTACAGAACGCCAGTGTCTTCCCCAGTGGTGGAAGAAATATTCATATCCTTTACTCAAGTACAACTACCAATACCACACTGTGAAAATACTCCACTACAAGTAAAAATCCTACACACAAAACCCTACTAATCAAAAATATATCAGTATTATCAACGAAATGTATGTTGTATTTTTTTATTGAACAGAAAACAATGCATCATAACGAATGTCAGGGTAAGCCAATCAGAGGCAGAGCAGGGCAGGATGTGCCTTTGCTATCGTTGGAAACATGAATTCATGTAACAGCTAACAGCTAACGTTAACTAGCTCTCCTAACACCAAATATCCATTCCAGTGTTTCCCCTTGTTCATTCTGCAACAGTGCCGTGAGTCCATAAACTCGGCAAGTGTCTGTGGTTACTTCATGTCTGTAGTAAGAGCAGGACATTTGCGTGTCTGTGAGTTAAACTGCTAATGTCAGCTGAGCAGGTGAAGTGAAGGCAACAATGTCAGCAGGCTGCCAGTTACAAACAGGCTCAATAGCAGACATAACAATGTGCTGATAGATTCCATCAGCACGTTTACATGACATCAGAGAAAATCTAGTCTGACTAAAATCGCACTTCTAAAATAAATGTAAACATGTCAGCCCGACTGAAATCGTACCAAATCGAATTTCGCAAAGTCAGACTAACACACCCAGATAATGTAACTGGAAGTTGGATTATTTTTGCATGTATAGTCAATCAGACCCAAACTGGCCTAGATGCTCAAGGTGTCGACCTGGCTTCTAAATTCTTTGAAAACTTTAGAGCTGTAAAGTTGTCCACCATGGTGCCAGTTTGATGTTAGCTAACCGTAGCTAACTTGTTTGTCAATTGCTTGGTCTGTGGCGTAATAAATCAACCGGAAAAAGGCCCAATACAAACAAGCTGAAAGGAGGCATATCTCCACCTATCGTAGCAGAGTCGGACATACTTTGGTTAATAAATCGATTCCCCTCCTGTGCTTGTATACTGGGACAAGGACAGCAGTCATATTAAATGGCCTAGTTGAGCTTTAAGTAAGCGTTAACTTCACTGTGCATGTAAACATACTGAGTGTTTTTCAGTTTTTAGCCGAGTGAGACCAGAAAGTATTGGGTTAAAACAGACTGGTGTTCTTTACACTGTTTTGGAAGGAGAGAATAATGCGAGTAAGAGGCGAACCAGCTTTATAAGTGAGGGATTTTCTTTTTAAATAAGTGCTGTGTGGTGGATCTAATTTATGGTGTTGTGAAGAGTGGATTCCCCCGCCCCGCCCCTGGCCCATCTGCCAAGCTAAAGGAGACAACCTCGGGGAAACACAGCTCTCCTTACCTGCATGCCCTCCTGTCCCGAGATGCCCACACCCACGTCCGCTACTTGGATCATGCTGACATCATTGGCCCCATCACCTGTGATTAATGTAGAGACAGAGAAAATAGTCCCTCAGAAGAGGAGTAAACAGCCTCAAGATACATTGGAAGCAGAAGGAACTTTTCTGAGCGTGATGGTGGCAAGACAGAGCTGTATTGTTGAGTGTGTGGGAGGAACATCAAGCTTTCACAGAGCTGTCAGTTTCTTCAACTGTTACATTAGCTGTGTGTTTGTTATTTACTGCTTATTGCCAGGTGCTCTTCACCGGCTCGACTGTTCCTCTGGTTGGACAGAGCCAGGCCTGCTGTGGTGCCTGACGAGCAGCGATTTTGTTTTTCTTTTTGCAGATAGGTTTTGTGTCAGTGCAGGTGTTGGAGTGGGAGATGAAGTGTTGGTGGGCAGAGAGGGTTTTGTTGTCACGAATAGTAAACATGACTGGAGTGGTAGCGTTGGCTCATTATGAGAGGTAGTTGGTGATGAGCCCACAAACACAGGTTTGTGTTAGCTGGCAAATACTGTTGTACAAAATCTATCCAAACACACCAGTGCTGCAGCAATTAGAAATAACATTTCTGTAGCGACAGAACAACGTCCCCACTGCCCTCTGTTAAAGGGTATCTGTGAAATACTGGTAACATGGAATAGTAATTCAATCCTGAAATTTAGATACTTTCGTCAACTGGAAAAAAAATGATAAACTTGAGGGGCCCTAATTAAGCAAGCAATTTCCAAGTCCACTTTAACTAGTTTGACGACACATAACCTTGGAGCAAAGTACGGCACATGGGACAAGAAGGCTGTATTTATTCCCTTCATTAAACAGAGGTGAGTTTTGGGCGTAATATGAATACAACTAAATCAGAGTGTCGAGCAGTTATGTCACTGCAGCACAGGTCGTGGACACTGTGGTTATAAACAGCAGGAAAATGCTGCACCATTCTGAAGTCACACCATGTTTTTGTTGGTCAAGTTGTGTTGAATTCATGACATCATCTCACGCGTTGAGTAACATGGCACGATGTGATTTTGCCAAGTAGGACCTGCTTTTCGATCAACATCCCACATTGCGTTCCCGAACCAACATTGCGATCAACCAATCACAGCCCTCTGACATCATCAGTGTGCTGCTCCTACGCTTCTTTCAAATTTCTTTTGTGCTTCTTCAGAGCTAAGCTAGTTTTACAAAGTTAAGATAACACAATTAAACACAATCCTGAGTAACACTGGACAAAAACCTTATGAGCTACTGCTGGGTTAGCAAGTTAGCCTGCTAAGTAGGTATGCTATGCTAATGAGTAAACATGCCAGTAGACTAGAATATTAGAGAGTTAGCTTGCTAACGATTTCGGACAATTTTTCAGTCGCAATTTCCTGCAATTAACACATATTGTATTTCCTCCTTTTTTTCCATGTTGATCCTGAATAGATTTGGTTAGGTTTATCCAGGACTGTCATCATCATCATCATCATCATCATCACCTGAAATTCTGGATAATTTGTTTATGTCCACACCAACATGGCTGTGATGGCCCTGGATCAACATCAGTGATTCTTTTCAGGGCCAATGATAATCTAGGTCAACATAAACAAGTTATCCAGGGTCAATGTGACGATGATGATCTTGAATCAATATAAATAAATGATCTAGGGTCAACATGATGATGAAGGACCTGGATCAACACGAGCACTCCAATCTTGCAACATAATAGTTTTGAACATAATATTGAAACAGAGGCAAATTTGTGTCGTTCACAGGTCATTGCAACTGAAAAATGACATCTCTTAATGTTAGTAAACAATATTTTAGCCTATTGGCAAGTTTACTTGTTAGCGAAGTCAACCTAGTTAGTAAGCTAACTCGCTAACCCTGCAGTAGCTTATGAGGTTTTTGTTCAGTGTTACCCAGGGTTTTCTTTAATCACATTAACTTCAATTTGTAAAACTAGCTTAGCTCTGAAGAGGCACAAAGGAATTTTGAAAGAAGCGCAGGAGCAGCACACTGATGATGTCAGAGGGCTGTGATTGGTTGACTGCAATGTTGATCCAGGAGCAGGTCCTACTTGGCAAAATCACGTTGTGCGAGTAACATGCAAGAAAATGTTCCACCTTAAAAGCTGTGGGTAGCAGTCTTTGAGAAGATCGGCAAATTAAATTATTTTCTCTCTATAGTCTATAGCTACTTACGTACTATTTACTAGTGAAGATGAAAAGGCAGCAAAACATCCTCTCATCTTTTAGTTAGAGTTGACTAATGTACGTAAACTTGCCAATGCAGAAACAAATAAAACCATGTGGGTGTGTCATATGTGTGCTGTGGTATTCAAATCAACAGCACTACAGCCCTGATATCGACTTCAAGCGGATGAGGTCTGAGAACGTTGGTGTTGTAATGTACTGACAGACATTAGAGCTCCACCATCACCTGCTGTCCCCGCAGAGATGTAAAATAAAAGAGTGTGAGGAGCAGTGTGTTTCCTCCTCATTACTGCTAACACTGCAATGACAGAAAAACGCTTGGCGGGCAAAAACACAATCCTCCTGAGTGCAGCAGGAACAAACGAATGGAAAACGGGGAAAAGACAGTCGTAAGTCACACTGACGTCCTCGTGTCACCTCCATCACGCTACAGCTTCATTAAGCCAAAGAGTATAATTACTAAGGTGCCTTAAAATAACATTGTTTTGACTCAGGTGTGTGTGATGAGTGTGCACTTCTGTTTGCAATTTCAAAGTCAACTCATATTGACTCCAAAACAAGGGAGCTTCACTACATCTGTGTTACAGTGAGTCTGCCACAGTGATATTTATTATAACAGGGACATGTTGTAGGAACACGTGTCACTGATTGTTAAACAGGGAAATACATAATATCTTCATGATGCCTGAAGACTTTGGGGAATCTGTGTCTGAGTTATAACTGCTGCAGGGTCATCTGACAGTGATGCATTGTGGGAGCACACTGAAATATGAATATTTAGTCCATAATATTTTAGCCTCCAACATTAAAATGATCAGCTGCTCTGATTTGTGTTTTGGACACGGTACAAGTACATAAAGTACGTCGTGAGCGGGAGGTCGACCTGGAGCGGCAGGATAAATCTGGTGGAGAACGTGAAAGGGCAGCACTAAACAAAAAATGAAAAACATGCAGTGGCTGCCACAAGGTATTACTAAGGAGAAATATTAATATAATATAGCCTCTTTAAAGGAATACGTCACCCACAATCGACCATTTGTTTATCAATAAATCAGCCAGTTTTACCCAAAATTTGTGTAGAAAACTTTGATTTTCTTGCATGCTTCAATGGTGAATGAAGAATCCAAAAATTTTGAAAATTATTGCATAAACACATAAATAAATAATAGTCTCATGCACAGATGAGCAGCGAGCCTGGGCAAGCGTGTGGATATAAACTCTGCTCAATGCAATGCACAGGCAGAGTCCATACACACACACACACACACACACACACACACACACACACACACACACACACTTACTTGCTCGGGCTCGCTGATCACATTCAGAAGTGTTTTAAACCCGAGCAAATTGGATTGATTGCTTTTAGAAAAATATGGGAAAAGGAAATGAGCTATGAAAGAAGAAATGACCCCAAAAATTAGCAATAAATTAGTAGTACACTTATAGTTAAAAACAAAAAAACAAGGAAATGACCTGTAAAGAGTGGTAAAAAATTAGAATAATTCTGTAGCATAATTTTAAAATGTAATAATTATTTTTATTACAAAAATAGTTTTTTAAAATGAAGAAATTGTCCAAAAAATAGCAAGAAATAAGTAAAAAGAGAAAATTAATAAAAAAGAAAATTAGTAAAAAATAAATAAATAAAAGTTAAAAACAAGAAAACAAGGAAATGATCTGGAAAGGGTGCTAAAAAAAAATTATAATAATTCTGTAACATAATTTTAAAATATAATAATCATTATCTAAAAATAGTTTTTTTAAATAATTCTCTAAATCAATTTTTTGTGCAATTTATGGAACATTGCTCATTGCCTTTTTTCCCATGTTGTTTTAAGGAAATTCAAAGGTTTAAATGCCTGTGAAAGGCGTCTGTGAGCAGCACAAGAGGATGTGATGTTGCTCCAGGGTTCAAAGGGTAAAGTAGGAAGGGCACAAGTTGTGTGAGAGTTTGTAAACAGATTTTTTGATATATGTTTACTGTCGTTAAACGCTGACCCCTCTGATTTCAGTTCATCAAGAATGTTCTCTGTTTTTGGATTCTTTGTTCACCATGGAGGAATGTGAGAAAAAGTTTTCTTCACAAATTCAACAGAACACGGGGTGAGTAACTGAAACACAAATGGTCAAGAACTTCTTTAAGTCCAAATAATGTCTCAGAGGTTTTGTGAAATTCTGGTTAAATTCAGATGCACAGAGCACAGAGCAAAACTGAGAACAGCACCTATTTCATCAATTCCATGAAAGCATGTTTGCTGCGGTGATGAAGTTAGAGCTCAGTAAAAGTCCATTGACACTACTTAGCATTTTGGAGAGGCGGCATGATCTTTAAAGTGGTCACAACATTTTGAGACAACTGAGGAAGTTTCTGAGGTGAAGGTTAAAGGTTTCAGACTGAATGTTACTTAAGACAAAAAGGTAATGAGTTTGAACTGGTTCACAAAATTAAGAAACTTTAGGGAAGCCAGTTGAAGTTAAAGTTGATATTTCCACCTGTCAGCAGACGTGTGCAGTGCTCAGGCATGTTTTGATCTGTCTGGACGCTCCTGGATTTTACAACCTGGTGATAGCCTAAGGCTTCAAGACTACGGCTTACAGTTAAATATATTCAATGATGAGGAATGTTTTGCCCTAAACTTAGCCCCTTCTAGCCTCCAGATCGTACATGTCTAACACCAAAAACAAATGCAAGCATGACAGAGAGTCTGTTTTTTCTTCAGAAAAAGGCAGGACCGGAAGATATTTCATTTCCAGAACAGGTTATTTGTTCACAGATTGACAATTTTGACAGTGACCATGGAGATCAAATCACGCACATCAGCTGCACGGGTCTAACTGTGAGGCGGGCCATGAATACTTTTTTCCACTAGCAGTAGTAGTAGCACATCAAAAGCATCCAGGTCAAGAACTCACATAAAACGGGGAGCTGTGGTAATGGGTGTCAAAGTGGATCTTGAACTTTCACTCACCTATGGCGAGAGTCATGACCTTCAGCTTGTTCCGCACCAGTTTGACCACCATGCTCTTCTGCAGCGGCGTGGAGCGGCAGCAGAGCACTGAGCGGCAGCTCCGCGCAACAGCCAGAAACTTATCCTCCAAACTCTTATCCAGGGCGTAGGCCAATGTCCGCCCGTCAATCACCAGGCCCAGCCGGTGCACCATGAAGGGAGCAGTGTGGGAGGAGGAGGAAAGGGATGAGGAGGGGTAGATCTCAAAGGGTGCAAAGTTACTCTGGAAGGCCTTGGCGGCGTGGTCTGTAGAGCTGCAGAGGAATTTGGCCTGGATGTAGTGTAAACTCTCCTCCAGTAACAACGCACACGCCTCCTGGTGCAGAGACAGGCACAGAGCGGGTTGGAGTTCAGCATCAGGTCACCAAGTTGCTTAATATCAAACTGCCAGTCCTGCTTCACATCTGGCAGACAGATGCTTCAGCAGCACAGAATTAAACATCGCTGGTCCTCAAATGACCCTCGTTCTTTAAAGTTCCCATGCATTTACACGTTTCCTGTAAAAACAGGAAGCTAAACAGGAAGTTGTGTCAGATATTTATTAGCATTTATAGTAGCCGCTAGTGCTGGATGTGCGTTACAACCCCCGCCAAAAATTCAAATGGCAGGAGCTACTAGCTCAACATGGAGAAAAGCCAGCCTGCTCTCTGCTGTCGAGGACTTCTCGCCACCGCTGTTGCCTACGCATGTTACTGCTGGATCAGACAGGGGATCAAATGGAGGAAGAAGATGACCACGCAAGCATTTCTGGAGTGAGGACATGCATGTTTGAGCCCAGATCTGAAGCCAGCAGTGCTGCAGGCTCATCCCTGCTATGGAGCTGATGCATCCCAATGATAAGCTTGTGTCTGTATTTATATCTGCTCATGTGTTTTATTGGATGCAAAATGCAGAGTGAGTCATCATTATTTCTGCATCATTTTCCAGGAAATTACAATGTCTAAATTACCATTAAGAATACCTTCACAGAGACTTTTTCTCTTTTCTTTTTTTTAAATATCTATTTTGATTTCAAGGGAACTTTAAAAAAGTTAGTTACAAGGACATGCCACTGTTTATGGGGCAGCGTGCACCCTAGACAGGTCACCAGGGCTGATACATAGAGACGGACAACCATTCAGACTCAGCTTAACATCGACGGCCAATTTGGAGTCACCAATCAACCTCCATGTCTTTGGACTGTGGGAGGAAGCTGGAGTACCCGGAGGAAACCCACGCTGACACAAGAACATGTAAACTCCACACAGAAAGTCTTCTCCACCACTTTCTAATCCACAATGGAAATAAACTAATTCATACTGGGGATTGTTTTGTGTACTCTGAATGTAAATAAGTTGCCAGCGTGCATAAAAAAGCATCAAAATAGAGCTTGGTTATCCAACAAAGTGCCAGGGAAGGACCCCTCAGACCACCCGACAGAGGTCTGGGTTGAGCCTCAATATCCTTAAACCCTGGAAATGCCCCTGCATACACCTGACCTGTCTGTCGGCCTCCTGACATTTTGCAGAAGTGCTTCCCAGGCATGCTAGCAGCTCTGTGAGGCTGTACAGTGTTGCTGTGAGCTAAATACTAACGTCAGCGCTAACATGATCTTTGTCTTCTCAGTGTTACACTCCTGAAACTCTGCTGCTCACCTGAGAATCAGCATTCAGTGTCAGGATCTCCTCCTCAGGGTCCAGCAGCTTGCAGGCGTACGCAATGTTTACAGCTGTTTCCTGTTTGTCGCCCGTCAGCACCCATATCTGCAGGCCGGCCTTCCGCAGAGAAGCTATGGTTTCAGGCACGCCATCCTGTAGCCTGTCCTCAATACCTGTCGCTCCTGTGAGTGAAGGAGCATGACAGTGACCCTTCAACATCCAAAATAGAAAAAAGCAGCGAGCCAAAATGAATACAAGACCTACGATAAATAAAGACATAAATTACCCAGAAGATGCAGGTTTGTCTCCAGCCTCAGGGCCGAGTCAAAGAGTAGCTCCTCTCTTCCCTGGATGGCCGTCTCAGCCTCCAGGTGACGCTGCAGCCAGCAGGCATATTGCTCTTTGCTCAGAATCTGACACATGAACACAAGCACACACACACATAAACACACCACCGTAGAAACAGCGAAGCAGCTTCTCCTCCTTTTGCCTACATGGCAGAGGAGGAACCACAGGAGAAAGTGCGACCTTGAGAAGGTGTTTTATCACATCGCTTTGGTAACGGACTTTGCACAAGCAGGGATATAATGAGCCCGGCTTGTGAGAGCATAAATTTACAGCCTGGGAAAGTGGCACAGATTGCAGCTGAGTCACGAAGAATGTCACTTTGGAACGGCCAGTCCATGTGATCATCTGCGCCGGGCTACAAACACAACCTGCCAAAAAAGCCACTGAGAAACATCGTCTCTGACTTCTGAAGCAGTTAAATGAGAGAGGGCGTTTGTTCAGAGCTTCATGGATCTCTGTTACCTTTTTTGCAATGCACAGTGTGCGAAGGCCATCTGCAGCATACAGGTTCAGGTAGTTCTGGGTCCGGCTGATAATCTTTTTCTGGCGTTTCCCTTTGGAATTTCCTAGAAAAAAAAACAAAACAGCAAAGCACAGAAGAAGGAAGATTTTTTAGGGGAATTTGCTCAAGTGTTTCCAGACAGCCAAAGGCTTCTTCCAAGAGGCACATGGAAGCCATCTGTCTTCGCACCTAAATTAACCATGTACGCTGCGCCTTAATATATTTCACCAAGTCGTCATATTGCTCATCAAGCTGTGTCTGGGGTATAATAAGCAAAATATAATTTTAAAAATCTCATTTTGTAAACATAACTTCTCCATTTCAATAACTGTCTAAATGGTTTTAACATGTCTGAATATTACATGTTGTTTTAGATGATTTTGAAGTATCATATTTTGTAATGAAGTCTCGCCCAAGTGTGTCTCTGGTGCAGCGTCTTGGGCATCTTTGGCAGGGGGACGGTGCACAAACAGATTGGCTTTATCAGTCTCCTGACACAGATGCACCAGCCAACACTCTGATCGCCAGCCTTGTAATCTCACTAATAACACAACAGCTTGGCAGGCGCTGCTACACATGCACTGCCACGCAAAAATATTTTTACTGAAAAGAACAAATTAACACAAAAATGTCAGTAATCTGGAGAATTCAAACACACTGAAATAATATTTTCTTTAACACGATGAAAGATAAACTCATGGTCGTCTCACAGAGAAGTAATGTGACAGTTTAATATTCTTGTTTGTGACAGAAACTCTCTTTCCTCTTTGGCTGTGGAAAAAAAGGATTTCCAAGGAACAGGAGGCTGTACAGACACAGGTGGAACTTCACACAATGTTTATTTTTCCTACGACTGAGAATGGGAAAATCCACCTAAAATACAATTTGTGTTCTGCATGTTAAAGGGATAATTCGGATCTTTTCAAGAGGGTTTGTATGAGGTACTTATCCACAGTTGATATATTACCTACAGTAGATGTCAGCTCCCAGTTTGGAGAAGCAGGCTGGAGTACCACCACAGAAGCTAAGCAATGTACTTCTGTGGATATTTAACCACATAAAAAAAATCAGTATCACTTTAAGTGTACTATATTTAGAATATTTAGCGCTTTCTAATGAAAATCTGAAGCTGTTATATCACTCTCTTCAAAGCCAGACTCCATTGAATAAACAGTACTGTAACATTGCTGGGCGGCAGTAGCTCAGTCCATAGGGACTTGGCTTTGGGAACCAGAGGGTCACTGATTCAAGGCCCCCTCTGGACCAAATATGGAGCGTGGATTTGCAGCTGGAGAGGGGCCAGTTTGCCTCCTGGGCACTGCCAAGGTGCCCTTGCTCTGACATCTCTCCATTTAATGCATGTATAGGTCCTGTTCATGTGTGTGTGTTTCATGCTGTGTGACAACAGAGTGACTTTGGCATCTGGAAGGGTTATTTCAGATTAATCAAAGTCACACAGTTACACAAATAAACTAACTGATCAAGCAGCTAATGTGTTCAGCCAGCTAAAATTAGTGTTTTTGTCAATGGAGTTTGACGAGAGCATACATGGGGAAGACGTTAGCAATGGAAAAGGCTGTCTGATGGAAAAGTAGAATGGTGAAAACACTCTGAATGTAGTGTACACTTAAACTGATATTGACATTTTAAGGTGGATAAAATATGTTTGCTGCTGCCCCCATCTACAGCAGCACATCTCCTAGCTTCTGTGGCAGTACTCCTGCCTGCTTCTCCAAACTGGGGCGTGCTAACCACCATCTACTCTAGGTAATACACTGATTATGAATAGTAACCTTATACAACCCCACTTCAAAAGATCCAGACTATCCCTTTAAAGATTCTCTGAGGAGTTTTGGACTACTTTTAACACTTAAGAGCAATGTTTCATGTGCGGCTCCCCATTTAGCAAATATACTCCTCCCATCAGTGCTCCATCAGAAGCTCCTGTAATATCTCTGATGTTATTCACATTTCATTACTATACTACAGCTCCATTCATCGTGGGCGAGCACGTGAAGGAGGGAGAATAGTCGGCATAGTGTTGTGTAACTCAGTACAAGACACTTTGTTTCCTATTGACAGAGCGAGGTCTGTGTATCAACACCAGATTGTTTTTCTGCACATACACTTAACAACCAGCTAGCAGACTGAGAGGATCTATGACAGAAAGTATGTACAACCAGTATCGTAGACTCCACTTCCAAGTTTAGAGAGCCAAAATCAGAACCCAGAGGTCTGCAGTGTCATCACAATCTAAATATATTAACATGTACTAACAGTGAAAGATCTTCAAATGAGGGTAAATAACATTAAAATTTAAATTCTGTTTTAAGGTGGAATTTGCTATTAAACAGCAGGAGTGAGACTGGAGTTACGTCATGACACACACTCCAACTTCTAAGCCCCGAGGGTCTCCAGTCCACCTCAAGCACCACCATGTGCGCTGTTATTAGAGTGACACTGAACAACTCCCTCATCGCCTGAATGGAGCCTTTATGGAGGTCTGTGTTATGAGGAGGCCCAACTCACACTGCACTCTCACTGGCTGGTTTCACCCAATGGTAAAACAAAGAAGGGAGCTGTCTGTGTGTGAAGACACACCCTGTTGGCCATTAAAACTGCTGGACTGAGACACACAGTGGAGGAGGGTGAGTGTGTGACAACTGTCCCGGTGGAGTCTCTCTCCTCTGGTGAGCAGCGGCGCTCTGTGAATTTTAACTAAGTGAAAACTCCTGAAAAAGCTCACAGAAGGCGTTTAAAATGACGAACAATCAGCTGAGCCTGCAACCTCAATGCAAAGGGACCAGCGTGGTGTGATGATCCAAAATCAATACAACAATCATACTGTAATTCACAATTCTTCCAAAGAACAGGACCTCAGGTCAGCTGGAAAACATGCCAGAACAAGGCAGGAGTACTTTCCTCCATTGATGTGTAGCAGTTAACAAGTCTTCATTCAGTGTAGGAGGATCATTTAGCTGGAAACCATTTCTTTTTTCTGCAAAGTCGAACTGCCTCCTTGAGATGAACTGCCTGCCTCTAATGAACAGGAGGGAGCCACTAACCAGGCATGTGAAATAAATTAATTATCCACACAACATGACAGCATGCTTTTACTGAGAGGAAGCAAAGACAAGTTGCTGCACAAGTTGATTCAGCCCATTAAAATATAAATATGTGGAATATATACGACCAGTTTATGAGGCTTTTAAACGCAGCACCGTGTCTTGAAAAAATATCCACATCTTATTAAATCATGGTCAGATATCTTAAAGAGGCACACAGTGATTTACTAATGCACTTCCTTTAAGCTGGTGGGACTTGGGAGAGAGAAATTTAAAAAAGAATTGTCCTACAAATGACCGTAAGCTTGTATGATCTCCCACAATGTAACTCAACACCACATTACGACTTAAAGGCTCAAGAACACATCGAACTCGGAAGAACGATTTCCCGACTCGAAGAAATGGGACCATCTGAGGATTAACTCTGTTACTTTTCCTGTAACATCTCAACCAGAAAGGAAATCAAAGTGGTGCTAAAGTATTCACAGATTGACAGATTTTTTTTAATCTAACAGTCGATTAACTGTTTAAATCATCAATCAAGTCAAAGCAAGCGAGCATCTTATGGTTCCACTTACTCAGCTGTGAGAATTAGCTGCATTTCTGTTTTCTATTACTGTAAACACAATGTCCTTGAATAATGAAAATAATCGTTTGCAGCACTACAGACTGTGTGTTGTGTCAAACGCTCGGTCTGTGGGCTGAAACAGTCTCTGCTAAGCACCCCTGGACAGATGTCTGGTGACTGTGTACAGAGCATTAGGGAAAAGTGCCTGTGTAGCTCTCTGTGTGCCTGGAATACTAACAACCTGGTACACCTTTGCCATTAGGACATTAAAGAACTCGTACGAGGTTATAAGATCACAGAGGAAAAGTGGAAGGAAGTGTTTTTATTGAAGGTAGCAATAAAGATTAGCGTCGAGTTTTGCAGCTAAAAATACTGGTTCTTACATAACATGTTATCTCATATGTTTACTTCAGTGGAAAGTATGAAGGTTTGGGGCGAGGGGGGTGAAACCTTGCAGGCATGTTTGTCCACAGACACAAAGTAAAATCACAATTTTCCACAAAACCTAAAACAGCTGCGACTGAAAACAATTCATCATTTGGGATTGACCAGAGCAAAGTGAAAATATTCTCACTTTGCTGACATGTCCAGTAAAGCTCATGAGCCATGTGAAGATTACATCCAGTGATTTATAGCCGATCACAAGTTCACAGCCATTAATTCTGGTGGAGGAGTCCGCAGACATGATCCAGATCCAGCAGCACCCCCCTCCAAACCACATCACAGAGCCATGTTGACAGCAGCGTCATCATATATCACAGAGTGCACCACCACTTAATTCACCTTCATGTTGTGATTAATCTCTAACTGGACACAATAATCTGAGAACGTCTACAGCGAGTGTATAAATGAGTGTTTCCTACCTGTGTCGGGGGGTTTGATGAGGTCCATGATGACAGAGTCTGCGCCTTTAGTGTAGACCGTGATCTGATCCGTCAGAGGGTGTCTGACCACCACAGACATGCGCTTCCTGGTGGAGTCGAAGCCCAGTGTGTGCAGCAACTCAAAACTCAACTTCCCCAGGTGTGGCAGCTCCACAGTCACCTGGTCAGGGAGGCGTCCGACGAGGGAGCACTTGTAGGCCCTGGCAGCGTACACCAACGCAGCCTCGTCAGGGGACTCGGCTTCATAGCGCAGCTCGCCCTCCTCTATGTTCCACCCCTTCCCGTCGTAGCAGGGTGGCATGGTGCTGAAGGCGTGCTCCAGGCCTCCGTGAGGCTGCTCCTCGTTCAGTTTGGTGAGCGTGCTCTCTGCAGACGGGGAGGACAGCAAGCTGGAGCATCCCTTGTTGGAGGAGCGGTTGGTGATGAGGCTGGAGGAGCTGCTGCTGTTGGAGCCTGAGGTCAGGCGGCTGGGGGTGAAGCGTTTTATGAAGTCCTCGATGGTCTTAACTGGAGACTTCAGCTCAAACCTCATCCGGACCTGGAGGACAACAAATAAGGAGTCAACCACACCTGCAGCAACAAGTAGCACAACTT
The DNA here is from genome assembly GCF_011397635.1 of Epinephelus fuscoguttatus. Classification (NCBI taxonomy): domain Eukaryota; kingdom Metazoa; phylum Chordata; class Actinopteri; order Perciformes; family Serranidae; genus Epinephelus; species Epinephelus fuscoguttatus. The sequence continues at coordinate 38,179,790 of NC_064761.1, forward strand.
ACACAAGTAACACAAATTATGAAGCTTAATGGTCAGCGTTTTATAGTTCATGTAACAAAGTGGACGTTAACTTTGATCCAATTAGCTGCTGGCTAAAGGCACCAGGACACTCCATCAGAACTGCTTGTAAGATGGTCAAACAGAAACCTCCTCCCCCTCACACCTTTCTGATGTCGGATTAAGGAGGTGATTATTTTTGTCACTTTCAGAAAGCTGTCATTTACACCCACTTCACACTGTGATTGGCGTATGTCAGAGAGTAGGCAGGGTTTGAACTTTTCTAGCTCTCTGTTTGATTCTTTGCAACATTATTTTTGTCACTTCCAGCATACCTGTGGTTACCTGCTGGAGCCTATCCCAGCTGACATTGGGCGAGAGGCAGGGTTCACCCTGGACAGGTCACCAGACTAACACAGGGCTGACACATAGAGACAGACAATCATTCACACTCACATTCACACCTACGGACAATTTAGAGTCACCAATTAACCTGCATGTCTTTGGACTGTGGGAGGAAGCTGGAGCACCCGGAGAAAACCCATGTTTCTACAGTGGCCCAGAACAGACAAACCAAACACAGGCTCTAGAGAGGATGTTTCACGTTGTTATATTACCTGAAAGCCACTGTGGGTTCTCCAGATGCTTGGAAAGGGAGGGGTATTCAGTTTGTTGCAATCTGCAACCTTAACGCTAGATGACACTAAACCCAACACACTGGTCCTTAAAGACGTATCTTACTGCTGGGGAGATGGTCCATAAATCTGGGCTGTCTGTGCAATAAAAACACGTAAATACATGATATAAAAATAATTCTGAAATTGGTGCAACATGATCAGGGACAACAGAGGAAAAGGGCTGTGGCATTTGCTTTTGCTCAAGAGGTAAAAAGAAACCCCTACAACTACCAGAATGCACTGCACCACACCGGACCAATAAATGCTCCCCTTAAAAGTGATGACATGCAAGTTGGTTTTAGCGGACTTGTCAGCAAACAAAATGGTGACCAGCTGGCATCAAATGATCTTGTATTACAGTTCAACAGTAAGCTAAAATATGTCTCTGAAAACATCTTCGAATAATAGAAACAGAATAAAGTTTATATTTGATCAGCACTGTCTAGTGTGACTGTTAAGAATTTGGTCACTCTCTCAATCTGCTTCTATACTCTTTGTGTCCGTGTCGGACATGAAAATGCTGAAGTTCAATCTGCAGCTTGAGCAACAGCCCTAGAGCCAGCAGATTTGAGCTGGGAGATGAGCAGGGAGATCTGTGCGCTGGTGAGATGCATGAAGGTTAAACATGGTGCACTTACACATATTACACACATTATTATGATTCAAAGCTGCTCGAAAATCAGCAAAATATCCCTTTAAGAAAACTCGTAGGGTAGATTTAATGGTCATTTTAGTTTATGGGAAACCAGGCCTATTGTGCTACAAGGGACTTGAGTCCTGATGAAAATGCACCTCCAGGCTTTTATTCTTGAGCCACTCCTTTATCCCAAGGTGGCGCAGTACAATGGCAGAAAGAGTGACTCACATTGAGGACTCTTGGCAGCAGGAGCCACGGTTCTCACATATATATAGATATAAATCATTCAGGTGCTGCTTCAGCCACAAGGGCATCATAATAAAATGTGAACAATTACATTGGCTCAAAGGACGAAAAAAGCACAAACAATAAAAAAAGGGAAAAAGAAACAGAGACTGTATCAAAGCCAGCGTTTCTGCGCAGATTTACATTTCCTCCCATCTTATCAGATAACCTCCAAACAGAAACACGGAGTCCATAAATAATGCGTCACGTTGTAAAGCTTAATCTGAGCAGACTTGTGCCTCTGACTGGCAGGACAGCGAGCTGGTGCGCACAGTGTGTGGCGAGCAGAGGATATCACCTCTGAACAGGACAACCACACCCAGGCTCCCACAAAAACATAACAAAACACGGATACACAACTGCGACTGGAGCGAGCACATCAAAGATACAGGCAGCACAACAGCGAACGCTACGTGACTTTGTCAGGATTTTGGAAGGTTTTTATGTTTTTGAGGCGTGATGAGCGGTTTTTAAGAAAAATAATGGTCAGCAATTCTTTGTGTCAAAAGATGGAAACTACTCCCATGTTGTTCAAAAGAAGAAAAACAAGAATACTCGGAGGGGTTTGGTGCTTTGGAAGAGTATCAATAGTTTCTACTGGATCCCCTACTGATGCTCCTTATAATACCGCCTCGCTTTTTGTTCTTGTTTTACAGCCAATCTCACGAACATGCTGACATGAAAAAAGTGGTTTAAAGATCAGAGAGAAACAGTGGAAAATTAGCGACTTAACACATTTATTTAAAATATTATAGTGGCTTTTAGGAGATGGTGCATCAAGATAGAGCATCTGTAGCAAGCCTCAAAAGGTCCTGATGTGATACTTTATATTTCTCACAAAATTAAATCAAAACTGGGGAAATGTGGGGTGTCCTGGAGGCTCCAAACTTTTAGTGTGTGACCACTTAACACAAAGCATTATCTACATGTGGCCCCTCATCAATGGGGAGGTTTTATCCCCTTTGTAAGTCTGAATGTTTTTTTCAAAGCTCCGAAACACCTCAAACAATTCACGAGAAAACAAGACTACCGCTGTGTCTCAAATCACGTATTTCTGTACTTGCACTTAATATTTTGAGTGCATAAGTGCGTTCACACTGAGAAGTATGGAAAAATGCAGTGCACTATGAGTACCCAGATGGTGCACTCAAAACGGTCAGTAAGTTGAGTGTGGAACTATGGACACTTCTCGCCCTCAATGGACACCATCTTGGCTACGTAGTGGAAGGGGAGGGACCACTTTTCAAACTGGAAATGGTGGCTGAGGACTGTGTGACCATGAACATCGCACCACTATACTGTTGTCGGGTATAAGCCAGCAGTATGTTTATTGGGTTAATTTAGCAGTCTGTAATGATTTGGTACCGCGAACAATAACGCGAATGCTAATGCTAGTTTGCTAACTAGCTAATTTGTGGTTGTCATTTCCGGTGAATGCACAACGGCTGTGTTTGGTTTGAGACAACACTACCCTGTCGAAATTCGCACACTACGCCAATAAGCACATAGTGCACATAGTATACTACATGGAACTGACAGAAATATGTTATTTGAGACACAGCAACAGCCATGCTAGCAGCTCTGAGGGCTGTGTGTAGGCGCAGTGGTGCTTTAAGCTAAATGCTAATGTCAGCACACCAACACGCTCACAATGACAACACTGATGTTTAGCAGTTAAAATGTTTACTATTTTCATCTTGGTTTAGTGTTTTAGCGTACCGACATTTGATAACTAGCCCTACACACAAAGTACACACACACACAGTACAGCTGCGGCTGATGACGTCATTCGTTTTCAGGGACTCTCAGCTCCTATCTTCAGTTATGTTTCAAAGATAGAAAAAATCTTTTCTTTGTATTACAGACGCAATTCCTGAACTCCTGGCTGTGCCCCATCCTGTCTCAGACATCCTATCTTATCTTAAGAAGTCCTAACTATAACTGTAAATCAGCGCTCATCCTGTCATGTCTGTATCTATGTTTAGAACGTACATGAGACTGCCTGTCACTTTGATTAGATTGTACCCGTCGGCTACTCTACATGGACATATCAGCTAGGGATGGGAATGGAGAACTAGTTCCAAACTGTCCGATCCATCGGAACAGTTTGTTTCCAAGCTTGTCAATTCCTTTTGTCAATGCCAGCATGTTTTCTGACAGTTGGGTGCTGCAACACAATGACATCAAACTCATGGAAGAAATGTTCCAGTGCACGGCTTCATTTAACTGAGAAAGATGGCAACAGTGCTGCTTGTTATGTCTATGAAATGATAATTTCATGTCAGCATGGAAACACCATCTCTCTACACAACAGAAATTCCAGGAATGCCATGTGTTTGACACTGCTTCCCATCCGAGCTGTGACATAGTAACATCAGCGCCGTGCAGGCTGACTTTGCAAAATTTTACTTTGACTAAGAGAAAAACTATTTTGACTACTTAAAAGCGAATGCTGTACAAACATTCTCCAATTTCATCTACACCAGTGATTCCCAACTGGTCCAGTCATGAGGTCCAGATTTCTCCTTCGTCATTTATTCAAGGTCCACACAGTTTAATTTATTCAGCGTCATACTTGCTTTGGCCATGTCATTGAGCTAGTCTGCCGTCTCTGTCATGAAGCTGTCCATTATTCACTCACTCTACAGCAGGTAGAGCGAAAAAAAAAAAGTCCATAAAAAGTTAATAACTTACAAATTATGGCGAAAAGGTAGTTTCTTGCCACCCTAGAATTAGGGTAAAAATATTCACAAACGAAAAAACACTTCTGGTTGCTGATAAGTAGTGTTTAACTTTTGATTTAACACTAAAAATTAAAACCCTCGGCGCGCACTGCAACACAAGCAGACAGATGCGCGACTCAGAGCAGCATGTGTCACTGACACCAGACTCAGAGCGCAGCGGACCAGTGGAAAATGTCACCATCAGCATATTATTTTACATCAGTAAAATCTATTTTATCATTATTTTGAGTCACATTGTTGAAAGAATTTAGTCGTCTGTGTTCAAGCAGGATAATAAGTCTCCATTCATTGCACGTCGGGCTTTCTATTTCCTTGTCCGAGATGGTGTTGCATTCAAGGTCCCCCCCCCAAAAAAACAGAGGAAAAAAAAGGCTGAATATTCGAATTTTTTTTTTCACAATCGAATCCTGTGCGATTGAACAAAGCTTCGAAGCTTTGAATTTTTTGGGTCAGCCCTACTTGAAAGCACAAATTTTAACTTCGTGGAGGCACAGCGGAAAAGAAAGGGGATCGCCAAACTGATCAGGATTCGTCATCTGAGGATCATTAATGCTTTTACAAAATTTCCTAATAACACATCCAAAAGTTGTTGATATATTTTAGCCTGGAAAATAGTGAGGAAGGAAGAACAGCAAGAGGGTTAGACCAGAACCAGGAACTGTCTCACTGATTTCTAAAACTTAATCTGTTATTGACTTGGACAGATTCTGTCGAGGTGACTTTTACCTTCTGCCTGGGCTGGTTGGGGGAGGACACCACCACCGTGTTGCAGATAGTGAGAGCGATGAAGAAATCAATGATGTCGGCGAGGTCAGAGGGCAGCTGGGACACAGGCTGGCTGTGGAAGCGCATGAAGTCCAACTGACTGCTGCATTCGTTGACTTTGTCCAGGAGCTGAGGGTCGGGGGTGATATCTTTCTCCTGCAGGACAGAGGACGGTTTATCAGAGGAGAGTACACAGCAGCACAAAGTACGAGGACGGCGTGACAACGAGGCGCACTGACCATGGGGCTGCTGAAGGCCGTGTGCTTAGACAGGATGCTGGCTCGCTTGGCCTCCGCCCTGCTGCCTGTCCTGCGGTGGGACTTTGTGCTGTGGGAGCGCAGCACCACTCGGGCGCTCTGGTGGCTGGTCACACTGTCCCGCCTGGGCAGAGTGCCACCGTGAGACGTGCACTCTTCCTCCTCAGAATCCATCTCCTGGTACATAGCAAGTCTTCTAGCTGGATAACACACACACTTCATTAGGAGTTACTTAAAAAGCAATAACTGCTGAATGAGGGAGTGTGTGTTTGCTGGCTTGTCTCACCATTGGCATCATGGGAGTACTCCACCCCTGCCACAGTGCAGCGGCGAAACACCATCTTATTCTCCGTCAGAGTGCCCGTCTTGTCAGAGAAGATGTATTGCATCTGGCCGAGATCCTCGGTGATATTAAGAGCTCTGCACTGCAGGTGAGAGTCCGTCTCCTCGTCGTATAGATCCATGTCCTGATGGATGAAGTACACTTGGCAGATCTTGACTATCTCAATCGACACAAAAAGCGAGATGGGTATCAGCACCTGGGAGAAGACAGAGAAGAGGTAGATTTGGTTATCAGTTTCTAAAGCCTTCTCTGTGACACATTCACAGTGTACACACAGAAAAAAAGCGCTAGTAGGAGTAGCTCAACTAATCTGGATAAATAGAAAGCACAATTTGAGAAAATACAGAGCCATATTGAGTCAGCTGTAACACCTGGACAATAAAAGCTGAGTGTGTGTGTGTGAAAACTACACAAAAATATAACACAGCATGTCTGTTTTCCCTCCTGTCTTTCATGAGTTAAAATTAAAGATCTAACACTTTTTTATGCAAACGAAAAACTTATTTCTCTCAAACTTTGGTCACACATTTGTTAAAATAAGTGTTGGTGAACGTTCATTTTCTAGGATCATCCATCCACCCAACAGGTGTGTCATGACAAGATGCTGATTAAACATCATTACTACACAAGTGTGAGCTTGAGCTGGTCACAATACAAGACTACTCGAAAAAGACATTTATCAGGCACTCTGACTGGATACAGATATTCACTTTTTGGTCATAGAGGATTCATCCATGGAGAGAGCACTTCTCTAAAGTAGGGATGCTGAATTTTTTGCAGATATCCAAAATGCTGATATTCATGTGCATACCAATGTATGAACATCAACTTAAGAGAGAGAACTCATAACTTAAAGGGAAATTTTGGTTTATTTCAACCTGTCTCCTATCGTCCTAAATTTGTTTCAAGTGACTAGTGACATAGAAATAATAGTTAGCATGTTAGCCGTCAGCCTAGATACAGCTGGGGCGCATAGTAGTGTCAGACCTGTTAAAACGTAAGTGAACGGGCAACCTTCAAGTGCAAAGTTAGTCCACTAAACAAGCTTTTTTTTTCTCACAAAGACCGCCTCATATCGTTAGGATAAATGTCAGAGAACATACAGAAAACGACATGTAGAGCAGGAAGAGCTTCGTGAAATTGAAGAATGGAGGAGGAGAGAGAGAAGCTGACCCTTGACCTTTCCATTTCATTTTTGAGTCCAAGTGAACGTTTGAACAAAATTTGAAAACATCTCCTCAAGGTGTTCTTGAGATAGCGCATTCATGAGAATGGGATGGAAGGACGGACAACCCAAAAACATAATGCCTTCGACCATGGCTATCGCCAGCACAGAGGCATAAAAAAAAAAAAGACATAAAAGAATAGGAGGGTGATGGATGCCATCTTGTTAGAAATGCTGAAACAATTTGAAGTGGTCTATAAAAGGTTGCCAAATTTTGTAACATTTTTCTCAAGTTGATCTTTCAGAGTTAATTCAGATTTTTTTCTGGTTCCAAGTGTTTCATTCCATCCTTCACTAGATCTGAATGTTTTGGTGCAGTTCTCTGTTACATATTACACACGTGATAACTTTACTATGTTACAAGTCTATAATTCCTAGAGCCCCATCAAAGGATCTTAGTCAAGAGGTCTTTGTATAATTCTTGATAAGGTCTGAAAAATATTGCTCCAAAAATGTGATACCCTCAAGCAACTGCACAACGATATGAGCTAATGATACCATTACAAGGGCAGAGCGTCACATGAAGGACCTACGTCTGGAAATATCCTCCGAGTTTTTGTTTAGACCAGTTCAAGTGAGGTTTAACCTAAACTGCAGGAGGCCATGTCTTGTATAAACTAGTCTGTCTACCACTGCTCCTCCGTAATCTCTTTATCTAAGTCGTCCTGCCAGGCTGATTTCTAGTGTTTCATAGTTGCTATAAATGTCAATTGACACAGTTTCGCATATATGTTTGTTATGCCTCATTTATTGTTAGGTATCATTTCACTGAAGACTGGTTTCATTATGAGAATTAATGTATTGCTATGCCTTCTCTCATCACGAGGGCCGACTGGCAGATGTGGACACAAAATAAAGTGCTTTTCAAAACAACACTTTAGGTTACAAGTTAAACATGCTATATTTATTTTTATATCACTTTGTCAAACAAAAACATTGCAGTCATCTTACCTTTAACAGGTTTGAATGATGCTTTCTCTAAGACAATCCTGGTAACAGCCGCAGCCGGTCTAATTTGACCAATTTTAAGTCATTAAAGTCACATGATTAAAGTGTGATTCTAACGGCCTGTCGTATCGGCCTTTATCTGCCGATACTGATGACGTGCCGATATTATAGTGCATCATTACTACGAGTGCCAGATGCAGTTGGAGGCGAGCAGTTGCCCATTCAAGTTGGTTACGATGACGGACTGCTGCCAAGTAAACACCGTGGTGAGGATGACGAGCATGCTGGTGAGCTTCTCTGAGACGGTCTCTAAAGGCCAAAACACACCGGTGGCGTCATATGACAGCGGCGTCATTGACACGAGTCAAGTGCCGCCCCCAACACACACAAAAAGCGTCACGCTGCAGGGCATCAACTGGATTTCTATTGCACGGGAGCTGGGAAGTACAAAATAGCGCTTTTTCAAGGGCGGCGACGCTGGAAAAATAGGACAATAGCGTAAAGTGGCGCAGCGCGGCATGTTGACGTGCGTCGAGCCGCCGCCGGTGTGGGTTTGTAAATAGAAAATAATGGGGTCGGCTGTTTTGACGCGTGTTGTACGCCGCCAGTGTGTTTTGGTCTTAACAGTTTGTGCAAATGTTCTTTGGTTGTGCAAACCATTTGTTGCATCAGCTGTTTCACATAAACGACATTTGAGATGGCTTATGGTAGTGAAATAAACATTCACTTCACAGGCAACAGCTCTGGTGGACATTCCTGCTGTCAGCATGCCAATGGCACGCTTCCTCAAATCTTACAACATCCGTGGCATTGTGTTGTGTGATCAAACTGCACATTTTGGAGTGGCCTTTAATTATGACCATCCCAAGGCACACCTGTGTAGTAATGACGCTGTTTAATGAGCATCTTGATATACCACACCTGTCAGGTGGATGGATTATCTTGGAAAAGGAGAAGTACTGGCTAACATAGATGTTAGGGGAAGCAGTAGCTCAGTCTATAGCCCCTTTTGCACTGGCAGATTTTTGGCGAATGTTGGGCTGTTTTGCCGGCAAGCTGCGAGCGTTTAGACACACAGAGCCAGATTGGCGAGTTGATCCGAGGTGCCCAATTTTCCGCCTCGTAGGGTAGACATATTGGCGGAACCCTATTAGTTTAAACAGACAGAGGCGGCCTTCCACATCAGCTGTTGATGACTTGTGGGAGGAGCTGTTGATGACGCCGCACGTGTGAGCCACTGGCGGTGGATAAACATGAAACAGCTGATAGCAGGAATTAGCGAGCAGCTAGTAGCAAAAGGGAAATGCAAACCTGACAGACACTGTAAAGATGAGCAACTAGGAAGACAAGGAATTGCGCGCCCTCCTTGCCATCGCAAACGAAGAGGCCATTAACTGTCAGATGACGTGAACGGTGAAGAATGGGCCAACTTATGAGAGAATCGTCGAAGGACTGACCAGCCACAGCTTCTCTCCCACGTCACTGGTTACTCACACGCTGAGCTACACGTTTTGTTACTTGCTCACGCCCCCCATTGCCCCGAAAAAGGCGCATTCTGTATAAACAGAAGTAGGTTTTTCCACGATTTTGCTTTTAAACTGCCATTACTGAACGAAGACTGATTGGGCTTTCCTGCAAATCTGCACGATTCCTGTTTAAAAAGGGCTTAAAGCATCCGGACCAAATATGGAGCACGGACTGGCAACTGGAAAGGTCCAAGTTTGCCTGAGGTATCAAGGCACTGATCTCAAACTGCCTGGGGCGCCTGTCCATCGGCAGCCCCCCACTCTGACATCTCTCCATTTAATGCATGTATCAGTTCTGTGTGTGTGTGTGTGTGTGTGTGTGTGTGTATATATTCCAGGCCTATCTGTATATAACAACAGAATTTTAAAAATTGAATTTCCGCTCAAGGACAGGTATCATCTTTTGACAAATTTGGACCAAAATATGAGAGAAATACGTCTTTTGTGTACATAGTTGAAAGCCTTAGATCTTTCATTTCATCGATTCGTCTTCAGTGCAGTTAGTAAGCGAGCAGAAGTTGAAACAGTTTGCGAAAAATGTTGAATAAATGGTTAAAATAGAAAGCTGGGAGTAAAGACGCACTGGAAACAGTGAAAGTTATGGATAAACACTTGATTGCATTAGCTACAGTAATTTTCTGTTAACTTTTCTATTGTTCACCTTCCTAATAATGTGATTTATTATATACAAGTGTTCTGGGTTTACGTTTCATTGTTTAAAAAATGTTGGCGTAATCCCGAGTGAGACATTTCCATGCAACATTTCTGGAAAGTGGTTCCGGGGAAATGAGTCATAGCTCTTGGGAGGGCAGTTCAGGCTCCATGTGCCTGGAGAGTCATGTGTTTATTTTAGAGGGCATCAAGCAATGTCTGCCAATACTGGTAGGTCCTCTAACCTCAAACAGTCGCTGTTTGTACAGTGGAACCAATCACTGACTTCTCATTCGCTGCTAAAGTGACCTGATAGCTGCAACATCTGACATGGGACAGGGTGACATGTTCACCGACATTCTGAAAGCAAGCGGACCAAAAAATCTAAAACAAACAAATCAGTAGCTGTCAGCTTCTTCATCTTGTATTAGAGAGATTATTTTGCAGTATGAAGCGAGTGCTTCCTCACTGCTCGTCCAGATGAAACATGACGATAAAGATCTAGAGGTCACACACCCACAGGGAGAGAAATAGCAACTGCCACTGTTTTGATTTAAGACCATGCTTGTGTACAGTGGGATAAAACATTTCAAAGCTAATCATACTGGGTCCTGTTTCCGTCTTTATCTGGGCCTTTGTTTCTTTAAGCCTCTCTCTGGTTCGTACCTGAAAGACGATGATCATGGTGAGGAAGAGATAAATGGCTGACATGATGGGTGATATGTCTGTCCCCTCTGGACTAAGAACGTCAAACACAGGTCTCTTATCTCCGTACTGAAACATCCACAGCCCATGACCTGGAACAGCAACATCACAAGGTCAACTCATATAAACACTGCAACGAGGAGATATAAATAAACAGAACAGTAAACACAGTCTGGAATAAATTAAATTTCTCAACAGAATGATTTTCAAAACAGGGGTTAACACAAGTGAAGTGTTCCTCACCAACAGCAGTAAACAGGCACATGACCAGCAGGATGATGACACACCAGAACACATCTACATTCATCTGTCTCTCCAGTTTACTACGCTTGTAGCGCGGGCCGTTGTTGTTTAGCATGGCTTTGGTCTCATGACCTGTGAAGAAAACAGTGTTTTAGCAGCAGCAGGTCAGAGGTCAGATATAGAGTGTGAGAGCTTACAGCAAAGTTATTTTAGTGGCTAACCTGCGTAAATGACTATTCCCACAGCCTCCTCTGTGTTGCGGATGGTGCAGCCTCTCAGCAGCAGGTTTTCTTTGTAAAGTGCATCTCTTCTGCCACTTCGATGGATTCTGTCAGGTTAGAAGATGCATACAATGATTATAATCTTAATATGTATTGTATTGTTTAGAACCTCGTATTGCAACACAAATCAATAAAGTTTAAGTATAAAGTTTAATTTATAGAGCTGGGCAATATGAAGAAAATCAAATATCGCAATCACAAGGTTGACCGTTGGCGCTGTTACAAAATATTTACTCAATGAGATGTTTTGTAAATCAGTCCTTTTGGGATTTCACAGGCTTTTTTGGACTGCTGCGACCTTAAATGCCTGATTTCATGGCAGCTTTTCTAATCAATTGCAATGCATGCTGCCATGCTTTCAGGCATTTAAGGCATTATTTCCATGAAATTATGGGAACAACTATGAACTGCAAAAACAGTTGCAATATTTCACTGAAACTAAAGGCAACTTGTTAAAGTGACAATAAACTGCACTGTCCTGGGTTTGTGATTTATAACACACTAACTCAGGCTGTACACGCCTCAGAATTCAGTCAGTTGAGTGGATTTGGCCATTCATTACAAATATTAGACTCTTTTTTCCATATAGAGAGAGATTATAGATTATAGAGTGTGAGAGTTTTAACGTTCTGGGTGACAGTGACATTCCCTCCAAGCTAATACTTGCTTTCTATGGTAACAACATATTGTAAATGAGCAACAACATTTTTTGCCGATACTAGATATCAAAACAAAGCCAGAGTCTGTGTTGTATTGAGCTGCTGTGAGCTGTAAATTCACAACTTCTGAGCAGAAGGCTGAAGATAACACTGTCTCAGAGCATTACGGGCAAAGCCTCTCTTCCTCCAGGCAGCTGCCTCAGACTCACCCTGGGTCTGGGTCTGCAGCTGCCTGTACTGGAGAGCAGTGTGAATGTGAAGAGCACTCACTCTGCAGCTAAATCTGGGGACCAACTCATCCCCAAAAGTAAACTGCACACTGACTTACAAAAAACAAACAAAAAAACACAGACTACTTGACCTGAAGGGTTAGGGAAACTCAGTCGACTGATGATTCCAAACTTTGACTTTCAGGGGGGCTGCCCTGACGCTAACTGTACCTCATCTTGATTCTTTCAGCACATATAATAGATCTGGATGCAACAGCCTCTGTCATGATGATTTGTCTTGTCTGTTATTCACACGTTTCAGCCATTCTTTTGGTGTGTTTTGGCAAAATGAATGAACAAAACTGACAAATTGAAAACTTGTTAATCAACAATGTTGCACACGGTGCAAAACAGTTCACTCCTGCTTTCGTGCAGAACATCAGGGAGTTGTTACGATGCTTGGTCAAATCTGTGGAAAAGTTGCAGTGATTGGACAACATTGCGAGATTGCGCAGAATTCACAGAGATTGGTTGAATTCGCGTTAATCGTTGCGATCCTGAAGGGACGGATAAATAAACACCAGTAATGTAGATAAAATTACTTAGTGGGTAAAGGTGTGTAATAGAACAGATAGAACAGTCTGAGATTAGAAAATTACACCACTTTACTGTAATGAAATCTTTAAACCAAGAAATGGTACTACAATATCTAAAAAAAATCTAAGACTACATACGATCTCATATCATGATATCGATATAGCATCAATATATTGCCCAGCCCTTCCATATGAGTTGGTCCAAAGTGCTATCCAACAAAGGCAAAATGACCATGGATATGTCTTTACAATCAGGTGAAAAATACTGATACTCCAGGAGAAATAGAGTATCTCACTATAGCGGAGCCCCCGAGACAACATCAGTTTATTCTGCTGAGCACCTCAATCGATCACGCTCTAAAGCATCGTGGTCTTCCCTCACCAGGAGCCCTTATCTCAGCACAAATTCCCTCTGATACAGAAGCACTGACCGTGCTACCGCTCCACTGAAACCCCTCGGGCTTAGAGTCAATCAGCCAATTCACCGCTTCATCGCTGACCCTCAGATCTCACTTCAGACTAAATTTAAAGCTTGTCAGGCTCATCTGGAGTGTCGATGTCGTACAAAGACTGAATTCAACTCTTAGCCAGCCCACCAAGGAAGTTTAAACCCTCTTAGAAAAGGCTTTTTAACTTAAAGTGAGATGTATGTTGAGCTGTATTAAATGTGCCTGTTGTGGGGGGTGTTGAGCTTTTAATGTCAGCCTTAATCCCATTACGAAATCAAGGATTACAAGTGAGTAAGTTAAACGGCCCCACAACCTTCAGCTGGAAGCAGCGTTTAATCATCTCTGTTGTAGCTTCTGTCAAAGTCACACAACTGTCAGCGTATTTGCAAACAGTTCATCCTTTGGCCTCTGACAGGCTGACACGTCACCACCGCTACAGATTGATAACTATGTCCCTGAGCTCCGAGCAGCCGTAGTTCACACACAGCTCGTCTGAGTTCATAGCTCACACCGTTCAAGAAATTGATAACACTCTGAGACGCAGAGTGCTTTCTCTCCCAGAGCGGTAGTGAGATTAGACTGGGTGCCATTGGCCGTAATGTAATAAAACACTGCTGAGACAACTGCTCTCCCCCCCCCACCCCCCACCCCGCCCGCCACTGTGCCCTGTGATCCACTGTAGCCTGGCAACTCAATACCTGCAGCATCTGGTCTCCTTCTGGGCAAAGAATAAATGTCATAATCATGTGAGTGCTGGTCAGCCCGGCTGCTTTACTGTGAGCCAAGAGGACGTTTCTCATCGTCTCAGTGAGGAGACACAATGAAAGCACAGAGCCGACACACCTGACAGAAATCCAGGTCTTTGAAAACTCTGACAACAGCAGGGAGCAAACATGCTGCATCCCACTGATAAACATGAATAGTTCAGCGTTTAGGGAAATGGTATTTGCGTTTTTGCAGAGAGTAAGATGAGAAGATTGACACCATTGTCATGTCTGTGCCATAGACTGTATATAAAGATGGATGGTGCGTCACCACTTCCTCCAACTGCATAAAAACAAAGTCAAAATATCTCCGATAGGAGCACTGCCATCTTGCACTGGTGATGTCATTTGGAGGCAGAGAGTTTGCCCACTATTTATCAGGGGGTGAAACCATGTATCAAGGTCCCACCTGCTCGTATCAATCGCTAGTCAATCAGAGCGATCATGACATCACAGCCCCTTTTTATAGCATCAAAAGCAATCAAAACCAAACCAAAATTTCAATATACATCAGCACGACAAGAACAACCTTAAATGATAGAATCCATCCTTGGAGTAATGTATTTAACGTGTACTTTGATTTTTTTAGTTTGGCTCATGTTCCATCTAACATGGAGGAGGTTGGTTACTGCATTGTGGCTGGCCACCAGGAAGCGATCAGTATGTTTGGCTTCACAGGGATCAACACTAGCTTTTAAAAGTGGTTGTCAGTCTGGAAATATGGCACACGCACAAAAGGAGGCCTGAAAGAGGGGTCCGCCACTTCTCAGGGAAAAGTTGTGATCTATAAAAACAGACTTGATGGGAGAAACTTTGACCCATGGTTACAAACATTTTGGAGACAGTTAATTGACGACGCAGATGGTGAGGTGGAAGCCTATGTGTAGAAATTGTCGAATATTTTTTGGCGCATGTCATTTTTGGCTTTTGTCCGTGCGTACATTTTTAGTATGGATCCTATGCGCTGGCATCGGCTTTGCCAAAACTAAAAATCTGGTTGCCATTTTTAGTCACCTCATATTTTGAGTAATTAAATACTATACAGTCAGCTCAATAATAAACATGTGACATAAAAGAATGTTTAAAAGAGTATTACAGAAACTGTAATGTTTGTCTGATACTGTACAGAGTGTCACTGTCTCTAAAACAGAAGACTGTGCATACATGAGTAACGTACATGCAGCATTGTCTGGTTCTAGTTCTGACTGCAACAGCAAAACATAAACATCACTGATGCAACAAGTAATAAAAAAAGAATCATTCTGGGGTGCACATTTTGCTGTTTTGTCTCATTTATGTTAAAAAGTTGTTGCCACTGATGGTGACCAAAGGCAAAGAATTGGTTGCCAATATCTCAAAACGGTAACGGCAACCGCTACTGCCAAGCCCTTTAGAGGAGCTGTCATCTCGTCGATCTTTATACACAATCTGTGGACATAAATATGAAGCTACAGGCAGTTAGCTTAGTAGTTCCCAACTGGTGGGTCGCGGTCGAAAAGTGGGCCATGGGTCCATTCTGAATGGACTGCAAGTGACTTGCAAACGTGTCAAGTTTGTAAAAAAAACAAACAAACAAAAAAAAAAAACAACATACTTTTATTTTCCAGTACAGTGAATTTCCGGCACAGAGCTTTTATTTTTAAGTGGCAAAGGGACTCAAATGCAAACTAGCTCAAACACATGGTCAAAGACTAAGGACCAGTTGAGAACCACTGAGTTAGCCTAGCTAAGCATAAAGACTAGAAACAGGTAGAAACAGGGGCCTGTCAGAAGGGAACAAAATCTGTCTACCAGAACCTCTAAAAAGAGGTTATGAGATAAAACACGAGATATCTCTCGTTTAAACTGAAGTGTTTAAATGTCACATTGTGGTTTTATGTGCTGAATTATTTGTGGAGTGACTTCCTGGGTCCGTATTCACAAAGATTCTCAGAGTCCTCTCAGGGAGCTCCTAACTTAGCCTAAAAATTCCTAGCAAGGAATCTTAGCTTAAGAGTGATTCAGGAAGTTTCTGAGAGCAACTCTGAGCAAGGAGGGGACATAAACTTTTATCTTAGTGAGGAGGTGTGGTTGACCCCGTTGCTAGGTATGACGCAGTCTTCTAAAAGCTGTGATTGGTTGTTACAAAAAGGAAAAAAGAAAAAAAAAGAAAAATAAAAGGGCTCCTAGTAATGAATGGACAGTGAAATCAACCAATCATAGAACTTAGACTGTATTAAGAAATGTGTAATCGTGAAAATAATTTTATGTCATGATGATGAAACTCAGCAAAATTAAATTAAATGTTACACAGCTTCAAAATGTTTGAACGTACCTCATTCACATGCCAATTATTATATTGATTTGCTTATTGTTATGTTTACTCGCCATGCTGGTAATTTTACTACTTAATCTATTTGATATTAATGGTGGACGCAGACTCAGCTGTCAGCAGTTACTGTGATTGCTGGCCTCCTTGTAAAAAGCGGTTTGATTTGGCAGAATGACCAAAACAATGAATGAAATGGAGGAAAAAGAACGAGAAAGCCGAACTGGACAGAAGAGCAGTGCCTGCTGTTGGCGCAGCTCATGGAGGAGAACAGAGAATATCTCTCCTTCCTCTCTGTCTTTCCGCCATCTTCTCTGTTTAAGACACTCGCAGGCTTCTTAAAAGTCCTCCTCGCTCCTCTTAACAGTTTTTCACCTTCGGAGCTCTCTTAAGGCCTAAGATGCTTTGTAAATAACTTTTATCTTACCAAGGGAAAATTCTAAGAAAAATCTTAGAATTCAAGGAATTCTAAGATTTTTCTTAAAATTGATGTCACTAGGAGCTGCTTTTAGTCTTAGGATTCTTTGTGAATATGGGCCCTGGAGTTTTGTCATCACCATAAAGTTGCCAGGCAATCACAGAGACTTTGAATAATGTGCAAAGTAAAAAACTAGGGGATATTCAAGCAGTTTAGTGTTGACTTGACTCACAAGAGACTGATAAAAACGTTAAAATCAAAGAGGCAGACTTGACGTGTAGTAGTATGGATCAAGCTCCAAAAACACCGGATCCTACATTTCCCATAAAGCAACTCAAAAGTATCTTTCATTAGTCCACCTCAACTAGCAAATGCCCATGTCTTTCAATTCCCACACCTCCAGTTTGTAATCTTCACTACCAAATGTTTAGTTTCCAAAATCAAGCCAAGATAACCCTGATGACATCATCACGGTTACGTTCACACTTGACACAGCTCCACAGAAGAGGTCAAACTACTACAGGCTTAGAAGTACCTCTGGTGAGTAAACTGGCACTGAAGTGTGACATCAAAGCTGGATGACCAGTATGAAACACTACATATAGATGAACAGGTGTCACTACTCACATACTGGTTAGTACAACAGCCACAGACTGTAAAGGAATGAGCTAAAACGTGTCTGATAAGGGAGAGGGACAAAGTACAGCAACAGGATATGATGAGGCAAGCTTTCCCATCTCTGTCAATATGTCCACTGCATCTCAAAACACACCCTCAAGCACTTCTACTGCAAACACAGACAAAAAGGAAGTGAGGTATAAGACAGGAAATCAGCTGAGAGTGAGGCCAAGCTGTTGTTGAATCCTCAGGCTGGCACAGCAGTCTACGGCTTCAGTAATGAGCAAAGAGCAGCAGTTTATTCTGGTCATGAGGAAGCATACGCGTCTTCAAACGTGCATGGTCAAACAGGCAAAACCCTGCAACCACATCCCAAGAAGACAAAATCGTAATCTCGACTTGGAAAAACTGTTTAAGTCATAATTATAAGTTGGAAACTCCTGGCTTGTCGACAGACCGCAGTTTCACATTATTTCCATTTTGGAGCTAAACATTGCTCAAAACGACTGCATCAGTTTACAGTGAAATGAAAATGAAACTTGAAACCTTGAATGTGAGTTAACAAAGTTGGGTTCAGAGCAGTTGTTTTTCCCGCCACAAGATGGGCAGGCGTCTACCACACACCACACAGAGCTGAGCACTCACATGTAGCCTCGGAATCTGTTCAGGTCGTTGTTGGGCTTTTCACATTCAATGATGCCGTTGTACTTCAAGGGGTCAAAATCACAATCCTGCAAACAGACAAAAAACCTGCTGATTATTCAGGCGGTAGACAGCACCCTTCTCAGTTCGGCTTAAATGCACTTACACTAAGAGGTGTTATATTTAGCGTGAACATTAGAAACATGGCTCAATAAAGTGCAACACAATTAAACAACATCACAAACAGCAGCCTCGGAAATTATCATCCAGTTGACATCCTCCAGTTACAACAAAAACTGAGCTGCTGTATTAGACTGTATCAGATAAACTGGCAAGTAGTCTGAGTGTAAAAGTCAATTAATTGCATTGATGCCAAAAAGATCTACCTTGTGTGGCCCAAATGGAGTGACTCCTGTTAGTGTATTTTATTATTTACCCCTCCAGATGACCTGAGGTGCAGTTAATACTGAGGTGCTTGTTGTTCACCTTTGGTCATGGCATTCAAGTGGATGCCATTTGACGCCCTTTACCCACCCAAACACTGCTGTGGGCTAAGTAACCCCCCCTCATGGCATAGTACTCCCTGATGACAGTGGTCCCCCAGCAGAAAAATGCGCCATGCCACACCACAAAACCTGCTCAGGAATGACCTGATGAACATGACAAAAAGCTCAAGGCATCGTTCCAGCCTCCACATTCCCCAGATTCAAATCTGATCCAGCATCTTGGGACATGCTGGTACCTCAGAGGTACCCTTAATCTACAGTGAGGCCTCCCTGGATCGGACTTGTCTCTGACATGTCAAGGCATGGACACATGACCTCTGGAAGGTGTCCTGTGGTGTTTGGCACCAAGGTGCTGGCTTTGGATCACTTGAGACCTGTCAGTTGTGAGGTTGGGTACCAGCACATCCCAAGATGCTCAATCAGAACGGGGTGTGGGAGATTTGGAGGCCAGGTCGACACCTTGAGCTTTTTGTCATGTTCGTCATTGGGTCTGTCAGGCTGCAGAAAGTTTCACGGTAATGTGACCGAAAACAATTACGACCCAACTAATCTGAATTTAAGACAATTTAAAGGGAAATTTTGATTTATTTCAACCTGTCTCCTATCGTCCTAAATTTGTTTCAAGTGACTAGTGACATAAAAATAATAGTTAGCATGTTAGCCGTTAGCCTAGATACAGCCGGGGCGCATAGTAGCATCAGACCTGTTAAAACGTAATTGAACGGGCAACCTTCAAGTGCAAAGTTAGTCCACTAAACAAGCTTTTTTTCCCCCCACAAAGACTGCCTCATATCGCTAGGATAAATGTCAGAGAACATATAGAAAACGACATGTAAATGTGTTGTCTTACCTTACCGGTGTGCTGCCATGTTTGTTTATCATCTAGCTCTGCTTTCCAAAGCGCGGCCGAAATATCGCGAGAACAAGCAGCGATCTCATACCGTGCCTGAAATCTCACGAGAACAAGCCGCAGCAGCTGGAAGGCAGAACCGGACAGTAGCCTGAAAAGTTCATTCATTTATTTTATGAAAGATTTATAGAATAATGGCTGACTTTTTGCCAGACCTCGACTTTGTGGAGGAGGAATTTGATTTTGCAGAGTTTGATGGCCGCCCTTATTTATTTGAGCCAGAATACACTGACGAAGAGCTTCGTGAAATTGAAGAACGGAGGAAGAGAGAGAGAGAGAGGCGCAACAGGTAGAGGACGAGAGAGGAGGAATGGCTGCTGCAAGGCTGCGTAGCTCTGGAGATTGGTGGTGTACCTGTGAATGCTGTGCCCCAGTGCCCACAGAAGAGGAATGCCTCTGTTGCAAGGAATGGGACCGGTTGCAGCCTTATTTTCAAGGTCTGGATGTGACCAAAGACGAGACCTGGAGTAACGTTAGTATGCAGCTGGGCTTTATCTAGAGCTTGCGAGATATATTTCGGCCGCGATTTGGACAGCAGAGCTAAATGGTAAACAAACATGGCAGCACACTGGTAAGGTAAGACAACACGTTTACATGTCGTTTTCTATATGTTCTCTGACATTTATCCTAACGATATGAGGTGATCTTTGTGGAAAAAAGCTTGTTTAGTGAACTAACTTTGCACTTGAAGTATACCCGTTCACTTACGTTTTAACAGGTCTGACGCTACTATGCACCCCGGCTGTATCTAGGCTAACGGCTAACATGCTAACTATTATTTTTATGTCACTAGTCACTTGAAACAAATTTAGGACGATAGGAGACAGGTTGAAATAAACCGAAATTTCCCTTTAAGACTTTCTAAGGGCTTATATTAAGCTATAAAATTAATCTAAGGCATTCTAAGATTTTTTTAAGGACCTGTAGACACCCTGTTCTACTTTTTACAAACGGACATGTTTCGTATTTTCACTTGACAAATGATTTAATGATTATTAGCAGGTTATCAAAATGACCAGTTTTACCATTCTACAACTAGGATTGAATTACTGTCACCAGTAGCAGAAATATATTGTGTGAAAATTGGTATTAGTAACTGAGTTGCACACACAATTTCAAAAATACAACTTTTAAAATACAGAGTGGTAAAATTGTTGGCATCTCCAGTATGGCTGTGTGCCCACTACTTCAGTAAAAGCGAGTTTCCAATTGGCCAAAAATCATTTAAAGGAATGCTTCACCCCCCAAATGATCATTTGTGTATCAGTTGCTCATCCTGTGTTACCTTGAATTTGAGCAGTTAACTTTGCTTTCTTGAATGTCTCCATGGTGTACGAAGAATCCAAAAAATGTAGGAAATTCTTGATGAATGTAAGTCATAGGGGTCCACATTTCACAACAGCAAAACTATTAAAAACATCTGTTTACGAACTCTCACACAACTTGTGCAGTATAATCCAAGTCTCATTTATAAAGTCGTATGCTCAGTACTTCCCAAACAGGCAGCCCTTACCCCCTTTTCTTTGTTGGTCCCCTGTGACTTCAATTCATCAAGAATTTTCTGTTTTTAGATTCTTCACCCACTGTAAAGACATGCAGGAAAAACGTTTTCTGCATGAATTCAACTTATACAAATGGTCATCCTTTGGAGTGAAGTGCTCCTTTATCACACAAGTACTTTGACTTTGGAAGCACAGCTAAAATTGAAAGTGTTAGGACGGGTTAAGTTTTGCATCCATAAACAAAATTCGCACAATCCTCTCACACAGACCCAATCATGACAAGACGGGAGACAAAACGGGTGGCCGTCTCACCAGATCAAAGAAGCTGCGGACGACCTGCCTCTGCTTGAGGTTGGTCTCTCCGTCCAGTGTGGCGGTCTCGATGTGGCACAGGCGGTCGGGGTCGCTGGAGCTCAGCAGCAGAACGTCCGCGGGGAGGATCTCGTTGCATCGCAGCTTGATGAAGTCTCCCACCCGCAGCTCCTTCCAGTACTTCTCCACATAGCGTCTCTCCGCTCTGCCAGAACAATGAGAGGGCAAGCGGCTGGTGTGAGCTGCACAGCTATTGTTTTCAATAATTAGCGGTTCTATATACAGAAACTTCAGCTCCACTTCCATACATCTGTAAGGGACAGCACATATGCATAGAAGAGGACAGCCTGTTTGTTTATGCTAAAGCTGGTGTCACCAACTCCCAGATTCCTCTCAATATGTCCATCAAAACACAAACAAAGTCCAAACTGTTGGTTAGCAGCAACATAACACTATATTTTCACTGAATTATATCCAGATTTGGGATGTAGGTGGATGGGATGAGACCTTTGGACCTATTCTCAGTCCACGTCAACAGAAATTAGTTTGCAGTGTCACGCTGGGATATTGTAAATGATGCCTGTATTCTGAAGAACTTGCTACACTCCCAACTGTTAAACTGCAGAAACACCCATGAATGGATACGACTTCACTCATGGTTACTAGTTTCTGAACAATGTAATATTCCTGGTAGCAAATACGCTAAATAATGCATACAGCCAAGCTACAAACAACAGTCAAGAAGTGAATGGAAAAACACTCATAATGTTACTTATTCATAACAACCCGCCCTCCCAGACATTAATGACTCACATCCGAGTATGTAAAAACATTCCCTCCCTTGAATTTTGTCACTGAAAGGCACGTGGTGACAGAGTGAAAATCAGGCTTTTCCCATGCCCTTTATATTCCACAGTCAGACGGTCAACAGAACAAAATCAAAACTTGTAACGTGTCTTCTTATAACTATTTTGTTCTGCCTGAAAATGGATCCGTAGCCTGAGGACAAACGAGAGATATGAAAAGGTTGGACCGCAGGATTGTTAAATAAGTGACCCACATTTATAAAGTTTGTTGCTGCAGTAAAAGCAGAGCCAGGCATTCCTACAAAGGTCAAATATACTAACTGATGTACTAATGCTGGCTGATCAACGAGCAGACGGAAGGAAGTACGTCCTCCACTCACAAGTCTCAAGCAAGTCCCAAGTTACTGTGGTGAGAATCAAGTCAAGTCAAATCCCTGTCATGAGTCAAGTCAAATGAAATTCTGATGGTTGAGCCCAGTTCCCACATTTATTAACAGCAGAACAGTCAAAAGCCCAGGTAAAAAAATCATATATGGAATTAGCCATTTTATATTAAACTAAAACACGCAGAAATTTTAAACATGAACATAAAATGTCTTAATATGCAATATCAGATGTCAGCAAGTGAAACATTCATTCATTTTACGTAACTGCTTATCCTGTTAGGGGTCGCAGGGGGGCTGGAGCCTATCCCAGCTGACATTAGGCGAGAAGCAGGGTACACCCTGGAGTACACCCCGTCACCAGACTATCACAGAGCTGACACATGAGACATGACATAGAGACAGACAACCATTCACACTCACATTCACACCTACGGACAATTTAGAGTCACCAATTAACCTGCATGTCTTTGTACCTGGAGAAAACCCACGCTGACATGCGGAGAACATGCAAACACCGCACAGAAGGGTTCTCCCACGCCGGAACCTTCTTGCTGTGAGGTGACAATGTTAACCACTGAACCACCATCCCGCCCAAGCAAGTGAAACAAATAGTCACAATTGGTTACAACAGTCCTCTATGATATTTGCATTGAATAAGTCATTTTTTTGTTTTTCATAATTGACTCAAAAGGCAAGTCTAACATAGATTAAACTTAACGTTAGCTTTCAAGCTAATGGCTCCCAAGCTAATGAGCAACAAAGTTACTGAAAAAGACACATTCACATACTATTTTTTCAGTTTTGTAATGACAGATGACATTGGATGTTGTGTTGTTGTTGCTGACCTTGCATAACTGCTCTTTTATTACTATCGTCAACAACAACATAATTCTTGAATCCAAACTTGTTATTTCTGGACCAGTGCCATGTATGATCGCTGCCATGCCGGCCTTTGCTGGGTTGCCATGTCCTAGTAGATAGGCAGGTTTGCACACACTGCATTAGAAATCATCCAATCATGTTTCAAAATCAAAATGCAGATTTTCAATATGTAGAAAAATGAAAATATGTATAGTTAAAAAAAACTCAAATCCTTTCTAGTCATCTCTCTTAGGTCATAACTCGAAGTCAAGCAAGCCTCAAGTCTTCAGATTTGCGCCTCAAGTGCTCCACCTCTGTCAACTAGTTCCCTGAAGTGGCTCATTTTGGGTCTGGGTTTGCTCAAAGTTTCCGACTCTGTAAATCTCGAAGTCGCAGAAAATCTATCTACAACTATTCTGAATATTGATTCATCATTGTAGTCAATTTTAAAGCAACAATGCTTCACATTTTCTGATTCCAGCTCCTCTAACTTGAGGTTTTGCTGTTTCTTTGTCATATCTGATGATAAAATTAATATTTTTGCACTGCTGGTCAAACAACACAAGCAATCTGAAAGCATCACTTTGGGCTCTGGGACACTGCGTTGAACATTTTATGCTGTTTTCTGACTTTATATGGACTAAATGATCAATTCATTGAGAAAATAATCGGGCTGCACGATATGAAAATAAGAAAAATCATATTGCAATTAGTTTGACAGATACTGCAGTTGCAATATGAGTCACACTTCTAGTAGGAGTGTTAATTTCTTTTCATTTTTACCACAAAAAAATACAAAAATGATGAAGATGTGATGTTTGCCGAGGTCTGTACTAAACAAGCATGTTTCCTCACTTCTGGAATATGATTTGTAGGTCAGTGCCCCTCTGTAGCAACACATTGCTTTATTTGTACTGTCATGTTGTAACATATTTTACCATCATAAAAAAATTGCACTTCCTGTGATTTGGATATTGCTCCGTATAAAGATAATATTTTGATTTAATGGAGCCCTGCAGATAAATACACAACTGTTAGTTGTAGCCCTATTTAGTTTCTACTGTCCGGCTGAGTGCAACACATGCTGTCTGGAGAACAAGGAACATCTTTTATGTGATAAAAAGATACTGTAGATACTCTAAAACACATTTTAAAAACTGTTGAGAAAGTGTACGCAAACACGTAAACACCCACTCGGGTGAATTTACATCTTATATGTGTGAATCTAATGAGCATGTGGTTTTTGTTATCTTTTAGGTCACACTTTATGAAATGTACACAGCGCACTGTAACCATAACATACCATGATGTGTGTCTATGAGTACTATGTCTGCTGGGAATATCCCCGAGCGCTCTTCTTACTGGTGATCTTTGTTTAAAAAAGGTCACGGCTACTGCTAACACTTTACTGCTAAAATGTGTGCAACAGTGCCGAATCCGGGAAATTCACAACAGCTGTGTGTCTTTTATCTTAAGATTCTTTAAAGGGATAGTTTGGATTTTTTCAAGCGGGGTTATATGAGGTACTTATCCATAGTCAGTGTATTACTATGATAGATAACAGTCGGCACACCCCCAGCTGGGAGGAGCAGGGAGTAGTGTCAACACAGAAGCTAGGCAATGTACCAGTGTGGATGAAGGCAGCAGCAAATGTATTTTAGCCACCTGAAAAAAATCAGTTAAATTGTACGCTATATTTAGAATATTTTCACCGCTTTGCTTTTCCGTCAGAGAAAGTCTCCGCAATCGATGCTCTCGTCAAAGCCACCAGACTCCATTGACAAAAACAGTGATTTTAGCTGGCAGGAAACAGGAGCTGCTGGTCTACAGCTGCCCTGTTCAGTTAGTTTATTTGTGTTATTGTGTGAATATGAACTCTTTCAAATGCTGAAGTCACACAATAACACAAACAAACGGATCGAGGCAGCGGTGAACCAGCAGCTCCTGTGTTCTGTGATGTTAAATTACTATTTTGAGTGACATTGACTGCATCAGCTTCACATTGGAAATCGCTGTCTAAATATAGTACACTTATATATACACTGATATTGATTTTTTTAGGTGGTTAAACATTCACAGTAGTACACTGATAGTGCTCCAGCCTGCTTCTCCAAACTAGGGGTGTGCCAACCTACATCTACTGCAGATAATACACTGACAATGGATAAGTATCTCATACAGCCCCACTTCGGGACTTTCTGACTCAAAGGTAAAGGGGTGAAAATATTCTAAATTTAGCGTACTCAAACTGATGTAGAAACTGTGGGCATGCCGATCACTTTGAACTGTATATAATACACTGACTATGGAGTATCTCATACAACCCCACTTCAAAAGATCTGAACTATCCCTTTAATATGCTCTACTATGTTGTTGTTTGCAACGCTAGTTTTTCTGAGAAACAGGAATTATTCTCTGAAACAAACAAACAAAGGCGAGTGAAACGAGGACAGTCTATCTGATGAAAATGAATTATGCCTGCAGACAGACGTCTGTCCTTTAATGCTGCTTCAATGTGAAATGTATCTTTTATTCTGAGTGCATGACTACAAAACAACTCCAGTAAATAGAGCAGAGAAAATATGGCCCACACACATCACTAATTAATTATCCAGTTATGGAGGAATATATCAGCTTCGACAGAAAACAGCTAGTTGTGGTTAGAGTGCTGTGTTAAGTGACCCATAGTCTGGCTTGTTTCTGGACAGCACCAGCAGATGTAAAGCAGATACATTCTTACATTCCAGTGAAGCCAATTTTGTCTTTGTAATCAGCATTTAGGAGGTATCCCTTTAAGTAAATAGTCATGACAAATGGGAGGAAACATTTACCAGAGCATGTTTCCATCTATCAGAAATTGTCAATATTAGCATTTTATGATAAAACTGGAATATTTCATATAAATACAACCTCCTTCTGCTTCATCGTGTCAGCAGTGTGTCGTAAAATGACCTTTATTAGGTAAACTATTTTTTTTAAAGTTCACCTGCGGTTAAAAGTTCTCCAGATGCAGTCATGTCAGATGTTGCCAGGTTAAGAAAAGGGGATGTTTTGCACAATGTTGCCACAGCACAAGAAAATTCAATTATGCCCAACCTTGACAGAACAACTTGGGTCAAGACTTAGCTAAAACTGTGTAGCCACTAAACACTGAGCCTTTTGATGAGCATGAATTATGCTCTGTGCATGGGCGACAGTGCGGCTTTTCATTAGCAAAATACGCTCTGCACACACAGGCTCAGGAATATAGTTGGTAGTGGAGAAAGCTTGGGAGAGAAACAGGTTGTCAGGTAACAAACTGACTCGTGATTAATAATGACAGCACTGAGGCAACATCTGGAGTATCAGAAAACAGATTCACACCTCTGTGACAGAAAGGTGGGCTGCAAACTGGAGGTTTTCTGGACTTGTGGGCTCCACATGTGATATATAAGCCTCATGCCAGGTTTGACTCTGAGGCCTGGATGTTATTTCTTCCCATCCTGGAGCAGCTTAGGAGGAATATCTGACTTAGGGTTCAAGCGTGAGGATAAGCGTGAGGATAAGTGTGAGGATAAGTGTGCATCAATAAAGTGGAGTAAATGTGTCTTGATTGTTTCTAGCCTGGTTCATCAGCTGATGTGAGTGTGCGTGAGATGCACTGGGGGGAGGACAGTTTGTACAATGATGGAGAAAATAACCAAACACACAAGCAGCAGCTGGACACTGCTGGCTGCTGGTGCTCAGGCCCAACTTACCTGCTGTAGACCAGACAATCCATGTGATTGATTTCTTTATCCGACCTGTGTCTCCTGTAGTCCTCCCATAAGTCTTTGATGGCAGTGACAGACAAAATAAAAACTACAGGAGCCAGGGCCAGTTCTGGCTGAAAGGCATTGACCACTGGAACAAAATTCAGCAAAGCGATGAAAACAAAGTAAACATTGGCGAACCTATGAAACTGTTCAAAGAGATTCTTTGGCAGGAAAGACAGCACTGTGTATTTGGTCGTCTTAATCTTGTTGTTTGCATAGTGTCGGTTTGGGTTTTCCTCCCCTTTGGCGTGGTCATACAGTATGTTCGCGTGGACAGTCCGGGTTTTGTTCTCCTTGGGTTTCTTCTTTCTTTGCCGTTTGACTTTTGAAGCTTTGGCCATCCCGGGGTCTTCGCTGTCCCGCGCCATAGCCGCGGTCCCTGCCTTCAAACTTTCCCACAGTTGAGGTTTTCCTCTCATACAACACAACACAAAGTGCTAGCTATGTTATCATTCTTTTACCGTGTGCTGCGTGTTTTCGTCAGTCTTTTGGTTTATTCACACAAACAGCTCCTTTTCATCCATGTCGACTCCTCTTTTCGCGAGTCAGAGGAAACTTTTGCTTGTTTGGCTTCTCCTTTTTTTCCCCTATTGCTGGGAAGGATGCTGAGATAGTAGGGAGGCATAACTTGGACGTCCCACAGCTCGGGAGTAGATCTGTAAACCATGCGGATGGGCCTCCGCCACTGATAGAGTGCTGGTGCAGTGTGTGTAGATCAGCGCATGCGCGCAGGCTGAGCACAAACAGGATGCTCGTCAGCGGATCAGGGGTCGCACTCCGGTGGAAATCTGACCCGTAGGCCCCTCCTCGATCCAACCTGGGTTTTTTTTGTGTCTCCAAGTGCCACGCGGTATTATTGGAGTTTACATAGGCTCACAGGAAGCAGCCAATATCGAAAGTGTTACAAGTTTGTGCAGTTTTTATGCAAGTAAAACACTTTGACGAGACAGAAAAATGTAGTTATACTATTTAAAGTTTAGGAAACTTTTTTTTTTTTTAATGTGTAGCATCTGTTTATAATGGAGAATATTTAATGTGGAATTTGACTATTTTTCTCTTTTTTTTTTTTTTTAAAAAAAAAAAAGAAAACACGTTCATTCAAAGATACAGCAACAATATGTACAGTATAAAATATATTTTTATTTACATTTTCTATTTTAAAATTTTACTTCTCATCTTAATACAACAAAATAAATCAAAAGCAATACACACACACACACACACACACACACACACACACACTACCCTACTATCACGTATATACACTATCATATTACGAATTTAGGTTGTGTTGGTGACCAAACTCCACATCTAATGCCAATTTGATACAGACTCCTGACGACAAATAATGTCGATATTTTGTTTGTTTACTTTGTGTTTACTCTTTAGTAACCAAAGTCCAGCAACTTCCAAACGTCCCATGCCAGCGTCATATTGACATAAAATAACTACATTCACACATATGCTATGGTGAACAAATGTTATATGTTATGATGTTTTGATACATGACTTAATATTTGTTTACTCTGTTTACAGACAATTAGATGAGATTCAGGAAGAAGAATGTAAGATGTATAGCTGTATATTTTTTGTATATTCTGTATATTCCACTTCTTGCCTACATTTGTGTACTTATGTCCATTCTGGTACACTGAGAGCAAGTCTACCAGAGTCAAATTCCTTGTATGTACACACGTACTTGGTGAATAAGGCTGATTCTGAATCTGATTCTGAAGAGAGACAGGATACTCCGTTCTCCCCTCATACCACCTCTCCTCACCTTCTCCTTTATATAGAAAGATATGTTGAATTAAACTGTCTTTTGGGGTGTGTATGTAATGCGGTGTGTCTGGTTGTTTGCATGGGTGGTGAGCATGTGTACAGAACCATATATGGAGGATACTCAGCACCTGTGCAGTGTACGTTACAACAAACCTGATGAAGCCATGGGCAAAATGCATTGCTTGTAGCATTTAAAAGTGAAGACTAATTTAAATATATTTATATTATGGGGGGGTGACAAACTCCCAATATATCAAAAAATCTAAACATAAATAAACTTAACAAATTGTCGTTATTATCAACACCAGTTTGAGTATTATGGTGTACTGCAGTTCTGCATGTGGTTTGTCCAAGTGATGTTGCTGTACTCCAGTGGAGGTTGTTGCTTGACTGCTGTAGGTACAATTATATTAAACACTCATTACGTTGAAATGTTTTAAAAAGTGGAAAACTAGAATGTCATGTAGGCAATATCACTGTTGACTGTTATAGGTTTTGTAAAGGGTTAGTCTGTCATAAAAAAGGTCAGAAAAAAATTATTAATAAAAAGTCATATCATAGTATGTAATAAAAAAGACAGTGCGCACCTTTCCTGATGTATTGAAAATGTTAAATAGGTGATTATAATAAATATTAATGCAATGGCAGGAGATTTTTGGTAGTATTTTGGTATCTAGTATATGTTTTTTTTACGCCTCCTAGTGGCCAAGCAATAATGACTGCAGCTTTAAGTCTCAGAGGCTCTGACAGCCCAGCACAGTCTGCATCTATATCTGATTCATTATCCAACTGTCTTTTTGAAACATTATTATAACAGCCATTTTTGTAACATTTCTTGCCACCTTTCACACAGGTTTCCAACTAGTGTCTTGAGATGTGCCCGCTCACCTCCTGGGCACTGCCACAGTGCCCTTGAGCAAGGCACTAAACCCCCAACTGATCCCCCAAATGCACAGGGTGCTGTCCTGTAAGGTAGCCCCCTCACTCTAACATTTCTCCATACATAATGGATGTGTATAGCGACTTGTTTGTGCATGTTGGGCCTGTGTGTGTGAACATATATAACAATACAGTGAAAAAGTTTAATTATATACGGACATATACAGAGACTCGAAGCTCTGACATATTAGTACCTCCAGAGACTGACCGGCCACTTAGCCAGCAGGTTCCCCAGAGGAAATAAATCAAAGGCCTCTCCCAGGGCAGTCCACAGCAATTTTCCACGGGGGCATCCAGCTGCTGGGCTAAAAACTAATGGCTGATTGTACACTGTGGCATCTTGGCATGGAGAACAATCCAATTTCCTCGTGATGAATGAGCAGAGTGAGGTGGATCTGAGACAACAGGCTGGCTCTGGCCTCAAAAACCCAGCTACTGCACCAAGCAGACAATACAGACAAAACTAAATTGGGTTCTCGACTGATGGATGGATTTATGTCTAATAGTCATAAGTGTGTAATGAAGTATAAAACTGATTATTTCAGTGTCTGAACATTGTTGTGCAAAAACAACATTGCAAACAATACAACATTTGTTAAATGTTTATGGGTCAGGGGTCATAGCTCAAGTCTTAAACTGCTCCAAACTGTTCATTTCAACGCCTTAACATGGCTGTGCAAAAGCAAAATTCCAAATAATGCAACATATCTAAAAGCCTTGCGATTTGTTTGTTTTGTAACTCTGTGTGCCACTCCAAGCTGGTGACGTCCTTCTTGTCTGTGGGAGCAGTCTGTCACACATAACTGGCCTGTGTGAAATGCTGCAATAATATAATACAGTCCCAATGTCCTCAGACAAGTGCCTCCTCCAGAAAATTATCAGTTTCTGAACTTGTTACAGCAGCCACAATTGTCAGATTTTTATGCCATATCAAACTACAACATTATTAAGCATAAATAAACAAGTGTCAACCCTACACCTTCGCCTGACGTGCACCTCCCCAGAAAAGTAACTACACGTCATGGCAACACAGATTTCCTGTCTATTTTTGTAAGCTGATACACTTTCCTTAAGTAGAAACAACGCTTTTGTTTGCTTTAATTTCACAGCATGAAATAACATTTTAAGTCTTGTGTGTGATTTATCCTGGCTTTATATGAGTAGAGGGAATCTCTGCTCGTCACTAGGCTAATTTATACAATGTAAAATGCCATAGGCTTGTGCTAATAACGTTAACATGTCGTATTTGTTTGGAAAACATGTTTAGTATAAGACAGTTTTTTTGTCGATGAACCTTGTGAGTTGTGATGAAACCTTATTACCTCCGCAAAGGAGGTTATGTTTTCACTGGCGTTGGTCTGATTGTCTGTTTTTCTGCAAAATAACTTGAAAAGTTCTGAACGGATTTTGATGAAATTTTCAAGAAAGGTTGATAATGGGACAAGGAACAGATGATAAAATTTTGGTGGTGATCGGTTGAAGCGAAGAGGATAAAATAATGAAATGGCGGGAAATCCGAGCTGCTTGGCGGAGGTCTGTGCTCTCCGAGTGCTCTAGTTTTGTAATGTAACATTTGTTAAATGTTGCTGATGGGGCGCTGGTGGCTTAGTGGTAGAGCAGGCGCCCCATGTACAAGGCTGTTGCCGCAGCGGCCCGGGTTCGACTCCAGCCTGTGGCCCTTTGCTGCATGTCACTCCCTCTCTCTCTCTCCCCCTTTCACGCTTGTCTGTCCTATCCATTAAAGGCTAAAAAGAAAAAAAAAAAAAATGTTGCTGTTGTCCCTGGCTTCATATGGGTGGAGGAAAAGTCTGCTAGCCACTAGGCTAATTTATACAATGTAAAATGCCTTAAGGCCCGAACATACTCGGGCGTACTATAAGCGGAGCGGACTCGGCGAGCAATGTCTGTAGTCATTCGGGCTTTCATAGTCGAGCGCACTTCCACGTTGTAGTTTCCTGTAAAAATGTCCGTGAAAAATCCCCGCAATGTGAAAAATACATGCCGAGCAGTCACTGGTGCGTGGAGCGGAGTCCGCGTGGTCGTAAAATCTGAGCTTTGCGCGCACAGGTCTTGCAGACATCCGCTTTGAGTCAGCGCGGACCTCCGCGGAGTCCGTTCCTCGTACATTCCGCCTGAGTATGTTCGGGCCTTTAAGCTTGTGCTAATAACGTTAGCATGTTGTATTTGTGGGGAAAATGTGTCCAGATGAAGACAAGCATTTGAAAAACAGATAACTGGTTGCTCTGTGCTGTAGAGTGTAGATCAAAAAATGTATCGAGTGCTCTTGGAAAAAAATCAGGGAACTCCAAAATACTGCAAACAGGAAAAGAATCCAGGCACTCCAAACAAAAATGAGAATGAGGAAGGAAAGATTAGATTAAAAAGCCTTTAATATAATGGCCAACTCATTAAAAAGCCAACATGTTTCGACCACTGTTGGTCTTCATCAGGGCTGGAGAAATGAAAGACAAGTGTTTGTCTGTGAATGCTGCGAGTTATAGTGAAGCTGATTTATGTACTTGTGTTTGAAACTGTCTCTATTAAGCCATGTTTAATGTGTGTTTAATGTGTGTTTCGGGTGTGTTTTGAATCACCTAAACTTTACAACACTTCACAGAAACCCTGACGCCGACTAGTGTTTTGGAGGTGTAACTGCAGAGTGACAGATACAACACTGCTCAAGTATAAAATGCTCACAACGGTGTAAGCCATGTGCGTAGGTTAGGCGAAGGCTCTGCATAGAGCTGATTCACAAGTATGAATCCCGCACAAGGCAGAAAGAGGAATATGGTGCAGCAAAGCCAAAATGTAATGTCCTCATATGAGGACACAGGGTTGTTGTAGTAGAATACCTTTACATGTTTTATGTTAAATCTGCTCTTTGAGTGTCGACCCTTTTCATTCTGTCACTGAGTGAAGTTCATATTCATGTTTTCCACCCCTTCATCATCCTCGCTGTAATGGAGCCGGCCTTGGCTCAGGGATTTCACATCATTCTTTCAAAGCTATAAAAAATACCCCAAAACACTGGATCATTTCTTGTCTGACTGTGAATGCCGAGGAGAAACATTCAACAAATGGAAGCTATTTTACACAAAGTGATGGTGTCCACGACACATGGCTTTCATAATGAATATTAAAAAGTCTTTTAGCGTCTCCATGACGACGTGAGATCGTGAGATGAAGTGATGAAACGGCTGACACTCTTCCATCCCTCTTTTAATACCAGTTCACTCTCCATCTGTGTTCACTCCTCCTGGTGTCCTTCAACGCAACATAAAAATTACATCATCAAGACTGCACCCTCCCAGAGAGACCTGACGTGCTGCCCTTGAAGAGAAACTCTCAGCTCATGGTGTTGGTGTGTACTCTGGATATATGTTCATTCACTTACTCACCATTTTATGAGCAGATGTAGCAAGGCAATGCTAAGCAGGAAAGAGCAGACTCGCAGGTTCTACATACATTCCTACTCAAACTAAACTTTAGGACTCCCATGTTCACCATATCAGGGTTTCATGTTGTACATGTGCCAGTTGATCAGAACATTATCAGAGCATTGAGTTCATAGCTCTGTAACACCAACATACATAAAGATCACACAAGGCCTCAGAAACAGGCCACTGAAGTCATATCCTGTCTATTGTTTATATTAAAAAAAAAAGTTTTTATTTACTCTACGGTGGCTGTGAGGGTTCAGTGCAGTTGTTTGTATCGAGATAAAATAACAGTAATGAATTGAAAGAAATAATGAAAATAATGTGATCCCTGTACAAATAAAGGTGTTCACTACCAATTTAGGAAGTTTTTTAGAGCCCAACCCAAATGTGAAAGGCACAAGTTTGTAAAATGTTGGGACAGTGGTCAGCTGGGACACCTCGCTCAGGGCTAAACCAAACTGATGAAAAAAGCCATCCTTAAACAAAAGGCAGTTAAGGCAGTGAAAATCTGAGTAGGGCAGGTGGGAGGGGTGTTTTTTATTTCCATATTTTCATATGGAAATACTGGCGAGTTTTCCCTCATTGGATTTTGTACTGTTGATTAAATTTGTCTGAGAAGTTTAGAGGGTAAAAGTCTCTTTAGTTGAACTTGTAACAGCTCACAGACATTTGAATCGAGACAAGCAGTGTTGACCTGATAGCAGGGGCGTAAATATAGACAGTATAGGCAATGTGGCTGCACTGGGGCCTGTGATGTGGGCAGAGAATGGGCCCTTATGAGTGACTGCCACCTTAACATATGCCTATGTTCAAAGAAGAACCCTCATTAAATTCAAAAAGGTGCCATTTGCTATACATGCCCTTGAAAAAGGCAAAACCATCAGTCATGTTTTTTTTAATATTGTAAAATAGTCAGTAACATCTGTCAAATATATATACTTATTCTACATAAACTATAACTCAGCTATAACAGGATTCAATTAAACTAATAATTTCTTATTTTCTTCTTTGATTATTTTTGTTCCAGTGCATTGTTCTGCTGGGAAACCTTTGCTTCTGGCATTCATGTGGATACCACCTGACATGTTCCACCCACTCAAACACCGTTGCAGACCAAGTACCCCCCCTCATGGCAACAGTACTCCCCAATGGCAGTGGCCCCCCAGCAGGATAATGCACCATGCCACACTACACAAACTGTTTAGAAATGGTCTGTGGAGCGTGACACAAAGCTCAAGGTGTCGACCTGGCTTCTAAATTTCCCAGGTCCCAATCTGCTCAAGGATTCTTGTGATGTGCCGGTACCCCAGATGTACCCCTAATCCAAGGTGGGGCCTCCTTGGATCGGACTTGGCTCTGACCTGTGGAGGCATGGACACAGGATCTCTGGGAGTGTCCTGCGGTGTCTGGCACCAGTGCGTTGGCGGCAGATCTATTTAGTCCAGTGGGTTGTGAGGTGGGTTAATGGCACGTGCCACAGATGCTCATTCAGATTGGGATCTGGGGAATTTGGAGGCCAGGTTGACACTTTGAGGTCTTTGTCACATTCCTTGGGCCATTCCTGAGCCATGTTTGCAGTGTGGCATGGTGCATTATCCTGCTGGGGGGCCACTGCCATTGGGGAGTACTGTTGCCATGAGGGGGGGTACTTGGTCTGCAACAGTGTTTGAGTGGGTGGAACATGTCAAGTGGTTTCCACATGAATGCCAGAACCAAAGGTTTCCCAGCAGAACAATGCATTGGAACAAAATAATCAAAGTTAGTCACCTCACAAACAGGAAATACTCATGTAAAGTACAAATCGTACAGAAGCCTCAGGTGGTAGGTCAAGTATAAGGTAATAAAGTTCCCTCATGAATTAAAAAAAAAACCTTCCAGTAACACAAACAACAAAAAGACAGTGTAAGAGAAGAGAAATCTTTAACATGAAATACACTGAGCAGATCAGAGGTTAACAGAGACACAGCTGCAGTTCATCCTGTTTTACAGACAGCAAACAACCTGCCAGAAGAGGGCATGATACTCCAATCAGTACACACCAAGTGCTTCACTCCCAGTGCAGTGTGGAAACTACAGGATGTGTCTGTGCACACATGTAGAGTGTGTGTGTTTGTGTGTGTGTGTGTGTGTGTGTGGGTGCAGAAAAGGGAGTTTTATAAACGAGCATACTGTAGGTGTTACATGACAAATACATCATCTCCCATCATGGTTCTTTATTTGTGTTGTTCGCTCCCAAACTGGGTTAAATCAAACCTCAATAAGCCCAGTAAGAATCTATCTGATGAGCACACTGTGAATATGAGCTACAGAGTGAAGAGTGTTCACAGGTTATGCAAACAGACTCACATTTCTTCACTCACAGAACATAACATTCGACCTTGAGAAATTAAAAGGCTTCGGATGTGGATTGTCTGACTGGGAGGCCTGTAGAATCAGATGGTGTCTATAATGAGAGTAGTATTCTCCTGTTGCTTAGAGACGGTGCGATGTTTGGCACATCCGTTTGTCTGAATCTGTAGGTGTTAAGAAACCACGGGGAAGCCATGAATGTAAATGAAAAGAATCATATCAGCTTCAACTTACTGTACAGTAGTAACTTTTTTTGTAAATCTCCATTTCACTGCTGTCCTGTTTGAGAAGAACAGAACTACATTGATCCCACTGTCTGTAGAAACTGAAGCAAATATGCAAACAAATTATCCAAAGTTATTAGGAGGTCGTTTTATTATATGGAATTATATTATATGGCCAATGTGATGTAAAAAAATTCTGTAAGTCATGACGTAGTATCTTAAATAATGATTTAGTGTCTTTAAATAATGCAAAACTTCCTCAAAATATTGATTCAAAAATAGATTAATGAATAAATAAAGACTTAGTATCTCAAAATAATGCAAAACGTTCTCTAAATAAGTTAGTATTGTTTATCATTATTTGGGGATATTAAATTGATATTTTGAGATGGTTTCTCGTTATTATGCAATACTAAGCCACTATACTAATACTAAGTCATTATTTTGATATACTAAGTTATTATTTTGAAAAGGTTTCTCGTTATTTTGAAATACTTCATCGTTAATTTTAGATACTGAGTCATTATGTTGATAATGTTTCTCATTATTCTGAGATATTTTCTCATTATTATGCAATACTATGCCACTATACTCATACTAAGTCTTTTTAAAAAAAAAAAAAAAAAAAAAGTTTATCATTAATTGGAGATTTTAAGTCATTAGTTTTGAGATATTTTCTCATTATTTTGAAATACTAGGTCATTTTTTTAAAAAACGTTGCTCATTATTTTTGAGATTTTAAGTCATTGTTTTGAGAGTTTCTTATTATTTGGCATACTAAATCATTAGTTTGATATACTAAATTATTATTTTGACAACGTTTCTCATTATTTTGAGAAACTAAATTATTCTCTTTTTTTTTTTTTTTTTTTAAAAAGTTGCTCATTGTTTTGAGATATTTTCTCGTTATTATGTAATACTAAGCCACTATACCCATACTAAGTCATTATTTTGAGATACTAAGTCATTTTTTAAAAAAGCTTATCATTAATTGGAGATTTTAAGTCATTATTTTGAGATATTTTTTCGTTATTATGCAATACTAAGCCACTATACTAATACTAAGTCATTATTTTGATATACTAAGTTATTATTTGGAGAAAACTTCTCATTATTTTGAGATATTAAGTCATTGTTTTGAGAGTTTCTTATTACTTGGGATACTAAATCATTATTTTGATATACTAAATTATCATTTTGAGAAAGTTTCTCATTATTTTGAGATACTAAATCTTTTTTTTTTAAATGTTGCTCATTAGTTTGAGATATTTTCACATTATTTTGAGATATTTCTCGTTATTATGCAATACTAAGCCACTATACTCTTACTAAATCATTATTTTGATATACTAAGTTATTATTTTGAGAAAGTTTCTAATCATTTTGAGATACTGAGTCATTATTTTTGAGATACTAAGTCATTTTTTAAAAAGATTTATCATTAATTGGAGATTTTAAGTCATTATTTTGAGATATTTTCTCATTATTATGCAATACCTAGTCACTATACTAATACTAAGTCATTATTTTGATATACTAAGTTATTATTTTGAGAAAACTTCTCATTATTTTGCGATACTAGGTCATTTTTTAAAAAAAATGTTGCTCATTATTTTGAGGTTTTAAGTCATTTTTTTGAGAGTTTCTTATTATTTGGGATACTAAATCATTATTTTGATATACTAGATTATTTTCTAAAAAATGTTGCTCATTATTTTGAGATTTTAAGTCATTATGTAGAGATATGTCAATAGTTTGAGAATGTTTCTATAATCTTTATAAGTCATTATTTTAAGAAAGTTTCTTATTGTTTTGAGATATTTTCTCATTATTATGTAATACTAAGTAATTACCTTTGATATACAAAGTCATTATTCTGAGAGTTCCTTATTATTTTGAGATACTGAGTCATTATTTTGAAAATGTTTCTCATTATTTTGAGATATGTTCTCATTATTATGCAATACTAAGTCATTATTTTGAGATACTACGTCAATAGTTTGAGAATGTTTCTAGAATCTTTCTAAGTCATTATTTTGAAATAGTAATTAATTTGAGATAGTATGTCATTATTGTGAGAAATTTTCTCATAATGATGACTTACAGGATCTTTTGTTTTTTTATCACATTGGCAGAAATGCACTGACATAAAATTGGTGGTTACATGTCATTTACATGTCAGCATCAATAATATAAAGTCCAGTGTTGCCAGCTGTACAAACAGGTCAAGTTAGACTGATGAGGACAGACACACAGATCTCTGTATTCACCTTGTTTTCATAATGAATCCACGGGATGGATATTACCTTTATCACACGCATAAGCAATAACTGCCGAGCTCACTGATTTCCAGGTAAGCCAGGAGGAAACCTGCTGATTCTGTTGAAGCTGCAGATCAATCTGCTGGGATGATGTACGGTGGCTCCAGGCCGTTGTAACAAAGGTAATCAGTTACTGCAGATGGCATCCATAACCCGGGACAGAAATTACACTGGTGCTGCAGAAACAGCAGACGGAGGATTAAACTCCCTCACATATTTGACTTCCTTATGCAGTGTCGATGCGACGATACAGTGTTCTGCATGTGCAAACACATGCCGGCTGATACATTATGTAAATGTTGTTCAAACATGTTAAACTCTGTCTCTGCTTGTAACTGTAATAAATGCTGGCAGAGAGATTCATATCAGCAGTACGTGTAATACGCAGGGCTCTCAGTCTGTTCTCCTCTCTGGGAATTTTTAGCTTTTGTCCACCAAAGTAATCAATAAAAAACAACACCCCCCTTACTGTTCATTCTGTGTTCAGTCAGAGGAGGAGATATAGAGGCGATATACGTAGGTGTCTTAAACACTGTATTTAAAAAAAAGGGAAAGGAAAAGCTGCACACTCATAACTCATAAAGATCAACATTTCAGCAAACTGCCGCCTTCTGAAATAAAAGCATGTGGTGATGACTGTGCAGCTTTGCCACTGTGTTTCATTTGAATGCATTTACACTCAGTTTTGTTTTAAACATTGCTGCCAAGTAGCCGTCCCTGTTCATTGAAGGTGGGTTAGAATTTTAGGGTTATCTATTTTTTTTCTAAATTATGGGGAGCCCCTGTGTGGGTTTTTACTCAATGGATTTATCAAGAAGGACAAATTATAAGGTAAATTCAAGATCAAGATTAAAGATCTCATTCTGATAATATATTGACCTCAGTTATGTTTAGGCCAGTGGTCCCCAACTGGTCCAACTACAGCGTCCAGATTTCTCCTTAGTCATTAGTTCAAGGTTCACACACTTTAATACATTCAGCGTCATACTTACATTTGGCCATGTTGTCGAGCTAGTTTGCCGTCTCTGTCAAGTATCTGTCCGTTAGTCACTCACTCTACAGCAGGAAGCTGCACTTCAAAATAAAAGCTCTGTACCGGAAATTCATTGTACTTAAAAGTAAAGTCTTTTTTTTTTTTTACAACAAAACTGTGGTGAGACACTTTGGTGAGTCACTTATGGTCCATTCAGAATGGAGCCATGACCCATTTTTGGTCTAGGCAGCCCAGTCTTAGAGAAACAGGTCAGACAAAGAAGAGACCCTATCTCAAATTTCCCTTTACTCTGGGCAGGTGGGCACCCAAGATTAGTGCCAATGCATTATTGAGTTATGGCCAAAATTTTTTATTCATTTATTTTTTTTTTTTTGTGAGGTCACAGTGACCTTTGACCACCAAATTCTAATGAGTTCATCGTTAAGTCCAAGTGGGCATTTGTGCCAAATTTGAGGAAGATTTCTTCAGGCAGTTTTGAGATATTGTGTTCATAATGAGACTTTTGCAAGGTCACAGTGACCTTGACCTTTGACCACCAAATTCTAATGAGTTCATCGTTAAGTCCAAGGGGACATTTGCGCCAAATTTGAAGAAGTTGCCTTAAGGCCATTTTGGGATATTGTATTCACAATGAGATAGACGCTAGGTCACAGTGACCTTGACCATTTACCTTTGACCCACAAATTCTAATGAGTTCATCATTAAGTCCAAGTGGGCGTTTGTGCCAGATTTGAAGAAGTTGCCTTAAGGCCATTTTGGGATATTCACAATAAAACGGACCTGAGGTCACAGTGACCTTGACCTTTGACCTCCAAATTCTGATCAATTATTTCTGAATCCAAGTGGACAAATTAAAAAAAAAATACCCTCAAGGCACTCTTATGGCCTATTTCCACCAGATGCATGTTGGTTGCCTCTCTGCTCCGGCACGGCAGCGGAGCCGATAGGATTCAATTCTAATCAATGTGTGTGTTTCCACCGGCTGCGGCTGTGCTGCGTTCCGGCTCCGTCACAGCTGCGGCAGTCCGGAGCCCTTCGCAACAGATACGCAGGACTTCTATTTTTGCCGGATGCCGGAGCACAACGCAGCAGTTCAGCACAGAGCAGATCGTGCAGGGCAGGAAGTCTTGCACAGAAACACGATAAAACATCTGGTTAATTTTAAAAACAAAATACACAGTGTTCACGTGGATCTTATTTCCCTGCACTACACCTTGAAAACTACATAACGGGCAGAGGCAGGCCTGAAGTCAACAGGTCAGAGGTTTTCAGACGTCATTTCACCCCATAAACACCATGGACGAGGAGATATTAATCACGGCAGTGCACCGAGAAGTCTTCTGGCGGAGCTGCACCGCTCCGCACAGCAAACACAGCCGGTGGGTATTGACAGACGGCGGAGCACGCAGCAGATAACCAGCGCTGCCGTTCCGCAACGGACACGCATCCAGCGGAAATCCGGCGTTAAAGCATCCCATTTATGAGAAGGGGGTGGACGTACATAAATAAATACATATCATAAAACTTGAATTAAAAGCGTTGTCCCGATTAAACGCCCAGTCTCTTTTACTAGCCTGGTGTGGCTACACATTCTGACAAATAAAGGCCTGTCTCAATTAGAAGCCTGGTTTGGTTGCCAATTAAATCATTTTTATAGGTCATTGGATGTATAAAACCGGGTTGTTTGCTACCCACTTGAGTTACTAAGTTAGCTGTTTAGATCACACATACAAATATAAATGTTTAAACTCTTGTCAATATGAAAATGCTACGTATGGACAACCTGCAAACATAATTCCCCCAGCCACCGCATAAAAACGGAATAGTTATATAAAAAATTAAGTACTTAAAACTATTAACCCAGCAGCTGAAGACATCAATAAAAACTTGACTTTGTCATGTAGCCTCCAGTCAGTGTTC
This sequence comes from Epinephelus fuscoguttatus, assembly GCF_011397635.1. Lineage (NCBI taxonomy): Eukaryota > Metazoa > Chordata > Actinopteri > Perciformes > Serranidae > Epinephelus > Epinephelus fuscoguttatus. Next base: position 38,220,783 of record NC_064761.1, read on the forward strand.
ATTAATGCACGATCACGTTTTCAGAACATCTGTGGAAAAGCTCTAATTTTGGGTAAATTCGATGTGGGACAGGAGGACAGTGTCACCTCTTGTCAGAGCATTAATCTGGACAGATACTTCTAATTTTAGCCAATAAGATAACTGGTCTGGGACTGTAACAACCCCCTCCCCCCCGAATATGAACACTGGACATACGCCTTGAGGAAATGTCCAGCTGCCAGACAAAGACATCACGGCTGTCCTCAGTGGTGCTTCATCAGGGTTAGAGTGTCAGGGAAACATTCAGACTGCTCCATGATTATCACACATACAAGCAGCAGTTGGAAATCCTCCAGGAAGGTTTTATGGGTGACCTATGACCTCACATGGCTGGATCTCAACTGAAATGAAGAATGACGAGGGAGGCAGTCCTAACAGCAGCGAGACACAGATGCTTGTATCAAACATCAACATTTCAGCTGTGTGTGTTCATGTCACTTTAAATTGTGTTCAGCTCCTCCAACCTAAATGTTTAGACCCTGTTCAGACAGCTTAAATTAGGCCAGCTAAACAATCTAGTTCATGAGCTGCATCTTTTTTATTCCTCAGTGTGAGTATCAGGATATCAGCTCCATCTGAACGTGTCTGATACGTTTCTCTTTATGGATGGTCCTGGACAATCAGACATTCAGATATAGATTTATGGTTCAGCTGTATGAGCATATTGTGAGGGAATGTTTCAGCCTCAAGAGTCACAAATACAAAACTATAGCACCTGGCAGCTTTTAGATCACAATCACAGTGTTGTATGAAGTGAATGAGCCGAGCTGGTTCCTCCTTCAGCGTTTCAGATTTTATAGATATTATGAAACAGTCGCAAAGTTGCAAGTTTCTGAAGTGGAGGGTTAATAGTTCCCACAAAGCTAATACAGATCATTTGGGTCTATCAACATACAATATGCAGCATCAACTGTTTAATTTGTTCATGCATTCAATTCAATTCTACTAAATTCATCCATACATTTGCATCCGCCTATCCAGGGCTGGGTCGTGGGGGCCGTCCCTCTCCCCAGCCATGCTTTCCAGCTCCTCCTGGAAGGCGTTCCCAGGCCAGATGAGATATGCCATCCCTCCAGCATGTTCTGGGTCTGCGCCGAGGCCTCCTACCAGAACTTTATTTATCCAGAAGGATATTCTTGCACCAGAGAGTGCTTCAAATTACAGTAACCACAATTTAACGTTCACAATCAGTAACTACCAGAGCAACCAGTGGTTCCCCCAGGTCAGGGTCTCTCACTGGGCCCAGCTTTAGAAACAATATAGGTGTTAAATATCCAAAAATATACAAATATACAAGATAAGGAGTGTTTTCAAGGAGCAAAAGCAAAAGCAGTGCCTAATAGAGTAACAACAAGAGTAAGATAGAAACAAGATTTACTAAAAATGAACTAAAATGGTGGGGAAAAAAAAGTAGACTGCACCTGATAATCAATGTTAAATTGTATATGATAAAACAATTAGTAGCAGTACTGCACGATTTGAGAGGATATTGCACTTCATTGACAAGTGATCATGATATTGAAAACATATGACATCACATTCCCATACTGACAGTATGAACATTACACTGAGCTATGGGACAACTATTAAAAAGTACATAAATAAGGGAAAATGGTGATGAAAGACACAAGACAATGAAGAGCAGCTCTAACAGGCTGCTGCCCGAGACCGCGCTGGAAACGGAAGTATGATGTATGATGATGGATAAGAGGCGTTCAAACTTACCCATTATTTTCTTTAAACCCATTCAGAGCCTAATTTTGATCCAAACACGCACATACTCAAAAATATAAAATTAAAAAATGTAACATTGGATTTCTACTCTTACTTTCTTAGACTTAGTTCCTCCCATTCCTACTGGAACATTGGGTGAGGAGTCCCTTCCATTTGCTCCTGTCCCTGGTGACCGTCCTTGCACCATGCCAGCTGACACCCATCTCGCTTAGGTCATCCTTAAACGTCTGTCTCCACATCTTCTTTGACCTCCCTCTCTTCCTCTTGCTGCCCTCAGGCACCCAGTCCAATGCCACGCTCGCTGGTCCCTCTCTTGGCAGTCGGAGTGCGTGTCCAGCCATTCTTCTTCTTCTGTCAGAGACCATGTCAGACAGTAGCGCCACCCCTGCCCTTCTCATCACCTCATCACTGGTGATGAGGTCTCGCCACGAGATCCTCAAGATGGTTCTGAGGCATCGTTGATGGAAGACATCCTACATGTTGGTAACGCTGGCAGTCCTCATCCGTGTCTTGCAGGCGTAGGAGCCTTTGGAACACTCCTGCAGCTTTGCTGATTCTCGTTTGTACGTCTTTCTACACATCTCGTGTATTCGAGATGTTACCGCCAAGATACGTGAAGTTCTCGACATACTCAATGTCATACTCGCCTAGAGTGAGTGGTGGGTGGTGTTGATCCTGTCTGACGCTCATGGTTTGGTCTTGTCGTGGCTGATCTCTAAATGCACTCATAAATTATTAGAAAACAAATAAATAAATAAATAATAGAATAAAAACAAATAAAAAATTGATTAGCATACTTTTTTCTGTCCATTGCAGTGGACAAAAATTCTTAATGCACAAATCCACCTAATAGTAAAAATGACTATAAACGTTGTGGACCAAACATTACTCCGACAAGGTGGGAGTGAGAATTTGTTGGACATATTCTCTTTCGTCCTGGTTTTGCTTAGAGCGACACCTGGCTCATGGGTTTCTCAACCTGGTCACTCTGTTATGGAACCTCTGATAAGTTGTGAGACCAGCTACTTCACCAAGAGTGCCAACACAGCTCTTAACGGAGGTATATATGACGACAGAGAGGCTCATAGTTGCAGCCCTGATACTTCATACTCCCAGACATCATACAAGAAACCTTGTGAAACTTGTCTTGGCTCTTTCCAAATCCTCAACACATATAGAAATGATAAGCAGCTTCTATTCTATCAGAGAACCTCAGCGTTCATATCTATCAGTGCAGCAGCTGTAGCATATTTCCTCACTCAGAACAGCTGGATTAAATTATCATGTTAACCTTTGCTACCCACCCACAGCTTCTTCAGATGCCACCATCTCAACCTCCTACTCCAACTACGTCTTCAAATCACTCTGTAACAGGAGAAGCTTGTTTGGAAGTTAGTGTTCAAACCATGACAAACAGAGACGCTCACTGAGCATTAACACCCTCAGGCACTCGTGGAAAAGTCTGATTAACAGCACGACATTAACTTTAATAAAGTCACAGACGTCTGCTGGGTTTCTCTGGCTGTTAAGGCTGCAGTAACATACTTTTATTAGCCGACGTAAAGTGCAGCAGCATTAAGCGAACGCCTGTGTACAAAGAATGCGAGTCTGATTGGTGTTTAATGAGAAAGCTCATTGAATGAACATTTCTCTCGAGAGTTCATGAAGTGGATACTGGTCTGCTTAATTAAAGAGACATGTTGCCATTTTGATGTAGATGAGTTTAAAATTAGTATCTCCCTCAGCTGCCACTGAGCGTCCTGATTTTAAATGCTGCACCTCGGAGAGTGAGGGCTGATGTGACACAAACAGGAGAGCAGAGATGGGACCAGCTGCAACAGTTTGTCAAGATGGAATTTAAATTTAACAAGATAAAAAAATACTTTGATCCCTAATGGAGGAGAGACAGGCAGAGTTTGGTTTGAACATGTTAAAGAAAGTTTACTGGCGATGCTGAGAAAGTCTAGACTGAGAGAATGAGAAAAAACATGACACACAGCACACGGCGGTATGAAAGCCCCATAGCTTTGGTGATCTTTGGTGAGCTTTGGTGATCACCACCAGCAGGTTGACATTTGTATATTGTAGTGACATGTCTCAACAACCAGTGGGTGGATTGCCTTGAAATTTGGAACAAATGTTCATAATCCCCAGAGGATGAATCCTCATGACTTTGGAGATCCACTGTCTTTTGCTACAGTGCTACTGTTAAATGGACTGACACACAGTTTTGTACAGACTTTCACAGTCTAATAACTTCAGTGATCCCCTAACTGTTCCTTTAGCGCCACCATGAGGTGGTTTTGAGTGAAATGTCTTAACATAAATGGATTTCCCCCCATGCGTCCCCACGTTTGACAAACTGCAAACATGCCCTCTTTGATGCCCCTATAGTGATAAAATATGATAAAGAGCCCTATGGGTGCCCTTCAAGTGGAGAAAACGAGATGTAGCGCCATATAGGCTGCACTTCATGCCAAGTTTCAGGTTGATTAATGGATACATACATGGATTACAATATATTAAAGGTGTGTAAGCTTTTTTTTTTTTTTTTACTTTTAATTCGAGCCAATCCTGTATTTCTTATCTTTAATGGATTATTTGTGTGGTTTCAAATTTAGGGCTCTACCCCAAAGTTGTGTTTATGGAAACATAAATAACATAATTCTGCTTTTTGTCCAAAAGATCTTTGAATAAGTTTAATGTCATCAAGGCTCCTCCAAAACACCAGTGTGAGCTAAATCAGCAGCTGCTAACAGGCTCAAACTCCTCTGCAGCTCTGACACAGATCAGCTGATTTGAATCACATGCTTCTACTCTTCGTCCTAAAAGAAGAATCAAACGTGTCGTCACTACGAGGACTTTTGTCAAACTGATTTCCTCGTCTGAAATATTTTGATGAATTCAGGCTCTGATCATCTCTGAGTGTCTTAATGAAACAGACTGATCCTGGTTTAGTTTGGAAGCTAATATAGTTACACAGTAACCTGCTCAGCTGCTTGCTCAAAATACATAACCACCCAACACCATCACAGATCATTAATTAGTGTTTTCAGGAGCTTTTATGGCCCATTTATGGCAAATTAAACACACTGTCAACCATGAAATGTAAATTATTTTTGGCGGAGCTGAGCAGAAGTCAGCCTATCATGAGCCTCTGTGAAGTCTGCAGAGGCTCGTCAGTGTGGCGTTCAAGTACACACACACACACACACACACAAAAAGAAATCTCTGAGGTATCTGATAAATCACAACGAACAGCAAAATAAGACACTAAATAACACAATAATGAAACAGGTGAGTTGTAACAATAAATTCAAATCAGTGCACCTTCCGTAACAACAGACAGACAGCCTGTAATGCTAAGTGGGATCACCAACTTATTAACTCTGTCACACATGCAAACACTGTCAGCTAAGATGTTGAACATGGTAAAAATATACCTGCTAAACATCAGCATGTTAGCATTGTCATTGGGAGTGTGTTAGCATGCTGATGTCAGCAATTGTTTTCACAAAAACCTGTACTGGTTAATTATTCACAGCGCTCCTGTTTTGTTATTAGTGTTGATCCATAGCACTCAAAACACACCAGTCACTCTCTGCTGTGTGTGCACGATCCGGTTATCAGAGGATTTAGCTGACTGCCTCTTGAATGTGTAATGCATTCAGAAGTTCACTGTGCAGAGGCCCAAATAAATCAAACTAATTAACTCAATAATTGATTTGATGAATTTCTCCACAAAATGGAGACATTTTTGCTAAATGTGCAGAAATGTGCAGCTGGTGGAGCTCGGGGAAATCACACAGCGAGAGATCTTGCATAAACAATGGGCACTTTGTGCCAGGGGGTGAGACACTTTTAATTACAAGACAGTGGAATCTACAGCCACGGCGTGGCCCTTTAATCGATGATTGAGTGGTGGATACATACCAGCCAGATGTGAAGATTAAAGCTGAGAATGGATGACACTTCCTGTCAAGCAGATCGGGATCGTTTTCCTAAAATGAGCCTCAGCTTCTGATCATTACTGTAAGATACATACAGCCCTGAGTTAATGACTGTTTGTGTTCCTTACAGAAAGAAAGTTTGAATAAGTGACAGTTTATGGCAGCTGATTGTTTGCTTTATGACTCTATAAGGTAGTTATTGTGCATTTCATATTGCAGTCTGTACCATGCTTACTGTTTTTAAGACACCTGCACTAGTAACCTGGTCACTTTACAAGGTATCGTCTGTGTCTTTATATTGAATTTTGTACTGTGCAGTGTGTACATGGATTTACTGTAGTCTGCATTGCACCTTGAATTTCATTTATTGCGTCAACTTGTTAAGTGTAGGACGACAGATGGAAATTAGCGTTTCACTAAATGTGGTACAACCATGTTTTCATTTCTTGTAAATGATTATTGCCATTTCACACTGTCCTCTTATAAATCAAATAAACTAAACTAAGATAAATATTCTGTATGCTGACTTTCTCATTAATGCATCATGACATTTCAGCATATTGTTGACTTATGACTCACACTGACATGGTGTGACCTCACAATGTTACATCCAGTAATAACCTCTGTGTATGAACAAGACTTGCTCTGCCTTCCAAACTGCATCCTTTATCTTTGTACTTGCAGTACGTACTGTAGCTGTCCTCGCAAAGTACAAAATGTTGCATGAAGTATGCACGAGATAATGACACAGTACTTTTAATTACACTGGGACGTGAACTTTGACCCTCTAGCTCATCCATTCATTGTAGTCCATAGCAAGAATTTTGAAGTAAAAAGAAAAAGTATGCAGTTTGGAACACAGCAGATATTGGAGATAAAAAAAAAAAAACGCCATTCAATGAGCTCACCAGAGGCGGAGGTCAACCCAAAGAGTTGTTATTTTGCATAGCAGTATGTGTTATGTAGTAACTTTTAAGTTATGACTTGTTACCTCAGTGACAGCTTACCAGCTCCGAACCGCAGTTGGGAACACTCTGCCCTATTAGCATTAATTTAGCCTGGCTAGTTATTAGCTGGTAAATAGCTTCTACTTGTCTAGACCACTCCACTGAAGGAAGGATGGCGAAGCACTCAGATGCTGTTCACTAACAATTGCTTTATATCAGCCTTCATCACAAAACAACAAACATGGCCTACTTATAGGTTAAACAGCCGCCCTGAGCTTTTCTAGACACGTAATTCTACAGCTATCATCACCCGTTGTCGCATGCGGTCTTCCCCATGACACCCCGTCATGGTGCCTGGTAGCCTGGCTGCTGCTTCAACCCTTTGAAACCTGGAACGTCATTCACCTGTCATGTGCTGCTTTGGCAATAAACCTTTGAACCTTGAAGCAATTTGTGCAATTTCTTTCAAAAACATGGGAAAAAGATGATGAGCAACTTGGTAAGAAATGTCCAATAAATTGCCAAAAAAAAAAAAAGGAAAATAGGTATAATTGAAAAAAATATATAAAAAAAAAAACTAGGGGAAAAAAGAAAAAAGCTAGGGAAAACTATATTTATAATAATTGTCAGCACTCTTTCCAGGTAAATTCTGTATTTTCTTATTTTTTTCTTTCTTTTTTTTGCCAGTTCTCTTATTTTTAATTGTCTCTTTTTACTAATTTCTTGCTAATTTTTTGGGGTCATTTCTTCTTTTGTTGCTCATCGCCTTTCCCTCCTGTTTTTAAATTAAATCAAGCCAATTTGCTCAGGTTTTAAAGGGTTAAAGTCTTTATAGATGTTTTCAGATGGTTGTGGTAATCCATGGTTTCTGTTTGTGGAATGATTTAACTTTCTATGCATCCTAAAGAGATCAACTGCATCTCTACAGACCTCACCATCCTAACTTAGCATGTTAACATGCTAATATTTGCTAATTTGCCCTACACACAAAATTCAGTGGAGGCTAATGGGAATATCATGAGTTCTGCAGATATTTATTAGTCATAAACCAAGTGTTGATAACATTTTAGTTTTGACCTGATGATGGTGCTAGATGAAATTCATCCTGAGGAGGACGTGAACGTTCGTACCAGATTTAAAAACAATGCGTGCAACAGTTATGGAGACATTTAGCGCAGATCCACACATGTGAACCTAACAGAGGTGCCAGAGGAAAAGTCAGGGGATCGTGCAGATGTATCCTCCGGGGACCATGAATGTGCAAAATGCATCCATCCAACAGCAACAACAATTTTTCAGTCGAGAGCCACGGCGTTTGTATGGCAAAATACCACACAGTGAATCACACCTGGACCTCCCCATAGGCTACTACATGTGCAGTAATGAATCAACATTGCAGAATGATGAATTGAAACATAACTCTAATTTAAATTGCTGTTTTCAGATGAAAAATAGCAGGAGTGCTGTTGATTCCCATGACGTTGTTGAATGACTTGAATCAATATTTAATTCCAAATTAACAGCAGTTTGTTCTTGGGCAGGTATTGATCCCATAAACCTGAGGAAGACTTATTGCACACAAATCATTAAAAATTATTTTACTATTCCTGCTCTGCTGGGACACTGGGCCAAGGCACTGAGGGAGTATTTGGCATTGTGACTTTCCAGGCTGAAGATTGCATTTGCATCCATCCAGGAGCGTCTGACCTCACAGATAGAAAGGCTGGGAAATGACCACGCTTCATCACCAACACCAAAGTGACACATTTTCCCAATAAAAGTCATATTAGAAACCTAAAGTGTCCCTTATGTGGTGTTTTATCTGTGGGATACAGTGCTATATAATGTGTGGAGCCTCTGCAGACTAAAGTAAGGCTGGCTGATTACTTTGTCTTCCTGCTCATCAGTCTTACAGGCCTTAATGCCACTCTTACTTAATGGCACTTTATATATGTCATTATGGTTAATCTAACATAAAATTGCAGAATCTCACTATTTGTCATGCAGATGACGGAAGCTTCTCATTTTCAATGTCGGTGTAATGAGTGGAAAATCCATGCTTGTGGTCAGGGCTGCCGTCTATGGGAGGCCTGTGGAGCCATAAATCATTGCCCTCACGCACAGCATTGTAATTTAGCACATACACCAAGCACACTGTAAAATCCCACATGCACTCTTTCATACTTACTCTCCTAAATACAATACAAATCTTTCTGTGGAAGCAAAATTCTCTTAAAGGGTCATTACACCCTCTCTCCCAGCATATTTAAAGGACAACTTCTGTATTTTTCAACCTGGGCCCTATTTCCCCATGTGTATGTGTGCGTATGATTCATAGGTACAACTCGTTTTAAAATTAGTTCAGTATTGAGGGAAGCAGATACAACCGGAGCCGCGAAATGAGCTACGGTAACGGTAACGGGGGCAAATGCGTCCCGTGTAAGTTTGCGCATTAAAAGTGCTTTTTTTTCACCACTGACCGGTTCAGATCGCTAGTGCTATGAGTGGAGTCAGCACAGTCAGTCAAAATCAAAAATTAAATAACGTACGTAATATATTTCAGGGCACTACACACACAAAAATCTTAGGCAATAAAAAAAGGTGCAAGATCAAAATACAGAATACCAGACAGGGACATGCTTCAGCTAAAGAGCCATCATCAGCGTGACACAACAATATTGGATGACAAATTATATACACCTATATACATCACCTGTGTGTATATAATTTGCCATTCACTACTGTTGTGTCACGCTGATGATGGTTCTTTAGCTGAAACACGTCCGTATCTGTGTTTTTGTCCGTATTAAATAAGTGAATTCTACTATGAGTGCCACTGTTCTGTCTTTTTGGTGTACACCTTTACCTCTCATGCACTGTTTCTGTCTGTTCTGATCAAAGCAGTAGCCCCCTCTTCTCTCTGCATGCAGCTATTATAATGTAGCTTGCGGTCACTTAAATATGGCTGTAACAAGCTACAAATGGCACACGCTAGCCTTAGTGCTAGTGCAGCCAACGTTTTAAATACAGCCTCCTAAATCTGCATTTACAGACGATTTTGAATGATTTTCCACTCGTTCAAACTTTGGCTTAACAAATTAATCGTAATGGCGAGGGTACAAGTGTACAGTCTAGGAGGATGCTCTGCTCCCTTCAGTTTTCAGCCGGGCCTCTGGAACATACAAAAGTCCTCTATGGAACGCCGAATGAACCAAAACGTCTAATTCGACGTCAAATTTGTACCTTTTAAAATGACAGAAAATGCCGCGTTAAAACGTCAGTTTTTAACGTCTTAAGATGTTTGGTCCGTTGCTATTGGTTGGCATCAACAAACCCACCCCCTTTTGATGTAAGGCTTCCATGCTCCACCTCCTTTTGACATAGCGGCTGCGTTGGGCTGTACGTTTGTCTTCGTTGTGGTCATGTGGTCTCTTGGTAGAGGGTACATTTTGCTGACGTGTCTTATGATTAGTATTTGGGACAGTCCATTTCTATGAGGGTCGTGTGCCGGTAATTTTGAACTCTGGTGGCTGAGGAGAGCAAGGAATGGCGTCCAGAAACTTTGTCAACAACTGTGGTTGTACATTTACTGAATGTATCTAACTTTTATCATCAGATGACCAACAACTGGATTCTATACAGCCTGTTATAACCAGGTAGGCTATCAGTTAGGTCTCCCCCTCAGAAATAGACAAAGAGGTGGCACCCAGTTAAACTGACGTTTTAACACAGCATTTTCTGACGTCTTAAGACGGACATCAAATTAGACGTTTTAGTCCATTCGGCGTTCCATAGACCTCTGCTGCCCGAGGACCTCAAAGTACATCCTGGCGTGTATGGCACTAAGAGGTCGGAGATGTACCTGGGAGAGAGACCATGAATGGCGTTAAAGGTAATCAGTAGAATCTTAAAATCTATTCTAAAGCATACTGGGAGCCACTTCAACAGCATAACAGAATTCCTGGAATTCAGTAATGGCTTTTGGTTTTGGTGTGCCACACCTACCAATTTTTCACCATACTTAAACTCTGGTACAGACAGCAGAGAGAATATGGATGTGTATATTTTTAATGCATCGTTTCTCTGAGGTGAGTGCAGCAAGTTACCCATATACCCAGCACTGTTTAGAAGTATGTGTAGTGGAGCCTACATAATGCAGTGAAATTATAATAAAACTCATTTTACAGGACATTTATTGGCATAAAGTCATTAATTAATGTCTCAGTTATGAGCAAAAGGGCATATCCTGCATTTATTTTCCTCCCTGTGCTCTCCTCTTCTCTATTCCTCTTCTTCTTCTATCAAGTTAATTCCTGTTAGGTGAGCTGAGGGAACAGGGGAAGAGACAATATTTTATTTTCTGACATACCTCTCAGAAAAACGAACTCTGGGCCACTTAACATAGTATATTCTCTGTGCTGTGTTGTGTCATGTGATGTGGAGAGCCTGCACAAGCCAAAGCATGGCCGGATGAGTAGGGATATTAAAGGGCAAAGTGTCACACTGAGGAGAGTCCTGGCCCTCGGGGTGTCTAGTAATCCTTATTACTCAATGCATACCATGAGCCCAGCTTACATGTGATGGCAGGATAGAGATTCAGATGCAAATGCGTGGTGTAAAGAATGTAAACATGTTGAACAAGCACACAAAGGATTACAGAAAATTTAACTTGCATGACATTATGTTTTATCTTCAATATTTTATCAGATCCATGTGTGGAAAAACTGCAATACTCAGCATTCGCCAGTTGCTGATTTGTGAAGGCAATCATTCAGACACCAGTGACACTCTCCTCTACTCAGGGACATGGAGGCTGGAGGTTGGGCCTGAGGGAGACGTAGCTTTGTACTGCAAGTCCTTCGTGTGGAGAGTCATGGAACAAGTGCTGCAGCATAGAGAAATAGTGGAAAAACAGCAACCACGAGTATCTCTATTCCCCCACAGGAGACTTGTGTTAGAGTTCCCTCGCCCCTCTAACATCACGCTCTTGGCTCTGCTGTTGGTGCTGCCTCAGAGGGAACACTGTGCTACTGATACAGTAACCTCTGTAAAGGCTGGGTTTGACTGGGACACATCTCAGAGGAGAGGGAAGGAGAAAAGAAAGCTCTGCCAATAGCAGACCTCTCAGTAAGCTGTCATAAACAAGTTGTAATTTCATTAAAGGGTTTTGTGTCTTCATATCCAGCTGATCAGGCAGTTCATGTTCAGGTGGCATTAACGTTCTCCCAGAGAGGAGCAGGACCTGTGTAAGTGCACTGGAGTCTTAAATTTTTGGCGACTATAGCAGTGATTTCCAATCTTTCTGGCTCGTAACTTCCTCAAGGGATGTCTCACACTGTACGTAGAGCATCTCCCCCTCAGATTTATCTTGCAGCTAACAGATTAATATATTTATATAGCATGTTATAATGTTAAACATACGTGTAGAGGGCACAGTGATTTAGCGTAGGTTAGCTAGCTCACGTTAGCTAGCTCTCTACAAATTAAGTGGGTTATTTTTATGAATAGGTCAATTTGTCTTGGGTTATGATATTTTAGACCCATGTTAATGTGTATTTTCAAACATAATTTAAGTTTTGAAAAAAAAAAAAAAAATCACATCCTGTGTAGTAAATTCACCTTAATGCCCTCAGACTGGTGTTACAAAGCACGCCTTAGCGCCCTACTGTTGGTTGCTGCTTGTTTCTGCCTGTGACATTAGCCCCTTTTACACTGCCAGATTTTTGGCGAACATTGGGCCGTTTTGCCGGCAAGCTGCGAGCGTTTGGACACACAGAGCCAGACTGGCGAGTTGATCCGAGGTGCCCAATTTTCCACCTCGTAGAGTAGACATATTGGTGGAACCCTTTTAGTTTAAAAAGACTGAGGCGGCCTTCCGCCACGTGAGAGGCTGTTGATGACTTGTGGGAGGAGCTGCTGATGATGCCATACGTGCGACCCACTGGCGGTGGATAAACAGGAAACAGCTGATAGCAGGAATTAGCGAGCAGCTAGTAGCAAGAGGGAAACACAAACCTGACAGACACTGTAAAGATGAGCAACTGGGGAGACAAGGAATTGTGCGCCCTCCTTGCCCTCACAAACGAAGAGGCCATTAACCGTCAGATGATGGGAACGGTGAAGAACGGGTCGACTTATGAGAGAACTGCCGAAGGACTGACCAGCCGCGGCTTCCCTCCCACGTCACTGGTTACGTCACATGCTGAGCTACACGTTTTGTTACTTGCTCACGCCCCCCATTGCCCCGAAAAAGACGCATTCTGTATAAACAAAAGTAGGTAGGTGGCATTTTGCTGCACTCCCCGATTTTGTTTTCATACTGCCAATGCTGAAAAAGACTGATTGGGCTTTCCTGCAAATTTGCACAATTCCTATCTTAAAAGGGGCTTTTGTGTTTGGGTAGACTGTAAAACTGAATTGCCCTTCTGCAATAAATAAAGTTGTCTGAACTGGCCTGAACTGAACTGGAACCCCTGTTGAAGACCCATGATCGAGAGTTTATGCCCAGAAAAAGTTGTAAGCATGTAGTGCTTTGTTTCGACAAGACAAAAAGATCAAGATCACTACATTACTGTACTATAACTTTAAAATGAAAGCACCATTTAAAGCTTGAAACAGCATTAACAGACTTGTATCCACACTGGGCAGAGGAAACAACTAAAATCCAACACCGACATATTTTCATCCTTTAAAGGCAGTTTGTGATCTTGGGATAGAGCCTGACCAGATGATTCCCCCTGTTTCTAGGCTTTGTGCTGAGCTAAGCTAGCTGGCTACTGTCAGTAAATTCATATTACCGTCTCGTCATCTACTGTAAATCTCCGCAAGAAAGCATGTGAGTGCATTTCCCAAATTGTCTGACTTCTCCTAAGTTGATACGTCTAACTTGTTGGCAAACAGTTGCTCATTTATAAATCCGTCTGACAGGAACAACATAAGCATTCATTTGGAGTCATTGAAGGCTAATATTATATCACCTTTTAGCTATTTTTTGATCCCCACCAAGAAAAATATCTGGTTCTTAGCAGCTTCTGTCTGTCTGTGTGGTTGATGCTGAGCAGGTGGTCTGTAGTCAGTTCAGATATGTCCAAAAACCAGATGCCTTCTGAATCTGTTAGCAAAGATGGGGAGATCATGTGAGAATAAATGAAAGCAGTATAGTAAGCCTGATGAACTGAGGGGAAATGCAGAGTTGAGTAATACCTCTCCATGGGTTCGTCACTGAGCAATCCGTTTCAAATTACAAGTCGTAGTTAACAGACTGTTAATATAAAAGCGTTGATTATAGCAGTTGTCTTTTATACTTTACAACTGTAACACAGTCCATGCCATTGTCATTATTTAGCAAGTGGCCAGGTATCTTGCTTTAAAAAGACACTCATTCCTGTATGATTATTTACACCAAGTGACAGTTTCAGTAAATTAACTGAACACTCACTAAAAACAAAAACACAGCTCACTCTTCTTGCTCCACATTCAAGTCTCTACCTGATAACTGACATGTAAATTCTCTTCGTAGACTTGTACAAAGTGAGTCCCGAGGCCAGTGGTGCTGCAGGAGAGGTGCGTGCTTGCAGTATGAGGGCAGAGAAATCAGGTGAACACAGCATATGTGCAGTTAGCTCATTAATTTAAAGGGTTTCTGGGCGTCCCGCCAGCTCAGATGAAGTATGCCAAGGTAGCGGAGCATCATAGAGCTAATGTTATTTAGAGATGTTACAATGATCTATAGTATGCTTCATTACATGCAGGGTTAAGGGTGAGTGCTGTACGGGGACGATTGTTGCTGACACTTGAAGGGTGGTAGGGCGGTCCAGGGGTTTGAAATCATTGTGTTACTTGGGGACTGTTTCAGAGAGCAGGGTACCCAAAGGCCACCAGAGGTTCTCTGCACCCTGGGGTTCAGTTGGCTGCAATCTGCAACCTCAACACCAACTGCCACTAAATCCTAGATCCTAAATCAGAGGTAGCTCCATTCAGTTTGGCTGAAGACAGCTCCATTGCTAGAATATCCAGTACTGTAGCCATCCACTGCTGCACTGGGAAAGCATAAGAATGTTGCCATCTCTAAGCGAGCACCTTTTTTGCTGCAGTACAACCTGCCAGTCAGGGACGCTGCTGATTGTCATATGAAGTGAAATCTGTATTTATTTGCTGAAACAAGTTTGTTAAGAAGGTCCTAAGCTGCTAAGCTAATGTAAGATAAGCATTAGCTCGCTAACTAATATTAGCCTCAACTTACCATTCTTCTTCAACTTCATGTCGTACAAAGTTTGAAGTTGCTTTGTCTCTGTCTGTAATTTTTAACCTGCATGTTTTGCATACTGAAATTCTCTTTTGCTGACCCTTATATAGTTTTATAATATAGTAGAGTTATATTTAGCATCATTTTTTCCTGCCTGGTGCTCAGTAACGTAACATTCGTTCTTCAAGGTTTTCTCCTGTGACTTCATTGGATGCTGTTGGACTAGTCTGAGTGGGCATAAGTTCGCTGCATAGATCAGCCTCTCATTGGGCGGAACGAGCCACCCGCTGACGTCCCGCCCTACCACCTCCGGTTGTCAGTCAACAAACATCCTTTACTAACTTTTGCGGTCTTTGATCTTGCGGGGATGCCGGGATGTCCTGTAGGCAATATTTTTGCAAGCGCACCGTTGCTGTGGCACCGCCCAGAACGACTGTGATTGGTTGAAAGAAATAAAAAAAGCCGGTCGTTTTTTTTCTCCAATCTTAAAGGGAGAGTCGGCGCAGCCAGACCTTTCTTTTCTTGAGAAAGGTCTGGTGAGTGAGACTACTGTTGGACTGGTTCAGACAAGGTGGAGCAGGGGAATTAAGCATCAACTTGGCTGAAGGGCGTTCATGTGACTTGATTCAGGGAATGAACCAGAATGAAAAGATTTGTGGCACACTTTTTTAAATAACATACTTTCTAATCTCGGTTTGAGGGAAGGCATCACGTATTTTCAAGTCAAAAAGCTCACGTTGAAGTGAAGTCACGAGTCACTGATGTTTAAGTCCAAGTCGAGTTGCAAGTCCTGTTTGAGTTTGATTAGTTGAGTCTAAAGTCATCAAATTTGTGACTCAAGTCTGACTTGAGTCTAAGTCACATGACTAGAGTCCACACCTCTGGAAGGAATAATGGGGTAATAATGTTGATTTATGAAATTAAATTATTTATACAATAATTTATCTTAAAATCATGATATACTGTATTTATGTACAACACATTTACACTACACCACAATAGTACTTATGATGAATAGTAACTTGTGTTTTAGTTTCTCCATCAGGTGCCTGTGTTTTCACCCTGGACCCACACACAGGAAACAACCACCTCACTCTTTACATGTGAACATTGTTAGACGTCTTTTTCACACATGCTCAGCAACATTTTGACAGACTATATTTCAATGTAGTGAACACACACACACACACACACGCACACACATAGAAGTGTAAGACCTGGGCATTACTGCTGATTGTAATAATGACTGTATATCGTTACTCTGAGGCGATAGAAAGGATGCATTGAAAAGCTGAGACGTTGTGCCGACCAGAGACTGCTGACGGTGCGCGGTCCAAAAAGGTTCCACTCTGAGATGTTTAATCAATTGTAAAGAAAAAAAGGGGGAAAGCAGCTCAACAGCAGCGGGCCGGAGGGGTGATGGGTTCCTTTATAAAGATACTTTCACATGAAACTGAGCGATAATATTATATTGGAAAAATAATGTGATCATTTTACAAGAACACCACTTTTTATTTCGTGTCAGTTACAAACCAATTTAAATTCCACAATGTGTGATT
Source organism: Epinephelus fuscoguttatus (assembly GCF_011397635.1). Classification (NCBI taxonomy): domain Eukaryota; kingdom Metazoa; phylum Chordata; class Actinopteri; order Perciformes; family Serranidae; genus Epinephelus; species Epinephelus fuscoguttatus. The sequence continues at coordinate 38,237,257 of NC_064761.1, forward strand.
ATGTTTCCTCATCACTGAATCGTGTGTGAAGTGTATTAAAAATATCTGCAACCACAGTCCACTTCCTCTGTTGGTTACTGACCTCGAACTAATGGTGAGTTTTCTGGAGCGCACCAACTGCTTACCAAGCCCTTTCCAACTGCATGCATGAAACTGAAGGGGACTTGAAAGCTATTGTTTTTGTGCTCTGACTGCAGACAGTTCAGGTAAAATAACTCAGTCTTTACTAGTCAAAAAGTAGGTTCAGTACACAGAGGGACAATCAGTGGAGGCAAACAAATCCAACAGGCATGAGGCAGAGTCAATCAACAGGCTAAATTCAAAAAAACAAGAAAAGGACAATGGGGAAATAAAAGACTGGAACGACACACAAGGAGGTGAGACGAACTGGCACTGAGAGAAAACAAGACACATATTAAATACTCTGATGAGGGGAAGGATAATGAGACACAGGTGAGGCTAATCAGGGCGGGACAGACAATCAGACACAGGTGAAGTCATCAAAAGGATGGAGAACACACAGGGGCAGGAAGTGAAGTGATCTGAAACAAGTAGAGATGTGAGTTTCAAAGTAAAACAGGAAACAACATGACTGAACGAAATAAAAAACATAACGTATGAAACCTGAGCTGTGACAAATAATAATAATACATTTATTTGACCTTTAACAGAAATATAATCCACAAAATGATTCACACAAAATAAAACAAATAAAACAAACAAACAAAACATGCAATCAATAAAAACAAAGGCAATACAACAATAAAAACAAAAGAAATAAAATGAAAGTAAAAGACCATAAAACATAGAGCAAACACAGGCTACTGTGGACCCAAACACAATACATGACTCATGGTATCACTCCTGTACTGTACGTACATTTCACAAAACTCCAGTAAAACATGTCACTTTGCATGATTTGATCTAGTAGGAGAATGTAGAGATTAAACAGAAGAGGCCCAAGAACCAGTCCTTGGGGGACTCCTCTCAATATTTATATTTGTTTTGACAGAAACCTTTCAGTTTTGTGTAAATAGGAGTTGTGCTGAACACACAAGAACTGAGCCTGTATTTTAATGAATCAAAGTCATTCAAGCCCTTAACAAGAGCAGTCTCTGTACTGCGGTCAAAATGGAGATGAAATAATATTCCACCCAATCACCAGATGTTGCCATCGTTGCTTGTTGAAGTTCTGAGACAAGTTCCATGTCAAGTTCTCTTCTTTCAAGATACACTTCCATTTTCACAGGAAATTTAACGTTTATATACAGTCTCTTTCAAAATAAATGCACTACATCAATACAACGCTGCTTTTTTTCCTTCAACAACAAACACACATGGTTGTGTTCAGGAGAAAAAAAACAGGGTTTGGCTTTAGAATCTTGCAGGACGCGAACACCGCTCTCTTGGGAGAAAGTTGGTGTTTGTTGGACCCATCCACTACCCCTCTCGCCCACCCCACTTGGACTATCACCACCTTCACTTTTGTCCTTGTTCCACGTTTCCCCCAGATGCCACCAGATGCTGTTAAACTATAACGGCAACAGGCCTCATATCCATGTTATAGTTAGGAAAAGATTATGTCAGGGTTTAAGATCAACACTTTTGGTAGCACAATCACAGCTGGAGAAGCCGTCGGTGTCTTTGGATAAAACAACAGCTTTTTGTGTCACTATTCCTGCTGGTAAAAGTGGCTAAAAACCTGCTGGGAAAACAGTGACAGGGTCATCAATACATAATACAGGTTTTGTTGTTTGTTGGTCTCTGACAGTGGTCTGCAGCTTGGCAGGTATCACTCCCCGGTGTCACATCTTCCACCCTCTCCACCTCCAGATGACAAAATCACTTTAGGAACAGTTCTTCCTTATTTTAGATATGTCTTTTTAAAGCGAATAAGAGATTGAGAGAGGTGAAATGAGATAAGAGACCCATCAGTGCAGGGTTCATGTAATTAATCCAAATACTAATTCTAAAATGTATGTGACCACAGTAGATTTGTGACCACGTATGATTTGATTTCACCCTGATTCATCTCTGTGGTGCTAAAATATTCATGCACACAGTCTATAGATCAAAGTTAGAGACGTGTCTGATGAAGGGAGGGTTACAAACTGAGTTCATGGTTTTGGTTTTCAGGAAAAACACAATGAGAGATGATTTTCCTTCACCCAGCCACCACAGAGAGGCCAGCAGATATCAAATAAATTATTTTGTAGTATATCACTGCTCATATGACACATTTATTAGAATAAAATTAAATCTGAACGGTTCCAGCTCTCCATGCATCTATAACAATGGACTATATATCTACAAATGCTGCAGAGCCATCTGGAGCCAGTGCAGTCCAGCTGGTGAGCAGCACTGCTCTCCAACAGCCAGCTGAGGTGTGCTAATGAAATAATAAAAGTGATGAGTTCAGGTGGTAAGCTGTAACCAGCGTGGCAGTGAAACTGTGAACCCGCTGTACATTTGTCTGAATAATTTATTCTCTCGTCAGTTTAATGGTGTTCCTGGTAATGAGGGGGCGGAGCTGCACATCTGTATGGGTCATTAGCATAAGTCATATAAAGACATAAATGGATTTCATTCAAAGTCATAGTAAGATTTTGACTGTTGTGGGGTTTTTTTCAATCAGAGATGATTGGACATTTTTTAGCCTTGCATTGCTTTGCTTGACTTTGCTGTCTTTTCTTCCACATAAAGGTGCATTAAAGGGGCACTCCACTTATTCAGTGTTGCTCTTTCATACAGTCAGAGGGACTCACAACTGACAGATGGAAAAAGAGTTAAAAAGATCCAGAGGAATGCTGAATTTTAGTCTGTAATTTGGTTCAAGCTTCAAAAATCCTGGGACTGTATTCACAAAGCTTTCTAGTACAAAGAGTTGCATCTAGTGATGAATACTCTAAAAAGACTCAGTGGGTTATTCACAAATATCTATAGCCTTTAAAAGAGCTCCTAAAGTGAAAAACTGTTAGGAGCAGGGAGAAGGCTTAAGCCTGATCACACAGAAAGCAGCTGGAGGTATCTTTTTGTAATAGCTTTTAATAAGAAAGAAACTTTTTTCTTGTTTTGTGACACGACTTGTGTTTCTGCACTTTAGATGGCTGTGGTTTGTGCCAGCTGCTCCGAACTCCTCGAATTGAAAAAACTTCAACTCAGAGTGGAAAAGTGCCCCAAGAAATCTCTTTTTCTGTCATCTTTTTCCCCATTGTCCAATCAGATGATTTGAGAAGCATGCCTTCTGTGGTGGTCACGGCAACAAGTTTACAGTTGGTAAACAATGGAGGAGAAACTGGTGGTAGCGGTTGCTGGATACCCAGAGCGATAAGGTCCAACAATAGACGGCAAGTTGTCAAACTGCAACCAAGTCATCTTAAAATATGCCTGAACACAGCCATCATGGAGACGAAGCTCCTGGACCAACTCGTGATCCAGCCTCTTTTTCAGGGTCTCAAGTACCCACACAGATCTCTGTTTCCCTGTGACCAGCAAACTATTTACTGACAGCCTCTCACCCTCATTTCATCTCCACTGGGTGTCGACACCTTGTAGGCTCACAAAAGTGTGTGTCCATGACAACCAATCACACGTGTTAAAAGAACTCATCATATCTGACAACGGGGTCGACCACTCCTCCTCACTAAGGTCAAAGTTTCTGTCCCTTCCTTGCTCAGAGTTGCTCTGAGAACTTTCTTAGATCACTCCCACGCTGGGACTCCCTACTAAAAAATTTTAAGCTAAGTAAATGAATGGGATTGACTCATACTAATAGTAAAAATAAAGCAAATAAACCATAATGACAAAAACAATAAACTGAGGTAAATCAAAACAGCATTAACATGACATGTAAGTAAACTGTCCACTCACAGTGTCAAAACAGTGTTCATGTAACAGTGTCCATATAAATATTTACCTCGGCTGCGCCATCGTCACATCCAGTGAGTTACTAACTTAAAAATAATTACTAAGTACATCTAAATAAGGAGATTTCTGAATATAAGTAAGGAGTATTTAAAAAAAAGTGAACATTTTTCAAAATACCAGCTTACTTATCTCAAAATAAAGATATTTCTCACATAATTGAGAAACTGACCACTGTTAAATGTCCACTCACAGTCCATAAAAGATAAAAGTCAAAATAGTGTCCATGTAATAGTGCTCATATACATTTTCCTCAGTCCCTACAGTGATGATGATGGTTATTAATTTACAACCTATTAAGGTATCAAATTTATAAAACCAGTCCATGAGACAGTTTCATCACAAATCTCCTAGCAACAGTAGCTGGCGTGATGGACACTGTAGAAAAAAATGTCTAAATATATAACAGCCAGGCACAAACAGAGCTGGATATGTACACACTGTTACTACTGACTGGGAGAGTTCAAACTGCTCTGAGGTAACTGATATTTATGTGTGTTAAACAAAGTATAGAAGTCAACAGGCTGATAAAATATTTTTGAAATATTTGGAAAGTTTTACTTCATATTTTTTGAACAAGTTGTATTTTTTTGTTTCTAAAAAAAACTCTCCATCAGTGGACATGCAGAGCTGTGCAGCTGGTGATGTCATACATCTTCCCTGAGCGCTCACACTTCGTTGGTGATGAAGAGCTTCCTTGATGAACTTGGAGATCCAATTTGTGTTGGCAACCATTGGCCCCTGGCTATTGGTCCAGCTGCTCCTGGGGGGATCCAGCTGCTGTTGTTGCTCCCACCTCCAGTTTTAATATCGCTCATTTAGATTAATGATGCTGCGTGAATGTACAGATATTCAAACTGCCTGTCTCATTATGCCCAGAAATGTATTATTGCCTCACTTTAATTACCTTTCTCATCGTCTCAGGCTTGTTTGCTTTATTGCTTTTATTGCACACACGTGCCCTGAGGTTCGTTAGGAGAGCCTCTGAAGACGTTGAGGTGAGAAACAAACAGAGAAAATATTTGTTTTCATTCCAACAAGAATTCCCTTATCTATAGTGTATATTGGTATGTCATGGTTAAAAATACCTAACTGTAAATGAGAGTGTAATTTATTTCCGACAAAACTATCTGATCTTAGATTTACATGCCAATTACTGAAGTCTGTAATGCCTGTTTTTTTACAAGTGACACTCTCTTGCCCTCCCATCTGACGGCTTCCCTGTAAAAACCCTAATTATACAGTCAGATCCTTAAAGCAGTGTTTTTTGAGGACGGTTTACGGTCCAGCATCCTGAGGGATTTCTCTGGGGACACTTTCTTCTGAACACTCTGCATGTCTGCTTTGATGTGGCAACTTTACTGCAGTTCCATTCTCATCATGTAGTAATTGGTTGATATTTTTTTCTGGCTTGTTCCGCACTTTAAAATCATAGTTTGAACCAAAAGCTTCAGAGATTTGTTTGGCAGCGTGCAGTCGGTCCAAATTTTTAAGATGAGAAAGTGGCCACTTTTTGGACACGAGCTGTGTTGCTCTCATTTCAACTCAGAAATGTCAACCCAAGGTTCTGGCATAAAAAAAATCATGTTTTGGCTTAAAATACCTGGTTTTGGTGGCACAATCCTGGCAGGAAACAGCGATGTTGCCTTTTGTGGCACTATCCCAGCTGAAAACACAGTGAATGGTCGCCAAAAAACACCCATGTTTGGGGGCTAAAAAGCAGCTGGAAAAGTCTAGATGTCTCGCTATAGGTGTCACGCCATCCATCGTTCCCTTCACCCTTCTATGACAAAGACCACTCATATACTACGTCACTGGATAGGTTGATATGATAAATATGAAATGTACAAAATGCCAACATTTCCTTTTTGTGACTGGGCTGAACCAGGAGAGTAGAGGTTGTCATAGCCACAATGCGATGGCTAATAAATTTTATTTACTTATTTATTTAACTCCTATTTACCCAGGAAGTCCCATTGACATTGAACATCTCTTTCACAAGAAAGCCCTGGCCAAGGTAGCAGCCAATCACACACATTATAATACATGTGGTTTGTAAATGAGATGCTCCACAATCACACACAGGTGTGATGTTTTAAAGTCCATACACTTTTGGACACTCAAGATCTTGTTCATAGAATATTTATGTGCCACTTTTGATTTATACGGCACAGATCTCACACATCAGCCCCTTTTACACTGCCTGTTCCAGGCGGGAATATCGCACCATTATGCAGCCTTGCCATGCTGTACGTAAGATACGATCATGGGATGGGGGGGACAGAGTTGTCACAAGGGAGGTCGTAACAGTGCTGAAACAGTGTCTGAATAAAAGGACAGCTGGCAGGACGGGACCATGGACGGGATGGGTGCAACATTTTGATGACATGTAATGTGTGTGGCCCACCTCAAGAGATTTAAAGTAGCTGATAGTAGTTAGCAGCTAACTCAAAGAGGAACAACAGCAGACGAAAATGTCCACAAACTGGGAGAACAACCAGGTACAGGAGCTCAGGGAACGAGCTCAGCTGCTGTATAACAGTGACAGTAAATGATTGCGATCGCCATGTTAATACCTTAGTCATGCTAGAGGTCACCACACCTCTTTTGATTCCACGATGCCGACATGCTGTCTACAATCACACACACACCATGAACACAGGATAGAACACAGACAAACTGACGAGGAACAAAGGGAAACACACAGGTATATATACACAGAAAACTAATAACAAGAACGAGACACAGCTGGAACAGGTGGACACAAGAAAAAGGCGGGAAATGTGGATTGGCATACAACAAGAGTGTGGAGGGGAACTCTAGGGAGGAGCAAACAAGACTAATACACAAGAAGTGTGAAGGTAAGACTGTGGGAACAGGGAAGGACTAACGGGACTGAAGGAAGACAGGAGTGATAGAAAACAGGTGGGAAAACACACAAAGACAGAACGTAAAACCAGACACGACACATGAGGAGAGAATCTACAAAATAAAACAGGAAGCGTCATGACCATTTCCAAAGTCACATAGTTCTGATTCAACGTATCCTCATGCAATGGTTTGTATGATACAAAATGTCTGCAAAAACTACACTGCCAACATGTACATGCTATTGGGCTACTGATCTCAGGCTTTCCACATGGCTGCAGAGATTTGGTCCCGTCCAGCCGAAAGAGCATTTAACAATCAGTGACACTGGCCAAACAGCCACTGATGTTGGGCGATAAAGCCTGACTCAGTTTACGTTACAGGAGCCGGCTGCATGCACTTTATGTGGAAACAGGAAATGGCCTTCCCCAAACTGTTAACACAAAGTCAGAGGTGCACTATTATCTAAAATATGATTGTATATTGTAGTATTAAGAAAAACAGGAGGCTGCTACGTGTACAATATCCCTGTTTCATTCAACTGTTATTAGTCATTACATCCAGGAACTGTTCCAGCGGGCTGATTAATCTCATCCGTCACCAGAACAAAGGCATTTAATCAGAGTGCAGAAGACCGGAGGTTGCAGAATTCAGATTTCATGGTAATGTAAGAGCAGGAGAGAGGGAGTGAAAGAAAATGTGCTGCTGGTGTGTCACATCATCATAATGTAAAGCACAAAGAGAAACACACACCTGCTTTTCATTTATCTGAAGTGTGCCACTATAAATCAGCTGTAATTTGAATTATTGCAGCTCCAGCATATCACGCAGACTAATTCTCCGAGCCATTCATCCCACACTACAACAATCCCAACATTAACAAGAGAGGGGGGCGGGGGTGAGGAACAAACAGGCGTAGCGGCAGAAATGAGATTAGAATGACGGACGATTGTTGGAATATAACGCAGCAGAAATACTCGCGGTTTATGAAAATTATTCCAGCGTTGCTCATTTAAGAGCTGCTGTGCTGTGACCTCACTGGTGTCGGTACACACACAATAAAACAGGGATCATATCTCTGTTATGGCTGTTCCAGTCTGGTTTCTGCTGACGAAGTCCCACAAGAAAATTGCCTCTTCTGGCTGGCTCATGATATCCACTGCTGCGGAAGATATAATTTATGCTTTGACTTTATTATGCTGTAACAGTAAATATACAGGATGGAAGAAAGGTGGGGACCAACTCTGGGAATGATTTTTGGGTTGTGAAGGATTGCTTACATGCACCATGCTTGCAGTGTTTGTTGGTCTGTTGGCTTGTTGGTCCACCACTTTAGTCCAGACTGAAATATCTTGATAACTGTTTGATGATTTGCCATCATTTTTTAAAGATATTTTTGAGGGGCCTTTTTGTCTTTATTTGATAGGACAGATATAGCATGAAAGGGTGAGAGAAAGGGGGAGTGATATGCAGCAAAGGGCCGTGGATTGAAATTGAACCTGCAGCCGCTGCAGCAAGGACACAGCTTTAAGACTTTATGACCTTACGACTTTATTGTGCATAAAAAATTGAGAAAAAAAGAGGCAATTGTGATCAATCTGATCCATCGTGTTCTGTGGTGCCCTTTGACCCAATGCGTCATTGAGGGCCACATTGGCACAGGTCATACGATAGAGGCAGACGAGAAGACGCTGCTTGGCCCTGTGAAGAGAATATATTCATATAAAAAAATGCCCAGATGGAACTGTTGATATTTTTGAAATTTTTGTACCATCCCAGAACTTCAAGCCTGAAATATCGCCTCAGCAGAAAGCATTTAGCAGCGAACCCTGAGGTTGAAGCTAGCACAACCTCCAATGCTGGCACTAGCAGCCAGCCTCGCATTCAGACACAAACTGAGTACATCTACCTGTGACTGCAGACCAGTTTCAGTGGCAGAGGACAGGACAATTGTGTCCATAATTCAGCAGCTTTAATACTTTCACAGCAAAAATTGATTAATTAATCACAGAGCATGTAATTAGATTAATGTTTTAATTGCTTGACAGCCTTAATATCAATATCCTTCCCTCCCTCTTCCCTCTGCCCATGAGAACTGAGCAAACACCACTCAGTGATGGAGACCATGAAATACAGGCCAAAGCTCTGTAAGACATCTAGTAAGTGGACCTCAAGTGAAGATTTTTTTTTAAAAATTAGAATAATACATAATATAAAAATATTAACAAGGTCCGGAATGAAGCCATCAAGCTCAACATTTCTTTAAGTTTCAAAATCATGAAAAAACTCTACTTTGAAATGATTTGTTTAAACAGTACATGAATATTAATAAAGGATTTATTCATGTGTGTATGTTCATATCATTATATACAATTACAGCTATACTATACTGTGTATAGCAGTGGTTCTCAAATCGTGTGCCATGATGCCGATCCAGGTGTGCCATAGGATTGTGTGATCACCACACATTGCAATATTCAACTGAGCCTATACAAAAAGTTATGAATGAATTTTTATTTGATTCTATCAGTGTGTTATGCAAACCTTTACCTTAATAAAGAGGCAAACTCAAAAAATGTAATTTGATTTAAAAAAAATCAACACTTGTTGTCATTAATTATCGCATTATCTTACATTATTTTCCATTTAAATAGATGTGTTATTGGTGCTTTGATGTGATATTAAAATGTTTAAAATAAATCCTTGAATAATTTTATTAATATATTTATGAGTAATAGTTGCTTGTCAATTATTATTTAGAGTTAGTAAATAAAAACAAATATTTAATTTGTGATAAGAGTGATAACACGTTACAGAGGCTATTGTGCACAGATATAAATACAGGTGAGCCTTGAGATTTTGGCCCTTTGGTGAGCCTTGGGCAAAAACAGTTTAGAAACCACTGGTGTATAGCAAAGCTACATGTTTTTATACCACTTACTGATGCTTCATGGTAGAAGTTGTAGCTTTTGACAAATGCATTCAGTCACAGATGTCCTTATATCTGCTTACAGCTACATTATAATGTGTTATAATGTGTGAGTGGTTTAGAGTTGACTCACTGCTGACCCATTACGTCCCCTTATGTGACACCCAGCAGACATGTACATCTGCTGAGCAAAGCCAGACTTTGTTGGCAATTACCGAACCCTCTAAAAGACCATTTTAAAAGAAACATGTAGGAAATTCAAGGCAGTAAAAAACATCAAGCTCTGTGCATTAGTTGTGTGTTTCTGTTTGATTTGTAACAGGATGTTGAGCTCCTTCAGGCGGCTGCACACGCGAGTCGTTGAGCTGAGTGGACTTCTGACAGGTGGTGTCACTCCTACGCGCTGCGAGTCGCTCAACCAGGCAGTGCAGATGGTGCGTTGCGAGCTGTGTACGCCAACAGTTGTTGCTGTGGAGATACTACATACCCCCCCAGTACCTCCTTTACTTATAGTATTGCACATGATCCACTTACTTCTTTAGGAAAGAATGGAAATAATCACAAGCTGTGATATTGTGTTTTATATTTACAACACAAATAGGAAATGTTGTGCAAAGACTAACAAACAAAAACAGCGAGGCCAGAAATCACTGAGCAAAACACTGCTGACAACAAAGGCATGTAATTAACGTGAACTGAAGAAAATGTGCAGTAACAGTATGTACATTAAACTTCATGGAGGATCAAGAAATCTGACATGAGATCTCTGCACTCAGTCTCCAATACAACCTGCAGTCTGAAAGAAAAAAAAGAGTCGCCATGTGAATTAAGCTGTATTAAATATGGGTTTCACAAATCAGTAAAATATTGTGACAGCGATCCTCAAAGCACAGTAACAGGAAATTAAATAGTGTAAACTGATCAGATATTGTTCGTGCTTACTGTAAAAGCCTGGGAACCTTTTTTTCAACTGTCAAGCCACATATAAACCATCCACTTCTTCCTGATTACTTAAAAGCAATGGCAGATGGTAAAGAAATAATTGCAAATGTTCAGAAATAGTTTCATATTTTGGGAAATACTCTCAGTCACTTTCTTGCCAAGAGTATGATGAAGAAATTGACACCACTCTTGTGTCTGTACCCTACAGGAAGCTACAACCAGCAGCTTGTTAGCTTAGCTTATCTTATCTTAAAGACTGGACACAGAGGGAAACTGTTAGCAGGGCCGCCCCAGACCAAGAATTTTCCTGGTCGACCAACAGTTGTCATTTAGGGCCATCAGTCGACTAGTCTCCTGCATGTTTACGATATTGATTTAATTATTAAATGATATGTTTTGGTGGTTTGAGTTGAAGGTGTGAGAAAGAATAGTATCAGTAACATTGTTAACACTGTGCTACATTACAGAGAAATACAAACCGTACTAATGAACCTTCATTAATATAGGCCTATATTTTATCTCCAAGTGCACGTCACACACTGAGCGAGCCGCCTGTTAATGACGCTGTGGGCTAATGGACATGTAGCTACTTCCATGTTTCAGATGATACGTCATGTTTGTAGTCGACCAGTGAAGATGAGTTTACATATCACCTTGGGTTTGTCCTTCACCTTCTCAAAATGATCCCACACTTTGGATTTCCTGCCCGACATGTTCTTAACTAGCCTGTGGAATAACCGCAGGTACCAGCCCTGGAAATGAACCTGACTCTGGTCTGACTGCTGAGTGTGGACACTTCCTGTGTCTGTCCTTTCAAATTAAATTCACGTTTCACAGTTTTTTTTTTTTTGTTTTTTTTTTTGCTACTGCGACTAAGCAATCAATGAAATCTTGCTGACTAATAACCTTTCTGGTCCACTAACAACTTTTAGGGGGCAGCCCTGCTAATTAGCATGTAAATTCTTGTTTGTTTATACAGAAATGTTAAAAGGGACAAGTTGTGGAAATCACAGTGCTTGGCCAAAAAATAGTTACAGGACATTTTGCATTTATGTTCATGTAAAGAGATGATGGATTAAATAAGCACATTCCCCTATTTACAGTCTCTATGCTAAGCTAAGCTAACTGACGGAGAGGCACGGATCATCTCATCTAAATCTTAGCAAAAAAGCAGATAAGCATATTTTCCAAAACTGTCAAATATTCCTTTCAGTAATGGCAGTGAATGACAGAATGACAGCTTTATAAAATGCTGGTATGATTTCCTTCAGCCTCTCTTGCTCATAAACCTGGGCTCTGAAATCAAAGCTACTTTTTGACGTTCTTACACAGTGTTAAACTCCGTTATTCATCGGAGCGAGGTCACAGCAGTCCCAGTGTCCACCTCAACACAACCGGTGAACAGTCGCTGGCATCAGCGTCAAAGGAGAATGAAGGACTTGTTCAACGTTTTAGAAAGTATGTTGAGCTGTTTCCCCCTGCTTCTGGTCTTTATGCTAAGCTAAGCTAAGTGGCTGCTGGCTGTAGCTTCATGTTTAGCATATGTGCGTGACAGTGGTGTGAAATCTTCTCATCTGAAAGCTGTTTCCCACCAGTGTGATGCAAAAATGTGGTGCAGGAATATGGAAAATTCACATGATGAATATTTCACACCGGGTGGGCTAGTGTGAATTATCCATGTTGCCTTGACTTTTTTTGTCTTCATAAGATAGGACAAATTGACTGTGAAAGAGGGGGAGACAGGGGGCAACATGCAGAACCCAGAATCCACAGCCACTGCAGCAAGGACATCCAGGTGAGAGAGAATGTCTAAGGGGCTAACTTCAAGCACACAATACATTTGATAATGCTAATGCTAGCTGTTCTGTGACATGCATATAGCGTTGGCAAGCTGTTGAGTGATCTAAAGCTATATATCGTCCTTTATTTAGTTGTTGAGGTAGTCGTGGTGTTTGTTGTACAATGTTAGGTGTTGAGAGGCCAAACTGATAAGACGTTCCCCTATTTTGGCAACAAGCTAGCTACGACCTGGAGGTATGACATCAGTTGGAATAAAAGATTTAATCGACCAAATGTGTATTTCCACAGGCAGAAATCAGGGCCCCAGGAACACCTCTCAGCCTTGCTTCCAATTTCTACCAGTGGCCACTTCTGGTATTGCAACGAAAAAAATCCCTGTGGCCCTAATAGCATTTTTCTCATAGACCACGATTATAAAAGAAACTGTAGACAGGACACCTTGAACTGCAAACAAGGTCAGTTATGACTATTAGTTATGAATATTTGAGCCACGGAAGTTTTATAGTTGTAAATTTTGAAAAATCTGTGATGTCATCATGTAAGGTCTATGAGCCAAGAGGGAACGTCGCTGCACATATTTAGTGGTCTGGTACCTCAGAAGTAAACCCAGGAGCTAAAAGTTTCACTGGACTAAACAGGCGCCATCTTGGGGTCCAGTATCTATAGGTATTATTATTTATCTATGGTGGAAATCGAGGCCCTGTTCTACAGGGGTGTGCAACCATTCATGAGACCCCACAAACTCTCAAATTTCTGTGCAAATGTTTCAGATGAAAATCCATGCTTGGTGTGAAACAGCTCTGACTCTCGGCAAGAAATGGAAAAGGTGTATTTCTCAAAAGATTGAACAGTTCCTTTAAATCTGGCTTCTCTGCAAATGATTTCAAACTCTGTCCTGTCTGGAGTCTGTTTATATGATCATATTCGTCCATGTGCAGATCGACAGACAACTGTAATAACAGTATGAATCTTCGTCAGCTGTCTCCTCGTTAGCATTAAGTTGCATCACAGCGACCACATTTTATACTGACATTATGGGTACAGTCGACCTAAAGCAGTGTAAATGCTCTTTGATACACAACACCACAAAGAGTCTGTGGCTCGACCCATGAGATATAATGTCCCAGCTCTTCACAAGTCTCAGTGCTCTGAACATCTTTGTAAAATACATGTCCTGCAGACTCCTTGTGTCTGAGTCACAGTTCAAAGTCTGCTCACGCTATGATAAAAAAAAGTTCATTGGGTTTTCACCGTATAATGTTCTTCACATAAAGAAGTCAGAAATGACACAGAGACAGAAATGGGTTTAAAAAACATCAGTGCGTTAGTTGACGTAGTAAAGCCAGTAGATGATGTTGAAGAGGGAGAAGCTGAAGGGGAATATTATCCGTGACCATCTGTCGATGGCGTTCACATCGGTGAGGTCCGGGATTTTGATTTTGAGCTGCGAGGATCGTCTCCGCAGCCGAGTTTTCTTTAGATGTGCGTTCCTGTCCAGGCTGGAGCGCGGCCCGCTTGGCTTCCTGTACTGGACCCCCGAGTTGTCGTACACCATGGAGGAGGAGTTGTGGGTCTCGCTCACAGTGGTTGTGATCTCATTCCCTCCCACCTCGTTGTGGATCTCCAAGGTTGTCAGCAAAATGTTCCCCTGGGAGTCGACCTAGGCACAACAGACAGGAGCGGTGTTAAAAATGGGCTGTGAGCTGCGGCACTGGTGACTGATGACACTTGTGCAGCGTGCATCAGGCCCCGGGGCCGCCGTCTTCCAGCAGGCTGACAGATTACAGCCTGGGAAACAGAGAGCGGCCTTCAGAACCAGGTTTCCAGTCCCAAAGTTAAATCACTTCTCACAAATCAGCTCAAGGTTGGACTGGATGGCTCTAATACTAATGTCATGACAGCTCCTGCTCCCCACACAAAAACACACACGGAAACACTCATAAATCATTCACACCAACTGTGTGGCGAAAATAGAAGCACAATATGAACACAGTCATATAACAATGTGGTTACAAGACATGAGAGGAAGTGACAAGGTGAATATTTATTTTCTCAGTCTGTCAACTTTAGTGTGAACTAGTAACAGACACTGGACAGCTGGTGAACTGTAGGGCCTGGACATCATCACATATATACAGTGTTTCATGTAACTATAACACAGACTCTGTCTACATGTGTGTCCTTTGCATATCAGGAGAACCTTTCATCTGATCTACTTTACACGTGGCGGGTGTATTGCTGGATAACCACAGATGTGCAGTGTTGAATTTGGTGTGATTTGGACACGTGACACATTTGATAATAATAAACTTTGAATGATGTGAATAAACAAGCTAACAGCACTCTGTGCAGCAGTGGGGCGGGGCTTCAGGGCTCTGGATGCTGGATATACTAACATTACAACTGAACTCATCTTCACTTCCTGGCGTCAACAAGCATGAATGGATAGTCTACTTAAACTGTATACATATGCCATACTAACTTACAATGCTTATAACATTACCACAGGCAAAATACATCCACTAATAAAATCAATGCATTACTTTAAAACCGCCGTGGCTACGTCAAGCTAGCTGACCCTTCACTAAGTCCTGCCCCCAGACGTAGACAAGCCAATCATAACAGCATCAGGCCGGCTCAGACCAGCGTCCAACAACAACACAGCTGTGCTCCATTGACTCTAATGCCATCGTTTCAGATTTCCTTCATTTTCAGGCTGGTTTTGTGGATTTGGAGCTAAATGTTGTGTCTGGGGCACGACGTGTATTAATGATACTCTTTACCTGGAGAGGTTGGAAAAAGATATACGTTTCTTCCCTGTAGAGATGTAGAGATGTCTGTCTTCTCTCCACTAAAGTGGAACTAGATGCCGTGTGACTTGCGGGGCTCAAAGAGGCAAAACAACGTAGGAACCATGTACTTTCTCCTGAACTACACCTTCCAACCATATCACCACGCAAAGGAAGTGTTCATAATATGAATAGTGAAAAGTAATTGTAAATGTTGGTGTTGTAAGTCAGGAAGAAAAACTTTTTATGCTCAGGCTGTAAGTTTCTTTCTCACCCTGCCGTTCACTCCTTCATATGCTCACTCACTATTTCTAGGTGACATTATCTGGGTAAGTCAATTGAGTCAGCACTGATTCACAATCAACCAATAGAACAGCGATGCACCTTCTCTGTCAGCCTATCATCTTACTGCTTCTCATTTTAAATGTGGTTCTTTCTCTGCTGTAGTTTTTTCTCACTTTATGGATTCATCAGCCTCATACGCCTCAGCAGTCATCAGCCTCAGCAGTCATCAGCCTCATCAGCCTCAGCAGTCATCAGCCACCACCTCCACCAGTGTCTGGACTCCATGGGGGGATTTACCCTGCTGCCATTCAGATGTCTCTTGATCACTAAATATCTCCATCAGGTGTCCAAGCGCCAAAGACGTAATCGGCACAAATCATCTGTTAATCTGTACGCTCATATTCTGTATTGAATATTATCTTTTCTTCACTCTCCTGTCTTATCAGGCACTAATGGACAAGACAGTTGGAGTTCACATGGTAGCATAGATCTTGATCTAGCACTACTGGCGTCTGGGACATGCCTTGCATCTTTTAAAGTAGTCAGTTATTTTAATCTTGATATATAGACCTTAAAGTAATAATTATTATTATGCTATATTTTTTATATGCGTGTATCTGTATGCTGTGGTTTATTAGTGTTTGTGTCATGAATTCCCTTGATCAGACCGCCTACTGTATGTAGTCCTTTTTGTATGCTGAGTAGTTTGTTGGCATTTCCTGTGCAGGATATCAGGGCAAAGGCACAAAGACAATAAAACACAGTCAAACACCACAGAGGAAAAGGAAATATAAACAGGAACATTTTGATATGTGATGGTGATAATGACAGAGATGGCAGGTTGGCATGTGATTAACAATGTTCCCTGCTTAAAATGTCAAACTTTGCCCTGCAGCAGCAAAGTTTCAGTGGAGGTCTCACAGATGTGACACAACAGGCAGTGACAGACACTCACCCGCCGTGAGTGACGACGCCCTTGTACCTGATTGGACTGTTTAACAGACGAAGACTTGCAATTGCCTCCTTCCAGTACGGACTAGCCGGGAGAAAGACAAACAGAAACCCCTTTGTCTGAGCTTTGGTCAGGAGTTAGCTGAGGTGTCACAGAGACTGAGCGTCACAGTGGGCACAGACGCCTCAGAGAGGACGGAGACAGGACAGGACAGGAAGTTCGACTGTGTGGACCAGACAAGTCCAGTGCTGACAATTCATTACATATAGGTGTACCATGGAAATGGAGAATTGCTCCACCTGACAAACAGCCTCATGTACAGTACATGTTAGCAGTCTTATCCACATACGTACCTGCTACTCATCTTCGTTTCTCCTGCTTGGAGTTGTAAACTTTGACATGTTGACATTTTCTGTAATCTACTCAGACTTCGGACCACTTTAGGTGCTGAAGTTCAAAATAACATTCATAACACAAAGTCCTACAATTAGGAATGGGAACTGAAAACACTTCATTGACACCAAAGCTGTTATTCATTCTGCTTATTGGTCCAGTCCTTATCCATCCAGCTGATTGATGGAAGAGAGTATTCTGATAGATCGTATGATTCCTTTCTATGCAACCAATTGGCAAATCTGCTACTTCTGCAAGCCACTTTTCAACCTGACTCCACCCAGCTCCTTCTTTTTATGTTTTGTCTGACTTATCATTAGCTATGTTTCCATCCAAAAGTGATTCAAATCATTGGGAAATGCGCATTAAAAGAAATACAAATCCTGTGTGTTTCCATTAAATGTATGGACTTTGGTGAAAACTACGAATTCGCACGAGTTTTCTGCAGAACCGTAAACAAAACAAGTCTCACATTCTTCTTCTTCTACATTTTCTGGCGGTTGGCAACCAGCTTGTAAATACATCACCGCCTTCCCGACCCGGAGTGTGGATATCACCATGGAGAGAGGTGCGCTACGTCAGACTTAATTCAAACATAACTGTTTCCATCCCCCGTTTTGCGAATCAACATTTTTTCGAATCAACCAAAACCCGGCTAAAGCGAGCGTATTTTAGTTTGTGCGAATCAGGGGATTTTAATTCGAACTTTGCCGTTTCCATCATAATTTTCCGATGTGATACTTCTAGATGCGCATCTAAACAGGCTGATGGAAACATGGCTACTGTCATTTCTGTTTATCATCGATGCTGCTCTGTTCTGTTCCCAGGGGTCTTTGCTGCTGCTCTCCCTGCGTTAGGCTTTCCATGTAGGCGCATGGAAGGGCAGGGAGGTGTGCTCTCTTTGTCTCAGGCTTTCCACGTAGGTGAGTGGAAGAGACTTTCTACGTAAGAGGAAAAGGCAGAGAGGCCCCAGAACAGAGCCATACTGCCAAATATAATACCAGTTTTCTTTGACTAAAGTATTTATACAGCATTCTTTTTCATTTAGGTTTTTTTCATCAAAGAAAAAATCTGCTGGGGCGTCGGTGGGTTAGTGGTAGAGCAGGCGCCCCATGTACAAGGCTGTTGCCGCAGCGGCCCAGGTTCGAATCCAGCCTGTGGCCCTTTGCTGCATGTCATCCCCCCTCTCTCTCCCCCTTTCATGCTTACCTGTCCTGTCCGTTAAAGGCAAAATGGCCAAAAAATATCTTTAAAAAAAAAAAAATCTGCTAAGCCTAACTGTGTGGCGCTAATGTTTACCCATACTGAAGGTGCTTAGTTGGGAAGCAGTTTCACTCGTGTTTAGAGCGTCAAATACATGGCATTCCTAAGCACTGAAGTCGTCTTTCTTTGTGAAATAAAGCCATGCTTTGGACATAATGCCAGCCGACAGTCAATTTTTAAAGGGTGATATAATTCCGATAGTTCAGAACAGGAAAAAAGGGATAGGCAATTAATCGACTGATATCACCCGCCCCCAAAAAACGATGAACAAAGAAGGGCAGTATTTTGTTGTTGTTTTTTAATGTAAAACATGTATATAAGTAACCTTGAGAATTTTATTATTAGTATATGACAGGGCTAAATTTAGTAATTTTGTGTTTTCAAAATACTCAAAATACTTAGTATATGACTGGACTGTGTTGGACCTGTTGTTCTGGTCCAACCAAAAAATTGACGTAAAAGTAGTACAGTACACTTCGACACAGTAACAGTAGGAGACACCTGCTTTTTCTGGAGCTGTACTCACTGCTCATTTAACACAACCTTCTCCTCCGCAGCTCCAGTTGGCGATGTACGTCCTCATGCGGCTGGTGCAGGCTGCACAGCCATCGGCCACTCTCTGAGCCAAGTTTCACTGATAACGATAGTTTGTAAACCGATAAATCTGATCCCTGCTTTGGATAGCTCCTCCCTGTCCGCAATAACTCCTTCTTGTTGCAAGTTTCCAGCAGCGTAGACGCATTAGTTTGACATCACTGTCTTGCAATGCGCAACTGTCATCACTAAAGAATCAATAAGCTTGGAGCATACAATTCTGGTGGATCAGATAATTTTGATCCACCTGTAACCAGTTCTCAATTCCCATCCCTAACAGTGACTTATAATCATTGGGGGTGCCAAATTTGGACATTTTTAAAATCATATGCATAACAAAGAGCCTTACAGTAAATAGTTCCTCTGCTGCGGTTAGTTAAAAATGTTGCTCACAGCTCTAAAAACACTGTGGCCTGTTGTTCTGAACCGCCCATCTTATCTTTGGGAAATGATAGGGTATAACCTGATTCTCACCTTGGGTCCATCAAATTTATCCCGGTCATTATTTGCCTTCTGTGCCTTCTCAGCCAGTTTCTTCTGCATCTGAGGACCTCGTCCAAAGAAGATGTAGTTGACGAAGGCATATTCCAGCAGAGCAAGGAAGACAAACACGAAGCAGCCCATCAGGTACATGTCTATAGCTTTCACATAGGGGATCTTGGGCAGAGTCTCTCTTAAATGGGTGTTGATGGTTGTCATGGTCAGGACAGTGGTGATCCCTGGAGGAAAAAACAAGAGACTCTGACTCAACGTGTTGAAAATTAAAACTGAAATTACTGCCTTGCAGCAACCGGTCAAGTTGCATTTAAAGTTTGCATCCGTCCAAGATTAGCGTCACCAATTACGTATCTGACCAAATGTCTCCCCCTCTGTTCCTGAGATGTGGCATAACAGCCAGAAAAGTGTTTTTGCACACTTTGTGATGTCACAGTGAAGTTGGCTTTTGACCTTTTGGATATAAAATATCATCACTTCATAATTATGTCCTGTTAGGCATTTGAGTATTTTTTTTATAATTAGCACATGAATTCTTGAGTTACGGCTAAAAGTTAACAGTGACCTTTGACCACCAAATTTTAATCAATTCATCGCTGAGTCAAAGTTGATGTTTCTGCCAAATTTGAAGAAATTCCCTCAAGGTGTTCCTGAGATATTGTGATTATGAGATTGAGATAGACGCAAGGTCACAGTAACCTTGACCTTTGACCACCAAAATCTAATCAGCTGATAGCTGAGTCCAAGTGGATGTTTGTGCCAAGTTGAAAAAAATCCCTCAAGGTAATTTTGAGATATCGCAGTCATGAAGGTGAGACAGATGAGGTCACAGTGACCTTAATCTTTGTCCCACGACCACCAAAATCCTCCTGTTTCCTGCCTAGACTATCATTGGTGCTGAGGCATGAAAAAACAACTAATCTTGAACACAAACTGCATGGTCATAATAAATACAGATGTCTTTTGCTGATTAGAGTGGTCGAATATTTATGTAGATCAATATTTCGTGTAGAATTATTATGTTAGGCAGAAATTCTTTTGTTCTGCCATTTAATCTACAGCTGTGTTACTAATGTCTGTAAAACAGCTGTTGCTTCATCTGTGCAGTGACCTTTTTTAAACCTTTTCAATTGCGCTCTTAGCTTTGTTACTGATGTGTGTTTACGTCATAGCTAATAAATCAAATAATAACCTAGTTAAAGATTCTGCAGTGCCTGGTTTATTCTCTTTTATTAAGAGTTTCTTAAATCAAGACTCTAATTAAAAATCCATTTGTGTAGCATCACAGAGGCTAACATGAGGATACACTCATCAGAGTGCTATCAACTCATCAGAGAGAGCACTGTACTTTTCTTTCAAGGTCTCACCATGAGTCATTTTCCTCAGGTGCAAGCACAAACATTTCCATCAGTCCTGATTATAACCTTGAAAATTGTTCAGATAAAAGTTCTTCCATGCCTCTTCTCGGCAAGTTTGAATTGACTTGGGTTGGAAAAGCAGAAAGCGCTTCACTGTACAGCTCATGTAGCGTACAGCGGGTGAACAGACTCAGCAGATACACAGTAACCAGTAGTGTAGTAATTCTCTGGATAATCTGCACCATCAACAGTAAATGTGTCTGTGTTGTTCTGTGTCTCCTGGATGGCTCACCGACCTGGACGCTGCGTCTATTTCTGTCGACTCAGGCTTACATAATTAAACCAAAAATGTTGCACTGTACAGTGCTGTACTGTATGTGTGGGGGTGTTAAGAGCGCTGTGGGTTTATGGCATTGATTTCTGCAGAACAAAGGGAAGAGCAAGAATTTAAAGTCTCTCAGAGCTCTGAGGAGAGCGTTACTCAACAAATCCCTGAAATATGTTCAGTGCAGCTCTGTAGAGTTTACTGTCTTCGACTATACATCGGTAAAAGGTAAAGGGACTTTGTTATCACACCATTAAAGGCCAGCTCCATGTTTCTTTCTTTATGTCTTTCTGTAGCTCCCAGATCCCAACATTTGAGTTTTGTCAAAAATATGTATATTTTATCATCAAAACATTCTTTTCCCAAGCCTTTCTAAAAACATTTTTCCAAGTGACCTAACGTAAGTTTTTGCATGATAACGTTGCTACATACAAACCTCCTCACTCGCCTAATGTTCCTCTCTGTGACTGATCCAAGCCTTATTTAAGACTTGAGTGTAATCAGTCTTCCAAACACCCTGTATTCTAATAACCACCTAACTGGCACGGAAGCTAGCTAACTAGCTGATCGAGGCAGTGGTAGACCAGCAGCTCCTGTGTTCCGCGAGGTAAAATTACCGTTTTTGTCAAAGGAGTGTGGAGGCTTTCAAGAGAGCGATACAAAGGCTTCAGTTCTGCGTCAGAGAGGGCTGTCTGATGGCAGTGTAAAGCAGTGAAAATATTACACAGACCACAGATGAGTACCTCATCAATATATGCTCACAGAACAATTTGCATGATATCCTATGAATTTGTGCCCTATGAATGATGTTACGTCCTTGACGTATAGTTGTGTAATTAATTTAAAGCTATGGAGGTTTAGGCAGTAAAAGTTGCTGAGATCAGATTTAGGAAGAGAAACATAGTGAGGATGTACCTTAAAATGACTCAAAGTTTACACAGATCCAAACACGCAACTCCAGGGGAAAGTCCTGGGTGAAACTCTGTTTTTTTTGTAACTCATTCACCACCCCAACCTGCCTCCTTACAAGCCTTGTTTACTGCCATCAGTGCATTGGTCACATGATTGCAGCCTTTCAAAATACGTGAGATATATATGAATTTGGCACATGAAAACATGAAAACATGAAAAATGTTTAAATAAAACCTGGAAGAGAACATAGATGGACCCACCCTTTAATATTAGGATTAACTAGCATGCTAACCGCAGTACAAGAACAATGCTACTTCATTATTCCTACTTCTTCTACACTGAATCATTAACTGGTGACTTTTTGCCTGGGACCTGTAGCCTCAGTGTTGAAGCACAATATCCCGTAAGTAGACATTATTAAGACCCATTTTACACAATAGTTGATTTAAAACATGTTAGTCTCTATATACAGACTCTACATTCACTGAATGTCTATATACAGTTACTCTCGTCCATGTTCACCGTAGCAGACCCTGGAGATCTTGCCTACAGAAGAAGAGCGGAAGAGCCCTGGTTTCCGGTTGTAGGCCGGAGGCAGAACATAATTGACGTCACTGCAAACTCTGAATCCATCGCAATGGTTCAGTATATTTACTTATATATAAACGGAAGTAGGAAACGGAAATTCGCCTCCTCCGCCCAAATCAAACCGGAATACCAAAAAATCGGGGCTCTGCCCCCAGAGGCTGTATCACCGTCTGCCGAAAGTCAGACGCCGAATACAGCCGATGGGTTCTGAGAATGAAAACATGTCAACTAGAAACATCACAAAGAAGAGCCGGGGACAGCGCTTTTAATCTCTATAAACAAATTCTGCATGTGTATGTAGAATCTGTCGGTAATGGGACAAGAATTTGGTAATGAAAGCGTTCTGGTTTCTGTTTGTAGTCCAAATAGTATTGACCAATCATATCTGGGCGGCATGTAAACAATTCGTGTGGAGGGGTGGAACACATTGGCCGAAAGGCAATCCTGGAACACACTGACTATCAACTCACGATGATTTAACTTTATATAAGCTTTTTTAAAAATGTATCTGCATTCATAGAGATTAGCTGAAATGTCCGGCACACGGAGGAGAACATCAGATCTGCAAAAAATATTGTCCGTTCATCTTCGTCAGACCGATAGCTGATGGGTTCGGAGATTTAACTGTTTTCAGCAAACTCATGGAGCTAACATTAGCTTGATTAGCCTGTTAGCTACTGCTGATATCCGCCTCAGACAACTGTCATTCATTTCAGCTGCAAAATCAATGATTATCAGCTAGCAATATCGAGCCTGTTTTTGTCGACTCATTTCGTGTATCAAAGAGGCATTGTTTCAAAAACAAGTACAAATTTTCATGATAAATTTGGCACCACCGCTTAGCAAACTATCAGTTACCTGATATACTCTATACACCATGCAGCTGCAATGAGATTCTCAGTAATTACACTGTATGATCTCTTAAAGCCTTACTTTAAACGTCATTTTCCACTGATGTCTGATAGGTATCCCTGCAAATGTAGTTTTCCTCAGGATACTCAAACCACCATAATGGCAGAGGCAGTGGAAACCTACGGTGAATCATCACATAGACGGTGATTGAATTTGGATAGTACAGTAAGTGTAAATGCTCTCTAACTGCATTGATCTCACAGTGTCTCAGACAGCAGTCCTCTCAGTGTGGAGGTGTTACAGCAGACCAACCGTCCCCTGAACAGGTCTGACCCTGCAGTGGTGCCTCCTGATCCGGCTGCTAACCAGGCCCCTCACACGTTCATCTTTACATCACGGTGATCACACAGCTGGGATTTAACTAATGCTGTCATCACATGTTCTTTCTTACAGACACTTTGTGTGCATTGATGCTGAATGAGGATTTCCATTAAGGCAAAGATCAATGCAGCTCGGGGATGGCAGGGTGTTTTCCAGTGGTGAACTGAGCCTTGTATTCGTTTCAATCCCAGACTCCCAGAGGCCAGTGGAAAGCATGAGTCTCCTATTACACCTCAGACAGAGCAGCAGCCTCAAACAGACTGAGAGGAACACACAGTCATGTTAAAAAGTTCATTCTGAATCTGATATTTATCTGTTCACATATGACTAAGGTGTGGGAAGAGGTCAAACTTTGCAAGCCGTTTTGACTACTGAAGAAATGCTGACCAACTCCTCACTACGATGAGCTGGAAAAATCACGTGTGGCCCTGGTTGGTTGAAGCCAGTGGTGTTTCTGACCACCTGACGAATTCCACCAACTCCTAGGAAATATCTTTTTAGCTGCTAAATGCTCCACCATGTGATTTGGTTTGTTTGTCAGCAGGTTAATGGAAAAACAACTGGCCAGTTTTCATGAAGTTCAGTGGAAGGTTGTAGCATGGGCCAAGGAAGAGTCCATTAAAGTTTGAAGTGGGTGGATGCACAAATTATTTTTCACATTTGTCAACATTGCAAGATAGGGCATTTTAGCCTGTTCCCATTCCCAACTTGTTAAATGCAGCCACTGTGTTACTAATTTCTGTGTCAGACACCAACGCAAAAAGACACTTTTTGTGTCAGTTCGAAACACTACAGATAACAACGTAATATAAGGAGCTGGAAACTCCCTATAGGGTGTATGGGAAGGGAGGTGTATGGGTCAAACAAACCTGGACTTTTGCCAGGGAGCCCGCTGTTCGCTTCCTGTGTGAATGTAGAGCTGAACTATGATGTTTTTTTCTGAACCTGACCATGTGCTTCTGTTGCACAAGGAAGTAAACATAAACATGAAGTTTGTTACATACTTTGTAGGATCATTTTGAAACAGACCGTGTGCATCGAGCAGAAACTGCAGGCTGAGCAAAGTATTTCAGACGTCCCACTCTCCAGCAAGACTTTCCAGCTCCTGATGCAACCGAGGTGTTCCCAGGCCAGACAAGATATGTAATCCCTCCAGTGCGTTCTGGGTCTGCCCCGGGGCCTCCTACCAGTGGGACATGCCCAGAACATCTCTAACAGGAGGCGCCCAAGAGGCATCCTGATCAGATGCCTGAACCACCAACTGACCCCCTTCGACACGAAGGAGCAGCGGCTCTACTCCGAGCTCCCTCCAGATGTCTCTTTACCCTAAGCCTTTGGAGTTAACTCATTTCAGCCACTTGTATCCGTGACCTTATTCTTTCAGTCACGACCCTGAGCTCATGGCCACAGGTGGGGGTTGAGACATAGATGGACCAGTGAATCTAAAGCTTTGCCTTCTGGCTCAGCTCTCTCTTCACCAAGAGGAAAACAGTCAGCTGTAGAAATACAATGACTCCGTGTCACAACATATTCACAGGTACCAGTGATCCTCTGGGGCAGTCTGCACATGTAGTTGATCAAACCTAACATAGAAAGCAGTTGTTTCGGAGCTCCCAAGGACAGACAGTGGTTTCATTGGAGAACTGGGACAACTGGGACAACTGGGAGAACGCTTTTTTTCTCAAACTAAGGTGTGGCAATGGAAACGCAAATACAAACTCAAATCCAAATGTGAATTGGCGGCATATAACTCCACCAGAGATAAAAGATATTTGGACTTTATGCTCCACTAGAGCAAGCAATGCACAGCTGGAATGATGAGGCTTCTGGAAATATATCTAGAAATACATATGTAGTGGTTGTGCTGGCAGATTTGCAAGTGTCTTTACTAACAACAGCTTCCTGCTGTGGCTGGAAATTGGGTTGATGAGAGCTGTAAGACTGAACCAAAATAGTCAAGTTTCAGACTGTAAAACCAAAACAGTAAACTAAGACAGAGCATGTGAGTGGAGCGGATTTCCACTCCTCGCTCGCAGACCTGTCACTTTGCGCCACTCATCCGCTCTGCTTGGTTTTGCGCATTCTTCGCTCCGCTCCGGTCCACTCCATCATAAATTTTATCCCGCTCCACTCGCTCACCACTCCGCTCAAAAAAACTGCGTTGTACTACTCTAACTTGTAATCTTTTATTCACAAATAAAACATGAGCTTGGTAGATTCGATTCTGTCTTTCCCCAGGCTACGTAATTTCATTTCATTTAAAAATACCACAACCTAACTCAACTAAAACATAAAGGTAATATTTTGTTTTTAAGCCGACAAAAACAGTGAGACCATAGGTTATTAATTTAAAACGTTTTATTTTTAAATCAAGAGAGACAAAACTGAGAAAACTGAGCAGAACTAGAGCTCCCAAAATTGTCGTCAATCTTCTAAAAGACCTGAGCAGCCAGAATCAGAGTTTACTCCATAGTTTTGAAAGAAAATAGTGTGGGTGTGCGCAGGTGCAAAGATGCATTCTGGGTGGGGCATGAGCGACCGGAGCAAAACTGGAGCAAGAGATAAGGCTCCGCTCCACCTTTTAAAAAAATAGCCGCTCCTCGCTCAACACAAAATCCTCCCGCTCCACTCACGTGCTCTGAACTAAGAGAGGCCAAAAAATGTCATCCGAGTCATAGGACATTACAGACTGAAGTGAAATTTTTCTGTGGATTTGTCACAAGTGACGCCTTTAACATTGCAAACATTATTTGATCAGTTGTTAATATAAAAATGTTTATTGGTGCAGCTCAAACTGTGAACACTGCACTGCACTACTCTGAGGCCTAAAATGCATGTTGAACTTTGATATTAGTTAAACTTAGCTCTCACACACTCATGAGAGTCCACACTGACTGTGGAAATGAAAGGATCACTTCCAGTCAGTTTTAGAAACATAAATAAAATCGGAAAGGTCAGCTCCCCTGTTTATGCTCTCCGCTGGCCGACAACATCCCACCTATCATCCTCTCAGGTCACAGCGTGGAAAATTACATGAACTTGACATGATCTTCCGACAAACGCTCAATCAACTGTACAGTGTCTCTGAGGGGGAAGAGAGGCCATCAATCATAAATATATCTCACATAACAACACTGTCACAGTTTATGGTGTGTAGCCCTCCATTAAAAACGTCCTTATAACCTTCCACATGCAAGCATCTCTTCCTTTTCTCCCCATCTCCAGATTTTAACCCCTCTACTACTGCCTGTGTGAGCGAGGTGGTGTACAGTGATAGTGAAGTATTGGCAAATTGCTGGTTTAAGTGCTGAGGGAGGAGAAAGAGGAGATTTGCATGTCACGTTCTGAAGAGAAAAGTGGAGCTGGAGCTGAAAAACGAGCATCTTTACAGCGTTATGTCTCAAAAACGTGAACATAAAAGTTCAAAAGAGTTGTTGTCAATGCAAATATCACAGTAATCTTTCAGTGGGTAGTTTCTTCTTTTAACAAAAGATGTTAAACGTGCGTATTGCTGCACCTTTTCCTCTGAGATCTGCTCTGTGTGTCTGATTTGTTTGAACTGATTGCACCTGATCCTACACACCTGTTGTAAATATGCTGCACTGTGGCAATTAATGAGCCTGCACACTGAGGGAGGCACTAACTGGAACATTAGTGGTTATTCTGCATGGTAAATGAATAAACATACAACAAATCAGAGCTCTGACATATTTTAAAATGTACCTACAGGTGTGACACATCATTAACAACATGTAAGATCTAGCTTTGGAGAATGAACACTGAGAGTATAAGATATTGTCCTCTCAGTGCTATTGATCATCAGGAGAGCTGGACACAGGTTGCAGGTTGACTTTCCATGTGTGTCTCTCTCTAAGGTTGATATTGCTTATGTAACTTAGTTGATACCAGTGCAGTTTGTAGTTTATGGACACCAGTGAGATGTTATATCATTTGTCACATAATATTTTTAATTCTTCAGTTTTATAAATTAATATGTTGTATTTGTTTCAGGTAAACAGTTTCAATGAGGGGAATTCTGATGATGCAACCACCGCTCCACCCGGCTTGGTGTTAGCGAGATGCTGGAAACATTTTTCTACCAATGAGGGAAATTCTGAAAGGCTGGTAACATTAAATCTAGTGTTCTGCTGGTGTCTGGCTTTTTTAAAGTAAATCAAAACATTTTTTGTCAAAACCATAATACTGCAACAATTTTAACCACCAATTTCAGGCGTTGTTTACACGGATACTGATACAAATAAAAACAGATTTTTATTTATCCTGTATAAAAAAAATTTGGGTTTACACGATCAGTTGTGAAAACGATATCCCTGTTTACACGAAAACGCAAAAATGGCAGGTTTTGCTGCAATTAGCATGTCAGGCCAGTAGGTGGCGATACACCATATGTCAAACACCATAGAGGAATGTTCTGCGCATGCACAGTGATTTGTTTCCCTCTTGGCTCTAGTGTAGAGCCCTGCACGGGACTGTCTTCTTCATCCCGCTCCTGCCTGCTCCCGCTGAGTTTCTGACCATTACCGCCCACAACCGCAACGTGTGTGTTACACTCCCGCCCGCTCCCACAAAACTCTGAGAATTTATGCCCGCACAATAATAGAGATGCATTGATTTTGTGTCTGTGACAGCTGAGTGAGTGACAGCTTATTCTGCTAGAGCACCAACATATGCTGTCATGTCTTTCTTCCCAAAAAAGGGAAATCAGAATTTCGAAACAAAAAGAAAGAAAGAAAACTGACTTTGAGAGAGAAACGTAGATCAAGTGAGGAAGGGTGGGCGGCCCACAGAGACTGCCAGAATTTTGTGCTACACACCTCGCCGATGGTGTCAGTTTGAAACGCTGCTGGTAACAATGTAATAAAAGGAGCTGGAAAGTCCCTTGGGAAGGTGTGTGGGTCCAACAAACCCTGGACTTTCAGCTGGCAGCTGACTGTTTGCTTCCTGTGTGAATGTAGAGCTAAACCATGATGTTGTTTTCCGAACCTAATCACACGCTTTTGTTGCACACAGAAATTAATATGAGGTGTTTTACCGAAGTTTATTCTGCAAAAAACTAAATGGCGGCGCGGTGTGTTTTTGTCTGCGTATTCAGATCTGTGTCAAGCAGAATATGTGTACAGTTGACAAGAGTAAATCAACATTGGATCACGTTATATGTGCGTTTCAATAATGTTTACTGCTGCC
This sequence comes from Epinephelus fuscoguttatus, assembly GCF_011397635.1. Classification (NCBI taxonomy): domain Eukaryota; kingdom Metazoa; phylum Chordata; class Actinopteri; order Perciformes; family Serranidae; genus Epinephelus; species Epinephelus fuscoguttatus. Next base: position 38,266,112 of record NC_064761.1, read on the forward strand.
ATTCTGCCATTCACTAAGCACTTTGCTGCACTTAAAATACTTTAATATTTTTTTATCTATTGAGTTTTTATCCTCACTGAGTGTCCTGTGTCTTGTGCGATGACAGTAAAGGCTTTCTAGTTCTAGTTCTACATGTCCTGTGAAAACGTAAGCGTACTGTGAAAATGCACAGTGCATGTAACAAGCGTAAATTGACACAGCGTCCTAGAATGTCAACAACAGATGTGGGAGAATACCTAGCATGTTATATATTGATGTCAACGTACACTGACAAAATGACGATATTTGACGAGTTGGGATGAAAATGTGTTGGAAATACACACAGATAAACACTTGACTCAAACTAATCTAATCAAAAGATTCAGGTCTCTCTGTGTTGATGAATAAGAGCTAAAAAGCTTTTTAATTGTTGTTCCTTTCAGCAGAATATGTCAGATTCTCTTTGTTTTTTCAAACAATATCGCCCAACCCTCCCCAAAAATCACCCACACAGTGCTTTGTGTCTCAGAACTTTTGTGCAATTGTGGTGCAAACATACTCTGTTGTATAACACTGAACCTAACAATGAGTCTGTAGCATCACATCATATGTGTCTGCTTTTCCACAGATCCTTTTTTTCTTTATTTCTAAACCCTAGTGTTTCTTGATTCCCTGGAAATCCACCTACAGCCACATTTACCATCAGCTCCACATTCAGTCTCTGTGGAGCTGCAGAGTCTCCACTTTGATATCAGAGCTTTAAAGTCTTGTGTCTGTTCGCAGGCCTGCGGGCCCATACTATCAAACACAAAAGACATCTGACTGAAGGTGAAACTACAGAGCGGAGGTCAATCTGCTGCACGGGACACATCATACCTAATGCAACTCTGGCAGCCGAGGCATCGTAATTTATCCAGAATGACACCCAGGATAGGATGGTGATGAGGATGGAGGGCATGTACGTCTGCAGGATGAAGTATCCGATGTTTCGCTTCAGCTTGAAGCTCAGAGACAGTCGAGGGTAGGCACCTGCAGGGGAGGACAGTGCAGAAGAAAAAGCCCTCTTTAATTCAAGAGGAACAAGGGGATGTCTAGCACTTTGTTTTGGTTCCTATGGCGATGGCCTCATGAACTGGTTTCATCACCATGGAAACAAGCGAGCGCGGTTCAAATTGCAAATCATCTTATGAAACTTAGCCTTGAGATTTTTTTTGCATGCACATGCACCACAGAGCAGAGCAAAATATAAAACTTCTGTTAGCACACTCACATATACAGTGTTGAAGGGGACATACTGTATGCTTCTCCGTTTTCTGTTATATATATAATGTCGGATGTTCATATTAAACATGACCAAAGTTTCAGATAAGGAGGTAAACATGTAAACGTAAACCGGTGAGCAAAAATGTCAGGCTTCAAACTGCTCTGAATACTCTGTTGTGTTTACATTAAGCCCAGTTCAGACAAAGATTTATGACGAGACAAAACAGGCAACTACTTGCACTGCGCCGTTCCGTAACGTTCTGAAAACCTGCTGGTTCACACCAATGCAACTAAATGAGATGGTGTATCATCTCTATGCAACAACTCTCTGTACTTCTGTTCTGATTTGCAGCTTTTCAGACTTATTTTGTGGCTGAATATAATTTGTAGCTCCTTAAAATATGAATGGAGATAGTGATAGTGAGATACTGGCTACAGCTGCATCTGTTGTAGCTGACCACTTTACAGTGCTGCAACTTTTCTCTGCAACATCCTAAAACAGTTTCATCTAGTCGCGAATCATTGGTCTGAACTGGGTTTTACACAAACTGTTACACGTAGCTACATGAAAGGGAAACATGTAATCTTGGTTACTGACATTGTTAATTTCTCCCTGATTTCGAATCATATTCCTGCTGGAACATTTCCAGTTGTGAAGATTTTGGTTTAGAAGCGTTTATTGGTGATCTTTCACATTCGAAGGTGCTATACTGTCACAGTTATTCCCTGGCTGCCATGATGGTGCAGAGATGTGGTCCCTGCCTTTTCTGGGAGGGGGACATAAAAAGGCAGGTGCTAAAATGGAGCGTCTTAGACAGAGTATGAACACAGTTTTTTTCTTACAGACAGTATGAAGAACATTAAGCTAATAAAATTAAGCTGCTAGCTGCAGCTTTATACTCTTTGCTCTGGTAAGACAGAGGGCGCATCGCTTGTTGCAAACTGCAAAAAATGCAAGCCGCACTGTACTGCTTTTATTGGTTGAGAGTGCTTTTGGCAGCTTGCTGCGCCTTTTTTAAATTGTTGTTCAGCAACTACCAAATCATCTGTCCTAGCATAACTGCTAGTTTGCTGTGAAGTTAACTCCAAAATCGGCACCTTAAAATGGACAGGCATAGGACGCTTGGGCTGTTCCCAAATAGTACATTGGACATAGGGAAGCAAACATTTGTGTGGGTACATCTGTGAGGGAATTTTGTTGTGTTACAGCCTTCAACCTTGGTCATAAAGAAAATGGGTGACAGTTCCTTCTGAGGTTTCTACCATTTTTTCCCCTGTTAAAGGTTTTTTTTGGGGGAGTTTTTCATTATCCGCTTTGAGGGTCCAAGGACAGAGGGATGTCATATGCTGTAAAGCCCCCTGAGGCAAATTGTGATTTGTGATATCAGCTTTATAAATAAAAATGAACTGAATTGAATTACGCTTAAAGTGATAGTTCAGGTTTTTGGACATGACGTTGTGTGAAACGCTGACCATCTGTAGCTCTGATGTGACGGTGTCACTACTGTCAATGAGCCTCCTGCTCTGAGAAATGGCCCGTAGCTTACTGGAGAAAAAGTAGTTCTGAAGATGTACGGGGGACACGTAACCAAAAGGTTTTAAGCTACAAAAAAGTATGCATGTGTTTTGTTAGACTATTTCAATAATTGTAAAACATCCCTGCATTACGTCAGACCTTGCTATCAATTGGGACTATTTTCTGGCCAGTATCACTCCGCTGTGCAGGCCCGCAAGACAGCACGCCAACAGAAATCAATCAGACAGTTCATCACCACGCCGTGCAGGTGCGCAGGATAGCAACGGCTAACGAAAACTTCATCGGCTGTTTCCAACAGAGATCCAGTAGGCTATTATTAGTGAGGAAAAGATGTACTAGCCCTATATATACCTGCTACTACAGCGCGAACACCGGCTCACGACACACCCTCGTCAGCTGCTGTAGGTAAACAGAGGAATACCAAAATGGTGCGAACTTGTGATTTCCCCAGCTGTGGGAATAAAAACATCGCCGGCTCCCAATTCCATCGGTTTCCTGTTACAGATGTAGCCCGTAGTTAGTGTGAGTGTGGTTGCTGTGCTCACACCTGCTCAAACAAACTGCACTTAGGGGGAAAATGAACTTGAGCTCAATTGAACAGAACCAAACAGGGCAGGTGTGAAAGCATCCTCAGATCAACCTGACAGGTATGACTTTAACTGTTCCTAACAAGGCACTAGACTGTGTATGAGACAACACTCTGTAGTCACAAAGCAGTCTCTGTGAACACTCGGTGACCTTGTTGCCCTACAATAGTTCTGTAAGCTGACTGAGTGACTAAACACACACCTGTGTTGCTCCTGGTGTGCTGGACTAACCCTGCTGAGATGTTAAAAGCATCTGCAGACTCCCCTCAGAGTTTATCTGCATCAAGATCTGAGCTTGATTGTAATGAGCTCTAATAGCCCTGATCGGACAATATCCATCCTACATTAAATCAGCTGCGGGAATAATCACTGTTCTGGTGCCTTTGAGTTTTTGTATTATAAGAGAATAATTCATGCTGTCGGCACTCTGCCTCATGAATACATTATATTCCTGTAAGTACAGCCCCCGTTCTTTTATCAAGAGCCTGAATCATTATTCCCAGTTCTGGTGTTACAGTGAGAGGGGTCATGGTATGATGCAAATCCCAATGCAAATTAGAAAAGCCTAATGTGTTGCAGGGAAACAAAACACAGGAGATCCGCTGATATTTGGGTGCTTTATGTGAAACTTTAAAGGCCCTGAAAAAATGTTTCTCAATCAGCATCTCACTGTGAGTGATGGGAGTCAGGTGAAGACACATCTGTCTGCCAAAGTTAGAAAAGTTTTGGTTATTTGCTGTGAGATATTTCTATATTTCTCTATATTGAAGTGGGCGGGGCTTTGTTGGATACATGTGATGTCACATACTTCTGTGCACCAATCAGGATTCAGACTTAAAATCTTTAAAGGCCCTGAAAAAATGTTTCTCAATCAGCATCTCACTGTGAGTGATGGGAGTCACGTGAAGACACATCTGTCTGCCAAAGTTAGAAAAGTTTTGGTTATTTGCTGTGAGATATTTCTATATTTCTCTATATTGAAGTGGGCGGGGCTTTGTTGGATACAGGTGATGTCACATACTTCTGTGCACCAATCAGGATTCAGACTTAAAATCTTTTGTTTTGTTTGGTTGTTCGGCTACATCCAATCAAACCTGATAAAAACACACCCACACAGTCCTGATGAAGCACATTAGCTGAGCATTAAACTCTTCATAAATAATACCCATGGTTTTAACTTTGATGTTTCTTATTTAGTCATGAATATTTAATGTTATGGAGAAATACTTTGGAGCTGCTTTAAGGGCATGAAAATGAACATAAACTCCAGTGAAAGGGGAATTAGAAGTTTTAGCAAAAGTGAGCAAAATGTCTGAAAGAGTTATACAGCACTCAAATGGCATGACTGTGAACTCACCTGTGGAAAAGACCACGTTCCTGGAAACCAGTTTGTAGTCGACTATGGAGAACTGAGGGAGCTCGATGCGTGTCACCCCGGTCACAGCAGTGTCTCCTCCTTTCCAGTAGAACTCGATATCATCTGTTGTGTAACCATCTGCATCCATCCTGAATCCAAATCCATCCATCCATCCATCCATCCATGATCCATCCATCCATCCAGAAAACAACAAGAGAATGTCTTCTAACGCAAGAAATACCCAGTTTATTTAGTCATTGTCATGTTCTTATTTACAAACATGTCTGTATTTCAGTGTTTATAGCCTATATCCATCCATCCATCCATCCATCCATCCATCCATCATCACCAATCCATCCATCCCTGTCTCTAAGGCTGAGCCCAGTCACCCTTCTGAGGACAGTTCGCGCTTGCCCGATTTCATTCCTTTGGCCTATATCATCCATCCATAGCTTATATCATGAATCCAGTAAATCCAGAAAGCTTCTCCATCTCAGCCTCCTCCATCCTCCTCTTCACCACCACGGTCCATTCATCCTTCCATCCATCCGATGCTTGAACTCCCTACCTTGGGCCAGTTACTTACTCCCAACCTGGACGGGGCAGTCCACTGTAGTCTATACCTTATATTGAAATCTGTTCAGTCACAAAAAACCCTACAAATGGGATTTATATCTTCTTATCTGATGGGACAAATGAGCAGACATTATTCATCAACTTCTGTGAGGAAGATGACAGCACTGTGTACATGATAGAATGTTTCCATGGCAATGGACTTGAGGCCTGTCTATCTGCGGCTTGTAGTCTCTACCCTCACAGACTTCACATTCATTCATTCATTAAAATCCTGCTTATCCTGTAAGGGGTCGCGGGGGGCTGGAGCCTATCCCAGCTGACATTGGGCGAGAGGCGGGGTTCACTCTGGACAGGTCACCAGACCATCACAGGGCTGACACACAGAGACAGACAACCATTCACACTCACAGTCACACCTACAGTCTTTCATTATACTCAAGGAATTATCTCAGTTTTTTGATTTTTCGTTCACCATGGAGGCATGCGAGAAAATAAAGTTTTCCTCATGAATTCAAAGTAACACGGGGTGAGTAACTGATATATAAACAGTCGTTTTGTGGGTGAAGTATTCCTTGAAAAGTGCAGTCGTCTCATTTTGTTGGAGAGCTAAAATTAATAATGTATTTTTATTTGCTTAAGTGAAGTCTGGGGGCCTCGTAGCTACTGCTGATTTACAGTAAGTCGTATGAATCACACAGACTCGGCTGACTGTAAATGCTGATTGCATGAGATGTAAATCTCTACGGGGATGTGTGTCACTGCAGGAAGACAGACTGACATGCATGCATGGGATCTATAACTGTAAATAGTTTGACGGCAGCCAGACACGTCATCCTGACTGATGAAGCCGGACTAATCATCCCTGTGCCCTACTATGGAAATCACCGTCTGCTTAGAAACTTTCAGGATAGACACAGGAGCGCTCACTGAAGAGGGTGAAGCAAGCAATCTCATCGAGATGTGACAGCTTAATAAATCGAAAGCAATTTAGCAGGCGGTGCAGTTTCTGTCTGCACGAGATGAGGAGTGTGAGAACTTTTTTATGAGAATCACGGCGCTGTTCATATTTTTTAAAGGGTGAAAAAGTGGAGCTGTCTGCTGTATTTCTTTACTAAGCACAAGATGTGAGGCTTTAAACTTACAACTCTCAATTTCCAGAGTGCAGTTCTGTTCGTCCAGCGGGTACCTCCTCAGATCCATCATGCAGGCTGCTGTCGTCGTGATTCTGGGTCGAAACAAAACCATGAGAGGGGGATACATTACTTGGGTGACCTTGTTTTAAATGGTGTGTCGCACATTATCAAAGCACACTGTCAAACAGAGGAAGATACAGGAGTAAATTCAAAGAGATGTGCTCCCTTACAGTTTAGAGACGAGATAAAACTCATTTTAAATAGAACGAATCATTACAGCGCGGCACAAACATCCTGGAAATGCAACGACATTCATTATTATCTGTTTGAAAGTAAGACGCTCCGTCAATTACTGCTAATGGCACTTGCAGGCTTTTCAGAACTGCAGTCCCAATAAACATATGAGCGAATTATGCGATATGAGCTGATGTGAGACCCGCTGTAAGTTCTGAGAATTGCAGCTTAAATGGCTTCAACAGAACAAATCAAACATTTAGCCACTTTATGTGTCTTTGGCGGATTGGGTAGCCGTGATAGCCTAAAAGCAGAGAGTAAATGAAATACATCCATTTCTCCATGATGCATATGTAATCTGTGTTAGTCCCATTTAGATCAGACTGGAGAGTGTGAAGGGAGGGAAGTGATCCCATCACATTTACTATCTGTCTAATGGAGATGCATATGCAGTTTGTGTTAGTGTTAATAAAAGTGTATCAGATATGGACTTAATCAGGATATGGGGCACATAATGGAAAGTGTAGATAGGCCTTTAGCTGCAGTGCTTAAATCTGTCTTCAAGTAGTTGCGCCATATTTTATTATGTAATTACCTCGGCTTGTTTGTTTGTTAGCAGGATTATAGATAAACTACTGGCCTGATTGTCATGAGACTTGGTGGAAGGTTGTAGAATGGGCCAATGAGGATCACATTTAATTTTGGAGCAGATCTGAATCACAGGTCAGATACACAAATTATTTTTCACCTTCGTTAACATTGCGAGATAGGGCATTTGGCTTCTCAAAGGGCCCTTCTAGATGACCACTAGACTGGAAATTAATGGAGATCATGTCAGAATTATACCGTAAAGTCTCATATAGGAGCTGGTTTTTCAATTTACTGCCGGGGCAGTGGCTACATTAACAGATGCAGTAAAAAAAACACAACAACAAAAAAACGGCTGGGTAAAACTAGAGCTACCACCTTGCTGTTGTATGCCCTCGCACATCCGTCAAATTGTCAAGTAGCAGTTACAGTTTACATCCATGTCTGTAAAAACATTGATGCTTCACACACATCTTCGCCCTGCAGCACAGAAGATCTATACAATCAGCACAGTTTCAAGGTGGACACCCAAGATTTGTGTCACCAATTCAGTATTGAACCAAATGTCTCCCTTCTGTTCCTGAGATATGACGTTGAACAATGGTCAGATAAGTGTTTTTGCAGAACATTATGATGTCACAGTGAAGCTGACCTTTGACCTTTTGGATATAAAATGTCACCACTTCTCATTTTATCCTATTAGACACGTGTGAAATTTTGTCATAATTAGCGTGTGATTTCCTGAATTATGGCCATAAACATGTTTTGTGAGGTCACAGAGACCTTGACCTTTCACCACCAAAATCTAATCAGTTCATTCTTTAGTCAAAGAAGATGTTTGTGGAGTGTCGGTGGCTTAGTGGTAGAGCAGGAGCCCCATGTACAAAGCTGTTGGCGCAGCGGCCCAGGTTCAACTCCAGCCTGTGGCCCTTTGCCGCATGTCATTCCCCCTCTCTCTCCCCCCTTTCACACTCAGCTTTCCGATCTATTAAAGGCAAAAATGCTCAAAAAATATCTTAAAAAAAAGAGGAATTTTTTTTTGAGAAATTCCTCAAGGTGTTCTTGAAAAATGCATCAGGCAACGTTAAAGTGAACTTGACCTTTGACCACCAAAATTCAATCAGTTTAATGTTGAACCCAAATGGACGTTCATTTCAAATTCGAAGAAATACTACTGACTCCGGAGTCACTCTGACGAGGTCTTTGACCTTTCATCTATGATCATTAAATTCTAATCAGTTGATCATGAACTTAAAGTGGATGTTTGTGCCAAATTAAAAAAAAAATCCTTGAGATATTCTTCAGATATCGCATTCATGAAAATGAGACGGATGCAAGGTCATGATGACCTTGACCTTTGAACTATGAGCACCAAAAAGATGTGACAGACAGACAGACGACCCAAAAACGTAATGCCTCGGGCCAGATAAAGCTGACGCAGAGGCATAAAAACCACACAGAAGGGGATAAAATTACTTGTAGACAGTAACAACTGCTAACATCGTAAAGTCAGTACAATAACTAATTCCATCAGTACAGCAACAGAGTCATGTTATACTCACTCCTCTGTTACTCTCTTGTTCTCTTTATAACAGAAATAAAGTCATACTCTGATTAATTCCAGTTGTCTGTCTCTGCTGTACTCCTGATCCATGTTAAACTACCCTCAACAAAACTTTTCACATTAAAAGCCTACCTTTAAAGAGAAAAGCAAGAATTGTATTGTGGAATTTTGAAAAAAATGTTAACTTTCAGTCATGGTTCAATTATGGTGCTCTTTATTTAGAAGACCTCTGTTTTTAATCTGCTCTTAAATTTGGCTTAACATCGTTTTTAATCCTGTTTTGTGAAGCCTGTTGGGTTGCATATTTGCATGAAAAGTGCTGTACAAATAGTTATTATTATCATTATCATGACAATTTGTATTACTGTTATTGCGTAACTTAACATTGTTTTAGGAAACAACAATCCTGGAACCTAACAGCTATTGGTCTGATGACAATTTAGCCTCTGGGGGCAACGGGCAGTATTATGGGGTTTTCTGGTGTAGCCAACAGATATTCAGATCATGAATATTTGGGCCAAGACTTCCTCTTCCATGTTCCCATCATTGTTAACAATCTGAGCATCCAGAGATGGGAGCATGATGTTGGATTAGAGAGACGACTAAGATCTATAATCTGATATCTGCCTTAAAAAGGGCTAATAAAAAGCTAAATCATAGCAGTACAACAGACGATGGGTCCCGAGATGCATTCGGCTCTTTTGCTCTCTATACTGACTGTTTATCTGCATGCAACCAAAGCCCGCTCAAACATGATGGGTCAATACCACTTGAACTACAAACAGAAACCAGAAGGCTTCCTATACCAAAATCTCATCTCGTTGCCTACAGATTCTGCATTCATATGCAGATATCTGTTTACAGAGATTAGAGAAGGAGGCTTTATTGTAGTTCAGAACAAAAGAAGCCTCTTGGATGAGAGGTGAAATGTCTTCAAGAAACTTGGGCCAGTCCAGTTGCCTACGACATAGCACTTAAGATTACCATGAGCTGGATGACTGAGAATCTTCATTAACATGACCAGGAAAAAGATTTTGATCTTGCATTACCTGGGAACAGTTTAGTCTAATATTGAGAATTTGTTTTAACGACAGTGCTCACCTGAGGCCGTAGAGAACGGTGCCATCCGGGTGTAGTCGAATCATTCGGTTCTTAACCGTGACACCGTGAACAAAGGACTTCTTGTCATTGAGGAAGTAGGTGTCTGGGACCCAGAGCTGGTCTGCTACTCTGTTGTCCAGTGTCAGGTTGAGAGGGATCCCTGCATAGGCCAGTCTCTTATCTCTCCAATACTGCTGGAAGTACATCGTCAATGTGTAGTCCTGCAGAGAGTAAAACAGCATAATGCAGCTACACTCAACAATAAAAATCAGTCAGAGAAATGCAATTATACTACACGGCAGATACAGTGTAAATAAAGTCATTTTGTTCCAGACGTTTGCAATTTCCTCAGGCCAGAGTTGCCGACATTATCCAAACTGAAGCCCGACTTTCTTACAACGTTATCACATTCAGCGCTTAATGTCTGCAGCCCAGAGCTCGGGATGGATTTTGTGTAACAAAGGTGATATTTATAGAATCGTCCAGCAACTCTGATTCTCATCAGTTTGCCCAGGGTGACCATATTTCAAGGCCTGACTCAACGAGAAACTTCTCTCAGCTGGTCTGTGGACGAGACTGGCACTGGCCCTCAGACTATAGATTTCCATTACTGCAGGCACAGCATCAGCGCTACTGTAGGTTTCAGCTGAGTGACTGACCACTGCAACCAGCATGTCAAACCCACACTGCATATCTCAAGGATAGATAGATAGATAGATAGATAGATAGATAGATAGATAGATAGATAGATAGATAGATAGATTTCATTACATATTACCAGCCATACATGCAATGACATGAGGCCATTTCAATAATTTATTGGACATTCATTTGCAGCTCGCTCCACAAGTGGATCCATCAAACACAAAAGCTTTTCAAGGCCTTTAATGGAGCTCTTTACTAGCTCGCTTGGCTTTGTTCTGCTGACTAATGTTCTCTTAAATAAATAAGCAGGTCTCAGGAAATAAACAAAAAACTTGGCGGTGCAGAAAATGCCTACATCTCAATCCTTGGGTGCGATCGCATATGCACAATAAAGTGTTAGAAAACACCCTGATTTCCTTTGGATGTAAAAATCAAAACCAGTATTTCTCTTTTTCACAAATAACTAATTATAAATACAAGGTAAGTCTGTGTGGTCCCTCACTTTGGGAACTGCTGACATCATTTGGAAAATAAAGAGTTGCATTATTTTTGCACCGTGCACACTGATGCAGAGGTGCAGCTGCATCATGCACGGCTGACAAACTGTAGGTCTGTTTTGTGTTTGGAGTGAATTACACTACGAGGTTTGACTGACAGTATAATATAATGTAATATTGATTCCCATGAATAATTCAGTGTGTATGTACAATCAGAGGACATATTTATTCTCCTACACTATGTTTAAAAGTTGCCTCTGGTTACTGTGTGAGTTGTCACCCATTTAAAGTCCAGATGAAATGAAAAACGTATTGTTAACCCTTTTTAGATCAGATCCCTGGTCAGACTGTGGTCTTACCTAACAATATATGCTCCCAAAAAATAAATAAATACATTTCTTCGTTTTCTTTCCCTATTTGGTTTGGTTAAATCTAACGCAAGTTCGTTTGCCCCTTAAGTTAGGTTCATTTGGGCAGGTGTGAACACCAAAGCAACCAGACCAAGTCACAGTCTGGTTACAAACAAACTCTGGTGAGAAGGTGTTCCGACCTCGATCCGAACTGCAGTCACATGACACATTGTTTGGGTTAAACATGAGCATGTTACAGTCCTGGAGGATTATTAATGTGCACCTCCTCCTGTACTGCCTTAATATGCACATTCAGCACATCCAATGCATCAAAACATTGTTTTCTAGTTGGAGCCGCGCCTCGTTTTCAAACTGTATGGTTTGACTAAAATGAACAATGACAGCAATATAGTCCACGATGAGCAGCGCTAAAATCAACCTGCGTAGTTGTCCCTCCATTGTGACATTAGAAAGTGTCACATTTATCTTGCAAGTGTACTCTTCTTCAACGTTTGCTTTACTTCCTGGATTTTTCCCACATGGAAATTCTGACCAATCAAGAGCAGCTTTCTCACAAAAGGCATTTGATCTGGTCTGCTTGTAAATGCTGCTGTAAGAACACGAACCAACTCCAGGCAATTATACAACTTTGGAACAAAATCAGTCCCTGATTCAGACCAAAGGAGACGACTCTAGGTCTGGAAGCACCCTCGGTCTGCAACTTTTAGCCGTTCCAAGCTAAGATTAATTTAGCTAGCTAGCAAAAGCATGCTATGTCAGTGTCTTGTGGGCTTGGGCACTACTAAGGTATTGTGGTATTTTAGGGCTATTCAACGGTCTTTTATCAAGGATGTTTTCTGTAATCACAGAATTGTAATTCTCACCCACATCGCCTCAGTGAAACCAATCAATCATCCCCATGTTCTATGATAATGCACCAGCTACTGAGCCTTTCGCAAAGTGCATATCAGATTTTAGCGCCCATGTGTTGTACCCTAATGATATGACGCAATATGATGCTGTGACTTCTCCTTTCGTTAACCTCCTTGCAGTATACCAGGATATTAAGAAATCCTGAAGATTTTCACAACTGTCAAAAATACAGATGCACTTCTTGTTAATAAACTGATACGGTGATGCTTTATTGTAGTGCACAGCACACGCCACCAGAGGTCAGTCTTCACTGCCAGAGGAGGCAGCCAAGCTGAGAAAGATGGCGACTGCGGATGGTGGAGATAATATTACAGAACTACCAAAAAGCTGGCCAGCAGCAGCATGCAGAGCGAGCACATGTTCACATCTAACTGTGTGAATTAAGGATTTATCTTGTCTGAACCAAAGCTGGTGATTGTCGGAACAGTGGAAAGACTAACCAAGATGATTTTGGTGAGATTTTGTTTTGTTTCCATCGACTTTGAATGAATTGTGTCTGCCATGATTAGATTAATTCAGGGGCCTGCAATCAATTTTACACGATATCAGTAAATATCCTTAGTTTCTTTTTTTTGGCTGCTTACCATTTCCTGCCTGACGCTCGGACACTAGCACTGTTTAAATGTTTAGGAAGGGGGTGCACTTGGATGGAAATTGCGACACAGATGTTCCATGGTAATTTTAAAAATAAAGGTATGTCTTAAAGATGACGTATCAATGTTTTTCACTTTGCATCTTTAATACTGGATCATTGATCACTGAATAGATATACTGGTTGATATAGTGACTGATGCATGGTTACAGCCCTCGTCACAAAGATATGAAGGTATGAAGCCTAGTGTCTTTGTTTCCCCAAAATGCCATGACGACCGGCCTTCTGGCTAGAATTTATTCCGTTTGGGGAGAGTGGTGTCTGTCACCTCCACATTATGCATAAGGCATGTTACAATGGACTGCTTCAGCAACTAATGTCACATGGAGCATATGATGGACTTTCTCGCCCTGACAGATACTATTTTGTCTGTGTTACATCACTGTAATAACATGCTCAGCTTTCAACAATCAAATGAAATTCCTCCCAACTTTATATCCTGTCTGCCTATCCTCTTTCACTCTAAAACACGTCACGATGCTTTGCCACTTATAAAATGAAATGACTACATTTCTTCGAAATCTGAGTGTAAAAACGACCATAGACATTTTTCCACATTGTCAGAGTAAGTGTTGGTTCTGTAGTAATCAATGTTCCACAGTATGTTTCCAGAAAATTCTTGGCTTGAGACTTGGCTTTTTTATTTTTTTGAGTCTTTTTAGCCTTCGCCCTCCCAACTCTCGTTCACCCCCTGTGAGCTGAAGATGCCCTCATTACGCTCTCTCCCACATGCAGCTGAGGTGTGGGCTGGGTGAATCAGCTTTACACAACAGCTCTCATACTACAGAGATGGAGCCCATCTACCAACCCTCTCACTCAACGTCTGGACCACAACTATTTCAGTCTGTTGGAGATCTTCAGATCCCACCTGGGCAGGAGTCCTTGGCTTTCCTTAAACATTTCTTTAGCATTTTAGAAACAAATCCATACCACGCATCATGGTGACTTTACACAGAGTACAGCACACCCTCAGTGCTCCCAGCACCTTGTGCAACCTGCAGGGTCCCACAGGGCTCTATTCTAGGTCTCAGTGTGTAGCCCACAGAGGGTTTGTGCACAAGGAGACACCCTCTGAAGCCTCACTGGAGGTCAGTGTTCATGCTCTGTGAAGCTCTTTGTTTTTCAAGCACTTAGAATTAGTTTTAAGATTATTAATACTGGTGATGCCACAATAAAATCAATGTTGAATGTATCTATGATACAAATAAGGAAATTTAACTGTAATCCTCTAAATCCACTTCAGAGAAAATACACTATCTAAACTCTACTAAATGGCAGCGCTAGAAATATTAACAAATAGTAGTTTATTACAGATATATAAGTATTGACTACAACAATACATTTCAGTACAGAAAGCCAGACATTGCTGCCATTACAGTGCATAGTTTTTCCACCAGAGAGCACTGACAAGTTTTTTTTCCAGTCGTCACATAATGGCCATCAGTCAATAGATAATAGGCCTTCTTCATTATGACATTATAACAGGTGAGGCAAAGGTGCAAATAATACCTCCATTTTAGGGTCCTTGTATTGTGCATGGCTTACTGGGACCCTTAAATGGAACCTATTATGCTAATTTTCAGGTTTATACTTGTATTTTGGCTTCCTACTAGAACAGGTAATGCTTCAGTGGCCAAAACTATTTTCCTCACTGTCTATCTGGAACCCCTGTATTCACCCCTGTTGGAATCGCTCCTGCTCTGATTGATCAGCAGTTCTCAGTCTTCCACATCTAGACCTCTCCGCACTGCGATTGCAGCCGGGAATTATAGTAACAGGGTAAAGCGGCACTCTCTACCATGAACAATTGCCAAGAAAAGCTTCTAAACACAGCTGTTCATGTTCCAAAATTGGGGAGAAATTAACAACATCAGTGACCATGGGTTTATACTGGAGACAGATATTCAATGCCCTTAAAGAGGTTTTTCAACAATGTAGACCCCACAGTAGTACCACTGGGTGTTATCCCCTGAAAGTCTGAATGCAAAGGATAAGAAATACCTCTTGCCTATATTACTTACAGCAGCCTTGAAGTGTATAACCATCAGATGCAACCAGACCCTCCCACATATAATACCTGTCATGGCTTAGTGGAAACGTATTAATATTATTTTTAATTCCTTTTTTTTTTTTTTTAAATTTTGATATTTTTAAATTTAAATTTTGCTTTTTCTAATCAATGGATTGAGACGTTGGAGTTGATGTCTATGCTGTTTTCTTTTTATGTTTAGCTAATTTCTGAATATAATATGTTTAATGTTATATACAGCTGGGAAAAAAAGGAAATCTATACACTGTATTGTTATTTGGGACAAATAAAGTAGTTTGAATTGAATAGAATTGAATTGGACTGAATAAAAAAAAAAACATATCAGCAACCAAGATTAAACCTTTCCCTTGTGTTAGCATGTAGTTAAATGCAGCAGTGTACTTGCAGCCAGGGAATGACAGCACGCAATTGCACTTTCTCCTTTTGAAAATCACCAATAGAAGCTTCTAAACACAACCGGACATATTCCATCAGGAATATGATACAAAATCGGGGAGAAAATACAACATTGGCATCCAAGATTACAGGTTTCCCTGATGTTAGCATGATGTAGCTACATGTAGCAGTGTATTTAAACACCTGCAGTAACGTGCTACCTCAAACTTTGGCCACGTTTAATACATACATGCATACAATCTAACATTATATATATGACAGAAATAATGGCAGTATGTGTCTCCTTTAAATAGAACATTGTTAAAGAAGAAAAAAGTGCCTCAGTAAGGTGTTGCTTCACCATACGCCTCCAGATCATCTTCACTGCTCCTCAGCAGAGACTCTACAATTCTACTGGAGGGACGGAGCACCAGAAATAGATATTCACCCATTTGGTGTTTCAATAATGAGGTCGTTCCTTCAATTTGTCATCTGTCAGTGTATCATTTGCAAACTATTGCAATGTTTTTAGCTCACTCAGAGACACTAATGTCAAGAAACTGAGCTCATATAACAAATGGTTTACAGTTGTCAGAAAACACTCAATCTGAGTAACCACAGGGATTCTGCTGAGAGAACATACTTTACATTTTAGCTAAATTAACAAGACCAAACAACATAACACATAGAGAGGAGGCTGGGGTGGTGGAGGGAGCTGTGGTAGCACACAGTGTTGGTATAATCATTTCAGCAGAGTGTCTGTGACGCCCCTCACATCATCTTGGAGGATGGTTTCGCCAACCTCATCAGGCAGTCGGCTGACATGGGAGGGTCGTTGGCTTGATTAAGCTCACCTGGGCCTTCCCCTTGTGTTAACTTGCTCTCTCCCTCACTACAGCAGACATCTACCCTGCATCGTTACCTTTTGGTTTTGCACCTTTAACACTTCCACCGTACACCTGACACACATCTATGCATGGCTTTCATTACTAATGCATCTTAAGTTAATATTAGTTTAATAAATTATCTTTGTTTAAACTAAATCTCTTGTGTGGACTCCCTCACTGGCACTATCCCTGAGCCAGTTTATGACAGTGTCTTATTATAATGGCTGTGCTGTACAGTACACCTGCATGAATAGGTGTTTTCTCACTAAACAGTTTGGGGAATCCCTGACAGGAACTGCTCACCGGGGAGCACCTTCTATTTGCATTTACACCGCCAATAGCAATGCTAAAGTGATGTAAACCAGTTGGCCGTTTGCATAGCAATGTTACTTCATACAGCAACAATAAACTGCAACTCGGAGCCAACTTACAGTATTAAAAAAGGCAGTTGCTGGAGCTGCATCACCTCATATGTTACGCTAATCAACATACACATACAGTACAGAAATTGGAGCTAAAAAAAATCCCTCAAAATGGGGGGTTCTTAGAACTATAAAAAGTTCCTCTGATCCAAAAATATTTAATATGACGAGCCTGGATGACACTCATCACTTCTGTCCTCTCAATCTTCCTTGACTTGTTTGTATGGGCCATGTGGTTGTGGTGATGTAAACGCCGTTTTCGCCGCTGAAATTTACAGGCAAATGGAGCATATTTGCTGGCTATGATGACTGTCATATGATGTGCAGACTTCACCTACTTGGCACACTGCAGGCGTACGACAGCATGGTAATGGTCCAGCCAGCAATATAGATATAAAATATAGATAGTGATTGGTTAGGGAAAATCGAATCAGCCATCTCCCACATCAGTCAGTGGATGCGATGTCAAACTGAAAATAGAAATGAAGTGGAACAAGTTGAACGTTCTGTCTGATATCAGGCAAATCCACGTTTCCACTGAACGTCATTAATGATAACAGGACTCTTACAGCTTGAGGCAAGTTAGATTTAAAACTTCTTAGGACTTTTATAAACCCACCCAGAATGGAATTCAAAACCAATTACAATAACCATAATAGAGGGAAAAAATAAAATACAAATCAACATATTACAGGGCTGGAAACTTTGGGCTGAATAGGTCTTCTTTTATGATGTGTACACAGTGGTACATCTGCTTTCTGTCCTGGACAGGGGTAAGCAACCTGCGGCTCTGGAGCCACATGTGGCTCTTGAGCCCCTCTCCAGTGGCTCCCAGTGGCTTTGACAATGTATGGAATGGAATATGGAAATGAATAATGGTTGTTTTTTCAACATTTTGATTTTTTTTATACATCAATGTTTTAGGCCTAACAAAATTCTTCCATTATCTAATAGTAAAAACGCTGAGCTTTAAGCAACTACAATGTGCAGAATACATCTACTGCCTGAGACCTTTACCTTGAAATTTTGCCAAACTTCAATAGCAGTGGCTAGTCTTCAATCTTCCAAGCTGGTTAGCTATGGATGCCAAATCCCAAAGAGCAAAAGCCTAACACTGAAATAGAGAGTTTCGTAGTGTGTGGACAGATTTGTTTGCTTCCACTGTCAGCTCTGCAAAGCTAAAGTACCAAACAATCCTAAATAGTGTCCTGCAGAGTAGCCACCTTATGGTAAAACATGAATGAATGCTCATTTACAGTATAAGTATAGGCTAATTTAGACTTAATAGGCTGTTTACATTTATTAAAATATTTTTTATTATTATTTGTGGTCAAAAATGTCTCTTTGATAGTAAAGGTTGCTGACCCCCGGTCTAGGAGTACACCTGAATGATAGGGTGGAGGCATGGGAGAGACGAGAGTTGAACAGAACTAGGAAATACATGGCAGTCGAGTTTATCACTTTCCCTGTTGGATCCCACTGCCTTGACTCTCATTGTGTCGAGTTTGAGAAATTTTGCATGATCTGTTGTGTAGGACTAGATGTTAATATCCCTTATTGCACACTTGAGACACTGCTAGACTCTGTGGGATGGTCAAGTGAGAGATGGCATCCTCTAGGTTATCAAGTGGGCGCCCTCCTTCCTTGGTGTTTCGCTGATTGGCCCACAACATCTTCAGAGGGTTCAGCAGTGAATCCCAGCATCCCAGGTTCACCCCCTTGACCGCCTGCCGGTGGGCCTTCCCTCGCACTCCCATCTCCTGGAATAGCCTGGATGTTGAGGTGGCTACGAACCCTCTGCAGCCGACTTCTATTGGTCGTACCTTCGCTGTCCAGCCTTGTTGTTGTACATCGGCTGCAAGCTCAGCGTACCTCAGCAAATGAAATACACTGAACCTCATATGCATTGCCTTGTACTGGTTTCAGCCACGCCATAAGGGTTAAATACCCAATTTCCGTAGAGTTTGCACTTCCCCATGTCGTCCAGTGACAGCTAGATAGCAGATGGTGGATCCACTGCTTTGAGCAGAAGCAAAAAAAGAATGTTGGAGGTTCTGCTATTCTGATCTGCATGGTGTTGATGCAAGACAACTTCAGTAAATCCCCCAAAATATGACACATGTCACAACGTAAACCCCCCCCCCCCCCGACAAAATCCTACTTCCCATATCTTATTATCTTTAAGACTTTACAGGATTGATTTAAGGTATTTTAATTAAGGCCTTATTTTTAGATGAATTATTTCAGTGCCTTTTGAGACTTTTTAAGGATCTGCAGGAACCCTGGATAACACTGCATCATGTCCCATAACGAAAACCTCCAGTGCAGACAGCATGCAGAGTTTGAGTGTAATATTCCATCAAATGGAAATTACATTAACAGCAGAACTGTTTGATAACCAAAAAGACCGTCCCATAGAAGATGTCAAAAATGTTAACCTATGAAAAAATTGAAAATACACACTCCTTACTCTGATATGTGTTGGTGTTGTTTGTTGTCAGATATGTAGACCACAAGAGACAGAAAGAGGTTTGTTCTCAGCACCAGTGAGTAAATGAGTCCCAGTGGGAGGATGAGACTGTCGTATCATCTTCGGCTCGGAGAGTTCACAGTCTCATACTCAGACATGGTTACTGTGTGCCAGTCAAACATCGTCTACGTCAACTTAACACCGGGATGTCTGCTGGGAATACAAGAATAGCACTCAGAGATGCTTGCCCCATGCAAGAGGGGGGCTTTTCATCGCTCCATGAGACAGCTAAGTGTTCCCAGCAGGATTCAAAAGTGTACTATATATGTTTTACAAACCGTGCCTCTGCATCCTCTCACACAACATTTTACAGGCCTTTGATTAAATAAATTCATTCCTTTCACCACCTTATAACAGTGTAAGTAATATTATCTTATGAGAACAAAGTAGCAGGTGAGCTATTTTTGTGGAGAAGCAGGGTGGGGGCCCAAGAGAAAACCTTTTTTCTGTTAGATCACTGAGAGGTGTTCATCAAAAGTCTCTACAGAACCATCAGTGGTTTTGTCAAACACTGGATCTTAGACAAGCTGGAAGAAAACTCTTTAGTTTCAATTTTCATTCTTGAGATACACACAATGTTAGTACTTGATGACCTTTATGCCTCGATCATGAGCAAGGTGTCAGGTTAGATACTCAGCACTCTGGTGAACTACTCTTAAGAACAACAAAGGCTGTCTTTAGCATAATTTAGCATTAAGTGATGAATTACGACTTTTGATGAATGAACCAGTTTGATCAGTCTTTGATTAGATACATTTAAAGCTCCATGGTAGATCATCATAAATATCTTACCAATATTGAAAATAAAACTAACAACTATAGCCAAGGCAAGACTAAACTCACGAACTCTTACTAATCTTTAAAAGCCTTGAGGTCAAGACACACCAAACCGACATCAAAGAACTAGAAGTGACAACGGCCGACTGTTGCATCACCTCACGCCCCTGTGTCCTGGCCAAATGTTGCACTTGAATGCATCGCAAGGACTACAGCAAACAGCTGACCAGCATGTATGATCTGTGCCTGCGTGAGAGGAAATATCTCTCCGCACCAGCAGATAGCAGCTGTTTGTATTTGTCATTAAAAAAGGAAAAACTGCAGATTGACAGGAGGGAAGTTGGATGCTTTTTAGCCGGTTAGCACATAAAAACACCAAGTAATATTGGAAGAACAAATCAGATTTACCCTATGGTAGCGAACAATAATACAAACTACCACAAACCATTTCTGCTAAAGAGCTGAATGGCTAAAAAAAATTATCTTACCTAATATGACAAGTTTGTTTTGGTCTCACTCCCTCTTGACTTTTGATGTTTGTTTACTTTCCTCACTTTTGTTTCTCTTCTTGTGTACGGAGCTGAAATGCCAATCAGTTATTTCATTCACTGACAGACTCAGGTGCTGATTCAACAAGCCAAACTGGCTGAAAACAGTCGACAAGAGCCGACAAGAGCCGACAAGGGCCAACAAGGACCGATTAGTGCCAATGGTGCAGGACACACTGCAAAACCTAAGGCATCAGACTCACATTAATGGCCTGACATTGAATGAAGGCTGACCATTGGCTTGGTGTGTCAGGGCCCTTCAGCCTGGCTGAATGATGTCTGTGAATTTGGTTGAAAATGGTGAAATTGGAGAAAGTAGCATGTAATATACAATGCTACATAGTTAAGATATCTCATCTTTGACTTTTCTCCTGGGTGAAAGTCCACACCAACCTCCACCATATGCAGACTTTGTAGCTCTCTTTACTTCAACATCTGACTTCCTTCTTTGCACCCATCAGAGGTCGCTGCCTCACAACACTTCTGTTTCTCTTCACATGCACTGAGCTGAAATGCCAGTCAACGTGACTCCACTCACCAGTGGACTCCGATGCTAATTCAACATGCTGAATTGGATATAAACAGTCGATAAGGGCTGACTAGTGCCAAAGGTGCGAGACACACTGCAAAACCTACTGTAGGGCATCAGACGCTCACCAACAGCCCGACATTGAATGACAGCTGACCATTGGCTTGGTGTGTCAAGGCCCTTCAGTCTGGTTGAATGAAGTCTGTGAATTTGGTTGAAAATGGTGAAAGATAACTCATCTTTGACTTTTCTTCTGGGTGAAAGTCCTGTGTTTGTTTGACTCATCCGTCCATCTCAACCTCCACCATGTGCTGACTTTGTATCTTTCTCTACTTAGACATCTGACTTCCTTCTTTGCTCCCGTCACACAGTTACTACGGCCACTAGAAGTCGCTGCCTAACAGTAAACATAAAAATGGATCATTAAAAACCTTTGTAATTGACCTTTGTAGTCATGTTTGGAGGACAGTCTCTACCATTAATTCTAATCAGGCTTTAGATATACAGTATAATGAGGCTGGTGTGCAAAGATGATATATCTATCATGTATGGCTTAATTAAAACATTACGATGCCATAAAATCATGCAGTAACTGTATGTCAGTTCGGGGTCATCTCAACTTATAGGCACGAGTAGCATTTCCTCACAATGCACCTCCTCAAAAATATTTCATTTTATATATCAAAAGTTCTTCAGCAATGATTACTTTCACCTGAAACAGGTTTATCAACTCAATAAAGGCACTTAACGTTCCATTTTTATTTTGAGCACCCTGTTAGAGTGACGAGTAATATGAATGTGCTGCACAGAGGGTTTATATTCCTGTAGGGTCACATCCCTCTGTTGTGTAACACTAAATGTAGCATTGTGCCAGCACAGTAGAGAAGTCAGCATGTTGTATATAGAGACCACACTAGTGTTTCTAGCTGAGTTCTCTTTACCTTGTGAGTAGCTGCAGCCTGAGGCCATTTGATGTGTTCTGTGGCTGACTTATTAACGAAGCCCTTCAATATAAATCTGGGAGAACATCTGTAGTATGAGTTTTTTAAGGGTAACACTTCCTCCAGGCAGAAGGTGGATAATGTTAAAGTGTCAAAATGGATGGGGGTTTTAGCACATGATGGATTCGTCTTCCAGCTGACTCATACTGTGGCTACTGAATAAATGTGTAACAACACCGCTGGGAGGATCTGCTTTACAGCTTAGGGATGTTTTTTTTGTGCCTCGACAGGTGCTTCTTTGCAAAGTGGTGGGTCATGTCTGAAGGAGTGATCCTTAATAAAGTCCCCAATAAACACACATACTGCATTTTGTTGCTACAGCGGATTTTTTTTAACAAGAGCATCTGGTTACATTGGAGTTTTAAAAATACCAACAGAATGAAAAAGGACACAGAGCAATCTTGATTCCCAGGCTAAAAATAAAGGAGTGCAGCGAGTAAAGTGAGAAATGTATTAATAATCTCATTTCCTAGACAACAAGCTCTGCCGCTCGCCCACACAGGCTATAATGGGCCAATACCTTGTGTGACTCTGACTGTTTGAAAACACACTGCCAACACCCTTACACTCTCCACTTCTCAGAGAGAGTTCTGCTTCAGTCTGCACAAGGAATATAACTGAGCAGTCTTCAAAGTCCTTTACATTGATTCACCACTGAGAACAGCTATAAATCCTGAAGTTTAGATATTTAAAGGTTACGTAAACGAAATCCAGGCTATTAATATAGCAGCAAACCGCTACTTGCTATGTAAAGATATAGTGGAGTATTGGTGTCATGAGCAGAAAATATAGTCACGCTACCTTTATGTGTGTTCAGTGCTTAATCTGAGCCGGAACGTACTGGTACGCATACCAGGATCTTTTCAGAAAAGGCCCTGGTGCGTTCCAGAACTAATTTGCATGGGTCTAGAACTTTATACATCTAAAAACTACATACAGTATTGGCTGATGTCACTAGTGTTGCAGGATGGAGTACCGTAGTACTACGGTGCCTCACGTACCACTACTGTGGGATAAGTTCAAAGTCCAATCGCAAGAGGGTGAGTGTTCATGCGCCGTCCAATAACGCGCGCCGTTATTGACCAGCGTGCGCTGGCCACCTGGCACTCAATATGCTGCTGTAGTGGTTTGTTTTCCAGACGTGAGTATCTTTGAGCAGTGAAAATTATTATTAATTTCTTTTTACTTGTCGGCAGTGATTTGTTTTCCACAGAGCTCTACGTGCGAGCATTTTACTCGCATTTGTGACTAAAAATAGTTTTGTGCAAGCAAAATAAATCATTCAGCACGCTGTGTGAGTACATATTTCAACCAGCAGCAGAAGCGAAAGGCGAATCCTGCTAGTTGTGGGTTGAACGGGGGTCACAGACAGGAATAAGTCGGTCAAATAGCTTACGGCGGCTCTGCAGCGCAAGATAACGGCTTACCGGCGAGAGAGAAGTCCGACTCCAGGTCCAGTAGCCTAATTTCCTCTTTCGTTGGTGTCATGACTGCCCAGTAGTACTTGGACAACCGAGCCGTGGCGGCACACAGGTATGTGGTGTGTCAGAGGAGAAACGAGCCGTTCACATTTCTCTCTTTGTGGTAGGTAACAAACCTCACCGCACTTTAGGGACTGTTCTTTACTTGTCAGTGGAGGAGGGTGGCTGGTTGATTTTTATTTTATTTTTTTTATTTTATTTCAATCCCCCCATGTTAATCACTTATTGATGCTGTTTTTGAAGTATGAATAAGTCAGTAAGTAATTTATTCCATTGAAATATCAGTGAGGTATTATAGAAAAGTGATTTATCTTTTTATAAATGACAAAAGGCACATCTGCCTCATTTTTGCTGTGGTATCCTGATACTACTCAGAACCATGATACTTTCACTGGTATCGTACCGTGGGTCCCAATTTTGGTACCGTGACAACACTACATGTCACAACCATTCCATTCGGAGTTGGGCAGTGAGGCGGCTCGGGTGGCGCTTAAAAAGTGTTCCCCCACTGCTCTCTCAGAGGCCCAAAGTGTTCCCCTACTTCTAATTTTATAAATTAAGCACTGTGTGTGTTGTAATCTGAGCTTCTCTGTTGTTTGTTGTGGGAGACGGTCCAGCGTCAAGTGCAGGTGAGTACCTGTTTGTGGATCCCACTGGCTAGCTAATCGCTGAAACTCTGTACTGTGCTTATATGGCGTTTACTGCTAATATAGCCATCCAAGCCTATGGCATTGTTGTGGAAGCGTAACGCCCACCCTCTGGTCCCCACTGCCCCGCTAACACTTTTAGTTCTGTCAGCACTGTTTACGCTGTTAGTGCTGTTAGCTACTAGCTATTGGCTCACCCATCTCCATGTTGAGAACTGAGTGCAGATGACTTGAATCTAACTCTGATTCATAGATGTGTTCTGAATGTCGGTTACAGCTCCTTTAAGATAAATGATGAAAATGATAAAGGTTTATTCAAGCTGAGAACACAGTGGCGCTGCCATGGCACAGTGCTTCATTTGACATGCATCAAGTGC
Organism: Epinephelus fuscoguttatus; assembly: GCF_011397635.1. NCBI lineage: Eukaryota > Metazoa > Chordata > Actinopteri > Perciformes > Serranidae > Epinephelus > Epinephelus fuscoguttatus. The sequence continues at coordinate 38,290,732 of NC_064761.1, forward strand.
CACCCCTAGCACACACAGGACGCGTCGCACTGCAGTTCGTTAACAGTCAACAACACAAAGTTATAACTACTTTTACCATTTTGGCAACAATTAAATCGTAGGCAACTGGACTTTGATTTTGTCTAGAAGACATTTCGCCTCTTATCCAAGCGGCTTCATCAGTTCTCAACGCATCGGTCTGACTAGTCCTCACTAGTCTGACAAACAGTGGAGTAAGACTCAGGTTTTTAACCTCTGTGGAGGTGTACACCCACCACCCTCATAAGACAATACTTCGTTAGTGGAGTTTCACTGGACCATTGTTTGGGTCAGGTGAGTCACACTAGTGAACGACAGTCGTTAGGAGTGAGTGGGGCCACTGGTGAGCAACAGTCGTTAGGCATAATGTGTGGTTACCAGTGAATGACTGTCGTTGTGTTTCTTTGAGCCACTTGAGGTTAGTTTCGGGCAGTCTTTGTTGTTCAATCTCTTAGGTATAGCAGCAAGGGCCGCATTGTAAATGGGGGATAGGTGGTGTCTCCTGTTGAGACACCTGACACACTGAGGCCTGCGGCCCTTGCTGCTGTACCTAAGAGATTGAACAACAAAGACTGCCCGAAACTAACCTCAAGTGGCTCAAAGAAACACAGCGACAGTCATTCACTGGTAACCACACATTATGCCTAACGATTGTTGCTCACCAGTGGTCCCACTCACTCCTAACGACTGTCGTTCACTAGTGTGACTCACCTGACCCAAACAATGGTCCAGTGAAACTCCACTAACGAAGTATTGTCTTATGAGGGTGGTGGGTGTACACCTCCACAGAGGTTAAAAACCTGAGTCTTACTCCACTGTTTGTCAGACTAGTGAGGACTAGTCAGACCGATGCGTTGAGAACTGATGAAGTTGCTTGGATAAGAGGCGAAACGTCTTCTAGACAAAATCAAAGTCCAGTTGCCTACGATTTAATTGTTGCCAAAATGGAATTGACCTGGATAAATGAGAATATCCACAGACCAACTACTTTTACCGAAATATCTGTACCTCCTCCACCTCTGCGTAAGCTTAAAGTCGTGTGTTGACAGCCCCTAATTAAACTTCATTTCTCACCTAAAGAGCCGATCTCCACAGCTATGACTCGCCAGGAAATATCTTTTTGATTGTGGGTGGTTTAGCTCGGGATATTTCTTGACCTCAACAATGAGTCTCATGTCATCCAGTCTTTGTCACAGACAAAACAGCAACAGCAGAGTTCTCTTTATGCATCCATGGTGAGGAGAGGAGTCGAGCTGCCACAGGAGCAGAAAAAGAGAGCTGCTACGGGAGCTGGTTTATGCAAGCAGAGAGTGAAAGGGAGAAAAATGCATTTAATTTTGGGGGCGGTGAGGCTGGAAATAGGACAGTGGCGTAAAGTGCCATGGGGCAGTGCGTCCAGGAGCGCCAATGTGCATCTAGCCGCCACAGGAGTGGGGTTGTGCATTGAAAATAATGGGGGCGTATTTTTTAACACAAGGCATTCGCGGCCGATGTGTTTTGGCCTTTACAGTAAAATAATGGGAAAACTGCCATTATGTTTGCTCCATGCTAAGAGTTAGATTGAAACCACTTTCATACCTGTCCATTAGATAAACAAGTGGTTCTCAACCCAGTGGTCCCTGAGGTAATTCCAGTGGTCCAAAGAAAAATGGGGAATAGTTTAGTTTCATTATTTATTTTACTATAGAGGTGAGCCCAGTGTGAATAAGAGTCCTCAACTGCAGTTGACTGTAGTTGTAGTCTTTTCAAATGGAGGTCCCTGAACTAAATAGGGGTCTGTGACTTACTGTGTATTCATTTGGGGGTCCTTGATATGAAGGTTGAGAACCACTAAGATAAGCCACAGTAACAGACCAGCTACTGTACGGGTATAAGGTGTCATTTTAAAAATTACCACCCCTCTAAAAACTGTCTTGGTTTTTGCTTTAAAACTACTTGAAGCCACAGAATTCCCAACGGGAGAAAACTTCATCTAAGTAAAGCACAGTCTGGTTCAGTGTGAGGTATGTGGAACAGGGCTGTGTATCACATTGAAAAGCATCCAGCTTCTTCTAAAAAGTCAGGGAGATGAACTTGATCTGGAGCCAAGTTTTCTCCTTTACAACCTGCCTGTGTCAGACACTGCAGCACAGACCACAATCACACGTCTTTCCTCAACTTTCCGAACCAACTCAACTCGTTGGGTCTCATCCAGCGCCGAAAAGCACGCTAAAAACACGTCTTTAAATTTTGATTTGTTTGTAAGACTACTTTATAAGGTGGTTTCTTCCATGATGAATCATTGTTGAATTGGATTTTACTGACACAGAAGCCTGAGATAATGTCACATTTTAAAATAAGAGAAGGTCCAGTGAAGTGGCTCTGAACCAAGAAACATTGATCATCGCTCAATAAGTGAGAAGTACGACTGGACTGCAGGTAACTCGAAAAGACACAAGTTTGCTGCTCCTCTAGACTACATGTGAAGAAAGAGAGTAACACCACCACCAGGACCTTGTTGAGGTATATGAAAAGAGACAAGACATGCACTGCATTGCAGATCTACTCCGTCTGTTTCCCACTTCTCTTAAAGCACAACTCTAAACTGAGCACCAACAACTGACACTGGTTCACTAAATACAGTCTCTATTCCTATTAGAACATCAAAGGTTACCGCAAATAACACACACAATCATGCATGTGCAAAAATACACTTTGCAAAGAACCAATCAGCAGCTGTGGCATTTCAAAGGTGAGCAAGAAGAGGCTGATAATTTCACCCCAAGGATCCTCCATTAGTTAGAGTTTAACGCTAATAGAAGTTTTTTTTTGTCTGTTCGCATTCACAAAAATACAAACAATAAGTTATTTCTTTGGACAGACACATTGTGCTTAGTTAAGCTTTGTTTTCTGTGCCTTCTCTCAGTGCGGCATTGTGAGGCCCAGCTTTTGCCCAGAACGGATGTCTTTTCAATCAGACCGTACAATAGATGACTGACAGTTCTCATCTTCACTCAGACATCAATATGAAGCTTTCAATGATCTGACTGAACACTGGAGACGCCACTCACCAGGCTGTCATTAGTGTTCGCTTCAGATTTCAAACTGGAATGACGTGGCTGCTGTTCTGCAAATGTCAAATTTCTACCACACATCACACATCACAATAGGTTTCTGAATACATCCGAGACACAAAAAGCTGTGCCGTTTCAGTGTTGTGCTTCATTTAGATGAAGTATTTGTTCACAAGAATTCATCTTAACACTCTCCATACATCAGAGATTAGTCGGAAATGTATCTACCGGACAAACTGAGCTTGTTTAATACAGTCTAGTGTTTGTGAGGCTACACTTAAATGCTTATTAAATTGTTCAGAGTAAAGAGCTCTTTGAAACAATGTTGGAGCTGTTTAGAGCTGTGACAAAGAAGACCACAACAGAAACTAACAGAAACCAAAGAATCAAGGGTGTAAGAAGGAAGATAAAACAACAGATATGGTGACTGAAGCTCGAGCGGCTATGGACACAGTGTATCAGACAAAATGAGGCCATCTCAGAATATATAAAGCAATGTGAGAAAAAACAAATATCCTGCTCATCTTTTCAGGAAATATGTTAAGTGAGCAATCAAGATTTCTGATGGATTATGTACATGAAGAATTTATATTTGCTTAGAAAGATTTTACACAATGTATTTTATTGCAGTTCTGAAGGTGTGAAATCGGCCACCAAACATTATTGGCCAATATTTGTGCTAAATAGTTTGATCGTTTATCCACACGCCGCTAAAATGGCTTCACTGGTCTGGCAGATCCACCATTTCAGCTTTATATTCAGATTTCTTTATCGTCATTGTCCAAACACACAATGAAATTCAGGTGCACTCAAGGACCTGGCTCGTACATACAAATAAGTAATAAATAGTAATTACAAAAAAAATATGCTTCCATTCCACTCACATTCTACACATTTGTACATACACTTCATGCACTCATTGCCAACGTATGTAGTTATAAAGGGATTAAAAAAAAGTGCTTTAGTGTTTGCTTCAGTTCAGAGTTCAGTATGGTGATGGCTACGGGGTAAAGACTTTTTATGAATCTAGTAGGGCTGCAGCTAATGATTATTTTCATTAGTCGACTAATCATTTATCGAAAAATGTGTAAAAATGTTGAAAAATGTCGGTCTGTCTCTCCCAAACCCCCAAATGATGTCATCTAATGTCTTGTGTTGTACTCACGCCAAAGGGTTTTAGTTCACTGTCACGGGAGAGTGTGTAAAGCTGCCAATATTTGAACGTAAGAAGCTGCAATAAGAGTATTTTGGGGTACTTTTATAGTTCCTTTCTATGAAAAATGACTCAAACTGATTAGTCGACTACTAAAATACTCACCGATTATTTTAATAGTCGATTAGTCATCGATTAGTCGACTAATCGTTGCAGCCCTAGAATCTAGTGGTGCGTATTTTTATGCATTTGTCCATTTAATGAGAGTTGAGAGGACAGTTTTTGAAACATCAGTTTTCAGTTGATGGACCTAAAATAACTTGTTAATTAGCCTCTTTGTTAGCATGCAGATCACAGTAACATTTGCCAAAACATTTGGAAAAAAGAATACACCGTAAGGTAGCTAAACTGTTACAGATTTTAGGGGATTTGCAAAGCTTGTTGTAGATTTGTGAGATGGCCTATCTGGCATTTGAGTATTCGGGGGCCATCTTTGTAAATTTGAAACTAATCCAGATGCTTGACGTGGTGGTCGAACTGTCGTAGTTACAACAGTTTATCACACTAAGTTTTAAATGTCCTTGTCTGATGATACTAGTTCTTAATTTATGGGCTTTTGAGGATAATGGTAGAGAAAAATGGAGCATTTGAAGAGCAGTAACCAGTAAACCAGTAAACAGTGACCAGAGTGCACGAGTTTTGCCGGGACTGAGAAGGTTAATTAAAGATAAATTCAAGGTAATTTCGAGCCAGGGTAACAGCACCTGATATACTGCGCATTTGAAACACTTGGGCAGATATAATTTCCATCAGCAGCCTGCTCAAATATAATCAATATATGGAAAGCCTGTTCAATTTCAGTGTAACCTCCCCAAATAAAACACTGTACAGTGTGCAAAGAGTTGTGATGAATAGAAGGCATTGCACAGGTTTATACAGTACTGTATTTCACTCAGTGTAATCTATAAACACACACACATAGGTTCACTGGAAGCTTTGAGATGCTCGAGTGAGCAAAATGTGAGAAGAAGCTACAAATGTCAAAGTCCTGGAGGGGGAACCGGAACACAGCTTCAACAGAAAGGAACAAAATAACATTGTTCAGGAGCAAAGATAACCTATCATGGTGTTTGATGGCAGAATATCTTGATAAAAGTGATCTATAGCTCCAGGCATTAAAACAAAACGTAGTAGCATTGATGTGAGGTCACTTTGCTCCCTGAATCCAGTACGCTGAAGCAGCCTGAGCAGTTACCCCGCTGGTTCCTGTGTGTTTGACACTCCATCAGGATGGTGTGGATATTTTTGGATATCTGGCAAATCAAACAAGACGCTCTTTCTATAATCCCTCGTGGACAAGACGCAAACAGCTCCTGGTGTTCTTTCATTTGTATCATGAGTAAATAATTTTTAGCACATGCTCAAGTGCCACTGGGAGTGTTTATTTTGTCCACGTCCTGCGGCGACGAGGAGGGGATGTGTTTTTCTTCTGTCCCATCTGCATGCCTAGAACCATTAACACAGACAGTCTGATATGACTGCCGCTGAGGAGGCTGAATGCTTTCATGTGTGGCTACGCAGAAAGCTGCTCTCAAGTTTAAAGTGGGTGTGGTCTCTTCTACAGAAATTAGGTTTGGTCCATTAGGAATGAAATTTAGTCAACTGATTATAGATTGAGAAAGAAAAAAACATGTGTGTGTCTCTATTTACTCAAGGCTCACATTCACATAGTCTTAGTGCTTCAAATTTTGTGCTTATGTCCACAGTAGCAGCTGCATAGATTATTAGGCTGGTGCATTATTCATGGACAGCATTAGGATGGTGAAGCTGGCTAACAAAGGACATTATCTCCCTATATGCTCAGCCAATTTCAGAGTTTTTCAAAGTCTGACAGTGTAGCCTCACCCTCAGACAAAATTACTGCTGCTAACTGCTACCTGGCACCATTTGAGAGTATGCCGAATAAGTTATTAACAGTTTCTATTTGCAGCATAACCATGAATGTACAGACAGCTATCAACTTAAAGATATGATAATTACCAGGCACATTTTGAAATGAAAAGGAGCTTCTTTTGTCTGTGATTTCTGAGTGGATTTATGTGCTTGCGATGAACATCTGGAGATTAAGATATCCTCGGGAAATGTATGGTACATGTCAAGGCAGGGGAAAATGTACTCTTAGATGCATCTTGATTCTCTCTTGAAACATTATGTCTTGACCCAGTAGAGTCAAAATCAGAACGTTAAAATCACCTGTAACAGTTCTGTAAGACCGGGCTTTAGGTTCATTACAGCTGAACCAATTAGATGGTGAGACGTAATGGACGTAAATATGTGAGCAACCACAGAGGGATACAATCCTACTGGAACCCCCCGGCCTATAGCTAGTCTATGGAAGCATACTGGATTCCATTCAGAACAGGCTGGAGTCAGTCATATGTTTATTGTAATTGTGGATTATTACAAACATGTTATGTTTTAAAAGGAGCGCGTAGGTCACACAATGAGAAACTACAGTTACCGCTACGCAGTTCTGAGCCTCCGCAAACCAGCCAAGTTGCAGTTACAGTTTACATCCATGCCTGTAACTGTCTGAGAGACATTTTTTACTGAAATTGAATTAAAACGCTTTTCATATTTTCTGTCATGATGTCATTAACGTTTAAATTTATTGTCATTAGGGGCGTCGGTAGCTTAGTGGATAGTGCCGGTGCCCCATGTTTAGTGGTGACACCTCGCTGCAGCGGTCGCAAGCTCGACTCCAGCTTGCAACCCTCTGCTGCATGTCGTCCCCCCTCTCTCTCTCTCTCTCTCCCCACTTCACACTCTTCACTCTGTCCTGTCCGTTAAAGGGAAAAAAGCCCCAAAAAATAATCTTAAAAAAAAGTATTGTCATTAAAAACTGATTAAAAATGTAAGAAATAGGGAGTTACAAAGGGTAACTTTAAATTAAAAACTATTTAAAATATTCCACCTTTAAAATTATTGTTCAGGTAGCTCTTTAACACCTATGGGAGCATATCTATTTTTAAATGCCAGCAGAATTGCAACCAAATGAGACAGAGCAATAATTCTTTTTGCATATAAAACCTGAGGAGTTAGACTAACATATCATGCATTCAATGTGTCCCAGAGCGCTGCTTCCTTACACTAATGGGTTTGTAGAAATGCAGTAAAAAGCACTCACAATAAAAACATTATAATCCAGACCGCGGGTATTCACAGCTCTTCCTACGCTGGAATAAGCGTTATTATGTTGTGAGCATGAACTGATTTTCTTGCGTGTATTTATAAAAACGTGTTAAAAAAAAGAAAGAAAAGATTTTCATTTTTTTGTAGTTTAATGCACTTTTTTTTTTTTTTTTTTTTTTTTAGCAATTCATTTCATTAGCATGGACATAAGTCCAAATATATTATTAAAATTTGGGATATAAGGGTTGTATAGATCTGCAGAGTCATGAGCTCTGGGTAGTGACCGAAAGAATAAGATCGCGGATACAAATGGTGGAAATGAGTTTCCTCCCTGGGGTGTCTGGGTTCAGCCTTAGAGATAGGGCGGGGAGCTCGGACATCTAGAGGGAGCTCGGAGTAGAGCTGCTGCTCCTTCGCATCGAAAGGGGTCAGTTGAGGTGGTTCAGGCATCTGATCAGGATGCCTCGTGGGCGCCTCCCGTTAGAGGTGTCCCGGGCACGTCCCACTGGTAGGAGGCCCCGGGGCAGATCCAGAACACACTGGAGGGATTACATATCTCGTCTGGCCTGGGAATGCCTTGGAGAATGCTGGAAAGTGTTGTAGGGGAGAGGGATGTCTGGGGTGCTTTCCTCAGCCTGCTGCCCTCGCAACCCGGCCCCGGATAAGCGGATGAAAATGGATGGATGGGTTGTATTGATGGATAGCATATTAAACTCCAAAAATGGCACTACAGCATGTAAAAATGTAAAGATATGCTCTGGCGGGCTTGTTCTATGGTAGGTCATAAAGGGTTAAAAAAAGAAAAAGTATTGTTCTTTATGTACGTTTATTTTGATCTAGCGTAACAGGTCACATGACTTGAGGTCAGGGGTCGCACTTTGGGTTGAGAGAGCCAACATAGCTACAGAGCAGAGAGCCAACATGGCTGCACAGGAAGTACATAAATAATAATATTCTGCATGGTCCAAGAGGTGCACACGCTAAGTGTCATTTTGCACCTTTATATCTGTATTTTTTGTACCTGATTATAATTTTGTTTAAGTGGCCTGTATGGACAATTTAATATATTTTCTGCTGCTGTGTTACCTTTTTTTGGGACCTGTCTATTATCAGCGTTCACGCTGAACTGGAAAAGAATTGAATCGTGAGGTGTCTAAAGATTCCTGCCACTGGTTACACCAAATCTAAAAATGAGTAATGACTCCAAAAAGGAGTACAGCTTTTGACACAAATTACGGCTCTTGCCTTACATCAGTCCCTCTGCACACTCCCTCACCTCTCCCACTCTCCACTGGAGAGGAGCACCTCAGACTGAAAATCTGCTGCATTTCATTTGACTATTTATGAAAAATCTCAATCTAAAAATGCAAATTAATTTTACAGAAAAGGACTTTTTTGTATCCATGGACGAACCCTTGCTGTGACACAAAAACAGACACCATAATATACAAGTTCACAATAAAATAAACCTGATTTACATTTTGTTAATAAAGCCTCATTATTTAACACGACAAACTGAATTCACTCAACCATCTAACTCGTTAAGAAGATCACAATCCCAGTTGTCACTGGGAGCGAGTGTTTAGCTTCTCTGTGCTTCTCACTCTGCTGCTGCATTAAAATGCACCACGGGTACATTTCATCACACATACTTGTCAGGACAGCATGTCAGGGGATATTTCCTCTTGGTAGCGTGCGATGGGGCATCAAGCTCTGTCAGCAGTTCAGACCAATGATAGATGGCATACAGGCATTAAACTGTGGTGCTCGTGGTGTGCCAACCCAAACACACACACACACACACACACACACACACACACACACACACACACACTGACTCACACTCCTGATGGTTTAGTTTGTTTTTTATATTTGAGAAGACATGGCACTGAAGCTGCTGACCTTATGTTGTAAGAGGACCATTAGGGCATCAGTGCTACACAGCCAGTGAACCAGGATGTAAAACTATACAGCTCGCCATAATCTGATGCAGCAGATGACCAAACCACTCTGGATACAACACAAGAGAGCCTCCGTACTGCTTCCTGTCCACAGACTGGAGTCATTCAGAGTGTTGTGTAGATTATTGTAGGTTTTATTTGTTCTAGATTTGGTACCACTTTCTACCAAGTCACCTTCTCATGAAGTGTTTTAACTACTGGCTTTATTCAGGGTTATTTTTCCATTTTCTATTGCTAGTTCTATGTCAGTTTAATTCACTTATAGTCCATCAACATGAACAGGTTTTTGCCAGGCTTAGTTTAAATAATTATTCCATTGAAAATAAATCTGAAACGATTTTGCTAATCATTTGATCGACTCAGTCATTTTTTAAGCAAAAATGCCAAAAATATGACATTCAAAGGTTCTCAAACGTGAGGATTTGCTGTTTTCTTTGGTCTTACATCGCAGTAAATATAATATCAATGGGTTTGGAAATGCTAGTCGGACAAAACAAGACATCTGATGAAGTCATTTAGGATCTGGGATACTGTAACAGGCTTCTGTCACTGTTTTGTGGACAAATCAATTACTTTAGAAAATGAGATTAATCTGTAAAGTACATAATCATCAGTGTTGCCTCTTTTACTACTCTCTGACAAAGCAGCATTTGTAATGAGTGATAAATTGTAATGAATGACTTTATTTACAGTTAACAAGTTATTTACAAATCATTTTTCAGGGCTGCCAGGTTAGTCTGCAGAACATTTAAAGACATTTACTGACATCTTATTAACACACACAGCTGCAGACTGGATGGATTATTGTGAAAACTCAGTTAATTTGACACCATGTATAACTGCTGCTAACATGATGGCTTATAAGGAAGTGAGCCATGAGTTATGAATGGATTACTAACAAATGCACGTGATAGAAGAAGTACAGATCTTTTACTTAAGATAAAAAAAAAAACACAGTGTAGAAATACTCTGTTACAACGTACTACTACTTCAAGTACTCATAATGCAGAACTGCTCATTTCAGAATGATATATCTGTTATATTCAGTGTTGCGAAGGTAACTTTTGAAATGCAATAGGTTACAGATTACTAGTTACCTTGTCAAAAATGTAATAGGTAATGTATGGGCGTCACCAATGGGTGACGTCACGGTAGCCATATCCATTATTATATCCAGTCTATAAAGGCAACTGTATGACTGTTAGAGCCTACATATAATTTTTTTTTTTTTACCAAAAAAATATATATTTAGATGTAAGCCCTTTCTAATCGCCAACATATTGATTAATAATAACCTTAGTTTAATTACATATTTTTCTCAGTAACTGCAACAAATTACATTAATTTTGTAATTTTGTTATGTGTAACTAGTTACTCCCCAACTCTGGTTATATTCCTGATCATAGTTATTGATACATTCATGTGTTCATTACTTTAATGTTGCAGCTGATTAAGGTGGAGCTCAGTTTAGTTGCTTTATATCTTTAACAATACGTCAAAATTTATTTGTTAGTTTATAATTTGTGTTAATGATCTGAATCTGTAAAGTAATAAGCAACTTTAGTACAAAGTACAATATTTCTCTGTGAAATGCAGTGGAGCTGAAGCAAAAAGTAACATCGATACGTATAGATTGTACAGATATCTTAAATTTGTACTTAAGTACAGTATTTACTGTAAAGTAAATACTTAGTTACATTCCACCACTGGTTTTTACTGAATTAGGTAAACACCTGCCAAAGGGTTTTTTTCACAACCTGGCAACCCAAAACTTCTTAATGATTGCGTATAACTAATCAAATGATTCAGTAAATCATTTGAGGCCATTATTTACAACTTAAAAACCTTGTCTCACAATAAAATGATAAATGCGAGACTCTTAAATACTGTTTATGACAATTTCTTATTAGTTGATATATTGTTTTGTATTTATAATGTGAATCTGCAAAGTAAGTCCAGCTGTCAGATCAATGAGGTGAAGTACAAAGTACAATATTTGCCTCTGAAATGTAGCAGAGCAGAAGCAGAAAATAGCATCAAATGCAAATACTCAGATAAAGTATAAATACTTCGAAATTATACTTAAGTAAATTACTTGAGTAAACCCTTAGTTACATTTCAACTAATTTTAAACACCAGACAAACGGATTTTTCACAACCTGAAAACTTGTTGTAATCACTTCTAAGTAAATGATTAGTTCGGAACTGTTCGTTATTTGTAAGGGGGATAGGGGGAGTGCAAAAAGGGAGAGGCACGTCAAATATTTTTTAATGACTGGGGAGGGACTTGTGTTTTTTTTTTAAGCTTAGGGTAAGGATATACAACTTTAAATGTATTTTGTATTTGTTTTACTGCCAATTTTCAGAAGACATGTGTCTTTAACCCTTTGAAACCTGAGCAAATTGGCTTGATGTCTTTCAAAAACATGGGAAGAAGGCAATGAGCAACAAAAGAAGAAATGAACCAAAAAATTAGTACGGAATTAGTAAAAAGACTAAATTTAAAAAAAAAAAAATGAAAATTTGTAAAAGAAAAAAAAACAAGGAAAAAGTGACTTGAAAAAGTGCTTAAAAATTTAAAGATTTTAAAATGTAAGAATAATAATTCTTATGAAAATATTTTTTCGATAGATTTTTTCTTTTTTCCCTTTTTTTAATCGAATTTTTTTATGCAATTTGTGTTACATTTCTTCCTAAGCTACTCACTGCCTTTATTTCCATGTTTTTGAGAGAAATAGCACCAATTTGCTCGAGAAATACTTGCAAAAGGCGTCTGAAAACAGCACAAGAAAAGTGATGTCACTCGAGGTTTGAAAGGGTTAATCGCCATCATAATCATAGCCAGAAACTGTCCAAAAACAGAAATTATTGTTGGATTATCAAATATCCGACGGTCCGTGAACTCATCATCATCATTTATTCTGCATGTCTCACTTGAAGTTTGGCCAAAAATAAACCAAACAGCATGACAACAGTGGAAAACAAAGGCTTTTTTCAACTCCAGGATTTTGTCTTCATCTTTTAACTATTAACTTTCAAACATCAGGGTAACTTTTTTATGGTGGAGACTGCGTCGTGCATTTTCTGCTAGTGACTCAGGGAGGCTCAGTGAAAAATCTCTGTAGCTTTGAGGAGGGTAAAACAACAACAACAAAAACAAAGTCACACTCAAGCCACCTGCCTCCTCTGATAAATACAGAACAGTCCCTTATTCATTAATAAACTTACTTAGAACGTACAAACCCCTGATTCTGATTAATGTAAGCACTTTGTATGAGACAGCACTTTTCATTGACCTGTTTGTGGAACATTATTGGTCCACAGAGTTCCACCAAAACTACAAATGACAATATAAATAAATAAATAAATGAGGTTGTACTCACCATGTTGACCTCTGACACCATGTCTATACTCGCCACATCTATACTCATGCCAACAGCCACCGGTGCACCTTCAAACACACAGAGGAAAGTTAACAGTGAGTCATAATAACAACACAGACAGGTGGAGAAACATCTCGGGGAGCCATTAGGGCGAAACACACCAGCTGAGGATCCTCTAACATACCTCCAAAGTCCGGCCGGAGACGGATATCATATCCTTTCAACAGTTTATCCACAGTCTCTTTGACGTAAGACATGTTCCCCGGCTCGTTGACGCTGAAAGAGAGAAGACAACAGACACGGTAACTCTTCTGGAGGACGGACACCCACGTCTGTGTCCGGCTGTAACACCGGACGGACGCTCACCTCTGGTTACAGCACATCACCGCCATGAGCAGCAGTGACAGGATATCAAAGAGCCCTGTTCTCCGGGGTCCCCACATCCCTGTGCGGCGTGTGGATGGATGGGTGCCGTCCAGCGTTCAACAAATGACTGAGTGAAGGAGCCACGGTGCTCACACTGCCTCCTGGATCAGGTGAGACTTGTCCCACATTGTGTCTACCTCTGGCGCAGTCGGTGTTAACATGCTTCATGAGGCAGCGGCGCGGGGACTTGGATGTCAGGCGTGTTCACGGCTGCCGGTGAGACAGCAGCGGAGCCGCAGAGCCTCGGTCAGGCTGCTCCGTGTCTCCATCCTCCGGTCAGCAGCTCTCAGCCTGTCGCGGGTTAGCTCACTGTCACACTACAAAGTGCTGCTCACGTATCCATCACTGCACTCACTGCACGTGTGGTCACATATGAGAATACACATCCACAGGTCCTCTGTCCACAGGAGCCACATGCGTAAAATAATCCCTGACAGAGCCGGTTCAGACTGTGGCTAACTCTGAGTTTGCATTATGACTCTTCATATCAGTGTGCGCGAGCTGCCCTGGTCATTAAAAAAACCACGTGACAGACTGCATACAGAGGCTTGTATTGACGTGAGAGTCTCAGACAGAGCAGGAGTTCAATTATGTTGAGATGCAGTGCTGAGAGGAAGGGCTGAAACCTTTCCAGCAACAGACCACGGTGTGTGTGCCATAATGAGACACAGGGGCATAGCACCAAATCCTGGGCCCTATCCATGAGCTTTCTATGTGGGCCCCAACCCCTCCTCTCTTGATCCATGTCTCACTCAACCTTTTTAAATAGGAATTGTGCAAATTTGCAGGAAAGCCCAATCAGTCTTTTTCAGCATTGGCAGTATAAAAACAAAATCGGGGAGTGCAGCAAAATGCCGCCTACCTACTTTTGTTTATACAGAATGCGCCTTTTTCGGGGCAATGGGGGGCGTGAGCAAGTAACAAAACGTGTAGCTCAGCGTGTGACGTAAACAGTGACGTGGGAGGGAAGCCACGGCTGGTTAGTCCTTCGGTGATTCTCTCATAAGTCGGCCCGTCCTTCACCGTCCCCGTCATCTGACAGTTAATGGCCTCTTCGTTTGCGAGGGCAAGGAGGGCGCACAATTCTTTGTCTTCCCAGTTGCTCATCTTTACAGTGTCTGTCAGGTTTGTGTTTCCCTCTTGCTACTAGCTGCTCGCTAATTCCTGCTATCAGCTGTTTCCTGTTTATCCACCGCCAGTGGGTCGCACGTGCGGCGTCATCAACAGCTCCTCCCACAAGTCTTCAACAGCCTCTCACGTGGCGGAAGGGCGCCTTGTTCTTTTTAAACCAAAAAGGTTCCGCCAATATGTTTACCCCTATGCGGCGGAAAACTGGGGACCTCGGATCCACTCACCAATCCGGCTCTGTGTGTCTAAACGCTCGCAGCTTGCCGGCGAAACAGCCCAACATTCACAGGAAATCTGACAGTGTAAAAGAGGCTACTCAAAGCACCTTTTGGCTGCATCCAAATGTCCACTAGAGCTGCACCCGACCAAGGAATTTCCTAGTCGAGTAACAGTCGTCATTTAGGGCCTATATTTTATCTCCAAGTGCACGTCACACACTGAGCGAGCCGCCTGTTAATGACGCTGTGGGCTAATGGGCATGTAGCTACTTCCATGTTTCAGATGATACGTCATGTTTGTAGTCGACCAATGAAGATGAGTTTACATATCACCTTGGGTTCGTCCTTCACCTTCTCAAAATGATCCCACACTTTGGATTTCCTGCCCGACATGTTATTAACTTGCCTTTTATTTCAGCAACTGATTGAATGTTGGCATTGTTTGTTTCTGCAAACCACAAATACATTTGTACATTGCATATGTTTCATATTAACGTTTCTAAAGTGACGGAATATAAGCTGACTTTGTCACTGGGAGGTTGAGGGGATGTTAGATGGCGTTTGTTCTGGCAACACTTTGCTGTGTTCCCCAGCGGCTTTTAAGCTACTGAACCTGAGTATATTTCACCGACCTGTCCACTTTTCCAGCAGCTTTTGTGTTTTAAGCCCAAACATGATCTTTTCCTGACCAGAACCAAATGATATTTGTGCCTAAACCCAACCACACTTTCATCACAGCCATGCTGAGGAACAGTCTCAAAGTTTTCACTATAAACAATAAATGCACAAATGTATCCATAGTTTTCAGAAACATTCACTGCAAACATTCTCTCTGGCACCTGGGCTGTAGATGCAACAATGCTCCCTGTAATCTAGGTGGTGGTGATATGCAACATCAGAAGCAACGCTTGCAATCTGCCGTGTAACAAAAAGAAGATGAAGCAATTATATGCACAGCTGAAGCAGGAAGAACCTTGACATTTCCATGATGGAGAAAAGGCAGAAAATTGGTGCATAAAAATATCACCAGGATGCAGGGGACTGAAGTGATTGATGCTCAAAATGTCTTTGGAGGAAGACCCCAAGACTTAATATGTGTCTCGCCAAATGTTAAAACAAAACATACTCTTTTGCCTCAATGTTTTATTTTAATGTCACACCAGAGCAGCACTCAAGCAGCCAAAGTGTCTCTTGTCTATTCAGGAACCTCGCTGGTTGTCTGTACATGCCCCAGTGGTTAGCTCAGTCACCCCCAATAGACCTTTTTCATGGCAGACATTTTGACTTGTAATAGCAGGAAAAGCTCAGGTGTATTTATTAACATTAAGGATGGTTGCATTCCACTTAGTGCAGACCCTGGTATTGTGCATGCTGGCTCACTTTAATTACTTATTGAGACACTTAATGGAACAGAGCCTTTGTTAATGATATCATTTTCATCTGTGCTTTTCCTACTATGACAAGTCAAAAATGTCTGCTGTGAAAAAGGTCTATGAGTTGCTCAAGTCCAGCTCTGGTGTGAGAAAAAGTGGTCGCCAGGAGAAAATGTTGGCATCGCACTTTTCTGCAAACTGCAGACACGCTACATTTGCGTTGTGTTTGGGTTGAAAAATACTGCGACACTAGAGTGTAATTTGAATTTCTTTTACTAAGACTGTGTGATTCTCAAAAGAATTAATAACACATCCGTCCTCTTATGAATGGAAAGTTTAGTTCAGTAATGCTAGCTTAAATTGGCTAGCCAACCCTCGTTAGATATTGCTCTCTTGTATAAAGGACATTAGTGAGCCACTGCTGACCTTATTCCTTATCTTGACTTCCAACGAGCTACTGTTAGCCTACATAAAGTTCTGGCTTTTTAATCTAGTTAGCTTCCAGTTAACACTTTAGCCACTGTTCAGCAAACCTACTGTACATAGGCTCACCTTAATGGTCCAGTGTTTAGGATTTGGGGGGTATACTGACAGAAATGGAACATAATATAATAAGTATGTTTTCATTAAAGTCCATTCTCACTGAGGGCGAATATCCGCGTGGATTATTCTCGCGGAAAAATATAAACGTTGACTTCATGGGTTCTTATCGAAGTTTGCACACTGGGGCGGAACTTTCATGCAGTGAAAAAAGTTTCCGCCCAGACTTTGACCCCCGCGGAATTCACCGGTGGAACTACACAGCTGGGCCAATGAAATTGTTTGTTTATAGTCGCACAGACCCGGGAGAGTCCGAAATCCAGTCAGGCAGGACAGTATGGGAGAAAGGTTGATAAACCTCGTTTCACAGCACCCCGTCCTTTTTGATAAAAGACGGGAATATTTTATGAACAATGAATTAAAGGACAGCGTCTGGCAGCCCATTGTCCAGCTTGGCGGCTGCGGTGAGAGTGGTAAGTGCTAAAGAAAGTTGATGTTGACACTTGTTAAACGCTTGCTAGCTCGCTGCTGCTGCTGCTATTCTTGTCCATGTTCACCCTAGTCTCTATATACAGACTCTACATTCAGTGAATGTAGAGTCTGTAGGCAAACCCCGGAGATCTTGCCTCCGGAAGAAGAGCGGAAGAGCCCTGGTTTCCAGTTGTAGGCTGTTTGTAGTCTGCGTGATATTGACCAATCACGTTTGAGCCGGCTGCAGTTGTTGCCAGGTTAAACGGTCCATGCGGTGAACTAATGAGGTGGAACATAATTGGCGTCACTGCAAATTCTGAATCCATCGCAATGGTTCAGCATATTTACTTATATATAAACGGAAATCCGCCTCCTCCGCCCCAATCAAACCGGAATGCCAAAAAATCAGGGGTCTGCCCCCAGAGGCTGTATCACCGTCTGCTGGAAGTCAGACACCAAATACAGCCGATGGGTTCTGAGAATGTGTTCACCCGTTCACACTGCACAGACTTGGAACACAACAACGCGAAATTCCGCACCGTGTCCGTACCGTGCCTGTGTGTATGGTTTAAATGGGAAAAGCACTGCACAAATATTCCACAAATCCGTCCCGCATTTCCGCACCGTGGCAGTGAGAATGAACCTTTAGTGTATAATCACCTGAAAAAACAGAATTGTTGTGTTTTTGTTGCTTTAGAATGAGCTGGTTATATCTACATATGGAGCGGATCCTCTTCCACAGAATTCGCCATGTTGTTTCTACAGTAGCCCGGAATGGACAAACCAAACACTGGCTCTAGATATGGCCATTTGCATTCTTGCGTCTTCATTTAGGGCAACAGTAATTCTCCTATACGTTTGGTGAAGTTTCAGTTGGCTGCAATCTGCAAGCTCACCACTAGATGCCACTAAATCCAACACACTGGACCTTTAACTTCAGTTTAAAAAAATTAATATATTCTCTTTGCTGTAGAAGAGCCCAGGTGTGATGTATAGAGACACAGAGAAGTCATCTGACGACTATACCATTAGTGTTAGATAGGCAAAAGGGGTTTTTGGTGGGCCAAATGTAAAAATAACATACAGTATTCATTATCATTTTTGTATAGAAGCATCTTTTGGACCCACAGAAGTCTCCTATTTTCCATGGAGTTGTTTCAGTCTGCTCCTGATGACTTTGCAAGTTCAGTATATCCTCGTTGTCTTGTTGTTTATTCTTGGCAGCAGGAGTGAGAATGAATCTTTGGATCTGGTGTGAAATACTTTTGTGTCACTCAAAGTTGTTCCTGTGAAGATTTCAGAAGAAAGCTATCTGTATACTTTCTGTCTGAGCTCTTTTTTTTCTGTGTGCTACAGTATTTGCCGTAGTGGAAGAAGTTCAATATCACTGCAGGGGATGAGCGAGTGTGCCTGAGCTGGACTCTTCCCAACAACTTTCTCCTTCCATTTATTCAAGCAATAGACTCTCACTGCATTTCAGGATTAACACTACTACTCCTACATGACTTTTTAGGAAGTGTTTCTTACCTCGTATCGTAGATGGCGTACAGCTTTTTGTTCCCATCAACAGCATTCCTGCAAATACAAAAGAAGGAGGAATTACTTTCTGTGTCCTGACTCTGACTTTTCCCATGTCCCAGCTGTAGACTTGTTTCTGACTCCACACTGTCAGGAGACAGAAGCACCAGAGGGCTTTCGCCTCGAGTCCAAATTCATAAAGGTGCTGCTCTTTTAAAAACAACTCTTTGCACTTGGTCTTATCTTTTAACATTTAAAAGAAATCCAGCATTATAACTGACTCAGTTGTGAGTGGATTGGCCCTGATCCAGGTGGAGACGAATGCAGAATGATGAGATATACTGTAGAGTTCTAGTTGTGCTGCTGGCAGACGTGTGAGACATATAGTCTCCTCCTGCAATCTGGACCATAAAAAAAAAAAAGCAGGACTCAGTTTTTTTCAGGTTTGTGTCCCACATAAGACAGGCCTACAATAGGCTGATCTATCAAAATAAATAAATAAACATCAACAAGTCTTCCAACCCATATGACAACATGGGTTGTTCATTCCCACCCTCTAATGCGACCCACAGGAGCGTTTCCTAAATTACCACCCCTGCAGATGTGTTCTCGTACCCATACTACCATACTATTTCGTATGCCAGGAAAAATGGGCATGTCTCAATACACAGTATGTCAAATGCAGTATGCCAAAAAATACCACAATATTGGCAATATGCAAGCCAGCGTACTTTTCTGGCTGTTCTGACCCACAATCCTTTGGGAAGTAGAAGATATGTCACATTGACTAAGCTGCAGACAGATGACAGTTTGTGCTACAGACTTTTACGAATACATTAGCAAGAGGGTCAAAGCTCAAGGTGCAATGTTAAGATGAAGTAGTATGTCCCTATTTTATGCATACTGAAAGTAAAGAAAAAGTGTACGATTCAGTTGAGGTTAAATTAAGTGTGTTTGTTACGTCACAGCATGAAGTTATGTACTTAAAGTAATGTGAGACATGGCAGGACAACATCACATTGAATGTAGTGACTTTTTTACCAAAAAAAAATATCAAAACAAGCCACTGAGGGGCGAACAAGTGAACTTGTTCTATACATGTGTTCTGGGCTAACGATAAACCAATGTCCAGTTAGACTCACAAGTCAGTCTTTAGACACTTTGCTTAACGAAAGACTGATGTCTTTCTCCCTGATTTTGTGTTTAGATGGGCGGATACAATTCCCGAGTTTAAAAAAACTCCCTACGTTGCAGAACCAATAGTAAATCTGCAGTGCGGTCCTTCGGTGGCTCGCTGAACTCTTGTGCTCGTAAACATAGTCCGACTGCATTAAAAGTTTTAAATAAAGCCGCTGTAAGTCCTTCATTTCCACAATCTTGTGGACTGAGCACACGTTTGATAAAACAGAGTTAAATCTCTCGGCATCCATTTTCACACTCTCTCTGTGTGTGTTTACTTGCGGACACGCACATTTCGGGGAGGGCATGTCCTTTTCAAAAATGCAAGAGGCGTTGCTTTGTTGCCGGCTGTTTTCTCCGGTGTGTTAAACACACTTTAGAAAGGAGTGTCCCCAGACTATCAGAAGGCGGAGGTCCCTGATTGTCTGGTGGCGAGACTAATGTCCAGTGGACTTTGTTTCTTTGGATTTGGCACCCATTTATACTCAATACAATATACACTTGCTCACCATGACAGAAGGGCGACAGCGTTGTCCATATGTAGTCATTATTCCATTCAGCAATTCAGTTTTACACGCCAATACCTTCTACTTTTCAACATGCTTCCACAACACGGTCAATAACTGTTTGCTTCCCCATTCCAGACCTGATTCTCATTACCTGGAGCTTCACTATATGCCCTTCACACATGAAAGCTCCACCCTGTGTCCAGTTTAATAACTGCATGTGTATATCTATTTTTACCTTGTTTAGATAAGGATAGAATAAACAAACAAAACTATGGCTCCAGCATTAGGTACATAACATGACATTATGTCTGTATGCAAGTTAAAGTAATTCAACTTTGACTTATGCATTGGGACACAAACAGTCTCCTGGGACAAAGCCCTGTGTTTGTTTGACCTGCTGGTTCACCCTACAGCCACTAGAGGCCGCCACCTTACAATAAACATTAATATGAGTTGTAATAGGACCCGCAGACATGCTGCATTGTTTGTGCCCTCATGTGCAAGGCGCGCTCAAAAGCGAGAGCGAAGCCGTCATCGCTGCAAGTGCCTATTTCTGTTATATATTATGTGCCTTATTTTTTTTACAAACTTGACACCTTTGCGAGTCACTTGCGGTCCATTTCAAAATGGACCTGTGGGCTGCCACATGTCCCACTTATCTCAATAAGATTTTTCTAAGAAGACATTTTTGAAAGTGACTAGCTTTGCTAACAAATGCGAATCATCTGCTTCTCTGTGAACATTGTGTATTCATGTATGAAATATGTACATCTGACTCATGACTTGCCGAGTGTTTTTCAGAACTTTTTTAAGTCTTCGACAGACATTCACTCATATTCCACAAGACCCTCTATCTCCCTTTATCGCCCATATTGTCGAACTTCTCTTAATCAATATTCATTGAAATACAGAGGACCCTCTCTTTGGTACAACCTGCCTTCATCTCTACAATCATCATTGACATTATCATTCAGAAAACTTTTGAACATCTTGTTGTTGTAAATTGTACACCTTCAACAATTGTGTAGGACTTTTTAGTCTGGAACTCTCATTCAGTTGTGCAATCTTCGTATTTATCTTTTTCCTTTTATGTATGATTGTTGTTGTATATAATAGGGGAGGTGTCCTCATAAGCCATTTTGGCTTCTAACCTTTCCTGCACCATGTTTTAACTTTTAATTTCTTTTCTCTGTATTTCCCATGCATTCATTCAGTCATTTTCTGTACCCGCTTATCCTGTGTTGGGGATCACGGGGGGGCTGGAGGCTATCCCAGCTGACACAGGGCAAGAGGTGGGGTACACCTAAAGAGACAGACAACCATTCACACCTACACCAGTTTAGAGTCACCAATTAACCTGCATGTCTTTGGACTGTGGGAGGAAGCTGGAGTACCCAGAGAAAACCACGCTGACATTGGGCAAGTGGCAGGGTACACCCTGGACAGGTCACCAGACTATCACAGGGCTGACACATAGAGACAGACAACCATTCACACTCACATTCACACCTAGTCACCAATTAACCTGCATGTCTTTGGACTGTGGGAGGAATCCAGAGTACCCGGAGAAAACCCACACTGACATGGGGAGAACATACAAACTCCACACAGAAGGGCTCCTCCTGAATCCCCACCCTGGGTTCAAACCAGTGCTAACCACTGTACCACCATGCTGCCATTTTTTTTATACATGTATGTGCAAATAAATGAAACTAAACACACTTTTGCACCGCGTCCCGCCAGATGGGAACCACTGCTTTAATGTAACGAACATATTTTTTATTTTAGGTGTTATTCACAAACCCCATGAGTCATTTTTAGAGTGTCATTTATAACACTGCTATTAAGGGAGGAATCACACAAAATCCCTTCAGTTAGTATATGAATTCAACTTTGCTGCAACATTAGACATTCAGAATACAGACAGGGATATGTTGCAGTGTAATTTGTAGATAAAAAAATCATTAGAAGATTATTAAAGCTTTCAGGAGGGTTATGTTGTTGTGGAGATCCCTCTTATGGTTGTCATTGTTACTACTGTTAATTTTGTCCTTTTATTCTTTCCTTCTCTCTCTCTGTGTGTCTCCCCCTCCCTCCCCTATCTGTCTCCATCTCTCTCCTCAGCATCTCTCCTCCTCTCCTCCTCTCCTCCTCCTCTCACTGGCCACAGATCCTCCCGCTTCTCTGGCCGCACTGCTCGCTCGTCTCTTTAATTCGCACCAGAGTCTATTTGCATTGTACTTCGCCTTTGGATACACTGTTGGATTTTCTGCAGAGCTTGCTGTGTGCTCGCGGCTCCTCGGAGACCAAACTAAAGGATGGTCAGTCAGCACAAGTGTTGGGAAGCCTTTACATTTTCGCTGCCAACCTTTTAATCGCTGTGGGGCGAAATAAAGCTCGCTGACAGTGGAATTAGTCCACAGCTTTTCTCTCTGTCTCTCCGTGTCTCTCCGTGTCACTGTCTCCCTCTCCAATATGCAGTCACTGTGCGCGGATGGAGGTGACGTTCTTCAGAATTGATGCCAAATACTAAACAGTGCAATCTGCGTGTGAGACATCTGCGGAGCTGGGAGAAGTTTGACTGCGCATCGTCTTGTGTGGTAAGATTTGGTAACTGCGGCTCAGCAGCGCCTGTGCAGCAGAGCGTTGTTATAGGCCAGCGTACAGTACGAGATGTAGTGGGACGTGTGGGCATTGGAGAAGAATAGGCTACTGTAGTCAGTGTGTACCCGAGGTGTGCTGCTGCTGCTGCTGCTGCTGCTGCTGGAGGAAGGGACCTGCACCGGGATAGACTTCTGAGCACGGTGGTGATGAAAGCTGGAGAAAGAGAGGTATTCACTTTGCCTCCTGCTGCTGGAGGGAAATCAGGCGGCTGGTAGGGATGTGTGTGAGTGCAGGAGTGAGTCGTGAATGAAGGGGATGCGGTGCAGGGTGCGTACAGTCACAGCAACACTGAGGGGATTCAGTTACTGTATGTGAAGAGTCCAGCTGCGGTGCAGGAAGGATTGCGGGATTACAGCTGTGCAGAGGTATTTCACACCTTCAGCTCTGACTGGTTATCCAGTGGTGGGAATACAGCTCAGCTCAGCCTGCACCCTGTCAGAAGTCATCAACTTATAGAGAACATTAATTAGTGAGATGGAGCAGAGGCTCCTGCAGTGAGATGGTGGACTGGGAGAAGGTCCAGCACAGGCAGTAACACGCTGTTTGCAAGTCTGAGAGAGAGGAACTTTGTATTTTCATCTTTTTTTTTTTATTCTGACATGCTGCTAACATCTGTGCAGATGTTGTCCCATAGTGGTTTGGAAGGCAGATTGTGACTATATTTGGGTGCATGGAGATTGCTGCATTGGGTGTTGTGATACTGTCAGCACATTGCTGTGCTCCTGTGGTGTAGTGAAAACATTTATGCACCTAAGAAAGATTAGCTGATCACTTTGTACACCCACATGCATGTAGTGAGGGTCGACTAGCTGCCAGTTAGGCTACAATGGTATTTTATAATGAGATATATATGGTATTTATTATTTAGTTTCCAGGGTGCAACAATGGAGGCTCTACAATGAATAATTCTAAAATTAAATTCTGTTTTAATTTGAGATAAAAGCAGCCAGTCAACAACCTTTTAAACAGGTGAGGATGTCTTGTTTCAGGAATGGGCGATGGA
Organism: Epinephelus fuscoguttatus; assembly: GCF_011397635.1. Taxonomy (NCBI): domain Eukaryota; kingdom Metazoa; phylum Chordata; class Actinopteri; order Perciformes; family Serranidae; genus Epinephelus; species Epinephelus fuscoguttatus. The sequence continues at coordinate 38,314,521 of NC_064761.1, forward strand.
ATGTGCTACAGCTTTGCAATGAGACGTCTGTGGGTCTGTGTCTTGCTTGTGAGCATCACCTGCCGTCTGAGGTAAGGAAGTGACTGGTGTAACTTTGCAGGGCAACATAAAGGCACATTTTGAAGAATCAGTGAACACACATTGTGTCTGCGTTATTTGCTCAAATGATTAAAATGTAAATTTTAAGTTACTGTTTTTATAAGTGAGTTAGATTATCTGTGTGTCTGTCCCTCTTACACATCCAGCCTCTCCCAGGATGTAACTGGAACTCCCAAAGAGGCTGAAATAAATGACAACATTACCATCTTCACACGCATCCTGGACGGGCTGCTGGATGGTTACGACTACAGACTCCGCCCTGGACTGGGAGGTAGGCCCACTGGATATACAAACCTCAACACCTCTGACATTTTGGTAATTAAAGCTGTCACACATACACTAGGTGAGAACTAAATATGTCATTATGAAAGTGTCCAGGGGGAGCCTCTCTTTTCTACAACAACTACAGAAAGCTGTACTTGTGTTGTTCAGCCTCTGTATCGATAGCTCTGCATGAAAGCTTCCAGCCCTCCACTCCACGCAGAGAACAATGCTCCGCACCGCAACATCTGTCTCCTGCTCGTCCCAGACAAGGAAAAATGTGTCTATGTCCGTGGTGTCTTTGACGAAGAGGCATGATCAGCTGTTTACGTCTCCTCTAAGTATGATTTAATGGCACTGTGAACACACGCTGAAGCAGACAGTGTGACGGTGTGACCTTGAGAAAGCCGTTTTTTCCTGTCATAAAACAGCAGCTCCATTGTTCTCAGTTGAGGCGGGCCAAAGTAAGAAACGACTGAAGTTCTCATCAGAAAGGAGGGATGAAAAAGCAGCAAATCGGAAAATGTTTCTCCTCTGCTGCTGTGTGATTTCAGTGTGTTAGGAAACAGTACATTGTTTAGATCATGAAAGTTTAACGCCGTTAAATAATTATGTATCGTGAACTCTATTTGGCCCTATTGAAGTAAAAGTGTGGCACTTTAAGGTGAGTGTGTGCTGCTTACACTCTGTTTCTTATTGCGCTGGTCCTGAAGATGTTTGTCTCGAGGGCACTGAGCTGTTTTGATACCTTCAGGGTGTCAAGGCTGTTTAGGACATGCTGCATTCATCTGGAGAGTTCCAGTGATGCAAAATAGTTACAGTGAAATCAGCATTCTTTCTAAACAGATGAGGGGAGGTGGACTCTGTGTTTACATCAGTGATGCTCACTGCCTAAAAATAGTCAAAGGTGATTGACATTGTTTCTCTGATGTTAAATTTTTTAATGTTAAGATGCCAACAACGTAGAGCGGTAAAGAGGTAACTGTTTTTTTGCGTAGACCGAACCAGAAGTTAGCATCACCCTGGGTCCCTCGTCAAATAGCCAATGGGATTTTTCCATTTGATTTTGGATTATTGCAGAAAAATAAGCTCTGTGGCAAAGACAAGTCTGTGATACTTACATGATTTGTTCAGCAGGATAGTCTTCCCAAAAAAGACTGACTTTATACGATACGATACGCTACGCTACGATGCAATACGATGCGATATGATACGATATGATACGCTATATACGCTTTATTGTCCCCACGTGGAAATTCGTCTTGGACTAAGAAGCTGCACAAGTATTGCTGCCTTCCGATATAAATCCAGAAGAAATGAAAAGCATACGCCATAAAAAATACATAAAAACACACACTACACATAACTGTGTTGCACATCAGCCACTCATGTATTGCACAACACCAGCAAACAACAGAGCACCATGGGTAAAGTTGCATGACTTCAATATCCCCACCACTAACCTTCCAACTTAACTATAATTGGAAAATACTTGATAAATCTACAAGTCCGAAAGTTGAAGTTAGTTTAGTTTGCAAGAGCGTGACAATAACACAAAGAGACTGTAACGGACTAGTGAGGAGATGAGTTCACACGTTTAATGTCCTGGACAACCTCTGTAGTCTTATTTAGACACCAAGAATCTTCACAATTCACCGGTGGAGTATTTACTGATGTATTTGATGTCAAAGAACTCTCTCTCTCTTCACCTTTTGTTAACTACAGAAATTATTTTTAGGCATCTTACAAAAACCCATTCAGAAAACCCGTCAACTTCGCGATGAGAGAACCGGGAGTGCTAAGATGCTAACTCATGTCCGGGTTTTAACACTCATTCTTGCAGCACGCTATTCATGCCCAGAGAATTCACCTAGGAATGCACTACTGGTTTTGTTTTGTTGGGTTTGTCTCGTGTAGCATAAATGGACTACAACTGCGTTTCACTGTGCCACTGTGTTGTACAGTGACAATAAATAAACCCTGACCATACAGTATGTCTTATGGGCCCTTAAAAATTTCCAGTGTGTACTTTATGTACCGAGGATTATTAAAGAAATGATCTTTTTATATTCAAGAAGATCGTCTTAAAAAGAAGACCCAAAGTTTTATGTTGTTTTACTCAAGCATAAAGAATGTCTTTTAAGCCTTCACCAAACAACTCAGAGTTTGACATTTTTCAGGGCAACTCAACTTTAGCAAGTCACTAGTCTCGCCACCAGACAACCAGAGATTTCCGCCTTCTGATAGTCTGGGGACACTCCTTTCTAAAGTGTGTTTAACACACCGGCGAAAACGGCCGGCAACAAAGCAACGCCTCTTGCATTTTTGAAAAGGACACGCCTTCTCGGAAATGTGCGCTCCCCCTTTTCTCGTCCGCAAGGAAACAAACGCACAGAGAGCTTGAAAATGGATGCCGAGAGATTAAACTCCGTTTAATCAAACGTGTGCTCATCCGTGAAGAAAATATTTTTTCCAGCGGATGTCTTAGTTACAACATGATTGAGCTAACTGGAGTAGTTTCATGTCGTATCCGACAACGGGAGGCTTTTAACAGATGACGTCCTGATGTTAGCTTTGCTGCTGCTGTTAGCTGTCCCTGTCAGCTGCAGCCACTGATGCTTTCTAGACATCGTGATTTCCCAAAACTGAATAAATACCACACATAGCAACACAAAACTGCTTTGCTAGCTCAATCATGTTGTAACTAAGATATCTGCTGGAAAAGATATTTTTTTCACGGACCGTTTAATGAGTTATTACCTATTACAGACACCGCTAACAGCTAACAGGGCTAACAGCTAACGGTTAGCCCAGCTAAACGTGCACACAGAAATAGTAATGTTTGTTCAATCATTGTGTTTATAGACTTTACAAACATTGGATTAGTCTAAACGGTGATACAGTGATGTGAAAAATGTGATATATAGGCTATATATATAGCTAAAAGCTCCAGACTATAGAGGGAATCGCCTTGTTGTTTACAAGGCGATTCCCTCTATAGTCCGGCCGGATGGATGAATCATGGCCTTGTAAAAGATTATGTTTGTTTCTTTTAGTTGGCGAGAAATGTCCACTAACTTTGACGGCGTTTTCTGCGAGCACGGCTGAGCCATTTTGTACCGCTACACGTGTTTCTAGTGGGACTATGTTTACAAGCACAAGAGTTCAGCGAGTCACTGAAGGACCGCCCTGCAGATTTACTATTGGTTCTGCAACGTAGGGAGTTTTTTTAAACTCTGAAATTGTATCCGCCCATCTAAACACAAAATCAGGGAGAAAGTCATCAGTCTTTAGTTAAGCAAAGCGTCTAAAGGCTGACTTGTGAGTCTAGCAAGTCACAGAGCCCACATGGTAGATCTGCATTGGCCAGTAAAAGTATCATGCAGCATGCGCTACAGAAGATACTGCAACAAGCTATGAGCATTGGGGAATGTGGTTTATTATTCTTCCCTCTGTCATGTCACAGAAAACAAAAACCTGCATTAGACCTTCATATTTATGATAATGCTTATTATGCTGATCTTTCTTTTTCATCCTTACAGAGAAGGTGACGGAAATCAAAACCAACATCTTCGTCACCAGCTTCGGTCCAGTCTCTGACACTGAGATGGTAAGACACACTTTATTTAAGTTACATTCTCGACTTATACCAAATATTTTATATTAAAAACCAGCCAAAATATGGCAGGATTTTTTTCACATAATACATTGAAACAAACAGAATTTCCTTTCATCATGTCAGTCACAATAGAAATATGTTGTATGTAAACTGATTGTCTGACTCAGGGACATATTGGTCTAAATCAGCCCATCAACATTGCTGATAATTCTAAATGAGCATTCATTAATATGTTTTACACCAAGGTGGCTCTCTGCATTTTGTACTTAAACTCTGCAGCAAACAAATCTGTGTGTGCAATATTAAATTCTCTAACCAGCCCAGCTAGAGAGGCTCCAGACGAGCAACTGCAGTTGAAGTTTGGCAAAATGTAGAGGAAAAGGCGCCAGGCTGGAGACGTGTGACGCACATTTTTGTTGACAAAATGTTAAAACATGTTAAAACAGGCTGCACAGTTTGTATAATCGGAGAATATAAGAATCAGTTTAGTCCTACAGCAATGATAAATGAACATTAAATTGTAAAAAAAACCCTTATTCATAACCATATAATTTTTTTCAAAGAATGGCACGCAGCTTTGGGGCCACAGGTTGTCGACCCCTGGACTGACCTAAGCTTATTAAAACAAGAACATTACATTTTGAAACTTTAAAGTACGTCCACATTCAGTGCATATCATGGCTGATTCTACCTCACTGGCATCCTGAGCTTTTATTATTTACCAATAACAACAACATTTATTCATTAATTATCTATCTTATTCAGAGTATTAACAAAATCATTTGTGTTTGAAACAACTCCACATCAGCAGTACTAAACATGTGGAAGGTGCAGTCAGGTGTGGCGTACTGTGTGTACATATCTCCTGAATGTATTCAGGATATGATGTCATAAGACACGTCTTTCCTCTTTGAAAGAGGCTCCGTGTTCACCAGTGGTTCCCAACCTTGTCTTTAACATCAACCCCCCTCAGGTACCCCTCCATCAGCACCACCCCTCAGTTCCAAATGTGTTTATGTGAGTTTATCATTAACTGGATATTGTGTACAACTATTCACAATGTTGTTACAGTATAAATTCACACAGTTAAATTGCAATATTTAGGTTAGTTTGGTCAAGTTTGCGTTTCTACTACTGGTGGCAGAAGCTGGACGTTCCATTACTTTTAGCTTCCTACTTCAACTGCATATTCATTACTTTTAGTTAGCTAACTAATGAAGTGTACATTAATTTATCTTAACTATTTTTTTTTTTACGTATTTACACATTACTTTTAGCTAACTGTTTATAACTTATGTGTGACTTATCTGCTCACTTGCCATGTTACATTCAATTAAATAAAACACAAAAAACATACCTGACAGCAAGAGGTAAAAACAGAATCCTCCGCCAGTTACAACCATATTAACTCTACACCAATTAAGTGACACAGGAAAACAATTAAGTGACACAGGAAAACATCAAAATTACTATGAGAGCAATGTCGCTTACCTCTCCCATGGAGCACAACAGCAAAAGGGGAGAGGTAAGGTGGGAGACACCCCTCTATAGATGGGGTACCCCCAAAGGTGAACGTAGGGGTACAGAAACTGAGCACCATGACCCACCAGTTGGGAACCACTGCGCTATGGTACAAGTGTCCCCAGTTGGGAATCATTGGTGTACACAAAAAGCTTTGCAGAGTTTATGATATTACTCCCCAAACACATGTAAAGTATCTAATGAGCTAATTCATTAATGTGTGTTTCAGTTTTAACGTGTATTTTTTCCTGCAGGAGTACACTATTGACGTGTTCTTCCGTCAAAGCTGGAAAGATGAGAGACTTTGCTTCAAAGGCCCGATGGAGATGCTCCCCCTGAATAACCTCCTGGCCAGCAACATCTGGACTCCGGACACCTTCTTCCTCAACGGGAAGAAATCCATCGCACACAATATGACAACACCCAACAAGCTCCTGCGGCTGAAAGACGACGGCACTCTGCTGTACACCATGAGGTAAGCTCTCCCACGGCTGACCTTTAATCCTGCTCTGGACCACAGTGGGGTAAACATTTCTTTTCCAATCAGTCTAACAACTAAAACACGGAATCATAAGAGCGGGCGAGTGCAGCGCAGAAATGTTGTGTAATCCAATTAGAGATGACTAAAACATCCATCAGCCTGTAATACTTCTTTGGTAATGGTTTTTAAGACCCCTGCTGCACTCATGCAGCCCACACACTCATACTACATGTCTCGCTGGTGCACTGATGCGTCATCATGTTGTCCTCAGTCTGTATACTGGAGGTCAGAGCAAGTTGAATTGTTTGCATTGACCCAGTGCTCTGACACAGAGAGCCCTGTGTTTCACTCCTCCATCTATAACTGTGTCACCATGTCACAGAAACCCTCACTTTAACAGGGAGACAGCCTTTTACTGCTCTAACACTGCATTTAAATGCTGTGTATGAGCTGCTGTGGAGGTGTAAGGAACATATTGTTTGCAGTTTCTGATACTTAAAATTAGCGGTGGAATGTAACTAAATAACTTTATGGCACTTCTCAAGCCACGTCCTACTAATACCCTGCTGTAGTTCAAGGGGAAACATTGTACTTTTACTTCACATCATTTACCTGACGGCTTTAGTTACAAGTTACTTTTCAAATTGAAGGAACAGTGAAACCCTTAAAACGAAAAACAAAACAAAACTGATTTTTCCTCTCACCTGCAGTGCTACATGTATATGTCAGGCTAGATTGTTTTGGTGTGAGTTGCTGAGTGTTGGAGATATTGCCTATAGAGATGTCTGCCTTAACAAGATGGCGCTCAGCTCATGGTGCTCAAAACATGTTTGAAAAACTCAACATCAGTGTCTCTTTCCAGAAATCATGACCTGGTTACTCAAGATAATGCACAGACCTTGCTGTGAGCAGTTTCATGTAGGAACTATTTTCTTTCTGCCAAATCACACCCTCACCGCGCAGAAGGAAGAGTGCATCTACTGCTGGCTCACCTAGCACAACTGAGCTCGCTAATGTTACAGCTCAGCTGAGGAGGATGCCATTAATGTTTACGTCTGTCACAAGCTCAAGCTCTTTTCCATTGGTCTGTGCGATGATACAGTTGGCAGGTGTAGTTCGGTAGGAAGAAAATAGTTCCTACATGAATCTGCTCACAACAAGGTCTGTGGATTATCTTGAGTAACCAGGTCATGATTTCTGGACAGAGACATTGCTGGTGAGTTTTTCAGAAGGCAGATATCTCTTCAGCCAATATCTCCAATGGGTGTGAAGTGTCCCTTTACATGTTTTGCACCCAGAACATGGGAAGATGTTCAAATAGAGCTGAAACGAGTCGTCAGTTAATAGACAAACTGACAACTGATAGAAAATTAATTATTAAAGGCAACTATTGTAATAATATTTTAGGTGTTTTTCACGCAAAAAAGCCAAACATTTCATGGTTTCAGCATCTGAAATGTGAGGGTTTCTTTTAAACCATTTTAGTAATTTAATTATTTTTAAAATTATTTTTGGGCTGTTAGTAATAAATAATTATATTATTAATTTCAATTTATTATTATTTGTTTTATCTTTTATTACTGTTTTACTATTTATTTTTTGCACTTTCAGCTCAAAACAGAGGCTACAGAGTATTTCAAAAGACAATTACAGCAGATACAAAAGGCGTTTGTTTAAACAGAACATCACATACATACCAACAACAGTGTAGGAATCAGTTTCGACACCATTTTTCTCAATTTTTACAATTTTACAAACCAATCAGTGGATTTAATGGTGAAAATATAATGAAAATGATAACAATGAGCTCCACCTCAACCAGCTGCAACAGTTAAATACTGATTTTACATCAGTGCATGAGTCATAATAACCTAACAAGATAATATGTAATAGTTCAACAGTCACAGGGGACGTTGTTCTACATTAAGTACGTTAAATACTTTAAGTACTTTTACTTGTTACAGAGTATTTTTACACTGTGGCATGAGTGCATTTACTTAAGGAGCTGAATACTTCCTCTACCACTGCTCTAAAATCACTTAAGGGTTGACATGTAATTTTTGTTCCAGTCATATCATACTAATCCATTTATGATCTGGTTTATGGATGATTTTTAAGAGCAACACATCACAGTCCACACTGCATATTATATCCGAGATAGAAACGTCTCATATGTCATCGTCTTATCAGGACATAAATCCTCCGGATCAAATATTAACACAGGAAGTTGTAGGAAATGGACGTGGGTGCATGTCAGAAATGACTATTGATCCACTGAACTTTAAAATTGCTGTGAATCTGCAGCACATTTTCAAACACTGCAGACCATTAGAAACGGGATCACGTTGGGCCATTAATGTGTTTGTGTTCTGGGAACAAGGTTATTAGAGAAACATTTTATGCATGCATTACTCTCCTACACTGCTTGTTCACAGAACAAGTAGTGTGTGCAGTGGTCTCACTGCTGCGCCATTTAAATACCTCTTACAGGGAAAAGAGAGTTTGGATCCAGACGGTGCCGCCTCACAGTACAGAACATATTTACTATTGATCACAATCATTTCTTATTAATCTAAAATATGAAATGCATCGCAGCAGTTTAGCTTTCTTGTTTCAGTTTGTGATTCATCTTTTAGTCTGCACTGTTCTTATTGATCATTATGACATATCAGAGCTCTGCAAAGCTACACTCACCTGGATATCATCTTGTGGTTCTGCATTTTGATAATAACACACTTTATGTTTGTGATTCATCTCCAATAAACACTCATATTCATATTTAAAAAATCTACTGTAACACTAAAGACACTTTCTTAGACTGCAGTCATTGAAAATTTACTCTTATTATTATTTTATCAGCTGATTATTTTTTTGTATAATTTCCCCAAAAAATTTCAAATTGCTTGTTTTATTAAGCCAACCATTCAAATCCCAAGGACATCCAGCAAAAGCAGCAAAATGAACTATCAGAATCGTTAATTCCACTACAGCAGGGACTTGATGATCACTAAAATTAGTTGGGGAAAAAAGTGGGTATTGGATATTGTCAAAAAATCCAATAATGTGCATCACTAGTTATTAAAGATAACTAAAACTAAACTAAAAACTAAAACTAGGTGTGAAAAAAAACATTTTAGTTAACTGAAATAAATATAAAATCTGAAATGAAATGATATTGGTTACGTACAAAATTAAACCCTGTCATGTGCGATATATATTACGACCTCAGTCAAGATTTTTTTCATTTGTGTTTTTATTCCTCTATAACCATGAAAAAACTTGAGATGTTAATTTTTTTTCAACTGAAGAATATAAACCAATTTAAAGATATATATCAAGTGAAACTATAAAAACATATTTTAATGCTGTTAAACTAGTGTGTTTACATAGTTGAACATATTCTGATATGTTCAGTGCCATGCAGAAACGCTGAACTTTGCCTCTGACACCTCAGCCTCTCCCCTCTCTCTCTACACCTCCCCTCTGCTCCCCTCTCTCATTCAACTCTTTCCTCTTCACTCCTCAGCCCCCACCCACCTCCTGTTGGACTATACCATTTTTTCAATGAACATTTTCTGCAAAAATAGCAAAAATATTGTCAAAATATTGTTTCTCTTACTAAAACTGTACATTTCCTTCTGATAATATGAATAAAAAAGTCACTGCAGATGAAGTTTTGTCAAGAACAACAACAATACAGCCAGCAATGTATGTTGTCCAGTTTAGTGGACAGAGGATGAATTGTAATTTCCACATAAAATTGAAATTTTAACAACTGTATTACTCCTTAGATGTTACTTAATGTTACCAGATTTTATTCACCTGTCAGATTCTGCTGTTATAGAAGGACTGGCAAGATATTCTTGAGCTGCACATTTCTTTCATTCTGTCAGCCATCTTGGTTTTGAGAGATTTGTGTTGCAGTGACAACACCTGTCCAGTGGGTGGCATTGACGCACCAGGGTCCACTGTAGTGGCTTAAATGCAACTACAGCATCAAAACCCAGCATATACAAGAAAATGGCTTTTAAATAGCTGTCCACTGCAGTGACCAGTATATGTGAAAGGGTTGAAAAAATAAATCAGGAAATGTCTGAGTGTTAATCTGACAATTTGGTCACATTTGTAAACACAACAAGCAGGAGGAAGCAGTGGTGCACATGTTTAATGCGACTGGGTTTCTTATACAAAATGCTGTGTTTGCATTGTAGTGCCTGTTCTGAACTTGTTAAACTTTGCCCTTGACAAAAGCTAACCCACTCTGGAAACTAACTAATCTAAACTGAACTGAACCATTTTTTAAAAAATAAAATGAAAATAAAAAATAATGAAAAATAGAGAAACATAATGACTCTGCTGAGAAGAGCATTTTCGCTTGAGGAATTAAAAAAAAAAAAAAAAGTTTTCGATTATTAAAATTTTTTGTCAATCAGCATGTGAATTCATCAGTTATTAATGAACTTAAACTTTCTGATTGAAACATGCAACATGCTCTTTAATGGGGAATTAAATTAAATAAAAGAGCAACACTTTGCGATACACACACACACACAAACACACACACACACACACACACACACACACACAGAGTATAATCCATATCTACAGAATGACAATCTCATTTTATTTCTACGTTGAATCTCACTTCCTGTTAAGCTTGGCATAATATTCCACTACAGAGTGATGTATGCAGTAACATATAGACCCACTGAACAGGCCAGTGAGCCAAGACTGATTATTATACAGTATGATATTATGCTCTGTAATAACCACACTCACTATGAGGCAATAAATTCCAGACTCATCGGTTTTATTTTATTCCTTTTGTCACTGTTGACATCACAGAGGCTGCTGTGTGCTTTGTATGTTGATGTGGGGCAGCAGCTGAGGCAGCATGTGACCTCTAATGTCCTCATATCCTCTGTGGTCAACTCAACTCAAATCTTTTATAAGAGTATGCATCGTATTAGTATGATGTAGTGTAAGTGATTGCAGTTGGTGGTGGATGTGCTCAAATCCTACTGAAGTAAAAGTAGTCACATTATCAATATATAAAATATCACACTATAAAAAGTGAAAATTCTGCAAAATCGAACTTAAGTAAAAGCGCATACAGATTATAAGAAAAAATGTTAAGTATCAAAAGTGAAAGTACGTATTATGCACAACTACTCAAAGTGGTGTCTTGTTATAGTGGAATATAATATTATATAATTTAATTATTATTATTGATGCATTTTAATGTCATAGTGGCTCAATGTGAAGCTAAACAATGATTTAAAAATTCTTAAAAAAATCTAATCTATATTCCTACATAAATACGCACCATAATCTACTCTGATTTACAATCAGCTGATGCTCTCAGACACACAAAAAGTGTGCACCGTGCACAGGGTGTCTGATTCACTTCAAGATACGTCCACACCAGTGATGTTCTCCAAGTAGCTCCACTTCTCCACATATTTCTCAGAAAAGTGAAAGTGATTTGTTCATTTGATGCAACTTCTGCAAACTTTGTGCACTGTTCCTTAACAGAGGGTCAGTTACAGCAATACATCATATTTTATAATATGACTGTATGACATGTATGTTCAATGAAAATCACACTTAATTATAGCTGTAAAATAAATGTTGGGGAGGAAACGTGTAATATTTCCTTTTGAGTTGTAGCACAGTAGAGGTAGACAGTAGCTTCTAGTATTAGGGTCTTATATTGAGTGTATCAAACTGTAACAGTTGGGTAAACTTTTAAAATGTCTTTAAATCAGTGCCAGCAGGTGGTAGCACTGTGGACAGACACAGCAGCTCTGCTTTTATAAGAGTGTCCAGCAGAGGGCAGCATTACATAAGGCTGTGTGCCTCACTGTCCCCTGTGCAGACTGGCAGTGTTCCTACATTATATTCACCAGATGAGCTCATTTGTTTCGCTTCCAATAAAGCTGCAGTCATGCTTTATTGCGTCTCCACAGACAGGTGGCGCCGCACTCCATGAAATAATCCTCACCTGGTTTCTTTAATAATTCTCGAGCTCATTGTTGCACACACAGCTGCATCATTCTAACTGGGTAGATATGATCAGGGGTCCCTCTGCTGGCTCAGCTGCTTATTGCTACTGTGCTGCTAACTGTGTGAGACACACTAATGAAGACAGACTGGTTTCACTGGTTAATGCCTGTACACAAAATTAAGCACAACTCATATGAAACAATTATTCATAATAAGTGTTCATTTGTGATGATGGTGATGATGATGATGATGATGTCTCATCTCACAGCCAATTTACTCCCTGACTTTGACTTCTCCTTTCAGACTGACTATATCAGCAGAATGCCCCATGCAGCTGGAGGACTTCCCCATGGACGCCCATGCTTGTCCCCTTAAGTTTGGAAGCTGTGAGTAAACACGCCTTTAAGCAAATGCACACAGTGAGTAGCAGCGTTAAATAATGCAGGTAAAGGTGTAAATGTTTCATGTCTGCAACCAAGGCATCTGTGACACAGTAAAAGTGTTACCAAACCTTTCCTAAAATACACGAGGTCACCGGTGAGAAAAGTGGCGTGTACTTGCAGTTTTGACATGACATCCGTTTCAGTGTCTGTACCCATGCAGGGGATACAGGGATGGATGTACCGGGGTGTGTTTGACAGCCCGTGTCCCTCAGGTGTGAAGCTATTGTTGCGGCGGTGCAGGATATAGCCATGTAGACACTGACACACTGCTCCTGATTAAGCCATTAATCAACATGTCAGAGCTGCTCTCCTGCATCCTTCACTGCCTCGCCTACGTTTAATGGGAAATATTTGAAACACACAGAGTGGAAGCAGCCACAGGCACACACACACACACACACACACACACACACACACACAAACCTATATTTACCTCCAAGGTAACCTTTAAAAACTCAATCCCACACCTTGTGTCCAGGTTTCCCCATGACTTCTAAGCTAGTTAGGTCGCTTCACACAGCTCCAGTGCTGCAAATATATCTGGGGATCTCCTGTCATGTAAGCTTAAGATTAGCATTTGAGGTCTTCCCTGCCGCTGACGTATTGAGGGTAATCTCGAGCCTCGACACTCTCCGGGCTCAGGGACAGAGCCGCAGTGTGCTTTGTGCTCGGTGTCATTTAGCCACGCCCACGCCCGCTTTGGCTACCTCAACCTCCAGCTGAGCCCGGGGATGGGGATAATCAGAGCGACTCACTGAGACTGCCTTGGCTTGTGCACTTGATGGCAAGCGATCTGATGTCGATTAGCTTGTCAAAGTCAAAACCTTCTTGAATTAATTATGCAAAGTTTAAATACAGCGGCCTTTACCTGCCGCCCTGCAGATGCAGTGTAACTGAGATTACAGGTGACTGAGACACTTAAAGGTCCAGTGTGCAGGATTCAGGGAGATATATTGGAGTATAATACAATGAGTGTGTTTTCTTTAGTGTGTAATCACCTGAAAATAAGAATCATTTAGTTTTTGTTACCTTAAAATGAGTTGTTTATATCTACACAGGGAGCAGGTCCTTGTCTACAGAGACAGCATGTTGCACTGCCATGTTTCTACAGTAGCCCAGAATAGACAAAACAAACTCTAAATAGGGCCATTTGCATTTTTGAGTCGGCCACTGTAGTTAGCAGCCCCTCTGCGATGAGCCGAACAGCCTTGGAAAACACAATTTTTTGATGTGAAACTACTTTATTCAGTGTTTTAATCACTTGATCTGTTTGTTTTGGAGAGACAAAGACCTCTTCAGATATTTCGGCTCCAGGTAAAAACCGGGTCCATGTCATTGGTTCGACAGCCCATTGGTTCGACATCCCATTAGTCCGACTGTCCGCGGTGCTGAGCGGCTCGCGGCGGGCGTATGGTGCGCCGCGACCGGCTTGAGGCAGAGCAGGCTCACGGCTTATGTGTTTGTCACTTTCTTTTTCATTTTAACCCACACCATGATCTTTTCCTGACCCTAACCAAGTGGTTTTTGTGCCTAAACCTAACCAGACCTTAACCACAGGGCATCATGATGATTTCGGAACGGACTTCAGAACAATGAGTTTAATATGGCCGGAACAATGGGATGTCGAACCAATGGGCAGTTCCCGTAAAAACCTCCTGAACAATGAACACTGAAGGAATCCTAAGTGGGAGTTCACGCTTGGTGTATGTGAGGAGTTTCAGCTAGTTGCAATCTGAAGTCGTCACCCCAACATGCCACTAAATTGTACACGCTTACTTTAAATTGATTTCACTTCAGTTCACTGTTTGTATCCCTACAAAGGCAATAGTGCAGTATTGTATATAGCAGTATAATATAGGGATGTGACAATATATAATATATGTATAATCATGAATATCATGTCCAGCAGCACCCAAAGAGACGTCTGGGCGACTAAGAATAAAAGAGACTCTGCAAAAACTGCTGCACAAACACCAACTTAAAAAAAAAAAAAAACGCGAAAGATCTTAATTAGCATCGACATGTTTCATTTCAAAAGATATGACGCCATTTCAAATAGTTGAAAACCTGTCTTCTTAAGAAAGGTTTTTCTATAAAAAAGGATGTTTACTAAAAAAGATGTGTGTCCTCTCTTTGATGCTATAAAAACATTTGTTCACAAAATGTTTGGTTCAGTGATTCCAGGATGTTTTAATGCTGCATTCACATGGAATCACGGGAGACGGCAGATGGATGACACTCAGTACGTTTACATGGACAGTTTAATTCCACTTTCATTCGGAATGAAAGGCCATTCTGATTGAAAGTGGTCATTTCGATTGAAAATTAAATCTGATTAAAGGCGGTGGTTTATTCTGTTTGTCATTCCAAATGAAAGAATTTTGGGTGCATTTAAGTTCATTCCGGTCTTTCTGCGCATGCTCGTTTCCTTGCCCTTCTGGCGCGATGAAGTATATAGCGCGCATAGCAACAGGCTGAGATAGAGCAGTCGGACTCGTTGCACTCACCGGTTTCCATACGCCAAAGCACGGTCTTCTACCTCCCTTCTCCTCCTCAACAGACGAAGCATTAGCAGAACAAAGTTGTTGTCGTACTGCTGCTTCAAGAATATAAGCAAAACAAGCCTGAAAAAGGCACTAAGAACGGCGTCGTCAAGCATCATGTTATCCGGAGCGAGGACCACAGTGTTTTCTTCCAGTAAACGTAAACACGTAACATCCGCCCTGCCCCCTATCCAATCAGAAACCTTCCCTGCCCCAAACCTTGCGCAGACCCGAATAAAGGCGATTAAACTGATCTCCCGTGTAAACCCTCATTCGGAATGAATGTTTCCCATGTAAACTACCTGGAAAGACTTTAATTCCGAATGATTTCATTCAGATTTATTTCATTCTGAATGAGAAGCCATCATGTAACCGTAGCCAGTGTCTCGACAGCACGGGAAAAACAAACCAACAAGCCACGTGATGCAGTGTGACATACATGATGATATGTTGCAATGGTGATGTCGTATTGTTTGTGAATATATTTGGACGTGTAATATATATATATATATCCGGCTGTGAATTTCAGTGCAGAGGACGACAAAAAGTAAAATTATTTTTCCTGTAGATGGCAGTGCTTGTTACAATCACCATCGCCATTTGCTCTTGTCTACTAAAATGACCTCCAGTTTGACGCGTACCGTCTGCCCGACTCTAAAGATTCTGAGCATATTTGGCTGATTATTAGGACAGTATCGTGAATCAGTCATTTAGGCCGAGCTAATCGTGACATGCATAATGTCATCATAATAATAGTAACAGAGGCATTTTCAATTTGTGCATGAACATACATACCATAAAAGAATCTAAATACTGCAGAAGAGGTTTTACACTTGGCTGAGGTGTAAACGTTGTATCAATAAAAGCTGGTAAAGTGCAGTGGAAGTGGATGTTCATGGATAAATCATGATCATTATCAAACATCATGGAAACAAACATAAATTCAGTTTTCTTCTGCCAGTTTTATGGAATTTTGATGAAAAACTGTGCTACATTTAAATGTAAACCTGACTACTGTTAATCACAAAACCACCAAAGGCTATAAGCCTAAAAACTAGATTATCAAATAAATGTAAATACCAAAAAATATGTAAAATATGCTGGGAAAAAGCATTAATATAAATACATGGGCGGAGATAAGGTGTAACAGAGCATTACAATAGAGTGACAAAGTGAGCTGTACAGTATCCAGGATGCTAACTGAAGAATTGGAAGTGAATAGAAGTGAATAGAACTGAATGATGATTTGTGTCACAGTAAAACATAGAGCTCATGCGAGCTGAAAAAGTTACCGTGGAGCAGTGTATCCTGTTTCCTCCGGCTCCATTAACCCTAGCTAATCCTTTGACCTAATGGACAGCACTCGCCCACGAGCTCAAGGCTTTCAGAGCTACAGTAGACCTGTCCTTTGACGTTGTGTTAATCACCTCTCATGGACTCAACTTTACTGTCAGCCTCATCCTCTGCCTCATGCTCCTTCACTGCAGCTCCAAACTGTGTGACGGCGTACAGTCGTATCTTTGGCGCGGTTTGAAGCTCTAATTAATCTTTACTAACTGTGACTGTCCGTACAGTCTCCTCTCTCTGCCTCCACGTGTATTTGCTTTCTTGCAAAAATCTCATGTCTGTTAAATATGAAGCTCCAGCCAAAAGACGTTACCGTAGCCCAGCATGAAAACTGTGACATTTAACAGACAACTATGAGAGTGATATCGACCTTCTCATCTGAATCTTGGCAAAAAAGCAAGTAGGTGTTATATCAAACCCTCTGACAGTACAGCTGAGGTGCTCAGAGCTGACGGGTGTTTTGTGCAGAGTAAATGTCGAGTGTAGGTTTCAGTTTGTGTGTTATCAAATGCTGCAGCTCCTCAAGACTCAGGTAAAGTTCCTGTTTCTTGCTTCCTAGCTGCTGCCATGTTTATATTTGTCACGGTGCAAATAATAGTCTGGACTCTTAAAAAAAGTAATGCAAACAATTGCCTGTCTGCTGTGCTTTGGCAACTGAAATAGGACAATAATACTTAAGATGAGTTATTTGGAATTAATTAAATTAAAGCAGTCCTCAAATACATCTGACCCAAATGTAGGTTAAAATCCTGTCCGCAGGTCCTCCTGATGTTTTATTCGATGATTTATGATATGTAAACAACCGCTATATTTGTTCATATAAATTATCGTTTGAAAGCCACGCTCTTCGCGGTTGAATCAGTGTGGACCATTTCAAGATACAGCCACCACAGCAGGCTCAGTAAACAGTTATAACTCACCTAGGAAGTTTTTAAACCCACAAATCAATATTATGCAAACAAAAACACTGCTCATGTCTTCACACCCTCCCAAAGGTCCAGACGATCTAAATCCAGTGAAATAATCAGTCCATACACATAATTACATCCAGAAATATCCATGAACTGCCTTTGCATCATTTTAAATGTTCATATCAGTCCACATATTCCCCATAATCTCTTACATTTGTATGTTGCCATGCAGACACTTCACTATCAAAATGGTGGTGAACTCCTGACCTTTTCATTGACACCTCACTTGAGCCAATTATAGCTGTCATACTGTTAGCCTAGGCTTCAATAGGCAGCGAGAGAGCCTATCCTAGTTCCTACGGCCTTACAGCCAATCAGTAGCCAGGGATTGGCCTGATGACTCATGGGTCTTGTAGTAAATGACACTCCTCACCTCTAGAGCAGTTTTAACCCCTTGTTGTCATCACAGACTGTTAGAAATGTACGGACATGATAAACAAATGGCTGCGTTGTTGTAGCAATGAGGGGAAAAAAGTCTTTCTTAGCAATTTAGGTTTTCTTAAGAGTCTCTAAATAGACATTTCTGTCCATGCTGATTAGTTTTTCACTCGTATTCACTCATTCAGTACATTGTTTACCCTCTTTTTGTTGATAGCACCAGGACAAAACCTTCAAAAGACGTGTTTATTTTCTGTGATATTGTTATCTACTTTAAAATTTGGACTAGGTGAGGCTTTATGCTGTGATCATCTTGTGTTTTCCAGCTCATACCTCCCAGTACCAGTCATCTGCAGCGTCTGTTTTAAAGAAAATACTCAGGCGAAGATCAAACACTTTTATTTCAGTATGTTGAAACTTGTATAATTCAATGACAGAGGCACTTACAGTGATTCTGACTGACTGGGGGGGGGGGGACTTGAGTGTTATGAGACCATGCGTGTACATGTATTAAAAATGGAACAAAAACAGCTCTCAGTTTACTTCAGGTATGCCTTTGATGGGCAGTTTTGGTGAATTTAGGACCAAATATGACTGAGAACACTACAAAGGATTGCAGAAGCACATTGGCTGTTGAAGAATTCACATTATAGACAATACCACCAGCACACTGACCGTACACCGCGTACAAGCTTTCATCCTAGTTGTGTTTTAAAATATACAAATTGATCAGACATTAGGCTGCACTAATCGTGATGTTTCATTCTGTGCATTTACCAGTTGTAATTTTACACTGATTTGATTTTATAGGTCTAACTTAAATATATATAATACATACAGGGTCCTCTGTAGCCTGTTGGTATATTTGTAGGACTTGTCAGCCTTCCTGTGGTTGTTCTGGCCTTTATTATATTGGAGTCACAGTAAAAGGTTAATGTCGTTGTGTTTCTGCAGCTCTCTCAGCTGAATTAATAACTTGCATCTCACAAATGAGCAGAGCAGGAGTGTGTGCACCTGTAAATGACCTGCAGTGTAAATGGAAAGCAAAATAAGACAGATAATTGTCTCATTTTCAGACTGTCTCTTAGCTCAATAAGTCTCATATTTAATCAGATCCTGTCTTGGTGCTTATGAAAGTGTGTCCCAGGATGAAGATATGCAGATGAACCTCTGTTATGAGACTGGATTCTCACATTTCTGTTAGCCCATATGTCTCTTTGCACTTACAGGACAGAAAACATGTCAGACATATATCATCATTTCCAAAGGCAGCTTTAACTATTCATTGAGAGGTGTTGTGGAGTAGCCAGGGGGAAAGGGAGGAAATTACCAAGACGGCACACGGCACTTTGTACAGAGTGCCACTAATGAAAGAGGACGAGACACTTTGATCCATTTGATATTTCTATATTTCATTTTAATTTAAATATAGATGCCGTATGTACAATATATATATTTAACTTATGTTGCTACTGACAGCCACAGCTTTACAATTTTGGTCAAGTGTACCTTAAATTTGTCCCCAAGATGACTTGTAATGATTGATCTGCTCTTCCTGTCCTCAACACTACAGACCCGCCTGTCAGCTAAAGGTCACACATGATGGCCGACTGCTTTGTATTATAATTACTGTATATTACCAGATGCAAAGGCCATTTGAAATCAGGGGCTGTCCCTAAATGTTCATGACTGAATGTTAGGAACAGCACACAGTATTTCCAGCATGCAGTTCATTTGCGATAAATTACTGTAGCAAGCAGATAAGTCTTTCAATTTCAATTTTATTTACGAAGCCCAACATCACAATTCACAATTTGCCGTATACAGCATACGGCATCCCCCTGTCCTGGAAAAACAAGATGATGCTTTCAGGTACATTTGCTGAAAACATTATTCTTAAGAATAGATGTTTGATACTCAACTAACTTGAGAGAGAGTCTGTTTAACCAGACTTTGGGGGAATATGACTGTTCTTGAAAACAGCACAGGGGTGGACAGTCACTGGTCATTGTTTGATAATATAATAACTGACATCAGGGAAATCAAGGCCTCTTTTCTTCACAAAAGCTGAAACAACAAACTTTTTACAGCCAGAAAAGAATATTATCACAGTGATATCTGTTGTTTCTGCTTGAATGCAGAACATTTACACTTGTACTTTTTGTTAGAAATGATGGTGGATCACTGTTGGAGGACTCAACACTGCAACTTGCTGACGTGTTTTTGTAAATTTGCAAAGCTAGTTACTGTTGACTAAAGCTATGATGCTACCATCCACAAACCTTTCAGTATAAAATTATATTTGAATGCTTTTAAAAGGACACACCCAAATCTTTGTTTGGCGTCTCTGACCTGCTGTCTGTCCAGTTAATTTGGAAAAGATTTATTCTAAAGAACGATCAACAGCATTCCTCAAACAGACAGTGAACACTACTATTTTATTTGTGACAGCTTAGCTCACATGGGTTTTGAACATTTACATTTGTATAGATCATTATTGATTATGAATATAACAGAGCTACTCTACATTCTGGGATTGTTAAATAATGCAGGGAAAAAACAGACAGACAGTCTTCACCAAACATCAGTGAACATGTTTTTCCATATATCTTCAAAACAGGATTTACTGTGTGTAATTCATGGTAAGTGGCTTCAATACTCATTTTCCAAAGTATTGACACACTGATACCAGCTGCACTTTCTGGTGCTCTCTTATCGTCAGTGCGTACTAAGCTACTCTTAGTCATATTATATTAAGGTAGGTGTGGATCCAAGATACGATATTATCACGATACTGAAGTCATGATACAATATTATTGTGAATTTAAATATGTTGTGATATGCTGAGCATTGTGATAAAATGTATTGGGATATTTTACCTTTTTTTTTACCTGAAAATTATGTCCCCAAAGGAAAACTTTGTCAACATCTGTTTTATCGAATGAGATAAAGTTTTCTGTCTGTTCATCTCACTTCAGCCATTTTTTGCAGCAGTAAAATGTATCTAGTAGGCTACCTACAGTTTAATTTGTAATTGTAATATTAATAATTTATATATTTAAAAATCAATACATAAATCATTACTGTGTGACGATACGATATTGCCATACATAAATATCGCGATACTACGCTGTATCGATTTTTACCCATCCCTGTATTATAGCCTTGTCATATTAATCTTTTAATACAAAGTGACTTTATTTTTAATTCAATTTTTTCCAAGTTTACAAACTGTAACATTACATTACAAGACTGGTCCAGGAAAAAAGTCAATAAAAAAGAGGCACAATAATGTGAGGTTAAGTAATATTGTGTGCATGTCTTAGTTACAACATGATTGAGCTAACTGGAGTAGTTTCATGTCGTATCCGACAACGGGAGGCTTTTAACAGATGACGTCCTGATGTTAGCTTTGCTGCTGCTGTTAGCTGTCCCTGTCAGCTGATGCTTTCTAGACATTGTGATTTCCCAAAACTGAATAAATACTACACATAGCAACACAAAACTGCTTTGCTAGCATTACAGACACCGCTAACAACTAACGGTTAGCCTAGCTAAACTACGATAACCATGTTGTTATTTACAAAACATCACATCCTGCCTTGAGTATATCCAATCAGCACCAAGTAAACCCCAAGCCCCACCTAGGAGTTTCTCGGGGCCGTTCTGAGTAACGTTACCTACTCCGAGGCAGGGACTTGTTTAGCCCCTGTAAAAGTTCCTGAACTTTGTCCTTCAGGGGTGATTCCTGCGGTGGAGACACGCACCAATGGCCCCGGCCCCGTAAAATTACCCCGAAGTTCCTGCAGTGGAAATGGGCCTATAGATCACATGATTCCTTTCTATGGAACCAATTGGCGAATCTCATTCAGGGTGCTTTATTTAAACTGCTCTGCCCTGCCTACTGTTGCTGTTTCCACTGCAAGCTGCTTTGCAACCCGCCTCCACTCCAGCTCCTCCTTTTCATGCTGTGTCTGACTTATCAATGTCATTTCTGTTTGTCATTGAATCTGCTCTGTTCTGTTCCTGGGGGTCTTTCCTGCTGCTCTCCCTGCCTTAGGCTTTCAGTGTAGGCACATGGAAGGGCAGGGAAGTGTGCTCTTTCTGCCTCAGGCTTACCTCATTTGCACATGGAAGGGCAGACACATTTGCTCTCTCTGCGTAGGCCCGAGGAATGGCAGAGGGGCCCCAGAACAGAGCCATACCGCCAAATATAATACTGAACTCAAGTCATTGATTACTTTATTTGATGTCATATTGACTATTTAAAATCTAAGAAAGAACACAAAATTCTCCTTTGCTTGTCCAGGACGTAGCCACACCACATGCTCCTACATCCCCAGTCTCTGATGAAATTGGATATTAAGTTCAGTTAATTGGTTTTAAACATTTTATCATTTACTTTTAAAGCAATAAATGCAAGTTTTATCACAAGTATATACAAATTGTAGTCTTGATCTACAAACAAAAACTCATGGGTTGTTAAAATGTAGACAAAATCATCAGGGGCAGAAAGAAATTATTTTTTTTGGTGACATTTATTTTGCCTGTACAATGTGAAAGTTTCTTCTAGAAGAAAATAAAGTAAGCTGCTCACGTAACACAGTTCTACAAAGACGTGTTTGAGACAATGCAGAGCGTCTTTGAGACGATAATCCACAGACTGGTTGACTGGGGTCAGTCTAAATTGCTGTCAAGTCTTCTAACACCACAGTTGCTGGATTAATGCAATACTGTTAGATTGGACACTGCAGTGCGATTGAGAGAGCGAGAGAGATAGAGACACACAGACACAGACACACACACACACACACACACACACACACACACACACACACACACAGATTTAGTGCATCGACAGTGTGTGCTATTTGTACCACAGTTCAGTGTAAGCCAGTGTTTTTGCATTTTGCAGGGCTTGTTTTCAAGATGAATGTGTATAAATGACAGAAATTGTGTACCCACCATTTGTTTAAAATCTATCCATCACAGAGACAAACAGAATTAAAACCCCACCATCATCTGTGCTTCACACACAGGACAGTAAACAAACACTAAAACACCAGCTCCAAAGCTTAAAGGACAAACCTGGAATCTTTTAAGGCAATCTCTCAAACCGTCAACATTCACACATAACATCGTACCATTAGTAACATCTGCGTATTGTGGTACACTCACAGTGATTACATCAGATCCAAACATGAGCTCTTAACAGTGACACAAAGTTAATCTCTGCGTAATGAAGCAAAGTGGGCGAAAGGTCAAGTGTTGTATCACAGCCACGCCACATTCCTTAGCTAGTGGCATCTTAGAGGCCGAGGAACAGAGCGCCATCGACATGTTCAAGCAGATCCACCTGCTGCTGGAGAACATTTGATCAGAACATTATGCAGAGTACATAAGAGCTGTAAGACACTAGTTTCTGCCGTCCTACTGTTTATACTGTGTCGACACCACTGATGTAACACTCCTTAAAGAGTGCAGCTGGTGTTGATGCACATAACTGTACATATTCCTCATGTTTTCTCTTATTCCTGTCTTGTTTATTGATCTATTGATGTATGAATTCTTGGTAAAATTCTCACATTTATAGCTGACAGTGACAATACATATTTTATTTTTAATATATCTAATATCTAATAAGTACTAGTGTTAAACACTGTAACATAATGCACATTTTCGTTTCTATTTTATTTAATTGCTTTATATTTACTTCTATTTCATACTCTTATAATTCTCTATTCTTTACATCAGAGCCACTGATTCTGAGTTATATCTTCCTGGACTATTTCCATGACAAATCCCATGAAAAGACTAAAAAACAACAATGAATTTAACCCACTAACAAATAATGTATAACAAAACCTTATATAGTGTATTCCTACCAAAAAACATCATCAAACTATGATACTAATATATGCCTTTAATGATCCTCAGAGGGGAAATTCTACTGTAACAGCAGCACAAAGACAGCAACATGAAAAGAATAAATAATAAGAGGTATATAATAACTAAAAAACGGGAAAATTGGAACATGGAAAACAGAGAAAACTACAAGAACCTCAGGAGACACAAACATTGCGAGGTGAAGTGACAGTAGTCGTGATAATTAGCAGCAGAGTCTGTTAAAAGTGCACCACACTGATGTTATTAAATAACAGCACCTACTGTCTGTGTTAATATAGAGATACAATATGAATATGACATAGAATAAGATGCAAAAAAATAAAGAAATCAGAACATACTAATGTGATAAATTATGATGTATGGGATATGAGTTATAGTATAAGGTGAAGTGTCTCATCTGACGGTATTACTTTGTCTTGTTTTATTTGCTGTAACACTGAGTTCTAACTGAATGCGACGCAGGTGAGTGTCAGTTTGACAGCACTGTTTTCTACTGAAATGTTCCAACTGTCCAATAGTGACGCAGCGCTGCCATTTTGAGCTGATTTGTTGTCAGATGCTGTGTCTATGTATTTCTGCTGCTGGCTTTGAAACCTCCACAATGGACGAGGAATGGCTGATTCATGAAGCTGAAATGGGGAGTCCTCTATGGGGTGCCGTTTGTAAACATTTAGGTGCCACATTTAATATTTAGATTTAACTATTTAATATATTTCTAAGTTAACAAATATTGCTGTAAATGTGGTAAAAGGTGACATTAAAAAAATTCACAATACTTTTTTAAATATTGTTTGAAGCTAAATGTGGCAAAATGTTGATGTTATTTTCAGCGTGAGACACTTTACAAACAGCACCCCGTAGTCCTCCTCATTTCACTACAGTAACCTAAATATGGTGGCAGCTGACTGGAAGTAGATTGTCCTGATTACTGTAATGCCCTACACACGGGCCGGCCTAAAACTGCCATTGCAAAACTACAGACCATTCAACATGTTGCTGCTGCCAGATTTTTAACTAAAACTAAAAAGAAAGATAAAAAAAACTCCTGTTTTACAAAACCTACACTGGCTCCCAGTATCTATTGACTGTAAAATCCTTCCATGCTTTTTAAGGGTCTTAATGGCCTCGCCCCCTGCTATAGCCCAGACTCTCTTATCACCTTATGTCCCTCTACGAACCCTGAGATCCTCCACAGCTGCTTTTTTAACTGTTCCTAATGTCAGTGCAAAACCTTTGGGGATGCTTCTTCTAGCTGCTATGCCCCAAAAATATCGAACATAATAGACTTGATGGCTCAGTGGGGGGTTTAAATGATGACTTAAACATATCTTTTTAACATAGCCTATAACAAGAAGCTATCTGTTTTAATATTTGTAGTATTTTTTATTACTTGATTAATAAATTAATTAATTCTTCTCATTTCTCTTTGAATGAGTGTTGTATAATTGTATGGTTTTATTTCTTTGCTTTTTGTCTCCACTGCTGAATTATAAAGTACTTTGTGCTGCATTCTGTGCATGAAAGGTGCCATATAAATAAAGTTCATTCATTCATTTATTCATCATCAGGGAGGTAAACATTATAACAACCTACTTGCTCTTGGCCATGGTGTGTGTCATTAGCAGTAAATATCACAATATAAAACATTTTTATGTTTAAAAATTAAAAATGTAGAGACATATAAAGTACCTGCACATCTTTTAAATGGTTACATCTCTAGTCAATCTGCAGCTGATAGGTAGGACATTGTAAAATTTAAATGGGGCACACATTTCCCATTAACAGATTAAAATGTGTGTGCAGTGCACCTGCGTTATGACAGTGGCAGAGGAGGTGCAGTCGGAACTCTGCTGTGTGTTTTAACATGAAAATATAAGATTAACACAAATGAACTCTGCAAGATGATTCTGAAGTATTCCAAAGAATTTAAAATACATGACTTAATGAGAGTAACCTATTGTAATACAATACAAATTATGTTTTAGGGCATGTATTTAATGATGTGTAGTGGAATAAGTTTTAAAAGTAACCTTCCCAAAACTTAAAGTGAAAGGTGGTAATATAATACGGAGTGCTTAATTTCTTTTGGACTTTTATTGTAAGGCAGCAATAATTGAACAGCTACTGAGATCAAGACAAATTTCCCTTCAGGGAAAATAAAGTATGTTGTATTGTGTCACACTGTATTGTATCATATCGTATCGTATCGTACGGCAACATAACAGGATTAAATAAAATAGGGTATCAAATATAAAAGTATAAAAACAGTGTAGTATTGGCATAATATAGAATAATATAACAAGTGTAGTATAGTAAGTGTCATATAAATATGCTATAATATATAACAGAATAGGTTTGCAGCGATATACTAGTTTCAGGGTACGCCATGATATAAAAATGGATGGTTATCGTACCGTGTACATTTGCTTATCTACAATATGGAAAAATTGGAGGTTGAATCTCTGAGACTTTTCACAAAAACTTCCATTAACAAAATGGTTTTAAGTTTCAGTTATAGTAATAAAAATTTTGTTCAACCAAAAATAACCCTTCTGTTTTCATTCCTTTAATTCTGCCATATTTTCTGAGACGGTTATCGTACCGTGGAAATCTCATTCTGTTGCAACCCTGTAACAGAATATATCAACATATGTAGCAAAACACACAAAAGGCATATTTTAAATACATTTTAAATATAAACATACAATTTTTTTTAGAAACAGTCTCTGTATCAGCTCTGTGCGGCTCCTGGATTGAATTTTTCTAGTGTGACAAGCCGAGAGGAATAAAGTGCCGTGTCACATTTGTAATGACTACAGGATGTCAAAGTAATAATAAATATTATCTGAACTATGTGAGTTTATCTGCTTAACAGTGAGTCTGTGTTGGATTTTTAGGAAATCAAAGTTCACAGGAGCAGACAAATATGACAGAGTGCCTGTACCTGAAAACATGACTAAAAACATAACTCTTACATAACTGCATTCACGTAACATGTCATTTATCAAACTCATCTTTGCTTGAGAGGAAGTAACAACTAAAGCTGATAGAGAACATGATAAATAATATACAAAAACATGCACCTCTGCAGGCTGATGGGGAATTACCCTTTGTCAGCCTCAACCGGTGTGTGCAGGCTTGTGTTTCTGTGTGTGTGTGTGTGTGTGTGTGTGTGTGTCTGTGTGTGTGTGTCTGTGCACTGTTTGTGTTGTAAATCAGGAAATGATTTTGTTTTGATCCACTACACAACATTACATTACATTCAATTGGCAGAAGCTTTTATCCAAAGTGACTTTGAGTTTCACCCTACACACATTGGGAGCTGTTTGGGGATCAGCATCTTGCTCAAGAATAGGCTGTTCTTTCAGAATGAACTCTTTCATCCGATGGAGACTGACCATCTGGTGACCTGGTGCGGACAAAGCAACTTAAAGCTCAACACTCTAAAGACAGCCGAGATGGTTGTGGATTTCCGGAAATACGCAGCCCCACCCGCTCCCATCACCCTGTGTGACTCCTGCAGTGGACGCTGTGGAGTCCTTCTCTTCCCTGGGCTTCATCGTCACTCAGCTGAAGATGAGCTCCACCATTAAAATAGCACAGCAGGGGATGTACTTCCCGCAGCTGAAGAAGTTCAACCTGCCAAAGACAATGATGGTGCACTTCTAGCTGTCATCCTGTCTGTCACTGCACTGACACTGAGGTGGGCAGCAAGAGTTGGCCAACACCTCCCATCCCGGACTCTTTCAAACACTCCCCTCTGGCAGGTGGCTGCGCTTCATGAGAAACCAAAACATCACGCCACAATACCCGCCTCCTGAACTCACCATGATCAGAGAGAAAGGAGCTTTTCAAAGTCTGTGTGTGTTCAGCTCTCAGTACGTCTGTAGCTTCTAACTGAATCTCTGTGGTTTGGAGTTTAGTTTCTCTCCTGCGTCCTGTTTTTACTTTACATATCTGCTTTTTGGTTTCGTGTTCGCGTGTATTAGAAGTTGTGTGAAGTTGTATTTTCTTATTTTGCTGCTTCACAATAAAAGGGTTTTCATAACAAAATAACAGGGGACACTATTGTGAAGAATCTATAGGAAGTGAAATGTCATATTACTGAATTAGTGGAACTTTATTTGCGGCTTTTCTTCAATTAAGACGTCTAATAACAGGGCAGGGAGGAAGAGTGAAAGCAGAAACAGCCGCAGTGAGACGTTGATGAAGAGCTGCAGACAACAGGCTCTTACTGCACCTCTGCAAACAGCTCACCTCCAATAGGTAAACTTTTTTTACCTGCTCTGCTGTGGAAAATCACATGCAGCAAAAATAATGGAACTTTAGCCGTAGATCAGCCCGCTGCTTTTAAACATCATCACTCAAGACAAGGGGGCTATCAGTGAAAGACACACCTTCAAAAAGATGGCCCTGTTGTAATGGAAATGCCAGTGGCTGCTGAGCTGGGCTGATAGCCCAAACCAAGCCAAGCCAAGCCAAGCCAAGCAGAGCCAAGCCAGCCCATGACTGTCAAAAAAGGGTATAAGTGACCTTCCTTAACCAGGCCAGGGACCTTGCTGACACAGATTTTTACCCACCCAACCCCCCCATACACACAGACATCTGTCTTAGTGTGTTAATGCACATGCTGGACTATTATCTCTGCACATTATACATATACTCTGCTCTGTGAACTTGTGCACTCCTCTTGATCCATATTTTGCACATCCTGCACAAAACTGTACATTTGTCTCATTCTAAAACAGTTCTGTTGTACATATTTGTTAGTATTTCTGTCATATTTTTATTGCATTTTTTCTTTTCTGTATTTATGTCCTTGAGTTTTGCAGTACTTTGTCTTTATTTTTATTTTCTGTTAACATGTTTATTGTATGCACCAAACACCAAGGCAAAAAACTCGTAAATAAAAACTTACTCGGTTATGAATCATATTCTGATTCTGATTTTTGTTTCAGGAATATTTGAAGATTTGAATTAATGTCCATGTTTGATTATTTACTGACCTAATATACCTGACCACCAGAGTTTCCCACAGGAACACAGTTTTTTGTGGGTCTGTAAATGCAGCGTACGTAAATATTCTAAATGGAAGATTCTCTTACTCTGCAAATCCTGAAGCTTCTAACTGATGGTGCAGTCAAAGTAACTGGGACTTGCTTTTAGGTTATTTGTCAGAGATGCATAAACTTCCAGGGTCAAACATAATAATGTCATTGATTTGCTCAAGCCTGCAAAGAATTGTTGACGTATGGTCATCTCTGCACAGTGACACAGACACATTTTGCACAGAAAAAGTAAAAGCACAAATATCCACATAGTGTTGCTACAAAATATTTGTTTCATTGATTTGATGACTGATTGCTCTCCCTCTTCTTGTATGTGTGTGTGCGTGTAGACATGTATTACTCACGTTGTGGGGACATAAGTGTGTTTACACAGTCACATTGCGGGGACTTCCCCTCCTTTTGGAGACAAACAGCACTGATTTGTACACGACATCTATTGCACCTCTGTTTGTCCTGGAAGAGGGATCCTTTCTCAGTTGCTCCCCGTTAAAGGTTTTTTTTTGGGGGGGGGGGCTTTTATCCACTGTGAGGGTCCAAAGGACAGAGGGATGTCATATGCTGTAAAGCCCTCTGTGATTTGTGATACTGGGCTTTAGAAATAAAATTGAATTGAATTGAAAACAGTCCCCACAAACTAAATAATTAGATTTTAGGTTGAAGACTTCGATCACGGTTAGGGGAGGGTTAGGGTTAGGGGGTTAGGATAAGTCTTCAGGAAATGAATGTATGTCAATATAATGTCCGCTGAAGTAGTGAAATTCGACTTTGTGGTGGTGCAAAGCACACTGCACCTCCCCCGGAATGAAACATGTCATATAAATAAAGTCTAGCTAGCTGTCTTGCTCTAAATGTAACTAAACAGTGGACAAAAATCCCAAATATGTTCTGTTTACTATCAAATATGACAAAGAAAAGCATCAAATGCTCACATTTGAGATGCTGGAGCCAGTAAATGTTTGGCATTTTAGCTTAAAAAATTACTGATAATCACCAAAGTTGCATTTTTAAACAGCTTATCAAGGAAATTCAATTTGCAAAAGATGCAAAAAAAAATCAAGTTTCTACATCTGTGTTGTTTTCATAGATGCGTATCCGGTCTCGGAGGTGGTCTACACGTGGACTAAGGGTGCAGCAAAGTCGGTGGTGGTGGCAGAGGAAGGATCCCGACTCAACCAGTATCATCTGATTGGTCAGACCGCAGGGACAGAGGACATCTACACCAGCCGAGGTACAGTAAAGTGACGGTACACTGCCACCTGACCCTGGGCGACCAAGCCTCTGATTAAAGATGACCCGCTCTATCATACACACATCTATCTGCACCTGAGCCAGAGTTACATCCCTCTGTTATCTTCACACAGTAGCTTCAGGCAGCAGTGCGGATGTTAAGCCCCCGCTTCAACCCTATTATTCAGCTCTGTGTTATTACAGTGTGTGCCATCCAAAGATGTTGTGAGAAGAATTTTTTTTTTTCCAAATCAAGCAGGATAGAGACAATGAATGAATCACAAGGATTTGAGAATGCCTCCCACACATAGCCAGCTGTCTCTGGGGCTGCCAAGAGAAGAGAGAACGAGAGGGGAGGGGGGCAAAAAAAAAATCACTTATCCGTGGTCTGAGCCATTGGGTCTGTAGGGTTAATCCGCATGCAGGCCCATCAGTTGTGCTTTTACTGAGTGACGTCACAGGTCAGGGATTGGCTGCTGCGGTGGAGACACGTGGGGGGGGGGGGGGGGTCGAGTGGCATCTGCTTAATTCTGTTATGTAAAGAAGTATGATAATACATTTCTGCTGCTGAGTTTATTACCGGGGAGCCGCTCCTATAGCTGTAATATATACAGAGGTAGCTGCTTGATCCCGTACTCGCTGGGTTTACTCTGGATAATGTACAAAACGTTTACCGTTAAGTATGCAAAGGAAGCTTTTTAAGCAGCAGGAGAAAATCCAGCAGGAGAAAGACCTAGACTCAGATTAGCACGCAGGTTGCCATATATCACTGTGCGTAACTTTGCCCCCCACACTGCACTGCTCAGACTCACAGAGCCAGCATGGCCTTAATTAGCATTGCTAATCTGAGGTACAAACCCTCTTTAACAAGCCAAGAATAGCTCAGCAAAGCGCTCACAGTGGGTGCAGGTGACCTTTGACCTCACAGGTTAAGCCGAGGAGGATGAAAATATAGACGCAGGAATTGATGACAGGCAAACCTTGTAGTTTCATTACATTACACATGTCAGATCAAGACAGAAAGCGGCAAAGCTCAACAGATGGTTCTGATCCGTACTCACCAGTTGACCAACATAGCCGCGTTGTTCTCCGCTATGAACGGCAGTTCCCCACAGACACTCCAAAAACCAAACAGTAAAATCCACCACAACCGCATTTTTACACCTCGGAGATTTCCATCCACTTCCAATCCCAGCAGGCGGTCAGATCAGATCGGGGTTCGCCCAGTCGTGCCACCACAGAGCAGGGCTGCTGGCTAGTAGTCCTCGGAGCAACACAGGTGCCCTTTTCATTAAGGACATGATGCTCGTCGCCGCATCACACGGACCATCCAAACTTTTCCCCCGGTCCCTCTCAGCCCCCCTCTGCCTCAGTCATCTGTGCACCTGCTTGTAATCACCGCTCTGTTTTAGTGTTCGAGCTCAGGCAGGCAAGGATGTATGTCCCCAATCAAGAGTGGCCTGGCCTGACAGAATGGGATGGACTGTCTGCTGCACACACACACACACACACTCTGACAAACACACACACACACACACACACACATAGAAAGAGAGAGAGGGAGGCAGAGGGCGAGCGAGAGAGATATACAGGATGCAGATTGTGACAAGGGATTAGTGAGACAGAAAAATCCGATTTTGCCAGGAGAAAGCAGCAGTCATCTGTGGATTTTCTATAGTTTATCAGACTCCATGGCTCGACAGGATTTTTGAGAAAGGAAAAAATCCTTCAAATGCAATCTTCAGTTGATTAACAGGATGTGATGATTTCCCCACAAACCTGTTTCTCAATAATTTGGTTCACGCTTCCATAGTTAGAGGAGTAGTCTGGTGTGGAGGTTGTCATGTAAAGTTTACTCACACAGCTCTTTAATCACAGCCTCCACATGGACTACACAACGCCCACTGATTGAAGGAAATGAAAACAACACACACCAAGACAGATTTTTAATGACAGGAAGCAGAGAAAATACAATGAAAAAGGAACGATTGTAAAAGGGAATCCCCATCCAAAACAGGTCTGAGATAAGAGAAATGATTATAAAAGAACAAAAACACCAGATAGAGTACCTTCATCATCATCATCATCATCATCATCATCATGGTCATCATAGAAAAGACACTGAATTTAACCATGTTTCCACCAAGCAGTACAGTTCAGTTCAGTTCAGTTCGGTACTTTTTTTTTCCACTGTGAAAAGTTGTGGATGGTACCAATGGAATCGTTCCGTACCGTCCCCATGTTTGGTCCCCCCTCTGTTGGGGTACCTAGCACACAGATCTGGTACTAAAAGGTGGAGCTGTGAACACTGCAGTCTGATTGGTCAGTAGAGGACGGTCACTCTGCTCAGGGCTGAGTTGTGTCTGGTTTTGAGGCTCGTGTAACCACTGTTCATACTGTGGAGAGTTTTATTAGTAAACTGTACTAAACTATAAAATGAAAGGATGTTTTACTTAATATCACTGGGCCAACTGCCGGCAACTTTTAACAGGGTTCCTACGCAAGTATGGAAAGTATGGAAAAGTATGGAAATAAATGTAATCAATTTCCAGGTATTAAAAAGTATGGAAAATGAAAAATAAAGTATGGAAAAATATTTATGTTTCCAGACTATTACCACTGTTC
Source organism: Epinephelus fuscoguttatus (assembly GCF_011397635.1). Lineage (NCBI taxonomy): Eukaryota > Metazoa > Chordata > Actinopteri > Perciformes > Serranidae > Epinephelus > Epinephelus fuscoguttatus. The sequence goes on from NC_064761.1 coordinate 38,347,018, forward strand.
TAAAATACTGTTTTCTAAAATAGAAAATTAGGTATTTCCAAAAATAATTTAATCAATCCGGGTCATGTTTTATGCCGGGCCAGAAAACATACCGCCCCTTTTACCTGATTGACAAGTGGTATGTCCAGTCCGCTACATGCTGCACTATGTAGAGGAGAGGAGAGAGCTCTGTCTTACCTTTTCATTAACTAAAGTCATATTATTTTGCGCGACGGACGCTTCCTATAATAACATAACAATATAGGCCTACTATTTATGGTGTTATGTCATTGTGTCATTTCTGTCTCTACATGGTCACGCGTTAACAATTCTCCTCAGCTCTCTGTATCTCGCACGGCGGAGTTCCGCCACACACACAGGTGAGCACGCTAGAGCGGCTCGGGCCGCATTTTCCTGGCCAAACCTGACCCCGAGCCCGGTGCAGTTTGTCAGCTGACAAAGTTATTGTTATGGACACTGTGTAAATAACCAGTAACAAACACACAGACAAACACGCTGCTCACACAGCGAAGCAGCACGGCACTCTTGGTGCTGAGCTTATGTTGCCCTCAGGCATTGTCACGAAAATAACAACTTCCAGCACTTAAATAGGCCATAGCACAAAACAGCAGCATGTCATGTGACTTTTTACTTTTATTATATTCAATAAAATTTTATTTTCCTAAATCTTGAGACACCTCATATGTAAGCTAGACAGACATTTCACCTGCTCATTACTGTGCACACATGTACTGTCTGTCCTAAAGAGCCCTTCTGGTGCCAGTAGATACATAGAAACATCCCAGCAGGCTATTCTTTGCAAGCATACAAAAAAGTTTCACGCATATGAAAATTATTTTTCATGCGTGTGCTTCACCTCCGCTGCTACAACTCCATCCTAGGGGAAACACTGCTGTGTACGTTTTGTGCAACAAATGGATGTGGTAGTCTACTGGTAGAGTAGAGAGAGAGCTAAGTAGCGTTGAAGTAGAGTAGAGCAGGGCAGAGAGATAGAAGCAAAATATATTAAACCCGGTGTTAATACAGCAGAACTGGAGAGAGGGGTGAAAAATAAATAGAGGTAACAAAGATTGCCACTAAGGAACCCTGTTTTAAGGTGGAACGTTAACTTGTAATGTTACTCAATGCATGAGTTGATAACATGAAACCATCAGTACACCTTAAATTTCACTGAGACAACTTTGACCATCACTTTAGTTTCTATTGTCTCTCTTGGATGACAGACACTTTTAGTAATAAGTGGATCATCAAGCGTTGTAGTGTAGCGTCGTTCCTGTGAGCTCCGGCAACACTAAACCCCTGAGCTTGCCTTAGGGGGACTAAATGCACAGACACACTATTTTTAAGAGACTCTCGAGAGAGTTATATTTTGTTCTGAAAATGTCAGCATGCAGCCTCGTTCTGTGGATGATAAACAAGGTGCAGACTGATAAAGTAGGTAGCAGTAAGTAGCACAGTGCTGAATGGAGCAGTGAGCGACAATAGCCCTACCCACATTTAAGAGGACTGTTTGCGGTGGAGACTCTAAGCGGACCTATGGTCCAGGTACCATGTCTGTAGGGTTACATGTTGGTCCAAAGATACCATACCGAAAGTGTTTGGAAGAAACGTCACTGTCTCAGTCACCATGAACTTCTAACAGCAGTGTTCCAGTGTGGTGCGTACCAACAGCAGTTGGAACCTAAAATTGCAAAACACTAAAAAACTAGACCTCCGGCAAGGCCTACCCTCACCCCCCAGCCCCACCTACCTGAGCAGGGTGTGTGCGGGATAGGGATGAGACGGTGTTGTTGCAGTTCACCCCCGGTGAATGTGAGCTAACCCCCAGAAACACAGCCACCTCCATATTTGTTTGTGACATCTGAGGTGAGATCTGTGTGCATTTATTGCAGAAAAATGCCCTGGGATTCGAATCTGCTCCAAAATTTAATGGGTTTGTACTTGGCCCATGCTACACCCTTTCACCAATACCCTTCTTCCATGACCACTTTTCGCTGTGCAGAGTCAAACAATACCACGCTGATCTCTCTTTACATTATCAGTTAAGACACGCCATGCCACACTGAGCTGCGCCAGAAATGGACCCTTTCCAGAGTAGGGCCAAAAGCAGGCCAACCGCCCCCAAACAGGTAGCGTTGACGTCACACTGACTGCAGCCAGCCCCTGATGACCCCCTTCTCCCCCTGAAACAAGCGTGTGCGTTGCGAGACTCAACTCACCTCTGTCTGCAGGAGACCGGAGAGAAAGGTGTTTTTTTAAAGTCTCTGTGTGTTCAGCTTTCAATAATTTTGTATCTTATAAATGAATCACTGCAGTTTGGAGTTTAGTTTCTCTCCTACGTCCTGTTTTTACTTAAGATATCTTCTTTATTTTACTGTCTTATGTTTGTTTGCAGCCATTTAGGAGTCTTATTAAGTTCCTGCTGATGAAAACCCACATTTCATTATTTTGCTGCTTCACAATAAAAGCTTTTACATGACAGATTATTAGGAGACTCCTACTGTAAAGAATTTACAGGAAATTAAATGTGTTTATCACTGAATTAGCAGAACTTTGTTAGCATTTTTCTCCAATAAAAACAAGCCTGCTAACACTGCAGGAAGGAAGAGTAAAAGCAGAAACAGGCACAGTGAATGTTTGATAGAGAGCTGCAGACAACAGACTCTTACTGCACATCTGCAAACAGCTCACCTCCGATAGGTTCCCCTCTTTTACCTGCCCTGCTGTGTGATGGAAAAACAAGCTCATTACACACCTTCAAGCAGGTAGCCCTGTTGTGATTGAGAAACAAATCCCAGCCACGCTTGGCTGACGTGCCAAATCAAACCAAACCAAACCAAACCAAGCCAGCGCTTGAGTTTGAAAAAATGTTTCAAAAACAGGTCAGTAGGTTTTCTGTAATCTTGTTGATAAAGAGACAAACGAACCAACAGCACTGGAAACGTAACCTCCTTCCTGGAGGTAACCAAATGACAGGTGGTATTACTCACACACAGCTATATTAACACTGATCTACTGGGTGAAACAGAGAATAAAGAGTTAACCACCCACACTGTCAGATAGAAACTCTGGGTTATATTTAGTGTCCATACAGTTCAATAGTTGAAAGTCATTTGCAATCCCTAACGAGGTTCTAATACCTGGGTTTTTTGTATTGTTTCAAATGATATTATGTTCCAGATTAGAGGGTCACATAGGAGTGGATTTTCACTCCTGTCCCATCCCACTCCCACAAAAAGTTTCTATCCTGCCCCAACCCCATGACAGAGTAAAAAAAAACCAGAGCAAATCAGTATAGTCAACATAGCGTAATGCTGAAGTAACTCCTAACATAACAGCTGGTATGGCTATATTGTCCATATTTTTGTTTTGTGATAATATTCTTATAGCATATTTTTCATATTTTTTGTAATGTTTTTGACTGTTGCAGTACATTTACTTTAATTCTTTATTTTAATGCTTATTGTATATTTATTGCATGCTCCAAACACCAAGGTAAATTCCTTGAGAATGAAAACCTGCCTGGTACCTTATTTTGAGTCTAACTGCTACAACCATGTGGCAAATAACTTAGTATGTTAGCTCAATGCTAACATATAATAGGAATTAACATTACCCCACTGACTGAAAATTTGCATTTAGATGGCGATGATATTATCTAGCAAACGATCCATTTTACCTAACGTGCTTAACATAAAATGACATGTATACTCATGCTTACGGACATGTATTTTCAAGACTCTGTGAAAATGAAATAATAGCTTCTGGCTTATAATAATTATGATTCCCATCCCACCGAGACATGTATAGCTGGAGACACATTTCATTTGTAGGGAACATGGCACACCCCACAAAAAAACGCCCACCACTGGCACAAAATAAACCCACCAACACGACGGTTATCTGAAGTCTGCTACAATGCCACACTGTAGTGAATAAATGAGCCATACATGAAGACCTCACCTTATAAGTAACGAGAAGTAAGTCTTTCCATTACCCTTATCCTAATCCTAACTGCCTTGCTTTTAACATAGTACTTCATAGCTAGCTAATCACTAATCTAGCAGTTCCGTCGGGACTTCTGCCTCCAGGCCAAGGAGGCTGATTGTGGACTGTTGTGTGGGTATAGTGGGCAAGTCATGAAGCTAGAGGGTGGGTCATGTAACTGCTCCAGCTGCACCTATACCTACGCAGTTCCACCTGCTCTTGTTGACCTTTTTTCTTGTTCCATCCCAGTCACGTGATGAGTAATGAAATTGACTGTCATCCCGTGGGAATCCCAGGGGAATCCTGTGACCCAGGGTATTCCTGTAAAAATGCAAACCTCATCTTGGCTCCAAAAGGATGTCAATTTATTTTATTAAAAGAAAACAAAAACCTGGTCAAATGCCAAGATATGGATGCAAATGGCCAATTCTGTAGTGTTAGTAGTAGACTGAAGCAGCTCTGTCTTTATTCCAGTGGATCTTCATTTAAAAGATGAGGCTGGTGATGATCTATTTTTTTGGTTATTGTCGATAAATCCCAGAAAATGAAAAACAAAAGTGTATTAGTCCACCTCAGTAATTTCCTGTTCCTCTTACGTGTCTGTGTAATTTCCTAAATCCGCTGCAGTTTTAGAACGTTACATAGACAGGTGATAATGGTGCATTTGTTGGGACTATTTTAAGTTGCGGATCATTACACATTTCATGTTCAAGTGAGGGTTTACAGCAGCAGGATGGTGTTTGTCAGAGTGACTTAAAATAAACAGTGTCTGAATGATGAATACTGGTGTAGTCTAATAATAGCTTTCAGTCTGTTCCCAGGTCAGATTTATTGGGTTTTGCTGTGCTGTCTGTGAGGTAGTCCTCTGATGGACACACAGGTGTTGTTTGGTTGATTTTGTAAAAAATAATATACGGCACTCCTCCACCTTCTACATCTCATATTGTTTCCTTCAGTATTTCTTTAAACTGTTTTCATTACGCCAAGTAGGGACTAACTGAAAACTAACTGGCAGCACTTCCTCCTCTGTCCTGCTGTGTACCACAGGTCAATACACCGTGATGATGGCTCACTTTTACCTAAAGAGGAAGATCGGCTACTTTGTCATCCAGACGTACATGCCTTGCTTCATGACTGTAATCCTGTCGCAGGTTTCCTTTTGGCTCAACCGGGAGTCTGTGCCAGCACGGACCGTCTTTGGTAAGCTTGAAACATGCAGACACATCAGCCAGTAAAGTAACAGTGACTGCTTCCATGCACAAAATATTCCAGTTATTCTGAAAAAGACTATATTCCTGCTAAGTTGTTGAAGTGGTGAATGAAAATTATTCCAATAATTACCAGTATACATGCAGCAGTGCATACTCCCAATAATGTACCCTAGCATGTTGTTTATCATGTCAAATATAAAAAAGTAGAACGACTGGTACCACTTGCACTTTGGCTCTTAACATCAAAATAGGATTTTTTCAAAGTTTTCTTCCCCTGGCGGACTTGTTGGACCTTACAAACACAGCCTCCCTATTTCATTCCTTCAACCACCTTCTTAGGTTTGTGTTGTGATATTTGCACATACCCAAAAACCTGTTGAAATCCAAATCTTTTATAATGTTTAAAATTGTGTTTGTCCCTCTGACCATAAATGTGGGATTCTCTTTTGGGCATGCATCTCTACCCCAGCCCCCAGCCCAGCATTGGCAAGTTGGTTTGTGTACAACATATCCATGACAACGCACATAGCCGACCGTAAACAGACAAGAGGCTATGTGTCACAAACAGCGGTAAAAATCCCAGTTGAGAAACATATCCTGAATGCACTGTAAACATGTCCAAAGAATGCTCCTAAATATCCCACGTCTTAATCGGAAAACACTAAATGACCCGTATCTAATACAGAATAGTAATGGAATATTGGTGTGCATGTAAACATACCTAATTATGTACTTAAAGGAAAACTTCACCCACACAATGACCACTTGTTTATCAATTACTTATGTGTTACCTTGCATATGTGCCGCCACGATGAATAAAGAATCCAAAAATGTTGAACATTCTTGATCAATTAAAGTCATAGGGGTCTGCATTTAACAACAGCACACTTATATCAAAATATCTGTTTACAAACTCTGACACAATTCACGCAGTACAATCCGAGTCTCATTTATGTAGTGGTTTGCTTAGCACTTCCTAAACACAGGCGATTTTGCTAAAACCTTATGATTAAAACACTTCCGCATGAATAGTCTCATGTATGGACGAGTAGCACGCCTGGGCAACTCAATGGAACGCACAAGCAGTGTTCAAACGCACACACTTGTATGCGCAGATTTTTCAACTTGTAGGTTTTAGCAAAAAAAAAAAAAAAAAAGGAAGTACTGAGCACACGACTGGATGAATGAGACTTGGAATTTACTGCGTGACGGAGGCAACCTTCTGTTGGAAGACAGGCTTTGTCAGGTCAGACGTTATCTTCTGCCTTCAGCCTACATGTGGTAAATTTACAGTCATGATCCAGTGTTGGCAAAAAATGTTGCTGCACATTCCTGAACCGCTGTTGGCATTGTTAACAAGCATTAGCTCGGAGGGCTAACTTGGCTTGTTTGCTTCCCATCTGGCCAGCAACATCCTTAGACGCTAGGGATGTTGCTGAAACTAAAATTCAATGTCAGGACAACATCTAATGCCAACGTCAATTTGATGTAGAATACTGACAACAGATGACGCTGATGTTTTGTTTGTTGTAAGTTGCGCTGTTAAGTAACCAAATCCAGTGTCTTCCAAACGTCTCATGCCAACGTGATCTTGACATAGAACAACGACAAAACCCAACGTCTGCAAAACATACGTTTAATGTCCATTCTGTGAAATTCTAACGTTGTTAACCACTTAAAATACTGTAAACCCGATTTTAATTCCAACAAAAAATTTAACGTCTGTACAACGTAAGAGTCCACCTTCTGTCTGATGTCATATTGACGTGACAGCTGGGTAAAGTATGTGAACGCTACTGTCACCCTAAACGTCCCACCAAACCCCTCTCAAACTCTATATTGAAAAAAAAGAACAAACAGTCGAATATTCGTATTTAACAGCCAGATTTGACTGACATAATTCTGAACCGGGTACAGGCCTATATGCATGCATACCCTGGTACCACTGCTGCATGATTTGTCGACAATGCTCTAAAATGTGACCTCCTGTTACTACAGTTTATTCTGTTGGAATAAAACCAGAGTAGTAGGCTTGGTTAGTAAAAGTGACTCAGTTTTCTTCACCAACAGGTGTGACCACAGTGCTCACTATGACCACTCTCAGCATCAGCGCTCGAAACTCGCTGCCTAAAGTGGCTTACGCTACAGCTATGGACTGGTTCATCGCAGTGTGCTATGCCTTTGTCTTCTCCGCCCTCATTGAGTTTGCCACAGTTAACTACTTCACCAAGAGGAGCTGGGCCTGGGATGGAAAAAAGGCGATGGAGGCTCAACAGCCCAAGGTATGTGCTGTTTGTGTATATGTGTGTGTGTGTGTTTTTGTTAATAAGACATTAGGGGGACTCACACCTGGCTCACATTGTGGGTACCACTGATTAATCAAGAAAGTAATCGCCAAAGTATTCAACAATGAAAATAATCGGTAATTTAATCCCAAAATGTTAAGACTTTTTTAGAAAAACAGTCAAGTTAAAGTTGCTAGAAGTAAAATCAAAGTAATGACCTGAAAGTTCCTGAAACGCTGTGCAGAGCTGAGAGGAACTGCAGAGTTGGATGGTGATTTTCTGTAGGTTCCTCACTGTAGGCGACCACTTTCACATTATACAACATCATTTGAGCCAGTGCATGAGTGGAGCTTCAACAGGTTAAAGAAACTTTTGGATCCCAAAAGAGGGAATCCCCTCAAGAGCTAATAGTCAGTGCTTGAGACAGGAAGTCCTGTACTCAATGCTTGTTCGTGATTCACCCAGCATTGGCATCACACCCACAGCCAGACACACAACCTGCAGACTTAGTTACAGTCGTACACAAACAGCAATGTGCACACTCACACACAGAACAGAAAATAGAAGATTTATCTCCTGAAATCTGCTGGAGCACATCCTGCAATCACTCCTGCTACAACACACATTTTCCATTGAGCACTCTAATATTGATCATTTCAAAGACAAATGAAAGAAAGACAATTATTGGGGCGCCCACAAGCTCACCCGAAGAGTGGGTGACTTATGTACAAAGGCTGTGTCCTTGCCACAGAAGCCATGGGATCAATTCCAACCCACTGCCCATTTTTCTGCTGCCCCTCCTCCACAAATGAGACAAGAATTAGCTAGCTTGCCACGCCACAGTCCCTAAAAATTGCCTTACCAGGTGGAGAGTGGATAGCAGCTTTGAGAATGACTTAAATTCAGCCAGCCCAAACCCCTCAGCACCAGGTGTCACAGCAGAATGATGGCCAGCAGCAGCAGTGGTTCTAACCTGCAGTGTAACGGCAGCAACAGAAAGTTTGCTGATCTGGCAGGTGTCAGGGCAGTCAGGATCCCAAGAGCTGCAGCATGTGCCGACAAGATCCGTGTCACCGCAGCCACTAACTGGGGGTCAGTCTCCAGAACTGCTGCCTGCTCTTCTCCTGGCGAGGTGGTCTGTAGCAGGAGGGAGTGAGGTGGAGGATACACTGTGATTCAAGGTTTTAGCTAATGTTAGATACATAAACATGAACTTAAAGCAGCAGCCGTAAGCCTTATCCCCAATTTCGACATACTCCATCTGCACCGCGCAGTAAGTAAAAGAACAGGGTTTGGCTCAGGAGTTGCGAAACACCGCTCTCCTGGGTGAAAGTTTGTGTTTGTTGGACCCATCCACCATCCCTTCCACCCACCCTAGTCAGACTTTCTCCACCTCAATTTTCATTCTTGTCCCACCGCTTTTCCCCTTGTGACCAGCCACGTATCATGCCGATGTTAGAGGACGGCTTTTTTCGTCCATGTCTGACGCCAGAGGTCATTGCCCAAGCCCAAACTTCAGAGCGAGACCAGGTTGTAAATAAATACAGATAAATAAAAACATGCTATCATTCTGAGGAACACATGGCATGAATGTCAAACACAGTTCTAAACTGACACCTCTCTCCCTTCATTTTCTCCTCTTCTCTATTCATTCTCTCTAAAGAGGTTTGAAGAGGTTGGTGTGGAAAGGGAGCAAAGTGAAGTCCATGTCACACATGATAATAAATAAGAGATGAATTAGGCAAGAAGAAGAAGTTCAGATCAATAAATTCACAGTTCAGTCGGCCGGTGTTGTGGCACAGTGCCAGCTCATTACTGCCCAAGGACATTGATCCCCACTTTCAGCCTCCACTGGCCATCTTTTCTTCTCCTCTTTGTGTTCTTGTGTGTGTGTGTGTGTGTGTGTGTGTGTGTGTGTGTGCCTGTGTTATTAACTCCTTGTTTTATTATGTTCGATGAATGAGCAGCACTTTCGTTTGGGCATAATTGTGTGTACGCTCAATCAATGTGTTTCTTTCTCTCCACAGAAGAAGGACCCTTTGGCTCTGTCTAAAAAGCCAAACAACACCTGCTCGGCCGGTGTGAATTACACAACCAACCTCACCAAGGATGCATCCATCTCTACTATTTCAAACAGCACGGCTGTTCAGCTCAAACCCTCTGAATCCAAGGCCCCGGACCCCAAAAAGACTTACAACAGTGTGAGCAAGATCGACAAGATGTCCAGAATAGTGTTCCCGGTGTTGTTTGGGACCTTTAACCTGGTGTACTGGGCCACGTATCTCAATAGGGAACCAGTGATCAAAGGAGCAGTTTAAGCTCTGCGATCAGGATCATTTATCCTCCTGATGACCACTTCAGGATTTCATCACTGGAACGCAATCAAAATCAATGCCAAGCACTTAGTCCTTGTATCATACATGTGTTTTTTTAGCTCATTGGATCACACTGCATGTCTGTCGCTTCAGAAAAATGTTGCCTTGAGTTTGTACATGTATAATACACGAGTTTTCAGTTTATATCATTTTAGACCTCCAGTCACTGATTAGTTTCTGCCAGATTCTGATACTTTAACATTTTAGCATTTGGCATTTATATTTGTTCCTACAGTAGACGATGGTACAGTGCAGCAAGGCCAAATGCTATGCAAAACATTTTTACAGTGTCATTACTCTAAAGCGGCTTTTACCTTTGTGACTCTTACTTTGTACAAATGGGCCGGAGGTCCAGGTACGCGAGGCCGGGCCCAGGCACATGGAACTTTGCTTCCTTGTTAAAAGCAGATGAATAGCCATGCTAAATGTGTTGCCTTCAGAGTGTGATAACTCATGATGAATGCACTGAAATCTCCCGCAGTTACTTTTTCAGAAGCCAGATTCACATCCTTCTCTGAATCATGTTCTGTTTTGGATCTTATTTTTTCTCTCAATTGACCTGACCTAAGTCCCGCCCCCTTTAGTAACGATTGCCACTGCGGACGAGCTTGACAAAAAGAAACATGGAGATGCTGGTTCTGCTTAGCTGGGAGCCGCAGTCTTTATTAGAGTTTCTGGGCGCCTGGACATATAGCTTCAAGAAGCCAACAGCAAAGACTACAGTATATGATGGAAGGACATTTTCTCCACGTTAATGTTTATGAACAAAACGACGTGAATCAAGAACTGAGGAAGTAGAGACCGGGGTTAACAAGACTATGGCTGGGTATGTGTCTCCTTTTCCTATTCTGGGGATCACTGAAGTACTCTCTGTATTTATTACTGAATACACACCATGGTGCTGACATAATGATAGTCTCTCTTTAGTGTATAAAGTTATGTTAGTTACTTTGGGGCAGCAGGTCCTTACATAGATAACATTAGCCTTAAGGTTTTCTGGCTAACGATAAATTATGTCAGCAACCAATCGATCTCTCATTTTCCAAATCTACAACGTTATTACAGAAAACAACGAGGAAGTGAACCTGGCTAACGTTGTTAATGTGACATTAGGCTAACACTACACGCAAAACACCTTGAAGCACATCAATTTTCGTAGAGCTCTGCCTACTTGAGGCCGTTCACACTGGATGCAGCGTGGTTCCAATCTCCGTGGCCGGGTCACGATCTGCAGTGATAGTTTAAGCACCTGGTCTATTTTTCCCGCAAGCCACGACCAAATCTGGTAAGAAAACACACTGAAATGTGCTTCAACTGATATAACGTGTGCATTGAATATGATATAAATGAAATGTGATAAATGACAGAATACACATCCCATGCCTCCACATATTCGTCAGCTGTGTCTTAAAAGAGAGAGACCAGCAGAACCACGACAATTAAAAAATTAGGGTGGTTCCACGTCTAGTGTGATCATGGCGTAACTCCTCTTGATGTAGCTATACATTAGCTAGTTAGCCCGCAATTTACTAAAATCTTTGATGACATCACAGATTTTCAAAACGCTTTTCTTGGCTTGAGGAAAGTTTTACAAACATAAAATCTCTATGGATCAAAAATTCATAATAGAAAGAATTGGAATTGACCTTGTTTGCAGTTTGATGCTTTCTGGGCCACCGGAAATTTTTTCAATGTAATACTGCAAGTAGCCACTGGGACAAAAATGGCTGCAAGGCTGAGCAGCGTTCCTGGAGGCCTGATCTATATATCACAGTAAACGGGAATGTTTACAGAGGTTCTGTCAGGTTCCAAGCCTGCTCAACTGTTGCTGGAGCACAGGACTTAGGACAGGCTAATTTTAAATGACCAGTTTTTCATGAATATAATTTTCCAACGGGGACAGAATTCAAGCTAGAGTGAAAGTGGCAGCTTCTGTTTCCAGGTCACCATGTTGAGAATCCTGTATGTACGTATGTATGGTCGTAGTTTAAAAACATGTATATATGCCCTGCTTTTAGAAAAGTACCACTAAGCCAGTAAAGTTAGCTTCTATGTTATGCATATACAGCAGCACAGTGTTACTCTAGTCTAGTGCTTCATTGACTGGATCTTGAGAAATGAGCAGAATAGCTTGAGCTTTAGCAATTTTGACAGAATATACGATGCTTTTTTAAAAACATATTGTTTTTTTTAGATCAGTTTGTTGTTTATATAAGCTTTGATGATAACTCGCAAATATTCTTGATAAATATTTGGATGCTTTGAGCAGGATCACTTTTTTTGAGTAACAGTTAAGAGACTGACTTGAGCTCATCGGGTTGTCAGGCTGATCGGAGAGACGGACAGTCACAATTTTGACCACTGTCATTTTTAAATCATGATTTGTTATTTTTAGGACGTCAGGCAAAAACATGAGATTGAATATTAATACAAAGTTTTCATCAAGTTCATTGAGTTAAATCTTAAAGGGAAAGTTTGACATTTTGGGAAATCTGCTTTCTTACAGAGTCAGATGAAAGGATTCATATCACTCTCATGTCTGTACAGTAAATGTGAAGCTAACACCAGCAGGTTACCAACAGGTTAGCATAGTATAGCTTGAAGACAGCTAATTCTATTAAAGGAATACTTTTTGGGGAAATATACTTATCTGCGTCTTTGATGAGTCTGTACACCAAATATGAAGCTACAGCCAGATGGTATTAGTTTAGCTTAGCATAAAGGTGGAAACAGGATAATGGCTGACTTGGCTTTGTTCAAAGACTAGAAATCGCCTTACCAGCTCCTTAAAAACTCACTCGTAAGCGTGCTGCATCTTATTTGTTTAATGCATACAAAGCCAGTGATGAGACTCCAGCAAGTTGTTGCACCAGCTATGTGTCAAAACATAGCATTAATTCACGATGTAGAGAATGAGAAGTATGTTCCTTATTAAGTGTTGTCATGGGAAAGAGAAACAAGAGAACTGCCAGATGGAAATGTGTTTGGTATTTCTATCAGGAGTAACAGTATAATTTACTTTCTTTCTTTCTTTTTTTGCTTTTCTCCTTCATTTTACCAAAATGGTGCACATGAAATATCAGTCTCTCTAATAACATTTTAATAATAAAGTAGAGATGGTGCAACTTCAGAAAGTTACAACTACTTACAACTTTGTGTCAACTTTAGATTAGATTTAAAAAGCTTGTTTTAACATTTCGGTTTTACACCTCCAAAACACTTGGCGGTGCTGGGGTTTCTGTGAAATGCAGTAAAGTTTGATTGATTCAACTAAAATGCCTATAACACACATAAAAATGGCTTAACCCTTTGAAACGTTGAGCGACATCACTTTTTCTTTGCTGCTTTCAGACACCTTTCGCAAGTATTTAAACCTATGAGCCCTGAGTAAATTGGTGCGATTTCTTATAATTATTATTATTAAATTTTAAAATTATGTTACTTTTTTTTTTTTTTTGGGGTGGCACGGTGGTGTGGTGGTTAGCACTCTCGCCTCACAGCAAGAGGGTTGCCGGTTCGATCCCGGGCGTGGGAGCCCTTCTGTGTGGAGTTTGCATGTTCTCCCCATGTCAGCGTGGGTTCTCTCTGGGCACTCCGGCTTCCTCCCACAGTCCAAAGACATGCAGATTGGGGACTAGGTTAATTGGTGACTCTAAATTGTCCGTAGGTGTGAATGTGAGTGTGAATGGTTGTCTGTCTCTATGTGTCAGCCCTGCGATAGTCTGGCGACCTGTCCAGGGTGTACCCTGCCTCTCGCCCGATGTAGCTGGGATAGGCACCAGCCCCCCCGCGACCCTCAAGAGGATGAAGCGGTTAGAAGATGAATGAATGAATGAATGTTACATTTTTTTTTAAATAATTTTAAGCACTTTTTCTAGGTCATTACCATCTTTCTTTCTTTCTTTCTTTCTTTCTTTTTTTTTTTTTTTTACTAATTTTCTTGTTTTTAATTTTCTCTTTCACAAATTTCTTGAAAAATTTCTGGGTAATTTCTTCTTTTGTTGCTTATTGCTTTCTCCCTGTGTTTTTAAAGCAATCAAGCCAATTGCTCAGGTTTCAAAGGGTTAATATTTATATTTAATGAAAGGACAAATTTCGGCTCCATTATAAATTGCAAGGGTCATAGACTAAACAGTTATTATTTACAAAACAAGTTTTCCCCACATATACAACATGCTAACTCTATTAGCATAAGCCAATGAAATTTTACATTGCATAGTTAGTAGTTTTCTTCTACTCATATGATGCCAGAATAAATCACAAACAAGATTTAAAATGCTATTTTGTGGGGGCTTTTTTTGTCTTTACAATTTATTGTCTCTTATCTGTGAAATAAATTTGATAAATAAAAGCTTCGTTTCCACGAAGGGAAATGGTTTCAGCTTACAAAAATAAACAGGAAGTCTGCATCGCTGCAACGTGTAGGCTAGTTACTTTTCTAGGGCTGTGTATCAGGCCACAGCGCAATGTACGCCATAGAGCCTATGCCGAAGGTACAACATCAGTTGCTTTATGACCTTTACAGGTGCTGGAAAGAAGGGGTTTACACTTTATAACTAAATATTTCACATACCATGTACCTGGCAAGTCCTGTTTCTGTCCCAGTAATGTTTCAAGCATATATTCCAAACTACTGGATGGTGAAAAACAGACATATTTACATATATTTACAGATCTACGAACACCAGTCATGTACGTAAGTGGAAACGAGGTGTCTTTATGCTAAGCTAAGCTAATGGTCCCCTGGCTCCAGCTTCATATACAGCGTACAGACACGAGAGATGTATCAGTCTTTTCGTCCAACTTTAAGCAAGAAAGCAAATAAGTGTATTGAACGAAATAACTCCACCTCACCTGAACACAGCTTTTTCTGTCATACTTCAGAAGTTGCATGCACTGCACTCACTTCAGCAGAGTGTGTGTGGCAGTCTTTACAGTTTGAACACTTAGAGTTTGAGCCTGTCGTCTGTTTGGGTGAAGGACTGAAATATGAATGTTATCATGTGACTTTAAGCCTTCTGTGTGGCCTGCCTCTATTTAATAAGTTAATGGAGCACACCAGTTGTATTGTATTATTACATTTAAGTGAATTTTAGGTACAGGCTGTTCTTTAAATGCAAATATCTGAAGCAATAAATAATGCTCATATAATTAAAGACTTCTGTTTATGGTAATATGTGATAATTTGACTTTCATTTTGTTGATGTCTTTTTATCCAGATTGTATCCTTTTGGCAATAGTCTTTTCTATATATGGCTATACTCTGATTCAATTTAGCTCATCCCCTCCCTCTCTGGAAGCACAGTGCTCTCTGACCATGTTTCATGTATTTGTTTAATTTAATTTATTTATTTACCTTTGTAAAAGACCTGTGCAGATGACCAATGTAAGGGTCTGGGCCACTATGAAAAGTTTTTCCTTTATTAATTGTTATGCATACCTGATTCCAAATAAAGCTTCACTGACTCCATCAGTCTGCTGTTATCGGTCAAATAGCTCAGTGATAATGAAACTTGAAAAGCCCCCGTGTGTTGTGTAATAAGGAGACTCAAAACACAGGATTGGACATTTGAGGAGTTTACTCGCAAGAAAGCCAAAGAATTAGTACATCATGAGAATTTATAGTGTCTGACAAACAAGCAGTATCAACTGACACACCCACAGCTTTCCAGTACACATGAAAAGGTGTTTCCCGTCACTTAAGCTACTGTTTTCCTGTTATTCAGACAACCAGTTCCGAGAACAATAGCTTTTTCTCACATGACCAAATTTGGCCAGAATCATTTAGCTCAAGTCATGTCAGGATAAAAAGTTTATGTAGGGTCACGTACACTATATATTCAACAAAAGGAGTTGTATTTTAAATTTATGCTTGCATTCATATGCATACTTATATTTCATGTTTTGAATTACACATAACTGCACGAGGCTAACAAGCGCTAACTTTGAAGATGTTTTGTTGTGCTTAAATTTCTAACTTTGTTTTGAATAACCTATGTTACCAATATAATCTGTTAGAATCAGAGCAAGTGGAAAACATGTTCGCCCATAGATAGAATTACAACAAAAAATTTCATGTAGGATATTAAGGGGCCGTGGAGGAATTTCCCAACAGACAACAAATGCTGCACCGATGCTAAACGGATGCGAAACTGACACTAAACAAATTCTAAATGCATGTTAAACAAATTTAAACAAATGTTAACTGAAGAGAGTGAAAGTTTGTTGGGTTGTTGCCTTCACTTGCATTGGCTAATGGTTAATTGTTTACATCGTTAAAGAGGGGGGAATATATAGTGTGCGTGACATAAACTTATTATCCAGATGTGACTCAAGCTAAATGTTCTGGCATGATTCTGGCCAAATTTGGTTATGTGAGGAGAAGCAATTGTTCTTGAAGCTGGTTGTCTGTATAAGAGGAAAACAGTAGCTTAAAGGATAACTTTGGTATTTTTCAACCTGGGCCCTATTTCCCCATGTGTATGTGTGCATATGATTCATAGGTACAACTCATTTTAAAATTGGTTCAGTATTGAGGGAGGTGGATGCAGCCAGCAGCCGCGAGATAGATATGGGGGCAAATGCGTCCCGTATAAATTTGCGCATTAAAAGTGTTTTTTTTTCGCCACTGACTGGTTCAGATCGCCAGTGCTATCTCTGTAAATAGCATACTAAGCGTTTCCCTGACTCTTCACTTCCTGTGGGCTGTGTGTGATGTCATCTCGTGAGAGCTTTGCTTGTTGCCGGAAGAAAACAGAGGAGCCATGCAGAGCGCCGCTCAGAGTGGCACTGGTTGTCCGGGAGTACAGTTGAGAGTTTTACTGCATTGACTGAAAACAATGGTTCGTGTTTGTGCTTATCCGAATTGCAAGAACAGGATGTCGCGCAGCACCCTGTACAGCTTTCATAGGCTGCCTTTGACGGACAGCAAGGTGCTAAAGTTGTGGCTAGTTGTGCTACAAATGGATGCTAACACTCCTGTCCAGACGCTGCGCCTTGCAGACCATCGGGTCTGCAGTGCTCACTTCTCCCAAGATGACTACTGCCAGCCGAAGAAGAGAACACATCCAATCCCGAAACACCTCTTCCTCAAGAAAACGGCTGTCCCACGAGTAGAGAGAGCTACAGACACAGTGGAGGTAATGTTATATAAACAATGTTCGAAACGCTTAGTATGCTATTTACAGAGATAGCACTGGCGATCTGAACCGGTCAGTGGCCAAAAAAAAGCACTTTCAATGCACAAACTTATGTGGGACGCATTTGCCCCCATATTTACCTTGCGGCTGCCGGCTGCATCCGCCTTCCTCAATACTGAACCAGTTTTAAAACAAGTTGTACCTATGAATCATACGCACACATACACATGGGGAAATAGGGCCCAGGTTGAAAAATACCGAAGTTATCCTTTAAGTGACGGGAAACACCTTTTAATGTGTATTGGAAATCTGTGTGGTGAGGTGTGTCAGCTGATACTGCTTGTTTGTCAGACATTATAAATTGTCTTGACTTACTAATTCTTTTGCTTTCTCACAAGTAAACCCTCATACGTCCAATCCTGTGTTTTGAGTCTCTTTATTCTACAGCACGTCTGTTGTGTCATGACATTTACGTCTCTCTGAGGAGATTCCAGATTAACATACAGAAAGATACAGTATCATTCAGTGGTGTATGAATGTAATCTATGTATATATTTAGATGCATTTATGCAGTCAACGTGATAAAACGCTGCCTTAATCTTGCTTGATGGAACAACGGTCTGCATGTGCTGCCTCTCCTTTGATTATACGCTGCCATGCACATCCACATCCCCATCATGCAGCCGCTGCAGTTGGTGAGCTGGTAAATCCATCTTGGGGGTCTCTGTGGCGGTAACATCTGGCTCACATCTGTTTGTCAAGGATTTAGCTCCATTTAAGTTGCTTTTTCCATTCAGCTGACCCATACTCTACACTAAATTAAGCTGTCACTGATGGCACCAAATGACATCAATCATAGTATATAGCTTGAGAGGCAAAGATGGGCCACAGTATAGGCTGGTGGGGAGGACGGTCCTCTCTCATCCTGCACAGTGATATCAAAACACACTCCATGCTGTCAGGATGTGCTCTTCCTTGCTGACCTTTATACACACATTTTATACATGACAAACTGATGTCATGGCAGGTTGATGCTAAAAAGGCTAAAAGACATTGTTTTTCATTACAAAATTTCTCAATTTTCCTGGTCAGATTTTGAATGAATTTAAAGGAGCTGTGTGCTCTACTCAGAACATTAAGGGACTTGTTCTTTATTTATCTTGTCATTCATGCTGGTTAGTTCGTGCAAACGGTTTATTTTTGGTCAAATTTCAAGTATTTTTCTGTCATTCTGTGTTCACTGCCTGTAGGGCATAGGGAATGAACGACCTCTTATATATGTTCCAACTGGTTCTTGGGACCCTAAATCAACGCCCAGATGGGAGCAGCTCAAACTCTGAGGGTAATGGATGTGAGGCATCTGCAATTATATGTTTGGCCTTCCTGCGTACGACACTGTCAAATATATTGCTGAGCTGTTTCTGTGACTTGTCAATCACCTTCCCTGCAATGTTGAAAATCTTGGAGAGCTTGTATTTGCCATATTTCCTTTATGTTTCCTCCTTTTGTGCATCTTTATATATATCTTTATATTTCATTACCCCATTAATCATACAAGTGTGGTATCAATCTTCTAATTCGACTCTCAGAAAGAATTTTATTATTTTTCTTTTTCTATGCGCACAGAAAAGACAGATGTTTGCCTTATTTATTGTTTGTATTCTATTCTATTTTAAATATTGTAATATGTAGCATGGAGGAGGCTACAACTACATGCAGGAAGAGACTCAAAAGCACTATTCGGACGGGATTAGTTTTACATGGTCACGTGGGGTAATGTCACTTTACCACAGGACGTCAGTAATATTAATGGCCGATTCGCACGGGATAAGAAATATCAGTAAAACTACCACAAGTGGGAGGGGTAAATCCATTCACGCACTGCCATCCCCTCCTGCCGTCATGTGCGTATGATAGGACTGTCAAAAGCACCATGAAATTGAGTTCAAATATTGTCGAATTAATTGAGTAGACTTCGAATAATATTAGAATTTATTTTTATTATTATTATTATTTATTTTTACAAAAAATATATACATGTTCATACATGATATATATATTTATATATATGAATGTGACACTTGGATGAAAACACCCGTTCTGACCTCACTGAAGTGCCAGGT
Organism: Epinephelus fuscoguttatus; assembly: GCF_011397635.1. Classification (NCBI taxonomy): domain Eukaryota; kingdom Metazoa; phylum Chordata; class Actinopteri; order Perciformes; family Serranidae; genus Epinephelus; species Epinephelus fuscoguttatus. Next base: position 38,366,138 of record NC_064761.1, read on the forward strand.
ATGACCAACTTCTGCTTTGCTATCTGAGCCATGTTTGGATACTTCAGTGCGTAGTTTTCCACCACAAGAGTGGATCCTGGTCGGCTCTTAGTGGTGTCTCATTCTGGTAACGTTTCATCTCTTCTTCAAAAAGGGTAGGCAGGGAGGCAGCAGGTGCAACACTCTCCCTGTATGTCTCCCCGAACAGGTCACGCATCGCGGACAGCGCAGTGGGTGGTGTTGGCGCAGTGGGCTCCTCCGTCAGCGCCTCTTTCTCCCGCTGCGTCCCGAATGGGATTCGCCGTGATATACAACATTATTGATAGTATTAATTGATTATTAATGATATTCGAATTATCAAATTTAGGTTTGAACTTATAAAAACTATATATATATTCGAATATATTTCTAATTTTTATTTTTTTTGACAGCCCTAACACACATATTTACTGCTGGTCTATTCGCACGGGATTAGTATTACCTGAGGTAATTGTCCGGGACCCTTTTACAGCAGGTAAAAGTAGCGGTAATCTTTACTGACATCGTGCGGTAATGATTACTGACATGGCACATTCGGACAGGACTAAAATCTCTGGTAATTATTACTTTACCCCATGTCCCTATGTAAAACTAATCCCGTCCGAATAGGGCTAAAGAGATGCAAACCAACAGCAAAGAGACCCAAAATAATCACATACAAAATTTACCACAGAAAGACACAAAACCACAAAAAATTCATTGTCAATAAAAAGAGATTTTAAATGCTACTACTACTCATAATAAAGCCCAAACTACCACAAAGTCTGTGTGTCTTGCGCCTGTGTAGGAGAGGTGATGGGGCCTTTTGCGTATCTGTGCCCAGGGACCTAACATCTCACAGTCCGCCCATGGACGTGTGGTTTGAGGGCGTGTGAAAAATGTCAGTGACATGAGTTTCACAGGCAATTGAGAGTTGGCATTCCTGCAGTTAAAAACATGGACATATCTGGGGATAGCTCCGATAGGTGAAAGAACACCAACAACAGCGAATGTACCTACAAAACTGGGTCGTCTGGTCACCCTAACCGAGGCTGCGGCTCCGGGCCAACTGCAGAACTGGGAAAGTGTTGGGAGTAAAAACCTTGTGGGGGTATGTATAGGCATTTCTAATATAAGGCACAATTCATTATGGGAACTATCTATGAAACGTCCACAGAACTGCTTAGTCAGTAGGGATGAGAGGACACTCACTGTACCTTATGTTCAGACATTTACTGCAGCTTCTTCATCAGCATATAAACTATTTGCACCTCATGCATGTAGCTCACTGATGTCATTTGATTTCTGGACTGCTGAGCCAGCTCTCTCTGCTGTAACTGAGTGTGAATATACGTACATACAGGGGCACAGAGATGAATCATAATGTGTGTATGTTACCGACCTTATATCTCCATGAACTCTACACAACACACAGTCTCAGGCAGTGATTTATATTTTTTCTAAAAATCATTAGGTCACCTTGAATCAAACCCTGCAGTTGCACGCAGGTAATAAAAGCCTTTTTAAATTAATGTAGAACTTTTAAACCTCAGTGAAAGTGCCAGATAAAGGATGAAAACAGAAATTTGACAGCAAAGTAATAAAACAGGAAGCAATATAAAATACATAAATAAAGGCAAGCGTCATAAAAGTGAGGCTGAAAACAAGAAAGGACATTAGACCAAAACAAGACTATAAAACAGAGTTTAAAGATGGAGGTTGAAGCAGATCATTCAGCATGATCGTGTTTTTAATTAACAAAACCCAAAGTTAAAAAGACTAGAAAGGCTTCTTTGGAGCCAAACGTCTTCTCACACCAGTATTTCTTTTACATTCTGAGCCATTTTGCTATTTCTGACATTATCTGTGTGACCTTTAATCTCACCAACATAACGTTGTTCCCTTCCCAGTCAATGCACTCTGTGCAGGAACGCTACAATAACGTGGATTTTAAACAGGTGGTCGGATGAACGCTCACACAGTTTGTCATGTATGCAGAGATTACAACAACTTTAAAAAATGTCACGGTAAACTATCGGTGAGACATTTACTGTGTGGATCTGTGGTCTCTGTGCACTGATGCAGAGTTCATAAAGAAGCCGTGTGAAAGGTCAGAAGGAAACCTGTAAGGGTTGTAGCTCTCCATAAATTCTAAATGTTGCATGACAACAAATGTTACCCAAATATTCTGGAGATGATGCTGCGAACAGAACTTTTATATTTACAAAAAAAGTCTTATTCGTCTAGTTTTGGTCCTAAAATCTCATGTAGCAAACACTTGTGTCAAATGAAGTTATGCATCTATCCATCTTATCTTCACCACCATTGTGACACTGCGTCAGTTATCTGTGCACTTTGTAAGAGCTTCAACTTCCGCCAGAATAAGGTGTCTGTATTCTAAGGAATGAACATGTGATGCCACATTCTGCCTCTCTGTCGCTCCCTCCAGCCACTTCCTCCTTCATCAGACCCATTCATTGTCGTTCTCTACCCGTCCACCAGATGTCCTCAGACTTGTCCACCTGCTCCAGTCACCTGACTCCCACACCTGTTTCCACTTTCCCTCATCAGCCCTACAGTACATGACAGGCTGTTACTGCTCATTCCCTCGTCAGTTCCTGTCTGCTTTGTACTTTTGCTTTGGAGCCACCAGAACCTGAATTGTACCCTGACTTCTTCTGGATTTGGGTTCTAACCTTGTTGCTTCACACTCACCAACTGCGGTGGTCAGGCTGTTATGGGACTGGTCTCTCTCTGCATCACAGTGAGTTAAAAGAACCTGCAAAATATAATCTTTGAACCAACATGAGTTCCTAGATCTGATTTTTTTCATGTCAAATGCCACGTCTTCCTTGTTTTGTTGAATAATTGCCCCCAATAAATAATTATGAATTATAATTGCAGAAGGTGTATGAAGTCCAGACGCCAGTCTACAACAAGTCTAACAAATCATTTGACCAATAACTGACATCAATATATCCACTTTCTTCCCCAACCTAATTTGAGTCAGCCTCAAGTCTCTTCTGTAGTGGAATTACAGTAACATCATATTAGGCATGCGTAATATGATATGTGATGTCATGGCGCACCAGCAGACAGAGACATGAAATACAATACTCACGTTCACATTGTGAAAATTGAAAGCATGTTGACTGATTCTGATTTTGAAGCTAGTATCAGCTAACACTGATGACATGCCATTATCATTCTGCATCACTACCTGAGTACTCTCTCCATCACTGCGCACTCTGCACTGTCAAACTGATCTCTCCCCAGCATCTGCACTTCCCCTTTTAACCAGCAGAGGAGGACAGCAGGCAGCTCCAGCAGCAGCAGGGCTGCAGACAAGATCGATGTCAGAGGATCGCACTGTCTGTTAAACAACATATTGTAGCTGCGTACAGCCATGCAAGTCTCTTGGTGCTTCTGTGGCTGTGCCTGTGTTCTCTGCCAGGAAGTGGTTTCTGTTTTGGTATCAGTGAAAGAGAATCTGTTATTAATCTTCCTTTGATGCTGTGAAGACATGATTCACATTATTTGGTGCCATCAGAACAAAATGAAACTATATTTATGAGGTACTGTGGTATCTGAGTGTCATCAAGGGATTATTTATCTCAGCAGTTAATTTCTACCCTTCAACAGTCTTTTGTTTGTGTCAGAGCTAAAACACAAGAGGCCGACAGAGGGGGGAAATCACTATTTTGTTCTTGTTGCACACAAAGCTTCATTGAGGCTCAGCCAGAGATTCATTTCAAATGATAGCCAAGAAGCTCCGAGGGGCAGTCCTCTATTCTCTGAAGAAAACCTCTGATTGACCCTTTTATAAAGACCGCTGAGAGGAAACCACTTCATATTTCATTATACTGACAGAGGGTGTGCTTTCATACAGCATGTGGTCATTTCTGTTATTTCTGGCCTTTTATTCAATAGAAGACTCAATGTATTTCTGTCTCTCTGGAGCATGTGCCTACAGATAGAAGAGCTTTTATTTAAAGAAGAAATCAACAGATTTTTACACACACATGAAATTCAGTTTACAGGTTCGAGAAAGAGCTTTAAAAAATAACCCTGCTGATGTCATAGTGATGTCATCAGGGTTATATTGGCTTGTCTTTAAAAGGCTAGCTCAGACCAAAGATTCGCGACAAGACTAAACTGTTTCAGAACGTTGCAGAGAAAAGTTGCACCAGTGTGATCTGAGCTTGACGCAAGCCGGCTGAACTCAGCTGGTCAGTTTGCTGGCGGCTGGTTTTAGAACACGCGGCAAGTCACCTGTCCCCAAGCTATCTGTTTCTGTCCTCACAATGTGCTGGTGTCTGCTGCTTGCTGTATGTGCTTACGCCCTCCAACAGTCACACAATCTCATTGACAAATTATATTGTATTCAGACACAAAATGAGCCTTTAAAGCTGGAAACCACAATGAAAGTACAGAGAGTTGTTGCATACAGATGATACACCATCTCATTTAGTTGCATTGGTGTGAACTGGCAGGTTTTAAGAACGCTGCAGAACGGCACATCGCAAGTTGCCTGTTTGAACTTGTCTCGTCATGAATCTTTGGTCTGAACTGGGTTTTAGACTTAAGATTCTACCAGAAAGCCTCCCTTATATACAAGTGTTGTGTGGTTTGGGAGAAGCAGGAATTTAGGATACAGGCGCTACCCAGATGCATTATGGGAAATGCAGTATTCAGTCCTTTTGGAGCTTGACTCAACCTAATGTCTAGAAGTCACTCTGCTGCCCATATTTGGACTTATTTTTGTCTGTCATGAGTCCCCCAACTTTATTAAAGTGTAATAATAAATCTTGTTCACATCACTGCTGCTGTCGTACAGGAGAGAGACAATTTAAACACAGCATAACAAGGACCCTCCATTTCAATTACAGACGCAGCTACAAAGGTGGCTTTAAACTGTATTAGGCTGAATGCTAATCAGTAGAATTTGGCAGCTATGACGGAGCTCTTGCAGCACTTTGCAAGCTTTCAAAGGAACATGTGGCAACTAACAAGAGCTCCAAAGAGACCACTTTACCTGCTCAGACTGCAGGTGCATCACCAAAATACAGAAATGGATAAATTAATAAAAGATATGACCGGAATAACAACACTTTAAAAATAATAACTAGTAAAGAAGCGTATTTACCATGACATTTTTCTTTCACCATGAAAGACTTCCAAATACTGGTAACTACAATGTAATTAATATTACTGGCATATTGGGGGTTACACTTTCGCCCCCAATTTTCAAATATGCTAAAATATGCCCCTCCTATTCTATGAAAAGCGACTATGAATCGGTGTCCGTGACAGTGGAGCCTGTCTGTGAATGAAATTACTCTGATTGGCAGTTCGGCTCAGCAAACAAGAAGAGAAACTGAAGTGAGGAAAGTAAACAAAGAGCTAAAGTCAAGAGGGAGTGAGACCAAAACAAACACGTTATAAAATGTAAGAATATTTTTCTTTAGCCACGAGCTCTTGAGCAGAAACACTTCCTGACGGTTTGTGGTGTTGTTCACTGGTGTGCGGTAAATATGCTCTGTTCTTTCAACATTAGATTGTGTTGGTGATGTGCTCACTGGCTAATTAGTGTGAAGGTGGTCTTCTGTTTTCCCTTTATGAATGGCGAATGTGATTGGCGTCTGCTGGTGTGGGGACTTATTTCGTCTCACACAGGTGCAGAACGTATGTGCTGGTTGGCTGTTGGCTGTAGTCTTTGTGATGTGTGTGATGTAACTTTTTGACTGAGACACATCCACATCAGGCAACACAGCAGGGAGCCTTCATTGCAATTAGTCCTCTAAAGTTGGTTTGTCGTGTCTGAGCCTTTGCATACAACGAGAGAGTGAACTCTGGCAGAAGGAGCACAAAAAAGTGTCCAGAAATACCACAAGTGACAAGAACACTCAAGAAGGCTTTCTGTTGCTCTGAAAATAAATTAGACGTGCCCAAAGCTTAAGGCTGCTCCAGACTAAGAATTTTCCTAGTCGACCAGTAGTTGTCATTTAGGGCCATTAGGCGCTGGGTACTACTCTTGTGCCATTTTTGCGACAGCTTTCAAGAGCGCAGCTGCCGGTTGCATCTGAGGTTGCTAAGCAACCCTCACATGTATCCTTTCATAGCCTATTTACCTGGAATCCTGAGTGCAGAGCTTCTTCCAGATGCTGTTTATAAGTGTGTAGGTCTATCGTCTTTGAGACAGATGTAAAGCTCTGGGTAGCCCCGCACTAACATGATCAACTTTTCCGTGTTTATCAGACTGAATATTTACAGAAGAAGGGAAAGATATCTGTTGGCTGTGATTGATTTGTACCGTGACTCCTGTCTGACTGCTGAGTGTGGACACTTCCTGTGTCTGTCCTTTCAAATTAAATTCCCACATGGTCCAGTCATATAGGTTTTGACTTATTTTGAACCAATGAACAACAACCAATGAAATCTTGGCAACTAATGACCTTTCTGGTTGACTAATGTTCGGTTGGCTATTAGGGGGCAGCCCTACCAAAGCTTCATTAAAATAGAGCCAATGTGCAAACCATTGACACTTAGCCTGTTCAATAACGAATAGAGCAGGTTAGGGGAGCACTGAAACACTGATGTTTGCTCATTTGCATCGTGTCCAATTAGGAAGAGGTGTTAGTATGTCATAAAAGATATGAAAATGGTCATAAAAAGTCATTAAATATCATACACTGATCAGCCAAAGCATTCAAACCACTGACAGGTGAAGTGAATAACTTTGATATTTTGTTCCAATGCATTGTTCTGCTGGGAAACCTTTGGTTCTGGCATTCATGTGGATACCACCTGACATGTTCCACCCACTCAAACACCGTTGCAGACCAAGTACCCCCCCTCATGGCAACAGTACTCCCAGCAGGATAATGCACCATGCCACACTGCAAACATGGCTCAGGAATGGCCCAAAGATGTGACAAAGACCTCAAAGTGTCAACCTGGCCTCCAAATTCCCCAGATCCCAGTCTGAATGAGCATCTGTGGCACGTGCCATTAACCCACCTCACATCCCACTGGACTAAATGGATCTGCCGCCAACACACTGGTGCCAGACACCGCAGGACACTCCCAGAGATCCTGTGTCCATGCCTCCACAGGCCAGAGCCAAGTCTGATCCAAGGAGGCCCCACCTTGGATTAGGGGTACATCTGGGGTACCGGCACATCACAGGAATCCTTGAACAGATTGCTCAAGCCAGGTCTTGAGCTCCACAGGCCAGTGGGTGGAACATGTCAGGTGGTATCCACATGAATGCCAGAACCAAAGGTTTCCCAGCAGAACAATGCAACAATGCAATCCTGTCAGTGGTTTGAATGATTTGGCTGATTGGTGTATACTGGCGCCCTAAAATGGCACTCTGTCAACAAAACTTTGACAACCCAAATCTTAGATTCTTGTATCAAAATGCTCTAAAATGATCACTTAAGTCGTTAAGTTTCTTTACATTTTTTCTGGGAGGCTCCTTCATGGATGCCCTGGAGGGCTGGGTGACTGAAAATGGCCCCCTAATGTGAACCAGATGATTACGGCCCTGCTTTGTCTACTAGTGAACATTTTTTTTGGCACACATCATAAATAATTAGGAAGGAAGACAGTGGAGAAAAAGCTCAACAAGAAGTATTTTTATGCTGGTTTAACAGTTCTTATGGAAAGTGCAAAGTAGTCCCTAAGAAAGTGGAGTGACACAGACTTACCCACAGAGGAGTTTGTGATGAATTAGGGGCTTTCAGAGGAGCCATTCAGAGAGTGCGCACCTGCGTGAGACCAGCAGCAGTGTCCGCAATCTGCAACCGTCCAAGTGAGAAGCTGCTCCTTCGCGTGAAAACGCCCGCGAGGAAGGATTTTTTTTTTAATATAAGAACGCCTCATGTGAACAATGACTGAAACGTCTGCTGGATTACTAACTATGAGGAGCTTTTCCCTCGCTTCATCCTCCGAGCAGCTGTGACCATCGCGTCCAGACACCGACACGCGCCGTCTCCGTGCACACACCAAGACTTGTTGTCCTCCTGCGAGAAACATGTCCTCCAAATTACTGGTTTATGTCTTACTTGTGTCTGTCCTTCACACCTGGTAAGTGACGCGCGTTTGTTTCCAGCAGATGTGTTTATAACATCAACTCACCTGATGTTTGTTTCCTGCAGAAAACTTTAGCTCTAAGTTCATGTGAAGGACTGTGAATAATCATGTCTCCATGCAGTCTGCACAGATTACTACATGGCATCATCGACTGTCTCCAACCACCTTCTTCTTCTTCTTTACTTTACCTCCACAGCTCTCTAACAATCGAGTACGAGGAGGAATACGAGGATGTCACTGTGAACCAAATGCTGGCTCCTAAATCACAGGAAACCGACGCCACGGAAATACTCAACAATTTACTGAAAGAATATGATAAGAAGCTGCGGCCGGATATCGGAGGTAACTCACTCTGTTGTGTGTCAGCCACTGTAGTTGCAGACTGTAAATCCATCACAGTCACAGATGACAATCAGCTGTTTAATTGGCAGCCTATTGATAAATGCAGCCTGTGTAACCATGCACTGACCTGCAGGTTCAGCTGGTGTTATAATCAGATACATGTGCAGGTGTGTGTGTGTCAGTCTCAAGAGTCACTTGTCATTCCATTAGAACAGATATATCACCATTAACTTGGGTGACACCTTATAACAATGCCACATATGCAACATTAATGTGTCACAGATCATGATTCATGCATGCAGAATCATGCATTGTATGAGTCACCTTATAATGCTTGCAGATGTCTCACAGCAGGAATCATATATTGTACTATAAGTATGGTTATTATACTTGACAAGGTCAGGCATCACAGCTGCTTTTAACTGCTTTACCTGCTCTGCAAGTGAGGTTATGAGGTGACATCAATGTGCTTTCTGTAATGTGCTAGAGACGCTGTAACACTTGTGTGACAGCTCATTGTCTGCTTTGAGTAAAGACGGAGTGTTTGGATTTCTATAACGTGCACGGTCCTTTGCCGGGTCCAGTCAGTGTTATTTATGAAGCCCAGTATCACAAATCTCAGTTTGCCTCGGGGAGCTTTACAATCTGTATAGCATGTGACACCCTCTGACCAGAGCCACAGAGGAGGGATCCCTCAGCCTGGACAGGCAGACGTGTAATAGATGTTGAGTGGACAGAATAGACCAACATACTTAATTATGATACAGACAATCCATGTGACAGAATGATACATAGATTGTGAACATGTATGAAAAAGATGGATCCAGGTGTCTGCAGACAGCCACAGTGTACGTGATCTCCTCTCCTCACTTCGATGCATATGTCATGGGAAGCAGTATCAGTCAAAATCAGTCGTTTTTGTTAATGATAAATATGCGCATGTGTATTTCCATACAAGAAAATTAGTAAGACCAGCCTATAGGTATGTTTCATAAAGGCACAAACGTCATATTGATCAGGCTGGCTATTGATATACACAGTTCCACAGGTCATTGAAATCCTTCAAAGTCTTTGAATCTGAGGAGGAAAAGAAATCAAGGGCTGGAATGTTTTTGAAAGTAGACAAAAATAGACACAGGTCAGGGGTCTGCAACCATATAAAAGATTTACCTGGACTTATAATGAAGATAACACAGCCTAAATAGTTGAACTTAGCCCATCAACATTACTTACATTAATGTGTGTTTGGCTGCTGTGCAGTGGGTTATTTAGGATCATTTGGTACTTCAACTTTGCAGCGTTGGCGGTGAAAGTAAATTAATCTGTCCACACGCTATTAAATTTTGTAATTTGTCTCTAAGACTTTTACTTCTTTTCAGAAAAACTGGAATTCATAGCTAGTTAGGGAGACTCATGACGAGCCACTGTTACTGAGGTTTAGCAAAATTTAGAGTTAAAGGCTCCAGGCTGCAGACGTATGTTTTACTTAACAAAATGTTTTGGGTTTTTTTTTCAATATAAAGGCGATGCATTGTTACCAATGGAGACAACAATTCTAAATGACAATTAAAATGTAAATAATTAAATAACTCTTACTAATTTGCATGTATTTGTTTTCAAAGCCACATGGAAGCACTGGAGAGGGGCTAAAGAGCCACAGGTGGCTCCGGAGGTGCAGGTTCCTCCCCCTGACTTAGGGTCATTGAAAGTGCTTGGACCAATATATTTTGTACAAGAATATAAATTCTCTCTCTGTTGCTTAGCTTGGTGTAGTGGCATAGTATGTTGCTTGGCTGTGTTGTGTTAGACAAAGCAAGAGGTCTGCCATCACTGTAACACAGCAGCACAGTATAGACGTGTTCACACACTGAAGCCTCTTAACTCTCCTTTCATTGTCTGTAAGCTTCTGTAAATCCTGCTAGTTCTCATTATAAAAGTTCTCAGTGTTGTAACGGTAATTAACCTTGATCCATGTCTCAAACTGTGCAGTGTTGGGTCCTTGAATTTGAGGTAATTGGACCTGGAAGGTCCTTAGAAAGCATTCAGCCATTCATTCTGTAAGATGGTCATTTTTAACTCATATATGGGAAGTTGAGGTTCTGATTCAAAAACTTTATTTATAGGCAATCGATGCCATGTGTACAGCATAGGCCAACATACTTAAATTACAAAGCAGACATATGATAAAATGATGAGGTGAAAAAGATGGATGCAGGAGGATGTCAAGCAGCTTCCAGGTGTCGCCAAACAGCCACAGTCTGAGCCACATGACCTCCTCTCCACTGTAGATGCATGTCACTGGAGCTAGCATCAGTAGTTTTTGTTAACTATAAATACATGCCATTTTTATAATTTTGCACATTTTTGTAAAAGAATAGTGTTTGTCTTTTTTAAACACATTCTAAAAATCAAAAGACTAAATTCAATTCCACTGTTTTATCGACCAGCCTATAAACATGTTTAATACGTGCAAAAATATCGTCAGTTCATCAAGCTGGCTAATATTATACTGGGGAATTATGGTCCTTCAAAGCTTTTAAATTCGAGGTGAAAAACATCAAGGCCAGACAGACAGAAATTGACACAGGTCTTTGAAAATGCTTGAGTTTATGTATGTTGTGCAAGAACAGAAATTGACATAGAAATGTTAAATGGACTGCTCTTGTATGGAGCCTCTCTAGTGTTCTACTACACTACATGTCACATTCACCCATTCACACACTGGTGGCCGAAGCGACCATACACGGTGTCACCTGCTGCTCTGTGGCCACCGATGGAGCAGCCATTGGGAGCAATTTGGGGTTCAGCATCTTGCACAGGGATGCTTTGACATGCAGGCTGAAGGAGTCTGGTATTGAACCACCAATCTTCCGACTGGTGGACAACCAGCTCTGCCTTTTCTGAGCCACAGCCGCCCCCATGAGTCACCACATAGGTCTGCCATCACTGTAACACAGCAGCACGGTATAGAGGTGTTCACACACTGAAGCCTCTCTAGTCTCACTTTTTAATTGTTGTCTGTAAGCTTCTGTAAATCCTGCTAGTTCTCAGTGTTCAATTAACCTTAATCTGTGTCTCAAGCTATGCTGGGTTGTGTCTTTGAATTTGAGGCAAATGGGCCTTAAAGAATCCTTAAAAAGTCCTTGAAAATGATGTTTAATTAATAAGGTTTGGGACCCCTGATTACAGTAGGAGTGTATCTCACTCTGAAACATGGTGCTAAGAATGTGAAGATGTGTTAAAAAGATAGAAAGCCTGTATCGTCGTTGTCCTGAATACAGCAAAAATAAGATGTGTGCCGCCATCTTACTCGCCATAGTGATGTGATGTTGTCAACACTTCCACCACTACAGTAATGTTAGCTAAAGGGATGCACAATATTGGATTTTTTGCTGATATCTGATATGTCGATATGTAACAACTCATTTGACTTATAACCAATACTGATATCAATATGTCCACTTTTTCCCCACCTACTTTTAGTGATCATCAAGTCTCTTCTGTAGTGGATTAACATCATATTATGCATGCATACTCTTATTGTGACGACCCACCAGCAGATGGAGACGTGGAATACTTTTTAATGTATGTAATATTCATTCATTGTGCAAAATAAGAAAAAGCATGTTTGCCGATTTTGATAGTTCATATTAAAGCAGATATCGGCCGATACCAATGATGTGCTGATATTATCGAGCATCCCTAGTTACCTAGCTAAGTCATGGCTAACACTCTCATATAAAGGCCCATTTATGCTCAACGTTAAATACGGATCTGGATACGGACGGAGCCTTCTGTCCGTGCTCCGCGTTCATTTTGTCCGTATTTCTGCGCGTTTCCATAAAGCTTACGGATACGGGCCACAACGGAGCAGTACCACCGGAAACCGTGGGGGCAGTGTTGCTGTCACTACCCAATATGTAGCTCTAGTGAGACACGAAGAAGAAATAACAATGGTGGAACTTTTTCGCCTGAAATGCTGAAAATAAAATAAAAGAGGGAGACAGGTTTTTCCTTTTTCATCTTATTTTGTTATATTTCTCCCTCTCCCCTCTCTGGGAGCGTCCGACCTCTTGCCGCCCGCTCCTGTCTCAAACACGGAGGCCTCCATCGCCCCGCACATACTCCCGAGGCTCGGGTCTCCCTCTCCGCGGAGCCCCCCCGCCCTCCCAGCTCTGCTCCGCTCCCAGGGCCGACCCTCATGCCCTCCGACTGTGGTCCCTCTGTTTTTGTCTTTTATGCAAGAAGTACACTATCAATATCTCCTCCACAGTCGCCATGTTTGTTTTTGAGTTTGTTGTTGTCATAAACTTTTGACTCTGGCCTGCCTCCTGGTGGATATATTGGTTAACATCCATGCCAACGTAAAGGACGCATGGAAGTATGTGGGCTGTGACGCTAACATTGTTTGAAATGGACGTATACATTTTCGTACGTACAGTAAAGGGAGCATAAATGGGCCTTAGCAGTAATCACCTTCATGCTTACATGTGTTAAACTTTAAATTTTCTAGCTGTGTAAAATTATATACCTGGAAAAATTTTAACCATTTGTCCCATAAAGGATCATTTATGATGATGTAAATAAAAAAAATCAGTAAGGAGAATTGCTAAACATGTTTTTGAGGAATACCTTGAGTATTAAAACAATATATGTAAAATGCAGTGTTTCCCATACATTCATTTATCTGTGGCGGTGCGCCACGAATAAATTATCTCCGCCACATATAGATTTTTATGCTTTTGGCGCTATCTGTTCGACCTCGCTCATAAACACATTATAATGGGACTCAGTGTCTGTGAATGTAGCTTGTCGTTACAATTCCGGTGCAATAGGTGGCGGTATGCATCGTAAAGACGCACTTAACGCGCCTGGTCCACCAGAAGAAGAAGAAGCAGACGTAGTAGCAGAACGGATCCAAAGACCTCTCGGTACAAATATGTGAGCAAACAAGTCCAAAAGTGGCTTGAACAACTCTAACTCATCATGTTTTATTAGCCTGTGTCTGTATTAACATAGGTGGAAGCTCAACATGTGCAGAGACATTAACTCACGCTGTTAGTAGTGTTAACTGCAGCGCGAGTCCCGTAGCAGCTCGCCCCCGTTAATCAATTACAGCAGCTCCACCGGCAACGGGAGCGGCGCAACAACCCCCGTCTGTCGCGCGACAACTCTATTTTACGCGGCTCTTCTATTTTTGTCGCGCTATGCTCCCCTACGCGACCCTCCAGCAGATAAAAACTACATGAAATAGTGTGCTAAACGAGCACAATGTGTTTTTAAATGAATAAACCATTATCAGAGGTGATATGTGATGATTTTTTTTCATGCATTTATCCATGTTTATCCGTGACATTGTGTAAATGTCCGTGGCGGACATTTGAAAGCGAGTAGATGACAAACAGTACAGTAAACTTGTAGATAACTCAAATATATGTATTAACTTAGGTGGAAAATGCTTTAACATTTCATGCAGCCTACATGCAGCCTCTCGGCTTGGCAAACAGTAAACAACCCTGCTAGCGTCTCTAAGTGTCGCTTCCGTACGCAGTCAGTGGAGCCCAAATGAATACGCCGCGACGCTACGCTGACGTTTGCAGCCGGTGGAGCCCGGCCGTAAGGTTCTGCTCGTTAGTAATTAACTCTGACGTTGGATGTTCACTCCTTCACACAGATGAGTACTGAAAAATATTTTTAGTACCCCCCACCCCCACCCTGGACCACACCACCACAAATAGATTCCTGTCCTGTGGGAAACACTGAAATGTCATATGTAGGTAAAGCATTTGTGTAAGGTTGTGATTAGTTTTCTATCTGTGGCTGTTTGTGGTGAAATTCATTCAGTTTTTCGTCTGTTTGTTACGTGCTGACCTACAGCAGCAGAGGTCAAGACGTAACTCATCTGCATATCCTCATGAATATAAATTACATTTAGAGGTTGAGACTTTGAGTGCAGGAGAGAGATATGAGGAGTTTTATAATTCATAGACCCTCATGCATTTCCTCATGTCACATACAGTACGAGCAGCTCTGAGAATATATTGTTTGTTGGTCATGTTGAGGCAGTGTCCACACTCAGCTCTGCTTCTGCCTGTCGTGTCGGGGAGAATTAGTATGATGGTCATTTCCTGCCGTATGGTTTACAAGTTGTAATGAGTGCGTAATAGACGTCATATGAGATATTTCTGTGACTGTGTTTGTCGTGAGAGCAAAATGTAGGTTTTATTTTGGGCCATGCTTCTGACCAGCACACTGATAAGGCACAAATTGGTTGCAGACCACAGTTAGAACAGCTCAGAGTGGAGCTGTTTTGTTTTTTGGACTCTCATCCGCCTGACAAACTGAATTATAACATATTAGAGATATCAACATCCTGGTCTATCGCAGAGTCTGGAAAAGGTGCTCTGCTTCAGACACGGTTCAGCTTCAACTTGTGACCATGGTTCTTCTTTGCTGATGGAGTTTGTCTGTCTGTGGCCTCTGTTGTCATGACTTTCATCATGTCTTTACAGAAACTCTGTAGCGTCTGTCAGTGGTGAAGTGAACCAGTTAACTCACCTCTTATCTTAATAAGACTGCTGCTGGTGCACTTGTGTTTGTAAAGAGGTCAGCAAGGTAGACTTAATGATACATGATTGTATCTTTAAAGCTGCAGTAATCACCATTTTTTCCCGCTTTCTGTGCACAGTGTATCTTGTCTTTAAAGGGGCGCATGGCAGCTTCATTATATTTCGCATTGAGTTCCAGAAACCAACCAGTACTCCAATACCATGTCAAGTTTGCTGTGTCAGTCAGTTAGTGGTAGTGATAGTCATCATTTAGGGCCATTAGTCGACTAGTCGCCTGCATGTTTATGATATTAATTTAATTATTAAATGATATATTTTGGGTGGGGCAACACAATGGTTTGAGATGATCCCACACTTTGGATTTCCTGCCCAACATGTTATAAACTAGCCTGTGGAATAACCGCAGGTACCAGCCCAGGAAATGATGGGCCATACAAATGCCGTGTCTTTAACCGCCTGGAAAACATGAGGTTGCCTATTTACCTGAAATCCTGAGTGCAGAGCTGATCTCCTTCCAGGCACTTGTTTATAAGTGTGTAGGTCTATCATCAGGTTTGATTTAGTGATTTGATTAAACACAATTTAATCAGAAATGTGCACCTTGTGAGCAGAAAGTCATTTGAGCTAGACTTTGATTTAAGGCCCCTGTACAGTAAAATCTAATCCAAATTGCCACCTTGCTGTTTCTAGGGCTTCACCAGACTCAAATTTACGTCAGTTGAATCAGATTCGGCCGCTTAATATGAATATTCAATGATTTGTTTGTTTTTTTGGATTAAATAAGCTAACTGCCCTAACGACAGATCGGAAATGTAAAGTGTTTCCCTCTGTTTCCAGTTGCTAAGCTAAGCTAAGCTAACCGTTGGCTCTGGCTACATGACAGTTTCCGTGATTATGTAAAGCATACCATACCATGACTTAGTCATACCAAAAATTAGAAAACAAAAACATTGGTCCACAGGGGGAGCCACAGCGATCGGTCACATTTTAGCCATTTTTAAGCATTTTTCTGTTGTTATAGCGCCACCTAGTTGCCAATTAGAGTTAAATTTCTCCAGTCACCTTGAGGCGTCCTGTTCTACATATCTACCAAGTTTAGTAAAAATCCATATGGCGGTTAGGCCTACATAAGAAATTAACTCTCTAGCGCCCCCATTTTGTTTGATGGGGTCAATAATGGAGGGGTCCCCTCAGATTATGTGTGGTCATATGCCTACAAAGTTGCGAGGTGATGGGTGAAACCCTTGAGATGTTATACACCTTTATGTGATGAGCCACGCCCTCCGCAATATTCATTGCCTTATAGAAGCTCAGTTTTAGGAAGTTTTCCAACTTTTGCCAAGAGGGAACTTTAGATATTGGTCCCTAGATTATGTTCACCCAGTTTCATGCAGATCGGTCAAACTTCCTAGGAAGAGATCCATTTGAAGTGTTTTTCAAAAATTCAAAATGGCGCAAAATCTATATAAGTGGAAGTTATGGGTTCTTGAGGCAAATGTGTTCCTCATGAGGAGAGGCATCTCTGTGCAAAGTTTCATGTCTCTACGACATACGGGGCATGAGATATGCCCATTCAAAGTTTGCAATTTCAGTTGGTTGCTATAGCGCCCCCCTTTGGCCAATTGATGTAATATTGCTTCATTCACATCCTCCCATGACCCTCTACCACTGTGCCAAATTTCACATGGATTGACCAAGTCAGTGAGGAGAAAAACATGGAACAGACACACACACAGGGTTTTCGTCATTATATAGTAAGATAATAATAAAGTAACACAAAAATACATAGGACTAAGTACAGCGCATTATCCTCAAATTAGTTTACATCCTTTATCTAAGCACTACATTTTCAAGGCATCTTCAATGTCACCATTTTTTACAAATTCTAAAAACCTTTCCCAAATATCAATGAACTTGGAAGCTCTAATTCTCACTATGGAGGTTTTTCAAGAGCCAAACTTGCTGTTAAATCCTTCAACCAACAGCCAAGAGAGGGGCAACGCACATTTTCCAGCAGAGTGCAATTGAACGCCTCGCCTGTAGCAAACATAATTCAACCATCGTTTTCTCTTTCCCAAGCAGGATAAAACTTTCTGGGAACAGAACTAACAAGCAGAGCCTAGGACTTAAAGGTAATGGGGATGAGGTCATCCGAGACACAAATTGCAGCACTGACCGCCAAAATTTTTTGATCTCAACAAGCTCCCAAAAGCAGTGATACATGGTCCCTTGATGTGTGTTGCACTAATAGCATTGGCCAGGAATTTTCAGATCAAATTTTTTCAGTTTCACCGGTGCGATGTACTGATTGATGATTTGAGTTTGAGCCTTTGCACGTATTGGATCTCATTCACGAACCGGGTATTTTAAGCCAAAACATCAACTTTTCCCAACCATAACCAAGTGACTTTTGTGACTCAAGTTTCACCATATCCGCTTCATAATAACATACAAATATGACATATTCATGGTTTGCAGAAAAGTAAAATGCCAGTATTTATTTTGGCGATTAGGTGGACATATCTAGCACACAGACATAAGAGTGGTCCTGATCGTCTCATCTAACTTTTGGGAAGATATCTGACTATTCCCTTTAGGTTATTATCATTTCCGTTTATATTATGCTTTTTTGGTGCATATTAAAGTGACAAACAAATCTGCAATCAATAAAATAATCACACGTGAATGGAGATACAGAGAACATGGGTCCATCTGTGTCCCTGAGGATCCAGGGCTCAGGTTGTTAATTAGTTTAGCAAATGTGCATGCCTCAAAAATTATTATTGGTGCCATCATGTTGGCAACAAGTTGAAACAATTGTCATAGTAATATGGATCATGTCAGTAACACATGAAGTGTTTATAACTGGAGCTGGACAGGAGAGCAGGTACAACCGTCAGCATCCTGTAGTGTTCAGCATCTGTGTTGAGTCTTAGGGCGGGTGTTGCATGTTTGCTACTTCTGTTACTATGGACACAAAGCCAGATAAGCTCTGTTGTTTTGGCCTCACAGAGAGAGGACGGAGGAGAACAAATATAAGTGGTGCACAGGATGTCACCGAGGGGCCGATGTGGATGCCCTCGCACATTGATCGGAGGAAAAGACCTTTTGATGGTGTCCTGAGAGAGTTGATCCCTCTCTCACATCCTAAGTGCCACTTTCTCTGTGTCACTTTCTCCATGTGTCACTTTGACTCCAATAAATAACCCTAACCTCTCACTCTCCTCTCTTATGACACCCATCTGTTTTTTTTCTACCTCCTCTCACCCTGTGGCCACTTCCATATGCTTTTGTTTGCTCTCACTCAACGCCCTAACCCCCTCTGTCTCTTGCAGCACATACAAACATGAATCAGTGTAATCAGTTAAAGATTTTTCCAACAGCATCCAGTGACATATGGACAATGTACCGCCCAAGCATTTGTGCTGATAAATGTTATTGATGGATTCCTCGCATGATGAAAGAAAAAGGAGGCCTCTTTGACCTAAAATAACAGCTGTGTTGCAGAGTCACATGATGCTCAGCTGCACATTGACTTTTAAATAAACCATTCATGTCATGCAAATTTGCTTTTTCATCTCTTGGACTTTATTCCTCATGATGTTAGCCATGTGTTTGCCATTGAAAAGGAGTGGGTGCATCATTAAATGACAGAGGACAAAAGTGAATTCTAAAACCGACCGAGTCGCCCCCCAAAGAAGAGAATAATATATTAGAGAGAATAAATTCTTTGTAATTTCTGCGAAGCTTTGTAGTGTCGAAACAGTATTAACTGTATGGGTCATGTCGTGTTTGGACAAAAAAAATCTCACCTAAGTTTATTTAGTTGCTGTTCTGGAGCTTTCAGTCATATTACATGATCTTCATCAGCAGGTGATGTTTGGAAGTGTAGATGTTTTTTTCATAACAGCTGTTCATTTACACATCCAGTACTAGATAGGGAACAACATTAACAGTTATTTGGAGTTGTGTTTTTTGGCAACCTGATGAATGGGAGAATCATATTCACTCTTTTTTAGCCAGCAAGTTTTCACTTCCAACTTACTAAATTCCGATTCTTAAGGTTCATTTGTACTCCCTTAAAGTACAAAAATAGATATGTCCATTTCAAACGTTGTGTCACCGTCCTCATACTTCCTTTATGATGGCATAGATACAACCAATAAATGACACTAGAGAGCAGAGTCAAAAGTTTCACACAACAACAACAAACAAGGTGACAGTGGAGGAGGTCATGATATTGTAGCTTTAAAAGGAGGCAGCGCTGTAGATTGCGGTGGTCATGTGGCCGGACAGTTTGGTCCATTCCACCGTTATTTAAATTTCTTCATTGTCTCCTGCTGTCATATCTTGCTTGAACTAGGCTACACCACCTGCACAGTCTTCGGTGGTCCTGCTCAGGTTCGTCCATATCTGTAAGCTTTCAGGAAACATGCACCAATAGGGACAATATGAAGACAGAGTGAAGACAGAAGCCTCCGCCCATCTCCATATCTAATGTTCAGCATAAATGAGCCCATAGTCGGTGGCCCTACACGTCACACTATGATGCTCTAGCTTCCCTCCCAGTGTCAGTTTTGGATGCTCAGGGAAGGTGTGTCAATTCGTTCCTTACATGCATCGTGTCTTTTCAGAATAAACTTGGTTTAAGAGGAAATGTACAGTTTCCTCTTAAAAGCATTCAGTCTCTTTTGATAATAAACTTCCAACTTGGGTTTACTTTTATTTTTAAGAATTACTTCCATAAGTTAAGGCAACAAACTTAGGTTTTCTTAGGTTCAGGAAAAAAAACATCTTGGTCTGACTTTAAATAAGTGCCTTTGTTACTAATGTAACATCAAGTGACATATGTCACTAGTGTAGTATGCTAGCAGAGCATACTAAGCTATGTTGTCATTAGAATAACTTGGTTGACTCTTGGTTACACACAGGAAATGAACAGTGGGCTCCCAGTGAAAGTCAGGAGTTTGTTTGACCTATCCACCTCCCCTCCCACTTACCCTATGTGGACTTTCTAGCTCTTTATACTCAGCAGTTGCTTGACCACCAAAAAATGATGCCACCCTGGGTGTCTTAAGCCCTTTTTAAATAGGAATTGTGCAAATTTGCAGGAAAGCACAATCAGTCTTATCAGCATTGGCAGTATAAAAACAAAATCGGGGAGTGCAGCAAAATGCCGCCTACCTACTTTTGTTTATACAGAATGTACCTTTTTCGGGGCAATGGGGGGCGTGAGCAAGTAACAAAACATGTAGCTCAGCGTGTGACGTAACCAGCGACGTGGGAGGGAGAAGGAGGGTGCCAATTCCTTGTCTCCCCAGTTGCTCATCTTTACAGTGTCCATCAGGTTTGCGTTTCCCTCTTGCTACTAGCTGCTCGCTAATTCCTGCTATCAGCTGTTTCCTGTTTATCCACCACCAGTGGCTCACATGTGCGTTGCGGAAGGCCGCCTTGGTCTGTTTAAACTAAAAGGGTTCCGCCAATACGTCTACCCTACGAGGTGGAAAATTGGGCATCTTGGATCAACTCGCCAATCTGGCTCTGTGTGTCTAAACACTCGCAGCTTGCCAGCAAAACGGCCCAACATTCGCGGAAAATCTGGCAGTGTAAAAGGGGCTTTATAAAGGATGCCCCGGTGACTCAGCACCTGAGGCTGAGGGCCACCGCCCAAGTGTCTGTATTTAACAGAAGTGAGATTGGGTTGTTTTAACTCTGTTTTTGGTCTCCACCAACTCTTTAGGGAAATATCTGACTCTTTAGCTGCTAAATGGTCTACAACACATCCTCATACCTAAACAACAGACTAGGTCCTTGGCTAGTGACTTCCAAAATGACATATATGACTATTGGAGAGTACCGGCGACAGGTGCATGTACTTATAGAACTGGAGTTACATCCAGTAACTACTGTTTAGCGGGTTGCAGTTTTAAACAAGTGGTTGACATCATAAAACGGTTGCAGTTTGTTTAGGTTTAGACACCTGAACTACTTGGTTAAGTTAAGGTAGAGCTCATGGTTTGAGGTTGAATATGGTAAATTAATGTTACGTAAGTGACATATGTTACGCAAGTTAACTTACATACACAAAAATAATTCAATGTTGACTTGGTTTCATGCAGCACATGAACACCAGTCTCCTGGGTTAAAGTCCTGTGTTTGTTTGTCCAACCACCCCAACCCCATCTCCGGTCATTATTACTACAGCCACTAGAGGTCACTACCTAATAATAACATAAATATGGCCTGTAATAAGCTGCACAAACAATGTTTATGGTTGTTTTTGGAAGGATGACAGTCTGGCTAAATGCTCCACTATGTTCACCAACTAGCTAACTTTGTTTGTTGGTTGCTGCTGAGTATGTAGTATACAGCGAGTTTTTTAAATTACTGAAACAGCTTCCTGATGTTAATGTGAGTGGTGAGTGAGTCAAAAAAATGAAACTTACGAGCCGTAAAACCAAAACAATGAGCTAATAGATGCTATAAAGCTACATACAGAGGAGAGGAACTGAGTTGGGTTTGTCACTAAGTAAGTTTCCCAGCTGTAAGGAGGAGTTGGTAACATAATGTATGCACAAAAGTGTGGAAATGCCTGAAAGTTTTTGAGTTGACATTATAATGAATCATTTTTAAATTCCAGCACACTGTATAAGCTGGATATAGATATCAATCATAGAACCAGCATCATGTGTTTATAGTTGCACATGTCTTAGAAATGACTTTGTTCAGCAGAAATTAGGAGTGATGGATGTCGTAATCCAGTAAAACAGTGAAAGTCATGACTAGAGAAGGAATTCCACATTTGATGGATGTTGTGCACGATGCACTGTTCAGCTGTCAGCCACAGGATGAAGCGAGTATCTGAGTAATAAACACGGTGACCTTTTCACAAAGCTACTTTAGGGACGACCAGATCCTCTCTTTTTCCCGCAGCTTCTTTCCCCTCACGCACACGCACACACGCACACACACGCACACACACACACACACACACACACACACACACACACACACACACACACACACACACACACACACATATTGCCTCAATATTGCCTCAGTATGTGACTCTTGTTGTGTATCACAGATCTGTATTCCTCCCTGGTTGCCCAGCCAAAGCTGACTAAATTAATTTGTATGGATAATTTCAAAGAAGCAATGATAAATAGGATGTTGGCAATTAGCCTTTTTATTTTTAATTCCCCAGACCACAAACCACAGTTAAGTAAATTATAAAGTCATTTGTTGTGACGCCGGCCCTTTGATGGCAGATGGTGCATTAAAGTCATTTGACCTCTGGAGCATTAATGAATGTGACTTTTTAAAAGTTGTAATGGTTAAACAACAACAAGAGGCATTTCCCCCACAGGGTTGGAGTGTAAAGGGATACTTGTGCTGGTGAGGTAGAGAGACATTTGTGTCGTGTCCGCCTGTCGTGGTATTTAAAGTTTAACATTTTACAAGTTGCAGGATATTAACGAAAGAGACTTTTAATTGGACTTATTTTCACCTACAGTAGTGTCATAAGATAGTCACATCACTTCCCGCCTCGATTACTGCAACTCCCTCCTCTCTGGTCTCACCCACAAATCCCTGCACAAACTTCAACTGGTCCAGAATTCAGCTGCCCGTGTCATCACCAGAACCCCCACCATCCACCACATAACTCCGGTCCTACAGCAGCTCCACTGGCTCCAGGTCAAGTCCCGCATTGACTTCAAAATCCTTCTGCTTGCATTCAAGGCCATCCATAATCTTGCCCCCCCATATCTTTCCAGTCTTCTCCACATTGCCACTCCCTCTCGCACCCTCCGATCATCCTCCTCCATTCTGTTGACTGTCCCCTCCGCCCGTCTCACCACCATGGGGAGCAGAGCTTTCACCCGCTCTGCTCCCCGGTTCTGGAACTCATTTCCACCCGAAATAAGGAACATCAGTACACTATCACAATTCAAGTCCCGACTCAAAACACACCTGTTTAAGATCGCCTTTTCCCTTCACTAACCCCATTTCCTGTCCACATCTAACTGTTTTTACTCGTGTGTACTTTTTGTAATTTTATTTTGTAATTTTATTTTAAATTATTTTAATTGATTTTATTGTGTACTGTGCATTGTCTTTTATCCATTGTAAGGTGTCCTTGAGTGACAGAAAGGCACCTAAGAAATAAAATGTATTATTATTATTATTATTATTATTATTATATCTTAAAGCAGGACTATGTAGCTTTTGAAAAGAGATATTACACAGTCTTCCTGTTAGAAATGAAATGTTCAGTTCACTGTGGTGTGACCAGAAGCTAATGGTTGCTATTGCTAGCTAATGTTAGAAAGCCTTAAACATATGCTGTGTAGCTGACATGACTGAATCAGATCACTGATGCAATGAATCTTATTTACTGTTTCTACTGTTATGCTCGGTCAGGGATACTCAACTTGCTTTGCCCAGGGGCCACTTTTACAAAACGACAGGGGCCAGTAATTTAACAAACATTAATAATATTTAGCAGCGTATATAATGAATGAATTGCCTGTTTTAAAACTTTCAATGGTTGCTGTACTCACTCATCTTTTCCAAGAGGCAAATCCAGTTGCAGGTGTATGCAGGATTTAAGGACACTGGGGGTAAAGCCCAGACATCGTTGGGGGTCCAGGGTACCCTTCTCTGGCACTTAATTGACGAACAAGCTCTACTTTGGTCCTTTCTAAATGCAATCTGGCACCTTATTTACAATTAAGGTATAAAAAATTGCCAGTCAGTGTTCACCGGGAATTAAGGAATGATTGGTGGGCCACCTGGCACTCTACTGGGCCCGCAGACCATTAATTGAGTATCTGTGCAACGCTTTAGCATTTACCATTATCCTGTAATTCCAGTCCCATCCAGGCAGGTAACATTATGTCATGTTTTATCTTATTATGGCATTTTTTATGTACGGCATGTGCTGTCTTTCGGTTGACCCCTTTCTTCTCCGAAATCCAAAATGTCTCCACACTGCTGATTTATTCTCAAGTAAATAATATTATCCTCATTGTCTTTCTCTTGGCTGTTTACCATCTGCCTGCCGATGTGTGACACAGACTTTCAAAATAAAAGCGGATCCTTAAGATGATGATATAGAACAATGTTTTTAATTTGGAATGAGATTGGGCTGAAATTCCTGAATGGCGTGTCAACATTTTCAAAACTTTGCTGTAATGCAGTTTGTGGAGAGTCATTAATGGGGGACAAGCACACGCCATGTCAAATTTAAATTAGCAGTGTGTTCTTATACACGAGCTCTTCATGAATGCTATTTGCAACACCACTGGATTGACATTTAATTATGACAGAAACACAGTTTGTGTTGGTACTGAACTTCAGGCGGTGTTCAGCATTTGGAGGTGTGCAGCCTGTCACCTGCAACTCTTCATCTAACTGCTCACTGTGGCTGCTCCTGACTGTTACCTTACTCTCTTACAAAATGATAATGATAATAAATTGTGTTGTTTTGTAGATGTGTATTTGATTGACATTCTTGGTCACAATTAATGTTGGTAAAATGCATAATTGCCTAGAACTGGTTTGTGTTCTCACGGCAGCATTAACAAGCGGACCAGATCAAATGCCTTGTGTGAGAAAGCTGCTCTTGATTGGTCAGAATTTCCATGTGGGTAAAATCCAGGAAGTAAAGCAAACGTTGAAGAAGAGTACACTTGCAAGATAAATGTGACACTTTCTAATGTCACAATGGAGGGACAACTACGCAGGTTGATTTTAGCGCTGCTCATTGTGGACTATATTGCTGTCATTGTTCATTTTAGTCAAACCATACAGTTTGAAAACGAGGCGCGGCTCCAACTAGAAAACAATGTTTTGATGCATTGGATGTGCTGAATGTGCATATTAAGGCAGTACAGGAGGAGGTGCACATTAATAATCCTCCAGGACTGTAACATGCTCATGTTTAACCCAAACAATGTGTCATGTGACCGCAGTTGGTTCAGATCCTGGTCGGAGCGTGTTGTCACCACAAACAAACTGCACCAGAGTTTGTTTGTAACCGGACTGAGACCACCTCTTCAAGAAGGTCTCAATCCGGTAGTTTTGGTGCACACCTGAGTGTGATTGCTGTGTTCACACCTGCCCAAACAAACCACACTGAGGGGGAAAATGAACGTGAGTTTGATTGAACCGAACCAAACAGGGCAGGTGTGAAAGCACCCTAAGTTGCATGCTGCATTGCTTCCTGTAAATCTCTTGTACATAGGTAGACAACTTAAATCCAGCATGGGAATGGCGGACTCCAACACTATATTACAGATAAAAACTACCTTACACAGAGAATGAAAAATACATTGAATGAATAACCCTGAAAACCATAAATAGAAACAAAATTGATTTAATGAAAACCTTAAGGTTTATAACTTCATGAAGTTAAGTTATCTGAATGCAGCTTTAGTTCAATGAGTGCATATGGAGCTCTCTGATGGACTGAGATAAAATCCCCTGATAATTAACAGCTGTGTTTTTTCCTTTCTATTGTGCCTAATGTCAAGACACAGGCAGGTAAAAGCTGACACCATCACAGGAATATAATAGGCTTTCAAAGGGAAAAAAGGAATGTGTTTTTCGCAACACCACCTTTCACACAGAAAGAAATGACTGAGGCTTTTGTTTAGACCTGCACCTAGTTACAAAATTTGGTTACAAAAGATGCTGTCAGGATCTGTCAGACTCGGCTCAGCAGATGACAGTGGTAGACTGATGTGGTGCACACATGGTACATTTAATTCTCAGTAATTAATCAGAGCTAAGTGTTCCAATGTCAGAGGAAAAAACAGAAAACCTCCTGAGGTTTGTCAGTCACAATCAGATCAGGTGTGTGAGGAATAACTCATGCACAAGTTTGATATTTAACGGTTCGATGTGTATCTTACAGCTCTCTGGTTGACTTATGGTTGAAATGTTTACCATGGCAGACACAACATCCACAGTTGTTCTCCAGCAGGGGACACATAGCCCTGTATCCAAACAGTCTCCACTTCTGCATTTATCGTCCACTCAGTGGAGTTATATTCTGACATTTTCAGAACAAAATAAAACAGGCTGCAGTGAGAGTCTCTCTCCATGGGATATTTAAAAATAGCGGGTTTGTGCATTTAGTCCTTCTCAGGCAAGCTCAGGGGTTGCTGCTGCTGGGTTGATGCCCCTCTACAGCCCTGTCCAGCTCTCCTCGTGTAACAGCCTGTCTTCTGGTATCTCCTCCACGCTCTTGAGATTGTGCTGGGAGACATAGCAAACCTTCTTGTGACCACACGTATGGATGTGCCATCCTGGAGGAGCTGGACTACCTGTGCAACCTGATTGGGCTGCAGGTACCGCCTCGTGCTACCAGTAGTGACAAGGACACTAGCAGAAGACCAAACTAGAGATCAATCAGTCAGGAAGGATAAGGAGAGAGCAACTTGCTGTGGACACCACATGTAAAGCCATTCTCTTTTTGGGGGTTGTCTTGCTTTTGCCTCTCCATTGCACCTGTTGTCACTTTGATTTGCACCAAAGCAGCTGAAACTGATTCACAATCACTTGTGCTTCCTAAATGGACACATTGATATCCCTGAATTTTAACTGACTTGGTGTTAGACTGTGGCCATTAAGTGTTTCCTTCAGTTTTTTGAGCAGTGTATGTCATGCATTGTGGTTAGAAGGGTATTAAAGGGGAAATGTGTATAGTAACTGTTGCTCAGCTGTTCTGTGCTGTCACCCTAAATATGTCGTGTTCTTAAAAGTATTTTAATAGGCTGCCACACACTTTCATTGTAGAAAAAGAAAGAAGTTTACAAATTGTTCGTTAACGGCTTAGCCCCCTGAATATGCAGCATCCTTTCCACAGTTTGTAAAATAAATGGACCTGGTGGGAGATACAGATGCAAAGTGCTAAATCCATAAAGGTCCGAATGCCAATTCAGACTCTCAGATTTACGTCTGGTCTTAGTTGCAGCCACAGAGCAGTACATTCATTACAGAGCCCTCCTTAAACTAGCTTTGGTGTCTAGCTACTTACAGGGTGACAGATGATCGGCCGTGGTACAGTTAGCCTGAGGGAGGTGATCTGTTCTGCTTTCTGAATATTTTAGTGCCCTTGGCATTTCTTCTCGTAATGAGCCTGGACAGTGAGAGAAGAAGTTGAAGCCTTCGTGCCATAAGTCATTATGCTGCAGCTCCGAGTACGCAGACGCCAACCATGAATAGGCTGCGACTTTCCCACATGTAGTTATGTCATCGGGAGTTCCTGCTAGTTTATGTGATTAATGAGAAGACAAAAATGTGCAGCAGTGGAGACCAGTTACTCCAGTGACGGAGGGGCAAGAAACAAGTCCTAGTTTGAGAAAGTACACAGTGAAAAAACAAGACTTTGCTCATGAAGGTTATTCAAGAGAAATATGTGAAGTAATATAAAGTAAGTAAAACAATTTTGACATAAGATAATAATACTGACAATGTAACTCAAAATACCAGTTTAGTTTGACTAACAATGAGCGTGCTTATTTTTACTTTTAACTTTTGACAATAATGAGCTTCCATATTTTAGGGCAATTTAATCTGTGTTAGCGAAGTCTTTCTTAGGCATCTTTTCATATGTTTAAAAATATTATGATGATATAATCATATGTCATATTACTGCTTCTTGGCTTGAACTCAGCCAAGCCAAAGTTTGTCACTCAGTGAGTGATGAAGACACACCATTGCTCGGTGGAGTTGGAGTTTTCACATTTGCTGTTGCTCTTGCAAAAGAAAAGAAAACAGTCCGCAATCAATGATATGGAATATGAAAGGTGGATGAAGTTATTATTCATCTCCTTTTCGCTGTCGTTAAGTGTTTGATAACGTTTTATACTGGCAGCTGGTTTTCTATAAATACTATTGCAAACAGCAGTTGGCCTTTGTGAGCTCCATGACCCCGCACATGTGTGCCTGAACGCTGTCCTGTCCAGCCACTGCAACAGTAGTATAGGTCTGTTTGCCCCTTAGACTGGATATATAAAAATATTGGACGTAGCTGGAGCTGTGGAGGAGTGAGGGGTGGATCTGACTGAGAAGCCAAGGGCACTATCAGCAGACAGTCTGTCACTCAAAATGTCCCAACCTGAATTATGCTTAACTTTAAATTCACTCCCAATGCAGTTTTCAGGAAAATCAACTATAGAGTCCAAAACCATTCTTTTGTATTCACACTATTTTGTTTTGAGGCTGTAAACATGTTTATTTCCACTGTAAAGTTGGACATATTTACATGGGGTTCAGTGGGGATTGACTAGCGTCTGGAGCCAGCCTCAAGTAGCCATTGGAGGAACTGCACTTACGTGTTGGCGTCATTTCTTAGCCCCATAGGTTGCCGCTTGGTTTACCCCAGTGAGAATTTTAGTTTTGTTTGTAATTTTTTTATTTCTAACGAATTCAAAATCAGAATTTTCAGAGTAAATCGGTTGAGAGACTTTACTTTTTATAAAGAAAAAATGGTGGAAGCTTTTAAGGTGCAAAATGTTTGATAGGGTTGAGCAGAATACTCGGATGGAACAAGTATACAGTACAGATAATATAATTTCTATGAGTATTAGTATCAT
Source organism: Epinephelus fuscoguttatus (assembly GCF_011397635.1). NCBI lineage: Eukaryota > Metazoa > Chordata > Actinopteri > Perciformes > Serranidae > Epinephelus > Epinephelus fuscoguttatus. The sequence goes on from NC_064761.1 coordinate 38,394,750, forward strand.
ACGAGTAAATGTGTCATTATCTGCACTCATGATAAAGGAAAATCCTCATTTGGGTAGCTGTGTCTAATCTATTACTCTTGCAATAAGCTCTGAGGCTGTTCTGTAAATACTTTTTTCATAGGTAATAAATATCGCAACTTCTGATTAATCCATATAAATTTCAAGCTTCAAATAACAACTTCTGATAAGGCCCAACCCAGTTTTGATTTAAACTCCACCCACTTCTGGCATAAACTCCGGCTATTCCGAGTACATATAGAGATACAGATAGTTTAGTTGGTTATGTCCACTCCTGTACTAAGCTCTACAACAGTTGTTTAATTGTATGTTGGTCTATTGGCAAAACCCCATTTAAAAAAAAAGAGGAAAAATTCAACAAGGTGCGTGAGAGAGACATGGATCAAGGGGATGGGGTGGCTGGTGCAGTTGGTGCAACACCCCTGCATATGACATGTGACTTTAGTACACTTAAAGTACGAATATTACACAAAAAAAATGTGAATGAATATTTATTATTTAGAAATTCACATTATAGACACAACTGACTCTCCCTATCTAATCACACACTTTAGCACACTGATCATTCACAGTTCAGCCACATACTCGGTTTCAACTTGATCTTGTTTTAGTCGTCCAAATTAATGAATCAGAACAAACTGTATTTTCACAGTTTACTGCATTTAAACTCAATTTGGTTATTTTATGTGTGGTTTTATTTATACACCATATGAATAGTTGTTTAGCAGTATTAAGCATTCAAAGAGGAAAGTTAATCTTCTTTATCCCGGCACTGACCAGCCATCACTAATATGCAGTGCCGGAAACACCTACTCTCTGTACCTGTTTTTTGTGATTGGTGATGAGGAATTATTGAAAATCAAAGATGGATTATCTTCCTGCCTGAGGAACCATTTAGGAGAGGATGTGGTGGGAAGATCCAAACCCACTCAGGATAATACGCAGGCCAAAAGAATTGATCAGTTTGATGACTCACATAAGTGGAAGTCTAATCAAGTCATTAAATATTTCAGTCCTTTGTAAACACAGAGAGTTACCCTTGGCAAAGACAGACATGATACATCTTTTTCTTTTTTCAAACAGTTCACATGAAGTGTGTTTCCATCCAACTCTTTTATGGGCATTTTCAATTTCCACATATAAACCTGAGTACAAACACCAAAAAAATTTTTTTTAAAAAAAATCTCAAAATATTACAAACAAATGCACCTCTGGGGAAAGCGTAAAAGTTAGAATTTCAATAAAAGCACACAGGGCTGTTATCAGAACTCTCTTTAGAGCACAGAGCTGTAATATTAGTTCAAAACTTTCAGTTTCCATTGCCCAGTGTTGCTCTCCGATATATATCACTGTTTTCCTTCATTCATGGTTTGACTGGCGCTCTTTTGATTATGTCTTCTTGTTACACCCTCTTCTTCTGCTGATTAAATTTTGGTGTTCAGAGGTTATAGGTCAAGGTCACTGTGACCTCGTCAGTCTCATTCTTATGAACGTGATATCTCAAGAATACCTTGAGGGTATTTTCTTTTATCAAATTTGGCACAATTGTCAACTTGGACTCGGCATTGAACTGATTAAATTTTGGTGTTCAGAGGATAAGGGTCAAGGTCGCTGTGACCTCGTCGGTCTCATTCTTATGAACGTGATATGTCAAGAAGACCTTGAGGGTATTTTCATTCATTCATTCATCTTCTAACCGCTTCATCCTCTTGAGGGTCGCGGGGGGGCTGGAGCCTATCCCAGCTACATCGGGCGAGAGGCAGGGTACACCCTGGACAGGTCGCCAGACTATCGCAGGGCTGACACACAGAGACAAACAACCATTCACGCTCACATTCACACCTACGGACAATTTAGAGTCACCAATTAACCTAGTCCCCAATCTGCATGTCTTTGGACTGTGGGAGGAAGCCGGAGTGCCCGGAGAGAACCCACGCTGACACGGGGAGAACATGCAAACTCCGCACAGAAGGGCTCCCACGCCCGGGATCGAACCGGCAACCCTCTTGCTGTGAGGCGAGAGTGCTAACCACCACACCACCGTGCCGCCCCCTTGAGGGTATTTTCTTTTATCAAATTTGTCACAAATGTCAACTTGGACTCAGCATTGAACTGATTCAGTTTTGGTGTTCAGAGGTTATAGGTCAAGGTCACTGTGACCTCGTTGGTCTCATTCTCATGAACGTGATATGTCAAAAACAACTTGATAGTATTTTTTATTCAATTTGGCACAAACATCTACTTGGACTCAACAATGAACTGATTAGATTTTGCTGGTCAAAGATCAAGGTCACTGTGACCTTGCACCTGTCTCATTCTCATGACCACGATATCTCAGGAAGGCTTGAGGGAGTTTTCTCTCATTTGGTACAAACGTCCACTTCTCAAGAATGAACTCGCCAGAATTTGGCGATCAAACATCAAGGTCACTGTGAACTCACAAAAAATGTTTTTGGCCATAATTCAAGAATTCACACAATAATTGTGACAAATGCCAAAAAATGATGACATTTTATATCCAAAAGGTCAAAGGTCAACTTCACTGTGACATCATAACGTTAAAACATTTTTTGGGCCATTTATCAACTCAGGAATGTCAGAGAAATTTGGTCAAATACTAAATTAGAGACACTATTCTTGAAACTGTGCTGATTGTACAGACCAGTGGTTTTCAAATGGTGTGCTGCAACACACTGGTGTGCTGTGATGCAAATCCAGGTGTGCTGTGGGATTTGGTGATAACCACACATTATTATTGCAATATTCTACCAGGCCTATACAAAAAGTTATGAATGAATTTTAATTGACTGTATCAGTATATTTTTTAAGCACCCATTTGCTAATAAAGAGGCAAACTCTGCCCTTAAGACATTTGATTTAATTTGATTTTAAAAAAAACTGTGTCACCATTTGCGTGAGGAAATTATAAATGTGTGACACATCACATTATCTTACATTAATTTTTCCATTTAAATGGATGTGTTACTGGTGCTTTGATGTAATAATCATTTTGTTAATAAATATTTCATGGGTAATGGTTGGTTGTCAATTTTGTTTGATATTAGTAATTAAAAACAAACATTTATGTCATGAGAAAAGTGATAACACACGTTTTAGAAGCTGTTGTGCATAGATATAAATAGAGGCATGCCTTGAGATTTTGGCTTGCCAACATGGCAAATGTGAAAACCACTGGTATAGACCGTCTGTGCTGTTGGGTTTAGGATATGTGTGAAGCATCTTCGTTTTCACAGACATGGATGTAAACTGTAACTGTGACATGAGTGGCGGTATATCATAGAGGCGGTAATTCTAGTCTGAAAATGTGTTTAAAATTTGAACCACTTTTGAAACTGTAGACAGCGCTTTGAAAAGTTGACAAAGGTCTTACAGAATTCAAACTTTTTGACGCATCAGCTATAGATATTGAAAACTTTCTGGTTTCTTTCTATGTCTGCTGTGGTTAGGACTGCAACAATTAGTCGACTAATCGATGACTAATCAACAATTAAAATAATTGGTGACTATTTTAGTAGTCGACTAATTGGTTTGAGTCATTGTTCATAGAATAGTACTATAAAAGTACCCCAACATACCCTTCCTGCAGCTTCTTACTTTCAAATATTAGTAGCTTTACACACTTTCCCACGACGGTGAATGAAAACCCTTTGGCATAAGTACGAAATAAAACATTAGATGACATAATTTTGGGGGTTGGGAGAGACAGACCGAAATTTGACGACAATGAAAATAATCGTTAGTTGCAGCCCTAGCTCTGATCTGTGTTTCTATCTTTTTATTTTTTGGTTCAGTTTCTTTTATTCTCGGAACCCATTGGCTGTATTTTTTCGTCTGACTTCCAGCAGACGGCGATACAGCCTCTGGGGGCAGACCCCCGATTTTTTGGCATTCCGGTTTGATTCGGGCGGAGGAGGTGAACTTCCGTTTCCGACTTCCGTTTATATCTAAGTAAATATGCTGAACCATTGTGATGGATTCAGAGTTTGCAGTGACGCCAATTATGTTCCACCTCGTTAGTTCACCGCACGGACCGTTTAACCTGGCAACAACTGCAGCCGGCTCAAACGTGATTGGTCAATATCACATGGACTACAAACAGCCTACAACCGGAAACCAGGGCTCTTCCGCTCTTCTTCCGGAGGCAAGATCTCCGGGGTTTGTCTACAGACTGTACATTCACTGAATGTAGAGTCTGTATATAGAGACTAAGTTTCTTTGAACAGGGATGACATGCTCACGTGGCCTGACAAGGACATTTCCAATTTTACATGAACATAAAAAGGCAAATATCCAGCCATGGTCACATGTTCATGTTTGCCGTAAATATCACTGTCAGTGTGTCAAACAGAGAGACGGGGCTGCAGTTTGCCCCCGCTCTTCACCAGCAGCTAATATACATCCATTCATCAGCTGGGCTCCAGTGCAAACCAGGAGAGAGATTAGCTAATGTCTCTGTGGACCTGTTCATCATCCTCTGCCCACCCTAATGACAAATAAATCTCACAAGAGGTTATGGCTTACCTCTCCTTTTCACTGGATGATTTTATAAATGTCTCCCAAGCACTCATTCGGCATAACAGAGCAGATTATACCGTCCCCAGAGAGACTTCATTCTCTGTTATTCTCTTGTCTTTCTGTTGTACTTAAAACTGCCCATCTCCACACAATATACTCCCACTGTATTAGTATCTGAGGAGACAACAACCTGAACAGCACAGTATATTTATCAGGTGACCATCCCGAATGTTTCACTGATGGCTGCACCGATAAATAACCCACACACAACTGCTAATTAATTTCTAGTTCATGTTACCTATTCCCCTGAAGTTAATGAGCTGTCCCCATTTACTGAATGACTAGTCACAGCCCAACTGCTGCTAAGTGGCACTGTAGGCAGGCTCAGAATTACAGCCTGCAACACAATTAGCACTGTATAATGAAGAAAGTAATGTGATGCAGCTTCATTGCAAAAGGTGCAAATTTTCAAAGGGACATAATTAACATGTGATCTACCTTTTGTTTTTAGCCGTTCACCGCCCACACCTCAGGGTCTATTTTAGCTGCAGCGCAAAGATGCTCCTGACAATAAGATGTGCTTTGTCCATCCCTTTGGTATCTAATAGAGAGGAGCAACAACATGCTATTTGACACAGCACTGACCCTTTGCTAAACGCCTTCATTCAGGCTTTCCATTGTAACATGCCACACATGCAGTTTACAATAATAATTGGCACGTTTACCGCTTGAGTACTTTCTTTAGGCAACGGGTCCTTGATGTCACACAGAGGGAGACAAAGGCAGCTTCTCATCTAAGTGTCTGACAGTTTGTTTTGTTGGCTGAAACAACAACTGTCACAAGCCGATTGTTTCGGCTCCAGCTAGCGACCTAATTTACATTAATCCATGAGTTTGGTGATAACACTGTCTCTGGCTGACTTTTTAGTGTGTCTTTAGTCACGTTAGCTGTGTGGCTAATGTCATTCTGTCACTTTAGTCCTGAATGAAATATCTCAACAAACATCGGACGGATTGAAGGCAGGATTTTCCTAAAAAGAAACTTTGTAGATATTTTCTTACTTTCTTCTTTTTGTGGTGCTTGGAAGTGTCTGGGCACAGGTGATGTTGGGAATTTTTAAAAAGGTGGTGACCAGGTGCGCCTGTGATAAAGTGCTCCAGGAATGAGCCCCAAAACCCCGAAATGAGTTAACAGTTTAGCAATCCTGGTTCCCTTCTCTCAAAGTCAATGGTTTTTTGAATGGGTTTTTGGTTAGATCCCTGAACTAAAGTCTGTTGTTAACACTACCTTGAGAGACATTCACGTTTTGTTCTATGACATAAAACATGTCAGTAAATAGTAGGGGTGAGAATCAACTCATGATACGATATTATCAGATACTCACGTCACAATACTATATTATTGAGATATTGCAATATGCTGAATAATGCGATAAAATATATTTTAGGGCTCTCCTGGTCGACTAGTCGATTATTTGGTCAATATGCTCTCGTCCGACCAAATTCTCATTGGTCACATAATCACAGTGTTACTTTCATAAGAAGAAAAAAGTGCTACATCAACAGCTTTCCAGGATTAATCCATTATTTCCTGTGGCGGGGGGACAGGCTAAGTTACCTGTGAAAATGGGGGTGTTTTCAAAACACCCCCATTGTGTACACAACGTTGAACTCGCCCACCCTCACGCTCAGCGCTGCAGTGACGCAGACCTCCTGTCTGTTTCTGTAAGCTGAAACCATTTCCCTCAGTGGAAACGAAGCTTGTATTTACTTTAATTTCACAGATAAGAAACAATAAATTGTGAAGACAGTAAAGCCTCCACTAAAATAGCATTTTAAGTCTTGTGTGTGATTTATCCTGGCTTCATATGAACAGAGGAAATCTCTGCTCGTCGCTAGGCTAGTTTATACAATGTAAAATGCCATAGGCTGGAGCTAATAATGTTAGCATGTTGTATTTGCTTGGAAAACGTGTTTAATGTGAGACGGTTGTTTTGTCGGTGAATGTTGTGAGTTGTAATGGAGCCAAATTGTGTGCCGTTACCTTTGTTAAATGTTGCTGTTGTCCCTGGTTTTATATGAGGAGAGGAAAAGATCGCTAGTTGCTAGGCTAATTTATACAATGTAAAATGCCATAGGCTTGTGCTAATAACATTAGCTTGTTGAATTTGTGGAGAAAATGTGTCCGGATTAACACAAATGTTTGTCTGTGAATGCTGTGAGTTATAGTGAAGCCAGTTTGTGTACCTTTGTACCTTTACGTTTGAAATTGTCTCTATTAAGCAGTGTTTAATGTGTGTTTAATGTGTGTTTTGAATCAACTAAACTTTACAGCACTTAACACAGTCCTCCACCACCGACTTGCAGATTTTTTGACTAATCGATTAGTTGAAGATTATGTACGTAAAATAAAGATTTTAGTCTGTTCATCTTACTTTGATCATTTTTATTGCAGCAATATGTGACACAAAGCACACAGACTGAACAACACCGTCATAAAACCTGTCAGAAATGCTTCATACACCTGACAAACTGAACTGCTGTTTCGTGTACTGCTCTAGTTTGGAGAACATGAGACAGCAGACACCAGTCTTCTGCGAGATAATGTGCTGTTATAGTCACATATGAATCCACTGACCTTGAAGTCAAGGTGTCACAAGTTAATGCCACCTTTCCTGCTGTTCTTAGATTCTTCAACTTTATGCTTCACTTCTCTGTAGAGCTTGGGTACGGCTGTGTTGGGACTGAGCCACGTACCTGGGTTCATGTGTTTTTGGCACTTCGTTTTCAACATGGCAGTATGGATGCAGATCTTTGCACGTGATGGACTGTGTTATTTTCACAGCTCTCTCAAGAGTTGGACAGTAGTTTTGTCAAGCTCAGCGTGTCCAGTGCTGGTTGATTTTTCAGTGGAGCAGGTTAAAAAAAAAGTAACTGTCCTCACCAGTGATCATTGAGATGAGATGGAAAATAGGGCCAGCAAAGTTCTTGTCTTACAGGGCAGCCACTCACAGCACAGTATTATCAGGGAAATGTAAAGGAAATTACAGTTTTTTTAAGGCGGTCTTTTTAGGGAGATGGAAATTGATGTTTTGTTCTAATATAACCCTATTTGCATTCTTACTTTACTACACAGCTGTATTCACACCGCTTCAACATGTGGAGCAATCAAAAGCTTGACAGACTTGCCATAGTTACAGCTGCTAAACTATGATTGGACATTTGCTGCTGGGGGGACAGTTTTGGGGAAGGGTCAAGTCTCTTTTCAGCACAGTGTTACTCAGTTAATAATTATTGACACCAGGTCCAGAATTATTATGTGATTACACTTGAGTTTAGTGAAATGTGGACATCCTGCTCATCTTTGCTCTGTAGGTTTAAAGGAGACGATTAGTGGTTCCTGCCAGTCATCATTTTTATAACTGTACAGGCGGACATGATGTCACACAGACATTTGAGCCATTTATGATTTGAAAGTGGGCACTCATCTAAAAAAAGACACAAGGTGAAGACCATAAGAAGAGAATCAATTCAAATGTAATCTGCATGAAGATGGAAAGTGCTCTCTGTGTATTTCACTAACATCCATGTGCATCCACCGAGGTCTTACTTTTTATCATACAAACGTCACACTACTTCCTGCTGAACTAATGCAAATTAAGTGCACATGAGTCCACTGTCATGGACTGGACTGTCACATTTGTAATCTAAATTAGATCCAACCTTGTGATATTCTGTTTTGATATCACTGAAATAAACCAGTTTATTAAAGGGGGAAAAAATGAGTTTTGTTCTTCTCTTTATCTGTTTTTGTTACATCTGATCATGCTCATGTTATTAGCAGAGAAAGTATGTGTCTACTTCTCAGGAGTGAGCTGACGAAACCTTAAGAGATTCCTGTTGTCATTATTGATCTCTATTGATTAGATTAAATGTCTGCATACAAATCTGTTTGGGGAAAAAGGTCAGGTCAGGAGAAGAGTAGTCTGACTCACAGGATGTAGACTGTGGCTAAAAACCTGCCTTTGGCCAGCTATTTAGGCCACTATTCTCCAATCCTTTCGCTATCTGCGTGTTGCAGGGCAAACAACCTACATGCTGAAAATGTCATGATTTAATGCCCTTCCAAGCATCTCGCAGATTACCACTGCTATACTGTAATTCTGTTTTATCTCGATACATTTTCTTTGCTTTCCTTATCTCAGTCCTCACTTCCCTGGATACTTCTTTCTTGTCCTGACTGTTACCTGTAAAGAAAATGTGTTTCTTCTTATTAAGAACCTTTTTTAATTCTTTAGTAACTCACGGTTTGTTGTTTGGGAAAATAGCAATCTCTTTACAGGGGATATTAGTATTTACACAGAAGGATATATAGGAAGACACCACCTGAGTCAGATCATTACAGTCATCACAGGCATCATAAAAAACGGACCAGTCTGTGCACTCAAGGCAAGCTTGTAGTTTGCTGATGCTCTCCTCTGTCCAGCACTTGACTGTCTTCACAGTGCGCTCCAAGCGTTTACATACAAGCTTATAGGAGGGTAAGAGGAACGGATTATTAGGTAGTCCGACCTCCTCACTCACTTTCCTCCAAGCAAACTCCCCTTTATTCCTGTTTCTATAAAAGGAGGATGTGCTGTCGTGCAGCTTGGGGTAGCCACAGACCGACACAATCAGCTCCTCCTGCATTTTTCCGATTACTGAACTTCCGACGGGACCTCATTGGGGTCATACAGACCAAGTAACCCCCCTCATGGCAACAGTACTCCCCAATGGCAGTGGCCCCCCAGCAGGATAATGCACCATGCCACACTGCAAAAACTGTTTAGAAATGGCATGTAAAGCGTGACATAAAGCTCAAGGTGTCGACCTGGCTTCTAAATTTCCCAGGTCCCAATCTGTTCAAGGATTCTTGTGATGTGCCGGTACCCCAGATGTACCCTAATCCAAGGTGGGGCCTCCTTGGATGGGACTTGGCTCTGACCTGTGGAGGCATGGACACAGGATCTCTGGGAGTGTCCTGCAGTGTCTGGCACCAGTGCGTTGGCGGCAGATCTATTTAGTCCAGTGGGTTGTGAGGTGGGTTAATGGCACGTGCCACAGATGCTCATTCAGATTGGGATCTGGGGAATTTGGAGGCCAGGTTGACACTTTGAGGTCTTTGTCACATTCCTTGGGCCATTCCTGAGCCATGTTTGCAGTGTGGCATGGTGCATTATCCTGCTGGGGGGTCACTGCCATTGTAGCCTGAGTGTCAGACTGAAGCTCCCAGAACCTTCAGTCTGACATCGCCTCCACTGAAGGCGATTTACAAGGGGGAGGGAATTTGATTTTTCCCTAACCAATTAGTAGAGATCAACGACTCACCCAGAATCTGACGTCATTAGTATCCATGTCTCGGGGGTGCCGAAAACAAGTGAGCATTGCCCGTTTAAAATATCTCCGTCGTCGTGCACGCCCAGCTGCATCGCCATTAAATCCAGTTTAGCAGCTTCCTTAATTTGGTCCTCCATTAATGCGAGTAGTGGCGAAATACTTCGATAGCATCGTTAATGTGGTCTGTAAGATCTGTAGCGGTCACCACTGTTGCTATCCTCACCAGTTAGCCACCGGCGTACAGCTTGACACCAGCGTGGCGCTGATTGGCTAATCGCTAGACCCGCCCCCACCCCCGGCGTTCATTGGTCCGTCCATCGTTTGGACGAGATAAATCTCAAATTCATTGCAGTATGCCAGACCAGAGATGCAAGCCTACTCAGTTGAGTGGGCAGGGTCTATGGTCAGGAAACAGGCCACTGCCATTGGGGAGTACTGTTGCCATGAGGGGGGGTACTTGGTCTGCAACGGTGTTTGAGTGGGTGGAACATGTCAGGTGGTATCCACATGAATGCCAGAACCGAAGGTTTCCCAGCAGAACAATGCATTGGAACAAAATAATCAGAGTTAGTCACTTCACCTGTCAGTGGTTTGAATGTTTTGGCTGATCAGCTTATGACATGAAATTGCGTTACTCTCGTGGTACATGCCACTTAATTCAAATCATTCGCATCATTCGCATCATTTGCATCATTTGCATCGCAGCCATCGAGCCTCCCAGTGGGAATATGTGTCTAGTCTCATTTTTACATTGACCTTACATGTAATTCACTGGCACATATTGTTTTATTTGCACCCGGTGTGAACACAATATTAAACCTTCAGGGGAAATGAAAAACTTCTGCTGCTTCACATGTTGTCTTGGAGCAAAAATTGTCACCAATAAATGTGTCCTCGCAACATAGAATGTAAACATGATTCCTGCATTTGTTAGAAATCAGTCTTCATCAATAATGACAGAAGTAATAACGGCAGTTAAAAATACAAACATGCATTTTTTCGCCTATAGCCGGATGATAATGTGCTTTCAGGTCTCTCTCTGACACTGGAGAGGAGAGGTGTGTTCAGGGCCGAGCGGCAGGGTTGATTGACTCTGTTTCATTTCTTGTCTTGGTGGCCTCTCCTCAGGTGCATTCAGTAGCAGAACATTATAACCTGACAGCACACAGTGAGCAGTTAACTCAGCTCATTGTGTGTTTGTTGGAAGTGTTTGCAGCCCTGTCCCATTCGGTGGTTATCAGGCATGAAACGGGTGCTGATTATGCCGTGATTTACCAAAACACACAATTGAGAACAAATCATAAAAGGTTTTGGAATGATTTTGTCAAATATTACATTCACTTCTTCAGAGCTATTTTTCTTATTTTATTTTTAGAGGTGTATACAGTGGCTCCAAACAGTGTGCTCACCAGGTGTTGTGTGATTATGAATATAGTGCTTTTGAAAAGCTGCCTCAGCAGGGACTCTCCAGAAATGTTCTCCAGTGTGCCATCTGTTAGCACGTGAACTGAACGCTGGAACGGAGAGTGGCAGGTGGAAGAATTCTTGCTGTGGACTTAATTGGCTGAGACATGAAGACTCCAAAGACAGGTAATGCAAAATGATGGGGGAGCTCTTTTCTATGTAAATGTGAATGCTCATGGCAGCAGTATGTCACAGCTGTCACTTAGCTGTTTTAAAAGTTCAAGCTTTCAATGACAGTTTTACTCTGAGCGTGAAATCGTTGAGAGCAGCGGAGTTGGGGAAATCCAGCAGTGTTCCACCACGAGAAGCTGGCTGAGCTGGGAGGAAGACTTAGGTGGGAGTCTGTAGCAAAGAAAAGGATGTGTATTCTTAAAACGTGGTGTGTATGCATTGTGCCGAGTCTTGGTGTGTCAATGTGGCGCTGTAGGCTGTGAGATCTGGTGGACATTTCTCCTCTGTCTGCCTGGACCCTCCTGGTGGAGGTGATTGTTGGCATATGTGCAGTGATATGACACAACCACACTGGCAGCTCACACCAGTGGTCGAAGGACACTGACTTTGTCAAACTTGTTAGAGTGAAAAGATTAACTTCGATGAAATTGAGTTATCAGTTGTTGCCTTGGTAACAGTTAGCACCAGCAGGTTTCAGTAGGCTATCCTAATAGATTCCCTTTTAATGCATAATGGGAGCTTTAAGTGGCAGGTAGGAGTAGAGTGACCTTACTCTCCTTAAGCATATTCTGTTCAGAAGATAGGGACTGTCAAATAAGTCTTGTGCACTTGTGACAGCCATCGCCATGGTGGGGTTGGTCGTCTCCAGTGTTGGGCTCGTTACTATAAAAGTGAAATGTATTACTCATTACTTGTTACACTTTGCAAAAGTAATAATATCACGTTGCTTATTGCTCCCTGCCAACAGTAATTCGTTACATTACTCGTTATATTGCTTTTCTGTTACATCTCATAAGACTGGTAATTACCTATTTCCAAAAAAATGCCTCTGTATGACTGTGTGGGTAATCGCAATGATTAGCAAATGATTTTTTATTTATTTATTTATTTTTACATACAGGGTTTTCAGTTGTCAGTGACCGGTATTTTCCGAAGGCTCTGCCTGAAAGACGGAGAGTCACTTGTGGAGCAACATGTCATCCAGCCACAAGCTTCATCACTTCTCTGTAGCTGCAGCTGTCCACAAGTAAAATCCAGTTTGAGTTATTTAGCCAGTGTAGCACTACAGGCGACGTCTGCAGCCAAGGAGGGCTCACTTTGGTGGGGTGTATTTCCTGGAGCTTCACGTTGTCGTGCTGTTGGTCATAGTAGCTGTTGCAGACCAGAGGTTTGAGGACATGTTTTTAGCAGTGGAAATTTTTTGTTAGTACGATTACCTGCACAAACAGTGTTATTGTGATCTTTCCACCTGACAAAATCAAAGTAGCGGGAATATCTTCAACCGCTAAAGTAAGTGTGTCCATCTTCCTAATTAGCCTGTATCTTTATGGCGTGCCTGCGCAGTGCGGTGATTTTGAAAATGAGTCTGCTGATGTGATGTTGTATTTTATGTGAGTAGTGACGTGATAACAAAAGTAACTGTAACATTATTACTGAAATCTTATTGGTAATTACTTACATTAATGTGTTAATGTAAATACTTTTCTGGTATGCTGGTAGTCTGACACTATGGGTCTGGTTTCCCCTCTGTTATTTTAGTGGGGAAATTTTTCAAAAAATTGGGGCAATCTTAAAAATGAATTTAAAAAGTTAAAGTTCAATGAATTTTTTTATAGAAATGCAGCAACCTGACACATCTCCTGCACCAGGAGAACATAAACAGCAAATCATTCCTGTAAGTGTATTTAAAAAACACCCATGGTAAAGTCATGTCTTTCTAAATCCACACCTCCAGATTTTCACATTTTCAAACTTGTAGTCCTCAGCCCCCTCTGACACTGACTCACATGACATCACTTCACAGGAGGTAGAGTGGGACGTCCACTAATTGGAAGATTGGTGATTTGATCCCCGGCTCCTCCAGTACACATGTTGAAGCATCCTTGGGCAGAAAAATGTGAATGTGAACCCCAAATTGCTCCTGATGGCTGTTCCATCAGTGTGTGAGATGGTCACTGAAAAGCAGGTGGCACCTTGTGTGGTAACCTCGGCCATCAGTGTGTGAATGTGACATGTAGTATATTGAGTGGTCCAAAGGCACTATACAAGTGCAGTCCATTTACCATCAGACATCATGCAGCTCCCTCTGGAGACACAAAAGGCTTTACACAACTGTGTTGACCTATGCACTGGTGTTCCTCAACACCTTGCAACTGGAGAAGTTTCCTCTTAAAGCTAAATTAATTTTTGAAGATGATCCCAGCAGTCTATGCAAAGGGTTTTTTTTTTTCAGCATCTTTCAGCTCATTGTTTTGTTTTTTATGGCTTCCAACTTTACTCTTTTGGTTCCTCATGTATTCCTAGATGTAAAATTGTTACATGGACATCAAGATGATAGCACACACAAATTGCTTTCCAGGTTAACCCATGTAAACTGAATGTAAACCATAAACTATATAACTATATTGTACAATGGACTGCCATTTAAAGCCTTGAAATCCAGCATTCTCGCCATCTTGATTTTTTTGAGCCAGAAGTAACCATATTTGGCTGAGAGGGTGGAGCTGTGGAGAAGCGAGGGATGGATCTGACTCACTGACTGTGGTGACGCCTCACAGACAACCTGTCGCTCAAAGCAACTGCACCCTTAAATAAGCTTTACTTAAGACCTAATGAAATATAAATGGGGGAATTATATAAAAATTCAGCTCTGTGTGATTGTCATGGATGTTAAAATCAGCCATACAGACCCATACCAGGCTGTAAACATATTTATTTTTGGTGTTAAGTCAAGCATTTTCACATGTTGGTCTATGGGGGTTGACTGGCTTCTGGAGCCAGCCTCAAGTGGCCTTTAGAGGAACTGCAATTTTGGCACGTCCATGTTCATTTTTCAGCTCCAGAGGTTTGCTTGGTGAAGAGGAATTCTCTCCTAAAGCTGTATTGAATTCTATTTTGATAAAGATCCTAACAATATGCAGTTCCCTTCAGATCCACAGAAGTCTCTTAGCGTCTTTCAGCTCCTTGTGTCATTTGTTAAAGGGGAACTAATGTTTTTTTCAACCTGGGCCCTATTTTCTGATTGACTTTTGTCTAAATGAGTGATAGGATGTTCAATATTTGACATTTTTCCAGTACGAAGCTACGGCTGACCTGCCTGCAGCCCGTGAGCGAGCGCTATATTAAATAATAGGGCACTCAGACAGCGTCAAACAGCGTCAAAATACATCCACTAAAAGTATATTTTTTTCACACAGATATGCTCGGATTGTTAGTATAATTATCTGACAACATAACGGAAAGGAGAAATGAATGTCTGTGTTTACCTTTAGCTGAATTCGGACATGTTCCTCTGCCTGTTGCTGCTCCCTCTCTCTCCTCGTCCGGCTGACGATTGGTTGAAAAAAACATTAGTTCCCCTTTAAGTTAAAGGAACTATATGTAAGAAATCTAAAGCAAATAGTCATAAAATCCTCCTAATATGTCACAGAGACTAAGGAATAATGTTCATATAATATACTGATCTCACCAACAACAATAGTACGGCCAGAATATTCGCATTTAAAAAAATATTTTACGGTCCGCAATGTTTATGTTTTGAATTTGTGTTTTGGCCTGTTGCGCCACCCACCGCCGTCTACCAGTCACGCATTCAGTAGGGTCTCAGCATCAGTTACAGTTACGGCTGAGTTAAAGAAAGCACAGCAAGCAGCATTAGCAGTGTCCCGGATCCTGGCAGCAGCGTTAGCAGCAGAGAAGCCAGACTTGCTCGAATGGTCCGCTGGAAAACCGAAGATCAAGGATGCGGCGACACGGCTCTGCCACGGCAGCCATCCGTGGGCAAACAAATCAGTCTCCAGCTTGCAGCTGTCCAGCAACCTCAAATCTGTAGGGGAGGGGGGGCGGACACGACTCGCAGCAGTATTTTGAATTTGAGTGCAGTAACCGTTTTGGCCACATTCTTACATACAGCGCCTTTGAGCATTTTTACATGTTGGTCTATGAGGATTGACTGGCTTCTGGAACCAGCCTCAAGTGGCCATTAGAGGAACTGCAATTTTGCACTTCTGTGTTCATTACACTACATTTTTCAGCCCCAGAGGTTTGCTTGGTGAAGAGGAATTCCCTCTTAGAGCTACATTAAATTTTATTTTGATAAAGATCCCACCAACTTGCAGTTCCCTTCAGATCCACAGTGCTGTGGTCTTTTTGTTGTCTTTCAGCTCCTTGTTTTGTTTTTTTACGGCTCTTAAAACTCACTATTTCCATATTTATTCCTTCTAGATATAAAAAAATATAGCATTATATACTAGATATAGCAATAGCATATAGCAACATCAAGATGATAGCAGACCCAAACTTTGTAGACTTATTGTCCAGGCTAACCTGCGTGAGGTGCTGTCCTATTTCTGCGATGAATCACTGCTATATGTTGTTGTGGCGGTGGCTGCAGAGCAGCGCTACCTGGCTTCAGGCGGAGCAACCATGTTGAGGTCAGGATGTGTGGACAGTTAAATCATTTCACAACCTGAAAGCATGGATTACCAGGACCATCTGGAAACATGGAGAATTATAAAGCAGCAGTCAACATTGTAAGAAGATGCATAAAAGGACTAAATTACAGTGCAGAAGCTAAGCACAAGCTTCCATGTGAGCAATAAATGAGTGATCCATGTAAACTGAGTCAAGACTGAAGGATCTGCATTCAGTGAAACAGCATTTATATTAAGCTGTGATTAAATCAGTAAACCCACCACAGCTCCTGATGCACAGCTTCTGCCACTGTGTCTCAAACCTGTGCCCCCTGTTCTGCTGCTGATGAGCTTTTGGCTTTTTTAATTTGTGGAATTATCTTCTGCCTTCAGGTTAGATGGAACACAGTGGAATTTGGGGTAGGCCATAGACCACCACAGCGCTTCATCTTGGGCCAATCAAGGATAGAAGCACTGCTGGTTTATCAGTTAATTGCATTCATCTGCCTTCCCAGGTGAAATTCAGTTCTTAATTAGTTGGCTGGAGTGAAAACCAGCGGGGATAAGTGGGATTGAGAACCAGTGGACTACCCTGCACTTCCTCTACATAGAGTTATCATCAGCAGCATCTAACAGTGTGTTATGTTCTGGTGCAGTCTGTTGCCTGTTGCTTAAAATAATTTGCATGCATGGGTGCATAATTGCAGCATTAAAGAGAACACGTATAAAGAGGTGTTTTATGACAGCATTTTATGCGATGAAGACTAATGTGTGGTCATTATGAACAACCACAGCTCCCCGAGGACGGCTTCACACAGCAGCTTTTCGCTCTTCAAAGGATTCAGAACAAAGTCTCATCGATCCAGCTGCACTTTGTCTCCCTTTGATTTACAAAAGAGGCAGGTGTGGTGCCCAAATGACAGATTTAATCAATACTTGTTTATCTCTTTTTTCCACAGTCAAACCAACTGTTATAGATGTGGACATATATGTGAACAGCATCGGCCCAGTGTCATCAATAAATATGGTGAGTCAATCCCTGTATGTTCTTTCTGTTTTGTTTACACTCACACATCTGTCTTCATTGTGGTGCTAAGTCATGTGCAAATTGCACTATGCTACATTGGCATTTTTTTCTGACCTTGAAATGTGAGTTGCTAATAGTTTGGTATAAGGAGAGAGGGAGGAGAGTCGCGGCCAGGTGGAGTTAGGTGCAGCAGCTGAAACTGTGCTTGGTAGGATGTTGTTATTTTGTCCTGGTGAGAACAGACGTCCAAGGAATAAGTGTGTTTTCAGCACAGCATCGCTGCCAGCAAGCAGTGTGTAATGAGCTGAGCTTCTTCACAATATCTATCAGCCACACCTGCTTGAAGATGCTATGAAAGCTTTTCCCATCAGATGATAAAATGCCTTTTATCATCTGATGGTTGTTGTTTTATATCTTCAGCTTTTTATTTGATGATCTATTGAGGTTCTCCTCCTTAAATGATGTGCATCAAATCTAGTCAATCACTCACCACAACCACCTACTGGATGCTCCTCCAGTGCTGTGCTGTGCTGCGTATATCAACAATAAGGATTATTTGTACCCAAATAAACACTCAAACCTTCACTTAAAGGTTCAGTGTGTAGGATTTAGGGGGATATATTGGCAGGAATGGAATATAATGTAATGAGTGTGTTTTCTTTAGTATATAATCACCCAAAAATAAGAACCATTGTGTTTTCATTCAACTTAGAATGATCCATTTATATCTAAATAGTAAGAGGGTGCTCGTCCACGGAGATCGCCATGTTGCAACGCCATGTCTCTGCAGTAGCCCAGACAACAGACAAACCAAAGGCTGGCTCTAGATAGGGTGATAAGCATTTTTCGCATTGTATTGGTAGCCCTTCTACTATGAGAGCATCTGAAAAGCACCGATTTTTTTTTAACATGAAACTGCTTTATTAATTGTTTTTAGCAGTTGAAATTACCTCGTCTTTGTTTTGGAGAGGAATAGACCTCTGCAGGTAATTTGGCTCCCGTTAAAACCCACTGAGCGTCTGGATCTTGAGTTATGAGACAAAGAAGGTGAGCACACATTAGCAGGTGCTGGGCTAGCGGTCTGTCTCCAATGTGCCGAAACACTGATTTGTAGCATGAAATTGCTTTATTCAGTGTTTCACTGGTTTTAATTGCCTGCTCCATTTTTTTTTTTTTTTTTTTTTTTTTTTTTTTTTGGATAGAAGAGACCTCTGTGGATAATACAGCTCAGCTCATGGTCAAAACCTCCTGAACAATGAACAGTGATGAAATCCTAACCTGGTTTTAGCTGGTTGCATCTGCAATCCTCACCACTAGGTGCCAATAAATCCCCCTAAATCTCACACACTGTTCCTTTAAACCTGCAACTATAAAGCGCATGCATGTTGGAGTGATCCGTGCATTAACAAATTTGGTTCAAATGCATGTCAAAACACCATCTAAAGTTGTTTGACTAATCAGATTTAAATCTGTCCTGAATGCTTGTGAAATACATCTTCACTTGGGTCCTATGTGCATTGGCTGAAAGTGATATAGACTGTTACTGAATTTTGCTATAATAAATTGTATTAATAGAGGCGACTGAGCGGAAATGTCAGTTGTTGTTTTATAGCATGTTGACCACAGATGCAGTCATACATTTATAATGTTCGATCTTGCTGACATGACGGCCTGTTTAAATGATATTTGGTTCGTCCTACACTGCAGCTTTAAGACACATGAATTTAAAATTGAGAGATGTTATCTTTATGAGACATTGCTGTGTGTATGAAGTGCTGGCAAAGGTTGTGTCTCAGAGGTGTGACTTTATACTCCTGTTTAAATCACAGCCAGACTTTATGTGCCTGAAGCAGAGAGGCTTTAACTTACAGGATGAGGGGAGGAAGGGAAGGGGAGATCAGAGAGGCATGAGGGAGTCGGGGATGGATATCGAAATGGAAGGCAAGCATGGAAATTGATAAGAGACATGGATAAGAGGCAGGACATTTTTGGATACTTAGAGTTAAGTAAAGATGATGAGTTTTGGGTTTTGGAAAAGGACACAGTTTACTGGTGGTCAGATGGACAGGCTGAGAGAGGAGGTCTTTAGTTGAGAGGGGGAACGGATTTAAAGTCATGATGAAAGAACTGCTGAGACAGAGATGAGGCATTTTCTTGAGCAGCTTGTTTGATCGGAATCACCTTCATTGATACTGTGTTCATGTGTGAGGTCTGTGTTTTAGGGCAAATGGCCACACCTATACTGATTCCAGTACCCAAACTGAAACTCAGGGCACTGGCCAAAAACTGATCTGAAACCAGTGCTCTCACTTCAGGAATTTAAAATGTGTAAATCTCCTTTGTGTTGAAAACATGTAAGCTAACATGAGGCAGAACTACAGATCCCCTCCAAGTGTAGACATTTCTACCGACCGTTGTGGGAGCTGGTCTATCTTCGTTCCAAACCTCACCTGTGGTCATGAGTTCTGGGTAGTGACTGAGAGGATGAGGTTGCGGTTCGTCCTGTTAGAGGTGTTCCAGGCACGTTCCATTAGTAGGAGGCCTTGGGGCAGACCCAGAACACACTGGAGGGATAACATATCTCATCTGGCCTGGGAACGCCTTGGGATCCCCCGCGAGGAGCTGGAAATCATCGCTGGGGAGAGGGACGTCTGGGGTGCTTTGCTCGGCCTGCTGCTTCTGTAAAAGGTTTAAGAAACAGCACTGTTACAATGCAGTAGCCTCATAATCATCCATCCACAATCAACCATCACGGTTTGTCTAATATGTAAAACACATAATCCGTGCTGTGTTATTACTGTTGTTACTGGTGAACAAATTAAGTTAAACATTGTTTTTTCTGACCAGAACGGACCTGCAAAAAAAAATAGCTCCACCCGGACTCTTTTTAAACTTCAGTCACAAAAAGTTTGTTGCAGTGATGCCAACTTGTCACCTCTCAGCAGATTTAACAACTTTAAAGACCCTTTTAATACCTTTTAAAAAGAAAAAAAAAATGGGCTTTTTTGGCCTTTATTTGATAGGACAGATTTGGTGTGTAAAGGGGAAAGAGAGTGGAGATGACATGCAGCAAAGCCTTTGTACGTGGGGCACCTGCTCTACCCGGTGAGCTAGTGGGGCCCCAGTGACTCTGATCCTAAAAAACAACCAGAGATAAATTTAGCAGCTTATTTAGATCAACAGGAGAACAATAAAATATATTTAAATGTATTCTAGTAATTCATTCCCATGCATGTTACTTAGAGTCCAGGTCTCAGTCCATGGCTTTTCTGAGGCAAGTGAATGTGCAATGATGTCACAGATATTTAATTGAATGTATGACATCATCTGGTAACTTTAGGTGACTTTTGGAGCTAGTGCAAGCTACTTTCATCAGAGAAGAGTTTGCACCACTGGTTTGTTGTTGGTTAAATGCGATGTCAGTCTTTGTTCCCTGAGTATCATACTCATATCATTTGTTCATGAAAATCTTGATGTTGATTTGGGGACATTGACATGGCTGGATTGCTAGCCAATCATGTTGTTAAGCATATTGTCAAATTTTATATTGACTGTTTGTCAATTGTATGAAATGTCGTTAACTTTGAATATTGCTAGCATAACGTTAGCTTTCTGGCTAATAGCTGGGCCAAAGGGTTCCATGAGCTGGGCGGACTAGAATATCTCCCGTTGCTAGGGCATATCTAAGGTTCATCCTATATACTGGACTTGTGAATATTGTTCCATTGCATAAGAACCTTAAAGGGAAATATCGGTTTATTTCAACCTGTCTCCTATCGTCCTAAATTTGTTTCAAGTGACTAGTGACATAAAAATAATAGTTAGCATGTTAGCCGTTAGCCTAGATACAGCCAGGGCGCATAGTAGCGTCAGACCTGTTAAAACGTAAGTGAACGGGCAACCTTCAAGTGCAAAGTTAGTCCACTAAACAAGCTTTTTTTTCCACAAAGACCGCCTCATATCGTTAGGATAAATGTCAGAGAACATATAGAAAATGACATGTAAACGTGTTGTCTTACCTTACCGGTGTGCTGCCATGTTTGTTTATCCCTCTAGCTCTGCTTTCCAAAGCGCTGCCGAAATATCGCGAGAACAAGCAGCGATCTCATACCGTGCTGAAATCTTGCAAGAACAAGCAGCAACAGCTGGAAGGCAGAACCGGACAGTAGCCTGAAAAGTTCATTCATTTATTTTATGAAAGATTTATAGAATAATGGCTGACTTTTTGCCAGACTTCGACTTTGTGGAGGAGGAATTTGATGTTGCAGAGTTTGATGGCCGCCCTTGGCGCAACAGGTAGAGGACGAGAGAGGAGGAATGGTTGCTGCAAGGCTGCGTAGCTCTGGAGATTGGTGGTGTACCTGTGAATGCTGTGCCCCAGTGCCCATAGAAGAGGAATGCCTCTGTTGCAAGGAATGGGACCGGTTGCAGCCTTATTTTCAAGGTATGAATGTGACCGAGGACGTCCACCTGGAGTAAGGTTAGTATCCAGCTGGGCTTTATCTAGAGCTTGCGAGATATATTTCGGCCACGCTTTGGAAAGCAGAGCTAAATGGTAAACAAACATGGCAGCACACTGGTAAGGTAAGACAACACGTTTACATGTCATTTTCTATATGTTCTCTGACATTTATCCTAACGATATGAGGCGGTCTTTGTGGAAAAAAAAGCTTGTTTAGTGGACTAACTTTGCACTTGAAGGTTCCCCGTTCACTTACGTTTTAACAGGTCTGACGCTACTATGCGCCCTGGCTGTATCTAGGCTAACGGCTAACATGCTAACTATTATTTCCATGTCACTAGTCACTTGAAACAAATTTAGGACGATAGGAGACAGGTTGAAATAAACCGAAATTTCCCTTTAAGGGGCAACAATGATTCTTCCAGGTATTAGGTAAATCCTCAGGTGTTGCCAAGGAAACTGAGAAGTGGCTTGTGAAGAACGGGGGATTTTGCTTGCAGAAAACATAAAAATATGAATAAATATTCTTACTTTTTTTTCTTTGGTGAGTGACCATGTTATAAGCGGGATAATGCCCTTACAGGTGTCCATTATCACTTTTTAATGGCCTTCACAGAGACAACGTCGGCCATTAAAAAGTGATAATGGACAACTCGTCAGGCATTATCCCTTACATGTAACATAGTCAGCTGTTAGACCTTCACCTGTAACACTGTATTATATTTTTCAGTATTGCCAATGGCAACGCTTGTGTGACACAGAAGGGGGCACATCCAGTTGCCTACGATATAGCACTCATAGTTACCATGACCTGGATGACTGAGAGTCTTCACGGACTCACAGCCATTCAATCCATTTTCCATAAAGGCTATTGTACATTATGCAGTTTTGTGGACCCATGGCAACATCACATACACCTTCATGCAACTCATTGTGTGCTTCCTGATGGTGGTGTTCGGCCTACATACTGTACTATAGGACTCTGTAGACCTTGAGAGAGCGTGACAGACATACAGAGAGGGAACAGAAGCAGAGCAGTGTGGAAGGAGCTGGGCAATGTCATCTCCAGAGGACTGACAGACTCTTGGACATCTTAATTATGATGTGTGAAGTCAGTGTCTACCTGTGTGCCTCTCTGCTGCACATGTACCCCAAAGTTTCTCCAGCTAAATGTAATTTTTTATGAAATAACATGCTGCGTGATTCTGCCTTTAATTGGAGCCTTTTAGATGCATAGTGCTCAGTAAGTACAGTGTTCTCTTTACCTAAACGTACATTTACAGCTGAAACAAATAACGACACACTGAGCTGATCAACAGACAATTAATCAGCAACTGTTTTGCTAATTGGCCCAAGCCTAAACATTCCCTAGTTGTAGAATCTTGTGTTGTGAGGATTTCCTGCTTTTCTTATGTAACAGTAAACTGAATATTTTGGTGTTTGGACTGTTGGTTGGATAAAATAAGCAAATTGAAGATATATGATTGGGATTTTTTTTTACCATTTCTGACACTGTATTGACCAAACAATTAATTGATAAACCAATTATTGGCAATAACAATAATTAAATTTAAAAAATAAGCAAGTATTCGGTCATGTTACCTGGGTAAACATTAATAAAAGTATGCTCTCCTCTTCAGTGTAAACCATGGATACAGACTGTGCAGTATCAACACAAACATGAGTCCCCTTTGTGACTGTATGTTTTCTTCTGCACCTGCAGTGCTTTCATCTGGTGTGATGTATGAACAGGAGTGTTTTCTTGCCTCTTGTGCAAAGTCTCCACAGCATACAACATTTCTTTGTACAAGAAAGGCTTAGAGGAATCGCTCGACATTTTGTGAAATACATCTATTTGCTTTCATGATGTGAGTTAGATGGCTTGATACCACATCTCATGTTAAGTAAAGAGATGGAGACAGTTAGTTTAGCTTAGCATAAAGACTATAAGCGGGGACAAACAGTTAGCCTGGCTCTGGACAAAGTTCAAAATACCTATAAAGTAACTGTTAAACTGTGTAACACCCTTTGGAAACCGTGGAGACTTCCCAGTCACACAGAAAGCATTTTGCAGGTTTCAAAAAAATCGACTGTCACTAGTGAAAACACTTGCTGCACCTTTTTATTGTTGCCAGGCAACCACGCCATCACCTCCTTACCCTAACTTTCCCATGTAATCGATCTACCATTCACAGTAATTAGTAGCTAGTGACTATAATGAACAGGCAGAGGGTACCTGCTGTAGCTCTGGTTGAGGATGAGATGTTGTCAGTAAATACACTGAACAAAAATATAAACGCACCACTTTTGTTTTTGCTCTCATTTTTCATGAGCTGAACTCAAAGATCTTAAACATTTTCTATACACACAAAAGACCATTTCCTCACAAATATTGTTCACAAATCTGTCTAAATCTGTGTTAGTGAGCACTTCTCCTTTGCCGCAATAATCCATCCCACCTCACAGGTGTGGCATATCAAGATGCTGATTAGACAGCATGAATATTGCACAGGTGTGCCTTAGGCTGGCCACAATAAAAGGCCACTCTGAAATGTGCAGTTTTATCACACCGCACAATGCCACAGATGTCGCAAGTTTTGAGGGAGCGTGCAATTGGCATGCTGATTGCAGGAATGTCCACCAGAGCTGTTGCCTGTGAATTGAATGTTCATTTCTCTACCATAAGCCATCTCCAAAGGTGTTTCAGACAGTTTGGCAGTAAATCCAACCGGCCTCACAACCACAGACCACGTGTAACCACACCAGCCCAGGACCTCCACATCCAGCATGTTCACCTCCAGGATCGTCTGAGACCAGCCACCCGGACAGCTGCTGCAACAATCGGTTTGCATAACCAAAGAATTTCTGCACAAACTGTCAGAAACCGTCTCAGGGAAGCTCATCTGCATGCTTGTCGTCCTCATCGGGGTCTCGACCTGACTGCAGTTCGTTGTCGTAACCAACTTGAGTGGGCAAATGCTCACATTCGATGGCGTCTGGCACGTTGGAGAGGTGTTCTCTTCGTGGATGAATCCCAGTTTTCACTGTTCAGGGCAGATGGCAGACAGCATGTGAGGCGTCGTGTGGGGCGGTTTGCTGATGTCAACGCTGTGGATCGAGTGGCCCATGGTGGCGGTGGGGTTATGGTATGGGCAGGCGTATGTTATGGACAACGAACACAGGTGCATTTTATTGATGGCATTTTGAATGCACAGAGATACCATGACGAGATCCTGAGGCCCATTGTTGTGCCATTCATCCACGACCATCACCTCATGTTGCAGCATGATAATGCACGGCCCCATGTTGCAAGGATCTGTACACAATTCCTGGAAGCTGAAAACATCCCAGTTCTTGCATGGCCAGCATACTCACCGGACATGTCACCCATTGAGCATGTTTGGGATGCTCTGGATCGGCGTATACGACAGTGTGTTCCAGTTCCTGCCAATATCCAGCAACTTCGCGCAGCCATTGAAGAGGAGTGGACCAACATTCCACAGGCCACAATCAACAACCTGATCAACTCTATGCGAAGGAGATGCGTTGCACTGCGTGAGGCAAATGGTGGTCACACCAGATACTGACTGGTTTTCTGACCCCCCCCCCTAATAAAGCAAAACTGCACATTTCAGAGTGGCCTTTTATTGTAGCCAGCCTAAGGCACACCTGTGCAATATTCATGCTGTCTAATCAGCATCTTGATATGCCACACCTGTGAGGTGGGATGGATTATCTCGGCAAAGGAGAAGTGCTCACTAACACAGATTTAGACAGATTTGTGAACAATATTTGTGAGGAAATGGTCTTTAGTGTGGATAGAAAATGTTTTAGATCTTTGAGTTCAGCTCATGAAAAATGGGAGCAAAAACAAAAGTGGTGCGTTTATATTTTTGTTCAGTGTAGTTTGTTGGGCACAGGGAAACAGAGATCTGTGTGGGCACATGAGACCCTAAAAAAGAGGCTGGGTCACAGGGAGTACCACCTGTCTATCATCGGGCCGTATCGCTCTGGGTATCTCGCAACTACTACCACCAGTTTCTCTTCCATTGTGTACCAACTGTAAACTTGTCATGACCACCACAGAGGGCCCGCCTCTCAAATCATCCGATTGGATGATCGGAGGCGCTCTTCCACTCTGACTTTTTAAATCAGAATGTTCTGGCCGAAACGCCAGGCACCTCGAGTGCAGAAACACAAGGCGCGTCGCAACACAAAAACAGAAAGCAAAAAGCTTAATTCTCATTATAAACAATAACAAAAAGCTGCCTCCTGCTAAAAGACTTCCTGTGTGATTGGAGCCTTACTGTTGTTTTCATATTCCTGTTTGTTTACGACACTGAAAATTTGTTAATCAGCCGACTTTAGAAGTGCTGCTTGGTGTATTTTGTATTCAGAACATCTCACATTTAATTATAAAGCTTAGCTATTGCCCACGTCAGGCTCAACTGTACTTTGAGCTTGTTAGCATGCTAACATTTAAATGTTTACATCAACTTAAAGGGAAACACCACCTAAATTTAAGATTTCCAATATGTTATTTCCATGGCCTAGATAAGTGCAATCAATATTTGTGAACATGGGCTACTCTCTCTTAAAGCCAGAAACCAGAGAAGAAAGTCTCAAATTTGGGATGTCATAGGGTATAAAGTCTGACGCTGACGAATCATGTTTTTGTGGGCCCACAGAATGTTTTTTTTTTTTTTGTTATACCCAAATGAGCTTTACTCTATTGCAGTGTTCTCAGTTCTGCAACAGAAAATGTACCCATATGTTCTTAGTGTCATCTAGAACATCTTCCCCAATTCACTGTCTATAGAGCAGCTCCAGACTTCACACCCTATGACATGACAAATTTAAACTTTATGCTGTGTTCATACTACGAGGGACAACACAACAGCGTAACCAGCATCATAATTTTTGAGTCCCTGTTGAAATGTTGCTCAAGTGCTCGTTACCATAGTTACCTCGTCACTAGTGTCTATATACAGACTCTACATCCAGTGAATGTAGAGTCTGTAGGCAAACCCCGGAGATCTTGCCTCCGGAAGAAGAGCGGAAGAGCCCTGGTTTCCGGTTGTAGGCTGTTTGTAGTCCGCGTGATATTGACCAATCGCGTTTGAGCCGGCTGCAGTTGTTGCCACGTTAAACGGTCCGTGTGGTGAACTAACGAGGCGTCACTGTGAACTCTGAATCCATCGCAATGGTTCAGCATATTTACTTATATATAAACGGAAGTCGGAAACGGAAATTTGCCTCCTCCGCCCAAATCAAACCGGAATGCCAAAAAATCGGGGATCTGCCCCCAGAGGCTGTATCGCCGTCTGCCGGAAGTCAGACGCTGAATACAGCCGATGGGTTCCGAGAATGCCTCGTCACAGGTTTGTGTGTGTCTACTACTCGCAACAAAGCACCTCGACTGAATATCATCTAAAGTTTGTATGTGGTCATACCTGTGCTTTTGATCAATGTCTGGGCCCTATTTAGAATCATATTTCACTGCCTCATTGCATCCCTGACTTATAGCCTCAACTAACTAAGCTAAATAACACAGTACCACAGCTAGGAACAAAACTTGCGGTTGGTTGATGCTTCACCGCATCATTTTAGAGCTGAAAAAATGGAAGCCAGCTCAACTTTGACCTGTAGCGCATCACACCCGTCGACAGTGACAAGTGCCAGGCGTCTGTGTGTAGCTTCATGTCAGCAACTTATATTGAAAAGTTGTTACTAATATTTTTGGACTGTCTTTGACTATAGGAATGACATGCATGAATTTTGAAAATGGGCGTAGTTCCCCTTTAAAGGCCCTGCTTAGCCACAAAGTTGGTTTCAGTTATTCTGGGTTACAGAATAACAGGTTAAAGTTGGGTGTTACATACAGGTGTAGGTTGTTCTGCTCTAACATTTGCCACATTACTGCTGTCAATCACACAGCCCACACACACCCACACACAGTCTGTGGAGGTCTAATCAGCCAAATTAAGACCAGTGTGCCACCACAGGGGTGTGTGGGGGTTCTCACCTTGTCGCTATTGTTGCCACTTGAGTGATTTTGTGTCCACAGCTGACAAATGTTCAGACCCTTTAAGTGACTTTATTTTTTTTTAAAGTACTGAGCTACTTTTTGAGCAGACATCAGCTTTTGTACTTGAACTTGATGAAGCTCTGGAGCTTGCAGAACACCTGCTGGTCGTGCAGGCTGAGCGCCACATTTGGTCAGAGCAGCTGAAAAAGGAATAAGCTGTGCTTGCTCAGACCTGTGTGACCAACCAACAAACAGCCAATCAGGGACACGTTTTTTTTAGCTTCATGGATTTTTTAGTCACAGTAAGATGACACTTTGAGCCAAACTCTAATGACAGGAGAGAATAATTTTCTCACGCTTACTTGTGTTACAGATAAACTGCATTGTTAATCCTGTCATACACTGTGCTTGGAAATGTCTCAGTCTTGCTACACCAGTCTTATATATCGCGTTGTATCCATACGACAAGCAGAGTCCTGTGCTTTATATTAGCATCCCTGGAATATTCAGCATGAATACATGAGTCTGTATTTAAATTTAAATGAGCTCCGCAGCATTTTCAGTGCGTATTCAGAACTACTACAGCCAGCACTCAACACCCCCTCTGTGTGACAAGCTAATTTTAAGCTCCATTGTTGGAGAAGAATTCATATACAGTATCAGTTGTCATACTTGTATTGTTTCTAATTACAATGCAGCGTATAATTCTGAATGTCATGACTTTGCCAGGAGACAGACAGTGATTAATTCCCTTCGCTCTGGGAATAAACTCTGAAGGAATTAG
The DNA here is from genome assembly GCF_011397635.1 of Epinephelus fuscoguttatus. Lineage (NCBI taxonomy): Eukaryota > Metazoa > Chordata > Actinopteri > Perciformes > Serranidae > Epinephelus > Epinephelus fuscoguttatus. The sequence goes on from NC_064761.1 coordinate 38,423,028, forward strand.
GTCATTTTCACATCAAATGTACAATCAGAGAGAAAAGTATTCTGCGGAGAAATTTCAATTAAAAAATTCAAAGGAAATAGACTAATTAATGTCCATTAGCTCACAGAAGTATTGTACCAGGTCTTTTGACATGAAGATGGCACTGCCCACACACTGAAAGGTTTGAGTGGAGCGGCTGCTGAAAAGATCTCAGATTTTCATTCACAGCAAATCACTGACATTTGTTCAGTTCTTCAACAAATGGTGACATCACTCGATGTCTGAATGGCAGCAAGTGAACTACCAACCCATCAGTCTGTCCATCCTTCTAATTTGCTTGGTAACGTTTATAAGGATACATTTTTGTCATATTTGCTGAAACTGTCACCATATTCACACGGTATGACATGACACAGTATTTGTGAAAAGAAATCATGTTGCTCCTCTTGGTAGTGCTTCTAACTGCATGAGCTAGAAAACAACCAGTCAGAGCCGAGGAGTCTGTAATGCAGCTGTCTATGGCTTGGTGTTGGTACTCAGTACCTTCAAGGTATCAGCCAAAATAACAAGTACCAAATAGTATTGAAACTTCTCCAGACAAACGATGCCTGCATTTGATCCTTTTTGTACCTAGATCTAGAAAAAAATGACTATTTGTATGGTTTTGCTCGCAGTTTGCTCGTTAGTGTCTACTGTTTTTTAAAAGTTGTTTTTTTTTTTTTTCTCATTTCTTGCAGTGGTAGGTTGTCTTCACTGGTACTTTGCTATAATCTGCTCCTTACAATAAAGCTGCCAAGCTGCCAATCAGGGCTTTTGACGTGTCCCCAGGTTTTTTAAACTAAACTAAATTAAATTCAATGCATTTTCAGCTAGAGTTTGCCTCTTTACTAGGAACTGGGTGCACAAAACATACTGATACAATCAAGTGAAAATTCATTCATAACTTTTTGTATAGGCTCAGTTGAAACTGCAATAATAATGTGTAGTTACCACAAAATCTCACGGCACACCTTGATTGGCATCACGGCACACCGCTTGAGAACCAAACAACAGCATACACAACTCAATGCTTCCATTCTCATGATGGGTATCAAACCAAGCAGAAAAGAAAGGGTATCAAATGAAGTACTCTATTAGTATCGGTGTAGGGTACTGGTATTGGTTTTAGTATCGTAATTTTTTAAATGATACCCAGACCTACAGCTGTCAATCATGTCAATCACTGCTCGTGAACTATGGTAACTGCATTGCCTTTTTCTCACCTCAAATGTTCTCAGAAACATATTTTAGTGTACTGTTTAGCTGTAAAATGAGAAAGTTTGCTCCAGCTGATGGGCGGTGCTCCACAATAAGTGAGGACAGAATAATAGCTTTCACTGACCGATTTAAGGACAATACTGTCTAGAGATGTACCGATACCACTTTGTCCCTCCCGATACCGATTCCAATCCCTGAACCTTAGGTATCTGCCGATACTGAGTATCGATCCGATACCAGCGCATAAAAAAAAATGCATAGGATATGAATTGTTGTATGTCTCAACTCCTAAAACTCTGTGTAAAATATTAAGAAATAAATACATAATAGTAGAATGAATGCCATAAAACTTTTTTTTAATTATTATTATCCAGTGTTGACACAGATCAAGACACAGGTTAAAGTGCAGCCACACAATTTGGTAAAAAAGACATTTTAAAGGCTACAGTAGAATGCTTTTTAAACTCTGCTTCGTTTCCGTTTCGTTTGCCTGTAGCGTGCGTATGCGTAATGACGTGAGGCAGTACGTGTTATCGGATTGGTCATAGGCTGTACTCGCCGATACCCGATACTGCATTTTAGGCAGTATCAGAGGCATTTCCGATACTGGTATCGGAACCAAAATTTGTCATGTCCCAGAAATGCGAGTTCCATTTTTATGCCTCTGCACCAGCGACAGCCTCAGCTGCAAGCATTATATTTTCAGGTTGTTGTTCTATTCTCATGAGCGCAATATCTCAGGGATGTTTGAGGGCATTTCTTATAATTTGGCACAGTCACTTGGACTCAATGATGAACTGAGATTTTTTATCCAAAAGGTCAAAGGCAACTTCACTGTGACATCATAATGTTTCTGACCGTTAATCAATGCAATGCTCAGGAACAGAAGGGGAGACATTTGGTCAAAAACTAATCTTGGGTGTCCACCTTAAAAATGGCGGTGTATTGATGTTGAGTGCTGCTGGGTAGGAGATGTGTGTGAAGCATCCATGTCTTAGAATTTGTAGCTTTTTACAGCAACATTCATATCAATATATGAGTCTGGACAGACATGGATCTAAACCGCAACTTGACTGGTTGGCATGAGGTGGTAATTCTGGTTTAGCAGCTTCATCACTTACCTTTTTTAAGTACTCTTCCTCCTCTCTGAGTGGCTGGTGGTGCATTAAGAAACACTGAAAAACTAACATACTTGATTCAGATTCAAACATATATTTTCAGATTTTTTTTTTTGTATTATAACAAAATGGAATGAAGACTGGTGGAATTAGATTATCCAGTGAGTGAAGTTTTATTTACTCATTCATCATTCTCCCTGTTTACTCAAGTGCTTATTTTGTTGGGTCTTATTTATTTAATATAGATCAAATAGATTTACAAAGCTGGGAAGTTCATGCTGAGTCCTAAATCAAGGCACACAGCATGAAATTAATCAGAAGCTGGATGTGAAGGCCAAACTGAACCTCCTCCCCAAAAGATACACCGCTGGTAACAAGTGGCTTCATCACCTTATTGAGTCAAACATTTTCAAGTGTATCACCAGGAAGTTTACCTTTAAACACCCAAAATAGCATTAGTACATTTTTTTCCATGTGTCATAAATTCATAACTGACACCATAAAAAGTGTACCAGGTTAATAAAAGGAAACATATTCATAAAACTCTGCCCTTGATGAACAGCATATCCCTGCAGGAAGGCAAGGACCAAGACAAAGAAAAGATAGTTTAAGACCAGAGGAAAAATGTGAGGGAAAGCTTCTGTCTGCAGAGCCTCAATGACTCCAACACCTGTGCACAAATTAACCCTCTGGGGTCTCAGGGTACTGTGATAATTTTGGCTTGCTCTGATGTTGTTGTATAATAGCCCCCAATCGCTTGCATGGATTTCCAATTTATTTAATGGCTGAATGTAACACAACCAAGAAGCACAGAGGATGTGAAAGTGAATCAATTAAACATGACCAGATGGAAAATTATGAAAATGAAATAAAAGAAAGCACAAATATTCAGAATTAAAAAGATAAAAAAAAAAACTGCCCGTAGAAGGTTTATTGAGATGAGTCCACGTGAGGGGGTGGACACAAACCAGAGCATGTGGACATAGAAAGATGTTAATGGTGCCTTAAACTGTAGAAATCATGAAAGTTATGGGAGGAAAATGTTTATTATCTCAAGGAGAATTCCTCCATGTTAGCTCAGAGTGCAGAATTAACTATTATTTTTATAGTGATCACATCTGAACCCTGAATGAAATTAGAATGAGGCAAAGCAGTAGACGGTGGTGTTGACAGTTTGGCACAGGCTTTGGTAAAGAAGAAAGTTTGTTTTGAGATGAGACAGCTCACAGTGTTACAGTGTGTTTATGGCTGTTTATTGAATTGTTGGAACTTCTGTCAGGCTCCATGATTGGCTTGGTGATTGGTCCGTAACTGGTGCTATATTATGAGGAAACAGCAGGATTTTCATGTACACACATGTACATATTATTAAAATGATATTCAGTATGAGGAAGGTTGAAGTCCATGGCATGATGTCATTGAGCCCAAAAATAATATTTCCCATACTCTTACAATGCGAAAGAGATGTCTGTTAATTAGTGGATCCGTTTTAAGGAGCGTTGCACACCATGGAAAATGTCTTGTTTTACTTTCAGAAGTTTATCTGATCTGATCTGGTGCGATATCATCTTAAAGCCTGGTAGTGTGTCTCAAATCACATAGGCTACGTCTGTACGATGAAGTGTGCTTAGGTGCTTGGTGCATTCAAAAGTTGAGTTGTGGAATGACGGACACTTAACCATCAACAGTCGCCATCTTTGTGACGCAGGAAACTTATCAACTTTTGACATGGCAGCTGGGGAAAACAAGGAGCTTGTCAGTTATACGTTTTTTGAACTAAGTACCAATACTGTTGTAATGATTTGGTACTGCCAACAATGATACAAGTGCTCACATAACTTGCTAGCAAATTTTAGCATTCGCCAGCTAGCTTACTTGGTCCTAGCTACAGCAGCACATTTCAATCAGCACCAGTGTTGTGGTGTTAGTTTGGTTTAATTGTGGGGGAGATAGCGGTCAAATGTTGATGATAATGCTCCACCTTCTGTTTGCGATTTACTGTTTAAAAAGAAGATGAAGAAGAAGAGTGCTGCATACTAATTTACATATTTGACTGGTTTCCAGCGAGATGCTTGATTTGTAAATTCTGAAAATGTCCATCATGGCATCATACTGTAGTAATGTTATTTTCTACCTCCTGCTGCACTCATCCTGGATTGTTTGTGAATGGGAAGCTCGTCTATCCGTCCTTTATTTTCTCTTCATTAGGCTCACTGACGATTGAGCCACCATGAATGACCCTCTCAGAGGAAACAAGCTGAGGCCTGTATTAATAAGCAATAAACAACATGTTAAGTTGGAGTCGGGGAAGGCAGCCTCTTTGTAATGATAAAGAAGCTATTTTTATACTCATGGGTCATGCAGTGTCCAAGGCAACCTGGTGTAATCACGGAATTCCTGCCAAACCAAAGCCGGCGCCGGTGGGGTTCCTGATGTTATTCTCACCCTGTGGAGAGCTGCCCACTCGCAGGCTATCACACACTGGGTACCCAGAGAAATACAATATTCATGCCAGTTCATTTCCCACTGCGCAAGCGGGCTGCTGGCAGGAATACTGCAACATCCTTGGTGTGTGGTTTTCTTTAGCCCTCAGCGCTATATTAATTTGTGATGTTCCTGAAATTGCAGCTTACTGTAATTGTTTGGCTCGTACCTGCTGTGATGGAAAACGACCTTGAAAAATTTGTATTCACTTCATAAAAATGTTTCCTCAATAGGTGGGTCAGCTGGTTCAACTTAGTTACAAGACGCACTCAAACGAAAATGCTGAACACTTCACAAAAGCGGTTCTATGGCTTGTAATCATAGGGGGACATGTTGTGCTGTACGGCACCCATCTTTCAAAGGTGCTTTACGGTGCCTTTGTCTAATAACACTATATAGAACAATTACAGGTACCATATGACACTTCACTGTTTTTACAGTTTAGAGCCTGGGCGCCCCCGAGTGGTACCAGATAATACTGTGGACACGTCAAAATGCTTCTAAATGACACTTTTACTTTAAAAAAAAATGCTTAAACAAAATGTTGGCTCAAAACACGCAGAATCCTGAACTAAATGCTACTGAAAATACATTACCTGGAATATTCCTATGCATATGAGGGCAAAAAGGTTAAGAGCCACTGCTTTAATGTGTTATCCTCTGAAAATACACTGCAGGCTATTTTAACATAGTGTTTAATTCTCTTCCCGATAAAGTGAACTACACTCTACTAAGATGAAGATCCTTTAGAGAACCCCAAAGGTACAATACAGGGACCTCAAAGGTTCTCAACTGGTTCTTCAAATTAGTTTAGTTTAGTTTAGTTCACAGGGAAAAGAGCCAGTAGAGAACATCTAAAAAACAACACAGGAGCTTAAAACATTCTCTACTGGTTCTCTTGCTTAGCTCAGTTTAGTTGACTGGGAAAGGATCCAGTAGAGCCTCTAAAGAACAATACAGGGCTTAAAATGTTCTCCACTGGTTCTTCAGTGTAGTTCAATTTAATGGGGAAAGAGCCAGTAAAGAACAATACAGGGGCCTAAAAAAATTCTACTGATTGTTCAACTTTAGTTTAGTTTACTGGGCAAAGCACAGGAAAGAACCTACAAACAAACTATACAGGGTCTTTAAAGGTTCTCTTCTGGTTGTCTAGTATAAAACCTCTAGTAACCTTTAGTTTACTGGGGAAAGAAACAGTAGAGAACCATTGAAGAACCATATAGTGGCTTAAAGGGTGTCTATGTGTTCTTCAGCTTAGTTCGGTTTAGTTTTTGCTGAGGAAAGAGCCAGTAGAGAACCTCTAAAGGACTATACAGGAGCTTAAAATGTTTTCTACTGGTTCTCTAGCTTAGTTCAGTTTAGTTGACTGGGAAAGAAACCAGTATAAAACTTTTAAATAGCAATACAGGGCTTAGAACATTCTCCACTGGGTCTTCAGCGTAGTGTAGTTCAGTTTACTGGGGAAATAACCAGTAGAGAACCATTAAAGAACCATACAGTGGCTTAAAGGGCCTCTATGGGTTCTTCAGCTTAGTTCAGTTTAGTTTCTGCTGGAGAAAGAGCCAACAGAGAACCTCTAAAGAACAACACATGAGTTAAAAAAGTTCTCTACTGGTTGTCTAGCTTAGTTCAGTTTAGTTGACTGGGAAAGAAACCAGTAAAAAACTTTTAAAGAACAATACAGGGGCCTAAAACATCCTCTACTGGTTCTTCAACTTTAGTTTAGTTTACTGGGCAAAACCCAGTAGAGAACCTATAAAGACACCATACAGGATATTTAAAGGTTCTTTACTGGTAGTTTAGTATAAACCAGCTTTAGCTTACTTTAGTTTAGTTTGGTTTACTTTACTGGGGAAAGAACCAGTAGAAAACCATTAAAGAACCATACCGGGGCTTAAAAGGGTGTGTATGGGTTCTTCAGCTTAGTTCAGTTTAGTTTCTGCTGGGGAAAGAACCAGTGGAGAACCTCTAAAGAACCATACAGGGCTTAAAACGTTCTCTATGGGTTCTTCAGCTTATTTTAGTTTGGTTTACTGGGGTAAAAATCCAGTATCAAACCTCTTAAGAACTATACAGAGGCTTAAAACCTTCTCTACTGGTTCTTCAGATTAATTTTGTTTAATTTACATAGGAAAGGACCAGTGGAGAACCTCTAAAGAACCAAACAGGGACTTAAAATGTTCTCTATGGGTTCAGCTTATTTTAGTTTGGTTTACTGGGTTAAAAACCCAGTAGAGAACCTCTAAAGAACTATCCAGAGGCTTAAAACCTTCTCTACTGGTTCTTCAATTTTGTTTGGCTTAATTTACTCAGGAAAGAACCAGTAGAGAACCTCCAAAGAACCATACAGGGGTTTAAGAGGTTCTTTGTGTGGAACTAACATTTTTCAGGCACAAAATGAGTAGATTGTTTTCACCCAATAAGCCCGAGTGGTGTGTCTCTTTTTTTCGTTTTTCTGGCTGGAAGATTTGGGTAATGAAGTCATCAGAATGAGGATCGTATAATGAGGCTCTTGGTAACGCCACAAACAGAATAGATCTCAGTGGAATATTAATATGCTGCTAGTGTGGATCAATCAGCATGTAATGAACTAACAAAAATATCTCTCCTGTTTTACCAGTGAACGTGACTCTTATGGTACCTGTGTGATCACAGCACTGAGCATGTTGCAGACAGACAGTACCTGAACCGGGGGTTAATTTGAAGTGCTCTGTATACTGTGCTGATTCCTGTTGAGACATGAAAGATGAGCAGATATATTCAATACCAGTGTGCCACCACCTACCATCAAAGCTGCTTCAGACAGAGTAATGCATGACTGAGGCAGGAGAAAAGGAACAACTCAGAGTGCATGGGAGTTTGGTAATCAGCTTGATTAAACAATTAAAACAATTGGATATATCTTGTGGCTCTCAAGATCCTCTGTGATGTCAAAATCGCGGTGAAAATCGTGTAATGTGACCTAGGCTGTAGGTAACCACAGCGAATCATCTGCCTCCATCTAACCCTATCCTCTGTGTCCTCTTCCCTCACACCAACTGACTTCATGTCCTCTTTCACTACATCCATAAATCTCCTCTTTGGTCTTCCTCCAGGCCTCTTGCCTGGCAGTTCCAACCTCAGCATCCTTCTACCGTTACATTCACTAGCCCTCCTCTCAACATGTCCAAACCATCTCAGTCTTGACATGTTGGGCCCCTGGGACCCAGCCATGTCTGGGTGGGGCTGAGAAGGGGTAAGCGTTCCATATTCACCATCATTGAGTGAGATAGGCTGAAGATAATGCAGAGTAAAAACAGTAACTACATTGTTGAAAAGAACAAATTATGCTGGGGACTGATTCAATTAATTGAAATGTGAAACATAAATAATGCACAACAACAAGGATTCTGTGTGTAAGCTGCACAGGGCAGTGGAGTATGTTGTTAACAAACTCCATCCCTCAGTTTATTTTCTCTAAGGGTCAAGAGGGGCTTGAGCCCTTCCCAGCATGCACTGGGCGAGAGGTGGGGCACACCCTACGGGCAGCTTGAAGTTTCCTGAACACCTGACCTGCATGTTGTTAGACTGTGAGAGGAAACTCAAATGTGGCTGGCTTACTCTGTAATTTAAAAGTGAAGGTTTGGACACTTTTAGTATTTTGCAAAGTTGATGAAAAGATCAAAACAAGAACTCGGGGCGTCGGTGGCTTAGTGGTAGAGCGGGCGCCCCATGTACAAGGCTGTTGCCGCAGCGGCCCGGGTTCCCCCCTTCTCTCTCTCCCCCTTTCACGCTTACCTGTCCTGTCCATTAAAGGCAAAATGCCCAAAAAAAATATTAAAAAAAAAAAAGAGATCAAAACAAGAACTGTTCAATGTGCAAGCTGTGTCAATCAAAGGTAAAATGAAAGCACAGTAAATTACCACTGCTGTCAGGTTCATCACAAAGGAGGTGCTCATTGAAAACCTGGGTTTTGTTCGACCCAATCTCACTGCCAACTCGCCAAATACCAATGCTTGGGCAGTGCCCCTCAGCCTCATATACCGATGCACCAAGGAACCTCTACCGTCAGGTCAAAGGTCAAAGGTCAAATTTATTTATATAGCACATTTAAAACAACTGAGGTTTGCCAAAGTGCTGTACAATCTAGAAAGCACTAAAGTATTAAAATACAACTATAGAAATAGAAAAATACAGTATTAGAGCACACAAGAGTAACAATAGAAAACAAAATAAAGTGCACAATAGGCACAAAATTCAATAAAAACAGTCCATACATCATCAATGTTCGGCTCAACATGCGTCAAATGCTAACGAGTATAAGATGCTTTAAGCAGCTGCCGCAGTGTAAAGAGTAAGAGAGCCTGCACAGTGTGGACAGAAGGAGAGGTGGATGGGTCAAACAAACCACTGACTTTTATCCAGGAGACTGAGGTTTGTGTCCAGTGTGCACCCAAAAGTAAACAGTTATTTTAATAATAATGTAGTGTAGGGTGCTAGTATGTGTTGCAAACTATGCTAGTAACATATGCCAAGTGACGTATGTGACATATGTCACTGGATGCTAAAATGCGTTAGTAACAAATCTATGTGTATTGTTTCCTAAATCTAAGGAAGTAAACCTTAGGGATGAGTGAGTACCCCAATATTTCTATCTGTGTATGTTGAACCAACTACATTATCTGTATCTGTAGTCAAACTGGGCGCTATCCGGGTGTTGGACTGAGTTTAAACTGGAAGGGCAGGGGGAGGGCCTAACCAGGAGTTGTTATTTTAAGCCTGAAATTGATATGGCTTGATCAGGAATTGCTATATTTATTATTTATGAGAGGACTGTTGACAGAACAATGTCAGAATTAAGCTTTAGATCATGTCTGATCACAAAAGTAAAAAATTAAACACGGCTATCCAAATGAGGACCATTATCCAAAGCAGATACTCTTTACTCAGAGTGTTTGGTTTAACCCAGTAAAGCTAAAAACAAAATAAATGTGCTTTGGAAGTTTATTTTGAAGAGACTGTACACATTTAACGAGCAGAAACTGAACATATCCTGTGAAAATAGAAGTTTATTTTGAAAAGACAAATGTTAATTGACACAGCATCCCTGAGTGTCCAAAACTGATGCTGAATGGGCACCTTGAGCGTCATACTTAGACGTGTAGGACCACTGACCATGCTTTGGTATTTGAGTTGGTAATTTTGTGTCATTGTGAAGTAATTTTTTGTCTCCTTTTTGGTAGTTTTGTGTCACTTTATAGTAGTTTTGTTTCTCCCTTCGGTTCGTTTTTTGCCTTCTTGTGGTTGTTTTACGTTTTTGTAGTTATATTTTTTTTTGCATCAATTTGTGGTGTTTTTGTGTCTCTTAGTGGTCATTTTGAGTCTCTTCTCCTCTTCTTCATTGGAGTGACATTTTCCTGGGCTTGTGTTGGCCCTTTCAGTTCCTGGGTGGAGCTGTGGAGGGAGCCAACTGTGAGCTATAGAGATTTCCCGCCCTAACAAACTGTACATGTGCACTTGACAAAAACTCAGAGTTACAGCTCACACAAGGTGGATGATGAAAGTTTGTCTCCTCGTGCCAAACGACCTTTAGCTGGCTGCCTCTAATGAGGACACAAGAAGAGACCTGAAGCCAACAGAGGAACGTGACAAGATGTCTCAAAGCACAGGACAGATACAGTGTGTACTGTATGCTTTCTGCTGCATAATCATAACGTGCTAGCTTTACACTGGAGACGTATGCTTCGCCCTAGTTTAAAGTATCTGGTGCAGTGCAGTGACCATCACTGGGCTGTGGAAATTAATCTTACTTTCATGTTCCATTGATTTAGTCAGGAAAATATTTATTTGGTGTCAAATGTTCAAATGTGAATGTTCTGTCAGTTTCATGTCTGAAAATGAGTCATTTCTACCTTGAACTGCAGTGAAACAAGGAGCAAGATAGAGGAATGATAATAGAATGGTGGGAGTAGGAGAAGTGTTAAAAAGAGATTAAGTACTTTTCTGCTCAGTTAAAAAGAAGTAGAGAGCTGAAGAATAGAGGTTTTATCTGAGTCCTTGAGTTCACAGTAATGTCAGACGCAAGTGGCTCAACTACAAAATCTACTAGAGAAAAACATGGATAGAAGAAAGTCAAAAAAAAAGTCTGTTTTGAGTGTGTTTTCACCAACATCTTGTTCATCAACTCATCAAAAAGCATTAAAATATAATATTTTTCTTACTTATTGTGCCATTTAGGGCTGTATCTCTTTTTTCCACATTTAAAGTGTCTAAATGTTTGTTAGTGTATTTCATGTCATTGTCACCCCAAAAAAGATAAAAAAAAATCCTCAAATAAAATCCTCGTGTCAGCGTGGGTTTCCTCCAGGTACTCCAGCTTCCTCCCACAGTCCAAAGACATGCAGGTTAATTGGTGACTCTAAATTGTCTGTAGGTGTGAATGTGAGTGTGAATGGTTGTCTGTCTCAATGTGTCGGCCCTGTGATAGTCTGGTGACCTGTCCAGGATGTACCCCGCCTCTCACCAAATCACAGCTAGGATAGGCTCCACCCCCCCCGCCAGTCCTAACAGGATAAGCGGAAATAATGTTTGGATCACACAAGTCAGAAACAGTCCTGCACAGCCACCACTGAGCCTAATCTTTCAAGGTATCCTCATACAATGCTTTGGATGGAATTCTATGACTGACGTCACATATTTAAAATGTAAAGTTAGGGAGGTAAAGTTTAGGCAAGTCAAGTTATTGTGGTTTAGGAAAAGAAACATGGTGACAACGTACCTCAGAATGACTCAAAGTTAGGGTTAGTTTGCACGGTTCCGAACACCAGTCTCCTGGTGAAAGTCCTGTGGTTTTTTTTTAAAGATATTTTATGGGCACTTTTTGCCTTTAATTGATGGGACAGTGAAGTGTGAAAGGGTAGAGAGAGAGAGGGAGAGACATGCAGCAAAGGGCCACAAGCTTGTGCAGGGGTCACGTTAACCGGATATTCTTGGTCATTGACCAGTTTTTTACAACAAAAACCGGAAAATCTGAAGAACGTCGGTCATTTTGACCGGTTGCAATTACCACCCCTGCCCACTTTGCGGCAGAGTGCACAGTCAGTGGTTTAAGTGGCTGCCGTTTTCACACTGCAGAGAAAAAGTCATTCATCTGCTTCATGTAGTGTTGTTGACATAACCCCCTGGACACACCGGACATGGAACCGAAGCGCAGCGCCCAGCAGCGGAGGCAGTTTTCAGTCAGCGCCCATGTTCACCTATCTGACTGTCCACACAGGCTGCTGAGCAGAGCGGAGCGCCCGCGGAGTAGAGGCAGTGCTTCAGTTCGGCGTCTGGTCTATTTTTCATGCGAGCCGCAAGCGCTTCAGTCAAACTGGATAGAGCGGATCGTACCAAACAGGAAGTCGGACACAGAAAAGACGAGAGAATCCGGCCAATTTTCAAAATAAAATAACAACAGCACGCACTGAGGAACATGAGGAGAAAATACCGTGTTTATAATTTAAAATAACACAACAGTGCATAACCGAACACATTTTTCAATACCCTAATCACTTCATTACAATTTTAATTTTGTGTCACCGAGCCTATACAGGCATAACTACATAACGCCCTGGACACACTGGACGCGTTAGTGCCGTCCGGTGTGTCCAGGGCGAAGCCTAATGGCACGGGTATGTGGATGTCTGTTCATCTTTTCGTTCATGTCCTTATTAATGCACACTTTATAACTTGCTTGTTGGATTTATTAAAAACGAACGAATGAAAACTAAATGTCTTTGATTATCTTTATTATCATTTAAAAATTAAAATTAAAATGACCAGTAAAAATAGATTATGACCCGATTTTTATGACCCTGACGGTCAAAATGACCGGCGACGAACAAGTCTAGCGCAACGTCTGGGCTGGAGTCGAACCCAGGCCGCTGCGGCAACAGCTTTGTACCTGGGGCGCCTGCTCTACCACTAAGCCACCGACGCCCCGAAAGTCCTGTGTTTTGTAATCCATCCACCACCCCAGCCTCTCACTTTACGGGACCGTTTATTTCTTTACTTCCAGCAGCGCATTGATCATGTGATTGCAGCCTTCCCAGTGCTTCACAATTATACACAAATTACTGACTCATGATAACGTTGGATATGTACAAATTTTGGTGCAATACTTTTTGTATGTAAAACAAAAAAAGAGAGAGAAAAGAAAAGAAGAAAGCTGCACAGCATTCACATGTTTTTAATTAAGATGTCAAGGTGAAGAATCAAACTTTGAAGCTCCTAAATATTCAGTGCAGCCCTAGCGCCATTTAAAAAAAAATGCATTCTGTGCAGGACGAACAGGAAGCCACGTTTCCACCAAGCAGTATGGGGCAGTTCAGTTCAGTACACCTTTTTTCTGTTTCCACTGTGACAAGTCATGGATGGTACCAAGGAACCATTCCATACTGTCCCAATTTTTTGTCTCCCCTTCTGTCGGGTAGCACACAGATCTGGTACTAAAAGATGGAGCTGTGAGCACTGCATTCTTATTGGTCAATAGAGGACGGCCACTCTGCTCAGGGCTGAGTTGTGACTGGTTTTGTAACCACTGTTCAGTGGCAAGTTTTACATTGGTAAACTGTAACTATAAAAGTCAAGGATGTTTTGCTGCCTCTCACAGCAGCTGGAGTCTGAGAAAAAAATTAAATTCACTGGGCCGACTGCCGGAAACTTTTAAGGTGGAACGTTAACTTGTAATGTTACTCAATACATGATTTGACAGCATGAATCCATCAGCACACCTTTAATTTCAATATGACAACTTTGACCATTACTTTAGTTTGATTGTCTCTGTTGGATGACACAGACTTTTAGTAATGAGTGGGAGCAGTGAGTGACAACAGCCCCGCCCACATTGAAGAGTACTGTTTGCAGTGGAAACGCTAAGCGGACCTAGGGTCTAGGTACCATGTCTGAAGGGTTACTTTTGGTTCCAAAGATACCATACTGGAAATGTTTGGTTCACATGGGGCTTCAGTAAGTGAATGTTATTTTACTTACCGCCTGCTACATAAACAGAATCCTACTCTGTTCAAACAACACAGTTTGGATCAAGGTTCATTTATAAATTCCCCAAAAATCATTAATAATGCCTTGTTTGCATACGGAGACAGGAAGTTCAGTGGAATGAGTCTCCGCTCTCTTTTCACAGATATTAAAAGATGCACCACTGCAGGCAGCACCGAGCAGTGGTGTCATCATGGTGGGTGGCTTCTACTCGACTGCTTCACATCTCAGCTGTTTATTCAATCTTGAGCCATTAGTCAACCCGGTCACAGTCTGATTTGTATTCTGGTCATTTTAAACATTGAGTAAACTGTGGCAGAATAATTCCCCACATATCAGAGTCGACATTAAGCCTCGCGCAGAGTTTCGATAATGAGTAATATCCCCATTTGTCCACATGATTTAAAAATTGATGGGGAAATATTCCATTATAAGAATAAATGTGTTCAGTGTGACCCAACTTAACGTCTTTTCGACAGGAGAGAATGATGAATGATGAAATTAAATATTTCACTTTCCACACAGTATTTTTTAAAGGTAAATGCACACTGAATCACAGAAGGTAGAAAGAGAGTGCTGCGGTGACAGCTGAAAATGAGAAAACCCTCAATTTAAAAGAGTCAAATCATCAGTCAAGGAGGTTTACGTGACACCAACAGCAGTTGAGGCTGGTTTTGGTAATTGTGGGGAAAAAATACAAATATACAAAAATACAATTGTGGAAGAAAAAAAACACACTTGTACTTTTTTACCTCTGTCAACAAAGAACTTAGGCCAGGCCTGGAGCTATTGGGCCACTGCAGTTGACAGACCGAACCCTCCACGTGTCATTGCTAAGGCCCGCCCCTTTGGGGGAAAGAAACCAAGTATATTAAATGACGGCTGATGCACAATCTCTAATTTTATGGGCGGTATGAGCTATGACCATTTATGTATTAAGAGAACCGGATACAGTGTTGGCGGTGGGACCCCATTTATTCCTATGAAAGTTGCTCAGTGATGAATGAAGCCAAAAAAGCTCTGTTTTAGCAGTGTGAAATTACCCGGATGATGCCCAGTGCTCCCTCATGACTGAGCCGATAGAGCAAGTGCAGTAGAGACTTCCGCCAGCCAAGCTCGCTACTTCCGGTTTAGCACTTTGCTAACTTGAATGGAAATAAAATAATGTGATCTTGCAGCTTTTCTAGACTTTGCAAATGTTATCAGACCAAGTGGATTACATCCTGATAGTAGAATGGATCATTTCACAGGGGTTCTCTCCCAGTGTAAGTCTATAAGAAAAAGTCTTTTTGGGCCCAAAGGCATCACTTGACGGACACGGCAACTTCAGCTTCAGCTTCAGATTAACTTCAAATCCCGCACACTTCTCGGACGTGGGTATACCACGTGCTGTGTTACTGAAGCTGCGATGATGGAAGGTTACAGTCGACAGCACTAGAAATAAAGGGATGGTGTCCACTTGGGTGCTCTTTGGCCTCTGGGCCTGAGAGAACTTTTTGGGTACATTGGAATGGACAGCAGCCAATGTTTATTTAATAACATGGCCCGCGTTCCTTTTATCTTTATTTTTCATATAAAATATATTCCAACCCAAGGCTGACCACAGTCACCTGAGTCAATCAAGCATCCTCATATTCTATAATTGTGCACCAGCTATTGACCCTTTCGACAAGTGAGGACCAGATTTCACTGCGCATGTGTTGTATTTAAATGATGGGATGTGATATGGCGCCGAAACATATCTTCTTTTCAGCCTCTTTGAAAGAAACACGCCAGTGTAACTAAAATTCAGCCTAGATGTTGGAACAGATTGCTTATTTACAGCCAACGCTTTGCCTAATGACGCCTGTTGACTCAATCAGTGGCAGTAAGACAAACAAACATTTGTTTAACAAGAAATAAAGGCATCAAAATTCTAATCCAAACACATTAAATTGCACTGACATTTATAGAATCTTGCATGCTTCGCAAAGTGCCCGTATGTGCTGTTCTGGTCCAGCTGCACAGGAACTCTACCAACTTTGAAAAAGAACTAAACCCAAGGAGCTCATATCCCTTACTTTTAAACAGAAAATGGAAACTCCTCCTGCTGACATATCAAAGTTAGACCATAATCGGCAGAGACAATATAAAAATACCCCACAAATAATAATATAGACTCTTCCTGAACAAATTAAAAAAACCCTTTGTGCTCTAGTCAACATGGTACAGTCTGAGTCCCCTCTAATTTAAAACCCATTGGAAGCTCTCACTTCCTGTTTGGCAGTTTGGACCCATGAACAACAGGTAATATGGACTAACAAACATTTCAGTTACTTGAAGTCATATAATAAGTATGGTTATTTGATTAAGAACATGAATGATGACAGTATGCATATTGAAATGATCTGAAACTACTTTTTTCACCGGGTTAGCATGCTAAACCCACTTGTGCTAACTGTGCTAACACAAGTCAGCCAGAGAAGCCTTCAGGTACACTGTTTAGCAACACACCTATCTATTGGTAGGTAGGAAGGAATAAATCATAGAGCTGCAGATGCTAGAATGAATCTAACAATGTGCAGCCTACAGCTATATACAGAGCACAGCTTAGCCTCATGACAGTCTTAAAGGGCAACTTTGGTGTTTTCCAACCTGGACCCCATTTTCTCATGTTTTTGTGTCCAAGAGACAAATGAACAACAGTTTTTGAAATTGGTTCAGTTTTTAGTGAGACAGCTGCAGCCACAAAACACGCTGCAATGTTACCACTTGGGGCAACTGTACATTGTCATTTTACATCTGCTAATAGTGCTTGTTTTTGCCACTGACAGGTTCAGATTGTTATTCCAAGTGTTTGACATCATAATGAAAGAATCTCTACAGAGATAGACCTTTTTTGTTGAAGAGAAACAGCCTTGAAATCACCATTGCTAAAGCCACCAGACTCCATTTAAAAAAGCAGTAGTTTTATCATAATAAAATACACTTCATTCAAAGTCCACAAAAACAAATTTAAACTCACAAAAGCTGTCTTGGCCGATCTTTCCATTGTTCTAACAATCACCAGCTGTGGTTTGGTTGAATTAAACCCTATATTCACCCAGTTAGATGTGAAAACATGCTGCCTCTATACACACTTAAATTACTGTTTATTTGAATGGATTCTGGTGGGTTTGGTGATGGCGATTTTGGGGCTGTTTAGGTTTAAACAAAAAGGATCTTACTCCTTACAACAAAGGCCTGTCTCTGTACGGATACTTTACATAATGTTGTTAGACACTTATAATAATTATCTGAGCCTGTCCGTGGCAAAAACAAACACTTTTAATGGACATACATTGAGGCTGTGCAGTTGCCCCAGGTGATTATACTGTGGCCTGTTTTGCTGCTGCCAGCTGCAGCCTTCTCTCTCAATACTGGACCAGTTAAAAAAAAAAAATCTTCCCACTAGTTACTGAGACACAAACATCTGGGAGTTACCCTTTGAAGGCAAAACGTGAGACTCTAATTGATACTAAGTGGACAGAAGTAGTGAATAATATATATGTGGGTGCTATGGTTATAACCCTAACTGACAATTAGCAAACTAGTTAGCTTGGTTGCTAATGGGACAATAAGTTGACATTTTATTCAAGACATGATTCCTGTCTCATTACTGTGTGCCTCTTCTGTAAACCTGATTTTGCCAGTTATACTGCTAGTGTGACCAGATATCGTCATGCTAACTGTTTCTTTAGTGTTATACAGCAAGTTCTGTACTGATTTTATAGACTGAAGGAAAGTGTGTGGACACCTGAACCTTACACCCACATGTGACTCTGTAATATTTCACTTTCTTTCTGCTGGTTTTTAACCTGGTTGCAGGGATTTACTCCCATTTGGGCTCAAGAGCATTAGTGAGGTTGGAAGGTGATTTTGGCTGATACGGTCTGACTTGCAGTTGGCATTACAATTTGTCCTGAAGGTGTTGGATGGGGTTGAGGTCACGGATCTGATCTGCAGGCCAGTCAAGTTCTTCCAACCCAAACTCAAAACTATTTCTTTAAAGACCTGACTTTGCGCGCGGATGAGTTGTCACATGGAAACAGGAAAGAGCCTTCCGAAAGTTGTTGCTACAAAGTTGGGAGCACAGTTGTCAAAATATTCTTTTTCCTTAACTGGCACTAGGTTGAGCAGCCCAAACCATGAAGAAACATCCAGAATACACAAAAGTATGTGGACAGACAAACACAGACTGTACGCCACAGTCTTCTGCCACTAAATCAAGGTTCACTTTAACCATACAGGTGGTATTTCCGTGCAGTAATGTGCATCCTCCTCTCTGCTGGTTTTGAACCTGGTTGCGGGGATTTACTCCCATTCAGGCACAGGAGCATTAGTGAGGTTCAACGGTGATGTTGCGGTCCAACGGCAGTTGGCACTACAATTCGTCCTTAAGGGGTTGGATGGAGTTGAAGTCAGGGATCTGATCTGCAGGCCAGTCAAGTTCTTCCAATTGGCCTTTATGACTTTGTGCACGGACGAGTTGTCACATTGAAACAGGAAAGAGCCTTCCCAAAATTGTTGCTGAAAAGTTTGATGCACTGTTGTCTAAAATATTCCTTTTCCTTAACCTGGGGCTGATTGGCTTTCTTTGACCTTTCTTTGACCTTTCGTAGGCTCAGTCACTGGTATCTGTTCATTTATAAAGCCATACTGGGTAAACTCTCTTCGTATATTTGTACTTAGATTGATCAGAGATCTTACTGTAGCTACAGCAGAGATCTTAACACTTAGTTTTGCTGTCTGTTCCTGGTGCGCAGACTGAGCTGGGAAAAGAAAGCCTGTATGTGCTCTGCTCCTCTCACTTGGTATAACCTTCAAAAGGATTTGAAACTACATGAGTCGGTCTCTCTGCCTGATTTTAAAGCTCTCATAAGTACAAGGATGAATGAGTCGGTTGGGTCTTGTTATTGTGCGTAGGTGTTCTAATGTTTCTACATGTTACTGTGCATGTTTTATGTTTTTTAATGTGTGGTTGTTTGGCTGTAGCATTTTGTATGCTGGTGTCTCAGCCAGGTCTCCCTTGTCAAAGAGATTGTTGATCTCAACAGGACTTACCTGGTTAATTAGATAAAAATAAAGGTTGACCAGCCTTAACCATGAAAAACAGCCACAGACAAAAGAATACACAAAGGTATGTGGACAGACAGACACAGACTGTGCCCCTCAGTCCTCACTTTAACCATACAGGTGGTATTTTCATGCAGTAAGAAGCGTCTGTCAGGTCTGCACTGCTCAGGAGAAATTTTGTTCTGTTCTTCGGTTTGAAGGGTTTTATCATGCGGGATCTGTTATTACTGTACAGCAGTAAGAGTATACAGTACCTCAGATCAGCAAGCTTAATATAGAAGCTCCTCTGAGGCAGTTGAGGTGAAAGACCCATTTTCTTCACAGCAGTGTCTGCTGTAGTGGCTGAAAGCAGCTGCAAGCAGCGGGGAAGGGAAGTGAGATCGATACTCTTTCAGCATAGTTAAAATATCCCCTTAATAAGAGATTACAAAGCTGGAAGTGTTACAGGGTGCTGTGAGACTCACCTCTCAGCCTCCATCTGCATCTCGCTGTGTCCAGATGTGATTGCTTCAGTTCATATTAGTTCTATTTATTTGATTTCCACTGGTCATTAAATCATAGATAATGTTCGTTTTTTTTTTTTCAAATCTCCTGAGCTCTATGCAATTAAAGGTCATGAGCACCCAGTGGTTCTCTTGATTATAGCCTTCATTCTAATTGGTGAGCGATTCAAACTGGTGCAGAGACTGGGTAAAAGGTCAAATGCATTTCAGGCAGTGGCAGCAGTATAAAAGGTGTGGGCTGCAGAAGAAGGGCAGACTATTATTAATTTCATTGTACTGAACGTCTTTATATGTAGTGTTGGATCCTAAGAACTCAACTGTTGCTGAGGAGATATTTGGCTTTGTCTGAGCCAGTGTGTGTCCCAGCCCAGCCCGCACAGCAGCATCACTATCAAACCAGTTGGATTACAAAATAGGGACGAGACATTTAAGGGTAAGTTTAGTATTTCTTTAACCTGGGCCCAATTTTTCCATGTTTTTGTGCCCAAGTGATGAATTGGAAAAACATTTTTCAAAATTGGTCCAGTATTGAGTGGGACCTGTATTGAGAAGCTGCAGTGTAACCAGTCATGGCACGTTCGCACCATCAATTTACATCCAGTAAAAGTGCTCGTTTTTGGCACCAACACATACCAATTATTATTTCAAGTGTCTGGCAACACTGTCGAAAGGATCCCTACCGATATGGATGTATTTGGATGAAGTGGATGTCAATTGACGGCCCCAAATGGTTGTAAATCTGTTTTGTAGCTTATAGCAGCAGCGCTCAGACTCAATGCTGAATCAAGTCAAAAACTGTTGTTCCCATTTGTCATTTAGACACACTACACAATATCAGCCTGATTAGCCGGGTGCTGCGTCGTACAGTGTCGGCTCACTTCGTGAATGACAATAAGTGTCGTATGTGAGAATCCGTCTTTTTATCTCCTGTAGTGCGTCATAGTAGACGACAACCAACGCAACATCTGGGATGCCTCGCGACGTCCTGACAGAAAGTCTAGCATGTTTGATTTTCTCTTTCTCGTTCATGACTACTCCCATCACAGCTGTGACTTTGACCAATAGGAACACAGAGCGATCTGCTGCTGCGGACAGCTGTATGGCAACAACACCCCAGCCTTTTAGATATTTCCACCAGGGATGTAAAAAAGAAAAATGCTGGCGTGAAACAGCAGAGGCCTTTTATCAACCTGCTGAGTACTGCCATCAGCATCAAGATAGCAAAGAATATTATTTCTTCATAATGGAGCATATAAAGGAATTAAAATTTTAAAAATAGAGGCTTTTACTCACCACAACTGCAGAGGCTACCAGTTTCATCTGAAATAGACGACATTATAAATGGGCCATTATTTATCATTCCCTCTGTATTTTTATATTTTTACTGCCCCTGTATGCCTTGTTAAATTTAATCCATCGCACCGTCATTTCAAACTCAACACTTCCTGTATCTGTTTCAAATTAAAAGCCCATTATAATTTTAGTTGAGAGAATCCCTTCATTTTTCTAACAAGGCTTTTATTGTTTTTACGCTACTACAATAACGTTTCAGCTGGGACACGGACAGCCATAGTGACTGAAATAATATTAATAATAAAAACAGAACAAGAATAATCTGATGACATCACACACGTCGTGAAAGACGACCAGCGATGATTGGCCGTGAACCAACGTGTAGTCTGTCATGTCTGTCAGTCAAGTCACTGCAAGATTTTATGACACCACAATCGCATAATCTGACAAAGGTACCATTGGAGCGGGCAAACATGTCGCGTACTTAATGCTGTGGTTATATTCTATATTCCAGCTTTTGTTTGAAGCCTCTGTGCTCACTGGCAGGGCAGCATGACATGATGAGACACACACACTGCCTTCCTACATCATCAGTGTGTGTTTACCCTAAAAAGACTGGATGATTTCAGTGTCAAATCAAGTGTCTGTATCAAGCACAGCTATACCTGTGTGTGCTGAAAATGTACATTTACTCCTGGGAAATGTGAACATGAATTGGCTTTTCACCGTCAGCACTTGGCATCTCAAGGTGCTAAAATCAATCAAGTAGCAGGAGCTGACACACCTGAGGGTGTACCACCTGCATAGGGTGTCCTCCTCCTTCATGTAAGCAATACATCATAATCAAGATGAATAAAAATATTTTGTTTTAGATCTTGAGACAAGAAACCGGCATCGCAGCCTTTGTGGTAAACGCTCCAGAGCTGCGATGCAACGTGGCTTGTGACATAAAGCATGACATATTTTTTCCACATATCACTTGAAATATAAGAAGTGATGATTTTGGATTCTTTGTCAAACAAATATCAATAAAAACTGAGTTGTTGTGGAGGTGCTGACAGGAGCTTAAAACCACTCGCTCACCCCTGGATGCACAGCAGCTGGGGAGAATTTGCTGTCAGCACAGTGGTGACTTAAGCAAATCACTGAGAGGTGCCAGGTGAGGTCTGTGCTTGACATGCGGGCCGGGGGAGAAGTAAAATGAGAAGCACTCCCACTGCTGAGAGTGATGAATGATAGATGGCATACAGAGATGTGCTGCTGAAACACATAATCCTTCTATTCAGTGTCATTTAAAAGGAAAATCAATTCTCTTGAGTAGCAGGTGAAGCTGCTCCATTTTCTGTCTTCAGCCGAGGACACAGAGCGGCATCAGTGATGTTTTTAAAAAGAAACAGCACTAAATGATCAAGCACTGTATATCCACTTACATGTCTTTGGATTCTCTCTTTCAGGAATACCAAATTGACATCATCTTTGCCCAGACGTGGACAGACAGCCGTCTCAGATACAACAGCACAATGAAGAAACTGACTTTGAACAGCAATATGGTCGGACTTATTTGGCTGCCAGACACCATCTTCAGAAACTCCAAGACTGCAGATTCTCACTGGATTACAATGCCTAACCAGCTGCTCAGGATATGGAACGATGGGAAGATCCTTTACACTTTAAGGTAAACACGGCCACTTTATTCCTGGGAAAGTAAAACCTGAGCTTCTCTTTATGAGTGGAGGGCTTCAGTGAACAAAATACAAATCAGAGCATATGCAGAATTTATGTTCGGCATACCCAAGCAAGTTTTTAGGTGAAAATATTATAATTATGATAATTATTAATGAACAGAACTACCGCTGTGACAAAATCATCACACACAGCTTATGACTGTGAGTTAGAGTGTACTGTTAACTACATGTTGATAATCAGAAGAATTAGTGTTACTCTAGTTGTGGTCATCAGGTTTGTCTGTCTTTGTAGTTTATTTTGTGACAGGAATCAGGACAACCTCAGTATTTAGGGAGAATTAATGGATGATGTAGTTAGTTTTAGAGGCATAAATGTGTCCCTTACAGGTTTGCTTTCATATATGCACCTCATTGTATTTTGTGCAAGAGCTCTGATGCTGACATTTTTTGTCACACTGGCGTCATTGCTCTGTGCATGACAGTGTTGTCCAGTTTGTAGGTCCATCACTTTGGTCCAGCCTGAAATAGCTCAACATCTATTGGATGGATTGCCTTTTATTCATAATATAGACATTCATGGTCCCCAGAGGATGAATCACACTGACTCTGGTGAACCCTTGAATTTTCCTTTAGAGTCACCATGAAGGTCTTATTGAAGGTAAATATTAGTATTTAAGTATCGTCTGGCTTGCCGTTTAATTGGGGACAGGAATATATGATAAATTGTGACAACTTTGGTGATTTCTACACATTTCATTCAGCGCCATCATCAGGGTCAAAAGGGCAGCACATGGTGCAGTGGTTAGCATTCGGTCTAGGGATGCACCGATCCGATATCTGGATTGAATATCGGCCCCGATATCATCAAAATAGATGGATCGGGTATCAGAAAATGCAACATATACCTGAGGCGATGCTTTCCTCTTAAATCTATTGCGACACAAGCTACGTCATACGTCGTGGAGCGAAGGAGAGAATCTGCCGTGTGGAGATATTTCACACTATTTCAACTGCTGTTGCTCAATTGTTTTGTTAAAAATAAGCTATAATAGCTTTTTAGGTGAACCATGGTATCAGATCAGTATCGGCTGATACTCAAAGCCACCGTATCGGGATCAGTATCGAAACTGAAAAAGCTGGATCGGTGCATCTCTAATGCGGTCATGAGGCGCAGGCTGCCAGGTTTACCCAGCTCATGACACTATGAGGCCCCCCTGTCTTTTTGACTGACACATGCTGTTGGTCTGTCCCAGATCGCCTCCTTTTTCAGAAGCTGAGTCCAGAGTTGTCTTTCTTCTTAGATGAAAATCCAAAAAAGCTGAACCCCTCTAGTGTCTTAGATGCACAATAAGACCATTTTCTCCTGATATCTTAGCTGTTCCTCGCCCCTGTTTGTTCAGTGCCATTAAAGTGTTGGTACGTGACGCCTTGGTTTTCTCCCCAGAAGTTATTGTAAACAGACTTTGTGATTTGATCAATCTTCAAGGTGTTTGTGATAAAACTTTCCATTCCATTTTGGTGATTGTGATGTTTGAACTTATTGAAGACATTGCATTAGCTGTGTCCCATTCCATTCTACTTATTTATTCTAACTTTCAGTATGAAATGTTGTTTACTTTGGAAAAGTGGAAAATTATGTTCACTAAAAGATGTCAGTGTGATTGGGAAATGAGGTGCTGATGGACACTGTTGTCTCACAAAGCAATGCACAACAGAAATGAGAAATTACGCCCAGTGATGACAAAACTCCTGGGTCATGTTGGATAACAAAACAACAATTATTTTCTTTATTAATCATTTAGTTTGTGAAATCCACCCTCGGGGCTGACAAATGAAGCCAGTGCCAAAATGCAAAAACTGCAGCTCTTTGAAGAGCTACTTGAGGCCAGAAGCAAGTCTGTCCCCATATTAAATCATAGATGGAGGTAGCTACCGTGACCTCATCCATTAGTTTGTAGAGTCCCATCATGAGGCCTCGTGTTCAGCATTTCAACCATCGCCATCTTGAACCAGAGGTGGCCAGGAGGGTGGAGCTGTGGAGGAGCGAGGGGTGGATCTGACTGAGAAGCTGAGGACACTATCAGCAGACAGCCTGTCACTCAAAGTGGCCCGCGCTTAATCATGCATAACTTTTATATAATGTAAACAGCAGTGGTTGGTGCAGTGGTTAGCATTGTCGCCTCACAGCAAAGGAGGCGAGGGAGGGTTCCTGGGGTGGGGGAGCCCTTCTATGCAAAGTTTGCATGTTCTCGGGGCGTCGGTGGCTTTGTGGATATAGCGGGCGCCCCATGTACAAAGGCACCGTCCTTGCTGCAGCGGCCTGTGTTTGACTCCAGCCTGCAGCCCCTTGCTGTGCCCCATACCCTCTTTCTCTCCCCCTTTTACGCTAAAGTCTGTCCTATCCATTAAATGCAAAATGCCCCAAAATAAATCTTTGTGTCAGCGTGGGTTTCCTCCAGGTACTCCAGCTTCCTCCCACAGTCCAAAGACATGCAGGTTTACTGGTGACTCTAAATTGTCCGTAGGTGTGAATGTGAGTGTGAATGGTTGTTTGTCTCTATGTGTCAGCCCTGTGATAGTCTGGTGATCTGTCCAGGGTGTACCCCGCCTCTCACCCAGTGTCAGCTGGGATAGGCTTGTGCCCCCCACGACCCCCAACAGGATAAGTGGTTATGAAAAATTAATGAATGACCCCTCTGTACATTCGTCATGAATGTTGAAATTACCTATAGACCAAAACTGTTTTTT
The DNA here is from genome assembly GCF_011397635.1 of Epinephelus fuscoguttatus. Classification (NCBI taxonomy): domain Eukaryota; kingdom Metazoa; phylum Chordata; class Actinopteri; order Perciformes; family Serranidae; genus Epinephelus; species Epinephelus fuscoguttatus. The sequence continues at coordinate 38,448,207 of NC_064761.1, forward strand.
TTAACCAGGCTGCAAACATGTTTATATGTGCTGTTAAGTTAAGCAAAACATGGAGATCTTTGAGCAATAACTCGCTTCTGGAGCCAGACTCGTTTCACAGTTTGAGCAGCTGCAGTTTTTGACACTTAATTTTTCAGCCCTGGTGGCTGCTGCATTGGTTCAAACACCAGACTTTACAGTAGAAATAAACATGTTTACAGCCTGGTAAAAAAAAAAATGGTTTTGGTTTTTATAGCTAATTTCAACATTCATGACAACTTTACTGTATTTTGGTAAAACTCACCCATTTACATTTTATTCAGGCTTAAAGTTGCGCCTAATGAAGGGCATGGTCACTCTGAGTGACAGCTGCACCCTCTCATCCTAATATGGTCACCTCTGGTGCCAATGAACTAAGATGGCAAAAGCCAAAATACCAAACTTGAGCAAGTTCTCTAGAGTTTAAGGTGGTGTTTGCCTGTTTTGTCCAGACCCAAAGATATTTAGTTCACAATAATTTAAATCACAGCAAATCCTCACATTTCAGAAGATGGAGTCAGGAAATGTTTGGTGTTCTTGAAAATTGACCGAACAACTGTACAAAATACTAAAACATTTTAATTTTCTGTAACAAACTCCAAAAACACTCTGCTGTAAAGAATAAAATGTTGATACAGTATGAAAGTAACAGTAACAGGCTAATATGGTTTGGTGATCTTGGCTCCCTGCACATTTACTTCCAGTAAATATACTGTATGTTGTCTGATTTGTGAGATATTATATCATCTTGTATCCGAGAGCTGCATCAACATTTTCTCTTGATTCTTATAATTACATCCCTGAATTTCTATCTCTTCTGTGCAGTGTAACCATTTAAACCTCCCCTTCGGAATCAACAAGTTTTATTAATCAACCCATCAGTTTATATTGTAGCAGACTTTAGCTGTCTCAGAAATTTATGCAAAACAATTTGTGATGCAAACATCTCTCCAAAAAGAGCAGCGCAAAAGCAATTAGCCCCTGTCATTACCAATTGTAAGTGCAAATTGCCTGCTTGAGCTTTAAGACCAATTTACTAAGGCAGCCACCCTCGTGCCCTCAAGCACTCTTTGTAATTGGAGCACTCGACATTAATATAAACTGCTCCTTCAGTAATAAGCATCTCTAGACTGCCCTCAATCTTTTTGGCACTGTCCTTATGTTGTGAGACATCTCCAGATATTTAATTGATAATGTGAAGGACTTTTCTGTCTTATAGTGGAATGTATTGTACATGTGGGAGGCAGATTTAGGCGAGCACTGTACAACTTTTTTGCTGTGGTGTTTTCAATTCATGTCAGTCTGTAAAACATTGTTTTAGACCTTGGGGAGTGCAACAATTCACACAGAGATAAAACATTTCCGCAAGAACAGAAAACTTGTATGAGCAGGCCAAGCCACAACAACAGCCAGCTAGATGCTCCCTCATGCAGCTCTATTGATACTGACTCTATGGGAGCGTGCAAACTTTGAGGAGTAATATCCGCTGATGGCATGAGAGAAAGACAATGAAATGTCATTTGGTATTAATTGTGCATTGGCTTGGCCGCAGTAAACAGAGATGACATTTTGTGATATCTACGCTTCTCCCACATGCATTGCATTGTTCCAGTTCCATGCTTTAATGAGGTCTAAAGATCACACCAAAATTAGAGCACAAAGATTTATTTCTCCACTTTTTTCTTATTATCCTGTTGTTTGTGTCCATTCTGGAACATTATATAAATAATTTCAATCTAATTGCCAGAAAAAATGTTGGCATTGTTTCTGCAAACTACAGATAGGTCACATACTATTATGTAACTTTAGATTTCTTTACATTTCAGTAACACTGTGGTTAATATGTGGTTATGTTTAGGCACATAAACCACTTGGTTATGGTAAAGAAAAGATCATGTTTTGGCTGAAAATACAGTAACTTCATTGCACAAAATCTACCAGAAAAGCCGCATCTGTTGCTAAAAAACCATCTGCGCTTGGTGCCTGAAAAGCTGCTGGAATTGCAATGATTGGTCGCTAAGAAACACCCACATTTGGTGCCACAAAAGCTGCTAGAAATGCAGCAATAAGTTGCTAAAAAATACTCATGTTTGGTGCCACAAAAGCTGCTGGAAAGACAGCAATGGGTCACTAAAGACACCCACACTTAGTGCCTCAAAATCTGCTGGAAATGAAGTGATTGGTTGCTAAAATCACCCATGTTTGGTGCCACAAAAGCAGCTGGAAAAGCAGCTATGGGTCCCTAAAAAACATGTTTGGTGCCACAAAAGCTGCTTGAAATGTGGCAATAGGTTGCTAAAAAAACACCAATAGACCAATAAACACCCAAGTTTGGTGCCACAAAAGCTGCTGGAGACATTGCAGTCGGTCACTAAAAAGCATTCTCATTTGGTGCTTCAAAAACCAGTGAAAATGCAGCGATTGGCCGCTAAGAAAGTTTGGCGCCAAAAAGCTGCTGGAAATGTGGCAGTGGGTTGCTAAAAAACACTCACGTTTGTTGCCTCAAAAGCCGCTGGAAATGCAGTGATAGATGTAAAATAAAACATATCTGGTGCAAGAAAAGCACAATAGCTGCTGGAAATGTGGCGGCAGGTCACTAAAAAACACCAACGTGCCGTTTCTAACATTAAAAGCTGTTAGAAATGCAGTGTTGGGTTGCTAATAAACACATTTGGTGCCATTGGTGGTAATGAGGTCTACGTCATTAGAAATGGTGATATGATATCGTACATATGTAACATACAAATGCAACGTATCTGTGGTTTGCAGAAACTTACAATGCCAACATTTCAGTCTGGCAACTGGGCTGAGTATTTACAAATATACTCTTTGCTTCTGAGGGGACAAAACCATTTTGGAAAAATGCAACCCATCCTTTAGCCACCAGAATCCTGTTTTCAACATACTGTCTTTCATGCCGTCTCGGTTGTTTTCTCAATCAGGAGGTGGTCTGTACTGTAAATTCTGGATTCATTTTCAAACTTGTTTATTCAGGCTGATGTGTGAAACCAGCCAGTCTGTTTCATCATGTTTTGAAGAGGTCAGGGAACCCTTAATGCCTCCTGTAGCCTCTGTTCCCACTGAGATAAGAAATGTATCTTGCGTTCTTTAACTGCTTTATAATTGAAGGTCAACAACATGCATAATTACATCCACAGGTTTAGCTGGTCTTAAGGGACAGCTGGCCTATAGCTGCATCACAGACAGAGTATGCACATGATAATTGCACTGGGGCAATTTTCTAAGAAGTTTGTTGATCCATTATCATTGTTTAAAGGAAAACTTCACCATAGAACCTGTTTTCCCAGGTTTGTCTTCCAATGACCAATAGGAACAGCAATTTTTTTTAAAATTGGTCCAGTATTGAGAGAGAGCTGCGAAACAGGCAACAATGTAACCATTCGGGGCAACTGTGCACCATTAATGTACGTCCACTTAATTGTTACAAGTGTCTGACAACATTATGGAAAGGATCCTACAGAGAAATAGAACGTTTTCCTTTGCTTTATTCTGTGTGTCATTGTGTCTTGCTCAGGGAGAAGTCTCATTCCAGTCTTTCAAGAGTTGAGTTTTTGCAGGAAGACATTGTTGGATACATGAATGCGGAGAAGACTTTGGTGTGTTTGATGAAAGAAAGAACAGCTTGTTGTTATCTTCAAGTTTTTCAATGTCATGGCGGAATATCTAGGTAATTGTGACTATGTGGATTGTGTGTGAGCCCTTTGATTTCAGTGGCTGCCCATATTTATTTGCGCCAGAGTATACGGATGAAGAGCGAAGGACAAGAAGAGAGGGGCGAGAGGAGGATGAACCAGCTGCTGCAGGGCCATGAAGCTCAATAGATGGGTGGTGTTCCTCTCAGTGCTGTGACCTTTTGTCCACAAAGGAAGAATGTCTATGTTGTGAACAGTAGGATCAATTGCTGCTTGATAAGTGTGGTCTTGATGTGTCCAGGGACAGTAAAGAATGGTAAAGACAAACATTTAATTTCTCTGTAGAGTCCTTTCCATAGTGGTGTTAGACACTTATCACAACCAGAGCTTGTCAGGGCCAAAAAAGAAACTTTAAGTGGACATATACTGGAGCTGTACAATTGTCCTGAAGGATCGATGCCTGTTTCGCCGCTGCTGGCTCCAGCTCTTTGCGTAATACTGGACCAATTTCAAAAATTGTTGATCCCATCAGTTACTTACACAAAAAACATGGGATAAAGGATCTAAGTTGGAAAAGAGAAATTTCCCTTTACGTACACATGGTAGCAGAGCAGTGGTAAAAATCAGGACATACAATGTCACATTGTCTCTTCACTCCAGTGCCTCCCAGTCCTAGTCCACAGTGAGTACAGCTGGTCACTCATCACTGTGTCTCTCAAGAGTTCTGTGAATTACAGGCGACTGAAGGCTGTCAAAGGCCTGTCCATACTGTAATTACTTGGTTGCCACTGGAGGCTGATAAAAATCATAGAGGTCCACCTTTCATTTTTCAATTAAGAGTATTGCTCACATAGACATTCTGTCATTTAATATAAACTTTACAGTGACATTGTATTGTTTGTTTTAGGATTTGAACATACAGGATGCAATGAATAATTGTTTATTGGCGATTAATCTGTAGATTATTTTCTTGATAAATCGATCAGTTGTTTTTTTTTTTTTTGGTCTATAAAATGTCAGACAGTGGTATAGTTGTGGTTCCGTCCGGTGTTTCCAAAGCCCGAGATGAGGTACTCAAATGTCTTGTTTGTCCACAACCCAAACACATTCAGTTTACTGTCATAAGGGAGTAAAAAAACAGGAAATACTCACATTTAAGAAGCTGGAATCATAGAATCTTTTTTTCTTTCTTAAAAAATGACTCAAACAATTTATCAAATGAATTGGTGCATAATTCAATAGCTGACAACTAATCGATTTAAGAAGCATTTCACTGCAGGAAAGACGGTCTTTTCATAGAACTGGACTGTCTATGCAGTTGACAGAAGCAAATACTTTTGACACTGGTGCTGCATGACCAGAGAAAACAAAGGGAAAAGACTGTGGCTTTTGCTTCAGCTCAAGAGGTAGAAAGCCTACAACTACCAGAATGTACTGTGCTGCGCTGGAGAAAAAACACTTCGGCCAGCTGGTAGCAAACAATCTCGAATTACAGTTATACAGTAAGTTAAAATATGTTTCTGAAAACGTGAGCGTGAATGGTTGTGTGTCTCTATGTGTCAGCCCTGTGATAGTCTGGCGACCTGTCCAGGGTGTACCCCGCCTCTCACCCGATGTCAGCTGGGATAGGCTCCAGCCCCCCCGCGACCCTCAAGAGGATGAAGCGGTTAGAAGATGAATGAATGAATGAATGTTTCTGAAAACATTTGAGGACAGAAATAGTCACAGAATCAAGGTTCATACTGGGGATGCCTCCTAATAGTCGATAAACATTAGTCAAAACAAAACCTGAACCTCTATTAGTAGCTGCACCTTGTCAAAATACATCCAAACCTATGTGACTAGACCATGTGGGAATTTAATTTGAAAGGACAGACACAGGAAATGGCCATGCTCAGCAGTCAGACAGGAGTCGCGTTCATTTCCAGGGCTGGTACCAGTGGTTCATTATAATCATCGTCAATCATTACTGCTTTGCCCACAGCGTCATTAACAGGCGGCTCGCTCAGTGTGTGACGTGCACTTGTAGATAAAATATAGGCCTATATTAATGAAGGTTCATTAGTACAGTTTTGTATTTCTCTGTAATGTAGCACAGTGTTAACAATGTTACTGATACTATTCTTTCTCACACCTTCAACTCAAACCACCAAAATATATCATTTAATAATCAATTTAATATCGTAAACTCTTGGTCAGCTTGGAAAATTCTTATTCAGGGGCAGCCCTAGTTCAGATTTGATTAGTGCTGCTTAGTTTTACCATTTGATCTTATTATTTCTCTTTTTACAATACAGGAAACAGCATTGCGCCGACTTCCTGTTCACAAATTCTCATATTACAACCAAACAGTGCACTAAAATATGTTTCTGAAGACGTTTTAGGTGAGAAACAGGCAATACAGTAACAGAATCTCGATTTTTATTTGATCAGCATTGCCTTGTTTTACTGTTTGATCTGAGTTTGAGACACAGAGAGAGAAACGGGGGGCTCATGACCCGCCTCTATACTCTTTGTGTCTGTGGTGGTCAGCAAACAAAGACAAGTAAGTGCAATCTGTAGTTCCAGCAACGGCACTAAAGCCATCACAAATCAGATCAGATTTTCGTTGGTAGATGGGCAGGGACATCCAGGCGCTGAGGGAAGTTTACTGTCGTTCATTTACACATACTACCCACAATGTTATGATACAAAGCTCATCAAAAATTGACAAAGTATCCCTTTAATTGCTGCAGCTTTAATAGGAATATTAGTCCATACCCATTGGTAGCTCTGTCACCTTCTACCTATGCCAATCCTCAATGCCTATGTGCAGTTTCACATAGATTGACCACGTCAGTGAGTAGAAAAACGTGGGACAGACAGAATGACTGACTGACAGAATGACACACTGACAGTTTCCGTGATTATGTACAGCATACCATACCATGACTTAGTCATACCAAAAATTAGAAAAAAAAAAACCCCCAAACATTGGTCCACAGGGGGAGCCACAGCGATCGGTTGCATTTTAGCCATTTTGAAGCATTTTTCTGTTGTTATAGCGCCACCCAGTTGCCAATTAGAGTTAAATTTCTCCAGTCACCTTGAGGTGTCCTGTTCTACATATCTACCAAGTTTAGTAAAAATCCATATGGCGGTTAGGCCTAGATAAGAAATGAGCTCTCTAGCGCCCCCATTTTGTTTGATGGGGTCAATAATGGAGGGGTCCCCTCAGATTATGTGTGGTCATATGCCTACAAAGTTGCGTGGTGATGGGTGAAACCCTTGAGATGTTATACACCTTTATGTGATGAGCCATGCCCTCCGCAATATTCATTGCCTTATAGAAGCTCAGTTTTAGGAAGTTTTCCAACTTTTGCCAAGAGGGAACTTTAGATATTGGTGCCTAGATTATGTTCACCCAGTTTCATGCAGATCGCTCAAACTTCCTAGGAAGAGATCCATTTGAAGTGTTTTTCAAAAATTCAAAATGGCGGAAAATCTATATAAGCGGAAGTTATGGGTTCTTGAGGCAAATGTGTTCCTCGTGAGGAGAGGCATCTCTGTGCAAAGTTTCATGTCTCTATGACATACGGGGCATGAGATATGCCCATTCAAAGTTTGACATTTCAATCGGTTGCTATAGCGCCCCCCTTTGGCCAATTGATGTAATATTGCTTCATTTGCATCCTCCCATGACCCTCTACCACTGTGCCAAATTTCACATGGATTGACCAGTCAGTGAGGAGAAAAACATGGAACAGAGACACAGACATACGGGGCATGAGATATGCCCATTCAAAGTTTGGTGGTCTGGTCGACTTGTACTAGGTCAGCAACTAACGATGATCCTCCTGATTGATCAATCAATCGCTTGATCTGTGCGGTGGAATGTCAGCACATACTAAAAACAAATGTCCATCAGAGTTTCCAAGAGTCCAAGGTAACATCCTGAGATGTCTTCTTTAGCTTGACCAACAGTCCAAAACCCAAATATATTCAGTTTACAATCATATAAAACAGAGATAAACATCTTCTTATCTTCTTATTCAAGAAGCTGGGACCTGAGAATGTTGGCTTTAAAAATGACTTACCAGGACTTTCTTCAGAACAACATTACGTTCATATTTCTGGGTAAATGCATTATGTGCATGATTGAGGCCCAACAAATATGTTGAATGCATTTCCTCGCTAATAAAGCGTTTGCAAAGCTCTTGTTCCCCCTGAAAAATATGCAAACCCAGCAACAACAAACATGGATCCACCCATCAAAACTTTGCCTTACACATTTTTTAACCCTGATTTATATTGTAGAGCTTAAACCTTATTGTGTGCTTTGAAGAATTTGGTGCAGTATGGAAAAAGGTCATGTTGCTGACTTTGATATTTTCAGTCTGGTTCTGAAAAATAACACTTTTATAAGATAGTTATTTTTTAGTTTTTCTTTTTTGCAGGTTAAAGTGTCTTTTTAACATTTGTTGACTGTAAATGGCCTTGAGGGGAATTCAAGAAGCAATTATAAAGAAACAAGCTGTAAAGGGCAGATTGTTCCTCAACCTCTGCAGCTGCAGGACGTGCTCTGTAGCTGTAGGTGATTAAGAGACGTCTCCACTCACAGCTGTCTCACACTGAGGGACTGTGGTCCTTGAATGTAGCTTGATGACAACTGCCCAACCAAGACTGAGAGAACGCTTGTATCAAAATTGTACTTGTGCATTCGTGCTGCATTCTTGTCCTATTTTAAAAAAAAATAATACACAGCAAATTACTTTTATAAATGTGATACTTTGAAAGTTTCAGCTCATGTGATCTGGTTTCTCATTAGATCCTTTACTACAGTCCTTCAAGAGTACAGATATCACAAACTGATTCTGTTGTTTTCTTTTCAGACTAACGATAAACGCAGAATGCCAGCTGCAGCTGCACAACTTTCCAATGGACGAACACTCCTGTCCACTCATCTTCTCCAGCTGTGAGTACACCCTGCTCAGTGTCGTCTTCTCTACAGCAGAGGTTCTCAACTGCTTTTCAGCCAAGGACCCCTTACAAGACAGAGAATGTACCGGGAACCCCCTAATGTATGTCTCTGATGCCCAGTTCAGACCAAAGGTGTGTGACGAGATGAAACTGTTTTAGAACGTTGCAGAGAAAAGTTGCAGTGGTGTGAGCTGACCGGTCTGAGCTTGACTCAAGCCACCTGATGGTGTTGCCTGTTTTAGAACATAAAGCACGTCACCTGTTTCAACAGCCAATCAGCTTGTACTGAAGTCCACTGGTCAAGTCAAAATGACTGCAGAAACTACATTGACTATTGTAGCATATTCATTATTTATTATGAACACATCACTGCTACACATGAAACTGTAGCCAGTATCTCACTAACACTATCCTCATTCATGTTTTCAGAAGCTTCAGATTATGTTCAGCCACAAAATAAGCCTGAAAAGCTGTAAATCAGAACAGAACAGTGGTGGCTGCTGGTCTTTCAAAAAGGGGAAGCTCACTTTAAGCTTGCATCATAAAATTTGTCATATTGTCGCGAGGCAGTAACTTATAAAAGTAACATTTAATTGAAGCTGTTTTTCAACCACACTCATGCCATAGAACCACAGGAAAACACACCTCAAAGATTTTCAGATGGGTTTACAAACGATGAAAATGAGTTATATCGCTTATGGAAATGAGGAACTCTGCATGGCACTCTGTCAGAAGACTCCACTCACAAATATCCGCATGGGACTGAGCTTGAAATGCGACGATGCCGGTGTGTATTTCCAAAGCGCTGTCAATCACAAAGGGGTTCAGCCTTTTAGACAATTCCTCCAATCATCATGCAGACACCGAGCGTCCTCTCCCGCCTCCCGCTCCATTAGGTCCCAGGGAAGCTGAGCCTCCCTGGAAGTGACGATTTTGTCACATTTATCCAATGGTGATAAACAGCTGACGTTTGAACATTATAGTCATGATGTGAAACGCATCCTAGGGCACATTTAATGCAGTGTAAACTCTTATTTTAATGTAAATTCAATAGTGCATATTTGACCATTTCTTCTATGAAATTTTAGGGGAAGTTCAGCCTGCCTTGTTGTCTCAAAGCAATCGCCCCTGGAACAGAAGTACAGAGAGATGTTGATGATACACCATCTCATCTAGCTGCAGTAGTGTGAGCCGACACGTTTGTAGAAAGTTGCTGAATGGCACGTTGCAAGTAGTTGCCTGTTTCAACTTGTCTGGTTGCGAATTTTTGGTCTGGACTGAGCATTAGAATAATTTGATGTAGCCGTACACTTCTATAGTCTTGGTAAAGTGAAAAACACCAAGAGAAATGTATTAGAATGATAGTAGACAGGTATTAAAATCATTTGCACCATCTGAGCACAGAATACTCATAAAACTTACTGCAACTAACACTGTACCGAGACAAGATATCAAGGACAAATCAAGAGAAAAGAGTTAATTAAAATGCATTTCAGACCACAATACAGATTCTGATTATTCTAATTAATGATTTGTTAGATTGGACAATAATTAGATCTGAACTATTTTAGATTTAAACATTTTGTTGTTGTTGCTGAACTATAAAGCCTTTATCATATTATGATAATCAAAGAATCCTGACAACTTTCTACAGACCTCCTGGCAGAGCACCACAGACCTCACTTTGACAACCGCTGCTCTGTAGGGCCAGAAGTACCAAGTATGAAAAGCTAAAGCATTTATTTTGGAGCACCTTATGCAACAGAGTACCATATTTTATCAAGTATGTCTCAGGTGATGATGTTGGTGTCATGTATTTCCACACAGCAGGTACTTACTGAACATGAGCTGATGATAGTGTCCATCGTTGCTGTTACACCTGGATACACCTGTGTGTGTGTGAAAAGTAGCCATAAAGTGGCCACTCAGAAGCAAATATGCTTTTAGAAGTGTTTGTTTAAAATACATTGACTTTTTAAAATGTGTAGTGTTGGAGGACAGTCATGGCCTGAAGGACAATTCAAAAACATTCACACCGCAGCTCCTGATAGGTAGGTGTGACAGCTTGGGAGTGAAATAAGTAACGTGCACCAAGAGGGGGAAGATGAGCCTCCATGAAATCTGATTGGCCCCCATACAAGATTTGGATGGTACAAAGGAGCATTAGGGCCATGATTGAGTAAAAAAAGTCTCTATGAGAAAATAAGTCATAGTATTACGAGAATATACTCATGATTTTAGGAGGAAAAAAGCCACAGACGGGAAAGTTGGTGTAAAACATGGTATAAAAAGTCACAAGAAGAAAAATTATGTTCTGTCCCCCAAAATCAAAAAGAACATAGTGTATTTGAAAAGTGCATAATAACAGAGTAACATACATTACCAGCTGAACCGTCCATGGATCAAAGCGCTGGTTGCGTTTCACCAGATGGTCGGCAAAGATCCCCTCCTGAGTGTCCTGTTTCAGAAGGCTGTCACTGGCGTTTGCCCCACTGAAGTAGGTCGCAATGGTGCTACGTCCTGCTTGTCGCCACCGTGTCTGTTCAGCCATTTTAATATGATCTTTGTTATCAGTGTTTCCACCATCACAAACAAAATGTAATCTGTACAGTTTTTTTGTTGTCAGGTATTCACGAAAGAAGGTGAAGGCTTCCTGGAGCTTGTTAGAAAAGACCGACTTTGTTCGATATGACAGCTAAATGTTAGTGTACTAAGGTTCTGTTGGAAAGAGCCGTAAGTGTCATGGCAACAGCCTTAACATCAACACGTTGATTGAAAGGCACACAGACAAATCAAGTGTGTTGACACTTTTGTATTGGGTGACGTAAAAAAGAATGAGACAGAACATAAAGCAAAAAAATCAATGTCAGCACTGAAAGCAATCGATCAATCAATAATTTATTTGTCATGTGGAATTGTAAAAGGTACAACTCCAGTGAGATGTGAGCCCATCAGCTCCTTTAACTTGTGCACTGTAATTTAGTCCTTTTTGCATCTCTCTACATTGTTGGCTGCTGCTTTATTATCGTTCACCTTTCCAAATGATTCTCGTAATCCATGGGTTCTAGTTGTGGAATGATTTAACTGTCAACACATCCCGACCCCAGCAAGACATCCACACGGTCGCTCCTCCAGAACACAGGCAGCTCTGCTCTGCAGCCGTGTCTGAACGGTGTGTAGCAATGATCCACAGCAGGACAGGGACAACACCTCACATTCCCCCAGTCCTTATTCATCGTAACGCACACGCTTCCTCTCCTTCTCTCACCAGAGTCCTCTGCTCTGTCAGATCAGCATATAGAAAAAAAATGTCATAGTTAAATGATGATGTCCAGGATTTAGCCAAGTTTTGGTAAAGTTTCCTGACATCCTTTTGGAATTTTGAGGTTGTTGTAATGATGTTTACATTTGAAAACCTCGACCTGGCTAGCTAGAAGAAGTCGGCAGAAGAATAGTTTACAGACTGATGAGTTGATGTCCTCGTCTGATGAGTGACTCACAGCCACATGCCAACACCATCCAAAACAAACCACAAAAAGCACTACCAACACTTACAAAATAGACGTAAGAGCGTAACTTTACCACAAATTTAGCAGAGCTGACAGAAAGGTGACTGGAAGCGTACTGTGTCATACCAGTATGGTTTTATTATTTGTCTTGTAAATGTGGTGAAAACTGAGACAGTTTGGTCATGAATGTTGAAAACTGAGACATTTGACGGGACTCGGGACACACAGCTTGAAACCCGGACTATCCCGTACTAACCAGGGCATCTCTTTCTAAAAGTAATACTCCCTGCCAAGTGTAATTTGTTACACTACCCATTATATTACTTTTCTGTTACACTCCATAAAACTGCTAATTGCGTTATCTCCCCAAAATTCAGATGTGTGCCTCTGTGTGAATGTCAGGGTAATTATCAGTAAGTAACTCAGGCTAGATAGCTTGAAAGAATTTTGCTACGACTACCTCCAGAAATAGTGTTCCTGTCATCTCTCCTCTTGACAAAATCAAAGTCATGGGAGTATTTCCAGCCGCTAAGGGAAGCATTTCCATCTTCCCTTGCTTTGTGGCGTGTCTGCGCCCAGTCGGCGCACACCAGGTTTGACCCCGGCCTGCGACCCCCCGCTGCAGGCCACCTGGTGGGACGATACATCTGGATAATCTGCGCTAATGACTGTGTTATCTGTTGCCTTGTCATTAAGGGGATCCACATAATATTTACTGTATCCTGATTTCTGCTCCTTTATCATACCTGCGACGAAACCTATCCATTTGCTAGCCATCATTGAGAAGCAACATGTTTTATTCTTAACCTCTCACATTCATGCTGGTTTGTATGTAGCCATGGCAACATTTGAACAATGTGACTTACAGAAGCTCAAACAGCAGCGTCTACACAACTGAAGGAAAGAGAAGTTCGGTAAACTGAAGCATAAGTGGTTTTAAGTGCAGTCAAGTATTTAACTGCATAATCACCAGCAGCAGACTGCCTCCACATTATAAACAATGAAGTCTACAAGTAAATATCATAAGTTGCCGTGTAACACATCTCTGTTGCAAAGTAGTGTATAACACACAGTACTGTGGTTAAATTTAGTTTCACTACATGACAGCTCAACATGAGTTGTCAGTCAGCAGAACATGCAGTAAACCTGATGATGCTCTTAAGAATGGAGCAGCGTGTTGGAAATGAAGCATGCTGGGTAGGTGATGTGCTGTGGATCTGTAGCGGGCTCCGTGATGTATTATCAGGATTACAGAGTGGTTCCATGTGATAACACCTTATACCTTATACAGCTTATTAGAGCGTATTGTGTCCTGCTCACAGCATGGCCACATCTGTAGACCCATCCTGCTGTGATCCATTAAACCCATTTCCTTACCTAAGGAAATCACCAGGCATTACACTGTTTCCATGACGACATCTCTGTTTTCTGATTAAGTCAGATGTGCTTATCTATAAAGCCGTCATGCCTGTGGGGGACCGGAGTAATCAGCTGAGTACAATGCAAATATCACGCAGCTCTACTGTTCCCCACAGCCCTTGTCCATCTCTGCTCCCCATAATCAATAGCTCACTGGTTTCTGGTCGTGTCCTGTCCCATTTCAAGCAAGCGGTTGTTCAGCCGCTTCTCAAAAAGCCCAATCTGGACCCCGATGTTCTTAGTAACTACCGGCCCATTTCCAAGCTGCCCTTTGTATCTAAGATTCTAGAAAAAGCAGTTGCAAACCAGTTAGTGACAGCATTGAACAGTTACAATATCTTAGATAAATTTCAGTCCGGTTATCGTCAGTTACATTCCACAGGGTTAGGGTTAGGGTTAGGGTTCTTCTCAGGGTCTCCAATGACATCATGATAGCCTCCGATGCCGGTAAATCCACTATCCTGGTTCTGCTTGATCTCAGTGCAGCCTTTGACACTGTTGATCACCACATCCTTTTAGATAGGCTGAGGGACAGGGTAGGAATCTCAGCGACCGCTCTTCATTGTTTTAAATCCTATCTGTCTGATCGATCCTTTTCTGTGGCTGTTGGCCCTCATTAATCAGAGTTTGCCCCCCTTTCTTACGGGGTGCCCCAAGGTTCAGTGCTTGGGCCTATCCTCTTTACGCTATACATGCTCCCTCTCAGGGATGTCATCAGCAATTTTGAAGGTATCTCATACCATATGTATGCAGATGACCTCCAGTTATATTTTTCTTTTAACCCTGATAGGACCGATGGAATTGACTCACTGTACGATTGTATGAATGTTATTAAGGACTGGATGTCTTCTAACTCCCCTCAGTTAAACGCAGCTAAAACTGAGATTTTAATTATTGCACCTGATGCCTCAGCATCTAAAGTGGCCAGCTGCTTAGGGTCCCTCGGTGCAAATGTGCGCCCCAAATTGAGAAACCTTGGGGTCACATTTGATCAGGCCATGCTCTTCGATGACCACATCAAAACTGTCACTCGCTCCTGCTTTTTCCACCTCAAAAACATTTCCAAACTCAGATCCATGTTAACTTATTCCGAGCTAGAAATGATCATCCATGCTTTTATTTCCTCACGTCTGGATTACTGTAATTCTCTTTTCACCTGTCTAAATAAAACTTCATTAGACCGCCTCCGACTAGTCCAGAACGCTGCCGCCAGGCTTCTGTCCAGATCTCATAAGTTCACTCACATCACTCCAGTCCTGGCATCCCTGCACTGGCTCCCTGTTAATTTCAGGATCCAGCACAAGATTCTAACCATCACTTACACAGCCCTCCATGGTCAAGCACCTGCATACTTGACGGATCTGGTGTCCTTTCACTGTCCTGTCAGGTCACTGCGGTCCGCTGAAGGCCACCTACTTACTGTCCCTCACACAAGATTAAAGACGAAAGGTGACAGAGCCTTTAAGGCTGTTGCACCGAAATGGTGGAATGCACTACCTCACGAGCTGAGAGCGGCCTCTTCCGTGGACATTTTTAAAAAGCAGTTAAAAACACATCTGTTTAGGCTTGCGTTCCATTAATTGTCCATTGTATCATCTCTGTATTTCGCTGCACTTTACTTTTTATTTGTTTTTGTGTATTTTGCATTGTTTCTGTTATTGTATTTTTTGTATTTTATCTTGTGAAGCACTTTGTGAGTCCTCTCTGTGAGAAGTGCTATATAAATAAAATTTACTTACTTACTTACAGAGCATTTTAGCATCTTTCAGCTCGTTTTGGTTTTACTGTTTGAGTTTGTTCTCACTGCTTTCATTAACTCATTCATCACTGAAACATTATTTCCGGCTGCAGCAGCCAGCTGGCAAACATAGTGAAGCATGTAGCACCTTAACAGATGGACTTTTCCATTCAGAAAGTGATGGAGACCCAAAACAGAGCTAATAGGAGAGTGGATATTAAATTAACACTTGCAGGGCTCCAGAAAGACGAGTTCAGGTGAAAGCTAATGTTCTCCTGTGTCTGCTGTATGTGTAAATAGACAGCTGTTTGCTAACATGTCCACCATTACAACTTTATAAGGGGCCAAACACATGCTGCATCTTTCACCGTCTGGAAAATCTGAGTTAGGCGCTGGGTGCTACTCTTGAGCCAACTCTGTGCCAACTTTCAAGGGTGCTGAGGCAGGTGGTGTCTGAGGTTGCTAAGCGACCATAACCAACACCTTATCATAGCCTACTTACCAGAAATCCCGGGTGTTAGTAAAAATATTGTCCATGGGACGGATGTAATCATCAAATTCTTCATATTTACCACAGACTGATATTTATAGAAGAAGGGAAATATATCTGCTGGCTGTGACTGGTCGTTTATCACATGACGTGGTGCATGCTGCTGCATTCCAAAAGTTGAACTCTGTTTATTTCAGGGTGCAGCCGTCACACCCAAAAACCAGGCGTTCAGGAACATGTGTACCGCGCCAGCCTTGCTGTGGTGTTGAGCACACCTGCTTACATAATTGATTGAGTTGGAGCTTAATTCCTTCTTTGTCATTTTCGGTAGGGCTTGTGATTATTTTATTATCGATGAATTTTTTCTCGATCCATCAACAAATTGTTTGGTTTATAAAAAGTGGAAAAATGGCGAGAAATGCGCAGGTTCATGATTTCCCAGAGAACAAAGTGACATTTCCAAATAGCTTGTTAAGTCCAACCAATGCCACAAACCCCAAAATGTTCCATTTTACTCTTATTTACGTCAAGGCAAAGCTGTAAATCATTGAATTTAAAAATCTGGCATCATGAAACGTTTGTCATTTTTGCATGAAAAACGCCAGACACCCACTAATCAAAGCTACACCGACTGACTCATCAGGTAATAAACTATTTCAGCTCCATTAACTTCGAGTGGGTAGTGTAATCTACAACAAGGCATCATATTTCAAAAGTTTTCATTTGTTTTTCATGAAAAATCTTAAGGCAGATGCTATTAGCACCCAGGCGTCCATAGCCAACAATGTTATTTGCACCAGTGTGCCAATGTGGCTATTTACAGCCAGGTGTATATTACTGGGCATCCTAGCAACAATAAATATAACATCAACAGGAATGGGTTTATTCCGCTATTCTGCTAAAGTTTATGTACACAGTGTTTATTCAGTAGCTTTATACCCCCTTCAAAAACTGCAGCATTTGTAGCTCAGTCCTCTGTCTGAATGTTCCGTGCTTGACCCACTCACCCAACACTTCTTACTCTCTCCATGGACTCTGTTGCTCTTTATACTACGTCACCTGACTCTCGGGCGGTATATTTGTGAGTTTTTTTCTTGTAAATGTACCACTTTAATACCAAAGAATATCTAAGATCGGTGAGCCACAACTGTGACCTGTTTGCCTTAATCCTAAACACTTCCAACCTTGACCCATTAACATGAGTACTAGCCTATCATAGCACGCAGTGGATCCAAAATAATGTGTTGTAGTGATGGATGTAAATAGCTGAAAAGCTGCAGGTGTGACTATTCTCGTCTGGGTGCAAATGGACACTCTGAAATCATTTTTGTTTTGAAATCTTGAAACTTTAAAAAAATTAACCAGTAACTATAGCTGTCGTATTAATGCAGTGCAGTACACGTCAGTAGTCCCTCTAACATGTAGAGGAGTAAAAGTATAAAGTGGTACAAAATGGAAATACTCAGGTAAAGTACCTCAAATGGTGTGATGTAGTGTGTCTATCTAAAGCACTTTTATTTTGAAAGGCACCATGTCTTCCTGTTAGGCTCATGTGTATTAGGTCTAATGAATATTGTTAATTTATAAATGCATCATGAGATGTGCCCTAGACTAATATTTTATGCAAATGTCATACAGAATGCAGCAGATCAAGTGTTGCCATTAGCAGAAGTTTACTTGCTCAAAGAGCTGTTTCCAACAGAAAGCTGATATTTTCTGAATATCGTGAATCTGAGCAGCGATTGCTGAATCTTTATTGGCATCATTAATAGCAAACGAGAGAACTTTGGCAAATGTTAATGACATTCATTCATCAAGCATGTTTGAAAACAATTAGCAGCTTGGGCAACGTCTTCCCTCACAGTTAATGTTTTTGTTAATTGAAAGCCTATTACATCAAATTGCTATCAGGCATGATCATAATGTTGTTAGCTTTTCTACTTAAAATGATTATATGTCTGTTTAAGACAGAAAGGTTCCAAGCTGGTGTGACACCAAAGCAGAAATGGAATCATTAATCCGTCATTAACCTCGTGTGATTGATTGTAAAAGCACTCCCAGGCTGCGTGCACATCATGTGAAGGTCAGCTCAACATCCAGACACATTCAGTGTGTTATTGAACCGAAGCTCTCCTTTAATCTACTTTCCTTGTGCCTCTGTCTTTATTCCAGATTGTCTTTTCATTAGCCAGCCTCCAGCACAAGACAAATGTTGCTCTGGGTGGCCCTAGGTCTGTCTGCGCAGGACATCCATCATTAGGATGTGCCATGTAGCGCCAAGGGTCACACACACATGCTCTGTGTAATTGCAGATGGATACCCGCGAGATGAGATGATTTACAAGTGGAGGAAGAACTCTGTGGAGGCGGCTGACCAAAAGTCCTGGCGTCTCTACCAGTTTGATTTCATGGGCCTGAGAAACACTACAGACATTATCAAGACCACAGCAGGTAGGATCTGGAGCTGACTTCAGCTTTGTACTAGTTGAGCAGAAATCATTATAAATCCCTTCATTCATCTGTTTGTGCACCAAGCTTTGTGTCACATCACCTCATTTTGTTGAATAAAAGTGGAGCCAAACTGGTTTGAGGAGGAGAAACTCAGATTGTTAGATGATGTCACACAAGAAAACACTCAAGTATCAAGTAAAGCAATACAGTAAATACTGCAAGAAATAAGTGACTGTAGTTTCCATAGATGTTTCCCTGCTGAAGCACTTGTCATGATGATGTTCAGTTTGTACTAGGGTTGGGTACCGAAACTCGGTACTTTTTGTACATGGTAACGATTCACTCAGTACTACCGAGTACCGATTCACTTAAAATGAATCGGTGCCAAATTTCGGTACCTGAGGTGGAGGCGGAGCGAGAGCACATGACTCGCACCTCAGACTCAGCAACAATGGCGACAAAAAAATGTGCAGACAAAAGTTAACGTGCAGCACTGTTCCTAAATGTTCTCAATAACATGTTGAAACTGAGAAGTTTAGACTTTAAAAAGTACCAAAATAAGGTACTGTTTGGTACCGGTACTGAATTCCAGATACCGGTACCAGTACCGTATCGGTTCAATTATGAAAGGTACCCAACCCTAGTTTGTACATAGAAAAACTCTTTTTGTGAAGCCCCCTGATGAGACCACCAAGGCAATTCAAAGATAAACAAACAAACCCACTAGTCGAACTCTTGCTGTCCTGTCACTGCTTATAAAACGTCAGTAATGGGCGGCAGTAGCTCTATAGGCACTTGGGAATTGGAGGGTCACCAGTTTAAGTCCCTGTCTGGACCAAATACGGAGCATGAACTGGTAGCTGGAAAGGTGCCAGCTCACCTCCTCCCTTGAACAAGGCACCGAACCCCAACTGCTCGGGGCGCCTGTCCATGAGCAGCCCCCTCGCTCTGACATCTCTCCATTTGATGCATGTATAGGTCCTGTTAGTGCATGTGTGTGTATTTCGGGCCTTCGGAGTCTTCTTCCTCCATGTTTAGAACGAGTTTACAAATAATCTCTAATTCTCTTGTCCGTCTGTCGTTGCCATCCATCTACACTGAATCTGGTTTTAAAGAACTTAAAGATTCAGTGTGAAGCATTTAGGGGATTATATTGGTAGTTTCCTTAAGGCTAGTTCACATTACACGATTGTCACCCTGATTTTGCATTGCGGAGACTATCATAATCTTTTGAGTGTTCATACCTGGCGACTTGTGTTTCTGTCATCGGGAGTCCTGTGTGTGCACACCACAAGATTTCTCCCCCGAGGCCTCGTAGACAGAGCCACATATAACGCGGTGACGTCTCCAAACTTGGAGACGACACATCGTAAAGGCATGGATATTCTTTATTATCCTGGGTCCAAACACAACACACTCCCTGTGATCCTGTGGATGCCGCCATTGTTGTTGTTGTATGCCGGCCAGCTTGTCAGTGTTGCCAGATCTTGGGAGAGAAACAAGCAACCAGGGCTATGGAAACAGCCCAGAAGAAGCGACTATCATGCGTTTAAATAACTTATGACGTTTAGAGAGCAAGCCCGAATAAGCAACTCCTCTTTAGAAACAAGCCCAAAAAACCACAACCCGACTACTAATATTTGTAAGCGACTTTACAAAAAAACAAGCCCAAAGTCGCAGCTAATAAGCGGACCTGGCAACCCTGTGGCTTCTCCTCCTCACATTCTTCCGTGTTGAAAACGGTTGAAAACTGCTACACAACTGTGGTATATACTACGGTGGTAGGGCGGGACTTCAGCGGGTGGCTCGTTCCGCCCAATGAGAGGCTGATCTATGCAGCGAACTTCCGCCCACTCAGACTACCTTAGAATGAACCTTTTATATCTACAAAGGGAGCGGGTCTTCGTCTACAGAGATCACTGTATTGCACTGCCATGTTTCTACGGTAGCCCAGGACAGTCAAACCACACACTGGCTCTAGATAGTGCCATTCACATTTTTTGTATTTTCAGGTCGGCCACTGTAGTTAGTAGCCCCTCTGTGACAAGCAGCGTCAGAAAAAACACTGATTTTTTTAATGTGAAAGTGCTTTAGTCAGTGCCTTTACTGGTTTAGTTACTTACAGTAACTTCAGAGAGATAAATAAATAAATAAAAGGCAAAATTAATAAATAATGAACTGGAAAAGAAGAGATCACAGCGGATAATTTGGCTCTCTGTAAATATCTCCTGAATGTTTGGATCAGAAATAGGTGAGCACACAGAGCAGGTACTGGGCAAGCGACCCGGTAGAGATCTCTGTAGATAATTCAGCTGACGATAAAAACCTTCTGAACACTGAACATTGAAGAAGTTCTGAGAGTAGTTTCAGCTCGTTGCAATCTGCAATCCTCACCACTAGATGCCACTAAATCCCCCTAAATCTTACACACAGTTTCTTTAAATTTGCTTTGCACAACAAGTTTTTTGCCGTCTGTTTTACCGGCACACTGTTTGAGAGAGTTGCTAATAAATGGCCTCACCCATGTGAATAAAAAGGTGTTCGTAATATTTCAGATCTCTCGTGTATTTCAAGTTTAAGTTGATTGTGGGATTGTCTCGGTAGGTGAATGGTTACCGTGCATGCCACGTAACCACAATGTTGGCAGTTTGATTCCAGCTGTTGTACCTCCTCTCTCTCCCCACCCTGTAACCTGTCTGCATCTTTACTGTCAACTGTTCAATAAAGGTAAAAATGCCAAAAATCATCCATAGCTTACTGTAGCAGTGGCTTCCTGCAATACTAAAAACTGCCACCAACAATGAAAAATACTGTACAGAGAGATAATTACAGAATGAAGTACACTGAATGACTATTGCTGAAGAAATGTTGACAAGAAACAGTATCAAAACAGATTTAACTTCATGACACTTAAGGATTACAACTTTCAAATGCCTCCTTGAAACCTCTATGAAACAAGAAACTGACCACAGGTGGTTTTTCGTTGATTGCATGCTTCCAGCATAATTACTGTCAGCAAGTAAGAAGCTTCTCTGCAGACTGATATCCAAATCACTGCCTACAATTATTATCATACAGGTTCATAATGCAATTCAGTTTCCCTGCCAGTAATAATACCTGATATCGGCTGAAGAGAGACATCACTTACCTTAAAAGGAAGCTGTGTGTGATCTGCATAGCGCTGAGTCAGCTCTTATATTTTTAGAAATGTTATACATCATTTGCATATAGAAATTCTCATGAAGCCTAAACTTTTACAGCAAGCCCCTCGCAACTAAACAATATGCAGAACTGCACTTCATCCCTCGCACCTCCAGTTAGAACTCAGTGGCAGTATGCAAACACATAAACATATTTATAATGCACTGTAATGCAGTAGTAAGCAGATACAATGACATTTTAAAGTGATTGTTAAAGTTAATTTGTCAACAATTATAACTTCTCTGAATATCATAAATGGTGTATAAACAGGTTTATACACTTTTACACTGTGTTACTGTTTTACTAGCTTTTTATACAGATCATGCACAGGTGGGTTTAAACCTGGAGGTATATTTAGTGTTTAGATTTCATTCTTAGCATCAAATGAATGAACTACAACCTAAAAATTCCTTTATATTTACTTATAACTACAGTGTAGTGTAATGCAGTTTGTCATAAACATAAACCCTTTTCATACATTGGTTTGAAGCCTGGAGTCGTGGCCATCTTGGATTTTTGGAGCCAGAAATTACCTTACTTGGGGAGAGGGTGGAGCTGTGGAGAAGCAAGGGATGGGTCTAAATAATTAATTGAGACAACAGACAGCTTGTCAGCCATAGTGGCCATGCCCACAGTTATGCTAAACTTTACGCCTTAATAAAATGTAAGTGGGTGAATTATATAAAAACTCACCCCCTGCACAGTTGTCATGAACGGGTGAAATTAGCTACAGAAACAAAAAACGTTCTTGGTACCAGACTGTGAACATTTCATTTCGGCTGTTGAGTTGGGCAAATTGAAAATGACTCGCTCTTGGAGTCAGCCTCAAGTGGCCATTTGAGGAACTGCAGTTGTTTTTAGCACTTCCACTTTGGCTCAATTTTGCTGCTTGGTTATAAACCCTTTATTTATGCTGAATACACTGATTATAATTGCTAAATAAGGGGATTAAAGTGTTACCATGATAGCTGGATGTTATTGTACACGTTTACTACTGCAGTCTTATGTTCTCATATTACATACAGGACCTTCAAAGGTTTAATGTTAATTGTATTTAATCAGGCAGTCTCAACAATACAAGACAACTACAGTATTTGTACACAATAAACAAGGAATTAAAAACTATAACAAGAATCACAAAAAACATCAGCTTATAAAGCTTTAAAATCTCCAGGGGGAAGGTAAGACTCTAGTTTGCATAACATCCTACAAAAATGCACACACAATGGTTTGTAAGTTATCGTACAAACTAGCGCCTCACGAATGACATTACATTCTTAAGGTAAAGTTATGGAGGTTAGATTTAGGCAAGTTAAGTTACTGTGGTTAGGTTTAGGGGGTAAAAATGGTGACGACGTACCTTAAAATGACACTCAAAATCCGGCTCTGAACACTGGTCTCCTGGAGAAAGTCTTATGTTTGGTGACGTATCCACCACCCCTCCTTATGCGACAGCTTCCTGCTTTATACTTTACTCTTGTCAGCGCTTGGGTCACGTGATCACAGCCTTCCAAATTACATGGGTCACGCATAAATTACTGGCACATCATTACATGGGATATGTATGAATTTAGCTAGGAAAACATATGAATAGTAGTTTGCAGTTCTTTCAATTTTAAAGCTTCACAGTGCCTGAAAAATGCCAGTGTTAGTGTGTACATGAGGGAATGCATCATGCCCCCTCCAAATTACTGTTTGTATATCAGTTACTCACCCCGTGTTATGTTGAATTTGGGGTGAAAACGACGTATCCAAAAATGAAAACATTCTTCTACTGTATGCTCTCTTTAAATAGCAAACTAACTGATCGAGGCTAGGGCTGTGCAATATTACTATATATATTGTGTGACGAGAGAAAAATGTCTATTGTTTCATATTTTGCTCTATCGTTTATATCGTTGTGACGCAAATTACAGTTGTTACGGCAACATTTTTCGTCATTTGGAGTACAGCCTCAGTGTTGAGTGGGGGTGTGGGCGTGTTTGTGCTCTGTAACATAACAACTGCGAAACAATCAGAAAATAACACTTTATTGATCTGATTCACCAGCTTTCTCGCAACTTTTTGTTCATTAAAATGTGCTATATCGGGATAGGTATCACTATCGGGATATGAAATGACCTATATCGGGATATGAGATTTTGGTCATATCGCCCAGCCCTAATCGAGGCAGTGGTTGACCAGCAGCTCCTGTGTTCAGCGAGGTAAAATTACTGTTTTTGTCAATGGAGTCTGGCTTGAAGAGAGCATAGATAAGTTTCACTCTAAGTTTAGTTTTAAATAGTAA
Source organism: Epinephelus fuscoguttatus (assembly GCF_011397635.1). Lineage (NCBI taxonomy): Eukaryota > Metazoa > Chordata > Actinopteri > Perciformes > Serranidae > Epinephelus > Epinephelus fuscoguttatus. Next base: position 38,471,931 of record NC_064761.1, read on the forward strand.
GGTTTCAGTGAAAATGCATGTGTTTGTGAAGAACTGGATAAATAAGACTTCGAGTTCTCGAGCACGAGTTGTGTGAGAATTTGTAAACAGATGTTTAAGTATAGTTTAGCTGTTGTTAATCTTGGACCCCAATGACTTCAATTCACCAAGAATTGTCTCTGTTTTTGGATTCCTTGTTCACTGTGGAGGCATGTGAGAAAAACAAACTTTTCTTTATGTATTCAATGTTACATGGACAGAGTTACTAATACAGAAGCGGACGTTTGGAGGTTGAAGTGCTCCTTTAAATAGTTTCTAGATTTAAATAAGGAAACAGATGTTAAGGTAGCCTGGAAGCTTCACCATTAGAGCTTTATAAATTAATCACATGAGCTCGCTTCTTCGTCTTGACTTGAGGAGGTCCATCCAACTGTGTGATACAGACAACAATGATGAGAATGAATTGTGTCATATGTAATAAAGCGTAATGCTCTGTGATACACAGGGTTTAACAGCTGGAGTGTTGATGAGGCAGCATGACAGCACAGGTTATCTCCATAGTCGAGCACAGACGTGAAGGTTGATTGCACAATAGTTTCACGGTTGGAAGATGACAAACATCCTTTGAGTTTATACAAGGAGCCACGTTTGATTTTTAATTTCTGTGTCAAATGTTGAATATGAATCTTGAATGAAAGATGATCAGCTGTAATCTGAATTTATTTGGGTTATTTAACTCCTGATCAGTGCAGTTTCTGTACCAGTGCCCACAGTGACTGGAGGTGTATGTGTGTGTGTAAAGCTTCTCATCAGGTTGTTTTCACACACAGGTGACTATGTATTGATGACCGTGTATTTCGACCTGAGTAGAAGAATGGGCTACTTCACCATCCAGACCTACATCCCCTGCATCCTCACCGTGGTCCTCTCCTGGGTGTCCTTCTGGATCAAAAAAGACGCCACGCCAGCCAGAACGGCTTTAGGTACTGTGGTCTCACTGCAGTTCAGTAAGTCTGTCCGTACCAGGAGACACTGTGGGTTTATGTCTGGAACATTGTTTTAAAGTTGAGCCATTAAAGTAGAAGTAGAAGTAGTGATTCAGACATCAACTCAAGGTCCTCCTTTTAAGGTTTCTGTTTGCACATTTTAATCATGTTTTGCTTTGAATGTGCTCCGTCTTTACTTTATATCTATGCTGCATGGATATTTGTTTGTCACTTAACTTGAGTCACTCCATCTGCTTTTTCTGTTTTGTTATGCCTTTTTCTCTTTTGTGCATGCTCGCTATTTGTCGTTATGCAGTGCTGTGGAACACTTTGGTGAAGGTAATTGATTTCATCCATTTTTTTTTGTGTTTACATTTTATCCATATTTCATATTTTTGAGTGAGGTAGTGTTGGTCTAGGCCTTTTCTTAAGGGATAAAAAAATACAGTAATTTCAAACTTGGACTAACATTACAAAGATATCGGTCTGTAAGTGCCTCTATTAAACAATAAGTGCAAAGTACTGAGCTGTGTTTGCAAATGTTTCTAGATTTTTTTTCCTGAACAATTTGTATAAATGTGTGATTTTCACTCAGCGGAGTGGAAATTGACAAGTTGAATATAGAATAATGACACTATCGGCATGTAGACTTAATCAGCCCACTCACCAGAAGGAAACGCTGGCATTGTATGTTCCTGCAAACCACCAATACAGTACATTTGCACATTTTATATGCATCATATCAACATTTCAAAACTTATGTCAATAAATGACAATTGATTTAGTTGTTTATTGGTCTTGAACAGTGGTCTGCAGTGGTTTGCAATTCAGCAGGGCTTGGGCTTAGGTGTTGTGCCATCCACCATAACCTAAACCTCCAGTAGTATATGAGCTGACAGTCTGTCCACACCAACGCGGGTATTTATAAAACCGTGACTCGTTGCTCACAGTTTGGCCTTTCATCCACACGTAACCGCAGTTTTGGGCCCCTGTAACTGGAGTTATTTGTAACCGGAGTCCAGGGTGAACTTTTTGGAAAAGTCTGGTGTCAACAGTCGTGTGTGGACAGGATAACCACAGTTATTTTGTCTTGTCTCCATTGTATGTATCACAGTGTGCAATGTAAACAGAAAACAGCTCTTATTACCTGATCCAGTGTGTGCGAGAGACGATTTGAGGATGGACCTAAACAAAATACTGCTGCTATTTAGCAGCATATCAGCACTTTGTGGCTGTATCATACAACTAACGTTGTTGTTTTTCTGGTAATGACGTTTTACTGCCTTCTGATTGGCTACAATGGCCTTAGAGTTAGGAGTTATATCGCCACCTACTGCTTTGGAATGTGTATTACATTGCTTGATAGTGGAATTTGCAGTGTCATGTGGACGGAGGTATTTTTATTACACCGCTCGTATAGACGCAGATTTTTTAAAAACTGGAGGCCAAAAAAGTTCGGTTTTAAAAATACCCATGCTCGTGTGAACTAGGCCTGAGTCTTTGCTGTGTTTCCAGCGGGGATTGTGTCCCCAGAACCGGGTATTTTAAGCCAAAACATGATCTTTTGCTAACCATAACCAAGTGGTTTTTGTGCCAAACATAACCACATGTTGACCACAGTGTTGCTGAAACACACTGTGCAAGTATAACATATCTATGGCTTGCAGAAAAATACAGTGCCAAATTTTTTTCTGGCAATTGGTACCTTTTAAGCCTTGCTTTCACTATACAACTCCGTCTGCCACTGGGTACGATCACCTAGGAAAATGAAGGCTCCATTTACAGCACAAAGGAAGTGTGTCAACTATTGCGCAATCGAAACAGGAAGTGCTTTTGTTTTCCTAAGTCGCTATCAGTAGCTATCCCCACTTATCAATGTAAGTTATTTGCAGTTACTAAGGTCTGAATCAGGGACTAATTTTGTCACAAAGTTGTATAATTGCTTGGAGTTTGTTCGTGTTCTCACGGCAGCATTTACAAGCAGACCAGATCAAATGCCTTGTGCGAGAAAGCTGCTCTTGATTGGTCAGAATTTCCATGTGGGAAAAATCCAGGAAGTAAAGCAAACGTTGAAGAAGAGTACACTTGCAAGATAAATGTGACACTTTCTAATGTCACAATGGAGGGACAACTACGCAGGTTGATTTTAGCGCTGCTCATCGTGGACTATATTGCTGTCATTGTTCATTTTAGTCAAACCATACAGTTTGAAAACGAGGCGCGGCTCCAACTAGAAAACAATGTTTTGATGCATTGGATGTGCTGAATGTGCATATTAAGGCAGTACAGGAGGAGGTGCACATTAATAATCCTCCAGGACTGTAACATGCTCATGTTTAACCCAAACAATGTGTCATGTGACTGCAGTTGGTTCACATCCACCTTCTCACCACAAACGAACCGCACCAGAGTTCATTTGTAACCGCCTCTTCAAGAAGGTCTCAAAACTGATGAGAGAGACAATGGTAGAAAATAAATAAGTGCTATTAATCTGCCATCTTTACATCTTTACATCTGCATTAATTACATGGAAATCAAGACAGAGAATGAAGATAATGACTGGATCTTAGATGTGGGCTGATGTACAGTACAGGGGCAAGCCGAGCCAGTGTGGCAGTAAAGATAAAACCCTTTAGGTGTAGAGAAGGATTGGGATGAATCAGCCAAGGGCAAAACCTTTCAGCTCAGGTTTGAACCTTAATAACTCAGCTTAGCAGGAAGTTATCACACACCTGACATGCCTAATTTTTTAGGAAAGCCATCACATACGTTGAACCATTTATGTTTGATGCATCACATACACAGCCTCACAGTCTCCTCCACATTAAGCTGCCAGCAGAGATAAATGCCTCTCTTTAAACCTGCTGTTCATTGTATCATTTAGAACAAAAACTCTTGAATCTGTGCCACAGCATCAGCAGAAGGCAGGTAAGTGTAATCACTGTGGCAAGCAGAGGCTAAAGGAAAATTGTGAGGTGTCCGCCTGAAATAGATGGGGCCAGCTTGTTACCATAGAAACCTTGGTGAAACAGTCGCAGATGTTTTTTTTTTTTTTCTTATAGGCATCTCTATAATGCTCGTGGAGGAGGAGATGGGAGAGAGGAGAGCATGAAATCATACAGAGATGCTGGAGGAACGGAGGTTTCTCTCGCGTCTGTCAATCTGAGTGACATCTGCTGTTAGTCAAAATGAAGTGTTAGCTTCTAACTTAGCTGCTAACTGACACTGAACAAGATAGTGTCACTCTTAATATGAAGAAAGTAACTTAAAGAGGGGCAACTGCTGGGTGCTTTTGCATGCAGTAAATCCAGGAAATCTTAAATCTGCATCAATCAGTATTTTTTATTATCAATGGAGCAAATGTTATGTGAAAGAAGTCTGCATTCTGTAGTCTGCTTTTTTTTTAAAAAAAAAAAACATAGCCTCAGTCTTGTTTCACATTTCCTTCTTTGTGTTTTTATTCACATAAATCATTAATTATTTTAGTTTTATTCAATATTCAATAATTTGTCCTTTTCTAGTCATCAGGTTATATTGAACATTTCAGTCAATTTAGTGTAACCAAAACCAACATTTTTGTCCCCTCATTTCTTTCTCCGAAGCCCTGTTGTTGTTATTAATTTAAGTGAGTTCCTTCGAGTCCTCCTGACTGCTCATTTTCGTCTGCGTAGCCTGTGCAGTCGTGATACGGTGCCTGCAGCACAAGAAATGTAACTGCTGCACTGGAAAAAAAAAATCTATAATATTTTGTCTCTTCTTTTTTGTCAACAAAAATAAAGAGAGATTTTAGTAAAGTCTGAATATTTTAAACTGCATTAAACTCGCGTCTCCTTTCATCATCAATATTGCATGTTGATATAGTCACAGTTAGAGTTTAATGACTTTGGTGGAAAATAAGGTCACTGACGAACATATTGTGTCATAGGTTTTGTTACATAAATTTAAATAAAAACAACAACTCTAAAAACTCACTGTACGTGAGAAGCTAAGCCTCAAACAGCAACAGATGAAGTCAGCCATTATACCTGGTGAACATATTGAAGCATTTGGTAGCTACAGAGCCAGATATTCTTCTCAAGGATTGGTGGAGACCAAAAACAGAGCAAAAAGAGAATGACTATCTATCCATCCATTTTCATACAGGATCACAGGGTCAGCAGGCCAAGCAAGGCACCCCAGACATCCCTCTCCCTTGGTGTGAGTTGCAGAGTGTTGGAGATATCAGTCATAGACATGTCTGCCTTCTCTACAGTATAATGGAACTAGATGTTGCTCAGCTTGTGGTGCTTAAAGCGCCAGAAAACATATACTAGAAAAATTCAACAGTAATGTCTCTTCCCAGAAATTATCACCTGGTTATTCAAGATAATCCACAGACCTTGTTGTGAGCTGTTTCATGTAGGAACTATTTTCTTTCTACCAGACTACACCTGCCAAATGTATGACCCCGCACAAGCATGAGCCTCTTGTCCATGAGTAGATGGATACATAAATTTGTTTGTGGGTGAAATGTCCGTTTGACATGTCCTTGAGGATAGAGAAAAGTTTTCAAATTTAACTGTTCTTAAAGCTCTCGCTGATAGAGCAAGGAGAATAGATATTAAGGATCCCCATTAGCTGGTACTGCAGTAACCAACTAGTCTTCCTGGGGTCCACAAAAAAAAAAAAAAAAAAAAATCAATCATATCATCAACAAAAGACCACATTCATTTTACATTTAAATACAATTATAATATACCTAATGATAAAACTTAATTAAAACATACAACATTTAATCATTTTCATAAATCTAACAATTCATTTTCTCTGAAAACACTGAACACTCTAAATACAGCCAAGTCAACATTCACAATCTTAAATGAGATTTAAGTTTCTTTTTAAAGGTATAATATGTAGTTTTTCCACATAAAAATGTCTAAAAACGACTAAACCAATATTATATATTTTGTTTAGTTGTGTACTTTGAATATCAGAAATGTTTCCAACAATTTTTCAAACCCAGATAAATATGAAATATTAATAACAGTTACGGACCATGTCATTAGGTCGCATGTCAATGGCGACGTAACTCCAGTTACAATAGACATTAAATGAAGGAGAAGAAGAAGGAGCAGACCGGATGAGACGTCAGAGAATGAACGTTACTGTTGCTAGGCTATGCATTGACGGTTGCTGCAGCTTCTGACACCGAAGCTGTCCCGGTAAATAAGCCAGTAAAACGGAAACGCACGGGTCAACCAAGCGATCCCAGAAGAATTTGGGATAAGAAGAGAGCTAAATCAAGGATAAATATTGGTGTGGCCTTTCCGAGATGGAGAGAGCTTCGTGAAAATCTAGGACTACAATTCGACGCCGACCTCGCATGTGTTCTACTAGACAGGTAAGCAAACATCTGACTAATGTTATAGAAATATTAATCATTTTCAGCAGTGTATTGCAAGCATTTCTCTGCTGCTGAAGCTCACTCTGGGCGGCACGGTGGTGTGGTGGTTAGCACTCTCGCCTCACAGCAAGAGGGTTGCCGGTTCAATCCCGGGCGTGGGAGCCCTTCTGTGTGGAGTTTGCATGTTCTCCCCGTGTCAGCGTGGGTTCTCTCCGGGCACTCCGGCTTCCTCCCACAGTCCAAAGACATGCAGATTGGGGACTAGGTTAATTGGTGACTCTAAATTGTCCGTAGGTGTGAATGTGAGTGTGAATGGTTGTGTGTCTCTATGTGTCAGCCCTGTGATAGTCTGGCGACCTGTCCAGGGTGAACCCTGCCTCTCACCCAATGTCAGCTGGGATAGGCTCCAGCCCCCCCGCGACCCTCATGAGGATGAAGCGGTTAGAAGATGAATGAATGAATGAATGAATGAATGAATGAATGAAGCTCACTCTGCCAAAAAAACTGCCACGGTTGGTTTCGGTTTCACGGAGTGAGGAACGTCAGATCTGTATCTGTTATATGACCACAACTCCCATGATCCCACGCTACTTCGTGATGTCATCCAACTCCGTCTTCTGTTATTGTTTTGGTTTGAGGCCCCTAAAGGCAGAAAATTACATATTGCACGTTTAAATACCTGTTTACTTTCTGTACAACAGAGATGATGAGGCAGATTATTCCAGAGAGTTATTGCTCTATAAATAAAAGATTGTGATAAAGCATTTGTTCTTGGGCGAGGTAGTACAAAGTGACCATTGCTGGGCCCTCTATTACTATGATCGTGCACAGTATTTCGAAAATATAAAATCAGGTGTTCTACCGATCAAGACTGACTTAAATAATACAGCTGTGTTTACTGCTAATCGGTTTTCTACAGTCAGCCATGAGAGGGAATCATGCATGCGGTTAATGCTTGATCTGGATGAGCAACCCAACACCAACCGTGCAGCCTTATTTTGGGCAATCTGCAGCTTTCTGAGCTCACCTTTAGTGGCAGATGCCCGGACCACAGAACCATAGTCAAGGTGACATAATACTAAACTTTGCACTATCTGACACAAGAGGGGGCGAGCAACAAAAAAAGCATATTTCCTGGAGATGCCAACAGCTCTTCCCATCTTTAAGATGATTTGATTAATATGATGACTAAAGGAAAGCCTGGAGTCCAACACTACACCAAGAAGTTTGACACTCTCCCCTTATTATATAACTTTGAATCCAGCTTTGGGCTACAAGATGTTTTGAACCTAATAAAATGCTTTTTGTTTTGGGAATATTAAGAACTAACTTATTACAAAGAATAGAAGACTTTATTGTCATTGTGCATTGCACAACGAAATTACGTGTAGTACCCTCGGCAAGATAACAACACAATAAAAGGACAGACAGTATATAAATATAAATATAAAAAGACGTCAGTAGTCAGTAAGGTATAAAAACAATAAAGTGCGTGAGAGATATAGCAGCAGTATAAAAACTTTGATAAAAGAGGCAGCAGGCAGTGTAAAAACAGCAGCAAGGTGAGGTAAAGTGCAACGGTGCAGTTCACAGTGTGAGTGCAGGGGGGTTGATGGAGGCCACAGCCCTAGGGAAAAAGCTGTTCCTCAGTCTATTTGTCCTTGCTTTGAGGGCCCTGTACCTCCATCCTGAGGGCAGGGGAGAGAACAGTCTGTGACCCGGGTGGGTGGGATCTGTGGCAATGCTGCTGGCCTTCCTCTGGAGGCAGCCAGCGTCCACTGAGTCCAGGTCTGGGAGAGGACTTCCCACAGTCCTCTGGGCTGTTCTTACCACCCGGGCCAAGTCCTTTCTGTCTTGTGCCATGCAGCTGCAAAGAACCCAATTGTGCACTACTTGCAGTTCCATATTAAGGACATCATTAAGTTCCTTGCATGAAGGGGCAGCATAATACAAGGTTGAATCATCAGCATAAAAAAAAAAAACATTTTTGCACTTTTAGTAGCCCAAGCAAGATCATTAATAAATACAGCGAACAGCAATGGTCCAAGGCAACTGCCCTGAGGCACACCACACACTAGATCCCTGCTGTTCGATATGCCACCATTCAAATACACTTTAACTGTGTCTTGTTTTGGACAGTTGACAAATTTCCCTTCACTGTGATGGGATCCTACACATTTTTTATTGGCCTCATCTCAAAATATTAGACAGGTTTGAGCTCAACAAATGCACAACATGACAAAATGTGTGTATGAAAGAGTTGTCCAAAAAACTTTTATCAGCATAAAACCTCCCAGCAACAGTAAAGTAGGTCTCTGCTCCTGAGCTTCAAACTCACTGGTTTCATGCAGTCTGCTCTCTCTTCTCCAAGACAATATAAAACCAAAGTGTTCGCCTCATCCCTGAGTTTAAAGGGATCACAAAGTATCTGGAGGCATACACTGCAAGAATCTGTCAAAGCTTCAGCAAAGGTGATTTTATATTGTACGGTCTTTGTCCACAGTTTTTGTCATAATCCTGCATTCGCTTGTGTTTCTGTAGTAAAATGAGGAAATAAATACAGTTCAGCGTCATAATCCAAGTGAACTAATCCAGTACAAACCTTGTGGATCTTCATTATTACCTGTGAGCAGAGCCTAAGGTGAGTTTGTCTTGTCTTTTGTCCTTCAGGTATAACCACCGTGCTGACTATGACTACCCTCAGCAGCGTGGCCAGGACGTCACTACCCAGAGTGTCGTATGTCACTGCCATGGACCTTTTCGTCACTGTCTGCTTCCTGTTTGTCTTTGCTGCTCTGATGGAGTATGCAACATTAAATTACTATTCATACAGCGCTCGAAGACCCAGCTGCATGGAACCTAAAAGATCGGTGAGTTGACCTTGAGTCAGCTTTTGTATATTTATAAATATACTAAATATTCCTGCAGTAATATTCCTTAATATTGAAGTGATGTAAATGATAAGATGTAGATTGAGGTGATGCCCTTATGTACAGGATTACTGTCACTTGTTATAAAAGTAGCTTTTCTCTGACGGCACTTTGGTTTGTTATCGCAAGATGGAAGTGAGAAAAAATTCCAGGGTTGAGATGATGCCCTTTATAAGCTCTTCTGATAAGACTGTTACTATTTTAAGGGACACTGCATCAGTCTGAACAAGCTTCAACAACTGAAGGGAAGGAGTGCAGACTGTCACCTCATGCTCTGTGCAGAAAACCAAAGCTCTAATCTCTAATGCTAGACAGAGACACTGAGGCTTGAAGCGGGATTTCAGTGATCTTTTTCCTCCACAAGAGCTTATTTTCTATTGTTTTAAAAATGAAAATATGCCTCTGTATCCATCAAAATACTTAATATGCATCACAAGTGTTTCAGGGTTGGTGTCCCATTTGCGTTGACCCAGTGCAGGATTTATCTGTTGATGATGCATCAAGAAAGCTTTGGACGAAAGTTAGCAAGTGTTTGTCAAGTATTTATGAAGTTGCAGCGCATAAAGGTTACATTATAAATATGTTTTCGTGCATCTTATGTGTAAATACTGCACAGATTTTAAAGGTATACTGAGCAGGATTTTCTTCAAAAACAATGTATAGACTTTTACAAACAATTCTTCTCAATCATTTCTTATGACCCACTAGAAGTGTGTGATGGTGTATTTATCTGCTCCCCCATTGTATTTTCTTACTTTCTTCTTGTTATGCTGTGTTTGCGATGGAGGTCTTTATGAAAACATAGTGACCAGATGCCAGACTGTAGGCAACATGCATCCAAGAGGAAGCAACAAACATCACAGACACAGCGCAAAAAAAACAAGCAAATTTAGCGGGGCGAAAACCCAAGTGGACAAAGCTGGGGTTGGCATTCACTTTCTGTTTACAATCAGTAGCTGACAGTTCCTGCAGAGTTTATCTTAAATGCTTTATGTAAAATGGTAGATTAAAGAAATCATCTTAAATAAGACAACTGGAGTTATTTGTATTACAAGCAAAGAACATTCATCAAGCAAAATCCTTCATCCGGTGGAGTTTCGCTGGCTCTCCCTGGCTGTCACTCAAACTACAGGCTGAACTACGTTTCCGTATTGCCTGCCACCCATGTCACCACCATGAACACAAAGAGTATAGAAGCGCATCAAGCAACAGACGCGCCTCTCTCTCTCTCAAACTCGGGCCAAAATCCTATCAAACAGTAAAACATTTTAGTGCCCTGTTTAGCTGTAATAGCAAGAGTTTGTGAACAGGTGGTGGGCGCCATCCTGTCTACTACACAGTAAAAATGGTGGCTATAAAAACACAGGTCAAACAGTAAAACTAACTACAGAGGTCAAATATTAACCAAGATTCTGTTACTGTGTCGCCCATGTCCTGCCTCATATGTTTCCAGAAACATGTTTTAAGTTGCTTTTTAACTGTAATATGAGATGATCTATTACCAGCCGGCTGCCACTGTGTCAAACTGACAAGTTTGTATTACATCACCCAACAGTGGGAGCATTTATTAGTCTGGTGTGGTGCATTCTGGTAGGTGTAAGTTTTCACCTCTGGAGCAAAAGCAAATGTAGTCTCTTGCACAGACGCCGATGACGTCAGCTCACTGGCTGACTCTGTCGTCTGTGGACATTCCCATAGGAAAGTTGTAATAGAACTAGCGCTGGCTCCCAGCAGCAGTGATGTGATTGGATCCAAATCCGTGTACTTCTGTACTTCTTTGACCAACGGCTGATTAGCTTTGCCTTACACCCACCTGCACCGGAATTGCTGTTCCCCGAATTGTTGTCCATAGTACAACAGAAAAGGAAGTGTTCAGTGCATCGCAAGAAGAGATTAAAATGGATATGATTTCATTTGATTCAGCCATATTGCAGAGCTGCGCAAGATTGGAGAAATTAAGGATTTACAGCGTGCCATACCTATGGCAAAGCTGTCACATGGTCTGGATATCCCCGCCCATTTCTGTTACAAAACAAAAGACGAATGTCCCCAGACTCCTATTCCGAAGTAAGGGAGGCTGGTCACACAAGACTAAAGCAAATGCATCAGTCCTTTTCCTTTGTTTTCTCTGGTCATGGAGCACCAACTTCAAAAGCAGCTCTAAAGCAGAAGTTGCCAGTTGTGGATCATGGTTCAAAAATGAGTCATGGGTCCACTCTGAGTGGATCACAAGTGATTCATGAACGTGTCAAGTTTGTAAAAAAAACAAAAAACAAAGACAAACCATTATTTTTTAGTACAGTGAACTTCCAGCTCAGAGCTTTTATTTTAGAGTGTTGTTTCAAGCAAACCATCTTGATGACATGTCCAAACACAAGTGTGATGGTGAAGGTATTGTAAACTGTGGGACCTCAAACAAATGACCAAGGAGAAATCTGGACCCTGTGGCTGCACCAGCTGGGAACCACTGCTCTAAAGTAGCTCTTTCCAATCTGAAGAAGTATCTGTGATGATGTCGTCTTGAGTTGGACTTGTAGAATTTGCATTTTATTAACAACAACGAAAAACAGCTTCTTTTGTGCTACAAACTGGTGCAATGCAGTATTGGTACCATTGTTGGTAAGGAGAGAAAAACATAACATACAGAGCCTGGGGAGGGGGTAATATTCTGAGAAGAAACTCCGACATTAAAGTCACAAATTTACAAGAAAAAATCTCAAAAAATAATGTCTCTTTTTTTCCCCTCAAAGAATCATATCTCTTTACTTTGCAAGGCTGGATCAACTTTGTCACACTCAGCAGCAACCTTGAATTGTGAACAATCTGTGAGGTCGAGGCTGCTGTTTCTATCGTGGTAGTATAATACTATATAAAAAGAAGCTGATGAAACATTCTGGAATAACTTTTAAACTTAAAAATACAGTGCAACAGTGCTGAACAAAGGTGAACTCAAGTCTACTGTGTGCCAGGAGATGAATGCTTCACAGACGTTTCAGCAGAAGTTAATGGAAGATATTGAACATTAGTCAGGACATCTCAGCTTCTGTTATATTGATTTTGACCATTCTTTTTTCGTCTCCTATTTTTATGGAAGTACAACACTATATCACTGGTGTTCCCCTTTATTTTATTTTATTTTATTTTATTTTTTGGTTTGAGGTAAAAATCAATTATTTGATGAAGCTAAAAATCCTTGAAACAAAACAGAAGAAAACAGATAAATACAAAGACATAACTTACATGATACGATATGACATGGCACGACACGACACAATTTTTTGTCCTTATAGGGAAACCTGTCTTGGACTCAGAAACTGCAAAAGTATTCCTGCCTTAGAATAATAGTCCAGAAGAAATGAAAAGCGTACACCATAAAAAAAAGATAAAGACACATACTACACATAACAGTATTACACATCGGGTCATTCATGTATCGCACATAACACCAGCACACAACAGAGCACCATGACTCAGTGACGAGCTCTGCTCACTGAAAACATACATGATTGTTACTTGGAAAACAAACCAAGTTCCCCTAAACATCCCTGTGTAAGAGCTGGTCTGTACCAGGAGCTGAAAATCTACTAATGTGATGAGTGATCATAGCGTGAACTCAGGATTCAGTTTGACTTCCTGTTTGACTGTATGTCTCTTCTTCTTCTCAGAACTATTCTGTCCTGGATGTGAGACCTCCGCACACCGTCATCGCTTTAAACAACTCCATGTACTGGCAGGACTTTGAGGACGCTTGTGTTTACGAGTGTCTGGACGGAAAAGACTGCCAGAGCTTCTTCTGCTGCTTCGAGGAGTGTAAAGAAGGTGCGTGGAGAAAAGGACGCGTGCACATAGATGTACTTGAACTGGACGCATACTCACGGGTCTTTTTTCCCACCTCCTTCTTGCTGTTCAACATCGTCTACTGGGTAGGCTATCTCTACCTTTAGCACACTGCTCTGTGACAATAGACGGGCAGCGCAGGAGAAATTCAAGATAATAAAAAGGTAACACCAAATAAACTCTTTCCTGTGCTCCCTGGAGATGAAAAGACAGTGTGCATCTGCAGGCCTGTGCCGAGCAGAGATTTCTGCCTCTGTGACTTCAGGTACGATAATACGACACATTACTGATTCCCTTCAATATGCTGTACACAGAGGGAGGACGGGATGGACTGTGTGCTAATGATGATATGAAGACAAAGAAGGAAATGTGCTTTGCACTGCTGTCCCAAACTTCTCAATCAGGAGGATGACTTGTGTTGTAGGGAATGTATCGGCACGTTATTATCCAGCCATCAGTCAAATCCAGTTGATGAAAATCCAAGGACATTCAAACCATTCATAGTGCCTTCCTCTGGAGGGGTAGATACTATCTGCTACAATAATCAGGGAATAATGATTTATAAAAAAAAAAAGAAGAAGAAGAAGAAGAGTCTGGCTTTGACTGATTACGGCTGTTCTCATTGAGAGCTTTGAGTTTTTATAAAACAGCCATTTGTTGTAACAACCACATGAAAAATCATTAGGTTTTTATCTCTTCATACGGACTCTCAGCCATTAGGCATGACTCATTCCTCCTGCTTGCAATACCATTAGTAGCCCCACACGGTATAATAAATAAGTTGGTTCCCAGGGAAGAGAGCGATTTGAATAAATCTTACAGCAGAAATAATAATGATATTTGCTTTATTGGCATATTTTTTTCACCTTAGAAGACGTAAAGTCAAGGATTTGAATGGTTATATTATTTATGTAAGTGTGAGTACAGGCACAAATCTTCCATTGTTACCCACAGGCTAACTGCTGTGGAAAAAAAGGCACAGCAGCACCAATACTTTCAATGACGTATTTAAAGAAAATGTTTTTCCTTTAAGGAAATAGTTTTGGGATATTTTAGGAAATACATTTACTGGCTGTCTTGCCAAGAGTTAGATGAAAAAATTGATACCACTCTCATTTCTGTATGCTAAATATGTAGCCACAAGTCAGCAGCTGGTTAGCTTAGGTTAGCATAAAGATTGGAAACAGCCTGACTCTGTCCAGAGGTAACAAAATGTAGCCTACCTACCAGCACTTTGGCTTTTGTACAAATTAAACAAATGATACAATGTTTTTAATTACTGAGATGTGTTTTGTACCTTTTCCACAGAACCAGGCTAGCTGTTAGCCCCTGTTTCCAGTCTTTATGCTAATATAAGCTAACTGACTGGCAGCTGTAGGGCAACTGTAGTCTTGCTCACCAGACCTTTCTCAAGAAAAGAAGGTCTGGCTGGGGCGACTCTCACTTTAAGATTGGAGAAAAAAACGCCCCGGCTGCTTGTATTTCTTTCAACCAATCACAATCGTTCTGGGCGGTGCCACAGCAACGGTGCACCTTCAAAAATATTGCCGGTGGGAAACAGGTTTTGGTGTAACACGCCCACAAAAATATGGCCTACAGGATGCGAACCACGGCAGAAAAATGGCTACATCCCCGCAAGATCAAACACTGCAAAAGTTAGTAAAGGACGTGTTGAAAACTGTTACACAACCAGAGGTGGTAGGGCGGGACTTCAGCAGGTGGCTCGTTCCGCCCAATGAGAGGCTGATCTATGCAGTGAACTCCCGCCCACTCAGACTAGGGCAACTGTGGCTCAGGACGTAAAGCTGACGGTGGTGCTCTTGCAGTCTAAGATACTAAATCCCCAAAGATGGAAGACATGTCTCCACTTACCTCCACTGTACAAAAATGAAGCCAAAATATCCTGGATGCGGTCTGTGCCATCTTGCGCTAGTGACGTCATTTGGAGCCAGTCTCTCCGATCTCCGTAGTGCCCAGTTCCAGCCCAAATGCCCTTCCGACCCACCTGCAAGTGGCCAATGATTGCGAGCACATAGCTGTCAATCATGCCGTTAAACCCCATTTTAATAGTATCAAATAACTAATTTACACCAAACTTGTCTGAAAAAACACTTGAACAAACATCAGTGTGATCAGAACTCCCTAAAATGGCAGAAACCCTCTTTGGGAAAAATTTCCTTGTGGTGTGCTTTGAGTTCTTACTTTAGCTCAGGTCCCATCGGCTAACATGTAGGGAACGAGCTTTATGATCTGGGGCCGTATTTATCAAGCGTCTCAGAGTGCCATTTTAGTCTTAAGTGCTGAGAATTTGTGAAGTTTAGTCCTACTCTCAAACTTAAGAATAAAAGCTATTTATCAACCTTCTCAAGTCTAAGAATCACTCCTACTCCCCCAGATATTTAAGAGACCTCCAGAGGTGTCCTAAGTGGTTAGGAGTTGCCAGTAGAGGATGGCACTGAGGCGAGAGAGACGTGCGTGAACATTCCGGGAGCGGAAGGATGTCCTGGCTTTGTTTGATGACGAGCAGCTGATCAAACGGTATCGTTTGGACAAAGCGGGTATTATTATTGTCACAGATTTAATAAGGGACGTCATCTCATCGGTAACGTCACGCAGCAGAGCTTTCACGGCAGAATTAAAGGTCATCACAATGCTTCGATATCTTGCCACTGGAAAAATGCAACAGTGTAACGCTGATTATTTGAGGCCATCACAACCGTCAATTAGCAGAATTGTTATGGAAACAATAATGGCCCTTAATGCTCCTCACCTCGTCATGCATTTCATTGACTTCCCAACTACACCCCGGTAATTCAACAGAAGCAAACTGCATTTATGCAAATAGCTGGCTTCCCTGGAGTGGTCGGTGCAATCGATGGCACACATATTAGGATCATCGCTCCAAGCGCATTTATGTAAACAGGAAGAGGTACCACAGTATCAACACGCAAGTAGTGTTTGATGCAGACTACAACATCTTGGATGTGGTACCCAAGTGGCCTGGGTCCACCCATGACGCAAGGATACTTGGATGAATCCCAAATGAACTACAACAGGTTAGCCCAACAAAATGCCTAATTGTTTTAAATTTAAAATGTTTAATTAAGTTTATAGATTATGGTTTAATAGGAGGGTTTATTCTGGTCACAGGGCACACAAAAGCACAAGAAGTGTGGTGGAGAAAGGAATTGGCCAGTGGAAGCGCAGATTCCACATTCTACATTCAGAAATCATTATGGCATGTGCAATACTGCACAACATTTGTAAGGCGCGCAATGTCCCACTCCCACCAGCAGACGATGATGATGACGATGAGGGAGGAGATGGAGATGCAAGCGTCCCTAGCAACATCCATCCATCTGATAGTATCTCTTCTTCTCTCCAGTTTGGTTTTCTTTTTGATTCCATGTTGATTTCAGCTTGGTGGACTGTGGCTGCAGTACATAGAGCCACTCAATTAACTGCACACAAGTTAGTTGCCTAATTAATGAATTGGAAAGATAAGGAAACATTTATTTTTGCTTCATTGCCAATGTATTATTATATGTTTTGTATTATTTGTAGATTATTGTCAAAATATACACTCTCATTGTCCATTTAACTATTCACTGAGATATTTCTAAGATATTTATATATTCTTAGATAAGGGATTCCCTTCAGTGATTGGTCAGTTCTATGGACTTGGAAGTGACGTCACCTAAAATTCCGTTTATGGCACATAGTACTGTTGTGATTCAGCTCTGAGACCGACTCTTAAGATTCAGTCCTACACTTCACTAAAAGTATGAGTAGGACGCTTGATAACTAACTTTTAAGTGCAGCTTTCAACGAAGAATTTTTTTAGTCATAAGTCGACTCTTAGCAGTGCTCTTAGGAGTCATTCTAAGAAGCTTGATAAATACGGGCCCTGTACTGCAGCCAGCCTCAGAGGGCAGTACATATGTTTTGTTTTCACGTTTGGAGAGCTGCCATGTCATCTATCTTTATATACAGTCTCAGGGCTGCCCCTGACCAAATTGGGGCCCTAAGCGAAATTTTATTTGGAGGCCCCCATCCCAAATGTATCACAGGTACAAAATGGCCGTACAACAACTTGCCATTTAACTTGATAACCTTTATTGGCAATAACAAATGTACTGTAGATACAGTAGTTTGGCTGTATGAGTCAAATAAAATAAAAAATTCAACCTGAAATAAATAAATAAATAAATATTAAATAAAAATAACTTCAAACTGAAATAAATAAATAAACAAATCTGAGTCACAAATAGCCATCAATTACTCATCAAAAGAAAGTAACTTCCACCACCTCAATCCCCCACCCTTGATTAAACACTGAAAATAAAATAAAAGAGGGAGACAGGTTTTTCCTATTTAATCTTATTTTGTTATATTTCTACCTCCCCCCTCTCTGGGAGCATCCGACCTCCCGGCCCCGCACATACCCCCGAGGCTCGGGTCTCCTCCTCCGTGGAGCCCCCCCGCCCTCCCGTCCCCACACATACTCCTGAGGCTCTTTTGGACGACATGTCGACAACTCTTCACCTGCTGCAGCTCTGCAAGTGCCTGCCAGCGCACCCCTCTTATTGTTCAGATGTCAAGTGTTGTCAATCATTGCAGCGATGCATGGGCGGTCAGGTCTCTTCTCTCCTTCCTCGAGCTGATTCTACGCGTGCCTCACGGTAGCACACGCGCATCCATTGCGCATATGCGCAAAATGTGGCCCCCCATAGAAGATGAGGCCCTACGCACAGCGCGTGTTCTGCGTTTAGGGAGGGGCGGCCCTGTACAGTCTACAGTATGAATGGTAAAGAGCTTTAAGGTGTCACTAAAGCTGAAAACACACCAGCGCAGCCACGGCACGGCGCGTCATGTGAAGTGCATCAAGTACCCCCCCATTGTCATTTTGCTTCATATTTAGCGTACAGATACAAGAGTGGTATCCATCTTCTCATCTACCTGTCAGCAAAAAAGTTAGTAAGCATATTTACCAAAATGTCAAACTATTACTTGAATAGAATTGCGAGGAATGAGTGGTTTATTGGTTATAATGAGCCATATATGGGCCTGTATTTCTAGCATTATGCTATGGAGGTTTTAGAGGTTGTAAAAACAACAGATCTTGGGGTAAATATAATGACGACAGTAGACTTAAAGCAGTTTCTCATGCCTACCAACTGCACTGTCACAGGTTGGGGTCCTCTAAGATGGAGCACCCAGGGAACAAAGTTTAATTCTGGTGTTATTTTTCTGGATGTTACACATATTCTCTGCATATATTGGTGTTGCACAGCAGCCTCGTCTTGCCAGAGCTCTTAACACACACGAGATGAAGTGAACAGGCAAATAATTGTGTTGCTTCTTTCAGCTGTTAAACAAACAGCAACCCTTAGTTCTTTTCCTAACACAGTTGGTTAACTGGATGCCCAAATGAAATGTAATGGGTGTCATTTGTACATTACTGCAGGCACAAATATGATAATCCCACTCATCAGGATCATCTCTGTTTGGCCCGTGACTCTCATCTGCATGCAATAGACAATTAAACATTACCCTGAATAAGTTGTAAAATGTTCTGGGATAGAATTATAGTTTTAATATGGACTGTTTTATAATTTGATTTCCCTGTGTTTAGATTTGGCATTAGCAACCATTGAATTGCCTTAGTGTAGCCCGCCCACAGCTGAGATGAACACCAGAAATACATATTTACCTCTGATAATAACCTCAGCATGGGGATGACCTCACTTCAGCGAAGGCTACGTCTTTGCCTTGGGCAGTATACTTATGTGGATCTTTTTGTATCCCTTTTTTCGAGCTGTTTTCTTTTTATTGTAATTGCTATATATGTGCCAAATATTTCACATATGTGCCCAGTCATTTATGTTTTCAGGCAAGTTTGAACAACCCTATAATAGCTCAACCCAATCACCAGAAAAGCAGTTGGCATTGTATGTTTTTGCAAACCATGAATATGTTACATTTGTGTGATACAGAGGAAATGTCGAAACTTTACATTCCAACAATGATGTGGTTAATGTGTGGTTAGTTATAGGCACAATAACCACTTTGTTATGGTTTGAAAAAGATCATGTTGGAGCTCAAAAATGACTTGCACAAGCTCGCCAGGAAATGCAGCAATGTCTTTGTAAAAAACAAACTTTTTGTGACACTATCCCCCAGTGGAAAAACAGCAACAGGTTGCTAGAAAAACAGCCATGTTTTGGGGCTAAAAAAACGCAGGAAACACAGCAACAGTTTGCTAAGAAACTTCCACATTTGGGGAATAAAACCCTGCAGGAAAAATAGTGAAGGGTTGCTTAGGGCTGCAACTAATGATTATTTTCATTGTCGACTAATCTGTTGATTATTTCTTCGATTAGTCGACTAATCATTTTATCACTAAATGTGTTAAACTGTTGAAAAATGTCGGTCTGTCTCTGCCAAACCCCAAAATTATGTCACCTTATGCCTTGTTTCGTACTCATTTTGGGAGTATTTTGGGAGACTTTATAGTACTTTTCGATGAAAAATGACTCAAACCGATTAGTCAACTACTAAAATAGTCACCAATTATTTTAATAGTCGATTAGTCATCGATTAGTCGACTAATCGTTGCAGCCCTAGGGTTGCTAAAAAACACCCACAGTTGGGGGCTAAAAAATTGCAGGTAAATAGTGACGGGTCACTAAAAAAACACCAACTTTTGGGGGCTAAAAACTGCAAGAAACACGCCAACAGGTCACTAAAAACACCTATGTAAGGAGAATAAAACCCCTGCAGGAAAAATAATGACAGCTCGCTAAAAGACAGCAAAGTTTGGGGGCTAGAAAACTGCAACAAACACAGCAACAGTTCGCAAAGAAACACCCACATTTGGGGAATAAAACCCTGCAGGGAAACATAGCAAGGGTCGCTAAAAAACACCCAAGTGTGCAGGCTAAAAAACTGCAGAAAACAAACCAACAGGTCTCTTAAAACACCCACATATGGGGAATAAAACCCCTGCAGGAGCAACGGCAATGGATCACTAAAAGAGACGCCTGGGGGCTAAGAAACTGCAGAAAACTCAACGACAGGACACCCACATTTGCAGAATGAAATGCTGCAGGTAATATAGTGATGTGTCGCTAAAAAACAGCAACCTTTGCTGGCTAAAAAAAACACAATAAATACAGCAACAATTTGCTAAAAAAACATCCACATTTGGGGGCTAAAAAACTGCAGGAAACACAGCGACAGGTTGTCAGAAGTACACCAACATTACTGCAGGAAACACAGCTAAACCACAACAGGTTTTGTTGTAAGTTATTGAACAGTGGTCTGCAGCTTGGCAGCTGTCTCTCCTAGGTGTCACGCAGTCACAAAATCAGCTCATACACTTTAGAAATGTTGAAATACATATGAAATGTGCAAATGTCACATATTTGTGGTTTTCAGAGATGTACAATGCCAACATCTTCTTCTGGTAACTGGGGTGAATAGTTACACTAATATCTTTCGATACTGCACATGCAGTAAAGTGTGGTGGCGAAAACCTTAATGAGTAAAAGAAATATAATAGGATATTTAAAGTTGGCTTTTGACTCGGGCCATTTTTAGTGATTGACAGGGTTGATGCTGCGTTCACATTGTGGCAGTGTGTAGTAGATGTGAAACTGAGCAGTCATTATTTCCAACAGGAGAATAACAATAACCCCGCCAGTACTGCTGTAAAGTGCCGCCTACTGTGCCTGCAGACGAACAAGATGCTGAATGAAAATGGATGCAGCCACATATGTTAGTGCACCTGTTCATGGCGTCTCCTCAACAAAGTACTGACAGGAGTTCTTCTGTCTTTTTGGTCCTTTTCTTCTGCGATGGAGTCACTATTTTCAAGATATCATGTTTCGTAATAACTAACCAACCTTAACCTGCCACAAGTGGCGTTTTGTCGGCCACAATGTGAATGCAAAACGATTGTTTTATATCACATTTGTGATCAGTGTTAATTGATTCATTCCTCTGTGGAGCCCAGATGTTACAGTGTTCTGACCCCCTTCTGCAGACAGATGAAGGGCGATGCAATAAGGTGTCCTGAGTGGTGCTATACTTAACAATAACTCTGGCATTACCGTGTTAGGATAAAACCTGATTTAATGAATATACACTTTTGTGTGGCATTTTGCCTTCCCTAGACAACTGACAGAGAGTGGAGAGGGATGTGACAGAGATGCCAGACTGGTTCACCTTCACCAGCTGAGCTACCAGGATGCACCCGTTTGTAAGTTTGTATTCTGCCAATACAAACTTACAACAGGGCCCTGACTTTTTAAATCAATCGTCAATTGAGCTCATTCTTGTCTCGCTCTGTATCATCAGGCAATAGTGTCTAAAACACACAGCAGCAACAGATGAGAAAGTTCTTGTATCGTTGAACTCAGTTGTGGTTTTCTTGAGTAAATATGAGGTCAAGAGTTATTGTGAACATGGTTTGTTCTTTGAAAGTTCATTATCACATTTCTGTAAATCTTATTGACATTTTGGCAGCGAAAAGAATACTTAACCCCACAAATGATCATTTGTAAATCAATTACTCAGCCCAGGTTATGTTGAATGTGTGAAGGAAACTTTTTTTCCGCTCATGCCTCACACAAAGAATCCAAAAAAACCCAGAGAAAATTCTTGATGAATTGAAGTCATAGGAGTCTGTGTTTAACAACAGCAGAAATATATCCTCCTGAGAATGGAACCTTTGGCTGGTATACATCTTTAATTTCTCCTAGCTATTTGGGATCTGTAGGACCCTATAAAAGTAAACATTGTCAACAGTAATTAAATCCCAATGCCCTCAAACGAGACAATATTAAAGTCCCATTGTCTTCTATCGAGGGCTTCCAAATTAACAGTGTCTTAGCTTGTTACTGTTGCTAAAATTGGTCAAATTTGTTGTCATATCAAACTACAAACATTCTTAATCATAAATAAACTTAAGTGATCAGGTTTTGGACCTTGTCCACTTTTGTGTCGTGATCAGCTGCAGACTGACTTGGCAGAGACGGCTGCCATCTTGTTTTTACATGGATTAGTGTATTGTGCTCTTACTGCCACTAGATGGCACAAAAAAGTGTCACTGAATGAGGACAAATCTAAGTTAAGAAGAATGAACTATAAGGTTAAGGCCCAATCCCAATACCACCCCCCCTGCCCACTACCCCTTGGCCCTCAAAATGAAGCAACGAGGGGTAGGGGTAGAAATCTTTCCCTAAGAATTGGGACACACCACTCACTACGTCACCACATTCACGCATACGTAACTATTTTAAACAGGAAGCTGCGAGCCATCTACATTTCCAACCGGCATCTACAATGGAGTCTCATTCATCCTACCAATCGCGTTTGCCGCATTCATCATGCTTCGTTCAATGAAAGACAGACGACAGGGGACTTCTGCTAGCTAGCTAGCTAACCGGCTAACAAGCTAACATTACGAGTCAGCACAGTTATACTAGCTGGCGTGTTATCATAATGTGAAAAGTCCGACAATTTTGCAGAACAGGACAGGTGACAGACGCCAGATAGTGCGAGCTAGCTAGCTAGCTAAAACGCAATCTAACGACGGTAACATTAGCTATATATGAACTTTTTTCCCCGTCTCTTGCTCGGTGATAGCCATGGCGACGTCTACCCTTCGCTGGCAAGTCAGCATCTGAAATCCCTCGCTCCGAAGGGCTAGTTTCATACCCACTACCCCTCGTTATGCCCCCTACCCCTACACGCAAAAAGGAACTGGGACACCCCTACCCCTCGTGGGAACGCGCAAATGGAGGGGTAGGACCAAGGGGGGGTATTGGGACGGGCCGTAAGTTAACACAAAATGAGATGTCCTCATACAAGGACACAGGGTCTCAGGAGGATATCAAAACATCCATTTTCAAATGCTCACACAACTTGTGCAGTATAATCCAAGTCTCGTTTATTCATTCGTACACTCAGTACTTTCCAAACAGACAGCAAGTTAAACTTATCTATGCTCTCTTCAAAGCCAGACTCCACTGACAAAAACAGTCATTTTACCTTGCTGAACACATAAGTCGCTGGTCTGCCACTGCCTCGGTCAGTTAGTTAGTTTGTATTATTGTGTGACTTTGGTGTTTTGAAGGCTTAGTTTGGATTCACCATAGACACACAATAGAGGCAGTACTAAAGCAGCAGCTCCTCTGTTCAGCAAGATAAAATTATTGTTTTTGTCAATGGCTTTGTTTTCATCCCAAATTCAGTGTATCATGGGGCAAGTAACTGATATACAAATGGTCATTTTAGGTGTGAAGTATTGTTTTAAGGGATTTACATAGGACAATATCAATATGGTTGTTTTGGTAATGCGGTCTAACAAGCTCAATTAAAAAGTGTAGACTGGAGTTGGTGCACAAGTGTTCCTTTTGTCTTACGGGGTTCACACAGAACATTTATTTAAAAGATGACAGATTTGGCCAAAACATATTTAATGTGCCTTTATACTGACGCAACAGATTCTCCATCCACTGCCTGTCGACGCTCCCTACGTGCCATTTAAAAAGCTTAATTTCTACCCTCCCTGTCATATTTGCTGTTGATTTGGCATCTTGTTTTTTTCCAACTGGACAGTCCACATTTTTTGGTATTATCTTTCCAGACACTGGGAAAGCAAAGGGGGTAAACACGGAGAGGGATTTAGTCTGGGATTTGATCCCATGCCAGTATGTGCATGTGTGTGGCTCCAGACTGAACCAGTGAACCAGCTCTGGGCACCGTGTCATCTGTGCCGAGGATCAGCAGGACTGCAGGACAGACAGTCAGACATGAAACTTATCTGTCTGTCACTTATGTACTATGTAAATCCCTCGCAAGGAAAGTTGTGTATTTTTGTGATTTGGAAGTTGTGTCACGTAAGTATTAGTAAGTATTAGTGCAGTACAATAAACTCGATGCAAACACTGCATTGACTCTAAGCCACATTCAGTAAGTATTATAAGCCAAAGACTTTTCTTTTTCAGTTTATTATCTGATACTTTAAATCGTGTCGGAGGAAATTGTTCAGTTCAGGCTTCAGATTCTTTGTATTCAGTGCAGTAATGTGAAGTGTCAGTTGATTGGAAACTATGAGCGTAACAGAAATAATTAGCCTAGAAGTGATCTAAGATGGTTTATGTCATTTGCCAATTCATCAACTGTTATATTATTTGTGGCAGAAATCTCACTAACAGCTCCTCTATGTGCTGAAGAGGGTTTTCGACGGGTGTCTCTGCTGCTGTACACAAAGTGCAGCTTTCATTCTGTAGCCCAACCTTTGCTATCTGCAGTGTATTTCAACAGTGGTGAATCATATTTTTGTTGACATGTATTATCTCCTATCTAACTTACTGTATACACAATACTCAACTGTACACTTCTTCTGCTTTGTGTTTTCATATTTGTGGCCTCAGTGTGACATAGATATCTCATTACTCAATGGTACAGTCAAGTGCAAGTGTTGAGATTGTACTCCTCAACAGCGTGGTGTCCTGTGAGTGGGGTTGTTTTGATGATATTTCTCCTTTGGCTCCAGCATCTACAGTCCATTTCTGATGCTCACGCTATTTTCATACCTATGGTTCATTTTATATCTCAGATGTGCATTACGACCAAGGACCAGAAATTATGGAATAAAGTTTTTTTTCATAAATGTACATCATGGCAGTTATTTGGCACTTCAGATGTCTTTTGTGTTAATGTGTTTCAATTTAAGATATTTTTGAGACTGAATGGTTTCATTATAAAATGTGCCCTCTGATAGACTCCAGCTTACTTCAGCTGATGTGTTAATTAATTTTGGATAAAGTGAGAAACACAACCCAATTGCCAAAAAAAATGTTCACATTGAAAATTTCTGCAAACTCCGGATACATTACATCTGTACAACATTTTGAACAGAATACACGGACACTTTGGTTTCACAAACAGTAAATAGAGTGATGTCTCGGTAAAAAAAAACAACAACTGCTTTTTATGGCACGCTCCCCGGTGGAAAAACAGTAACAGGTGGCTTAAAAAACATTATATTATCCACAGTATTTTGTATCAGTATGCTTTATTTTTCTCTTCAACGCTGTGGTGAAGTTGTGGTTAGGTTTAGGCACAAAGACAACTTGGTTATGGTTAGGGAAAGATCACGTTTTCGCTTGAAATGGCCACATTTGTTGGCACAAAAGCAGCTGGAAAAGCAGGGATGAGTTGGTGAAATACACCCAAGTTTGGTGGCCCAAATGTTGCTGGAAAAGGTTGCGATGCACCACTATTGACACTACAGTTAGGTGCCACAAACATTGCTGGGTCTCAATAAGACACTAAAAACACCCAGGTTCAGTGCCACAAATGCAGCTGGAAAACTCTGTGATGTGCGGCTAGGAAACTCAGATTCAGCAATGGAAAGACCACCAACGCCAGAATTCCACTGTTCCACCGTTGCGGAACGGCTGCGCTGGTTATTCGCTGCGTGCACCGCCATCCGTCAACACCCATCGGCTGCGTTTGCTATGCGGAGTGGTGCAGCTCCACCGGACAGTGGCAGGCACGAGGACCCATGAATTCACACATAATCACACAATATAACATGATGTAGTTTCTATAAACAGAACCACAAAACCAGAGGAGTAGCAGGAAGACATCTCTGTGCACCTCCATGATTAATATCTCCTCGTCCATGGTGTTAACGGGTGAAATGACGTCTGAAAACCTCTGACCTGTTGACTTCAGGCCTGCCTCCGCCCATTATGACGTTTTCAAGGTGTAGTGCAGCAAAATATGATCCGCTGTGAACACTGTGTATTTTATTTTGAAAATTAACCAGATGTTTTATTTTGTGTCTGTGCACAACTTCCTGCCCCGCACGATCTGCTCTGTGCTGAATTGCGGCGTTGTGCTCCAGCGTCCGGCAAAAATAGAAGTCCTGCGTATCTGTTGTGGAGGGCTCCGGAGAGCCGCAGCTGTGACGGAGCCGGAACGCAGCACAGCCGCAGCCGGTGGAAACACATATATTGACAAGAATTGATTCATATCCGCTCCGCTGCCGTTCCGGAGTGCAGACGCAATCATCACGCATCTGGTGGAATTTGGGGGTAAGGGTCACCAGTGAAAATGCCATGAAGGGTCCCCATAAGACAGCCTCTGTTGTTGTTTATAGGTCTCGTCTTGACGACACGCCATCCGCCATCCCCTTCACCTCCCAGTGACAACTTCAGCTGATATATCAAGTCACTTTAGAAATGTTGATATGATAACTTAAGAAACATGCAAAGGTAGCCTATTAGCACTATGGGACGTATTGGGGAACTGCTCCATTCATTAACTGTTGACAACCTGCCACAAGAAGACAAAATGGCCCCCAGTCTCCATTTTTGTTTCTGAGCAAAATGTTCAAACCAGGTATTTGTCGCAGACCAGGCCGGTCACCCTGTGAGAAAAAACATATTCCAGGAATGATCAAAACAAACTGACCCTGAGTCTGTCTTCAAATTCAATTGTGTGAAATCCAATAAGGCTTTTCCTGAAGGAGGAGCAAAGTAACACAATTGAATGTTGCTTGTTTGCTTATCCTCATAAATAAATGATGGAATTGTGTTTGCCCTTTCACCACAGGGGTAAAATATGAGCCTCTGTATTGAACATGGTAGCTGTTTTCTTCACACACAAACACGCAGTGTAGTGAGTGTTAAGATCACTGTCGAGAACACAAACCATCACTGAAAGGGCTGGGAAGTACTAAAAGGTCAAGTCGATACAGTTCTAATGAAAATGGTCCACAGTGAGATCTTTGTGTTACCCACAGTAGAAGTAGAGGTTTGTGGCAATATGCATGGAGACAGGTGTGCAGTCTCAAAGGTTCAAAACTCCAGCAAGTATAAAAGGAAAACCTGTTAAACTGTTCTTTGTAAAGGCTACAAGATGAATTGGTCTGACAATACAACACCTCGCTCTTAATATTTCAAATACGGCTGAAGTTTTGGTCCTTGAAGATATTGCAGTGAAATTTTATAAAGTATTTTCCCAAAGCTGTGAGCTCAACAGATAGAATTTAACTCCTCTCTATTACATCGGGGTAAAAGCAGAAATTCAGACATAGAAAACTATCTGCATGGTTTGATGACACAAGGGGTCATCAGACTTATACTGGCCACACAGACGGGCAGTACTGCTGCTGAGAGTCTGCATTGCTCTGGTGTTCCAACAATGTGTACTTCCAGTCCAGTTGGCGGTAATGCCTTATAACATTGCTTTCCAACTGCAGTAAAAATCAAACAGAAGAAGCATGCGCATCAGAAAAGAAATTAGCAAGCTTTAGACAGCAAGAGGAGCTCCTGTGTTTGTTGCTTTTAGCTGAACAACAAGAAAAACACAAAAGACAATATAGTGTGCAACCGTTTAACCTCCGTAGGACTATCAGCAAGATGAAGCATCTTGGCAAACCAGCTGGTCTGGAGTGTAACAAGATTATGTTTTGCAACGAGAGCATGTGCAGTCAGTGCGCTCGCTATGCATACAGTGCGCACCAGGCTCTGAGGAAGGCTTTGAACCCAACTTCGTGTTGGCCAAACAGGTACCGCAATTTCCAAGGTCTGTCATGTGATGCTTTGTGGCCCATGGACT
This sequence comes from Epinephelus fuscoguttatus, assembly GCF_011397635.1. Lineage (NCBI taxonomy): Eukaryota > Metazoa > Chordata > Actinopteri > Perciformes > Serranidae > Epinephelus > Epinephelus fuscoguttatus. The sequence continues at coordinate 38,499,689 of NC_064761.1, forward strand.
TTTTCCCCATTGACTGATATGGCAATAGAGCTGTCTGTAAATCAGCGGACAATTTCTTTGAGTGTCACAATCCCCTCAAAATGATGTGCTTCACTATCACAATTTGATCCATTGGGTTCAATACCATTTAGAAGAGACGCGCGATTAAATAATCTTATCCCCAGTCAAGGGAGCTGAGTGCCGAACCAGAAGTTAGCCATTCAGTCAGCCACTTGGCAGAGCTCGGCTGTCTCAAGTCTGTAGTGTGCGCCTCTATGGGCCGCACAGTGCGGAAGTAGTGCTGATGATTCCCAGATCATCTGGGTCATTTTATATGCAGTAGTTTAACCATTTTGGCTTCATGCTCCAATGAGCAACTTTCGTAGGAATTAGCGAGGCATGTGATCAAATCAAAAGAAGGAACAAATCAGAGTGTTAGAAACCACATTGAGAAAGCTGTTGTGCGTAACTACAGCCTCACAGAGCTTCTAGCGTGACTGTAGACTCTTTTTACCTTATAGAGTGCCGAAGTCACGCCCCTTCCGGTAGAGCTCATGGGACATCTCAATATGTTGTTAATGTATTCAAAACATAAATTTTAAGGTCAAGAAAGTCATACTTTGTGGTAAAACTGTTGAGATATAAGCTTTTTAATTAGAAAGACTCGAGAGTACCCAGGAGGAGGTCGCGTATGTGACGTCATAGCTTTCGCTGGCTTCCTGCAGCTTGGCCTCCCCGCTGAAATTCTACTGTTTTATGATTAATCGATTTATGATTGAAGATGTCTGTGTGTTTTGTGCCAGGCTGCAGTCACTCTAAGCTGCAGGAAGCGAGCGAAGTCTATGACGTCACATACGCAACCGCCTCCTGTGTAGTCTTTCTAATTACGTTTTTTTCAAAAGGTTATATCTCAACAGTTTTACCACAAAGTATGACTTTTAAATTCATTAACGACATATTTGGATTTCATGTCACAACTCAAACGGGACCAAAAGATAATATTTCTCTCCCCATTCACTGCCATTCATATTTTTTCCCATCTAAGGTCCCATGAGCTTCACCGGAAGGGGCGTGACTTCGGCACTCTATAAAGTTAATATGGCAAACTTATTAGCAACAGTTGCCTATTTCAAGAAGACACGTAGTAACATTTGTAGTTAGTAAAATTTGAACTCTGTTGGTCTTCCCCTGGAAAAAAAAAAAAAAAAAAAAAAAACCTGACTAAATATTCCACTATCAGCTGCTAACATTGTCTGTCTGTTGTTAGGGATAGAGATAAGGAAGTGTGGGTGAAAAAGGTCAGTAGATTGTAGGGCAGGACACCCCTCTGAGGCATCATCAGCAAGTAGAAGGTCTCATCCTGTAGAGGAGACACAGGGGTCTAGATGTCAAGGTGCAAATTGCGCAAGAATGCCTGTGAGACATTTCAGCACATAGCAGAAGGGTGCATGACACGAATAGCAGAATACACTGATCAGAACAACCAAGGTGCAGTAATAATGGGCAGGAATAGCTTTGCAGAACGCACTGGGTTCCAGGTCCGCACATTGATTCAGTGAGGAAACACTGAGGTCGTGCAATCATTAAAAGTCTGTGTCTTGTAGGAGCAGCAGAGGAGTGATGCAGCTGTACCCGTGTGATGTCGGTGCAGGAGGAACCAAAACAAAAGCAGTCTATCTCATTCATAGATCAGCACTGTGCCGGTCGTCCCCTTACCTGCCTACTCGGCACTACAAATTGTCAGTTGCCATAGTAACTGTTCTTTCTGACATTATGAAGTGTGACTAAAGATCTGATCGCAGGCAGCGAGGGCAATCTGACTGCATTTTGTCAACTGGCCTTGACAACATGTTGCCTTTTGTGCCTTTGAAACAACTTCCTCAAGTTTCCTTCCATCGGAACAGTAATGACTCACACAGTCTCCTAAAACTCAGCACACCCAAGTGATGCCTGAGATATATGAAATGTGAAATATATTACATTTTCCAAAACAAATATGTGCCCTGTGACTTTTTATGAGTTCTATGAATTTTAAAGTGGTGTTATATTTCATTCATATCTTTCATTTGACATTTTCTCAAACTATTGTCATAATCTAAAGCCCTATTCGCACAGGACTATTACCAGGAGACCTCATATAATTCCAAAATTACCCATGTCTGTGTTTCGTGCGGCACATTCACACAAGATAAGCGAAGTCTGTATTTTATTCATATTTACTGACATTATCCCCCGGATATGATGAGCACAGTCATCTGTAACTCGACTCTACACAACACAGAAACACTACACAGCAACACTAGCAGAGATGGACAGCGGGTTATTTGTTAATGTGGGTTAAACAGACACACATTGTCACGTCATCCATCTCATCATCTGTTGAGACTTTGCTCTTCTGATGGATTTGAGCTTACTCTTTCTGTGAATGGGTCTCCATGATGTGCAGTAAGATGAGTCGCCCACCCTCCCAATGCTGTCAAAACTTTCAGTTATAATTGCCAATGCAGCCTTTGTGATTCTCGACCAGGAAAGAGGAAGGAAATACCATCCCAAATCACATCATAAAGCCAAAGCCTGTGCTTTTCTCCTAAACCCAACCAACAACTTAAATTCGTAGTGTTGTATTGACGTAGTGTGTTTATTTTAAAAGGGAATTTATGTAAATCGAAAATTTCCTGTGAAAACAGAAGTGTATTTTGAAAGAAGACAATGCATATAACAGGCAGAAGTTGACACGGTGTCCCAGTACGTCAACAACCAACGCACCCAGGTTACCTTTCACGTCATATCTGGACATGGAAAGTCCATGACCAAACGTCGAAATGTGACGAGGTCGGAGTGAGAACGTGTTGAAAAACTACATGTTAATGACAACAGGAGACAGCTTTACAATGAAACAACATTTCACAATAAAACCTTCACTTTCTCTTCATTTATCAGGTATGTATGGTAGCCACACAGGACCGCCATAAAGATTCGCAGAGGTCAAAATATACAGGAAAAGTAATCTCACATATTTTGCATTTCACCAATTCCCAAGGGACTAGTATTATCATATTACTTCTGCGTTTGGCGAAATATAAACGGTAATTTGTGGTGGAATTTTCACTTCGGACATGGCAGATTCGCATCAGATTAAGATCATGGACATCCCCCCAATTATTATGAATTACTAGAGGTCCTCAGGTAATACCATGGAAATGTAAAAATAATGGAAGTAGCCTCGGTCAGCCATTGGTTCATGGACTTCTGTTTTAAAAGCCCCAAGTCTGACATTTTTGCCTTCACCATCTTGGATTTTTGGAGCCAGAAGTGATCCTATAGAGCGCTCCAGGGATAGTGTTTTTTTGTTGTGTCGTCCTGGTTCCTTCATCAAAAAGCCTATTAGATTTTTCCACTGGGTTTTGGATCATTGCAAAAAATAAGCTCTGTTGCTGGGCATTTAACATGGGGCTCTGTGGTGACTTATTTGCTCTTGTAGCCAGCCTCTAGTGGTCATGAGAGGAACTGCAGCTTTTGGCACTTCTGAATTGGCTTCAATTTTTCGCACCAAAGGTTGCTGCTTGGGTAACACTAGTCCTGTGTGAATTGGGCTTAAGTTTGCCAAGCGTTTATCCACTCACATTTGTAACACTGGCATTAGTCAAAACCTTAATGTCATACCTGTGACTTGACTAAGGCCTGTTTGGGTACTTGAAGGCTGACAGGGTTTTTCCATGGGCATGGGTCGGTCCACTTTGGTGGCACGGTGCCATGCAAACCCAGGTTGATGTGCATATTCACTACTGCCTCACAAAATGGCACTACTCCTCCCTGCTGTGGTCCTGTTAGGTGACAGAACCAACCATGGCATGACCGACCCATGACAGTCTTTTTCCCTTAGTGGCTAAACTTGTGTGTACTGGTGTTAACTGAAATTACATGAAAAACATGATGAGCAAAGGTTTTAAAATGAGAATGTCTGATCCTCCAAAATTCACAAATTTCAACAGCTGTATACAATAAATGGACACTGATGCCAACACCACTATTAATGATGACCCCATTCTTGCCATAGAGTTAGAATCTGCAGTAGGTCTCACACATGGAATCACACAGGTGACTCAGACTGCTATAATACAAGACTCAATGCCATTGAGGCCCATCAAGTTAGAAAAGCAGGAGACAGAAGATAGGAAGGAGGAGAAGTCAGTGCTCCAGCAGAGTTCTTTACAGAGTTGAAGGCTACAGTGGAAGCTTGTAAAAAATGTCAGTAAGGTCACAAAGCAGTCATGAGGATGACACTGGGCTCCCTGAACAAGTGAAGGTTGCAGTGGAAGTGTTGGAGGATTAACAAATTAGACTAGAGCTTTTTGATAGGCTGGTGATGCCAGTTATGCTGTATGCTTGCGAAGTATGGGGGTTCGAGAAGGTAGACATCCTAGAGAAATTACATTTGAAATTCCTCAAGGATATTTTGGAAGTTAAAATGTCCACTTGTAATAATATGGTTTATGGCGAACTTGGAAGATATCCTTTATGTGTTGATATCAAAAAAAGAATTATAGGTTATTGGGGGAGTTTAGTGATGGGGAAGGAAACAAAGATTAGCAGGGTGATGTATAACTGTCTATTTAATTTATATACTAATGAGCTATATGTATCACCATGGATTTCTTTTGTTAAGCAAATATTAGATGAATGCGGTTTTTCTTATGTTTGGTCAGACCAGAGATGTGATAACATTAAATGGTTGAAGATGGCAGTTGAGCAGAGGTTAAAGGACCAGTTTGTACAGAAGTGGCGTGATGAACTACAGAGCATGTCCTCATGTGATTTATATTGTGAATTCAAAGAAGATTTTAATTTTGAAAAATATTTACTTTGTGAAAACAAGTATAGTCAGGCCATCTGTAATTTTCGAACTTCTAATAATAGACTTCCTAAAATAACAGGTAGATACAAGGGTCTGGAAAGGAATGAAAGGTTGTGTAATCTGTGTAATGACGGCCACCTGGGAGATGAATATCATGTTTTGTTTGAATGTAAAAATTTAACCATCTCTGAGAACAGAAACAAGTACTAAAAGCCTAAATATTTTTATAATGTATGGCCGTGCTTGAGTGCAGGCTTGGTTTTCTTTTTGTTTACTTTGATCTGTGATGACTCATTCTGACTGTTCATCATCTATTTTGTATTTTGTCTTGTTTGTACTCCATATCACAATTGTGGTGAAGAGTTAATAAATATGACTATGACTATGACAAAGACCATTATTTAACAAGTAATGATCATCCTGTAGCTGGACAACAATAAAGATCATACAGAGACCCAAGGGCAGGCACAAAAATCTTGGAAACACTTGCTAATTAGCAACAAACAGGAAATACAGCTGAGGCTGATGGAAATGTCATTACTTTTGCAGGCATGTAATCATAAACCAAAGGGTTTACATTTTATCCTGAGAGGGCATGAATGTGTCAACCAAATGAAACGACAATCAATCCAACAGTTGTCGAGATATTTTACTCAACATCACAAATATAAGCCTCATGGTGACACTAGAGGAAAAGTCAGAGGATCACCAAAGTCATCTGGACTCATCATCTGGTAACCATGAATGTCTGTACCCAATCTTGGGCCAATCCATTTAGTAGATGTTGAAATATTTCACAGGAAAAGTGAAAACTTCGGCCCACCAGTGGCACTGGAGAGAAAGTCAGTAGGTCAGCAAAGTAATTCTGATTTATCATCAAGACACCATGAATATCTGTACTGATTTTTATATCAATCCATCCAACAGTTGCCAAGGTATTTTAGTAAAATGCAAAGAAATGTCAACCTGCCGTTGACACTACAGAAAGAGCCAGAGGATCATCAGAGTAATGAGGATATGACTAGAGATAAACCAGACATTTATTGGATTTTACCCTTTGGCATTTATCCAATTGTTATTTGACATATTTTGTCAATATTTTACCAGTCGTTGACTTATGACATTTTCATATTTAGTAGCATTTATTAGTCTTTTGTTTTGATGTTTATAAAAACAGCATGTAAGACTTAAGGGGATTTGGTGACTTTCATTGGTAAAGATTGCAGATTTCAACCAGCTGTAACTGTTTTAAGTTAGAATTCCTTCAGTGTTCATTGTTCAGGAGGTCTTTTTCTTGAGTTGAGTTATCCACAGAGGTCTCTTCCTCTCCAGAAAAACAAACAAACAAACAAAAAACAGGGATCAGCTGATTTAAACTGGTAAAACACTGAATAAAGCAGTTTTACGTCACAAATCAATGTTTCTCCTACGCCGCCAGCCCATCACATGCTAATGTGTCCTCCTCCTTCTTTTTTCACCGATAACTTAAGATCCAGACGTTCAGGAGGTTTCTACCGGGAGCCGTATTATCCTCAGAAGTCTCTTCCTTTTGAAAACCAGCAAACCCAATGCTGCAAACAAAACACAAATAAAATAGTTTCACATAGGGAAGGAAAAAAAATCAGTGTTTTTCTGACACCGGATAGGACAGGATTTGCGGTGCGTTCGTTTTGTACTCAGAGGTCAGAAGTCGGAGTGGGAATGACGTCACCTCAGAGTTGACAACAGTTTTTGCATTCTAGTTGAGAACAGTGGACAAGTCAGAAAAAAACATGGACGCCCGCAAGAACGTTACCGTTCTACCGTTGGGCTAGCCGTAGCCACCGTTAGCAATATCAGTTGATAACAATGCTCTATGTGGTATTTTGCACATACAGACAGTGTAGCAACATGCCCAGGGATAAAAATTGAACAGTACTATGGGTATGGCTGACCTAATGTAAAACAAATAAGATAAAATTGCTATAAACAGTACTATAGCAGAGTGTTCACTCACTATGTATGTGACCTTGACGTTGTAAGTCGGGGTTGATGCGGTTGCTCCGAGTTTCCAAGTTGGAAATCCGATCTCAGGGTGCGTCCGAGTTTAAACTTTCGAATGGGAACTGGGAATTTCCGACCTCTGAGTACAAAACGAACGCACCATTGGTAGACGAGAACATGCTCCCTGTGTAGATATACACAGACCACTTCAAAGTAACAAAACAACTTTTCTTATTTTCAGAGAAACACTAGAGAAAACCTATTATATTATATTATATTATATTACATTTCTGCCCATATATCCCCGTAGAGCCTACACACTGGACTTTTAATCTTCATTTATTCACTCAAACCTTAGTGCTTGCTGCTTGCTTGCTCTACACTGATTAAATAAAGTGCAATCCTGCCAGTTTAAATCTATTACTAACTTTTTTTTCCACAGTAAATTTTTTTATTTAAAGGATATAAGCCTTTCCTCAGGAGATTAAAACCAGCAGTTCTGTGTCACCTCCATAGATGAAGAATGTATGTGGTTGTCTTGGCACTAGGAAAATAAATAGCATTTTTTTTAGTAACCACTGACTACTGCAGTTTAAGCAACCCTCTAACACGATAATCATCTGTTGCATTTAGGTAGGAGGAGGCTGTGTAGTTAACTAGAGTGACTGCACATTGTATCCCTCTGTGCCACCAGCTGGGAGCAGGTGTAGAGGAGGAGGGAGAGGCTGTAGAATGAAGACAGCTGCTGGAGTCATCTCTTTCTCGCCTCGTACTATTTCTCACAGACAGCCTAATCACTCCACATTAGACTGATAGCTACACTGTGCTTCTGTATGGGAGCTCCCAGACAACAGTTCTTAGAAAATGGTTCTCAGAATCACAGAACATGATATTTCTGTAGAGCTTTAGTATTCATGTGTAATATAAGACCATTTCAATTGATGATTGTGGGTTTCAGTATCTTGGAGCACACAGTACCTTTTCTCTGTCCTTTACAAATGATGATAATGCCAGTGAATCACTGAGCTAATATTTTCTGCCAGGCTGAAAAGCAGAAGGGTCGGATCAGTGTAGAGGCCGTACAGCCCAACCCTCTGTCCCATTGAGACATCAGATCATCAGGAGACATATCTGCCTGCTCAGCAGTTTCTGTTCATGTTCAGTAAGGCAGCTAACACGACAACACTGGTTTTAAAGGAACAGTATAACATGTTCAGTTAAGTCAATAAAAATTATAAGTAATTAATAAAGTCATTCCAAAGTATGCCAAAAAAGGTATTAAAAAGGTCATCATATAATATGCCCAATACAACAATAAAAAAATCACGGTATAGGATGCCAAAAATAGTAATAAAATAGTTTGTCATAAAAAGTATGCAATAATGAAAATCATTAGGAAGTCACAGAATAGTATTTCAGTGAAAAGTCCCAAATAAATAGTATAGTTTGCCATAAACAAATTATTGAAAATAGTCATAGGATGGTATGCCATACTGCACATAATTACAGTGTGCCGAATAAGGTAATAGAAAAATAATAAATTAGTATTCCATACCATAATATAAAAAAAGTATTAAGAAAAAAATTAACTATACTATGTAAGAATAAATAAATAAAAACAGTGCCAAAAAAAAGTCAATAAAGGTCATAGTGTAGTATGATACGGCCAAATATCATTTGAAAGTCAAAATATAGTATGTCAAAAAATAAAAATAAAAAGAATCATTAAAAAAAATAAAATGTGACAGAAAACGCATAGATTGATATTCAATGAAAATATATGAAATGTCATGCAAAAAAAAAGCTCTGTTTCTTTAAACTTTTCACTCCTTCATGGCATTAAAGAATTCCATAGATAAAGTCATAGTGCAGTCTAGTGTTGGTTTGAAAGGTCTAAATGAGAACAAGTATAATTCTTGCGTTTCATTTTTCATTTCCTCCCTTGTAATGGCACTGAAGCAGGTTTTTTGGATAATATAAAATCTACAGGTGAAGGTCACATGATCAGCTCCTCAATCACCTGCTGAGTGAACAGCCAGCAGACTATCAAACACATATGTTTAAAGCGATAAAAATAAGTACATAATAAACAATGATTAAAAATGTCGGTCAAGCTAGCTAGCTCCACCACCTGAGATGACCTGCAATTACATGTTCTGTGTTTCCTCGTAGTTGGATGATGTTGTAAATTCAGAAAATGACAAGTTGAAATCGACGCGAAATGTTGATGAACGGCATTTGTGATCAGTACTGAAAATATTTAATTGTACATTTACAATTTCATCATATACACTATTGTGTGGTGCACTTCATGCAGGGTTCAAACCCATGACCCCATGTTGCAGGTGGGTGTTCTTCCCCACAGGGTGATTGCCATCACTGATCAACTAGAAGATCCAGGGAGAGAAAGAACATCAGACTGAAGCAGAAGATTCTTCACTTTCATCAACCGGCAGAGAAACAGATTTTATAGACTTCACTTCAGTTAGGAAAGTTACTTTTACTTTTGTCCAGTATGGAAAGATTTCCTCTTCTACAATGTTTTGATGAATTCAGACTCTGATCAACTCTGAGTGGTTTTATGAAACAGACTGCTTTGTAAGGCTCAATAAAGACATGCTTTTCACAATAAAACAGAAGAATGGAAAACAGAAGAAAACAGGTGAGACTGGAGCTAAAAACCATCTGTTTATGGAGCGCTTGCTTTAACAGCTGTGGTCTCAGCGATCTCTGAGTTAATCTCAAATGTTCAGTCAGCATTTGAATGTGGGAAGCTGCTCCACCAACATTTGTGTGAGTCCATTTTTGTGTCGTCAAAAATCATAAAAAATGTCATAGTATAGTATATCATGCAAAATCATGAAAAAATGTCATAGTATAGTATGTCGTCCAAAATTATAAAAAATGTCATAGTATAGCATGTCGTCCAAAATTATAAAAAATGTCATAGTATAGCATGTCGTCCAAAATTATAAAAAATGTCATAGTATAGCATGTCGTCCAAAATTATGAAAAAATGTCATAGTATAGTATGTCGTCCAAAATCATGAAGAAACGTCATAGTATAGCATGTCGTCCAAAATCATGAAAAAACTTCATAGTATAGCATGTCGTCCAAAATCATGAAAAATGTCATAGTATAGCATGTTGACCAAAATTATGAAAAAATGTCATAGTATAGCATGTCGTCCAAAATCATAAAAAATGTCATAGTATAGCATGTTGACCAAAATTATGAAAAAATGTCATAGTATAGCATGTCGTCCAAAATTATGAAAAAATGTCATAGTATAGCATGTCGTCCAAAATTATGAAAAAAACATCATAGTATAGCATGTCGTCCAAAATTATGAAAAAATGTCATAGTATAGCATGTCGTCCAAAATCATAAAAAATGTCATAGTATAGCATGTCGTCCAAAATCATAAAAAATGTCATAGTATAGCATGTCATCCAAAATTATGAAAAAATGTCATAGTATAGCATGTTGACCAAAATTATGAAAAAATGTCATAGTATAGCATGTCGTCCAAAATTATGAAAAAATGTCATAGTATAGCATGTTGTCCAAAATCATGATAAAAACATCATAGTATAGCATGTCGTCCAAAATTATGAAAAAATGTCATAGTATAGCATGTTGTCCAAAATCATGAAAAAAACATCAAAGTATAGCATGTTGACCAAAATTATGAAAAAATGTCATAGTATAGCATGTTGACCAAAATTATGAAAAAAATATCATAGTATAGTATGTCGTCCAAAATTATGAAAAAAACATCATAGTATAGCATGTCGTCCAAAATCATGAAAAAAACATCATAGTATAGCATGTTGACCAAAATTATGAAAAAATGTCATAGTATAGCATGTTGACCAAAATTATGAAAAAATGTCATAGTATAGCATGTCGTCCAAAATTATGAAAAAATGTCATAGTATAGCATGTCGTCCAAAATCATGATAAAAACATCATAGTATAGCATGTCGTCCAAAATTATGAAAAAATGCCATAGTATAGCATGTCGTCCAAAATTATGAAAAAATGTCATAGTATAGCATGTTGTCCAAAATCATGAAACAAACATCAAAGTATAGCATGTTGACCAAAATTATGAAAAAATGTCATAGTATAGCATGTTGACCAAAATTATGAAAAAAATATCATAGTATAGTATGTCGTCCAAAATCATGAAAAAAACATCAAAGTATAGCATGTTGACCAAAATTATGAAAAAATATCATAGTATAGCATGTTGTCCAAAATCATGAAAAAAAACATCAAAGTATAGCATGTTGACCAAAATTATGAAAAAATGTCATAGTATAGCATGTTGTCCAAAATCATGAAAAAAACATCAAAGTATAGCATGTTGACCAAAATTATGAAAAAATTTCATAGTATAGCATGTCGTCCAAAATCATGATAAAAACATCATAGTAGAGCATGTCGTCCAAAATTATGAAAAAAACATCATAGTATAGTATGTCGTCCAAAATCATGATAAAAACATCATAGTATAGTATGTCGTCCAAAATCATGATAAAAACATCATAGTATAGCATGTCGTCCAAAATCATGAAAAAATGTCATAGTATAGCATGTTGACCAAACTTATGAAAAAATGTCATGGTATAGCATGTCGTCCAAAATTATGAAAAAAACATCATAGTATAGCATGTCGTCCAAAATCATGAAAAAAACATCATAGTATAGCATGTCGTCCAAAATCATGAAAAAAACATCATAGTATAGCATGTCGTCCAAAATTATGAAAAAATGTCATAGTATAGCATGTTGTCCAAAATCATGATAAAAACATCATAGTATAGCATGTCGTCCAAAATTATGAAAAAATGTCATAGTATAGCATGTTGACCAAAATTATGAAAAAATGTCATGGTATAGCATGTCGTCCAAAATCATGATAAAAACATCATAGTATAGTATGTCGTCCAAAATTATGAAAAATGTCATAGTATAGCATGTCGTCCAAAATTATGAAAAAATCATCATAGTATAGCATGTCGTCCAAAATTATGAAAAAATGTCATAGTATAGCATGTCGTCCAAAATTATGAAAAAAATGTGATAGTATAGCATGTTGTCCAAAATTATGAAAAAATGTCATAGTATAGTATGTCGTCCAAAATCACGAGAAAAGGTCATAGTATAGCAAGTCGTCCAAAATCATGATAAAAACATTATAGTATAGCATGTCGTCCAAAATTATGAAAAAATGTCATAGTATAGCATGTCGTCCAAAATCATGATAAAAACATCATAGTATAGCATGTCGTCCAAAATTATGAAAAAATGTCATAGTATAGCATGTCGTCCAAAATCATGAAAAAATGTCATAGTATAGCATGTCGTCCAAAATTATGAAAAAATGTCATAGTATAGCATGTCGTCCAAAATTATGAAAAAATGTCATAGTATAGTATGTCGTCCAAAATTATGAAAAAAAAGTGATTGTATAGCATGTCGTCCAAAATTATGAAAAAAATGTGATAGTATAGCATGTCGTCCAAAATCATGAAAAAAATGTCATAGTATAGCATGTCGTCCAAAATCATGAAAAAATGTCATAGTATAGTATGTCGTCCAAAATCACGAGAAAAGGTCATAGTGTAGTATGTTGTCCAAAATTATGAAAAATCATCATAGTATAGTATGTTGTCAAAAATTATCAAAAAATTTCATAGTATAGCATGTTGACCAAAATCATGAAAAAACGTCATAATAGCATGTCGTCCAAAATTATGAAAAACGTCATAGTGTAGCATGTTGTTCAAAATTATGAAAAAAGATCATAGTATATCCCATTTTAAAAAATCATGTTATAAAAAATGTCATAGTATAGTATGCCAAAAAAGTGTCATTTTTATGTCATAATATAGTTTGTCTTTTAAAAAGAAGTCATCAAACATCATAGCATAGTATGCCAAAATAATGTCATAAAAACGTCATAGTATAGTGTGCCATTAAAAAGTCCTGAAAGCCATAGTGTTGTACGTCACAGAAGTCAGAAAAATAAAATCACACACATTCCTGCGTAGTGTAACACATGTAGGTTTCAAACTCTTGTCTCCATGTTACCTGTCTCGTCCTCATCCACCGAACCATCTCCATCACTGATGAGTATGAAGAACCAGAGAAGACCAAACTGAAGCTGCAGTAACCTCACCTTAATCAGCCTGCAGAGAAACAACTTTTACAGACTTCACAAGTTAGCAAAGTTGATCAAATGCTTTTACTCTTCGTCCTAAAAGAAGAACCAAACATGTGTCACTGAGACCTTTGTTCAGTTTGGAAAGATTTCTTCCTCTGAGACGTTTTGTTGAACTCAGGCTTTGTGTGTGTTCAAACTAAGGGAGCTGCTCCACATTCACAGCAGGGAGCTAATCTCACTGTGATGCTTTTATTGGTGTCACACCTGTGGGCATATCTCCATCAGATTGTTTAAATGACCACAAACAACAAAGTTTGGCCAAAACATTTGAAAGTTAAACCCTGCATGGATCAAAACTTCGACACAAACATCCATACTCCATTTCATCATGCACACAATACCTAGATAAGAAATCCAATTAAGTCGATGCTACGCAGTCTTATTTCCCATTTCTGCAATCATCTCGTACATGCCTATAAACAATAAGCCATTGAAAGTGTAATACATGTTTTTCATACATATGCAAATGCTCTATTATTAGGGGATGGAACGGTAACAAGGCGAGTGAGTTTTGATCAGCTTTAATCACAACTGCGGTTCAACCAGGAAGTGACACTGCAGCTTTTGCTCTGTGAAACCTCTCGTCTGTTGGTTTGAAAAGAAAATAATAGGCCTCCTGTATGAATGGTTGGTGCTGTGACAGATAATGATCACAAGGAACAAAGTGGAGCACTGTTCAGGCGGAATCAGGGGTGTGAAGGCTCGTTCCTGAGAGGTCTGGGAGTTCTTAGGTTTGGGCTTCACCAGGTGATCCGTCTGATTACTTCTTCCTGTCTGGTTAAACTTGCTAATCAGTGAAACCGGCTGCTTTAACATTTCGATGGAAAGAATACCTGCAGTGTCTTGACCCTCTGTGGAACAGCTTCACACTGTGCCCAATCAATGCACCCAGCAGTCCGGAAATCCTCGATGTGTAGCTGCTCTTTCAACCCAAGTTTTTACATTTTTATGTCTAATCACATTACATATGCAATATGTAAAGACAGATATGCTACTGTTAGTCATTTTAGATGGAGCAAGGCCACCATGTACAAACAGTCTATCTTTTCATTTGATTCAGGGTAAGAAAGTAAACAAGTGTATTAAAGAAAATATACAACCCTATCACCAGAATAAATGTTGGCATTGTATGTTTCGGTAATATTTCTATGTAATTATGTAGCTGATAAAAATAGAAATTTATACAGATACAACTTGGTTATGGTTTGGAAAATATCATGTTTTAGCTCAAAATACTCACAAAATCACCACAAGAAAATGCTGCAATGTGTCATCAAAACCCCCAAGTCTGGTGGCACAATCACCGCTAGAAATGCAGCAATGTGTTGCTAAAAAACACCTAAGTTTTGGGGCACAAACACCAGTGGAAAAACTGCTGGATATGCCATTGGAAACTCTACAATGTGTCTCTAAAACCATCCGGGTTTGGTGGCACAAATGCCGCTGGAAATGCTGCAGTGTATTCCTGAAAGCCCCCAGGTTTGGTGGCACAAATGCAGCTCAAATTGCTGCAAGGTGTCTGAAAAATAGCGAGGCTTGATGGCACAAACTTCATTGGAAATATTGAAATGTATTGCTGAAAACCCCCAAGTCTGGTGGCACAATCACCGCTAGAAATGCAGCAATGTATTGCTAAAAAACACCTAAGTTTTGGGGCACAAACACCAGTGGAAAAACTGCTGGATATGCCATTGGAAACTCTACAATGTGTCTCTAAAAACATCCAGGTTTGGTGGCACAAACGCTGCCGAAAACACTGCAATGTGTTGCTTAAAAACACGGGTTTGAAGGCACAAATGCCGCTGGAAATGCTGCAATGTATTGCTGAAAGCCCCCAGGTATGGCAGTACAATCACTGCTGGAAATGTTGCAATGTGATGCTAAAAAAAAGTTTGTGTGGCACAAACGACACTGGGAAACCTGCTTGAAACGCCATCGGAAATGTTATGTGTCTCTAAAAAAACTGTTGCTCAAAAACACCCAGGTTTGACGGCACAAATGCTGCTAAAATGCTGCAATATGTCTCTAAAAAACAGCAAGGCTTCATGGTACAAGCTTCGTTGAAAAGGTTGCAATGTGCTGCTGAAAACCCCCAGGTTTGGCAGCAAAAACACCGCTGGAAATGCAGCAATGTGTAACTAAAAAACATCCAGATTTTGTGGCACAAATGCCGCTGGAAATGCTGCAATGTATTGCTGAAAGCCCCCAGGTATGGCAGTACAATCACTGCTGGAAATACCACAATGTGATGCAAAAAAGCCAGTTTGTGTGGCACAAACAACACTGGAAAACCTGCTTGAAACACCATCGGTAATGTTATAATGTGCCTCTAAAAAACTGTTGCTCAAAAACACCCAGGTTTGACGGCACAAATGCTTAAACTTAAAAATATCCAGATTTTGTGGCACAAACTCCGCTGGAAATGCAGCAATGCATCACTAAATAATTCCAAGGTTTGATCATACAAACACCACTGGAAAACACAGCAATGTGTCACTAAAAAACATCTGGATTTGGTGTCACAATCACTGCTGGAAACGCTGCAATGTGTTGCAAATGAACAACCAGTTTTGTTGTTTGCTAGTCTCAAACATTTGTCTGCAGCTGGGCAGCCATCTCACCTAGGTGTCATGCCATGCACCATCCCCTCCACCTCCTCTCTAAATGACAAAGTCAGCTCATTCCTGTTATCAGAAATATGTCTCTTTGGAATCATTGACACGATAAATAGGAAACGTTCAAATGGACATTTTCACGTGGCCACTGGGCTGAAATGTCAGATGGTTCCATTAAATCCCTTTTAATGAATGAAGAGGAAGCAGTGGTCTGAAGCTTGACTTTCAAAAGGTCATGGTCGTGATTTTGGATGTTTAATTCCAGGAACTACACATTCCATGTATTATTATAATGGCTAAACATTCTACAATAGACCGTGAATTGTAGATTAATTTCTTACCCATCATTTCCTTCACTATGCAACGGAAATCAACATGCTTGTTTATAAAAATGTAAGTAATTAGTCACATCAAAAACTGGCACATTTCTTTATTCATTATGAGTATTTCCAAAACTCTCCTGTGTTAAGGAATTCTCCATCACCTTCCAAAAAGTATTACATTCATGAGCAATGCTGTTAACGCCAGTGGGAATACAAGAACAATGCACATGTTTGAATAGGATGTGAGCTGATCAGAGCTTATTGTTTGCATGCAAGTCTTTATTGATTGTCTATTGTCTGTCTGTCTCATCAGGTAAAAATGATTCCATCATGAGAAATCTTTCCATTTCACAAATCTAATTAATCATTTTTATTTCCATCAAACAGATGAGTTCACTTTCTCTTTGTGGAAAAAGTCAATGAAGCTTTAATGTAATTCAGCCACATTGTTCAGAGACCAGCTTGTTGTAACCCAGCAATCTGCTGTTTTGAAAGCATTTTTGGAACAAATTCTCGGTCTCAACAGGCTTTGTCGATGACATTGAATGCCTTTTCACAGCAACCTGCACAATTATGTCCTCCAACCACAATAGCAGAGCTGCACAGAGCGTGGGCTTGTTATTGTGCTAGTACTCATCTTGTTGTCTTTAACAAGAGTCAGTCAGAAACGTAAAAATGATCCGTAACTTAAGCAACACAAACACTCATTTCCACACTGGTAAGTCAGTTATATCAGCCTCAGAGGAAACCAGAAGGCTGGGAAGTCTAACTTTTTTTGGCTTTATGTGCTACTGAGCAGCTTTCATAGGAATAAACAAGGCCCTGTCTCCAACACTATCCTTTTCTCTTTGTACATCCATAGTGTGCACTAGATCGGTCTATTAGCTTAATCATTAGCAGTGAACTCAACCATAATGGACATTTTGATTTACAATATGACTTTGTCTTTCTGATGGAGACCAATCAGTCAAAAATTTGCTGCTAGCATTGTTCTTTGGGTGGTAGTGTTGGCTGGTCGGACCACCACTTTAGTCCTGACAGAATTATCTCAACAGACACAGGATGGATTGCCATGGAATTTTCTACAGGCATTCATCATCCCCAGGAGATGAATTACACCAACTTGGGTCTTTCCCTGACTTTCAGTGTTGCATCACCATGAGGTTGACATTTGCAGTTTCAGTCAAATATCTCAAAACTATATTGGGTCGATTGCCATGAGATTTGGTAGATTCATTTCCCTTCAGAATGAGTTGTAATAACTTTGGAACATCTTGTGCCACCATCAGGTCAAATTTTAAATTGTCTGGTACTTTGGTTTATGACCAAATACCTGCCTCAGTAAAGACATTCCCATCAGCCTCAGCTGTACTTTGTGTTTAGTGCTAATTAGCAAATATTAGTATGCTAACATAGTAAAATAAGATGGTGAACATGGTAAACATTATACCTGCTAAACATGGAGCATGTTAGCATAGAGTGCCCCAGGAATGAGTCCTAAAATTAAGAAATTAGTTTTTGCACACTTGCTGTTCCCTCGTCTTAAAGTCAGTGGGTTTTTGTTAGATGCCTGAAATAAGGTCTGTGGTGAACACAAGCTTGAGAGACTTTCGTGTTTTGTTGTAAGACATAAAATATGTCTTTGAATACTCCATTAGTGAATTTTTATGTGTCTTATAAAAGGCAGTTATCATCACGCCAAACACAGCTTTATATCCTATTTGTGGTAGGGATGGTACATCATGCAAGCATAATAGTATTGCATTTAGGCTTCTAAAATCATGAAAGTGGTGAAGATTATCTACAATAATGATAATAATATATCTATATATTATTCATAATAATGATATAATAATCCAAAATCAACCAAATAGAAAAAATCTCCTAGGCTTTATGATAAGGGAGCCAGGCGAAGCTTCCACATTGGCCTACAGAAAAATGTCATCCCTCAAACACTGTATTGTCATTGTGGATATGGGATTGGCTATTAGGATTGCCAACTTCCTGAAATGGAAATAAGGAACAGGGGATGCGGGTGGGGCATGCAGTTTGATCTGTATTTCTGTAATCCCTTTTTTTTTTCCTTTTTTTTTGCCAGTGAACTACATGACATTTTTAAATTTTGCGCTGCTGTCACAACCAGTTAGAAGCACAGTCTCTGAGTCATGAAACATATAGACCGGAGGGTTTCCTTCAATCTCATACAAATCACTGTGTCATCATCTGACTAGACATAGATTTGCACTGAATTGATTCTGAAAAATAAGGAACAAAGTGAGTCCTGTATCAGTTCAGAGTTCTGTGCAGTGCACATCTTTGATTTTACAATTCAGGATGATTCTGTATTTTACGGGAAAGTTGGCTACCCCAGTTGGTAAAGAAATTTCATTAAACACATAAAACTTAAACAGGATAAGCATTTTAATGTAGCTACAGATTTTGGAGTTTGTACACAGCAATTCAACATTAACCCCAACACACTGTGCAACAGGTTAGAAAGATCCTTTCTTAGCTTCCCTTAAATAAAAAGTTCTCCACATGCAATGTGTTCCACTGAGGACCTGCAAAGAGTATAACAAATGTATTACAGCCAGTGCTGCACTAACCATTTACAACTCCAGTCCTTACAGCAGCATCATGAATCACTCTGCAGCTTTGCTCAGCACAACATGATGCATCTGTGAAAGTTCTGCCTTCTAAGTATAGCTTAAAGTTCACTATTATATATGCACTGCAGAAAATAGTCCTTTATTTGCTCTCTCTCTCTCAAACTTTGTTTCAACTCAGAAGTTCAGTTTCTTCTGTTTTTTTGATACCAAAAAATGTTTTTCACAGCAGTTACAGTTAGCGCCTTCTAATCATCTGTAAATGTTAATCTAACAACAACATTTCCCATAAAAAGCCTCTTCCATATGGTATTTAATAATGCACTGTGTAATTTCCCTCTCAGGCTAATTAACAAGAAAGACCTTCGATAAGGTCAGTTTTCGCTGTTAGGGCGATCAAAGAAGGAAATGTTTATTTCCGTCTATATCGCATTACTTTGTCTTGTAACAGGAGGATAAGGCTTTTTAAAAATAGCCTTTAAAGTGAATCCTCTTAAGCTCCCTCACTCCAGTTCTTAATTACAGAAGGCAGAACACATTTAATCCCTTCTTGATGAATAAGAGCATTAGCCGTGGATAGAGGAGAATGAATTCTCATTGAACCGGTGTAATTAATTACTTCGTCAAAGGAACAATAGTGTCACAAATAACCAAAATACAATCTATTCAGCAGTAAACAGACACTTCTGGCCGGCCTATTTACCTGCAGGACGACAAGTCGGTCCTCATTTCATTATCTGTTTTTTTTTTCTTAAATTAAATAATGTTTACATCTAAAATCTGGTGCTTTACAAGTGGAAATAAGATTCATGGGAAATCATTATGACGTGTACATCCAAACCCAGCCAACTGTCGGGTTCCATATTGGCCCCATGACATTTGCCCACATGAGTGGGTTTACCCCAGTAGACCCAGGATAAGTTGCCTATTCTCGACCCATACCCACTTTGTGCCCAGGTAGCTCCAGCATGGCCCATGTGGGGCACACTTTGGGCAACCCACCTATATGGGCAATTTGCATGGGGTCAGTGTTTGGCTATGTTGACTGAGAAGTAGTGCGCTGATTGATTCAGTATAGTGTAGAGGCATCAGACAGCATAGAAGTGTTCTAATCTTCTATCATGTTAAAATAAGAGAGCAGACAATTGACATAGGCCAGAGCATTGCAACTACACAGTTTTGATTCAATCTAAAGGCAACCATTTTATGTCATAAATATATGTGTATGTATGTATAAATGTAAATCAGCCAATCACCTGCCAGCAACTCAATGCAGTTTGGCATGTAGACATGGTGAAGACGACCTGCTGAAGTTCAAACCGAGCATCAGAATGGGGAAAAAAGGTGATTTAAGTGACTTTGAATGTGACATGGTTGTTGGTGCCGGACGGGCTGGTCTGAGTATTTCAGAAACTGCTGATATACTGGGATTTTCACGCACAACTATCTCTAGGATTTAAAGACGATGGTCCGAAAAAAAGAGAACATCCAAATCTCTGCTATGTTGAATCTATGCCACGAAGAATTAAGGCTGCTCTGAAGGCAAAAGGGTCCAACCTGGTACTAGTAACATGTACCTAATAAAGTGGCTGGTCTGTGTATATATAGCAGAAAAAGCACAGCTGTAATAAAATTACCAGTGGCTCCATTACTATTTAGTAAGTGGCAAATCAGTAAAATTGGAGTATCAGTAAAACCAAAATGTAACAAAGTGCAAAAGACACAGCAAATAAATCATGACATACATGAAACATGACTTAAACTTCACTCAAGCTGAAGAAACAAAAACATCAGATCTGAGTGGAGTGCTGAGGACACTGTGACCTGTGACACAGTTTTCCACTGTTTGAGGTTTGACCTTTCTAATTATGTCATTCTGCCCCCTTCTCCTAAAACGACTTAATGTCAGGATGGTGCCAAAACATTCTGTCGCTTTTAATACTTTTGCAAATGGTCTGGCTTGATTGTGGGTGAGGTTGTGTCATGTCATGGTGACATCCCAGGTTCAAACCACCGACTCTGTAATGACTTTCAGGTCTGTGAGGTTGAATTGCTCACACTGTTAATGCACATTACAGCTGCACTGAAAGGTTCCCCGTGGCCGCAGAGCCTGAAAAACATTCCTCAGATTAGTTGAAAAACATGGTCATTGTTATTGATTTGAGTCTTTGTTGATTCCTGGAGACAAAGATTGAATATTCAGTGGACTGTCTTCGGGGAGGCGTCGGGGTCAGTGACCACAATAAATAAGCTTCTAACTCTCAGTGAGGATGGTCAAAGCGAACACAAGATAAGTGGCTCACAGAACTGCTGGATTAGCTCCAGCTCCAACAAAATGTCAGCAGTTATGCAAAAGAGCAAACAAAGCAAAAACTGTTCAGGGGCCGTCTCATTTGTTTTTTACAGGCTGGAGGACAGAGACAGACAATATGACAATAGTCAATTTAACAAGCCTCTGCAGAGATAAGACATATATAGAATATTACCAAATTTGTCCTTTAACTAGAAAGAATCGTTCTCTTGGTGTTAGTAAGATGATTAGTGAGAGATTCTGGGTAGTGTAGTAATTTGAAGCATTTCAAGCAGGATGAAGGAATATAGATGCCACCCAAAGATCAAACAGCAAACAGTTTAAGCCCATAATTTGCAACAATAGTGAAAATACAGTTTTGATGATTTGTTTTGGGAATGTTGCACAATTCAGAATACTTAATATTAAATATTACATATTAGATATTTTTTAGATTTGTCACGGTTGGATCATGCATGCAGTGGCCCAAAAATGTTTTGTACGTTTCTGCAAACCACGGATACAGTACATTATATTTGTACATCATTATGTGGCAGATATGAAAAGATTACGTTTTGGCTTACGCAGCCTTGATGGCACACTCCCAAAACAACGTTTTGCAAGCCCACCTGGCAGAAAACACAACCATGGCTATGTAAAAAGTAATCACTTTTCCCTGCACCATCCCAGCAGGAAAAGCAGTGATGTCCTGGTAAAAAACAACCGCTTTTTGTGGCACCACCCTTGAAGAAAACACAGCAATGTCTCAGAAAAACAACCACTTTTCCTTACACTATCCCAGCTGGAAATGCAGCAACAACTGCTTTTAGTTGCACTATTCTGGAGGGAAACACAGTGATGTCTCTCCAAAAAACAATAGCTTTTCCTCGCACTATTCCGGCAGGAAAAGCAGTGATGTCCTGGTGAAAAACAATCACTTTTTGTGGCACTATCCTGGCTGGAAACACAGCAATGTCTCAGTAAAACACAAATGCTTTTTGTGACAATCTCGGCTGGAAATACAGCAATATTTCTGTAAAAAACTAACATTTTTGTGGCACTAATCCTGGCTGGAAACACAGCAATGCCTCAATGAAAAACATCTGCTTTTTGTGACAATCTCAGCTGGAAACACAGTGATTCTCTGTAAAATCCAGCTGCTTTTCCTCATACTATTCTGGCAGAAAAGTAGTGATGTTCTGGTAAAAAAAACCAACTGCTTTTCATGACACTATCCTGGCTGGAAATGCAGCAATGTCTCAGTAAAAAACAACTGCTTTTTGTGACAGTCTTGGCTGGAAACACAATACGTTTCAGTAAAAAAACAAATGCTTTTGCGGCACTATCCCGGCTGGAAATGCAGCACTGTCTCTGCTAAAAACAATTGCTTTTCCTTGCACTATCCCAGCAGACAATGCAGTCATGTTTCGGAAAACAACAGCTGCTCTTCATATCACTATCCCAGCTGTAAAAACAGCAATGGGTCACTATAACAAAATTAGTGTTGTTGTTTAATGGCAGTATCGAGCCTAAGTGACACACCATTCACCGTCGTTTCCACCCCCCGTTGACAGTCAGCTCATATACTATGTCAATTTAGAAATGTTGCTATAATACATATGAAATGTGCGAATGTAAAGTATCTGTGTTTGTGTGTGTGTGTGTGTGTGTGTGCATTGCCAACATCTTCTTCTGTTGATTGGGCTGACCTGTATGTGCTATCCACAATTTATGGTTTGGATCAAACTATAGAGGGGAAAATGCAAAGAGTTACTTTTGTATAATAGAAAACTGTCATGACTGAAAAAAAATGTGATTTTGATTGTCCGGGTAATGAGAAAGATTTCCCACCTATAAACCAAATTTTGATTTTTGAACATATGGTGTCTGAGTCGTAGCTCATTTTACTGCAGAAGAACACAACCGAGAGTTTTAAAGCCTCCAGCCATAAATAACTCCTGGAACACATTAAATACATTAATGATGTACAACAATGTAGAGTTCTCGGAGGGTGGAAGCATCTTTAATGAATTAGCTGCTAATTAATGCTGTGATCCGGAGCACGACTCTGTAATGGCAACAAAGTGGACAACACAAACAGATTCCCATTGAGTGTAAGAAACACACTTCAAGCTGTCGTGCTTCCCTGGGAGTTACATTTTACTGTGAAACCACAGTCCTACAGGAGCTATACATCGATCTGTGTAGTTTGGGTTTCAGTTGCCTGGAGCCTGGCTCATTAAAGGGAACAAGAGAGTCACTTTTACTCTCTGTCGCTGCCAGTAAACACAGTCAGGGTCGAGCTGTGGATGTGGCAGCAGAACAACAGCAACTTCAGAGGAAACACTGTAAAGTACCAGAAAGCTTTTCACATGAAAAGGGAACTCCACTCTGCTGCTGCACCATCAATGAGAGTCATTTCATGATAGTGTTGTCATTTAGTTTTGTTGAGTATCCACTGACCTCTGAGGCCTCTACTTTACATTTAGTGATTTTCAGCATTTTTAAGATGTTGAGAACTCCCAGAGCTCGAGTGTGAAAGTGTAGGTGGACAGAGCAATTAGGATCCTGTCAACAAAGAACAGGCAAGATAGCAGTGGATTTTTGTCATATCACAAGGGATGGAAATTACTCCTGGAAAAATAACAATTACTATGTAAACCACTTAGTAAGAGAGAACCATTTAGAAAAGAGTTTATGCATGATCACTAATAGCTTCATTAATGACTAATATTTATTGATGTTTTGTAAATGAGACTAATAATAAGAATTTTTGGGTTGACAGCTTGTAAAAAATCCCTCTGGTTGTGTTCATCCTTGTCAAGCACGACACTTGCCTTAACTTTTTAGCTCTTTGGTTTATCAAAGAACAATTTGACCTTTGACCTTTTGGAAATAAGCTACAGATCATCTGGAACACAATCCATTCATTAGTAGCTCAAAATTACTTTGTATATGCTTGGGTTAATCAAAGTATTTGTCTCTTTTCAGTATGGACTACCTCCCTTGGCAGTTTCCGCTGCTATGCTGATGATACCCAGCTATACAGACGTAATCCCTGCCATGCAACCAGCCCATTCTCGATCCCAGGCTGTCAAATCCCACCACTTTGTTATGCCCCTCGGTGTGTGACATCAACACAAAGGCATCCTTTAGCATCTTTATGACACACACAGACCTTTCAGCTAACTCCAATGTAAACCCATCCCCATTATACGATGCTGAGAGCAAGACCATCCTATCTGGGGCCCAGTCGCAGTGGAGCAGGCCAAGCAGAGCACCCCAGACATCCCTCTCCCCAGCGACACTTTCCAGCTCCCCCAGTGGACATTCCGGTTTGATTTGGGCGTTTCCAACTTCCGTTTATATATAAGTAAACATGCCGAACCATTGCGATGGATTCAGAGTTTGCAGTGACGCCAATTATGTTCCGCCTCGTTAGTTCACCGCACAGACCGTTGAACCTGGCAACAACTGCAGCCGGCTCAAATGTGATTGATCAATATCACGCAGACTACAAACAGCCTACAAGCCGAAACCAGGGCTCTTGCGCTCTTCTTCCAGAGGCAAGATCTCCGGGGTTTGCCTACAGACTCTACATTCATTGAATGTAGAGTCTGTATATAGAGACTACAGATGCCCTAACCACCTCAACTGACCTCTTGCGACGCAAAGGAGCAGCTGCTGTACTTCAAGCTCCCCTTGGATGATTGAGCTCCTCACACTATTTCTAAGGCGGAGCCCAGCCACCCTTCTGAGGAAACTCATTTTGGCTGCTTGTATGCATGATCTCATTCTTTCGGTCACTTCCCTGAGCTCATGACTATAGGTGAGGGTTGGGATGTAGATGGATGGGGGGGGGGAAGGGTAAAACAAAACCAGACTTTCATCCAGGAGACCACAGTTTGTGTCATGTATGAAACCAAAAGTCAAACTTTGTTTTAACGTTATGTTCCATGATTTACATATGCAATGTTAGATGACAAATGTATTTATTTTAACCTAAAACATTTTTTTTCTAAACCTAACCAAATACTTTTGGTTTTGTTACAACCATTTTACAAGATTAACCACATGTTACAACATGTTTCATGCTAAAGATGCTAAAGGGTGCCCTCTGTGTATCCATGAGACACCAAGGGAAATGACAAGTAGCTGGTATTCGACCACCAGGGAATGAGAATGTGTTGGTACCACAAGTCTACCCCTCCGGTAGTACCACTGTAGTCATAATTGGGATTTTTGCACAGTTAGCCTGTTTTTAGTGCCATATTTAAACCATTTATAAACCAATAATAAAGCCACTGGTTACCTTATTAGACAATGGTGCCATATATGTTATAAAAATAAACTGAAACTGAGCCAAATGAAAAGCAGAAACATCACAACCTTTATTGTTCATGTTGATAGCTATCTGAATGTTCTGATACATGAAGGACATTCAGGTCGTTGTGCTGCACAATAAATACAGGTGGTAGTTTCAACTGGACAAGCTGAGAAGATGTTGTCCGTTCCACGTAAGAGCATTTACATGATCATACATTTTCTACATTAAATATGGTTAACTGAACTAAATCATTGAGTTTACATGAGATAATTGTGTACACAGTACAATAGGTAGTATACAATGTTGAGATAACAGTCTCCGTCTGCTTCATCTAATCATCCTGCTGATTGAGGCTGTTGTCAGATTCATTTATTAAGATTTGGGCGATGACAAAACAATTAGACATCAACTGTTATAAAATCCCTTTCACTGGGTATTGTGGTTCCTTTAAAATATCAACATACGTTTGGTAAACCAAATGTTCGCCTAAAAAAGTGATCAGTGTCCTAAATGTCTCTAAAAGCAAATCAGTGTCAGACAACTAACTAAGAAATAAGTCGTTGCTTATTGTAAACAGACCACATAGGTTAACAAAAGAATGAATACTCTGACATCAGAGGCCATAGCTGGAATCACTTACACCCATTAAGGCAGTAGCACCATGTACGGTATGATGGAGTGGGACCATTTTTCTCCAGCAGACTTGTGTCCTTCCCTTGGATCAACTCTTGTGAGGACATAAGGTTTGAGTTTTTGACAAGTTGGTAAAACTCGACAGGGTGAGGGTGGACCAGCCATCAAGAACTAACGCATCACACTCATGTTGTTGGATGTTGGACTCAATTTTTTAGTCAAAGCTCCTGTAAAGCCCGTTTCCACCATGTAGTACGGTCCAGTTCAGTTCGGTATGCATTCTGCTTCCACTGTGAAAAGTTGTGGATGGTACCAATGGAACCGTTCCATACCGTCACCATTTTTGGTCCTGGTACTAAAAGGTGGAGCTGTGAACACTGCAGTCCATTGATTGGTCAATAGCTGACGGTCACTCTGCTCAGGGCTGAGTTGTACCACTGTTTACACTGTGAAGAGTTGTGTGAGTAACCTGTAACTATAAAATGAAAGGATGCTTTGCTGCTTTATGCAGCAGCTGGAGTCAGAGAAAAAAACAACCTAATTCACTGGGTGCTGGACGGAGCAGTGAGTGACAACAACCCTGCCCACATGAAAGAGTACTGTTTGCAGTGGAAACACTAGGGTCTAGGTACCATGTCTGAAGGGTTAATTTTGGTTCCAAAGGTACCATACCAAAAGTGTTTGGTGGAAACGGGGCTTGAGTCTGGTCCCTGCTGATCTGCACTTCGGTCAAAGACGTCTTCCAAAATATGGCTGCTGTGCTTCATATAGTGCCTGTAATCTGAATCAGGTCACTTATCACATTACAGAGAGCTGGATGCTTGAAGGAGAAGTCACACACACACACACACACACACACAGACTCACACACACTTTTTGGCTCTGTACAGCAGTTGTGGATCACATGTTCCATCCCAGTCCGATGTGGGTGGCCAGCAGGTAGCACATGCCGATCATACACGTCATTATCATCATGGGGAATCCTAACCTGTAAGAGGAGAGACAACACCACGTTCATGTCATGAATTAACAAAACCACATTTAATGTTAGTCACTGAGAAAGTACAGAGTATTAAACTTATCTGGTCAACAGAGAGGATTTCAAGGATTACTGAACAAACAATAATGGTGCAAATAATGAATAAGGAGGCCCAAATGAAGCTCAGCGTAAGTTCAATCAGGAAGACTTTCTTCACGCTATATGCTGCTGCCAAACTTTAAATCTCTCTGCTCCTGTCAGCTTTCAGTTTAGGTGGAATCGTCACATCCTCCTCCACCCCATTAACCTCCAGCCTTATCGCCAAAGACTTTTCACATTTCTCATACTTATGTGCACATGTAAATAAATATTCTTTCCTCTCAGAAGGTGCCTCTCTTGATTAAAGTGGTGATACGTTTATGGATCAGAGTCATGCAGAGGTTCATGGTCCCCTGAGGGTGAATCCTAATTTATACTTCTGTGAAAAAGCTTGTGCAGAGCTTTGCAGAGCCACACTAGGCTGCACATATCCTGAAAATGTGACTACGCACCAGACACCTCAGAATGTTGGAAGATAGATAGATGATAGATGGATAGATAGATAATTAGAAGACTGCCAAAGAACCGGAGCCTGCGACCATGCACTCTCACTGCAAAGGTAAAGATACTTGAAACAGGCTAGAGTGAGATCATTTAGAGTGAAAAACACGTCTGCTTTTATTGCTGCCGAAAATTAGTCATTGTTATAATGCAATGGAGGCTTTTTAAAGTAAAGCACATTTACAGCAGTAACGTAACAGTCTAAACAATAAATAGTGTTTACTGTGAAGGATTGTTGTACCGACTGTGCTGTGTCGGATGCCATATTGTCAGAAAAATTATCATCATCATCAACAGTCCAAAAATGGGGAACTGCAGACACATTTGGCTACATTTCTCAACATCAGACAAATGGAGCTGATGGCCTAAAGCAACTCGTTCATGAATAAATGTTTGATAAGGCAGCAACATCACCTAACCTCACCGCTTCCCTCTATGTTAGTGTATAATATATTATAATATAATACCGATTCAGACTGATACATGTAAGTGCTTCCTGTTATCCCCTCTCTCTCTCTTTTCATTGGGCATCTTGTTACTCGCACTCCAGAATAAACAAGTGGACGAGCTCTAAACATAGAATCAATTAGCCGTCTCCGTGCGGCTGGCCTGACATTTATAAACAGGTGTCTTTATGACGTTTTCAGAGGCTGATTTTCTAGTGTGAGGTCAAGAGAGGAAAGGAAATTACAATGAGCGGGGGATAAATGGTAATTTTACTTTTTTTTTCATTTCCACGCTGCACCTTGAAGAGACCTATTGCCTCATTTTAAAATGCTTCATGAAGCCTTTGTAAACTTCAGATGGATCACATGGGAAACAAGTGGCAGTCTCCTAGGTCAGAGTCCAGAGTTTGCTTGACATATCCACTTGACTTTCTCACTCTTTGTACTTGAGTAGTTGCTCAGTCCATCTAAAAATTATGCCGTCCAGTGGGTCTCATACCAACACTAAAGGGTGCCTAGGTACGTCGGTATCTGATGCCAAGGGCCACTGATAAAGCATCAGTATTTGATAAATTGGGAGTGAGACCAACTAGTGGTGTGTGTCTTATTTGCGCAGATTCAGCAGCAGCAAAAGCCACATGATCCTTTTGTGAATTCACTCTTCACTGTCTTGCTTAAAGATGCCTCAGCCCTCAGATGGTTTGTCTCTTGCTCACTATCTGCTGCTCTGAGACAGGCCCAATCAGATGTTAAAACAGGTTTGCATATTATTTGCCAAATTAAATAAGAATCTAAACAGCCCTCTAGTGCACATAAACAACTGACTAGTTGTTGTGTTTGTTAGGACATTGTGATACTGCCTGGCATTTTTAAAGGCCAGCCCTATTCTCATTATAATGACTGGAATTTAGTTAGCGTCATGATGCAGTAGCAATGATCACTGCCATTACAGTAGCAGTAGCCATGTGAAACTGTTGGTAGACTACAGGCCAGACCGCTTTCCAAGTTTGTCATTCCATAGTTCGTATCATGAATTTAAAATGTGCCCTCAGATGACTCCAGATCTGCAGATGGTTTGTCATTTGGATGTCTACCATGTCCTATATGGACACATGGCTGCTCCGAAGGCCAGAGATCTGTTTGCCCTCAGTCTCTGACACAGATCCCTTTAGGAGGACAAGAAGAGAGAGGAGACTGCATGCATACGTAAATTTATTCTGTCAAAGCAGGAAAGAAGTGATTAAAACTATAGCACCCCTGCTAAAAAATTAACTCATATCATTAAAATACTATTGAGAGCAGATGTTGCTTACTAGTGTTATGGTGCAGTGTGAGGTGAGAGGATGAGTCGATGATAGACTCGATAAATAAGTCAAAACAACCTCAAACCTGCTGCTGCCATATCTCACACTGATGATGGCTCACATTATCGTTTATTAA
Source organism: Epinephelus fuscoguttatus (assembly GCF_011397635.1). Classification (NCBI taxonomy): domain Eukaryota; kingdom Metazoa; phylum Chordata; class Actinopteri; order Perciformes; family Serranidae; genus Epinephelus; species Epinephelus fuscoguttatus. The sequence continues at coordinate 38,529,001 of NC_064761.1, forward strand.
CTGTGCTAATCTCTTCCATTGAGATTAATGACAAAGTGATAACAGCGAGGTATTTCTAATGCATGGACAATTATTATGATGATGACGCATGATAACAATCCAGTGAAGGTAATGGGCTGTTTGTTTGGCCAGCATCAAACACAGCTTTATATTCTACCAACAGACATACCGTTATCTTTTCAGCGTGAAACACCCATTACAATAACGACTGCAGCGCACACACACACACACACACACACACACACACACACACACAGGTCAGACAGGGCCTCGCAGACAATTATGTGAAATGGCAGGGTTAAGTGTGCAAGCTTGATTTTTAGAGAGATGCAAAAGGTTACATGTCTCTTTGCTGCATGCTTTTTTTCCCTGATCTTAAGGCGGGAGACGACTATTTTTGTTCAGTTGCACTGATGTTCAGCATTTGATGGGCAGTGAGTCATAGGTGCCCAAGACATTTTGTTTTTTTATATTTCCTATATGCCTTTTATGGAGGCAAAATAAATATGTAAAACACAAAATACAGTTGAAGTGGGAACATTAAGTATTTGTCAAGGTGGTGTTTAAAGGGACAGTTCACCCCAAAATCAATAATACATATTTTTCCTCTTACCTGTGGTGCTTTTGATCAGTTTAGATTGTTTTGGTGTGAGCAGCCACATGTCAGAGATATCGGCCATAGAGACGCCTCCCTTCTCTCCAGTATAATGGAACTAGATGGCACTCAGCTTGTGGTGCTCACAGCACCAAAAAATACATTTTAAAAACTCAACAGCAATGTCTCTTTCCAGAAATCATGACCTGGTTACTCAAGATAATCCACAGACCTTGTTGTGAGCAGTTTCATGTAGGAACTATTTTCTTTTTACTAAACTACACCCGCCAACCATATCACCGCGCAGAACAAAGCATGCATCTACTAACGGGCGAGAGTCTTGTGCTTGTGGCAGCACAAGATGTAAAACTCCAATGTTAGCTTTCTCAGTAGTGCCAGGTGAGCTAGCAGTAGATGCACACTTCCTGTAGTGCGGTGACACAGTTGGCGGAAGCAGCTCAGTAGACAGAAAATAGTTCCTATATTAAACTGTTGACAATAAGGTCAGTCCAGCTCAAGTTAGGTTTTTCAAATGTACTTTCAGCACCACAAGCCGAGTGCCATCTGGTTCCATTATACTGGAGAGAAGGCAGACAGACATCTCTGCGGCCGGCATCTCCAACAATCAGCCACTCACATCAAAAACAATCTTGACTGATAAATAGCACTACAAGTTAGAGGGAAAATATGTATTTTTGATTTAGTATTAAGTATTTTTACGACTGACAATGTGAACTTTTGGAACATGACTGAACATGGTGTCTGCAAACGTAGTTTTTTTGTTTAAGTCCCTACATTTTATCACTCTGTGTTCCCTCTCTAAATTCAGAGGTTTTTGCAGGTCCATGAACTCATCGCATGAAGTCTTCATGAGTTCTTTTTGCCCTCAACAGCAGTTTGTGGAGTTTTTAATCCTGGAGTGGATAATTGATCAGTTGATCAATCGGAGCTGATCAGATCAGATTAATGGATGAAAGGAGCAGCTGCTGCAGAGGCCAGTGAATGCAAACTTTTAGACTCAGCTTAATGAATGTACAAATGTCACTTTCACTGTGCCTGACGTTCTGCTGCTCAATCTGTGCCCAGAATTGTTCTCTACGCTACGACAGCAACATAAGCCCCTTTTACACTGCCAGATTTTCGGCGAATGTTGGGCCATTTTGCTGGCAAGCTGCGAGCATTTAGACACACAGAGCCGGATTGGCGAGTTGATCCGAGGTGCCCAATTTTCCGCCTCGTAGGGTAGTCATATTGGCAGAACCCTTTTAGTTTAAGAAGAACCGAGGCACCCTTCCACAATGGGAGGGACTGTTGAAGACTTGTGGGAGGAGCTGTTGATGGCGCCGCATGTGCGACCCACTAGTGGTGGACTAACAGGAAACAGCTGGAATTAGCGAGCAGCTAGTAGCAAGAGGGAAACAGAAACATGACAGACACTGTAAAGATGAGCAACTGGGGAGACAAAGAATTGCATGCCCTCCTTGTCCTCGCAAACGAAGAGGCCATTAACCGTCAGATGACGGGGATGGTGAAGGACGGGCCGACTTATGAGAGAATCACGGAAGGACTGACCAGCCGTGGCTTCCCTCCCACGTCACTGGTTACGTCACACGATGAGCTACATGTTTCGTTACTTGCTCACGCCCCCCATTGCCCCGAAAAAGGCGCATTCTGTATAAACAAAAGTAGGTAGGCGGCATTTTGCTACACTCCCCGATTTTGTTTTTATACTGCCAATGCTGAAAAAAGACTGATTGGGCTTTCCTGTAAATTTGCACAATTCCTACTTATAAAGGGCTATAGTGTGTCATGGGCGGTAATGTAGTAACGTTTGCTGCTTTTGGCTATTACTGAAAAAAAGTTTCAAAATGTATTTCATGGTGCTTACAGTATCTGCACCATGTTGATACAAACTTGTCTATAAACCAAACAGGACAAGTGATAAAAAATGTTTGTAAAATTGCCAAAATTAAAGAGCACCCCCAGTGAATGTGACGCACCACGCTTCATATAGGTGTGATCAAGGGTGTCAGAGTCACTGACATTAACTGTGGTCAAATTTTGAGCTTTAATTAAAGATCCCCCATGTGGCCAAATAAAGGCTGCATTTCATGAGCTCCGTATTTAAGATTTTTTTTTGATAGCTGGGGAAAGTTAAAAGTTTGGACGGTTTCATGTCTCACAAAAAAAATCAGAGTTTAGGCAGCTGATGCAGTGCCCTCATTAACAATGAATCACTGTTGTTCTTTTGTTGTGTTCTGTTATAAATAAACCAAACTGTGTTATCAAATATCAATGCCATATGGAAAACAGAAACATATAAGGGTTTAGTACATGCTTTTTAACACAGACAAAGATGTGCAAAATCCCCAGAGCACATATAATAGAGGAAATGATCTCTAACAAAAGAGAGTAAGGACTGAAATCATTTACTTTCCATGTGCATTTCTTGATTCCTTTACATAGAGTTGGAAGAGTTGGCAGCAACTAGCCTATTGTCTGTTCTCTCTTTCTTATATAAGTTCCTATATATAGGCCATTTCAAAGTTGAAGATGACCTTTCAGATGCTGCCATATCATATATTGAGTCTTCTGCACTGGAGAAGCTGAGAGAAGAATAAAGAAATCCAGAGGACCTCAAATGAAAGTGTTGATGTCGGAAGTATGTATGCACACATCTGATAATTGTGTCAATGTATTACGCTTTATTGCTACAACTATTTCTTCATTCAGATGAATATCATTATGCAGTTTCCATTTAATATGCATGTGGAAATGTCAAATTAGTACTTGAACTAAGGATTAATGAGGCTAGTCAAGCACTTAGGCTCATTAATAATGATTTCAATACGGTGTGGTGGTGCATTTAAATTGTAACAGTCAAACTTTGTGAGTAGCCAACTGAGCTGAGTTGCAAAGATCAGGATGATTATCATTTTTATTTACACATCAAAGGTTTAACAGGGTGTGAATAATGAGGAAAACCTCAGAGAAAAATGTCCAACTGAAATAATGGGGAAAAGGTAGAACGTGTCAGGCGGGGAAACAGAGATTTGCCATGATCTGCCTTTTAAAATGTATTTCTAAGAACCTGACCTTTCACTTCCTGTAGTTTAAGAGGTCTGTCTCATTCATAACAAAACCTCCTCCTGTTTCAGAGGAAATGGCCTCAGCCTGCTGTTAACATTTGTCAATTTACCATTTGCAATTAACTCCATGTTTAAATGCAAAAGAAATTAACCAGCCTGTTCTCATTCCCAAACTCTGATGCTTTGTCATTCCCCTCAGCATGTGATACCAACGCCTCAGGCACTCTAATTTAAACCCATCCCCAGCAATGTTCAACATTTTGAGCAACTACAGTAGTATGAAGAGCAAGGAAGTCTGTGTTTGGTGGGCAGGAGGGATGATCGATGGCTCAAACGAACATATACTTTGACCCGGGATGCCCCCGTTTGTGTCCCATGTAAAACCAGAAGTCATTGCTGTTTTAATGTAACATAACTTATGTCCGTCTGTCGCATACTGACATCACTGACATAATGTATTTACATCACGTTACTTACTTATTTTACCCAAAACATGTTTATCTAAATCTAACCAAGCAGTTTTGTTGCTTGAACCGAACAACAGTTTCAGAACTTTAATCACAAGTTACGAGTTCCACCCAGAAGACAGCTGTGCGTCACAGACAGATGTTAAAGGGTGCCTTTGGCGTCCGTATCATGCACCAAAGGCACTATGGAACAACAGTATTTGACCACCCGGGATAAGGACACATTGAATTGATCCTACTGATAAATTTCAATCCCCGTCCCAAAGTCTCGCTCCTTGTCATCCTCTACATTCTCATCTCATCTCATCTCACCTAATATTTGGGGGAACATATATGAAGTGCAGGTTCTCCAAGTTCTCTCTCAAGAAATTCTGAGCCTTAAACAGTTAATTTTAAGCATCCTGATGAATGTTTACAGACCAATTTAGGACTTTTCTGCATCAGTTTATGGGGGAAATTAGGATAAATCCATAAGATTCTGTTTCATAAAAAGTTGTTGTGTTGGGTGTATAATTAACCCTATATTTAAAGCAACACAATGGAGTTTTTGAGCCCTCAAAATATTTATCCAAGATCCTTGTGAGGGTACATCAACTCACAATAGGTTGGATGACACATTCGTCATTGCTTGAGAGCGTCTGTTTCACTTGCACTGGCACTGTGCAGTTTCAGGGTTTGGGTAGGAACCCGGACACAAAAAAGACTGCAAAATTTGGCTGTGTTACAGCATAGGTCATAGCCCCCCCTCTCTTTAGAGTAGTGTAGCCGAACCGAGGTGAACGAAGTTAGACGTGGTTGTCATGGCTGAAGCGACAAAGAAAAGGAAGAAGGTGAAGGTGTCGGAGGAGACAAAGAAAAGAAGACGGGAGAACGATAAAACAAGGGCTCGAATAAGGATTCATAGTGACCCGGCTTTCACACGCTGGCAAGAGCTGAAAGAGGAGGAGGGATGCCCGACCGATGGTGACCTGGCGCTGTTACTGCTGTTACTGCTGTTACTTTCTACTTAGGAGACTCACTGTCTGCAGGTTGGCTGCCTCAGGTGCATCTTCAGATAAAGTGTTAGCCTACATACAAACAGCTTTCATTTTAGTTTGTCTTTAACACTTTGCTGTAAGCACCGCGAGCGCGATGTGCTTGTGTCGACCACGATTGTAAATCATAATAGCGGTGAATGAGAGACTGCGGACAGAACAGATTGAAATATGGCTTTCTACATGCTGATCACATGTATTGATAAAGTATTGGCTTGGCTGGCAGAGGTTTTATCGCACTTACTCACAGTAACAAGTGTAGTTGTCGTCTTGAAGTCATATTCCCTTCACGGTTGAAAGTCCAGTGTTTGTTTGACCATCCCCCTGTGCATCAGTGTCTGACGCCAACGTCAACTGACAAAGCGACAGTATTTGATGAGTTGGGAGTGAGAACGGGCTGAGGGGGCAGGTTATGTAGTGCAACAGGGCAGGGGTCTTGGATTTTTTTTGTGACTCTTGAATTGTTCCCATGATTCTTGATTCTCTTGTGATCTCGCAAATCCGACTACATTGCAAGGTAAGGTGATTTAGGCAAAATGGAGGAGTAGAGTGAAGTTGTGGCAGTAGTAGTGGTATATTAACTGCATAAAAAAATGTCAAACTGCAAGTAAGTGAAATATTTTTAAATATTCATTTGGAGTCTTGCAGTACTGCCAGACCTCAGTGTAAACAAGAATGTGTTCTTAATGACTTGCCTGGTTAAATAAAATAGAAATAAATATTTTGCTCTATGCCCTTATTATGCTCTCCTTAGTTACTGTTGCTTCCTCTGTCAAGCTTTCCATTCTTGCACAGGATGTATATAATTAACAATGAAACTGTGTCATCCTTACCGATGGAAACTCTTTTTCACAGAGGAATACAAAAGCAGCTTCATTTCCAGCCATGGCAACTGTCACAGACAGATTTCATCAGCTTTAGCGAGCCAGCTCATTAAGCTAATGTGCTAGTCGTGAACAAGTTTGGGTTTTTTTTCAAACTGTATCTGCTGTTGCCACTGAAGGCTGACCACAGAAATAATCCCAAGAATGAGAGAAATTACTTATACTTAAATAGTCACATACTATGTTCCAACAGTGTGAGACGCTGATCTGTTTTCTTTTGTTGCAGACAGCGGCTGACTGGGGATTAAACTGCTCTTCAGTCTGCTGGTTTCTTAACGACAGCGTAAAACCCACAGCTGTATCAGTTACAGGCTCTGATTATTGGACCTTTTATGCTAAGTGGTGCTACAGAACAGAAATCTTCAGACCACTAAAGCACACCACTCACCGTCAGGCTCAAGAATCAATGCTATAAAACACTCCAGAGCTGGATAGTAATGTAGCATTCAGGAGTGTGGATGGAGGGTCAGGGTTTGTCCACTAAACTGGAGTAGACCAATACAGTTCACATCACACTGTGCTGCAGAGCTTATATGTTTCTACCAGTGTCATATATATTGGTACACTTTAAAAACATATATGTAAGGGATAAAAGTCTTTTACAAGGTCAAGGCTGTTGAATAGCTCACTGACATGAGACCACTGTGGTATTTATCTTCATGGAATGAATGTCCACATAAGATGGATGGAGTGAGGAATCTCTTAACTGCTATCATAATCAGACAAGCTGAGGTCACCTCCACACGACTGAGTCTCTTTCTGCTGAGCAATACCCATTTCCCCATCCCAGGCGCAGCATGACGGGACAGAGGGCAGATGAAAAAGTTGCCACAATACAGCGCAGAAAGAAACAAGGTTCACCTTGTCTAAAAACTCCCATCGTACCTCGTGATCTCACACGTTGATTTAATTGTATGTGATGGGAGCTCTTTGAAAGTCCTGATGCAATCTCAAAGACTTTCTTTAGATAAACTCGAGGGACGCGCTCGACTGACTGTGGAGGCTGTTTGCTTGACACAGGACAGCGCGGCTCCCTATAACAATGCCTGACCTGTGCGATTCAATGAGCAGTATGACTTGCAGAAGTTTAGGCTGTACGGTGGCACAGAAAATGTCCTTTGTACCTCCAACCTTTTTCCCTGATTACAGAGCATGCTAGATTTATTGCAGATGAAGGTAGCACACCAGCAGTTACTAGTGCAGGGGTCACTGATTCCAGCCATAGACTGTGTTAAAGAAGTGGACATAGCCATCTTGATGTCAACCAGTGTTTTGAAGCCTCGAGTTTGACATTTTGGCAGTCGCCATCTTTTTCTCTTGGAGCCAGAAGTGACCATATTTGGAAGAGATGGTAGAGCTGGGGATGGTGTGCATTGCTACGCCTCTATCCTGATTGACAGGTTGCCAAGGTAGCATTTTTCAATCCCAAGGTAGCCACACCCTAAAGCACCCCCTGTTTTATCTTCTGTTTTACTCTAAATGGGACCAAAATTTACACAATAAACATTGTGCTGTATGGAAGAAGACATAAAACTAGCGGGTCAGACCATTAATCTGTTAGGAAAAGGTTCACCAAGGTAACAAATCAAGTGAGAAGTGAGAACAAACTTCGCCCCCCGCTGGTCATCAGAAAGTATGCAGGTTTAAGGTACCTTTGCATTTGCCCCTTTTACACTGCCTGTTCAAGGCACGAAAGTCACATGCTGCCTCACCATGTTGTATATAAGGTACAATCACAGAATGGGAGACAGAGTGGTCTCACCTGTTAGCCAACATGGGAAGTAGTAACCGCACCGAAACCATGTCTGTATGGACGGACAGCCAGCAGGAAGCGACAATGGGCGGGGTGGATGTGAAGTTTTGATGACACATAATGTGTGTGACCCATGGTGGGAGATTTAAAAAGTAGCTGTTGGCAGTTGGCAGTTAACTCAAAGATGAAGAACAGCGGCCATAAACATCTCCAAACTGGGAAAACAATGAGATTCAGGAGCTCCTTACCCTCCAAGCAAAGGACGAGATCAACGGCCATGTAACAGGGAAGATTATTATTGTTATTGTCTACAAAGTGCTGTCAACATGTGTTTCAAGTCACACTAGAGGCACTGTTGTGTTACTTCATGCACGCCACACCTCTTGTGATTCCATGATGCCAGGATGCTGTCTAAAATTACATACGGGGCCAGCATGATGCCCCCCATGTTTGATTCTATGTAAAAATGCAAAGGAGACACAAAGAAGGGACTCTGTAACGGCCCTACAGCGTGATCTCTGATTATAAGGGGTACTGTTTTCACTCTTCAGACCTGCAGGTCCAGCCCATTTGCCAGTGTGAATGTTGTACTAATGTACATTTCTGCAAACCATGGGTACGTAACATTTAGCAGATATGTTAAGAATTTATTTTCCAGCAACGCTGTGGTAACGTGGTAACCTGGAAATCCAGATGACCCGCCCCTAGCAAATTCTAATTTGCACTGCACGGGAATCTGGCCCTGACGAGCAAAGCCCACTGAATTGCCTATCGGACCAATCAGATCAGTCTATCTGACAGAGGTGGGCTCTGGGCGGGCGTAACATGATGAAGACAGTGCTGCACTGTAGTAAACAGCCAAGATGGCAGCTGCCAAAGGACCGCATCCATTCAATTTAGTTTTGGAAGAAATGCTAAGCCAACTTATCTTTTTCCTTGAGAGGGGAACAGAAGACTGCCCTAGAAGCCTTCGCTTCCAGGAAGGAGGTTTTTCCCGGTTTGCCGACGGGATACAGCAAAAGCATAATCTATCAGTTAGCCCCACTGCTCAGCAAACAAATGGGGCTTAGTGCAATGAATACGTCACTTGTTTTTTGCTCTGATTGGCCATCATGCTATCCAACTGCGTGTGGCGGCATTTGAAATGCCTCAGTTAATGCTGCCCCTTGGGTAGGAAGGGTGTATCGGTGAGGGCCAGACTCAAAATCTTTCTAAATTTGAGTCTGGATTTCCAGGCTAGTAATGTGGTTATTTTTTGCAACAAAACTCACTTGGTTATTGTTAGGAAACAATCATGTTTGGGCTTAAAATACCTGCTGCTGGGGCACTTTTGGTTTTTCCGCTTTCCTATCTCATTAATCATCTCACGTAGTGTCGTGCACAACACACTTCACAAGGCGTGCAGTGCACACAGATGATAATGAACTAGCTAACATTTATAGTCCACAATGTGAATTTTAAACCGAGCTAGCATTCCCAAAAACTTTACTAATTTACAGTCATGTCTTGTGATTATCATTCACCAACAGATATTTCCCAAAACTGTTTAGATGCTTCAATTCAGTATGTTGTTTAAAATTTGTTGCCAAAGCTGCTGACATTAAATCTTGTCTTTTTGACCTGGTGGGCACAGCTGGCATAAAAATGTGAGATTTTTTCCGTTGTAATCTGTACGGATTTGTTCATAAAACTCCTTGCATATCTGTTCCCATGTCAAGTGGTGTTTCCCTCCTGGTAATATGCGGTATATATAATACCTTACCCTCTGTGGTAAGGTAAAGTATAAGTTTTGGTCCATTTTCAGGTAGGAGTAAAAACATACCAGCAGGGAAAGTCTCAGACACAACACCGGCATTCTGAGGGCATGCTGGTGTGCATGACACAGTGTGTGTTGCTCTTCACATAAAGTGAAGAGCCTGGTTTTTATTCACTCTGAATTTTGTCTGGATTCTGGTTCCGGTCTAGAGAGCGGATGCAGAATTCACCAAATTCACCAAAGTAAAAGTGTTCACCAAAGTAAAACTTTAAATTCTGGTGCACCATCGATTTGGGGTGATGAGGGGTGTAAGAAAATCGATTAACTTAATGGCTTGGGGCTTTTCTTGTAAATTATATTCTTTAAATTAAAAGTTTCACTGCATTTTTATTAGCTTGGTGCTTTTATTTTGACGGAAAGGCGCATCCATCGAATTCCGGATCCTGTCTCACTCGCCCTGGTTCTGGTCCAAAACGGCCACTAACGGCCCCAGACTACAGTGTGTGAGTGTTGTATAGTGTTGTGAAAGTGAATGACGGATATGAACCCACTCTTTTAGTGCATCCATGCACGATACTGATCTCACAGCCCCTAAGATTTAAGCTGTAGGCTGAATTGTTTATTTTTTGTCATGTAAAGCAATGTTCCTCTAAAAGCATTATTATATGCTATATTAGCTGTCACTGTGAAAATGTCTACCAAGCTACTGAACTGTAACAGCAGCTATTTCTCACACTGAGCATGCGAGCTCTATGATGGCTTCCACCCTGTCGAGCTCTACTGTGTATGATGCAGTACATATAGAGTAGGTGCCTCTGCCATGCTCCCCGGGTTAATGGTTTGAGGAGAGGAGGATGATCAGGGCCTCGAGGCCTGAAGGAAGCAACAGGGACAATACCAACTAACTGCTGTGCTATTCAGGGCCACTCATTTTCTTTTGTGATGGTCTATCAAAAAGGCATCCGTGTCCCTGCGGGCTCATCTGGGCTGATTTTAACCACCTGATGCAGCTCTAGTCAGTCCCAGCTGCCTGGAGTCGCAGACAGACTTCTCTCCCTCGTACCTGTCTCTCTGAACAGCTGTGACCCCTGCCACAGACAGCCAATTACAGGCAGTGCTTCAGCTGAGAGCAATGCTTCTGTCCAATAACTGTAAACACAGCTACAGTGTGAGCGAAGTGGAGCTGACAGGCTGCAACTGCTCTTATCTATTTCAGTGAAACCCCCATGCAGATGGAGAATCCTCAGTCTTTTCAGCGCAACAACAAATATGAACAGTATTTCAAAACTAACTGTGATGACATTTTCCACCAATTATATCATCCATTTTCACTGAGACAGACTGAGAAGAAAATAAGAAACTGACAGTGACAGGGTAATTGTGCACTGGTTTTTCAAAGATGACCAAAGATCACCTGTTGTTATTCTTTTCCTTCACCAACACCGGACACAAGCCCACTACCTGTCCTCTGCCCCTGTCTGGGCACTGTGAATGTCTGGTAGCTAATTTCATGGCAATCCATCTAAAGTGGTGGACTGAAAGAATATTGCAGTCCCCAGGGTGACACTGCTGGTGTGGCTATAAAAAAGCAAAGAATAGAAGCTCACAAAAAAAAGATAAAAATAACAGTAAATGTGCAAAGGACGGCAGAATTGCAGAAAATGACAGGTCATCTATTTAAGGACTCTCCGTTAAATTGGCAGCAGTGATCAATCCCTGTCGCTCGGTCTGGTGGAAATGTTTTCTGGTGACCTTGGCTTTCACCACGTGATTTTTTTTTGATGCACATTAGGGCTCTGTCTACACGGGTAAGGATATTTTTAAAACTGGTTATTTTCCCCTACATTTAAAAGAAAAAATCTGTCCATATGACCTTCATTTTACAAAATATCTTTGTCAACACTAGAACGCAAAAACAACTCCAAATGCTCGAATTGAGACGGTGTCATTGTTTCCCAAACACTCGGTCTTACAAGTCCATATGGAGACAAAGTAAGTGGGTTTTTAAAAACTTTCCTTTAGTTCCACTGTGTAGGAATAAGTGGCATCATGCGGTGAGGTTGCAGAACCGAAATTTCCCCCATGTCCCAAACATGTAGGAGAACAACTGTGGCCAATGAAAAACACTCATGGTCCCATCTAGAGCCAGTGTTTGATTTGTCTGTTCTGAGCTACTGTACAAAAGGGATGCTACTAATAATTGTTTTTTAATTATTGACTAATCTGCTAATTATTGTCTGGGGTAATCGATTATTTTTCTTTGAATTTTTCTTTTTTTTTTTAATTGAAAAATGGTCATCATCATTTTCCAGAACATATAGTGATATCTTCATCTGCTTCTCTTGTCCAACCAAAGGTCTAAAACCCAAAAACTCTTCATTTACTGTCATAAATGTTAAAGAAATGCAACAAGTACTCACATTTAAGATGCAGGAACCAGCAAATGTTTGAGATTTTTTCTTTAAAAATGACCGAAACGCATAATCAGTTATCAAAATAGTTGCCAATTAATTTTCTCTCCATCAGTTAATCAATTATTCGACTATTATTGTGGTCCCCGTGGAAGAGGACCTGCTATGGCTCATCTAAGGTAACGAAAACACACAACAATTCTTAGTTTCAGATGATTATAAACTAATAAAAACATAGTTATTAATATTAGATTCTACTTCTGGTAATAGAAGCCTCTAAATCCTACATACTGGACCTTTAAAGAGATTTAGAGATCCGTTTCCTTGTGGACAAGAGGCCAAAACATGCCGGAAAATATAATTTTCAAACACATCTGTATACATGTAGACAGGGCCTCAGACCTAGTCCACATGGACACAGGTATGTTTGAAAGTGGAGTTTCTCCTTCTTCCTTTTAGATAAAAACGTCCACACAAGCACGGTTATAAAATTATCTCCATCTAAATGAAAATGCAAGACCCAACTGAAGCACTGTGAAGAGCATATAACCATAACCCTAAAGCCACACAAAGAAGAAGAAGATATTGGCCAATCAGAAGCCAGACATAAAGCTATCACTGGGGGGCTACCTGTAGCAGTGACCTCCATAGCATACTGTGATGCCACTGATCCTCAATAAAGTAGACCAGCAACTGGACATACATGTTCCAGTATTAAAAGTGGTGATAGCAAGGTTAGAGGCTGCACGTATTCAGCCACGTCTCCCATTGTACAAAATGTTGCCTCACTTGGGATGCTTCACAAAGGAGATAACAGCACACACTCACAGCCTTAAAACTCTATTTTTCCTTGTCAACTAATGACAACTAAGATTGGTTTGTTATCAGTGACCTAAAACTCAGTTTACAAGTGGACAAAAGGCCAAAACATTACATTTACGTTACATTTTCAAATGTACCTGTGTACATGCAGACAAGGCCTTAGAGATAAAAATCTACATGGTGTTGGCACAACCACAAACACTGCCTTAAATTAAAAGTGTCAGCATGTATAGTGGCCCTGCTGTGAGACATTGTCTTCTATGCACAAAGCAGGGTTGTGAATCCCACCTGCAGACATTCAGCTGATTCAAATATAATCTGTGACAGAACCAAACCACACAGGGAACGGCCTCGCACTCTTCTCATCAGCACATACGGTACACATGCTAGCTCCATAAATCAGATGACGTGCTATTACCAAGCGATTGCATATTAGGCCTAATCAGACTCGTATTCATCCGTCTTTCAACATCACTGACCACTGCCACTTCTCCAACAAGCAAATTGCAAAGTATGTCTGGCTGTTACGTCACCGGAATTAAAACTATTAGTGAGCAGGTGGCAACTTGGGAGGCAGCGTACTTGCCATCCTGCTTGAGATATAATGACATTTTTCACCATTCACTTGGCTTTTTTTAACCCACAAGAGAGTTCTTAAATCAAACTGAATATTTCACTCAGTATCTCTTCAATCAGTCACATAGTCATCCTTTTTTCCTCTAGTGAGCACATTTTGCACCGGTTTAATATTTCCCACACTCACTGTGGTAAACATTTCTCAGTAGCCTCACACTGGAGCGGACACAAACTGAAACCACTGCTCCGACCAGATGACACTAACTCATGTCTGTCAAGTCTGGAGCGACAGAGCTGTGCACCTGCTGTATGTGTCCTGGGCAAGGTCAGGTCATGAAATGGTCCTGCTTATACAGATACATTAAACATACCCAGAATCCCAGCAAAGCCTCCTCAAAGACAGCTTCTGCCGCATGATGAGTGAAAACCCAATCACCAGAGTAAATGTTGGCATTGTACGTTTCTGCAAACCACAAATGTGTGACATTTGTGAAACTTGTGAAACACTGTGGTTATGTTTTGGCACTATAACCACCAAACCAAAGATTATGTTTCGGCTTGAAACACCCACATTTGGTGGCACAAGCGCCAGTGTAAAAGCAGCGCAGGTCAAAAGTACCCAGATTCAGTGTCGGTGGAAATGGCCCAATGCTCTTCTAAAAAACACCCATGTCTTGTGCGAGTGAAAAAGTGGAAAAGCCCCAGTGGGTGGCTTAAAAACACCCAGGTTCAGTGGCCAAGATGCTGGTGGAAATGCTGCAATGCTCTGGTAAAAAAAAATCCTCAGGTTGAGCAGCCAAAACACCCGTGAGAAAGCTGTGATGGGTCATCATAAAACAACCAGGTTTGTAGGGCCAAATGGTGGAAACACTGTAATGTTCCTTTGAAAAACACCCACGTTCGGTCGAAAAGTGGCAACACATTGCTAAAAAACACCCAGGTTCAGTGCTACCTACGCTGTAAAAAAACAAAAGCCACAATGAGTGGCTTAGAAACACCCAAGTTCATTGGCCCATATGCCAGTGGAAATTCCACAATGCACCACTAAAAAACATTTACTTTCAGTGGAAAAGCGGTGACAGCTTGCTAAAAAGCCTCCCAGGTTCAGTGGCCAAAACGCTGGTGAAAAAGCAGCGATTGGTTGCTATAAAACAATCAGGCCCAAATGCTGGTGGTGAGACTCCATTTAAAAAACACCCATGTTTCAGTGGAAAAGTGGCAACTGGTGTTTAAAAACACCCAGGTTCTGTGGCTCATACGCCAATGGAAAAGCCAGGATGGGTGGCTACAATATAGGGGTGTCAAACATACGGCCCATGGGCCAGAACTGGCCCGCCAAAGGGTCCAATCCAGCCCACTGGATGACTTTGCACACCTAATATTGATACACTTGTGAAGGCTAAGAGGTGCAAGGTTTCAGGAACAAGTTAAACAGTTAGCAGCCTTCATGTAAAATGCTGCTTCAGAGGCTTTTAAGGTACGGACACACCAAACCGACATCAAAGAACAAGCGGCGATGAAAGCTAACTGTTGTGTCGTCTACGTCGCCTCACGTCACTCTGTGTCAGTTGCATTTGAACACACTACACAGACTACATCCGACGGCCAAGTAGCACGTACATTCTGTGCCTGCGTGAGAGAGAGCGGAGTGAGAGAGTGGTACATCCTGTCAGCCAAGGGGTTTCCTATCTGTGCAGCCGCACACTGCAGCACCTCCACGGACTATTACATTCAAGACGGTCCCGGTGTTTCCTCCGCAGGCTCCACTTCACTCAGCTGCCCGATAAACCCGCTGCTTCTTCCCACTTTAACCTGAATAACAAACCAGTGCTCGGTGCTCCAGTTGGATTCAAAGGGAGAGCCGGGGCTTGCTCAGAGGCTAACTGGTTGTGCTTCCCTTTGGTCATTCTGCGGCTAACGCTCCGCTAGCCTCCCAGCTAGCCCCCGTTTGTTATTCAGGCTAAAGTGTGAAGAAGCAGCGGGTCTGTCGGGCAGATGAGTGAAGTGGAGCCCGAGGAGGAAGCACCGGTTAGCCCCGGTTTCACTACCGGCAGATTCACTTGCTACAGGGGCGAGGAAATAAAACCTGAACAGCCAATCAGAGTGATCTCTCTCACCGACAAGCTGATTCAACATGCTCAATCGGCCGAAAAGCCATCAACACCAAAGTGCCGACGGTGCGGGACACACCGCAAAAACTAGGGCGACAGATGCTCACCGACGGCCCGACTTTGGTCGGCAGCCAACCGTCGGCTTGGTGCGTCAGGGCCTTTACACCCCGACCAGAATACTGTTCTCTGAAAAAAACTTATTATGGTCATATTTAAAGATAGTGAATATTGTGCAAAATATTGCCAATCAGCAGCTTCAGTAGCTTCCACTTTGTTGATGCCAGCATTTCTGAGACACTCAGACATGTTGTTCAAATTGCACTTATTTTTTTTAAGACATCTCAAGCTGTTCATCATCTGGTTGTAAATTGATATTTTCAGAATGTACTTGTACCTCTTTGGTGGTGTGATTTATAAGTTATCATACAATGGTTTTACTGGTCCCACTTGAGAAAACATTGGTCTACAGCTGGGGAGCACTCTCACCTAGATATCACTCCATCCACCTTCCCTTCCTCCTCCCGATGACAAAGTGAGGTCATACATGACGTCACTTTAAAAATGTTGATATGATAGGCATGAAATGTACAAATGTAACATATTTGTGGTTTGCAGAGACGTACACTGACAACATTTTCAGGACTGTTCCCAGGCAGCTCAATACACACTGCTGCCATCTCCCATGGTGCTACAGGATTCACAGTCATGCACAAGTCTAACAAAGTGAAAATAAAGCAACCTTGGGAGATTTTAAAATATGAGCTTTGTGACTTTTCTTTTGTCATGTTGCACTGCTTGATCTGTCATGTTTAGTGACATACCTGAAGAACTCGATGAAGGAAAAGCCGTAACCGTGTTGCTCAGCAATCCCTGCACACACAACATTGGCTGATGCTCCTATCAACGTGCCGTTTCCTAAACAGACAGAAAAACAACATGAAGGACTCCTAACAGGAATGTAACTCAATGTTATTCAGGTCTGAGTTCACATAAAACACAGCTACAAACAGCATGAGCTCAATGAAAAGGACAAGTATTAAACATGTATGCACTGCTGTAGCAATAATTATATTACTAATTATCTGTCAGCATACTCTCAGTATTCTCAGCCTTGATCTAGTATAAAGTTTTCCTATTTCTAATCTGCTGAAGGCAATGTTTTGACAGTCAGAGTGCGTATCCATCCCGCCGCTCAATTCAGCTCACATCTCAAAAGGTGTCAGTGTGTGGATGGAGCTGGGCGGTGGCAACATTATAGCCTACTGCCAATCGATAGGGACCTGTCACAGTGCAGTTGATTAAACTGAAACGCTATGACAGTTCTCTAACTCTCTCACTCTGTGTGTCCTTCCCACCCACACAGCCACACTGTGCTGAAGGGCCGGCCGCCGGGGTGTGGTAGAGCCTGAATGAGGCGAGCTACAAAGGCCTTGGGCAGCTTTCACAAAAAGCACAGCCTGACCTCCCAGAGGAGCGACACAGCTGTACAAAGTGCGGCTGTCACCCAGAGCATATGATGTCTCCTTCTGGCAGAGGCCATCGATAAAGATCCACACCTTTCAGACTGGGATAAACTATGAAGTCCCTGGTGACTGTGAGGGATATTTTGTTGTTTGCTTTTAGCCCAAAAACAAATACTCTCTGTTTTTATATAGAATAAAGTCTTACCCCCGAGACAGGCTCCCATGGCCAAGGCGAAGATGAGAGGTTTTACTGGCAGGTTCACATCTGCATCCTGACTGAGGTTGATGAGAACTGGAATCTGTGAGTACAGAGATGATATAAATGTAAGTTACTGAAAATATACACTGCTTTTAATGTCTTAGATACAGTGGCTGACAAGGGCAAATGCACTGTAAAGGCCCCAAATATTTTAATCATGGCAAACGTGCTGCAGCTTTAGAAACAATGCCAATTTCAAAAAACATTAGAGAAAATCCAAATGTGACACCAAAAACATGCTGCAAATACACAAAACTATTTTATAACTATTTCTTATGCAGTGCTTTTCAAAAATAATTTCAATAAGAATGTTGACATGAACACATTTTTTGCCATTATTCTAGCTGAATTTGATATTAGTCTCAAACTTCCAAATACTAGCAACCCCCCAGTATATACACACAAACAGGGGCTCCATTTATGTGATGGGTTTTACATGCTACATACAGTAGGTGATGAGCCAGATCAGATCCCACCATGACGGCAGAACAGCGTCTTCTCAGCCGTGTCCCAACCATTTCATTTCCTTAATATTGTTGGATTATTTTTCTGAGAAATTTACTCAAACTCCTGCATCGCCTCAGAATATGAGTCTAGAAATGAAACATAAGAGCGTTCATGTGCAGCGTAGCAGTGAGTATTTCCATTGGTTCCTGCTGGTGTAAACAAATGTTGCATGACGGAATACTGGCGCGTGTATCACTTTCACTTATATCAAAATGACTGCCCCTAGTTGGGAAAAGCAAAACCCTGCTGCGTATTTTCAGGAGACATAAAAAGAAACTAACACTGTATCCCAATGGCGACATGATTTGCATGTGGTCGGCTGCCACAGAATCATTCGTGCTTAACATTAAAGGGAAATGCACTTATTCGTCTTATCCCGTCCAAAGACACCTGAAAAAGCCACTTAGCTGGCTCGGTCCAAATATTATTAAATCCACTTTTTGCACAGATTCAACAAGATATAACGTGTTAACTAGTGAACTTTATTTTTACCGTTGGACAAAGTCAGGCGAGCTGTTTCCCTGTTGCCGGTCATGTCAATCTAAGCAACCACTGTAGCTTCATATTTACTGTACAAACATGACAGTGGTGTCACTCTGAGCAAAAAAAGCAATCCAAGCTGTAAAATAAATGTTGGCATTGTACATTTCTGAAAACCACTCATACGTAATATCTGTATGGTACCATGGAGCGGTACCGTACTGTACATCGCTGTGGTTAATGTGTAGTTATGTTTAGGCACAAAAACCATTTGATCAAAGTATGATCTTGGGATCTTAGAATCCTTCTTCTTCTTCCAGCTGTTCTCTTTAGGGGTCGCCACAGAGAATCATCTGCCTCCATCTATACTCCTCCTATCCTCTGCGTCCTCTTCCCTCACACCAACTGACTTCATGTCCTCTTTCACTACATCCATAAATCTCCTCTTTGGTCTTCCTCTAGGCCTCTTGCCTGGCAGTTCCAACCTCAGCATCCTTCTACCAATATAGTCACTAGCCCTCCTCTCAACATGTCCGAACCATCTCAGTTGGGCCTCTCTGACTTTATCTGCAAAACATCTAACGTGAGCTGTCCCTCTGATGTGCTCATTCCTGATCCACCCTTGTCTCTCCCAAAGAGAACCTCAACATCTTCATCTCTGCTACCTCCAGCTCTGCCAACAACATCGCTGGAATCACCACCGTCTTGTACACCTTTCCCTTTAATCTTGCTGGTACTCTTCTCCACCTGTTCCAACCTGCATGCACACGTTGCTTCACCTCTTTTCCACACTCTCCATTGCTCTGGGCTGTTGACCCTAAGTACTTAAAATCCTCCACCTTCTTTATTTCTACTCCTGTAACCTTAGCGCTCCACTTGGGCCCTTTTCATTCCCACTTTCCAGGGCATACCTCCACCTCTCTAGATTTTCCTCCACCTGCTCCCTGCTCTCACTACAGATCACAATGTCATCTGCAAACATCATAGTCCATGGAGGTTCCTGTCTAACCTCATCTGCCAACCTGTCCATCAGCATAGCAGACAAGAAGGGGCTCAGAGCTGATCCTTGATGCAGTCCCACTTCCACCTTAAACACCTACAGCACACCTCACCACTGTCTGACAGCTCTCATACATGTTGGAATCTTTGGATCTGAGGATAAGATTATGTTTTGGCTTAAAATATCATTTAGTAGTGGCACAATTTCTGTTGGAAATGCAGAAATGTCTTGCTAGAAAACCCAGTTTTGGTGGCACGATCGGCACCAGAAATGCTGCAATGTTTTATTAAAAAACAACCGGTTTGGGGCTTTTTGGTCTTGAACAGTGGGCTGCCACTTGGCAGCTGTTTTGTGAAGGTGTAACACCATCCACCATTCCCTCCTCCTGTCAGCTCATATACATATAATCAGCACTACCTCATTTTAGAAATGTTGATGTGATACATAAGAAAGCAAAGAAGCCTATTTCCCAAACTATCCTCTACAAACTACACGTAAAAGAGCCTCCAAACTGATCCATTCATAAATTCATTTTCTGGTCTGACTGTGGTAAAACAAGTCTTTTTTTCAGCTCCAGTCTGTTGTGACAATCAGGACACGCTTTCTTATCAGCTGTGCACTGAATTGAGAATGGATGCAGTTTGAAGTCCTCTTTTATTGGCAGAACAACGCTTGCATGGGCCTGAAAATATGAAAGAGGAAAATCCCTGGATGCAGTGGTTGACTAGTCAAAAAAATCTGGCTGTTTAATTCTTGCGAGCAACATCTCATCCTGTCAGTGGGATAACATCTTTTGCTTTTCTCACTGTCATTTTAATTGAGCACACTTGGCTCCTCTAAAACATTGATCTCTGTGCAATCTATTGATTTTCAGAGAAACAGACAGCTGACAACAAAAGTGGTAAAAAATGGTCTGATACTTTGCAACAGAATTAACTGTAAAATATGTTATGTTACTGGTTAGGTAGCTGTGTCTGAGAGAATCTTTCCATATACAGCTACCAGTTATCTTATGGAAAGTCAGATACAGTACTGTGTTGTTCTTCACTCACAGTGTCACTTAAAGTAAAAATGGGCAATGCTATTTGCAATTAGATCAATGTTGTTTTCTCTGGTCTTCTTTTAGGAAACTATCAGGCATGTGATCCTACACTTTAGGTTTGAAAATATTGTTGCAGGTCCTAGCTGACTATTGGAAGACACAGTGTTTTACATATATGTCAAGGTACTAGTTGAGGTAAAAACATTGGTCCACAGGGGGAGCCACAGTGATCTGTCGCATTTTAGCCATTTTGAAGCATTTTTCTGTTGTTATAGCGCCACCCAGTTGCCAATTAGAGTTAAATTTCTCCAGTCACCTTGAGGCGTCCTGTTCTACATATCTACCAAGTTTAGTAAAAATCCATATGGCGGTTAGGCCTAGATAAGAAATGAGCTCTCTAGCGCCCCCATTTTGTTTGATGGGGTCAATAATGGAGGGGTCCCCTCAGATTATGTGTGGTCATATGCCTACAAAGTTGCGTGGTGATGGGTGAAACCCTTGAGATGTTATACACCTTTATGTGATGAGCCACGCCCTCCGCAATATTCATTGCCTTATAGAAGCTCAGTTTTAGTAAGTTTTCCAACTTTTGCCAAGAGGGAACTTTAGATATTGGTCCCTAGATTATGTTCACCCAGTTTCATGCAGATCGCTCAAACTTCCTAGGAAGAGATCCATTTGAAGTGTTTTTCAAAAAATTCAAAATGGCGGAAAATCTATATAAGAGGAAGTTATGGGTTCTTGAGGCAAATGTGTTCCTCATGAGGAGAGGCATCTCTGTGCAAAGTTTCATGTCTCTACGACATACGGGGCATGAGATATGCCCATTCAAAGTTTGCAATTTCAGTTGGTTGCTATAGCGCCCCCCTTTGGCCAATTGATGTAATATTGCTTCATTGGCATCCTCCCATGACCCTCTACCACTGTGCCAAATTTCACATGGATTGACCAAGTCAGTGAGGAGAAAAACATGGAACAGACACACAGACAGAGTTTTCATCATTATATAGTAAGATTAATAAAATGAGAAAAATAAAACAATTTGATATGCATGATTGAGAAACAAAGGGTCAGAACTATTAATAATTAATAAAAAATAAACAAAGTCTCTGAAAGAGTGAGGTGTATTTTTTGAGAAACATATGTAAGTAACAGGCTGAAGTTGACACAGCGTCCTAGGCTGTCAACAACAAACGCACCCAGGGTACCTTGGACATATGCTGACATGGAAAGTCCATGACCAAGCTTTGATATGTGTCGAGGTAAGATTGAGAATGTGTTGGAAAATATGGAAAAGCAGGTCCCCTTTAATGTGAACAAGCAGTTTAATACTTTAGTTCAAAGCAAGATTAGTAAGAAGTGATAAATGATGGTGAAACCAATGATTCTGGATGAGTTTGTTACTGCTTCATGTATGAAGATGACTTGTTTTAACTATGTGTGTGATTCCACAGCGATATACTGGAGTGTGAAATTAAACCATCGTGCTGCAGCCTCTCACCATGGTGGCAGTGAAGGGAATGTTGTCAATGAGAGAAGAAGCCAGAGCCGAGACCCACATCACCAAGATAATGGCTATAGCCAAACGCTGGTCTTCTGGCACCGCCTGAGAGGAGAGATAATAAGAGCAACAGACAGATAACTGCTACTTTCATTGCCACTCAGATACACACACGCCCTCCCCCCCTCAACCCATCACTGATTTAAATCAAACACACCAATTATGTTCATTCTTTGACACTGAAGCTCTCTTCAGGGAGGAGAGGCTGAGAGGATGAAGCTGTCTGAATGCGTGACACGACCACAGCTGGTGGTGGTGTCTTTGAGTTTTATCTCCAAGCTCTGCCATACACACACAGGCCAGTTCTCCACATGTGACAAGTATGATGTTGTTTGAATCCATGGTCTTCTCTTAAGGTTAAAGGAGGCAATATCTCCTCCTTTCACCTGTCCTCCACTTGTATCGAGAGCGAAAGGCCATGCAATTCTGCCCAGCATGTCGTCCATTGTTTGGGGAGCCTGAGCAGGTCAGAAACCATGAATAGCACACCACCTGTCATGTGTGATTATTAGACACATAGAGGCCGGCTGTGGAAACACAAGCCGACGTACCTATTACTTGTGCAATTCTTTGCTAAGAGACACCTCGCTTGCATGATGCACACAGTCTAGGCTATCGGTGAGAATTACCCCAGACCCCCTTCAGCTGCTGACAGGAATCAGATGCAGACAAAATAATTGAATTCAGAGAGCTGTGCAGGACAGAGGGATCAATATGCATGGAATGCAATATCATGTCACCTGTGCCCAATTATCAGTTGTCCCAGTTGTATGGTGCCCTGAGTGATGATTGTTGTGTTTGAGAATCAAAAGGGAAAAACTCACTTTTATAAGCAGTGCTGTCTGTTCTCCGATATAGTCGATAAGCTGCAGCTGGGCTAAAGCCTGAAAAATGAAGAGAAGATTAATATGGGGGGAAAAATCTGAGGAGAATTAGTTACAGGTGGGATTAAACCAAGAGAAGAAAAGCAATTTGGTTTTTATTTAGCGGCTATTAAGTCGACAGAGACAAATCTATTCTTGTTATCGTTATTGACACAGAGAAGGAGAAAAATATTCACACACTGGTGGCTGTTCCTTATGGGGATGGCTCTGTGACACGATATAATGTTAAATGCATTCAACACATAGTTTCGCCAGCGTCTATATCAAAGACTCAGAGGAGGGAAACAGCAAAGCAGTTAACATTAGGCTGTCTTTTCATCCTTTTACTGGAGGCTCATGGGTAAAGAAAGAGATAATTACTTTTCAGATTGTAAGCTCACTGACTGACTGAATTTATCTCACTGCCCAGTTTACTGTCAGTAGATCTGAGCACTGATCCTGCTCTCCTTTAGATGCTCGTCAGAGGGGAGCCCAGTTACATTCAGCCCAGTTTTGGCTCACTCTTTATTTGATATAATTACCTGGTGCGACAAGAGGAGCCTGTAAGCAAAAAGTTGTTGTTTGGCATCACTTTTAGCTTTCTGCTTTTTTGTGCAAGGTCCAAAAGCTCTTCAGCAAATATAAATGGGCTTTCAGTCAATGCTAGAAACATGCTAAATACCTCCATCAAAACGAAGAGGCCAGCAAAGAACAGCAATGTGGCCCACTCCACCCGGTGCAAGATGATCTCGAAATCCTGGATGTCGGCCAGAACCAGAAGCCACAGTGCACCCAGGATAGCAATCCAACCTGAGAGAGGGGACAAGAAACACCACCTGACATCTCCCTTTATAGCTGCAAAACACTCTCACTTACATAAAACATTCTTTCATGGTCTGATCCAACAGGCACACTTATTTTCACAGATGTATAACAGAACATAGCAAACACGACACATAGCGATACTTAGGAGACTTTTTAAATGATTGAAAAGTGTTAATTAATTCAATGAAATGCAGATCCATCTGCTCTCAATTCACTGAAGGTTGTCTTTAATCACAGCTCTCAAAAAGAACAGCAACCTTTAGTGAATGTTACAGATGCTACATCTGCACCTTTACATCTCAGGGCCCTGATTCATTGATTTATTGCGCATGGTCCAACTCCACTTTTACTGGTTAAAACAACACATAATCTGGGTACAAAGGAAGGCACAAGGGGTTGTATTTAGTCTCTAAATCCATCATAGGTGTGTTTTGGGTGTAACATAAACTCAACCAACTGGACTGTCATCTAAAATCCAGGTGTGCCTTCACCTGTCACACTGCTATTTCCAAGGTGGATTTAGGAAACTGGAGAAGCAGGCAGTTTTCTGCTTAAAGTAAGGCCATGGTCACACATGAGCGAAGTTTACTCTGGCAAATTTTCCACCCCCATTCACTTCCATTCAACGCGAGCAGAAGGGCAATTAAACATTCGCTTCAACTGAAAAAGCAAATTTCTATCTTCGCATTTTGTGGAATTCCTTGGTGAATATACCTCAAGTATGTGAAGGAGACATTGATTGTTGACGTGTCTAAGCAGTCACTAATGTTAGATACTGTCCCACATGACATATACTATACTATACTATACTATACTATACTATACGATATACTTTATTGTCCCACCAAGGGAAATTTGTCTTGGACTCAGCATCTGCGCCACAAATGCCTTGACAGCCACAATGACAACAAACAACACATCAACAGCCATACCATCCCAACAACAGTTACGTAACAGTATTGCACATATCCCATAACCAGTGTTGGGTAAGGGTTACTTTAAAAGTAATCAATGTACCTTACTGCATTACTTTCTAAAAAAGTAACCAGCTACTTTACTGCGTTACTCCCTGAGTAATGTAACTCAGTTACTTTAAAAGTACTTCCAATGTTACTCCCTGAGAAAAGTAACTCAAGCACTTTTAAAGTACTTTTGAGTATTCTACATTTCCTATTGGGCAATGGACCACAGGGCGCTAAGCCTACATTTTTTTGTCTCCAAAATTAAAGTTATGGACCACTTGCCCTTCACTGAGGTCCAATTCTCCCATCACAGCCGTCACTTTGACCAGTAGAAACACACAACGATCTGCTGCCATAGACAACTGTATGACAACAACACCCCAGCGTTTTTAATATTTCCTTTAGGGATGTTACCACACAGAGTAAAAGGGGGAAATGATGGTGTGAAACAGCAGAGGCACTTTGTCAACCTGCTGAGTTAACCTTACTGTCATTAGCATCAAGCTAGCAACAATGGTACATCCTCACGGTTGAACATAAAGTAATAACATTAACAAATAGCGGCGAGTCCTACTCCACCTGTTTAGACTCCACCATAGACAACGGCAGCGTTTCTCCGACCACGTAGCGAGCCACAAGCTCTGTGGCTTCTTTCAGACTGATAGCTTTAACGTTATCTCCGTTATTAGAACCAAACGACAGCCGTTGCTGTTTCAGAGCTGAAGGACCAGCGTTCTAAAAGTAACGGAAGTAACTGATGTCTTGTTTGAAAATGTACTTAAGTATTTGATTACTCAAACAGCAAACTAACGCGTTAGGTTACTCGTTACTGCAAAAAGTAATCAAAGTACTCAATACCCAACTCTGCCCATAACATTACACATAACACATACACATACCATATGCTAAAAGATCACCATAATAAAAGCACTATAAAAATTATTGCACAATCGTCGGCCTCAAGCAGAATTGTTTAAGAGTTTAATGAAGGTTGGATCAAATGAATTCTTAAAATGGTTGAGTTTGCAGTTAGGGACTCCATATCGTCTGCCCGAGGTTAGGAGGTCATATTCTAAATGAAGAATATTGGATGGATCCGTCACTATCCTCTGGGCTTGCCTAAAAACAGTTTGCTCATAAACAGACTGTAAGGTCTGACAGTCCCTCCTTGTCATAACCTTCACGGCCGTGTGCACCAGACGAGCAAGCTTAGTTTTCAGTTTTACTGCCAGGCTGACAGTGAGTCCAACCCAATCTCACTCCAACGCTTGGGTAGTGACCTCCAGCGTCAGACACTGACGAAAAAAGCAGTCCTTTAACATCGGCATGATACGCTGCAAGTTGCCATTATTGTGTAACAGTGCCCAGCGGCGTCAGGGGCAAACATGGCGGGACAATAATGTTAGATAAGGGGGCAAAAAGTCCAAGTGGGGTGGATGGGTCCAACAACCACTGACTTTCACCCAGGAGGCCAGTGTTTGCTCCGTAAGATTGTAAAGTCAAACCCTGTTCTGTTTTCCTTAACCCAACCATGTGAGTTTATTGTTAAAGGAAAAAAAAACGTCAACTTGCGGTGTCGTACCGACGTATTTTGAAAGACACTGTATGCAAACTGCACATTTTCAGTAAAAACATAAGTGTATTTTGAAAATAGACAATGCATGTAACAGGCTGAAGTTGACACAGCGTCTCAGAACATCAACAACCAACACACCCAGGGTACCTGCACGTCATATGTGGACCAGGTGATGACGTTGGAGTGAGAATGTGTAGTGAGTCGGGATACAGGCATGGTACATAAAAAAAAAAATAAAATGAAGAATGTACCAATAACAACATATTTCACGGTATTTATTAGCAAGCTAGCTAACATTAGCTAGCAAGCAAGCTTTCTATGCCCATCCCAAAAGGCACTGCCCATATTAAGCAAGAATATCGCCTCTGCAGGAGATGGTCACTCGCCTGCAGACGCTTGTGTGTGACCATATCTTAATGCAGTAAGAGCAGTCACTGTAGAAAATATACATACGACATACGTCACCCTCCATATGTCATCTACAAAATACATCCTCCCAATTTGGCGTTCTATTCAAGTAGCAAAATTCTCCCAGCTCTCCCTCTGCCTCATCTATGCCGCTGCTGCCCTGTGTCGGTACTGCCGCCTGTTCTCTCAGCCCCATCTTCACCCCAGCATCCACCTGCAGGCTCCAGCTATGGGGGTGTATATTTAATCATCACACCCTGATATCTCATGCAAACATATCTGTGGGGAGTGATGAAGTGATGGGTGCACAGATGGGCACAGGTACATTTGCTACTTATACAATCTTTGTGCTTGCCATAATTATGAGATCTCCGTCGATTTTGAACAAGCAGTGACAGTTGTGCTGTGTTGTGCACTGCTTTGTGACTGATAGGGCCCTACGTGTAGATCTTCATTTCCACTTTTTGTTGTCACATATAAGTCAGTTATCAATATATACTTAAAACAAATTTATGAGTGAAAATGAAAATGCCAGAAAATCAACATGCGAGAATTCAATCTGAGTGTTCAACACGTGCCCTCACTATAATCTAATAAACAGATGAAGTGGTACTTTTTGGAAACAATGAATGAAGTATTTGGTCCGTCTTGGTGCGTCTGATGAAGCACTCGTTATCACAAAAATGTAATTTCGACACATTCTAGTCCAGAGGACAAAAGTTGGCACCAGCATGCTGATATTTACAATGGGAGAGTGTGCATCCACTTGGAGAAAATTTGATTAAACAGGTGAGCACCAGTAATTGCCTTGGCCGAGGCCTTTGGGGAAATAATTTCACAACTGAGGGGAATCAGAGAAGAAAGAAGAACAATGGAAGGACACAAAGAAGAGAGTGACAGAGGGAAGAGACAGAGAGACTAATAAGAAGATCAGGACTAAAAGAGAGACTCAACAGCTTTACAGCATGTTTACAGGATCACACACGAGCTGAGGTTTTTCTGATAGTCCGGAGTTCAGCAAGAGCTGGGATGGTAATTTGTGTTTTTAACAGGATATTTGGTTCCCTGGCATTGACTGAAATCTTTAGATGATTATACAGGTATATTTTGAAGGTAAATGTCAGCCAAAGTGTGAAGAAATGGACAAGGGGGAGGGGCAACAGAGAAATAGGTACACCTGTTCAACTGCTCGTTAATGTATATAGTCAATCAGTCAATCACGTGGTAGTCTCTATATACAGTCTCTACATTCAGTGAATGTAGAGTCTGAAGGCAAACCCCGGAGATCTTGCCTCCGGAAGAAGAGCCGAAGAGCCCTGGTTTCTGGTTGTAGGCTGTTTGTAGTCCGCATGATATTGACCAATCACGTTTGAGCTGGCTGCAGTCGTTGCCAGGTTAAACGGTCCATGCGGTGAACTAACAAGGCGGAACATAATTGGCGTCACTGCAAACTCTGAATCCATCGCAATGGTACAGCATATTTACTTAGATATAAACGGAAGTCGGAAACAGAAATTCGCCTCCTCCGCCCAAATCAAACCAGAATGCCAAAAAATCGGGGCTCTGCCCCCAGAGGCTGTATCACCGTCTGCCGGAAGTCAGATGCCGAATATAGACGATGGGTTCCGAGAATGATCATGTGGCAGCAGCTCAATACATTTAGGCATGTAGACATGGTAAAGACGAGCTGCTGAGGTTCAAATGGAGCATCAGAATGGGGAAGAAAGTTGATTTGAGTGACTTTGAGCGTGGCATGGTTGTTGGTGCCAGACAGGTTTGTCTGTTTGAGTATTTACTGGGATTTTCACACACAACCATCTCTAGGGTTTACAGAGGATGATTCCAAAAAGAGAAAATATCCAGTGAGCAAAAATGCCTTGTTGATGCCAGAGGTCAGAGGAGAATGGCCAGACTGGTCCAAGATGATAGAAAGGCAACAGGAACTCGAATAACCACTGGTTACAACCAAGGTCTGCAGAAGACCATCTCTGAAGCAACAACACCTTGTCCAACCTTGAAGCAGATGGGCTACAGCAGCAGAAGACCACACCAGGTGCCACTCCTGTCAGCTAACAACAGGAAACTGAGGCTACAGTTCACACAGGCTCACCAAAACTGGACAATAGAAGATTGGAAAAACGTTGGCTGGTCTGATGAGTCTGGATTTCTGCTGCCACATTCAGATGGTAGGGTCAGAATTTGGTAAATTACACTCTCCTAAGAACAGGCGATCTTCATTAGAGTCAAGTGTTTCTGTCTCATATAGATAATGTCTGTTGAGGGTCTTTCTGGATAACGTTTTCATTCCTATACATGAGGCTCAGCTAGAGTTACCTCCGTGTGCTTTAGTATGACAATAAAAGGCCATGTTGGTGGAGGACAAATAAATTACATTTTTCACTTAAATCTACTTATTCTGGTGATGTATGTGTCATTTGACAAATATTTAGATTTTAGCTATCTTTCATCCCTTCCATTAGAAGTCCAAAGATAATTTTGTCAAAAACAACTGATCAGTGTGTTGAATCATAAAAAGCTAATACAATGTCAAACTTCCCTAAGTTGTATCAAAAACAAGGAGATAATTAAGAATAAGTAGCCTGATAGCCACTGCACACTTCAATGATTCTTCCTATCAACAGAGGACAGGAAATACAGACTAACTACACTGACATATTCCCAGGCTGCCTCCTGAACAGAGCCAGGAGCCAGCAGCAGATAACAAACCTAAAGAGCTCTTCAATTAAAACGAGCTTTTAGGCAAGTCTGAGTGTTTTATCATAAACTCATCTATCAAAGGCACGACAGTGGTGTCTGAGACAGGAAATGTGCAGTGAAAAATGTCTCATCCTGCTTGTCCATAAGGTACACAGAGCAAAGTAAATGAACACAAGGACAAAGCCAAAAGATAAAGAGATTTGTGCTCCGGCTCGAGCATCTTGTACACTTGTAAGCATATGGTTCGATAAGAAACTGTGATGTTTAAGGTAATCTGCCCTGCCGAAGACTCAGAGTAATTTAACATAAGGAAGAATTTCTAGGGTGAGGGATGTCAAATATGTTTTTAAACATTATTCTGGCTTGGGGGAGGGGCATACGAGTTTAAATGTTTGTATTTTGTATTTATTTTACCACCAAAATTACACCATTTATCATAGCCAGTTGGATTTTTCAAAACTTCTGAAGGTTCTTGGACACACCACCGAACGCTTCCATCAGAAAAACAAACAAACAAAAAAAAAACAAATCTGAGTTTAAAGTAGTGATATTTCATCAAAACCACTTAATTCTATGTCTCATTTCAAATTCAATTTCATGGTCAAAAATAAACCATTTGCACAAACTAACCAACCTGGTCTCATTCCAAAGTCGTCAAAATCCAGTGCTTGGGCAGTGACTTGCAGTGTCAGACACTGACGAAAAAAGCTGTCCTTTAATGTCGGCATGATACGCTGCTGGTCGCAGTTATATTTTAGCAGTGCTCAGCGGCAATGGAGGGAAATGTTGCGGAACAAGAACAAAAGTTAAGGTGGCGAAGGGTGGTAGAGAGGGGGGTGTATGGGTTCAACAAATGCCAACCTTCACCTGGGAGAGCAGTGTTCACGTTTCACAAGATTATAAAACCAAACCATGTTTTTTTTTCCTAAACCCAACCATGTGGGTTAGTTGTTGGAGGGGAAAAAAAGACTGTATGTACACAGTATCTCAAGGCAATTGAATTGAACGCAACTGGACTTAGTTTTGTCTTAGAAGACGTTTCACCTCTTATCCAAGAGGATTCTTCAGTTCATGCTTGTCTGACTAGGCTGGAACTAGTCTGACAAACTGGTGTGGAAAAACCCAGGTATTTAACCTCTGAGGAGGTCTTCACAAGGCCAATGATGTCACTGGTTCGTCAGTGCTCCAATGGTGCGTCAACAACGGTCGTTGAAACTCCTGCTGCACTGGTGGTTGTTGGGAGCCTTGTCTCACTCCGAAGTCGTCGAATCTGGCACTTGGGCAGTGACTTGCGGCGTCAGCAACGTACAATAAAAAGGCATCCTTTAACGCGGTGTTCGGTGGCAGGGAGAAACCCTGTGGGACAAGAATGAAAGTTAAGGCGGCAAAAGTTCATGTAGGGCAGGCGGTAGTGGTGGTCGATGGGTCAAACAAACGCCGACCTTCACCCAAGAGAATGGTGTTTGTGTCCCACAAGGTTATAAAGCCAAACCGTTTGTCTTTTTTCCTAAACCAAACCACATGCATTAGTTGTTGGAGGAAAAAAATGTCAATTCGTGTTGTTGTACTGACGTAGTGCAACCAATGCACCCAGGGTACCTTTGACATCATAGCTGAACGTGGCAGGACCATGACCAAACATCGATATGTGACGAGGTTGGAGTGAGAATGTGTTGAACTTACTAGCATGCACGATAAGAGTGAAAAACTTTTTTTCATATTCAGGATTTCGTCTTCAACTTTTAATGTTTAACTTTAAAACATCAAAGAGTAAAAAATCTATACACTTATTTGTGGTGGAGGGAGGGTCATGCATTTTCCACCAGGAACTCAGGGAGGCTATATTTAAAGCTTCAGGGAGGGTCCAAAAGAAACCAAAAAAAATGTAGTCACACCCAAGCCACCCTCCTACTCTGATAAATAAAGAACAATCCCTAAAGTCTTTAAATGTTTACAGATTTCTTTCCACTGCTTTCCACTTTACAATCCACACAGTGTTCTCAGCATTTTTCACAGCTACGCTCGTCTGATTTCTGCATGGAGATCAATGAAGTTTCATCCACACCACAGCTGTATCAAACCACAGACACATTCAAGGGATCAAATGACCAAGTAATAATCCGTCCCAAATTAAATCTTACCATATGAAGTTAATGAAATTTTAATGAGGCTCAATGTTAAAAACACGTGTGAACGAATAGACTGGGCTTGCTGCAGCAGTCAACCCTGACTGTGACCTGCATGCATTAATGAGAGCCGTGTTTGGACGGGCGCCTGTCCCTCCACGGGGACAGAAAACACGCTGCTGTGGGGTCATTCCCATTTAATAAATGTCACAGAGAGGTAGCCTGAGCAGCATCTGTAATTAACCGAGCATGTTTGGTGACTGAGTGGCCTCAGCAGCGAGGGGAGAGATGACAGGGTGGGCATGAAGACAGCCATCTTCATTTAGGGATAGTGTTAGCATTAATGAGATGCTGTTAAGGTCGCCTACCGAGCACACATCAGAGACGGCGCAGTCACACGTGTCAGACGGACAAGCTATCCCTCATGTCCGCGTTTACTAACATGCTCAAAATATACAAGCAAGCAGAGTCAGAGGCTCGCTTTTGTGGAGGCAGAGCAATCAGCTGACCGGTAATATCCAATCATATCCATACAGGTGGTCTTTGTACAGTAACTTTGGATACTGACTGACCAGTGACATTTGCAATTATAAAGTCATGATTGGGTTTTTACAACCATATGGTATTAATAGTTACGACATTTGACTCCAGAAGTTATTTATATTAACACTACAAAAGGTTTGCTCCTGTTATGTACAGTACAGGCCAAAAGTTTGGACACACCTTCTCATTCAATGCGTTTTCTTTATTTTCATGACTATTTACATTGTAGATTCTCACTGAAGGCATCAAAACTATGAATGAACACATGTGGAGTTATGTACTTAACAAAAAAGGTGAAATAACTGAAAACATGTTTTATATTCTAGTTTCTTCAAAATAGCCACCCTTTGCTCTGATTACTGCTTTGCACACTCTTGGCATTCTCTCCATGAGCTTCAAGAGGTAGTCACCTGAAATGGTTTCCACTTCACAGGTGTGCCTTATCAGGGTTAATTAGTGGAATTTCTTGCTTTATCAGTGGGGTTGGGACCATCAGTTGTGTTGTGCAGAAGTCAGGTTAATACACAGCCGACAGCCCTATTGGACAACTGTTAAAATTCATATTATGGCAAGAACCAATCAGTAACTAAAGAAAAACGAGTGGCCATCATTACTTTAAGAAATGAAGGTCAGTCAGTCCGGAAAATTGCAAAAACTTTAAATGTGTCCCCAAGTGGAGTCGCAAAAACCATCAAGCACAACAACGAAACTGGCACACATGAGGACCGAGCCAGGAAAGGAAGACCAAGAGTCACCTCTGCTTCTGAGGATAAGTTCATCCGAGTCACCAGCCTCAGAAATCGCAAGTTAACAGCAGCTCAGATCAGAGACCAGATGAATGCCACACAGAGTTCTAGCAGCAGACCCATCTCTAGAACAACTGTTAAGAGGAGACTGCGCCAATCAGGCCTTCATGGTCAAATAGCTGCTAGGAAACCACTGCTAAGGAGAGGCAACAAGCAGAAGAGATTTGTTTGGGCCAAGAAACACAAGGAATGGACATTAGACCAGTGGAAATCTGTGCTTTGGTCTGATGAGTCCAAATTTGAGATCTTTGGTTCCAACCGTGTCTTTGTGAGACGCAGAAAAGGTGAACGGATGGATTCCACATGCCTGGTTTCTACTGTGAAGCATGGAGGAGGAGGTGTGATGGTGTGGGGGTGTTTTTGGTGACACTGTTGGGGATTTATTCAAAATTGAAGGCACACTGAACCAGCATGGCTACTACAGCATCCTGCAGCGACATGCCATCCCATCCGGTTTATGCTTAGTTGGACGTATCATTTATTTTTCAACAGGACACGACCTCAAACACACCTCCAGGCTGTGTAAGGGCTATTTGACCAAGAAGGAGAGTGATGGAGTGCTGCGGCAGATGACCTGGCCTCCACAGTCACCGGACCTGAACCCAATCGAGATGGTTTGGGGTGAGCTGGACCGCAGAGTGAAGGCAAAGGGGCCAACAAGTGCTAAACACCTCTGGGAACTCCTTCAAGACTGTTGGAAAACCATTTCAGGTGACTACCTCTTGAAGCTCATGGAGAGAATGCCAAGAGTGTGCAAAGCAGTAATCAGAGCAAAGGGTGGCTATTTTGAAGAAACTAGAATATAAAACATGTTTTCAGTTATTTCACCTTTTTTTGTTAAGTACATAACTCCACATGTGTTCATTCATAGTTTTGATGCCTTCAGTGAGAATCTACAATGTAAATAGTCATGAAAATAAAGAAAACGCATTGAATGAGAAGGTGTGTCCAAACTTTTGGCCTGTACTGTATATACCACTGTATTTTCATATTCTCTCTTCGTGGTCCTGCTCCCTTTAGAAGCAATCGTTTTGTGCCATATCTTGCAGGAGATAGTCTGTTCCACATCTGCCCTCCTGAAACCGAACCACCTCCATTTGTTAGACCATCCCATGGATCTTTCTCCATTTTGAACTAACATGAACTCAGGACAATGTTTGACGTTAAATTGGTAGAGTGTGTAGCAGTTATGCTTTAAGCCGTGCTGGTTCTAAGGTAAGGTAAGGTAAGGGTAAAACTTAAATGTCACTGAGGGGTCATAAGTAAAACAAAACAGACAGTACAATTCATAACACACATACATGTTGCGGTACGTGACAGAAGAAGAAGCCGGTAACAACATCTACATCCAGAGCTGTTCTTTTTTGGATGGACGAGGAGACACAGTTCATGCTGTGTCAGCACCAGTTTGCTGCTAGCTAACCGTAGCTAACTTGTTTGACGACTGTTTGGTCTGTGACGTAACAGGTCAACTGGAAAAAGGTCCAGTACTAACAAGCTAAAAGGGAGCATATCTCCACCTATCGTCGCGGAGTCAGACATACTTCAGTCAAGAAATTGATTCCCCTCCTGTGCTTGTATACTGGGACAAGGACAGTAGTCCAATTAAATGGCCTTGTGGAGCTATACCTGTAGCTCGACTTAACTGTGCATGTAAACAAACTGAGTGGCACCTGTGTGACATCAACATTCTTTTCTTTGTTTGTTCAGCCATAGTAATCATTTACAGACTGAGTTTGTTGCACTAGCTCCGCCTACCCTCTTTGGTGGACCAACCTCGCCTGGCGTTGCCAGACCCAGTTCGCAAAATGCGAATGGGTCTGGATACGGAGTGTACATTTCCTCTATTCCCGAGGGGCGGTATCAACGGCTGGCACTCAAAGTGCCCCTTCACAGAATTGGAAAGATGGAAAATCAATCAGAGTAAACGAGACATGTGACGTAGGCTAGCACAGCGCCACTGTAAACGGACCAGCAAGCAAGTGCAGTGTGTAGTGGAGAAGAGCTGTGATGATGTCTGATGTCTTTGCGGATTTCCTCCTCACTGTGGACTCCAAGTTGCATGGCTGTGATTCCCAGCTTGGTCGCTTCCCTGACCTGCTCCTCCATGAGAGCAACTAGTGGAGAAACAACAATAGACTTTTCCCGGTCAACGGAGCCAGTTGGTAAGTTAAACTTTTACCAAACCGCGTAGGAAGGATGGCAAACACATCCTCTTTTTCAATAAAAGCTTTCAGTGCAGCCTTTTGTCCTGCTTTTAAAGAAAATATACATTCCAGTTCGTTCAACAC
This sequence comes from Epinephelus fuscoguttatus, assembly GCF_011397635.1. NCBI lineage: Eukaryota > Metazoa > Chordata > Actinopteri > Perciformes > Serranidae > Epinephelus > Epinephelus fuscoguttatus. The sequence continues at coordinate 38,563,929 of NC_064761.1, forward strand.
ATTTACCATAGTAGTTTCAAATGTATACAATACAGTGTTGGTTGTTTACGAAATGCACTCACGCCGCTCCTTGTCCCTGTTCTGATGACATGATTTCAAATAACCCGCCCCAAAGTAATAAACGGTTGTGATTGGCCCAGTAAGCCAAAACTGATGCCAGAATTCACGTTTATGACTCCGTGGCCAGACTGATCTGCAGAGCGAAATAGAATATGAGCTCGCAAGATCAGGATGTGACTATGACTAACTGTGCACTGCTTGTGATTTTTCTCGTAAATGTCACCACAGACATCCAGTTAGTAATACTGCTCATATATAAATATTACAGTACTTTAGTGGGCCATTGGCTCGATCTCCATCGTGGTGTGTCATTCAGGGATAGGTAGCGACTGAACAGATGTTTATTTAGATTAAAATCTTAAAGATTACTTCAATTTCAGGTCAAACGTACATACTGTAATTTTAACGGAAGATTATTTCCGTTATTTCCAGGTTTGCAGCGCATGAGTAGTTAAGTCAAGGGTCTAAATGCAGCTCAGTATCCATGTAATTTCTTGGTTGCATTTGTTATTCAGCCCATTATTTGGGATCATTCCAAATGCAAGGACAGAGGAAGCTGTTTTTCATAATTACATGACAGAACCTAGAACCACCCAGCCGGGCCTGTAAAAGCTGCGCTATAATGAGACGGTGCCGTGCTTACCGAGCTCCAGATGAATGCTGGGAACGAAGGAGTTGAGAAAGAACATGAAGATCACCACGCCGAGGACGGACACACACTTCACCAAAAGAACCTTGTCAGTTATTCTGTGCTGTGGAGGAGAAAAAAATATACTCTGTGTAAATGGGGAGAAAGCCGTTTTATCATACAGCTGATGGTATTTGTCTCAAGTGAAGTTTCAAAGACAAGGCCAGCTTCATTATTGAGATAACATTGATGCAGCACAGTCACAGTGGGCGAGGAATCTGTCTGAGGTGAAATATGAAAACCCACCTTCTTTTGCAACTCTTGAATGTTTTGCTCCCAGTTCTTGTCCTCTTGGGATATTTGTCTGTCAAACACAAAAAACATTTTAATCTCACATTAATAAGTGTTAAAGCACTAACTAATCACTCTCTCAGGAGTTTTAAAAATATTAGTTAGTGTGGAAAATAGTGCCTCTACCAGCTTGTGAAAATACAAAATTAATGTTGTGCAGTGTCATGAGTGTTGTGTATGGTCAGCCCACCCAATCACCAGAAAAACTGTTCATATTGTACTTTTTTTCCAAACCATGGATAAGTTACATTTATACATTATTTTGTAGTGGATACATTGGAACTTTATTTCTCATCAAGGCTTTACTGAAGGTGTGGTAAGGTTTTGGCACAAAAAACACTTGGTTATGATTAGGAAAAGATCATGTTTTTTGGCTGGGAACACCCACATTTGGTGGCAAAAAAGCTTCTGGAAATCAGGGACGGGTCGGTGAAAAGCTCCCAGGCTCGGTGGCTTAAACAGCAATATGTCAGTAAATAACACCCGGGTTCAGTGGCTTATTTGCTGCTGGGAAACACAGCAATGTTTCAGTGAAAAACACCAAGGTCTGGTGACTCAAACACCACTGAAAACCCTGCAAAGGCTCACCTAAATACAGTGTGTTGGTTGTTTCAAACACTGGTCTGCAGCTTGGTAGGTGTCTCGCCTAGCTGTCACACCATCCAGGTACAGGTCCTGTTTGTGCATGTGTGTATTTCAGGCCTGTCAGTGAGTGAAAAAAAATGAATTTCCCTTCAGGGATTAATACAGTGTATCTTTCTGTTTTCTAACCCTGTTGACCTACTCTTTGTTGCAGCACATACTCGTTTGAACGCTCCTCTAAACACGGCTGAGAAATCATATCAGAATCTTTAGTACAACCTCATATGTCAACCCACAGAGATCCCCAACCCAATCACCGTGTGTTTAGGTTTTGGTTAGAGAAGACTGTGTTTCGACTTAAAACGCCCACAGTTGGTGGCACAAATGCCAGTGGAAATGCAGCAATGGGTGACTTAAAAACAAAAACAATCAGGTTTGTTGGCCCAGTTGCCGGTGGAAACTCCACAATTCTCTGCTAAAAAAACATTCATGTTCAGTGGAAAAGCAGTGAGGGGTAAAGAAAAAACATCCACGTTTCTCTGGCCCAAACACCAGTTGAAAAGCTGCAATGCTCGGCTAAGAAACGCCAAAGTTCAGTGCCACCACTGCTGGTGGAAAAGTTGCAGTGGGTGGCTTAAAAACACCCAGATTCAATGGCCCAAAAAGACAACTGTTGTTTTCAGTCTCGCACAGTGTATTGCGGGTCGGCAGCTGTCTCACGGAGCTGTCACACCATCCACAATCCCTTCCAGCGATTTGCCAATTTACTGCATCACTTTAGAAATGCTGATATGACACATATAAAATGTCCAACGTAGCATATTCATGGTTTGCAGAAATGTCTAATACAAACATTTTCCTCTGGTGACTGGGCTGATATGAGACTGCTGTATTTCCCAGTGGTAATACACTGTATTTGTGCTGTAATTGTGTTTCTGTCTAGAAAACATCTTGGACAAAGGGACCAAAAAAAAGGCTATTCTTGGACCTCCTCACACTTTTCCTTCCTTGATTGTTTTTGACCAAAACAGTAACAACTGCTGAGTAAAATGTTGTTTTAAAAGAATGAAGTATTCTAAAAAACGAAACTAAATATGCATCATTGGACAAACACAAGAGGTTTTATTCCAAAATAATATTGAGATTATACTGGATTCTTTATAGATGAGCACCAATAATGACTGTATCATGTGTAAGATTATGTTTATGGGAAAAAAAAGAGGACATGATGTCAGAGTACAGAAAATGTGTTCCTGTGAGAGGCGATAACATTCTCAACAATGACAGATGCATTTTCTGTTTTCAGAGCTTTTTCTAACCTTTGGAAGGTTTTCATCAGCTTGCGGAGCAGACTTTCCAGGTTGAGGACTTTTTGCATCAGGAGGCATTTCACAGCTGTCTCCTCTCGGCTGGCGGGGTTAATACGCTGAGCCGTCTGCCTCCAAACCAGGATCTCATGCTTGAGTTCTGGAGGAATAGGACAAAGAGAGCAGGAGAGAAAGCTGCCTGTTTAGTGCATGTTAAACACATGGGCTGCACAGTCATTCCAGTGGTGAAGCTTAGTAGCAGTATGCGGCTTGTTTATAGTGGGGGATTTGGTTGGTAATAGCTCCTACAGCTGAGGCTTACTGAGAGGATATAACGATGTTTCCGGTCAATATGCTGTGAGCCCCCATAGAGGGACTAATGCAGCCAGGCGATGGGCACATTGACCAGCTCAGGAGCAGACAGTGTTGAAGCAGGATACAGCCTGGGGGAGCTGAACGCCTGTGTAGATATCAGTAGGTGCAATCCTTTTTCAGGAAGGTTGCTAGGTGACCTTAATAGGATCTAACTGGCAAAGGAAAAAATATTCCTGTAAGCGAATCTGCACAATTACCAGTCGTAGCAGGGGCTTGAGCTGATCCAGCTGTATGCTCCCCTAGGTAGGCCCAGGTTGGCGGGAGAAGCGGAAGCTCCACAGGGTGGGATTTACAGATGGGCCATCGGGCCTGCATTGAACGGTCACTGCAGTGATCGGCAGTGGCTTCCTTCAATCTGTGGGGGCTTAGTGGGACAATACAGCTCCTAACACTCTGTCTTCCTCATACCTTAAAGGGTAGCTACAGTATTCGTCAACCTGGGCCCATTTTCCATCTTTTTTTTTGTCTAAGTGACTAATGGGAACAACAATTTTTGGAAATGGTCGAGTATTAATTGAGCCCACTGCAGCCATTAGCCACAAAACAGGCTGCAATAACACCACTTGGGGCAGGTTTAAGTTCACTGAAAGTGTTTGTTTCTGTCACTGACAGGCTCATTTGCTTCTGTAAATGTCCGACAACATAATGAAAAAGATCCCTACAGAGAAATACATTTTTCTTAAGGAGTAAGATCTTTTTTGTTTAACCAGAAACAGACCCAAAATCGCCATCACCAAACCCACCAGACTCCATTTAAATAAACAGTAATTTTAGCACCAACAGAGGCAGCATATTACACAAATCAAGATGGTTTTTATACGTTTTATTTTGTTGCTGTTGACTTTGAATGAAGCGTTTTTTTACTATGATAAAATTAACATTTATTTAAATGAAGTCTGGTGAGTTTGATGGTAACAATGTCAGGGATGTCTCTGGTTAAAAAACTGATCTTGCTCTTTAACAGAAAAATCTATCTCTGTAAGGATCCTTTCTTTAATGATGTCAGACACTTATAACAATCTGAGCCTGTCAGTGGCAAAAATAGAAACTTATAGTGGATGTAAATTAACGGTGCACAAATGCCCCAAGTGATCACATTGCAGCCTGTTTCACAGCTGCAGCACTCTCGCTAAATACTGAACCAATTTAAAAATCATCCCATCCATCAACTAGAAACAAAAACATGGGAAAATAGGATAGAGATTGAAAAATACCAAACGTACCCTTTAAATGGGAGCAGTGTGGGGAAGACTGGGGAGTTTGGTGGTCTCTCTTTTTTTAACGATCCCCTGCTGAGGTTCTCTCTTGGGGGGGGCAGTGTACTATTGCGGGTAAACACTGATAAGAGGTGTATTCCAGGAAGAATTGCAAAACAATTTCACACAAATATCTCTATTTTATTACTTTGCCCATTAACTCCATCCCCGGGGTGTCGTATGCAAAGATCTACAGTAGCGCCGAATAGATTGTAGGATGGAGGACACAGTTACTATCCCAACTAAACACACCCTGTGGTTTTTATTCTTATTAAGTGATCTTACGCTACTGCTGGACAATGTGCAGACAATGTAAAGTCTTGAGGGATGGCCATATCATTGTAGTTTCTGTTAACAGATAATTATTGAGATATATGAAAGATCTGATTAGCTGAATAGCTGCTACAATAGCACAATGAGGAGAAAAACTGTGCTGCTCTCAGGCTGCTCCCACGAGTGAGGATATTTTTTTTTACTACCAACTAGTCACAGCCAACAGCTGAACATCAGAGTAAAAGGGGTTTTCTAAGATGAGCCATGTGGTGTCTGGGACAGGGGGTGAGTCATTAGTCTGTCAAGAGGCCGAGCTGCTGAAAGAGGCAAAAGGTGAAAGTGTTACACTTCGGGCAACGATGTGAAACGTGGCATACACCATGTGTGCTTTAATTAAACTCATTTTAACCACTTTAATAAAACCAAAATTAGGTTAAAATATCTCTAAAACCAGCTTTAAAACATTAGCAGTTTATCTTTACCATCATGACCACGGAGAGATCTTCCATTTAATTAACCAGCATGCCATAATGCAGATATGTTTTATCTGACATGATAAGGGAAATCTGATGAGGGCAATGTGAATACAATATTGTGGAAATTACTTAAGACAGAAGGGGGGACGTCTTCAATTCAGAGGGCACACACATCATGTGTAGAGGTCAGAGGGCCGCGGCCGTAATGCAGAGTTAATAAAGTTTCTATGAGGTCATCACGTCGCCTGAGAAGATGGGCTGCAGTTCCAGGTTAGTATGTGCACAGATGTTCTTAGGGGGTTAAATCACCTTGTGCTAATAATCAAAAGCTATCACAATTGATTTAAGATCGCGCCACATCCAGAGCAATCCCATAATTAACATTTCAGCACCATGACAACATGATCGCGCCCCTGCCTGATGGCACCCTACATCTTAAAGGATTACTTATCCCCCCAAATGACCATTTATATATCAATTAGTCCATACCCATAGAGTACAGCATACCATACCATGACTTAGTCATACCAAAAATTAGAAGAAAAAAAAAACATTGGTCCACAGGGGGAGCCACAGCGATCGGTCGCATTTTAGCCATTTTTAAACATTTTTCTGTTGTTATAGCGCCACCCAGTTGCCAATTAGAGTTAAATTTCTCCAGTCACCTTGAGGCGTCCTGTTCTACATATCTACCAAGTTTAGTAAAAATCCATATGGCGGTTAGGCCTAGATAAGAAATGAGCTCTCTAGCGCCCCCATTTTGTTTGATGGGGTCAATAATGGAGGGGTCCCCTCAGATTATGTGTGGTCATATGCCTACAAAGTTGCGTGGTGATGGGTGAAACCCTTGAGATGTTATACACCTTTATGTGATGAGCCACGCCCTCCGCAATATTCATTGCCTTATAGAAGCTCAGTTTTAGTAAGTTTTCCAACTTTTGCCAAGAGGGAACTTTAGATATTGCTCCCTAGATTATGTTCACCCAGTTTCATGCAGATCGCTCAAACTTCCTAGGAAGAGATCCATTTGAAGAGTTTTTCAAAAAATTCAAAATGGCGGAAAATCTATATAGTGGAAGTTATGGGTTCTTGAGGCTAATTTGTTCCTCATGAGGAGAGGCATCTCTGTGCAAAGTTTCATGTCTCTACGACATACGGGGCATGAGATATGCCCATTCAAAGTTTGCAATTTCAATCGGTTGCTATAGCGCCCCCCTTTGGCCAATTGATGTAATATTGCTTCATTGGCATCCTCCCATGACCCTCTGCCACTGTGCCAAATTTCACATGAATTAACCAAGTCAGTGAGGAGAAAAACGTGGAACACACACACACAGACAGAGTTTTCGTCATTATATAGTGAGATTATTCAGCCTGTGTTATGTTGAACTTCAAATCCGAAAACTGAGAAAACTCATAATGAATTAAGTCATAGGGGTCCATGTTTAACAACAGCAAACCTGTATCACACCATCTGTTTACAAACTCTCACACAACTCGTGCAGTATAATCCAAGTCTCATTTATCCAGTCGTATACTCAGACAGCCCTGGGAACTGAAGACAGTGAAACTTGTCTATGCTCTCTTCAAAGCCAGGCTCCACAGAAAAAAACAGTAATTTTGACGTCACACAGAGGCTGGTTGTCTTCCACTGCCTCAATAAGCTGGTTTGTGTATTTGTGTGACTTTGGTGTTTTGAAGGGTTAGTTCAGATTCACCAAAGTCACACAAACAAATTTATCGAGGCAGCAGTAGACCAGCAGCTTTCATGTAGAATTATTGTTTCTGTCAATGGAGTCTGGCTTTGAAGAGAGATCCACTTTCTGTTCAGTTCCCTGCCGGACAGGGCTGTCTGTTTGGGAGGTGCTGAGCACACGACTGGATAAATGAACTAGGATTATACTGCACGAGATGTGTGAGAGTTTGTAAATCCACTCACAATTCTCTCTCTATCCCACTCCCACACTATAGGTGTTTTCCTCTCCCGGTTAGCCAGACAAATGTTGCCACGATCTCCCTCAGCCATTCATGTTGCTGCTGCCAACCTTTAAATCTGTTCTCCTCTCTGCTCCCGTCAGCTGTCATTTTAGGCAGAATGTCACGCCCTTCTCCATCCCATTCACGTCAAGATCCACAGCTCCCTCTTCATCTCATCTAATCACCACCATCACCACCACTAGTGTCTAGAGGTTCCCTTGTCTACTACATCTTTACCACCCTCCTGGATTATATGACATCACGATGGGGTTTAATCACCAGAGACTTTTCACACTTCTCATACCTATGTGCACATGTGGATAAATATTTTCTTCACAGATTCAATATAACATGGTGTGAGTTATTGATGTACAAATGGTCATTTGTGGGTTGAATTATTCCTTTAACTTACCGACTATTTCAATGGACTCTTTGTTGTAGAGTTTTTTGTTCCAGTAGAGCATCCTCAGGAAAGGAAATGAAGAGAGGAGGACGAGGCATATTCCAAGGAACATGTAGCCTGTGAAACTGGCAAAATCAATTCCCTGTAAGACAAAAGAATAAGAATGTGTCAGACAGCACAGGCTTGTAAGATAAGACGTGCTCCAAGATTTCATTCACATATAAGTGTTAGTGCCTTGACATCAGTCCTGGTGAGAAAATAGAGGGACAGCTGTCTGCAGTGATGATCTGCACACCAGTGACACAAAGATCATCTTGTGAGAATTAAGCTCAAAGGCTTCAGCTGAACTGTTCATTGTCTGAGGCAAAGAAAAACTCGGCAGAAGGATGTAAGCAGCTGCATGTGTACACACTATAATACAGTATTCAAATAATAACAGGTCTGTACGTTTTGCAAAGGAGGTGTTAAGGTGCATACAGTGGCAGTATAATAAGTGGCATTATAAGCAAGATAAGCAACCTTAGGAAACTTAAATAACAAATTATAAGCAAAGAATTTGATTATTGCATGATAAAGGGTGGTGATAATTACATCCTTAGGGTTTTCTCATGTCCACCAAGCTCTAGTTTGGCGCAAGGCACACATCACTTCCTGCATGAGTAAGACACAGCAGCCCCCAGCAGAGGTTGTCCTCAAAGTTGAGAGCAAATCTTTCACAAAGAACCATTTTATCAGAAGCATCCTGCAAAGTGTGTCCTTGTATGAAATCATCCACATAAGATACCCTTTCTGCAGCCTCTAATTTGAAGCTGTTAAGATGCTGAGTGATTCATACTGTCTTTACTTCTTGTGCCTGCACAGTGTGAGGAAAGAAGCCCAGACACTCAGTGATAAAAGTGGTTAATAGTGACCTCTACAGGATTTGCAATTTCAAGTTGCAACAAAAAAGATGAAAGCAGAGATGAGGTGGTGCAATGACACATGCAGCAGGATAAACCAGCACAGAGAAATACACAATTCAATATAAATAAATTTAGATTATTAAGATATTCTCACATATATAATAAATATCTGAAACACCAGGTATAAAGTATAAAAGAAATGCTAATGTCCGTCCTCAAGTAAAATCTCAGAAACAGCTGTGGGAGATGTGCAGGAGACCTTTAGCATCTTATCAGTTACACCGTATCAGTTCACACAAACTGATCATGTCACTGTGTCACCTCGGTGCCTCTCTCAAACAGTACTCCTTTACTCATACCTCCAAAGAGACAGCCCAGTCACCAGAATAAAACACTGGTTTTGTACATTTCTGCAAACCAACAATATGTTACATTTGTATGTTTAATTCGTATGATGTAATTCAGATTAGGAGGAGGAGGGGGAGGGCGGATGGCATGACACCTTGGTAAGACGGTGTCGAGCAGAAGACGGCAGCGGACCATTGATCAAGACCAGCAAAAGCAGGTGTTTGCTAATGAAAATTCAGGGCATGTCCAGCTGTGTTTGTAGCGACAAAAGCAGGTGTTGTTTAAACATGAGTTCAGCACATGTCCAGCTGTGTTAGTAGCAATAAAAGCAGGTGTTTTTAAAGACAAGTTCAGGACATGTCTTGTCCAGCAACAAAAGCGGGTGTTTTTTAACCACAGCTTCAGACATTTCCTGCCACTTTTGTCGTGGCTAAAGCAGGTTTTTTAACAACAATTTGAGACATGTTCAGCTGTATTTGTAGCAACAATAGCAGGTGTTTTTTTAAACACAAGTTCAGGACAAATCCAGCTGTTTTAGTAGCGACAAAATCTTTTTTTTTAACATGAGTTCAGAAGATATCCAGCGACAAAAGCGGGTTTTTTAACAACAGTTTGGGACATGTCCAGCTGTATTTGTAGCAAATAAAGTGGGTATTTTTAATTCAAGCTCAGGGCATGTCCAGCTGTGTTTGTGGCGACAAAAGCAGGTGTTTCTAACCCATGTTGGGGATATATCTCTGACTGTGTTTGTAGCAATAAAAGCAGTATAACTCGTGTTGTTTAAACACGAGTTCAGGACGAGTCCAGCTGTGTTAGTAGTGACTGCAGTCGGTGTTTTTCAACCACAGTTTAAGACATTTCCAGCCAAGTTTGTAGCTACAAAAGCAGGTTTTTAAAAACAGCTCAGGACATGTCTTGTCCAGCCCCAAAAGCGGGTGTTTTTTAACCACAGCTTCAGACATTTCCAGCCACTTTTGTGGCGACAAAAGCAGGTTTTTTAACAACAATTCAAGACATGTCCAGCTGTATTTCTAGCAACAATAGCAGGTGTTTTTTGTAACACGAGTTCAGGACAAATCCAGCTGTGTTTGTAGCGACAAAAGCAGGTGTGTTTTTTAACATGACTTTGGGACATGTCCAGCTGTGTGAATAGCATCAAAAGACAATGTTTTTTAATGTGAGTTCAGGAAATGTCCACCTGTGTTTGTGGTGACAAAAGCAGGTGTTTGTTTAACGCAACTTTGGGACATGTCCAGCTGTATTAGTAGCAACAAAATCTTTTTTTTTAACATGAGTACAGGACATATCCAGTGACAAAAGCAGGTGTTTTTTAACAACAGTTTAGAACACATCCAGCTGTGTTTGTAGCAAATAAAGTGGGTATTTTTAGTTCAAGCTCAGGGCATGTCCAGCTGTGTTTGTGGCAACAAAAGCAGATGTTTTTTTGTTTGTTTTTAGCGCAACTTTGGGACATGTCCAGGTGTGTTTGTAGCAACAAAAGAGGGTGTTTATTAACAACAGTTTGGGACATTTCCAGCCAGTGGCGGCTGCTGGTCTTTCAAACAGGGGAAGCTCACTTTAAGTTTACATCATAAAATTTAAATTTAATTTAAAGTCATATTGTAGCGAGGCAGTAACTTATAAAAGTAACATTAAATTGAAGCTGTTTTTCAACCACACTCATGTGATAGACCCACAGCCAAACACACCTCAAAGATTTTCAGATGGGTTTACAAACGGTGAAAATGAGCTAAAATTTTATGGAAATAAGGAACTCTGGATGGCACTCTGTCAGAAGACTCCACTCACAAATATCCGCATGAGACTGAGCTTGAAATGCGACGATGCTGGTGTGTATTTCCAAAGCGCTGTCAATCACAAAGGGGTTCGGCCTTTTAGACAATTCCTCCAATCATCATGCAGACACCGAGCGTCCTCTCCCGCCTCCCGCTCCATTAGGTCCCAGGGAAGCTGAGCCTCCCTGGAAGTGACGATTTTGTCGCATTTATCCAATGACCGTCTCGCTTTGCTGCATGAAAAAAACCTGCTCAGCGCTGTCTCATAGGAATGCTTGGAGGCTCCGCGTCCACCGTGCTGACACGAGAATGTATGACAAGAAGGTCGTGTTTGAAAACTGGTGATAAACAGTTGACGTTTGAGCATTATAGTCATGATGTGAAACGCATCCTAACGCACGTTTAATGCAGTGTAAATTCTTATTTTGATTTAAATTCAATAGTGCATATTTGACCATTTCTTCTATGAAATTTTAGGGGAAGCTCAGCCTGCCTTGCTGTCTCCAGCCATGTCTGTGTATTTCCGTGCAGCACATGTGCAGCTGTATTTGTAGTGGCAAAAGTGGGTATTTTAAGCCAAAACATAAAGTCTTACCAACTGTAACCAAGAAGTTGTTGTGCCTAAACCTATAGCCACACAACCAGTGTTGTCACAGCATGACATTGAAAACTGAAAGCTTCAACATATCAGCTACATAATGCAAATGTAACATATCCATGCTTTGCAGAAACATACAATGCCAACATTTATTCTGGGAACTGGGTTAACAGATATCTGCTCTCTCTGTGTGCTGTGACCTTCAGGGCAGCCTCAGGGGTTAAAGATAGCTGCACATTCAAGCCTGCTGTAAATGAAAACTCTACCGTTTATGTTTTAGTTGGAACCTAGAGGTAGAAAAAATGATATGAATTCCCTATATCTCTGTCAGTCCAGTAAATCTCTCTCACATATTTCCAACTGTTCAGTGGCAAGACACAAGAGAGGAAACCACTAGAAAATATTATACTGGTTTTAGTGGTTTTTCTGCTGTAATGTATCTCTGTTTGCAGCCATAAACTGTGACCCCGGTGTGTCCACATTTCAGAGCCAATGTCAATGCCTCTTCAGACCGGTTGGAGGAGATCCATTTGGCAAGGAGAGTCACTAATGTCCCTCAAAGAAATTATACCAAAAGGAGGTAGAGATTTTGTATGCGCTATGCTACCTTGCTCTGTAACAAATCAAATACAAGGACACTCTGAGGAGGGGCAGAATCGCCCAAACACACGCCTCACAGCTGTGCCATTCTTTCTATCTCTGGATTTCTCCCGGAAATCCCCTCGACACAAACAAGCAAGCCTGCAAACAAACAAACAAACAGGCAAGCAAACCATGCATGCACACACAAGCTGTCCTTATCAGAGGCCAGACATGACCGAGTGAGCGCGCCGTTGCTGCGCCACCTGGGAAACGGAGCCAAGACAAACCGGACAGCGGGCCGTGGGAGCCTGGCGTGGTAGGAGCTACTGTATACAGGAGGAGACCACATACTGCTGCACCCGCAAAGGCTAAAATGTCAAACACAGTAAACAGATGCCACATCAAGCAGCTGGGAAAATGTCATGTCTTCTAGTGATGTAGTATTACGTCCCTCTGAGTATAAGAACAGTGAAGGTTATGAGAAGAGCCTACAAGTCATTGCCCTTTTCAGACAGCGACAGGCTGCTCTGATTAACCCAGGAAAATGTTCTTACTGCCGTTTACTGACATCACTTCTGTCACAATCTACACAATGGAGGACAACTTGCCGCTTAATGGTTTTTCAAAATATCATGGGGGGATAGAGAAAAACAATGTACAGTGTGTGTTCATTAGGCTGAAAGATGATATGTCAAAGCCTGTCTCCTAGAAATTACATTTTACTAATTTTCATTATGACAATGTGGTGACAACATAAACACTGCCTGGATTATGTTCAGAGTTTCTTTAAGATACTGAAACACTACATTTATGTAGGGTGGTGGTTAGAGTGGGTGGTGGACATGCATAGTATAGGACTGTGTGTATCTCACTATATAATGATGAAAACTCTGTCTGTGTGTCTGTTCCACATTTTTCTCCTCACTGACTTGGTCAATCCATGTGAAATTTGGCACAGTGGCAGAGGGTCATGGGAGGATGTGAATGAAGCAATATTACATCAATTGGCCAAAGGGGGGCGCTATAGCAACCGATTGAAATTGCAAACTTTGAATGGGCATATCTCATGCCCCGTATGTCGTAGAGACATGAAACTTTGCACAGAGATGCCTCTCCTCATGAGGAACACATTTGCCTCAAGAACCCATAACTTCCGCTTTATAGATTTTCCGCCATTTTGAATTTTTTGAAAAACACTTCAAATGGATCTCTTCCTAGGAAGTTTGAGCGATCTGCATGAAACTGGGTGAACATAATCTAGGGACCAATATCTAAAGTTCCCTCTTGGCAAAAGTTGGAAAACTTACTAAAACTGAGCTTCTATAAGGCAATGAATATTGTGGAGGGCGTGGCTCATCACATAAAGGTGTATAACATCTCAAGGGTTTCACCCATCACCACGCAACTTTGTAGGCATATGACCACACATAATCTGAGGGCACCCCTCTATTATTGACCCCTTCAAACAAAATGGGGGCGCTAGAGAGCTCATTTCTTATCTAGGCCTAACCGCCATATGGATTTTTACTAAACTTGGTAGATATGTAGAACAGGACGCCTCAAGGTGACTGGAGAAATTTAACTCTAATTGGCAACTGGGTGGCGCTATTAACAACAGAAAAATGTTTAAAAATGGCATGGTATGGTATGCTGCTGCAACAAGGGCTAGCCACACCTTTCCCTTGTGAACTACCAGTGCGCCCCACTTTTAAGTCAGTACAACATATGAACACTTTAACTATCTGTCTTTCAACGTGCTACCTCAACTACTAATGTATAGTTTTAGCCCACTAACTATCCATACACACCATGTGAAACTATTCATGGGCAACTGTGCAGTCAATGGGTATGGACTAGTATATATGTAGTTATGTTATAATATATATATTTATTGACCAGGAAAGAGCCGGGCATTCAGTTACATGGTTTTACACATTATTGCATCAGGAGTGAGTGACACTGTCTCCATCACAAGTGTAATCACACACTGATCCCAAAGAAAGGGTCTCCAGTGTGCCCCAGCATGCCCCTGATAAAAGACTAGAGCCACACCAATATAAGCTGCTGCTGGGGTGCAGGGGAGTATACTGCAGGAAGGAGCAGTACTACACCCACGCAGGTGTCAGAAATAATTAAATATAAATGATCTGGAAGAGGGATTCTTAAAGTAGCTCTGTTGCTTATAGTGACTATATGAACTGTACGCCATTTCTCCTAAAAAAAAAAAAAAAAAAATATGAAGGAGGAGCTACATATTCAAGGTCAGATCTTATTAATGTTTGGCTATAGGAAAAGTAGAGCAACATGTACTGTAACACTGGGCAGTTATCTTGACATACTGTAGGAAGGTGTTAGTTTCTTTTTACTCTTTTGACATTTCTAATTCCCCTGATTTATGGTTGCAGCAGCAAAAATAAAAAAAAATCCCTGCCGCTACATCTCCATACATCACCTGCACATCAACATAAATAGGGGTCACAACTCATGATTGTGCTGAACGGAGATAACGTCTGTCGAGTACAATCCAGCAAACACAGATGATTAGATTTACGCTCAGCGCATACTAATAACACATTTGCAAATGTCTGTATGTACACTATGAATGTGTACGCACTATGGAGGCTGCATCAGGTCATGAATGTCAGAGTTTATATAAAAGGCTTTAGAATAACAACACAAACCATCACCTGAAGGTAAACAGTGAGTGCAAGACTACCCAACACACTTTTAAGTTTTCTAGGAGCTTTTATTTAACCTGTTATATAGGGTGGCTTTAAGAGAATCTTGATAAGCGCTCTATCAATTATTATTATTATGTATTGGGTATGTATTGGGATGGCCTGTTGCTGCATTCTGTGTAGAGGAACCATGATGAATTGCTTTTGTTTCTAAAAATGCATGAAGTACTTTTCGACCCCTCGAGGGCAGAAAGAACTTTCCCAAGAGAGTCTTCTTTATTGCCTCCTGTTGAATGAATGTTCAGACTAAGACACCAAAACAATGAGTAAAAGCAGTTCAACTTTGTGAAGCTGCTTTCATTAGTTGGATTGGACGTCATTTGATGTAAAGGGACATATTTAGTCTAGATTGTTTTGGTTGCAGAGTGTTGGAGATATCAGCTGTAGCGATGTCTGCCTCCTCTCCAATATAACATAACTGTACCTGCCAACTGAATTACCATGCAGGAGGAAGAGTGCATCTACTCATGGACAAGAGGCTTGTGCTTGTGACAGCGAAAGATGTAAACATTAATGGCGTCCTCCTTGGCTGAGCTGTAATCAGTGGTCGAATTGAGGGGGGATGCCATCCCCTTTGTTAGAAAATTGACCAAAAAGCATCCCCCTTGTTAATCTAGAATCTGTGTGTGCAGGCACGGACGTAATTTGAGAGAGGGACACAGGGGACATGTCCCCCGCACTTCCCGTATCTGTGCCCTCTGTCCCCCGCACTTTTTGCAGCCATTACAACCGTTCAATTCGTTTTTAACATGTGGTAACATGTTTTTCTGAGCCGTCTCTAAACGCACCATGAGTAGATGGCATCAGGCACATACACATGCTGTCATGTTGTGATCTGAATCAATCGCACAGACGAGACGTGTGTTACTGAACAGTGCTGCTGTGTGTTAACTATGTTCAGCAAACCAGTCAGCAAGAAGCAAAAAACCTTGCACAGTTTCTTCCAAACAAACCGTGTAAGTTGAGTAATGCTGTTGCATGTAGATAATGTTAGCTAAATGATGACTAATTAATAGATGCCAATATATGAAGTTAAGCTAGTTAACAAGAACACTAATGTTATTGTTACCTATGTTAAATCACTTGCTAGTTTCATGTTAGGAATAAACCCACTCCACCTTTAAGAACTTGTGCTCACTATTGCTTTGCACATATTTTTTTTAACTTTATTGCCACAGTATAAAGAGCAGGATCAGGGAGGAGACAGTGGATCAAAGGCCAGCAAGAATGATCATGCAGGGTCCTTATAGGTGAGGAGAGATTATAACTGGCTGAGAGAAAATAGCCAGAGCACAAAAGTGACTGTGCGATTAATTTCTACAGCTATGTCGCCACTACTATTCCTAATTCTATTTATGAATTTTGCTTTGCACATTTATATCTATGTTATTGCAATAGATAGAAGAGGGATAGGAAGAAACCAGGCAGGTATCAGGACAGGGACCTGACAGCAGCACTAATTATAAGCCCAAGGCTTCACAGGTAAGGAGAAATTATAACTGGCTAAGGAAATGGCTATAGGATAAGAGTGACTCTAAGATTAATTTTCACAGCTATTTTAGAACTACTCTTATTTATACTCTAAAATGTTTTTTGTCTGTATTGCAATAGCAATACTACTGCATTATTTGTGTTTTTAAAGGCAGCAGGTATAGGTCATGCCATTTTTCTTTATCTTGATTAATTTTGCACATCTGTGCTGTCATATTTGATTATGTGTGCACGCAAAAAAATCAAAGCTACATTGCATCCCCCTTGTTAAAAATTAACAATTCAACCACTGGCTGTAATGTTAGCTAGCTCAGTAGTGCTAGGTGAGCTAGCAGTAGATGCACGCTTCCATCTGTGCGGTAACACAGTTGACAGGCGTAGTTTGGTAGAAAGGAAATAGTTCTTACATGAAACTGCGCACAACAAGGTCTGTGGATTATCTTGAGTCACCAGGACATGATTTCTGGCAAGTGAGATTGCTGTTGAGTTTTTCGAATGTATTTTTTTGGCACTTTGAGAGTGCCATCTAGTTCTATCATATTAGAAAGAAGACAGACATCTCTATGGCCGATATCTCCAATACACAGCAACTCACATCCAAACAATCTAGACTGATAAATAGCACTACAGGGTCATAGAAAAAATTTGTATTTCTTAATTTTGGGGTGAACTGTCCCTTTAATATAACATCAAAAAAATGTTTATTAGTGTTTCAAAGTGGCGCTGTAGTCCCCATCTGTCAAAGCAGAGTTGTTTGGACTAATAACTGTCAGCCTGGTTTCTCAGTGTGCATTTATTACTGTCGTTGCAGTGATGCTTTTTTCATAATTACCCAAACACTTTGTCAGAAAATGAGATTTTCAAAACACTCAACTGCACTCCTTACAGACTGAGGAGTAAGGTGCCACCATGCTGCCAAAGCTTGTCAGTTATATGTGTGTAGCATACACACACACACACACACACACACACACACACACACAGGGTCAAACTTAAAGAAACAGCGGCACTGAGTGTTTCCAGTCTGTGGTAGTAGCTTGGTAATTTATTTGTTTCCTTTTCTAGTAGAATATCTGACACTTCCTGAAGGGCAATGCTAATCAGTACAAACACAAGTCAAAGAGTGCACTCAGCAGAGTGCAGATGTCTGCTAGGCGGCGGACGGAGCTGATTGCAGCCACTCTAGACACTGTGCTCAGTGATACTGTCGCACACGTTGGAGAAGTTAGCCCCCTCTGGCAGAACAAGGATCTTTTCCCAAACGTAACTAAGAAAGGGCTTCCTGGCAGATAAACTTCTCCTGGCTCCCTTACAGTCATGATTGCAGCAAAGATAACAAAAGTGGGGATTTTTTGTTGTCATCTCATGTCATGTCTAACTTTAGATAATCATAACATTTCGGGTATGGAATTAATCTGCAGATGCTCTAGTTAAAAAACAATGCAAACTTTTTTATGGATGTCGCGTTTGTGGCCAAAATGTGGCCGGCAACAGACAGTAAACCTTTTTGTTTTTAGCCAAGAAGACACCCAGGAATGCCTTTAGCTCTGTGCTTTTGCTACGTGCTACTTTTTTTTTTTTTTTTTTTTTTTTTTTTGAGGACTTGTGGCCCCTATTGGCTGTTTAAGAGGACTGAGGAGTCAGTGAATCACCATAATCACAAGAGGTCTTTGAGCTTACGGTCATAAACGTGCACACCAAATATTAGGCTGAGATTAGCTGTGGACAGACAGATACACGCAAACACACACACAAGCAGATAAGATAAACACGTAAACACCACCAAAAGGATGCTTCACTTGATCATGGCAGTGACCTCATTAACTATTTCACAATCTTCCAAATATCCTCCAAACTCAACTAATATAACTAATACTGCTGCCTCAATTCCCAAACCACCACCATCTAGAAGAGTGAATTACTATCTATAAAGAAAGATAAATAAAGGTCTAGAAGTGACATGAATCCACTTCTGATGACGTGCTCCTCAGTCTGTCATTCACCTGTCAGACCATCTGTACAGCTCCAACAGCAATTTCCCCTTCATGTTATTATTATTCTGTCACAAACATGTCATGAAGAGCTTTATGTTTGCTTTACTAAGCGTCTGGTTGATGTGTCAGATTACACCGAGCTGATCTGTTACAGTGTATTAGTGCAAGTTTAGGCAGAGAGCTGTGAAAGTGCCTACTTCTTTGCGCAGGTCCTGATTTGATACTATAATCACATTGGGTGGATCTCCGACAGCTGTGGCGGCCCCTCCAATGTTGGTGAAGATTACTTCTGCAATCAGGACATGTCTGGGGTCTAGATTAAGCACCTCACACAACCTGCAAAATCAGATAGAGACAGAAAAGCCCTTTAGCCCCGATTAGATTGCGCCGAGTGGGAGAAATAAATACAGGAATATAAAAAAGGATATTGGAAGATAAAAAGCATTGGTCCTTTAACATCGTGACTGCACAGGATAGCCACCCTGTCGGCCTGATAACAAATTAGAGCACAGTTTTGCCTGGATCTGTGTTATTTGTAGCAGATGTCTAATTTCAGTCGAGTCAAATATCATCTATATTTTGACCTTTCAGCAGCAAATGCAATTTTGAGAACTTAATAAGGGTTCACTGTAAAGGCTGAAAATAGATGCACTAACAAGGAGAGACAGAGGTGGGTGGAACACATAAAGTTAATTTGTACGATACTGCTCTGCAGTAGTTTGCAGCTTCTGCGTAGTAGTTCTGTTTTCAGCAATGTGTGTTATCCAGGGCTGGAATATAATCAGGAAGTTGTAACTTATCAACTGACATGACTATAAAAATGATACTATAGGGATACTGGATATCAAAGTCTGCGTGCTAGCACCTCAAACACTTGCTAATTAACATGTTATATCTTTGTTTAAAGGGAGAGTTTGGATCTTTTGAAGTGGGGTCATATGAGGTATATACAGTAGATGTTGGTCGGCACATCCTCAGTTTGGAGAAGAAGGCAGAAGTACTGCCAGAGAAGCTACACAATGTTCTGCTGCCGACGGGGACAGCAGCAAAATGTATTTTAGCCACCTAAAAAAACAATATTAGTTAGTGTAGAGTATATTCGGAATAGTTTCATGGCTTTACCTTGTTGTCAGACAGTGATTTCCGACGGTGAGCTGAAGCCATGATATCATCCTTTTCCAAGCCAGACTCCATTGAGAAAAACAGTAATTTAACATAACTCAACACAGGAGCTGTTGGTCTACTGCTGCCTCGATCAGCTAGCTTGTTTGTGTTATTGTGTACTTTGGTGTTTCAAAGGTTTAGTTCAATTCACCCAAGGTCACACAATAACTCAAGCAAACCAACCAGTTGAGGCAGCAGTGGACCTGCAGTGTGTGTGTCCAACAAGCTAAAATTACTGCTTTTGTCAGTGGAGTCTGGTGGCTTTAATGAGAGCATATGATGTGGAAATGAAACCTTTAACAGGGCTGTCTGATGGCAAGGTTAAGTGGTGAAAATATTCTAAATATAGCGTACAATTAAACTGACATGGATTTTTTTTTAGGTGGCTAAAATATGTTTTGCTGTTCCCTCCACTACAGCAGTACATTGCTTAGCTTCCCTGGTGGTACTCCCGCCTGCTTCTCTAAACTGAGGGAGAGCCTATGGATAAGTGCATCATACAACCCCACTTCTAAAGATCCAAACTATCCCTTTAATAACAAATAAAAACCAAATTCATCCTTTTATGGCAGTTATGTGCCGAACCAGGCTCATTGTTTCTGTCCATCTCCAGTTTGTGTGCTAAACAAAGCTAACTTCATAGTTATGGTATAGACATGACAGCAGTATCAATCCTTTCATCTAACTCCCCGCAATAAAGTCTATTTCCCACACATAAAAAAAATTCTTTAAGAAAATAAATGTCTTAATACGACCATACTATCAGCAAAAAGTTTCAGAAGGTATAATAATTTCTTTCTGAAGCCGTCTCAAATCTAAACACTGTGTCAGCACCTGACTATTGGTTTTCTTATAACTCATACTACACAGCTACTGGATGTCCACCTGCACATGAGTAAAACCCAAAAAAGGTCATTTTAAATGGCCACACAGTACCTGATGGTGACGGGGGTGAAAAGCATCATGGTGGTCACATTGTCCAGAAAAGCAGAGAGAATGGCGGCGATGAGACAGAGGATAATGATCATTGGCCACACTCTTCCTCTGGATAATTGGTAAGCCTGCAGGGAGAGGCGGCAATATGACAGTGAGTCAATGTTAAAGGCAATTAGCAACCCATTAAGTTGATATCTTAATTCACTTCAAGTAGGAGTGCAGTTCTGACACTTAGGAGATTTGTTTTTAGCCTTTCAAAGCATCAAGAATGTCATGGTGACACATCATGAATGAGCACCTGAATGTTAAAATTTCCATTATGAGTAGCAGCACTGGAAGTACACGCCACAAAAGCTGTATAATACGGAGCTGCACACAGTTTTTAACACTCACATGTCTGTCTTGACCAAGAGAAGCCCTGAGAGGCATTACGGTCAATGGCCAACATCAAATTTATCTCCTACACAGGAAGTAGTTGGTGCTTCTCAAAGTCAAGGTCGGGTCCTACAGAAGCAACACAAGACTCCTTCCTAGCATTCAGTGAACACACACTGGAACAGGCTAGTGAGTGTGCCCAGGTGTGCCTCATTAACCCTCAGCAGCCTGAGGTGGTCTCAGGGTACTGTGATTTTCACACACTCTCTAATGTTGTTAGAGATCAAATGTAGCCTCGGTCCTCAGTAGAATTTGAAGGATCCTTGATATTGGAGCAGTCCTTTGGCCTCCTTGAAATTCAGCCATTCCTTGACTTGAGAAGCACAGAGTATCGACCATTAGGCTTAATTAGGCTGTTTGGAGAGTGAGGTAACCGTGTAGAATGAAGCACTGAGTGCACCGTATAAAGGAAGTTGAAAGTTGGGCCAAATTCAACATGAACAAGTAGGTTCCTTGATTTTATGATGATGTGATTTTAGGATTTAATTGGATTTTTAGGACCCTAATGGTGTCTAGTTAAGATTTTTTTCTCATTGCCAAGGTCAACTCATGGCCCATGGGGTTCCTTTGGTGGCCATCTTGACATGATGTCCACGCTAATGGTGAAAACAACAAAGAGACAACAAATAGGCTAGTAACAGGGACACTTTTGGATATAAACTTTTCTCCGTAACAACGGCAGACAAATGCGGACCACCGCTTCCACCTCCAGCCGCTCCAACAGGGAAATCAGTTGGCAAAAGAAAGAATATTGCAGAAAAAGCACTAAACACTATGAGAGAACTCGATGCTGCAAGTGCCAAAACTCGGGTCAACATCTGCTCTGTGATGGCGAAGACTGACGCAGCTTTATCCTGAGCTAAAAAGGGACGAGATGGGCGCAGAGTTTCTGCTGGACAGGTATTTTTAGTTTGTGTCTAATGTAACATAGGCTATATCGTTATGACAACACAACGCTACTATCTAACGTTAGCACTGTAACCTTATTCTAAAACTCATCAGTCATCACTGACTCCTGTTGAGTTGAACTCCGGGGTTGTGTTTAACTGTCTTGGTTGTAACGTTACACTCGCTCTCTTCTTCAGTGTATCTAACGTTACCTTGCCAATGCCCACGTCTATCATAGATGTAATGAGGATGTAATGGAGGATGGGGGAGCAGGCCTTTGGAGGGAGGTGGAGTTGCAGGAGGAGGAGGATGGGGCTTTGGAGGGAGGCGGGAGTTGTGGATGTTCAGATTTTTTCTAAGTGCTATGTGAAATGCAAGAAAGGTAAGAGTTGCTTTAAATGGATGAGGTCTATGACAAAAACATAATAACTCTGATTAGGTATGTGCAGATGATATCTCCAATGTAGGAGTTAGAATCTTGCATGTAGGAGATAAATTTGTTTTGGCCAACACAGCCCACAAAAGAAATATTCCCCTCGTCTCTCAGGGCTTCTATATTATCCCCAGAGGAGTGGCGCAGCATGGTCCCCCTTTCCTATGTGATAGTAGGATGTGTCAGATCCACTAAGCTGTTCTCAGAGAAGGTATTTTAATTTGGAGTGCCTGCCCTTGTCCGACTCACACTTTAAAATTCATGAGCCTGCATGATCCCTCTGTTCTCCAGGTCTGAGTGCTACTGTACCTGAAGGACAAAGGCGTTCGCCCTCCTTCACCATCCACAGAGAGTAGTCAGGATTAGAACTGAGCTGTTTCCCTGATGGGAGGAAACCTTGACCTTGTACAGAAAGGATGAAGGTGCTATCAGACTAATTTGTGCATCCCGTCATTATTTGTGGGATACATGTAGATCCAAGTTAAGAAATAGATTGTTTAAAGGCGATGTCTGTTAGTTCATACTGAGACAGTTACAGTAAAAACACTTTCGTCTTCTATAAATAAGAATTATTAAACATATTTGGGTCGTTTCAATCGGCAGTATTGACCCAGTTCTCTGAACTTTCCCACAAAATAAAGTAAGCGTCATTCTTGTCAGCCTATTATAGCTCTGTACTTTGAGTCAGGATGTAAAGATAGGCATCAAGACGTGTCAGGTCATTTCACATTACAAAGGTCTTCCCACATCTTGCTCATGTCAGATAAGTCAACATGAAAACTGCAGGCCTGTCATGTATCAGTGCTGATTTCAGAAATAGCTCAAAGACTGTCGCCTTCGAGACAATTTAAAACACCAGTGGGCAGCTGTTTTCATAGACATGTCACTCAGTATCCCAAAGATTAACATGCAAATGGATATATAATATCTGCTATAATACTGCGTTTAAAACATGTTCATGTTCATTATTATCCTACAGATAACTCACCTTCACAGCACAATAGTCAAAGAAGCCAGTCTCTGAAAAAATGGCCACCAGCACCATCTGGAAGAGACAGGACGCATTTGTTTAAACATTTTCCCATTATGTAACAAGATTAAATGTCACCCTGATATTTCAAAAATAGACGCCACAGACAACAAGATGGTGCTCACGTAAGAGACGGTGGTCAGTGAGAGAGAGATATTTCCAGTGTGCTCGACTTTCAGGATTCTAAGATATTCTTTTCACTGATATTTTATTATCATACCCAGAGCAGTGTGACAGCAGAGTGAGAGCAAAGGCAACACTAAGTACATTTACTCAAGTACTTAAGTACAAATCTGAGGTACTTGTTCTTTACTTGAGTCTTTTCTTTTCATGCCACTTTATACTTCATTTCAGAAGGAAATATTTTACTACTTACCACTACACTCACTACAATCATCTGACAGGTTTAGTTTCTTTTAGTTAATTTACTAATTATTTTTTACAAGCAGGGGCGGATTATGGGACAATGGACCCCTGGGCACAGATATGCAAAGGGCCCCACCACCTCACCTGCATAGAAACAAGACCACGGATGTATTAAGAGATCTCGATACAGAATCAAAGTCATGACCTCATTCATTCCTATGAAATGACCCAGATGATCAGGGCTTCTTCTGCATCATTGGGCCCACAGAACAAGCACACTGGAGAGTAACGGCCGCGTAGCGTAGCTACGTAGTGTAGCCGAGTGCGGCCATGAAATTATTTAATCTTGTGGCTCTTCTAGACTTTACAGATGTTATTAGACTGAATGGATTCAATTCTGATAGTGAAACAAGTCAGTTTGTGGGTGATGTGGCGCTCAAATAAATGTATCCACTGGTTTACAGACGTCTCTTTCACAATGCAAGTCTAAGGGGAAAAGTCATTCAGGACCCAGTGGCATCTCATGACTGGAAGTTGCAGTACCACTGTTTGGCCACTACAAAATTTGGCTTTAACCTCTCTAACTCTGCAAGGACGCCGGTGTCCTCGCTCCCCTCTGTTAAATGGTATCTCCCAGGCACTCTATGTCATCAAACCATGTGATGTTTGGTATTGCCGGATTCAGGAAGTTCTCGACTTTTCAATAATAACATCGTTTTCCTTTTATTTCATATGTATTTCGCACCAGAGCAGCCTAAACACACATAGTCCAAAATCGCAAAGAGTGGTGACAAGTCATGTCATGCCATTTTTCGATGGGAAAAGTTAAAGGATTACACGCAATCTTATGAGCAGCTGTTAGCAGGGATATAGCTGGTTTATAAAAGGTAAGAGTCTCACTCCTACCACTATTTTTGGCTGAGATACACTGTCTAGAAAGTGGGATCATAACTTTCACGTTTCATGTGGCTTTATTCTGGTGATATTTTATGGTGTTTCTGTGTCAAAAACAACATCAACTATCACAATCACACCTGATATTCCTGACTTATCTTTTGGAGCTCCGCCTGGATCTTTTCATGGAAAAAACACTGTGGAATAGTCATACACTGTGCTATCTTCTTCAAATTTGAAACAGGTGTTCATTGATAGTGTGCCTACAGCCCCATATGGTCATTTACCTGCACAGATGAAGCCACAGATAGTTATTCATCCTGAAAAACATTTTTTATTAAAATCTTCAATTTTTTTATTGACTTCAAAGGCCCATTACTCTGTCTCTGTATCACCTAGAGTGTTTCTGACACTTTCACAAGAAACTTCAAGGAGTATTCTTTGTGGCAAAATCTCATGCATGCATGTAGTCAGAGCATTTCAGGAGTTACAATCATTTTAATTTTGGTATGTCATTTTAGGCATTTTTGCTACAAAATGGGGGTGGAGTGCAAGCCCAGCTCACTTCCTGGGGGCTTGAGCAAGACACACAGAATTTATGGTGGTTTTTGCATTTCTTTGTGGTTGTTATTCATGTATTTGTGGTAATTCTGTGTTGCATTGTGGTTATTTTGCATTGTTTTTGTGGTCTTTTGGCTCTCTTTGGAGATAATTTTTTTGTCTTAATGTGTGTCTCTTTGAGGTAATTGTGTCTTTTAGTTGTTTTGTGTCTCCTTGTAGATGCTTTATGTCTTTTTGTCATCATGTTGTGTTTTTGCCCGTGTTTCTTTGCAGTTCATTTGTATCTCTATGTAGTCTTTTATGTCTCTTCGTGGTCATTTTTACTCTCTTCCTGGTTGCTATGTAGTAATTTCACTTTTTAAATTTTGCAAGTGAAGGTCTGGGGGGCCCCTGACACTTTGGGCCCCTGGGTCTGTGCCTGTTAGGTCCATTCAGTAATCCATCCATGCCTACAAGTAAAGCTGAAAATGGGTAGTTGACTGACAGAACTATTTTGATAGTTTCAGTCATTTTTCATGTAAAATTCCCTCTCCATGTTTCCAGCTTCTCAAATGTGAGGATTTTCCTGCTTTGAGTACTTTTGATTTTAATATTTTAAGTAGACTTTCCTGATTATACTTGGATACTTTTACTAAGGCAGGACTTTTACTTGTAACAGATTATTTTTACATACTTTTACTTAAGTAAAGGATCTGACTCCTTCTTCCACTACTGCCTGTACATTTGGAATATTTTCAGAAAGTCCCTCTGCATTTATTTCGCAGAATGAGATGGAAATTTCAGTGGCAGCTGCTGACGGTGGAAGTCGTCCAAAGGAAGCTACCATCTGTGTCCATGCAGCAATATGAAATCTAGATATCACTGATGTGGCAGAATTATCTTTTGTGTGAAAAATGACTGTCCAATACTTAATTATCGATGTGATTGGTGATAAAGTTATAAAGGGTCTAAAAACAGAATAAATAAAATTCTGCTTTCACCTTTGTAGAGAAGTTTCAGTTGTACGCTTTAGTTTTTTACCAAACTTAACTTCACACGTTGGTTTTCAAGGAGACAAGATCTTTTCACTTGCCTCCACAGAAACAGACTTCACTGTCAGTTGAACGACTGATAGAAAGTGTATAAAAGGGAAGATAAGATTCCAGATAGGGAAGTAAAAACTTCAGCGAATACTAAATAAGAGACTGTCCAAAAGGAGACTTGTTGAGTAAAATAAAGATATGAAAAAACATTGTTTTTAAGAGTCTAACCATGCCAAAGAGAAGAGCCAGCGTCTCATAGTCGATCCACTCCACCACAGTAACCAGACTGGGCCGCTGTGGGAGAGACACAGACAATAATCAGATTTCACAGGGATTTATTAGAAATGATCTGTGGAGAAAAAGCAGAGAGTCAATAAATGAGTGTCAGATACAATAATCCTCAGCTGAGATCAGGCAAACTTCTTTTTCTTTTGTTCAGTAAACTTCCAGACAAGTTTAACAAATGTATTTGTGACTGACTGTGTCTCTGAGCACTGCTATAACTCCTCCCTGGCCCAGATCCTCCTTTTGGGTGCTTTAGGTCTTTTTCCACAGACGGCATTTTGACTTGTTCTAGCAGGAAAAGCACAGGTGGAACTTATAAATCTAACGATGGCTCTGTTCCACTGAAGTGTCACAGGTGAGCTGCACAGGCTCCCTCAAACTGGAGCCCATAATTAATGTTATTAATTACACCTTTGCTTTTCCTGCATAAGTAGGAACTTTGGAAATAAATGTCCAAGTTATAATATCTAACTTTTCCACAATATTTTGTTGCAGCAGATTATGAATGATGTTTAAGTAGAAATTTCCAAGACAAAGAACCATCAGCTTCTTTCTCAGCTGTCCATTTTTCTTACTTAAAAACTTGGCTGTGAGGTTCGAGAGGATTAGGTTCTCCCTGAGAGGTTCCCTAAAGACTTTTCATAAACCTGGCAACCTTTTTGGAGCATATTGACACCCTGGTTATTAATTAAGAAATCAACAACTAATTAACTGAGCTGAGCCCCCTTCATCTATTTTCATTAATCTTATTTTATCAGAATTTTATTTTTCTTTATTATTTTTCTGTATTTCTAAAAAAAAATGTATAATTTTTGCAGCCACTTAAATCTCTTGACAGGGAAACTCTACTAGGAAGAAGTCAGCTATAACCCAGTTCCATTCATCATACACATCATGTAATATCATTCAATACTGCCTTATAAAAAAAAGACGTATTAGAAGGAAATAAGTTCATAGCACATTAAAGTATATTTTTACAGTTAATTAGGACAGTTAAGAGGAGCTTTGTATTCTGTGGTGTGTACAATGCAAATTTTTGAATTTCTGGTTAATTCCACAACCTTGACTCACATTTTGATTAAAGAATATCAAGGCCACCATGACGTTTGATTATTTTGAGGACCTTTCTGGTGAGTTAAGGCAAGATATGAGAGAAAACTCGCCCTGATTGGCTTTGAATCATGCCTTTGGTTGTCTAACATGATGGCACTATCTTTGTGCTGGCTTAAAAAGTGATTCAAGTAGGAGTATGTAGGGGGAGTAAACCAGAATGCAAGCTTGGAGTATCACTTTTGTACCATTATTATTATGGCTTTTTAGAATGAGACTGGTTTATCATTCTCACCAGTTATGAACTGGGTGGAGCAGACATAACAGTGATTTGAATTAGAGGACCAGGGACCAGTGACAGACTCAGGATGTTTGAAGGGCAGGGGCGAAAAGGAAAAAAGGTCACCTACTGTATGACATGGGGACAAGAGGGCAGCCAAAAGGGCACATCCGCTCGTTTTTGTTAATCAATTACAATTTCAATTTATTTAGTTAAAAAGGGACAGTGCATATTAATGAACATATACATGTAAATATGCCAGATTATAGCCGTAGGCTAGTTTCCATCTGTAGTCAAGAGGGCAGCTGATAGGGCACATCCTCTCATTTTTGCCACTCAGGAGGGCACTTTAACATGGCGTTTTCAATCCCCTGAGACCAGAGCATGTGAGCGGAGCGGGTGAAAATTTCCGCTCCTTGCTCGCAGACCTGTCACTTTGCGCCGCTCGTCCACTCCGCTTGGTTCTGCGCATTCTTCACTCCGCTCCACTCCATCATAAATTTTATCCCGCTCCGCTCCGCTCACCACTCCGTTCAAAAAAACTGCATCGTACTACTCTAACTTGTAATCTTTTATTCACAAATAAAACATGAGCTTGGTAGATTCTCCAAGGAAGCCCTCTCCCCTCTCCCTGCAGTTAGGGACCATTCTACACAGTACCGCTGTCGGCAGGGTGGAAATAAGTCAAAGCGTGGAGGAGACGGACCGGGTTAAGCGGCCGACCTCCGGGGAAGCCCTCTCGCCTCTCTCTCCAAGGTACCGCTGCTTCTCTTCTCAGTTTCTTTTCTGAAGTACACAGTAAACTCCATAGTTTTGAAAGAAAATAGTGTGGGTGTGCGCAGGTGCAAAGATGCATTCTGGGTGGGGCATGAGCGACCGGAGCGAAATTGGAGCGAGAGATAAGGCTCCGCTCACATGCTCTGCCTGAGACCATCATTGTCAGGGACTGTTTTGGTTGACACTCCTGTTAGCATTTACGTGAGCCCTCTTGATGGCGGCCTCTTTTTCCTTCGCAATTCCCCAAATGGTATGATATAAAACTGAGACTTGGATTTGTCTATTCATGTTAGTTGTACAGTCAGTCACCCAGCACCTTTTAGCATGTTGGTGTCATGAAGAGAACAATCTTAATTTGCTGCTTTTCAGAGTTGCTCTCTACAAACACTACCGGACGTGATCTTTCCCCTACGCCATAGTCGTGCAGCGTGACTTAGAGAATTGTGTTACTTGGCCCAAACAATTACCAATTCAGTTAGGTTGGCTAGCAAACTTCCTGCTAACTTCAAGCTGCCGTTATTGATCCCTGCCTTTTCTTCTAAAAACATCACTGGCGATGGCCACTGTAGTCTTGAGGCTGCCTTGTTAGGCTAACTGAGAGAATTTAAGAGTGTGTGGACAAATTTGTTTGTTTTCATCGGCAACCCTGCAAAATTAAAGTACCAACTGATTAAAAACAGTGCTCATTTAGACCTATTAATAATGTTGATGGGCTAAATTTGGCTTGAAATGCTGTGTTACCTCTATTATGAGGCTCAAAAATGTTTTGTGGCTCCAGACAGATTTTTCCTCTAATTTTTTGGCCAAAACTGGCTCTTTTAATAGTAAAGGTTGCCGACCCCTGTCCTAGGCATTATTTATTTTACAGCTCACTAAAACAGAAGAGTACTCAACTCAACTTTATTTATAAAGCGCATTTAAGAAACCGCAGAGGTTAGCCAAAGTGCTGTACATTAGAATGAAACATGAGCTTCAACAGACATTACACAGGAGTAGAAATAAAGAATTAAAAGACATAAAAACACAGGAAAAACATTTCACAGCAAGTGCACTACAAGGAAGCAAGAACAAGGCAAATAAATCACAGTGTGTTAAAAGTCAAGGAATAAAAGTGTGTTTTTAAATGAGATTTTAAAACAGGAAGCGAGGAAGCCTGTCTAATGTGCAAGGGCAACTCATTCCAGAGCTTGGGAGCAGTAACGGCAAAGGCCCGATCCCCTCTGAGCTTCAGCCTCTTTTTGGGGACTGTCAGCAGCAGCTGATCAGTTGATCTTAAGGATCGAGGTGGGCAGTAAGGCTGACAAAACAAACAAATAGGAGCACCATAAAATCAATTCTGTACCGTACAGGGAGCCAGTGAAGGGAAGCCAGGATGGGTGTGATGTGTTCACGCCTGCGAGTATGTGTTAAGAGGTGGGCAGCAGAATTCTGGACAAGCTGCAGACGGGCAAGGGAAGCTTGGCTAATCCCGACATTAAGTGAGTTACAGTAGTCAAGACGAGTTGTAATAAAAGCATGAATCAGTTTTTCTAAGTCTGGTCCTGGTAAAATAGGACTAGGAGTAAAAGTGACTTACATCACCAATGACAGCCAGAGCAGCTAAGGCTGCTAATGATCCCAACATGGCAGCCAGGGTGCGGTGCACGATCTGAAAAATCAAGAGGTTCACCATCAAAATACACTTAACACCACTGAATGAAGGAAAGCTACGATATATGAATATCAACAACTGTTTAATGATACAATCAATCTCTTTAACTGTCTCCCACTGTCATTCATAACGTCCAAATAAAGTCACACAAATAATCCAACACTTTCAAACAGAGGAAAAAGCCACAGTAAGTCAAATATTCAACATTTATATCTCTAACAAGTTGAATGCTTTAAAAACCTTTGGTTAAGTCACATGAGTCTTTAATGCAGATTTACAGCCTTTTAATGTGTCTATTCAGTCATTTATTCATATTTATTCGTTATCTTACATTATGTTTTTTGAGTTTGTTGTATTTATGTGGCATTATTGCCTTGTATCCTCCCCATGGTGCCAGTGTTTTATTTTCACCTGTCTGTACCTGTCACTGAACGATGCCATATTCTGCATCTCAAACTGTGAACTGTAATTTAAAAAGACATTCTCCGAAAAACCAAATTATTCTCAGAAGCTGCGTCATGTACAGGAGTAGTAACAGGAAAGATGAGTCAAACAAATCTGGTCGAGACTTGTTTTCCATTAGTTTTGTGATGGTGTGTTATTTTCTTCTGTGCAAAACATCAGGAAATGCAGAACTTCAAGGGGGTATTACAGACAACTCAATGACGCTGTTAAGAGTCGCCCTCATCCACCAGGCTACATCACTGCTCTCATGTATGATGCATCCCATTATTAAAAATTGAGGCCTATGATAAGCATGGCTGTGTTATCAGACATTCGTGCCACCGCAATAAATTGAAGGAAAGTAGGTCACTCTATTGGCAAATGTAGTGGCTTTTTCATGATAAAGAACGTGGGATCTGTGGCCTTTGTCTTCACCTAAATGGAAGACATACTAATAACAAAAAAATTCAGTGTAATTCTACTTAAAGGGTAAGTTTGGTATTTTTCAAGCTGGACCCTATACCCGTGCTTATGGGTCTAAGTGATTCATGGGAACAACAGTATTTGAAAATGGTCCATTAATGAGCGAGAGGGCTGCAGTCAGCAGTGACAAAACAGGCTGCAATGTTTGCACCATCAATTTACGTCTACTTAAAGTGTTTGTTAGATCTTCCTAAGAGTATGATCTTTTTTGTCTAACCAGAAACACCTCTAAATTCACCATCACCAGACCCACTAGACTCAATTCAAATAATAGTCAATTAAGCATGTGTAACGGCAGCATATTGTCTCATCTAAACCGAAGAGGTGATTGTTGGAAGAGTAGACAGATGAACCAAAATGGTTTTTGTGAGTTTTGTTTTGTTTCTGTTGACTTGTTGAATTAAGTGTGTTTTATGATGATAAAATTGCCATTTATCTAAATGGCGTCTGGTGCATTTGGCGATAGCAATCTCAGAGCTGCTTCTGGTTAAACAAAAAGGATCTTGCTCTTAACAAAAAGGTCTATGTCTGTAGGGATCCTTTCCACAATGTTGTCAGACACTTTTAATACTAATGTGAGTCTGTCAGTGGCAAAAACAAGCACTTTAAGCAGACGCAAGTTGTTGGTGCAAACAGCCTGTTTCATCACTGCTGGCTGCAGCCCTCTCAGTTAGTAATGGACCAGTTTTAAAAACTGTTGTTTCCATTAGTCACTAAGGGTGCTTTCAGACCTAGAGTCGTCTCCTTTGGTCTGAATCAGGGACTAATTTTGTTACAAAGTTGTATAATTGCCTAGAGTTGGTTCATGTTCTCACAGCAGCATTTACAAGCGGACCAGATCAAATGCCTTGTGTGAGAAAGCTGCTCTTGAATGGTCAGAATTTCCATGTGGGAAAAATCCAGGAAGTAAAGCAAACGTTGAAGAAGAATACACTTGCAAGATAAATGTGACACTTTCTAATGTCACAATGGAGGGACAACTACGCAGGTTGATTTTAGCGCTGCTCATCGTGGACTATATTGCTGTCATTGTTCATTTTAGTCAAACCATACAGTTTGAAAACGAGGCGCGGCTCCAACTAGAAAACAATGTTTTGATGCATTGGATGTGCTGAATGTGCATATTAAGGCAGTACAGGAGGAGGTGCACATTAATAATCCTCCAGGACTGTAACATGCTCATGTTTAACCCAAACAATGTGTCATGTGACTGCAGTTGCTTCAGATCCAGGTCGGGACACGTTCTCACCACAAACCAACCGCACCAGAGTTCATTTGGAACCAGACTGAGACCACCTCTTCAAGAAGGTCTCGGTCCGTTTGTTTTGGTGCACACCTGAGTGTGATTGCTGTGTTCACACCTGCCCAAACGAATCGAACACAGGGGGCAAACGAGCTTGAGTTTGATTGAACTGAACCAACCAGGGCAGGTGTGAAAGCACCCTTAGAATCAAAAACATGGGAAAATAGAGTTTGAGTTGGAAAAAAATACCAAATTTATCCTTTAATTTGAAATTGAATAAGGCACTTGTATTGACAGGTTTATTCTGGCACATTAACTCTGTTGTCTGTTGTAAAAGAACAGTGTTTGATGAGAACAGCTGTCATCTCTGATGCATAATGACCTCGCTGAACCAATCAACTCTAAACTGGGTCTCAGATGTCACTCAAGATGGATAAGAACTCAGACAGTCTACAGACTCTCAGAAACTTCTCTTTGTCTGAGTACATCTGTTCACATAATAGATAAAAGAGAACAAAAGCATCCTCCTTCTCAGCCTCAGCTTTTGTCAAGAATGACGAAAGGCAAAAAACCATGCTGCGATTCTTTACTTTAAACCTCAGTAAGAACATTTCACTAAGGAGCCCATTAAAAATAAGAAAATCAGTGTCCAATTACCAACATGCTGAGGGTTCTCTTTGTTTGAACTCATCATTCAGAAAATCACAATATGTGATCACTCATTAAATTAAAGTTTAATGGAGAAAAACTAATCAACTCTGCAGAGGAGTGACACGTTCTCAAATGGAGACCAGACAGAGCTGAAGTCAGATGACATCTTGCTGATGTCTGAGTAGCCACGCACTGTGTGTTCTTCTGCTTCAGAGACAATCCCTCACACTTCCAGTGACAGCCTCTGCAGGCAGACCTGTCAGTAACACAGATGACACATGCAGGCGTGTGCACAGAGTAACTGCGCTGTCATCTCTCGCAGCCCGCTGTTGACTTTCATATCATAGCATTGCCCCTGTCGGCACAGCTGAGTGCGTTCACACCTTGTCGCGCGCGGGGAGATTCGCCTGTCTAATGAAAACCAAACACTAACAGGGAATGACTGAAAATTACAGATGTAGATGCAGGGAGCTTGAATCTCAAAAGGTACGTGTAAAATGAGAAGCTAATGAGCAACACATTAAAGTAATGATATCTAATGTGGGAAATTAATAATTAATTCACATTAAATAAGTCATTCATTAGATATAGACAGATATTTAATCAATGATTTGTTGCGTAATGCATCTTAAATTCCTGAGATGATGGATTTTTCTAATACTGTACCTTATTAATGATTTTTTAAAATTACAATCCATAACTGAGCATCATGTCCATCAATAACAAGTTGCTTTGTAAGCGTTAAACATAAATTAATCTTACTTACAAACCTGACTGCTGAAAGCTGTATATTAAATTATAATAAGTGCTTTTAAAGTAATGATACATCTGCTAATCATGGCTGATTAGTATTTTGATTTAATATGACACGTACTGATTATTATGATTATTCTGGTTGATTAGACCTCTGCTCAAGCTGAAATCAAGCAGAGAGAAGCATGTGTGCATGTGTTCACTAACGTCCCTGTGCTGATGCCTCCTACAGTAAGTTAGTGTCAAATTACACGATAATTTAGTGATTAAGTGGAAAAAATTCTTGTTTTAGTCATGCAAGCATTCATGTCATCATAACGATGTAGTTGCTGGACTGAGAATCTGGTCGTGTATCTGTATATGACCCAGTGAAGATTTGCTGAGCACAAATTATCAGTTTTAATATGAGTAAAATTTGCTTCCTGTTTTTATTCTATAAAAATAAAAAAAACTGTCTGTGTGGATAAAATCAGAGCTTCCTCTGTTGTAATACCCACTGTATGTTTAGAAACGACAAGGCAGCAGATATTGTATCAAACACAGACTCATTCATCACAGGCCGTTTACCTCAAAGATGATGAGGACATAGACGCCAGTCAGGATGGCTGCAGCGATGGCCACCTGTGTCTCCACGCTGACGTAGAGCGACTGGTGGGTCATGGATAACGGCACCACTTCGTTATCCTGCAGGAAGGCCTGAATGGTGATGATGATGGGCTCACTGTGAGGGACAGGGAACAGCTCAGCAGCGAGAACAACATGCATGGTTTTCTTTTACATTCATCAAAATAAACATGTCAGAAATCTGTTGTTTATGATGTTGAAGTCTGGTGTGAACTCCTCTCCATGTGATATAATGAAAGAACAAAATAATAAAAACACCATCAAGTTATGTGGCTTAAATGTGCCTATTGTAAGGCATTAAATTAAAAAAGAACCATGTTATCAAAAATGTATTGTATAAAGTTCAGCTTGTCATTCATCCTGTCACATGTGCAGCTTTCTGACCCCATAATCATTTTCATACAGTCCACTAGGTGACCAACATATATGTTCAAATCAACATAGTGTCACAGAGCGTTCTGAGTACCTGCTGACCATCTCAAACGTTTTCGTCACCAGTATCTGGTCACTGCGTTCGCTGTGCAGAGGAACGGTCCAGTTATGAATCACCTGTTCAGAAGATAAATGAGTTTCACTGATCAGCACTGCACAGATGACACAGCAAAAAATGTACCGCACAGACGCCCTCACCTGCTGAGTCCTCCTCCTCCGCTGTCCCGCCTGCTCGGTCTGCTCCACCTGGATCAGGATGTACTCTTGGTTTGTGAGGTCGATCATCCCTCCTGTGAAAGGCCCTCCCACCTGGAGCTTCAGCAGAGCGTTGTCTCGAAAATCTGTCAGGTTCATTGCTGTGGGACGCCGAGCGTCAAGAGAAAAATCTGGATGT
Organism: Epinephelus fuscoguttatus; assembly: GCF_011397635.1. Taxonomy (NCBI): domain Eukaryota; kingdom Metazoa; phylum Chordata; class Actinopteri; order Perciformes; family Serranidae; genus Epinephelus; species Epinephelus fuscoguttatus. The sequence goes on from NC_064761.1 coordinate 38,598,862, forward strand.
GTTGAATGTGTGTTTGTGTGTTTGAAAGGAGACTGAATGTGTTGCGGAGGACTGTTAGACCAGCACAGGAGACTGAGGAAAGTTTTTGGAGATGAACTGATTAAAGGCTCCATAAGAATAAACTGCGCAGGGTTCTTTTTCAGCCCATTTCAGAATATAATGAAGGCAAGAGAGTCCTTTCTCCTTGAATACGACTCAGCGACTGAAGTACACATTGAAACAAAGCAGTGGGGACCATTTATTCACCTCTCAGCCAATCCTCCCCTGCAGCATTCACTCTGATTAAGACCCTTGTGTATTAACACATTTTAAAAATCTGTTTTTAATCATCTCCGATGTCTCTGCGTTCCCTTATACTCACAGTAAAACACAGCTGCATGATGTCCCACCCCTCTTCCTGTCGATTAAAGGCCTTTTTGCAGCCCAGTTTGTTGTGTCTAAATATAGAACATGACATAAACTCACTAGGTGCATCGACAGCGATGCGACAGGAAAGGATACAGAAACTGTCTGTTGAAGAGACCGCCAACATCCTCCAGGGGTTGTCTCTGTCCGGATACATGCTGAAGAACAGCTGAAACCAGAAACCATTCATCAACACAGTGTTCAGTCACGGTTCAGAGATATCGAGACGATATTGAAAAAGGACACACATTGTGTGGTAAAAGTCCATACATGTAGTGTATGTAATCCCTCTACAAAAGACAGCAAATAAGCATACCAGTATTTCCAAAAATGTTTAACTACTCCTTTAATAGGAATAAGGCAAAAAAAATGTGTAGATATAAGATAACTGTAAGATAATTCTTAAGTTAACTGTGAAGTTGTTTGCTTTTTACAACATGATTTTATGTTATTACACCCAAAGTGTTGTGCGATGGATGGACACGTCCACTTACACTGCAGAGGACAACAATAGTAAACATCGTGGCAATTTTGGAGACTCTGAAGCAGCATCTGAAAAGACAAAATGGAGACACGGTTTAGTGTTGATTGTAACAGAGCAGCCTACTGTATACCAGAGGTTTCCAACCTGGAGGTCAGGACCCTCAACAGGGCTCGCAGAATGATTGCCGGTGTAGGAAATGATTTAAAAGAAAAACATAAGAAAATACTCTCATGTTTTTGTGGTTTGTATTGTTTTGGTTGTTGTTTCTTGGGGGGCGGGGGGTGGGGGGTTTCTTGCACTGTATAGTTGTACTTCTTCGGGTTTCTAAAAGATATTCAGATAAAACACTCAGAAGGAATAATCTCTCTTTAAACTCCTCACAAGAGGGACTGTAAGTAGACGTCATATTAAGGGGTTAAGGGGAGACACCACAGGTCAGAAGGGCAGTATTTTTATCTAACAGATTGATCGATTATTGATTCCCCTGTTGATAACTTTATGTATATGAGCGGGTCGTACACTAATCAGAAGATCGGTGGTTTGATCCCCGGCTCCTCCAGTCCGCATGTCAACATATCCTTGGGAAAGACAGGGAACCCCAAACTGCTCCCAATGGCTGTTCCATCAGTGTGTGAATGCATGTAAATGGTTACTGAGCAGTAGGTGGCACCATGTATGGTAGCCTCAGCCACCAGTGTGTGAATGTGTGTGTGAATGAGTGAATGTGACATGTAGTGTGCAAGCGCTTTGAGTGGTCAGAAGTCTAGAAAAGCACTAAAGAAGTGCAGTCCATTAATATGTGTTGATTTGCATGAATTTCCAGAACAAAAATCTGAAAACGGGATAAAGCCAATTTCCAGATTCTTGTTTTATTTTGTTGACACATTAAGAGTCAAATGTTTCGACAGAGGGGGCTTTGGATATTTTTTATCGCTCCATACATCAGAAAATGCTGTCGACAGCCAGAAAAAAAATAAAATTTGCCATGGTCTTACGAACTAGTCCATACCCATTGAGTGCACAGTTGCCCATGTGCAGTTTCACATGGTGTGTGTTTGGGATACAGGCCAAAGGAAAATGCAGATTAAATAGTCAACTGAACCCATTAAAAAGAGCAATGTATTCAGACAGAGTGTTTGTGAATTTGATAGTACGATTGCTTTATTGAAAGTACAGTAGTACCATTGTCAATAGTGGGATAGTTAGTGGGCTGAAACTGTACATTAGTAGTTGAGGTAGCACGTTGAAAGGCAGATAGAAGCTCAGTTTTAGTAAGTTTTCCAACTTTTGCCAAGAGGGAACTTTAGATATTGGTCCCTAGATTATGTTCACCCAGTTTCATGCAGATCGCTCAAACTTCCTAGGAAGAGATCGATTTTAAGTGTTTTTAAAAAAAATTCAAAATGGCGGAAAATCTATACAACCGGAAGTTATGGGTTCTCGAGGCAGATTTGTTCCTCATGAGGAGAGGCATCTCTGTGCAAAGTTTCATGTCTCTACGACATACAGGGCATGAGATATGCCCATTCAAAGTTTGCAATTTCAATCGGTTGCTATAGCGCCCCCCTTTGGCCAATTGATGTAATATTGCTTCATTCGCATCCTCCCATGACCCTCTACCACTGTGCCAAATTTCACATGGATTGACCAAGTCAGTGAGGAGAAAAACGTGGAACAGACACACAGACAGAGTTTTTGTCATTATATAGTAAGGTAAAAAATTCTATAAATCAGGCCTTCAGAATATAGATAGGATTAAAACTGTAAAGTCTGGTGCAAGTGCCACTGAAATGAAGATTTCTGGCTCAGAATAGGAAAGATAAGAGTTTTAAAATTCCTTTTAGATTTCCAGACCAAAAATAAGGCACTACAGGGGAATAGGGTAAAGATTTTAACGAATAGATATCACTATTAAACTTACCCAGTTACTTTTTGTTTTAAAAGTTTTTATAAAATTTAATGTTTTAACACACAAAATTATCTAATTAAATATGCACTGAACTTAAACAAACATCTTAATGTGTATTTTGGATGTTTTCTTTCTACTAGTTTAAAAAAAGAAAAGTTATGGAAGCAACAAAAGCCCAAAATCTTAAACCAGTGCGTGAAAAAACACCAGTAGTGTCAATTAGTAAGCACCACTATATAAAATGTTGCAGTCAGTCATAGTTTCCTGGCAACATGAGGGGTCTCACTTTACACTGCTGGTGAGTCTGAAGCTGAGGTTGAGGTTGTCCAGAGGGTCGCTCTTCTCCGAGGAGCTGGAGCGCGACAGGGACAGGCTGGTGACCTCACTGCCCAGCCGATACCTCCTCTCCAGGTCCAGGGAGCCGTTGTCCCAGGGCTCTTCCCCTCCAACGAAGCTGGGGTCATGTAAGGTCATGTAGGTCATACTGGAAAAGAATAATCACTGTCAGTCATCAGAGCATCGAACACTAGAGCTTCAGTGAGAGAAATAAACACTACATTTGTATTAAGGACGCCAGCTGTGGTGTAAAGCTTTTAAAATGAAAATGTTTCGAATTCTAAAACATGACTGTAAAAGACAAGCATCCTATAATCAGAATTTCATTACCTGTGCTGTACACTGCTGTCAGAATGATGTTATAAGTTGAGCCATTTCATAAAGTGGCACTCCTGGCATGTCATACTGCCAAATATGAAATACTAAAGCAAAAAATACATAATCTCCTCTTTTATGAAAAAAGTGTTCCAGTAGAAACTGTGAAACTGCTTCAGTAAAGATCAGACACACAAAATTAAACCACTGACAGGTGAAGAGAAGAACATTGATCATCTTGTTACAGTGCAGTGGTCTGCTGGGAGACCTTTGGTGCTGGCATCCGTGTTGATGCCATTTGACACGATCCACCCACCCAAATACCACTGCAGAACAACTACACTCTCCCATGGTGGTGGCACTCCCCGATGGCCGCTGGCCCCCCAGCAGGACAATGTGCCACACAGTACAAATTTTTCAGGGAAGATCTTTGGAACAAGACAGAGAGCTCAAAGCAACAACCTGGCCTCAAAACTCCTTGGATCTCAATCCAATCAAGAAGCCAAGTCCGATCCAAGGAGACTCCACAGTGTGTTGGGGGTACCTCTGGGGTACCGCCACATCCCACAGATGCTGGATGCTCTGGGGACTTTGGGGGCCAGGTCAGTGCCTAGAGCTCCTTGTCACGTTCCTCTGGCCATTCCTGAGGATTTTTTGTGGTGTGGCATGGTGCACTATCCTGTAGGGGGGGCACTGCCTTCAGGGAGTGGGTGTATTTGGTCTGTAACAATGTTTGGGTGGGAGATATGTGTAAAGAGGTTTCCCAGCAGAATATTGGATTGTAACGAGATGATCAATGTTGTTCGGCTCACCTGTCAGTGGTTTTAATGATTTGGCTGATCGGTGTATACCATACCAGACTTATGATCTAAAGAGTGAAGAATTACTCACCTTTCATCTTGGGAGAATCTCAGCAGAGGCGACCTCTCTGTAATGTTGGCTGAATTTGTTTTTCCTCTGAGAAAATTAACCACGCTGAAATTGTGCCTGAAAAAACAGAAAAATGCAATGGAATTCAGTGTGTTAAAGGAACAGTGGGTAAGATTTCAGGAGATTTAGCGACATCTAGTGATGAGAACTGCACATTGCAACTAGCTGAAACTTCTCCCTGTTGAAATTTGAATTATCCGCAGAGATGTTGTCCTGCCCAAAACAAAAGGATCAGGTGATTTAAATCAGTAAAAGCACTAAACAAAGCAGTTTCATGTTACGAAACAGATTTTCTCCGACTCTGTTTGGCATTTTGGAGGCAGGCCGTTAGCATAGCACCTGCTAATGTGTGCTTACCTATTTTCTCTGATAATTTAAGATGTGGCGTTCAGGAGGTTTATACCAGAAGCCAAATTATCTGCAGAGATCTTATCCTCCTTAAAACAAACAGACCAGGTGATTTAAACCAGTGAAAACACTGAATAAAGCAGTTTCACATTAAAAAATCAGAGTTTTTCCTGCACTGTTTTCGCCACATGAAAAAACAAATGGCCCTATCTAGAGCCAGCATACATTTCGTCTGCTCTAGGCTACTGTAGAAACATTGCCGTTCAACATGGTGATCTCTGTAGAGGAGGACCACTCCCTATGTGGATATAAACAGATTATTCTTGGGTAACAAAAATGCCACAATTCTTATTTTCAGGTTATTATACACTAAAGAAAACATATGTATTATATTATATTCCATTCCAACCACACACACTGGACCTTAAAAACAATTTTTTTGTGAACTTTAACCAGTAGAGAAGCCCTCAACTGTCACGACGCAGCTGTCAGTCATTGGTAAAAGCAGTTTGCCAGACCCTTTGTAACCCACGGGTGGCAGAAAGGTGGGTGAGCAGCTGGTGACTCCGACACCTGAGGAGATCATTAAATGTGTCTTTTGTCACCCTGCTGCTGCACTGTATCCCTGAGGCTCCTGCAGGCTGCCTTGCTGGGGAATCATCCCAGCTGGGTCTCCACCAACAATCACATCCACAAACAGCCTCTGTATCTGTCTTTTAAATTCAAACACACTCGCACATACACACATATATATTTAAAGCTGCTCTCGCTAAGACTTTTTTAAATGTGAAAAGTCCCTAAAAAGCTGTACTAACTGCGTCCACTGCCACATATATTTAAAAAAAAAAAAACACCAATCCATTATTTCATCAAGCCCACTGTCATCTCCGCAATTACTTTGGCAACAGTAGAGACGTCATGGGAATTGTTACGTAATGGAATACCAACCCACTGAGCCAAAACTGTTAGATGGAAATCTTTCTGAAATTTAAAGGTCCCCCTCGGCTAATCTTATAATCTTGAAGGGTTTTTTTACCCTCTGCCTGTCAAAGGAGTCAGGCGCTCAAACACAGTCTGTGCACTTCCTTAACACAGCAGCAAGTATTTGTTATCTTTTCAAAAGTATTGTGAGTTAAATACTGTATTATGGTTTAATTAACTTCCTACTGGACAGGGTAGGTAATTCAGTAATTCATAATCCCTTGCTTGTGTTTTGTTATTATCTTACATGAGTGGCAGGCGTTACCAAACGTACTCCAGACAGCAGACAGCTGGGTGCTCTGAATCAGTGAATGTGGCGAGGGTGTTGGATGAAGGAGTAGATTACATTAGGGAAGTCTGTCGCATTAATCCTCCACGATACTCTTATACAACTATAAAGAGATTTACTGCACATCTACAACTGTTTTCTCCCCTTTCCTTCCCCCGACACGACTCTGATCCTGTCCCCTAGATGTGACTTGGCACAGACATTACCACTTACAGAGGAGTCTTTAAAGGATACTGAGCCCAGACGGAGCGCAAAGTGAGGCTGAAATTAAAACGGAGCTGTAAGGCGGTCTTTTTAGGACACCTGCAAAGGCCAGTCAACGTGATTAATATTGACCAGTGGAACATAGGTTATATTTTACTGGAGTTATTCTTCATTTTATGGATTTTCTTTTTAAATATATTTACTGCTCATAATATGATAGTAATCTATACTTTTGGTCCTCTTGTCTTGATTAAGATGCTTAAAACTGCATGAACTGATGTTTTTGGCCACTTGGGGGCAGCAGAAACAAGCTGTGAACACATTGACATATAACTTGTGGTGAATGTTTTGGCAAATTGTTGTTTATTTACACAACCAGCAGACAACTCAACAGCATTAGCATCAATTTGGAGTCCTGTGTCCAAGTACATTTACTCAAATACTGGAATTTTGAGGTACTTGAACTTACTTTATTTCTTTTTTTTATGCTATTTTATACTTCTTGTATCTCGGAGGGAAATACTTTTTACTGCACAATATTTATTTAATAACTTAAGTCATTTTACAGATTTAGATTAACAATATGACATATGACTAATTAATGAATTATGATATATAATCATAAATTAAGCTACCCAGCACTGTGGTATCATTTCTTCCACCTCTGTGACTCTCTGACCACCTGTTTATTTGTTTTTTTAATGATACAACCAGCTTATAATGCATCATACTGATTATGTACACAAAATATTTCTCTCTGGGAGGTTTTTAACATTTTTCTGGAGATACTTCAGAAATGAAGGATATTTTGAGTCATGATGACACTTAATTCATTGATATGAGTTAACCTTTCATGAAAAACAAATGCTCTCATGTTTTTTTTGTTAAAAAAAAGACCATTTATTGTTATTTTTACTCTAAGTGTGGAACATAATTGAGTTGTGAACGGGTTAAATTTATTTAATTTTGATGGTTGAAATATGAAATTAACCTCCGGGGTTGATGGTAGCAGGTACTCAGATTACTTTTTGGTTGTAATGAGTAACATAACACCATAGTTCTGCAATTCAAGTAAGTTATTTAATTATATTTTCAAATAAGCAATCCATTACTTTTAAAATAAACTGTATTTCCGTCTTCCTTTAGTTGCCACAAAAATAAAAATGAAAAAAGAAAATCCCTGATGCATTCACACCTTTTTTTTTTATGTACATGCTCCTACCTCTAGGCAGGTACCTTCATACTGTACTAGTGGAGGGTATCCAATCTTAAGGTTGTGTCAGTGCACATGTGTAGCTCAGCTCACGAAACGGCAGAGAGGACAACCTTTATGTCATAAACGTATCTTATCTTACTATATAATGACGAAAACTCTGTCTGTGTGTGTGTGTTCCACGTTTTTCTCCTCACTGACTTGGTCAATCCATGTGAAATTTGGCACAGTGGTAGAGGGTCATGGGAGGATGCCAATGAAGCAATATTACATCAATTGGCCAAAGGGGGGCGCTATGGCAACCGATTGAAATTGCAAACTTTGAATGGGCATATCTCATGCCCTGTATGTCGTAGAGACATGAAACTTTGCACAGAGATGCCTCTCCTCATGAGGAACACATTTGCCTCAAGAACCCATAACTTCTGGTTATATAGATTTTCCGCCATTTTCAATTTTTTGAAAAACACTTCAAATGGATCTCTTCCTAGGAAGTTTGAGCGATCTGCATGAAACTGGGTGAACATAATCTAGGGACCAATATCTAAAGTTCCCTCTTGGCAAAAGTTGGAAAACTTCCTAAAACTGAGCTTCTATAAGGCAATGAATATTGCGGAGGGCGTGGCTCATCACATAAAGGTGTATAACATCTCAAGGGTTTCACCCATCACCACGCAACTTTGTAGGCATATGACCACACATAATCTGAGGGGACCCCTCCATTATTGACCCCATCAAACAAAATGGGGGCGCTAGAGAGCTCATTTCTTATCTAGGCCTAACGCCATATGGATTTTTACTAAACTTGGTAGATATGTAGAACAGGACGCCTCAAGGTGACTGGAGAAATTTAACTCTAATTGGCAACTGGGTGGCGCTATAACAACAGAAAAATGCTTCAAAATGGCTAAAATGTGACCGATCGCTGTGGCTCCCCCTGTGGACCAATGTTTGGGGGTTTTTTTTTCTAATTTTTGGTATGACTAAGTCATGGTATGGTATGCTGTACATAATCACGGAAACTGTCAGTGTGTCATTCTGTCAGTCAGTCATTCTGTCTGTCCCACGTTTTTCTACTCACTGACGTGGTCAATCTATGTGAAACTGCACATAGGCATTGAGGATTGGCATAGGTAGAAGGTGACAAAGCTACCAGTGGGTATGGACTAGCTCACATTATTTGTGGGTAAAAAGGTCAAAAACGTCACAGTGAAACGCAAATTGTGACTGGGGGATGCAGGTGTGTCATTCCTGTTATTATAACCTGCAAAGTTGAAGATTATAAACTGTAGACCAGGCTCGGCAGTGATGGTAGAGTTAGTACATTCAAAGATAGGCATACAATGTGCTAAGTGCCCTCTCGACATGTGCAAGGAATTGCAAAGGGGTTTTCATATTTCATAAGGTAAAAGTACTCTTAAGAGTTTTTGAGTGTGTGATGCTATAATCTAACAAGTGTCTTTTAACAGTAACTTTAGGCAACACTGTTAACCACCAACTTAAGAGCTACAGCTCCCACACACATTTTCTTCTGATGAAGAGGAAATATTCTGTATGATCTTGGACATCTGATACAACCATCAGTTTATCTTAAGAAAGATTCTGCATCAAAATGCCTGCTATTATTATATAAATGTCTCATGTCCAATTATTTTTTTTTAAAAAAACAGTCAAGCAAACAGTCTTTTTAGGTAACTTTTAAGTCTAATCATTTTGGCCCAAGCACGTCCATCACACTGAGATCCTTTTATTCCTGTGTTCAAACATTTAAAAAGTGCCAGACAGACATCCTGACAGCTACCACCACTGCAGCATTCTTTTTATTGAGGTATGAGCTAATTGGCCAGAAAAATATTGTCAACATGTCAGATGCAATCATGTTCAAATTTTTATCAGCAGCAGCTCCCTCACAGCTTTTATTACTGTAAACTCGATGCAGCAGGTGAACAGCTTTCACTCCTTATATCCTCTGTCCAAAGCCATTCACCATGTGTGCTTATTCAACCATCATCTGTCCACTTTATGAACATATGTGGTGATGGTATTTGGTTTAGTTTCAGATTTTTTGTTGTTGCTTCTTTATTATTTATGATTGATATGTCTAATTATTGAAGCCATATCTGACGTACTGTGTGTGCCCTGCAATCACATCTATCAGATTGATCTGTGTTTTTGGCCGTCATGTTTTATTACAGCGCCTTATTGTCACTCCAGGCATAAAAGAGTATTCGTGAAAATCACTGCAAACACTATAAATCCGCTCCACCACAGGCTAATGCAGGATACACATATGCATCAGCTGTAGTATGCTCTCATCACGTGCAACTTTGACTTAGTTCATGAAGCAAAAAATTCCTCAGTTTAATCCCAGTAACGTCACAGCCACAGGCTTGAGATTAGCAACCCCCTGAGTGACTGAGATACACACCCACAGTCACACACACTCAAGTCTGTGTGTGTGAATGATCATACTTCACAAGAAAAGAAATTTTTTCCACGTATGTTCATCCTTCCCCTGGAAGCTTTAACTGACAGGGTGTGTGTCATGTGCCTGTGCACGTGTGGTTTAAATTGTTGAACTGTTGTTATGTCTGTCCTCCAGGAAACCCAGTGAGAAGAGAGAATGAGTGCTGAACTCTCTGTTAACTAGAGCGCAAGGATAACTTGTAGTAACTAGTACATGAACCCTTAACCAAGTGTTCATGTAGGGCTTTAAACATAAACTTAAAACCTGCATTAACTAGATTTTGTGTTTTTGGCTTTCAAGGTTTCCACTTAGCTCATCGATTGACACAGTCCACTGACACTGAGCTCAACCGGTTAGAGCCTTTCCCTCCAATAATGCTTGTAAATAGAATATAATGATAAAACTCCAAGAGTGACATGTCTTGTCAATAAATGGGAGAGCAGAAACACTTTCTGCAGACATACCCGTCCTCTTGTCGCACAGGGACAAAGCCCTCAGTGTGGATGACGCACTGTCCTGAGGGCAGAACTGCAGACTGCTGCATCTTCTGGGTTTCTCTCCTCTCTGAGATGCCCTGCAGAAGGCGCAGCTCCCCAAAGTTCCCTGCGACGGCCTGTGGTGACCTCAGGCTGCTCCTGCCTGGATGGCCCTGGGCTGACGCCTGAGACATCTCAATCTCCAGGTTGTTTTTGTTCTCCAAATACATGGTGAGGCTGCTGGAGGGTAGGAGGAAACAGAGTTTTGATTCAGTATCAAAACTGTCAAATTAAAAATTTAAACCTGCAAATATTGACTTTTTTGGCCACTTGGGGGCAGCAAAAACAAATACAAGTTCAGTTTATATGGCTAACAGGTTAGTTAACAGTTACTTATTTACAAATTCAGCAGTTATGGAGCAGCATTGGTATTTATTTATTGTAGTGTTTCTGACCACCTGGGAAACGTTAGTCTAATAATGACTCACTTTTGGTCTCCACCAACTCCACCAGAAAATGATCCATGGATGTATTAAGACAACTGGATACAACCTTGGAGGCAGGGCCCCACACATTCCTATGAAAGTTGCACAATGACGCATGAAGCCAAAAAAGTGACTTCCCAGCTAAAAAATTACCCAGTTCTTCTGCATTATTGGGCCCACAGTGCAAGCACCAGAAAGCACTCCGTCATGTTTTTTCTACTGGAAGGGCACCCAGGGGGGCATTTTACCTTGTTTTCTCCATGAAAGGGCACCCTAGACGGCACTTTTTCACATTTTCTCCACTGGAGGGGCACCATAGAGGGCACGCCATCATGTTTATTCCACTGGAGGGGCACCATGGGGAGCACTTTTTCGCATTTTCTCCACTGGAGGGACACCACAGAGGGCACTCCATGATGTTTTCTCCACTGGAAGGACACCGCAGAGGGCACTCCATCATGTTTTCTCCACTAGAGGGGCACTTCAGAGGGCAATTTTTCACATTTTCTCCACTAGAGGGTCACTTCAGATGGCAATCATCACATTTCCTCCATTGGAGGGGCACCCTGGAGGAGATTTTACCTCATTATGATCACTGAAAAGGCACACTATTGAGCATTTTTATCATGTTTTCTCCACTAAAAATTGCACCCTCCAGGGCACGTTATAACATTTTCTCCACTGAAAGGGCACCCTGGAGGGCACTTTATAACATTTTCTCCACTGAAAGGGCACCCTAGAGGGCATTTTACTGTGTTTTCTCCACTGGAAGGGCACCCTGGAGGGCACGTTATAACATTTTCTCCACTGAAAGGGCACCCTGGAGGGCACTTTATAACATTTTCTCCACTGAAAGAGCACCCTGGAGGGCATTTTACTGTGTTTTCTCCACTGAAAGGGTACCCTGGAGGGCACTTTATAACATTTTCTCCACTGAAAGGGTACCCTGGAGGGCACTTTATAACATTTTTTCCACTGAAAGGGTACCCTGGAGGGCATTTTACTGTGTTTTCTCCACTGAAAGGGCACCCTGGAGGGCACTTTATAACATTTTCTCCACTGAAAGAGCACCCTGGAGGGCATTTTACTGTGTTTTCTCCACTGAAAGGGTACCCTGGAGGGCATTTTACTGTGTTTTCTCCATTGAAAGGGCACCCTGGAGGGCACTTTATAACATTTTCTCCACTGAAAGGGTACCCTGGAGGGCATTTTACTGTGTTTTCTCCACTGAAAGAGCACCCTGGAGGGCATTTTACTGTGTTTTCTCCATTGAAAGGGCACCCTGGAGGGCACTTTATAACATTTTCTCCACTGAAAGGGTACCCTGGAGGGCATTTTACTGTGTTCTCTCCACTGAAAGGGCACCCTGGAGGGCACTTTATAACATTTTCTCCACTGAAAGGGTACCCTGGAGGGCATTTTACTGTGTTTTCTCCACTGAAAGGGTATCCTGGAGGGCACTTTATAACATTTTCTGCACTGGAGGGGCCCCCGGGGGGGAACTTCATCATGTTTCTTGCACGTCAGCTCACTGTAGAGGGCACATTATCACGTTATCACTGGAGGGTCACTTTTACTACAGTAGGGTCACTACAGCAGACATGGTCCTCGACAACACAAAGGCTGCATGAATTTCGATGGGATTATTGCTCACATGAAAGGGAGCAGAGACTCACGTGTGACATTTGCGACTTGTGTGACAATATCTCTTTGAAGAGTAAGACTACAATCCTGTAAGGAGGCGGCACAGGGTTGAAAAACTGATCCTTTGAATGACAGGAACATTTCCAGGAAAGAACATAACATCACTACAAGCAACACCTTTCACATTACACATATTGATTTGATCCATTGATAATACAAAAATGTTGATTATAGCAGCTTTAACGTTTAAAGTTGCATCATAGATTATACATTACAATCCATTTACACCTATTTCTTTTTTACAGACACAAAAAACAACTTAAGTTTTGTTATTCAATGATGCACAATTCATTCTCAAATTGAACCATTTTTTTTCCATTCAAAACAAGTGCTGGCTGCTGTTTTGTTATGCCTCACGTAATACCCTTATCCAATGCTTGTGATGTGCCTCGTCAGAGAGAAGAATGATCCTTTTTATATGATTTCCTGCCTGTGGGCTGTGTTTGGCAACAAAGACAAACTGCTTTCTTTATTTTTCCACCCTCGTTCACAGCAGTTAATGATTGAAGATGAATATCTTTTAACGAGAGTGTTGAGAATTACACAAAAGCGCACCTAGAGGAGGTAATGACTGCAACTGTGCACAAGACTGTAACACAAGGATTATGTGTGATTATAGCTGTTTGCCACATTTGCACATTTGTTATTTTTCTGTCTTTTAATTTTCATTATCAGGTGAATAAAAATACAAAACATAAAATACAGTGTTCCAATCATTCACCGCACAGCCATTTACATATTAGAGGGATGAAAGGGATTTTTGCAAAGCCTTTGTGGTACTATACTGTACCGCAGTATTAGGACATAATGCTTAAACCCCTCAAAACAAAGCCCACTAGTGTAATACAGTGGAGTAAATCCACCACACACAGAATGCAAAGGAACTGAAGCAAATGTCAGCTACTAACTTAAAATTGGATTCAAACTTTTATTTTGGCGACCGCAAGTGAGAGACAGAAATGAAAGACTTACCTTTAAAGATGAAGTTGTTTTAGATGATGATGATAAGGACGATGAAGACACGGACAATGATGATGACAGAAGTGGTACTGATGATAAAGTTTGTGATGTTCAACAATGAACATCCAACAGCAAAGTTACGAGTAATTCACGCTGATAATCCTGCAGAAAATGGTGATAATGTATGATAGATGCTGGGATGTTATTCTGCTTTTTGCTGTTATATTTAAGCACAGCGGTGGAAGATGAGAGAGGCTGAGGTGTTTCTTCTCCCCTCCTGTGCTCCCCAGCAAAGGAGGTAAGCGGTCTGGGTCTGAGAAGCTGAGGAGAGGAGGGGGGAGTGGCACAATTTGCTCTCCACTAATAGCAGAAAACTTTCCCATTCAATCACTCTCCCCTTTTTACAAACAAACTCCACACACCGCTTAGCCGCCTCCCCCACCATCCACACTCCCTGCACTCCAAATTCACCGGTCAAAAACAAAAGTTGAAGTCAATAAATGCATTTTTTGTCCATAAATTGAAGAAAAATTTAACATATGAAATCATTTAATAAAAATGTTGCACATATGTCAAGTCATGAAAGCATCCCAATCTTGTACAGATGACTCAAAACTTGATATTCATGCTTATTCAGATTTGTTAATTTGTGACTTTATAATCAATAACCAGGATTTTTTTTTTTTTTTTTTTTTTGTGATTTGAGAGTTTTCTGGGAGGGTGAACCACTGAGCCTAACTCGCTGTAACAGCCTGAGCAAACTCCTCAGATTTAAGGTGTAGACAGGTCAGACAGGTCAGAGACAGAGGGGCTTCAAGAAAAACTTAAATCCCAGGGCTGCAAGTGCAAAAAAAGAACACTCTTTTTTCATTGCTTTTTTGTATTCCTTCTCTTAATGATTATTTATCGCTATTGTCTTATTTCATATAGTATGCATTTCATACTTCTCCAGAATTCATTTTAGGTCTTTTTTAAATAAAATTCTACAAGTCGTGCAAATTTGATTCTTCATCTTCTGGCGTAAGTTTTATGTTCCTAAATAGCTTTAAAATGTTTCTAAATTATGATGAAAATTTAGTAGTCTTTGTGCAAGTGTAGGTTCAGTGTTGGGTGTTTGTGTGTTTGTCTGTGGGACAGGGGAGCAACAGAGCCAGTTCAGCCAAACTTAAAGAGGGTCACAGGGTCAGAGGTGAAGCTTTAAAAAATGTGTTTTGGCTTCAGCAAGAGAAACGCATGCTCAGTTGCATTCAGGTCAGATGATATGACTTGGCCATTGCACAACATTCCACTTCTTTGTCTTTGGTTGCTTTTGCAGTATGCTTCAGGTCAATGTCCATCTGCACTGTGAAGCATCGTCCAATGAGTTTTGAAGCATTTGGTTGAATCTGAGCAGATAATGGTGCCCCAAACACTTCAGCTTTCATCCTGCTGCTCTTGTCAGCAAGACAAGACTTCACTAGAATAAATACAGAGGGTTTATCACAAGATGCAAACCACTGATTAGCCTTAAAAATGGAAGGCCAGATTAGAGTTTGTCAAAAACCATCTAAAAAGCCTGTACAGTTGTGGAACAGCATACTATGGACAGATAAAACAAAGATCAACTACCAGAATGATGGGAAGACAAGAGAAGGAAGAAGGGAAGGAACTGCTCATGATCCAAAGCACACCACCTCATCAGTGAAGCATGGTGGAGGTATGTTGTTATGTCATGGCCATGTATGGCTGCCAGTGGAACTGGTTCTCTTGTATTTATTGATGATGTGACTGCTGACAAGAGCAGCAGGATGAAAGCTGAAGTGTTTGGGGCTACATTGTCTGCTCACTGTTTAATTGATGATTATGTTAGTTTGTCCAAATACTTATGAGCCCTTAAAGTTGGGGGACTGTGTGAAGAAATGGTTGTCATTCCTACACAGTTCATACTACATTTTTGAAAAAAAGCCTTAAATGAAAGCTGAGAGTCTGCACTTTAAGCAGGTATTCATTGTTTCATTTAAAACCCATTATGGTGGTGTACAGAGCCAAAATGATGACAACTGTATCATTGTCCAAATAATTATGGACCTGACCGTATGTTGGATTTACATTTTCAATAACTAATAATTGAATAAATTAAATACAGAGTGCTCACTTTTTAATTTTTTTTTTTTTTAAATTTATTTAGCCCTACCCTCCTGGTCTGACACATCAGGCTTTTCAGGACCAGATGGGCTCAAGTTGTGATTGAGAACTAATTTGTCCACCCAGTAAAAATATGACCTATGACCTAATAACCTATTTAAAAAATCCAATAAATCTCTTTTGAATCACCGCTGAGTGCTATTATTTTCTGCTGCAAAGAACTCAAATATAACTGTAAACAGAGAGCCAGAATAAAAGTGTGGGGATTTGGGGTATTTGGGGGACATTTTTGGGGCGCTATAACAAACTCAGGGACTTTATCTGTAATTCAATCTTTTAATACATTTGCCTTTGACCCAATACAACTGAGCAGATTAGAGTTTCGGCATCCTGCCATCCATGAGTAAAAGCCAGTGAACCACACTAACAGGACCTGAGTAATTAGAAACTCCCATCCCTGAAATCTCCCTCCAATGAAAATTATCTGACCAGTGAGCTGAACACAATCAGTGACAAAAAATGTATTTCCATTAACTCTGCTTCCCAAAATGATCTTTGCGGCCGAGTGATTATAGTCTGCAGGATCCCATCATCTGCCTTCTCCATTCTCAGAAATCAGGGAATACAAAATGTCCCATTGAACGAATAGAGTCACCTGGTCTGGACTCACTGTTGCCTGTGACACCAGAGAGATGAAAGCTACACAGAGAAGATGTCCCGGGGGGAGACTGTACACTGGTCTTGTGGGCTGATGATGCAAGACATAGTAGCAGGAACTGAGCAATCACGTGTACAGCAGAGGAGAGAGGAGAATGAGCCAGGGGCTCTGAATGACGATAACTAGCGTCCTACGGAGTCCTGGATGAATGAGTTACTCTCTCTAATTCTTTAATCTTACACATGCATAAACTGAGTGGTCACACCAACAAAGTAATGTGACGGAAATCATGATTGTCCTGAGGTGCAGTTATAATCCTGAGGGGAAAAGTATTTAATGAATGATGGTCATCTACAGCTCTAGTTACACTAATAACAAAATTTGTTACACCTTTTTTACTCACAGTCAGTGGAGCAAGGAAGTTTCAATGGGCCCTAGTGCATGCTATCATGCATGTACAGAGTCCTTTGTAAGACTGGCTTCCTGTGACATCATCCATCCACTGAGTGAGGGCATACAGGTCGACCAGTCTGGTCCCATTGGTCAGTGTTTACTTATTCAAGTAACACTCGGAGAGTGAGTGACCTGACATGGTGTGTTTGTAAATTTAGTCTGATGCTCTACACTAACATGAGAGCCCTGCTGGTCAGAGAAATGAAGTGTTCTACATGAATTAACGAACCGTTAAGTTAATCACACATTCACTCCACTTGGTGCTCTGCTGCTACGTTTCAAAATCAAAATCAAATTTACCTGCAGGCATTAATCAAGTTTATCTTTATATCACCGCGACAGGTGCCATCCATCTGTGTTATTTACTGATGCTACCCCTCATCATCACACCATGAAAGATTCTGTATGGCTGCATTACAGTTTGATGCTGAAAGGTGGTTTCGTGTGTTAGCATGCTAACATTGGCTAATTAGAATTTAACACACACAACATCTGAGGCTGATGGGAATGTCATTAGTTTTGCAGGTATTTGGTCATAAATCAAAGTACTGGAGAAACTAAAACTTTTACCTGATGGTTAAACCTACAAATGTCAACCTCATAGTGGGGTGAGAAGAAAATCCGATGATCACCAAAGTCTTTAGGATGTATCATCTGTGGAACCATGAATGTCTTTACAAAATCTAATGGATTTCCATCCAACGATCATTGAGACATTTTAATCTGTGCCAAAGTGGTAAATAGCTAAGGCAACGCCACTGGTGCCAAATACAACCATGTGCATGAATCTCTAAAAAAAAAAAAGCTAAATTCATGTTTTAAAGGTCTGACCCAACCGGGCAAACTTCATCTGCTGATGAAGATCATGTGATCTTATAGAAAGCTGCTTCTACAACTTGACTTTATCAGATGTTGCCTCCATTCAGAGCTTCAAGGCCCCTGCTGTATTCACTCACTTCCCTCTCAGTGCACTATGGACGTACAAGATCATGTGCCAAGAACTAAGTGACCTCTCTGGCTCAGCAGATGGCTAACTAACCATTTAGGGAGCAACAATAGACGAGGCCTAAGCCACCACTGCCGGTTCATACGGGCTCTGGCACCAATGGCTCACAGCCAAGCAAGGCACGGCGCACACATTCAATCCAAGCTACAGCGTGAAGAAAGCCATCTTTAACCAAAGCCTGCTGCCCTGAGGGCTCAAACAAGAGCTGATGAGGAAGATCAAATCTAATTAAGGAACTTGCAGAGCTCTTATGGGGTTATGCCGCAGCCCAGTAAAACCCTCCAGGTCAATTTAAATTAAAAATAATCTACCTAGTCTTTCAGTGGCAGCTCTTGCTTTACAAGAATCCCCTATATGTGAAACAACTCCCATCTCCTGGGCCTGAACAGTGTCTCTGCTTTCAGGTTTGTGTGTGGGAAAGGAAACTAAGTCTCTAAAATCATCATTAGCTGGTTTAGGGCTGTCAAAAAAGGCCATTTTTGGGGGGATTATTATGACAGCTGCCTAGCTGCTGTTTTTGGGGAAACATGATGGAATTAAGTTGATGTAGTCTGATCACACTGCATATTTCCAGGCCACCATCAGAGCTTATCCTGCGGACAGTGAACCGACCCACCACGGGTCAATAAATTAAGCTTCCCAGTAGCTATGGAGGTTCTGGCATGAATTTTTCATTGTCAGCCCCAAGGCCGAGGGTCCTGCAGCCATGATCTTCTAATCATGTGGGGGTGCAAGGAGCTGCCTGGTTCCTCTGCATTTAGAGCTATGGTTGTTTGGGTGCTCAGTGGCATAGGTCAAGTCACTCAAAGGCTTTAGGCACAAACTCGTGCATTACATTGAGCAGAGTTCAAATGCACGTACTACTTGTGTGCAGATGTGTTTTAAGTACTAAAGTTTTAGCAGAAATGCCCGTGTTTGGGAAGTACCAAGAGTAAGACTGGTTAAAGGAGACTTGTATGGAGTTAGATTTGTCTCATTAATACCTGTAAATGCACAGAGGGTGATCTACAAATGTTTCTTGATCTGCGCACATTTCATAATTATGTGTGTGAACAGATCGACAATCTGTGTTGGATGGACAGGTTGAATGGTACCGACTTCTGGTCTATTTACAATTTATAAAATGCTGCACCCTGCTTTCGTCCCCCCAGCCCGCAACATGAATGTTTACTGTTGCCGTGGCAACGGATGCTGTTTCAGTAGTTAACGTTAGCTTTGTGCAATCTACATATCAACAATGAACAATAAAACTACAATATTACATTTCTAAACAAAAAGAGCTACCAACACCAACAGCTGTTCTATCAAAGACCTTAACCAGGGTGTTGCCACTTGTCATATCTTACAACAGTTAACGTAACATCACTGAAACGATGTAACCTAACTAAACATGATGTGGTCAGCACAGACATTACAACTACATTAGTAAGAGTACACTAATAATAAGATGTGAAGTGCTTTGTGACTTTAATCCTGCTCGAAAGAATAAATGTAAATATAAAGGATGAGTTGGCTGATAACTGCCAATTGAAGAAGCAGCCAAGCCACCGTGCCTTTCATACTCAAACAGAAATGTATACAAAAGTGTGTGCCAGATACATAGAACAAATAAACACACACTAATACTCACTGTATGACATTAACATAAAACAATGAATGCACGTTACTTATCGCTGATTATTATTAAAAAAAACAACAACAAAAAACAGCTCATAGAAAGACTGCGTGCTCTTACTTTCACATGCGGAAATGACATCATCAGCTGGGTGATCACGTGCTATCCGAAGATGGCCGAGTGATACGAGTGCATTTTCATTTGGACTGGCGGAAAGTTTGTCTCAAAAATTCGTGTGTGTAAAAAGCAAATCCACACGCATAGAACTGAGATCCACAAATATTTTTTCGATTCACAAATAAAAACTGAGTTCACAAATGCCTGTTCTAAAGTTGTAAATGTTAGGAATATATTCACAAATGCTTTTCATTTATTTGCAAATTAATTAAATGTATTCACAGATATTTTTTGTATTTGTGGAATGTGTTTTATATTTACAGATTACACATTTACACACAGATTGTCAATCTGTTCACACACATAATTATGAAACATGTGCAGATCAAGAAATATTTGTAGATCACCCTCTGTGCATTTACAGGTATTAATGAGACAAATCTAACTCCACAGACTTGGATTATGCTGCACGAGTTGTGTGAGAATTTCTAAACAGATGTTTTGATATAGTTTCACAGCCCGCTTTTACTTTAATTTATCAGGAATTTTCTACGTTTTGGATTCTTCCGAAAAACAAAGTTTCTTCACAATTTCAACATAACATGGGGGGACTGTCATTTTAGGCAGAACTGTCGCACCCTCCTCCACCCCGTTCATCTCCAGCCATCGTATCCAGAGTCCAAGACAAGCTTAACGAAGGCTCATTCCTTTGCTCATCGAGATTTCACCACCTCTACCACGACCAGCGTCTAGACCCCGGGGGATTTCTTATTTGACAATGGAGTTATCACCCATACCATCTCGAACGAGTCTAATCACCAAAGACTTCACATTTTTTCATTCGGATGTTCACATGCTAATAAATATTCTTTTCAGTAGGGACAAAATAAAGTTGAAGTTGGGGTTGTAACTGATATAAACAGTATATGGTCATTCTGTGGGTGAAGTATTCCTTTGAATATACTCAGTATTCAGTGAAGTGGTTTCATTCCCCCTCCCACCACTCTGAGCCACTCTCAAACTCTTCCTTTCCAGGAATTATTTCTGGTTATTCATGGTTCACTGGACCTCATTACTACGGCTACAGTTACACATACTTTGATAAATGCACTCATCGCTGATAGGAACTAAAACTGAGCTTCAGCTTATGAATGACGAAAATATTGGGCCACAGGTAACATAATATTTCAGTGGTCTTCAGTAAAGGGTTCTTGTAAGATAGCACTACATACTGAACACCACCCATCTCCCTGCTAGAAATGGTCCTGTCATCTGCAATCAATAGTTCCAACACAGATCTACAGCGCAGATAAGACGTGGCCGGCATGAATAGAGAGACAAGGAAAAGCTTTTTCAAAGTTGCAGACACAGGACCATCATGCTGTTTTGTCTACCTCCCACATGCAGTCACATGCCGCCGCAGACCCAGAGAGCTGCCTTCTATCTCTCTCTCTCTCTCTCTCTGTCTGTCTGTCTGCCTGTTTGGTTAAACCACCCTGAGCTGAGCAGCATCCCTCACCTCCGCGTGATCAGAATGCAGCGGACTGAGACGTCTCTATTCACACGTTAAACAGCTCAACATGATGTTCTAACTAACAGAGGCTTAACAACTTATTTCTAATAGTTATAATACTGCAATGGGAGGTGCATATTGAAAATTATTAGGAATATTTCAGGACTGTTTTAATGCAAATATGTAAGTTACATTCTTTGAAGACAAGAATCTAGTACATAGTAAAATCTGGACAGTGGGTTTAATACCTACACATTCATTCATTCATTTTCCATAACAGCTTATCCTGTTGGGGGTCGCAGGGGGGCTGGAGCCTATCCTAGCTGACATTGGGCGAGAAGCAGGGTTCACCTTGGACAGGTCACCAGACTATCACAGGGCTGACACATAGAGACAGACAACCATTCACACTCACATTCACACCTACGGGCAATTTAGAGTCACCGATTAACCTGCATGTCTTTGGACTGTGGGAGGAAGCTGGAGTACCTGGAGAAAAAGCTGACATGGCTCCCCCAACCCCAGGCTTGAACCCCCCACGCCAACTTTGAACCAGGAACCCTCTTGCTGTGAGGTGACAATGCTAACCACTGCACCGCCGGGCAAAGTAGGGCAAAATGCTCCCTAAAATACTACCTAATTTTCCTTTGGGAACAATTAAAATTTCAGTTTATTCATATCTGATTAATGAGACAATCAATATCAACAAAATGTCTCCTAAGCAGCAGTCCCACAAATTCCTTCTGTTAGACATGAATCATAAATCCACATCTCCCCTCTGGCACTGTTGTGTCTGATTCTCACAACAACACCAACTGTTTGGATACTTTGACTTCCTGGAAAACTCACTTTCTGGAAAGTAATAAATCTTTTACAACATTTTATCAGGTCTGTTTCAAAACATGACTCACGTGCCCCGACTGTCACTTCATCCAACTGACCCACGCCCACTTCATACCAGTGAAAGGAGGTCCGGGAAAATCACAAGTACAGATCTGTCATGTGAAATAACCAACAACTGTTATAGTTTATGGCAGAGGATTCATGTATCTCTCATAGTAGAAAACTTTTTAAGTCCTTTATAGTTGTAAAGTTCACCAGTATCATTCAATCAATCAATCAATCAATTTTATTTATAAAGCCCAATATCACAAATCACAATTTGCCTCACAGGGCTTTACAGCATACGACATCCCTCTGTCCTTAAGACCCTCACAGCAGATAAGGAAAAACTCCCCAAAAAAACCCTTTAACGGGGGAAAAAAAACGGTAGAAACCTTAGGAAGAGCAACTGAGGAGGGATCCCTCTTCCAGGACGGACAGACGTGCAATAGATGTCGTACAGAACAGATCAACATGATAAATTAACAGTAATCCATATGACACAGGGAGAGAGAGAGAGAGAGAGAGAGAGAGAGAGAGATATGCAGGTAATGACAGTATCTTACAACAACATTAATGGAAGTAATAATATTATAGTTATAGTTCTGGTTACTGCGGTACAATATGTTGAAAGTATGTATTAATACCTGGCAGTATACATGTGTGACAATAATCATATGTGTATAATAACAGAAGAAGTATGACTAATGACTAATGATGGCAGCAGCAGCAGGAGGCATCTGGCAGGACCACGGCAGCAGCACAACCACACACGTCACGCTGTCCAGGCACCGCTGTGATATGAGTTAATCTGAGAGACAGTGGAGCACAAAGGCTCCGGAGAAGAAGCCGAGTTAGTGACATCCAGAATGGCCGGGTTAGCTAGATGCAGTAATAGAATATGAGAGAGAGAGAGAGAGAGAGAGAGAGAGAGAAGGAGAGAAGGGGCCCGGTGTATTATAGAGGGGTCCTCCGGCAGACTAGGCCTAAGTCAGCCTAACTAAGGGCTGGTACAGGACAAGCCTGAGCCAGCCCTAACTATAAGCTTTATCAAAGAGGAAAGTCTTAAGTCTAGTCTTAAATGTGGAGACGGTGTCTGCCTCCCGGACCGTAACAGGAAGATGATTCCACAGGAGAGGAGCCTGATAGCTAAAGGCTCTGGCTCCTGATCTACTTTTGGAGACTTTACATTTCGAGACATTCACCATTACCTTTTTATGTTTTTTCTTTAATTTGTTCTCAAGACAGGTCTTAAGAAACATCTACGTCAGATTCATAACGTGTTCTTGAACCGCAGAATTGTTTGCACTTATGTTCTTATAATGATGATTCCTCTCATCCTTGCAAACTGAAAGCATGTGCCAGATTATCCTAATTAGCATAAGTAATGGTAAATGCCCCACAATTTTTCATATCAAATCAAATCAAATCAAATCAACTTTATTTATATGGCACTTTTCATACAACAGTAACACAAAGTGCCTCACAGAGGTTAAAAACAACAAAGATCCAAACAGAAAACAAAAAGAAAAGAGAAAACCCAACCCTCCCACCCAACAAAAAGCTATTTAGCTCATAAAATTGAGTTAGTAGCTAGGTAAGAATGATCTAAAACAGAGACATAAAATGCATCAAAACTAAAACTATAGGCTAACTAAATTAACAAAAGATAAAGGTTAAATGAGATAAGAAAGTAAAAAGAGGAAGGGTAAGAATATAAAAAATAAATAAAAAATAGATAATAGATGGATAAATCGGTTATAAGAGGAATTTAAAATAGATAAATAAAGAGATCAGTTAAAAGCCTGATTAAAAAGATGAGTCTTGAGCCTCTTTTTAAAAACATCAACAGTCTCTGCAGCTCTGAGGTTCTCCGGCAGGCTGTTCCACAATCGGGGGCCATAATAATTAAATGCCGCCTCCCCGTGTGTTTTAGTCCTAACTTGTGGTATGGTTAAAAGGCCAGTGCCGGAGGACCTCAGGGTCCGCGAGGGTTGATATGGTAAAAGCAGGTCAGATAAATAAGAAGGCCCAAAACCGTTAAGACATTTAAAAACTAATAAAAGAACCTTAAAATCGATCCTGAAGCGCACAGGGAGCCAATGCAGCAATTTTAAAACTGGTGTAAAAGGGCATAAGCCTGCCAAAGTGTGTCCACACAGAAACTGATAGAGAGAATTAAGGGTATGTCAAGAATGCCCAAACAAAAGTCTAAAGATGGTTGAGCACCGGACTCCAAACATGAAAAAAAAAAACTTAAATATTTCCGAAGTCGAGGTACCGCTGCAGAGAGTGACCACCAAACGAAAGTCATATTTAGTATCGCAGTAGTGGAGGTAAAATAACATAACAAAAACAACACATGGGATGCTAATGCTTATTCAGTGAGTGATGTATCTGGAGAAGAATGCACAACTGAAAAAAGGATTGTAATGGGACAGGCTCGCCCTAGTCACTCTGCAATTAGATCGACATGGTCCCGGAGGATGTATTCCCTCCTCAGGGCAGATCTGCAACATCTTGCAGCTGCAGTAAATATGTCACTGTGTGAGAAGATTTCGTGGTGCAGAAAAGGACCTACTGTACTCATAAATAAACAGGGTGATCAATCACTAATTATTGGGTGACCCGATTCCCAATTAACTTAACATGTGAAGTGTTAGTGTAGTGTTTATTTACTGTAAAGGCCACAGTGCTTTGTAAAATAATGAAAATAACGATTTAAAAATAAATAAGAAATTATCAAAACATTATTTTAATAACAAGAGCAAAATAACAAAACATTGGTAAATGCCAAAATCGTCTTGAAAACTATGTTAGTCGATTTTAATAAGAAACTTCCTCTTAAAAACAGTTGGTAAATGAGGCAGACGTGGTACCAGGCCATCACTTTGCAAGTCACAAGTAAGTCTCAAGTCTTGGTGCTCAGGTCCCGAGTCAAGTCCCAACTCATACACTTTGAGATTTGAGTCTTAAACAAGTCATAATGTGCTCTTCACCAAATGTAATGCCAGTTTAACAAGAGTAATAATATATTAAATTGACAAAAAAAAAAAAATGTTTTAATGTTTTTGTGTCTGTAATTTCTGACCTGCACATTTTGCAAACTGCAATTCCTTTATTTGTTGACCACCGCTTAGTTTTTGTACACAAAAAAAAAATTTCTTCTGTATTATTTTTTTCAACTGACACTCAGTAACTTAACATTAGCTCTTCATTGTTCTCTCCTGCAACTTGACTGGATGCTGTTGGATTGGTTCACACAAATAGGATTATCCTGGGAATGGCTTGCTTGGAAAGAATAGTGTTATTATTAGTTCATGGTGGATTATTGATCGAGTCTATCGGGCAAAGGCCTACAGACCCAATGTGTCAGGAGGCTCCCTGGCCTTCAATTGCAAAATGTCACTAAAATTAGGGGAAAGGTCCAAGTCAAGTTTAAAGTCTTTTTTGATCTTGTCAAGTCGAGTCTGAAGTCATCAAATGTGTGGCTTGAGTCTGATTTGAGTCCAGATCTCTGGAATGAGGCCCAAAGTCCTGACTGACAGTGCAGACTGCTTAGCAATGTATAGAAATCTGTAACAATAATTATAAACATGAAAAATAATAAAATAGTAGAAAGACAACATGAACACATTAGCAAACATTTTCTCCTATGTGGTTGCGGCTGACTGGTTTATGTAACAGGCCATAACACATAACCACAGATGAAGGAGACCCTTCATTCCTCTCCCCTCCCCCCCGACTGTATTGAGAAGCACCTGACTCCCACCAGCATAATGTACTTTGTGATTATGACTGAAAAAAGGCGCTAAGTCTACAAAGAATGCTAATGATTTTTAAGCCAAATCAAGCTTTCATAAAACAGACAGGATTTTTTTTCTCTCGTGCCTTTGAACGACACACGAATTTACGAGGTGGAGAACTGGACCTAGACTACACACACACACACACACACACACACACTCGAGGGATTTTACTAAAGCCAGAGACACTATAAGGAATGTGTAGTGACGCCTTTGCATGAGTGAGCGGGGGTCTTAAGATCTCCCACATCACCCTTTTTCCCAGCACGTGTAGGAGTCGCAGCCCCTCATGATGCTGACAATAGCACACTAAAGAGGTAATTATGGGAGATTTCTTTAATCCCATAGAGCCACAGGGTTAACAGTGATGGCCAACACACTCCACCATCCAGCCACAACCTTTGTGCCATATATTAAAAGGGATTCTTAAAGATATCAAAAAGAAAATCTGATTTAATTTCGGCTGAAGCTCCGCCTGGTGAGAAAGAGGGAACAAAACCCAAATGAACCTCTGACCTAGTTTGGAAAAATTCAGCACAAGGGCTTCATGAGGAAAGCAGCAGGTTAACCCTTCAAACAATAACCCTGATTCAGACGACAACATCTAATAAAGATTTATGAAGCACAAAAAAAATTATAAAGACATAGATGTCATTTTGAAATGATTAGAAACACTGCTTGTATCAATTTGTGTTGCACTTGTTTCTCTAAAACCTTTCAGATCCTGCTGTCGGCTCGGCTCGGCTACAGAATATTACATTTTAGAAAAACAACACACACACATTCTGGTACTTCTATCTTTGTGAGGACCCTGACCAACATTATGCATTCCCTGGCCCCTTACCCTTACCTTAAAGGGCCAGTGTGCAATATTTGGCATGGTTTATTGTCAATCTGAATCTGAATATTCTACCCATTAATATGTTTATATAAGTGTATAATCGCTATAAAATAAAATTTGTTTGGTTTTCGTAGCCTTATAATTATCATATATATATATATATATATATATATATATAGCAAAGGCCTTGCTTTAGAGAGGTGGCCATCTTGCGCCGCCATGTATGTACGGCAGACCGAACGGACAATCCAGCCAGCCAGAGAACGCGTTTCGCGTGTATAAATGAACCAACGAAGACAGCGGAAGGAAGGAAGGAGGAGGGAACAGCAGAGTAGAGAGAGTAGTGAAAAGTTTTTTTAGTTATAAAGTTTGCGAATGGACCACACTTACCACGCAACAGGAGAGAATGAACCTGAACCGTCATCTGCGAGGAAAAGAAGACGCAACTTCACTCCTTGTGATGCACTCTCTGCGGCGCTTTTCCTCCTGATGATATATCTCCCCAACGATGGTAGCAGTAGCACCGAATCCCATTCTGTGCATTCAGCCTCTCGTCGCGCCCGCTCAGCATCAAACACATGGAGTTCCTCATCTGTATGCTCCGGCTCAAACAGGTATGGCTCTGGGTCTGGGTCCGCTACAAGAAACTCTTCAAAATCGCGTTCAAAGTCGTCCATTGCAGCTACTATAGTCCGGAAATATCGCTAGGCTAAATAAACAGCTGAGCTCTGTTTACCGGCTACGCTGTCAGTCAGTGTGCGGGCTGGAGATTGGCGGAGCAGACAGGGGAGGGGGGGTCCCCACTCGGTATGGTAAACGAGTAGCCTATGTGTGTATGAAGTGTGTCTGTTACGCTAGAAGAGTCAGAGTTTGGGACTGAGTCTTTTACCCCCTGGAGTGTTACCGGAGTTTTTGGAGTGCTCAAATAAACTGGCCTTTTTCCTGAACGCTCCTCTGGTCTACGCGTGAGGGATTCATTACAATATCGTAACATGGTTTAGATTTCTAAATAAATATTCACCTCGTCACTAGATAGACCTACTCCTGAAAAACTTGTGCGCAAGGCTTTTTGTCCCTACGAGGCCGCCGTCATTTACCCAACGGGAGGGCTGAGTGAGTGAGCCCTGCAATCTAGAATTTGACCACTGATGTCACTGTTTTCAACCCATTTTACACACTGGCCCTATCACTGCGATTGCAACTTGTCCTACTTATCTAAGTAATTTACTTGAAGTTTGTTTTGCCAGTCAGTCATGTAATAAGTTGAGTTTAATGTATAATGTTATGCATTGCTTCTTTACGCTATCATTTTCTTCAGAGCTTAGCTTTCAGACAAAGGGGCAAAGGGGACAGATTGTGGACTGACTTACAGGTTTGGTGGGCGCGTCATGTTGCTAACTGGTGGGTCACATAGCTTTTCCATCCAAAAATATGTCTACTCAGGCTAAGGAGACCCAGCGTCACCATGGCTTTTTTGTCAAGTTTGTCCAACTTGGCTCCAGTAACTATGAGAAGTGGGATTAAGATCAGTCAGCTGTCACCATAACCTTAATACCAAGGCTTAACACTCAAATAGGCCTCGAAAGCTTTGAGGAGCGGCCAAATGTCCTCACTTTCCAAAAATGTCCTCACTGTTTGTTAAAAAACATGTTAAGGTCCTCATTATGTACCAAGTACAAGTACAAACACACACACACACACACACACACACACACACATAATCATTCTAAGTAAATGTTCCATCATTTTAACAACACAGAAGGCATTCCTCTTTTTTCATTTGAATTTATTAACAGAAATGTATTAACATTTAATATGCAGGAATGAGACCTTCTGTGAATACATGGCACAATCATATTATATACATTCTTTAAGGAGACAGTGCACAAACATGGTGGAGGGAGGGGTAAATACGGGAGCTGTAAAATGACCCTTCGGTGGGCTCTGACTGACGTGAGCCGAGTGAGAAACACAGACTTTTTTAAGTTAAAAATGTTGGGTTTTTTTTTATAAAGAAACACGGTTGTTACCAAGAAACAAAAAGTAATACTACTGTTTTGTCGCACATCAATTTCTATATACAAACTAGGGACAGGTAATTCACACAAACCAGAGGGAGAAATCTACCACAGTGCTAGGCTGGAGCCGTTTTATTTTTTTAACTGTAACAATATACATAATTTCCATGTAACACAACAATTACATGTGCAGCTGATCACCCCACATTATTTTAAAGAAACTAAATCAGAGCAAACCTGTGTTTGTTCCTCTCTTTAGCTTATAATGCTTTTAAAGCTCATTGCACGTTTTTCCCCCACAGACGTTTGTGTCTTAGTAGAATGCCTGTTTGAATGTGTGTATTAATAGGTGAGATTAAGGCAGTCTCTTTGTGGCAGCTCTTCTTAGACTCGTCCTTCTATAATGGTCGGAGTTCAGTGTCCTGTTAAGTAGTCCTGGGTGGAGTCCGAAGCGAAGGAGTCTGCGTCCTCGTTGTCCGAGTCTTCGCTGCTGTCGTCAGCGGCAGGCTCCCCGGACAGGGCGATGCGGGCGTAGTCGTCGGTGTCGATAGACTTGCAGAAGTGAATGGCGTATTTCAGTTTTTCCTCCAGCACCTGTTTACACGAGTACCTGGGCAGCTTCAGCAGGAAGAAGCACGTGTAGGACTCAGGCAGGAAGTGGTCAGGAGGGTTGTACTTATCCAGCACCTGCGGACAGAGAAGATCACATTATTAGATCTCCGAATCAGGCCAATATAAAGCTGGATTTATAATTCTGAATTAAAGGGCTACACCACATCTACAGTGGCTAAATGTGTACCCAACTGCAGGACAATTGACTCTTTGTGTAGACTACAAATACAGCTTTATGCCCTGTTTACATTTGGTTTTCAAGTGTGTTTTGGTGAGCCGAACAGAAGTGGACAGTTGAGACACTTCTGCAGTCCCACCTGTGTCAATCATGTGTCTCCAGCTTACCGTTTGTGTTCAGATTTTGTGTTCACGTAAAGGTCAAAGGTCCCTGCACACAGTTATTGCATCTACTTCTACGATTCATTTTCGATTCAAAAATTTTTGTACTGTCAAATTATTCTTTAAAAGAGGTACACTTCACTGGATTTTTTCCTTCAAACAACAATGTACGGACTCATACAGAAGTAATCCCCCTCAATCATCACTTACGACCCACTAGAGATCGCGGACACAGTACCCAAAAAAAACACCCACAGTTAAAGCAATTCTAAACACCAAGCTGGGCCGACAGTTCCCGAATAGTATACCTTTTAAAAAAATGGTCTATACAGTATCAAGTGTATTATAATAGCTGTAATGTTTTGGAATGCACCACAGGAGGGCCATATTTCAATAATTCATTTAAAATGTAAAATATAACTCATATCTCCAGTCCCTTGGGAACAAAAAGAAGAGCCACAAGATGACAGGAGGATACTTTACAACAACAGCTTGAGTTTCCTCACCTGCAAAAAGCCACCAGGCTTCACTTTCACTAGCTTAGCCTATAAACCGCAGTTTTTCTGTCAAAAATATGTTCGTTGTTTATGTATCTTCTGTGAATCGGGAGGATTTTCCAGTGCTGTTGTTTCTTTGTCATCTCTGACTTCGGTGGTAGCCATGGTGACTGGAAAAGTGTAGCTGCAGGCTACCGATAAGCTACACTGTGTCATCTGTGTGGTGTGATTTTGTTTTGTAGGGGGTTGAAAATCCTGCTGAATCATGACACTCCTATGATGGATGGTCATGCAACATGGTCACAAAATGGGCAAGGCACAGAGCGTCAGCGTACTGTCACCAAAACAACGGCCAAAAACTGCACTGACGATGTATATTCCTGTTACATCCTTGGTGGGGACACACTAGCATTTACACTACAAAAGATATGTGACCAAATGAGTCCCAGACCACCTCGGCAAGCAGTTTGAGTGATCAGATCAAAATATGTCTTGGTAGTTGTTTTCACATGTATTTAGCATTGTCCACATGTGATCTCCCAAGATAGATTTTTAAACTAAGTGTGAACAGTGTTTACTGTCTATAACAAATAACTCTGACTTTAAAAGAATAGTTTGACATTTTGGGAAATGCTCTTATTTGTTTTCTGTTTTTTACCAATAGTCAGATGAGAAGATGAAAACCACTCTTGTATCTGTAAATATAAAGCTGCAGCTAGTTAGCTTAGCTTCGCATAAAGACTGGAAACGGGAGGGAAACAGCTAGCCTGTCTCTGTCCAAAGGTAACAAAATCCACCCCTAAAGCTCCCTAATATATACGTTATATCTTGCATTAATATTCATAAAAAAAAATCAAAGTTTAAAAATGACGTTGTGGTTTTACGTGCTAAACTATTTCCTTGCTGAGCACAGTGACCTCCTGAAGTCTCCACTGGCTGCCTGGCAATTGCATAGAAATAACAAAGCTCCAGGAAGTAGGGCTGCAACGATTATACAACAATCTACCATCATAACGAAAATATTTTAGTTGATAGGTGTACTTGAACAGATACCAAAACATTTTATAACAAGCCTTACTGGTTGCAGCAGGAAAGAGAAAATATTCAAGACTTTCGCGAATCACATTCAAGACTTTCTAAAACCTTCTCAGGCTTCTGTGGTCACATTTCAGCTTCTTACCTGCACAACAAAATCCCGCCCACGGAAGTCAGCGATGGTGCGTGGCAGGCGCGTGCGACCCCAGACAAACCTCAGGAAAAGAGACCTCTCTGTGTTGGAGAAAGACTCCATCACTTCCCAGAACCACTGGATGAGCGAAGATGTCGGCTCCACTCCCTTGTAGGTTGCCACTGACTTAAGCAGG
Source organism: Epinephelus fuscoguttatus (assembly GCF_011397635.1). NCBI lineage: Eukaryota > Metazoa > Chordata > Actinopteri > Perciformes > Serranidae > Epinephelus > Epinephelus fuscoguttatus. Next base: position 38,630,213 of record NC_064761.1, read on the forward strand.
TGGAGGGGGATGTCCGGGCTTCCACACACCTGAGGGGAGGAAATATTTACTCTCAAACCAGCACACAGCCAGAGGATAGAAGCAATGACACAACCTTAAAACTGCCTCCACTAACCATAGTTTCCAGTTCGTAGCCGGTGAAAAGCGAGAGCAAGGGAACGGGAACTACTCGAGCCATTCCCTCGCGCACAGCAGACACCTGCTCGTCAAACTCATGGAGCCTGAAGGGTGAAAAGAACGAACAACATAAAGCTAAACACAAACACACATTGGAAAGTGTACATTTTGATTCAGCAGGATTTCTTACCTGTAGTTAATTGCCAAGCGGACATATTCTGCACGGTTCTCCAGGGTGATGTGGGAGTACTTGGAGCTGAGCTGGATGTCCTGGCCGCTGGCGTTGGGCACTGTGAAGGGCAGGGTCATGGCCTCAAACTCCTCAGCTGTGGCCTCGTTGTCCCGGATGTACATCAAGCCAGGAATAAAGTCCTTATCAACCTGGAGGAACAGAGCAGATCAACACTTAATATTACATCCATTTGTCCCTTAAAAAGGATAGTTTGGATCTTCTGAAGTGGCATTATACAAAGCACTTATCCATAGTCAGTTTATTGGAGCTGCTGGTTTACCACTGCTTTGATCAGTTAGATTGTGACTGGTGTTTTAAAGGGTTAGTCACACATTTACAGTAATAAAGTAACTGGTCGAGGTGGTGGTAAACCAGCAGCTCATGTGTTCATCGAGGTGAAATTACTGTTTATGACAAGTTGATAGATAAAGGCTTCAGTTCCCTGTTGGAAATTGCTGCCTGACATCAAGGTTAAGCAGTGAAAATACTTTAAATAAAGCATACATTTAAACTCATATTGATTTTTTTTAGGTGGCTACAATATGTTGTGCTGCTGCCCCTGTCCATAGCAGTACATTGCTTAGCCTCTGTTGTGGTACTCCTGCCTTCTTCTCCAAACTAAAGGCGTGCCAACCGCCATTTACAGCAGGTAATGCATTGGCTATGAATAAGTGCATCATACAATCCAAACTATCCCTAATGTATCGTATCACATGGTGTATGCATTTGTCTATTTGTATTTACGCATGAGTGTGCTCACGCCCTCATGCTCACAACACAGTTCCCGTGAGCTCCACAACAATTCCACTCTTTTTGTGAGTCTTATGCTGGATTTATTTACCATCTAACCTTTCTTGTATCTCAAGGGCATAACCACAGAACAAGAGCAGCTCTGTTAGAGAAAAGGGGCCTTTTTTTCACTCTGGTATTCTCTCAATGATGGTTCAGGAGCTCATGATCACAGCGTGAGGGCAGGAGTGGACTCACGCCATCAACAAATGCTGAGACGTGGCTCATGACTTCTTTGACTAAAATCAATGCAGAGTTTAATCTTTCTGAAGAGCAGGTACAGTACGAGTTAACAGAAGTGTTTCTGGCTGTAGAACTGAGGGAGAGCACAGGGAGCTGATGGGCTTAAGGTTTAATCTGAGGAGGAATGTATAGGAATGTGTTCTTTTTGCAGGTTATAATGCAGATCATGAGGATTTGAAATGTTATATAATGTGTGACATAAAGAGAGGCATGCCTTCTTGTAGATGGTAGGTAGATAGACACAAGTACAGTGCATGTGACTTCAAGAATACAGAACATTTTTCTGTCAGGTTTGTTCATACAAGTGTCAAATTTACCAGTCTGTATTAAAGGGACAGTTCACCCCTAAATCAAAAATATATGTATTTTCCCTGTAGTCCTTTTTAGCGGTCTAGATCGTTTTGGTTTGAGTTACGGAGTGTCGGAGATATCGGTTGTAGAGATGTCTGCCTTCTCTCCAGTATAGTGGAATTAGATCTCAGCTTGTGGTGCTCAAAGCACCAAAAACACATTATAAGCAGTTTCATGTAGGAACTACTTTTTTGTACTGAACTACACCTGCCAACTATATTCACGCACAGAAGGACGCACAAGGAAGTACATCTACTCATGGACGAGAGGCTCACGCCCGTGACAGTGTGAGACATAAACTTAAATGGCATCTTCCTCGGCTGAGCTGTAATGTCAGCTAGCTCAGGTGAGGAAGCACACGTCTCTCGTCCATGAGTAGATGCACGCTTCCTTCTGCACAGTGATACGGTTAGCAAGTGTAGTTATGTAGGAAGATAATAATTCCTACATGACACCGCTCATAATAAGGTCTGTGGATTATCTTGAGTAACCAGTTCATGATTTCTGGAAAGAGACATTGCTGCTGAGGTTTTTGGATGTATTTTGTTGGTGCTTTAAGCACGTTAAACTGAGTGTCATCTAGTTCCATTATATTGGAGAGAAGGCAGACATCTCTGCAACCAGTATCTCCGACACAAGGGCAACTCACATCAAAACAATTCAGATTAATGAATAGCAGTACAGGCAAGAGGAAAAATATGTATTATTGATTTAGGGGAGAACTGTCCCTTTAACTGCACAAACTTGATGCAGATTGCTGTATTGACCGGATAAATGCCACCATGTGCAACTTTTTCTGAGATGAGACTGACACAAGTGAATTACTATAAGAGGATATCTGTTCCGAATTTCACAGTCAAGAGCTTCAACTCCTGCTGCCATATATCAGAAGACAAAAAGATAAGAAACTTTAGTTTGTGAGTGTCAGCAGTGAAACTCCCTATGACATGTCATCGAAGCAGCGCCGTATTGTTACATGAGTAAAGACGGGATGACGTTAGCTGTTAAAGAACGAGAGGAAAGACCTGATCCCAGGTTACATGTCTCGGGTAAACAACACAATACAACACCTTTTAAGCATCCTGTGCATTGACAGACAGCTTAGAGTCAAAAATCACACTTAGATAACAGACTTAACATTATTAGATAAGGCTCCCAGACAAGACAAGAAACTGTTAATAATGCAAGTGCTGGGGCCAGGAACAGGAGGGGTAATTATAATGATCTCCCATTTTGAGTCATTAACATGCAGGAACATTTTGGAAATCCAATTCCAAATCCCAGTAAGGCAGGACACACTGACGGAGCCAGGATCTTTCAGGATATACAGTTGTATATCATCCACATAAGACAAATCCATATATGACAATGCAACAGAGGACGTGCTAGTAAACAGTTAAACTCACGGTTGTATGCCTCTGCTAACCAGTCAAGTTGCAGTTTACAGCCATATGTGTCCACACTCATATAATATGAGGTGAAGACTTTGAAGGATTTTAATAAATATTATGTGTATTTTTATCACTATACTGACATGTGTAATTCCAGTGAATACTTTCAACTGAGAAACACAATGTCTTCACTTAGAGACTATTTTACAGAGGACTTATAGAGAGCTTCTTCACGTGGTACATCAATCACCACCTGCAGCTCAATATCAGTGAAACCAAAGAGCTTGTGGTGGAGTTCCACAGGAACTGGATAGAACAGAGTTATAGCCATGACCGTAGACAATGCTTCAAGTATGGATGAAAGCCACATATTCTAAAACCTGGATGCTTCACACAGAGAAGATCTACACAACCAGCACTGTTTCGAGGAACACCCAAGATATTAGCATCACTCATTAAGTATCTGACCAAATCTCTCCCCTTGTGCTATGCCGCCATGGCGTTAATAAGATAAGTGTTTTTGCAACGTAATGATGTCACAGTGAAGCAGATATTTGACTATGGCTGTACCCAACCCAGAATTATCTCAGTCAAATCAGTTTTGGCTGTTCAATACCCATATCCGACTATTCCTTTCTTTTTTTCCCATACAGAGTTTAAGAGTTTTAACAGGGTTTGGCAGGATGTTCAGGATGGCAGTAACGTTCATGTGATATAGTAAACAAGCCTATCTGGCTCTCCAAGCTAATGCGAGCTAACTATGCTAACGTTGGATCTGAGATGTGCCACAACACTTTTGGCCAATTCTAGATATCAAACAAAAGCCAGAGACTATATTTAGCTGCTGTGAGCTGTAAATTCACAGCAGATATGACTTTATCTCGGAGCCCAATGGGCAAAGCCTCGCTTCCTCCAGGCAGCTGCCCCCAACTACCTCAGTTTCGTCCTGGGTCTGGGTACACACCTGCTTGTACCAGAGCGTGGTACTGACTGACAGTGGGGAAAAAACTGCTCAACTTAAATCAACTGAGTGGTTGCTTTTAAGCCCAGTTCAGACCAAAGTTTTCCGACGAGACGAGCTGATTCAGTCTAATGTCTAAATCACTGAAGAACAGTTCTGCACATAAGAGTGGTTCTTGCTTGTGGCCAGTTGTTTGAAAAGTCACATTTTCACATTCAATCAATCATCATCAGCATGCACTACACACACACTGAGGGCCCTTATTGTGTACAGAGGAGCAAGGCTGTGTACGTACCTCACTGAGGTCAGCGATGGTCAGGTTCATGCCTGCCAGCTGTTTCCATACCGGCTCTGCCAGATTCAGACTAAGAGGGCTTCCAGTCCGGATTGCAATGCCCAGGAGCACTCCTGCAGACACAGCAAGGCAGAGCGTATTACCCATAGATCAAACAACAACAATCATCTGTCACTGTGCACTTTGCAGCAAAAAAAAAAAAAAAAAAGTGTAAATACCTATAATAAATGAAGCACACTCAACCGTTCAGGCCAGGTGTTTTATCAGCGAAAACACACATGAAGCATTTGTACATTTTAAAATAAACATGCATATTTTCAGTTTTTGTTTATCAAGGATTAACACCCCACAAGACCTGACTGGGAGATTAACTGGATTATACCTAGGAAGCGGAACATGCTCATGTGAAGAGGGGACTTGGCTGCAGGGTTGAGCAGGAAACAGTCCCTGTTGGCCCCTGACTCGTCGCGTCCGTTGGGGGTGACGATGAGCAACGGGGTCAGGGCGTTCTGCAGCTCCTCACACATTTCTGCGATGGACTCGCTGTAGCCTCCACCACAGTCGTCCACAGACTCCCCTGAGATGGTAAAAACAAAAGAACTTAAAACATTCAGGCTGAGGAAATGCACATAGTTTTGCTTAAAATGTTACTTCCTCATACTGTCCTGCACCTGCACCCCCACCCCTGTCTCTTTGAGCCACCCTCCAGAAAAACCCCAGTCTGCTCTGCTTGGTCAGCGTCTGCTCTTCTGTATCTCTACATCTCTGCACTGTCATGGCAGCCAGAGAGCAGCTGTGACAAGGAAAGGGAGCACTTCTCTACCGTGAAAATTCACTAATAAAAGCTTCTAAACCAAAATTTTCACAGTCAGAGTAAGATTATATGTTTCCCACATGTTAGCATGTAGCTACCTGTGGAAGTGTATGTAATGAAAGAAAAAGAAATTGTCGCACGTATAAAAATAAACACAACCTTGCATTGTGCCAATCACACCAAGTCCAGAACTTTTGTCTGTCATTGAAGTTTTGAGAGCAGGTTCAATTTTCTGCGTTTTTCGCATCTGTCAGAAGCCTTCAGAGACGTTTGACCAAGAATCAGTGAAGAACAGCTGCGTCCAGACAAAGGAACAGGCCGCCCAGAATCATTTCCTAACTCAAGACACTGTAACACCTACCCACAAATTTGACCTTCCACACTCGGTGAGGAAGCAGCAGGCTGTCTGGGCTGAACGAACTCATTTTGGCACACATCTGCCCAAATACAGACTTGGTTCCATCTGGGCCAGCCAGGCCTCCTTTGCTCCGGGAACGCTTCACCTGCAGGGTGAAGAAGAAGAAAAAAGATGGTTTGATTTGTGTATGTTCTGTGCTTAACAACTTCCTGCCAGACAGAGAGGATGTGCTGATGGGCATGAACTCCTGGTTATGAAAGCTCTCTGCACCACTGATACGACCACAGCTATGTGAGGGGAAGGGGTGTGTGTGTGAAGAGGCAGTGGCCCGAACTGAGACTCTATGTGGAGTAAAGTCAAAAACTCAATCCAGGAACCCCTGCAGACAGGCTGGAGCACAGATCACACACACCACAAAAAAATCCCCTTATGAAAGAATCACATGTAATGCTCAGGAGCCTGTCTGGAACATAGCCTGACAGTGAGAGGAGGAGGAGGGGAGGGAGCTACAGTAAAAGTGAGCAGGAGAGTCCAAGAAAGATTAAAGTGAGTGTGAAACAGAGTATGAGCAGGCAGTTGTTAAAAATGTGTGTTATTTTCATGTATTTCCCACTGTACCTGTATCCTGTTGAGCTCCACCACAGGTCCGTGCTGTCTGTCCCTCACCATCGTGGCTTGAACCACCTTCCTGAAAGCTGCTTCCTGTTCACAGACATAAAGAGTGTATTTAAATAAATTCCACAAGCACCGTGCAGACATTTTTCTGGGATAAAAAGTCATTCTCTCATTCATTGTACCTTGCCCTGGGAGATGAGGATGCCTCTGAGCGTGTCGAAGCCCACTGAGGGTCCGTGGCCAGTCTGACCAAGTCGGCCCTCCAGGTCAAACATGGGTATACACGGGCAGAAGAGCTCCGAGATGTGGTGCAGCAGCAGCAGCCTGTTCCTCAGGGCCATGATGGGGATCTCCTGCAGGTGGTTGTACTCCATGGGAACCTTTAACACACCACAAAGACAGTGAGACATCAACAGCATGATGGGCATTTGAAGGTCTGCAAGCGACATTGATTTAATGATGCGTCTGTCTGCAAAGCATTACTGCCATCTACTGGAGCATGTGGACAGAGAAGTCATTTTGTAGTATACAAAGACTGACAGTTACGTTTCTTTCAAAGTAAACAGTACCTGTGCAGGCAGTTTCCCAGCATTGGTGGGCTTACTGGTGGACCAGGCGAGGGTGTGAGCAGAACCACAAGCCACCCTGTTGATCTTCTTGCCCTGCAGTGCAGCCACCAGCCGTGGCCTCTGGATGGCATTCGTGGTCCCGTCTCCCAGCTGGCCCTCATCATTGTCACCCCATGTGTACACTTCTCCTGAGCCAAACACAACAAAGCCGTTCTGTAAAGCTGCAATCCAACCGGACTTAGCTGAACTGTTGGGACTCGATGATACCAACTGGCCAGATGGCAAGGAGAACTTGGACAATAAACAGATCTGAAATAAACTGACAAATGCATATGTGGGGGAGTGTGTACAAAAAGGAGATCACGCATAAAGTGGTCGATCCTACCATCCTCTGTGCAGCACACACAGTGCAGTGACCCTGTGGCGATGGCAATGACTTTCTTCCCTTGCAGCCCCTGAACCTGTCGGGGTCGTCGTACGTGGTCATCAGAGCCATGGCCCAGCCGATGATAGTCCCCTTTCCCCCTGGGAATGACATGATGCATTACACACAACTGAGCCATCTCATCTTTAACAACAACAGTGATACAAGAGGCCATGACAGATCTACTCTGCACCGCGCTGTACTTACCATGTGTACACTGCCCCAGACTTGGTAAGAGCCACAGAAAACTGAGAGCCACACTCCACTTTGACCACCCCGAGGCCGGTGAGAGAGTCAATCTAAAAACAAGACATTAATTCATTGTGAAGAACCCATCAGCTGTCTTCGATTAGCCATTCATCCAGCTACAATGCACATAGATTGCGTCTCAAGGATATGATCTTGTTGAGTGGTTTTAGTGGTATTAGCGGTTAGCAGTGTTGTAGATAGAGGTCAGAAGGCTCCATCTACACCAACTGCTATGTTTAGCTGTTCTCAGGATGGGGAGAGTCAGCTGACGCAATGTTAGTATAAATAGCGAATGAAACTCCACATAGGAAGGCGGATGAAACAAACACAGGACTTTCACCATGGAGAGAGGAGTTCATGTCTCGTGTGAAACCAAAAGTCAGCACTGAGTGATTTTAAGTATGTGGAGTGTGTCATGTAAGATATGTGACATACATGTTTTTTTTTTTGTTTTTTGTTTTGTTTTTTTTACACCCAACCATGTAGTCTTTGTACCTAAGCCTTACAAAAGTGGAAGTCAAAGTGAGAGCTAATTAACCTGTTTCCAACAGCTGCTTAATAAGCTGAAAACTGCAATCTGAAAATATAAGCCGGTGTAGCAGGAGTCTTCTAACCCAGTAGTTCCCAACTGGTGGTTCGTGGTCCAAAAGGGGGTCATGGATCCATTCTGAATGGACTGCAGGTGACTTGCAAATATGTTAAGTTTGTGTAAAAAAAAAAAAAAAAAAAATATTTTAAGAACAGTGAACTTCCGGCACAGAGCTTTTATTTTGAAGTGCCAACTCCTGCTGTAGAACAAGTGACAGCTACTTCACAGAGACAGCAATCTAGCTCGACAACATGGCCAAAGCAAGTATGACACTGAATGTATTAAACTGTGTGGACTTTGAGCTTACAAGCAGTATCAGATGCTCGGATTCTTACAACTTTGAAACAGCTGTTGAAGAGGAAGTTGTAAATTTCTGCATGTGAGATTCTTAATACACATATTCACCAGTCTCGGCAAGAAATAGTCTGGCACATAACTCCCCATGAAACTGCAGCTCATCATTTTCACAATTCTGTTTATTTTGGTTTTGTTCTTTTTACGAATTATGACTGGTAATTAATGAGCTTCAGGTGTGCTGGTCAGAGGGGTTTTTTTATTTTTGGATGCTGCCTGGCTAGCTGTTTCCAGTCTTTATGCTAAGCTCAGATGAGCATATCCTGACTGTAGCTTCAAATTTAGCTCAAAGCTCAAGCGCGGGACTTTTACATATGAATGAACATTTGTTATATAGTGTAATAACTCTCACTGCCTGAAGAGGGAGACAAAAGTTCCACACCCCAGCTTTAAGAAAAGGTATGGATTTTCTCATCTTAACTCTTGACAATCAAGTGAAAAAGGGTATTTCCCAAGATGTCAGTCTCTTCCTTTATTCCTTATCTACAACCAGGTAAAAGTTTTTAAGCTAGCACTGAATGTATGTTGTAAGTTACATATGTGGCGACTGATCTTACAGGAAACACTTATTTGAAGCATTTGACACTGTTTTTCTCATCTTGTGTTCTTTAACATAATCTGATCTCCAAGAGAAACAAGACATGAGTGTAAACGCTTCTGCCGACCTTCAGTGCACACTGTTGTGTAAATTGCCTTACCTTCATGGGGATTTTGCAGCCATCGCTGCCTCCCCGGCCCAATTTGCCGTAGTCCCCGTCTCCCCAGGACCAGACCATGTCATCGTCTGTTAGACACAGTGTCTGGGCGTCCCCGCTGCCACAGGCCACATCAATGACCCTGTGACCCTGCAGTGCATCCACCTGGATAAACCACACAGACACAAACATCAGCTTCACCGCTCCGTGATTGTCTGAGAAAGCTTGTCAGACGGAGGCTGAGTAAACAGTTTGATTCCTGTCCAAACACCCACAGACATATTTGTCGCTGAAACACTTCAGGTTGACAGCTATTTCTTTGGGACTTTTCAGTGTACTGACAAACTTTTAGGGGACTATATATGTATCAGCATGGTATTTTGAGTTGTGTGAGCTACATGATCACTGACCAGCTTGGGTTTGAGTTGGTCCTCGCTGTCCCCGTGACCCAGTCGTCCATAGCGACCCTTGCCCCAGGTGAAGAGCTCTCCACTGGCAGTGATGCAGGCGCTGTGCGCCCCTCCGGCTGCGATATCCACCACTTCCACTCCCCTCAAGGACTCAATTACTCGAGGACGGTCACAGGGGCTGAAGTCAAGAGGAGTCATTGTTACTATAAAAACACAATCCTTTAATCCTTAATTCTCATAGTGTCATGGATTTATATTGACATTATGTGTTTGAGACTAGGGCTGCACAATATATCATTTTTTTTAAATCGCCATCATGTCAATTTGCGTCATGAAGACATCATGAAAGACTCTGAGTGATACTGCACTATAGAATATAGTAACAATTAATTAAAGTACATTCTGTCTATAGGCGCTACTTTGCCTCATCACACCATGCTGTTAACTGTGTGGCCAATCAGACACCTCGTCGTTAACAGGGTCCAACAATATGGATTGCCTGATGGCCCTGGGCCAGAAAAAGTTATGGTGGGCCAATAAATCAAATCAGTCAGTTGCCTGATCGGGCCAGTGCTCAAAGAGGTGAGCAAGGGAGCAACGTCACTACATCTGCCCTTCTCTCAAAGACTTCACTCTGCCTGTGTCTGTCTTAACGGAAGTTGAGTGTGCCTACGACAGACACAGGCAGGCTTTTTTACTTCATCGACAGAATGGCAGTCAATCCTAAAACAAGATGAAACACAGAAAAACATCCATTGCATCTTGGAGAAAAACCTGAAAGACTGGGTTGAGAATGATGACGGGTGTTTTAGGAGTGTGTGTAACAAGTGTGTGGCTTAGTGTGAGAGACAGAGAAAGTCATGATGGATACGTTTAGAGCAGACAGCTACTGACAATTGGAGCAGAGAAGAAATCCAAAGTTGTCAACTGGTAGTAAATGTACAGTACAGGTTTCAGTTTAATCATAAATAACCACTGCAGCTCCACAAGACATTATCGCATATCGTGTATTTTCCTCATATCGTGCAGCCCTATTCAGAACTGAAAATTGAAGGTGCAATGTTTTGTGTTTGATTCAGTCTTGACCTTCTGTTCCCATGGCCAAGTTTTCCATCCTCAGCCTCTCCCCATGAGTAGACTTCTCCCTCAGAGGACAGCGCCAGGCAGTGCTTCCCTCCAGAGTTTACAGCCACTTTCCTGATGAAGACATGTTGGATGGACTCCAGCAGAGTCGGGGTGGACACAGAATCTGTGCCTCCAATGCCCAATCTGCCCCCAGCTCCATATCCTGTCGCATACAGCTAAGGATCAAGATAAAGTATATTAGTGTGACAATAAATTACATCTTCCTGGAACTCATCAGATTGACATGATTGATCAAAACTCTTGCTACAGCCACAAAAGCTGCAGTGTGCAGCCACACAGCTTGTGTTAAATACTGCAGTCTGACAAAAGGAGAGACAGACCTTTCCATCAGCTGTGACAGCAAACAGAGTCTGCTCCCCGCCGATAAGCTGCACTGGCCGCAGTGTGGCAAGGGCTTCAGTGGGAGTGGGCACTTTGACCTTTGCTCCCTCAATGCCCCCCAGCTGACCTCTGTGGTTGTGGCCCCAGCCGTAGATGGTGCCGCTCCCACCAGCCGAGAGGGTCCAGTCGTCCGGTCGTCGGTTCATCCACTGTACAAGCTGCTCGTCGTGCTCACGCTTGAACAATTCGTGACTCTCGTGGAGGCCATTCATGCTCTCGTGATCGGCCATAAGCTCACGAATTTTCTTTGTAACCTTCAAAGGGACAGGAATAATGGAGGAAAACGGATTAAGAACATTCTCATGTCAATGTGTGATGAAGAAAAGTGAGCACGGACAGCATAGCCTGGCACGCTCACCTCATCCAGGAAGGGTCTTGGTAGAGACGTTCTCTTGTCCAGAGCCACAGCGACTCTGGAGGCAGTGCAGTATCGGCGGAACCAAGCCCACTTATGAGTCTCAGCGCAGCAGGGTAAAGTATCAAGCTCAAGATCACAGGCAAGAGCAACCAAGACCTGAACAAAATGTTAATATTAGCCTCTCTATTGAGCTTTAAAAATCCAATAGACTTCCAACTTATAATGTCAATGTGATCGTAAGGAAACAATTCTGAGCATACCTTGAAAAATGGACTATGAAGCAGCTGCTTTCCTCCTCTGACTATGGGGTCCTCATACTCATACTGCCTCTGCAGAGCTTCTGGCAGCCCCTTCACTAAAGCAGCCAGCGCACTGCCTGTGAAACTCTGGTAGAAAGTAGATCATCAATCAATGACATCATTATTAATAATATGGGCCTCATTTTACTAAATAAGGGCTCCATTAAAAAAAACAGTTCTTAAGAGGAAGCCATAGATAAGTTAGCTTATACAAGTGCATCCCTCTCAGTAATTCAGGTACCACAACAAAATTAAATTATCAACCTGAATATATCTGTTTGTACATGATGAGTGACCAGATATGACATTAACACTGAAAAGAAATGAGGTAGCATTTATAAGGGTGACACACTAGCAAAATATGTTCAGCTTTGAAACCAAACAGTAATAACCACAGCCATGTTTTATTCAGGAATCTTTCACTGCAATATTTATCACAAATGTCATGGAAATAACTTTTTTCATTATCATTATATATCATGGACTGTATCTAAAGATGGACGACATGACAGCTCCCCGAAAGTAAGGCATCATCTTGATCGCCCTCTGGTGGCTGGCTGCAGTATAGGTCATAAACCCTGCACCATCCATGCCGGCAGATGAGATATAGGCCAAAATGAAAACTCAAAGTAAATGTCAAGTCAGTTTTTCCCAAAGATGTCTGCTGTCATTTTAGGTAGATCTTATCACACTGATTCTTTTAAGTTTGGTTTGAGGTATTTGATGCTATAAAAAGGGTGTTTGACATCATGATTGACAACTGTATGTGCCAATTAATGTGCTTGCGATTGAGTCTGACTGCAGAGATCATGACTGTTCAGACTCTGGCTCCAAATGACATCACCAGCGCAAGATGGCAACGGCCGTATCCGGCATGTTTTGGCTTCATTTTTGTACAGTGGGACAAAGTGAAGACGCATTGTCCTTCTTTATTTACAGTCATTGTTATGAATACCCAGTAAATACTATAGTTAAGATGTTTAGTATGTTTCACCTTCTGGTATCTCACTGTACTCACCATAGAGCGAGCCTCGCCCTCACTGTCACCCAGCAGCCTGTTTATGTTGATGGACTGACCGTACTCCGTGGTCAGGAGCTTTCGTAGTCTCTGCAGAGCCCACATCCTGTGTCCTGCAGCTGGACACAATTAAATAAAATGCAACATGAATATATCATATTTTATGTCTATGGTAAAGCCATTACATGCTGAATTAAAAGAACTGTATTTTACCTAGTGCACTAAGCTGGGCACAAGCAGCAAGGGAGGCAGCCAACCGAGGTACGATGCTTCTGTTGGAGGCAAAGTTGAGCCTGAAGTCCAGAAGACAGGTGACCAAGTCCATGGATGGGCAGGACAAGATACAGCGATCTGACAGCAAGTCTTTGGGACCTGAGGAAAGACACAAAAAAGAGTCAGTGTCACGAGCCTAGGTAGTCTGCGTCTGTGTGCTAGTGTTGTGATGCTATTACAGTATGATTTCAGAAGCATGCCCGGTCAAATGACACATGCATTAAGAGTGTGTTTCTGCTCTAATGTTCAGAGGGTGTTAATGTGTAGTTAACATCTGGTGACAGACCAGTGTCAGCATTGTGTTGCATGTGTTTGATGCGGCTCACCAGCAGCAGGCATGATGGGGTAGACAGTAAAGCGCCAGCCCCAGCCATTCACAGAGCCATCACTGGTGAATTTCCACTTCAGTTCATCTCCTGGGATCCTTAACTCACTGGACCAGTCGGACCACTCCCGACCTGAAACACACACAGCACGCCACCACATTAATTTTTGATTCATTGGCACTGACTCAAAGACGTCACAGTCTTCCTCTCATCACCTGATCTGACAGAGACGATCCTATTGGCTCCATCCATGATCGTTAACGGATCGTGGCGTCGCTCAGTTGAACACTGTCGGTCAAACTCTATCCTCAGACCCTCAGCACCTACAAAAAAAAGATAACAGATGTGACTACATCAAAGGGACACGTCGTAATGATCTCTATTGTTGTCTTGCTTATTCAAGTTGCTCTGAGTGAAAACATTTACTCAAAGTGTAAAATTAAAAATCTGTCCATGTTCCCTTTTTACCTGGGATCTTCACAGTACCACTGGTAGAGGTGTCATCTGTATACGGATGGCTGCTCTCCACAACAACTGGCTGGGAGGACAGGCGGCCACTCTGTGAGTCCGTGGCAACGTCCTCTAACTCGGTGACACACAACTCCAGCAGCATGTCAGCAACCTACAGCCGAGACCCAGAGATGTCAAAGTTGCCCAACATCCTATGAATCACGAGGCCGACATGAAATCAAAACTGAATACAATAACTCACCTGTGGATAAGCTGTACCCATGCCAGACAGCACAGCGGACAGCACCTCCTTGCCCTTCTCCCCAGAGCGACACGACACTGCCAGTTTGAGCAGGTCGACCATTACACGGGTGTCATCAGGCACAAGCAGAATTGTGAACTCGTCGAGGTACTGAGGCTCTGGACCAACCACCTTACTCTGGCTCTCAGAGTCCTGTAGAGAAACATAACAAGAAAATGGCTGAGCTAGCTACATGTGGCTGGAGTTAACAGCTTTACCAAGAAAGGAGGGTTGGGTACCGTTCACATTTGAACTGATACCAGTTCTGGGACCTGGAATTTGGCACCAGTACCCAACAATACCCTTTTTCGGTATTTTACTTTCTCTGTAATAACAAAAATTTAAATTTTGAACAAGTTGCAGGGGTGACATAGTCAAGTAACGGGGCGGCTGACAGAGCACTGTGACCAGTTTCCCAGGTTCAGACACTTTGCAGCACTTCCACAACTTGTCTAAACCCGGCGTTCTCACCCAGATACTTTCTCAGGTACCTATAAATTGGAAGTTAAACGTACTTGATAGTTAAAAGTGCTTGTTACCCAAACCTACAAGTTAAACAGACTGACCTCTTTTGTCTTGGTCATGGTTTCAGCTATGATGCTGGCTGCTCCGGGGTCATCAGTGACGGGGATGAAAGGACGTGAGGAGGCACCAGGGGCAGAGGGAGTCATAGCCGATGATGGGGTGACGGCATCTTCTGATGAGGGAGCCTACTCACACACAAACACACACGGCAGGGCCATGTTCACACAAATCAATTCTTTTCTTAAATACATTACATTAAAAACTTAGAGTGTATGACAGCATCAACTGTAAGTTTTAAGTTTTATTTAAACCATGACATCATTTGAATAGTCTGTGCTATAATTAATGTACTATTGCCTGTATTCATTCTCAAGATCAGGACAGAAATCTTAAAGGGACAGTTCAGATCTTTTGAAGTGAAGTTTTGAATCAAGTAATGTAGTGTTGTGGACAAGGAAGGCAGTTAAATCAATTTTAGCCACCTAAAAAAAATCAATATCAGTTGAAGTGTATGCTATATTTAGGATATTTTTCACCTATTAACTTTGCCGTCAGACAGCCCTTTTGGATTGGGAACTGAAGCCATTTTATTGCTCTCTTTAAAGCAACCAGACTTCTTTTACAGAAACATGATTTTACCTCACAGTACACCGGCGTTTCTTGTCTAATGCTGTCTCAGCTGCTTAGTTTGCTATTGTGTGACTTTGGGGTTTTTTAAAACGTTTGTTTAGATTCACCAAAGTGACACATACCACAAACCAACTGGCAGTGGTGGATAGACAGCTCCCGTGTTCTGCGAGGTAAAATTGCTTCTTTTTGGCAAAGGAGTCTGATGGCTTTGAAGAGAGCATAGATAATGGCCTCAGTTCTCCGTCTGAAAGGTTTGTCTGACAGCGAGGTTAAGTGGTGAAAATACTCTAAATATATCATACACTTAAACTAATATTGATTTTTTTAGGTGTCTAAATTCTGTTTTGCTGCTGCCCCTGTCCACAGCAGTACATTGCTTAGCCTCTGTTGTGATACTCCTGTCTGCTTCTCCAAACTGTGGCACTTGCTGACCCCCATCTATTGTAGGTAACACACTGGCTACCCACTTGAAAAAATTCAAACTATCCCTTTAAGGATTAAAAGTTTAAGACCCAGAATGAAAATAAAGAAAGTTGTGGCAGAAAACTTAAAGTTGCAATTATGATCAAAGCCCTGTGAGAGTTTGTGGTGTTTCCATGTTGGACCCAAATATAATTTGCTGACGGTTGCATCTGCACACCTGTTTTTTATGGAAGGAAATGCACCTTGCATGGTTACTGTTTCACAGTAAATCAGCAAAAAATGCAGTTGAGGCAGCGCTTTTAGGACAAAAAAAGCCAAATGGGAGCATCCTTACTGACTTTTATTAAATCTTTAAGTTTTCAGAGACAGGGTTTGTAAATTATAGTCATACAAAATATATTTTCATCCTGACCTCGCCCTTCTTGTCTTGCCAGGGATTAGGGCTGACTCGCTCCTCGGTTTCAGGCAGGACAGGAGGACCTTCTTCATCACTCACGCTGGATGAGGAAGAGGAGTCTGATGGGGGAACAGGTGAGCTGGAAGGACACTCTGCTGGCAAAATCATGCTGGCTGGCATCAGAGCACCGACCACTGCATCCCTGGGGAAACATACAACGCGTCCTGTCAACAGTGATAATGACTAATGACAATTACTGGTGCCAGTCAGCTGATTAAATTATCTAGAGGTCATAAACACTTCTATCTCTTCCTGTTCAGAATTCATGCCTTGATGCCTTTACCCATACTTTGTGTTGTCAGATATCTTTGTGTGCACATTACTCTGTGTGATTTTTGCTTTTATTTGAGGGTTGGGAGTTTAGTGCATCAAGAAATATTAAAAACAAGAGAGGGGGGTGACTTGGGACAAAGGTCATTACTCGGACTTGAACTTGCTGAGTCCCAGTCTCGTGCAGGAGAGGATCTTCCAAACCCTGCAGACAAACATACCTTGCATACATGATTTGGAGGGCTGACAGAACATGAGACAGAGCCTGCTGTTTGGCTAAGTTGCCGTCCAGACTGAGCAGAATCTTGGCCAGCGAGGGTCGATTAGGCTTCACGTTGCTCTGCCCGCTCATCTTGTTGTTCACCGCTGACGAGTCACTGTCTGACTGGACACCTGCAGTGTACAACACCAAAACAATGATGCACACACAGTTATTGATGTTAAGCACCCAAACCCAGCTCTAGCCATCATCAGCCAGTAGCAGACCTGCAAGGCCAGCAGATTCAACCCTGTGCTGTAGCTCCAGGCCAACCTGTGCCACCTCTGGATAAGTAAAGAAACTGCAACAGCTTTCTAGACAGGCAAATGTTGACTGTCTCCGTCTACAGGCAATGAAAGCAACAGCCTCTGAAACCGTACAGGAAACGAGTATTACAACTGCAGGTTTTTCTTTTATATAGCTGACTTAATGTTACGGTGTGAAAATGTTTCTGCTGTCCTTTTAACGGCACAGGTTGGCCTGTGTAAATCTGCACCCACATTTACCAAACTTCCTTTATCTTTCAAACAACTTTGAGAGAGTTTGAGAGAGATCTCAAATCAAAATATATTAGTAACATATCAGGGTAACATCGTAACAAATTGGCTGAGATGGAAGCAAAAAGAAATAAGGAGAGGGTGTGTGTTTGTTGATAAATACAGGCCCTGGTCTGACAATGACAGAACAGCTCCTCCTTGTGGAATATCTGCAGTCTGCTAAACATACATCTGTGAGTTTGTGAGAAATTTAATAAGCAGTGGCATTTAAAATCTACCATTACAATCCCAACAATCAGGAAAGACTGGCTTGCTCAGCTGAGTTCATAGGCTGCAAGGTAAGGGAGGATTACCTAAATAGGACGCTCCAAGGGAGTCTCTGGCCGTCTGGAAAAGTACTGGCTCGTGAACCGACGGTGTGGTCACATCCACAGTGGTCCAGGCAACGCTGTGGGAAGAGCCACAGGCCACTCGAGTGATCTTCTGTCCCTCTAGACCCTGCACCAGGGTGGGCTTCCTGTTGACTGTGGTGGTGCCGTTCCCCTGCTGCCCGTGATCATTGTCACCCCACGCATACACCTTACAGAAGGAAGGAAGTTAAATGTTAAATAAAAGGTTTGTGTCCACATGTGCCTCACTTCAAAAAATCCGAACCATCCCTTTAACACTTTTAGAACCACTGTTGAAATGTGAAAAAAGGCACACAAGAAAAAGTACAAGCATCGCTTAAAGCACTCAATCATAACAACCTCTTAAAGTGGCCAAATATTGAGTAGCTGCCTCTCATTATAAGAAGTGATGTACTGACATTATTAAATTTGTTCTGAGGGAAGGTATTATATAAGGTGAAATTGGCTGTGTAACAGGAAAGGTTAGAGGTGCTTGGAAAAGCAGAGTGAGAGTCGATACATAAAGTCCCACAACAGGAGGAGAAATCCACACATCTGGAACAGCGCCACAGCAGCAAATGAGCGGAGTACTTGAACTATGTGCTCTGGTTTATAATACGGTGATGGCGGAGGGCAGTACAAACCTGTCCTGTCTCTGTAACAGCCAAACAGTGCAGAGCTCCAACAGCAACATGGACAATCTTTTTGCCCCTCAGTCCCTCCACCATCTGAGGCTTCCGCACGTGGACATCAGTGCCATGGCCAAGTCGGAAATAGTCGCCTTTGCCCCTGTTTGGAAACAAAAATAGTGCTCCTTCATTTGGAAAACAAAAGGACAAATGAGAAATGATAATATATAGTCACTACATCATTCAACCATCTTACCAGGTCCACACAACTCCAGATTTAGTGAGCGCCAAGGAGAACTGTGCTCCACATTCAATTTGACACACGCCCTGCCCGTTGAGCCTCTCGATGTTCTGGGGGATGTTGCAGCCTTCACTGCCTCCACGACCCAGCTTCCCAAAATCCCCATCACCCCAGGAGAACACCAATCCTGACAAAAAAAATACATTACCAACTCGATAGCCAAACACATGTATCTGAGCTAAAAGAAAAAACTTAAGGAGATATTTTAGATTAACAGAAATACCTTCATCTGTGAGAGCTAGAGTTTGAGCATCCCTGCTCCCACAAGCCACCTGGATAACCCGGTGACCCAGAAGCACTTTTACCTGGATAAGAAAGTCACAGTAAGAAGGAGTGTATGGTCAGTTTACACACTTCATGGTGAGCATGGATTCTAGAGTTGGGCAACTGCACGAATATATCCACTATCTGTGACCGCCTGAGTACACTGTAGGTTGGTTTTGTGGATGAGGTAGGAGATACAGACATACCAGTTTAGGCCTCAGCTGAGTCGTGTTGTCCCCATGTCCGAGGCGGCCATATTCACCCAAACCCCAGCTGTAAAGCTCCCCACTGGAGGTGATTGCCGCACTGTGAGAGCTGCCACAGGCGATGTCGCGGATGCGCTTGGTCTTTAGTGCCTCAATCAACCGAGGCTTGTCACAGTTCCTACGATGGAGAAATATACTTTTCTTTAATTAAGAAAGTTGTACATAACACTGCATCATGGAGGTCTTAAAGGGTGGGTCCATTCTTATATTTTTTTCAGGTTTTTATATCATTCTGTAGCTTCCCAGAAGTGTTCTTTATGTATTCAAATCCGAACATACACATTTTCTTTGACATATGTTTGTTTCACCATTGAAATGCTATCGCTACACGCTACATATAAATCCTCTAGCCTGCCTAATGCAACTCTTTGTGACTGAGCTTCTTTGGGAATTGTGTGTTATCAATTTTCCAAATTAGCCTCATTCTTTTAACCCACTAACCAGCACAGAAACTAAGCAATGTACCGCTGCAGACACCACATTAGTTTGGACCCTAAAGTCACACGATAACACAAATTATCTACTATGAGGTATGAGCAGTATCTGTTCACAAGATAACATACATTCTGCTGAAGTGTCCCAGTTTGCCATCGTCTCCCTCTCCCCAGGAGAAGACTTTCCCGTCCACAGTCAGGGCCATAGCATGGCGCCCCCCAGAATGCACAGCGACCTTCTTCACCACGTAGTTACTGAGTGCGGTGATCTGACGGGGGATTGGGATGGTCCCACTGGACAGGCCCAGGCCTAACCTGCCGTTGGTGGCCTCTCCACATGCGTAAATTTTCCCCTCGACCGTCACTGCAACAGCGACACAGTGATTAGATACACCATATGTGCATGTTATATAAGGACATAAACTCCAGTAACATTTCATCACCCACCTGCAAAGAGGCTTTTGGAACCACCGGCCACTTGTACCACGTTGAGTGCGGAGAGAGTTTCAGAGAAGGAGGGCACCTTGATCTGTGAAGGACACAAACAAAACTGATTAGAGATGCAGCGGCTTCTGAGCTTCTCCCACAGGCTCAACTTCAAGGACGCGTCGGCTCCACTCTGCTATACGTTCTCTACACTGATGGTCACACACATGTTTGACACATCCTCAAATGTATCAAACAGGAAGCACAGATTTTTACATAATCACAAGACAGAGCATTGGCCTATGTTTCAGATCTGATACACTGTAAAGTACCAAAATATAGTATGTTACTGTACTACTACTGTTTTTTACTCAAGTATTAGTATTAGTAAGTAATTATTGTACTTTTTACTCCACTTCATTAACAGCTGTAGTTACTTCGCAGGTGAAAATTTTACATTCAAAAATGTTATAGTCAGCTTAGATGACATGGCAATAGATTAAACTCCTGAACAGCAGGTTACATAGTTAAAATGACCTCCATTTTAACAGCTATAACATAAAATACTCCTAATTTTACTGAGGAATAGGATCTGAATACTTCTTCCATCACTGTTTAAGGGTCGTAGCAGATTTAATTACTTGCATCTACCTTGAAAAACACATTTTAAATCATATGTAAAGCTCAAACTGCCTTTGTTACCCCATCATGGAGAGGATTTGAGGCATGTAAACCATAGGTTAGTTCAGCCACTGGCTAATTTGGTGTCACATATATACACAAGCTGCACCTTAGAGCCCTTGAGTCCTCCCAGCTGGTCCTTGTCATTTAGCCCCCAGACAAACACTTTGGTCCTGATGGTGGCTGCAGACTCCAGTCCAGATGACTTCTTCCGCGTAAGACTGAAGGACAAGAAAAGACATACAGTGAGAACCTTGAATTAATAGCCCAGGCTATTATTTGCTTAAATCACTGAAATCAACAGGTCTATATAAGGGACAGACCGTTAACTCCTTTCACACAAAACTGTTGCTGAGCAATGATCGGGAAATCCAATCCAAGTGTTTATTTAAACCAGTACAGATATTGCATGTTTAAAAATTAAGCTTCAGATGATATACTAATTATGAATCATTCATTTGAGTAAGGGCACTCAAGGATTACGGCACCCGGCATACCGACACAACACTACTTTATCCTTTTGTAAGCATTCACAACCTGCCAACATGACAATCCAGCACTGAAACATTTATCCCATGGCCCATCATACCTCCCAGTGGCAGTTTTGTCATCATCCTCTTCTTCATTGTCAGATGCCAGGAAGGGCACTGTGGCCAGGTCTTCATCCTCTGCTCTAATACGTCCAACGATGCCAAGCCCGTGAATCTTGCAGTCGATTCCGGAGCTGCGGCACTGCTTGATGGCAATCTCAATGTATCTGTGATACTGAGGCAAAGACATCATTCAAGTTATTAAGATTTTAAGGCAATAAACAACGACAATTTGAAGCTGATTTCAATTATTAGGTCTTAGCCAACCAACCTCAGTACAGTCGCTAAGGAGGAGGACAGTGGTGTCCGTGGGATTGATGTTAATTGTCTTCAGCTCAATTAAGTTGTTCAAAGAGCTCCCACCTGTACATTTAGAAGAAAAGATCATTGATCACTGATGTTAACAATGTAAAAATGTCAAAAACACCATATTTTTATACAAGAGGAACTAATTGAAGAGCAAACATTATTACTCATGCTGGTGCACTTTTAAAAAGAAGAACATCATCAAATGTAATCACCCGACACCACCACCAGTGAGGGCATGTAGCTGCTATCTGCTGGATCCACAATCATCTTCAGCCTGTGCACAAGAACGTCTGGGAAGAGCTCGAGACGAATCCAGTGCTGTAGAGGAAAGAATGACAAATCCTGTCAGGTGCTGCATTACGCTTTAATAAAGCTAAACTAAATAGGCTGTCATCCGGCTTATTAGGGTGTGCAATTCAATCTCCTACCTTTCCCTGCGAGCCGGAGGACTGCCAACACTGATCACTGCCATCAAGGAGGCGTGAGGCCTGGTTTACAGAGGATGAGACATTGATGCTCTTGACAGCGCGGGACCAATCGTCAATCAGCATCCCACGCTGGCTGCTGTGATGCTTCTTGAGCTGTTTTCCTGAGCGGCCGCAGAATGCTGGAGACTGGCCTAATTGTGGGGAAGATGAATGGCACAGGTTTACAAACACATGTCAGAGCATCACAGATACTATACTAGTTAATGTGTGACGAACCAGGCTCGTTGATTCTGCCAAAGGAATGTCTGGTGTTGTGTTTGCGGGTCTTGAAGCAGTTTTCACAGAAGTCGAAGTCGTCGCAGTTCCTGCATTTGAATCTGGGGCCATTTATGGGGAACATTTGACAGCCATCACACCTGCAGACGACACGTTGCATTTGAACATCATATTAAGATACATAGCTAACTGGGCAGACAGAAACCTCAAAGGGAAACTTTGCCACCTTTTATGTGGATGCCCAATCAGTGTTGATGTTAAATGCAGATCACTGAAGCAATACATTCCTCTGTGTATGTTATACTGACTGAGGAAGCTGAGTTGTCCTGCTAGCAGAGCCGTGCCAGCAGAGCCTACATGTACCAGGATTCTAAAAATAGTGTTCGCTGGGCTTTGGAGGCAATTTTCATAGTGGCCAAACAGTGGAATTACAACTTCCAGGTGCATCACATGATGCCACTGGGCCCAAAAAGACTTTTTCCCCATAGACTTACATAGATTTTACTATTGGGATTTGATCCATTCAGTCAGATAACACTTATAAAGTCTAGAAGAGCTGCAAGGCTACATCATTTTATTCTCATACAAGTTAACCAAGGGCTAAACCAGAAATTTGCCACACTGCTCACGAAGGTCTGTGGTGCACGTCCTCTATGGGACCAATGATGCGAAAGATCTGGGTAACTTTATAATAGGATCGTCAAACTTTTTTGGCTTTATAGGCCTCTAAGCAACTTTCATAGAACTGAATGGGGCCCCGTCTCCAACACTGTATCTGGTTCACTTTATATACCCATACTCAATATAGCACCAGTGAGGAATTCATTGTGACTACTTTTACCATCAACACTGCTTGGACATCCACATGAAAGGTGGCACATTTTGCCTTTAAATATACATCCATACCTCACTCCAGGGTGAACACTGGGCACCAGTTCCATTTCAGACAGCAGGCCGGTCCAGTGGGACTGCTGTGGGAAGTCTACGATCACGTCCTTTCCATTGGCACTGAAAGCTAAAACAAACCATTTAAACTCATCAGTACAGAAATAGTGGATTCAGCTAGCAGGATCTTTAAAAGAGGTATTTGTTCAGACTAGAAATAGTAAAAGCTTCAGAGAACAGCTCACCTTTCACAACCCCAACACTCCTGTGTGTGACGGAGCCCCATTTGTACTTTGGTGTGGTGACTGTGGGCTTCACCCTCACTTTATCACCAATCTTTATGTGGGAGGGAGAACTTTGTGGTGGGAATCCTGGAAAAAGCAAATAATGACACAAAGCATGTAAAAGGGCGAAGAGAAAACATGATTCAGAACTATTAACCTTTTGTCGCATCAAGAGCATCAAAATCACGCAAGCTTACCAAGTAGCTCGATGTGGATGTAGCGGACCCAGTACGTTCCTCCTTTCTGCTGCCAGTCACACTGCACATTTAAGTCATGAAGTCCATCTCTGTCCAGCTTGATCACTTTCCCGACATCTCCATCAAACACTTCCTCGTACGTTCTGCAGCACTTCACCATCATCCCCACCTGCAGAGACGTCAGTGATCTGTCAGGCCCGTGTCACATTTCATTAAGGCAGTTTAGAAAATCTTTAAAAGGCCGCTGCTCTCACCTGAATGTTCTCTCTAACATACACAGCATAATCGTCGTTGCTCTGGAAATCTGATCTCTTCTTAAAGGTCTGGCTTTCAGTCACCACTGCACCTGGAGGCTAATGTTACACACAGGCAATATCACAGGTAAAGCTATTATTAATCATGTCATGAGGTGAACTCGACAGGCTGTGTGACAAGTGACTCAGTCCATAATAGCAGAAATAAAAGAGAAAGTAATGTACCACAGGGAATGTCGGCTCGGCCTCCTCCAGCTCCTCCAGCACCTCTTCATCGGAGTATTCATCTGACACAGTGTCGGCATCTGACAGCTCAGTGACGTGAATGTCTGGATGGTCCAGCAGCCAGCCCACCAAAGCCTCAACACCTGATGTATGCATGCCCAATTACTCTCCAAAAGCAGAATATTTTATCATATAATGACACAAATATAGCAGATACAGTGACAGCTACAGAGTTTTAGTTAGATTAACAGCGACAGAGGATGAAAGTCTCACAAACAAGTATTAGAATTATACCTGGGACACCAGAGGCACTGCCTGTAGTTCCTGACAGTGACTTCAAGGCAAACTCGATGTTCTTGCGTGGGAAGCCCATCTCCATGAGCTGGAGGACTATGGGTAAGGGAGGGACAGGGGAGGTCTTCTGCTTCTTCTGTTTGGGAGGTCGGACATGTTGTATGGTAACAGGCGTGGTGGCCTCACTGGAGCTGCTCTCCTCAAACAGAGGGGAGGACGGGTGGGCTGATTCCACAGCCAGGTACTGACACACTGCCAGAGCTGCAGCCTACATACACAGCGGTACAGAGAGAACACTGAGGTCAGACTGAATACACCAGCTCGAATGCATGCAACATTATAACACTGACACAGAGGCTACATCCACACGAATATGTTTCTTATATCTTTCTCCATAGCATTATCTGTAACTAAGCACCCAACCACAGACAATCTGCTTCCTGTTTACACTGCAATGTACATGCCCAGTGTACGTGAATGGTCATGTGATGTGCATTTTCAGGCCTGATAGTAGGGACAAAGATCATTTCTGAGACAGTGCTTAAACGCTCATGTGGACGTAGTCTCAGAGGCCTGTCGACTCACCTCCATCTCTTGCCTGTCAAAAATGGCTTTGATCGGGGACGGCTGAGTGGCGGCGGATAGCAGCTGCTGCAGGAGGATCAGCGGAGGCAGGGGACCCTCAGGGGACAAGTCTCCAACATCAGGAGACGACACCACTGGGTCCTCTGCAAACAAAGAAAAAGAAGCAGAGCTGTTATGAAACAGACAGATATCAGCAAAACAGTGCTTCAAAGTTCTGCTCATAAAAGAATGTCTGTCTAAACTCTGATCAGCGACGCACTTTACATCCACCCACGTACAACCTCAGGGTAACCTCCAAAGTGTGTGAATTGAGTTTGTCCTCCCACACAGTAGCTGCTGTGCTGTATCAAAACAGACTGTACTAATTGTGCAAAAACGGCTCCCTCTGACCAAATGTCCAGCCAGTCCACCCACTGGGAGCCATGATGGTGCCCCAAAGCAGCAGAAAGTTCAGAGGGTCATTGCACTTCATTCGGGTTGTGTTTGTGCTCTTGTATATAGCGTTACCTCTGTTGCAACTTGATCCCAAAGAAATGCCATCTAATTTGACCTTACACAGAGATGTATGGTAAAATGACAATAAACTTAATTTGATCTGATTACTGCAGCCTGGGTTGGAGTTTGGCCTGGACCCTTTGCTGCATGCAATCCCCTCTCTGTCCTATGCCTTTCCTGCCTCACTCTACAGCTACCACAATAAAGCAGAAATGCCTTAACAGTAGTGCTCTGACACACAATGTTCTGACTAATTTCCCATTAACTGAAACACTTTTTCTTTGCAACGGCAATAAAATACTGTTAAATACAACTGAAGGTGTAGTTCAACCTTTGGCCTCCACATAAATAACATTTTGAACTGAAGCTACAGCACTTAACTGGAGTAAAGGGAAATAGTTTTCCATAGAAAGTTTCCAGACTCAAACGCAGCCCTTCTCTGGGTGAGTTCTTACCACTGGGGTTGGGTCCTATGTCCACAACTGCCGCCTGGGAGAGGATCTGCCTGAGTTTGTCTTGATGAGAGAGCAGAGCCCGTCCTGCCTTTAAGATATACAGCCTCAGCTGCTGGCACCGCAGCAAATGGATGTCCACCTGGTCAGCTGGAAACACAATAGGTCTGATTAAATCCGCTGAACTAGACCTGAGGCTCTGAACACTAAATCAAAGCATCCTCCACAGCTTTTGTCGTGGTCATTACTTGTAAAGGCAAAATGAGACAAGGTTTCATTTATCAAAGAACAAAGCCACGCATATGGCAAGGGCATTTTACCAGACATTAATCTGAATTAAGCGGCAACCTCCTGAGCTGAATAATGAAGCCAACACGGTAGTGCTAAAAACTACATTTCCTCAAATGGTCACTTTAGTCTGGCTCCAAAAACGAGTCAATCCCCACAGACCCACATGTTAAAACGCTTAACTTTATAGCAGGAATAAACATGTTTACAGCCTGGTACTAAAAACAGTTTTGGTCTCTTTAGCTAATTTTCACATTCATGACAACTGTATGGGGGGTGAATCTTTATATAACTCACCAGTTTGCATTTTATTAAGGCTTAAATTTAGGCATCATTAAGGGTGTGGCCACTTTGAGTGACAGGCTGTCTGTGAGGTGTCACCTCAGTCTATGAGTCAAATCCACCTCTCGCTCCTCTGCAGTTCAACCCTCAGGCTTCAGAAAACTACGGCCTAAATGCCAAACTTGAGGGCATAAAATGGGAGCCAAAAAACCAATGTGTGACATCATGTCACATAATTTTTTTTGACAGCCCTTGGTCTGAATACAGTCAATGATTGTTTTATTAACAAAATGTTTAGGAGTCACAGGAGGAAACATAAAGTCTACAACATCTGTGTTGCATCTCTGAGCAGTGTCTGTACCTGTCAGCCCTCGACTCAAGGACTTCTTCATGCGTTGTTTTTCCAGTTTGCTTCCAGCCAGGCTAACCAGCTGAGCCCAGACTGCAAGCATGGGCTCAGTGAAAGGCAGGTTCTGCACACTGAAGGCTACCGCAGGCATCTGAGGAAAATGACAAAAAAGACAACAGTATTTTATTGACTGATGAACTTAGTGTAAGATGAGATAACGTCTTGGCTGTATGTTCACACACAGGCATCAAAACCCTTCCATACCGGTTTGAGATGACTGAGCAGGCAAACCCTACAGGTCCTCATCTCATGAAATTGGACAGTGATGCGCCCTTTTGGGGTGATGCGAGTAACTGTTCCCTCTCCATATTCCTCATGAATTACTTGGCCTCCGAGCCTGAGGCGCCCATCAATCCCTCCAATGACTGCCATCACTGCCATCAGACTGCCAACTCTGGGACCATCAGAATCAGGAAAGTACTCCTCCAGGAAACACTGAAATATAGAGAGCAAAAATTTCCAATCACCACTTTGGTAGAACTAATTTTATCAGAGAAGCCAGAATGAAAGTGTGAGTTTTTAACACATAAATAACTGAATCCATAATATTAAAACAATTCTTACTGCTTCAGACTGGCAGCCTGCCATGACATCACCAATAGAGCTCAGCTGAGCGTTGATGTAGTCATTTATCATGCTGTTCCACTGGCCGAGAGAGTGCAGAGTGCGCAGGACAGAAACGATCTCCTCAGCCAATGTGCTGCTGTGAGTGGCTGTAAGAGACGCCTGAGGGCGGGACTTCCTCCTTCGCAGGGAACCCTCTGTGCATAGAAAAGAAAACACATTTTAAAAAAGAAAAAAAGAAAAAAGACAGCTTTTCAATAAGAGCCCCAGTATGACTCAAAAACGTACCTCTGAGAAGTGGCAGGTCTGAGGAGCAGGTGCTAAGTAGACTTCCCAAGAAGTTGAACAACTTCTCCACCAGAAACTTCATGTCCTGAGAGCGCTCTGTCTTGTCCCATGAGGGCAAGACTGCCTGCAGGAGACGCAGAGCCAGGATCTGAGAACAAAGAAGATGCACAAGACAGAAAATGTTACTTTCACAAAGTTTCCATCCTGAAATGTTTGGCAAATAACATGCAACTTCATAATTAGCCTCCTACAACAGTGCGCAATTCCACTTTGAGGTCCTTCCCTATAACATACTTTACTAACAGCATGGGGAGCACATCTGACACATCATGCTAATATCCCACCTGTCTCTGTAGAGTGATGGCATTGAAGGACTGATGGCCCTCAACAATTCGGATGAGCAGGCTAATCCACGCAGAGGTGCTGAGTGTGCTGCACATCTGTGGCATGAGAGCGATGCTGCGTATGAAGCCCAGTGTAGACCAGCTCCTGTGCTGCTCCCGAGAGACCAGCCTGTGGGAATGACACCCTGACAACAAACACAGGTCGATTTAGAACAATCCAATAACTTGTCATGTTAAAAGATAAAACGCTCTTTATAAACAAGTCGGTTCAGCTACCTGACTTGTCATTAGCTCCACTCTCCACAAGCATCCTCAGTAGCCCACAGAGGGTCCGTGTGGCGTCTGTTTGCAACACCTCTGCATAGATCCCAGCTGTTAGAGACAGTGTCTTCAGCAGGTTGACGGTGCTGGTTAGCATCATAGCTGTCGGGTGGCTGCTCTTCTCCATCAGCTCACCTTCTGTAATGAAGAGAGGCGATTGTATATGTCATTATTTGAATCTCACATCTTGCTTATAGTGTGGTAATTTGTACTGAGGCAGTATTGTGAGCTCACCTGTGTCATCCTCTGTGTCTGAGTCCTCAGTCGGGGGCTGGGCAGCTGGCGGTGGCTCTGCCAGCTTAAGGTCATATTTGCCCTCTTTGCCCATCCTGTAGGAGTTGGTGCTGCTGGTATCCCACTGGACTCTGATCCAGCCGTCCTCACCCAGCTCCCCAATGACCCGACCGAGACCCGGAGCTGGGCCGTCCTGCACAGAGCATGGGCAGAGTCAAATACTACACACCAGGCCACTCTTCCCTGCTTTAGATGGTAAATACAAAGTCCATCAACTGCAAAAGTGACTGTAAAATGGAATCTGGTACCTGATCTCCCCATTTCCAGTCAACTCCCCTCATTACCCTTGTGCCTATCTTCATCATGGCAGCCAGCTCAGGGCCTGAGGCAGGGAGGGGGGTGGGGGCGGCCTCCTTTCTGGACTCCTCCAGTACTGTGGCTGAGCCTCCGTGTGCACATAAACTCAGGTCCTCCTCACTGCTGTCTGTGCTGGGCCCTGGAAATACAACAAATGACACATCAAACACCTCAGTCCACAAATGTGTACGGATGCACATCTGCTCTTTGTTTAGCCAGACTGTATGTATTTGACTGAACAGCGCTCACCTATGAGCCTGAGTATACTCTGTGTGAGAGCCAATATGCCAGAATTTAGTAAGAGACTGAGGCTGTTGGACCCATGTTTCAGGGACAGCATGTGTATCATGGCCAGAAGAAAGCGGGCTTGCGGAATGGTGCCAAGACTTGGTCCCGCTGGGTTCTCATTGGTGATGGTCTGTAAGGGAACAGGTTGCACACCTGGTGACAAGAGAAAGTGACAAAAAGTTAGTGTGTGTGTGTTTAACAGCTCTATAAATCACACAAGCACCAGTTTGGTTTTGTGAGATGAACCAGACATATATATTACAACCCCACACACCGAGCTCTTTGAAGCGGGCGCTGGCCTCGAGCAGGATGTTGCGAACATTCTGGATGGCCCAGGAATACAACTTGCCGAAGGTCACCTCCAAAAGCATGCGGTTGAAGGGAGGGATCAGATCCACGTCTTTCAGGCAGTCAGACAGAGGCTCTCTGAAAAGGAGAGTCAAAACATTAGACGGCTTAATGCCTGACCACAACACTGTGGCTACATCAGATGCTATCAATAGTGTTACTTTAGCACACACACAAAAAATGACATGAAATTATAGCAGAATTTGCACTGAACAATCATATCTAAATTTCTTAATGTCTTTTTCTTTTT
The DNA here is from genome assembly GCF_011397635.1 of Epinephelus fuscoguttatus. Taxonomy (NCBI): domain Eukaryota; kingdom Metazoa; phylum Chordata; class Actinopteri; order Perciformes; family Serranidae; genus Epinephelus; species Epinephelus fuscoguttatus. Next base: position 38,659,919 of record NC_064761.1, read on the forward strand.
AAATCATAGATCCAAAACTGTCCACTTACCCAATGTCGGTCCCTTCTGGTATGACTCTTTGCCAGCCACAGAGCATTGCATACTGCACAGACGGCAGCAGAAAGCTTTTGGAGGCCAACTTCAGCATGGTGTCAATGCCCTCGAGTCTCACCTCGGCCCTCTCCAGCTATAATGAAACAGAGTTAACATCTGTCAAGTTTTATCACCTTTCTTTACACGTTCAAAGTAACTTATATTCATCTCACTGTCCCTTTATTTGTTTCCTTCCTCACCACATTGACTAATTAGGAGGTTAGAGATGATACATCATTTACAATCACCTGTTTGAGAAGACACTTCCTCATCTTTTCTACATCCAGGGGCTCCTCTTTCAGTGCAAACTCCACGATGGTGGCCATAAGGCTGGACTGAGAAAAAGCACCCTGAACACTGTGTTTCAGCCACCGGTACTTCTGGACATTAGACACAGTGTTAAGAAGCGGATGCCACTTGTCCTGCTGTAAAGTAATAAAACAACATAGGAATATCAGACTATGACCATAGCTATTCTTGTTGTCTGCAAAATAACCTACCAAAATATAACCTTGGGCTAAGCTCTTCACCCTAAAAGGAATAGTTATACCATGCCTCAAGCACCAAGGTTATTAGTTATTCTCATTGACAGTTTTAATATCAGTCTGCAGCCCCATGAGGCCTGGTGTATATTTATTTTGTCAAAACAGGCCATCAGACCATTAGGAAGATAGCTTTAAGATCATAAAACAAAAAATGATTAAAGAAGCCTCTAAGGTACTTGTCCATGTTGCTGTAAATGTTCCAATAATTAAGCCTCATTAAAGTACCTTGGTTGTCTTGCTAGTGGGTGATTTCCTGTCAGCAGGCGTGGGGCTGATGTGGACATTAAGTTCCTCTTCATTGGTCCCTTCATTCTCCAGCTTTGGCTCTTCTATGTCAGCAGACTCTGACTTCTTAGGCACTGAAATATAAAACACATTTAAATTCAGAAACAGGCTGCATGTGAAGAAAATAAAACCCTGTTACTGTGTTGTAGGTTTTGGAATATCCCACCTCTTTTTTTCCTGCGGTCCCTGATGAGTTTCTGGGTGATCCTCCTCCAGCGGGGCTGAGAGCTCAGCAGCTTCAGTTTGGACACTATAGACAGGTCGTTACTTACAGCTGGACGCAGCTCATTAAACAGGAAGCGCAGACGCTCGATGACAGGGGCACAGACCTCCTTGTAAGAGCGACCTTGTTCCTGATGGGTCTGAAATAAGTGGGAAAAGCAAACACATCATTAAAAGCCCCATTCTTTTTCATTTCTTCAAATTATTCTTTGCAAGTCCTGCTAATAAAGTGCATATATTGTTAACTAAAGGGCCATGTGCCTTGTCCATATAAAGTGCATTAATCCAAGCCCACTGTGAATTATTTAAAAGGCAAAACAGTCACTGTCACAAATAATCTGCAGCGAGGAATTAATACAAGCTCTTGTGTTTTGTCTTTATGCCTTCCTACAACAGTCCACAAGCTACAAGCAGTAATCATACCTTGATTAAGGAACACTTCGCCTGATAGACCATGCGGCACACGTCAATCACAGATTTAGGGAGGGACCTCTGTTTCCCCTGGTCCACACCCAAGGCACATTGACTGACAAGTGAAAGAGCAATGTGACCTGTGACAGAAAGACATTTTACAATAAATTGCTGTACAAGTGCAAATTAATTTGCATGAGAAGACAAAGTGTTGGGCAGGTCGTTTCAACTTCAGTACTTGGCCTAATTGCTTTATCACCTCACAACACACCAGTATGTTTCATTTAAATTAAAAAAAAAAAAATATACACCTTTGGTCACAGCCAGAAACTGTAAAAACAGAAATTAGTGTCAGATTTTCACATTTCTGGCAGTCTTTGAATGCATCATATGTGATAACCACCTCCATCAGTAAACATACCCAAAGCTAAGCTTAAAATAAAGTAGTGTTATTCATCAAAACAGCTTTTTATTCTAAATGTCTTCTTTAAAATTTCTCCATACTGGGGCTTAGTGGATAGAGCAGGCATCCCATGTACAAGGCTGTTGCCGCAGCGGCCCGGGTTCGACATCAGCCTGTGGCCCTTTGCTGCATGTCATTCCCTCTCTCTCTCCCCCTTTCACACTTGACTGTCCTATCAATTAAGGGCAAAAATGCACTAAAAAATATCTTTTAAAAAATTCTCCATACAATAAACCATTTGCACTAAAAAAATCTGTAAAAAAACACTAAATTCTATACTCCTTAGCACAACTGGGAAGCCATGAATAACTCAGGTGAGACCAACAGTTGTGTGACAAAAAAATCACTGAAACTTCGACTGAACTGCAGGCTCTGGGCCAACTCCTCCCATGTGCCCGTTCACAGAGAGAAGTTGTGAACAGAGGTTATAAAATTGTTTGCAATGTAGCAAAATAAATCTTTTGAAAATATGTTGTGTCAAGTGTAAATATACAATAAGAGTAACTGCTCATGGAGAAGTCTGACACACAGGCCCTTAGCTTTCTGAAAATGTGGCCCCCGAACAAAACAGTAGAATAGCCCTAATGTTTGAGAATGTGGAAGTGCAGAAATGAAAGGTTTCAATGCATCTTCGCATTACTCATAACAACAATTTAAAAAAAAAAAATCAATGGCAATGTGAGCCAAAATAAGCTCTTAATTCCTCGTCAAACAGCCTGTCTGAGACCAGTTGCTAGGTTACCGAGGTCTTGATGTTTGAGCAGGCAGCAGAGCAGCAGGCGGCCAACTTCCTCCACAGGGTGTTCCGGGGGGAAGGTGATGGGTGTAATAAGATGGTACTGCTTACAGCAACGCTCTATTTGGCATAGGAAGTCCTGTAATAAAACAACAGAAACAAAAGATGAAAGCATGACTGCATTATTCAGCTTCACGGATGCTGTGTAGCTGTGCTGTTTGGTTTTGAGTCACTGTTGCTGCTGCCTGTACCTTCACAGTGTGGTCCTGAGTGTTGTTGTCAGCAATAGCCTGCAGGAAAGGCTGTGCGTGGTCACTGAGGGTTATTCTTCGGGAGTAGAGTTTGGCCTTGTCTGGAGTGGTTGTACCCAGGGAGCTGCAGTGGTCTTCATCCTTCTCTTCATTGTAGTTATAGTGGATCTGACTGGTCTGCAGACCCCCTGAAAATATGGAGGACTGGAGCCATTCTGTTCAAAGAGAGGGAAAAAAATGCTGTTAAGAAAAGTTTGGGAAAGACACATTTTGATTTTCAAACCAAGCTGCTTAAAAATCATTGAACCCACTGGCACATTCAATCTCCATGGCAGACAGCGGGGTGCTCTTGGCCAGGTAGGAGGCATGGAGACCCAGCAGCAGCCCCAGGTTCCTCTCTGTGTCGATGAGCGGGGAGGAGAGACTGCTGAGGTCTGGAGTGGTGACTGTCTCCTGGTTAGGCTGTAAATGATAAACACAAAACTTTAAAAAACACTACACTTTTTTGATCAAAGATGTTACGCAAAACCTCAAACTGGGAAAACTCAAGATTCTCTTTACAAGGTTCCACTGATATGTTTCCGAACACTTGGCAACCCTTCATTGATTATGTAGAGGTCAGTCAATAACTCTTGGCTACAATAACTAGTTTATGCCTAATGTGAGATGTGTATAAAATATAAATAAATAAATTTAGAAAATGTGTATTGAAACCATTTTTACCTCCATATACTGTCCGACACAGAAGGCCTGCATTGACTCTCTGGTGTCCTCAAACTGCAGAGCAGCTTCCAAAGCAACCACTGGGTCCTCTCCTGCAAACTGGGCTGTAAAAGAAGAGATTAGGTTACAACAAGGACTAAAATGAAACTGCATCTTTCTGAAGGAAAAAAAAAGTTAAAATTTATTCTAATTGTGTCCCATCTCCCCAAAAAAATATTTTCTAACCTTACCTAGGATACTGTTTCCTGTTAGCGACTGAGACTGAGCCTGAAAGTCCTTGATGTCATAAACCTTTCCATCTATGACTGTCCAGAAACCACCATCTTTGTTGTGGTTCTCCAGGTCAGCTTTGCGAATGAGGGAGACCTCCTCGTTGTTCTTGGAACTTTGTCCTGTGAAGAAGGATCCTGCCACAGCAGAAAAAAAGCTAGTTACATTCGTAACCTCCTCCTAGTCTTAACCTCAAATTCAGGGGTTCATATAATTTCACAGCAGTGACATTGTAAGACACAAATTAGGTCATACCCATGATGCCTGGCCAAGCCAGATCCTCATTATCGTCCCTCTCATGTCCTGGAGCCAGGTGGTTAAAACGGTCAAGGTGCTCCAGGAGCCCAGCCAGGAGAGGGATTGAGCCAGTCTCCTGCATGACACCTGCGTCATCGGTGAGGAGGAGCACAATGGACACCACCAACTCAGGCAGCAGCACTCCTATCAAAGGAAGAAACGGCAAGGCATCCATCACTTTCTCACAAGTTCCTCAAAAGTCCTTTATCTAATTTTAATTAATTTTATTCTATGCTACTTTATGTTATTTATTTACTCATTTACATTTTTATCTGAATAGAACATTCCCTAACACAGGACTCACCAAAAAAACAAAAATAAAAATAAAATAAACAGATGAGTATATTAATATATAAAACAAAAATAAAAATAAATAAATAAATAAATAAATAAATAATACCCTAAAAATATAAAGAAATAATTTTTAAAAATAAAATAAAATTTAAAAATACATAAACTACAAAACAGACATTTACAAAAGGGGGGTGCAGGCAGATGATGCTGCACATAAACACTCAAACTTTATGAGAGAGGGTTTACCCGTTAGATCTCCTTCAATGACACGAGAGACTTCAGCAAAGTGGCGGCGACCAGTAGAGGCAATACTTGTTGCAACTGGGAGGATGTCTCCGATGTGAGTACACAGCAGGGCAATGTACTTTTTCAACAGTGATCCAACACCCAGAAGCTCAGGATCTGCATTAACGACAGAGAGATCAAATATTCCCCACCTAGAGCTCATTTTGATACTTGATAGATTTCTCTTATCTTGATCACTGGAGAAAAATATTTGGCTTGAAAGACTTGACTTACTGTATCCATTGACATTATCTGTGCCATTGACACCCAGGTAAAGTTTGCTAACTAGCAGCCTCTGGAAGCGCAGCAGCAGGTCCAGAGACGCAGAGCGTTCCTTGCTGACATGCTCTGCCTCTAAATAGTTGGAGATGCGCCGAGCAACATCCTTCAGCCTCGCGATGGTCTGGGAGGCGATGTTCCTGCAGAGATCAAATGTGTGAATGTGCTAGCAGGCAGCAAGGGGTCAATCTATATAGATGCACCATGGTTAAGGCAACGAGCAGATACCTCAACAGCTGCTGAACAAGCTGCACCAGAGGCAGGCTTTGCTTCCCCGCTGACTCGTAGATGCCCGTGTTGATGAGGTCTTTGTCCAGCGTGGTGCGACAGCGGTGCATTGTGGAAGCGTTGGCCTCCTGCTCGTCAATCTCCTTCTCTTTCTGAGCCTCTTTCTTGGCTTCGATGTCCTGTCATGAAAAAAATTATAAAGTGATTCCTGTGTCCGGTGAGAGGCTTATTTCAGGAGTTCAAGGATGTGCATGCTGGAGATTTTAACAATTAATGTCTTATATTTTGTATCAGTTGTAGGACTCCAATAGGACAGCAAGTGTGTCTAAAAATTCATCAGTCCCAAATTCTGCCTGAGACTTTGGCATTTAGCAGAGCTCAAGGAGTACAGCTGCCATTAACCCAGAGCTTAGGGACAGTAAATCATAAGAGATTTAATGAAAACTGAATTCAAGGTGATTCTCGGTCTGAAGACATTTTTAACTAAATCATACTACTATATTCACTGCGTCCATTATTTGTGATGCTATGTGTATGTGCAAATTAAAGATTATATTTCAAAGTAGCTTGGTGGTGGGTGTCCAGACTTGGTACAGTTATAAGGCACTTGGAGCAGAGCGAAGAGGCAACTCTGCGTAGGAGTGTGCATTCAGTCACAGACATACTTATTGCTTTTGATAACATCAAGTTCACTCTGACTGGCTCGCACTCTCTCACATAGTGGTAAACATTTGGCTAGGCTGGCTCCAAACACCATGAAAAACACTCTATTTATTTTTTAAAATTCTAAATTTTATATTTTCATCAATTCCATCCTGTGTAGGAACCCTGTCATACAAACAGATGAACTGCTGCCATGAATACATTATGTGAGCAAAGAGGGTGATGACTCATGCATTAACACACTGACCTGTATCTCAGCAGTGATGGCTGCATTCAGTGCAGATTCCAACCCTCCATCAGCCATCAAGCTGCTCACTAACAGGTCAATCATGAAGCGACGACCAGGGCTCACACTCATCTCATTTCCAGATGCTGGGATAGAAAAATAATTAAAACCTTAGTCCAAACCATTTTTCACATTTAGTATCCATTAAGTGTTTAATCAGTGTTTTGCACGCACCAGCATTAGGCAGGAGTGAGGACAATGCCCTCGCCCTTTCCTCAGCAGTGGGCAGCAGCACTGACCAGCCACTCTGGAGAACTGCTTGGGCAGCTGCTTGTACAGTATTAAGCACTCCAGCATTGCTAGCTAGTACTACCACTGTTTGTTTGAGGTTATTGAGCAGCACGCTGCCAAGCCCCAGTCCCAGCTCCTCTGGATCCACCTGGTTACTGATGGCTGCATGGAGCTAAGGAGGGAGATTGTTAAGAGATGTACAGGATTATTACTATCAGCAGTCCATTAAGTGTAATGCTGCAATGCTAGAAATTATAAGGCACAGTTGTGTGTGCTAAACTAGACACGAGAGAAGGTGCCAAAACATATTGTTAAGCAAATCTAAACCTGCCATGAGCACAAATAAAAAAACACCTACCTGGAGCCTGAGCAGGTTGAGTGTGGCGACCACCATGCACTCCTTCTCCTGTGGGGGAGGCCAGTCGGAGCTGCCATCCATCCCCTCGCTGACCTGTCGCAGGAGCAGGTCCAGCTGCTCGAAGGTCATAGGGCAAACGTCCACCACAAAGGGCACGCGCTGCCCGACAGACCACTCTGAGCACGAGGACCAGGCAAAGCTCTGACGACACACAAACGCCAAGTGTTGAATGTTTTGGGTCTGTCATTATAAGCAGCATTATAAGCATTATAATACAGTTATGGATTACCTGTCCTGGGCCGCAGGAGATTCCCACTATGTGTTTGGAGTTGAGTCCTGGGAGTGCCTTAGGCTGCTTCTTGTTAGAAAAGAGTGTATCAAAGTGCTGTAGCTTATCATTGCTGCCCCAGCTGTGCACCTCTCCATCGTCAGTGAGGGCCAGGCAGTGTGTGGATCCCACAGCAACATCCACAACCTTCTTTCCTGTTTACAAACATAACAGAGAAAAAACAATCTTTGTGTTAGCGTTGGGGCGATTTCCGGCTTTGCTGCTCCAGCCAGTGTATGAGCTTAAACCGTGTTGATATTTTGCAAACCAGCTGAACCGGCATTTGTTATAATGACGCATTCCAGCAAATTAAAAAGTACCCTACATCAGCAGCCTGTGCCGACAGTGTGAAAGCACTATCGGACTTGTATGGTAAAATTTGCCATACCTGCTCTGTGCATTGATTGGCTTAATCTCAAACCGGTTTGAAATGTTTTACACCAGCCCAACCCTGGTTTGTATTCTAAAAGTTTCAGTTGTTTTTTTAATGATAATAGTCAACTCACCTTGTAGGCTGTCGAGTAACTTGGGGTAGCGAACATGCTCATCAGTGCCATGACCAAGACGTTGATTGTCTCCCTTTCCCCAGGTGTACACTTGGCCATCTTTGGTGAGGGCCACTGAGAACTGGCTGCCGCAGCACACCTTCACAATGTCCAAGTCCTGCAGTTTTTCCACAAGTTTGGGTGTCTTGCAGCCGTCACTGCCGCCTCGGCCCAGTTTGCCATAGTCTCCGTCCCCCCAGGACCACACCTGACCTGTGGAAACACACAGAGGTGGTAAAATTATAACACCAACACATGCTTGGTTGATGCTGATAGATTGTATGGTCAGAAGTCAAGCGAAAAAGACTTGTGTTCTTACCATTCTCTGTGACAGAAAGTGTTTGTGCGTCACCACTTCCACATGCCACATCCACCACCTTTAGTCCCTTCAGCGCTGTCACAAGCATGGGTGTGGTCTGGTCTTCACTGGAGCCTAGAGACCCAATGAGAAGGCAACTTTTAGATAAAAAACAGACAAAGATACTATTCAAGCTGAGGCTGTGTCTAGCAGGTCAATGCAGATGGAGCGTACCGTGACCCAAGCGACCGTAGTTCCCTCTGCCCCATGTATAGAGTTCACCATCAGCAGTAATAGCAGCGCTGTATGTGCTCCCACAAGCAACGTGTACCACATGCTTTCCTGCCTGTTTCCCATTGAAGGCTGCGATCATCGCAGGCTCTTCTAGATACCTAAAATAAAGCGAAAATGGAGATGTAACAGATTGAAACACTTTTCAGGAAACGTATTAATAGAATTTAAATCAATAATTTATGTCTCCTGCATTGCTACAGGCTTTTTTTTAATGAACTGTTAGCGATGTGTGCATGTAAAACATTACTACACTGTCCTAGATATGGCATATAATGTGATGTATTATTCAAGCATCTGTTTGATCAATAATTTATTTCTACTGAATTCTACAACTACAGTTATGTTGTGTTATGTTGTCTGAATGCCACCATTTCTCTGTGTGCTTACGTGGTGTCTCCATGTCCAAGGCGGCCTCCATCACCACAGCCCCATGAGAACACCTCCCCATTGGATGACAGGGCCAAGTAGTGCTGCCCATCAGGATGAGCTGCTAGCTTCACAATCTTTCTGGAGCTCAGACTGTGGATCAGCATCGGAGCCTGCAACAAAATAATTCAGAGACTCAATCTGCAGCAGAGAAGAAAACATCAGCTTCTTGCTTTTTGGTTTTTCAGAATAAAGCTAGTTCATTAGAGAGTACACGTTAATGAGCAGAAACCAGCTGAGCAACAGAACTGACCAGGGTTGTGCTCTTGTAGTTTTGGGTGTAAACAGCGCCAGTGCTGGACAGAATGAGGAAGCCCTTTTCTGAGCAGACGATCTGTGAGACTCCAAGGCTCGAAAGGGCTTTGCACTGAATGGGCCCATTAACATTGGCGTAACGCTTCCAGCCCAACAGGCCCCAGGCAATCACCTCCTGCAAGGTTCCCTTTAACAAAAAGAGACAGAGAGAAATGAAGTCAGTCACATGGTCACAGTTCATTTCTCCTTTAGCAAAACACATGACCATACAAAATACTGTGTGTAAAATTCATCTCAACCTTTCACTTTTGATTAACTGCTGTTTAAGGACTCGCACTTGCGTAAAGTCTGATGATAACCATATCTATCCATGCTTTGTTGTCACACCATATCATACAGTACAGTAAACAGGACTCAGTGCGCACACCCAAGATATAAAAGCACAAAGATGATACAACAGGCACATAACTCAAGCAATAATTGAGTGAAGGAGTAGCATCACTGACCTACAAAATTAGATAATCAATGATTCAGTTGATTAAGGAAAGAGTCACCACCTTGTGTGATGTGGGGGAGTTGCAGTGTGGAGGGCTGCAGGGAGCAGCCAAGCGGTCCAGGTGAGCCATGATCACCACAGCTGTTTGCCGGAGGTCAATAGCCAGGTCGTTATCCTGAGGCAAGGTCAGGTAGCGCAGGAAGCTCTCATTTGGACTCATTTGGGCTGTGAGGATCTGGAAACCATAGCAATCCACCACAAGGTACTTATTAGCTTGATTCTCAACAAGGAACAGGACAACAGTAGTACGTTAAGGGCCCAAACAGACAGAGACAGAGAAACAGACTACAAAACGTGACGTCTACCGAAGACTGCCTCGATCAGACAGAGTGCATTTACAGATTGTAGTCATAGTAGTCGTTATATTAACCACCATTTTACTGTAAAGTAAACTCACAGATCTGCGTGTTAAATCTGCATAAAAAAGGACATGCAGAGGACACCTGGGGACTGGACACAGGGAAATGGAGATCCATGTGGGCACATGAGACTCAAAGAGAGGAGAAATCATGGGGAGTACCACCAGCTGGTCCAGGAAATTTGCCTGGATGATGGTCTGTTCAAGGCTTATTTTAGGATAAGTCGGGGAAATTTTGACAATCTGCTGTAAATCATCAGGCCTGATTATGGTTGGTAAAATGTTAGGAGAAGGTTGAGTCTACAATTTGTTCAGATATGTTCTGCAGCTTGCCTTGTAGGGTGACAATGAAAGTGAGCTAGTGTTAGCTTCACATATAGCATGTACCCTACTGCCTTTTGTCATCACCACTACAGAAGGCCTCCCTCTCAATTATTCTGATTGGACAATGGTTACAACGCCAATGAGGTCAGGCTTTTTTCTGCTCTGGGTTTAAGTTTGCGAGGTGCATAGGGTGAAAAACCCAGGGTGCTGAGCAACACTAAAACACACTGTCTGATCAGGTGTTCCCTAGCAACTCACAAGTCATCAGACGTTCAATTGATAACGTTCTGTTTGAGAGCTTTCTTGTTCTCTAATTGTCCTGTCTTCAGGTGATATAAATAGAAAATGTGCTCCATTTCTGATAATCATTTGGTGTTTAACTGCTTCTGAGGTGCACAGATGTCAGTTCCAGAGAGAAAATTTTCACCTCAGCTTCCTCTTCAGGAATGGGCTCCTCTTTGCTGCTGTGTATGTTCTGAAAGCGCTGCAGGAGGGGCAGCAGAGGGGCGCTTGTTCCCTGGGTGGAGCGCTCATTGTCCATCTCTCTGGTGCCACTTTCCCACAGGCGCAGCAGCAGCAGAACAGCAGACAGCAACTGACTGGAAAGACACAATGGCACAAAGACAAAGTGAGCAATTAAGACAGCAGTGCATTTCAACTGCAGTCGTCTATCAGCATAGGCAAATGAGCAGGGATTAAGAGTATCTGGTTACCTGAGAGTGCCCCTCTGCACAGCCAGCTCCAGCAGGATGGCCAGGGCTAAGTGCTGGTCCTGAAGAGGAATGTTGCCCTTGGTGCTGGCACTTCCATGTACGTCACTGGTCCCAAAAGAAAAAGATATGCGAATCACCAAAGGCTAGCCAACATATCTTACAATACACAGAATTACTGACTGATCTGTAAATAACAAACCTGAGGAACTTGGTGGCCCTTTCAACAACTTCGAGCCACACAGATGACACCGTTCCCTCATCAAACAGTGTGGCCTCTGGAAGGGCACGCAAAGCATCCAGAGACTCCTGGAGAAGCTCACTGCAAAGATCTGCATCATCTCCTGTAAAACAAACATCCTATGTTTTACTTTCGACACAGTGGTTAGATTACACTGCACAGAGGCTACTTATAAATATGGAATATAAAATCCCAAATTTGCCAGGCCCAGCATACTTTAGTTGATAATATATTCCCACATCTTCCTAAATCTAAAATGCAGTTTATGCACATACCCATATGGAACATTCCTTGCAAATTCACTTGAATCTGTAAAACAGACTCTTAGTAGACAGTATCATTCACTCTGTGTCCCGAGTGAATGCAAAGCAAATAAGCGCAGCAACAAAATCAGTTTGATCACGTTGCTTTTGGAATGTCCAAACAGGCCGAGGACGAGGCAGCACTGCACAGCTGCTGTTCAGAGCTGAAGTTCTGTTGGACTCCCTGTTTCTATTTATTCCTGCAACCTGTTTTGAAAGCACTGTAATGAACTAGAAATGTGTGATTTATGAAGTTTCAATGACACGATCAACATCAACATGAAACCACCTCATTTCATCACAAAAATTGAATAAGGTGGCAGCTGACCGGAGGGAGATCGCCAAGGAGATGGAAGTTTCTGATAAATAACCATCACTAATAACAACCTGCTTACGTTGGCTATACTGTATGTCATTTCCATAACTGTCACAGTATAAACTCACCAATCACTCACCAATCTTTTAAGTGGTTACGTCTCCAGTCTGATCTGGAGTGCACAGTTGATAGGTATGTGGTTTGTGTACGTGATGTAACAGTACTATAAATTAATTTTATGCTTGATAAAACAGATATTTGACCCAAGGTTTTCCCATTTGTCACATAAGGCTGTGCAATTAATCGTCTGGTAATCGTGATTACGATTTTGAGGTCAAACAATTTCAAAATTATTGAAATCGAGGGTAAACGATTTTTGGTCACGGACGCCTGGAGATGTTATTTTGTCTTCTACGGAAGCCGCGCATGCGCAATACAGCCCCCTCCCCTCCTCTCCTCTATTCACTACACGAGCCGGTCAAGTAGGTGAACTACTAGTAATGCGAGGGGCAGGTGATGGCGGGAGATTTCAAAAACAGCGTGCGGAAAATGGCAGAGGGACAGCAAGAGAGGTTGATCTGTGTGTGTGTGTGTGTGTGTGTGTGTGTGTGTGCGTGCGCGTGCGCGTGCTCATCAGGGGTTGAACTCCGCTGTGCAGAATACAGAGAGCAGAGGACAATTGTAAACGTGCGACCATGTAGAGACAAAAATGACATGCCACCATGTAAACAATATGTCATCACGTGCGCCACATAATAAAACCAAAATAATCGTGATTATGATTTTTTCCATAATCGAGCAGCCCTGCCGGGTCATGTGGACCAGCATCATCTATTTCTAAAGGAAACCCTGGTTCTGCAAAAGAGAAATGAGAGCTATTTCTATTTAACTTATTGGTTCTGAGATGCTTGATGAGTGTGGTCTCAACCTTGCATGCAACTACAGACTATAATCTTCAAGCATCAGAATAAATGGCCTCTGTCCTGGCTCTTGAAGCCTGAAAAACTCTAAAAGCTCTTTAATATCCAGGATTTGCACATGTGCTCAATTAGGTGGCGGGTGAAAGAAAACACTGTTACACTTATACTGTTCTGACAGTGTATTCCAGGAATACAGCTGGACTGAGGATGAGAGGCTTAACCGCCTGTGTGTCTGTGCGTGCGTGTGTGTGGCTCATGTTACAGGAAGGCTACAGAGACGAGGCCGGCTCTTTGTTCCCACCCAGTCCCTGTGGACAGGCAGCTCTCCACCTCGCATCAGTAAGCGTAACAAAAACAGCATCTCTACTTGCCAAGACAACCATGAAGGACTTTAAACACACACAGTCACTTTATTCTAAATATAATCACACTGTGTGATTGGTATACACTGAAATACAGGTTCATAAATTATGTATTACTTGCACAATCAAATAAAAATTCAACTCTATGGGTTTTTTTTTTGAGGTCATAGTCTACAGTGGTGTTGTATTGGACTACATTATACTTTAAAGACATCGGAGGGGACTTCATTATAAAATCATAGTTTAATACAACACAGCCCAACAGAACAGCACCATGAGCTACAAATTAAAACTAAAATGAAAATATATTTAACGCCTCTGTCACACATAGTGATAGTCCCTATTCATCTGCCCAAAATGGGGACTTTTCCCATTTCAGTGTTTCTGTTGATGCATGAAGATTCAGACCATGAAGCCATTTTTCATGCCAGCTGCACTCTCATCCCAAAGAAGCAGGAACATCACAAACAAGTCCCCCAGGCCCTAAACCTTTGCAGTCCTTTATTTAGCCAACATCACAAGCTAAGGCTAAACACATGGCATTGAGAAATAAGTTGGGTTGTTTACTATGAGCAGCTTGTTACATGGTGTTCAAGAACAGCGGTTGAGCAAAGCTCCATTACCATGACAGCAGCTATCACCACCACGACTAGGACACAACAAGTCTTCCCTGTCAGCATACCCCGAATGTTCTTACCTGACCTCCAGGCCCGACGCAGGAAAGCAAAGGCAAACGAGAGCGCTGCCCTGGAGCCAACTCTGGCCAAACCTTCAACTCCTTTACTGGCTGGACGAGGGCTGAAAAAAAATGCAGTGACGCCAATTATGTTCCGCCTTAAAATAAAATTTAAAAAAAAATGTACAGAGATTAACACAAGATGCATTTGTGTGTGTTTAAGAGCCCTCTGTGAGGAAAACACAGTGTGCACTCAAACAGCTGCAGGGTTTAACTCAAGGAAGCATGAAATTCTTTAAGTCATGTAAGTACATACCAGGAATAAACTGTGCTATATTCTGTACTTTCTAACTGTACAGGCCCAGTCTATAGTTTTACATAATACTTTATTAAACTGCCTTCCTAAATTATAATACAGTGTACCGACACAGCATTTGAGTTGTGGTGGAGCTTGGTGGAGCTAATAAAAAGGGACCTACGGTATTATGCTTTTCCTTATTTTCTATCATATATATAATGTTACAATGTTGGTTGTTCATATTAAATGTGGCCAGAGTTTTAAAAGATGAGGTAAAAGTAAAACCAGTAAGCAAAAACGAATGCTCTGTTTCCGAGGGTTTTTCTGGACATGCTTACGTCAGATTGTGACAGACTTCTTGATATGGTCAGCTGCTCTAGGCACACTATTGCAAGTGTTCACATTGGCTACACTGCTACATGTAGCTACATGCTAACATCAGGGAAATGTGTAATCTTGGTGGCCGATGTTGTTAATTTCTTCACGATTTCAGATCATATTCCTGCTGGAGCGTGCCCGGTTGTGAGGATTTTGGTTTAGAAGCATTTATTCACAGTAGAAAGTGCTCCTACACTCCCTTACAGACATTTCCCGGCTGCAATGATTGTGCAGAGAAGCTGAGATTATGCATGTATGAAGAAAAATGGATTCAGGGTTGGAGTGTGGCCCATGTTTATTCCAATAGAAAGTTGCTCAGTGCCAAAAAAAGCTTGATTTCCATAGGTAATTTAAAATCTCTGCTTTATTCTCATTGCTTTGAGGTGACAGCCCTGACAACCGAGCCGACATGCCAGCCCTCTACACTCCCTCGCTTCGTTATATTTTACCTCTTATTATCAGCAGCAGGCAGTGGTGGGCTGGGGGGCCCCTTCCAGCGGACCTTGTACTTCTCTTCCTCCTCCATCATGCTGTGGCTCAGAGAGATGAGGTAGCGCTCCAGGATGACCAGGCGCTGGCGCAGGCGCTGGGCAGACAGGGTGCTTTTGGCCATCTGAGCTGAGAGCTTCTGCTGGTCCTCAACCAGGACCAACAGACACTCCTTCAACTCGTTCTCATCTACACACACACACACACAAACACACACAAGGGAAGAGCAATGGAAATTACTTCTTGCAGCAAAAAACATGACCATTAAACTTTATTTTGAGTGCAAACAGAGCAATATTATTCAAAATACGAATAAGTTGCCACAGGGGTCAATCCTTGGCCCACTGCTGTTTACACTATAAGTAACATATTTCTTCCTAATTAATAGTTCATTGTCTATTTTCTTGCTGTTGATACAATTCTATATGCCCCAGGCTCCACCCCAGACCAGGCACTGATTAATCTTCAGCCTGCCTTTGATGCTTTTCGCTCATCACTCCTTAATCAGACTAGTTTTTAATGCAGAAAAGACCAAGTACATGGCATTCTGCACCTCCACTTGTGACTGTGACCTTCTTGCCATTAAAACTTTAAACAGCACCCACATTAATCTTGCCGAGTCATACAAATACTAAGAAACTTACCTTGACAGCAGACTGTCGTTTAAGATTCATATTCAACATTTCACTCAAACATTAAAAATCAAAGCAGATGCTTGTACTATGAAGCGGGATTTGGAGTTAGCGATGTAACTTCAGGGTCATTCTCAGAACCCATCGGCTGTATTCAGCATCTGACTTCCAGCAGACGGCGATACAGCCTCTGGGGGCAGACCCCCGATTTTTTGGCATTCCGGTTTGATCTGGGCGGAGGAGGCGAACTTCCGTTTCTGACTTCCGCTTATATATAAGTAAATATGCTGAACCATTGCGATGGATTCAGAGTTTGCAGTGACGCCAATTATGTTCCGCCTCGTTAGTTCACCGCACAGACCGTTTAACCTGGCAACAACTGCAGCCAGCTCAAACGTGATTGGTTAATATCACGCGGACTACAAACAGCCTACAACCCGAAACCAGGGCTCTTCCGCTCTTCTTCCGGAGGCAAGATCTCCGGGGTTTGCCTACAGACTGTACATTCACTGAGCCTTTATATAGAGACTACCTCAGGGTTAATGCAGGGTTTTCAGTACCAAGAAGCTGGTTCTCTTTTTACTGGGATAAATCACCATGGTAAATTATGCTGAACACCTAACCTGCTCCAAAGCAGGTTAACTTCAGAGTATTGGATCACAGCCTGTCAACACCCTGACATCTGACCAATCAGATCACTTAAGAGAAAAGTATCCATGGACGAACGTCTGGAGTCTCAGGTAGAAAAGAGTAAGCTATATATTGATATAGGTCAAATGAGTCATTTCATTGTTTCAGGGCTCCAGTGTTTCCCCTACCATTATATTAGGGGGATGCCATGCCCTCCAAGAGCACCCCCCGCCCCCCCTGGAAAGTCAAGTTAACATGATAAACAGGTATCTATCTATAGGAGATTCTGTAACTTTCTTTAAAAAATATTCAAAAAGTACACATGTATTTGGAAGTAACACATTGCAGCAAGTGATGAAACACTCCAGTTCCTTATTACACGGAAAGCACAGAGTCCTGTGACACTTGAGCTTAATATTTGTATCTTGACTGTTTTGCAATGACAAAAGGAAAATTCCCCATATTCAATATTTCCCCCACTGGCCATGATAACAAACAGCTCTTTGTTCTGATCTTATTGCAAGAAAAGGTTTTATTATGTGTCTATAGAGCAGCGCTGCAGGGAAGACGAGATGAGCCGAAATAGCAGGTCTGAAATCCACTTAAGCTTTATGTAAGCCCGACTGGCCTGAGGTTGTATGAGCCACACTACAGTCAGCTGTGCTCGGCTGTCAGGACAGTTATACGTCTCTCACTCAGACAAAGTCTCTAACTATCTATTATACATTACCCATGGCCAAAAAGTAACGTGCAAGAGAACTTCCAAATCCATGGGGGCTGATTTACTCTTTATAAAAGACCTAAACACCATCAAAACTACATTACCATAATCCCCAAAACACCAGACACAGGATTCTATTGTAACAATGCTAAAGGAACAGCTGCTTAAGGGGATGTAATGTGGTCAACAGTTTTTCAAAAGGAGGTACTTGATATGGTTAGCCAGATGACAAGAATGAAAATCCCTTCTTTGCCAAAGTAATGCACAAAGTGGCCGTATTACTAAAAACAGTGACCATTCACTAATAGACTTGTGCCTCTTACAAGCTAATAAAGTGATAGATACAGGACAAAAAATGTGGACAAACAAAGTATAAAATCAATACATTACAGAAAGTTGGTAATGATCAGTAATGCCAAAGACTGGGGTGGGTGTATGGAAGCAAATTAGAGACATAACAGTCTGAATTGTAACAGCCACTACATATTTAATATTGAAATTTACACACCACTGAATTCATGGCGTAGAAATATTTTACTTTAAAAAACATTCATCTAAATTTATTAGTCCTAAATTCACCTTTTTGAAATTGAAATGTGGAATTTCTTGAAAAGCTGAACTTGAATATTTTTTCGAAGTTTATAAACTCAGATTGAAAAAATATTCAGAATTAAAAAAAAACAAAACAACTAAGGTTGCTCAAATTAGGCTGGTAAAATTCAGATCCAAAAATACAACGTAAAATGTGACATGGCAACATCCAGACTACCCAGGACAGGGTAGGCAGTTGAGCCTAAATACAATGGAACCGACCTCTGGCCTATCAGAGTACAGCGTGTCAGTCATGTGATCCAAGAAAGTGGCTTGAAATTGAAACCTACTGATGATTAAACAATTCAAATTATGGAAAAAAACCAGAAAGAACTCAGATGGATAGCCTTTGACACGAGGAGAAGGTGATGTCACATTCAAACAGTGGACAATAAAAGGTATTAAGACAATAGGTACGGTAATAAAAAATAAAGAACTGAAGAGTTTCCAAACATTAAAAGATAAGTTTGGCCTACATAACAGTGATCTGTTCAGATATATACAATTTAGGGATTACTACAATAAGGAAGTGAAAATGGAGAGCACAGAAATGTTAAATTCAGTGATAAATGTCATGCTGAGTGCATATAAACCTAATAGTAATTGTACCAAAGTAATCTCCAGGTTTTATGAGAGTCTTATGGAATGTAAGGGCAATTCAACATTATATCTGAAATCAAAATGGGAAGACGAATTAGAAGTGGAAATTACATCAGATGAATGGTATGACATATGTGAACTCCAACACACTTCAACTAGCTCACAACAATGGAGGGTGTTTAATTGGAAAAACTTGGTTCGTTTTTTTTATTACGCCTAAGATCCAAAGTAAAAGATTATCAACACCTTAGCCCTGTTGGAGACAATGTGGTTCCTTAAATGCACATCATACACATATTTTTTGGAGTTGTGTAAAATTGAAATCATTTTGGGAGGATGTAGTTTTGATCAAGGTGCTTGGATATAAGATTCCAATGACATGCGTTACTTTGTACTTGGGACACATTGCACCAGTGGTGCAGATGGAAGACCACTGTTTGGCTAAGGTACTTCTTACAGCTTCTAGGAAAGCCATTACTAGAATCTGGTACAAACCGGAACCAGTGGCTGGACATCATAAAGGAAATATGGACAATGGAAAAACTGACTCATGTACTACATTTGAGGGAAGGCTTGTTAGCGAAAAGATGGCACAAGTGGACAGTTTATTTAGAAAAAGTATAAGGATACTGCCACACTGTATGTAAGCACCTTTTTGAGGAAGACAATTACTGGAAGGGGAAAAAATGTCTTTCTTTATTAATGTATTCTCCCACAAGCTTTATGTTCTTTAAGCACATTTTTTTCTTTTTTCTTTCCCTTTTTTTCTTTTTTTTCCACTTTACTTTGCTTTTATTATGTTCAATTATTGTATCTACTCAGGTGATTTTGTACTCTGAGCAAAAAATATGTTCAATTGTGTTACCTTAAAAACCCAATAAAGCCTAAGAAGAAACCTACTGATGATTACCCACGGAGAATGATGAGGGCTGCAGAAAGTCGTCCAGTTTGTGCTGCTTATGTACAATCTGACTGAACTTTAGCTGCTGCTCTATTTAATTTTTGTGCAAGTTGAATTTTTGGATGTGAATTTACTCAATCAAATTTGAGCAACTTTGTCTCTATTTTCTAAATTCTGAATCTTGAATTTTTAGATCTGAAGTTGTGACAATGAAAAAAGTAAATCAAAATTCAGCTTTTGAAATTGCAAATGAAGATATTTCATTTTCAAAGAGGTGCATTCAGGACAAATAAAATCAGATTGGTTTTCAAAGTAAAATATTTATATGCTCATTGCCAACGTTTTGTTTTAAAAAACGCCAGGACGCTGCCCCGGATATTTTGTATGTTAGTTTTTCCATAGCAACATATGTCAATAGATTCTTAGTCCACTGATTCATATTTGGTTCAATCAAATTTTCCCATCCCATAGATATTTCTTTATTAAATGTGAATATTATGTATCTAGTGGCTGGTGGAAAAAACTTTTATGTCTCTTGTTTGCTTCCATATAGGGGCAGTGCAACTGGAATGAGATTATAAAGTGTAGTAGGTTATGTGATCTTCAAGATTCCTGTACACTGTAATTACTGTTTCATCTGTATATTCACATCTGTTTTAAATACTGTTTAACTTATTACCTATTCACTTGAATGTATACCGCATTTGCTGCCAAGACTGACCATTGTATTAATGTAATGTTTGTTATAATTGAAAAACCAACAACAATAAAAATACTGCTTAACAACTCTCTATAAAAGATCTACCATGCAAAAAAGAGGTAAAACACATCCACTGCCAAGAATCAGAGCAAATCCGTCATCTGTCGCTGCTCCATCCTGACTTCAAAACAACAGATTTGGTCTGGGCTGTAACTGCTGAGATCAACATGTTCCAGATATCTGACCACTCAATGGAAAAGCAGGAAGTGTGCTGTTTGAACTTTAAGCATCAATGACAGAGCACTCATCCATGTAGCGACACTCACTGTACAATCACACCAGTTTGTTTTCCTGGTTCAGTCAATAAAGAAAAAAGCGACAAGCCGCCAAGTAGCTACCAGCAAAACCTGCATTCACTATGCATGCAGATCCTTCCCCCAGCCACCCAACGCTTATCTCCCACCACCATGACACTGTCCCACCCAGTCCTGCCAGTAAACACAGCTTGGGTGAGAGACGGTACCCTTAACTGGACCACATTGTAACGCCTACCAAGATTACACTCTGAGGGGTAAAAATAAACACTCAGAGCGGCAGGCTGCAAGTTGTCATTTCAGAGTTTCCACATCTCACGTGCCAGCAAAACATGCACACCTCAGCAGGGCCTGACAGGCGTGATATTGATAAACACAGGGGTTGGCCATGTGTTGAAATGGTCAGTATAATTGTATCTAGTCGACATTTAAGTGTTGTGAAACCATCTGCTGTCAGCATGGTATTAAATACCCTACTGAGAAACAGGAAGGCGTGAAATAACCACCACAGGAGAATAAGACAGCATCGTAGTAACAGAAAGCCTCAACAGGACATTTTCAACCATGTTCAGGTAGCTGTCTCACCTGGCTGCCGCCCCCAGTCCCAGGTCTCAATAATGGAGTGATGCACAGATGTTGAGGTCTCCTCCTCCTCCTTCTTCTCTTTGTCGTTAGGTTCATCCTTCTTCTGCGCTCCAAAGCAGTCAGTGCAATCCTCTGAAATTACCAAAAGAAAACACTGACATCAACCTTCATTTCCATCAGCAAGGTTAAAATGACAACCCTGTCCCTGGCTCGTGTTTCATGTTTAGACAGTGTGTAAAAATGTACCATGCCTTCACAAACAGATGGCAGCAATGTGTAAATCCATGAGCAACATAACAGGGTAAATGAATGCTGCAAACTCTCTGTGCCGTACCTGGGTGAGCTGATTCTTCTCCGTTGAATGTTATCTCCTCATCTTTTACCATTTCATTCCACATCTCACTCAGTCCCTCTGGAGAGAAAGCCCGCTGCCAAAGGAAGTAAGAAACAGAAAATCAGCACAATGCATAAATAAAACCAACTCTGTATTCATATCTTCATGTGTTTGCTTTGTAGATGTGCATAAGTATGTCGCAGACAGGCTATTATCACATTATGCAAGCAGAAATTTAAAGAAGCATCTCTCTGCTGGAAAGACGCTCTTCTCATAAAGCTAGACTGTCAGTGCAGTAGAAAGACACAAATACTTTTCATATTGGTGCTATATGACCAGAAAAAACATAAAAAAAGAGCTGTGGTGTTTCATTTGCATAAGGGCCCTGACACACCAAGTCGACGGCTGGCTGTCGGTGAGCGTCTGTGACCCTTGATTTTGCGGTGTGTCTAGCAGCGTTGGCACTGCACGGCCCTCGTCTGCTTTTTTCAGACGATCATGATGTTGAATCGGCGTCTGAGTCTTTGGCGAGCCTGTCGGTGAGTGAAATCACTCTGAATGGCTGTTCAGTTCAGCACACAAGAAAAGGAACGGAAGTGAGGAACTCCAACAAACAGCTAAAGTCAAGAGGGCGCGAGATCAAAACAAAGTTGTTATATTAAGTAAGATTGTGTTTTTAGCAACTGAGCTCTTTAGCAGAATCATTTCATAATTGTTTGTGTCATTGTTCGCCAATGCACAGCTAATATCAACTGTTCTTACAACATGGAGTTGTGTTGTTAACGTGCTAACTGGCTAACTAGCATCTAGAATCCATCCTATCAGTCTTCCTTTTAATCTTTTTAATGACAAATACAGACTACAGCCGCCTGCTGCCATGGAGAGTTATCTTCTCTCACACAGGCGCAGAACATGCGTGCTAGTCGGCTGTCGACTGCAGGCGAGATGAGGCGACACAACGGTCGGCCTTTGTCCCACAGATTCTTTGATGTTGGTTTGGTGTGTCTGGGCCTTAAGAAGTAAAAAATCTACAGCTACCAGAATGTACTGCGTCACGCCAGACCAATAAACACTCCCACTGGTGGCTGACGTAATGCATAACACAATTCATATACACATACTTTATTATTACATACATTATTATGATACAAAGCTGGTTGAAAATTGGTGAGGTAGGGATTAGCATGTTTTAGTGTTACATTATCACTTTAAAATGTTCCCTTTTGCTGATAATCATTTTTCAACTTGAGGAAGAAATATTTTTGTGTAGTCTTCACAACCCATCTGAGCAGACCAAGCAACAAATTAATACCAAATATAAATCAAGAATGAGAGTACAAGTTTGCTGCTTTACCACTGAGTTCCAAATGATTCAAGACAACATCTGCTGCGAAATCTGTGTCACCATCCTGATATTGCACCATTCATGCTTTACTTTACTAAGAAACACTCACAAGTGGAAAGCCGACTCTTGCTTTCAAGGATCCAGTGTCTTAAATGTCAAAAACATGTTAGCTCACAGATGACACCAGACCAGACACACAACACTTAAAAACTGCCCTCAGCAAAGGAGAGCGCTCAACGATGGGAAAACATGACACCCTACCCCAATTTTAGTTCTCATTTGGTAGTGCAAACCAATTTTCAGTCCAGACAGGCTACAATTTGTGGAGGTGAGAGCAGACAGCTCATCGTACAGCCTATTATGCAGAAAAAGATTGTGGATTCAGAGTGTCGCATCCCAATCTTCTCTAAACCCATCAAATATTGATGAAAGACCTCATAATTACAACCAACGTCAGTTTGTTTTCACAATATAGATCTTATAATACCTTTTCCCCTAACTTACTGTAATATCTATGTCTTTTCACATTACAGGAAAAACAGTAATCATCTGTGCAAGAGGCTTGATACAGCCTGCAGGCAGGTCTGAGGTGATCAGGTGTGTCAGGTTATATGCACCTACAGTGCAATTCTGTTTGACTCTCACCATTTTAAATAGGCAGAATTTTGGGTGTTTCTGCTAACTAGTGCAAAATGCATTCACTTTCTG
Source organism: Epinephelus fuscoguttatus (assembly GCF_011397635.1). Taxonomy (NCBI): domain Eukaryota; kingdom Metazoa; phylum Chordata; class Actinopteri; order Perciformes; family Serranidae; genus Epinephelus; species Epinephelus fuscoguttatus. Next base: position 38,682,955 of record NC_064761.1, read on the forward strand.
GGATCGTGGAGAATATGATTTGGAAAAATAGATGCACATTCATCGTCAGTGAGACATCAAAGTTTAGAGACATGCAACTCAGCCAGACTGACAACAACTTAGAAACAAATGAGCTTCAAAAATGAAGTAAGCCGTACAGTCATTTTAGCCAAAAACAAGCATGTCAAAACAAATATATCATCTCCAAACTGAAGCAAAGATGAAAAACTCCCCAGTCACATGTGCCTGAACCCACTAAATATCATGCTACTCTGTAAAAGCAGTTATTTTCATATGATTCAGTCCTTTGTGTGCACATACCTGCAAGTCTATCTTCAGCCATTTGTCATGAAATCTCAGCTGAGCATCGAGGGTAAAAGATGGAGAAGGCATCTTCCCCTCTCCTCTCCTGGCTGCAAACGCAGCCAACCTGCAAAACAAAGGGAGGAACGGCTGTGATGTAATGTGACAAGTTCACTAAACTACCATTGAGATGAGAACTGGCTGATAGTGACTGACATTATTATGAGCCTGTGAGAGCTGAGCTTTTAGCCTGAGACTTAATAAAGTGACAACATTAGCATACCCCTTCCAAGGCCTGTTTACAGTTTCCTTTGTACCGAACTAAATGTAGTTTAACACCTATCTGTTTTCAGATTAAGCTCATACTTAGATTACCTCAGACTGGTGCATTTACACTGTCAGGGAAAATCAGCATGACCAACCAATATTACCACCCAAATGTAAACAAGAGGGAAGCCCAGTGCCAGTTTACAAAACACAGGACTCAATCACTCCCATCTCTATGACAGGGCTTTAATACACTAACATCAAACAGCAGCTAGGTCACATCATTATTCAGTTGCTTTAAACGTGAATGTTTTAGTTAAAGTAACGTTACACAAAATGCTGTATACTTAGCTGGTTTTATCTTTTCAATGACGTGTGTCACTATTCCTGCCATTTTCCTAACTTCATCTAAAACTGTATTTGTATTAGCTTCATTTATATAATGAACGCTGGAGTTTAAGGCCAAAGATGTATCCATACTATAACGTTACATGAGACGCTGGGAGAAAAACGACAGTATCGTAGCATTAAATGCTAGCAAGGGCACCGTATCTGTTAACTTTGATAGCGTGTTTATAACCTGGTTATCATTTACGATAACAGACGCCAGTCCAGCGGGTAATTACACACACTGACACAGCATCAGTATGCTCGTAACGCAGCCCATAATGCTAGGTAACATTCACACTAGCTCGGCGGCTAACGCTAACTGCTAGCTTGCTAGACAGCTAATACCAACACAACGTTAGCTAGGTAACGCTATCATCCAGGCAACGATGAACAAGCTCCTGTGACAGGACAGTGAAACGAAAGAGACGCCATGTTCCGGACGGTTTGTGTTAACATGTCCATTTTGACAGCAAATTTCTAAATTACCTGCGGTCTCGTCTCAAGCTATTCTCGTCCCCTCAGCTGCTTTGCTGCATTAACAAGACTTGATTGACAGGTCGCGGACTAGGGCACGAGGCATGGAAACAAATTACGTAGTCCCAACTGAGAGATTCAATGCGATTGATCTGTACCGCGACAGCCCGCTGAAGTGGGGTTTCCAATGCGTTTGCCGCTGTTGTGGGTTCACTCCGCCCGCTCGCACCGGCCGGGGTTATAAAACGTGTGCTCCGTGCGGATTGGAGGCGGGACATAGGAGGGGCGGGGTTGGCCTGGAATGGAGGCAGACTGTCCGCTGGGTGGCGATGTGTCTCAAGGAATTTGGTATTTATTTAGCTACAGAGCTGCATGTTTTATACAGTTTTACATGTTTATTTAAGTACGGAGTGTATTTATTTATTTCCCAGTTTATTGACATTTTAGAATAAATTAATGAAGAATTTATCTAGGTCTACAAATAGAAATAAGGACAAACAAAGGCAAAATAGCAACACAAAAGAATCATAGAAAATCACTTAACCTTATCTATCATAGAGTAAGTTATACTGGGCTATACAATATGCTGTATTGCTGCACTATACCTATTATACATACTATATACTGTAAGTCTGCCATACAATACTATATTACTACAATTAAGTATCATAATGTACCATTTAATACTATATTATGTTAACATTTTACATTGATTCTTGCATTATAGCCTATTCTATTATGTTAATACAGGCAAAAATTAAATACCAGTACTAAAACATATCATATACACCGTTGCAGACCAAGTACCCCCCCTCATGGCAACAGTACTCCCCAATGGCAGTGGCCCCCCAGCAGGATAATGCACCATGCCACACTACACAAACTGTTTAGAAATGGTCTGTGGAGCGTGACACAAAGCTCAAGGTGTTGACCTTGCTTCTAAATTTCCCAGGTCCCAATCTGCTCAAGGATTCTTGTGATGTGCCGGTACCCCAGATGTACCCTAATCCAAGGTGGGGCCTCCTTGGATCGGACTTGGCTCTGACCTGTGGAGGCATGGACACAGGATCTCTGGGAGTGTCCTGCGGTGTCTGGCACCAGTGCGTTGGCGGCAGATCCATTTAGTCCAGTGGGTTGTGAGGTGGGTTAATGGCACGTGCCACAGATGCTCATTCAGATTGGGATCTGGGGAATTTGGAGGCCAGGTTGACACTTTGAGGTCTTTGTCACATTCCTTGGGCCATTCCTGAGCCATGTTTGCAGTGTGGCATGGCGCATTATCCTGCTGGGGGGCCACTGCCATTGGGGAGTACTGTTGCCATGAGGGGGGGTACTTGGTCTGCAATGGTGTTTGAGTGGGTGGAACATGTCAGGTGGTATCCACATGAATGCCAGAACCAAAGGTTTCCCAGCAGAACAATGCATTGGAACAAAACATCAAAGTTATTCACAGTGGTTTGAATGTTTTGGCTGATCAGTGTATATACACACACATCATGTCACTCCAAAGGGGTCAATATCCACAATTTAGACAGTCAGAGATGTGGGGCGAGGGTTCCTTGTCATTGTGAGTATCTATACAAGGGCCACAAAGAGCAACACATGTAGGATCATCTCTCCTTTCTGCCTTCATTAGTTTGCCAATTGTGTATTTAAATATCATGCTCTCCATGAAAGACCAGAGAGAGATACCAGAAGAAGAACTATCAAGGTATAGATCTGTTGACTCAAAATTTAGCCAATATAATTTCAGTAATCCATCATGAATGGATTACTGGTCAGGACAGCAACATAAATTGTCAGAGGACCTATGTGCCAGATCCTCTGTCTGAAGATTTCTCATTACAGACAAGGGTATCATTTCCTTGACAAACTGAATGAATGGCATTAACAAGAGAGATGGTGTTACAACTCATTCAGAAAAAAGTGTTCATATCCTGTCAAATCTGCCAAAAAGAAAAACTCTCTGTTTTTGTTCAAGGGGATATTTTTGTGTCCTCGAATTGGCAGACGACTAGACTTTAAAATGCCATGAGCAAAATTATTTAAAAGGCAGGCAGCTCTCTAGTGTGTACGTCCACTTCCTTCTTAGTGTGTGCTTTCTAAAACTGATGATTTACTGTAGATGCAGCATACATTGCTTAGATGGCCCCCTTAAGATGTCATTTAATTTACAGTATGAATGTATAGGGATACATGATCGTAAAGCTTTCTTAGAATAAAAGTCTCTGGGGTGTGGTGAGCGTGACATTTCAGAGGCAAAGACAACCTGTTCATATCCTCTTGAGACCCGGCAATTCATATTTGTCCTCTGTGGGACACATGACACTGAGGCATATTGTTTCTGCTCTACATAAATATGGTATTTTGATTCCTGTGAGTCTTAATTTCATTATATTAAGATTCAGGAAGTGCATGTTAATCTTAAGACTTTCAAACCCATGTCCTTTGTGTGCGACTTGCATCTTTTCATTTTCAACCACTCTCCATATGTCAGGAAAAAGTGCTGAGTGACACAAAAAAGATTTTGTTGGAAATTACTGAGGAAGAGTCAGAACTAACCAGCTGAGGTTAAAACATTAAAGTCCACAGACTATTAATGGCAGCTATAACCATGCCCTTCTCATCTTAGAGTGTGCTCTCTTCATCTTAGCTGCTGTACAATCCAAGTTTGCAATTTTATTAATGGCCATAATCCAGTATGAGCGCAAAGAGAGACCCAGAGTGTACCCCATTTGTAAAATTGTCTTTTACTGCAGCTGTAAAGCCTGAAAATAACAACCTAAGTTGATTAAGAGTAAAGGATAAAGTGTCAGTTAGAAGACAGAGAGACGGGTTTGAATTTGTTATCATGCAGCACAAACCTGGAATAACCTTCCAGATGATGTTAGAAGCCCCGACCCTGACCACTTTTAAGTGAAAGCTAAAAGCATTCCTGCTTTACACTTTGGAGAACAAGATAGTAGTGTGCTCGAGGACTGACTTTATTGCATGATACTCAAGAAAAAATGCAGGTGCTCTTGAAGAGAAGGGTCAGCACATGGGAAGGAAAAATTAACTTCAGGCACTCGTGTGTGGAGCAGGAACGGATGCATTTGAATTAAGTTAAAAAGCCTTTATTCCAGAACATGGCTGCCTTAAAACACCGACCCTAAGGTCTTTGTCACGGTGCAAATGAGTAGACAGGAGCCAAGCAAAACATTTTTATAAGCTTGGTAGGGGGTTAATAAGTGAGCACAGGTGGGTGACAGCAATGGATTACAATGAGAGGCCATTTAAAAAGTGACATGCCTACAAAAGTTTTCAGAAAAAAAAAAAAAAAAAAATCCCTGTACTAAAATGAAAAATTACTAAAAAAAAAAAAAAAAGGTATCAAAAATCTATACATCTAAATAAAATAAAATAAAAATAAATAACTAATCAAACATTAAAAATACATGCATCAAAAAAGGGACGGAAAGATTACTTAAACTGTATCCATGCAGAAAACATAAAATAAGGTCTAGTGTTTCTGTCCTATGATATTCAGTGATCTAAAAAAAACTAACTATTGCTAATAATAATGGTATTGAGTTAAAAAAAAAGAATGATTCCTTTCTTACACTGCATACTACGCTGTAATGAGTGCAACCTTATTTTTAAACTCAATTTTAAATCATTTTAAATAGTCCTCTTATATTTGTACCTCTTGTCTGCACTTTTGCTATTTTTAATGATTTTTTTAAATTATAAATAATTTAATTTTTTTTTCTTTTTACTATTTTATTGTAAATCTGTTTCCTTTATTATATTTTATATTTCATTGCTCTGTAAAGCACTTTGAATTCCCCTTATGTATGAAATGGGTTATACAAATAAAGCTGTCTTTCCTAAAGCCTATGGAATTTAATTGAGGCTGGGGTGGTGCAGCCGGGTTCTCATGGCAACGCACATGCGCAGTGTGTCACTTCCCAGTCCAAACTACAACAGTGGACAGTAGCCCCTCAGTCATTCCAAGGTAGTAATGGCTGCTGACTCGGAGCCAAGCAGCGTTTCGTTGCCAGTCCTTGGAATATTGATAGCTGTAGTATCCAGTTTCATCAATGGGTCGACATTTGTGCTGCAAAAAAAGGGAATTTTACGCTCTCGCGACAGAGGTAGACCTAAACAGCAGATAAGTAGACGGGCATTAGCTTTGATTTAACAACAGCTACATGGGTAGAATCTGGGAAGCCATTTTAATAACACAGTTAATTTGGGTAAAGCGTCGAAGGCAACACAAACTAAACTTTTAATTGTATTTTCTCCAGGAGGGTCGTACCTTACAGATGTGGTGTGGTGGGGTGGCACACTGTGCAGTGAGTATAGCGCCATCTGTCGACTCTGGAGGCACTGATCAAATAATCACATTCTGAGATTTGTCTCTGACTTACATGTAAAACTTCCCATGCATGTTTTAGGCTAAATGTTGTTGACACACCTGTTCATGCATCTCAACAGTGATTGTTGGTCAAATTGGAAATTTCCTGGCGTACAATGTGGCCCCGGCTGTGATAGTTACACCACTGGGAGCCCTTGGAGTGTTATTTGGGTAAGTTCAAGAGAAAACTGGATTTTATTTCATTTTTAAAGGAACAGTTCACCCCCAAAATCAAAAATACATATTTTCCCTTTTACCTGTAGTGCTATTTATCAGTCTATATTGTTCTGATGTGGGTTGCTGAGTGTTGGAGATATCAGCCGTAGAGATGTCTGCCTTCTCTCTTATATAATGGAACTAGATGACACTCAGCTTGTGGTGCTCAATGCGCAAAAAATACATTTTAAAGAATTCAACAGCAATGTGTCTTTACAGAACTCATGACCCAGGTACTCAAGATAATCCACAGACCTTATTGTGAGCAGTTTCATGTACCAAACTTCACCTGCCATCTGCATCACAGTGAAGAAGGAAGTGTACATCTACTCATCTACTACTATCGCTGGTGACAGCACAAGATGTAAACATTAATGGCATCGAGTTGACTGAGCTGTGACATATGCGAGCTCAGTGATGTTAGGTGAGCTACCAACAGACACACGTTTCCGTCTGCATGGTGATACAGCTTGCAGGTGTCTGCAAAAAGAAAACAGTTCCTCCATGAGCAAGGTCTGTGGATTATCTTGAGTAACCGTGTCATGATTTCTGGAAAGAGACATTGCTGTTGAGTTTTTCAAATCTATTTTTATTGTTTGTTTTTTAATTTGAACTTTTTTGGTGCTTTGAGCACCACAAGCCGAGCTCCGTCTAGTTCCATAGTATTAGAGAGAAGGCAGACCTCTCTACAGCCAGTATCTCCAACACTACTCAGCAACTCACACCAAAAAATCTGCAGTAGATTGATAAATAGCCCTAGAGATAAGAGGAGAAATACGTATTTTTGATTTGGGGGTGAACTGTCACTTTGAACATTCAGCTTGACATTGACTATACAGTGTATACAGCAACATACTGTAGTGATACTAATATGTACAGAGGGTTAACATCAGTCAAATACAGACTCAAATTCCATAGTTACTCTGAGGGAGAATTATTTTATGACAGAACAACAAAGATATGTGTCAGACAGTTACTGATCAGGCTGTTAAAGTTGTGGTTCATTACTTATCTTTTTGCTGTCATTTTTAAACATGAAAATTACCCTTTTTTTAAATTCAATTTTAATCTGTATGAATTATTTAGGAACCACAACAGTAAGCCTGTATGAGCTACTCTCATCTCATCGTGTCACTGTATTTTTAGGCATCAAAAAGCCTTAAAACAAATGAAATGTTCTTAAATTTGAATTTGTGAGGTCTTAATTGCCAAAAACATTTGAACAAATTTAATTTATCAATCTTTTAATTCACTTGTGTTGCATTGAGTCAAGCTTTTCTGTGTGAGAGTCCACGTTTCTGATATTACAAATGTTTAACCTACCAATGAACCGCATATAGTGTTTTATTTTATTCTTGCACCTAACTGTTGGCAGAATGTAGATCAACCTAACTAGTTTTAATAACCATATTCCTACAGGACTAAACATATACTACTTACCTTTATACTTACCTTCAATAATTGAATGAGAAAACAGTTTTAAAAAATAAGTCTTAAATTTTGTTAAAAACATCTACCCAGCACAAGAGTGCAGAGTCAAGATTTAAAATGATTACACTTAATAATCCTCTCAGGACTCCATGAATTGCCTTTTGTATCTTGTAGCAATATTGTGTTTGTGTGTCGCAGGGCTGTGCTGGCTTCTTGGATCTTGAAGGAGCATTTAAACATCCTGGGGAAGCTTGGCTGTGTGTTGTGCTGCTGTGGCTCCGTTGTGCTTATCATTCATGCCCCTAAAGCAGAAACTGTAACATCAAGACTGGAGTTAGAGGAGAGGCTGTCAGACCCAGGTGACCAAGTCAATTTTGTTTGTTTTATTTTTTGCCTTAAATTTACCTAGTAATTATTAAAGATGAGGTACACTGTAGAATCACAAGCAGGCCAGTAAAAAGTGTCAATACTTACTTTAGTTACAATCTACTTTTTTAGTTTTAATGAACTGTTTTTTCTCTTTTTAACATATACAATGTAATTGCATTATAAATGAAGATATCTAAAAATGTCCTTTCTCATCCTGCAGTGTTTGTACTGTACGCCCTCTCTGTGGTCCTGCTGCTTGTCATATTAATCGTGTGGGTTGCTCCAGCTCATGGCACATCAAACATCATGGTGTACGTCGCCGTTTGTTCCCTCTTGGGAAGCTTCACTGTTCCAAGCAGCAAAGGACTCGGCCTGGCTGCACAAGACGCCTTTGGAGAGGGGCCGTCGAGCAGCAGAGCTCTGGCTCTCTTTGTGTGCCTGTTGGGGACGCTGGCAGTCAGCATCCTTATACAGTTCTTCTTCATCAACAAGGCCTTGGAGTGTTTCAACTCTAACATGTTTGAAGCCATATACTATGTGACGTTCACAACTACCGTGATTGTTGCCTCTGCGCTTCTCTTCAAGGAGTGGGCCGCACTAACTGTAACGGACAGCCTTGCTATGCTTTGTGGTCTGACGACAATGTGTGTCGGGGTTGTTTTACTCCGCATTTCCCAAGAGGCTTTGATTACTTGGAAGAAGAAGACAGACTGATTGAGCTGCCTTTACAATTACATGACCTTGGTGCCATACAGCATTTCTTATAACAGTGTCTGTACTTGATTTGAGTTTTCTGTGAGTTGAAAAGACCAAACAGTTAACATTTTTTAAGTGAAATTAACTTTCACTTAACACTGTACTTGAATCTTCTTGCAGTTTCTTATGGAACAGTTCTCAGTTACTGTGTAACAACCAAAGTAAAACACTTTTTTTTTCTTTATTTAATGTCATTGAGGGTTTCACACCCAACCTGTTTGCTTTGGTTAAAACAAACTCAGGTCTGTTTGCATGGTTAGTACAGTTAGTTTGGGCTGGTGTGAAAGCTGTCAATCAAACCTTGGTGGGGACCAAACAACCGTACTGAGACCGCTCACAAAGGTGGGTCTCTGTACCCTTCCAAACAGACTTTGGTACGGTTTGTCTATAGCGTGAAAGTAAACAAGCCAACCAGAGGGATTTTATAACAGCAGATATGTGATTTTTGCAACAGCTAAACCAATAATGAATCCCCCTGCTGATCGTCAAATCTGTCCGCAAGCTCATAACTGATCCTAATAAAGGCCACGTATATCCCATAACCTATTTATGCTAATGCATAGATGTAACCATGGTAACACATGTGCACATCAGTGATGGTATTTTCCCTGATTAAAAAGCTGTTAAAACTTCCATCATTGTATCTGACTCTGTGTACTTCATCTGTTCATTAAGTCCATTAAAAAGTGTGTGACAGTGATCCCACAGTATTAAGCCCTGAATCATTACTGTACAAGAGGCCTTCTTTTCATCCTGTCCCTATGTTAGTCATTAATTATAACGTGGTTGATTTGTGGTCTGATAATAGCCTATTATTAATGCTTACAATCAGTTATTTCTCTATGAGCTCTTTGTGAAACCAAAAACCATAAATACAAACACTTAATAAGCATTAAAGTGCTGCTGCGTGTCAGTCACTGCAATTTGATTTCCCCACGTGGGTGCTAAAGATGCAGGATGACAAACACCAAAACTGTCCAATCAGCGAGCTGTCTATCAGTAGGTAGAACTTCATGTTTACTCCTCTTGGTTTGTTTGCGAAAAGTCAGTGTGAACAGGTTCCGAACCAAAACAAAAATGCAACAGTGTATCATTGTTTCCCTCTGGTGCGGCCAAATGAACCAAACTACAGGTGTGAAAGCACCTGGATGCTGAGGAACTCTCAACCCATTCCCATTCCCAGGTTGTCAAATACCAACAAACTGTCAAGGTCCTCTGCGTCTGATACCAACCCACAACATTCCCTGTTCTCTGCCGGAAACTGGTGGATTGCCCTCTCCGGGTTGGGAGAGTTACTGCCTCAAGCATGGGAGTTCAAGTATCTCGAGGTCTTGTTCGTGAATGAGGGTAGAATGGAGCGTGAGGTGGATCGGCAGTTTGGTGCAGCCCCTGCAATGATCTGGGCACTGCGCTAAACCATTGAGGTGAAGAGGGAGCTGAGCGGGAGGGCAAAGCTTTCTATTTACTGGTCCATCTACGTCCCAACCCTCACCTGTGGTCATGAGCTCTGGGTAGTGACAGAAAAAATGAGATCGCAGATACAAGCGGCTGAAATAAGTTTCCTCAGAAGGGTGGCTGGGTTCAGCCTTAGAGACAGGGTGAGGAGGACAGGAGTCAGTTGAGGTGGTTCGGGCGTCTTATCAGGATGCCCCCTGGGCGCTCCCGGTAGAAGTGTTCTGGGCATGTCCCACTGGTAGGAGGCCCCAGGGCAGACCCAGAACATGCTGGAGGGACTACAGACTCATCTCGCCTGGGAACGCTTTGGGGTCCCCCAGAAGGAGCTGGAAAGTGTTGATGGGGAGAGGGACGTCTGGGGTGCTTTGCTTGGCCTGCTGCCCCCGCGACCCAGCCCTGGATAAGCAGATGAAATGGATGGATGGATGCCCTGTATCTGTGTCTGAATGTGACCCCTCTGGACTTTCAACAAACTCCAACGTAAACCCATCCATGGCAATTTTAGACGCTCAGAGCAACGGATGTGGTATAGAGCAAGAAAGTCTGTAGGGAGGAGGTCAGGGTGGATGGGTCAAACAAACACAGGACTTTTACCCAGGAGACCACATTTTGTGTCCCATGTGAAACCAAGAGTCAACGTAATTTTAACCCAAACCCATGGACATTTTTTTTAAAGACACTATATGTATGTATCGAGCCGAAAGTGACAAGTACAAAACTGAGCGAGAGGGGTACATAGAGCGTCACAGTTTGAAGCATAGGGCCACTGACCAAGCAGCTGTTATAGACAAACTGGGAAAGAGGACATGTTGTAACTGTTATTGCCATCAGACTGTCTCTTTACCTCTCATACCTTTTAAACAGTGTACTCAAATATAGTCTGGAGAACTTACTAATTTAAAATATTTGCAAAGAGGCTTACGAAACAAATCGGTAACTTATAATTCTGTTACTTTTACTTACTAGCGTGCATTGCCCTTAAGGCTTAACTGGCCCCTTTAAATGTTCTCCCTTTCTCCCAAAGCTATACTGTATCAGTGTAGAATCACCTACACTTTGACTTATTCAGTGTGCCAGTGAATTATTCAGTGTAATTTCAGAAGCAGCCTCTTTAGTCCAGGAGTTGTTTAGACGATGAGTGTTAACAATGACTGAATGAGCGTTTAGTCCAATGGAGGGATTTGTAAAGTCGATATAGATATACCAAATATAAACTTTTGTTCTGTGGCCAGTAGGCGTGTTGTCAACTTGTCACAAATAGTCTGACAATAATGGGCAGATTAATCAATAATAAAAAATAATCATTAGTTGCAGCTCTAATTTATTGTGCCAGTGCACTATCCTAACAAACAGAATGATTCCTTTTTTTGATAAGGGTTTGGTTATCTTACTTGATTAAAAAAGTATTAAACTAAATCAATTTAGTTACATATAACTATGTAAAATATTTTATAAACATATTTTTTGCTTTGCCTTTCCTAATACAGATTTACAATCAATTACTCCTTCAATTCATTAAGTAAAACGTGGGAGACACGCTGTCACTAAATCAATAACTTTAACTTCCCAGTCATTTTGGTTTTTATGATGCTGTAGTTCCTATTATCAGCAATGTATAAACAAGGACTGTCACATCATAGTACAAGTTATAGTTTGTGTGGGTCCACAGTGAAGTGCTCAAGTTGTTGGGTTCCTCTTTATGCAACATTCTGCCAGGCAACTTAGGTGTCATACTTGACTCCACCCTAAGTTCTAAAAGCAGCAAATACAATTGTTCAGTTGTTGTCTCCAAGACAAAGGTGTTTCTGTCCTTCCGGGACATGGAGAAGGTCATATGTGCTTTTATTTTTTCTAGACTTGCTTATTGCCACTCCCTGTATTCCTGCCTGAATCAGAAACAACTTTCACACCTGCAACTGACACCTGTCTTCTTAGCCTCGCTGCACTGGCTCCTTCTACATTTTATTAACGTTTTATCACCCAGTTTTATAGCGCAGCTTGGGCTGGCCCCAGGGTATATAATGGGTTTCTTAACACCCTACGAGCCTGCAGGTGGCCTGAGACGGTCTCGTCAGCTACTTCTTACTGTTCCCAGGTCAAACATTGTGATTACAGGGAACCTACAGGGCGCTCAAAGTCTGGAATGCACTGACTGTAGACATACAATCATCTACATCTAGTTGGAATTGTCCTACCTGAACAAGCTTCAATATTAGTGAACACATTAATGCATAATTTGACCTCAGGACTTTTACTTGTATCAGAGTATTTCAACATTGTACATTGGTACTTTTACTTAAAGGGGAACTACACCCATTATTATTTCTATGGTCTAAAGCAGCCCAAACATACACGTAAATACAACCCACTCTCTCCCTAATCCAGAAGCTAGAGTGCTAAAACTTAAATATGTGATGTCATTGGGTATAAAGTCTGGAACTGCTCCACAGACATTGAATTTGGAACAGTATTATAGATGATACTAAGAGCATCATATGGATACATTTTCTGTTTCAGAACTGAGAACACAACTATAGATTAAAGCTCATTTGGGTATAAAAAAGACAAAATATATTCTGTGGATCTACAAAATCAGTCTCCTATTCATTGTCTGTGGAGAAGCTTCAGACTTTATACCCTGCCGAGTGCCCCAGGAGTCTTAAAACCCCAAAATATTAGCTAGCATTTTACCACTCCTGGTTCCCTTGTCTTTTCCATTTTTGGTTAGATGCCTGAAATAAAGTCTGTGGTGAACACAAACTTAAGAGGCTTTCATGTTTTGTTCTACGACATAAAATATGCCAGTAAATACCCCACTCATGACCTTTGAAGCTTCTGCGTGTCTTAAAAAAGGTGGTCACTAACAAGTGGCTGCATTACACTACAGAATGTCATCATGCCCGGCCCGCCGAACACAGCTTAATGGTGGTGATGTTAGGTCATCTGACTGTAGTGCAGTTTATTATAGCCTAATGCTAGCTTTCAACTTCTGGTTTTTGTATTTTGGCTTCGACAATCATGACAATGGTATTAATTTGTGAATATTATCTTGCTGAATAAAACATGTATAAGACCTCGGTTTTGTCCTGGTTGAGTTGAAGAAAGTTTTCAGCCATCCAGGACTTCATATCTAAAATACAGTTAAAAAGGGCATCAATTGGCCCTGAGTCATCAGGAGACACGGCAATGTACATCTGAGTATCATCAGCATAACTATGGAAACTGATGCCGTGCCACCTGATGGCATTCCCAAGTGGCAGCATGTATAGATTAAAAAGTGTTGGACCTAAAATTGAACCTTGGGGGACCCCACAATCCAGTTTATAGCTTTTGGATGAACATTCATCCATTGTTACATAAAATTCTCTATCAGAAAGATAAGATTTAAATCAGTTACAGAGAAACATCATCCCCTGGGGAACTCAATGACATCACAAGTTTCTGGATTTTAGAGAAAGTAGATCATGTTTACAGAAATGGACTGAACTTTACAAGACCATGGAAATAGCATGCTGGAATTCTTAATTGGGTGGTGTCTCCTTTAAGTGAAAGATCAGAAAGACATATGAATTTATAATAAATTATCCTGAGAATTAACATTAATAATTACCTTGCTCCCACTAAAAAAGACATATACATATAAATAAATGTATTATTATTAGTTGTTGTATTATTGCTATTGATAGTGTTTATAATGAATGCAATAAAACTCTCATGGTGAATACTGTTAAGACTTGGCTGTGTATCCAGCTCCATTGTGTGCTTATGTGTGTGGTACTGGACTTCAGCCTGCGGAGGGCACACAGATCAGCGGCCACATCTCCTCTGATAAGCAGAAGAAGAAGCTCGCAGTGCGGCAGTCGTCAAGCGGAGTTGCTGCTGGCTGACTGAAGAGAGCGGTAGCTATGTGATGGCTAGCCACGGAAGCAGGAAGTAGGCTAGCTGTTAGCTAACCTCTAGCTACTACCGCTTTGTTCTTTTCTGGGGACACCAGCCACATTTGGACAGGTATTAAACTCTTATTGTGACTTTTCTCAAACCTAACAAACAACCCCGTTTCCTGGTTAACGCCAACTGACTTCGCTCGCTAACCAGTTAGCCGTCGCGCTAATATAAGCTAACGTGGCTAAGGAGGAATATACTCGCAGTTAAATCCTCGTAAAATGACCCAAGTGTAACTGTGTGACACCATTATTGTGCTACTGTCATAAAGAAAAGTGTACTGACACGTTACAGCCGGATAGTTAGCAAACTGGCTGTAAAAAGACGACTTTATGCTAGCTGGTTTACGAGCTGCACCTAGCGTGCTCAGGTTAACATTTACCTCAGTGGCGTGTCATTTCCTGAATTCCTGTGTCTTGACAGAAGAATATTGACATAGCTGCTGGAAGGCTTTTTAAATGCAACACCCAAACAACCGGTTGGTCATTCAACAGTCACTCTGTGTCTGTATGGGACCAGCCGGCAGTGAAACTACTCAGTACTAAATGTGCTTTAACTCTGATGGATTCTTCCCACACATCAAATCATGGATTTTCCACTTTGTAATATTTCCTGTGGGGACGGTAGGTCATTGCTGCTTGAATCATGCTCTCACCTTTGTCCACAGCAGCTCATTAACGCTTTGTTTTCCTCCATATGCTCTGCTCTCAGGTGTCTGGGCTGGCCAGAACTGTACCTTTGGTCAGCATCTGCACTGTTTGGCCGTAAATGTGACAGACCACTCCAACACATCCAGCCTCACTATGGGTCAGGACAGGGGGAAGTATGATTTTTACATCGGTCTGGGATTGGCCATCAGCTCCAGCATCTTCATCGGAGGCAGTTTTATCCTCAAGAAGAAAGGACTTCTGAGGCTGGCGAGGAAGGGATCGATGCGAGCAGGTACTGACCTTTTCTGAGTAATGCTCATCACCACTAACCTTACATCTAGAAACATATAATCTACATTTGTCAGCCGAGTTTAGGCACTCCCTGCTTTTGTTGTGCAACACTGTCCGCTAAGCAGCCAAACCAGTGGGAACAGCCCATTAGCATACCTAATAACTTCCTTACATTTCAGGGTTGCTTGGTTTTGCTCACCTCTGCAGGGTGTGTTTGTGTTTGTAGGCATGTGTGTGCACTCCCTTAACACCTGCTAAACATTAACTTTGCCATTTCACTTGACCTTCAGCTCAAATCCAGTGCAGCTGCCTGACTTGTAGTGTGATGATTACATAATATGAGGTTTTGCTTACATGCAAGTTTTATTCAAATGAGTGGAATCACATGTTCTAAAATACACCTGTGTGTTTTTTTGCCCTTCAGGTCAGGGTGGACATGCATATCTAAAAGAATGGCTATGGTGGGCTGGTCTACTATCAAGTAAGTAAAAATGAGATCAGGTACGAGCCCAGTTAGCGTAGATCTGGTGACTTTTGCAGGTTGAATAATGTTTAGGTGTTGAAATTAAAAACTGTGTTAAAGCATGGATGTACAAAGAGAACTGGATACAGCGTTGGAAGCGGGGCCCCGTTCATTTCTATGAAAGTTGCTCAGTGGCATATACAGCCAAAAAAGCTTGACTGGGGTGTCGTTTATAAAACAGTGCTTAGGACCCAAACTAAAATGTACGTAAGAATGGCATGCAGCAAAAAATATTCGACAATTTCTTCAATGAGGCTTCCACCTCACCAAGTGCATCGCCAATTTCCTGTCTCCAAAATGTTCGTAAACATGGGTTAAAGTTTGTCCCATCTAGTCTGTTTTTTTAGATCACAACCTATGCATGGGAAGTGGCGCACACCTCTCGCAGGCCTCGTTTTGTGTGTACGCAGTGTTTGTAAATGAGACCCCAGATCTTCCACATCCTGGGACCCATAGAGCAGGCGCAGCAGGCGCAGCAGGCGCAGCAGCGGCTAAGTGGCTAACTTCCAGTGTAGCCTTCTATTATCTTGAATGGAGTTAAAAATTACTTAAATTGTGCAGCTCTTCTAGAATTTTGAAACATTATTTGGCCAAATGGATCAAATCTCAGTAGTGAAAAGAGTCATTTTGCGAGATTGTGACACTTGAAAAAAGTATCCACTGATTTACAGACATATCTTTCACAACGCAAGTCTATGGGAAAAAGTCCCCAGGGCATTACATGACGGACCTGGAAGTTGTAATTCCCTGTTTTGCCCAATTGGCCTCAAAGCCTTCAAAGCGTATGAGTTGTCTGGATGCCGTTCTCAACATGGTTAGTGGCTGAGCCGGCAGCTAGCAGCTAACGGTGCTAACTCCAGAAGCCGCTACACAGTGGCAAAAGTGCTGGGATATGCATATATTGACATGGAAGCGCTGCCGAACCGTCTACCACAACAAACCACAGAGAAGCACGGATCACAAGGTACACAAAAGTGGCGCGACGTTGTCCTCAGGGCAGGATGCGAGTACTCCACTATATCTTTACAGAGCAAATAGTGGGTTGCTGCTATATAAATGCTCTGAATGTCACGTACAGAAGGTTGGTTGAAAGCGTGTTTTTCAGATGTCTAGGTTACATGTAACTGATTTTTCTTTACTATCTTTAAAATAACTATATTTTAGTGTATTGTAAATCCTCACCATTCATTGAAATATGTTATTGAAATGTTACTGAACTTAAACCCTAGACTGATGTCTTCTGACCTGCAAATTTCCAAACCCATGCCTAGGTGGGAGGGGATCTTTGTGCTTAATATTGTTGCAACAGACTTAAACCTCATACACTATTTCAATGTTTACCTTAGTGTACCTTTTATTACAGCATAATTATCCTTTTCATATTTGGTGGTTAACTTAAATGTGTCTTAATCCCTTACAGTGGGAGCTGGTGAAGCAGCCAACTTCGCAGCATACGCCTTTGCTCCTGCGACCCTGGTGACCCCACTGGGAGCCCTCAGTGTGCTTGTCAGGTACAGATGACTCACAGCATGACTTGGACACTTGAACCTCATCTGCGTTGACTTTTTCTTTCTGTTTGTAAATGTCTTTGTGGAGTGCAGTCACTGACTGCAAATCTGTCATTGCAGCGCAGTGCTGTCGTCGTACTTCCTGACGGAGCGGTTAAACCTGCATGGGAAGCTCGGCTGCCTGCTCAGCATCCTGGGCTCCACCACCATGGTAATTCACGCTCCGCAAGAGGAAGAGATCAGCAGCCTCGAGGACATGGCGCAGAAGCTGGTTGATCCAGGTACAGAAATTGTGTTCAGCGATATTTTTCTCAACAAAGCTAACCTCCTAGTCACGTTTCATAACAAAAATATTAAACGACTGAAACAAATGCAGCTATTCCATTTCAGAATTGTGCCAATTTTGCACAAGTTAAAGGATAACTCCAACTTTGACCCTTTTTCCCCCATGTTAACACTCAGAGAGATTATACACCATCAGTTTATGTCCACTGTAAGTGCTTGTTTTTGCCACTGACAGGCTCAGATTGTTATGTTAAGTCTGACAACATCATGGAAAGGATCCCTACAGAGATAATCCTTTATATTCAAGAGTGAGATCTTTTTGGTTTAACCAGAAACAGCTCTGAATTTGATATCACCAAACCCACCAGACTCCATTTAAAGAAACGGTAATTTTATCATCATGAAACATGCTTCATTCAAAACCGACAGAAACAAAAAAAAATAATCATATCAAACCCATCTTTGTCCGTCTTTCCACTGTTTCAACAATCACCAACTCTGGTTTGGCTGAAATAAACCCTTAATTCACCAGTTAGAGGTGAAAATATGCTGCCTGTGTACATGCTAAAATTACTGAATATATTAAAGGGAATCTGGTGGGTTTGGTGATGAAGATTTTGGGGCTGTTTCTATCACATCACTAGGATCTTACTCTTTAACAAAAAAGTTCTACATCTGTAGGGATCTTTCCCATAATGTTGTCAGAAACTTAAAACAATAAAATGAGCCTGTCAGTGGCAAAAACAAGCCTTATTAGTGGATGTAAATTAACGGTGAATCATTGTGGTTACATTGTAGCCTGTTTTGCTGCTGCAGGCTGCATCACTCACTTGAAATGGGCCAATTTCAAAAACTGTGGTTCCCAATAGTCACTTAGACACAAAACAAATAGAAGTTATCCTTCAAGATCAAATACTACATCTCTATTGATATTTTAATTCTTCATATTTATGTTAAGTGCATTTAAACACCCTCTTTTTTCCTTTCTCCTAGGGTTTTTCGTCTTTGCCACTATCGTCATCATCGTGGCCCTCATCTTCATATTTGTTGTGGGTCCCCGTCACGGTCAGACCAACATCCTCGTCTACATCACCATCTGCTCAGTAATTGGGGCACTATCAGTGTCCTGTGTCAAAGGACTGGGTATCGCCATCAAGGAAGCAATCGCCGGGAAAAACGTGGTGAAAAACCCACTGGCGTGGATCTTGCTTCTGGGTCTGGTGGCCTGTGTGAGCACGCAGATCAACTATCTGAACAAGGCTCTGGACATATTCAACACCTCCCTGGTGACTCCCATCTACTACGTGTTCTTCACTACATCTGTGCTCACCTGCTCCGCAATCCTCTTCAAGGAGTGGGGGCACATGGGCACGGACGACGTGATCGGCACCCTCAGTGGCTTCCTCACGATCATTGTAGGTATTTTCCTGCTCCATGCCTTCAAAGACGTTAGCGTTAGCTTGGCCTCCCTCGCTGTGTCCATGAGGAAGGAGGAACGGGCCTTTCCCGCGGCCAACGGCATGGCGTCCCACAGCACCTATGAGCTGCTACATAATGAGTCCACTGAGGACATGGAGGACAGAGAAATGGGCTTGCCTTTTGATAGCGTCTCTAGAAGGAACGGAGCAATGACTTCCTCATTGGATCACTAAGAAACTCTTTTTTTCAGCTGCCTACATACTGACTCACCAACCATGGCATTGTTGGGGTATATGACAATAAGACAATCAGCTGTTTGGGGGAAGTGACTTGGAGAGACCAGTGGATTGTATTTAACGTTTTAATTTGCCTTACTTTTCTCAGAATATGACCTGGTCGTATTCTGTTACAGTTAGAACTTAATTTCATTCCTCTGTAGCGCTGTAAATATGAGTTTTTTAAGAACTGTTTTGTTATATGTACATGCATATTCATGCACTGACTTACTTTCTATAAATCAAAACGATAAAAGTTTTAATATATATATTCTATATGACGTCCTGCTGACAATGGCTACGTTTAAAAGAAGGACAAACACTATGATTTGAGTTTTCGTGATACTTGAAAGTAACAACAATTTTTGTTGGAAGTCGTTCTGAACTTTTTTTTTGTAGCGTTTACATGAAAAGCTCTAGAGATGAACCAACAGATTTGTTACATATTTATTGAATTAAAATGATTAAAACATTTGAAGGCACAGTGAATAAATGCTTAACATGAGTATGCACTTTGTTACTTTTCCATTTCCTTTAAAATGTTTAGCATGCATGTTCAACAATATAGAAAATACAGATTTACCTTCACCCCCACTTAAAATAGGTAACTGAACACCCTTAATATTCCACCACTGCAAACCCTTAAATACTTATCTGATAAAACTAATTTCACCTCCCTGATCTCTATCTTTCTGCAAATATAAAACAAAGAATAGTTCATCCAAAGAAAAAAAAAAAAAAGGAAATATCTATTCATTTCTGATAAGGCACAAGTGAATACAAAAAAGTCATTCTGACAAAAAAACGTGGCCCAACTTCCCTACATGTACTGGTCCTTTGCTACTGAAGACCCAAAGTAAGTGAGGAGGAATATTTGTGGATAGTCTGGTAATGCTGACAGTGTTTGGAACTTTATGCTGGTCCACAGAATTGACAGCGGCGGCGGCGGCGGCAGCACCACCTCAGCTGCTGGCGAGTGACTGGTGAATCGGTGGTTGGAAGCATCGGACGTGTTCCACCGGCATGTTCTCTCCGTCTCCAGACTTCATGTACTTGTTTAGGATGGCGAAAATCTCGTTGTTGATGACTTGGAATTTGCGGATCCTGTCAACCATCTTCTTCAGTGGCTAAAGGGAAGCAGGAAATACAAACACAGTGAGGGGCGAATTCATGAAGATCAGACTGTGTCCCCTGAAAGCACCATAATATGCGCATCACTTGAAATTGCTATCTGCCCTGTATTAAGTTCCGATTCACAAAATATATTCCTGATACTGATACCAATATATGCACTTTTTTCCTTACCTAACTCAAGTGACAATATAATCAATGACCGATAAGGCCTTCCTCAAAACTTCAGGCAAGGCATTTAAAGGTGACAGAGAGAAACTGTATCTAGGATTTAATATCCCAGTCTGTCAGTGCCGTTGGTGTCCTCAAACGCACATTTATTTTGCACTAAATAACTACTTTAAATAGGTGCAAATGACAAAGAAGCACAAAGACGCTACTTGCTTGGCACGGCAGTTCACTCTTTGCGGGTGCCTTGAGAATTAGTTTCTTTTTGTCTTATTTGTGCAGGTTTAACGAACACAATCCTTTTGTGAATTTGTCTCTAAGGGTGCTTTCACACCTGCCCTGTTTGGTTCAGTTCAATCAAACTCAAGTTCGTTTGCCCCTTGAATGCGTTTTGTTTGGGCAGGTGTGAACACCAAAACAACTGGACCAAGTCCTTCTTGAAGAGGTGGTCTCAGTCCGGTTACAAAGGAACACTGTGAGAACACGAACCAACTCCAGGCAATCATTCAACTTTGTAACCAAATTAGTCAAAGTAAGACTCTAGGTCTGAGAGCACCCTTAGTGTCTTGTGCTTAGAGACAAAGTCGACTTAACAAAATTAGTCGTGTTTTGGTGAAACAACCGTAAATTTTGTGCAGTAAAAGTAAACTTGCCGCCTTTTACAAGCTGATAGGGTTAATGCCACATAAAGGATCAGGGTAAACTGAAGCACAGAGCCTCTTCACAGCCACACTGCAAAACACCTCTGCTGCTGCATCTTAAAAATATTCTTTCTACAGCTGAAGTACAGTAGTACTATACAATATCTGAATCTAAATGGAATGATTCACATCACTTGATACAGATGGTATGACAACGTAAAGTGCTGCACTAATTGTTTTAATTTGCTGTCCTCAGTTTTATGATGCAATTTAAAAATGCTTGAAAGTCATACAAAAATGACAAATGTGACGATCTTCCATTATGACAATATTGCTAATCTTCCTCCAACTCACCACGCTCTTGATGACCTCGTCCTTGCCATCGTGCTTCTGCACCTTGAGAAGGTGGTAGCTGAAGTCGAGGATGTCAAAGCGCCTGTGCTGTCCCAGCAGGGCAATGATCATGCAGCCGGCCCAGTGAAGGCCGTCTCCGAAGCACTGCCTGTGAAGCAGAGATGTGGGGGTGTGTGAGTAAAGCATGTGGTGCCTTAAAATCACATGTGGTGCAGATGTCGTGTGCACTCACTCCACTGTGAACTCGTGGGCTCCCACAGGGATGCAGTACACAAACTGCATGGCGCTCCACAGACGGTGGAACTCCACACATTCATCCACGTGCATCACGCCGTTGCTGGGCAGCGGGCCGCGCCAGATGGGGTCGTCCAAGAAGCCTCGCACACGTGTGAGGATGACCTCGAACATGGACAAACCGCAGCACAGCCTCTCTTTGGTCAGAAGGTCGCCCTCGCGAGCAATGGCTATTTGCTAAAAAAAGAAGTGAGGCAGGAGATGAATAAAAAAATAAACAAACTGAGGGCTGTGATATTAAACAGATCAAAATCTTTCACATGTGACATGATAACAAAGCTGACTCAGCAGTGAACTCAGTAAAGACAGCTCCTGGTCACAGCTGTACCTGCGGGGTGCCGAGGCGCTCTATCAGTGGAACCAGATGCAGCGCTGTGTATTTTGCCTCCAAGCGCTTCATCTTAGCATCCAGGCGTTCTCCCTCTGCACACAGCGAGGAAAAGAAAAGTGTGACAGGATGAGTTTGGTGATATTCTATATTTTTATTCTTGTCAACAAATCAACATAGTATAGTGTGTGTATCCAAACCCTGATAACGTTTATTCCTCTGTACTTCAGAGCTCCACTGTTGTCTAAAATCACCCAATGAGCTGTTGTATTAGGTGACATGTTGCTCCATGAAGCATGAACCAAGCGGCAACCTCTGAAGCTAAAAACCGAAGCCAACAGAGAAGTGCAGTTCCTCTAATGGCCACTTGAGGCTGACTCTAAAAGTGAGTGAATCTCCATAGACTCCCATATTAAAATGTCCAACTTTACAGCAGAAAAAAACATGTTTACAACCTGGTACAAAAAACATTTTTGGTCTGTAGCCAACTCAGCCTTGATGACAATTGTACAGGGGGTGAGCTTTTATATAACTCACCTTTTTAAATGTTATTAAGGCTTGAAGTATAACATAATTAAGGGCGTGGCTGATTTGAGTGACAGGTGGGTGCCATCTGTTGACAAGTAACTACCACAGCCAACAGCGCTGGATAGGTAATGTAACCAAGGTTTAAACCCAAATAATCATAGCTGTCGCTGTTTCAGTGTGTTGTTCAGTCCTTCTAAAGAGTTGGATATTCAGATTTTTTTATTAAGCACATTTTGTTTTAATTTTTAGGCTGATTTTCGCTGGCAAAAATTAGCATTAGCATCACCACAATTAACTGTATACTGTGAATGCACCGTGCTAACCAAGCTAGCAGCTAGCATTACGGTTAGATCCAGCCTCTCATCCAAATATGGTCATTTCTTGCTCCAAAAATCCATGACGGTGACGACCAAAATGCCAAACTGAAAGCCTCAACCCAAAAGATGACGTCACTTTGGCTACATCCATTAAATTATAAAATCTATGGCACTAATGAGTGTACTATATTTGTATTACTTGTGGATGGAAACAGCCCCTACCAAATGCACTATTCCTTTATTAGTCATTATTATTCACTCATTCATTCATTTTCCATAACCGCTTATCCTGTTGGGGGTCATCGGGGGGCTGGAGCCTATCCCAGCTGACATTAGGGAAGAGGCAGGTACATTTAATGGGAGGCTGGTGGAGAGGTGAGAAAGTTGCTAGGGTTTGCACTTCCTTCTCTTGTTCTCTCATCATTCGTCATGCCATTTCTGCCACTATGCGTATGAACAAGTGAAACAGCATGGGTGCCCGGCAGGAAAGACCGTCTGAAAATGTGTTCCATTATCCCCACATTTCAATGATTACTGCTGACTTTCATTTCTCGCAGTGAATGCCGGCCTTCCTTGTGTGTAAGCATTTGACACAGCTACTGTACAAACACTTCAGAAAGACCTCTGCACTTGAACATAAACTGTGCTCTCTCTTGGATTTACCTTTGACATGAACTCTTGGCAGAATGTTCTGGAAAGGTGCAGCGTGCAGCAAATCACAAACTTCTTCCTGTGACTGTGAGAAAGACGCAATCAAAGTCAAAACACCGACATAAAAAAGGTATGAAAGACATTTGAACTGCATTCACAGAAGGTGATATTCTCCAGATAAATGCAATCCTGTAAATAAATCTATCCAAGGTTATATGAGAAGACTGACGCACAACTTGCTCAGTGATTGGAACATGGATGTGATGTCAGTGCAGTGACTCACCGCAAGACTATCAGTGAGAAATGAACAAGAAATCAACTCCACGCATCACATTTGCATCAAAAATGGAGATCTAGTTATAACTTGAGATCTGTACCAGACTCTGCTCGCTCAGCAGACAGAACAGGATGGCGTTGCCCACTTCCCTCAGGTTCTGGAAACACACGGTCTTGAGCTCAGCGTACTCAACAATGTCCTTTAGCTGATGGTGAAAGAACTCCAGGATACCTGAAACAAAACAACACAGTCTAAATATCTCATCTCCCACCTTATTTCATATCTGTCACACAGTTTACCAGCCCTCCATGTTCTATCACTTCATAGAGGTTTGATGCTATGTTACTGGCTTTCAAAAAGTTTGTTTCAATAACAGTGTGACTGGTCTCTCGCATTTGAAAGCTTCAGTTACTTGAAATTAGCTTATTGTTGGCACAGCCTGGTTCTTTTATGAGGAGTGCGACCTCCAGACTGACCCACAGGGACATTTTGGTGACCAGTTCCTTTCAGTTTCAGACTGTGGTTTGAAATAAAAAATGTCTGTGGGATTTGAAAATGGCATGACTACGCAAGGTTTTTTCATGTTCGTCATTTAAGTGCATTTAACAGACGTAGAAACGAAATCAGATAAAATTATGATCATAGCAATGAACCTAGAGTCTTTTTTATGCACGCTTTCATGACTTTAACTGATTGTTGGTACACTGATCAATCTTCCAGTTAGCAGACTACATGGCCTCTTACCTGGGGAACCGTACTCGTGGCGGGGAAGTCGGCAGATCTTGGGCATCACCTCCATCAGGGTCTTCACATACTGCATTATGGTGCCCTGAAGCTATAAAACAAAAGGAGAGCATTAAATGGCAGCATATACAGTTCAAATATTCAGTTAAAGGAATACTTCACCCCTGAGTGATTAGTTATGTATCAATTACTCATCCTGTTTAACAGTGAATTCTTGAAGAAAACTTTGGTTTTCTCACCAGCCTCTGGCGAACGAAGAATCCAGAAACAAAGAAAATTCTTGATGAATGGAAGTCATCAGGGTCCGTGTTTAATAACAGCTGATAAAAACATTCGTTGACAAACTCCCACACAACTCTTGCAGTATAATGCAAGTCTCATTTATCCTTTCCAACCTGGAACTAAACAGAAGGCGAAACCTTCCCATGCTCTCTTCAAAACCAGACTCCATTGACAAAAACAGTAATTTTACCTCGCTCAACACAGGAGCTGCTGGTCTCGACCAGTTTGTTTGTTTGTTCGTGTTCTTGTGTGATTTTGGTGTTTTAAACCATTAATTTAGGTAAACTTAAGTCACACAATAACACAAACAAACCACTAATTAAAGCAGCGGTGGACCAGCAGCTTCTGTGTTTAGTGAGGTAGCATTGCTGATTTTGTTAATGGAGTCTGGCTTTGAAGCCAGGTCCCCATCACAAAGGACTATCTGTTTGGGAAGCACTGAGCAAATGGCTGGATAAATGGTACTTGGACAATACTGCATGAGTTGTGTAAGAATTTGTAATGTGATTGTTAAACAGACCCCTACGTCTTCAGTTCATAGAGAATTTTCTCAGTTCTTGGATTCTTCGTTCACCGTGGAGGCAAGTGAGAAAAACCAAGTTGTTCAGCGTAACACGGGGTGATGAACTGATACATTTGGAGGATGAAGTATTCCTTAAAGAGGAAACCATGAAGAACCAACACACACACACAAACAAACAGATCCATTGTTTATTTAGTATATGACGATGATGACATCAGTCTCATTCATAACTAACAAGGAAAGCAACCTCTTTAAACCTGCCTTACAATCAACCTCTCTTCTGGAAGCAGAGACAGACACACACACACACACACACACACACACACACACACACACACACACACACACACACACCTTCACTACTCACTGTCCTACTCACCAGGCTTTTGACCACCTTCAGCAGTTCCTCCATCACCACAGCGATGCCCTGGTAGCCCAGCAGTCTGCACATGACCTTGATGTGCGGGGGACCCAAAAAGTTCCTGTAGCTACCAAATATGCTGCTGTACGCCAGATTCAAGGTCTGCGATCAGAGGACAGACGGGTGGTGATGAGAAGTCAAACACTTATTCTATCACTACGATAAACATTGTATGCTTTCGTCACCCATAATGCAGGTTGAGATATTACACTCAATAAATTAAATTTCTGACTGAATGGGGGCGCTACATGAAAAAGTCCGGGATCACCAAAGTCATTAGAATTCATCCTCTGTGGACCAGGAATATACAAAATTTAATGGCAACCTATCCTATACTTTCTGAGATATTTCCATCTGGAAATGGTGAACCAACCAACCCACATGACCATCCATGGAGTCACAACAGTAGTGTGGCTAAATACAGTATTTGACATGAGATCATCAATAAAAATAGGCGCATCATCCCAAATTACAAATACACTTCTCAGTGCGATGCTGTACTGAGCTGTCACAACAATAAATCTTTGAATTTCCTGGCATCCTGCCTGGTACGTGATGAGATATCTTGTGTGCAAAGTTGTGATTTCAGCCTGAGGGCAGCAGCAGGAAGCTCATGGAGCATTCCAGATTCAAAAGATAAACTTCACATCAATCTGCCTCTTAAATTTTGATATTTTATTGTGTACGAGTGACAGTATTTGCTCAATGGGAACACCAGTGTCAGGGGATCACTCGCAACATTAGGAATTATCCTCTGGGGACCATGAATATCCAGTAAATTCAACGACAATCTGGCCAGCAGCTGGTGAGAGACTTTGCTGCAGAACAAATGGTTCCACAGATGGATCGACCAACTGAACATTTCAGATCCTCTCCACACCCTGTCGTTAGATTTTCAAAATACCAGAAAAATGACCAAAGCGGAGTCCTGAACAAGTCTGATTTTCAAAACTCAGTCCCGAACCAGATCCGTAACGTGCAATACGGCACCCGTTCTGCCACGTTCAATCCTTGCCTCGACCCGAAACAGCAAGTCCTTTAATAACTATGGGCTGGTAAAAACATTCCATACATTTGAAACTAGTTTATTTTAAAACAAAGTTAATTTTGGAAATAAAATTTAAACAAATATTTTTTTTTACTTATTCATGATACTGACCAGCACATAGTCAACTTGCCCTTTAGTAACACACCTGATTAAAGCAGCTCCCATATTCAAAATGGTGCAGAAGGCAGAGTCGACACACAAAGTCAGCAGTCACAGGATTAAAACGTGAAAACACTTAATTAAATTCATGATAATTGTAACTTAATTTTAATAAATTTTTCATCCAACGTCTGTGATTCGACCTGTATGTTCCTTTTTTCGCCCAGACCCGAACCTGAGCATAAAATTAAGACAAAACACCATCTGGGAATCACCCAAGGGGTACCTGACCAGATACTGGAATATGGACCAAAGTGCTAGTCAATCTACCACAGTTTCTGCAGGTCTTTTGTTGTTCCAGTGTCCGCCATTTCCACTACTAGGGATAAAGACTGCGAAGAACTTACACTGATACTCTCTGACAATTGGGGATAGCTATAGAGGAAAACAAAACAGCTCTCCTCTCCCTCTTTTGGGTGTGCAACGTTCGATGCACGTCTTTGTGTCGTAAATCGAGCCTTCACTTTCCTGGGAGATCGTACTCCGTGGCAGACAGAACTGCACGGTGAAAGAGAGGCTTATAGTAAACCAATCTAAATACAGATGGTGTCATAACTCTACAGCTATTACATAGTGCTCTCAACATTTGCTTCATAATGATAAAGCAAAAACAATGATATCTGTAGGTGAACTAGCAGGATAAAAAAGTAGGGACAAAAAAAATCAGAGAGGCTAAATTAACTACCATTTAAAAAGATTTTTATTACATATAATGACCCATTTGGATCTACACACTCTTCTCTAAAATCCACTGCATGAGACTCGCTCTCTCCCCCGTCTGTCGGCAGAGAGTTGAAGCTGCTGCTGCTCTAATCCAGCAGCACTCCCACTTAATGTGGCAGCAGCGGAGACAAGGACACACCGATCTCTGGTCCACTCCTGAGATTGAAAAGCGACACGGCAGCACCCAACATCAGAGCTCTTGATACAGTGACAGTGGAACAGATCTAAGATGACTGAATAGCAGGACCACAGGACGGTCTACCCGAACCAACACCTGAGGCACCACAGATTGGTATGGTCAACACGTGCTCACTGTGTTTTTCTGGTAAGTCGAGCTTTAAATAGATGACCACTAATTATTCTCCTAACATGGCTTATTACCATAAAGATAATCATGTTTTGTTGCAGCTGATGCAGCAGGAAAATATGTGAAAGGTGCATTTCCTAAATCTTATTAGTGGATAAATAAAAGTATCTCAGCAGTGACTGGTGATAAAAAAAAGCCAGATGTAAGCTTGCTGGCTTGACTTGAATTATATGACATAAAAATATTCTAACACTGATTTAAAACCAACTATTCTTGTGAGATTATCTGTGTCTGAAATATTACTGCTTTAAGATTTAATATGATGGCTTATTTAGAAATGTAAAAATACAGAGTATTGAGCAGAAACAACACAACTGTGCCTTGTTCCTAAAAAATATTGATTTATTAATACACAATGATTCTGAATTTTTTAAAATGGTGTCAATATTAACTTTCCACAGGGTCGATACACTGATAGCAGCCGCACCTTCTCGCTTTAATTATTAATTTTGACTACCGTCATTCTGTTGTTCTCTGCCACTAACCACAAAGAGGAAATTTATAGCCTTGTTGTATTAATCTTTTGATAAAAAATCTAAATTTCATGCCACCAATGTCAATTTTCCCCGTGGTACTGAAAATGGTGTCGATAATTAGTTATAAAATGTTGGATTGCAATTAGAAATTCTGTTTAAACACAAAGAGAGCACCAAAACCTCTCAGCGTCAGTTCATTTGGAAAGATGCAAAGTGAACACTTTAATTAATTATTAACTATTTCAAATAAAAAAATAAGATGAGAAAATAAAATTTTAACACTTGAAAGTCTTCTCTTACCACCTGACGTCTGTTTTAAGTCCAGAACAAGCTTTTATTTTTAATTTTACACATTTTTTTAACTAATTGTTCATTGGTTTTAAGACAATTAGCGCAGCAAATTCAAGAACAACATACAAATTGTTTAACAACTTCAATTGTCACTGTCCACAAATGACAAAGAAAGGGTAAAAAAACAAACTTTAGAAAAGTATTCTATGAGTTTCAATAAATATGACAGTTAACACAAAGCTAAAGCCACTGGTCGTCCTGTTCAGGCCTGACCAGCTAGTTTTTAACTGCTCAAGGTTGTCAGATCGTCACCTGTCCTGTTGCAGGTGACTCAACAGCACAGATGAGCCGCTTCACAAATCATTCTGCATTATGTCATTTGCTCAACATCTGTGCTCACCCCCACCCCACCACCTGCACTTTGTTCCAGATAATCCCTCATACAATGCTTATTATCCTCTGATATTATTCTCTCGCTTTATTATGCTTTTTACAATGAGTAGGTGGCCATTAAACAATTTTATGCTTTTCTTTTTTAAACTTGAAACGCCTCAGTAAGCTTGAAAAGACAGGCAGCAGCACATTAAACCCAGTTTCAGATCACAGTATGAGCACAACAAAAATAAAACTGAGGTCATCATATCCTGGATCACACAGGGGCACACAAGCTCCGTCAGAGCATCTACCACCTGATGCACCTTCCTCCAACTCCTTCAAATCTATTCTTAAAAACACTTCAAGAGACCAGCTCTCTGAGACAACTTCCAAACCACAGGAGCAGCGAACTCAGAGGCCCTTTCCCTGTTTCAAGACTAACGCTGGGGACAGATAGCAAGAGTAGGTCTAGCAAAGACCTACTAGCAAAGCATGTCAGAGTGAAGACAATAGCTTCCGTTATTGTTCACAATATCACGACATCAATATGATATAGATATACTGCTCAGCCATAGCCTCACGATTTGTTGTTAACTGCAATGGTCTGTAGTAAACTGTATCTAAGGAGAGCAGGCACTGAGAAAATGCGAGCATAATGCAATTACATCTTTTATCACCTTTGTGTTTCTATTATAGACACAGGTGAGTCGGGATTCGGCTCAACTGTCATCAAAACAATCTGCAATCACACCAAACAATCAACACAACAACAACAAACCTGCTGTTTACATGCTGATGTAATGACTACTTGTTCAGTGATGGAGGCTCAGTAAATAAGCTCTGAGCTGCGAGGCACAAAAATGAGACAC
This sequence comes from Epinephelus fuscoguttatus, assembly GCF_011397635.1. Taxonomy (NCBI): domain Eukaryota; kingdom Metazoa; phylum Chordata; class Actinopteri; order Perciformes; family Serranidae; genus Epinephelus; species Epinephelus fuscoguttatus. The sequence goes on from NC_064761.1 coordinate 38,712,854, forward strand.
TGCTGAGAAAAAATGAGTCTGAAATTCTCCTGTCAGTATCTTACTTTGTGTTATTGTTATTTGTCTTTTCCAGACTCTGATATCTGAGGAAATACTTCACTCATATCAACTTGGCTCTCCAAGCAGACCAACAGCCTTGCATCATGGGGGTTGCGGTCTATAATATCTCTGCCACCTCAGCCAGAGTGAGCTGGCCGTCGTCCCCCAGCTGCCTGGACACCTTCTACAGCGTCATGTACGACCCAAACTGGAACAGCCTGCTCATGGGCTACAAGCGCAAGAGCTTCATGCACGAGGAACGCATCCCCGTCAGTCAGACCAGCACGCACCTGGCAAACCTCCTCCCCCAGACCGCCTACTTCCTGTGTGTGACGTGTCAGGCGGCCAATCCGGTGCGGGACCAGTGCCAGGTGTTCAGCACTCCGAGTGACAGCAGCGAAGGTCATGACAGGGCTGGTTGGGAGCTCGCCATGGGCGTCTGGCTGACCTGCTGCATCTTGCTCCTGGTCATCGCTGGCGTCCTGTTGTGGGGATGTCTCCACACCATCTGCTCCCTCCCCGGTCAGGCCGCAGACAGCTGCCATGTCATGACCAACTCATCCCGTCAAGATATGTCCGGATCCGGACGCCTCTACGCTCCCAGACGCACCAGCGAGGACAGCGGCAAACGCGGCAGCATCATGCAACCCTCCCTTCTCTCGACGCAGAGTGCTGGCCACATAATTACCCAGGACCACGAGCTGAGGACATTCGCTAAGCTGTCTGGCACCGAGCCAGCATGAATCAACTGGATTGAGGTCATCATAGCATTGTTTTGCTTGGCCTGAACTGCCCCTGAGGGGGTTTTTATCCACAGATAAAAATCTACAGAGCCAGGGGGAGTGTCATGGAGAAAAATAAACTAATCTGTGCTCTCGAATTACTAATTCGCGTGCACGGATTACTGAATTCCTGCTCTTGAAACATTTTTATTACGCTCACACACACTTTATCATCTGTTCCTCCACAGTCAGCCAAACTGCAACCAAAACACTGAGAGCTCCATTTACATGTATTAATTCATTGTGCATAATACCAGTTTGAGTCTGACAACTAACAAGGCAACATCATCATCACTTCTAAATCATAATAAGTTTTACTATTTGGAATCAGGGAGTGGGGCAAAATATTTTAGGCCCTCAGAAGCCTCAGCTGTTGGCTGCACCCTGGTGTTAATTAATGAACGGGAGAGCCTCATGTGCAGGAGGCAAGGTTGCGCATATTTACCAAAAAAAATATACGATGGAATTGTGCCTGACCGTCAGCAACAGACACTGACGCATCACTGTGCTTAAAATAGCTTATAGGTCAATAGAGTAAGAGCGCAGGCTGTACACAGCTTTCTGTCTCCGTCTCTTCTGCACGTCAACAAGCACTGAACTCCGATTCTGTGACAGTTTTAATGTGTTTTGATATTCAACTGTACGCTCTGATAAGAACATCTCCAACAGGACTGGACGTCTGACTCGGCATCATGTTTTACTCAGTCTCACATTGCCAGACTTACAGTATCTCCACACTTTGTCCTTAAAATGCCGGGCTGAACCCATCAAAATTCTGCGATAAGGGAGAAAAATGCTCTGGGTTGTTTGTATGTTCTTTAAACCAGCAGTTCCCAACTGGTCCAGCCATAGGGTCCAGGTTTCTTCGTAGTCATTAGTTCAAAGTCCACACAGTTTAATACACTCAACGTCACACTTGCATTTGGCCATGTCATAGAGCTCGTTTGCTGTTTCTGTCAAGTAGCCACCCACTAGCCTCTCACTCTACAGCAAGAAACAGTGCTTCAAAATAAAAGCTCTGTGCTGGAAATTCAACCGCACTTAAAAATAAAGTGTGTTTTTACAAACTTGACATGTTCATGAGTCACTTGTGGTCCGTTAAGGAAGGACCTGTGACCCACCAGCTGGGAACCACTGCTTCAAACCAATCATAATCATTGAAAGAGAAGGAGAATTTGGTGTGAAATAGGCAGCCAATAGCAGGCCTATACGCACAGTCTACATCCTGTGAGTCAGACTGTGTCTTGCTTTATGACATCTGATTTATGCACATAAGATTTCTCATCTTAACTTAAATTGAAAGCACAATATTTTTCTCCATGACGTCTCCTGGGCTCTGTGAAATCCTATATGTGTTTGGGAGATATAAATTGTTTTCACAGAGACAGTTTAAACTGAAATCTTGATGCGCCACTTCAAAGTTTTTAGTGATACATGTTTTACATTTTATCCTGTCTACACTGAATGTTTCTCTTGTAAATAAGAAGCTCATGAAAGACATTTTGATCAGTGTTCACTTTTACATTTTGTCCCCATTTACCCTGCACATGTTTAAATACTTGTCACATATCTTCTACCATAATGATGCTTTCCTACTTGTACTCTACAGATATATTTACTGATGAATGTTTGGCTTCAACATGTGGACTCAAGAGAAGTCAGCCAGAAATCAATAAAAATATCTTCCACTCATGGACTTCAATAAAATAAAGTGATGATAATAAAAAAGTGCACTGACCTTTGACCCGTACAGGTACTGGGGCTGAGCATTGGGCGGCTTGTCCCTCTGGAACTCCTGAGAGAAGGGCAGGACGGTGCGCACAAACCTGAACACACACACATAGATTAATCAGACATGTGTCTCTACCATCAAAAACATCAGGCTGCACACAGCAGTAATATCACTGCCACTCCCTGCAGTACGCAATGACAGAAGGTTTACACACACACTTGTACAGGTTGCCTCCCTCAGTGCTGCTGTAGATGATTTCGCAGCAGTGTTGTGTGAATTGTCATCAAAGACACAAGTAAGCAAACAGCAGAAATAAAAGACGTACAAACCAAACACTGAACATTAAACATTTGTGGCTTATACAGCGGCCAAGCAAGTTCGCAGACTACATGGCTGCTACGGATTATTTTAACCCCACTGAGAATGCCTCCTCTTCATCCACAGATTGGAAAGTTTCCCCTCTGGCTGGGATCCTCTATAGTACAAACATCAGGGATTTGGTTCCATATGAACAGCATTTCTTTTTGAAATGTTTGTCTGAGGCTGAGCAGCTGATTTACAAGTTGATGCTGGCACTGAATGCTTGTATTAAGTAGGTAAAGGGTCACAGTACCTGTGTAGGCCAGAGTTACCCTTAATTGATTGGTTAATGTAACTAACAAATGGCCATTAATCATGCTGGCAGGAATTCAGGTTTTGTATTATATCTCTTTAAAAATGTCAGAGCTAATTAGCTAAGTATCAAACCACCAGTGTGCTCTAACTCCAGGAAGGACAAGCAAAGTATTGGCAGCAACCCCAAACTAACGTACCTGTTGGTGGAGCCGTTGTAGCAGTAGTTGGGCAAGAAGTCGTAATTGAGCTCCCAGAAGACGTGCAGTGTTATCCGGCCGTAGGGAGCTGACACGTTGTGGTTGGCCTCGCGGAACATGGCGTCAAAGCTGTCCAGAGTCAAGTACTTACTGAGGAGCTTGTGTGTCATGCGGTTGATCTCCAGAAGACCTTCCAGTTCCTTTAAGCAGACAGAAAAATAGTCCACAACTGTACACCGATGCACAAGGTAGACACTGATAGCAAGGGTGTTATTCATCCAAAAAAGATTAACATGAACAAACCATGATGGAGGTGAGGTCCTCACTCTCAAAGCGATTGATGGCCAGCTCTAGAGACTTGTGAAGGGCAGCGGAAACCCTCTGAGTGATGAGCCTGTTCAGATCAATGGAGCGGCCTAGAAGCTGAGATTATCGAACAGTTAGTCAGACACAACATGGCGTCAAAACATCAAAGGCAGCGGCACAGAGCGAACAAAATGCACCACTGGCACAGCACATACCTGGACGTGGCGTTGCTTCAGCAGTGTCTCGTAGCGGTTGGAGGCCGGCCAGGGAATGTTGGCCCCTTGGTTCTTGCAGTCAGTTCTCAAACGTTTGTCAAGCAGAAGACTGAAGGATTCAAAAACAGAGGAAGCATTAAAGAGTGTCCATAAAAGTGTGATTCCATGTTTTATAACAGTATCTTGTGAAATGAAGCGCATCATAACCATGGTTCGCAACCTCGACCCACATCCCCATCAGATTAACTCGAGAACTCTTAACTGACATGTTGTTAATTTCTACCTGATTTCAGATCATATTCCTGCTGAACAGATTTTCATTTAGGAGCTTTAGCTGATTTCTCACAGTAGAAAGCACCAGTATCCTCCATTACAACTGTTCCCTAGCTGCAATGACGTTGCAGAGGTGATTGGCTAGTGCTAACCCTTAATGCGCTGACGTGACAAGTACTTGCCAGTCACAGCACAGTAGAGTGGCACTAGGCAGAACACACTTGGGAAAAAAATTATGCGACACACCGAGATACTTAAGACCCTGAAATGCCGATCAATCAGAGCAGAGTCTGCTTTTTCGGAGGAGGGCTAACTCAGAGCATCTCAGACAGAGGCTGAATACAAACCCAAAAATGAGCATAATAGGTCTATTCTCAATATGTTCATACTTGACATGAGTAAACTTACATGCGTAAATTAAAGTAACTCATTGCTGACTTTTGGTGTCACACTGGAGACAAACAGATGTCTCCTAGGCAAAGTCCTGTGTTAGTGTGACCAATCCATCCACCCTGACTTCCTCCCTGCCCAACCTTTACACTTCAATCTTTACACTGAGTTACCTGACTTCCTCCTTTGCTCCTATCATATTTACTACAGCCGCTAGAGAGCGCCATCTAACAATAAACGTGATTATGAGTCGTAATAACCAGCTTGTACAAATGGCCTATGGGGTCGTTTTATGGGGCACAAGTACATTTTGGGGTATAAGTACATAAGTAAACCCACCCCATCCTTCCTAATGGAACAGTATGAAATGTACGGATATTTCACCTACCTTCCTGCTAGTATCTTGTAGTAGGCAAATATCTGATCAGCCAGCTTGTAGACAAACTGATCAAAGCACAGGTTCACCTGGAATAACAAAAGAGGTTCAAATTAACGTAATAATGTTATGCTCTGAATCACCAAGTCAAATTCCCTGTAAATGCAACACTACTTGGTAATAAAACATTTCTGATTCTGGTATGTTTGAGAATACAGGTTTCAGTTTGTGACAACAATCTCAACAGGGAAGAAACTATCTGCCACTTTCTCTTTTCTTTAATTCATTTAGCATGATATTTGATGATTACTAGGGAATCGGATGAATTCAACGTGGTGTTTCAGTGATGATTTAGTAAGAAAAATAGCCATTTTCATTGGTTCGGATAACACAACAGAAAACAGATATCAACTTACAGCATGTTCCTAAACTTTCAACGCTAATTTACTGTTGCTGATTCTATTTGTTGACATGAACAATGCAAATATGTAGGCTGTCCTTTTTTCTGTTGACAACTGCCTTGAAAGGCCTTGTCAACTCTTTGTTTAATTCTACCTGCATGTACTGTGTATACACACTGACAGAGCTTATTGTTACAATACAACAGACACGCAACTGAGAATATATGTTGAAAACAGATGCATAGAATTGGTTTGTGACAGCACAAGCATACATATTATGAAAATGTGACAGTCTGTGTTGTTACATCTTTATCACATCACGACCGGTACATACGCCAAATATTATATTACCTCAGCCTCAATCTCATCATAGAGAAACTGCTTCTTGAATTTGGTCAGGGCGTAGTGTGCACTGTCGTTGTACAGATCCAGGGGATACAGCACATACCTGCAGGGGAAGAAAGAATTTTTTTTTATTCCGAAGTACAGAAAGTAAAACAACCATCATATCTGTCAAACCAGATTAATTCAATCCAGATGAGTCATTCAGTCTCAGCATGCTCAGTCGGTAATGTGAAACTTAAATTGAGGTTTTACGAATTAATCGTATCAAATTTAACTTGGATTTGGACAGAAATGTATTTGTGTTCCATGAAAAGATTGCTGTCAGTATTAAAACATTATATGGGTTTTTTTCAACAGTTGAAGAACTACAGCACTTATGATCCAGTTGATGTGCTTAATGGCTTATGTAAAAACCTGTCTGGTATCAACATAATCCTGCAGCAAAGATTTAAAACAGACATGAAAACATTCAGAGTTAATCCCATTTTTTTAGGATTTTACCCAGGGTCCTTTTTGAAAATGTAAGATTAAAGGAAATGACCACCAAAGTTTCTGAATACATTTGTCCACTCACACCACAAATAACGGCACGCAGCCAGAACTCTGTCTTATCTAAAAATTTAAAGCAGAAAATGTGGATAAGAAAAGACGAAGAAACCGTGTGACATCTTACCATCAAATAGTTCTATAGAGAAATTGTTTATTCCATCAAGGGAACAATCAGTGGTTGTGGACATGAGCATTTTTAAACCTGCGTCAAATGAATAAAAACATTGATGGCAACTTGGCTATTGGGTTTGTGCAAGTTAGGATTCTCTCTGACCAATTATTGGTCTGCATTGTTTTAACTCCACCTTCTAGTATCATCTCAGCTTGAGGTGGTGCTAAAAAGTTACCAGGGTACTCCAAAACGTTTGCCAATTAAGAACCAAAAAAGAGCAACTTGAGTTGCCGTGCATTACAATGCAGTGGAAAGTGGCAGATGAAGCACAAAAAACACATATATTTAGGAGGATATATTTAAGAGGGGATTTTTTTTGTTTTTCACACTGTTATGATTTCTCCCTCTGCAAATGAGCGTCTGAGTAATTTATTCATAGCCAACGTAATTTTCCTAAGTTGTAATCATTTTCTTAGCTAGAATGATTAATTTTTGTGATTCTGATCATATAAGATGTGCTGCTTCACGACATCATAAATGTGTCTCTCTTCATCCATGTTGCCTGCTGACTGGTCAAGAACATCTGCATTGATTTTGACCAATGAAAATAGGTTGGAGGTGGAGTAAGTGCATAAAACGTCACCAAAATAGAGCCAGGGCGAGCGGTTTTCATTTAAGCGACATGTTGCTCAGCCTTTTCGCTGAAGCAGGTTAGGACGTCTTCACTGAGAAAAACTGAATCAGTCAAATGTTCACTCATGCATTGTGTCCAGTAAGGAAGAGGTGTTATGTGGCCTGTGTAAACAGCTGTATTCGTTCTTCAGACACATGTGAGATGAACAACTGAAAAACATGGCTAAAGTGTCTAAAACGCTGTAACATTTGTTAGGGTTGTGTAAAAGCAGCGGAGTACTGAAAAAATAAATGCTCCCCCACAGTCCCCCAAACAAAGAGATACTGTATGTCATCCTTACTCCATCATGGACGCTTCCTTTGTCTCCAGGATGTGGTCGGTGAGGATCCAGGGCATTGACATCTCGATGGGGAACTGGATCCTGCGGCCCATTGTGAGCTCCAGGAAGAACTCCCTGAACCAGAGCTGGGAAAGGTCACAACACTGCTGCAAGGTCTCTGCATAGAGGAATAGGATTGTTTTACTAGAAACCCTCCATCTAACAGCAGTTATATGGCATGTGAAGGGCTCTCAAGAGCTACGAGAGTCAAACTGGTTCTTTTTCTCACCACTGAAGTTCAGCAGATGGGTGTAAAAGAAGGACTCGCGGTGAAACTTCTCAATGTCCAGGATGGTGGGGCCTTCCAGACTGCTGCGCAGAGTCTTCTTAGAGCCACTCTTGTCAGCAATGAGAGACTCCAGCATGGTCCTCACCATGTAGAGCTGCATAGGGAGAAACAGAGCAGAGCCAAAAGCCTTAGTAGATAATTATTTGCAACATAAAAAGCTTATTAGTGTCAGCTCAGTGCCTGAGAACATCACAAATCTCATTATGGGTGTAAATAGCTTGTATAAAAGCTCCACTCTTTGTGTTGCTTCCAACGTGTCACAAAACAGTCTCTCTTTAAAAAGGAAATTAACAGAGGATGTTTATTTTCCTTGTATTATTCTGGTCTTTCCACTATAGCAGACATGCTTCAGCAGTAGGCTGCAGTGCATTCTCCCTTCGATTATCTCTGAAAAGCAATTTGAGTTCATCTCAGTGGGCATCACTCTTTGAGAGCCGTTTTCACGATCTCTACCACTAACTATTCAAAACACTGGAGTTTTAAATCTGTTGATTCGAGGCAGATAAATACAGAAGGTGACTGTTTAGCTCAGCTTTGTAGTCGTGCACCTGGAAAACAGATTAGTTCTTGGAACTGAGCTGTAAGCTGATAAATCTGTGTGGTTTATGCAACATAAGGGATGTGACTACAAAATGATAATGTGTGTGATAAAACATGCTTTTACAGATGATTAGATAGATTTAAATAGAGTCACACAAGTGCTCTCTGAGAAGACAGGCTTATTAATAACTGATCAGAAATGAAGTGAAGAACTGAGGAGAGAACAACACAGAACAGGCTGCCTTGTGCCTGAGACCTGAGCTCATATGATCTCATCCAGGGATGATTCAACGTTGACATGACCTGAGCTTGAATCTGAAGTGCTGCAGGGGCACTGTGAGCCTCATAAGCCTGATTAATGTGGACTTGCAGCAGCCTGGGTCACAGTGTGCAAGACCTTGGAGGTGTGGGAAAGGATAACGAGAGGAAAGGTTAACGAGAGGTGTGGGTGTTTCAGCAGAGGCGCAGAGGTGAGACCTGTGTACTGGAGGGCCCCACTGCACGGCGAGGAACCTTGATATCAAAGCCACCCTTCGGATCTTTTTCTCCACGGAGAGCAGGGTCGTTGTATGGCTCCCTGCCGGTCTCCCAGTCACACACTGTCTTCCGGATGGCCTGGAGGACGCTGCAGTGAGAGGACAAGTCATAGAATGTAATGAGTTTTCTGTGCATGAATGCAAACAGTGACACACACACTGCAGCTGTTACAAACATATTCCATTGTGAATTATGAATGTGATGAAGTATACAGAAAACACTGTTGCTTGTGACAGATTTGACGGAGGACGTTAACTTGGTAGGATTCACTTTTTATACACTACAGAGATTACTGAGGGAGCAGCTGCACAGGAGTTTACCGGAGCATTCAGGGATATCTGCAGGAAAACAGATTCACCATCACACCCAAAATTAACACACTTCATATAAAAATACAGTTATAAAAAGTAACATTTTTAAGATCAGATTTCATACATTCAAGGTGATGGCCTGGAAGGGATACCTTAAGCAAACATTAAAGCATTTCTAATAAACTGATGCTAATCAGAGAACCGGGGTTATATCCATAACCTTTAGTTTCAGTCCGTCTCTCGAATGTAGGTTGAATATTTTCAATTTAGTTTTCATTTAGCGCGGTTTTGCTCTCCACCAGCCCCTAGGGAATATACCTGTCTCTTTGGTTGCTAAGTTTTTCCCGTTGTTACCAGCTAGTGGCAAACTACATCTGTCCGCAGTCTGGTGCTACGATACAGTATGAGTTTTGCACAGCTTCTTCACTGACAACAGATGCCCCCTGCAGCCGAAATCTAAGCCACGAGAGCTGTGAGACTGAACTGTAACGTTGAGGGTCGCAAAATCAAAAAAAAAATGGGCTCATAGAGTTTATCTGTAGGTTCATCACTACAAGCGATACCCTTCACATTACACATCTTTATTTGACCCGTTGTTATTAAAAGTGTAGCAGCTTTTAAGGTCCAGTCTTGACATTCTCCATTTTGTTTTCCTATGGCGGCACCTATGGCGATAAGCTGTAATTGCAGGTGTGTTTTTGGATCTCCCTCTCCAGAGCTCCAATAAGTGTTGCCTGTGTGACAACATCACTCTTTTCTTTGATGGGTTATAGTAACAAGTGAGTTGAAGAGCAAGTATGTTGCTTTAGCTCCACCTACCCTCTCTGGAGATTCAACCATTGCTGGGTGATAACAAACAAGTCAAATCAAGTTGACAAACAAGTCTGTGTAGCTTGTGATCTTTTTCTCTGATAATGTCACCTCTGACACGCAGTTTGTGATACTGCAAATGCAAGGGCTTCATCAGTGGGTCATACAATCAATCACTGTTAGGTTGTGTTGTGGAGCTATCAAAAGTGTTTTGATGGCTTTTTGATTAATAAAAACTTCTTTAACTAAATGTCTTGCATACTCAAAGACTGTCAGTCTACACAATAATATATGTGTAGGTGCTGTGTGACAATCTGCAGCTGAGATGTAAATTTGAGTACTTGAGTAACTGACTGTGATGTGATGCATACCTCTGTATGACGTTTTTCTTCTTCTTGATGGCCTGTCGCAGCGGGTCGCGCAGAGTGACTTGAGCAAAGTCCTGCAGAGCTGAGTAGATGGTGTGACGGATGGCGTGATTGAACACACTCTCCATGCGTCCCATCAACACCTGAAGTCCCTTTATCATTGCCATCACCTGCCAAAAGCACAACGTTAAACCAGCACCAAGACTATGTCATAAAATTTCTGTATGTGTGCAATGGAAGGCGTAACTGACCTCCACGAGGGCAAACTTCTCCTCGCTTGTGTAGTTGTATCTGGTGGCTCTCTCGTACTCCTCAGCGTTGTCAGGGCATTCCTTGTTGGAGTACTTGTCGGTGGGATGAACCAGTTTCCAGGAGTACTGTGGGGAAAGTCACAAAGTGTTTAGAAGATGTGATCAACCCAGGAAACCAGCCTTAAATCATTCAGGGAAAAATGGACAATAAAGACTTCTGTAGCTCTTTGCAGTATCGAAGAATTTACTCAAGAAATAAAAAGCCATTAATACAGTCTGTTATTACTAATTTCATGTTTTCTTTCTGTATGATTTGTGCTTCCTCACCACTTCCATGACGTGAGCGCTCCACTGGGAGAGCAGCTGCATGCCCTGCAGGGCCAAGTCAAACAGCTTCCTGTATTCAGAATCAGTCTTTTGGGCTTCCTGACGTCCTGATCCAGTTACCACCTACAGAGACACAAATAAACACTGCATAAAATCCTGACTCACTCACAGTACAGGTTAGTGAGAGGAGAATCCAGCTGCAACGATTAGTCCATTGATCGACTAATTAATTGGCAACTATTTGTATAATCGAATAACCATTTAATTTTTTTTTTTTTTGCTGGTTTTATTCTTCTTGAATTTGAGAATTTGATGCCTTTCTTTGTCATAATAATAAACTGAATACTGAACTGAATTAAAAATACAGCCTACAGTACTTTGATAAGCATAATATTAACCACACATTTGAGGAAATACATTCATTATCTGACTTCTTAACAAATTTGAAAATGACTGTTAACATGGTTTTTAAAATATTCACAAAAATGCAACTTGCATAATAATTTGGCAGGCAGTGTATACTGCATCATTTTGTGGTTATAAGGCCGTACGCCACCTAGCACTTGTAAAAAGTGGCGAACTGAATAACTTTGTGACTTGATAAAATACTGAGTTAAAAACCTGCAGAGAAAATTGCACCAAAGAGGACGTGATCATTAAAATGACTTTCCCATTCCCCCCAACATTTCTGTCCTCAGTACTTCAGCACTTCTGATACACACTCAGTCAGCTGCGTTTCCATCTCAACCGCACTGAGTTGTGACCCCTGAAATCCACTGGGGCAAGACATCTGCTGAAAAGCTTGTTACATCATCAGTTCAAACAGCCCTCACATAAGAAGGAGCTCTTGAAGCCTACTTGTACAAGAGATTGTTTGTCAAAGCAGCCAGATTGTGGACGTACTTCATCTTTGTGTTTTTAAATGGGCTCATATCTGAAGGACAGGTGAACACTTGCATGTAATGTCCTGATCCACCTTTCAGCAGTATCAGCGTCTGCTCTCCTCAGAGACAATCTAACACCTCGACAATGAGTGTCAAGTGTCTCACTTTAAGCCCCATGGGTTTCAACACTAACCTCACTGTTGCTGTAACGAGCCAGCTCCGAGATGAAGCGCATGTGATCCTCGCGGATCTGAATCATCTGCTCACATATGTTGTACTGAGGGCTGCTGGATATAGACGTGCAAGTCCATCTAGAGGGTAAGAGAGAGCAGAGGAGCAGAGTGAGGAAGACGGAGATGTGTTCTTGTCAAGAAAGACATTCACCACTGATAGGAAGAAAACAAAAATGTTCAATCACCTTGAAAGTAAATATTTAATAGCAACGGAAATAATTTTTTTTTTGTAATGAGGATGTGATCCAGATCATAACGCTGCATACACCACCTCAACAACAGAAAATGATCCTGCACTCAGAGACGCATCCTGCTCATACAAAGTGTGTCTTCCTCTCACCTGGATTTGTTCTCTTCAAAGTGAGCGCTGGTCTTGATGTACCGGGACAACTCAATCTGCATGTCACCAAACAGAGGGACCACCTGCAGTTGCTGTGAACAACAAGAACACAGAGATTTGCATTTTGAATACCATATTTGAGAGTGTGAGCCCAGAGCAGAATGACTGTCACATTGAAGGGAAGAAGGGTGTGAATAACACATTGTGGAAAAATGGTAATTCTTAAAAGACTGACTGATGTGTTGAAGCCTGATTTGCCAACTGCTGGCTATACATACATTTCCTTAAAAAGGTATTACTGGTAGTTCACACACGGCTCCTTCAGCCTAGATTCAAGATTTTTTAAGACCGTTCTAATGCCACTAAGAATAGAATTTAACACCAAATTTACAAAAAACAAAACTGAGTAAAAAACATATGAACACATGGCATCACTTCCTTAGGTTAAGGGACAATTTTGCCTACATGTTTATTGTAACATTAAACATGACTGCTTTGTCTTGTGGTGGAGATGAAGTGGAGCAGAACTGGGAAATAAATGGCGCTTGCTGGTGAGTTTTCTTGGCAATTTTGCGTGTAGAGGGAATCTACTGTCTTAAATGTAGGGCTATTACAATAACAGGTTCATTTCGGTTAATCACAAAAAAAAAAAAATTCCTTGGTGCCCATTGACCTAGTGTGCCATTTAAGGCCACAGTGGCTTTGTCACATGATGGAGGCAGACGAGATGAGGCATTTACATTTAAAAAACGCCCAGATGTAACGGTTGATAGGAGCACCGTTCTCTGCAATTGCTGCAGTACGGAATCCTACCATCGGAGTACTGCAAGCCTGAAATATCACCTCAATACACAGCACTTAGCAGCAAACCTGGAGGTCCGAGCTAGCTCAGCCTCTAATGCTAGCGCTAGCAGTCAGCTTTGTCTAGCCACAGTTGACCAGGTGTTCAAACAAAAACTGAGTTAAGTCTACCTGTAACTAACTAACTCCCTTGCAAGATGGATTGCAGTGGACTGCAGACCAGTTACAGTGGCAGAGGACAGGGGTACAATTGTGTCCAAAATCCAGCTGCTTCTGCCATATCTGCCAAATTAATCTGATTTTCAAAGTTCTCCAAGAGGACACATGATAGTTTTATAGAGCCACTTATCAATTCATGGCCACCAAACATTCGCTACAGCCTGGGGTTACTAACACCACCTATAAAATATGAAGTAGTTATAATCAAAGACCCCCATTACCTGGAAATTACAGAAATTATAGTGTATATGTGCAGGGAATACATTAGCGAGATATATGGTGTGGAGCTGAATATTCTTTCCTCTCTTTTTCTCCTTGTTCCCTTCTTTTTCAGTCCGGTTGACTTCTTCTGTATTGCTTCATGCATCATGATAGCTTGTTTCTTTTTGTTTGCTTTGGTTCACTCGGGTTGGAAAATTGTTAAGATATATATCTATCTATATTTGACATATATGTATGAGTCTGTACCTTGAAAAACTTGTCGATCTTGGTCAGGTTAATTCTCTTCTTGGCATCTAGTTTGTAGATGTTGCTGCTGTTTCCATCCATGAGGTACAAACCAAACCCCATTACCTAAGAAATGAAACAGTGGTTATATATACAGGATGTCCAACACTGTCAACAATGCTTCAGTAAATTGCTTGAGAGATGAGAAACAGCACAGAAGCAATCATCGACCTGTCCGTGCTTGCAGGTGCAGTGCTTCACTTACTTTGAGCAGCATGTGTTTCTCGTTGGGGGTGAGGTACATCTTGTTCTCGTAGTAATCAACACACAGGTTGACGATGTCCGCCAGCAGCTCCTCATATCCATTAATCACCTCCAGCTGCTGCTGCAAAGACTGGAACACAGAACAGAATAGATCGGATATGAAATTATTGGCCAGTAAATTCACTCTTCACGCTTTATTCCTTTTAAGAGTGCATTTCCATTCACCTTTAAATCAGGATATAAATTCTGATCAATCAATTTGTAGCTTCAGCGTTATTCCTGACAAAACTGCAAACAGCGGGTTTATTACATGCTGTATATTACTGCATAAGTTCCACACCTCTATGGGAACCCTACAATAAGCTTAAGAAAACAGCAGCAACACAGCTGAAATGAAACATCACTGAATGAACAGTGTGATGCAAATAAATCAGACCAACCTGAGTGATTTTGTTGTGGTTTGCCAGGAACATGGATAAGTTCTGAGACTCCTGGATGGATGAAGGCTCAGACATTTTTCTAAGAAACTGGGCAGCTCTGGACGAGGGCAAAAAACAAAATTAGCTTTAATTGAAAACATTCACACAAAGCAGACATTCAGCATCTTTCTTCTGTCAGTCTAACACAGAGGTTTTCAAGCTGTGAGGAGCATCTTCCTGTGGGGGCAGGCGAGAATTGAAAGGGAGCGCAGAGGGAGAGAAGTGAGACACAGTTTGCGTCAATATTTAGAGTCTTTCTCAGAGTCATAACTCCAACACATAGACATGATGCACATATTTTTAGATTCAGTGTGAATTGCCAGTGAAATCTCTAATGCCCAATGCAATTAACATTCATAAATCTTAAAATAAAATAGCAAAGATGACGCTGCTTACACCTGCAGAACCACTATGTTTTTAAGTTTCCTTCACAAACAATGCAGTCCAGTGATACCTGTCAGTACATCCATGCCTACACTGCAAACAGGTACTGCTAATAGCATTTTCTGCACACTGTTAATGGTGCCAATTAGTCAAAATGTCAACAAATATAGGCTTTAATAACAGGGTTCAAGTTGTAGCCCACAGCTAACTCAATGAATACATGGCATTATACTTCCTGTTTACATCCCACAAATCATGGGGGGGGCAGTTCATGAACTTAAGGCAAGTTATCATGAAGACAAAGAATTATAATAGAGGAAAATCAATAAATATTAACGTTTTTCATGTTGTACTATCAACAGGGTTTCCACACCTTCTTAGACATCAAATTCAATGACTTATCAAGGACTTTCCAGGCCCAATTCCCGAGGACATAACATGCATTTACTTTAATCAATGACCATGACCACTATAATGACCCTTGCACTTTCTCGAGCCAGGTGAAACATTGATCATGTTAACATGCACACTAATATTTCACTACTGTTCTAAATTTGATGCACGTCACGTCAACAGCATATTCCCTGTGGATATTCTTAATTAGGCCTTTTCCCAAATGTGGTATTTTCTGATTAAGACGTGTGAGATATGCCGATATTTTTCAGGTTTTAGGAGGATTCTTTGTATACAGCACATTCAGAATAAGTGTCTCAGTGGGGTTTTTACAGCAGTTTGCCACACACAGCCTCTTGTCTGTTTATGGTCAGCTCTGTGCATTGTCATGGATAGGCTGTACACAAACCAACTTGCCAGCTGCTTGCTTGGCCATGCTGTAGAGATGCACGCCCTCCAAAAAGCCTTCACAAATTTCTGGTCAGAAGAAGAAACACCTCTACTTTTAAAAATTATGAAAAACTTGGATATCAGCAGGTTTTTGGATATGTGCAAATATCACAACACCAACCTTTTCAAAAAGGGGTTGAAAGAATGAAAGAGGGAGGCTGTGCTTGCAAGGTCAACGGTGAAAATAAATCCTATTTTAATGCAAAAACGCAAAAAGGCACAAGCAACTTCCATATTTCGATTTGATAAACAACATGTTAGGGCATGTTACCCGGCATATTCAAGGCTACATGTATGTGGGAATACTTTTTAAATATTCATTTTCATTAGTCATGTAAACAGGATAGCAGGAATATCTTTTTTTCCGAAATAAGTGCAAAAAACGGAATATTTTGTGCATGTAAATGTGGTCAATTAAACAACTGTGGAGACACACATGCAGACAGCAGAATGAAGCACATTTACTGAAATAAAAAAAGAATTTCAATTTCTAGTGTTGCACAAAATATGTAAACTCAAACACTTTAAAAGACCTATGTCTATTTATGTCTGTTTTCAAAAACTTTCAATGTCTTGATTTTTTCCTCATTCACAAACTTCCAAGGATTTTAAGGACCTGTCTGAGCCCTGTATCAATATTTTTCTTGACATTACTAAGGCTAAGAATCTTCCATCTACATCCTGTTCAAGCTGTGAGGTATGGAAGAACACAGAGAATTGGTGTCATGGACGCTGAGTGATGCTGCCATCTAGTGTCTGCTGTGGTGAACGTGTGTGAGTGTGTCAGTGCTCCTAATTACCGTTTGTAGGCAGAGTGGTCGTTCTTGACGCTGCACTTCATGTTCTTCAGCTCATCCAGCACGGCGAACATGTTGATGAACTTCCCCAGGGTCAGCAGGTATGCCTCGGAGACAAAGTCTTTCCTGCGCTCGGTGTGACAGAGACGACGGACTTCTCCACAGAAACGGTCGATTGCTGTGCGCTGGAAGACAGAAAACGAAAACTAATTAGTTTTATGTGCCTTGGCAAGCAGCTCAATGAGAGTCCATGCTGACTGTAGAGTGTACATTACCTGGAAGTACATGAAATTCATCAGCTTGGTGACTTCCGGCTCCAGCACCTCCACTGTCTTCTCATAGATCTCCACTCTGTTGGGCTGTTCGTTGCATTTCACCTGAGAGAGAAAAAGACAATCAATAAGTAGGAAACAATTGTTGGGTGAAAAAGTCACAGAAACACAGTGTTACCAGAGACGCAGTGATTGATTACCTGTGGTATGGCACGTGAGCAGCTCCTCCAGGTGTAGAGCATGACGGCGTACTCCTGCCCCTCCTCCAGCATCTCATTCTAATTCAACAACAAAACCAATCAGTCTCAACGATAGCTCATTTTGCAAACTAAGTCAAGACATGAAACAATAGAATATACAGAACATTAGGATTACGACATTCATGCATCATTTCTTCTTTTCTGTGTCATTTGATCCCGGTGCAGTGAAGTGCATTAGTGCTTTCAGACCAGTCCTGCCTCCGTACAAAGTGCTGTTTGATTCAGACCCCGAGCGATTATCCCTCACTAATTAGACACAAAGCCCTATTATTCCCGTTATGAGATAGACCAAAGAATCAGTTTGTCCTCCAGCCATTTGTTTCTGGGCCTGGATCCTAGAAGCTGCCTGCTACACAACACCAAATGCTCTGCTGTCAATGCAGAGTCCCTTGCCAGATCCTGTTCACAACAAGCCCCTGACCCCATTCTGGTGAGTTTGTTTTTCCCGACAAGTCATTAGTGAGATGAAAGGAGAAGTGACTCCTGAGGTGCCGTACCATGCTGGAGTGGACGGTGGCCTGCTCAATGTATCTGGCGATGCCAGTGACGAATGCATTTCGGTCCTCAAAGTTGGTGTTGAAGTTGGGCTGTGGGAAGATGGGAGATTATGTTTACAAAAATGACACCAGTCAGGCACAGACAACAGACAAATAACGCATTTAAAAATGCTAGTATGTATTTGTTTTGTCTTAGTTCAGTTGAGTTTATTTCTGTCATTTTAACCTTATACAAAATAATA
Source organism: Epinephelus fuscoguttatus (assembly GCF_011397635.1). NCBI lineage: Eukaryota > Metazoa > Chordata > Actinopteri > Perciformes > Serranidae > Epinephelus > Epinephelus fuscoguttatus. Next base: position 38,730,594 of record NC_064761.1, read on the forward strand.
AATAAACTCTAAGTAATTACTTTAGAAGCAGAAGCCTTAGCTTTGAAAACCTGCTCTTGTTGCATTTATTATTTTGTACAGTAACAGATTTACTGAAAATGAAAACATGTTAATAATGTACATCAAAAAATCATATACACACTAGAGTTAATAGCTCAGTTTTATTTTTGTTAATCATCTTATATTTAAGTTTTTTTGTCTTTTAATGCTACTATTTTTAATTTCCTTTTCAAAACTATTCAACAAATTAACTCCTTTGACAGTTACACGTCTTTGCTTTGCATTTCTTCTCGCCTTTGTTTTGGAAAGATGTGAATTCCTCAAATCATTCAAACACAATCAGGAAGGATCTTATTTTTGACTTCATGCATTCATTTAGCAGTTTTGAAGTCCTCCGAATCTCTTAATGTGAGAGCAACTGGGTTTATAAATAATATGTTGGTTCATAATAATCAGCTCTGTATATAATTCTTACAGCTCTCTTCTGTAACATAAAAGTTAAATTTGTGGTTGCTTTTTAAACTGTAAGTAACCACCGCAAAGAAGTTAAACTGTTTTTTTAATCAAATAGATTTGCCTTACCCAAATTATTTGTGCATTTATCATTTCTTAGTTTCCATGGAAATGTGATTGAATGTGATTACTAATTAAACAGTTTACCAGAATGGTGCGTTCGTGCGCTATCATCAGTGAGCTTGTGCATGTTCTGCTGTTTTGCAGCCTCCTACCATTAATTATTATCCTGTTAGAAAGACTGGCATTTCTCTCTTTCTTTTTGTAACACAGAAAACTGGATTATTTTACATTTCCTAACAACAAAAACAGGAAATCGGTACGTTCACTTACTGCACATTGGAACCCACAACAGCCCTGGGAGGACAAATTATATTTTGATGTAATAAACCCTTTACAATTTAATTTATGGCTTAATGTGTTGGTTCTTTTCAACTATAACAGTGCATTTGTAATAAATGTATTTCATTTAGGGACAGCAAACAGTGTGTTTAGTTTTCCTGTGTTTTATAGATGTATGTCCTCATCTATCCAGGATCTTTTAGGTTTTAGGTTCTTTACTTTCTAAATTTGCTCTCAGTTGTAAATATGCACTTGTTGGTTAATGTATGTTCATGCCTGCTGTTTCAATATTATCATTATTAAAACTATGGTTGTTTATTCACTAATTATGCATTATCCTATTCTCTGTAACTGAAGCACACAAAATGTCTTGGTGTCTGTTCATCCCCCAGTACAGTCTAAGTCGCACAAAGAAAATGTGTTCACTACTACAAACGGTATCTAAAGTATAACAGTGAGGACTACGTCTCTAACCAGAAAAGCATTATCATAAAATAACCGCACGCTTTAGAGGAAGTGCGTCTTATCACACTACAGAGCAGACTGGTGGTTGGACAGTAAGAAAAAAACAGCTGTCCGCACTGACCTGAAACATGACGGAGGAGGGGAGGGGCTCGATGCATGGCTGCTGGTCCGGGAGCGGCAGCTCCTCCAGCAGGTCCACGTTGGAGAGAGCATCTTCGAGAGTCACTGTGGACGCCATGCTTCTGAAAAAGGATAAAAAAAAGGTTTATGTTTTGTCTGGAAAATTGGACTACAGCTCATATTAAACACAACAAAGCCTGACAGCCTTCAGCTTCTTTCACACATACTTCCCGGTAAATTATCAAATGACTGACAGACCAGACTTACTCCTCTGTGGCTTCATTCTTGGTGTATGCTTTTTAAGTTCGACGTTTTGGTTTGACAACACAAGTCACAGTGGAAGGCATAAGAGTGAAACTTTTATGTAGGAAGAGAAACAATGCTGGAGTCACTGGGAGCAGCATAGTGGAGGGATGGGCTTGGGAAACTAGACTCAATTTCATCCTAAAACCCCCAAATCCCAAACTAACTAGTAAGCCTTTGCAGCTGCAGACAGAGCACCTTTGGCCCTTTCAAAAAGAGCTTCACAGAGTGCTTTAGGTTCCCCTTTGTGCAAACAGTGATCAGGCTGCACACTGTTTTCTGCCCACAAGGTCAGCGCTGAATCATGGTCTCTGCACCACTGACAACAAACTGACCTCATTTATCTGCCATTTACTGTATATATTACCATAGTTTTTCATATGCACACACCTCCTCTATCTGATCATCGACATAGTATGCACATTTTTACAAACTAGAACATATTTCCAATGAGTGCATGTACAGACATGATGTGTGTGATGACATAATTTAGTGTGGTAGACAGGTGTTTCCCCAGATGTCCTGGCTACTTGATGCCAGTCTGTATATGCTAAATTTGAGAACACGCATTCAACAAGCTGTTTCAGAGTGTGATGTTGCAGAGTCACTGCTTCGTTCTTTAGGAAAACCCCTGACAACACAACAGTATTGCAACAACAAACTACAGTTCTTACATATTCTCCATTTCCCAACAGCTACCAAGAGCACACAACATGCAGTCAACAAATCAAAATAACGTAAATAGCTTAGAACTGAATCAGTGAGCGGTGCTATATGCTTTGGTTTGCATTCTCACACTGCTGCTGACTGCTGACTTTCAGACATCACGGACACCAAACAATCAAAAAACCTATTGCAATCAGAATTGACAGTGAGTCAAACAATCCACAGTGACAAACCACCGACACAAAAGCCTGGCCGTCACTGTGTGCACAGGCCCGGGGTCAGAGGAGATCACTGACCTCCTGCTCTGCAGATGGAAGAACAGCACAAAGCACAAAGAGGAGAGGACGCCCATGAAATTAAAAAACTGCTGCAGGATACAGGAAGTTTGAAGGGCTGACATTACACACACTGACACAGTCACTTGCGTGTCTTTCATTTCTGATAAGATGGTTGGTAGTAACAGTAAGATGGGATGGCAGCTGAGGAACTTTTAAAATTGTTACGGTAATGCTGCAATCCGTAGTCGGAAGTCAATAATTGAGAGTCGGTGTTGAATCCGAATTACCGAACTGACATCAATTACCACAGCACCATCAGTGAGGAGAAACTGTGTATAAAATAAGTCAACTGTTGTGCTCCTCTTTGCTTATTTAAATAACATACAACACCCCCAAAGTTTGTAAATGGCTGCCAGGCATAACACTGTGAACCACAGTCAGTAGTATAAAGCTGTAGAGCTTCTGTACATTTGTTTTGCTGTGAGACAGAGACAGAGATATGCATGCTCCACTTCTATCGAGCACAAATTAACTGGATGCAAATCATAGCTACATCACTGTTACAGCACATTTCACAACACAACTGCTACATACAGTATATCGTAGCAAGCTGTGGTTTCTGTGATGATTTATTTGACATTTTGTGTCATCCATTGGTTTTCTGTAGGAAGCCTCATTGTCCGTTGGTAGTAATCCGCCACCAGAAACGGAAAGGGGGTTGTAGTCATTGTCGTCTTTTAGCTCAGCAATCTCAATCCTATAAAAATACAATCTACAAATACCCAATTTGTAGATTGTATTTTTATAGGATTGTGATTTTGTATGTTGTATTTGTTTTAAAAGCCCAATTAGGGACAGGAGTTGAAAATTAGCTGTAGCTATAACTCTATATGCAGCACATCAGGTTCATGCTTTGTAATGAAACTACGTTAACTGCATTGTCCCTATTAAATAAATAAAAAATTCAAATTCAAATTCGAAAGTGCCGGCTTGACAGTGCTGTGTGCGCTTCTGGAGGAAGAACAGGAACGAACGAACTAGTTTAAACAACTGCACAATGGATTACTCGCAGTACGATATCTTTGAACACAACGCCAACCTTGTTCTTCTGCTTTGTCTCTGTGTCCCATTACACTGCAATGGTTTCCTGCCGGTTGGCGACACCCATGTAAAGGAGCATTATGGCCATTAAGTGGGATGGAGTATATAACGCCTCAGGGTCAAACGAACGATCAAGCAGAAGTTTACACACAGGTGTGAGGCAGCTGACAAAATAGTTCCACAATTGAGATGAATAGCGAAAGCAAGAATGGAAAATACAGTTTGCTACGAACATCAACAAACACCACTGACCACTCGGTGAGTTTCATGGCTTTGAAAACTAACGTTTCAGGTGGTTTTAGGACAGGTTCACACATGGCCATAGGCAGCAGTGTTAACCCAGGCAGGGGAAAGTCAAAGACGTCACTATTTTGGTGTTAGCCGTTCTATTTCATCACAAACAACACAGAAATGGGGCTCAAAGTGCAAAATATCGGCTTTCTCCTTTAATGATGGATACAGTGGACTGCTGCATAAATACAGAGTCTCACCCCTCTGACTCATGGGACATGTGGTTGTTGAACACTAACAGAATAATCATTTTATCTAGGGCTCTTACGGTACACTGTAACGGTACTCTTGCTGTGTGGCAACGATGCTAACCCCTGCACCACCATGCCGGGTACTCAATGATGAAAGAAACCTTATCACACATCGACGCATGTTAGAGCTGCGTTACCTCAACAGCTACAGAAAATAAATTTGCCTTTATGTTACATTACGTGGAAGGTCACCTACGCAAGATTACTGTAACAATTTCATCACACACAACAAAATTCCTTGACTTTTTTTACTAAGTCACTGACTTTACCAGGCTTGGAAAAAGGGCTTGTGAAATTCCATGACTTTTCCAGGTTTTCCATGACTGTGAGAACTCTGCATTTAAAGCATCCCGGTGATCGGCACATCTGGGTCATGCCATTGGATGCAGGTTAGCATGTTGGATGTGTTCCCACTCATAAACCCTACAAAGGCCGAGCAACACCCGCACACCATCTTCATCTTATACACAACTCTATCTCCATCGAACCGGCAAGTGACTCACACACCAATCAACTTTTATCTTACGCCAGCGATTGTCGTGAACAGCATACAGCTAAAAGTTTCCAGATGGAACTCGCACTTGTAAAATTTGGTTTAATTTCATGTGTATTCTGCATGTGGCTGCATGCATCACAGCCCGTGACCCCACACTGACCGGCCGGTATAAATACACAAAGCATTACAGCCCTAATTTTATCTGATCTTTATCATGAAATGACATCTGTGGACTGAAGTGGAAGTAACATGTTTCAGCTTTACAGGGAGGCTGATAAAACAGATTGACTTGTTGCTACTGGACCAGACGCAACCTATGACTTTACCTCCCTTTCACTATGAGTTCTTTTTGTTGTCATCAAAATATTTGTATTATTTATGATGCAGGTGTTATGCAAAACACACAAAGGACCTGTATGGCTAATGCAAGCGCATGCACTGCGCACAAATCTCCACAAAGCATGTATGCAAAGTGGCTGCCGTCAACCGCATCAGATTACAAAAGGCAGCTGCTCTTTTGATCACAGAAATGAGGCACAGGCTGAAATGTTGCTTGTTTAGTTGTTGCAGAAGATTTAAGACTCTCTTACATTAACAAGATTACGTAAATAAAATTTCTTCACAGGCCAAAAATGTTCTATTAAATGATGTGGTCAAATTTCTTACTGTTTCAGATATCTGAACCGTGCTCCCTTCACAGCCTTGAAAAACTGATTCACCACCTCATAAATGTATTAACAATGCAAGTCAGGTCTAAGCGTTGACTGTGACACGTTTTCTGTTGTTCTGACTCTGTACTCCAGCACAATGAACTTGAAATGACACAGAGACTGAGCTTTAAATGCTGACTGTCAGGTTTAAGAGCATTTTAGTGTGTTCACATCTGTATTGGGTGAAGAGCACAGAAATTCGTCTAATATACAGCACAGTTCACACACTGTTCAACAAATATAGACGTTAACAAACTCAAATAAAAGCTGAAAGTCGAGAGGAAGTCTAAAGTACAGAGCCAACAAAAACAAAATTGTGTTACTACTTGCAGACAGCGCTGTAACAATGCCAAAGTACAGAACAAAAAAAGTTATCTAACTGCAAATGGGGTATAAATAGGTGTGGTTAGTTGCAAAATACAGTTTGTCAAAGAGGGAAGGAAGCCACAAGGGAAGAGCAGTCTATGTAAAGCAGTTTTCAGAACCTGTCTCATTAATGATTCAAACATCTTTTTTTAGTTTGCAAAACTGAACTGCAAACAGTCAAGTAAGCAGCATAACAGACTGCAGATCAGTCATCCTGGCTACAAAACAGGGAAGTATGAATCACAGACAGTGTGAGCATGTGATGCACGGTCAACTTTAACACAGGGAACAACTGCACATTCAGCTGATGTCACAGAAACTGAAAGTAACCAATAAAGAGGATACACAGCTCTGCATTTTAAAAAATACACTTTTGTACTTTGAAACTGTTTGTATGGAAATGTAAGAACATTTTAAAGAACATGAAGTAGTTTTGACAAATACAGCACGCCACACTATTTAATTCTGTAGAGAAACCATGTCCATTATTTAAAAAGGAACTTCTGTGGCTTTTGCTTTAGTGCTCAGTTCCTCTTAAGACTGTCTCCTCTGAGAAAAGACACACAAGGGACAAATTAAAAAAGGCATACACCTCTTAAAGAGTTAATCTAACCTGCCAGGTTGTCGGCCAGAGTGCCCACTGCTGAAGTTGTGCAGCGTGTGTCTGCAGGGCTTCCTCTGTAATTACACAGTAAGGAGCTTAAACCAGCCTCAAGTAGGTGAGCTAGGTGTGCCAAGCAGAGGGCAAACACGAGGCACCACCACGCAACAGTGATAATAATGCCAGGAACAGTTCACTTAGGATTACTAGCTCTTTTTCAAATCACACAAAAGGACGTTATGGGACAGGATAAAATAACAACATTAGAGAGACATAAAGTGTAAAGAAATAAACGAAAAGTACTAAAATAAGTGAAAAACAATAAGAGAAGCTACTTAACTCAAAGAAATAGACAAGGGCTGCAACTTACAATTGTTTTTATTACCGATTAATCCGCCCATTATTTTCTCAATTTATTGTTTTGTTAATAAAATGTCAAAAAACAGTGAAAAATTCCCTGTGTGGTTTCCCAGAGCCCAAGAGGACGTCTTTAATGGCATGTTTTATCTGACCAAGAGTCCAAAAATCTAAAAACTTAGTTTATTATTATGTATGACAGAGAAAAGCATTACTTTCTCAAATAAAAAAACACTCAATTAATGACCAAACAAGTTTAATCAATTAATATTCCGTGGATCGACTAATCCCAGTGTTCCCAGCCCTGGGGTCAGGACCCCCACAGGGGTCACAAGGTAAATCTGAGGGGTCACTGCACAGGATATTTTTCAGATGTTCCTGTAATCATTGCTTTTATAAAGCAAATTACTGAAAAATGACCCGACTAACATCTAATTTAAATAAAACATTACATTAGTAACGATCACAGTTGTTTTAAGCCAAACCACTGTGTTTCTTTCTAAACCAAACCAAGTACCTTTGTAGCCTAAACTAACCTTGACCAACATTGTGCATTTACTTTGAGAACGATTGTATACATTTGACAAGCAGAAACTGCACATTCCCTGAGAAAACGGAAGTTTATTTCATCCAAAACTGACGCAGGAGGGTACCTAGAGCATCATACTTTGATGCGTAGGGCCCCTCACCAAACGTTAGTTTTGATGAGCTGGAATAAGAACATGCAGGCTGACCTGTCCATGACCTAGAGCAGTGGCTCCCCCCATGGAGTCGCAAGATAAATCTTAGGGGCCATTAGTAAACAGATTTGGGAGACATAGGACACATTCACACTGGTGCTGGCTTTAAACAAACTCTGGTCCACTTCCACAGATAGTTCAGTTTGTTTGGAGTGGTGCGAACGCTCATTCGAACTCTGGTGCGGACCAAACGAGCGAACCCTGGTCCGCTTGAAGACCCGGGGTCTCCAGGGTGGTGCGGTTTGCTTACAGTGGGAAATGCAAACAGACTATCCAGCGAACCAAAGAGAGGAAGTGAACCAAAAAGAGGAAGTGACGTAGAGCGCAGTGCATTGTGGGTAGAAAAAAACAAAGCCAACAGCGCGAACCATGAGAAGCAGAGGTTAAAAAAAAAAAAAAAAAAAAGTTGGAAAACTTCTAGTGGGCAGACGTGGAGTAGTGAGGAGGTGCAGGCGCTTATATGGTCAGAGGACTATATATCGCAGTTGCTGGCTGCCAGCTGAAGAGGATGGAATTCTGTTTTCAGTCCTGGCCAATCGATGAGCCGGGTTCTCTTCTTTTTTTCTTCCTGGCCAGTGGCGGCATTCCCCGCCCAATCAAACCAAGTCCCCCAGACTATCCCGGTGTGAATGCACCCATACACTTGTACAGCATTTTTCTGGTCTTTTGACCACTTAAAGTGCTTTTACACTACACCTGTCACATTAACACAATCACACACTGGATGCCGAGGCTACCGTACATGGTGCCGCCTGCTACTCAGTAACCATTTACACGCACTCACACACTGATGGAACATCCACCGGGAACAATGTGGGGTTGCCCAAGGATACGTCGACATGCAGACTGGGGGATCCGAGGATCAAACCACCGATCTTCCGCGGCACCAAATTATTTTAATGTTCTTTCCTAATCATTGATTTTACTCATAATACTGGGTAATTTTACAAAATGAAACAATCTGATAAAACAAAAAAAAAAAATCACTCTTTTGGTTGAAGAAGCCACCTGAGAACGTAATCTGTAAAATATGACGAGGGGTCAGCTTTATTTCCAGGGGTCACAGGAGAAAGAGGTTAGGACACACTGGACTTACTGATAAATTGATAATCTAGGCCTTTGACTCCTAACCAAGAATACTTTATTTCCCAAGAAGTGCATGGAAGCAACTGACACCTCTCCAGTATGAGGGTAATTGAACGATGAGCGCCTGTATTTTTAATGGGACTGAAAATCATACCATCAGGATTTATATATACCCGGTACACCTTACTACCATAATGCCACCAAAGCCCAGTTCAAATAGCTACATTCAATTGGCAAATGCTTAATATAGATATCTAAATGTAATGAAGAGACAGTTACGCAAATATTAGTGTGGGAGTAACAAATAAAAGGTTGAAATATCCAGCCTCCCCACAGATGGAACTGAAAGTACATGCATGACTGGGTGCCCCTACAAGTAGGCGAAAATTGGTTTTATTCATTTATGTGGACTTGAAGTTACTGAATACCACCAGCAGCAGAAACATTCATGTGTGATGCAGCATCGCTATCAATATTCAAATGCGACTGTCTCATGTCTGATGGAGCAGATAAAACGTTTGACACTTCTGCAAGTCTGCTAAAAACAAATACCAGCAGATCACACTTATCACAAATCCTTTCACATCTGAAGACGGAAGGAAGCCTCTGTGTTCCTCTGAAGCAAGAAACAATTTCAACAGAAACATTCGATGCCCTGCAGAACATTTACATCACACGTTTCCTCAGAGACAGCAAACAGAAAACACTAAATAGTTGTAATGAAAGCCACGTGGGTTCATCAAGTAGCTTCACCACACAGTGCCATCCTGGAGGAAGTTGTTGATGCGTCTCTCGATCGAGGTGTGAACACACTTATTCTGCAAGATATCACACCACCGTTACCACGTATCAGTGCAATCTCTCTGTATCTCTGTTCAACTGTCACTGCAAACAAATGGTGTTACTTCACAAAAATGTTTATGTCCACACACAACATTTCATCAACTGCTCAAAAGAAAGTCTTGTAATCATAGTTTTATCTTGAACCTGACAGCATTTGCTAAAATGCTAAATGCAGCAGCAAAGGGCATTTTAACACATCTGTATTCTCTTAAAAGATTATTAAGTGATACACACAGGTAATGGAAAGCCACTCTTTGGTTTCAGTGGCTACACCGCTGCACTATATACAGTATACGCAGCAGGTCGCTTCAGGTGTGTTGCTCTAAACTGGCTCTGCAGCATCTTTGAAGAAGAAATTCAACCACAGGTATAAAAAAACTGCACCACTTTCACCAAAATACCAACTGATGCGGTTGAACCAACGGTATCACCACGCCTCATCATACTCCCCTCCTTCCTCCCTTCCTTCCCTTGTGTCCTCCGAGCTAACATCAGTAACAGCCTAAAAGCAGTACAGCAACAAATACAGTCTGACACCTCAACACATCACCTCACAGGACCACAAGTTTCTACATTTGAGGAACACTCACTCTACACTGCAGTTATCAATAGTTAAAGGAGCTATATGTAAGAAATCTAAAGCAAACAGTCGTAAAATTCTCCTAATATGTCACAGAGACTAAGGAATAATGTTCATATAACATACTGACCTCACCGACAACAATAGCACAGCCAGAATATTCAAGTTTTAAAAAAAAGTTTACGGCCCGCAAATCATGTTTATGTTTTGAATTTGTGTTTTGGCCTGTTGCGCCACCCACCGCCGTCTACCAGTCACACAGTCAGCAGAGTCTCAGCATCAGTTACAGTTACGACTGAGCTACAGCAGCACGGCATGCAGCATTAGCAGTGTCCTGGTACATAGCATTAGCAGCCGGCTCCTCCGCTGTATCCCGGCAGCAGAGAAGCCGGACTTGCTCGAATGGTCCGCTGGAAAACCGAAGATCACGGACGACGTGGCCCTGCCACGGCAGCCGCCCGTGGGCAAACAAACCAGTCTCCAGCGTGCCCCTGTCCAGCAACCTCGAATCTGTAGGGGAGGGGGGGGCGGACACGACCCACAGCAGTATTTTGAATTTGAGTGCAGTAACCATTTTGGCCACATTGTTACATACAGCGCCTTTAATATAAAGTGTCAAAATAATCTTGTATAATAATACAACACATTTCATTACTAAAAGAAATCTGATGTACAGATTTTTTTTAGAAAAGGTTAACAGAACTGATATTTAGAGCAGAACTGCAAAGATGAGTCGATTAATTGAGGTCAGTGTGTAGGATTTAGGGGGCTATATTGGCAGAGGTTAAATATAACATAATAGGTATTTTTTCTTTAGTTTATAATCACCTGAAAATAACAATAATTATAATAATAATTATATCTACATAGGGAGCAGGTCCTTGTTTATGGAGATCGCCATATTGTACCACCATGTTTCTACAGTAGCCCAGAATGGACAAACCAAACGCTGGCTCTAGATAGGGATATTCATATTTTTGCATCAGCCAATGTAGTTAAAAGCCCCTCCACGACGAGCATCAGAGAAATGCCTTTTTTTTAAACATATAACTGCTTTATACAGTGTTTTTACCAGTTTACCAGACACTGTACAGATCAAACAACCAATCGATTAATCCAGAGTTGCAGCCCTAATTGTAAGTTGTATGTTTTTGTTAAGCTCTCCAAAGTGAATATTTTACATTCTTAACTGCTGGTCAGACAAAACAAGACGCGTGAGGACTTCACCTTAGCTTCTAGGGAATTTTGTTATATAGGCAAAACAAGAATAATCAATTATTTGAAAGAATAATCAGCAGATTAATCGGTTATGACGGGGTAGGCAACGTGCGTTTCTTTAGCCGTTGTCTGGTGGCTTTATTTGGCTTTGACAAAAAATAAATTGTAAATGAATAACAATAATTTTAAACATCTTATTTTTAATTTATCATTGTAGTTGGCTGAAAGTGGTTCTTACATTTTCCAGGTGTAAAAACTTGCAGCTTTACACTCAATAAGAAAGTGTTTTAAATTTGCGTCGACTAAAATGTGCTTCATACATCAACAGCCTGGTGCTTTTTCCAAAATTTTGGTGAACCTCAATAGCGGGGCTTGTTTTGAGTCTCCTTAGCCAGGCTGGTTATGGAGTCCAAATCCAAAAAAGATAAAGTCTGGAGGAAAATCAAGATTTTAAACGTGTTTGGACAGATTTGTTTGCTTTCATAGCAAACACTGCAACGGCACAGTACCAAATAATCACAAATAGCACTAGAGAGTAACAACATTGTGGTAAAACATATTAATAAATGCTCATATAGAACTATTAGTAACGATGATTGACTGATTTAGATTTATTAGGTTGTGTTACCTTTATTACATGGCACAAATACGTATTGCACCTCCAGACAGATTTTTAAAAAAAATAATAAAAAATAATATTACGGTATCATAACCCCTGGTTTATGAAAATAATCGTTAGCTACAGCCCCAATGTGGAGTGAACGGCTGGGCTGTGAACGCATCATCAGGAGGGTGTGGAATACAGTCTGGTTCCTGAACGCAACTATCCTGTTACAGTGTTTCCCAAAGGAGCAAACAGAAAAGAAAAGACAGAGATTCCCAAAAATATGAGGACTCAGTTTCACATTGTGCACTCTATGGCAGACAGGTAGCTCAATTTAAAGTGTGTAACTTCAACTTTTTGATAGAAACTTCATCATACTGCGGCTATCACACCTGATGGACACGTAACTTTCTACTCCAGCTCACACCTACTGATACATTCTTCTAAAACAGAGTTCAGAGAAATAAAATATTTGGTAATAGTGACATTAAGGTGTTAAAAAAACTGCTGTAGTCCGACCTGTAGGTGACTGTAATGGCTGTATATCCCTGCTCCGTGCCGTGGCCTGAGATTAGTCACAGCTCGGGCCTGTGAGCCAGAAAAATGGCTTTGCTCTGCAACAGGCTGGTAACGTCCGCGAGCTAATAACTGAAGTCGATTTTAAATCTCTCTCTAACGGACAAATTTACCGAAGCGCCGTTAACGAGCGGCTACACCCGAAGCTGTGACGCTAAACTTTTTTCCTCCACCGTGGTTTGGTCAACTTTAGCTGAACACACTCAACTTCGCGACCACTCGGCTCTACTCACCCGGAGTTGTCGGTTAGCAGGGAAAAGTTGTCCGGTTATAAACCAAAGCTAAACCGCCATTAAGCCGGAGTGTCGATCCCTCTGGAGACTGAGACACACTCAGTCCAAGTTATCAGTTTTCTCTGTCGTCGGCCGGAGGAATCTTTCCTCGGTCGGTGTTATTATCATGGGCGGGGGAGGGAAGCAGAGAGCAGGGAGTTCCTGTCCCTCAAACAGGGAAACTCAACAGGAAACTCTGCGCTGCGCTGCGCTGCCGTGCTAACCTCCTCCACCAGGGCAGGGACGCGGAGGATGAAAGGTAGAGTCAAAGGAATGTAATCTGCCCCGGGGTATGGAGGGCGATTAGTGCCCAAACACCTTCCCCCGCTCAACCCGCGCTACACAGCACGGGGCACGGATTTTACTGCATTAATATACACTTTATATAAAATATAACCAGCGGTGTATAAGTACTGTACTGATCACTAGCTGCAAGAGAATCATTTTTTAAATTATTTGCATTTATTTATTTATTTGTTAAAATTTGAATGTATTTTTTGTCTTTTGTATGTTGATATAATTATGTATTGGTTATATTTCTTGAAAATCAAAGTAAGTGCAAACACAAAACAAACAAATAAAAAAAAAAAACAGCCAAAAAATAGATTAAAAATTCACCATATTTTTTAAAAACAAAGCACTCTATAAATCATAATTTATAACATATAGGCAGGATTAAAACTAAAAAAAAAAAATTTTTTTAAAAATTAATTTTGAGAAATGGCCTTTAACCCTTTGAAACCTGAGCATATTGTCTTGATTTAAAAAAAAAAAAAAAAAAATCATAATAAGGCAATGAGCAGCTAAAGTAGAAATGACCCAAAAAATGAGCAAGAAATTAGTAAAAACAGAGAAAATTATAAAAAAAAAAAAGAATTCTGTAACATATTTTTGAAATGTAGTAATAATAATTATGAATATAGTTTCCATCTAGCGTGTTTTATTCCCCCCCCCCCCCCCTACTTTTCAAATAATTTTCTAAATTTTTAATTTCATTTTTATTTTTTTGAAATTTGTGGGACATTCATTGTTATTTACAAAGTTGCTCATTGCCTTTTTTCCTACGTTTTTGAAAGCAACCACACCAATTTGCTCAAGGCTCAAAGGTTTAAATACTTGCAAAAGCTGTCTGACAGCAGCACAAGAAAAGTGATGTCGCTCCACATTTTAGAGGGTTAAAAATATATAATGTAAAATTTCATACATTTCTAGACAAAAAATAAGATACAAGTGAATATTGTATAAATATCACCATTAAACTCACCCAGTTGTTTACTTACATTGACAATTTTTTTTTCATAGACAATAAAGTTTTCTGAAATTGTTTAAATATGCAATAATTTACATACATTTCCAGAGAATAGATGTTGACATTGGATGAAACCAGGCTCACAGTTGTTTTCATTTTATTGACATAAAGATGGAATTTTGGATCTTTTTTTTTAATCACTCCATAAATCAGTTAATATGGTCAACAGCCATACAAAAAAAAAAACATTGTCACTATGTTTTTAGAAATAAAATGTTCTATAAATCAGGATGAGTGATATATGAACAAAACCTGAAATAAAAGCCTTCAGAATATTTTGTGTATGTAAGTACTACTGAAGTCTCATGGGAAAAAAAACATTTGCGAGAATGGCCTTTAAAGATATGTATTGTAAAATTTCATTTATTTTTACAGAAAAAAAATAAGACAATACAAGTGAATATGGTTTAAATAACATTAAACATACCCAGTTGATAACTTAAATTAAGACAATACATTTTGTGTATTACAAGTCTTCTGAAATTTTGTTAGAATATGGGTCATAATCAAAATAAATGTGCAATTACTTTTCATACATGTCCAGAAAATAAATCTGAACGTATAAACATGGTCAAAATTCTTGTTTCATTTTATTGACATATGAGAGTGAAATGTTTTTTACAGATAAAATTTTGGATCTCTTTTTATCACTCCATAGATCGGTTAATGTTGTCAACAGCCATTCAAAAAATAAATAAATGAAATCTATTTTCGCCATATTTTCAGAAATAAAATGTTTAAGGCTAAACAGATATGTTAATAGGTTATGAATGATATATGAACCAAGCCGTCTGTAAAGATCTTCCGAATATAGACAGGAATAAAACTATAAAGTTTGGTTTATGTAAGTGCTACTGAAGTGGCTCAGACTATGAGGAGAAAACTGACAAACCACCTTTAATGATATGTATTGTAAAATTTCATACATTTTTAGACAGAAACTAAATTAACTGAACAGAAAATAAATCTGAACATCAGATATGCACCATTTGTATTAATTTTACAGGACAGGGATCTGAACTACAATAAACCCCTACATGTGTGTTTTGGACATTTTCTTTCCCCTAGTCTGTAAAAGACGTTACGGCAGCAAAAAAGACCAAAATCAAAATTCAAAATTGAGCAGTGTATAAACCTGCAGCGTCTCCCATTAACGTATCTATTCAGTTTTGTGTCAGTTCTTTCCTTACAGGGACTGTCTTCCTACAGGCATCAACAGCAGTGTCTTGACATATAATAATTTATGAAACAAGGGCTGAATTTCAGAGTTTTAAACAACATGACATATGCTTACATCACTGTGCAAGATTTATTGTGCTTTATACATTTACACATTATTTACAGTTTACACAACAGCGTATAAAAAAACACCTTTACAAAACACTGTTTTAAATATAGAGGCTGATGTTTGTTCACAGGAAGCTTGTTTGACACAGGTGATCTTCTAACATGACGTAGTCCAAGTCTGTCTCCAACAGTCGGAGCAGCTAGTGACATCATACATTGCACATCATCATGAACAATGACAGCAGTCAGAGAGCAGACAGCAATGAGACAGAGAAGCAAACAGTGGAGTTCAGTCCATCACATCCGAACAGACGCACGCATGGCTCCTCAGCACTGTTCAAACCCTGCCATCAGGGAGAGGGCCAGAGACTCCACTGTGCAAAGAGGAGAAGAAAAGACATTCATTCTTGTTAATTCCACCTAGCTCTGGATAAGGTATGACTTAAGCCCCGTTTCCACCACGCAGTATGGGACAGTTCAGTTTGGGACACTTTTTTTTCTGTTTCCACTGTGAAAAGTTGTGGATGGTACCAATGGAATTGTTCTGTACCGTCCCCGTCGGCAGCAGCTGAAGTCTGAGAAAAAATAATTCACTGGGCCGACTGCCGGCGACTTTTAAGGTGGAACATTAACTTGTAATGTTACTCACTGCATGAGTTGACGATGTGAATCCATCAACACACCTTAAATTTCACTGTGACAACTTTGACCATTACCTTAATTTTTATATGACATACACTTTTAGTAATGAGTGGATCTTCCAGTGTTTATACATAAATAATATCGACGGGGACGGCATATATTCTAATACCTCACGTGGAGAAAAAAAGTGTTGCAGAGCATCGTTCCTGTGGGCTACAGCAACACTAAACCCCAGAGCTTGCCTGAGAAAGACTAAATGCACAAATGTTCTGGAAATGTAACCTCGTTCTCTGGATGATAACCGAGATGCAGACTGATAAAGGTGGAAATACAGTGAGTGCTGGACGGAGCAGTGAGTGACAACAACCCCACCCACGTTCAAGGGTACTGTTTGCAGTGGAAATGTTTGGGTCTAGGTACCATGTCTGAAGGGTTACTGTTGGCTCCAAAGGTACCATACTGAAAGTATTTGGTAGAAACAGGGCCTTCATGAACTAACAAAGCATCAATGTGACATGTAGTTTACTGGAAACCAGAGGCCTGGATCAGGGTTTTACTTACAGTGAGGGAAGGAGCCACGACACACAGCCTTGTTGAGTATCGTCACAAGGAACATGTGACAATTTTTGAAATCAGATTCCATTTTATCAATGGACTCAATCCTGAAAGTAAAAGATAAGATTCGCAATTAGTGCATCTTGTTACCCCTCTGACTGGTCACTAACATCTGTCCTTAAAAAAATACTGCCATACTTTCAACTGGCACCAGTTTTATCCACCGATTTAAAAATACGTATGTTTTGGTGTTATTAGAAAGATAAAGTTCTTATCTTTCTTCTGAACCCAGTTCTGTTTGATAAACACAAATGTCACTGGAATAAAACCTTTCCCGTTACCTCGCCTAAACTATGATTTCTGTATTGATTTTGAATAAATAATTAATGAATAAGACAAAAAATAAAACATGAATTGCGACTGTGACATTTCCAGCACTCTAACAGCCTATTTCATATCAGGTGCATGTATCTTGGTTGTATTTCATAAAATGTGTCGCTACTCCATGGGCAGCATCAAATATGCATTCTGATATAAAACCAGATGACAAACCAAAGTGCATGTTTTGTAAATATGAGGGCAGGGTTTGGAGTTTTTTCCTCTACCATGTGTCCCCAGAGGGGCCCCGTAAAAAGCTCTTACTTACTTCCAGGCTCCAAATCCAGCTTGCCACCGGTCAGAGAAGATGAGGACCAGATTGAGAACCTTCATTATCGCCTCCTTCACAAAACTGACCTGAGAAAACACAACAGCATTAGATCACAGTGGATATATGAAATGTGATAAATAAAGAGAGCAAACAGCATTGAACTATCGTGTAGAGTTAACAACAGCTGCCCCCAACCACATCTTCAGTTACACCTATTCTTTCCTGTGAGTACTGTTTACCTTCTCCCTCAGGAGGCAGCGGTCGTGAATGGTTGCCAAATATCTGTAATGGATCTTGATCAGCTGGTCCAGGTCCTTTGCTTCCTGTACTTGGTGCTGAAACTCCAGTCCTGTGCTGTGCAGAATCTGCCGACAGACGAAGCAGACAGAGTTCAGACTGTATGCAAATGATCAAATTTCAACTTGAAGGATCATATAAGTGGTTTTAATCAAAACACTGTACTTTCCTGCTGTACTTAAATGCACCACCACTGTAACTTACAATAGTCTCAGATTTTACCTGCAGCATACAGTAACTGCCTTGGATTTAAAATTACTTCTTTTGATGGAAGACATTTTGACATTTCACAGAATTAATAACGGCCAAATTTAATTTAGCGTCTGTGTTGGTCCTTGTTTTGTGGCTCGTTAATGTTATTAGTGACACTCCGTGAAGTCTATGAATGTTAATGTCTGCTGTGAAAAGGTCGGCTCCATGACTCACCCTGGTCATGATGTAGTTGTGCAGGCTGTTGACAAAATGCATCAGTTTGACCCGCAGCAGACACATCCGGTGAATCTGCTGATTTATAGGCTCTTTGACTTTTACCTCCTCAGCCAGCGCTCCCTCCAGTTTCTTAGTGACGTCTGTGAAATCTATAAGAAACAAAATGATATCTCACATATTAGAAATCGTACTGAACATTTACTGAGGAGACGCTCCATATCCTGAGAATATTCACGCACGAGAAGCTGTTTTTTATATATATCAATTAGTGGATCTTAATGTTCATTAAGTTCATTATGTTGATATTAAAGTGCTACAGTAATAAATAAGCACGACATACCACTGAACCGCACTGTGTCCAAACTGTATTTGGCCCATTTGATCTGCAGCAGGAGGAGAAACACTTGATTGTAGATCTTCTGACACTCAGAGCTGATCACAATGTCAACAGGCCAGGGAACCTGTGGAGTACCAGTAAATAAATTAAATAAATACAGGAATAAATCAATAAATGTGTAAATAAATACAGGAAAAAATCAATCAATAAATGTACAAATAAATATAGAAATAAATACATAACTGTAACAATAAATACAGGAATAAATCAATCAATAAATATACAAATACATATAGACATAAATAAATAACTTTAAAAATAAATACAGAAATAAATCAATAAATGTGCAAATAAATACAGAAATTAATAGATAAATAAATACATGTACAATTAAATATATAAATAATTAAATAACTGTAAAAATAAATACAGGAATAAATAAATAGGGTGATAAAAAAATGAATAAATAAATGCAGATCTAAATAAATAAAAGAATAAATAAATGCCGAATTAAATACATAACTAAATAAAAGAAAGAATAAATTAAAAAATGTTGAAATAAAGTAGAAACTTGTAGATAAATAAATAAAAGTTGATAATTAAACAGGGCATAAATAAATATAAATATCTATATCTAAGTTTATTTCTACATTTTTGTAAGTAAATTTATTTATGCTTCTCTATGTTAATGAGGTAAGACCTCTGCATTTATGCATTTACTGAAGTATTTGTTTCAGCATTTATTTATTAATTTATCTATTTCTGATACTTGTTTAATTTTTCATCCTCCATAGTGGAGACGTATATAACATATACATAACATATATATTTATGTTGTTTACCTTGTACCCTAGGGTTAGCACTTCAAGATTATTCACAGGATGTTTTTTCCTGGCGGGGTCGATGGCCTCCAAGAAGATTGACAACCTATAAAACATGAAATGTTGGGGAAAATATTGACTTTTCAATGATATAAAAAGAAAAAAAAAACCTAATTGTCCTCACACACCTCCAATCTGATTCTTGACCAATAAATACATGTAGTACCTGCTGCTGTCCTCTGGGTAGCGCTGTCCAACTGCCTCCTGCAGCTGAACGTTGAGAAAAGACAATTGCTGCCAGCTCTCCTTCTCCTGCACCTTGTCAAAGATGGCTGTGTAGAAGTCGTACATGGTGTCTCCAGCTTCCAGCAGGAAATAGTTCCTCATGGCTTGGAGGTATTCCAGCAGCCTGTGGAGACACTGAGACACTCAGATGATCTGTATACTCTGACAAAAAAAAAAAAACCGAGACAGATGCTCACCTGTAGTCTTTTTTCAGAGTCTTCATGAGGTTCCCACAGCACTCGATGTACCTCCTCTCGATGTGGGGGTAGAGGCAGGAGCGCAGCGTGAGCTCAAATGTTTGGCAGGTGACAGACTGAGACGAGCGGTCCACGATGAAATCGCCTCCAGAGAAACGCTCATGGAAGTCACTCTGCTCCAAGTACAGCCTGAAGGAGGGGCACACACCAGAGATACTTCAGATTTCAAAACTCACAAACAAAATATAATCCGTTTGAAATCTTTGGACAGAAGCATTCAAGAGATTATAGAACCAGTAGCTGTAAAAGGCATCATAGAAATGATGGCTGAATTGAAGCACTAAGCTTTATTCTTTAAAAGATAACAGCTGTGGGTTACAAGAGTGTTTTTGTTTTCTAACAAAATTTATTTTGGGTATTTTTTGAAAACGCAGCTTTTTCTGTGTGTTTTGGCCTCTTCGTCCAGACACAAACTGCATTTTAGGGTCACTGAAAACTGAAAAACTTCATCCAGGGTGAAGATTTTCAGAAATTTCATTTTTAGTGTTGGCGTGTAGACAGAGCAAACAAAATTTTTGCCTTGTGACGTGAGAGTGTGCGCTGTTATCTACTTTGTGAGGCGTCACAGATAAGGCAACATTTTGTGCAAAGCAGTGGGTCTACAGGTATCAGACACTCGGACTTAATGCTTTCCAAGACTTTAATAAGATATTTTAACCAAGTTTAGGACAGATATTTTTTTTTTTTGTATTTAGGTATCAGTATAAAGTGAAGCAGTATGTACATGGTCCTGTGCAGAGGGAGGTTTTATGTAGGAATATGGTGATTAGAGTGAGTTAGGTTAATCTACGTTTTGCCAGCAAGTATAAATTAACAGACAGTATTAGGTTCATTGGTAGGTTAAACATTTGTAACATCAGAAATGAGGACTTTCATGCAGAGCAACTTGACTCATTTCATCAAAAAGAAATGAAGAAGGATAAATAAATTAGATGAAATGTTTGTGACAAGTTAGACTTGACACAAATTCAAATGTAAAACTATTTAATGACGCCTAAGGATTGACTGATTTGGATTTATGTACTCTGTTTGGGATAATGGATGCCGGTAACCATGACTGTTATTCTTCTGTTTTTTGTTTGTTACTTAACATATCTGTCCTCATTTTCTATTCAATTCTGTGATGGAATACATGAATCAAATATATATTTCTTTGTTTAAATGTAATAAACTCCAATAAAAATGTGAGTGTCCAAAAAAAAAAAAAAACTATTTAATGACCTTCAGACACCCTGGCACTATTTGGGCGGACGTGGCCAAAATAGTGCTGGCTCTAACCTTGCTAACAGGAGTTGTTACATGTTTACACATAAATGTCCAGTTACTCTTCCGCTACAGTGAAGAATGGAGGCGTCAGAATGTCCTACATAGGTGTCCTTTAGATAAAAGCTTTTTTCAGGCTTCTAATTGGTCAACATCTTCTTCTTTGTGTGGCTGTGAGGTTATCATTCTATCGCTGCCTGTTGGTTTGGCGTGCTCATTCTTACTTAGAGAGCATTACACGGTCAGGCTCCTTCTTATATAGCTGAACAACTTCACCTGTATTCTTCAGCTCGCTCCCTTTGATCAAATCCCCTAAATTTGTGTTTGTCCCTTGCACTCGCCTTAAGACACGTGGTGATCAAGCTTTTGCGGCCGTAGCGCCTAAATTCTGAAACAGCCTGCCTTACGATCTGTTGACTCTGTGGTTTCTCTTAAAAGCCAGGTAAAGACACACCTGTTTAGACAGGCGTTTGGGTAACTTGTCTGCACCAGAGCTGTATTGTTTCAGATTTTGCGTTTTATTGTATTGTTGTTTGTTGTTGTATTTTTTCTTGTGCAATAAGAGAGACAGTGTACGGCAGCTCTTCCCTTGTCTTCAAGATTACACCTCCTCAAATGCACCTGTCATACATTCAGATGTGCAGAGGGAAAAAACTAATTTTCAAAAACATCCGTATCAATGTGGACGAGGCCTGAGTGGAACCAAAATCATTCTAGCAGTCTGAGGGGTTATCTGTAATATGAATGTGGTGGTAACTGCTCACCTTGCAAAGTTGATGGCCAGCAGTGGATCATGGACGTCTTCGATCTCCAGGTGCTGTGCAATGATGGACTGCATCTTTATGAGGCTCCTCTTAGTGGCTTGTTGTTCGGTGACTGTGTCTGTGGGCGACCCCTCTTGGCTGCAAAGGCGGGACTGCACTGACTCCAGAAACAGCGTGTATAAACTCTTCCTCTCTGCATCTGTAATGCAAAATGTTAAAAAAAATACAGCAACACTGTTCTGTTTAGTAAAATAAACCCCAAACCTTTACAAGCTGAGGTGCAGAAAAGCAATCACTGACCTCTGGAGGATCTCTCAGACTGCTCTGTCTCCTTGCAGTCCAGATTCTTCAGCAGCTGCATGGACTTCCCCGCCATGATGATCTGCTTGAGCACAGGTTTGAGGAAGGACACCATGGTGAGCTGCCTGTTGCTGGAGCCCTGATCCCCTCCGGAGCTTCCGCTGGCTGCATCGTTCAGCTTCTCTTCGTTATCCACCGTCTCAGACACACTGTACAGTGTGTAGGTGGCGTACCAGAAGTCCCTGTGGTTCACTGGGACGTCCTTGTTCCTGAGTGAGAAATAGAAAAAAAATGAAACGCCTCTGTGAGTTACTGTAAGTGTAGACACCAAAATGTTTTAATATTCTTGTTTCATAATCTCTGCTACTCACCTCTGGATGATGAACTCTTTGGCGGGGTCAAACAAGTGACCGTGAACAATCCACTCATCCACAATCTCCAGATACGGTCTAACTGTCTCCGTCCACAGAGAAAACAACAGGGCCACCTAACAACGGAAAACGACACACAGGAGTAATCATACACACAGATTATTTCCTTTATGAGATGAATTCACCGAGATTATCACTCAGGACAAACTCACAGCTTGCTCCGATGCTTCCCCAGCGCTGTCGTACTCTATGATAGCTTTGTACAGCGTGTTGAGCAAGTGAGAGGCCCGCACCACATTCGGGGTCTCGGGGGGGACTTCTGCGACCCCCGTGCAGAAGACTTTGTGGAGCACTTTGATCTGTGCCAAGTGAGGGTTGAGTCGCTCCAGAACCGCAGACAGGGTCACCGTCTCATCTAAAAAAAGAGGAGGACACATCAAACAGCAGCTGACAGAAGACATAGTTTCCTTACAAATCAAATACTATGACTATATAGATACACTGGAACACCATCTTATGTTGGTATTACCCAGTTATATAAAGTTATAGTATCATTTCAAAAGTTACCCGACCATTCCAGCCCCCTGAGCATACTTGCACTTGCCATTGCATATGAGCTCTCTCTCAATTGTGGTCAGCTCCTCTTTGAAGCTGGTGAAGTACTTGTTGAGTGCCCACACAAAGGCCTGGTAGGTCCTGAAGGGAGGCTCAGAGCCCTTCTTGGAGCTGTAGGAGGAACTGGAGCCCGGTGGGCACGGCTCCGAGCTGTAACCCGTCACCTCGTCTATGAACCTCTGCAGCCTGAACACTGCCTGGCCGTACACAGCGATATGCTCCAGAACAGAGCGCAGACAGTTCTGCAGCACGGAAAGAGAAAAGACTGTGTTTGCTACAGCGGACAGACAGCACATTTAATAAGATGAAACACAAAATATTCAGAGCTTACACTGGTCAGATGAGTTACCACCACGTTGTTCCTTACTGACACTTTTCCATCATGGTGTTGGAATATGAAGTGTTTCTTAACCCCAGAGAGGAGCCTGCAACAAAACAGTCACACAGCTCAACTTCATAGGAACACAAAAATCAAGGTGTTAATACGTTGTCTGTCAAAGCAATAATCAGGACTTGATTGTTTGGGGATTTACAAGATAATAAAAAGGTACAACTTGTTAGAGCGTAGGAGATACAGTTTCTTTGTGAGCTGGTGTCATTAGTCACGCACCACAGCATCATCATATCTTACCACAAGGTCTCCCGTATTACTTGGGTCTCCGTGACAAAGGCCTTTTCTTCCGGCAGATACAATGGATCAGTGTTATATAGGTGCTGATCCCTGAGAACAGAGAAAGCTGAGGGTGAACATTTCTTATCATTTAAACTCACAAATACCACAAAGTTAATGTCCATGTTTGCCAAACAGTCCATTTTATAATGATTAACTGATAAACAGACACACTACTGGCTGGTTTTAAATTACTATAGTAATAAATAGAGTGTTATTTAACACAACAGCCAAATTAGCAAGAAATCAAACACTTCTGAAAGTACAGTACAGATGCTGTTGTTTAGACCACTTAATTATGTTAAAAATTCCTGAAAATCTAATTGCATTTGTGCTTCAACTATTACAGAAATGAATATTTTCTATGGCTGATATGGCTGAGAAATACTGAATACTGGTACCAGCTTTAAAAAAGTAGGCCTAGCATTCAAGAAAAAAATATTACTTGGGGAAATAAAAACTCTTTATCGAGATAATCTGTCGATATTTAATAGTTCCTTAAGTGAACAGTTAATTTATGATATTATTTTTGTTTGTGTTTCTTTTCTTTTCCTTTCCCACATGCTTTGTATACACAGACAGGAAGATGTATGTAAAATAGTAAGGTCTCATGATCTCATGTGAAATGTGCCAAATGTTTGGCATCACACAGAAATAAAAAATAAATGACAATTAACTCTGAGATTAAGAGCACAATCGTTATGCTTTGGGGGGAAATACATCATAAAATCATGTCATTAAAGTCATAATTTTTCAAAAATAGCTGATGATGTGACCAAAATAAAGTCATAAATCGACATGACAAAAGTCTTTTTTTTTTTAAAGAAAAAAGTCTTAATATTTTGAGAAGAAAAGAAATAATTTGAATGAGAAAACTGTATTTGTCATGTGTCAAATTGTATACAGTTCATAGGAAAATAACATTATAGTCAAAACACAAGTCTTCTGCAAAGAGAATGGTAACTTTACATATTTACAGTCGGGCAAAGATAAAACAAATGAACATGTAATCTTATCTTCTCAGTCTCATGATAACTTACAACACTGTTATATTCTTGAACTTCTTTTTTTCCTCTATAAATAAAGGGTAAATGGACTGCACTTGTTCAGCGCTTTCCTAGTCTGCTCACCACTCAAATCGCTTTTCGGTTACATGTCACATTCATCCATTCACACACTGGTGGCCGAGGCTACTCAGTAACCACTCGCACGCACTCACACACTGATAGAACAGCCATCGGGAGCAATTTAGGGTTCAGTATCTTGCCCAAGGATACTGACATGCAAACTGGAGGATCTAGAGATCGAACCATCGATCTTCTGATTAGTGGATGACCCACTCTACCTCTGAGCCACAGCCACCCCGACTTATGACTTTATTCTTGAGCCCTGGAGCCATAACAAATTTGGCCTAAATATTTCTATACTGATATCTGTATTTCTACAAAAGTGTCCCAAACACTGCTGTAAAAAAAAATGAATCAGTGCATTCATACTATATTCTCAAGTTAAGTCTACATACTCACCACACATTGAGCAAGTTGGAGTGTAAATGCAAGCTGTGAGGAAAACGAGGAGCATGAGCCACCCAGTACGGCGTCACTACGTGCTGTTCGAGCCAGGCCCGGGCGTCAGGCTCGCCCACTGGAAGGACACAAACTAGGGTCATTTTGAATATTCAAAATGAGCTTAAGCGTACTGTAGACACGCAGATGCGTGTAATGAAGATGCTGCGTGATCTGTTTGCACCTGTCCATGTAACTGGAACTGTCTTGTTGTTGATGTCCTGGTCTTCCTGGGGCGTTCTGTCCAACTGGATCCCAGAGTCCTCCCTGCTGATTGGCTCCTGGCTGTCTTCATCCTCGCTCTCCTCCTCAGACCATTCCTAAAAAACACGCAAGACTGATGTAGACGGAAATCCATGCAGACTAGATGGGGGCTATTATAATGCTTATTTTACCACAGCTTTAACATGTTGAGGACAAAAAAAGACTTAAGTGTAAATAAATAAAAAAATAAATTAGTAAATGTATAAATAAATACTGGAATAAATAATTAAATAAATACAGAAATAAATGAATAAAACAAAAAAAATAAACACTAAAATAAGCACAAAAATAAAAAATGCATAAATAGATTTAAGGAAAAAAAAAAAATAAGTGGTGAAATAAACAGATAAATGCATAAAAAGAAATGCTGTAAAAAATAAACGATCGAGAAACAGGACATAAATAATCTTAAATTTATTTCTTTTTGTTTCTGTATTTGTTTATTAATACACTTGGTTATCTATTGAGATTTTTCCTCCTCCATACCTACACACCCACAGTAAAATACACCAATATTCAGCTGTGGGTACTGCACACATTAATGTCCATACAGGGTGGGTTTGGTTATGATGTACTCACAGGGGTATCTGGATATGGTCCGATGTCTATGTCCTCACCCTCCATCAGATATTTAGCCCAGTCAAAGTTGTCCTCCTCTTCTGCAGACACAAGATGAAGCCATCGTGATTAATACGGACATGTTAGCATTTTAAAAGGCTTTAAAAGTTCCTCAAGTAAAAATTAAGTCTCACTGACCGGCCTCCTTTACCCTGGGTCTCTCAGTAAAGTTAGTGTTTGAGGGGGACTCCGATAAGAAGAGCAGCAGGGACAGGACCCTGTAGTGTACATCAGTCTGCAAAAAAAAAAAAGAAAGAAAAATTATAAAAATAAAAACATAGAAAGCTGTGCTCTATATAATTTGTCACATCTGTTGCCAGGACACTGGGGCTGGAGCCCATGTCTGTGTCATACCTTTGTTCCATCTGTATTAGGTAAAGGTGAGTTCAGGAACTCTTCAGTCAGCCTCATCCAGCTTCCTGCTTTACTCAAGTCTGAGTGGACCATGAGCTTCTCGTAGATTCTGGAAAACACAGCGGACAGTGTCATGCAAAAGACCTGTGGTGTAATATAATGGGACATTAAAAAACATTATCTTCCTGAAGGCAAAATCAATCAGATCGTTGAGTTTTGGGGAGGCTTCTTCAGAAAAACTTAAAAATGGAACATCCAGGGATGGATTTTACTACTTTATGTTTAACTTATTAATAAAAAAAAGATAAAGAATACTGTTGAAAACAAAGACTATGTTGTGTAGATGTTCAATAGATGACTCTGATATGAAAGAGGTTGATAGCACTGATGCAAATTCCTCGTGTTACAATGGTTCGATTGGAAGAGAACATCAACAGTGTAGCTTGTTACGTTTTTGTCATGCGATCATCTTTTATGCAAACGTACTTTATACGTGTCCTCCACCACATCTCAAGAGGCAAATATGGTACTTTTTACTCCACTACATTCGGTTGATAACTTTAGTTATGAGCAGATTCAGATTCATAATCCAAACTATAATCAACACATAAATTATGATTTATCCTTACAAGTTAAGATTAGACTGTGTCGATGCCCAGGGAGAATTTACAAGCTACTCATTAGTATAATTAAAATGAGCTCCACCTTTACCAGCTGCAACATTAAAGTGAGGAACACATTACTACATTAACGCTGGTTTCAATATTAGAACATGCATTTTTCTGAAATGGGCCTTTCTGCAAGGTGAGGTGAGGTAAACTTTACTGTCCCTTGTCCTTTCACTTAAGTACAAGATATGAGACTTGAAGATTGGTGGAAAAATATCCAGCAGGTTATCTTTGATGTCCTAAAAAGGGTCCAAGTTTCTACAAAACTGTCTATCTTTGATTCAACCTTGGATCTTCAGGACTCTGGCTTGTCCTGTTTTGAGAAGAGATGCATTAACTTCACTTTTATGACAGCAAAACAGATAATACTGAAGCACTAGAGACAACAACACCCACCCTCGTGTGCAGAATGGACTACGAAAATGGCTTAATTGGCTGTTTATGAGAGGGTAACATACTCTCTATGGGATAAATATTTTTATTTATTTATTTAACCCATATTTAACCAGGTAAGTCCCGCTGAGATCAAGAATCTCTTTAACTAGGGAGACCTGGCTGAGACAGCAGCACACATGAAGTTACAGCCAAATAACCACACATTAAAAAACACATTAAAGAGACACAGCAGCAGGTAGAAAAACCAGAACACCTACACACAATGACAAGACCCAACCGACCCATTCATCCTTGTACTTATGAGAGCTTAAAATCAGATGGAGAGACCGATTCAAAACCTCTTGAAGGTTATTCCAAGTGAGAGGAGCAAAGCACATAAAAGCTGTCTTTCCCAGCTCAGTCTGTGCACCAGGAACAGACAGCAAAACTAAGTCTTGAGATCTCAGACTGAAGATACAATCAGATCTCTGTATGGCTTTATAAATGAACAGATACCAGTGACTGAGACTATGAAAGGTCAAAGAAGGCCGACCAGCCCTGGAACAAAGCGTACAGTGGTGAGTGAGGGCTTTACAGCATGTAATAAATCTCATTGCACTATGATGTGCGGTATTAGTATCAGTAATATGTTCAGTATACGTCGACACGGGCTGGCTGCATGCAACTTAGGAGTCAATGCAATAGTGCAGAGTAACTGAAAGAAAGCTGGGTTTGAGCTTGGAGATGATGTCAGTGTGTGAGTGTATGTGCCAGTATCATTACTATTATTTATTGTTTTGTTCCTTTGGTTGTATTTGTTCTCTTTCTCCCATGTCTGGTATGTATTTGCGAGTGTGTATGCAGTGTATGGTGCTTACTTGTCGTTACAACTTTGAATAAAAAAGAAAAATGTGCACTATAAAAGAAACAAAAGTACAAGATACGAGTGCTTCTCCCACCACTGAAAATAACTGTTACGCCCCTGTAAAACACAGTAGGTAATACAAGAGACAGGAGAAGCTAGCACCACACACTCACCCACTTATACTGCGTTGGACTTTATGGCTGTCCACGTCCAGGTAACGATGAAACCTGTCAAGAGAAGAGACTGTTACTAACGTCACCGCTTGTGGCTAACGTTTGGTTACATGTTAGCAAGCTGCCAAGCTAGCTCCCGTCCTGTCAACGGCGCTAACTCACCTGAAATTAGACCAGGCAAACTTCAGTGCCAGCTGAAAGTTCTGGTCCTCCTCATCCTCCTCGAGCCCGCTGATGCATCTTATCAACTTCTTCGTTTCCCTCTCCGTCTCCTTTTCGAAGGTGCTCCAGTGTGCCATGTTGATGTTGACAGCGGTGCCGCAGTTAGCTTCACGCTACGAGCATCTACATGTAGCAGGAGAACTTATCTGTCAGTGTTGCTGCTGGCCTGGTGATTCTAGCTAGCTAAGGAGCTAGCACGGACAAGAAAATGTTAATGATAACGCCATTTATCGTAACGACACGACAGATTTATGTATCCATTGATTCCTTTATCGGCGCGCGGCGTTTGCCTCCAACAACAAACGTTAGCGACTAATAGCGAGTGCGCATGCGTGACATTAAAGTAAAGTAAAAATTGATATATTTCAATTATTTTAAAATAAAAATTCACGTTTTGAAACTGTCAGCTTGGCCAGCGAAATGTTTAAATGTCTACTACTAAGAATATACTACCGAAAAACAAGCTAGTCAAAGGCAGCACTTATTGCTACCTAAACTCCCATAATGCATTGCGCTCCAGTACGGTTAAAATGGGTAGCAGCCGTTGGAGTCTCTTCCCTTCAAGGCTCTTTGTGATTTCCAATTTAACGGCGCACCTCCTCGCTCGCCATCCTACGTAGTTTTATGACTTTTACGCATAGAGATAAGTAAACATACACATTTTTATAACGCTTTTATTGCCGTTATTTGATCGTGTGTTTTATCACGTATTTGTAAACAGGAAAGAGAAATTATCTGCTGTCTGATTTGTCTTTAATGGGGCGTGGTTAATCCCCCACACACACACACACTCCTTCCTCCCGCACACACATAACTTTACAGTGGACCACGGGGCTCACAAAGCGCCGTGCCGACCCTCCAGAGAAGCCGCTACCCAGCCCTCTCCCGGCCAAAGGAAATGAAGAGGAGGCTACACAAGAAATACTTGGTTTTGATCCTGGCATATTCAGGTTTACTGTTGCTAATCCCGTACGTGTTAGATTACCGGGATAAATCCGTTCAACACGCCAAACATGGACTACCGCAGCAACAGCCCAGATGCCCAGATTTGGAGAACACAGTGGCGCTGCTGTGGGATAACGGTTACAAAGTTAACGGCAGCGACGCGACGGAGCACGCAGTCAACCGGAGCCAGTCTCGGATACACATCTACCTGCATGCCACCTGGAGGACCGGCTCGTCGTTTTTGGGGGAGCTGTTCAACCAGCACCCCGATGTTTTCTACCTGTACGAGCCCATGTGGCACATATGGCAGGCTCTGTACCCGGGGGATGCGGGCAGCCTCCAGGGCGCAGTGCGGGACATGATGAACGCGCTCTACCGCTGCGACTTCTCCGTCCTCAAACTTTACGCAGGCTCCCAAAACATCACCACCTCGTTCATATTCGGCTGGAAGATGAACAAGGTGATCTGCTCGGAGCCGCTGTGTGACGCGCACAAACGGCACGAAATCGGGCTGGTGAAGGAGGACCAGTGCGCAAAGTGCCAAAAGCGGGACATCAGGGAGCTGGAGAAGGAGTGCAAAAAATACCCGGTGATGGTGATCAAAGGAGTGCGCGTTTTGGACCTGAGCACGCTGGTTCCTTTGATGAAAGACCCGGCGATAAACCTCCAGATCATTCAGCTCTTCCGAGACCCGAGGGCCGTGCACAACTCCCGTTTGAAATCCAAGCAGGCCCTGGTGAAGGAGAGCATCCAGGTGCTGAGGAGTAAGAAGCAGACCGACAAGTACAAGCGGCTCCTGGTGCCGAACAACAGGGTGAACCGGGCTGAGAGCTACGTCTCCAGCGCCATGGAGCTCATCTGTGACAACTGGCTCAGTGACATGTTGCTGGTGATGAACGCGCCTCCCTGGGTGAGGAGGAACTACCTCCGCATCCGATACGAGGACCTGGTCCTGCACCCCATGGAGGAGCTCCAGAGGCTCTTCCGATTCTCTAACCTCTCCAGCTCCTCGGCTCTGGAGAAGTTTGCGCTTAACATGACGCACGGACAGGGCTATTCATCGGACAGGCCGTTCCTGATATCATCAAGGGATGCAAAAGAGGCTATATATGCCTGGAGGGAGCGACTCAATGTTGAGCAGATCAATCAGGTGGAGGCCTACTGCAGCGAGGTCATGAGGCAGCTGGGCTACCAGAAAAACAGCATGGAGAAAACAACATGATGTGCAGTGAGGAATCAACGGGTTCAGGTGAGATCACAGTTCAGTAGACTGCAGTCTAATATCAGCTGAGTGTGTGGCAGTGAGACAAAGCAGAAGAGTGCCCTCGGTGCATACACTCTGTATGCACACTCATGTTTCTATACCTTTACTGAAGTCAGTGCAGGAAGTTTGTGGTTTGACTCAAACCATTACTCAGGCTCCACGTCTTCTGGTGCTGAGCTCTGAGGCTGATCCTTGACCTCTGACCTCCCTCTGACTAAGGCAAATTGAAAACAGAGCGTCCATATGGAGATCAGTAACACATTCTTAAGTCGTTTGACACTGCAGGCGTAGACAGGCAACATGGTTGAATCTGATGCAGTTAAAGTCCCCTGATGTTACTTCTCTAGGATGTTTAATCTATAGCAGAGACAGACACTCAGACGTTGTTTTCTTGTTCATCTGCTGAAGGAGGAACATTTCTAAGACTCTGATTTTGTGACATCACAATGAAAGCTACTGATGGTGCAACATGCGTCTTACACAAGTGTGATGTGGAAACATGAAGCCTGCAGTGTTCATATGCTGCAATTTTAAAAATTTTAAAAGGTAAATTCATGGATGGATTACTGAACATGCTTACTGAGTACAAGCCCAGGCGCCAAACGTGTCAAGGGGACGCCCTGGTCTTCATCTGAAAATGTCACTCAGAGTAGCGCGCATCAACCAGGAAGAGACTCAAAGTGACCACATAAGAGACAAAAAAAAAAAAATACACCACAAAGACATGCAAATGAAGTGGAAAGGGAAACAAAACGTCTACAGTGAGTCAAAACAACTACAGTGAGTCAAAACAAGTACAGTGAGTCAAAACAACTACAGTGAGACAAAATGGCCCCAAAAGACTCAAAATGACCAGAAAGAAAAAGAAAAAGACTACAGCAGGAAACAAAGTGACGACCAAGAAACGCAGTTACTACAAAGAGACACTAAATGACTAGTAAGAGACACAAAAAGATTACAAGGGGAAACGAAATGACTACAGAGAGACACAATTACTACAGTGTGACAGAACGACTACAAAGAGACACAAAATGACTACAAAGAGACACAAAATGACTACAGTGTGACGGAACGACTACAAAGAGACACAATTACTACAGTGGGACAGAACGACTACAAAGAGACATAAAATGACTACAAAGAGACACAAAATGACTACAGTGGGACAGAACGACTACAAGGAGACACAAAATGACTACAAAGAGACAATTACTATAAGGAGACACTAAATGACTACAAAGGTAATCAAAATGACTACAGTGGGACAGAACGACTACAAAGAGATATAAAATGACTACAAAGAGACACAAAATGACTACAGTGGGACAGAATGACTACAAAGAGACACAATTACTATAAGGAGACACTAAATGACTACAAAGGTAAACAAAATGACTACAGTGGGACAGAACGACTACAAAGAGACACAAAAGAACTACAAAGAGACACAAATTGACCACCTAGAGACACAAAATGACTACAGTGGGACAGAACGACTACAAAGAGACACAAAATGACTACAGTGTGACGGAACGACTACAAAGAGACACAAAATGACTACAGTGGGACAGAACGACTACAAAGAGACATAAAATGACTACAAAGAGACACAAAATGACTACAAAGAGATACAAAATGACTACAGTGGGACAGAACGACTACAAAGAGACATAAAATGACTACAAAGAGACACAAAATGACTACAGTGGGACAGAACGACTACAAGGAGACACAAAATGACTACAAAGAGACACAATTACTATAAGGATACACTAAATGACTACAAAGGTAATCAAAATGACTACAGTGGGACAGAACGACTACAAAGAGATATAAAATGACTACAAAGAGACATAAAATGACTACAGTGGGACAGAATGACTACAAAGAGACACAATTACTATAAGGAGACACTAAATGACTACAAAGGTAAACAAAATGACTACAGTGGGACAGAACGACTACAAAGAGACACAAAAGAACTACAAAGAGAAACAAAGAGGACTACAGTGAGACACAATTACTACAAAGAGACAAAACAACTACTGAGACACTAAACTACAAAGAGACACAAATTGACCACCTAGAGACACAAAATGACTACAGTGGGACAGAACAACTACAAAGAGACACAAAATGACTACAGTGTGACGGAACGACTACAAAGAGACACAAAATGACTACAGTGGGACAGAACGACTACAAAGAGACACAAAATGACTACAAAGAGACACAGAATGACTACAAAGAGACATAAAATGACTACAAAGAGACACAAAATGACTACAGTGGGACAGAACGACTACAAAGAGACATAAAATGACTACAAAGAGACACAAAATGACTACAGTGGGACAGAACGACTACAAGGATACACAAAATGACTACAAAGAGACACAATTACTATAAGGAGACACTAAATGACTACAAAGGGGAAAAAATGACTACAGTGGGACAGAATGACTACAAGGAGACACAAAATGACTACAAAGAGACACAATTACTATAAGGAGACACTAAATGACTACAAAGAGACATAAAATGACTACAGTGGGACAGAATGACTACAAAGAGACACAATTACTATAAGGAGACACTAAATGACTACAAAGGTAAACAAAATGACTACAGTGGGACAGAACGACTACAAAGAGACACAAAAGAACTACAAAGAGAAACAAAGAGGACTACAGTGAGACACAATTACTACAAAGAGACAAAACAACTACTGAGACACTAAACTACAAAGAGACACAAATTGACCACCTAGAGACACAAAATGACTACAGTGGGACAGAACAACTACAAAGAGACACAAAATGACTACAGTGTGACGGAACGACTACAAAGAGACACAAAATGACTACAGTGGGACAGAACGACTACAAAGAGACACAAAATGACTACAGAGAGACACAGAATGACTACAAAGAGACACGGAATGAGTACAAAGAGACACAAAATGACTACAGTGGGACAGAACGACTACAAAGAGACATAAAATGACTACAAAGAGACACAAAATGACTACAGTGGGACAGAACGACTACAAGGATACACAAAATGACTACAAAGAGACACAATTACTATAAGGAGACACTAAATGACTACAAAGGGGAAAAAATGACTACAGTGGGACAGAATGACTACAAAGAGACACAAAATGACTACAAAGAGACACAATTACTATAAGGAGACACTAAATGACTACAAAGGTAATCAAAATGACTACAGTGTGACGGAACGACTACAAAGAGACATAAAATGACTACAGTGGGACAGAATGACTACAAAGAGACACAATTACTATAAGGAGACACTAAATGACTACAAAGGTAAACAAAATGACTACAGTGGGACAGAACGACTACAAAGAGATATAAAATGAACTACAAAGAGAAACAAAGAGGACTACAGTGAGACACAATTACTACAAAGAGACACAAAACAACTACTGAGACACTAAACTACAAAGAGACACAAAATGACGACCTAGAGACACAAATGACTACAGTGGACAGAACAACTACAAAGAGACACAAAAGAACTACAGAGAGACAAATTGACCACAAAGAGACACAAAATGACTACAGTGTGACACAACGACTACAATGAGACACAAAATGACTAAACTGAGACACACAATGACTAACTAGAGACACAAAATGACTACAAAGAGACAGAATATGACTACAGTGGGACAGAACTACAAAGAGACATAAAATGACTACAAAGAGACACAAAATGACTACAGTGGGACAGAACGACTACAAGGATACACAAAATGACTACAAAGAGACACAATTACTATAAGGAGACACTAAATGACTACAAAGGGGAAAAAATGACTACAGTGGGACAGAATGACTACAAGGAGACACAAAATGACTACAAAGAGACACAATTACTATAAGGAGACACTAAATGACTACAAAGGTAATCAAAATGACTACAGTGTGACGGAACGACTACAAAGAGACATAAAATGACTACAAAGAGACACAAAATGACTACAGTGGGACAGAACGACTACAAAGAGACATAAAATGACTACAAAGAGACACAATTACTATAAGGAGACACTAAATGACTACAAAGGGGAAAAAATGACTACAGTGGAACAGAATGACTACAAAGAGACACAAAATGACTACAAAGAGACACAAAATGATTGCAAAGAGACACAAAGTGATGACAAAGAGACACAAAAGAACTACAAAGAGAAACAAAGAGGACTACAGTGAGACACTAAACTACAAAGAGACACAAAATGACCACAAAGAACCACAACAACCACATATAGGCATAAGACCACAACAAAACAAAAACAAAACCAATACTAAGTCTGTGTGTCTTGCTCCAATGATTGTGATGATTTTCAGTTCTTCTCATTGTGCTCCCGCCTCATATTATCTGCTGACTGTTGTTCAGATAATAATGGACTCTGATCTCATGTTGTCGATAACGGCTCATTACCTGTTAATGTGTCACAGTGTCACTTTCTTTAATATGTAGCTTTTCCTTTTAGTTTCCGTACAAGGTAATGGATCACCTGCAGGATATTAACACAGTGTTAGAGGGACGCCTGGACCCTGGAAACTGTCCCATGTTTTTGTGTCTACAGAGACAACAGTTTCTGAAACTGGTCCAGTACTGAGGGAAATCAAAACAGACTGCAGTGTGATCCCTACGGGCAGTTGTGTGTGTCAGTTTACATCCTTTAGAAGTTTTTGTTTTTGACACTGACAGGCTCGGACTGTTATTATAAATGTCTGACAACATTACAGAAAGGACCCTACACAGAAATGAAGTGTTTGTCCGAACCTCTCACTTGATCTTGATTTCAAATAACAATCTGAGCCTGTCAGTGGCAAAATGTCTTTGGATGGACGTAAATTGATGATGCGCAGTTGCTTGAAGGAGTACATTGTAGTCTGTTTCACCTCTGCCAGCTGCAGCAGTCTCTTTCAACATTGGACCAAATTCTGGTTAAACAAAAAGGACCTCACTCTTTAACTAAGAAGTCTGTCTTTTTAGGGTTCTCTCTACAACGTCGTCTGACACTTCTAATAGCAATCTGAGCCTGTCAGTGACAAAAACAAGTCTTTCAATGGACGTGCATGATTCCCAGAAGGAGTACATTGTAGCTTCTCTCAATATCGGACCAGTTTCTGGTAAATAAAAAGGATCGCACTCTTTAATAAAAGTCTATCTCTGTAGGGATCTTTCTACAGTGCTGTCAGACACTTATAAGAGTAATCTGAGCCTGTCAGCGGCAAAAACAGGCACTTTCAGTGGACGTAAATTGACGTCATCTTTGTCAATACTGGACAAATGTCAAAAACTGTTGTCCCCATTTGTCATTTAGATAGGAAAAAACATGGGAAACAGGGTTCAGGTTCAAAAATACTTTGGTTTCCCTTTAAGATTAAAAAGGAAGCACGTTTGTTTGCACGCTCCAAACTTTCTGATTAATTCAGGCATTCCAGCGTTGCCATTCGAAACACAAGTGACACCAGTGTGTAACAGATTTTTAGAGCTATCGGAGCGAGACAGTCACAGAAATGTTTCTCCCTCCTTAATGACCGACTGATCTGCTGTTTAATAGAGGCCTCATTGTTTTCCCTCTGGCAATGCCGCGTCCTCTCATGGAGAGCGGGGGGTGCTGGCAGCGAGTCACCGGGCCTCAGACTCTGCTGTCAAGAAGGGGATCATTGTATACGGCTGTCCGTGACAGGATAGAGCTCCCAGGGTTACCACCAGCCTGTCACCACCAGCTCACACAAGCAGCTGGGCTGCATGCAAGCCGTTGACGTGCAGCAGAAACGGGGTGGAGGCAGTGGGTGCCCCTCGTCTCACCGCCTCCACACCGTCTCTAGATAGAGCTATTGATGGAGGTCATGAACATTATACACCCTATAGAGAGTAGGGCTGGGCAACACAGGGCTGAACCTAGCACACTTGGCATCCTAAGCACCCACAGAACAAGAGCTAAGGGACTGTTTGTTATTTGTGAGGGGGGAGGGGCGGTGCAAACAGTCCTAACGAATAATTTCTAAGCCCCGGGAGGAACTTGTGTTGTTTATATTGGCTAAGGAGAAGGATATACAACTTTATACGGTTGTATTTATTTTAAAAACCCTCTGAACCCCAAATCCCATGGCCGGTTTAAAAGGCAAGTTTTATTTAAGAATTGACCTTTCGCTAAGCCCCACCCCCTTTGTGATGGTCCGACGAGCTGTCAGAGTAAACATGGAGCCCACACTGTAACTAACTGCACTTCCTGAAGAAATATTATCATATTTTTGGAGAAATGAACCAGTGATTCCAGAGAGAAGCAGACAGAGGGGTCTACAGTCTGTGTTTGAAGGATATATCCAGGATGTCAAACTGACTCAGCAGCAACAACAGGTTAAAAAGACAAAGACAGTTAGAAGCTAAAGCCGAACTATAGGCTACAGATCACAGTGTAAAAGTGAACCACCACATCACTGCTGATCGCCACAGCAGACAATGAATATAAAGGGAAACTTTGCTGATATTGAACCAGCTGTGTGGCATCGCAGTGTGTGCAGATGAACAGTGTCTGGCTTCACCTCCGTGCTGCTGCCAGCACCTGGACTTCCGCTGCCACAGGGAGGTCGGAGGAAGTCAAACAACGTTCATCTGCACACATTGTGATGACACACAGCTGGTTCAATATCAGCAAAGTTTCCCTGCTTCCCTTCACTGGTTCCTGTACAGCAGGGTCGGTCTTTGTTTCACTGTTACAATCATTAAACAGCAAAAGCAGCATGTGTGTACATTCAGTAGGCTATATCTTCAGTAGCTAGCTAGCTAACAGGGATGAAACGTATATCTTTTTCCAACCTTGAATATCATTAATACACGACGTGCCCTAGGCACAACATTTAGCTCCAAATCCAATCCGAAATTATTAGGTGATTTTCAAACTCCAACAGTCCTTGAACACATCATGTGCGCTGTAGCCCTCTGTCTTAAAAATCACATTATTCTACATGTCTCGTAAACATTTCGGCACCAAACACATCCTGTGAAAAAATTAAATTAGATTTCTCTTTTCAACTTGCAACTTCTAAACATCAAAGGGTTCGTAATTAAAATCTAAAAACGTCTACTGTGCCAAGTTACCGATAGTTCCACTGTTGTGTGCATTTGAGACGTGGGGAGGGTCGTGCATTTCAAGGCTCAGGGCACATACACTTTGGCGACTAGGCGGTTGCTTATGTCCCCTATAAGAAGATGCAACACTGTGGCCATGTATTGATATTGATAATATATCAATATCGTGATAGGAGACTAAATATCGTCTTGGATTTTGGATAATTTAATATTGTAAGTGTCGTCTTTTCTTGGTTTTAAAGGCTGTATTACAGTAAAGTGATGTCATTTTCTGAACTTACTAGACTGTTCTAGCTGTTCTGTTATTTTCCTTTACCCACATAGCCATTGTATCCTCGTTGCTTATATGTATTTATCAAAAATCTCATTGTGACATTGTGAAAGCACCGAGAGTCAACGTCTCAGTATCGATATCGAGGTATTTGGTCAAAAAATTATGATGTTCAACCATCAGCCAAGTGTTTGTGGTCTTTATGCTCTGTGGCTGTTTCAGTGTGCAGCTGTGACATAACTTAAAGGTTTTATTTTAATCCTCAGCTGACTGTTTTTTCTGTCTTCCAGGGGTCTGGTATTCAACGCTGAGGGCAAAAGGTGGAATAAAAAAACAAGCAGCTGGAATGCGGTCCACTGGGAGCTCACGAGTACGGCTCTTAGGTTGTTATTTCTTCGACCGAGGCAGGTCAACGAACTGGAGAAAATCCAAGTGGAGAGAGCATCCAATCACAGACACATGAATTTTGAGACGGAGGGAGAGAAGGCAGCTTTTTTCTTTTTGTTTCACAGTGTTACATGTTTAACACCAGCAGGGTCTAATGCAGATAGAGAGAACGCAGGGAAGGGAATTAAACAAGAAGAGAGGCTGGTTTGTGCTGCTGTTACACCGGCCGGCCTCTATCCTTCTGTCCTTTTAGTAGCACTAATCCCTCCCCAAATCCCCTGCAGGCGAGTGCCATAAAAAGCCAGAGATGGGTCCTTCTTGGGAGATGACTGCCAGGATCCAGGATGGCAGTGACAGTCCGTGCTCACCTGCGTGGCTTTATCCGTCCTGCCTGCGACTAAGAGTGGCAGTAATCTTGAGCATTACTGATACTTAACTGTAGTAGGCTCACTAACAATGTCGATGTAGAGCTTTGAAAGAAGAAACTACAGTATTTTCTGGAAAGGAGGCCTGACTGAGGAACTATTGTTCCACCCCCGGCCCCTCAGGAATCCAGACAGCTGCAGCGCCCCACTGACAAAACACTCACATGGGTGTGAAATTTTCTAATATCCCACGGGCACGTCTTGGAGAGCTGCCTCTGTCCTCCGCCAATGAACTTCTTTTTAGCAACTTTTCACAAACACGACAGACGGTACTGATTCATTTTGTGTATTCTTACTGTTTCTAGTTTTTGTCTAATATACTGTAAAATGCTGTGACATCCCTCCGGCTAAGGATGTGTGTAGGAGGGGTAGAAGGTCGACCAGCATCCACGTGTTCAACTTTAGAAGTTGGTTCTGTAATAATTGTTCTGGGTGGAATACCTGAAGAAGTTCTCTTGTCAAAGAAGGAAATAACTTTAAGATTATTTAAACTGACCTCAATAAAGAGCTAGTAAAGACTAGAGAAGAGTCTCCAGAGGAAAATGAGTGTGATTGCTATTAAGTTTGCATACTGGCCAAGATACAACGACAATAGCACCTATGGGGATTGAATTCAAATATTAATAACTCAGAGCGTAAAGTACATCAACTTGTAAAATTTATATTAGGTTTAATGCTGAGAGAAAAAGCACGAAAGAAGTACGCAGGTCAATGTGAGTGCATTTGCAGTCTAACTTAATAGTGCGTGTCAGTTAAAGGAACACTTCACCCCCAAAATGATTATTTGTATATCAGTTACTCACCCTGTGTTGCATTGAATTTGCAAATAAAGCTTTGTTTTTCTCACATGCCTCCACGGTGAACAAAGAATTCAAAAACAAAAAAAAAATCTTTATGAATTGAAGTCATTGGGGTCCATGGTTAACAACAGCAAAACTATATCAAAACATCTGTTTACAAACTCTCACACAACTTGTGCAGTGTAATCCAAGTCTCAGTTATCCAGTCATATGCTCAGTACTTCCAAGACTGGGAAACAGACAGCCGTTTCCGATAGGGGGGCTAAACTAAAAGTGAAATGTATCTATGCTCTCCTCAATGCCAGACTCCACTGACAAAAACAGTAATTTTACCTCGCTGAACACAGGAGCTGCTGGTGTTCCATTGCCTTGATCAGGTTGTGTGTTTGTGTTATTGTGTGACTTCGGTGAATCTGAACTAACCCTTTAAAACTCCAAAGTCACACAATAACACAAACAAGCTAACTAAGTGAGGCAGCGGTACACCAGCAGCTTCTGTGTTCAGTGCGGTTAAATTTGTGTTTTTGTCAATGGAGTCTGGCTTTAAAGAGAGAGTAGATACGTTTCACTTTTAGTTCAGTTCCCCATCAGAAAGCGCTGTCTGTTGGGGAAGCACTGAGCATACGACAAGATGAATGATACTTGGATTATACTGCACGAGCTGTGTGAGAGTTTGTAAACTACTCGGACCCCTATGGCTTCAGTTCATCAAGAATTTTCTCAATTTTTGGATTCTTTGTTCACCGTGGAGGAATGCAAGCAAAACAAAGTTAAAACAAATATAACATTTACCTGCACACCATCTCAGTTGACGAATCAATCATTGCTACCATTAAAAGTGGACAGTAGGAGCACATATGCAGTGCATGCCACATAAAGGTACTCTGTAGTTAAACATCCTTAATTGATGCACGGATAAACCAGCGGGTTTCGAGTAGAGTCTTCATCAGTCTCCAGGATATACCCTGATGAAGACTCTCTAGTCGAAACAAGGTGGTTTATCCATGTATCAATAAAGGATTTTCAACTACACTTTCTTTCAGCTTTCTTTGACGCCTCCTCTTAGACCACAATTAACACAACTTGGCGGCTCATAATTTGACGACTTTTATTAACATGTTGACATGCAAATCATGGTAGGTAGAACCAGGCAGCCAGTTGCTACTAGAAACAACAGGTGCACATATTAACAATTGAGCTACATCTCATATTTCTCAGGTACAGAGAGCATGTAAATATAGCCAGCAAGACAACTGACAGCACAACAGTCTGGAGGATAGAGTGCACATGAAGGTTATATAAGAGCCCCGCGAGTGTCCTCTGCTTGAGGTAAAGTGCCAAACTCGGCTCGTTTGTTTTGCCTGCAGCCACCAGTTAAGTCGTCCAAGGTGTTGCTGTCCATAAAGTGCTCCCACGTCTCAGAGAATAACTGTCTAGACAGTTTGTCCTAGACGTGGTGACAAATGAAATCTCGGTCTGTCTTTTTCTGCACTGATGTTAGTAGATAAAGCCGGAATTATGAGGACAGTCTCAACAGGTTTGATCAGAAGTCACAGTTTGTCTGTTTTCAGAGACAACATGATATCAGCTGTAAGTTATACTGTATGTAAAGGTGTAGCATGATGCTGTGTGACCTTTGTATATCACAGACGAGATGGTGTAAGCGTCAAGTGTAACAGAACAAAGTGGCGAGTATTTTTTTTAATGCCCTAGATACAGAAAAACTTCGCTATCATCAGAGTGTGAGAGGAGATGTTGGACACAGAGCACGGCTCCACATTACTTCTCTCACTCCTGCTAGAATTTAAATCACCCTCACTGCATACAGCTTGGCAACAGCTTACATAACTAGATTCATTTCCTCTTCGGAGGTCCCCAACGAGCCATAAAACTTGTGTGAGGCTTCTCCCCTTACACAATCGCGCCTTTCACACCTGCCCTCGTGTACTCATACATAAATGCAGCAGGCCCTGTGTGCAGTCGAAGGAGAAACACAAAAAGGCGACACGTGCTGTGTGGTGAATTTAAAACGGGGGGGAGCGGTTCGGATGTCTAGACGCGGTGGTGAACGAGAACACAAAATGTGTTGAGCTCCGGAAAAATAAAACAACAGACAAAACCTCCTGCTATTTTTGGATACGAGTTGTTGGTTCAAACGGCTCCTCCACCGGCTCTGTAAACCCAGATATGTCTCCTTATTTACATTTATGGGATAAGAGCTGAAAATCATGTCCAGAGGAGGGAAGTACATCCAAATATTTCCCCTCCTAATCCTGCTGTGTGGGAGGAATCCCCAAATGTTCACTACAAACAGTGTAGAAATGTGATTAGAAGGTCGCCAAAGAGTAATTGATGCAGTATTAATAATTAATAGTTAATGTAGAGTGATGCAAATCAACCAGAAGGAAGCTGTTAGGTTCAGTACACTGTTGTGGAAAATGTCACAGTCTCATATCGAGGATTTGCACGTTGCAGATGAGTCAGTTATCTCATTAAAAACTGCTCTGAGTCGCTGCGAGGAACTGGGCCACAGGTGAGATGATGTCATACTGTAAGCTGCAATATATGTCACACCTGCTGTGAACATAAGACTCTATTTGACGCTGAGATGACATGCAGGAATATGGTACCAAAAAAACATCATTTTTTCAATAAGAGAACAACATGTGTTCCCATTTCTTGTTGGGTAAATGTGTGGTCAGGTTTCTTGTCATCAGAGCTTAGGGAAGTCTCTATATTACCATTATTTATGTGCAGTGACTGCCCTAAATGTGAAGGTCAAGTGTTGTAGCTGCACAATGAGCTGCAGCAGTTCAACATTTTGGGAAAGGCTTACTGGCAGAGAGTTACATGAGAAGGTGAATGTCACCTTCATGCCTGTACGGTAAATGTAAAGCTACAGCCAGCAGCTGATTAGCTTAGCTTAGCATAAAGGGTGGAGACAGGAAGCAACAGCGAGCCTGGTTTAGTTCCAATGTAATAAACTTCATCTGACAGGGTTTCAACAAATAAATTTAAGACTTTTACAGACCTTTTTTAAGACCATTATAAATGCAAATCCAGACCTATTTCATGTCCATACTGGCATAAAGAAGGACACGAGGGAAAAAAGTTAACAGACACAATTATAACTTACTACTTCTAGAAGTAGCTTTACGGGAGGACACGCCATGCTACCTAATAAATTCTGACCAAGCTGCAGTTTGCATCCGTGGCTGTCGGCTCCATGTTGGTTTTGTTTTGTAGTTTTGTTACATTGTGATCAATACAAATTGTTTCCCAAAAGTTAACACAGCTTTATAAAAGTAACATGAACTTTACGATGCAATCAATTTTTAAGACCTGTCAAAATCATACTAAGAACATTTTAAGGACTAAAATTTAAATGATTGGCTTTTTGACTTTTACGAGGACCTGCAAAAAACCTGATCTAATGGTATCTTAAATAGTCCAGCCAATAACTACCTGAAAAAAGTTTTTTATACTTAGCTTAAGTGGGAACAGACAAGTTGCTGATTTTTTTTCTTTAACTTATCACTATGAAGTAAATGTTGATTGTGTAATGTAATGGCTATAGAATAATGACACCATTCGTTCCCTAAAAGTCTCACTTTCATTATGCCGATCTGCCAACAGGTACGATCTCCCTGAAAATGAAGGCTCCATTTATGGTACAAATGATATGCGTTAACCATTGTGCAACCAAAACAGGAAAAGGAGAGCACTTTAATTTTCCCCAGTAGCTATCCGTAGCTATCTCCAATTATTTACTAGTATCACTGTAAGTTCTTTGCAGTAACTGTCCCCAGTAGTGGAGTGGTAGATGGTGAAACAACCAAAGTAACTGTGATGGCAGCTCAGCTCTGAGGTAAACAAGAGTGATCCAATTATCTTTGAAACAACGGCACCAACAATGATACCAGTTGGAAACACTAAGGGGGAAAAGTTGTCTGTTTCTACTTTAAAAAAGGATCAATATAATATTTAATATAGCTCGTTTTATAGGCTCTGGTGGAATTAAGCTAAGCTAAGCTAAATAATTGTTAGCTGTAGCTTCATATTTAACAGACAGATGTGAGAAAGAAGCTTC
Source organism: Epinephelus fuscoguttatus (assembly GCF_011397635.1). Classification (NCBI taxonomy): domain Eukaryota; kingdom Metazoa; phylum Chordata; class Actinopteri; order Perciformes; family Serranidae; genus Epinephelus; species Epinephelus fuscoguttatus. The sequence goes on from NC_064761.1 coordinate 38,774,653, forward strand.
CCTGTCTTTGAATTGTATTTTCCAAAATGTGAAACTATTGCTTTCACATAATTATAATCAAAAGACATTTAAAAGCATAGCATCATGATTTGCATCTGATTTTTTTTTTTTTTTTTTTTTTTTTGAAAATGAAAAAGTAAACTGAGAAGTGTGACCTTAATCTTTAAAAAAAACGAGGCTTCAAACAGGACAACACAAATTAGGAATCTATGTCCGTTAAAAAGTTAAAAAATATCACGTTAACCGATGAACTAAGGTTTAAGAACGATTTGTGAGACATTTATTCTGCAAATTATCTAATCAATGACAATTTTGAATGATATGATCACTGCTGATATGAGTGCTGCTCTGTGAGTTTATATGCAAGCACTTCCTTTTTTTTATCTCTCATGGTCAGCATTTGGTATCAGTGGCTGTTCCCTTTTATTTGGCATTTGAAGTTTGAACACTTTAAGTTTAAAAATCTAATTAATGATGGAGTTTGAAGACGTACTTTGCAACCTATAAATGTTTTTGGATTTTGGACAAAGCAAATATTTCTTTGGGCTCTGGTAAATTGGGATTTATCATTTGTTACGATCATCTGACATTTTATAGACTATGACTCATCAATTAATCCAGAAAATCATCAATAGATTACTTGATAATGCAAATTATTTTTAGTTGCAGCCCATCATAAAAGGATGCATCTAATTAGGTCCATAAATAACAGTTATTCTTGTTATCAATCAATCGTTTTGTGAATAAAATATCAGAAGACAGCCACAGCTCAAGGAATAGTCTTGAAATGGTTTGTTTTATCCTACGGACAGTCCAAACCTCCACATCTATTCAGTTAAATATCATGTTAAACAAAGAAAATGAGCAAATTGTCACATTTAAGAGGCATGAAACCAGAAAATATTTGGCTTTTTTTGCTTAAAAAAAGACTAAAATGATTATTTGATGGGTCAAAATAGTTGCTGACTAATTTTCTGTTCATCACCTCATCACTTTATCGACTAATCGTTGCAGTTCTACATCTGATCATTTAATTCTTTTTAAAATAAGTATATAATATAAAATTTTTGCAAAGGGTTACAAACTACGATGAAGGCCTAGGATGGGTAGCACAAAACACCTTAAGTTTTCTCCTTAAGGCTTACTTTCTCTTTAGCTGAGGGGCTTACACAGTTGCACAGAATCCCTTAAAAGGTTTCCTTAGTTAAGGAAAAACATTAACTCATTTATTGCATTGAAGGAGATTTAATAGCAGTAAGGTTTCCGTGGAGATTATTTGTTTGCTTGGGCTTTTGACGCCTGTTTTCGTCTCACAAAGTTGGCCAATGGTGAAAAGTGGCAGAAGAAAAGAATGATACTGGTCAGAGGAGGAAAAGATTAAACTTCTGGAGGGATACAATCATAGAAAGCACAAACTACTAAGTAAATTTGATCCCAACTACCAGACAATTGTAGGAAGAAACTGCAACAAAAATGAATTCAGTCAAATCTAAGGTCTAAAATCAAAAGCATATCCACTGGGTTCTCCTAGTGTGTTCGTTTTTTTCACTTATCACCACAAACTCGATGGTGTTGCAGTGAAGATAGAGACAGAGGTACCTTTAGGGTTTTTTTTAGCTTGCTTTGGTTGCTAAGGTCTTTAGTAATGCCTTCAGTATAAGACCTAGACATGGAGAAAAGCATAAATACATAAGTAAACATTTAAAGGAAACCTTAAGGAAAAGACTTAAGGGTGTTTTGTGCAACTGGCCTCTTCTCTTTATTTTATAGTGTTGAAATTACTCCATGACCGTATTACAGTGCACAGCTCATTATTTTACGTTGTGGGAAATCAGCTTTATCTCATAAGAAACAATATAATCAGCATCAAAATCCTTCAGTTCCTCGTTCATGGGATTGTTATGAAAAGCAGCCCTGTACACAGAAAAAAGATCCAGTTCAGAGACAAGATACACAGATTCGTAACAGTCATGGGACGTAATGCACTGAAAGAAGCGGTCCCACTCGAGAGGAACAAAGCTCTGCATTGTTGCTATTTACATGCTCACATTCTCCGCCCCTGTTACTTCACCCATGAGAGGCTGCGGCGGCTGAGAGGGTCACACACTCACTGTCCCTCTCTGAGCTCCTCACATGCCACAGTCTCCTCCACACACAGATGCTTTTGTGTGAAACAAAGGGACATCATCATCACAGACATACCAAACACTGGCCTATTAGCAGCTTCAGATGAATGGTACAAATATACCACAGAACTCTTGTCTGATCTATAAACTATTACAGTTTGGTTAGTGTAGCGTCATCTCAGCAACTAGATGGGTGTGATTGCGAAGAAGCCACTTTTCTCAGTGTTCACTGATGCACTCTGAATCTGGTCAGATCACATGATGAGAGAGGGCTGCCAGGCAATTTTTCATTTCTTCTTCTTGTTTTCCACTCCAGCTGAACACAGTGTCACATGCTCAAAAGTGCAGATTGAATCTCGCATGATGATTTTTTTTGTCCTCTCATCCTGCATAAAGATTTCCCTCCTGTTTATGCAGAGGAAACAATCAGCATGGAGAGTTGATTTCCTGACTGGAGGACACATGTCTCCTGGAGAATAAATTCCAGCTCTGTAATGAGGATGAAACGCTCAGTGAGCTCTGCTCCCAGGCCTGGAGGGAGCTCAGAGCCTCCCCTCTTGTCTACTCCCACTTCTCTTCTCTGTCTTATCTCTGAAGGACTGGACGCTCTGCCCACAGGAGAGCCGAGGGCGAGGCGGTCTGGGGGGGTCAGGGCGGGGAGGTTGGAGGTTGGAGGGTCAGATGTGATCCTCGATGGGGAAAACCAGACGTGTGCCGCGGCTCAGCAGCTCCTGCTCGCGGGAGTCCAGTTCACGCTCCAGCGCCTCCTCGGAGGTGCTGCCGCTCCTTTTGCCATTCGCGCTCCAGCCCGACCCGCCGGCCGCATCCCCTCCACCACCTGAGGCCCCGTTGGCTGTGATGGCAGTGTCGCCGAACGTGAAGGTCAGGTCGCTGTCGTTACGGAGGACGTCAGAGTCGTGGTCCCTCAGCTGCTCGTGGTTCTGAAAACACACCCACAGTGGAACATGAGGGGAGGGATGGAGAACATGAGGGTGACACACACACACACACACACACACACACAGATGTAGGACACACAGAGTGGGTACATGTGGCGTGAACAGACTGATAAGGCTCATAAGGGACACTGTGGATTTACATAAGGGAAGGGAGGAGACTTTCACTTAGTGGCCTGAGCTGCAGCAGCTGAACACAACAAAACAACAGGCTGCACAGTAACATACAAACCTGTGACCTGCTGCATCTACCGACAGCTGTCACAGCGACCTCAACTGTTAGATAAGTTAGACCCCCAATTGAAAAGCACACGTTGCATGCTGGGTAAGTAATGAATAACTTTAAAGTTGTCACATGAGGTTCTCACAGCTCTAATTGACTGGCTGACAATCAATAGTCCACTCATGTCCCCGGGGACAACAGGATGAGTTAACATCGGGTCAGCTGGGATTACTCGGATGAAGGGATCAAAAAAGAAAAAAAGAAAAACATTACATAACCCTTCTCTTCAGCAATTATCTGGGAGGGAAATGGGGCAAAAAACTAATAAATCCATCAGGCATTTTATGAAGTTAAAAAAAGAGAATGGCTACTTTCTAATTAAAACAGTGACACAACTGTCGCATGAAGACGACGTTTGGATTCATTATAAATTAAACTGTCAAATACTAATGTAATTAGAAATACCACTCTGCAGTTGTATGCCTCCACAAACCAGTCAAGTTACAGTTAACATCCATGTCTGTGAAAACATGAATTCTTCACACACATCTTCCCCGACAGCACAGAAGATCTCTACAATCAGCACAAGTATCTGACCAAATGTCTTGCTTCTGTTCCTGAGATATGACGTTAAATAATGGCCAGGAAAGTGTTTTTGCAGAGCATTATGACGTCACAGTGAAGTTGACCTTTGACCTTTTGGATAGGAAATGTCATGATTTTATCCTATTAGACATTTGTGTGAAATTTTGTCATAACTAGCAAATGAATTCTTGAGTTATGGCCAAAGACTTGTTTTGCCAGGCCACACTGAACTTGACCTTTGACCACCAAATTCTCATAAATTCATTCTTGAGTCCAAGTGGATGTTTGTGCCAAATTTGTGGAAACTCCCCCAAGGCCTTCTTGAAATATCACGGTCACAAGAATAAAACAGATGCAAGGTCACAGTGACCTTGACCTACGACCACAAAAATTGAAAGGTGTAGTTTTTTTAACCTATTACACTAATTTATTGTGTATTATTATTTGCAAGTGTGAGGTTGAATGTTTGGAGGACGCGGTTTTAACTGAGGCATCTTACAGGAGGAGCACCCTAATTTCAGTGTATTTTTTTAATGATACAATGACAGTAACCACTTATCCTGTTGGGGGTCACGGGGGCTGGAGCCTATCCCAGCTGACACTGGGCGAGAGGCAGGGTACACCCTGGACAGGTCACCAGACTATCACAGGGCTGACACACAGAGACAGACAACCATTCACACTCACATTCACACCTGCGGACAATTTAGAGTCACCAATTAACCTGCATGTCTTTGGACTGTTGGAGGAAGCTGGAGCACCTGGAGGAAACCCACGCTGACACAGGGAGAACATGCAGACTCTGCACAAAAGGGCTCCCCCACATGTGGTCAGAAGACTAGAAAGGCGCGATACAAGTGGAGTCCATTCACCATTTAAAGTATTAACAGCTAAATGTACCGGAAGTATCTGAAGTAAATGTCCTCACTATGTAAAATGGCCCCTTTCAGACTGCTTCAAGGTATAATACCCAGGAAATGTCGACTACTATTTGTAAACAGTATCGCTAGCGGAAGTGAAAGTAGAAGCTAACCCCAGATTTGCTATATTTGCTTTTTTTGGTGCTGTGTCCACGACTTTCAGAGCTTCCTCCTGGATGTGAGCCATTTGTGGTCTCACATGTGGTTGCTACCTTTTATTAAAGTCCCGACCTCACCTGCCGCTGTGCACAGCAACGTCCTGAACACAAGAAGAAAATAATAAAACACAGGCAGAGGGTAGAGTGTCTGCAGATAAACACACCGCCACACACTTCAAGTGGGTCATAAGTGATGATTAGGAGGGATTAGATTTGTTTTTTTAAATGTTATTATTTTCCTTTTTTTTTTTTTTTTTTTTTGGATGGGACAGAGTTCAGTGTGAAAGGGGGAGAGAAAGGGGATGACATTCATTCCGCTGCAGCAAGGACAATGCCTTTGTACATGGGATGTCTGCTTTACCCACTGAGCCACTGGGATTAGATTCATATGAGTCTAAACATTGTTTTTTTTTTTTTTTTTTAGGAAAATCCTGCACAGTACACCTTTAAAGATTCAGTGGGAACTAATCGGCTCGGAGCAGTGTGTCATAGACAGTTGGAGAGTACTGAGAGATGGACTAATGCACTGTTGTTTTTGTCTTTTCATTGGATTTGTTGACAATATCCAGAATATAGAATATTGCCAGCCTAATCCTTCAAAAACAACTCAGGGAATTTAATTTCTTTACAGAGTTTTCAAAGCCTCGGGGCCTCTTGTTTGCAGTGCACAGTTAAACAGATCTGTTGAATTTAATTTAAATTATTAAATTAGTTTAGTGTCTATTCTCTAGAATCATATTTTAAATGTTACACAATTTGAGGTCAATAGGAACCAAAATTCTCCTGTTAGTGGAACATTTCATCCCCTCCCCATTTCGTAATATCCATAACCGAAGAGGAAACAGGCAAGGAGCTTTATTTAATCCTGTCTCTCCCCACTTGGCGTCACAGAGCCCTGGACGCTCCTGATTATATGAACAACCACCTCGCCTGGCAGGCAGCGAGCAAACCAACGGCAACAAACTCAGGGTAGAAAACATCTACTGCTGCAGAGTTTAAGACGGAACTAAACTTTCACAGTATTTAATTTAAATGACAGACGATGTATGTCTACTGTACAGTTAAAAAAAATGCTTTTCAGATTTTGTAACCCCGACAGTGACAGGCTCTTTGGGTTACTGTGAAAGGGGAGAAGAATAGCCGAAAGCCGTCACATAAAAGTATTGAAAATGAAAAGGGGAATTTGCCAGAGTGGATCCAAGTGTGACCGTCCCGTCAATGGGTGTTTCTGTGTTTAAAATATCAACGCACAGTGTCTTTCAGAACAGCGGTCATCATTGAGGTGGCGCTGAAAAGGCCCTTTTGTGCCCTTTGAATGCAAAAAGGCTTCTCGACTGTCCATTTTCTCTCTTGCTGAAGGCCTCGGCGCTTTGTGTGTTTACTGGCAGGCAGTGAGAATACTTTGAGGGTATTACTGTTCTCCTGAGAGAAAAACCTTCAGTATTCAGAGGGAGCCTTCCTGAGGCACCAGGCTCAGGTCTGAACATAGAAAAGGAAAAACACGTTGTAGTGCCATCACACAATGCTTAGGTTATAGATAACTTCAAATAAAATCAAGCTTTTTCTTATTTCCACTGTTTAAAATACAAAATATTTCACCAACTCTTCCTTTAAATCCTCTGGACAACATGCAGTGAAGAGGTCTTCCACTGTTTCTACACTGTGAGCTTGCATTTTTCACAGATCACTGCTCACGTAGGAGTGTCACTGTGTATTTGCCATGTGCATACTGTTTCTTTTAGTGCATGTGGACACTCACCTCGTACGCCTGGGGGCTGGTCAGACAGCTCGCCAGCGGCCCACAGTATGCAGGCAGAGTGGAGGTGAGAGGTGGACCGCTGTGTGTCAGAATGGGCTTCAGGTAACTGAGCAGTTGTTAAGGAAAATGACCCAAAGAGCTCAACAATTATCAGTCACACTGAAGGAGCTGACATAGCTTATATCACATATCTGCACCTCTTTCTAATATGGTACCCTTCATAAAGAATATAGAGGCTTTGATGAATCCCTTTAATAAAGATTGGTTAGTAGACACTAATAAGAGCAACTATTGGGTTGCCAGGTTGTGAAAAAATATCCACAACCTAGCAACCCAAAAGTCTGCAGTTGTAAATGTTAATACCATAAAACTTCAATTAATAGTCTGGGTTATTATTTGATTAAATTATTGTCCTAAACAGGCCTATATTTGAGACAGGCCTCCTTTAATTCCTTTCACAAAAAAACTATTGCTCAGCAAAGATGGGAAATACAATCAATTGTTTATATAAACCAGTATGAATAATACTTGTACAAAAATAAGGCTTCAAATAACACATGAATTAGAAATCATTCATTTGAACTGGCTCAGAGAGACAGAGCACAGGAGAGTTAAGACAATCATTTCACATCATCCAGCACACCAACACAACACCACTTTATCCTGTTAAATTAAAACTCACTTGGATTAATTTTTCTGAAAAACACTTTTCCTTTGCTCGGTGGACCTTTACAGACTGAAGGAAAATTAATAACTTACCAAGTAATCGTGGAACGGACACATATTCTGACTTTACGACAGCTTCAGAGACAGGAAGTCACCACCTTTTATTCGTTCTCTCTAAATCTGAAGGAATTACAGTCTTCTTCAGTGCTCATGGTTATATCTGTGCACGCAATCAAAGCAGCTAACTAACATTAGCTCAAGTGGGTGGCCAACAACCTGTTTTATACATCCAAAGAACTTCTATAAAAATGAACTGCTTAGCAACCAGACCAGGCCTCTGATTCAGACGGGCGTTTATTTGTCAAAATGTGTAGCAACACCTGGGCTAGTAAAAGGGACTGGGCACTGTTAATATGTATTTTTACATCTCCACTGACCAGTGGATACTTGGTCAAGACCCCTGGGGATCATTTTCCGTTATGACGGACGTCATGGCGTCAGAAGTGCTAGGCTTACTGATGAATGGACAAGTTAGACTAATTTTAGTTGGCCCAAGGTCAAGTTAAATGTGTCAAGGCACCATATAAGCTGTGTCTCTCTCTGTTCACACTTATCACATAGCTTCTGCATGTAGCCATGTTGATTCGAGCTCGTAATTAAACGTGCATTAAGAAAGAACTCTGTGATCGGCCTCATCCTTGAATTCTCCAGATCATCACAGAAACACCTACTCTCAGGCGTTTAATGGGGACTAGGCTTTTAAATGAAGTTTTATGGTAAGTTGTGTCATAATGAAAGACTGGAAGATTTTCCACAACTTGGCAACTCAAACTTATTTAAAGGCTGAGAAATGAGCTATAAAGCATTAGTAAATGGATTACTACCAATTAAAGGGACAGCTTGGATTGTTTGAAGTGGGGCTGTATGAGGTACTTAGCCATGCTAGGCATAATACCTGCAGTTTGGAGAAGCAGACAGGAGTAACGACACAGAAGCTAAGCACTATACTGCTCTCGACGAGGGCAGTAGTAAAACATATATTAGCCACCTAAAAAAAAAATCAATAACAATCTCAGTGAAAGCTATATTTAGAATATTTTGACTGCTTTACCTTGCAGTCGGACAGTGATTTCTGCTGGGGAACTTAAGCCGTTCTATCGCTCTCTTCAAAGCCAGACTTAGTTTAGTTTAGTTAGTTTGGATTTACCAAAGCAAACAAACTAACCGATCGAGGCAGTGGTAGACCAGCATCTCTCGTGTTCAGCGAGTCTAGCGGCTTTGACCAAGAGCACAGATGGAAATGGCTTTAGTTCCCAGTCAGAACGGGCCGTCTGACAGCAAGGTAAAGTAATGAAAATATTCCAAATACTGCATAAACTTAAACTAATATTGATTTTTTTTTTAAAAATACATTTTCCTGCTGCCTCCGTCCACAGCAGTATATGGATTAGCTTCCTTGGCAGCACTCCTGCCTGCCTATCGAAACTGGAAATGTCCAGACAGACATCTACAGTAGGTAACACACTGACTATGGATAAGTACCTCATACAACCCCACTTCAAAAGGTCCTCTTTAAAAAGCCATTTGGTGCAGCTTATAGACCTTTAATATAGAAAGCTGTACCAAAATATCTGATAAAACACAGTCTGCAGAAGCTAATTCCAGCACCACAGTGTTTAAACTGGCAGTCGACTTTGATTAAAACAGACCTCGCAGTCAGTCAGTTCTCCTCCTGCGCCATAAAAACATTTCAAATGATGAATTGTGGTTTAATAATGTTGAGGATGTCTGCCAGCAGGATATATTTGGAGCTTAAATCTTTATGGGGATCTGTGAGCAGCTGAGGGTGAAATAATTCTGTGACACTTGGCGGCAGCACATCAGAGAGTGCTGAAATCAAACTCAGTTGTCTTAATCAGCAGTGCATTGCACAGTCCGCTACCCAGAAATGAAGTCACCCGACTTCCTGCACCCGACTTCCTGCACCAAAGCCCAGTGTCACGTATGTTTACCTCAGCCTTGAAAAGAAAACTCCCCCTGCTTGCTTCAGCTGCATCTAGCATGTGTCACCAGGGAGAAAGTCTCCACAGTGCAACACAGCTGCTCCGCTCAAAAACAGGTACACAATCAGCCACCTGGGGAGGCAGTTCAGCAGAGAGTGAAGGAGGGAGGAAATGAGCTGCTAAACACATTAACTGGAGTCTGTTTTTACAGCCAGTCTGAGCTGAATATGTTATTTTGACCCGACATCCCAGGATGATACAGTACAGACACCATTTGTGGCTGTGACTGTGATGGATTATACAGTGTACAGAGGGGAAACATTCCCCTTGACAAACAGCTGCACTAGTTCAAGCACTCAATTACCTTGTGGCCTCAAAGCAAGTCATGTACATATTTCCTGGGTATTATAGGGCACAGGAAGGATACTTGTGATCAAAGGTGTACCACAGTCTGAAGAGCCACGCACTCTCCTGTTTGGTTTTACTCTGTCCTTCAGCCTGGGAGCCATCCTGGAGAAACACATGGGAAAAAAACATGTTCTCATATTCAAGATTTGCTGCATAAAAAAATCTGGATCCCAGTACTTTCAAGTGGCAACCTCCAGGTCTGAAAAATTATGTGAATGTGGTAATGAAAAAAGTGCTGTTCCTTGAATGGCCACTTGAGGCTGGCTTCAAAAGCAAGTCAATCCCATCGGACTCGTACACTGAGCAGACAGCCTGACACTCAAAGCAGCCACGCTCTGTAAAGTTGACCAATTTAATCGTGGGGGGTCTGTGAGGACTGTCTCTCTTCTGGAGCCAGCCTCATGTGGCCATTCGAGGAACTGCAGTTTTTGACACTTAACGTGGTGGCTCTATTTTTTTAGCTGCAGAGGTTGCCACTTGGTCAGTTCCAATTATTCAGATTATTTCCCCAGGTCCAATCTTTCTGTCTAGACTGTTCATATTTATGTTTGAAGTGACCCAAATCTGACACCAGCTGGACAGATCTCTGCCCTGAAACGCCTCACATGTCACCAAGAACATCACATACATGCACGTTGGAACAACAACAACAAAAAATGTCACATTTGCTAAACGCAAATTTGAGCAAGCTTCACCTCCCAAATGACCAGCATAGTAGGAATGCCCGATGACATCATTCTGAATAATTATTAGCCATGTGCTTCTGTTTGGGAGAGTGCGTTGGAGCAGAGGCCATTTATTTTCAGGATAATGGGCTGTCGCACAAACAGCCTTTCTGTCCACCAGCTCTATTAAAAGCTATTGTTGGTGGTGTTGTGGTGACAGAGGTGTGGGTGGTGTTGGCCGAGGATTCCGGAGTGGTGAGGCACTGAGGAACAGCTTCTCCATAATATTAGGATGTGCAGGGCTACATTCCAATATCTCTGTCGGTGCCTCACAACAACAGTCACAGCATGAAGTTAGGACCACATATGAAAGTGGCTGAGGTCTTATTGGAAAAAATTGGACTTCTGTGTCTACGCTACCCTGAAAAATTAGATCTGCGTTACATGAGAGAAAAAAATGGGATTTGGGAAACAGTTGCTTGTAATGTGAACGTAGCCAGACTCACGGACATAGGTTTCATGTTATGGGTTTCAGCATTGTCACAGGTGTTTCCACATGTCCACTATCATCAAACAAGTCTGTATTATGAGCGCAGCTAGACTACATGGATATGTGCATGTTTGGTTGGATTCCTGCTGATAACAAAAAAATACTTCGCACATTTATTTCATAGGAGGTGCAAAAGAGAGGGACGAGCAGGACACAACTTGACAAACAGGCCAACAGTTTGCTTGATGAAGGTGTTACTGAAACGTTGCAATAATGTATTATTTTTCCAGGTTAGACAGTGTGCAGGAGTTTGTCTACAAGATGTGGCCTGGATTCTTGCTAATGAAAGTGCATGCTGTTAATATCGTGGTGATGACACAAGTATAAACTGTTTCTATCTGTGATTAAGGGTCCTTTTCAGCCCTCTAAACCAACTCAGAGCAGTGACTCAGCATTTTTTGTGCATATGTAAACACTCCAAGAGAACTAGAACCCAAGTCCGCGGTGCTGTTCACTTAACCTGTGCCTTATGAACATAAAATGCTCCAGGTTCACTTTGCTCTTTGCCGTTGTCTTCAGCCTTCTAGATCACGTTATTGCACTGTGACGCCTGAATAAACAGACGAATCCAAGTCCACCTTTAACGCTTGCAAAGAAGCAGGACGAGCAGTAGAAGTAGTAGCAGAGCTCTGTATGACTCTTTGCAAACTTGAGAGGGCAAAGACTGTTCATAGATTAATCTGTGTCCAAGTACTGTTACTTGTTAAGCCAATCATGTTGTTGTTAGAGACACCATTGTCACATAATGATGAATTGTGACCTCTTAACAACTACTGCCTTGTTGTTACTCGCCTGTTGAGTTTCACCCATCCTAATTTAACCCTAAAGTTTATTGCCAGGAGGCTCTGTAGGGGAGAGCTGCCATTTTTGTTCCTCTTTTTTTCTCCTCTGCTTTCATGTTTGGTTAGAAAGTTAGCTATAGGATTATACTTTCTTTTTTCTGGCAATTAGCTAGCTCTTCTTTAGGACTATTTTGTTTGTTATTTTGGCCTGGGCTCTCCCTGATGTTTTTTGTATGCTACCATAAGGGTTAAACCACACTACCTGACTCCTCATTTCCTCATCTAACCTTATGTTGCATACATTTCAGTGGTAAATGAAAAACCTACATCATAAACACAAACCATATTTCCTGGTTCCAGTGGATATCAGTCACAAACTTTTGGCTGAGTTTTCTTTCATTTCTCATAAATCATAATTACATCCGCATATTTCATAATCGCTCTCATAAAATGACTCATTTGTATCTGACAAACTGAACTATTTCCGTTTCATCAGAATTGCTGTCTTCAACATAAAATTGCAGAAGTGGAAGTGTTTCGCAGTGTTTCGCAGTGAGTGTGATTCTCACCCCCTGAAGGACCTGGAAGCTGTCTCCGCAGGGCTGCTGGTCTTGATCTGGGTCCACGCCAACCCTGAAGGACAAGAAGAAAAGCAGAAAGCGTGTGAAAATGCAATTTATCTTTTAATCACTTCACTGTTTCAATTGTGGCTCTTATTTGGCAGATGCTTGTCAACAGTAGTTTTCAGCCCCTCATACTACATGTTGGTAATTCCCCTACATGTGACCTCTACTCTTCTTCCTCATCTGACACGATTTTGTGGACACGTTCACACAGAGATAATCTTGTATCTGTTTGTGTCCACTGCACCTGCAGAGTATAGGTTTGTTTGTTCTCTTTGTAGCTCTGATTCGTGTCAGCAGCCGATTCTTTGAAAGCCCACACATCAAAGTGCTGACTGTTCAACCTTTTAGTGGCTGGAAAATGCTGCAAATGATCATTTTACAGAATGCACATAAAAACAGTGCGAAGCTAAAAAGATATTACACAGTATGTTAAATTTAGTGTGAGGCAGATGAGGGAGAGATGTGGGACAGATAATAACTCTTGTCTTGTGATCCAAAACACAAAACCACAACCTAAGAAAACAAGCTAGATATTCACCCATAAGGGAAATCACCATCAAGACACCTCTGACCCAGAGAGACATCTCAGCATGCAAGAGCTCAAACAACGATCATGTGATTTAAAAAGTTACGCGTGACGAGGCTTAACATAAAAACATGATGCTTTTTCACATCTCTCTCTTAAACTAGAACAGATTTAACCAATAAACTACATAACATAACTCAAAATGAACCCTTTTTGCCTCAATATAGCACTGACACATAGGCTGTTTTAACCCAGTGTTATTTTTGTAATTACTGTACTGACAAGCTGTTGTCTTGGGTTTGATCGTTGCTTGGTAACGGAACACGAACACATCTGAGCAAGGGAGAGTCATCAGTTCACACGTAGAGGGTGCGGGGAGTATATGCATTGAAACAGACATATATTACTGATGTATGAATACTGAGAAATGTTACACCTTTCAGTCCAACACCCCACACTGCCACATCCTCATGCGTGGTGAATACATACATACTGACATACACACGCTCACCATAACCCCTCTGATCCCACATTAAAGTTCACACTCAACAGGCCGAGCGCATTTACTCATAAACATACAGATGAAACGACAGCGAACGACAAACATCCAGTCTATAATAAAAACACATCCTGCCACAAGTCCAATGTCATATTTACTATTTTCTCAAGTCAGCCCTCAGGAGATACAGATCTTCTACACACACAGACAGGCGGCATGTGCAGAGCCGTGCACGCACCCACACACTTGAGACTCAGTAAAATAAAGGGAGTCAGTGGGTGACAGTGATCAATATGGTTTGGCTTGTTTATGAGGGGTTTTTTTTTAAGAAAAACCCACAGATGTGAAACAGGCTTTTACGCCCTAAAAATATTATATCAGACTCCAAAAATTACCCAGGCCACAGGCCCCTACCGTCCCTCTGCACTTCTACAGCCTGTGGTAATATCAACTAAGTATATGACAGCATCTGTGCTATATTAACTGTGTACCTCATCTATACTAATTAAGGTAATAGTTTGTCATTTTGTGTCTTGCCGAGAGGTAAACGAAAAGATGGATGCCACTCTCATGTCTCTAAATATGAAGCTACTACTCTTATGATACATGTGACACAAGAAAATTCTCACGAAACAGGGAGGTAGACCGAGGCAATACAATGAAGAGGATCGGCAGGAGGCAGTACGTCTAGTACAACCTACACTTGCAACATACTTGCGGAAATGCAACATAAAATATTACATAGGCTCCACATAGCTCCTGCTACCCTCCACAGCATGTCTCGAACTCTCTCTCCCATTTGCCGTTAGTGTAAAACAAACCTGGGGGCTGTTTTACACTACTTTTGGGAGTGCAATGATTGTTAGATGGTGGGGTCACATAGCTCGTGAGTTATGTGGGATCTTTAGGACCACAATAACAAAAGATCCAGGGATATTCCTACTGGGTCTGCCCTCACAAGAAGAAGTAGCGCTCTCCCATAATCATTACAGATTGCTGGATAATGCTGAAATGGATTTAAGATACCCCACCCACAGTGACGGTCTGGTAGGGAGATTTACAGTGTCTTACCTCATGAGAGAATAAGTGCTGTCCTCAGGGCTGATGAGAACTCATTTCTTAAGATCTTAAGCCCTTTCCTAAATTATTTACCAGCTACACATAAACAAACTTTGTAAAAAGGTCCAGACCCTTCTGAGAGGAAGCAAGCTACGCCTACTGCCAAGTGAGATTTCCTAAATGCTGATTTTGTGATACTTTTGGGATCATCTTTTGTCATATGCTGTCACTAAGAGTCACAGAACAATGTACTTAACCTTCTGGGAGGATATAGGAGTTATTTGCCATCCTGTTTCTTGGCCAGGTCCAGTCACTTCCTAGCTATTTCACTCCATTTCCATTCTTTGTGACAGTAGCGTCATTAGTACCTTTAACGTTCCTGCAGCACACATATTCAGTCCTAATAGCTGGAAATAATCCCCCCCGGTGTCTCTTACCAACAGAGAGGGATTAAACTCAACACAAGCAGATTTTAAAGGGGCACTTTTAATTCATATAAGCTGTGGAGCAGTTGAGTCTAATCCTGGTGGACAGAGGCCAAGGCAGAGATGTGTAGCCTTTCATGGTTATTTCTAAAACTACACTGTACAGTAGGAGGTGTAACTCGTGTGCAGTGGTTATCTTTAGACTTTTCCATGACAGCCAAACAGAGGAAATATCCCCTCAGAGGGAACGAAGAGCAGCATTTTGGCTTGAGAAGGAGCAGGCCACAGGTATCACACTGCCTTTTAGGACGTTCTCCTCCCAAAACTACACACAAACACAGAGGATCGTCCGTGGGTGGAAGTTGCACGGAAGTCAAAGAACCTGCAAAACAAAGAGATGCGAAGCCTGCTGGCACTGCGTCAGGAAGTATCTGTGAGGAGTGGATCTCAGATTGAGACATAACTGCCGGGGGCCCCGACAAAGAGAAGCACGACCTTGCACACGTTTCCTCTGATAAGAAACAAGAGTAGAGCCGTCATACGTTTCACATACGCATACTTATGTAAGAGTGTTCCACTGACTTCAGCTCACCCACTAACCTTTAATCCTAATCCTGAAAATATTCCCTCCTCTCCTTAAACCCATCAAATATTCCTCATAAGCAACTTCATTTGCAGGGTTTCTGTCCTCTAGGGAAGACATGCAATCACAAACAGTCAAAATGTAGGAAGCATCGCCGCACAGCTCTCGGTTTCTGTCTTATCTTCCTCTTTTGCATATACACTTTTCACATCAGTTCACACAGGTCTGTCATGCTGCTTCAGGGGAACGCAGCGTGTGATTTGTTCTTTGTACCGCTGTGTGAAAAAGCTGGTGGACAGTATGCACAGATGCAA
The DNA here is from genome assembly GCF_011397635.1 of Epinephelus fuscoguttatus. Classification (NCBI taxonomy): domain Eukaryota; kingdom Metazoa; phylum Chordata; class Actinopteri; order Perciformes; family Serranidae; genus Epinephelus; species Epinephelus fuscoguttatus. The sequence goes on from NC_064761.1 coordinate 38,790,486, forward strand.
CAAAGAGACAGACTCAGGTTTTCACATCTCCCAGAGAAAGCACTGAATAATCATCACGCCTCAGTAACTCCTCAAGCAGCAGCACCCTGCCAGAGCTGGGCTGCTGTGTGACGCAGTAACACCTCTGCTTTCCTAAAATATTGCCTCTCAAGAATCCAATCTGTTTTATTTATTCTGACACTAACCATCCAATTCAGTCTGTGGAAAACATGTCATGTTTTTAAGAGTCAGCTTTTCCCATGTCCCTTTATACCTCCTCCAACTCATCAGAAAAACAGAAGTAACCAGTGAAAAAAAAAAGATTCCCATCCCAAACAACCACACCATGTCCCAACACCAGTTACCGCCCCGGAGTTTGCACACATTCACATACAGCACCTGAGGTACTCCAATTTTCCAAACTTGCGTCGTTCTTCCTGCAATGCATTGCTTTTCCCAGCGCTGTCACATGATAAACACATACACTTAGTATCAAGCATGTTAGATTTAAAGGCAACCTTGGACTCTATTTTCCAAGCTATGGAGACAACAAGTTTGAAACTGCTCCTGTTTTGAGTGAGAGTGCTGCAGCTGGGAGCCATGAAACAGGCTGCAATATAACCACTCAGAGCATATGTGCGCCGTCAATTTACATCATCTGAAAGTCCTTCTTTTTGCCACTGACAGGCTCAGATTATTATTTTAAGTGTTTGACGACATAATCAAAAGGATCCCTACAGAGATAGACCTTTGTATTAAAGATTAAGTTCATATTTGTTTAACCAATTACAGCCCTGAAGTCACTATCGCAAAAGACTCCATTTAAATACACACTAATTTTATCATCGTAAAACTCACTCCATTAAAAGGTTTGTCTTTCCACTTTTCTGTTAATCACCAACTTTGGTTGGTTGAAATAAACCCTTAATTCACCAAGTTAGAGGTGAAAATATGCTGCCTCTACATACACTTAAATTACAGTTTATTTCAATGGCGTCTGGTGAATTTAACAATAGCAATTTCGAAAAAGGACCTTACTCTTCAACAAAAAGGTTTATCTCTGTTGGGTCCCTTCCAGAATGTTGTCAAACACAACATTCAACAATCCGAGCCTGTCAGTTGCAAAAATAAGAACTTTTAGTGGGCGTAAACTGACGGAGCTGGATTTGTTTCATTGAAGCCTGTTTTGTGGCTGCAGGCTCTGGCTCCATACTGGACCAGTTTCAAAAACGGTTGTCTTCATTAATCACTCGGACACAAAAACCATGGGAGACATACAGAAGTTACCCTTTAAAGTATTATGTGATATATTTAGCTATTCTTTTTAAGTGGGATTTGGCCTGTGTGTAAAAAAAAAATAGCCATCTAATGTATTAGATACTCGTAAGAGGAACTGGAACAGTCACAATACAAATCTCTGTCCTCTCACATTTGATCCTGACATTAGATACACATAAGGATTATGTGGTATTTCTCGGAATCAAAGTTCCTCTTATGCGTGGAAATTTCAAACAATTTCACGCATTAATTAAAAGCATTTCATTCAAATTGTTTGGAGGATCAAAAGCTACGCTGCCGTCAGTGTTAGTTTAATGATGAACCAGACATAAATGAGAGTGTAAGCAGATAACAGTGACCACTCAGTGTTTTCAAAACAGTAATTGGCAACAGTCTCTGCCAAATATGATGCTCTGTTCTGGGGATGTGCACTAATCCCCAGACTTGGCACAGAGGCTCAGCAGATGTTCAAATATAAAAAAAGAAAAACACTGGATGAAATAACTAGAACTCTTTAAATGACGATACAACTGCTTTCAGCACTTAAATGTTAATAATAGATCCAAAGCTTTCAGCTCTTATTGTCTATAAGACTTCATCTGCTATCACTGATAACACTTCAGTACTATCAGCTCAATTTATTACACTTTGACTCAGTTCCTTTCAGCATGTTTAATCACTTCACCTTCATTCAGTGCTTACACATAAATTAAAACTTCAACTTCCTACAGCACTTTCATTTAACTACCATTCCAACTTCTTTCACTGAAAGTATTTTGTGAGCCGCTTCAGCTTCTTTCAACATATTTCAGCACTTCTGTTTCATCTGTCATTCCAGCTTCTTTCAGTTTTTTGACTGCCACTTCATTTTCATTCCATATTTCAACTTTTTTAAAATACTTCCATTGTAACTCTCACTCCAGTTTCTTTCACTGATTTCATTTTGTGAGCCACTTCAACCTCTTTAAGTATTGAAACAATTTTAGCACTTTTGTTTTATCTCCCATTCCAACGTCTTTCAGTCTTTTGACTGCCACTTCATTTTCTTTCCTTATTCCAACTTTTGGAGCACTTCCATTCCAACATCTTTCACTAAATGAATTTTAGGAGCCACTTCAGCTTCTTTCAGTATAAAATGTGTTTTAGTACTTTTGTTTTATCAGATATTCCAACTTATTTCAGTCTTTAGATTGCCACTTAAGCTTTCACCTTCTTTTATCACTTCCGCTTTAATTCTCATGCCAGTTTCTTCTTATAAACATATTTTGTAAGCCACTTCAGTTTCTTTTAGTATTTTTGCTTCTTTGAGCACTTGTATTTTAACTGCCATGTGCCACTTCAGCTTCTTTCAACATATTAAGCATTTCTGTTTTATCTAACATTCCAACTTCTTTCAGTCTCTCCACCACCATTTCAGCTTCTTTTAGTATTTCAACTTCTTTTAGCACTTCCATTTTAACTCTCACTCCAATTGTTTTTCACTGGTTGTATTTTGTGAGCCTCTTCAGTTTCTTTAAGCATTTCAACTTCTTTGAGCACTTTCATTTTAACTGCCGAGAGCCACTTCAGCTTCTTTCAACATATTTCAGCACTTTTGTTTTATCTGTCATTTCAGTTTCTTTTAGTGTTTTGACCGCCACTTCATTTCCTTTCTGTATCTCAACTTTTTAGCACTTCCATTTAAAGTTCCACTCAGACTTCTTTCACTAAATGTATGTTGTAAACCACTTCAACTTCTTTCAGTAGTTAACACAATTCAGTTCTTCTGTTTTATCTAACATTCCAACTTCTTTCAGTATATCAACTTCTTTTAGCACTTCCATTTTAACTCTCACTCCAGTTTTTTTCACCCGTTGCCACTTCAGTTTCTTTCAGTATTTGAACTTTTAGCATTTTCATTTTGACTGCCATGAGCTACTTCAACTTCTTCTTTCTTTAGATATATTATAGCACTTTTGCTTATCTGCCATTTCAGCATCTTTCAGTCTTTTGACTGCCACTTCATTCACTCCTAAATGTATTTTTTTCAAGCCACTTCAGTCTCTTTTAGTATTTAGCGCATTTCAGCACCTCTGTTTTATCTGATATCCCAAATTCTTTCAGTCTTTCGACTGCCACTTCAGCTTCTTTCAGTATTTCAACAACTTCAGGACTCACAATTTAACTCCCACTCTAATTTCTTTTACCAACTGCATTTTGTGAGCCACAGCTGTTCCAAATGTTTCAAATAATTTTCAGCTCCATGCACACTTCCATTTCCTTTATTTAAATTAGGCCTTCTCTAGTTTATACAGTAAAGTTTGACCACAACCAAACCAGGCCAAGTTTTCCTCCAAATGCCTGTTAAAAAATTTAAATAAACTCAGCACTCGTTACTATAGATACTACAAATGCACATAAAACTTTCCGCATTAGAGTTGACAGATTTACTCTTAGCTCTTCCCTGACCCAGCATGAGCTCACTGGGATCTCTTCCTCTCTTGATAGCTGTACTCCCAGGACTCGGGGATAAGCTGCACGCCTGCCCGTTCATAAACCATCCATCAAAACTCAATAACAGAAACCAGCAGCATCTTCTCTCACACCAGATGTTTCCTATCCCTGCACCTCCATCACATCCTGCTCATCAGCCTCACACCTCATCAGACTGCTTCTGTCTGACTCATCAGCCAGATGATTGTGTCATAAAAACAATAACTGACACCTAGCATATTTAATTTTCAGTGTTAGATACAGGGGGAAAACTACTACAACCTTTTTTTAACAGCCTGTGTTATGTGATGTCCTGCTTCTCCTCGGGGCTTTAAAGTGTCCCCCCTTAAGGAGCAAAAATGTGTAAACGTCTGCACATATACAAAGGATGATACCAAGATATCTGCCAGCCATGCACTACATGTCCCAGTTACCATGGAGATGAGTTCATGGGGGAGATTTTGGCAGCGCTCTAAACCTCCACCTAACACAATAGTTCCTGCTCGCTACAAGGAGGCATTACTCATATTAAACAGAGCCTGTTCGCTCAGGCCGCCTCTGCTGCTGTCACACACATCACCAGCCCATAATCCGCTTTATCATGACAAATGGAAGCTCCCAGTCCCAGCGCATCATGGTCAGACAAAAATAAGCGAGGCTGGGCTCAAAACAGACTGATAGCCACGCAGTCCTACCGCTGATAACATCTCAAGCAGTTAGTGCTGTTGGCAGTCTGGTGATTAACGGCTATTTCAACTGTAAATTCAGCATCACCTCTGGCTCAGGAGCAGGGCTGCCACCTTAAATGGGAAAAGTAATGGAAACCTTGCCAGTGGCCCCGTGCCTGGGGAACACAAATCAAGCAGGGGGTCCGGGGGCCTCACCCTATGAGATTAAATGTGTCGGACAATTCATTTCCTGCATTCTGTTGTTTTAAGCACCATTTTCAAAGTCGTCTGCTGCTCTCAACATGAATGTAAGGGAAACAAAGTGCCATAAGAGTAAAGCACAGCTGCATCAATTATATTAAAGATTAAACTATTTTTGTATATTTAAAAGAAGCAAGAACCGACAAATAAACTAAAATAGCACTGTAAAATAAATCTAATTTTAACCTTCAGTCCAACACCTTTCATGTAGGATGGGGCAGCCTACGCTTTGCACGTTTAATTTCCACCATGTGGGTTATTGGTTATTTATTTTTGACATTCCAAGCATGTGAAAAGCTAAGATTAAGCATTAAAAAACAGAACAAATCATGTCCCTTATTGATTTTGTAAGGGTCAGTGTGTTTTATTTTCAAAACGCAACAATCACGTATTACACAGGACAGGTGGCAGCCCTGCTCAGGAATGATCTTCATTTTCAAAGTTGGTGTTGAATCTAAGGGTGAAGATCCTATTGTATGTGCTTGAGTAGAAAATGCAGATATGTCTTTAAAGATGCAACAAAAGCCCCCGTGACTTAAGCGCTCTGAGTGGAAGAACATAGGAGATTAAAAGTCAGCAGCAGTGGAGAACTCTGGCCCCATCTCCTGGACGATAACACCAGGCAGCACAAGATCAAATTTAATGAAGAGAAAATAAAAATACGAGCACAGAGCAAACACACAGCTGCCATACAAAGACAGAGAGCAATAACAAAACAGTTTTCAACGTGGCCTGCAAACTCAGTGGAGCGGAAGTGTAACTCAAGTAAATTACTAATACCTCACAACTGTACTTGTGAATGTACTTTCTACCACTGGATAGCAACTTCTAGTTACTACTCCAGAGTAAGTGCAGTTTTTAGCTCTGTTTTGAATGTATGCTGTTTCCATTTTTTCCCTCTACTTTCTATCCAGTCTTCATTTCAGTCTTTGTTAAACATTTGGGGAAAATACAGAGGCATGGCTTTAACAGAATCCATTTTATAAAAGCCAAGAAGGAACAGTTAGACAAAGGCAGCTCCTGAAAAACTACGCATGCTTTCTGTAAATCCATCAAGGTTGGATTTTAGTCAGTGTCTGTACTTTTTAAAACACTATGCCCTAATCTTTTTTTAGATAATGCAATGCCATTTTTTAAATATCTTTTTAAATCTTAAAAATCTCTCTTAAATCTCTTTGAATCTTTTTAAAATCTTTAAATCTTTTTAAAATCTAACTTTTAATTCAAGGTCAGGTTACAGCATTCGTTTTATGTCTGTTCTAATTCCTGGCATTCATTTTATTTTATTGACTTTTATTTAGTGATTTTTACCTTTTTTTGTTTGATTGTTTTATTGTTGTAGTTTTTAGTCTTTCAACATTTATTTAATAGTTGGGGTTTTTTTTGCTATGTGAAGCACTTGAGGCTGCATGTTTGTATGACAGGTGATATTGAAGTTTATGTGAATATAAAATATATAAATTAAAAGTGTTCTTTGTTATCTTGGAAGGAAAACAGTGGGTATATTTTTTAAAATTTGTTGGTCATTTTTATAAATGGAAGTTTTTTTAATAGTGGGGACTTGTATGTATATCCAAATGCAGAGGAAATGCAGATTTTCTTCTATGGCACAAAACAGTTATGTTACCTGATGTGTAGCCAGGACAGCATGGGCGTCGTCCCACCACCAAACACCCAGACAGTGAAGAAGACAATGAGCAGCGTGGTGGTGAACATCATCTGGCGGGCGTAGGTGGCCGTGTCCCGGATGGCCAAAGCGAACGCCATCGCCCCGCGCAGACCTGAAGCGGGTCACACCCAAAAATCAGTCACCATCAGTCACATTAGAGCCGCAAAGATTGGTCAGTTATTGAGGGAATGACACGATGAGGGGAAAGACAATCTCCGTACCTGCAAACATCATCATGTGCTGGAAGTTTCCCTTGATCTTGTGTCTTCTGCCGAGGTTGAGAAGGAAGGACAGCGGGTAAATGTTGAAAGCTCTTCCAATGAATATGGCAATCTGACAGGCAGGTTAAGACTGAACAGTTAAATGCTGGAGAGATTCATGGAGCAGAATGTACATGTAAGTGAACTTCATAGTGAAGCAGGAAAATCTTTCTTAAAATGATCTGATTATCTTTTTGTCCATGAATAGCTCAAAACTCTGGTGTGTCTTCAGGGACATCACAGCAGTCTCCAAATCCTCAACTATGACCTGATTCTGCAGGTGTGGAAATATTTTTATTCTGCAGGAGGGGTAATCCCAAATGGAAACAGACAAACACAAGCTTGTTGTTCCCCAAAAGGATACAAAAGCGCCGATGATGAAAATAGGGCTGAAAATGTGATTCTGGAACGTGAACAGAGCCAGACCCATGTAGGAGAAGATGAAGTTCTCAGCCAGGAAGTGAAGGACTTCAAAGAGCTGCATGGGAAATATAATATTCATCAAGAATTCAGTTTAGAAACATGTAGATACGCTGCAAGATTAAAACTAAAAATCCACAGAAAAAGCCTTAAAATGGGGGGTAACGGGGATTTCACAGAAGTTTTCTCACACTGCAGTGCTTATAAAAACTTCTCTGGCTGGTTCCCTGAGCTAAGCACTGCATCTATTCCCTCAGAATCCAGAAAAGCTTTGGGAGTTGTTTTTCTTTCCTCTCCCAGGCTGACAGAGCGGCAGGCTGCCATGATTTCAGCACTGACTGCATTTATGTTGCTCTAAGTGGGAGGCACAGGATGAGGGAAATGCAAGAAGAAGAACTGTCACCATTGTTGTTATCTAAGTGAAGCACTCTGACCCTCCCATTGTAATGTGCATGTGTAGCTTTCTTTGAATCGGCATAACCTGCAAGCATACTTGGAACACTTATCCCAAAATGCTGTCTACGTGCTAATCTGCACCCTGTCCTTAAGACTGACCCCCCTCTGGGAAACTAAACAGTCGTGTCAGGAGGGATGTCCTCAGACAACCCCGATTAAGGTCACAGCAGGCTGATCGTGGAGCCATCTGGCACCGGGGCCCAGCACCCTGTTCGTGCTGTCACGGGGTTCAGAGCAGTCCAAAATAAAATGGGGCTGTGTGTGCAGGAAGTGGTCAGATGCTACCTGCTTGGTGCGTTTTGTGGACTCCGCAGAGAGGTTGTTGTAGGTGTAGTGAGCCTGTGTGATGCCACAGAACAGCACGGACACAACGCCTGTGGGACAACAGACACAAACACACATTTAGGAGCCTTAATGCAAACTCAGAGTGCACTTTTCAGGGTGGGCTGTATAATGTGGATATGTAATCAACCCTGCACCCATTAAGAGACATCAGACGCAGAGATTAGCTTTTTCAGTCCTCTCGTTGCGTTGCTACTGTGCGTTATACTATCTGTTAATTTCATCTGCTGCACATCTGCTGCATAATCTGTATTTAAGTCCCTGTCACATTTCATTTGCATAACAGACAGATTGAGTTCTCTGAGGATGGTTTACCAGCACTTAGTTGAAACTGCTCATAATTACATTATTCAGCATCATGGAATTTAACAACTCTGTCGAGATCTAATGTGCGTGTGAATGATTGTCATGAACTCGAAAAGGTTGAAAACTATGTAATGGCTAAAGACTGTTTTGAAAGACCACCCTCTCTTGTAAAGGGAAACTCATAAAGTTGATAAAAAAAGTGAAGATATGTTGGCCTCTGCTGCTTTAACTTGGACCACTCTTTCCTTACTCTATTTTAAGTCAACCAACTTTACAGAAAGCAACACTAAATCACTGAGGTACCTCTTTAAATTTCTGTTACAGAGAAGTAAAATAATGTTACAAATCCAAAAGATGACAACGTGTGAAAAAATGATGGAATAGCTGAATTAAAGTAGTGCTGTTTGGTGTTTTTTTAATTATCTTTTTTGGATGTTTGCATCTAAATACTACTACTACTACTACTACTACTAATAATAATAATAATAATAATAATAATATAATAATATCTATCACAAAGTGTTTTCCAAGGTGAAGAAAATACATATAATTTGTATTTAACCTGTACTCTGGAACAGTTAGAAGGCCCAGACTAGCAGACCTGAGGGGCCTATTTGGGCAGTACGTTGTGAGAAGCTCAGTTATATACTCCGGTGCCAGATCATTAGGAGCCTTGTATGTAATTAAAAGAAATTTAAAATGTATTCTAAAAGAGAGAAGGGAGGGAAGCCAAAATAGGTGTGATCTATGAGGATTGTTTTGTCTTGGTCAAAAGTCCAGCTGCTGAATTTTGAACAATTTAGAGCTTGATTGTTCAGGCAGGGGAACAAGGCATTACAGTAATCAAGGTGGGAGGACATAAGAGCAGTGACCTACATTTGGAGATATTTCTCAGCTGGCAAAAACAAGACTGGACTAAATTCTTCACCTGCTGCTTCAGAGTCAAATTACTGTCCAGAATAACACCCAGGATTTTTTTACACCTGATTTTATGTTCACCTCTTCGAGGTCTTTAATCATTATCTAGAAGTGCCACATAAGTCAAACACAACCAGACTTGCTTTAGACTGTAGAATTAAGAATCTAAAGCCAGTAGAGTTGTTTCTGACTTAGCATTTTTTGGATATACCATGACGTGGATGACACAATCAACTGAACAGCCTCTATTTTCTAGTGTGTAGGAGAACCTAAGGTGGCCTTCAGGTTTTGTGGCACCAAATTCAAGCTGCCACTCCAGCGTCAAAATACAAAAGGCCCTCTCTGGAGACACGTCCTGGGCTACTGTAGAAACATGGCTGTGAAACATGTCATGCTCCGTGGAGAAATGCCATTTTAGGCTGCCGAAAAAACAATTCTTAGCTTCAAGTGACTACACACTGATACACACATAGTTATGAATGTTACATTCCATTCAATACATCCTTCTAAATCCCACACTGGTATTTACGTCAGATTGACGTCAGATAGAAGTCTGATATATGCAGACTTCCTCTAGCCTCCTGACCACAGCAGTCTAGTGCCTGCTTCCCACACTGAAACCACTTCCTTCGCAGCAGTGCCCGACACAGCTCACCTGTGAACCCGCAGGCTTCAGCCAGCAGGAAGGTGCTCCAGGACATGAGGAAGAAGAGGGCCGTCTCCAGCAGCGGGAAACAGTGCAGTTTAGTGAACTTGGTGACGTGGGGGTCGAGTTAAAGACACAAAACTGGTTTGGATATTTACTAACCACAACAACTACACACCAACTGTTCCTACTGTTCATAAAAACTCAAATCAATCTGGACATTAGGCTTCCTGTTTGTAAGTTCACTTTAAAATAGGTATCAGAGAAGGATATGAGAGCGGTGACGACTCCTGTGGCTGCACCCATCACAAAGGAGCCACTGAAAATACCCAGGAAAACCCCCACGGACTTGAAAAAGGCTGAGGCGTCAAACATGTGTGTGTTTGCTCCAGTGGGCTGGTAAGCCACAATAGACCTGAAACACAAAAATAAATGAATAAATAAATAGGAAAATAATTACCCTGCCTATTATTTGTTTATTTATTTGCATTTTACAAGATGGACTAAAATAAGTGATGATAAAAAAAATCTCTAGTAGCAGCTGATTTATAATTCTCCAGTAGAGGGAGGCATAGTGCCATCTGTCTGTGGAGAGGAGCAGTGATGCAAGGCGGCTCTGCTCTGTCTCACACTTCAGTGTTGAATTTCAACATCAGGAGGGAAAAGCAGCTCAAACCACACACACAGGGGGAAACATTTATCTGGTGGAGAAGGAAGGAAAGTGTCGAGTTTTGCAGATGCTGGTTCGATAAGGCAGAAATTCAACTTACGAGGAGAGCACAATGGCCACTGCGTCATTCATTACGCTTTCCCCAAACAGCAGAGCGTACAGATCCCCATCGGCATGGAGCTCATTAAAGATGGCCAACACTGTCACTACACACAGAGATGAAAGACAGAAAAGCATTCAGACATCATCTACTTTTACACATACAGCCATAAACTGCAACACATAACGCTGGCTGACTGTCAGCATGTGTCGTACCTGGGTCTGTGGCAGAGATTATTGCACCAAAAAAAAGGCAGTCGGTATAGTAGAACTTGTCAGTCAGCTGTCCAACCACTTGCATCAGTTTGACCACACCGTACATTAGATTCCTGAGGACGGATGTCCAGGAGAGAGGAAAACAAAAAGGTACATTATGTCTGATCATTAAAGGGACAGTTCAGCCCAAAGTCAAAAAATACCTATTTTCCTCTAACCTGCAGTGCTATTAATCAGTCTAGATTGTTTTGGTGTGAGTTGCTGAGTGTTGGAGATATAGGCTGGAGATGATGTAGGCACTGACGCTTCCATCTCTCTGTCAACTCTGCTAAATTTATGCTAAATTTATGCTCTTGTTTGCGGTGCTTCTTCTGGTTGGCTTTGAGTCACGATCGGGATAAGGAAATTAACTCATCAGTCTATAAACTCTCCTCCTGCTCCTTCTGCTAGCGAGCCAGGTTGAGGTTTTCAAATGTGAACATCAGTAAACATTGAGGAAAAGATGAAGAATATGAAAGAAAACCCGGTTAGAAAACCCGGTCTTGCTGGATCACTGCTTTACACGGTGCAAAGTGGAGTTGCCTGTGTTGAGGAGTAGCGCCCATATGTTAAGATGTGTGGACAGTTAAATCATTCCACAACCAGAAACCATGGATTACCAGGACCATCCCGAAACACGGACAGTTATAAAGCAGCAGCCAATAATGTAAGATGCAAAAAGGACTAAATGACACATGCACATGTTAAAGGAGCTGACGGGATCATATTTTACTAGAGTTGTACCCTGTATGATGCCAAAAGGAAGGAAGGAAGGAAGGAGGCGTGCATCTACTGCTAGCTCACCTAGCACTGCTGAGCTAGCTAAAGCCTCGTTTCCACCAAGCAGTCCAGTTCAGTTCAGTTAAGTTTGTCTCACACAAGTTATTTTAGCGTTTCCATTGTTAAAAGTGGTGGATAGGGGCGTCAGTAGCGTAGTGGATAGTGCCGGCACCCCATATGCAGAGGTGATGCCTCCAGCTCACAACCATTTGCTGCATGTCTATGGCAAGCCGTTTTAACATTTAATCACTAAGTCCGACTATCCGGAATTACCATTATAGATATCTGTAACGTCATTTTGACTAGTAGTAATGTCATTGTGACTAGTATGAATTTTAATTACAGATATCTGTAACGTCATTTTGACTAGTCAAAACTGAATTCAAGATATCTACAACGTCATTCTGACTATCTGAAACTCAATTCAAGATATCTAGAAAGGACCATGTAGATATCTTCAATTGATGATAATTAAAGATATCTTGAACTTGAATTATGACTAGTCAAAATTAAATTGTAGATATCTCAGACTGGAATTACAGATATCCACAATTCAGTTGCAGATATCCACAACTACATTGGAGATATCTATAATGACAAACCCCATACACATGAATGGCAAAAATAGTTTGAATCTTACTAGTCAAAACTGAATTACAGATATCTGTAATTAGAGTTTTGACTAGGCAAAATCTAATTACAGATATCTTGAATAAGAGTTTTGACTAGGCAAAATTATGTTGCAGATATCAGTAATGAATATCCAGTCTAGCGATTAAATGTTAAAATGGCTTGCCATAGCATGTCATCCCGCCACTCTCTCTCACTGCCCCATTTCACTCTCTCCTGTCAATTAAAAACGGACTGAAAAAATAATCTTTGAAAAGTGGTGGATGGTACCATTAGAACTGACCCATTCTGTTTTTTCATCATTCATCGATTGAGGTACTTGGCACACCTGATCTGATACAAAAAGGTGGAACTGGAAACACTGCAGTCCTTTGAATGGTCTACAGAAAATCGCCGCTCTTGTACAAACCCACTATTTTTAAATATCCTATCGACTGCAACAGAGAGTGTCAACGCTCCAGCCTGTTCTTCTCTGATTATTTCGGTGTGCTACCCTGTAGCACTGACGATCAGCAAGGTGCAGGCGTTCCTATGCCTCCCTGTAAAGAGGACATACAGCCAGAGCTGGATGAATCTGGTGACAACCCTGCCTGCATTTAATACTGTCTGCGGTGGAAACATTAAACAGATCAAAGGTTTAGGTACATGTCCGTACAGGCTATGTACCAGTTCTAAGGATGCTATACCAAAAGTGTTTGGTGGTATTGCAGCGAGATGTGACAGCTCAGCCAAGGAGGACACCATTTATGTTTACATCTCGCGCTGTCACGAGCATGAGCCTCTTGTCCATGAGTTGATGCACGCTTCCTTCTGCGCGGTGATACGGTTGGCTGGTGTAGTTTAGTAGTTCCTATATGAAACTGCTCACATCAAGGTCTGTGGATTATCTTGAGTAACTGAATCATGATTTCTGGAAAGAGACTGCTGTCGAGTTTTTCAAATTCTTTTTTTGCTTTGAGCACCACAAGCCAAGTGCCATCTGGCTCCATTATATTGGAGAGAAGGCAGACATCTCTAAAGCCGATATCTCCAACACTCAGCAACTCACACCAAAACAAGTTATACTGACATATAGCTCTACAGGTGAGAGGGAAATTATGTATTTTTCATTTGGGGGTGAACTGTCCCTTTGAGTTCCTGATTCTAAACTGGCATCTTATAAACAGAAGCTGGACACTGACCCAATGACAAAACATGAGATGGCAGTGCCAAGAAACGCGTAGGTTATAATGGAGCCCAGATTCCTGAAGAAGTGTCTCTGGAAAAGGAAAAAGGAGAAACAGATGAGGAGGTTAAAGAGGAAAAGGATATTTCATGTTCACGTTTTTAAAAAAAAAAAATTAGCATTGCAAAAGTGTTAAACACTTAACTTATTTGACTTTGCTTTCACTAAACAAATGCCTTTTAACACAAAAAAATCAACAAAGGCTCCGGGTCAATAACGGCTACGGGTGGGCGAGTGACTCCCTGTCAAACAAGACTAGAAACACAAACACATATTCAGCTGTTTGACTGGTTGTAAAACAAACAAGCAGCTCAACATAAACATATCTCCAGATCACTTCCATAGCCGAGTAGAAGTATCTAAGAAACAAAAATGCTGGTCCAGAATTCTCAAGGAAATGTGCCTTTTTTTCTCAGCGACTGTCAGGAGTGATTTATGTAAAATAAAACACAAAAGAATCAAACAGAAAGGACGAAAGAATACTGTGCAGATTATGTTCAGGACGTATATGACAGCTCCTCTGTGGCGGCACAGTCGGACGGCACACAGATAATTATGCCAAAATTTGCACATCAGTTACAATACGGTTTGGCGGCAGTGATCTAAAGCAGACGATTAACTGAGTTGACAAGTTAACGACCAAAGAGGCACACAAACATTAGAGCCTCTGTCTGTCTCATTGAGGTGAAAGCTGTTAACATTGTGTTTAAAATGAACTCCCACTGCAGCAGATGATTTAAGAAAACAGCCTTTTACGACCTGCTCCTTCCTGTTTCCTGAGGGACGGTTGTTTGACTCAGCAAATTCCATCTCAAATTACTATTTGACTAGGAAAACAAAAAACAAGACGTTCAACACAGACTTGTGTAGGAGCTATAAACTGAGATACATTTTTAACAACCAGCTCGAGGCTTGTGCTCTAAGAAATTGAGATCTAACAGCTGGCACAGATTAAACAACGACATGCAGTTTATTTATGCTGACACAATACGTGGAGAGGTTGTGTATTTTAATTTTAACCTACAATCTTCGTGATTGATTAATCGTATATCAAGCAAAAATGTGATTGAAAATCTTTGGGTTTGGGAGTCTTGGTGGTCAAAACAAGCAATGTGACGTCACCTTGGGCACTGAGAATTTGTGATGGGCTTTTTTTTTAATTTATAGACTAATTGATTAATCTATAATGACACTAATAATTAGCTGCAGCCCTACAGTCAGCTACATACATATTGACAGGACTAAAGCTTGTCAAAAATCCATACTCACACTGGAAAAGCGACGAAACTATAAGCATAATCCAACCACTCAGTATGCAGACTAATTAAGCTCCATTTTTGGGTGTGCTGGTGGTGGACACAATTAACCCAGAATGAAATGCACACAGAAAATGGAGGAGCTGCTCAAAGCTGGGAAAAAGTGGGTCGTGATGAACCAGCTGGAAAGAGCTTGGAAAACAGAAAGTATTAAACATAAAGACAGAGAATAGGCTCGTGCGAGATGAACTGCGCCTCGGCGATAAAGTGGACAAGCTCAGGTGGCAGCAGCAGGTGGCAATGACAAAAAACTGCAGTCAAGTCGCACAGTTTCCAGCAGCCTGTTTAATCCTTCTGTGGTTAAAACCTTTATTACTAGGCTATTATTATCAACCACTCCAAATGTGTTTGTTAAAAGTTAAATTTTCATTGCAAAAAAGCAAAACGTGGTGCAAAATGTGGTGTTTGCTGTCAAAGCCAGGTGTCTCCCATCATACCCTGGGTCTTGCAGCTGGCTCTAAAAACTGCCTCCACCTCGACCTCATGAGGTCATCATTGCCCACAGTTGTGTAACGTCAAAGTAGGTCAGGATCAAATCGGACACAAGTCTTACCTGCAAGCTTTGTGTACCAATTGCCGGTGATTGACTCTGCGCAGGAACGAGCCTTTACACTGTATAAAATCAGTATGTCGTATAAACTGTAAAAAATATCTATGTGTTGTGGATCTGGGACACAGACAAGAGTCTACAGTCTGGCGGTGGCTCTGTGAGACTTTATACCTTTGAGCTAAATGCCAACTTTACCATGCTAACAAGCTAACAATGACAATGCTAACATGCTGACGTTTTGCAGGTTTACCATGTTAGCTTCACATTTTCTAATTATCACTAAACACAAAGTACAGCTGAGGCTGATAGGAATGTGAGTTTTGTAGGTATTAAGTCATAAACAGGAATAAACAAGCCTGAATTTGCAATAGCTGCGACCGCGTATGCTCATGTATTTCGTTTTTTTGGACTGACCGACCAACCAACCGACAGAGTGAGCTAGCTTGTCGCGGCTAAAGATATGAGCAGATGGTGGCGCTAGATGGAAGGTGAGGAGATCCCCAAAGTGAATAGGATACATCCTCTGGGCACGATGAATGTCAGTAGACAGTCTCGTGACAATTCATCCAATAATTGCTGAGAAATTTGACACATAGCATAAGCAACACTGCAATCCCTGCACCATGCCACTGGTTAGCATGGCTAAAAAAACATAATTAAAACTCAACCTCTTCACTGTAACCCAAGGTCAGATCCTTATAAGATGCTCTTCACTGTAGCAAAGCACAAGGGCACTCTCCTTAATCATCTGACCTCCTTGATATCATCCATCACTGTCTAATTGGATAAAGCTGAGGTTCGCCCTCACAATGAGAACATAGATTAGATGTCACCAGCTGTTTAAACACATTTCATTCTCCGTTATTTCATGATCGGGGCACTAAAGCACCTGTGCTAGGAATCTACAACACATAATTCATACATAGAAAGCACCACCTGCTGTAGTCGAATCCACATACTGTAAATATGTTGATGGATTAACAATGACAAGCACAGAGCCACCCTGAATACAACAAATCTGTTGCGCTACAACAATTGAAAGCAGAACCTGCTCATATTGTCAGCGTCAGCCGTTTTTATTTGTCGGTGCAATGCCAGAGAGGAAACGAAAGACATCTGCTCTGGACTTCCCCTCAAAAGGGCCACTTATGTTCAGTCAACACTGAGCGCTCTCAGTACGGCCAATGAGGGTTTTTCTTAGCTAACCGTAGGTCCAATGAGACAGCAGTTTGTGGCAGCAGATATGTCCACCTGGACCACACGACAATATCATCTCACGTTACTGTTAATCATACAAATCCTGAGTTTTACATGGCACGCCTCACCTTCTTCAGACTGTACCCAGCGTGGAAGATGATTGGAGGCAGCAATATGTTGAAGAATACTTCAGGGTCAAACGTCACCTGGAAAAGATGAGAAATTAAAAGAGTTCATTAACAGTTCACTAAATCTGAACTGAGGATTTGATGCATCGTCCTGATCATTACCTTGCGCAGCATATCATTCTGCTCCACATTGTTAATCTCCCTGGAGTTGATCTCCCCTTTGAGGGTGTACTCAAAGAACTTGCCGCTGACATTAAGCAGCAGGGTGCTGACAGGTCCTTCCTTCAGTGAGCAGCTCGGGGGTGTCTTGTTGTGGTAGCTGGTGGCAGGGATGCCGTACCGCAGAATCACACCTACCAGCAAACCTGCAGAAATCAGTGGAGAAAACAATGACTGTGAGAAAATGTACTGCTTTAGACGTGTTTTCACAGGTGTAGCCTCGGCTGATAAAATGTGGAGCAAACAACCTGCAAATAAATGCCACCAAAATCAATCTCATGCAGTCAATTGCTCGGCACTGGATAATTCTGCAGGTGCTTCTGCTTTTCAAGCCCCCAGGATCAGGCAGTGACATGCGGAGAGCAGCAGAGCAAAGGAAGAAAAATGGGGAGACGGTGAGCAGAAGCTTGTGGGGAGAGCTAAAGCCAGGAAGAAAGGAATGAGGCAGGCAGTTAGAGAACATAAATCCTCTGATCAGACAGGAGTTATCTGCAGGAAGCATGGCAAAGCAAAGCTGCCAGCACTGTGCTCACTCTTTCTACCAGAGAGGGTTAACCTCGAACATCACACTCTGGCTTTGGCCTGACCACACACACACACATACAGACATACACACACAGTGATAGTTCTGCGACAGAAACAGGGGGGACTTTCACTAATTGTTCAAACTCAAACCACCTGTTGTCTCAATTTCTTGCAAAACAGTTCACAAACTTTAGGTTCTTTCCAGCTTGTGGGAAGTTTCAAGTTTTTGAAATAGGGAGTACTATAACAGGAAATTGAGCAGCACTTTTAAGTGACACCACAAACTCATATTAACCTGAATCATTGCTTTGATTGACACAATAACCAAAGTGACTGGAAACAGAGTTTTCTGTGGAGTCTGCTCTTTATACAGCAAATCAATATTGGGACAAGGTTTCCACTTGGCAGCACTTTTATACTGGTTATAGTCCAAAATAAAAAAAAAACAGTGTTCTCTGACACAATATGGTTTAAATTTTGTCATATCACACTGAATCCAACATAATAATATTTCTCAAATCATGGAGTTCAAGGTTTTCATTTTAAATGTTAAAGGAACAGTGTGTAAGATTTGGTGGCATCGATTGGTGAGGATTGCAGATGCAATCAGCTCAAACTTCTACCAGTTAGGATTTCCTTTAGTGTTTTCTGTCCAGGAGGGTTTTACTGGGAGGTCTCTACCTCTCCAAAACAAACGGATCAGGTGATTTTTACCGGTAACAATATCGGACAAAGCAGTTTGACGTTACAAATCAGTGTTTCTCCGACACCGTTCGACTCGTTACAGACGCTCACCTGTTTTCTCTGATAACCTAAGATCCAAACGTTCAGGAGGTTTTTACGGGGAGCCGAATTATCCACAGAGGCCTCTTCCTCTCCAAAACAAATGGACCAGGTGATTTAAACCAGTAAAAACACTGAATAAGGCGTTTAAACGTTTCACGTTTAAAAAAATCTGTGTTTTTCTGACACCGCTCATCATGGAGGGCCTGCTAACTACGGTGGCCAGATACATGGCATCGTAGATACATGGCAATGCAACATAATCATCTGCGTAGACGAGGACCCTCTCCCTACGTAGATATAAGCAGCTCATTCTAAGGCAGGGGTAGCCAACCTGGCAATGTGGCTCTTTAGCCATTCTTCAATGGCACCCTGTGGCTTTAAGAGAAAAAAAAATCATATGGGAATGAATAACAGATTTTTTTTTTTTAGCGTTTAATTTTCATTTAACATTGTTGTACACCTAAATAAATCACGCACCTGTGCACCAAATAAAAAAAAAAGTTTAAACATTTCGTCGACTAAAATATGCTTCAAACGTCTATGGCCTGATGTCTTTTTCTCCTAATTTTGGCAAACCTCAAGAGTAGTGGCTCTCTAGCTAGGCTAGCTATCCAGAAAAGTAAAGTTTCAGAGGAGAACAGAGAATTTGATAGTGTGTAGACCGCTTCATTTGCTTTTACCACCAGCTCTGCAAAGTTAAAGACCCATATAATCATAAATCTAGTTTAATCATAAACTAGTAATGTTCATTGGCTAATTTAGACTTAATAGTCTGTTAATTTCATTATCAAAATATGTTTTGTGGCTACAGACAGATTTTGTTTTCATTATTTTTGGCTCTTTTGATAGTAAAACTTGCCGACCCCTGGTCTAAGGTAATGAAAACACAATGGTTCAATGATTCTTATTTTCAAGTGATTATAAAGTAAAGAAAACATACTTATTATATTATATTCTGACACACTGGGCCTTTAGTTAATGTTTATAACACATACTGCATTGTGCACATAAGCCAAATGATGAGTCAAACGACAGAAACAGTAAAGCTCTGCTGTAACATTACTGTGAGTTTTTGTTCATGACCTACTGTCAAGACATGGCCCTCGTGTGAAGCTGGAAAAACCACCAAAAAGAGTTTTATTTTAGGCGTCAAAAAAAACAAATCAAAGTCTGTCTTCTTCATGTGACATCTCTGGTTAATAAGTGACATTTGTAGCAATGAGTGACCAGAAACATTTTGATAAGACATGTGGAAAACAAAAATACAGACACGATTTTGAGACATTACACTGCACACATTGTGGCAGTGGTGACCAACTCTGGTCATGTTATCTGATCACGTAGTCAGATGATAAAAAACAGACTTTGTTTTTGTTCTACCCGCCACCCTCCTGCTGCCAGAAAATTTAGTTAATTGATCTCTGCTAAGGCTGTGAAGCATTTTAGTCTATTCGGTGAATGCTCAGTGAACATGTGGATGTCCCTGTAGGAATAAACATAAACTCACTGGCACAGATACACATGCAGAACCCAGCTGAAGACAGGTTTACAACTGTGATGAACTGGTTACCTTTACGTATCTGATACTGTAGGCTTTATCAGCCTTTTCAAAGATGCATTATGATGCTGGTTAGATATGGGACAGTAGTCTTGTAATAAATGCACTTTGAACAGCCAGATAAATGTGGACTGTGAGTACATACAAAATGTGTATTTCATGGGGGGGCGGGGGGGGGGGGAACAAACACAATACAGCATACATGGGCGGACCAAGAGACAAAAGGCCCCTGGGCACAGATATGCAAAAGGCCCCACCACCACAACTAGGGGCCATACACATACCGTGTTTTTGGCGCCCTCAAATTCATAGTTTTCAGTGTAGACCAGAGCCAGAGCAAAGCCAGAGCAAAGCGAGAGCAACGCCAGAGCGGCTCGCACGCATTCCAGAGCACCTATTTTTCAAGGCGTGATGGCTGCGTCCTGACATAAACCATGACATTCAACATTTGGAATGCAGCAGCACGCACTGCATATCATGTGACAAGGACCAACCAATCACAGGCAACAGATATTTTTCCCTTCTTCCCTAAATATCAGTTTGTGATAAATATGGAGGAGAAGTTGATCGTGTTAGTGCAGGGCTACCCAGAGATTTACATCCGTCCCACAGACGATAGGCCCCAACACTTCTAAACAGCGCTGCACTCAAGATTTCAGGTGAATAGGCTATGATATGGTGCTTATTAAGGTTGCTTAGGGACCTAAGACGCAACCTGCTGCCACGCTCTTGAGAGCTGGCACAAAAAATAGGCGCAAGAGTAGCTCCCAGCGTCTGACCTCACGATTTGCAGGCGGTTAAAGACACGGCATGTGTACGGCCTCCTACATTTGCATCTCCTTGCAGTCATTAAACATCTTTTCGTGATTTTGTGTATCTTCATAGTTCCTTTGCAAATCTTTATTGTCATTTTGAGCCTTTTCCTGGTCGGTATGTTACAGTAATTTGAGTGATATTTTGATATGAATGCCAGAGGAGGCCCTGACACTCTGGGCCCCTGGGCTTCAGTAATCCATCCATGACAGCATATTATCACTATATTTAGCGTGGCAATATTGTATCGATACACAGATGCCAAGTATCACATTATTTATTACATAAATTATTAACACTACAAGTTAAACTTTTGGTAGCCTAATAAACCCAATTGCTTTTATCAGTCCACAAGAAACATTTTGCTGTTATAAAGATGATTGATGGGAGATGAACAGGCTGAAAACTGTATTAGATAAGACAGATGTTGACAAAGTTCTCCTTTGGGGTCATAATATGCAGCTGAAAAAAGGTAATAAATGTTATGGCAATACGTTTAAAATCACAATAATATTGTATCACGGGGCTCCTGTATTTAATATCTTTTTGTCATGTATGCCCTCTTTTCCTCATTGCCTTGCTGAGTACTTTGAAAGCTTAAAAGATGCTGTAACAAACACTTAAACATAACATTTTATAAGCCATTTCAGGAGGGTGCTATACATGTGGTCTACAGCAACAACTGTATAAGATGTCATTTTATATCCTAATGGTATCATGAGATAAAACAATATGCATTAGGGTTGCTATAATCTAGTTTCTCGCACCACAGACAGAGAGTATAAGTGCCCTCAGATATGTCAGGATACTGATTCCCAGTCAGTCAGGGATAAAGCTGCACATGCAGCAGCCTGGTGGAGAGTAGACGAGGCTGAGCAACCGACAGCACCTTCTAGAAATTAGCACTGGCCCAGCCAATTAGGAGCAATGTGAGCTGGTGGAAATGCGGAGGCGCGTCGGTGCATCTGTTCAGACTTAAATCATGTGTGTGTATCTCCAGCTTTATCTCCTGATCGCCTCAGTGCAGCCGCTGTTACAACCACCAGGGAGACTGAATCATGCAAAGCCTGCGGGAAGGTGGTGTTAGTGGTGGTGGTGGTGGTGGTGAAGGAGAGAGTGTACGTGTTTGTGTATATAACCTCTAATCCTCACCGTAAATCATTGCCAGTCCGGTTTCGTGGAGGAAACGGACCCGTCTGTGCTTGAAGAGCCATATGGTGAGGATCGTTAAGGTCAGCAGTAAAATGAATGTCAGCAAATTAACGCTGTCCTGTCGGTGACTTTCCTCAGCCTCCTTCTCGGTGGCAAGTTCTTCTATTCCGCCGTCCTCCGCCTTCAGTCCTGACACCGCGCTCAGTAATATCCAAACGGGCATCATGGTGTCCAGCGCGGCGAAGGCTCCGCTCCGCTTCGGCTGTCGGAGAGCGTCCATGGTGCAGGATGCTGCTGCTGCTGCTGCTGCTGACAGCACAGCGTCTCTATGCCATGTCACTGCTGGAAGGTACACACAGCTGAGCCGAGTGGGGAAACAATCCAGTGCTCGCAGATCGTACACTGGCGAGTTCAACCTTTTAAAGGTACACTGCGCGGTGAAAAAAGGCGAGGAGGGCGCTCCGGAGTGAGACTGCGCTGCCCTTGTGGAAGAGACCAGATCACACTGAGGCTCAGCCTGGCCCCCAAGTCGGCTCCGAGTCAGCCTACTGAGTCATTGTCCTGATATTTTGATGAATGTGCAGTTCAGTGCTGGGTCCGCTTAAAAACAGGAAATTCACATGGGATGTAAAAGTCCAGGATTCTGCAAGATTCAAGTACCCGGTTCAGATAGTGTGGCCTCTTAGGGTGACAGGTGGGATCACACCAGGGCCACAGCTGGAGGGGGGGCGGCAGGAGGGGACCAGACAGAGCAGTATTTTTTTAGTATCCTGTAAGACTTTAAAGGGATAGTTCAGATCTTTTAAAGTGGTACATGTAACCAGTGATGTCTGTGCGGTGTTGATAAGAAGAGGCCCAGGCCATGGATCCCGTTTATTCCTGACAGCAAGAGGTAAAAACAAAATCCTCTGTCAGTTACAACCATATTAACTCTAGCCCCTCTCCCGTGGAGTACAACAGCGAAAGAGCAGCCATGTTGCATTCAATTTAGTACAATACAACACAGAAAACATACCTGACAGCAACAGGCAAAGACAAAATCCTCTGTCAATTATGACCATATTAACTCTAGTGACACAGGAATATGTTGTCATAAAATTAACTTATAAACAGCTTAACAGTGCTTAAACACAGAAATTACCACAAGAGCAATGTCGCTTACCTCTCCCATGGAGCACAACAGCAAAAAGGGAGAGGTAAGGTGGGAGACACCCGTCTATAGGTGAGGTACCCCCAAAGGTGAACATAGGGATACAGAAACTGAATATCAAACATTCAACATATTGACTATGAAGGCCAAAGCGTGTCGGGTAATAACTGAAAGAAATTTTGTGTAATTATAATACTTAATATTACAAATGTATAGTTGTATAGTTGACCCTGTTACATACGTATCCATAGTCGGTGTATAAGCTACAGTAGATGTCACTCAGTTTGGAGAAGGAGGCAGGAGTATTGCCACCGAAGCTACGCAATGTATACTGCTGTGATTGGGGTATCAACAAAACACATTTACGCCATCTATAAAGAATTAAATAAAATATTTTCACTGCTTTACCGTGCTGTTATATCACTCTCTTCAAAGCCAGACTCCATTGAGAAAAACAGTGATTTAACATCGCCGTACACAGGAGCTGCTGGTCTACTGCTGCATTGATCAGTTAGGGTGTTTGTGTTATTGTGTGACTTTGGTGTATAAAAGGATTCATTTCGGATTCACTTAAGTCACACAATAACATGACCAAATTAAGTGATCAAGGCAGCAGCTCCTGTGTTCAGCATGCTTAAATTACTGTGTTTGTCAATGGAGTCTGGTGGCTTTGTGGAGAGCATATATGGGGAACTGAAGCTGTTAATAGCTTTTTTGTAGGTGGCTAAAACACAGTTTGCCACTTCCCCCATCCATGGTGGTACATTGCTTAGCTTCCGTGTTGGACTCCTGCCTGCTTCTCCAAACTGCGGGCACTTTATGTAATACACTATGGATAAGTACCTCAAACGACCCCACTTCAAAAAATCTGCACTATCCCTTTAAAGCGACACTAATCAATATTTTTATGTCATCAGTGGATCAAATCTGGGACAGTCAACAGCACAGGGGCCTCTAACAGGCTAATCCAGTCATGCCCTGTGCCATCATGTGCTGCACCAAGTGTTGGTGGTTTCACACTGATTTAATGGACTGCTCCACAGCCATATATTTTCCCAGTGAGGTCCACCGCAGTCAGTGCTGCTGTGAGTAAGAAAGGCTGGATGAATGAGGAGGATGAATCTGATGCAATAGAAGCATTTGGAAATCACATGATTTGTCATCACTTTGACACAACCACCTGTTTAAGGGTTAAAGGAAGTCTGGTGAAATGCCAACTTCAAGATAAGTTAACAGGGATTTTACATCTGAATTCTATTAGTGGGCTGTTTACTCTTACGCATTACACTGAATGAAATTTAACACTCATTAACCCTTTACCATACACCACCTGCCCCATTAGTAGCAGCAGTTCTGCAGCATTAGTCATTTGTATTCAACAGTACATCAGTCACTTAACGGTCATGTGGTTACACAAAATGAAAAAGGGATGTAGAGAAAGGTCAGGCTTCAGAGCATCTCTCACAGAAGCATGATGGGGGATTACCTATTATTAGAGTGGCCTAGTGGCTTAAGTTGCGGGCTAATCTGATGTCTGATTGGACATGAGTTACGTGTGGTTTGTTGTGCTTGACTGTGTACTTCTTAACTATATAAGCCCACACTCAAGAAAACTTGCAAATATATAACCAGGCTGGTGTGTAAAACAACACACACTTGCATGTATTACATTATTTGCTTCAGCACTCTTTACAGTACATTTATTAAATCCCATGATATTATTATTTTATATAAGACATTTTAATGGAGCTGGTAAGTTTGTATAAGCAGCTTTTTTTTGTGGCAAAGACAGACAACACCCAGAGAGGTGTGTCCAATGTGTAGATGACGGTGCGTTCAGGGTAGTCTGGTAATTAATAGTTTTCATCTTAGACCTGGGTGACACTCCTCCATGACCGTTGATGCAAGGGATGAGGTCAAATTTAAGAGCACATTATTTTATGATCTGTGGCGCATACGGTGCAACAAGATACAAAAACAGGTACAGAACAAGTTCCACTGTACAAACATATTCTACAATGACAAACATGTCGTGCAGTCAAAGAATAACGTCAATACAAGTGGTGTAAATATAAATACAGACAGTGTAAACAAATGTTAAGTGACGGTGAAGTAAGTAAACAGTTAAGGCAATTTCCTGAGAATATTTCTGTGGTAGAGTATTTGAACTCGCAAATCTTGTATGTCTGCGTTTTTTATTTTATGTACAATAAAAATGCATTAAAATATGTTTAAAATAAAATCTGTTCTGTACTTGGGTCGTTCTTGTTATGCCGCAACATTTCTGTGAGTTATTTCCTCATATTTTCTTTAAAATGCATCAAATATTTGCTTAAATTGTAGATCAAGGTCTTCCTTAATCACATAAACACAGACTACGGCACATTAGAACATTTTTTTATATATATTTAAATATACATTTTATAATTTCTTGGGTGTTGGGGGTGAAGTAATCTATTTCTACAAGAACTATATAAAGTAAAAACATATTTGATGTAGAGGGCTCTTGCAGCCCCTCAGCTCTGGATTTCCTGCCTGAGGATCTGAGGTTTGTTGAATCAGTGACATCTTTTAAATCACTTCTTAAAACTTCTCTGTTCAAAAAGCCTTTTATTAATTTGATCACACTGTTTATTTTATATGTCTTATTTGACTGTTATTATTGTTATTATCATGCATTGTCATCGGTTATTGTATTCTTTTATGTAATTGTTTGATTTGATATACCTCAGTGCAATATACAGGGAAATTGAAAGCCATGAGGGGGGGCACTTGGTCTGTAATAGTGTTTGAGTACTCATGGCAACAGTACTCCCCAATGGCAGTTGCACTGTTTAGAAATGGCCTGTGGAGCGTGACACAAAGCTCAAGGTGTCGACCTGGCTTCTAAATTTCCCAGGTCCCAATCTGCTCAAGGATTCCTGTGATGTGCCAGTACCCCAGATGTACCCTAATCCAAGGTGGGGCCTCCTTGGATCAGACTTGGCTCTGACCTGTGGAGGCATGGACACAGGATCTCTGGGAGTGTCCTGCAGTGTCTGGCACCAGTGCGTTGGTGGCAGATCCATTTAGTCCAGTGGGTTGTGAGGTGGGTTAATGGCACGTGCCACAGATGCTCATTCAGATTGGGATCTGGGGAATTTGGAGGCCAGGCTGATACTTTGAGCCCCCTCACTCTGACATCTCTCCACTTTGTGCATGATTAGGTCCTGTTTGTGCATGTGTGTGTCTTTCGGACCTGTGTGTAACTGACAAGCAAGAGTGAAAACATTGAATTTCTCCTCAGGGGGATTAATAAAGTAAATAAACTTAAAACTTAAACTTAATTTATGTTTGCAGTGTGGCATGGCGCATTATCCTGCTGGGGGGCCACTGCCACTGGGGAGTACTGTTGCCATGAGGGGGGGTACTTGGTCTGCAACAGTGTTTGAGTGGGTGGAACATGTCAGGTGGTATCCACATGAATGCCAGAACCAAAGGTTTCCCAGCAGAACAATGCATTGGAACAAAATATCAAAGTTAATCACTTCACCTGTCAGTGGTTTGAATGTTTTGGCTGAACGGTGAAGTATAATATAGTGTAGTATAGTATAAGGAAAGATTAAATTTCTTCTTGTTTGGTTGATTGGTTAAATGTTGTCAAGTTTTTGCATCTATGTGTGTTTGTTCCCATTCCTGAGAAGCAACAATGGGTGAAATCAAACCAGATTGAAATCAAATATAAACTAATCAACTTATAAAAAATATTGTTTGAGTTTTCTGACAATTAAATACGTCCCTATTTTTATATAAATCCAAAAGAAAGTGAAAAATCTATCATGTTTCCAGAAGTCATGCCGAAATGATGCTGCATATCAGGAATGCCCCACTTGTACCTGAACGCCTCATGAGTACACACCTCCTCTACGTGAGTCCGTCACTCTATCCGAGGCTGTGATTGGCTGTTGTGAGGACTACCCTGACACCCATTGGTTACGAAATGAGGCTGGGAAACAGGAAGCCAAAGAAAAAAATTCTTGTCAACTCAAGTGCTCGTAAGCCCCTGAACCTCACATTTCTTCGTGTTCTCCCAGCTACATCACGGTTAGAAGAACTGGTCTTTCCTGGCCGCCATTGAGAGACCAACATGGGGTGCTTCTTCTCGAAGAAATCCAAAAGGAAGTCGGCTGAAAAAGATGAGCGTACACCGACAACAACGACTGTCGAAACTGCGACGACAGGCAACGCGGTTCCCCTTGGCAACAACACGGACGAGGCACCGAAGCAGTACAGCTGGGATAAGAGAGAAAAGGTAAACGCAAAATAAAGTCATAACATAAAATAAACTCATACCTTATGATAAATGGGAGTCTTCACCAACAAAACTTAGTGTGCTCTCCCGTTTAACATCGTTTAACTTGTGTTTTAAATCGCTTCCAGATAGCTACAGCACATTTCCAGGAGGGGCTGTTAGCTACTTTTACACCTTAAATGCATGAATTAAAATATCCATAGTGTGTGTAACAAAAACATAAACGTTTAGCTACCTCTTATAATGTGTCTACAAGTGTTAGTGACCCTGTCGTACCAACAGTACCGCTTCCTTATGTAGATATCTGCATTTCTAATCTGATTTCCTGAGGTAAACTAACACTGCTTACGTGCTGAGATTGCGCAGCAGCGTTTTATCACGACACCCAGTCCCAAAATATGCAGCCCTACATATTAACTGTTACTCAACCAGGCACAGGATGCATGTAACGCTCATTATATGGTTACAACTCTCCTGAGTTTTAGGCTCAGAGCCTCTCACTGCATGTATCCTGCGTTATCTCATTATCGGATTACAACACTGTTCACTGTTCCGCAGCTGACCAGCACTTGTTCAGACATTACAGGCGTTAACTCACTCAGCGGTGGTTCAACTTCCGTTTTGACTCATGGGATGTTGCACCTAAACTGTGGTCTACCGAATAACACACCACACCGTGCAATATCAGGCTGAAAATAAGTTAGTACACTACCTGAAGTGGTGGGTTGTTAGATTACACTCGTGCAGAAAAAGCCAAACAAGTTTGATATGAGTGAAATACGAAACAAAATAGATACCACACACGACTGGCATAATCATGGCTAACAAGCTTTACCTCCACCCCTCCCTAACACAGACTCAATTTTGTCATTTTTAAGGAGGGCTGGGGGTCTTTAGCGGTAGATAGCAGGTCAACATACATCATCTGAAAGCTGGGAATGTGAAGATGATTTGTTTTTCTAGTTTTTCCAGACATAAATATGTAAACCATGTGTCTTGGCCATTCCCATGCCTGTTTATGTCTCGTAAGTCGTTGAAGTAATTTTTGGGTTGATCTCATTTGTTACTCAGATTTGTTGTTGAATTTAAGCATTTTTTACCACTCCAGAATTTATAAAATGGTCTAATACTCCACCAGAATACAACATTAAGACACCAAGACACTACAGAGAAACGTGTGATCTGGTATCAAAAACTTTTGACATTCGGAGGTGTTTGTAAGAATTACATTTTTCAGTGATTGGATGGTGAGAATATCTGTTCTGGAAACTGATAAGAAACTCCATATTGTAAACCATTCACCCTCTGAAAGCCCGAGGTCTCTAGTTTGTTGCTGTAAACTTTTGATTATCCTAGAGGCCACAGTAGGTCATTTTATACCACAAGGTCAAATTTAAAAAAATTGCTCTCCCTACAACAAAATGGTGTCACACATGAATATCATAGGGCTCACTGAATCTACAAGAGTCTCAGCTTTCCAGTCATACCCAATTTATGCAATTCCAAGACTGTTTAGGGACCCCGGTGTGCAGACATATTCAAACACTATAGGTGAAAATAACAAATTTGTACTGCACGTGAAAAACTGCATGGGACTAGCATCAAGTGGGCATGTCTGTAAAGGGGAGATTCATGAGTTGCTGTAGAACTATTGTCATTCAGATGTCTTGAGTTGAGAGATCAAGGCACCCCTGTGAAAATGGCTATGCCAGTTTTTCCCTCGCCAAAATTTAGCCCGACTTTGGAGCATGAGTTAAAAGGAACAGTGTGTATGATTTAGGGGGATTTATTGGCATCTAGTGGTGATCATTTCAGATTGCAACCAGCTGAAACTCCTTCTGGTTATAATTCCTTCAGTTGTCTTTTAGCGAAAGCCGAGTTATCCACAAAGGTCTGCTCCTCTTCAACACAAATGGACCAGGTGATTAAAACTTGTAAAAACACTGAATAAAGCAGTTTCACATAACAAATCAGTGTTTTTCTGACATTGTTTGGCACGTCAGAGACTGGCCATTAGCCCAGCGCCTGTTAAGTGCGCTCACCTTTTTTTCCTGATAAGATCCAGATGCCCCAGAGGTTTTTAATAGGAACTAAATTGTCCACAGAGGTCTCTTCCTCTCTAAAACAAATGCACCTGGGGTTTAAACAGGTAAAAACACTAAATAAAGCAGTTTCACATTAATAAAAAAAAATCAGCGTTTTTCAGACGCTCTTGTCACAGAGGGGTTGCTTATGGTGGCCAAAGGGAAATTATGGAAACCGCGAATGGCCCTTTCTAGAGCTAGCATTTGGTTTGTCTGTTCTGGGCTACTGTAGAAACATGGCGGTCAGACATGGCAGTCTCTATGGATGTGGACCTGCTCCCTATGTATCTTTAAAGGCTCATTCTAAGGTAACAAAAAAGATTCATAATTTCAGGTGATTATACTCTAAAGAAAACACACTTATATTATATTCCATTTCTGCCACTAAATCTAAACTAAATTCTTAGGTTTTCTAGTTTAATATAATACCAGTATCTTCACTAGAGTTTAAAAATGTCGCCTGCTGCAGCCTCAAACAGACAGAAATGTCAGCTGAGGACGCTGATGTCCTAGTGAAGTGGAAGAGGTTAATGTGTTCTTATGAGTCTTACAAAAATATCAGCATTGTTATTGGATGATGGAGGTAGAAATAAATCCGATTCTGGTGTGGTTTAAAAAAGGTAATTTGAAACAACTCTCCAAATATTGTTTGAATACTCATCCTGTCACCTTTTGCTTTGCTCAGGTTGATCCTAAAGACTACATGCTGACGGGGCTCAAAGATGTCACGGTGGGCCGTCTGCCTGGCAAACTGAACGGGCAACAGTTTGTCATCCAAGAGTGTGAGAACTGCAATATCTACGTGTTCGACCACTCAGCGACAATCACCATCGATGACTGTGTCAATTGCCGCATTTTTCTAGGACCTATCAAGGGCAGCGTGTTTTTCAGAGACTGTAAAGACATCAAGTGCGTGGTGGCCTGTCAGCAGTTCCGCACACGAGACTGTAAAAAGATGGATGTGTTCTTGTGCTGCGCCACTCAGCCCATCATCGAGTCGTCGACGGGTATGAAGTTCGGCTGCTTTCAGTACTACTACCCCGAGCTGGCCTTCCACTTCAAGGACGCCGGGCTCAGCATATTCAACAACAACTGGAGCAACATCCACGACTTCACGCCGGTGTCTGGGGAGAACAACTGGAGCTTGTTGCCAGAGGCTTCAGCGGTTCTTGATTTTGTGCCGCTCCCAGACACCGAGTCTGAGTTCAAGTCAATTCGAATCTCCACTGACCCTGAGCGCAGCATTGTGCCTTTGACTAAGGGAGGGAGGCGTAAGGACAGTGAAGAGTCCTGCCTCTTTGTTTTCTTCGCTGGAGAGTACACCACTGCAAACGCCCGCAAACTGATCGATGAGGTGAGAAGAACAAAAAGGACCTGAGTGTCAACAGGTTTCACTTTAACACTATTAGTCATGAAGTGCTAAAAAAAAGGAGGAAGTCTTTTTTAGTATGTAAATGGAAAATGTTGGTGTGTCAGAGTTTACTCACTGATAAGGTTAAGGTGCAGTCAGCCATGCTTTAACTGGGGTTTAAAAGGCTGCAGACTGAAATGAAAGAAAAGCAAAACCATGTTAACGATCACAGCCTGCACCATTTTATACGAAGGAACAGAAGTATATCAAAGAATCCTAAATGAAGGTAAACGTAAGACTGAAAAATAAGTAGAGCCATCTGAAGCTGCTTATCAGCCAAATTAAACAACTGGAGTTTACATTATTGATATACACAAAGGTAGGTTAAAGATAACATGTCTCAAAGCACAGACACATACTGACATCAAAGAACTAGTGCCGATGAAGGCCGACTGTTGCATCGCCTCACGTCGCCTATGTCTCGGCCACAACCTTGCACCTGAATACGCTGCAGCCAGCAGCCAGTTAGCACATACACCTGCGTGAGAGGAAATAACTCTTCGCAGCAGCAGGTAGTCTGTATTCATCATTCAAATACAGACACCAGCAGCACATTACCAACCCAACCCAGTGTTGAAAGAAGAAATTATAGTTACTGTGCACTAGACAATGATAACACAAGCAATTACAAACCAATTCTTCTGAAGAGCTCAATGGCTAAAAAAATACGCACAACTAATGTCGCAAGTTTGTTTTGATCTAATGCCATCTTGACTTTAGTCGTCTGTTTGCTTTCCTTGTTTCCATTTCTCTTCTCATTTACGGAGCTGAACTAAGCTGCTCATCATACTGAAGTCATTCACCACACTTTTAATATCTTGAATCGCCCAAAAAACAAGCAACAAGTGTAGAAATTCTCTGATTTCAGCCTCTTAAATGTGAATATGATATGGTTTCTTTACTCTTCTATGACAGTAAACTGAGTATCCTGGGCTCTGGAAAACACTGATTGATATTTATCACCATATTCTTACACTGTATATAACAAACAAGTAATCAATTAATCAAGAAAATAATCAAAAATGACAAAAATAGTTGTAGCCCTACTTGGAGTTTAGAAGTGTACTAAGCAGGACTGTCTGTTACTGTTTGGAAACATGCTCACCAGCAAAATTGTCAGTAAAGTCAATCCCAGATTCACTCTTGTTGGGCGTTTCACCTCACTACACTTGCATTTTTCTGGAATAGGGTCTCTTGTGTGCCTGCTGCTTATGGTCTGGCACCTGGTCAATACCTTTTTATATAAAGCTCTGACCTCACCTGAGGGCTGTGGGGTACACACCCAAAAGCCTCTCAAGCACAGAAAACAAGAAGAAACTAAGAAAATACAGGCAGAGGCAAAGGGAGGGGATTACTTCTCTATGAGTCAATACACTTTTTTAGGAAAATCCTTAGTATATCTTAAATGACAACAAGACTGTCTGTCTTTTAACTAGTTTTGAACCGAGTGAAACTAATACAGTCTCTAACATTTGTAGGGAGAGCATTCCACTGTTTTTGAAAAGGCTAATTCTGTTGAGCCGTGTTTGTTGCAACAGTCTCCTCTTGATGATGATCTTGTTTGTCTTATTTCACCATTAACTGTGAGAATAAATTGTGTAAGGGATGGCGGAGCTAACACACACACAAAGTTCTTTTGTTTAGCTGACTGTAAACTTGTAGAAAGCTGCATCTGAAACGCTAAGCCGGCATGCTAAGCTGGCTGTGTTGCTACTTAAACATTCCAATGATGTTTGTGGTGTTGCCAAAATATGCATTACTCCATCACAAAAGCATGAGACTGGATCCACATGTGGGACGGTAAAGACAGCTTGTTGCAGTTTATCTCCTCTGTGTGTGTGTGAGTATACGTGGAGGTTCACTGCAAACCTAGGATTTTTATTATATAACTTTTTGTCTGTCTTGTTTGCACAGGCGACTGCTAAAGGTTTTGTGCTGATTCAGACGAAGGAAGTCTCAATGAAACCTGAAGATGTGAAGAGGGTGTTTCAGAACAATGCAGAGGATCTCGTAGAGTGGATCACCAAAGGTAATTTCCTTTTGTTTTTCTGTTACAACTGCTGCTAGTCAGCTAGATATGTTGGATCTCATCGCACAACTCATAATCTTTAGCTACAGCTGGTTCGTATTTTTGCTTTTAATGAGTATCAGGTTGTGTTGTACAAACTGAAGCAGAGTCAAACAAGCACTGTCTGTCTTAAAATGTCAAAACTGGCAGGAGGTCAGTTTACAAACTTCCAATTTCCATGAATAATACTATTAATAATAGTTTTTTTTAAGCAAATGTATCAGAAACTTGGATTCTTTCTTCCACCCAAACTCTTAAAGACAGCCTCACTCCCTCTCAGACTGCAGTTTGCTGTTTCTGTTAAATAATGACTTGGTCAACATGCACAAAAGATTTTGATTATGACATGACGCCAATGTGGTGTTAGTTCCATCTAAATAAGCACTCAGATTTGGTAGTGAATGCTGGAATGCAGTTACTGTTTCATAACCAAATTGTGTGCTGACGTTAGAGCTGCACCGAATGTCTTTTTATTACATTCAGATTATCTGTTGAGGTTTTCAAGTGATGCTTTGAATGTCTTTCATCATATTTTATGAAGTCATAACCCTAAAAAATCCTCACACTACATGCTACATTTGAATAAAGTGATTCTTCAAATTAAAATTAACAATCAAATCAGTTTTCTTAAATAGATAAATGTAATTTAGGGTGCCGTTAGTTTGGTGCTGGACCGTCCTGCCTGCCTTTGTGTGCAGCAAGAGGGAGAGCAAACAGTATTTTGACCATTGTAAAAATTTTGGTTTTTGAAAGACTAAATGACAAATGTGGATTAAAGCAAAATTTTTTATGAGATAAAAACATGTAGTGAATTTTGAAAATGATTACATCTATGTTTTTTACAATAAATTTAGACTGTTGGACATTATTAGCTCTGAAGTTATTGGAAATGTTTGGGCCACACAACGAGTCTGAAACAATCCTACACACCCGCAACAATGGATTTTTTTACAGTCATTTCCCTGTTAGTGATCGTTAAATTTTATCCTGAATCTTTTGTGTACTTCGTTAAATCAGTTTCAACATGAGTGCTAAACGAATAAATCATTTTTGATCCTTCTGACGTTTAATAATAATGATAATTTAGATTTTACCTCGATGATGGTTCACAGAAATGTGATGAATTAACGGCACAGATGCTACAAACATCCACAGCCATGCCCTGAGACAGCTGCTCTGGCACCACTGAAGAACCTTACGATGCAACACAGACAGTGAAATTGCAATAGGCCTAATAGACCTTTCTTACAGTTAACATTTTGACTTGTTGTGGTAGATAAAGCACAGGTGTCACTAATTACACTAACGATGGCTCTTTGCTATTCAAGTGCTCCAGTGAGAGTGACAATGAACCAGCATGCATGCATGATGAAAGGCTCCTGAAATCAAAGCAGATAAATGGAATTCAGCCATCATTAATTTCATTAATTACACCTGTGATTTTCCGGCTGTGACATGTCATGCCTATGAATGTTGGAAGGGCACGAGTATCAACATGGAAATATATGTTTGAGAGTGTTTACACATCTATCTACTGCCAACTGTGGGAGTGGAAATAAGGTTTGTGCACATGCGCCCAGCTGCTGTGCAGCATTCAAATGTCGAATTTGAATGTCGATTCGAATGAATGAGGCGTCGAACTATTTAGTACAGCCCTAATTAAAGTAACAGGATTTGGGGGATTTAGCGACACCTGTATTAAGCAGGATGGCACATGATGATGCAGTGATGATTAGCATTGTTGCCTCACAGCAAGAGGGCTCCTGGCTCAAACCCTGTGGTGGGGGGTTCAAATCCTTCCCCTCACAATCGAAAG
The DNA here is from genome assembly GCF_011397635.1 of Epinephelus fuscoguttatus. Classification (NCBI taxonomy): domain Eukaryota; kingdom Metazoa; phylum Chordata; class Actinopteri; order Perciformes; family Serranidae; genus Epinephelus; species Epinephelus fuscoguttatus. The sequence continues at coordinate 38,824,884 of NC_064761.1, forward strand.
ACATGCTGTCTAGGATAATTGGTGTCTCTAAATGTGAATTGTGAATGTGAGTATGAATGGTTGTCTGTCTCTATGTGTCAGCCCTGTGATAGTCTGGTGACCTGTCCAGGATGTACCCCACCTCTCACCCAGTGTCAGCTGGGATAGACTCCAGCCCCCCCGCAACCTCCAACAGGATAAAGGGCGATGAAAAATGAATGAATAATGTATTTAGCTGTAGTGTAAATGTAGCTGTGGAGTTGTACAGTCGTTGAATATGTGTTGAAATCACTAATTTGGACTGTTAGTGACTCTTCTGTCTCACTACCAAAGGTCCTGTCATCGCCCTGGAGCTGAACGGTGATGGCGTCGTGGAGGCCTGCAAGAACATCGCTAATGAAGTGTTCAGCGGGACCAAGGTAATTGTACTGTAGTTGTGCCATGTGTCTTTTCTAGTTTTATAAACATCAGTTCTCCTTTTGTAACAACAAAAAAATCAAACTCAAAACATCTTTTCTTCCCCCACAGCTTTTTGTCTCTGACAACAAAAATACGTCCTCTCGAGACGTGGACAACTTCTTCAACTTCGCTGACATGCAGATGGGCTTGTGAACAATTAATTATCCAAACCAAGTGCTCGTCAGACATTTAATCTGATCTTCTAACCCCCCCCTGCCGTCCAGCTCGGGTTGAGTATGAGTAGAGTTTGATTATTGCCTGTTTTTGTCCTAAAAATTGGATAGCAATGAAAAATATTAAGGACTGTGTTTGACAAAGCCTGGGATAAATCAATTCATCTCCCCATCATCCACCAACATCAGCTGTAAACCACTTAATACCCATTAGTTGCTGAGAGTGCTGTGAATATTTATATTTCTATGAATGTATTCTGTTGCTTTCTATCGATTGTGAATGTAGCTCTTTGCTGTAAATGTAATTCATCTTAATTTAAAGCTTTGTTTTTCTTTACTGTCTGAAACCGCTGCTGCTGTGGGAAAACCAACAGCACACGAATGCCTGAGGGAAAATATTTTATACATATTAAATCATATTTTTATTTCTTACAAGGATTTATTTGTGTATGTGGATTAGATAAAGGATGTGTTTTGAAATGTGTATATTTGAGACATGCTGTGTAGATGATAAGTACATCTTTACTGATATCTGTTAGGCCAAAGTTGTGAACGTTTGTGTTTTGCTGTTGGTGCAGATGAATCAGTGTGTTTCCACTGAATCGTGTGAACACTTGTAAAATTGCTGGGTTTTTGATGTAGGCAACTCATGTGACCATCATTTTTATTTTGTAATATTTGTTTTATACTGAATGTTTTTGTATAGACACAAATTAATGTTCTTTATCATCATTTTTAGTAAAAAATTATATGTGACTTTATTTTCTTGTGATGCTTTTAACACCTGTGCTGTTGGGAAAACAGCATGTTACAGTCGTACTGGTTATAGGGAGACAAACTTGAGCAGATGTAGATAAAAACAGTCTATTTTAGAACTGCAGTGATTAATCGATTAGTCAGTCAATAAAATTAATTGGCAACTTTTTTGGTAATTGAATAAAAGTTTAAGCACTTTTTTTAAGCAAAAAAGCCAAACATTTTCTGCTTTGTGCTTCATAAATGTGAGAATTTGATGCTTTTCTTTGTCGTAAGTGATAATAAACTGAATAGTTTTGGGATTTTGGACTGTTGGTCCGATATTTAAGGAGGTCACCTTGGTGGCATGCTTCACTATTTTCTAACATTTTATTGACAAATGATTAATCGAGACAATAATGGGCAGATAAACTGATAATCTTTAGTAGCAGTCCCGGTCTGTAATGATCATCAAACCCACTTGGTTTTAAGGTTGTCCTTGTTTCCCCTCTGTAACCTGATCAACTTCTTTTTTTCATAGAGTTCCCTAAATTCTTGAGCTATTTGAATTTTTTGAACAAGCTGTAAATATAAATACTCGTCTGACTGCTTGGGGTTTTTTTGTATGTGCGTGTTAATCTGGTAGAAAGTACCGAACATCTCTCGATCACTCGTCACATTAGTGAATCACTTTCCCTAGGTGTTGCTATAGAAGCACGTTGCCTAAATATTGAGACTAGTTTCATTTTTCGAATGGAAAAAAAAATGACTCACTGCAGCGTTTCTCTGTAGCAGAGTGAATCATGGGTTTTTCTTAACACTGTGCTGTCTTCCTCAGTGAGTCACAGTTAGCAGTTTTCACTTCAGCTATTTGACTTCCACCTAGTTAAAACAGCACTTTTATCATTTGGTTTGGTATCGATTGTTCCCAGTCAATGGCTAACCGCTCGACTTCACTCAGTCTGTGTTGGGACCTATCAATTATTAATTAATCAGTGATAATAAGATGCGTACACGCAGCACTTTTAGTTAAAGGGACACTTCAACCACAAATTAAAAGTACATATTTTCCTTTAACCTGTAGTGCTTTTTATTAATCTAGATTGTTGTGGTGTGATTTGCCGAGTGTTGGAGATATCAGCCATAGCGATGCCTGCCTTCTCTCCAATATAATGGAACTAGATGGCACTCAGTTTGTGGTGCTCAAAGCGCCAAAAAAATACATTTGAAAACAACAGCGATGTCTCTTTCCAATAGTCATGACCTGGTTACTCAAGATAATCCACAGACCTTGTTGTGAGCAGTTTCATATAGGAACTATTGTCTTTCTACTGAGCTACACCTGCCAACTGTATCACTGCGCAGAAGGAAGGATGCATCTACTGCTAGCTCACCTAGCACCACTGAGCTAGCTAACATTACAGCTCAACCGAGGAGGACGCCATTAATTTTTACATCTCGCACTGTCATGAGCACAAGGTTCTCCATGAGGAGATGTACACTTCCTTCTGCACGGTGATACAGTTGGTGGGTGTGGTAGAAAGAAAATAGTTCCTACATGAAACTGCTCACAACAAGGTATGTAGATTGTCCCAAGTAACCAGGTCATACTTTATGGAAAAAGACATGGCAGTGGAATTTGTCAAATGTAAAGGCAAAGGCACTTTGAGCATCTTTGAGAGAAGATAAATAACACTACAAGTACAAGGAAAAAACTGTATCTTTGATTTTGGGGGTGAACTGTCCCTTTGAAGCTAACTTTAGCCTGATATATCAGACTGGTTTGTACAGCTGCCTTTAAGAAAACCATACATAGGGACTTCTTGCGATGTACTTTTGTATTTGTAAACCTTTTGTACTTGAGCACACAGTTTTTGTAGAGCAGTTTGTCTTTATGAATGCACATTTGTCTGTAATCTGTTGTTTCTACACTTAAAATGACACCTTGTCTTTTTTAAATGACAGAAACACATTAAAAGCTGTAGAATATCTGAAATCACACTGGTGACTGTCTGTTTTGTTGTTCAATATCGGTGTATTATAATGTATGGAAGATGAAAAAAGGACTTAAGAATCAATCAATCAATAAATAAATGTATGAATATATAAATAAATACATAAGTACGTAAATAAATAAATGTATGAATGAATACAGGAATAAATGCATGACTGTATTTATAAATAAATACATAAGTATGTAAATAAATAAATGTATGAATAAATACAGGAGTAAATAAATGAATGTATGTATGTATAAATAAATAAATAAATAAATATCTAAATTAATAAATAAAAGAATAAATAGTGCTAGAATAAATGCTGAAATAAATGCATACACACATGAATAAAATGATAAAGTAATGAATTGTAGAAATAAATATGGAAATAAATACATACATAAATAATAAAAAAGTTGATAATTAAAGAATATAAATAAACATCTTTTATTTCTACATTTTGTACAACTACATTTATTTATGATTTTACGTGGCTGTATGTTAATGAGGAAGGATGTCTAAACCTATGCATTTCTTTATTTATTGAAGCATTTATTAATTGTGCTCTTTATTTCTGTATTTACTTCATTTATTAATTATTCTTGTTGTATATTTCTGTATTTTTTCTGCATTTATTTATATTTTTTCTGTATTTATTTCAGCATGTATAATTACTTTTTATTTATTTATGTATTTATTTCAGCATTTATTAATTATTTTTATTTTTGTGTTTATTTCATTATTTTCTATTTTTTTCTGTATTTACTCCAGCATGTATAATTACCTTTCATTTATTTCTGTATTTAGTTCAGCATTTATAATTACATTTTATTTATTTATGTATCTATTTCAGCATTTTTTTTTGTTTATTTCAGCATTTTCTATTTTTTTCTGTATTTATTTCAGTGATTATTAAGTGTTCTTTCAATTTAATTCCTCATTTATTTCAGCATTTATAATTACTTTTATTTATTTCTGTATTTATTACAGCATTTATTATTTTTTAATTTAATATCTGTGTTTATGTCAGCATTTTCTATTTTTTTCTGTATTTATTTCAGCAATTATTAAGTATTATTTTCATTATTTCCTTATCTATTTCAGCATTTATCATTTTTTAAAATTCATTTTCATATTTATATAATCATTGATCTATTTATTTTTATTTTCTTTCTTGATATTTGTGTTTTTCCTCCATCATTATCACTGTTATGGATTATATAGTGCTCCATGGATTGAGGTAAACGCCAGTGAACAAATCGAGCGCACCCATGCTGGAGGGAAAGCGGCGGGGTTTAGGACCCGGCGGGAGGCGCGGTACAATAGAGCTGTTGTGCCGTGGTGGTGGACAGATTGCTACCCTGGAGATTCCCACTGTGGTGGGATACAAAAATTCCCAAATTTAATCCATAGCCGGAACCAGAGCCCGTGTGTGTTTATAGGTGTGTGTAGTGAGTTTGGTCCGGACCGATATGTGGTTGAAATAAAGCGGACAGCAGCGCGTGGACTGGAGGTAAGATGGGAGGAACGTGAACAATATGCTCGTGTGTTCAGTGGAGCTCAGTGTGCCAGGATTTGCCCTGCATGGTTTATCCAGGCCACGGGGCCTGCTCTCTTTCTTCCTGCTTTCCCAGGACTATTTCTCCTCCTTTATTACACTAATATCAGCGACTATTACGGGAACGAGCTCCGGATAGTTTCCTGTTCCCTACAGGGAACATTAAACCCAGCTGAGCTACATGAATATTCGTCTTAATGGATCTAGGAAGTGACATCTTTGTATGATGGTGGCGCCCGTGTTTGATTTCTCCACAGCCTGCAGTGCAGCATGCCACACAATCACAGCCAGGGTTAAAAGCAAGAAGGATTTAACTCACAGTGGATTTATCTGTGTGCATACAATGAAAATAAGTCAAGATTAATATAGAACAGAGCATCAACAACATGGAAAAGATACTTTAAAATCAAATGTCATGTAGAATGAGAGCTTAACAGTTTATTGCAGGGTGTGCAGACAGGCCTTCGTGTATGTGTGTGTGTGTGTGTGTGTGTGTTTGGCGCCAACGGGGCTCTCTGGGCAGGGCAGGCTCTCGCTTGTTTACGGTGTTAGGTCTCTAAAAGCACCCACTCCACTTGTGTCTCAGTGTGGTCATAGTTAACACCCACTCTTTGGCACATTTGGGACAATACACGGAATGAGAAAAGAAATGTAAACAAGACAGAAACCGCAATTTGGTCATTGTTTCCTGTTCCCCAGGAACCTCTTGGCAGTGTGATGTAATATCCGTGCACATGCACCGCCTGCAGCCCCCCAAGCCTTTAAGTGACTCTATATTTTCTCAATGCGCTGACCTGTGGTGACTGAATTTACCTGTGTGTACACCAAACTGTAATGCAGCCTAATCATAAGATAAGATAGGCTACACCTTTATTGATCCTCAGCAGGGAGGGCCAATGGTTGCAGCAGTACAAGGACTAAAATAAATATAGATAAATATAGAAAGTAATAGATTGTGTGATTAATAGCAGCAGAGTCAACAGTCATTGTAAACAGTGATCCATGATATGATATTACCACGATACCTAAGTCACTATACAATATTATTGCAGTTAGTATTGTGATAAAATATATTCTAATTATAAAGTTTTCAGTCTGTTCATCTCTCTTCAGCCATGTTTTTGCAGCAAAGGACTGAAAAATAAATTGATTATATTATTCTAGTAGGCTACCTAGAGTTTATTTGCATTTGTCATGTTAATAATTTCTATATGAAAAAAATCGATACCTGGCACTGTGTGACGATACAATATTGCCACTCTCAAATATCGCGACATTATGCTGTATTGATTTTTTGTGAACACCAGACTAATATAAAGGATTAGGTATTAAGTATTGCAGTAATATTTTAGTATCATATAACATAACATAGTATGGTGAAAACAGTATTTAAATGTAATGTAGCATAACGTAGTCTTACATATAATGTAAAATATAGCAAACTACATCAATACGACATAAAATTGTATAAAATATCCAGTATAATACGGCAGGGCAGGGTGGTATAGAGAAAATCAAATATCACAATATTTTTAGCAAATACCTCAGTATCGATATTGCCAAGATATGTGTTTTCTTATTATATTTACACCAGATGTTTCCAACTGGTGGGTCCATTCTGAATGGGCCACAAGTCACTTGCAAATGTGTCAGGGTCATTTAAAAAAAACACTTTATTTTGACTTAGAGGGAATTTCCTGCACAAAACTTTTATTTTGAAGTGTCGTTTCCTGCTGTAGAGTGAGTGACTAAGGCCCAATTCCAATCCGGCCCCTAAAGACTCAAGCCCTGAACCCTCACTGACTTAACTGACGTCAGCTGTAAGTGATTGAGTGTGAGAGTCTGAAAGGGCTCCAGATGCTACAAATAGGAATGGGACAGCACTTATCCCCCTCTCTACATAATGTTGTTGACACTGGCGGCTCTGCGTGTGATTATTTATCGGTTATTGTCAGCATATATTCCAAACACAGTGTGTATGTATATATATATATATATATATATATATATATATATATATATATATATATATATATATATGTATGTACCATCTTAAATCCTTATTAATGTAATGTTTCATTGTTTATCTATCTGTTTTTTTCGCTCTCCTTCCATAATGTTACCATTTGCAGATCTGCCGACCGTGTTTTCGTTTTGTTTTTTTTTTATAACACTTCCGGTGTTCCGAGGGCAACCCCTGTATTTGACGTCACGGCGCTATGAACTGTGGGCAATTTCCTTACCATAAGTCCGCATCGATGCTGACCTACGGTAAGGGGGCATAAAGGGCTCACTCACTGACTCACTGACTTGACGATTTGACAATGTGACAGCCCTCACACACTCACGCACTTCACATGAACGCGCCTCTAAGTCAGTGAGTCTGTAAGGGATCGGATTGGAATCAGGCCTAACTGATAGCTACTGGACAGAGGCAGCAAACTAGCTCGACGACATGGCTAAACACAAGTATGATTCCGAATTTATTAACTGTGTGGACCTTGAACTAATGACTAGGGAGAAAACTGGACCCTGTGGCTGGACCAGCTGGGAACCACTGATTTACATAATGAGATTTTTGCTAAATAATCATCAGTTGTGTGGAAATGACATCACGTTACTGTAATGTAGGGGTGAGGGACAAAATCGATACAGCACAATATGGCGATATTTTGCATGGTTATACTGTATCGCTACAAGAAAACCAAGTATCAGTTCTTTTATTATTTGAATTATTATACTGCAACTACAATTATACAACAGTTAGTTCCGGCCCTGCAATCTGATTGGTCGAGAGACAGTAAAACCGTGATGATATTGGAGTACAACATCACGGTTATTTCACTGTGTATGTATCACTCCGCCTCACAGCTGGTGAGGGAGAGGAGAAGCTGAATCCATCTGAGCACACATCCAGGTTTGTCAGTGTTTCATCAGCGGAGCTCAATGACTTGGAGAAAAGCAACATACTGTCAGATCAGAAGGCAGAGTCGGCTGTGCCTGTGAAGCGACAGTCCACCATGCAGTCACCAGAAACTTATTTCACCGGCTGCACAATTAATGGAAATGTGCAGATAAATGTGTATAAAGAGTAAGTGCCTGGTGCACCATGTCTATGTTACATAGCAACGGTGACAGCGGAGTCCTGGGGGAACTATTTTTGTTGGCGGAAGACAAATAAAATGCTTAAATTATCTATTTTGTCCTCATTTTTCAACATTTCTTAATCAGCCTTGCTTATTTAACTGTTGAACTGTTGTATAAAAGCATTATCACACTCGAGCTCGTGATGTTGTACTGTGATATCATCACGGCTGTGATTCGGTCGTAGGCACGAGGCCACAGGCCAACTGCCGAAGACAATCACAGCTGTGACGATATCACAGTACAACATCACGAGCTCGAGTGTGATATTGCTTAAATAACACTTTGGTAGAATTCTAGAATATTTTTGCTTTTTCAGTCCATTAGATACATTTTGCTGCTGAAAAAAAGATATTAAATCGCAGTATATCGCACCATATACTGTCGCAGTACTCGGTGCATCGCAAATTTGCTGTAATATCGTATCGTGACTTAAATATCGTGATAATATTGTTTTGTGGGGCCTCTGATGGCTGTAATGCAGACTTTAAAACCAGGAAAAGACAACACAACAGATATTATGATAACCAAAAAGACGTTATCTAATCTCATGTCACGATATCAAGGCATCATTAATAGACACTGATATAATCATGTAACATTAATAATAATGCTTGAGTACATTTATAGCACACATTGAGGTGGTCTTGCTCCATTTTCTGGCAACACTGTTAACTTTTCATGCAGATGTCTCCACAACACCAGCCACACACCACATGTGGGAAGTCGTAGAACGAGCAGAGCAACATGCAAACAGTAGAAACTAAATCCCTCACAGCTGGGAGAAGTTTTCCTGCAGTGCTTTCTACCAGACAGAGGTTTCTTGGTTAAGATAAAGAGAAAAAAATCATGGTTTGGGTAAAATTTAAAATTAAAATGATTTTAAAAATTAATAGATTTCTGTCAAAAGCAGCTCTTTTCTATATCAGAATATAGTGAAAGTTGCCCGTCATCATTTTCCACAGTGTAAGGTGACGTCATCAGGCTGCTTTTTATGTCCGACCAACAGTCCAAATCCCAAAGATATTTAATTTATTGTGAAATAAAACAGAAAGTTGTGCCAAATCCACACAATTGAGATGAGGACACCAGTAAATGTGGTAGTTAACCAAATATTATTAATTAACCAATAATCAAAAGCACTGCCAGTTAATTTTCTGCCAGTCAGCAAATCAATGTAAGACAGAACTTTATTTGTCCTTAGGGGCACAGAAACAAATGAGAAAAGGCTTCTTTAAATAGAACTGAAAACACTGAATGGAGATTATGGCAACATGATATATTTATCTGATCAATAAGGTTCATCAGGTTTCTGCATTTTATCATCAGTCAGAGTCGTACTTTTATACTCACACAGACCAAACTACATATTAATCTTTATTTATCCTTTGTTTATTCATCAGTCTGGAGTAACTGAACAAAGTTTGCTGCTGTTCAGAGATGGAAACGCTGGTGTCAGTAACAGATGCTCTGCATTCAGAGTGCAGCTGTGGAGGTGAACACACACCGTACTGTGGTGTGTTTGTGTGGTTTTATCTTAAAAATAGATTTAGTCAGGAAGAAGCATCCTGGAGTGACCGATGATGGTCGAGCTGTAGACGTTCAGTGATTTACAGAGGAGTTGCTGAATTATTTCTATAGTAGGGTTAAAACTAATGATTGTTTCATTATTCATTTATCTGCCCAGTTTATTATCACGTACAGTACGATAAAGAAAAGCCCCAAACTCTCACATGTAAGCGGCACGAAACCAGCATGTTTTTTTGCTTTAAAAATGAGCAAAATGATTATTTGATCGTCAAAATAGTTGCAAATAAACTTCTGTCAATTGGTTGTTGCAGCTCTCGTCTACAGCCCCAGTTTGGACATTATAACCAGTAATAAACTGCTTGTACCGCGCTCTCAGCAGTCTGCATCAGTGTACATTACTTTTCCTATAGTATATGCAGTGAAATTGGCTCCATGCTCTTTCCCCTCCTACCCCTCCTGTCCTCATGGGGAATGTGAGGCATGTCCTGTCTGTTGAAACAGCGTACTGTATTTAGAGCTGCTCTCTGGCTTTGAGTCCATCAGTATTTTGAAACCTTTTAATGAATCGTCCCAGTGGTTCAGTAGGCTAAAGGCGTCCACTGTGAACCTGTGGTGTCCGTCTGCTCTGCTTTCCTTTACTCCGAACTGTCAGAAATGTTTAAGTAAAGGCAAAAAAAAAATCAGGAAGATGAGAACTTTATGCTTTTGGGCAAATGTACCCCTCCATTCACATTTTTTAAGACAACACTCATTATATATATGATTTAATAAGACAAATACAAATAAAACTTTAGGTAGCCTGCTGGAATAATACAATGAAAACTTTATCCTATTAGACAAAACAGATGTTGACAAAGTTTTCCTTTGGGGACATAATTTGCAGTTGAAAAACGGTAATAAATCACAGCATATAGCAATATATTTCATCGCAGTAACATTGCATTGTGACATAAGTATCGTGAGAATATCATATCATGGCTCCTCTGATGATCCCCGCCCCTACAAACCGCAAATACAGACCCAAATACGCTCAATCACAATAAATCTTGGTGACACAGTTTATAAGAGGAATCCACTAGCATGCATTAATATTTGAAGTTATGTTAAGTAACTTATCTGCTGTGTGCACACTGTTGGTTTTTATCTTAACCAGTCCAGTGACGAAATCTCTCAAAAGTTCCTTGAATTTGTTAATGAATGAATGAATATGTTCTCCTCTTTTCCTCAGGATGTTACAGGATGAAACGTCTCAGGTCCTCAAGCAGCAGCGACAGTTCTGACAATGAGAGTGAGTTATCATCTATCTAAAGGAACCCGTAACATAAACCGGGCTGTTTCATTTTCTGTTGTTTTATTCAAACCCTCTGTCTTTCTTTAGGTCCCTCTACCTCTTTCTGCTCCTCCAACAAGTATGGCAGCAAACCTGGAACCCCCGCCTCCAACCCGAAGAAACCGGCTGAAGTAAGTTCCTGTCCTTGCCATCAGTGCTCTGTGCTTACCTGTAGCCTACACCAGTGTTGTTACGATACTGGAATTTTTAAATTTGTCACAATACCTTGAAAATATTGACTTTGAGGGACTTTCTGTCACGGCCTCTTCTTCAGGTGTTCAGAAAAGACCTGATCAGTGCCATGAAGCTGCCCGACTCCCACCATGTGTCCCCAGAGGACTACTACCTGCTGGCAGACACCTGGAAGCAGGAGTGGGAGAAAGGAGTCCAGGTGCCCGCGAGTCCAGACACCATCCCGGAGCCGTCAGTCAGGTAACACTGTCCGATCCCCAGAGGTCCGACTGTGGCCAGTCTAAATGAGCTGCTGTAATTTGATACACCAAATGAATCACTATGAGCTTTGCAGAGCTGACAGAAATCGGTCGTGTTCTGTATTCAGAGTTCTTGTTGAGAAACCCAAGGAGGTGCTTTACACCCACCAGAGGAGGTACATCCAGTGCTCGAGCCAGGAGTCAACAGAACCAGGTTATGTCAACATCAAAGAGCTGGCAGAAGCTATGTGTCGCTATGATCTGGACGACATGGACCTTTACTGGCTACACACGCTCAACAGAGAGCTCGACCACATGGGTAAGGAACAAGACCAGAGGATAATCCACCTTAAAATTGACATTGTGCTGTTTGTTAAACAGTAAAGTCAGTCTCTATAAACACACACATCTGTCTCCTTGAGCTGAAATTAAGAGGGACTGATGCCGACACTCTGCTGGGGTTTCTCTGACCATGTGGGGTGTTTTGTCCTTGGTTGTCTTCCAGGGGAGGATTCCATAGACGAGCTGACAATGGAGCGCGCCATGGAGGCCCTGGAGAGCCAGTGCCACGACAACATGAACCACGCCATTGAGACGGTGGAAGGCCTGGGGATTGAATACGACGAGGACGTGATCTGCGATGTGTGCCGCTCTCCCGACAGTGAAGAGGGCAACGACATGGTGTTCTGTGACAAGTGCAACATCTGTGTGCACCAGGTGAACACGAGTACACCTCTCATCATACAGGCAAAATGTAGTTAGTTTATCAGTTGTTAAATCCTGATTTTGATACTCTAAAAACACTTCTCAGTTACTAGTGGCACCTTTTCTGTCTCAGCATTTGTTAAAAGTACAAAAACAGAATTTTCAGTCTTAACGTTTGATTTTATAGGGTAAGTTTGGTATTTTTCAACCTGGACCCTATTTTCTCATGTTTCTGTGTCTAAGTGACAAATAAGAACAACTTTTGAAACTGGTCTAGTATTGATTGAGAGCGCTGCCAGCAGCAGTGAAACAGGCGGCAATGTAAGTACTCACGGCATGTTTGCCCGTCAGTTTACGTCCACTCGTTCTTGCCACTGACAGGCTCAGATTACTTGAAGTGTCTGACACCATTATGGAAAGGATCCCTACAGTGACAGACCTATTTGTTAGAGTAAGATCCTTCTTTTCTATTGGTATTGGAGAAAGTCAGATGATTTATTTCTTGTTCATTTAGGTTACATAAATGGTATCTTGTACAGTTTTTATCTCCCTAAATGCGTTTCTAATTTGCAATAAGGATGAGACATTCGTCACTGATGCATTTTTGCTTTTCAATCCAGAGGGGAGCCCTCTGTGTCGGAGCCTCACAGTAAGCATCCACCTCTGGGATGATATTGGGCTTTATAAATAAAATTGAAAATTGAAATTAAATTCTAAACAATGCTTTCACAGGATGATGTTTTGTATACTGTACTAACATGCATAGAAATTGAAGCAATGTTAATTCTGTTCTTATTTTGTTTCTTTTTTTTCTCCTTAAAAAAAAAAAACCCCAAAAGAACTGATAAGGGTACCGTACCAGAGGTACTAGATCGATAAGGAGTACTGGTAAGAGTAGTAGTATCATTAGAATATTAATGATACCCATCCCTAGATCCTACTCTACGACACAAAAACATGGGAAACAGAGTCCAAGCTGAAAAATACTAAAGCAACCCTTAATACCAAAGTTCCCCTTTTAAAATTTATTTATAAATTAATAGAAAATTTAAAAATAAACATAAAACTTTTTCCCTTAATCCCTAATGAGTTTTTTTAGTTTGTGATGAACAATAAATGAATGTGCTGGTTACACACTGACGTACTTTAAGTGGCACACCTTGCCGTCGTCCCTCTCTCTCCCACAGGCCTGTTACGGCATCGTCAAAGTGCCTGTTGGGAACTGGCTGTGCAGGACGTGTGTCCTCGGCATCGACCCACAGTGCCTTCTGTGTCCTCAGAAGGGCGGTGCCATGAAAGCGACACGAGCAGGCACCAAGTGGGCTCATGTGAGCTGTGCCCTGTGGATACCAGAGGTAAATTAACCAACACTCCTCCTCCTCTTCCTCTGCTTTGCTCTTGACCTCTTTTTATTGTTCTGCAGTAAGTGTTTAATAACCACTCACCTTGCTGAACATGTTTACTCCTCTGTAGGTGAGCATTGCATGTCCTGAGAGGATGGAGCCCATCACCAAAGTGTCCCACATCCCGCCCAGCCGCTGGTCTCTCATCTGCAGTCTGTGTAAACTGAAGACAGGCGCATGTATCCAGGTGAGTGCAGACAACAAAGAGTCACGTTTGCAACAAATACTGCAGGAACAAAATGTAGATTAAATGAATAGTTTTGGGGTTTTTTGGCCTACCAAATGTATTTATTGTAGGCTCTACCATCTAAATTAAGCTAACACAATGTCTGTGCACTAGCTTTGCGTGGAAATACTTGGCGTGTACACACTTCCATGAGGCTGTTCTGAGCAGATTACAGCCAATATGAATTTGGCATTTCATATTCCTCTCAGCCGTAGCAAAGTACAAGCTGCATGCAAAGTTCATTCTAACATTAATATCTTTCTTTTGCCTTAATAATTATTAACACCACCAAACAGTACACTAAAGCAATCAGGTTGGGAGGTCGTAGGTTTATGTATATTATTTATCGTCATCAGATGATAGGAGATATGTTCCATTCCACATTAACTGTTTACGCGCTGGCAATCAAACTATGCTCAGATGTGATTCGTCAAAAAACTAGTCAGCCTACAAATGGAAACTAGAACATTCTGCATTCGTATTCAAATATCTGTTTATAGAAAACTACTTCATAAACAGGGCGTCTGGTGGCTTAGTGGTTAGAGCAGACGTCCCATATACGAAAGCAATGTCCTTGCTGCAGCAGCTGTGGGCTCGATTCCAGCCCACATCCTCCTGCCACACACCACCCCCCAGACTACCCCACCCAACAAAGGCCAAAAGGCAAAGGCAAAAAATAATCTTTAAAAAAAAACAAAAAAAAAAACTATTTCTTAAAGATCCAGTGTGTAGAATTTTGTAGTTTTGTTACCTTATAATGAGCCTTTTATATTTACATACAGAGCGGGTCCTTGTCCATGGTGTCCACCATGTTGTTTCTACAGTAGCCCAGAACAGACAAACCAAACACTGTCTCTAGATAGGGCCAGTTGAGTTTCAGCGTTTTAGACATCGGCCATAGTAGTTCTACACACTTGGCCCTCTGGATAAGTTTCAGTTCTGCAACCTCACCAGTAGATCAACACACAGGACCTTTTACTTTTTTCATAAGAACATTTCAGGGGAATACCACACAACTTTCCAGACAGATATTATTAAACACATCCTGTAAACTCGAGTTACTGGGAAAATTTGGTTTCTGCAAAATATGTAAATTCTTGCATCCTGCTGTGAACATTATCGTGTTTCTCACAGTAGCTGGGTTGAAGTCCATGTAAACGTAATAATCTGTTTTTCCCCTCGCCTCGCTCACAGTGCTCGGTAAAGAACTGCACCACTCCTTTCCATGTGACGTGTGCCTTTGAGCATAGCCTGGAGATGAAGACCATCCTGGACGACGGGGATGAAGTCAAGTTCAAGTCTTACTGCCTCAAGCACAGCAAGTCTAAAGCCGGGGAGGCTGGCCTGAGTCCAGCTCGGTCTAAACCCCCCGCAGAGGCGGAGAAGGTGGGCCAGCGGGCACAGAGACTGCAGGAGCTGGAGGAGGAGTTCTACACTCTGATCCAGCAGGAGGAGCTGGCCCAGGCCCTCGGGCTCTCTGTGCACCTGGTGGACTTCATCTATCAGTACTGGAAGCTGAAGAGGAAAGCTAACTTCAACAAAGCTCTACTGCCCCCTAAAGAGGAGGAGGAGAACCTGATGCTGCAGCCTCAGGAGGACAGCATCCACACACGCATGCGGATGTTCATGCACCTGCGACAAGATTTGGAGAGGGTGGGTGCTTTTTTTTTTACACTGCAGTGCAGAGTCTTGGTGTTTCTGCTGTGCACAGCACCACACTCAGTATATACTCCATCTCTTAACCTAATTGTACTCATTTTATATTTTTCAGTAGGCTTTTTTTTAATAGTCAGGAGCCACTTTATGTATAAGAATTCACATTTGGTTTATTAACCAGTGTGACTGTCTGAGAAATCTCTCAAGATCCAGTGTTTACATAACACATCATTATGTGTGATAATTTAAGATGAACCTTAATTAATCCCCAGAGGGAAATTTAGGTGTCATAGCAGCAGTAGCAATAGGAATGAAACACAGCAGAGGTACAGGTAAGAGCATAGAGCCAGGCCAAGATAATAAGAATAAAAAAATTAAGCACAAATATGTATAAAGATAAATAGTAGCAAAGACATAAATACTGAGAAACTCCACCTTAAACTATGATTAAAAACAGTTTTAGGTTCATCAGCATACAGTACATTGTCCAGGAAGCATTCACCTTCCTAAGGCACAAACACATTAAACTGACATAAAAAAAACTACTGTCCATAAAGGGCGGCTGTTGCGTCGCCTAACGCTGCCTGTGTCTTTGCCAAAAAGGTGCACTTGAACACACCACAAAGACCACAGCCAACAGCCAACTGGCACACACGCTCTGTGCCTGGGTGAGAGGAACTGACTGTTCATACCAGCAGGTGGCAGTAGTCTGTATTCATCATTAGAAAAGGGAAACCGGAAAACCTACAGGATGGATTCGAGATGCTACTAAGCCAGTTAGCATATTAACAACACAACCACATGTTGAAAGAATGATATTTACTGTGCGCGAGGGAACAATAACACAAACAAATTCCAAATCTTTTCTGCTAAAGAGCTCAATGGCTAACTAATCTTAATCTCCTGCCCTCCTGACTTTAGCTATTTGTTTGCTTTCCTCGCTTCCATTTCTTTTCTTGTGTATCAAGCTTAGCTGTTAATCAGAATGATTTCATTCACTGATTGACTCCACTGGCCCCGCCACTGAGTCAGCATTCTGAATTGGCTGATAAACAACCGACAAGGGTCGACTAGTGCCAACAGTGTGGTACACACCGCAAAAACTAGGGCGACAGACACTCATCAACCGCTGGCCCAATATTGACCAATGACTGACTGTCAGCTTGGTGTGTCAGGGCCCCACTGTTGAAATCAAATCGATCCATGCACATCAGCAGCAAAACTTGGCAGCAGGCCCTGGAAGACATGGAAGTAGAGAGTACGCTGGATGCAAGAAAATTAGAGAGCTCCTGGACGAAAACTTGCTGCAGTCTGCAAAAGAACTGCCGCTTGAGAAAAGAGTTATTTTCCCACAAGACAAAAACACTAAACCCTGAACCTAAAGACACACACAAATGGTCTCAACACAAGATTGTTTGGTCCAGACCTCTACCCAGTGCAGAACTTGTGGCAGGATGTGTAAAAATGGTGATCACAGTTTCCCAAAGCACCAGATGATGCCTCCTGACGACTTGTTTTGTCATGCCAACAGTCCAAAACCCCAAAATATTTGGTTTATTATCATAGAAGGCAAAGAAAACACTGTACATGCAGAATATTTATGATAGTAGCATGGCCTTTAAGTCTCCAACATGAATACTGACATCTAAGTGTAGTCTTAAAGTGAGCAGAGAGCATTACAAACATTGTACAATTATTTTAAGTGTGTCATGCTTATTTTTAATGGATATCTTCTCCTTCTGCAGGTGAGGAATTTATGCTACATGGTGAGTCGACGGGAGAAGCTGAAGGTGTTGCAGAGCAAAGCCCAGGAGCAGATGTTCAACTTGCATGTGAAGCTCATGAACCAGGAGCTCTCTGCTGGTGAGCCATCTGCTGTGCTTCGCCTTGCCAGTCATGTCACTACAAGGACACATTTTGAAAAATACAGGCTCTGTATACGACATTCAGAGCGTTGATACAGCAGCAAACCACTACATGCTATGTAAAGATGTAGTGGAGTAATGGCATCCTGAGCAGAGAATGAAGAATGAAGTTATGCACCTCCATGTTGAGAGACATGTAGGCAACCCCAGCTCAGACTCTGAATTATAGATATGCTCTGAGTGTCACATACAGCTCCTTTGAAAAATTGATTTCAGTCATTTTTCTTGCCTTTTTTTTTTTGGTTAAAATTTGTTTGTGATACTCTAATCATAGCTGAGTCTTGAAAACATTTGTCTTTCTTTGTCCCCAGGCCTTCCTTCCTCATCTCCAGCAGAGAGTTTGCTGTTTCGTCCTCCTCCAAGGATAACTCTGAAGCTGAAAATGCCCAAATCCTCAACTCTTGGAAATGGAAATTCCAAATCTGGGAACGGGCCACTCTGCCCGGACAATAGTGGCAATGTTGCTGAACACTCAGGTGAAGGGCAGGGTCAGGGAAAGCCTCAGCTGCACGGATGTGTTCGGGGAGAGGAACGCTCAAACGGACGGCTGTCTTCCTCCAGCCACTCACGCAGCTCAGCGCTGCCTGTTAAACCAACAGGCAAACCCTTAGCCCTGCAGGCTGCGCTGCACGGCCACTCATCCAACGGTAATGGCAAACTGAACCAAGACCGGGCCTGCGTGGGTAAATCTAACGGCCTCTTAGAGAAATTTGTGACTCAGAAGGACAGTTCTTGCCAGACACCCAGTGACCAGGACAATTCAAATCAGGCTTTGGACAAGAGCAGCTTTCGCAAGTCTGCCATGGAGCACTTTGGCAGATCCTTCAAAGAGGCGACCATTAACTTGGTACGGACCACAGAGGACCTGCGGGCCTCTGAAAAAATGTCCCGAAAGGGCTCAGCCAAGGAGAGACTATGGGCCAAACCGGTGTCTGAACACAAAGTGAAAAGCGCCAGATCGCACCAGGACAGTGACGGATACTGTCCTGACCTGGAGCTCAGTGACTCAGAGCCAGAGGCCAAAGGGAGACACAGACGACAGGTCGGACTGCCTCAGCCAGACACTCCAAGGAGAGGAGTCAGTCGTGGGAAACAGTCGCTGGGCTCCAGACACGCCGTGCAAAGGTGACAGCTGTTTGTTCACTCCACTCACTGCCACTGCTCTCTCCTGACCTTGTGGCAGTCTTCCCAAGTGCCAGGCCGTCTCTGTGAACACGTCTCCATCAGGGACTAGACCAAGATCCAGCACTAATGGTGCTCTATACATAGTAGATGCAGATGCATGAAGGGTGTTGTTGTTAAGAACGTCCCCAGTGGGATGTAAAAAGAAACGTAGCCCTGTGTTAGTGGTGGTTTGAAAGGAACAAATCTTCATGCTTGCCTTTCATTGTGGCTAGAATTACATTTTGTACTCAGCACATCTTTGTATCGCCTATTCCCCTACACACAGGGTCGATCTGCCTTTGACTGAAACTGCTGTACAGAAATTGTTCAGATTGGGATGTAAATAATGTTCACACACGTTCCACTTTATTGATACCTTAAAGATCCAGTGTGTAGGATTTTGGGGGATTTATTGGCAGGAATGGAGTATAATTATGTTTTCTTTAGTGTACAATCACCTAAAAATAAGAGTAGTGTTTTAGTTACCTCAGAATGAGCCTTTTATATCTAAATAGGAAATGGGTCCATGTTTTACCACCATTTTTGCGTCAGCCACTGTAGGAGGAGACCTCTTTGGATAATTCATGTCCCAGTAAAAACCTCCCGAACATGTGGATCTTAAGTTATCAGATAAAAAAGGTGAGCACAAATTAGCAGGTGCTAGGTTAAACCAGTTTAAATCAGCAGCTCCATTTGTTTTGGAGAGGACCAGACCTCTGCAGATAATTAGACTCCCGGTAAAAACTTCCTGAACAATGAACACTGAAGGAAATGTATCCAAGGAGAAGTTTCAGCTGGTTACAGTCTGCAATCCCCACTGCTATATGCTATTAAATCCTCCTAAATCTGACATACTGCTCCTCTAAAACTGAAATCAAACTTGTAGCAGAAAGTAAAACTGACACTCCAGATGGGAACGTTGTAGTAAAGTCTGGCATTCACTGCACCTGTTTCTTGCACATTTGTCTGTTACAGTTAACCCCACAGGTGATATACTGACTGTGTCCAGCAGTGGGGTCATTTTTATGAACAGAAATGCCTTTTGTGCAAAAGAATGCAGTTTCACACTATTAGTACCTTTTTGGTTTTGCAGGTTACAGTATGTTATGTCCTGGTTAGAGAAAAGGATCATAAAAGCATTCAAGTTCTTGTCTTAAAATAGAAAGATGTGTGTAACAAAGTATAATTACATTCCCTGATGCATAAAAGCAAAGACACAGTACAGATATGTAATCGATGGCAGTCAGATTGTCTTCTTCACTGGCCTCAGAACATCACATGATCAGCCTTCATCATCACAGACTAGTTAACTCAAGTTTACTTTTGGAGCTCGGCATATTTTTCTGTTACTTGTGTCACCTTTTTTTGATATTAAAGAACCTGGAATAACTGGTTTATTAGTGCTGGACATTGTTAGGACTTTTGATACAAATGCCAATTCAGTACTTTTGGTGACATGTTACTTTGTACTGACTCATTTTTACCACAAAAGCTTTATTTTTTTCTTTTTAAAGGCATCAATGTTTAATGGTGTCTTAATACAAACATCAGAAAATTAACAAAATTGGGATTTTAAATGAGGGTATCTGATCAACAAATAAATAATCTGACAAAGCATTTTGGTGTCAAGTTTCAGTTTGTTATTTTGGCCCCAGTGTTCACTCAGAATAAGATCTGCAGATTATCAGTGTGTGACTTTGGTGAAAAAAATGCAAATCATAATGATCTGCATTGAGTTGTAATGAAGGTTTGTTTCACTTTGCTATATCCTCGTCATTTCTGAGTGCACACATTGAGTGTTATCAATCTAACTTTTTTATAAAGCACATTTCAAACAAATCAAATGCACATCAAAGTGCTTTACAAGAGACTGATGAATCTTGGGATGTTAAATGGTAAAATGTTAATAAAATAAAATAAAATGGATAAGTGTTGATAAAAGAAAGAAAAGTGAAATTTAACTTAAAATAATTAATAAAACCACAAAATTCTTAAACACTACATAAAAGCCAGACAATATAGATTTAGTTTCAAGTAAAAATATCAATATTTTTAGATTATCTGGAGGGCTGTTTTAGCAGGAGCATAATGGCTGAAAGCAGCATCACCAAAAGTTTTTGTTCTGCTTTGTGGAGCAGTTATAAGGGAAGAACTGGAGTATCTGAGGAGAATTTTAAAATTATTCCAGCTAACCAGTAACCAGTGTAAGACTTAAAAATAGGTGTAATGTGTGCTCTTTTTGGCCTCAGTCAGCACTCAAGCTGCTTAATTTTGAATTAATTGTAGCTGTGCATCAGTCTCTCTGTATTACTCTAAGAGAGACAAACCGCCTCCTTTTTGAGATGGTCTTTAAATGATAAAGTACTGCTTTTGTGACACCCCTCACATCAGCTTTGAATTTTCAATCACAATCAATATCACTCCAAGATTTCGTGCTTCTTGGCTTAAGTGAGATAATGCATTCAAAAGAGACGGTCAATTTGTGCTCATTCTGAGAGGCCAAGACAAATTACCTTTTCAAATGAGGTAAGAGAGCAGATGAATTTGAATCCATCAGCTCATTTGTAACACATATCACAATGACTGTGGCGGCAGTGTGGCATCATGACGAGCTGGTTTTCACTTCTTCGCGAGTTTAGTTTTACAAATACACTGTTATACAATGGTGTGGTGGAAGATTTGTTGTCACTGAGTGGATGACAGGTCAACAAGGAGTAATCACAATGAAAAGTATAACACGTGCTGTTATTTTGGCAAAGTACATTGGAAAATATGTATTAATAATTGTGTTCTTTATATGGCAACATTATAAGACCTTATAGTATGAAACTGTCATTTTTAGCCTTTTAGACCAGTTTTGCTTTTTTTTTTTTTAAAGTTTCTTCCTTAACAGAGGAAAGAAGTGGAGGAAGAAAGAAAGAAAGAAAGAGCATCAACAGAAGGATGCTTAAAATACTATTATAGTTTGCCCTTGTACTGAAACACATCAGTTTTTGGGAGCAAAGCTAGATGGCAGCATCACCACACTTGTCAACTTAAACCACCACTGTACACAGTGTGTGATCAAGTAGAGTAAGGCTATATATAGAATATGTGTCCTTTTCCACATGCCTTTTCACAGCAGTTAAAGCACAAGTGTTATTAATACCAGTGATCAGTGACTGCTCTATTCAGTTTAGGCGTGTCGCTAAGGCAGCATGTACAATGATGAGACTATGTGACCACACAATGAATCACAACCATAATTACTGTCTGATTAAACCTGTGCTGTCACTGATGACATGCCAAAACATGTGCTGCAAAGAAAGGCATTTACTAGAGAGGCAGAGCAGGGAAAGGCCTGGTGTAGTTTGATCCAGTGTCAGCAAGGTTGGACTTAACGTGCTCTGGAGGCAGTTTGTCTAGTTTCACCGCACTGGTTTGTGCTGTTTCAGTGTTTATTGACCCGCTGAGGAAGCTGAGAAAGACCTGACCAACCAAATTATCACAAACACAAGCAAACAGACAACTTAATCAGTTTCCTCTTGGGAAGTCTGTTTTAGTACAAAGGTCACAGTTCTAAAATCATTACCTGTTTACAACATTTAGGCACATTTTAAGATAAAAGACAGCTGCCACGACATCTTAAACCCAAACATGACAACATCTGATTATAGCTGGTGTTTACAGCCTAAAAATAAAAGGTAACCTTATGTGTACCTACACAGCTAAACTTACATTTTATAGAATAAAGAACTTATAGATGTTATCACCCAGCTTGTGACACCAAAGCAGTGGTGCTCCCTCTTCAGTTTCCTTAATTTCAATCACTTCGAGGGCCCTGAAGACGTAAAACTATCCAAAATTATACAACTAAAAAAGGAAACATTAGAGAAGTACCAGAAAATAAACTTGCAAAGCAGTAATACATCTTATAAAAGCCCTCCTGTTGAGTTTTTGACCACTGGTAGCGCTATGGAGTGCAATGTTTTTTTTTGAGTGGGTCATAATTACACTGAGCAACAATATAAATGCAGTTCTTTTGTTTTTGCCTCCATTTTTCATGAGTTGAACTATTTTAAAAAAAATTGCACCTTTTTCTATGGACACAAAAGGCTCAACTATCTCAGAGTTTGTTCACACATTTGTTTAAAGCCATGTTAGTGAGTACTTTGCTAACGTAATCCATGCCGCAAGTTTTTAAGGGAGCGTGGAATTGGCATCAGAGTTGTTGCCCGTGAACTGAATATTCATAATAATGATAATAATAATTTTTACTTATGAAGCGCTTTTCAAAACAGAGTTACAAAGTGCTTCACATGTCATGAAAACAACAACTTTAACTCTTAAAACTCAGGTAAAATCAGAAAAGCCTTTCAGATTAAAGTCTGTTTTAAGAAGAGACTTAAAAGATATCACTGACTTGGCCGACCTGATTTCCTCGGGCAGATTGTTCCAGACAATAGACAAAAGTCCTCTGCCCGAGTACGTCCTGGTGTGTATGGCACTAAGAGGTTGGAGATATAGCTGGGAGAGAGACCATGAAGAGCCTTAAAAGTGATCAGTTAACTCTTAAAATCTATTCTAGAACATACTGGGAGCTAGTGTAAAGAGGCTAAAACTGGAGTGATGTGATCATGTCTCTTGGCAGCTGAATTCTGAACAGTCTGGAGTCGATTCATAGATTTTTGATTCAGGCAAGAAAAGAGGCTGCTGAGTGATCCAGGCGTGAAGAGATGAAGGCGTAAAGGGCTTAAAACTGTCTCTGTGTCTTTAAAAGTTAAAAGGGATCTATTTTTGAAATATTTCTAAGATGATGAAAACATGATAATTTCAGTACCACAAGCCATTTCCAGTGACGTTTCCGAGAATTTGCCATTGCATACAAGCAGCCCAGTGAGCCAGCCACATCTGGCTACTTCATCTTTCAAAACTTTGATGAGCATCCCTGAGACAATTTCTGACAGTTTGTGCAAAAATTATTCTGTCGTGCAAACCAACGGTTGCATCAGCTGTTCGGGTGGTTGGTCGGATGTACTGCCAAATTCATGCAAACGACATATACACTCCCTCAAAACTTTCAACATCTGTGGCAGTATTGTGTGATGTAGCTGCACATTTAAGAGTTTTATTATGACCATCCCATGACACACCTGTGTAGTCGTGATGCTGTTTAATAAGCACCTCGATATGTTGCACCTGTCATGGATTATTTTCAAAAAGGAAAAGTGCTCAGTAACATGGATTTAAACACATTTGTGGACAAATACTTGTGAGAAATAAGGCTATAGTGTGCACAGGTAAAGTCTCGTGGAAAACAGGATCAAAAACAAAAGTGTTGCACTTATATTTTTGTACGTTGTGACCATTTTGAAATATCCTTTGACCTCAAACTGATGTAAATAATGTGATGAATCTATCTATCTTTTAACCTCCTGAGACCCTGTGTCCCCATATGAGGACATCACATTCTGGGTTTACTTGACGTTACACTTAAACTTGTTTATTTACGATTAATGAAGTTTGTAGTTTGATATGGCAACAAATTTGACCAATTTTAGCAACAGTAACAAGCTAAGACACTGTTCATTAGGAAGTAGGCTTACTCATATGAGGACATTGGGACTTACCAATTACCACTGACAATGTTAAGTTTTTTTATGCTTATCGGGTCCTACTGATCCCAAATAGCTAGGAGAAATAAAAAATGCAAACCAAACAAAATTCGGGTTAAAACAAATCCATGTCTGAACTTCAAAACAGTTTGAGCTAAGTCCCAACACTTGCTGCGGAGCTGCCTGGAGCCCCTCCTGCCACATCCATCATGACGTCTCATCAGGTGTTATGGCATTAAAAGCTGATGGGAAACACTTTCTGTGACATCATCTGTGCGAGCTGGGGCCCGGGGCAGGGCTGCAGTATGTTTGGGAGTTTCCAGCCACAGACAGCGAGTGGAGCATCATCATCACTTCCCTGCCCTCTCTGTCTCCCTGACATTTCAGTGGGCTCTTTAAGAGGAGAGCCTCTCTGCATCTGCTGATCTGTCAGCAGGCGCGGTGCCGCCGCCCTCCCCCGCGCACTGCCGCTGCTGCACCTTGAGACCGAAGCACCCGGCGTACAGAGGAACTCACTCTATGCTGATGCACCTGAGCCCGCGGATCATACAACTGATATTTGATCGCCATGGATAATCGATAATCGAAGCTAAAATGCGCCATGCCCACCGTCCTCGTCATCCCGGGCTATGCAGGTGTAAAAGGTAACCAGACTGAGAGCTGCTGGGAGAGGGACACACGGCCACGCTTTATCTCCGGATCATTCATGTTTTATGTATAGCCATGACATGCTGTAATGCTCTGGGATGGACTTCTGCCGGCGCGCGCCTTTAGTTGTAGTTTCATCGTCTGTGCCCTCCTCGGTGTGTTGGGTGGTTCAGCTGGTTTGGCGAGTGCAGGGAGCAGCAGCAGCACTTTGACCAGTAAGTGTGATATAAACCGCTCTCACCTTACTGTGTGTGAAGTTTGCTGCACATAATGTACATTTATCATTTTCAGACCTCCGAAACAAACACGAGCGCCCTGAAGCTGCTGATGTAACACCACAGGAAGCTTCATTTAATAATCTCACTCATTAAATGTGTGTTCACTGACGCTGGAGCTCAGTATGTCCTCGCCGGTGGGTGAGCGGAGCCTGGGAGAGCTGCCTATGGAGAGCTGGATGTCTCACCTGCCATGTGCCCTGTGGGACACCCCACTGTACCACCTGGCCATCCCGGGTAGGCTGCCATACAACAGCATGCTAGAGTGTTAACTGAGTGTATTAGTGGAAATGTGTGTGGTGTGTGAGTGTTTTCAGTTTGGGGGAGACTAGGGGCAAATGTGCAACCCAACCCAATTGACACTGTGCATATCTGCAAACCACAGATACATTACACTTGCAGATTACTACTTAGTGAATACATAGAAACTTTACATTTGCAGTGATGTCTTGGTAAAAACAACCGCTTTTCGTGCCACCATCCTGGCAGCAAATGCAGCAATGTCTAGATAAAAAAACAAACCGCTTTTTGTGCTACTATCCCAGTAGGAAATGCAGCGATGTCTTGTTGGAAAAACAACCACTTTTCACACCACTGTTCCAGCAAGAAACACAGTTATGCCTCAGTAAAAAACAATTACTTCTCACGCCACTATCCCGGCAGGAAACGCAGAAATGTCTCTGTAAAAAAAGTGATCACTTTTCGTGCCACTATCCAGGCAGGAAACACAGTGATGTCTTGGCGCAAAACAACAGCTTTTAACACCGCTGTCCCACCAGAAAAGTCTGAGATGTCTAGGTAAAAAACTATCCCGGCAGGAAACACAGCGAGTGTCTCAGTAAAAAACGACCACTTTTAGTAACACTATCCTGGCAGGAAATGCAGCAATGTCTGTAAAAAAAATGACCACTCTTCATGACGCTATCTTGGCGGGATAGTGATGTCTTAGTGAAAAACAACCACTTTCAATGCCAATATCCCGACAGCAAAGGCAGCGACTTGGACAGACGTGATGACTGTTAGCAAGGAGAAGACAGATAGAATTTAAAAAGTATCCCAATAGTTCAAGAGATTTCTGTGTGATGACATCAAAACCAAAATGA
Source organism: Epinephelus fuscoguttatus (assembly GCF_011397635.1). Lineage (NCBI taxonomy): Eukaryota > Metazoa > Chordata > Actinopteri > Perciformes > Serranidae > Epinephelus > Epinephelus fuscoguttatus. The sequence goes on from NC_064761.1 coordinate 38,850,919, forward strand.
TTACAATTACCCCCAGTCTCTCCTACCCACAACACTTTGATAACTCTAAACAAATTGTAAGAGTATCCTTGCAGCAATTTAAAGTGGCCCTGAGATGTCTTCTTCATTTGCTTGTCTTTTGTTTATTTGCACGTGTTGCTTTTAGCCGCAGTAGTTCTCAGAGCCACCATAGCTGTAACATAAAGAAATCAAATGTCTAGTGGTGATTTATGTTCATTATCTCTTCCCCTATCAGGCAGCCACAATGCAATAACCTACTGTCTGGATATGAATGACAGATCCCCTGTTGACCTCACCCAGCCTGACATGCTTCAGAAGCTGGACAAATACATGAAGCCTTTCATTCGCCCCTTTGTGTACAAGTGGGCGATCACCCAGGTAATAAATCCCAGAAACACACACACATCAGCTAATTGTTACTTATTGGTAATAAAAGAAATAATCTGGACCTTAAACAATGAATGTTGTGGCCCATGTCTTGCAGGAGTACACTATAAAGCAGCAGCTGGACTGCGGGGTCAGATACTGTGACCTGCGAATTGCACACAGGCCCAATGACAGCTCAAATGATCTTTACTTCTACCATGGTGTATATACCACGCTGACTGTGGAGGTGAAGTTACAGCATGCACGCACACACACACACACACACACACACACACACACACACACACATCCACGAGAACACAGTGACATTTATGTTCCTGTAAAGGCCATCTGTATCCACAACTATAACCATAAAGATAACGATGAAGAACAACAGCATTGTCGTGCTGTGCAAACAATCATCACTGCAGTTAGATACGAAATCCTCCCATCTCTGCTTTTTTAAGACTTTATCCAGACTGATAAGTGGTTTTTTTTTGTTGCATTTACAAATCCACTCTGAACTCAACATTATGGTCATTTTAAGGTTATTATAGTGGTAACAGGATTTTTATTTACAATCTTATTCTTAAAACAAACCTATGTTAATTAAACTGAACATCATGGCGACAAGTAACGATTACAGGGTCATAATAATTCCTAAAATGTAGTAGCACAAATAAAGAACATTCTTAAAGTATTTAAACTCACTCAGTTATTAAGTTTTGATATCTATCTAAAGTTTGCTACCTTAAACTACCGATCATACCAGGCTACAGCCGAAAAACCCCTTGGGTGCATTTTGTTGCATATGAGTTCAACATTTCATTTGTAACAGGAAGGAGGTATCGTTTCCTCTTTTTAGGATTACGTAATCTCACTTTAAACCCCTTTCTCACATGCACCATAACTTTTCTAAGAATATTCATGTGGTGCTGCAAACACTTTGCAATGTAAGATCCAGTTTAGTGTTGTCATAATACTGGAATTCCTGACTTTGATGCAATACTTTCAAAAATACTGATATTCAATACCATTGTCTATACTGCAGGGGAATTTTGACATTAAGGGAAAAGTTCAAATTTTTATCAAAAGATAAATTACAAGGCTTTAATGGCAGAAAATGATTATTGAAACCATTTCAAACATTCAGAATCCAAATTTTTGACAGCACTCATACAGTGTCTTAGATGCTGTGGCTGTTTTCCAGCTCATCACATTTCTGTAAATCTTTTCACCATGACTCTAGTGGGAAGAAAAGCAGCAACATTTCCAGGCACTAAATGTGAAAGATTTTACCATCCTTGCAGAGCAAGTGGAGAGTGGGTGGCCCATCGGGACGAAATCAACCAGCAAGCATTTCCATGATATCTCTATGGCACTCAGCCACAGAATAACAGTGAAAATATTCTTGTAGGATAAATCTGAACGCTCTTCACACTCTGCTCCAGCAGAGTTGGCAGGTGGTGAGAGGAGAAAAAATATCTTGTCTATCCAGAACAGATCTGGCAGGTTGTTATAGACTTCCATCATCTCGTATACCCATGTGTGAATACCAAAAACCCAGTCTTACCATATAACTGAACCTGGCAGTGGGAAAGTTTCACATGTACTTTTAGCTTTTAAAATAAGGCTGTAAATTGTGCTGTAAATGACTGAGTGCTGCTGTAGAAGCAGAATAACTTGTGTTTTCCTGACAGACTGTTCTAATGGAGATAAGAGAGTGGCTGGATGCTCATCCCAAAGAGGTGGTCATCCTCTCCTTCAGCCACTTCCTCGGACTGAGCCCGGAGCTCCACATGCTGCTGGTCACAACCATACGCAACGTATTCACCTCCAAACTCTGTCCCAAAACGGTACAACTTCTCCTCCAGTTTCGAATAAGGACTTAAAGAATAAGGCTGGCCATAATCTACATTTTTCCTATTGTCAATGAATCCCGTGAAAAGACCAAAATCAACAATGAAATGATCCTAATAACAAGTACTGTCTGTGTAGCCAAATCTTGATGTAACTTATTCCTCCATGTTCCTGCACTCATTCCATCCTGCTGTAAATACTCAGTAGAGCAGTGGTTCTCACACTCATTTGAATGATGTAGGCTGTCCCATTAGAAATAGTTTTTTTCTGCAAAGAATCCCCTGAGCAGCAAAAAACATTTTTGGTAGACAGAAAAACAGGTACAACGCAGCGCTGTGTATCAGTGTCTGATTTTCTGACCAACAACCTTGTAGATGAAAAACACCTAAATGCGACTTGTACAGGTTAAGAATTCATCACTAAATCCATGGTGAGCCTTTTTATTTTTGTCATCATGCAAGAATACTAACACGGCATTGTAATTCCATGGAACTGCGTCTTTTTGATAAATCACACTTACAATTTAGTGATTTAACCCTTTGAAACCCGAGCAAATTGGCTTGATTTCCTTTAAAAACATGGGAAGAAGGCAATGAGCAACAAAAGAACAAATGACCCAAAAAATAGCAAGAAATTTAAAATTAAAATTAATTAATTTAATAAATTAATAACAAGAAATATGGTTAAAAAAAGGAGGAAAGAAAAAGAAAAGACAGAAAGCTAATAACCTGGAAAGAGTGCTCAAATTATAATAATTCTGTAACATAATTTTAAAATGTAAGAATAATAATCATTATTACAAGTAAAGTTTTCCTTTGCTTTTTTTCTTTTTCCCTATTTTTTTTTAACAATTGTCTTAATCTATTTCTTTTTTTTTTTTTGTGGGACATTTCTCACCAAGTTGTTCATTGCCTTTTTCCCCATGTTTTTGAAAGAAATCACACCAATTTGCTCAGGGTTCAAAGGCTAAAATACTTGTGAAAGACGTCTGAAAGCAACACAAGAAAAGTGAAGTTGCTCCAGGTCTCAAAGGGTTAACTGTTTTCGGAATAATGAATGACTGATATTTTTTTAAATCAACATTTCAAGAAATATTTCTTACCCTCTGCAGTAGTCCAAAATACTCCTAGGGGTAAGCTTACCCCAATTTGAGTAACACTTCACTAGAGCACCAATTGTGTATTGATCCGCAGCTGAAAATAGTCCCTAACAAATACACTATTTACTCTTTTGTCTGAGGTAGATTTAAAAAAAAACTACAATGCCCAGCTGTTGATACAATGCATTCGTGACTTGTTTTTAAGATCTGAATCTTCAGTTGGAACCAACGGGCTTGGGGATTACGTAGTTATGTCAAAGACTGAAACCAGAATTTCCAGTTTCTGTTTCACAAGTAAGAAAACCTCATTCAAAATCCCAGTGACATTTAAATCTATGCTAATAAGTACAAATACAGCCTTGGAACAGAACAGTTGCCATTTGGCTCATGTCATATGTTTAGACAAGGACCATAAGAACATAGTTTTTTGACAAAACGTCTAATATCTGTACACTAGACCTCGTGGGCTACATATCACCTACTTGACATAAAAGATGAGACCATGAGCAATGTTGGGCTTGTTAGTGTGATTCATTACTCATTACACTTTTGAAAAGTAATGTTATTACTTTCCTTATTACACTATGTCAGCAGTACAGGGTTCCCACACATTTTCATGGACAAAATTTCAGAACTTCAACGACCCATATTAACATTTTTTTATTGCCACACTTGCCCAGCGTTGTTCAAACATATCAGATTCAAATTCTGTTCAAATATTATTTCAGCTAGCTGGCATACATGAAGGTAGAGACAGGACAGGTTACGTAAACTAAACCTCAGACATAGACACATATTAGAGCTGTGTTACATCAGCAGTCGACAAAATATAAATTTGCAGTTATGTTACATTACATGTCAGATAATCTATGGAAAATTACTGTAACAATTCTGACAATTTTTACTAATTCCATGACTTTTCCAGGTTTTCTATGACTGTGACTTCCCTGACAGTAACAGCATTACTTTTCCCAGTAACTTGTAGTGTAACTAATAAAATTTCATTAATAACTTCACTGGTATTACAGTTAGCCACACATTGGCGAAGACAACCAGCTGCATAATAGGGAAATTATACGTCTCTGTTGAATCAATGCCAAAGCTAAAGCCTGATTTATGGTCCTGCGTTAAATCAACGACTTACCTACGTCGTAGGGTACGTGGCTACGCAGGAGGCTCGCCGTAGCCCCAGCATAGCCTGACGTGCACCTCCCAAAAAATGTAACTACACATTGAGGCGATGCAGACCCAGCGCAGACCGAGAGGGCTGGTTTTCTTGGTAGCAACGCATTTCCGGTTCCGTATTTCCAGATTGCGCCATCCCCGCCATCTTTAAACATCTTCTGTTGCGACGTAGATGTTGCAGTATTAACATACTTTCTTCGACATCCAACAACTCCAACTCCAGCAAGATTCTCTCTCTCTCTCGGTCGCCACTGTTCACTGTGACCGGAAAAGCCGGAAGCTAAACAAAACAAAGAATCAACTAGAGACGACAATAACCATTCAGGAAAGGAACGCAGCCCCCTACCGCTCTGGCGGTGAATTGCACCGCGACGAAATGGAGTGACGGAGAAGTTCGAAGGGTTCATGACGGCGTCACGGCAACGACGTAGGTACGTCGTTGATTTAACGCAGGACCATAAATCAGGCTTAAAGCGTAGGCTCCAGGTCGACGTAGAGCCAACGCCGTAACCTACACCGTAGCCTGACATGTACCTCCCCAGAGATGTAACTACGCGTCACGGTGACGCAGACCTCCTGTCTGTTTCTGTAAGCTGAAACCATTTCCCTCAGTGGAAACGAGGCTTTTACTTATTTCACCGATAAGAAACAATAAATTGTGAAGACAGTAAAGCCTCCACTAAAACACCATTTTAAGTCTTGTGTGCCAAGAGTGTGACTTATCCTTCAGGGATTTATACTTCGGGATTTATCCAGGTTTCATACGAGAAGAGGAAAACTACGCTTGCCACTAGGCTACTTTATACATGTCTTATAGAATATACATGTTAAATGCCATAGGCTGGCGCTAATAACGTTAGCATTTTGTATTTGTTTTGAAAACGTGTTAAGTATGACAGTTGTTTTGTCTGTGAGTCTTGTGAGTTGTAATGGAGCCGAATTGTGTGCCGTTACCTTTGTTAAATGTTGCTGTTGTCCCTGGTTTTATATGAGGAGAGGAAAAGGTTGGTAGTTGCTAGGCTAACTCATACAATGTAAAATGCCATAGGCTTGTGCTAATAACGTTAGCATGTTATATTTGTGGAGAAAATGTGTCTGGATTAATACAAGTGTTTTTTCTGTGAATGCTGTGAGTTGTAGTGAAGCCAATTTGTGTACTTGTGTTTGAAATTGTCGCTACTAAACTATATTTAATGTGTATTTTGAGTGTGTTTTGAATCAACTAAACTTTACAGCACTTCACAGAAACCTCCGCAGCCGACTAGTGTTTTGGAGGTGTAACTGCAGAGTGACACAGACACACAACCGCGCATGTGTAAATGCCCTCAACTGCATGGGCTAGGTGTAACTTAAGGTCTGCGTACAACTAGTTATAAATCCCGTTTTAAGAAGAGAACTGCTTACAAACTTGCCCAGTGGAGGACTCCACCAGAACTAATTAATTTGCTTATGAAACAATTAAAATGGCGACCATAAAGATGCTGTTGTTCAATGATATCACGGCAGGAAAAGCGGCGTTGTAGATTGATAAATCAAGTGAGACGTGACAATGGCAGGTGTTTCTCTCAATCTGCCAACATTGCGAAATGTTACACTACTCATAAGCAGTTAAACGACCAGCAAATCGTTACACTACTAGTCAGATTACTTTCCCGTTACACACCACAAAGTTAGTAAGTGTGTCAGTTACCTGGGGGTTCTTCTGTTGCCTGTGACCGCTATGTTCTCAAGGATGGAGAGTCAGTCATGGAGACAGGCAGCATTTCATCCAACACATATCCAACCACAAGTTTCATGTTTACCAACTGTATCCTGCTGTCAACGGTTTAAATCCAGTTTAGCTGTTGAGCCAGTGTCGGACTACAGCCAACGTTCGTGGCCGCAGAGGGCTCACCTTTGGTAGGGTATATTTCCTGGATATTGACATTGTTGGGCTGTCGGTCGTGGTAGCTGTTTTGAGGAAATTTGAGATCGCGTTTTTCGCGATTGAAAGAGTCAGTGTCGCTGCCATATACAGCGAGTTTCTTATCACCTTCCTTCCCGATAAAATAAAAGTAATAAAGATATTTCCGGCCGTTAAATGTGCATTAACCGGTTTCAACGTCCAAGCTAGCTTGCTGCTTCGTGACGTGCACGCGCAGCGCGACAGTTATGAAAAGGATTCCGGGGATGTGACTAATTGCTGGATTCAAATCACTAGGGCGTTAACAGCAATGGTACCATTTATTTAATATTTGTATAATTTAATCTGTGATGAATGTAATGTAATCACTGACCTCTTATCAGCAATTCTTTACATCCTGGGTTTTAAACAGGAGTCCGGGACACCTAGGGGATCCTCAGAGTTACTACAGAGGAACCACCATATTGTGTGTTAATTTAAGTAAAAATTTAATTTAATTTTTTCTTCTTTTTTTTCAGTATAAAAAATGAAATAAAGTCATCATATTATTATCAAAGATAAATTGGCCTATTTGCAAAACAAACAAAAACATAAAAAAAAAAAATCAATATACAGTGCACTGATGACAGGCTAACTGTTACCTATGAAACTCTGAGCAATCATGTTAGCTAGGTAACGCTAATCACTGCGGGGCACCTGTCCAGCAAGGCAAACTACTTAACAGTTACTAACCTTTGAGACATATAGGACTGTTAGCGGTATTATTTTTCCAAGTCTAGAGGCATTTCTGTGTGCCATAGTGAATTGTTTCGTAGCTTTTCGAATGAGAGACTCTAAAGTACCCTCAACCTCAAGGACAAAGGTGCAAATATATGGTTTTGTTGTTTGTTGGTTTCGAACAGTGGTCGGCAGAGATCTCACCTAGCTGTCACACCACTTACCAATCTCTCCACGTCCCGATGACAAAATCAGCTCATACACTACACCACTTTAGAAACACTGACATAATAGGTATTAAATCATGCAAATCTAACATAGTTGTGATTTTCAGAAATGCACAATGCCAACATTTTCTTATGGCGACCAGTTTGCTGTACTAACAGCACTTACACTTGTGGTTTGGTCATTTTATAAGTGTCTTCGACAGTTAGAAAAATATAGAATAAGGCCAGTCTTATTGTTTAAATGACATTTAAAAAATACTTGACCGAAAATGAAACAAAGCCTGTTACTCTGCTGATTTCAGGAACTTTTAACTCTTCGAAACCTGTGGGCGTTAGGCTACAAAGTGATTGTGTCCTATGAACACAATATAGCCAGCTGTCACATCGACCTGTGGCCACACATTCCTTACTGGTGGGCCAACAAATGCAAAGCTGAGGCTCTTATCGAGGAGTTTGAACACAGGAAGCAACACGGCCGACCAGGTAATCAAAATTAACTAATTGATGATTTATTACTTTTGAATTAAAGCAGTATTTGGTCCACAGCTTTCATTAAATATTGTGCTTATTTTGTGTTTCAGGAGGTTTCTTTGTCACAGGAATCAATCTGACAGAGGACCTGAAGTACATCTGCACACACCCTACAGAGTCCCTGAAGGACTTGGTGATGTCCACGTATCCAACGCTGCTGAGCTGGGTCAAGGAGCAGACCCCCGGCTCCAGAGTCGGCTCTCTCAACATCATTGCTGGGGACTTTATCACAGAGAGCCAGTTTGTACCAACTGTTGTCACACTGAATGAAAAACTACTGAAATGGTCCTCGTGACTTTTCATCTGTTTGCATTACTCTACAAAAAAATGTGAATCACAGCATGAAATGAGCTTGTTTTGTTAAGAGTGACAGAAAAAGTACTTGAATTACTCATTTAAATATAAATGCACTTATTCAGAGGCAGTGAAATGTATATTTCAGTCTTAAAGCGGCTTGAAAACAGACGTTTTGGTATTTCTACCTGCACTTGTTTGTTTACATTCAGTTCACTATTTATGCAATGTACTGTATCTGTTTCCACGAGTCAGCAAACGTGGCTGGTTTTATGTTTCGATGACCACAGCAATAATGATACAACTAATCTCACCTTGACGTAGGCATTTTAGATGAGTAAGCACAAACAATGTATTCAACGAGCACATTTAAGTGTAGGTCACAAATCTTTTCTAATTATGACATGTGGGCAGCAAGTTAAATAAGTAGCTAACCTGTATCACCTACAACACACGTATTTATCCACAGAGAATGTAGAGACGACATGAAACTTATGCAAAATGCATGGAAATCTTATTTGCATGAACCCAACCTTGACTGTTTTACTTAAAATTGACTTGAGCCAAAAGGTTAAGCCTTGTTTTAAAGTAATGCTGCACCGCTGTGCCTGTGGAGATGAGCTTTTCCAATAAACATGAGCATTTTTAAGCAGGTCACCTCACTTTATTCCCTGACTGTTATGTACAAATCAGAACATCTCCTTCCACCATGCCTGCGCTAGAGTCTCTACTCACCAAGGCGTTTGTTTCAGTTACACAAAAGAAGTGACTATGTCTGTGTTGTTGTTGTGAACGTCTAACTATGGAGTCCCAAAAGGGCCACAATGAGGGAAAAAAAGCTTTTGTGTTCCCTTGCAGTGTGTGTTCAACGCTTCTGCGTCCCCTCACAATAGTTTGTGTTACATCATCTGTTTAAAACTCTGCTGTTCTGGGATCAGTCCATTTAGTCCAGTCCATTTTCATCGAAGGAGCCAACATGGTGGAAAAACAAGCAAATAATTAATGTAAAGCTCTATTATTTAGATGATTTTAAAAGCCAAGGAACACTTTTTAAAGAATAAGAGAATAATGCCTTTATTCAGGTAATGGCCTCTGCTGTATGAGGCTGGAGACAGACTTGCTTTTTAACCATGCGTTTGCGTCGACAACCGGCCCTGTTGGGAACAATTTTTAACATACTTTCCCGTGTACTATATGTGTGACTGGAGGATTCCACTGGGGGGGGGCACACCAAAGAACTCAGACTGTATATAACCTATACATTTGCATGATTTTAACAATTAACATGGCGACACTTGAGATGGTTACTACATTATTTGACATCATGGTAGAAAAAGCAACAGCAGTGCCATCGTAGGTGATAAATCAGGCGACACGTGACAATGGCGAGTGTTTCTTGATCTGCCAACACTGCCCCTACTATTCATGTGCATATTGCATCTTGCTGACGTGTCACGTGAATTTCTTGGTATGTGCACAGCCAATGTTCCGAACAGACGCACAATACGCGAAGCAGCCATCACACACATGCGAACGCGTAGTGAAAAGCAGGTGTATCTCCTAACAGTGTGAGGGAAATTCCTACCAATGGTCATTAAATGTCAACAAACTCTTTTCAATTTCACCATTGATTTAAATTTTTATTGTTTCAATTTTGTAGTCTTGGGTCCTAAAAATCAAAAGGTTTAACTTGTTCCATTTATCAGTGTGTTGCCAGTAATATTCTATACCCTTTGTCCTATACTTTAAAATGCACAGTCTCTGTTACACCTACAAGTAAATGTAAATAACCACTCTATAATTTAAAGCTGCACTAAGATTTAATCTGTCTGACCCACAGAGTAACAGGAGCTCTCACTGACCCGCAGTTGATTCCAGTGTTACGTAGCGAGGCAAAAAGATCTCTAATGAGCATTTATTTTAAATTAGTAGAAGTTGTTAGTAATTAATCACTGAAAACTCTATAACTGTACAACACTCCTCACTCTCCATGTGTTCCCAATACTTCACCTAGACAGTTACAGAAGTCAGATGTGGTTTTGAATGTACAAGATTCTGTTTTTTATTCTGCATTTCTTAAATCAGGGACTTTACCTTGTCTTTTGTTCCTCTTCCTTCCTCTTGGTGGCTGCTGCCTGTTGTGAGATGGGCGAATAATATATTAATGAGTGAGATGGAGAACAGTCTTGTCTTTGCTTATGTGTCAGATGAATGCATACATAAACATGGCATTTGCTCTTTTGTTTTTACGTGCATGAACTTTTATACATATTTAATTAGCATTGTTAAGATTTTACATTGTAAGACTCTGTAATTGTGCATACACAAAACACTGAGAGGTGAAGTGACTAACTTTGATTATTTTGTTCCAATGCATTGTTCTGCTGGGAAACCTTTGGTTCTGGCATTCATGTGGATACCACCTGACATGTTCCACCCACTCAAACACCGTTGCAGACCAAGTACCCCCCCTCATGGCAACAGTACTCCTCAATGGCAGTGGCCCCCCAGCAGAATAATGTACCATGCCACACTGCAAACATGGCTCAGGAATGGCCCAAGGAATGTGACAAAGACCTCAAAGTGTCAACCTGGCCTCCAAATTCCCCAGATCCCAATCTGAATGAGCATCTGTGGCACGTGCCATTAACCCACCTCACAACCCACTGGACTAAATGGATCTGCCGCCAACGCACTGGTGCCAGACACTGCAGGACACTCCCAGAGATCCTGTGTCCATGCCTCCACAGGTCAGAGCCAAGTCCAATCCAAGGAGGCCCCACCTTGGATTAGGGTACATCTGGGGTACCGGCACATCACAAGAATCCTTGAGCAGATTGGGACCTGGGAAATTTAGAAGCCAGGTCGACACCTTGAGCTTTTTGTCACGCTCCACAGGCCATTTCTAAACAGTTTTTGCAGTGTGGCATGGTGCTTTATCCTGCTGGGGGGCCACTGCCATTGGGGAGTACTGTTGCCATGAGGGGGGGTACTTGGTCTGCAACGGTGTTTGAGTGGGTGGAACATGTCAGGTGGTAATCTGTTAATCTTGTAAATATTTTGGGTAAATCCCACCTTCATACTTGTAAATGGAAAAGGATGTCCTCCCTCTTTCACTGTGCTCATATATAACATTGCCAATTACTTCATGTTGCTAAAATATATACAGAAAAATTGAATAGTTAAGCCAACAAACTGTATACATCTATATCTAGGTCCTTGCTCTTTTAAAGTCTCTTGCCTTCGCTCTCTTGTGCTGCTTTTTTATTTACCTGATTGTTACTCTCTTTTATTTTTGTTGCCTTTTTGTTTATGTTTGTGCTTTGGCATCATTTCGACAATTGCTGCTAATTTATTTTATTCTTGAACTTGTATTCCCCAACATGTTCTGTACATTCTCCTTGTAATTAATAAAAAAAAATATACATAAAAAAAAATAATACAAAGAACTTCAGCTTCCTTTACTTATTCTTTTTTTTAAAGATATTTTTATGGGCATTTTTTTGCCTTTAATTGATAGGATAGTGAAGTGTGAAAGGGGGGGAGAGAGAGAGGGAGTAACATGCAGCAAAGGGCCACAGGCTGGAGTCGAACCCGGGCCGCTGCGGTAACAGCCTTGTACATGGGGCGCCTGCTCTACCACTAAGCCACCAACACCCCAATCCTTTACTTATTTTTTCAGTGTGCACATGTGACTGTCTTCTGGACTGATTTCCAGTTGGATCTCCAAAGACATTTTGACAAGAACATTTCACTTAAAGATTTGATTTGTTAATAATATTCAAAAATCCACATTTTCCAGCCAAACATACTGTCACAGTCCAGTGGTTCAGACTGGTGGTATATGTTGTAGTTAAGGGGGTGGGAGTAGATTCTGTGCAACCTTCATCTGGCTTATTTTGATTTTGTATAATATTTAATTTTATCTGTATCAGTTTTTGTTGTTAATTTTATTTTGTCTATTAATTTTTTCTACATACATGTGTATATGTATGTGTATGTATGTATGTATGTATATATATATATATATATATATATATATATATACATTTTAATAAATAAATACACTGCAATACACTTTAATAATTTAATTTTTTTAATGTTAATGAATAAAGTGTTCTTTAATACATTTCTACAGTCTTGTGATTATTTATTATATGTACAAGTAACTATATGTTATGGTGTAGGTTGCTGTAAAAAAAAATCAAGGAAACAAAAGCATAACTAAAAAAAAATCTAAATTTCTCAAAAAATTAACAATATATAATTATTTGCTGAACATCTTAGCTAAATTTAATATTCATAAAATAAAACACTGAAAGAAATTCCCCTTGTACCCTTCTATATATATATATATATATATATATATATATATATATATAAATAAAAATTCAAATTAGGTAAACCCCTGTGTGTTGGTTCATACCTATGGTTCATACTCGTGTCTTTTTTTATTGTTTATATTTATGTATTTATGTTTTATTTCATCTAATCATTATTATTATTCATAAAAAAATAATTAATTAATTAATTGGGATTTATATTATTAAATTTATTACTGAAGTTTGTGCTTACCTGTTATACAAAGTTTAAAATAGAAAAAATATTTACAAAAACAAAAAAAACCTTGAACTTCCTGTTTGAGATGTTGCTCCGCCCCCTTTCCAACGTCATAGCAACGAGTCTGCGGGTGCTCTGTTACAGGAGTATGTACGCTAGGACGAAGAGTAAATAATGTGGCTAACGACACCTATTACACAGCAATACTTACACGTGGCCCGATTGTCCTGAAGTATCCTATAACCCTGGAATTCCCAGTGTTATGGGAATCCCCAGTGAAATCCCAGTGAGCCACAGCTGGGACACGATGCACCGCAGCTGTCAATCAACTCTACAGGAAGAATCAGGAAATTCAAAGTTTCATCCTCCTCCTCCTCCTTCCTCTGCTGTGCGGTGTGTGGTGGATCATTTAAAGGAATCAGACAGAGGAAGGGGACAGGATCGATCACATGATGACCAACACACACATCCACACACACTCCTCGGATCTATAGCTCAGACCTGGGTTTAGTGAGTCTGCCTCAGGCCCGGGACTGACGGAGCGACATGGAGCGCAGCTGCCAGGACTGGATGTCAGCTTTACCCGAGGAGCTGTGGGACGTTCCTCTGACTGACCTGGCCATACCTGGTGAATACAACACTTCTTTTATCGTTTCAAACGTTACTTTTAATGTAGTTAGTGAAGAGGAGGAGGAGGAGGAAGCTTGTGACTTTTACAGCAGCTGGTGTAAAATGGTTATAACAGGGACAGAGAATAGGATGGTGACTGATCTGCAAACTACTGACTTTGATAAATTAGTTATAGGCCTGATGTGTACATGACTTTTGGTTTTCATATTAAAATTGACATAAATAACTTATGTTTTATTATTCAACCTTCAATTCAATGTTATTTATAAAGCCCAGTAGAGATACTTGACACTATATAAAGCAACATGATGCTTACACCTATAATACAGTGATATATATATATTTTTCTGCATTTTACTTTTTTTAATTAATCTTTATTGAATCAATTTTTGTGATAACAGCATAATGAAATAATAAAATAATTTAAAAAATAATAAGAACCAACAAGACAAAAACTGTTTGGGTAAATGCACGATACACAGTTTTACGATATTATTATTTTTAAGATATTTATTTATATATTTTTAATTTCACTTAACTTCAGTTACTGTAATTCAATTAAAAGCCCGGGCTATTATTTGCTTAAATCACTGACATCAACAGGCCTGTATTTGGGACAGGCCTTTAATTCCTTTCACGCAAAACTGTTGCTCAGCAAAGATCGGAAATACAATCAAAGTGTTTATTTAAACCAGTATGAATATTAATTGTTTAAAAACTAGGCCTCAGATAATTGCCTATATAATGAGTCATTCATTTGATCTAGCTCCGACAGACATGAGAGAGACAGGAAGTTACAGCACGTGGGGATTACGGCACCCGGCATACTGACACAACACCACCTTATCCTGTTAAAATAATATTCATAACTTGTATTAATTTTTATGATTCTTTTGATCAGAGGACGGACTACACAAATATGAATAACTTACAGGGTAATCAAGGGATGGACACATAATTTGAGGTAGCCAACAACCTGGTTTTATACATCCAAAGAACTTCTATTAAAAAAATGTACTGCTTTGCAATTTGACCAGGCCTCTAATTGAGACAGGCCTTATTATTGGGGATAGAGGGGAAAGGTGTTTGTGGCTGTTTGCTCTGGTTATTCAAAACTGACAAAAAGCCAATAAATAAAATATTAAAAAAACGATATACTCAGTACTTTATACACAAAAAAAGATTCCACCAGTTTAAGCCTCTAAAATGTGAATATGTGGCACTGATTTTTTCCACACATTTTTTGCCCTCTCCATGTTATTATTTTATGATCACCTGTAGGCTGTTGGTTTAGTGAATTAGTTAATGAATAATATTTATTCAGTAAGTCTGACTGAGATCAAGATGTCTGGTACAGGAAAGACCTGGGGACACATTACATAAGCTAAAATATGCTGTACAGTACATAGTCAGTCACGCAAAACAACCAACACACACACAAGAAGAATTCACTCATTCAAACATTCCTTCCTGACCTCAGAAGGATGACGTGTATCATACCAGAAGTCTTACCCCGTGCAGAGTTGGTATGAGGAACCTTTTAAAGCATCAACGTGTCTGTACATTCACACCTGTTTATCCAGGGAGCCACGATGCCATGAGTTACTGCCTGGACTACAACTCCCCCCTGGTCCCATCTGAATCAGACTTCTTCAGACTCCTGGATCGACTTTTCTCCTGTTTTACCAGACCTGCCATATTTAAGTGGGCTACAACACAGGTGTGTGTGGTATAAACGTAATCAATGAGTGGTGTGAGGACCCCTGTGGGACTATGAAGGCACTGCTGTGGTGGAAGTATTTTAACGTTTGAAATTGCCGTTCCTCCCAGGACAGAAGCGTTGAGGAGCAGCTTTCGATGGGGATTCGCTTCTTTGATCTTCGCATTGCACACAAGCCCAATGACCCATCCAGCGACCTCTACTTCACACATGTCATATACACACACCTAACAGTTGTGGTGAGTATAATCATCTTAAAAGTGTGTAGGATTTAGAGGCATCTAATATTCATAACCATGTTTTCATTAGCTTGTAATCACCTGAATTGTTGTGTTTTCGTTACCTTAGAATCAACTGTGTATATCTACATATGGAGCAGGTCAAGAATGGACAAATCATTCACAGGCTCTAGACAGGGCCATTTGCGTTTTCATGTCGCCCACCAAAGTTCTCCTACACGCTTGAAATACAGAAGTTTCAGTTCTGCAACCTCACTGCTAAATACCACAACATCCTTCACAGTGTGACTTTAAAGGAGCTGTGTGGGACCCTAAGAGCTATGATATAAGCCATTTTTACACGGAGATCGCACTTTAGGGCTGCTACAAAGTCCCTTCTTCATACCTCCTTTGCATTTTGACACAGAACCAAACAAAAGCGGCATCATTCTGCTCCAGTGTGTGGTCATACACAGCATCACGGCTTCTCAGGATTAAAAGAGGCGTGATATAACACAACAGCATTGGCCTCTAGTCTGACATAAAACAAATGCATCAGCAGCGCTTTATAATCCATAACAATGTCATTAAAATGGCAGTAACAATCATTTACTATCTCTATTATACGGCAGCTGAGCTCATCGTCTGCTCAGAGGGTAAGGAGCTCCCGGACCTCATTGTCTCCAGATTTACGGATATTTTCAGCTGCTGTTCTTCTTCTTTGAGTTAGCAGCTAACTGCTAGCAGCTAATTTATTAATCTCCTGTGGTGGGTCACAAACATAATACGTCAAAGCGTCACACCCATCCTACCAGCTGTCCTGTTTATACATACATGTTTAAGCGCTGTTACTACCTCCTGTGGCAGCTTAAAGGCGAGACCACTCCCCTAAGTGCTCAGACTGTGCTAACAGCAGCAACAGTGCTCACAGAGCTAACAGTGTTAACAGCAGAAGGGAACAGGAGGATGGGCGCAACACTTATGTAACACTGCTGCTCTGCCACCATGGATCAAGACTGTGTTATCAACGGTAACCGCCGTGTGAGGGCAGTGCAGAGCAGCAGCAATTAACCAGCCAGTGGGACACACAGGGACTCACAAGCACTAACATGCATGGACTGCTGGACCGTCTAGCACAACAAAGAACAGAGAAGCTCAGATTACAACACACACAGAGGGAGCGTGACTTTGTTATCTGCTCAGGACGCCATTACTCCACGATATCGTTACACAGCAAATAGTTGTGTTTCTATTGATGCTCTGAATGTCACAGACAGAAGCTTTAAAGCAAGCATCTTCAACGTTTTTCAGGTCAAGGACCCTCTAGCTTAAAAAGAGACGGAGCAGGGACCCCCACTACAAATATTTTATAAACTGCATTTGAGATAACTTCCTGAATATTTTCTGGTCTTCTCTTGTTTGCATTTGCCCGTAGCTGCTAAGTCAGCATTAGCTGTAGCAATACCAGGCGTGTTAACCTCTTCCTCTGCACTTTGGCCATTTGCTTCAGAGTGGGCGTTATGCAAGAGTCTCTTACTTGAAAAGTTTCAAAATGATCCATCCCCTGCAGTAACTAGGGGTCGTGAACCCCCAGTTGAAGACCCAGGCTTTAATAAAAGTTTCAATTTGGATTTTTATACCATCTGCCTCCTTCACAGGAAACACTGTCATCCATCGCCACCTGGCTGGAGTCTCACCCAAAGGAGATTGTTATTCTTGCTTGCAGCCATTTTGAAGGAATCGGCGATAAACTCCATATATCATTCATTTCCTCCCTGAAGAAGCTGTTTGGATCAAAACTCTGCCCCCGGAAGGTTAGCTCTCTCCTCACACCGCTGGTTCACGGTATAAAAACAACACACTGCCTTACACACTCTAACCTGCCCTCCACAGGAATCAGACCTGACCTTGCGGAGTTTGTGGGCATCTGGTTACCAGGTCATCCTGTCTTACGAGTCCCAGGCTGCAGCGAGATATCAGGAGCTGTGGCCTGCCATCCCTTACTTATGGGCCAACAAGCAGACAGCACAGGGAGTGATCAGTTACCTGGACTGGAACAAAGACCTGGGACGTCCAGGTGAGTTTCATTTACACTTTGGCCCAATTGTATAACGTTTGTGTAGACTAGAGTATGCAACATTACAGCATATTGTGTGTGTGTTTCCATTCACACACTAACTTATGTGTTTTTCCAGAGGGCTTCTTCGTCTCTGGCCTGAACCTCACAGCTGATCGGTGTTACATCACCAAGAACCCGAAGCAATCTTTGCGGACGCTGACTTTCAGTAACTGGGAATGTTTGAGGAGATGGCTGGAGGAGCAGGTACCTGGGTCAGACCCCAAGAGCCTCAACATCATCGCAGGCGACTTTGTGGGTCCACTGCCGCTCTGCTCTCTGGTCATCGGACTGAACAAAAAGCTGCTACGGAAGAGTGCCGTCAGCTAAAAGAACATTTTTACTCCATGGAAACTGATCCCAAAAAAAAAAAACTACTGTATACCTCATTTTTCAATACTTTTGTCCATCTATAAGCACTTTTGTCTACATTAAAGGAACACTCCGGCCCCCAAATGACCATTTGAATATTAATTACTCGCCCCGTGTTACCGTGAATTTGTGAAGAACACTTTTGTTTTCTTACATGCCTTCAGTGAACAAAGAATCCAAAAACAGAGAAATTTTTACTGAACTGAAGTCGTTGGGGTCCACACTTAACAACAGCAAAACTATATCAAAACATCAGTTTACAAACTCGACACAACTTGTATTATACTACAGTTATACTCATGCAGTACAATCCAAGCCTCAGTATCCAGCTGTATGCTCAGTACTTCCCACACAGTCAGCTGTTTCCGACAGGGAACCGAACTAAAAGTGAAACTCATCTATGCTCTCATCTATGCCAAAGTCCATTGAGAAAAACAGTGATTTAACATTGCTAAACACAGGAGCTGCTGGTCTATACTGCCTCAATTAGTTAGTTTGTTTGTGTTAGTGTGTGATTTTGGTGTTCATTCAAATTCACTAAAGTCGTATGATAACACATATAAACTACTAATTGAGGCAGTGGTAGACCAGCAGCTCCCATGTTAAGTGAAGTAAAATTACTATTTTTGTCAATGGAGTCTGGCCTTGAAAAGAAAATGGAAAAGTTTCACTTTTAACTCAGTTTAAATACTACAATTTTAGCAAAAATTAATGTGTTTGAGAAGCACTGTGCATACGACTAGATAAATGAGACTTTGATTATGCCGCATGAGTTGTATGAGAGTTCGTAAATGATTGTTTTAATATAATTTTGCTGTTGTAAAGTGGACCCCGACGTCAATTCACCACAAATTATCTCAAGTTTTAGATTGTTCAGTCCCCAAGACATCTGAGAAAAGCGTTTCTTCACAAATTCAACGTGACACAGGGTGTGTCATTGATGCACAAATCGTAATTTGGGGGTGAAATTCTCCTTTAAGACTGGAAAATCTATATTGACTAATCTCTGTTAAGATGCTTTTTCCACCAAAAAACATTCTGTATGTTTTGAATCTACAGCTCTGATGTGCAATGTGTTTACAAGAACATACATTATTCTTTTACAAAATTATATTTTCCGATATTTTAATGTACTGTACAATACATACAGTCTTTATTAAAGATGTTTGTGGCACAGCTTGCAGTCCAAATGGAGCAGTCATTTCTTTGGCGCTGCTGTCATGCAGCAGGACGGAGCAACCTCCTCTCTGCTCTGCTATCTGCCTGTGAACAGCTTGTTGTAGCGTCCGTACGCAGCGGTGCTGATGATGACCTTGACAACAGCTGAGCCTTCATCTGCATTCACCTGCACGTCTTGAACGGTGGCTTCCTTGTACAGCCAGCTGTGGATGGGGAGGTGCATTAACTATGGATGCTTCTCTTATTCTAAAAATAAAATAAACGCAGTGAGAGAAACAACAGCTCTCACCTTAGCTGAGGAGAGCTAAGGTCAACGATGAGATCTAAAATGTGTTTTCCTGTAGAGTTTACAATCTCCTCTTCCACGGCTTTCCTCAGCTCATCCAGGCCTCGCTCTTCCAGGGCGGATATGGGCAGTGCGTTGAGCTCAGTTAAATGATAACTGAAAGGGAAAAATACTTTATTTTTATAGTTAGCATTCATACAGCACACACAAAAAGGTCAATAAAATAATGTCATTCATAATAGTCTCTTGGAAAATGATGAGAATTATATATTTGTGAGTTAGTTATCTAAATGAAGTGTCTTATATGGTTTTGGGTGCAGTTAAATGTGGCATTTTGTGATGTAAATTTAGCTACGTTGGTTAATTGTTTGGCTTTGTGATGCAAGAAAACATTCAACGTAGTATAAACTCTACTGTCTAGATCTACAGGCTGGTGAGCAGATGCCTATATTTTCTATTTTCTTTCCTTAAATGATACGTAAAACTTTCTGACATTGGTTTGATATTGAGCGAGACCGCTGCAGCCAGCCAAGGCAAAACAAGCTGCTTTCTAACCATAACAGTCAGTGTACATCCCCTAAAAGTGCTTGTTTTGTCACTGACAGGCTCAGATTGTTGTTATAAGTGTCTGACAACACTATGGAAAGGATCCCTACAGAGATAGACTGGAGTCCGGTGGGTTTAGCACTTGTGATTTCAGGTCTGTTTCTTGTTAAGAAAAAAGGATCTTACTCTTTAAGAAAAGGTCTATCTCTGTAGGGATCCTTTCATAGTGTTGTCAGACACTTATAATAACAGTCTGAGCCTGTCAGTGGCAAAAACACATTGAGTGGAAGTAAACTGACGGTACATAATCGTTACGTTGCAGCTTGTTTCGCCGCCTCCATACTGGACCAGTTTCAAATATTGTTGTTCCCATTTGTCACTAAAACACAAAAATTCAGGAAAATAGGGTCCAACTTGTTTTTCAGTTTCCATTCTAAAAGATTTCCAAAGTAAAATCTGGATTTTTCTCTCTTACTTGTCAACAAGGTCGATTTTATTGTGGACTTCTATCATGGAGTTCATCAGCCTGTCTGGGATTTGCAGGTTCTTCAGCACATTCAGTACGTTCACCTTCTGATTCACCGTCTCTGGGTGACTGATGTCTCTGACGTGAACCAACAGATCCTAGAAGTGTGAGACAGACAGGTCAACAACTCTACTCCAAAACTTTAATACTGCATTTCATCACAAACGATATGAGCAGCAGGTACATACTGAGTGTTTAATATCCTCCAGCGTGGCAGAGAAGGAGTCAATGAGCTGGTGAGGCAGCTGCGACAGGAATCCGATGGTGTCCACGTACAGAACGGTCATGTGACTGGGCAGCTGGCCTGCATGGACGGTGACATCCAGTGTGGCAAACAGCTGGTTTCTGGGTTGAAGACCGCTGTCACC
This sequence comes from Epinephelus fuscoguttatus, assembly GCF_011397635.1. Lineage (NCBI taxonomy): Eukaryota > Metazoa > Chordata > Actinopteri > Perciformes > Serranidae > Epinephelus > Epinephelus fuscoguttatus. The sequence goes on from NC_064761.1 coordinate 38,871,622, forward strand.
AGTCAGTGCTTTGATCAGGGTCGTCTTTCCTGGACAAAACAAAAGAAGTGTGGTCAACACCATCAAACTGCTAAATGTTGCAGTATCAAAGCAACGTGCCAGCTCTGTCTCCTGTCTCTCACCACAGTTGGTGTATCCTAACACAGAGACGATGGGGAACTCCTTGTGTTTGCGCTGAGATCGCAGCAGGTGCCTCTTTCTCCGCAGTTTCTCCAGCGCTGAGCGAATCTTCATCTCCCGCTCCTTCAGCAGCCTCTGCTGGACCTCCAGCAGTGTCTCACCTGTGAGGACCCATCACCAAGCTGAAGCAATCACTAACATCCAGGCTGACATGTGCGTGCTGCTGTTCATCGCAGGATGTTACCTGAACCTCCGATGTATCTCGATCCTCCGCCCTGCTGATCCAAGTTTGTGATTTCATGTTTCAGGCGAGATCTGCGTCACATGTGGACATTTTAAAATTCCAGTGACTGATTGAAAACATTAAGATGTGTCAATAATGGGATGATTGAGTGGTCGAAGTCACCTTAACAAGGGGATCTCTGCCAGAGAGATCTGCAACTTGGCCTCTTTAGTCCTGGCGTTGCAGCGGAAGATGTGGAGAACCACTGAGTATCTGTCAAAGACTTTAACCCCCCACGCCTCCTCCAATTCCTTCTGCATGAATAAAAAAAATGGTCGTCAGTGTGTGGAACCTTCCTGTACGCAGCCAGAGAGCGATTTTCAGATCAGCTCACCTCAGACAAAGGAGACAGACGCTCTACGTTCACAAACACTGCAGTGATTCCTGCTGTCTTCCTGATTCTCTCTGAACGAGGATTAAAAGCACAGATGAGTCGCATTAAAGAACTCTCTGCACAGACTCACGGGTGGAAACAGAAGGGATGATACCTGTCAGAGATTGGAAGTTGCCTTTGCCAAATATCCTCTTCTTCTCTGGTGTTTTGGTGGAGAGGATGATCTTGTCCACCACCCTCCAGTTATCCAAAGTGTTAACGAGCCCCTCAGCCTCGGCCATCATCAGCTCAGCTGTACAGTAAGCAGTAAAGTGAGTGAGATAAACGCTCCAGCATGATCCACACGACACTGCTGACATACAGCAACATTTATGGCTCCATGAATTCCTCATATTTTCTTTAAAAATGTGTCACATATTTATAACAAAAACATATAACACGTAAACAGAATAATTCATATTAAAAACTCAGTTATTTTTTTTTTACTTTACTGAGCTTTTCTTTTGGTACATGTGCCAGATTTTATCAGGTCCCATGTGCCATTAGCCATAAAACTATAAATACTCAAAATATTATTTTATTATTTTAGTTATTATTATTATTATTTTTGTTTTGCAGTTTTCCTGTTTTCTTGTTGTATTTTGTTTATTTTTGCCTTGGATTTTTAATTATATATCTGTTCTACTCTATCATCTATCATAGCATCCCGTTAGTTTGTTACAGACATGTAATGTATCTACTTAAGAAAAAAATCCAGCTGTTTATTATCACAAAAATCTTAAAAAAAAAAAAAAAAAAGTTTTAATGGGAAAAAAAAATATATATATATATCTTATAGGCCATGATAAACTCTCCCTGATTTTATATATATAGTTTTATAGTAACAATAATAATGAGAAAAAGAAGAAGATATTATGATTATTATTATTTTCACCTACCTTGTCCCCTAAGTAATTTTCCTCCCTGTTAGTTTGTCACAGAAGTTTAAATTCTTTCACTTGAGAAAAAAATCCCTGTTTTCTGAATGAACAAGATTATTATCTTAAATTCCAAGAAAAAAAGAGCTTTGTGGAAAAAAAAAGTCTGCTCCATTTTTCTAAATTCACGAGATAATCTCATTATTTCGGAAAAATTAGAAATTACAAGATTATTATCCTGTCAATTCAGAAAAACAAAGGAGATTTTTTTCCACATGAAAAATTCTCATAATCCTGAGATGATCATTTAATTTTTCATAAAAATGGGGCATTTTTTTTCTTAAACTAAATACATTTTCCAAATAAATAAATAAAGGTTTTTTTTAAGGCCACTGAGTCCATTTTCAGGAAGTGACAGTTTTCTTGGGAGAGAACTCAAAAGAGGTAAAGTAGGGTGAGCAAAAACTTTCTTTAGCTCAGACCAGTATGAGCCAGTCCACCCATCAAGATTATTTGAGTGTCTGATACTGACCAATATGTTGAACTGACAGTTAAACATGACTCTTTTCTTATATAATGAAACAAAGGAAAGTCAGGGTGGGATCTATTTCCCCTCAGAGTTATGAGTCTGACATGTTGCTGCCTCACAGTGACGCTCCTCATGTGAACACCCGTTACCTGTGGTCAGGTGCTGCTTCCTGCTGCCCCACTTCACATCAGGGTGAACGATGAACACCCTGTGCTGACCCTCTCCGATGCCCGCGGGACTCTGAAACAGCTCCTCCACCTCGCTGTCATCAATGAAATCTTCATCTTCATCTTCCTCCTCCTGGGTGAACCCTGTGTGCCGCCCGCTGCTGACGTCATCCTTGTCCTTTGACCTCCACGCAGAGACAGCAAACGCCCGGTGCAGCTGAGAGGAGCTGACTGCAGCTGCACGGTGAGGTGGGTGGAGGAGTCTGCAGACTGATGGTGCTGCTCTCTGACACAGGGGTGTGCAGTGTCTCTGCAGGAGTGGGAGCCATGAATGGAGCCTCCTCAGTGATGTCATGTTGTCTCCGGAAGATGCGGTCACACCTAAGAGTTTTCACATCAGACAGCAGAAACTAACTTACAAGGATCATGCTACAAGAGAGGCACGAGGACACCCATAAACACTGTTGACGTTTTCTTCTTCTTCTCCTTGCTTATTATAGGATCACAAACCACCCTGGATAGCGCACACTGCCACCTGCTGGACATGTACAGCAACTCCAAGTTCTTTATTTATCAATGTTAAATAGATATGCTAAAAAAAGAAGTAGAAGAAACATAGTACGCAAGTTAAAATAAAATAAGAATCTAAACCTAAAATACTGCAAGTTGAAATAAGGGATAAAATATAAAATGAAGTATTTTTAGATTAGACAGAAATTGCAAATGAATAAATTAAATTGTTTAAATAATCTTCCACTTACTGTGCTCAAGGACCAACCTGAGGGGATTTTTGGAATTATTTTTGCATTGTCTGGGGGCCTGGAAGTGAGATTTTTGTTTGGTCTTGCCCTATTTACTCATTTAAAATTATCATTGTTTATTTTTTCAAAACTAATTTTTGTTATTCTCTTAGTATCCCCTCTTGTACGGATCTCTATTAACCTGTTTGTATTGTATTTTTATTCTTGTTTGTCAAGATTGACTGTCTCAATTGTCATGTACCAACCCAACTTAAATCAATAAAAAAAATAATTATATAAAAAATCGAGTAAGGTATTTATGTTAAGATGAATAAACAAATAGACAAATAAATAAATAAAAAAAAGACAGTATGTTATTTCACCAGTGGAGTTACCGTGCCTGATTTGGGTTGTTTTATCCCGAGTTCCGTCTCGCAGGCAGCATTTCCTCCTCAGCTGTATATTAAACCACAGCTTGATTTCCATACCAAATATTTCAGCTACAAGTGGTTAAACAGATATATATATATATAATAATAGCTGAGGTTTGTGTTTGTCAAGAGTGTCTTACTTAGTGGGACTTTTCTTTTTACCCAATGTGGACACAGGAAGCTGCCTGGAAGACTAAACACAGGGAATAAATTTCATTCAACTCAGTTTTCCTTCGTCGTTTAGCAATTTTTTACATCTTAATTGAAAAACCAGCGAGCCTATATTAAAATAAATGAACTTATTGAGCATTACGTTTCCTCTACTACAAAAAAGTACAAACTAAAATAATAATTTATTGTAGTTTCACCACCGGCTCACATGTTCAGTCTGCCCCCTGGTGGACTGGAGGGTTATTACACCATTGAAGTAAAAAGTGATTTTCATTTTAACATAATTTCAAACAGTTTGATTTTGTGGTTGGCAATGCTAGCTTACTTTTTTTCGTGTTACACCAATTGTTCTTAGCTCTGACATTTAGACTCGAGGGAAATATATTTTCATGCTTTTGGTCCATTTATCATTATTTTGGAGATCTTCATCTTCACTAAATATTTTGTCTTGCCTAATGTCTACGTAGTTTTCAGTGAAACACCAGTATGGATGTAAAAAGCCATTAGCTACTCCAGTGGCTATTGTGTTTGAGAAAAGGAAATACAGTAGCTTTAATGAGTTTTTACTGTCTTACAGGGTTTACAAAGGTGGCCTACTGTTTTGAAATTACTATTTTAAATCTGTGTTTGTACTGTATTGGCAAAATATTTTTTATGTTATGTTGTCCACAACACCATGTTTCAATATGACTTTCTGCTCAGTTCAAATTATAGGAAATCTTAGGATGAGACTAATTAAGATTTTTCCTCTTCTACACCTCAGCCCTCATTTAATCTTACTTTTATTTCCAGTATAATTCCACACGTATGGAGGGTTTTGTCACTTTTTAAAATAATGTCCATTCAGATTCAAAACTTGGACTACTTCACCACATGCCTTTCTGGAGACAGGTAATATTACAGCCATAGCAGGCTGCATTTAGACAATGTCATAGCACTATAACAGCTTCATGACGTTGTCAGTGCTCTGGACAGTTGCTCTCACTGTGTTGTGCTTTTTATTGACTTCATAGATTTGAGATTATGGACAGAGCCTTTTTCTTGAAAAAGTCATCTTTTAAAGGTGAAGATTATTTTTCAGTTCAGTGGTTTTATTACTGTTTTTCCCGGAAACTATTTAGCTGAAATTAAATACTTTTAAAGTTGGTATAAAGGTGTTCCACAAGGGTCCATATTGGGGCCGCTTTCATTGGCACAATACAAGAATGATGCAGAGTCTATGACACTTAACATTGTCAGGCACAATGAGATGATGTCATTTTGTCATTTGGATGGATGTTTTGCTATTTATTTATTTATTATGTCTATACTTAACTTTCTTTATCTTGTTTACTTCTGTTAGAATATTGTGAATTGCCAAAGTCTCTGAAGAGGAAAAATGTTCTTTTTCTTTCTGTTGTTTCAAATAACACTGTTGATGCAACGTTTTGTGCACAATTTTGTGTCATATTTTAAATCTATAAAATTTAAAAATGCATTTGGTGTGTTTCAGTATCACCAATTTATAAATGAAGTGCAAATATTTCATTCAATATTAAACTTCTGGTGAAGGAATAAATGACATAAATATGTTGTTAACTGTTTTAAAATGTACTTCTGTTGCTTGGGAAACATGTAAAGTTTAATGTTTAACCCCTTTAGCAGTATCTGCCCTGCATGTTTGTGACGTTTGAATCTCGGCGGGTGCCATATCACGCTGCCAACAACAAAGCATGTGGGTGTGGGCGTGTGTGACCTAAAAAGAAGTCAGACAGGTCGGACCATCCTTCATAATATGACTCTCAACAGGATGTATGCTGACAGAAACTGAGGGCTGATGTTTTTAAACTTATTTCTATGTGGAAATACATTTTAACTTTTTGTTTTTACTTTTACTGCTGGTTAAAATCAGAGAAAGACGAGACAGGGAGCAGGAATGGCTCAACAAGCCGCAACATGACTGTCAGTGACTTCATTCAGAGTGAAGCAAGGTGTGCGGATGACTTGGAGCTGTTAAAGGGAGGGAGCAGGAGAGAAGGAAGTGAAGTTAGACGGGGCTATAAGTCAGTAATGGGACTGTCTTCGTTTTCTAGTGTGAAGAGGAAAATATCTTCGAGTTGTTTTTGCGTCTCCGGTGCGCAAACAGGCCCCCGGCAGCGGGCGTTACCGGTGGCACTGTGGCGCACAGGACTGCTGCTCAGCTTCCTCGGTTTCTGCGCCTGCCTAGGTAAGATGACTCGCTGTCTGTTCATGCATGTTACACCCTGAGATAAGCAGCCACACTGACACTTACTGACGATCAAACTGAGCTGTTCCTCTTCTTTCTCCACAGAGGAAGAGTGCGTCCTTGGCATTGTTGGACGGACAGTGTCACTGCCCTGTGTTAACCCTCAGTTATTGAACTTTGTGAATATTTCCATTGAGTGGAGGAGAGGTGAAGAAGTGGTGCTCAGATCAGTGTGGACAGAGGATGGAGATGTGGAGGAGTGGAGCATTAACAGGGCCACAACTCCAGTTGATGCTGCACTGACCGGGAACTTCTCTCTGCAGCTGCCCGCAGTTGGTCCCACAGAGGACAGAGTAAATTACAGTCTCTTCGTCATTTCAGGGGGGAATCAGAGCACTGAGCTGTGCACCGTGTGCCTCAGGACAGCAGGTCAGTGTCAAACACACAGGAAGTCATTAGAAGAATATTTAAAGTCACTAACTCCTGTCTTTGATGACTGTTTGCAGCCAGTTTCAGCTTCCCAAAGCTGCAGAGAGAAGAAGCAGAGGAGGGAGAGGAGACAAGCGTCTGGTGTCGCTCCAGTGGAGGTTTTCCTGAACCCACAGTTTACTGGCTCATCAACAACACAGAGGAGCCCCCCGAAGGCTCAGTGACGACCCTGGCAGCACCAGTCCCAGACACCCAGCTGTACAACATCACAAGCCACCTGACCGCCAACATTTCCAAAGACGCAAGCGTGTCGTGCGTCATTAAAAACCCATCCATGAATGAAACCCTGGCATCCACAAACTGTGAGTAATCTGTCGCTGCTTGTTCAGTTATTAGACCTTAAACACAATTTGTTCACTAATGTCTGGTTCTTATTGGTGCTAAGATGGAGGGAGGGGCAGCCCTGTCATTGGTCGAGCATCACAGGGCATGTGGATGTTCAGCACAGGGCTCTGTGTGGTGGTTGGCGTCATGGTGTTGGCAGGAGTCATCTATCAGATTCACCTGGACAGGATAAGTAAGAGGAAGAAGAAAGAGTACCAGAAGGAGCACCCAAACAGAGGTAGGCATCTGAAATCTTCACAAAACCCACTTTTACACATCTGAGAGTTTCTCCAAAGGGTCCGTCTTCAATAATTAAAACAGACATGAAAACAACTTTTAAAACAACTGAAAAAAACCCCACTGGTTGCTGGTGAAGGCTGCTGCTGTGATCCAGGCGTGAAGAGATGAAGGCATGTAAAACTGTCTGTGTCTTTTAAAGTCAAAATGGATTGTACTTTTGAAATATTTCTAAGATGATAAAAAACATGATTGCACAATTTGTGACGTGCTGCACAAAACTTAAATAACTATCAAACCAGACGCCAAGATTTCTTGCAACAGGTTTGATATTATCCGATAGGCGACGAGCCGAAGGCAGAATTTGTTGTGTAACATGCCGCGGCCTGATGGCAACAATCTCTGTTTTGTCTGAGTTCAGCTGGAGAATTTTTTTTTGACATTCAGCTTTTAACATCAGTGAGGCAGTAATTAAGTGAACACATAATTTGTTGTGTAATGAATTTGTTCTATTTTGTAATTGTGTTTTTTATATAATAGTAAACGGGCAGGTACACCTGTGTATCATCAGCATAGTGTCCTAAAATTCTTTTGGTCCAATATTTTTGACAGTACTTCAAAAGTTTTTACTTCTAATCCAGTAACAGATCCTTTGCTATTGTCTTCCACTCATCTGAATCAGCGGTGAACCACATTACATACACATTACATTTTATAATTTTTGTAAAATGTGCAAGGTGTAAAATGAACCCTAGCTTAGAAAATGAAAAGAGAACAGAATGGTTACGGCAAAGGTTGTTCTTAGAGGTGTAAAGAAGTGAAAGTATCTCATATTTTACAAGAAAAACTAGAATTACCGCCTCAGCACACCAGTCAAGTTGCAATTAGAGTTTACAGCCATGTCTGTTCAGACTCTTATGTAACCATGACAGCTGACAGTGCTCCATATTCTAAAACAGTGGGTCGCAGTCTAAAAGTGGGTTGCGGGTCAGTTTTCAAAGGAACGTGTGAAGTTTGTAAAAAACACACTTCTGGCACAGAGCTTTTATTTTGAAGTGCAGTTTCCTGCTGTAGAATTAGTGAGAGAACAGACAGCTACTTAATAGAATCGGCAAACATGGCCAAACGCAAGTATGACGCTGATGAATGTATTAAACTGTGTGGACCTTGAACTAATGACTAAGGAAGAATCTGGACCCTGTGGCTGCACCAGTTGGGAACCACTGTTCTAAAACAGGGATGCTTCAAACACGAGAACTAGACATTAGCGTCACCAAGTCAGTATCTGACCAAATCCAGCCCTATCTGTTCCTGAGTTATGACACTGAGTAAGGGCCAGGAAAATGTTTTTGCAGAGCATTATGATGTCGCAGTGAAGTTGACCTTTGACCTTTTGGATATAAAATGTCATCACTTCATCAGTTTATCTTGTCGGACATTTTTGTGAAATTTTGTGTTAATTAGCATACGAATCTAAAACCAAAACCTTGACCTGACAACCACCAAATTCCAGTCAATTCATCTTTGAGTGCAGGTGGACGTTTGTGCCAAACTTAAAGAAATTCCCTCGTGGTGTTCTTAAGATGTTGCCTTCACGATAATGGGACAGACAGACAGCCTGTAAACATAAGATGTGGCCACATCCGTCATGGCCACAGAGGCATAATCTTAAAGGTTTGTTATTTTGTGTAACCACGGTAAACAGGGACCCTAAAGGTTTTGAGGGGGCCTTGTGGAGCCTCAAACCGTAGGCTGGAAACAACGTCCTTACAATGCATGCCCAACCAATTCGCCTAAACAGTGTCTGACCTGCATCACTGCTCCCTTGTGGCTGCAGCTTAATGACTTGATGCGAGCAGAGTTGGAATTTTTCAAATTGTCACGCTCTCTCGTCCACCACCAACTTGGTTGTAGGTATCCCAGTGTGCTCTGTGCATCGAATCAGTCGCTTCCAATACACAATGGGTGTTTCTCAAAGTCAAGGACGGATCTTTAAATGGCTGAATTCCAAGGATGCTGTGTCATCAAGTCCCGCCTAAGGACTGTTCCAGTGTCAAAGATCCTACCGAGATTAGAGAGTGCCAAAATCATCACAGTATCCTGAAACCACGTCAGTCTGCTGAGGGTTAATGACACATGCCTGGAGACACTCGTTAGCCTGTTCCAATGTGTGTTCACTGAATGATAGGGAGGGGAAATGAGTGGGAGTGAATCTCTGGTTGCATATAGTTGTGTATAGTTGGCATGCACGGTTAGCTTCTAATGGAGGACGCTGTAGCTGCATAATAAGAATAAGAACAGTATTTCCCATCTTTCCTAGCTTTCAGAGGGAGTATTATGGATATCATTTTCCTATCTTGGTGTTGAATTTACCATCATGTTATCTAGGCAGTGGTTCCCAACTGGTCCAGCCAGGGGGTCCAGATTCCTCCTCAGTCATTAGTTTGAGGTCCACACAGTTTAATTTATTCAGCGTTATGCTTGTGTTTGGCCATGTTGTGGAGCTAGTTTGCCGTCTCTGTTAAATAGCTTTCCATTCTCTCACTTACTCTGCAATAAGAAACAGCACTTCAAAATAAAAGTTCTGTGCTGGAAATTTACTGTACTTAAACCATGGTTGTAACTCTGGTTGATCCTGAGAGGCCACTGCTTCTGTTTGTTCAGAGGAGTGGTTATTAAATAATGTTAATAATAACCAGTTTTATCACATGGTTGTTTTATTCAGTAGCCATTTAAAAACCTATGGAGGACGAAAAGTGACATAAAGAATAAGTCTAAATAAATGTATAAAAAAATTACAGGAATAAATACGTAAATAAAAATACAAAACTAAATAAATTAAAAAACAAATGCTGAAATAAATAAAGAATAAATGAATGCATAAATAAATAAATGCTACTTCAACACGCAGACACAGAAATACAAAAAGAAATGTTCTTGTACCAAAACATATAAATAAATTTAACATATTTTATTTATTTATATCCTGTTTAATGTTCAAATTTAATTTATTAATTTCTACATTTATGTATGTACTTCCATATTTATTTCAACATTTATTTTGTTTGTTTTTTACTTATTTACTTATTCCTATATTTATTTTTATTTTCTTCCATATTTATTTATTCCTTAATTTATTTAATTTTTTAAATTCTGTATTTATTTTTTCCTGAATTTATTTTTTTTAGATATCCTTATTTATTTATTCATGAATTTATTTTTTTAGATTTACGTATTTATTTATTCCTGTATTTATTTATATTTCTGTATTCATTTATTCCTGAATTTATCAAATTTTTTAAAAAAATCTGTATTTATTTATATTTCTTTATTTCCATATTTATTTATTCCTGAATTTATTTTTTTTTTTAAAAAATGTACGTATTTATGTATTCCTGTATTTATTTATGCATTCATTTATTTACATATTTGTGAAAATGTATTCCTGTATTCATTTACACACATATTTCTGTATTTATTCCTGTATTAACTTGTACGAAAATTTATGTATATATTGATTCTTAAGTAATTTTTCGTCCTCAATATAAAACTTAGTTTTGAAGAAATCAAACATTCTGCTGACGTTCAACAGGTCCTCGTGTGTAACATGCTTTTGTGAAAACCTCTTATTGAAATGAATGTTTGTCGTCACCAGGATACAAAAGGCGAAGTCCGTACAGGGAGGAGACTGAGGCGATGAAGCCGGAGCGAAAGGAGACGGACGTGTAAAACAAATCTTCATTAACTGTCACTTTCCTTAGTTGAGGCAGCGGAGCACTGATTTGTAAATATTTGTTGTGACAGCAGGGATCACCGCTTCAATATTCAACAAGTGGTGGGTTTTTCAACAGACCATGTAGATACTGTTGTACGTTTAGTTTCTGTAAGATAATAAGGCATCTCATCACTTCACCTGCTCAGGAGTCTTCTGTGTTTGCTGGACACTTCCTGTTTCCCTCAGGCAGCAGCTGTGATGTTTAAAGTTTTAATAAAGAGGCTCAAACTCAAACCTGTCGCTGTTTTATTTTAACTTTTACACATCTATGAAAGTTTTCCATCATGACAGAAAATACGACGATAAAGAACTGAATACTTTTTATATCTGGAATCTCTGGAGCCACAACCATACAATCTCTCTTCAGCCAGAAAAAGACAATTTAATATTTTTTGCTGGAGCATTTTATCAACAAACCCCAAAGGTTTAATTTCTAATGATATGAAAATGATGAAAGTAAAACAGCTAAACATCTGTCATCAGTTTCTGATTGATCAGCAACTCATCTCAGCATCAGACGTCACACAAAACAAACCACAGTTCCATCCATAAGAAATAAGCATCATCATCGTCGTCGTCGTTGTCGTCGTCGTCCCAACTGCACCTCGTTTCCATCACCTAAGACGATTAAGTCTGGTTCTTCAGAGGGAGAAGAAGACACAGTGTCTGCGGCACAGATCTGTTGCATAGTTTGTGTCGGTACCTTGGCACCTTCTGTCTCAAGGTCACAGCGTTCAGCTCGATCCCTCCTGCAGAGACTTCACCGTGTAGAGGTCGTCACGACGCTGAACCGTGATCGGGATCTGCTGCCGGATGTCGGCCAAATACTGCAGGTCTGTGGACACGTCACACATGGATAGAGAGAGGTTCAGTGCAGTCTCAAGACAGCAACGACAACACCTGTGCAGTATGATGTAATCCAAAACAACAGCTCTGACTATGGGATGAAAACAATAATGTCATTTTAATAATACAATAAGAAATCAGAAAGCTTCTCACTATTTTGAGATTCTGAGTCATTATTTTGTTCATGTGTCTCATTATTTCCAGATGAGTAAGTCATTATTTTGAGATAAAAAGTCATTATTTTGAAATAAGTGAGACATTTTAGTGAAGTTTCTTATTATTTTGACATATTTAGTCATTATTTTCAGATACTAAGTCACTATTTCTGATAAAGTTTCTCACTATTTTGACATACTAAATCATTTTTGTGAATGTTTCTAATTATTTCAATATACGAGTCATTATTTTGAGATTTTAATAAGGTTTGACATTATTTTGACATATTAAGTCATAATTTTGAGATAAAAAGTAATTATTTTTGAAATAAATAAGACATTTTAGTAAAGTTTATTATTTTGACATATTTAGTCATTATTTTAAAGATAAGTGAGTCATTTTAATACAGTTTCATATTATTTTGACACATTAAGTCGTTATTTTTGATAGAGTTTCTCATTATTTTGAGATACTAAATCATTTTTGTGAATGTTTCTAATCATTTCAAGATAAGTAAGTCCTAATTTTGAGATAAAAAAGTAATTATTTTGAAATAAATAACACATTTTAGTAAAGTTTCTTATTATTTTGACATATTTAGTCATTATTTTTGATAACATTTCTCACTATTTTGAGATTCTAGGTCATTACTTTGTTAATGTTTCTCATTATTTCCAGATGAGTAAGTCATTATTTTGACATTTTAGTAAAGTTTCTTATTATTTTGACATTTTAAGTCATTATTTTTTATTTACGTGAGTCATTTTAATACAGTTTCACATTATTCTGACACATTAAGTCATTATTTTTAGATACTAAGTCACTATTTTTGATTAATGTTCTCACTATTGAGAGATACAAAAAAATTATTTTGTTAATGTTTCCCAACATTTCCAGATGAGTAAGCCATTGTGATAAAGTTTCTCATAAATTTGAGATACATAAGACAGTTTAATTAAGTTTATTTTTATTTCGACATTTTAAGTCCTTTTTTCTTTTAGATTTTAAGTCATTATTTTGCCATACCCAATTCATTATTTGGAGATACTCAGTCATTATATTGAGAATGTTTTTCATCATTTTGATTAATTTCTCATTATTTTAACATACAAAGTCATTTTTTCAAGACACGTAAGTCATATGCCTCGTCATTATTTCCAATAAAGTTTCTTGTTAATGACTTACAAGATCTTATTTTTCATCACATGAGCAGAAATGGGCTTCTATAACAAACTACTATTGTGTTGTCTTTAAATATGACCCCACTACCCTTCTAAGTAATCAGATTAAGTTCAAATATCAACTGGATGATGATGCCGCACCAAGAGCCGATCAATGTCATTTTACAAATGCGACAACAGAGCAGCCAGAGCAGGCTCCATTGCAGCAGTCGTATCTCTCTTGATCAATACTGTCTGCAGAAACAAGCAAAGCGCTCCTTCACTCACCGATGTCGGCGTAAATGATGGCCTCGTCTGGTCCGGCCTTTGAGATAACTTCTCCCCTGCAACAATCACAAGTCTGCAAAATGTAACAGCTAAAAATATTCACAGAAAACAAAAACTTTTGTTCAGAAGTGTATTTAACTTGTTAAAGGATCTGAATACTTTTCCCACCACTACTGCTGTTAACATCTATCACTTCCCCTCGCTTCCTCTGCGTCTGGCAGTCTAACTCGTGTTCCCTCTAATTCCTTTCACGCAGTCAAACATAGTACGAGCTGATCAGAGGACACAGAAGATAACATGACTGTGTATGTTGTTACTGTACCATGGGTTTACAACAGTGCTGTGACCCCAGGCGATGTATGAAGAAGTTTCGTCTCTGGCTGGAGACGCTGTGGCCACGTACACCTGGTTATCAATCGCCCTGCAGAGGAGAGAGAGAGAGTTATTGTCACTGTTCAAGACAACAAAATTACAGAACCCCCCTGTACAATCAGAGCAACATGATCAATCCTCATCAGCCTGACCTCCCCCTCTGAAGGAGCTCCCAGTGCGCTGGACCAGTCGTCATGTTGAAGGCTCCAGGGTAGACCAGCAGCTGACAGCCTGAGGACGACAGGACGACCACATCATCTCCTGCAAGCACTCAAAAACTCCCCACTCAAAGCCGTAATCAGCCACTTACCTTTTCTGCCGTAGAGCTGCGCCAGCTCTGCAAACCTCATGTCGTAGCAAATCCCCACTCCCACTTTACAGAATGCTGTCGGCGGAATTACAGAGAAAACAGATTCAAGTGAAGCTCGTCAAGCTGCTGGGAAATAACAGAAAGGAGTCGGGGTGTTTGTCACTCACGTGTTTCGAACATAGACAGAGTGTTGCCTGGGGTCAGCGTCTCAGACTCCTGGAAGCGGATTTTGCCTGGAACGTCGATGTCAAAGAGGTGAATCTTGAAGATGGAAACATTAAATGGTGGAGAAGAACATTTTAAGATGGCACATTTTGCTGAGTGTGCAGACACAGCTCACACTTTGGTTACACAAGGACCAGATGGCTCGTAGCAGTGACGCCAGTACCCTGTGTTCCCACATTACCCCCCACAAGACTCCCTTTGGGACACGGTGGTAAGCCTTCTCCAAGTCCACAAAGCACATGTAGACTGGATGGGCAAACCACCGTGAACCCTTCAGCAGCCCCGCGAGGGTCAAGAGCTGCTCCGTGACCACGACAGAATGAGCATTGCTCCTCCTGAATCGGTCGGGGAATAAACTTTCCCAGGGAGGCTGAGCAGTGTGACACCCCTGTAACTGGAGCTCACCCTCCGGTCCCCTTTTTTAAAAAAATGTGAACCCAAGTTAACAATTCCAAACTAAATACTGTAGCTGATGCACACATACCTTCCTGTATTTGAGAATCAGCTCTCCATCAGGTCCAAACACTGTGCAGCTGTTATACAACTTCCCACCGTCCTCTTCTGGGATGGATCCTGATAAACAACAAGTCACATGGTTCATTTCTCCACTGTGGAAAAATGTGTAATACAGCAGGTGGAATAAACCAGACAGACATTTATTGTATTCTAGATCAGTGGTTCCCAACTGGTTCAGCCACAGGGTCCAGATTTCTCCTTAGTCATCAGTTTAAGGTCCACACAGTTTAATACCCTCCGCGTCATACCTGTGTTTGGCCATATTGTCGGGCTAGTTTGTTGTCTCTGTCAAGTAGCTGTCCCTTAGTTACTCACTCTACAACAGGAAACAGCTCTTCGAATGTGCCAGAAATTCCCTCTACTTCAAAATAAAGTCTTTTTTTTTTCTTCTTCTTCTTTTTTTTTTTTTTTTTACAGCCTTAGCATGTTGACGAGTCACTCACGACGACCCACTTTTGGACCGCGACCCACCAGTTGGGAACCTCTGTTCTAGAGGAAATTTTGTGATGATGGTAAATGGAGATTATCTACTTTTTAGTTGCACCTAATTCTCCAAAATAAACCCTCATCTATTCATGTCACTGATTTCCCACACCCAGAATCACTTCTACCAACTCCCAGAGAGACACCTGATGCATATTCCACTGCATGTTGACATGTCATAGCAGGTAAAGCACAGGTGTTATTAATAACAATAACGATGTCTGCATAGCACACAGGTGTGTCAGTTCCAGGGAACCTGCTGCTGTGCGTGCTTTGTGCTTCATGCACCTGTCGTGAAAAGGACTCCTGTGGGTTATATGGTTAAAGATCTCGAGAAAGGCTGCTCTGTGGAAACATTTCAGGCAGCAATGGTTGACCATTTTGACAAATTGGTGACCATTCCTTGGCCTTTGGTTGCCGTTAGCGGCACCACCTTTAACATGCAAACTAGAATTACCGCCTTCGCAAACCAGTCAGGTTGCAGTGACAGTTTACATGTCTGTCCAGACTCATCTGTTGCCATGACAGTTACCAGTGCTTTAAATATGGATGGTGCTGCAAAGAAGCTGCAAATTCTACAACATGGATCTTTTTAAATGAATAAAGTCGTTTGTGCTCCTTTTCTTGCTCAGACTTTTAACTTGATGGTGAATCAGAAAACAAATGAACCATGAAACTTGGCAGTGACACACTGAGTTTAATCTCTTATCTGTCTTCACACACTGTATGAAACTCCAGTGATGTTGTGATGTATCAGATCGGTACAATCAGCTGCAGCACTGCGCTGTCCGATCAATAACTGATCGGTCGGTAAACGACTTCCGCTAAGGCTGCACTCATGTATCCTCGCTTCCGTCTCCTCTGAAAGCCTCCTCTCTCTCGACTCCTTGACTCCTCCAAGCACATTTAACATATTGAGACGTCCTACAAGATGGCGAGTCTCATTCAATTCCCGGGTCAAGTGATCAAGGATAGAGGATGGAGGAGTCGCAGAGGGATACTGGGATGAACCCGCTGCGTTTGCAAGACTGGGACATTCGTAAGCACAAATGAATGAACAACGAGAAAAGCTATCGCTGGCACCACGGTGTTATAAAACTTAACTAGGAATTAATCAACAAAGAAACAGACAAACAGAAAAACTGTGACATTCAAGATTAGACTAGTTTGTAATCCTGGCTTTAAACAGACCTATAGGTACAGCTGAGTTAAGTTTTTTGGGGGCTTTTTTTTGCCTTTATTTGATTGGACAGCTATAGTGTGAAAGGGGGAGGGAGAGAGGGGGAATGATGTGCACCAAGGGGCCGTAGGTAGGAATCAAGCCTGCGGCCGCTGTGGCCAGAATACAGCCTTTGTACAAGGGGTGTCTGCTCCACCAGGTGAGCTAGTGGGCGCCCCATGATTGTGTTAAGTCTTAATGTGTGCTGTGTATTGTTTCACATGTGTGCAGCACAAAAACTAAGAGCAGTTTTCCTCAATTTCACGTCAATGAATCGACTAATGATGGGGGCAGTTTAATAGAGAGGGATATATGAAGGCATGTTGACATTTCGGGCTTTTTAAATGAATAGAGACCAACGTCTGTCATGTCTTACTGTTATGGCCACCCCACCTATTCATACAAGAAGCAGTGATGATAGAGTAATGTTACCGGCGATAAATCTTAGGGCGGAGTGATACACTGCATGTAATGGTTCAAGAGTGGAGGCAGAGGCGTGTCAATAGAGGACATCACAGTAATCCAAGACAGACAAGAAGATGGCTTCAATGATCCTCCTCTGAACACAGGTAAATGAGCTCTGTTTCTGTACAAATATCCATTTCTTTGTCTTAGCTTGACGACACATGTGCCTGAAGCTGTTTCTTTAAGCTGCTCCCTGCACCAATAACACAATATCTTACGTGGCTTAACTGAGATCATTTATTAACTCTGCTGCTGGTACAGAACATGTTAGCCTTCAACTCTGTGGCCCTGATACCAAAACCTTATGTGCAGCACTGATACACTAGTCAGAAGCAAACTCTGGGTTAATACATACACTTGATCAGCCAGAACTTTCAAACCACTGACAGGTGAAGTGAATAACTGATTATTTTGTTCCAGTGCATTGTTCTGCTGGGAAACCTTTGGTTCTGGCATTCATGTGGATACCACCTGACATGTTCCACCCACTCAAACACCGTTGCAGACCAAGTACCCCCCCTCATGGCAACAGTACTCCCCAATGGCAGGATAAAGCACCATGCCACACTACACAAACTGTTTAGAAATGGCCTGTGGAGCGTGACAAAAAGCTCAAGGTGTCGACCTGGCTTCTAAATTTCCCAGGTCCCAATCTGCTCAAGGATTCCTGTGATGTGCCAGTACCCCAGATGTACCCTAATCCAAGGTGGGGCCTCCTTGGATGGGACTTGGCTCTGACCTGTGGAGGCATGGACACAGGATCTCTGGGAGTGTCCTGCGGTGTCTGGCACCAGTGCGTTGGTGGCAGATCCATTCAGTCCGGTGGGTTGTGAGGTGGGTTAATGGCACGTGCCACAGATGCTCATTCAGATTGGGATCTGGGGAATTTGGAGGCCAGGTTGACACTTTGAGGTCTTTGTCACATTCCTTGGGCCATTCCTGAGCCATGTTTGCAGTGTGGCATGGCGCATTATATGTATGTGTATAGAGCCACAGATGCTTCCCTACCTCCCACCAGATACACCTTGTTCTCCTTGGCTGCCTCTGACAGCACCTGAGTGGACTCTCCTGGGATCCTCTCTGCATACTCAGGGAAGAAGTTGGTCCCATATGGAGAGTTGAAGCATTCCTGTGTTGATGAGAGGTGAGAGAGGGTCAGTTTTTCAGCAGGAGGTGACTTTAATGTTGGACTCATGCACTAAGGACTTCAAGTCAAGACCCCAGCCTCCTCCTCCTCCTCCTCCTCCTCCTCCTCCTCACCGGCAGCAGCACCACTTTGCCGCCCTGTCCCGCTGCCTCCTTCACCAGCCTCCGGGCTCTGCTCAGGTTGTCCTTCTTCACACTGGTCACCTGCAGCTGGATCACAGCCAGCCGGAACTCTGACAGAACAAGACACCGTTATTCATGCTACAACTTGAAACTGTGTCAGCAGTTGGAGACGTTAACACACTGCAGATATTATTAAAATATAAATGCGCTCGGTTATATTAGCATATTAGCTTCCACTTTAAATTTAATACATTAAATAAAACAGAGAACTTACTGGACATGGCTTTAGCTAGAGTTGACATGTATGCAGAGAAGTCCTGTTTGGTTTCACAGTCCACAGAACAGACATGTCACGTGATTCCGGATGACTATTTGCTTTTCAAAATAAGAGTCTAGAGCTAGTTTTTTAGCCCTAGCACGGTTTTACGGCGTCAGAGAGTTCCGGTAAAACAAACTCAACGATACAAAACAAACGTCTGCAGATGTTAATTATCGGTTCTTCTGACTTAACGTCACTCTACGACACATACGACAGCTTATGTAAAGTTCGGAACCTTTATTGTGAAGTTTAGCGGAAGTTATGTTAGCAAGGGGGAGGCTGTTCTGCTGCCAATCCAGTTTCAGGGTTTTTACCTTTACCCTTAAATATTTAAGTTGTTGCTGTGATAATATCAGTAACACATTATCTATTTTATTTCTTTGGGAACAGTCTTTATTCATTAGCAGAAGATTTTTTTTATTGAGTTATGATTTTTATATGAACTTGCATAATATAGTGCTGGGTATTTCTTGTCTTTTTTATATACATAATTGTTATTATTATTATTACTCTTTTTATTTTGGCACATTTTATTTTTATTTTGGGACTTGGGCTGTAGAGAAGGTTCACTTTGGCCTCTTCATGTCACAGCCCGGCTCTTAGGTTGGACAAAAAGAGGGACACACTGGTAAATCAACAATAAAGTGATATATTAACTTCAACGGGTTAGGGTTAAAAAACAACAACAAGAAGTTACAAACAGATATGAGGCATCTCTGGTGGTCAGTAGTGTAGGGAGTGGATGAATGAAAATGTGCTGTGTGAGTGGCGTGTAAAAGCAAGGTATGGTGAGGAGGTCTACCAAAACCAGGTGTGTCCCATGACGCTGATTGCACTCAATCAAGGTCTGCAGCTGTGGAATAAGACAGCACAGACACAGCAAAGAAACCAAGAAGTGAGACTGTCACACAGTGCATTTTTATTTTGTTTCATCCCTCATTAACATTCATAACCTTTTCCATCATTAGCTCTCCTGTATTGTGTTGTGGAGTTGCCTGTGCCTGACATGGCAAACTGTCAGAGCCCTACAAAAGGCTACTCGTGTGCATGTTTTTGACCACACTGTCAGAAACAGACTCCATGAGGGTGGCATGAGGGCCCAATGGCCTCTAGTGGGACCTGTGCTCACAGCCCAGCTCCGTGCAGCTCCATCATTCACCAGAAAACACCAAGATTGGCAGGTCCACCATTGGCGCCCCGTTCTCTTCACACATTCCTGAGCCATGTGTGCAGTGTGGCATGGTGCATTATCCTGCTGGGGGGCCACTGCCATTGGGGAGTACTGTTGCCATGAGGGGGGGTACATGGTCTGCAACGGTGTTTGAGTGGGTGGAACATGTCAGGTGGTATCCACATGAATGCCAGAACCAAAGATTTCCCAGCAGAACAATGCACTGGAACAAAATAATCAAAGTTATTCACTTCACCTGTCAGTGGTTTGAATGTTCTGGCTGATCGGTGTATAGTTTATGATGAATGTATTTAGTCTCTGATGACTAAACTTTACCCTCAGTCAACACTCAACAGCATGAATTCTGTTAACAGAATAAACCTTCAAACAACATATTGTTGAGTCAACATCTAAACCAGTCAGCTGTTAGATCAGGTGAGAGCCATGACGTCAAGAACAAAACTAACCAGCATGCATTGTGTGGCGATCGCTGGTGATCGAATCTGTGCAGGCCTGGCTCATCTTGAACGAGCCTAATGATTTGCAAATAGAGAAATGTGCATGCCCTGTGAACAGTCTCTGTGGTATTGTACTTTAATGTCACATGATGTATAAATGATTCTACTTCCACAGGTGCAGTCGAATAATCTCCATTTATTAAAAACAGAAACGCTTAGAAAATAATAGCAGTACAGTAAGGTGCAAATTACACTTGAGACATGTTGCATTTCGACTAGTGGTTGACATCCTCTGCCAGCGATGTTACCAACTCCCGATTAAGGATGTTCCAGTCAATACTGAAAAATATCACAAAATTACAACACAATGCATGGATTACATGGGAATGCTGTGAAAGACTGGAGTGAAGAGAGACCAGATTCATGAGTCTTTAATTCAAGTTTTTGTCGCCCATGTTCTAAATGTGCCGCATATTTTTACTCTCCCCTCATTCAATTTTAAGAGATGACAGGGGTGAACCATTTCATCTGGAGCTGTCAGGAAGGTGCTGCATCACTTCAGAGGCTTTGACACTTTGAACCCAGGCTGCCTGCACAACTACAATTCAGATGAATGAGTAAGCAAGAACAAAGTGAGAAAACGTCCCGAAACAGTTTGAGATAAGAGAAAGAAGCAGCGGTATACTGTGATATGCTGCCACTGCTGGTGCCAATATCACACATCACAGGCATGAGGCCGAAGGCAACAGTGGCAAGCAAACTAAAGCTGCTTAGTTTCGACTAATACAATGGACAAGACAGATCTGAAAACATAGATACATAATGAATTTTCTTTTTACAGTTTATCTTTTCATTCCTTTCAAAGCTGTGCCTGTAAGTGCAAAACACAGACCTTGTTACAGCGATCTTTTCTCTCTAAGTAGGCAGAAGTTCAATTACAGTAACAGCCTTCCAGATGCTAATATAATCACGGATTTAATTCATCCGCACACTTTTCTGTCAGGTTAACTGAAGGGAAATCTTTCACATACTGAATCTTAATGGGATGGAAAAATACTGAGGTGCTCAGGCTTTTAACTACAATCACCAAAGCTCCTGTTGTAATACTGATGTAGTCCAGAGGGGCTGCGAGCAGTGCTTTCTGAGAGCTACATCAGACTGCTGTGAGACGAGGATAAAGCTACAGTAGGTAACTCTTTAAGCAAACATGACAAAATCATTTGTTATAACTGTCACTATATCCTGACAGGAGTACACGAGGCAGATGAACATCTACCTCCTCATAGTGCTCATAATGGCATTTGCAAGAATTATGAAAACAACCAATCAGAGCTGAGGTGTCTCAAACACTTCTTGTCAGTCGCTGCTTTTGAACTGCAGTCAAACTGTCAAACCAGGCAAAGATTTTCAGAATCTTATTTTAGTATACTGTTTGGCTGTAACATGAGAACATTTGCTCTGGCAGGTGGGCGGTGTTTTGTTTCGGCTCAACAGTTTTTAACACGGCAGCAGGGTCACAAACTTTCTCATTACTTGTTACTGTTACAGTCACTAATCAAATAATTATGTCATTACTTGCCGTAGATTTTATTAATAACTAGATGCTGAATGCCAAGATGGCACCCGGGGCATACGCTAAAAAAAAGTTCACCAACTTCTGGGTTTACTTCCGAGGTATGCGACCCACTGAATATGCACAGTAGTTTTCCTCCTGCTCGGCTTGTAGACTTTACATTGTGATGACTTCATGGATGTTAAATCGTTTTTCTCGGCTTGAGGAAAGTTGTACAAATAAAAAACCTCCATGGATCAAAAATTCATGATAGAAAGAGTCATTAACGACCTTGACTGCATTCGAGGTGTCCTGTCAACAGTTTTACAGACGTGTTTTTTATGATGGTGGTCTATGGGGAAAATCCCTTTTGGGCCGCAGGGAATTATTTCACTGCAATACCATGAGTGACCACTGGGAAATGTTGCTGAGGGGCTTTCCTGGGGCCTGTTAGTTGTGTTACAGAAGTTTTTCAATTATATGCATAATGGATGGATTAAAAAAAAAATCGTCAAACATGCCAACATCATCAACGCCGTCCAGAGTACCCGTGGAGAGGCTCTTCAGTCTGGACAGTTTTGCGCTGGTGCCAAGGATGAACAGGTTGTCTGACGAAGGATTAGAGCAGCGGTTCCCAACTGGTGGGTCGTGACTCCATTTTAAGTTGACCGCAAGTGACTCGCGAAAGTGTCAGGTTTGTGAAAAACACACTTTGTTTTGAGGTACAGTGAATATCCAGCACGGAGCTTTTATTTTGAAGTGTCATTTCCTGCTGTAGAGTGACTTAAGACAGCAAACTAGCTTAACGACAAGTGTGATGCTGGATATTTTAAACTATCTGAAACTTGAACTAATGAGTAATACGGCAAAAGTTAAGTCACACATTTTTTTTTGTGATGAGTAATGTGTACTTTTATGAGTAACGACCCTAACACTGCTAGTTTGACAGTTTGACCACAGCTCATGAGCAGTGATTGACATGACCGACAGCTGCTCTCTCTGTGATTGTCCGAAGTCTCCATCACGGGCTGGATTTTCTAAAGCCCGATAAGAGAACCAAGCGGACACACAGAAGTCTAGTGTTCTCTCGGACCACTTCAATTAGAAAACAAAAAAGAAAAAAAGTTAACTATGGGATTTTTGCTCAATGGTGCCAAAATCAAACTGCCTACTCCAGCTTTAATTCATTATTATATGTAAAAACAGAGAATAAATTATCTCCTGGAAACTCTGTAAAAGGCGAACTCTATAAAGAAGGGGAACATCAGGAGGAGCCAGTTTAAGTTTCACTGCGTGTTCTAACTACCAGGATATGCTTTCAAAATGACGCTGCAACGGTCTGTGTATTTATAAATATCCTCAAATAATTTCTATATAAGGCGGCCTGCTGGAAAATCAAAGTTATCAAAAACAGTTGTTGCGGTAGAAACTTGACTCATGTGCCAGCAATGCTTTTTCTTCTTTTAAATGTGCGTGTTAATGTTGTTACAGTTCCTGACCAGAACAATGATCATTCAATCTCCTCTCAAAGCATCTGAGAGGTAAAGTGAGAGACATGACTGAGCAGCAATACTGTTCACTGCAAAACAAACGGGTCAGAATTGAGATGCTTGAGTCAAAGGTCAGTCGTGTAGTGATGGAACAGGCTTCGTCAGTCCGCTACGTTAAGGCCAGAGGGAAGTTGCCAAAGTAGAATTGCACTGTAATGAGACCCCATGTTTTATCAATGATAACGAAACACATACAGTATAACTAATATTCCTTAACTTAGTTTAAGAGAACGGTTGGATGACTGCGGAGCACCTAAGTATTTCAACACACACAGCCTGTCCCACAGGCCTGCAGCCAGCAGTGTGCACACCCATGTCCCAAACACTGACACACAGGGCTTCACAGTCAACACTGCACTGGATCCGTCCAGGAGGGAGGACAGCCGAGGGAGAGCGGGAGGAGAAGGTTTCACTCTCGGCAGACAGAGACTCTTCTTACAGTTTGTGTCACGGCTGGCCGTCAAGACCCCGTCGTCTCCCTTTACGAGCTCTCCAGAGCGTCGAGGACTTTCATGATCTGCTGCTTGATGACCTTGGTGGCGTCGCCTGCGTTGGGTATCAAATATCTGGGAGGAGGGAGGGAAGGAAAATGTTAGTTCACTGGAAATAGAAATTAACAAATAACTACCTGCTTTATGTTGAATGTATGGTGGGATGAAGGACATTGCTGATTATTGGTTGCAGGAGGAACATTTTAATTTTCTAAATATGTTTTCATTATATTTATTTTTCTAATTACTATTATTTTTAATTATCATTTCGAATTTTTCAATATTTTTTTTTTAAATTTTAATAATTATTTCTGTAACAATTTTAAATGTATTTATTTTTATCTTCAATTTTTTATTGTATGTTTGTATATTGATACAGTTATGTATTGTTTATGTTTCTTAAAAATCTGTAGTGTAAAAACAGTGTAAAAACAAACAAAAAACTACCAACAAATAATGTTCTCTCTCTCAAGCTTCTATTAAGAGTTTCATAAACATCAGTTTTAATATCCTATAATAATTAACATAAGTCCAATTAAGACTATTGTTCTTCATCTCCCAGAATACTCTGCTTATGTACATGACCCAAATTTGTTTGTGCAATTCTAAAATTAGTTAGTAGTTTAGAAAATATGCTTATTAAAGAAAAGTATTTCATCCCTGCCTTAAATTTGCACCTTATTCAGGTCTTTTCTGATCATTAAGATTTTACAAGCACCTTTCAACTGCTGATATCTCCACTCCAGCTGAGTTGTTGCTGCCGAATTTGAACGTGATCAGTTCCGGGTGCTTCTTTTTGGATGTGATCTTCACCACAGAGTTCAGTGCTTGTCTGGATTGGATGTAGGCGAAGCCTTTCCTCGAGGCAATCTCCCGCAGGCAGTACATGTGAGTGGCTGTGATCAACAAGTGGCTGCAAGAACGACAGATGAAGGGAGTCAGAGTTATGATTCATGGATTCCTCAATTATTGTTCATTCCTTTTTAAAGCAGTGGAGATTAGTCACATTTAATGCAACTTCCCCTTCAGTTTACCCAATCCAGCCTTTGACACCCATGACAGCTGGGGAGGAAGGGCGTCAGAGTTTCATGTGAGGAAGATTTTTATTCATATAATTATAAAGTAAATCTTAACCTGTCAATTGTTATTTATTAAGAGTCTCACTGTGTTTTTATATTTTGGGAAAGTACCGATAGGACATTTGATTTTCTCTGTATCACCCAGTCCTGGAGTCAACCACTGCGCATTTCTACTAGATCAGGAAGCAAAACATACCAACTTGTTGATATCATTGATGTTTTATTCTGCCTTTATCTGCAGCCATAAAGGGAATCAGGAGTTACAAGGAAGCCAGGACCAGCTCGCTAACCTTAGCCAGTGTAAGCCATGTTGCTACATGGCCAAAGCTCG
The DNA here is from genome assembly GCF_011397635.1 of Epinephelus fuscoguttatus. Classification (NCBI taxonomy): domain Eukaryota; kingdom Metazoa; phylum Chordata; class Actinopteri; order Perciformes; family Serranidae; genus Epinephelus; species Epinephelus fuscoguttatus. The sequence goes on from NC_064761.1 coordinate 38,896,605, forward strand.
GCACGTTTTTTTGTGGTGGACTTTCTAAAATGACAAGTGGTTAAACTTATGATCAACGAGTTGAAAAGCAGACAGATTGTTGAATATCTGAAGACGCCACCAGGTAAAGTTAGGTAAACTGTCTTTGCTAGGCTAGAAAACGGAAAGCAATCCCGTTGTCTTTGCTCAACCTGGTCTCACTCCAAAGTCATTATGAACCGCGGCTTGGTCAGTGACTACCGGCATCAGACAGACGAAAAAGCCGTCCTTTCGCATCAGCATGACACACAGCCGGTCACCATTACTGTTTAATGGCACCTGGCAGTGTCAATAGGAAACATGGTGGGACAACAACAAAAGTTAAGACAGCTGAAGTTGAAGTAGCCGATGTTTGCTTCCTGTAAAGCCAAACCATGTGCCTTCGCTGCCTAAACCCAACTACGTACAAGTGTTGGCAAAACATAACCACGTGCGTTTGTTGTTGAAGGAAAATTCCCGTTGTTGTACCTACATAGTACATTTATTTTGAAAGAGACTGTATGCAAACTTCACATTTCCTGTGAAAATGGAAATGTATTTTTAAAAACAGAGTTGACACGGCGTCCCAGAACGTTAACAACCAACACGCCCAGGGTACCTTGCATGTCATATACTGATGTGGAAAGCCCATGGCTAAACATCGATATATGTGACAAGGTCAGAGTGAGAAGGCAGCGACTCACCTGGGGAACATGTGACCAGTTTCTTTCACCTCATTACACGGAATGTGATGTTTTACGTCTGGTTTGTTTATCCAGGTCTGAATGTTGACAATCTCCTTCCTGTCATCGTCTGACATTGACGAGCTGTCGATCTCGTCTACAGAGACATTAGATGGATGTTATTTTTCCAAAATAAAACATGTCACATTGGCTTTTTAATTTCCACTGTAGTTACATTCAGTGGGAGTTTACCTGTGTCATACTCCTCCTCATCACCAATACTGAAAACGGGCTTCACCCCCCGGTAAGGTTTTCCGACGCGGTCGCTGCTGCTCACATGCCTAGAGATGGAAAACAATAAGGCAGCTTAGCGTCTCATCCACTCTGAGTGAAGGATGTGAGGATACATTAATGCCTGTGATGAAAAGTCACATTAAATACACATAACAGCAAGGCTGCACACAAATAGCAATGGCATGAAGACTTCCTTAGCCCACTAGTGCCAGGTTATGCTGTCAAACATAAAGAAGGAGGTTAAATGAGACATTTATACCACAGAAGAGCTAGATTAGTCAGTGTATGATATTCAGGGCTTTTAACAGCAAATTATAGTTTTATTTCTTTGTTGATTCATATTTTTGCACAGCCCTGGCTATCATCTAAAAGAACAACAATGACATGGAAAGACAGACTTGTTAAGTGCATCTCCAAGCAAACAGCAGTGAAGCTCTTAAGTTAAGTTCTACCTAAAACACCTCAAGTTATTCAGACGACAGCCTCAGTGAGTTGTGGATGTTAAGATGGCTCGATGCTTCCTGAAAGGCCACAGCAGCTTCAGTAGTGCCAACTAAACAGCAGCGCTGAATGTTGTTAGTGAAAGCATGAAGACAGATCTTTAAGGGATTGTTCAGATTTTTCGAAGTGAGGTGGTATGAGGTGCTTATCCATAGTCAGTGTATCACCTACAGTAGATGCGCACATTGCTTATCTTCTGTGGTGGTATTCCTGTCTGCTTCTCCAAACTAGAAGCACGCCGACCATCATCCACTGTGGGTAAGTACCTCATACGACCCCGCTTCAAAAAAATCCAAACTATCCCTTTAAACTTCTCATACGTGTATTGTTGTTACATGAGTGAGATGCTGATATACTAAGCATGCGTTAATGTGACACAGGCTATCTCTCCTACGATCCCGTCGACTGGTGCGGGTCTACAGCCAGTGGGCATGCTGGTGACAAACAGCTCGATGTCAGGGAGCTCTTACCGATCTGGAATCACCTTCTCTGGCCAGGGCAGATTGAAAGATATTCTAGCATGGAATAAGGCACAAGGTATGGTAAACTTAAAATAAAAAATACAAAAAAAAAAGACCCTGCAAAGCTAAATGTAAATTGTTAAAAATATCGATATTTGGCATCATGTTAGATACCATGTTGAAAAATTGATATTGAGGTCATACAGGTTCAAATTTCCATTAAAAGATACAAATCTTTGTGTGATTAGTAGCAGCGAACTGCAGAATGACTGAAGTAAACATGATCAAAAAGAGAGAGTGTGAAAGCGCAGCTGGTATCGGTGTATCAGTACTGCAGAAAATGAGTATTAGTACTGTTTTTAATACTCAGAATCAATATGTTTAAATTGATTAATAGATATTGTCAATAACAGTAGCTGCAGCGTGCGATTCAAGGGTGCAGGTTTAGGATTCAGAGAAGGAACTCAGACCTCACCTGTCTACAGGGGTGGAGGTGTTCTCGATGAAGCTGATCATCTTCTCCTTCACGTTCACTGACTTGGACTTTAAAGCAAACGTCATTTTGTTGACCAAAGACTTGACGCCTTTGCCGTCTCCAGGGCTACTTAGTGACTCTCCCTTCATCAGGAAAAAACAGAAGTAAAAACGTATTCAGGATGAACTGGCAACATAATGCTTCAGTGATTTTCTTTAAGTCAAACTTCCGGTCTCTTACATCAGCAGAGCTGAGGCTGCTGTGGGATCCTGACGTGCTGACGATCCAGTGCAGGTATGAAGAGTCCAGACCCTCAATATTCATGTCGACCAGATGCTTTTGGAGGGCTGAAATCACACAAATCTCACTGAGCTTCCTTTTTTCACTAAAAACCAAACTGGATCAAAAATATAAACAATGCATCAGCGTGATCCATCAGCACACCTTAAATTTCACTGTGACAACTTTGACCATCACTTTAGATTTTATATGACAAACACGAGTGGCTCTTCAAGCGTTTAAAAAATATATATATATGAATTACGACCGGATTATGCGAACAGCATATATTCCAATCCTCACTCTGAGAAAAAAACGGTATGTCACAGAGTGTCAATCCTGTGGGCTACAGCAACACTAAACCCCTGAGCTTGCCTGAGAAGGACTAAAGGCACAAACCCACTATTTTTAAGTATCCCATGGAGAGAGACTCTCACTGCAGCCTGTCTTATCCTGTTCTGAAAATGTTGGACACCCAGAGCAGTGAGTGACAACAACCCCGCCCACATTAGAGAACTCTTTACGGTGGAAACGGTAGGGTCTAGATACCATGTCTAAAGGGTTACTTTTGGTTCCAAAGGCACCAAACCGAAAGTGTTTGGTGGAGACGGGACTTAATGATGAAACAGATTTTGTTTATTTTACTTTTTGGACTCAAGCAATTTGCACAATGTCAATCAAAAGTGCATTTCCGAACTTTACTTCCAGTACTCACTTCTGTGTGGTGAATGTTTTCATCCATTTTCTTGTTTTAAACACTGGAGCATCACTTTATTTCTCTATATTGATATTCTTTTCACCTTATCATTAAACGTGAAGCACCTCATAAAGACAGTTTTGGTGAGTGTTGTAAATGGAAACAGAGTTACTGATAAGCAAACAAGTGATTAAGGGTGTATATCCGTCCACTTGCGGCTAACTGTGGGTGTGAAAATGAGGGTTGTGCACGTGTACCCAGTTCCACATTGTTGTAAATTCTGTCTTTGTGTGTGCACTGTTTAATGCATCCGGCCCCAGATGTCTCAGTGTTCTCACATTCACGTACTTACCCATGAAGCCTCCTTTAGCAATGCTGACATATTCTTTGTTTTTCTGCAACAGAAAACCTTTGATTAGTAAAGATGTCAGCAAGGAACATGCAATTCAGATCAATTTGTGTTACCTAACAGGAAGCAAGCTACAGCTACTTTCTCTGTTCATGTCCCTCACCTGCAGGAAATGGGCCAACACCATGTTCATGTACATGTCCTCCTCCTCCCTGCCACTGCCCATGAAGCACAGGTGCTCTCCGCTGGCAATGGAGCCGGACTCCAGAGACTGTTTCTGAGCCTCCAAGAGGGACTTCACAGACAGAGCGAACTCAGAGGGGTTCTGAAGCATCTGTGAGGAGAAAAGAGAACACATTTATTACTCTGTAAACATTGATAACACTGCATATGTTTTAACACAGAATCAATATTGTCAGCTCTCACCAGGTCAGAGTCCAGGTGGAAGGCTGTGGACAGGTGGCCAGCGTTGTACTGCTCTGCAGGCCGACAATCCACCACAAAAAAACGAACCCCATCCTGGAAGTCAAATCCATTATTATCACATCATATTCTCTTTCCATCTACTCACTCAGCTGACTTTAGTAATCTGAGAGTTACTGACCTGCTGCAGCTGGTTGGCCTGCAGGATCTCAGGGACAGACACAGGGAGACACAGAGCCTGACTCAGGTCAGTGTCCTCCTCTTTCAGAGCCACCAGGCTGCTGCCAAACAGATTCTGGTTCATCTGGTGGGGTGGAAAAAGCAAACACACAATGATGGCTTTGACACAATGAGGTCTCTTGTGCGGCTGCCTTCCTCTCTTTGTTGGCCGTCTCATCTCAGCACTGCTCCAAACACAAACACATACTGTACACAGAGCCTCACCTTTCTGAGAGACAGAGGGGTTTTGCTCTGGTAATACTGGGCCAAAGAAAACAAATCTTCAATGTCCTCGGCTTCCAGGTGAGATGGAGATGACTCCAGCATTTCTGTGACAAAGAAAGCCTTGTTTAAGTCCAATATTTAACAAGAGACTGGACAAACCCACACATACAAAGACGGCAGGTCAGACTTACTGATGATGTCCTCTCTGCTGTCTCCCTCTTGTGTAAGGATGGACTCTCTATGGGGGAATCAAACAAAGACAAATTTTACATTTAAGGTTCTTTGGTATGATCATGTGTCTGTGTAGCTTCAACTAGTGGCTGCCTACTTGGCATTGACGAGGATGATGAGCATGAGGAAGAAGATGAGGAAGGGGTCGGCCTGCTGGAAGTAGCAGTCCCACAAGGTCTGGGTCACGTCAGGAGGGCAGTGGCTGGAAAAGAGACTGCCCATCTGTGGAGGGAACATAAACATAGACACATACAGTAGTTCAGATAGAAGTTCAGTTGTAGTGTTTTGTCAGATATTTCTTTATTTAGTCTTCGACTGTTGTTAATTTTTAACATATTAGTTAGTTTGTAATCAGATTACAGCCAACCACCTTAGTCAAAGAAAACCGTAACTATTGTAGTTTTAGTGAATTCAAACTTTTTACATTCTATGTTTTTTTGTCATCAAATTATACTGAACACTCTAGTCGAGCCAAAACTAATAATTAATATATGTAATGTTGTCATTTTAATCTGATAAAAATCTGATATGACAGAAAACAAAGGTTAAATGATTTAGAACGCAGCTTTGCAGAAAGTGTCTGGTCTTGTGGTCTGACACATGTCATTGTTAACCTTAACTTAAGTACGTTCCTGGAAATAGGACAGTGGCATGATATGGCATGATATGGCATGCGGTGGCGCTTTCATGAGATCCAAACTACAATGGCTGTTTGAATGCACGCCTTTCAACAGTGGTAAATTTTTGCCTTTGTCCTCCTTACTGTGCCCACTGTGTGCTAGTTTTGATGTGGTGTAGGCAGCACAGGAAACAGCACTGCTGCACTTGAAAGGAAAAAAAAGTTTGTCTCCGTCAACAACAGAGAGTGTTTAGGAAAGTTTTAAGCTGCAACCAGCGTCAGTTGATCCACAAAAACTCCCCCATCGTTTGGCAACCGCAGTTTTGCCTTTCACATGGTGGTTGTAGCTGTTATGAATTTGTGCTTGTTAAACTACATTTTTTCATCAATATTGCACGTTGATATAGCAACAGTTAGTGTTAAACGACGTCAGTGCCATCTGGTCATTGTCTTGACTCACTCATCGAAAAAAAAGGTCGTTGACCAACACTTTAGTTTCGGTTTTTAGTAAGGAAATTAAAACTGCTTCAGACATGGTCAGAGTCGGCAGGCAATAACATGTCAGAATGTCTTGGTAAAAACTGTGACTGTAAAGAAACAAAAAAACACACCCAGTTGATGGCGTAGGAGTCAGGTGTGATCTTTTTGGTGTCCAAGAAGGAGCAGAGCTCCGGCTCATGGTACTGCAGCAGTAATCTGTACAGGTGGAAGGGTCGGCCGTTTGGCACGCAGTCCCTAAAACAAACAGATGTGATATGCTTTACAATTCAAGTCTCCGTTTCCTGTCTGTTATTGAGTGGAATGTGAAGTTAAAACAGACGACTCACCTGGGGATGTATTTGTTCATGACAGCATAGAAGCAGTTGTAGAGGTCGCTGCGAGGAAGCTGAAGGCCCAGCAGTGGTTTGAGCAGGTGCGGCCAGCTCAGCTCCGGGGTGAAGGAAATGTTGCGGGACTTGCAGTAGAAAGTGATGACTGACTCAACATCTGACACCATGTCGCTCCTCTCATCCTCTGATACCTCCAGCTGGTCTAAACATGAGAACCAACACAGACTGTGTGTTAGCAGCATTTTTAAAAAAAAATAAAATATCAGGGCGTCGGTGGCTTAGTGGGTAGAGCATGTACAAGGCTGTTGCCACAGCGGCCCAGGTTCGAATCCAGTCTGTGGCCCTGTGCTGCATGTCAAAAAAATGCCCAAAAAATATGTAAAAAATAAAATAAAATATCAAATAAAAGTGGTCATTCACGTTCAACACTTAAAAACAAGAAGCAGAAAAATGTAGAATTTACAATGACACAGAAAGCTGATCATAACCTGAAGCACTACAGTAAATAATAAATGAAAAGGGGACTTTTTCTGTACGCCGTGTTTTTGCGGGCGCCACTCTCATATTCTATTTTGAGCTGAACCAGATCCTGTTGTCAACTTGTCAGAAGAGCAGGCTAATAATAAGTCATTTGTTTCTTTGAAATCCTGATGCTATTTTTCAGATACAGGTAGACTGTGAGTGAGACCCAAAATCAAGTGTATGTAGGAGTGTGTGTAACATATCTACTGCCTTAAATTGAGACACACATTCACCTTAAATCGCTGGAAAATAATGAGCCATTATTTACAAATCATGTAACAAATGCACATTTGAGATTTCAGAAAATGACACCTGTGATTTTTCTCCTAATGTGCGTGACACAACCTTATTTCAAAATTAATCAGGATTTTAAAATTCCTGTGGTCTGAGTCCAGCATGAGAGTACTCCACAAATTTAGCACTGCTCTCCTGCATCACGATAAATCAAAAAGGAGTCAAAATCAACGCAGGAGAATCAGAGATACTGTTCTTCTGATTCCACACGTTCTCTTTCCTTGTCAAAGCCTGGCACCCATATTACCCACAATGCAACTCAATTTGCTGACAGTTTGGTTGAAGACTCGGGTGTGGTATGCTAGTAGCAGCTAATGTAACCTCAAGCCATTAGCCTCAAGCAGAGATGAGGAGCGGAGCTTTTAACTCCACTCCTTCAGATGTTTAACGTCTTCAAACTTCTTCAGACCCAAATGACACTTACTGCACCTATGACATTTTGTGAAGCTTCTTCTAGAGCCACAAAAAGCTTCATACAACTATATGTGACACGTGTAAACAGACTTTGATGTGTAAAACTGGTGAAAGTTCCATTTTAAGTAAATGGCACAAATCATATCATCTCTCTATAGTTTCACTCAGGGCCAATCTTCTTCTAAATACTCCAAATCCTACAAATACTGACTCAATAATAACTGTATTATTATTACTGTTTTCTACTTGGACTTTGTTGTATCTTAGGGCTTAACTTAATTCTGTCTGGTGCTTTTCATTCTGAAGTGGATTCACATGTCGGCCCTGCACAAACAGCCAGCGCCTAAATTCACTCTGTTCATTGTTGAGCTGCTGACGACATACTTTTATCGCAGTGTTTCCAAAATCCAGGATTGTGTCAGGGAATTAGGAGCACATTCAGCTACTCACCAATAAGCTGTTGACTGCGGTTGTGAATGAGGGTCTGTTCTGGTAAATCAAGGACGCCGTCCCAGGGAGACAGGCTGTCTCCTTTTCCAGAGACATTCAGAGCGATCTGCCAACACAAAACAAAGAATCACTCCTAAACATGCAGCTACTGAATGATATCCTTAATAAAACACATGACTGAGAATGATCTGAAATCAGTAACTCGACTGCTGCTATGCTAATAAACAAAGTGATATATTAACTTGTGATGTTCAGAGACAAAAAAAGACAATTTTTGCAAACCCAGAATGAACTGACTTTAGTTAATTAACAGATGAGAATGATTACAAGCAAGTAAGTAGTTATTAGTTTTCACGTTTACAAGTAGTAGATGGATACACTAGAGCCGCAACGTCAATTAGCTGATGCAAAGAAAATTAATCACTGACTATTTTGATAGCATAATAATCATTTAAGTATTTTTTTTAAGCAAAAATGTCAAATATTTGCTCATTCCAGCTTTTAAAATGTGAGAATTTGCAGCTTTTTTTCGTCATTTATGATAATAAATGAACAGTCTTTGGGTTTTGGACTGACTGGAAGACATCACTTTGGGGTCTGGGAAATTCTGATGAACAATTTTAACAATTTCTATACAGTTTCCAGACTTAATGATAATCGACTAATCTTCAAAATCATCATAAAATAAACAGTGTTGGCCCAAGGATGCATTTTGAAATCCACAGGTGAGAAAAAAGTACAAAAGGCTAAATAACAGAGACTAACAAAAATCAAAAACACAGATCAGCAGCTCAGATTCATCCATGCAACACCAGAGGTTACAGTGAAAATGTAAAATAAAAATAATTAATAAAATCCCTGCAGCATGTTTGCAGAGACACCAGGCTCTACATAGTACAGGCAGGGCTCCCAAATTGTATAGAACAGCTCTGTTTTTGAATGTAATATACATTTATGGTGCACTCAGTCAAAAAGCACTCCCTGTCAGCCTTTAACACTTAACCATTAATCCACTGCAATAAAACGTTCTTCCTACAGTACAAGTAAGAATACAGTATGATCTCTTTTTGTTTTAGGTTGTCAGGTATCTGCTTTGCACGCCCAGGATGAGGAACACTGGGTGATACACAACTTGTTGATGGATGCTTTACAAACATCTTTTTCAAAGTAGCTCAACAGAGAGGCTTCACAGAATGGCATTCTGCACACACAGCCAACAACAGAGTGACGTCTATAAACCTAAAAAGGACAGTGTCCTTCTTCTAGTGCCATTTTTACACAGAGTCAAAGCACCAACAGGCAGACTGGAAATTAACTTTTGCTGCCACTCTGACTGGATTCCGAAATCTAGCTGTCACTCTGTAGTTTACCAATGTCTTTTTTTGGCTGGTGAGTGAAGGAAATCCAGCAGCCACAGGCATATTATTTTACGAGCATTTGGCTGGTGATTCTTTCCAACCCTGAAATGTGAGGATGTTAACTATCTGCCATCTGGACAGAACAGAACCTTTCAGCCTTTGTTTACATATGTAAAAATATGTTGTAGGTATGTGGTTTCAAACAGAGCTGACGTCTTATAGCTGTGGGTGTGTCACAGTGATGTGATAGCCGTTACGTTACTTGAGCCTGAGACGCTGGTCTTTCCTGTCTGTTGACTTACTTTACAACATGTGGACTCTGATAATAGAAATTAGTGATTCCAATTCAAACACTTACACAATATTTTGTGCACTGCTAAAAATCAACTTTTACAATTGCATGTTTGAAACTACAGTGACGGTCACATTATAAGTGAAACTATTTTTTGTAAAAGGTAGTCATTTTCAGTGTGTGGACTCCAGTTGTGTCTCTCACCTTCCACATCTTGGCCTTGTGTTGAGCTGAGTGCTCCTGGACCTGGATGATGCCTCGCTCCATCTCCATGTCAGAGCCGCCCGAATCCAGCGCCTCAGCTAGATCCTGGTCCCTAAAGACGAAGGAACAGCACACAGTTACAAAAGATAACAGATCAAGCCAAGTATAAATCTCTTAGAAACACAAACATAATATTTCTTATGTATCAGTAGTTCCCAGGATGTTGTAACCACAGATAATGACCCTTCCCACTCTAACAATTTATTTAAGATCTATTTATACTGTGAATCATGACACATTTTGCTGTGCTGTAATGATTAGTGGTTTAATGGGGTCATTAAATGATAGTCACAAAGATTCGGCTATTTTGATAATCAATTAATCATTTGAGTCACTCACAAGTAAAATTACTAAACACTGAATGGGGGCAATGCTTGGTCAGACAAAATCAGCAGAAACTTGTAATAAGACCTTGTAATTATGTTTGACATTTTAAAAACAAAATGTAAATGTTAACATTGATTAATTAATTTAAAAATAACCATTGGCTACATCACGTTATTGTTGTTCAACAAATTACAGAGACAACAAAGAGGCTTGTGCAGTGATGTGTTGAACATCAGATCGACCAGTTAACAGGTGATTTTCCATTGAGGCTGATATGATGTCACACAAAGATATGGAGATCTGTTTATGACATTTATCTCCATACGCCCAACTCTCGGAGTCCAATACTTGCTGATAACTTAAAGATTACTTAATTTATAGGTGAGGGCTATGGTCGGGCTGTGGTTAGACGGAAGCAGAACTTACATTGGACACACACGGTGAGGGTGAAACTGAGCAAAATCTCACAAAATTTTGAACCAACATGTCCTCGCTGTACATTTGCATTCTTTCTGATTCTGTCCAAGCACAGGTCAGTTTAGAGCGGACATCTTTGAATGTTTTTCATATATTTAAACACTGATTTAAATCTCTTGACAGCTCTATTTGGTGCTCTTCTTGAAAATCTTAAACTGACAGCTCTACAGACAGTAACACTCACCACTCTTTTAACCCCTACTGATCATTTTGTTAAATTAAAAGTTGGTCTTTCAAACATCTTAATGGGTATGGGATGTTTTATATAACCTTAAACTAGAAAAATAATATACTCCCCAAGCCTGTGCTTTTTAATAAAGCTTTGAGTTATTTTTATTTTTCCTCCCTTTTATTTGTATTTCCTATTATACATACATAGTTCATTTTAATTATGTTAGACTTTTTGATTTGGTCAATGTACAATCTATGCTCTTCTTCCACAGCATGCTTTATAAGTGTATAACACAATTATATATGTGCTTACACAGATGTATCCTGAGACTTTGTGTAACCTGATTGAAACACAATAAACAAATGTATTTAAGAGAAAGAGGAAAAAGAGGAAGCAGAACTCGACAAACACCGGCTACCTAGCGAGTTATTGTTAGCTCGCTGGCTAACAAGCTTTGCCTCTAAACTCGTCTGTGACAGAAAGAAAGTGATGAAAATATAAACACTTTGACGAATCTTCCTCAAATATCCCGTCAGTTATTTGAGCCCAACTTAATGAGTTGTCAGCTAATTTATCAGAACCAACTTGGCTAATGTACGTTAGCTAGCTAGCTGCCGAGCAGTAACGGTACTAAACTGGTTGCTGGTTAGCTGTTAGCATCCGTCGTCAGCGGAACAGATTGATGAAGCAAACTCATCCTCAGTTACTAAACATCAAATATGGTCACATGAAGCCGACTCGATTGTTTGACAATCGAAAAGACGCCTCTTGTGGTGTTAGTCCGATAACAAATCGTCTCACCAGCTGCCCTGAAGAGCTTCCTCCACGGCATCCGCCATTGTTGTGTTGACGGAGACACGTCAAGTGCCGTCAACACGACCGGGGGGTCGCAAAGCTGTCACTGATGAATGAGCCTCGTGACTGAAACTAATCATCCTTGTGTGAATGATTATAGGCTATAACTCACCACACTGGTGATATACCACATGATACTACATTATATTTGACTTTTTCCTGTTATATTGTTGTATTATACTTCTTATATTGTTATGTATGACACGTATAACAGTATAATATACAACATAGTACTCTACAGGTCAAAAGTTTGGAAGCAAGATCCAATTTGTACAAAAAAAAGGGATCATAGTTTCATTGGTATTCTGTGCAACAAAATAAACATGATTATCATATAAAGAGTCACTTATCAGAATACATTTTTACTATAATTATCAGGTATTTGGGTTTTTCTTGCTGAGACTTTGTTCTCTTCAAAATAACCTCCTCTGGCTTTAAAAACAGCATGGCATACATGAGGCATGTTCCACAAGTTTTTTAAGGTATGTGCCAGGAGTTGCATTAGAAGCTTTCTTAAGTTCATCAATGAGAGATTACTGATTTCTGGGGTGCACTTTTTTTATTTTTAAGATATTTTAGGGCATTTTTGCCTTTAACTGATAGGATAGTGAAATGTGAAAGGGGGAGAGAGAGAGGGAGAGACATGCAGCAAAGGGCCTCAGGCTGGAGTCGAACCCAGGCCACTGCGGCAACAGCCTTGTACATGAGGCGCCTGCTCTATCCACTCAGCCACCAATGCCCTGGGACGCACTTTTTTGACTGATTGATCCAATTCGTCCCACACAAGCTCAGTTGGAGACAGGTCTGGAGACTGAGGGGGGCAGTTCAAATAAACACAAGAAATTTGTGCTCTAGAAAAGGATCAGCACTCAGTGAATAATCTCCTAAACCCTATGATAAGCTATTATGGCAAGGCTTAACTATACTGCCCAGTGAGCAGTGATAACTGACATGTCTTTGGGGTCATCAGGAGGGAACCTCCTTTCACCAGTGTTTCATCTAGTTGGTCCCACGACACCTCCAGGAGGCTTGACAGTGATCTCTGGCGTCCCAGAGACACTCCCCTAATGCCAGCTCTCACTGCTCCCTGCAACAACTCAACAACCTCCTTTACTTTACTTAGACATGGCTTTCTCAGCCCAAACAGCATTGCCACTTTCTACAAACCCAGGCTCCGTTTATGCAAGCTCCAGGTAGTGACCATGCCAATACTACCTTTCCTAGCACATTCACCATACCCTATTTCACACGCTATATATCAAAACTCCAATATATGCTAAAGTTAAAGGAGATAGAGAAGATAAACATACAGGCTTTCTCAGCCCAAACAACACTGCCACCTTCAACAAACCCAGGCTCCGTTGATGCGAGCTCCAGGTAGAGACAGTGCTGATACTACCTTTCCTAGCACATTCACCATACCCTATTTCACATGCTACTTATCATAACTCCAATATAAGCTAAAGTTAAAGGAGATAGACAAGATAAACTCACAGGCTTTCTCAGCCCAAACAGCACTGCCACTTTCTACAAACCCAGGCTCCATTTATGCAAGCTCCAGGTAGTGACCATGCCAATACTACCTTTCCTAGCACATTCACCATACCCTATTTCACACGCTACATATCAAAACTCCAATATATGCTAAAGTTAAAGGAGATAGAGAAGAGAAACCCACAGGCTTTCTCAGCCCAAACAGCACTGCCACCTTCAACAAACCCAGGCTCCGTTGATGCGAGCTCCAGGTAGAGACAGTGCTGATACTACCTTTCCTAGCACATTCACCATACCATATTTCACATGCTACTTATCATAACTCCAATATAAGCTTAAGTTAAAGGAGATAGACAAGATAAACTCACAGGCTTTCTCAGCCCAAACAGCACTGCCACCTTCAACAAACCCAGGCTCCATTGATGCGAGCTCCAGGTAGGGACCATGCCAATACTACCTTTCCTAGCACATTCACACGCTAAGCTAAAGTTAAAGGAGATAGAAAAACAATCTTTCGAAGAACACCTTTCTCTTTTTTTTTGTCCAGGTATCCCTGACAGAGCTTGGAAGAATTCTTAGGGTCATTATCTTGCTGCAAAACAAACTCTCGACACACAAGTCTTAGTCCAGATGGAACTACATGATGCTGGAGGATGGAGCGGTACTGTTCCTTCTTCATGACTTCAAACAAATGTCATACTCTTTCACCTGCAAAACATCCCCATACCATGGCACTACCACCTCCATGCTTTATTGTGGGTGTTAGGCATGATGCTTTGAGACGTTCACCAGTTTGTCCGCGGACATAAACTCTGCAATATGAGCCGAATAGTTCAAACTTGCTTTCATTTGTCCAGAGAACTTGTTTCCAGTCATCATAGGTCCAGTTTTTTTTTTTTTTTTTTTTTTTTTTGCAGATACACAACCCTTCAGACTTTCTCAAACGTCTTATCGCAGTTGTCAGAGATATGGGTATTGACCTTGTCATGCTGATGTTCTCTCTTATTTGTGGTACTGTATTTCGCTGATCTCTCTTACTGGTGACAATATGTTTATTCTCTGCTTTGTAGTAACCTTCCTTCTTCCAGACCTTTTTCCATCATCATAACTTCCAGTTTCTGCTAGTTTCTTCAGGGTGTAGTGAACTCCTTTGTTAGGCATATTGCAATTTCTCTTTCAATGTATCCTTCTTTACCAAATGTACAAATCTGTACTCCTGTTTCTTTACTCAGCTGTGTCTTTCTAGCCATTTCAGATGTATTCTGTTAGAGATATGAACACAGTTGAGATTTATTGGGATTTTTGTATGCAAACTCTCAAAAGCCAAACAGCTAAAGTGAATGATTTGTTTTTTACTCAACCCTAAAACTAAGCCCTTCTTTTCTCGTTTTTTTTTTAAACTTTATTTTTTCATGTTTTTTTTGTACAAAAGGAGAGAGGAACAAAAGGTATATGTACACAAATGCCTGTGCACCTGATCTCACGAGTGCACATGTTCACTTACACCCATTTGTCTAAATAGTCATACACAATCATACACAGTTGCACACATACATATGAACACTCATAGGAACGAAACATGAGAGAACCGAGGGGTTGCGAGTAGGTCATATGTCACATACATTGCAGCAATATAGTTGCAATATTGTTTTTCTTAAAATCAAAATATATAAAGCATTAAGGTTGGTTATCACCTCTTCTTGTAATATAAGTGCTCCATTTTTCCCAGAGGGCATCACCTTTGTCCCTTTGTAATCTGAGACTAAACGTCAGTAGTTTCATTGTTTGGATATCTTTAATTATGGCCTCCCACTGATTAACCGTGGGAGGTTCTGTGTTGAGCCATCTTCTTGTTATGGCTTTTTTGCTGGCAGCCATGAAGATTTTTAGAAGGTATCTGTCTTTTTTTGGTAATTCTGTGCCTTCTTTTCTCTTGTTAACAATCATTCAGCAATGGTCTGGTAACATCAATGTATGCCTAAAGGCACATTGAGGAAAATGGTGCATATCAATGAACGCAAAGTCTCATATCTTATACTTTATCATAATGTACCCTATATTACTATATTATGTTCATATGTTACACTGAATCTTGCATTTTGTTCTATTATATTAAGACAAACAGAGTACCAGCAGGCTTCCATCCATCCATTCAGTAACACTCATTGCCTGCAGGCTGCACAAGTGTCACTTATTATATTTGCCTGTAGACAGCAGCATCAACATGTCTACATCTTCAAGTCTAAACTGGTGCTATTAGTCTTCCTTAGGTTGGTTAGCATGTATAAATGTGGCCTGACGCCATGACTGACAAGCAATTTGCAGACTTCTCAACATGTTAGTTTGTGTATTATAAGCCCTCTTGATTAGTGACATACTGATTTATCTGATGAGCAAAAAAATTGAGCAAATGTGAGTTAAGTTTATAATTGTACTAAAGTCACAGAGGACAATGTCAGTCAGTAAAAAGTTACCTAAAGTTGCAGGATGTGAGCTGCTGTACGAGCTAGAAGAAACTTGCAAAGGTGAATTTCATTCCAGGAATTATAACTTTATTAGGATTCATATTTTCTTTCACTTTGGTCACCATACATATCAGTATAATTTCTATGAAACAGCCAACATTGTGTGGATATCTGCAGATTATCTGCTGATGGCTGCATCAATTCTTCTTATTCTTTAAGGTTCACTCTTGTTTCTGTAAATTTAAGAAAGATGATTTTTTGGAGAGAGGTCATCCTCACCAGCTGCAGCTGGAATGCATGATTTAGTTCCTCGGTATTACCACACATCCAATAAAACTTAGCCAACACTACTGCTAGATGGATGGATGCCACAGAACATCTATATTTGAATTTAGTTTTTCTACAAATTGAAAATGTTCCAAACATTCAGCAGTGTCGGCTAACTTTATTATTATTATTTTTTTTTTTTACAGAGTGCAGTATGGATGCTACTTGAGAACCAAATCATACACTGTACCAAGAGATCCTCGGGGCTGCGTGTGGGTTAGAAACAATAAGGCTTGGGTTGTGAGAATATAATTTGAAAAGGACAGAAAAATAAAACCATTGTCTTAAGGTTTCTCTGTCAAAATCTGTAATGTAACATGAAAAATAAACATTTTACAATAAAATAGAAAATAACTCTCAATTAAAGTGAGCTAGGAAAAACCACTGAATCTCCAATCCCTTGTGACATTGTCTCACACTAGAGGCAATTCAAAAATAACAATTTCCAAAAAAAATAACTACAGACATTAAGTTGGTTAAGTTTCTCTAATCCAAAGTGTTTTTGCCCAAAGTCTCTTATAGTTGAGGTTTTCCTAGTGTTCAAGACAGCACGAGCATTTGCATTTACATTTATTTATAAAGTGAACATGCTGCACAAAGTATATATAAAAAAAAAAAAAGAAAACAGGCAATCCCAGAATTTAAAAAAAAACAAAACAAAACATCAGGATGCTAAACTAACCTCTCTGTAGCCCCGTATCCATGGGATCAAATTCCAGCATTACAAACACAGACATTACACATTTGACTATAATTTTAATCTTGCATTCGGAACTGATAGTGTATGTTACATATGAAAGGAGCTGGAAAAAAAAAACATTTTAGATTAGCATAAATTAACGAGTGAACAGTCCATTAGAACTATGTAAAGCTCTCACAGTATTTTCTGTAGATTTAAAAGAGTCACAAAAGCCTTAAAGTCAGAAATCGGTTCAAGAGACTGCGCACGTTTCAGTTCACTTAACATTTCACATAGTTACTAATAATTCAGACAGGTATACATGGCCATTCATGTATGTTTTTGTCTCTAGACGACACTATCTCTTATTATTCTGAGCAATAGAAAGGTTTGATGATGATTGAATTATTTGTCAGCAAAGGGCTGTGTCAGATAAGAGCCCCTACCCTAATAAACCACCCTAACAAACCACCAAATCAGCCAGAGGCCTGGAACGCAGCCAGAGGCTTCATTGTGAATAGAAATCCTTTCCATGATAACAAACCACCCCTTTAAAGTGATGTAAACATGGTGTATATACTCAGGGCTCCTTCTTTTGTTTCCTTTTATAATCCAGTACTCTTTTCTTTTTGTTTTTGTTTTTTAGAAATCATAAGCTAAGTCAGACAGTTGCATTTTAACATGGTTAGGTTGAGTATTGAAGACTGAGATTGGCGATCGGTTGGCAGAGACGTTACAGTGTCGGAGGTTTCAGCCCGTACTTCCTCGCCACTTCCGTCTGGGCGTATGCTGCGTCGCATAATGAGTACAAATGGGCCATCTCCATCTCGGACTTGGCCAGGTTAATTGCCTTGTTGAACATTTCTATTGCCTTGTCCAGATTTCCCCTGAAAAGAAAACACTCTAGTTAATCAAAGCACTTCCAGAAGACTTCCAATGTGTGAATTGAGTCAAACTGTTAATCTTACCTTTGGACTTCAATGGTTCCCATGGTTTCATAGGCAAAGTCACATTTGTTGTCGATTTCAATGGCCTTGCTGATGAGCTCCAGACCCAAGTCGAGGTCCTGTTTCCACTGAAGCTGTAACAAACTGGACAGATATTGAGCATTTAACAACAGGGACAAATTTACACTTACGAATCAGATGTCATCTTAAAGCCACTGGAAACCCAAATCCACAACCGCTATCTTATGTACATTAATGGTAACCATCTACACAGTATTAGAAAGTAGTTTCAATCCAAATTTGAATTTCTGGGAGACTCGGAGAATATCTATGATTCAGAGTCTGGGGCCAGACTGTCATCAGCTAGCAGCTAAAGGTGCTAATTCAATGAACAGTGCTAACAACAGCAACAGTACTAACATGACTAACATTCAGCGTTTTCTGACCAAATACTCCCTGAGGAACTGCCCACTAAGGAGCTCCCCTATGAACTACATACCTTCGAGGGCTTTTTTCTGTTTGCATTCGCACCGCCATTAGGAACACTGAAGTTACGTACTGTACGCCAGCTGGCAGTTGGTATAGCCCCATCGCTTTTGCTGCGACAACCTGAAATCACGTTGTATTTCTACGGTCCTATAAACTATGCTCAGTAAAGCATGGACTTCACTGTCTGTCCATTTGTCCCTGTTTTCCTGTATTTTTTTTTTTTCATTATGAGCTATTTTGTATGTTTTGTGCTGCCTGTTGTTTACACGGCTAACAAGTTTTTAAAAATGGCAGTTGCCGGTGCTGCACTGGCTGTGTCTGAGCAATGAAGGCACACTTAGGTCTGGACCAGCCACCGTACTCTAATGTAACTCATGGTTCCACTTGTGATGGGAGACCTACTCTGAAATGGGAGCTTAAAAGAAGTCGATCATTCCTAGTTCTTGCAGTGTGGGGACAACAAAAAGGGGGGTTGACTATGTCCTGAAAGTCATACTGTTAACCTGGGGGAATGAGTGCAAAGGTTCTGCAATAACATAGCCCCAATATTAGCAGTAAATCACATATGAGTGCAGAGCAGAGCAGCAGCGATTAGCTAGCCCATAGGATACACAGACATGGATTTATATGCACTAACATACACACGCCATAGGACCATCGATCACAACATAGGACTAGGAGAAACAGTAAACTGTGTTTTTGGTGAGCTGTGGTGGAGTCGTCCATAAAAACTCGCATAAATGCAGTGCTCATTTCCACAAGAGCAGTTCATATATGCATTGTTCTATTTACAGGCAACGTTCCAGTGGCTTTAACAAAGTGCCTTCATAAAGGGAATAAAATGCCTACCCCTTGTGGACATATGTGGTAGCATTGTCTGGTTCCAGTTCAATACACTTGTCGTACATCTCATCTGCTTTTCCAAACTGCTGCTGATCAGTCAAAGCCTGAAAAATACACACACACATTAACAAGACCTTGAGCTGCTGTTTCCTGTCTGATTATCATAGTTTACATATTGTGCAATGAGTAAAACAAATGAGGACTAAACCACCCGCTGATATGTAAATACTCTGTACCTGAGCATAAAGAGCGTAGCCCTCGGCACACTTGGGGAACCTTCTGATAACGTCCTCAAAGCCGTCCATGGCTGTCTGTACTTGTGACGGGTTGTTTCCAGTGTATGCTTGTCTGTACTGAAGGACACAAGAGAAAGAAACTCAACAGCTGAACTTGACTTGTAGCATCAAGCAGGACTGATCATATAAACATCCTGTATATGTTAAATAACAGCACACTTGTTTTTAATTTATCTTGAGTTGATGACTTACAAGAGCAAAGCATTTCTGAGCCTGGGCAAGAGCTGAGTCTGGCCTGAGCAGGATGCACTCGTCAAAGTCTCCCACCGCCTCGTCCACCTGGTCCAGCAGGATTTTCAGCTGAGAGAAAAACTGGACTTTAAAGAGAGCACTACGACACTTCAAACATTTACTTAACAGTTGAACTGTTGTTAAATAAACCCATTCGGCCACGCTCCTACCTGACCCCTGTGGTGATAGACATCAGGGTTGCGTGTGTCAATCTCGGCTGCCATATTGAAATCTTGTGTGGAGAGCATGGGCTGCTGCTGCTGCATGTACATGCTTCCCCGCTTGATCAAAGCGTTGGCTCGTAGCTGTAAAAGTTAGACGACAGCTCAAAGAGAGAACCTTTACAAGTCTCTGGTATCTCAACAAAGAGCAGGCTAATCAAATCAACAATCCATACCTTCACATTAGCATCCTGCATGTTGATTACCCGGTCCAGATCAGGTTGAGCAGCAGTAGCGTTACCAATCAGCAGGTAGAAAGTGGCACGCAGCAGCAGGGCCTCTGCAGTGTATCGGCCACCTGACTCGATCTCCTTGGTGCATTCACTGATGATTTTGTCATAGTTTTCCTCCTCCATGTACTGCTTTGCCTTCAGGTATCCAGAGCTAAAGAGGCAAAAAAAGAAAAGTTTTAATCTACCAGATGGTAATCTGCAGTTGTGCAGGAGTTGTGAGGTGGGGAAGATACTTTATCTTGAAGTGTTTTCCCCACTATAGATTCCCATTTCATTTTTATCTTTCAACAATACCCTAAGTGTTCATTGACACAGGACATGCAAAAAAATCAAATAGGTTTATAGTATAACCACCAGTTTTCATTATTTCAAAAAGCCAAGGATACGAATTAGAGCGGTAGCAAATTCAAAACTCTTCATCATTGCAATTGTGATCAAAGCATGTTGTCAAAATCAATTTCCTTAACAGCATAATCTTATGCTCCCACTTGCCGTTAGCGACCTAGGTAACAGAACTTTAAGCTCTGTGACGGGACGATTCTTGCTAAAATGCACCTTGGGAGTCAAAGTTAACTTCTACATCAAAACTTTTCAGTACAAAAGCTTGTCCAGAAACCAAAGGCACCTGGAATAGTTCCTCCAACTTTAACACTCTGTTATGACTCTTTTAAGTACTTGTTTAACTGCATGTTAACATTTGACCTCTGACGATCGCCTCTGTCAATATAACAATAAATTTGATGGGTGTATCCTCATGACTTTGTTGATGCCTTGACTTTAAATCAGACATCACCAGTTGGTGAATATTTCTACTTGTCCAACAAGTTGTTCCGTAGAAATTCTGGACAAAAACAATCAGAATAACATTTCTAAATACACACCAAAATCTGACGTAAAATGCCAGGACACTGCGTAGAAAGCAATTTTATCTCCCAGTCCACCCCGGCTTGTCATATAGTTCCTTGTGCTTCGAGTCACACGCTAAAATTATCAGCAAGTAAAAAGTGGGAAGGCCCATTACAATTGAAAACAAAAAGGGTTTTTGTTTTTAACTTCATCAACATCAAGACAACTGAAATTCTAATAAAACAGCTTGGAGATGTGCAGGATGTGCAAGGGTTGGCAAGCATGGGATCCATATTTCATCATTTATCATAATCAGATCATTTATATCACGTATAATATTCTCTTTGTAATGTTTTCAACAGTGTGTGTTCTTGCCAGATTTCCTCAAGACAAACTGCAGAGAAAATATACCAGACGCTGAAACTATCACTGTAGCTTCAGGGCGTTTACAAAGAACTGAAGAAGGAAAAGGAGGGGAGATTGTCTGCTATTTAATTGATCACAGATGCAGTTGTTCTCTCAGACAGATTAAAAAAATAGAAATTATTAAAATATACTTTGGCGGCTACCTGGACAGCCCACTTAAGTAAAGTTTAAGGGGGAAAATGCTGCAAAGTAAAGATTGTCTGACCTCTCAGTGACCTCGGCAGCCTCGCCTTCCTTGTCCTTGTCTTCATCTTTCTTCTCCCCCTTCTGCAGCGGCTGTGAGATGATGTCATCAGTGAATGAGCTAAAGTAGGATTTGATGAACTGAGGAGAAGGCATCATCGGTTCACGGTTCTACAGAGAAGGGGGTTAAAAGAAGAGAATTACTTCACTGTGATGATTCCAATAAATATAATTTAATTAAACGTCTCTTAAATTGGACAAGTACCTTGTATTTCTCTTTGGCCTTCTCTTTTCCCAGCTGTTTCAGAACCTTGTCTGCTAGCAGCATGCTCTGTTGGTTCTGGAAGGCCTCAAGAATACACACCGCTGTGACGTCTGGAGGATACATGAGAAAACAGACTGTAACCAACTGTCACCCATTGGTAAAAGAACATGTTTTAGAAGAAAGAGGAGTGTCTCACCTTCTAGGCACTCCTTCTTGTTGTCTAGTTTTTCCAGAGCTTTAGCCCTCCTGAACAGAGCTTTGACATAGCGTGGATTCATTTCCACGGCCTGACAGCAGTCCTGGACCACTTCTGTCCATTTCATCTGAAATGTCAAGTTATAAATTGGTTATCTTCTAAAACATATCTGCACCTGAGCATACAGCTGTCCAGAGGTCTGTCCACATCCCAGAGAAGGCTTACAGATGCAATGGTGCAACAGTGAAACTGATACCTGGCAACCAATATATAAAACTAATCTTTCAAAGCAGGACGGAATCTGTGTCAAAGTTCCAACACTACACTTGCAGTCGGAGAGCTAATGTGAGGCCTCATAAAGTTGCTGTGCAGAAAACCTTCAGCCAAACATAAGGGTGGAAAGATTTGACAATGCAGATGATTTGCAGAGAGTCTGCTACACATTGACCAAAGAGGAGTAAACAATGTTAGCTACAGAGGCATGTAATCTCTTCTGGCTTTAAAATTTTTTAAAGAGGGGTTTGAGTGAGTACTTTGTCATAGTCAGTGCATTACCTTCAATAGATGGTGGTCAGCATGCCCCTAGTTTAGAGAAGCAGTCAGGAGCACCTCCATGGAAGCTAAGCAATGTACTGCTGCGGATGGGGGCAACAGCAAAATGTATTTTAGCCACCTAAAAAAAATATTAATTTTAGTGTATGCTGCATTTTGAATATTTTCACCGCTTTATCTTGTCATCAAATAGCCCTTTCCAATGGAGAACTGAAGCCCTTATCTATGCACTCTTTAAAGCCACCTGACTCCTTTGACGAAAACAGTCATTTTAACTCACAGAACACAGGAGCTGCTGGTCTACCGCTGCCTCAACTGGTTAGTTAGCTTGTGTTATTGTGTGACTTTGGTGTTTTAAAAGGGTTAGCTCAGATTCACCATGTCACACATAACACGAACTAAGTGACCGATCAATGCAGCAATACTCAAGCAGCTGCCGTGTTCTGCGCAGTAAAATTAACTGTTTTTGTCAAAGGAGTCTGGCGGCTTTAGAGAAAGCTTAGATGGATGTCAGAAAGGGCTGTCTGATGGCAAGGTAAAGCCATGAAAATATTCTAACTATTGCATACACTTAAAGAGATACTGATTTTTTCGGTGGCTAAATTACGTTAAGCTGCTGCCCACGTCCACAACAGTACATTGCTGACCTTCAGTGGCAGTACTCCTGCCGGCTTCTCCAAATTGGGGGCGTGCTGTACGACACAAACAACCTCACTTCAAACAAATCCAAACTATTTCTCTCAGTTAGCTTAAACTGAAGCCATTTCAAGTGTGCCAGACAGCAAAATACAGGACAGTTGCAAAAATACCCTAAACAGAGCTATGACGTTGTATACTGTTAATTTCTCTAAATAAATAAATAAATAAATAAACAACCAATAAAGAATGAATGCCACACCGTCATTACAGCAAGGGACAGAAACAATAAAGAAAATCATGTTTTTCAAAGGACATTTAAATCACTCATAATGAAGTTATCTCAAAATGTACTTTTTATACAGTTGGTGGGTCTTTCACATGAACAACAACCTCTGCACAGACTAAAAGGTGGTGCCAACCTGTTGCTCGTATGCCGCTGCTCTGTTCTGATAAAATGTTGACAAATCAGTCTTTTGGTCTGCAGGGCAGAGACCAATGGCCTCTGTGTAGCACTGGATGGCATTCTCATACTTGCCAGCCTTGAAGTACTTGTTGCCCTTGTTCTTTGCTGCTTGGGCCCGATCCAACGGGCTCTGAGTGAGAGAGAAAAAAGGTAACAGCATTGATTAAATGGTCTCCTCTGTGACTCAGTGGATTGGTTTAGAGATTCAGGAGCCTAAAGTCATTTTTTCTGCATAATTAAGGCTCCCTTAGCATCTTGCACTGCAGTAGGCCGTGCAAGTGAACTGTAGGTAACTATGAATGACTGAGTGCCATCAAACTGACAGTATTGCTCATAACTGGGGCTGCTGTAGTTAAGGAGGTAGAGATCTCATCCATTAATCACAGCGTTGGAGATACTGTAAAGTGCTTTGCCCAATAAGGTGAAAGAGCTCTATTTAACAGCAGTCCATTTACCATTTATAGCAACTATAATATTGATTTATGGATTTTAGTATATGATGTGTAACAGTCATGGGTGTGGATGACCCATATTCTTTAGGCAATTTATTCCGGTGGAGGAAAAGGAAGCAGATTACACTGACATTAGCACACACTGCAACAACATGTTTTAACCGTTAAGTTCTTTACAGTAAGAACAACCCACCAGTGTGCTCTTGTTTGTGCTCACTATTTTTTTAATTAGAGTAAACGGGAACCACATTTAACAGGTATGTATCCAGTTACATGCTGCGTTGCCTTCAGTCCTTTCTGACCTACACAAAAAGGGAAACTTATCTATGCTTTCACTTTTAATTTAGTTCTGTGTGAGAAGTTGTGCACAGAGCTTTTGCTGTGGTTAAACCTGGTTCCAGTTTACTTCAATTAATCAATGTTTGCCACTGTTTGATTCTTTGTTCACTGGAGGCATGCAAGCAAAACAAAGATTTCTTGACAAATTCAAGGTCACACAGCACAAATAATCAACATTAATGGTTATTTTGTGAGTGAAGTATTCATGTAATATTTGGAATGAATGCTCATGCCTGCATGTTGTTGGTGTACTAACAGTAACTCAAATAAATCCTGTTTTGTCACATTTTCCCTTTCTCCCAATGATGATGTAACAACGTCATACTTAAAAGATAGCTCGAATACCAAAGACACCTCTCACTGGCACTATACCTGTGAGCACCTACTGCACACTTCCTTGCCACCTGGCAAGCATTTTTAAGTTTTGTGGCAAATATAGAAGCTGAAACTTGTAATGGAACACTCAACTCAACTCAACTTCAACACCACACTCCCTTAATTATGTCACACAAATTGATTAATTAGTCATCATTTCCATTTTTTCCCTTTATCTTCACTTTTGGATTACCTCTGACTGGTCTGGCTTTCTTTGTCTGTTCTTGCGTTGATGGGTTGTTTTTTTGTCTTTATTGGCCCTGTGTTTGTTTATCAGTACTGCTTGCTAATAAGAATACCTTCTTTAAAATGTGTTACTTTTAACTATTTTAATGCTTATTATATTGGCAATATTTTAACTTCTGTTTAAATGTCAGGCAAATAAGTCGTTAGAATCATCCCTAGTGGACATCAAGGAAAATATAAGACATACATGTTTTCCTTGGTGGACATTAATCTGCCAAAGGCTACGTTACCTATCCTTTATGAGAGGTTTATAAGAGAACTGAAGGTTAAAATTAGATTTATTTCATAATACTATATCTGAGTTTATCAGTGGGTAGGGTTGCAACAGTATGGAATTTTCACTGTACGATAACTGTCTCAGAAAATATTGCATTATCAGCCAGAATGAGCCTTAAAGGAATAAAAAAAGTAGGGTTATGCTTGGTTGAACAAATGTTTTAATTACTATAACTGAAACGTGAAACAATTTTCTTAATGGAAGTATGTGTATTAAGTTTCCCCCTCAAAAATAACTAAAATACAGAGGAGATTCTCCATCCAGCTGTTTTGTTTTGTTTTTACAATATCATAGACAAGCAAATGTACACAGTATGATAACCCTCAACTTTTATATCACGGTATACCTTGACACTGGTGTATCGCTGCAACCCTATCAGTGGGTCCTTGCTTCTTCCAAATACATAAAAAACAACACTTAATTTAGACAGACCCAACATTTTGTCCCTGACTATAATCTGCTGCTTTAATCCTTGATATAACTGAAGCAGCTGTGCTTTACCCTTATTGACCCTTTACTTCATTTACATTCATGCTGAAGAGTAACATTAGCTGAGGACTTTGAATTTAGTGCATAAAAACATAAATATGCAGAAAATAAAGTGTCTGACATTCTAAATATCACTGTGGAAGGCCCTCGGTGTCCCCTGGGCATGGGGCCACTGGCAAGGTGTCCCTTATTTATCCATATTGAAGGTAACAACCTCGCACCTGCCCCCTTTGACTTGAGAAGATAATATTAGCTAGCACGCCCCAAAACATGCCTGTCACGAAGCAATGCTACAGTTAAAAGTTCTCGCCATGTTGTCCTCACTTGTGTTTAGTGCTTTATTAACGCTGTCACCTGTTTAACATTTCTAACTGGGCAGGTGAAGCTAGCTAGCCACACTGACAGCATTAGCTTCCGAGAGCTAGCTAGCAATTAACATTGGCTAATCCACCGCTGCTGAACCGGTCGCTATCGGCCTTGGTCTCGTGAAGGTAGCTGTCAGTGTCAGTAACGTTAGGTGTCCTTGACGGTGCTGTAACAGCAATGACATGTGTAGCCAGTAAAGTGTAGCCTACGCACTTCACTAAGGAAGCTAATGCTAATGCTGGGGGTGTTGCAGTGACAGCAGATTAAGGAGCAGTCTGTACGGCTATCGTTACCATGTTCTCCTGCTCTCTGCTGGCTCGAGCTGCGCCGTCTTGGCCCTGCACGGGGCTCGCGCTGCCTTCTGGTGTTTTCCGCTCCCCGGTCCCTTTCCTTTCCTTCGTCCGGCTACGGTTCCACAGATAAACCGCCCCGACTCCCAGCACTATGGGGGTGCCGACTAACAGGGCCAGCTGCCAGCGGGGTAGTCCAGTCCCGGACTGCGGCTCGACTGGCTTAGAAGCAGCCATGATCTACAACCGAGAGACAGTTAGCCAGCCACTAACGTTACCACAGCCAGACAGCGTGAGCGCGAGCGACGCTTCTTCTTCCCGTGTTCCGCGAGGTCACAGACGCACCGAGGAATCATGGGATACTGGCGGACAAGCCGAGGGGGCTGTGTGTAGTTGTAGTCCAAACATCATATCAGTTACTTTTGAGATTTATCACCTTTATTACCTGTATTACCTTTTAATGTTTTTACTAATGGGTTTATCTTGTATATGATGTTTTTGTTTATTGTTTGGAACAAAATATTTTATTTGTTTGTGTCAATAAAATAACTAACTTACCAACTAACAGGCTACAGATTATGAGTAACATTGTTAAAAATGTAATCCTAATAAAATATTTAAATTACTGCACCAGAATCACCAACATTTGATCAGTAACTGTAATTTAATTAGCCTACATATTTTTTTTCTTGGTAACTGATTACAATTACATTTATCTGTAATTTAAGTTTAACACGATCCTCATCCTGCACAGATAATGATCAGTTATGCTAATCTATCTTTTACATATTTTTAGTGTAAATTTTCTATTCTATATTAGTGTCCCTGACTTTTGCACTGCTCCGCCCTTGTCCTGATATCATCCTGTGTTTATTGTATGCATCAAAAACCAAGGCAAATGTTTTGTAAGTGAAAACCTACTTGTCACTGAACACTTTTTATTTATTTATTTATTTTTTTTAATTTACAATTTTTATTCAATGCAAGGTACAGTACACATTTGAAACATCCAGTACAGTTGTTAAGGGAAGTAAATGTTTGTCAAAAAACAAAGTCAGACAGTTGGGTACTGAGTATTGTCAAAACCTCACAGAACAATTTATTGCTTTCAAAAGTGGAGAGCGACTTTACTGCTCCGCATAAACCTCAGCCTTACTGTTTCCTTTTTCCCCTTTTTCCTCCTTTTAAATTTACCCCCTAAATAATAAAATATTTAGTTAAAATATGGCACAAATACCAGCAATGGAAAAATAATAATAGTAATAAAAAGATAACCTTCAATAGAACAGAAAGAAACATAAGAACTGGGATGTATATTAAAAAACACAAGTTGATTAGAGAATATAAACACATATGGGAGATTGAACTAACAGTAGTAGGCCTATATTCTTTTTGTGTATTTAGATAAGGGGAAAGTCCAATGTTTTGTTGTTTAATGAGGGTCAGTCTGTTGTGTCCCTTCGGTTAAGTCGTCTTTTTTCAACAAAGGAGATCCACTTTGACCATATTTCATTAAATTTGTCCATCTGTAAATTAAGTGAGTGTGTGATTTTTTCCATTCGATATATGTCGTCAATCGTGTCCATCCATTCACTCACTGTAGGAGGTTCGGGATGCAACCAGTGTCTGGTGATATTTTTCTTAGCTACAGTTACCATAATTATAAAGAGATATCTATTAGTGTTTCCAGTAATAAAATCTGATTTGCCTAAGATAAAGGTTTCAGTCACTGAACACTTTTTAAAAAATATTTTGGAAAATGAAGGATACACCTGTCCATTTTAGTAGCTTTCTGGTATTGTGACTATCAAGTTATTCCTCTGGATCATGTGCAGCTTCTCCACTTTAAAAAGACTGATCCATCTACTAAGAGATTTTACTGGATTCCACTAAATGACTAAATATTTATTTATTTATTGTTCAGTTAGATGGCTCCATTACTTCCATCACTTCACTAGTCTTAAGATGTTAGTAGGCAGGTGAAAAAGGTTAGTAGGCTTAGAAAAAACAGAAAAAAACATATATATTTCTAATATATATATATGTAAATAGCAATCCCATTATGAAAACACTTTATGCACCAGTGTCTTTTCCTCAGTACATTTTCCCACATTAAATAAAGTGCATATAAAGTTAATAACTGTCCCTAATATTTTAACACAACTGGTTATGTATATACTCTGGATTTGATGTATATATTTATTGCATTTTAACAAAGCTTTTTAACCATATTTATTTAAAGTACTATTAAATTATGCAATTATTTTTAAGCAACCCTCATCATGAATGCATTACAGCTGCTGATAAAAGTCTGTGCAACCTACTATTATTTTTCCACCACATTTATGACCAAGAGTGAACCAGGAGGCTCATCAGATACTGTCAACAATAAATCACCATTCTCATGCTTCTGCTTCACAAACATGACTGATGATGCTAAATAATCTGTTATATTTTCTCTCTTTATATGATTTTCCTAATAATAATTTATTTTCTGGACACAGATTATTTGTTTGAATCCTTGCTGTACATGTAAGGTGGTTTAAAGGCCAGTTTGGGGTTTATGTGTGTTGCAAAAATTCCACAACTTTATAGGAACGACAGAAAACAGCAAATTTATGATGATTTTAATATGATTTCATTAAAAATCGTGACAAAGTTATCATGTTTTTGAATCCTGAAAAACACAGTATTAATTTGTCTGTGTGCAGGTTGACTGCAGCCGCTAGGTGTCAGTGTTGCTGACTCTCTCTATCGACCACTCTTGTACAGGAATGACCAGCTGAACAAAACCTGCTGTATGCATAACTCTGCACGTACACTGTCTGTTTTTGTTTATATACTTTGTGGAAAATCATAAAAAAAATATGCTAGTTTCCAATAGTGAAGGATATTTCCTTTTCATTTTGTGCAAGTTTTCCAACCCCAGCTCTCTTCATTTTATCCTGATCAATGTGGATTTATCATATGATTTTGAGCATCTGTGTGTGTGTGTGTGTGTGTGTGTGTGTGTGTGTGTGTGTGTGTGTGTGTGAAGTTCAGTCTCCTCTCTGTCCCAGTTCAGAGTCCTGTGCTGGTCTGTCTGCAGCCTGACTGCTCAATTTATGCCTGAGGCCCTCTGTCCTCAAACAGTGACCGGCGCTGAACTGTTTCCAAAGTCAACTGTATTTAGCTGGTTTGAGGGACGACTGAGTGATGAAGAGCAACACAGACCTTTGACAGGAAAACTATTCCCTCATGAGGTGCTCTTTAATCCAAGGACATGCTGTAAATCACATAGTTTCATTCTGTTTTTGGATTTGTACCAAAATAAACTGCAACATTTTGGTACTTTATTGCCTAATTTATACAACATTAAGAATGAATTATGTGTACATTTCAGTTTAATGATTGAAGAGACTTCAAAAATTTTGCCTTCAATATGACTCATCCCACACTGACAGAGGAACTTGTTTTAAAAAGCCGTAAAACTAATGTCACTACTAAACTACAACGCATGACGAGACATTATAACCTTGCATTTTTCACGTGACGACCCAGCTGATACTGTAACTTTACAGAGGTGAAAGGGGACAACTGACAGAGGTTACAATAAGGATGTCTGATCTTCCATCTATTCCTGACTCTCTGTTATTACTGTAAAATGTGCCTGATATTGTTAGCACAGCCTGGCTTAGCTTTAGTCGCTCACTCCCACTGATGTTTGGTCGCCTCTGACCACTGAGATGTGTTTGTGCTCCCTTAATGCTGAGAAGTGAGGTACTTTGAAAGTGTCAGTCTTCACGGATCAGCTACGTAAATACACCTCATTAGTCCAGTTAGATAATTTAATCAGATTAACTTAAGATGTTGATGTAGGGACAAATTACAGTTTGTTGTTGAGCTCTCAAATTCTGGTTTATTGATCTGAGTTCCAGAAAGTATTTTGTAATAGTATGGAGCAGATTTGTCACACACACACACACACACACACACACGCACGCAGAAAAGAAAAAGCAAATCGCATTCATTGCAATCAATAGTGTTTCAGTGAGTGGCATTGCAGCCTCCAGTCTCTTCATTCACAAGTCTGATCCTCTACACAGCACTGTGCAGGATTTAAAGGGACAGTTCACCCCAAAATTAAAAATACATACTTTTTGTCAATTTTTTTGACGCTTTGAGCGCCACAAGCTGAGTGCCATCTAGTTTCATTATATTGGAGAGAAGGCAGACATCTCTGTGGCTGATATCTCCAACACTCTGCAACTCACACCAGAACAATCTAGACTGATAAACAGCACGACAGGTAAAAGGAAAAACATGTATTTTTGTCCCTTTAAAAAAAGCCAACATAAATATGCCAGTTTGGCTAATCCCGTTGGATCTGTAATCCACTGAAGTATTTTCCAGTAAATAAAATATTGTGGGTAATTTGCATGGAAGACTCATTTTGGGACTTATGAAGAGAATATACTGTTTCATGTTCTTGGTTGCTTGTGCTCAGGTGTGTCCTTAACTGGCTCTCATCTCTGGAGGAACAACAGATTACTGTAATCTTGATCTAAGGTTACATGACAAGGAAGCATGGATGTGTCATAACAGTGCTCAGCCAGATTAGGCCTCCTCTTTGGGACTCAGGTCTCAGCATGTTTAATCTCTCAGTCTGTGAAGATTGTTCTCATGTTCAAGTGTAAATTTCATCTTGAGACTTTCCTCCACACCCAAAGCTGAAAACTTAAAGCCAAAAAATGTATAAATAAAGTGCCTCTGTGTCTAGTTTTTACATTGCCGTTAATACATTATTGCCATGTTAAATTGTCATGCAAACAAGGTGTTATAAGACTTTCTGCACACACATTTACAACATTGTAGGACCACACATATCATTGCAGTGCGATAACACAATTAAGTGACTTAAATAGCATGCTCAGTACCGCACTTGTTCTTATGTCACTTTCACAGCACTCTGACGACTTGTAATGAACACTCAGGTGACATAAGACCCCACTGTGACTCTGTCACATACTGCATATTTTAATGCTAATAATAAATGTTCTGTCGTCAATAAAATGAAATAAACAAAGTTATTTTGTGCCTTTTTGTCATTCTGTGTCTTCTCTAGGGTGTTTGGTGTGTTGTTTTTGCGGTCATTTGTGTCTTACAGTAATGAGGTAATTTTCTGTGTTAGTAAGGTAATTTTGTGTCTCTGAGATAATTTTGTGTCTCTTTGAGGTATTTGTGTAACTCTGAGATACGTTTGTGTCTTTGTAAGGTAATTTTGTTACTTTTTGAGGTAATTTTGTGTCTCTTTGAGGTATTTTGTGTCTCTTTGAGGTCATTTTATGACTCTTTAAAGTAATTTTGTGTCTCTTTGAGGTAAATTTGTGTCTCTTTAGGGTCATTTTCTGTGTTACTAAGGTCATTTTGTGACTCAGGTAATTTTGTGTGTTTTTAAGGTAATTTTGTGTCTCTTTGATGTAAATTTGTGTCTCTTTAGGGTCATTTTCTGTGTTATTAAGGCAATTTTGTCACTCTGAGGATATTTTGTTACTCTTTGAGGTATTTTTGTGTCTCTTTGAGGTCATGTGTTTTATTGTGGTCATTTTGTGTCTCTTTGAGGTCATTTTGTGTGTCTTTGAGGTAATGTTGTGTCTTATTGAGGTATTTTGTGTCTCTTTGAGATAAATTTGTGACATTTTTGGTCATTTTGTGTCACTTTGTGGTTGTTGTTTTTTTGTTTATTTGTTTGTTTGTTTCCATACCCGTAGTTATTTTGTGTCTCTTTGCCTCCCTTTGTTGTCTTGTGGTGGTCATTTGAGTGCCTTCCTGGTCTGTAGTTGTTAATTTGAGTGGCATTTTGCAGATGAAGTCCAGGGGGGCCCTGTCATTTTTGGCCCCTGGGCCTGTGCCCACTAGGCTTATTCAGTCATCCATCCGTGCTTATACTGTATGTAATAAAGTGTGGCATTGTATAGAGAATGAACTCCCAACATATCAGCTTTAGTGAAGTGGAAAACTTAAACTCATTGTTCTGTGTTTTGTTTCCAGCTTGTGCACATGTTTCTTTTCCTGTTGCTGAACTGTGCACACACAGTTGAATATCGTCTATACCAAAACTATACTGGAGAATTTGGGGGAAAAATAAAGGTAAGAGGAAAGACAATATGATAGAGTAGTGCCCAGAGTAATATGAAAACATACACTCCCTCTCTGTCCTGTATTACACCAGCCTCAGGCTGACAGTGCACAGCAGTAGACAGGGTAGCCTGCTCCATAATTATTGACAGGTTTGATGTACTCAGCGAGTGGAAAGTATGGGGAAATTGGTGTTTCAGTTGTCTACCCCCAGGCTCATGACTGTAATGGAAAAGCAGTGGTCACATCACCCACCCAGTTCTAAAATACTATCTGCTTCTCTCTGGCTCCCGCCTCCCTGTTTATTCCCATCGCCTCCAGTTTTACTTTCTCCCAGCCACGTTAAACAGATTAAAGAGGATTCACTTGTGTAAAGACTCAAGCAAAAGCTCTGCTGTTTATTTTTGGATCTTCCAAGAATAACACAACTACAGCCACAGTGCTTAGAACTGCACAGGGATCTAAATGAAGTAAGTTACCTTTGCCTTGTGGGACAGAGTTGTGTAGTAGAGCAGCCAGTCAGTCAGAAGCTTAGTAGGTCAGCTCAGCGTTGTCTCTGCCCTCTGCACCACTGGGCTGGGATCACACTTTCATCTACTGAGCTGAGACTTGTTGGACACAGAGGCTCCCTGCACAACTCCACCATGTCTCTCAGGCTGCTGCCTGCTTTCGTTGTGGATAACGACGACGATGATGATGGTAACTTCACAAAATGGATGAGTAGTTACTGGGGTCACGGAGCAGAAGGTGGACACTCCAGGGACAGGAAGCGCAGTTTCAGAAGAGCCACAAAAACACAAGGGGACCGAAGAGCATCACTCCCAACTGTGGTAAGGACCAGCAGCGCTGATTAGACGCATGCATATGTGTTCACTGTACATTTTGTTTTTGCATCAACATATAAACAGCAGCAAGACACTTTTAACAAAACAATATTTCCAGTTTCTGTCATTTTAAAACAACCTGCCTCCTTTTAAACTTGTTAATAAAACTAACTAAAGATAACTTTACAAAAAACTACTGTATGCAGTTAACCACAACTCAATATGTCATTGTAGAACGTTTCTAAAAGTTACATACAGTAGCCTATATTCAAGAAATAAGGCTGACCTTGTTTATATTTGAGCAGACAATGAGGGTAGATTAATGCACGTATACACTCTGCAGACATGGAAACCCAGACATTGGTATGAGCACTATGCAGGCTATGTAGGTCTGTTATAGTTTTCAGTAATAGGGTGTCCTGACCTCCACCGCCTTCAGTTCATCAACAACGTCTGCTGATGCACAAGTACATGATGCTCCCCCAGCACACACTTAAACACACAGACACAGATAAAAATACTGTTTAAACTGGACTTGCGTTTCACCAGTAATCCAAGAGGCATCAAAACTGAAGAAGCTTCTTGGAGAGGTGAAATCTCTTCAAGGAACTCAGTTAAGTCCAGTTGCCTGCGATATAGTACTTAAGATTACCGTGACCTGGATGAGTGAGAATCTTCACCAATATGTTGTTTAAATTGATTATACAGAGATGCCACTCATAGAAACATCATTTTTTATTGAAAAAGTGTAACAGAAAACCTACAATGTACAGAGTTAGTAATGCTGTGAGTGTCTTCAGATTCCTTTATGTCACTGAGGTCAAACAGTGTGCAAATCTTCTGCAAAAAGCAGACTTAACTAAACTGTTTTCATTTTATTTACCTTGTTTCCAACAGCATAACAGCTGTGATATATCCAGACTGGAATACCAAAATACAAACACTTGTATGTCGTCCATATTTATACACCAACCCCACCAAGGAAGGAAAAAAAGCTAAACTAAAATGACAGTACACATGTATACATGGGCAGATACACATTTTAGACATACATTAGCAGACAGCAACATAAGTCAAAATGTAAACAAAGGTACACACACGCATTCATACAAATAGATTTATACATCAGTCAAAGTTGTCTACAGCGAATCTACATTGTAATTTGCTCCAAGTAAGAATCAACTATGTCAGAAATGGTCGCCACGTCCTGTAAAATTCACCTGCAGAGCCACCCAGCGTACACTTTTATTTTACTTTATTTTCTCTAAGTGTAGAAAACTCTTGAGATCACCAGCCCACGAAGCATGTGTGGGAGACACCTCCTGCTTCCACTTAGTAAGTATAAGGCGTCTTGCAGTTAAGGAGGCAAAGGCAATGGCATTTGAATAGTGTCTAGGAAGAGGTTTGTTCTCTGGAACAACTATGATAGAAAGTTTTTAAATGAAAGCAGACCTGCAAGTCTGTTTCCTGACAACGAGAACATTAATGTAAGATATTATTCAGCATTCATCTCAACCTGAAATAGACAAAGCTCTTGATTCTTTTATAAAGACATGTATTAGTCATGGACTGCTGCATGTAAGCGCTCCTCTATGGAACACTGTGCTGCTTTATTCATCGCCATGAGGGAATGAACTTATCAGTCATAGAGAGGTCAGAGATCAATGACACACGGCAGCACACTTGTGGCTCGTACAGCAGGTTCTCAGTATGGTCAAGGGCAATTTAGCAACACTGATGTTTACCGAAATGTAGATGTATACCCTGGGTGTTTAAGATTGAACAAAATAAATGTGTTTTAATAAAGTTTTTCCCCCCATTAGAGCGGCGCTGAATATACACACTATTATGACGGGCCCTAGTGCCAGATTTTGCATCTTAACTAGCTTCTGTACATCGTATTGTCTCGTCACATGGTCAAATACACACTTGACATTAGACAATATCAACTTAAGTACCCAACAATCACTATTACAAATCTGTATATGACAAAAATACCAAAAAAGGAGAAATTAGTCAATTAATTATATCATTTTTATAGTTCAATTACACTTTTTTTTATAGTTCATGTAGAATAAACACATAATTTGTTCTTATGATTCCTACTATTTCACACACACACACACACACACACACACACACACACACACACACACACAAAGGAAAAAAAAGGCATATTCATTTTAACATGTTCTTATATTCCTGATCAGTCTAAAACAGTCACAAGGGCCTGTTCTCTGTCCAACACACTGTTACATCATTACAGTTACACTTGTATTTTGTTCACATTTGGAGGAATGAAAGAAAATCTTTGTCAGGTTTTGTGAGACAAAAGCAGCTGATGAGAGACATGATGACACATGCTGGTATAGATTGGCCCCTAGGTGGAGTCAAACAACGCCCTGATGGCTGCAGCTTTTTGTCAGTGTGAACATTTGCTTCTGCCAACACAGATCAACCTGACCATTTGATCTAGTGGACAGACGAGCCAAATGACCCAACTATTAATCCATAAGTAGATAGATATGCACTGTGACGTCTTTTTGGACACTGTTAATGAACTTAGTTAGGTTACACATACGCTTTAAACCACTAAGATTTGTCTTTTCTACTCTGACTTTACACATATCTCAGCTTTAGACTTATTTATTTGTTCTTAAATGTTTTTTTTTGACAAGCACAAAATACAGTGAACATGTACTTAGACTGATTCCATTTTTAAAAATTTATAACATGTCCACCCACCCTGAGTAAACTCACCGGGAAGAGCAGAAAGAAAAATTTAAAAAAAAATACATGAATTACGTCACATTTAGCTGTACCAAATGTCATTAGCTGTATACATGATAAACTGTAATATTTAAAAATTAAATTTGGATATCATGTCAGCAATACACATGAGAAAATAATGTGTACAATCAAGCACTTCTTAAATCATTTCTCTTTCTTTCTGTTCTTATCTGTTCATCATCTGGTTCTCTTCTCACTGTCCATTTACTGTAATTGCTCTTTTTGTGCACTTCTGGTTACAGACTCTCTCTTCACCTCTCTACACTCATTTTTTAAATGTAATTCATTTGCCAAAAAAAGACACAAAACGTAAAATAAGTCACGTCAAAGATAAGATTTGACTGTCCATTCCTCGATTACCCTGTAAGGGGTCCTCAGATCAAAAGAATCAAAAGGGTGCCATAACTCACTCTCTGATGCGCTGTCTGTCAGTGCTAGAACAAATGAAAGATTCGTAATTAATATATTAACTAAGGCCTAATTTAAACAGGTGTATTCACACAACACTTTCATTGTATTTCCTCCCTGATCTTTGCTCAGCAACAGTTTTGCGTAAAAGGAATTAAAGCCCTGTCCATAATAGACCGGGCTACTAATTTAAGTTTTATATTACATGCCTGCATTGATCTGCAAAGTAAATACATAGTAAATACAATATACATACTTAATAGGTATACCCCAGATCATTTTTAACATTTGGAGTGGCATGTGAAAAAAAACAGAGCACTCAAACTGTTCCTCAGCCCTGTTGTACAATTTGACATCAACTAATTGTGATAAATATAGAAATAATCAAAGTAAGTTAAAGGCATAGTTTTAAGTTTGTAGACTTCTACGTAATAAACTGGGATTCATAGGAAGTAGGATCTAACTTAAAGTTGCTGTTGAGTTGCACTGTGGGAAATGTGGGATGTTTTGGCTACATCTCCTGCCAGTACCTTCCCTGGAGTGCCCTTTAATCAGTCCTGACTTTTAGGACACAGGCATCACTGCGTTCAGGGAGGAATGTATCAGGACATAAAGATGATCACTCTGAAATGAAGAGTGCTTTCATTTGCTTTAATTTGACTGCACCCTCTACGTATCTGTTTTGCAACATATAAGTGTAATCTGATTACTGCTGTTGTGTAAATTATCACAGACTTATAATTAGGTGGTGCTTTGCAAGCATGTTACTTAAGAATATTAGGGGAGATTAACATATTTCACAGACAGAAGCTCAGCATGGTCGTGTCTCTGTCTGTCTGGTTTAATGTTCTTACAGTTGCTTTTCAGATTTTCAGCTCTTCTGTTTTCCTTTGAGCTGAGACTGAATCATCATGGACAAGTTGTGTAACAGCTCTTATTGTCCACAGTCACAATTAGACGCCATGAAGCTGAACAGGCTGCACACAGCGACAATGGCTCCCAGCCCGAGCCACATCAAAACCAGGGAGGAGAAGGGGGAGGTGAGGCCCCACCAGAGAGCTCGCCGTGCCTCCTCAGATGAAAACAGCCGCTCCAAGTCGGGCATCCCAGAGAACCGCATCACCACCATCCCAGAGCTCACAGAGTCATTCGAGAAGAGACTCTTTCTCCGGGATAAGAGGACCATGTCTCTGGTGAGATGAAGTTTAAACAGTTTTTATAGTTGTTGTTTTTTACCAGCTCAGTGTGTTGTAGATTATTCAATTAACTGCAGGGTCGGTCAGGTCTTACACTAATAGGGTATTATGAAGCCCTTAAAGATTAAAGACCTCTTACAGAGAATTAAAAGGTGTATCAGTTTGGTACACTGACAGGATCATGGACGTGTCCCCAAACTCATATTGGTTACTGTAAAGTGCACAGTATCTCCTGCAGTGGTGGAAGAAGTATTCAGATAAATATATCAATACAACAGTTTAAAAATACTCTGTTACAAGAAATCTGCAACCT
Source organism: Epinephelus fuscoguttatus (assembly GCF_011397635.1). Classification (NCBI taxonomy): domain Eukaryota; kingdom Metazoa; phylum Chordata; class Actinopteri; order Perciformes; family Serranidae; genus Epinephelus; species Epinephelus fuscoguttatus. Next base: position 38,934,590 of record NC_064761.1, read on the forward strand.
TAACTATTACTTCCAAATAAATGCAGTGGAGTAAAAGAGTACAATATCTTCTTCTGAGATGAAAGTAGAAATATAAAAATAGCATAACATGGGAATCAGGGGCGGCAGTGGCTCAGTCCATAGGGACTTATCTTGGGAACCAGAGGGTCGCGACTTTAAGTCTCCATCCAGACCAACAATGGAGTGTGGACTGGTAGCTGGAGAGGTGCCAGTTCACCTCGTGGGCACTGCCGAGGTGCCCTTGAACAAGGCACTAAATCCCCAACTGCTCGGGGCACCTGTCCATGAGCAGCCTCCTCGCTCTGACGTCTATCCATTTAAAGCATGTATAGGTCCTGTTTGTGCATGTGTGTGTATCAGGCCTGTGCGCATATGACATCAGAGTGGAAAAACTGAATTTCCCCTAAGGGATTAATAAAGTATATCCTCCTGAGACCCTGTGTCCTCATATGTGGACATTATATTTTGGGTTTACTTGACTTTATATACTTAATTCTATTTAACTAAGACCTGCTGTCCTCGTTCGTGGACACTTTTTTTGTGCCATCTAGTTGTTGTAAGAGCATGATACACTGATCAATGTAAAAACAAAATGGCCGCCATCTCTGCCAAGTCAGTCTGCAGCCGATCCCGACACAAAAGTGGACAAGGTCCAAAACCTGATTACATTTTTCTTTATGATTAATAATGTTTGTAGTTTGATATGGCGACAAATCTGACCCACAGTAAGAAGCTAAGACACTATTCATTAAAAAGTACTCATGTGAAGACATTGGGATTTTATTGTTGTCTGGTTTGAGGACATTGAGACCTAATTATCATTAACAATGGTTTTTAGCAAAAATGAGGAAAAATTGCATACCAAATGCATACCAAACAAAAGTTCAGGTGTCAGGAGGAGATCTTCTTCTTCTTCACTCACATGCATATTCTACCATTAATCTTTTATGACACTATCAGGATCAAGAATAATATATTTCTCAGTTTGTGAAAGGGCTCGATCCCTTCTGTAGTTTATATATGGGAATCTACATGTTTTATATTTTGTAATTTTAACTTTGTAAAAAAGAAATCATAATGTTTTGTGGTTAGATATGACAACGAAAACAGACCTACACTTTGTACTGAAGATTTACTGGGGATGCTTTCAAAATAGTAGCTGGATTGCTGTGTTTTGTCATTGATGCCAACTTCAAGCTTCATATCCAATGGCAATTTGAAAATGTGTTTTTTGTTTGTTTTTAACAGTAGGCCTACACCGGAGTTGTAGTAGTAGGGCCCACAGTGCAACAGTTAATACTGTAAATACACTAGATGTATACTTAAAGGAACAGTGTGTAAGATTTAGGGGGATTTAGTGACATCTAGTGGTGAGGACTGCACATTGCAACCAGCTGAAACTTAGTTAGAAATCCTTCAGTGTTCGCTGGAGGTTAGTTATCCGCAGAGATCTCTTCCACTCCAAAACAAACAGACCAGGTGATTAAAATCAGTTTTTCTTTTTAACAGATTGAGGACGACAAGTTGTGCCTGATCTGTCACGAGGACATGAAGAAGAACGGAGGAGTTCAAGAGCTGCACTGTACACACCGTTTCCACAAAGAGGTAAAACACCTTTTATAAGACTGACACACTGCATGTCTCCTCAGGGACAGAGCATGAGACAGTGGGGCCCTGGACGCAGATATGCAAAAGGCCCACCACCTCTCCTACACAGGAGCAGGACACACAGACTTTGTAGTTATTTTGTGTCCCTTTGCAGTCCCATTGCATCTCTTTGTGGCCTTTTTGTGTCTCTTTCTGGTTGTTATGAGTTTCACCCTGGTCGGTATATGTCGATTTGAGTGACATTTGCAGACAAAGATCAGGGCAGCCCCTGACTGAACCAATCGCCTCAAAAAATTTTACCGTTGTACTTTTCTGCAAACCGTGAACACGTTACATTTGCACATTATTTGTAGCTGGTATCTCAACAGCGCTGTGGTGAAGATGTGGTTAGGTTTAGTCACAAAAAGCACTCGATTATAGTTAGGAAAAGATCATGTGTTGGCCTAAAACAGTCACATTTGGTGGCACAAAAGCAGTTGGAAAAGCCGGGATGGGTAAAAAAAAACACCTAGTTTTTGTGGTTCAAGCACAGCTGGAAGACCTGGTGATGTGACGATGAAAAACACCCAAGTTTGGTACCACAAACACCTGTGGAACCACGTCACTTCAGAAACAATGATATGCTACATATGAAACGTACAAATATGAAGTTTCCGTGGTCTGCAATAACGTACAATGCTTACATTTTCTTGTGGCGACTGGGCTGCCCTGACGCTTTGGGCCCCTGACGCGCCTGTGCTTGTTAGGCCCATTCAGTAATGCATCCATGTGTCTCCTCTACATTGAATTTACAGTCCAATCCCAGCATGTGAGATATCAGATCCATGATGCATGATTACAGCTCGTTCCTGGATATGCATGATGTAAAGTGATATGAAAACGGTCTGCCTGCATCGAAACCCATCTGTGTGGAAGCATGGAGAACTCTAACATCTGAGGAGTTACTTATCACCATGTCTCCGTTTGGTGGGTGCTGAAGGCGGCTCGGAGGTCAGAGCAGTGTCGGCCCAGCAGCGGCAGTGAAACAACAGTGGGTCAGGTGAGGAGACTCTCGGATGAGAGGAGGAAGTCGGCAGACGGGCCGATCTCCATGGAGAAGGAGCAGCACACACTCCGTCGTCAATTGTCTCTGCGGAGACATCGCTGATATCATTCTGTGAAAGGAGGAAGGTGACTCATCATCGGTGTTAAAATGGAAGATGAGCAAAACATCAGGATTGTCTGCTGAACTGTCACTGCTACATAGTTTGACGTTCGAGTGTTAAAATCTCAGGGCATTGACTGTGCCTGACCTGATGCCGTAAAAGTGTCCTGTGGGATCCCATCGCTCTGTCTGTCACTCTGTCTCCTCAGTGTCAGATCATAATTATAAAAACATTCGAAACATCTGATTCAGTCTCGCTCCCAACTCGTCACATACCGACACTTGGTCAGTGGCCTGTCGCTCCAGATACCAACAAACAGTGTTGAGGGATGAGGTGGATGGGTCAAACAAACCCTGTACATTCACCCAGGAGCCTGCTCTTTGGGTGTCGTGAAGCCAAAAGTCAGTTGAACAAATGTAGTTATGACATTTTTTCCCCTAAACCTAACCACACTCTTTTAATGCCAAAAATTCTGCACATCGACTGTAAAAATACTGGCCGTAGCTAACGTGACGTCACCTCTTGGTTTGTGGACTAATTTTGAAGCCTCAGTTTTGGCATTTCAGCCTTTGGTATCTTGGTTTTTGGAGGCAGAAGTGACCATATTTGGATGATAGGCTGGAGTTGTAGGCTATCATAGACTGTATAAATATGGATGTAGCTATTGTGACCCATTGGTTTTTGGACTCCCATTTTGAAGCCCTGAGTTTGGCACTTCAGCCGTCGCCGTCTTGGTATTTGGAGTCAGAAGTGGGTGGAGCTGTGGAAGAATGAGGGGTGGGTTTGATTTACAGACTTTGGCACAGACAGCCTGTCGCTCAAACAGCCTCACCTTTAATTATCCGTAACTTTGGCCCTTAATAAAATGTAAATGTGTGTTATTTAAGAATTCACCCCCATTCAGTTGTCCTGAATGATCAAATTAGCTATGGAGACCCAAACTGTTTTTTTTTGTACCAGGCTGTTAACATGTTTATTTATTCTATAGAGTTGGGCATTTTAACATGGTGTTTTGGAGCCAGGCTCAGGAGGCATTCAAGAACTGCAGTTTTTGGCACTTCTGCGCTGGTTTCATTTTTCAGCCTCAGAGGTTGCTGCTTGTTTGTACGTTTATTTTAAAAAGAGACTTTTAATGAGTGTAAATTCACATGCTGTACCTAGACGTCCAAAAGTAAGGGGGGTACCTGTCATATTTTGACGTGACGAGCCACTGACCAAGTGTCGATGCTTGATGAGTTGGGAGGGGAGGATCCCCTGGACTCCCTGACTAAGTTCTGAATGTACCAGAATCCTAGAAATGCCCCTGTGTGCGTTGACCTGTTTGGGGCGCTGCGGCTGGATTTTGCAAAGATGAATGAGGACAGCAAATGTCAAAAGGTTGAAAAAAGGGGAATTCATTACTATATGTATTGATAGATATTATAAAGCGTTGTTTATTAACTGGCCCTGGCCTCATGTCATTTGCCAAAGTGGCCCCTGGGCGAAGCAAGTTGAGTGTCCCTGGTCTACATCCTCACGTGACTTCATCAAATTTCTAGTTTTGTCCAACCAATATTTTCAAACCCAAAATGTTAACTTTGGAAGTTTTGCTTGAAAAATAACATAAACAATTTATTGATTACCAAAATAGAAGCCAATTAATTTCCGTCAGTTGAATGATTGATTCATTGACTAATAGTTGGAGCTCTACATGAGATGTATTAAATATTTGCTTCACAGTATTATAAGTAAGGTCATGTAAGGGTACTTAATGTTCAGCTATGATTCAGCTTGTAAGTGGGTGACAGTCTATGCAATATCTTTCATGTTGAATCAATCAAATGATTATCACACAAGGAGATATTTTCAATTATACGTTAAAGAGTCTTTCAGCAAAACTACAATCTGATTTTTATAGTGTGGAAAGTAAAAACAAATCTCACCATAAATGTTTGTACAGTAGACTTAATTAATTTGTCTCAGCCAAAGTGATTTGGCTGCATCTTTCTATTAACCTGTGACAACTTGGGTTATTCTGATTGCATGCAAAGTTGTTTTAATTAAGTCTAAATTGATGTGTTTTTGTGTTCAGCCATAACTTCAGTGTTTGTATTTTGTGTTGTTACAGACGGGAAAAATGTCAATAAATAACCAAAGAAACAAATTCTCAACTTTAAATGTATGGACCCTGTTTTTTTTAACTGCACTCCTGTAACAATGTTGTGAATGTACAACAGAGTAAAACACGTGACATCAGTGTCCTCATCATGGGTCAGGGTCAGGGTCAGTGTCGCGCATGTGGTTCCTATAGCATGTTGGAAACTAGCTTCTGGCACCAGGGAGGGAAATCAATACCTGCAGGAATCATAAACATTCAGCCTGAGTGAAAAAAAAAAGAATAACCTCTTTTTCAAATGTGTTTCAGTGCATGGAGCAGTGGCTGTGGAAAAAGCAGACATGTCCCACATGCCGTGTCCATGTGTTCATGCCGAAGCCCCTCTACTGGTCTTCGTCCCGCATCAAAGTCCCATAAAGATCCTGGATCTGCACCTGCATGTGACCCACTGACCCCCCCCCCAGACCTCCACCACAACTCACTCCTCCTGCATGAACTCCCGCTGCTCCTTCAACGACATGTGAGGGTTTATTCAAAACAGCACTCAAGGAGCAGACTTAAGATCATCCTCTGTGTTTGGAGGGGCCCTGGACGCTGTTTTGTCCAGAGACATTTTAAACTCTGCACTGAACTTGCAGTTTTATGAAGCAAATTCCCTTGAGATTTGTTATATCTTTTAAAATCTGACCTTTTTTTTCTTCCTTTTTGCACTTTTGCACATCTGATTTACCTTAAAGCAAAAATTTGCCATTTTTGGATTTATTCGCTTTCTTGCCAAGAGTTAGATGAAAAGATTGACACAAATATCTGTCTGTTAAATATGAAGCTACAACAGCCATTTCAAATGTTATCACTCAACTAAAGGGGCATTATTAATGCTTATCAGTGTTGTAGGTCAGGAGGTTCCTGCAGTACTGACTAGTAGATTCAGAAGCCAGTTATCAGTGCATTAAATGCCTATTGGCATCAGGAATAGTTACATTAGGTTCCACTTTCACTTAAGTTAGCTTTAGGCGCACATACTACGAGGTTAGCAGTAGAAAAACATTGGCTTTAAATGAGCACATTATGTGAAATGCGCCATGTTGTTGAAGGCCAACTGTGCAGGATTTAGCGGCATCTAGCAGTGGTGTTGCAAAAGAGGAACTTCTCCTGTTTGTCGTTTGCTCCCATTTGAGAGAAATATGGTGCAAAAATACGAATGGTGAAGTCTCACTCCGACCTCGTCACATATCGACATTTGGTCATGGACTTTCCACATCCAAATGCAATGTGCAAGGTAGCCTGGATGCGTTGGTTGTTGACGTTCTGGGACACTGTGTCAAGTTCTCTTTTCAAAATACATTTCCGTTTTCACTGGAAATTTAAGATTTACATACAGTCTCTTTCAAAATAAAAGCACTACGTCAGTACAACACCGTGAATTGACATATTTTTTCCTTCAACAACACATGGGTTTGGCTTCACAATCTTAGAGGAAGTGACCAGACTACCAGGTGAAAGCTGGTTGTTGTTGAACCCACCCCACACGGAATTTCGCTGCCTTAAATTTCTTGTTGTGCCACGTTTCCCCAAATGCTGCCGTTAAACTGTAAGGGTGACCAGCCGTGTATCATGTCGCCGTGAAAAGACGACTTTTTTCATCAATGTCTGATGCCAGAATTCACTGCCCAAGCTCCACATTTCGATAACTTAGGAGTGAGACGGAGTGGGTTGAAATGGCCCTCTCTAGAGCCAGTATTTGATTTGTCTGCTATAGATTACTGCAAAGAGATGGTGGACTCTGTGGAAGAGGGTCTACATCATACGTAGATATAAACAGCTCATTCTAAAGTAACAAAAACACAACAACTCTAATTTGCGTTAATGAAACTGAAAGTCAAAACCAAACCCAGATTCATTCTCATTTGGCTTTTCACCTCGCTATGCTTGCAATTTTTTGTCACTGTGTCTTTTGGATGTGTGCCGCTCACAGTCTGGCACCGGGTCACTGCTTTTTTATAAAGCCCCGCCCTCACCTGAGCATTGTGTGGGTAAACGTCCAAAAAGTACAGACAGAGGGCAGAGTCTCTGCAGATAGATACACCACCACACACTTCTAGAAAGGCCATAATTGATGATTGTGAGGAATCAATTCTGTGTGATGTAGTTATTATTTTTAGGAAAATTTTGCATAGTTCATTCATTCATTTTCTGTAACCCCTTATCCTGTTAGGGGTCGCGGTGGAGATGGAGTCCATCCCAGCTGACATTAGGTGAGAGGCAGGGTTCACCCTGGACAGGTCACCAGACTATCACAGGGCCGACACATAGAGACAGACAACCATTCACACCTTTTAATACTAACATTATGTGACCTGACTTCCTCAGCCACCGCATAACATTAACCTCTGCCATTTAATGGGCTGATAACGGCCTCTGAACCTTCTGTAGCAGGAACCTTCCAAACCATATCTATGATGCTGATAACCACAAATAATGTCCATTTAACTGTGATAACATTTGAACCAGGCAGCTACAACTATCTACTGGCCTGCTGTGTGCAGACATGATATCATGGTATCAATCTTCTCACTTTAATCAACTAATTTGATTGAAAGCCCATGGTTATTGATTCCCTTTACTATTGAAAAATAAATATCTTGAAAATAAATTCTTACAACTCAAACTCATTTTGTTTTCACCTCTCCTTTGTCTGACAAAAACAAAGTTAATGTTACACTAACTTCCACAGCGTCATCAGCATGTTGAGTATTTGCATATTCAAACTAATTTGGGCAATATTTTTTGTGTGCATGTATTGTAGACCACGTTAATGATAGAACTAAATCTTGTATCTGACAAAGGCATGGACAGAAAATAATGCTCACAGCTTCATGACGATTAGCTGTGTCAGTCTGAAAGTGAGTAAGAGCATCTACTGGTTTCATGCCTGACTTAATAATCTTTACTCTGAGGTTATAAACGTGAACTCCTCCTCCTGAAACAACAAGTCTGTCTATCATATCTCATTTTCCATCTGCTCCATCTTCCTGCCTTATCTATTGTTTTGCATATGAAATATTTTGCATGTGAAGCCCGGTCGAGTGTCATCTGTTGAGCATTCGAGCGTCTCTGTTGTGTATCTTGTGCTGCCAAATGAGAGTTAACAGAGCGAGCTAGATGTCCAACAGGATCGGGCTGCCTGTGTATAAATGTATCTATACAAACATGCATTTACGTAAATGTGACTTTATTTCTAGATACTGACAAATAGTTGTCTTTCCATGTATTCATTTAAGTACGAATAAACCCCTTAAATCTGCTGTGATCTTGCATGGATTTATGTCAAACCAAAATGTCTGCAGATATAATGTGTTAGGATTAGTCTTTTTTAAATCTCTTTAAATGAGAAATAACATTGTTACCAATATATATTTACAATCCTCTCTGTGGGTTACAAATTTGGTTTTTGGATTGTCTTTTATATGTTACACATACACAACATTTTGAACTAAAAATACAGACTAGCTGTGTAAAGCCAGCTCCACACAGCCAAGGCTTTTAAGGCTGACAATCAACACACAACAATCCAGGAGTACACACTGATGTCACACTCCCTTACTTAACGCGGTTTGCTTTCAACAAACACACACTTTTCTGTCTTCTGTGTCATTTACAGCAGTTGGTTTACTGTACTTTCATTGTTGAGATTATAACACTGCAGCCTGTAAAAGGCCAATAATAATAAGTATTCAAAGGTATTGAAATCCTATAATAACTGTGGCAATAACACCAGATATTTTGACTCAGCAGGCAAAGCACAGGTGTAACAGATAATGTTAATGATAGCTCCTTTGCATCTGTGTGTGCCAGTAAATCAGCATGAACAATATCTCAGCCCTGTCACGGACACACCTGACTGGAATTCAGTCGTTAAATGTTATTTATCACACCTGCTGTGTTTGAAAATGCCTGTTGTTTCTATTGTAGTGTTTATTTTTAGTGGTCCAGATGGTACTAAATCTGATTCCCTCTTCCTGTTCTTGTTCTGAGTTCGTCCCATGTTTTGCATGTAAAACCATAATATGGTATTAATTAAAAACACACTTTTAATACGCTGGTTCTGGTTTTATTGTTTGACTCACCACATCTAAAGGTGTCCTGTGGAGTTTTCTCTTATGTTCAATAGAAGTACACTGCTGCATGTTTTGACATGTTACCTATAGATCAGTAGATTAGCATGAAGCTGAGAGCAGGAATGTACATTACATCACAACAGGGACGCTCTCGTAAGAAAAAAACATCGCTCTAGAGCACTACTAGTGGTCAAAACACTACAGTTTGCCTTTAAATGTACTTTCAGGCCATCAGAAATGATTAATAACAAAATTGTACTTATGTACATGCAGTAAATACCGCCACTGATTATTCCACACAACTATGGAGGGCTTAAAATGGACAAGTATGAATAAATATATAAATGAATAGGTAAATGCTGAAATAAATATTGAAGTTAATAAATAAATAAATGTTGAAATAAATATTAAAATGAATAAAAATAAATACATGCAGAGGTTAGGACTCTTTGCTTTATTAACATACATAAATAAATGAATAAATAAATGCAGTACAAAAATCTTGAAATAAATTTAGGATATTTATTTGCTTATGTCCTGTTTAATTGTCAGCTTTTATTTATTGATTTAATTTATTTTTATTATTTATCCAAGCATGTATCAGTTCATTTCCATATTTGTTTCAGCATTGTTATTAATTTATTTATTTTTGTATTTATTTGTTTGTTTATATATATATATTTATTTATTTATGTATTTATTTTTGCATCTATTTATTTGTTTTTCTTTAAACATTTATCATTAATCTACGTCTGTATTTATTTCTACATTTGTTTATTCTTTTACTTATTACTTTTCACATTTGTTTATTTATACATTTATTTGTTAATTTATTTATTTATTTTAAATGTATTCATGCATGCATCAGTTTATTTCCAAATTTCTTTTTGTATTCATTTCAGCATTAATTTTTTTCTTTTCACTTTTTTCAGATCTATTTGTTTATTTATACATTTATTTATTCTTTTATGCATTTATTTTTGCATTTATTTATTTATATATTTTTTAAACATTTATTATTAATCTTTTTCCGTATTTATTTATATGTTAATTTATACATTTATTTTTGTATTTATTTATTTATTTTATATTTATTTCAGCATTTATTTATTATTTTATGTTTTTTATTTTTTTATTTATTTATTTTTTTTGGATACGTCAGTCACGTTTGGTCCTCCATACCCTGAATCAGTGCAGCTCGGTTTGCAGTGAAGTCACGGTGCAAACCTCCGTCTGAAGACACGGAAGTCTGCCAGCCGCGGTGCGTGTACGTGCCGGAGGTCTTGTGTCCCGGCCCGGCCCGGTCTGCCTCCTCTGGCTGGAAAGTAGCGGTTTCCACCGAGCAGGGCGGGACCGGGCCGAGCTCGAGCAGGCGGAGTGAAAGTGCACACGTGGACAGTAGACACCTGAGAGTGACGTGGACTGCAGCCAATGACCGCACGCCCTGATGACGCCAGCTCACCTCTGTAGTCCAATGGGAGAGTTTAATGCGGAGTAAAAAGCATTAAGTGTTTAGAGTCGGAAAAATTGGGAGAAAAAAAAGGTTGTGAAACGTTTTGGAGGCAGCTGGGGATCAGACTGAGAGCAGACAGCTGATGTTTACTGTCCTGAGCTGCAGCAGAGGAGACTTCTCTCTTCTTCATTAAAATAAGATGAGAACATGAGGATGCTTTAATTTGCCTGGCTGAAGGAACTTTTCATCTCCAGAGACAAACATACTTGGGTAAGACCCCCCTTTTTCTTCCACTATAAAGCAACTGTTGGCTCCTGTGTCCTGCTCAGAGGAAAGCAGTGCCTTTATACAACCTCCTGTAGGAGAACACTCACTGTACCTCCAGAGAAGCATGTTGCTTTCATAACCTTCTTTATAAAAAGTTGTTATATTTGACTCAGTAACTCATCTTTATGCTGATCTTTACACCTCAAGTATCACATGCTAACACATCCAATGAGTTACTCTTTATGCTTCTGTCTGCTCTGTAGGCTGTAATCATCTTTCCATAAACTTTACATCCTGTGTCTGCTCTTCCTCAGTGACAAAAACACAGTGAGCACTTTGTGGTAATGTCCTCAAATGGTTATTTTTAGGCGGCTTTAAATGCTCAGTCACTTTCAGCAACAATTTAAACTCCTTTATTTCAGCCAGTGATTCCTAAACTAGAATATAAAGCCAGCCTCCATGAAGGAAGGGTCTCCATGATGTCACCAGCAACTTAAATAACACCCATGACTTATCTCAGTCTGCACTCTGTATGCAGGCCTTGAAAAGTTAGATACCAATAAACAAATATTTCTTAAGAGCAATTTTCTGGGGGGGACCAACAAAGTTGCAGTCAAATTCACTGTTGCAACACGTATAAATGGAACCAGCATGGTCAAATGTGTTTAATGATCATATTAAAAGTAATTTAAATGTTTAGAACAGCACCCCTCATCAATACAGTCTGAGAATGACCAAGAATGACTAGTGAGAGGCAATGTACATCAAATATGAGGTCGTTTTTCTTATAACAAAGACCGAAAATCACGATGAAGATAGTTTCAGTTTGAATTTATCTTGTCATCGTATATTTATGTGGTCGTTCAGTAAGTGTCACTCATTGTATCTCTGCCACAATGCTTCACAAGAATATAAATCTCTAAATAAATGCAGGTTTATAGGCAGAATAAATCCTTCAATGAACAACCCCACCAAATCAAACAAAAATATTTTGCACAAAACGTGTTTATTGTGGCTTCACTCAAAACAAGTTGAGTAATTATGCCTCTGAATGTAGGACAACTTATATATGCACAGTAGGGCTGCAACTAAGGATTATTTTCATTGTCGACTAATCTGTCGATTATTTCTTCGATTAGTCGACTAATCGCTTTATTGAGTCTGTAGTCTGTCTCTCTCAAACCCCAAAATTATGTCATCTAATGTCTTGTTTCGTACTCACGCCAAAGGGTTTTAGTTCACTGTCATGGGAGAGTGTGTAAAGCTGCCAATATTTGAACGTAAGAAGCTGCAATTAGAGTATTTTACTTTTCTATGAAAAATGACTCAAACCGATTAGTCGACTACTAAAAGAGTCACCGATTATTTTAATAGTCAATTAGTCATCGATTAGTAGACTAATCGTTGCAGCCCTAATGCACAGTGCTATGTACATCGAAATTATAAATTGTAAGTATATATATAAGATTAATCAAGTCTTCATTTATTTAAAAGATTATAAACAAAATCGCACCATGGCACCGACTTTAAATGCAGGAAACATATACTTGGAAGTTAATTGTTTAAAGGGATAGTTCGGGTTTTTGGACATGACGTTGTGTGAAACGCTGACCATCTGTAGCTCTGATGTGACGGTGTCACTACTCTCAACGAGCCTTCTGCTCTGAGAAATGGCCCGTAGCTTACCGGAGAAAAAGTAGTTCTGAAGATGTACGGGGGACACGTAACCAAAAGGTTTTAAGCTACAAAAAAGTATGCATGTGTTTTGTTAGACTATTTCAATAATTTTAAAACATCCCCGCATTACGTCAGACCTTGATATCAACTGGGACTATTTTCTGGCCAGTATCACTCCGCCGTGCAGACCCGCAAGACAGCACGCCAACAGAAATCAATCAGACAGTTCATCACCACGCCGTGCAGGTGCGCGGGATAGCAACGGCTAACAAAAACTTCATCGGCTGTTTCCAACAGAGATCCAGTAGGCTATTATTAGTGAGGAAAAGATGTACTAGCCCTATATATACCTGCTACTACAGCGCGAACACCGGCTCACGACACACCCTCGTCAGCTGCTGTAGGTAAACAGAGGAATACCAAAATGGTGCGAACTTGTTATTGAAATAGTCTAACAAAACACAAAACACAAACATGACAATGAAGTATTCTCTTTTGTAAACACACTTATGTAAATTGTGACTAAAATTGGTCCAAAATTCTTTGAGTTTGATGATGATTTTTAGTGGCCGGGCGGTTTGTTCGACTGCTGCATTTGCACAGATGATTGAACCGAGAGGTAATGAAGTGAACAAAACGCTGACTGTCTGGTTACAACTGGTAACGTGTTTTATTCTGTTGGAAAGTAGAAGTAAATAAAGGTGTCGGACGTGTCTCTTGTTTTAAGTGAACTTTTGCAAAGTAGTGACTTACTGGGGCTCAGTTTACTCTGATCCACAGTCAGTCCTGTGCATGTGGACACGGACCAAACCATTGTGAGGCAGTTGAGGGGGCAGGATGCAGTCTTTAAAGGATATAAATGCATCATGTTGCGTATATAATTGGCAGAAGTGATTTCGGTTTTCATTATTGTATAGTTTGAAATTATAGTTTCCTGAAATAGTTTCCTCTATGCCTGAGGTTATAGGTTTTAGTCTCATCACCCAGTGCATAAATGATTTTAATGACATACTAAATCAAACAAACAAGTACAGTTGTTACGACTAGGGCTGAGTATATGTATGAATCTGGTGACTAGCTAGTTACAAGCACTTATAAAGGTTATAAAGGTCCAGTGTGTCGGATTTAGGGGGATATATTGGCAGAAATGGAACGTCATTTCATTGTGCCACCAAACATTGGTGTTTTCCTCCAACCCGTCCCTGCTTTTCCAGCAGCTTTTGCGCCACCAGACATAACTGCTTTAAGCCCAAAATATTGTGGTTGTGTCATCTGTGTTTCAGCGAGTCATTGGTGTGTTTCCAGCAGATTTTTAGGAACCATGTGTGAGTGGTTTTTAGCGACCTCTCGCTGTTTTGCTGGTGGGGATAGTGCCGTGACAAGCAGTCGTTTTTTACCAAGACATCACTGCTTTTCCTGATGGGATTGTGCCCCTGAAAGTAGGTGTTTGAAGCCAACACATGATCTATTCCTAACCATAACCAAGTGGCTTTTGTGCCTAAACCTAACCACATCTTCACCAAAATAATGTGCAAATGTAATGTATCCATAGTTTGCAGAAACATACAATGGGAACATTTTTTCTTCAATACTGGCTCTAGCAGCTTCATCCTTAGATGAGCAGTGGTGGGCAAAACACTGATTTTGTGCTTTATTCAGTGTTTTTAGTGGTTTAATCACCAAATCTGAAGAGACCTCTGTAGATAATTTGGCTCCTGGTAAAAACCTCCTGAACATGTGGATCTAAAGTTATTAGAGAATAAAGGTGAGCAGGGCTAGCAGCCCGTCAGCCACAAGCCAAACGGTGTTGGGGAAAACACTGATATTTAATGGGAAACTGATTTATTTAGGGTTTTTACTGGAAACAGTCACCAGGTCTGATTGTTACGGAGAGGAAGAGACCTCTGTGGTTAATTCAACTCCTGGTGAGAACCTTCGGAACCCCTGGATCTTAAGTTACCAGAGTTTTTACAGTATAAATCACCATTTCTAAACATTACGCGCACACAAAATGAGGCCTGAAAGAGGCATACGCCACTTCCCACGCAAAAGTTGTGATGTGTAAAATTTTGACCCATGATTCCGAACATTTTGAAGACAGGAAATTGGCGACACAGATGGTGAGGTGGAAGCCTGATTGTAGAAACTGTCGAATATTTTTTGGTCTGTTTGTTTTGTAGAGGAAGAGATCTCTGCAGATAATTCGGCTCCTGGTTAAAACTTCCTGAACAATGAACACTGAAGGAATTCTAACCTGGAGACCTAACCTTTCAGCTGGTTGCAATGTGCAATCCTCACCACTAGATGCCACTAAACCCCCCTAAATCTGACACGCTGAACCTTTAAGTAATAAGCAACAACTGCACTTTAAGTATCAAAGCTAAAAGCACTCATGCAGAATGGCCCCTCTGGATCATTATTAATGATGGCTCAACATTTAAGCAGTATTTTAATATTATAATTGATCAAGGAGGGGCTCATTTTAATCTTTCTGATATCAATTTGATGTAAAACTGAATCTGAAAAGCTGCTGAATAAATGTTATTGAGGAAAAAGTACATATTTTTCCCCCTGAATTGTAGTACAGTTGAAGTACAAAGTGGTATAAGATGGAAATATTCAAGCAAAGCACCTTTAAATTGTACTCCAGCATAGTACTTGAGTACATGTTTTCAGTTGCTTTCCACCACTGAGTTTAATATAATGTGTATTTATTCACTGAAACCCTCGACTGAAGGAGTCTGGACACAAAGCTGCACAGATGTTGTTGTTGATTATGAGCAAATCAGCCAAACGCTGAAGAGTCTTCCAGCAGCCCTCCAGTAACATAGGGGAGCGATCGCCATGGTGACTGGAGTGTTTTCCTCCATCTGGAGCGGTTGCACGGGCTAAAAGGCCGTCGAACACAGATGAGCTCAGTTTAACATCTCAAACAATCTGTTTGTATTCAGTGTCCTCCTTCAAAAGGTTCCCTTTGTTGCCGGGCAGAATATTGTCTGTCATCTCCATCACAAAGGAGAGTACAGCCATGCACCTTATCCTGATTCTCTGCACACTACTGATGTCACTCCTGCTTCGCTCTCAGAGTTTACAAAGCATTATATGCTGCTGAGGAGACTGAAGTCAAACAGGTTGATAAAGCGTCTTTATATTCTTCATGTCATATTTACAGTGAACCCACACAATGGATAAAAGAGTGCACAACACATGACTGACTTTGAAATCGGCTGATCATTTTGTCCTTTTGTTGCGCTCATGTTTGTTCCCTTTGGACAGAGTAAACGTGTCGGGGTAAACAGCAGGTGACGACAGCCTGGTCTCACACTGGCACACATCAATCAGGCGCGGGTTTAATTGTTACGGAAACGATAGCTAATCATTACCAGAGAGAGACTGCAATCAATGTGAATTCATGGAGTAAGTGTCTGTGTAACCCAAACTGACAACTGCAGACAGGTTCACATGAAACGGTGAAGGCCTTGTGAGGCCCTTAAAGGGACAGTTCACCACAAAATCAAAAATACATATATGTCCTCTTACCTGTAGTGCTTTTTATCAGTCTAGATTGTTTTGGTGTGAGTTGCAGAGCGTTGGAGATATCGGCCGTAGAGATTTCTGCCTTCTCTCCAGTATAATGGAACTAGATGGCACTCGGCTTGTGGTGCTCAAAGTGCCAAGAAATTCATTTGAAAGACTCAACAGCACATTTGAGCTAGCTAATGTGAAGGCCATGGCTAGATAGTAACCATGGGGTGGATTAAAATGATCAGTCTTCCTGTGATACTTGTTTGACACCCGCTGCTCGACCCAGGAAACTTCCCAAAAACTTAAGGCATTGATTTATCATCTCACTTCTATGTAGGGAGGCTATGTAAGCTCAATATGATGTTACAGATATGTCACTGACCAATAATCTTTTGTTCTTCGAGGGGCGAGTAGCAGCCATCTCAGTTACCTCTGCAGCCTCGTGCTGCGTTCATGTGGTGTCAGAACAATCTGAAAAATTAGTTCCCGATCATATTTCATGGCTCACCTGATAAGCTCTTTGTTATCAACGTGTAGTTTAAACACTGAGCAATGACATACAACACTTCTTCTTGTAGCATCCATGTTGTTTTCACCGTAAAGCTCATGGAAGAACAGCCATCTGAGCAGCACTTGAATACACCCTTGGCTTTGGCTGTTGGAGCGCTCGACTCAGGTCTAATTTAATTGATTCTCGTTCACTCACCGTAGCAGGCGGTGTGAGCAGCACCCTATGATAACAGCGAGTGGGAAAAGCACTGGGACATTTCACAGGCCTATTACATACCTGTTACATACTAGACACTAAAAGGAGTCATGCAAAAAGATTTGTTTGTTCATTTTTGCCTATCACTAAACCTTATCACTGCACAAAAGGAAGTGAGCACCTAGCACCACCAAGCTAGCTAACATCACAGCTCAGCCGAGGTCTCTCTGCCAGATGGTAACTTTTTTGCAAAACTCTTGTGAGCTACTTCAAAATGTTCCTGTCTCAGGTCTAGTTAGGTTTAAGCATGAAAAGCACATGGTCAGAATCAGGTAAGGATCATGGTTTGGGATAAAATGATCACTTAAAACACAAAATCTTGTGGGAGTTTTGTGGATCTGGGAATACCGTCTAGACACGACCCTCAACCAAGGAAGGATGCCAATATTGTTACATCTCACACTGTCAGTAGCATGAGCCTCGTGTCCATGGCTAGATGCACAATTCTCTCTGCACGGTGATGAGGTTGGGGGGTGTAGTTCAGTAGAAAGAAAATAGTTCTTACATGAAACTGCAGACAACAAGGTCTGTTGATCTCTACAGCCGATATCTCCAACACTCACACCAAAACAGTCTAAACTGATAAATAGCTCTACAGATAAGAGGAAAAATATGTTTTTGATCAGGAGTGACTGGCCCTTTAACAGGTTTCTTTCCTCTCGCAGACACACTCCTGCCGAGGTCAGATGAAAGGCCGTCTCCAGCACACACACACTAATTATGGCTGATTATGCTGTTTAACTAAATTGCAGGCACTCCTCCACTTTTCCCTTCCCATTTATTATTCCTTGACATTTGCCAGCCAAGCTAAAAATACTCTCTCCGTGCTACTGGAGCGACACCTCCAAACTGTATATGCGGCGAAATGATCTTGTTTGTTTTGAAACATTTACGACTTGCATTTAAAAGAAACCAACATTTTATTCCTGGTGGTCTTATATCGAGACATGTTGAGAATAAATCCCAGATGCTGAGTCGATGTAGTGCAAAGAGAAATAAAGTCTTCTTAGACCACTGAATTAACAGTAATCTTGGTCTCCCTTTATTATTACAAAGCAGTAATGTAGTTATTTATAAGAGCAGCTAATGGATTTGTTTCCTCCTGCCATTCAGGTGTCGTGAGTCATGGGAAGCTTCAAAGGCCACGCGCTCCCTGGAAGCTTCTTTCTGGTAGCTGGGATCTGGTGGACAGTAAAGCACTCGCTGTGGCACGCCAGCCGCAGGAACAAGAATATAGGATCCACTCGGCTGGCCAGCAGAGCGTCACAGCGCCGCCTGGAGATCATCGAAAGCTCTGTCATACTCTTCTTCTCTTTTGTTGGCAAGTAAAACACAAAGACAGAAAGTGTGAGCTTGTAAAAAACAGCTGATTTCAAATGAGCCTTTTAATGTGTCAATAAAATTTTGGCTGCTCAGGCGTTGTATTAGGCGTAAACCCAGCACACACCAAAGCAATTTAATAGTATAAACTTTAATGAGTGCATGTTGTATGAGTAAAGTATGACACAAATAGGCGTTTGCAGTATTTGTTCTTTAATCAAGGAGATCTGAGTTTTTCCTCCGCTGTGCTCATCAGGGATGCTGGCAGAGCAGTTCGCTGCAGGCGGACCCAAACTCCAGCTGTACGACTCTGCAGAGAAACACTGGGAGCAACTGATGAACTGGCAGCACGCCACCATGTATCTGTTCTTTGGCCTGGCTGCGACTGTGTCTTTGATCCTCCACACAACAGAGGCCGCTCCGCTGGCACTGGACAGGTTAATGCTGTCCATCGCTTTCTTTAATGAAGGTAAGAAAAAGGACATTTTGTATTTTACAGTCTTCAGTTGGACACTATTTATTTAGACCAGTGGTTTCCAACCAAATAGTCAGATCAGATGAACTCAAATACCCCTTCATCACACACCACCTGTCAGAATCCAGATGTTATTATTTTAGGATACTAAGTCATTATTTTAAGATACAAAGTCATTATTTTAAGATACTAAGGTATTTTAAGATACTAAGTTATTATTTTAAGATACTAAGTCATTATTCTAAGATACTAAGTCATTATTTTAAGATACTAAGGTATTTTAAGATACTAAGTCATTATTTTAAGATACTAAGTCATTATTTTAAGATACTAAGTCATTATTCTAAGATACTAAGTCATTATTTTAAGATACTAAGTTATTATTTTAAGATACTAAGTCATTATTCTAAGATACTAAGTTATTATTTTAAGATACTAAGTCATTATTTTAAGATACTAAGTCATTATTCTAAGATACTAAGTTATTATTTTAAGATACTAAGTCATTATTCTAAGATACTAAGTTATTATTTTAGGATACTAAGTCATTATTCTAAGATACTAAGTTATTATTTTAAGATACTAAGATACTAAGTCATTATTTTAAGATACAAACTGGGTGTGGCCAGGCGGATTTTGCAAGTTTGGCACACTGTGCGCCTGGCGCAGCTACTCCTCTTTCCCACCTCCATCCGTCCTACCTGCGCAAGTCGGAAAGAGGGAGGAGAGAAGGCGTGGAGTGGGTTTTACACACATCACACCAATCAAATGAGCCCCTCTCCTCGCCCTTAAATGCGCCGCGTGAAGGCGTAATGAGAGTTTACTCAATTCGCCATGGCAGAAGAGAGCAGCAGCGTCAGACGGCCAAACTTCTCCCAGGAGGAAACTGATGTTTTGGTCCGGGAGGTCCAAGCTCACAGTGTCCGCATATACAGAACAGCGAGCAGACCTCCACGGGCTGATGATGCAAAGGTAGCCTGGGAGGAGGTCACCACAATTGTAAATCAATGTTGCGTTTCTCTCGTGTGAGCGTGCTCTCTCTCTTTCTCTCTTTCTCTCTCGCAGTCTCATTCTGTTTCTTTTCTTTTGACTTTTCTAAGATGACAGGTGCTGAATATATACTCCCTATCTGATGCTGTGGCTGTTTGTGGTTGGCTGAGAGGGATGTGAACTCATTAGTTTGTAGCTGTGTTAATCAAATCAGGTTGGGTTTCCATTACGCGTGCCAAACGTGCCAAACGGTGCCAATCCCCTTTGATCTGACATCACATGTGACGGGACAGTCGATATAGAGATACATTTATGTGCTGATTGCAGATAGTTGCATTGAATAGTGTTTTTTTGTGGCTATTTATTGCATTGTTAATGTGCCTGATATTCTGGAAACCTGCCTGTGAGGTTTTGGTGACGTGTGCGCACTGTCTGCCAGTCAGCCAAACTTCGGCTCACACCGGCTGCGCTCCCCCTGTGCTGACAGTAGACCTGGTTTCAGCTGGCGAGCTTTTAGCGCACCTTCAGCGAAGCCTTTTGGCACAAAACTGTCACTGCGCCAAGCTGGATCTGTCGACACCTCCCCCTGCTGCGCCGCCACACCCATCTTCGCACACCTCGGTCTGCCAAACTACCAAACTGAGCGCGCCTCGGGTTGCACTGCTCGAAACTAGCTCTGCGCGGGGTTCGCCACCCTGCGCCACCCTGCGCTGCGCCGGGAAACTAGAGCCCATTATTTTAAGATACCAAGTCATTATTTTAAGATACTAAGTTATTATTTCAAGATACTAAGTCATTATTTTAAGTTTGTAAAAAAAATAAAAATAAAAAAAAAATTTAATCCCAGAGTCATTAGTAATTAAAAAGGTTTCTCATAATGATTTACAGGGTCTTTTTTAATCACATTGGCAGAAATAATCTTCCATAAATATGTAACTAAAAAGCAATAAATGGATGAAAACATATTTTATTCAGCTTTCTTATTTATTGTTCCATTAATGTCTCCTGCCTCCTGTTTCTGCAGGATTTCTCTTCCTCTACCACCTCCATGGCAGGAGCATGTTGGACGTCCATGTGCACCAGCTCCTGCTCTACGCAGTCTTCGGCCAGGCTCTGGTTGCCTTCCTGGAGGTCTTCCACCGAGGTAACATCATCCTGGAGCTGCTGCGCTGCACCCTCACGCTCCTGCAGGGGAGCTGGTTTTGGGAGGTAAGTCTGAGTGTATGTGTGCACGTATCAGCAGATGTTTACAGCAGTGTGTAATAACTCCTGATGTTCTCTTTGGCTGCAGATTGGTTTTGTACTGTACCCTCCCCACGGCCCTGACTGGGACCTAAAGGACCACAACAACATGATGTTCATCACCATGTGTTACTCCTGGCACCTCGCCTTCGCCATGCTCATGGTGGGCACCATCTATTGCATCGTCGGCTGGTAAGACCCTGACCAGACTTCCAATAGGCTGCTGCTTTTGTTCTGGAAGATTCATCCACACTGTGAATAACAACTTGAGTGTCTTAAATCAGTGGTTCCCGTCTGGTGGATCCATTCTGAGTGGACCGCAAGTGACTTTGTAAACAACACACTCTGTTTTGAAAGTACAGTGAATTTCTGACACAGAGCTTTTATTTTAAAGTGCCATTTCCTGCTGTTACGTAAGTGAGTAACAAAAACAGTAAACTAGCTCGAGGACATGGCCAAACACATGTAAGATGCTGAATATATTAAACTGTTTGGACCTTGAATGCATCAAAACATTGTTTTCTAGTTGGAGCCGCGCCTCGTTTTCAAACTGTATGGTTTGACTAAAATGAGCAATGACAGCAATATAGTCCACGATGAGCAGCGCTAAAATCAACCTGCGTAGTTGTCCCTCCATTGTGACATTAGAAAGTGTCACATTTATCTTGCAAGTGTACTCTTCTTCAACGTTTGCTTTACTTCCTGGATTTTTCCCACATGGAAATTCTGACCAATCAAGAGCAGCTTTCTCACACAAGGCATTTGATCTGGTCCTCTTGTAAATGCTGCCGTGAGAACACGAACCAACTCTAGGCAATTATACAACTTTGGAACAAAACTAGTCCCTGATTCAGACCAAAGGAGACGACTCTAGGTCTGAAAGCTCCGTAAATATCCCTCTCACAACACTTTGTTATGTCTGACTGTCTGTTGTGGTTTCTCTGCAGTGTGGTTCGCTCCAGACTGAGGAAGACTCCTCCGATGGAAATGGGACTTCTGAAGCCCAGAGACAGAGATCCGGAGTCAGAGGATGAGATTTTATGAACAGGACATTGTGACTTGAATTTAACACAATTAAATCAGGGATATGATGTTTGCAGTTCCAGCAGAAGTACAACTCGAAGCAAAGTGTGCAGACAAAAGAGGAACGAGGACACGGATTCTGGATGCTTTACTTTAGAAATATATCTCTACCTCTGCCTTATTTAATCAGCTGTAACCCCTTTAGCCTTACTCTCATTGTTCAGTGCTATTTATTTAACTGTGGCCTAACACTTTTCATATACTCCTGTCATGTCATATCATTTTTTTATTATTCATTTGCACATACAGTATAAGTGAACACATAAGGGTCAGCTTTTTTATGGATTGCATGCTTTTCATTTGACTTGACGAACTTCTCTTGTCAGACATTTTGGTGTTCAGTGACGCCACCTTGTGGTGAAGACAATCATCATCACCAGTACATCATATATTACTGTAAAACACATTGATTATTTTATATGGCTTTTTTTGTTTTATAATGTTGAGTCACATGTCAAAGTCAAACGCCAAAAAAAAAGAATTTTATTAAAATGTTTAACTGTTTAGATTTTGCTATTTGACATTATTATGGTGGTTATTGCTGTTTGTGCAGGTCTTTTCTTGGGCAGAATTCATTCAACGTGGCCTAATGTCTTAACCAGTGGTTCCCAACTCGCGGGTCACAGTCCTTTCTGAATGGACCGTAAGTGACTCATGAATGTGTTAAAAAAAACACACTTTATTTTGCCGCTTCCTCTGTAGAGTGAATGACTGATGGACAGCTACTTGACAGATGGTGTTTCTGAAAGTCAAGGAAGGATCCTTAAACGGCTGAATTCCAAGAATGCTACGTCATCAAATCCTGCTGAAGAACTGTTCCAACGTCAAGGATCCTTTGAATTCTAACAAGGACAGAGTCCTTCCTTCAGAGTATTTCTCAAGGATGCATGTGTGTATCCTCAATGGGTATAAAATATTAACAATTGTTTGCGCACAATTTGATGGAGCTGAAGGCAGGCCTTGTCAATGATGCCCACCTGGGCATGCACTAGCCTGTTCTAATAATGTTAAATGAATGCTAGGAAGGAGTGTTGCCTAGTCTTTGTAGCACCTGACTTGGAAGGACCCGTCCTACCAAGGAAGCTTCGTTGACTTTGGGAAGCACTGAGAGACAGCAAACTAGCTCGACGATACAACGAAACGCAAGTATAAGTGTATTTAACTGTGTGGACCTTGAACTCATGACTACGGAGAAATCGGGGCCCTGTGGCCGAACCAGTTGGTTGGTCTAAACAGAATCAAAATATGGTTTGTTGGCAAGTAGGTTTTCACATACAAGTATTGGTGCATAATATAAAGAGAAAATAAAATTAATAAAAGCAAGTATTGCAAAAATCAAGAGACATAAAAACAGACTAACAGAAAATCACGATGGAAATATTTTAAAATACTATTTAAAAAGAATATATAGGTCAAATCAAAGAGATGTATGTTTTTTAAAAAGTGGTAGTTGTATGCAAGATATGTACAAAATATTGTCCAAGGAAGGTCTAAAAGTTCAAAACATGGAGCATAAAAATAATTTATGCCATGTATTGAGATAATTTGTCAGAGACAGTTTATACTAACACTTTCCTATTATTTAAAAGTCATATTCTTTTGTGAGCCCCATTAAAAAACATGCTTCATGATAAAAATGTGTTTTAGTCAGTTATCTTATTTTAAGAAGTTGGTCAAAATCAAAAACACTTCTGACATGTTTGAGTGGGATTAAATTTAATTAGAATATATTTAATAAAATAATCTGACCACTAAATAGCACTACAACTTTTAGATACATATTAAATTGGTTTAACTTAATTAAGCTTTTTGAGGTCAAAGCAAATAATAACAGTTGTACTAAACTAGTTTGTCAGTTTATAAAATACTCATAGAACTGAGTAAATAATGTGAGTAGAAACTACTTAAAAACATGCATGCAAGATGTTAATACAAGTTTGAACCTGTGGATTCTTTTTTACAGTGTATGAAGTATATCTGACCAAAACCTGTGTCACTATACCATAGACTGTATAAAAATATATACTGTACATGTTATTTCATATCATTATTCAAGTAAAATCAAAATATTAACACAAAATGATCACTTATGCATCAGGATCCATCCCAGCAGGAGGTTGTTATCCTACAGCTGACAAATACAATATACGGTATCTATGGGCAACAGGCGTCAACAAAGATCGTTTGTGCTGAGGAAGATCAGTCACTCAGTTCTGTAAAATGTAGCTGATGTCTGACAGCGCTGGCTTCAAGACTGAAGCTCACTGTCCTACAAATGTCCTTTAATTATACATTTATGATATTATACATTTAGGGCTGCAAAAAATAACAATATATCAATTACTGATATATTGTTAAGTATCTTAATTCATAGTAAAAACACAAGCTATTTATTTCTATTTGTATTAATGAAACAACTCTAATTAGTAGGCCTCATGTTGCCAAAATACTCATGTAATCTGCAAGTACCTACCATAAGATTGCACAGAAGTACTTAAGTAAATGTAGCCTACTTAGTAACATTATGCCACTGCAAAAAATAGTGAAAATGTCAATAAGATGTGATGTTTTCTCTGACCAATGATCCCTAAATTAATACAAAAAAAGAAAGCTAATTAAATATCTAATCAATATATATACAAAATAGAATACAGCTATTAAGAAGTCATTTGTTCCTATGGCAGGCTGGATCTTAATTTTCATAAGAACTCATAATCTGGTCAATTTGGTGCTGTAAATTCATTCACGTGAATGAAGGGGGGAAAAACATCAGAGTGAGACCTCTCTACTGTCTCTCCGCTCAGGTGTGAAGTCATCCACCTGGCCAGGTAAGATACCTGACAGCTCCTCAGTTTGGCAGCAGCCACGTGACGTTGTTGTCCATCCACACTGATTTGAGGAAACCGGCGATTTTTCTCTGTCGCTCCAGGAAACAACCAGATTCCTTCATTAACCCAGTCCTGTCTTCAGAGATTTTTCAACCATGGATAAATTAAAATCGGTGTTGAGCGGTGAAGAGGCGCGCAGTCACGACCGAACCATTTTGGAGGTAAAATTAAACACAAGGTGAACCTACATGTTTAATCTCAATCTCAGGTGAGACACATGATGATGATTAAATCCACTCTCTGTCACCGCAGACTGTCAATGAAGCCTCGACTCTGGGCTGGGGAAACCGAGTGAAGGGATTCATCGCATGTTTCGTGGTGGGGGGCGCGTGCACAGTTTTGGTGAGTTATAATTTCTATATTATAATCTGCTTTTGTTGTCTCGTGCTCCACACAACAAGGAAGAGGCAGGGAGGAGGTGATGTGGCCCTACTGGTTCTTCTGGCTCTGAGGAATGTTGGAGATGTGTGACACAGTCCTGCCTTAAAGTGCAGCTCAGAGATGAAACCTGCAGCTCATGTGTGACCCACGAGGTCAAACATAACAGCTATGAATTAACTAAGTTCATGTATGTGTGTGTGTGTGTTTGCAGGGAGTGTGTATGCTCTTCCTCCCCAAAATCGGACTCACCCTCTTCATTGTCTTCTACACTTTTGGAAATATATGTGCTCTGTGCAGGTCAGTGTCCACAACTGCTGACATTAAAGCAGCTGATGATGAAACTGTGATAGATTTATTCTGAGGAGGAATTTGTTCTATTAGAATTTATATTTCAACATGTTTTGTTTTTTAATCCCATGATCCAACAGCACCATGTTTCTGATGGGGCCGATGAAGCAGCTGAAAAGGATGTGTGACAAAACAAGAGCTCTGGCCACCACGATAATGCTTGTGAGTGCAAAACTGCTAGTTTTTTACAGGCCCACAGACTTATGATTTTTTTTTTTTTGGAAACAGCTTGCACTCAAAACTTTACTTTAGTAGAATACAGTGACAAAAAAGTTTTGAGTACACCAGACACAAAATAAATGTGTCACATGACCCTTGTCTGACGGGACTTTTAAGTCAGTTAAACATAACTTTTTGTTGTTTGAGCGTTTAAATCCATGGTATATGAACATAAAAACATTGAGTACACATTTTACTACATTTTTAAAATTTCATTGAACTATAAAAGCTCATTGTTGCAAGCTGAGGCTTCTCGACTGCTAGAATAAGGCAAAGAGATAAATTCTGAATCAGGAAGCACAGTTTATTTCACCTCAGCACAACTTCATGTTAGACACTCTAATGCCCAGGTAGCCAAAATGACCTGGCCCAGAATTGGCCTGAACTCGGCATGCTGGATGAGATTAGCCGGGCCGCGTCCGGTCACCTGACTCGGCTGAGTTTTGGCATGAATGACGCTCCAGAATCAGGCCAAATCAGCTGGCCCAGTTCCGGCCTCCAACACTGCCCTCACTGGGCCGTTATTATAAATGACCTGGCCCAACATCAGCCCAAACTCGGAATACCAGATGAATTAGCCAGGTCGCATGCTGCAGCCCGACTTGGCTGAGTTTTGGCATGAATGACGCCCCAGAAGTAGGCCAGATAAGCAGGTCAGATTGCGGCTGCCAACACTGCCATCACTGGGCCATTATCAAAAGTGACCTGGCCCAGCTTTGGCCCAGACTCGGCACGCCAGAAGAAATAAGTCGGACCACATCCGGTCACCTGACTTGGCTGAGTTTTGGCATGAATGATGATGCAATGATGAATGACTTGGTATGAATGATGGCCCAGAATCGGGCCAAAACAGCTGGCCCAACTCTGGCTGCCAACACTGCCCTCACTGGGCCGTTATTATAAATGACCTGGCCCAACATCAGCCCAAACTCAGGATACCAGATGAAATTAGCCGGGTCACGTGCTGTAGCCCGACTTGGCTGAGACTCGGCATCATTGATGCCCCAGAATCGGGCCAGATCAGCTGGCCTGATTCTAGCTGCCGACACTGTCATCACTGGGCTGTTATCAAAAGTGACCTGGACCAGCATTGGCCCAAACTCGGCATGCTGGAAGAAATAACGGGCCACATCCCGTCGCCTGATATAGCTAAAATTTGGCATAAATGATGCCTGAGAATTAGGCTAGATCAGCTGGCCCAATTTTGGCTGTCTTCGCTGCCATCACCAGGTATCTACACAGGCTGTATTTACACGACTAAACTTTATAAATTTTAGTCAAATTTACTCAAAAATTGTTGATTTAACATAAAAAATTATGTCAAGCTCACAAGGGATGAGTTTTTGTGTCAAGAGGACATAATATTTCTAAGTCATTTTGACAATCTAGGGCATTTGTGTAGACTTTACATTAAAATTTTGTGTCATGGATGGATTGGTGTTTACAGTGCAGATCCTTGATTAAATGCATAACTACAATAGATTAAGAAGTAAAGTGCAAGTAAAGGTCCTGTATTTAAAACGTTACTGAAGTAAAAGTACAGAAGTATTACTTAGTATGTACTTCCTTCTTTTATCCAGATATACTCAAGCACAATCACACACATAGAATTTAAATGTGACTAAGGTTATTATAAAAATAGTTGAAATTCAGAATCATCTTCTGAGTCAAACATTAACCAGCATGTAAAAAAAAAAATCCATATTGTGAGTTTCATTTGTCCCATTCATTTCTCCAGACCTGCCTTGTGTTGACTCTCTGCGCAGCCTTCTGGGTGAGAAGAAAAATAGTTATCATCATTTCTGATTAATGAAAACATGACACAGTATTGATTAAGTCTGAACTCTGTTAATCAGCAGTTGTATTTTTATTTCTTACAGTGGAAGAACTTCGGACTTGCTTTGTTATTTTGCATCCTGCAGGTCTTGTCGTTCGCCTGGTGAGTCATTGTTTCTCCTCGTGGATTTCAGTCTGAGATGATTATTAATTTGTGACGTAAACTGTGTTGTGTTTGCAGGTACAGTCTGTCGTACATCCCGTGTGTGAGGTTTGTCATTTAAACATTTATTCAATTCAAATCTGCTGCAGAAATGTCCAGAATCAAAATGTGGATGTCTGATTTTATGTGAATCACTTTGCAGGGAGGCGATACTGAAGCTGGTGTCGGTCTTCTTGAAGTGAGTCCTGTCTCTGTGCAGAGGGCTCCGGCTGGATGAAGTGTTTTTAGAAAGCGGCAGGTCTCTTACTGAAGTTACTGATCGGCCTCAGAGAGTCTGTGACTCTACTTTTATCTCCACAAATGTTAATTTCCTCTTGTTCATGCTGCGTTCATCAAGCTGATTGATTTTTGGTATGTATTGATAACTTCAACCAATTTTAATGAGCGTGGGCTTGGTTTCCAATATGTGTAAATATTTGTAATAAATAAATGTGTTAATGGTTTTATAAATGAACACAGGACAGCCTCATTATTTTCATTACTGAGAGGAGTCAGTGTTAGTCCTCCAGGTCAGACTGGGCTTAGGCTTCGTTTCCACACTGGGGGAGACACAGACGCGGGATGATAATTTTGATCATCAAGCACTTAATTTTCTGCATTCTGGTAAATTTTAATGGACCAATTTGTGCCTTTTCTGCATCAATTTTTGGTGCATATGTCTTTAATATTGTCAGAATTAAAATCCTCTGCTTCTTTCATGTTTTACTGAGGGAAGGGACAAATGTACATGTTCTAAATATTGAGGAAGATGTGTCCCCTGCTTCCCTGCGGAAATGTACACCTATGCCTAAACACTTGAGCCAGACAAATCAGAGAGAGAGAGAGATTGAGGGGTAATATGAAAGCTTCAGATGGCATTAAAAATGACAAGTGTGAACAGAATTGTCTAGTTAAATCAGTTTAATTTGCTCTAACATTGAAAACATGCACATGTATCCAGGGCCGGCCCCAGACTTTTAGGAGCTCTAGCCCTCATTGTAACCTGTAACCATTCCTATTCTGGTGTAAACCTGCACAGCTTCTGTCCAAGTCTGACCTGGGTAGGACTCATGGCAGCATGTTTATGCCCAAACCCGATTAAAAACCTGAATTTCTACTGTATTATTAAAATATTAAAACATGTATTGCAAGCTGAGGGCTGACATGCATCCTCGCACCATTTCTCCTTTTTCTCTTCCTTATTTAAGTCTGTCGGCCGGTGCATGACAGGGTTGGCAGAGTAGGCTGCACTCAAATCAGGCTCAGGCAGAGAATCAGACCCTTACCATCTGTGACGAGCCAAACAGCATTGGAAAAACACCGATTTCCACCGTGAAACTACATTATTCAGTGTTTTTAAAGGTTTAAATAATCTGTTCTGTTTGTTTTGGAGAGGAAGAGACCTCTGTTGATAATTCGGCTCCTGGTAAAAACCTTCTGAACAATAAACACTGACGTTTCAGCTGGTTGTAACTTGCAATCTTAACCTCTCAATCTTACACACTGTTCCTTTTACTTGTTTTAAGAGCTTTCTCCCCCCACTGTCATCTTCTGCCACTAAATAATATTAGATTGGAAATATAAAAAATGTATGGGAGGGTCCTCCGTGTGTTTTAATATTTTTTAATTAGGTCCAAGTCATATTTTTATATTAAGTGCGCTGCTCTGCCACTGTTTGACAGAAGCGCGCGCTTTTTCCAAGCGTCACGTGACCCGGCAACCAGGAAGTGCAGTTGGATTCCACAACACAGAGGAGGACTCACTTGTCCGTACATGTCTGAGCTACAGAGTGTATAAATAAGCTAGAGAAAGTTGTGTGTTTGTGTTAGTCCTGCCGGTTTGGAAACATGACAGACATTTTGTTAAAGATAAAAAACAGCGTGGCGGACAAGAAGAAGACGGCTGTGACGCAGAGTGACGTACAGAAGTGGGGTTTAAAAGGTACGGAGGTTTGTTAACTTAACGTAAAGTTGTTAATTAATTCATTTAGGAAGATGCAGTTAGCTAGCTACCGGGTATGCTAATACTGTTTAAGCTAGCTTAAAAGTCGTCTTTGTTTTTAGCTTTAATACCAGTAATGTAGGTGGTTCTCCTGCCTGACTTACTTTAACTTCCATGAGATGTTTCATGTTGCTGTGTGGTGTCCTCACAGGGATACAGCTGAGACCCTACCAGCTGGATGGTGTGCAGTGGTTAACTCAGTGCCTGAAGAACCAGCAGGGATGCATTTTAGGAGACGAGATGGGTTTGGGGAAAACCTGTCAGGTAAGAGATCCATCAGTCTTCCTTTATTTATTTAATCTTTATTTACCAAGGATGGGTTGAGATCAAAGGAGCAGAGTTTAAGGTTTAGGGGGATTTAGTGGCAATTAGCAGTTAAAAGTGCAGATTGCAACCAGCTGAAACTCCTGGTTAGGAGTCACTCAATGTTCACTGTTCAGGAGGTTTTTACTTGGAGCTGAATTATCCACAGAGGTGTTCACCTCCGCAAAACAAACAGACAAGTTGATTAAAACCAGAAAAACACAGAATAAAGCCACAATAAAGCAGTTTTATGTTACAAATGAGTGTTTCTGTAACACTGTAAGTTTTCTTAATATAAGGCCTTAAAAAGTCTTAAATTGTCTTAAATTCAGATTCGATGGGTCTTAAATATTTTCAGTCACATTACCACAAAAGTTTCTCCAGCGTGACAGACCCAATGACTGTCACACTGACTGAAATTGCAATAATAAATAGCATTTATGACTTTTTTTACAATAAACACATGAAACTTAAAGTCACCCATTACTGTTCATTTCAAACAGACCTCAGTGTGCTTACTTCAAAAGAATGCTTATACATGTGTCACGAACACACACTTATGTTATGTGTATTTCCACTGCAGGTTTGGTCTTAAATTTCATATAAAGTATTAAAAAGGTCTTAAAAAGTCTTCAATTGAGCTTGGTTTTATCTGTAGACACCCCGTGTTTGGCATGTTGGAGACAGGCCACTGGCCCAGCACTTGTTGATGAGTGCTCATCTTATTTCTCAGATAACTTAAGATATAGAAGTTCAGGAGGTTTTTACTTAGAGCTGAATTATCTGCAGAGGTCTCCTCCTCTCCAAAACAAACAGACCTGGTGATTTAAACAGGTAGAATCATTGAATAAAGCATTTTCACATTAAAAAAAAAATTCTATATATATCAGTGTTTTTCTGATGCTCTCATTGCGCAGGGGTAGCTAACTACAGTAGTCAACACAAAAACATGAAGGGTCCTATCTAGAGCCAGTGTTATGTTTGTGCGTTCTGTAGAAACGTGGACAAGGACACTCTCCCTACGTAGATATAAACAGCTTATTTTAACATAATGAAAATACAATGATTCTCATTTTCAGGAGATGACAAACTAAAGAAAAAAGCATTTATATGTACATAAATATATTCAATTTCTGCCAATATATCCCTCTAAATCGTACACACTGGACCTTTAAAACTTTACAAGAGTTCAAGATAGGCAGCACAAGATACAAAAAGTGATTATAAACAGACACAGAACAAAAGAACAGACAATACTACAGTTTATAACATCTCATGGAGCAAAGTGCTGCACAAGCCACTCGGGGTGCAACTAACAAATATTTTTATTATTGATTAATCTGGGAATTACATTTTGAGATTGATTGTTGTCAATAAAATGTCAGAAAATAGTGGAAAATGCCCCGCGTAATTTCCCAAAGCCAAAAGTGACGTATTCAAATGGTATGTTTTATCTGAGCCACAGTCCAAAAATACAAAACTGTTCACTTTGTTATCATGTATGACAAAGAGAAGCATCAACGTCTCACATTTAAGAAGCATAAAACCAGCAAATGTTTGACTTTTTTGCTTAAAAAAATACTACAGCGATTGTTCATTAATCAAAATAGTTGACAATTAAATTTCTTTCAATTGATTAATCAACCTATTGCTGCAGCTCTGTAAACCATGCACCCAAAACATTAGCTAAAGCACTGGCAACCCAACGATTCTGTATTCATGTCTTTCAAAATGGATTTAAAGGCATTCAAAGAAATCAAATAATAAACTTTTAAAATATTCTATGAAGTATTCTTGTCTTAGGGTGCGAGATACCAAAAAGCCCTTTTCCCTGTGTAAAAAAGGGTCAGTACTGTAGGTTTTTATGCCATTTACTGAATGTCAAGAATTCATACTCATGTTTGTCCCTTCAGACGATCTCTCTGCTGGTGTACATGTCAGGAGCTCTGGGGAAGAAAGGTCCGTTTTTGATTCTGAGCCCGCTCTCTGTCATGGAGAACTGGAGAAAGGAGCTGAAATGGTACAATAAGATTTATATACTCATCTACATCCACATATCTAGATTTAAATTCATAGTCTGCCCATAACACCGCCCACCACAGACTGTAAACTACAGATATAACACTCTAAACTTGTGTTTTACTTGGTTCCAGCTTCGCCCCCTCTCTGACTGTGCTGGGTTACAAAGGAGACAAAGAGAGACGGGCTGAGCTTCAGAGAGAAACGGACACACAAGAGTTTAATGTTCTGCTCACCACGTATGAGGTCTGTGGCAATTTTATGAGAACAAAATTAAGTTTGTCTGCATTTGTCTACATTGACACTGACATGTTTTTTTAATCTTTCTGTTACAGCTGTGTCTCAGAGATGCTTCATTCTTGAAACGGTGAGTTTCTCATCTGAAACTTTGATTTGATTTTTTGGCGCATATTTTAGAAATGAGATTTGTTTGTGTTACTGTAAGAGGTGGGGGACTTGAGTCACATGACAACTGGGGTCAGACTCAAGTGGCAAATTTTAAGACTTGCTTGACTTACACTAGAAAAGATTCGTCTTGACTTTGACTGAGTATATTGATAGTAATTTACTTACTGGAAAACGATGCCATCATCAGTCAGTTTTCATACATCACCTCCCTGTTTACATGTAATCAGTGCTCACTGTGCTCCTCAGGTGGAGGTGGCAGGTGCTGGTGGTTGATGAAGCTCACAGACTGAAGAATCAGAATTCACTGTTGCACAAAGTCTTGACACAGGTACAGAGCTACACCTGGTTTGGACTGTCAGATGTTTGTTTCTTTGTCTTTCCCATCTTTATCTCTAACTTTCCCCTGTTCATTTCCTGTGTAGTTCTCAGTTGGTTTCAGAGTCCTGCTGACGGGGACGCCCATCCAGAACAACCTGCAGGAACTCTACTCTCTGCTGAGCTTCATTCAGCCCAGCATCTTCACAGCTGATGACTCGGACAACTTTGCCAACGCTTACTCCAACGTGAAAAGTCAACCTGCTCTTGGTATGAAGGATATAATTTTTGTAACTGTTTCTGTTACTAAAATCACATGGTGTGATCATCATGAGACAAATTATGGAGTAGATTCAGTAGTAGTTGATTATTCCTGTGATGTTTATCCAAATATGCCTTCTCATTAAGGGCACTATGTTGACAGATAAGATGTGATTACAGATGAAATAAATATGTGTATAATAAATAACAGAGACATTAAATACATTTTAATTTCTTTTCCCTTATCTTCCTGGCATGCTGCATCCCTTATTCTGTGCCTCTGTTTCCAG
Organism: Epinephelus fuscoguttatus; assembly: GCF_011397635.1. Lineage (NCBI taxonomy): Eukaryota > Metazoa > Chordata > Actinopteri > Perciformes > Serranidae > Epinephelus > Epinephelus fuscoguttatus. The sequence continues at coordinate 38,967,765 of NC_064761.1, forward strand.
CTGCTGAGCTGCAGAGCATCCTGGAGCCCTTCCTGCTTCGTAGAGTCAAGTCAGAAGTGGCTGTCGATCTGCCAAAGAAGACTGAACTGCTGGTGTATCATGGCATGTCGGCTCTGCAGAAAAAATACTACAAAGCCATTCTGATGAAGGATCTGGGTGAGACTTCTGCACTGTGCTGTAAAGCCTGAATGCTTTTGGATTTTTGAGGCCATTACTGGTATCAATATGTGAGAGCCAGTGGGTATTTTTTAAGGAACACATAACAAAAACAATCTTTATACAGATCCCTTAGATTTTTGTTTTTTAGGGTCCTGACACACCAAGTTGACAGTCGGCAGTCTGTCAATGTCAGACCATGGGTGAGTGTCTGGCACCTTAGTGTTTGTAGTGTTTCCTGCACCGTTGGCACCAGTTGGCCCTCGCTTTTTCCGGACAATTCAGTATCAGGGTGTCTGTGGGGTCTTAAAAAGTATTAAAAGTTGATAAATGAAATGTCGGAAAATTAAGGCCCTTAAAAAGTATTAAAAAGTCTTAATCGCGATTTTATGAAGTATTAAATTTTCTTGGCATTCAAGCTTTGACAAAAAGTATCCATGAATGTATAATTTATTTTCCTTCTCACGACTATTACAAACAACGATGTGTAGGTAGGCACACTCGGACTGCCACTCGGGGCCATGCGCGTACCTGTGCGACATCATGTGGTGGCGCACGTCCAGGCGCCAAACAGAGGAGCAAAAGACAATAAAAATGGGGAAATGCAAGTTGATGGAAGGCAAAACACACGGACTGAGGCACATGTCCTGAATTTTGATATTGGTGTAATATTGTAATTTCAGCAAGTTGGCCTTGAATAACTGATGTTGAGCTGTAGAGCTGTGTTACTTGTTATGACCTAAGGTGTATTTTAATAAACCTGCCTTTGGTTTAATTTATTCTTTCAAGCTTTATTCCTTTTCATCTTATCTGAGTTCTGCTGTACGTTTGTGCTCCATAGATTTAATTGCAAACTACAACTGTTTAGTAAGTTAAAGATGCGTTAAAGTGGCGATGAGGTCTTAAAAAGGTATTGAAATTAACCTCGGGATTCCTGCATATACCCTGAGTATGTTGAATTGGCGGCGGAAACACTGATTACCATCACCTTCTGGTGTGGAGAGTTATTTCCTCTGACGCAGGCACACAACGTTTGTGCTAGTTTGCTGTTGGGTGTTGTCTTTGCAGTGTGTTCAAATACAACATTTTGGCTGAGACACAGGCAACGCGAGGCAACGAAACAGACGGCCTTTGTCACCTGTAGTTCTTTAATGTCGGTCCTGTGTGTTGGGGCCTTTTAAGAACTGTAAATAAGATACATACAAAGCAGGGCGGGGCATTGGTGGCTTAGTGGATAGAGCAGGCGCCCCATGTACAAGACTGTTGCCGCAGTAGCCTGGGTTCAACTCCAGCCCGTAGCCCTTTGCTGCATGTCCCTCCCACTCTCTCTCCCCCCCTTCATGCTTAAGCTGTCCTATCTATTAACGGCTGAAATGCCCAAAAAATATCTTAAAAAAAAAAAAAAAAGATACATACAAAGCAGGGCATTACGAAAAATAAACTTGTCAGTGCTCTCAAATGGAAATCTTTGATGGAAATCTTTGTAATGATGACACTGTTTTCAGAGTGATCTCAAAACTAGTTTGCCATTTCTGTTCTGCAATTGTCTTGTTACCTACTGGCTGACATATACACCTGATACCAAGCCTCTGCAACAAGTGAATAATGGCTGATTGATATATCAACTTGGCACATTTATCGGCCTAAAAGCCTTTATACACTGGGGGCGTTTCTTATCATGTGATAAATTTGTATGAAAGTATATTTTTGAAAAAGCGCTACAATTTTTTTTTTTTCCATAACAAGGTCGATAGTTTTTAGTTTTTACACACAACCAATCACTTTGTGTGGAACGGACACCATGTCACAGTCATAACAATGGTTGACCAGTTGATCGTTTCTCAACACCCTGTATTATATGACACAGGACAAAAAAATTTAATGACCGTGAACTCAAGGACAACGTGTGGAGTAACCACATGGAGGCTCTTTGGTCTAATCCAAGGTGGCAGACTTTGTTACTCCTTTCAACCTTGATATAGGCAGCGCACACCAGATCCGCTCCTTCTGTTCTTACTTTTCACAGTTAAAGCGTCTTGACATACAAACTGTATATCTGTTTACCAGAGGGGACTCAGATCAATTCAGTCGTATCTATTTAAACCTCTTTTTGAACAAATATTGCGACTGTCGCAAATTTGCATCACATAGTTTTGATGTGAAATATTGGCAGCTGAGCATTTTTATGTTACACCCTTGGCTGTTGATAGCCGTGGCCGGAGGCATTATGTTTTCCTGTTGTCAGTCCATCCATAGATCTGTCTGATACATGATATCTCAAGAGTGCCTTTAAGAGAATTATTTGAAACTTGGCACAGACATCGACCTGGACTCAGGGATGAACTGTTTAGATTCTGGCTGTTAAAGGTCAAGGTTACTGTGACCTCACAAAATACATATTTGGCCATAACTCAAGAATTAATTTGCTAATTATGACAAAATTTCACACACATGTCTAACAGGATTAAATGGTGAAGTGATGACATTTTATATCCAAAAGGTCAAAGGTTAACTTCAATGTGACATTATAATCTTGGGTGTCCACCTTGAAACTGTGCTGATTGTGTAGATCTTCTGTGCTGCTGGGTTGAAGATGTGCGTTAAGCATCCATGTTTTAAAATGTTCAGCTTCTTTGCAGCCACAACCATATTTGAAGTATTGTCACCTGTCATTGCAACATTTGAGTCTGGACAGACATGGACGTAACCTGTAATAGCAGCTTGACTGGTTTGCATACAACTCCAAGGCAGTAATTAAAGTGTGGAACATAAATCATCACCTGTCATGAATCTCTGTTTTCAGAGGCTTTTGGAAATGACCAGGGAAACAAGAACCGGCTGCTGAACATCTTGATGAACTTGAGGAAGTGTGTTGACCACCCGTACCTGTTTGATGGTGAGATATGCTCTGTTATGAATGAATGCCAAACAATTGTAAGTGGAATATAGGAGCATATTCTTTAACATTTCCCTTGTTCCTTGCGTAGGGGTGGAACCAGAGCCTTTTGAGATGGGGGAGCATCTCGTTGAAGCCAGTGGGAAACTTTGCCTTTTGGACAGCATGCTGACTTTCCTTCACAAAGGGTTAGTCTGTCTACTTGCTGTTGGGCCCCACCTGGTGGCGGTTTAGGCTCCGTCTCACTGCGACACCACATGAACTAAATGCTGACACAATGTTCCGATCACTTGGAGCAGTTAATTATACATGCTGACATGTCACTTAATCCTCCATAAGCACAAATGGTATCTTACTGTATTTTTCTTCTCACTTTTGTGGGTGAAGCGGCCATCGGGTCCTGCTGTTCTCTCAGATGACGAGGATGCTGGACATACTTCAGGATTACATGGAGTACAGAGGTGAACGCAGAGATATTTCTGTCTTGTAAGGATTGAGAACCGAAATTTGTCTCATGTTTCAGTGAGTTTCAATCATGTTTCTGAATTCACAGAGGAAACTATCTTTAAACTCTTTACTAATGGCAAAAATGTAACAGTATGTGTTTTATTTTTCTTCACAAATAAGCGCTAAATATATCTTTTCTGTTCAGATTACAGCTATGAACGTCTGGACGGGTCTGTCCGAGGGGAGGAAAGAAATCTGGCAGTGAAGAACTTCAGCAGCAAAGATATCTTTGTCTTTCTGCTCAGCACTAAAGCAGGTAACCGAAACCCTGAACTGTGAACTTGTTATGTGTAGGAGTCAACTGAACATGATCAGGTTTCAATCATGCTGATATTGCGCTTTTTGATGTATCAGGGATGTAAAATATTGGAAGCAGTATTTGCTTTTTTATGACTATTTTTTACTGTAATATAAGTTATCTTTCAGACTTTGTTTTGTACCTCTATTTGTGGTCAGTTGTCCTGTACAAGATCTTGAAGTATTTAATTTTGAAGCCACTGCTGCTGTAAACATCGCTCGTAGATACTGAGGCAGTTTTACACATTTGCAGCATTGAGTTTCTGTTGCAGGTGATAGATTTCCTCTTCCAAACAACACTGTGGCAGATCAGCAGATAACTGAGTAATTTCATATTATAAGTCAACAGTGGCTGAGCTGAATATGTAAACCGACAGTTGGCTTCATAGAACTTACTGAGAGAGGAAAGGGGACTGATCACACAGAGATAAGAGCTGCAGCAGGATGACGCACTGCTGTGAATAAGGCCAGCGACTTCTCTCCCCATTTTAAATGCAAAGCATGAAAGTCAGCAGTGGAACCTAATTTCCTGTCACAGCTTGTCACTTGTTGTGAATAATTCTTAAAGCTACATGAGTAAATAAGTGTGTCAATAACCTCTCTGCACTGTTTTCAGACATTGTGTGCTTTGTCTTTGCAGGTGGAGTGGGCCTGAACCTCACAGCAGCTGACACTGTCATTTTTATGGACAGTGACTTCAACCCTCAAAACGACCTGCAGGCTGCTGCACGCTGCCATCGGATTGGTCAGAACAGGTGATGGAAAAACAACATCAAGCAGGCTTCATTACAGTGTGAATGAATGAGAGAATGGTTTATTTTTGTGTCTGGTCATTTCAACACGACCCACCCCTTATGGAATTATTGAGACACATTTAAAGAAAACCTTTTTTTTTTTTTCCGTGCAATCACGCTGAAACAAAACTAAATGAATACCTAATACAAATGGAAAATAAACAGATAAGTGTTCAGAATAAAAAGTGTGGGAAGAAAACAGGAGACAGAGAAACTTTATACCTGCAAGTGTACTACATTCATCTGCTGAGCAAAGTGATGCTTCATAAGATCCACTCTGAGAGCCCGCTACTGTGCATAAATTGTATGTTTCCTTCTGTCCCAGGCTTTATGAATATACACTCACCCGCCACTTTATTAGGTACACCTTGCTAGTACCGGGTTGGACTGCCTTAATTCTTCGTGGCATAGATTCAAACATTCCTCTGAGATTTTGGTCCATATTGACATGATAGCACAGTTGCTGCAGATTTGTCAGCTGCTGGAAGTAGCCATCAGAAGATGGGTACACTGTGGTCATAAAGGGACGGACACGGTTTAAACCATGCTCAGTTGGTACTAAGAAAATATCCCCCACACCATTACACTACCAGCAGCAGCCTGAAGCATTGATACAAGGCAGGATGGATCCATGCTTTCATGTTGTTTCCACCAAATACTGACCCTACCATCTGAATGTCGCAGCAGGAATCCAGACTCATCAGACCAGGCAACGTTTTTCCAATCTTCTATTGTCCAGTTTTGGTGAGCCTGTGTGAACTGTAGCCTCAGTTTCCTGTTGTTAGCTGACAGGAGTGGCACCTGGTGTGGTCTTCTGCTGCTGTAGCCCATTTGCTTCAAGGTTGGACAAGGTGTTGTTGCTTCAGAGATGCTCTTCTGCAGACCTTGGTTGGAACCAGTGGTTATTTGACTTCCTGTTGCCTTTCTATCATCTTGAACCAGTCTGGCCATTCTCCTCTGACCTCTGGCACCAGCAAGGCATTTTCACCCAGAGAACTGCTGCTCACTGGATGTTTGGAGATGTCGACATTTTTATTCCACACATTCTTCTTCCTCGTCAAAACCTTACGCCTACATTACCCACAGTGTAACTTGGCTCTTGGAAGTTCAGTCTTGTGATTCAGCAGTGTTATGCTGACATTATCTCATGTGGCCTCAAGCTGCTAGCGTCAGGCCGTGATGAGGAGCAACTGTCCGAGGTCTTTCTAACTCCAAACGTCTAGATTTTTTTACTTTTCAAACTTGTAGTTCTCAGCCCCAACTGATGCTCACTCAGTGACATTACTGATTTGATACTTGTCACACTTCACCCAGGAGTCACAAACAGTGGTTCACATATACAGTAGTTCTCCCCGAGACCTTTAAACTCACTTTGATGTGAAAAATCTGTGGAGTTCCCCTTTAAGACTTCTGCGCTATGCACTAGGGGCACTGATTTTAAAAGATAAGGGCATTCAACAGGCCGAGAAAAAGGTCGAAAGAAAGATGCTTTTGAGCTGCATTATTATACTAAACCTCTGAGCGTCTCAGCCTCTGCTGTATTGGTATCGACCATTCTTTTTAAAACCTGTCTCACAAATTACCCAACTTAAAGTCCGTGTAAAGCAAATTCTGCTATTTTCTTCTAAACACATCAAATAGGTCATAAAAGTATTCCTCAAAATGTGTAAAAAAAAAAAAAAAAAAAAGCCTTTCAACCATTTACAATTGAATTGTGGAGCTAGGCTTCACAAGCTGTATTTCTAGGTTTCTGTGTTTAGGATTTAGTGGGCAGGTCTTAAATCATAGCCGCGTTACATAACGGAGCTATCCCTGCTACAAGCACGCCCCCTGAGGCTGTAGCAGTATAAATAGAGGGAATCGCCTTGTTTTTTTACAAATACTTCCGGGTAGAAAACCAGCAGAGTTTAGCTATATATATATATATATATATATATATCACATTTTTCACGTCACTATATCACCGTTTAGACTAATCTGATGTAAAGTCTACAAACACAATGATTGAACAAACATTACTGTTTCTGTGTGCACATTTTGTAATTAATAACATGGTTATTGTAGATTAGCTGGGCTAGCCGTTAGCTGTTAGCGGTGTCTGTAATAACTCAGTAACTCAATAAACGGTCTGTGAAAAAAATATTTTTTCCCAGCGGATATCTTAGTTACAACATGAATGAGCTAGCAAAGCAGTTTTGTGTTGCTATGTGTGGTATTTATTCAGTTTTGGGAAATCACGAGGTCTAGAAAGCATCAGTGGCTGCAGCTGACAGGGACAGCTAACAGCAGCAGCAAAGCTAACATCAGGACGTCATCTGTTAAAAGCCTCCTGTTGTTGGATACGACATGAAACTACTCCAGTTAGCTCAATCATGTTGTAACTAAGACATCCGCTGGAAAAAATATTTTCAGTCAGTGGAGCCAAACCGACACTCTCCCTCCCTGGATTACATCCTCCCGTCCCGCCGGCTACAGGTGCGGGGTTACGTCCTTGTACAGTACACAGAGGAGGCTCCCGTCCTGCGAGTGGGCGTGGACTGAATGGCTGCAGCCTGGAGTCATGACACAATGTATGGGACTTTTGTGCCCTCCGGCAGTGAGAGTAATATAAGACACTCATGATGCATGCTTTTAACATATGCCTGCAGATGAGCTTATCGCACCTCTCCGGCCTCAGGAGTGCTCTTCATTTACTTAATCCATTCTTTGAACTTGTATTTTATCTGGTGCATCCGCTCCAGAAACTTTTCTTGGATGCTTCTTTGGATTTTCCGCCATACTCCTAACTGCTACTGTGCTGCCTCTCCACCTGTCTACCCGTGGGTGTATTAAGAGACATGGATACAGCATTGAAGGCAGGACCCCGTTCATTCCTGTAAAAGTTGCTCAGTGATGCATGAAGCCAAAAAAGCTCTATACCTGTGGTATGTAGTCATGGGTGCAGATCTGATGACAAGTTTGGAGGGGACAAAATCAGTTGTGATTTTTTTTTTAATTGCACGCGTGCAAATCATGCCCACACAGCGCTTGAGATTGCCAGCATATTTCACGATTTCATAGAGGCTCATCACCATCACCAAGTCATTCAAAAAGCACTACAAAGAGAATCATATGCTTACCTTTACTGTTTATTTCTCTTAAACAGCCAGTAGTACATGTAACCAGCCATCACCCTCCTTTTCACTGCTTCGCTGTTAGTTAATGCTACTTCTAGTTTCAGGGTCTCAGGCATGTTATGTCCACTCACGTTCTCATCTCTCGCCTCTCACGGATTCCCATTTCTCCTCATCATCTTCCCCTTCTCCCAGTATATAGGACTACTGTATACATTTGTTCAATTTCAATCATTTAAGCTATTTAGAATTGGGGGGGACAATTTGTGTTTTTCAGAATTTGGGGGGGGGCATGTCCCCCCCGTCCCCCCCGGGATCTGCACCCATGTACGTAGTCACTTCTGTTGTGCCAGAGTAGGAAAGTCGCCACAACTCCAGTATACTACAACACAGAGAGCTCTCCCTGGCAGCAATAGGCTTAATCACCATTGTGTGAACTTGTTTGTAACAGATGTTCATTTATATGTAAAAGCTCCACACTCCAGCTTTAATGATGGTGTAATGCTAAATTGCTGGAGAACGCCTTTAAACTCTGAGTGACTCATTACAGGCCGGTGAAAGTGATTCGCCTTCTGGCAAGAGACACTGTGGAGGAAATCATGTATTCTCGTGCTGTATCCAAGTTGCACCTCACCAACACTGTTATTGAAGAGGGACGCTTCTCTTTGCTGGACCAGGCTCAGTCAGCTGCTGCAGGACTGCAGGTTTGTCAACTTTGAAATCTCTGACAAAAACATGGCGCCACTATTTACACTCTTTGAATCCTACAGTTTCTGTGTCTGTGTCCACTTTTACGCAGAAAACCTCCTGCTGTCTTTGTTTTCACCAGAACAAGTCACCACTCATGTTTCCTGTTCCCCACAGCTCAGTGAGATCTTGAAGTTTGGAGTAGATAAGCTTTTGTCTTCGGAGGAGAGCTCTGTACAGGATGTGAAACTGGAGAAGATCCTCGGTCCATCACGTGGCGGTCAGTGGGTGGATGAAGACTTCACCTCTCTCAGAGAAGGGGAGGAGGAGGAAGAGAACGGCTCTGAATCTGACGCCCAGAGTATGTTTGATCTTTAAAGCCGCTTTGTTTATGTGTGCAGAATATTCAGAGCTTTTAACCTGGTTTGAGGTCAGCACATGTGACTTTTATCTCATGCTGGTTAGAATACCACTGTACACTCTGTTCAACAGGTTGTTCTGGCATGTGAACGTCTCACTTTTACTTTTGGTTCTCAGCCTGCAAACATAACCACACAAGAAAACACACCACAGATTTCATCTGTTGAGTTCATATTTAATTTTCCATGTGTGAGGTGTGATGAATATAACAATCACCATCATGCTGTCCCATCCTTCAGACCACATGTACTACTTTGAGGGGAAGGACTACAGTAAGGACCCCAGCTCTGAGGACCAGACCAGCTTTGACCGTTTGTTGGAGGAGCAGCTGGCCGAGTTCCAGAAAACTGCAGGAGAGGGACGAGCTCTGAGACACAAAGCTGGAGTGAGATTCTTTGTCCTTTAGTCACAGCTGATGGGAACATGTTTGAAAGGGATAGTTTGAATCTTTTGAAGTGGGGTTGCATGAGGTACTTATCTATAGTAAGTGTAGATCGCAGTCAGCAGGCCTCCAGTTTGGAGTCGCAGGCAGGAGTACCACCACAGACGCTAAGCGATGTACTGCTGTGGATGGGGGCAGCAAAATGTATTTTAGCTACCTAAAAAACATCAGTATCAGCTGAAGTGTACGCTATATTGAGAATATCTTCACAGCTTTACCTTGCTGTCAGACAGCCCTTTCAGACGAGGCCATAACCTATGCTCTCTCTCTCTTTATTTCAACACAGTGAACAACAGCCACACCCACTCCTTTCCCACAACCTGTAACAAGCTGCGTGAGATGGCATGGGGTAGAGCAGAAACAAAAATTAGAAATTAAAAAGTAAATACATGAGTAACAGAGTGCGTGAATGACTGTGCGCTGACAACATACAGGCAGAGGTAGTGATCTGACTCTGTGATGATGAACACTAGAGACTACAGTCACAGAATGATATGAAGGGTTGCCACTTTGTGATAGATTTATATTTTGAACCCCTCAGAGAATATTAAATGTTCTCAAGCTTGAGAAAGAACATCACATCTGTATCCAAGTAGAAATGGAGGGGAGCTGTGAGGATTTCCATTTGAGAAGGACTCTAACCTGTGCTCTCTTCAGAGCACCAGACTCCTGTGACAAAAACAGTAATTTTACCTCGCAGAACACAGGAGCTGCTGGTCTACGGCTGCTTTGATTGGTCAGTTTGTTTGTGTTATTGTGTAACTTTAGTGAATCCAAACTAACTCATAAAAAACAAAGTAACACAAAAACTCAAACTAACTAACTAGGGCTGACCTTCAACTTCATTTTGGAAAAATGAAGCTGGTTGCTGATAAGTAGTGTTTAACTTTTGATTTAACACTAAAAATTAAAATCCTCGGCGCGCACTGCAGCACAAGCAGACAGATGCACGACTCAGAGCAGCATGTGTCACTGACACCAGACTCAGAGCGCAGCGGACCGGTGGAAAATGTCACCATAAGCATATTATTTTACATCAGTAATATCTATTTTATCATTATTTTGAGTCACATTGTTGAAAGAATTTAGTCATCTGTGTTCAAGCAGGATAATAGGTCTCCATTCATTGCACGTCGGGCTTTCTATTTCCTTGTTGGAGATGTTTTCTTTTTTAATTACATGATAGCTATTCTCCCTTAACTCGCCAGTAAAGAATACCTTTGTCCATTTCAAATAACCCGTGGCAATAATAATATCCCTGTTCTCTGATTTACTGTGAAACTTTTTTAGGCAATTCACGCAACAATCAGACCAGATGACTTCTTTACTCGGCCTAATGGGGTTAGTGTTGTGTTCAAAGTCCACCAAAAAAAAGGGAGAATTTATTTATTTATTTATTTATTTTTTTCCACAATCGAATCCCGTGGCATCGAACTAAGGGTCAGCCCTAAAACTAACTGATAGAGGCAGCGGCAGACCAACAACTCGAAGAAAAAGAAATATGGCTTCAGTTCTGTGTCGGAATATTGACAAAGTAGAACTTTTTTTAAACTTTAAACTTTTTAAACTTTTTTAAACTTTAAAGAAAGATGCTAAAATACTCACTCACACTTTCATTTCTAGCATGTAAGACTATTGTAATTCTCGTTTGACTGGATTATCTAAAAAGTCTAGAGAACAACTACAGCTAGTTCAGAATGCTGCAGCCAGAGTGTTGACTAAAACAAGGAAAATGGATCCATTACCCGACTGCTTCAGACTCTGCACTGTCCACCTGTCTTCTAGAATTGTTATTTTACTTGTTTAAAAAAATTTAAATGGCCTCGCTCCTCCCTACATCAGAGATTTTCTTTTATTTTATGTCCTCCACAGCTTCTCTTTTGAATGTCCCATAAAAGTACGTGTGAGATTGCTTCTGTTTTTAGACTTATCTTTTTATCTGACTTTTAACTTGGAGTAATGTTATAGCCTTAGTTTAAGTTTTAATCATTAGGTTTTACATTATTTGTATCCATGATGTTTATTTTATTTTATTTTATTCATTTTTGATATTTTTTATTTTATTGTAATTTTTTGTCTCGAAAATGTTTATTTATTGTTGTTTATTTTTGTTTTCTTGCTATGTGAAGCACTTTGGGCTCCACGTTCGTATGAACGCTGCTTTATGAATACATTAAGTTGGAGTGTGATTTTCTCTGTGTGCTCCCAGTTTTCCCTGTCAGTAGCCTTTGGGATTCCCACAAGGAAGAGGAAACCTCTCACTGAGGCCGAGCTGGAGATGCGACGCCAGAGACGAGAGGAGGCTGCAGCCAAGAGAGCCAAAACTCAGGAGGAAGCAAAGAAAAAGCAGCAAGAGCAGAAACACAAGAAAAAGTAAAGTTTTGTTGATTAAGTCACGCTTTTCTTCAGCTCTCAGTAACTTCACTTTCTTTTGACACAAACGGTTTTCTTGCCATGCAGAATGGCGTGGTGGGAGTCTTGCGGCTACAGAACGTCCTGCCTGCCATCTGTGGACAGCGAGGAGGACGAAGAAGACGAAGAGGATGATAGCAGCGTATGCTCCACTGACTCTGACAGCACGGCCATCAACTATGTTCTGGGGGATGTTACTCATCCTCACACCGCTCAGGGAGACGCTATTATCGTCCACTGTGTTGGTACGAAACCCATATTTCAATATTGTTACCACAGCAACATGTCACCTAGTATGATAAACTGATGTCTGTAGTTTGCCTTGTTCTTTGTTCGTCTGTGTGCAGATGACTCAGGTCGGTGGGGCCGGGGAGGCTTGTTTACTGCGCTTGAGGTAAGATCAGATGAACCACGGAAGAAGTATGAGTTGGCTGGCAAGATGAAAGGTAAGATTAACCATGAAGATTACAAAGAAAATGAAGACTGATGCTATTAAGGGGAAACCTCGCTGCCTTTCATTTAGAATGTTGTGGATTGATGCAATCTGGCAGTGCCGCCATATGCCAGGATGCACTGAGCACGTTGTCGCTGTATATCACAACCCCGGCCTATAGCTATTACTTTGTTGGTCAAAACATAGCATCAGGTGACTTGAGGACTCACTCAGAGGTTGTCTGCCGTCTTGGTCCTGCTGGTCTCCAGCACACCTCAAGTGAGTGTAGACCGTTGTTGTCAATGCTGGAATAGCAACTTTCTCTGCAGACTCTGCCACTGAATCAGGCATTTGTAGAACAGCTAATAGGAGTGCCCTCCCTCTGAAATGGCCTGTGATCAGCCAGAGTCTCCCATCACATGCTCTCTCCGCCTTCTGACAGTCTGGGGACACTCCTTTCTAAAGTGTGTTTAACACACCGGAGAAAAGGGCCGGCAACAAAGCAACGCCTCTTGCATTTTTTTAAAAGGACACGCCTACTTGGAAATGTGCGCTCCCCCTTTTCTCGTCCGCAAGGAAACAAACACAGAGAGAGCTTGAAAATGGATGCCGAGAAATTTAACTCCGTTTTATCAAACGTGTGCTCAGTCCACAAGATTGTGGAAATGAAGGACTTACAGCGGCTTTGTTTAAAACTTTTAATGCAGTCGTTAATGTTTACGAGCACAAGAGTTCAGTGAGCCACCGAAGGACCGCCCTGCGGATTTACCATTGGTTCTGCAACGTAGGGAGTTTTTTTTAAACTCTGAAATTCTATCTGCCCATCTAAACACAAAATCAGGGAGAAAGTCATCAAGACATCAGTCTTTCACTGGCGACATCCTTCTGAATAAATACAGCTGAATATCCTAGTCAGCCAAAACACTGTAAACTGTATCCGTGTTCTTAAAATCCTCAGCACTTAGACTCTGAGATGCCATTTTCGCTGTTGGAAATGAATCTAGTTTGCAATAAAAAACAGAGAAGTTCTGTTTTTGAGCTGTATCTAGAGCACGCCCCCAGAACACTCAGAGATGAAATCCAGCCTGTAATTCTTCCTGCCTCCGATTACGTCACTGGTTGTAGGAAGAACAACAGATTTTGCAGCTGCAAACTCAGCTTTCTCAACAATATAGCACACACACACACACAGAAACTTACTTCAATCGACTGTATTTACAATCAGCACTGATTAAACATGCACATAAAAGGTGTTGAGTTTCCCACTGTAGCATGTTCACCTGTAATGTTTGTTGAGATAAATGAAAATAAATTACAAACTAAGTGTGAATATGTTGTTTATTTCAGATTTGGACCTTGGACATGTGCTGCTCTTCCCCATCGATGACAAACAGTCCAGATTAAGTGGCCAGGATCAAGTAGGTTCTCTTTAAATGAAACCCACAGTGCTGCAAAGAAATTGCCTGGAAATGTTTGCTCCATGATGCGTGCTGCTTCTTTGCAGTAGTTGTGATCTACAGTGTGATACACTGGGTTTGGGTTTAGGTGTGGTGACAGTATTCTGACAATGTGGCAAAGTGGCAACAGATATAACTGTGATAGTGATAAGATACTGACTTAAGCTGTTTCTCCTTCTTGTCATCTCAGTTGGCCCTGATCGTAGCACAGCAGCGAGACAGAGCGAACAACTTGTCTGGCATCTTTCTAACTGCTCTTGACGAAGGTCTGAAGAAGATTTACGCTGCAGCTAAAAGAAACAAAGGTACTGTCAAGCACTCAATATTGAAGACATGAAACAAAAAGTAAACCATCTTTTTCATGTGGTGTAAATAGTGAAATTGAAAAACCAGACGTTGTTAGAGTGAAGTCATCTGTGGCTAAAAGGACGTCTCACTTACCAATAACATGCTGATAATTACATCTCTGTGAGGACTGACAGAAAGGAGGGGCACGATGAAAGCACAAGAGTCTTATTGTTAGACTTGACTGATGAGATGTATGGGACATCTTGTCGGCGTCACTTTGTGCGCACAGAAAAATTCTTGCAACCGCAATTAACTGGAGAACAATACATGAGAAGACTTTGATTTCCCTCAGGTCATTCTACACAATAGATGAACACCAGCGCCTAAAGTTACTTGCTTGCTTCTGTTGTCGTAGTATTTCATGTAAGTGACATAAACTCTTCTGAGCTCTGTCACAGTCGTCTCTCCCTCAGTTCATTGCCCAACCAGAAATGTCGTCAGTATGTGTAACTAAACTATGGTAAAGTTTCCTCCATCTTACCAACGCCCAAATCTCCCTGCTTCTCTCCCAGCTCCGGCTCAAATCCCCCTGCATGAAGCTTTTCGGGTACACCGGCGGATTTTCACTTGCTCAAGAGTTGTTGCTCAAACTACAGATTGTACTTTCTGATTTTATGCCTGCCACCATGGATGCAAAGAGTATAGAGGTTGATCATGAGAGAGACCCGCCCCTCCTATGTCACCCACCCGATTTTTGGTCTGGTGTGGCACAGTGCATTCTGGTAGTCTTTCTACTGCACAGACAGCCCAGTTTTATGAAAAGACCATCTTTCCAGCTGTGAAATACTTCTTTAACAGTCATGCTAACCCTCACTGAACTATCTTTGCATTTTCCCCAAATAGCAAGTGTCCATCTTCCTCGCATCGGCCACTCCACCAAAGGCTTCAACTGGTACGGCACAGAGAGGCTCATCAGGAAACACCTGGCCTCCAGAGGCATCCCCACATTCATGTATCTTTTAAAATCTAAAAAGTAATGTTTTTCAGAATCTATCTGAAAGGTTGGAGTCATTTTCCCTTAACTCACCTCACAGATACTATCACAGCAGAGCAGCAAAGAAAACAGTTCCACCTCAGGCATCCACCTCTGCGACCTCAGCATCAACATCCTCCCCCGAACCGCAGCCGCACAACCCAGACAGGCTGAGTGAAGACGAGACAGAAACAGAAACCTCCGGCCCCTCGACTTCTCTCCAGAGTTGCGGCCCTGCAGAGCTCCCTGAATTCATGAGGGGAGTCCGTGTGTTTTTCTACAACCTGTCTGCAACAGAGAGGAAGAGGCTGGCCCGCTACCTCATCACATATCCTTTCAGACTGGGTGTCTTCATCACAGTAATGTGCTGTTGTAAGATAATTTGTGATATATGTCCAGGGTGTCCTTAAAAAGTCTTAATTCGAGCTCCTCTGCATGAGAGTACACATTTATGATGTTACATATCCTTAAATCTTCCACTAAACCAAATACTGTCTTTTAACTTTATACTTGCACTTACCTGTTGGCAAAATGTAGATTAACTCAACTCACTCTAATAACCATATTTCTACATATAACTTACCCCTGCACGGGACCACATGTATACTACTATTCTGGATGATTTTGTCCAATAGTGTGTCTTAAATTTAGTTAAAATTTATCTTGAAAAGGTCTTGGTAAGCACTAAATTTAAAGTCAAGTCAGATTTATTTATGGAGCATATTTGAAAACTACAAAGTGCTTCACAAAGAAATAAAAAAACACAGGAACGATCAAATAAGAACAGTCATAAATAGGAGAATCTTAAGTAAAATTAATAAGAGCTTATAATATTTAGACAAAATCATAACACAAAAATAGCAGTGCACAAACAGCCAAATAAAATACAGAAAAATCTTAATCATATTTAGAAGGCTAAAGAAAAGAGATGGGTCATTAGATGCGTTTTATACGTTTCAGTAGAGGGGGACGATCAAACTGTAAGAGGGAGACTATTTCACAGTTTAG
Organism: Epinephelus fuscoguttatus; assembly: GCF_011397635.1. Classification (NCBI taxonomy): domain Eukaryota; kingdom Metazoa; phylum Chordata; class Actinopteri; order Perciformes; family Serranidae; genus Epinephelus; species Epinephelus fuscoguttatus. The sequence continues at coordinate 38,983,708 of NC_064761.1, forward strand.
ACCAGCGACAGAAAATGCCTGATCACCTTTAATTTTTTACTGGGACGTGGAATAGAGAGCTAGGGAAGGCAGAATTTTAAAATGCACCCTTCTGTCCTGAGCCCCTCCTCCAGATGACCACAGGCACATGCACACGCTTCACTACAGTCACCCAGTGTTTCCCATACATTGATTTATTTCATATTATTTCGTTAAACGGTTGCCTGCAGCAAATTTATTCCACCTATCCTTGCCGTGTTCTCTCTCTGGATATCAGACCACAAATTAGACAACCAGCTAATGTTAGTCAACCCTTCGACCCTTCGCGTTGCTCCCTGCTGCTGTGGACTACTTCCCTGGAAGAAGAGCGGGCAGCAGCCTGGAAAACTGACCTTCTGTTGGAGGCTGTGGCGGCTCAAGTCCAGCCAGCACAAACTCCCCAGCGCCGGGTGTCACAGTGGGTTGGGTGCCAGCAGTAGTGACGGGGGTTTCCGCTGGTTGGATTCGAGTTGCTGTGGCCACTGACTAGGGGTCCATCTCTCAAACTGCTGTCCACTCTCCTCTGAGCAAGATGCTCTACGGCAGTGGGGAGTGAGATGGAGGACACACCGTGATTTGAGGCTCTAGCTAACGTCACCTACATAAACATGAACTTGAGGCTGCAGATGTGACCCTTCGGCTCCAGTTAACAGAAGGCTAAACTTTTAGCAACGTTTTCTCTCTATCTCTGAAACTCTTCGCTGATATTGACACATGTTGTGTTTGGTTCATTGTCAGACTCTCTTGTAGAATCTGATAAGAAGTCCATCTTCATGTTTTTGGATTTCTTTGTAGTGTAGACCGTTGTTGTCAATGCTGGACAGCTAACAGCTAATAGGAGCTCCCTCCCTCTGAAATGGCCTGTGATCGGCCAGAGTCTCCCATCACATGCTAGATTTTTTAAAGTCTAGTTTTCTCTCAGACTACTTGAATCACAATATGGTCAAATATTTATTGTAATTTTTGCTCAATAATGCCAAAATCAAACTGCCTACCCCAGCTTTAAGTGTCACCCTGATTTTAAAGCATAAAAAACATGACAGTAAAATACAGATATGTTGTCAAAGTGTCCTTAGCTGCAGTGCACTTATGATGGAGATGAGGAGGAGATCATGAGTCCGGACGTCACCCACATCGTCGCAGAGGTGGAGAACAGCGTCCACACACAGGTTAGTGAGAGATTTACATGCTGCCAAAACATTTAAGACCTTTACATCCAAAAGCACGACAATAAGAGATGAGGAAAAGCATAATTTTACTGTCTGATCTGTGTGAACCAGGAGCTCCAGGATCTGGTGCGTCAGTACACTCAGGCTGTCCCCGTGCAGAAGGACTGGTTGGAGTCCTGCTTCTCCAAACAACGAAAAGTCGACACTGCTCCGTTCCTCCATCTGCTCAGATAACACTGTGTTTCACTGTTTTTTTAATCTCTCTTTTTTTAAACTTTCCTTTTGGGTCGAGCTTGAATGGACTTGCTTGAAAATACTTAAAATGATATCAGAGCAATTTGCACTCAGTGGCTTATAGTTAGTTTATTTTTATTTATGTGTCATGCAAAACATCTGGCCCAATCTACATACATCTTCTGGGAATATATAAATAAATATAAAGAGCAAAAGTAATGCAGTTAACTTGGGCTGGGCGATATGACCAATGTGTGTGTATTTACAGGCTGAACGGTGATACACAATATATATCTCAGTATTTTCTACAAAATGGGCGACATGTTTTCAGTTGCAAGTCAAATCCACATTTGAGATGTCAAAAGCACTTTTATGAAAACAGACGTGATCAAAATAAAATGTAAAGACAGGGATTTTATTCCCCCTGTTTGAAAATTATGAAAAAAATAAATAGCAGGGCACTAAACTATAACATGAGTATAAAAGTATCCAGTAGGCCTAAATCCATTGTAGTTTGGAACAATCAGAAATCTTTGCGGGCAGAGTTAAAACATTATTTTCCATCTGTTGGGCTTTTAAATTAATCTTTTCATTTTTATTTTGCACAGAGCATCAACAGAGAGGCAGAGGGAGGGAAGGAGCGAGAGACACTTTGTCCTCGTTATATACGTTCTATATATAAAATGTCTCTGCTGTCGATGCATTTTTTTTTTTTTTTTTTATTAACACATCTGTCGCCTGCATTCAGGCGCTGTCTCCATATCACACATTAGACCACAGCTACCAAGAAGAAGAACAGCAATGCACTTCGAGCCACCTCAAGCTACTTCTTGCCTTAAGATATATCAATATATCGTACGTAGTCATTACATTGCCCAGCCCTACAATTAACACATTATAAAGCAGGGTGAGAATTAAAAGAGACCTCACAATATATGATATTATCAAGATACTCCAGTCATGATACAGTATCACTGCAATTTTTAACATTTTGAAATATGCTGAGTATTGCAGTAGCATATATTGTGATTTATTATGTTGTTCAACTACGCATTATGTCCGCCAAACTTTGTCAGCAACTGTGTTATCTGATAAGATACAAGTTTTCTGTCTGTTCATTTCACGTCAGTCATTTTATCTGCTGCAAAAATGTTTCTAGAGGACTGAAAATGCACTTGATTTTATTGTACTAGTAGGCGGCTGGAAGTTGCAATATTAGTAATTTATGTAATAAAAAAAATCAATACTTTGCGACTGTGTATATTGATACAGTATATATATATATATCACCCTCCCCCTAATCAGTCCTTCTATTTTCATCCGCTCATCCGGGGCCTAGTCGTGGGGGCAGCAGGCCAAGTAAAGCACCCCAGACATCCCTTTCCTCTGACCCCAAGATGTTCCAGGCCAGACGGGATATGTAATCCCTCCAGTGTGTTCTGGGTCTGCCCCGGGGCCTCCTACCAGTGAGATGTGCCTGGAACACCTCTAACAGGAGGTGCCCAGGAGGATCCTGATCAAATGCCCGAACCACCTCAAGTGACCCCTTTTGACGCGAAGGAGCAGCGGCTCTACTCCGAGCTCCCTCCGGATGTCTGTGCTCCTCACCCTATCTCTAAGGCTGAGCCCAGACACCTTTCAGAGGAAACCCATTTCGGCCACTTGTATCCACGAACTCATTCTCAGTCACTACCCAGAGCTCATGACTACAGGTGAGGGCTGGGATGTAGATGGACCAGTATATCAGCTCCCTCTTCACCATGACGGTCCAGCGCAGTGCCCCCTTCACTGCAGGAGCCGCACCAAGCGCTCCATTCTACCCTCACTCGTAAACAAGACCCAGAGATACTTGAACTCCCTCACTTGAGGCAGTAACTTAACCCCAACTCAAAAGAACCGGTGGCACGGTGGTGCAGTGGTTAGCACTGTCGCCTCAGAGGGTTCCTGGTTTAAACCCAGGGTGGGGGAGCCCTTCTGTGTGGAGTTTGTATGTTCTTCCTGGGTCAGTGTGGGTTTCCTCCACAGTCCAAAGACATGCAGGTTAATTGGTGACTCTAAATTGTCCGTAGGTGTGAATGTGAGAGTGAATGGTTGTCTGTCTCTATGTGTCAGCCCTGTGATAGTCTGGTGACCTGTCTACCCTGCATCCCAGAAATTAACTCTAAAGAACTGCTATAAAACTATGGTTTATCCTGATACAGTCATCTCACAGGTATTCTCTGAGTAACCTGCTCATCTAAATGTTTCATATGTGAACAGGATCTTTGTGCATCATCTGGATTATTGAAATCGACAAATGTTTGTATCTTTCAAAACAAACTCCTGCACAGTTCCCAATAAAACACGGCAAACAAAACTAATTGTACAAATCTGATTTTCTTCCAGACTAGCAGCACTTGTAGTTATAACACTTAGAGGTACAACACCAGATCTGAGCTGGGCACACTTTACTTTCTATATAAATTAAATAATTCTTAGTGTGACGTTCATGTTTCATCATCTTAAATAAATGAAAGCAGTTTGGGTTTAATCCATATATCAACAGCTCATAGCTCTTTGAGTACACACATGTTCTCTGAACAAATAAATGTCGAGCTTTTATATTTATAAATGACACAAGGAGTCAATAAAGGAACTTCACAGTGTGGGAGGTTATTGACACTGGTGCTGCCTGGTTACAGTTGACTCAGTTAACTAATCAACCGCAGCCATAAAAACACACACACACACACACACACACACACACAGGGTAAAAGGTGGAGTCAGTCTTTGGGGCGGTGCTCAGCGGCAAACTAAAGAGCAAAGTGCTCTCGTGCGCCAATAGTTTCTCATCTGTCTCGCGGAGACGACATCAAGGACCAATATACATTTATATTCACCTAAAAATCATTACTGCTTTTTTTAAAAATTACTTTTTTTTAAAAAGGTAAATATTTGCCGGCATTTTTGTCGAGGCTGACTCACCTGAAGGAGGCTCGAGACTTTGCAGCAGTGACGGTAAGTTACGTCAACTATTACACTCCACTTACAAAACATGTTACCTGTTTATTTACTTCGACATGTAGCAAGCACTTTATTAAAGGGTTTATATGTATTTCTAATGCCTTGAACTAAACATTAGGTCACACATGTTTGTCATTGGGTCATAAAAACTTAATTTTAAGAAGTTTTGAGCCTTAAACTGAAAACGTGAGCTGGTGTGAAAGTGTCTATGTTATGGAAATACAGCTTATACTGCAGTTTACATAGATACCAGTAATGTTGGCCTCAAAATGTATGACTGGGGGTGTATTGTCTTCACCTGTGTGCTAAATTGCATGAAGTCAGCACGGAATAAAAGGTAGACGGAGACATATCTGGGTCAGTCACAGTGGAAAGTGCAAACAGTGTGTGCGCGACCACAGAGGCTTTTAATGAGTGTATTTACAGTTACAGGAACTATCAGGGGTGTATGGTAAACACACTGCGTTTTTATTACCCGACAGTCATGTTAAGTAGCTTTGTTTTATACTGAGTTATATTTAGAGAAGGGAAATTAATATATGTGGCTCTGAAAATAACCTTCTGTCAAAACTGGCATGTGTGAGGTGATGTAATCACTACAGGAAAGCAGTGTCACATGGTGTTAAACACTGTTTGTGGGAAGTGTGTGTATATTATTATAAGTGATGCCTTGAAAAGTCCAGTGGGGGTATGGCTGTGAATTATCTTTCATCATTACTAAGAAATCCAGACACAAATGTTTATCTTTTGGAATTTTTGTGGTTTGATTTTCCATCTGAGCCTTGTTTCTGTCTGTGAGAAGCATCTTTTTTTTTTTTTTTTAATTTCCACATGTATGTTGATATGTCTCCCGAGTATTTAACCACCAAACATTTAGAGAAAAGTCCCCTGTGTGGGAGACACTTTAAATGTTGCTCTCATGCGAATGCAAAGCAGCAGCAGAAGCGTGGGCTGTTAGAGCTCCACTTAACTCTATTTGTTGATATACAAAAATGAAGCTGTTGTACTTTAAGACATTTTTCGCCTGTCCAGTTTTAATTGTTTTAAATGTGTTCGACAGAATTTCAGGTGCATCTTAAACTGGACACACATGGATGTCAGCAGGAGGCCCAATGATGCTCCCCACTTCAGTGTTTGCGGCATCAGCACCCAATAGGTGACAAGAGATAACACTGTCATGAAAAGCAGCGTGCTTCCACAAGTGTTTTAATTGTTCTGTTTATATGCAAATGTTTTCATACGAATGTTTTCATCAACCAGCCGCAGTAGATCTCTCACCCTGATAAGATATAATGAAAGGACAGTAACTGTTACACACCTCAGAATGCAATAAGAGCGAAACAGCGGTTCCAAGAATTTTGTGTCATTATTACCCTCACTCTGTTATTTAATTTGATCTATTATATATTTTTATTATTATCATTATAACATTTCCTCCAATGGACGACAATATATGATCCATTATTTATTCATTTATTTTGGATCAAGTCTTTTTTACATATTTTTCTTAATTTAATTTACTCAATAACTTAATTTTACATAATTTTATTTCACTGTCTCCATCATAGACCTTTTAATAGAGATGTATGACTCATCTCCACGTCCTCCCAGGGGACAAAAATGAAGCCAAAATATCCCGAGTATGGCTCCTGCAGTCTTGCGCTGGTGACGTCATTTGGAGCCAGAGTCCGTGCAGTAGCAACCTCCGTGGTATCGGGTTCCCGCCCATACACCCATCAAACCAATCGCAAGCAGAGCTGTTAATCGCAGGCACACACAGCTGTTAATCATGATGTCAACCCCCCCCCCCCTTTTTTTATTTAGTTAGTTAGTTATTTTTGGCTTTGACAGTCTAAGCGTGAAAGGGGAGATGGCATGCAGCCAAGGGCCTCAGGCTTTAATCGACTCTCCGCTGGAAGGACGTTGTCTTTGCATATGTGACACCTGCTCTACGTGCTAAGCCACCAGGAGCCCCAAACTCTCTTTTTATAGCTTCAAGTAACTAATTTAAACCAAAAATATCAGAAAAATAAACATATGGGTTTATAAACTACCTGAAATGACAAAAAACACCTTTAATATTTTGACTCTTTAATTTGGTCCATGTCCCATGGGCTAATGCTGTGATCCATTTACGTTGCTACGAGTGATGAGACTCAAGATGATGTCGTAAAATGTCCTAACTTCCTGTTTAAATTGGCGGTACGCGTCCTTGTTTGCGTTTGTACCATTTACGACCTAAACGTATACAAAGATGGATGCCTCCAAGAAAGCAGTCGTTGCTATTGCAGTAGCGGAGCCTTTATTATTAGCACCACTGCTAGCTACTTTCACCAGCACCAACGGATAAACAACACATACACGACATTCCACGCACAACAACACATCATAAAGCATTCCCATAAGGCATTATAATGTGTACGAGTAATTTAAATGAAGTCTCAAATTTGCCAAACAGTAAAAATAATAGTAAAGAGCAGAGCCACTTATGGTAAATATAGGGTGCAGCCATCTTTGCTTTCGTCAGTTTTTCATTGTCCGCTGAGCTGGTACGAGACAACTACTGGTAGAACCGCCTCAAAGAGGCGTGTCATGTCGTGTCACTGTGTAATTTTGCACAACTTCCTGTCTTTCCTACCGTCTTACTAGCGGAGCTGTAAGATCTATATGGAGCGGGCCATAACATGAAGGGGGCGGGGTCTATGATCTGTACTGCAGCCAGCCACCAGGGGGCGATCGAGATGTTTTGGCTTCACTTTTGGGGAGCTGTCATGTCGTCTATCTTTATTATACAGTCGCAGTCCAAATTATAAATGTACCGCCGGTGACTTGCAAACATGTCACATTTGTAAAAAAACAAACTTCATTTTTAAGTACAGTGAATTTCTGGCACAGAGCTTTTATTTTGAAGCGCTGTTTCCTGCTGTAGAGTGAGTCACTAATGGATAGCTGCTTAACAGGGGCAGCAAAATAACTCGACAACATGGCCCACCTCAAGTATGACACTGAATGTGTTAAAGTGTGTGGACCTTGGACTAATGACTAAGGAGAAATCTGTGGCTGGTCCAGTTGGGAACCATTGATCTATACTCTTCACGTTTAGAGTTATTTAACCATGTATATTTACTTGCCTGAAAACGAGCATTAAAACAAAGACACTGAAGTACTGACTCATGGATGAAAATTCCACTCTAAAAATAAATAATGTTTCTCGCTCACAGTCACGTCAGCCAGTTGAGCAGATACTTGAACAGCCACCACAACACGCCTGAAGAGGACGATGAGACCATGAGCACAGAGGAGCGAGAAGCCAGCACACTCCACAAACCAGACTCGACCCCTAACCCTGATGGCCACCGCCGCCCTCCAGAGCACGCCGTCTTCTCCGACCACTCCCTGTTCAGCACACAGAGGTTGGGCAGAGAGCAGGAACACAAACACACTCTCCCTCACCCTGGCTTGAGCTACGGACTCTACCAGCCTCCCCGCAGCTTACCTGCCGGGTACAGCCAGCCCACTCCGTTCCCCAGCCAGGCCGATAGCGCATGGCTCCACCCGAGCTTCGCCAGCAGCTGGACGGGGTATCCCAACAGCCTGCCGTCCTCTCTAACCCAGAAGGACTGCTCCAGCTGTTCTGGCGATAGCTGCCTCTCAGGGTACAAGTTCTTATCCCTCCCTGGCCAGCACAGCACCAGTATGAGCACCTTAGAGCAGCCGCTGTCTCTCTGCTCCAATCCGCCTTCAGGCAACTTGTGCCACCATACGTTGTCTCCGTACTCGTGTTCGCCCCAGGGAGCTGCCTGCTGTGCACAATGCCCTGCAGATGCCTTCAACAGGGGGCCTGTGGCCAACAAACCTCCCTGGCCTCAGTACCACCCAGCGTACGGCCCGTACTGTAAGTCAGCTACTCTTTTTATTTGACTTATTGGGGGAGACAAATGCACATGTTCTAGGTAATCTGTAATCTACACCTATGCACACACACATGCTGTATGGAAGTGAGAAAACAATGACACGAGCAGTAAATCATTGTTGTGTTCATCCTGCTGCAGTATCATTAGCAGGAAGCCTTTAAGGGATTCTTTTCTTTACTCTTTAGATCCAGGCGCCTGCAGACTTCCTGGAGCTGGATACACACACATGTGAGTTTTTATTATGATCCTGCATCACAGCAGACATATTAAAGCAGCTCCGCTCACATTGCATGTTCTAACTTATCCTTTAACTCCATGCAGCGGCCACAACGTGCCAGCTAAAGAGAAGCAGCCCCCTCAGAGCACCTCGCTCTCTCTGGAGCAGAGTAAGTGTCGAGCTGACGGCCTGCAGATAAGAAGATTATTCACCGAGCTGCTGCTCCTTTCATTACTTAATCATTGCTCTTGAATACAGGGAGGGTGTTTGTGACTTATGAAGCGGACAACGACAAGCACGTCAATGAGATCATCAACTTTGTTGCTCTGCTGCGACACAATGGCTTTGACACGCATGTATGTCTGAAGGTTTTCCTTTTATGTTTTCTCACAGGAGCTGTTGAGTAGGTGTTTGTAAGAGAGTAAACCTTCTGACTGATGTCTTTATGTGTTTCAGATTGATATTTTTGAGCAGCAGTTCAGGAGCATAAGCAAGATAGACTTCATGGAGCGGTACCTCAGTGAGGTAAAAAAAAAGAAGCACTTTTTATATGATAATCTGGCCGACTGGGGAAGTTGTTGCATCATCTTGAGCTCTTTTTCTTCCTGCAGGAGTGAACATGTTTTATCAAGCAGTTTAATAGCACAACTGTGACAGCATCTCACAGACAAGTTGAGCGTTAAACAAGCAGTGACAGTTCTGTTGTCCCCTCAGAAAGAGTACCTGATCATCATCATCATCAGTCCCAAGTACTACGAGACAGTGACGGCCTCTCCTGTCGGCCTGGAGAACGACGAGAGGACCTTCAACACCGTCTACATACACAAACAGGTTCACAGCTACTCCTCAGTCCCAACGAAGAAGTATTCACTTTATAATCTTCTTTTGTTTATAACGTTATCTTTATTTCTGTGTTCCATTTAGCTCCAGAATGAGTTCATCCAGAATGGAAGCAAGAATTTCAGGTTTATTCCCATTGTGTTCCCAGGGGCTAAAAAGGTGAGTTTTAATTTCCATAACAGGAAACAGAGTGTAAACTCAAATGCCTCTGCGTAAGCACGTGATTCTCTGTGCTTGTACATATGTACAATGTCACATTACATCTGTTAGATATACACAGAGCAACTAAAGACTTTGTATTTTTATCTGTGTTTTAATTGAACCCCAAAACATTCAGCGTCTGACTGGTCTTTCTCTGCTGTGTGTGTTTTTACGATGACAGTGTCACGTCCCAAACTGGCTCCAAAACACACACGTTTATGAATGGCCGCTCCATCGGGATGACATCCTGCGGCGGCTGATGAGGGTGGAGAAGTACAATCCACCTCCTATTGGGGAACTACCGACCATCGTTTCCATCCCCATATAGAGGCCGTCGACCTGAAGACTCAGACTGGACTGAAATCTTTGAAAGAAACTTGCTTTTTGGAGAACTGCTGGTCATTCTTGAGGTGAACGGGGAAACACGAGCAGGATATTTTTATTTTACTTTAGTGTAAGTGTGATGTTAAAGGAATACTTCACCCCCCATTTAACCATTTGTATATCAGTTAGTCACCCTGTGTTGTGTTGAATGATCTCCAAGTGCACGTCACACACTGAGCGAGCCGCCTGTTAATGACGCTGTGGGCTAATGGGCATGTAGCTACTTCCATGTTTCAGATGATACGTCATGTTTGTAGTCGACCAATGAAGATGAGTTTTCATATCACCTTGAGTTCGTCCTTCACCTTCTCAAAATGATCCCACACTTTGGATTTCCTGCCCGACATGTTATTAACTAGCCTGTGGAATAACCGCAGGTACCAGCCCTGGAAATGAACCTGACTCCTGTCTGACTGCTGAGCGTGGACACTTCCTGTGTCTGTCCCTTCAAAATAAAGTCACACATGGTCCAGTGATATAGGTTTGGATTTATTTTGACAAGGTGCAGCTCCTGATAGTTGCACGTTTGTCACGTTGACTAATGACCTTTCTGGTCGACTAATGTTTGGTTGATTATTAGGGGGCAGCCCTACTTCACAGTGAACAAAGAATCCAAAAACAGTGAAAAATTTTGATAGAAAGATAGATAGAAAAAAATTTTATTCATCCCCGAAGAGAAATTTCATAGTCATCACAGCGACATGTGACACAAATACATTAAAACACAGTAAGAACACAACAGCTGCAGACATAGGAGGCTTTGGTGACTAAAAGGAGGTAATTAAATAGACGAATAAATATATGTGCGTGTCAAGTCAGTTGAATGAACCAGTTCTGGCAAAGGCAAATTAATTTTAGAATTTATTGTACTTGGCAGGAATGATCACCTGTGCCGCTCCCTCAGACAGCGAGGTTGGATCGGTCTGTAGCTCTGACTCAGGGAGCTCCTGAGCCTGGTTGGCTTGTCATGGAGGAAGTGCAGTTTTGACCGCTGTCTCTCCACCACCAGCTCCTCTAATGTGTCCAGCTTTGGGCCAATGATATTCCCAGCACAGAAGATGACACGTGCAAGAACAGACTAAACATTTGTAGCATCTTATTACAGACGTTTAAAGACTTGAGCCTTCTCAGAAAGTAGAGCTCATGCCCTTCTTGTAGATGGCCTCTGTGTTGGTGGATCAGTCCTGCTGGTCATTCAGATGAACTCGGAGGTACCTGTAGGTGTTGACAGACTCCATATCGCTGCCACTGATGCAGAATGGCGCAGGTGGGCTCTTTTTCTTCCTAAAGTCCACCACAGTCTCCTTGGTCTTGGCCACGTTCGGTGAAGTAATAGGAGACTGGGTTAAACAACAGCAAAACGGTCTCATTTATCCAGTCGTGTGCTCAGTACTTCCCAAACAGAGAGTCCTTTCCAACAGGGAATTAAACTAAAAGTGTGATTTGTGCTTTCTTGTACCATTCAAATGGACCTGCACATGTATAGCGCCACTGAAAACGCTTTTTACACTTCGAGTCGCAGTCCCCCATTCACACACTGGTGGCCGCACCATTTAAGGCAGTGGTAGACCAGCAGCTCCTGTGTTCAGTGAGGTGAAATTACCATTTTTGTCAATGGAGTCTGGCTTTGACGAGAGCATAGATAAGTTTCACTTTTAGTTAAGTTCCACATCGCAAAGGCCTGACTGTTTGGAAAGTCCTGAGCATACGACTGGATAAATGTGACTCAGATTATACTGCACGAGCTGTGTGAGATTGATTGACTGATTTCACTTTGTTGTCAGATTTTCTTTTTTAAATTTGTCTTCAAAAATTAGATCTACAAATGTGATCTACTGTAAAATTTCACTTAGTTTTTAAATCACTGAACTCAACAGGCTTATGTTTGGGACAGGCCTTTAAAGCCTTTTACACCAAACTGTTGCTTAGCAAAGATGGGAAATTAGATAAATATGTCCGATTAACTTTCACTATCTGTACTCTGTAAGACAAGAATAGTACCACTGACTCAGATGAGGATTAAGTTTGTAAATGAATGTTTCGATGTAGTTTTGCTTTTGCTAAAATTCGGCCCCATGGCTCTCACCGTTTGTCTGTTTATGAATTTACCACACAGGCCTGCGAGAAAAACAAAGACTTCTTCATGAGCTCAGTGCAACAGAGGGCAAATATCTGATATATAAATGATCATACAGGGCGTGACGTGTTCCTTTAAGGGTGCTGTGTGAACTTCTTTCCTAGGATGTGTTGTGTAAGTGTAATCAGTGCCTTTAAATTCCACATAACTCACATAAAAGTGCCAGTTTGGATGTGAGATGAGACACATTTTGCTCTCTGCATCTTGTCAGTGTGCACTGTGCTGCATGTTTCAACCTTTGATGTTTACTGGTGCTACTCCAAGTTAATTACTTTTACAGCCTGACAAGTACAATGTTTATTCTTTGAAAACATAATTTAAAAGCCAGGGTTCATAAAATGTGGACACATATGAATGTAAGTGAGATGTTTTTCATATTTAATTGGGACTCACGTGTGCACGTGGACTGTAATTAAACAGATGACATATGATGAATGGTGTGATGACTGTTTGTGGAGCTGTCATTTATGAGAAGTAAACACTGACAGCGGTTCACGCTGCCTCAGCCGTGTTATCTTTCTTATTTCCGGGACCGTCTAATGCAAACAGCAGCCCAGCTGCATGGACTTGCTGTTTTATTTTGAAGTGTAGAAAAACAGATGATGCTTTATAAAAAAACTTTTGTTTTTTACGACACTTTGAAGTCGTATCAAAACTTTTCTTTTTTGGTTTTGTACAACTGACGAATCAGTCATCAGAATTATACATTTATGTATTAAATTATGGAGAAAATGTTTTTTTTTAATGTACTGATAAGAAGTTGTCTTCACTGGTAAACAGGGTGCTGATTTCCTGATTGCTTAGAAGGCCACATCGTTCTGGTTAACCACGAGAGCAGCTGCGATGTCACTGGCAGATTACCTGATGTCAGTTTTTTTTTCAAGTTGACTTTTACAGTGTGCTGAAACTAATTTAATCTCTGAAACCAACATAGAGCGGCAGGAAATTACATGAATCATACATTATTTGTAAAAAGAAATAACAAAATGGTTGCACTGGAACCATTCTTGGTGGATTAGCTGTAAAACAAACGTCAAAAGTAATTTGTAATAAGACCGTAGGGCTGTAGAGTGCATTTACAGGTGTTTACAGGTGATAGCGTGTAGAAAAAACAAACTTGTCCCCATGCTGACAGTCTCCTCTGCAACGCACATAAATCAGTGTTTGTGAAGCAAATATGACAGTTAACCACAGACAAGCAGAGGCCTGGGACCAGTTTTGCCTGCAGGGCTTCGTGGGTATTTTTCTGAAATGGCAAGCTGCATTTTTCTGTTTGAGAATGACACAGGAGAATGTGGAGGTTTAGGTATGCATTCATGTGAACAACAGATCTTCCAACATGCTCGTTGTGTTGACGGTTTGTGCCACTTGTCTCGCTGCACTCAGGAGCAGTGGTGGAATGTAAACTAAGTACTTGTACTCAAATACTGTACTTAAGGAAAAATTCGAGGTACTTGTACATTACTTGAGTATTTCGATGTTATGCAACTTTATATTTCTACTCCACTACATCTAAGAGCAAAATTCTGTACTTAATACTGCAGTACAGTTTTACTTACTTTTCAGATCACAGTTTTTCATCTCCTTCCTGTCCAGTTTACTTGTAGTGGAGTATTTTCATGGTGTTATAGTTGTACTTTTACTTTTTTTACTAGTTAAAAGTTCAGTTTTAAGATATCTGTGAAACAGTTTTGACGCATTACAAATATTCTAACAGGTGGAAAAGAAATTAACTGATATCTATAATTAAATTAAATCAGTTTTGAAAATATCACTATTATAGATATTAACAGTTGCATCTCCAGTATGTTCCACACATCAACAGGCGTCTCATTATTAGTCGTAGATCTCATCCATTACAATTACAACTAGTCAAAATTAAATTATGGATATGTCGACTTGGGTTTATCACACGTCAAAACTGAAGTCTTGACATCTGTAATTGATTGTGAATATAAGTCAGTGGTACAAGTTGACTAGTTGTAATTAAATTACAGATAACTTACAGTGAACATTTTCTCTAGTACGAAATTAATTTTGTTTTTCTGTTTTTTTAAGATGATTATTTTAGGCAGTTTGCCTTGAATTGATATTACATCTGAAAAATGACATGCAGCAAAGGGTGGCAGGCTGGAATCAAACCCGCACACTCTACCAGGTGAACCAGAGGTTGCCCCAGTAAGAAATTAACTGTTGATATCAAGAACTGACATCAACATTTTCACTAGTGAGAATTAAGCTATTAATATCATTAATTAGAAGTGCAACAAGTCAAAATTACACAATGGTTATGTTAGCTTGGTATTATAACACGTTAAAACTGAATTACAAATAGCTGTAATTAAGTTTGTATAGAAGTCAAGAGTGAAAGTTGACTAGTTGTAATCAAGTTGCAGATATCAACATTTCCACTATTAATACGTTAATCGTTGGTATCAATAATTAACATTTTGACTAGTGAGAAATTACTTGTAGACATCTTTCGCTAAAATTGCTGCTGGTCAAAATTACATATAGATATGTTAGCTTGGAGTTAGTCAGAATTAAATTATGGATACCTGTACTTAAGTTTGAAAAGAAATCAATGGTAAAAATGGAAAAAATTAGTTGTAATTACATTACAGATATCTACAATTAACATTTCCACTAGCAAAAAAATAATTGTTGAAATCAAGAAATAACATTCTGACTAGTGAGAACTGAATTGTAGACATCTTTAATTAGAATTGCTACGAGTCAGAACTAAATTTTATATATCTAGCATCCGTTTACGATATTTGTAATGTAAGAACAATTCTAGATATCTACAATCAACTTTGCCACTGTGAGAACTGACTTGTTGATATCAATAATTAGGATCGCAACTAGTTAAAATTACATTCTGAATATGTCGACTTGGAATGATAACACGTCAAAATTGAGTAGCAAATGACTGTAATTGAGTTTGGATATAAGTCAATGGTAAAAGTTGATTAGTTGTAATTAAGTTGCAGATACCTACAATGAACATTTCCACTATTAAATGAATTGTTGATATCATTAAAATTTTGACTAGTGAGAACAGAGTTGTACAAGTCATTCATTAGAAATTTCATGATATGTCGACTTGGAATTACGTCAAAATTGAATTATAGATAGCTGTAATTCAGTTTGAATAGAAGTCAATGGTAAAAGTTGACTAGTTGTAATTAGTTGTAGATATATACAATTAACATTTCCACCAGTGAGAAATGAATTGTAAATATCTTTAATTAGAACTGATTCTAGTCCAAATTATATTATGAATAAGTTGGCGTGAAATCCCAAAATTTCAGAATAAATTATAGTTATATGTACTTATGTTTGAATAGAAGTCAATGGTAAATGATGACCACTTGTAATTAGGTTACACATATCTACAATAAACATTTACACTAGTAAGAAATTCATCCTTGATAGAAATGAATTGTCGATATCTTTAATTAATTGAATTCTTGATATCTGTACCTGAAATTGAACGTAAGTCAATGGTGGAAGTTTACTGGTTGTAATTACATTGCAGGTATCTATAATTAACATTTACACTATTAAGAAATTAACTGCTGACATCAAGAATTAACATTTTGACTAGTAAGAAATGAACTGTAGACATCTTTGATTGCTACTAGTCAAAATTACACTATACATAAGTTGACTTGGAATACAAACTAGTCAAAAAGCAATTGTTGATACCTACAGTTTTTATTAGCACTACCGATTAAATGTTAACAGGGCTTGTCATGTTGAGGCAGAGCTCCAGCAGAACAACATTCAGCCACTCCTTCAGCTTCTAGCGGCCTGTGTGGAAAGGCTCAGACAGGATGTCATATCAAGATAAGCCGCTGACACAGCCGCCTTACTGCTGTGTGGTAGGACTTCTCAAGAATCGGCAAGACTGAAAATGGGTCATCGCAACCCGTTTGTGGTTAGAGAAAAATCACGTGTAACATCGTGACACACTTAAAGAAAATGTCTGTGTGTGCAGAATATGTTCTTCATCCCAGCAAATGAATCCTGGTCAGAATGATAAACTGATTAAAAAGCCAAGCGTCGAAACGTGGTTTAATGGTTTTATCTTCACAAGAGGTAACACTGCAGATGTTCATACAGACATCATAAAAAAAATCTGAATACAGTGTTTCATATATTCATCCATATATTGAAAAGTACATGAAATAATATTAATTTTAATAACATAACAACAAAAGGACAATGACATCTGTAATAAAAGTGGATTACAAAGTGACATTTTATGTAAATAACTCTTAAGAATTAGGTAACAGAAATCAGACAATAGTTCAATTTAACTGTATGTAAAAACATTGAAGTGCTATTCGTTCAAAGCTACAAAATACACTTAAAAAGCAGGAAGCGTTTTTTTTTTTAATTTCCTTCAAGGAAAAGTACTATAAAATAAGTTACAGTACAGTGAATTTGTCCAAACCGACTTTTGTTCCCGTCTTCCAGCCTTTTGTAAGCACAAACAACAGAAGTAACTCATACAGGAGTAAAGAGATACCGTTTCCCTGTGAGAGGCGTCTTCTCCAAAAAGGAAACAAACAGCCGCGCTGTTGTCGATAACTGTGTCTAGTGTGTTCATGTTTGTAAGAATAGCCGCGCAAACAAACAAAAAAAAAAAAAAAAGTGAAACCTTCTAATCTTCAACATGATCTGCGTGTCACCCTGCCCGCGTCCTTAGTAGAAAGAACTTTGTACTTCATGAGCTCAGAAAATTAGACAAATACTTCATGTTTAGTCACATAATACAGAGGCAAGCTCTCATACATCGTCAGCTGGCAAAGGAGGTATGTTGAACCTTGGTCTGGTGAAAAAAGCCATCTTCTCTCTGCAAACACAGAAAACAACTTATTAAAACACACATACTAGCGTAGTTTGTAAAATTAAAGCCTGTTATCCAGCACTGCTACACATAATATGGGTTGTTACTTTATGTCGTATATACAAACATACTGTAGATCTCGACCTGCTGCCAACAAAAATGATTTCATTGTTCTATTTTACTCTAAATTGGATGATCATTTATAAAACGAACATCATGCTGTACTGAAAAAGACGTAAAACTAGAGATTGAGACCATAAATTCATAAATCAAGTGAGAAGTAAGGCCATTTTCTCGTAGAGTCCTTTAGCATTTGCCGATTTTTTTTTTTTTGCAACCACTGACGCCCTGCTGACTATTAAGACACCTCGTCACTGGCTTCACTGTTCAAACCTAGAGGCTACATCAGCACCACCTCGTCCAGACAGTGTTGCATTATGGGTTTCTTCCTTGCAGCCTTAAAGGTACCCTGTGGAGCAGTGTTTTTGTTGAGTGAGTCCGAAACAATGCAGGTCTCAAAATTAAACAAAATATATGGTGTGCTAAGGTAAGAGAGTAAAAAAGTGCACTGGACATGTTTGACGCACCTCAAGGATACAGAAGCGTTTTTGTGATGAACACCGAATGTAAACAAACTTTGCTTGTTCCACAGGGACCTTAAAAGGTTACTAGGCAAGCCGGTTTCTTCAAGCCTGCAGCCCAGTGTGACCTACGGTGACTCGAAAACTTGTTTTGCTGTGAGGGAGGAGGTAAATTACTAGCAAACATTAGTTGACATTTTTAAGACATACTGCACTATGACTTTTTTATATTTACTATTTTTTTATGACATGCTATACATTTTTTTTGACATTTTCACGTCATACTATACTATGACTTTTTTTTGGACATTTTCACGTCGTACTATACTATGACATTTTCACGTCGTGCTATACTATGACCTTTTTTTATGACATTTTCAAGTCGTACTATACTGACCTTTTTTATGACATTTTCATGTCATACCATACTATGACCTTTTTTATGACATTTTCACATCATACTATACTATGACCTTTTTTATGACATTTTCACATCGTGCTATACTATGACATTATTTATGACATTTTCACATCATACTATACTATGACATTTTCACGTCGTGCTATACTATGACCTTTTTTTATGACATTTTCACGTCGTACTATACTATGACCTTTTTTATGATATTTTCATGTCATACCATACTATGACCTTTTTTATGACATTTCCACGTCGTACTATACTATGACAATTTTTTGACATTTTCACGTCGTACTATACTATGACCTTTTTTATGACATTTTCACATCATACTATACTATGACCTTTTTTATGACATTTTCACGTCGTACTATACTATGACCTTTTTTATGACATTTTCACATCGTACTATACTATGACATTTTTTTGACATTTTCACGTCGTACTATACTATGACCTTTTTATTGACATTTTCACATCGTACTATACTATGACATTTTTTTGACATTTTCACGTTGTACTATACTATGACATTTTTTTGACATTTTCATGTCGTACTATACTATGACCTTTTTTATGACATTTTCACGTCGTACTATACTATGACCTTTTATTTAACATTTTCATGTCATACCATACTATGACCTTTTTTATGACATTTTCACGTCGTACTATACCATGACATTTTTTTGACATTTTCACGTTGTACTATACTATGACCTTTTTTTGACATTTTCACGTCGTACTATACTATGACCTTTTTTATGACATTTTCACGTTGTACTATACTATGACCTTTTATTTAACATTTTCATGTCATACCATACTATGACCTTTTTTATGACATTTTCACGTCGTACTATACCATGACCTTTTTTATGACATTTTCACGTCGTACTATACTATGACATTTTTTATGACATTTTCACGTCATACTATACCATGACCTTTTTTATGACATTTTCACGTCATACTATGACATTTTCACGTCATACTATACTATGACATTTTTATGACATTTTCACATCATACTATATGTAGCAAACCCATTTTGTTTTGGTGCTTGCTGTTTCTCGTTTTGGTCACCAGAGGGCAGCTTGCATTGTTTGCAGGTCAATTTTGAAAAAACAAATATCTGCTTTAGATGAATTTTTGACATGATTTCTTTAAAATATAAATTACATGATTTGTGTTGCTATTAAGAAGATGTAATTTCATTCATTTTTATCTGTATATTTTTGCCCGTTTTGGAGATAATGGTTCCGTTTTTAAACAGTGAGATTTTATTTTGAAGACCATTACTTCCTACTTCCTTCCTGTGTTGTACTGCCGAACAAAACAAAGCCACTTGACTACGGAATGAATGGTAAAACGGTAAAGATTCAAGGTAAATAAAGGAAAATAAAATGGCAATGGCAACTTAATGATAAAAACGTCGAAGGCTGAGTGTATTTTGGCAACCCCCCGAGGAGGCATGAGGTTGGTGTGTGTTGTGCCTGTGGTGATTATTTTCTTACTTTATGATTTGTGTCAAAAGGTATGCTAACTCTTTTGCCCACCTGTCTGGTGAATTGGCGGTGTATTGCTTGGTATAATGTTGAGTTGTCTGAGAAAGTACTGTGATCATTTACCATTTGCTATGGACAGAAGTGGAAACAGAAATGTGATTGCTTTGTTTTCTTCGTTTTGTTAGTTCTCACGTTGGTTTATGGAGCTGGTTTTGTGGAACAGCAATAAACGTTAAAACCATCAGTCGAGTCTCTTACCATCTTTCGGAGGGTATGCTACACTATTCTGACATTTTTTTGACATTTTCAAGTCATACTATACAATGACATTTTGACATTTTCACATCATACTATGACATTTTTTAATGACATTTTCAAGTCATACTATACAATGACATTTTGACATTTTCACATCATATTATGACATTTTTATGACATTTTAACGTCATATTATACCATGAGATTTTTATGGTATTTTCACGTCATACAATTTTTTTTTATGATTTCCCATAAAATGACTTTTCAATGGAATGTTAAATGACACATTATACTGTCACCTTTTAACGATATTTTATATGAAATAGTGTTATAAGCCACAGGGTTGTGTTTTGTGTTTGTGTTCTGCTTTCTTTCTGGTGTTCATGCAAGTGCTGCCCTTTCTTCTTGACAGAGTGGTTGAGCACACCTGTGCTGTCATCAGGGATGTGCCAGGAAGAGGGAACCAGTAGGTGCCAGTGCGCCAGACGGCAGTAGTCAGGCTGTGTGGGCACGTTGGTTGAAAATCCACTTACCTGCATCTCGAGTGATGGCTTAATAGCATGTTGAAGTTTGTCTATGTTTTTAAAGTTAAACTTGCTGTTCATTTAATTGGTGCAGTTTTCCTGTTCTTTTAGAAAGTAGTTTTCAGTTGAGATCCTTAAGGTCTTTTGTATTCATATTCTTTTTCATTAATTGTAAATAAATTATTTTATTTTGCTCATTATCTGTTTTCCTTGATTCTTTTTGTCAAGTTTAATTCTGTTATTGATCCCCTCATCAACTGGGCTTACCAAAGGAATGTTACACATACTATACTGTGAGTTTTTAAAAAACAATTTAGTGACTTTCTATACTGAGACTTCTTTAATACAATACTATACTATACTATGAATTCTTTTATAAGCTTTATGACCTTAAAAAAAACACACACAAAAAAAAGACGTCATAGTATAGTATGTTATGAACTTAAAAAGTCATAGCGCAATATGTTAGATTATACTATGACCTTATTTTGTTTTTTATGGAATACTATAGTACTTTTTTTTTGACATACTATACTATGACTTTTATGACGTACTGACTTTTTTAGCATTTTTATGACAACCTATACTGTGACTTTTATTTTTTTATTACATACTATACTGTGACTTTTTTTTAATGACATACTACACTATGACATTTTTAAGGATATTTTCAAGTCATACTATACAATGACATTTTGGGATCTTACTACTATTAGTGTCAAAAAAACACAAACACTCTTTTCTGACATTTTCACGTCGTACTATGCTATTACATTACTAATAACATTTTCACATCATACTACATTTACTATTAGTGTCATAAAACATGTCATAGTATAGCATGTTGTCAAAAATTGTGAAAAACATCATAGCATGTCGTCCAAAATCAAGAATAAATGTCATAGTAAAGCATGTCGTCAAAATCATGAAAAAACGTCATGGTATTAGTGACTTTCTATACTGAGACTTCTTTAATACAATACTATACTATGAATTCTTTTATAAGCTTTATGACCTTAAAAAAAACACACACAAAAAAAAGACGTCATAGTATAGTATGTCATGAACTTAAAAAGTCATAGCGCAATATGTTAGATTATACTATGACCTTATTTTGTTTTTTATGGAATACTATAGTACCTTTTTTTTGACATACTATACTATGACTTTTATGACGTACTGACTTTTTTAGCATTTTTATGACAACCTATACTGTGACTTTTGGATCTTACTACTAGTATAGCATGTTGTCAAAAATTGTGAAAAACATCATAGCATGTCGTCCAAAATCAAGAATAAATGTCATAGTACAGTATGTCGTCAAAACCCTGAAAAAACGTCATAGTATAGTATGTCGTCCAAAATCATGAAAAAAATGTCATAGTATAGCATGCCGTCCAAAATCCAAAAAAAATTATCATAGTATAGCATGTCGACCAAAATCATGAAAAAACGTCATAGTAAAGCATGTCGTCAAAATCATGAAAAAACGTCACAGTAAAGCATGTCGTCAAAATCATGAAAAAACGTCATAGTATAGCGTTTCGTCCAAAAATCTGAAAAAACGCCATTGTATAGCATGTTGACCAAAAACATGAAAAAAACGTCATAGTATTATAGCATGTCGTCCAAAATCATGATAAAACGTCATAATATAGCATGTTGACCAAAAACCTGAAAAAACGTCATAATATAGCATGTCGTCCAAAGTCATGATAAAACGTCACAGTATAGCATGTTGTCCAAAGTCATGATAAAACGTCACAGTATAGCATGTCGTCCAAAAACATGAAAAAACGTCATAATATAGCATGTCGTCCAAAAACAAGAAAAAATGTCATAGTATAGCATGTCGTCCAAAAACAAGAAAAAATGTCATAGTATAGCATGTCATCCAAAAACAAGAAAAAATGTCATAGTATAGCATGTCGTCAAAATCATGAAAAAATGTCATAGTATAGCATGTCGTCCAAAATCATGAAAAAATGTCATAGTATAGCATGTCGTCAAAATCATGAAAAAACATCACAGTATAGCATGTCGTCCAAAATCATGAAAAAATGTCATAGTATAGCATGTTGACCAAAAACAAGAAAAAATGTCATAGTATAGCATGTCGTCAAAATCATGAAAAAATGTCATAGTATAGCATGTCGTCAAAATCATGAAAAAATGTCATAGTATAGCATGTCGTCAAAATCATGAAAAAATGCCATAGTATAGCATATTGTCAAAAATCAAGAAAAACGTCGTAGTATAGTGCGTTGTCCGAAAACATGAAAAAAACTCATAGTATAGTATGTCGTCGAAAACCCTCAAAAAATGTCAGTTTAGTATGATGTAAAAATGTCATAGTATAGGATGACCAAAAACTGTCATAAAAAGGATGGGGTGAAAATGTCATAAAAACGTCATAGTATAGCATGTCATCAAAAACCCTGAAAAAATGTCACAGTATAGTACGATGCGAAGATGTATTTAAAAATGTCATAATATGGTATGATCTAAAAATGTCACAAAAAATGTCATTGTATAGTATGATGGAAAATATTGTAAAAACCCAAAAAAGCCTCCATGCTTTGAACACAGATTTGAAACATCAGCACAGTCCTAACCTGAATGTCTGCACAGGCAGGGGCTCCTTCTGGCTCTGCCCCCTCATCTGCAGAACCTCTTTGGAAGCCTTCCTCAACCTCCTCTCTGCCGCCTCCTCCTGACGTTGCTCCTGCTTGCTTTGGCCGGCCTGAAGCAGAACAAAGCAGAGTCAATCGTTGCTGGGACAAGTTTGCGTCTCACGTGGCTCATAAAGTTAACCGTCGCTGTTCCAGTCTCACCTGTCTCTGGGCCTCTCTGAGCAGGCAGCGGAAACGCTCGTCCCTCAGGGCCCAGTGGGGGAGCTCGGTGGTTTCCCTGGCTTGTGGGTCCTCCAGTCTCAGCTTCAGCTCCCTCAGGGCACTCAGCTCCTCCATCAGCTGCCTCTGACGCGTCCTGCAGGCCTGGAGATCCAGCTCCAGGTCCAAGGAGGTACGTGTCGGCTGCTCGGCCAGGGAGGAGCGATACGACTGCTGCTCACACACAAACACACCTCAGAAACCAGAAACACTCCTGTATGTGCAAGATTGAGAAAGAGTAAGGAGACTGTACCTGCTTATATCGCAACGTTCTTCTTTCCAATGTATTCCTGACGAAGGGTGATTTCTTTGGTAGAGTTGAGCTGTCACTGTCGCTGCGGTATAACTGAAAGGAAAAATCAGTCATTTTATGCAGAGAAGGAACTCACAACAACATCGCTGACACCAGCCTGCTGTGAAGACAACTGTGAACATGTTTCTTTTTGAATGTTTGCAGAAACTCACCCTGCAGACATATTGACTACGGGCACCAGGAGAGAACGTCTGAGAGCGAACGATGGTGCTGCTGCGCATGAACGGTGAGGCGTGACCCCAGCGACCCCCCCTGTCTTTGGGCCGGACTCGCACCGGCTCTGGGAACAGGCCTTCTGTCATGGTGGCCTTCTCCACCTGCAACGATAAATCACTTAGTGCCACAGATTCTTATGGTGCTGGTGGATAAAAACGAGCAGCTACTCAGGCTTTACCTTGACTGTGGACAGTTTGCTGGTCGTCTGGTCACAGCGTCCTGCGGTGATGCAGATGCCCTCTGCACACAGGCCCTCCGAGAAAGGAGCCGTGAATGCTGTGCTGTTGCTGCAGCCGCTGTCCACCGACTCCGCCTGCCAACTCCTGCAAAACACATCCATGTGACTTTAACACTAAAGCCCAAATTTATTCATAAAGCAAGTTTAAAAACAACCAGAGTGACCAAAGTGCTGTACAGTGAAAGCACAGAATAGTAAGATCTGAAAATAAAATAATGAAAGATAGAAAATGTCGCCACCTCTCGGACACCGCCTCCACCGGCTCATCCTTCTTCTCCAGCCTCTGCAGCTCCAGCTCCGACTCCCGTTCCTCCAGATGGGTGGTGGTGGTGTTGTTGCGTGACAGCAGAGTGCATACAGTGTCCTGTAATGTCACAGAGCAAATAGTCAAACAGCGTCCATCAAACACTCCTCCCTCCTCAGCGAGAGTTCATGCAGGTTGAAGCTGCAGTGTGAGGGCTGGTTTGGCTCCTGAGACACATTCTTGTCAGTTACTCACACCTGAAGACCGAAGAGCTGATTTACGACAGTAAGAGGAGGAATTCCTCTTTAGGGCAGGGCGTGATTTAAACTTTAATGAATTTAACGTAGTAAATTAATCATCCTATTATCATTTATTTCACACCTCAGGATTGCTGTTGTTTGGGTATGGTGCCAGCAGGTGGGAGCTTCAGAGGACTCTTCTCTAACTCAGGTTTATATTATCTCCTAAATATCTCCTGAGCCGAGCCCTCTGCATTCCTGTCATTCTTACCTGAGCTGTCACAAGATGATGACAGGGATGCGAAAGAAAATAAATCAGTTACACAAAATTATGTTCATTCTACAGCGTGTTAGTTGTTGGATCGACCTTAACAATTTCAGCAACAGGGAAGTGCCTCGACTTATTGTGCACTTAGAAGTTGACCAGAACTACAACCTTTTCCTCCCCTTAACCACAAAATCCTTCTCTGACAGAAAGCCCACCAGGGTTAACGTCTCCAAACACCACTTATTTTGTTGTCTGACTTTCTGTCTGTGCAGAAAGAGTTGTAAATGTGATCATTCCTCCTGCACAGCACCGGGATCATCTGATCAACTTACTGTTTAAATGCTGACTGTGACTGACAGTGGTGGATGAAGCGCTGGAAAGTCACACCTAAGTTAAAGTGCAGATATCTCACCAGGAAATGATTTTGATAGAAGTTAAAGTCATCTATTCGAACATTACTTGAGTAAAAGTATCTGATATTAACTGTACTTAAGTAACAAAAGTAATTCTATAATGGTAAATGTACTCAAGTATTGAAAGTAAAAGTACGAGTGAAAAGCAAGTAATGTACACCTTAAAATGGAGCCTACAAAACAAAATCCAAGTTTTCCATTCATCCCATTTGTCCGTCTGTCCCTTCCTTCCCTATTTCGTAGTAACAAAGATGTAAAAATACAGGAAACTTCATGGAGTAAAAGTTAAAGTTGACAAAAATAATGGCAATGATGATATCCCAGCCTCTGAATTACAGTAAATGACCTTTCTATAAGAGCAATATTCCTAAAATAATTCAGCCTTTAACCAATGGCAGCTCAGGGGAGAACCACGAGTGTCTTCTTTGTGTCAGTTAACCATACAAACACGATTGTGAAAAGTTTTATCTTAATTCATAAGTCAGCTTTCAAACCAACAAAGCAAAAATCAGCTGGTTTAGCAGCTGTTTGTAGCAACTGCAAAAATGTTAACTGAAACAAGCCAATGTGCTACTGCAACACACAGACTGAGCTCGTTGTAAGATAGTTAGCACTGTAGGTAACGTTTTTTTTTTAATCTTTTATCTGAGGTGGATGTGGTGTTTCCAGCTTTGAGAAATGTATTGTAGGCTGTGCATTAGCAACCAAAAAATGACGGTCAATAACTGTTCACTACTCTTGCGCACACTAAGGCCTTAACCTGTCATATAGAGGACAAACTTTTGTTTTTAAGGGGTCGACACTGACAACACGTTTGCTTAAAACTGAACACAACACAGACGATTTTCCAACTATTAGTATTATATACTACTACTATTATAACTATAACATGTCTTTATTTTCATTTTAATGATCGAAATCTGATTTTATGTTCCCTGTAAAACACTTTGGTCAACACTTTTCTCTCCATCTCCCTGAAGCTGATACCTGAGACCACTTTCTATTCATGTTGTCACTCCACACTGCTCTTATTTACTGAACAGGCATACTTATGTGCTCACCATAGCTCTGGGCCTTTGCTCGTCTTCCTGGCCGTCGTGGTGTCTGCGGTGGCCGAGGCTCTTCTGCTCAGGCCTGGGTAACTCCGTCCCGCTCAGCATCTGCACCCGCAGCCAGTGGTAAACCATCTCTGCACTTCCCTCACAGTCAGCCAGGCTCACCTGGGTTGTACCCTGCAGGGACACACACACAAAATATCATTATATCAATGTCAGCAGATCAGTGTTGTGCAACATGTATGATGGAGCCTCTGGGATCTTGCTGAGCTGTCCAGACGCACCAGTAGTTCCTCCTGAGCCTGAGGTCCCAGCGAGCAGACGGACAGCTGCAGGGCGCACACCGCCAGGGCGTTTGCAGGGACAGGAATGCAGAAGCCTTCGTTGAAACTCATCTGGGTCTGCGGCTCCAACGCCGTACAACAGTAAAACGCACAGGCCCTGCCGGCGTCCAGTGGAATCAAGTGCACCTTCACATACCTGGACATCAACAGAGCAACGTCACAATATGAGATACAGACTTGTAAATTAGTGAGTGATGTCCCTACTCTTTATGTCACTGGTTCCTAACTGGTGGGTCGTGGATCCATTCTGAAAGGACCGCAGGTGACTCACCAATATTTTTAAGTCTCTAAAAACACACTTTATTTATAGTACAGTGAAATTCTGGTGCAGAGCTTTTATTTTGAAGTGCTGTTTCCTGCTGTAGAGTGAGTGACTAACAGACAGCTACTTCATAGAGACAGCAACTGAATATATCAAACTGTGTGGACCATGAACTATGAATGGTCCGCGACTGGACCATGTGGGAACCACTGCTTTACGTCACCTTTCTGAAAACACAACTTTTGACTTTCTTGCCGACAGTTAAATGAAACTGATACCCCTCTCATGTCTGCATTATAAATATGTAGCTGTAGCCAGCAGCCAGTTGGCTTCGCTTCACATAAAGACTGTGAATAGAGGGAAACAGCTCGACTGGCTCTGCCCAAATGTCCAGCACATCTAAAGCTCACTAATTAACATGTTATAACTTGTCTGTTACATCTGTACAAAAACTGATGTGTAAAAAGGGAAACTTGTGGTTTTACAGGGTCTAAACCCTTCAGATATCCTTCACCATGAATTTTTCTATAGTAGAAATGGCCATAAAATTAATACTAGGCATGCGGCAAGAGGTTGTTTTTTGTTTCAAAAATAAATCCAATGAAAAATAAAATTATTGTTATTATCATTTTTTTCTGACAATTTCTGACTATTTTGTGGTTAATCTATGGGTTTATTTTGTTTGTTTTGATTTCTTTTTTATTTGTTTGTTTTTTAATTTTTGTTTTGTAGTTTTCCTGTTTTTTGGTTGTATTTTTAATTATATATTTGTTTTACTCTGAAGTAATGTTTGCTCGTGTGGACCCCAGGGAGAGTAGTAGCTACCTTGGGATACCTTGGATACCTTTGGGATCCAAATAGATAAATAAAATTGGGGCCTTAATATCGGACTAAATAAAGAATGAACATAATATATTCATTAGTGAGCTTCAGAGGCAGCGCTGCCAAATTTGACTGACACCAAATAATCACATCAGAGCCCAAAATTCACAGCCTCTGTGGCAAAAGTAGCCCATTCTATTACTACAGACTCGATATCATGTATAGTTTACTTACTGATTTATTTGTAATGCTTAAATTTCATTTTATTTTTGGTATGTTTTTCTTATTACTCATTTATTATCATTTGCATTTATTTATTAGCCTATTTATTTTATCTTTTTTTTAACCATTTATTGTATTTTTGTGTCTCACTTACAAATTTTGTCATACTGAACACTGTACATGTGATTTATTGCATTTTGTATGACTTCAAATACCAATAAAAAGGACCTTGAGCAAAAACAACAACAACAACCAAAAATAGCCCAATTTTCTATTTCAATTCAGGAGAGGGTTGTTTTGTCCATCTCATGTCCAGATGTTTCATCAAAATGATTATGCTTTAATCCTCAGAACTGAAGGTACTCACACTTTGTAGCCATCTCTAACAATAGACCTGTTTAGATTCTTGAGCTGCAGCAGATGTAGTCGGAGAGACTGAGAATTGGACTCCCACCTGTGAACAGGAACAAGTCAAATATGGAGTCAGACACTAACAGGGAATAACTGCAGCACCAGAGTACAGTCTAGACTAATGGTTTACTCACAGCAGTCCCAGCTGGATCTGGGTGGGCTCGCTCACAGAGGTCAGCTCTTTCATGTATGACATCTCATCGGACTCCTCTGCTCTGTTGGAGGGACAACAAAACAAGCAATAAACAAACTGTTAATCTCTCCTGTTGGACACAAACTGAAGATGTTTGTCCAGTTTCTATTTTCTGTCTTTAAGATGATTTAGATTTTAAGATTCATTTCTGAGATCTAAAAATTATTTTTCTTTGCTTGCTTTCTTGCAGACACTGACGTCATGTGACACTGTGAGATGGCATAAATTCCCACTTGCACAGGAAGACACAAATACCACGACTGTCACAGGGACTGAAATAGGAAATGTTTCCTGCTCAGAGCAATAACTCTCTACGACATCTCACTTCTGTCTCACAGTGAACTTTCAGAACTCTCAGCTTTATAGTTTCTGTTTCAACCAAACTCCCCTCTGCTTTGCTCTTTCGGTAACCTTGCACATGGCGAGTTTGCACCTTACCTCCTTGCATTTTAAGGAAAAAAAAAATCCCTGTGTTTAGACTGTATACATTAGTAATAGCGGCTCATTACATTTATAGTGTATTCTAGAATATTCTTACATCGTGTATTTATGTATTGAGCTATTTCAATTTATTTTATTTTATTTGCTGTGTTTCTATTGATGCATTTTTCTCTCTGCTAGTGTTGCTATGTTTAACATCTGTGCGGCGGCTGTGGCTTAAGAGGCAGAGTGGGTCGTCAACTAACAAACTTACAAACAAACAAACAAAAACCAAAACTTGTAAGGTAGCCTCAGCCACCAGTGTATGAATGTGTGTGTGTGAATGGGTGAATGTGACAAGTGCTGTGAAAGCAAGTAGAGTGGTGAGTGGTTGAACGACTAGAAAAAGCTGTACAAGTCCAAGTCAATTTATTTGTGTTTACTGTTCCTGTATAATGCCTGGATAACCTGCTGCCACACAAGAAGTGTCTGTCTATCAAAGCTGAAAGAGGTGTGTATTTTGGGCGCTGCAGTTTCCTCCTCTGTCACTAGGGGGCACAGTTGCTCCAGAGAACTGTGTATTAATGTTCTGCGAGGGTGGACCTCCTCTCACCTTCTGCCCCAGGCTTCGAACACGCCGCTGTCCGTGGCCAGAGCGTCCTCCGACACACCTGCAGAGACTCTCCTTGCCCTCCTGCCACTTCTGTTGGCGCTGTTTCCCCTCAGAGTCACTCCTACAGAGGAAAACACATCCAGTTAGTTGTCAGGTAGTCGCCATTCTTTGGGACAGGGATCAGATCTTTTTGACTTACCTGTGGAGGTGAAAGCCCCCTGAGCCCCACTGTCTCTGTGAGTCTTGTTGTCTAGCTGATGCACAGCGGCAGAGCTGACCGTGTCCTCGCTGCTCAACATGGCGGTGTGCGACAGGGTTTGCGACTGTGCCCGCAGCCCCTCTAACAGGCCGCGGCCCGCCTGCTCCATGTACTCCTCTGTCATCTGGGTGAGAGGGCAGTCCTGAGGGGCGGAGTGGTAGGGTGTGTCCATGGGGGAGCTGGGCGGTGACAGGGAGGAGAGCGAGGAGCGGGAGGAGAGCGAGGCCAGGGACTGCGGGGTGTCGTGGGAGCGTTTGGCTTTGCTTTGGGTCAGGGGGTCAGGGGTGAACATGGAGCAGTCTCTGGACACGGTCTCTGGTGGCAGCAGGTAGCGTAGGTGGGGGTCGAGTGGCTCCCCGGCCCCTTCGTGACGCTCGTACTGAGGAAGACCGTAAATGTCGCTGAAGCTGATGGAGCTGAGGGAGCCTCTGCTGGACGCCAGGGAGCCCCGACTGGAGGCGAGAGAGCCGCGGCTGCTGCTGGACGACACCGTCAGAGAGCTGGCCGACAGGCTGGAGAGAAAGAAGACAAGAGAGACATCAGAAAGGAGACAGAGATGCTGAGATGATGAGACAGAGAGGAGCTGAGAGCCTGAAGAATGAGTGTGTGCCGCACCTCTTCAGCTGGGAGTGAAGGTACGTGGTGATGCGTGTCGCCTCCTCCAGCTGTCTCAGCAGAGCATTCCTCTTCTCCTGCTGCAGGATCCTGTCACGAGGCACAGCCATGCAAAGAAATACAATCAAGTTAAATAAGATAAATGAATACTTAGATAGTGTTCATCTTACGGGATGACAGCACCCTCATCTCTGTGCCCGAGTGCAGGCCGTCATGTTCCTCACCTCTGATTGGCTCCCTGGCTCTGGGAGCTGTGTGCCCTCTGCACCTCCTCCTCCAGCCTGCAGCGTTCCTCCTCCAGCTGCAGCAGCGTCTCTGGAGAATGCTGCTGCTTGCTGACCAGGATGAGCTCCTGCAGGAGGGCCTCCTTCTCACGCAGGAGCTGCATGAAGTCCCGGTCGCGATCCGCCTCGGCCCGGCCTGACCAGCTCTCACTGTCCAGCTGTGCTAGCTGGTGCTGTATGCTCTGCACCCTGAGAGGACAGCGAGGAGGAACAATGTGGTGAACATTAGAAATTATGTCTTTACACCTGGCACTGGGTCAAGCATTGATACAACTGATAGATTTATGTTCAGAGGCGAGCGTGTACATGCTGTGATTACTACTTGGTTGCAAACATTTGTTTATATAAACTTTGCTGCAGCCAAGTCAGCCAAGTGCAAATGGCACAGAGTTCATACACAGTGATCAACAATGAAAAAATCGTAACTTGTCAGGAACACACTCCTCTGACATGGCCAAATTTTCCTATCAAATACAAATTTGGCATTTCCTGTATTTGCTGAATCACACCACGTTTTCCTTCCCACAAAAATATACAGACAACTTAATTATGCCAGTTTGTGACAAATAAAGTCTTAGTGTTAGGAGCACAGATACAACAATATGTAGCTTAAATGTCAAATTTAAAAAGTCATCAATGGGAAAATGTGTTAACCGACAGAAAGCAAAACAGAAGATATCTTTATTCCAGGGGTGGAAATGTGTCCCCGGCTCACCAGACACAGTATTCCCGTTAAAATATCTGGTTATTTGAGGCACCAAGTACCTCACATGGTGGAGGAGGCTGTGTCTCTGCCGCAGCGGCCGCAGGTTCAATGCGTGTCATCCCCCTCTCTCCCCCTTTTATACTACCACTGTCCTTTTTGTAATTTCTATCTAGTTTTTTTATTACTATTATATCTTTTGAATGTGTTTTATTGCATTATTCTTGTTTTGTTTTTTTAATCTATTTTGTCTAGTTGATTAATCTTTTAAAATCTATTTGATTAAATTCAATCATTTTTTTGTCTCGTGTTTATCAGTCTCAAATTTTTAAATTGTTTTTGTCAGTCAGTGTCTGTGAAGTGAACTGCAGTAACCTGCACGATGCTATATAAGATGCTATACACATAACGTTTGACTGATTGATTGTTAATCTATGAAGTTAAAGAGTGTTATGGTGTTATACATTTATGTACTGATTTTTTTGTTCCACGCAAAGACGTGCTGTATTTAATGTATTTTAATGTTTAAGAACAAAGCTGTACACCTATTTATTTTATCATTTTATATTTATTTATTCTACCACACTACCACATTCTACCACACAAAGACAAACATTTTTATTATTTTTATAGACTTCTATTATTTTTTAATTTAATTTATTTTTATTTATTTATGTATTATTTATTTTATTTTTTATTTTTATATTTAATGTTTTTATATATTTATTTTGACACACTGGCATAACAACATGATTTTTAAAAAATGTGATTTATATAATCTTCATAATTTTTTTAAATTAAATGTTTAAATTTATTTTTTATTGTATTTCTTTTCTTTCTTTCTTATATGTATGTTTGTATACTGATATGGTTAAGTATTATTTATGTTTCTTACAAATATAATAAAGTCTAAAACAAACAAGTATATATGTAGTATATATGTTTTTTTGTTTTTTTAACTAAAATAAAGTGAATACCTGGACGGCTACTGATCAATAAGTGTCTGTATATGTGTGTGTGTGTGTGTGTGTGTGTTTAGTATGACTTTAGTTTCCTGATTTAATGCTACCTGCAGGGTTCAGTACAGCCTCTGTGTACTCTGCAGTGTTTATAGAAATATGGCAGAATCAGCTCTATGTAAGAACACAAATTTGAGCCGAGCAGACGCTTCATGCTGCGACTATAATGACAGCATTCAGCGCAGTAATTTCTACCTGAGCCAAAGTGCTGCATCAGCCAGCGGTCTTACAGGTGTGTGTATCACCAACACGTTTATTCAGACAGAGTTAAGTGGGATCTTGCAGACTGAGTCCTGGGCTCTGATGAAATAACTGTGTTTATGTGAGCTGGATTTCAGACAGAGTGACTCAGTGACAGAGCATGCAAGTTTCCACAGGTCTCTCCTCACTCTCCCTCCCTCCCTGATGTCATGGTTGGCATTGCTGCTGCTGGGTCACCACAGCAACATGAATCTTGTAAAATAAGTGTGCACACAGCCAGCGTAATAATAACATGGGGACTCTTGCTGCTGCAGCTATCATCACTCGGCTGCTTCTTACAGCTGAAACACAAGCTGTCAAAGTCAGTTATTAAATAACACACAACCTCACAAGATCCAGCAACCTGAATTCATGAACCTTGGGCATGCCCAAATATGACACTATTTTGGGCTACAGTCAGCTGAAGAGATAACGGTTCATCCGAAGTTAGAAAACATGAGAGCTCGATTAATAAATTCCTAAAAGTATGGAAATCATTCTTGGACATCATAACAAAGTCTGCACTGCAAGAAATAAAACTTAATGCCTGTAACTGAGTTTTTAACTTTAAGTTTTTTAATCTATATTTTTTGATTTAATTATTTTTTCATGTTTTTTTTGCGTCATTCATTCATTTCTTTATATGCTTTATGATATTTATTGATATCTTTTTTTTTTTTTTAGCTTGTGAGTCTGTTGGGTTTTAGCCTTATTTTTTAAGTTTTAACTCTTTATGATAATAATAATAATAATAATAATAATAATAATAATAATAATAATGTTATTATTATTATTATTATTATATCATTAGTTAATAAATATATTATTTTATTATTGTTTTAATTTCATTTTTAATTAATTTATATTCTTTAAATTTATTGTTATTATCATTATTAATATTAATAATAAAGTTTGTTATTTTTGCCATATTTTTTATTTAAATTCTTTATAATAATAATAATAATATTAATAGTTGTTGTAATAATTATTATCATTATTTTTGACATTGTAATAATTATTATATTATTATTATTTGATAAAATGTTGTTTTTATTTTATTTATTAATTACATTTTTTTTAAAAAAAATCTTACTAATCTTTTTGCTTAATTTATTTATCTACTTTATAATATTTATTATTATTGTTATTATCATTAATAATGATAATAACAATAATAATAATAGAGCTTGTAAGTTTTTGCTTCTTTTATCTTTTTTAATTAAATTCTTTATAATAACAATAATAATAATAATAATATTTATTATTATTATCTCTTTTAATTATTATCATTATTATTTATTTTTGTCATCATCATAGTAATAAATATTATTATATGATCAATTTTATGGTTTATTATTTATAATATGTTATTGTTTTTATTTTATTTATTTATTTATCAAATATTTGGCCAGTCTCCCGTTGGGCGTAGGGTGGTTGGGATGCAGATGTTGGCATAGTGTGTAATGTGTAAATGTCTCAAAACCCATTTAAAAAAACCTTTGAATAATAATAACACAGCCTCATGACATACCTGAGCTCCAGTCATAATCACCCCTTCTTAAAACTAACAGAAATTTCTTTCAATATTGATTCTGCCAACATATAATTTTGCCAGCGTTAACAGGGTGAGCTGGGATATATTTAACCCAACAGTGTGTATATTAAACCACCTTGTGGAGGAGCAGGGTGTACAGCGAGGCAGGCGGTGGGCACAGCTCTCTCTGGCTGCTCACACAAAGGCAGCACACAGTCAGCAGCAGCGTGGCCAGGGAAGAATGTGACCACCCAGCTCATTCCGCTGGCCAGACATCGCTCAGCAGCCACGGCCACCGGGCGCAAATACTATTCATAACACGTCCTCCCACTGGACGACGCGCAGGGTCCGAGGAACGAGAGGGGGCTGACAGTGCCTGTGAGTCAGTGCTGCATGGTGTTGTGTCATAGTACTACGACTGGTAAACAACAAACAGACAAACACTGGATGTCTCGACATAAATGCTGAAGTGGCCCATGGTGGAAAGAATTTAGTTGGAAGCTGGAAATGAGATTTCTCAAAACTCCAATAGTTGCATCCAGCTGTGAAGGTAAATCTGCTCCTCTCTGATGGAGATGATGTGACTTTAACTCTGTCCTCAGCTGACACCGTCTTCTAGAGGCTACACTGGGCTGCTAACTCGTGCTCCAAAGTTAGGCTAAATTTTGGCGAGGAAAAACTGTCAAAGCCATTTTTACAGGGGTGCCTTCATCTCGCACCTCAAGATATCTGAATGACAGTGACTCTTCAGCTAAACATGAATCTCCCCTTCACAGACATGCTCACTTTATGCTCGTCCCATGCAGTTTTGGGCACATTAGGGTCCCTAAACATACTCATGTGTGGTGATGTTTGGTCCCATAGTAGCCATTTCACTGTAGTGAGACCATTTCTTTTAAACCTGACCTCACTGTATAAAATGACCTATTGTGACCTCTAGGATAATCACACCCTCATGAAACTTCACAGCCACAAACTAGAGACCTGTAGCATTCAGAGGATCAATGACCCTCGCAGGTATATTGACAATCACGGCGTCTCTTAGCAGTTTCCAGGATAGAAGTGCTCGCCATCCCATCACTGAAAAATCTAATTCCTACAGAAATCTCCAAATGTCAAAAGTTTTTGATACCAAATCACAGCATGGATTTCTCTGTTGTGCTCCTCAAGGTCTTGGTGTATTGATGTCGTATTTCAGAGGGATTTTTGAAAACTTTCATCAGTTCTGGAGTGGTAAAAGAAATGCTTAAATGTTGCACCAAATCTGTGTAATAAATGATATCAACCCAAAAATTGCTGAAGCAACTTATGAGACATAACTGAACACGGGAATAGCCGCCATATACTAACATAATGTTCAAAGCTCCTACACACTCTAAACTGTACAGTTTGAATAGGTGCCTAACCAAAAAAACATGTTTACAACAGATGTACAAGTAGAAAAAACTTGACACACAGTGCAGGGGGTGCTGGAGCCTATCCCAGCTGACACTGGGTGAGAGGCAGGGTTCACCCTGGACAGGTCACCAGACTATCACAGGGCTGACACATAGAGACAGACAACCATTCACACTCACATTCACACCTACGGACAATTTAGAGCCACCAGTTAACCTGCATGTCTTTGGACTGTGGGAGGAATCTGGAGTACCTAGAGGAAACCGAAGCTGACACGGGGAGAACATGCAAACTCCACGCAGAGGGGCTCCCCCACCCTGGGTTTGAACCACAGGACCCTCTTGCTGTGAGGCCGAACCTGCCTTATATCTTTGGATTATTATTTTTTTTCATACCAATGTTATGTGTGTATGTAAAGCTGTGTGAGACTGATAGTCAAGGAATTTATTTAGACACAAGCCCACTTACTTTTTCTTGGCTTCCTCGTACTGCCAGTTGAGTTTCACTTTGTCCACTAAATGTGTGGCATCTTGGGAACCATACTGAGGAAAAAAAAAAAAAAGAAATGATAAAATGATTCAAAGTCACAGCAGCTTACGTAACAAATAGTGGAAGACACACAGTTTAATCATGACCATTAGTCATGTCAGATATATGAGGGGAGTAGAGGGAGCTTCCTGCAGCTTATCTGGTCATCACTTGAGCAGCTGATCATTCTCTCGGGGCAGAGGTTTTTAAAGTCTGACAAAACTGATATAACTGCACCCCACTCGTCTCAAGCAGCCAGATCTCCACAGTGCTGTGTCAGTAAGGTCTGGAAGCAAACGTTATCATTCTGCTGCGGAGGAAAAATGCTCTGGCTTGTTTGTATTTCTTTAAGCTAATCACAATCGTCTTGGGTGGTGCTAAGCTCAGGACGCAGTGATGGTGTCCTTGTGAAATAGTGTTTGGGGGCTACTTGTTTTGCACATGGGAAGGTGAACACTGTCAATGAAATGGCTCCCCAAAAGAAAACGCCACAGAAAACATTAACAGATGACTGCAGACTGTGTGATTCAAATTTTGGGCTGTCGTGAGAGAAACCTGGCGATACCTTTGGTCGTAGCTCTGTACGGTGGTCCTACGGCGAGTGAGAGAGGTGTGAGGATGCCTATTGTCACGGTCTTGTGATCAAAGACAGCCTGGGATAAAATTCTGACAGTGTCGGAAATTTGGGATGACCATCTCACTGTGTGACTACTTTTACGACTCACGTCTTCTAACCAGTAGAAATGCAGCATGAAATGACGCACTGATCAGCACAAACAGACAGACAGCAGCTTATCATGGAGGCAAAACGAGCCAGAGAAACTGTGTGGGATTCTGGCAAAAAAGAAAACCTTGTAGAGTTGTGGCAGCAGAAGCCTTGTCATCCAGGGCTTATCATGATTGCGTAAAGAAGAACGAAGCATGGAAGGAAGTAGCGGCAGAGTTGCAGCTGCCAGATGAGCAACCTAGCAGCTAGCAAACACACACAAAGACACACCTCAGTATATAGTGCCCACAAAACTTATGACCCTCTATGTTGTGCTACCAGTTGGAGAAGTAATAATCCGCAGAGCATACTTGTGCACTAAGTATGGGAAGCTATTGCTGTGATTCAGTAGGCGCTGTCATCGTACAGTCTGCGTACATCAAACGCGATGTCGTACCAAGTTTATAAGATTCATGTTGCACAGTGTAGCTGCACTAAACTCACAAGATTGCTAAAAACTCAGTCTCTAGGAGGCTTTAGAGGTGAAGCATACATGATTTGCTGTATGTGGCTCAAGCAGAACATTATTATGACGATGTCACAGCAGCTCATGTGAAGTGGAACGGATTAGTACACTGGTGAAGTCAGTGTCAGTGGTGCATGCTGCTGTCAGGGTGAAAAGATGAGGCATATCAGCTCCGACTGGCCGCGTCAGAAAACAGATCAACATCAGGCATGACAGTCCTGTGAGATGGAGTCTGTGCTTTTCTAAGATGTGTTCACAAGTTGTTTTGTTTGTTGTAAATCTTTGCAACAAGAACAAAGCAGACATGCCTCACTGCACGATCCAGATCTTCTTTAAAACTTGTCATTTTCAGCGTGTAGGTTAGGTTGTTAGTGCGGGAGTGTTGTTGCTTGGGGATTTTGAAAATGGTAACCCGTGGATAGTGGAGAGAAGAATGCCAGCCTAAATAGCCGGCCAATGGCAGAGTCATAGCCACAGTCTGCATCCAGCGAGTCAGACTTGTGTTCCCCCGCAACAACATCCCTCATCACCCCCCAGTTAGTTAGATGTGGGCTACAACTGGAGCCCCATATTTTTAGACTAGATTTAGATCATTAAAAGTGTGCCAAAATATCTGTTAGCAGTTGCTGTTTGTCCACACGGACGTACAGACCTTGACACTGAAGACTACTTAAATACGTGATTATTCTCAGGCAACCTCTGGAGTCATGAGTCACGACTTTTTTGTGTTATTTCTCAGAGGATTTATGGACGTTTACTGGAAGAAATGACTGAACGCACTGAATCTAAAAATACCCGCATCAAGAAGGAGCACAAATTCTGACACGTCCCCTTCATTCACCTCCTCAACTCCTCCTCACAGTTTGAAAACCTGTTTTAGGGGGAGACAGGGAGGAGTAGCGGTGTCTCTTACCTCTCCCATGATGTCAGTCTGACAGCCAGTGTCGCAGTATTGCTGCAGACTGCACGAGTCACTGACACTTCCAGTGCTGTTCGCCACCTCGCCGGCCGAGTCATGGATTGACAAGCTGTTTTGGAAGTTCACCGTCAGCTTTGCCAGGCACTGTGGAAGGGAACAATGTTTAACAAGACAAAACTTGTCTCAACAATATCTCACTGACAATTAAAAGTAAAAAACAATAACAGCAAGAAATGGAACTTGTCAGATTGTCCGGCCTTTGTCTTTAAAGATGAATTTCAACATATACACTGTCTCATCTGCCTCCGGTTTATGTTCATAAATAGATTGCCAGGAAATGCCTCTGCAAATGTGGCCTGACAATCAGACTGAATCACCGTCTATTATTCATTATATATATTACTCCATTACATTTTTTGCTTCGCTGACAAAATCGTGGTCGGTGACTCAGATGTCTGGAAATGTGTTTTATTAAAAGACAATGATGAGAAGCAGCGGGACAGTAGAGGTTAACAGACACTAGAGGTCAGCAGAGAATACCCCACCAACGTTTGTTCCAGGACTAAAGAGGAGAACAGCAGGAGGTGAGATACCTGGATGAGGTCCTGCCTCTCCTTCTCGCCTGTGCTGATGGCCTTCTTGATGCTCCGCAGCTCGTTGAAGATGGCTTGAGCCTCGTCCAGCTTGTAGTTTGTCTGACTGCAGGACATCTTCCTGTCGATCCTGTGACACAAACACACACATTGAGATGTCTGCCGGGGCGCTGAGTGTTAAAAGCCCAGATGTTCAGACTGTTTGATGCTCTTGTGTTTGATGCTGGAGGGAGGATTTGCGATAAATCTCAGTCTGTCTCAGTGTTTGCAGAGTATAACGGAACTCATCCTTTAGGAAAGTACAGAATAATCAGGCTTGTTCAAACTGCTCTGTGAGGATAAACTTAAATTAAGTGGTTGTCTACTTTAAGTTTAAAGCCAATAAAGACATTTTGAAGTTGTCAGCTTGAGCTTTATGTCCACGCCTTGTGTCTATCAGCACATACACTGTCTGACTCGCTGTGTTTTCGGCTTTTCTCTCCCATTATTCTTAAAGTCTATGAGCCCTCAAAACAGACTAAATGTAGTAAAATTCAACACATGAATTAACAATATTGTTCGTTAAATACTAGAGCCTAAAAATAAACACTAACTTTTAGTTAACTTCCAATAGTTGATAAAAACATATTCAGGGTGTCTACAGGTATCAGACAATTAAATTTACTGCTTTTTACGACCCATTCAAGACAACTTAACCAAATTTAGGACAGGGTTTTGGACAGATCATGTTTTACTTATTTAAGCATTGCTGGTAATCATTGCAGGCAGGTAGCATATATAAAGTCTTGTGCAGAGGTAGGTGTTATGTAGGAATATAGATATTAGGGTGAGTTAAGTCAGTGCAAGTACAGAGTAAATAACAGTATCATAGCCTTTTACATGGAAAGGCTTCACACATTTTCACAAAAAGAAATTAAAAAATGGATAAATGAAATTAGGTCAAATGTTTGTAGTGGTTAAAGCCTCGCAAATTAAAACTCAAGACTGTTCAATGACTTGAATTAAAGACATTTCAAGACTTTTTAAGGACCTGTAGACACCCTGAATATTTTGTAAATTTCAGGCTTCCACATAAGTCAATATTAGAACTGAAATTTAATTATGAGTCCATTAATTCTAGTAAAACTTGACCCGAACAGCCAGCCAGCTGAGCAACATTGTATTAGCACATTTGCTAAAACATTATATCGCATAACTTTGGGGAAGATTTTACGTTTTAATGATGTTCCTCTCGCAGAACAGATAAGTACAAGTCTTCTTTGTTGCAACCAAGAAAAGCTTAACTTTAAAGTTTGTCGGACGGAGGAACAGGAGCACTGATGAAAAATGTGTCAAAGGACTAAACTATGATCATCTGCTGTCAGTAGATTCTTCGTTGTAATGTTATTTAGATCTCCAACTACCAATTATTTTCAATAATGATAAATCTGCACAATATTTTCTTGACTAGATTTTTCAAGAGCCCAAGGTGACGTCTTCAAATGGTGTTTCATCCGACCAACAGTCCAAACATACAAAGCTATTCAGTTAATTACCATGTGAGGCTAAGGAAAGCATCAATGTCTCACATTTAAGAAACACGAAACCAGAAAATGTTTGACATTTTTGCTTAAAAATGGCTTAAATGATTATTCAGTGATCAAAATAGCAAATTAATTCTACGTCAACTGCAAATCATTGCGGTTTTAAAGTCTTATCTTACAGCTGACGCAAAGCGATGCACAGCGCAGCACTACTGTTGTTGCTAGAGTCAAACGGACGCAGTTGCCATTCTCACAGCAAGCACCTGCACTGTGTAAGCAACTAATGTACTTGCGCCAGTGTGTGCACTCATTGCTGTGAAGGTCTTAAATGAGGTGTGTTCAGGTGCATTGTTGGTGTGTTGCTAGAAAGCGATGGCACCGCTGACCAACAAAAACCCGGTCTAAAGTCAGAGGGCAGCAATATTTCCCTGCTAGTTAAAGGTCACATTATTCAGATAGTAAGATGCGCCTACACAGGCAGGTTCACAATGTGTGTACACTCTGCTTGTTACACACACAGGGACACAGGGATGTGTTGCAAATGGGTGAAATAATACATTATTAACGAGGAAAATATTAATGACATTCTATAAAATGTGAACATAGCAGAGATCAGAGCAGAGCTGCTGTCTGACTCCCTGTTAAGAGAGATGCTGTGCACATTCACATACAAGGAACAGCGTAACGTCATTGATTATTTCAGAAGTTAAAGGTTTAGTTCTGTTTCCTCTTTATAACTACAGCAGC
This sequence comes from Epinephelus fuscoguttatus, assembly GCF_011397635.1. Taxonomy (NCBI): domain Eukaryota; kingdom Metazoa; phylum Chordata; class Actinopteri; order Perciformes; family Serranidae; genus Epinephelus; species Epinephelus fuscoguttatus. Next base: position 39,024,733 of record NC_064761.1, read on the forward strand.
TGGCTTTCAAAGGGAATGGGAGAAGACACTGAGTGATTAAATCCATGTTAGACCCAAAACACACCTATGACGAATAAAGGGACTAAATACAACCCCTTTGACCCCTGCGCCTTAATTGTGCCCAGATTATGTGCCATTTAACGAGCAAAAGTGGAGTTTGACGCGTCCTAAATGCACTTGTGTCAGGCACTATAGACTTTGAACTATAGATCGTTTAAATAAGGCCCAAAATGTGAAGGAAGTCAGAACAGGGGCACTGATGACAAATGTGTCAAAGGGTAAAACTACAATCATGTGCTGTTACTAAAATGTTATTACTTATTTCCTCCGCGGGAAAAGGAACGGCAGGAAAAGATGTGGTTGCATTATTATAGAATCAAATGAGGAGTGACATCTCTCATTCACTTACTAACAGTAGGGTGGTGCTTTATATTGGAGAACAGGTCAGTGGAAAATAAGTCACGAAAAAATCATCAGACGAACATCTGAAGTATTTTTGTGTGGGAGGTAACATTCAAGTGTTTATTTTGGACTGACTGTGGTCAGTTATGAAATACTGACACTGCATGTGACAGGCCGGTGTAAATGATAACCTCTGTTTGTTTCCACATGCTGACCTATTGTGTCAGCCTTTAAAAAGTGCTGCTTTCAAAGGCTCGCTCGTTTGTGGGGGGTCATGATGGTGATGATGTCATATAAACCCCCTTACACCCCTAATGTGCCTCTTTGTGACTGAGCCAAGCCTTCTTTGAGAATGTTGTGTTATTAATCTTCCAAATTAGATGTTACTCTAACCCCGAACTGGCAGGGAAGTTAAGCAACACACTGCTGCGGACGCGAAGTTAGTTTGGATCTGGATGTCACACAATGATGCAAACAATCTAATCAATCAAAGCAGTGGCAGACCTACAACTCCTGTGTTCTGCGAGGTAAAATTAATGTTTTTGTCAACTGAGTCTGGCTTTGAAGAGAGAGCAATATAAGAGCTTTAGTTCCTCATCTGAGAGGGCTGTCTGACGGCAGGGTAAAGTTTAAAATACACCTGCTTCTCCAAACTGGGGGCGTGCCTACTGCCATCTACTGTAGGTAACAGATATAGGTGATGTCTAGTCATAGCTAGGGGACAGAGTTGGCGAGGGGGAAAACTACAGGTCCCTAGAGGGTCACAACTTTTAAACCAGTGGCTACACAACATAACACTGTTGGGATAAAGAGTAAGATCCATTTAGTGTGACCAGAAGCAGCGCCAAAATCGCCCTCACCAACCCCACCAGACGCCATTTAAATAAACAGTAATTTAAGCGTGTATAGAGCCGCCATATTTTATCTCATAACTGGGTGAATTAAGGGTTTATTTCAACCAAACCAGAGCTGGTGATTGTTGAAACAGTAAAAAGACAAACCAAGATGGTTTCTGTGACTATAATTTTGCTTCTGTCGACTTTGAATGAAGTGTGTTGCACAATGATTAAATTACTGTACGGAGTCTGGTGGGTTTGATGATGCCGATTTTAGCACTGTTTCTAGTTAAACAAAAAGGGTCTTTCTGTTTAGGGATCATTTCCATAATGTTGTCAGATACTTAAAATAATAATCTGAGCCTGTCAGTGTCTAAAATGTCACTGTTTATGGACGTAAATTGTTGTGAGTGTTTACATTGCAGCCTGGCCGCTGCTTTCGCTCAATACTGAACCAGTTTCAAAAAATGTTGTTCCCATTAGTCACTTTGACACAAACAAACAGAGTCCAGGTTGAAAAATACACTTTAACTCTGGATTTTTAAGTTTACTTGATGCGCAGAAAGTCAAACAGCATCTCCTCAGCAGGGTAGTGAATACTTTGTTTGCCCTCTTGGTGTTAAGAATGCGACGTTTTGTGGGCGTTCCCAATCTGAACTAAGTTATTATTATTATTATTATCAGAGCTCTAACCTACATCACTTCTTTTTGCTAATGGCTAAGTGAGCATTTTCATTCGAAACCCCAGAAAAGAGCACATATGGAGTCGAGCTTTAAAGTTGAGAGACTGTTTGATTAATGTCTCCAAAATTCCTGTAAAAATCTGATGAGCAAACAAATCTGCTCTCCTGCTTTGAAGCGAGTTGTCCTGTATTCTCCAGTGTGGGTACGAGGAGAGGGTTCGGTTGGTTGGTTTGTTGGTCGGAGGAACGCGGCACGGTGCCTCCTCCATCACTGGGCCTGGCACGTGGCCCCTGCTCTCACCACAGCCCGCTTCCTTCACTCTCCTTCAACAGCAGGTACTGTTCATCCACCCGACCCTGCCTCTTCCTCCCCAAACAAGCTCTGCTTTGTTCCCCCCACCCCATTGGCAGGGCCTGGGAGTTTATATGCTTAGCAAAAAAAAAAAAAAAAAAAGCACTGCCCACCCCTCAGTGCCTGCCTGTGTTGAGTTGAGCCCCCAACCCTGTGTACTGTAGAGAAATATGCTCACATTTTGTTTCAGCTTGATTAAATCACCAGTTGAAATGTTGGTGGACACAGAGTAAAGGTCTGCACGGTGAAAATATGTGCAGTGTCTGAAAAATTTGTGAAACTCGTCAAGATAAGGTGGACTACAGATGAGCAGAACAGATACATGTACAGCAAACAGTCCAAAAGAGATAAACTCCCGACTCCAGCTCCTGAATTCTTTTAGTCGAGCAGTGACGACAGAGGGGGGCACGTCTACGTCAGAGCCTGTTTGTGTGCTTTATCTGATGCGACATGGCGAGGAGAACAATTAGCTATATTGCTGACAACAGCTGAGATTGGGAAAACAACAGCCGTAGGGTCTCTACTGGCCTCAACCCTACTGGGCATAAACCAACCCAGAAGAAACAATAGGAAGCACACACACATATACACACAGACACACAGACAAACAAAGGCACAATCACATACATGAGCACGTACACACACAAAAACTCAGAGGAGGATGCATCCATGTTTTCTGCAAGCTGTGTATTCTCCTGGCTATTCTGGGAATCACTCGAGTCGTGTATTATCTAAGAGATAAGGGACTCTTTGCCAGGACTCAGGAAGTGCAAAGGAATTTGCTGCCAGATATCTCTGTGTTTTTGAAACTGCTCTCGAGCCCACACCTCCCCCCCTCCTCCCCTCTCCATGGAGCAACTTCCTCTCCAGGCTGAGCCTTGGCTCCCTGCACTCCACTGGTGCATCCTCTTCCTGAGGTGGAGTCCCCTTTTCCATCAAAAAACTCCCTCCATTTGCCTTTTCTCAAACGCTCTCTCTCTCTCTGTTTTTTTTTTCCTCTCAGAGGTGGAGCCTCTAATTCTAACTTGAAATTTGGAACAGCTCAGAAATGTTCCCAGCACAAAAGACGCTATGTGTTTGAATAGCAACACAAACTAAAAGGAAAATGGAAAACTCTTCTAAACTAGAAGCTGAAGAGGAATATCTCCTTAATATTCCTTCAAAATCCTCTCGTTTTCTTTATGGGTCAAAGGGCTTTTTGTTCCACATCTTTCAAATCTCATCATTTTCCACTTAGACGAACTGAATTATGTCCAACAATGTAATTAAACTGTATCTGTGAGCCATGTGAAACATTTTAAAATAGATGCAGGGATAAGTGAGGGAAATTTAAAATATAAAAACCTGCTAAACTTCAGTAAATATTTTGTGTGAACACAAGCAGAAACATGGAGAGGGAAAGAGAAAGATAGAGCCCCGACACCGAGGGTGAGAGGGAATAAAACAGAGAAAAGGCTGCTGGGTGGGGAGCAGCGGGGGCAGAGTGTTGTAGGAAGGAGAAGGGTGGTCATGGGAGGAAGGGTGGGCCGGGACACAGAGGCAGAGGAACACTCACTCCTGCAGGGTCTCCACTCCCATTTCCTTATACTGCAGCTCCTGCTTCACCTGGGCCAGCTCCTGCTTCAGTCTGGAGAGCTGCGGACACAAGGCAGAGCACCGGGTTACCGTGGCGCACAATGGGCTTCTCTCACCACCACCGCCACCGCCGCCAGCTAAAACTGCTTAGTCATGATTATTCACATACAGGAATGTTTATACAGAGACGCACATCCACACACACACACACACACACACACACACACACACACACACACACACACACACAGTGGTTCACATACTGAGGTGTCTGATTAAGTTTCTATCTGTGACTCTAGTCTCTAATAATTCAACATATCAACTTTAAAGAGGTGGAAGAAGTGTTCTAATCTTTTACTTGAGTAAAAGTACCAATACTTCAGTGTACAACTACTCAAATAAAAGTCCTACATTCACATTTTTATTTAAGTATAACAGTATTAGCTTTATAATACCTTTAAAGAACCAAAAGTAAAAATACTCACTGTGCAGAATGAGTCATTTCAGAATAATGTATATTATTGCTATTATATTATCATTATTATTATTGTTAAAAGGAGGTGTTCTGGGCAAGTCCCACTGGTAGGAGGCCCGAACATCCTAGAGGGATTACACACTAAGGGAAAGTGCTGCCGGGAAGAGGAATGTCTGAGGTGCTTCGCCTGGCCTGCTGCCCCCGCGACACAGACTTCGGATATGCAGATGAAAATGGATAGATTATTATATTTCATTTTAATTTAGTTTTATTTTATTTTCATTTTATTTTTATTTTGTTTTATTTCATTTTATTTTATTTTGTTTTATTTTATATTTTTATTATTTTTAATTAATCACTATTGTTCATCATTGTAAAACTGGGGCTAATTTAATCACTCAATGTACTTAATGTAGCTTGTAACAATACATCAGAATTATTAGTTGATTTATATTTTCTATTAACCATCTAAATATGTAAACAAAGCTGTAAAACAAATATAGTAGAGTAAAATGTAAAATGTTTGCCTCCAATATGTTATGGAGTAGAAGTATAAAGTAGCATAAAATTAAAATACTCATGTAAAGTACAAAAAGTACCTAAATATTGTACTGTACTTGAGTAAATGTATCCAGTTATATTCCACCACTGTGGGAACTCCTCTGAATTTACACATCAAGTTCAGTTTACTTGTCACATAACAGATGTTAATGTTTGACAAAATAACCCTGATGATGTCATCGGGGGTTATTCGCAGTTTGAGCATTGAGACAACACATTTTTAAGAAAAAACCCTCTGTCACAAACTGGGGGAGTTGAGTTTGAAAGATGTAAAAATCTACCAGGCAGGGAGGGTCTCATGAAAGATGCTGCTGAGTTGCATCATGGGAAATGTAGGATTAAGTGTCAAGATATCTCAGCCTGTGCTACTTTTGATTCTTCTGCCAATGTAAAGGAAGTCTAATAATTCATCAGTGGCGTGCCCCTGTCAGTGGAATTATATGGTGATGACATGATCATGTCACATTATTAGTTTCACAATATTAAACTGACCAAATAACGATTCTGCAGCCTGATTTTATGTAATTTTATAGACATCAGACATAATGTGCCATGTATCGCTATCAGTAAAACAGTAACAAGACTAAAGGTCTATCGCTGTGCTTGAACAGCTGTGCTTTGAACTAACTCCCAATGGCCCAATCCCAGTCTCCACACTCACAGACCTTAAGTGCATTCCCAGTAAATGCAGATCTGTCCCACTGTCACATCATCAAGTACATGAGGGCTCTCTCAGACATTTGGAGACTTTCATGCACACTTTCTGTAGGTCCCCATCTCTGCAGACTTTGTCTGAGTGAATAACCAACAATTCATAGCACTGTGACATGAAATACGAGGTCACCAGGGCAAGCCCACAAAAAGCACGGTAAACACAAGACTGGCATGTTGCCTTAAGTTACACTGAAACACTACATTTACAATTAGGTCAGACGGTACCGAAAGAAAAGCCCCACATGAAATCAGTACAGTACGCACAGGCAATATTACACACCTAGTTTACTCATCAACTGTTTATTTTAATTCTATTAAATTATGCTGTTTTAACAAAAATGTGTTAAAAATGTGTAACTCATCCACTCTGTGACACAAGAGCCTGAAAGACGTTAAAATAAAGCGACTAGCTCTTTCCATACAGTCCACCATGTTGTTCTATAGTGGCCCAGAATGGACAAATCAAACAATGGCTCTGGACAGGGCCATTAGCATTTTCGCGTTGGCACAGAAGGGCTGAATCCAAATATCCTCCCTCTGGACCTGTGGACTGAGCCCTCGCTGTCATCATGTAAATCTGCGAGGCCAGAGACTGCAAGCAGCTGATAGACAGCCCTCGAGACTGTTCTACTCGCTGCTGTGGAAACGTTCAATTACCACTGCTGTCATATTCATATATATGTCATATAAGTTGATGAATAGTGCTGAACTCATCTGTTCATGCAGATAACAAGATATAAATCCCATGTATAGTTAATATTATTATATTTCTGGCCCACACAATTCAAGTAGCGTTTTAATAGGCTTAACCATCAATAACTATTTTACACATTCATAAGTTTTTGTATACAATTGGAAAAAGCACGTCTGTACTGCAATGGGTTATTAAATCAGTGAGATCTGCTGAAGTCTACACCCCAAGCAGACTCTCTGGAAGTCTGAAGAAAGTCCGCTTGTGGACTGGATGAACTGTGGATTTGCACAGCCCTCAGCATTCCCAGAGTTCCCAGGAGCACGCCCGCAAAGTCAGCGAGTCTGCAAGTGCAATGAAGTCTGGACATTTGGTTCCATCCTAGTTTTCGTACACACTTGGCACACTGGACGAGTGTCAGTTCTGCAACCCCAGTTGTCACTAGATGTCACTAAATCCCACACACTGGACCTTTAATTTCCTCCGTCGTGAAAAAGTTAAAAAAGTCCAGAACGCACAACTGTACCATAGGTTACATGTTTTGCCGTTGTCAAGGCGTGACAAGTCCAAACAAAGTGCTGTCCCAAGGTGACGTCAGCTAAATCAGTGAAGGTTTAGGCCTCAGGGTGAAGACTGGGGTTGGGCCAATGTTAACAGGTAACGTTTACCATGTTATCTTATTAGTTTAGCATGTTAACATTTGCTAATTGGTACTAAACATAAAGTACAACTGAGGCTGTCTTTAGTTTTACAGGTATTATTGTGACACAGTGAATGTATCAAATCACTAAATCACTAAACTAAATCACCACATAGGCTTCACTTCAAATGATCATGTTGATTTGTGGGTGTTTCCTGTGAATAATGAATGTATACTTAACTGGTCATCAACAGATCATAAAGAACACATACAATCCTCAAAAACACACCTGTCTCCACTGAGTTCATCTGCAACAACTGTGATTGTAAAAAAATGAATTTAATTATTATTATCTCTGGCTGTGGTTTCTATGGGAACACTTAAATTAAGTCCTACTCATCTTTGCAGCACAACACTTGAGGTTAAAATGTCTGACTCAGGAAACACCCTCACCCATGTGACTGATCTCAGAGAAATGTCCGACTTGGCCCTGTGAGTCAGTGACCTAGCCTCTGCCTGACCCTTTGATGATGATCTCATCCTCATCCTCTCGAGGCCCCGAGCTAGAGCCACAGTATCCTGTAGGGGCCACACCCCAGCCCCCCTTTCTACCCAAAAGGGCCCCCTCGCTTCAGCCCATTGTTCTCCTCCGATAATGACTTACCCGCTCTCGTCTACAAGCTATTTCCACCTTTATTTGGTCGGGGTCGTATTTCGCGTTCGAGGACGAGCCGGAGAGAGCTGTGAACACACAGAAAGAAAGATCAGCAGTTAGTTGATAATGATGACTTGTAATAGGAAGAGCTGAAGGGGGGATCTGGCGTCGTCTCCCAGCCTTTGCTCTCTATGGACGCCCCCTGGACACTTTGTGTGTGACAGCTGGCTGGAGTCAGAGGGTAAACTGGGTGGAGGTGGTTAAAAGGAGGGTGGGGGGGGGGCACCAGAGATTTGGAAGATCATCTATAGATCTGCACCCGCACCAGTTACTGAGGGGACATCAACACTATAGCATGTCCAGGCCAGATAATTAGGTCAGCTCAGGTCATCATGGAGCATTTGAGTTCACACGTCTCTCATCCTTTAATTTTCTCTTTCCATGTACGCTCATGTAGATTTTTTCAATTATGACATTCAGGGTTGCGAGTGACTGAGGTGAGCTGGATGTTGGTGTGTCTTACTGCTGGTGATGGAGCGGTTGTCCTCAGAGAGCTCGTGGAAGAGCAACATTTCCTGCTGAGCCAGCTCCAGACGCTGCTGCTTGACAAGGTACATCTCCTTCTTGGCTTTGAGGGCCTCCTGGGCCACCACAAGATACTCCTTCAGCATGCGCTCCTGCTCCTGCCGCCACTGAGTCCGCGGGTTCTCAATCTGGGTCGTCTCTGACAAAAGACAATACACAAATCATGAGCAAATAATCTATCAAAAACAAAGATGAATTACAGAATAATTTCAGAGAGAGCAGAGGCCTTTTTGCTTTCCCACATCTAGTTTGTTCTTTTTGGGAAAATTAATTTAATATTTTCAGATCAATTTACAAAACAACTATTTCTTACTATGATTCATACTCCAGATTTTTCTACAACATGACTGCTACAAACATCTTAACATGTTTAACACGGAAAAATCATCGTCACGTAGATTCTGTGATGCAAAAGACATAAACCTTTGCCATTTGTTTTTCTATTGTGCATATGTTCCAAGCTTGTCGACAACAGTGCTTCCCACAGAATTAGAATCTATGTGTGGTGGTAGCTGATGACGGGGCCAGGGTGCAAACTTTCAGGTTGTTTTGTTTTGCTTTGTTTTTTGTGCGTGCGTGTGTGTGTGTGTGTGTGTGTGTGTGTGTGTGTGTGCTTTTGTGATCTTCATATGTCATATGTGAGGCTTTTGTGAGTCCATGAACACAGCACAGATGGAAACTTTATCCTTGGCAGCAGATTGTTGAGTTTGAGTCGCGTGGTGGAGAACTGATCAGTCGACCAGTTAGTGGTTGGATCGGTCAGAAGAGCAGCTCCCGCAGAGGCGTGAGAGTGAGAGCAAACTTTCTGTTGCTGTCACACAGGTTAGACCCAACCCTGAACTGTGGGGGTGTGCGGCCAGTTTCACCTTTGTAGTTTGGAAGAACAATGGACATCACTAAAATGAGAGCGCTGTTGTTCTTAGAAAAAGAGTGTTCTATTTCTATATGAATCAATGAACTGTTAAGTTTCACTTTCACTGCACCGTCTGTGCCCAAAGCACGCTCTGCGCTCCAAGACTGTGGCGCAATGAATTACCAAACGTATTCTAACAGTGCTCCAAATAAACGGTCCAAATCCAAAAGTACTAAATCAATACATGGTGGGAAATGCTGATATCGTGGCAGGCCGCCACAGATAAATTAATGTGAGAGAAAACCCTGGACGGTTATCCAAAAATTGGTCAGGGCCACTCAACATTTATTTTAAATTTACACCTTTAAACAACACATGTTGAGGGTTCCTGATGAAAACTGTTCCCAGATAATAAAACATTATTCAGTTAGGTAAAATATAGAGCTGACACGAATGACTCGTAGCTTCAATCACTGCCATGGTGATCAACGTCCACATCAGGATTCTAAAGCTTTGATTTTTGTTTTGTTCTTCACCATTAAAATGGTGGATGAAATTAAAAGAAGGTGGTCAAACACGAATAATGCCAGTGTTCTCAGCTCAATCACTGATCCCAAGTTCAAGCATTAACTTGGCAGTGCGGCAGAGAAAAAGGAAAAGGTGAGAGGAACTGTTATCTGCGGCGTTCCAAGTTATTAATACTTTACAAAAACACTGTGTGCAATAGTCCACCTTCCACCTTGTCTTCCTTCTATATATCACTCTTTCTCGCACACACACGCAGCAGCGATAAGTTCTAATAATGTGGGCTCAGGTGCAGGTGGTTGATCACCACACTAAAACTTCAAAAGCCCTAAAACGATGTTTGGAACAATCTTAGATAAAGGTTTGTATTTAAAGCTTAACAAGAACAAGTCTGAATCTGAAACGTTCCTAAAAAGACAATGCAAAGCCAACTCCTTTTGCTAAAAAAATATAATTGCAAAAAAGTATACAATGAATGAAATAGGTGAAATTGCTCTAGTAAAAAGTGGGATGATACATAATTCTAAATATGCTCTACCTGTCGTGTCAGTATCTAAAAGTACTGTTGTTGTCAGTCTAATTATTTGAATTGCTGAAGGAATCCTATTAATTTCATTTCGTCATTACCCCCCCCCCCCCCAAAAAACTTTTGAGGTTATATTGTAGTTTATCTGAGACACAATAGCTTCAGTACACTGTATCATCATTCCACCATCATTACTTCAGTTTTCATCTTACAGTGAATCTATGTTTTTTTAAAAGTGCTTAGAGACAAACTGAGGTGTACTCACTGTTGATGTGGTCGATGTAGTAAACTCCCACCTGCTGGTCGTAAACTTCCTCCCACCCGAGAGGCAGTTCATCTCCAACACAGTCGGCAAACGTCAGCGGTTTGGTGATCCTGAAATGATTTAAAATCTACTCAGTGCAACAGTCACCCAAAGGAACGCTCCTTCATATCAGCTGAATAACATCATGTACAGTGTCTGCGTTAACTGTTAGTGTGTGCATCAAACAAACTAATATTGATAAATAATGAACACAGGGGCCCTGCAGTACTCAACTATAATCTTTTAAACACCACAGTGTTTCAGCTTAAATTCTTCTCATAATGTAATTTTACATAAAGCTCTTTTTCTCCCTCCCACATTACGTAATTTTTCCTGTTAGCATTAACCGGCCTGCAGGGCGCTCTGCTTCATTTATCATGTTTATAAAAGATGTTTTCAGTGTTAATCGAGGGAAAAGAAGCAAAAAGTAAATATTCATTCTCTCCCCCACCGTCCTGACCCTCGACAGCAAAACTGCATCTTGCAAAAGTTTATGATCACTGCCTCCCACGTACGTTTTAAGATGCATATTATCATCACAAAGAAAACTCTTTCACAATTTAACAATTTCAGAATCTCCTCATTAAGACTATGTGTGTGCAGAATTAATCCAAGGACACGCTTTGTTTCACAGCACACGCAAAAACAATGAATGTGATATGAAGTATGAATACATAAAGGTAATAAATGTATGTATTTCTATGACAGACTTAAATTATAAAAACTTTTGCAGTAATTTCATGTGTTAAGCAACAGTTTTACGGGGTAAAAAGTAGGTAATGACTGATTTTAATGAAGAAACATAAATAATAATTCCTGTAAGATACAAATTTTAGAGACTCCTCGTATAGTAAGGACACATTATCAAAGCCAAATCTTAGAAATTCTGATTTCTGGGGCATCGGTGGCTTAGTGGTAGAGCAGGCGCCCCATGTACAAGGCTGTTGCTGCAGCAGCCCGGGTTCGACTCCAGGCTGTGGCCCTTTGCTGCATGTCAACTCCTCTCTCTCTCCCCCTTTCACGCTTGTCTGTCCTATCAAATAAAGGTTAAAAAAATGCCCAAAAAAATATATCAAAAGAAATACTGATTTCTCACTGAACGTGTTTCAGTTCCATCAAAACAGGTTCATTCATTCTTTCATTTTCTGTAACCGCTTATCCTGTTGGGGGTCACGGGGGGCTGGAGCCTATCCCAGCTGACATTGGGCAAGAGGCAGGGTACACCCTGGACAGGTCACCAGACTATCGCAGGGCTGACACACAGAGACAGACAACCATTCGCACTCACATTCACACCTACGGACAATTTAGAGTCACCAATTAACCTGCATGTCTTTGGACTGTGGGAGGAAGCTGGAGCACCTGGAGGAAACCCACACTGACACGTGGAGACCCTGCAAACTCCACACAAAAGGGCTCCCTCACCCTGGGGTTCGAACCAGGAACCCTCTTGATGTCGTGCTGGTGATTGTCAGAATTACAAGCTTGTGCATTTTATAAGGTCACAGAGGTGTTCAGTTCAGTGCTCCGTGGGGAGGCACTAGATCAGTTCAGGTGGTCAGGAGAATAAACTGTTGATCGTTCCCAGGGTCAGCAGAGAGAACAACATGGTCTCCAGTGGTCAGTCTTACTAAACTCTGAATTAATGGCTGAAGTCTTTGACAGAGCATTCCATGTACTACAAACCTCAGTGATTGTACCTGGACACACTGGCATAAATCATCACAACCAAGTGGCTACAACTGCCTTAAAAACCAAAATACAGTAACCACATATTACGTCAAAGTTCTGTTAAGACCACAAACTGACTTGACATTTATTTTGCCATATATTTTTTGTGCCATAGAAATGTAGAATTTCTTAGTGTGCAGTCACAACAAAACACAGTGACAATCCAAATATAGCTAAAGCAAGAGAGCCAAATACTGTTAAAGCTCGCTGGAGAGAACAACCGCTAGCTTTAACTTACAGAAGACTATCAGCTACACACACACTTCCCTCAATGTTAGATCTGGAGGATGACAATACTTACACAATGAGATTTTTGATAAATAATCATCAGTTATGTGTCTGAGAGGAAGTACTCCACTGATTTAGGGTGCTTTCAGACCTAGAGTGGTCTCCGTTGGTCTGAATCAGGGACTCATGTTGTTCCAAAGTTGTATAATTGCCAAGAGTTGGTTCATGTTCTCACGGCAGCATTTACAAGAGGACCAGATCAAATGCCTTGTGTGAGAAAGCTGCTCTTGATTGGTCAGAATTTCCATGTGTGAAAAATCCAGGAAGTAAAGCAATTGTTGAAGAAGAGTACACTTGCAAGATAAATGTGACACTTTCTAATGTCACAATGGAGGGACAACTACGCAGGTTGATTTTAGCGCTGCTCATCGTGGACTATATTGCTGTCATTGTTCATTTTAGTCAAACCATACAGTTTGAAAACGAGGCGCGGCTCCAACTAGAAAACAATGTTTTGATGCATTGGATGTGCTGAATGTGCATATTAAGGCAGTACAGGAGGAGGTGCACATTAATAATCCTCCAGGACTGTAACATGCTCATGTTTAACCCAAACAATGTGTCATGTGACTGCAGTTGGTTCAGATCCAGGTTGGGACACGTTCTCACCACAAACCAACCGCACCAGAGTTCATTTGTAACCGGACTGAGACCACCTCGGTCTGGCTGTTTCGGTGCGCGCCAGAGTGTGATTGCTGTGTTCACACCTACCCAAGCGAACCGCACTTAGAGGGCAAATGTACCTGAGTTTGATTGAACTGAGCCAAACAGCGCAGGTGTGAAAGCACCCTAAGAGAGTAAAGGCAAATTGTAGAACAGCTGCAGCTGTCTGGTAAGTTTGGAAAATGACATCACTTTACTGTCATGCAGCCTTTAAAACCAGGACAAGACAACACTTAAAATATTATGATATCGAAAATCTATGCTGATATTTCGCCTCATATCACAACATGGATATGATACTGATATATTGCCCAGCTTTAGACGAGGGAAAGATAAATGAATTAGACCTCTGCCCCATGGTTTTGGAAGTGAAAGCAAAGGTTTTGCCCACTGATATCCAAACACACATCTCTTCCTCTCTCTCTCTCCATATTTCTGTTAGCTACTACGACCCACAGGCAGAGAAGTGAGGTTTTATACGACCAGTGTGGCTCCCTAGTCACCCAGAGTCTTATTTGATTGGGTGAACTTTTGTAAACACCCCTGAGTGCAGGACCAGTCATGAAACATTTTAAACAGTTTTACCAGAAAAATACAAGACAGGGGTCTGATATAAAATACTCTTAAAATACTACTTTTTCCAAATACATTTGGCATTTAAATGAGATCAATGATTAATAAACACAGGGAAACAGGAATGAAACTGGGAAAATGTATTTTTCATTTCACTGGAACTTTAAAAAAGTCTTTAAAATGTTTTTTATACTGTACATTCAGGCTCTGAACTGTTTTCTCACCTTCAGATTTTCTGCTCTCTGCCTCTGTAGGGCAGCAAAGTTGATTTCTTATATATAGCCAATGTAAAAAGTTCAGATTGAATTTTGTCATATCAGTCAGACAAGTATCAGGACTTCATGGTTTGATAAATATACAATATTTGCATGTAAACATACATATATACAGCACAACAACGTGCGCTTACACTGTGAAACTTGACACTTTTTTCCTTAACAGATTTTAGACTAAACAATGCATCTCTTCTTAGATGAGACATGAGACTTTGGAGGGACTAAATGCCCAAGTGTAATGATTTATGAAGCCATGTGTGTGTAAGAGGCCCCATCAGCACACACCGTGTCAGGCTTTAACAGCGACTATGACGGGGCAGAACTAATGACATCAGGCTGATACATCGCTAACTCCCCTAATCTACACACATCAGCGAGCCGTGAACCAGCGGGGTCTGATGACAGCAGAACATACAGTAACTGTCTGATTACCATCAATCAGCGCAGACAAAAGGGGGTCCAGTGACAGTGACCCCGTCCACCACGGTATGCTCACAATGCAGACGGTGCACGAGGCCTGATTCTGCCAAGGTATGTATACAATGAAGGGACGGCCCGGAGAGAGTAGCTGAGGCATTCTGCACCACATTCCTCAGGAGACAGACACAGCGGCTCTCCGCTCTGCACTCTTCACCAGATCTTAACTTCCCTTTGGTTGCAGAGAGGTGGTTTTTATAGGCCAAATGCCACCAGCAGTGAGACACATGCTGATGATTCAAACTAGTGGGAAGCACAGAAGCACTCCCACTTTCTCAAAACACTCAATAAAGCCTTTATTAGAGTGCAACAATATCTAAAAATATGAGCTGCACTTGTTAATCATACCCTCAGTGCCTTCAGAGTGTTCCCATGCTAATAATAAATAGTTAAATATGTTCTTTTTGGCACGTGTGTAGCTATTTGTGTGTCCTGAAAACAAGCCTGGTGGATGAAGAATCACATGGGCTCGTCACAAAACTCTGACAATGCCTCGAATTCAATGAACTCCCTTTGCATTTCACACATTTTTGGGAAATTCTACAGCCCATGTCACTGATGTGGACCTCCTCATGTAAGGCTGGATTACAAGTCAATAATACTGTTTAATGGGGTGCTCAGTAGTTCAGTGGGTAGAGTGGGCTCCCCATGTACAAAGGCAGTGTCATTGCTGCAGCAGCCGTGGGCTCGATCCCTGCCCATGGCCCTTTGCTGCATATCTTCCCCTCTCTTTCCCTCTTTCACACTTCAAGCTGTCTTGTCATTAAAGGAAAAAAGCCCTCAAAAATAACCTTACTGTTTATCCTGTAAAATTATTTTGACAAAACTCTGACTGAGATGCGATGAACATAAATTTGCCCTGTCATTCTGGAAAGATTGGTAGATGGTAACATCCTGTGAAAACGATGAAGCTATTGTGATACTGCTACTAATGATGGGCAAAATAAATGAAAGAATCCTTTTCAACAACTCTTTTTAGTGTCCGATATGTAACGGATCAGCATGTTGCATGTGCTCATAAATCCTTGACCTTTCCCACTCACTCAAGTGCGGTGCCGCCCGCAACGGCACTGAATTAACAAATGATGAAGAACCTGGAACCTGAAAATGTTTTGTATTTTTGCCTTAAAAATTACTTAAAATACTCAGTGTAGTTGGCTATTACATTTCCATAAATTAGATACGTCAGTGGTTCCCAGTAGGGATAGGGGAAATATCGATACATCGTAGTATCGCGATATTTTTGTGTGGCAATATCGTATCATCAGTGCCAATTATTGATCTTTTAATCATATAAATTATTAATATTACAAATACAAATTGAACTAAATTTTTCAGTCCACTAGACACATTTTACTGGTGCAAAAAGTGGCTGAAGTGAGATGAACAGGCCGCAAGCTTTATCTTATTAGATAAAACAAATGTTGACAATGTTTTCCTGAGGACTTCATTTATGGCTTAAAAACAGGTAATAAATCGCAGATATTTTATTGCAATACTCAGCATATTGCAACTGGTTTAAAATCGCGATAATGTGGTATCGAGACTTAAGTATCGTGACAATATCGCATCGTGGATCCTCTGGTGATTCTCACCCCTAGTTCCTAGCATTTTGGATAACCCTAACCCTCATTAAGATTACGTATTTCTATGAGCTGTGAGCAGAGAGCGATTTTTACCTCCTCAGATGGTTTCATTTGAGTAATTCTTGAGGCCTGAAGAGGTAAACTATATTCTGTATTTTACAAGAAAAAAACTGAAAGAACATATGTCCTAAAAAAGGTGCGCAAAGGTTTATGATAAATGAAATGATGTTTTTGTTCTTCTCTCTCAAACAATAACTGCAGTATTTTTAACCCTGGACACAATGTTCTCATGTTTTGTGAGAATGAGAAAATGAAACAACAATTTTTGAAACTTGTCCACTAGAGGTGGGAATCACCAGAGGAGCCACGATACGATATTATCACGATACCTAAGTCACAACACAATATTACTGTGATTTTAAATATGTTGCGATATGCTGGGTATTGTCGTAAAATATATTGTGATATATTACAATTTATTACCTTTTTCAACTGTAAATAATGTCCCCAAAGGAAAACTTTGTCAAGATCTGTTTTATCTAATAAGATAAAGTTTGTTCATCTCACTTTAGCCAATTTTTGCAGCAACAACATGCATCTTGTGGACTGAAAAAGCAACTGATTATATTATTCTAGTAAACTACCAAAAGTTTAATTTGTATTTGTAATATTAATGATTTATTTAATATAAAAATTGATACTTGGCACTGTGTGATGATATGTTATTGCCACTCAAAAATATTGGGATACTATGCTTTTTTCCCCACTTCTGTTGTCTAGTATTAAGCGAGAGGGCTGCAGGCTGCAATGTAAACACTCGGGGAATGTGCGCACTGTCGATGTACGCCCACTTAAAGTGTCTGTTTTTACAACTGACAGGCTCAGATTGTTTTATTAAGTGTCTGACAACATTATGGAGATGATCCCCACAGAGATAGACCTCTTTGTTAAAGAGTAAGATCCTTTTTGTTTAACCAGAAACAGCCCCGGAATTGCTGTCACCAAACCCACCAGACTTATTTTATCACTGTAAAATACACCTGATTCAAAGTCAACAGAAACAAAATAAAACTCACAAAAGCTGTCTTCGTGTGTCTTTCCACTGTTTCAACAATCACCAGCTCTGGTTTGGTTGAAAAAAAAAAAAAAAAAGTCTGGTGACTTTGGTAATAATGACTTCAGGGCTGTTTCTGGTTAAACAAAAAGGTCAATCTCTGTTGGGATTCTTTCCATAATGTTGTCAGACACTGAGTGAGAAGAAAAGTCTGAGTGTGTCAGTGGCAAAATAAGCACTTTTAGTGGACGTAACTTGACGGTGCATATGTGCCGAATCATGACATTGCAGCCTGTTTCGAAGCTATTACTCAGCAAATTTAAAAAAAAAAAAAAAAAAAGTTGTTCCCATTACTCACCTAGACACAAAAACATGGGAAAATAGGTTCCAGGTTGAATAATACCAAAGTTACCCTTTAACTAGTCGATCTACTGACCCTTTAGATTTATCTTGTGACCCCCATGTGGGGCTCAACCTCAGCTAATTGCTTAATCATTTCTGCTTTTCATCACCCACCTCTACCTGCGAGAAAATCACGGATACATGCCACATTAAGTCACACACATTCCCAAAATAAGAACTGCCAACTCAAGCAACTCTTTACTGAACAACTACACACTATAACAGTGGTGACAGTGTGTAAAAAGGATTGTGCACGCAGCCAAACACAAGGACAAGGCAAACACAGGCACACTCCCCACCTGCTCCGCTTTAGTGTTTGTTCAAGGTAAACAAATGTCCAGACACTAACTGCACTTGTAAATACTTAAAAAACACTCAGGTGGAGCAGTTGGGTTTTATGTAAATACACTGAAGGAGGAACCATGATGACAAGAATCAGAAGCATTAAAAAAAACGTGAAGTAAAAATACAGTGATATACTTGGGATCCAGTCAAAAAGGTTATACAAACAGGGGGAAGACCACCAGAAGCTCTGGATGGGAAGCTGTGTGACGTCAGAGGGAGTTCAGTCCTGATCTGCCCTCCGACCTCCCCAGAGAGAGAGAGAGACAGAGACAGAGATAGAGGGGAAAAACATGTCCTCTGACAGATCTGAATCTGAATATGTGAATGTTTGGTTTGTTACGCAGTCTTGTGACAGCAGCCTCTGTTTTTCCAAGTCATGTCTTGGTCTTGGGAGACTCTGTAACCACTGCTGCACAGCGCACACACACACACACTCACACAGCCGCACAGAGTGATCTGATGACATACATTCAGAGGAGCTGAGGTATCATAAAACAGAAAAGCAGCCATGTTTGGATTATGAATAGTATAAAATCTGCACTGTGAAGCAAACACAACACGTCTTTCAGATCATTTCCACCAACAACTTTTCCCCGTTGTGTCAGAGAAGCTCTAAAAGAGACATAACTGTGTCACTCTGCTGTCGGAGTGACACAGTGACCCTGGGTAAACCTGAGTTTGCTGACACCATGAATCTGTCACCAACATGCATTACGCAACGTACAGGTCTGACACCGCTCTGCTCAGGTATGTGAGGCTAAACACTGATTTCTATAGTAACTGTATCACTACAGGACAGCTGCTATGGGATTACTATGACTGTACAGCAGGTGCAGGCAGTAGGGGCGGGTGATACGGCCCTAAAATAATATCATATTTTTTCGGACCTAATTGTATTGCAGAGTTTTGCACAACGGCGACTGGATCTTTGCTCTCAAACCACAAAAAAATGTGATGGCACAACAGTCTCCTTCAGTACATTATTCTATGCTTCCTTTTGATTTTCACATTGGCTAGTCATCCTGTTTAATTTGTCTTCTGATTAAATCTGAACCGTTGAAACAAGTTGTAGGAAGCCTCTGCAAGTAATTGGTTGCTGGCAGACACTCTGTGCTGCAATAAAATGGTTAATCAGCAGTGCCGTGCACTGTAGAGCTGATGCGCTGCTGGTTCTGCCGGCCTGAATAGAATATGTCTATAGCCTTACTGTTGTGTATACAGCATTTATAGACTGAGCTGAGTAGTGATGCGCGGGTTGACCCGTAACCCGCGGGACCCGCAAATGGACCTGCGGGCCGGGCAGCAGTGATCGTCTGTTAAATCGGTCTGTAAATGATATTTTGACATTATTGGCTATTACTGTCATGGCATCCGAAGGTACTGATGCGTTGAGCAGGTGACAGTCCGCTGTCATTTTCAAAACACACTTGTGTCACGCACTCCAAAAGAAACTTGTTGAAACTTTAAACAATAATTTATTGTACAAAACGGGGGAAACAAACATTGACAAAAACGGTTCCATAATTCACATTAAATTAAAGATAACGAAAAAACAGCTACAAGTTAGAGGGAATAGTGATAAAGTGGTAAAACTTGGCATTGATCCACAGCCTCAGGCGGATGCGCTCAAGTGTGCTGTGTGCACAAGCTCCGTTGGTAGGCTATGCTATATTTTCACATTTTTAACTATGCAATTTAAAAGTTTTGATTTTTATTGATAACCTACATTTACCAACAACAAAAAGACTACATTTAGCACCAAAAAATATGTAAAAAACAAACAAACAAAAAAAGTAAAAACGAATATTGAATACCAAATTTTCATAACGAATACCTACCCATAGAAACGAATAATCAAATATCCGAATATTTGGGTACAGCCCTAAAGCCAACCCCAGATTCACTCTCATTTGGTGTTTCACTGTTACATTCGCATTTTTCTGCCCTGTGTCTCTTGCACACCTGCCCCCTACCTTTTTGAAAAGCCCCGACCTCACCTGAGCGCTATGCCAATAAATTTCCCAAACACGAATTATGTTCAATTGCGCTCTGCTGGAAGAATGTGCGTTTGCCCCTCTCTTGGCTGTTGGTTGAAGGGTTTAATGGCGAGTTTGGCTCTTGAAAAACTCACCTATATAGTGAGAAATAGAGCTTCGGAGTTTATTGATATTTGGGAAATGTTTTTGGAATTTGTAAAGAAATAGTGGTATTGAAGAAATATCATACCTGCTAAACACTAGCATGTTAGCATTGTCATTGTGGACACGTAGATGTCAGCGCTTAGTTTAAATCGCTGCAGATTCTTTGTCTTTTTTCTACCTCATTTAGTTTTTCATTTCATGGCCTAGATTGTTCAGAGAAGCTGATGAGTTTTGATGATGAATCTCTAAATAACACAGAGCCTACTCTACTTTACACAGCCCACTTATGGTGACTATACTGTAAAGAAAAACTGTAAAAGCTTCAGGTGGCCTTCAGTGATGCCTTCTGAATTTCAGGCCCAAGTTCCCAAGACGGACAAGTGCAAGTCTTAAGTTTGTGACTCATAATGTTCCCACCCTTCATGCTGTGTTGAGAAAGTTTGTGTAGAAATTCAGGTGTTGATAAACTGATTTAAAAAAGGAACATAACAGCCTTAATTGAGCCTACACAAAGTGACACAAGTTTATCCTCGTAACCAATTGTGGACTTTTCGTATTATTCTATACTGATATGGACCCATGTGTTTGAAATAAACTTAAATTGAGAGACTCTCTTTGTAGTCAGAGGGTTTTTAAATCATTTTTATCGTATAGCCATGCAACAATAACCACAGCAAAAATAATCCCCAGAGATTATGTTCACTATGATGTGCATCTAAGGCAACTGTCACTTTGCAGCACATGAATAGAAACCAAAAGAAGTTGTGACAAAAACATCACAGCATAATGTTTAAAATGGTAAAGTATATTTAAGTTGTAATGAATACATGCCTGAGCATGAACAAATGCTGCTATGGTTAGTCACAAGCATTAAGAGAATGGGATTATTAATAAGTTTTGTTCCGAACTTTTACACATTCTCTGGGATCCTCTTTCAATCTAACAGGAAACAGAAAATGAGACAGATATCTGAAATAGAAAAGTGAGCGACTGACAGAATGACAGGCATGTTCAGCTGTGGAGGAATGAAATGCTGCTCGGCCTGCCTCGCGTCTCACAACTTCCCAGCAAAATATATTTAGTTGTCAACGACATTTGCTAATTCTAGAATAATCTGTGCCATCCTGGGTCGTCCCAGAGGATATTTCTATCTGCAGCGACTCGCCTTTGCCTGGCGACGGGCTGCTGCATGGGAAAGGCATGTGAAACTGGAGTCTGGGCCACTGGACCTTGTCTGGTCCGGTCATCACCAGCAGCTCCTCAGCCTTTTGTTTCTCTGCTACGACAATGTGCAAATTAAGATGTGCCAAACAGCGGACACTGCATTACATAACACTGCAATATTCCTTCTTATATTTAATTATGGAGCCAAGGAGGCCGGGTTTGACATTCTGGATGTGAGTTACTATCCTTCAGCTTGACCACAGTGGCCACAAGTTTTCAAGCAGCTAACAAAATTCAAAGGCGCTCCTGCCGCTGCCGTCCTCCGCACAGCTCGCTCACTTCATATTAAATTAAAAAACATGTAGTTGATGACTCCACCAAATGTGTTCATTTAAATTTGTCACCACAGCACTGACACTGACATTTAATTGTGAGACGTGTAAATAAATAAAGTAGTGTGATAAAACAGCCAGTCACGACAAATGTATCCAAGCCCTGAAAGTCTTTTATCATCCAAGCGAGCCAGCTGCTGAAGTCTACAAATAAGAATTGAGGTTTGACCTCTGGATGACAAGCATTGCATATGTGACCAGGAAAACAACAAATGTGATGACACCGACAGGGTTGCGGACGAGCACCAGTTGATAACAGAAAATTCTGCATGTCTCCCATTTTAACTCCAACATGCACCACAAACACCACCTGCTTTCATTCTCATAGTGTTAGCTCCTCGCTGGACAGGGTGATGGACACAGTCTCCGAGAAGAAAAAAGGCCACAAGTGTTGTTGGTCTAAAATTCCTTTTGGTGTTAAAAAAGAAATGTGAAAACAACTTTGGGAGGAATGTCATTTATGTCCAGCCTCCTTTCAGAGCGCGGCCTGAAGCAGCTGACAGACGAACAGACACTTCTCCCATTATGTGTAGAATCTCATGGAAATAGGTCTCCTATAAGTAGACAGACATCTCTGTCTCTGTACGCATTTAGATGGCGTCTGGAGTGGACACATGGGAAGGGCTGGTCTTATTGTGAGCGGAGCAGAGCTGGGTTTACTGGGACATAAGTGAAACTGAAAAACATACAGTCAATGTGGGAGCAGTGTGGCATCATGACCATAATCAGTTTAGTATAAATGCATTTGATTGCTCTCAATTCAGTGAGGCTCTCTGTAGTAATGAGCATCTTCGCTTTATAATGATGCTTTCTCACAGATCGCTTTAAGCTACAGCCAGCAGAAAGTTAGCTTAGCTTAGTATAAAGACTGGAAAAAGGAGGAAATCCATTAGCATGGCTTTGTCTTATGTTAACAAAATCCAGTGACCAGCACCTCTAAGGTCACGTTCAGACTGTTCCCTACATAAAAAAACATAGTCTCCTCATTGATTTGAATGAGGCCAGTCCGGCAGCTGGGGGTGCCAACACATTGGGTCGTCCAAAATAAAGCTGAGCCTGATTCCATCTTTGCAGCGACATGACAAGGCGCTGAACTGGCAAGCGCTCATTCCCGGTGGATTACTTTGTAACAAGAATGGCGTACTTCCTGTCTCTAAATATTAAAACAGTTGTGCAGCATTTTGGTGTTTGATAAACCTTTCACTTCCAGGATGGTATTTCATTGTCTCACTCGAACCTTTAACAACAGGGACCCACTCATGCCAGGAAATAGACGAAACCCTTCGAAAATCACAAGATGTCCTATTTTTGTCAAGAGCTAAATGAAAAGATTGACACCACTCTCATGTCTATAAGGTAAATATGAAGCAACAGCCAACAGACAGTTAGCTTAGCTTAGCACAAAGACTGGAAACAGTTAGCATGGCTCTGTCTGAAGTTAACAAAATTCACTGACCAGCACCTCTAAGGTCACATTCAGACCAACTGTTTCCCTGAATGAAAAAACACAGTCCGGCAGCTGGTGGTGGCAACAAATTGGGTTCGTCCAAAATTAAAGCTGAGCCTGATTCCATCTTTGCAGCAACATGACAAGGCCCTGAGCTGGCAAGCGCACATTCCCAGGGGATTACTTTGCAACAAGAACGGCGTACTTCCTGTCTCTAAATATTAAAAACAGTTGTGCAGCATTTTGGTGTTTGATAAACCTTTCGGTGCATTATTCTGTAACTCCAACTGGACTTTCAGGATCGGATTTTATTGTCTCACCCCTACTTTTAACAACAGGGACCCACTCATGCCAGGAAATGGACGAAACCCTTCAAAAACCACAAAATGTCCTGTTTTTGTCAAGAGTTACATGAAAAGATTGACACCACTCTCATGTCTATAGGGTAAATATGAAGCCACAGCCAACAGACAGTTAGCTTAGCTTAGCATTAGGGCTGGAAACAGAGGGAAACAGTTTGTATGTCTGTCTAATATTAACAAAATCCACTGACCAGCACCTCTAAGGTCACGTTAAGACCTTATATTGATATTGTCTCAACCATACCTTAAACAACAGGGACCCTCTCATGCCAGGAAATGGACGAAACCCTTTCGAAAACAACAAAATGTCCTATTTTTGGATTATACAAATAAGACAGTGAGCCTTAGAGGTGCTGGTAGATGGATTTTGGTACCTTTGGACAAGCTTGCTTGTGCCATACTAAGTTAAAACGGCTGCTGGCTGCAGCTTCATATTTACGATACAGACATGAGATTTTCAATTTTCTCATCTAATTCTCTTTTTTAATGATTATTTTTGGGACGTTTTTGCCTTTACTGATGGTACAGCTGAAGACAGAACGGCTGGAGAGAGGGAGTGACACACAGCAAGGCACCATGGGTTGGAATCAAACTGCATGAGTCGCACACTCTGAATTTTCTCATCAAACTCTCAGCAAGAAAGCAAATAAGCGAATTTCCCAAAACATCCATCTACTCCTCTAAATCCACATAAACATGAATGCACTATGAGGTAACATGTATAATTATTACCACATTTTCATCAGGTGAATGCAACCGCATAAAATAAGTTTAATATTAAGATAAAAACTCTTTCTGGTGCTGACCAGCGAGGGAATCAATGTTTAATGGACTAGTTGACTGATTGCACACATCTCCTGTTGCAATAATATAAACCCAAACTCTTTTTTTACCCAGAAGGTTAAATTGCAATCACTCATTTTAGAGTGAGCACACTAAACTACAAGCACTTGTAACGCTGCTGAATTAGAGCAACTGTTTGGGATTTTAAAAAGCACGATAAGCTGTAAAACACGGAAACAAACAAAGTGAATGGACAGAGCCGGCGCTGTCAACTACATTTTCTTTCTTTTCAAACGAGAATTGTGCAGATGTGTCAAAGGGGAAAAAAAACAATGGTGGCCCAGAGCTCGAGGTTGGTCCTCTGAGTTTGGCATGTCCTGTTTAGGTAGTATTCTTCACAATATACACATAAAACACAAGCAACCTACAGCTCTGACTGCTGAATGTGGCTGCTCAGAAAGGGGCATTGATACACAGCCTGAGGACTGACGCAAAGCAACATCGAGGCAACTGATCAGTGCTTTTATTGCTGTAAATCATCCAAACATAGGTCATCTTTTGGGAAAGCTGGACATGACAGGGAGCCACAGCTGCTGGAGAAAAGAGGTCTGAACTTCCAGAACAAGGAACAAGGTGGAAGCTGAAGACAAACATATTGTCAGCTCATGAAAAAGAACACAGAAAACACACAGGGCCAAATGACACCGGATCAAGCAATGGCGTGTTTGTAACCTCCCCCCACCAAAAGACAAAAAAGAGCCATCATAATGAAAACACTGGGGGAAGCAAAATAACAGTGGGGTTCAGCGCATGTGAATAACCTTTCGGTGCTGGAAACACAGCTCACCCTTTCCAGAATAATTGAATTTGGTGTGCTTTGTGACCAAGTATAAAGGCCTCCCTTTGCTGAGCGGCAGGCCGGCCATGGCTGTTGCATAACAGAGCTAATAAAGGAGGCCTACAGGGCCCAGGATG
Source organism: Epinephelus fuscoguttatus (assembly GCF_011397635.1). NCBI lineage: Eukaryota > Metazoa > Chordata > Actinopteri > Perciformes > Serranidae > Epinephelus > Epinephelus fuscoguttatus. The sequence goes on from NC_064761.1 coordinate 39,049,768, forward strand.
GAGAGGAGGAGGCAGACACGTGGGAACTGCCTCTGTTCTGCTGCTTTGTCTGGGGCCGCGAGCAAGCAGAGCCCCTGGGCATTAGTGTAGGCATGCCTAACATAACGCTCATTCCTCAGTAACAAAAAAGTCCCACAGAACTGCTCGGCTTATCTGCAGGAGCTGGCAGGGCCGCCCCGAGCTGCTTGAGGTGTCCACCGTCCTCAAAGACATAACCATCACCGAGCAGTGACGGGTGCAGATGGTTTGAAAAGTGCAGTGTTTACACGTTTTCATTTGCTCTTCCACAAGCTGTGTGTTGAGAGATGCTCCCTCAGTTTCCCAGGTATTTGCACACTGCATTCACACATCCATCTAATTTTTCTCTACACGCTGTCATCTAACCAAAACAGCGCCATGCAGCTCCTCTGCCGCCCGCAGACGTCCAACGTACCAGCGGGAACACTTGACCTCTGGCTGATACGCAGCTCTGTTACAGCACATCATGATCATCATTGACAATTATGTTTGAGCTCAGTGGCTCTTGTGTTTTAGTGATTAGGCGATAATCCACCAGTGACACGCCTCTCTGCGGGTCAGCAGACTGGAGGTTTGCACACATTGATCCACCCTGTCTGCAAGCTGTACGACACATCAGATCATAGGGTGGTAGTACCTGCACTCAGCTTTGCTCCAAAAGGTGTACACACAAACTGTGAGCTCCAGGAGCTCGAGGGGAGCTCCCGCGGCCTTTGTTACACCTCAGACACAGATCGTATTATGCCCAAAATATGGAGCGTTTGATCCCTGCCAAATAAGGCGTGGTTCACTCCACTAAATTTCACTTCTGTCATGTCAGTCTCCAACACAAACCGCCAAGGTCCAATGAATACTGAGCGGGGATCAACTGTGTTTTACAATTAGTTATTTCAGATTAAACCCTCACTTCCCATTTATCAGAAAAAAGAAAAGTGATGGCAGCACTATGAGGGCTGATTTGAACAGATCTGAAAATTTAAGATAATATCAGCCAATAATGTTAATAATATTTACATCACCAGTATAATGAAGATGGTAAAATTAGCGCTGAAGCATTAAAACCATTAATCGATTGACAGGAAGTGAGTTGGCAATTCTGATGCCTTTTCTGTGTTTTATATCATTGTACGCTGAATAGTTTTTGGTTTCAGGGCCCTGACATACCAAGCTGACAGCTGGCCATCGGTGAGTGTCCCTCGTACTTTTGTGGTTTGTTCCGCACTGCTGGCACAAGTCGGCCCTTGTCGCCAGTTTTTCGGCTGGTTCAACACCTTGAATCGGTCAGTGAAAGAAATCACTCCGATTGGCAGTTCGGTTCAGCACACGAGAAAAGTAACAGAAGAGAGGAAATCAAACAAACAACTAAAGTACAGAGGGCGTGAGATCAAAATAAACTTGTATAAAAGTTAAGATTATTTTTTGTTCTTCATTTACTTTTTAGCAAGCGCACTGTAAATATAATTTGTTCTTTTAACATCAGGTTGTGTCCTTAACGTGCTAACTAGAGTCTTGAGTCCGTCCTGTCGGTCTTCCTGTTTCCCTTTTTGAATGGCAAATATAGACTACCGCCGCCTGCTGGTACCGAGAGTTGTTTCCTCTCACGCAGGTTTAGAACGTACATGCTAGTCAGCCATCAGCTGTAGTCTTTGCGGTTCAAAGTTCAAATGTCCCCGAAGGGCAATTGGTTGTGCCTGGTGTGTTCAAGCACAGCTTTTTGGCCGAGATACAGGCGACCTGAGGCAGTCGTCATTTGTTGCCACAAGTTATTCGATGTTAATTTGGTGTGTCTGGTGAGACAATTTGAAGACCTTGCCTTGGATTTTTTAAAACCTATTTTCAGACATTTTTTTTGGATCACGCAGATTAATCAATAATGAATAGGGCTGTGTAACGGCGAGAATCTGATACAATACATATCAGGATACGGGGGTTAGGGTTGGGTACCAAACTTATGAAGTACTTTTAAGGGTACTGACCGTTAAATTCATCAATACCAAATGTCGGTACCTGAAAGCACTTCTGGACACATCAGGTTTAGACAAGAGGGTGAAGTTCCTGGAACTCCTGGAAGACAGGTGCAGAGCTCTGCAGAGCCGCCTGGTTCAACTTTAGATAGGAAGCAGAAGTGCTCCAAAGCCATGAGGTCAAAACTACGGTTGCAGTGGTGATCTGCCACGATAGTTTTGGCATCTGGTCTATTTTATTTATTGTTTTAGTTATTGCCTCGATCGATTAGTCTATAAAATGTGAGAAAATTGTGAAAGATGTCAATCAGTGTTTCCCAAAGCCCAAGATGACATCCTAAAATGTTTTATTTTGTCCTTAACCCAAAGATATTCCACTTACTGTCACATATGATTGATTTAGAAGTTGACAACTAATTGATTAATTCTTGCATTTCTAATACAGACAAGCAGGCAGACAGAGACAGAAGATAAGCTCTATGTGTGATTAGAAAACAGCAGAGGCGCCGTCACGCATTCAGCTTGTTCAAAAATGCCGTTTTTGTTATTACAGAGAAAGTAAAGTAGCGACAAAAGGTACCACTGGGTACCAGTACCGAATTCCAGATACTGGTATCAGTTCAAATGTGAGTGGCATCCAACTGTAGTTGTGATGTTGGAGTGTAGGACTCAAATGGGTAAAGACAGAATATAGAACTGCTATCTAGAGAACATTATGGTGTATAAACACAACACAAATCTTTACTTGTAAATAATTAATAGTAAATGATGCAGTATTTTTGAGAACTGATACTACATCACAAAGCATAATACTCAAGTGTACCAATATTTTCTTACACTCCTAGTGATGAAGATATTTTTCAGTTGCAGCCTTAAATAATTGGATTACCTCACTGGAGCAACTCTTCAAACATCAGCCTCCCCCTGACTACATCTGGCCCATTTCTCTGATTCCATGTGACACATCTGAGGAATCTGCTCACAATCACTTTGTTTCTACATCTTTAAGTCTGCGGCTTGTGCACTATCTCGTGTAGCAGTACGTCACATTCAGTTAAAGGCCATAACTCATGATGATGAACACCTCCAGCAACATGTGGTAGATACCAGACAACAATCCTCAAACTATCAGCCTTTGATTTTTTTAGTTGTACTTAAAACAGAACAGCTGTCACACGGGGCCTTGACAGGGGAAAGTATGAAACTCTTATCATCACTGCATTCATCTCCCTGCTCCTGACATCCACATTATGCTTAAGTGCCATGCAAACAGTCCATTTATCTGCCGCTGATGTTAAGAACCACATTTTTCTAAGAGCGTCAACACCGACAGAATGGCTGACACCTTTTTGTATCTGTTGCATGTTAGCAGAAAGTCAGCTTTAGTGCTGCATTGTGATGTGATTTATTGGAAAGTCAGTATCAGGTGGTGACAGAAGACATTCCTCTGGCCGAGATAACCCATAAATCACCGAGCAGCACCAGAACAAATGCAGAAAACATTCTTTAGTCATGCAAACGTAAAACCCCAGATCCCCCCACCACACGCTGACGACTGTAAGATCTTGTGAAGCTGCTATCAGCCTCACATAACAATGGTTAATCAACTTGCAGGGAGGAGGGGGCCTTCAAGGAAATCAGGTTTTTCTTATCTAGATTACACGCAGCTACTACATTCCCACTGCTGAAATCAGCTGCAACAAATCTGGATTAAAATGTTACGCAGAAAGAGACTGAAACTCAACCGTGCTGTTGTTTTTGTCAGGCTCTGTGAGTTTCTGCCTTTCCCCTCATCATGCAGCAGAGTTAAAATACTTGCTATAATTCCCAGTAATCTCACAAAGTCTGCTTTCAATGCCTGATTGAGCCTGTTTCTGGGCTGGTGAAATCCCAGTCCCCACAAAAGCACATCCTTGCAGCTTTCCCAGTGGCCCAACTAGCATTCCTCACATATTTTCACAAAGATTTCTGGGAGTTGAAGTTTAAAGCTCTGGCTCTACTACGCTGCATTGTCAAATCCAGTGAAACACATACATTATGGGTCACTTTGGGATGGACTCCAACATTAGGAGCTGTGACTTGACTCATTGCTGAATCGGAGTAGTCATTGTATGAAAAGCAAAGGGGAGCTGAACAACAATAGCTCACTGTGTTAGGTGTGTGAAGCAGGAATGTTTCAGGTCACTGGAAGTCATAAATCTACAGAGCTCACTGATGAGTCTGAGTTTTGAGACAGACATCAAGACATATTAGTAAAAACTCAGCCTGACAGGGTTTGTGTGGTGCTGTTTGGTGATACTCAGCTGAAACATAACAAACCGGAAAGGCTGGGCTGCTGTCTAATTTCATGTCAAAGACCTGTCAGAGTTTACAGATACATGAATATTGGGGATTTATTAATGAGAGCAGCTGCACGGTGGTAGGTGACCATGGGCGTTACATCCCGTGTTTGCATGGGAACCTCCTCAAGAGTTGGGGAGGCCACAACTGCTGCCAAATCTCATCTGATTCATCGGTCGTGGCTTTAATATCCACCGCAAGCTTGTGTCACATTAAAGGGAATGGAGAGAATTTACTGCCCTGTCCCTAAAACCAAGCTGCCTTCACTTGTAGCCCCTCCGTCCAGTATCAGCTCCTCCTGTTAAGTTTGTTAGCTGGTTGAATTAAAACTTAGTGTGAGTGTGTGTAATCCCAGTGCTCCCAGGCCTGTAGCATACCTATCTCTGGGGTCAATCCATGAAGTTTGCCGGGTGTTGTGGTCGATAAAAAACACTCTGCCATCGTAATCCCGGGCTTCCTCCCAGCCCGCGGGCAGCGGCAGCTCCGAGCTCTCTCTCCGCTTACCGCCGCTGACCCACGGCATAGCGTCGGGATGGTGAGAGGGCTGGAGCCCTCTGCCCTGCTTTTTATCCCCCCGAAAAAGTCGCTCTTCACTGCATTACAACAAACTCGACCTCGACGCACTTGTCGGCGCAAACACTGGAGACGCAAACACGAAACTTTCCACCGAGGTTGTCCGCTGAAAAAGCCCCGCCGGAGGTACATCCACGTTTCTTCTTACAACCCCCCAAAAAACACTACCGCGGTGCTCTCACGGTCCTCGGTCCTCCATGTTCGCCTCCTCCACCATATTTCATTCCTCCGTGTCCATATTCGGGCTGAGTTGATTTGCATAAACGGTCGGACGTACGACTGAGCCCGCTCCTCCGTCCAATAGGAAAACTTCAGAGCTCAACGCTTCATTAAAGTGTGTTGTCGCCGTGAAAACACACTTGATAACACTTATTTAATGTTTTAGCGGCAGAGTGGATGAAGAGGCGGCGACAGCGAGAACAAACTTAGCTAACGTCTCCGTTCAACTGTCAAACAACAACCTGTGGATTCACATGTCATCACTGCCTGTTAACTTCATTTAATACATCATTACTGTCATCATGTGAAGACAAGTTCACCGCAGAAACTACATAAATCAATAGTTTACACGAGTTTAAGTTTGAATCCGGGACAACTCCCCCTGAACACACACTGTGGTTTGTTGTTGACTGCAGGGTGAATAAAGTGGTACAACAGCACCACCTGGTGTCTGCTACAGGTGCTGCAGCATGCCCCACAACAGCAGAGGTCCCTTAACCCAGAGGTTCCCAAACTTTCCCCTTAAACCCTTTGACACCTGAGCAAATGGGCTTGATTTTATGTTCGTGCAAAAACATGGAAAGAAGGCAACGAGAAATGAATTCAATGTCCCCAAAACTAGCAAGATATTTAAAGTTTTAAGAAGTAGCGTTATTTAACTAAGAAATTACCCAAAAATAAGCCAAAAAAGAAAAGTTAAAAAAACAAGACAATTACCTAAAATAAGGGGAAAAAAAGAAAAGTAAAAGAAAAAAAAAACAAGAAAAATTACCTAAAAATTAAACAAAAATAAATAAATAAATAGAAAACAAAAACAAACAAGAAAATTACCTGAATTATATTGAATGAAATTATCTATTCTTTATATAAAACAATGTCGACCCAGGTTTAAAAAGGTTAAGGGGCTCCTTTTCTATCAGAGTAAACTCATGACCCCTGACCAAAAGATGTATTTTACAGATATTTCATATTATATTCATTGCATACAAATAACCGTACAGAGCAACTGATAAACTCATGTGCAGTATCTGTATCTGCATACACTACCTGTGAATATCTACACTTGATTTGTGCAATAATACAAATTCTGTCTGTTTACAATCACTCAGGTGCAATATCAGTATTGTTAAACTGTGCAACATCTATACTTTCACTTTCCAATAATGTAAAATCAAGCATTCAGTCTATCTCTTTATTTTATTCTGCTTCTTTCTGATGCTTCCTTATTATATTGCTCTTTGTTTTTTTCTACTGATGCTTCCTGCTTGCAGTCTGTCTCTTTGCTGCTGTAATGTTGCTAATTCCCCCGCTGTGGGACGAATAGAGGGAATAAAGGAAATTTGCTATTTCGATGAATTCTGATTAAATTGTTTCCTGTGAATTTTGTGTCAGAGATGAGTTTTCCTAATATATATATATATATATATATATATATACACCGATCAGCCAAAACATTAAACCACTGACAGGTGAACTCAATAACTGATCATTTTGTTCCAGTGCATTGTTCTGCTGGGAAACCTTTGGTTCTGGCATTCATGTTCCACCCACTCAAACACTGTTGCAGACCAAGTACCCCCCCTCATGGCAACAGTACTCCCCAGTGGCAGTGGCCCCCCAGCAGGATAATGCACCAATAATGCACTACCACTAACCAAAATGAAATAAAAACATATCCTCCTGAGACCCAAACTTTTGTTTGGTACGCATTTTAAATCTAGTTGGGATCAGTAGGACCTGCTAAGTATAAAAAACTTAACACTGTCAACCATAATTAAGTCCCAATGTCCCGAAACGAGACAATAAAGCACCAATGTCTTCCTAATAAACACTTATCTTATTAGTTGCTAAAAATTGGTCAAATTTGTTGCCATATCAAACTACAAACATTATCAATAATAAATAAACAAGTTTCAATTATAAAATGTGATCAGGTTTTGGACCATGTCCACTTTTGTGTCGGGATCGGCTGCAGACAGACTTGGCAGAGATGGCTGCCATCTTGTTTTTACATGTTTTAGTGTATAGTGGTCTCAGTACCACTAGATGGCACATAAAGTGTCCACGAATGAGGACAATAGGTCTGAGTTAAGTGGAATAAAGTAAATGGTAAACCCCAAATGTGATGTCCTCATATGAGGACACAGGGTCTCAGGAGGTGTCTTTAGTTCTAGTCTCTCTCAATTTGGTCAAATTTGTTAACAAAATAAGGACAAGGAGGCACTGCTGCAAATGTATATAGAGACTGGGATGTCTACATGACTGTGAGCCAGCTGCCTTCATAAAGTGCTGTTTGTTTTGTTATACCTGTTTTTAACTTCTTAAATCTTGCCGCTGAAAAATACCCCACAAAATAAACTGAAAAAGATAAAATTAATACTGAAACTAATAAAACTAAAACAGTTTCAAACAATAAAAACTAAACTGAAAGGAGCAAACCCACTCTGTACGCTAACTGAAAGTAACCTAAACTGAAAATTAAAAATAATGAACAAACAAAACTATAATAACTCTGCGATATGTTGAATCTGCAAGACATTTTTCACAGCAGATATTTTGGCTTGTGATAAAAAGAAAATCTCAGGTGTAATTAATGACATTAAAACAGCTGCATTCCATTAAGGTGAGCTAGTCTCATTTACTGGTATTGTGCAAGTTCTCTGACATGGTTTATTGAGACATTTAATGGCACTCAGCCATCTTCAACAAAAATTGTGTCACCTGTATTTTTCCTGCTGTGACAGGGCAAGACAGGGCAAGTTTATTTATACAGCACATTTCAGCAACAAGGCGAGTCAAAGTGCTCTGAAGTAGAACATCAAAAACATCCAGACAATGTGCAAAAGGATCAGAATAAGATTCTGGTTTATTGTCAAGTAGCTTTTCACACACAAGAAATTTGCTGTGGTGCTTTGGTGCACAACATAAACATGTTAGAGACAAAAAAAATACAAATGAAAGCAAGTGTTGCAAAACTAAAAAAAAATGGAAATACATAAAGTACATACATGAAGTTATGATAAAAATATATACAAAAAAGAATTAATAGGATTGTATAACATATCTGAGTTGAAATGAAGGAAAATTGCCCCAGGAATGTGCAGAGGTTCAGTACAGGTATATGTAGAAAAAATACAGCATAAAAGGACATTTAAATACAATTAAAAACAGTAATTAAACAGCCAATAGAAAATAAATAAAACAAGCTAAAAGGTATTAACATGCAAGCATGGATGGATTACTGAACGGGCCTACCAGGCACTGACACATCTGGAAAATGTCACTCACATTGGCAACAAGGAAGAGACTCAAAAGACAAAGAGATGCAAAAGACCACAAAGATGCAAAAAGACCACTAGGAGACACAAAAAGACCACAGAGATGCAAGATGACCACAAAGAGACAAAAAAGTCCATAAATAGATGTGAAAAGACCACAGAAACAAAAAAGACCAGAGATGCAAAAAGACCACAGAGACACAAAAAGACCACAAAGAGAAACACAAAAGACCACAAAGACATAAAAAAAACAGAGATGCACAAAGATCAAAGAGACAAAAAGGTCCACAAAGAGATGCAAGACGACCAGAAAGAGATACAAAAAGTCCACAAAGAGATGCAAAAAGACCACAAACAGAAACACAAAAGACCACAAAGACACATAAAAAACAAAGAGATGCACAAAGATCAAAGAGACAAAAAAGTCCACAAAGAGATGCAAAACGACCAGAAAGAGACACAAAAAGTCCACAAAGAGATGCAAAAAGACCACAAACAAAAACATACAAGACCACAAAGAGACATAAAAGGTCCACAAACAGAAACACAAAAGACCACAAAGACACATAAAAAACAAAGAGATGCAGAAAGATCAAAGAGACAAAAAGGTCCACAAAGAGATGTAAGACAACCAGAAAGAGACACAAAAAGTCCACAAAGAGATGCAAAAAGACCACAAACAGAAACACAAAAGACCACAAAGACACATAAAAAACAAAGAGATGCAGAAAGATCAAAGAGACAAAAAGGTCCACAAAAAGACATAAAAAGACCACAAAAAGACACAAAAAGTCCACAAAGAGATGCAAAAAGACCACAAACAGAAACACAAATGACCACAAAGAGACATAAAAAGACCACAAACAGAAACACAACAGACCACAAAGAGACATAAAAAACAAAGAGATGCAGAAAGATCAAAGAGACAAAAAGGTCCACAAAAAGACATAAAAAGACCACAAAAAGACACAAAAAGTCTACAAAGAGATGCAAAAAGACCACAAACAGAAACACAAATGACCACAGAGACATAAAAAGACCACAAAGAGACACAAAAAGTCCACAAAAAGATGCAAAAAAGACCACAAACAGAAACACAAAAGACCACAAAGAGACATAAAGTCACAAAGACCACACAGAGACAAAAAAGTACAAAAGTAGATGCAAAAAGACCACAGACAAAAAAGACAACAGAGATGCAAATAGACCACAAAAGAGATGCAAAAAGACCTCAAAGAGACACACACACACACAAAAAAACACAAAACAGGCAAATCAACCACAAGGAGACACAAAACCACAAAAGACACAGATTTACACCATTAAGATGCATAACAACTAAAGAAAGACACCAAACAACAAAAAAGAGGAAGCAACACCACAAAGTCTGTGTGTCCTGCTCCTGTGTGGGAGAGGTGGTGGGGCCTTTTGCATATCTTTATCTAAATCTACTTTTAAGGCTTTTAGTATTTCAATGTATATTGTTCTTCCAGGGCGTAGGTTTGTGTCTGTGGAGCATGTTGGTCAGCTCATGTTGTTTTAAACATGCTATAGAAACAAATTTGACCTGACTTGATTTCTCACGGCCAATTAGTCATCATGGGCGAGAGGGCCCACATCAACCAGGAGCAGCTTATTACAGTGAGTGAAATCCACAGGCAGCCTATTGAACAGAGTTCAAGGGTCAGAGCCACAGTGCTCCGTGTCCTCATGGCCATTAAATGATGATAAGGAAAGTTTACATGAGGGCACAACAGACAGGATAATTATATTACAGATAAAGTACATATATAATATAATAATGATATAAATACATATTATGGAGTTAGTGTTTCTGTTGGTCTGCACTGAGGGGGATTTGTATTCAGATATTTTTTTTGATTTTTTTAGGTAATCCAGGACCTCTGTTGACCTCTATCTGTGACCAGCAGGAACTGCAACAACACTGACTTCTCACAGTTTCCTTCAGGTTTCTGGTGCAGTGACTTTAATTCAGTGTGACGTGAAACACAAGTGGAATTTCCAGTAAGAGGGAATTTCTGTTTCCAAACTGGTCGCCATTATGACAAGCACATTCTCCCTATCTGTGTCACCGTGGAAATGCTCTTCTAAAGCTGTATTTCTGAGACTATGGAGAAAAATATCATCTTTCTCTGGTGAGATTTGGTATTGCCAGTGCTTCCGGTCCTCGATGCACACCGTCTGACACCACACACCTGACTGTGTGCATGTGTGCAGTCAAGCAAACGTGCATTTTTGTCAAGACGTCAGTGGCGTCAGCTGAGCATTTTGTTCTCTGGAGGAGGAGGAGTTTAGCAGGCCAGGGATTTTATCTGTGCATTTTTGTTTGCGTGTTTGTTTGGGGTTATGTTTGTCTGTGTGTGTTTATGCCTGGGAAACATTTCTCTCACATCAGAGCTTTGATCTATCGCCTCCTACAGTCATTTCCCACAAGCCATGTAGTGTTCATATGAGAGCGCACAATAAGCTGCACTGTTGTTTCTGTCGCAGTCACATGCAGCAAAAAGCCTGACTGTGACACCAGCCGTCACAAACACATGAATATAATCCATTCTAAAAAAACCGTCACGCATTATTATCATTAACTAGATAAATGTATCATCATTGATAAATCTCACTCTCCATGGAGCTGATTTTATTCTCCTTGTATAATTTTATTACATGGATAATGAATTAACTTGAAGGAGGTGACTGTGAACTTCCTTTAGTTTCCTCTGTGAGACTGCCTTATAAATACATTAATAATCATGTGTTTATGACTGTGAAGAGTTTACTAACAAGTTTACATGACGGAAATATTTAGGACAGCAGTGTTTAATCACACAGATATAAAAAGAGGCCACATAGGCAGCTTATAGATAGATAGATAGATAGATAGATAGATAGATAGATAGATAGATAGATAGATAGATAGATAGATAGATAGATAGATAGATAATAGATAAGGTAGTGTATGTGAAGAGAATTAGAGTAAGAGGAAATGAAAAGGCAGGTATTTTGTTTGTTTTTATTATTGTTTATTTGATAAATTGTAATTAGATCTTACTCTGATTTGTAATAAATAATAATAATTATAATAATAATAAGAATTTTCATTATTATTATAACCACTTTTGAGGGGTGGGGTGGTGGCTTGCCTTAGTAACAGAGATAAATAAAAATAAATACAGTACAAAAAAAGAAAGACGGAAAGAAAGAAAATAACAGAGGACAAAATTCGCAAATTTTAAATATTGTATATTTAAATATTTTATTATTATTATTGTTTGTTAGCTAATTGTCTAATTAATTTAGTGATAAATAATATTTGTCTAGGGCACCAAATGTGCTAGCTGCGGCAATGCACCCTGTTTATGAGAGACAAAAAGCAGTCCGAGGAGCAGTCCAAAAAAATTTGCAAATTGTGAATATTATAGTTTTGTATTGTTTGTTTTTCCTAATTATTGTTTGTGAGCTTATTCCTTATTAGCTCTTGTTCTGGTTTGTAAAAACAAAAACAATCAAAAGAAAAAAATTATTAAAGTTGAAATTATTTAAGTTGATTTCTAATTTGTTCGTGTTTTGGTTTGTAAAAAAAAGTGCAGGGCACTTAATGTGGCAGGTCCGGCACTGCACCCAGTTTGTGAGAAGCTTATCTTTGTTTGTACATAATAACTGAGAGGACACAGGATGCACAAAAAAGGTCATCAGGAAGTTAATCTTACATAAAAAATGTGTGCTATAATATCCTGTCTACGCCTAATTTCATCCCCCGTGGCCGGCTGCTGACACTGGCCATCTCTGCCTCTGCCCCTGCTGCCCATTGGCACAGCAGCCAGAGCAGGAGGACCACAAAGGGGAGGGCCGTACGTCAGGCCCCCTCTCCTCCCTGCAGCAGAAGATGTGTGCTCCTCTTGAGTGGGAACTGTTTGTGAAAGACTCCAGAGCCTGAGCGGTCAACTCTAATTATCAGGTGTTGTGAGCAGCTTCTGTCCCGAGTGGACGTGCGCAGGCCTCTCCATCTGAAGTGCAGCCAGATAAGACTTGTGGCTCTGTCAAGTGTGGAGGCCAGAGAGAGAGAGATGGACACATGCGCCTGCGCTTTGGAGCTGCTGGGGATGCTGGTCTATGTCGGAGCGTGGCTGTGCGCTTTAGCCACCACTCTCTTACCGCAGTGGCTGACCATGTCCACTGCTCTGCTGCCGGTGGAGAGCTACGAGCTGGGCCTGTGGGAGACGTGTGTGGTGCAGGATGTCGGGGGGATGGAGTGCAGAGCTTATGACAGCCTGCTGGGCCTCTCCAGTGACCTCAAGCTGGCCCGCATGCTCATGTGTGCTTCCCTTGCTGTGGGCATGCTGGGAATGCTGGTGGCCATACCTGGACTTTACCTGGTCAACAGCTGTAAAGAACACCGGGGCTGCAGACGTAAGAGAACTTTAACCATCCTAGGAGGGGTGCTGGGGATGATCTCTGGAGTGCTGTGTCTGATCCCCGTGTCCTACATGGCTCATTTAGCCGTGATACATTTCTTTGATGATACAGTACCTGATGTGGTGCCACGCTGGGAGTTTGGCGATGCCTTGTTCTGCGGCTGGGCCGGAGGATTTCTTCTCATAGTGGCCGGGCTCCTCCTGGTCACCTCTTGCTCGTGCTCACAGGTGGAGCCTCAGCCTGTAATGCAGAGGAGATACCAGGTCATGAGTACAGGTGCTCCCCTCGGGAAGCGCTCAGAGTACGTTTAAGGGACAAATCATGAAAGAATTGCCTGCGTAGAGACTGACAGCACGACACAATCACCTGTAGAGCTGCACTTCAAACTGCTTTGAAATAATGATGTGAAGATCTCGTTTTATATCAAAGACAACATCCTGTGTACGGGTTGCTTTAGCCATAGAGTTAATCCAATTGTAGAAAACATCGAATCCTCAGTGAATCTGCAGCTATTTTAATGACTCACCTGCACAATCAAACATTGCATTTTAAAGGTCCAGTGTGTTGGATTTTGGGGGATATTTTGGCAGATGTTTTCTTTAGTGTATATTCATATGAAAATAAAATTACTGTTGATGATTTAATGAGCTGTTTATATCTACAGAGGGAGCAGGATCTCCTCCAGGTAGTGTTTCTCAAAGTCAAGGATCCTTCCTTGGTAGGATTAGTCCTTCCAAGGAAGGATCCTACAGAGGCAAGGCAAGAGTCCTCCCTAGCACACACACTGGAACAGACTAACAAGTGTCTCCAGGCGTGCGTCAATAACCCTCAGCAGACTGAGCTGGTTTCAGATTACTGTGATGATTTTGGCACTCTCTAATGTTGTTGTACAATTTGAACAAATGTAGCAGTACTTTCAGAGTCACGTGACTTTTAAGGAGAATATATTTCTGGATCATACTTGAAAAAACAAACAGGTAGGCTAAATGAAACTTTTGTGGCACTTAGCACTCTTAGCGGACTTAGCACAATCTCATTATTCGGCAGTGGACACATTGGAAAGCGTAAATTATGAGGTTTCTGTCAGTCATTTTTAACGCTTGTATGACAGTCCCGTAGATATATTATTCCAAATAAATGACATTTATCTAAATCCTGCCGAGGTCCGGTAGCGCAGGTTTCCCTGAAGAGGCCTTGACTTCCAGCAAAGAATGTGGGTACTTTTTACCTGCTGAGGATACACACATGCATCCTTGGAATTTCTCTGAAAGAAGAACCCAGTTGTCGGTGAAATTAGGAAGGAACCTTGACATTGGAACAGTCGTTAGGTGAGATTTGATGAGGTAATATCCTTGAAATTCAGCCATTTAAGGATCCGTCCTTGACTTTGAGAAACACCCAGGGAGCATGTTGCACGGCCATGTTTCTACAGTAGCAGAGAATGGACAAACCACATACTGACTCAAGACAGGGTCATTTGCTTTTTCACATCAGTCATGAGAAAACGCGTGGCCCCTCCACAATGCGCTTAAAACCACTTAAAATCTTTGGGTCTGTTTGTTTTGGAGAGGAAGAGACCTCTGCGGATAATTCAGCTCCCGGTAAAAACCTCCTGAACGCCCTGATCTTAAGTTGTAGGAGAAAGAATGTTAACACTAAATAGCAGGTGCTGGGCCACTGACCCTTCTCCGACATGCCAATCTGCATTGGAGAAACACTGATTTTTAACATGAAATTGCTTTATTCTGTATTTTTACCAGTTTCATCCATCTGATCGATTAATTTTGGGTCAGAGGAGACCTCTTCGGATAACTTGGCTCCTGCTATAAACCTCATAAACAATAAACACTTAAGAAATTCTAACCGGGAGAAGTTTTAGCTGGTTGTAATCTGCAATCTTCACCACTAGATGCCACTAAATCCCCCCAAATCTGACACACTGCTCCTTTAAAAGAACATGCTGTGACCAGTAACAAATGAATATTTTTTTAAAGATATGTTTTATAAAATGCTTTATATTCCTTATTCTAGGGTGCCTTCAGGATCTTTCTTTTATCAGTGCCAACAAAGAAGAAAACACTCTTTCCACTCAGTTATAACAGGACACCTTAGCCTTTAAAATGCTGTGATTGTAAATTATTCTTAACACTAAAACATATAGAAAGCACAAATTATTCTGTGCCTGGTTAAGTTTGCTTATGGGCTGTACTGTGGAGCACATTCAGATGATTCACATAAAAAGTTATATTGAAATTCTTTTGAAAAGTTGTCTCTTTTTTATGTTTAAAAAGGGTATTTTCTTGTGCTGGTGTTGTATTCTCTGTTGGAATATGATTATTTTTAAATGTGTAAAACAGGACGGTGTAACATGATACAACATATTTTCCTTCAGTTATGTCAGAGTTGGAAACATGGCTGCTCTTTTGCTCTTTCCCATCCGGTCGTCTATTAGTCACATAAACCTATAACCTATTTGGGTCTGAGGCGGTCCCTGGGGTGACTGAAAACAGCCGTCTCGGTCCCTTCAGGTGTGTCTGTGGCGGTGGAAACACAGCTTGAAACTAATTCCATCAGATTTCCTGGTCACTCGCTGAGCTAAGCTGTGTTTAATGAATGCTCTAATGGGCGGCGTGTACTGTGAAGAATGTAGAACAGGTTGCCCTTGCAGCTCCTGCTTTGACATAATTACACAAATTTGCCAAGGTCAGAGGGCGCCGCCGCTCTCTGCACTCCAAAACTGTCTGTATCACTTACACAGACACAGGTACGGTGACATAAATGTGGTATTGCATGGGATGAGGAGGATGATGATGGTACTTTCTGTGTAGTCAGCACTTATAGAATGAAGTTAATGAGAGATAATGATGCTGCCACAGAAGCATATGTTGCCTGAGGGGCCTGAGACATGACAGACTTTGCTTTTAAGGGTATAAATGTCAGGCCTCATGGAGCCAGAGAGCATGAGAGGCACCCTGTTATCCTCTGAAGCTACGCCGGATGAAGGGAGGGCCTGGTGTCTCCCTGTGTGAGGTGGGGGGGGGGGAACAACTGCAGAGATGTTCAGCTTGATTACCGTAAGACTCTAAGTGTGGCGGGGCCAGGCAGCACGGCACCATACGGCACCACAAAGGAAATGACATGTCGTCTTCTCGTGAGTAATCATGTTTACATGTACCTGACTGCAAACAAACAAATCCACCCTGAGGGACCGATAAGCAAACTGCCCGCAGCACAGAGGATACTGTCAAATCATTTGCTGTCTTTGTAGAATAACTGACTGTGATGTGACCCTCTAGGCTGACATTTCAGATAAGACATGATTGTAAGTGTAACATGTTGGGCACTACAGTTTTCTGTTGCTCAACACACCTGTAACAGATAAACTATCATGATAACCTTCCTGCATGCTCACAATAACCAAATCCCCTTATCTGTCTTATCTGACAGGCAGAGATGAGAAGAAAAGTACCTGTGCGACAACGTAAAATACTCCATTACAATTAAAGGTCCTGCATTTAAAGTACTTCAGTAAAGTACAGAATTATCATCAGCAAAATGTACTTTTTGATCAGTACAGACAGAGGCCCCCTGTGAGTGTTTTTACAGTCACATTAACCCACACGCAGCATTTTACTGTTGCAGCTCGCTGAGGTAGAGCTAGTTTTATAACCAGTTACATCAGATCAGTGGTCCCAGCCTAGGGGTCAATCCTCTCCTAAAGGTCACAAGATAAATCTGAGCTTGAACACCAGAACTAGAGATATAGTCTTCTTTTGTTCTATGCCCTCTTCAAAATTTGGCACCTACATTACTCTAACTGCCGACAGTTCAGCCACAGATTCAGGTGTGTTACTGCTGCCTTCAAATGGAGCTTGTGAGCTCCTGATTACGACATGGCCCTGGTTACGAGACGCCCTCTGTTTGGAGGAGCAGGCAGGAGTCCAATATGGAAGCGACGCAATGTACTGCTGTTGATGGGGTGCAGCAACAAAACATATTTTAGTCACCTCAAAAAAAAAAACAAAAAAAACCAACAGATCTGTATCAGTTTAAGTGTACACTATATAGAGAGTATTTTCACTGCTTTACCTTTTCATCATGCAGCCTGTTCTGCTGGGGTAGCTGCTTCAATTCCCCATCTATGCTCTCGACAAAGCCACCAGACTCCATTGAGAAAAACAGTAATTTTAGTTCACTGAACACAGGAGCTGCTGAGCTACTGCTGCTTCAAACAGTGAATTAGTTTGTGTTATTGTTTGACTTTGGTGACTCAAAACCAAGCCTTTTAAACGCCAAAGTCACACAATTACACACAAAAAATAACTGTTCATTTCAGCAGTAGACCAGCAGCTCCTGTGTTCAGCGATGTTAAATCACTGCTTTTCTCAATGGAGTCTGGCTTTGAAAAGAGCAATGTAGCAGGTTCATCTTCCCATTGGAAATCACTGTCTGGCATTAAGGTAAAGATGTGAAAATAATCTAAATATGGCATACACTTAAACTGATTTTAGCCTACATGTCGGACTCCGGCCTGCTTCTTCAAACTGGTGTGTGCTAACTGACATCTACTGTTGCCGATACATTGTCTAAGGATAAGTACCTCATACAAACCCACTTCAAAAATTCTGAACTATCACTTTCAGGTTATCCAACTACCATACTGTAGCTAGATGAGGCCCACATATGAGTCATGCACTGTACACTGCCTTGATGGGAGGTTTATAGTTGCTTCAGTGGACCTGATAAACTCACATCTTTCTCACTCCACTCCTCCAGTACTCTTTTATTTCAAAATAAAAGTTTTCAGCTTTAGTCGCCACTGACTCAAGTGACATCACTAAACAGACCTTGATGTATAAAAGTGGTGACGTTCCTCTTTAACCCTTTGAAACTTGGAGCAATGTCATTTTTCTTGTGCTGCTTTCACACACCTTCCACAAAGCTTTTTGACACCTGAGGAAATTGGTTTGATTTCTTCTCCTTCTCTACACACTTTTTTCAAGGCAACCCGCTCAGGTGTCAAAGGGTTAAGAGAGGAAATAACTCTTTTAGTGGAGCTCCACATAGACGTCTGTAACAAAGGGCCCCAGCTAGACACTGCACTTTTCTAAGAAGTCACAAACAGATTGGAAACCACTCATTTAATCTTTAACTGTGTGTTGTATTTTACAAGCTCATCATATTTGTCTTTCTATTTATATAAAATCTTAATCTGAGAAGTAACCAGTAACTTTATCTTTCTAACCCTGGCTACACACGGAGACGGCACCGACCATATAACGTTTATCTGATCTCGATCTCTGGGGATGATCGCAGGAATCTCCGAAGAAGATAAAAGAACATACGAGGCACGATTGCTCATGTGCTTTGAGCTTTACAGCCAATTATCTCTCTAGAATCAGATTAACTGCAAAAAAAAAGTTATCTTTATGAACCTACAGTTGGCTTTTGGCATCATGTTTTGATATGACTCATCTTATTTTAATTGCATCGATCACCTTATTTCCTCGGAGCCCTCTTATCTGCGCTCCTCCATTATATATTACAGTTGATAGAGTAGATGACTTGCCATAACAGATAAGATAAAGCCTGACCAGCTCTGGGTATTATGTCAGGCTTATCTGTCGAGGGGAATGTGCAGCAGAGAGGTGGGAGGTTGATGAAGAAAGACATGAAGAATTATTTAAATACTTTCTCAGAATCTCTTATCTACAGGAATGCTTTTGAATAATATTTAGTCATACTTAATTAAATTGATACCAGTGGTTCTCCTGTTACAGATTACTGGCACCAGGTTTGTGATAAAGCACCTCATCGTCTTGCACAAGTGCTCAGAGCCGCTCTACCTTTCATCCACTTCTGTGACTTGTGTTTTTGACAGAGAGCTGCACTCGGCTGAAGAGGGCCTTTTGTTTCTCAGCAGCTCACCGCCTCCAGAGAGGTGCAGCAGGCCACTGGGCCTCAGTGTGTGCGTATGTGTGTCTTCCCTGGCAACAATCACCACTGTGAGGCAGCCCCCTCTCCGTACTCACATGCCTGCTCTCGTCAGCCTCCTACCCAGGTCACATGAGCAGGGCCCCCAGTCAACCTGACCCGCTGAGATCCCTCCTCACATGGGGCCCCGTTAGAAGCCCACACCTTGGCATGTCACGTCACCTCCCCCGGACCTGTGCGGTGATAATGCTGATCGGTCATCGCAGGGACGCACAGATTGCTCACTCCAAACAGCCCTTTTGGATAACACCGCAGAGATAAAGTTTATTGTAACTTCTGCAGATATGCACCAGCCCTGAACCCTGGCACACAAAGCTGTAGGGTGCCTAATTTAAAACAGAATCCAGCATATTATCTGTAGTTTTCATTAAGAACATGACAACAGGAAGCCTTCGACATTAATGCAGCCATCATTAAAATTTTTATATTGAAAAATTACTTTGTGTGAAAGGTGTCGCTCATAGTAATGGGTTCCAACAAGGTCTCACTCCTAACTCGTCAAATACTGATGCCTCCATGTCAGATACAAATGCACAGAGGTACAGTTTAGTGTCTGTATCAGACACATCAAGCAGTGTAATTTTTTGACACTACCATCTACTACTGTAATATAAAGAGCAAGAAAATTAGCACAGGTGGATGAGTCAGACTTTCACCCAGGACACCGCTGTTCATGCCCACTGTGAAACCAAAAGTCAACCAAGTTATTTTAGGGTTTCCCACACATTTGTTTTTGGCAGCTTGCCACAAAAAAAACATTTGCCATCACGTTTAGATTTTCTATTATTGTAGCTGGATTGTTAATAGGAGCGCAGTTGGAATATAGATATCCTTAAGAGAGTACTCTGGGCACAGACGGAGCAGCAGAACATCAGGCGCAGTGACTGGTCTTTGTGCTGAGTCTAAAAGTTTGCTTTTACTCGCCTCTGCAGCAGCTGCTCCTCTTATGCATCCCTCTAATCTGATCAGCTCTGATCGGGTTGGCTGATCGTGATCAATTATCCACCCCTCCAATCACAGACCACAAGAGTTCTGCCTGTGCTGTGTTCACGGACCTGCAAAAACCTCCATTTAGAGAGGAAAAAAAATACAAAATGTCCCCCACCTCACATCAGGTACTGCCACAGAGGAGGAAACACTGTATTTCAATAATAACACAACATAATACGCTGATATATCTCATTAGGTAGTAAATATTATAATTATAATATATATTTGTGGGGACACATTCCCCCCAGTATTAGCCTAAATAAGCTCAAAATGTCCCCCTCAGTGACTACTAATTAAGAACACAGAGGAAAAAAAATTTCTATGCTATGGTCACCATGCACTGCTGTCTACAATACTCAGTGACAGATGTAATCATACTCAAAAATAAAACTTAACAAATTGCCTCTATTATTACCACCAGTTTCAATACTATGGTGAACTGCAGTTCTGCGTGGCCTTTGTCAAAGTGGCATTGCCGTACCCCAACAGAAGTGTTGTTTCACTGCTGTAGGTTTTTAGTAAAGTGTTGGCATGTCATAAAAAGGTCATAGTATAGTATGCTATAAATAAGTCATAGTAAGTGCACTTTAGCCCCTCAGCCCTCAATCATATACCAGCTCCATAAAAGAGAACTCAGCAATAAAAACCTGAAGAACCCCTGATCTAAATGTTGGTTAGATTTGGTTAGTGTTAAAAAGGTGATTACAGCCCTGATGTCAAGGCAAGTAACGTATGTCATGTAATTAGGGCTGCCAGGATTAGTCGACTAATCGATGACTAATCGACTATTAAAATAATCGGTGACTATTTTAGTAGTCGACTAATCGGTTTGAGTCATTTTTTATAGAAAAGCACTATAAAAGTACCCCAAAATACTCTTACTGCAGCTTCTTACGTTCAAATATTGGCAGCTTTACACACTCTCCCGTGACAGTGAACTAAAACCCTTTAGTGTGAGTACGAAACAAGACATTAGATGACGAAATTTTGGGGTTTGGGCGAGACAGACCGACATTTTTCAACATTTTAATACATTTTTCGATGAAATGATTAGTCGACTAATCGAAGAAATAATCGTCAGATTAGTCGACAATGAAAATAATCGTTAGTGGCGGCCCTACATGTAATATGACATTACATTAAGTTAGCAGCAAATGTACTTAGTTTAAACCACAACAAAATGTTTTTTCTAAACCAAACAACCTGCTTTAATAGTTTAACAAGCAGAAACTGTACATTTACTGTGAAAACTGAAGTTTATTTGAGAAAGACACTGCATGTAATGAGTGTACATTGACATGTTGCCCCTTAGCATTCAAAACCGACGCTAGAGAGGTACCTAGAGCATCATAAGACCCTTTCCAACTGCACAGACACCCACTAACACCTGCTAACATCTGGCTTTTTTATTAAGTAGGAAAGGTTACATTCAGCATTTACACCCAGTTTAAATAACTCTGCAGTAGTATTTATTAGCTCCAACTCCGATTAGCATAGATGGAAACGCAACACCTGGGTGAACCGCTTTAATGGCAAGATGCAAAGGCACGCCACCACAAAATACCATCTGTCTCTCCACCCAAGCAGTGCTCAAACGTTGCTCCAAATTAGTCTGCACCAAGTTTGAAAGAGAGACAAAAAGAAAAAGAAGTGACCACTGTGACATTTCCACTGGCGGCCATTTTGCTTTCCACGGTTTCCAGAAAACCTGTTTACACGCTCTGATGTTGGTGGAAAAGAGGGAACAGTTTGACTGTGCAGGGTGGTATCCTACTGATTTTAAGGTATACCGTGATATAAAGGTTAATGGTTGTCATACCATGTACATTTGCTTATCTACAATATTGGGGAAAAAATCCAACTAGACGTAGAATCTCATCTTTATTTTAGTTATTTTCAAAAGGGAGACTTTTAACACATGCTTCTACAAAAGGAAACAAACGAAAAACTGGTTTCAAGTTCCAATTATAGTAATAAATCATTTATTCAACCAAAAATAATCGTTCTGTTCCTTTAAGGATCATTCTGACCGATGATAAAGATAATTGTTAAATACCGTGAAACCGTGATATTTTCTGACATGGTTATCACACCATGAAAATCTCCAACCCTAGTCAGTATTTGACGAGTTGGGCTCACCACAGATCTACTTACGGTTTTAGCATCTTTCAGCTCATTGTTTCGGTTTTCAGACCCACAACTTTACTGTTTTGGTTCACTCCCTCAGCTCTCACGGGAACTGCCCATTGGTTTGACAGCCCATTGTTCCGAAGTCCGTTCCGAAATCATCATGATGCCCTGTGGTTAAGGTCTGGTTAGGTTTAGGCACAAAAACCACTTGGTTAGGGTCAGGAAAAGATCATGGTGTGGGTTAAAATGAAAAAGAAAGTGACAAACACAGGCAACTATTAATGGAAAATTTATAAACTCGCCCCTCACTGTATGCCAACACAAATGGCCAACAGACAATGGCATCAACAAGCTGATGAAGAAAGAGGAGCATTTAGCAGCTAAAAGCTAACTTTAAGGGATGTTTGCCAATTTTCAACCTGCCTTGTATTGTAATGATGTATGTAACAGGTGTACATGAACTGTGCTTAACTTCTCTTCATCTTACCAGATCTCCATGCTCATCTATCGCCTCAAATCCACTGAGAAACGGTGGTTTTCGCTGGCTCCAGGGCTGTTGCTGAACTACAGGTTGTACTATGCCATTTTAATGGCCGCCATCATGGACACAAAGAGTATAAAAGTGAGTCAAGAGATAAACCTGCCTGTCTCTCTTGCACTCTCAAGCTCAGTTAAAACGATTAAAATAGGCAATACTGATCAAATATGAATTTGGATTCTGTCACTGAGTTGTTTGTTTGTTGTCTGAACGTTTCTAGAATCGTATTTTAGCTTATAGTTTCACTGTAATGCTAGATTGTTTGCTAACAGCTAGCCGCCATTTTGTTTCCAGTGGTTGAAAACGGCCGGGCTCGTATTACGTCACCCATCAACAGGAGCGTTCATTGGTCTGGTCTAGTACGGCGCAGTGCATTCTGGTAGTTGTAGGTTTTCTATCTCTTGAGCTAAACTGAATGCCACAGCCATTTTCCTCTGTTTTCTCTGGTCATTTAGCACCAATTTAATTATTTTGCTTCTTTCTACCACATAGACAGCTTAATATTATAAAAGACCATCTTTCCAGCAGTATGATTCAGATAAATCAGTTTTTATTTTTCAGATTGTGGTCCAATTGCAATTAATTCTCCACTGTTATTTTGGATGTTGTTGTGTTTTGATATACCATCCTGTACTATTAATGTGTAGCTCACAGGTTTTTTTGGAGTATGACATTACTGAGGTATTTAAATGTGACAGCTCTTCTCTGACATTGTTCCGAGTCACTTTGCCATGAATGAAAAGGATAAAAATTCAAGTCTGAAAATAAGTCAAATCATGGGCGGATTATGAGACACTGGGTCCCTGGGCACAGATATGCAAAAGGCCCCACCACCTCTCCTACATAGGCGCAAGACACACAGACTGTGTGGTTTTGTGTCACTTTGCAGTTCATTTGCATCTCTCTGTTTTCATTTTGAGTCTCCTCCTTGTCAGTATGACCAGGGAGGCCCCTGACACTTTGGGCCCCTGGGTCTGTGCCTGGTAGGCCCAATCAGTAATCCATCCATGAGTTAAATGTTCCTGATGTTTCTCCATCATGAGACTTCTTCAGTGTGAAATGCAGGGTTATCTCTGCCCTGGTTGTCTCCATTTGCTAATCCAAACCTCTGTGCCTGGGTCATTTTTGTCAAGGGGCCATGGAGTGGGTCCCTGGTGTTTCTAGGGGCCCCTGTGCTCAGAGCTGCCCAGGCGTAGCGGTAGCAGAGGAAAACCAGCCCACTTATGAGCATCATTATGGAGGCAGAGATGCCCACTCCGATGGCTGAACCGACTTGCTGTCGGACAGGAGCTGCAGGGAGCTGGAACTCAGGAGGAAAGTCAATGGTGCTGTTGTTGAGCACAGAGCTCATGTTCCACGCCAGCGGCACCAAGCAGAAGGTCCCCGTCAGCACATACAGGGTCCCTGCCAGCACGAAGACCAGCCTGATGTTCCTACGATCCTCCACAGAGAAGTAAACCATCCTCATGGCCACTGCAGCAGTGATGTTCCCCACCAGGCCGCTGATCAGCGCCAGCACCATCAGCACCTGAGCCACGGGGATCTCTGCAGGAGCAAAGCTGTCTGAGATGCTGATGCTCTGACAGTTCTCCATGCTGGGGAGGGCGTGACTGTAGAAACACGCCTTCCAGATACCCACCCAGGCCACACCCGGGGTGATGACGGACACATCAGCGACGTGCCAGAGGCGCCACTCGTTGAGGCCGGTTGTGGTCAGGATGAGGATCCATGCCAGAAACCCGACTAACAGGCCGAGGAACTGCAGGTGAGCTGTGTGAGCCAGGTAAATCATCCTGCCCAGTGTGACTGCTAATGATCAAAGAGACTGATCACTGACTCACACATTGTGCCTCACATCCATCACATCTGCTGAAAACACAAACATACACATCTGTGTTAACACATGTTCTCAGATCATCCACATTAATATTCTCTCAATATTTTATATATAATTTTCATATAAAGTTTTTAAGACAATATATTTTCTTTACCTGCTATAGATAAGTTTCCTTTGGCACAAGATATCAAGACAGCATAAACCTTGAGTGATCTGAATATACCTGCTCTTATACCCTTTCTCCTAAATGCTGAAGTATATAGACAAGAAGTAAAAAAAAATAAATAACATGTACAAATACAATGCAAGTGTTTGGTATATACAACAGTTTTTTGTAGCTCTATCTCGGCTGGAAACGCAGCGACATCTTGGTAAAAAACAACTGCTCTTTGTAGCACTTGCCCAGCTGGTAAAGGAGCATCTCTTGGTAAAAAAAAACAAACAAAAAAACAAAATGCTTTTTTTGTGCCACTATCCCGGCAGGAAACGTGGTGATGTCTCTGTCAAAAACAACTGCTTTTGGTACCAAAATCATAGCTGGAAATGCGACAATATCTCAGTTAAAAATAACCACTTTTGTGGCACTATCCCAGCTGGAATTTTAATGACGTCTCAGTAAAAAAAACAATCCCTTTTCGGGCCACTATCCTGACAAAAAAACACGGTGTTGTCTCTCTCAAAAACAACCACTTTCCATGGCACTATCACAGCAGGAAACACTGATGTCTCAGTAAAAAACAACCACTTTTGGTACCAAAATCATAGCTGGAAACACAGTGATATCTCTGTAAAAACCATCTCCTCTCGTGCCACTATTCCGGCAGGAAACGTAGGAAAGTCTCGGTCAAAAACAACTGCTTTTTGTGGCGCTAACTCGACAGGAAACACGGTGACATCTAGGTCAAAAAGGAACGCTTTTCGTGACACTATCCTGGCAGGAAATGTAGTAATGTCCCAAACCAAAATCACAGCTGGAAATACGACAATATCTCAGTTAAAATCAACCACTTTTTGTGGCACTATCCTGGCAGGAAACATGGTGATGGCTAGTTCATAAACAACCGCTTTTGGTGCCAAAATCATAGCTAGAACAGGGTGACATCTCAGTCAAAAAGGACCGCTTTTCATGGCACTATCCTGGCAGGTAATGCAGTAATGTCTTGGTCAGAAACAACCATTTTTGGTACCAAAATCATAGACAGAAACACAACAATATTTCAGTTAAAAACAACCACTTTTTGTGGCACCATCCTGACAGGAAACATGGTGATGCCTAGTCAAAAAACAACCGCATCATAGCTAGAAATGGGGTGATATCTCAGTGAAAGAACAATCCATTTTCGTGCCACTATCCCGGCAGAAAACAAAGTGATGTCTCACTCAAAAACAACCACTTTCCATGGTACTATCCTGGCACGAAATGCAGTAATGTCCTGGTCAAACCACAACCATTTTTGTTACCAAAATCATGACTGGAAACTTGACAATATTTCAGTTAAAAACAACCACTATTTGTGGCACTATGCCTGCTGGAAACGCAGCAAAGTCTTGGTCAAAAACAACTGCTTTCCGTGACACGATCCCAGCAGACAACATAGCAGTATCTTGGTAAAAACAATTGCTTTCATGACACTATCCTGGCTGAAAACGCAGTACATAAAACCTGTTCAAGCATTACTGGAGTTAATGATTGTCCATATAAATCTGTACATGTTTTGCAGTAAAATAAAATGTGTCGTCCTTTTACTCACCTTGATGTGTCTCAGGTTCTACTTTTCTTGTTCTAGCTACAAAATGAATCCCTGCACAGATGCTTTGTTTATCACAGGAGACTGAGTCTGTGTGACAGTCCACATGTTGCTTTGTGACACCCGACACCTGTTAAAGATACTCCAAAGTCTTTACCCTCCACTTTATCAGCAGAGAGGAAGGCGTGGGCCAGTTAATGAGTGACAGTGAAGAATGATCCGATCGCTGAACAGAAATCAATCACACGCGACAGGAGAGCGTGACTTCAGCAGACTCTTTATTTGATATAAAGGAGCGCAGCTGGTAAAGTGTTAAGAGCTGGGCTGTAGCAGTGCATGAAGCGTGTCAAACTGTAACAAATGTGCACAACAAACATCCTCCAACAGGGTTTACCTCTGTGAGACTGACTCAATCTATACAGTCTGACATTTAGACATCTGACAGACTGAAGCCGTAGCTGGTCACAATGCTTTGGAATGACTCCATATTTGGTTGCAAAATGATCAACCGCAACAATTTTTAGTGTTGAAATTTATCTAGAAGTCAAGTAACAACCGTGGTAACTAAGCATTCAACATCTGCACCGTGAAAAACAAAACACAGTGAAGTAGTAAGACAAAATACAGAAACACTTGGTCAACTTATTCATGGCAAATATCATTATCTAAAAAGTTTTTTTTCCTGGCTGTGAATAAAACAGAGCAGCAACATGCAGACGTGGATGAAGAGACCGGGCAGTGTTCGCAGTGACGTCCCAGGCACTTCAAACGTGGATTCACTTGAGTTAAAGTCTGGATGTGAAGTGCTTCTGCTTGGTGAAGTTGGACAAGTGCTCTCTTTCTTTGCAGGTACATTCACACGGCTGCTGCTGCACTGACACCTCACTGGTTTTATATTGTTTCAACCAAATCACCAGGAAAGATGCTGGCATTGTGCGCCTCTGCAAACCATGGATACGCAACATTTGTACGTTATTATGTTGCCGATATGTTGAAACTTTTGTTAACATGTGGTTAGGTTTAGGCACGAGAGGAAAGATCATGTTTTGGCTCACAGTGAATTCATATGGTGTCGGAATAACGGGAGAAATGAGTTCCCCACTTGGAAAATTTACATGAGCGCCACCTGAAGTTGAAAAACAACTTGGAAATCTGGTGAATGTTTTGGTACAGACGTTACCAGGTTGACATCATATATGCAGAAACATGGTGGATGAAAGCAGATGTTCAGTTGATGTTATACTGCATGCTATTTTTTGCTCATACGTAATTTGTAATGTGGTATCAGGTTATAACTGTGAGCTGCTGTCTGTGTGGAGGGACCTAGATCAGTTTGAAAAGTTATGTATTAGCGCTGGTTGGGTAAAGCAACATTTTAGTAGTTTCAGGGGATGTACTGGTGCGGCAATAAGTCTGGGACAAAATCACTCTGTAATCTGAAACTTATCAACGTGTTGTTTAAACGCTCTGCACAATTTAATACAACATGTCTTCCTTGTAGCGTCCATGTTGTTTCAAACTCATGAACGCACCAAAGTTGGGAGAACCACTTTCCAACTCAGGGAAAAGGGACCATCTGAGGTGCAGGTGAATGCAGCATTTAAAAACACGATTTTGGGGGCACAATTCCTGCTGGAAATGTAGCAATGTCTAGGTAAAAAACAACCGCTTTTGATGGCGCTATCACCGCAGGCACGGCACAGAGGGTTTCTGGTTCGAACCCAGGGTGCGGGTGTGCAGAGTTTGTATGTTCTCTCCGTGTCAGCGTGGGTTTCCTCCAGGTACTCCAGCTTCCTCCCACAGTCCAAAGACATGCAGGTTAATTGGTGACTCTAATTGTCCGTAGGTGTGAGTGTGAATGGTTGTCTGTCTCTATGTGTCAGCCCTGTGATAGTCTGGTGACCTGTCCAGGGTGAACCCCACCTCTTGGCTCCAGCCCCCCCACGGCCCTTAACAGGATAAGCGGGTATGGAAAATGAATGAACATCTTCTTTGTAGCGTCCATGTTCATGTTCATGAACACACCAAAGTTGGAAGAACCACTTCCAAACTCTATATTCGAGGAGCATGTGAATGAAGCATAAAAATACCCCGTTTTGATGGTTCTGTCTGTGCTGGAGAAACAATGAGAGCTCGCTAATAAACACTTGAGTTTAGTGCCTAAATGACTCGTTAAATCACATCTGGTTTTGTTGTTTGTTGGTCTCTAACAGTGGTGTGCAGCTTGGCAGGTGTCATGACAATCAGTTCTTATACTGCGTCACTTTTGAAATGTTGATATGATACGTATGAAAAGTGCAAATATAACTTTATCGTGGCTTGCAGAAACATTTAATGACAACATTTTCTTGTGGCAACTGGTCTGTCTGTTTACTGCAGAAGAAAAGTTTCTTCAGTGAGGAAAGCGCGACACAAAATCTTCGTAAAAGGCCACTAGTTTATATATAAATGTTAACAAAACCTTTGAGTTTACTGAAATATTCGGCCAGATCTGACGGGTTGTTTAAAAAGGATTTGTGAAATTATTCAAACATGATAAATACTCCTAGTTGCTCAGCGTGTGCCACACATCAGGTAGCATGGCTGCTCAGATCAGCTGAAGATAAAATACTGTCCCCTCCTGCGCAGATTCAAAAGGCTACAATAAATTACTAAAAAAAACAACATAAAAATAAAAACAAAGCAAAAATGGCATGAAAGACTTTAGATACAGTGGTTGGGTGATGCCAGGAAAAGCAGCATCTTTCACAAAGGAGTTACTGATGGATGCTGTGAGTCTGAGTGGTGTTGTGGCAGAAGAAGTGAAGGAGGAAGACGTGCTGAGGCTTCACCACAGAACTGAAACATGCCTGTTTGTCTCTGCAGATTCCTCATCTCTGTCTCCCTCTGTTGGACACAGGGCTCAACTGCAACTTGGAGCAACAAGTCTTAATCATGAGGCTGTTTCAGAGCCAATCGGTGTCCAGCATATTCACAAGGCGAGCCTCTGCTCTATGGGCAGACTGTCCGTCAGACACTTGAGCTGCTCCTCGCCCAGTTTGATTTTGTCCTCAAGCTTGCGCTGCTCGATGATGAGCGCAGACTTCATCTTGACAAAGTGCTCGTAGTCTGTAAGGCTGTCCTCCGGCAGGTGGTTGGAGAGGATGTCGTAGACCACGCGTTCCCGACGGTCCAGGTTCTCCTTCAGCTCCTTTGCATCCTCGTGCTGTCGAATCAGCAGCTTCCTCTTCTCAATCAATGTACGCTGGAGGTGACAGAGACACAGGAGGATTTGAGAAGAGAAAAATCCAAACTCTACCATTTTTAACCTTACTGCTTAACTGGTAACTTTGGTATTTTTCAGCCTGGACCCTATTTTCCCAACTGGCACCGTCAGTTTACGATCACTGACAGTGTTTGTTTTTGCCACTGACAGGCTCAGATTGTTATTTTAAGTGTCTGACAACATTATGGGAAGGATCCCTACAGAAAGAGACCTTTTTGTTAAAGAGTAAGATCCTTTTTTAAACCAGAAACAGCCCTGAAATTGCTATCACCAAAGCCCCCAAACTCCATTTAAATAAACAGTAATTTTAGTGTGTATAGAGGCAGCATATTTTCACATCTAACTGGGTGAATTAAGAGTTTAATTTAAACCAAACCACAATGGTGATTGCTAGAAATGTGGAAAGACAAACTAGGCTGGTTTTTGAGTTATATTTTGTTTCTGTTGACTTTGAATGAAGTGTGTTTTACGATGATAAAATAACTGTTTATGTAAATGGAGTCTGGTGGGTTGGGTTCTGATTAAACAAAAAGGATCTTACCCTTTAACAAAAAGCTTTATCTCTGTAGGGATCCTTTCCGTAATGTTGTCAGACACTTAAAATAATAATCTGAGCCTGTCAGTGGCAAAAACAAACACTTTCAGTGGACGTAAATTGACAATGAACAATTGCCCATTAACATTACACTGCAGCATTCTCTCAATACTGGACCAGTTTTAAATATTGTTGTCTTCATTCACCACTTAAGCCCAGTTCAGAACAAAGTATGCAACAAGCGAGCTGAAACAAAGAACTGCTTGCAATGTGCCGTTCTGCAATGTTTTAAAAACCTGCCGTTTCACACCAATGCAACTAGATGAGATGGTGTATCATCTCTATGCAACAACTCTCTGTACTTCTGTTCTGATTTGCAGCTTTTCAGGTTGATTTTGTGGCTGAATATAATTTGTAGCTTCTTAAAATATGACTGAGGATAGTGATAGTGAGATACTGGCTACAGCTGCATTTGTAGTAGTGACGAAACGGTAAAAACATAAACAAAACGAGCATCAGATGGACTGTATTCATATTTAATACGCCACAATAATGTAAATTTACCGGTGCCAATTAATCAGTCAATAAGAGTGAGTGTGTGGGCGGGGCATAAGAACATACAGTGAGCAGCAGCAGCGACCCATCATGAGGATGGACACAGAGAGCTCGGTGTCTGCGGTCATTCTGACTATACCAGCGGACTTCACTATAAGCTAATTGGCTGTTGAAACAGGTGACGTGCTTTACTTTCTAAAACCAGCCGTCTGTGATTTGACCAGTGGAGTTGCAGGTGACACCATCAGCCAGCCAGTTCACACTGCTGCAACGTTCCAAAAGGGTTTTGTCTTATTCGAATCTTTGGTCTGAACTGGGCTTCAGACACAAAAACTTGGGGAAATAGGGTCCAGGTTAAAAAATACCAAAGTTAGCCTTCATCATTTACTCACCCTCTCCCCAGCAGTGGCGTCCTCCTCCAGACTGTTGAGGGCGTTCTCCACTCTGGCCAGTCGGCCCGACAGGGACAGCAGCAGACTCACCACCTTGTCCAAATCCCCTACAAACATCCTGAACTTGTCCAGCTCGTTGGGTTTGCACACCTGCTGGACTCGGGCCTCCACCTCGTCTCCCAGAGCGTTGTTGTCGAGGACGTCCTCCTGAAGACTCTCCCGGGCCTCGCGCAAAACCTGCAGCTTCTTGCTGAGGCTGTCGATCAGCTCTTGCTGCAGAAGGACATAAAAAAAACAGAAGATATCAAAGAAAAAATCTCTTTAACCTCAACTTTACTCCAAGATTAATTTGTTATGTTACACTTCCCAGACACGCTCATGTCCACAGAGTTATGTTTCGTCATCATATGAACACTGAGTGGGTTTAGTGAGTGTGTGGTACCTTCTTATTGGCCAGATCAATGTCCAGCTCGTCCTCCGAGTCTTCCTCCTCCACCTGCTCCTGCATGTCCTTCATCTTAATAAGGAGCTCAGCTTTGGGAGCAGATGTGCTGTAATAGGTAGAGCTGGTCACCATGGTAACGGCTGCCAAACTGTCCTCCTTTTCCCTGAAACACCAGTAACAAATACACAAGTTAAACTTCTGACAAAACAAACAAAGGGCCTCACGAAAGACTCACTTGTACAAACACTTCTGTCCTGCTCTTTAGTGACAATTTTCGAGCACTTAGATTTTTCTTTTAGCTGCTAACACAGTGCTGACAGATGTTTTATTTTTCTGTGTAACAGAATTTTTAATGTTCAGGTTGGTTTGATCAAGACTGTGTTCCTACGACTAACACTTGAAAACATAAAGCTGGATCTTTCAACCATTTATGAATTACTTTTAGCACGTTATTCCTCCTGTTTAG
Source organism: Epinephelus fuscoguttatus (assembly GCF_011397635.1). Classification (NCBI taxonomy): domain Eukaryota; kingdom Metazoa; phylum Chordata; class Actinopteri; order Perciformes; family Serranidae; genus Epinephelus; species Epinephelus fuscoguttatus. The sequence continues at coordinate 39,081,486 of NC_064761.1, forward strand.
CCATTTAGTTTTTGCTGTTTCACCTGCTTATTCATGTTCAAGTTCAGCTAATTATTTCAAATGTTAATCCTTTCTAACTAAACCATAAGTAATATTGGTTTAGCCACTCTACAATCTTTCTGTGTGTACCCAGGCAACTTCAGAAGTATCTCCTAGGGCAAGCCAAAATCTTAAGGCACACCTGTATTTATATCTGTGATCTGTTATCACTCTTATAATGACATAAATATTTGATTTTATTTATTTATATCAAGAAACAGTTGACAACCAAGCATTACTGGTGAAATATTTAACAAAATTATTTAAGAATTCATTTTAAACTTTTTAAAATTACGTCAAAGCACCAGTAACACATCCATTTCAGTGGGCAGTAATATAGGATAATGTGATGTGTCACACATGTGAATGGCAACAAGTAAGTTCCCCAATTTTTAAAATTAAATTACATTTTATAGCTTGTTTGCCTCGTTATTCGGAAAAGTGTGTGCACAACATACTGATACAGTCAATTAAAAACTCATTCATAACTTTTTGTATAGGCCCAGTTGAATATTGCAGTAATAATGTGTAGTTATCACAAAATCCCACAGCACACCATTTGAGAACCACTGTCCATCCATCACATCATATCATACCACTCATTATAAACCCTTTAGCTTTAATAATATATATTGTGTCTTCATGTAAAAAAAAATGCTGTCTTCATTTTTTAAATGGTGTGGCATTGTCATGATGGGATATCATTTGCAGCTGTATTAATAATTTCTTATTGGTCAACCTATACAAATTCTAAAACTGTAAGATTCATCTGCAGATGTTTGACAGCAGGACTTTAAGCTCCGCTGTGTGAAATGAAACCTGCAACAAAAGGTCTAATGAACTCCCACATCCTCATGAGCAGGTGGTGCTTATCAAGTAAACCAAGGAATTTTATGTCTGTCACGTTAAAGAGAATTTAATCAGACTTGGATCACTCGTACGAGCAAACTTCGCAGGAAACTACGAGGGATTCAGGAGACGAATCTGAAAATGTTCTTGCATGAGGTCCTTTTTTAGGGGGCCCCTTCAGTATTGAATGAGTCATGCATTTGAATAACTTTAACCTCACAAATGACTAAATGTTTACAAAGCTAATGATTTTCCAGGAGCGATTAAACACCTCAGGTTTTTACATATCAAACAAACTGGATATGCTGAGAATAAATACACCTCAGGTCACACCAGGAAAGCTGAGCAGGTGAGCTGTGTACACACTAAAAGTGCCTTGAACGATGCAATGAACCTTCATCACAGCAGACATTTTGACTTGTAGGAAAAGTACAGGTGAAACTGATAACATTAACGATGGCTCAGTTTCATTAAGTTTGCAAGTGAGCTGTTCCCCTGCTCTAAATGGAATGCAGCCATCATTAATGTTGTTAAATACATCCGTGCTTTTCCTTGTGTGACATGTCAAAATGTCTAAGAAATAGTCTGGATCTTCTGAAGTGGGGTTGTATGAGCTACTAATTAATAGTCAGTGTATTACATACAGTAGATATCAGTTGGCATGCCCCCAGTTTGGCAAAGCAGGCAGACCGGGCGCAAGAGACCTTAGCAATGTGCTGCTGTGAACAGGGCATGGTATTTTAGCGACCTAAAAAACTCAATATCAGTTTTAAGTGTACACTACCTTCACATTACCTCGCTGTCATTTCCATCAGGAAAATTTTACCTCACAGAACATGGGAGCTTGGTTAGTGCCTGGTTAGTTTGTTTGTGTTATTGTGTGACTTTGGTGATTCTTTATTAACCCTTTTAAAGACCAAAGTCCCACAATAAGGGGCTGTACACATGTTGCATCTTTAACCGCGTGGAAAATGCGAGGTCAGGCGCTGGGTGCAGCTGCAGGTTGTGTCTGAGGCTCCTAAGCAACCTCAACAACGTAGCATGGTACCACAGCCCGTCCAGGCACTGTTTATAAGTGTGTAGGCCTATTGTACGTGGGACAGGTGTAAAGCTCTGGGTAGCCCTGCACCACATGATCAATGTTTCCGTATTTAGCAAGATGGAATATTTATGGAAGACGGGAAAGATATCTGTCGTTTGTGACTGGTTGGTCCTCGTGACATGATGTACAGTGCGCGCTGCTGCACTCCAAAAGTTGAACTCACTTTAGCTCAGAGTGCACCAATCGTGCCCAGGAATGCGTGTGCGCCGCGACGGAACCACTCTGGCGGTTGAGCATGCCTGACGCGCGTCTACATTGCATGTGTCCGACCTCTGACACAAACAAACCAACTGATAGAGGCAGCTGTAGACCAGCAGCTCCTGTGTCAGCAATATTAAATTACTTTTTTTCTCAATTAATTCTGGCTGTGAGGAGAGCGATAAAGAAGCTTAATTCCCCCATTAAAAAGGGCCGCCTGATGATAAGGTAAAGCGGTGAAAATATTCTAAATATAGCGTGTACTTAAACTGATACTGTTTTTTTTAGGTGACTAAAATACATTTTAGTACATTACTCAGGTCACTTGCACCAGTGCTCCTGCTGACCGCCGTCTACTCTAGGTAATACACCGACTATGAATAAGTACCTCAAACAACCCCACCTCAAAAGATCCAAACTATCCCTTTAAGCACTCCAGTTGCTCACAGTTATAAACAGTATGTGAGGCTGACCTTTCCTCAGCAGGGCGGCTGACCGCGTGTTTCGTGGGCACCTTCCTGCGCTGGTGACCACCTTCCAACAGCTGCTCTCCCTGAGGGAAGATTCCCTCCATCAAGTCCATGGTGGTCTTCATCTTGCTCTGGTCCAGAATATCAACCAGTGACTTATCCTTGCCCATGATGTCCCTGGCTAGCTCCTCTCTCTTCTGGTCCTCGTCAGACAGCCCTGTGGTTACCGTCACCCTGGTGCTGCTGGGCTCATCAGCGAGCTGTGGCGGCTGCTGACTGTGGAAGCTGATTTGATCTCCAACAGTGGTCATGTATGTATCTCTCTGGGGCTTTGGGTCTGTCTGGACGGCCGGCACGCTGTCGGGCTCCCTCTGCCGAGTAAATGCACAGAAGACTGAGTCCTGCCCTGCAGCTCCCAGACTGCCGAGCCTGGTCACACCAGGACCCTCAGCTTCGAGAGCAGGGGGGTCACTGTGCTGCAGATATGGACAATTCTCCTTCTCTGTGACCCCCTCGGTGTGGACAATCCTGATGGGCACTTTCTTCCCTGCAGAGTGGTGCTCGATCACATGCTCCATCCTGAAATATCACAAACACAGACAGAAACAATCTTTGAGTTTATATCTGGAAGGAGGAGGAAATCTCGTCAGTCCTGCCATACGTCAATTTAAAGTTTCACTGCATGATGGCAACTGAGATTTTTTCCATGCCCAGTCCGCTGGAATATCCAAGACATCTGGACTCCTCCCACCACATTGGTTTCTGCTCGCTGCAATAATCCTGCTTGCAGTCAGAAGTTCACTACAGATGATACCAATTAGTTCTGAACCAGGAAGATGAACAAACAGCTTCACAGAGAGGGCATTTAGACTCCATTTTCTGCATTTAGCTGAAGTATGCTCAGACCGCCAGTGGCTTTAAAAGACATGGAGAATCCTTTTAATTTACTGCGGCTTGATAGCACTCACGAGTTGATTCTACAAAGGCAGTGACTCTCAATAAGCTTCTTTGTAGCATAAGGACGTGATGAGTTACAGCCACTGTGGGTCACTGGGTGTCAGTTAAACAGCTGCAGCAGTACTACGCACTTCTGAATAAATCTCCAAACAAAATAAAGTTTACCTGTTTGAGTCTTCATCCTGTAGAGAGGCCGGAGGCTTGTCGCTGAGTCTCTGTGGGGAAAACTGTGGAGATGGCGAGCGCTGCCCCTCCATAGTGGCCGGCCCTGCAGCTCTGTAGGAGGAAGCCGGGGGAGACGAGGCAGGCTGAGGATTCGATGTTGATAGATGGTGCACTACCCCTTGTCCTTTGTCCACAAGTCCTTTGCCCTGCTCTGAATCTCCCTTTGCAGAGTGGGTGGGGACGAAGGCGGAGTTAGGGTCAGCGTTTGGAGAGCAGTGGGTGAAGACTTCACTCTGGGAACCGGTGAAGAACTCGTGGGAGTCGACCTCTGGGCATTTGGGTGGGGGAGGCTTCTCCGGAGCAGAGGGCTTCCTCCTCGGCCCAGACGGCGGCTCGGCGTGGCTGTGGTCCTCAGGCTGAGGCAGGGTGGACTCTATGAGACTGTGAGAGATAGATGTAGGTCTGTGGTTCACGGTGGCAGCTTTGTGTCTGCAGTCAGGGTTGCTTCCTAGGTTCATGGGCGGAGGGGGTGGCGCTGGGTAATGCTCAAACTCTACTGGTTTTTCTCTCACTTTACAGTCACCAAGGCCTCTGTCAGAGAACCTGAGGAACACAATAGAAAGCTTTTAATTACACACTGTTCAACAGGCAGGCAGCGTGGGCTATCATCTGCAGCTCAATCAAATAATACACTGTGGCAGAGGCCTTGTTCGTCTCTCCAGCAGCCACTATGATTATTATGCCAGCGTGACAAGACACACGTCTCCCTCTCCTCTGCAAGCCTCCTCCCTGGTAACTGCTCAACTGGCAGCCTGAAGAGGAATATTTCAGTTCCCACAAGTCAGCATAGAGGAATAAATAATCCTGCAGTGCAAAGAAGCAAGACCGGATCACTTTTTCCTGCCTGATTCACATTTACAGTTTTAACTCTTTGAGGGTAAAGTCAGACATGGAGGAGGAACAAAGGTTCAAAACTCAGAGATCACGGGAATCATTACAGGCCTGACAGTGGACTAAAGGAGGTGACTGTATACTAACATTTTAACAAGTGTGTGTTCTGTGCTTTAGTATAATTTAACCGGTCCCTTCAGGCTTTCATGGGCTCTGTGGAGGATTGTTGTGGCCCTACAATGCCTGATTTCTGGCAGCTTTTCTGAAAGAAACTGTGATGCATTGCACCTGTTACAAAACAGTTTACCCCAGCTTTCAGAATCTAGCAGAAATTTTTGTTGGTAAATGTGAGATGCTCGAATCACATTAGGTCTGCATCTTCACAATAGTGTAATAAAAGGCTATTCAATGACAGCTGGGACACAGTTTTTGGAAGCTATTAGTTATGAACATGGGTTTTGGATGTGCACAACTGCTATGTTTGTCATAATCAATCACTGACATGAAACACGCACAATGTAACTAGACCCGTGATGTTGGAGAGTTACAGCAAATGGCACAAGAAATAAAGGGATGGTGTTTGCTCAGGTGCTCTCTGGGTGCGCTCGGCCTGACAGAATTTTTGGGTACACTTAAATGGCTGGTGGCCGATACATCATAGAACATTTGCACATAGAAAACATATGTTTTTAGCCTTTTATTATGGATTTTTCAATAATTACAGAGTTTTAATTCTCACCCATATTTTTATTTGTCGTATAAAACATTTTCCGACTGCAGACACCTCAGTGAAACAAGTCAGTCCTCCCCATGTTCTATAGTAGTGCGCCAGCTGCTGAGCCTTTTGGTGACTGCAGACCAGATTTCAATGTGCATGTGTAGTACCACGTTAGTATGATGCTGTGACTTCTCCTCCTTTAACCTCCTTGCCAGAAACAAGGAAGTGAGTTTGGTGACTCTTGGGAAACTACGATAATTGGTCAAATATGCAGAGTTGCAGTGATTGGACAAAATTGCACAGTTGCAGGGATTGGTTGAATTTGCGTCAACTATTGCGATGTTGACAAAGCAACATCCTGGAGGGGCTGATTTAACGTCACGACACATTGGAACAACACGCTGGAACGCTGTCATTAACTTCGTTACAGACTATATGGTAAAAGCATGCAAACCCGACACATACTGTGGTTTCATGCTCACAGATTACATTTCCATGCATGCTCTGATACAAATTCAATTAGGAGTACTCAGAGAACATCAACACATAAATCATGCAGCTTTGATTTAAGACAAAACTCTGATACAGGATCAGAACGGTGACTTCTGGACAGACGGACGCCATAACTCAAACCTCCCAGTTGCAATTCTTACAAGCTGTGACAAGTTACCCAATGAGCAACTCTTGCAGCAGCTTACCCCTCCTTCATACCTCAGCCTCAGCTCTGCGGAGGGTGTGAGAAAGTTAACAGAGATATTACTGCAGTATCCAGCAGGAGGGATATGGGTTATGTATCTGTGCTGTAGGTGTATGGATACAAAACACTAACAAATCTAAGACAGTTATCTGTGTCCATATGATAAATAATTACTTAAATGAAAACTTTAACCTCCAAACGATCATTTATATGTCAGTTACTCACTGTGTTATGCTGAATTCTGGTTTTCTCACGTGCCTCTTGTGAACGAAGAAACCAAAAACGGAGAAAATATTTTCTCAAAACATGTGTTCACAAACTAACACACAACTCGTGCAGTATAATGCAAGTCTCATTTATCAAGTCGTATGCTAAACAGACAGCCCTTTTCGATAGGGATCTGAATGTAAAATGAAGTATATCAATGCTAACTTTAAAGCAAGACTCCACTGACAGAAACAATAATTTTACCTTGCTGAACACAGGAGCTGCTGCTACTGCTGCCTCGATCAGTTCGGTTGTCTGTGTCACTGTGTGACTTTGGTGAATCAGAACTAACCCTTTAAAACACTTAAGTTTCACTTTTAGTTCAGTTCCCCATCTGAAAGGGCTGACTGTTTGAGAAGTAATGAGCATATGACTCGACAAATGAGACTTGGATTATATTGCAGGAGTCGCGTGAGTTTGTAAACGGATGTTTTGATGTTTCCTGTTGTTCAGTGCGGACCTCTATGACTTCAATTCATCAAAACCTTTATCCATTTTTTGGATTCTTGTAAGCATTCGAGAAAAACAAAGCTTTCTTTATGAATTCAACCTAAGACAAGGTGATGAACTGCTATAATAATGGTCATTTGGGGAAGTATTGGTGAAGTATTCCTGCCCATCAAAGTTGCCCAAACATCATTACTTTCTTTTCTGATCCTTTCACTGTGAACTTCTTTGTCAAATATGAGAATGAAACACATTTAAAATAAAGCCAAGGTATGAGCTATAATACAGCTACACTAACATTAAATACAGTATAACTCAATAACTGTAAAAAAGAAATGAATGAGCCAACTCACCCTATGTGACGCTTTACTGCTGTCGTTTCCATAGAGCACTAGTAAAAAAAAGCAACTGTCACACTGTGTGTCTGCCGGCTCTCTGTGACAGAAGCCACCTGCTGGTATCTCTTTACACCTGTATCAATAACACTATCTGGGTGGAGCATGTCTCACTTAGCTCATCTCTCAGACTTTTCAATGACAGTAACATCCTCTGCACTGTTGTTGTAATGCAAATGTGAGTGTCATCTGGTGTGGCTGCGACAATGGAGGTTGCTCAAGACAAGATACTCTACACCCTTCAATGAGTTTCAACTGTGGGAGTTTAGGTAATGCATAAAGACTCCTGAATAACTGGTTACAAACCATGAAGTTATCTTGACCACGTCACTGTACATAGTTGAGATATGATTCTGAGTAACTGGGGAATAAAGAGAACAATGTTTCTATATTATTGGTATTTAAAAGAGACCTACTGTGTTCATTTTTAGGTTCACACTTCAAAAACACTCTTTTTTCTTACACTGTCTGTGCTGGAACACCTGTGTTCACCCTCTGTCTGAGAGCCTAGGTTTTAACGCCTGTCTCTAAAGTCCTCTTACCGAAAAAGCCCAGTCTGCTCTGACTAGTCACTGGTTATTCCATATCTCGGGGTCTCTGCAATGACTGTGACGAACAATAGCGGCACTTTCTACTTTTATTGGTGAAAATAATCACTAATAAAAGCTTCTAAACCACAATCTTCACAACCGGACATGTTCCAGCAGGAATATGATCCGAAATCTGATCACCAAGAGTACATGTTTCCCTGGTGCTAGCATGTAGCTACATGTAGCAGTGTATAAAATGTAAACACTTCCAGTAGGGTGTCTGGAGTAGAAGACCATATTAAGCAATCTATCACGGTCTGACACCAGCTTGTCTCGAAAGTAGAAAAAACAGTTGTAATGGAGTATTCAGAATGGTCTGAGGCCTGAGGCTTGTGCTAAAAGCCATCACTTTTACATATGTTTACCTTTTTATTTGAAACTTTAGCCATGTTATTGACTGAAGTATGTCAGGCTACCATAGGTGGAGATATGCCTCCTTTCAGCCGGTTGACCTATTCCGTCACATACCAAACAATCGACAAACAAGTTAGCTACGATTAGCTGACGGTAAACTGGTACTATGGTGGACAACTTTACAACTCTGTAACGTTACATTTTGTCCTTTCAAAAAATGCTCTGGATGTAAATTTCGCCATGTTGTTATCAGCTTCTTCTGCTACGAATTTAATGGTTTTGACTTCTGGGTCAAAGCCCGGGGTGGAATCTGTGGAGCATGCGCAGAGCGCCTACGCCAGTTTGGGTCCGACTGACTGTGTACATGCAGGAGGAATTAATCTGGGTGTTTTAGATTTAGTATGATTTCAGTGGATTTTAAAACTCTGATTTTAGTTGGACTAATGCAATAAATAGATTTTCTCTCATGTCATGTAAACGTACTAACAGATTTCTTGTTAATAAACCAACCCAGATTCTCAAAACCAAGCCCAAGTTAACTCACACAACACATTATTTAACAAAAAGTGACACAGTGCCCCTTTAATACCAGAAAAAACTAAGCTTCAATGGTCACAGCTGGCTCAATAATTCAAGAACTACATTTTAACAGTCATTGGAATTGGAATTTCTCAATAGTGGGATTAATAAAGGTGTATCTTATCTTATCATACTTTAACATTAAACACCACCTCACTGTTTTCATATGACAACAGTTCATATGGGATCATCAAAAGATCACATGAAGTCATCAGTGTTACCTGTAAACATTTCTGCCCTGCCTGTAAAACAAACAGTTACTAAGTAGATTAACTCCAGTGTGACTGGAGCGCTTTATACACAGACAGCTTTATATTATTGTGAGCATTATCTAAAAAACTTCCAAGCTTTTACACAATTCCAGACAAAGTTGGAGTTGATATTTCAACACTGAGTGAAGATGTGAATGTGTGATTATAGGTTAGCAAACATTTTGCCACTTAAACCAACCTACTGTGATACTGTTTTCTCAGTAGCCTTTCTCCAATTGTTGGAGGGAAAAAAGTCAACAGCATAATTCCTTATGTCTTCGAAAGCAAAATAAGAGTCTGCAGCCAGGCTAGCAGCTCTGTGACGGTAACGTAAAGCAAAGCCATTAAGCTGAATGTTAATGTCAGCTAGGTATCAGAAAGGGGCAACCTCCAGGGCTAGCATAGCATCAGCTAACTAAGCTAAATAACACAGTACAATGGCTGGGAAAAAAAACATATGATTGGCTGATGCTTGATGGTGTCATTGGAGCGCTGAAAAAAAAGTTGAGGCGAGGTCAACTTTCATTTGCAGTGCATCACGCACATCAGCAGCGACAAGTGTCAGGCGTCAATTTGTAGCTTCACATCACCGGCTTCCATTGTAAATGACGTCACTCTTGGTATGAACACAGCACAATGAGTTGGATGTTCAGTTTTTCCATTAAGTACATTTCGTTTTAATTGTTTTAAGCTTTTTTTTGCGAGCAAAAATTTGCATTAGCATTAGTTAGCTGTAAATACACCGTGCTAACCAAGCTAGTAGCTAGCGTTGGGGTTATCGCCACCCTCCTTCAAAATATGGTCACCTCTGGCTCCAAAAAAATCCAATATGAGTCCACAAACCAATGGGTGACTTCATGGTGGCTACGTCCATTATCTTATACAGTCTATGATATAATATTTACCACGTTTAACATGTCAGTTTAGCTTGTTAGCATGCTAACATTTGCTATTTAGCTGTACAGCTGAGGCCTGATGGAAATGTTGTTAGTTTAAACCAAAGTTTTGCACACATTAAATTTTTGACCTCATGATGCGGCCAGATAAAAATGTATAGGATCCCCAAAATTATTTGAGTTCATCCTGAGGGGAACATGAATGCCTGACCCAAATGTCATGACCATCCATTCAGTAGCTGTTAGAGATCTCTCAGTCTGGACCCCATTGACAGACCAACATTGCCATCCACAGAGCCGTGCCGCTGGCGTGCCTTAAAATCCAATTATGCAAAGTAACAGATCTTATTGATGATAATTTCATGCCTTCGGGCTGGCCTCCTGAACTCGGGTCACCATCACATTCTGCTGGAGGGCTGAAGAAACACTTCCTCACTGTCACAGACGTGGTCAGATGCCTCGCCTACACCCGTAAACCTCCAGTCAGCGACACAAAGCGCAGCCAGAGAGACGGCTTATGTTGTCACAGCTGCGCCAAGGCAGTGCCGCTGGTATGCATCGATAGATTATAAAGACTCCACTGTTCCTCTACAATCTTACTGCCCTCATTTCACTGATAAAGCTCAGGAGTAAAAACACAATAAAATATCTGTATACGCTGAGAGAGCGATGACGACACCAGTGCAAAATAACAAATAAAAAATGTGAAGTAGAGCAGTGGTTCTGTATCTTTTAGAGTTGATTTTAAAGTTCTTTTACTTGTTTATAAAGCTTTAAATGTCCTCACCCCGGCCGGCATACATCAGAGATTTTATATCATTTTATGTTCCAGCTAGATCAATAAGGTCCTCTACTGCTTTACTTTTAAATGTTCCTCATGTGTCCCATAAAAGTACTGGTGAGAGAGCTTTCTGTTTTTACGCCCCTAAACTGTGGAATTTGCTGGTTGGGTTGCTTTATTTAATATTTTATTGTGTCTCATTGTCTTGTGTCTGTATCATTCCAATTTTGCTATGTGAAGCATTTTGGGCTGCATGTTTGTATGAAAGGTGCTAGATAAATAACGTTGAGTTCCCACTCTTTTATCTTTGAGGGACCTTGTTAGTATCGTTGAGTAACCTGATGACCCCCGACTGACATATTTTATGTTATAGTCAATGCATAACAATAAAACTACAGAGCAATTGATAAACTGTACAGTTAACCAAAATAGTGAATGAAATAACTGCAGATAGTTTGTGTAAAATGAGCTTTAAGAACTTTATATGCGTATATATAGAGAGGATTACGAGTAAGTTGCCCCCGTCAAATTTCGTCCGGCCTTCAGCTCTCAACAAAACCCTGACAAGTGTTATAATGGAAAACACTATTTCCTAGTGAAAAGGACAAGAAGTTTGCTTTGCTGCGGTCTGTTTTGGACCAGAGCAGAGGCCAGCCCGATGCGCCACAGTGTTTCCACTTGTTAATGTCTTTGCCGCTACAACAAGAAAATAAATGGAGCAAATAAAACTCCTTTTCCCTGCTGTTTGATGATAGATTTAGATCGCCAGTTGGAGTTATACACCAATCAGCCAGAACATTCAAACCACTGACAGGTGAAGTGACTAACTCTGATTATTTTGTTCCAATGCATTGTTCTGCTGGGAAACCTTTGGTTCTGGCATTCATGTGGATACCACCTGACATGTTCCACCCACTCAAACACCGTTGCAGACCAAGTACCCCCCCTCATGGCAACAGTACTCCCCAATGGCAGTGGCCCCCCAGCAGGATAAAGCACCATGCTACACTACAAAAACTGTTTAGAAATGGCCTGTAGAGCGAGACACAAAGCTCAAGGTGTCGACCTGGCTTCTAAATTTCCCAGGCCCCAATCTGCTCAAGGATTCTTGTGATGTGCCGGTACCCCAGGTGTACCCCTAATCCAAGGTGGGGCCTCCTTGGATTGGACTTGGCTCTGACCTGTGGAGGCATGGACACAGGATCTCTGGGAGCGGTCGTTGGTCTGCAACGGTGTTTGAGTGGGTGGAACATGTCAGGTGGTATCCACATGAATGCCAGAACCAAAGGTTTCCCAGCAGAACAATGCATTGGAACAAAATAATCAGAGTTAGTCACTTCACCTGTCAGTGGTTTGAATGCTTTGGCTGATCGGTGTAAATGCTGTTGCAAATGTCAGTTGAACTCAGCATTTGTGAAAACTAAGTTTCTTGTAAAAGTGTGTGAGAGGGGATTACTTAAAATATAATTATTTTGAAAATGCTTCAAAAACAGAAGGGGATCGACATTTGTGTCAATAATAGTCAAATTGTTTTAAAAGATATTCAGTGTATTAACATTTATTCCAGGGCTGGTCGGCCTTCTTTGACCTTTCGTAGGCTCAGTCACTGGTATTTGTTCATTTATAAAGCCATACTGGGTAAACTCCCTTCGTACATTTGTACTGATCAGAGATCTGACTGTAGCTTCAGTCTGAGATCTCAAGATTTAGATTACTGTCTTGTCCTGGGGCACGGACTGAGCTGGGAAAGAAAGCTTTTATGTGCTCTGCTCCTCTCACTGGAAATAACCTTCAGAAAGATTTGAAACTACGTGAACTGGTCTCTGCCTGATTTTAAAGCTCTCATAAGTACAAGGATGAATAAGTCGGTTGGGTCTTGTCATTGTGTGTAGGTGTTGGTGTGTACCTGTTTTTTATTGTGTGGTTGTTTGGCTGTAACTTTTTGTGTGCTGCTGTCTCAGCCAGGTCTCCCTTGTAAAAGAGACCGTTGATCTTAACAGGACTTACCTAGTTAAATATGTGTTGAATAAAAAATGAAAATAAAATAATACTTGTGGTCATATTTTCAATCTCAACCATAGCTTAGGTCATGAGATCTGCTACTTCAATACACAAACAAATATTAGTGGGGCCACAGCAGACTGCAGATGGACATTTAATACCCAGGAATTCACATAAAAGACACAACTTACGATCCATGTACAAATTTGGACACAGTTTATTAATAATTGCATTTTTTTCCAATCATATATGTATTAGAACTCCTGAGATGTACTGCTTTTACAAAGTGTTTGCTTGAGTCAGCTGAAGGTTCGGTACACATACATGTGTGTGTACATGATCAGCTTTATTTGGAGCCAAGACAAACCTGTATGTGGGTTTATTTTTTGACAAATTCAGTGTTTCCACTCCTCAGCACACAGTCCTGTTAGTTCCTTGGTTGTTTTAATTGTGAACTCTTCTAATGCAGGATGGGCTGTTTAGCAGAGAGTGAAGGTTCTGTCAGTACGGCATGTGTTCACGTCTATCTGTAACCTTGTTTTAAATATCTTGAATAATAATCTAAACTTTAAAAGTAAGAATTTGTCATTTAGTTGTCTTCACAGAAATAAATGAAAAGCTAAGACATCAAAAAAGTCAGTTAAGACTCAAGAAGGTTTGCGACCCCCCCATGAAGCTCTGGCAACCCCTCGTGAGGGTCAGGACCACCAGTGAAACAGAGCACAGTCCATTATAATGTTAGCACTCAGTTTCAATTCACCCATTGATGACAGATAATAACACTAGTTTACTTCCTCTTAGATGTCCTATGATTACACAACAGACACTCTTTACAGTTCCTTGAGTTTTGCTTTCAATACTGGAGACAAAAAACTCCCACTGCCAAAGACACTGGTGCACCAGCAGCTACATCAAACAAGATTTACTCACCCTGTGGCAGTGCTGAGCGGTTCAGCAGGTTTACTCTCTGTCTGGGAATATTCTGTCTCAGACCGTCTTGCGGGAACTTGAATCTTCTGTAGATAAAGGTTCAACAAACACGTGCAGTCAGTTAAGCAAAACCACAAACGGGGATTTTTTTAATTATCTGAAAAGTTCTAAAAGTTCTACTCTATTGTTAATTAGTCAGACTAACTCATGCTGCAGCTTCCTGGTTTTCCAGCAGTGAACAAAACATCAGCGTGTTGATGCCCCTCTCTCTTCCTTAAGCTGAGGGTGTGTCATTATGAACAAACATGGATTAATATTTGACTTGGCTCAGTCCTTTCTGCTCCTGCTTCTTTCACTTCAGTGTTTGTCTTCATGGGATATAAAGCCACCTTGTGGGCCTGAGACAGTTGCAACCTTTAAGTGACTAAAAACAGTTTACAACCAAGAGGCTTCTCTTAAACCCTTATACTGTCAAAACTTGTGCATGTGCAGGATTTTTGAACGTGGGAAGACCCGTAACAATAGGTGATTTCTGACTGCCAGCAGACCAGAACAGGATAAGCATGCCTTTCTGTTTTTTTTTCCTCTTCTGGTGTGTCACGTTCAATGTCACAGACAGGCCAGGAAACGGATTGGTTAACAAGAGAGACCAGTAAAAGACCACTGAAAATGTCACTTATATCTGTTACTTATACAGTCGCTCTCTTAAACTCGAATGATATTCAAATGCTGCTTTGACAGAGACAGACAGCATTTTGTGGCAGCCCATCATTGCACTGTGTCGTTAAAGGGGCTAAAATTAGTGCTTCCGCTTTAGTGTCGTATTTTCATAACTGCCGATCGGAGCTGGAGTGAATGCCAGTTGTAACCTTTCCCACTAAAGACAAAAGCCAGATGTTGGCAGGTTTTTCGTCCAGTGGAAAAGGGTCTCATTTTGAAAATACCAATAAAACATTTGTTCAAGCCTTTTTGAGATTGCAAACAATCAGCATTTGTGCCTCACCTGTCCGTAGAAGTCAGCTGAAGGAGATGAACGGGATCTCTCGTGGAAGCAAGCGTTCTTGTTTCTCTCCTCTGGTCCTGGATCCAGGATGTTATCGGCTGATCGGTACCGTCCAGAGGCTCTTGTTTCTGGAGGGGGTTTCTGTATAGTCCACCTGGCCTCGTACTCAGCGAAGGTGCCAAGTCTTTGCTGGTCTGGGAGGAACTGCTTGTTTGCAGAGTGGGGACCTCCCTGGACCTCTTCAGTGAACTCTCTGCCCCTGATGCCTTTCACTGTGTCCTCTGTTTCACTGGCAGAGGCAACACCTCGGGTCTTTGTCTCTGTGGGGTTCTCGGTGTAGCTCTGAGGGGGAATGTGATTGGGAAAAACTGGTTTTACGCTTTCTTTGAGCTTCTGCTGGTCTAGTGAGGAGCTTTCATTGCGAGGGAGATCTTCCTTCACCCCAACTTCGTGGATTTTGTCTGGTTCAGAGAAAGACCGCACCTTCTTTTCTGCAGGGAAACGCTTGCGGCCACCAATGCGAGCTACCTGACCAGCAGCAGGCCCTGACTTACTCATCACAGACTCCGAGACAGTTGGCAGAGGGGTGACATCTTTCCTGGCCAGCCCTGATGAAGGGTAGCTAGGTAAGGCCTCAGCCGCAGGGTGCTCCACCAAGACCAAGTCTTTTCTCCTGAAAGACGTAGCCTTCAGCACCCTCGCTTGTGCTTCCTTCAGATTATCTTTGTAGGAGTTTGTAAAGGAGCCATCTGCAGAAGTCGGCGTGGTGCTTTCAGGGGACTTCCAGACATCCTGATCATCTTCAGCCTCGCCCTCGGTACCAGGAAGAGCAGCTGCACTCATACTTTTCTGCAGCTTCGCTCTTCTCATCTGGATTTCGTTCCTTAATGTGGTGGCAAAACGGTCACTGCGTCTCATCTGCTTGCTTTCAATGGATTCTTCAGAGTTTGGGCCTCTTGTTCTCTCATCTTGGCCTGCAGCATCCAGGGACAGAGAGTGAAGCATGGGGGTCGCCTGGGGGCAGATCTTGTTGCTCCCTTGGCTGTGATGTCTCATGTCTGGAGGTGATTCTCTCTGTTGTAGTGACAGGGACCTCCGCTGATCAGAATGTCTGCTGGGAGGGTAACTCATGAACTGAGCCCCTGCATTTTGTCCTCTCTGACTTCCCCTATCATCAGAGCTGGATTTGGAGGTTTCTAGTACAGTAGTAACTTGGTGTTTGCTGTATCCATTACTGTCTTTACTGTGAGGGGAGTGTTGCTGCTGTTGGGGCAGATGATACTTGACTTTGGTGACCGTCTGCGGGCTGAGAGAGTTACGCTCATTTCCAGTCTGTGCCAGCTCCACGCCCGAGACACTCTTCCTGTCCTCTGACTTTCCCGACATGGACTGGGGGTTATGCTGCGAGGGCTGACATGTTGTGACACAGTAGTATCGGCTATGTCCGCTGCTGTCTGTGTTTTGGTCAGAGGCTGTGGTTGACAGGGAGGTGCTTACGTTCCTTCTCTGGTTCTGACCAAAGTGCTGTGCAGAACCGTTTGTTGGCAGTTCCTGCATGCTACAATAGTAGCCACCTACGTTCTGTGGCTTTGGAACAGACATCGCCCAGGGCTGAGAATAAAAAGTGCTTTTGTCACTATGTTGTCTTTGATGGTGGGGCTGGCCTTGCCGAACATCACTGCTGGAGAGGGAGTACTGCTTGTTTGAGCTGAACTGGTTGTGATTTGATTTATCAGATGAAGTGTAAGAACCATCGCTGTCATTTTTCAGGGATGGGTTGTGGCTGCGGCGATTTTCCGTGGAAATCTTAGAGGGTGCGTGTGACTCAGGTCCTTCAGGGTGAGCTATAATGAGCCCCCTTTCATGTACCTTCGTTGCAGCAAAACTGTCACTGCGTGCAGGTGGAGGGGGAGGGGGAGGAGAGGGGGACGCAGTCTTCTTTTTTTCAGGGACGTGCCAAACAGGTCCCAAGCTGGTCCTACTTGAAGTGGAGTGGCGGGAGCCGGCTGAATCCTCAGCCTGTGGACCCGCGCAGCCTGAGTTGACTCCTGGCATCTGGAAATACGCCACCCTGTCGTCCTGTTTGACTCCCTCGATCAGGCTCTGGCTGTTTCTGCCATTGTTAGGCTTTCCACCTGCGTCCCACTGACTGACTTTATAGAGCACATTCTCTGTTGAGGCAGCGTTGCTCTTTGAGAGGGTGTAGTCTGGCGTGCCAGAGCTGGTGGAGAAGGAGCTGTAGGCTGAGTCTCGTTTCCCTCCTCCAAGATGCTCCATGCTGTTGTTGGACTTGGCAGGTGACAGCTGACCGGCAGGGTACGGGTGTGAGACATGCTCTAGACTGTCCATGCTGCCGAGAGAGCTGAACTGGTCGGACACTCTGCGCAGGTTTGTTTGCTCCCAGCCAGAGGAGAGATCAGTGGAGGATGAGCTGGAGGTTAAAACAAACAGGCAAGTGAGAAAATACAAATAACAAGCTGCAAAATTAGCCATTTAAAGAGATTCTTACAGTGAGAAGAGTACTTTGCCCACAAAATGACCATTTTTAAATCACTCATTCACTCACCCTAACCCTTTACTTATTTATCCAGGTGTGTGCTCAGTGTTTCCCAAACATATATTTTCACTAAAATCTTACTACTGAAAACACTTCTGCATAAACAGTGCAGGCATGTACTCATCTGTGCGTGAGACTGTTTATGCTCAAGTGTTTTAAATAGTAAGGTCTTAGCTATAATGCATGTGTTTGAGAAGTACTGAGCGTACAGGTGAACAAATCAAACTTAGATTATACTGAATGAGTTGGGTGAAAGTTTATAAACCGACGTTTTGATTTCGTTTTGCTGCTGTTGCACTTAACACCCCTCTGGTATCAAGTCCTTTTCTTGACGTCGTTATCCACCGCGGCCAGTATGGCCTCACTGAGGGCAGGATTCGCAACACTTGCTAGATCCTTTCATCAGCAACCAAACAGAAAAACATTTGCTCTCTATTTATTGTACAGGGTGGTTTTGCAGGCTGTTCGTTTTTAAAATCTAGGTCAGAGGGAATTTTTAAAAAACTGGTTGCTATTTACGGGATCTCGTCTATTTAAAAATCAGCCCAGAATAAATGTTGGCATTTGATGTTTCTGCAAACCACCAATGTGTAACGTTTGTACGTCATAATGCAGCAGATATGTTGAAACTTTTGTGTTTAAATTTTCAATTCTATTTTGTAACAACGCTGTAGTTAAACGTGGTCCCCTTTCACCCTCATGAATAAAGACAACTTTAACACAACTTAAAGCCTAAATGTATGTCTATTTGACCCTAGAATGCATGAGTCTTTACTATCTGAGATGCACAAAACTTTTTGATTGTTTTTTTTTTTTTAATCCTTTTATTCAGCAGAAGACAACGGTTATATAAAGTGTGTGTAGCACAACAACCCAAGTGTTTTAAGCATAATCACATACTCTTGATCTTAAAATGCTTGATGTCTAAACACTGAGAGTCAAAAGGCAAACTTGAAGATCTCAGAGTTACCTTGCATCATATCTGGTGTGCCAGACTTGCGTGGGTGGAGACTGTGTTTTGGCAGTCTCTGATTGGCTCTCGTTGAACTTGGTGGAGTGCCAGGAGTGAGGCCTGCTTATGGGTTCGTTCCGCCTGCAGAGAGGGCAAAAAAACACAGCCTGGATTAGAGACCTGGCCCATATGGAAAACACGATGTGCTCGCACATATGAATCTGTGCAAACTTAAAGTTAGGAAAACATTAACTTATTTTATTGCATCTGTACTGAGGAAGTGCTTTTTGCTTCATTTTTGATTTACTCCAACACTTTTATCTACATCAAAACTTTGTATTGCTCTGAATATGAAACATACCCTTTGAAGCGATTCTTTCTGTGTTGCATGTCAGGAAAATGTGAACAGAACACATCATCTTAAAATGACACTAAATCAAATTTCATTTCCTCATCAACACAAAGACACAAACATGTGTATACATGTAATTGACAGTGTGTTGCATGCTGAACAAATGGGATGCACATCTTTCGTCTAATGACATGAACCACAAGACAATCCACAGACACATGCCAATGAGGGCAGGTAATAAACCACAGGAGAGGCAGGAATGAAGATGATATTATCACTAGACAGATGATTAATATGATGAGGGGCACAGGGAGTGGAAAAAAAAGGGGAAGAGATACTACTGATTACGATGAAGCCACAGAACCGTACCTCATGGAACTTCGCAAAATCTTCGTAAGAAAGCTTCTCGCCACATGCACGTCATTCTCAGAGGGCATTTTCTGAGCTACAATATCCACCATTTTCATATTCCTGGGCAGCAGGGGGAGGAACACACACACTAAGAGCTCGTAGACAATTGACTGGACTTAAGACAAGACAAAGACCATCTGACATTTGTTAAAGTTTGTGCTCACTGTAACAGTGCAGAGAAGTCTGTGTGTTGGGGAGGTCAGCGTCTGAACTGGCTCACTAGGACAAAGGTTCTCTAAATCTCTGATCCAGCTGAATTACCACAGAGTGCTCAGTAGTGTGCAGCCCACAGGAGCGTACATGTCTGCTGATACTTGGTGTTACAGCCCCCTCTCCTGGTCGCATGAATGCATAGTCATGATGTCACAGTTTGGAGTGTCATGGAAGTTGAGAGGGTGAGAATAACCCTGTTATGACGGATCACAGAGACAATACCAGAGTGAAACAGTTCTCCTCGTCTCTCATTAGGCTCATTACTGAAACCGTGCGCAGCTGAGGTGAGCTGGTTGTGCTCAGACTTGCCATATGGTCCCCAGAGGGAACACAAGCCCAGCATGGGGCAGGGGGGCTTAACAGAGCAGAGAATCTCTTACACAATCAGATCAGCCACATCACCCCTCGATCCAAGCTGTCGTCTGCCTCCCAGACAGCCCTATATCAGGGACATTTAGTGCACCTATAGGGGTGTTAATGTAGCTGTGTTTGTGCAAATATTAAATGAGGAACATTTTATTTGAGTATGTATTTTCTACTTGTGTAAAAAGAGTCAAACTAATTCAAGATCTATGTTTTAAATGAGATTATGTTTCTATTTGAATTGCATCAGCGTCTGACTCTTATCAAAGAAACTTTTAATTTAAATACACAATATGTAACTTATGATGCACACTTTAGATCTTGGTTGTTTTTAACTTGTTGTTTTAAAGGGATAAATGGTTTTAGTTAACAGATGTCTGGATGTTAAGCTATCAAAGAAGCAAGCTGAGCAAATGTTAACGGCAGTTCAGCTCCAGCCTCTGCCACGCCAAACAACATCAGAAACACTGATTTCTAAGCTTTATTCAGTGTTTTTAATGGTTTAAATCACTTGGTCTGTTTGTTTTGGAGAGGAAGAGACCTCTGTGGACAATTTGGTTCGTGGTAAAACCTCCTGAACTTCTGGATCTTAAGCTATCATAGAAAAAAGGTGAGCACACATTAGCAGGAGGTGGGCTAGCGGCCGCTAACGCGACATGCCGAACAGCATCAGAGAAACACTGATTTGTAATGTGAAACTGCTTTATTCAGTGTTTTTACTGGCTTTATTCAACTGGTGTGTTTGTTTTGGAGAGGAAGAGACCTCTGCGGATAATTCGGCTTGTGGTAAAAACCTCCTGAACGATAAGCACTCAAGGAATTCTAACCACGAGAAACGGAGTACCATTTTTTTCCTGTTTTGTTTGAGAGACTAGTCGCAGCAGAAAATTACATATTGGATGTTTAAGTGGAAGTTTTAAAACACCGGGAAATGGTTTTTAATTTCTACTTTTCGTAGGGCTGCAACTAACAATTATTTTCATTATCTCTAGTTTGCTCATTATTTTTTTGATTATTAAATAGTCAATAATTTGTCAGAAAATAGTTACACATGCTGTCTGATTTGCCAGAGCCCAAATTTAGACAAATACTGTGATTGCGATATGTTTCACAATTTTGGGGGCAATGAGAATTTTTGCATCTTATTAAAAAAAATGTGATGTGTGATTTTTTTGGAGGGGTCTGTACCAAACACACACGTTCCCTTGCATCTGGAATATGATTAGTAGGCACATTTTACCTTCAACAAAAAACTGACACCTGTCATTTTGGATTTTGCACCTGGCTACACTGCCATAGTATTTTCATTAATTGGCAGCTCTGACAAAAAAGACAAAGCTACTTCAGTTTATCATCATTTCTGACAAAAAAAAAAAAAAAAAACACATCAAACTCTCACATTTCAGAAACATGAAACCAGCAAATGTTTCACTTTTTTGCTTAAAAAATTACTAAAGAAGTTGTTTGACGACCAAATAGTTGCCAATTAATCTTCTATCGTTGGACTTGTTGATTAATTGTTGCGGCAATGATTGATTAGTCAACTCATTACTCAACTTACCAACTATTAAGTTAATCCCCAACTAATCTGATGATTTTTGAAGAAAAATTTTTTTCTGATTCTAGCTTTTTAAATGTGAATTTCCTCCTCTCTGACAATACACTGAATATCTTTGGGTTGTGGCCAAAACAAGACATTTAAGGACGTCATCTTGGGCTTTGGGAAACAATGAAAGACATTTTTCACCATTTTCTGACAACTCATTGATCAAACAACTGTTGAATTAATCACAAACATAACTGACAGATTAATCAACAATGAAAATAATGTTTGGTTGCAGCCCGACATTCTAGTATCATATGTTAGACCTCTGTAACTAGTTTTACTGAGAGGCAACTGTGTTGAACTGGTCAAGAATTTGAGACAAAGCTTTGCTTGCTTTCATTCTCATTGGACTGGACCTGCCCTACAAAGCCACGAGGTCAGGAGGTCCTGCCCACGCAGTCACCTTGTCTAAAGGCCTTAAATGATCTGATGACAAGAGCTCCAAACAACAGCTTCCTTCAGACAGAAACCTAAAAAACAAACTCCTGAGTGAAATGACTAACATAAGCTGTTATATTCTCACCCTACAGTAATTTTATAGATTGAGTATTTTCAGACAGAGATTTGGTTAAGCTCGATAAAGTGGGACAGTTCCACAAAATTAATAGTGGATTAAAGGTAAGGCCTATTTAGAGGACAAAGAAAAGCCAACATGGAGCCCAGTCTTCCTTGTCTCCTCACAGTCCGTGTTTCTAGGCCACTAGGAGCTAGCCACACATGGCGCCTGCTATTGGTATGCAAATGAGGCTGGTTTTATTAGGCCTATCGTCAGGGCTACAGCTGGGCCAGCACAGATATGCTAGGAAAGTGAATCAGTTGGCTGGAATGGGGGGCAGGGGGACAGAGAGACTGCTCTCTGATCAGCTCAGAGCCCCATTTCACTTCAAATGTATCCGGTACCAACCAGTCCTCATTCAAAAACAAACAGCTCACATACGTGTACAAAATCAAACTCGTCCAACAAAGTAACAGCTAATTAATTAATAATACTTTATCAGAATATTCACAGATGATTTTGTTGTACCTTCAAGTCTTTCCCTGAGAGATTAATTTGCATTTAGTTGGGAAATGCTAAGTCTTGCTGATCATGGCTTAACCTAAATGATGGATGACCTCATACTGGATGATAAGACAACAACAATAACAGAGTATTAGGGTCATAAGGACCCGAACGTGTCCCCCAGTTATTCACTGACACATGACAAAAGGCAGCAGGTGTGACGGCCGTCAAACAGAGAAGTCAAAAGTTTAAAATACAAAAAGTGATTAAAACATAAAATACGGTTCATTTTGACTCACCAAACATCTGGATGAAGGGATTCAAAATGGACACAAAGAAGAAATGTGTTATCCGAAGGACCACACAACAGTTTTAGCCAGGAGCTCAGTTTGAACGTGAGGCCAGTTGCAGCCGTGTGCTGGTCAGGCACCACATTCCACAGACACTTCAAAGACGAGCCAAAATAAAGAGACATGCAGGCCGCTGAGCTCTGAGCATCACGGCACAGCTCTGATCCACTACATCCGAACACACACTGACCAACAACTCCAAATCATAATGTTCAACACAGAATGGTCATGACTAAAACTAAGTTCTCTGGGCAGAAATAGTTTGGGCGGAGGGGAGATTTCCTTCAGGATTACGGGGGGTTTTACCCCAGGGAGGGGGTGGAGGAGAACACCGAGGAGGAGGAGGAGGAGGGCCATTGTCACAGCCAGTCCCCTTGGAGTATTCCTGCACCTTGCCTCGTCTCATTGGCTCTAAGGGGCTAATATGCTAATGATGAGATGAAATGCCGGACTCTTGTCTTCCCATCTCCTCTCTTGTGCAGCAGACGTGCATTTCTACCATTACTATGGTAACAGGTTGCTCTCTGGGGTGCAAGGGCACCCTGTTTCCTGAAAGCCTCGGGTAATGAGCTTTGCGACTGCCCAAGTAGGGACGTTATGGAATCAGCTTTGTGCCAATATAATCAAACAAAACTTTATTTGATTGTATTGGCACAAAGCTGATTCCACAGGACGACGGCAACACGTGTCAAATACAACTAGTTGGCTTAGTTTGTCTGTTTGTCAGCAGGACTACAGAAAAAAGCCCAGTTTCCACCGAGCAGTGCGGTTCAGTTCAGTTTGCTTTTTTTCCGTTTCCACTGTGAAAAGTTGTGGATGGTACCAACAGAACCGTTCCTTAGCGTCCCCATGTTTGGTCCCCCCTCTGTTGGGGTACCTAGCACACAGATCTGGTACTAAAAGGTGGAGCTGTGAACACTGCAGTCTGATTGGTCAGTAGAGGACGGTCACTCTGCTCAGGGCTGAGTTGTGTCTGGTTTTGAGGCTCATGTAACCACTGTTCATACTGTGGAGAGTTTTATTAGTAAACTGTAACTATAAAATGAAAGCATGTTTTCCTGCCTCTCACAGCAGCTGGAGTCTGAGAAAAAATAATTCACTGGGCTGACTGCCGGTGACTTTTAAGGTGGAACGTTAATGTTACTCAATGCATGAGTTGATGACGTGAATCCATCAGCACACCTTAAATTTCACTGTAACAACTTTGACCATCACTTTAGATTTTATATGACATACACTTTTAGTAATGAGTGGATCTTCAAGTGTTTATACATATTAATTTCGGCCAGGTTATGTGAACAGCATATATGCTAATCACTCGAAAAAAAGCGTCATGAAGCGTCATTCCTGTGGGCTACAGCAACACTAAACCCCTGAGCTTGCCTGAGAAGGACTAAATGCACAAAGCTGCTATTTTTAAATATCCCATGGAGAGAGACTCTCACTGCAGCCTGTTCTATTTTGTTTTGAAAATGTTGGCGTGCAGCCTTGTTCTGTGGACGATAAACGAGGTGCAGACTTCCATCTGTGTCTTCGGACGGAGCGGTGAGTCACAACAACCCCGCCCACATTTAAGAGTACTGTTCACTGTGGAAATGCTAGGGTCTAGGTACCATGTCTGAACGGTTACTTTTGTTTGAAATGGGGGCTAAACTGGCCTGATGTTCATGAAACGTGGTGAAAGATTGTAGCATGAGCCAACGAGGAACCGATTAAATTACTGGAGCAGGTCCAGGTTGCGCTTACAGATTTACATGTCATAGAAAACTGGATTATTCACCTTCGCAGAGGTCTGCACTCTCCAAGTGCCCCTCTAGTTTCAGGTTGTGTGAACTTGAAAAAATGAATTGATTTGTCTCATTTTTTTAAGAGAAAGAAACTTGAAATTCTCTGATTACGGCTTCTTAAAGCTGTATATTTTCTGGTTTCTTTCCTCCTCTCTGACAATAAACTGAGTATCTTTGGGTTGTGGACAAAAAAAAACCCCCAAACATCCGAGGACGTCATCTTGGGCTTTGGGAAACACTGACTGCTATTTTTCATGATTTTCTGACATTTTATGGTCCAAACAACTAACTGATTAATCAGGAAAATAATCGACAGATGAATCAACCATGAAAATAATCGTTAGTTGCAGCCCTACAGTTGTCTTTAGATAACCACCATTCTAGAGGGCATGAACGAGGGAAAACACTTCTGCTTGAGTGCCAAACAAGGTTTTTTTCCTATTAATGTGCTCTGGCACTCCACCAAGAGGTCTGGTGACAGGCAAGAAGATTAGCAAAGAACTGTGGCGACCTAAAGCTGATAGGAAGGCAATAAAATTCACAGTGATCTATTGTCAGGGGAGCAATCAAGCATACAGTCCGAACAAGGTTCTCATTGTGTGGTGCAGCAAATGCATTATTTTCTTAACAAGTTTAGCACCTATTGTATGGATTGTTAACCTCTAACAAGCTTTGATTTAACCAAGGTGTGAGATTTCTCTAGTAAAAAAAAAAAACAAGCTCTAATGTGCATCCTGGACAGATGGATGCATTCACTGTTCTATCACATCTGACAGAACGAAACGCAGCATCCTGTACAGTACAGGGCAGAGAAATGCTGAGGTTGTACGCAGCCAACCTGCACTTAGCAGGTGAGCCGGTGGATTCCATTCGGTCCCCGAGGGTCTGACAAAGGCCCTCTTCAGCGGACCCTACAATCAAACCAGTCATGTTTCGGGTGAGAGAGGTGAACCATGAGCAGCCATGTAATGACCAGCACATTCCTGAGCTGAGTGGCATACCAGCTGTCAAGTCACCGGCTGTCTGCACTGACCCACAGTCAAAAACACCTGGAGACCTTTTGTCTGAGGGTCTTAACAACATCACTGTAACAAAGTCCTGCAACCTAAACACCGTCCATTATTACAACTCAGGTTATTTTGAGGAAACCAGTACTCTAAATTCACCAACAACCTGTCGATTATTTTAAACAGGCAGTTGAATCTCTTCTTATACCTGTTGCAACAGTATTAAAGGGTAAATTTGATCATTTTCAACCTGGACCCTATTTTTTCATGTTTTTGTCTCTGTGTGAACAATGACAGTTTTTGAAACTGGTCCAGTGTTGAGCTAAAAAGGCTGCAGTGTAACAAGTCTGGGCATGTTCGCACCCTCAATGTGCAGCATGTCCTCTAAATGTGCTTGTTTTTGCCACTGACAGGCTCCGATTGTTATTGTGAATATTTGAGAACATTATGAAAAAGATCGCTACACAGATAGACCTTGTTTGTGTAACCAGAAACAGCCCCGAAATCACTACTGCCAAACCCCCCAGACTCCATTTAAATAAACAGTTATTTCATCAACGTAAATCACACTTCATTCAAAGTCAACAGAAACAAAATGAAATCTACAAAACTCTGGTTTGGTTGAAATAAATCCTTAATTCACCCAGTTAGGTGTGAACATATGCTGGCTCTATACACGCTAAAATAACTGTTAATTTAAATGGAATATGTTGAGCTTGGCGATTAAGATTTCAGGGCTGTTTCTGGTCAAACAAAAAGGATCCTAATCCTGATTTATGGGAGGGCGCTCAACCCTTTTGTTAAGTGTCACTTGACAGAAATTAAATAGTCACATTTTCAATTTATGCTTCTGTGAAAAGTTATTAGTCATCTCCTATGTTTTTTTAACGGTCCGATTCTATATCTGTCGTGTTTATTTAAGTATAATCTGCACAGACAGCTGTTTAAATCTCATACACGTCCTGCTGTATATGGGTTTTCAACTTACTAATGGTATCTACATTGATTGATCAGCAGATTCCCCTCACTTGCTATGTTGTCCTGGGAAATAAATGAATGAATCAATAATGATGTCTTCCTGTGGTGCGGACATCATAAATATTTCTGTTAATCAGCCTGGTGAAGGCAGTTTAGCTGGACGCTGTCCTCTCAGCTCTGCAGGAGCTGCTGCTGACAGACGGCTGCTTCATTGGACAGAGACGGATTAAAGACTACTATCTCCACAGTGATGTTAATAACACTACCAATCACATTATGCGACAAATCACATTATGCGACAAAATATGACATTGTCAGTGGCATAACAAAATAGCCCAGGTACATGACATGAAAGAAAAGTGTAGAGTGACACTTTTTCTGTTGTAAATTCGTCATTTCTGTTGAGTGCCACTCATTGAACGTGTCGAGGGCCTTCCCATAAATCATGCTTTACTCTTTAATAAAAAAGTCTATCTCTGTGGGGATCCTTTCCTAATGTTGTTCGACACTTTCTGTCAGGGGCAAAAACATAAATTAAGCACAGAGTTGTTACAATGCAGCCTGTTTTGCCACTGCTGGCTGCAGTGCTCTTGTTCAATACTGGACCAGTTTCAAAAACTGTTGTCTTCATCAGTCACTTAGACATAGAACAAGGGAAAACAGACTCCAGGTTGGAAAATACCAAACTTGAATGAATGGAAGGCAAGCAACAACAACACACTGTGTGAGGATATAATGACAAACTGCAACGATTAACCGACCACAACAAACCATAAAAGCATCATATATAATATCACAGTGTGAGCAAACATGCACAAATCACTCAAAAGTGTTGTCAAGGTGTGAGAAATATTTATGTAGTGTCAGCCATGACATGCTCTGATTGCGGTTCCCTGAGGGTGATCTCCCCCATAAACATTCCTAATTGCTTGCATATGATGACAAAATATTTTTCACATTGCCCAAAAGGCAAAATATCAGTTTTTCCTAATAAAATACCAAAAAATCAAACACCTACCTCTAACAATTCATAAACATACCTCATGAAACGCTCGTCAGGAACTACCACTTCATGTCATGTTCCAAAAAAACATCACAGCTCAAAGTGAGAGCATTTTTTTCTTTGATTAGACTCAAATCTTAAAGAAAAAAAGATTGAAACTGTCTTGTTTAACTTGTAATATCTACTTCAGCGACTCCCCGTCAGCTCACCTTGGCCATGGAGCAAACCAAAGAGAAACCGAGGGGTGCAGTTAAGACACGGCTACAAATAAATCTCTAAACTAGGATTTCCTCGGCTGATACCCAAACAATTTTAAGAAATCTGCTTATGACAAGAATTCTGTGCACAGCATTCCTAACATACTACATGGGCTTACTTAGAAAAACAAAGACCGGTAAATGTAAGCCTCTGCACTGCAACCCCTACTGAATGCTGCTTACACTGTAAGTTGGGCCAATAAGCTTTCCCAGGTATAATTGGATTGTGCAACAAACCTCTGTGCAGGCTGAACTCATCTCAAACAGCCACACTGATTTCTTACTTTTGATGCTGCAGCAAGTAAAAGAGAGAGGAGACACAGTCGCCTTCTGCTACACTGGACAACATCCCTTTATGCAAAATAATGCTGCAGCATGTTAGTGACTGTGGTAATTCTGTGATGATACCAGGAGGGGGAAACAAAATGCCGCAACAAACTTCCAGCTTCATGTTATAAAGTTTAATGATTCACTCTGCTGTACTAACAGTGTGCTGCCTCAGGGGAAGGGAAAGGTACGCAAACCTCTGCGGGAGTCCTGAAGGAAAATAAAATTTGTCCTAAACTAGAGAGGTTGACACCATTCATTGTAATACCCTTACTGCAGTTTGCCTTGGCTCAGTAGAATCCCAAATCTGAGGGAACCCAAGTCAGAGCACAATCACTACATTTTCTGCAGCTTGCCTTGGATTTTGTAGTTACTAAGGGTGCTTTCAGACCTAGAGTTGTCTTGCTTTGGTCTGAATCAGGGACTCATGTTGTTCCAAAGTTGTATAATTGCCTAGAGTTGGTTCATGTTATCACGGCAGCATTTACAAGCGGACCAGATAAAATGCCTTGTGCGAGAAAGCTGCTCTTGATTGGTCAGAATTTCCATGTGGGAAAAATCCAGGAAGTAAAGCAAACGTTGAAGAAGAGTACACTTGCAAGATAAATGTGACACTTTCTAATGTCACAATGGAGGGACAACTACGCAGGTTGATTTTAGCGCTGCTCATCGTGGACTATATTGCTGTCATTGTTCATTTTAGTCAAACCATACAGTTTGAAAACGAGGCGCGGCTCCAACTAGAAAACAATGTTTTGATGCATTGGATGTGCTGAATGTGCATATTAAGGCAGTACAGGAGGAGGTGCACATTAATAATCCTCCAGGACTGTAACATGCTCATGTTTAACCCAAACAATGTGTCATGTGACTGCAGTTGGTTCAGATCCAGGTCGGAACACGTTCTCACCACAAACAAACCGCACCAGAGTTCGTTTGTAACCGGACTGAGACCACCTTTTCAAGAAGGTCTTGGTCCGGTTGTTTTGGTGCACACCTGAGTGTGATTGCTGTGTTCACACCTGCTCAAACAAACCACACTGAGGGGGAAAACGAACGTGAGTTTGATTGACAGGTGTGAAAGCACTCCAAGTCTGTCCCAAATACCGTTTTTTGGGCATCAAAGCTTCAGTGAGAAACATCAATGTCTCTTTGGGGGATAGGGAATGAGAGATACGTAAGTCAGACTATTTTCAAACATCAGTTTTCAGTCAATGTGTCTAAAATAACATGACAACCGGCCACTTCCTTAACATGCAGGTTGCAGTAACATTAGCTATAATAGCTACATGTATTAGCTCTTACCTACAGTTTTAAGGTGATTTGTCAAGCTCGTTTATTTGTGATATGCCAGTTTCCTTTGGAATATCTGGCACACAACTTTTTGGGGGCCATCTTTGTAAATGTTGAAACTATTCCTTCATTGTCTTTAAACATCTTGCTAGTGCACAAGTACAAAACTAGGCCTATCACTTTTTAAGTTCACATGTCCTTGTCAGAGAATATATAATAATTAATGGTGATACATAATGAATTATGTTGGATTACTATTTCTTAATCTATGGTCTATTTGAGATTTTTGGGGCAGAAAAACAGAGCATTCGAATTCTGGTTTGGACTTTGATTACCATGGCAACTACTGAAGCTTTGAAGGTTGAAGCATTTAGGTCAACCCTAAAAATTCCTGCAAAATTTGCATTCTTTTTCTCTAAAACAGAAAATAACTGAACCAGGACATTTGGTCACAAGATAAAACAGATAGTCATTAATTAATTTATTTTCATTAACTGCTTATCCCATTGAGGGTTGCGGGGCAGGGGCCTATCCCAGCTGACATTGGGCGAGAGGCGAGGTACACCCTGGACAGGTCGCCAGACTATCACAGGGCTGAAACATAGAGACAGACAACCATTCACACTCACATTCACACCTACAGGCAATTTAAGGTCACAAATTAATCTAATGTGCATGTCTTTGGACGGTGGGAGGAAGCCAGAGAACCTAGAGGAGACCAATGTTCAAAACCCCCACCCTGGATTTGAACCAGGAATGCTCTTGCTGTGAGTCGACAGTGTGCCGCCCTAAAACAAATATTGCAAGGTTTATCCAGATATAGAACAGATATCCAAAGGTTTTAATTCAGTCATAATTCAATTTTGACCAAAGCTGTAGTTACTGCCGTTACCCTTTGTAGGGAAGTATTGGTGTTTTAAATGATCTGCGTTTCTGTGGATTCTAGTTGCACTGGTATTTGTGTTTTCAGCAGAGTTTCTTTCAGGACAAGAGCTATCCATACACAGTCTCGTGACACACTGCTGACCAAAATTCAACGTAAAACTTTCCACATTTAGCCAAATTACAACTTTGCAGTTAGCAAAGCTCAACAATAGAAAGCTGGAATGCATACAAATGCAATGTGTTGATGTGGGATAATTATAGTGTTGAAGTGTACGCAGCAGTTAGTGTTGGCAAGTTTTAAACAAATTTAGCCTAAAACATTCAATTAAACTTCAGCTCACACCCTGGTTCTGTTTTTGATGTGCAGGCGGTTTCAAAGGGATCGACAGAGTGATATTTAAAATGTAAATCTATCTGTTAGACTTGAAAGATTTCCTCGTTTGACAAACTGGAGTTGAGGCACAGAGCGTACAGCAGTTTTGTCGAGGCATGTGCAAAGAGGCCGAGATGCTTTCCCACAGATAACCACACCTTTCTGTTGTCAATGTGACGTGTGTGAAGCCTCTCCCCTGCCCCTCTCCTAATGACACTACACCAACAGTCTCACATTAGTCACTACATGCAAAATACACGACTTGCTACGTCAAGCTCCTCCCTTGTGCTATCTGTAAAGAGACCACACCTGTAGACAGGAGCAGGTTCTGACAGCTTCCTGATCCTCGTTCAACTATCCAACATTATCCCTGAGATAAAGGGAAAGGTGTTTGGCTGCTGACACCTGCATGCTCAGGCACAGATCAAGCTAAAGTCAAACATCAGGGCTCTGAATAGGTACAGATGCGAAATACTCTACTGTAAAAAATCTCCTAACCCCGACATCAACGTTCCACACAGCATGCAGACTGCAGCTGAATACAAAGACGAAATGGGGCTGCAACTGAACCTCTGCTTTACTGTCCTCTAAATCAGACACACTTGTTATTGTGGTCTTGGGAAATGACTGACTGGAGATGCTATTTGAGACGGTCAGCACAAACTGAATTCTTTAACAAAGACGAGCAGGAGGAAGAAAGAGTCCCCTGTGAATGAAAGTCCGGAAAATGCAACATGAACAATAAGACTAGACCTTGTAAGGAAATGTCTTTCTCCATTTAAAATTACAAACATACCAAAATGACAATACCCATATCCTTTAGTCAGGCCTCCTGCTCCTCCGTTCAATCTGTACAGTATTTACTTCCTATTATCCCCCAGTTTCAAAACCAAAAATACATGTTGCTGCCCTCAATCAGCTAGTAATTAGCCATGATACAAGACACTGTGGGAATATTTTGTACCACTGGTGCTGCTTGTAGGTCAATTTTCAGTTGACTGTCTATTTTCTCTCTTGCCATCTGAGATAGAATCAGACAAGAGAAACAAACTACACTCAAGGTCAAGTTCATGAAAGGAATGTGTGGCTTTTCCAGCTGCTAAACCTGCACAAGTAAGACAAAAAGAAACCGTGTGATTCTCAAAGAACCCACAAATGGTAAAATAGCAAAATTATTTGCAATAACTGATAGTATTGTCATTTTAAGACCATTTTATGCCACCGATATAGGGTTGTCGACAATATGGATTTATCAAAACATATCAATTCTGAATATTTGAAACAGTTTCCATACTCATTTTCTGCAGTATTGATACACTGGTACCAGCTGTGTATTTATCTTTTAATAAAAATCTTAAATTGTATGCCCTTAATGTCATTTCAGTGATCATATCGTTATTCTTCGAGGTAAGTTGTGACGACACTACACTGATATAATGATAATACAATAGCATGGTAATGTCAGTACACCCTTTCAAAGAGCAATGAATTTTTAATTCTTAAGACTATTGAGACACTGAATCTAAAAGTAAAAAAATAATTAAATATCCTCATAAATATCCTAATTAAATAAAACTCTGCATTCTTTAAATTAAAAAAACACTTGCGCCCATGTCTTAAAACTGTCCCAGGGAAACCCGTATATCGTACAACATATGGACATGACAGCAATACATTTGCTGACCTCGATAAGTCAATAACATAATTATTATGACGGGACTAATTTGCATATTTTGTTTTGTGTTTTTTTTTTTTTCCTTTATCTGATAGGACAGCTATAGCATGAAAGGGGGAGAGAGAGGGGGTAATGACATGCAGCAAAGTGCTGTGGGTTGCAATTGAACCTGCAGTTGCAGCAACGACACAGCCTTTGCGCATGAGGTGCCTGCTCTCAGCTAGTGGGCGCCCCAATTTGCACGGATTTAAATCAGGTAATATGTATAAATTTGGTGCAACACTGTCCTCTTTCCATACAAATGAGCCTCACTGCAGGTCAGTGCTAATACCACACGCAGTTACAGTGAGTTTATTAGCGTCTTTAGAGAGTTGGTGGTAAGTGAAGCGCATTTACGAGGGGCGTCACAGCCAGACTTCCAGTGATCATGGCAGCAATGATTATATTTAGGCGAAGGCATCGTCATGCCAGGTGTGCTACTCGTGAGCATGTATTTTGAAGCAGAATCATGTTTTGATAAAGACTGAACGTATGTGCAGATACAGGTTGCCACATGAATAACTGCAGTTAGGAGCAAAAGAGGGTAAATAACACTCAGCTGCAAAACTTTATGGCCGTGTTTTTGCTATAACAACATCAGCGCAATGTCTTTCGTGAACCGGACCTTGAGACGGGGCAGAGAGCTGCTGCAAGTGATGCACAATTTATGGCACTATCAGCAGCCGCAATCCATTTTTTGTGAATTCATTCATCAGTTGCCAGTTTATTAGGTACACCGAGCTCAAACTAATGCATTTTGTTTTAAAGAGGTGTTTATTGAACTGTAGGATCATTTTGGAGGATGTTTTGCTGCTGAATCATATTGTATCATACAGTGAGGTGTTTCTGTTATCGAGCCAACTCTCACTGATACCAAAGGAGTGGACTGTCAGTACAGTTGATCATGCTAGTCCAAGGCTACTCAGAGCTTTACATCTGTTCCACGGACAATAGGCCTACACACTTATAAACAGCTCCTGGAAGAAGATCAGCTCTGCCCTCAGGATTTCAGGTAAATAGGCTATACAGTAATAACATGTCGGGCAGGAAATACAAAGTGTGGGATCATTTTGAGAAGGCGAAGGACAAACCCAAGGTGATATGTAAACTCATCTTCATTGGTCGACTACAAACATGACGTATCATCTGAAACATGGAAGTAGCTACATGCCCATTAGCCCACAGCGTCATTAACAGGCGGCTCGCTCAGTGTGTGACGTGCACTTGGAGATAAAATATAGGCCTATATTAATGAAGGTTCATTAGTATGCTTTTGTATTTCTCTGTAATGTAGCACAGTGTTACTGATACTATTCTTTCTCACACCTTCAACTCAAACCATCAAAATATATCATTTAATAATTACATTAATATAGTAAACATGCAGGAGACTAGTCGACTAATGGCCCTAAATGATGACTATTGGTCGACTAGGAAAATGACTCGGAAAATTCTTAGTTGGGGGCAGTCCTAGATACAACCTAGTTTAACAGCACCACAAGCTACATCCTTCAAAATGACCA
The DNA here is from genome assembly GCF_011397635.1 of Epinephelus fuscoguttatus. NCBI lineage: Eukaryota > Metazoa > Chordata > Actinopteri > Perciformes > Serranidae > Epinephelus > Epinephelus fuscoguttatus. Next base: position 39,115,017 of record NC_064761.1, read on the forward strand.
CACAACAGTAAAAAAAAACAACCCAATATTATAACCTTCATGAAGGCAGGATTTATTACATTACAGCAGCATTAAACAACATTAGTTTTAAATAGGTTTACTTCATTAACTGGCAGCTGAGTGTTTACCTACGTACTCGTGGGCTCTTCTTGCGATTGGAAACTGAATGAAATACACGTCTGTTGGCATGACAGCAGCCATATTAGAGCAAATTAGATTATGCACAAACGATGTGACAGTAGGTAACAGATACTTAACAAATTAATGTTAAGAATTTAAACTGCTACAGCAATGTGTTTTTCAAGTCAGTGAAATTAAAAAATACATTTTCCAAGTTCAAATCCAATATACCAGGGTTAATTGTTCTGTTATCTCTTGTCATATGGAAAATATATGTCAAAGATATTATTTTTAGCCCTGTCAGTTTGTTGTTTGGTCGGTCGATCCACAAACATTTCTCACTTTGGCAGAAAAGCGTGTTTACATAGGACTCTGTTGCTTACAGTGAGAAGCAGATTGATACTGCATCTTTTCAGGGCCTGTAAGTTATCCCACAATAACACAAGTAATCAAATAGACAGAAATCCTTATAGACAGTACTGCATTCTTGTTTCCAGATCCTATAATAGACATGTGTACTGGGAATTAAAAAACAATGAGTGAGACTCACAGCCACGTCCTTGCAGAGAGATAAATGGTGAATGGACTTCCTTGTACGGTAGGATTTGTTCACGGCTTACGTTATGATATGATACAATACAGAAAGAAATGCGCACGGCAAAGACAGACAATGGGACCAGTGTTTCACACACAACAAGGTCGTTTGTAAGCAGGCCTCCAGGATTAAGTTGACAAATGATTCATCAGTTAAACAAGATATGAATACTTAACAATACCTCAGAGTCAATAAGTCACAATGCCTGGCCTATGGCAAGAAGAGTGAGTGTAATCATTTATTGTGGGCTTACTGTTCATCAGCAGTCTGTCCTTTGGTCAATGAACGAGATGTGTGGTGTAAGAAAACAATGCAGACTACAGTAGAAATGCCTTATCACAGAGGGTGTTGGACCAACTGACTGATAAAAAAATCTCAGTGCCAGATAGCCTCATTTGCATCATAACTTCCCCTTCTTTGTCCTCCCCACACCTGCCTGCGTGGGATCTAACACAGCAATGATGTCACCTAGCCACAGCCTCTCTTCCTTCTTTTGACTTGCTCATGAGAAACTGTCACAAACCACGACCTCCTGTTGACTTCACTCTGGCAAAACAGGACCATCCAGCTACCAAGAACTCAACAGTGACAGCTTAGAAATCCCTCAAAGTGCAGGTTTATCTACAGACGCATGACGCAGACAAACAGCTGTGAGGGCCAGGATCCTCCGTCACCTGGGTTTGTTGGAAATGTTTCCATAGTGACCTGTGAAGCCGAGGGGGGTGGTGCACTTGTGACAGCCGCAGATGTAGGAAGAGAGGGCAGCGGGAGGGGAGCGGGGATTGGTTACCTACCTTTTCACAACCAGACTGAGGGTCTTGTGGGAGCCTTTCACCAGGCAGATTGCCTCCTGTCTGTAGCCACTCAGGGGAATCTCGTTGATGTTGACAAGCTCGTCTCCCACCTGGAGACTCACAGCTGCTGCCTTGCTGCCTTCCTCCACCTGGAACATAAACACAGCAGATGGAGAACTGAGAACTAAACATCTATTTTACAGAGATACCAAAATATTTCGGGAAGCCAACTCCTGCCGGCAAGACAGCTGGTTAGCATGATACAAGACTCAGTGGCAATCTTGAGCTGAATCTTAAATCCAAGGTGTGTTTTCTGTCAAAGCTTCCTCCAGTTAATCTGTGCCCTACCAATAACATACTGGGTCCCTAATTAAACTTAGGAAGCACTACAGAAGAGCAGACTTTGGCCCATAAGACAGAGCGTTTTTTTTAATCAGCCTGGGGAGACTTTTTGTGATTGTTTTCAATAAGATTAAAGCAATTTTTTTTTTTTTTTCGTTTTATGTGCCTCATGTTTTCACTGGGAGACCCCTAAACACCCTGAACAGAGAAAACTCAGAGTTAGGTTGAGAGGCGGGCCTTCTGGGATGGCACTGACAACAAGTGGTAGTAGTAGGAGAGGTACAGTGTTAGGCCCTGATCACACAGAAAGCATTTCAGCAGCTGGGGGCACCTTTTTGTAATCGTTTTAATAAGAATGAAGCTTTTTACTCCTGGTTTTTGCGTTGAGACGCGCCTCGCGTTTCTGCACTCCAAGTGTCTGGTATTTCTGCCAGAGCGCTCTGAACTCCTCAAGTTGAAAAAACTTTAACTCAATGCAGAAAAACATCCCACATCATCTTTCTCCTCATTGTCCAATCAGATCATTTGAGAGGCGGGCCTTCTGTGGTGGTCACGACAACAAGTTTACAGTTGGTAAACAATGGAGGAGAAACTGGTGGTAGTGGTTGCTGGATACCCAGAGCTATACGGTCCAACGATAGGCAGCAGGTTGTCAAACTGCCCCGGAGTCGTCCTTAAATATGCCTGGAAGCTATCATCGGGGAGAAGCTCCTGGACCAGCTGGTGGTACTCCCCATGATCCATCCTCTTTTTTAGGGTCTCATGTACCCACACAGATCTCCGTTTATCTGCTGACAGCCTCTCACCCTTGTGGTACTAGTGGTATTCAATTAACCTGCAAAACGCCTGTAGTGTGATTGGGGCCTAAAACTAACATTAGCTCACTATCATTTGCACCCTTCTACGCAAGCTGCAAGACAAATTTGAAGAAGCTGTAGCCAGCACTTCCTTTGAACATTTTACCAGCCATCATTAGGCCCGATGATTGACAGCAGGTTGTCAAACTGTCCGCAACTATCCTAAAATAAGCCTTGAGCCAACCATCATCCAGTGAAGCTCCTGGACCAGATGGTGGTACTCCCTGTGATTTCTCCTCTTTCTAAGGGTCTCTTAGGGCCTTTTCACACCTAGGTCGTTTGGTCCAGACTTTCAGGTGTGAAAGCTCCCTTTTACCCACACAGATGTCCATTTCTTTGTGTCCAGTCCCCAGGTGCTCTCAGTCTGTCCTTCTATATGCAGAATTAAGGTATTTTCCTATGAGTTTACTTCACAGGAAAATAGCCACTGAGCTAAGGACAGGTGACGCAGTGGTTATTGAGCAATGACTGAAAAAAAAGATGCAGTAAGCTGCTAAAAGCACTCTGTCTGATCAGAGCCTTAGGCTATCGATGTTACTAAAAAAGAGTCAAATGTTATCTGATGTTGTCTGAATCTTCAGACTGACATAATGATCCCATCACATGACTGTCTTATAATTCAGCATCTTGAAATTGTTGTTATTTGCACATTACACACGAGTGATCAGCATCATGGGGTCACACATAACAAGACAATTCACCCAAAGGAATCCCCGACAGGCCCGTCTGGTCTCAAAACTACGTCTAGTCAACAAAGCACATGAGAAGTGATAAAAGAAGTGCAAGAGCACACACAAGATAGGAGTTTTTTTCCTTCAAAAATGGATGTCAACAAGAAGCTAGTGACTAGGTGTGGGAATTCAGAGGAAAGGAGATGTCATCAAACTGTTTTTATGAATCTCTGCCACTGGAATGTGGATGCTACCGTGATGTGACAGCAGGGGATTGAGACAGTCAACTTTTTATTATTATATAGCTGGTAGTTGGCGGTACAGTCCAGTTTGTTTGTACCAAGTCCAAAACCACAGTTGTGGCTACATGGTTACTGCAAAACTCTCACTTCCCACTTCGAAATATATTCTTGTCTTGCCGTTTTACGGCGTGACACTGCTGTGGTTAAGGTCTGGTTATGTTCAGGCACAAAAAGCTCTTGGTCAGGATCAGAGTCAGGGACAGATCATGGTTTGGGTTAAAATGACCACTTGAAACATGAAACATTAAATCTCCCTTTAGTTTTTGCATATCTGGGATTACCATCTAGACACGACCTAAAAACGCTGCTCTGCCTTTCTGTCTGAATTTATAAGAAAGGAAGATGACTTGTGCAATGTGCAGAATAGGTGTGGGACTTCAGAGGAAACTGGATGACATCAAACGGTTTTTATGAACCTCTGTCATTGGAATGTGGATGCTGTCGTGATGTGACAGTAGAGGATCGAGGATCGTGCCTTTAATGCACATTGTGCTAAATATTTCTATTTATCAGCATGGCAACCAGCTCATAGAGAATATACAGTTTATAAGTGGGTGCCAAAAGACTCCTTATGTCCAAGAGGTGTTGTGAAAGTGTTTAAGTAACCTCATACGACCCAACCTTGGCGCTACTTACGGCTTCTCAGTGCTTTAAAACCTCTGATAAGCAAAGCCCTGATGTTTACTGTGGGTTTTAAAGCCTATTGTGGTGCAGATTCTGCTAATGTGACCTTATGTCGAAACTTTTGTACTTTGTTTTAGATCCTGTAATATTTGGACAAATTTTGTCAGTGTTGATTACAAAGCATCTTTCGTGTGGGAAACCATTTATGAAAAATAAGTTGTTATTCTGTAGCCCACCACTCGCCATCAGAGACCTAAAGGGACAGTTCAACCCTAAATCATAAACGCATGTCTTTTGTCTTACCTGTTGTGCTATTTATCAGTCTAGATTATTTTGGTGTGAGTTGCTGAGTGTTGGAGATGTCTGCCTTCTCTCTGATATAATGGAACTAGATGGCACTCAACTTGTAGGGCTCAAAGTGCCAAGAAAATATACCTGAACTTACTCAAGATAATCCACAGACCTTGTTGTGAGCAGTTTCATGTAGGAACTATTTTCTTTCAACTGAACAACACCCACCAACCACCAACCGGATCATCACGCAGAAGGAAGCATTTCAATTGTTCCTTTTTTTTTTTTTTATTAAATTATTTATTTATTTTGCAAAAAAGCAAAGTATAAAATAACCAACCTCCTTTTAATCTTTTCCACCTTGACACTGTCTCGAGGAAATTAACAGAGTATAATACTAACAGAGTATTATCCAGTGTGTGTTGCTTCGGTGCAGCTTTTGTTAGCCTACCTGAATGAACTGTATTCCACTGAGTGTTTATTTTTGTAGTCTACACATCTTTTACGCGGATTAAGTCATGGGGCTATTGTTGCACTTGCAGTGGCATGGTGAGCGTGGCTGTCTCCGGCTCTCCTCCCGTGGTGAAACACCATGTGCAACAGATGACAGCAGAACGCAAAAGTGTGTCAGTCTCAGACAGCGTCATACCGCATTTTGTTGTCATTAATGGCATGTGGAGTTTTGCCGTGGGAATAGTGAGGAGTGGAAAAGAGGTGGAGAATTTGTGAGTTGATCATAGCTGCACTTCTTGCATCGCTGTGCAATAAAGCTTCACCAGTAAAATATGTTGGGGAAGATTCTCAGTCATCCAGGTCATGGTAATTATAAGTGCTATATCACAGGCAACTGGACTTGCTTGAGTTTTCTGAAGATGTTTTGCCTCTGAAGAAGCCTCTTGGATGAGAGGTGAAACGTCTAAGACGCTCAAGCAAATCCAGTTGCCTACAATATAGCACTTTTGATCGCCATAATGTTTGCCAGACAGCTGATGTATAACAAAGGATCAGATCAGGATCTATACAGCTCAGTATATCCGATCCTGATCATTTAAACAAAAATGTCTCTATCAGCCCCGATACCGATCTTTGAAATCGTAGCAGGACATTACTAGCTGTAACATTATCTAGCTCAGTGGTGCTAGGTGAATAAGCAGTAGATGCACCCTTCCCTCTGCGTGGTGATACGGTTTGTGGGTGTTGTTTGGTAGAAAGAAAATAGTCCCTACATGAAACTGCTCACATCAAGGTCTGTGGATTATCTTGAGTAACTGGGTCTCGATTTCTGAAAAGAGACATTGCTGTTGAGGTTTTTTTTGGTGCTTTGAGTACCACAACTCGAGTGCCATCTAGTTTCATTATACTGGAGACAAGGCAGAGGAAGAAAAAGTATTTTTTATTTGAGAACAAACTGTCCCTTTAACAAGAACTTCAGCACTTTTTTTTTGGTCTGACACCTGAAAATTTCTAATATATGAATTAATATGACAATCTATGACTAGCAATTATTGGTCTCATGTTCATGGCAGTCAGATTTTCAAAACCAAGGGCAGCATAGCAGCACAGAAAGAAATGCTTCATGGATATGTGAGAGAGGCGCACCAGCCAGCAGTTTCTTGTTGACATTCCTACTATATTTTACAAGGTAACAGTGACAGAAGAAACACACTGTTTACCAGAGTTAACAGCAGCAGGCCCGTTTCTAAAGACATGGATCAAAGGCTATAAAAATACTTCAAAAAACTGCTGTCCAGGCCAGTGGCATGATGTAAAAACAAACCGTATTGTGTTTGTTTGAGGGCAGACACCTGGAATAACACATCTGTCAAAGGGAAGTATAGTGAACTCAGCACAGTTCACTGAAGTCAGCGACTGCTGGTGTTGGTGTATCCCATCAGACCAACCGCATATAAGATACTACACTGACTGAAACTAAGCTACAGCGCAGGTCTCTAAAGTGTCAGCGTTAAGGTCAGAGCTGTCCTCACGCTGACGCAGAGAGTCAGATATGAGAGGTGCAAGAAGGCATGGCTCAGTGTGGAAAGAAAAGCAGCGAGAACTTGCCCGGCAGTTGGCACATTAACACACATGAGCCAAGCTCTGCAGCTGATTATCAGTTCTCCGCTCAACCTGTGAGAGGGGGCCGTATGACTCCACTACAGAGGTATGTGTACATTTACAGACCATTACGTCTTATATGGCCTTCATCCTCAGCTCAGAAAACCAGAGCCAAGATAACTTGAATCAAAGCTCCTTTTCATTTTTCTATAATACCAATTTTAAGGCAGGGTTAAGGCAGGGCAGGCCGAGGGGTTTTATGATGGCTGGCCGGGTTCCTGAGCTGGTCCTGATATGGTAGTGTATCTCGTACAGAAACTGAATCACTGACTTATGTGTTTACAGTTGGTTACTGTGTTTAAAATGGGCAAAAAAAGCACCACAGTTTGACGGAAACTGGAAAATCGTTCTCACTACATAACACTAGTTTGAAAACATTTAACCTTGATAAACAAGAACCAAACAGTTTTCATATTTAGGCCAACTGTTGTCTTCTGCACAGGTAAATCAGAGCTCGTGGGTTATGCAAGATGAAGGTTAGTTTATGGGCCACATACAGCCTAATATGATCTCAAGAGGGCCAGACCATTAAAACCATTACATAACAACCTATAAATAACACCTCCAAATTTTGCCCTTTCTTTAACGGTAAAGGACATTCTGAAAGCCTCCATGTACAGAACAGATGATGAGCAACCTGTGATGTCTCACAAAAAGACAATTTCAACAAAATGCATCAGTTTTGTTCACAATCAGTCAGTCTACTACTCACCAACTAAGTTTACACGCACACTAATATTTCTATTCCATTTGTATTCTGTTTCGATATTCTGAATGAGGCCTTTTTCCAAATGAAGCATTTTCTGATTAAGACACATAGGATATGCAGGTATTCAAGGTTTCAAGGAGCTTTATTTGGACATGCATACAGTGAATACATGCATTCAGAATATACATGTACGTTGCTGGTCGTCACTATTAGGCTCGTTAAGTCATCCAGTGGGACGGATTGGACCTTTTGGTGAGCTGCTTCTGGCCCATGTCACCCAGTGTAACGCTGCGGCTCACTGATGTGTTTTAAGGGTGCATTCACACCAGGATAGTCCGGGGGACTTGGTTCGATTGGACGGGGAATGCCGAAAAATTTCACACCTTCATTTGGTTCGGTTCACTTTCACACTGCACTTTTTAAAGTGGACCAAACCACCTGGACAACGTCACGCAGTTACAACAGCTGCTCGTTTGGAGGGCGGTATTGCCCAAAACGACCACTGACCAGGAAGAAAAAAAAGCTTGAGGAAGAAGAAAACCCGGCTCATCGATTGGCCAGGACTGAAAATGGAAATCCATCCCCTTCAGCCAGCTTGGTCACCACAAAAACAATGATGCAACAACAAATGTATGCAGTCTTGGGGTTTCTGTTTCTACTTTGGTGTCCAAACCTAATTGTTTATTTACCTCTGCTCCTCCCAGTTCACGCTGTTGGCTTTGTTTTTTCCTACCCAAAATGCACTGCGCTCTACGTCACTTCCTCTCTTTGGTTCGCTGGATAGCCGGCTGCATTTCCCACTGTAAGCGACCTGCACCAGGGTTCACTTGCAAGTGAACTGAGTCCTCCAGTTTTCAAGCGGACCAGGGTTTGCTCGTTTGGTCCGCACCAGAGTTCGAATGAGCGTTCACACCACTCCAAATGAACCAAACTATCCGTAGAAGCAGACCAGGGTTCGTTTAAAGCGGACCAAATAGTGCCAGTGTGAATGCGTCCTAAATTGATTTTGGACAACAAAGGTGTTTTCTGTGAAAACCTGATTCAATGGCGGAAAATCCTGCAGAGAAAGTTGCTGCTCCAGCATTGGCACAACTGCCTACACTGCAAAGGGACCCAAAAAAGGAGGACAGACTTATCAAAAAGAGAGTCTAATCAACAAAGTGTTTCAGAGACGGAGAGTACATGTTGCTAATAGCTCAGCCTTCTGCTGACCGGAGCCAAATGCTTACGTTAACGTAGCTAATGTTAGTGAGAAATTCAAATCATGGTGTGTCCTCCACCTCACTCCCTGCTGCTACAGACAACCTTCCTGGGAGAAGAGTGGGCAGCAGCTCTGTAGACAGACCCCAAGACAGCGGCCTCAGCAACATGAATCCAGCCAGCGCTGGGGGACCAGACAGCCCTGACTCCCCACCTGATCAGCAAATTTTCTGTTGCTGCCGTTACACATTAGACCTGGTGGCATCTGCTGTGACACCCAGTGCTGGGGGGTTTGCGCTAGCCGAATTCAAGCCGCTATAGCTGCTGATCGAAGGTCCGTCTTAAGAGCTGCTGCCAGCTGTCCTCCCACGGAAGCAGTTCACAGCAGCGGGGAACGAGGCAAAGGGACAGTGTGGTGGTTCACTAGCTAAGTCTTGTCTCATTTATGGTCTGATAAACAGAAAGAGAGCAGGGCAAGGAGGAGCTGAGTCAATGCAACTCTGTAACAAGAAATTAAAGCAAATGAACTAATGTATGGGAAAAACTGGGTTACTGTATGAAGCGTGTGCATATGCATGGTTGTCCAGTAGGAGGGGCTTAGGTCAGAGAGAGGAGAGCTGCAGGAGGAGGGTGTATTTTCAAATTCTGCCATTTTATTTTGCCTTTTCAGGACTGCTGCATACCCCAGCTTAAAAAAATGTGGGGAAAAACTTTCTGGCTGTAAACAGGTTTCAGGTTTACGATTTTAACTAAATTTGCAAACTCCAGAATATATTTGATTATACAGTGTTTGGGATCAGATCATGCTGCTTAAAGAAGTTTGATTACATGAGAAAAGTAGTTCAGACTAAGCAGAGAGGAAAATGTAGCTCCACAGAATCAAATAAAGTCAACAGTAGTTCAGGTCAGGAGAATATTAACTAAACTGATTAGTGCAACCAAGGCAAAACACACTTTAATCACATTTATCTAGGCCTAACAAAGTCAACAACTGTAAGTCCAACAACTGACGACAGAGCAGCACTAATTGTTAAGCATACAGTAAACACAAACAAATGATGTCTTTAAGATCAACAACTTGCCAGGACATCTGTCTGCCTCCAGCTACACACTAATCTGGTTTTTATCCCAAACAACATGGCTCCGCAATGAGAAAATATTTTAAGAACGTAAATAAAAAACAACAAACAGTGTCAAGTAGCGGCATAAAGGAAAACATAGGGGCAAACACAGGCAGTGTTTACCCAACATCAAGGCAGGAGATTCATCGTGCTTTTCCAAACATTTTTCACCATGGCAGCCCAATCAGCTCGAGCCACGCTGTGTCCTTTGTTTACCATCTTCCTCCAGGCCATAATCAGTCAAACTCCAGCCATCCTGGATGCCTGTGTATCCTCAAAAATAGCCTCATGTCTCTCTGCGGGACACGAAGGGAAGGATGTGGTGGTGATGAGGGTAAGGAATGTGTCTTTTCTGCTGACAGATGTCCTGTGCAGCGAGCTGATGGCGCACTGAACACACACCTCCTGTATGGTTTTAGGCACTGCCTGCACACATCACTGACAGCGTTCAATCACATAAACTATCTCACCCATATTTGACCTTTGCACAGCTTATTTTTTTTAGTAGTTTTTAGTTTAATCTGTCTCTGGAAGTTTTAAGCATCTCTGCCTTTTGCGAAATTTTTGCAGCAAATCATTATATTTGGTTGTAGCAAGCGGTTACCACATGAGCAATATGATAGTAACTTTAACACTGCTCACTTTTAGAGAGTTTAAGCATCCTTCCCAAGTGGTGAAATTAAATCCTTATACATAATTTTTATGGCTCTTTGGGTGGCAGTGTTGGCCTGACGGTCTGTCCATCACTTCAACATCTCATTTGTGGTTGAGACTCAAATGTCTACACAACTATTAGAGAGCTTGCGATGACATTTGGTACAGATCTCCATGGCGCCCAGGATGAATCCTAATGACTTTTGCTCTAGCGTCACCATGACGTTGATATTTATGGTTAAGACTGTTATGACTCACCAACTTTTGCAGGGATTGCCATGAAATTGGACACAGACATTCAGGCCCCCCTCAGCATGAACATAACCATACTGGTAATCCCTTAACTTCTCATGTAGTGCCATTATCCCGTCCAAATTTAAATTTGTGCAGCTCTTTGGTTTATCACCAAATACCTGCTATTGAGCTACACTTGTATTTAGTGCTAATTTGCAAATAATGGCTCGCTAACATGCTAAACTACGATGATGAACACTCAGTGCAACTTAAACCTGATAAACATCAGCATGTCAATGTGAGCAAGTTAGCTACAGCTAGCATTAAAAATAATCATGGGGGACTCAACTGTACAGTTGCAAGGTTGGCAAAATTAGCAACCATTTTGAGGAATTGGCTACCAATTCTTGGCCTTTGGTTGCCATCAGTGGTATCCACCTTTTAATAGTAAAAAATAGGGACAGCAACCATCAAAACATGCACCACAACAGAATAAATGCATGTTTAATATTTGCTGCATTGTGATATCTTAAAATTGCTGTAACAGTCAGAACTAAACCCAGATGACATCACATGTGCCAACGCTGCATGCATGTTGGTGCGTCATTTGAGTGCGCACAGGCATCTGTTTTAGAGACACTGGCAAAGCAAATTAAGTTGTTTGACTGTGCGGTGAAAAGTTTAACTAACCTGTCAACATCACAAATGAAGGTGCAAATTGATTTAACTAACAAAGAACCACATGAACACTGATCAATAGTCTTTCCATATTCCTTCCTCCACACACCTGACTTCCACAAATAGAAAACTATGTGCTTCTTTTTCCCCTTTCATGAGCCATAATCCTTTTCTCTATGAATCATCTTTGCCCCGGAGGTTGAGCAATTCTAAAACAGTCAAATCAAGCCCACAATGTTGTCACACAAAGGATTCAATAATTGGTAAAACCTGTTTACCTGCAGGTGATTTATCCCAGCGTGTAAGAACAGAGACATTTTTGCAGTATGTCTGGCACTGTGTCTTTAAGAGCCAACAACATTTTCTTCCATATAAAATGTGATCCTGGCGCAGGGGATATATGTATGAGGTACATGCCCAGCTGTGTTGTGTAAAACAGGATTATATAAGTTTATCAAGACTAAGGACTTTAAGTCTGTGAAGACCTTGAGCATAACCTGAGCTATGAGAGGAATGTTAAGAATTTTAATTAGTTCCAGGATTTTTTTAACCAATACTCTAAACCTCTCATCAAACTGTGTGCCCTTTTTTTTATCATCTCTCATTTCAGCAATTGGAGAGAACGCACAAGGGAAGAACAGCCAAAGGAATAATAAATGCACTCCCTCTTCAACACTGTGTTTCAGACATACCTGCCAAAACCAAACAGAGTACTCAGTGTTCACTATGAGTACTAAAACAGAAAGACATGAAAATAATGCTAAGTTGTAATAAAGGCAAAAACATCAATGCCAAGAAGGGATGTTGCAAGAACCCATACTTCAGTACCACGTCGATGCCAAAATTCTGAAAATGTGAAGGTACCAGGGATGCAACTCTCTCCAGCCTGATGGGGCTGCATATACAAGTGTTTCTAGCCTATTGTTAAATGCAAAAGGACGAAGAAAGCCAAGGAAACTAAAGATAAAAACATCAGTCAACATCACAACATGTGTGCCTTTTTATTTTGTGGAAGCATTTTTCAGTCAAGGTGAAATCAGCACAGATATGTTTGATTACAGCAGGATTTGCCATGCCCACCATATTAACATCAATGAGGGGTGTGGAACATACATATTTTACTGAATTGTTCGATATGAGGCTTTTGGTTCAGTACGCATTACCAAACGAACTATTCATTGAACTGAAACAAAAGATACAGCTTGATCTGTGTTTAATATAAAGTTCTTAGCATCACTGTGCCCAACAAGGCAGCCAACAGGATGTAACAGCAACATGCTGTCTGCTCCTCCCACCGCCAAACCAGAACCAACCCCCGAGCCAGAAGACGACTGCTGCTGCTTGGCTAGTCTCTCGTTCAGCAGCTAGTAGCAGCTAATGTTAACACAAAACACACAACCACCGTAATGAGCAGTAACTGCCGACAGGCCAGACTGCTGATTCTGCCGCAAAGACTGAAAGGTACATCAGTGACGGCTGCTTAGCTTGTGTAGATGACTGAAGCAACACTGATACACTTTAATGTCAGCAGTAACGTAGGTTTTATACACTAAGGCACAGAAATGGTAAAAAACAGTTAAATGGTCTAACTCCACAATTCACACCACACAGTTCACAGTCTTTTCACATTTTCAACAAGTACTTTCTAACTCGTATAACGTGTTTAGTACAAAATCACTGATTTAACTTTACCCAGATGTAAACGAGCCCATTTCAGCCGGACTGTAATTCCTGCTTTGTACAAAAAACACAAAAGCCCAAATTATTTTTACATTTAAAAGTTCTTAAAAATCATGACAATTTCTCTGGCATTTCTACTTTTTTGTTGTATCAACAAGGTACCAAACCGTGACACCACTATATCGTATCAAACCGAAACGTGACTTTCGTGAACTGTTACACATCTAACATCAATCAAAGTGGCACCAATACAAAATTCAAACGCTGTCACTGACGTAATAAACCTTCCTATTTTTTTTAGTTTCCTTGTGTTACGTGCCTGTGTGTTTTGGGCCTGCCCTTTGTTTTGTGTTTTTCCCTTACTTTTTTCAGCGTGCAGCTGATCTCCATCATTCCTCATCAGGGAGGGTATAAATGAATGCAGGAGGAGTATTGCCAGTGCCAGAGGGCCAAGAGGCTGTGACAGAGTTGTGACATTAAGACGTGGGTAACAAGTAAAAGTTTGGCTTATTGCTGTGATATTTGGTTGGCTGTGATTAATATGTTCTTTATGTTTGTGTTTCCCTGCTACAGGCGATCCAGTTCCCTTTTGGAGCTCGTTTGTCATTTGGTCCCATTTGTGTTTTAAATAAACTTTTTGCCGTTGTTCTTTTTTTGAAAGTTCCCTCTATTTCATTATGTTACCCCCCTCCATAGATCTCTCCTTAAGTAAATGTATTTTTCAAAATTCTTTGCAATGGGAATGCTGCTGGTTTTCACTCTGCTGCGAACATCAGCACCGTAACCAGGCACTGAGCACCGCACGTTTGGCATTTTTTTCCTGATTGCTGAGCGTTGACAAATGTTCAACTTGGGGTAAAACGCCACACTCATCAGCGTCACCCAGCCGTCCAATCACCGTGGAGGAGGGGCAGGACAAACAGCCTACCACAAAGACCAGCTTTCACATCAACATGTTCAAGTGCTGAAGTTAACATACTGTCGGCTATATACAAATAATTTAAGTTTCTTCACTCGCAAAATCTTATTAATCCACACAGACTAGTTCTTGGCATTAGAGGTGGATCATCAGAGATTAATAATAACATTTAATTAACTGATTTAAATGTTTTAATAAAGGAGTGTGTGTTAACGAACATGGGAGTTGTTTTGTTTTTGTATTTTTACTGTGGTATTGAGTATTGAGAATAGTAGAATTTCACTGGTATTGGTATCGACTACTACATTTCTGATATTGTGACACGCTTAATGCCAAGTGGGCATTTAGGATTACTAAAGAGATGTGTAATCTGACAGACAGTAAAATGGTCTGTGGCTGAGGTCGCTGTAGGAAACCTAACACAGCTGTGTTACATAGTTGAGCAAGACGCAATGTTCATACATTTTTCTTCAGGTGAACAGAGCAAATACAGTGTTTTACTGTGAAATATAAAATGGTCATATGCTTTTAACCATTGGGAGCAGATTTCAGCTCCTGTGTCCATGTGGTCCTGTTCAGGCAGGACAGAAAACAGCACTCACAAAAACAGGACGTAGAGCACATATGAGTGCAAGAACAGCTGACCATATGTTTAACTGAAATCATCCTCTAAAAACACTGGGCGAATAAAAAACAAATTGCATCAGGTTGTACATACAGACTCACACGAATATTATATCTACCATTAGACAGACAAATGTTGGGGAGCCCTCAAACATTTCTTTCAGCATTACGCGATAAGGTTATTATTTAATGAGGGAAACAGTAGGTTTACTTTACCTAGATAACACAAGTAACTCTACATATACCTTTGTAAATCAATGGCCATAATCTAAGAGCCACTCCGAAGGAGCACAAATCACTAATCCTCACTTAATTCATCCCATCGTGCCATTCCAACGGGCTTCAGGCTGTCACAGATAATTCACTACATTTAGAAAATCAAACAAAGCTCCTACATTCCTCCCCTGCTCCTGGTACCACAAGCTACCCTCCGAACTGAAATTCAACCCAGCACGAAAATATGAGAAAGCCAACGTTCAGGTGTGATCTAATAAGACACACATTGTGGCCTACGTGACAGCAAACTCGGCCAGGAAGACTCTGAAAAAAATTATCTAAAATATCTTATAATAAAGGTGAAAAGTTCTCAAAAAGTTCTGAGGAATTAACATCTCACCATCAGATGCAACCAGGTCCACTTTTCGCTGGTCGGCGAAGTAAGGATGTGGCGTTCAGTGACCAAACATTACCAATGAAATGCTGTCAATATCAAACCGCAGACTGCAGTCCAACTGGGCAACGGTTCACTCCACACAATTCACCAGTGTGACCTCGACATTTAATCTTCCAGCTTAAAGAATTAAAATGGTCAGAATTCTTGTCATTTGAATTACATGCTTGTAAAACCTGCGGTAATGGGATGAAGGCAGTCCTGGCTGTATCGCTCTGAGCCCGTGTGGTGCTTGAGATCCTGAGTTTCGTCCATCCGAGTTGGACTTTGGACCTCTTTTGGGTCAATACAGAAACAACGGATGAAAATCAAGCAGGCACGCAGCTCCTGACAAACAGGTGCTGGTATTTTACCACGTCAAATTAACTAGCAAGGTCTTCTGTAGTCAATCATTACACAGTCAACAGAGGAGTGAGGTTACAGTGTGATTTCAGAGCTGATTGGGCTGCTCTGTGTTTGGGTAATCTTCTCACTGTATGCATACTGTGGCTCGTAACACACATTTAACAAAGTCATGGAGTACAAGAATGAACGCTACAGTGCACATCTGTTGAATGTGTTTTTTTTTTTTAATTTTTTTATATTATATTATATTTTTTATATTTGTCCAAATGAACACAGCTTTGACACAAGACTGCACGGATCACACCTGAAAGGAGACAGTTAACACTTTCTCCATTGAGCAGCTACATGTCTGAATACATGTATGAATTTCAAAGATGAGTTACTGCACTGAAGAAAGTCTAAAGGCCCTGACGCACCAAGCTGACGGTCGGCTACTGGTTAATGCCAGGCCGTCAGTGAGCATCTGTTGCCCTAGTTTTTGCAGTGTGTCCTGCACCTCTGGCACTAGTCAGCCCTTGTCAGCCCTTATCTTCTGTTTTTTGGCAGATTTAGGCCCTGATCACACAGAAAGCATTTTTGCAGCTGGAGGCGGCTTTTTGTAACTGTTTTTTTAATGAGAATGAAGGCTTTTGCTCACAGTTTTTGTGTTGCGATGCGCCTCGTGTTTCTGTGCACTGAACCCCTCGACTTGGAAAATCTCAGAGTGGAAAAGTGTACCACATCATCTAAGCTTTTTTCCTATTGTCCAATTAGGATGATTTGAAAGGCAGGCCTTCTGTGGTGGTCACAACAACAAGTTTACACTTTACTTACTTTTCCACCGCAGGTACTTTTATCATTTACCCGGGATTTTGAAAAAAAAAACAAAAAAAAAACAGCGTGTTTCCATTGAAATTACGGACGGACATTGAGGTCCAGGCTCTTTTGAGTGTATTTGCCAAGGAAGAAATTCAGCGGGACTTCGAGTCAGCAACTCGAAACGACCGAGTCTATGGAAGAATAGCCGACAAGCTGGCTGAGCTAAATATAGGGCACACGCTGACACAAATTCGTGAAAAGTTGAAAAACTCAAGCAAGATTATAAGAAGCTGACGGACCACAACAGTTGCGGTGGTTCCGACCGCCGTACTAACAAGTGGTATGACCAGCTCGACGCCACACTGGGCCACAGACCAGCATATTTTGGCACTACATTAACAAAGGACTCGGCGACCTTGTTCCTTGAGGCCATGTGCCAAGATACACAGGAGGCAGTAAACCAGTGGAACAAAGGTAAATCAGCTTCTTCTTACCGCCACCTACTGGACTGGAGGTGTTGCGCAGTTTCTTTCACCACTCCCCCATCTGTCATCAGCCCGATTTGAATAAATTTTCCAGAACTTTGAGGTGCGGTGGAAACGCAAACCACACAGATTACCAGGAGTTCTTTTACCCAGGTAAATAAATACCTGGAAATAAAAGTTCCTGGAAATGTTGGTGGAAAAGGAGCCAATATCTGTACTTACTTTCACTGTAATCCGCCCAGTGACTGTTATATATTTCGCCTCTCCTTCTCTACGTCTAATTTTATTCTGTAGCACCAGACAAGAAAAAATTTACAGCAACATGTTTGTCATGTCAGCAGTGATGTGGCAGTTATCAGAACAGTCAGTACTGTGTGTTTCATCAGCTGACGGCAAATCATCATTTTAACTGTTCTGGGACAAAACTGATAAAAGTCAAAGTACGTATATTTAACTTCTGTAAGACATCATCACCTTTGCCATCATGATAATGGACCCATGGAATTGATCTGAAATCATGATTTGTTTGGCATCCTGTATTGTGAAGTAAAAGATATTGAAAATTAGGAAGGCATTCATCTGAGACTTCAAAAGTAGGTGGAGAACATGGACACTGACACTAACTGATGCTGATGCAGTTTTACACTGACGGACAGAGTGTTTATCACAGTTAACGTTTCTGTTTGTCAGTTCTAAGTATCTCATTATGTTCTGAATATAGCTCATGTACTGTGTGTTATGTTTACTGTCACTGCAGAGAAAATTTTTTGCTCATGTATGTCATAGTTTGTCCGTCAGCACCATTCAGGGGTATTTATGCTAACATCACCAAGAGCTCTGTCGGAGAGGCTCGAACTGGGGCTACGGTTCTTTAAATCAGAGGCACAGCATCTGCTGCCACTGTCGCTAGGGGCCTACGTATGTAATAGACCTCACAGTCATGTCTGTTTTGTCACAGTTAGGGAGAAGTAAGAGACTTGGGCCGAACCAAACTTCAAGACCCCCAGTTTTCTTATGGAGTCAACCATAAGAGTCATCATGAAATCAACACTTTCTTGAGTGACGTTGAAAGTGTGATTGAAGTTCATGTGATAAGAAAATGATAAGATTTTGACACAGCCTTAAAGAGTGAGTAAAAAGGCATTCCCACCAGCAACCTTGCAAATACTCCCTCAACTCTCAGTTGTATCTGAATTAAAAGAGTCTTTTGTCGTATTTACCTTGGTGATGAGCAGAGGTTCTCGATGCTCCAGTCCTCCTCTGAGTGTAAATCCCCATGGTGCTCCTCCTGACAGAAATACATCCACCAGCTTATAGCCCTCGCCATCTCTGCTCCTCTGATCCAGATCCTCCGATCTCTGCCTCACATGCCAACGGCTCTCTGCTTCTGTATAGTGTGCATCATGTTTATATCCCTCAGCATCCATGGTACTGCTGTAACAGTAAAGAAACAAAGGAAAGCATGAAAACATGTTCAGACACAAAATGATAGTAAGCACATTACTGTTGACCAAATGGCACTGTATTTAAAAAGGCTCAATCTCAGGCCCAATGGTGAACCATAAAATACCGTCAAGCACATAATCTGTAAACATGTGCTGCTCCAGTTTTATGCTGATGACACCTCGCTGTAACTCTCTCTGAAATCTACTGTCCAGCCTGGCAAGAGCAGAAGTCTACAGCTACAGATCTTCCCTGGTGCTAAAGAACAAGACAATATTACCCCCATTTTGGCGTTGTTACACTCAATGACAGTCAATTCCAGAAAAGACTGAGATTTTACTGATCACTTTCACAGCTCAGCACGGTCCGGCCAACCGTCACACCACTGATCTTTTAAGCCCTCCTGAACCTGAGCGTGACCTGAAAACACAACTGACTGTTCTACAATCTAAAGCTAACTGAGCATTTGCACGTGGCTGGAGAATCTGCCCGGTAGGTAAGAAAATGTTCAACTGTAAATATTCTCTATTAATTTTTAATACATGTTTTTGTACAGCTGACCTTGTTTTGGACTGTGTGTTTTTTAAATCAGTCCCATCCACACCTCTTATTTGACACCTCAAATAAAATGATTTATCAACAACTTTCAAGGCCCCATTCCCTCAAATTCAAGGGCCCAACACAGCATAGTTTGAGACACGAATCAAGGTTAATTACTGTTATAAAACTGAGAGCAGGCTCCACAGAAGCTCACAGATAACAATTAAAAAGAAAGTTATGGCAGACAACATCAAAAGAACTATTTCTAGTCTTGAACAAAATATATGAATTCAAGCACTTTCACTGACCCATGTCTATTTATGTCTAACCCAAAAAATAATCATAATCATGTTTCCCCCCATTAAATTCACAAGCTTTCAAGGATTTCAAGGCCCTGTGGGAACCCTGTCTCCATTTTTTACGAAGCAATTTGAAATGTCTGCTTGAGGCAAATTGTTAGGGATTGGGGGGGGGATCGATATAGCATAGGATAACAATACTTTGTATGGCAATAATATATCGATAGATGGACACCAAGATTTTTTTTATTGTGTAAATTATTTTAAATACAAATGAACCTTAAATTAGCCAACTAGCATAATGAAATTAATTACCTTTTCAGTTCACTAGATACATTTTGATAAAGTTTTCCTACATAATTTGTAATTACAAAAAGGTAATTAATATATCGCAACATATGTTATCGCAATTCATTTAAAATTGCAATAATATTGTAATGTGACTTAAATGGCATGAAAACATCATTTGTTGGAGCTTCCTGTGATTCCCATCTTTAAAAATAGTGTCTGTTATGATTGGTCAATAATACATTAGATAATAGATTGCTGTATCATTGTCAATCTGTTTGATACATGACATAATACACCTTCCCCATGAATGTTTTACATTACATGAAATACAAATTAATTTTAAAACATTTAAGTCTGATCTCTTTACAGTCTATAAACTACTTTACTTTAAAACACAAATGTGTTGTAATAATTAAGATAAAAAAAACTTTACAGAACTGTTCATATTAATTTGATCAAAACAAAAGTTTTAATTTTGACCAACTGCATCTTAAAACACTGAGTCGGGTGCTGACTTTAACGGCCTCTTACTAACTGGCCTTTTGTCTGTTTACATGGTGTAGGATTTAACTGACAATAATGTTTGTTATTGCAATGGGTTAGAAGACAAAAGGAAAGTGATCAAAGCATGTCAGTGCACACAAAGGTTAATATACAAACAATGCAGCATCCGAAACAAACATCAAACTATCACAATGAGACACTACAATAATATCACTGAATGTGCCTTTATTTTGGTAGGAATCTAAATGTAGGATGTCATTGTATTGGATTTTTGGGACATTTAAATAAGGATAAAGATAGAATAGTAGCTCTCCCCTAAACATTAAACGTTTTAAATATTCTTTATAGCATTAATTTGATACTATTTCAATACAAATGCCTCTTATTATAAGAATTCAGCATTAATATAGTAGTTTTGGTCACTTGATTACTCTGCTTAAACATCAAGGCAAATTTAATTCAAGTTAATTAGGTTAAAAGGTATCACATCTAAGATGTAAGTTAATTTTAACATAAATTTCTGACCTTCATGGTTATAATGACCACACTGTCTTAGAATAAACTTCAGTACTTTATAAGGAATTCTTCTTAAAGACACATTATGACTGTGTGGATGTTAATATAATAACATTGCTTGTTATGAAAGCTGTTTGCCTCAGTCTCTGTGGTATAAACTCATCCTGGTGTCACTAAGTTAGAAAATCTGTACGGCTGCGTAAACACCTGTTGTCATACACTGCAGACAGGCTGACTTAAACTTAATGCTCTTATGTGTGAGAGAATTAAACACTAACAATGTCGAGCAGCACAATGGAAACCATGTTCGTCTGCACCAACAAATAACCAACACCGGGCTGAGTTAAACAGACGTGCTCCTTTAAAAAGGTGACCGAGTCTTCGTCAGAAACAAACACTTTGTTATTAAATTAAAAACTCGACTCTGTGGTGTTCAAACCTTTCTAGAAAAACGATATAAACACATGTTTTTAAAGGCTGACCTTACCTGGGAACTCAACTTCTGGATAAACCGGTGAACACGAAAGCTCGGTCGGTGTGGCACGCAGCTATATCCCAGGTTTACGTTACACATACTTCATCATTTACGACCCGGTTACTGTCCAAAGGAATCACTTTTTATACTCCGGTAGTTCTTCGGACGGTTTCAGGGAGTTTAAATTAAAGGTTTCCAAAGTTTTAACCGCTGTAGTTCAGTCCGTGTCCTACTTCATGATAACAAACCGACACCGACACACTGACACACTCAGGAGAGTTTAAATTAGCTAAGCTAACGTAGCAGCAGCTCCATCCAGGACAACAGGGATAACAAGTGGAGACAGTACAGCGCAACACCGCCACCTGCCGGCGGACAGGCGGTAACGTCACAGCTCCCTCTGAAGACGTTGATCTATATGGGAATATGACACTGCTGTCTCAGTGCTTTTAAAATTGTATTTTATACTGCTTCAATTTTCCTTTAGGTTTTAGCACTGGACCACACATTTGATGACCATTACATTCTTGTGACTCATGAATCACGTTAAAATTATTTCTTGTTTATTTGTTCAGTCTTTTAAAGTGTACGCCCTGTTTTCTTTTTGTGTGGTTTTGTTCTGTTTCTTTCTTTGTTACTAATAAAAAATAGCATTTTAGCTAATTCTGGCATTTTTATACCATGTGTATTTATTAATTTGCACTTTCCCTTCGTCAATAAACTAAGCTAAATGAATTACTACTGAACTAAATAAAACTGAACTAAACTAATTAAACTAAACTAAATGAATTAAACTAAACTAAATAAAACTAATTAAACTAAACTGAACTAAGCAAGGCTAAGCTTAGCTAAACTAAACTAAACTAATTAAACTAAACTAAGCTTGGCTAAGCTAAACTAAACTAAACTAAATTAATCAAACTAAATTAAAGTAATTAAACTAAACGTATTAAACTTAACTAAACTAAGCTAGGCTAAGCGAAGCTAAACTACACTAAACTAATTAAACGTAACTAAACTAAGCTAGGCTAGGCTAAGCTAAGCTAAACTAAAATAAGTAAACTAAATTAAACTAATTAAATTAAAATAAAATAATTAAACTAAACTAAAATAATTAAACTAAATTAAGCTAAATAACTAAAATAAAATAAACTACACTAAACTAATTAAACTAAACTAAACTGAAAATAATTAAGCTAAACTAAACCTTTAATGGGGCGGCACGGTGGTGTCTTGCCTCACAGCAAGAGGGTTGCCGGTTCGATCCTGGGCGTGGGAGCCCTTCTGTGTGGAGTTTGCATGTTCTCCCCGTGTCAGTGTGGGTTCTCTCCGGGCACTCTGGCTTCCTCCCACAGTCCAAAGACATGCAGGTTAATTGGTAACTCTAAATTGTCCATAGGTGTGAATGTGAGCGTGAATGGTTGTGTGTCTCTATGTGTCAGCCCTGTGATAGTCTGGTGACCTGTCCAGGGTGTACCCTGCCTCTCGCCCGATGTCAGCTGGGATAGGCTCCAGCCCCCCCGCGACCCTCAAGAGGATGAAGCGGTTAGAAGATGGATGAATGAATGAATGAATAAACCTTTAATGGCCACGTCTGTGTGCACATACAAAAGATTTCATTTGTGTTGCTCTCAGTGTACATACCATAGGGAAAAAACACCACTACTCATGGGAAAGTGCAGGAATGTCAGTTTGGATTTTTTAGATAATATCCATCAGTCAAACATCTGCCTACAAAAAACAGGTTGGGGTATTGCACCGAGCAGGATTACTCTTATAGCCAGGCAACCTGTCAAATTGAATGCAATAAATTCTTGGAACATTTGTTTATAAATACCAATAACCACTACTTGTGGTCAAAGTGGATTCAGTTACAGTAGAAAAGCAATGGTAAAATAAGAATAAAAAATCAGTCCTTTCCTTTTATGGTCCCAAATTGTTTGTAGTAGTTATCTACACACACAAAAAACAGGAGGAAAAACATGATGTAACTATTTAATTTACTATCCAAACATGAATTTAGTTGAACTACCTGCAAGTTACTGCAAATTTAATTAAACTACTGCCTGTGAAAGGAAACTGTTCTGGTGTTCAGAGCTCTGTAGCGCCCACCAGAGGGAAGAAGTTATAACAGGCTGTGTCCAGTGAGTGTGCTGCAGTGTTACTGACCTGCCCGTTTCCTCAGTCCGAATGGAGGACAGGCTGTCAGCAATAATATTATTTTTGTAGTCCTTACTGTTTGTTGTAGTCCGTTCCTGTGTGGCGTCTGATACAAACTACAGTGATGGACGAGCAGTCTTTTCCTGTATACGTACAGATATAAACTCACATTAACCCCAAAGCTGAAACTTTAATATTATGACATTACTTTTTAAAGTGCAACAGATAGCTAACCGCTATTTAGCTACTCAGCTAACTATTAACTTAGCGTACGTTTCCATAACAACCTGTTGGGGTACAGGTGCACTTCAGGGACAAACTTAACCAATTCGCGGAAGTGGTTGAACAGTGAAACGTCAACAGCTTCACCAGCACTCCGAAGTTAGTAGTTTCAAACTGTCAGGAAAGTCGACATCTAACACAGTAATCGATCATTAGAGCATGTTAAAGAGCTTATTATAAGTTAATTGACAAACAGTTTAAAGTATGTTTCGGAACTGGGGAGCCTGGCTCGGGATAGAAAACGAAAATGGCCCCGTTAAAGAAGAAGACAGCTCTGTTGTTGATGTTAATGAAGACGAGAATCAGGACATAAACAAACCGACTGTTGTGACTGCAGAAAGTGAGCAGGTCAATGCTGGTAAAGAAGGTGATGAACAGTCTCAGCTTCTCCAGAAAGCTAAAGGCTTCAGTGGTAAGTTTGATAAACTTTATAAAGTAGTGGACTTCATGGTGCTGACATATTCCTGCTGTGCAACAACAATAATGTCTCCATGAATTACTTCCTCACACTATTCTTTAAAGTGTTTATAACACATGTATGACATTGTAGCTTAGATTAAGGTCTTCTTTGTCGCATTAACACAGAATAATGCACAATCAAATACTGTGTTTGACTTTTTCTCAACGACATTTGGTACATGTGTTTTATTTTAGTTTATCCAGTGCAAAGGAATCAGCTTCTTTTCTAACTTAAGTAATTTTCCATGCTGTTAGTTTGTAGTTTCTTACCTTCAAAAGAAAAAGGCTACAATTCCAGCAAGACCATTTTCAGGGAGACATCATTGTTTTTTAATGAACTCGATGTTTCATGATGTTAATTTGTTTGCCATACTCTTTAAGTTCCACCCTGTAAGGCTATATTATGGAGAAAATTGTTTCCATTGCAAAAAAATATGTAATAACATATTGCATATAGTTAAAAAAAAATCTGTTTATGTGTAGAAGATCAGCTAGATAATCTGGATCACTCACAGAGCTAAGGCCGACTGAGATCTATAGACCAATATCAACCAGTCCACTCATAAGGACGCAATTAAACACGTCATTGTTCTTATATAATGCAAAAAGAACCATGAACCATGGAGATGTTGCAGCGTAACAGGATAGGCCCTGTTTGTAGATGAAATATTAGACTTTGCTGAAGGTGTGTTGTTGTTCTGCTGTAGCAGTATCCGTATAACCCCAGTAATGTATGTTTTATTTGTTTTATTGCAGGTTACATTTATAATTTTGCCAGCAGTGCCTCAAAGAAACTGTCCGAGTCCGTCGTCGAAACAGCACAAACCCTGAAGAAAAGTGTGGAGGAGGGAAAGATCAATGGAATTATTGATAAGGTAGATAAACATCAGCTTCCATCTTAATTTTAAGTTTTTCACCTCCTACTTTGTTCTAAAGAATGATGTGTTTTTCCTCCTCAGACCATTCTGGGTGAATTCCAGAAAGAACAGGAAAAATTTGTTCAGGAGAAAAAATCTAAAACATCTAGTAAGTACTGAAACGTGTGTTAATTTACGCATTAAGTGTCTATGTGTGATATTTAAGTGTGTTATATGACAGTACAGTAACTACAGGCATTGTCTCTAGGTGCTGCTGTGCCACCATGGGTTGGTTATAATGAAGAGGACACCATACAGCAGCAGATTTTGGCTCTCTCAGCTGTGAGTATCACAGAAAAATAGTTCAATTGTGCATCAATATAATTCAGAGTAAAGTGTCACTTCAGTTTATTGCCTCGTTTGTCGACAGGACAAAAGGAATTTTTTGCGAGATCCTCCCGCTGGGGTGCAATTTCACTTTGACTTTGAGCAAATGTATCCAGTCGCCATGGTGATGTTGGAAGAAGACGAGCTCCTTCGGAAGATGCGCTTCCATCTGGTCCCCAAACAGTCAGTGTTGTGACACTCGAATAATACTTTTTAATGCGTTCTCATCATGTACATCCCTGCATAAGAGTGTGCTTTATTAAAAACAAAAATATTATATTCCAGCACAGAGCTGACAGCCTGTTCCTCTTTGTCATTCTTTTTAGGGTGAAAGAAGAAGTCTTCTGGAAGAATTACTTCTACCGTGTGTCCTTGATAAAACAGTCAGCTCAGCTCACAGCTCTCGCAGCACAACAGGCGGCTGAGAAGAGAGACGGGGAGAAAACTGGCACCGCTCCCGACACTGTTCATCAAAAGGGTATCGTCTACATTGTAGTGTAGCGCCTAATTTTAATCTGAAAGAGAAACCATGGCCATTTACAAAATTCCTACATTTAATTCCTATGGTCTTAGACAATCCAACAATATTAGTAAACATGAACAACACTCCCCCAAATCCAAAAAATAGAGAGCTAAAACTCATGTTTGTCATGTCATAGTGTGTAAAGTCTGGAGCTGCTCCACAGACAATGAATTGTAAAAGGTGTGACAGATGACACAGAGAGCAGCCAGGAAAATGTTCCGAGTATATGGGAACATTTTCTGTTTCAGACTGAGAACACTGATAGAATAAAAATGATTTGGGTATTAAAAAAAGAAAACAAACAATCTGTGGATCCACAAAATCAGGCCATTGTGCCGCCTCGCCGTTCTGTATAATAGGTATAATCGCGGGGGTGGGGGGCGCAGAGTTGTCTTGCCTCTAAGGCAGCAGCAGGGGTAGTAACAGCGCCTGAAACGGTGTCTGTCCATACAGGATAGCCTGCAAAGCACCTATGATGCTTTGAAGACGTGTTATGTGTGCGACCCATCGCCAGAGATTCAAAAGGTAGCTATTAGCAGTCAGCAGCTAACTCAAAGAAGAAGAGCAGCAGCAGCTGTACAGTAAATGTCAGCAAATTAGGAAAACAATGAGGCCCAGGAGCTTCTTAGGGCGAATTCCCACCAGGGATAGTCCGGGGGACTCGGTTCGATTGGTTGGGGAATGCAGAAAAATTTCACACCTTCATCTTCATTTGGTTTGGTTCACTTTTACAGTGCAATTTTTAAAGAGGACCAAACCGCCTGGACAACGTCACGCAGTTACAACAGCTGCTCGTTTGGGGGTGGTATTGTCCGACGACCACTGACCACTTGCAAGTGAACTGAGACCCCCATTTTTCAAGTGGACCAGGGTTCGCTTGTTTGGTCCGCACCAGAGTTCGAGTGAGCGTTCACACCACTCCAAACGAACTGAATTATTCGTGGAAGCGGACCATTGTTCGGTTAAAGTGGACCAAATAGCGCCAGTGTGAATGCGTCCTAAAAAGGTCTAGTGTCTATGGAGCAGCTCCAGACTTTATATTCTATGACATCATCTGGTGTCTGGCTTTAAGAGAGTGTTGCTCATATTCACCAGTATTAATTCAGCTTCCCTTGGCTATTGAAATAGCATACTGGAGTTACTAATTTAGGTGGCGTTCCCCTTTAACGGGGCTTTATGGAAAATTCAGAGCATATGGGTCGTCTGCACACGGTTTTCAGCATGTAGGTGGCCAAGCCTGAATCTAGCAGATAACAACGCTAACTCTATGACAGCACTAAAGAAGCTTGGATTAAAAAAACACGCAGAGTTAGAGTGACTTCATTCTCAGGAAACTGTCACTGCACTGTATCTTTCCATAGCAAACAGTGGTTTGTTGCTATATCAATGTTTTGAATGTTGTATACAGCTCCTGCAGCAGTCAGAAAAATATTATAGATTAGTGTGCAATGTTCTTGTTATTTTTAAAGCATGAATAGGACCTTTTTGTATAATATTCTTAAGAGGTAATGTCAGAACCTTTTCTTTTGCAGATGTAGTTAAACGGAAAACTCCTGCTGTCTGCAGCACCAAACCAAAGTCCAGGGAGGTAGGCTGCCTGTTTTCAAAGAATAAAATAAAACGCCCCCCAAAAAATAAGAGTGTGGACTAAAATGAATGTGGTGAGAGTGTGACCTCTTTTTGTTCCTGCTCTGAAAGGAAGACGAGGAGATCTCCACCAGCCCGCCTGTGTCTGAATTCGTGAGTGATGCTTTTGACTCGTGCAAGATAAATGAGGACGACCTACGCAAAGAGATGGAACAGCTGGTGCTGGACAAGAAGGGACAAAAAAGCACTCATCAGGGTACGTTTTTTGTTGTTGTTGTTGTTGTTGAGCTGGGTTGTCATTTCATTTGTCAGAGTTCAACATGTGACTCAACATTGTGTTTTTCAGAGGAGACTCCTGACTGGGAGAGAGAGCTGCAGGAGGAGCTTCAGGAGTACGACGTGTTGGCTGATAATGAGAACCATGATGACAACTGGGACAGGGAGATTGAAGAGATGCTAATGGAGGACAGTAAGAGCACTTAGACGAGCTCCACCAGCCTTAAGTGTGTGAAGGACACATTTTAAGGTCAGAAACAGCTCATGATTACAGATTTAATGCTCCCAGCGGGATGATTCATCGCTGTATCGGTCCTCTAAGAACTCTCAAGATGCAGAAACACCACTGAACGTCTAACAGTTCACTGTACTATTTCTGTGGCCTGAAAGTTTTATGAGTAAATATTTAGTATTGTAAAGAAGAGATACTGTCCCACATCTCAAGTTCATAATGTGATACTGAGGTACACCTCCACAGAGGGCTGAAACTTTGCCTCAGACTTGGCCTCGGGAACTAAAGCGAGACTATGAAACTTTTGCTGACAGTGGCCATTGTTGACTCAAGTGGTAATTACAGGATAATGGTAAATGTAGAGTAGAGAGGAGTCACAATATCAGCATACTGACTCAGCGGTGTCTCTTGCACAGTAATATCTGCCTGAAGTTTGCTTCCAGTAGCTAACATTAGCCACCATAAGCTAATGGTCAAACTAGATTTGAGTACCAAGCTGTAGCACCAAAACCAGTGAGTTTATTGAATATAAACAGGACCTGTTATGGTTCATACTTGTCTTTTGGGTTTCTACTAAAACGTGTTTACTAGAGGTGGGGGAAAAATCTATATAGCATAGTATTGCGATACTTTTGTGTGGCAATATCATATTGTCACATAGTGCCAAGAGTCAATTTTTTTATTATATAGATTATTTATATTACAAATACAACTTAAAATGTAGGTATCCTGCTAGAATAACATAATCAGCTGCTGATCATGCTTTGTCACTTCACTACATACATGTTGCTGCTGCAAAAAAATGACTGAAGTGAGATGAACCGACAGAAAACTTTATCCTATAAGAGAAGACAGATGTTGACAAAGTTTTCCTTTGGGGACATAATTCATGGTTGAAAAATTATGATAAATCACAATATATTACAATATAATTTACCCCAATACTATATTGAAACATATTCAAAATCATCGATCCTCTGGTGATTCCCACCCCTACAGTCTACATGTTTCAATGCACAAAAAACACTTTATTTTCCTCCTACTGTCTGTGCTTAAACATTTGCTTTGTTGTAGTGCCTGTCTCTTTAAGGCCCCCTCCCGAAAAAGCCCAGTCTGCTCTGATTGGTCAGTGTTAACAGGTCTTCCGCAGCCTTAACAAGTAGATATAGCTGCCACCATGAGTCCACCATGAGCTCCCTTCAGTCCCAAAGTGGAAGCCCTCAAGAAAATGCTAAATTAGCTTTTAGCTAGCAATGAAGTGCTAGGTTAAAAGAGAGGCTGTTAAGGTTAGGGTGAGAGTAATCTTGACATCTTGTTACTTATAGGGTGAATCACATCACGAATATATAGCAAATGTATAAAGTGGATTATTGCTCTGTTTGGCCTCATATTTTCACAATTCAAATAACCTCAGCGTGTCTGCATTGTCATAGCGGCCGGAGAGAAATTGTAACAGAGTTTACCTAAACTTTCTATTATGAAAAATCACAAATAAAAGCTTCTAAACACAACCGGAAATGTTCCAGCACGAATATAGTCTGCAATCGGGGAGAAATTAACAAAATGTGATGTAAACGCTTGCAGTCGGGTGCGTTGAGTATTCAGAACAGTCTGAACCTGAGGTCTTTGCTTACAGGGCTAATTTTACATACATTTACCTCATTGTTTGAAACTTATGCCATGTTTATTACGTACACCTGGCACTGTGACATTACATATATATATATATATATATATATATATATATATATATATCATAAAATACAGCAAAGCATAACACGTCCCCTTTAACTGTTAGTTTTGGTAGAAGAATAATGAGCTGTCAAAAGCTACATAGTCTCGCTTTAAAGATGCATTTTTGGATATTTAATCTATAAAAATATGATATTTCACTTCCAGAGGATTTCATGTTACCAGTATATTTTCTATCCTATGACTGAGCCAACTCTTTTTTTGTAAATGGAAATGATGCTATAATGTTTGCTAATAAGCAACTGCCTATTTGAAACAACTTTTCGAAGCCTGTTAAAAGTACATTATGGTGTAAAATGTAAAACACAGTGTGCGTCATACCTGTGTATTTTTTCTAAATAATAACTTGTATGACTGAACATATATATTTGTATGTGATCAGATGCATTGTCTCCACATGCTCTCATGTACTGTAGAGGCTGATATATTGCAGACTGAGGAGACGTCAGCTCACACAAGCTTTGTGTTTACACCAGAATTCATTCAGGAAAATAAACCAAAATCCACAGTGTGTTTAATGTCTATATTTACTGTGTATGCAGACCTCAGTGTAGTGTTACATTTTCATTAAAACTTCATTTATTACTGTCTGAAACGTGTTGACTTTTTCTTACGCTAGTACGTTGTTGTTTTTTTAATACAACGCTGCATCTGACATATATAAAACTGTAACGTAGCTCACTAGGTGCCTCACCCTGCAGCTGCAGCTGCCCCGCTATTTCCTTCCATGTTTCGTCCTCCTTGACGCCATCATGGTAAGAGCCGGAGGACACATCAGGCAGACAATGCCTCTGCTGCCATAACTCCACAAGGTTTTCTTCTTTGCTGGAATCCCACATATTTCTTTTAGCGCACTTTGCCTCCATGGCGAGCTGCTATCCGTCTGTCTGTTTGTTTGGGTTTAGCGCCAGTGCATCACTTCATGCTGCATTTCTATTGGTTGGTGAGAAGACATAGGTCACATTGACAGTCACACTGAGAAATTGTCATCCTATATTTATGACACTGTCAGAATTTTATCCCAAGCTGCCTTGATCGCAAGACTATGACAACAGCCATCGTTGAACCTCCCTCATTGTGCGACGTATAGGACCACTGTTTTAGAGCCAACACCAAAGATTTCACGCTGGTCATCTTTTGTCCGGGACAGCCCAGAGTCGCACATTGTTAGCCAGGCTTTAGATATCGTGTTCACAGGAATGAGACAGATGCAAGGTCACGGTGACCTTGACCTTTGACCACCAAAATTTAATGAGTTCATCTGTAGCAATGTAGGCTCTTAACTGTGGCTCGTTCAAAGAAGTCCATACTGCAGTCCAAAGATGCGTTTATGGTGGTTTATTTAACAAACAACTGGGATTACTAAAGCAAAATGAGATGAAATATTACGTGATCATGATTACGGTCATCAGAAAATAACGGAGCCAAAAACTCTCCCTCTAATGTGAAACCACACCCACACTTGTGTCAATTCCTACTGGAAATGAAAGTGATCAAAAGAACACGTGTAGCCTCAACAAATAATACGACTTGAATACACATTCTGGCTCTGACATCATCAATGAATCCAAGTGGATGTTTGTGCCATATGGTGTTCTTGAGATGTCCTGTTTACAAAATTGAGACAGATGCAAGGTTATGATGAGCCTGACCTTTGACCACTGTGGAGAATGAATGAAAGGAAACAAGCGGTCTGTGACGGCACAGCTGGAGTATTGTATCTTTATTGCTGAACTTGACAGGAAAACATGAGCTTCCTCCTCTTTTATCCACCTCCGACACCACAACAGCAAACTACACAATGTATCCTCTGCACGTAAACACAAGTCCAGTAATGAAATACACTCGTGCTGTAACTACTGTACTCACCAACACACAGGTTCAGTCAATCACACGTCTGAGAAATTAAATAAATTAGACATGAAAATGCTTTTTTAAAGTTATATAAAAGTGATAATAGGAAGATATTTCAGCGTGTCTGTTATACATACAGAAGTTGCAAAATGCACAACAAAAAAATAGTGAGTAGTTCAGAAAAAAACCCCATTTTAAACAGTTTTGGTTTAAGCGACAATACCACCTTTTTAAAAATGTACATGCTGAGCAACATGAACATTAAATACAGAAAGAATGCCGTTTTATATGATGTTTGTACAGTTCTGTGTCCAAGGCATTTTATGTGTCTGTGTTTTTTCTGTGTGGCTGGAAACTATTTTTAGTTTTGGCTCATAAAAAAAAAAAACGCTATGATTTATGACACTATTGCTATAATATGCATGGTCACTTAAGCTCTTTTTCTCAGAGTCACAGTAGTAAATAGGTAGTTTACATGCTGTACAGTATGCCACATTTGGCCAAAGCTTCTTTATTTTTTATATTAAATCTCTACCGATGTGGGGTAGACAGTGAAACGGCCGTGTTGTCATAAAGCCAAATACTTCCGACTTTAAATCGTCACACTGATCAGAGGTCTGTATGATTAACACACTCTTGTTATTAAATATAAACACTGTTTAATACGGAGGAGACAAAGAGGGAAACTGTGATTTATAGTTTGCTCCCAGTTCATCCATCTCTAAATAAATTCTCTCATCTGCTGTATTTTTACACAAAATCACACCTACTCCATAATGTATTTCTGTGATGCACATAATGTGTAAAGTTAAAGCTGCATTCATCAATATTACATCAGATGAACATGTTATGTGAAAGGGGTGGTTTGGAGTGAGGAACCTGCAGACCTGCACTCTTTGGCCCAATTCCTTTTCATATTTTTACCCCTACCCCTCGTTTTCAAGTGCCACAGTGTCCCTCAAAACAGTTACCAGAGGTGCAAAACATCATTTTGCCAAATAGGACATGCTCCTGGATCAACATCCCACATCGCATTCCTGGACCAACCTATCCCAGCCCTCTGACATCATCAGTGTGCTGCTCCTGTGTGCTAGTTTTACAAATTAAAGTTAGTGCAATTAAACTAAATCCTTAGTAACATTAAACAAAAAACATTTATGCAGCTGCGGAGTTAGCGAGTTAGGGAGTGATCACACCAAGATGAAACCCCAGAAAACACAACGCCAGTAAAACCATTGTTTTCCTATGATACGGCGCGTCTGACCGGCGTTCAAGCGTCTTTTTAGACGCGCATTTTTGTAGATACGTTTTTAGACGCGCGTAGACGCTGGAAAGTTAAAATATTTTCAACTTTTTGAGCATCAGACACCAGTAGCTAGCGCGCATTGAATAAGCGCTTCCAGCATTTCAAGCGTCTTTGAAGCGTCCGCATCTCTAGCTGTGTGATCGCCCCCTTAGCTTGCTAAGAATTTTAAGTGTTTTATCTGGTTTATATTGTCGCCTGCTATACCATTCATCTGCTGGTATTTCTTGTCTATTTGCACAATTGTTTTGTGATGTATGGTGGGAAGTGTCTTGTGACTTTGTTTGTAATGTAACTTAATGTTGGAGAAGCCAAAGACAATTTTCCACTAAGGTGGACAATAAAGTTAATCTAATCTAATCTAACTAGGTTGGCAAAGGACACATTTGCCGTCCTTTTTATGAGCCAATTCAAAACAATTTTCTTGCAAAATTGCAGACTGGTGTTGATCCAGGACCATGATCGACATGTTGACCCTGGATAATTTGTTTGTGGAACCAGAACCATCATCATCATCTTTATCCTGTGTCATTTGTTTAGGTTGATCCAGGACCATCACTGTCACGCTGACCCTGGATAATGTGTTCATGCTGATCTCAAACATCATTGCCATGTTGATTCTGAATAGAATCGCTGATGTTGTTTCAGGACCATCACTGCTATGTTGATGTCGACATAAACAAATGATCCAGGATCAGCATAATGATGATGATGGTCCTGGATAAATCTAACCAAATCTATCCCAGTCAACATGGAAAAAAGGAGGGAAAATATGTTAATTTATCCTAACACTCTGTTACTTAACAATATTCCAGCCTACTAGCAAGCTTAGTTGTTAGCATAGCCAACCTACTTGCAAGCGAACTCCCTAATATTCTGGTCTATCAGCAAGCTTACTTGTTAGCATAGCCTATCTAGTTAGCAAGCTAACTCGCTAACCCCGCAGCTGCTTAAATGTTTTTTGGTCAATGTTGCTGAGGATTTTGTTCAACTGTACTAACTTCAATTTTTAAAACTAGCTTAGCTCTGAAGAAGCACAAAGGAATTTTGGAAGAACCACAAGAGCAGCACACTGATGATGTCAGAGGGCTGTGATTGGTTGATGCAATGTTGGTCCTAAAACGCATTTGGGCTGTTGATCCAGGAGCATGTCCTACTTGGCAAACACACGGGGTAGTGGAACAACCCTCCAGACTCTGATACATCATTGTTATGCTTGTGTTTACGTAAACAGACACAGCAAGTGTTGGCGGCCTCACCACTGCAGTAGACATGCCGTCTTCTTTGGTGGTGATCTCAGTTTCGCTGTCAATTACACTATCAGTTGATCAAATAAGTCATTACCAGGCCATTAGCTGTGCTCTGCAGGCTAACGTTAGCAACCTGTGCTCCTACCCTGCCAGTCTGCACTGATATTAGCGGAGCAATAACAACTACAGTAACTTCGCTGCTGGACTTTTGCTAAATTTCAGGCGTCATATGGGATCAAAGGGGAAGAATGTGACATGGAAATATGTCAAAATGTGGGACTGTCATGCACAAATCAGCAATAACAATATAAGTTAGCTAGCTGGCAAGTTAGCTACCGAGACATTGGCATACTAGCAATTTCTTTAGTTCTTCTTGTTATAAAGAAAAGGAATATAATACACTGACACAACATTAAACTAATATGATTGTTATCACAATTTTAAGTCTTTTTTGACAACAAAAATACAGTTGTCGGTTTTCTTTTGATGCTCAAAGGCTACAGCCATCAAGTGTGCCTCTGAAAAACCTCAGTTTGGAGGGCCTAACACTTCACCCTATCTCTTTCATCCCAACAAGAATCAGTACGTCCTCCCCCTAGATGTGAACCTACCAAACGTAGGGGGTAAGAGCAAAGTGGTAGCCAGGGCAAAGGATGTATTGGGATGGGCTTTTGTTTTGGTTTAACACCCACACACTTTGACCCAGTCCACATGTACACAGGTATTTTTTTTCCTCCATTGTTCCTGTCCACATAAGCACTGTTTCAACAAAAACTCCATCCAAATAAAAAAGGCAAAAACAGAATTGAAGCGCTATCTAAAGCATGCTGAACCAACATGTTCAAAAAGTTTTTACCAGTAGGGTCTGTGTCCTCAGTGTCAGATTATGTAGCAGTGACCTCCGTAGCGCATTCTGACACCTCTATTCCTCAATAAAGTGGAAGGGTAACTGTACATTTATAAACGTTTAAAAAGCCCTGTTAGCAATGATAGAGTCAGCACTTTTTTGGTCAAAGCCACCATCGCATGAAATGGCTGTATAAAAACTTCAGCTTGACATTTTTTTTTCTCCAACTACACATAATTTCTGTACACCTACAAACTTGCATTTCTCCATTACAGTTGTTACAGGTTTAAGGGTTGATTTGAAAAGCTCAACATCTTTCTATTTATGCTCTCACAAAAAACTAATTAGACAACTAGGATTTGTACCCAGGTTCATTGTAAACTCTGACTTATCGATCAAACTGTTAAGAATGCCTGAATTCATTCTTAGTCTGCAACATGTTAGTCTGGAGGTTTAAACTCATGTCCTCTCACAGAGTTGGTGATTAAAACCAAACTTTCAGCTGTCAGAGAAAACTCTGCCAAGTTCAGACTGTACACTCACAGATAACTGAGCCTCCTACCTGCCTGTCAAACACCATCAACCCAGAAACCTTCTCAAGTCTGGAGATCAGCTGTGAAGTCAGGCAGCAGGTGGCTGCTTGCTCCGCTGCCGTTGAGCGGCTAACGAGCAGAGATAACTGCTAACAGCCACTGCTGCAACTAAGAGGCCGTTTACATGTACACGGTGATTTTGATAAACGGAGACATCTTCCTTTGTTTGTACCATTCGTTTACACGCAAATGGAGATTTCTCCTCTGAAAACGAGTCTTTCTAAAAACTCCGGCCAAAGTGGAGATTTTGGAAAACTCCGGTTGTACGTTTGCATGTAAACTGAGATAAACGGAGATAAACGGAGTTATAGGCAGCCGACGTCACAGTATGCGCCGGAACTTGCGCCTGTGTCAAAAGTGCGACCTATGTTGCTATGGTGACAATGGATACATGGAAGGCTTGAGCTTCTCGTTACACTGCCACCTACAGGTTTGGCATGCTCTTGTGTATATATACACGGGTAAGTGTAAACGAAGATCTTTTTGAAAACGGAGACGGTGAAATGTCCGTTTATGAAACTAGCCGGCAACGTGTAAATGGCCTCTAACAAACTCTACAAATTCATTCAGCAGCTCCACCGTCCACAGTCAGACACACACGGCTGATTATTC
The DNA here is from genome assembly GCF_011397635.1 of Epinephelus fuscoguttatus. Lineage (NCBI taxonomy): Eukaryota > Metazoa > Chordata > Actinopteri > Perciformes > Serranidae > Epinephelus > Epinephelus fuscoguttatus. Next base: position 39,150,887 of record NC_064761.1, read on the forward strand.
ACTGCTGAATTACAGCTCAGAATTCGCACCAACAGCTGACACTGCTCTGGTGTGAGTGTGTTTGTTGGCTAGTGAAACATCCTGGTGCCGACTATTTACTGGAGTTACCAGCCTGTTGCTCAAGTGGCATTTCAGGTTACTTGCGAGCACAGCCGTTCTTGGCTTTCAGTGTCCAATAGTCCACCTCGAACATTTTTGTTACGTCCCGTCTCATCAGTGGAAAATGAAGCATAGATTTCGTCTTAGTTTTTATCATCAAGAATACTTTTAGCTCGTCATCGTCTCATTTTCGACATGGAGAAAAGGTCATTGATGAAAAAATGTTTGTCATACTTTTCATCAACCAAATTAACACTGGTGTGCACTTTAAAGAAAAAAATATATATAAAGCTACATTTAAAAAAATACCCGTGTACGTGTGGACTAAACCAGCAACACGATCCTAATGGGATGTTAATGTTGCATCATGTCTGATGGATGTGTCAGTAATTGTTTGATACGTTATCCACAACTTTATAAGGTGATACATTTCCGGGACCGTGTGTCTCTCAGCCTGTTTGGACCAAGACCTCTTAGTGCACCTTTAAGTGAAAAGATCCTGCATCTTAAATTTAGCCTTAAGAACACTGATTAGACACTTTACAACAGCAATTGTTGTTGCATCTTTGTTTACGTAAAATTATTCAACACACAAAAAAACCCTAAAAGATAAGCACAGTAGTAAACATAAAGAAAAAGAACAGTTGATTTAGTTCCTGCACACAATACATTCATAAAATAAACTCAGTGTATTTACCTGCTACATTGTATTGGCATGCAAATGCAATTAAATAAAGGATTCTTTCATTTAAAAATAAGTGGTTTACAACATTAAAGGGTAAGTTTGGATATTTTTTTAACCTGGACCCTATGTCCCCATGTTTTTGTGTCTAATTGAATAATAGGAACAATGATTTTTGAAATGTTTTCAAATTAAGAGCGCTGCAGCCGGCTGCAGCAAAACAGGCTGCAATGTAACCACTCGAGGCATGTCTGTGCGTCCTCTAAAAGTGCCTGTTTTTGCCACTGACAGGCCCAAATTATTATTCTGTCTGACAACTTACAGAGAGCATTCCTACAGAGACAGACGTTTTCGTTAAAGAGTAAGATCCTTTTTGTTTAAACAGAAACAGCCACAAAATTGCATCGCCAATGCCACCAGACTCCATCTAGAGATATTTTGTAAAACGAAGGTCGTGTGGATTAAGACTTTTTGACAGAGGGAGAAAGTATCAGTGTTTAGAAATATCTGTCAGATAATATAATATAATAAGATAATATAATTAGATAATATCAGTCAAATAAAGGAGGAAAAACAGTGAGTGCTGGACGGCGCAGTGAGTGACAACAACCCCACCCACATTAAAGTGACAGTTCAGGTTTTTGGACATGACGTTGTGTGAAACGCTGACCATCTGTAGCTCTGATGTGACGGTGTCACTACTCTCAACGAGCCTCCTGCTCTGAGAAATGGCCCGTAGCTTACCAGAGAAAAAGTAGTTCTGAAGATGTACGGGGGACACGTAACCAAAAGGTTTTAAGCTACAAAAAAGTATGCATGTGTTTTGTTAGACTATTTCAATAATTTTAAAACATCCCCGCATTATGTCAGACCTTGCTATCAATTGGGACTATTTTCTGGCCAGTATCACTCCGCCGTGCAGGCCCGCAAGACAGCACGCCAACAGAAATCAATCAGACAGTTCATCACCACGCCGTGCAGGTGTGCAGGATAGCAACAGCTAACGAAAACTTCATCGGCTGTTTCCAACAGAGATCCAGTAGGCTATTATTAGTGAGGAAAAGATGTACTAGCCCTATATATACCTGCTACTACAGCGCGAACACCGGCTCAGGCTCACGACACACCCTCGTCAGCATCACATTAAGAGTACAGTTTGCGGTGTAAACACTGGGTGTGTGTGCAGCCTATTTTGCAGCTCCCAGCTGCAGCGCTCTCACTCTATACTGAACCTATTTTAAAAATTGTTGTTCCCATTAGACACTTAAACACAAAAACATGGGAAAAGGATCGAGGTTGAAGATTATCAAACTTACCCTTTAAGTGGGACTCTGTATTAATGGCCTGTAAACTCAGAATACTCTCCGTATTTATACGACATACAACATTTTCTGTCTTTAAACCAGTTCGTCATTTCACGTCAGACTGCAGCGGTGCGTTACAGTCTAATTACAGTGGGTATATCTCAAATGCCAAATATGCTGTGCTTGAAACACGGTCAAGTTCATGATAATCACAACGCAGATAAAACTTAACTCTTTGGTTCTGTTAATGTAATACTTTTGACTTCCCTTTACAATATATATCCTATTCTATAAATCTGACATACATTTAAAACTCAGCAGTGGATCTGAAATACTTAAATATACTGCACAGAATACAGCGATCACATCAGCTTTGGTCAAATCAAATTCAAGCAGTTCACTCAGTACAACATCTTGGTTTGGACTGAAAACCTTAACTGTGCTGCATTTTCCCTTTGAAACAGTTAATGTCGTCACACAGGAAAAATAAATAACTCAGTAGGAAATGCCCAAACAGTGCTACATTGTCTCAGAAAAAAAGTAGAAAACAAAGGCAGAGTGTGTGTGTGTGTGTGTGTGTGTGTGTGTGTGTACTGAAAGGTGAATTGGAGTTGTTATCGGCTACATACAGCAGCTGGCAGATGAAGCATGTGTGTGGCAAGTGGATGACGATGAGGACCATGTTTATGTCAGTCCAATTTCCTCCAGCACGCTGCGCGGGGTCTCTGCTTCCTGTGGAGGGACAGAGAGGAACCACAGCTCCAGTGAAGTGCTCAGTGAGCGACACCCCGCACACCGATTACAGCAGACTTCAACAACAATGACAGCGTTACTCAAATGTGCACACATGCACACACACACACAAACACCCACACAGTGAGGACATGTTCTATCTGGTAAAATGTCAACACTGTCTCAACAGCAGTAGCTGTGGGGAATATTTCACTGACATGGTAACCAGTCTGATGTTGGCTCTGTGCAAACAGTCTAAAATTTTACACATATTCTGAATTATTATTTGGGATTTTAATGCTGTAATTAGTTATTAAAGATGCATGAATCATTCTTTATATTAACACTGAATCTAAATTGAAACAAACAAATATGTAAGGTGACACGGTTGGCTCATATGAAGGAACCCACGACGCTGTTCACCCACCAAATTCTACATTTATATTTTGCGATTTGATGCTACGGTTAACTGTTTAAAGGGTAATGTCAGTATATTTCAACCTAGACCCTATTTTCCCATGATTTTGTGTCTAAGCGTCTACGAGAAACAACAGTTTTTGAAATTGATCCAGTATTGAGTGAGAGCACTGCAGCCGACAGTGATGACACAGGCTGCAATGCAACCAATAGGGGCAATTGTGCACCTACAATTTAAGGCTACCAAAAATGCTTGTTTTTACTACTGACATGTCCAGATTATTATTATACGTGTCTGACAAAACTGACCCTTTGCCAAGTCCCGCCCCGGACGCAGACTGGCCAATAATAGCGTAGCATCAGGCCGGCTCAGACCAGGGTCCGACAACAACACAGCTGTGCTCCATTGACTCTAATGCAGTCGTTTCAGATTTTCTTCATTTTCAGGCTGGTTTTGTGGATTTGGAGCTAAATGTTGTGCCTGGGGCACGTCGTGTATTAATGATACTCGTTACCTGGAGAGGTTGGAAAAAGATATACGTTTCTTCCCTGTTCCAAAACCAAAATCAGACCCTGAAAAGTGTAGGGTTAGCTAGCTAGCTACTGAAGATATAGCCTACTGAATGTATACACATGCTGCTTTTGCTGTTTAATGATTATAACAGTGAAACAAAGACCGACCCTGCTGTACAGGAACCAGTGAAGGGAAGCAGGGAAACTTTGCTGATATTCAACCAGCTGTGTGTCATCGCAATGTGTGCAGATGAACGTTGTTTGACTTCCCCCAGAGATCACTGCCCGTCCAGCAGCGCAAGTCCAGGTGTTGGCAGCAGCACGAGGGTGAAGCTAAACACTGTTCATCTGCACACACTGTGATGCCACACAGCTGGTTTAATATCAGCAAAGCTTCCCTTTATATTCATTGTCTTGTGTGGCGATCAGCAGTGATGTGGTGGTTCACTTTTACACTGTGATCTGTAGCCTATAGTTCGGCTTTAGCTTCTAACTATCTTTGTCTTTTTAACCTGTTGTTGCTGCTGAGTCAGTTTGACATCCTGGATATATCCTTCAAACACAGACTGTAGACCCCTCTGTCTGCTTCTCTCTGGAATCACTGGTTCATTTCTCCAAAAATATGATAATATTTCATCAGGGAGTGCAGTTAGTTACAGTGTGGGCTCCACTCTGACAGTGTTGTCTCCATCAGTCAGTTAGACACAAAAACATGGGAAAAAAGAGTCCAGGCTGAAAAATACCAAAGTTACCCTTTTATTTTAAGCTGTAGTAATCAACTTTTTGTTATACTGACATTGAATCGATTACATATTAAGTGAAAAGGGAGGCTTGTAATGAGGAACCGATTACAGTCTAAACTTCAATTTTTAATGTTTGGGAATTAATGCTATTAGTTTTAGTTTGTTTGTTTTTTAAATGTTTCAAACTGTTCATTATTTAAATCCACCTCTGCTAGCTTGCAGTCTTCTTCTTGCTCGTCTTAACAGGTGCACCGCTGTTTTACTGTGTGTTACTGTCACCTAATGTATTTGCCACTCACATGCTCATGCATGACAAAAAACACAGCAGTGACCCGCCAAAAGAGGTGGGACCAAGTCATTGTTTTTAAGTCACAGGTAAGTCTTAAGTCTTTCAAATCAAGCCCCAAGTTAAGTCTGGAGAAGAGTCTCGAGTCGAATCAGGCAAGTCCCAATTCCTAAACTTCAATTTTCAGGTCCTAAACGAGTCACAATGTGCTCTTTCACAAATGTGATGCCACTATCAAATTTACAAAAATCATGAATGTGATTTAAATTTGCATTTCATTTTCAAGACAACTTATTCTAAAAATTACTTAGCTGCTAAGCTAACGTTAGCTAAACATCAACTTGCTCACTATGTTAATATTTGCCACGACTTATTGTTCTTTGTGCAACTTCAAATGACATCTTTGTCTGTACTTTTCCACTCGCACATTTTGCATACTGCAATTTGTTTTTTGATGCACAGTTTTGTACGTAACAATATTTGTGTCAGGAAATTAGAGGAAATAGAATTTACAAGCGGTACACTTTTAAATAGCACACTTTATATTACTTTTTTTTTTTTTATCTTTGAGCTTCAAGATTCAAGTCATATGCAGAAGAAAAACTCAGCAGTTTACAATGTATAATGAAATTAATAATTGCCAGTCTCCCTTCACACAAAACAATGCTAAAATTAGATTTAAGGTAGATTTTAAGAAAAATTAATAAATAAATATATAAGCAGAAACAAAGAACTAAGTTAAAAACCTGAGTTTAAAAGTAAAGTGCACCATGCCTCATGGAAATTTTGCAGCAAGTGGCAAAGTATTTTCAGGTCAAAAGTGACGTCATGAGTCACTGCTGTTAACATCCAAGTCACCTCAAATTTGTAATCAAATGTGTGACTTAAGTCTGACTCAAGTCTAAGTCATGTGACTCGAGTCCACACCTCTGCCCACCAACGTTGCTCCATGGTGCTACTGGTGGTCAAAAACTCCACAAGGTTCCTTTAAAGCTGCATTAATCAACATTTTATATGTTAAATTTAAATCAAATTGACATGTGAATGTACAAGCTCTTTAGTTCAGTTCACCTTCCAAATTTAACACTTATATTTGGGGTTTTGAGACAGCAATTAGTGTGAATTCTTTTACAAGTAGATCCTTGTCAAAGCAGGAGAGGCTCAGGTGCAAATAACATTCATGGTGGTTCCATCCCATTTAGTCCCAGTAAGCCATGTCAGTGAGGGAGCATGCACAGTACCAGGACCATGGAACTGGGTTAGCTAAATGGAACGCAGCCATCATTAATATTATGAAGAGACATGTCTGCTGTGAAAGGCGTGTGTCTACGCTAATGTGCCAGAAATCATAAATGACAACAGTGTTCAGGGAAACTGGCAGCTTGTGGCAGAAAGAAAAAGAAGCACTTACTTTGGCATCCTGAAACAACGTTCAGCACAAAGTAAAGAGAGGAGTTGCATCAGAGCAGTAAGACAGAAACATTGCTTTATGGTGAGAGGAGAAAAATAACCGAAGTCTACACAGTGACTTCTGAAGTGTCATTTCATTTTCAGTGCAAAATGTTCAGCCCAGACCTTGAAACAAAAACTATGCATTATTCACCAATTATAGACTCCCTCACTCTTGGGGTCGATTTAGGCAGAGTGATGACTCCCTCGTCACCTATTATGTGGGCTAAACATCTTCATCTGCAAAGCAAATGGAGCCTGACACCATTCAGCGGTGAGGTTATCGGGTTTGTTTACAACACAGAAGCAAACAGTGGCAGTATAAACTAAACTACTAAATGTCAGCCTGAACTTCAAATGTGTCACATCTGGGGAAAAACCACCATAAACACATCAGTTATATTAAAGAAAGACACCAGTGTGCTTTACTGACAATGAATCATAAACAATTTATTTATCTATTATATACAGTGAGAAAATATCATCATCATCATAGTAAATTTATCAGGATGGTCTCTATCTTAGTCGGACACAGATAAAAAACAAGTGCTGAGTCAGTGTGTGTTTAAGAAAGATGGAGAATTTCTAAGGCTGATTATTTCAAGTGTGTTTAAATGTCTACTATCAAAATAACATAAAAGCCACACCAGCCTGTAGTGAATCAGTGCAAAATATTTCTTTCGCATGATTAAAGCTGGGGTAGGAATTTTAATTTTGGTTTACATGGACAACAATCCTATAATAAACTGAAAGAAAACTGACTTCTGCACCTCCTCTTGGCTCTGTTTTAAGGCTTATGAAAATCTAGCCCGTGACAGGAGACTTTGACCAATCACAGGTCATTCAGACAGAGAGGGGACGTTCCTATTGGCTGTTCTATAAGTGCAGACATGAGTGCATGTCCCTTCAGTGAAAGCCTGATTCAATGGCAGAGAATCCTGCAGATTAGGTTGCTATTCCAGCATTGGCAACGACTGCCTACGCTGCAAAGGGACCCAGAAAAGGAAGACAGACTTTTCAAACAGAGTCTAAAAGAGAGTCTGACAATAAACAAAATCAAACGTGTGCCAGTATCAGCAAAGTGTTTCAGAGATGGAGAGAAAATGTTGCTCATAGTTTAGCCTTCTCCTAACCAGAGCCAAAAGCCCCATTTCCTTCGCAAATTTTTCTGTTTCCACTGCAAAAAGTTGTGGATGGTACCAATAGAACCGTTCCTTACCATCCCCATGTTTGGTCCCCCCTCTGTTGGGGTACTTAGCACACAGATCTGGTACTAAAAGGTGGAGCTGTGAACACTGCAGTCCGTTGACTGGTCAATAGCGAATCCATCACCTTAAATTTCATTTAGACAACTTTAACCATTACTTTAGTTTTTATTGTCTCTCTTGGATGAGATACACTTTTAGTAATGAGTGGATCTTTAAGCATTTAAAAGTAGATGTTAATTACGACCACTGCATATATTCTATACCTCATTTGAAGAAAAAAAGCATCGCGGAGCATTGTTCCTGTGGGCTACAGCAACACTGCAGGCCCATTTCCACTGAAGAAGTTCCTGGTACTATTTGGGGGGCAGGAACTACTACAGGAACGTCCTCTCACTCGGCCCTCTCAACCGCTGTGTCTCCACTGAGAGAGCGGAGTAGGAGGAAGGTTCCTGTAAAGTTACCTGGCTCTGTATGTGACGTAATGGTTGCGCGACCATTTCGACCGGGGCGACGTAGGGGCGTAGGGACGCCATTAGCCATTAGCGGTGTCTGTAATAACTCCGGTCACGGTCCGTGAAATTTTTTTTTTTTCCAGCGGATGTCTTAGTTACAACATGATTGAGCTAACTGGAGTAGTTTCATGTCGTATCCAACAACGGGAGGCTTTTAACAGATGACGTCCTGATGTTAGCTTTGCTGCTGCTGTTAGCTGTCCCTGTCAGCTGATGCTTTCTAGACATTGTGATTTCCCAAAACTGAATAAATACCACGCATAGCAACACAAAACTGCTTTGCTAGCTCAATCATGTTGTAACTAAGATATTCGCTGGGAAAAAAAAAAAAATTCACGGACCGTTTATTGAGTTAATACAGACACTGCTAACAGCTAACGGTTAGCCCAGCTAATCTACGATAACCATGTTATTTACAAAAAGTCACATCCCGCCTTGAGTATATCCAATCAGCACCAAGTAACCCCCAAGACCCAGCCAGGAGTTACTCGGGGCCGTTCTGAGTACCTACTCCGAGGCAGGGACTTGTTTAGCCCCTGTAAAAGTTCCGGAACTCTGTTCTTCGGGGGTGGTTCCTGCGGTGGAGACACGCACCAACGGCCCCGGCCCCGTAAAATTACCCTGAAGTTCCTGCAGTGGAAACGGGCCTTAAACCCCTGAGCTTGCCTGAGAAGGACTAAATGCATATACACGCTATTTTTAAATATCCCATGGAGACGATAAATGAGGTGCAGACTGATAAAGTAGGAAATACAGTGAGTGCTGGACGGAGCAGTGAGTGACAACAACCCCGCACACATTTAAGGGTACTGTTTGCAGTGGAAATGCTAGGGTCTAGGTACCATGTCTGAAGGGTTACTTTTGGTTCCAAAGGTACCATACCGAAAGTGTTTGGTGGAAATGGGGCTAAAGGCTCGCAGCTATGGTTTCAAGTTCATGTTTATGTAGCTAACATCCGCCTCACTCCCCACCATTATAGACCACCTCATCGAAAGGAGAGCAGGCCGCTGTTCTGGAGACGAATCCCCAGTCAGCAGCTGCAGCGACAAATCCAGCCAGTGCAAACCCCAGCTCAAGGGGAACGGACAGCCCCAACTCTCCACCAGATCAGCAAACTTTCTGTTGCTGCCATTACATTAGACAGGATAGACCGTGCGTTGCTGCAAGCCACATGCACATGTGACACCTGAGGATGAGGGGTTTGCACTGGCCGAATTTGAGCCACTATAGGCGCTGACTTAGGTCAGTCTGCAGAGCTGCTGCCAGGAAGCAGCCCACAGTGGTGAGGAGCAAGGCGGAGGGACCATGGGATGGCTCGCAGCTAATCCTTGTCTCCTTTGTGGTCTGATAAACAAAGGAAGAGAGAGCAGATCGCAGAGGGACTGAGCAAATGAGCTGCGTGCAACTGCACAATATAAATAATATTATATGAATCAGTGTATGGGAAACACTGGGTTACTGTATGAAGTGCGTGCATGTGCCTGTGCACATTTGCTGGGAGATGCTTAGGACAGAGAGAGGAGAGGGCTGCAGGAGGAGGGTGTGTTTTCAAAGGAAGATTTCTACCTACCCCAGCTTTAATTCTACTACAGAAACCTACCTCGAGAGGAGGATCTTCACTATCTATTTAAACGGTAAATAATCAGGAGCTATAAATAATTTAAAACTCTTAAAAATCATTTAAAATATTGAAAAGCTATTAGACCTTCTAGTGTGTGCTGTGGTCTGAACTAGATTTGTTCTGATTAATAAAACATTATAACAACTCCTACAAATCAAAGCAAGGACAATACCTAAAATTCAAACATATATGATATGAAGTGAGAAGACAAACACAAAACTGTACCAACGAATACACAAGAAACACCATAAAGACCAGTGAGGGACCCAATAACTGACTGGATGAACACCTCTTGGACATAATAAACACTTCAGTGTGAATGTGACGGTCTTCAATTCTGTGTTGAAGTGACATCAGAATTCAGATGATCATATTCTGTGATCTGGTCTTCAAATATTTCTTTACAGAGAGTTTGTTTACACTCAAATCAAATGCCTTCAAGATGTACTGAGCACTTCAACACAGTCAGACACACGTGTGCACCACAGGGGGCAGACTTTCCCCACAAATTCTGAGTGACAACAGCACAGAGAAACAGAAGAATAAATGGGGACGTTGTGGAGAACAGATCCATCATGAGTGGATAATTTTGTAATGATTTGTGTTGTGTAACTTCAGTCTGAATACTCAGTGTGATAAATGTGACCATCAGTCAGATGCCACCCTGATCCAATACTGTACAGATTTTCTTTCAACCAAAAACTACAGCAGCTGAATTCAACTGGTTTTAAAGGTGATATTGGTAACATTAACATTTTTTATTACTAATATGAATGTTGTTGTAGATGTTCTCTCTCTGTCTCATTGTGTCATACAGATTACTGTTAATTTATCATGCTGATCTGTTCTGTACGACATCTATTGCACGTCTGTCCGTCCTGGAAGAGGGATCCCTCCTCAGTTGCTCTTCCTGAGGTTTCTACCAGTTTTTCCCCATTAAAGGGTTTTTTGGGGAGTTTTCCCTTATCTGCTGTGAGGGTCAAAGAACAGAGGGATGTCGTATGCTGTAAAACCCTCTGAGGCAAATTGGGATTTGTGTTATTGGGCTTTATGAATAAAATTAAATTGAATTGAACACCGAGATACCACATGATACCAACGCTGTTATATTACTGGTTCAAAGCCTTGACATAGTAACCAAAGGTCAGACATCTTACACAGATAGAAAGAAAACATTAATTTTGGACTCAACGAAATTTTTAAAATGATGAATTCACAGTATATTTCTTTCTTTCAGAAATGACATAATTTTAGCCCTCATCTAAAAACTTTGTGGATGTATTATTAAAACTGATTCATCTACATAAAAATGTTATCAATAAAACCTTTAAATAATAATTAGTATATCAGCTGCAAATTTCCGAAAATATTAGTAAACATAAACAACTGTCTTCAAAATCCAAAAACTAGAGTGTTAAAACTCTAATTTGTGATGTCACAAGGTATAAAGTCTGGCGCTGCTCCATAGACAATCAGTACGTTTACATGGACAGTTTAATTCCACTTTCATTCGGAACGAAAGGCCATTCCGATTAAAAGCGGTCATGTAAACGGTCATTCCGATTGAAAATTAAATCCGATTAAAGGGGGTGGTTCATTCCGTTTGTCATTCCGAATAGCATAATTTTGTGTGCATGTATACACTCATTCCTCTTTAAGTTCATTCCGGTCTTTCTGCGCATGCTCGTTTCCTTGCCCTTCTGGCGCGATGACGTATATAGCGCGCATAGCAACGGGCTGAGATAGAGCAGTCAGACTCATTGCACTCACCGGTTTCCATTCGCCACAGCACGGTCTTCTACCTCCCTTCTCCTCCTCAACAGATGAAGCATTAGCAGAACAAAGTTGTTGTCGTACTGCTGCTTCAAGAATATAAGCAAAACAAGCCTGAAAAAGGCACTAAGAACGGCGTCGTCAAGCATCTTGTTATCCGGAGCGAGGACCACAGTGTTTTCTTCCGGTAAACGTAAACACGTAACATCCGCCCCGCCCCCTATCCAATCAGAAACCTTCCCTGCCCCAAACCTTGCGCAGACCCGAAAAAAGGCGATTAAACTGATTTCCTGTGTGAACCCTCATTCAGAATGAATATTTCCCATGTAAACTACCTGGAAAAACTTTAATTCCGAATGATTTCATTCAGATTTATTTCATTCTGAATGAGAAGCCGCACCCAGTGAATGGTGAAAGATGTTCTAGATGACATTGAAACTAGAAACATGACACACGTCACGTGCCGCCCAGCACACACTGAACGCATTGCTCCACAGCTCGTTAACAGACGACCACACAAAGTCACTACTACTTTTACTGAAAGATCTGTAACTCCTCCACATCTGCATTAGCTTAAAATCACTTGTGGAGAGCCCCTAATTAAAGTTGGTTGTTGAGCTCAACCTCAACCACGAGTCTCTCCTCATCTATGTTTCGTCACACACAAGACACAGCAACAGCAACAGAGTGCTCTTTATGCATCAATGGTGAGGAGAGGAGTCGAGCTGCCATAGCAGAGAAGAAGAGGTGCAATGGGAGCTGTACAAGCAGAGAGCGACTGGGGGGGGGGGGTGCATTTAATTCTCAGGGTAGCAAGGACAGTGGCATGAAGTGCCGTACGGCATTACATCCAGATGTGCATCCAGCAGCCGCTGGTGTGGGGGCTTATTTTCTTAACACACAGCGTTCGCCGCCGGTGTGATATATAAAAGAAAACAAATATTCAGTGGGTCCACAAAATCAGTCTCTCGTTCATCGTCTATGGAGCAGCTCCAGACTTTATACTTGATGACATCACAAGTTTAAGACTCACTTTTCTGGTTTCTGGCTTTGAGAGAGTCGCTCACTTTCATAGGTAGCGGTCCCCTTTAAAGCTGTACTTCCCTTCACTGATGAAGGTTTAACACGCTGAAGAAAATCTAGTAAGTGGATCTTTCTCTTGGTTCATGATGGCACTTGCTGTTTTACAGTGAATAATAAAGAGAGGTGTTCAACTGTTGCAATGAAACCAATAATAAGTGGATGAATGACAGGCATGTACCAATATGTCACCACACAACACATTACATTATTATTAATAAACACACTGATGAGTAACTTCTCTAAGTGTTATCATCATTTACTGTAGTTTTAAATTAACACTGTGACAATATCGTATCATGACTGTCATGTATGGAGCTGAACAGTGAGCTGAGAATATTTTAACACCCCCCAAACCACATGGCAATAACAGGTGCTCAGAGGGCAGAGAGCAAGGTGCCAGGCACTGAGGAGCTCAGCATGCAGGGTGGATAGCAGCAGCAGCAGCAGCAGCAGCAGCAGCAGCGATGGCAGCCAATCAGTACACAGGCACATTAAAGTACTCATGACGGGGCTGGGGGAGAGAAACGCACACAGCTTAGAACACTGAGGTCATAACAGCCACCTCATACAGACACTTCATTCACAGGACATGCAGGAGACAGTACAGCAGGCTTTAGACAAACTACTCTCACCGCCGTTATGCCACTATCTATCACAGGAATAGTCCCTTGTATTTTCTAGGAAGTACACTTTTTTGCTTTCTTGCTGAGAAATGAGAAGATAGATGTCAAACCAAATGTCAAACCCTTCCGTTATGGTGCCCCTTAAAGGGATAGCTTAGGGTTTTTTGAAACAGGGTTATATGAGGTACTCATCCATAGTCAGCGTATTACATACAAGAGCTGTTAGTCTGCACATTTTAAGAAGCAGACTGGAGGCCGACATGAAGGCTAAGCAAAGTCCTGCTGTGGACAGAGGCAGCAGCAAAATGTATATTAGCCATATTTAGAACATTTTGACTGCTTTACCTTGCTATTAGACAAACAAAGCTGTTGCTATGCTCTCTTCAAAGCCACCAGACTCCATTGAGAAAAACAGTAATTTTAGCTTGCTGAATGCAGGAGCTGCTGGTCTACCGCTAGTCTCGCTCACCAGACCTTTCTCAAGAAAAGAAAGGTCTGGCTGGGCCGACTCTCACTTTAAGATTGGAGAAAAAAACACCCCGGCTGCTTGTATTTCTTTCAACCAATCACAATCGTTCTGGGCGGTGCCACAGCAACGGTGCACCTTCAAAAACATTGCCGGGGGGAAACAGGTTTTGGTGTAACACGCCCACAAAAATATCGCCTATACAGGACGCGAACCATGGCAGAAAAATGGCTACATCCCCGCAAGATCAAACACCGCAAAAGTTAGTAAAGGACGTGTTGAAAACTGCAACTAGAGGTGGTAGGATTCAACAAAGTTCCACGACAACACAAACAAATCAACCAATCAAAGCAGCAGCAGACCAGCAGCTCCTGTGTTCTGTGAGGTAAAATTACTTTTTTGTCAATGGAGTCTGGCTTTAAAGAGAGCAATATGACAGCTTCAGTTCCCCGTTGGAGAGGGCTGTCAGACTGTAAAGTGAAGTGGTCAAAAATTTTTAAATATAGTGTACACTTAAATTGATACTGATTTTTTTTAGGTGGCTAAAATTAGGCCCCCATGAAGTGCAGCAGGCTTTGAAGCCAATATAACATTATGACCAAACTGTGGAAAGTCCAGGGTCCGTCACCTCAAAGAGGGCTTTTCCCCATAGAATTACATTGTGAAAAAGACATCTCTAAATCTGTGGATTATTTTTTTTTTAACGTCGGTCCGATAACATTTGGAAAGCCTTCGAGAGCTGCAGCATTAAATCACTTTCATCCCCATTCAAGTTAGTGGAGGGCTAAACCAGAAGTTAGCCACTCGGGCAGTGGAAGTTAGCCGCCCTGCCAGTAAAAATTTCTAGTGTGCTTGCTCTATGGGCCCAACAATGCGAAAATCTGGATAACTGTACACATGGAAGTCAAACTTTTTTGGCTTCATGCATCACAGAGCATCTTTTAAAAATGGCAAAGTATTTCAGATGTCCCTCTCCCCAGCAACGCTTTCCAGCTCCTCCTGGGGAATCCCGAGGCGTTCCCAGGCCAGATGAGATACATAATCCCTCCAGCGTGTTCTGGGTCTACCCTGGGGCCTCCTACCAGTTGGACGTGCCCAAAACACCTCTAAACACCCAAGTTCTTTACACGTCCATGGCTAAAATACATTTTGCTGCTGCCTCTTTCCATAGCAGTACATTGGGAACTGCTGCGGATGGGGACAGCAGCAAAACAATTCTTCAGCCACCTATTAAAATCAATTAGGGTTTAAGTGTATGCTATATATGCTCTCGTCAAAGCCACTAGAATCCATTGACAAAAACAGTAATTTTACCTTGAAGAACACGGAGCTGCTGGTCTACTGCTGCCTCGATCAGCTAGTGTGTTTGTTTGTATGACTTCAGTGATCCAAACTAATGTAAAAAGTGGGTCATGGGTCCATTCTGAATGGACCGCAAGTGACTTGCAAACATGTCAAGTTTGTAAAAAACAGTTTATTTGGAAGTACAGTGAATCCCGGCATGGAGCTTTTATTTTGAAGTGCTGTTTTGACACCTACCTAACTAAGACAGCAAACCAGCTTGATGACGTGGCCAAATGCAAATATGACGCTGAATAAATTAAACTGCATGGACCTTAAACTAATGACTAAGGAGAAATCTGGACCCTGTGGCTGGACCAGTTGGGTACCACTGATTTAAAACACCAAACTAACTGATGGCGGCAGCAGAAGACCATGAACTCCTGTATTCAGCGGTGTTAAATTTCTGTTTTTCTCAGTTAAGTCTGGCTTTGAAAGGAGCAATAAAACTGCATCAGTTCCCCGCTACAAAGAGCTGTCTGACAGCAAGGTAAAGCTGTGAATAAAATCCAAATATATCGTACACTCATAACGATGTAGCTCTTTTCGGTGGCTAAAATATATTTTGCTGCTGCTCCCGTCAACAACAGTGGTGCCCCTGCCTGCTACTCTGCATTGGGGAGCATGCCGACTGACATCTACTGTAGGTAATACACTGCGTATGAGTAAGTACCTCATACAACCCCACTTCAAAAATTCCAAACTGTCCTTTTACTTTTCCCATCAAGCAAAAGTCAAACAAACTCGCAGGTTTTTATGTCTCTTGACTAAACTTTGAGCTTTGCTTAATTTAGCTCACATCCCAAAATAAATAAATATAAAATTCACCTCACTTCTCGAACAATTATAAACTAACAGATACGAAAACACTTTGAACAGTGTGTCGTTTCATTTTCACTTCTTGTTAAATTTATCTGAGAACACAGACAAAACGTCACTTAACCAAACTGCTGAAATGTAATAAGAACATACATATAAAACATTTGGTGGAGGACGGTGTCAATGAAATGTTACACATACATGGAAACAAAGACAAACACACTAACACAGACTTTGTTTTCATCACAAACATGTATCGTCGGCTGTGGAGAGACTAGCTAGTGACACGAGACCAGGAACACTGTCTGAGCCAACAGGAACTGAGCTACACACAGACTGATAAATACAGTTAAGAGACTGACAAGAGGGCTCTAGCGGATGGACGGCCTACATCCACAGACACAGAGTATTCACCTCAGCAGGCCTAATTCTGGAAAAGACCAGAGGACTCAGAGACCATATTTGGGACCATCACACCTGTGAGGCAAACATTTTTTATAAGGACACAAATAAACAGAACACTGGAGAATCTCTGAGGAACCTACAGCATCTACACATCTGCAGCACGTGCTCAGGGAACAGGAGGTTAACCGTGCACCACCACAATAACAATGCTCTCTTCATGGGGACGTCTCTGCTCAATTTATCTCTGATGTCTCACATGCAGAGTCGAGCTGAGCAGGAAATCTTCTGAGGCATCATTATTCCAAAAGAAGATCTGCTTGCTGGCACCGAAGTAATGACCAGCTCCTGAGAAATGTTTCATTAAAGGCTTATTAAAATAACTTCAACCAAATCCCCTGTGGTATGTTTTCCACGTAATTACGGCACCGTGCGCTCACTAAAGCCGGAGGCACTCATTCCAAATGCGCCCCAACTTAACCCCGGCATTACTTTCACTTACATATATGTGCAGTATGTTGAGATTTTTTTTTACAAGGATGGCATTTTTTCTTTAATTATGAAAATTAGAAACCATGTGCTTGTTCGTCCATCAATTACACAAACACCTTAAACAGAGCTTGTTTAGAATTTAGGAAAACATGATAAGAATCTAGATCTCGTTATTGTGCCCTGGTGTTTTAAAAATTAAAAAATGTAGCCTCATTACAATATTGTTTTTCTGTGTCACCTGCAGCAAGTAGCAGAGGCATTTTTGAATTTTATCTGATCGCTCTTCTGATTATAAAATGACCACGATGAGGATGCACCACAATAATAAGTCATTTCCATTAAGCTCTTTTCTTTGTATTCTGGCTGGTGATATTCTTTTCATTTTTGTCAACAAATTCAATGAAGAGACCAAAACCAAAAATGAACTGATTTAAACAACCAGTGTTGTGCATGCAGCCAAACCCTGGTATATGTTATTCCTTTGTGCCATAGAGTTTCACTGTTGTCCCAAAACTATTAAAATGCATCAGTGAGCCACAGCATAATACTAGCTGACATGATTCTTTCTTACCGTGAACATGAGCACCAAATGTGCATTAGTCCGCAGCTGAAAAGAGTCCCCAACAAGTGCATTATTTACTTTTCTTTGAGTAATGTGTGCTTAAAAACTACAGCAGCCAGCTGTTTTGGAAAAAAAATAAACCAATATGTTTGTGACCCATTTTAAAGGGAGGGGAACTATTATGATCATTTTAAGGTTGTATTTTTGGTTTCTACTAGACAGGGTTGCAAATATATGAGGTTTTCGTGGTATAATAACTGTCTCAGAAAATATCGCTGTTTTACTGTATTACAGAATTTACATTATCATCAGTCAGAATGATCCTTAAAGGAATGAAAATTAAAGGGTTATTTTTGGTAGCAGCGGCTCGGCTCTCTCTCGGTTTGTGTATTTCTTAGCTCTGTTAAGCGAGACAGTACAGTAGCTCATATCAGTTATGATTGTTCACAGTTGTTATCGATCCATGAACATCGTACAGTCTGCAAAACTGATACAACTTTGCTACCGTCGGACATTCTCCATACCCCAGAGACTCTCGGACTAGCCACCACACCAGTGAAGCGGTATGGTGGTTATGTTGTGGAAAGGATTACTTTTTCCCTTCGTCTTCAGAAAAATGTGTTCGTTAAATACTGGGCCAAGAGGGTGAAATATGTACGGCCTGATTGTTTGGAGGTATTATAGAGAAGACTCTATGGTGTTTATTTTAGCAAATGTCACTGCGATTCTTTTTTTTTCCTCTCAAGTCTCCCCCTGACATATAAAATGAAGCACAAAAAGTAAGGAAAGTTAAACTGTTGGAAAGCCTGTTTATTTCCCTTTTAAATGGTGCCACATTTGTAAGGAACATGCATTTGTGGGATGAGCAGCAGAGCTGAGTATGTGGGTTGCGCCCATGAAAAATTTGCCAAATCTTCTCTGCCAATGCCAAACAGCTTTTTTTTGCTATTGACTCTTGTTTTGAGCTTCTGGTACCCCCAGGTGCTGACAGTCATGTACCTGATTGGTACCTCATTGGAGGCAATCTCAATGCAGACATATCGAGATGGAATTCTGCAACCAGTGGCAATCCCATATCTCCACAGTCTGGGACCTATCCTCCAAGATGACAACGCTTGCCCCACAGAGCAGGGTTTATCAGAGACTACCTCCAGAATTTGGGAGTGGAGAGGATGGTATGGCCTGCCAGCAGTCCTGACCTCAACCCCATTGAACACTTGTGGGATCAGCTTGGGCATGCTGTTTGTGCCAGAGTGACCAACACAACCACACTGGCTGACTTGCAGGTTGACAAATGCTGGTTGAAGAATGGGATGCCATCCCACAGCAGTGTGTGACCAGGCTGGTGACCAGCATGAGGAGGAGGTGCCAGGCTGTTGTGGCTGCGTATTGTTCTTCCACGCGCTAGTGAGGCTCCTGTTTGTTAAATGAATAAATTGTTAAATTGCCAATACGTCTTGTTTCTTCAGATATCAATCATCCAATCCACCAAACAAGTGTCAACAGCAAAAAAAAGCGGTTTGGCATTGGCAGAGATAATTTAGCAAATCTTTCATGGGTGCAACCCACATACTCAGCTCTGCTGCTCATCCCACAAATACATGTTCCTTACAAATGTGGCACCATTTAAAAAGGGAAATAAACAGGCTTTCCAACGGTATAAGATTTATTGCCAAGAAGCATTGTTAATACAAAGTAATAATCTACCAAACACAAATTTCCTTACCTTTTGTGCTTAGTTCATTTCATGGCGCTCATATGTACACTTTATTTCTCCCAAAATGAACGGTTTCTAAATCATGAAAAAATCTGAACAGCAAGGGAAATTATTTTGCTTCTCATGATTTAAATTCTGTTGTATAAACTGCTGTTGATAAAATAAAATACAATAAAAACAGTAGGAACAAATAAGTTTGACGCTGAGTGCAACAGACGGGCAAGTCTTAAACATTGTTGGTTTCGGTCTTTACATAGTCTTTGTTGAATGTAAGACAAAATGTAAAATAACACTTCCCTTATCCTTTAATATCTTAATATTTGAAGATGGTAGCAAAATTTTGGAACAACACATCACGTATAAAAACCTGTGGAATGAACATTAATAAATGTTAAATACTACGGTTAATTGTTATTGTTTAGAAATATGTTTCCACCATTTCAACTACAAACAAACAGAATCATTAATCTGCATTTTCATTCAGTGCTGTTAGTAAAACGACAGACTAGTCTTCACACAGGCAGCATAAAGCTCTTTTAATTATCCATTATCAAGAGGGGCAATATGAATTTGAAATGTGTTTTTAATAGAAAACATTTTAAAAATCACAAGTTGCTTGCATGAAATTAGAAATTCAAATTAATCTCTCTGCTACAGTCACATCCAAATGGCAGAGTGTTGGATTATGCCGCCTGTTAGTGAAACTGAGTGTGTTCAGACATGTTCTAAACTTTCAAGTTTGAGCTCATGCCTGTTGTAACCCTCACTCTCTGTCAGGAGTTATTAGACAGTCACACTGACAGAAGTGCATGCAGGTGGAAATCCACAGCACGCACAACTGGAAACCCATGCTGACTGACTGACTGACACCACTGCATCAGTCTCGTAGTTACCATATGCCTGGACGGACTCTATGTTCGTTACAAGACCTCCTCATTTGGCAAACTTCCCCAGTCTTCACTCTGGCTCTATAAATACAGGGTACACGTGGATTGGCACTCTTGAGGTTTCCACCCTGTTTCTTCCAAAGTGACAGTATCATCTAAAAGGTTTCAGACAGCTCCTCACTTCATAACTGCTCACACTCAGAAGGAAAACGCCGACATTAGGAACTTACCATAAGCCTTTTAGGATCACAGTACAGTATGTTCTCTACAGTCGAGCTACCTGATGGTGCTGCTGACTGTAAATCAATGAGCAGCGCTGCAGTTTGTCCTCAGGGATTAAAGACTTGGCCGGGCTGCAGCTGCCTCACAGCTAATGGTTGTGGGCCACGGTTGGATTTCCTAATGCTTATTCATTTCATTACTAACTTCATTTGTATTCCAAGTTTGTTCGATAACATTTTAAAGTCAGCTGAGTTTGTAAACTTTGGTGTCCTCATGCTTTGCCGTGACCTGGTCTTCTCTTTAATACAGGATGTGCATGTAGCAACATGACAAAGATGATGAATGAAGATGGATCTATCACACAGCAAGAAATGACAAAGGCAAAATACGACTTTTAAGTCCGACATGTACACAAACGGCCAGGCCTTGAGATTTAGTTCTTGTAAAAATAAACTCTCTGATGCTATAGAGAGAGGAATGGCATTTTTTTGTAGGCTGCACCAGAAGTTAATATCACTCTGGCTCCCTCGACAAAAAGCCAACAGGATTCTTCCACTGGATTTTGCATTATTACAGAAAATAAGCTCTGTGGGAAACACATACATGTTTTGTTCAGAAAGATAATTTTGAAATGAACACAACTTTTATGTATCTTTTTTAAGTGTTAATGAAATAACCACAAGTAAAAAGCTAACGTTAGGCTACAAACAACCATGGTCACATGACTGACAACCTCAACGGAGCTGTAAAGCCGTGTTCGGTGTGATGACACTCTGTTTTCTCGCTTAGCCACTTGGTAGCAACTGCCTTTTTTTAAGACACATAAAAACTTAAAAGTCAACAAGTGGGGTAATTACAGATGTATTTTATGTAGCAGAACAAAACATGCAAGTCTCTTAAGCTTGTGTTATCCACAGACTTTATTTCAGACATCTAAACAAAAACCCACTGACTTCAAGCCGAGAAAACCAGGGGTGCAGAAATACTACCTAATCTCCAGGTTTAAGGACTCGTTCCTGCACCACTCTATAGTAATAATAATATTAAATATTTATGTGATGTCATATTTTCAACAATATACCAGTAAAAAAGTGAAATGCACCACCACATAAAGATATATATAGCCAAAAGCTTTTTTTAAAGGTTTAATCTATCCTTAAATGTGGTGACAGAGACGTGTGAGGCCACTATGTTTGAATCGTTGTTGTTTTATTGTGAAATTTTGTATCATATGTTGTATTTGTTGCATTTTAATGTGTTTTCATTGGCTGCTACCTCAGCCAGGTCTCTCTTGTAAATGAGAGACCTTGTAAATTTCAATCTCAAATGGACTCCCTGGTTGAATTAAGGTTAAATAAATAGAAAAATACATTCATGTAAAGTTGACTAAAGCCTGTCTGATACATGAACAGCCTATCAACGGTCAGTGATGGCTTATCTCAGTGTAAGTGAATTAGATAATGTGCACAGTTATTTATCTTGAGGTACATTTGATCAACTGTTTTCTTATTTCTAGGGCTGGGTATCGTTTCAAAAGTTACAATTACCCTTAAAATGATGCCGATACCAATGGAGTACTTTGACGCCTATAATGTGAAAGGAGTGGTGTGTAGTGTCGCCATAATTTAAAACGTTTTGGTGGCATCTCAGCATGCTGAACTGCCAGCTCTGTCAAATACACCACACCAACGAATTAAGCAACAAAGCGGAGCTGCTTTGATGTCGGTGTGACTTTGTTGGGATTGTTTAACGGCTCAGTGTTGCATGTTACCCACTGCTGTGTTAGCACGTGCTAACTAGGCATACTGTATGTTGAACAGACTGACTGAGGAGAGCGGCTCCGGAGAAAGCAGCAACAGAAAGTTTGCTGATCTGCTGGGGAGTCGGCGCAGTCCAGGATCAGACCCAAGCATAAAAAGAACTGAATGCAGGTATCGTTTGACTGGAGACTTTTTGATGCTACTTGGTACTGTGTTATTTCGGCCAATATCTTGAAGGTATCCAGTACAGACACTTAGCCCTACTTAATTTGAGTTTATTCTGCAGCACACATTACTTGTGCTGGTTATTTTAAAAACTGCAGAATATCCTGCTTTAGTGACATTTTAAAAATCACAAATGGCCAACTTTAAGGAATGTTTGTATTGGTCATTCTCTACAGTTTACATAACCTCTACTCTCCATTGGATGTTAATGGTTTGCCAGCAGTGACCTGATTTTGATTCCCAGAGCTCATTAGCGGCGGCCTTTTGGCTCGCTAACTGACTAAATGTTGAGCAAACAAATCCAGTAAACCCATCAGTCTGCACACACTGACGAGGTCGATACCAGACTACTGCATGACGCCAAATACTGAGTGCATTTTGCCTAATTCAGGTTTATGTTCAGCTTTTGGTTTTGATAAAGGAGTGTCTTGTGTGCTGGAGCTGAAACAGCTGTGGTGTTTGTTGGTTTGCTGCTCAGTTTGTCTTCTGCCAGAATCCTAATTGCAGTGACACTGTGGTTTTGTTACTGTAATTATGCTGCCTCTATATGAAATGCTAATCTGGGCCAGAAGTGTTTGTGTGTGGTCTCAGCAGGGCAGACAATGAGGCTTTGTTTCAGGGCTGCAACCTGAGCTCTCCTCACTTCAACCATCAGATACAAGACTCAAAAGGATATATGATGTTTGGAGAATCAAATTATTGGGAACATTTTAGTGACACCGACAGAGAGAACATGTTTGAATATAATACATATTGTATAACTGAACCTGGAACTGAATTCACTGATATTCCCTTTAATTTTCAGACATCTACTGTGGGGATATAACGACACAAAAGTTCTTTCTCTCAATGTTATTTTGTTTTCTAGTACCAAGATTTTTCATGTAGATATGCTGCTGATGAAGAGTTATTGGTTAGTGCCTAGGATTACAGTTATATCAGAGATATCAAGTCAACATGAAGCAGAAAAACACACCAGCAACTTCAATATCTATAGTGTTCATGACGCTTGACATATCGCTGTTGCTGATATGTTGTTTCTGCTGGCTTTAGCTGTGTGTTGGTGAATCTACAGTACGTCTAAAGCTACTGATCTAACACTACACAGTCAGGGTTATTTGGGTTTTTACAAACTGTACCTGCAAATAGGCGCATCTGAAAGTCTATATTCTGCAAATCACAACAGTGAAAGAATAAACAGGCAAAGAGAGAAAAAAGTCAGCTGAAATCAAGATCGAGATCAAGCACACTAAATGGAGACAATAAAGCACAGTGGAGCCGATGAAAGGGAAATCACAAGACATAAAGCAGGTGTCACGTTTCTGAAGTGAACTCTAATTTAAGTACATTTCAATTCCTCGAATATTTTTAGCTGCTTTGCTTTTACTTTTCTGTGATACTCCGACTCTGACTTTAAGAAAACTTAAAGTTGTAAACCTTAAGATTTTAACAAACTCAAAGCACATGTTTGATACCACTTACAGTTGTCAATTCTTCTAGCCTGGGAACCAGATGAATGTTGCAGGTCATGTTTTATGTGCTCTGGCAGATGTGTCTCGTCCCCCTCCCGTTAAGACAGATTTCCATTTGACCAGACTTGAATCACTCGAATATCTAATATTGGGGGGGGTTGATACGACTCCTAACTACAGGAGGAGCCTTAGTAATGAACACAAAATATGTGAAGACATCGTTTTTGTCTCACATACCCTTGTTCCAGGGACATAACCTATCTTAGTAAAGAGAAGCGTCATTGAGGCATTTCTGAAAACACCCAGTTAATGTTAAACTTTCTGTTGAAGTACTATTTTTAAATGATGCAACAACATCACAGCTCATCTCACGTGTTGCGGTGCTCTGATTGGCTGTAAGTCTATCCTGTTGTGTCCAGAGACATTTGATCTACGGCCGCTAATAACACCCCTTGGGAATCAGAAATGCAGCCACATTCTGTTTGACGCCTACAAAACACTGCCCTACAAACCGCACCCACCACCGCTACAGGATGAACCCACCAACAGGACGGTTACTTGAAACCTGCTACCACACAATGTCTTGGTGAATAAATATGAGGCCAAACGTAGCAGTGATTAACTTTATGATTCATTGTGCATGAAGACATGATTCACCCTTCAAGTAACAAGATGTAACCCTCACTGCCTCTCTTTTAACCTTCATAGCTAGCTAATCACTAACTTAGTATTTCTTTCAGGGCTTCTGCTTCCAGACCAAAAGGTGCAGGGTGGCTGATCGTGGACTGACATGTAGATATGGTGGGCAAGTCATGTACATAGCTGCTCCAGCTGCAGCTTCATCTACTCAAAATGCACCGAGAGGTTTCAGACTAAAGGCCACTGCACATCAAGTCTGTATTCTTCGTCCGAAATTGTTGCACATTTACAAATTAATACGACCTCACATTGTGTCAATTAAGTTTACACACTGACTCCGAAGCTTTCATCTGTCATTTAAGTTTTGGGAACAGGCTTCTGCATTTATTTAGCATCCGTGAAAAGTCAAGAGAATTTTCTGACGAAGAAGCAGAGAAGAAAATGTGGCGGCGTGACGAAAGTCTGGAAACATAGAGGAAGGAGAGCTCAGCCTCTTCAAGTAGTCACGGTGCCAAATGCAAGACACAGGCAGAGAGTGGCAACAGCCAAGGAGGTTGAATAGAACAATAAAATACTTGGACTCAGCGTGCAAGGTTTCTGTGCGTGACGATTTTTATCGAATGACAAATTACAAAAACACAAAGATACATGTATATAAAATACAGACTTGGTGTGCAAAGACCTTTGTGAATTAGTGTGGTGAGGCCAGGCTTCAATTTGTCCGCAAACACCATTCCACGTATTCACATTCAGTAGTTGCCTCTCTATATAATGACTTCATTGTTAGTGGCGGAGTCTGGCATCACTGCGCTGGATTTAAATTGCCTTCACATGTGATAAGAATTCACAAATGCTTCAGTGTGTTATCCAGTGTTACTGTTCTATCTCTTTTATATCAACCTCACTGTTCACTGTGTACACGGTGTATCAGAGCTGAATAAAGTTACAAACTAATGCAAAACCAACATTTCCTTCAGCAGCTAGTTAAAAAACATTCCGCTGATGAAACACGAGCAGCTTTTATTCTGAAGTAGTCACAGGAAACACAATGTACTTATCACAGAGGGTAGCTCTGACTGCAACTGTTCATCAAAAAAGCGTTAGTTTTAAATGTTGCAGCAAGTTATGGAACAATAACGAGCAGCCACAGAAGGTGTATTTCTATCTAATGTTCTGCACATTTGCAAATAAAAAACTGAGTGGAAGTTTTACGCTTTCATGAGGTGGAAACGTTGATGTACGGACAACAACAAAATGCGAAACAGTGCAGTGGAAACATACTTGTTGCATATGAAGTATTAAACCTTACTCTGTGTCACCACCAGTAACACTGAACCTTCTCAACTAGATCTGAAATCTTAAGGGTTATAACTTTAAGCGAGGAAGCAGTTTAACATCGTCTGAGAAATCACAAATGTTGACACACTTACAATGGAGACTGAGGGCAGATTACTAATGAAGCAGGAGAAACAGAGAGTGACTAATGGTATGAAATCATCATTACTGTTCCCACAGCGATGTCATTAGATAACTTACCTCCTGTAACAAGTCGGCCTGCTCAATGGCCTTCAATACGTTCTTTTTGGACGTCTCCTGAGCTTCACCACCCAGCAGGAATTCATCCAGGATGAAGTAAGCCTTCTCAAAGTTGAAAATAATGTCCAGCTCACAAACCTTTAGAAATTAAAGCGTACTTATTATGAACACGTAGTACTGTCTAGGTTCAACAGGTGGCTCCATGTTGATACCTAACATACGACAGAATGAGAGAGGAGACATCAGACACTCACACTGCCAAAGTATTTGTCCAGCAGCTCCACATATCTGTGGATGATCTCCAGTGTGATGAGCTCGTTGTCCTGGTCCTCGATGGCACAGCAGAAGTACAGGCTGGCATATCTGCACACACACAGTGACAAACCAGACGTCTTTAACAAGTTATTTTGCTTTATTTTATCATTATGAAGTAAATTTTGATTGCACAATGTAATGGCTTTAGAATAATAACACCATCAGCATTTAGACTGGTTTCCTATAAGCTTTGCTGTCACAATGTAATTCTGTTTGTCACCAGGTACAATATCCTGGGAAAATGAAGGCTTGATTTATGGCACAAAGACAGTGCATCAGTCACTGCGCAACCAAAACTGGAAGAGGATAGTCCTTTCATCTTCCCTGATAGCTGTGGGTAGCTATCAAAGAGCAGAGTCCTACATGTGTGTACTTTGGCAAACTTGCAATTGCAAGGTTCAGGACTGGAACTGATCCATTACCCATAATTATCTCCAAGTCAAATCCTGATCAGCCCCGACAAGTTCATACAAGTCCCGTGATTAAACACATCATTTTCCCACTACAGTATTTTGCATATCAATCTGCCCCAATCCATTCAAGATTTTGCAGGTTTTTCTGGGATTGTTGCGACCTAACCTGCCTGATTTCAACGCAGCCTTTCTGAAGAACGAAACAAAACAAAACAAAAAAAACAACAAAGCTGGTGTCTCATACATGTGCATCTTCACAACCAGAAACAAGGAAGTGAGTGGTGACGTGGGGGAAACTTGTGGACAAAACTGCGAGGCCGTTCTGAACGGGGATTGCTTGAATTGGTTTTAAGTGGTGCAATCACAATATCGCAACATCCTGGAGTGGCTGACAAAGCACTCGCTCAGTCAGGTCCTATTTGCTGTTGATGTAATGCAAAGTGACACAAAGATAACCAATTCTGGAGGAATCATCTGTCCACGTATCCAAAGTGACTGCTCCATTGATATCGGTCAGCTGTTACCATTAAACACTTTCAGTGTGGTACCTTTGGAACCAACAGTAACCCTTCAGACATGGTACCTAGACCCTAGTGTTTCCAACACAAACAGTCTTCTTAAATATGGGCGGGGTTGTTGTCACTCACTGCTCCGTCCAGGGCTCACTTTATTTCCTCCTTTATCAGTCTGCACCTTGTTTATCGTCCACAGAACGAGGCTGCACGCCGACATTTTCAGAACAAGATAAAACAGGCTGCAGTGAGAGTCTCTCTCCATGGGATATTTAAAAATAGCAGGTTTGTGCACTTAGTCCTTCTCAGGCAAGCTCAGGGGTTTAGTGTTGCTGTAGCCCACAGGAACGATGCTTCACAATGCTTTTTTTTTTCTCAGAGTGAGGATCAGAATATATGCAGTTCACATTAATATATATAAACGCTTGAAGATCCACTCATCACTAGGGATCTAGAACTCTGAAAGGACTTAATATAATTGGACTTTTGATACCTCTGGCTTGTTGTTGTTTTCTGAATAACAACTGTTGTCATATCTCTATTACAAAAAAAGTTTTTGGCGAAAAAACTGGAAACTGTGGTCGTTGCTTTGAGTAAACGGGAAAGCGATCCGGAACAGCAGCGCCAACAATTACACCACTGGGAAACACTAGAGGAGGAAAAGTTATAAAGTTGTCTGTTTCCACTCTAAACAAAATATTTTATTGTAAAATCTGCACCATCACCCTGATAGAGTAAATACAAGAAGAGCTGACTTTATGCATTTTTATCACTTAGACAGAATCTCCCAGTGATATATTCTGTCTCCCAGCTCACTGTAACAGTGCTGAGAGAGCACTTCTGCCATTATTACAGATTGCTGTTTACTGTGTACGGGGTATTCATTTAAAAGCCAGAAGCCGGATGCAGGAGGCTGTATGAGCTAAGCCTCATTCTGCCATGGTTCTTTATCCCTGATAATCCCTCAGGCACTCTTTAAGCATGTGATGATTGGCTAATAAAGGAGCTGGTCAGTTGATCCCTCACAACCAGCAGGTAACGAGGGCACAGTGGACTCTACTGTGGACTTTAGAAAGACAAGCATGACATACCGGAACAAAAGTCAAACCTCCACAGGACTGGAACTGGTTGACGTTATTGATTTGATTATACTCTTAAATTGTTTCTTCTCCATCTTTGTCTGCTGTGTGCAAGTGAATGGAAGGCAGAGCCAAGCTCAGGAAACACAAAGGTTCAGTTCAGTTTAGTGTAGCTGTCTGTTACAGAGAGGTGAGACAGCACTTTTACTGTAGCTGACTCGTGGTCAGAGCCAGCAGC
The DNA here is from genome assembly GCF_011397635.1 of Epinephelus fuscoguttatus. Taxonomy (NCBI): domain Eukaryota; kingdom Metazoa; phylum Chordata; class Actinopteri; order Perciformes; family Serranidae; genus Epinephelus; species Epinephelus fuscoguttatus. Next base: position 39,179,029 of record NC_064761.1, read on the forward strand.
CATGACAAGAGGAAGTCAAAGGGTCGAGCCTTTCAAAGCGAATGCATCATTTCTCTATGAAGACAAACTCCCTTACCCGTTCAGATCCCAATTATGTTCCAAACACAAAAACATACTGTAATGGTGGATTTCTACTCTAAATACACTTGTATTTTATTAGCATTTCTTTTAAATTGGGATACTTAATGTGTTATTTTTATGTTTCTGCTCTGAGTATTTCAGAAACTACTCATCTGCTGGGATTTTCACACACAACCATCTCTAGGGTTTACAGAGGATGGTCCCAAAAAGAGAAAATATCCAGTGTGCCAAAATGCCTTGTTGATGCCAGAGGTCAGAGGAGAATGGCCAGACTGAGATGACAGAAAGGCAACAGGAAGTCAAATAAGCACTGGTTCCAACCAAGGTCTGCAGAAGACCATCTCTGAAGCAACAACACCTTGTCCAACCTTGAAGCAGATGGGCTACAGCAGCAGAAGACCACACCAGGTGCCACTCCTGTCAGCTAACAACAGGAAACTGAGGCTACAGTTCACACAGGCTCACCAAAACTGGACAATAGAAGATTGGAAAAACGTTGGCTGGTCTGATGAGTCTGGATTTCTGCTGCCACATTCAGATGGTAGGGTCAGAATTTGGTGGTCATAAACAGCCTAAATATCAAACAGCAGCAACAGTTATTCTCTGAGGCTCAGTTGGGTAGGGGGTATACTTTGTACCGACCTAACACCTCATCATTTTAATTTCTTCTCACCTAAAGGTAATATGCCCAAAAAAATTATAAAACAAGAAAAAAGGATTTCCAAATGTCTGTGGCTTTTCACGTCTTCTTAAAATCACAACATCTCAACCAACACTGAATAAAGCTCTCAGAGTAATTACTACTCTCTGACCTCTTTCTCTTCACCTTCAGCAAAGCCATTGTTCAGTTTCGGCATTATTTTAACACTCTGACAGCTGTATCCAAAAACTCTCTTTTGACGTGAGTAGGTAGGACGCTCTCTTTATTAAGACAATTAGAGAGCTGAGAGCTGCACAGAACAATGCAGACAAAGATGTATTCTGCAGGGTGTCTATCAGACACTCACAGTTTGTGCTTTAAAGACCTTTTCAAGATTATTTTAACCAAATTTTAGACATATTTTGGGACAAATCATATTTTTTTATTCAAGTATTGCAGGTCAGTGTAAAGGTAAATATACATGTCCCTTGTAGACATACGTTTTAAGCAGGAATATGGTTATTAGAGTGAGTTAAGTTAATGAGAAATGTTGACTTTCCCTATAAACTGTATATAACTGCAGTTTTAAAGCCTCGACTTCGACATCTCGGCCACCGCCATCTTAGTTTATGGAGCTTGAGGGGACAAGTTTGGACAAGAGGGTAGAGCTGTGGATCTGACTCACTTACATTTGCATAACTTTGGGCAGCAATAAAATGTAAACAGGTGACTTATAAAAAAAAATTCACCCCCTGTACAGTTGTCATGGATGTTAAAATCAGCTATAAAGACCAAAACCATTGTTGTACTATGGATGTAAACATGTTTATTTCTGCTGTAATGTCGGACATTTTAACATGGTGGTCTGTGGGGATTGACTTGCTCCTGGAGCCAGCCTCTAGTGGCCATTAGAGGAACTGCAGTGTTTGGCATTTGCATTGGCTTCATTTTTCAGCCTCGGAGGTTGCCGCTTTACTTTCATGCAGGAGAGCTTGACTCGTTTTGACAAAATTAAATTTGATCAATTAAATAAGACCTCACAATTTCAAATGTAGGACTATTTAATGACTTTTAAGGGTTAATATGATATTAAAGCAGCTGTGCGGAACTTTTTACCATTCATAAAACTGTCGCTAGTTTGTATCACCCCCCCTTGAAGTTCCGCATATTTATTTGAACCCAACAGCGACTAAAAAGCCTTTCTCTATATGGCTATTTAGCGTAGCCTGGCTCGGGTCAGACACAGCGGAAGTCAGCAAACCAGAATACGGCACCCATAGGCGGAAGTAAGTCTGCACGCCCACAGCGGCCCGCAGCCATTAAACCACAGAAGAAGAAGGAGCCGTGTTTACGAGTAGGATTAAGAAACAGGCTAAATGACATGTAGTAGGGAGTAGTCTCTTGTACAGTAGGTGGTGGTATGCACCTGGAAGTTGTTTGTGATCCGCCAATAAATTGAGAGAAGAAGAAGAGCCGTGTTTACAGAGAGTGTTCTGCGAGTAAGCGGTACGCAACGGGCATTGCTGAACACATAACAGTTTTACCAGATGTATCTATAAGGACTTGGCTGTACTTGCGATGTCATGGCGGATAAAGAAGGAGCACCATCTAAAAGAAGAGAACAGAAGAACAGAAGAAGGCTAAACGGGACAGTGGTAGGGCTCGAGCCCAAACGCGTGTAAACCTCGGTCGGGCATTCACCAAGTGGAGAGAGCTGAGAGATTTGAAAGGTTTTAAAACTGATCCCGAGTTGGCCCTTTTCCTAATCAACAGGTATGTAATTTTTGATTTTATTTAGAGACTATACCGCAACTTGTTAGACGTTGTTTCACTTCAATATATGACGACATGGAATTTATAAGCAAGCTAAATGTAACGTTAACTGATGTGAACCGCTTTTGTCTAGTAACGTTACAACAAACGCCACAAAATTATCTGTGACTGTGACCATGAACACAAATATACAGCAGGCAGTTGTCCTCAGTTTATAAGAAATTCAGAGCTACACCAGAACATTTATGATTTTCCTTTCGCTCTCCAAAACAAATGCATGTGGTAACTGCCGGCTGCAGTCGAGATTTTACGACACCAGGCTGTGGGTGTCATACCGCTTCGACCAAAGGGGGCGCTATAATCAACGAAAACGTAAAGTTCCGCACAGCTGCTTTAATAGTTTTGCGATATTTTATGTGGCGATATTTTATTGACACACAGACACCAAGTATCAATCTTTTTTATAGACATTATTACTTTTTGCAAATACACATTTTAATACAATTTTTGGTGGTAGAATTATTAAAAACATTTTCTTTTTTTCCCCGTCCACTAGATGGTGCTGATGATTTTTTTTCCTGGTGAGGTCAGCAGAGGTCTCAGGCAGCGGGATTTGGCAGGAAGTTCATCCAAACAAAGATGGAGGCACCAGAGAAAGAAATCAGAACGTCTGGACTTATTTTAAATTTTTAAACACAGAAGGAAAGGAGGACTTATGACACATGCGATTTGCAAGCAGTGACATATGAGAATAAAATACTCTGAACATGAGGGCCCATCTCACACTCCACCGTCCAGAGCTACGTTAGCCGCTGACGGTCAAGCTAACGCTACACCCGCTCCGCCAAAAAATCAACCAACACTGGACACACTTAGCTTGACAAAACTACCATCCAACTCAGAGAGAGCTGAGAAAATAACAGTCCATCATGTTCTTCATGTGCAAAGATCTGTGTCCATACAGCGGTGTTAAAAGCGAAAGCTTTTGTTACATGCTAACAACACTGGAACTCAGGTATATGACTCCGTACTGTTTTTTCACATCGTATCATGGGTCCTCTGGCGATTCCCACCCCTTGACTGCTGCAGTGCAACTAGATCCATCACTTACACCTTCATGCTTTAATAAGATGCAATAAGAGTCCACTGAATTGTTGTTAACACATGAAAATATATATAAATAATTATATAAAATGGCAAAGTAATTACTTTGAGCTAACATTAGACTGGTTGTGCAACAGTGCAAAGTTGCTGACCGGTTGGCACCTCGATTGTCTGTCCCGAATGGGTCACTCAAGTTCACCGTTAGTCTGCCTGCCCGTCTGTTGGCATGGCAACAGGATATAATGAGGCAAAATTAATGCTCTTTCTCGTTGTAGTCCGAGTGCAGTCATGATGCCTTCGTCACTTTGATAACACTTTCTCCTGCTTTTCCAACTGAGCCATGTCTATGAATGATGGGTCTATGAATTGCCCAGAGAAGTGTGAAACATCTCTATTCTGTGGGCGCTCAACCAGACAGCATTTTGTTCATAAACAATCCTACACACCTCTTATATACGATCTTGAGGTCCCTCCACTCTAGAAAGCTGCACATTTTGGGCTTTCGAGCCAGGACCGTCTGCACCAACTCCCTGGTGATCTTCTTTTTCTCCTTATCAGACAAAGGCACGTACCACTTCTGAAGCCTGAGCTTGCCTTGTCGGCTGAATAGAAGCATGAACTGCATCTGAAATGAAGAGGGGAAAAAAGAACAGAGGAGCTGTGAAACACAATGAGAGATGAGAGGAAGGGGTGGGTGGTAAAAGACATCTGCGGAAAAAGACAAAGAGCCTTCAAACGAACTCATCTAATCACTTTTCATTTAAAACCAGATGTCGATATCAAGAGCCAGAGTGATTCTGACAACTTGAGCCAAACTGAGGAAACTATTAGGGACTGTTCCTTAATTTTGAGGGGGGGGGGGTGCAAAAAGGAGGGAGGTATTTCAAATCATTTAGGGACTTATGTTTTTATTTTTCAGCTTAAGGGAGGGGCATACAAATTTAAATGTTGTATTTAAAAACAAAACAAAAAAAACATTGAACTGAACCTGCAGGCTTATGTTTTCTGTAAAAATAACCCAAAGTACACCAGTTATAATAGCTAAATACTGTACAAACAGAAATTATCATTGGGTTTTCAATTTTATGACAGTCCTTGGACACATTATGTGAGACGAATGCTTCTGTCAGGAAAAAAAACATGACAAATCTGAGCTTAAAATACTGATATTTAATCAAAATCACTTTATTCTACATTGTATTTACAATTTGGCCAAAAATAAACTGTTTGGATGAAGTTCAAACATCACAGAGTACGTTTTTAAAATATGATAAACTAATTTATGGCTAGGACAGTTATGCATTTTCTGATGGTCACTCAGGGAGGCTCAAGGAAAATATCTGTAGCTTCGGAGATGGTTGCAAAAAAATAAAAAATAAATCAAAATAAAGAAACACAGTCACACCCCTCCTCTGATAAGTAAAGAACAGTCCCTTATTGTATGACATGTGGCAGGTGCTCAGGAAATTAGCAAGACAAATTACATTTAATCAAGTCAATCAAACAATCTCAGGAAATTCATGACAGCATTCATGTAATAACTTCATACATAATGTCAGTATCATAGTGAGTTGTTAAGCTATTTGCGTGTTGGTGTGCTGCCATGTGTTTTTGATAAACAGCGCACCATTTAACTTCAAATTCAGCCTGGACAGTTAAACAGAGACAATATCTCTAATGTTTTTAATTCAAGATACACTGTAATAAATAACATGTGACTGTCATTAAAAGCTCTCCGCAATAAACCCCAAAACATGACTGAAATCGTCATCTCGTCTTTTATCAACACAACCTAACGGAAGTACCGCTAACACCGTTATTCAGCGGTTAGCATTAGCCTCCTCAACTACCGCCTAGCTTGCTTAAAACACGACACGCGACCGAGTGTGTAAAAACATTTTAATATAAAACACGAAATAAAACACGCTAAAAACTACTTACCTTGATTAACAACACTGTATTCGCCTCTGAAGAAATGAACTACCCACCCTGAAACATACACAGCCACTTGGTATCAAGCTTCTGATTGGCCAATGAGGCGCTCACAGCGTTGTTCATTGGCTTAGATATTTTGGTATGCTCCGCCCATCCATGCCTCTAACTCGAGATCGCAGATGTGATTGGCTGATACACGCATCAATCAAGCCACAAGAAACCAGATGGTTCCGCACATTAAAACGTCATCAGCGGAGGCATCAGCTGAATGTTTAAATGGAGGCGGTTTGTAGTTTTATCAGTTTGAAGATGTAAATGTAGGACTTTAAAAGGCCAGATAGTGTGTTTGATATGGCTTCTGATGGTGTACACATCACAATATATAGACTCATATCATATATTTATAGAAAAGGAAAATAACACAAAAAAGCTAAATTTCTAAGAAGTAAGAGAAGATAGTGGTAAGATGGAACAAATAAATATAAACAAATATAAAGTGAGTTCCCTGAGCTTTTGTTTGGTAAGCATTTTTCATTTCTCCTAGCATTTTGGGATCAGTAGGATCTGATAATTATAAAAAACTAAGCATTGTTTTTGATCAGGAATCAGAATCAGAAATACTTTATTGATCCCAGAGGGGAAATTATTTATGTTACAGGTGCTCCTTGCAAGAGAGGAAAGATACGTGAAAATATAAGAAATTTAAACAATAGTAATAACAAATATATAGTTAAATAAACAGGAATTATTAACAAACATAAACGTAAATAAATATATATATATATTGTAAGCTGAACAAGATTATTTACACAAACAGAATATATACAGTCAGGGTGAATGGGGTTTTTGCACAAGTTACATTGGATTATTGCAGTGTGTGGAAAAAGTCTCAGGGCCACTCAGAGGGAGGAGTTGTACAGTTTGATGGCCACAGGCAGGAATGATTTCCTGTGGCGCTCAGTGATACATCTTGGTGGTATGAGTCTCCCACTGAAAGTACTCTTGTGCCTGACCAGCACATGGTGGAGTGGGTGTGAGACATTGTCCGAGATAGTTTATAGCTTAGACAGCATCCTCCTCTCTGACACCACCATCAGAGAGTCACACTCCGTTCCCACAATGTCACTGGCCTTGCGGATCAGTTTGTTGAGTCTGTTGGCGTCCGCCACCCTCAGCCTGCTGCCCCAGCACACAGCAGCATAGAGGATAGCACTGGCCACCACAGACTCATAGAAAATCCTGAGCATAGTCCGGCAGATGTTGAAGGACCTCAGTCGCCTCAGAAAATAGAAACAGCTCTGGCCCTTCCTGTAGAGAGCGTTAGTGTTCTTAACCCAGTCCAGTTTATTGTCAGTGTGTACCCCCAGGTACTTATAATCCTTCACAATGTCCACACTGACCCCCTGGATGGAAACAGGGGTCACCGGTGTCTTGGTCCTCCTCAGATCCACAGCCAGTTCCTTTGTCTTTGCCATGTTGAGCTGCAGATGGTTCTGCTCACACCATGTGACAAAGTTATCCACAACTGCCCTGTACTCATCCTCATCACCCTTGGTGATACATCCAACTATAGCAGAGTCATCAGAAAACTTCTGAAGATGGCAGGTCTCAGTGCAATAGCTGAAGTCCGTGGTGTAGAGGGTGAAGAGGAAGGGAGAGAGGACAGTCCCCTGCGGGGCCCCAGTATTGCTGACACACAGCATTGCAAGCGCACATACTGTGGTCCACCTGCATTGCTGTCAGCTTGTCACCCAGTAGAGCTGGACGCATGGTGTTGAACGCACTAGAGAAGTCAAAAAACATGACCCTCACAGTGCTCGCTGGATTATCCAAATGGGCGTAGGCACAGTTGAGCAGGTAGATGATGGCGTCCTCAACTCCAAGTCATGGTTGATAGGCGAACTGGAGGGGGTCCAAAAGTGTCTTGACCATGGGCCGGAGCTGCTCCAAGGCGAGTCTCTCCAGGGTCTTCATGATGTGGGAGGTCAATGTCACGGGTCTGTAGTCCTTGGAGCCACTGGGACGCGACGTCTTTGGCACAGGAACGAGGCAGGAAGTAGTTCTTGAACTAAATCATGTCTGCATATGGGACATTAGCTGTATTTTTAATAGCCCCAAGTGTGTCATAAAGTACGAAACTGATTATTCCAGTGTCCAAACACTGTTGTGCAAAAACTAAACTGTAATTTGTTCATTTTGTAATTCTTAATGAATTTTCCATCCTCCATACTCCAAGCTTAGAATGATCTTTTTGTCTTTAGAAACAGTCTGTCACACCTTATTGGCCTGTGTGAAATGCTGCAATAATAATGAGATGGCTGCCATCTGGTTGATACATGGATTCGTGTATTATGCTCTTACTACCACTAGCACAAAACAGTGTCCACAAACAAGGACAACAGGTCTAATTTAAGCAGAATGAATAATATGGTGGCAAAGCCAAAATGTGAGGACGCAGGGTCAAACAAAAAAATAATTTAGAAAATACATACAGTATATATTAGGGTAGAGCTGAATAGATGAAACAAGTATCCTGTGCAGATAATGAACTTTTTCTGAGTACGAGTATCAGGTGAGTAAAATGTGTCATTACCCTCATTTGGATAGCTATGTTTTATCTGTTCGATCCACCCATCCATCCAGACGTCCCCCTCCCCAGCAACGCTTTCCAGCTCCTTCTGAGGGACCCTAAAGTGTTCCCAGGCCAGATTGGATATGTAATCCCTCCAGCATGCCCCGGGGCCTCCTACCAGAGGGACATGCCTGAAACACCTCTAACGGGAAGCACCCAGGAGGATCCTGATCAGATGCCTGAACCACCTCAACAGGCCTTTATGCCGAGCTCCCGCCGTATGTTCAAGCTCCTTACCCTATCTCTATGGTTGAGCCAAGCCACTTTTCGGAGGAAGCTCATTTCGGCTAGTTTTATCAGTAATCTCGTTCTTTCAGTCACTACCCAGAGCTCATGACCACAGGTGAGGGTTGGGACGAAGATAGACCAGTCTTCACCACAACGAGCTGGCACAGCACTCCCATCACTGCAGATGCTGTGCCAAACCACTGATCCATCTCACACTCCATTCTACCCTCACTCGTGAACAAGACCACGAGATACTTAAACTCCTTCATTTGGGGCAGTAACTTTCTTCCAACCTGGATGGGGCAATCCACAATTTTCGGCAGAGAATCATGGCGTCAGACTTCGAGGTGCTGACTTTCATCCTGACCAATTCACACTCGGCTGCAAACCACCCCAATGCATGCTGGATGTCACGGTGACAAAAAGACCCACACGACCAAGAAAGACACAAAATTACCTCAATAAAATGAAAAATTAGTTCAAAGACACACAAAGAAAAATTATCTACATAAAAGACTAAATTAGTTCAAAGAGACCCAAACGACCATAAGAGGACACATAAGACGAAAAAAGACACAAAATTATCTCAGTAAAACACAAAATTGGTTCAGAGACACAAATGACATCAGAGACCCAAACGACCACAAAAAGACACAAAAGTACCTCAGAGAGACCCAAATGACAAAAAGACACAAAACAACCAAAAAAAGACACAAAATTATCTCAATAAAATGCAAAATTAGTTCAAAGAGACACAAAATGACCTCAGAGAGACCTGAATGACCACAAAAAGACACAAAACGACAAAAAAAGACACAAAGTTATCTTAATTATACACAAAATTAGTTAAAAAAGACACAAAACAACCTCAGAGACACACAAAACAACCGCAAAAAGACACAAAATTACCTCAATAAAACAACAAATTACCCCAATAAAACACAAAATTAGTTCAAAGAGACACAAAATGACCTCAGAGACACCTAAACGACCACAAAACGACCATAAAAGACACAACGTGATCTTAATAAAACACAAAATTAATTCAAAGAGACACAACATGACCTCATAGAGACCCAAACGACCAAAAAAGACATCAAATGACAAAAAAAGACAAAATTAGTTCAAAGAGACACAAAATGACCTCAGAGAGACCTAAACAACCACAAAAAGACCCAAATGACCACAAAAAGACAAAATGACCTCAGTAAAACACAAAATTAATTCAAAGAGACACAAAATGACCTCAGAGAGACCCAAATGACAAAAAGACACAAAACAACAAAAAAAGGATACAAAATTATCTCAATAAAATGCAAAATTAATTCAAAGAGACACAAAATGACCTCAGAGAGACCCAAATGACAAAAAGACACAAAACAACAAAAAAAGACACAAAATTATCTCAATAAAATACAAAATTAGTTCAAAGAGACACAAAATGACGTCAGAGAGACCCAAACAACCACAAAAAGACATGAAGTGTCCAAAACAGACACAAAATTACCTCAATAAAACACAAAATTAATTCAAAGAGACACAAAATGAATTATCTCAATATAACAACAAATCAGGCTAAATTAGCACAAAGTAACCTCAGAGAGACCCAACAACCAAAAACCACCAAAAAGTCTGTGTGTCTTCCACTTATGTAATAAAGGTGGTGGGGCCTTTGCATATCTGTGCCTCAGGGCCTGTTGTCTCATAATTTGCCTACGGGTAAAAAGAGTGTAGTTTGGTGCAGGAGTAGTGCCGCCTCTAAACTCCTTTAAATTGAGAGCAGGCTGTAATGTTGACAGGTGATGGCACCGCCGCCGATAAGAGTGTCGTCACTCTTGATTTATCAAGTGTAACTCTTCACTGCAGGTGCAGTACAATAGAAGAGCCTGAGGGAGGTGTCTCAGGGCCAATAAAGAGTATTAGATGAGGCCATCACAGGCCTGTGGATTACAGTAATCCAATCCTCTGTAGCGTTGAGTATCACACACTCGTCGCATTCCAGCACAGCTGAAGAGGAAGATGGAGGTCACCACTCGAAGGGCTGCTGTGTTGTTCCTCCTGCTTCTATCTCAGGGTAAGTGACTGTGCACCTCCAGGAGGGATATTATTAAATCATGACGCACTCTGTCCGCCTTAATAATCAGGAATATTCACACTGTTCTGCCTTGTGTGTCGTGTCTGTTTGTAATCATGTTAAAGTACCATATTGGCGGTTCATTATTTGTGATTCAAAGTTACTTTTTTCTCTGTATGTCATGATATTTTTTTTATTCAGCTTCCATATAGAAACATGAATCCTGCAGAATAATTAAAGATATTTTTCACGTTGACTGTCATCTTACTTTCGTCCAAATGCATGCAAACACTTCACAAATTAATTTGTGTTCATTTAATTTTATTTCCTCTCAGTTTCTTCTGCAAATTTTTGGTTTTAGCGTTCACATTTTCCTCCATTTGCTTCTACATTTCATGCATCTTTTGATACGGCACAGCCCTGATCGCTGTTCACTCACAGGAGGTAAGAGCCTGATAATTACTGGCCTGGAAGAATTTGTGATTTGAACTCTGGATTAACTCGTCCCCATGTGTCCTTTAGGAGGAGGAGGCCGTCCAGGAGGAGGAGCTGCAGGAGGAGGACCAGCAGGTGATCGAGACATTGACATCAAACGTCAAAGCCTGCACCTGCGACTGCGAGTCTGCTGATTCACCCACACGTTTCCCCACTGTCATCCCACCTGTCCTGGCGACCTCACCCCTGCCCCCGCCACCTAAGGGTCACCCAATGACCTGCATGCCAGGTGAGGACGCCAACCCGGTCACGTGACCTGGGTTAAGTTGTGGTCCCCAGTCTCTTTCACTCATGAGGATGTTGGACATCTGATAAACTAGGCCAGAAGAAAAAGAGTGATTATGTGAAGGACAGCGACAGCAGGAGACATCACACATGTAAAGATTAATGACAGGCAGCTTCGTATCCTGTGGATGTTTTAGGTGTTTTGGGCACACAGAGAGCTCCAGCTGGTGTGATGGATCACACAGCTGATGGTCGCTGGCTGCGTCTCTACATGCTCTCAATCTAATCTTGGCTCAGTCCCTGCATCTCCGCAGCGGTGCACAATCACCTTCCACTATGATCCTGACAATATTCAGCCGTGCTCTTCCTCACTCAGATGCCTTGTTAGGATAAAAACAGTTTGGGGTTAAGAAATGAACAACTGTGAAGAAGAGGCCTGGAACGACAAACGCTGTAAGGTAATCTCATTACCTGTGCAGGAATGTGATGAGCAGATTAGGGAGCCCAAAATAGGGCGTGCCCTTCACCTAATAGCATGATACTGGGCAAAGCAGCACACATCAGATGATGCCTCCGCCATCGTCTTCCACCTTATCACGCAATCCTTCGCAGTATCAGATCTTAGTTTAAGCTAAATCACCAGCTGTTCACAATTCATTATCAGAGGAGGAAATCCTGATGTGATTCATTATACTGACCTAGTTTTATTTTAGGCTGCATGAACTGGATTTATTTTGTATGTGCACCCAAATCCTGTGTCAACTTTTTAACTTTTTTTTTTTCTTTGGCATAACGGCATTCAGATACTGTATTCATCTGGAGGAGTTAATAAGCTGTGTGAAATTAAAAGGGGCCTGTTTCAAAATGTATACACGTAAAGGCCAAGACACACCAAACTAACAAAAACTAGTGGCGACAAAGGCCGACTGTTGTGCCGCCTCTCATCACCTGTGTCTCAGCCAACAAGTGGCACACAGCAAAGACCACAGCCAATGGCTAACTAGCACATACATTCTGCATCCGCGTGAGAGGAAATAACTCTCAACACCAGCAGGTGGCGGTAGTCGTTGCATTCGGTGCATTTGTCATTCAAAAAGAAAAACTATAAGACCAACAGGACAGATTCAAGACACGAGTTAGCCAGTTAGCACACTGACAACACAACTTGGTGTTGAAAGAACAAATGATATTTACCGTGCATGTATGCAGATGATGACCTGTTGTTGTTATCCTGACGGGACTTTGGCCAAATGGCCTACGTGACTTCAATCATGGTTTGGCGTAGTTCTGGCTAAATTAGGAGAATCCATTGTTCTCGGAACCGGGTCTCTGAATGGCAGGAAGTAACACTTGGGGAGCTCCTACAGTACCGACAATGCTTGTTTGTCACACGCTATAAATTGTCATGATGTACCAAGTCTCTGGCCGCTTAAATGTGCAGCTCCATGTCTGAGCCTCTCTTATTTTAAGTCTTGTTTATGCTTCAACACTGCTAAAAAAATAATCTGACCTTACTCTACAGTGTGTGTTTGAAGGATATATCCAGGATGTCAAACTGACTCAGCAGCAACAACAGGTTAAAAAGACAAAGATAGTTAGAAGCTAAAGCCGAACTATAGGCTACAGATCACAGTGTAAAAGTGAACCACCACATCACTGCTGATCGCCACACAAGACAATGAATATAAAGGGAAACTTTGCTGATATTGAACCAGCTGTGTGGCATCACAGTGTGTGCAGATGCCAGCGCCCAGACCTCCACTGCTGGACAGGCAGGGATCTCCAGGGGAAATCTAACAACGTTCATCTGCACACAATGTGATGACACACAGCTGGTTGAATATCAGCAAAGTTTCCCTGCTTCCCTTCACTGGTTCCTGTACAGCAGGGTCGGTCTTTGTTTCACTGTTACAATCATTAAACAGCAAAAGCAGCATGTGTATACATTCAGTAGGCTATATCTTCAGTAGCTAGCTAGCTAACCCTACACTTTTCAGGGTCTGATTCTGGTTTTGGAACAGGGAAGAAACGTATATCTTTTCCCAACACCAAAAATATTAAGCCCAGACTAAATCAAGTCTGAGGCAATTCTCTTCATTTATTAATAACTAAACTCTTATCTACCACTTGTTTTAATAGCTTACCGATTAAAACGTTTGAATGTCCTCCACAGAATGTCCTTACCACAGAGCTCTGGGCTTTGAATCTGGATCTGTGTCCTCAGACCAGATCAGCTGCTCCAATCAGGACCAGTACGCCGGCTGGTACTCCTCCTGGCTCCCCAACAAGGCTCGCCTTAACAACCAAGGCTTTGGGTACGTCATGACCACACAGATCTTCTTTTTTTATTATCATTGCTGTGAACATACTACAACAAAAGCATACATGTGGACGTTTGTTAGGTGTGCATGGCTCTCCAAGTTTAACGACCAGCATCAGTGGATCCAGATCGACCTGAAAGAGGTCAGTGTGGTGTCTGGTATCCTCACCCAGGGCCGCTGTGATGCCGACGAGTGGATCACTAAATACAGCATCCAGTATCGCAGTGTGGAGACACTCAACTGGATCTATTACAAAGACCAGACAGGAAACAACAGGGTAAGTACACAGAAGAGCGGTCAGTGTTATCTCAAAGTTAGTTTCAGCCATAATCTGGACTTTGGTTTTCACCTCTGTTTGGTGTTTAATCAGTCAATCTAATCAACCTCAGAATATCATATGGGATCAACGAGTTATACTAAATACAAATAAACTAGATATCTATATAGTTACAGATTATGCCACGGCCATAGCCAATATTGGGGGGGACCAAATCTGCCAGGGGAGCTGGGGCACCACTCCCCGTCCCCAGAGGAAATTTCAACATTTGACGAATCATTTTCTATTATGTTATTTTATTAATCATGAGCAAGTACAGCTATATGGTATACTATACACATGCAATAACAAGCGGAGCGCTCCAGCCCCTGCCCTGGTTCCCTCGTCAAAAAGCCTGTGGGATTTTTCCACTGGATCTTGAATTATTGCAGAAAATAAGCTCTGTGAAAAACAAATGTTTATGATATTAACATAATCTTCACAGCTGAACACCACTTTTAGGATTTTTTAAGCTTAAATGCAATCGCCAGAAGTAAAAAGCTAACGTTAGGCTGCGGTTGCATGTCCCAACCACAACGATACTATTAAGCAACGCTCGCTGTGATGACGTTTTGTAGTCTCACTTAGACACTTGTTAGCAACTGCCTAAAAGCTTCAAAATTCCCAAGTTGGGTATTTAATATGTCATGCAATATAATCACAGACCTTATTTCAGCCTCTAACCCAAAACCCCTTAAAAAAAGACAAACCCGCAGACTTTGAGACGAGGGAACCGTGAGTGCAAAAATGCTGACTCATCTTCAGGTTTTGAGACTCAATCTTGGGGGCCTCTATTTGGAATTAATAAAAGCTGCTACTGTCTACAGAAATTACACATGCATAAATGACACTTTCCACAGACTTAATGTGGGCTTTATGACAAACTGAATGTAAAAAGACATTAACATTAGTTGAATACGCCCATGCGCCGTGTTCTGCTAGGTTATGGCAACACCACTTGGACAAACCACATGCAGACCTGCAGTTCACTGTAATATTTGTGTTCACACCAAACGCAACGCAAATTTTCGCGTTGTTGTGTTACTCAAGCGAGTTTGAACACTGAATGTTTTGTGTTGACTGCATACTCACGTCATACGCACGTGAAATTGCTGAATAAGTGAATGAACTTCGGCCGTACATCCTTGGTGACTTATGTCCCTGGAAGATCTCAGTGGTGATTGGCTATATTGCGCACAAATCACTTGCTAAATTTCAGATTTTTCAACTTTCAACGTAGCTTTCAACAAAGCATGACGTGAAATCACGCTACTCGCTTCATTCACCCTGCTTACTTCGTGTATTTCGCATCATCGACATTGCGTCCATCTGGCGGGAATTCGCGTCTTAACATTGACTTTACATGCCACTCGCACGAATTGTGCTATTCTTCTCCGATGTGAACATAACGTAATACTATAGCCAGTAGTTGTACTAATAGCTCTTTGTCAAGTTTATTTATGACTATGGTTATATCAGCTACTGAGTATTTCAGACAGCAGTGTGCGGTTACCTATCGGAGAATAGCATTTTTAGCATATTTGAACAATGGGGTGGATGTGCCACCCCTCCCCCAGTACATATTATAATTACTGTCTTGATTTATGCCCTCGAATGGTGCAAAAATCAGTTTCCTGTCTTGGTCCAACCAACAGTTTTACTATGAAAGTGGATCCTCATGAAGAATGAAGTGAAGGTAAAGAGACATCAAGAGAAGTCATCTTGAATATCTTGACATGCGTGTTCACTTTCTACCCTTCAGGTCTTCTACGGGAACTCTGACCGCTCCTCCACCGTACAGAACCTGCTGCGCCCACCCATCGTAGCTCGGTACATCCGCTTGCTGCCGCTGGGCTGGCACACCCGCATCGCCGTGAGGATGGAGCTGCTGATGTGCATGAACAAGTGCTCCTGAAGTGCACACAGCCTGCTTTGTCCTCACTGTCCATCCTTCCCCTGCCAACCTGCAGCTTGCCAAAAGGGGACATCGGTCCAGCGACAAAAGATCCATCATGTTACTTTGTTATGACCTTCATCTCTATGATGAGGCTCACAGCAAACTAAGTCTGGGAAGGTGGACATGTTTGATGCACTATTTATCTGTCTTGAAGTCTGTATTGTTTAATATGTAAATACAAAATTGGACACCTCAGTGAATACAGGGATTCAAGTTTTAAATTCCAATTTGGAGGCCTGTTACGGTCAATAAAACTACAGGAGTACATGAAAGATTTGTTTACTCATTACTGTCTTTGAATCACAGACGAACACTATAATAAAAGATTCTACAGGTAAAGTTTGAAATCAAATGAGTTTGTTTTATTTGAGATTTACCGTTACATATGTAAACATGAATATTCTAAAATTGTTAAGCATTCATTTGTGGGTTTATGCTCTCATGTAAATGCTCTGTTGAAAAAAAAAGCAGATAAACACTGACTATGCTACTAATTTGTGTCTGTAGTAAAAGCACAAACGTAATACTTGATTTCATTTAAACAGTTGATAAACATCTTCTGTTATAAATATTACCAAACAAGTAGTCACACATCAGTATTAATATAATACACAGTGCTCCTTCTGCAAAACAATAATCCAAAGAGAGAACTGTATTGTGTCAAGTACAGAGTGTGCACGGTCCTTACAGATGCACAATACACAATACGATACGGTGATGTTTGGACTCAGTGCGTAACTGTGGGAGCCTCAGGCCCCATGTTTCAGTCTTCACACACTGTGCACATGATGAACATGAAGTGAGGAAGAATTTACAGAGTCAGGGCAATATTGCTGAGCCATACAGTCTCTTCAAAGTGCAACATTAAAAAAAGCTTAGGATTTATTTTTGCCAAGCTACTTTCATGGCACTTTATCCCAGACAGAAAACAATGTTACAGTGCAGAGCTTCTGCCCCCACTGTGGTTCGGTATTAAATTTTTCTCATAAGCTTGTCCCAGGTGGTTCAGTGTGTGCAATCAGATAAAAAAATACACGAGTACAGTGATTCCCAACCAGGAGGTACATGTAGTCCAGGGGGTACTTCTGCAGATGGGTTATGGAGAGACTTTAGAGTAACAGAAGTAATTTAATCTGAACATTAGTTCATGTTGCTATTAAGAGCATGTGTAAAGTTAGCAAGCAAGCGCTAAAGTCAAAACAGTTCGCTCAAAGCAATGAATTAATTGTCAAAATATTTAACTAATGCGAATGTAATGAACAAATGGTGAAAAGCTAAAAGAAACAGATGATGAGCTACTAAAATACTGTAAACCTTTGCACATCCTTTAAAACAGGGATAGTCAACTTGTTTCGCCTGGGGGCCAGGGGCCAGTTAATAAACACACTAATATTTATCAGTTTAATAAATTGCCTATTTTCAACCTGTCAACACTGGGTGTTATTACTCATCTTTCAGTGGCAAATCCTTATCTACATTCAAGGCACAAAAAACTTCCCAGTATAAATCATTGTATTTTAATTGGTGGGCCACCCGACACCCTATCACTGGCCAAGTTAAATTATTATTGCCCAAAAATATATTTTTGCACATTCCTGCCTGCTCCTTCATTTAAAACAGTTACGCTGTACATATTTTTTAACTGTATTTTTTCATTGCAATTTCTTTAATATTCTACAAGTATTATTTGGTCTATGATTCTTGTCAACCTCTCTCTAAACACCAAAGTAGATTCCTTGTACAGTATCTGAAAACCTACTTAGCAATTAACTGGGCTGTGAATCTGAACAACAGTTAAAATAGGTAGCCAAACAGTTAAAATAGGTAGCCAAAAATATTGGGGAAATGGTTAAAAATGCTAAATGTAACAGATGAACGGCTGAATTAGTGAGCTTTAACAGTTGTAATGTTAGCTAGCAAAAGTAACAGATGGTGAAAAAACTAACATACAAGGATTAACAGTTAAACTAGAAAGATAAATGTAGTGGCAAATTGGTTGAACTAGCTAAACGTATTAAACAACCTGTTCAGATAAGTAAATGCGGTAATGGATAAACTGAAATAAAGCTGAAATAGATTAGCCTGGTTCCAGACCATAGACCCCGCCCACTCAACTGGAGCTTCAGTCTGACACTCAGGCTAGAAATAGATAGCTAGAAGTAGTGGACATATGACATAGTCAGCTTAAACTACTGTGGAAACAGTTATAAATGCTAAATGTAATAGATAAAAGGTTGAAATAGTAAGCTAAAACAAACAGTAGTGATAGCAAAGCTAGCATAAATGTAACCGAAAAATATAAATGTATGGACAAACAGTTAAAATGGTTAGCTTAAAGTGGTGGCAACGTGGTTGAACAGGTAAAAGTCACAATAAACTGATAAACAGTTAAAATAGGTAATAGATAAACAGTTGAAATAGTCAGCTAAATGAAAAAAAAAATAAATGGTTGAAATGGTGAGCTAAAACAAAGTTGTAATAGTTAGCTAGTGTGAAAGTAACTGACAAATGATGAACAAGCTAAAAGAAATGGATAAACAGTTAAAAAGATAGCTAAAAGTAACTGTTATAGGCCTATGGATGAAATATTCAGCTCAAAGTATTGGGGAAATGGTTGGAACTGCTAAATGTAATGGATAAATGGTTGAAATACGGAGCTAAAGCAAACATTAATAGTTAATGTTAGCTAGCAAGCTATAAACAAATGGTGAAACAGCTATAAGGAATGAAAACAGTTGAACTGGTTATCTTAACAGTAGTAGCAAAATGGTTAGAATAGCTAAGTAATGAACAAACTGTTCAAATAGTTAATTAGGTAAATGTGGTAATGAATAAACAGTTGAAATAGCTACACTAGAATGATATCCAGTTTGCAGCCTACCATCTCCCTCATTCTACGTGAATGCAGCATAGATGGTTGAATAGTGATCTAAAACAAACGGTAATACTTAGCTAGAATAAGAATAATGGACAAATGCTAAAAAAGCTAAAAGAAATGGTTAGAGTTCTGCTAGTTAGCTAAAAGAAGTGGTAAATTGGTTGGAATAGCTAACACTAATGTTATAAACTGTTCAAAAAGTTAAATGTGGTAACGGATGAACAGCTGAAATAGCTAGCTAAAAGTAATACAGTAGAAATAGTTGGCTTAAGGAACAGGGGCCAGTGGTTGAAATTTCTAAATGTAATAATGAATAGTTTAACTAGTTAGCTAAAACAAATTAGAAAACAGTTTTTTAGCTAGCATAAAAATTAGCTAGCATAAAAATAACATGCTAAAGCTAAAACAAAATGACTCAGTCAGTCAAACAGTTATTGGCTGTTAATGGACAAACAGTTGAAATAGTTAGCTAAAAGTAATGGATATAGCTATAAATTGTAGTAATGACTTAACAATTGAAATAGTTAGGTAAAAGTAATGGATGAACAGTTGAAATAGTTAGCCATAAGTAATTATAAAATAATTAAAATAGCTAGCTAAAAGTAATGGATATGGCTGAAAATTGTTAGCTGAAAGTAATGACTGAACAATTGAAATAGTTAAAAGTAATGGTAAAACAATTAAAATAGCTAGCTAAAAGTAAAGGATATATGGTTGAAATGTTGAACTTCTGCCACTTTAAGATGAAGCAATACAACTATAAACACTGACAACTGAACTGTATGACAACGTTTCTATAATAATATACACTTATATAATCAATAGTGCTAGTAACATCCAGTTTATGATAAATTCAAGGAAACACATTTGAAACATGATGGATTGTGTTGATACTTGAGGTCATCGGACAGGTTTGTGGGGGGGTACGTCAGACAAAAAGGTTTGAGAACCACTGTACTTTAACACCCAGAATGGCTTTTGTGTTTCTCTAGCTGCTGTAAAAATTACTTTATAACAATGATTGGGTTTATGTTGTATGAATCAAATTTTTACAGCAGTTAAACTTTATATAATATCTATGGATGCATTTGTAAATTTATTTAACTGAGTAAACAAGTAGAACCACTTGGACGTTGCTTATGTGAAATGTTTAAGAAAGAAATGAGAAACAAACAGATTTGAATCAGTGAGGGAAGTTAGCAGAGAGAATCCTTCGGTATCAGCTTCACATGTCCCTTGACATCAACCGGATCCTTTGTTCAAAGCAAGGCAATGTATTTTTCTTCTGTAAGGGCGCTTCACACTTTTACATAAATAAACATTTCAGTAAATACTTTCAGATTAAGTTACTACCAAAAGGGTCATTGGTATAGTCTGTACAAGGAATGATTATTATGTGTGTTTAAATTGAAATGATTTAAATGTACCCATAGTTTTAACTGTATAACATTTGTTTAAAATATATATATATATTTATATATATGTGAAAATGATAATTTACACATACTGTGCATGAAGTCAGTGCCTAAATGTTAGTTAGTGCTTGGTTATGTCAGTCAGGAAACAGTAGATGCAGTGCTTCATTATACCCTACAGAGGGCGATGTAGGTTAGGATTTCTGTCAGTTTATGGCACCATAGTGTGTCTAAAATGGCTGCATTACAAAAAGACATAAAAACCTAAATATCCTAAAAAAGAACAAAGAGATTTAAGCCTTTATAGATTGTCAGTGCCAACTCAGAAAAATTGCACTACAGCTATATTTTCAAGAACAAAACTGCTTTGACTTGCAGTTGCACGTTTGAGCATCTGTAACCGGTATGACGGAGCACATCCAAAGGCAAGACAGCTCGGACGAAGAGTTACAATCCTGGGTGAGATGAACACACTGCAAAGTTACTGACATTACCAACCTCTATTGTAACAACTGATAAAACTTCATTTGTTTAGAATGCCTTAGATAGTCTTAAGGAAATACTACGCAGTAAAATGTACTATATTTCTATATTGAATAGAAACAAAAATACTTACACTTAAAATCTACACTTTATCTATCCATTTATATATATTTAATTTGTAATATATTTACTTTATAATACAAATTATAATCAGAATTACAGAAGTAATAATATAAAGTCTATCAAACATGGAAGCTTTAAAAAAAAAATGAAGACATAAAAAGGCTTTTGGCCTGTTCGCAAGCAGTGTTTAAAACTGAAGGTTTGGTATCTGTGTGTTCATGTATGTATGTGTGTGTGTGTGTGTGTGTGTGTGTGTGTGTGTGTAGTCAGCAGGTGTACTGTTACGCAAGGGACGTGTAGGAGCAACAGAGGGGAAACGGAGGAGTCTGAAGTGGATCTGAGAGCTGAACGGTGAGGGAGATCACAGAGCTGTCTCTTTCAGGTCGTTGAGGTTTGGCATACGTGACCTGGAGGGGCGTCCGAAGCCATGCCCGTTCTGGCCTCCCTTGATGCTCATTTGCTCTGGGTAGGGGTTGCCCTCGGGGCGGCCCAGGGCTGAGGAGTGCCAGCCAGACTCCAGCTGTCCAGGCAGCGGGTAGGCTGACTGTCGGCTCTTCAGCTGGGGCGTGCTGACCCCTGAGTGACCCCGGCTCTCCGTGAAACCACCTTGAGCAGATGCTGGATTAGGCAGCGGCTGGTAGCGCATGTCAGACTGTGCAGTCTGGTTGGAGGACGAGGACGAAAGGTGCAGGAGTTTGCGCAGAGATTTCAGTGGCTGACTCTGAAAAGGACACATTACAGATGAACGACATGTTCAAAATGACACGCATCAGGAAGATACTTGTATTTTTCTTTGAGACTTACAGGAGAGTGTGAATCAGACAGTTTCTCAGGTGGCCAGTCCTTGTCCCTGTCTCGGTCTCGTTCTTGGTCCCGGTCTCTGCTCTTGTCGCGGTTCCTGTGGCGGCTGCTCTGGTGACTGGAGGACCTGGAGGACTTCTGGATGACTGTGTCCACCCCTTCACCAGTAACCTTTCATACAGTGGATATAGATATATCATTTAACACGTCCATACTGACATCTTTAAACATATGACCATAATGGATCCACACAATGTGAAGGACAACAAGTGACAGACAGCATGTGCTTAAAGGGACAGTTCACCCCAAAATAAAAAACACATTTTTTTGTTCCTCTCATCTGTAGTGCTTTTATCAGTCTAGATTGTTTTGGTGTGAGTTACAGAGTGCTTAAGATATCGACCATAGAGATGTCTGCCTTCTCTCCAATATAATGGAACTAGGTGGCGTTCAGCTTGTGGTGCACAAAGTGCCAAAAAATACCTTTAAAAAACTCAACACCAATGTCTCTTTCCAGAAATCATGTCCCAGTTACTCAAGACAGACCTTGTTGTGAGCAGTTTCATGTAGGAACTATTTTCTTTCTACACCTGCCAACTGTAATACCGTGCAGAAGGAAGTGTGTATCAACTGCTAGCTCACTTAGCACCACTGAGCTAGCTAATGTTACAGCACAGCCAAGGAGGACGCCATTAGGCTTGAGCAGTATCTAGTTTTTTATACCTTCCTGAAATTTCACCAGGTATACGTTATATGACTGTATTTGTGTGCAGCGCTCCCAAACACACCACCCTCATCCCCCCAACCAACGCTTTTGCTACGTTCCACAAGCTCTCTTACACCAGAGACATACAACCATACACCTTCCCAGTTCAACCTTTCCTCTTGTTAGCTTATCGTAAAACACACTTTATTCATACTTGACAGAAACAAAATAGAACTCACAATAACCGTCTTAGCTAGTCTTGTTAGTCGTTTGGTTAGTTAGTCCATTGCACGAAGAATCACCACCTCTGGTCTAGTTGAAATGAACCCAAATTCACCCAGTTGTGAGTGAAAATATGATGTTCTGTCCCACAGTCTCTCTCCGCTGTTGCGGGTCAGCTGTTTACAGTCCTATAACATTATCCCCAAGACTGACCTCTGGTGGTGCATGATGTGCACTACATACAATACATATTGTGTCCAAAGTGATGTCCTTCTGTCTCAGTGCTGCGACTCAGGCTATCCAATGCCTCTTTTCCAAGTGGGAAACCTAAAAAATCTTACGTTGTGGTCAACTTATCTCCCATTTCTTTTGTGTGTCTTTCACACAACATGTGTCCCATTTCACCAAGGTTATGCCGCAGACAAAGACAATCAATCAATCAATCAATTTTATTTATAAAGCCCAATATCACAAATCACAATTTGCCTCACAGGGCTTTACAGCATACGACATCCCTCTGTCCTTAAGACCCTCACAGCGGATAAGGAAAAACTCCCCCAAAAAACCCCTTTAACGGGGGAAAAAAAACGGTAGAAACCTCAGGAAGAGCAACTGAGGAGGGATCCCTCTTCCAGGACGGACAGACGTGCAATAGATGTCGTACAGAACAGATCAACATGATAAATTAACAGTAATCCATATGACACAGGGAGAGAGAGAGAGAGAGAGAGAGAGAGAGAGAGAGAGAGAGAGAGAGAGAGAGAGAGAGAGAGAGAGAGAGAGAGAGATATGCAGGTAATGACAGTATCTTACAACAACATTAATGGAAGTAATAATATTATAGTTATAGTTCTGGTTACTGCGGTACAATATGTTGAAAGTATGTATTAATACCTGGCAGTATACATGTGTGACAATAATCATATGTGTATAATAACAGAAGAAGTATGACTAATGACTAATGATGGCAGCAGCAGCAGGAGGCATCTGGCGGGACCACGGCAGCAGCACAACCACACACGTCACGCTGTCCAGGCACCGCTGTGATATGAGTTAATCTGAGAGACAGTGGAGCACAAAGGCTCCGGAGAAGAAGCCGAGTTAGTGACATACAGAATGGCCGTGTTAGCTAGATTCAGTTATAGTTTTAGAGAGAGAGAGAGAGAGAGAAGGAGAGAAGGGGCCCGGTGTATTATAGAGGGGTCCTCCGGCAGACTAGGCCTAAGTCAGTTTAACTAAGGGCTGGTACAGGACAAGCCTGAGCCAGCCCTAACTATAAGCTTTATCAAAGAGGAAAGTCTTAAGTCTAGTCTTAAATGTGGAGACGGTGTCTGCCTCCCGGACCGTAACAGGAAGATGATTCCACAGGAGAGGAGCCTGATAGCTAAAGGCTCTGGCTCCTGATCTACTTGTGGAGACTTTAGGGACCACGAGTAACCCTGCGTTCTCAGAGCGCAGTGTTCTGGTGGGATAATATGGCACTATGAGCTCTCTAAGATATGATGGAGCTTGACCATTTAGAGCTTTATAAGTTAACAGTAGGATTTTAAATTCAATTCTGGATTTTACAGGGAGCCAGTGCAGAGAAGCTAAAACAGGAGAGATATGATCGCGTTTATTAATTCCTGTTAGTACACGTGCTGCTGCATTCTGAATTAGCTGGAGAGTTTTTAAGGACTTACTAGAGCTACCTGATAATAGAGAGTTACAATAATCCAGCCTTGAGGTAACAAAAGCGTGGACCAATTTTTCTGCATCTTTTCGGGTCAGGATAGGCCTAATTTTCGCAATATTACGCAGATGAAAAAATGCAGTCCGTGAGGTTTGCTTTAAATGAGAATTAAAAGACAAATCTTGATCAAATGTTACTGAGAGGTTTCTTACGGTAGTGGCAGGGGCCAGAGCAATGCCATCTAGAGAAACTATGTCATCAGATAAAGAGTCTCTGAGTTGTTTGGGGCCAAGAACAATAACTTCAGTTTTGTCTGAATTTAACATCAGGAAATTGGTGCTCATCCAAGTTTTTATGTCTTTAAGGCAATTATGGAGTTTAGTTAATTGATTGCTTTCTTCTGGCTTCATTGATAAATACAACTGAGTATCATCCGCATAACAATGGAAATTTATAGAGTGATTTCTAATGATGTTACCTAACGGAAGCATATATAGAGTAAACAGGATTGGTCCGAGCACAGGACCTTGTGGAACTCCAAAACAAACTTTAGTACGTAAGGATGGTTCATTGCGAACGTCAACAAATTGAAAACGATCAGATAAATAAGATTTAAACCAGCTTAGTGCTGAACCTTTTAAGCCAATTAAGTGATCCAGTCTCTGCAGTAGAATTTGATGGTCAATTGTGTCAAACGCCGCACTAAGATCTAATAAAACAAGTACAGAGACGAGTCCTTTGTCTGAAGCAATCAGAAGGTCATTTGTAATTTTAACTAGAGCTGTCTCAGTGCTATGATGCACTCTAAATCCTGACTGAAATTCCTCAAATAAATTATTATCCTGGAGAAAATCACACAGCTGGTCTGCGACTACTTTCTCAAGGATCTTTGACATAAAGGGAAGATTAGATATTGGTCTATAGTTGGCTAACACCTCTGGATCCAGGGTGGGCTTTTTTAGTAGAGGTTTAATTACAGCTACCTTAAAAGACTGTGGTACATAGCCTGTTAATAAGGATATATTGATCATATCTAATATATGAGTGTTAACTATAGGTAAGACCTCCTTAAGTAGCCTAGTTGGGATGGGGTCTAAGAGACACGTTGATGATTTGGATGAAGAAATCACTGCAGTCAATTCTTGAAGAGAAATTGGGGAGAAGCAATCTAAATATATATTAGATTTTACAGCTGTGTTTGAGGTTAGATAGGTACTATCTGAGGGCAGGAGGTCATGAGTTTTGCCTCTAATAGTTAGAATTTTGTCATTAAAAAAAAATGCTCTCTGTTGAGTTGTTTACAACCCTTGACGCTCCAAAATGGCAATTCGACCCACAACACACTCTGGCTATCGCAAGCGCCACGTTACCTGTAGGGCTGCCACTAACGATTATTTTCATTGTCGACTAATCTGTCGATTATTTCTTCGATTAGTCGACTAATCATTTCATCGAAAAATGTGTTAAAATGTTGAAAAATGTTGGTCTGTCTCGCCCAAACCCCAAAATTACGTCATCTAATGTCTTGTTTCGTACTCACGCCAAAGGGTTTTAGTTCACCATCATGGGAGAGTGTGTAAAGCTGCCAATATCTGAACGTAAGAAGCTGCAGTAAGAGTATTTTGGGGTACTTTTATAGAACTTTTCTATGAAAAATGACTCAAACCGATTAGTCGACTACTAAAATAGTCGCCGATTATTTTAATAGTCGATTAGTCATCGATTAGTCGACTAATCGTGGCAGCCCTAGTTACCTGACAAAGACCGATAGCCTCCCTGTATGAGAAAGATGTGCATCTGTAATTTTGACAGTACTGACTGATCACACCTTTGAGATTTTTAAAAACCCAGGTATACTAATACCACGATATGGGCCTAGTCCAGATGCCATTAATGTTTACATCTCAAGCTGCCCTGAGTACAAGCCTCTCATCCTCCATGAGTAGATTCACGCTTCCTTCTGTGTAGTGATACAGTTGGCGGGTGTAGTTTGGTAGAAAGAAAATAGTTCCTACATGAAACTGCTCACAACAAGGTCTGTGGATTATCACGACTCATCGGGTCATGATTTCTGGAAAGAGACATTGCTGATGAGATTTTCAAATGTAATTTTCGACGCTTTGAGCACCACAAGCCCAGTGCTATCTAGTTCCATTGTACTGGAGAGAAGGCAGACGTCTCTACAGCTGATATCTCCAACATTCGGCAACTCACATTTATATACATATTTGTGTGTTATCCTTCACATGTGTTAATTTACCATGGACATAATTGTGAAGTTATTTTTGGCAATAAGCCTTGTTTGGTCTCAAGTACAGTGAAGTCATAAAACTTTAAAATCATAACATGCATCTGGTGCCAGAAACTCTAAGCATTCACTGATCTGAGGAAGAGAAGAGACAACTCCTCTTCTTAATGATTGATGAAGTTTTTATAATCAATGACAAACCTAAAGCCTGCGTATTTTCATATGATCTACTCTGTATACAGCAAACACTATTTTCCACCAACTCTGAGTCTGGCTGCCTGTTTCCTCCTGGCCAGATTGCTTTTATTTGTGCTCTGTCATCAGCGCTAACCCCCTCTCAGCATCTGAACAGACTGTCATATAAAAATAGAAATGTGAGGGGAAGAAAGAGTCTCAAACACCTGTTTCATGCTGAACCATTACTGCCACTGGCAGTCAGTTTAACATGTCAAAATGTGGATGCTTTCGTATTCATCAGCTCTTTCGGTTCCTCCTCCCTCCTGAGCTACGCTGTGTAATTAAGTCATGGTGTTAAGATGCACTTTGAGGGGCAGAGAAGTTGATCAGATGCTCCTGTGTGAGAATTAAAGCTTCACGTGAGTGTAACCAGGCACACAGACTCCTAAAATCTCACCAGCTTAACCAAAGCCAGAGCGCTCTCGTTCATCCTCAGCTCATAACCAGAGACATGCTGTTAGGGCTGTGTCTGAAATCAGCGGTGACTGAACACAAAAACAACCAGCCAGATCCATTTATTGAGAGGGAAAACACACCACCTTTTATGTGGATGTCCAATCAGTGCTTATGGTAGATGTAGTTGATTAAAGCAATTAATTCCTCAAGGTGTGTTATATTGACTGAGAAAGCCAAATTTGCAGCTGCAAAATCATTTGTTCTTCCTGCATCCCGTGCTGTCATTTGATGTGACAGTGACGTAGTGGATGGTTGGAAGGACAACAAGTTGGGTTTCGCCTCTGGTACCCAGGGGCCATGCTCTATAGCGGTACAGTCGAAGCAGTCTTGGGTCGCCA
Source organism: Epinephelus fuscoguttatus (assembly GCF_011397635.1). Taxonomy (NCBI): domain Eukaryota; kingdom Metazoa; phylum Chordata; class Actinopteri; order Perciformes; family Serranidae; genus Epinephelus; species Epinephelus fuscoguttatus. The sequence goes on from NC_064761.1 coordinate 39,206,389, forward strand.
GACTTATCTCCACAGCGCTATGTCAGTCCTTGAGAAACGTCTGGAACCATCATTCTTCTACAGGGGGAAAAAATGCTCTGACTTGTTTCATTAAAATTGTCCCGCGGAGCATTAAGCCCAGGATGCAGCTGTGGTGACCTTACAAGTAAGTGTCAGGGGGAACACACACAGTGACAGAGCTAACTATTAGCGTCACATTGCTGACATTAACTAACGTTTTTTTAAGGGGTTTAACGACAGCTGTCGAGCTGTTTCAGTAATGATGTGAGTTTGTTGGGTGTTAGCACTGCTGCTGTGTTAGCTTGTGCTAAATGGGTAAACTTGTGGAGGGAGAAAGCAGCAAAAGAAAGTTTGCTGATCTGGCGGGGAGTTGGGACAATCTGGGATCAGACCCCTAGCACAAAAAGGATCTAATTCAGCTATCGTTCGACTGGGAACATTTTAAAAGATGTTGCAAATTAACTCCGACTGGCCGTGTCAGAAAACAAAACATCATTGGGCATGAGAGTCCTGCAGGACTGAGTCTGGGCCTTTTTGGGGTGCATTCACAAGTTGTTTTCTTCTTTGTAGATCTTTACAGCAATTCAATGAAAGAACAAAGCAGAGATGCCTCATTGCATGATCGAAATCATCGTCAGAACTTGCCATTTCCAGGGTGTGGGGGGGGTGTTAGCACAGAAGTTGTTGCTGTCATCTCTCATAGTGAAGGGGATTTTGGAAACAGTAACATGCAGATAGTGGAACGGGGAGAGAATGACAGTCAGCCAGTGGCCAAAGAAATGCAGTGAAGAGAGAAACCAAGGCTGCTGTTGCTTAGCTGTGCAAGAAAAGGATTGTCCAGAACCTGAGCAGCCAAGAACAAACACTGAACGGTGGTGCCATCGCTCAAACTGCCCTTTGACGCCAATAGAAACCAAATTATCCTGCTGCGATGAATTTCTATGCACAATGCATTTTGGTACATGTAGACACTACCTGCACGACTCTGCAAGCAGGAGAGTGCAGCATTACTTGGTGAATATAACGCACTGAGGAATCTATGGCTTCAGTTGACTACATTTACATCCACATAAAAGGTGATGATTTTTCCTTCTAACTGGCAGAAGACTTAAACAGCCCTGCCTTCAACTAGAGTTAGAGTTAGATCTACTTTTATCAAATGAACACTGAAAACACCTCATTGACTAATGTTTAACACTGATTTTTTTTTTTTTTTTAACCAATACTTTACAGATGGATCTGACTGGTTTGTGTTAACAATTTTATTATTAGTGAATTAATTGTAGCCATAAAATGATCAAAGAAAACAACTGACAACAAGCTTCAAATAAATCAATAAAGCAGTCTTGATCATTGCTGCTAATGCATGCGATGTGAGATGGAGTCAGGAGGTGAGTAGGAGAGTGTAAAACAGCATGTACCATGGGAGAGGACACTACAGGGAGGACTCTCACAGAGGAGCTATGCTTTATGTTATTCTTTGGGCTAAACAGAGGGAAAAGACATTTCTTGATGACAGGCGGCCTTCCCTCAGGGACTTGCATCTGTAATACAGAGGCACATGACTGGTGGCACAGCGAAACATGATGCACAAGACAACAAGGAGAAATGATTATATATGTCTGTAATAAGGCCAAAGCATTAAACACTTTAAAGCAGAGGAGGAGATACAGTGTGTAGACAGACATATTCACAAACAAGGTATCCACATCAGAGGACATATGCATGAGAGAGTGCACCCACATCCTCAGAAGAACGTGACATACAAGTTACCATTTGAGATTTCTTCTTCTTCTTCTTTATTGCTCTGAAGAAACCCTGCTTCTCCTTTTCTTTGGATGGCTCAGAGGAGTTCAGCACGACAGTATCTGGGCCAGTCCTGAAAATAAAACAAAGGCTACTGAGCATCATGTCCCAACTAAAAATGTACCGTATCTTTTAACTCCCAGTGAGACCTGACTATTTGTGTTAAACATACAGGATGTCATTTCTGCAGCGAGGTGTCTCTCAATCACAAAAATAACTATAGATAGACTTTGGTGACATCATGAAGAAGCATGGATCATGGGAATTGTTGTCTTCACTGTTAAACCATCACTATTGCTGATGGAAATGTATCTGTTGTGACTCAGACAGAAATCATGATAACAAACAAGGAAATTTATTATAGTTTCATTCACGTTACATTTAGGTCTTGTCCACATCTACAGCGATGCTCACTAAAAACTAACCTTTTGTAAAACTCCATCCAGGGAGAGGATGTTCACATATTTTAGTTAGGGTTTTTTGGTTGTTACCACCAATTATGCTCTGTTATCTCCTTTGTGAGGCGTCACAAAATAAATGATATTCCATAAAGCTCAGTTCAATCAGGAAGACTTTTTTTGTGCTCATCCATTCACAATTCTCTCCCTTTTAATCCCAGTGCTTTCTCCAATAGGGCTGCAACTAACGATTATTTACATTGTTGACTAATCTGTCGATTATTTCTTCGATTAGTCAACTAATCGTTTCATCGAAAAATGTGTTAAATGTTGAAAAATGACGGTCTGTCTCTCCCAAACCCCAAAATGATGTCATCTAATGTTTTGTTTCGTACTCACACCAAAGGGTTTCAGTTCACCGTCATGGGAGAGTGTGTAAAGCTGCCAATATCTGAACGTAAGAAGCTGCAGTAAGAGTATTTTGGGGTACTTTTATAGTACTTTTCTATAAAAAAATGACTCAAACGATTAGTCGACTACTAAAATAGTCACTGATTATTTTAATAGTTGATTAGTCATCGATTAGTCGACTAATCGTTGCAGCCCTATCCTCCAATCAGCTGACTATAGGCATTAACTCCTCTAGTTATCCAATCAAACTTCGTTACCATCTCTATCAGCCAATCAGGATGCTACTGGACACTGATGCCTCTGCTGCTGTCAGCTGTCATTTTAGGCAGAACTGTCGCGCCCTCCTCCACCCATTCACCTCCAGCCATCGTATCCAGAGTCCAGAATGAGATCACCAAAGGCCTGTTTCTCTGCTCATCCAGATCATCAGCACTTCTCCAACTTCTCCACATCTTCATCGCATCTTCACCACCTCTACCACAACCAGCATGTAGACCCCGGGGGGTTCCCTATTTGACTATAGATTCGTCACCCTCCTTAACTCACACCATCTCTACGGGGTTTAATTGCCAAAGACTTTTCACATTTTTCAAATATTCTTTTCACTATAAAAACGAGTCTCTCCTGATTTAAATGGTTATGTCCTCGCCTGTTGGTTTGACATGTTCTGACAGCATTTTTCATTTGGATTTCTTCATCACAGTGCTTGTGTGGATGGAATTTTTTTAGCACAAAGGAGGGAAAACCCCGTTTTCAAAAATACCATATCTGTGTGCATTAGGCCTGAGTCACGTATGTTCATGTTATGTCATTTCATTCAAAAGAAAAAGCTGTAATAATAAAGTTAGCTAACATAACGTTAACTTGGATGAGACAAGTACCCATACAGCTACTGTAGCTAACTACATTTATTTAGCCCAGCACCGTTATACGTGGTCAAAACAATAAGACTGAAAACAGCTTTATGGAAGTGCTGAATGTTACTTTAAAGTTATAATGTTACTGTAATGTTGGAGGCTGGTATGAGTCACTTGTCAAAGTAGCACACTGCAGAAAAACAGATCAATATTGAAATATAAAATCGATTAATTAGGTCTCTACTGGTTTACTGTGTTGCAAAATGGCAAATGCAATCAATGTGTGACACTATGATTCCTTTCTCACTCTCTGACGTACCACCTCGTGTTTCCATGGAAGTTAGAGCAACTACAGGGGGTGAAGGGGACATGACGCCACTGACAAGCAACCAAACAAAACACACTATCACCTTGAATGAAATTAAAGATTTCTGTGTTTGAACATTGTTGGAAACATTTGGGATTATGTGAGTACACAGCTCAACAAAATAAACAACACAGGTCTGGTCATTCAGAGATGTTTTACTATAGAAATGTTACACATTATTAAACCTTTAAAGCCGCCATGACATATCAAATTTAATCCTCCGCAACACTGTTTTACAGAGCAGTGACCAATGAACACATTTAACCTTTGTTAGAGGAGATATTCTTTGGTAAACACAACTAAATGTTGTGTTTTGGTTCAGAGAGATAATTACCAGGGGTCAAACGCTGGCTGACGTTTGGAGTGGTTCGACAAACTGCTGCCGTCCGAGCTCCGGCTCTGACCCCTGCTGTCATGGAAGGAGTTGTCTGGCCGAGGAGACGGGACTGTTCAACAAACACAACGAAACAAGAAGGTCATTCACCTTTTGGTGAGCCAAGTAAAACAAACAAATTCTGCTTCTTGTTTTTCAAACTACACAAATTATTTCATAGCAAACTGTGGCAGATAATGCACTGGGTTTATTTTAACATTTTACTTGTAATGCTGACATTAATAAAAGAAGACAGTGAGCAGAGCGGAGGACTGTAGTGGTGGTGGTGGTGCAGTAATTTGCAGCTACAACAAAACAGAGCATAAACTCCTGTTCATTAAAGCCACTGTGTAGATTCTGAAAGTTCTCAACTTCGGTGTCCCTTTGTGATAATTAAAAAAGTATACTGTGGTGGACACTCCAGTATCACAATGTAACTCTGACACTGACCAGAACAGACTGAAAACATCAGATACAACCAGTTTACACTCAGATCGTCATCATGCCATCAAAATAATCTAAAAACCAGTTTATCACAGATGCATTAGTGTCAGTCAGTGAAATGTAACTCAACACAGATTTACTCAAGTACAAATTTGAGGTACTTTACTTGAGTATTTACATTTTAGGCAACATTATACTTCTACGCCACAAACCTTTTACTCCATTACATTTGTCTGACAGCTTTAGTTCCTTTTCAGATTACGGTTTTTCATTACTTCCTGTCCAGTGAAAACCACATATCTGAACTATCCAGCGGTACATACAGGAGTTAAAATTAGCACAACTTTAAAATGCAACATACAGGGCACCCTAGAGCTTAATGGGTAGAGCGGGCGTCCCATGTACAAAGGCAGTGTCCTTGCTGCAGCAGCTGTGTGTTCTTTTCCAGCCTGCGGCCCTTTGCTGTATGTCATCCCCCTCTTTCTCTCCCCCTTTCACACTAAATACTGTCCTATCTGCAGCAGTGCATTAATATAATTAATGGATATTAATCAAAAAACATAAAATATAACAGCAAACGGGCAGATTGTTTATAAAATTGCTTATGTTACAAAATAAATCAACTTTTAGCCACACTAGCTCCACAGTTCTGGGATATGTTGTTGTCAGCTGGTGAGTCCACCACTCCAGACTGAAATATTTCAACAACTATTGGATGAATACAGCGTCATCATCAAGGCAATTATTGACTTTGTTTGGTTTATGACCTGTATGACTTAAAGGGAAATTTCGGTTTATTTCAACCTGTCTCCTATCGTCCTAAATTTGTTTCAAGTGACTAGTGACATAGAAATAATAGTTAGCATGTTAGCCATTAGCCTAGATACAGCCGTAGCGTCAGACCTGTTAAAACTTAAGTGAACGGGCATCCCTTCAAGTGCAAAGTTAGTCCACTAAACAAGCTTTTTCTCCACAAAGACCGCCTCATATCGTTAGGATAAATGTCAGAGAACATATAGAAAACGACATGTAAATGTGTTGTCTTACCTTACCAGTGTGCTGCCATGTTTGTTGTTTACCATTTAGCTAAGGCTGCAACCGGTCCCATTCCTTGCAACAGAGGCATTCCTCTTCTGTGGGCACTGGGGCACAGCATTCACAGGTAACGTTACAACACCAATCTCCAGAGCTAAATCCTTCCAGCAGCCATTCCTCCTCTCTCGTCCTCTAACGTTACCTGTTGTGCCTCTCTCTCTCCTCCTCCTCCGTTCTTCAATTTCACGAAGCTCTTCGTCAGTGTATTCTGGCTCAAATAAATAAGGGCGGCCATCGCCTCTCGATGTGGAAAGCCTATATACTAACATTCCACATTTAGGTGGTCTTCAGAGTTGTTGTTTTACCTTACGGTGTGTTTATCATTTACCTCTGGTTCCCAAAGCGCGGCCGGAATATCGCGAGAACAAGCAGCGATCTCATACCGTGCCTGAAATCTCGTGAGAACAAGCTGCAGCAGCTGGAAGGCAGAACCGGACAGTAGCCTGAAAAGTTCATTCATTTATTTTATGAAAGATTTATAGAATAATGGCTGACTTTTTGCCAGACTTCGACTTTGTGGAGGAGGAATTTGATTTTGCAGAGTTTTATGGCCGCCCTTATTTATTTGAGCCAGAACACACTGACGAAGAGCTTGGTGAAATTGAAGAATGGAGGAGGAGAGAGAGAGAGAGGCACAACAGGTAACGTTAGAGGACGACAGAGGAGGAATGGCTGCTGGAAGGATTTAGCTCTGGAGATTGGTGTTGTAACGTTACCTGTGAATGCTGTGCCCCAGTGCCCACAGAAGAGGAATACCTCTGTTGCAAGGAATGGGACCAGTTGCAGCCTTAGCTAAATGGTAAACAACAGACATGGCAGCACACCGGTAAGGTAAGACAACACGTTTACATGTCGTTTTCTATATGTTCTCTGACATTTATCCTAACGATATGAGGCGGTCTTTGTGGAGAAAAAGCTTGTTTAGTGGACTAACTTTGCACTTGAAGGTTGCCCGTTCACTTAAGTTTTAACAGGTCTGACGCTATGGCTGTATCTAGGCTAACGGCTAACATGCTAACTATTATTTCTATGTCACTAGTCACTTGAAACAAATTTAGGACGATAGGAGACAGGTTGAAATAAACCGAAATCTCCCTTTAAGACACTCAGATCAGCCCCAGCTGTACTTATTTAAGAGCTAATTAACAAATGCTAGCACGCTAACGTGCTAAACTAAAATGGGGAACACCTGCTTACGTCAGCGTGTTAATATTTTCATTGTGAGCATGTTAGCATGCTGATGTTAACATTTAGCTCAAAGCGCCACAGTGCTTAAAGGGACAGTTCACCACAAATCAAAAACACATATTCTTCCTCTTAACTATAGTGCTATTTATCAGTCTAGATTGTTCTGGTGTGAGTTGCTGAGTGTTGGAGATATCAGCCATAGAGATGTCTGCCTTCTCTCCAATATAATGAAACTAGATGGCACTTGACTTGTGGTGCTCAAAGCGCCAAAAAACTACATTTGAAAAACTCAACAATGTCTCTTTCCAGAAATCATGACCTGGTTACTCAAGATAATCCACAGACCTTGTTGTGAGCAGTTTCAAGTAGGAACTATTTTCTTTCTACCCTACTACACCCCCCAACTGCATCACCACTCAGAAGAAAGTGTGCACCTTCTGCCAGCTCACCTAGCACCACTGAGCTAGCTAACGTTACAGCTCAGCCGAGGAGGACGCCATTAACGTTTACATCTCACGCTGTCGTGAGCACGAGCCTCTCATGCATGAGTAGATGCACTGGATCATGATTTCTGGAAAGATGTTAAATAGTTAATGGACTGTACTTGTACAGCGCTTTTATAGTCGTCTGACCACTCAAAGCACTTTTACACTACATGTCACATTCACACGCCTGGTGGCCGAGACTATCATACAAGGTGCCACCTGCTACTCTGTAACCATTCACACGCTCTCACACACTGATGTAACAGCCATCAGGAGCAATTTGGGGTTCAGTATGTTGCCCAAGGATACTTCGACATGATTGGTAGACAACCCACTCTGCCTCTGAGCCACAGCCGCCCCCGAGAGAAAGAGACTGTTGAGTTTTTCAAATGTATTTTAGGGGCTGCTGAGCACCACGAGCCGAGTGCCAGCTAGTCGATCGATAAACAGCAGTAGAGCTCAGAGGAAAAATAAGAGTCTTTGATTTTGGGGTGACCTGTCCCTTTAATCACAGCCTCACAGAGCTGCTGGTGTGGCTGTAGACTAGAAAGTAATAGATCCTTTGAAAAATGAGATGTTAATGCTAATTTTTTGTCTCTTTCTTAAAAGATTTTTAAAAATATCAATTTTGGTATCAGCATGACCATCTAGTATGGGTCAGAATATACAGTACATGAAAGATGAGGACAAGTCAGCACCTGATCATATGTGATTTGTAATAAATGTGAAAGAAAGACAGAGATATCAGTGTGACTAAACCAACCTCTGTAGAAGCTGCCCACCCTCCTGGGCATGGATTCACTGTAGATGTTGCGGTTCTCTTTGGAGGAGCCTCCGTCTTCTGCTTGCTGGTCATGATACAAGCCGACCTGAGTCACAACACAAGACCTAGTCATACAAAAAAAAAAACACTAAAGGCCAACTGCTTTGCATGCCTCTCTATCTGAGCTGATATTTTTATTTACCTGACAGAACAGAGAGAAAAGGAGGAGGCGTATTGATTTACAAGTGGTCATTATCATAAAACAACATCTCTAGAGGCTATAAATGTATTTCAGAATCAAACTGAAATGTGCTCTGGTGACAAGCTTGACTGTGCAATCATAAGTAGTCACATTAAAGGGAAGCAAAGCACACAGAGAAAATGAAGAGGCATCTGATGCGCAGAGACACAGAAAGAGAGCGAGAGCGAGAGCGAGAGCGAGAGAGAGAGAGAGAGAGAGAGAGAGCAGTTCATGACAGCAGTATCCACCCACATCCGCACTCTCGGAAGACTGGATGTGGGTGGGGAATGGTGGGTGCAGGCAGAATGTCGGACCTCGCTTTTTTGCCGCTGTGTGTGAAAAGATGCTGTGTTGTCCCTTGTGGAGTCCCTTATTGGGGGTCTGCTGTGGGTGACCTCAGTGGGTGCCTGTTCGCTCTGTTAATGGAGACATGATGAAGCATGATGTGAGCTCAGCATTGCAGCGCACACATACAAATACACACACGCACACACTATATATATATATACTATATGTGTATATACAGTATATATAAATATACAGGTAACATGATTCACTGTATATCCTAACAAGTAAGCCACACTCTTAACACCTGATGCGGTTTTGTTAATCCTGCCGTTCCTACAAACCTGGGAAACTGGCTAAAAAGATCTGGCTGAAAACCTAAACACAGATCATGATATTTTCAGACGCCACCAGAATAAATCCTGGCTGCTTTGTTGTAGAAACTGAGACTGAGGCTGAGTTATCCAACACAACCTGGTGTAGGCATTTGGTATGATTAGATCATGTAGGCTTAGGCTTTCCTTAGGGTTGGAGAGGTTTGATGTGGGCTGGTGACTGACCCTGCTCATGTCTTCCTCTCTGGAGGAGCCCCCAGAGTGGCGAGGCAGCGTGCGGTGCTGCAGCTGCGGAGACAGGAGCTGGAGGCTGCTGGCTCTGGTGGGCAAGCCCTGCCCCACCACTAGTCCCTCCTCCGCCCCGTGTGTCCTCTGGTGGTCCCTCCGTACGTACATGGAGTGACGGTGCGGCCGCTGCTGGGAGGAGAAGGGGCTGGTGTATCCCTGACCGTATGGCAGGGGGTCGTGTGGGGCGGACAGAGAGTGAGCGTGGCTCCTGTCCACGCCACTTTCCCCAGGGTCCAGAGCATCTGGCGATTTGGCCTCCTCGGAGCCCTTGTGGCGGGTTGATGAGCGCCTGTAGGACGAGTCCAGGGTGTTGCTCTCTCTGTCTGAGCGCATGCTTCCTCTGCCAGCTGTGCCAGGTCCCAGTCTGTCCACTCGGCGAGCTGCTGGGCTGCTCGGGGCTGTGAGGTCGAGGCAGCTCGAGGGAAAATAACGAGATGTAGGCTCGTCCGTGTAAAGATGCACATCATTTAAGTTCCCCACTGACTTAGCGTCGCTAAGAGTGCCATAGCTCTTGGACAAGTTTAGGTAGCCGAACTTGGAGGAGGATGGCGTGGAGCTGTGGGACTCCATGTAGCTGTGTCGACTGTGTTTCTCCCCTGATTGAAGCGTGTTGGTCTTCCCCTCCACAAAAGAATGGCGGTTCTGCTGTGAGCGAAAGTTGGATTTGAGGTACTTGGCTCCGGGGCCGTCGGACACTTTGGACCCCAGGTTCATGTCGAAGTCGCCCTTGCTCTTAGCTTCGCTTGGGCTGAGCAGATGGGGCAGGTTGCTGCTGGCCAGGTCCATGTTGCACGAGTTGGAGTGGTTGAAGATCTGCGGCTGGTAGTTCTTGGGATGCAGGGTGGGGCTGAGGTTGATCGCTGCAGGCATGTTGCCGTTGAGAAAGCCATCATTGCTGGGGTGGAGGTCTTCGTGCCGCGGCAAGCTAGAGCACTCTCTGGTGCTGGAGCGGTGGCTTCCTGAGCTCTTTCCCCCATGGCTCCTGAGCAAGAGCAGAGAGAATAAATCTACATCAATATACTGTTCATGAAACTTCACTGCCACATATTGATTTTATCTGGTTTTTTTCACTACCTAAAATTGGTAAATTCTTATTTTACTGTAGAGCTGCATGCAGGCCATTGATTAGCTCAGCCCCTCCTTGCTCAGTTCTCACTTTCTCTTTCTGACCACAAATGAGACAAAAATTAGCTAGTGCACCCTACCGTCCCTCTGCTAGGAGACTACTTTGAGAGGAAGAGAGTGGGAGGCAGTTCCAGTAACGGACCTTCAGTTGGTGGCTGTAGCAACTCGAATTCAGCCAAAATTTAGCGTCTGGGTCTAACCTGTGTAACAGCAGCAACAAAAAGTTTGCTGAACACAATCTAACTCTATGGGAAACACTGTAGTCAAATGTGGTGCTCCCCAGGGATCAATCTTGGGACCACTACTATTTCTACTTTAATACATATAAATTATAATAAATCTGCAGTTGATTGTGAGCTCCTTCTCTATACTGATGACTCAACTTTATTAGTGAGTTCAAAATGTGACTTTTGGTCAAAGTCAGTCTTTTTATTTGCCTTAAATAGTGGATACTAAACTTGCTCAAACCAGATTTCTCAACGTCTCCTGCAATGAAGAACAAGGTCATGGCTCAGTAACATACGTGCAGTGGTCAGTAGATCAAACTTTTATCTGGAAATTCTGTGGCTCCAAATATTGTCCAGAAGTCTAATGCTTCTCTACAATTTTTTAAACAGAATTTTTTTTTTTAAATATTCACTACAAGAATATGTCATGTATGGTTATAATACAATCTAGGACTGACTATGCATGTTATTTCTATTACTGTGGTCTTTCACCTTTTTCCACCAAAATGAATTCACTTCCCATTGTCAGCAGAATAGCGTGCCTTTTTTCTTATTTTTTTAATGGTGTGTCATGTTCAATGTTAAAGACAGGCGGGAAATCAGGTTAGTACACAGTAGAAAGCAGAACAGAGGCCAGTGAAAATGTTTTGGCGGCTACTTTTTGTTTTTTATTTCTTTAACTTATGCGGTCTCTCCTTTAAACTTGGTGACCAAAATCTGAAATGATGTTCTTCATGGGCGGTGACTTCAACTTGCGTCACAGCATTACACTGAAAACTGGACGAAACTTTTTTATGTTAACAATTAAAGGAACTGTTAAAAAGTGTATTATATCACATATATAAAATATTACACGCCCTATATGGAAGGAGTTTGAGTGGAAAATTAAGAGATTTTTAAATACCACCTGATGACGTCACAGTTTGGTAGCTAATCAGATAAGTGTTGGAGGAGCTGCGGCCTGGTCGCAGACCATACACACATATTCTGGGACTGTTCACAATTAGCAGGATATTGGCAAAACACCCAACATGAGATTAAAAAAATGTTTGGATATAGAATAAGCCTTAGAACCTACTTAATTCCTATTAATATAATCAAGGGATGTAGAATATAATAACCGGACATTATTACTAAGAATCCTTCTTTTAATTGTGAAGAAAATGATCACAGTTTCCTGGCTAAGGATGAAGCCCCCCACAGTAACTCAATGGAGGGAGAAAATTAAGGATACTTCTGTATGGAAAGTATAACTGCTAGACTGCAATTAAAAACATATATTACAAACACCTGTCATTTCACACCTTATTAAAATGATGTGATCTACTGGACTCTTTGAACTCCCATTTAGACCTTTCTAAGTATTAATTTATAGTTCACTTTTAGTCCATTGTTGCTGTTTATCCTTCTGTGTGCGCTTTCTTTTTTTAACAATTGTGTATTTTCCTTACACCTGAGGATGGTGGGAATCCAAAATGGACATTGAAAAGATCCTTAGCTCCACAGACTCTTTTACAAGACATTTACGCATGGGCTGTGTCTGTGACTATAACGACCGCCCCATGAGACTGCACTGAACTTGTTGAAAATAAAAAGAAGTTCAAAACAACAGAAAACAGGGCGTAAAAGCATTTCCACCTCAGTATTATGTTTCCATCACTGCTGACTGGTGCTGGAGCAGATAAATTCTTCAGTTATCGCAGGAATGAATGCCGAGTGTAACCTTTCCAACTAAAGACAGGAGCTAGATGTGAGCCTTAAGCAACAAAAGATCCGCTTTAGGTTATACAAAATAATATTATACTAAGTCAAAATTGACAGATCAGGCTCTTTAGAATCTGAACTGTTCATTTTGTGTTTCTGCACATCCATGTATCCAGCTGAGTTGAGTCTGTGTCATTTTATCTGTGTTTATTGTTTAAGTGAACAAAAGTGTGTTATTTATAGGCTTCATGACTGAATGAAACAAAACCAAACAGAAAATGTCTGAATCCTCTGACAAAGGGCAACACATTCTTCATAAATGTCATGATAATTCAGATAATGCAGATAATGGTCCTCGGGGGGCTGTTGACTGAAAACAACTGGTCACATTTGCATAAAAAACCAACACATTAACTTGTGCATCTGAGCAACAGGGAGACACCGACAGGATTAAACTGTCCACAGTGCTCGCTGCTGACCTGCTGGGGGTGGTGTTGTCTCCATGGTGAGGTTTTCTCTTGGAGGAGCGTACAGGTGTGGGTGTGGGTGGGCCGGGCCGCTCCACGAGTCGCAGGGTCTGGAAGGCGTGGTGGTTCAGACTCTGTTCTGTGAGAAAGCGCTCTGTCGGGTTCAGCAGCAGCAGGTTCTGACAACAAACACACGCAGAGGGAGCCCGTGAGTCCTGGAGACACCCCGAGCATCCAGACCTCACAAACAAACTGAAACAGTCATGCTACTATGAGTCATCGCCATTATCATAAAAGTCAGGCTGCTGCTACATTTAATTGTGTCTTACCAAAAAAGCTAAACAATGATGTGAAATATGATTTGTGACATTTGCTTTTTTCTTGACGAAATAAATAATGAAAGCTGAATCCTGTATGAATGCACTCAAAATAAAACCTGTGAACTGGGGATGGTTTGTGTAACTACAAATTTCAGTGGCAGCCACTTTTCTCTCTTTCTCAGGACAAAAAAGACCAACAGTTACTCTTTACAAGCCGTACATCTTTGTATCAGCAATTAGCAAACATATTTAGTCAAATCAATATCTCCAGAAAGCCTGATTGGTGACGAGAGAGCTGCCTGTCCTTGCTGAAGTCAGTCCTGAGATGACATTATATTAGCAGTGAGTCATTATCTGCTGGGAAAAGCGCAAGTGCACAAGCACAGCCCACATTCTTGACATGGAGCTCCTGTTTACAGTGCAGACACAGCAATAACAGCAGTGCTGGAACCAGGATATGAGCTGAGAGATGCTGCAGCCCTGAAGAAGCATCATGTAGTCACGACGTAAACACAATGATTATGATGCAATTATCAGATGTGTAATTGCTGAAATTTTTTAGTTACAGAGTATCTTTTCACAGCGGTGTGTGTGAGCAGGAATAAATGGAATCTGATAAAAGGTAGAAATAACAACAACAACAAAAAAAAACCATCTTCGCAGCTTTGCAAGCTTTGCCAGAACTGTGATCCCTACCTTTAGCAGGTCCAGCAGGGCTCCGCCGATGATTCCCAGGTATCTTCGCTCCAAGGTTTGGGGGTGGTTCACAGCAGGGAACTAAAACAAGAAGCGGCAGATGATAGTACAGCCAAAAAATGCAGCCACAACACATGTCCAAGTGATAAACCATCGAAAAATCACTACTTTGTGGAGAGACCAAAACTAGCAGCCACCTGTGCTTTGTGTGTAGAGTCAAGGAGGTTGTGTAATCAACTAGTTTTCATTGCAATTGCACTTAAATGTTAATGAGACAAAGGGGCTGGTTATTGGCCTTAAGAGCCAGTTTTCATCAATAATCAGCACTGAAACAATCCTTCTGACTTTTTAGATTTTAAGCAGGAGGTTTCAGAAAGGTTACCATTAGTTGAAATTGTTTCATTGTACAAATAATTGCTTTTATTTGTAGAAATTACCCGTTTTATTGGTCTGATTTTCAGATCCATCACTTATTCCAAGGCTTATTTATTCATACACTGATAAAATTAAAGGGAAACTCCGGTGTTTTTCAACATGGACTCTATTTTCTCATGTTTTTGTGTCTACGTGACTCGTGGGAATCACCATTTTTAAATTGGTCCAGTCATGAGAAAGAAAAAGGCTGCAATATAACCACTCAGGGCCGGTGGGCCTTGTCAATTAATGTCTACTAGAAGTGCTTGTTTTTGCCACAGACAGGCTCAGATTGTCATTATGAATGTCTTAAAAGATTACAGAAAGGACCCTACAGAGAAATCAAATGTTCCGCAGTACCCTTTGCTTGTTTCGGTCGCTCTGCTCCAAGTCTCGCTAAGACTCATTCTGAAATCTCATGAGACTTGAAAACAGTGGGAATGTTAGTGATGATGGTGAGAGGAGTGCAATCGTGAGCTGTGTTGCAATACAGAAAGCATATTTTACACTTATCTAAACATTTTCAATGTCATGTCTGAATACTTAGCGGATTTCGATAATGTGGTACAGACTTCTCCTTTAGCGAGACTTGGATACAAAACAGACTGGGTCAGCAAAAGCAAGGTGTCTACAGATACAGTATGACCAAGTTAAATTTAAGACTCTTTAAGACCTTTTTTAACACCTCTACACCGATCAGCCAAAACATGAAAACCAGTGGTGGGTAAAGTGAGTAACATCGATCATTTTGTTATAGTGCAATGTTCTGCTGGGAGACCTTTGGTCGTGGCATTCATGTGGATGCCACTTGACACCCTCCACCCACCTACACACTGCTGTGTTCTAAGTAACCCCCCCCTCAGGGCAACCGTACTCCCTGATAGCAGTGCCCCCCAGCAGAAAGATGAGCCATGCCTCACCACAAAAACTGCTCAGAAACGGCCTGAGGAACATGACTAAAAGCTCAAGGTGTCGACCTGGCCTCCAAATCTCCCACACCCCAATCTGATAGAGCATCTTGGGACGTGCTGGTACTCCACCTCACAACTGACAGGTCTCAAATGACCCGAAGCCAGCGCCCTAGCGCCAGACACCACAGGTCATGTCAGAGACACCTCACCGTGGGTTAGGAGTACCTCTGAGGTACCAGAACGTCCCACAGATGCTCATTCAGATTGGGATCTGGGGAATTTGGAGGCCAGGTTGACACTTTGAGGTCTTTGTCACATTCCTTGGGCCATTCCTGAGCCATGTTTGCAGTGTGGCATGGTGCATTATCCTGCTGGGGGGCCACTGCCATTGAGGAGTACTGTTGCCATGAGAGGGGTACTTGGTCTGCAACAGTGTTTGAGTGGGTGGAACATGTCAGGTGGTATCCACATGATTGCCAGAACCAAAGGTTTCCCAGCAGAACAATGCATTGGAACAAAATAATCAGAGTTAGTCACTTCACCTGTCAGTGGTTTGAATGTTTTGGCTGAACAGCGTCAGTGGTTCCTGTGCAGCTTGTTTCACAGCTGCCACCTGCAGCGCTCTCTCACAATACTGGACCAAATTTAAAAGATGGCTGTTCCCACAAGTCACTTGTGTCCCTTTTACACATGCACTGCAAACAGGAAATTTCCTAGAGGAGCTGTATGTGAAAACACTAATGTTTGAATCAAATGAATCAGACATTAAACTGACTTTATCCTGTCAGCTCCCCGGGGGTGGGGGAAAAAAATTTGATCGCAACACATTTAAAATCACAATAATGTGGCATTGTGGATCTCAGATTCCCACCCTACAGCTCCCTAGTACAAAGTCTGTGTAGTGTCCGATTGAACAGAGCAGTTACATGTCTGGAGAATTCACAGTGACAGTGCGTGCTGATGATATTTCTATCACATGGCTCGCAGGAAAACCAGAAGCAACAAACACCTGAGGGTGAAGAAGACTAACCCAGACTAGACTTTACCGACTAATTTTTCTGGTGCCGACTAGTGAGGGGGCGGACGTTCAATTGTTTAGACGACTAATCGTGTGCATCCCTAGATAATAGGGCCCATGTTGAAAATACAGCAGTTCCCCTTTAAATAAATATTTTTTTATTCTAGTGGTGAGGTGGGCTGCTCTGCGACAGTAATGTCCTCTTGGATTATCTGTTACTTTGCACGTTTGTGTCTCTAGTGTTGCAGCAGTCTGCATATTATGTGGTCTGCAGTGACATGTCTGACTTGTATTTTTTTTTTGTCACTGTACATGTGTGACCAAACTATTACTACTATATAATTACTAGAGTTACTAATCTAATCTAAGTCAGTATGATTAATTGTGGTAATGCTCTTGTAAAATATTTCATAAATGCCCACTCATCAAGACTGTGACCACTTTTTTAAATCTCACTTTCTTCTGCATCTCCTGAAATCACATTTTGCATCTGCTGTTCTCTGACTAACAGGAGCCCTGCTGCATGTGCTTTCTTCCACGTTCAATAGTCCTCCGTCAACCTTTCGTTTTGATAGAATTTCTCTCCTGACTATTGTGAATCTGCTGTTTGCCAAAAAACATCCAGAAGATGTTCTTTTTACATCACACATTTCTGAGTGTTACAGAAAGCACACCGTAGGTGGCTAACGTGATAAAACGGCGATCAAACGTCCTGTGTTCGCTCACAAGTGTTGTGTGGTTTCTTGCTGGTCTGATGCATTAATATTTCAGTAAAAACCGTGTGTATGGTTCCTTCAGCCTGCTTTTCTCTTGGTATCCTCTGCCATGGTGAAGATAACTTGACTGTTTCAGGGGGTTTAAACATGAGTGTCCACTGATGAGTGAAGTTTGCTGGCTCTCAGCAGGCACAGAAACATTGAGGAGAACAGAGATTTTATTTTTTCCTCGAGCGAGTACTAACAATAGCAGGTGCTGGCTGTTTAGTCAACGAACATCCCTGTCCAACATGTGCCTGTCTTACTGAGGAGAGCATTTTATTGTAGAAAAACAACTTGTATTTATGAGCTGGAATTTAGGCTCACCAAATTTTCCTTTAACCAAATTTTTATACACACAAGAGTCCAAAATTTA
This sequence comes from Epinephelus fuscoguttatus, assembly GCF_011397635.1. NCBI lineage: Eukaryota > Metazoa > Chordata > Actinopteri > Perciformes > Serranidae > Epinephelus > Epinephelus fuscoguttatus. Next base: position 39,223,738 of record NC_064761.1, read on the forward strand.
AAATAAAAAAGCAGCATTATCACACAGGGTTCTCATTAGTGGGTATTCACTGTCAGGTATTCACAGAGGGGCAGTCTGCAAACTAATAATTACATCCGGAGGCGTGGGCAGGTTGGGAAGGGGAAGGACGACCCAGGTCTGTCGTACCAGCAGCCTGCCACTGAAGACTTATCACAGCCCCCCTTCACAGAGCGTACAGGATACATGATACACGATGAGTCATTGTGATCCAATCAGTCACGGCACAGCAAACTCAGCCAGGAGAGGAAAAAAAAAAACAAGCAGAGAGTGCAGAGACATAGCAGGGAGAGAAAATAAATAAGGGAAGAAGAAAAAGAGGAGGAGGTAGATAGAGACAGAGAGAGGAGATCAAGTCGAGAGCGATGGAAGAAAAGGAGAGGAGTCGTAATAAGAGCAGCGAGGAGGGGAGGGGTCAGCAGAGTGAACCGTAGTGAGGACTGGGGTAAAGAGTGTGAAGAGCTGCCTGGCATTACCCGCAGCCCGTGGAAGCGAGGATTGTTATAGAAGAGCTTCATCTGTTCCGGTGGCAGGGGTCCCAACACTTTCTGGATGGTAAAAAGCTGGTCGATCTCGCTCTCTCCCGGGAACAGAGGCTGCCCGTCGCTCAGCTCTCCTAAGATGCAGCCCACTGACCACATGTCCACTGCCTTCCCGTAAGGAGCCCTGGGACCACAGATTTCAGAGGTTGTTGGATGAAGGCCAGGCATAAGAACAGTTATTAAAAGCATATGTCAGTGTAGTGACTGAACTACTGGGACAAAACTGAAAAATGAGGGGACATACCCGAGCAGCAGCTCAGGAGAGCGGTACCATCTAGTGGCCACATACTCGGTGTAATTGGCATCGGTCCCCTCAGAGAGATTACGTGCAAAACCTGGCAAGAGAAGACAGAGGAAGCAATATAGCATAATGAGGAGCTTTATGATGTGCTCCACATGCTGAGACGCCTAAAAATGATTTCAGCTGGGCTCCTCTCTGGACGCTCATTATGATTCAGAGGTGTAAGGTGTAAAGGAGCTGAGTTAGGGGAGAGCTGCACTGATATAGGAGTGATGACGAGCCCTCCTGTGACACATTAACCTGGCAAAAGATTCATAGTAACGCTGAATATTGTTTAACACACACACGTAAAGATTTTAACTATTAAATTATGGGCAAAAATCTGAATTAAATTTTATCATCCTCACATTTCTCACAAATACAGAAAACTGTAACCATCAGTTTGAGAGAAGTAGTTCAGTATTTGAGGAGATATGCTTATTCAGCCTGTTCTTGTTCCCAGGTCGTCAAGTACCAATGCTTTGACACGGCCCTTGGCGTGTGATACCAACTCCACCTTTTGCTGTCTCAGTGAGACACACCGGACTTTCAGCGAACTCCGATTTAAACTTATCCGCAGCAATATTTGACACTCGGATCAACTGATGTAGTGCAGAAAGTGAAAGAGTCAGTGTAGGGTGGGGAGGGGGGTAGATGGGTCCAACAAACAGATTTTCACCCAGGACGCCACTGTTTGTGATCATGTGAAACTAAAAGTCAGAGCTGTTATAGAATAACGTTTTGTAAATGACGTCCATCTGTCACCTGATGTCCATCCATCCATTTTTATCCGCTTATCCGAGGCCGGGTCACGGGGGCAGCAGGCTGAGCAAAGCACCCCAGACGTCCCTCTCCCCAGCAACACTTTCCAGCTCCTCCTGTGGGACCCTGAGGCGTTCCCAGGCCAGATGAGATATATAATCCCTCCGGTGTGTTCTGGTTCTGCCTCGGGGCCTCCTACCAGTTGGACATCCCCAGAACACCTCTAACGGGAGGCTCTCAGATTTCGCCAAATTTAACCCAAAACAGGAGTTTTGTCGCCTAAATCTTACTGCGACTGTTTGACAACTTTTACCATGTGTTATGACAACTTTCAGCTAGGGAACTGCTCTGCATCACATACAGGTGTTAAACGGTATCATAATCATAGAGCCAAAGGGTGCTCTTGGCGTCAGTATGACACGCTGAAGGCACAAGAAAGTGTTGGTATTTGATTGCCTGAAGAGTGATGGAATTTGACAACATGATAGACTTGTGACCTCTGAATAGAGCCACACTAGCCATTTCCCCCTGTTTCCAGTCTTTGCCCAAAGCTAACCTAAGCTAAGCTAAGCTAAGCTAAGCTAAGCAAAGCAGCTAATGGCTTATGCTCAACGGTAAAATATTAGAGTAGTATCAAACTTTATCAGAAAGCGAATAAGCAAAACACTCGACCATCGGACTTCACTACAAGCCAATTAGCTGTAGAAACAGGTGATGAGCTTTACATTCTAAAACCAGCCATCGGTGATCAGACCAGCTGAGTTGCAGGTGACACCATCAGCTGCAACTTTTCCCTGCAACGTTCTACAACAGTTTTGTCTTGTTGCAAATCTTCGGTCTGAAGTGGGCTTTAAGCTACTTTTAACTTGAGTTAATTTTTCCAAGCCTCAGAGGTGCTGGTAGGCGTATTTCTTTTTTACTTTGGACAGAGACAGGCTGTTTCTCATTGCTTTCTGTCTCTATGCTAAGCTAACTGTAAGCTAACAGATATGAGAGTGGTATCAATCTTCTTATCCATCTCTTAAGCAAATAAGCATACTTCACAAAATGTCAAACTCTTCCTTTAAAGGTGCCAATGGAATAGAAAGAGAAACTGTAATTCACTGATGTACAGGTGTCGTGATATACCAGTATAGATGACGATATTTAAAAATGAAATATTGATAGCGTGTTAATAATACACCTGATAATATCGTGTACAGAATCCAGCGCCTAAATCATTTCCATTTCTTTCTGTTCTGGCTTTATCTCCCACCTGCAAAGCCTTTTCACTGTCCATTAACTGTAACTGCTCTTTTGTACACTTAAAGTTATGGTTACAGTCTCTCCTCCACCTCCCTACACTCGTATTTTGAGTGTTATTTATGTGCCAGAAACAAGCATACAAAAATAAATAAAGTTAAAGATTAGTTTGACTCACAGTAATTTTTTCCAGTATTGCAATAATATTGTTATCTTGATCTTTTCTGTCAATAATAATCATTAAGTGAAAATCTGATATCATGAAAGCCCGACACTGGCTACGGTTACATGATAGCTTCTCATTCAAAATGAAATAAATCTGAATGAAATTATTCGGAATTAAAGTCTTTTACATGGGAAATATCCATTCCGAATGAGGGTTTACATGGGAGATCAGTTTAATCGCCTTTATTTGGGTCTGCGCAAGGTTTGGGGCAGGGAAGGTTTCTGATTGGATAGGGGACGGGGCGGATGTTACGTGTTTACGTTTACCGGAAGAAAACACTGTGGTCCTCGCTCCGGATAACAAGATGCTTGACGACGCCGTTATTAGTGCCTTTTTCGGACTTGTTTTGCTTTGAAGCAGCAGTACGACAACAACTTTGTTCTGCTAATGCTTCGTCTGTTGAGGAGGAGAAGAGAGGTAGAAGACCGTGCTATGGCGAATGGAAACCGGTGAGTGCAACAAGTCCGACTGCTCTATCTCAGCCTGTTGCTATGCAGCCCGTTGTTATGCGCGCTATATACGTCATGGCACCAGAAGGGCAAGGAAATGAGCATGCGCAGAAATACCGGAATGAACTTAAAGAGGAATGAGTGTATACATGCACACAAAATTCTTTCATTCGGAATGACAAACGGAATAAACCACCCCCTTTAATCGGATTTAATTTTCAATCAGAATGACCGTTTACATGACCACTTTTAATCGGAATGGCCTTTCATTCCGATTAAAAGTGGAATTAAACTGTCCATGTAAACGTACTGACTGACACATTCATTTTGTACAGAACAACCTACAGTGAGAATAACTGTGCAGTGAGATGTAAACGTTCACAGTCGAGTCTGTTTGGCCTCTGTTTGTTCTCTCAATGCCTTTGGCTGACACAGAGCAAACAGCAGGTCTTCAGTCTCTCACTCCAGATTGCCTACACCATGTTGGCTATGCCATGTTTTCCGTTTCCCCCTGTTTTGTTGTGGCGCTACCAGATTGAATCAACGCACGATTAGCCTCTTGTTTTCCAACACGTTTCATTAACTGAGACGAGGGAAGAATGCAGCCTCCCCTGCAGCCTGAGGAACCAGGAGCGAGGGCTGCACACAAAGCTTTAGAGAACTGGATGAAGCCTGCCTGCTGCCCTCCTCAAGCACTGGCTCCAGCCAAATATAGTCTCTGTTGAAAATACTCCTTTTACATCACAGCTCCGACTGCTCGGCCACCTTTCTTGCAGCTCTTACAGTGCGAGCGTTTGATAGAGGTGCTCACCGAAGTCACAAAGCTTGAGGACGTCATCGGAGCTGATGAGAAGGTTTTCTGGCTTTATGTCTGAGGAGGAGAAACACAGATGGGGAGTGAGGCAACACATAAGCTGCAGAGGGGCATCGTCATTACATCATCACTACCATCATTCCTGACACCACATGTTGGGATTAAACTCTCTTACATTTAAGGTATCTTTGCTAAAAGCAGCAAAAAAAAAGATGATGTTCAGACGGCAAGCAGAAGGGCCCAAAGCAGATGTTTTTTTTTCTTCTTAGATCTGTTTTTTTTTTTCAAAGCAGTGGGAACGGCACAATTCACATCACTTTGACTTTTTGTTCAAACTGCAGGCAAATCATATTTGTTTCTCAAATCAGATCTTTAAGACAGACTGTCCGCATTGTTATTCGCAAGTGATCTGATCTGATTTGTGTGTCCAGACAGCAACAACCTATCTGCATGGGATGCTGTGGTAACGACATGGCGTCAGTAACTCTGTCACTCTGCTGGTGAAGCAGCTTTCCAACGCCTAAGAATTAGAAATGGAAGCAAACAACAACAACAATAGATAAATAATCACAGAATACATACAATGTTGGATTTATCTTATCTTTAAAAGACACAGCTGTTCAAGGCTGGATTACGAAGCATCTGAAAGGGATACGATCGCACCAAAGCGCTCAAATGAAGGGCATGACAGCTAACCTTAGCTTCTGGGCAAAAATAAGAACATTTATTATATGTAGCGTTCCAGAGATATTTAACATTACCAACACTGTGTCATTAGGATACTGCTGACCCCAGATTTAACTTCTATCATGTCCTGTGTGTCACATTTGTCTCATCAGTCCTGTTTAAGGCTTGATGGTGAGACAAACTTGTGCATTTAGCTCAGCAGGAAAAGCTCCGCTTCAGCAACACGGTCCTGTTACGCAAAAGACACTGTGAACTCAATGAGCGACCAGCGCATGCGAACAGAGACGCATCTGTAGAAATCTAATCGGAGTCATAATTCAAATCACTTCCAAATGTGGTTTGAATCAGATTTGCAAAGATCATGTGGTTTTGTTTTTGCTCTCTGGACTTTCTAAATTAATCTGGACTCAATCTGGGTGGGCTGGAATCCTAATAAGGCCTTTCACATGAACACTTATATTCAGATACAGGTCTGAGTTTTTGCAGACATATTAGAATTCATGCAACTTTTGTGTCACTCTGGATCAACATATGTCATAATTCTGCTCTGGCTCTGACTCCACATGCACACGTACCTCTGTGCAGAAGTAGCAGCCAATGCTCCACAAAATAATAATAATAATAATAATAATAATAATAATTCAAAATTTGTCTCTCTTTCTCCTCATTCTCGTTATCATATGCTTACAAAGTCGCTGGCTTCTGCTGCACATCTTTATAAATGAAACCATAAATGCTGACTTCAGTCACCTCCAAGCCGACTTCCCTTCAACAGTGTGCTGCGTGATTTATTTGTTGTTCTTTTGCACATGTGGGAAACAGCCAAAATGCACGGGGCATGGACGTGATGAGACACGTCTGCCGCAGCAGGGTGTGTCCATTATAATCAAAGTGAAGCTGCTACACTGACCACGGCCCTCCAACAGGTGAATACGTCATATAACTGTACAATCGGTTTTAAAATGATTTAAACGAATATTTCATTGCACCAGAGGCAACACGACACATCAGAGCAAACTTGTATGTGTTTTTACATTTCACATTAAAATGACTCAATCAAATTAATGCATCCTGTTGTTCAAACAATCCAATTAATCAATTCAGTCTCAGTTAATAAAGTCTACACTTCAAAACCCTGCATAACCAAATGCATTATCACTTGGCAAAACTCAATATGCACACAGTAAAGACAGAGTCTGTGTAGCAGGTAAAAAAACAAACAATAACAAACAATAAACACTCTGCTCAGCCTACACAACGCGCTGCATATGTACGCCATGTATTTCAGCTGTCAGTTCAGGACAGTGACTACTTCACACTGGAATCTGATATTGGCCACATTTACTGTGAAAAATAATGTAAACAAACAAACAAAAAAATCAGATCTGAGCAATAAATCAGAATTCAGCACTGAGGCTCGCAGTGTGAACGACGCCAAAGAATCCTGAAAATCAAATTCTGTCAGTGAAAATTCACAGATTGCAGACAAACCATAACTTATACATCAAATCCCGGATAACTCTGTCATATGTGTGCCCGGGTATACCACAGGCCATTTGGACGCCTGCTCTGTTGCAGTCAGCGTGCCAAAAGCTCACATGGGCCATCTGGTTTCCTGCTCTGCTGCCACTGATTCGCCCAAAAGCTCACATCGTATGAACAATAGAGTGGTCGAGTTACAGACACATCAGAAAACCCATCAGGCCACTGCTCCATGAGAGAATAATCACATTTATACTATTCACACTGAAAATGTTGTTGTTTCTTAGAATCTCTGCACAGATGGTGCTCAGTGATGGTGCAGTGGGCCTGCATGAGCCTCGAATGTGTCTCCTCTGCCTCACTAACACCGTCTCACTCTCAGTGTTTTTATTACGTGTTCGGAAAACAGAGATTTTACCTCGGTGGACAATGTCATGCTTATGGCACCAGTGAATTGCTCTGATTAACTGGTAGATGTAGCTGCGCGCTTTGTCCGTCGGCACACCGTTTGGTAACTCCTCGAGCAGCTCGAGCATGTTCTGAAAGACAAAGAAAACACGACCAAAAAAATCACGATGACCACCACACAGTAACATTAAAATAATCATACAGCAAAGGCCTGTAGAAGAGGCTCACCTTCTCCACATACTCAAAGACGAGATAGAGCTTCCCTCTTCTGCGGAAGGCCTCTTTCAACTCAACAATATTCTCCTGCTTGAGGGTTCGGAGCATCTTAAGCTCCCGTAGTGTCGTTTCTTTAACCTCCTCATTTTCTGCATGGAGGTGAGACAGAAGGGAAATATTAAACTTACAAGTAGTGATGAGGATGGGATGCATCCCCACAGAAATAAATATGAATTGTTTGAAATGACAAAAACAAAACACGAGTGTAACAAGTGTTCCCTGACGAGGACTTGTCGTCTACTTACCTTCACTGTCCTTGAATTTTTTAATGGCCACGATTTCATTGGTGTCCTGCAATAAAAACACACAGAGCAGCTCGTGAAAAATCAATCCTGCTGTTTATGGCTGCTGTCGATACATCGTGACACAGCAGCAGAGACAAAACAGTATTAATGCTGCTGCTTTTACCACTGACACATTCAGTGGTAACACAGCTTTACATTCAGCTGTGTGGGCTTCAACTGAAAATATATAAATGGTTTCATCATTTCAACACAAACTAAATGTTTGAATCCAAACCTGTAAATATATAACATAAAATTTAAATACCACTTTGCAGTCGTATCAGTATTCATGACAGAGGGCTCTGCTCTTAAACTGAGACCTGTGTCTGTATCATGTAAATCAGTGATTCCCAACAGAGCGATCAGGATCATGGATGTATGAAGACAACTAGATACAGTGTTGGAGGCGGAGCTTTGTTGTTTCCTATGAAAGCTGCTCAGTGTCTCAGTGTCCTTGGCAAGCATGTGTGTTTTCAAATGCTGCTCAATGAAATGCAGGGGCAAAGTTCAAACACACACATTTGCTACAGCGCACTACTTGTTTGCAGAAGTGTTTTTAAATTGTAAAGATTTAGTAAAAATGCATGCGTTTGGGAAGAACTGAGCATATGACTGGAGTTATGTGAGAATCTGTAAACAGATGTTTTTATTTTATGTTTCAAAGTTTCTCTGCAGTTAAAGCGTTGCTCTATTACTTCAACTCTTCCCAAATTTTCTGTTTTGGGATTCTTCGTTCACTGTGGAAGCATGCCAGAAAAAACGTTTTCTTCACAAATTTAATGCAACACAGGATGAGTAACTAATCTACAAATTCTAATTTTGTTGTTGAAGTATTCCTTGTAAGTAATTTTTCAAGCAGAAATACAAACATTTGATGGTTACAGGATCCAAATGAGACGATTTACTGCTTTCCTTGGAGTTAACATTAGACCCAAACCTAAACTGAATCTCTTTGGGTTTTTGACTGTTGGTTTTCTGATGATTTATGGACTGATTATTCAAGACAATGATGAATCAGTGATGAAAATAATCATTAGCTGCAGCCCTTGCCTAATGGACAAATCCCATCACATTTAAGCAAGTGTACGTAACCTGCTAAAAATAGCAGATTCCCCTTTCCACTAGAGTACTAGTACTAAAGTACACTACAGAGGCGTACATGGCTCTGCAGGAGAAGAGTATGCCTTCCTGTGTTTTTGTTGTGCCACCTTTGACCTCACAGACAGGCCGGGAAACAGGTTAGTAAACAGTAGAAAGCAGCATGAGGGCCAATGAAAACTTTACAGTGGTTACTTCTATATCTCTTACATATTCAGTCTCTTCCCAACTCGGTGCAGACTAATTTGGATCGATGTTTGAGCGCTGCTCGGGCAGAGACGGACGGTATCTTGTGATGGCACATCGTTGCATCTCGCCAGGAAAGGGGCTAAAATTAGAGAGTTTTCCCAGGGTGGTGTGTTTTCATGAATGCCGAATCAAAAACGGAGCTGGTAATTACCCGTGACTACTGCAGGGTCATTTGACCCGGGTGCGAGTGAACATTGTAACCATTCCCATTACATACGAAAGCCAGATGTTAGCGGGTTTTTTCATGCAGTGGAATAGGAGCTATAGATATGCACCTCATGAGAAGGGTCACATGTAGATGGAGCTTTATCTTAAGGGGTCACAAACATAAATCACTGGGTCCCACTAGCTGAATGATTCACTGCTGAACTGCTGTGCAATTAGGACTGTGCACCTGGAAAACTGTTGAGCTTCTAAAAAAAAATCCTGCGCAAACAATCTCTGTCACTTGTTTAGAGGCATGAGTGACATGAAATAATCAACAGTACATGAAGCAAACAAAGAAATCCAGAACTAATCACCACTGAGTCACTGTTTTGCTGAGACACTTCTCATCATCCCTCTATGAAGTTCTGTGCGAGAGACGCCCCACCACTAGCCCCGTTTCTCGACATGTCCTAGTTAGGCCTGGTATTTCTGCCTATGGCTCAGAGCTGTGCTCCAGTTTCCCCCCCTCAGAAAGCCAAAGGCAGCATCGCGCCGCTCCAACATGGATCACAGTGAACAGTGAGCCCTCCTCCCAGCACGGAGAAATGTAAGATGACTCACAGCAGGGTCAACTCTATGAGCATCACTGTGCTGTGCACACACAAGGTAGCCTGAGTGAAGGGAGATGATGCGCTGCTGCAGGGTTTAAATTCAATAACCTGTTATATGTCTAAATGTTGTGCATCAACAGAGGAAATCAAACATGATCAGTAGCCACAGTTCATTTCAACTAACCTACATCACTTGAAAACTGTAGGCTATAATTGTACATCTAAGTCTTTACTTATGTAAGTCTGCACGCTGGTGCCAGCGCCTGCAGGCCTGCATGGAGATAGTCTGAGCCAAAATAATACTCAGTCATTATTCTAAAAGCATTATGTGTGTCAAAGTATTATACCTGCCATATCTGCATATAATGAGCCATCTGTGAGAGTGGTTATGATCAATGCAACCACATATATCACAGCATAAAAGATTAACATGTGGTTATGGTTTAGTGGTTTTGACTCGCAGGCATTCACAGCTTTGGTCACCTCAAGACAATCGTCAAAGTTGCCGACAATGAGAACAATTTACACCCTGAATGGAAATCTATAATTCAGCTAAAGCCCAGTTTAGACCAAAGATTTACGATGAGATGTGTTAAAACATGCAACTACTTGCAATGCACCGTTCTGCAACGTTCTTAAAACCTGCTCGTTCACACCAATGCAACCAGATGAGACAGTGGTCACCAAGGTGGTGATTGGTATGTATTGAAGCTTTCAGAAAATATCTACATTTGTAGTTACTACTTGGACACTGGTGTAAATGGAATTTAAAAGTAGTAAGATAGTCCTTACTGTTGCCTCTATAACAGCTGAATGCCGTATAAAGTTAAAACAGTGTCTCAAAGTTGCTATCTTACATGAGAATACTCCTTAAGTCTGCATGCTACTTATGTAGCTACACCCAGCTGGTGGGGTTTTCTTTATTGGGAGTTACAAGGTGGAAATATTTCATGACTGGGCGTGGTGATTTCTGAGTTTCAAAGTCTTAAGGACCACGTTGCCACATTTTTTTCCACCCTCAAATCCACTGCTGTCAATGAAGATGTGCGAAAGGTGAGCTCAAACGCGAAAGCAACACCACTGCAGCGCACAAATGTTCCCAAGTGTCTATTTTTCAGGGGGAGACAGCTGTGCCATGAGGTTCAACTTCTGGAACAAAGCAGCGTGCACTGCATGTCATGTGACGAGGAACAACCAATGACAGCCAGCAGATATCTTTCCTTTCTTTCATAAGATGGAGGTGACGTTGATCATTTTAGTGCACAGCCACCAACAGCTCTACGACCTGCCCCACAGACGATATTTCAATACACACCTAAAAAACAACACCTGGAAGAAGATCAGCTCAGAATTCGGGATTTATGGGATGCAGGCTAAGATACAGTGCTGGTTGTGGTTGCTTTGCAATGTCAGGCGCAACCTGCTTCTGTGCTCTTGAAACCTGCCGTGAGTAGGACACAGAGAGAAGCCCCAGCGCCCTACCTCAGGTTTTCCAGGCAGTTAAAGAAGCAGCATGTGTATGAGCCTTTAGGCAGTGACCTCATTTAGGATTCTTGTGGCCTGAGGGTAGAAGCGCCTCCTGAGCCTCTCAGTGGTGACCTGGTGTAAGTGGTACCTTCTTCCGGACCTCAAAGGGAAGAAAAGGCTGTTAAGCAGGTGGTTGGGACCCTTAATGATTCTCCTGGCCTCAGTCTTGCAGTCTTGTCCATTAGGCAGGGTAGAGATATGCCTATAGTGTGATCAGCTGAACAAACCACTCTTCGCAGGGTCTTGTGATCCTGTTCAGAGCTGGTTCCTGCCAGGCAGTGTTGCTCCCCATCAGGACGCTCCTGACAGTACAGAAGCACAGAATCCTAGTATTTTAAGGGATATGCTGAATTTCCTCAAGCATCTCAGGTCAAACAGTCTGTGTCTTTCTCACTGCTGAGTCAGTATGGAGTGCCCAGGTCAGGCCTTCGAGTTTTGATTTAATGGCTAAACCCAATCAAGGCCAAGCAGACCCACAAGGTTCGGGCTGGGTCATAATTTCTCTACATTTCCCTGGGCTTAAATTGTGATGGGTTCTAGACAATTTGCCAGTGCTATGAGTGTTGTATTTCTTTTTTTTAAAGACTATTTTCTGGGCATTTTTCCTTTTATTAACAGTACAGCTTAAGGTAGAGAGGAAATGTGGGAGAAAGAGGGTCGGTTACATGCAGCAAAGGGCTGCGGGTGGAGATCGAGCCCGGGCTGCTGGAAAGGCATCAGCCAACACAGGGTGCACACTCTACCAGGTGAGCTAGAGGCAGTCTGAGCGTTCTATTTCTATATGAATTAACAAACAGCTAAATTTTACTTTTACTGTGCTTGGGGCTCTGCTGCTTTGAGAGTAAGTTCCAACAACGGCCCAAATTTATAAACAATCCAGGGACACTCTGAATGACTTTTTACAAACGTACCCCATGTCATAAATGTCTGTTACTGCAGTTGAAAGACTTTAGTTGACTTTAGTTTGTAATATATGCTTTATAAATATATACAAATATTTAAATCATAGTAAAAAGTGGGTTTTTAATCAGACTCTGGCTCAAAACAGCTGCCATGGTAGACAGACAGAAACTGGGCCTGATTTTTTGGGCCAAATCAAAGCTCTAGGGGACACTGACGCTGCCCATCCTCTCCACCAAGGACCCGTTGATATTAAGGAGGGCGTAGTTCCTTCCCTGCTTCTTTCTAAACTCGACTATCAGCTCCTCAGTCTTGTTGAAGTTCAGGAGTAGGTTGTCGTTCTGACACCAGCAGGTCAGGTCTACTTCCTTCTAGTAACCTTTTTACTGTTATTCATGATCAGGCTCATCACAGCTGTGTCGTCAGCAAACTTAATGATGGCAATAAGAAATAGTTCCACCATGTGACTCCCTGTGAAACTAGTTTTCACATCTCCAAACCACCCAAACTTCACAGTTATTAACTTCAATACTTCAGAGACCCAAGTCAACTTGTTAGAATTCCTCGCTCCAATTCACAACTCATCACATCAATCATTTAATAAGTCAGTTCCTGTTATTTCTGCTTCACGTCCGAACTGCAGGAAGGGTTACAGATAATATCGCACTTGTGTTCACATTAATCTCTCATTTGTTAAAAGCCACAGCCAATTAAGTTTTGCAGTTTATTATGTGTGCATGTTCACGTTGGTGGGATAAGTGCGGTACACCAGCTGCTCTGAACCTTTTTGTGTAACATTTTATTTTAAGCTCTTTAGGAATTCCCATGTGGCGATGGACTGTGAGGCTCATTTGTGTGGGAGAGAAACCAAGCTGCGTAAATTATTATTTACTATGAACATGCTGTCCCTCTTACACGACCTGTAATAGCACAGATTTGGAACTTAGGTCAAACAAAACCACCTATTGACACCTCTTAAAGTCCCCAAAGGTGCAGGATCCATACCCAACACACCAGGGTGCAGAGGGAAGGTTATCAGCCAAAAGAATGTGTCAGTAAAATTAGTACAAAAAGAATGATGCAGGATTTATTAAAAAATAATCTAATGTGTAATTAAGTTAAAGAAAATAATCAGTAAGTGCTGCAAACTAGTCCAGCTCATTGAAAGAGTTATTCAGCAGCAATCTGCTGCTCACATCCCAGAGAACATCTGCTGTGACGTTGACAAAGTTGTGATTAAATCTTCTACTGTTGGATCATTATTCAGTTTCTCACAACTCACAGTGGAGACACTGATACATCAGTTTTATAACTATGTAAATATCACCCACTGGAAATAATAAAAGAAACAATTACTTACTTACTCATTCATTTCATAACCTTGATTAAAGCAGCCACCTCGTGTGTTTTCCGAGGCACAATTAGTCAGTGGAGGATGCAGTCATACCCGCGCTGTGTGACATTCCTACGTGCATCATGCTGTCGTATTTTTCATCCGGTCTGAAGTGCATGCTGCCAAAGTTCTGTGGCAAACTGCAACACTGAGCCCGGCATTAAGGCCATCAATTTTGTGTCAAAGACTCAATGCCGTGCAGAGCGTGGCGTGATCAAATTAATAATGCCAAGATCCCATGTCACGTCTCTGTTTACACCGTCCAAATAAGGGGATCAAACATGAACTGCTTGGCGGTGGAACGTGTTAATAACAGCCTGGTGGGTCTCTGGGATGATGAACGCTCGGAGTGCAAAGCCAACAAAGAGTTCAGGAAATCACCTCAAAATAAAACACAAAAAAGAAGGGCTGAACTAAATGTTTGTTTTTACATTTAAAGCTTCTATCGAGGTTTTTGAAAGAAGCACCGAATGTCTGTTGTCACACTGTATGATGTCATAACACTAAAAAAATCAAAATAAATAAAATAAAAATCCTCAAACAAAATAATAATAAAAAGATCAAAAAGATCTAAAATTGTTGTAGAGGAGAGACGACCACGCCCACTTAGGAGATCAGAAATGTTTCATACCATTGGTATAGCACCGTAGACACTTCTATAGTTTGTATTTTTGCGGCTGTATTTGAGGATGTATCTTTGTAGATGTTTGTGGTATTTGTGGATCTCTTCTTCTCTCCTTCGGTGTTGCAAATTTGCATTTCCCTTCAAACACTAAACCCAGTGCATCTTGTTCTTGTAGAGAAATGTATGTTAATGCTACTGTGGTGTCCATATACAATAAACTAATATCATGAGGCCTAATCTTTATCTGTAACTGTGCAGAAGTACCGGATTTAAACAGAATAAATCGACATTAAAAAAGCATTCCTACTGCAAATTTATTTCTGTTGCAAGTCAAACTTTTCTTCAGTAGGTCTCTTGGTTTCCACACACAGCACTTCCTGTAATGACAGAGTTCCCTCCTTTGGCCCACTGAGTATCTCTCAACAGCAGGTTGCTGAAGCAGCACTTCAGGTAACGCAGGTGATGTTACAAAGTGATACAAACAAAAAGACCCTACAAGACACTGGAGACGACGCCTGTGGACCTCAATACTGGACTTTAAACTCTGAGAGGAGTAAGCAATGCTGTGCTGTGGCAAAACTGGTGCTAGTGACCCTCAGACTGTAATAACACACATATGTGAAGACATTTGTGGTTTATATGCATGTTGTGAGGACATATGAATGTTTATCACTGTTTGATGAGCCCTTTATTTCTTACTTATCTTTCATATGTGCAAAATGTTCATATTAAAGGGAACTTTCACTGCAAACTGAAATATGTATTCCTCCTCTTTCCTATAATGTTATTTATCAGTCTAAATTGTTGAGTGTTGGTGATATCTGTAGTCTTCTCTCCAGTATAATGGAACTAAACGGCACTCAACTTATGGTGCTCAAAGTGCCCAAAAAGGACATTTAAAAAACTCAACAACAATGTCTCTTTCCAGAAATCATGACCTGGTTACTCAAGATGATCCACAGACCTTGCTGTGAGCAGTTTTATGTCAGAAATATCTTCCACAGAAATAAAATGGATAGAAAGAAACATTGAACTGTCTGCCATGGTCATTTGACTGATACAAAAGAAAATGGCGATTGTTCTAGTTCCTAAAATGTTGAGGCCGAGGGTACTTGCTGTAGCTCTGGTTGAGGGTGAGAGGCTGTCACTAATTAGTTTGTTAGGCACAGGAAAACAGGGATCTGTGTGGGTACATGAGACCCTAAAAAAGAGGGTGGATCATGGGGAGTACCACCAATTGGTCCAGGAGCTTCTCCTCCATGATGGCTGTTTCCAGGCATATTTTAGGATGACTCAGGGGTCTATCAACGTACCGTATAGCTCTGGGTATCCAGCAACCGCTACTACCAGTTTCTCCTCCATTGTTTACCAACTGTAAACTTGTTGTTGCGCTCTGAGATGAAGTTTTTTTTAACTCGAGGAGTTCAGAACGCTCCAGCAAAAACGCCAGGCGCTCAGAGCACAGAAATGCGAGGTGTGTCGCAACACAAAAAACGCCAGCAAAAAGCTTCATTCTCATTAAAATCAATTACAAAAAGCCGCCTCCAGCTGCTACAATGTGTGTGATCAGGGCCTAATGGTGTCCTCCTCGGCTGAGCTGCAACGTTTGTGAGCTCAAGGATGCTACTGCAGGGTCCGACATTAACGGTTGCCCAAATGCCCGGGGCAAGTAAAAATAGCCGGCGGGCCAGCAGACATGCCCGATCGGGCAAGCAGCACCGACTCACACACACACACACACATACTGGACAGCCTCTCAGTCCTTAGCCGCTAACGTTAGCTCATGTACAACACAGGTACCACACAGAAACTTTTACAAAGGGTCATAATGTGCTTTTAGTGACTGTCAAATCACCAGCGAAAGATGTTTTAAATGCGGACACGGACAGCACGTTGCCTGCTCTCATGGGACAAAGATCCTCTGAGAAGAAAGACGGATCACTCCGCTCTGTGCCAGGAACAAACTGGGAGGCAAAGATCCTCTCTGAAGAAGCGGGTTCACTTTGCTTTAGGGTTCACCAAAACGTTTTTTTGTTTTTTCTTTTAATAAATTGAACACACATTAAAGAACATACAAGATCCTGTAGAGAATTAATACATATAATACAATACAATAAACATTGTCAAATTAAATGAAGGAAGAGGATTTTTTTTAAAGGCAAATTAAATATTGGGGATTTATGTAAAAATATACATAGAGAAATATAAATAATTATATAATTAAAGATATGTAGGCTATGTTAGGTGAATACTCCTGTCAGTGACCCTGACCACTGGCACTGGCAAAAGAACTGGAGTTGGTCCCCGGACGCTAAACTGCGGCTGCCCACTGCTCCCAGTGTATACAGTAGGATGGGTCAAATGCAGAGGTCAAATTTCATTTCAATGTATGTAATGTGCTGAGAAAGGACAATAAAGAATCTTCTTCTAATAATAATTTCTTAATAACTAGGAGATAACAAAAGAATAAAGAGATTTCAAAGACTTAAAAAATAAGGGACATGAATTAAAACAACAAGAAACGAGATATATCCCCAGTCATGCACACCCAGTTTTAATGAACTCAATACTGTTTTTCAACACATATACTGTTTTGTCTTCATTCAATGTAGTTAGCACATATCGTTATTGCGCCATTGGTTTTGGCCTTGGTGCCCCACATTTTGGCCGTGATGCCCCAATAAATTTGTATTTATCAAAGGCCAAAGTGGCCTTGCCCTGAAAATATCTTAAATCCAGGCCTGTAATCGTGTATTTCCTCTCCTGTTTCTGTCCTTGGAGGGGCCAGTTGCAGTGTGCTGCTTTTTTATGTGCTGCTGCCTCCATTGACTGATCATCTCTGCTGATACAAGATATAAGTCATGAGTGAAAATATGCACCACACAGCCAGAAAAAGAACCTCCTAGGCAGGGCAAGTAAGAATTTAGATGGGGCAAGTAGATTTGAGAAGTACTTGCCCAGCAGGGCAAGTAGGAAAAAACCTTAACGTCGGACCCTGTACTGTAGGTGAGCTAGCAGTAGATGTGCACGTCCTTCTGCACAGTGATTCAGTTGACAAGTGTAGTTTGGTAGAAAGAAAATAGTTCCTACATTAGATTGCTAACAACAATATCTGTGGATTATCTTGAGTAACCAGTTCATGATTCCTGCAAAGAGACATTGCTGTTGAGTTCTGCAAATGTATATTTTTTTATACTTTAAACACCAGAAGCCGAGTGCCATCAAGTTCCAAGGCAGATATCTCTACAGCTGATATCTCCAACACTCTGCAACTCAACCCAAAACAATCTAGATTGATAAATAGCACTACACGTAAGAGGAAAAATATGTTTTTTTGGATTTGTGGGGCGAATTGTCACTTTAAAAGGTCAATAAAGAGCCACATCATGTGGCACAAAGAGAAAAGAAATGAGCCTCTGGCCTGCAGCAGTGTGCCGTCTGTTACCAACAAAGCCAAACGCAACACATTTCTTCATCCATGCACTTTGGCTTCTACACAACACAACACAATCTGCAACATTAATCCTGTTATGTTATTTACAGTTACACAGACCTGTGGTGTCTGATAATAGAGTGGGCTGGTTCACCCTGTGGTAAATGACAAATGCAATCCGCAGACAGAAATCAGCCAGGGAAGGACATGAACTGGGATAAAAGCCAGAGCCAAAGAGAAACTTTAAATTAATGAATAACTAAGCCAAACTGCACTTTAGACCAGTGCTGTGAATGCTGCATTATATTGTAGAGCTTTACATCCATTGTTAGCATTAAAATGTAGTTCACCGCAAACTGAAAGAAAATCAGAAAAAGGCCACATCCAGGACGTGAGAGTCCAGTCACAAAGGGTCCATCAACAGGTGGGCTGGGCCTGACAGTCTGCGTCTGACAATGCCTCAGAATTAGACTTTAAATAGCTTCTATCTACCAGGGGACAATTACGACTTTAACAGTCAGACAGGAAACTCGTGTCCCCTCTACGTCTCTCCATCTCTCTCTCTGGCTCCTGATAGGACCACATAGACAAGTGCTCCACTCAAGGTGACCCATTTAATGCTAGATGTGAAAGTCCTTTTTTCCTCTGCCGTCCCAGTTTCTGTTCACTGGGTGCAAAAATAACTGTTCCCTTCAAAGGGGGCGGATAGACTTTTTTTTTCCCTCCACTAAATAAATCTAGATGTTACTGACAGCCACTCAGCTTATTTAGGAGGAATAAAAATTTAAGCCGACTGCATCAATTCTATTATCTGTGGAAAAAGCGCCATCGGTTACGCAACCTTAAATATGACGCCGGAGCAGTAAAAAAGGTAATTGAAAAAAGGGACATTTTTGATCAAGATAGGACAAACAACAGATGACTGCAGAGCGCCGCTGACTCACATGGCAGCTCTTAAAACAGTGATGGGCTTAATAGATCTGGTCAATACACTAATTACTCACTTTTGGATCATTGCATCTCCATGTAACGACGAAGTCACAGGCAAAAGGACATTAAGGAATCATTTCCAGGAGATAATAGATTTCGTCTCACTGGGCAAAGTGACACAGCATTAAAGAGTAAATCATCCGTGAATCACACAGAGCAGAGCTGAGGACTTTTTTAGCTGCTCTTTTTAAAGTGAACTTTTTTAGCATACTGTGTGGTCACACCCGAAATAGTGACACCGATACTACATGAACTGACACATAGTCTGAAATGCTAAATAATAGTCTCTATTGACCTTTCAGCAGCAAGGAAGTAGGAATGTGTTGTGTTGTGTAGTTGTGTAGTCATCTGTTGCTGGTGCTGTATTTTCACAAATATATGATTTAGATATATCCTCCAGAGACTCTGTGTCCTCATATGAGGACATCACATTTTGGGCTTACTTGACCTTATACTTCATTCTACTTAAAAGGTAGGGTCTGGAGGATTTTCCAGTTGCTGTTTGTAAACACACATTCAAATTTGGCCCCTTCTATCAGGCTCAACTGCGCGCTGCCCCTCCCCCTCCCCACAGTTGTTACACAAAATGATTCAAAGCTCAATCCTCACACAACATTAGGGGTGGGAATCTTTGGGCACCTCACGATTCGATAACGATTACGATTCAGGGGCTACGATTCGATTATAAAACGATTATTGATGCATCTTTAATTTATGTATATTGATGCACTTTTTCACAACACACATTTCTTTTTGTCTCACTGAATAAGCATTCAACACTTGCAATTTTTAAAAACAGTGCGTTTGTAATAAGAAACAGTTGAATTCATTTCCATTATATTTTATTAAACATATAAATGGAAATGCGCGCAAACTGGAAAGTTACAACTTCGTTGTATGGAAACAAAGGTAACAACAGGTATCTTAAATCACAAGATAAAATGCGTAGTTAGAGTAACAAATGATTCGGTGGCGACAGACGTCCACGCATCACATGTAACTGCGATCCTACCTGCCTTCAACGGTGAGGCCATGACTTCTGTTTTGGTTTGGTTGTAGAGTGTCGGTGAAATAGCGTCGGGATGGGATGGTGTATCTGGGCTCCAGTGTATGCAGCAGTCCTTGAAATCTCTGATTTTCCACGACAGAATAAGGACGCAAATCCTTGGCAATAAATGCCGCGATGGCCTTCATAATTTGCTTCGCCTTTTCCAATGAGGGTGGCAGCTTTCTAATTGCTTCCTCGATTGTTCTCTGGTCGGTAGCGCCACAACAGCCTGCCGTCTCCCTGACTCCTCCATCAGGTGGAATCGAGTTACATGGCTTCTCATGTTTGTTGTGTTGCCAAAGTATTTTATTTTAGCACGACACAGCTTACATATAACGTGGCTCTTGTCCAGTTCGCTTCCGCCGTCAATGTTGTAGAAGGAGCTGTTAAATTAGAGGGAGCTGTTCGGATCTCATGGCGAGGTGGGTGGCGGTCAGCCATGTTTGTTTTCCTCTGTGCGCGTGTCGGCGTGTCTGCTCCAGGTGCGCATCCCAAAGTGTCCCGGAGATGACACGTACTGCGCTTCTTAGTTCCGCATTATTTAGAACCTTCTGTATTACTCTAATTAACAGATTTAAATAATCAAAATTTGGACGTTTGTGAATCGATTCAGATTCGTCCACGTCCGAATCACGATACATCTAAGATTCGGAAATTTCCCCCACCCCTACACTACATCAAGCCATATATTAGCTAAACGTAAAGTTATTTGCATCGGTTTATAGTCGGAATTAGCCTCCACAATAAACTACGTGGGAATTACAGTTGTTGTAATGGAAAAGTTGATAAATTAGCAAACTAGCACAAGCTAACCGGCCTGTATTTGGGATTTACCTGTCCAACACAAAGCAGGCCAACTCCACGTCGCTGTAACGTTACATCCCGAGCCTCTCCTTCAATGCTCAAAAGCGGGTGAAAGCCACCCCGATATTCATACGAGTTTTGGCCCGTGCTTTATTAGCTCGGCGTTTTGCCTCACTCACATTTAATTTCCTTTTCTTCGTGGGTACGTCTGTATCCGCCATTTCTCCCGGGTGTACGGAGCCCGGAGGTATGGAAGAAGGCTTCACAGAAGAGGTTCAGGCAAGGCTCGTGCTGGTGCACACTTGGACACGCTCAGGCACGGCACCTGCGCTCTCTCATTGGCTGGGGAAATCTCCGCCCAGAAGCGGTCCGGCTCACAAAAACATCAAAATACAGTTAAAGGGCAGGAGCTCTGCAAACAGAGTCACCACCACACATGAGTAGAAGCCCATAGGTGATGATTAACCAGGATTTCATTTGTATATGTCTACAAGTATATTTCATTTTGTTTGAAAATCCTCCAATCCTACCTTTAACTTAGACTTGTTGTACTCATTCACTTCTGTTTTTTACCATCTAGTGGTAGTAAGAGCAAAATACAGTAACCCATGTAAAAACAAGATGTGTTTCAGAACAAGTCTGTCTGCAGCCATTCCCAACACAAAAGTGGACAAGATCCAAAACCTGATCACATTTTATGGTTTAGACTTGTTTATTTATGATTAATGTTTGTAGTTTGACATGGCAACAAATTTGCCCAATTTGAGCAACAGTAACAAGATAAGACACTGTCTATTAGGAAGTACTTATTTGAGGACATCGTGACTTTATTGTCGTCTCATTTGAGGACATTAGGACTGAATTATCTGTAACAATGTTTAGTTTTTTATACTTGTTGGGTCCTACTGATCCCAAATAGAGTACAAAATGAACGACTTTCTTCTATAGCATTCTTAAATCAATTGTCGACTGCTGTTAGCAAAGGTGGACTTGAGCCCTTTGATTTGAAAATACTTAAATAACTCCCCCGAAGCCCAAAGATTAAAAAGTATGTTATTTAAAAATTATGCCATGAATCATTTTCATTCTTGTATAAAAACTATACAGTGGTCAACAACAAATGATTTGCAGTATATAAACGTCTAAAATTACAGACAGAGAGGCAACAACTTCCAAGAAACTTGGTTTGACAAATAAGTACAAATAAAAAGCATTTATAATTTTTGTAAATTTAATGCATTACTTTGTTGTTAAAATAACAATACATACCGTGGAGAGCGCATCATGGCTTGTTTAGGACTCAAAACTCAAAGTTTAGGACTTGGAAAAGGATAGATGTTCTTATTTTCACTCTAAGCAATGACAACAATGAATTCAGAAACTACTTCTTGAAGCATCACTGCTCTTGACATTTTTCACCATAACCAAATCATGCTACTGTTATAGCACACATTAAGCTAGCTGAGCTACTTGCAAGCTGGTTAATGATCTAAAATTAGAAACATATATCCATCAATGAATTTAAGGGCATCATAAAGAATGTGGTAATATGTTCTTGTTTTTCTTGAAAGGCCATTATGTTTGAATAGTTGTTGTTTTATTGTCGAATTTTTGTTTTATACGTTGTATTTGTTGCATTTTAAATGTGCTTTGATTGGCTGCTACCTCGGCCAGGTCTCTCTTGTTAAAGAGATTTTCAATCTCGATGAGACTTCCTGGTTAAATAAATAAATGTGGTGGAAAACTTTGTGCCAAACATCATCTCTTAACCAGATTAAAATGGACATGTGTTCTCAACTTTATGTTCACTACAACTGTCCATAGCAGCCGCCAGTTAAGAGACAACACACAGAAATGGAACAAACAAATGTGGATTTACTAATAAATGATTATTTCCACAGATTTTTGAACCGTTACTTGACAGTTCAAAGTCAGGGAGAGGGAGATATTTTGGTGATTAACACAAGACTGAGAGCAGATAGACCCAGCACAAGTACAAATTTGATTAAAATTTTATGTGTGTGCACTATCCATCGGCTTAATTGGTAGCAGAGGCACCCGCAGTACTGCGCTGGCTGGCACATAAATCATGTCCTTAAGGCTGGGAGCAATACACCATGAGAGAAGAGCATATAAACATAACTGCCTGTTGATCTTACTAAAAAACATAGTGTAAAACTATAGGATGGTGCAAAAACAGACTCCTAAATATAGTTTGATATTGTTCTAAAAAAAAAAATACCAATGAGTGTATTGAACATACTGCTTCACCATTGGCATCTGTCTGTAGCCCTCGGGGGTTCTGTGAACCTAAACCATGCCAGGAAAATACAACCCTGTGCCATACTGGAGCTGCCAGAAGCTTTCACCATAAGCAGCAAGCATGTAGACTCCTTTTGGCATGTGCCACATATGTTCTTACTCACTTGCTAATAATAGATGACTCATGTGATCACACGATGCTTCTGCGGCTCAGGAGAGCACTCGCTGTGTTCGCTGCTCCCACAAAAAAGCACTTGTTTATGTTCAATAACAGGATTGATCATGCAAAGCAGGCTGTGTACAGTGTTAATTATTCTCTGCAGAGTTTCCTACAGTGTGCAGCTAATAAATGTGTCGACCTTTTGTTTGATGGAGATTGATTTCTGTGTTTGTTTAGCTGTCTGTTTCTTCTCACGTCAACTAATGCATGGACATCCCTGTCAAGAGGTGTTTTTATCTGCAGTCAAATCAAGCTGATGTCTTTCCCTTAGATTTTCATGCCAACATCACATTAGCTTCTGCTCTAAGAACATTAGGGTCAGCTGTCCTCCTCCTCCTGTTCCTATCAGCTCAGCCTTTACAGCATATAACAGTGAATGTACGATTGTATTGCCTCAGTTTTTACGTACACAGTTTCAGTATGTTAAACTGTTTATTTGCTAATTCTATGGATTAAAGATGAAATGCTGAATGCACATACGAAGCACTTAATTCTAAATGACAAGCTCAACTTTTCAGAACAGTCACCTCATATTAGTTGTCGTAGTTAGAATAACTAGACTTACAAGTTGCAGTTATAGTTTACTTCCATGTCTGTAAAAATATGAATGCTATCCCGGCAACACAGAGGATCTATACAGTGTCAAAAATTAACCTTATGGGGCGTCGGTGGCTTAGTGGCAGAGCAGGCGCCCCATGTACAAGGCTGTTGCCGCAGCGGCCCAGGTTCGACTCGAGCCTGTGGCCCTTTGCTGCATGTCACTCCCCCTCTCTCTCCCCCTTCACACTTGTGTGTTCTATCAATTAAAGGCTAAAAATGCCCCAAAAAAATCTTAAAAAAAAAAAATAAAAAATAATTCAACCTTATTCAACAGTGAATAAAATTCAGTGTAAATTATGGATGTTTATTTCAAACATACATATTTTTCCTGGCCAAAATGTACACATATGGGTATGACTTTAGTATTAAGTTATTTAAAAATGCTGCAGTCAAACAACTTGAAAATGATCACAGAGGTATTTAGTAACCCGTTGAACAAGAATATCATGGGGTTTAACGATAACACCTTCATTCGATTTTTAAATAGAATTTTTAAAATCTGCCTATGTAGAAATGAATGGGATATTGTTATGATTTTAGCAACTAGTTATTAAAAATGCAGTAGTGAAAGAACAAGAAAGTAATGACAGCTGTAACTCAACAAAGGAAAACAAGAAAGAAAATGGAAAGTCTTATTTTAATAAACCTTCGGCACCCACACGATTTGCCGTACAGAGCAATGTAGATTTCAGAGTTTACAAAGCGCACCTGAATGCATCATGAAGTCTCTGCAGCTCTAAGTGTCAAACTTCATCTCTGACATAGACAGACAGTGGAGGACAGAAGCAGCGCGACCATAAAGGACACTAAAAAGCGGTACAGACTCCCTGCATAGTTTTTAATTATGTGACTGTTTTGGTACAAACACTGACCTGCCAGTGTGGCAAACAGTCTTCTGAGATTTACTCTCCAAACAGAAAATCGACCTGTTTTTTTGGCGTTGGCAAGTGTTAATTTCGGACCCTTAATCTAAACAATCAGCACAGTGTCAGGTGAGCACCCAAGATTGTTGATGGTCGATTTTTATCCTATTAGACATTTGTATGAAGTTTTGTCATAAATTCCTGAGTTAAGGCCACAAATACGTTTTATGAGGTCACAGTGATCTTGACCTCTGACCACTAATTTGTAATCAGTTCATTCTTGAGTCCAGCTGGATGTTCACTGTGTGTACCAAATCTGAGGAAAATCCCTCAAGGCCTTCTTGAGGTATAGCATTCACGAGAATTAAATGAAAACCAAGTCACAGTGACCTTGACCTTTAAGAACCAAATTCTACTCATTGAATCCAAGTGGACGTTTGTGCCAAATTTGAAGAAATATCCTCACTGTGTTCTGTCTAATGGACATGGTCAGAGTGACTTTAACCTTTGACCATCAAATTCTAATCAGTTCATTCTTGAGTCCATGTGGACACTTGTGCCAAATCTGAAGAAATTCCTTTAAGGTGCTCTTGAGATATTGGATTTATGAGTATAAGACAGATAAGGTCACAGTGACATTGACCTTTAACCTATGTCCATTAAATTTTAATCAGTTCATCCTTGAGTTAGAGTGGACGTTTACCAAATCTGAAGAAATTCCCTCAAGGTATTCTTGAGATATTGTGTTCACGAGAAGCGACAGACAGACAGACAATCCAAGAACATGACGCTTCCAACCACAACTATCGCCAGACACAAATTCCTTCCTTCCTTCATCCCTGTCTCCATTTGAGCCTGGAATGCAACCTTACCGATGGTGATGATGATGATGACACAGTGACAGTGACAACATTACTCTTCTAATATCTTAAAGCAGTGTGTTTCATTTGTAGCAATGATCCTGGGCGGTGACGCCCATGTCCAGAATTACAGAGATGAGTCATGTTCTGATGGTGATGTATGCTACACTCGTAATGCTGATGTTGCTAGGTGATGTTGACAATATTCAGTGTTCATTATATTATTTATAGCCTCTGTGGGGTTATGGCGTACACTTTAAAGCATGCTACAGAGGAGCTGAAACGACTCGAGACAATTCTCAACTGTGTGAGCCACCCTGGGAACATCTTCCTGTCATCTCCTGTATGTTTCCATTATACTGTATGTTTTATGTCTTGCTGTGTGTTTCTATGCTCACTGCAGCACAAATTACCCACTCAGGACAAATAATAAATTGACATGAATTGACTCATAATCATAATTCAGCTTTGTACAATATGGAGGATTTGATGCAAAGGGAATCCTCACCCTACGTTACTTTAAATACGTCTGTGTACTGTAGGTTGCCCGTTTTCCTCTTGTTGCTATTTATATCATCTAAATATAAGAAAATGCAACATGCATGATACATAATGCATCACCTGGTGTGTTCTCGAGTGCTCTGAGACCTTGAGCCATCAAATAGAAAATAAGACATTTTGCATTTAAAATTATGTTATTAAAATTACAGAAAAGCAAAAGTAAACTGCTGTAAAATGCAGTATGAATGTGGATATGTTCACTGGATAATGTAACATGTCAGTTTTATCAGTGTTTTAAGAGTAGCTGCTGCTTGCACCTTAAACCTTGTATTTTATCCTCACTTTTTTTTTTAGTTCCTTTACTTTTAGACCAAATCACGGTGATGTCACACTAACACTAGATAACTGGTAATTATTTTGAATTGTGGAGATAAATTCAAATCTGTAAACTTGGTGGTCTGACCTATCAGACGTTTCTGCTGTACTGTGTTGCTTTACTGGCGTCTTTAATAAACCAAATCTTCCAGCAGGAAGCTAAGATTTAGCTAGATAGATTTAGCCACCTAAATGAAAAAAATAAAAATGAATATCAGTACAAACACAGAAGTGTTTCTGAGATTTACTCGCCAAAAGCAAAATCTACCTGCCGCTTGACGGTTGTTAATTTCAGACCCTGAATCAGCACAGTTTCAAAATGGGCACCCAAGATTCTTAACTAATGGCCAAAAAAGTGTTGCTGAACATAATGACATCACAGTGAAGCTAGTCTCGCTCACCAGACCTTTCTCAAGAAAAGGAAGTTCTGGCTGCGCCGACTCTCACTTTAAGATTGGAGGAAAAAAAACGCCCCGGCTTTTTTTATTTCTTTCAACCAATCACAATCGTTCTGGGCGGTGCCACGGCAACGGTGCACTTGGAAAAATATTGCCGGGGGAAACAGGTTTTGGTGTAAAACACCCACAAAAATATCGCCTACCATGGCAGAAAAATGGCTACATCCCCGCAAGATCAAACACCGCAAAAGTTAGTAAAGGACGTGTTGAAAACTGCTACACAACCGGAGGTGGTAGGCGGGACTTCAGCAGGTGGCTCGTTCCGCCCAATGAGAGGCTGATCTATGCAGCGAACTTCCGCCCACTCAGACTACAGTGAAGCTGACCTTTGATCTTTTGGATCTAAATTTTGGAGCTAAGCAATGTACTGCTGTGGAGGGGGGGCTGCAGCAAATATATATACTATACACTTTACTAACAGTGCACTATATGCACTGTCGCTGTAAAATAAACTAATAAAGTAAATCAATCTGATGACAATAAGCCCATATCAATAATATAGTATTATTAACAAGTAATAGTAACATTAACAATAAGCCACTATTTTGGGAGATCAGGAGTCAAGACTTCCTGTTCTGTGCGCTGATCATTTCAGCTAATCTCTATAAACAGCATCTAAATATATTTTGTAAAAGCTAATATAAAACTAAATCATCTTTAGGGTTCAAAGACAGCATTTCAGCCAATGTGTTCCACCTCTCTACACGAACTTTTGACCTGCCGATCAAGCGTCATTTGTAAATACTGCTCTGACTAAATGGAAAACAAACAGAAAGCCAGAATGCTCTTGATACCTAAATCTTGTCCCGTTGCCTTCAGATCCTGCTCACATATACATACATCTGTTAATACATATCATTTGGAAAATAAACATGCTCACAGCTGTGCTGTTACACCTGCTGTATCTGTGCTTCCTCATCTGCACTCTGTCATGACTGTAATGGGATCTTATTCTATATGTGCAGTATACCAAGCATGCAATTAGGTAAGGAGGTAACCAGCCTGTATACTGTCAACAAAAACAAACATGGCAGGTGTATGTTTATCATAAGCGATGTTAGTGAACAGCCTGCACTTCATTTTCCTTTAGATAAGAAAAAGAGCCATCTCTTCTTTAGACGTAAAAACCACACACACACCTGCTCTGCAATCTCCTTCAAGATATCTTTGTGTCATCACATACTATGAAACACTGACTTTATTGGTGATTTGAAGAACAAAAAAATGTCCTTTCATACTGGAGACATATCAATCTGCACTCGTGACTTTTTCTTCTGTGTGGGCAGATACTTTTTCAATGATGCAAACTACTTGAAGGACTGCATTTACACTTGTCTGACTCTGGCTGATATCCAATCATTATGTAGCCAGAGACCACCTCCGCAGCCAGAGCCAGGGCTTTTCATAAAGAAGCTTAATTTTATAAATCTCCTACGATTAATGAAAACATATTACAGATAATTAAATACTTAAAATCCTCCAAAATGAATCATTTAAGACTGAGGAGATGGAGCACTGACGCTGTCAATGTTTTACCTCTCTGTAGTCAGAGTGGCTGGGGAAACCAGTTCATGGGACGGTAAGCACATTCAGGGTGACGCTGTGTGGAGTGTGCATTCCTGAGAGGTGTTCCACGCTTAAATAAATACTCGCCACAGCTATGTTTACCCTCTCACTCACATTTCCCATAGTGCCACATGCTAAGGTACTGCCAATGACCATGCACAAGCCTTATCCAGGATTTAGATTAAGTGCTAGAAAGAAGCTTTTGTATTGGCCTTACTTCAGAGGCAAGTTTCATCGTGGACACAAAGTGTTTCATTGGTATATAAACAGGTCCCAGAGTTGGGTGGGAGGACTTACAACACCTACAACTGAAACTACTGATAAACAAAGTGTGCCACACACTCACGAGCACTGAGAAGAAAACACACCTCAATTTACTGCTCCTATTGTTTGAGGTTAAGTTACTTCCAGTCGAATTTTGCTGCTGAATAAAGCAAACATGCTCAGGATAATAATGTATCTCACCGTCAGGGTTTTTGGGTAAATACAGTTAATTGCAGCTTGCAACACAAAACAGCCCGGTCTTGTGAAATGCAACATAAACTCCTGAACTATGAGCCACCCCTGCTCACACACAGTGAGTATATAAAAACCTGCTTCTTTTAAATCCCCTGTATCACGACCACATGTGAAGAACATGTGCAAAAATTTTCAGTAAAAGAGTACAAACTTTTTTCTGGGTCAAGTGAGAGCCACATGTAGGTTAGCTTGCTCTAATCTACCAAGAGTAAACATACCTAATAACATGTCAATGAACTCAAGGGCAAACTGAAACAAACAAAAAGGGTGGTTTCCACTCTCAGGGCTGATATTCCCAGTTTCGTCAATACAGTGGATTAACAAACATAACACCAGCACCACAAGTTTACAGCAGAACTGTGACACAGCTGACTTTGAATCTGATGAATAAAACACACAAGTACTATTAATGACCAAAGAGAGTATTCTGTATAATTCCTTCAAATTAAAAAAAGACATTTTGAGCAGTTATCTTGATGACGAATGAGAGGTTCATGAGGTTCTTTGGGAGTGATATTATCTTTTTTTTTTTTGGTCTACCGAAGACATTCACAAATTTATACCACAGTGTTCAACAAGGGTCTACAACTATGCTAGCACCAATACAAACATGCTAATGTTTACCAAGTATAATGTTTGCCATGCAAATCATCTTACAGTTGGTATGTTAGCATGCTAACATTTGCTAATTAAATCTCAACACAACACAGCTGATGCTGATGGGAACATCATGAGTTTTGCAGCTATTTAGTCATAACACAAAGCAGTGGCAGTCTCAGGTTGCATGAGGGGCAAGGGCCAAAAAATAAAAAGGGCACCAGAGCATGGAAGGTTTCTGTAATGTAGGGCAGTAATATGACACTGCATTATGATTTCTCTAAGGTCACCTCAGAGGGCACTTCATACGTTTTCTCTACTTGGAAACTTGGAAAAGTATAGCTGTACTAAATGTCTTTTTTTTTCTTTCTTACATCTGAAGCTTCAATTGAGGAGTTCGAAAGGAAGCTTCGAATGTCTGTCATCATGCTTTATGACATCATCTCACTAAGGTGAGACAGTTTTTCTGACGGCAGTAAAAATGTTTTTAAAAGGATTGAAGCAGGATATAAAAACTAGGGCTGTACCTGACTCAGAATTACGTCTGTCAAATGAGATTCAGCCATTTAATACGAATATTCGACAATTCCGTTTTGTTTCTTTTTTTCTTGTAAAGTTTTTACGTTTTAACGGGGCTTAGAGGGTAATATAGTAAACAAGCTAACGGCACAAATGACCTCCCCAACTGACGATTCGAATCTCCGACTTTCAAGGGACAGCCCTTCTAAAAACATGTTTTGAATTTGGGAAATGGTTACATCTATCTTTTTTCAATGAATTTTGACTAATACTAATGATATAAGTGTCACCTAATCTTTATCTGCAACAGTGAAAAAATACTGAGTTAAGACAGAATAAGTAGACATGCCAAAAAAAAAAAAAAAAAAAAAAATCTGTGCAGCAGCCGAATGTTGATTGAAATGTCACCGTTACGAATGTAGCAGGGTACAGCCCTGTTGGAAGGGCACCCTAGTGGGCACGTTATCATGTTTTATCTACCAAGAGGACACTTTTGCCACATTTTTTCTGTTGGGTTTTGTTTTCTGAAACATCAGGGTACCAAGGGGGGTGGTAAGTTAGTTGAGCCTTCAAAGTCCCCTCACCAGAGTCCTCTTTTTCCTCAACTCTTTTTTACTCAAAAAAAAAAAAAAAAAAATTTTTTTTTTTTGAAGGGCTTCATTTTTAGCGATTGACTGCACGTATAACAATAACTTACATATCATAGTTTAGTAAGTTGTAATCTTTAGTTGCTCACTGTGCTAATAAATGATTTTTCTGTTTTGCTTATGTCTATTTTTATTGGCAAATGTGAGTAAAATACTCAGACTGTAGACCAAATTTCATGGCAATCCATTCTTTTTTGAGAAATTTCATACAAAATCAGAGGTGTCAGGTTCATGTTGGCACCAGAGGAAAATTCAGGGGATCATCAAAGTCATTAGGATCATTAATCTTCAGGGAACCATGAATGTCTGAAAAAGAATTCATCGCAGTCCATTCAACGGTTGTTGAGATTTTTAAGTCTGGATCAAAGTAGTCTCTATATACAGACTCTACATTCAGTGAATGTACAGTCTGTAGGCAAACCCCGGAGATCTTGCCTCCGGAAGAAGAGCGGAAGAGCCCTGGTTTCTGGTTGTAGGCTGTTTGTAGTCCACGTGATATTGACCAATCACGTTTGAGCCAGCTGAAGTTGTTGCCAGGTTAAACGGTCCATGCGGTGAACTAACAAGGCGGAACATAATTGGCGTCACTGCAAACTCTGAATCCATCGCAATGGTTCAGCATATTTACTTATATATAAACGGAAGTCGGAAACGGAAATTCACCTCCTCCGCCCAAATCAAATCGGTATGCCAAAACATCGGGGATCTGCCCCCAGAGGCTGTATCGCCATCTGCCGGAAGTCAGACACCGAATACAGCCGATGGGTTCCAAGAATGGGACCAAAGTGGCAGACCAATCGCTCAAGTCACGTCCCTGGCATAGCTAAAAATCAAAGGATTTTCATTTGTCAGATCTGTTTCAGCTTAAACGTGATATTTTAAAAACAGATGCATAGTGACTTTACCAACATCCTCACTGAGACTCCATAATATGATGAAGATCAGTGACTAAAGTCTGGAGTAATTAGCTTACGATAAATTAGCATAATTCATAAGGTTTTATCAGATTAAAGAAAAAGACCTGAAGCATCCTTGTGACTCAGTTGGCAAAAGGTGCATACGTAACTGCAACATCCTTGAATCTAGTTCCCCCCCGAATGTTCTCTCATCCCACCACACTGTAACACAGTGTTCCCGCTGCAGACTGGGCATAAAAAAAGAATTAGTAAACCCAAACATGTTCTTTTAGAGATCCATTTACACGGACAAGAAATTAATAAAGGATGAGCCAGAACTACAACACAAAAGCTTCACTGTGTCCCAGCATGCTCAACACTTTTGACACAGCAGCATGTTGCAGTTTCATTCTGCCTGCTCTCTTTATGAAATCGCCGTGGCAAAAATTTGGCAAGAGCGGACAACACTGAGTGAAGCAGGAGAGTTAAAAAAAAAAACATGAGTTAGCTGGCAAAACACAAAGTCTGTGTCCCTGTACTGGGTAACAATAACTGGACTCTGATGCAGAGCTGCAACATCAAGCATCTTATCTTATTTCTGCTTCATGATTGTCTGTGTTCTGTCATTAAATTCTGTTAACATGGGGTTTATGCATGGACAGGGCTCGACAGTGCGAACGTTTCACTCGCATTTGCGACTAAAAGTAGGTGTGTGCAAACTGTAAAAAATATTTAGGGGCACATGTGCGCATAAAAAAAATCAGCCAAAGCAGCCTATATTTTTGTCAATAAAAAAATATGATAATCTAACCGCAACTGTTGGAGGAACTCCAGCCGCCTTCCATTTTCCCTTTTCCCCATGTGACACGGTTATGGGTGGTTTTCCAAGCCACTGTCGGCACAATGAATATCGTGCGTGACGCCAAGGGTAGCGGTGCCGCTTTGTCAGGCATTGCTGCCCTCTCCACAGACAAACAATGGGACAACCAGCGCAAAGCGGTTTTACATCTGATTATGTGTAGAGGCCTTTAGGGACCGTTCGCCACGGTACCGCTGCTGGGCAGGATGGAAATAAAGCCCTTTTCACACAGAGCGCGCAAAGTGCAGACCTCCGCCAACGAACCCATTCATTGTGTATGTGCTACCGCAGCGCAAGAGCGCACTGCTCTGCCGCCGAGCTGAGTGGCATGCGCCGCCAGCCTGCGCTCAAATTGAAATTTTTTTAATTTCATCGCAATGCGCTGTGATGACACCTCTGCGCCGCGCGTCCAATAGCAGAGAAGAGCCTGAAGTAGACCCGAAAGCGGTGTAGCTCCTGAACGAGCCTGTACTCCCCCAAATCCTGTCCTCTGCGCCCGACCCCGCAGTGGGCACCGCGAAAGCTCTGTGTGAAAGAGGCTTAAGTCCTGCAGAGTTTCAGAGGACCTGAAGAATGTTTTAGGATAGTAATAACATTATATACGATAATCATATTGCAAAGATAATATATATAAGATAATAACATTAAAGACAAAATTAAATTGCAATA
Organism: Epinephelus fuscoguttatus; assembly: GCF_011397635.1. Classification (NCBI taxonomy): domain Eukaryota; kingdom Metazoa; phylum Chordata; class Actinopteri; order Perciformes; family Serranidae; genus Epinephelus; species Epinephelus fuscoguttatus. The sequence goes on from NC_064761.1 coordinate 39,256,444, forward strand.
CGTTTTCAAAACTTGATGATTTTACCTTTCTGTACATTTTGTATACAAATTCATTAAATAATTTTGCTTGTAAATGTCTATTTGCATCATGTTTATTACGGAAAACACATTATTTGATCAATTTACATTGTGCCCCTAAAGTTCTTTGTGCGCTCCTTACTTTTTCAACTTAGGAGCACATGAGCTCCTAAGTTGAAAAAGTTAGCGTCAAGCCCTGATGGATCTGACTTCTGACAGTAAATTATCATTAAACACGAACAATCTGCCATAAAGAGATGTCGATACTGGGCCTGTCACCATAACTACTTTTGTTGGACGATATATTGTCCCAGAAATTGACATTTTAAGACCATTTAATGCTTCTGATATAACGATAATATACAAGCACAATATTGCAAGCACACCCTTTCAAAGAGCAATTAGCTGTTAATTCTTAAGAATATTCAGACATTATAATAAGAATTTGAAAAAAGTCCTCGAATTGTTACTATGTAAAATGGTGCTAGGATCCCAAATTCCCTTAACCCTTAGAAACCCAAAGTGACATCGGCTTTCTGGTGCTGCTTTCAGACACCTTCCGCAAGTACTTAAACCTAGGACTTGTATCGGTGTCTGTCACACAGTATAGAACCCCCAATATATATTATTGGCATTTTTTTCTCTAACACAACAGGAAATATCGAGGTCAGCAAAATGATCAAGGTCATGTCCATATGTCGTGCGATAACTCAACGTAATGTAATTATCATGACAGGCCTGGCCGACATACAAATACCTTTTCAACATACTATCAGCTTAAATTATACATTCCTCCTAAACGCCTTTCATTATGATGGAAGCACAGTCCCATTCTCATCCAGGTGGTGTATTAAAAAAGTCCTCCAATAAAGCCACAGCAGCCAACCTCCTGTCATTACACACAGTGATATACTGTATATACTTTCAGCAATCAAGGAAAGTAATTCTTGCTATAATAATAGTTGGTCGACATTGTGATATTAATCATCCACATACACTTTTCTAATTAAACGATTTAGGCTACCACACTGACAGAGAATGGATTACTGACATTATGCTTCTCTCTACAGTAAGCTTGGGCAGTATCTGCTTTTTCAAAGCTTCCTGACATTAAACTAGGGTTCACAGTGTGTGATGGTAATGGTTGTCATATGGTGGTGAGTTTGCTACATTCCCCAAGCTCTTCCACCGAACTCAGACTAGCTTAACTCCCAAAATCTGCTGTGCAGCGACTACAGTTAATTCAAAATGCAGCTGCACGCATTCTCTAAATTGGTTCAGAACCTACCTCCAGGAAAGGCAGTTCTTTGTGTCCATTGGTGACTTTGCCTCAGACAGAGTGTGTATTACGTGTGGAGTACCCCAAGGTTCAATTCTTGGACCACTACTATTCAACCTCTATATGCTCCCACTCACACGTTACACAGAAACACAACATAAATTACCATAATTATGCAGATGATTCACAACTCTACATACCTCTATCTCCCGATGACCTAGATCCCACACATTTCCTAACTCAGTGTATTGAAGATATTAATCTATGGATGTCAGAAAATTTTTTACAACTGGACAAAGACAAAAAAGAAATACTCATCTTTGGTGCAAAGGCTCAGAGACAGAGAATTGCAGCTCATCTCAATTCTCTGTCTCTGAAGAGCAAAAGTGAAGCTAGAAATCTGGGTGTGATCATAGACAGTGATCTAAATTTTAAGAACCACATCAATCATCTCACAAGATCAGCCTTTTACCATTTAAAAAAACATATCCAAACTAAGGGGCTTTCTATCAAAATCAGACGCTGAGAAATTAATCCATGCTTTTATAACAAGCAGACTAGATTATTGTAATGGTCTACTCACCGGCCTCCCAAAATCAGCTGTGCAGCGACTAAAGTTAATTCAAAATGCAGCTGCATGCATTCTCACTGGAACTAAAAAGTCTGAACACATTACACCTGCTCTCAGATCTCTGCATTGGCTACCTGTCAAAACCAGAATCTTAAAATTTTAAAATTTTATTAATAGTATACAAAGCTCTAAATGGCCTTGCACTTCAAGACATGCTGATTGGATACAAAAGTGCAAGAACTCTCAGGTCCACAGGCAGTGGTCTTTTAACCATCCCACAAACTCTAAAGCAGGAGATGCTGCCTTCTGCACTTAAGAAGATGGAACACTCTGCCTGAAGACCTGAGAAAGGCCCCCACACTGAACACCTTTAAAAGCAGGTTAAAAACCTTACTTTTTAAAACCACCTATGGTTAAATTCCTTCTGTGTGTGTGTGTGTGTGTGTGTGTGTCTGTGTATTTCTCTTCTGCACTTGCACTTTTATGTAAAGCACATTGCGTTGTCTCGTTTATGAAATGTGCTATATAAATAAAGACTGACTTGACTTGACTTGACTTAACTCATCCTTAAACACACTTTATTTAAACTGGACAGAAACAAAGCAAAACTCACCAAACCCGTCTTAGTAAGTGATTCCAATGTTCAAACAATAACTAACCCCTAATTCACCAAGTTAGGTATGAAAATATTTAGGATTTACCACCGTTTTTCCACCACTGTCTCTCTCTGCCATTGTTGGCTGACTTTTTACTCGTCCTGTAAGCCCTAACACTCGTAGTCGCCATCCTTCATCTGCCTTTAACACCAGTGGAGACTGACCTCTATCAGTGCATGCTGTGCACTACATTCAGTATATCCTCAATACAGCATCTCCGTAACAGTTTAATAGAATGAGGAGTGTCTGTGTTTTTGACGCTATTGAAAATCACACCATTAGGATTTCTAAATACCCTGGTGTGCTCTAAAACCATGAATAGACATTCAGCTAAATCTGTACCACCAATGTCCTACCAAAAGATGAAGTAATTCAAGGAAAATGCCGGTGCGGCTGTTGTGTGAATGAAGGTAGTAATATTGCAAGGACAAGGAAGTACAGAATTAAATCCATCTGACAAAAGATACTTTTACCCGGAACGAACCATTCACAAAATTCTGGTACTATTTGAATCTGTGACTTGTTTACAGTAAAGCATTTATGCCAATTCAATATTAAATACATTACAAGAACAATGGCACTGGACAAAAAACTGTTTATCGTCCATCAATAATATAGAACCATATAGTCAACAGCAAGTACTTTGTTATTAGCGATGGTCATTACCAGAAACCTTCAGCTCCAGTTTGCAGGTCAGAGTCGGGTAATCGATTGAACCATATGTTTGTGAATCGGGAGGGCGGATTTGCTCTCATAAGAGGTCAAGTTGGTGCATGTTTTAAAAAACCCTGACCTGCACATCACTTGTTCATTGCCCTATCTATTCCTGCATTTCAATGACTTGTGAAAAGGCACAAGATAGATTTTTTTCTGAATATAGTACAAGTGTAAATAGTAAAAATCACTAGTAGTGCCTCAAAGGTTATATTGGTTATTTACTGAGAACAACGTGTCAAAGAAGCTTGTGTAACTTCACTATGTCACACTTGAGCCCTGTTTCAACCAAAAACTTCCGGTATATCACCTTTAGAACCAAAAGTAACCCCTATGGATATTTACCTAGACCCCGGATTACGGTCCGGGAGGCAGACACCGTCTCCACTTTTAAGACTAGACTTAAGACTTTCCTCTTTGATAAAGCTTATAGTTAGGGCTGGCTCAGGCTTGCCCTGTACCAGCCCCTAGTTAGGCTGACTTAGGCCTAGTCTGCTGGAGGACCCCCTATAATACACCGGGCACCTTCTCTCCTTCTCTCTCTCTCTCTCTCTCTCTCTCTCTCTCTCTCTCATATTCTATTACTGCATCTTGCTAACTCGGCCATTCTGGATGTAACTAACTCGGCTTCTTCTCCGGAGCCTTTGTGCTCCACTGTCTCTCAGATTAACTCATATCGCAGCGGTGCCTGGATAGTTTGACGTGTGTGGTTGTGCTGCTGCCGTGGTCCTGCCAGATGCCTCCTGCTGCTGCTGCTGCCATCATTAGTCATTAGTCAATACTTCTACTGTTGTTATACACATATGACTATTGTCACACATGTATACTGCCAGATATTAATACATACTTTCAACATATTGTACCACAGTAGCCAGAACTATAACTATAATATTATTACTTTCAATAATGTTGTTGTAAGATACTGTCATTACCTGCATCTCTCTGTCTCCCTCTCTCTCTCTGTCTCATTGTGTCATACGGATTACTGTTAATTTATCATGTTGATCTGTTCTGTACGACATCTATTGCACGTCTGTCCGTCCTGGAAGAGGGATCCCTCCTCAGTTGCTCTTCCTGAGGTTTCTACCGTTTTTTTTTTTTCCCCTGTTAAAGGGGTTTTTTTGGGGGGAGTTTTTCCTTATCCGCTGTGAGGGTCTTAAGGACAGAGGGATGTCGTATGCTGTAAAGCCCTGTGAGGCAAATTGTGATTTGTGATATTGGGCTTTATAAATAAAATTGAATTGAATTGAATTGAATTGAAGCTTAGACAGTACTCTTGAATGTAGACTGGGTTGTTGTCACTCACTGCTCCATCGAGCTTTTGCTGTATTTCCTCTTCAGCAGTGATACAGAGGAATGTCTGCACCTGGCTTATCATTAACATAAAAGGGTTTCCCGCTCACATTTTAGAACAAGAGAGAGAGTCTTTTTCGATGGGGTATTTTAAAAAGGTTGATTTGTGCATTGAGTCCTTGTCAGGCAAGAGCAGGGGTTTAGTGCTGTCGGAGCGCACTGGAACGATTTTTTCTCCAATTGAGGATTAGAATAAATGCTGGTTGAAATTCATATACATTTTTTAAAACGCTTCAAAAGAGACACTTCAACAAATGGGATGCTCACAGTTGAAGATGTGTTCATTGAGAATGTCATCAACTTGTGCATTTAGTAACATTACAAGTAAACATTCCTTGAACATTGTCTGTAACTGCCGACAGTGAGCACAGTCAATTATTTTTCTCACTCTATAGCTGCTGCTAGAGGCAGCAAAACATCCTTTCATTTTATATTTATAGCTTACAAATGTATGAAGAGCTTGCCATGGTATTAACAGTAGTTACAGGTTCAAAACTAGCCACAGCTTCTAACAGTGGAAACAGAAACATAACCATTGTAATGTGTACCTAACTGAACTGAGCTGAACCGGACTGCTTGGTGGAAATGAGGCTTTAGCCCAGCTGACTTCTAAGTCTGTGTTCAGATGTTGTGAAGCGTATGTGGGAGTAGACACATCCAGCAGCCTCTTAAATAGATTCAGATTATTATGTGGTAACTGATGAATGCACACTTGCATTTCTATCCTTTCTATATCTGTCCCCAGATCTTTCTTGGATCTAATTATTCCTGTTAAACACATGTACTGTATAAACCAAATTTGAGGGGCGTGCCACTGGTGAAATAAGTACGTTCTGTAAGCACGAGCAGCTGCGACTCAGCAGCAGTTGTTACACAAATACAGCCTTTTTCTCTGGCCAGCGCGCTTCCCTGTCCATAGTCATGGCGCCATCAATCCCTTGGTAAGCCTATGTGTTATTCTGCTTTGTAAGTGTCAACACATGCGTGTGTGTCCGTGCATGAGGTGTGTGTCTGTGCCCACGTCTGTGTGTATGCACACATAATTATGCAGCATAGATCTGTGAGTTAGCCCTTGAAAAAACATGCCCGTGCATTCACACTAACAATACAATATTTTCCAGATGGCACTGGTCCATATTGATCTGCAGCCAGAGAATTCATCCTCCTGTGCTTTCACACGTCAAGCAATGAAGTTACCAACAGATATTCTATTAAAACAGCATATATTATGGTGTTTCCAGTGCACACATCGGAGCAAAATGTCAGCCTTCTAGGGGACTGTGGTTCCTTTGTTATATGCCAGAGAAATAATGAAAGTGTAATGAGCTAATTAAGAAGACATTCCAAATTAGCTTCATAAACTAATGTCAAATCAAGTAATGACAACACAGCTAACAAAAGCTCTTTAACTGATTGTTTTAAACTACTGCACTGTTACTACATTGCAGACAGTAATCCAGTCAACCACCAATCAGCACTGTTGTTGTTGTTGAGGAGGGACGCAGCTTATTTCTCCTAAGTTTTAGGGAGTCCCCATATTGTCACCTTTTAAAGTTGTACTGGCTCCATACATGTTTACAGGGTGCTTGATTATTGCTCAGCTGCACATGAATATGTTCACATCAACAGATACAAAAAAATCAAGGCCACTGCAAGTAAATTTAAACAGACCATTCCTTTCTTTAGTTGTATGCATCGGCAGCACAAATTCATTCTGGACATATGAAAAACATGGCGTTCATCAAAATCAATACACTATCAGAAACAGAGGTGCTTACTAGAACCATATAGGGTTCTTCGGCTTGTCCCCATATGAGAAACCTTTTTGGATCCTGGAATTCCCTTGGAGTGGCTAAAACCCAACATAAAGGGTTATATCAAGAGCAATCTGTCAAGGGTTCCTCCCAGAACCCCCTATGAGAGGCTTGACAGAGAATCCTTCTATGGTGTAATGGGTCCAAACTTTTAGTGAAAGGTCTATACCTCTTCCACCTCTGCTTTCGCTTAAAATCATCTGCAGACCCTTAGTAAAAGTTGATTTCCAGCTATTAGTGCCGATCTCCAGAGCTATAACTCGCCAGGCAATATCTTTTTGGCCAGTGTGTATAATGTCGGGACTGTAGGTCGATTAGCACTGGGTATTTCTCGACCTCAACAACAAGTCTCTCCTCATCTATTCTCCGTTACACAAGAGACACACCAACAGCGACAGAGTTATCTTTGCATCAGTGGTGAGGAGAGGAGTCGAGCTGCCATAGGAGCAGAGAAGAAGAGCTGCTACAGGAGATGGTATGTACAAGCAGAGAGTGAGTGGGGGGAAAGGGGATTTAGTTCTGGGGGCGGCGAGACTGGAAATAAGACAGTGGTTCACCGCCAGTGTTTTTTAGCTCCAAGGTTCCCAAGAAGGACCCACTCAAGAACCCTTAATCTTTACAGCCTTTACTATTTCAGTGGTGCAGTAGGGCTGGAAAACAAAACTTGGTTCCAAATTAGAACTAAATGCAAATTGCTGAATACCCATAAAACCACTTGGTATTGTATGGCATAAAATAATGGCTAAGATATCAACTATTGCAGAACACAAGTAAAATTAATTGATTTGTATTTAAAAATACCATTTGACACATGGGTAAACATATGAATATTTGAGGGTGAGGATCTTTTAATACCCATGTTTTCAATCATTGAAAACTCTTAAAGGAACCCTTTGTTTTAAAAAAGCACTGTTTAAGAACCTTTTCTTCAAAAAAGGAGTCTTCAGGAGCAAATGGTTCTGGGTAGAACCTTGGCCCTTCAAGAAGAACCCTTTAGGAACCCTTATGTCTAAGAGTGTACATAAAGAACGTGTTTCAAAAGTCTGATTTATATCTGCCGATATGAATTATCTTATTCCTCTACATAGACCAGACCAGCTGACAAATCTGTTCTGATAAACCTTTCAGAGAAATCTTTGCGGTGATGATGGTGTATTTTCGCACATATAAACACATTTAAGAGAGTGTTACAGACAAACCAACAGCCTCCGTCTGTTGTGCGGATCTAACTGAGGTCTGTTGATGTGAGATCTGTTGTATAAAACGAAGACATTGGCATTTGCAGCTGCTGCGGCCTGGGATCAATCAGTCTGAATAATAAAGCCCAGTAATTATAGGCTGTGATTCCGGCTTACAGCAGGGCTTTCTTCTTTCTCCTCACTTCTGAGTGCTAGCTCAACATCAGGTCCGATGCTGTTGTCTTTTACAATTCACACATAAGCTAACTTGATCGCATTAGAAACCTGGCTAATGGATACACAGAATAAGGTCATTGCCGCAATAAACGTTGTAATGAACGCAGACGCACAGCGATTGCAGAACAAGAAAAACATGGAGGATCTCAATGAGGAAGGCTCAGAAAGTGTTTTGTCTTTTTTTTCCCTGCAAATCTCTGTAAGTAGGAGGTAGTTAGTCTCTCTTATTCATGCTGGATTGCTGTCAATTCCTGGCACAGCCTCTTCCTTAAATGGACTGAGATGACAAGGCTATTACTGCAGTGCGGGTCGTCTGCTTTTCACAGTCCTGCTGTTTTTTTGTGTTTCGGCTTCCTTATTCTTATGCTAAAAAATTAATTGCTTCAAGACAACCTATCAGAGCCCTTTTTACATGAATGAAAACAAAGTTGTGGAAGAATTTAAGTTCACAAATGTGTTGCCATTCAAAGCAGATCATTCTCACTGATGAACCCGAGCAGAGACAAAAGACTATAACTAATTACCCAGCAGTCTGTGGGAGCCACTTAAGACATCACAGTAATTCTAAGGCACAGGACCAGTGCAGTGAACTACAGTGGTGGGACCAGGTGCATGGAGACCACTCCCTTTAAAACACAGTGTCCACTAATGTCCTCTGGGCCTCTGCAGGAATAAACCTAAAGTCAACAAGCCTCATCTTTTATAAGATAAACACACAGGACACTACAATCTCCATCCTTCAAGGATAAGGCAGCTGATAGTCTCCAGATTTTTTTATTGTCAACAAATCCCATAAAAAGACCAAAACCAACAGTGTGTTTGCCAGACTTCAAATTCCCCAGCCTGTTTGTGTTTCTCAGCCCCAAACTCACTGACACCTATTGAAGGCAAAAGCCCAGTTCAGACCAAAGATTCGTGACGAGATGAAACCATTTTAAAACACTGCAGAGAAAAGTTGCGGCAGTGTGAACTGGTCAACTGGTGTCAACTGGTCAAATCGCCAGCTGCTGGTTTTAGAACATAAAGCAAGTCACCTGTTTCAACAGCCAATCAGTTTGTAGTGAAGTCCGCTTCTATTGTTATTATATGGGCCATTAAGAATCCACACTCAGTCATCCGTGTAGCCATTATTTCACTATCAATGTCCTCATTCATATTTTAAGAAGCTACAAATTATATTCAGCCACCAAATCAGCCTGAAAAGTTGGAAAACAAAACAGAAATACAGAGTTGACAATACATCAAGTGGGCCACTTCAAAAAATGACTGAACCCAAATGAAAGGAGGCTGGAGCACTCGATAAAATTGCAGAGCTTTTAACAAGGTGCAAACAGACTGACGTTTCGACTCTACTGCGTCTTCTTCAGAGTCAAAAAAAAAAAATTAAAAAAAAAAATAAAAATGTAAAGCTTTTTTTTTTGTGACTCTGAAGAAGACGCAGTAGAGTCGAAACGTCAGTCTGTTTGCACCTTGTTAAAAGCTCTGCAATTTTATCGAGTGCTCCAGCCTCCTTTCATTTGGGTTCAGTCATTTTTTGAAGTGGCCCACTTGATGTATTGTCTACTATTTTGTCCTGTGCTGTGAGCACCGATGCAGTTTAATTTTTGGCTGAAGCGCAAGAGTGCCATTCTTAGAAATACAGAGTTGTTGCATAGAGATGATACACCATCTCATCTAGTTGCATTGGCGTGAACCGGCAGGTTTTTAGAACGTTGCAGAACGGCACATTGCAACTAGTTGCTTGTTTTAACTCATCTTGTCGTGAATCTTTGGTCTGAACTGGGCTTAAGTCTTCAACAATTATTGACAACAGTAAGTCAGCCTTATGTGACAAAAAAACAATTTACATGAAATTGACATGGTGTGGTTTACACATGATGTATAGCGCCACACAATGGACACAGAAAGTGGTATTAAATTTGCAATAGGCCATTTCCAGCACCGTGCACTCCAAACAGGAAATGCCATCTTACTCCTGCACTGCCCGACTTTCACTGGAAGTTCTGCCAGCACAAAGGTTCATCACTGCTTGTAGCTTTAATAAGGGCCCGAGCACAAAAATGCCTTGGCCCAACCATCTCCAGTATGAGGAAACTATTGTTTTTGTGGAGATTATTATCATTTTTCTACTGTGCATTGCATTTTTTAAGGGGCCTGGAATGTTTGAAAACTGACAAAAATCATCGACACAGCTGGTAAAAAGATTTGCTAACATCTGCAACGACTCAGGCGAGGCATGTCAGCAAAGGAGAGACGGAGAGGCTTCATGCTACGTGTTGCCTACATCTTAAAGGTTCTCTATATGGCAGTCAGAACATTAATATAGCCGCAAACAACTATTTGCTATGTTAGATATGGTGGAGTAATGGCGTCCAGACCAGAGAATGAAGAAAGTCCCTCTGTGAGTCTTACACAGCAGTTACTGCTGATAAATGCTTGTCCAACCAATTGGTTGACGGACGTGTACCGCCCAACCTCCGGTTACCCCGCAGGTTAACTTGCCCAACCCATTGGTTGACTAAAGTGTACTAACAACCCTCCGGTTACCCTGCAGGTTAGCTTGCCCAACCCACTGGTTGAGGGAAGTGTACCGCCCACCCTCCGGTTACCCCCCAGGTCATAGAAGTATTTCACTGCTAGAAAGAGGGTCTTTTCATAAAACTGTGCCGTCTATACAGTAGAAAGACAAATACTTTTTATATCGGTGCTACATGACCAGAGAAAACAGAGAAGAAGGACGGAGGCATTCACTTTTGCTCAAGAAGTAGAAAATCTACAACTACCAGAATGCACTGCGCCCCACCAGATAATACACGCTCCTGCTGGTGAACGACGTCATGCAACAACAAGGAAACAACATGGTGGCCGGATGGTAACAAACAATCTCATATTATAGTTAAACAGTAAGCTTAGATATGTTTCTGAAAACCTTCCAGGTGAAAAATAGGCAACTCAGCAACAGAATCTTGGCTTATATTTGATCAACACTGCTTAGTTTCACCATTTGATCTGAGTCTGGTCTGAGTTTGAGATAGCGAGAGAGGGACGGGCCTCTCTTGGCCTCTCTTATACTTTTTGTGTCCGTGGTGGCAGGCATACAAAAATGCAGAAGTACAATCCGTAGTTCAAGCAACAGCCATACAGCCAGCAAAAATCCACCATGACACGTTTTGCGTCATCCGGCAGATTTGAGCTGAGAGATGAGCAGGGAGATCTGAATTCCTTTATACAAACTACCCATATTGTTATGATACACAGCTGGTTAATAATCTGCAAAGTATCCCTTTAATACCGCTAGCTCTGTCAGCACTGTTGCCATTGTTCGTGCTGTTAGCACCATTAGCTGCTGGCTCGGCCTCCTCCATGTTGAGAACCGTGCGCAGACAACCTGAATCCAACTCTGAATAACAGATTAATACTCTCTGAATACTGTGTACAGCCTCTTTAGAAGTTGGTCATAGATAATCTTTTATTTTCAAATAATTACTTGGACACTGTAATTTTTACCAACTGTTACTCAAATAGGAGCAGACAGTGCACTTTTAGCTGTGGATTAATGCATATGTGGGGCTCTAGTGAGTATTCATGGCAACAAGACGGTGTATGTGGGACTGACTCATGCCTATGTTCATGGTAATGAAGGAACATGTCACCAGGTGTAATGGTATGACTCACTGATGTGTTCTTACAATGGAGTTCTGTGGAACAGAGAAATAAGCTATTCCAAGGCTGCACAAACAGTTCTCGTTACTGCAATCGATTCACTGGGGATTTTGGCCTTTTAATGGTATTTGTCGAGAATGAGAAAAACATTAAATATCATCAGACTTATCCTTAAAAACCTCTGTTGACTTTCTGATATGACACAGTATTTTCATGAGCATAATGTATTACATGAAATACATAATATAACAAGATAAGAATTTGAAAAAACAATTGATGATTGGATCAATAATTTACAAGGCAATTATATGAAAATCTGTAACATCTTACCTTGTGTCGGCACTTCAAAACAACACCATAGGCACCTAAAAAAGACACAAACAGCATGTTTAACTGAGATTCACCACAGCTAATCTTTTCATGAATATTCAAAGTATTCCTGTAATCCAAATGCTTCTTTTCCCACTCAAGCAGAGCTACAAATTACATCTTAAATTCAGTTTAAAATGTTAACCTGTGATTAACAATTCCAGCATGACCTATAATCATTAAAAAATAAATCTGAGCTTGATTTATATAGTTACGAGTTGGCCAACAATGTGAACAAGTCCAGCAACTACTGAAATGTTTTATTTCTCTGTATTGCTACAAAGTAAAAAGGGTTTTAAAGCCTCTTTTTTTTTGCTTCATATGTTCACATGAATCAAGGAAAAACACCCCCCTCTATAAAAGGACAGGTGGCTCAGAAAGTAGGACACAAGTGTTGGCAAGCTACTGTAGTTCTGATGTTATCGACCCTGGCAGTCACACACACACACATCCCCTGAGGGTTCAAGAGGAATTCTTGGACAGAGCAGGCATATGACGAACTGCTCTGTGCTCCTTCACCAGAACATCAGTGCTACAAGAAGTCATCGACTCTCTTCAGAAGGCTGCAATAAAATATTTACCTTTGCTTTAACACAATTTAGATACCTAAAAAATATATTTGACCATGAGTGCAACAGTGTTGTTGCTCTTCAGATGGAGACCAGACAGGTGACTGTGTATGTTTCAACACATTAATCACTAATTGCATGTACTTTACATTAATTTACACTGATTTCCTTCATTCAAAGTGACCATTGTTTTTCATTCATTTAAAAAAAGCTAGAAACATGTATTTCAAGCCACTCAAAATCTATTCAAGGTAATGGATCTTAAACAGTGACTATTAAGACAAATTCTAATTTTATAATACTTCTACTGTAATTTCTTACAGATGCAGTTGTGGTTGGTGCAAAGTATTACATTTCTGAGCAACTTTAACAGAAAAAGAAACAATAAGCAAACTGGACAGCATGAAAAGGATGTAACTTTTTGCATGTTTTTATATGTGCTATTTGTCAGCTATGCTTAAATCATCAAACACAGAAAAGGATTTTTGTTTAAAACTGTCCTTTCAGACAAATCCATTACAAGCTGCAACCAAACTGCCAGAATAAATATTGCCATTGTGCGTTTCTGCAACCCACTGATATGTAACATTTGTACGTTTTTGTGTAGTGCAGATGGTTCAGAAAAAAATCCGGTTTTGGCTTAAAATACCCAGTTACGGTGCAACAATCACACCAGAAAATGCCGCTGGTGTGTCACTAAAACACACCCAGTTTTGGGGGCACATTTGCCTCTAAAATCCATCTGATGTGTAACTAAAACTTATCTGGTTTTGAGCAAAACCACCGCTGGAAATGCCACTAATATGTTCCTAAAGCGCACCAATTTAGTGGCACAATGACAGATGGACGTCGCTGCTGAATTGCTAAAAGACACTCAGTTTTGTTGGCAAAATTGAGCCTGGAAATGCCCATGATGTGTCTGTGTCACTAAAATACCCAGTTTTGGTAACTCTCTTTCAACTGGACATGCCGTTGATGTGTCTTCAAAACACACCTGGTTGTGGTGGCACAATTGCCACTGGAAATGCCACTGATGTGTTGCGAAAACACACCCAGTTTTGGTGGCACATTTGCAGCTTAAATGTCACTGATGTGTAACTAAAAGTCATCTGTTTTTTTTCTTTTTTAAAGATTATTTTTTGGGCTTTTTGCCTTTAATTGACAGGACAGTGTGGAATGGGGAGAGAAAGAGAGAGAGTGGGGGGATGACATGCAGCAAAGGGCCGCAAGCTGGAATCGAACCAGCGACCGCTGCAGTATCCACTACTATCCACTATACTACCGATGCCCCAACTCATCTGGTTTTGGTGACAAAACCACCGCTGGAAATGTCGCTAATGTGTTCCTAAATCACACCAATTTCAATTTTGGGAACACTCTTGCCACTGGACATGCCACGGATGTGTCGTCAAAACACACCTGGTTTCGGTGGCACAGTCACTGCTGGAAATGCTGCCAATCAGTCGCTTAAACACCCAATTTTGGTGGCACAATTGCCACTGGAAATGCCACCAATGTGTTGCTAAATGCTGCCTATATCTCAGTTTTGGTGGCACAATCAACGCTGGAAATGCTGCCAATGTATAGCTAACAACAGCGGTCTGCAGTGGTTGTGGCTTGGCAGCCGTCTCATGTACATGTAATCAGAACTCAATCACTCTAGAAACATTGATGTGATACATATAAAACATACAAATATAACATATCTGTGGTTTGCAGAACGGTACAATGCCAACATTTACATACATGAAACAACAGGATTCGATTTTGTGCCACAAAGAGGAAACCACCAGAATTATTTATCCCATTTGTTTTCCTCCTCAGATAAGGAGCTGGATATAATTGCAGATTCTGTGTATTTAATTGCCAGGGTAAGCCAACATGCTGCACTCAGTCCTAAATGATTAACTAAATTGACTGACCTCAAGATCAGTGAGGAAAAATCTATGATGCTGGATCAAGTGGAGCGCACTGTGACTGTGCCGTGAGTGCAGAGGCAGTAAGTAGAGCTGGACTGAAAAACTTCCACAACTTTACAGCTTCATGTGGCACTAAAAGTGCTGACTTCATTCCAGACAGACTCATCTTTGGACAGGCCTTCACAATCCAGCTCAGAGTTTCCCTGTGTCTTCCAGCGACACATTATACACACATTATAAAACTTCTAGGATGGAGGAGTAGCAGAGTAAAAACTGGGACAAGTGGGTGGCCTAACCTCCGGGCCTCTGCCACTTTCTATCAACCAAGTGGCTCGAGGAAAAAGAAAAGCCTTGAGGAGCATTTTGGGGGAACTGAACTATCAAATCGTCCCGTCCCATTGATATTTACAACAATGAAATGGAATCCCACAATCCTCCTCTTCACTTCTACAATAACACAAGAGCATGAATTCAGGTCACATCAGCTTCAATTTTTCCATGTAAAAATTCTTTCAAACAAATAAATTTTTTAAAATTGTCCTTGACCTTATTGAGTTGTATAATCATGAACAACAGATCAGGCTTTTAACGGCCTTGTTCTGCAGCCAAATTGGATCAAAACAATCAAACGATTGCTCACTGAAAAGCCCTAAAACAAATTTGTGGGTGAACCACCTCACATGAAAAGCTCTGGCTAAAGACTGGACTGAACCAGTGATCATGAAATGTACAGAAAATGCTTTAACATTTTACAGTGTCACATTTTACAGCAGAATCAAATGAGAACTCACCTTCACCCACAATCCCAAGGACTTCAAATTTATTCATTACATCACCGATGTCAGGAATCTTCATGAAGTCAAAAGGTACGATACGTGAGGTGCATGGAGCTCAGGCAGAGGCGGCCCAGCTACAGGACAGTGTGAGGCAGCCAGCTGTTGGCTCCAAAGAGGCGTGTGCCGACTGTAAGCCATAATATCCGCCACATGCCTTCGTCAGTGGCTCAATTGTACCTGCAGAAAAAATATCACCAAATTATACACGTACAATATATTCCTTTAAAAGTGCATCAGTTAAAGGGACAGTTCACCCATAAATCAAAAACACATAATTTTCCTTTTATCTGTAGTGCTTCTTCTCCACATTGTTTACATTTGTTTTCTTTCTGTCTTCACAAAAGCCAAAATGTGTCCAAATGACAGGCACCGCATTTCTCTTTGGTACGGGTTGCTCAAGTTGCTCAGTTGCCTCAGTGTTTGAGTTCTTCTCCATGTTGCTTCCAGGTCACGGATTGGACGGGCAGAGTCATGTGACTACACATGGAGTGGTACGTTTTTAAGGGGACACGAATGAACACACACGATATTTAATATATCGATATTTATCACGATATATAATTTGATCATGGCAGTTTGATGAGTATCCTGATAATGACTGAAGCCTGAAGAAACCACGGTAGGGGTGGGCGATATGGCCCTAAAATAACATCACAATATTTCAGGGTATTTTTGCAATAACGATATTCTTGACAATTCGACAAATGAGTAAAGAAAATATTTCATTATTGATTGAAGAACATAGAATTGCAACAAATAAGTGATGTAGTTTTAAAGTTTGCTTCAAATATTCAGTAAAAATGAAACAATCTCTCATTTCTACAACAGTAACTCAGAGTGAGATTCAGATTCTGTTACAATATTAATAGTTCAACTAAATAAAATCTACCACTAATTACACATTTAAATAAATGTCCCCTGGGATCTATATATATATAAATCAACAGGTGATTTCTTACATTTAGTAAAATCCTAAATGATTATTTCTTCCCACCTGGACCTTTATGCTCTGCCATTTCTCCTCTAATCATCACGCTGTAACCTGTGACAGGCTGTTATGATACCACAATTATCACACATTCACATATATGTAGTTTTTGTCGAGCCGCCAGCGTCACATAGGTTTACATTACCAAAGGTTTATGACAGAATCACTTGACGACACAAACTCCTGTGTGCACACGGCGAGAGAGGAGAGGGAGAGACGCTGTGCTGCTGCCAGAGGAGCTGCTGTTCATAAAACATTCAGGACGCCACAGTTTATTCCACACTACTGAAGCTGCTCCTCTTTTTGGAACCACCGCAGAGTCTGTAATAATTTTGCTTTCAGCCATGCTTGTTGTTACAGTGGGTAACAGTATGATGTCAATATGTCAAAGTCGAAATATCGGAAATATCACCATATGAATTTTTCATATCATATTAAAAATTATACCAGTATCACCATGAATGAGATGACGTGGCACAGCCCTAAACCACAGAGTACATTAGCCAAACTTCAGAATAGAGTTTATTAACATATAAAATAGAAATAATATTTAACTGTGCAAACATGGCTTGGTTTAGAACATATTTTGTGATTTTAAAAAAATATATACATTGAATAACATTTAAAAATGTAAACATTTAATTTTTGCAAACACGTTTTATTTGCCTAAACAAAACAATACAAGTTAGCCTGCTATATAACACTAACCCTTTAAAACCTGAGGAAATTAGCTTGATTTCTTTTTTTAAAAAATGGGAAGAACGCAATAAGCAACAAAAGAAGAAATTACCCAAAATATTAGAAAGAAATTAGAAAATGTAAAACAAGAAATTATTTTTAAACAAAGTTAAAAACAAACAAGGAAATGACCTGGAAAAAAGTGTTGAAAAACTCTGTAAAATAATTTTAAGATGTAACAGTAAATATAATCATAAATGTAGTTTTCCCTAGCTTTTTTCCCTTATTTAAATAAATTTCTAAATCTATTCAGTTTTTGCAATTTGTGGGACAATTCTAACCAAGTTGCCTTTTTTTCCTATGTTTTTGAAAGCGATCGCACCAATTCACTCAGGGTTCAAAGGTTTAAATATTTGCAAAAGGCGTTCGAAAGCAGCACGAGAAAAGTGATGTCACTCCAGGTTTCAAAGGGTTAAAATAAAGGTGGGGTCACTGGGATGGCACCTTTTCAGGTAACAGAACAGCGAATTCCTTCTATACATGCTCTCAATTTGTTGTGTTTTCCGTCTTGATTGGCACCAACTAACGGCATATGTTGCAGACTGTCTCTCTCTGAGCTTCGTCGCTTTTCAGATATTCAGACCATCTCGACATAACTGACATGGTGTTAGCTTTTTTGTCAATACCTCCTCAGCTCGAGTTCATTCCCTGGCCCACATTTTTGTATTGTGAGTGGAGTGATCCAATCGCAAGATGGTCTCCAGTTCATTTTGAGGCAAACTGTCCCTTTGAGCTCTTTGTGTAGTGTTGGTCAGATGTACTTCAATGACACAAAACTGGCACTCTACAGCTCTATCTCCTTGAGTTAAAGGGGCACTCCAGTGACTCAGCATTGCACTTCTGTTCAGCTGAGGGACTTGCAAGAGTCAAAAAGAACAGTCGAAATCAAAGCATCAGTGTCTTCAGACATCCTGACTTTAAGTCCCTGGAGCGGGTCATGTGTTCAAAAACCCTGGGTCCCAGAATATATTTTAAAAGCACATTTCATTACACCTTGCCTGCCTGTTAAATGCCCTCATCTGTCAAATGTCATCCTACAGAGTATAACACAAGTTTTCTGGCAGACATTTGAAGTCTCAAGCCTCACTTGAGATAACCTTGCTGATGTCATCAGGGTTAATCTGTCACACTTCTGACAAAGACTCCTGAAGAGCTGCAGAGGACATTACACAACACAGCCTGAATATTACTCTCAATGGCGAGTAAACTGACCTTACTGTGTAAAATCAGTGGAGTGCCCCTTTAACATAAGCATCATATTTAATGCCTTGTACATATAGAGCTGACGATACCTTATGACACCAATAATAAAAGCCCCAAAGTTCCTCACTGTTTTCCTACCTTTTTGTTTTCGGAGTGTGAATGAGAACCACACAATCTCCTAATGTGATCAAAGCGTCTCCTCTGGTATCCACACACTCGTTACTCTTATTGAATCAGATAAGACTCCAGATACCACTTTCTCCATTTCATCTTCTCCTTGCTGAAAGAGCTCAAGGACTTGCGTGTAGCCTACTCACACTCCCAGTCTCCTACGGTGCTGTGGGCACAGGAGCTGCTCATCAGTATGCAAAACCTCGTCACCAAAATAAACTCTGTCTCCCAGAACACTAAACACCGCTCTGTGCTCTATTACTCCCTTATCTTACTCAGCCCAACACCGTCGACACAAGTAAACTGTAACAGCTGCAGGTAAACTTGAGGAGGAGGAGGATGATACAAGAACTATTCTGTTTTAAACGTGCTTCCTCCTTCTCCTTCTCCTCATCTCACAGCCTACACAGCAGTGGCATGCAGCCTATTGTTTTCCAGAGCAGATTTTTCGCCAACTACTCTCCAGGCCCAGACCTAGAAGGCTAATATGATCAGGAATGCACCGGGCATTGCTGTGGATCATATATTTTGTCTCTATCAACAGAGTGACTCATGCGTGGTAATGGACTGAGTCTGTGGAATTCAAAATACAGGAGCCCCCTCATATGATCAATGCACTGCTATCTATGCTTGATTTATGATCATTAAATTAGACATAAGAATTTTGCAAAAACAAGAGAGCCATCCTACGTGCCTACACATATTTGGGAACAACAAAAAAATCACAAAAAATGCAAAATGCATTATGAGACAACATTTGAAAATAATTCCTGTATATGTAAATATGTGTTATGCACTTGTCCTGTTGCTTCACATCTCTGACATCCTTCACAGCTACACACACACACACACACACACACACACACACACACACACAGCTGTAGGATGATTGTTTTTAAGGGGCTCGTCTGTACTGTGCGTACAAGTGTGTGTTAGCTCCCACTGCCCACAGACTGAATGTAGCTCCCACATTTCCAATGCAGAGCAGCAATAAATCCAACAAGTCAAACAAATGGCGACACTTAACACAACTTAGGACAAATTGCCGCCAAATTCACAGCTTTCCAACACGGACTCTGGTTAGTGACGTTACAACGGAGCCAGTTTAGAGCTCTGCCTAAATCACAAAACACATAAAACCGCAAATTAGCTACAAACAAACCTCAAGCGTGTTGCCTTGTCTCGTGAGCTTCCTCTAAAGATATTGACGTTAAACTGAACGCTGTCAGCTGTTGTTAATGTACAGATAAATAAAGTACTCACTCAGTAAGTGTTGGAGAAATACTGATGGAACCGGGCCCGAATATTATCCACCCACCAACCGAGATATTTTCATTGCAGCAGGCAGCTACAGTAACTGGATCGTGCGGTTGACAAGCTGCAAGCAGATCACCAGGCAACAGTTTGAGCGGCGTGACGGCGACCAATCAGGAGCGTCCGTCGCGCTTGTTTATGGAAACGCCCCCTCCGCGTGGACCAATCGGAGAGCAGAACGGCCGACAAGGGGGAGACAGCAGTGTTGCGGTGTGAGGGTGTTTCGTATGAGGTGGGATATTATTGTTCTAATTTCTCAATTACATAATTCACAAGATCACACCCTGCTCTCTGTATCATAACATAATCTATGTAGAGGCCACACCGCTGCACTTACAGCAGCGGAAACTTTGTTTTATAAGGATAATATAAAGCAAAATAAATCATAAACAGACAACAGAAAAATAAAAATTGCCTTGTTTAAGGATGTCATGTGGCCATCAGGTTACTGTGTGAGGAGTTTATGGTATACTTTTAGAATATTTTCGTTATCTGCTTTGTGGGAAACTTAATTTTCAGAATCAGAACCTGGCTTATTTCTAAGTTTACACACAAGGAGTATTGGTGCAAAACATAAAAATGTATTTTTAAAATGGAAATGTGATTTTTGTTGTTGTTTTTTTTGTTTTTTTATTATTATCACTAGTAATTTTAATGTATTTATTATTTCTTTATTTTTTATCATCTATTTCTTACTATGTATGTATTTATTATTTTATTTTATTTCATATCTATTTATGATTATGATAATAATAATAATTATTATTGTTATTATTATTTTTTTATTTTATTTAATTGTTCTGTAATCTTTTTTATTTTATATTTATCCATGATTATTATTATTTATTTTTTATTATTAATATTATTATTTTGTTTTTTAATTATTCAAATTTAATTTTGTTATATTGATTGATTTTTGGCGGGCTGGGACTGGTGCTGTACCCCGTCTTGTACGGATCTCTATTACCCTGTTTGTATTGTATTTTTAGTTTCGTTGGTCAAGACTGAATGTCTCATTTGATATGCAGGACTGTCACGTACCAACCTAACAAAAGTCACTAAAAATTTGACTTAAAAAAAAAAAGAAGAAGAAAAAATATGAAATCAGGGACTGTTGAAAGAAGTTGATAAATAACAATAGCTGCTGGAATTAGAAAACATAATTAGGAACTCTTCTGCACTATAAATTTCCTGAGACCCTGTGTCCTCATATGAAGACATTTCATTCTACTTAATTTAGACCTGTTGTCCTCGTTCATGGACACTTTTTGTCCCATCAAGTAGCCCCGGCCCTGACGATCGAGGTTTTTAGTGGTGAACATGTGGAAGAATAATTTGCACAATACACTAATTTGTGTAAAAACAAGATGGCAGCCATCTCTGCCAAGTCAGTCTGCAGGTGATCCTGACACAGAAGTGGACAAGCTCCAAAACCTGATCATATTTTATGGCTGAAATTTGTTTATTTATGCTTTATTAGGGAGTGTTGAATAGCAACAGCTGTTGGAAATGTGAAACTGAAATAGGAACTTTCCTGCACTGTGCTGTGTATGGGGGAATGTAGTTTGGTCAGAGCACTCTGGATTAGAGTATTAGAAATTCAAAGTTGTTGGTTTGGTTCTGAAATTCCTTTCAGTCAGGGGTGTCAGACTCATTTTAGTTTGATCTCGAGTTGGCTGGACCAGTGAAACCACTGCATAATAACCTATAAATAATAAATAAGACGTACACTCTGAAAATGTTCATCCATTTACAAAACGAATGATGAACAGCCTGCGATATCCTCAGAAAAATATGTGCAAATTCAACAGAATGTCTCAGTTTTTCCACTTTCAGTCAGTCTGCTACTCACTTTAATTACATCTGCATTTTTTTTCATAATTTTCCACTAAAGTGGAAGCTGTTGAAGAAGCAGGTTAAGTTGTCCCCTGCCTGACAAACCATTTACAATTTGAGGTTTTGTCAGTGCCTCAGCAGCAGGGTTATACACATATTGTTTTAAGACAGAAGTCTGATATAGATGCTTTCGTACTGAAGCTGCTGGTTGACAATAATTTGCACAATGTTCAATATCTTTAAATATGACCATAGAAAGTATTTATAGTTATTTCACAGAGTTGTATTCTGGTCAGGGTGGAAAAGCCTCTGAGGCAGCATTTTACATTAAGTATCTGCTCACTGCTTAAATTGCTGCTGAAACTTCTCAGCCTTAACATGTGCATCAACATCAGGGGTGCCAAGTCATATATTGGGCCGGACTGGACAGTTTGTCGGGCTGGTTCTGGCCCCTGGGCCACATGTTCAACACCCCTGCTTTAAGTCCAAAGTTGTCTGTCTAGTTATTCTAAGACACTGGAAGACAACAAAGGACCCTGGACCCTGAAAGAATGGTTTAATGCAATGGTGGAAACAGCATCTTATGAATGTTTGCTCTGTAGAATAAATGGTGTTCAGGAGAAAGAAGCACCTCCATGGGACCAATCATGGACTCAAATCAAAATGGAAGATAAGCCTTCATAATTATGAACTTGTTCTGTGACTATGTGACCCTGCAGAGTGATGCATGAGGACGTGTGCGTGACATTTTGTTTGGCAGTATGTTTCGTTCTCTTTCCTTATACACTTATTTGTTATTTTTTCTTTATATACTGGAGTCCACCTCCATATCATTAAAAAATAAAAATAAAACGTGCCTTGTATTCTTTTATGCCCGGAAAATAATATATGTATGAATGAATGTATGAATTTAGGTTCTGCTGTCACGTATCAGGACAATGTCTAATGCCAAATTCAATTTGACACAGCACACTGATGACAGATCAACAGATCATGTGGACATTTCATTAGTTTTAAGTTGTGTTGTTAAATAACCAAAGCCCAATGTCATCTTGACGTAGAAAAAAGACATCCAGTCGTAAGGTATGAAGAACTAAACCCGTCCAAGGGACAAACATGATGAGGGGTCTCTGGTATATTCTCTTTCTTGTAAGGGGAAAAAATGAGAACGTCCGGTCAAAGAAACATGCAAACGTACACAGTATAAATTATAAAGAGAATGTTTGCAATGTGTGTCGTCTGAGGATAAACATGAGCAAACACAGAAAGTATCAGGAGCCTGCAGTGCCCTCTGATGACAAACTTTGTCCAATAAACATTTAATAACAAAAGACTGTTGTGCACAAATTCATTTTCTCCAGTTAATGAATTTGAATTTATTTTCCAAGTGGTCACACAGCTCAAATGAATAATAATGAGCTCTTATGAAAAGTTCTCTGAGTCCAACAGGGCTTTTATGCATTCAGAATGTCTACTGAATTAAATGCCAAGAGGGCTGTAAAACCTTGTGATTATATAGCATCTGTTTTTGGTGATTACTGATCGTATCTCCTCCCCATCATTGTGCACAGAGCATGACAAGCTTGGATAAATTCTGTGGCGTTCAAAGCAAAAAGGAGGAAGCTGATAGTGTCTTGTGTGTATTTTTATCCATGACCCAAACCTCATTCAGTCCAAATCTGAGCTATCGACATTTAAAGCACTCTGTAGGATCTATACAGAGTTTCCATGTTGGTGTTTTCACATGAAGCCATGCTGCCACCCTCAGGATGAACCCAAAACTAGTCTGTGAAGTGCACTCAGTCCCCACAATAGTGCTAAAGTTTATTTCTTTAGTTAATTAATTGTCTCTTGATTCATTCAATATAAATGTAACACTGCACTTTCTATGAACCAAAATATTATTAACACAATCATAACTCTGAGTCATCACCTTAATTATATGTCTTCATAATGTTTTTAGAACGATAATGAATGAAATAAAACAATCCCAGATCAGTTGTTGCAGCTCAAACATTCATTAGTGTGTCAGCATGGGCTGAAGTTAATACTCTCTGTGAAGATGTCATCGTCTTATTATAAAGTAATGATGAAGATTTGGATCATGCAGTAATAAGGAAGCTTCTATAAAGAAGATGAGTGGTTAGAAAGGTCCAAGCAGTCGACACAGGTTGATTTTATAATGACTAAAGTCTGTGTTCTACAATTCACATATGTCATGGTATTCACATGTGGCAGAGCGGTCACGTCTGCAGATAATACCAAATTAGGAGGAAATTAGGTTAAAAAAACAAACATGTTTCCACATTTTATTTGAGGGTTAATGTCAAGTATTCATATTAGATACAGAAATACATAGTAAAATTATAGTGTTATGTTTTGTCATGCTTCTCTGTGGATGAGTTCATTGGCTATACTGCAGTTACCGTAAGAGTTTGTTTCGGCACTGATGATTTCTCTATAAAGTTCTTCTCATATATATATGTACACACCGATCAGCCAAAACATTAAACTACTGACAGGTGAACTCAATAACTGATCATTTTGTTCCAGTGCATTGTTCTGCTGGGAAACCTTTGGTTCTGGCATTCATGTGGATACCACCTGACATGTTCCACCCACTCAAACACCGTTGCAGACCAAGTACCCCCCCTCATGGCAACAGTACTCCCCAATGGCAGTGGCCCCCCAGCAGGATAAAGCACCATGCCACACTACACAAACTGTTTAGAAATGGCCTGTGGAGCATGACATAAAGCTCAAGGTGTCGACCTGGCTTCTAAATTTCCCAGGTCCCAATCTGCTCAAGGATTCTTGTGATGTGCCGGTACCCCAGATGTACCCCTAATCCAAGGTGGGGCCTCCTTGGATCGGACTTGGCTCTGACCTGTGGAGGCATGGACACAGGATCTCTGGGAGTGTCCTGCAGTGTCTGGCACCAGTGCGTTGGCAGCAGATCCATTTAGTCCAGTGGGTTGTGAGGTGGGTTAATGGCACGTGCCACAGATGCTCATTCAGATTGGGATCTGGGGAATTTGGAGGCCAGGCTGACAGTTTGAGGTCTTTGTCACATTCCTTGGGCCATTCCTGAGCCATGTTTGCAGTGTGGCATGGTGCATTATTCTGCTGGGGGGCCACTGCCATTGAGGAGTACTGTTGCCATGACGGGGGGGTACTTGGTCTGCAACAGTGTTTGAGTGGGTGGAACATGTCAGGTGGTATCCACATGAATGCCAGAACCAAAGGTTTCCCAGCAGAACATTGCATTGGAACAAAATAATCAAAGTTATTCACTTCACCTGTCAGTGGTTTGAATGTTCTGGCTGATCGGTGTATATACACCGAACAAAAATATAAACGCAGCACTTTTGTTTTTGCTCCCATTTTTCATGAGCTGAACTCAAAGATCTAAAACATTTTCTATACACACAAAAGACCATTTCCCTCAAATATTGTTAACAAATCTGTCTAAATCTGTGTTAGTGAGCACTTCTCCTTTGCCGAGATAATCCATCCCACCTCACAGGTGTGGCATATCAAGATGCTGATTAGACAGCATGAATATTGCACTAGTGTGCCTTAGGCTGGCCACAATAAAAGGCCACTCTAAAATGTGCAGTTTTATCACACCGCACACTGCAGGAATGTCCACCAGAGCTGTTGCCCGTAAATTGAACATTCATTTCTCTACCATAAGCCATCTCCAAAGGCGTTTTGGACAATTTGGCAGTAAATCCAAACGACCTCACTACTGCAGACCACATGTAACCACACCAGCCCAGGACCTTCACATCCAGCATGTTCACCTCCAAGATCGTCTGAGACCAGCCACCCGGACAGCTGCTGCAACAATTGGTTTGCATAACCAAAGAATTTCTGCACAAACTGTCAGAAACCATCTCAGGGAAGCTCATCTGCATGCTTGTCGTCCTCATCGGGGTCTCAACCTGACTGCAGTTCGTCGTTGTAACCGACTTGAGTCATTTGCTCACATTTGATGCTGCCTGGCACGTTGGAGAGGTGTTCTCTTCACGGATGAATCCCGATTTTCACTGTTCAGGGCAGATGGCAGACAGCGTGTGTGGCGTCGTGTGGGTGAGCGGTTTGCTGATGTCAACGTTGTGGATCGAGTGGCCCATGGTGGCGGTGGGGTTATGGTATGGGCAGGCGTATGTTATGGACAACGGACACAGGTGCATTTTATTGATGGCATTCTGAATGCACAGAGATACCATGACGAGATCCTGAGGCCCATTGTTGTGCCATTCATCCACGACCATCACCTCATGTTGCAGCATGATAATGCACGGCCCCATGTTGCAAGGATCTGTACACAATTCCTGGAAGCTGAAAACATCCCAGTTCTTGCATGGCCAGCATACTCACCGGACATGTCACCCATTGAGCATGTTTGGGATGCTCTGGATCGGCGTATACGACAGTGTGTTCCAGTTCCTGCCAATATCCAGCAACTTCGCGCAGCCATTGAAGAGGAGTGGACCAACATTCCACAGGCCACAATCAATAACCTGATCAACTCTATGCGAAGGAGATGTGTTGCACTGCGTGAGGCAAATGGTGGTCACACCAGATACTGACTGGTTTTCTGACCCCCCCAGACCCCCCCAATAAAGCAAAACTTAACATTTTAGAGTGGCCTTTTATTGTGGCCAGCCTAAGGCACACCTGTGCAATATTCATGCTGTCTAATCAGCATCTTGATATGCCACACCTGTGAGGTGGGATGGATTATCTCGGCAAAGGAGAAGTGCTCACTAACACAGATTTAGACAGATTTGTTGACAATATTTGAGGGAAATGGTCTTTTGTGTGTACAGAAATGTTTTAGATCTTTGAGTTCAGCTCCAAAAACAAAAGTGTTGCGTTTATATTTTTGTTCAGTGTATATTTATACATATATGTGTGTGCGTATATATATATATATATATATATATACACACACACATATGTGTGTGTGTGTGTGTGTGTGTGTGTGTGTGTGTGTGTGTGTGTGTGTGTGCAAAAATCTGCATCAAACTTCAGCTTTAGCGCTGAGACAGGAGACAACCCACTGATAATCAGGATGCTGACTGATTATAAAGGTTGGATCGACCGATAACTGGCCGTATAGTGACGTACTGTATTTCAGAGAACCAATGTGTTCCTAAACGCACAGCTAGAATAGCACTGGTCACCTCGACAAAGGGCTAAGATGTGTTATATACACACACACACACACACACACACACACACACACACACACACACACACACACACACATATATATATATTTCATTACTAATAACATTTTTAGCAAGGTAATTGTAATCTGTTACATTTATATGGATTTACAATACTTGTTTCATTTTTAATAGACCAATATTATAGTACATATATTTCAATATAAATATTTTTAAAATATTAAAATACAAATAATGATATACATGAAATATAAATTAAAAGTGTTTTATAAAATAATAAATCTGATCTAAATAGAAAAGTAACTAAATGTTATTACTGATGAATTTTGTAGTTGGTTGAGTTGGAGCTATTTTAAATTATTTTTCATACTATTTGGTAGTTTAATTCATGAAAATGCTTCATATTATAAATCTGACTGAAATCACAGAGGAAAGCTTCAAAATATATTTTCAGATTACAATAACTGTAAAGTAAAACAGATATTATGGCCGTGTTTGTCCCCATTACAGTCACTTTTATTGAACGTTACCTAAACGTTATTTCTGTAAGCTTCTTTTGGAGTTTCCCACATTAGCTGAAACCTGCTTCAATATTGGCACCTGGCGACTTTCGTTTGATATGATGAGAATAATCTAGATTTTAGAGGAAAAATGTGGGTGGGGGAAAACACACGAGTCTGAAACTGACATGGGACAATGACTCTGAGTCATGCTCTGCTGTTGTGATGACGTTACTTATTTAATCAACACCCTGTCCTGGTGCCACACAAAGAAATGCCCACCCAAAAAACTCCACTGTTTTTTTTTTATTAAGTCTGCGGTTTTTTTTTTTTAATTTATTTTTCCCCCCGATAATTCTACCCTGAATTCCCAAAATATTGAAATCAGTTTGTGATTTAATATTCAAACAGTTTTGTATTATTTTATTTAATAATTTAAATAGGTCACAGCCTATGTTTGTGTAATTACACACTCTAGTCTTTGTTATTTGGTAAATAAACGATGGTATTAATTATTTAATCGTATTTTTCTCCTTTACATTACTTTTTGAAATGGCAGCCTTTGTTCTCGAGTAGTTTAATCATCATCTGAGTTTCAGTGTCTTCACTGGAATTCAGATAACATGATTTTTTGATCCGTTTTGAGCCACAGCAGGAGACACATCAGAAAGACCTTGTAGAGAGCAGAGAAAGTCAAGATGGGTCACTCCTCTTACTTTCTGGAGTCCTAAATTACACACCGAGTATTACAGACGCTGATTGGTTGAAACAGTAAATCGTGGCCTGATTGGCTGGACGTGTGAGTACCATGAGAGTTAATTGGCCTCATGTTCTGCTCATCCAGCCCGTCTCACCGCTCTCCGTGTACGTGCTCCCAACACAATACTGTCTTTGGCATAAATTACATGCGTGTAACCAGCATACACTACATTCGTGAAAAAATGGCAGCTGACGATTAGGGAGACTTGTGTGGATCTTCACTCGGAAAAACACGGCACTTGTAAGTTTTTTCTTCAGACTAAATAATACGGAGTTTCAGGAGAACGTCAGACGAAGCTACACGACCCGGGTTATGTGTAATTCTCCTTGATAATATGGGAGAAACTGCTCTCAGAGGGTTAACGTTAACGCTAAGGTTAGCCAACCTAGTTATTAGCCAGCAGTGGTTGTCAACATTGGGCCCAGACTATCACCTGGAAGCGTATAACGTTTGTGTTACACATTAGCTACGGCGTCCCGGGAGCTAATATGCAGTACTTAAAATAAAATCGGTTTTCAGCGCTACGTTATATATAAAGTAAATAAACGTTTTAGCTATCTCGACATTTAGCTAGCTGTTCCTAGCTAAGTTAACATTTGATGTGAGGTGACATAAGCAGCCAGCTAACAGTTAACGTTGATAGGTAGGGTTAGCTACAGGAGGGGAGGAAAAACACTGGAAAGTGGGCAGATAACGTTAATTGGGTTTCGATATCAGGGGGAAATTTTTGTTAAGTTAACATGTAAGGTATTGTGACGTTAGCTACGAACCAAATTCATAAATGTGACGTTAATACGGCTAATAAAATGGTGACGTTAGCTTCATTATAACAGTAATAACGCTGTAAAATCGCTAATGCGACCGTTAATGTGACCGTTAATGTTGAGTTAGCCTGTTTTTACTGTTATCAGCCACTTGACTTTGACGACACGCAGTCCTGTCTTCTTAATTTGTCACCACAAGATGTGAGACGGCTATTTATATTGTCTCCTTACCTAACTACACTTATTTGTTCTTGTTTTCTTTTGTTCTTGTCTTGTTTTCAGTTTGTTGTCTTTGTCTTTGTTGTGTTTTATATATATATTTTTGTGTCCTGTTTTCCACTTGTTTGGTGAGTGTTTGGGACCCTCTGAAGAATGAGAAGACACATCTCAAGGGGTTTATCCTGACATAATTAATTTTTCACACCCTAACTCAGTGAAGCTAATTCATCAGTGTCTCCTTTATGAAGTTTGAAGGTGACATGCTGGGGGAAAGTGCACACTGCCTTCACAAAATCAAACACAGTGTCTGTCACATGGGTTGTCCCAGTACACCACAGGCCCGTCATTACTGTGATGAACTGAAAAAACCCACCCTGTCCCAGGTTTCCTGTCTCTGTGGGAGTGTCCATTACTGGAATACCTCACGTCTGTGCATGACAGAAGTTCTGATTTATTTTATTTACAGAAAGAAAAGTCAAATTTCCCTTTGCTAACAACAGCACCATGTAATTTTCCCCCTTGTGTTCCCTACAGGAGGTTATTTTCAGTGATACTTCTCTTTTTGCTCCAGACTAAATCAAATTATAGTTTGATTCAACACCACTATTGTTGGGTATTGTCAGATTATAAAAGCAATTTAAAGGCATCATCTTTAGCCCCTAAAAATTACATGATTTACTGCTGTTTTTATTAAATATTTAATTTACAAAGTGATAATAATTGAGAGATGAATTGTGAAAACAATCAATAGTTGCAGTCCTAGTATGCACTGTAACTAGGGATGTTCCCAGTGACTAATTTCACTGATGTTTCTCCGATTCACTCACTGATGTTTTAACATAAGTTTAAACCTTGACAGGTCGGCTAGTCTAAATGTAAGACCCAGAAAACAGTCAAAATTTAATCTCTAGGGTTAAACATTGTCCCAAAATATGTTGCGAAAATGATAAGAGTCATTTAAAACTGTTAATCACATTTTTCAGTAACCAAATTGTATTTTAAATGGCAGTGAAATATGTCTAACTTTGCACTGTGCATTATGAATATTGCACATCACATGACAACAACTCATAAAAGTTAAATATGGAAAACAATATTTTTTAGGAAAATAAATCTTAAGGAAACATGCCTGATTATTACAACAGCATTTTCACCGGGTGAATACATGAAATAGCAATAACGTAAAAAATAAGTTTAACTGACTCATATTTTTTGGTGCCACTACATAGGGCAGCAACATCTAATCATCTGCTCGACTAATCACTCAAATCCCGAACTCTAACTGCTTGAAACATAGCTCAGCCTGTTGATTCCCATTATACGGTTATGAAAATGGTACACTGACTATTTTAAAAGGGAGCCAGCTGGTGTCTGCGTGTTTCACTGCAAGCAGCTGCACCAATATACAAACACTGCTGATTTCTACCCAATTCCTCAAATGTCACATGCATTGAACATCAACACTCTTGTATTTGTTGTCAGGCTTGTGAATGATGTTGTAATTTTGATGCACCTGATATGAATGAACTAATGCTTGGAACTGTGTGTGCTGCGTTTCATATTAAATACTTTCTCCTATTTGTATTTTTAGAACAAAACTACACCGGCACAGAAGCATACCTGGTCACCATTGGTCGTTGTCGTGGAAGTGTCACCATTGGTCATCAGTCACCATGGGAAAAACTCCGCTAAAAGGCAAGGAGACGTCATTTGAACTTGTTTGATAAAGACTGTGTCCATGACTTTGAAAGTTGTTTTTTTCTTGAGAAGCGCTCTAATCAGGCGCATCAAGTGGAAACACCTGTGTGGGTACACAATGGGACTGTAGGGGCTTTGTGATGTGACAGCATACAGCTTCATTTGTGTCAGAATGACTGCAGGTTACTGAAAGTGTTTCAGAGCTGTTAATAAGATATTTTTTTGTGTCATCGGCTGTGATGACTGTCTCAATGCTTCAGAACAGTATTTCACAAATGGGTGCACATTTTAGTATTTTATTCAAATTTGACATTAACTCCCTCAGAAATCCATATTTAGCACAAGTTTTCAAGCTGTTATTCCTGACTTGTATTAAAGTACGCATGAGAAAAGTTATTACAAGGAAATTATCTATTTTCACATGAGAAAATGTTCAGAAATTGTTGGACAAAGTTAGAAACAGGAGCTTGACCTACCGGACATGATAAGATCTTTGGGAAGAGGGAGTTACACAGATAAATCCCTTGTCTGCATGTTATTTTTATTGTTCGTTATTTCTGTCCATTTAAATAAAAATTCTTGTCGTTTTTAGATCAGAAAGACGGCAAAAAAGAGAAACCAGGAAGAATGGTTCCACTAACAGGTACACCCCCTACAACAACTAAAGGTGAACTTTTTATTTGATACTGTGGTGGTGTTTGCCTTGATCTGTGAACACAAGAAGAGCTGTGTTAAGTGTTAAAGTTGTTGGAGGAGCCCTGTAGTTATTTTATGGCGTTACATTAACTTTTTTAAATTATATACCTTTGTTGTAGAGAACCTAATTCACTCTTTGAGTGTATACTTCACATATTACTAGCTTTGGCACTAGGGGTGTTGCGATACAGCGGTATTGTCGATTATCGTGATATTTAAAAAATGAAATATGGAATCATGTTATTAATACAGGTATGATTAATAATCCAGCCCCTCTTTAATCATTTTCATGTCTTTCCATTCTCTCTTTGTCTGATATTTGATATTATGCCAGCCCGATTTAGCACAAAAACAGACTTTCTAAAAAGCTCAGACTAGTGCTGCACGATTAATCTAATCGCAATCGCAATCGCGATGTCAGGCTGTGTGATTACGTAACCGCATAAAAGGCTGCGATTTAATGTAGGCTAAGTAAATGTTAACGTGTGTGCCTGTGAACATGACCAACACAGACGCTGAAGAAGAGCATGAGCACGACCATGAACAGGCTGAGTTGGTGGCGGAAAAAATGTCTGTTACATGGCGATACTTTGGATTCAGGTACGGTGACGTTGAACAGAAAGACGTGCTGTGTAAGTGTAAAAGTTAAAGTCACCACGTCCCGCGGCAACACTACCAATCTATATCAGCACTCGAGAAGGGACGTGGCGACTTTAACTTTTAAACTTTTACACAGCACATCTTTCTGTCCAACGTTGCCGTACCTGAAAGACGTGCTGTGTAAAAGTTTAGAAGTTAAAGTCGCCACGTCCCGCGGCAACACGACCAATCTATATCAACACTTGAGATAGCACAGGGAAAAGTAGGAAGAGTGCATGCGAAAGAAAGCCGAGCCGTGTAACGTTAAAGACAAAGCAACAACTGAAAGACACCAGAGCCTCATAAAACAACATCCAAGCACAGTTAAGCAAACATTTGTAAGTGTCACAGGGAAATCATGGACTCCATAACAAATGAAAAATTGAGCAGTTTTGCTCAGTTTCGGCCCACTTGACATGCTGCTGTGTTGTGCTATGACGCTGAAATTTGTCATTTACGTGACAACACCTGAATGCAACACAGGCTCGCTCCGCTGTGTGTACAGTTCTGTGCTGCGCTGCTGTGTGAGCAGCGTGTTTGACTGTGCTCAGTCTGTTGATGGTCATTGACTCACTGTCTGTCCATAACAATAACTATGTCAGGTCAGTGCCCCCCTAATATAATGTAGGGGAAACACTGAATCAAGCAAAAAGACTCATGATACTATTTATTTATTACATTTTATTGTAATTACATTGTAATCGCAATCGCGTTATTGTCCACCATAATCGCAATCGCACATTTTTTCCAAATCGTGCAGCACTAGCTCAGACATGTTATTGAGATCTATCCTCATCCTGAGCCTGAGGTTTGGAAAGGGACAAGAACTTTGGTTCTCTAATAGTATAACCTCCAAATTCAGGTCATAGCTAGCAGGTGATATTGTGATGTTTTGCTCAAGCATTTACTGGGTTCTTTTATCTGTAAGCTTTTGTAAATAGTTTGAAATAGGCTGCATTTAACAGCATTTGGTGCAGTCAAAATATTCTCTTATTTTGTTCAGACGCTTTCAGCTGGGATGACTACCTGAAAGAAACGTCTTCTACACCAGCTCCACCGGGATGTTTTCGTCAGGTACGTCCTCCTGGATTTCTAAACTGTTTTATATTTATCATGGCCAGCTGCATGAAGACAAACCTAATCTTAGACTTAAATTTAAGAATTTGCATAACTGTAGACTTGGATAAAACTATCGTTTAAACAAATCAAAATACCAGTACCGTTAAAGTGAGACAGATATGAACAGAGCACTTCATTTGATAGCCTGTTCTTTCTCCTCATTCGATACCCATCATGTGAATGGAAGCATTCAGTTGTATAAAATGTCACCAGATGCCACAGGCATGTAGCGTAGCCATACATCACAGATTTATGGGCTGTAGCTGCTGCAGTTGTGGAACAGTCCCACGTTACATTAAATTGAGGAATGTTTGCTGTGATTGGCTGAGAGCGAAACCATACAAATAGTTGTTTTTCCCTAGATCTGGGTACAAACGGATCTGACACAGGCATCATTTGACTTATTACTTGATACTGGGTTATTTTGGTCAATACCTTTAAGGTATGGAGTACCGATACCCAGCCCGAGATAAAGCAGTGCCTATCTGTTTATCTCTCTGTTTGTTTGTTTTTCTTCTGAAAGGTCTGCTTTGCACAGCCAGATTTATAGTCCAAACTGAAACTGGTTGTTCTGTCATCACTGTTGACAAATCTGAGAAGCTTTAAGTTGACAGCTTAAAGTCTGTCCTGTAAGACTTTACTGGGGCAACAACAGTTCTGTAAAGCCCAGCTCAGACCACGGACTCACGAT
Organism: Epinephelus fuscoguttatus; assembly: GCF_011397635.1. NCBI lineage: Eukaryota > Metazoa > Chordata > Actinopteri > Perciformes > Serranidae > Epinephelus > Epinephelus fuscoguttatus. The sequence goes on from NC_064761.1 coordinate 39,290,157, forward strand.
GAGACAACTTGAAACAGGCAACTGCTTGCAATGTGCTGCTCAGCAACGTTCTAAAAACCTGCCGATTCACACCAATGCAACTAGATGAGATGGTGTATCATCTCTATGTAACAACTCTCTGTAAGTCTGTTCTGATATGCAGCTTTTCAGGCTGATTTTGTGGTTGAATATAATTTGTAGCTTCTGATTTGACCAGCTGAGTTGTAGGTGACACCATCAGCCGGCTTGAGTCAAGCTCAGACCGGCTAGTTCACACCGCTGCAACTTTTCTCTGCAATATTCTAAAATGGTTTAATCTTGTTGCGAATCTTTGGTCTGAACTGGGCTTAAAATGCTGCCAAAACTGGTTTTGTCCATCACTCAAATGTTTTATATTTACAACTTTGAATGCAACATTGCCCTCACAAGAGTATACCACCACAAAGAGGCATATAACTTATTTCTCCTGCACAGTTTGCATAACATTTAACCGAATGCTCTCACACATAGTAAACAGATTGATGACATTATCTAAACCAGGCTGGAGCAGTGAGTTGATTAAATAATGATTTGTGTGCAGTGTACTTAAGCAGTGTTTACAGTATGGGCACTTTCATTTCCCCAATGTGTGCAGGCTCGAGTCCCCCCCTCCAATGACTTCAAAGTGGGAATGAAGCTTGAAGCCCACGATCCACGTAACTCCACCTCAGTTTGTATCGCAACCGTGATGGGTTTAACCGGAGTTCGTCTGCGTCTCCGTCTGGATGGAAGTGACAACAGCAACGACTTCTGGAGGCTGGTAGACTCCTCTGATATCCAGCCAATTGGCACCTGTGAGAAGAATGGAGACATGCTGCAGCCACCACTGGGTAAGACAGTCGGGACAGATGGGAGAGAACCACGTTGTTGTTGTTCATTACAATCATTTCGAGACAGTTAAGGAAAAAGTCTTAATCTAGCTTTGCTCTTGTGTGATGAAGTGCCAGAACTTGTGCGACAAGTAAGAAAAAATGGTAGACTCGAAACTGAAATTAAAATAATTGTTAGACGATGCTGTAGAAAATGTTTCTCAGTCTGATGTGGAAGTGAAAGGAAGTTTCCCTGCAGACATCAGATATTATGATGATTTTTATTTGCATTCTTTGAAAGAACCTGAAGGTAACAAAGTTTAGAAATGTTTTGTTCATGTTGTTGTAATAAATCTTGAACTTAAAGTTGTATGTAGGTATAGATGTGTACAGAAATACTAATACTTCACCCGCGAAATGACTGTTTCATGAAGAAAACTGTTTTTCTCATGTCTCTACGGAGAATGAAAAATCCAAAAACTGAGAAAATTCTTGATGAGCTAAATCTAAACATTTGTTTACAAACTCTCACACAACTCGTTCACAGTATAATCCAAGTCTCATTTATCCAGCTGTATGATCAGATGTTTTGATGTAGTTTTACTGGTGTTAAATGTGGACCTCTATGACTTAAATTCAAGAATTTTCTCCATTATTGGATTATTTGTTCACCGTAGAGGCATGCAAGAAAAACAGTTCTCTCCATGAATTCAACATAACACAGGGTGAGAATGATCTACATATGGTCATTTGGAGTACATGGTATTCCTTTAAACTGTCCCACAGCTGAAATTCATTCAGTTTGACTTTGGTAGAGTTAATAGAAATCTGAAAGGTAGGGGTGTAACGGTACACAAAAATCTCGGTTCAGTTCGTACCTCGGTACACACGGTTCAGTTTTTTTCGGTACAGTAATGAAAAAAATAGACAACTATTAAATATCTTTTACTTATTGGTAACCTTATTAAAACATACCACCACAGCAGTTAACTCTTTTTACACAATTTTTGAATGAAACAAATATATATAAAATCCTGCTTTTTCACATTGTTTGAATGAAAATAGAAATATAAAAGTGAAAATAAAATCCTGCTGTTTTTTTTAACACATTTTTTGAATGAAAAATATAAATATGCATTTTTGCTTAAACAGTTTTACTCAATTAAAATAAAAAGTATAGTGCAGCTGGTCAGCTTTAAAGCCTGCTCAGATTCAGTTTTACTAGGAACTTACTTAGCTTTCCCACTTTGTTAAAGTGCAGTAAACAAAACATGCTTATATCTAAAGTGCAGCTTAAACAATTTTACTCAACTCCAATGGCGTTGGTTATTTCTTTAGCGCGATGATCAGGGAAACGCTCTTTCTTTTTAAACGACGACGATATCGTAGTTTGCACCAGATTGCTTTTTCTAGTCGTGCCGGTTAACGTTCAAACTCGGGTGGTGTCGCTTTAGATGCATTAGCATGTTAGACGTGTTTCCAAGTACATACCCGACCGCTGTTCTGCAGTGTTGGCACACTGCTTTTGTCTTGTCAACTTGTTTATTTCCATCTTCATATTTTACCCTGAAACCAAAGTGTCCCCAAACGGAGGACTGTTTGTGGGTGGGTCTTCAGGTTCGTCAGGCTCACTTGCCATGTTGTCAAAATGCGAGAATGCGCTGCACAAAGTGAAAGCGGAGATTGACGGTCGGACTCGGTCCGTCACTCAGTTATTTCCGTCGGGGAACTAGATATTTTAAATGGTTCGGCTTGCAAAAACGGAATTAAAATAAAACAAAATAAAATAAAATAATATCCTGCGCGGCGGCACGGTGATGTGGTGGTTAGCACTCTCGCCTCACAGCAAGAGGGTTGCCGGTTCGATCCCGGGCGTGGGAGCCCCTCTGTGTGGAGTTTGCATGTTCTCCCCGTGTCAGCGTGGGTTCTCTCCGGGCACTCCGGCTTCCTCCCACAGTCCAAAGACATGCAGATTGGGGACTAGGTTACTTGATAACTCTAAATTGTCCGTAGGTGTGAATGTGAGCGTGAATAGTTGTTTGTCTCTATGTGTCAGCCCTGCGATAGTCTGGCGACCTGTCCAGGGTGTACCCTGCCTCTCGCCCAATGTAGCTGGGATAGGCTCCAGCCCCCCCGCGACCCTCAAGAGGATGAAGCGGTTAGAAGATGAATGAATGAATATCCTGTGCCCAATAATTCGGTACAGGGTCGTGCCGAACCGAAAGTCGCGTACCGAACGGTTCGACACAAATACATGTACCGTTACGGCCCTACTGAAAAGTTAAAGATAATGATAAAAGACAGTGGTCTCTAGGTCAAGAAAAACACCTTGCAGGTTTCTGGACTGATATCCAAGGCTGGCTGGGGCCTCTCAACATCTCTTATGAACTAACACCTTTATATATTTCATTAGGCGTCCTGGATGAAAACTGTCCCCAGCTAATAAATATAATGATTCTGTTGGGTCAAATATTTTTATTTGAAGCTCAATCAAGAAAAAAAAATGAATTTAAGTTTCCTGAAAAATACAGTGCAATGTTGATTTGTTATGGCAAAAAATATTGCTATAAACCATTGATAAGTTGCACAACATGACATAAAATGGGAGAAAATTTCCTCCAGTGAAAAGTAGAACTATAAAGAGTTACAATTACACTCTACCTGTCACATAAATAGAATTTATTTATTTGTTTTGTTTTTTTGCTAGTACTAATAACTTAATCATTTGAATTACTGATTTGATCCCACTAACTTTTATATGTCTCTTCTTTTATCCACTTTGGTCTGTATAAGTCTAACTTTTGCGAGAATAACACCTGAAAGAAAAGGATAGCAACACAAGCACAAGGTGTGTGAATAAGGTATGAATTCTCTTATTTGACATTTGTTTCTAATATTCAAATTCCCCCCTCAGGATTTCGGATGAACGCCTCCTCGTGGCCCATGTTTCTGTTGAGAACCCTAAATGGAGCCGAGATGGCGCCGAGCACAGCCTTTAAAAAGGTTTGTGATGCTTCAAAAGGCTTTCAAAACATTTGTCGCACAAAAAGTGTCCCACCATCTTATTGGTTTGCATTTTTAATGAGAATGTTGCTCTCATTTTCAGGAGCCTCCTCGGCCCTCCCAGAACAACTTTAAGCCAGGCATGAAGCTGGAGGCTGTGGACAAGAAGAACCCTTACCTCATCTGCCCTGCCACCATCGGGGAAGTGAAGGGCGATGAGGTCTTCATCATGTTCGACGGGTGGCGGGGTGCCTTTGATTACTGGTGCAAGTTTGACTCCCGGGACATCTTCCCTGTGGGCTGGTGCTCCCTCACTAAGCACAGCCTCCAGCCACCAGGCAACAGTGGTAAGTGTCGCCCTCTAGGTGGCAGCAAGTCTGCACACACAGTGAGACATGAAGCAGATGCTGTTGTTTGTAATCAATATTTCCTTTATGCACATTTAGTTGCGGTGTTTCCCCCACACAGTTGGTAAATGACACCCACAGCCAGAATAATATAAACACAGTTATCATGAATCATCTGGTCTTGTTTCTTAGTCTGGCAGAGTTAAATATACACAGTCTAATCTTTAGCAGGTGCTGGACACACAGGAAAAGCAAGCTTGAACTCTGCCTCATTATCTATGTGCGATCTAATAACACCATACTTACACATCTGCCAGAGGAGGTCTAATAGCTTGTTTGCAATCATGTGACTATTATTACGCACAAAATTCAGATGGAGGGCAGGAAGTAATAAATCCATACACTGTGTGAACTGGATATAGAGACACGTGAGTATAGAAAAGGGTTGGACAAACCTGCAGATAGCTGGTATCGTCAGAGATTGTAAACTTTTGTTGGAATTGATCCATACAAAGTTAAGAGAAGTCATTTTTCCCACAACTTGACTGATTTGTGGACCTGAACGTTGTTACAAATGACCTCATCCTCCAGACCTTCTAACACGACTAACGTTACATGGTGAGACGATGAAACTGTACACGAGTTAAGTGAACTGTCACTATTTTGTGTGTGGTTGGATCCAAGACTGAAACGACTAATGTCTTAGTTTGGCCAGCTGAGTAAATATGTTTGAGTAAAACTGTCTTTTATATTTCAACTCTGTGCGTGGATGCACTGCTGTCAGGCCAATGTTACAAACTTTGGCTGCTATTTTCTACCTGCTAGGCCAGCCATTCACATTATCAAAAATCTGGGTCGTTGTCACAGCATGTAGTAATTGACCTTTTGCTAAGCCTCGCCCTTTTGTGATGGTCTGACAAGCTGTCGCAGTAAGCATGGAGCCCACACTGTAACTAACTGCAACTCATATTTTTGGAGAAATGAAACGGTGATTCCAGAGAGAAGCAGACAGAGGGGTCTACAGTCTGTGTTTGAAGGATATATCCAGGATGTCAAACTGACTCAGCAGCAACAACAGGTTAAAAAGACAAAGATAGTTAGAAGCTAAAGCCGAACTATAGGCTACAGATCACAGTGTAAAAGTGAACCACCACATCACTGCTGATCGCCACACAAGACAATGAATATAAAGGGAAACTTTGCTGATATTGAACCAGCTGTGTGGCATCACAGTGTGTGCAGAAGAAACGTTTTTCACCCCTGTGGAGCTGCCAGCACCTGGACCTCCATGCCACAGGGAGGTCGGAGGAAGTCAAACAACGTTCATCTGCGCACACTGCGATGACATACAGCTGGTTCAATATCAGCAAAGTTTCCCTGCTTCCCTTCACTGGTTCCTGTACAGCAGGGTCGGTCTTTGTTCCACTGTTACAATCATTAAAAAGCAAAAGCAGCATGTGTATACATTCAGTAGGCTATATCTTCAGTAGCTAGCTAGCTAACCCTACACTCCTCAGGGTTTGCTCCAAATCCACAAAACCAGCCTGAAAATAAAGGAAATCTGAAACGATGGAGCACAGCTGTGTTGTTGTCGGACCCTAGTCTGAGCCGGCCCAATGCTACGTTATGATTGGCCAGTCTGTGTGTGGGGGCGGGACTTAGCGAAGGGTCAGTTGCATCCAACATGAGGCATGTTAAACACAATGCTTTAATGTTAATGTTTTACATCAGTTGACTCTGCTCCTCTAGACTGAAGACAGAGGTTTTTGGTCCACATCTGCCCCTGTTACTCAGTGAGGTTTTTTTTTTAAATTTCTCCCCTTAATGTCCTACTATTTTCGGGAGGTAAATTGGCCTGTTTTTTCCCAATTTTAGCAATTGGAACAGCCGTCAACAGCATAAATCATAGGCCATGTGCAGTGCTGGTAGTCTTTGCCTCCAGTTGTCTGCTCTCCATCTGGACAGCGCACTGATGTATGACGTCATATGCAAAGAAGCAATGGAAATGTTTCTGAATCTGAAGGGCATAAACACAGATTCACAGTGAATGAATAACGATGTGGTCGGGGTTTCAGAGACTGTACAGAGGGTTGTGACGATTCTGCAGCTGTGTTGGTAGTTGTTCAAGTGACAGCATCTTTACATTTTAACTACACTTTCAGTAAACTTTTAATGATGCTGTATTAAAATTAACATTTGTCGTTGAATCAAGAAAAATCAGTCGAGCCCACCCTTCCTCAGAAACTGTCCTGGTTGAGTAAAACTTTTCTAAGCTCTTTTCCATGTTGTGTATTTTCACACACAACATGGGTTTCCTTTCTCCAGTGCTCCTGAGTTCCCACAGTGGCTGCACTTTAAAGAAAGTTTGGTTGCTTAGTAACAAGTTAAATGTGGTGCCTTAATCATGGTCCTCTTGATAAACTGGGGCTACATTCAAAAGCGGGAGTGTCACCAGCACTGAGCCAGCAGTCGCAGGAGACACACTGTGTATTGCATGTGAAACTCTGCAGATAGACTGTGGAGTCCTGTCAGTGTGGTTGTGTCTCACGGTGTTTCAGTGAGGCTTGGGTGGGGAGGTCGAAACAGGCAGAATAACAAGTTAGAGGAGAGAGATTAAGGAGGGGGATTGATGTTCTCTACATCATACCTGTTTACATGGAAAAATGTGTTTACACAAAAGCTGCTCAGTCAAGTCTCGGACTTTTGCTCAGCCATGTTTGTGTGAAGACTGGATGGAGATTATGAACGACAAAACACACGAGAAACTTACAAACAGCTGTGAGAGTAATGGTAAACATGGGTCACGGTTCGTTGCAAGTTTGATACAGCTGAAAAACAAATGTATAGGCATATGTTCCTTTTCATTACTTTGTACAGACAACAGTGCACGTATCAAAAACAGACAAATTAATCTTGCCAGAGACTGAGGTAACATTTTGATCACTGGCAACTTTGGTTAACGATTTTCATTCCAAAAATAAGGAACATTTGAAACACTTCTGAATTACCCTGAACAAACACTTTTCCAAAAGGCAACAGGTCAAATTTATCATCCTAGTAGGGGTGTAACAATAAACGTATTTGTATTGAACCGTTCGGTACAAGGCTTTAATTATGGTACACTGTACAAATTGAACAATACGTTGAACCTATCCCATTAGATTTGACAAATTAAATATATAGTTTAAATTGTGTTAAATATGATGTTCTCAGTTCAAGAAGACAGCCTACAGGATGTAACAGGCAACATGCTGTCTGCTCTCCCACCTACATATCAAACCATTCAACACCAGTGAGACACACTGGGAGGCAGCTACGCTAAGCAAGCTTGTTGTTCAATGGTTAGTATCGCCATTACCAGAGCAGAAATAACCCCGACAACCTACAGGTCCCGTGTTTGGAGCCACTTAGGTTTTGCTGTGAATTATGAGGACGATGGTGAGAGAGTGGTGGATAAAAAAAACAGCGGTATGTTGCGTCTGCTAAATGACGTTAGGTTACATCAGTCAGATGTGTCATCTCACTTACACCGACGTCACCCCCAATGTGGAACTAGATGAAAACAAGAAGCAACAAAAGCTACAAGATAAACATTTCAGCCGTACCATAATTCCTGCTTTGTACAAAAAAACAAAATTATGTTAGTTTTATTACATTTAAAAATGTGAAAAAACAAGGACATTCCTCTGGCATTTCAGAAACAGGGGTGTTTCCTTTGTTTGTGTCTGCGATTAACTACACAACTCTACATTTTATATTTTATAAAGACCTGTTTTTATTTTATATGCTGCCAAGAAGACACCCCAGAAGATGGATCACTCCAGTATAGCTCCATCATTGTTCAGAGTCAAAAAAGATCACACTTTATGGTGTTAGGTTTAATAAATAAATGAATTAAATGAACATTAAATGAAAAAATGTTAAATCAAGGAAATTTATCGAAAACGTCACCAATGTGTTGTATCAAACTTCATGAACCATTACACCCCCACATCCCAGTGATGGGAACATCTGGGTGATGCCATTACACGTGTATTAGCATGTACATTCACTTCCCCTACAATGGTGGACACACACCGCCTTGTCTTGCACACAACTCTCCTCATTGCTATTGTAGCTGACTGGGAACTTGCTGGCGAGTCTTCTAGTTCACTGGCCATAGTGTGACTGACTCGCGTGCCACTCAACTTGTTGTACTAACCTCAGGGCATGTTGCTAACGGCACATGGCTAAATGTGTCCAGACAAAACTTGTGCTTGTGAACCTCAAGTTCCACATGCAGCAATTTACATACCATGTATTCTGCATGACCTCCATACCATGACAGTTAAGTATGAATACACGAACATGACAAGTCTACAAAAGGCTGCTGTTTTTTAAATGTACTTGTACCTGCTCATGTAAGGTTCAGCAGGGATATGAAAAGAACACACACTCTTTGCCTATCACCCCTGTCTCTCTACTCCCCCGCCATCTAATCCTGATCGGTCTGCCTTCTCCGACTCCTCCGTCAGCGTGGGCTTTGTTTTGAGCTTATGCTGCATTTTAGAGGTCAATTTAATATTTGAGTCACTGAGCGTGGGAACTGTCAGGGAATCAGTACATACAGAAACACAAAATATTTACTACCTGAGTAAATGTTGCTGTTGCTTTGTGTGGGTATGTTTTGGCACAAATGTTTTCCCTTTCAGCACGTCAGTGTGAGTTACGCTTTTACTCTGTCTCTGCTCTCGGCCATAGGCACTGCTGTTATATATAGAGACACTCAGCATTCACAGTACACAGTACAAAAAGCTGAAACGGAAACGGTGATTCCTCTGAAGTCTGGGGATGTTATGTGCGTTGAAGACTTGCCTTTGATACTGTTCTGTATGATTTATGTAGTTTGATATGTCTTTGCTGCAGATGTGTGATATCTTAATCTTTGAAATTATATACATTTACAAAGCTAAATTTTGTGTATAAAGGAGGAAAATGAGAAATAAAGCACATTATTTTTTTGCTAGCCCATCAGCTAGCCTGTAAAATTTCCAGAATAGTTTTCTGGAATGTTAATTAGCCAGCAGAAAATGCATTGGATATATTTATAAGTGTTGTTGTCATTCTTTACAAATTAGGGACAGGATTATATGAAGGCATAGCAATAGCCAGTGCAATAGGCTTTGCTACTAATTAGCTGGTGTTATAATATGGATTAATACTACTTATGAAGTTAATAACCATCAGATAAATGCATAGTCATGCCAGATAGTAGACTAATTGGAAGAGTATAACATGAATTGGAGCACGTCCCCTGTCATTTCCAGTCATGTCATGCCCCTGTCCAAACCCAGATTGGCACCAGAGCGTCCCCCCACGCAGCCAACAGCAGCACAGTGATTGCGCTGTGGTGGTCACTGGGTCAAGAGACAAAATTTGTCTCTGTAATTAGCCAGGAGAGACTCTTCAGTGAAGCTGCAAACTATTCTTCATTATAATCCTCCCTCTTGTGACATGTCTTCGTAGTCCGTCCAAAATCTGTGGAGCCAACAGGCCACCGTAAATGTAGTAACAAAACTACATTTCTTTCTCTTTTTATATCATGTTAGGTTTACCTAGTAGTGTTTGGTCATACACCAAGTGCACACCAACTATACTATTTGCCCACTGCCCACACCGCTGTTGCTTTTTTTAAATAAAAGAACTTTAACCCATTAAGTCAATTGTTGCGTATCATCACCCACTGTCATTTGTACAGTTTGTACAATACTAAGCATATTATCAATACTTTGTCAAAGGATGGACGCTACAGTTATAAACTGAAGTGCTTGTTGTAAAGAGTAGCAGGGGTCAGATTTCACCTCTCTTGACAGATAAGACAGTGTTGGAGTATTTGGTGTCAGTAAAAAACAAAAGTGCCTGTTGTTGTGGGGTTTTTTTTTGTCAAAAATAATAACCTAATTTTCTGAGCATTCGTTTTGTTCACAGTGAGGGTAAAATCTAAAGAGATCTAAAGATCTAATGTTAACAATGAGAATACTGTTGTAAAATTTCTGGTAAAATCGGAAACACTGATTTTATCACAAGTTAACTAACCGCTGGCGTCACTATGGCATCCTCAATTAACCTGTGACTCAAACCTGTCATATTCAGTACTCACACATTCAACCAGGTACTTATATTACTCTCTACTGTGTTTCCTTGAACTCTGTGCAACTATAGTTTCCACTCATGTAGCATCTCCATTAGCTGTCTGTACCTGCAGCAGACTCATACACGAAGATTGTTTTTGCCTTCTAGTGTGGTAGCTCAGTTTCTATTATCATCTCCATCCATATCAACTGCTCTGTTTCATGCTTTCATTACAGTTACCCTTCCAAAGAACCTGCAGATTCTCCCGGCGTCTCCCTCCAAGCCCAGCAGGCGCTCCATGCAGTCCCCGTACAGACTACCCAACCCTCTGCCCCCTTTGCCTGTCAGGAAGGGGGTAAGAGGTCGTCGGCCCAAGAGTGAGACCATCGCTCTGCTCAAAGCTGTAGCAGAAGCAGCTGCTGCCCAAAACGGAACAGTACCTGAGAACACACAGCTCGTACCCCGGCCCCACAAGAAGAGAGGCCCCAAGCCTGGAAGCAAGGTGAGACCCTGCTGAACACAGTTAGACTGAGATATTTAAACATCAGGGGAAGACTTTTTACTGCCACATTACTCACGTTTAAGTGCGTCTGTAAATTAATGTGTATTTTTTCAGAGGAAGTCCAAGATTCTCCAAAACCCAGCACAGCTGCCCAGCATCCAGGTTCCACAGGAGAGCCCTCCCAGCCTCAACTCTGTGGTATCAACAGGTACGGATTAATGTTCGTTAGCTTCCTATAATTAGCTATTGAATGAAAGCTATCATTAGAACATCTCATTTGCTCACTGTGTGTCTTATGTTGTTCCAGTGTGTGTCTATGTGAACAAGCATGGAAACTGTGGTCCCCACCTGGACAGGAAGCAGATGCAGCATCTGCCAGACCACTTTGGCCCAGGGCCAGTGAACGCTGTGCTCCAGCAGGTGGTCCAGTCATGTATAGACTGTGCATACCAGCCTAAAGTCCTGCTCAGTGCTCTGCAGACTCACTCAGGAGGAGGGGAGGTGGTCAGAGGTAAACACACACAGACAACTTGACAACATGAAATAATAACTGAAGTAGTAGAATGATTGGTTTATTAGATGGCTGCACAAACAGGCGGACTTTTTTTGTGACAGAAAGACCAATAAATCATGTTGTCCTTCATCCCAGTGAGAACAGATGGTGGAGTTCGTGTAGTCAAACTACCGTCAGCCTCCAGTGCTTCCTTTGTGCTGCGGTTCTTGGAGACGATGTGTCGTCACCTGCAATGTGACAACCTGTTCAGCAGCCAGCCGTTCAGCCACTACACTGCTTATGACAGGACCAAGTCAGGTAAACAATGCATTCAGGGAACATCACTTCCTCTGTCAGGGGGAAAGCCTCTTGTCAGATCATAGTTCTTAAGAGAAACTAAAACTGAGACAAAAACAGGCGGTAACTTTGTCAATTGTTAGTCATACAGTCCGTCTTTGTTTGTGTGTTACAGTGAAAGAGGAGGCGTTGGATGCTCCATCTCTGGCTCGGGGGAGTAAACGGAGTCTCTCTGGAGTCTCCCCACCGTATGCAGCCCCTCTGTCACCTAAACATTTACGTACAGAAGCTCACCCTTCAGAAGGTACAGCTCAATTTGCAGATGTTTTAAACCTGTAATATTCTTTATACTGATATAGCATACTATAGCAGACTTTCATGACCACCGTAAGTATGTTCCTACGCATGAAGGCAAAGCATTGGAAACCACCACTGAATTTTTTCTTCCTGAACTTAAATGTTGTCTCCAGCCTTTTTTACACAGCAATTCCGTGATACTGCCATAACAACCCGTCATTACGGCACCTTTTCTTTTTTACAACATTAAGAAAGCAAAACAGGCGTGTCTGGTGTGACATTCAACTCAGCTCTGTCGACGTCTAGTGTGACATAACATACACATCAGGCAGCGCTTCCTACACAATAACATGCCAATGACAATCATTTACCATCTCTCTTATGGCAGTTGATCTTTTCCTCTGCTAGGAGGTTAGCAGCTTCTTTTCAGGTTGTCTGTCCATCCAGCCTATCCTTGTGAAGGCAAAATGTGTGTGAAGCATCTATGTTTTCGCAGACATGGATGTAAACTGTAAGAGAAACTTGACTGGTGCATGGAGGCATGCAACTGGATGCCTCCATAATTCTAGTTGATTGCTGTTCTTCTTTGAGTTAGCTGCTAACTGCTTCTAGCTGCTTTCTAAATCTCCTTGTGGTGGGTCGCACACATAACGTCCTCGAAACGTCACACCTGTTTTGTCCTGGTGGCTCACACTTTTTACACAGACGTTGATTCGGAGTTGTTACTACCTTTGCTACCAGCTTCAAGGCAAGACAACAATGCCGTTGGTATCTTTTATACAGAACACCAAGGTGGAAAAACGGTGCAACATTCCTCCCTTGAGCAGGCAGTGTAAAAGAGGCTTATGTTAGTGTTTTTTTCAGGGCCACATTCACTGACAGTGTGTTATAGAAGCTTTAAAGAATGACACTTGAATGTCAGTTGTGTTTTTCTCTCTCCAGCAGAGACTCTGCCCCATGAAGAGAATGGCCTAATAAAGGAGCAGCGCTACATGGACTCAGCCTCCAACTCCATGAACCCTCGACCCCAAACAGTGCGCAGTACCTCTGAGTACCACTCTCAGGCCAGCAGCCTCTACCATCCCGGCAACGGTACAGCCATGCGCCGCCACTCCTCCAACCCCGCAGAGCTCAGCTCCTCACAGCCTCTCAGACGAGTAGAAGGTACAGTAACAATCTGTGGAGGTGCACATTGGTAAATGATTACTTCTGCTGCCTCACATGCTCAGTGTGTCTTTTCTGCTTTGGTAGCAGCCAGCTCCACCACAGGTCCTGAAGCACTGGGGTCTGAGCGGGAGAGTCAGCAGCTGCCCAGTAAAAACCCCTCCTCCTGGTCCATTGAAGAGGTGATGCAGTTTGTGAGGGATGCTGACCCCACAGCGTTAGCTCCACATGCTGAACTGTTCAGAAAACATGTAAGTTCACTTTAACTATTAAAAAAATGGAACAGTGCCATGCTGCTCTTTGTGTCGAAGGTTCAGGCTCCAGGATTTAGGGGATATATTGACCAAAATGGAATATAATAAAAGTATGTATTCCTAATGTGTCATCGCCTGAAAATAATAATTGTTGTGCTTTCGTTATCTGAGAATGAGCCGTTTATAACTGCAAAGGGAGTGGGTCCTCATCCATGGAGATCACCGTGTTGCTCCGCCGTGTTTCAGTAGTCCAGAATGGATAAACCAAACTGTGGCTCTGTATTTAGCAGCCCCTCTGCAATTAGAGCACCGGAAAAATATTTTTAAGTGAAACTGATTTATTCAGTGTTTTTACTGGAAACAGTCACCGGGTCCGATTGTTGTGTGGTTAATTCGGCTCCGATAAAAAACTCCTGAACGTCTGGATCTTAAGATATCAGAGAAGAAAGGTGGGCACACATTAGCAAGTGCCAGGCTAGCGGTCCGTCTCCAACATGCCGAACAGTGTTGCAAAAACACTGATTTTTACAGTAAAGCTGTTTTATTCAATGTTTTTACTGGTTTAAATCACAGAGTCTGTTTGTTTTGAGGAGGAAGAGACCTCTGTGGATAATTAGGCTTATGGTAAAAATCACTAAAACAATCAACACTAAAAGGAATTCTAACCACCAGAAGTAACAGCTAGTTGCAGTCTACAATTCTCACCACTAGATGCCACTAAATTCCCTGAATCTTACACACTGTTCCTTTAAGCTAAAAAGCATATAGAATATAATGAGTCTCATTCTCTGCTTCCACAGGAGATCGATGGAAAAGCTCTGATGCTGCTACGGAGCGACATGATCATGAAGTACATGGGTCTGAAACTGGGTCCTGCACTGAAGTTATGCCATCACATAGAGAGGCTGAAACAAGGCAAAGTGTAAGAGGAGCCAGGGAAGCCCTGTCCCTGCCAGACCCATGAGCAATAAGCCCTGAAGGAGCCAGCGCGTGGACACTGACTCATGGGGCATGCAGGGGCTACATGTTACTCTAGACTCCACCTCGAGGGACTGAACTGATGTTACAACTTCACCCCGATTTCCAGAGTGGAGAAAGTGTGCCGTGCATTGCTGACACATTACCTCATCCCCTCATCAGTGAACGAAAAGCTGTTCAAGTCTAACAAGACGCCATTTGACTTTATGAAATCCCAAAGGAAAAGAATCCCTGTAGTGTTTACATTGCATAGCACACGTGCACACGTGGACACGTTTTTTTACGGAGATGAAATCTTTTGATCCTGGTTTTGGATCCCCAAAGATGGAGAATGTTTCTTCTTATATAATGTTTTTATTCTTGTTGAATTTCCAGTTAATAAGGAAGGGTTGGTATACTGAAAAATCCATCAGATGTTCTTCCCCATGCTCAACGAGAGAATTTGGATGCTCTCTCGTCTGTGCTGTTGTATAGCCGTTCACACTTTTCACATGTATGCCTCAAGTATGGGTATATCCGCCTGCCTGAAGAATGCTAGTGTCAGTGCATTCCATTTTTTTTTTCACACAATGCTCAACAGACATTTTTCTTTGCTTGAACATTGTCAGTATCATGTAGGGATCATATTGTATTCTGACAGTTTTGATCACCTTTTCCACGAGCGTTCTGCAGGATCATCATCTGCTTTGTGGCATGACGTACTTTTGTGTCTTAGCGAGCCCTACGCTGCCTCTCACTGGTCTCCATGCAGTTCTAATCAAAACCATTTGTATCCCAAGCTCTGAGCCAGCTTAGAAGTTCTGGGTTTATCAATTTCAGTAGACAGATTGTTAAGGAAGACATTTCTAAGGGCTTTTTGTTTAGTTTTGACGTAATGTTTTTATCAGTCATAATCTTGTTAAGCTCGTTGGTCCGCCTGCGGCCTCAGTGTTGTCACTTTTGACCGTTACAATCACTGTTAGCAATGAAAACAGATATGTACAGTTTTATGGGTTTAACCATGAATATCAGCGACAGAATGTACATTTTGTAGAAACGTAATATTTTAAGGAAATCATATACATAAGTTAGAAATGTGAAGATAAAGGGGGATGGGGACGATGGTGAATATTTCACAGTGGGATTCCATTCTGCTTTTTAATACTTAACACAGCGCTTTTAGTTCAAATACTCCCAGTAATAGACTCTGCCTTGCTTTACCTATGACATTTCTCAGGTTTATGTGGTCTTTGTTAGTACAAGCTTTTGTAGCATACTGTTTATAATATACTTAACAGAATTTTCCTGTTATTCCCTTCCTCGATTTTGAACAGACTTGTGCCATATGATACTCAACACAGGATCTAAGTGCTGTTGATTTTCCTCTCTTGCATCTTCTTTAAACTACTTGAAAAATATGTGTTGCAAAAAGTCACTTGTCCATTATGTCACACCCGATAAACAATATGTGTTTATGATGTTGTGTATTTCCTTTTTATAAACCTACCAAAAACAAAAGGATGCACGTGTGTTGTTACTGACTGCTGCAAATTATTTAGACTGGGGATGCATTTTTACAGAGTAAGCCTGTTGCTGAATTGTTTTTATTTTATTCTCCCACAAAAGGCTTGCAACTGATTTACTGATGATAATTATAATTTGTCTTCATATAAAATGAGAGCTCTGCACAATGAGAACCTCAATGTGGAGGACAAAGGTCAAGCATTCCCAACATTAAATGGACAGTTCAGCCCAAAGTAAAAATACAAAGGCATAAATACCCAGTTTCATGTAGGATCTATTTTCTCTCTATCAAACTACACCCACCAATCCAATCATTGCACAGGAGGGTGCGTGCATCTACTGCTAGCTCTCCTGAGCTAGCTTACGTTACAATTCAGCTGAGGAGGACAGCATTAATATTTATATCTTGTGCTGTTATGAAAGCGAGTCTCTCTTCCATGAATAGATGCATCCCTCTATGTTTATCTGATTTTTGGGTGAACTATTCCTTAAAATTCCTCAAATCAGTCTCAGAAATCTGAATTGTCACCTCTCAAATTGCCAAAACTATTAAACAACATGTCATGGATTTGTGAAAATTACTCTTAAACCAGAAGCACATCTAAAATCCAACAACTCTCGAATGAAATACAACAGAAAAGTACTAAGAGGAACTTGTGTTGTCAGATTGTATGTGAAAGTCTGAACACTGCAAACAAATAGGTAACGTTCGTGTACAACCACACTATCAGCAGACAACTTTTCTGCATTCTCGGAATTTAAAAAAATTCAGTGTTCACCATCAACATGTCGAAGGACAACAAAAAGCTTGACACTGATTTTTAGGTTGGATGTGAGGTTAAAGTTCCAAAGAGAGAGCCCCTCTATCTCAGACTTAATCCTTTTCAACCTGGATCAACATCTGTTTTCTTGTGGTGCATTCAGGGGTCCTTTTGCAAGCATTTAAACATCAAAACTCACCAAAACCTAAAATAAATTGGTTTGATTTCTATAGAAAACATAGTGGAAAAGGCAATGAGCATTATTAGAAAAGTGTTATTAGAAAATTATCAAAAAAAAAGAGGAAAATGTCAAGTTCTAAACATATATTTAAAATTAGGCTGCGTTACAGAAAATATATATTTTCAATATTATTCAATTTAATTTTTTAGCAATTTTTGTAAGGTAATTTTTTTATGGGGTTTTTGGCTTTTTGCTTTTCTTTATTGCTTACTTCCAGGTAATTTTCTTGTTTGTTTGTTTGTTTTTTTAATTTATTTTTTGTTTGGTTTATTTTTGGGTAATTTCTTGGTTACTACATTTCTTAAAAGTTTTTGTTATCTTGTCAATGTTCGAGCAATTTTTGTGAATTTCTCATTGCCTTCTTGCCATGTTTCTGAAAAATAAAATCAAGCCAATTCGCTCAGGTTTCAAAGGGTTAACTGTAAAACTAATCAGTACTGATCAAATATAAACCACATTTCTGATACTGCTTTGCCAAGTTCTCGCTTAAAATGTGTTAAGAAACATATTTTAATGTTTGGCTGTAGTGCAAGGGTGCCATATAGCTTCCTATGTCAATGCAGGCAGAAAATACCGGTATTATTTTACATCTACGGAAAATACTGAATTCAAACTGTTAAACTAAGCAGTGCTGATCAAATATAAGCCAAATTTCTGTTACTATGTCACCTATTCCTCGCTTAAAATGTTTGCACAAACATATTTTATCTTACCTTTTAGCTGTTAATTCTAAATTGCTTGTTTCCAGCTGGCCGCCATTTTGTTTCCTGTGTTGAAGAGGGAACGGTGCGGCGCAATGCATGGTAGTTGTAGTTCTTCTACTTCTGCGCAAAAGAGAGCGCCACAGCTCCTTTTACTCCGATTTCTCTGGTCATGAAGAGCCAGTTTCAAAAGTATTTGCATCTGTCTACTCCATAACTCAGGTTCATGAGAAGTCCAGCAGTTAAGTCCGTGTAAAGCAAATTCTGCTATTTTCTTCTAAACACATTAAATAGGTCATAAAAGTATTCCTCAAAATGTGTAAGAAAGCCTTTCAACCATTTACAATGGAATTGTGGAGCTAGGCTTCACAAACTGTGTTTCTAGGTTTCAATTTTCTGGATTTAGTGGGCGAGCCTTAAATCATAGCCGCGTTACGTAACGGAGCTATCCCTGATACAAACACGCCCTCTGAGGCTGTAGCAGTATAAATACAGTTGGCGCATTAGCTTCTGTGGTCTTCCCGCTCGCTCTCAAGTCTTGGATTGTATCAACTGAAGGTAGTTTGCAGCTAGCTAACAATTAATGTCTCCTCCATGTCGCCCGTGCATCTTCCCTGGATGCCACAGTGTGCAGGGTAGCAGCTCCTTACTTTATTTAAGTTTTCTGCAGAGGAAGTTGTAAGGAAACGGTGGATCGCATTTGTAAAGAGGAGCTCCAGTGGAGAGGTCAAGACCACGTCCAACACCCGCCTCTGCAGTGTCCACTTTACCACTGATAGTTTCACCAATTATCACCAGGTAAAGTCTGGATTTCTGAAAAGTCCATTGACGCTGGTCAGTGGAGCCAACTGCGTCTGATGAGTCATTTCTACATCAGTACACTTTATACTGAAACCTGTTTTGCACAGTTCATACAGTGTGTGTGTGCTCAATTTATTGCAAGTTATCTTGTATTACATGGCATCCAGAGAGCTTCAGTCTCCTAAATTGTGGAGCATTTGCTCACACGCTGTTTATGGTGGGCTCTTTTTATAGGATTGACAGTTTAATTGAAGCAGAACACAAAAAACACTCTATTTTATTTAACATGTACAAATGGTAAGAATGCCTAATTGGCTGATTGGTTTTACTGGTTGAAACTCATTTAAAGGGACCCATCATGCTTTTCTTCATTTTCTGTAATATATATAATGTCGGATGTTCATATTGAATGTGGCTTAAGTTTCATATCATGAGGTAAACATATGTAAAACTGATCCCTGAGAGCAAAAACCTCAGGCTGTAGACCATTCTGAATAATCTGTTTACAACTGTTATGGTCATTTGCTCCAGTACTGCAAGTGTAAACATTACATACACTGCTACATGTAGCTACATGCTAACATCAGGCAAACATATCTTGGTTGCCAATGTTTTGAATATCTATCTGCGTTCCATTTACCTCAGAAGTTGGCAGTCTGAGCTGGGTATGATGTTACGCCCAAGTTGACCATGTTCCAGTAGAACATGTTAGCAAATCAAGATGTTAGCAATACTAGTCCTAGCCAGGTTAGCCATTGTTAGCAATATGCTTGATTGTATTGTGAACATACAAACTGTAGCAACATGTCCACAGATAAAATGTGGACAGTATTGTGTGTATGACTGTTTAAATGAGACACAAATAAGGCAGAACTGACTTATGGCTAAGTCCCGCCCTCAAATGCGATGAGCAAGTCACAGTGTGTATAGCCTTTCTCATACACTCGGACATTCTGCCTGGACGTCCATTGAAATGCATTACAGAAAGTCAGTTTTGTTTGGTTTTATGAGCTTTTTCTGAGATTTGAAGTGTAAAAATGGTCAAACGGTGTGCATGGGGTACATGCAACTCTGACACAAGGTATCCTGAGAGGCTGGGCGACCAGGTGTATTTTTTACACTTTAAACCACATCTCAACCGAGAAAAGTGTCTCCTTTGGATAAAGTTGTGTGGTAACGTTAGACCACAACATCAACTCAACGTGAATAACATTAACAATGATGTCTATGTCTGTTCTAAGGTAAGTCAACATTGTGTTTGAGGCAACATATTGTCACTTTGCTGGAAAGAAATATAAAGTTATCTTTAACATCTCTAGCTAAAGTTAGCCTAACGTTAGCTCCTAGCTGCGTTGTTCATCATGTCACCTTGTTTGCTGGGAGTTCATTAGCCTATTTTGTTCTAGTTTTGTACTTTGGTGATGGTACATCATTGTTAGCTGTTGTCCAAAGGGCTCTAGTTAAGCTAACGTTAACTTCTGGAGCTTAGCTTCATTAACTTATCTGTAATGGCAGAGATAACAAAGGTTGGCAAACGTTATGCTGAATGATTCAGTGTAAATACTGTAGCACCAAACTAACGGAGAGACACTCTTGGTAAAGATGGTAAAAAGGCCGTTATCCTTTTCTCATATTCTGAGCCAAAAACCTTAACTTCAGTGGTACTTTGATGCACCAAAATTTCCAGTTTCCAAAGGCTTGTTCACAAATAATTCACAGCTTACACACGTACACTGTGACCTGTAAATTTTGGCTTGTCATTTAAGCTCTTCATCGAGCTTCTCAACAATAAAATGATGAATATATCCCTCCAATGTGTAGTTTAGGCCCTTTTGGTTACTTCTCAATGACATCTGATCGTTATGTCCCCAAAAATCATCAATTGCCTCCTGCGAAATGCCGTGTACTGTGACACCTGCCATGGCGCTAGTCACTTAATGTTGATATTTTGTTTGAGTGAGTGGAGGGGGGCGTGGCTTAGAAATAAAATTTGGCATTGAAAATGGAAACACTGGCTGAAAAAAAAAAAAATCAATTGAAAAATATAACTCAGGCATTAAAAATGATCCTTTTCTCTTTGTTTTTGCATTCTGATGTGTTTTTCAATGACGGTCTTTTGTTTTTTTCCTCTTCATGTCACTCTTTCAGTGTCAGCTGAAATATATATGTACTTCAATATATAGGCTAATATTTAATATATTGTGCTGTGCTTGGCCCTACCCTCAAACTACTTCCCTTCATATCGAAACAGTGATAGCAAGCGATTTTCCCAGTGCAAACATTTCCTTATTTAATGTCAAATTGTTTTTATTTATATATATTTTTTATTTATTTATTTATTTTTCATTTTTGATGCCAAAACCTACCCAGCTGGCACACAACCGACCTGCAACATTAAAATGTGGTTGAAATTATGTCAGTAGTTGTTCCAACATTTAAATAACATTGAAACATGCAACATTTAAAGTTCATGAAACAACACTGCAAAATGCTGAAAAAAAAAGTGACTCAGCCACGGTGTGTGACGTTGATCCAACAGTGAATAAACATTAGAATACCAGCTGGGTAGCGTCAGCGTTCTAGCTCCATAATACTCTAGATAAAATGGACTGTTCTGAAGAAAAAGGCAGAGACAAAACAATTCAGACGTTGGAGGTTTTAGTTCACTTCCATATAAAAAGCACACACACTGTACAGTAAGCAAACATTTAACTGCCAGCACATTTCAACTGGTGTTTCTTCACTGACATCTCAAAATAACAGTTCTCTGAAGCAAAAAGAGCTTCAGGCAACCGACGGTTACAAAGGAAGCAGTTCTTTTTTATATCCAGTCACACTGAGTCTCCTAACTGACCATCCAGTATATACACAGACTGTATAAATAAAAGTTGTACAAAGAATAAGTTAGGGTGAAATCCTGTACAACTAAAGTGATCAGAGGAGCTTTTTGTTGAACAGACCGCAGACATGAGTTAAAGTGAGATGTACTGGGATCGCTTAAGTACATCACTATAAATAAAGAACAGGTAAAAAGTTGAGCTTCTGGGTGTTTCCATCCCTCCTTTGTTCATCCTGACACACTGCATATGGCTGCTATAATTCACAGGTTTCATAAATGCTATCATCACAAAGGGGCAGCACAGTTTTAGAGTAGGCGGGACACCCTGTAACTTTTTCAACTAAACTATGACAAAGTGCACTCGATAGGATAAATAAACTGACACACAACAATACTCTCACATTCACAACTCTGATCATAACCATGGGAGTGAAAGAATACCATGCTCCACGAACAACAGTAAGTATGACACCAAACCACTGGAAACTAATGTTTTACACTTGATAAAGGGGGTCTCACCAAAACTGGTTCTAATAACAGACTAATAACACACGTAACAAACATACCAACAGGATTTTATCTCACTGAAGCCGAGACAATGCTCATCGTTTCTACTTTAATCTGACTGTTTCCTTCAACTTCTTCCCCTCCTTCACATTTTAAGTCGATTTAAAGCTGGGGTAGGCAGAAATCTGGAACAGGAAACAAATTGAAAATACACCCTCCTGCAGCTCCTCTCTCTCTGTCCTGAGACCCTTCCACCAGACGACCACAGGGACATGAACTAGGCCCCCGAGAAGTGTGCCAGACAATTTAGCATAGCCTGTGTATTCCAATACCCATACCACCATACTATATAATATGCCAGAGAAAGATTTAATAGGTCCTAGCACATAATATGTCAAATGCAGTATGCCAAAAATACCAGGATGTTCTACTCCACTTGGTAAGTGGCGCCTCTTCTCTATTAAAGCAAGAGGGTCAACATTCAGGGCGTAATGTTATGAGAAAGTACTATATCCCAATTGTGTGCATACTGCATACAAGAGTATGTACTGTTTAAGGGCAGCTGCAGTATTCGATTCAGAATGCACCCATCCTAACTACAACGTCCTGGTCTGTCACAATGTTGTCGTGCCCAAAACGACTTTTTCCCATAGACTTATATTGTGAAAGAGACATCTGTAAACCTTTGAGCATCACAACCACCTCCCAAAATGACTTGTTTCAGTATCAGGATTTGATCCATTTGAACTGATATTACTTCAAGAAGTCGAGAAGAGCCATACAATTAAATAATTTAATTCCCATTCAAGTTAGCGGAGCGCTAAACCGGAAGTTAGTCACTCAGTTGACAAAGTCTCTTGTGCGTTTGCTCTATGGGTTCACTGATGTGGAAGATCTGGTCTTCATCCGCCACTGAACAACTTTCATAGGAATGAACGGGGCCCTGTCTCCAACACTATCCAATTTTGTTTTAGATCCATGGTATGCATGGGCTTCATATGGTGACCCAGTGTTTTCCCTACATTGAGGGAACAAGACATAGCTGCTAGCCACCCTGCGGTCTCTCAGCCTTGCTCCCCACAGGTGTGGACTGATTCCTCGGAAAGAGAGTGGCAGCAGCTTGGGAGGTAGACCTTAAGTCGGTGGCTGCAGCAACTTGAATTCAGCCACTGCAAACTCGCCCAGCAGGCTGGTAGCCAGTGGCTAGCAGCGCTGGGTCTAACAGAGAATCAGGGTTTGTGCCGACTGGATTTGGGTTGCTGCAGCAGCTGACTGGGGGCCGTCTCTTAAGCTGCTGTCTGCTCTTCTCCCAGTAAGGTGGTCTGTGGTGGCGGGGAGTGAGGCGAGGGCCAGTACTTCCAGACTCTGGCTAACATCAACTACATAAATGTGCATATGAGCCTTTAGCTCCAGTTAGCAAAAGGCTAAACTGTTAGCAACATTTTCTCTCCATCTCTGAAACATTTCGCTGATATTGACACAAGTTTTATTTGGTTAATTGTCAGACTCTCTTTTAGACCCTCTTCTTGATAAGTCTGTCTTCCTGTTTTCTGGTTTCTTTGCAGTGTAGGCAATTGTTGACAATGCTTAATTGAACAGCAACTTTCTCTACAGGATTCTCTTTCACTGAATGGACGTGCACACACATCTGCATTTGTAGAACAGCCAACAGAAACGCCCTCTCTCTGAAAATGACCTGTGATTGGCTCAAGTCTCCCATCACAGGCCATTTTTTCCTAAATCCTGAAAACAGAGCCAAGAGGAGGTGCAGAAGTCCAGTTTTCTCTCAGACAACTTAAACAACATGATTGATTTTTGCCCATTGAAGATAAATCAAACTGCCTACCTCAGCTTTAACTGCTGAAATCAACATTAACACTTCCACCTAGATTGACTTCATTAGTCTGTTAAAGGAAACAGCAGGGGGCTCTGGTGTTTTATGCACTTGCTGTGAGGTGTTTTCTCAGCTTGTATTTTGAAGCCAGATCAAAACCGTCTAATTCAGCCAGCAACAAAAATAGCTCTTTTCCAGAAATACTTTCCTCCTATTTAGACAGGCCCGTACAAAGTTCTGTTCAAATGTGACAACAATTAAGACATCCCTTTTTTCCCTGCCGTTAGACACAATAATAATGTATTTAGTCTCGACTGATGGCTGTTGCCAACATTCATGTGAATGAAATTGTGGCTCTGGCTTTGCCAAGTCCTTATTAGCCTGTCATGCTAAACCCCTACCAATCAGACGGGAATGAATCGCTCCAGTGAGCTACTGATGACTATGGGAATTTCCGATGATGGGACATGTTTTAACAGTCACGTCCTGCCAGTACACACTGCTCCGCTCTGAACAGTGAGAACCTCAACTATCAGGTTTTTTTTAGGTCTTCAGTGCACTTAAATAAAAACTACACGTGGAAACAAACCGTGAGCCCAAATGGAAAAATGGAACCCATGTGTCTTTGCTGTAATTATAAAGTCAAAAATGTTCCTCAACATCTCCGATTCATAAAGACAATCTCCAAAGCCACATGGAGAGCCCATTAAGCTGCCATACACAAAACATCTCTGGTTTAGTATAACACTGGAGCGTAGTGCATTATAAAAAAACACAGCAAGTCAGAAAACTCCACTGGAAAGCATTTCTGTAACGACTGTGTCACACTCAGACATTCATGAGCCTCAGTTTATAGGAGCCAAACTCTGATCGGACGTGTAAGTGTATGAGTTTGATTACAGAACGTCCCCACATGTGTTTTATGTTACATGCTCTGGAGGGATTACCAGAGAGCGGACCAAGCAATTAATCCCCCTCCACTGAGCACTTTCACTTCCTGGGGAGCAGCGCTGCAAGTCTCTGCTTCTTCATGGGAAGGAAATGGATCTCCTGTGAGCTGACCTTCTTCAGTTTGATAGCTCTGTTCTTGGGGACCTTTTTATGCGGGTTGTTGGGGTCGTGCTGCTCCCCGTGTGAGGGAGACGGCACTGCGTAGAGCTGCTGCAGAGACGCCCCCTGGCTGCCGTCCCGTTTGATGGAAAAGTTCTTGGTGGAGACTCCTGAAAGGCCTTTAATCTTCCCGCAGAGGATGGCAGGGATGGCGTCCTTCACCGAGACGATGACCTTGGCCGTCTGCGAGGCGCTGACTATCTCGAGGTTTCCTGCTCCGCTCAGAGACGCCTGCTGAGAACTAGACCCACCAGCACTGCTGTCAACCACCCACTTGTGCTGACGGCTGAACTCCAGTGAAGCCAGACTGCCCAGGAGTTTGGAATCTAAACTCTGAGTGCATTCGACACCCAGAGACAAAGACGTGCTGCTACTATCCTGACCAGAGTGGAACGCTACTTCTCTGTCTGACTGAACACACTTTTTCCTCACAGCAGGCACTGACAGGTCAAGCACACTGTCCTGCTGCGGACTGGGGTATTCCTGTTTTAGTTCTACCGGACATGCTCTGACAGAAAGGTCCAGAGCCTGTCCTTCATCTAGAGGAAGAGAGGACGGGGAGACATTTTGGGGCTGGAATGATGGCATGCATCTGCGTGAAGACAGCATAGGAGAGGTAGTATCTTTTGCAGAAGTCTGAGTGCTTTTGCTCACAGTGCAAACTGGTTTTGGCATGTTCCCCTTTGAGTCCTCAGTCTGAGGAACAGGGATGGGGATGGGAAGAGGGATGGGCAGAGGCACTGGCAGGGGGATGATGACAGGGTAGGGAACTAGAAGTGTGGCAGGAGGGACTAACGGGGCCAGAGGGGAGGTGTAGGGAGGTGTAAGGGGAGGCAGTGGGAAGAATGCGGAGCCTGGTGACTGGCAGGTGGATGAACCTGCCTGAGAAGGAAAGAGATCCTGTAAGATGGCCGCAAACGCTGGATTCTGCAGCAGAGAGAGCAGATTAGCCTCCTGCGTCTGTCCTGCTGTCTTCTGGTCGACGGCTGGAGGTAAACCAAACGTCAAAGGGTTCTGACACAAGACGTTGTTCTGGAGCGGCAACTGAGGGCAGTTAGTGGTTTGAGGAATCACAGAGGGGCTCATGTGCTGGAGGACCTGCTGATCCAAGACCAGGGGAAGTGAAACTGGGCTTTGGCTTGTTATCAAGTACGGTGCTGCCCCCATTTGGCCGAGCTGAGACCCGGCTGCTCCAGCCATCTGGAGGTGGATGGGCAGCATCAGCGGGCTGTCTCCCAGGCACACTGGGTGTAGCACAGTCGTGGCGACTTTAAGCGCCACACCTCCCGGAGATTCAGCGTTGGGACTCACCACCGACGGTGCCGGAGGCTCCACCAGGTTAGACAACCCTCCTTTGCTCAGTCCTGTCGCGCTGCTGCCACAGGAATCAGCAGGAATTAGTGGATTGACTCCGTCCTCCACTTTACTGGGGGTTTCTCTTCCTCCCACCTCAGCGCTGCACACATCAGTCTGGGACTGTGTCATGTTTACAGACACATCGTCGCTGCCCTCCATTCTTCAGTTTGAGGAGCCAATCGAAATCTTCATCAAGCGCTAGTGGCAGGTCTCATCCATTTTTCTCCCAGGCAGCCCTGAAACACAGGAAGCAGGATGTTTAATGATGTGCAGTGGTTTCAAACTTTTGATATAATGTGGAAAATCTTACAAATGGACCCAAAACTGTATACAGTGTTGTTGAATTGTCTGGAATGTGAGCGATGCCATTTGAAGGACTAAGGTCTATGTTTTGTCTGTTACAGCTCACAAAGGACGACTGTTAGGTATGTTTGTTATATTCAGCATCAGCGGGGGCGGCAGGGTGGTGCAGTGGTTAGCAATGTCGCCTCACTGCCTCACGGTTCAAATCTGCTGGCCAGCTGGGGCCCTTCTGTGTGGAATTAGCATGTTCTCCCCGTGTCAGCATGGGTTTTCTCTGGCTTCCTCCCACAGTCCAAAGACATGCAGGTTAATTGGTGACTACAGTAAATTGCCTGTACGTGTGAATGTGAGTGTGAATGGCTTTGTCTCCATCTATGTTTCAGCCTTCTGATAGTCTGGCCGGATCATAAATGAATTATGATGACTTTTATGAGTTTTACAGCAAAATATTCCATGAAATTAAGATTGAGACAGATGACAAAAAGAGCCCTCCAGTGATTCAGTGCTGCACTTCAAAGCAGCAGAGGCTGAGATATCCAGACTTTTAGGCAGCTTTCACATCAAGGACCCGGGGTGAGATCAGAGAACACTTGACTACAAAGTCCAGTTCATTTGATTATCGTGAACACTGTGTACCAAACCAGGGCACAGGTTATCAATCTGTGGTCACTTGAAAAGATGTTCTCGGGTAAAGTTCACATCGGGTGTGAAAACCAACTGTACCCAAACATGGAAGTGCTGCTATTTAATGTAAGCAACAGCCAGCGAGTAGAGTTGCAATTATCCAGCTGGTCTCCTCTGAAATCTGCATACGTGTGCAGCACCCAATGATGTCATCCTCTAAACTACAAGGCCGTGGGTGATAAAGTTAGAAGGCAGGAGAGCAGGTCGTTGTTGGCATCGTCTCCATAATATAAAGTTGACTCCATTGTTTGGGCCTGGGATCTTTTGACTGGTGCACTTTTCTACACTGTCGCAAAAATGTACGGATACGGTACGGAACAACAGTAATAATATGAAAGCTGTGCGGTGGCGGAGTGGAGAGGGGGAATAATTATACTTAAGCACAGTACTAAGCAGTTGTACCAAATATGAAAAAGGCCTGTACACATGCTGCATTTTTTGTGCCCTCAAATCCATTGATTTCAATGTAGATGCACCAAAGATGAGCTCAATATTGAGAGTGATGCCATCATGACATGCAAGTGCTCCTAACACCTGTGTTTGATTCAACGTAAAATTGTCCATCGCACTCATTGGACCAAAGTTGGACTATTTAAAATGATACGGTCAGTTATGGTCACATAACTTCAGATGCAACCTGCCTCCATGCTCTTGAAAGTTGGCACAAAGTATGCACAAGAGTTGCACCCAGTGCCTCTTAAAAGCAGTTTAAGACATATAAAGGAATGTCTCCAAAAATGTAACGTATAGCTCCAAAAAAAAAAATAAAAAAATAAAAAATCCCTGCTTCCTACATTTCCCATAATCCAACTTTCCTTGCCTGGTGAACACACATCTTTGAAGCTTTACACTTCCAGTATGTAACACAGACTCTCTGTTACAAAATTATAATCTGCAAACCCCATCTGAGATAACCCCGATGACATCACTTTGACATCATCAAGGTCACGTTCTCAGGCCTGAAAGAGCTCCACCAGAGCAGCAGAGGAGATTCTACAACAGTTATCACAGACTGAGAAGATCTGCCGTGTAAACTGACACTGTGACACAAAATTGGTGAAATGCCACTTTTAAATAGCGTCCAACCACTCGGCCCAGTTCCTTCATTTTCACTCTGTGATAGAAGCTTATCACCTTACAACTCATCCCATAAATGATGACATAAATTATCACAAGTAACAAGAGCCAAGCCGCTGTAATATAACACAGGAAATTGAGATTGAGAACATGACTGAGGCTGTTGTGTGTCCCAGAGTCCAGTTATCTCCAGCTGTTACTGCCATCAATAATTAAAAGATAAACAAAAACTGGTCCAACGTGAAGGTAATGAAGGTGTGGTTGTTATGTGTCTGACGTAAGCACTTTCAACACCTGATTCAGATGCTACACAAATAAACTTAATTACCGTCAGTTACTGTCAGCTAACATAAATCTGGAGCCTATCCCAACTGTTGGGCGAGAGGCAGGGTACAACCTGGGCAGGTCCCCAGACTATAATGAGGCTGACACATAGAGACAACAATTCACGCTCACATTCACACCTACGGACAAGTCAGATTCACTAATTAACCTGCATGTCTTTGGACTGTGGGAGGAGCTGGAGAAACCCCACGCTGACATGCAAACAGAGAGGAGGTCCAGCAACTGGCAGCAAGGCGTTCCACCAACAACCTGCAGCTGAACACCTCAAAAACAAAAGGAGGTCATCATGGACTTCCGAAGGATCAGAGCTGACCACCCCCCTCTCTACATTAACGGGGACCGTGTAGGGAGGGTGGCATTGTCAGAGGAGCTCTCCTGGTCCATGAAGACCAAGACAGTGACGAATACGACCCAGCAGCAACTGCACTTTCTGAGAATTCTCAGGAGAAATAAACTAAATCAGGAGCTGCTGGTGACCTTTTATCGCTCCACGATCAAGAGCGTATTCACATACTGCGATTTACATTCTTTCATTTGCCAATCTTTGCGTGTTTGCCCTCCTCCACTTGCCTCTCTTAGTTTAGGTCTGGAGTTGAAGAGGTTAAGCCCGGGGTAATGAGCCAGCTGAAGACGCTTTTAATTTCGAGACTAACTAGGAACTCCTGAGCTACAATATCTAAATTTTTACTGAAATAAAGTGTCTAGTTTTTA
Organism: Epinephelus fuscoguttatus; assembly: GCF_011397635.1. Lineage (NCBI taxonomy): Eukaryota > Metazoa > Chordata > Actinopteri > Perciformes > Serranidae > Epinephelus > Epinephelus fuscoguttatus. The sequence continues at coordinate 39,319,203 of NC_064761.1, forward strand.
ATTGATCCGTCTGTGTACCTCTCTGTCACCGCAGGGCAGCATCTCGGTTGTTATCGCGCCTTAATAAACCCACTGCGTATTGGTTTTCCTCCTCACTACATGACACTTCCACACAACACATGTCCCGCCTGCGCTGGCTGTCAACCCTCATCCATCTGTAGTGATGAAACATCCCCTGGGTGGGTGCAGATACAATGCATCCGATGTCAGCCAGGTCAATTATTCATACTGATGGGAGCACCAGGGACGATGCTGTTCAGGTCTTAGGAAGGGGAACAATTTAAACAACCCTGAAATGCAACAGCAAAGTGTCTCAAACCTTTTGAATTAACAACTCAATTAAGTGCACACATGCAGTTCCAATTTTCTAGCTAAAGCGTGACACTTTTTTTCTTCTTTGTGAACAGCCTTCAATGTGGTGTTGGGTTGCCTGACTGAGCAGCGAGGAGGAGCGCTCTGTGCCCCCAGGCTGGCTTTATATTGTTCTGTAGCATAGACGAGACATTGTAACACGGCTCTGATGGATTACACGCAGGATTCTATAGCCAGACGGTCGGCCGATAACCTGGTTGCTGTTTCACACATGTGAAAGGTCTGGGAAGCGTGTGGACCTCGGGAATACAAACACACGCTTTAACACACCCTGTAAGACCCCAATAAAAGCTGTTGTGCATTTATAGCTCGAGGCTTCTGTGCTGGTTTACGACAGTCCTGAGTCAGGGGGCATTTAAAGGGAAGATTCGCCACCTTTTATGTGGGTGTCTGATCAGTGTTGTTGGAAGATGTAGTTAAATGAGACATAATTTTCTCAGTACGTGCTACATCGACCGAGAAAGCTGACTTTGCAGCTGCATTCAGCACCGTCATCTGACTTGACTGCAATGTAGTTGGAGGAAGGAAGAACCACAGTCTGGATTTCGCCTCCTGAGGCTGCACTCAACAGCAGAACTTCCCTGTTTTCTTTGCTTGTGCTGCAAACTAGCTATGTTTCCAACAGCAAAAATGGCATCCTTAAATGTTAGTACAGAGAGGGCAGCCTCTAGTTCAGCGAGTAGAGTGTCCGGCCCACGTAGGCTGAGCCCCTTGCAGCGGCCCGGGCTTGATGCCACCCTGCAGCCCTTTGCTGAATGTCATCCCCATTCTCTCTCTCCCTTTCCTGTCACCCTCTAGCTGCACTGTAAAGCCAAAAATAATATGATTAGTACAGAGGATGATGTGGACGAGGATACATTTTTACCTGCTAAAAAATGCTGTAGAAAGCGGCTGCATAAGAGGATATGTTCAGTGCCGACCCTTTACACCCTGAGCAGCTGAGAGCTAACACCAGCTGGCAGTGCTCAAATTGGCATCTAACCAAAAACTTATTTAAAAACAACACCAACTTCGAGATGAGGAAACTGAAAGTGCTAAAATGCTAACTCATTTCCGGGTTTTGGGACTCCTGCTTCACTCTATAGAGGAGTACGTCGTGCATCCTGGTACATGTAGGCATTGCCAGCATGTCTCTGTACGCAGGAGAACTAATACAGCACCCACTGAGGACTGTATTGTTTCATTTACCATCAGCACTGACTGGAGATTCACATCAGAGTTGGTCAATTTTCCCATTCAGGGTTGTGATGAGCAGCCAGGTCATGGTTGTATATGTGCATGTAACAGACTTATGTACCACACATGCTGCTTTGTCTTTTTGGCCTTTTGTCCAAACAATAACCTGCTAACAGGACTTTTTACATGTTTAGACTACGGCTATCAAAATAATGCATTCATTTCGACTAATGAATCACAGAAAAAATAACACAGTAAAGTGGCTTTGTGACATGATGGAGGCAGACGAGACGATGCTGGTTGGCCCTGTGAACGAAACATTTACATTTAAAAAAACACCTACATGGAACTGTTGATAGGAGCACCGTCCTCTACAACTTCTGAGTAAAGAATTTTCTTACAATCTGAGAACTTCAAGCCTGAAATATCACCTCAACACAAAGCATTTAGCAGCGGTCCGAGCTACTAGCAGCTGGTCTCATCAAGCCACACTCGACCAGGCGTACAAACTGAGTAAGTCTATCTGAGACTGACTAACTCCCTTGCAAAATGGACTGCAGACCAGTTTAGGTGGTAGAGGACAGAGGGCAATTGTGTCCAAAATCCAGCAGCTTTACTACAACACATCTGCCAAAATTCATCTGACTCTAAATGTTTTCATACTTTTACAACAAAAATTGATGTATGCAATTTAGATTAATCAATCACAGAGCATGTATTTAATAAAATTATTTTTTTAATAATAGACCGATACATCGGCCGGCCGATATATCGGGCCGATATTTGAGTTTTTTACTTGTATCGGCATCGGGCGATATGCGCATGGGTTCGCGGATTTATTTTTCCCTGGCATGATTTACAGACAGGCATCCACAGGCAGCTCTGTGTTGCCGGAAGACCCTGCAGCGGCCATGCAGCGAATCCTACTGTGTACAGTAGTTGTTTTATTTATGCTTTAGCTTAAATATTTGTTTATTTTATAAAGACATTACTGGAAGATTTAAGAGCACTGAACTCTTTCTTTTTTTATTTGAATGTATAATAATAATAATAATAATAATAATATTCTACCTGTTCTACCTCAACTTTCCATCTTGTTTTAGTATTTTTTTACTGTTCAATAAATGTTTCTTATTTTAAACTTGAGACCTGTAATATTTGTTATCATTGTGTCATTTTTTTTTTTATGTAAATTGAGGGAGCAAAAGCAGTATCGGCCCAAATATCGGCTCAAGAAAATCGGCAGTCCATAATCCGTCATCGGCTAAGGGTGATGGAAAAAAATCGGCATCGGCCTTAAAAAATCCATATCGGTCTATCCCTACTTGACAGCCCCACTGTACTGAGGAACAGAGGCATCAGAATGAGCTACGATGCACCGTTGCAGCCAGGTAGCCTTCTGATAATAGCACTTTTTCAGGCTTCTGATTGGCCAACATTACCATCATCTTCTTTGCATGGCTTTGGGGTTCGGGTTAGAGCGCCTTGTGTTTTTGTCCTCTTCCTTTGGATGGAAATTTTTATAAATCACAGCATGAAGTGGATTTTTTCTTTCTTTGTTTTTTGAGAACAGAGGAAATACCCGTTTTCAAAAATACCCATGTATCTGAGGACGAGGCCTCCACACACACACACACACACACACACACACACACACACACACACTTTTTCATTTCTCTTTCTCTAACAAACTATGGAAAATGGATCTGACGTTCTAAATTAAGATCCTGAGTATGAAATCAGGATGTATTCTATTTTTCCACGTTTTTGATGCTATGGCCTTATTTGCCTTCCAGGAAGTCTGAGACAAGACATTTCCTGCTTGATAACGTGGTCATGAGATCTGTGACACGATAAAGCCTGGCAGACCAATATGAAAGAAGCCTTTCTTGGCTGAAACTCCCCTGCTGCCACAGACTCGGGTGGTTTGGCCCCGAATGAGCACAAAGCGAGGAGAAATAACCGAGATAATAAACCCAGTCTAATGGCCACTCTTAACTCAGCTGTCAGGGTGAAATAACTTTTTATGCTTCAGCTTTCTGTTTTATGGGGAGATATTAAAGTAGTGAGCATTACTCTGAACCCTCAGATCAGGTGACCTGATGCTAATCAGTAATCACCTCCAGGGCGACATGCTTCCCCCCTCCAGCAAACACAGCAGCTCACAGCTCCCCCTGCTCTTCGCTTAGATCATGTGAGCGAAACGTCGAAGAAGGAAGTTTAACCAGCAGAGTCGAAAGTGAGCCAAAGTACACAGAGATCATCTTTGTTTTTTCCCTGCTACAGTATCGGACTCTGTGACTCTGCTTTGTCTCTGTGTTATCACAGAGAGGGAAGGTCAGAGGAAGATGTCACATACACGTCATCATCAAACCTTTTTCATTCCTGCAGACATCCCACAAGTCAGCTGAATCTACGTTTAGAGTTGTGCCTCCTAAGTTAAAGGTCCAGTGTGTAAGATTTAGGTGAATATATTGGCAGAAATAAAATGTTTTCTTTAGTGTATAATCACCTGAATATAAGACTTGTTGTGTTTTCGTTACTTTACTACTCATTTATACTACCTTTACATACAGAAATAGGTAAGTCTGTTTCAAACATTGTAAACGTCACTGCTCTCATACTTTGATGTGTCCTTTATGATGGCATAGATACAGCCGATAGATGGCACTAGAGGGCAGAGTCAAGAGTTTAACACAACAACAAAAAGGGTGGCATCAGACAAGGTTGTAATAATGTACCTTTTAACGGAGGTAGCGTTGTGGTCAGTGGTGGTCTGTTCAGCCATTATACAGAAAAGTCTTTTCACTATATTACGGATTTGTTCTCCAGCCCTGATGAAGACCAACAGTGGTCCAAACATGTTGGCTTTTTAATGAGTTGGCCATTATATTAAAGGCTTTTTAATCTAATCTTTCCTTCCTCATTCTCATTTTTGTTTGGAGTGCCTGGATTCTTTTCCTGTTTGCAGTATTTTGGAGTTCCCTCCTTTTTTGGATCTACACTCTACAACACAGAGCAACCAGTTATCTGTTTTTTTATATTATGGATTTATTCCATTCTGCCAGTGGTACTGCTCCCTTTCATCTTTATCTTTATGGTTTCAGAAAATGTGCACAAACATGGACAAAATGAACACAGAGTACAGACAGAAGGCTCCATCCATCTCTGTCCCTGTATTTAAGGGTGCATTCCTTCGGTGGAGAACGCTGAAAAATTTCACACCTTCATTTGGTTCGGTTCACTTTCACACTGCATTTTTTAAAGTGGACCAAACCGCCTGGACAACATCACACAGTTACAATAGCTGCTTGTTTGGGGGCGGTATTGCCCAAAACGGCCACTGACCAGGAAGAAAAAAGCATGAGGAAGAAGAAATCCCGGCTCATCAATTGGCCACAAGCAACTGCGATATAGTCCTCTGACCATCTATCAATAAGCGCCTGCACCTCCTCATTTCTCCACATCTGCCCACAAGACATTTTCCAACTTTTTCTTTTTTTTTTTACCTCTGCTTCTCACAGTTCGCTGTTTTTTTGTTTTTTGTTTTTAACCCAGAATGCACTGCGCTCTACATCACTTCCTCTCTTTGGTTCACTTCCTCTCTTTGGTTCGCTGGAAAGTCTGTCTGCATTTCCCACTGTAAGCAAACTGCACCAGGGTTCACTTGCAAGTGAACTGAGACCCCCAGTTTTCAAGTGGACCAGGGTTCGCTCGTTTGGTCCACACCAGAGTTTGATTGAGTGTTCACACCACTCCAAATGAACCAAATTATCAATGAAAGTGGACCAGGGTTTGTTTAAAGTGGACCAACATTGAGCATAATGTTTCCTTTAAATAAAACCTGTTGGACAAATCATCCTTAAAGTCTCTCCTTATGTTTTTCTCCTTATCTTGGTCTTATACTTAAGAAATTGCTTAAAGTTCGTTACACTATTGCACAGAGGACATTAGAAACCAAAGTAAGTAAAAAATGTTCCTTTCGTGCTTATTGCTTCATGTTTGCTGTTATTTTCAGATATTTCTTTCTTTTATTTAATTTCTCTAGAGGTGTGATTTGTTCTTCCATCAACCAATTTAGATTTTATCAGTCCAACTTTATAAGAGGATACTTAGGCGTGACAACAGGAAGCCGAGGCTATCACGAGCGCACGTTCAAGCAAACAAATGGTCTCCATGGAAACAGTAGTATTTTACTGCTGTAAAATCTCTTTCAGTAAATGACTATACATCTTTCCTTGACTAAGGAAACCTTTTAAGAGATTCTGTGTAACACCCTCAAGTAATTTCATCAGCTAAGGAAAAACTAAACCTTAAGGGCTCTAGTTTCCCGGCGCAGCGCAGGGTGGCGAACCCCGCGCAGAGCTAGTTTCGAGCAGCGCAACCCGAGGCGCGCTCAGTTTGGTAGTTTGGCAGACCGAGGTGCGCTGAGATGGGTGTGGTGGCGCAGCAGGGGGAGGTGTCGACAGATCCAGCTTGGCGCAGTGACAGTTTTGCGTCAAAAGGCTTCGCTGAAGGTGCGCTAAAAGCTCGCCATCTGAAACCGGGTCTACTGTCAGCACAGGGGGAGCACAGCCGGTGTGAGCCGAAGTTTGGCTGACTGGCGGACAGTGCGCACACGTCACCAAAACCTCACAGGCAGGTTTCCAGAATATCAGGCACATTAACGATGCAGTAAATAGCCACAAAAAAACACTATTCAATGCAACTATCTGCAATCAGCACATAAATGTGTCTCTATACCGACTGTCCCGTCACATGTGATGTCAGATCAAAGGGGATTGGCACTGTTTGGCACGTTTGGCACGCGTAATGTAAACCCAACCTGATTTGATTAACACAGCTGCAAACTAATGAGTTCACACCCCTCTCAGCCAACCACAAACAGCCACAGCATCAGATAGGGAGTATATATTCAGCATCTGTCATCTTAGAAAAGTCAAAAGAAAAGAAATAGAATGAGACTGCGAGAGAGAGAAAGAGAGAGAGTGCGCGCACACGAGAGAAACGCAACATTGATTTACAATTGTGGTGACCTCCCCCCAGGCTACCTTTGCATCATCAGCCCGTGGAGGTCTGCTCGCAGTTCCGTATATTCAGACACTGTGAGCTTGGACCTCCCGGACCAAAACATCAGTTTCCTCCTGGGAGAAGTTTGGCCGTCTGACGCTGCTGCTCTCTTCTGCCATGGCAAATTGGGTAAACTCTCATTACGCCTTTGCGTGGCACATTTAAGGGCGAAGAGAGGGGCTCATTTGATTGGTGTGATGTGTGTAAAACCCACTCCACGCCTTCTCTCCTCCCTCTTTCCGACTTGCGCAGGTAGGAGGGACGGAGGTGGGAAAGAGGAGTAGCTGTGCCAGGCCGCCTGGCCACACCCAGTTGGTGAAGCACAGGTGCGCTGCACCCCCGCCTCACCCGGTCTGCGAAACTAGAGCCCTGAGTGTCATACTTAAGGAGCAAACTTTTTTTTTTTTTTTTTTAAGATATTTTTTGGGCATTTTTAAGCCTTTAACTGATAGGACAGACAAGTGTGAAAGGGGGAGAGAGAGGGAGAGACATGCAGCAAAGGGCCACAGGCTGGATTGGAACCCGGGCCGCTGCGGCAACAGCCTTGTACATGGGGCGCCTGCTCTACCACCAAGCCACCGACGCCCCTTTAAGGAGCAAACTTAAGGTGCTTTGTGCAACAGGCCCCTAGATCTTAAGTTTTTAGAGAAAAAAGGTGAGCACACATTAGCAGGTGCTGGGCTAGTGGCCCATTGGAGAAACACTTATTTGTAACATGAAGCTATTTTACTCAGTGTTTTCACCAGCTGAAATCACCTGGTCCATTTGTTTTGGAGAGGAGGAGACCTTTGAGGATAATTTGGCTCCCAGTAAAATCCTCCCGAACACTGAAGGAATCCTAACCAGGAGCAGTTTCAGCTGGTTGACATCCTCACTGGTAGATGCCACTAAATCCCTCTTAAATCTGACACACTGCTTCGTTAGAGCTCACTTATATAACCCACATCCTGGTGGTCAGATATGAACTGCTACCATCGCCTCTAGCTGAATCTAACACCTCCTAAACAGCCCGAGTGAAGCTGTGATCAGGCACACATACAGAATGCGAGGTCTGAGGTTTGTCAGAAAATTAAACACACATTAATAGCTTCAGGTTAAATATATTAATCTGCCTAAATCCAGCTTGTTGACAGAGTTAGTTTCTCATTTCCACATGATGATATGATTTGCAGATTAGGTTGTTAAAAATAGCATCAGTGTAATGCACTTTCCATTAAATATGAGCTAATGTTGGAAACACGCAACACAAACAAACCTGCAATCTGGGTTTTAAGTACTGATAAGACCTGCAACACATCTAACGCCGTTTGTACCTCCCATCTGTAAGAGGTTTGTGTTCACTCACCAGTAACAGCTAATTGAGTAAATAGAGACGTAACAGAGAGCCAAATGAAATCCCTCCCCTGTCCCTGTAACTGTAATGATTTCCACATTTCCCTTTTTTTTCTTTCCTTGCGCAAGTCAACAGCAGAGAGAAAACAACAACGCCTAAACTTCAACTGCATTAAACTGAACTGCAGTCCAAATACATCTACTCTCTTCCTCTGCCCGTAATGTTTCCTTATTCTGGGTTTGATTTGGAGCTGACACCAGAGGGAACAAAGCACCGGGGATGGATGGAGCACGGCTGATGATCTAAAGGTCATCGCCCTCGACACCCCTCCGCTCCAATAGCCAATTACATCTCATTAGAGAGACACATGGAGCCTCATCATTAGCTTCACATCCTCACACTGCTCTCACATCAGTGCAGATTTTCTTTTATTCAGCTGGTTGTCCTCCAGCTGTTCTCCTAAATGCCACAGTAATAGTCAAATTTGATGAATGATTCAACACTTCTAATGCACACAACTGGAACAGTGATCATTGGGATTATTGCCTCACTGTTTTACACAGTTTGCCACTGAGAAATCCTCATCGAAGGGTAAGATGGAGAGAATATTTAACCAAATAACCTCATTAAAATGCATTTATACCGAGAGTTAACACCGCCGGGTCAAGTATTGTTATGTATATGAACTATAGTGTACTCATTAGCAAATAGGTGGCTGGACAAGACCAGTGGATGTAAATGATTAGAGGCTGAGGTATAATTTGCACTTTTCAAAATCCCACTTGTATAAACATAAAATCTAATATTTTTTAACCACAAAAATCATGCTAACAATGCTATTGTGTGGCCAGCCTTTAGATTCTGGCTGAAACTGTTAATTGAGCTGCTGATTTTGCTCTGATATGCTCAAAAGAAGCCACAGTGGAGCAGCATATTTAGCACATTCACTTATATTCTGGCAGAATTTAACACATACACATACAAAGATATTTATAAAAATTGTTATTTTCCTCCATGAATTGTAGGGATGTCCTGATCCGATATTCGGATCAGTATCGGCCACTGATATGCCCAAAAAACGGGCATCGGATCGGACTGCATGGAAAAATGCTGATCCATGAACTCCGATCCAGCTCCAGCTCTTACTATCAATCCACCAGGCCAGCATGCAGACGGCACATACACAGAGGGGAGGAAGAGTAGCAGTCAATTTAGTTAACTGACTATTTGTTTTCTGCTCTGGTTTTTTGAGAATGATATTTTTATTTGGTTTACACTCTTACTGTTTAAGTAAAGAGCACTGATGGCATTGTTTTGGGCACAATTAGTGAAATTGGAGCCATGGATGGACTACAAAAACACTACTAAAATAACTGAAAAGGAAAGGCTGCATTGTTTGTTAAATGTCAACAGTGTCTTGTGGTGTTAATCTATTTTTTATTTATTAGAGGGCCAAAGCACAAGTGTGTGGAGTATTGCTGCTATTTTAATTTCAATGTTAGACATTTTAAAGATTTCTTGTGTTGATTCATTTTCTATTTATTAAGGGGCCAAAGCAAACCAGCTATATTTTTTATTTAATGTTAATGTTCAAGTTTAAAGTTTGTTTATTTAACCCTATTAACAATAAACAGGTCAGTTTCTCACACCAACTGTTGTGGATCATTCTAACTAACCTGATTAAGTAGGTGTTCTTTGCTTGATCAAACCTTTTCTAACATGACTGACAAAAAAATAAGTGAATATGTATAATACGTGCTTGGATCGGATCGGTATTGGCCAAAACTCAAGGCTGTAATATCGGTATCAGATCCGAAGTGAAAAAGCTGGATCGGGACATCCCTAATGAATTGGCCTCTTCTCCATCAGCAAATAATAGCTCCTTTACGCTGCCTGTTCAAGATGGGAATATCGTGCCGATATGCCGTCGCTCCATTCTGTATGTAAGGTATGTTCGCGAAATATGGGGCAGAATTGTCTCACCTCTGAGCCAGGAAACAGTGCCGAAACAATCTGTATAAACGGGACAGCTGCAGGATGGGATCATGGGCGTCACGGGTGAGATGTACTGATGATGTGTTATACGTGCGACCAACTGGGGGAGATTTAAAAAGTAATAAGTAGCAGTTAGCAGCTAACTCAAAGAAGATGTAAAGTCATGCTGTAAAGTAGTGTCTGACATGGTGAAATTCTGTAATCTGATTTAACCATTTTTTAGCAACTGCCTTATTTACAACATGTAAAGGCTTCAGCACCAAATAGGAAGCAAGTAACAGCAAGTGGGCAATTTACTAATGTCGTAAAATAAAACGTTAAAGTCTCTTAACCCTTTGAAACCTGAGCAAATTGGTACTCTTTTGATTTCTTTTAAGGCAATGAGCAACTAAAGAGGAAATTACCCCCAAAAATAACAAGAAATTAGTCAAGAAAATTAGTAAAGAACAAAAAGTTAAAAACAAACAAATAAGGAAATGACCTGGAAAGAATGCTTAAAAAAAACAGAATAATTCTGTAACATAATTTTAAATGTAATAATAACGATAATTATAAATAAAGTTTTTCCCAAGCTTTTTTCTTTATATTTAAATAATGTTAAATAAACTATTATTAAACAATCTATTTTTTTTTCTTTTGCAATTTGTTGGGCTTTTCTTACCAAGTTGCTCGTTGCCTTTATCCCCATGTTTCTGAAAGACATCACACCAATCTGCTCAGAGTTCAAAGGTTTAAATACATGTGAAAAGTGTCTGAAAGCAGCACAAGAAAAGTGATGTCGCTCCAGATTTCAAAGGGTTGAGCTTGTGTTAACTACTTATGGTAGGCATCCAACCAAAAACCCATTTACAAAAACCACTCACTTCGAGACGAGGGAACCGAGAGTGCTAAAATGCTAACTCATATAAAACCGGTTGCACAAACCATCCTTAAGGATGCATTCACACTGCCGCTATTTAGTCCGCTTTAAACAAACCCTGGTCCGCTTCCACAGATAGTTTGGTTTGTTTGGAGTGGTGTGAACGCTCATTCGAACTGTGGTGCGGACCAAACGAGCGAACCCTAAGGGGATGGATTTCCATTTTCGGTCCTGGCCAATCGATGAGTTTTCTTCTTCCTCATGCTTTTTTTCTTCCTGGTCAGTGGTCATTTCATGACTGCGTGACATTGTCCAGGCGGTTTGGTTTGCTTTATAAAGTGCAGTGTGAAAGTGAACTGAACCAAATGACGGTGTGAAATTTTTCAGCATTCCCTGCCCAGTCGAACCGAATCCCCCGGACAATCCTGGTGTGAATGCATCCTAAGTCCCACCCCCACTAGTAGGGAAAACAATTCATTGCTCTCCACTGACTGTGTTGCATGAAGGTGCCTCCCTGTCATTACTGTTTGCTAGCAAACAACACAAAAATACATATAAGCTGTTCTGTGGTGGGACACACTACCAACAGGCATCTGCAGGAAGATATTAGAAAACTGTGACATCCTGACACTCCGTATATGTGCAGCAAGCATTTGGTTTAATCTAACTAAGCTTTGTAAATCCTTGTTTTGATCATTGTTAGTTTAAATGATGATCTTAACGGGTGATTGGATCGAATAGTTATAGATGTTAAAGTATGTCACTACTGGCCATTCAGTGGGATCATTCCTCTAAGATAAGTAAGTACCAACACATTCTCACTCCGACCTCGTCACATATTGACGTTTGGTCATGGACCTTCCACATCCCGACACGACGGGAAAGGTACCCTGGGTGTGTTGGTTGTTGACGTTCTGGGATGCCGTGTCAAGTTCTGCCTCTTACATGCATTGTCTTCTTTCAAAATACACTGTTTTCACAAAAATTTAACCTCTACATACAGTCTCTTTCAAAATAAATGCACATCGGTGCAATAACGTGAATTGACAATTTTTCCTCCAACAACTAATGCATATGGTTAAGTGTACGAAAAAAGAATAGGGTTTGGCTTTACAATCTTACAGGACATGAACACCGGCCTCCCAGGTGAAAGTTGGTGTGTGTGGGACCCAAAGTGATATGTAAACTCATCTTCATTGGTCGACTACAAACATGACGTATCATCTGAAACATGGAAGTAGCTACATGCCCATTAGCCCACAGCGTCATTAACAAGCGGCTCGCTCAGTGTGTGACGTGCACTTGGAGATAAAATATAGGCCTATATTAATGAAGGTTCATTAGTAACTCAATCCACCAAAATATATCATTTAATAATTACATTAATATCGTAAACATGCAGGAGACTAGTCGACTAATGGCCCTAAATGATGACTAATGGTCGACTAGGAAAATTCTTAGTCGGGGGCAGCCCTGGATTTTTTCCTCCTCCCATCTGTGGCGCCCCCTATGGGTGATGGCATCCTTAGCATTCACCTATACTGCCTATGACACCGCCGGCACTGCCGCTTTGTCTCTAAATATGTAGACAGGGCCTACATGTCTGTAGAATTGCAAGAAATTAAATTTAAATTGCAATGTTTTCATGGAGGAGGACCCAGACACCGTTCTACTGTCTCTAAAATTTAGGTTACGCCCCTGTTTAGAGATATCGGTGAGAAGAAACTGAACATTTAAATTAGAAACATTATAAATTGCTCATGTGTGAGTAAGACATATGAAGGTGTTTGTGCAGAAGCTATTTTCTGACATCAGCTCTGTCATTGCCCATGTGATGATGGGACACCAGTCTATTGTACCAGGCCCTGATGTGACACCGCCGGGTTCATCTGAGGATATATGCCTTAATTCTCCACGGGTGACATTTTTAAACCCCCACAGACACCGTACACACTGTGACCGTGCTCCCAGACACATCTGCGTGTTGTGAGGCCGCTCACTGATGAGTCTGGTCCCTCACACAGCCGACGGTTCGCCATGAAAAGCAGGGAGGCTGTGCGCCGTGTATGCGCACGTCTCCACACATCACACGGCTGGAACATGAAAGGCTGAGGGGCGCGTGACGCTCCGCTGCCATTAACACACCAATATACGGCACCGTGAGGGGTCCTCGCGCTCAATCATAACACGTTGTTTTTAAAGTTTCCGTTGGTATATTTAAAAAAACGAGCTCGCGCTGACAGACAGTTGGCGTTAAACGAGCCGAGCGAGCTGCGCAAATCACCTTTAAACACGAAAACACGCGTTAAAACGTTTTAAAACCGAGCGCGTGCTACTGGCTGAAAAAATCCTGGTTAATCCACGTGCTAATGTTCAAACGAATTAATGTTTAAGCGACGCAGAGATGAGAAAAGCCTCCGTTCAGCCTGTCTCATCTGCTGCCCTTTAATCTAATTCTGCCATATAAAGCCAGTGTAACACAGACACTGATATTTACTCACCTTTGGATCAGAGAGGCTCATCAGCAGCTCTGCTCACCTGCTGACCTCCCTCAGGTGTCTCACACTCACACCACCAACACTTTAGAATAAATACATAAGCCTTATATTTATCTCTTCATTGCGGTCCCGTCGTAGCGACTCCAGACTGAAGCTGCGTGCGCAGCACCGTCAGCAGCGGGTCCTCCTCCTCCTCCTCTACCTCCTCCCCCATCACCTCCTCCTCCCTCCTCCTCCTCTCTACACAGGGACACAGGAATTAAATAAATAAATGAATAAATAAATAAATTTTGCAAAAAAAAAAGTAGGCACTATAATTTATTTTAATGGGTGATCAAATGGAAAGATAACCACACAACTTGAACTAAAATAAATACATGAATAAATAAAATAAATAAATTAAATTAACCCTTTGAAACCTGAGCAAATTGGCTTGGTTTCTTCCAAACACATGGAAAGAAGGCAATGAGCAAAGAAAGAAGAAATGACCCCAAAAATTATCAAGAAACTGGTAAAAAGAGAAAATTAAAAACAAGAACATTAGTAAAAAAAGAAAAAAGAAAAAAAAAGAACAGAAAAAAGAATGGGAAGTTATAACTAGCAAACAAACAAGGAAATGACCTGGGAAAAGAGCTTTAAAATGATAATTCTGTAAAATAATTTTAAATATATAATAATGAAAATTAGAAATATAGTTTTTCCCTAGTTTTTTTTTTTTTTAAATAATTTTCTAAATAAATTAAAATAAATATATTTTGCGATTTGTGGAACATTTCTTCCCAAGTTGCTCGTTGCCTTTTTCCCAATTTTTTGAAAGAAATTGCACTATTTATTCAGGGTTCACAGGTTTAAATTAAATTAAATCAAATTAAATTAAAAACTCGTATAGTTAAAAAAGTGTTCATGTCATGTCAATCGAAAAATGTGCTTTATTTTAAAGCTTTATTTTACAGGTCTTTCTTTATTCCAAATAAAACCGCACACATCACCTTAAATATAAATACGTAGTTTGGTATTAATTATAGGGAAATGACAATGACAGTTGTTTGGGGGTTTATTATTATTACTATTATTATTATTACTACAGAGGAAGAAGATATGCTCATGGACAGGCGCGTCGAGCAGTTGGGAGTTCGGTGCCTTACTCAAGGGCACCTTGGCAGTGCCCAGGAGGTCAACTGACACCTCACTTGCTGCAGATTTAACTGACACCTCTCCAGCTACCGGTCTACACTCTAGGGATATAGGGACTTAAACTGGAGGCTACAAGGGTGTAACTTTACAATTTTACTACAAAGGAAAAAAATCTTATTTCTTTAACACAATAAACTGAATGACTTCCCTCATAAATCTTCCAAGTATCTATCTATCTATCTATCTATCTATCTATCTGATGAAATGTCACAGTGCATTAGAGTATGTGTGTGTTCAGAGTAGATTTTGTGCCATGTATTGGTTTGGAAGGAGTTATGGGGGTGGGGACATCCTGCACCATCTTACCCTAATCCATTTAATCCATTTAATTGCTATTGTAACTTGGGCAGTGGTTCCCAACCTGAAGGTCAGGACACCCACAAGGGGTCGCCAGATAAGTCTAAAGAGGTTTGGATAGGAAAGCAAGAAACATGCTGTGTATTCTTCACCACAAAATTATGTTTATTTCATCTGTATTTTATTAACTCTTTCTCCACGCCTTGTGATTTATTTGATTATTTTATATATTTAGATTATTTATATATATTATTATATTTATTAATCCCACCTCAGGGGACTTCACACATCACTGGGCGCTTAAGAGACAGAAACAAAAGAAAAAGGGAAAAACATGACTGAGTGATGAATAAAACTAGACAAAAAAATTACACATATATACGTGAAAAATACAAATAATATAAAGTAAAAATAGAATAATATAAAATCTATAACTGCTATAGACTCCTTTTACTTATACAGATACTATTCAATAATACATTAACAATTCCTTCATATTTATTTAGCTTTTCTTTGCATCCTACCTCCAACAAAAATGTCCAAAACCCTCCAGAGAGATAATTCAATCATAAACCTCCCATATATTATAATGAAGATAAAATCCCACACATTTAGGAGAGATACAGGACGACTCTAACATAAGGGTTTCACACTGTACTTTATTCTTTCATTTCACACAGTGCTCTCGGCAGTATCAGCCTGGCAAGTGGCTGACGACAGACACGGAGGAGAATGGAGTTTGGCAGCTGCGGATGAAAGTCTGGTAGTGACAGGCCCGGGTGAGCAGGATCCCCTGGGTCTCCATATCAGTCCCAGCCAGCCTCGGGCTCTGCCTCGGGGCCCCAGGGCCTCTCATTGTTCCGCAGGGAGGCTGTTTAATGCACTATAATGAGCCTCACAATATACCCTGGTGGCCTGGTGGTGACTTTGGTGTGGTTACCTCCTCAGTGTTCCTCCCCCACCCTGTCTGCAGTCAGTATTACTCACATGTAGAGATACAGCACATCAGGGCTGAATGAGCGGCTGTGAGGATGCACCGCACTGTAGGACCAGGACGTCTCTACCAAACCATTTATATCAGACAGATTTCCACCTTTAACGTGGACGGATATTCAACACAGGTGCTCTTGTCTAGATAATGCAATGTGTGGATCAGCTCCAGACTGTTTCTGGTACATTCATGTTACACATGCTGATAGGATGTGTCACTAGACATAAAAATCCCCAAACCAAGGCTGAATGATCGTTAACGTTACTCTCTCAGGACCCACGTTTATTATTACTACTTACATATAATTGAGTCCTCTGAAGGTCCTTTGAGTTCTCTTTGCATTTAGGGATGGTACACTAATTACTGGGGGCTGAATCTCCTATTTTATTTTGTACGTAATACATCATACATTTTTTTGTCATTTTATTTTGCTAATTTACCCTGATGCTCCTCATCTGTAATTGCAATTAAGTTAGTCTTTGGCCACATATATACGAACATGGTATCAGTTTAAAATGGGTTTTAAAATAAAAACAATCTACATAAACACAAGCCTTTTAGCAGCATTTTAGAATTAACCTCTGTCCATATTAACACACCTGAAATACCATATCACATGACTATTCACACACACTGGGTATGTGCATACTGAAGTAAACAGGAAGTAGATTGTCTACTCAGTGATTGGTTGCTTAGTTACAGAAAATACAGCAGAGATGGTAAAAAGTAAGATCAGAGATTCCTTTGGAGGTGAAACTGTTACTATAAGTAATATAAAAGCATGATTTATACTTATATACTCAGAAGTGTGACTACACATTGCAATGACGCAGACCTCCTGTTTATTTCTGTGAGCTGAAACCATTTCCCTCAGTGGAAACAAAGCTTTTATTTACTTTTATTTCACAGATAAGAAACAATAAATCGTGAAGACAGTAAAGCCTCCACTAAAATAGCATTTTAAGTGTTGTTTGTGATTTATCCTGGCTTCATATGAGCAGAGGAAATCTCTGCTAGTTCCTAGGCTACTTTATACAATGTAAAATGCCATAGGCTGGCGCTAATAACGTTAGCATTTTAAATTTGTTTGGAAAACGTGTTTAGTATGACAGTTGTTTTGTCGGTGAATCTTGTGAGTTGTAATGGAGACAAATTTTGTAATGTTACCTTTGTGAAATGTTGCTGTTGTCCCTGGTTTCATGCTAGGCTAATTTATACAATGTAAAATGCCATAGGCTTGTGCTAATAATGTTAGCATGTTGTATTTGTGGAGAAAATGTGTCCAGATAAAGACAAGTGTTTGTCTGTCAATGCTGCGAGTTATAGTGAAGCTGATTTGTGTATGTGTGTTTGAAATGGTCTCTATTAAGCCATGTTTAATGTGTGTTTAATGTGTGTTTTGAATCAACTAAACTTCACAGCACTTCACAGAATCCCCCACCACCAACTAGTGTTTTGGAGGTGTAACTGCAGAGTGACACAGAGAGACCACCGCACAAGAACAAATGCTAGCAAAGGCAAAGGCAAAGGCCACATGCGTAGGCTAAGGCTAAGGCTCTGCATAGAGCTGAGTATAAAAGTAAAAATCCATCTTTAAAATGCTATTTCTGGGGCGTCGGTAACTTAGTGGATAGTGCCGGCGCCCCATGTATAGAGGTGATGCCTAGCTGCAGCGGTCGCGAGTTCGACTCTGGCTTGCAGCCCTTTGCTGCATGTTGTCCCACCACTCTGTCTGTCCTGTATAATAAAGGCAAAAAGTCCAAAAAAATAATCTAAAATAAATAAATAAAATGCTATTTCTGTGGAGGCTTTATTGTCTTCACAATTTATTGTTTATCTGTGAAATTAAAGTAAATAAAAGCTCTGTTTCCACTGAGGGAAATGGTTTCAGCTTACGATTTGATGCAGAAGTATAAATCGAGCTTAAGTGACCTTGAGGAGATACAAGGCGGTCAAGGCAGCAGAAAATTAGGCATCTTTTTTTCGTCATTTTTTTTCCCATTGACCAATTGGATGCTTTGAGAGGTGGGCTTTCTGTGGTGGTCATGACAACTTTACAGTTGAAATGATGGAGTACGCTCTGCCTGGACATTTTAGGAACTAGATACTAATTACTGTGAAATTAAAATACCAAAAAAAACAGCAGATTGATTACACGGTAGGTTAGTGCGAGGGCGTGATGGGGTGGTTGCCTGGCAACAATAAAAAGGTGCATAAAAAGCTTTTTTTTTACTCGTGACATTCGATTGTTTTAAAAAAGGCAGTGTGCTTCTAATGAGATCAGGCCTTACCTTTGTTTTCAGACAGAACACAAAGCAAATTTTGGAGGTGGCACTATTGCATACTAACCCATTGAAAATATTTGATTCAGTGCAAAGTCGGTTGAGTGACAGTAAAAGATCTGCATAAAGTTCTGTGTCATCTGCGAATGGTAAAACACTTTTAATGACGTGGTGTTACTATATGGGATAAGAAAAGAAGTTAGATACCACTCCCACTCCCCCACCCATCTAATAATTTTCACACAGTCCCTTAAATCTGCAGCAAGTGAGCACTGAAAAGCCGTGTGCTTCTTTGAAGGTCTCATTTTGCCTTTGTCCATGTTCATCAGACGATGATTAAAGTCATGTTGGGCTGACATTTGCTTTTAAGGCCTATACAATATCTGCTGTACTGTCCACAGAGCCAGAGGGCGAATCATGACACAAAGCCTGTTGTACGACACAAAGACAAACACTCAAAGAAAGAGCGACATCTCTGTACTCAACCACCATCGAAGAGGAAAATAAGAATCCTGTTTTCTCTTGTAGACTTTTTGTGTGAGAAAGTCAATAAATAAACCCCCATCAAAGCTTGTAGGACATTTCCTTGTGGTTGGCTTCTGTAGAGCCGACCTTAGATCAGCTGTTTATTCTCCATCTGTGCACATTACATTCATATTATTGCGATACATCCCACATATTTCTCTTGAGAACGCAAACACTTGATTTCTGCACTCATGCCAAGCCACTCTGTCTCCAGTGTTAATCGAGGTCAGGGTTCACGGTCACTGTGCCCCTTGATGGGTACCCACTCGGGACACCAAACAGTCTGCGGCTTTGTTTACCTTTTTTTCCCCTTCTCTTACAGTCTCAGATCAGTTGACAGGCGCTCACTGAGAACAAGGCGGTTTTGTCCGTTTGACATTCGCCAGAGCAACAAAGAGAATTCACACTGACTCCAGAGCTGGAGCTCGACCATGAGTGTGACACAACACATGGGGAAATGACATGGTTAATGTAACCACAGCTGAGACTGGAGGCTGGTATGTGGAGTGGAACCAGCTCAGACTTGTTAAGTTGATTTCATTTAATAAAATAAAATCTCAGCTGTGTTATTCCTTCGCTCAGAACACAAAGAGGCCTATAATTTACACCCAATTTGCATTAAATTACCCGGCATATCCCCGAGGAGTCAGCAGAGGAACACCCTCTAGTGTTCGGCTACAGTCAGTGGAAGCTGTGTTGTTTGTTTGTGATTCAGAATATTGTTTAAAACCTCCATGTTGTTTTAAAAACACAAACAAAACACATAAGGTGCTTAAAAACATGACAGTGTAAAAATTATTATATAATTACTCTTAATTTGGTTAAGAATGCAAAATAAAAAGCTAATTTTTTGTTAAAACTATTAATTTTTATTGTCTTTTCTGATTCTATCATCCTGTCTTTTGTTATTGTGAGATTTGGCGCCATCTTGTGAATAAAAGCTGACACTGCAGCCAAGGAAAGAACACCAGCTCTCTGATGAGTGTTCGTCTTTGTGCCAAATTTAAACCTCATGCGGATAAAATTTGTATCGTAACAAGACAAAAGAAGCCACACAGGCCTCCAATAAATTTATAAGAAACACTGAAAATATTCCTCAGCCCTCTCATGCATGAATTGCTACGATCTATGTCAAGTTTTTTTTCTTAAGTGCTGAAAAGCATGAAAAAAATTATGAAGTTAATTTTTTAAAAGATGCATTTTCATGGAGTTTTTCCACATTTCCACTCGGGTGGAGAGCATGCATTGCGTTAAACCATTCAAAAAATTATATATATAGCATGTGAATCTGTAAAAATATATTCAAATGCTGTTAAACTAGTTTGTTTAAAACAAATTCTAATACTGTTCAAAGCCACGCAAAAGCATTGACCTTTGATCCTGACTCCTCAGCTCCTAGAAACTCCTAAATATTGTTTCTGTTACAAAAAGGGTACTTTACCAAGAATAACGAAGTTGCTGTAATCGTATTAATTGTAGTTGAAATATAGCCACGATGCATGATGTCCAGTTTGGTGGACAGATGATTAATTGTAATTTCCTCCTCAACATATAATCAGTATTTGGAAATTTAACAACTGTATTACTCCTTAGATGTTACTTGATATTGACAGATTTTACTTACCTGCCAGGGTCTGCTATTGTAGAGGGACTGGCTAGATATTCTTGAGCTGCACATTTCTTGCTTTCTGTCGGCCATCTTGGTTTTGAAAGATTTGAGCTGCACTGACAACACCTGTCCAGTGGGTGGCGGTGTATGTCATGACGCACCAGGGTCCACTGTAGTGACTTAAATGCAACTACAGCATCAAAACCCATGTGTATACAAGAAAATGGCTTTTAAATAGCTGATCACTGTAGTGGCCGCTGTACGTGAAAGGGTTAAGTGCACAAGTTTTATCTGCCCCTGTCAGTGTTTTAATATTCTACATTATTAGGTTCACATGCTTTAGGGTGGAGATCTCATGTTATGGTTGTAGCTGGTTGAGATTCATTTATAATAATGCATCATATTTTGTAAACTGATATGTTTTAATCTAAAGTAACTTTAGCTGTTAAATAAATGCAGCGGGAGTATAAAATGATTTGAAATGAAAATACTCCAATAAATGTACTTAGTTACATTACACGTGTTACATTTTTTCACAGGTTTAAGTTACAGATTTAAGACTTTTCTAAGATAATCCATCCACCTGACAGGTGAGGTGTATCAAGATGCTGATTAAGCAGTATCATTACTACACAGGTGTGCTTTGGGATGGTCACAATCAAATCCATCCTTCCATTTTCAAGTGCTTATTCAGGGCCAGGTCGCGAGGGCAGCAGGTTCAGCAAAGTACTCCAGACATCCAAGGTGTTCCCCGGCCAGATGATGCATTGTTCTGCTGGGAAACCTTTGGTTCTGGCATTCATGTGGATACCACCTGACATTTTCCACACACTCAATCACTGTTGCAGACCAAGTACCCCCCCTCATGGCAACAGTACTCCCAGCAGGATACTGCACCATGTCACACTGCACACATGGCTCAGGAATGGCCCAAGGAATGTGACAAAGACCTCAAAGTGTCTACCTGGCCTCCAAATTCTCCAGATCCCAATCTGAATGAGCATCTGTGGCACGTGCCATTAAGCCACCTCACAACCCACTGGACTAAATGGATCTGCCGCCAACGCACTGGTGCCAGACACTGCAGGACACTCCCAGAGATCCTGAGTCCATGCCTCCACAGGTCAGAGCCATGTCCGATCCAAGGAGGCCCCACCTTGGATTAGGGTACATCTGGGGTACCGGCACATCACAAGAATCCTTGAGCAGATTGGGACCTGGGAAATTTAGAAGCCAGGTCGACACCTTGAGCTTTGTGTCACGCTCCACAGGCCATTTCTAAACAGTTTGTGTAGTGTGGCATGGTGCTTTCTATAAACTCTCCAGTGTGTTCTGGGTCTGCCCCGGGGCCTCCTACCAGTGGGACGTGCCCGGAACACCTCTAACAGGAGGCGTCCTGGAGGATCCTGATCAGATGCTCGAACCACCTAAACTGACCCCTTCTGACGCAAAAGAGCAGCAGCTCTACTTCGAGCTCCCGCCAGATGTCTCCTCACCCTATCTCTAAGGCTGAGCCCAGTCACTGTTGTGACACCAGGGGGCGTGCTGACTCACTCCAAAATGTGCAGTTTTATGTTGAAAAAGAAAAAGATATTTACAAAACAAGGGCTACAGAAATGCATTTTATGGTCACAAACCTTAAAAATAAAAACACAGAACATCACCACAGACCCAACGAGTCATTTTCAAGGCAGTCACATTTATTTGTCTTCTTATACACATTTGCTAAGCAGCCTGTTGTGCTAGCACTTGGCTTTGATAGGATTTACTATGGGATTTCCACAATGCTTACTAAAAAATAAATACAAGACAAAGTGTTCCACAGCTCAAAAATATACAAAGGTTTGAAATCAATGTAAACTTTTTTTTTTTTTACAGAAGAAACAATTCAACAACCTCTGTGACATCTCCAAAAGTTATTGTATTTACACGTTTGTACAAAGAAAAAAAAATACAAAGCTGAAACCTACAGTATGCAGAGGTCGATGTGAAGTCCAAATGAAATGCATCTAGTACCATAAGTTACTGTGATTCTTCTTTAGTATCTGTTTCAGTCAAGTAAACGAGAAGAGATAAACAGTTTGATGCTGCTAACGTGTGCACGTCCTAGCCTTTGGCAGAAGCATCTACTCCACTCCTAAAGCGTACTCAGAGTGTAGATATTATTCAAGGAAAGTCAAACAGCTCCATGTAAAGGTCTATAAATATCTCCAGGTACAGCAAGAGACAGATGAAACTTCACAAACATCACTTTATCAGTGCAAAAAAAAAAAGAAAAAGAAAGAAAGAAAGAAGGTTGGAATGAAGGTTCACAGACGTAACCCTTTGTGTACCCTGTTACATGACGTTGCATCAGTATGGAGTGTCATTAAGGCCAAAATGAAGTTGATATTTACAGTGTACCTAAAGGGAAGAAATATGGCTACAGAGATATTTTTGCATAATGGCTGAGCACCATTGCTGCATCTATATACTTATAATATTATTGTGAATACGTGGGACGAAGAGTGCCAGGGTTACAACTAAACCTCACTAGTATGGAGCTGCAGCAGTGACAGTAAGTTTTGGTACAGAAAAATAAAACACAGGCACTGAAAATGACTTTATTTTGATATTTTTTTGCATTCTGATGTTTTCCAGTAACAATATTCTGATTGTTTCGGAGGTTTTTACAATGACGGCTGTTTGGTTTTTTTTCTCAGTCTATTCTTTTCAGTTTCAACTTTCTGTCACTGTTTTGGTGTAGAGAAAAACTGACAATGACAAAAAGAATGACTCCAGAATAAAAATAAAAACAAAAATTGCGAGGAAGACAATCCAGGCACTCCAAAAAAAATACACAAAACAGGGAAATATTAAAAAGCCTTTGTTGTAGAGGCTAAATCATTTAAAGAGCCAACATTATTCGACCACTGCAGGAATTTGTCAGGGCTTTAAAAACATTTGAAGACCTGCAGTGGTAATTTTTTTTTACATATTTTTCGGAGTGCCTGAATTGTCTTCCTGTCGATCCAGTTGTTTCCCGTTCTCCACGAGCACCTGACACGAGGTTTTGATCTACATTTGTATATCCTCCTGAGACGTGAACTTTTGTTTCGTATGCTTTTTTAATTTCTCCAAGCTATTTGGGATCAGTGGGACTTCATAAGTATATAAAATGAAACGTCAACGATAATAAATTCCCAATGTCTTTAAATTGGTCAAATTTGTTGTCATATCAAACTACGAACATTATTCATCATAAATAAACACGTTTCAACCATAAAATGTGATCAGCTTTTGGTCCATTTTTCTGTCAGGATCAGCTGCAGACTAACTTGGCAGAGATGGCCGCCATCTTGGTTTTACATGGATTAGTGTATTGTGCTCTTACTACCACTAGATGGCACAAAACGTGTCCACAATTGAGGACAACTGGTGAAAGGTCACGTAATCATATGAGGACACAGGGTCTCAGGAGGACATACAGAGCAACCAGTTGTCTGTCTTGTTCTAAAAATAAAAATCTGTTTTAATGCCCGTGTTTCCCTTTTCAACGCCAAATTCTACCTTTCAATGCCAAAACTTCCCGTCACTGTTCAAGCTCAGTACACTTGTAGCTTATGACTGCTCATGCCATCTTCTAATGACACTAAGGAGTTGCTTTCCTATTTGTCTCAGTGTTTCAGTGTCTGAAATAAGATTAAAAATGTATTCGTCTCTTATTAATAAAATAACTATCTGAATAAAATACGTTATTCCAGCAATTCATTGCATTTAAAAATGTCATTTTTAGTTTATCTAAAGGTGTAAACCAAATCAGGGAGTGTACGGAGATTTTCTGCATCATTTATAAAAATAAATATATTTAGATTGTTGTGACAGAAAATACAAAACCGTGGCAGGTTTTATTTTTGAAGGGGAATAGAATAGTAGAGCCCGACCAACATATAGATACTGAATACTGACATATCAGTATCAGCATATATGTTGTCCAATATGCACTGATATGAAAAGTTTTCCTTATTCAGTGTTATTAAATTCCCAATGAAGCTTATAATTTTTGCCAATTAAGTTTATTGTTAAACTTGAGGAATAATTGGACACATGCGTATGTACATAGTATTTAAAAATCGAGTATCGGTCGGGCTCTGTACCAAAAGACGAGCATTTGGTATGAAACAGTAGCAAATGCCACATCCCTAAATCCAGAATGATAACCTACCCCTTCATCCTCCATCAAAAGAATCTCACTAACACTCCACTTGCTGAGGCTCTCGCTGCTTCGTCACTTACTGTCTCTTGTTAAGATTAAAATAAGGCATATTTGATCCTCCTGAACACTTTCCACTTTCTGCCCCTTTCAACGATTCATAAACACACTGAATCAGCAAACCAGAAATGACCATTATCACGTTTTTAAAAAACTCCATGATCCTCCTTTTTTCTTTTACAGCCCTCCTGTTTCCCCACCTCTGACTTTTTGATCACTTTTTCGTCTCCCATGTTTAAACACCTGCTCCCTTCACGTCTCCTAAGATTGTCGAGTTAGTGCTTGGCTTTGACGTTTCCTGTCTCACCTCTAATTACTCATCTTATTGCGTGAGAATTTTAAAATGTTGTAGTAGTAATCTAACTTTGATATAATTTACAGCACGCTGTTAAAAGGACTGTGTAAAATATACAAACACGTCATCAGTATGAAGAGATGCTTTGAGGCTTCACATTTTATTTCCACTGCTGTTTCTCACACAGTGTTTGTCCTGATGATCAGTGAGGGAGTATCAAAAGTTATTTCTATAACTGGCTTGAAGACATGTTAAAGGTGTGTGTGTCTAGTTGCATAGGTATTCACAGAATACATACAGGTAATCTAATATATTCTACTTTTACAAGATAAAAATGTCAAACTGTGAGAGTTGCTTCAAAATGCTAGAGAAATCTGACTAATATTTAACATTAGAGGGACAGTTTGGGCTTTTTGAAGAGGGGTTGTATGAGATTCTTAACTATAGTCAGTGTGTTACGTACAGAAGAAGGTGGTTGGCACAGCAACAGTTTGGAGAAGCAGACAGGAAAACACACTCTCACTCTCATCAAATACAAATGCTCTGTCAGTGGCCTGCCATGTCAACATATGACACCCTATGTACCTTCCTGCCTCAGTTTTGGATGTTCAGGGGCAGCGTGTCGATTCACGCTCATCTCTTTTCAAAATAAACTTCTGTTTTCACAGGAAATGCACAGTTTTTGTGCATTCAATGCATAGTCTTTTTCAAAATAAACTTTGAATATAGGTTAAAAAACTTTAGTTTTTAGGGTTTCTTCCTCAGGTTTAGTCAACAAAAGCAAATAAGTACGTTTGTTACTAACTTTATATAGTATACATCACTAGCGTAGTATGCTACAGCTACTAGCACCCTATGTTGTTTTCAAAATAACTTGATTGACTTTTGGTTTCACACGGGACATGAACGGCAGTCTCCTGGGTAAATACAGAGTACCATAAGTTCCCCTCACCTCCCCTCCTGCCTGCTCCAAGTCGACTTTCTCACGCTTGATGGATGCTGCCACCCGGGGCATCTCATAACACCACTAAAGGGTGCCTCAGTGTGTCAGCGTCTGACGCCGATGAGCCGCCGTCCAAACCTCAGTTTTTGATGAGTTGGGAGTGAGACCGAGACCAGGGCTATCTTTCTTTACTGTCAGACATTCATCTCTCAGGGGGAACTTAAGCCAGACATCACTGAGAAAAACAGTAATTTAACATCACTGAACACAGGAGCTGCTGGTCTACCGCTGCCTCAATTGGTTAGTTAGTTAGTGTTAATTTGTGACTTTGGTTAGTTCAGATGCACCAAGGTCACACAGTAACACAAACACACTAACTGATCAAGGCAGCAGTAGACGAGCAACTCCTGTGTTCAGTGATGTTAAATTACTGTTTTTCTCAATGGAGTCTGGTGGCTTTGAAGAGAGCATAGATGGGAAAGGGAAGCTGTTAACATTCCCCCGTTGGCAGTACTCTAAAAATACTGCACACTTAAACTGACATTGAATATTTTAGGTGGCTGAAATACGTTTTGCTGCTGCCCCTGTCCACAGCAGTACACTGCTTTGCTTCTGTGTCAGTACTCCTGTCTGCTTCTCCAACCTGGAGCGTGCCGACCGACATCTACTGTAGGTAACACACTGACTATGTATAAGTGCCTCATGCAGCCCTATTTCAAAAGAGATGAACTATCCCTTTAATATACTATAGCAGGACTAAAGGCAACCAGTTGTATGTGTTTGTGCCACAAACTAACCCAAGAGTAGTTTTCTGTAAAATGTTTTGCTCATGATTTCTATATGTTTCTAACTAAGCTGGTTCCCTGTTTCTAATGCTCCATGTTCAGATCATGAGGATATTTCTTTAGAGCTACTGTGTGTATAAAATATTTTTGAACACAGGTAAAAGTGTTTAAAGTATCCACAGAATAACCAAAAGGAAACATCTATAAAACTCAGCCACAATTAGTAAATTCATGATTATTTTCTTAAACAAAACCCCTACTGTTCTGCATACGTTAACATTAACCTCACCACATCTCATATATATTAGAACTCATTCTGGTCCATTTTGTTTTTTTTTTCACTGTAAACTAACAAAATAATTTCATACCTTCCGACACCTCTACTCTGTTTCCTACGTGGAGCCCTGTGATGAGCGGTCGTCATGAGGACTCCCGTCTGAGTTCTCTGTCTCGCCCTCAGAGATCGCCTGCATGGGCGCTGAGTACAGTCTGCTGCGCATGCCGTATCGGCTGCTGTTGGCGGGTGGGGGGATTCTGGAGCGGCCCTGCCTGGAAGCTGCGGATGTGGAGAAGGATTTCGGGGAGAAGCCCTCAGCGTTGGCTTTGGGATAGGGACTGGAGAGCTGATCTGGTCCTGATTGGTGCTGCTGATGTTGCAGGGGAGAGGCGGGCTCCTCGGGCTGTCTTGGCGACTCCATCAGGGAGTCTCCAGGAGATTTAGGAGAGATGGGGCTCTTGAGGATCTCTGTCGCTGACATGCGGTAACTTGACTCGGAGCGACTGCCCTTTTTGAGCAACAGGAGTTTGAATTCCTCGTTGGAGGTGCTGGACTTCTTTGCATTCCTGTAGATGGGACCGGAGACTCTGTGCAGGCCTGGTGGGGTGACAGCGGAGGAGGGGGACACCAGTGAGACGGGGGAGCTCACGGTGCTGCTGGGTGGCGTGTTCCCTGACGCAGCACTAAGCCGGTTCCTCACATTCAGCTCAGTGGAATCCTTCCTGCCCAACACTTTCCTTTTGGACCTGGAAATGAAGAAATTAAGAATCTCTGTTAACTGCTGTAGATGTGACTAATGTTGGCCACACACTAGAAGAGTTTGGAGAAACTTTTTAATGACTTGAGTCTGAAGTTTTGTGCCAGTTCACCTTCTGGGCACCACCAAGGTGCCCTGCAGCAACGCACTGTAAACCCCAATTGCTCCAGACGTCCTCCTTCTCACTTTAAATGTGGCTCTTATGTGCTCACCTGTGAATCATAGCAAACAGATCCTCAGTAGTCCGAGCCTTGGTGGGGGACAGAAACACGCTGTCATCGTCTGGCCTTGATTCATCACTCAGAGGCGACACTGCGTTGTCACTGGGTGAAGAGTCTGCTAACAGAAATTAACATGTTCAGTTTTGGCACAAAAATAATTGGTTACAGTCAGGAAAAGATCATGTTTCAGCATAAAAAAAATTCACGTTCGGTGGCACAAAAGTTGCTGGAAAAGCAGAGACGGGTCTGTGAAAAACACCGAGGTTTGGTTGGAGAAATGCGGCTGGGAAATGTCGTGATGGGTCACCAAAAAACGACCAGATTGGATTTGAACAGTGTCACTTAAATCAGTGGTTCTCAAATGGTGTGCCTTGAGATTTTGGCTTGCCCTTTGGAAAACCACTGATTTAGGTGACACGCCATCCGCTGTCCCCTCCACAATGACAAAAATGAGCTTATATAACATTTATAACATTTCCCTCTGGTGATTGGGCTGTAGAAACACCAGAAACAAAGGAAAGGTCAGAAAACAGCAGCTTTAAAAACAAATACACAATTCTGTGTTGCATATGTTTTTTTTCTTTCCTGTGAATCTTCATGTGACCCTTCAGATTTATCATGCTCTGCACAGTTTACAACATCTGTGATCCTGTACATCAGGGGTTTCCCAGCCGTTTTTACTCCACAGGTCATTATAGATTGATAATTTCATAGTGGACTGGTCGGCTGCTCACAAGTAAGCCTTGATACTGAGCAAGAAACTGACATAACTGACAGAGAGAGACAGCAGAAAGTAAGAGAAAAGACATTCAAACAAAAACTAATAAGTAAGTACAAGACAATAAAACTAGCAAATGCTCTGAGACTGAATGGCGTGAACAGTGAGTGTCTACCTTTACTGAAGTAATCCTCTGTCTCTGCTGTGGACTCATCCTTGCCGTCCTGGGAGGCACTCTCGGCTGAAGCACCTGACGACTCATGTTCCACATCTCTGCTCCCGTCATCACTGATCGAGCTCTCTTGCAACGCCTCTGATTGGTCAGTAGCAGGCACTTTATCAAGACCGTTGGATCTCTGTGGTGAACTTTGCTGAACAGAGAGACCTGGTGCTTCTTCTTCAGACGGCTCAGTTCTCTGCTGATCTACAGGCTCCGACTGCGAGCTGCAGACAGCTGTTTCTACTACCTCTCTGCATGCCTCTCCTTCATGACCTGCGGTCCTCTCAGGGATGTCTAACGACGGCTCTGACTGCAGCGTGAATGCCGTCATGCTCTCTAAAGGAGCCTGCTTGTTCCTCATCTCATTCTGACATGCTGCTTCTCCGTCTGTGAGCTCTTCGTTTGAGGTAAACACGGACTCATACGACCCCTTGGCGGGTGTGTGATGTGAGTTGTGTAACAGGGGACTCTTGAGCTCTACAGATTTACTACAGGAAACAGTGCTAGTTAAGTTCACAGTGGGACATTTGAGTCTGGAAGTTGTTTTGTCCTCGTGGCTTCCTTCATGTTCCTTATTGATGGATCGGAGCTGTACTGAGTGCAGCACTGAGGGTGTGATGGACATGGGGTGGGCGTTAAACACCTCTGAGTTAGGAACAGCGACAGGTTTGGCTGTCACTGCAGCTTTTTGTTTGTTTTGGTGAAGCATCTGAATCTGCGTCCTGTACGCTGAAGCCTTGTTGCTGCTGACACTGTGAAGGGCACTTAAGTCGAGGTGGGTTGGAGGGATTACTGGCAGCTCCAGGTCTCTCTTCGAGGAGGAGGACAGCGACTGCAGCGACAGCGACGAAAGAGAGGACTTCCTCTCAGGGACTTTGGGCTTCCTCTTGCCGCTGGATGGTGACAGCGGTCCAGGAAAGAAGGCGGAGGGGAAGGAGGAGGTGGGGGTTTCTGACTGACTGGAGTAGCCGCTGGATGGGCTGGCCAGGCCTGCCAGCTTCTCTGGAGACTTGAGCTTGAACTCTCCCTCCACTGATGGAAGTGAGGGGGTGGTGGCTCTGGAGTCGGACTGGGACGTCTGAGACTCGGAGCTTTCCTGTGACTTGATGCATTCAATGACAGTTGTACCTGTTGCTGTGCTAGAGTTCGACAAAGATCGGTATGGGTCACTGGATTTTAAATCGTTCAGGAGCCACAGATCTGCATAGTCTGACTGTACAACCCCCTCATCCTTAAACGAATGTGCATCTGTGGAGCTAAACACACCTAAGTCAGGTAGATCAGCTGACTCCCCCCACACCACAAGGGGCTCTCTGACTAGTGAAGAGTTTTCTATATGACTTTGAGAGCCGGATAAAACCAGCTGCAGTTTCCTATCCTTGGAAGTCAGTGGAAGTTGCTGCCCGCACGAAATCTTTGGTTCTTTATTGTCAGGGATGTTTCCCTCACTGCATATTTTTCTTAAGGATGAACTCCTCCTAGGCGGACACGGCTTCGCCTTTGGTTTTCTTAAAGAGAGGCAGCGCCTCCCCAGAGTCATGTGACCACTTGAGTCAGACAGGCCGCAATCAGAGCCCGAGGCTGCATAGTTATAAGTGAAGCTTTTGCTACCTTTTATACCACAGTCAAAGTGCATTGAGGTGTAGTAGCCTTCAGTGTCTACGGAGTAGTGTGAGACGGTGTCGGCTTTCTCCGACGGAGGTTTGTCAGAGTAGCTGCTCTCGCAGGTGGCCATGCTGGTGAAGCTGGGGCAGCCCAGGCTGCTCTCAGCCTCTCTGCTCGGCTCAGGGCTGAAGTCCTGTGAGCGTGCAGGGTCAGAGTGGGAGTAACTCCACTCCCCCTCGATGGGAGTGCTGGACCCTGCTTCCTCTAATATGTCCATAGCTGTGGAGGAGAAGGAGCCCGCCCGCTGGGTCCTGAGACCCTGGTAGTGGTCCAGCATGAAGCTAGTCTGGTCATCGTTGGCGTGAGTGGCGGCGTTGAGGGAGAGCTCAGAGTCACAGTGTGAGGAGCCTGTCAGAGGTGGAGAGGCTGCTGGGGGGATTGTCTCTGAGGTCTGTGAGGGGCAGGTGGAGCTGCTCCCGCTCCAGTTCCCACTCGAGGACTGGTGGTCCTCCTTATGGTCCATTTGTCCTCCCAGCACCCCTGCAGCTGAGACAGAATGGACGGGGCTACTGAAGGTGTCCGAGCTGGATGAGATCTCACAGCTGCCCATGTCGGCCTTCCTGGGCAGTTGGGATCTGGTCCTCTCCATCCAGCTGCGCTCCGGACTCTCTGACAGCTGCGTGTACTTGAGGCCCAGCTGGCGTTCAGACATGGCCTGATCATCCGTGCTCTCTTCTTCATCCTTCAGAATCAACTCTCCAGGTCCCGGCAGGAAGTCCTCAGCATTAAAAGGGGAGAGCTCCTCCTCATCGTCGTCGCTGTCGTGATGCCCGTTGTCTATCATCCGGCTCCCGTCTCTGGGCAGACTCCGGGAGCGCAGGCGTGCACCCACAGAGGCGGAGAACATGGCGTCAGCGCTGTCTGGCAGGCACAAGATGTTGCCTGCAGAGTGGGAGAGGGAGAGGGAGACTCCCTGGCCTCTCTGGGCCCTGATCCTCCTCCGAGACGGCGCTCCTGAGATCAAAAAATCTTCTGTCTGGCAACCTGAGTCTCTGGTGCTGAGATGGCTGGCCAGCTCCTCGTTGGAGGGAGTGATGGGACTGGCATGAACTATCACAGTCCGCTCTCTGGAACCAGGAGAGTCATCAGAGTCTGGAAGAAGAAAGAAACACTAAACGTTAGAAAACGCAATTAAGTCTCAGATACAGCTATAGAATAAAAAATGAATGAAAATGGTGGCCGGCACGCCTCCAGTTTGGAGAAGCAGGCAGGATGCACCGCCTTGGGAGCTCAGCAATGTGATTTCCAACCAGACTCCAAAACAGTAATTTAACATCACAGTACACAGGAGCTGCTGCTCTACTGCTGCCTCGATCAGTGAGTTTATTTGTGGTGTTGTGTGACTGGTGTTTTAAAGGGTTAGTTTGGATTCAACACAGTCACACAGTAACACAAAAAAACTCACAAATGAGGCAGTGGTCGTCCAGCAGCTCCTGTGTTCAGTGAGCTTAAATTAGTGTTTTTCTCAATGGAGTCTGGTGGCTTTGAGGAAAGCATGGATGGAGAACATAACACATGACTAAGGCGAACAACCTCACACAACCTCACTCAAAAAAATCTGAACTATCCCTTTAAACTTATTTCTCTGTATCTCAGTGTCATTTCCCATCTCTTTCTCCTCTCACTTCCTGTCATCTCTCCACTCGCCTCTGGCTAATAAAAGCATGAAATGCCCCAAAATATCTTAAAAAGCAGAACGCACTAACACTGAGAATAAGCCTCACAAGCTGACGTCTCTCATATTTACATTGACATACTATAAAGCTGATCATTCTGCTTTTCTTTTACAGTTTACTGACATGGATAAAATCTGAACACAAAATGACACATACAATTGTGCCACTGTCTTTACAATTAATGTGATTTAGACCTTTAACACCAGGATGTCAACAGTTACAGTTTAAGACTTTTTAAGGACCTGCAGCCACCCTGAACACAAAACCCTTTTATTTAAGTGGCAGCAAATAACACAAACTTTTATTTCACTTTAACAGTTTGCATCCGTCTTTTTAAGTCTTTGTGACAGACAGGCAAGAGTGTGATGATCATGATGAGCTACATACCTAAATCTTGCTGCACCTGTCGGGGAACGCCGGCGACAGTCCTCCGTCTCCTCAGCTTCCTCCTCCTCTGAAGCACAGACTGCGAGTGAACGAGCGAGCAGCGCACACTAGCATCTCTGTCAAAGCCAACGCCTGCAACAGAGACGGGACATCTGAGGAATCTTTGATTAGCAGCAACCGCAGCGTTTTCCTTCTTCAACTCTCACGCTGTCTTGTAAAAAAAAAAATAAAATCTGTAACACTCTGCTGAACTAAATTAGATGTTCTACAAAAATAGCAGTGAGGAGTCGAGGACAGATCTCTGATGGAGCTTAAAGCCACAGTAAGACAATCTAATCTGGGTGCTCAGAGTAAGATATGGAGTTATTAATTACTTGATGTTGTTTAAGCTGCTGAAAACATGCAAAATAAGTCATATAACACAACAGATAACATCAGTATGTTGATGTCTGTACAAACCAAAAGACAACTCCTGCTCTGTGCTTCAGCTGTGTTGTGTTTCCTCCTTGTTTGCCTCCCTCAGTTGACGTTATGACTATCATGTGATAGCAGGTCAGGCCTTTCAGCACCATAGCAATTGCTGGACTTTGCTTACAATGTGCATTTTTCCCCTCAACTGTGTCTGACTCAGCCAGTGTTGGCGTACAACTCTTCTTTTGAGTCAATGTGAGCGAGAGTAAATTACATCGGGGCAGGCCTTTTCAACAGTTCGCACAGAACTAATTGGCATTCATGTCACAGCATCTCGCCTCGCAATCACAGGCACAAAGCGCTGAAGCATGAGAAAGAAAGTTAACGGGGCTCAAAGCATGACTTGCACATGGAGAGAGATTCTCTGTGGCAACACAAGACTTTGATACTGATGAGGGTTTATACTTAATTGTAACATTTCCAAATTGCTTGAAAATATTTCTTTTTTTTTTGTTATGTGTGCAAAGTGGACTACAAACAACTGTTTTACTGAGGAGAACAACAGTATGTGCAGTCACAGTTTGACTTTTTGGGAAACACGCTTTTCGCATTCTTGCTAACAGTTAGCTGAGAAGATAGATACCACTCTCATGTCTGTGCACTAAATGGAATGGTTAAGCTAGCTTAGCTTAGCATAAAGACTGGGAACAGAGGGAAACAGCTAGCCTGGCACTCTCAAATGTTTAAAAAATACACTAATTCGCCTTCTTGCTAACAGTTAGCTGAATAGATCCATACCACTCTCATGTCTGTGCACTAAATGAGACGCTATGGCTAGGTGATGGTTAGCTTAGCATAAAGACTGTAAACAGAGAGAAACAGCTAGCCTGGCACTCTCAAATGTTTAAAAATACACTAATTCGCCTTCTTGCTAACAGCTAGCTGAGATGATCCATACCACTCTCATGTCTGTGCTCTAAATGAGATGTTATGGCTAGGTGACAGTTAGCTTAGCTTAGCATAAAGACTGGAAACAGAGGGAAACAGCTAGCCTGGCACTCTCAAATGTTTTAAAATACACTAATTCGCCTTCTTGCTAACAGCTAGCTGAGAAGATCCACATCACTCTCATGTCTGTGCCCTAAATAGATGCTATAGGTGACAGTTAGCTTAGCTTAGCATAAAGACTGGGAACAGAGGGAAACAGCTAGCCTGGCACTCTCAAATGTTTAAAAATACACTTATTCACGTTCTTGCTAACATTTAGCTGAGAAGATTGATACCACTCTCATGTCTGTGCACTAAATGAGACGCTATGTTAACTTAGCTTTGCTTAGCACAAAGACTGGAAACTAAGGGAAACACCCTGCAGCTAGCCTGGTGCTATCAAATTTTTAAACACACACTTACCAGCATGTCTAAAGCTCATTATCAGCATGTTATATCTTATTTTAAACCTTTATTTTAGCATTTTCAGAATCAAACAAACACTCAGCGCATAATTTTTAATTTCAGAGAATATTTGAGACTGGCTAGTACTCGCCCTAACCATGACCTTTTTGTCCTCATCCTAACCACTTCCAACCTGGACACGTCAACGTGATGAGTACCGGCCAATCACAGCACTCAATGAGATACATAGGGATGATTGTAAATAGCAGAGTAGCTGCAGTGTGATTATTCTTACCTGTGTGCAAATAGACACAATCTTTATGCTAAGATGAGCTAACCATCTTCTGGCTGAAGGCTTATATTTAACAGACCATGAGAGTGCTGTCAATCATCTCATCTAACTCCCAAGGAGCAAGAAGGCGAGCACATTTCCCAAACAGTCTAACTATTCCCTTAAGAAGAGCTAAAGAAAGCTGCTGAGGAACAGAGTGACAATCTCTCCTAACAAAGAAGTTCAGGATCTCTGCGCCACTGCTCAGTCCTGTCACAATACACAGATTCAGACATGAAACAGAACGCTGTAAATTTACCAGTCACATTAATGGGGATGACGCATGAGGTGATGACTTGTGAATTGGTTTTCATTCTTTCCTCTGGGGTGGGCAGCGGCAGGGCTTTAGACCAGTTAGTCTGCTTGTCCAGGGTGGAGGGGATGTTAGGGATGGGAAACTTAGGCCGGTGACCTAAAGCCACCCCGTCAGTGTCGGGGTCAGAGGGCGCAGCCTGCAACAGATGGATATTTGCATGGTTAGGTTGTTAAGGTTAGGTGGCATTACGTGAGAAATGGTAAGGCAGAGTAAAAAAATGACCAAACTCGGCTTCAGGAAGGGGGATGTGTAGAGTACAGTGATTAAAGTCAGGGTTTGTATTGTCAAAGTGTCTATCTGGGAAAGAGCTGAACGCTAGATGGAGAGATTAGTGTCTTATTAATCTGCTGCAAAGACTGCTTAGTGTCAGAGCGGAGGCAAATCAATACACATGCCCTTCCAGGAGCTGAGTTTCATGTTTGATCCATTAAAGGAATACTTCACCTACAAAATAATTATTTGTATACCAATTACTCAACTTGTGATACAATGAATTTGTGGGGAAAACTTTATTTTTCTCACATGCCTCCGCGGTGAACAAAGAATCCAAAAACTTGGAAATTTCTTTATAAACTGAAGACATAGGGGTCCACGTTTACCAACAGCAAAACTATATCAAAATATCACTTTACAAACTCTGCAGTATAATCCAAGCCTCATTTTTCTAATCATATGCTCAGACAGCCCTGTATGACGGGGAACTGAGCGGGAAGAGAAACTTAATTTATGCTCTCTTCAAAGCCAGACTCCATTGACAAAAACAGTAATTTTATGTTGGTAAACACGGGAGCTGCTGGTTGACCGCTGCCTCCATCAGCAGCTTGTTTGTGTTATTGTGTGATTTTGGTGGATCTGAACTAACCCTTTAAAACCCCGAAGTCACACAATAACACAAACAAAAAGGGACCATTTGAGGCAGTGGTAGACCAGCAGCTCCTGTGTTCTGCGTCGTAAAATTACTGTTTTTGTCAATGGAGTCTGGTTTGAAGAGAGGTTAAATTAAGTTTTACTTTTAGTTAAGTGTCCCATCAGAGAGGAGTGGCTATTTGGGAAGTACTGAGCATAAAACTGCATAAAAGAGACTTGGATTATATAGTTTGTAAGTAGATGTTTTGATGCAGTTTTGTTGTTGTTAAATGCGGGAAATCTTTTTTTTTTTATTCTTCGTTCACCCTGGAGGCATGTGAGAAAAACATAGTTTTCTTCACAAATTCAACACAACACAGGACAACTACTTGATATACAAACAATCTTATTTTTGGGTGATATATTCCTTTAAGTAATGTAAATAAAAAGCATGCTTTAGAGAGAGACAGAAATGGAAAGCACGAGAAACAATCAAAGAATCTACTCAGCAGGTTTCATGCAAAAAATAAAGTGCACAAAGGAGAAATTTAGAATTTAAAACATGGTAAAACCAGGAAACATTGTTATACCTTCAAATAAAGTTAACAGCACTGACTGTATCCAGGCTTGCAAAAATGTCAGACCAATAAAAAGTTTGGCACACACTGTACAGCACATGTCGTGATAAATACTAATTCAGCTCTGGGGAAAATAGACCTTCACTTAACGGCTACTGCACGAGACAGAAATGTGACAAACAGTAATTTCCAGTCACAACATGCTGCTTTGGGAACTCTTAGCTCATGCTCCGAAAATCTGTGGCTCCTCAAGTGACTCTCCTGCGTAATACCCAGTCTCCGGAAATATTTGAGAGGAAATACTTTGCAGTAGCATTCCTGTGAACGGCAGCTTCAGTATCAATCACTGCACGGTCCTCCCCTCTGACTCCTCCAGAACTCCAGATCCTTTTTCCATGGGCCTCCTCAGACTTTCAAACTTAAATACTCTAGATCCCCTCTTACTTACACCACTGTGATAAATCAATTTAGACTATTAAGTTCTTACCTTGAGATTCCTACAGAGAGACACATGTGAAACTGGGAGTGATTCTCAGGCTCAACTGGTTCCCACCTCCACAACCCGACAACCTCCCACCCCCATTAAAAGCCAGCTCTTGAGCCTTTGTGCTCTCTGTTCCCGGCAGACCAATGAGACCCCGACAAAAACCCCGACCACAAAAGAAACCGGTTTCCTTGGAAACTTCTCGCAACTAGTAGAAAAAAAAATGAAAAGGAGAAGCATTTACAGCTGATTTGTTTCAAGAACAGAGAGGCGGTTTTTAGGAGAGGAAGGATGAAAGAGGAGGAGAAAGAGACGGTGAAGGAAAGGGAGGAAGAGTGGACACGTACAGGATGAGAGGGGAAAAAAGGAGTGGCAGTGTTTGGTGTTTGTCCACGGGCTCATTTCGCTCTCACAGCGGGCATCAGGCACGATATATTTGGTGAAAAAAAAAAAGCTGCAGAAACATGAGGATGTCAGCCCTCTCAGGGATGGGTGCAGTGAGGAAACCGCAGCACTGAGGGATCATGGGTAATCACAGGCGCAAGCTTGGAGAAGTCGACCCTATCATTAGAGAAACCCCGGCTGCTGGGCAGCTGTGACTGTGGCCCTCACACACACATTCTTCACATACTGCACAGCCCGGCCCTTCACATGGACTGCTGTCTGAGTGCGTCAATGTATGACGTGTCGGCGGGGACGAAACTTTAAAGTGGTTCTCTGCTTCAGTTTCACTATAAACACGTTACACCATGTTCCTGACTGGTTAGAGCAGGATGCTAACGACTGCCGGAGAAAGGCTGCATTAAGTGGGCATGCATTTAAAGAGACTCATTATGTAAATTAGAAGGAGTCAAACAAACAAGAACAGGTAAGGAGTTGAGAATAAAGTGTTAGAAGGAGCACGCAGGAGCCAGGAGGGAGGAAGGGAGGGAGGGAGGACCACTACCTTTCTGCTCCAGGGAGAGAAGCGGCAACATTCGGTAGGGGAGGAGGAGCGGGTGGATTCAAACTGAAGTACAGGGCGAAACAAAAAAGGACAACAAAACCACATGACATAAATGAACATGGAGATATTCAACATAAACACACACGGACAAAAAAGACAACAACACTGGGGGTAACCTCGGTGAGGATATTTCAGTCAGCGCACGTTGATGAGATGAAAAAACCTTCCTGAAAGATTTATGCAACATTTATTCTCATATTTTCAACATAAATATAAAGTCATGGCTGTTAAATGAAAATTTAAACAACCATGCTCTGCACAGACCACATGAAACAGGTTACGAACACGTTCCACCTCCTTCTTTACCTGTGAGTGTGCTAACTGTGTGGCTGCGTCTCTAACAAGTCTTTCTGGCTGCTTGGAGGGAGAAAATGTGCATTTCACTTATAAATCTGTGCACTGCAAAGTCATCTCTGTAAAATACAATACAATTTTAAAAAAAAGGAAATAAACTCTAGAAAAATAAAAATGCACTCACAGCATTTTAAAAATTATCAGTTATGTAACTAATAACATGCTTGACAAGAAAATGAACTCTGTTAAAATATTATGACAATTTAATGTGGTCATTAACAGTAACATATCAATATAACAATGAACAGGAAATGGTTCAATTCATTAAGTGGCGAACCAACATGTCTGTCGTTCTTATTAATGTATTAACTGCTTCCCTCGTTTCAAAACATTTTAGATTAAAGGGGACCTATTCTGCTCATGTTCAGGTTCATACTTGTATTTTGGGTTTCTACTAGAACACGTTTACAAGCTTTAATGTTCAAAAAACACTTTCTTTTCCTCATACTGTCTGTGCTGGGGCCCCTGTGTTCACCCTCTGTCTGAAACGCTTTGTTTAAGCAGAGTCATACTCCTCAAAAAGCCCAGTCTGCTCTGACTGGTCAATATTTCCAGGTCTTTTGCATTGTGGCGTCTCTGCATCGTCATTGCAGCCAGGGGAATGACTGTAACGGAGTATAGTGGCACTTTCTAATATGAAAAATCTCCAATTAAAGTTTCTAAACCAAAATCTGTGCAACCGACATGTTCCAGTTACCCTGGAAATCCAGAGTTCTCGCTAGAGCACAATTTGAATTTGCTCAGCGAGTCACTCTGGCAATCAGTGATCATACTCATTACCCATGCCGTTGGAGCCGAGCTGCACCAATCACATCGGTGTATCTGATATAGGCGGGCCAGATGACGACGGCGCTGCGACGACGAAGTCCGGAATCAGTCAGTAAACATTGCAAGATGGCTACGGATGAACACCAGCTGTTTGAAACAGCTTTGGCCGCTACAATGAACGAGTTAGACTTGGCTTTTTCTCTAAAAGAGGAACAGAAGACGGCGCTCGAGTCTTTCCTTTGCAAGAAGGACGTTTTTGCTGTTTTTCCGACCGGATACGGCAAGAGTCTAATCTACCAGTTAGCTCCGCTGGTAGCTATACGTATACGTCACCCCGTGTATTGTTCTGATTGGTCGTAGTGTTATCCAATTGCGTGCATTGATATTTACAAATGCATGCTTGGTACCGCCCCTTAAGTTGGGCCATTTGCACTTCTCATAGCCAGACCCTAAATCTTTCTAGATTTGGGTCTGGATTTCCAGGCTATGTTCCAGTAGGAATATGATTTGAAACTGGGGAGAAATTAACAAACTCGCCAAGCAAGTTTACATGTTTCTCTGACGTTAGCATGTAGCTACATGTAGCAGTGTATGTAATGCAAACACTTGCACAAATGTGCCTGGAGCTGATGACCATATAAAAAAATCAGTAGAAAAATCGAAAAAAGAGGTTACTTTTACAGACATTTACCTAATTATTCAAAACTTCGGCAAGGTTTAATATGAATATCCGACGTTTGTTCATTTGTATATATGATAGAAAATAGAGAAAAGCATAATAGGTCCCCTTTAAACATGTACAACATTTTCAAGAAACACTGTTCTTGTGTAACGTTATGCATCTCACCGTTGTCAAACTTTGGCCTCTCTTGTCGTTCCTTTGGACGATGTGTGGGGAGGGGTACATGGGCATGGGGGGCATCGCAGAGATCGAGATGGTTACTCTCCGCTCCCTGCTGCCGGATCGTCTCCTCTGGTGATCTGAAATGAGAATCGATCTGTGTGTAACCCCCAAATACTCACACACATACACACATAAAGTCTAATGTACATGAAGGACAGGTTCACAAGTAGGCTTGGGCAGTATCACAGTATTATGTGGGACGAGAAGGGCTGGCTCAAGATTGTGACAAGCGCCTGCAAAGGAGGAAGTGGTAGCAAGTATTACACTGAACAGAAATTGCACATAAATCCTGATTCTTAATTGAGATGCATGGTACCATGATTGTAACATCTAATATTCTAATGTCTTTTTACATGTCGTCTACAACTCAGATAACAGTGGACACTCGACTCAAAGGCTTGTTTTTGTCTGTTGGCGGAATTTGTACCCAATTTACTCACCAGGGTATTTAGAAATCCCGATGGTGTAATTTTAAATACTGTCAAAAATACAGACATTCATCTTTCTATTAGACCCACTCAGGTGATGTTTTGAGGACGTATTGTATATGGTGCACATCACACGGCATCAGAGGTCTGGGGATGACTGGGGATAACGTCACAGGACTGTAAACAGTCTGCTACTAACGACCGAGAGAGACAGAGGGAAAATCAGCATATTTTGACGTGATAACCTGACGAATTAAAGGTTTATTTCAACCAAACCAGAGGTGGTGATTGTGGGAACAGTGGACTAACTCACTTACTAGACAACTTATTAATCAAGCTAATGTCAGTCTTCGATCACTGAAAGAGAGAAACCTGAATTCAGACGGTGTACTGTTGTATTTCTCTGGGAGTAGGTGTAAGAATATTACCTTTATTGTCTGCTTGGGACTTTACGTTGTTTATTTGTTAGACTTGAAAAGCTAAGAGAACTTGCAAGTCTTAAATAAAGGTAGGTACCGTCAAAGCCTATTCACAAGTCTGTCTCAAACAATATCCACATGGACAGGAGACAAAATGTGAATCTATCCTTTAACCACAGACTGGAGACACAAGGTACAGAAACAGAGATTGCACACAGTGCAAAACAAAGAGAAAAACACAACAGGCCTGCGATGAACACTGCCATTGTGAAGCTTATAATGATCTGATTTAGATTATGTCATCTACTCTCACACTTTCCTCTGCTGCTCTGGGTGCAGTTGCAATCTACATCCACGAGGAGGCAGAACAACACCAGAGTAATAACAGAGGCAGACCTCTGTGGTGGGAAGTATGAGGACTTTTTAAGTAACACAAATAAAACAAGAACATGTTTTTAAATGACATGTCAAATAAAAAGTTGAGTGGGTTAATTGGGAAGGAAAGAAAGAGAGGGAGGGAAAGTTTGGAGCAGCTGTTTGGCTTTGCTGCTGCGCTGCGGTCAGACTGAGCGTCAGAGGGGGGCCTCACCTCGGTGCGCGGCCCACAGGCTGAGGTTGGCTTGCCTGTGGAGGTCTACAACACATGCTGGCCGTGTGGAGGGGTGGAAAACGTTCCTCTGCTGGTGCCAGGGAGCTTGGTAATGTGCTGTCAGCTTACTCTCCACATCCAGGTTGGACACCGCTGTCAGAGAGAGAGAGAGACGGAGCAGGTCAGAAAAGAAACAGCAAAAGCAAATGGACAACAAGAAAACAGAGAAACACACAAACAAATCTAACTGTTGGTTTTTTTTACTTTCTCTATTAGTATTTCCCCCTTGGTGCAACTGCAAGAGCCAAGTCCTCTCTGAGCATCAATATTTATCTATCTTATCTTATATTTAACCCACACTCTCCTCCTCAGATTCTGTGCAATGGCTTGAAACTTGTTGCCAATAATATGGAGTCACCCAGCTGCTGTTCAGAAGGCGAAACAGTCACAGTCTCAGCTGACATTACCACTTCAAGTAGGGCTACGTAGTGAATCGAATATTGATCACAATCACAATTTTGGCTTCCCACAATTACATGAACACGATCGACTGCAATATTGACATTTAAAATGTGCCCCACTCATGGAAAATGGTAAATGAACTGCACTTGTATAGTGCTTTTCTAGTCTTCCGACACATTCACCCATTAACACACAGGTGGCCAAGGCTACCATACAAGGTGCCATCTGCTGCTCAGTAACATTCACACGCATCCGCGCACACTGGGAGCAATCTGGGGTTCAGTATCTTGCCCAAGGATACTTTGACATGTGGACAGGAGGAGCCGAGGATTGAACTGCCGATCCTGCGATTATTGGACAACCCGCTCTACCTCTGAGTCACCGTCACCCGTCACTAAAAGCCACCTTCCACTTTTGAGGAACTGTCATGTGGCTGTGCATGCATCCTGTGAAAAACTTTCCCGATTGATGCAACTGCAGGCCGTCAAAACGAAAATCCTCCAAAACTCTGCTGCCACAAAACATGACCACATCACAATCATCTGTTACATGTTGCTCTTAGAATTGATTTTAAGATTTTAATGATGGCATACAAAGCCCTGAGAGGCCTCGCTCCAAGCGATATAACAGATATTTTATTGCTCTATGTTCCCTCTCACACCTTGGGATCCTCAGATGAATCTTTTCTTGTTGTTCTGAGGTTGAGATTAATTCTCAAAGGTGACAGAGCCTTTGTGGTCAGAGCTCCATGACTTTGGAGTCACCTGTCTGAGATCAGGGCTGCAAACTCTGTCTCATCTTTTAAATCACTTCTGAAAAATTGCCTTCGTCTTTTATTTGGTTATGTAAAGCACTTTGTAACTGTGGATTTGGGAGAGAACAAATCATATGCACAGAGTTCGAGAGACTTGTGTCTGCGCTGCAAAGCAACACAACTAACTTGTTAAACCACGTGACAAAACACCACAATCTGCAGCACGATGAACACATAAAGGCCAAGAAGAGTAATGTCGCTAACGTCACCTCAGTTAATCCCCGTCTCTGTCCAGCGTCAGCTCAGACATCCATGACAGCAAGCTGCAGCGTGTCACAGTACTGTGATCACTGTTAAAAAATAAAGCAATAAAAATACAGCAGCAGATACCGAACCATAGGAGAGGCACTGAATTCAGGTGCAAACAAAACCTATCAGTTATTTTGATGCAAATGAGACGTGAAACGTCTTCAGGAAACTCAAGCAGGTCCAGTTACCTACGACATAGTTCTTATGATTGATCAAAATAATCATGATTTACATTTCTGTCATTGTGCAGCCTTCACTTCAAGTACTCTTCAACATCTGCCCTGATAAATGAAGTCCAGCATGTGTCACTGCAGAAACTGTGTGTGCCAACACATGTAATGGAAAAGCAACTTCCATCATGAGGGGCGGCCTGCTGAGCTCCACGGGCACCACTGATGAGACCTTTAAATTTCCACTCTGACGTTCTTGTGGTGATGCATCATTAAGGTGAACTCAAACAAACAATCGTTCCATTACAGCAGTGATGTGATGCCATGAGAGCAGCTGGCTTACAGAAATGTTTGGGGTGTGAGGTGAATGTGAAGCACCACATCGGAGCCGCAGCCTGAGAAAGAAAAGCAGGATGATCAGGACAATAGGCTGTTTACTAATGCAATGCTATTACCTGCAGCAAAACAATGGGCATTAATGCAACCTGATACTGTGACTTTCATCCTCTAAACATTGGCCAGTAGCTGGACTAATCTCCCAGCTCCCCCTCTCACCTGCTCAGGTTACACAGAGAGAGACGCTCAGCTCTCACGTTACACTTCATACATGAACGAGGGGGGAAAGTTTAAAAGGAGCTGTTTTCTTGTTTCAGAGTTCCCACACATTTTTACCAATGAATTTTAAAAACTTTCCCACAACTTTTCCCAAATATTTTACCCCAATTCCATGACTTTATCGTAGTGGTTTAAAACGCCCTGTGACAGGCATTGTAGTGAAACTGTAGCATGAAATACGGAAATGATTTTAGGTCCATTTTAGGTATTTCACAGGCTGTTTTTGTGATTGTTGCGGCCTGAAATGTTTGTTTCATGGCAGCTTTTCTAAAAAAAAAAAGAGCTATAAATGCTGCAATGTTTTTATATGCTTTTATTGTGATGAATTTGATCAATTTGCAGGTGAAATTGCAAAAATAATTGTGATGCTTTCTCAGGATTCAGAGGGAAATATCATGAGCATTTAGTGTTTCCCACAGAATAAGAATCTGCTTGTGATGGCGGGAGGATTGGGGGGTAGCAACAGCTGATCACCATCGATCAGCTGTTGCTACCGTTTGACGGGGTGCCGAAGGACCGCCCCCACACAAGGCTCTCTTCCTGCTCTCTCTGCCTGGTTAAGCACAAGCTAACACAGCACATGTCATCTCGTTCCTACTCGCCATAGGCCTGCAGCAGCGTTTAACATCCAGCACTGAGTTGCTGTGTGTTTCTGAAGAAAATGTTAGTGACAGATATTGGATCAAAATATTGCTAGTGGCAAGCAAGAAAGGTTTCACTGGGAACTAGGGTAAATGGGTAAATCTTTGACACACACATACTGCGACTACAAGAAGCACAACTAGAGAGAAAATGGAAAAATGGACTCAATACAAGAGTCAAAAAGACGACACTGGACTGGAATAATAATCAATAGATACACTAATCCATAAGGCTGTAAAATTTTGGTGAACTCTCTTTAGGTTGCCTCTCTCTCTCTCTCACACACACACACACACACACACACCCTCTTTGCACTGATACTCTTGTCTCCATTAACTCAAAGCACATGGGGAGGGCGATCAAGGTCAGAATCTCTGCTGGAAAACACCATCACAAACTCATCAGACCAGATCTACGCAG
This sequence comes from Epinephelus fuscoguttatus, assembly GCF_011397635.1. Lineage (NCBI taxonomy): Eukaryota > Metazoa > Chordata > Actinopteri > Perciformes > Serranidae > Epinephelus > Epinephelus fuscoguttatus. The sequence continues at coordinate 39,363,798 of NC_064761.1, forward strand.
TTACTTTCAGAATAAGAAATGACAGCATTAAAACAACAGTGTGGTCAGAAGATCAACAGCACAGCCTTGGCCTGAGATAACATCTCACACATCTGTAGCAGAATCCAACAAAAATGTACAGGATTAATACTAAGCCTTTACTTTGGCAGACTAACACATCTGTCAGTCTTCTACCTGGCGGACATTTCTGGGCTTGTCCTTGACCTGGCTGCTTTACTGAACACACTCTGCCTGACCCTCGTGTCAGACAGGAGGCTGCTTAGGCTGAGCACGCTCCAAGTTTGCTTTGTAGTGCAGCCAGAAGCCAACTTCAGTCTGTTTCACTCAAAAAAGACATAGCTCAACTGCTGATGGCAGCAACTAAAGGTCGGGGAGATTTAACTGAGGCTCAGCCTGCTGCTGATTAAACTCCTTCATATGTAAAGTGATTTCTTGCAGTGCTGCTACTCTGAGTGCTCTGACAGTTCCCCAGGAGAGTCAGTGTGTTTATCTGTAACCCAGAGACACCTTGACGTTTTCCATAAAAACACCCCGGAGTGATCTGAAAGCCCTCTGCTGTGACCCTGCTGACCTGAAAACAAGCTCTGTGCTCTGTCTCCTGCTCAGCTGTGGATGCCCGAGGTGAAGTTATCAGAGAGTAAACTGCTTCATAATGAAAATGTTTCACTACATGCCACGTTTTACTTTGCTCACATGCTGCGAGGAGGCAACAATTCATGTGAATGTTAACTGACTCTCTGTGGAATTGTTTGTGGTATGTCATCGTATCATGTCATCAATACTTCAACCCTCAAATGACCATTTATGTGTCAGTTACTCGGCATGTTACGCTGAATTCATGAAAAAACGTTTTTCTTGCACTCGAAGAATAAAAGAAGAATCCAAAACTGAGAAAATTCTGGATGAATTGGAGTAAAAAGGAAGTCATGATGAACGACAGCAAAACTATATCAAAACATCAGTTAACAAACTCTCACAACTCGTGCAGTATAATCCGAGTCTCATCCCAGGTACATACTCTCTTTCAAGCCAGACTCCACTGACAAAAACAGCAATTTCACCTCACTGAACACAGGAGTTGCTGGTCTACCACTGCCTCGATCAGATAGTTTAGAGGGTTCGTTCAGCTTCATCAAGTCACACAAACAAACTAACTGATCGAGGCAGTGGTAGACCAGCAGCTTCTGTGTACAGAGAGGTAAAATTACTGTTTTTGTGAATGGAGTCTGGCTTACAGTTTAGTTTCCCACTGGAAAGGGTTGGCTGTTTGGGAAGTACTGAGCGTATGACTGAATAAACAAGACTTTTTATACTGCATGAGTTGTGTGAGAGTTTGTAAACAGACGTTTTGATATTGTTTTGCTGTTGTTAAATGTCGACCCTTATGTCTTCAGTCTTCAATTCTCTCAGTTTTTGGATTCTCCGTTCTACGTGGAGGCATGCGAGAGAAACAAAGATGTCTTCAGGAATTCAAAGTATATAATGGAGTCATGGGTGCAGATCTGATGACAAGTTTGGGGGGGACACAATCAGTTGTGATTTTTTTTTTTCACAGAGCGCTTGAGATTGCCAGCATATTTCACGATTTCATAGAGGCTCATCACCATCACCAAGTCATTCAAAAAGCACTACAAAGAGAATCATATGCTTACCTTTACTGTTTATTTCTCTTAAACAGCCAGTAGTACATGGAACCAGCCATCACCCTCCTTTTCACTGCTTCGCTGTTAGTTAATGCTACTTCTAGTTTCAGGGTCTCAGGCATGTTCTGTCCACTCACGTTCTCATCTCTCGCCTCTCACGGATTCCCATTTCTCCTCATCATCTTCCCTTTCTCCCAGTATATAGGACTACTGTATACATTTGTTCAATTTCAATCATTTAAGCTATTTAGAATTGGGGGGGACAATTTGTGTTTTTCAGAATTTGGGGGGGACATGTCCCCCCGTCCCCCCCGGATCTGCACCCATGAATGGAGTGAGTAACTGATGTACTGTGACAGTGGCATATTGAGTGTATATGATTGTTACAAAAAACATAACACAGACAGATAGTTGTGTAAAAAGTTGCTACTCAAAATTCATCAAATTGCTCATTTTACATAAACTTCCTGCAGTTGCTGTGTTTACTCTTTGGATTATATGTACAGCTTATACATTGTTCTGTACTGTTATTAGTATGCATTGAATATAACATTAAATATCCATAAAGCATGTCACTTACGTGTCAGTGTAATAAATGAAAGCAAAGGGATTCCTTAAAGAAAAAGGTTGGGAACCACTGATTTAGATAACTGATGTCTGGGAGGTGATTAAGTAGCTAGAGCCAGGAGATGGTTAGCTAAACTTTGAAGCTAACTGTGCTCCGTCCAAAGTTCAGATATATACCTGATATGCCCTAAGCTAAGCTAAGTGTAGCTAACAAGCTCCTGGCTCGAGCTACATAATTACCCACCAGACATCAGAGTGATCTCAACCATCTGTCTTCCATTTCATTCATCCCGGTGTTTCCTCTCATTAGTCACCCATCTATATGTGTATGTGGCGATAAGCTATGCAACACAAGCCCCCAATACTTCAAATTTAAATCAGCAGATAAGATTATGATGCATTTCTGCTGCTGAACTGTGGGGAGATAAGTGAGTAACCAGTGATGTGCTGGGAGATATGAGCCCTCTGACACTGTTTGTCAGCCTCTGCCCTCCCCCACCTCCCTGCTGAGAGATGAACTGTTGGCCCTGCTGTGACACCCGCAACGTCACCAGCACACTAAAAACCCATTTGACAACAATAACAACAACTAGGACACACACTGTGCTCAACTCCGTTTCACTTTCCCTGTTTTTGTCTTCGCCCAGCTTTTAAAAACACACCAGTACTTCCTCTCACAATGAAATCTGTGACTTTCAGCGGAGTGAGGCCGCGCACACACGACAAAGCACGAGTGCATGAGAGGCCTATTGAGAGGTTTTCATGGGGTCAGACGTCCATATGGGGAAATCCTTTAACGGGAGAGCCGTGGTCAGCTGTTGCTCCAAACGAGGCCAAAGAAAACACATCAGCTTTCAGTCATTTCATTGACCTGTCGGCAGCTTTCTCTTCCTTTCACATGGAACTGAGTGATCTTCAACACGGCCATGGTGAGCCAAATGAGCCACACGGCCTCAGGTGAGAAGAAAAACAAAACCTTGAGCAAAAACTCTGAGACAGTCTGACACTTTACTTGATTTTTTTGCTGGATGCTTTTCCTCTTTTCAGGCTTTTCAGCCCACTTATTTTCACTGAAGATCATCCTGTGAAGTTTCCCGGAAAGGCAACATCAAGCACTAAATTATCCGCACCATGACACAGCCTATCAATCTTTCCTCCTCCACCCCCTCCTCTTCATCTGCACCAGGATCATCCCCCAGCAACCTCACCGCTATCAGCCCTGCCAGCAGGCCTGCAGGCCAAGAGAAGGGGGATGAAAGCCTGCATCCTCAGACTCCCTCTGCCTTGTAATTTACTCAGCACCGGCCCAGACAGGAGCCAAGACAAACCCCTCACACCCACACTCACACTCTCACACACCTACAATTTGCCAGCGGCCTGGGAAAACACAGATGTCAGTCACTCATTAGGTCAGACTTTGATAAGACAAACCTTTTCTGAACTTCACAGACAGGAAGACAGGCTGCTCAGTCAGCTTTGTGTATATAATGTGAGTTAGTGTGTTCGATTAAAGGAACAGTGTGTAAAATTTAGTGGCATCTAGCGGTGAGGACTGCAGACTGCAACCAAGTTAGATTTCCTTCCTTTTTACCGGGAGCAAAATCATCCGTAGAGGTCTGTTAATGTGCTCTCAGACCTAGAGTCGTATCCTTTGGTCTGAATCAGAGACTCATGTTGTTACAAAGTTGTATAATTGCCTAGAGTTGGTTTGTGTTCTCACGGCAGCATTTACAAGCGGACCAGATCAAATGCCTTGTGTGAGAAAGCTGCTCTTGATTGGTCAGAATTTCCATGTGGGAAAAATCCAGGAAGTAAAGCAAACGTTGAAGAAGAGTACACTTGCAAGATAAATGTGACACTTTCTAATGTCACAATGGAGGGACAACTACGCAGGTTGATTTTAGCGCTGCTCATCGTGGACTATATTGCTGTCATTGTTCATTTTAGTCAAAGCATACAGTTTGAAAACGAGGCGCGGCTCCAACTAGAAAACAATGTTTTGATGCATTGGATGTGCTGAATGTGCATATTAAGGCAGTACAGGAGGAGGTGCACATTAATAATCCTCCAGGACTGTAACATGCTCATGTTTAACCCAAACAATGTGTCATGTGACTGCAGTTGCTTCACATCCAGGTCGGAACACCTTCTCACCACAAACGAACTGCACCAACCAGACTGAGACCACCTCTTCAAGAAGGTCTCAGTCTGGTTGTTTTGGTGCACACCTGAGTGTGATTGCTGTGTTCACACCTGCCCAGACGAACCGCACTGAGGGGGCAAACGAACTTGAGTTTGATTGAAAGCACCCTTATTCTCCATGGACAAGGACCCGCTCCCGATATAGATATAAACCTCTCATTTTAAGGTAATGAAAACACAACAATTCTTATTTTCAGGTAATTACACACTAAAGAAAGCATGCTTATTTTATCATATCCCATTTCTGCCAATATATTCCCCCACGTCCTACACACTGGACCTTTAAAAACTTATTCAAAGTTCTTTTGGATAGGAGGAACACAAATCACAAGTCTCGGCTCTGCAACGTTTCTTTAGTGAGCACTTAACTTTCCTACTGCACAAACAATGCAGCAACAACTTGGTGTTGCAGCATGGAGGGCTTCCCCACAGTTAAGTTGTGTTCTCACTCCCTAACACACGTTAAACTAACCAAGCAATCAGCCAAGCAAATGTCTCCCACACAGGCCAAAGAGAAGAACACTCTCATCTCTTACATCTTGCGTCAACACTCAAACAAAGTGCAGACATGTTTGTCTAACCGCTGTGGTCGAAGCAGTGAGTTTTGCATGCAGTGCAAAAAGAAACGGGAGGTGAACGCAGCTCAATTAAAGCTCCAGTAAATTATACAGTACCTCTCGATGAGAGTGCAAGGCAGCATCCTAGAGCCATGACAGAGCTGTGTGGTTTTAACTCTGAGACATTAAATCAGTCTCTCCCTCCGTCACCTCAACACAAACCCCTCATGTCTCTGCAGCGACGTCCCTCGGCTCCACTGCCACACTGACCTACAGCCCCGCTGGAACATCTGCTCACACTCCTCCCCCATGTCCCCTTCCCCACCCAGCCAGCGCTGGGTACAGATGGTCTGGCCAGGCCTTGACTTGGGCGACCACTAATCTGTTTATGGTCTGCTACAGGAGAGTAGGAGTGTTAATCCAAACCGCTGAAACAACACTGACCGCTTAACCCACAATGCAGGATCACGGAGGGTGCGGAGGAATGCTGAAGGATGTGCAGGACAGTGATACTGGGATTGATAACTCAAGTGTTAAATATCAAAATTCAAGCACACGTGTGTTATTGTCGTCAAAGTTTTTGGATAAATCCCTCTAAACAATCCAGTCCAGCACTGTGCTGTATATCATAGACGACAGTAACCAAATACTCAACAGACTATTCAATCATTCACCTGCAGACTAAATATAAAAGATTTCACATTAACATCTGGATGCGTTTTAGCACACACTGCAGTGCAAAGGAACAAATAGAAATGCTACTAACCTTTATCGGGCAAGAAACAACATGTAAACAGATACTCATCAAATAGCTGAGAGAATTATCCGCATCTTCCCTGTTGCCAAAAATGTAAAAACTGAAATCTGCTTGCTGTCACTGAAGAACGGCCCACAAAGAAAACACAATGCTGCTCTCCCACTGAGTGTCTGCAGTCAGCCGCTGGTGAAAGTCCCCTCTGAGGTCCGATTAGTGAAGCACAAAGAGTAGAGTCCCATTGCCAGTAGACACAGAATAATACCCGTCTCCCCGGTAATCCGCTCTGAGCCCACATCCTCCCAGCTGATGGTGATGTCGCTGCTGCTGACCCGCTGCAGCAGGTGGGGCGCAGGAGTGTTTACACTCAGGGAGGAGACGAGGCTGGAGCCTGCAGACCTGCTGGGATGGTGACGGGGACGCTGACGGGAACAACTGCAACAACTCTGTTTGGGAATCAAGTTGTTGAAATAATGATAACGACAGCACTGATGAGCGGGACATGTGAAGGAAGGTCAGCTGTTATATCGAAATCTGCAAACTCAAAACAGACTGCATAAACTAAAAAGTGTAACTTTATCTACGCTCTCTTCAAGGCCAGACCCCATTGACAACAACAGTAATTTCACATCGCTGAACACAGGAGCTGCTGGTCGACCTCTGGCTCTATTAGTTCGTTTTAGCATGATATTGTGCGACTTTGGCAAATCCTGAACTAACCCTTTAAAACACCAGAGTCACACAGTAACAAAAAACACCTACCCGATCGAGGCTGTGGTAGACCAGTAGCTTCAATGTTCAGCGAGGTAAAAATACTGTTTTTTCCAATGGAGTCTGGTTTTAAAGAGAACACGGATACATTTCACTTTCTGTCAAGTTCTCCGTCAGAGAGGCCGTCTGTTTGGGAAGTACTGAACATACAACTGGATATAAGAGACTCGGATTATACTGTACTAATTGTTTGAGAGTTTGTAAATGGATGTTTTAGTGTAGTTTTCCTGTTGTTAAATGTGGACTTCCTTTACTCCAATTCACCAAGAAATTTCTCCATTTTCTGATTCTAGGCTTGCAGCTATCTGTTTGAAGATTTACCTTGATATAAAAGTCGACAGTTATCATACCTTGTACATTCACTTTTCTACAATATTGATTAAAAAAATGCAGCTGATACAAAAATTTCAATTATAGTAATAAAACTTCGGTTCAACCAACAATAACGCGTCTTTCTTCGCAGCTAATCGTACTCGAGCCGAAGTCTGACACTCTTGGTTGCGTGTTTTCTGCACGATGTCTGCTCGTTTTTCCTGGTGCTGATGACATCAAAGTCTTGCAGAGATGACTTCATCAGCTCTACAGCGGCAACAAATTAGGACTATAACACTAAAGTCTAGTGGAGGGGAGGAAAAACGTCTGTCTAGTGCACCGCCATTACTGTAATCCGACAATAACCCTTCTGTTTTCGTTCCTTTAAAGGTCAGTCTGATTAATAATAAGTCCTGTGATACTGTTCACCGCGATTTTGACGTCGCAGAGGATCTTGAGAGCCACCTTGGGTCGGAGGTGAGTCAGCAGATCGTCTGCCACGACGAGTTCTCAAGTGTGAACAAGCCTACGAGCAAGCCGCCCCCTCGTCTGTGACTGGGACTGGATATCTGGCATGCTAGAAAACTGGAGAAGTGTGACACGAGTGACAAAGAGCATCAGTCAATGAGAGGCGGGATACGTCCCATGTCTGCACACAGGAGGACGGAAGAAATGTGAGGAAGACAAGACACAGGGTTGCCAGGTCCGCTTATTAGCCGCGACTTTGAACTTGTTTCTAAAGTGGAGTTTCGTATTTGGGCTTGCTCTCTAAAAGTCACCTTTCTCTATATATATCTGTCTAATAAGTTATTTAAATGCATGATAGTCGCTTCTTCTGGGCTTGTTCCCATAGCCCTGGTTGCTTGTTTCTCTCCCAAGATCTGGCAACACTGACAAGCTGGCAAGCAACAACAACAACAATGGCGGCGTCCACAGGATCACGGGGAGTGCGTTGTGTTTGGACCCAGGATAATAAAGAATATCCATGCCTTTACAATGTGTCGTCTCCAAGTTTGGTGACGTCACCATGTTATCTGGGGCTCTGTCTACGAGGGCTCGGGGGAGAAATCTTGTGACACACACAGGACTCCCGATGACAGAAACACACGTCGCCAGGTATGAACACTCAAAAGATTACAAAAGTCTCAGGGTGAAAATCATGTGATGTGAACTAGGCTTTATCGTACCGAAAAATCTCATACCGCTGCAAACTTATTGGATTCTTAGTTAACTGTGGAGTCATGCAAGAACAAAGTTGTCTTTGCGTGGTCAACACATGACACAGGGTGAGTAACTGAAATGCAAATGATCATTTGAGAGGTGAAGAATTTCAGCAAACTCACCTGCCCTCTGGCACAAATGCACTTTTTAGCATGCGACGGCTAATTATAGATGAGGCTTATTTTAGTGCAAGAGACTAACACTCGTTCTCTCTTTCTCTTCCTGTAAACTGAATGTCTGTGCCGCCACACCTTTCCAGATAGTCCCTCCCTCACCTCACCTGGAGCTTTGATGTGGGGCGGCAGGTGGGCCCTGTGACCCCTGCTTGGAATGTGATGCTGGGAACCAGGAAGCCTACAGGGGGGCTAAATGAGCCATTGTTGCAGCGTGGTGCTGCTCTCAGCCGCCTGCAGGTATCACAGCAAAGGGCTGCTACACTGTAATCAAACCAGCGGTTGCCTTCCTGAAGTGCCTTACTGTCCCTCGACACCAGTCGTTTAATTACATGGTCCAGAAATGAAAAATAGCCCCCAATTATGAGATTCTATTTATAGTCTTGTAAACTCCGTGACATGTTTAGAGTGTTTAATATATTCTTTAAGTAGTGAAATGTATGTGAGAGGATGACATCACCGCAGCAGGAGAAGTAACACAGGTGTGTGAGGTTGCTCTCGTTTAATTGCAGTGCGCTTGTATTTCCTGACTTGAGGTCACAGCATCAGCACGCGTTGGCAGTGCCGCAAGCCCACACACGAAAACTCGTCTGGTGGTGAAATTAAATCATACTTGTGCTTCGGGAGACGTCGCTTTGCGCTCAGATTTGGATCAGCGCCTGGACCGTCTAACTGTCTGCCTGCTTGTGTGCCAGGAGGAACAGCGGGGGTGGAAATGAGGAAGGAAGGGGAAATCCCATCTGATATCACAGTTTCCATTATCATTATCATTACCTCTCCGTAGACACAACACAGAGCTGATGGCAAATAATGACACGGACAGGCTGCTTGTCACACTACAGATATTCAGTACAGTGTCTGAACCCTGACGCGGTGATGTAGCGACACGTAAACCTCCACACAAACAGCTTGGATTGACAAAAAAAATATTTCAACAACTCAAACCCACATCACTCACAACTTGAACCTCAAAGCTTTCCCCCTGTAACACACTCCCAAACAGAGCTATAAAATTTTAAATGTTTATCGGTTTCCTAAACACACACACACACACACACACACACACACACACACACACACACACAGAGTTCTTAAACAACTTTGACTAAGAATTATTTTTGGATAATATCTGAGACCATGCTGCTGCACACGGGACATTTCCTGACACTGAACTCCTCCTGAAGCTGTAGAAAAAGGAGCGGTGCACGACTGAGGCCTGTTTTCTCAGCTGCTTCAAATTACCACTACAAAGTCCAACGGCGGGCTGCGGTGACTTTGAAATACTTTCCATTTTCAAACCTCCAGAGTGGTACATACTGCCGGGTAGGCACGGTGCCAACGTGAGGATCTCTCCCTCTGAAGACGGCGAGCGCAGATTCTGGAGGTTTGGGGAAGAAGACGGATGTGTCGAGCGATGGTTAAAATGTCTGACATGCTCGGAAACATTTCCTTTGTAAAGATTTAATGACACATGGAACGTTCATAAGAGTGTGTGGTGTGTTTTATGGCTCAGTAACGAGCAGGGAATTTTGTTCAAGCGTCATAACATATTTATGTGACATTAACATTAAATTCGGACATGTTTCTGAGCAGAGGGCAAAAGTTTGTACATCTAATAAACAGGACTGGGGAGGAACAGAAAGTGAGCGCAGAGTTGGACCATAGTGGTTCTTTACAAGATCAATTTACTTTTTATACTAATGATAAGCTGCATGACCATGGATCATATTAAAGGGGTCGTCCGTAGCTCATTGTTTTGGTTTTACGACCCACAGCTTCAAATTCCTGGTTACCATAACAACTTGAACGTCGTTAGTGACGCACCAATACGACTTTTTCAGTCCCATTTCCTGTGCATTAGGTATTGGCTAGTCTCTATATACAGACTCTACATTCACTGAATGTACCACGGAGATCTTGCCTCCGGAAGAAGAGCGGAAGAGCCCTGGTTTCCAGTTGTAGGCTGTTTGTAGTCCGCATGATATTAACCAATCACATTTGAGCCGGCTGCAGTTGTTGCCAGGTTAAACGGTCCGTGCGGTGAACTAACAAGGCGGAACATAATTGGCGTCACTGCAAACTCTGAATCCATCGCAATGGTTCAGCATATTTACTGATATATAAACAGAAGTCAGGAACGGAAATTCGCCTCCTCCGCCCAAATCAAACCGGAATGCCAAAAAATCGGGGGTCTGCCCCCAGAGGCTGTATCGCCATCTGCCAGAAGTCAAACGCCGAATACAGCCGATGGGTTCTGAGAATGGGTATCGGCCAATACTGAGCACCAATCAGATACCAGTGTTTAATTAATAAGCTGTATGACTCACTGTGTGAAAGGGACTGGGATCACTCTTTGACTTAAACAGTGCTTTCCTAACTTTGAAAAACAAAGTGAAGTGAAGGGCAAAAAACACATGAACTGATACTTTGGTTTCGTGGTGGAGACGAGGGTAAAACAGAACTGAAAAAAAAAACCTACTGTTTTCTTGGCAATTTTGTGTTTGTCACTCTACAGGTTGGATTCAACGGCCTTGACTCCCGTCGTGCTGAGTTTGAAAAACTTTCTGTATTTCAAAGTGGCTCATATGCATTACCCTGTAATGGTTTCAGACAAAAAATGTAAGTTAAATGGCATATTTTTGTAGAATTTGCACTTCTCCTTATCGTCCAGAGTACAGTGACAGCGAGCTAGCAAGAGGGTGAGGGGCCAGAAACAAAATATGAGTGTTGGTTCCACTTTCCTTATCTGGGTGACATTAGCGCAAGAAGAAAAAATAAAATAAAATAAAATAAAATTAAATTAAATTAAATTAAATAAATTTAAAAAAAAGACGCTACCAATTATTTTGAGATTTCACAATTTATTGTTAGAAGTTTTTTTTTATTCATAAAATTCTACTTCCTTGTATAAGCAATTTTTTGACTCTTGAAATATTGATTTAAGAAATGTTAATACCAATTGAGGTCTTTTTTCTGATTAATGAATTCAATGCCTTTTAAGACTATTTAAGGATCAGCAGGAGCCCTGAAATAAAAATGAGCATGAATTATAATCAAGTGTTAACCTTTTAAATGCAGCAAAAAATTGGTCAAAACATTAACTGGAATTAAACTGCAACTGCATCAAATGTAAAGATAACACGGTACACTACTGAATCACGATGAATCATAAATTGAAATTTCTCAATTGTAGGATCAATAAAGGTGTATCTTATCTTATCTAAATGCCAGTATGTGTATTCTGACATAAAAAAATGGAATTGAATTTGATTAGATCATCCCTATTGACACAGATAACCCATCCAGCTATTGGAGTCAGTATCTGCAGATATTCAATATTAGTATCGCAAGTATTTCACAAGAGTTACTGTGAAAAAGATCAAAGCTAACAACAGCTAAAGCTAACTTTTACTGTGTAGTACTTTTAATCTGAGCGCTGTTTGAGGTTACACCAACAACTAGAGCTGCACCTAATGGTTACTGTCATTAATGTTATTATTCAACAAATCATTTATCTTATAATGTATATTACATTATATATTTCATCATTTATAATATCTCGCAGCCTAAGATGACATTTTTAAATTACTCAAATTCAATTTTGCCTGAACAACAGAGCTGCAACTCATGATTATTTTCACAGACGGTTGATTATTATCTCCATTAATTGATTAGTTTGGTCTATAAAATGTCAGAAAATGGTAAAAAATGTTGATTAGTGTTTCACAAAACCAATGATAACGTCCTTAATTATCTTGTTTTGTCCACAACCCAAAGATATTCAGTTTACTGTAATGAAGGAGTAATGAAACCAGAAAAAAATGCACATTTAATAAGCTGGAATCTAATAATTTTGACTTTTTTTTCTTTAAAAAATACTCAAACTCATGAATCAATTAGCAAATTATTAGGTGATTAATGTCATAGTTGATAACTAATTGATTAATCAATGAAGATTTGCTGAACTATAGTCAAATATGTTCATTTACACTGATGTAAAAAAGAAAAAAGCAGCAATCTTCACGATGGAGGAGCTGGAACTAGTGAATGTTTGGCATTTTTGCTTGAAAAATAACTTCGATTAAATAAATGTGGATACATTTTCTGTCCATTAACTAATCGATTACTTGCTTCAGCTCTACCAACAGTTAACAGCAGGGTTTTATTAAAGATCTGCAGCAGTCAGGACCAGGCTGCATTCAGGGAGCATGGAGCTCTCTCTGAAGTTATGCACTGCAGTTAATCATAAGTCACGCTCAGCAGCTCACACAGGAGAAGTGGGAGTTTCCCCTGCAGTCACCAGTTCGTTCGTAAAACCTTGATTTAGGAGTGAAAACAATGATGAAATCATCTGGAATTTACTGTAAGCAGATCTGCCCCGATTCAAATCTCTCACACCCGCTTCACTTCTGAATAAACTCTCCGCTTGTCTGCACTGCAAATATGTGTGACCCCGTCCACTCAATGCAACCTGACCTCTTGTTTACCAGCGTCTGCATTCGCTGAGCAGTGAAAAGGAAAGCAGGACAAAAACTGTGAACCTCCAGCTAACGGGGACAGTCATGTCATGTTCCTGTCCTTTACGTACACACTCAGCGGGGTCAGCAGAGGTCAGGGCTCGCATTCAGCAACCTTTTACCTCTTGACCTCTAGACACCTCATTATTAGCTCTGCACACAGACTGGGAGGTCAGCACACACCAGTAAACACTGGAGTAAATCACCAGCTCATTGGACACTCATTCACTCCACTCGGCCTCCTCTCTGTCACAGTGAACGCTGCAGTCACTGGGTTTTAAAATGCTCAAGTAAGCTGCTTGTTTTTTAAAGGGACAGTTCACCACAAGATCAAAAACACATATTTTCCCTTTTACCTGTAGAGCTATTTATCAGTCTAGATAGTTTTGGTGTGAGTTGCCAAGTGTTGGAGATATCAGCCGTAGAGATGCCTGCCTTCTCTCCAATATAATGGAACCAGACGGCACTCAGCTTGTGGTGCTCAAAGCGCCAAAATGACCCAGTCACTCAAGATAATCCACAGACCTTATTGTGAGCAGTTAAATGTCGGTACTGTTTCCTGTCTACCAAACTACACCCACCAACCGTATGACCGCGCAGAAGGAGGTGTGTATCTACTCATGGACAAGAGGCTCATGCTCATGATAGTGCCAGATGTGAACTTTACTGGCGTCCTCTTTTGAGCTGTAATGTTAGCTAGCTCAGTGGTGCTTGCTGAGCTAGCAGTAGATGCACCCTTCCTTCTGCGCGGTCATACAGTTGTTTGTAGTTTGGTAGAAAGAAAATAGTTCCTACATGAAACTGCTCACAACAAGGTCTGTGGATTATCTTGAGTATTGAGATTTCTGGAAAGAGACATTGCTGTTGAGCTTTTCAAGTCAGTTCATCCACCACTTTTGTCCAGACTGAAATATCTCAACACCTACTGCCATTAAATTTTGTGTGGTCATTCATGGTCCCCGGATGATGAATCCTAACGACGTTAGTGACTCCCTGACTTTTTCCTCTAGTGCCACCAGCAGGTTAAACTTTCCACTTGTCCTGTAAAATATCTCAACATCTACGAGATCTATTGGCATCAACTTTGTTACAGATATTCATGGTGCCCAGACGATGAATCCTAACGACTCTGATGATCCCTGACTTTTAAAGGAGCGCCACTATGAGGTTGAAATTTGTGGTTTTGAGCGACATCTCTTGTTAACTATTAGACGGATTACCAGGAAATCATGCAGGAAAAATTTTTCTTTCTACGGAGAGTAAAGCATGCATCTACTGCTAGCTGAGGAGGACGCCATTAATGTAGTGTAGTTCAGTAGAAGAAAACATAAAACAAACTGTGATGACTTCTGGAAAGAGACATTGCTGTTTGAGTTTTTCGATGCATTTTTTTTTGCACTTTGAGCACAAGCTGAGTGCCATCTAGTTCCATTATTTTGGAGAGAAAACAGACATCTCTACAGCCGATATCTCCAACACTCTGCAACTCACACCAAAAAAATATGTAAAAAAAAAAAAAAAAAAACCTGTCTTTTTGTCTGGGGTGAACTGTCCCTTTAAAACTGATTTCAGCAGTAATAACTGTCTGCTGATGATTAGTAAAAACAAAATGTTTTTGTTGCAATTGCTGCCCTGAGAAAATGTACTAGGGACAGAGAGTCCTTCCTTACATGTATAAAAACAGAACAAATAACTGTAAAAAGAAAGAATAAAAAAAGAAACAGCTACTCTCCTAAGTACACTCAAAATTCCTTTTCCCCTTAAATCAGCACGGAGTTCATTTTACAGCCCTGTCCTCCTGATTCGCTGTAAAGGCCTCTGGGAGGCTGCAGCACACCCTCTCATATCACATCATTTAACGGTCTTTGAGGTCACAGCTGACTCCTATTGGGCTGTAATGGCTCTCCTGCTGAGCTTGGCCCGGGTCCCTGCTTTCGCTAGACCTTTGAAGTGCTCACACACACTTACGCCCAGCCTGAGCAGACGAGGAAGGGGTGTGTCTGGGCTGGTCCCTGCTGAAATAGCTCTCTGGGTTTCCGTACCCTCCAGGTACACCTGGCCTATTAGTCTCACAAATGAAAATGCGTGCCCTTTGACCTCCCGCTTTTGTTCGGTCTACACTCCCGTCTCGCAGGCACCTCAAGGAAGGCGGGAACTCTTGGTAGGGGACTGAGAAAGCGAAAGAGTTGGAGGCTTTACTGGAAGTAAGAGTAGTGTTAACCACGAGGTGGAGGATAATGAAAAACCTTGAAGTCAGAACAAGGGAAGAAGTAATGTGAGCAGCCCTCTGCACGGTCAGCTCTGTCAACACGAGCCCGAGCGCCTACGGGAATATGGCTGCATTTAAAAAAGGCAAAACAAAAGAGTTTTCTCTGTGGCCAGACAGGATGAGCGGCCCAGGAGTGAATTTACCTTTCAACCAGCACACAGCCAAGAAAAACAAGAGAAGAATAGCAATGAAGATTAATCTTTCATCAACATGATTATCTGCCAAACCAACACACTTCACTGAGCTTTTTGTCCCTGCATGTCACTCCTATAATAAAGTGTGAGCATCATGCTGCCTCCATACTGTAGACGTTATGTAATTTCAAAACAATACCATGTGCATGACATCGCAAGATTTGACATGGAGATGTATCTCATTTCATGCCTGTTTTTTTATTGAACATATAAATCCAAGCACATTTAAGGGGAGACACGACTGACACCATAGTTTCTTCATGTGCTGGGCAAGTTTGAGATGTCTTTTTTTAGACTAGCGCAAAGAAAACATCCAAAATACACAGCAGTGTTGCTTCACAGTGAGAGGCTCCAGCTCCCCGAGATAAGCGATGGTGTGAACGTCCAGTGTGTTGTTCAAAAATTACGAAGAAAAGGCTACAATAAATGATCAAAAAATCATGTACTGGGGATGCACACACATTTCCCACCTAACACTAAAACGCCAGAAATAAAATGATCAACACTAAGATATTTGGAAAACTGGAAAAACGCAACAGTGCAGCAGTGATGACTTGGGTCGGTCTCAACTTTCCACAATGACAAGACTGTCACAGTCAGCAGTTCATCTCATCTCCACTGGGTGTCCACACCATACAGGCTCACAAAAGGTGTGTCTGTGACAACCAATCACATCTGTTAAAAGAATGCATCATACCTAGCAACAGGATCAACCACACCTCCTCACTAAGGTCAAAGTTTCTGTCCCTTCCTTGCTCAGTGTTCCTCTGAGACCTTTCCTAAATCATTCCTAAGCTAGGACTCCTTACTAAATTTTTGAGGTGAAGTCAGGAGCTCTCTGAGTGTTCTCAGGATGTCTGTGAATATTGCTCCAGGCAGGGTGTAAAATTAACACCCGCCAAGCACCAGTGGCGGGTAAAAAATGAGTTTGGCGTGTAAAACAAAAACACACACCCACCAGTGGCTGATGGAAAATTTTGAATTGTATGTGGGTTTTTTATGTGCTGTGTCCAAGGACAGTTTTTGCTATGGGCAATGTGGGTGAGGGTCCTCCAAAAAAACCAAACAAACAAAAAAACGCTTGCCAGTTTTCTAGACTACTGCTCATTTCGACATCAAGTTAGTGGCCCCTATTATCACGTTTCAACCAGCAGCAGAAAGGAAAGGCGAATCCTGGCGGTTGTGGGTTGAACGGCGGTCACAGACAGGAATATGGTGGAGGCTCAATAGTGCTCTGCGGCGCAAGATAACGGCTTACCGGCGACAGAGAAGAAGAAGAAGGAGATGGTTCGCCCAGGGCGTAAAACTAGCCAGGCTGTGTCAGACTATTTTGACCCTCACGGCTTATTGTACATATGCCGGGAACACATGACGTCAGCTACCGGAACTTGTTTCCCGGGCATTCTATGGTAACTTCTGAGCAAGATGTAGCAACACATTTCTGCCGTGAAGCCACCACCAGAAAAGAGGAAAAACGAAGATTAACATGTTGGACTTGGACAAGAAGAACAGACAGTTAAACGGAGTACAAATGTCGCATGGCATTTTATTGAAAAACGGAAACTAGACGAGGCTGGCCAGCCACGGTCATGGCTGACCTACGATCCACACACCAACACGATGAGCTGCAGCCTTTGCCGCAAGCACGCCAAAGAAACACAGAGGACAGGGTTGGATTCTCCTAAAGTTGGATTTTCATACTAAAAACGTAAGGTAATTATTTTTCGTCAAATAAGGCACAATTTTTTTATTTGGCTGGTGAAAAATATGTTTGGCCGGTAAATTTTTGGAGGTCACTAGCCAATGGCAGATGAGGTAAAATGTTAATTTTACGCCCTGGGTCCAGGTGTTTGTCTAGCGGCATCCATTATCTTTTCCTCACCATAACCAAGTACTTTTGTTACCTCAACCTAACTGCTGACTCCTTCTTACTATCGACCCCCTCTTTGCCAAGATACAACACAAGAGACTGCCCCCGGCGTCTTTTTAGTGATGCCAGGGCCACAGGTCATACTAACATATAGCATGTTAAAGTTATACTATGCAGGACTTTCCCCCCCAAAAAATGACTCCTGCAAAAGTAATCCCTCCCAATCATCACTTACGACCCACTAGGAGTGTGTAGAGGTATACTATCTGCAGAGACTCTGTCCTCTGCCTGTATTTTCTTATTTTCTCCTTACTTTGCTGTGTTTGGAACGTTCGGGCACAGCACGCAGATGAGGTCCGGACTGTATAAATAGGTAGTGATCCAAGAAGAAGCTACAAAAAAATGGTGGACACAGTGCTTATTCCAAACAGTTACTGAAAATTCCTGCATAGCATACTTTAAAGAAATAAAAGTTAAATAGTCTTTGTTCTGGTTCATGAAACTAGGAAATTCTCAGATTCATGTTGTTTCATCTTTTCTTTTTCTAAAGACGCAGGGCAGGACAAGCAGAGTCAATAAAGACAGACGTGATTGACACACTAAGACATCAATAAAAGGCCTGTCTGTACAAACACATGTTCAGACCGACGTCATTTAAATCAGTGTTGACTGACTGAGCTGGTGCGTGTAGTAAGTGTGGGGACCACAACAACAACAGCTTTGGTCTTAACACGCAACCAGCTCTCAACAACGGAGGCACATTCAGTGTTTTGTGCAGCCGCTCATTCATCAGCGTGTAATTCAGAGAGTGACAGACTGAGAGGTCAGAGGGCACAAGTGTGTATGGCACTCCAGTCTCGGGTCACAAGCTGAGCCATGGAGGTTATGGAAACTGTGAAGCCATCAATGTGCCGATGCACATACATGGGTGTAAATGCTGGTTTGCAGGTGTAGGTGCACAGCGAGATCAAACTTCACACATTTGGACAATGGCTCTGTAACCTGGCTCAAGGTGCAGAGGAATATGCAGACTGTTATATAAGCGTCTGAGCAGCTTAATCACAGAAGGTTTTCTCCACACAGTTTCCTGTGTAAACACTGGGCTGTGTGAGCTCCAGACTCTGGTTTCAGCAGTTTACTGGCATCACTCACCGCTCACATGGAGCACAATAAGCAGAACAGACAGACTGTGAAGGGAGAGAAACACAACGAGGGGAAAAGGAAACCCAGAAAGCAGACACGGGGGAAGGTGTGGTTTGGAAAGAGACAACGAGGGCAGATTTTGTGCCCGGGCGATTGCAATGGAAACCTCTCTTTAACTGACAAATATGGTCAGACTGAGGTCAAATTCATAGGCCGCTGACCTGTGTGTGTCTGTGGGAAAGTCATTAGGAGGGAGTGGCATTAGGCTGAGCTGGCAGGGCCGAGCCGAGCCGAGCCTTGGCCCTCCCTCACACATCTCCGCCTGATGGGATTCGGCTCAGAGAGAGAATAAACTGAAGGCCTGGCTCGTTCAACACAAACCATTCGCTGGCAGGAAGGATGGATATGCAGGGAGCAAACCCAGCAGCCTTTTGAGTGGAAACAATGGAGAGGATCAAGCCACACTAGTTCCTGGTGGCTTCCACCACCGCCACGCCCAAACAGTCCCCAAACACACAAACTGTCCATGAGGAGAAAATACAACCGAGCAAACATGTTTAATTGGTGTGGGAAGGTTTTACATAAAGATTGAAGAGGAAAATATGTGTCACTGTGGGGACACGAACAAACCAGGAAACAGCTGCTGAAAATCGTGTGACTACCCTCTCTTCTCCCAGGACACACTGGGAGTGTACCTTTCTATTGTTAGCCTCTCTGACTCAGCACAATGCCGCAATACAAATATTCAATCACACACTGTTGGAGATGATTCTGCTAAAGAAGTGACCTGCTGTGTAACTGCCAGTGTGTGTGTGTGAACTGGCCTGAGCATAAAACAGAGAGGTGTGTGTTTACTCGTTAGCACAGCGGTGCAGAGAGCATCAATAAGCCGGAGTGTACGAGCTGAGCGAGTCACAGCCGGGCTGTAAGCGCCCATGCTGACTCCTCATAGCAACTCACGCCAGCAAAAAGGACCCTATTGTCTGTTTCAGTTTAAACTCCATGGAAATGGGCACATATGCACGAGACATGTGCACGAGAGAGGGTGTGCACTTTCACAGTTCATCATACCTCAGCTGTGGAAAGAAAACTCAAGTGTAGCCCTGCAGTGAACCATGAGTCCCCTGCAGATGTGAGTCTGAGCAACACGAGGAAACTAACCAAATGTACAAAAATAAATTAAAAAACAGTTATTTGTCTAAGTTTAAAAACACAGATTGGCTCCAGATGTACTGCACATATAAATCTAATTGGTACTTACCTATTGATCATCAGCAGAAAGCAGCAGGAAGTCAGGGGTGGACATGAAAAAGAAAGAAAGCAAACACATTGTTAGCTGATTGCAGCAGGACATCAGAAAAAAACCCATCTTGTTATAATTTAACAGTTTTTAATAGCTCAGATGGATCTCTAGAGAGCACACGAGCTGGGAAGTAGGAGGGTTGTTTTTCATTGCATTAGGAACATTTCTGCGTTACTGGTCCTCTGAGAAAATCTTATCATGCACCATATGTTGCAGACTGTCCCCAACAGGAACCAAACATCTTCACCTCACTCTAATCTCTGCGTGCGTGTTCCCTGGAGTGTTTCTCATTGACACGACTTTACAGATGCCAGACTCGGGCTCAGCTCATGTGTCGGCCGCCTCGCTCTGAATGCGGCTGTGTCCCGAGGGAGTACACTGAGTAAAATAAAGAAATGGTCCTGGGTAAAGGCCAAGGAAAGAAAGCAGGCCTGGCTCCTGAATGGCCCGCTGCCCCTGGAGGGCTCTCTCGTGTAAGTGCTTCATGAATGGCCGTCCTGAGGACTGGATGCCAATAAACATTGAGATCATGGCAGTCACTGGTTATTGTGCTGCGAGGGACAGACGCCGTCAAGCTGAAAGAGCAAATATTCTTTGTGGCTATGAAGTTGTAGCTAAAGAGCAGCTATGCCCTCTAGATTTGCTGCTCTGTCCTGTCTTTTCTTTAAAACCAACCAGTCGTCACTCCCTTACACTGTTCCCGTATTTTACTCATGTCTCTCTGGCTTCTTGTGTCCCGACTATGTGCACAACTGTACCACCACTAAATTGCAGTAGCAGCAGTTCGGTAATGATGGGTCCTCTTGTTATGGCATGATGTAAAATTAGTGGGTGCAGCCAATGACACGGCATCCACGACACACTCGGTTGGGTGTGTGGTGACAGTTTTACGCAAGTCGGAGCCCACGGGAATGTAGGCCAAACTTCTCTGTCCTTGCCAGACACAGGAGGACATCTCCAGCAAATATAAGGTGGAGTAAAGAGTCTATACAGTCTCACCAAATATCTCAAAGTGCACTGACTTTAAAGCTGTAGTTGTTAACGTTTATAAAAATACATTTTTGTCATATCTGATAAAATGGTCACTATATCCTGACGGTAGTATGTGAGACAGAAGATCTAGGGGAAAAAAAAAAACACGTTCTTCCTGTCCTCAGAGAACGGCAATTCAACTGTTGGCTAACCAGCATGTATGTTCTGCACTTGCGTGAGAGGAAACAACTCTCCACACCAGCAGATGGCAGTAGTCTGTAATCGTCGTTCATAAACGGAAACTGGAAGACCGTCTTGACGCTAGTTAGCCAGTTAGCATATTAATGACACAATCAAATGTTAAAAGAACACAAACAATCAGGAAACATTTCTACAAAAGAGCTCAATGGCTAAATAAAAATAATCTTACATTCCATAATAACTTTGTTTTGGTCTCTCTCCTTCCTGACTTAAGCTCTTTGTTTACTTTCCTCACTTCCATGTCTTAACTGCGCTAAGCTAAACTGCCAATCAGAGTGATTTCATTCACTGACATGCTGAATTGGCGGAAAAAAGCCAACTAGGACCAACTAGCACCTATGAGGGCCAACAGTGTGGGACACACTGCATTGAACCTTAACGGTTTTTGCAAGAATCCACCACCGCTTAACGAAAACAACCAATCAGAGCTGAGGAGTCTCCAACACAGCTGTCAATTACTGTTAATAAACTGTGGTCAAACTGTCAAACTCGGCAGCGCTGATCAAATTTCAATCAGGTTCTGTTACTGCATTGCCTGTTTCTTGCCTCAAAGGTTTTCAGAAACATATTTTAGTGTACAGTTTAGCTGTAAAATGAGAAAGCTTGCTCCAGCTGCCATGTTGAATAGTAGAAACCAAAACCAAGCACCACACACCAGCTGGAGCAAATATCCTGTCATTAGAAGCACTGAGAGAAGGTGGAAGAAAGTGATTACCTGTCTCGTGTACGACTGTCAGAATACAGGGAGAGTTTCAGGAAATATGACAAAAGATATTTTTACAAAAGTTACTGTAGCTTCAAAAAGTGAGTACGAGTGCTGAGTCATGAAGTTCTCAATGTGAGGTTCAAGAACAAAGGGGAAAAAAGCTACACCCGTCAAGCTTTCCATTCTCAAACGGCACATACTGTACGCACATTAAAGTTATATCAGAGCCAGATTTAAGATCAAATTCTTGGTTTTCCTCAGCATTTCAGCTGACGGCTGTCGATTTTGCTGGCTCAGGCGAAAACTGTCACTGGCAGATTTTATCAGTTGTAGCTGGCAAGCCAATTAAGCTAGTGTTAGCTTCATGAGTGGGTTGTAATTGCTGTCTCCAGCTGTTTTTTAATGTTTAAAGCTGGCTTGTTTTAAACAACCTCATGCCCACTACCTCAACGTGTGGTAGAATCCAAATCTCTGCAGTCCTGCTGCGCGTAGTTACAGCTGCTCAAACAACCCATACGCCAGAAGAAAATGTTGGCATTTTACATTTCTGCAAACCATGGATATGTTAAAATTGTACGTTTCATACGGGTCATATCAACGTTTATCAAGTGATGTAGCTCCAATTACACGTATATGAGCTGAATTGACATCTGGAGGTGGAGGGGATGTTGGATGGCGTGACATGGCAAGACGGCTACCAAACTGCAGACCACTGTTCAAGACCAATAAACAAAACTGGCTGCTTTTTAGGGCGATATCAGCTACATTTCCAGCAGCGATTGTAACATGAAAGTGGGCGTTTTTTTCAGTAATTGTACCACCAAATCTGGGTGGTTTTAGTGAGACATCAACAGCATTTCCAGCAGCTGTTGCACCACAAAACGGGGTGTTTTTTAAGAGACATCAGGAGAATTTCCAGCAGTGATTGTGCCCCCAAACTGGCTATTTTTAGTGAGACCTGAACGACATTTTCAGTGCTGACTGTGGCACCAAAACCGGGTGTTTTTTAGTGAGGCATTGGTGGCATTTCCAGCTGTGATTGTGCCACCAAAACTGGGTGTTTTTAGCAAGACATGAACAACATCCGCGACAATGATTGTTCTACCAAATCCAGGTGGTTTTAGTGAGACATCAGCAGCATTTCCAGTGATTGCACCACCAAACTGGTTGTTTTTTTTAGCAAGGTATCGGCAGCATTTCTAGTGGTGATTGTGTCCCCAAAACTGGGTGTTTTTTTAGGAACACGAACAACATCTGTGACAATGATTGCACCACAAAACTGGGTGTTTTTATAGACATCAGGAGAATTTCCAGCAGTGATTGTGCCACCAAACTGGTTGCTTCTTAGTGAGGTATTGGCTGCATTTCCAGTGTTTTTTTTTTTTTTTTAGTGAGACATCAATTGGCATTTCAAACGGAAAATGTGCCTCCAAAACGGTGTGTTTTTTAGTGAGATATCAAGAGAATTCCCAGCAATGATTATGAAACTAAACTGTTTTTTTTTTTAGCAAGACATTGGCGTCATTTAAAGTGTCAACTATGCCACCATAACAGGGCGTTTTGTTTTTGTGAGACATCGGAAGAATTTCCAGCAGTGTTTGTGCCATCAAACTGGGTGTTTAAAGCCAAAACATGACAATGACCAAGTAGTTTTTGTGCCTAAACATAACCACACATTAACCTGACTGGTGTAGAATGTGTCAACATATCTGCTACATAATAGCATACACATGTTACATATCTTTGGTTTGCAGAAATGCACAATGCCAACATTTATTCTGGTGATTGGGGTGGATAAACTTTGATTGGACAGTCACTGTTTGGGGCACCTGTGGTCATGGCTATGTTCCTTCTCAGCCCCCGGCCCCTTGACTACACATGCCAGAGGCTTTAACAAAAATCATTTCACAGAGGACAAACAGGGGAAACAATCAGCAATGTTTCAACTCGATTTGAAAGATTGATGTCAATGAAAATACCTACAGATCAGTGTAAAAGTCAACATGAGTGACATAAGAAAACAGACCGCTTACCAAAGCAAACATGAAGAAACAGGCAAACATAATTCAAAAGCACTTCATAAAACCTACAAACCGCCCACCTGACGACGTCACCGGAGGAAATTAACTGCACTGACTGCACATGCACACTCACATAAATCAGCCGGCCCTGAGGCCACAAGCAAAATGACTCTGAAGTTGTAACTACTAACCACTTTACAAAGATTTTTTGCTGCAGGTACATTCACCATGTTTTACCTAATCTTTAAAAAGCTGATATAACCATAAATCAATGTGACAAAGAATAAACAGTCACGTCTTTATTTATGTGGATTGAAGACTGTTTTCCCTCCCTGCTCAGAGTTTTGGGTGTGTGCTCTCCAGTCACTTTGGGTGGCTGCATACATGAGACCACCGGCGCACAGCAGAGGTGGTAAAGGGAAAAGTTATCTTCATCCAGTCAAGCTGTTTCTAATGGTGTCCAAATTCCACCAGATGGCTTTTCTCAGCAGATTGCAGACAGAAGCAGACCACAGGACGAGTCAGACTGAGGCTAAAACCGCCTTTACAAATCCCAAGATCACACTGAGAACAAATTTCTACTTCACTTTCTACACAGCTCATATCTACTTCAGATCCACTCGCAGCTCTGCAAAGTCAGCGTGAATGCTGAGATATACAATTACATTTTCCAGCAACGGCTCAGAAATTCCAAC
Organism: Epinephelus fuscoguttatus; assembly: GCF_011397635.1. NCBI lineage: Eukaryota > Metazoa > Chordata > Actinopteri > Perciformes > Serranidae > Epinephelus > Epinephelus fuscoguttatus. The sequence goes on from NC_064761.1 coordinate 39,387,949, forward strand.
TAAGACCAAGCTGTGAAGCGGAGTGTGTGTAGTAAAGATAATAAATGACCCTGAGTGAGGCCGGGCTGTTATCACTGATTCTGGAGTTTCTCAGTGGAAACTCTTCGATATATTTCCTGTAATTTTATGCAGGGTCTCAGCTTGACCAAAAACACAACCAAAACAGAAAGAAAAAAAAAAACAGGTTCATTTTCAGGAAGAGTAGGGCAATAATAATAACAAGCACGTTGGGCTCTTTCCCCTAAAGCACCTGTGGGAGCTGCAGCCAAGTAATAAAAACACACAAGCCCTTAAATCTGCTCTGCATCGCTCCCGAGGTCCCAACCCCGAAGAGCAAATCAGGGCTGAAAAATACAACATCTGTTTGCTGCATGTTGTTGCCACTGGTGCCCCAGACCCCGAGAGGTTTCTGTGAAACTATGGAATTTAAGTTCCCTACTCCTCTGCTGAAAGAAGAGGAGGATCCCCTCTACAGCTGAACAAACAGCTCTGGCAGCGTATAGGGGTTTGGTTGGGGAGGGTGTATCCGACAGAGAGGGAGGGGTGTGTGTGTGTGTGTGTGTGTGAAGGTGAGCCTCAACCTGACCTTTTGCACCTCAGCATATCAGCTGATAACATGCAAATATGACACGGAGACAGATACACACACTTTACTGGTGCTGACCTGAGTGCTTTGAAGCTTCGATCGTTGCCAAGGTAGCCAACATCTAAATCACAGACAAGGACAGTTAAACTTGGTGACAGTTTTGTGGCTCCAACTTGCTCTCGTCGAACATCAGTCACCAGCACTAATGACACTGGGACAGTTTGACCACATGTGAAAAAGTCAAGCACCTGGAGTAGTTTCAAGATTTGAAAGGTGACCCCATAAAAGTTGGGTGCCTGAAATTCTAGAAACTGGCATATTACAAATATACAACAAGCTCAGCAAGTCTGGAAACTCCAAGTAACAGCTCAGCCATCTTGCAAATTATTCATGTTTTCTAACTATTATGTTCACTAATGTTACTGCGACCTGCATGCTGACAGAGTGTCTAATTGTCACGTTATTTTTGATGCAAAACAATCCGACTTATCTCCTTGCCTCTCACTAAGCCATGGACTTAAACCAACAATGCATTGGTCTGTCTCTGAATAAACAGTGCATCTGTTGGGAACTATTTTCACCGGGGGATTAATTCACATGTGGCGCCCCGTTGAGTATTTTCAGCAGCAGGACGGTGTATGTGGGATTCATTCAAAATAAACTGCAGGATGTGTGTTCGTGTTAAAGCCTGGGTTTGAAAACACTTGTTGGAAACATGAAAAGACTGGAAACTGAGCGATGGTTACAGCTCGACTAGACCATTCAATTGGACTGCTGTCCTTGTCCTGGTATACAAGCACAGGAGGGGAATCAGTTTATTAAACGAAGCATGTCTGACTCCGCTACTATAGGTGGCGATATGCCCCGTTTCAGCTTGTTAGTACTGGACCTTTTTCCGGTTGATCTGTTACGTCACAGACCAAACAATCGTCAAACAAGTCAGCTACGGTTAGCTAGCACCTAACTGCTACCATGGTGGACAACTTTACAGGTCTGAACATTTCGTCTGTCCAAAAATGCTGTTGGACTTCCGGGTCAAAGGCTGGGGCGGAAACTGTGGAGCATGCTCAGAGCGCATCGGCCAATTTGGTCTGATTGACTGTATATATGCAGGAGACACATTATCTGGGTTAGGGTTAGTCCGACTTTGAGAAATTTAATTTAGTACGATTTCAGTTGGACTAACATGTTTACATTGTTATGATAGCTTTATAGGTAGTCTAAGGGGGCGATCACACAGAAATGAGACGCTAGAGACGCGGACGCTTCAAAGACGCTTGAAACGCTGGGAGCGCTTATTCAATGCGCACTAGCTACTGGTGTCTGACGCTCAAAAAGTTGAAAATATTTTAACTTTTCAGCGTCTATGCGCGTCTAAAAAGAAGCGTCTGGTGTCTAAAAAGACGCCAGAAAAACGCCCGTCTAAAAAGACACTTGAACGCCGGTCAGACGTGCCGTATCATAGGAAAGCAATGGTTTTACTGGCATCGCTCCCTAATGAGTGTCTTGTGGGTGTGGTTAAGGCAGGTGGTAACAGGCAGGGTCAGCACTGATGTCACACTTGGGGTTTGGTGGTATTGGCTCATTAGCCGCTAACAGCCGCACCTGGAGGGAGAGCTTGGGAGGCCTTTGAGCTGAGCGGGCACGCCAACGAGGGAGAAGCTGGAGGTAAGACATTCTGAAGACAAAAAAGACTAAGAAAGCATTCGACACACCACCAGGAATTATCCATGTAAATTCACATTCACTCCCAACAAAAAAAAAAAAAAGAGTGAGTTGGCTGACTACTCCAACGGAACAGCACCCAAAGGGTATCCAGCAGAGTCGTCTGGTCCGAGCAAGCAGTGGTCCAGTTTTAGTTGGACTAACACAATAAATTGCATTTCTCTGATGTCATGTCATGTAAACATACTATATGTTTTTATTGTTTTTGGACAACGACAGAGCTTCATAGCACAGATGAGGAAGATGTATCAGACAAAGATAATACTTGTTTATGAGATCAATGTCTTCTTGGCTTCGGTTTTTAAAGCATTCATTTATAGAAGGAAAAATATTTGAATATCATCTGACTCCTGTCCTTTAAACATAAACATAAACACGTATTCAGGGCCAAGTCTTATGATGTTTCAAATATAAACAATAACACATCAATTAATCCCAATGAAAACTATATTTAGGAAGATGAGTCATTTGATTTATCTTTCCAAGGAGCACTCGGAAAATATTCGGCAAGATATAAATCAGAGAGAACACAGAGACTACTGTGTGTTTATGAACAACACGGATATGACATTACTCATGTTGATTAATGGCTGATGATAAGTTTACAAAGAAATTAAAAAGATCGATGACATATAAATGTCCGCCCTCGAGGAACATGTGACGGGCCACCTGCCAGCTCCACGCTGTTGTAAATACTTCTCACAAGTATTAGAGGAGGTGTGGAGCCATAAACACTACGCAGTCGACTGTCATCAAATCTTCAAATCATATCAGAAGAGCAGCTCCCGTTACCGAGCACCCAACACTCCGCCGCAGCCACATGTATCAGTCGTACGCATTTCCACGAAGCTGCTGAGGCAGCGACTTTGGATCCATCAAGGCCTCCGGTGTTTGAGAGTGACGCTGTCAGTCTGTCTCACAGGGAAACTGAATCCCTCCCACAAACACCCGGGTCTCTTTTCAACATGGCCCCTGGCATCCTGGCTGCCTAAATATCAGAAGTCACCCTGAAGCCTGAGATTCAAGTCCTCCTGCAGCAGTGAACCTCATCTGAGCAGCTGCATTGTACTTTATAGAGAGAACATATTGAGTTTCCAGAGGTGGTTATTCCCATAGGGGTCGTGTTTCACCTGGAGTTAGATGTTCCTCTGCCTTTTCTTTACGGTTCTGACAAGCTGAGCTCCATCTGATCACGTGTATGTTTGAGGGACACACCTGCCTTCCTGATTTAGACAGACCCTTCGTTTACCATGTTCTGATCAGAGTGAAAACTCAGTGACAGGCAGCATCAATTTCTAAGTCCTTTCTCATCCACTTACAGACTCTACCTTCCCTATTAACCTCAAATTAACACCGTGATTGTCGTTGAAGTGGTTTTCATGTAAAGCACTGACTGATTTTTGGCCACTGCACAGCAGCAGAACAGCCTGTAAACAACACGCTGACATATTATCACTGTATAAGAATGATGACATGTTAGCAATCTGATGCCAGGTAACATTCATCTAGAGTCGTGTTTGTGGCCTCACCCAGTAATCTAAGCACAGTACTGACTGGAACTGTCCGAAATTGTCATAAAGAACTGATTAAAAATGTAAGAAACAGGTAATTAAAAAGGTAATTTTAAAGTGATTTAAAATATATCACCTTTAAAAATATGTTTTAAGAAAAATGTATTGTTCTTTATGTAAGTTTATTTTGATCTAGAGTAACAGGTCACATGACTAGAGTTCAGAGGTCGCACCTGTTGCATTATGGGCTTAGGCAGGGCGGCGGCCAACATGGCTACAAAGGAAGTACACACAGCCCCAAAAAAATAATATTCTGCATGGTCCAAGAGTAAGAGCACACGGTTATTGTCATTTTGAACCTTTATTTGGTTTTATATCTGATAATAATATTTGTTAAAGTGGCCTGTATGGACAATTCAATATATGTTACGCTGCGCAACTTTTTGAGGCCTGTCTATTGTCAGAAAACTCACATGAGAGACTATAGTTGGGCACGTCTAAATGCTGGACATTTGGTAAGAGACTCTAAAAGTGATAAAGAGATTTGTATCGCACACCTTGTTTTTATGTTTTTGTTTTTGTAGTTTTCACAGTGTCTGTGGAGGATCGAAGGATGGAAATAAAACTTGAAAAGACATCTGTATGATGTGTGGTCATTATTTTTACTTGGACCGCTGATGTTACACTGACTCTCCTTTTAGCTCTGTTTTGGTCCTCATCAACTCCAGCGATTATTTAGCGATTAAATTACAGTGATCAGACGTTTGTCCCAGTTTATACCAAAAAATATCTGTGTACACTAAAATGTCCCAGTTTATATCATTCATGGCCACATTTTCTCATTTTTCACCACAATTAAAACAGTAATAATAAGGGTGCTTTCACACCAGGATCATCCGGGGTACTCGGTTCAATTGGGCAGGGAAAGCCGAAAAATTTCACAGCTTCATTTGGTTCGGTTCACTTCTACTCTGCACTATTTTAAAGTGGACCAAACCGCTTGGAAAATGTCACGCAGTTACAACAGCTGCTCGTTTGGAGGCAGTATTGGGAAGAAGAAAACCCAGCTCATCAATTGGCACCAAACACCAAAATGCAATGCGTTCTACGTCACTTCCTCTCTTTGGTTCGCTGGATAGTCCGTTTGCATTTTCTACTGTAAGCGAACCGCACCAGAGTTCATTTGCAAGTGAACCAAGATCACCAATTTTCAAGCAGACCAGGGTTCACTCGTTCGGTCCGCACCAGTGTTGAATGAGCATTCACACCACTCCAAACGAACCGAACTAGCCGTGGAAGCGGACCAGGGTTCGTTTAAAGCGGACCAAATAGCGCCAGTGTGAATGTGTCCTTAGATTATACTTGTTTTCAGTGCTTCATCATGTTCTGTACTATTCGCGCCTTCCTTGGTAAAGTTTCTTTGTAAAATGCTGCCTTCTGCACACACTGCACGGGTACATTTTTGGTGGTCCGCCTCCAGGCGGGGCAAACGCTGGTGATAAGCATCTGAAACAGGCAGCTAAGGAGGGGGGCCTTTGCCTAATTTGAAATCATGGTCACCCTAGACTAAATACTCCACCACGTTCACCGGCTAGTCGCCAACTTTTTCTGTCTGCTGTTTGGTGCTTCATCATTTAAAGCTTACTCTAATCTATCCAGAGAGAGAAACGAGGAAATGAGCAGATTTGTTAATGAATTGAAGTGTGACTAATCTCAAGTTAAAAGGACAGGAAAAGTTTGCCTTGAACACATCACCATGGGGATGACAGTTGTTGTCAGAGAGTGGACTCATTCAGTCGCATTTTATTGGACAGCCAGATTTCAAAGGGACCAATATAGAGGAGAGATAATGTGTGTTTGTGTGTGTGAATGAAATGTGTGTATCTGTGTGTAAATAAAATGGAAGCTGCTCTCAGTGAGAAAGAGTTTCATAATGATTCCTCTGTGGAGGTCAGCCGACAAAGGATGATCCTTCATGCACAGAGAAGGCCGCAGTCAGAGAGGATCTGTGGACACGCACATCAAAGGTCGCCGTCGTGTTTATGTTTCATTTTTCTTTTATCTGCCGATCAGTCGCTCCCTCTCTCTATGATCTGAGGCTTTTTTACCTTATATAGATAACACTCAGGCCCACTCAGAGCACGCCTTCACAGGAGCCGAGGTTTGGAGGACGCTCCCAGGAATACTGCCTGTCGCTTCCCATAACATGAGGATAAAGTAGGCACAGGGGGCCAGTAAAAGGGGGGAGGGGGGCATCGACAAAAGGCAGAGAACTGGAGGGATCAGCAGGGAGAGTGGAATTTCTTCATTACTTTCCCCAACTTCTTAAGCTCTGCTCCGCATTATCGTTGTGCTCAAAGAAAGTCGCCACACTTGTCTGACCTCTCTGACTGAATGTGTGGGTGGCTCTGTGTGTCGTTCACACATTAACTCGGACGTGTAAACCATCACTTAGGCCGCTATAAATTCACATCTCTGGAGCGTACCGCATTTTGTTGACAAACAGCTGAATTCTAGTAAAACACACACTGTGTTATAATGAATTCCTTGGCTCCGGATTTAGTGCCGACTGGGCAGAGCCCGCGCTGCTCTGCAGCAGTCTAACCGCAGGTTTCTGCAGTACAGGCCCAGCCAGAGGGCAAACCATTACTGAAAGGAAGCCACAAGACCTCTAGAAGCCATGTCACAATATTGAGCTATTCTCACTTTCGACATCGTTCAAGATGTTCGGCTCTGAAAGCCTTCAGAGACGGGCAGTTTTATAAACAACACCAGAGACCACAAAGCAGCAAATGGTTTCTCTCTGAGGCAGGGATGAGCACAGTTCACCCTCTGACTGGGTTGTGGTTCAGGTTGAACCGTGTTGATGTTAGCCTTTTCCCAGATGGTTTCTGTTTCATCCACGCTGGTCCACGTCCGGCCAAGGAAACAAAGATCTGACCCCTCCCCGGTGATCTCTCTGATCACAGACTATTCCAGTTGTTACTGGAAGAGAGCAAACACTGGGACAGTGCTGCAGCCAGGAAACAACACATTACACAATCAGCGTGTACTGTTGCACTGTGTCCCTTTAAAACAAATCCACATGTCAACACAGCCTCCCGTTGTTTTACTGTGACTACGTTTCAATGAGTCAACACTTTGTGCAGTCTTACATCAATAATCAACAGCAAAATCCCCAAAGTAGCATTCAATAATTCACACAGAGACTTTCCAATCATCTGAACGAGCACCATTACGTATTAAATGCTTCCATATCCAACAGTGAAGAATCAGATATTAGAGCAGTTTAAGGTCTGGTAAAAACCACATAGGAAAATAGCTGTTAAAACATCCAAAGTGGTCACAAGCTTCCATATTTCTCTCACTAAAGTAAAGGCTGATTTATGGTACACTTCGCCTGTGTTGAGCAAAAAAGGGTGAAAGAGCTACACAAAGCAGTGAACAGGGGTCAATGAAAAATGGCTCCTTATGGATTGACGGAGGGAGGAACGGGCCTGTAGGCAGCTGTATATGCACAGACAGCTATGATGCAATCCACTACGTGTTACTGGAATTCCCCAGGAATTCCTGTTAAAGTCTCCAGTTTCAGGATTTTAACGTATGTGTTTTTGTGTCTGGGTGCACCTGTGTGTTCACGTGCTGAAGAATATCATGTGAGAGACGCACTCTCCGAACTTCATGAGCACTGTCGGACCTTGAAATGCTGTGATCAGCTATAAACTTTTCAGCTCCAGGTTCCTTCAAAGTACTTTTTATACTGTAATGGCAGCTTACAGTCTGTGTGGTAAAATATTGTTTGGTTTTGTGTGGAACAAAAGTTGCCATAGAGAAGAGCAAAATATGTAAACAAAAACTATGCAGGCGGTTCAGCAACACACATGAGAGCACAGAGTGGCATTCAAGTCACATCGAGGTCAGATGGTTGTCCAATATAGTACATGGGGAAAAACGTTGCTTTGTTATGGCACTAAATGTCATGGAACAACCTCGTCGCACATAAAAATGTTGGCATTGTACATTTGTTTCCTTAAGCACAAAAATACTTGGTTATGATTCGGAAAAAAATCATGTTTTGGCTTAAGATACCTGGTGTGGGGGGCACAGTCCTGGCAGGGAAAGCAGTGATGTCTTGGGAAAAAACAACTACTTCTCATGCCTCAAAAGCAGCTGGGATTTTTATCAACGAGTGGATAAAAAAGCTGCTTGAAAACAGTGACAGGAAGCTACAAAACACCCATGTCTGATGCCGACAAAGCTGCTGGAAATATGGCAATGACTCGCTACATCACAACCAGTCCGTGAAGATTCTCAGTCATCCGGGTCATGGTTATCGTAAGTGCGATATCGTAGGCAACTGGACTTGCTTGAGTTTCTTGAAGATGTTGACTGCTGCGGAGTCACAGACTTTAAACTCTGTGTGGGTGTGAACCCTGACGGAGTCGTTGAGGTCACATGTGAGCTATGAGTTTCAGGGTCGTGATTACCATGACCTGGATGACCGAGAATCTTCACCAACATGTTGCCAATCACTTTGGGAAGGGTGCCCTTTGACTGGTACGGGAATTCTTAATAACATCTAGGAAGCTGGCTGATTACAGGAACCACTTGCATTTCAGTCTGAGATGCAGGCAACACAGAATCCTCAATCGGGAAACCTCTTTCACAATCTCAAGCAAGTCCAGTTGCCTTCGATGTGGCACTCATGATAAATGACAACCAGTTTTGTTGTTTGCTGGGCTCAGTGTTCCCCGCCACCTCCTCATGACAAAGTCTGATTTTACATCACATCTATGACAGGTATGAAATGAATACATGTAATGTATTTGGGTTTTCGGAAACACGCAACGCCAACATTTTCTTCTGGCAACTGCACTGCATAGAAACCCTCTTTTCCACATTGCAGCTAATGGTGAACCAGATGATACTCTGATCCCAGCTGACTTAATTTAGTTGCTAAAAACGCCCCTGATGAAGGCAGAACATCATCATTGCTGGCATTTGCTCACTTTCATGCCTCACACGGACAAGTCTCGCACATTTGAATCCCCCCTCAGGCCAAGGTAAACTCTGCTCTGCCTTGTAGCGCTGCACCTCGCTCTGTTTCTAGGTTGTAGAGGATTACAAGCAGCCTTCAACACTATGAGGTTACAAAAGAAACGGATTAGGGTTATGTTCATCAATTAGGTGGATATTTCCTCAACGAGCTCACGCTCAGCAGCTCTCAGGTTTCAAACACACATACGACTTCCCAGAAAATGCCTCAGAAGTGGACACTCTCTGCCAAGAGACAATGAAGTCATCACAGACCCTGCCCCTCCTGACATGCTCACGTTATGTAACCAAAAGCCGGAGTAAAACTCACATGACATCAGCCCGGATGTGCGGCGGAGTTTAGACATCTAAACAACACTAAGGTCTTCTTCTGATCTCACTGTGAAATGTCAGCGGGTTATCAATAACAAGCTGACAGCTCATTATCAGCTGATTGATCGCCTATAAACGATTAATGGACTCAGATTAGGTTTCCTGTGCTTAAAGGCCCATTTTCCTGAGAGGAAAACCAAAAAGATTGATTGGTTATTTTAACAAGACCACGTTGATTATATTTGAAACCAGCAAAACCAAGATGAGACAGCAGCTCCATACGTGCATGTTTCCAGCTGCCTGACTCCTGCTTTACAACAGTTCAAATAAAAACACACTCTGAATAGGTAATCACGCTCTCTGGGGTACAAATACAGTATCATCTCTGCACGCTACTATTGGCCAGAAGTGCGTGGTCTGCTAGCCAATGGCGTTGCTCTGCATTGTTACTGAATGTGTGTGTGTGTGTGTGTGTGTGTGTTCAGTGCCCCTCGTCCCTCTGCTGTGGGGTGTGTGGGGGAGCAGGAGGGGTTGCTCATAACAGAGCCGACCTCAATACTGGAGCCAACCAAGCAAGATGATTTCATTGTCCTCTCCTTTCATTGCCCTTCCCCATTTAGGGACATAATTGTTAAGTAAACAGCTTCTACAGTAGCACGTCACACGAGCACTTTCACTACCAAACTGACTCCGCTGTGTCCATCTCTCTGCACAAACACACAGCGAGCACCATCAACAGATAATATCTCAAACAGAAACACTGTGAATCAGCATATTGTGCTCATATCTAGACTTTTTCCAAAGCAAACCATTCTGCAGACGAGCATCAGCGTTCATGTTTCAGTCTATCTGTAGTTACAGATTCACTCTCAGCACAAACACTGGGCCAGTATAAATACAAGCAGGCAGCTTTAGCTCAACTTGCCTGGCAACACAGCTCGGAGGATTTACTTGCTCCAGTCCAGACATCACGTGGAGCCTGACCGGAGTTTCCTTCTCTCCTCTCCCTCATGAAATCTCCTGCAACTTGTGTGAGAGAGCAACCTTACAGACTAAACTAAAGGCAGGTTCTGTAAAGTAGCAGCTAGGGCAATCTGGGTACAATTACACCCACCTTAATTTCAAAATGAGGTGTTTCTAACGGACAGCTGTAATTTTGACTGACCTTCCAGCTCGATATGATTGCTCACGTCTGCCACGATCCTATTGAGTGTTTATCCACTGTAACATCTAGTGTTTAAACTCATCTTGATGTATCACGTTACAGTTTTGTCCTAGTTTCTCTGCGATGTGCTCCACGCCCTTCAAGTCAAACTGTGCTCTGTGAAACTTATCTGTCACCAATGTAAGATACAGTCACATAGCTGTAACAGGAACATCTCAAATCGTCCATGAAACATGACGCATTGAGCGCCATTTTCTGTCACTTTATAGCCCATTAATCAAAAATTTTTTTTAGTTGCTACTGTAATTGAGACAACTTGAGCTGTAACATCTTGCAAACACTTCACACTCCAGTGAATATTGATACACTCTTATATAAGTGATTAAAGGAATACTACACCTCCAAAATTATCAATTGTTTATCAGTTACTCAGCCTGTGTTACACTGAATTCATGAAGGAAACTTTGTTTTTCTCACATCTCCACGCTTAACAAAGAATCCAAAAACAGAGAAAATGCTTGATGAATTTAAGTCATAGGGGTCCGCTTTTAACAACAGCAAAACTATATCAAAACATCAGTTTAAAAACTCTCACACAACTCCGGCAGTATAATCTAAGTCTTATTTCTCCAGTCGTATGCTCAGTACTTCCCAAACAGACGGAAACTGAACTGAAAGTGAAACTTATCTTAACAGAAACAGCAATGATACTTCACTGAACACAGGAGCTGCTGGTCTACCACTGCCTCAATCAGTAGTTTGTTTAGCCCCTTTAACACTGCCTGCTCAAGACGGGAATGTTGCGTCATTATTCTGCCTCGCCATTTTTTTTATTAAAGGTACAATCGCAGAAAGAGGGACAGAGCTGTCTTGCCTTTAAGCCTGCAACAAAGGTAAGAACAGCACCAAATCAATGTCTGTGTAGAATGAGACGCTTTGACAATATGTTATTTGTGCGATCCACCACTGAGAGATTTAAAAAGCAGCTAGCAGCAGTTAGCAGCTAACTCAAAGAAGAAGAACATGTTTGCAAATTTGCAAGACAGTGAGGTCCAGGAGCTCCCTACCCTCCAAGCAGAGCGCGAGATCAGCCACCACATGACAGTTGTTATTTCCATGTTGTGCCATTGTTATGGTTTATAAAGCGCTGTCACACTAGAGGCTGATGCTGTTGTGTTACACGTCACACTCATCACGTCTCTGTCAGCTCCAGGATACCAACATGCTGTCTAAAATTACACACCAGGACGCATGCTGCAGCAGTTGTTTGGGTCAGTGTAAAGAGGTGCTGTAAAGAAGGGACTGTGAAGCGCAACCTCTGTATAAAAACGGCTTTAGTGTTATTGTGTGACTTTGTGAATCCCAACTGGCCCTTTTTCAAACACAAAATACCAATCAAGGCAGTGGGAGACCAGCAGCTCCTCTGTTCAGCCATGTGGAATCCTGTTTCTGTCAATGGAATCTGTCTTTGACAAGAGCAAGTTTTCCTTTTTGTTCAGTTCCCTGTCAGGAAGGGTTTTCTGTTTGTGAAGCACTGAGCATACGGCGGGATAATGACTTATACTGCACTAGTTGTGTGAGGGTTTGTGAAAAGATGTTTTGATATAGCTTTGCTGTTGTGGAACGCAGTCGCCTCTGACTTCAGTTCATTTGGAGTCCTCATTCATGCAAGAAACATGCCTGAAAAGCAAAGTTTTTTCCACAAAACCAATGTAACACAAGGTGAGTAACTGTATGTAAATGGTCATTAGGGGGGTGAATTACTCCTAATTACTTCCTAATATTCCAGCTGTGTGCTTCATTAAGAAAGCTGTCACATATTTGCATGTATTCTTGAGGTATCGTAAAATCTAAAATGCTTTTCTTTGTGGCACGACATGGTTTTGTGGGGCAAAATGAGGCCAAGTGACTTAAATTTTCCATTCAATCTGTAACTGCAGTCTTGGTTTAAAGTAGTGGCAGCTCCAGTGCATCGCTGCAGACTCTGGGGAAAGGGTGATTTAAGAAAGGATCTACCAAACCCAAGGATTAGGCTTCTTTCAGAAGTAGCAGAGGGAGAAATGTGTACATGGTGTGAGAATGTGGGTGTGTGTGCGGGGGTTGGGCTGGGGGGGGTAAAAGATGTCCTTTCTCCACATGTGAAAGACCCCAGACTCAGCGGCCGCCACTCAGTTATGCGTGACCACCAGCCCCTCCCATTAAATGAGCTTTTATCTCGTGAGAGGACTCATTGGTTTGTTTGTGCGGTTGGTTTCGTCTTCACGGCCCTAAACAATATCTGTGAGCTCTTCACTTGGCTAATCAGTAACTGTAAATTAAACTCTAATTCCTCAGTTTCCGAGAGCCAACAGATTGGCAGACGTTCATTAATCTGCTTCCTGATGCCCCGGATTTTTTTACACTCAGCCAACACGCAAACACAAGAATAACTGCCAGTTATCAAATATTTACTGTGTGCACAGACTCCTCCGTCTCTCCTCGACTGTTCTGCGTTAGCCTTCTTGTGTGGTCAGGAGACTGCTCAAGAGAGCTGCAAGAATGCGAGTGGAGAGGAAAGCCAACAATGCTTTTAGAGCCACCAAAATCTTGTACACAAGCCACTCGTACAGTTCCTGTGGCTCCCTGTGTGCAGAGTAAGCTCCCTTTGAAGAGGAGACACAATAAGATAAGGGATTTTAATTGGCACAGTCACCTCCGAGGCTGAGTCGAGCCCTCATGGGAGGAGAAAAGATGGGCTGCACTAAAGAAGAAGAAAAAAACTTTACAGAAATTTGACATTCAGCAAGAAGTACAATATCTTTTTTCTACTTCTCTGACTAAGCAGTGGAGACAGTCCCATGTCTAGAAAATAAATGGCTTACACAGTGTGGGAATGATCCTGGGAAGTGACTGTGATTAGTCTGGCTCCACTGGGCATGATATCACAGCAGGGTGAACCTGGCTCAACAGGAACGCTCGCAGAGAGACGAGGAAGACGCAGGCAGAGAGGGAGAGAAGCCGAGGGAACATGCATGGTAATTTGGTCTCCACAGTCTGACAGTGATTTCTAGGATGGTAATCACATCAACTCTGCAGCTGAGGCAGAGTGACATCACTGAGAGCTGCAAGTTTATCCCGCCCTGGCAGGCCCCACTGGAAATCCAATAGCAGCGAACGAGTCTGTGGGTCCAGAGCTTCGCTGCAGCTCTGCAGAACCTCTAATCATGAACAAGAGGATTGTGAGATATGAAGTAATATGCTGAAGGCGTTAAACAGCAGCCCGCTTAGTGCTAACAGATCATAACATCACTGCTGACGCCATCCTGGTTATTAAGAATTAAAGTTATCCCTACAGTAGGTCAGGTTTGAAATCATACAGTACGTTCAGACACTGGAGGAATAATCTTTAATATTAAAGGAAGAGTTCAACAGTTTTACAAATTCTTTTCTTGCTGAGAAACTTGAGAATATTGATACCGCACTGCTATATGAGCCACAGACTGTGTAGAAGAAGTGGTGATGTCACACAATGGTTTGTGGACTGCCTTTGTGAAACCTCGAGTTTGGCATTTGGGCCGTCACAATCTTGTTTTGCGAAGTCAGAAGTGACCATATTTGGATGAGAAGAGGGGTGGATCTGATACAGGACCCGAGGCCACTGCTGTGTTAGCGACTTGTCAATCATGAAGTAGCCGAGCCCTAAAGCAGTGGTTTCCAAACTGGTCCAGCCACGGGTCCAGGTCTCTCCTTAGACATCAGCTCCAGGTCCACATAGTTTAATATATTCAGCATCATACTTCTGTTGGCCATGACGTTGAGCTACTTTGCTGTCTCTGTCCGGTAGCTGTCTTTACAGCAGGAAACAGCACTTCAAAATAAAAGCTCTCTGCTGGAAATTCACTGTACTTAAAAATTAAGTTATTTTTTTCCATTCAGAATAGACCTGTGTCACTGTTTCGTCACTACTACAAATGCTGTAGCCAGTATCTCACTATCACTATCCTCATTCATATCTTAAGAAGCTACAAATTATATTCAGCCACAAAATAAGCCTGAAAAGCTGAAGATCAGAACAGAAGTACAGAGAGTTGTTGCATAGAGATGATACCCCATCTCATCTAGTTGCCATGATGGGAAACAGCAGGCTTTTAGAACGTTGCAGAACAGCGCACTACAGGAAGTTGCATGTTTCAACTCGTCTCGTTGCAACTGGGCTTAAGCTTTAAGCCCAGTCAAGACCAAAGATTTGTGATGAGAGAAAGAAACTTGCAAATACCTATAATGTGCCAGTCTGTGGCAAAATCACTTTACACCAACGCATCTAGACGAGACTATGTATCGTCTAGACGACTATCAGTGCTTTTGTTCTACCTTCTGGCTTTTCAGGTACAAGTAACAACTTTAGAGGTCTTTGCTTCTTTTTTTTGAGTGTGTGTGTTTGACATTAGTACATACAGCCGCAGTAGCAGCAGTGAGCCATCATCTGAGGTCCACACGTGACGACTGAGGTGGGCCTGGTCACACTGCGGCAACTTTCCCCTACAGTGTTCTAAAAAGGTTTCATCTTGAACCTGTGGTGTGGACTGGACTTTACAGGTGCTGGTAGGCGCATTTTGGTACTTTTGACTTACTGACCTGAGAGTGTTAACCTAACTCTTGGTATAAAAGCAACTTGGCATATTTTCCAAAACATCTAAATATTCCCTCAAGCTCGGCACGGTGGACGCAGTGGTTAGCATTGTTGCCTCACAGCAAGAGGGTTCCTGGGTTGAACTCAGGGTGGGGGAGCCCTTCTGTGTGGACTTTGCCTGTCACCAAGGGTTTCCTGCGGGTACTCCGGCTTCCCCCCACAGTCCAAAGACATGCAGGTTAATTAGGTGTGAATGTGAGTGTGAATGGTTGTCTGTCTCCATGTGTCAGCCCTGTGACTGAATGAATTCCTTCAAGTTTGTCTGCTTATATGAGAGATTGGTAGAAGTTATTCAGCTGAGAAAGAACCACTGTTTTCTTAAGATCAGTTAAAATCATACTTTCACTCTACTAGAATCAATATTTTTAAGGTGGAAAAAATATTTAAATGAGCCACCAGTTATCGAGGTACAAACAGGCCTGTGTCTCAGTGCAAGTTGGCAGCTATTTGAATAAAACGTGATTAAAAGGTGGCTTGGGTCAGCGACATCAGCCAACAACACACCAGATGTCACCCGCGCCTGTTTGGGGAGGAGCTTGTGATTGAATATTAATGAGAAGAAAGAGGGCTTTTCCACATGCTTTGTGTTTGCCCCAGTCAGGGTCACCAGCAGTGACACCAAACTTCACAGGGACAGAAGTGTGTCACCTCACACAGGATCCCCTTTAACCAGGAGATTAGGGGCGACCAGTGTGCCAGATTAAAGAGATCTGTCTGAGGTCAGGTAAATACCCTATGTTTTATTGTCATTAATAGAAAGAGCCTCTATTGTATGTCAAAGTGTAGCTGCAGTTCAGTGATGTTACACAATTGCTGGACGCAGCATCTCACTTCAGGAGAGTGAAGAGGATGACACAATTTAGGAGAGAGTGAATCTACTCTGAATAACCTCACTGTTTTTCATTCCGCATGCTGCTGCTAAAAAGTCTGTAAGAGCTGCTTTAAAACTATGACCACAATTTTAAAGAAATCTACTGTTTAAATACAACAGATACAGTGATCCTGGAGTACAAAGTGGTGATGATACACCGCACTAAATCAACACCTCCTGCAAGCCAAAATGGCTCTGAGCCCAAAATCCTGATGAGCAACAGGATGGATGGAATTGATGTACGGCATCTGTGAGACTGAGGTTAAATGTGGGGCTGCAGATGTTGCTGGCAAGATGCTGCCTCGAGCCAAATCTGCAGAAAGCTACTGCTCTCATCTGTTTCATGAATGGTTTCATTGAAGGTTCATCCCCAGACCACAAAGGGTGGTGAAAAGTAAAATAGTGTGATAATCTCTCCTTTCCGAACCTAGTGCTTTTGGCTACCTTCACATTACAGGGCTTCATGCTCAAGGAAGTTTTTTCTCCCAGATTTGATTATTCTGCACAGACGGTTCACCCATATCTGACATCACTGACTACGTTTACAAGCACAAATATTCCAGTTTAATCTGAAAAAGACAATATTCCTAATACAAACTGTGATTAAAAAAACCCTAGTTGAGACACATATTCCAAGTCTCCTTTCCAAAGAATGCCACGAAAAACCAAATAATGCCAGAGTATCCCACGAATTCAGAATATCCAAACAGAATATGCTGTTTACATGACTCTTATTAAATTCAGAATATTGCCATACTCAAAATGATAGCGGAACATTAGTGTGCATGTAAATGGATCCCTGAAATGCCTCACATGCAACCAATGACATTACACACATGCGTGCTCATCACATTTGCAAGACAGGCATTCGTTAGGCTGAGTTAGGATCCGTGGGGCCGCAATGTGGAGGGTTTCAAAGAGAAACAGTTCCACTAAAACTTTAGGATGTCCAGTTCTACATTCCCATATCTCTGTCAGCGCCTCACGACAACGCCGTCACAGCAGGACTCAAATGTAGGCAAGCTGACCCCGTCAGAAAGCATCTGGACGTCGGGCTCTATTGGCTGGCGACTGCAGCAGCCTACTGTAGCAGTGGTATGGCTTCAGCAGGCTTCTGTAGTTTCAACGGATCGCTCCAGGAAAAGATTTTGGGATATGAAATACCGATTGATGTCAAGGTCTGTTTATAGCCAGCAAGAAAGTGATTACAAAGAACTGGTACAAATCTAAGGTTCCAAGCCTTAAACAATGACTGGACATAATCATGAAGATATTTATGCTGGAAAAGATGACTTTGTCTCTGAGGTCTAGAGGAGCAATAGTCCTTAGAAAATGGAAGAAATGGACTGTCTTTCTTTCAGAGGCAGCTTTGTTGTGCATGTCAGGACAATGAAAGGACACTTGACTCATGATTACTCAACTGGTGTGCCCCCACACAACGTTCTCTGTGGTGTTTCAGTTTTGTCTAAACATCTAAAAATACTTCAAATAAAGAGTTAAAAAACAACCAATGCATAGGGTCCATACTAACAATGAACATGCAGACAAAAGTCAAAAATGGTGTGTGCCAAAAAATATTTAACAATTTCTATAATCAGGCTTCCACCTTACAATCTGCATCGCCAGTTTCTCCAAAATATTTGTAAGCTTGGGTCAAAGTTTGTCCCATCAAGTCAGTCTTATAGTCACAACTTTTGTGCGAAAGGTGGCGTATGCCTCTTTCAGGCCTCGTTTATTGCATACGCAATGTTTATTAATGAGACCCCAGATGTGCATTGGATTTAGGACCACATATGAAACTTGCCCAGATCTGACTGGAAAAAAATCTGATTTCTGTGTTCCCACTGCTCTGTAAAAATCTGATCTGTGTCATGAACACATCTGGACCACATATGCTTATAATCTGAATGCAGATTTTGATTGAAGCACAAGCTAACACATTAAATGTGTTGTATGCAATCTGATCTGAAAGGACAATAACTGTGAAATAGTGGTTGATACCAAAGGAAAGTATTTGGTTACTGCAGTGTTGGATCCATCAAATGTTTCCCCGTTTGTCTCCACGTGAAGTGCAGCGTGTTGGGAGCGCTTGTATGACATGTCGAGAACTTTTTGAAGGTCGTAGTGAGGTTTGCTACTCTGGTTCACCTTGCATAACTCCTGACGTCAGGACTTTAACTTGCCTTCATCTGATCTGCGTGTGTGCGTGCGTGCTGAACTTCAAGTGTATTTAGGAACAATGAGTAATCGGGATGTAGACAGGTCCCTCTGGAGGCTCTCTACAGTTTGTTTATGGAAGGAAATGAGGTCTCGGTGGATTGTGGTTTAGGCTTGTCACTCTCTTTGGTGTGAAAACAGTGTATTTGTGGTGTGATATCCGACAAGAAACATGAGCAAAACGACAGAATGGCACCTCCAGTTTCCTCTGTCAGCTCTGTGACCTTGCAGAGAGTAAAAGTCCAGATGGACAGGTCACATCTGTGCTCAGAGGAATGTATCCTCCATCACCCCTATATTCCTCCACCCTGAGGGCTTTGGGAATGTCAAGACTGTAAGGTTATTCTCTCCGTTCCGTCAACTCCACGTTCTGACTTTTTGGACTCACGCTGATGACCGTGACCAACACAAGCCATGTGGTGTGACAGCAGCAATGTGGGCCTTTGCTTTGAGCGACAACAAAAACAAGTCTGCAGAGATTAGTAGACAAAAAAAGGGTGGATGACGAGAATGACACAACCCAAAAAACAAACGGGTCTCAAGCTACTTATTTGGATGAATCCCATGGCGTCATAAAAGACAGATTAAATAAAACATCATAATCCAGGGGATCAGGGGAATATGCAAATTCATTGCAGTGACTCATCTGTTACACAGAAGCTCTACCTAAAAAAACAGATTTTAAAATGAGGATTCACACTTTACAGAGCGTCCTCACATTTTCCTTACTTCTGTGTGAAATTCCGACGACTGAGCCCTGACCTCATTCCTGACATCTTATCATAAAACATCCTGTCTCTTCTGAAGGTCTGCTGAAAAGGTCCTTTGTGTCAGTGATGAGCGCCCCTCCCACAGACATCCCTCCATGTCAACATAAGCAACACGATTACAACACCAGCCACCAACAATCCCCACTGTCACCACTCGCCAATTAAATCCACTGAAACACCACAACTAATGCAACACTAATAACTCTAAATCATGTTCAGTTTGCTCCACTTACACACCCATCAACAGACGCCGGCAAGTGTGAGTCAATAAACAGAAAAAAAAACGTACGACTGCATGAATCATGCTGCAGCTGCCAAACAGACCGATTTTTATTCGATCTGAGAGAAGGGTGGATTTCTCCACATTGTGATGAAGCAAATGAGGCTATAAAATCTGCTGTAAACCCATTACCATTCTTCATCGCCCCCATAAATCAGGACTTTTGTGGTTATGTGTGAACAGGGATAATCAGTGGATCCATATAAGCTAGGCATCCAAGTTTGGGTTTACTGCTGCCATGGTAACAGTCATACCAAGCCAAGACACCTCTGGTCAGAGTGAAGTCTGCTTTCTAATGTATGTGTAAAACTCATGGAGGAAGTACTGCACATGACAGCACCATGCAGACATTTGGAAAGACAAACGGATGAGCGGACAGCTGCTCCAGGATGCTGTGATCGCACCATATTAACACAGATTGAACCAATCCCTGTGCATTCAGCTCGACCTTGCAGTTTTGTCCAGTCACCGCAACTTTTCTGCAAATTCTACCAATAATCATAGTTTGCCGTGAGTTTTACCAGTCATAGAAGTCCCCTGGATAAAATCCCCAACCTTACTTTCTTAGGCTCTTTTACACTACTTGTTCAAGGCAGGAATGTCATGCTGTTATTCTGCTTTCTCTATAAAAGGTACAAATGCGGAATTGGGGACAGAGTTTCCTTGCCTTGACGACATGGTATGTGTGCGACCCATCCTTGGATATCTTAAAAACAGCTTGTAGCAGTTAGCAGCTAACTCACAGAAGAAGAACAGTAACCGAAAATGTCCGCAAACTGTGGAGACAATGAGGTCCGGAAGCTCCCTAGCCTTGGAGCAGAGGGCAAGATCAGCCGCTGTATAACAGTGATGGTAAATGATTGTTATGTTACGCCATTGTTATCGGTTAGAAAGTGCTGCTGACTCATATGTTATCTGCCACACTTGACGCCAACGCTGAAGAGTTACATGTCATGCATGTCACGCCTCTTTAACTTCCAGGATGATGCATGCTGTCTAGGATCCTGAACGTTGTTTTGCCAGTGTAAAATGCAACAGCAGGGTAAAGAAGAGATTTCGGGGAGTTTTTGCAGCCCTATAACGTGACCTCTGTGTGAAAGGGCTCATTTTTCTGGTTGTGCAGACATTTGGGGCTCAAAGCTACCAACAAAAATTGCTGCTAAAGACCGTGCAAGGTTAATTCTCTGATGCATGAAAGCGGGGGTAAACTGGCAGTTCACCACCACAAAACACACCAACTGAATGGCTGTTGCACCCACAAGGTGAGGTGAGTTAGATTAAATATGCAGACTCAGAATGGTGCAATTTCCCACAATTCATTTAAAAAAAAGAAAGCATTGAAACATTGTGGCAGGCCCTGCAATTTCTTTTTAGAAAAGCTGCCTTGACCTCAGGCCTTTTTTGCCACCACATCTAGTCTTTACAAATGAGTCCTGGTGTTTTTTGTGATTATCCTGCAACCTTCTACTGACACATTCCTCACTAGAGCAGATCTTTTTTCATTTTGCAGCCATTCCTAAATGTCATCTCAACTGTAAACTAGACATCGACCAGATCAAATGTTTCCGGAACATGCTCAACCGGCTTTGGTTTGCATAGACAAAAAGTTTCTGCAAGAGCCAAAAAGCAAATAGCCACAATGTGTTTCACTTGCGGCTCCAACAACCGAGAGGCTGATGTGTACGAGCTATCGCCTTATTACTGAAAATAACAAACTCTTGTGAAAGAGAGTGATAGGCAGAATGAAAACACTGACGGCATGCCCAACACTGAGAACAAGCAGATTGCTTCATCTTTTTGCATCTCAACCTTCATTTCCCCTTGAATCACTTCTGAGCTTCTTTCGTGAAGCTGTGGGGATGACACCTGGTCCAAATTAAACTGCGCTATAATACAATGAGTGTGGATGTTTTCACAATGGGTAGCCACAGTGGGAATCAAACCCCTGACCCTGGGTCAATGCCATCACCACTGAGAAACAAAGGCCCGTGTAGAACGTATACATTTCACAGATGGAGAATGAGGAGGCAGCTGCCCAGACGCCTTTCAAACAAGAAGCTTGGCATAGTTCTTACTTATGGCATGACTGGCTGCGCATGACATCATCGAACAGCCATGTTTCCCTGTGTGTAGCTATTAGAACAGCATTGTTGTCTGTTGAGAGGAGTGTGATGCCTCAAGCCTTTAACATAATAGAAGCACTGAGATGGGTTGAGTACGGATGGAGGAATGAATGACGGGCTAAACCCTGAATTAACTCTGAAATGTTAATGGCTCTTATAGTCTGAGTTATGTTCAAGCTTTCATTGTCACAACTGTTCGGCATGAAATCTGATTTGGCTTTGCATGTAGTGCAACATGATATGATCAAAAGAAAGTGGAAGCTTCAGTTGAGCGTTTCGGCTACCTCCCAACATCTTGAAGAAATTTTATCCAACAATATATTTCAGTTAAACCTTAAGTTCACTGGTTGTTATTGGGAATATCCTGTTCTACGGACAAAAACATGGATGAGGAATGACAATGGAATGAATCAGTGATTAAAGTCCGTACAATGTTACAGTACTAACTGAAGATATATAGCTGAAGTGACGTATCTCGTGAGCATTTTAATTAGGACGTAGCCTCTATCATTTAAAGTCAAAGTCGCCCTGAGACATTTCCTGAGACTGCTCCTCTCCCTCACATGAAGTCATAAATTAAAAGGTGTTTCACGGATGAGGAGGAAGAGAGGTAAATCACTCCTGGATACCTTCGCCTTGGATCATTCCCAACATCTCAGATTTCTGAAGTATTCTCGTGACAGAGGTCATGAAAACAAAAGCTGTGGGAAGAGGAACCAGTCAAGTGATTATTGTGCAATAGCTCAGTATTCAACCTGACGCCAAGACACACTCTTACAAAACACTATCTGTGCTCAGTGATCACAGTGATGACGAGATTCATCTCACAGTCTTATCGTTCTGTCTTCCCACCCTAATAAATAACCAGACATGACGCCTTGCACATCAGCTGCTCACACTGAGTACAGCAGCCTCGACAGTCTGAGTCTGTTACTTTAAACTCTCACTAACCGGCCGACACTTCGTTAATAAGATCAGGATCGATGCTCCTTTAACTTGCAGACCCCCTGAGGAGTAGGGACAGGAGGGTCCATTTGTACACATGCCATGTGCATCTGAACCCTCGATTTCTTCTTCATGAGGCACTTGTTTAATGCACAACTGACAAAGCAAGACAGAAGGTGTATTTTCTAGGTGTTAATGCGCCACTAGAAACATTCTCCAGGGCTCCTACAGCTTAATGCAAGTTAGATTTAAGACTTTAATGCCACTTGGATAGTTGTTGGTTCAACTATCCTGATCTATGTGATGTTACCAGAGGAGTTCCGTAAATTATTTCTAAAAAACAGATGTTACCAATTATTTTGAGATTTTACAATGCAACATCAGAAGAAAGTAATTCATAAATGTCTTGACAGTTTTTAGACATTTGAAAGAGTGATATAAGACTTTTTTATAGTGCTTAAGTCCTTAAATGTCTTGCTTTGTCCCCTAGCCAAAGATTTTAAGTTCACTGTCATAAGGAAGTAAAGAAACCACAATGTCTTGGGAATTTTGACTTTTTCCTGAAAAAAATTTCTCGAAATGATTAAGTTATCATCAAATTAGATGGCAACCAATTTAATAGTTGACAATTGATTGATTAATAGTTGCAGCTCTAATGCACAGCTGACAGGGTGAGATAGAAAGTGAAGTGTATTTTCTAGGTAAATTAAATTTAAAGGTATACTACGCTGGATTGTTGGTTAGTGTAAGTGAAAGTGTTTTTATTCAGCACTGTGTGTCTTGTAGGGACGCAGGATATTGGATTTTTTTGCCAATACCCGATATGCCGATATGTAACATCTCATGTCACTGATAACCGATACAGATATCAATATATCCACTTTTTTCCCTGCCTAATTTAAGTGATCATCATGTCTCTTCTGTAGTACAGCACCGGACTGTACCGATGACATACCAATGTTGTCAGCATGTTGGCCGACTCCGCTAGCAGTCCATTTGAAAGCCCTTATCAGCTGATACTAATGACATGCTGATATTATCATGCATCCCTAGCCTCTTGGATGCCTGCTGCTTACACCTGGCACCTGGTTGCTACCTTTTTATTAAGTCCAGACCTCACCTAAGCGCTGGGGGGGTACACGCCCATTAACGTCCTGAACACAGAAAACAAGAAGACAGTAAGACAATACAGAGAGAGGGCAGAGTCTCTGCAGGAAAATACACACTTCTACTGGGTCATAAGTGATTAGAGGGATTACCTTGGTATGAGTCTACACATTGTTTTTAGGAAAATCCTGCACAGTATATCTTTGATGAGAGGTTAATTCCCTCCTTCCTCTGTGTATAAAGTATTTTCTGCACTTTCTCCTATCTGCCAGAGTACTACGTTTCACTCTGGCAGCCCTACAGCTCGAGCACACAGATCACTCTTTGGCCGAGCACCAACATCAACAACAATCAAGAAACAAGGAACGCCAAATAGGGTGTGGGAATGTGTGCTTCATACGGACAAGAGCGATGCTTGCCGCAAAAAATTAAAGCAGCAAAAGAAACAAAACTTTCTGGACCTCTGTTAATCATTACCATTTCTCTTGAATACCCTCTTCTTAAAGCCTGACTTTCAACACAGAGCCGCCATAAAAAGACACAACAAAAGGCAGCACGAGTGCCATTGAAGGACAAATGCCCTACAAACAAAAAGCCTACACAGCTACAATTGAGGCTTGACTCTCCGAACCCAGCCTCTTAAACAGGAGATAAATAAATGTCAGTGACGGGGTGAATGACTTGGTCAGAGCCCGACAAAGCCTGTGCGTCTTGTAATTCCTTGATGTGGATAAAGCAACAGTGGTGCGATGCAAAGATCAGGGCAGTGTGCCCCTCCCCGTGTCCTGCAGTCCTCAGACTGTGTTTAAACCAAGAGATCAGACACCCGTAATCTCCATTGTCCCGTCCTGGGTAGACGACAGGGTCCTACCATGGCCCACTTTAACAAGCAGGGCCATCTGCAGAGTCACAGATGGTCCCGGCCATGTCTCACACAGGTTCCCACATTTAGATAACCTGATATGAGCTGGTTTACTAAGATGAAACACACACACACACACACACACACACACACACACAGTGAGAGCAAAGAAAAGCAGAGAAACTGTTGCTGCTTTTGATAAGCCATCGTAATCTGCCTCGGTATGCAGTTTATTATGTTTTTAAGTCCAGAATAACACAGCAGCTCTGTTTCACACCGTATCTACACACCTACATCACAGCTCTCCGTCTACAACCTTCTGAAACATGCTGCATATGCTTTTGATTACAATGTGTTATTCTCTTCTGTCAGAATGAACGAGTGTTTGATCTACCTTTATGCACTCCCTGCAGCACTGCACCTCTGAAAACACACATTCAAAATAAAGCTTAGCACAGCTCGCCCACCTCACGGTACACCCTGTTCAAACTAACATGAAGGTTCACTGGCAAAATAAAAAACAACGTCTTTATGACAGGAATGAATAGACATCATCAAGGTGATGAATGAGGCGTTTCTGTCACAAGCTGGTGCCACCGTGGCGTTTAGTTTGAGAGTGAACAAACAGAGGGGCAATAAAACAGAGAATGAGACTTTAAGGGCACATGTAGTGAAAGAATTCAAATCAATGGACATAAATGTGTCCTGCCAAATGGGTCCAACTGGGACATTTCTTCCTTTAGACAGAGTGCTGCCGAGGTAACAGTCCAAACACTAAGTGAATGGGGAGACTTCCTACTGACAACCTCATTCAAACATGTCCCGTGACTGAGATTTCTGTCACTGATTGGCTGCTGGACGCCACGATCCCAGCATGGGAGCCGTGACCTTGACCTAACGTTGAGGTGAAGACGGGAGGCAGGGAGACTCTGAGCTCTGATGGGCGAGTGCGGCCTGGCTTTGTGTCCCTCAATGAAGAGGTAATGAGTCACACAAAACTTCCCAGCAGCCAGCCAGCTGGCATGCAGCTCGGCTGCACAAAGAGATCTGCGAGGGTAGGCCTTCGCCCCAACGCCGGTCTGTTTCAGCATGGCAGCCATTCAAGCCCTGCTTTCCATTTTATTTGCACAAGTTCTTTTATGTCTGGGTCTCAGTCAGACGTGTCTCTCTCTTTCTCTCTGTGTCTCTTTCCTAGAGGGATCGTTTGACTCACCTCCACTTTGCTCCCATTTACTGGCTGGCTGAGACTCTGGGGAGTTGGGTGGGCTTTTGATTTGGCCGGTCCTGCTCAGGCTTCAACCCAAAACCAACCTTGGGTGTTCAAATCACAAATGAACATAAGCTCTGCTGTGGACACGCCAGGATATTACTGGTCAAGCCACATTTGGAGGTAGTCAGAGACACATTTGACCACACATGTAGCAGAGTTTGAATGCAAATGCATCGCGACTGCTTTGACAGACAAGTTAAATTTGTAGTGTGTGAATAGCAGGACAAAAAAAACCTCAAAGACAGATGGATGTGGACGATTTGCCTGTTACAAAGCTTGGAAAAGGTTTTGAAGCTCGTACCAGAGCCAAGGTACCAAACAGCCATAATAACACACCCAAGGTTTCTCACACATCCACATTTATTTGTGGCGACCAGACACGATATCAACATCTAGCGCCATGTTTTGATTTCTTATTTTTGGGTCTGGACCGCTCATTAGGAGCACTGCTGGAATACATAGACTGTTCAGTTATTCATTGCACCTCAATCTCTGAGTGCAGAGCGATTCTGGGCACAGACGGAGCAGCAGAACGCCAGGCGTGAATCTTAATCGTTCATTGAGTAGGGTCAACAAGTTTGCTTTTACTCACAAACAGCCAGTTCTCTCATCCATCAATCTGATCTGATCAGCGCTGATCAGACTGACCGATCATTATCCCGTGACTCAAAACCTCGGAATTTAGAGGGGACAGACTGATAGTCATGGACACAGACAACAAAACAGAGCGTTAAATCAAAATGTGGTGGGCCGCCACAAATAAATGAATGTGTGGGAGACCCTGGGTGGATGTTTGGTACCTTGGCTCCAGTACGAGCTTCAAAACGTTTCCAAGCTCTGTAATAGGCAAATCACCTTCTTTCATCTGCGTTTGAGAAGTCTGTCCTGCTATTTACACACTGCAGATTTGACTGTCAAAACAGCTGGAGATGCATCACCACACCTAGATTCCAGTTCTGTGGGGAAAACTGTCAATATTGAGGTATTTGGTTATGATGTTTAATTTTTCCATATCAGCCAGTGCTACATGTATCATACTTTGAATGCAAATGTGTCCTGACTGGCCTCGAAGACTATCTAGTCAAATATGTAGTGTGTTTATGATCTCAAACACCGATGGAAGAGGGTGATTTGTCTATTATGAAGCTGGGAAAGGGTTTTGAAGCTCATACCTTAAATGAAATCCAAACAACCCAACAATGGATGTATTATAACAGAGCACATGGGAATATGGATAAACAGCATTTTAAAATATTACAACTCTGCACTCTTGGAAGAGTTCCTGTAACAGCCGTGTGTGCGTACATGGGCTGTTACAGGCCTCCAGAGACGACGAGGAGAGCTTGCAGTGGCCTCTGCAGTGACCGTACTTAAACATTTATTCACTAACTCTGTTTCCATTTCACTTTGACACATTTACCTTTTATTGGTACACCAACTTTTGCACTTCCTGCATGGGTGTGAAAACTTTTTGGCGTCTCCACTCGGGTTTTTTTAGTGGACTGAAGTGCACCTAAGCCCTGTTCCACCAAACACTTTCAGTATGGTATCTTTGGAACTGAAAGTAATCCTTATCTGGTCTTGTGATGGTCAAAGTTGTTAGAGGGAAATTTAAGGTGTGCTGATTGATTCACATCGTCAACTCATGCATTGAGTAACATTACAAGTTAAAGTTCCACCTTAAAAGTCGCCGGCAGTCGGCACAGTGAATTATTTTTTCCTCAGACTCCAGCTGCTGTGAGAGGCAGCAAAACATGCTTTCATTTTATAGTTACAGTTTACTAATAAAACTCTCCACAGTATGAACAGTGGTTACATGAGCCTCAAAACCAGACACAACTCAGCCCTGAGCAGAGTGACCGTCCTCTACTGACCAATCAGACTGCAGTGTTCACAGCTCCACCTTTTAGTACCAGATCTGTGTGCTAGGTACCCCAACAGAGGGGGGACCAAACATGGGGACGGTACAGAACGGTTCCATTGGTACCATCCACAACTTTTCACAGTGGAAACGGAAAAGCGTGAACTGAACTGAACCGTACTGCTCGGTGGAAATCGCTGTGAAATCAGGCTCAGACTTTATTTACTCAGCTCCTCAGAATCGAGCTGGGTTTAGTTACATCTCAGCAGTGCCTTTTCTTTTTGGCGACCACATAATTTTTATTATGAGATGTATAAAATTAGTCTTGTAAAACACAAGCCTCACACTGTAATGAATTATTTTGGGATGTTAGGCCTGGAGTTGGAAAGAAAACACAAATCACAAACTATCTCCCACACAGGGAAAAAGTTACACACACACGCACTGAAACACACAAACAAACCCTGATGTCTGGTTACAGTTTAGCCGTGTTCCTGCAGGAGGAGAGAGTCTATATGAAAGTCTGGGTTTCTAATGAAAGACACCTTCCACAGTGCTATGGGCTCCAGGCTGACGGCCAACAGATGGGGCTTATCAGCTGGTAACAACACAGCAGCACCTTCAGGTACTTTCCCTCTTGCACCGCGTCCAGCTACCATTTCAGAGACAGCCTGAGGGAGGGAGTACTCTCTTCAGATAAACCAATGTGTACGATCCACAGCAGGCCGACCGTTCATTAGCTCTGTGATGCAACAGGGGCCAACAGCCCTCACATTTCCCACAAATGAGTCGTCATAAGAGCTATTTCCAGGAACTATTTCTCCAGGGTCTGTCCATGAAAACAAGTCAAAACCTCAAGTGTAGTCACTAAAACTATATCTTGTTTAATCCATAACAAAATGTTAGAATGTATATACAAACACTGACGCTCCCCAGTGCCCCTATACAGGGAGACTAGACTGCTAGGACCAATTTAGCAAATGTCTCGGAGCTTCCCACAAGGTCATGTTTCATGTGAAAACAGAAGTGAAAGCTCTGCCAGCTGTAATGACCTCTGGCATCACAGTTACACACCTTGCTCGGTGGCATCAAAGGATTATTCAAATACTGATTCCTGTTTGAAGTCACCTTTGTTCTTTTTGGCTGCATTGAAACTTTGGTATTCGCTGTTGGTTCCTGTTTTTTCACCATCGCCCACAGCATTCATACCTTTACCAAAATAACTGAGGAGGAATCCCCATTATCCCATCACATAATGTAGAATCTAAGTGCAGTCCCTTCACTGTGATCACTTCATCCTCCACAGAATAAAAAACACATTTAAAAGCATGCAACTCATTTCCTTGATATTACTGCTGCTCTTTTAGAAAGTCAGAAAACCCAGAAGTAAAGGCAAATTTGATTTATCTAACATTGTATCAGTAAAAATGAAACTCTTATAGTAAGTTGCTCTGTGATGGTTCGCTGCCTGATGTAGAGAGGTTGCCAAGACAGACTGGGCAACTCATCACAAAGCCCAACAGCAGCTATAATGGAGGATATAAAACTGGGTTTGTCTCAATATTATTTATTTTTTCTCTCGCTCCCGACAACCTTAGTGTTGAGCATGGACATACTGATCACACACTGAGGCCACATTCACACGCTGTTCTAAAATGACAACAATCTCCATGCACTTGAGTGTTTCAGAGACTAATGTGCCTGAAAATTTCTATCATATGATCACTCTCACACGCTGAGCATGTGTGTCGATGTAAACAGGAAGCAGATTGTCTACTCTACAGTTGGTTGCTTAGTCACAGAAAATACTACAGAGAGAGCAAAAAGTAAGACCAGAGATTTCTTTGCTTGGACCGATCACCGTCCGGTCATCGGTCCAAGCAAAGAAATCTCTGGTCTCTGGTCTTACTTTTTTTACACAAGAGTATAAGGCGGAAAACAGTTTAGGAATTGTAGCAAAACAAATACTGTGACATATCAGAGTGGCACCTGGTTCATTATCCATTACAAACACAAGAAGGATGAAATCACAACAAAGGATGCAGGCCTGGTTACAATATTTTGACTTGACAAAAGGCACCTCGCACATCCTCTCCCTTCCCACTTCCTCTATAGCCCCTTTTTAAACAGGAATTGTGCAAATTTGCAGGAAAGCCCAATCAGTCTTCTTTCAGCATTGGCAGTGTAAAAACAAAATCGGGGAGTGCAGCAAAATGCCGCCTACCTACTTTTGTTTATACAGAATGTGCCTTTTTCGGGGCAATGGGGGGCGTGAGCAAGTAACGAAACATGTAGCTCAGCATGTGACGTAAACAGTGACGTGGGAGGGAAGCCGCGGCTGGTCAGTACTTCAGCGATTCTCTCATAAGTCGGCCCGTTCTTCACCGTTCCCGTCATCTGACGGTTAATGGCCTCTTCGTTTGCGAGGACAAGGAGGGCGCGCAATTCCTTGTCTCCCCAGTTGCTCATCTTTACAGTGTCTGTCAGGTTTGTGTTTCCCTCTTGTTAGTAGCTTCTTGCTAATTCCTGCTATCAGCTGTTTCCTGTTTATCCACCGCCAGTGGCTTGCACATGCGGCGTCTTCAACAGCCCCTCACGTGGCAGAAGGCCGCCTCGGTCTGTTTAAACTAAAAGGGTTACGCCAATATGACTACCCTACGAGGCGGAAAATTGGGCACCTCGGATCAACTCGCCAATCCGGCTCTGTGTGTCTAAACGCTCGCAGCCTGCTGGCAAAACGGCCCAACGTTTGTGGAAAATCTGGCAGTGTAAAAGGGGCTTCTGTCTCCGCGTTCATGCGGAGGGTCCGCCACATTAAGTGGTCTCCCAAACCAACTAGTGACCAACAACCATGTGCAACACCATATTGTGTTTATCATGAAAGTCGCTATGTAACAAATGCAACTACTCTCACATACATAAACTGCTAAATCTCAGGTAGACATTTAATATTTTTATACAGACATTAACACCTTTAACGTTACATTGTGTTGAGGATAAATATACCTTTCGCTAGTCTCTAGAAAACAATCACGGTTATTCAATTGTAAAGTGGGAACTGTCATAAAAAACAAACAGCTTATGAATATCAGAGTGAAAAACAAGATGTTTATAGAGAAAAGGAGAAAAGAAATGCCACCAAAGAAGCTTTACTTCAACTTAGTTATTTAAGGGTTTGTCGGGTTGTTTATTTCCTTTAATAAAAAAAGAATACTGCACAAAAATTTGCGTGTAACAGCAGCACATACAGATCAAATATATGTGCTACATATGAAGAACATATAATGGAATTAAGCTTTATTTTTCTCCATGGTTACAGAGAGTTATGTCAGTTCCTTTGTCTGCCGCAGAGAAGGACGTTGGTCTCAAAGCTTGCGACTGTAGTTATACCGTACATCTTGAAGGGTGCTTCATTCGGTTGTGCAGGTGACTAAAAGCTAATGCGACAGAGTGGGAGTAGGTGGGGTCCAGTTTTGGAAAGGCCTAAGCGAACATGTGTCCGTGTCTTTGTCTCCAGAAGTCTCAGTTTCCGCCCCTCCAGACTAAAACACAACCCCTGAGCTTTCAAACTAAAGGTCAGCAACATTACAAAGGTCTTCTGAAACCTTGGAGAAGCATTTATGTTAGACGTAAATGTAGCAGTGTTTATGCATTTCAAAACAAAAACCTCTCAGTGTGGACGTAGCCTGAAGCTACAGACTACTCAACATCACTGAGACACATGGATGTTATCCCTCCACATGACGGCTGATGAACTGCTTCTCAAATGTAAAACAGTAAACACAGTTGCTGCGGTAGGATTACACTCACAATAAGACAGCTACAGACAGTTTTGGCAAGGCAGGTGGAGTCGGAGGATTTAACCAATTCTGTACCTTCATTGTGGCGAAGCAACAATACAGCGTCTCACTCACTCAGTGTTTTCAGTGCTCAGATGTCAGTGGAAGTTCCCTCGGAGTTAAAACTCCCCTGAGAGCTCTGAAAGTGCAACTTTTAGATTGGTAACTGGAGAATCCATTCCTGGGAAACATGTGGGATAGATTGATGGTAAGCCGGGATTTCCGGGTTTTTTCTTCCTTATATTAAATATCTAATGGTACGAGCTGTGTGCAGCGGGCTGTGTGGAGGTTTAATGTGTCATGAGATCAGTAACAATGGCCATAACAGAAACCAAAAGGATTTACTTGGAAATCAAATGGCCCTTGTTATTTTTGTCAAACGGAGCCAAGAGACATTTGATTTCTCATTTGACTGGAGTTCAACAAACTCTGAGATCAGTGAGCTCAGCCCCTCTGAGACACATGAAGCACCCTCATTTACAAAACTCACTGCGCACTGAATTATACATTACTATCAAATATTAACCCATATGAATTCACAAGTACGAGGCATCAGTTCTGGACTGATTGGTGGTCAGTAAATGTTTAATTCAGAGAACAGCCGAACATAATGGAGAGCAGGTCATCCATTTTTATGGCAGAGCACTTTTTTGCTGCTATAGCAGGATGGTCTCTCCCCAGTGGGGCTGCTAGGAGCGGCACTGGCTGGATCTCAAAATAAGAAACTGGGATACAGAGATGAGTGAGAGCGGGAGGGAGAGAGACCCAGAAGCTCAGAGAAAGCAGTCAGAGGAGAAGAACAAAGTATACAAAATGCCTGAGGGAGCGAGCAGGCACAGAAATTACTGGCAAGAATAAAAGATGAATCCGGATGGCGAGGAAATATCCCAGAGGAGGAGGGTATAAAGAAGGGAGGAACAAAAGCCAGAGCAGGACGGGTGAACTTGCGCGTGCTTCACGGCACAATGAGGCGGGTGGAGGGGAGTCGTCCTCTCACGTTGACCTGTCCAGGAGAGCCTGTGCTGAGGCCTCAGTTTATTCTTAGCGCCACAGCTCGTGTTTTCTGGAGCATTAAAATGATGCACGTCTGGCATGAAAAAAAATAAAGGAGTGGACTGAGTAGATCTCCCTGTCTGCTCATAAATTATTCACACCAGGTAAGATCTGGCACTCATCCCTGACGCTGAAGTCGTCTTTGGGAGATAAAAGTTAGAAAAAGAAACATTCTGCGTCAAAAGTGACGCTGCTCCTGCGTGGAAAGGTGCTGAAGTGACGAGAAGCAGAGCACCGAAAACCTCAGTATCCAGGTCAGTGACGCTCGTTCACAAACACTCCACCAGCCTGCTACAGGGTGCCATCCACCACTTACACTAAAAGTGTTTCAATCAGTGTGACAAGTGAGGGCCCACAGGACGGCACAAACACAGCAGGAAGCAGATAAGACCGCGACGAGGGAGACTGGCCCGAGGATGGTTTAATACATCTGACAGCCATTTACCGCCAACCGGACAGAAAATAAAAAATGGCAGAAGATTATTTGTGACTGAAGTAGTAGATAGTGAGATCTGTCTGAATGGGAGTTTCTGTTTCTTGTTAAGTGTAACTGCCATTCAAGTCAAGAGGCAAGGAAACAGACAGATCTTTGAAATCTTACTTTGACATTTTTGGAAAATACTCTCATCTGATGTTTTGCACAGAGTCAGATGAAAACACTGATTTTACTCTCATGTCTGGTGCCACCCATGCCAGTGGGTGCATTAGCTTAGCATGAAGACTGGAAACAGGAAGCAGCTACAATTACTGAAATTTAAATTGGCTTGTTACTCGTTACTTTTGTCTTCATCAAAGCAGTCAAACGCAGCATATTCCCCAGATTTTTATGCGTTTATGATCTAACGACACTCATAGTGACGCGCTGGTCAAGTGAGCGACACCAGCATGGCAGAGGGCACACATCGATGAAATCAAACTAAAGCATGAACCAGACAGAAGATCCATACACTGTATTAAAAGCTTATTAAATTGTGCAATGTTGCACAATTAAAACAACTGGGAGCTTTTAATACAGTGTCTGGATCTTCTGTCTGGTTCATGGTCAAGTGAGCGGCACTCCCAATGTCTTGAGTGTGTGTGTGTGTGTGTGTGTGTGTGAGAGAGAGAGCGACAGAGGCAGGTAAAGAGAAGGTGGAAAGTGGGACTATTGCAAGTAAAGTTCCTGTAAATTATTATTAACCTAACCTTACTCAGAACATCACAAACCACCAGTTGACCAGTGCATCACTCACCCAACCTTATGACAGCAACATAAATGGCATGAGTCAGTCAGTCAGTCAGCATTAGATTGTCACTGCACACAGTGACCAACAGCTCAGGCAATTAAAGCTTGCTTTCCTGGAAATATGGACGTTACATTTCTCTAGCAGAGATCAAGGACAAAACATTGTGGTGAATTGTCAGCGTGAGGGATTTGAATAACTGTTAAGGTCATAAAGGGTAAACCTCAGTGAGGTTTATTTATTTCATTGGGCCTATTGTGACATTACTGTCAAATGTCTAAGACAAAGATGTTATTTCATTTAACTCTGCCAGGAGTATTAAAAACTGACGTGTTGCTTGATTTGAACAATTGAATAGGCCTATTGAAATATACTGTATTTTATTGTTATACTGCTTATTTTTCATCACAGTCATAATGCCTTATCACTCTCTCTGCCTTAGGCGCATGGAGGTTTGCTCTCTTGGCCTTAAGGCTTTCCACGTAGGTCCATGACCCGAGGCCTGAGGAAAGGCAAGAGGCCCCAGAACAGAGCCATACCACCAAATACAATACTTTGACTAAATAATACAGCTATGTGTGCATTTATATGAGAATTTAAGCAGATATTGAAATGCAATGCAAAAGCCATTTTCTAGGGCTGCCCCCCCAACAGTCGACCAAACATTAGTCGACCAGAGAGTTAGTAGTTAGTCGGCAAGATTTCATTGGTCACTTAGTCGCAGAAAAAAAACTGTGCAGCGGCTGCCTGTTCGACTCCAGCCTGCAGCCCTTTGCTGGGTGTCGTGTTGTGTTGCCTCACCCAAAATATATCATTTAATAATTAAATTAATATCTTAAACATGCTGACGACTAGCGGACTAATGGCCCTAAGTGACGACTGTTGGTGACTAGGAATACTCTTAGTCAGGGGCAGCCCTATTTTTTTCCTTGGTAACTAATTACTTTTATATGCATCCTACATCGCAGACCTCCGCTGACCTGGGGCTCCTGGCTGTCCCACGCTCCAGACTCAAGCTCAGGGGTG
Organism: Epinephelus fuscoguttatus; assembly: GCF_011397635.1. NCBI lineage: Eukaryota > Metazoa > Chordata > Actinopteri > Perciformes > Serranidae > Epinephelus > Epinephelus fuscoguttatus. Next base: position 39,422,419 of record NC_064761.1, read on the forward strand.
ATCGTGCCTTTGCTTTATCTGCCCCCAAACCGAGGAACAGCATCCCCCTCCTAATCAGATCCACCCCCTCCTACTGAGGTCCCGTTTATACCAGTCTTTTAAGTCCAGGCTCAAAACCTACTTTTATTCATTAGCGCTCGAGTCCCCCTGATGTGGCGTTCCCTGATGCGTGTCTGTGAATGTATGAGCTGTGTACCTGGCAGTTATGTTGCCTCTCGTGTATGCGTTTTTTTGTAAAGCACTTTGGTCAATGTGAGCTGTTTCCAGTCTTTATGCTAAGCTAAAGTTACGGTCCCTGTAGCTTCATATATAACAGACAGATTTGAGAGTGGTGTTCCTCTCATCTAATTTTTAAGAAGAAAGCCTTTAAGTGAATTTCCGCAAATGTTGCAACTGTTCCTTTAAATATCAGTACCAAAACTCTAAATTTATAGTAGTCGCTGCGAGGTTGCTTTAAATTTTACCTGTTTAATGTTATCTCTTTGTGCCTGGATGAGATCACTCAAACCGTCCCACCACACTGATAAAGAAAACCTGACCCCAGAAGCTTTTACGTGTGAAGAGAACTGTTTAAGCCTGAACTGATGAGCCCAGCGTTTACACACACACCCTCATATCCACAGGTGCTTTCTTTTTTTGCATCACTTGTGCGATGGTGGGACAAGTGATGAAAAGGCTCTTTCAACTTTGAAGAATCAACCTGGCTGATCCGCTGGCTCGTACACAGAGGCGAGGTGAGGGGAGTTCACATTCCAGTCAAATCCCAGTCTAAACACCTGCATGGCAAAGACTACAAGTTCACATGTGTTTCCTTCCTGTTAGAGTACCGAGTCGTTTTTAACTCAACTTTTCCCACCACCCAGCATGGATACACCTTAGGTCTGTCTTCACATCAGGTCAGAGTATCTTTTAAAAGTGTCCATTATAAAATGTCGACGTGCATACATACATCAGCAACAAGTAAGTTCCTATTGGTGGAAGAGCCTGGGAGGATTTACTTAATATATAACGTTCTTTTTATACAGCAGTGATTCACTCTGTGTCTCAGATCCTTTATCTCACTTCCCACTAATCTGTCTCACCAGATAACGAGCCCCAATTCACACGAAGGAAGGAAAGTAGAGTTCATAAGAATTTTACTTTCCATCTTCTCCTCTCTGCAGAGATCCTGAGATGTGTCTTAACATTTCTTTAAGAATAATTCCATTGCGTAACACTTAAGTCTGTCTTTGTGACGGTGGTGGCCTGTGGAGCAGCACAAAGGCAGAGCGGGAGATCATATCATTTAAAGATAGCCTCAGTTGAGAGTGGAAATCCACGCAGGTGGCCTGAAACGCTTCTGGCTACTGGCGGCAAGACAAAGACCAGCCGACAAAAGTTTTATAGTGCTGTAACCTGTCAATATTTCTCCAGGTTGCCACGGAGAAGAATGTGGCGAGGTGCTGTAAACTGCATGCTACAGTAAACTTAGTTTAACTCCAAGTCTGATGTGTATTTATTTGATTTTTGGGCAAAATCTTGTCGTCTCAGCTACAGTGTGAAGAATAACAGCTATATGTGGGTGCAGGCAGACGGCTGAGCAGATGTTGTAGAGCCAAGAACAGAGAATATCTCTCCTGTATAAATAGAGGGGAGGTCACACTGATCTTAGTCTGAAATTACAAGCAGTACTCACAATTTCAGGTACAAAAACACTGCTTTGCAGAGCAGAATTGTGAGGTCATGATAACTGCTAAAGACATCCAGCACTGTAACCTTGTATGTGACTCAAAGTTGTTTATGTGTAGTTCAAATGATCAGTGATTACAAAGTAAAAGAGTATATAAGGGTTGGGCCTGGACCAGTTGGGAACCGCTGGTCTAGCTGGCTTTAGCCATCGCACTGGTCAGCTATAACTCTACATAGCACTGCAAAGTGTCACAGCAGCTGAGTGTCTGATGTATATTTGCATGATTGGTGCCGATTTTTTTTCATCTTTTCTCTCCATGCCCCAACCTCTGTCACTTGATTTCTCCAAGTTAGGAAATATATTATTCGCAGTTCACATAATCAGATTGAAATCATAGTCATTGTATTATGCTCTTGAAGATTTAACCATCACAAAAACATACGCCACGTAAGAAAGGCGATAAAAAACAAGAAATGGTCAAAGTTGTCACTGACATTTAAGGTGCACTGACTGATTAGTGGCATCAACTCATGCACTAAGTAACATGCAAGACTACATTCCACCTTAAAAGTTGCCTGTAGCTGTCTGAAGTAACATTTGAGCAGCACAGTGATTTAATCTATAATGTTCTCAGTCTATGGCTGCTGCTAGAGGCAGCAAAACATCCTTTCATTTTCTAGTTACAGTTAAGTAATGTATGTAAACCTGCCACTGTAGCATCAGTGGTTACATAACCATGCCTGTGCACACATGTGCTTGCATCATAGGTGTGCTCCAGTAGCTCTGTATATTACTTATCACCAAAAGTTAAATTAACAAATGAAGATTGAATGCTATTCAACATGTCTTCAAAATTAAAATGACAGGTAATAAATACATTATGACACAATTTTTACGACTGTCTGTCAAATTGACGAACAACTAGAAAGTCTAATGCAAGTTTATGTTGTTGCAGCTCAACGGGTGATTTAAAACCACTGGAGGCAATGAAGGATGGAGAAACATCTAAAACTAGCCATGGAGCTGTTCATGGCTCCGCTCTTCTCCAGCCATGAGTGACAACCTGTGCCGAAGACTTTGTTTAAGTTATTGAGTCGCCTCTGACAGTTTAATCGGCCCCAGCTCTGGTCTGGGTTTTGCCGGTCTGCTGACCTGTGGCTATTCAGTATCATGTCAAACCTTAAATCCACTCTAATTGGCCGGTCAAGTCTTTAGAGGCAGAGTGATAAGCAAGATGGAGGCGGCTGTGTTTGCTCTTTTGTGTTTTGAAGGGGTGTGTAGAGGGGAGGGGGGTGCGGAGGTCAGCAGGCTTTTGAGGTCAGGGGGTAAACGACTTTGCCCCCCACCTCCTCTTCAGGACGGGGTTGAATTGTCCTGCCAGTGCCGCAGCCCCACACTCACAACTCCATAAAGAGTAATGACTGCTGGGGAATGTTATTGAATAAGTTTGAGTGTGTGTATAAGAGACACCTCAGGGCACAGAGGTAGCTCAGATAGCTTATCATGGCCCCCAGTTTCTGCAGCAGGAAAAATAATCCACTCTTGCCAACAACAAACTGAGGCTTAACTTCCTCCTGAGGAACCTGACGTTACAAAAACACGCATACATTCCAGTGGAGAGGCCTTAACACACTTAACACAAGCGTCTACACACCTGAAAATATACAGAGGACCAGCAGAGGGATTTTAGGTGAGAGTGTGGACGCCCACACTTAGAAGCACTTGCTCTCATGGAGGGTCCAGCCACAGGAATGCAAAGTGTAATCACTCACACGTTTCCTTCACGCAGAGCAATGAAAAACCTTAATTTTAACAAAACGTCTCCTTTGATAAACAAACACAGCCTCGACCCCTCGACTCCAGTTTCTCCCCCATCTCCCCTAATCACACCCGCCATCCAGGCCAATTTAGGGAGCATGTGTGGGGTGCAAAGTGCAAGCGAGCACTGCGGTTTCCTGGTCACTGGCTTTTTGGAATGCTTGACTTGACAGAGCAGAAACCACTTCAATCACAGGCCGACCGACCCACCGGGGGCTGAGGTGCTGGGACGCACACATGGGTAAAGGAGTGAGGGGGGAAACCTTCAGTTCAACTTGGTGCAGAGACCGCACTTCTCATTTCAATGTCAAACCAATCTGGTGTAAAAATAATTTGCTGACAATACCATGTTTATACCACATTATCAAGTTACACTGTAGAAACTGAACAAAGCCGTCGGTTTGTTCACAGTTTGGTACTTTTTGGTCCCAAAAGTGCAAAGTCAGAGTGCTGAACATAAGCCATGAGGAAGTACAAAGAAATGACAGTAAGAATGAATGACATCAGCTATAAGACAGCTGAATGAAAACAACAGGCCATAGCTTCATGGCAGTCTAGGCCTTCGCAGTGTCTGTCTGGGAGGAGGGGAAAGGCGCAGGAATAAATGAGCAAGTCTTTGAAATGGGCTCTATAATTAGCAGGGGTAGTATATCAACGGCAGGTTGTCTGGACCTGCAGAAATATGCTTACAGTTCTCATAATGAAAGAGAAAAAAGAGGAGTCAGGGCTTTCAATCCCTGCTCTACAATGTGATCCAAGATCCACCGATGTAATTCTTTTCTTTGTGTGAATGACTTAAAGTCTTTGTTCTCTTTATGGAGAGAGATTGAGGCCTGTGGCATTAAGTCCAGGGTTTCTCTCACAGTTATTTATTTATGGCGCACCGCCACCATATCAGCATTTGCCGCCTCATTTAGATTTTTTTTGGAAGTGTTTTTCTCCTTCTTTCTCTCTCATGAAAGAGCGTTCCACAGGCACAGACGAGGCAGCAGAGCATCAAGCGCAGTCACAGTTCGACTTAACCATTCGTTAACTCATATTTTAGTGTTGTCGATCATTTTTTCAATTAACTTAAGATGAAACCGGCTTTGTTGCAGTCCAGCGCTGGGGTCTTACCAGCAAAATTGAGTTTGTTTTCACTGGCCTCTGCAGCAGTTGCTCCTCTAATGCATTGATCTGATTGACTCTGCTGCAGAGGGAAACGTAAAACTCATGAAGAGTTCTGCCTGCACTGCGATAAGGGATCCGCAAAAACCTCTGAATTCAGAGAGGGGACAGACTGATCACAAAGAGACAAAAGACGGACTTCAATAATGTCGTAAAGCAGCATGGTATCGTGGGGGTTGTTGTCTTCAGTGTCAATCAATCTGACGTGCCTCAGGTAGAAATCATGTTCTTGAAGGAGGTAATGTATTTAAGTTTTCTTAATGTTATCTTTAGTCTCTATATACAGACTCTACAGTCAGTGAATGTACAGTCTGTAGGCAAACCCTGGAGATCTTGCCTCCAGAAGAAGAGCGGAAGAGCCCTGGTTTCAGGTTGTAGGCTGTTTGTAGTCCGCGTGATATTGACCAGTCACATTTGAGCCGGCTGCAGTTGTTGCCACATTAAACAGTCCGTGTGGTGAACTAACGAGGCAGAACATAATTGGCGTCACTGCAAACTCTGAATCCATCGCAATGGTTCAGCCCATCCGCCCAAATCAAACCGGAATGCCAAAAAATCGGGGGTCTGCCCCCAGAGGCTGTATCGCCGTCTGCCGGAAGTCAGACGCCGAATATAGCTGACGGGTTCCGAGGATGTGTTACCTTTAATCTTGATTATTTACGTTACATTAATTCTTTCTAATAATCAAATAGCCACAAGTAACCTTAGCTAACATAACAATAGCTCGCCCACTTCTTCTTCTCTCTCTGACGTATCATCTGGTGTTTCCCTGTTTCCACTGACAGGCGACCAAATGAAAGCAGCGTCACCTTAAATAAAATTATAAATCGCTCTGGGTTTGAACACAGCTGAAAAGATTTGGGTTAATGTGAATACACAACTCAACAAAACACATAACATTTAAATGCTGAAATGTCTCATATATATTTACCTGAGCTACTTGATATATAAAAATGGAGTCACTAGCGGACACTATTGATAAAATGTGATTTCAATCTCTGACAAAATATTTTCATTCCTGCATTATGTCCTCAGACATTCATGTGACATGTCCGCAAGACACAATGGCTGCACATGAGCTGTAGGGGCAGTGTTGGCAAAAGGAGAGAAACTTGCTGTGCATATGTCAAATGCAGTACACCAAAAATACCAGGATGTTCTACTACATCCGGTCTGTTTTTGCAGTATGAAAGCCAGCATGTGGCATTTTGTTTTATCTCCACAGTAATGGATATAAAAGCAAGTGGGTCGACGTTTAGGGCGTAATGTTAAGAGGAAGTGGTACGTCCCAACTGTGTGCATACAGCATGCAACAGTACGTGCTTTCTAAGGGCAGCTGCAGTACCGACTAAAAGTAAAAAGTAACTCGCCACTGTCCCGACATGCTTGATGCACACAATCTACTATAGCACCATTATTTCAGACTTGACAATATCGTCACAGATGTTCCTCGAGCGTTGCTGTTATGATTGTTTACATCATGCAGAGCCTGAAGTACTACACAGTCTGAGTTCTCTGGTTTGCCCTCGAGTTGAACCTCCAGTAACACCTGTAGTATAACAAGTATGTGAGCAATGCTGTTCATGACACAGCCAGTTGTCTCTGCAAGCGCATGGTTAAAAGGCAAATATATCTCTGGCCTCACATTGACTGCTATTGACCTTGGATGGAGTGTGCATTGAATCTCTTTTGCAGCCTCACTTAGTAAATCAAAGCCCCAGTAATGGCGGGACTGGGTCAATGAAATGCAGCAGAGAAGCACTGTCAGCTGGCTAATGTGGTTTCCTGGTCTAAGCTGTTTTATGGTGGAATTTATAGTAGCGTAGATGATGTGCTACAACCATCCACAGAGACTTTCATCCCAGGCCACGAGGATCACAGAGCTGCATGAACGTCACAGCGCTGAAGAGGAGGAACAGCGCTGGAGTAAAATCAAGAAACAGAGAGGACGGCAACGGCAGAGCATAAATACACGGTGCTCAGTCTTAAGGGGTTGTTTAAGCAGGCGGAAAAGTAGCACAGTGAAAAGCCTAAAGCACCTTTAAGCAGAGTCGTGATTAATTGTAACTGCTGCAGGCTCTTGTCTTTTCTAAAATGTTGCATAACATGTAGTATCTGTCAGGCAGGGTACTTAGTGTACGAGCTGATTTCTTTGAGTTCAAACACTGAGGCTGACTGCTCTCAACAGTTACAAATGTACTACTGGAATTTTGAAGCACACTTAATTAGTCAGCTGGTGAATTCATGTGTCATTTCAGAACGTGTGAGGGAACTGTGGATTCTGATCACGTGTCAAAGTTATTCTGACGTTGACCCCTGCTGTTTTTTGTGTGGGATTATTTCCAAACATTTTTCTTGGTGCAAACCTTTTTATTGTCAATAAATTATACTGAAGGTTTATGTTCTAATGCTACAACCAACAACATTATCACTCCCAGCGTAATACTTTAAAGTCACAAGATTACCATGTAAGACTGCGCACACAGTTTGCAACGCTAATGCATGATGGATTTAACGGGATCTAGGTCTTAATGAGCAGAAGGAGCGTGACACAGTGCCAGAAATGTGAGGCATCTTGTGTGCTGCGGTGTTTAAAGTTTCTTTGACTCACTCAGTGGATCTGTGAGACTACTACTTTCCTCTATTTGGCAATGTGAGACGGTCTGTGGAGCGGCCTGTACGAGGAATGTGGGAAACTGCCAGCCATGTGCTTTTGGACCAGAAAAGCCAGAGGGCCACTTGCCGCCACAAGTATTACAGCTCCCCCTCCACACTGAGCTCGTGTAACTTAAAACCCAGCAGAGTGCTCTAACATGGGACTGCACTACAGAGCCCGGGCTGGCTGAGGAGCTCTGATGGTAGTCAAACGCAGACATTGATGGGGTGTCACAGGAGAGCTGTCCAAACACAGAGCTGAGGGATACATGCCAGGCTCCTGGTGTGTATGAGTGTGTTTAAGTGTGTGTGTGAGGCAGAGGATAAGAGTCAGACGACGAGAAGGAAAGAGTGGATTTGAAGGCACAGATCACCAAACAGAGACTTCATCTTATTTTTCAATTTACAGAACCATTTTAAAGTGTGTACTGTTCGTCTTGAAGGATCTCTGGTATTGTTTAGTTGGACTCACTGTATAAATAGAAACGCCAATCAACCATGGACAGTAGAAGCATCACTTAAGCGTCTATATATGGACCTGCTGCCGTACTAAGTACAGCTCTTGTAGAGCTGGTGTTGTTGATAGAGAATAAAAGCCTGGATATGAGGTGGAGCAAAAGTGAAAGAGAAACACTGCACTTCCAGCAAGTCGTTTGACCTAAATGTGTCAGCATCACGCCAAGCTTTCAAAAATATACCTGCACACAAACATCACCACGGAGGGAATCGGAAAACAATATTGCACAACAACAGTTCTTGTCAGATGCAGCACTACATAAACTCCTTCCAAACAACAGGGTGGCTTTCATGTGCTAGAACTTGTGATACCAAAGGGTCAATATCTGATTCTGCATATAGAGAACAGGCAACTGTGCACTGCATTCTGGGAAGTACGTGCCATACTTAAGGACATGCTTCTTCCCAAGAGACAAAAAACAAGATTGGACCCGTTGACGAACAAGCGCAAGAGACCCTACCAAGAGAAGCTGAGCAAGGAAGCAAAGGAGCAGGACTTGGTCAAGCGATCTCAGCTAGCTACAAACTGTAATGTTTCCAGACTTGTTTTCCTACCTTGTGCGTGGTGTTACTTTTACACAGTCAAGCAGTTTGGAAACTTTATATCTGACAAATCTGAACACACCCATCTTCTGTGGCGCCACTTTAACCTCAAGAAAATATATTTTTCCAACACACTTAGTCATTACAGTTTGTCTTTCACTTAAGTCACATTTTCGTTAATATCGAGTTCATTGCTAAAACCCCTTTTCCACCAAAATTAACGTGCGTACACAGGTTTTTTAAACACGGGAAAACCCACAAAAAAACAGGCTACAGACTCCTTTCCCATTGCCAGTAGACTAGAGCCATCTACACAGCTCTGCAGTAGATGAGTATGACATCACAGACTGGCCAGAAACAGGTTAGTAAACAGCAGAAAGCAGCATGAGGGCCAGTGAGAACGTTGCAGTGGTTACTTTTATATATCTCCTACTTGTTCAGTCTGTCTTTCAAACTCATTGCAGGCTTATTTGGTGTGACTTTGGAGCTCTGCTTGGGCGGAGATGGACTGTATTTTGTGGTAGTGTCTCGTCACATATCTACAGTAAAAGGGGCCGATATTGGTGCGTTACCCAGCTGTTCTATTTCCATCTATGCCAATCGGAGCTGATAAATACCTGTGACTACTGCAGAGTAATTTGACCCGCGTCTGAATTCGGATTGTAACCTTTTCCATTACACACAAAAGCAGATGTTCACAGATGCTGGTGAAGATTCTGTCATCCAGGTCATGGTAATCTTAAGTGCTATATCGTATGCTTGAGTTTCTTGAATTCACTTCTCATCCAAGAGGGTTCTTTAGAACTGGAGAAGAGGCTTGGATGTGAGGTGAAATGTCTACGAGAAACTCAAGTGAATCCAGTTGCCTACGATGTAGCTCTATGTGCAGTAGGAAAGGGGCTTAATAAGTGTGCTTTTGAACTTTCCGTCCTGGTGATTAACGTTAGCTGTAAACATGGAGGCTATTTTGATTGGTTTTTTTATCATTAATTTTATACTTATGTCTGTGTTATTTATGTCTTTGTTTTTGCACTCTTAACGCCTTAATGAACCTCCGCCCAAGCCATGGGTGATTCTCAGCTCCAGTGGTCAAGTGGAGTGAGTACTGTAGAGTGAGCACTGTAAACTGGAAAGCTAAAAAATCACACTCCATTAGCGATTAGTTTTCCATGCTGGTCATGAGAACAGTTAAGACAGTTGATTATGAGCCAAACTTTTACCACTGCACCGTGTTTTCAGGCTGGATAAAGCACAGACTCCACCATGTTGTCCACTAGCACTTGGCACCTACAGTAGCTTCCATGTCTTACAATCCCACAATGCTTCACGTTGCTCACTACTCATGTCACACTCCTTTTCTCTACATGGCGAATGAATCTGCAGCTGTGTCCTTCAGCAGAGACAAGTCACAGCCACATCATAAAAAGCCCACCCCCACCTCCTGAGCTGCCAGTGCCTTCAACTGCTCCATTTACACTAATTGTCATTCAGATGAGGGAGGGCTCTGTTGTTTAAGGCTGCCCCTGACACACATTAATATGAAGAGCACAATTAAGAGTAATTAGGCTTTTCCAGGCAGAAGGGGGTTATGTGGTGAACCTAGCACGCAAAACATCCCGTACAACATGTAGCATGAAGGGACTGGATCATCTCATCCCGACGCTGCACCCTGCAGACGTGGGCTGAATCACACAGTAAATCATTTGACTTTATTGTGGGTGTCGGCTTCATACAAACTGAGCTGTCAGTGCTTCATTCACAATAATATGGCTCTAATTACAACACTGCTTTTTATCACTGATTCTCCGAGTTGGTTTTATCAGAGCAGCTTCCCTGACTAATTTACACACAGAGCGCTGGAGTCAAAGGAAAACTATGATAAACTCATAAAGTGCCACTTTTAATCACTCATTAACACAATGTGCAGCATTCCAGATCAGAGAGGAGCGCACTGCCAAATCTGAACTGATGGAGCCTCTTTAGATCAGACTCAAACTGCCTCCATGAGCAGACAGTGAGCTGAATCCAGTTGCCTTCGACTTACAACATCTACATATAACCACGATGAGTCTAGGGCTTTATAGACATACTGCAAATGGTCAGCTGTTTGTGACTCTAGTCAGCAAATTTTGCCACAAACAAGAGCTACAAACACTGGCAGAAAAATATCTCTGCAGACATCTTGAAGCTTGAATCAGGCTTAAGAGGGGTCAGGTCTGGTTTTTTTTTGTTGCAGCAGGCAGCAGATAAATACCTGCAGGCAAACTAACCCATTCACAGACCACAGGAAGCAGGGTCTGGGGATCATGCATGGACTTGTTGAACCTAAACTAAAGCTGGGTAAATCCACTGGGGTATGTCCGAGCTGGAGGAGCGGTTCCGGGGTGGACAATCCTGATGATGGGGGGGGCACACACAGGTCTCCTAAGTGCTTCCTGCAGAGTGGGTTTATACATAAATACTCACACACTACTGTCACCTCACCCCCCCTCCCGCCCCCGAGTCACTCAGGTGGGGGACACAGACTAAAAAGAGCCAGGCGATGGCCACATGCTGTGTTATCAGGGTTCTCAGTGGTGGTCAAGCAAAGTTTAACACATGAAGCAGGACAACTGTGAAACAGCAGAGTGTCGTGTTCAAGATGAAACATCTGAGCGCAACAGCAGTCGTGGAACAAGTACTCAAAACTTTTACCTGAGTAAAAGTGGCCCCAGACTGTAGAAATACTCTGTTACAAGTAAAAGTCCTGCATTTAAAATGTTACTTCAGTACAAGTACACAAGTATCATAGTATGCTATAGTAGGAGTATACTTCAATAATAAAAGTACTAATTATGCAGAATGGCACATTTCAGACTAATGCAGGTTATATTCAATCATCGGACTATAATTACTTATTCATACACTACACTTAATTTAATGTTGTAGATGCTAAAGTTGAGCTGATTTAAATGACTTTATATACTGATGGGTAGTTTGTGATAAAGTCTCATGTTATCTTAATCTGTAATAATAGACCGTAATTTATTTATTTGTCAATAGTAATTTGTATAATCAACTAGGGCTGCATGTTATGATTATTTTCACTGTCAATTATTTCATCTGTTAATTGACTGGACTGTAAAATGTCAGAAGATGGTGAAAAATGACAATCACTGTTTCCAAAAGGCTGAGACGACGTCTTCAAAGTCTTGTCTGGTCCACGACCCACACAGTTGGACATGAAGGAGTAAACAAACCAGAAAACATTCAAATGTAAGAAGTTGGAATGTGTGTGACCTTCTTTTCTTAAAAAAATGATTTAAAGCAATTAATTGTTCATAAAATTAGCTGGCGATCAGTTTACGTTAATGGTTGACAGCTAAACAATCCATATCTGCAAAGTAACTAGCACTAACGGTTTGAAATAAATGTAGTCAAGTATGAGGAAAAAGCAGCAGAAAAATGCCAATGCTCAAGTTAAGCACCTCATAATTGTACTAAGTACAGTACCTGAGTAGCCCAAATGTACTTAGTTAGATTCCACCACTGCTCATAAGATAAGTTCATGCTAATATCTGTATCATCTGTCACCCTTTCAGATAAGAACACACTGACACGCACCAATGTGTTTAAATCAAACGAAGAAAGTCAACATTTTGATTAAATTAGAGGAAGAAACATCTCAAGTCTTCGCATCAAAAATAAAATTTGGGATTGAAAAAGAAAACACTGGCTGATGTGTTTTACAATGACAAACTTTTCTGTAGTGTCAGTTGAAATGTAAATGTAAAATCATGTTCACCTTGCCCCTCTCCTCCTACTCTTTACCTCTGTAAATAAATAAATAAATAAATATAATTTTAAAAAAAATAAAGAAATAAAAATTTTAAAAAAAGCACAAATTGACTGAAAAGACATGAAAAAGTAATTTGAAAAAAAATGAAGAAAAAAAAGAAAACCAGAATATAATAATGGAAAATACACTAAATAAATAATAAAAAATAAAATAAAGTAAAAATTTAACTGAAGTTTTTTTTTTTTTTTTTTAAAAAAGAAGAAAAAAGAAACAATTTAATACAAAATTAAAGAATAATGCCTGTGTTTATTTTTTAGCAGAATATTGCCAAATTTATTTTTGATGCCAAAACTCCTCAGGTCAGCTTCATCCCTCCAGGCCCGGTTCACAAAGTTACCTTTAACTATAGTTACATAACGCCACAACCAACAGTACTGTCAGTGCAGGAGTTAAAGCCCAATGTTATAGCAACACCAATCAGATATCAACATAATAGCTGAGTGTCTGTAGCACGAGCTGTGGACAGACAGACAGACAGACAGACAGGCTGACACAGACACACGCCCCTCAGCGTGGGAACAGATGAAAACAGCAGCGCGTGTCTCCCGGTATGAACTAACAGACTGACTTTAGCTCACAGAAATAACAAGGGGTTTATTAAAAGTAAAATAAACTTTAAATGTTAAAGAAATAACACGTTGCTGTGTTAATACAGTGGCTTTCTGAGTGCTGGTGGAGCTAAAGACTGAGTTAAATGCGACTTTGAGGGAGTTTATAAACCAGCATGTTGTTATTTCTGCCGTGACTCAACATTACGCAACTTCTGGTAAACTTCGCTAACTTTATTTTTATCTTCGTCACTATTTCAGAGGAAACTCAGCCTGAATCTGAAAGCGTAAATGATGCCTCCTCGTGCCGCTTTCTCTCAGAGCAGCGCGCGGCTCGTGTGCACGCGGCTCCAGCCCCAGCGTATCACAGATCATATTTGGGGTACTCACGCACTGCCTCCTGTTTGGGGTCCAGCTCGGAGCAGCCCTGCTGGAGTTGGCTGATCTTGCTCTGCAGCCCTCGGACCCGCAGGTTGGTGGAGGTGAGCTCCGTCTCCAGCTCCTGGAATATGGAGCAGGCATGTTTGGCCAGGTCCGACAGCTGCCGCAGGGTCCGGGACAGAGCCACATTACTGATGGAGACCAGATCCTCGAAAAGCACAGCGTCCTCGTTTGGGATTTGATGCCTGCACAGTAACTGAGGTTCCACGACTCGTTTGGCAAATGGCATGTTGGTGTGGACCGGGGAATAAATCCAACAGAAGTGTCCCAAGAGTGAGCAGGAAGCGGTTCTCTCCCCTCGGCCCCTGATCCAGGTTCTCTGAGTTCAGCTGCTGCTGCTGCTGATGCCCCCCATCCTTTCATTTGTTAGAGAGGACTGTTGTGCTCCTGGCTGCAGCGCCGGGTCATCTGCTGCCCTAATGCCTCTGTGTTTTCCACTGCTCCCAAGTAGAGGTGGTTTTTAAAAAACAGGCGGCGCTAAAACCTGGAGCGGAGTCTCAGGCTGTACTGGATCAGGACTGCCTCACATGTTGGCTCCACAGCCCTCAGGAAAAATGTAGAGATGGTCCTGAAGCACTTTCAGGAGGGACACTGCACACACTAATATAGTTAAGGCTACTTTGTTTATCATCAAAAGCAGAAAAGATGAAGCAGAAGAAGATATACTTTATTAATCCCTGAGGGGAAATTCAATTTTTCCACTCTGTTGCCACATACACACTGGCACAAAACACACACACATGCACAAACAGGACCTATACATGCATTAAATACAGTGACATCAGAGTAAAGCAGGATTTATAGTTGTGTGCAGAGTCGACCCTACGCACGTAGCCTACACCGTTGTGAGCATTTACACATGTGCGGTTGTGTGTCTGTGTCACTCTGCAGTTACACCTCCTAAACACTAGTCAGCGGCAGGGTTTCTGTCAAGTGCTGTAAAGTTTAGTTGATTCAAAACACACATTAAACACACATTAAACATGGCTTAATTGAGACAGTTTCAAACACAAGTACACAAATCAGCTTCACTATAACTCGCAGCATTGACAGACAAACACTTGTCTTTATCTGGACACATTTTCTCCACAAATATAACATGCTAACGTTATTAGCACAAGCCTATGGCATTTTACATTGTATGAGTTAGCCTAGCAACTACCAATCTTTTCCTCTCCTCATATAAAACCAGGGACAACAGCAACATTTAACAAAGGTAACAGCACACAATTCGGCTCCATTACAACTCACAAGACTCACAGACAAAACAACTGTCATACTTAACAGGTACTCCACACAAATACAAAATGCTAACGTTATTAGCGCCAGCCTATGGCATTTAACATTGTATAAAGTAGCCTAAAGACAAGTGGAGATTTCCTCTTTTCATATGAAACCTGGATAAATCCAGAAGTATAAATCCCTTAAGAATAAATCACACACAAGACTTAAAATGCTGTTTTAGTGGAGGCTTTACTGTCTTCACAATTTATCGTTTCTTATCTGTGAAATAAAAGTAAATAAAAGCTTTGTTTCCACTGAGGGAAATGGTTTCAGCTTACAGAAACAGACAGGAGGTCTGCGTCACCACAGTCACATTTCTGGGGAGGTGCATGTCAGGCTACGGCGTAGGCTCTATGTCGACGTGGAGCCTACGTCGTAGCTTTGGCATCGAGAGAGTAAAAACTTGATTGTAGACTAGACAGTTCTTAAAGGAGCAGTGTGTGAGATTCAGGGGGATTTAGTGACATCTAGTGGTGAGGATTGCAGATTGCAACCAGCTGAAACTCCTCTTGGTTAAAATTCTTTTAGTGTTCTTTGTTAAGGAGGTTTTTTACCAGGAGCGGGTTTTTTTTCGCAGAGGTCTCCTCCTCTCTGAAACAAACAGACCAAGTGACTTAAACTGTAAAAACACTTAAGTGCTCTCCCATTAAAACAGCAGTTTTTCAGATGCTACTCGTCGCCAAGGGGCTGCTAACTACAGTGGCTGATGTGGAAACTTGCATGCCCCCTGTCTAGAGCCAGTGTTTGTTTTGTCTATTGTGGGCTACTGTAGATACATGGTGGTACAACATGGCAGATATCACAGACGAGGACCCGCCCCCTGTGTAGATATAAATGGCTCATTCTAAGGTAATGAAAACACAGTGTTTAAACAGTAAAGAAAATATACTTATATTACATTCCATTTTTGCCAATATTCCCCCTCAATGCTACACACTGGACCTTTAATTTGCTTCCCTCTTATTTATGCAAATTATTTCATCTGAAAATGCCGGAAGTCACCATCTATGCTCTGTGACATATTCACAAGATCTGCTCTCGCTATCTGACCACAGCGTTTGTCTTGAATTGGGAAAAAGGGCTTTTAGGTGTGCTGCTCCTGGCTTTGGATCTGCTGGAGACTTATCTGGGTCATGGGAGCTGGTCTCTGTCAGTGTTTTCAAAAATAGATTGAAGAAGTTGGAGGAAGGTGCATCAGACTGTAGATGCTTTGACCGTGTGATCCACCTGACATCTTTACGTGCTGTGATGCTTTTATGCCTCTGCTGGTGAGAGCTGTGGCTGGAGACATTATGTTTTTTAGGTTGTCCATCCGTCTGTCCGTCCCCTTGTGAATGTAATATCTCGAGAAAACCTTGAGGGAATTTCTTTTGTTGTAAACATATGTTTATTGATTTTAAACATTTAACATTTAACAAGTTACACAAACATATACGAAGTTAGAACACATGGCATTATATATAAAAATAAATACTAATTATTAAAATAAAAAACTACATAGATAATAATAATAATGCAGTGAAACAAAATAAATCATTTAAGCACATATTTAAGACTAGGCACAGCATCAGTTTCTAAAAATTTGGCACAAATGTCCACTTGGACTCAACAATGAACTGATTTGATTATGCTGGTCATAGGTCAAGGTCACTGTGACCTTGTCTCTCCCACTGTTGTGAACACAATATGTCAAGACCACGTTGTGTTTTTTTTTTGTTTTTTGTTTTTTTTTTAATTTGGCACAAACATTCACTTGGATTTAAAGGGATAGTGCACCCAAAAAATGAAAATTCAGCCATTATCTACTCACCCATATGCCGATGGAGGCCCTGGTGAAGTTTTAGAGCCCTCACATCCCTTGCGGAGATCGGCGGGGGGAGTGGCCAGCACACCTAATGGCAGACGGCGCCCCAGACTAACGTCCAAGAACACAAAAGTGTGCTGCAGCCCCGACATAAAAAGTTGTTTGGAAAAACATCATATGAACTCTGTTTTTAGCCTCACTGTAGCCTGTAGCTCTGACTGCTTCTCTGTGCTCCGCGCTCACGTGTGCACTCTCAGGGTGATCGGTGATCTCTGAAGAGCAGCAGTCTCGTCAGTACTGATGTCCAGATTCTCAAGTGCAGGCATCGCCAATTCCCAGTCTGAGCAGCAAAGACTTTCCTCATCCGTTGGCATTGCTTTGCATTTGAAACAACTACACCACCAGGTTTCCAGTGCTCGACTCCGGTATTCTGCGGCTGGCTGAGGGTTAGGCTCATGAGCTGCGGCGGCTGCTTCGTCCAGTAGCCTGAGTTCTGTCCGTATACTCGGGCTCAAACAAATACGGCTCAACAAAGAAATGCTGTTCCTCCTCAGTTTCAAAGTCTTCAGACATGTTGGGCTGTCCTTTGCTAAAAGACCGTAGTGCAAATTATCTTTTAGCTCTGTGGGTACTGCTGTCTCCCTCTGCGGTGCACGTGTCACGTGATGTAAACACGGGTGAGCAAAGCTCATGCTTTCGCTGGTCTCGTGCAAGCATTCAAGCGTGAATGCGGAGCACAGAGAAGCAGTCAGAGCTACAGGCTACAATGAGGCTAAAAACAGAGCTCATATGACGTTTTTCCAAAAAAACTTTTTATGTCGGGGCTTCAGGACACTTGGATCACTACGGATGAGCAGTATGGAGATACTTTGTGGATTCAATTTTGTGTTCTTGGACGTTAGTCTGGGGCGCCGTCTGCCATTAGGTGTGCTAGCCGCTCCCCCCGCCGATCTCCGCAAGGGATGTGAGGACTCTAAAACTTCACCAGGGCCTCCATCGGCATATGGGTGAGTAGATAATGGCTGAATTTTCATTTTTGGGTGCACTATCCCTTTAAGAAGGAACTGATTAGATTTCGGTGGTTGAAGGTCAAAGGTCACTGTGACCTCACAAAAGTTTCACAGTTTCAAAGTTTCACACAAATGTCAAACAGGATAAACTGATGAAGTGATGACATTTTAATCCAAAAGGTCAATGGTCAACTTCACTGTGACATCATAATGGTCTGCAAAAACACTTTTCTGGCCATTATTTGACGTCATATCTCAGATATTGAATTGGTGACTCTAATCTTGAAACTGTGCTGATTGCATTGATCTTCTGTGTGTGAAGCATTCATGTTTTCACGGACATAGATGTAAACTGTAACTGCAACTTGACTGGTTCACAGAGGTACACAACCAAGAAGTGATAATTCTAGCTTTGTTAGTTGTTTGTTTTTTGTCTGTAACTGTTTTATGTTGTTTTTTGATTGCTTTTTAATCTCAATGAGGCTTTTCCTGGGTAATTTAATGCTAAAATGCACTGTCACTGGTCTGTGTATGACGTGCATTTATTCAAAAATAGTTAATCTCATTAATTACAGAACCGTCGTGTAGTTATTGTTCATTGGACATGTCAGCGAGGAGAGACTCAAAGTGTATTTTCATTTTTTTAAACTTGCTTTTAACTGCAGCTCAAGTGATTAGATCGAATGGCTTCTTTAAACTTCAGACAAGAAGCCATTCAGTTTTCATAATTGTCGTTCTCCAGAAATATAACTTGCTTATTTGGGAAAACCTCATCAAATACAGAAATGTCTGCCTCGTTTATAAGATTATGCATGGTTTAGCCCCCCCTCCTCTGTCCTGTTTCATTGACTTCAAATCTACCACAAACAGAGCTATGAGAGGTGCAGCACGGGGGGAGAGCCAAGCCCGCTCAGTAAAGCTGCACTCAGTCAGGCTGTCTTTTCCTTCAGAGCATCACATCAACAGAATTCACCACGCTCAGTCAGAGAGTCCCCATTATATTATTCATTTGAGTGTAAGGTTGAGAAACTTCAACACTGATGCTTTCATTTAATATTTTAAACGACTGTGCTCATATTGTACCATTATCATAGGGTATTTGGATTTTATCTGCTCATGTAACGATCCGATGGCTCACTTATGTTTTATTAGATAATTATGACATTAAACAACTGCTGTGTTTAAATAGTTTACTGATACGACAAGTCAATAGAAGCTACGATCCTTGCAGTTCAATTGATGCAGACCATTTCCAGATACAACCACAGCAGGTACGATAAATGCTTCTGTTGGACAAACAACAAACAAACAAACAGGTATAACTCACCTTTTATGCCTCATCATAATCCACACATCGATTATATTCCAACAAAACGGTCCTGATACATTCCCAAAGGTCCAGATGATCTAAATCCAGTGAAATGGTGCCAAACACATTATTACATCCTGAGATATACACAAACTGACGTTGCATCTTTTCTGATGTTCTAATTTCTTCACGTATTGTCCATAATATCTCCAGTTATCATGTAAACATTGCTGATATTAAGATATCAAAATGGCGGCTGAACTCTGACTTTTTGACTGACACCTCATTCGACCCAACAGGAGCTTCCATGTCCTCTCCACAGCCCAAAATATCCAACCAGAGCCTTATAATGAAGGTAACAGTCTAAATTCGCCCATCAACATTATCAATAGGTCTAAATGAGCATTTATTAATGTTTTACCAAAAGGCGGCGACTCCTCAGTGGACATTTCTGTCTTTGCTGATTTGATTTTCACCCATAATCACACAGTGAGTCCATTGTTTTACTGTACCTCTTTTTTAAACACATCTCAACAAATCCTTAGAAAAACGTGTAAAATGTTTGTTTTCTGTGATTTTGTTATCTACTTTGAATGTGGAGTATGTATGAATAGCTTATAAGTCACTGTTAATGTGTTATAGTCATCTGCAGGCATTTTTTTTTAGAGAAAATATTCAGGTGGAGATTAAAAAACCATTCTGTTTCACTGTGTTCAGCCTGATATGTGCCTGATATGACAGAAGCACTTACAGTGATTCTGACTGTTGGGGAAAAAACTATTTCAACCTTTTGGACTGTTAGTCAGACAAAACATTTCAGCAGTGACCTCAGGCTCTGGGTAACTGCGATGGACATTTTTATAATATTCTGACGTTTAGTAGCCCAAACAATTTACTGAATAAAGCAAACATAATGGGCAGATTTATTGAAATTGTAAAATAATGACACAGAACTCGTGCAGTGTATCCTGAACAAGCAGCACACTGCTTCTGTCAGTTACACTGTGGTGGTTTGGCTGCATTGTGGGTGCATTATAGGTGGAAATGGAGGAGGAGGGACAGGTCGTGTTTTTTTTTAGGTCAGCTTCTTTCTGCCTCAAAAACAAACAAAAAAAAACCACAGTTGTTTTTTTTGTGTGACATTATCTCAAGACCAAGCAGGGAAAGCCAAGTAGCTCAGAAACAAAGCAGGCAGGCAGCTGGCAAAGGATTTTCCCCAAAAGCTGCAGTAAAATATTTTTTGCAACAGGCTCCTGGGCAAAGACATGCAGAAGGTCCCACCACCTCTCCTACATGTGGTGAGGAAACACAGACTTTAGACGTATGTAGGCTCTTTTTGTTGTTGCTGTGGTTGTTGTTGCTGTTGCATGTTTTTATAGTTGTTACACATCGCTCTGTAGTTTTGTGTCTCTTTGTGGTCATTTTGATTCTCTGTAGCTGTTTTGTGTGTCTTTGAGATCATCTTAAGTCTCTTTGTAGTTGTTTTGTGCATCTTTGTGGTCACTGTGAGTTTCTTTGTCATTGCTTTACATCTTTTTGTTGTTATTGTAAGTTTATTTGTAGTTACTTTTAGTCTCTTTGTAGTCATTTGAGTTTCTTTGTGGTCATTTTAAATCTCTTTGTAGTAGTTTTGTGTCTCTTTGTAGTCATTTGCATCTCTGTAGTCATTTGCATCTCTTTGTAGTAGTTTTGTGTCTCTTTGTAGTTGTTTTGTGTCTCTTTGTAGTAGTTTTTTGTCTCTTTGTAGTCATTTGCATCTCTTTGTAGTAGTTTTGTGTCTCTGTAGTTGTTTTGTGTCTCTTTGTAGTCATTTGCATCTCTTTGTAGTAGTTTTGTGTCTCTTTGTAGTTGTTTTGTGTCTCTTTGTAGTAGTTTTTTGTCTCTTTGTAGTCATTTGCATCTCTTTGTAGTAGTTTTGTGTCTCTTTGTAGTAGTTTTGTGTCTCTTTGTAGTTGTTTTGTGCATCTTTGTGGTCATTGTGAGTTTCTTTGTCATTGCTTTACATATTTTTGTGGTTATTTTAAGTTTCTTTGTAGTTATTTTGAGTCTCTGTAGTTGTTTTGTTTGTCTTTGTAGTTGTCCAGATTGTCTTTGTTGTTGCTTTGCATCGTTTTGCAGTAGTTTTAAGTTTCTTTGTCGTTATTTTAAATCTCTTTGTAGTTTGTATCCCTTTGTGGTTGTTTTGCCCTTTTTATAGTCTCTGAGACTCTCTGTGTCTCTTTGCAGCTGTCTTGCATCTCTTTGTGGTCATTTTGAGCGTCTTTGTGGTGGCTTTGTGTCTCTGTCATTTTGTGTCAATTTGTAATATCTTGAATCTTTTTGTTGTCATTTTGAGCATCTTTCAGGTTGTTTTGCTTCTTTTCGAAGTACTTACGTCTCTTTGTGTCTCATTGCAGCTGTTTTGTGTCTTTTTGTTGTTGTTTTATGCTTCTTTGTGATCATTTTAAATCTCTTCCTGGTCTGCATGTGTTAATTTAAGTGACATTCTGCTGGTTAAGGCCAGAGGGGCCCCTGACACTGTGGGCCCCTGGACCTGTGCCTGGTAGGCCTGTTCATTAATGAATCCATGGTTTTGAGAAAGATTTAAGTAGGATTGAAATAAACATTAGGCCTACACATAATTCCAGATAGTATCAGTGTTTGCAGCTTGTAAGACTTATTACTTTACTCATTCATTCTTTGCGATTAAACTGTGAAGATTCTTGTTTTACTTTATAATTTTTCGTCTAGGTTAAGCTTTGCTTTCACCTCTGTACGCAGACCTGACAGCCTGGGCCGAGCTTCATTCACATTTGCTGAATGAGTGTTTAACTAAATCCCACCAGCTGACGGGGCCAGAATCGGCAGAGGTGACAGCCTAAAAGCCCTTCCTGTGGCCTAACTAATGTCCACACCAGAAGTGCAACCTTTGCAAAGCCCGGCCGGGGACAAAGGGGAGACGAGAGAAACGAGAAACGTGTATGCCGTCATCTTTGAGTAATGGTGCCGCAACAAAGGGGCTAACTTGAACAGACAAAAGCTCGTAATCTTTGTTGTGAGAAGGGTCAGCTTTGACTTTAAGCCACCGGGGGTGATACAAGTTATGGAGAAGCCATCGTACATGTACAGTGTATTTACACTGAGTTTGAAGAAGAACTCTGCATGTCTTCATCAGTTCATTTCATTTTAGTTTTTGCTTTATTCCAATAAACATTCAGTCATTACAGTGTACTTTCTGTGACATCTACAGAGGCCCAATCCTGTCACTGAGGATTTTTTCTATTTCTGTCTGAGACCTCTAAATATCTCTGTCTCCAGTCAGACAAATCAATAGTAATAACCATGTAGATAATAATAATCCAGTTGCTGACTTTATGTGAGATAGCTAGATGTCAATTATATCAAGCAGCCGTATACTTAGAGAGGCAACACATGGCTGACACATATAGTTTCCTCATCACGTGCAGCTGTCATCTTGAAATGCAAACCAAACACTTTTAAGTGGTATTTATAGTGCAGTAAGAATGGCTCCCTGCTAAGCTGTCTGATTGAATGAATACACACACTCTCCTCCTGATGTATAAGATGAAATAAAACCTGCAGTGTAGGAGGAGATACTCCAAGTTGATGCAGCAGGTGCTGACATGCCGGATTGTGCCAAATATCGGTTATGGCACAGTCGAGCTACGAGCGCCTTGTTGTCGTCTGGCATCCTGCGTCTGTCTCCCACACTGAACTCATTCACTCCGGTTCATTCATTTTCTCCATTCGTTTTCTCAGATGTGGGCAGCGCATTATTCCAGAATGCCTTAACACAGGCTCAAACACCACTCAACTGTTTTCTTTGGATTTTAAGAATCTGTTTCATTTTGCTCTTTCTTAAAAAAATGTCCTGTGATTTCAATCACCCACTTAAATTCATAATCATACTCGTCTTTGGTTCTTTGCTGGGCTCAATCTAGTCTTGCTTCACGTCCTTAAAATGAGTTATACGCTGGTAATTCCAGGAAAAATGTGATGCAGAATATATCAACTTCATAGTGTGTAATAAGAGTCTACGACTTTGATATCTGCTCTGTGAGACTGTACTGAGGCAAAGCAGACAGTACTTTGAGCTTAATGCTAACACAAGCATTCTGACTTTCCTGCTGTGACGATGCTAACATGCTAATGTTAAAGGGACAGTTCATCCAAAAATCAAAAATCTATTGTTCTTCATACCTGCAGTGCTGTTTATTAGTCTAGATTGTTTGGGTGTGAGATACAGAGTGTTGGAGATATCAGCCGTAGAGATGTCTGCCTTCTCTTGAATATATGGAACTAGATGGCACTCGGCTTGTGGTGCTCAAAGAAAGCAGACAGAGTTATTCAAGATTATAAACAGACAGTTGTGACAGATGTAAATGATTTTTAATTCTTTGTCTGAATTACTGGGCCGAAAGCTTGACCCTAACCCTTTCAGGTGGGCACAGCAACACGTTCTTCCAGTGGGACAGTGATACCAGTGGTAGTCGCCGAGTGAGCGTCGTCACGAGCTTGCTAATGTTAGCTGCCACCAAACCGGGTGGTGCTTAGTAAAGAGCGGTAAAAGAAAACAGTGGAGACTGCAGGTTGAGCTGTTGGCATCAAATGGCAACCTCCAGGACGGAGTAGTGAAACCAATGTGGAAGTGCCAAAAACTGCAATTCACCGACTGGTCACTTGAGGCTAGGTCCAAAACAGAGCAAATGCCCTTAGACCCCCATGTTGAAATGCCCAAATTTACTTCTAAAATAAAACATGTTTACAGCCTTGTACAAAAATGGTTTTGGTCTCTGTGGCTTATTTCATCATTCATGACAACTGCACGGGGGTGAATTGTTTTAGAATGATCCCATTTTAATGTTATTAAGGCTTAAGTTTTGCATAATTAAGGACGTGATCACTTTGACTGACACGCTGTCAGCTCGGCCACTTAACTTGACCTCCTCACCGTATTTCGAGGTGCTGGAGCTGGCTGGCCGGAGGCTGTCGGAGATTTTTTGTACAAATGTCAGACTTTTGAGAATAATAAGGCTTGCTGTGCAGATCATTGTACCATCTGACCATCCAAGACACCAGTGCCCTCGTTTAACATTAAGTGACATTCTAGTATCATGTTATTTCAATGTTAGCGCTAATTAGCATGTATCGCTGTTTTTCTGCCTTGTTAGCTTAGCTAGTCATCTCGCTATCTAGCTGCTAACTGGCAAGCCCTGAAGTCCAAACACAGACAGAATTTAAGGAGATAGTACTTTTCAAGAAAGGCCGTCTATGTGAGATTGGAATATAAAGCTTAACCACGTTAACGTTAGCTAAAATTAAGCAATGCAAGCAGTATATACTTGACATTCTGGCAATGTAACGTAAAGGTAACATTAGTGCTAGTCTAAAGTAGGTAAAAGTTATGTTACGTTAAAAAGTTGCAGACTATTTTTACAGTCTATGGTTGGCATGTTTTCACGTTAACAAGGCTAGCCGACTGTCTGTCGGCAAAGCCAACACAAAATAAAATAAAAGGCCAAACATTTGGATGGCGCTTTGAAATGCAGCGGTAAAGCTCACTGAGTCAATGATGTGCTGGACTAAAAAGAGAGGCCTCTTGTCTGACATGTCTTAACCGGTTAGTAACTGGTTAATTGATGTTGGCCTATCGAGAGCAAAATTAAACTGAACGGACATCCCTACCTGCCAACCACACCACTGCGCAGAAGGAAGCGTGCATCTACTCATGGACGAGAGGCTTGTGCCGATGACAGCGCAAGATGTAAACATTATCGGCTTGGCTGAGATGTAACGTTAGCTAGCTTAGTGGTGCTAGGTGAGCTAGCAGTAGATGCACGTTTCCTTCTGCATCGTTATAAGTTTAGCAGGTGTAGTTTGATTAAAACAAAATAGTTCCTACATGATTCATCCAACTGTCACTCAAAACCCACACATCAACCTCGTGGTGTGGCTAGTGTAAATCAGGGGATCATCAAAGACATTCGGACTTGTCGTCTGGGGACCATGAACATCTGTGCCCAACTAGATGTGGTGATATTTCGCAGAATGAGTGGAAAGTTTGACCTGCTGGTGGCACTAGAGAAAAAGTCAGGGGATCACCGAAGTCGTTAGAATTCATCGTGTGGGGACCATGAACGTGTGCACAAAATTTCATGGCAGTAGCTGTTGAGCTATTTCAGTACGGTAGTTAAATGGACCAACACACTCACTGACTCTGCCGTCCCTGGAGCCCTGCAGCTGGTAGAGCTAAAACCAGGTTGTTGATAGCATGTGAGTGAGTTAGAAAAATGTCTGGATAAATATCAAAGTCCTTGATTGCAATCAAAGCAGCTTCTTGGACGACTTGGGAGTGAGAGTGGATTTTGAAGGCAACATGAATGAGAGAGAAATAGGCCTATCAGTGTGTGAGGTGTCTAAATGGGAGCCAAGTGTGTCAGTGGATATTTTTGGACGGCAGTGGCAGAGGGTCTGGGAATACAGCCATCAGTGGCGATCGGCTTGACCCTTGCTTGTTATGTCTGTGTCGGAGAAAGCACAGCTGCTTGGTGAGAGCCAGAGGGTCATGGCTGCAGTCTGTTTGATCTCTTTTACTGACGATAACGACCTCTGATACATCTTAATGCATCCAAACTTCAATGTCACCTTCTTTTGAGTCTTAGAAATGAGAAGATGATTAACGCCTTTGGTATCTCAATGCTGTTTTCTTCTGTTGAAACATAATTTAAACAAATTTATGAAGGAGTTTTGCAGGTTTTCCACAACCATGCAGCTCAGAGCAACCTTAAGTTGTATCTTCACACACCAGTAACAATGCTCCTTTCAGTTACTTTAAAAAATGATTAACTTCTTTATTGCGCTATGTATTATAAAGTAATCACAAGCAATAAAAATAGACAACTTTATTGATTAGTTTGATTATTGTCTTCAGCCCAGAGCTCAGTAGTTGTGCATGATTCAAGGTGAGTTTACAGTCCAAGGCTCACATCATTTTAGCAAACATGCAGTATCAAGCATTCCATCATGTATTTCAACCACGTCATTTTTTTCCCTCCACACATCCTGATTGTTCCTGATGGTACATGGTCTAAAGCAAGCTGAAACAGCACCACATCTTTGCATAGATGAAATCAAAACCCTACCTGACATTAGCTGTTTTGAAATCTATCTTGCAAAACCTCAGAGGAATATTGTGCTTATTTCTTTGCTTTTCTGGACTTTTTATTGGCCCTGAATTTTTTTCTCCAGGCTTGCAGTGCAGAAGTAGCTCTTCATGTGATAACAAACATACAAGGGTTAAAAAAATCAAGTCATACAGTGCTTGTGTTAAAGATGGAGCAAAATTTCAAGTAAAACGTCCATATTTCATACAAATCCAGTGTCAGACAGGTCAACATTCAAATCTTGTACGCAGGCTGGAAATCTGAAGCTTAACAAAATCCAACTCATATCTAACGTAGCTTTTCAAACCTTAAAAACAACTTGGCAAATGTGTTTTTTTTTTTACTTTAAGTGCAAAAAGTAATCAGATTCAAAACTAATCTGTAGCACCATTACTTGCTTTAGACCACATGGATACACATGAAATGCATTGTATACATAGACTGAGAAAAAAACGAGAGCACTTTAGTTCCCATCATTAACACAGAACATGTAACACACATGAAACATGTATCTGAGTCGTGACAAGATGGGCACAGACTGTTACATGAACGTAAGCAAAGTAAGACTCATGGGTGAGACTGAAATAAGTTAGAACGTCACAATGAATAACAGGATCATTTACATGTGCATATCATACAATGATTTAAAAAAAAAAAACATGGTTTAATCCTGTAAAACATTAAAAGTAACACAGAGTAACATCTGGATGTGAGACTGGAGCTGATCATCAGAGAAATCCCAGCGTCACATCCCTGTTAATCCCCATCGTCACCCCTTTTACACATATATAATGCATTCATGACAAAAGACGACAACTTTCTGTATCTTGGCTCAAACATTCATGTTTTATCAAGACATTAACGTAACATGACTCTGACCAGACTTCAGGCTCAGTCACGTCGAGGCCAGAGGCCGCAGGAGCTCCAGCTGGGACTCCAAGGTGACCCTCTCCTGGTGAACCACCTGCAGGCGACCAAAGAGAAAACATGACCTTTGACCCCTGCACTCTGAGCAAGACCAGCACCTCAGGCAGTAATTACAGTATTTGTTTTGTTTGCCATGGTAATGATGGTCTAGCTCAGTGGTTCCCAACTGGTGGGTCGCGTTCCAAAAGTGGGTCACAGGCCCACTCTGAATGTGCCACAAGTGACTTGCAAACGTGTCAAGTTTGTAAAAAACACACTTTTTTTTTAAGTACAGTAAATTTCTGGCACAGAGCTTTTATTTTAAAGTGCCATTTCTTGCTGTAGAGTCATTGACTAACGGACAGCTACCTAAAAGAGACAGCAAACTAGCTCGACAACATGGCCAAACACAAGTATGACATTGAACATATTAACTGTGAGGACCATGAACTAGTGACTAAGGAGAAATCTGGACACTGTGGCTGGATCAGCTGGGAACCACTGGTCTAGAACAAGATGAATCACCTTAAGTGGCCAAAATATGAGTGGGACAGAATGAACAGAATACAGTTACTCCCCTATTCTCTGAGTTTTACCAATAATAAGGCTAAAAATCAAAAAAGAAAATGTCCTGATGGTCACGCTAGGACAGGGTCAGCAACCTTAGGTATGGGCGCCAGCAATGGCAAGCAGTAGCTTAACCAATGGCACACTAGCAATAAGTGTGCAAGGGAGTTTATTGGAAATATTGAAGTGCCGTCTTATCCACGAGCAAAATGAAGTTCAGCGTAAGTTCAATCAGGAAGACTTTCTTTGTGCTCATCCATTCACAATTCTCTCCATCCCACTCCTGCTGCTTCCTCCAATCAGCTGACGATAGGCGTTCACTCTTCTAGTTATCCCATCAAAATCTGTCACGATCTTTATCAGCCAATCAGGATGCTACTGCAAAAATTTAAATCTGCGGGGCGTCGGTAGAGCAGTGGATAGTGCTGGTGCCCCATGTACAATGGCGATGCCTCGCCGCAGCAGTCGCAGGTTTGACTCCAGCTCTCTCACCCCGTTTCACTCTATCCTGTACGTTAAAGGCAAAAAGCCAGAAAATATAATCTTAAAAAAAAAAAAAAAAAAAGTTTAACTCTGCTTTCTCCCCTGCTGCTGTCAGCTGTTGTTATAGGCAGAACTGTCACACCCTCCTCCAGCCATCGTATCAGAGTCCAAAACGAGCTCAACAAAGGCTCATTCCTCTACTCATCCAGATCTTCTTCACCTCTACCACCACCAGCGTCTAGACCCAGGGCGGTGTTCCCTATTCTACTACTGATTCATCACCCTCCTTTAATATATATACCATCTCAATGGGGGCACTTAGACACACATGGTATATGTTGTAGAAGCATATAAGTGCAGTACTTGAAAGGGCCATCATTGAGGAGAAGCTCCTGGACCAACTGGTGGTACTCCACATGATCCACCCTCTTTATTAGGGTCTCAAGTACCAACACAGATCTCTGTTTATCTGCTGACAGCTTCTCATCCTCAGCCTGAGCTACAGCAGGTACCCTCTGCCTCAACATTTTAGGAACTAGCTACTAAATACTGTGAAATAAATAAAATAGAATAAAAAAATAAATGGTAGATGGATTACAAAGGAAGGTTAAGATAAGGAGGTGACGGGGTTGTTGCCTTGCAAAAATAAAAAGGCACAGTGAGTGGTTTTTTTTTTTTTTTTTTTTTACTAGTGGCAAGTGGCTTTTACACGTTTGGCAATTCTGTGTGATCGGGGCCTAAAATGGCCCCTAACGTTCATCACAACCCGAAATATAAAACTGATGCAAAGACATCGACTTTCTGGGTTTCACCAGTGGGAAACTGAGGGTGGCACGAAAGCAAAGGTCACAAGGTCAATTCAAAGAGCAAACTCACATGGGATGGATTAAGGTGAGAATGCAGAATATGCACAGTGTTGATATGTGACGTCTACGTTCTGTCCCTGTCGCTCCCCAAAGGACAGCATCAAGTTCTGCACGGCAGGGAGCGAGGGGGTGACGATATCAACTGTCATGGCGTGGCAGCAGGAGAGTAAGCAGAGTACTGACGGCTCGAGTGCACCGCCATGATGAAAGGGGTGTGTTATAGATACACTATATGTTGCAGTGAGAGTGTGACATGTGAGTGTGGCACAGAGTCAAGTAAACAGCTCACAAGCTTTTCTTGTTTTATTATTTGGTAACGATGGTCTATAACAAGATGAATCCCCGAAAGTGTAATGTTCATTACACACTCAAATATGATAGTGTGCAGCGTGGGTTTAACTGGTTCTAAGTGCTTGATTCAAAGCATGTTTTGTCCTATTGCGGTTTTTCTTTGTTTGTTTGTTTTTTTAAGGCTTGAGGGGGTGAAAGTGTCTTTATCTGCGACTCCTCAGATTTATCTCAGGACCCTTTGGGGCGTCCCAAACCCCAGGTTGGGAACCAATGCACCGTATAAAAAGAGTCCAAATGTCTAAAATGAAAAGTGTTTAGTACGCTTTCTTCTTCAGAGCAAGAGTAAATAACTAAGGTTGGATTAAAGGGCAGAAATTGTCTTTAATTCAAGTGTTAGTTGAACTTTAGGGGAAAAAGTCAAGAGGAGCTGTTCCCTCCATCCGCCCTCCTTTCTTTCCTCACACACCCTGTTGTCGTTGGATGCCTGACCAGCCCAGGCTCTATTTTGAAGAAGACAGTTGTGAATGCCAGTAGCTGTTTGGTATTTCAACAAGGCTGGAGTCTATATAAAGACACATATGCCTTTCTCTGCAAAATTCCACAGATGCCTTCAAGAAGCAGCAGAATTAGAGCGGATAAACGACATCCTAGATTACGGAGCACTAATGGAAGACGGATGTCATTATAGCAGCTTCAAAATGTCTATTCTGCCTGTTTTATTCTTCAGTGTCTGTTGTATTAAAGCTGTGAAAGCGCTGCATATAAGCGTGAGGGTTTCACTGCCGGATCATTTACGAGGAGAATGACAGGCATGCGGCATGTGTTCCAAATGTGAGTGCGTGTGCCACAGGCAGATCTCCAATGCAAACAGCTAAGTCAGTGCCATTAGTTCAGCTATGAGTGATGGGTCAGGGGAGCAGACGGCTGAGCTCGGAGCTTTTCACCACGTTGGACCAGTGGGAGCATTTGTTGTCGCGCTCATTTGAGAGCGCGTAGGATTCAACGTCTGACACGTGATTGAAAACTTGTGAAACAGTGTTAACAGGGACACTTCCACGCTCTCATGCTTGTGGTGAACATGCAGTGTGTAAAAGTCCTTGTCCTGTGATGGAGCACTCTTTGTGTCAAGCATGCACCACTCCAAGAGCTGTGGAGCTGGTTTTCCCGTTTCACAGAGTCCCAGAGGAGGCGGAGGGCAGCAAATGTCAGAAAGTCACTGTGGTCAGGCAGCCACTGATGTCGTCCACACCCGCTCACATAAGAAACACACACTCCCTCAGCAGGATACTATATACATAGTGTGGTATGGCTGCATCTACAGTGTGCTGTGCTCTGAGAAACAGAAGATGTGCTGACCTTGAGTTGCTGTTGGAGCTCGCTATTGAGGCGCGTCAACACTGCGTTGGTTTCCTTGTTTTTGCGGATCGCCATCTGGATCTCTCTCTTCTGTTTGGACAGCAGCCTGAGAGACAATTTTATCCAATTTTATCAGATTTTAAATTCATTTTCTAGACGGATAGAGAAGTGTAACATAACCGACCTTGTTCAGAACTTAAAGGAATACCTCACCCCCCAAATGACCATTTGTACATAAAGTTCTGACCCCAATAAATAAAAGTCACGTGTTGGTTGTACTTTCGTCAGTGAAAAGAGGAACTGCAGTGGTCAGACGGACAGACACAAAGAGGTGTAAGGAAGAAAAATAACAGCATGCATGATTGTATTATGGTTGGATTCCAACACATAAAGGATGGAGTCGACAGATGCCACTCGTCAGGCTTGACAGGAGTGCTGCTAAGATAAGTGGCTCCAAACAACACCTTCCCCAGTATGGGAGGTTAACAGTGGGGAATTCCTGATCATAGAGGTTCAATTTAACAACAGCAAAACTATATCAAAACATCAATTTACAAACTCCCACACAACTCGTGCAGTATGATCCAAGTCTCATTTATCCAGTCGTATGCTCAGTACTTCCCAAACAGACACTCCTTTTCGACGGGGAACTAATCTGAAAGTCACTTATTTAAGCTCTATTCAAAGCCAGACTCCATTCACAAAAACAGCAATTTTACCTCGCTGAACACAGGAGCTGCTGGTTTACCTCTGCCTCGATCACTTAGTTAGTGTTGTTCTGTGACTTATGTGTTTTCAAGAGTTAGGTAGGATTCACCAAAGTCACACAATAACACAAGCTAACTGATCAGTTCTGTTCAATGAGGTAAAATTTATGTTTTGTCAATGGAGTCTGGCTTTGAAGACAGCATACCGTGAAACTTCAATTACATGCCTAGTCCCAATTAGAAGCCTAGTCCCTTTTACCAGCCCAGTGTAGCTACATATTTTGGCAAATAAATGCCTGACTCAATTAGAAGCCTAGCCTGGTTGCCAAAAAGTTCATTGTTTTTAACAGAAGTTCTTTGAATGTATAAAACTGGGTTGTTGGCTTCCTAAAATTATGTGTCCATTCCTAGATTACCCTGTAAGTAGTCTCGCTCACCAGACCTTTCTCAAGAAAAATAAAGGTCTGGCTGGACCGACTCTCACTTTAAGATTGGAGGAAAAAAAAAAAACCGCCCCGGCTGCTTGTATTTCTTTCAACCAATCACAATCGTTCTGGGCGGTGCCACAGTAACGGTGCGCTTGCAAAAATATTGCTGTGGGGAAACAGGTTTTGGTGTAACACGCCCACAAAAATATCGCCTATACAGGACGCGAACCATGGCAGAAAAATGGCTACATCCCCGCAAGATCAAACACCGCAAAAGTTAGTAAAGGACGTGTAGAAAACGGTTGAAAACTGCTACACAACCGGAGGTGGTAGGGCGGGACTTCAGCGGGTGGCTTGTTCCGCCCAATGAGAGGCTGATCTATGCAGCGAACTTCCGCCCACTCAGACTACCCACTAAGTTATTCATATTCCTTTAGCCTGTAAGAGTCCTTGAATTAAAAGAGTCAAAAGGGTTTAAAATAAAATTTAATTCAAGTTGTGAGTATTGTTTTAACAGGATAAAGTGGTGATGTGTCGGTACGCTGGGTGCTGTAACTCACTCTCTGATGCTCTGTCTAATGATTCATAATTGATGTTATCTGAAGCCTAATTTCTATACGTAACATTCATACTGGGTTAAATAAACGATTTGATTTGATTTCCCGATTTTCACTGAACAACAATTTTGTCCTAAATATCGGCCTGCTGATTTCAGTGATTTAAGCAAATAATGGCCTGGGCTATTAATTAAAGTTTTACAGTGGATAAGTTTCACTGTCTGTTCAGTTCCCTGTCAGAAAGGACTCTCTGCTGGGGAAGTACTGAGGACACGACTGGATAAATAAGACTTGGTGTAGCGGGGTTCTTCCGGGAAAAATATGGCGTAGTTGGGAAGATACGTTTTAAAGTGTTTATTCCACCAAACCAACCAAAACAGTGAAAAAAATATGTACAAAGTAACAACAAAATATTTACAAAAAGGTACCCTGGGTTCAGAGTTCTTCAGTAACCCAAATTACAGCTGGACCACCGGCCGAAAAAAAAGGACAATCGTCCAAAAACACGCTCACTCAATACTTTCTCTTGTTGTCAAATACCTGCCATGTACCACCAACTCTCCACACCAACATGGACAAGATGGATGCCTTATAAATCATAAGCCCCTCCCACCGGGCATGACACAAAAAGAATAATTAACTTTGAAATCAGTGTTTCCCTACAAACAGAAACAACCAAAAATGTATTGACAAATAGTTACATATAGAGAAATACCTCCTTTAAATATTCACTGTTCAACATGTCAACATACAGTCTCCAATACTGCAAAATAAACATAATTAGCGCAAACACACATTTAAATTAATCAGGTGACCATTTTCCCGCTACGTCCCCTTTAAACCCCAGGAACTCGATACGCCCCTGTTTGGCGGATTCGGCGTCTGACAGAGGGCAGTGGGGAGGACAACCTGGCATCTGCGGTGAGTGTCTATGTGATATGGATGGGTATGAACAGGCGTGCAGAACGGCGAGTGTGCGCCCTCGTGCGAACTACAGAACTGTGGGGCGGTGAATTATGGCGATAATTGCAACCAATGTAGTGGACCAGAATGGGGCTCGGAAATGTTTGATGAGTGGGGTGTAACGTGTAGCGCATAGTGCGTAGCATGTGTGTCTGTGTGTGTGTGTATGTGTATGTGTGCACTGCCTGCACTCAGTGACGGGGCCGCTCCGTCACACTTGGATTATACTGTGCAAGGGTTGTGTGAGAGTTTGTAAACAGATGCTTTGATATAGTTTTGCTGTTGTTAAACTCAGACCCCTGTGACATTAATGCATCAAGAATTTTCTCTGTTTCTGGATTCTTTGTTCACTGGAGACGTAAGAAAGGTTTTCTTAGTGAATTCAACATTACACAGGGTGAGTACTGACTGATGGTCATTTGAGGGTGAAGTATTCCTTTAAGACAATATACAAACATAACACATATCCTAACTCCTGAGCCATCTCCATTTCGGTCACTGTTATTTGGGTCTAAACACAGTAAAGGGACGGCTTCCTGCACTCAAAGACAGTGGACACTGAAGCGATCAGATCAAAGCGCTGAGGTTTGACATTAGTCAACGAGTCATTACCAGCAGTCACCACTGTTATTGATGACAGATACTTTCAATGAGTCGTGTGGTCAACAAGGAGACAGGAGCACACATGTTGGAGTCATTACATTGAGTTAGGGTGTGCCTCAGTGTCTGCTGAATTCCTTTTTCTGGATATGTTTCAGTGGTTAACAATCACCTCAAGGCATACCAGCATTTATATCTGTGCAGTATAGCTTCTATAACGTGTGTTATCACTCTTATCACGACATAAGACAATAGAAATAAGAAAAAAAATTGTATAGCCCTGGCCGAATATTGCAATAATAACGACACACCTATGGTAAACCATTTGAGAACCACTGCCTGGCAGTATGTACAATTAATAAGGTCTTTAACCTGAATTAACTGATTGTTTTAGCCACTTGGGGGCAGCACAAAAAAGGTACAAACACAACACTGACACCTTATAAAGCTGATGTGGCTGTAATTCTAACTATTAAAAATACTGATTCTGGCTCTCATCCACTGCTACGAGTTAAGATATTTTGGGATTAAAAAGTCAACTGTTTAACTGACTTTTGAGCAGATTTGGTGGGCGTAGGAAATGGCATGGCAGGTGGAGGTAGCGTCTCCAGGTTCTGGCTCTCTGGGTGGTATTTCCTGCGGACTGGCTTCTGTGGCGGCTGACTGTGAGAGACTCCGATCACGTCCTGAGGGAAAGTTTCAGAAATAAAAGTTGGTCTCCTCACTCTGATAGAGACACAGACACTCATAAAGTTTGCAGTTCAGACCTGTTTCGAAGCATTCGTCAGGTCTTCAGTACTTCTTCCAAATCTAGAGCGCGGCCCCTGTTCCTCAGGTTTCACACTGCTCTCCTCCTGCAACACACACAGAAGCAAAAGCATGAGTAAAACTACACAAAAAGATTTGCAAAGATGCTGGCCACTTAAGCGTTATGATAAAATATATCTTCCTGGTGTTGATGTCACGATGAGGTGAAATAATATGAGGGAGCTGCTAAAGAGGCAGGATGAAATGTGTCGGCCCTGACCCGGGATAAATTAGCACCTTCCCTGCAGGGACCACGATCTAGTGCTCTCCTGCTGCAGCTTCCTGCCTGCTCAGGGGCAGCCATGATGGATTAATGTGCTTTTATTGCATCTCCTTGCTGCATTTCAGCCATTATTCTCCTTTAGACATAATGTCTAAAGTATCCCCACCTGCTTTCATTCAGCAGAGGTTAACAGTGCAACAATGTGAAGACAGAGCCGACACATGAAGGTCAGTTTCTTCATTTTAGCTCAAAGATTAGTTGTTAAGAAAGTTGAATGCATTTCTTACCAGGCAGCACCTTTTGTTCTATTTCAGCACTGCATCATTTCCCATCTGTTAATGTTGGATTTAGTGAATTTGATCCACTAATTTCTACGGGCTGCTGTCTCCATTGCGGTGGCAGCTGAGATGCCTGGGCTCTCCTGATGGTTTAAACAGGCTAATGCCGCTGCTGTAAATTGTACCCAAGAAACCTAAAAATCCATTTTAGCTGAGCAACGCAACTGACACAAATAATGACCCTGAGATTCACTGCACCGCTGGATGTGAAACACAACCACAGCATGGAAACATTTAAAAAAAGGTAGCGTAGTAGCTGCTACAGTGGCATTAAACCACAGGAGCTCCATCAGCACTATGTGTGGTCACAGCAGCCGTAGGTCACGGCTCCTTCAATCCAGCAATGTACGGGCTGAAGAAATATTGTCACTGTCACACAGACTTTACCACTAACTGATAAAAATAAGAACAAACTAACACAAAGCAAATAAACTTGTAGATACTAAATCTCCCTGTGGAGCAAAGAGTGAAGCCAGCGAACACAACAGGAGGAAGATATGAGTGATGACCATCCAGCTCACTGTCTGAATGTATTTACATGTCAATTTCTCCTCTCTCTGGAGGAGACGGTGGGCCTTGGTGAGTGTGGATAATAGCTGGACTGATGGATAATGTGTATTCAGCTCTGCTGTGCTTCGGAAAACAAAACAAAGATGTGGCATGTAGGTCACGACTGCAGCAGCGTCGTTACTGGCTGCCCGCCCAGCGTCTCACCAACTGACCAGCTGTGGTCACTGGAAAAGTTTCTAGTTTGGAAAAGCAAAGTGAAGTAAAGTATGAATAAATAAAGTGAAATGAAGTTCAGAGAAGTCAAGTGAAGAAAAATAAAGGTTAGCAAAGTAGTGTGAAAGTGAAGTGAGGATCTGCCCTCGCAATATTCATTATTTTTAGGATGCACTGATTTTAAGGCAAAGTGTTCTGACAGATGTATGTTTGGTGTTTTGATATCTGCTCGCAAGAAAGCTCTCACAAGGCGCTGGCGGCATCTTAAACCCCCCACAACAGAGGAGTGGATAGATATTGTGATATTTATGTTATGGAAAAGACGACTTTTTCTCTTCAGCTTCAGACATATGTGCGTAAAACCCTCACAGCCTGATTTTGTGAAGGTATCGTAAAGAACTTTTTCAATTTACATCCACTAAAAGGGTTTTTTTTTGCCATTGACAGGCTCAGACTGTTGTTTTTCAGTGTCTGACAACATTATAGAAAGGATCCCTACAGAGACAGACCCCGTCATCCTCAAACCCACCAGACTCCATTTAAATAAACAGTAATTTTATCATCATAAAACACACTTAATTCAAAGTCAACAGAAACAAAATAAAACTCACAAAAATCATCTTGGTTTGTCTTTTCACTGTTCAACAATCACCAACTCTGCCCACTGAGCAAGCAACGTCTGTGGACGTCCAAGTCTAGTTGATATCACGTCTGTGGACATGATATCAACTAGACTTGGACGTCCACAGACGTTGCTTGCTCAGTGGGTGGTTTGGTTGAAATTAAACCCTTAACTCACCCAATTACATGTGAAAATATGCCGGCTCTATACACGCTAAAATTACTGTTTATTTAAATGGAGTCTGGTGGGTTTAGCGATGGCGATTTTGGGGCTGTCTCTGGTTTAAAATAGGCTCTTACTCTTTAACCAAAAGGTCTATCTCTGTAGGGATCCTTTCCATAATGTTGTCAGACACTTAAAATAATATTCTGAGCCTGTCACTGGCAAAAACAAAAACTTTTAGCGGGTGTAAATTGATGGTGCACAATTGCTGATTCTGTCAGACCCAGACCCAGAACACGCTGGAGGGATTACATATCTCATCTGGCCTGGGAACGCGTTGGGGTCCCCTAGGAGGAGCTGGAAAGCATTGGTGGGTACAGGGACGTCTGGGTGCTTTGCTCGGCCTGTTGCCCCCGCGACCCGGCCCCGAACAAGCGGATAAAAATGGATGGATGGATGGACAATTGCAGATTTGTTACATTGCAGCCTGTTTCGTGGGGGCTGGCTTCAGTGCTCTCTCTCAGTACTGGATCAATTTAAAAACTGTTGTCTCCATTCATTACTGAGACATAAAAGCATGGTAAAATAGGGTCCAGGTTGTAAAGTACTAAAGCTACCCTTTAAATGAAGTAAAAAACAGTAAAGTGAAGTGAAGTCTTAACAAGTCACGTTAAAGTTACGTCTTTGTCCTTTTCTTTTAAAACTAGAATGAACTGAACAAAGAATGAACAGTATATACGTCTACACACGAGGCCGTTTTCCATTCACCATAACTGCACACTGAACTGATCCCAAGGGCTCCCTGCAAACGCTGGTATCAAATATTCACCCTTAACTTAAGATTGACATGTTTTATGTTGAGGAAGCTATTTTTAACCGTGCCCATAGTTCACTCATGTGTCTCTGAGGGGTTTGGGCTGGTGTGAGTTTCAGTTTGTCTCACTAAGTGAAAAATATAAGACCGGGCACCTTTGGGATCGTCCAGTCTTCTAGGTTTTAATTAGGACTAAGTAAAACATCCTGTGGGGAGACAGAGAAATGGTGATACTGCAAAGGCAACACTAATGGAAATGGAGAGGAGGTAAAGACAGAGGAGTGAGAAGGCACGTCTGCTGGATTCAACACACACAAACCACCAGTGATTAAAAAGATGAACTCAGTAATGGAGGAAGGATCTGAGGGATTATGTGACTTCCTAGATAAGAGAGGAAGGATTGAGCTGCAGGAGCTTTTGACCTTAAAGGGACAGTTCACCCCAAAACAAATACACATATTTCTCCTCTTAACTGCAGTTAAGGGGGGGGGTTAAGTTTTCAAAAGTCTGATTGCCCATGGATAGAAGGTGCTTTTAAGCCGGTTTGTTCTGCTCTCCAATACCCTGTATCGCTTCCCAGAGGGCAGGAGATTGAAGAGGCCATGGCTTGGGTGGGATGGGTCAGACAGGATCTTCTTGGCCCTGTTTAGTGCTCGCGTATTTGCTATGTCTTCCAACGAGGTCAGAGGGCAGCCAATAATTCGCTGTGCTGATTTAATGACCAGGACTTTCCTGTCCTTGGTCATGCAACCTGGGTACCATATACTGAGGCAGTATGTCAGCACACTTTCTATGGTGGAACGGTAGAAGGAATGCAGCATGTGCTCATCCAGGTCACATTCCCTTAGCAGTCTTCGGAAGTGTAGCCTCTGCTGGGCCCTTCCGACTACCGCTGATGTGTTGGTGGACCACATTAGGTTATCGGCCACATGCACCCCAAGAAACTTAAAAGAGGAAACTCCCTGTATCTGTAGTGGGGCAGGCTCAGCTCTCTTCCTCCTCCAGTCCATCACCATCTCCTTGGTTTTGCTGGCATTCAGCAGGAGGTTATTTGCTGAGCACCAGGCTGCGAGCCTCTGAACCTCCTCCCTGTATGCTGTCTCATCACCGCCAGAGATGAGGCCCACCACTGTTGTGTTGTCCGCGAATTTGACGATGATGTTAGAGTGCTAGAGGGGGGCACAGTCGTATGTGTATAGGGCATACAGGAAAGGGCTTAACACACAGCCCTGAGGCGAACCTGTGCTCAGTGTCCAAGTGGTGGATCCAATTCATCGTCTGGGGACCATGAATGTTTGCACAAAATTTCATGGCAGTAGTTGTTGAGATATTTCAGTCTGGGCAAAAGTGGTTAATGGACTGAAAAAATACCTTCATAAAACTCAGCAGTAATGTCTCTTTGCAGAAATCATGACGCAGTTACTCAAGATAATCCACAGACCTTGTTGTGAACAGCTTCATGGGACAATTGCCCTCTACAGAATTACACCCATCAATTATATCACCACGCAGAGGGAAGTGTGCATCTACTGCTAGCTCACTTGGCACCACTGAGCTAGCTAATGTTATAGCTCAGCTGAGGAGGACGTCATTAATGTTTACATGTCGCGCCTTCATGAACATGACCCACTCCTCCAACATAAGATGCACGCTTCCTTCTGTGCGGTGAGGTTGGTGGGTGTCGCAGGGGAAAAAAGAAAATAGTTCATACATGAAACTGCTCGCAACAAGGTCAGTGGATTATCTTGAGTAACCGCGTCATGATTTCTGACATTGCTGTTGAGTTTTTCAAACGTATTTTTTTGGCACGTTGAGCACCACAAGCTGAGTGCCATCTAGTTCCATTATATCAGACAGAAGGCAGACATCTCTACGGCTGATATCTGACTTGGCAACTCGCACCAAAACAACCTAGACTGATAAATAACACAACAGGTAAGAGGACAATATGTTTTTTTGATTCTGGGGTGGACTGTCCCTTTTAAACTCCACCTGATTTGTCCAATAGGTCAGACAGGTGGTTGCCATAAAGACAGAAACCCTCTGCCAGAAGGATGGTCACATAAAAAAAAGAAGAGCTTTGTAAACACGTAGCGTTCCAATTGATTGATTAGATATGAATTACCTGGTAAAGAGGACACTACTACACTTCTTTACAAAGTGGGACTAATGGAGACATGAATGCATACCTGATGTGATTAAATTTGTGGAAAATCAGCCACAGTGTGTCAGTACAGTTTCATAAGCAAACAACGGACTGAGGTTGGATATAAAACATGCACTGAATGGTTGTGCTGTGTAACAGGATACAGGTATATACCAAAAACTATAAAAACTGTCAGGAAAGACGACTGAAGGACAAAGAGAATGATGTGGAGACTAAACAGGCGACGTGTCACGTCAGCCATAAATATATCGGTGATGTATTCAGACTGAGCCGAGTTTGATGTACGCCGCTGTCATAACCCCTGAGTTCGTTTGTGTCTTGAAATAGAGGCCCGTATATTTGACAAAGATGACCTCAGAGACGCATTTACGGTGCAACATCTGAGATGAAGGGCGGAAAATCAGGGAGTGGGAAACGCTGACAATCTGGGAAGGAATTTTGAGTTTGCCTGCTTATATTCTTTCCCCCCTTTCACAGAGACAATTTGCGCTGCTGCTTGCTACATTTGCAAACCCCAAGACAAATCAATGAAGAAAATCTGATTTCATGCTCACCTCTTCTCTGAAGTGACTGAAGTCAGCAAAGTTTGGCTGCTGCACTTTATTCTGGGGAGTTTTCTCTGATACGGTGATAAAATGAGGAACCTGACAAGACAGATGAGAGGCACTGATTAGCAGAAGCATCATTAATTCATGAGAAATTGTACAGCTGGAGTTCGGAGGAACAACAAAGGCTTTGTTCACTTGATAAAGGAGGATTGCTGCCATAATGAAACTAGGCTTACCTGTGAGGTTGATGGTCTGGGAGGGAGGGCTGGAGGAGGCGGCAACCATCCACTTTTAATGCCTAAAATACAGATAAAATATCACTGAGCTGTAAACAATTGTTGCTTACCTGTATTTTCCTCTCAGCAGCCACATTTCACTCTTCACACACAAATAAACCACCCATATTTTCATAATCAGACACCGACTTGCAATGTTATGAGCCTCTCACCTTCCATACTGAACAATAAAACCCACCCAGCTCCATTTCCCCTTTTGTTCTCCCGTGAAAGGAGAACTGTCGCAAACAAAACACAATAACTCTGTTGCAAAATGCACCATAGCTCCGGGCGGTTTACGCTCTGAGCCTGCGTGTTCACACACTGATACTGTGAGAGGAGCTGAGTGAAGACAGGGAGAGTCCTGCAGATGGGAGTCGCACCTGGAGCGCCCTGCTGGAAGAGCTTGTTGAGGTCCAGCGAGGAGGCTCTGGAGTGGGTCTTCTGGGGTCGAGGTGGAGGAGTAGGAGGCTCTTCTACTTTCTTCATTGCCTCTTCAATAGAGGTGCTGGAGAAGGACCTGGAGGTGAGGTCACATGGGTGGAAAACAGAAGTATAATGAGGTTAAAGAGCGACGTAGGCGTGCAGAGGACTTGTAATTCATGGGGCGATTTTCACCTCGGTCTAGTTTTTGTCCTCATGTGTGGGTCCAGGTCCTGAGGCGGCTCTGTGAGGAGGGATACGTTAAATTAACAAAGGCACGTCAGACTTTTGGTTGTGTTTGAATGTTATAAATGAGAAACAACAACTTCCCCGTGGAACCACACACTGTAAGTTCATGTGTGTAAAGTAGCTCATCCAACACTACATGTAATTTCAATGTCATTTTTTCACACCTGGACACAGTGTGCAGTGTGCTCACAGGATACTTTATATTTCAGCTTCTGTAAAAGGTCTGTCATCTGTCACTCTTAAACTAACCATATACTTTCACCAAATGTAACACGATTCCCGACACAGTGAAAGTACCAGGGGTCGTGTGACACATGATGTGTGTGTTAGAGTGTGGATATCCGAGCCGAGCCAAACCGGGTTTGGACAAATACAGTGGAACCCTCTTTAAGTGATCACATCTGTCCAGGTCAATTAATCATTTTAAATAAGGAGATGATTATTATGACCCAATATTTTTCCTTTTCTTTATTCCTCTCACTGGCATCAGTATCTCTATGTTTATTACGTGAATGTAAAGTAATGAGGGGCATCACGTGAAGGAATTTTCAACGCACTTGAAGAGGACAGCTTCAACCACAGGTGCTTTTCCTGTTTCGTTTCCTGTCTCCATCAGCAGCCATGACTGACTCAGGGTAGCCTGAGGGACACCATGTTTTACTGCTGCATCTCATTGGCTCAGTTTTCTCAGTTTGTCATGTCATAAATTACTCTTTTACCTGTCATAAATTCAATGTACACACAGCAGCAGCCTCAGGTGGTCAGCTGGAGGCAGGTGGTAAATTATATCTATATAGACTTACTGTAGTTTTAAACGCTTTTCATATGTTGTCATGCATGACAAAGGCCTAAAGTGGAGACAGTAAGCAGACTACTTGTTCACTTTAAGTAAATAATGTAATCATAAGTGCAGCACACATTATATTTTTGGGTTATTTTCATTACTATTGGGCACATTATTTATATTTTAGTAGAAATAGATTCAGCATTATTGAGTTACTGGTCATTTATAGCAGTTTGTGTATTGTTTCATTTGTATTTTCATGCTCAGTGTTTAAGTGGAGTCATTGTGTTCACTTTGTTATGAGCTGATTGGTTCCTACCTGCCCTTGTTTTGTGGGGACAGGTGTGAGTGATACACGAGAGAGAGTGAGTGCCTCGTGCTTTACAGTGAAGAGAAGCTGCTGTACCCCTAAGTTGGAATGTGTTGTCTTGCCGTGTTGGGAAAAATTAAATGAAGAGGAAGAAACAAATGTTGTAGCCTGCTTATTACCCACAGCCCGGGAGAACAGGGGAACACTAACAATCAAGAAAAGAGGGTTACACATATTTAAACACTGTTTGTAGAGGAATAATTCTGTCCCAAGTTTTATGATCCATATCAGTGACCGATCACTGTAACCGTGATCACCGTAACTGGGTTCCACTGAATTTACAAATGATGTGCAGGTTTGGGCTAGCCTACTTTACATCATGCTTCAGGTTCTTTATATGAAAATATAGTGTAAAAATTAAAAAAAAAAACTATGGACCTACTGTCTGTGTTGGCTGTTACATGTTCACTTCTGGGGTTGGTTATTTACTTGACTTGCCAAAGTCAAATGATGCAGGAAACTCCACAGTATAGAGACGTTCCAATTTAGTCATCAGTACAGATGATAAAGAAGCAGTTGGTTATGTAAAATGTAAAACCTGTGGGGCTCTGATGAGATATTA
This sequence comes from Epinephelus fuscoguttatus, assembly GCF_011397635.1. Classification (NCBI taxonomy): domain Eukaryota; kingdom Metazoa; phylum Chordata; class Actinopteri; order Perciformes; family Serranidae; genus Epinephelus; species Epinephelus fuscoguttatus. Next base: position 39,464,975 of record NC_064761.1, read on the forward strand.
CAACAAGACAACTGGGAATCCTGTGCCCACACGTGTGTAATCAGGGTTTACAGGCAAGCTGTAACTATGGTGACAAAAACTGCATGATAGAGTAACAAACTCAGTGCTTTAGCTGACAATAACTGCGTCAGGATCGGTCAGTATGGTCATTATCTGCTCTGGACTCAGTGTGAGGTCGTACAGAAATATGCGTCCCGAGCTGCACTCTACTGTGAATGAACAAATGATTCACTTTAATGTTATCACGTTAAAATAACTTCTAGTATCACCTGGCCTCTCAGGAAGTTGCAGAGTCTGTTTCTCTTGAGATGTTGCCACCCTTTTCACACCCGCATCTGCAGACACAGTGATCAAGACGTCAGCAGCAGGACAACATACATGAAACATGAAGTATTAATGCTCACAGAATGCCACTATCCCAGTTAATATTCATGCAGAGCAGCGTATTTACTCAGAAGAAGTGCATGTGCCTTGCATCTGATTTTAGAATATGTCTTACAGTATGTCTCTCAAATTTTGTTTTGGAAATTGCTATACAAATAAAGTTAAATATTCATAATTATTTGGGCATTACTTGCTTAAATAAACTAGTAAACAGTGGATTTTATTTTACCTTGTTTACATGATTCCTCTCTCAAATCTTGTTTTGTCGTGGCGAGGCCTGGCTGGAGCCTCTCTATAATGCTCCGATCCTAAAAAAAGAACGATACAACATCACTGCATGCAAAGACTGAGATAACTTGAAAAGTGTAGTGCATTTTAGGTGGAACAAGCATGTGCTCTAAGCTCAACATGTTGATGGGAATGCTCTTAGACTAACAGGGAGCAGCCTCATGTTCAGCTTATTAGTGCCCCCTACAGGCATCACAGAGGGACTTCAAATAAACCTTTTTTAACTGGCATTGGAGTATCTACTTTACCATGTGACCAGGCCGTGGAACAGCATCATCAAACACAATAAGAGGCTCTGCACTCTGCAAACAAGCACAGTGTAAGGGGTTAATTCTGGGATAGGAGCAACCAGCAAACTACAGCAAAGACAAATGAGTCTGTGAATGTTCCAGATAAGAGATTAATGGCTGTTTCCGTTACCTCAGGAGTATCCGGTATGTCCTCTTCCTGCTGCATGAACCCTGGCTGCAGGGTTGGGGGAAGGCTCTCTGGGAGAGGGTAACCATTCTTGCGTGCTACAATCAAGTGAAAGGCTGTGCAGAACTCAGAGAACGTCAGAGCTCCATCTCGATCCACATCACTCAACTCCCTTAAAAAATGAGTTGGGGAAAAAAAAAAATCAGCAAAACCTGAAAGCGAAGCTGTAGAGTTAGGTCTGAAACAACAATCCTGATGAATGAATTCAGGTTCACTAACAATGGTGTAAGAAACCATTTTAGTAACATTAGTAATCATTTCCCAATAATTTTATGTATGTTTTCTGGAAAGAAATATTGATACTCATTTATGGAGCAGGAATTTTCTTGACAGAAAAGTTCAGGTAAATATTCACTTATGATTCATAGACAAATGTGACATTTTTCACAATATTTCCATGTTCTGCTGATCTGCTGTGCACTGACCTGAGCAACTAATTGCCTATGTATTCATTATTTTTAATTGGACATAAAATAAATAAATAAAAGAAGACAGTTTGCATTTTGTATATAATTTCTGCCAAATCACAGTTTTTTTCTGGAAACCTTACAGGAAATCACTAGAAAATTATTCTGAAATCACAAATAAAATGAAGTGTTACCACTATTATAAACAATTGTCAAAAATAAAGGAATAACTATGTTGGAAAATATATGCATTCGCTTCTTGCTGATTGATACCAATCTCAATTAGCTTATAAAAACTAGAAACGGGATAAAAGATAACCTAGCTCACTTAGCAGCACCTTTAAAGCTCCACCATAAAACCACAACGTGTTGCTTTTAGATGTCTGTTTTTGAATGATTTAAAAAACTACATATAAAATGTTAAATTCAACTAACTAACATCATGGGGATAGTTTTGTGTTAGCCAAGATAGCCACAAGCAGTCGGTTAGCTTAGAGTAAAAGCCGGCAACATAGGGTAAAAGTTAGCCTGGCTCTGTCCACAATATGCATTTGCATTTGTTTTTAAATATATTTTACAGACTATATAGCCTACAGCTTGTTCATTAGCTAACATCAAAGGGGAGGTTTCGTGTTAGCTAAGCTAGCCAAGCTAAGCACGAGCAGCTGGTTAGCTTAGCACAATGGCTGGAAAATGAGCAACAGCTAACCTGATTCCGCTCAAAAGTAACAAAAATCCACCGAACAGCACCTTCTGAACTCCCATGTAAAATCACAATATATTTCATTTACACCTTTGTTTATCAATGTATTTAACAAACTATATAGCCTATAGCATAACACTAACTAGCTAACATCAAAGGGAAGGTTTCGTGTTAGCTGAATGTAACAAAAATCCACCCAAACTCCACTTAAAACCACAATATGTTGCTTTTACACCCTTGTTTTTAAATTGATTTTAAAGACGATACACAGCATGTTAAATAACTGACATCAAGGGGATGGTTTTGTATTAGCCGAGCTAACCACAAGCAGCCGGTTAGCTTAGCACTATAGACAGAAACATAGGTAAACAGCTAGCCAGGCTCTATCCAAAAGTAACAAAAATAGTAGTAGCATGTTTTAAACTCCCATGTGAAAACACAATATGTCGCCTTTACACCTTTGTTTTTGAATGGATTTCAAAAATTATACATAGCATTCATAATAACTAACGTAAAAAGGATAGTTTTGTATTAGCTAAGCTAACCCCAAGTAGCCAGTTAGTTTAGCACAACAGCTGGAAAGATGGGGTAACAGCTAGCCTGGCTCTGTTCCAAAGTAACGAAAATCCAACAAGCAGCACTTTTAAACTCCACAGTACAACCGTAATATGTCACTTTTGCATCTTAAAATGGATTTAACACGTGGCAGATTAAATTAATTAACTAACATCAAACAAAAAGTTTCGTGTTAGTCAAGCTAGCACAGGTTAGCTTTGCAAAAAAGCTGGAAACATGTTGTTATAGCTAGCCTGACTTTGTCCAAAGGTAACAAAATCAAAAACTCAAAGTGTAATGTCAAACTGTTCCTTAAAATTGTGTGATAGGGATGTCCCCATATACTGGTATTGACAATAATGGTGATACTTAAAAAATTAAATATTGATATCATGTTAATAATACAGATAGTGTAAATAAACCCAGTATCTTTTAAATCATTTCTGTTTCTTTCCATTCTTGCTTTGTCCACCCCCACACCCCTACCCGATAAGGTAACAATGAATTACACTGAAAGAATTATTATCATTATTATTATTAGTATTTACATTTCCTGTAGATATTGCTATAATATCAGTACTGTTAGTTCTTTTGGCAATGATAAGCATGTAGTGAAAATCTGAACATATCTTCCCCATTACATTTTATTCTATTCAATCATTCTCTTTGTTGCAATGAATAAAACAGCTCCAAATATCCCTTCTGTTTCAGGATGAGAGGTTGTTGAAGGTCTGCTCCTGTCTGACTCAGTGTGCACGCTGAGGTGCTTGGCTGATAAACACCTAACTGACCCCAGAGCAGAACAAGGACAGACAGCACAGTGAGTCAGCACTTACCATATGTGGGAAAGTTCTGGTATGGGGAGCTTGGATTTTGTGAAGAAGTTCTTTGCAATGGTTCCTAGAAAAAAGAGTCACAAAGTGGTGACATAGTTTGGAGGAGGTTTTTCAATTTATAAATAGGTGCAGCAGGAGGGGTGGTGGTGTACATACCCAGAATGAGAGCCCCCAGGTCAGGCTGCAGGCTCTTGAACTGATTAGTGTAATACTCCAGCTGTTCCTCTGTGATCCTCCAGGGGTCATCGTCAGAGTAGTCTACTGCTCCCTGCTGGTCTAGCCTCTCTGATGAAGAAGCCTGGGAGGATGCACAGAAATCATTACTTAAAGAGCTATACAGAATTATTTACATGAGCATAAAAGGTGTAAAACTCTAGGTTTACCCGAGCCATAACAGGATGCTCCACAGTGGGTTTGGTCCCATAGTTACTGGGCGAGGAATGCTGCTCCAACTGAACGACCGGCCGTGAGGAATGTTTGCTTTCATAGGCTGAAGGACAGCAGAGAAAAACACGGCTGCAGTGGAGGAGAAACCTGAGACTAACACGCCGATTACACCCCTCAAAAATGTGATCAGAGAGAATGATAAATTTCCAGATCAAAAGACCAGGAGGGAGAAATCAGAGCTTCCCATTTTAGAGGACGCAACAGGTGTCAGAGATGCAGTAAAACCTCATCTTTTACATTTCATTTCTAATTTATTATACATGACTAGTGCAAGATCTCTTGCAGTGCTGGTCCAGGGCTGCATTTCAGTTACCCACCGCAGCAATCATCGAGGAAAACACTTTATCAAAGAGACTACGAGCATGTGTGATGTGCTGAAAACGCTCCAAACATGCTGAATTAGAGCACTAAAAAAGGACATTTCCCAGTGATAAACAGATACAAAGTTGTTTCTACCAACCCCAAATCGAACAGATGAGGTGTGTCTGCACTGGACTGGAAGTTGTCTTACCGATCTGTGAGTCAGCCCCGTTTCTCTGCTTGGCATACGGGTAGCCGCGGTAGGTCAGGGGGGATCGAGGTGGTGAAGTGGCCGGTGATCGTGGTGGGGACCAAGGCTCCTTCAGGGAGAGAATATTTTTATTTCACAAACATAAGTTTAAGTGACCTCTATGCACATATTCACAGCACATTAATGTCATGAACAGCCTGTTCCAACTCGTGCCAGAATGTGCCCTATTGCTTTGAGGTCTGGGGAAGCTAGAGGTAAATGTAACCTTAACTAAAGTCATTGCTAAGTACCTGTAGCTATCCTTTCATGGCGCAGTGCACTATTGGGACGGTGTGGTTATATGGTTTCCATTGCATCCTAACCACAAGGGCCCCCAGGATGCCCCTGTGCTCCAGTTTCGAGGGGACTACAAAACATTTTACAGGCATCTTAATCCTAATCTAAAAACAATGTCGTTTTTTTTTATTTTTTTTATTTTTTGGAATGAGAATTACTAAATAGTACCCTGGAAATTTGAATTTGCTCAGCGAGTCACTCTGGCAATCAGTAATGATGCTCATTACCCATGCCCTTGGAGCCGAGCTGCACCAATCACATCGGTGTATCTGATATAGGCGGGCCAGAGGCGAGCTAAACAGATGACGACAGTGTTGCGACGACGAAGTCCAGAATCAGTCAATAAACATTGCAAGGCTAGCTACGGATGAACACCAGGTGTTTGAAACGGCTTTGGCCGCTACAATGAACGAGTTAGACTTGGCTTTTTCTCTAAAAGAGGAACAGAAGACGGCGCTTGAATCTTTCCGACTCCGCTGGTAGCTAAGCCCTGGATACGTCACCCCGTGTATTGTTCTGATTGGTTGTAGTGTTAGCCAATTGCGTGCAGTGATATTTTCAAATGCATACTTGGTGCCGCCCCTCGGCCATGTTGGGCCATTTGCATTACTCATAGCCAGACCCTAAATTTCTCTAGATTTGGGTCTGGTTTTCCAGGCTAATTAAATAGAGCAGTGATTCTTAAATGGTGTGCCGTGGGATTTTGTGATAACCACACATTATTACTGCAATATTCAGCTGGGCCTATTAGGGTTGGGTCGGTTCTCGGTAATAGCACTTCGGTTCGGTACTCCGTCTTGGACTCCACGGAAGTCCGCCCGGACTAAAAGTGGACGTCCGCAAGCCCTGTGCGCGCAAAGCTCAGATTTTATGACCGCGCGGACTCTGCTCCGCGCACCAGTGTCACACAAAAGACTGCTCGGTATGTATTTTTCACATCACAGGGATTTTTCACGGACATTTTTACAGGAAACTACAACGCGGAAGTGCACTGACTATGGAAGCCCGAATGACTACAGACATTCCTCGCGGAGTCCGCTCCGCTTATAGTACGCCCGAGTCTGTGAGCACCTGTGTCTGCCTCTTTGCCAAGTGCACAGTGAGCAGGAGAGAGAGGGTGTGAGTGCGCATGCACCGAGGCGTCTACTGTAGCCTGGAGTTAGTTTAACAGCGACGGGAAGTCGATAATGGTGGACAATTTAGTCTTGAAGAAATCAAAGAATGCGCCAATATGGTAACACTTTGGCTTTGAGCCAGACGAAGGAGGCAACCCTTGTTTGCACTGACTGAGTAAGCTAAACCTACAAATTTATTTGTAAGTTGTTGTCCTATGGTTGTTTTTTATTTTAAATGAGTCAATTGCGCCCCTAAGTGGCGAAAATTTGCTATTACCGACTTGATGCGGTTTTTCACAAAAAACGGAACTTTTTTTTTTTGTTTGTTTGTTTTTTTTCCCCTAATACCAACCCAACCCTAGGGCCTATATAAAAAGTTATGAATGAATTTTTCATTTTTAAAAACAGCAACAAAAAGAGGATTCCCCTTCTGAAACAAAACTCACTTTTAGTGGACATAAAGCGAGTGTTTAAACTGCAACCAGTTTGCTGCTGCTGGCTGCAGAACTCTTGCTCAATACTGAACCAGTTTCAAAAATTGTTGTTCCCATTTATCACTGAGACACACAAACATGGGAAAATAGAGTCCAGGTTGAAAAAATACCAAAGTTACCCTTTAATATGAGGCCTCTGTGGTCTGAGTTATTCAAATCGAGTGGATATGTTCCCAGCTTGGTCCTTTTAGTACGACATGTTTGTAATTATGCTTCCACAGCAGCTCAGTAGGAAAAACACTTTGCATTTTGTCCCTAATCATTTACACTGGAATCACATTCGGAGGGAATGGTTAAATGACCAGTATGAACAGGAGGAACAACTACAGCCAGGAAAACCTGCCCAGTTCTATCAGACTGTCTTGAAAACTTGTCAACGTATCCTTTAAGTATAACACAGCATTTAAATATAACAAGACTGGCACTAAATACCCAAATTTATTCCACTGATGCTAAATTTTGACACTGCAGCCAACAGCAGTTGTCACAAGTTGTTGGCAGCGTTTTGTCGCCTCTTCAGTCGTCAAGTTTGGTGATCATGTGCCCGCTCTATCTGCTTGTTCTTAGCTGAACCAGTGTGATCTACATCAAGGTTTCTTTAGGTCTGTCCCTGTTCTGCATACTTATGGCCGGGCTGGAACCTTGAAGGTTTGTCCTTCTCCTCTAATCTCTCAACAACGAGGCCTTTCTGCTCTGATGATTACAGCTGAGAGGAATGTCTTTGCTCAGTGCTTCAATCGACTCTAAACATTACCTCAGTGGTACAGCACCCACTCAGTGCTGCTCTAATCTGAACAGTGGTCCATGCTTTAATCTGTAGAGTTTATTCTGTCAGAGAGCAGCTAGTCACAGTTGAGAGCTAGTTAGAAATGTCATCTCAAGCTTACCTTTCTCTCTACGTTGGCCTCCAGGTGTCTGAAGGTGCTCCTGTCTACTGGAGTCCAGGAGACGGAGCCAGGTGCAGTCCCACACTGAGCCCCCTGAACATCCATGCTTGGGGGGACGGTTGGGTATCGCATCTCTGCTTCATTCTTCAGCCCAGCGAATCTGGGCAGAGGTAGATCTAAAGGGAGACATGGGGATTATTCTTATGTCTCATTTACCACGTTATATTAAGATTTTTTCTTTTTAAGTCAAAAGAGGTATTTGAAGGAACAGTGTGTGAGATGTATGGGAATTTAGTGGCACATAACAGTGAGGTTTGCAGACTGCAACCAGCTGAAACTTCTCTCAATCGGAACTCTGTCAATGTTCATCATTCAGGAGGTTTTTACCAGGAGCTGAATTATGTAACATGAAAACGTAAAAACACAAATGGCCCTGTCTAAATCCAGTGCTTGGTTTGTATGTCAGTTCTGGGCTACTGTAGAAACATGGCGGTGCAACATGGCGATCTCTGTATACCTGGACTTGCTCCCTGCGTCGATACAAAAGGCTCATGCTCATCAGGCTCATCAGTTGTTCTTTGGGACAAACCAGACTCTGACAACATGAATGGTCGCGGCAAAGGAGGCACCAAGCGTCACTGTAAAGTTCTCTATGATAACATCCAGAGAATCACTAAACCTGCCATTTGCGGATCTACGAGGAGACCCGCAGTGTGCTCAAGGTGTTCCTGGAGAACTAAGAGGAAGACAGTGACCGTCATGGATGTAGTGTACGACTTCTGAGGTTAAATGACCTTCTGATCTCACTCTAAGGTAACGAAAACACAATGACTCTTATTTTCAGGTGATCACACACTAAAATAAACATATTTATTATATTATATTCCATTTCTACCAATATATCCCCGTAATTCCTGCACACTGGACCTTTAAGTCAAAAGCATTTAATATAAAAAAGGAGATTTCAGAAGTCTTGTCTGATCGGAGCTTCCTGTACGACGACCTTTGATACGTCTAGAATTAGCCTGAGGGAATTAATCAGGATGAGCGTCTTTACGTGTCTCACTCTGCTGAGGTGAGCTACTATAAAACAACACCACGGTGAATATGAAACTCTAAACATACTTTTCTAATAATCCATCAACCTGTTATGTGAAAACAGATTTTCTCTTGGCTCGGGGGTGTGACTGATTGTGCGTTCTTGTAATAAGGGCAAACCCACTTAGCCCTTTCCACGCGACTCCCCTTTCATCCAGATTAGACCAAATCCTGCCATGTTCAGATAATCTCCTGATCCCCTTTTGCTCTCCTAAGACGCCTCCTCTCGGTGCAGCAGACTTACTGGTCGTTACGCTCTCCAGGTGGACGGGCAGACCAGACTGGGCGGCCGCGAGCAGCTTCAGGGCCACGAAGAACTGAGGCGTACCAAAGTAGCCCAGACGTTTCGCTCCACACACCTCGGTCACCTGAAAGAGTAAACCATTTTTAGACAGGCTTTAACAATATATGATATTAAACCTCATCATTTCAACTGCCTGCTGTGTTTTCCTCTTTTCAGAAACATAATCCATAATCTTAAACATGTGATTATTTTACACCATGGTCAAGATAATGTGTAATACAAAACTACAGGCTCCTCTAACAGAGTAAAGCCAGAAGAAACCGTGTGTAAGGGATCAGCAGCACAGTGGGATCTGTTTATCCAGTACTCTTTTGATTAGAGGTACAATGACTGCTTTGGGGGAGCAAAGAAGATTAGGATTACGTAGGACAATGAGGGAAAATTCCCCAAAAATATAACAGAAGGAAATTTGGTTTTGAATAAAAAGAACTGTGTTGATGTGAACACAAGCTCCTCCATCTGTGACATCACATGTATTTGTCTCTTAAATACAGAACTGAAACAAGGCAACCTTGAATAACAGAAATCCCTTTGTCATTTAAGTATTAACACACACCACCTTGTACTGTTATACATGTGATTACACTCATTGACCAGAGAAACTGGGGCACTTTTGCAAAATGACGAGAAGCCAGGGGTCAGTTAATAATAATAATAATATTTATCAGAATATAAAATAAATGAATTGCCTGTTTTTCAACCATTCTGCATCTGACGTCCACACTCATCTTTGTAAAAATGCAAATCCAGTGGCAGCAGCCCTGCACAGGTCAGGCATGCAGGAGTGTAAATCTACGATATGAGTACATTAGGGGCTTAGCTTGGACCTCTGTCGGGGGGTCGAGGGGAATCCTCTCCCGGCCTTTTTTTGTTTTTGATAAACAATATTTTTATGTACTCTGGCACCTTCTTTACATTCAAAGTACAAAATAAAAATTCCAGTGTGAATCAACTTATTTTCATAGTGAATTAGAAAATGGTCACCAGGCCGTGCATCACCTTATCGCAGTGGAGTTACAGCCCTCGTCCCTTACCTTAACCTTAACCATCATAACTAAAGCCCTGTTTCCACCAAGCAGTTCAGTTCACTCTGTTTCCACTGTGAAAAGTTGTGGATAGTACCAGTGGAACCGTTATGTACCGTTTCCGTTTTTGGTCCCCCCTCTGTTGGGGTACCTAGCACACAGATCTGGTACTAAAAGGTGGAGCTGTGAACACTGCAGTCTGATTGGTCAGTAGAGGACGGTCACTCTGCTCAGGGCTGAGTTGTGTCTGGTTTTGTCTGAGACGACTGCTGGGATTTTTAACCTCTCTAACTCCGCCAGGACGCTAACGTCCTCGCTCCCCTCCTCCTCTGTTAAATGGTATCTCCCAGGCGCACTACATCATCAAACCATGTGATGTTTGGTATTGCCAGATTCAGGCAGCTCTCAACTTTTCAGAAATAACATAGTTTTTCTTTTATTTATTATGAATTTCACACCAGAGCAGCCTAAACACACAAAGTCCAAAATCGCGAAGAGTGGTGACAAGTCATGTCATGCCGTTTTTCGACGGGAAAAGTTAAAGGATTACTCGCGATCTTATGTGGAGCCATTAGTGGGGACTTAGCTGGCTTATAAAAGGTACGAGTCTCACTCCTACCAGTATTTTTGGCTGAGATATACCGTCTAGAAAGTGGGATCATAACTTTCACGTTTCATGTGGCTTTATTTGGTGATATTTTATGGTGTTTCTGTGTCAAAAACAACATCAGCTATCATAATCACACCTGCTTTCAATCATTACAATGTTAGAAACTGGCTGAGTGTTGTTTGATCACTGACAGTACTGTTTTGAAGCCGAATGAGAGCTTTTGTCTCTTGGAGCTCCGCCTGGATCTTTTCATGGAAAAAACACTGTAGAATGGTCATACTTTGTGCTTTCTTCTTCAAATTTGAAACAAATGTTCACTGATAGTGTGCCTACAGCCCCACAGTGTCATTTACCTGCTCAGATGAAGCCACAGACAGTTATTCATCCTGAAAAACGTTTTTTTTTTTTTTTTTGGGCAAAATCTTCAATTTTTTTGCTGACTTCAGAGGCTCATTACTCTGTCTCACCTAGAGTGTTTCTGACACTTTCACAAGAAACTTCAGGGAGGTTTCTTTCTGGCAAGACCTCATGCGTGCATGTAGTCAGAGCGGTTCAGAAGCTACAGTCATTTTAATTTGGGTATGTCATTTTAGGCGTTTTTGCCACAAAATAGGGGTGGAGTACTTAAGGTGGAACATTTACTTGTAATGTTACTCAGTGCATGAGTTGATGACATGATTTGATCAACACAGCTTAAATATTCCAAATTACAACTTTGACCATTACTTTAGTTTTTATATGGCACTTTTAGTAATGAGTGGATCTTAAAGCATTTATATGTATGAATTTCGGCCGGGTTATGTGAACTGCATATATTCTAATCCTCACTCTGAGGAAAGTAAAGGGTCACGGACTAAAGAACTAAATGCACAAACCTGCTATTTTCAAATATCCCATGGAGAGAGACTCTTAGCAGAGTTTTAATTTGTTCTGAAAATGTTGGTTCTGTGGACGATAAACGAGGTGCAGACTTTCCTCTGTGTCACCAGTAATGAGGAAATACAGTGAGAGCTGGACGGAGCAGTGAGTGACAACAACCCCGCCCTCATTTAAGGGTACTGTTTGCGGTGGAAACACTAGGGTCTAGGCACCATGTCTGAAGGGTTACTGTTGGTTCCGAAGGTACCATACTGAAAGTGTTGGGTGGAAACCGGGCTTAAAAGCTTAAACCCAACCCTAACCCTAATTTAAATCTTATCCTAACCTGAACTTTAAAACCAAGTCTAACCCCAAATAGGCCTTTAAAGGTCTGTCCACAACTGCCAAACAGACAACCTCAAACTCTCAGCGGCTGCGGGGCCGTTGGCTTGACTGCTCTGTGCTTCAAAAACCATCAGACTCTGAGTGGACTTACTGAACTGTGTGTTATGTTCATCACTCCCCCATTAATGTTTGTGAGAAGAGATCTGGTCTCTTTGACAGTGAACTTATGCTCCCATTTCTTTCCATTTTATTAGAGTTCATCCACCTAATCGTAACTCTGATGATTCCAGTAACTCAGAAAGGCAAAACTGACTTTTATCATTATCATTAAAAGGCCTGGACACAGACAGAACGACACATGAAGAGGCCCAGTGAACTGTTTTAGCTTCAACAAGGAGGTGGTGACTAACAGATGACAAACCAATAGAGAAAAGCTGCTCTTCTTTTGGCAACAATGGATTAACGGTGCTTAAGACTTAAATGTTTTTTATAAACATACCAGATCCAAAAGTCCAGTTTTCATTTGCTGGTGTGTGTTTATGAAATATAAAATACAGGCGAGCTGTTAATACCCATTGTCTAATGAGGCTGAGAGGCGAATGGAGTGCGTGTGGCTCACATCGCCTTTTGAGATATTATTTCTGCTTGACCTGCAGTGTATTCATTCAACAGCTTTCACAGAGTGATGAGACCCAAAACAACCAGAGGCCAGAGAGAGGCTGAGCAGATAGACAGCGGAGGTCAGGTCTGCAGTGTTGGTGAGAGCACCTGAGGTCAGCACAGAAAGATGGATGGAGATTATTTCAGGAACACCAGTGAAGGCCTTGAGGAAGCAGGCGGGCAGGTCTGGTCAGATCTATGGCCCGAGGGGGAGAGTTATTTAAGGAAGATGGAAAAATGCCAAAAACATTTCAGCGTGCATAATGTCATCACTGATATGACTGTCGGCATATTAATCTGCCCCGGTGACTGTGTGGAATAAAAAAAGAGGATAGCGCTGATTCTGCTGCATCGATTTGGATCCTTTTTTATCTGTCCATCGTGAGTCTGAGATTGTTTTAGGAGAGCCGTTCTAAGGGTGCTTTCACACCTGCCCGGTGTGGTTCAGTTCAATCAAACTCAAGTTGGTTTGCCCCCTAAGCATGGTTCGTCTGGGCAGGTGAGAACACAGCAGTCACACTCGGGTGTGCACCAAAACAACCAGACTGAGACCTTCATGAAGAGGTGGTCTCGGTCTGGTTATAAACGAACTCTGTTGCGGTTGGTTTGTGGTGAGAACGTGTCCCGACCTGGATCTGAAGCAACTGCAGTCACATGACACATTGTTTGGGTTAAACATGAGCATGTTACAGTCCTGGAGGATTATTAATGTGCACCTCCTCCTGTACTGCCTTAATATGCACATTCAGCACATCCAATGCATCAAAACATTGTTTTCTAGTTGGAGCCGCACCTCGTTTTCAAACTGTATGCTTTGACTAAAATGAACAATGACAGCAATATAGTCCACGATGAGCAGCGCTAAAATCAACCTGCGTAGTTGTCCCTCCATTGTGACATTAGAAAGTGTCACATTTATCTTGCAAGTGTGCTCTTCTTCAACGTTTGCTTTACTTCCTGGATTTTACCCACATGGAAATTCTGACCAATCAAGAGCAGCTTTCTCACACAAGGCATTTGATCTGGTCCGCTTGTAAATGCTGCCGTGAGAACACGAACCAACTCTAGGCAATTATACAACATTAGAACAAAATTAGTCCCTGATTCAGACCAAAGGAGACGACTCTAGGTCTGGAAGCACCCTAAATGAGTGGAGTACTTCTTTAAGGGGTCATCAGGATTCACTGTCTGAGAACCATAAATGTCTGAACAAGATTTTGTGCCAGTCCACGTGGTAGATGTTCAGACATGTCACAGGATAAGTGAAAACTTTGATCTGCTGATTGGGTGTAGGATTCACTCTCTAAGAATTCAATCACAATCCATCCAAGAGATGCTGAGTTACAGTATTTCAGTCCTGTAACTGGGTGGGTGGATCAACAGACTGACTGTGCTTGAGCCTCGCCGCAAGAAACAAAACAATGTAGTTGATTAAACAAAGATATAACGTGTGTATCCTGAATGTTTCAGCGCCAGGAGAGCGGAGTAAAGATCTATCTGAAACAAGGCCACACCTTGTTCAGCCAGACAGGTTCCACAGCAATGTCTGTCAACACAGCATTACATGTAACATGTGACTATAGTCAGCACATACCAGAGACTTCACCTTCAGCCTGACAGCTAACTCAAACAGACATTAATGAGTGATTCAGGCACTTTCAACTCAGCATTTCAGCTTCCACGGGGCTGCTCTGGCTGTTATCATGTTCACATGATAAAACGTTAAAGGAAAAACACTTGCTGAACACTGAGTCCATGAAATCAGCATAACAATTGATTTCACTGCAGAGTAATGTGTGGGAAGAGACTCCCGGCTTCAGTCAGTAATGACAGCTGAGCAGGAAGACGTGTCATGCTTTGCTGCTTATCTGCTGTAAACACAGGCCAGACATATAGATCCTTCTCTGTAAATCTGGTCAATGTAGTCATGACTCAACAAAACACACCTCTACACACAGCTCCTTGTTTTGACAAACAGCAGAAAGTATTTACAGCAAAAACCATCTTGAATCATAGCACGACGTCTATGTCATCATAAACCCCGGAGGAAACGCACCATTTACGACTCTCTGATACTGTTTGACACAATGACCCAGAAGTCAGCGTTGAGTCCAAGAGTGATCCTGCAGGCATCCTGCAGCCAGGCCAAACACAGCTCAGAAGGCTGTGTGTCAATCACCCCCGTGTGGTGGCGGCGATCCAGGCCGGACAGGAAGGAAGCGGAGCTCAGTGCCAAACTTCCTGACACCCACACAGAGACACAATGGGCTGCGATCGCCGGGAGCTGACCCCCATGGGACTGTGAGTGGCGTGAATTGGAGGCAGCGACCTACTGTGTTCATCTGAGCTGGAAAAATATGTTTATGTGCCTGTGATGGGTCAGCAGAACGCCTCTGACTTAGGAGTTCCAGAGCCAAAAACCAGAGCCAGGGTTTTTACAAGCTTTAGATCCCTAACTACAAATCAGGCATACTTCACAGCTCAGATGTTTTCTTTTAAATGCTGCATAGTTTTAGTTACTTAGATGTTATTTTTTCTCCTGCTCCTGGAAGACATTGTTTTCCATTCATTAATTTCTGTCACATTCACATTACTGTGGTGAGTTTGGAAAAGTCTGTACAGCATAACCTCAGACAAAAACACGACTGACAGAAATGAACGCAGACTCAAAGGTCCAGTGTGTAAAAGTCAGGGGGATTTACCGGCAGAAATGGGATTTAATATATTAAACATGTGTTTTCTTTAGTTTATAATCACCTGAAAAGAAGCATCACAGTGTTTTTGTTACCTTAGAATGAGACGTTTATATCTACCTAGGGAGCGGGTCCTCGTCTACGGAGTCTGCCATGTTGCACTGCTATGTTTCTACAGTGGCCCAGAACGGACAAACCAAACACTGCCTAGGGCCATTCGCATTATCAAGTCGGCCGCTGTCGTTAACAGGTTAGCAGATTAGCAGGTGCTAGGCTAGCGGCCCGTCTCTGACGACCCAAATAATCTTAGAGAAACACTAATTTGTACTGTGAAACTACTTGATTCAGTGTTTTTATCGGTTTAAATTACCTGGTCTGATAGAGACCTCTGAGGATAATTTGGCTCCCAGTAAAAACCTCCTGAACAATGAACCTTGAAGGATTCTTAACTGGGAGAATTTCAGCTGGTTGCAATCTGCAATCCTCACCACTAGATGCCGCTAAATCCCCCAAAATCTTATACACCGCTCCTTTAAAGTGACTGTATGTTACTTTGGTTTGACAGCAGTTATTGTGGCCACGAGTGACAATTACAGAATGATGATTTTGGGCTAAACCGTAATGTAAAAGGAGCACAAGAGGAGAAAAGTGAAGAGGTCGAGTGTCCTTCATACATTAACATCTTGCTAAAGTGTGCTACCATTTGCTGCTAACATAAACGTCTGGTCACACCAGACCAAATGAGGCTGTGGCAGGAAAACCGCTGAGTATACTGAACACAGCAAAGGTGCACTTTATTGCTTATGAACTTAACTTTTCATTTGTAAGACTCTGGGCTTATTTATGCTCAATATTAGATACTTGTTTGAACACGGATGGAGCCCTCTGTCTGTTCTCTGTGATCATTTCGTCCATATTTGTGCATGTTTTCTGAAAACTTATGGATACTAATGAAACCAAGCACTACCACCTGAAATCATGGAGCTGCATAGTGTTGCTTTAACGTTCTCTGTGATGGAAATGAATGGAAGACAATGTCTGCCTGGAACCGTAGAGTAGCGACTACTAAAAATGAGGCAGCATGGTTTGCAAATTTGTTCTCTGTAGAGCTAAAACGATTGTTGATAGACAGATAATGAACTGCCTTGAAAACCAACCAAAACATTGTTTAAATATTTTTTGTTGCAAACATTTTCTGGTCCCAACTTCTAAACTGTGAGGAGAGCCTGGTCTCACTGCGAAGTCATCGAAATCCAGCGCTTGGGCAGTGACATGCGGCTTCAAAAACCAATGAAAACCAACGGTGTCTTTGAATGTCGGCATGATTCGCGGCCTGTTACTGTTATAGTTTAACAGCGCCCAATGGTGTCAGGAGGAAACACGGTGGGACAAGGCCAAATGTTAAGGCTGTGAAAGTCCAAGTGGGGCAGGTGGGACGGGTGGTGGATGGGTCCAACAAACGCCGACTTTCACCAGAGAGAGCAGTGTTCGCGTCCCGTAAGATTTTAATGCCAAACCCTGTTCTGTGTTTTTGTTGTTGAAGGGGAAAAAATACCCCGTCAAATTGCAGTGTTGTACCAACGTAGTGCTTTTAATTTGAAAGAGACTGTATGTAAATGGTACATTTCTTGTGAAAACAGAAGTGTATTTTGAAAGAAGACAAGGCATGTAACAAGCAGAACTTGACACAGCCTCTCAGAACGTCAACAACCAACACACCCAGCGTGCCTTTCACGTCGTATGTGGGCGTGGAAAGTTCATGACCAAACGTTGATATGTAACGATGTCGGAGTGAGGACCTTTCTCAGTTTTATATCACTGTAAATTCAATTTTGTAGGATTTCTGATTGTTTATCACACAAACAATCTGAATGTTTCACACTAAGCTCTGTGAAATTAGACATTTAGTCCAACATTTCTAGACAAAACAATCACTGAGAAAATGACAGTTAATGGTTAAGTGAATTGTTTAGTCGTAAAGGAGCTAAAATGCAGAACCACTGGTACGGTCCTTTAAGCAGAGGAGATTTTGCAGACTGAACTCTTGCTGGCAGGTGAGTACAACACACACAAGAACTTTCTGCCTGTAGTAGTAAACCAGCTCATCATGAATAACATGAACTGAGCTAAGAAGGATTTATAATGTGGACAACTAGTGCACACATGTACACGTGTGTGTACACTCTAGCTCTGAGCCTCACTGTAAAATATGTTCTGTGGTGCTACAGATGCAGGGAGGGGACATACAGACAGATGTACAGCTAATGCAGTGATTGTAAAGGGACTGCCCTGCTGTGTGACAGAGGGGTGAAAGAAAGGAGGTGTGTAAAACCTCCCTCTGACACCACACACACACACACACACACTATAATAAATACACCTCACAGAGCTGATATAATGGCTCATAATCCTACATTAGAGAGCAGTGGCTGCTCACATAGACCCTGCAGAGGACTGAGGTTCAGTGATGAGCAGCCGCAGCTCTCAGCCCTTCACACTTGGTAACATGTGATGACCAAGCAGGCGCAGAGCACTCACTTTATGCAGGGCTTCAGGAGGCAGCTGAGACGCCTTGAACAGCTCCGCCACTTTGCTGGACGACAGAGCTCCTGAGGGGTCCGCCTGGCACAGGCTGTGGAGACCTGAGTAATACCTTTGCTCGTGCTCGTTCAGGGAGATGAAGCTCCCCGTGGACGCCGCACCGGATTCCTGATCCATTCCCGGGGCTGACGCATGGAGGACCCGCCGGAGAGAAGCACTACAACCAAACAGATCGATGCATCCCGCTCCGGTGGCTCCGGTCACCGGCTCCGGTGTCAAGCTGGAAGCGAGGCGGTCGGTTTGGCAGCAGCAGGAGGAGGAGGAGGGCGGTATCACCTCCGACAGCAGTGCTCCTTGTGAAGACAGACTGACTGCTCGGTTCAGGATCATCCACTCCTACTGCCTATTATGGCTGGTTGTAGCAGTACCGGCCTGAGCCTGCAGGGGGCTGCAGAGCACAGGAAGACTGTCAGAGACAAGGGGCTGCTTTATATGAACATCCCATAATAAGGAGACCACTCTAATATAGATGTAGTCCAGTCAGTCTGTGCTTTGACCAGGGAAACTTGCATTAGAGAGAGAGAGACACCCACATAACATATTAAAGGTATACCAGGGGTCACAATTTAGGGCCTTTGTGTCACGGCATCACACTCAGACGTGCTTATAGTCCAGTAAGTCGAGCTCAAGAGAAAGAGAAATTGCAATAGTAATGTTTCATAGTTTATATTGGACCTAAAAAGCAAAGTTTTGTGCAACTGGTCCCTGAATTCGTCTTCCATCAATGCTGTCAAGTGTTTATTAATACAGTGACTTCCACAGTGGTTTCTCTGTGGCCACTCACAGATTTAAGGGGTTACACCCCAACACTGATTTTATGTTTTAATTTGTATTATCAAAATACACAAACACTTCAGTACAACAAATTTAAGACAACCTGTCAGAAAGTGATCCTCTGATAATCCAGTTAATCTAGCAAAAGAAAAAGGCCCAACCTTCAAGGGAAAGTTCGGACCCCTTCACCCCCTTTGCTGCATTAATTCTTTATTCAGTTTTTGCTGTTGTTTTGGATAATCTGACCTCTTTGGGCCTCAAAGTTATTTAAATTAAACCATGTGAGAAGTCTAAAGTGGAAAATCCCTTTTTGGTGGAAGGATGGATGCTAACAACTATAAAACATGACGAGGGACCCAACCAGACACTGCTTTCCTTTAATAGGTCATCAGCCAAAAACATGAGGAACCACTGATTTATTTTTTGACGTCTTGTAATTAATGGGCTCATTGTGTTTTTAATGCAAAGTATAAATCTGAAAAGTAACTGTTAGTACACCTGTTAGAGAAGCAGTTGAGTAAAAAGTAGGTTACAATATTTCCCTCTGAAACGTGCTGGAGTAGAAATAAATAAAACCTTTACTGCTCCGAGGGGGATCTGTTCCGCACAACTGAGCATAAAAGCAACACATCAACAGCACATCACATAAAACAAGCATCACAAAAGTGTCATAAAAAGCACGATCATTGAGAAATCAATAAGATCATGTGATCAGAGCCCGTTTGTGGGACAGATGTTGTGACGCCTCATTTAGTCTGCATACCTGCTCCCTGAAGGTAGAGACGTCAGTGGATCGGCTGTGATCTTACGAGATAGATTCATTATGTTCTGATGTGTCATGTGAGGAACACTGCACGTTGGTTCTCCAGACAGTTTGTTCTTGTTTTGTACAGATAGTGCCTCCTCCCCAACTCTGAATACTAAAGGTCAACATACTCTGAATGAAAGTCTTAATATCACCACGGTCAAAACTTCCTTTACAGACACTGTTGAGCCTTTGCAAGCCGAGCATTGCTGTTAGGGACAGAGAGGATTTTCTTCTGCAATGGATGTGAATTTCTTTGGTTTTCTTTGTTTTTAAAACCAGTGAGTTATCTGAGCACCAGCTGTAGAAGTGGCTCAATCTCAGCTCTGTAAATGTGGCCTGTCAGAGCCACATCATCTGTAAATGTTTTTTAATCCCTTCACCAATGACTGCACACAGATGGAGACAACATGGACACACTAACACATAGACAGATGCACAGCGGTTACTGATTTACAAAATATAAAAGGTCACAGATAGTTAACGGGGGGCAGCGTTTGAAGAAAGGAAAAAAAGGAATTAAATAATCTGAAAATATTGCAACAAGTCAGATGAAGTTGTAGCAGTCAGTGAGTGCGATGGGCTTTTTTGGGGGAGTTTTACCTTATCCACTGTGAGGGAGGGATGTCGTGTGCTGTAAAGCCTCTGAGGCAAACTGTGATTTGTGATATTGGGCTTCATAGATAAAACTGAAAACTGAACTGACACCAACAATGAAGAGTTCCACTGTATGCTGTAAACCACTGCTTTACTGTGTTATGACAATAAACTTCTTGAACCTTGAATCTTTTTTAAACCCAGCTCCTAATGCCCTTAAAAAGCCTCTGCTGCCATCATCTGTTCAGGAACACACCTGCAGTCTGAGGCCCTACAGCAAAAACTACTCATGTGAATCAGTGTGTCAGACTGACCTGAGAGAAACCCCAGAGTAAAAGAAATCTAAAGTAACTTGTGTTTTACCTCAGTTTATTAAAATGCATCAGTCTTCACGTTATGGGATATGTTCTGGAAGATCTTTAGATTTTCTGTTGTGTTTTTCTACAAGACCTGAGTTTTAATCTGGATAGAAAAAAAAACTGCTGCTCCTTCGTGTCGAAAGGGGTCAGTTGAGGTGGTTCAGGCATTTGATCAGGATCCTCCTGGGCGCCTCCTGTTAGAGGTGTTCTGGGCATGTCCCACTGGTAGGAGGCCCCGGCAGACTGAGAACACGCTGGAGGGATTACATATCTCATCTGGCCTGGGAACACCTCAGGGGTTCCCCAGGAGGAGCTGGAAAGAGTCGCTGGGGAGAGGGGCATCTGGAATACTTTGCTTGGCCTGCTGCACCATGACCTGGCCCTGGATAAGCGGGCGAAAACAGAAGGACGGATAGATGGATGAAAGCAGCAGCACAATGGCAAACAACATGTGTTTTTATTTCATTTCTCTGTCCTGTAACTGATCATATAAAAAATGTTAAAGCAGGATCCTTTTATGAGGTTTATCTGTTTGTCCTGTGTGGTAAATCTCAGTTGTTTTGCTCCAGGTGGTTCCTGGGTGTTGTCTGTTCTATGGAAAAACACTTATGACGTTTTATGGGAGCAAAAGATCATTTATAGTCGGTCAAGTGCTCAGTTTAATGTGGCCAGCTGTGGTTGCGCTGGATACAGTCTGCTATCATGAGGGTGAGATTTAAAGAGCAAACCTGGCAGCAGACTTTGCCTCGCCTGCGCTGTGTCAACTTAGTTCCTTACAAACAGCTTCGTCAGGCGTCCTTAACGACGCAGCGGTTGAACAATTAACCATGATGATTAACTTAAAATGACAGGAATTTGAACTGTGATTTTCTACAGGTTTTCTTACATTAACGTCACACACTGAGCTCACTGCACGGGAGATTTGGTTGAAATCATTCAGCATTTTATTGTCTAACTCACACAATGAAGCTGGTTCAGGCCTGATAGCCATGTTTTAGGAGAGACAGGCAGAAACTGGAGAACAACTTGTCCTGAATGTCGAGATTTGGCACATTGAAAGAAGCAGGAATAAGTGCTGACTCTGGCATGTCCCAGTGCAGGGTCATTGTGTGCTGAATTGAGCGCATACCATCCTGTGACCTGTTTGCCAAATCAGTCATTTGCTCTACGAGGAATGCTGCTCTTATCTCAGCAACAGAGTGGATACGATCAGATGCTTTACTCTTTTACAGTCAGCTCGATACAAGCCACACATTTCTGTTTTCACACCAACATAAAAGGGAAAAATATGGTTAAAACATAATAAAAAAACAAAAAAGAAGAAGACAACAGTGTCCGAAAAGAAGCATGTAGAAGTGAAACTTGTGTCCCTACCCCTTTCTTACATTTCTTCTTTTAACTCATATATTATTTCAACAAAGACCCAAATTTATTTACAACGAATATACACCTATCCCCAGTCTATTTACCAGTTTATTTACAGTTCAAGTACCACCCAGTGTTACAAAATAAATATGCACACCCCTAACACAACTTTTCTGCGTCTATATATCTGACAAAAATATCTTTTTTATATAGTTCTTTAAATTGATTTATATTTGTGATTTGTTTTAACTCATCACGCAGCCCATCCCACATGTCCATCCCAAACACTGAAATACACAGACTCTTCTTAGTTGTACAAACACATTGTTTTTTAAGGTTAAATTCTCCTCTTATATTATAACCCCCCCTCCCTGTCACAAAGCATTCTTTGAAGGTTAGGTTAGAGGGACATGAGACAGATAGTCTGTGAAAAAAATAAAGTCCCTCCTTCAAATGCTAAATAGTTTAAGATGACCTACTTTCATTTAAAATAAAACTATAAAAAATATTTGCACCTAGCACACAGATCTGGTACTAAAAGGTGGAGCTGTGAACACTGCAGTCTGATTGGTCAGTAGAGGACGCTCACTCTGCTCAGGGCTGAGTTGTGTCTGGTTTTGAGGCTCATGTAACCACTGTTCATACTGTGGAGAGTTTTATTAGTAAACTGTAACTATAAAATGAAAGCATGTTTTTCTGCCTCTCACAGCAGCTGGAGTCTGAGAAAAAATAATTCACTTTGCCGACTGCCGGCAACTTTTAAGGTGGAACTTTAACTTGTAATGTTACTCAATGCGTAAGATGATGACGTGACTCAATCAGCACACTTTAAATTTCACTGTGACAACTTTGACCATCATCTTACTGCTCCTCATTTTAAATATGGTTCTTTCTTGCTGCCATGATGTGTGCCCTCCACATCCCTATCACCACCTAGTTTTTACAGATTCATCATCCTCATACGCCTCAGAGTCACCAGCCACCACCACCTCCACCAGTGTCTGGACTCCATGGGGGGATTTAATCTGCTGCTAAAATATCTCCCTCCGGTGTCCAAGCACCAAAGACTTCTGTAAAATCTTAAGCCCTTTTTAGACAGGAATTGTGCAAATTTGCAGGAAAGCCCAATCAGTCTTCTTTCAGCATTGGCAGTATAAAAACAAAATCGGGGAGTGCAGCAAAATGCCACCTACCTACTTTTGTTTATATAGAATGTGGCTTTTTTGGGGCAATGGGGGGCGTGAGCAAGTAACAAAACGTGTAGCTCAGCGTGTGACGTAAACAGTGACGTGGGAGGGAAGCTGTGGCTGGTCAGTCCTTCGGTGATTCTCTCGTAAATCGGCCCGTTCTTCACCGTCCCCGTCATCTGACGGTTAATGGCCTCTTCATTTGTGAGGACAAGGAGGGCGCGCAATTCTTTGTCTCCCCAGTTGCTCATCTTTACAGTGTCTGTCAGGTTTGTGTTTCCCTCTTGCTACTAGCTGCTCGGTAATTCCTGCTATCAGCTGTTTCCTGTTTATCCACCGCCAGTGGCTCGCATGTGCACCGTCATCACCAGCTCCTCCCACAAGTCATCAACAGCCCCTCCCGTTGCGGAAGGCCGCCTTGGTCTGTTTAAACACTAACTGGCAGTGTAAAAGGGGCTTTTATCAGCATCTGCTAATCTGTACACTCAAATTCTGTATTAAATATTATCTTTACTTCATTCTTCTGTCTCTCCTGATTGAAGTATCGTCACGTCTGGCTCCAAAAAACTAAGATGGCGACGGCCGAAATGCCAAACTTGAGGCTTCAAAACGGGAGTCCAAAAACCCTAAGGGGTTTGTTTTTTAACTGTATAATGAGAAAGTTGGTCTGGCTGGTGAGCGGTGCTTGGTAGTCCTGTTGAACTGTATCCAACATGGTGGCCGGGTCACAAACTTTCTAATTTTAAAGCTTACTAAAACACTAAAACAGCTGCTTTAGAGACTCCTCGGCTCTGATTGGCTGTTTTCCTTCACATGCAGCCATTAGAAAAGCTACAAGGCCACAGAGGAGGCAGAGGAGTGTGATTTCTTTTACAGATTATGTCTTATTTAGCGCTGTGTGAATATATTTTAGCAATTTCAGCAAATATTTTCATATAAAGTTACCAACTGTAGCTTTAATCCACACTGGACGGCTCAGTCACTGTTGCTGAGCAAACAGAAGCAGACTAAGCCATTGTTTTTCTGCGAGAGGTCGGCCTGTCTCACATCAGCAAACCTATCTGGCTCCTTGGACGCTTGAACAAACAGAAGCACTTTTACTGCAGTGCCCACATTATTGTTTGCATGTCACACAGGGAGGACTGGTTAGCTGAGGTGTGTCCTGGTTTAACCATTAACCTCAGACTTAATCCAGTGAAGGTCCTCTGCTGACTTCCTCGAATCACTAACTTCTGGGAGTATCACTTGAGCCTCCGTAACACTTTATTTTTTGCCTTTTTTGGATTTTGCGTTTTGTTCTTTGGGGAAATGTTGGAAAAAATCTTAGTCCTGCTCTGTTTGTCCTCTGCTTTGGCACAGGAGCTCTGTGAACCAGGTGAGTGAGTGTATTTAATACCTTAACATGTGTCGTATTCACATTTTATCCTCGCAGATACTGTCAGCAAACACAGGCTTTGTTGCAGTGAGGTGGCTGGTCCAGTTGTGTTTCTTTGTTGCCTCTCTGGTGTGGAATGCAGCTCCTAATCTGAAACAAAATCGGATTAGACACATAACTCAAACGTTTGCTTCCTAACAACAACCTCCGTGTGACATCAACAGGTACTCTGAAATACATGCTGGCTTTCTACAACTCTGGGAGGAAGTAACTGATGGAGCTGACATGAAATGATGTTGGACCCTCCTAACAGCTAACAGTGCATTTAAATATGTTTCATCTTTATAGATAATTCATTTGCCACTCAAGTGCGACTCAGCATCAAAACCGCTCTGGGAGATAAAGCTGTACGTATGTATTCAAATATTCATCAAAGCATCAGATCATAAACTGTCTGACTGTGTTATATGTCGTTCTGATAATGTAATAATAATGATTTATTCATAATCTACTGATCATTCATGCAACCAGCTGAACTTATAAACAGCAATATGCTGAATATTATCTAAAACTGACTGTGTGACGACTAACTACAAGGACAAGGTTCATCTGATGGTCAGTTAACCTTAGAGGTCGTTACTGACAAGAGAACATGTTTGTGTTTGTGCTGTTGCAGTACGACTGGAATGACAATGAAATGTACTTTTTCCGAGCGACTCTGGCTTTTGCCATGAGGAATCATTTCAGCGGCCAGGAATTTAAGTAAGACAACTTTAATGTGTTCTCTTTTGCAGTTTGATCTTAAAGGAGCAGTGTGTAAGATTTAGGGGGGCTTCATGGCGTCTAGCGGTGAGGATTTCAGATTTTAACCAGCTGAAGCTTCTCCAGGTTTGAATTTCTTCAGTGTTCATTGTTCAGGAGGTTTTTACCAGGAGCCGAAATATACGCAGAGGATTCATCCTCTCAAAAACAAACAGACCAGGTGATTAAAACCAGTAAAAACACAGAATAAAGCAGTTTCACATTACAAAACAGAGCAGGTGATTTACTGTTCTCACTCTCAAGTCGTTAATATCCAGCGCTTGGGCACTGACTTGCAGCGTCCGACACTGATGATAAATTTGGTTTTCGTGTCCTGCGTCTAAAGCCAAACCCTATTCTTTTTTCCTAAACCCAACCACGTGTGTTTGTTGTTGGAGGAAATCCTCGGTGCTGTACCGATGTAGTGCATTTATTTTGAAAGAGACTGTAAATAAACGTTAAATTTCCTGTGAAAAACAGAAGTGTATTTTGAAAGAAGGGCGTCAACAACCAACGCACCCAGGGTACCTTTCACGTCGTATGTGGATGTGGAAAGTCCATGAGCAAATGTCGACATGTGACAAGGTCACAGTAGCTATGTTTCCATCCAAAAGTGATTCGAATCATTGGGAAATGGGCATTAAAAGAAATACGAAACCTGTGTGTTTCCATAAATGTTTTGGTGAAAACTGCGAACTCGCGCAAGTTTTCCGCAGAACCGGAAACAAAACAAGTCTCGCATTCTTCTTCTTCTACGTTTTCTGGCAGTTGGCAACCAGCTTGTAAATGCATTACCGCCTTCCCAACCCGGAGTGTGGATATCACCATGGAGGGAGGTGCGCTACGTCAGACTTAATTCAAACATAACTGTTTCCATCCCCCGTTTTGTGAATCAACATTTTTTTGAATCAACCAAAACTTGGTTAAAGCGAGCGTATTTTAGTTTGTGCGAATCAGGGGATTTTAATTCGCATTTTTGCGTTTCCATCACAATTGTCCGATGCGATACTTCTAGATTCGCATCTAAACAGGCTGATGGAAACATGGCTACTGAGAATGTGTTCCTGAAAAATGAAGCTTATATGGAAGTGCCAAAAACTGCAGTTTCTCTAATGACCACTTGAGGCTGGCTCCAAAATGGAGTAAATAACCATAGACTGCATGTTAAAATGCCCAACTTTACAGCAGTAATAAACATGTACAAGAGCTGAATCTTTAGAAAAATCACCCATTTACATTTTAATAAAGTTACACATAAGTAAGAGCGGGGCAACTTGAGTGACTGTCTGTCTGTAAATTGACACTTCAGTTACTTCTGGCTCCAAAAATCCAAGATGGCAACTGCTGAAATGTTAAACTCAAGGCTTCGAAACGACAGTCCACAAACCAGTGGGTGACATCATGGAAGCTACGTCCATTATTTTATACAGTCTGTGTGGCCAAAACAGGAAAACACGAATGGCCCTATCTAGAGCCAGCGTTTGGTTTGTCCGTCCTGGGCTACTGTAGAAACATGGCAGTGCAACATGGTGATGTCCATAAACGAGGACCCGCTCCCAACATAGATATAAATGGCTCATTCTGAGATAAAAATACCCACAACAATTCTTATTTTCAGGAGACTATACAGCAAAGAAAACATACTTATTATATTGTATTCTATTTCTGCCAACATATCCCCCTAAATCCTTCACACTGGACCTTTAAATGCAAAAGTTCAGGAATGCTTTTGTGTGTTCATAAAACAGGCACAACAACTATAAAACTATAATCTATTTTTACTGTGATAAAATCATTGACTCACGGTTTATGAACATGTTATGACACTGATGTGGTCTTTATTGTCTTGTGAAACGTCCCCCAGTGTGTCGAACATCCTTGTATGTAAGGAGACAGTCAGAGTGTCCTTCTGGTTCGTGGTGACGTCACCGTTGAACCCTTCAAGCCTTGTTCCTAAAGGAGACGTGGACAAGGCCATAAGGTAATCACACGATGCACTGACACTGCAGGAAATGTTATTTTCTCTTTGGCCATTCCTCAGAGAGGTCAGAGGTCACATTCAACTCTGAGTCAATGTCCTTTGTAATGCTTTATTTCTCATGTTTGGGTTTAACGATATTTAATGATATTTTATTGTATCGAATACTATTGAAGATTTGAGTGAAGGGAGTGTTGAGCTATAAAGCGACAATCTTGTCCATCACTGCTGCAACCTTCACTGACTTCTGGGTGGTGACAAGGACACAGATACATGCGGCCGAGTTAAAGTTTATCCTCAGGCCTCACTGGAGCTGATTAAGAAGGTGTAACAACATGGTGGATGTTTGTATTGAGCCATTACTCGTTTAAATTGTTTGGGAAACTAGTAAGGACACCTCCTGAACTCTTACCTTTGGAGGTTTTCAAGGTTCAAGTCAGTGAACTCAATCACACCATGTGTCTCTAAAAACACCCAGATTTGGTAGCACAATCGCCACTAGAAAAGCTGGGATGTGTCAATTAAAACACCTAGGTTATGTGGCAAGTCGCTGCTGAAAACATAGTGGTGTGTTGCTTATGAACACCTAGATTTGGTGGCACAATTGCCAATGGTATGTCACTGCTATGTGTTGCTAAAAACACCCAGGTTTAGTCGCACGCACAAACTCCGTCAGAAATGTTGTGATGTGTTTCTAAAAACACCCAGGTTTAATAGCATAATCGCTGCTGAAAGAGCTGCAATGTGTTGCTAAAAAACACCTGGGTTTGGTGGCACAGTTGCCACTTGATTACTGTGATGTGTTGCTAAATAATACCCAGGTTCAGTGGCACAAACACCATTTGAAATGCTGCCATGTGTCATTAAAAACACCCAGATTTGGTAGCACAATTGCCACTAGAAAAGCTGTGATGTGTCCATAAAAAACACCTAGATTATGTGGCCAGTCACCGCTGAAAATGCAGTGATGCGTTGCTTAAAAACACCTGAATTTTGTGCCATAATTGCCACTGCAATCACTGCAATGTGTCGCTAAAAACACCCAAGTTTAGAAGTGCAAACACCGTTGGAAATGCTGCTGTGTATCACTAAAAAACACCCAGATTTTCTCGCACAATTGCTGCTGAAAATGCCGCAATGTGTTCCTACAGAACATCCAGGTTTGGTGTCACAATTGCCTCTGGAAATGCCACATTTTGTGTCGCTAAAAAGCACACAATCACTGCTGGAAAAACTGTGATGTGTTGCTAAAAAACACCCAGGTTCAGTGGCAAAAACAATGTTGGAAATGCCGCGATGTGTCACTAAAAACATCCAGATTTGGCAGCACAATCGCCTCGAGAAAGGTTGTGATGTGTCCACAAACAACACCTAGATTATGTGGCAAGCTGCTGCTGGAAACGCAGTGGTGTTGCTTTGGTTTGGTGGCATAATCGCTGCTAGAAAAACTGTTCTGTGTCACTTAAAAAACACCTCAGTTTGGTGGCATAAGTGCTGCTGGAAATGCCAAGATTTTTCTCAAAAAAAGAAAAAAGTAACCTAGTTTGGTCAAACAATTGCCACTGCAATATGTCACTAAAAACACCCAGATTTAGTAGCATAACCGCTGCTGAAAATGCTGCAATGCGTGTCGCTAAATAGCACACAATCACTGCTGGAAATGTTGGGATGTGCTGCTAAAAACACCTAAGTTTAGTGGCATAATTACTGCTGGAATCACTGTAATATGTCACTAAAAAAACACCCAGATCCAGTGTCACAAACACTGTTGGAAATGCTGCGATGTGTCACTACAAAGCACCCTCATTAGGTCGCACATTTTTCGCTAGAACAGCTGTGATGTGCCAATAAATAACACCTACATTCTGTGGCATAATCACCACTGGAAATGCCACGATTTGTCTCAACAAAGTAACCTGGTTTGGTGGCACAACTGCAAATGGAATCACTGCAACGTGTCACCAAAAAACACCCAGGTTTAGTGGCACAATTGGCGCTGGAAAAGTGTCTGGCTAATGGACAACCAGTTTTGCTGTTTGTTAACATTAGTCTGTAGCTTGGCAGCTGTCTCACATAGGTGTCCTGCCATCCACCATAGTAGTAGTCAGAACTACCTTTTTTGGAACTGTTTATATAATACGTAATATACAGTACAGGCCAAAAGTTTGGACACACCTTCTCATTCAATGCGTTTTCTTTATTTTCATGACTATTTACATTGTAGATTCTCACTGAAGGCATCATAACTATGAATGAACACTATTGGCTATTTTGAAGAAACTAGAATATAAAACATGTTTTCAGTTATTTCACCTTTTTTTGTTAAGTACATAACTCCACATGTGTTCATTCATAGTTTTGATGCCTTCAGTGAGAATCTACAATGCCAACATTTCATTCTGGTGGCTGGGCTGGATTGCGAGGACATTTTGGAGTCTGTGCATCTCCCCAAGCTCTGGCATAAAATTTAGCCATCAGCTGCATATTTTTGCATCAATACATGCAGTAAAATCTGACTGGTGTCAGACACATGTCAGGCTGAAAACAGCCAGTATTCATATTTTAAATCTAAACTTTTCTTTTTTAAAAATAGAAAGTCCAGGAACCGCATCAACAGCGCATTTCTTCTAACTGATAAAACTCTGGAGTTCATCGACATCCCTCCCACACTGGCAGCACCAGTCAACCCTGACACTCCTCCATGGCTCATTGTGTTTGGGGTGGTCATGGGCGCTGTGGGTGCTGGGATCGTCGTTCTGCTTGTGTCGTCTCTGGTCCAAAAGAAACGGTAAGCAGATGACTGTAGATGATTTTCCTTTCTCACTGTGTTAATGTGATCACAGAGCTCAGTCAGACTTGTCTCTGGTTTCTTCCTCCAGCAAGAAGAACAAGAAAAATGACGATGAGGATGACGAAGAAGACGACACACAAGCGAAAACGGTGGAAAATGGCGCTGTGAGCGAGGGTGTTTACAACATGTCGTTCTCAGATGACGAACGATTCACACAGATGTGAAACTATGGAAACTATGGAAACTCTTCCACGTCAGCAAAGTTATGAAGCTGCTCCAGGTGGACCTCTGTTGCACTGTGAGCTTCAATCTGCAGAATCATTTTAAAGCTGTAATTCATCAGAAATGTTTGATTTAAAGGAGCAGTGTGTCAAATTTAGTGGCTTCTAGTGGTGAGGAGTGCAGACTACAACCAGCTGAAACATCCCCCTTGTACCAGGCATCAACTCCTGGTTAGAATTCCTTTAGTGTTCATTGTTCAGGAGGTTGTTACCAGGAGCCGAACTATCCGCAGAGGTCTCTTCTTCTCAAAAAACAAATGGAGCAGGTGATTAAAACCAGTAAAAACAACAATTAAAGCAGTTTCACTTTACATATCAGTGTTTCTGCGACGCCGTTTGGCTCGTCACACACGGGCCCGTAGAGCAGCACCTGCTAATCTGTGCTCATCTAATTTCTCTGATGAATTAAGATCCAGGGACCTGTTGCACAAACACTTTCAGTTAAGATTTTCCTTCTAGTCAGAGTTGTTTCCTCAAAATGAAATCTGTTGCACAAAACACCCTCAAATCTTCTCCTTAAGATTTCCTTTAAATGTTCACTACTATCTGACTATTGGCCAATTTTGTGAGACGATAACAGGCATCACAAACATAAGTCCAAGCAAACAAACAATCTCCATGGAAACTTAAACTGCTGTAAAATCTCTTCCAACACAGCAAATGAGTTAATGTTTTTCTTGAACTCATGAAACTTTTAAAGGGATTCTGTGCAACTATGTAAGTCCCTCAGGTGAGGAGAAATTAAGCCTTAAGTGTCACACTTGAGGGGAAAACTTCAGGGGCCGTATTCACAAAATATTCCTAGTCGAAGAGTTGCTCTTAGCGATAAAATTCTTAGAAAAATCTTATAATTTACATGTTTTCCTAGAATTTTCCCTTAAAGTTAAGACTAGGTCCTTGTAAAGATAGAAGTTATTCACAGCCTTAGACCTTAAAAGAGCTCCTAAGGCGAAAAACTGTTTGGAATAGGGATGAGGACTTTAAAAGTTTCTTAATCTGAGGAGAAAATGGTGGAAACACAAAGAGGTCCAAGAGATATTCTCCAAACTCTGGATGACGGTGAGTAAATGAAATGCTACAGATTAGATCATGCAGGTGTTATGTTAGTGGTCGATCTCATTAAGGATACGCACACATCTCCCACCTAACGTCATAACACAAGAAATAAAATGACCAGCACTAAGCCTTCCATCAGCAGAGTGATCACATGTACAATGGCAGCACTGTCACAGTCAGCAGTTCATTTCATCTCCACTGGGTGTCCACACCTTACAGGCTCACAAAGGGGTGTGTCTGTGACAACCAATCACATCTGTTAAAAGAATGCAGCACACCAAGCAACAGGGTCAACCACACTTCCTCACTAAGGTAAAAGTTTCTGTCCCTTCCTTGCTCAGAGTTGCTGTGAGAACTTTCCTAAATCACTCCTACGCTAGGACTCCTTACTATTTTTTTAGGCTAAGTTAAAAGCTCTCTGAGTGTTCTCAGGATGTCTGTGAATACAGCCTGAGGTGTTTTGTGCAACCGGTCCCAGACGCTCAGGAGGATTTTACCGTGAGCTGAATTTTCTTTTTTGTCAACACACTGAAAAAAGTCGTTTTATGATTAAAATCTGTGTTTTTCAAACACTGCTTATCATGATTGCAGAGGGGCTGCTAACTAAGGTGGCCAAATCAAAAAAAAAAAAATGTCCCTACCTGTTGCCTGTGCTTAGTTTGTCCCTTCTGAGCTGCTGTAGAAACATAGCAGTGCAACATGGCAGACTCCGTGGGCGAAGACCTGCTCCCTATGTAGATATAAAGACTCATTCAAAGGTAACAAAAACACAGCAGTTCTTATTTTCAGGTGATTATACACTAAAGAAAAGACACTTATTACATTACATTACATTTCTGCCAATATATCCCTCTAAATCCTACACACTTTAAATGATTTAATACATTTTCATGATTCTTTTCTGTTGGTGAAGTCGTTCTCTAAACATCTCTATAATCTCATTACCTGCTGCCTTAAAAAGAAACAAGCACTCACAGTTTTTAATGCTTTTCATTTTCTAAATAAATGTTTGAATCTTCTCTGTTTAGGGATGATAAACTGTAGATCTCTGTGAGAAGGCGTGTGTGTGTGTGTGTGGATGTTTGGACAAAGCCTTAATCTGTTGACTGTACTAACCACTTACTCTACTGTATATTTAAACACACGGTTCTTATTCAGCAAACAGAAAGAGATGGAAACCAGCAAGAAACTGGTCCAATGTAAAACAAAGGCTCATTCTGTGTGTATTTAAAATTGGGATTTAAGTCAAAATAATAAATCTTGATATGTGTAAGCCCTGTCATGATACGGAGTATGCATAAATGTAGATGTATCTATCCACGAGTGTAGGATTTGAACATTGGGGTTGACACATGAAACAGTAGGTTTGGGGGAGTCAGACACTTTTCCATCATGTTCTACTTTGTGCCTTTTTCTGCATGAATTTATGATGTACATGTCTAAATTCTGTCAAAATAAAAGCCCTCTGCTACTTTCATGTTTTCATTTCAGGGCACAAATGCACATGATCTGAATATTGAGGCGTGTTCCCCCCTGAAATCCTCGCCTGTGTACGATGGCTCTGTTCTATATTCAACCTGCACCTTTGTCCGAAATTTGAATGATTTTGATGTGATCAAATCAAAACGAGGGCCCAGAGGTGATGTCAGCTGCTGGATGTCTGCTACTATTGTGTCTGCTGCCATTCTCTTTCTTTTCCCAGCGTGACAGTGGAAAACACCCTGAAGTCTGCAGCAGCTGCAGGAGTGAAGCAGCTTCTCTAAATGAAATGCTAAGTTGCAAAAATGAGATTATTGTTTAAACAAAGAGTGGTCAAGCTCATTACCATGACTGGGCACATTTGTATGACTTGTGGTGACAGTCAGAGCAGCACAACATCCTACGCAGATATTTGTATGACATTTGGTTCCCTTGTTGGCCTCACTGGTCGAGATAAACGCCTGATTTTGTGGTTTTCCTTTTGTTTTATGTGAAGAGTTTGTAGAGGCCTGAAGGGCTAAACATCCAATGACTCATAAGAAAAAAAATATTGAGAGGAAAGTCAAATAAACAAAGATCTGTGGAGCAGGAATATGTCTTTTTGCTTTCCTATCCTGGCAATCATTGCCTGACCCCTTACATATATTCTACAACTGTTACGGGGCTCTGACTGGAGCCTATCCCAGCTGACATTGGGTGAGAGGCAGGGTTCACCCTGGACAGGTCACCAGACTATCACAGCACTGACACATAGAGACAGACAACCATTCACACTCACATTCACACCTACAGACAATTTAGAGTCACCAGTTAACCTGCATGTCTTTGGACTGTGGGAGGAAGCTGGAGCACCTGGAGGAAACCCACGCTGACACAGGGAGAACATGCAAACTCTGCACAGAAGGGCTCCCCCACCCTGGGTTTGAACCCTCTTGCTGTGAGGCGATTATGCTAAACACTGCACCACCTATGTCAGACAAGCTTGACAAAAACATTGACAGAAGGATGTATTCACAATGTTAGCTTTTACGAACAAGGCAAAACATGAACTCAGGCTCATAGAAAAACACAGAAGTAGAGACTGGTGCCGTGTGTGTGTGTGTGTGTCCCCATTCCCCCTCTGGGGATCAGTATAGTATGTATTTATTACAGAATATAGACCATGGCTGACCAAACGTTCGTCTCTCTTTACTGTAAAAAATTATGCCAGTTACTTTGGGGCGGCACGTAGCCTTACAGAGATGATATAAACAAATGAACGGTAGCCTTGAGATTTTCTGGCTGATGATAATTCCTGTCATCTTTAAAATATGTCAGCAACTAAAATATGTTCTTCTCCAAATCTCTTTAATGTTACCACAGAAACCATGAGGAAGCAAACCTGGCAAACGTGTTAGCGTGACATCACGGTGACTTGGTCTATAGGAGCAAAATTAGAATTGCAAAAATTAGGAAAACACACCAAAATAATGTATCCTCTTTAGCAAGTATTCCATCCATTCTTTATGTTTCAACTACAAGCTGTCCCTGTCACTTCATACGACAAGATTAACATAACTTCGCCGTAGTTGTCGTAGTAGTTGGCACAACTTTAGGCAAATATCGCACTCTACGGGGATATACCGCTCAATCATTAATAACAAAGATCCACATCTAGTCACATCAACGATGGTTGTTTTCTGATGCGCCTTTATGACTCGTGGCCAAGCAGCAACCTCCACAGGTAAAAAACTAAGCCGATGCTGAATTGCCAAAAACTGCAGTTCTTTGAACAGCCACTTGAGGCTGGCTCCAGAGGCTAATTGATCCCCACAGACCCAACTTTACAGCAGAAAAAAACATGTTTACAGCCTGGTACAAAAACGGGTTTGGTCTCTTTAGCTTATTTCTCCCTTCATGAAAACAGGAGATGACTCTTTATAGAACTCACCAGTTTACATTTCATTAAGACCTAAAGTCACGTATAATTAAGGGCGGGGCAAATCAGCCCCTCACTCCTACACAAGCCTACCCTACAGTCCGAGCCAGTCACTTCTGGCTCTGAAAAACCAAGATGGTGTCGGCCGAAATGCCAAACTCGAGGCTTTAAAACGGTAGTCCACAAAATAATGGTTCGACATCATACACACTGTGTCGTTGGTGCCAGATTGAATTACTTTTTTACATAATCAATATCAGAATCAATCAAATCTCAACAAATTTACAGCACAGTCAATTTTGCTGCCTGAATTTAGCCAATCAAATTTGAGCAACTAGATTTCATTTTTCAAATCCATCAATGACTGAATTTGAACTTGTATATAACATTTTGAATTTTGGAGAATTTTCCATCTAACTTCGTGAAAACAAACCAACAAACAAACGATCAGACCACAGCGTGGTAGAAACAACCAATCAGAGCAGAGCAGTCTCTTACGCAGCTGACGGTCACTTCACAAACTCCAATTGTCAAACCAGACAGCGCTAATCAAATGTTTTCATAAACATATTTTTAGTGTACTGTTTAGCTACAAAATGTGAAAGTCGGTCCGGCTGGTGTAGTGCTTGGTACTCTTGTTTAACTTTATCCAACATGGCGGCAGGGTCACAAACTTTCTTATTTCACAGCTGAACAGTAACTAAAATGTGTTTCTGAAAACACTTGAGGCAAGAAATTGGCAATGCAGTAAAGTCCCCGACACACTGAGCTGACAGTCGGTCGATGTTGCTCTGTCTGTCACACAGTGTGTCCCGCACCGTTGGCCCTTTGTCGACTTTTTTTTTTCAGCCAATTCAGCACATTAAATTATAAACGACGGACCCTGTGGGTGAATCAAATTGCTGATTAGTGCACAGGAAGAAGAACAGAAGTGAGGAGAGTAAAAAAAAACAAACAGCTAAAGTCCGTGGATGATGTCACAGCAGCTACAGTACACCCATTATTTTTAGTTTATTCTTGTGGCTCTCATATTTTTTTGATATAAATATCTGATTTCTTTATTTAACTGTGAGATGAGAAAATGTTTAAGACCCCCCCTGCTCTACATAAAATTTTAGAAACCCTCCCTTCATCAAAACAAAATGCACATACCTCTCCCCTTACCCCCATAACTTTTATTTTAATACCGTCCCTTAGCACTGTGTGAAATCTAATAATAGATCTGAGCCATAAACAGTGTGTCAGTGTCCCACAGCAGCATCTGCCCACCTGAACTTTTCTTAAAAATCAAAGTTAATCAAGCCAGTATGTTGTTTTTATGGATCAAAAGGAAATATGGTCTTTGTCTAGACTGAATCAATTTTCCTGTTGTTCTGTGCTGCTTCATCGTTATATCACACCTCAGTGCTCAGACGACGGACAAGACGCAGTGCACATGTTTAACTTTAGGTGGCACCATTGTACCGTCGGTGGCTGCTGCCTGGACAGACGCTGACGTCCACCACTTCACAGCACTTCTCCTCAGCTCTCTTTAAAGTGTGTGTGAATGCCAATATGCCTTTTACACATTTGAATTTCAAACACATTTTAATTTGCCGTTATTTTATTTTTGTCTAACTATTTTTTTGAAGTGGTAATACAGAAAGTGTCTCACACTCTAACTTGTGAGTCTATATTTAGTTCATTGTTAAATTAAATCTGCTCCTGATCTCCAGGGTGACGACGTGTCTGGCTCTTGATCATCTGTACGGTGACATTTCTGCAGCAGCTATGCCAGAAGATACCCACTGCGTACTGACAATATGCAGCGTGCTGATGACTAGTTATCACTTGGCACTTCATATAATATCCCACTCCCTCTCCTCTGCATTTCACTCTCTTGCCTGAGGAGTCCAGTCTTTTTTACACCTCATTCTTCTTGTCAGGATGCCAAAGATTTTCTGTCAAATTTAGTTTGAAAGCATTGCAATCGTATTAGAGCGGCGGCTGATTAAGACCTAAATTCCCACTGCAGAGGACGCGGGAATAATTGCAGAAAGTCAAATACATTTTTATCATATTACTGAAAATAATGTCATTATTTTAATAACTCATCCAGATACCTTGTGAATAAGGAATGAGCTTTGAAAAATAGCTATAGAAATGAGTCATTGTCGAGTGACAGGCTGCTGAATAACATCACACAATCTCGGAGTAAATGATTATTTTGCTGTTGCTCTGGGCTCGTCACGGGAACAATGCCTGTGTGTACCGCGCCACATGATGGCTTTCGCCTAATTTTGTCTCTTTAAAAGGTGGGAGATAAATAAGCCTTTGGAGATAATTCTAGACCAGCAAACGCAAACACAATAGTGAATTATAATTAATCTTGCGTGGGTGAAATTATGGGGAGCATTGTCTATTGTACGCTTACGCCTGCAACAGTTTAATAACTGAAAATCAGATGCTTAATTTCCTGTGTGGATTGCGGTAAACATCCCCCCTCCTGAAACAATCGTCCACTCATGAGCAATAAGCAGTAAAGCAGACGCTGATATTTATCTACATATGGACGTTATTTACTGTACTTTCACAACAGTACACAAGTCTTTGACAGTGACAATCTAATCATTTCTAACTGTGTGCAGATTGCATAGTGAGCAGATTTTGCTACTCGCTGGAGCCGGACGCTCTCTATGGAGCTACAGAATATCAACGTATACAGTCAGACTCGTCAGAGAGGCTCTGTGAACACACAGCAGTGTCGGCCTGCAGCACTGTACTGTACGCCTGTGAGGGTTTATTCGGATTCAGATTCCAAAGGTTTCTAGTGAGTGTGCCCCTATTAAACTATCAATATTAAACATCACAATTCTGGTCAATATTTAATGAGGCCTATTTTCTAACAATGCAGCTTTCAGGGCTCAGAATCAATATTTCAAAAATGTTAATTTTTCATAACTTTAGCTTTGAAAGCCCAAGTGCATTATTAATATCTGTTACAAGAGAAGTGTGAAAAGTGACAGATTCCATATGCATTTTATAAACATAGTGGAGGTGAAAACTATACGCTGTGCACTGATTCCACCACAAGTCTCGACTGTACTGTCAGCCTGCTGTATTCTCCTCCTGGCAGGGGTGTGTGGGACAAGGAGATCTCTGTCAGAGGCTGTGTATTTTGCCACCCCTGCTGTGTTTAAAATCCATCACTGCTGAAAGAGTTCTCCTCTCTCTAACTTTTCTTTTATTGCAGTCTAGAAATCCCATCTCTGCTGTTCTTGCTCTTTGTCCTCCTTTTGTTTATGAGTCTCATCGTGAGCAGCCGCTGCAGTCTCGCCTCCCTCAGCCGCTCGTGTCTCCCCTCCTCCTCCCTCCTTCTCCTTCTCCCTCTCTCTGATGATCTCCACCAGCCTCTGAAACTTCTGGTTTAACTCCTCCATCCCTCCGACCACTCTCCCATCGTCCTTCTCCCCGTCGCTCTCCAGTGAACTCAGTGACTCAGCCCTTGAGTCACGGCCCTCAAACTCATAAGTCTGCAGTGAGTCATAGGGCGGCTGGGACAGGTCAAAGGTGACCTGGTCCAGACGGATATTCAGGAGGTCTTCCATACGGAGGGGCTGCGGGTTGGTGGCCTCTGCTCTGGCAGGCTCCGCCCCGCATGCCCAGCCTCTGTTGTTGCCAAACATCCCCCCAGGTAAGGACAAAGGCTGCGGGGTCAAATCCTTACTCTGGAGTCTGCACATGTTCAGTAGCTGCACTCCCGCTGGGTACAACCCTCTGCCGCTAGTCCCGTTCATACACGTCCCTCTGCTGTTTGGATTCAGGGAGCCAACAATGCTGTACGTGTCTCCTTTCAGGTAAACAGGAGGGTTCACAGAGCCGATCTCACTGCCATTTGAATAATTTCGCTCTGAAACGGAAGGGATGGAGGAATCAGTGTCAATGTCATCTAACGTGCAGCTGGTGGCTGCAGTGCTGATCTGAGTCTGCGATGACCCCGGTCGCCCCTCTTGCTGGTTTGACGAGGAGCTGGTGTGACTTTGGCATGAAGACTCATTTGGGTCACAGTGGGTCGGATTGGCAGCGTTGGTGGCTGTTGGTGTCGACTCTGCTTCTGGTGGGTTTATCTGGACAAGAGAAGAGGAAGAAGGGTGATATGAGATGATTCAGACACACATGCAGGGATAAATGTACAGAAGCAGAAAGAGGCCATAATGATGACAATATTTTAAGCAACTGAAACACTGCTAACTGTGAAATTACTACTGAATACTGAACGTTGATAGAAAATTCAAATGCGCTCATCTGCACCTCAACAAAGCTGAACCTGATTGAACGAGGGTCTGATCGACTCCATTCCAAATCCTTCTTCATATCCTTTGTAGACCTGATGTTTAAGTTCATTTAACCCTAATTTGGTGTCTGAATTTTTTTAATTTGCTAATTTTATTTTGAACTTTCGAACCCCAATATGCAAAATGCAGAGAGAAAGAATGAAAGACAAAAGACGTACTGCAAGACATGACTATCTCAGCGGAAACTGAAACGAAGTATGATTAAAAAGGGACATTTGGATTCACCCTAAGATCCATCCTTCACTCCTCCGAAGAAAGCTGAGTCAATTTGCTGTCTGAATTTAGCCAATCACATCTGAACAACCAGATTTCAATTTGTGAATCCGGAAATGACTGACTCAGGACTCAGTGGGGACGGAGGACCTGCTGCAGCAAACGAGCACGGCATCTGTGATCATTTCGATTTGACCAGTGGACTTCACTACAACCCGACAGGTGACGTGCTTTATGTTCTAAAACCAGCCAGCCAACTTCTCTCTGCAACGTTCCAAAACAGTTTCATCTTGTCGTGAATCTTTTCGTCTGAACTGGGCTTTATATTTTCTTTCTTTTTTTTTTGGCGCTGGGCCTCTTAAGATGCCTTCTGCTGACAACCATTTTAAAGCCCCAACCTACATTGTTTTCAGGACAGTGCAGTATTTTTCAAAATGTTGTAAATTCAGTGGTACAGTAAAGGCCCTGACGTTTTTAATCGATCAGCTTCTCACTCTGAGTGATGGCATCCTAAAGAAACACCTTTAAAACTTCTTAAACCTGCGCTCTGGTCAGTTCACATGACAGATTTCTGTATTTGTGTTTCTGTCTGAGCTCTTCTTAACGGTTTGGGGTGGAGGGGACTCAGCTAAAACAGAGGTGATGTCACTTGCTTCCGTGCACAACTCAGAATGCAGCAACATCTGATTCAGAATCTGAGGACAGCTGGTGGGTTGCTACAGTGACTTTCCATCAAATACGATTCCAGATGAATCACACTGTTGCATATTTAGGCATGAATATTTTAGGCTATTTTAAAGGGGAACAAGATTATTCACTTGCTTATACCACTCAAATCCTTATGGCCTTTCTTTGCTTCCGTATATGTGCTACATGTTTGTGTCAGTATCAACACTATGATCTGACCTTTGCCTGATCCTGCTTCTCTTTTGTGTCAGCAGCATTTGCTTCACTGCCCTCATTTCTCTCTGTGATTCTGCTCTTCGCCAGCGTGTGCTCTGCTTCGTAACTAGCAGGGCTCATCTCAGGAGAGCGCAGCGGAGGCTCAAAGGTGCTCTGGTTCTGGATGACAAGGGAATTGCCAATGTGACCTCCAGTGAGCCCATGGGTCAGCTGTGTTAGCTGCAGTCCTGCCTCCAGTGGCCCGACTGGATAATCTCTGAGAACAGGCAGCGTGTGAATGCCGTAACAGAAGCGTCCGTAGAGTGGCGCCGAGCCCGGCCTCTGCTGTGGGTCCAGGCCGGGGCGTGGGTTACGACTCCAGCTGTACGTCCTGGCCCTCGGCGCATTCTGCTGGGTGTACCATCTGTGCCAAGAGATAAATGTCAGAGAGGCACACACTCACACACACACACACATGCACACGCTCCCATAAGCCACCATGGCAAGGATAAACTTATTTTTTTATTTTGGGGAGCAGCTCACATGTTCCTGTTGTTGTGCATGTGCTGTATTCTGTGCATGCTCTGCAGCGCTGTAATGTCAAAAGCTGCGGTGTCTGCTTCCCCTCCCCCCTCGTCATCATAGGATATGATGTTCTCCCTGACATCATCCTCCTCGAAGGGTGAGTGGGAGTCTCGCTTCTGATGGCGCAATGACAGCGAGAGTGCACACACCACTAAAGGGCAAAAAAGAGACACATGACCACCATACTCTTCAGACATTACTGAAGCAACCTGACACAACTGCTCAGCATCTTTCAAAAAGTCACAAACAACATATTTATAGTGCTTCAGAGAACCCAACAAACGTACCCAGCAGAGTGGTGACACAAGCCAGCATGGCGAGCAAGGTGACCAAACTGAATATGAGAGACGGGGAGGCAGAAGGCACGGGGAGACAAACCATGTGTCTCTCCCATCTCCTGTCCCTCTGTCTCCCTCTATCCTCTGTCTGCATGCCCCCTCGCAGACAAGGACAAATGGTCACAGTGACCGTGCCAGTGTTGGTCAGACCTGAGGCACCGTCGCGCAGCACCACCGGCACATAGAGGGTGAGTGAGGATGAGGAGAAGCCAGGGAGGGGCTCCAAGGCTGACTGGAGCACCAGGCTGGCTGTCACACCTGATAACGTGGCAGAGAGAAAAAACACACACACATC
The DNA here is from genome assembly GCF_011397635.1 of Epinephelus fuscoguttatus. Lineage (NCBI taxonomy): Eukaryota > Metazoa > Chordata > Actinopteri > Perciformes > Serranidae > Epinephelus > Epinephelus fuscoguttatus. Next base: position 39,506,022 of record NC_064761.1, read on the forward strand.
AAACACGGTCACTGCACAACACCCTCACACATATTTTGGCTGGTGTCATGTTTTTTTGATTGTGCGTGAAATAGAAAAACAGATCCAATCGGTGCAACCTCCGCTTTCCCTGATGGTTAGGTTGAGGGCAGAGCTGGACTCTGGAGGGATGCTGAAGTGGACTGGGGTGTCCTGCACTCCTTGGTCCCTGTCGATGGCTCGCAGGACCTGAACTACCTGCGTAACAGATCAGAATGCTTCATTTTAATGCTTACCAGGATAAATCCAGGGAAAAAGAGACAGATTTTTGCACAGAATTCTACATATTTGACCTCTTCAGGGATCTAAATATTATTAAAATGAAAGAATCTGCAACATGAAAATCACTCTTTGGTAGAGCTGCTGACATTGGTGACAGGAGGGGTTACAAGTGCTTAAATTTAAGGGGTCATACGGAGAAACAAAGTTGGAATAAATTGCTCTTTTTTGAAGCAAATTAAAGTTCTAATCCTTCTGACTTTAGTCAAATTAATCCCCACTTTGATGATACTTCTTGTCAACATTCTTTCTGCAATATCCATTCAATGTATTTACACTCTATAATTACCCCTCTGTATAGTAGCTTTCTTTGTTAGTGGCGGAGTCCGCCGCACGGAAATCACAGGAAACAATGCAACATGTATTCAAACGCCACTCCTTTTCATGTTATATCAGTCGCACAGTTTACTGTTCACTCTCCTAATGCTGTATCAGAGCTGTATGAAGCAACTGCTAACGCTAAAAGTTTCTACGGTTGTTGCTTCACATTTAACTGGTACAACCCAGGGTGGCTTTTATTGTGAAGCAAAGAATAAGCGCCCTCGCAGTATTTTATTAATATCCATCAAAACATTTAGAAATAAAAATCTATACAATTTGCAGAGTTGAGTTAACAAAGACGCAAGTTTGGTTCCGCTGTACCAATTCCTAATGATGGGATGTTTTAACAACAGAAGACCTAAATTAAAGGAGTTTTATACGATAATCAGAGACTATCTAAGATTCAAAAGCTGACTGCACATTAGTCTCATCATAGAGGTGTGTGTGCTGGCGGGTAGCAGCTAACGGTGCTAACAGCATGAGCAGTGCTAACTATGGCAACAGTGCTGACAGAGCTAACAATGTTAACCGGAAATAATATGGACGGTGGGTGCTACTTTTCCACAGCAACGCCATCCCAACATCAGTGATAACTGTCCTATGAGCACTGCATATAGCACCGACGATTTATCTTTTGCTAAGTCCCGGCCCTCAGATCCAAATTGGCCAATCATAACGCAGCACAGGCCAGCTCCAACAAGGGTACAACAACTACATGTTTGCGCTCCTTTGACTCCAAAGCAATTTTGTTGTAGCATAAACAAGACTTAAAATTAGAGAGGCTCAGACATGGAGCTGCACATTTGAGGGTCTACCTGCGAGAAAGCCAAAGACTTGGTACATTAGGGCTGACCTTCGACTCCAGTTTTGGACATTCGAAGCTTCAGAGCTCAGAACAAATTCGAAGCATTCAATGACGTGGAGGTCAGCGCGGACTAAAAGCGGACGTCCGCAAGCCCTGTGCGTGCAAAGCTCAGATTTTACGACTGCACGGACTCAGCTCCGCACATCAGTGTCACTCAAAAGATTGCTTGGCATGTATTTTTCACATCGCCATGACAGAAACGCGTAAGAATTGCAGCTAATGTAGTGTTTCATGGACATTTTTACAGGAAACTACAACGTGGAAGTGCGCTCGACTATGGAAGCCCGATTGACTGCGGACATTCCTTACGGAGTCTGCTCCGCTTATAGTGCGCCCGAGTCTGTGAGCATCTTAAATTAAAAGATTGCAGCACAATCAACAGATGTGCAACTCAGATGTGGATATTATTATATATATTATTTTATGGATTTCAAGCTAAATGTTGTGCCTGGGTCATGTTTAATTATGATACTCGTTACCTGGAGAGGTTGGAAGGAGATACATGTTTCACTCCTGTACCAAAACCAAAATCAAACCCGGAGAAGTGTAGGGTTTGCTAGCTAGCTACTGAGACTAGCTAGCTGCAATGCTTTACAGGAACCAGTGAAGGGAAACAGGGAAGCTTCACTCATTTTTAACCAGTTGTGTGTCATCGCAGTGTGCGCCAATGAACGGTGTTTGGATCCGACAGAGCTCCTTGTTCTTCTAAAAATGTTATAGTATTTCTTCAGGGCGTGCAGTTAGTTACAATGTTGGCTCCATGCTAGCTCAGACAGCTTCATAGACCATCACAAAGGGGCGGGGCTTAGCCAGGGGTCAATTTGCTAGCCAGTGTGCACAGGGACTTACATGCACTAATATGCATGTGGCTGGGCTGTCTACCACAACAACAAACAGAGAGTGGGCAAAACTTCACATCACATAAGAAATAATTGCTGCTATATTAATGCTCTGAATATGGTCGAGAGCTCCTTTAAATCAAATCAAGAATAAAACAGAAAAGAAATTCTTGCATGAGTCTGAGACGGAACAGATAAAAACAGGAAAGAACGTTTGACATTAAATGTAATATAAGGCAAAAACAAAAGAGGAACAGACCTGACCCGGGGCACTGGAGTCACATACAGACGTTGTATACTGTCTGTCCAACTCCGGCGCATTGTCATTCTGATCCAGTGTCTCTATAGCAACCACAACCCTTGACACAAGATTTGGATTGTCTGAAAGAAAAGGAAACGGACACTAATGTTGAAATGATCACTAAATTTGTATCATTTTTACAGCACACTTTGTATTCCCAACTCCGGGCGGTGCTTTCGGTGAAATATGACTCTGGTAGGCTCTGCTGCTCATAGCGCCTGAGGGCGGAGGGGCTGACATACCCCTCTGTGTGGCGATGACAGTGATATTATGCCACTGCTCCTGCTCGCGGTCCAACTCCATCACTGTGTTGATAAAGCCCGTGTCAGAGGCGATGCGGAACAGAGCCTCGGGGTCTGACTGGGGATCGATGGAGTACCTGAGATACAGAAACAGGCAAGAGTGAGAAAGAGAGGAGGAGGACGGTGAGGAGAGCTCAGACTGAGTGAGTGAGTGAGTGATGGTGAAATAACCACCTGATGTTGGCGCTTTGTCCTGTGTCTGGGTCCACAGCGTGCACCCGGCCAACAGAGCAGACAGGGGGGCAGTTCTCAGACACATCCAGATGGTACCGAGCCTGAGAGAATCGCGGCGGCTCATCAGCATTAAGCACCATGACCCGGACTGTTGCCTGGTCCTTAAAGGGACCTTTCCTTAGGTACCGTGCATCCACTATAGGGTTGGCAACTTCCACAGAGAAAGTGTAGGAGTTACGGGTTTCATAATCCAGCAGCTGTCGGGTTAAGAACAAAGCAGCGTCAATCTGAAGGGTATACTTCACTGAAGGCCTTTCATGTTTGATTCATATGTATATATGTTCTATATTTCATCCCACATACAGTGCTTCATAATTAATTTCATTCATCGCCCTCACTCTTTTCTCACTCTCCATAAAACTCTCCTACAATATTACATTTTTGAGTTATTCCTTTCATCATCGACCTCTTCTTACCTCATCCTCTGCAACCTCTTAATTTAAGATTTTACTGAGCAATAGTTCTTTGAGTGCCCAATGCTTAGAAGTAAAAAGACGAGTCACACTGGCTGCCTTTAACACGGCCTGCTCGCATCAAATGAGCTGCAGTTTCTCACCAGCTGCTTATTAGTTCATTGTTTCTCATTAATTGCTTGTGTAGAGCCTTGGGAATCTGAACCTGTCAGCCACAGAGTGTGTTCGAGTGGAGAACTCAAGTGTTTAAATGGCCAAATAAAATTAATTTCCAACAGTAGACCAAAGAAAATGTGTTAGAATGTCACATATTAGGTGTTTTTCTCATTACGTGGCCAGTTAAGCAAAACCACCCACATGTAGCTTCAGATCCTCAGTTACTATGAAAACTTAACACGCAGACACTCTGTCTTACCTTGTTTAGAACAATCACAGCCTCCTGGTCTCTTCCGGTTATATTGAATACCTCGGCCTCCTCTGCGTCCAGGATTGTAAACTCCAGCTGTGCATTTTCTCCCAGGTCTGGATCAGTGGCAGTGAGGCGGCCCACCTCCACACCTGGCGCCGCCAGCTCCGACACAGAGAATGACCACGCACCTGCAGAGAGGATAACAATGAATACAATGGTTCTGAGCACTGGCGCTGACTGCAGATGAGACTCTGTGTGAAAAAATAACCCGCACACGCTACATGTGCCTGGCTCAATTTTGTGTCAACTAACATAATGCATGTGGCTATTATGGCTTTCACTCACATATTTCACGTCTAGTTTAAAGGATTGGTTCACATTAACACAAGTCTATCTTAATCCATTACACACGCCCCTGTAAACGTACATTGGAAGAGTTATTTGTCGCTTTAATCATTCCACCTGCCCATACTGGCTGTAAAGAGATCCTTGCTAACGCAATACCAGTGAAAGAGACGGGGGACTAAATCCACAGCCGTCAGGTTGTGTAAAATGCGTTCTTACTTTCAGCTGAGGCTCATATCATCCTCCAAAGTTACACTATATTTAGTGTGGAATTCCCTCTTGGGAATGTCCTGTGGGAATGTACATTTTGAAGATACCCACTTGATATGACTCAGACTGCTGAAACCTTATTAGATTTGGCTGAACCTTAAAATGCATTTTTGCACTGAATATCTCTTTGAGGCGAGTAAGAGGAGGAGGAGGAGATACAGGCATGTTTGAGGACAGACAAAATATAAAACAAGCCTTTAAAGGTATAGACTCATACAAGACTCTGACTTCTGCTTGTATTTTCATCTTGTTTTGCTTTGTTCAGGATGTTCTAATGGGCTATTTAAAAATATAGTGACCAGGTAACAGACTATAAAGTGGCAAACATCCAAGAGGAGGCTAAGATAATCTTGGACCCAAAGCTGAAAAAAATAAAATTAGAAAAAAAAAATGCAAATATAATGAGGGGAAACACAAATTAGACAAAGCAGGGGTTGGCTTTAACTTTTACTTTCGCTGCCAATACAGAGCAGGTACAGCTGCGGCATGACCCGCCCACCATCAACACCACTCATTTCACTATCAGGCCCCTACGCTCCTTAGTCTGCAGGCAGAAGCCCTGAAGAAAATGCTAAGTTCACGTTTGACTAACTACAGTAAGAGGTGGTTAAGGTTAGGGTTAGGGCTACATCTCCTTACTGACAAGATGAATCATGTCTGCACGTATCATGACTAAACAAATGAATAAAGTTGATTATTGCCACATTTGGTCTCAATTAGTCTCACTTTACAACTAAATTGTGCGCTACGAATGATTTGAACCCATGTACAAATACAGAGCCCTTATTTGTAATTATTTTGGCCACATACTGTACGTTAGATGTTTTCTCTTTAAATCCAAATCCAAATCCAATTTATTTATAAAGCACATTTAAAAACAACCTAGGTTGACCAAAGTGCTGTACAATAAAGGTAAAATCACAGAATAACAAAGTGCAGAGATCAAAATATGTAGCAATACAACAGAGTGCCGAAGTCACGCCCCTTCCGAAAAAATATGAATGGCAGTGAATGGGGAGAGCAATATTATCTTTTGTTCCCGTTTGAGTTGCGACATGAAATCCAAATATGTTGTTAATGAATTTAAACGTAAATTTTAAGCTCAAGGAAGTCATACTTTGTGGTAAAACTGTTGAGATATAAGCTTTTTAATTAGAAAGACTCGAGAGTACACAGGAGGAGGTCGCGTATGTGACGTCATAGCTTTCGCTGGCTTCCTGCAGCTTGGCCTCCCCGCTGAAATTCCACTGTTTTATGATTAATCGATTTATGATTGAAGATGTCTGTGTGTTTTGTGCCAGGCTGCAGTCACTCCAAGCTGCAGGAAGCGAGCGAAGTCTATGACGTCACATACGCGACCGCCTCCTGTGTAGTTTTTCTAATTACGTTTTTTTCAAAAGCTTATATCTCATCAGTTTTACCACAAAGTATGACTTTCTTGACCTTAAAATTTATGTTTTAAATTCATTAATGACATATTTGGATTTCATGTCGCAACTCAAACGGGAACAAAAGATAATATTTCTCTCCTCATTCACTACCATTCATATTTTTTCCGATCTAAGGTCCCATGAGCTTCACCGGAAGGGGCGTGACTCTATCCCGGCACTCTATCCCATGTACACAAGTCCAAAAGTAAAGGAGCAAATTGGAGAGTGGAAATACAAAGGACTAAAAATGGGGGATAAGAGTTTAAGAGCGCTCAAAAGCTCTGGAGTAAAAGTGGGTCTTAAGTCTAGCCTTAAAAGTGTCCACAGATGGGGAATCCTTAATGGAGAGAGGTAGGCTGTTCCAAAGTTTGGGTGCAGCCACAGCGAATGCACGATCCCCTTTGCTCTTTAGCCTCGATCGAGGCACAGCCAGAAGCTGCTGGTTTGAAGACCTGAGTGCTCTGGAATTTAACTTTATTCTGAGCTGAAAGGAATACTCTATAAATATTTTATTATAAACTGAGTATCTGTGGGTTGAAGCGATAAGCCCGGTTTCCATCCATATGTAGCACAAATTTAAACGGAATTTTTAGAAAATAGACAAAGAAAATGTGAATTTATGCACTTTGGGAGTCGGCTCACAGCAATACGCAGTAGGGGGCGCTAATCTTCCAGTACAGAAAAAGGGGGTGCAACGAGATGGGAAGGAAACAATGGATGTATAATAACGGAGAGCACACTGGACCACAGAAACAGAGAGTTTTTAACATCTAATATGACAGCTATATGCTCGTGGAGGAGTCCTGCTAACAGTCCTGTGTGCGGACATGAGCTGTTAAAAGCCACCCAGAGATGAGGAAGCGAGCTTGCAGTGGCCTATGCAACGACAGTACATCATTACTGTAAGTCATCATTTATTCACTGCATCTGTTTCCATTGCACTTAGACACATTTATCTTTAATCGGTACATTTACATTCTACTACCACAAGTGCAAAAACGCCTATACACCTATAGATTTCTAATGGTTTCGGGATAGTGATGCCAGACTGATCCAGACTAACACGCCTCGCAATACTGGAGGGATTGCCATGAAATTTTATTCCAACATTCAGAGGATGAAGCCTGTTGACTTTGGTGATCCTCTTACTTTTCATCTAGCGCCACCATCTGGTCAAAAATTTAATCTGTCCAATACTTTTAAAACCAACGACATCAGCCTCTGCTGTTCTTTGTGTTTTGTGCTAATTAGCAAATACTGAACACTGAACACAGTTAACATTATAAATGCTAAACATAAAAATGTTAGCATTATCACAGTGAGCAAGTTAGCATACTGACACTAACACTTTTTTTTATTTAACCTCAATGTAACCAGGAAGTCCCATTGAGATTGAAAATCTCTTTTACAAGAGACCCTGGTCGAGGTAGCAGCAATCAAAACACATTTAAAATACAACAAATACAACATATAATACAAAAATCCACAATAAAACAACAACTATTCAAACACAGTGGCCTCTCAAGAAAACAAGCACATGTCTCTGTCACCGCATTCTTTATGATGCCCTTAAATTCATTCATTCATTAAATGTAGCTCAGCTGTGCTTACCCTTAGCACAGTCTGGCTGAGCTGCACCAAACTAGGCGCTGAAGATATTTTCTTCCTTTTGTGCCGAAACAATTAGTTGATCAGTTGACAAGACAACTGACAGAAAATTAATCCATAACTATTTGATATCTGGTTAATTGTTAACTCCTCCAATGTGAAGATTGGCTACTTCTCTGTGTTTTATCTCATTGTCAATAGAATATCTTTGGTTTTTGAGCTGCTGCTTTCGAAGACTAGATAAATGTTAAATGTAGCCCTGCCTCATTTGAGTAATCATGGGATAAAAATAGGTGTCACCTCTATTAATACCATAACTGTGACAGACATACAGTGCATAGAAGTGTAATGCTTTAAATTAAATATCTGTCCTCTTCTGTTTATAATGAATCATGAGTTGTATTTATTAAACTGGAAATTTCAGCTTAGCTGAGTGAATCCGTTAGCGTCATAGTTTAGATTGCATTACAGTCTGTCCACTTAACAAGCATGAAAAGGCAGCCAGTGATCTGTGGCAGTTCATGCCTATACATCACTTGTGATGCTGCACAGTGGCAGAGAAAAGCTTTCCTTTTAATCAGAGCGGCACTACCTTGCTGATTGTTAATCATTCAAATCCACCACACTATGAAGAGTGTTTAAAAAGTCACACCCCTCGCATTCAAAGAGCATACTAAATGAGCCGTTTGCTTTAATTATTAATTGGCATTATTGTCAAACAGAAAATAATAGAGTGGAGGTGGTGGGGGAGGAAGGGAGGATAAAGTCAGATATCAGTAAATAAATAACACTGCTGGCATTTGGAAAATATTAAATTGCCTCTATAAAGCGCTGTATTGCAGAACAATATATCAACACAAGGAGAGGGGACTTTAAACATTAAGACGAACGGCAATAAGCGGAGACTGTCAGGAAGAAGAAGTAGGCGAGAGGTAGAATGTAGAGAAAAACAGTATATGTCTCAAAGCGTTAGACGCATTCTGCAGTGATTTTACTGTCTATTGAAGCAGAAAGCACTGAACTTTAAGATGAAATATTAATAGCATGGAACAGGGAAAAGCTTGGATAAGAAAAAGCGGACATGATCTTTCACTCTTCTACGTCAAGGCACAGTCCATTTTGAACCTCAGGGACCCAACGGGAGTGTTTATATGAATGTTAATGTCAGTCATCTCTGGCAGAGGTTATGTTACTCAGGCTGATGGTAAAAACAGTCATTATGAAAAGTGCATAGAATAAAAGACGGATACTGGACTGACAAGCTGTTTAACTACTTTAGAGCTTATCTTGAATCTGTCAAGACAACGAGGACCCAAAGGAGGCAAAAAATATCAGACTCCTGTCACAAATGCCATTACAAGATGTTTCATCATTTTAATCTTTACTCGCGCACACACACATATTCCACAGCTGCAGAGATTGAACGCAGCCGACAGTTGTGATCTGATAACAGCAGCGCTTACTCCTTCTGAAGTGAGGGGGGTTGTCGTTGACATCGCTCAGCTTCACAGTGATGGTGGTAGTCCCTGATAATCCGCCCAGATGCCCGCCCATGTCTTTGGCCTGGAGGACGACCAGATATTCATCCCGTGTCTCTCTGTCCATGTCAGGTACAGCTGTCCGCAGGACGCCTGGTGGACAGGAGAGCCAGGACATGCAGCAAAAAAATCACAGCGGCAACAGATTTCACAGCGACACAACGTCTCTGGAAATCACCATCAAAGCGAGTCAGATGCATACATGTTTGAATTAGGACATTGAAAAACATATGACTCCGGGCCACTTCTGCTTCTGAGCACATTGTGTAAAATGTGAGTTCAAATGTTCTTATTCAAACTGGACATATGGTCGCAAAGATACAACATATGATATCTGAGCGGGCCGCCGGGATTTACTGTATAAAGAGTAATCATCAGCTGGAGAGGCATTTAATGGTAAACAGCTTTGAGAGGATGTGTGGTACATATGACCAGACCTGTCTGAGGATCCACAGAGAAATAGTCCTGGCCCTGAGTGATGGCATACACCAGCCGGGCGCTGTTTCCATATGTTGGATCATCGGCATCTCTGGCTGTGACTGTGATTATGGACGTGCCTGTGAAAGAGACGAGGCGACAAAGGCGACAGGTCAAAGTGCTGTTTAAAGTAGTTAAAGCTGGTGGCTGGATCGTAAGCTTAAAAATGATACTCCACCCAAAATCTATCTTGTGAATATCAAGTACTTACATCTGCAGGATTAAAAGGATAATCCACTTCCTCTGCTGTCTATCTGTGCGGCGCAGTATGTTAAAACATTCATCTTTTAGATAAAATATGATTAAAGGCCGCGTTTTCATGTTGAACAATTGCCCTCCTTGAATCTCTGGAGCCGTGCCAGACGCTGTGTGTTTAGCTCCATGTTGGCAGAAGTAGGATTGTTTGTAAGATACTGAAAACGTTTGGACAGCGGGGGAGTCAATAATGCTGCAAGAGTAGGCTGAGAGATGCAACAATTAGGAGTTCAATTGATCTGCTGATTGACAGAAGATTAATCTGCACCTGTTTTGAACCAATTAAGTGTTTAAGCCCTTTTTCAAACAAAGCTGTGACGCTTTTCTTTGTCATACAGAATAGTTTTAAAAAAAAAAAAAAAAAAAAAGCAATCTGTATACATCTTCCTGGACTCCTCGACGTTGTGATGGGCATTTGTCATAATTTTCTAACACTGTACAAACAAAACAATCATTTTTACCATTACAGATTATTCAATAGATATAATCATTTCTTGCAGTCTTTTGTAGGTTGAGACATTTCTATGGATTTTTGTCAAATTACTTTAGTCATTATTTAGCTGGTCCATTACTTCAGTCTCGACTGAAATATCTCAACAACTACTGGATAGATTGCCTCTAAATTTTGTACAGATATTCATGGTGCCCAGATGATGAGTCCAAATGACTTTGGTGATCCCTGACCTTTCCTCTTGTGCCACTATTAGGGTTTCAATAAAATATTTTGACAACTATGAGCTGGATTATCATGAAATATGGTACGAATCATTACAACCTAAGAGATCCTCTGATTTTTCATCTAGCACCATCAGGTCAAAGTTCGTTCAATACTTTGGTTCATGACCATGTGTTTAGTGCTAATTAGCAAATGTTAGAATGCTGACACGTTAAAGTAAGATAGTGAACATGGAAAATATTACACCTGCGAAACAACAGTATTTTAGTATTGTTACTGTGAGCATGTTATGTTGACATTAACACTGAGCTCAATGCACAACAGCCTCACAGAGTTGCTAGCATGGCTGTTGACTCTGTCCATGTCTGAAATCGCTCCCTATTTTCTATGTTGTTGTTGCACTATATTCACCATCCGCCATTTTGTCTAAGGCAAACACCCTCAAAAATTCGACACTGAACAAGAAAAGTTGTGTCTGTTTGGTGACTTTCTGCTAGCCAAATGATGAGTGCGATATCACAGTCATAAAAATGAAAAATATTCAACTGTACAAAAATAATGTACGCAGTTACCATGACATCACCCATCGGTCTGCAGACTCCATTTTAAAGCCTCAAGTTAACCCCCGGGAACAGTGCAAGGCTCTACAGCCAATCTGACAGTGGCCAAACTGGGGAATTACAACTTTCAAGTTCGTCATGTGATGCTACTGTGCCCTGAAAGACTTATTAGCATCACAGCACCTGCAAAATAACTCATTTCATCCATCTGGTCCGATTTTAAGATTTTTAAAAAATTTAAAAAAAGAGAAAGGAATACGCTATTAAATAATTTCATCCGAATTCAAGGTAGCTGAGGGCTAAACTGGAAGTTAGCCACTTGGTTGACAGAAGACTCTGGTGCACCTATGGGCCTAACAATATAGAAGTTCTGGGTAATTTTATACCCCAAAATTTGAACTTTTTGGGCTTCATGCACCACTGAACAACTTTCATAGCCTCCTGTATCCAGTTCTGTTTATACATCCATCATGCTCGAGTTGGGCCGTCACCATTTTGGACTTTTGGAGCCAGAAGTGACCACATTTGAACAAGAGGATGTAGCTGTGGAGGAGGAAGGGTGGATCTGACTCTCAGACGATGGTGACACCATACAGAAAGTTTGCCACATTCTTAAATATGTGCAGCTTTTAGCCTTAAAATTTAAAGGGTGAGGTTTACAAAAATTCACTCCCTACAGTTATGGTGAACGGGGAAATTAGCAATAGAGACCAAAACTGTTTTTGTACCAGGCTGCAAACATGTTCTTTTCAGATGTTAAGTTGGGCATTTTAACATGGTAGTCTTTAAGAACTGACTCACTTTTGGAGCCAGTCTCAAATGGCCCTTCAAGGTACTGCAGTTTTTGGCACTCTGACGTTGGCTTTATTTTTCAGCCCTGAAAGTTGTTGCTTGATCTCAGTCTACTTCTCCGTATAAACTTCTGAGTGTTGCACACAGCCTTTGTCTTGTTTTGCTGAGAAAACTCATCACCATTGGAATCCATGGCAAGATGAATAAATTCAAGCTGAGAGCAGCTGCTGCTCCACATGAAGACTTTTACAGCCACACTTGAAGAGATTTTGGGTGGAGCGTCACTTCAGTGTTGTTTTAGCACTGTACCTATGTTGGCCATCTCTGGCACCATGGCAACATAGGGTTCATCAAGGAAAACAGGCGGGTTGTCATTGATGTCCTGAACTCTGATGATGAACTCAGACGAGGGCTCCAGGGCTCGGCCGGTCTGACGATCTGTAGCTGTTGCGATGAGGCGGTACTGGTCTTTCTCCTCGCGGTCTAAAGACTTGGTGACATGTATGTTTCCTGTGTTGCCGTCAATAACGAACACAGAGCCCACCCCCTCCCCCTCCAACATATACTTAGTGCGTCCGTCTCCTTTGTCCATATCTGTGTGCAGCTGGAAAATAAAACCATACAGAGTAAATTACTGTTCCACCTGGAGGCAACACTGCTTTCACACATGGTGCACTGATGATGCAGGTATTGCCCATTAACGCTCATCTATCTGTCTGGCAAGTACTGCAAACAGGACTGTGTGAAATGGGTGATTTATGTTAAGACGGGATGTGCTCAGTGAATCTGAAATGAATGGCACCAGGTGTGGAAGATACATATGGGACCAGAATGAGTGCTGATGCGCTCAGCTAATTAACTCACTGGACCAAAGATGCCATTGGGGGTTTGTTGAGGGCAGAGCCGCATCGATGTGGACCGTGGCCCTGCGAATGTCCTACATGTATGTACACAGATGTATTCTGCAGTATCCATCTGTAAATCTTTCTGTCACTTCTATCCATCTGTCCCCTCCTTCCCCTTCTTGTAAATCCATCTGCCTGACTTCCCTGTACCTTTTAAGCTACCTCTTTTTCCAGTCCTTGTGTCTCTCTCTTTTCATCAAGTTACCTCGGCTACATAGAATGCCCATCTGCTCACATTTCTCATTCCCCCCTCCCTCTCTCTTCCCCTCTCTGTCGGACTGTTTTGCTCCCTGGTGCAGAGTACTCGTTCGGTATTTCATGGCAGAGAGGATATTAGTGTGAGCTAGATAGGTAAAAGGCCAAACACACAGAAATAGAAAGCTAAAGAGATTACTCAGCCTTCATCACACTGAGCTTTCTGACCAGGAACCTTCACATCTCTCTACCCTTAAGGCGCATCTGCACATGTTCATAATCCACAAGGCTTACTCACAACCTCTGCTGCAGACCTCAGATACTCATGAGAACTAAAAGCCTCAAATTTTAAAATTCAGCCACAGCCATGACTGTTTACAAATTTCCCCAGCAATTTATAATCATTTTTGCAGGGCATTAATTTTGTTACACGAAAATGTGTTTGTGAAAAAGAGGATTTTAATTGCTTGCCTAATGCAGTGCAGAATTAGTCAAATGATTTGTGTGTTTAAGACAGATGCCCACATCAAAGTATTTGTATATTCCAGCATAATGCATGTCAACATATGTTCACACAAGTGCAGCTCACACAGACTGCACGGCTAGCACGCAGGAGAAAATATAAGATTAGAGTACATTCTGTGTGTGTGGTGTGTGTCTTGGAGGATAAAGTTAGGGATTATAGAAACTCGTGATAGCATACCCTACAAATTGCTAGATAAGGGACTCAGGGTTTCTTATTCATCCCTACACCCACATCCCTCTCCCTCCTTTCTTCCTTAAAGCTAGCTTCGATTTTGATCCCACACTTCACCACGAGAGACATCTTTGTCAGAGTCTGTGCCTATCGCGCTCCCCTGTTCTTTGCCCCCCTCCCTCCCCTCCTCTCTCCATCCTCCCTCTCTATCTAGCCCTCCTCTCCTCACTGTCTAATTGCTGGCTCAGTCCTGCTGTGCTTCAGTCAGCATGAAAAAACACTCTCACTGTGGGGAAGAAATTTATCCGCCCCGTACAAACAAAGCTGGAAAAAGAGGAAATTGTCTCTTCCAATTGCTTTGTCACTTTTTCTCCTACTCTGTAATCTGAATTTTTCCCCCCTCCTCTCACTCATGCAGTACATCCACCTCCGGGTTTAAATCTGCCTCACGCTGCTTCCTTTGGCAGCCAAATTCTTCCTCCGTTGCACGGGTTGAGGCACCTGTGATCTCAACAGTTGATAAGTCACCTCAAACCACACACTGGTGATGGGTTTGAAATGATCGCCTCTCTATTTTTGGCAAACAAACTGAGCTGCCTGTGAGAGAAACGCTTCCAGCCCCCCTCGCAATGCGGTGATGCTTTATTACATGAATATCAACATCAAGACTGCTTGCAGAGGAATGAGCAGTCTCGTATGTCTACTGATTGCTTTAACACCCTTCCCTGACTATATCAATAACAACCAGAGAGGAAGATTAAACATTTATGAGGTGTATACTGCACTGGTAAGAATCCAATCTAGACTGTCACTATAAAGTATACTGCTAGCTACAAAGTGGCTGGCAGCATTCCCTGTTAGCGTTACAGCTGATATAATCCTACCCTGAGTATACTGTAGCTGCCAGCAGCTGCATTAGTGTGAAGCGCCTGACTGTGAAATGCTACAAGTAAACCCCAGGGATCTGAATGGTTCAGGTGTGCTGTGGATTAAATCATCTCAGACACTTTACGTGTTGCGACACCGACAGCAGTTGAAGGTTGCTGGTGTGGCGACTGTAAAACTCAAGTTCTGACACGACGAGTGGAGGGACGGCTGCACAGCAGTTATGTGGAGTTATATTTGTGCGACATGATGAGACATTTTATGAGCTTTTTCAAGTATGTACTTTATATTTTGTAAAGAAATTATGATCAGGAAATAAGAAACTAAAGAAAATAAATCCTGGTCGTCAATAAATGTCTTGGCACGCAACAGTTAAATTATCTTATTTGCCTTTTCTCACTGTCCCTGACCTATAGACACTTATTTAAAGTGCTTGTCTTGCTCTGAACAGTCAATGAAGATGAAAGTAAACGCAAATTCGAGGAAGCGTCGGCGTGAGTTGAAAATGTTTCAACTAGTGTAAAAAAGATTGTGCTCCTGTCCTGGGGCTTTGTGAATCTACTTTATGAACATACAGAGACAACAGGAAAAAGGAGAGAAACTGGAGGCAAATCAGCAGAGTTTCTGCTGAGTTCAGTCGGAAGCTGACCTTAACAAAAACACACAGACACACTCCCACACAGCAGCTAGCTTACGGCTAATGTCTGTGCAGTTGGTACATGGGCCGTTTGGGGTGAATTAACACAAACGATTGAGCGGTCAAATTCATGAGAAAAACACGAGCTGAAAATTTGCTCTCTTTCCTTACAGCAAGCCACAGTCCAAGCTCATCAGAAAACTAAAGTCGGTCATTTCTTAATATCTGTTAGCAGTATTAGCCGTTATTAGAGGAATAAGGAAGCAGGCACACATAATTAGTTCATAGTTTTGATTACAAGCAAATTTCTGTCTCATTGATTTTAGCGTGAAACCGCCACACCAAATTCCATTCTCAAATGTGACACTTCAAAAATTATTTAAATATTCATCAGTTAGGCTATTTTTCCAAATATTCATCAGTTACTCTTTGAATCCACATAAACCCCTCTTCTTCACATCAGCATAAATTAAATCCACTGCACAGCACTTATTTAAAAAGAAAAAGTGCCACTTTTCAAGCTGGTTCACCCGTTACTCCACTTCTTTACTTCTTCCAAAACAAATGCCAGGAGTTGAGTTTTCATTACAACAAAATTGTGACTGGTGTTTACCGCATGCCAAATTAATCAGAGCACAAGAGGCCAAATTGCCTCTTAAGTTACCATATGACAAGTAATGTAGCATTTGAGTCCGGCACAGTGCTCACTGAATAAAAATGCACCACCGGGGCGACATTATCATCATTTCCAGCAAACTTCATGCAGAATAATGAGAGCACAACAGCATCACCGATATGTTTAACTGAATATCCTCTGGTCCAGCTACAAACACGAAAACACAGAATCCATCAGCACATGAGCATGTCGTTCACTCATGAGCCTGTTTGTAACCAGTACCGACAACGTTATCTGTGATTCACCTTCAACTGACTTGTCTGTTTAAATAACAGACACTCAACTGTCCTGCTGTTATTACTGACAAAAATATGTGGTCAAATGCATCTCAGACCAACATAGCAAGTGATGTGAGTGATCGGATCACAATTTGTCTTGGTGGTTATTTAGACGTGTAAAATCAGGTCTAAACAGGCTCAAAAGGACCCATTAAGTATGTTTATGTTTCAAGCTGTCTATTTAGTATAGGTATGATATCATAAATTCACAGCGATCCCGACAGCTCGTTTAAAGACACAGTGTCTGAATACAGACTGTGTGCATTAGTAGATGGAACACTGTGATACTTTCACAGTATTTCTTCACCTACACCTACTTTATTTCTAAACAGATATGGAAACCTGACTTTTCCCAATACAGGACCTTTAAAGGAACTTCATTAATAACTGCACTGCCTTGGCGGTGACAGCTGTGGCTCAGGGGGTAAAAGAAGGTTGTCTATCAAGTGTAAGGTCAGTGGTTTGATTCCTGGTCCTTGCAGTCTACCTGTTGAAGTGTCCTTGGGCAAGATACTGAACCCCAAACTGATTGCGTGGGAATATTTATCACATGAGCAGGTGGCACTTTGTGTGGTAGCCTTGGCCAGCAGTGCGTGAATGGGTGTTTGTGCTGTAAAGCCCTTTGAGAAGTCAAACTGCGCTGTGTAGAGGAAGTTAATTTACCACCTGCGTAGCTGTCAACTAACTTAGTTTGCCATTGCATGTATGGTGGAGGTTAGCTAACAACCTACCAATACAGATGGGCTGCAAGCTAACAGACTAACTCAAGAACAGACTAACACACCAACAAATGGAATTTAATAACAAGGTACGTATCTAAACTGTATCAACTATAAACTGCTAACTCCACTAGCAACACAGTCATTCTGAAATGACCTACTCCCATATTAAGATTGTCTGTAACTGTTGCACACTGTAACACGTTTTCCCCACAGACCACCATCACAAAACATACATCTGTAAAGCTGTTGACTGGACTCGTGAAACTGCAAAGTCAAAACTTCTATAGACCAGACCAGCACATACGAAACATCAAGGCTGTGCCATAATATATCTTTTGGGGGATTTGGATTATAATTTTGACCAGTTTGTATTCATGTAGTTCTTGTTAAACATGTGTACTAATTACTGTGTGACCTGGCCTAAACATGAGCGTTTCAATACCTTAATAAATTAAGGTTGATCGCCATCACGTCCCTTCAGTCTGCCCCCGTCCATGTGAATGGATGACCCAACACTGTGGCTGGATATTGATTACACAGACATCTGTACATATAATGTATCAGCAGGTATCATTAGACTAAGTGTTAGCCAACTGTTCGATAGGCTGAGATTACATGCTGCGATATATGACTAGTGCAGCAGCCTACCACTTTAGGTAATATTGGCAATCCATCAGGAGTAACTTTCACCAGCATCATTTTGCAACTGACCACACTGACAGTGAATATGCCTGCATCTTATGGGTCCTAAATCTCAGTGTGAAAGCCGTGGTTCACCTGCTACACAGCAGCTTTTTATTATTTTCCTGTTACTCTGTAGCCCCTTTTTAGACAGGAATTGTGCAAATTTGCAGGAAAGCCCAATCAAACTTTTTTCAGCATTGGCAGTATAAAAACAAAATCAGGGAGTGCAGCAAAATGCTGCCTACCTACTTTTGTTTATACAGAATGCGCCTTTTTCGGGGCAATGGGGGACGTGAGCAAGTAACAAAACGTGTAGCTCAGTGTGTGACGTAAACAGTGACATGAAAGGGAAGCCGTGGCTGGTCAGTCCTTCGGTGATTCTCTGGTAAGTTGGCCCACTCTTCACCGTTCCCGTCATCTGACGGTTAATGGCCTCTTCGTTTGCGAGGGTAAGGAGGGCGCACAATTCCTTGCCTCCCCAGTTGCTCATCTTTACAGTGTCTGCCAGGTTTGCGTTTCCCTCTTGCTACTAGCTTCTCGCTAATCCCTGCTATCAGCTGTTTCCTGTTTATCCACCGCCAGTGGGTCGCATGTGTGGCGCCATCAACAGCTCCTCCCACAAGTCTTCAACAGCCCCTCCCATTGCGGAATGCCGCCTCGGTCTGTTTAAACTAAAAGGGTTCCGCCAATATGTCTACCCTACGAGGCGGAAAATTGGGCACCTCGGATCAACTCGCCAATCTGGCTCTGTGTGTCTAAACGTTCGCAGCTTGCCGGCGAAACGGCCCAACATTTGTGGAAAATCTGGCAGTGTAAAAGGGGCTTGTGTAACAGCTTGTTTTGGTGACGCCATGATGCCGGTCTGGTCTATGGGACAATGGGCAACATGTGGGTGGGGCCAGTAGGACACATTAAAGCAAAAAGCAGTCCACATTATAAAGACATGAAATATTTTTAAAAAACAATCACGTGTAACACAAGGAAACTGCCAGCTGGAACTGAAATTTCAATTTCAGTTTTCAGCAGAGGTGTTACATCTCTGCATTGCTGAAAAGAGAGGAAACCAAATCACAGTGAAAAGCTGACTCATCAAGTCAAGTTAAGTTTAGTCATGCCAACATTGGCCAACTGATTTTTACAGGGTATAAAGAGTAGAGTGAGGTAGGAATAAACTTCATTGTGGGGTGGGACATCATTCAAGGAGAGGAAAGGAGAGGCAGAGCATGCTGCGATCGACGCTGAGGGGTCAGAATTAACAAAACAAGAAAAAAAAAAGTTCAGCAATTTTATGATTCTGAGCAATTTAATTATAATGAATTTGGTTAAAATGTGAGACGGAGGAATGTGGATCATTTAAATTTCAAGGACTTTATCAGCACTTTCTTAAAAAAGGACCTATTTTCAAGGTATTTCAGTACCTGATTTTTTCCCTCAAAATGTAAGAACTTCAAGAACCTTGTCTGAACCCTGTCTGTGGGCCCATAGATGTGGTAGACCTGGGTCATTTTACACCTGGAAATCAAACTCTTTTGACTTCCTGCACCATTGAGCACCTTTCACATGAACGTGCCTCCAACACTGTATCCAGCTCTCAGATAGCAAATTGAGAAGCAGCCAGAGGCCAGAAAAAGTTTTTAGCTTATGCACTAGGCAAGCAATTTCCATTCAAGTGGTGCCATCTTTGATACCAGTATCCAGTCCTCATTATACATCCATGGAGCATGCAGAGAAAACCGGGCAGCGCACTGAGAGTAGAGATGTTGAGAGCGAGACAGACACTGTGAGCGACAGTCCAAGGGTTTGTGAGCACACAGAGCAGCAAAATGGAGAAGGGAAATGAGTCAAACTGAGTGAAAGAGGTTATCATTGTTCGCTTATGTGGATAATGGTGCACGACTAAGTGAAAAAATGTGGTGAGCACAGAATGGATTGTCTGCTCAAATCAAATTATTCTTTCTCTGCAAAATATTTCATGTGGCTCTTGTTCTGAAGCACAGTAACAACTTCACACAATGAGAAACAGGTTATTCACAGGATGATTTCACAGCTTACCCGCCCAATGAGCACAGGCTCAGGCCCTCTGTACTCCTCGATCACAAAGAACTGGTTCCACAGCCAGCTCCTCCGGCGGCGAGAGCGAGGCTCGGACCGCCCGTCTTCAGTCTCCGTGACCCATTTAGAGTGGCCCCGTGTTCTCTGGGGCAGAACGTCACCGACACCTGTCTCTAAATGGAGTTCAGGCTGGAGAGCGTGCTCTTCGTCTGAACTCGGCACTTGACTGAGAACATTAATTACACCTTCAGCTTCTCCATTAGTCAAATTGCTTCTTTTCTCGTGGTTCAGAGTGAGTTCAGGGATATGTTTGGGTAATAGGGATTTGGCAGCAGAATTGGAATGTTTAAGTACAGCTGTTTGCCTTGCTATATTATCCTTAAAGTCCAAATCATTAGGTTTTCTGCCATTTAGTCTAAGAGCCACATTTGGCAGCGTTCTTACATCATCCTCTTCAGTCTGACGCTGGCTTCCCAATTCTTTGAAACTCACAGTTAAGTTATCAATGGACTCTGGCTGAGGTAAAACTTGTTGTCTTTTGCTTGATATCACCTGCAAATCCTGATCTTCCTCTGATAAGCCAACAGCCGCTGAAATGCTTCCCCCGTTCCAGACTAAAAGAAAAAGAAGCACTGTGTGTGCTGCCATTGCTAAGTTTAACTGTGTGTTTCAAAGAATAACCGATGAATGGCTGATCAGAAGCACATCTGCATGATGATCCATCTTGTGTTGTTACACCGTGCGTCTCCTCCTGTCTTCAGGTTTCTTCTCCCCAGAGTGAGTCTTCTTCGCCTTCTCTTCTCACATTTCCCCGTGCAGTACACATGCTGCACAGGATCACCTGAGAGAGGAACACATAATTAGTGTGATCTTCATGGAATTCATTATAACGGGGGAAGCGATTCAAGATATTGAAGTAGAAAGACAAAGAAAAGTTGACATTTTACTTGTTATCTAGCAAATACTTTGAGAGAAATTTATAGATCATTTTTTTCCTCGTGTTTGTTGAACAGCTCTGTTCGCTAATCTGAGCTCCCTGCCAGCTGCTGTAAAAATAGCTGTGAGTTTTGCACAGTAACTATGAACATTATGGTCTGATAAGAAATTACCTAAAAAGGAGAATTCCCTTTATACCAGATGCTGTTATTCATATTATTTTCATTGCTGTTGGGACTGCTCTTGTGTGTGAATGCTGTTATTGATCACTCAGGCATTCTCTGAGAGTTAAACGCGGTCTTAAAATTTTTCAATTAATTTGGAGCCCGAGGGGCCTGGCGATGAGGTGGAGCTCAGGTACTTTACTGTCCCTTGTCACACACAATTGCCCGGACATCAGGTGATTGATGTCATCCCTAAAGATGGTGTCCCCATGCCTCAATGCCCAGTAGTGAAAGAAGTTCCCCTTAAGAGATTAATTAGACTCATAAATAATTTAATCAATGACTTGTCCTCATTTCCCAAAAGTTTAATGATCTGCGTTTCGTTAGTATTTGAGTCAGATCCCGGCCATTGATCTTTGAAACTTGATGTACTGAGAAGTGTCAGCAGCTTAACAAGACGGTGGAACGGCAGTTTTTCCATCCACGTTCTACCTGCATCCATCACTCTGCCTCACCATGCACTGCAATGAATGTAGATTTTCTGACATCTGTTTTCCACCTTTATGCACACATGGAGGCGAGCGTTATCACTCGGGTTGCAGAGGGTCAGAAAATTTACAGGGAGGGGGATACACATAAAAAAATCAGTAACAGGTCTTTTGGCTGTAGAAAGTTCATTCCGATGTTCCCCAGCTCTGTAGCCCCTTAATAAATCACATAAGACTCTTTACATCCCTCTGTCTAATGGTTTAACAGATCTACAAAAATATTTATACTATCTTGTTATTAACTAACACTGTTGGGCTATCTTGGCAGTTAAAACTGCAAAAGCATGAAGGGAAATGGACGTTGTAAAAGCAGTTTGAAGGTATAAATCAGTTCAGCCACAATGGAGATGTCAAAGTCTGAAGTCAAGAAAACTGTCTTGCCTGCAAATCTGAGGGCGTAGATTTCAAGGAGTTTAACATCAGTCGGCTATAAGCTGTAGGTGGGCGAGTTCTGAACATTTGACCTAAGAAAAGAAACACTGCTAAGAACATAAAACCATTTCAAAGGTCTCCTTAATGCTTCATATTAAGGGTATATTGAGCTGGGGAACACAGGCACACTCCCATTGTAACCATGCACTGCCTTCAGAAGCGCACTCTTCTGTCACATGCACAGATAACCGGCCAGCATCCTATTAGATAAGAATCCAGTAAAATTATAACGATGCACAGAGCATTCTCCCATCACATGTGCAGCCCACACAAGGTTACTGCACTGTCCGAGCCAAAGTTTTGATTATATTACTGGAGTGAATATATATTAAATTTTTTATGATATTTCAGTCAACCAGTGGATGGTAGCCTAAAGCAAATTACACTTACAAATGCAAAACTTTTGATTTTGCTCTATTTTCTACAGATTCAAGTTAAGGATTTAAGACTTTTTAGGCACACACAAGACTTACTTTGTTAAAATGCGTGATAGTAAGCATTTCTCCTACACCACTTGGTGTGGCACATCAAGATGCTGATTAAACATCATTAGTACACAGGCGTGCATTGGCGTGGTTACAGTTAGAGGCCATTCTCAAATTTGCAGTTTGATCTTTAAAAAAAAAAAAAAGAAGACATTTATTAGGATTTCACATTACTAGCACTACAGAAATGCATTTTTGGTCTCACTCCAAAGAATCAGTTAGTATATGGTGACTGATCAGGTTGTTGAATGTGCTCTTGTGAGTGTTAGACCACTCTTCTTAATTGGCTATGTGAAGTTGCAGGACACTGGCAGGAAGTGGAACATGTTGTCGTACACTCTGATCCAGCACATCCTGAACATCCTCAACAGGTGACATGTCTGGTGAGTCTGCAGGTCATGCAGGAACTGGGATGTTTTCGGCTTCAAGGAACTGTGTGTAGGTCTTTACAACACGGGGTCACGAATTATCCTGCCGCAACATGAGATCACAGCGGCAAACGAATGGTGTCTCAGGATCTCTTCACATTATCTCTGTGCACTCAAATTCAATAAAATGCATCTGTGTTCACTGTTCGTGGCTGATGCCAGTCCATACTATAGGGCTCCATACTTGGGGCGGCAGTAGCTCAGTCCATAGGGACTTGGGTTAGGAACCAGAGGGTCGCTTGTTCAAGTCCCCGTCCGGACCAAAAATATGGAGTGTGGACTGGTAGCTGGAGAGGTGCCAGTTCACCTCCTGGGCACCGCCGAGGTGCCCCTGAGCAAGGCACCGAACTACCCAACCGCTCGGAGCGCCCGTCATGGGCAGCCCACTCTGACATCTCTCCACTTAGTGCATGTATAGGTCCAGTTTGTGCATGTGTGTGTTCGGACCTGTGTGTAATTGACAACAGAGTGAAAAATTGAATTTCCCCTCAGGGATTAATAAAGTATATAAAAAAAAATAATAAAAAAAAATAACCGCACCACCACCATCATAGGGCACTGTTCATAATATTGCCACTGGCAAACTCGACCAGTTGCCCACTCAACACCACTCAAGTGCCACAGGTGCAAAGGTGAGCAGCTGCCCACTTAAGTCAGTCAGAACGATGAACTGCAGTCGGGTCAAGACCCTGCTGAGGACAATAAGCTTACAAACAAGCTTCTCCGAGACAGATTCTGCAGAAACTGGAGCAACAGTTGGTTTGTGCACAAACCAATCGTGGTCTCAGATGATGTTGCAGGCACTGGATGTGGACATCCTGACCTGGTGTGGTTAACCATGGTGGTCTGAGGTACTGCCAAATTCACAGAAACAACTCTGGAGATGACTCATGGTAAAAATGAAATAAACATTCAGTTAACAGGCGACTGCTCTGATGGATATCCCTGCAGTCAGCATGCAAATGGCACACTCCTTAAGAATTTATGACATCTGTGGCATTGTGTTGTGAAATGAAACTGTATATTTGAAAGTGGCCTTTTATTGCGATAGGCCACACCTGTCAGTTGGATGGATTATCATGGAAAAGGAGAGGTGCTTGCTCACATGATTTAAACAAACTTGCAACCGACATTTGAGAGAACTATCGAGAGAATAAAATAAGTCTCAGATCTTGAAATTAACTTAAAGTTTTGTTCAGAATAACTTAACACCTCATTATTTTTTGCTTGCTAACCATGTGGGATGTAGCTTGACTCACTGAGCATGCTAAATGAGGATTTTTAAAGGTCCAGTGTGAAGGATTTAGGAGGATATATTGGCAGAAATGGAGTATAATATTATAAGTATGTTTTCTTCAGTATAGAATTTCCTAAAAGTAAGGATCATAATGTTTATGTTACCTTAGAATGAACTGTAGACATAGAGAACAGTTCCTCGTCTACTGAGGTCGTCATGTTACATTGCTATTCTACAGTAGCCCAGAACAGACAAACAAACACTGGCTCAAGATAGGGACATTTGTGTTTTCGCTATGGCTACCTTAGTTAGCAGCCCTTCCATGACGAGAGTGAAGGAAAAGCACAGACTGCACACATTCACAGGTGCTGGGCTAGCGGCCCATCTCCGACATACCAACTACTTGGAACTACTTTATTCAGTGTTTCTACCAGTTTTAATCACCTGGTCTGTTTGTTTTAGAGAGGAGGAGACCTCTGCGGATAATTTGGGTCACAGTAAAAACCTCCTGAACAATTAAAACACTAAAGGAATCCTAACAGAGAGAAGGTTCAGCTTGTTGCAATCAGCAATCGTCACTGCTAGATGGCACTAAATCTCCCCAAATCTTACACACTGCTCCTTAATTATCTTTTAGTCAACTTTCTAGCCAGCTAACATAACACACAACTCATTTCACACTGTATATATTTGGCAAATTATAGATTTATTTAGCAAATTAATGGATTATATCTGCTTGTGATTGAGCAAATTGTTTGTTTCTATCAGCTTATGACAGCCTGAGCACTTAACCCCTGTATTCTCTTATTATTCCCGTTATTTCTCATTAATTTCCCTAAATTCCCACAGCAAGTTTTCACCTTCCTAGAATTCTGCCTTCCCTGTTTGGACAAACTGTCCCCAATAAACCGGTCATAAGTCTGGTGTGTGTCCCCTTAGGTAACCTAAGTCATACCCCCCCCCACCCACACACAGAGTGCATGAGTCATAGGTACACAGGGATGTGGTCTTCAAACAAATTTAAATAAAGTTTTCATGAACACATCTCTCTTTTGAACAGATTGAAGAGTGAAATATTCAGGCTTTGAAAATCCTCAAAAGCTAAAGAGATTTTCCTGCGTGGCCTGTGAAGCTATGCAAATGATCAATATTGTGGCTAAAGAACATAAATGACATTGTGCATGCTCATAAACCTCTGGCCTTGTCTGTGATCTGACTAAACAAATGTACACTGAAACATGTGCTTTGATTAATTTAGATGCAAATAAGCACCAAGTGGGCCTTAAGCACAAGCCTTTGATGGCACTGTATAATATGAACCATAACATTTTCTGATATACCCAAATTGATATGCTTCATATGAAAGGAAGGACACATGAAAATGAAACCAATGTTCCTTTACACTCCAGATACTGACCTATTTTCCAAAGTCATTAAGTAATTTCTTCTCTATTAACATCAGTTCTTCTTAAAAGGAAATTCATCCTTGAATTGTTTTCAAATTTTACACACCAATTATTAAACATACAGTATGTAATGCTTTATGTTCACCATCTGCATCTGTTTGCCGTCATCTTAAATTGAGCAAAATACAAGAAGTGTCTCCTCCAAAACACTTTTGTCTTCCTCAGCTATTGTGCATTAGCATAGACTGAGCTCACAGCTTACATTTCTCTCTTCTAGCTTTGCTCCAAAACCACGTTGCCAGCAGAACATGTCATTCATTGTTGTTTGAAGTCTTTAGAGTATGAGCGCACATGAGATATGTGTGAAATGTAAGGCAGGGATAGAGGATGAAAGCGTGAGGACGATTTGCTGTTGCCGGCTCAGAACGGAATGATGAGTGGTGACATAGCTCTAAATTGCAAATCGCTGTTTCAGTCTCACTTCACTCTGCATCGAGTCGCTTCACTGCAACAAGGCTATTTCATTTTTATTAAAAATAGCCTGTGCATGTCAGGCCTTTTACATAGGGAAAAATGGGCGATGGAGGTAGAGAGGGGGTGGTGGTGGCGGTGGTGGTAGAAGTGCACTGGGAGGGAGGGAGGGGGGACAGCCCGGCTGCCTTTAACGACCAAGACACGGACAGATTCTGTTCCATTTAAACATCACTGGCTTTCTCTCCTCCTGCCATTCGTCTTAATGCTTATAGACCTCTCATCCATTCTCGCTGCCTCGCTCCTGCTCAGTGCACACATGGAAATCTCTTAAGTCTTTCCAAATCAGACCGTTGAGGAGAGGCCCACTGTACTCAGCACATCAGTCACCTCATTATAGTCAAAGCTTGACACAGCTTAACCTTAAGTGATACCACGGCGTAAGAGCTGTGCTGAGCAAGTGTTTAGCCGTGTCCTTATTTGTGATATGAAAATGCTTCAGTGCATGGGCACACATTTTGGGGGGATGCAGGGGACACATCCCTATTAATATTTAGAACATGTGCATCTTCCACTCCAACCAATGAAAACTGAAGTGTAGCAGAGGACTTTCTCTTTTCGTTGACAAAATAAAAGACATTTAGGGACTGTTCGTTATTTACGAGAGGGAAGGGGGTGGTGCAAAACAGGGGAGGCATTTCAAAACAAAAAAAGTAAGCTTTTTATTTGGCTTAGGAGAGGGAATTCAACTTTAAATGGTTGTATTTCGTAGGGCTGCCCCTTAGAAGTCAGAGATTCGAATCATCAGTGGGAGAGTCTTTAGTCGACTGAGACTGCTTCAAGTCGAGCAGTCAGTGGGCTCTGCAGTGTACTTCTGTAGACATTTTGGTCCCTAGATTTTGCTGTGGCATGATTGCTTTTGACTTTCAAGCTGCTCTTTGGTACAGACAGCTGTGGACGTGATGCAGAAGCACAGAGGGGGAGAAACTTTCCATTGTAAGGCTCCGAGATAACGTTGGCTTCTCTCTTCTGCCTGAAGTGGTGAATTTACAGCTCACAGATACTTAGTACGACACAGTCTCTGGCTTTGTTTGATATCTAGTGTTGGCAAAAAATCCCTCATTAGCACCGTTAGCTTGTTTACTATATTACATGACTATTGCGTCATGCTGAACATCCCACTAAAGGCCAAGACACACCGGCGGTGTCATGTGACGGCGGCGTCATTGACGCGAGTCAAGTGCCGCCTCCAACACACACAAAAAGCGTTGTGCTGCGGGGCGTCAACCGGATTTCTATTGCACTCCAGTCCGCTAGGCTGGGAAGTACAAAATAGCGCTTTTTCAAGGGCGGCGACGCTGGAAAAATAGGACAATAACGTAAAGTGCTGCGGTGCAGCACGTCGACGCGCGTTGAGCCGCCGCTGGTGTGGGTTTGTAAATAGAAAATAATGGGGGCGGCTGTTTTGACGCGCGTCGTACGCCGCCGGTGTGTTTTAGCCTTTAGCCGCATTCAAACTTTACAACTTTACATCTGACTCAGCTGACATAATTCTAAGTCGTCTTAGTATTTTGTAATTTTTTTTTAAATACCCTCAGAACCCCAAAACCCACAAGTGGGTTTGAAAGGCATGTTTTCTTTTAAAAATTGCAAAAATAAAACAATTCATCATCAACAGAAACTGTGAGAACAGAAATTATTGTTCATTTTCCATAACCGCTTATTCTGTTGGGGGTCGCGGGGGGCTGGAGCCTATCCCTGCTGACATTGGGCAAGAGGCAGGGTACACCCAGGACAGGTCACCAGACTATCACAGGGCTGACACACAGAGACAGACAACCATTCACACTCACATTCGCACCTACGGACAATTTAGTCACCAATTAACCTAACCTGTGTGGGAGGCTCTGGAGAACCCAGAGAAAACCCACGCTGATACGGGAAGAACATGCAAACACTGCAAGCTCCTCCACCATGAGTTCAAAACAAGAACCCTGTTGCTGTGAGGTGACCATGCTAACCACTGCACCATAGTGCCACCCACAGAATATAGAGAAATAATTTTTCGTTTTTCAAGTTCATGAACACATTACGTGCGACAACCGCTTCCATCAAGAAAGATAATCAAATCTAAGCTTTAGACAGTGATATTTCATCACAATCACTTTAAAAAATGTGTTATGTAAAGTGTTAGTTTGCACTAAACAGATCCTGTTAATACATAAATAAATAAATTTAAACAATTCAGATTTTGTTTTCAACTTTTAGCTTTCAATCAACACAGTGGAAGTTTTAAAAATCTGATCCCAACCACTGTGCCAGGTTACTGACATCCTGGCTGCTTTTGGAAAACAGTCATTATATGCACATGTTGCTAATTGGGGCTGTGATGTATGTGTGCTTCTCAAATGTTGTTGGTTTGTGTGTGGCTGTAACACACCCATTTTCTGCTGAAGTGCACACAGCTCGTGTGATAATGCAATTTGCATTTTTGCTTAAGAAATTATCTGCTTGTTTTGGTGAGCACTCCCTCTGTGCTGCTCCATTGTTGCATTGGCTCCAATACCTACACTGGATGTGAATGAAAAAATATGAGTGTTAATGGTGAAGGGTGGGTCATGCATTTTCCCCCAGTCCCTCAGGGAGGCTTGAGGAAAAATATTTGTAGCTGCGAGGAGGGTCAAGATAAAAGAAAACACCTCAGCCACCCCGGTAAGTAAAGAACAGTCCCTTACATTGCAGACTGATGCAGAAAAGGCTCAAATCAGTGCATAATAATGAACCAAATTCAGTGTTTGATGCTTGAAAATTTCTAATAGAGCCCCCACATGCCCTTGGTTTCTGTGGTTAATGTGTGTATCTGTGTCTGTGTGTGTGTGTGTGTGTGTGTGTGTGTGTGTGTGAGCAGTTGTAGATGATAATTTCCTCTTTGACATTACATTATGATGTAAACATAGAGGAACATTACATTTCTCAAAGCACATGATGTGTCGTTGCAGCCTCTCTTTGGTAACACAAACCCACGCACACGCACACACACATCTGGACTGCTTATTAGCATATCTAGTACAGATACACTATAAACAGCCCGGAGCGTGACCTTGTCTTGTTAGAGAAAGCCAGAGGAATGACCTACTTGATGCATGTTAATGTGATTTACACACTTGGGCTAACTATTATAATGAATGCGGTGTCCCAAAAATACTGCTGTCGGCAAACTGAGATCCAGCGACCACATCATATTAGCGTCCCCGCGTGAAGGTGCGCGCGGCAGGTGAGCACGGCCCGCACTAAATTAAAGAAGAAGAAAAAACGAGCGCGCGCGCACAATCGCAAACGGTACCTCGCCAGAAAATGAGAGGGGAAGCACAGCGTTATCCGAAACCATCTGTCAAACCTTGGCGCTCGTTTGCGTTTCCAAACCTTTCCTCCGAGCCAGCCAGTGTATTATTGCACATGGCACATCTGCTCGCGGCACCCAAAGCTTTGTGCTTGTGTTTATTCAGGAACCAAACTGACAGTCAAACAGTTGGAAACCGCCTCACCTCACCGCTGCTCTCAGCTCCCCCCAAAATATGAGAAATTACAAGAGAGCCGAGGAGTGGAAACTTGTCACGTCTGTGTAGGCGTAAGTGGCTTCACTTCAATAAACTGCTGAATCGTGAAGATAAAAAAGTGCTTTAGCAGAGTCGGAGCTTACCGTGTGTTTGCAGCGCTGCTCCGGTGCTTCTCTGGTTTAACGGAGCTGAAATGATCCAACGTGGGAAAGGATGCCGAGGTTCATCTGAGCTCAACGTGAGGTCTGTCCACTTAGCCCAGTCTCTCTCTTTCTCTGTGTCTCCCTCCCTCTCCCTCTCCGCTCTGAGTCTCTGCCTCTATCTCTCCTTCCCTCTCTCCATTAGTTTTGAACTATCTCACAGAGACCACAGTCACCCTAAAAGCCTACTATTTTTGAGGATACACAGTGACCACAGTACCACACAGACACAGCCTGTACCCACACTGACACATTACCATTTCAGCTTGGTTCAGTTTGCTCTGCTAAATGTCCAGCGTGTAGGATTTAGGGAAAAAATATATCTACAGAAATGGGAAATAAAATAATAAATATGTTTTTAGTGTAAAATCACCTGAAAAAACAACAACAAAACAAACAAAACAATTGTGTTTTTGTTACCTTTGAATGAGCTGTTTTATCTACATGGGGAGAGGGTCCTCATCCATGGAGTCTGCTATGTTGCACCACCATGTCTCTATAGTAGCCTGGAATAGACAAATCAAACACATGCACGGAGAAGTTTAGCTATGGCTATAGCTTGAATATGCCATTTTATTTGAGTGCTTTCCTTACCCAGTATACAAGCACGGGAGGGGAATCGATTTATTGG
The DNA here is from genome assembly GCF_011397635.1 of Epinephelus fuscoguttatus. NCBI lineage: Eukaryota > Metazoa > Chordata > Actinopteri > Perciformes > Serranidae > Epinephelus > Epinephelus fuscoguttatus. The sequence continues at coordinate 39,536,180 of NC_064761.1, forward strand.
CCGAAGTATCCGAATCTGACTACGCTACGATAGGTGGCGATATGGACCTTTTGCCGCTTGACCTATTGCATCACAGACCAAACTGACAAACTAGTTAGCTAGCGGCAAACTGGTGGACAACTATAAAGCTCTGTACATTTCATACGTGCTGTACACCCTTTAAGCTGACACAGCATGAACTGGATCTCTTTGTCCGTCCCAAAAGTCGCGGTTCTGGATGTAGATTTCAAAATGTTGTTTTCTGATTCTTCTTCTGTTATGCATTTAATGCTGTTCGACTTTGAGGTCAAGGCTGAGGACAGAAACTTTGGTGCATGCGCAGATAATTTAACTCCTAATCACATTATCTGGGTGTGTTAGTTCGACTTTGAGGAATTCGATTTCGTACGATTACAGTCGGACTAACACAATGAATCGATTTTCTCTAATGTCACGTAACCGTACTGACTGGCTCTAGATAAGGCCATTCGCATCTTCTCGTTGGCCACCACAGTTAGCACGTGCAGTCCCTTTGCCCCCAAGCAGGCCCTTACTACTGCAGTTTCTCAGGTCTGATTTTTTTTTAACGTGAAACTGCTTTAATCAGTGTTTTTACCAGTTTAAATCACCAGGTCTGTTTGTTTCTCTGCGGATAATTCAACTCCTGGTAAGCCCCCACCCCCACATCTAGATCTTAAGTTCATTCATTCATTCATCTTCTAACCGGCTCAGCTGACATCTTGAGGTGCTAGAGAGCCTATCACTGAAATGAGCATTGACAGGAGACAAACAACCATTTACGCTCACATTCACACCTACGGACAATTTAGAGTTATCAATTAACCTAGTCCCCAATCTGCATGTCTTTGGACTGAAGGAGTGCCCGAGAGAACGCTGACAGAGAACATGCAACTGGCTCCCACGGGATCGAACCGCAACCCTCTTGCTGTGAGGCGAGAGTAACCACCACATCACTGCACTCACCTTGCAGTGCTAGGAAAACGAAATATCAGAGAAAAAAGGTGAACACACATTTGCAGGTGCTAGGAAAACGAAATAGCATTGCAGATACACTAATTTGTAATAAACACTGCTAATGACACTCACTTCAGTGATTGCGTGGAATGGAGCCGAATGTTTCTGGGAAACAGTCCAATCTGTGAGTGCTAGTCAATCAAACATCATCAGCTATCATTGCTAAGTTACTTGCAGTTAATTAGCCACACATTCAACAAGCAACCAACAATGCGCACAAGAATTTTAATGGCCTTGTTAACTTGTATCTGAGCAAATGAGTTGAATCGTGGAAGGTGGTGCTCATGACTGTTTATATCATGTTATATTTGTCAGAGAGCTACGTGAAATCTAAAGTTTCAGTCTTTCATGTTATGCTGCATGTGTCATCTTTAATATTAAAACTGTAGTGTACCAAAGTAGTTTAACTGCATTTTAACTACTGTCAAAAATGCTCATCAAACTAAAATTTCTTTCAAAAGCGCCCTGGGCACAGTTAGTCCACCCCGATGTTGGCTCCATGGCTACGACCTTACTTCAAAATCATAGCTTGAGTGTCTAATTACCACATTTATGATCATACTTTTCTGGACAACATACAAATCGTTTAAACCCCTTTAATATTTTCTGGTTTAGCTGTAGCATTCCCTTGAAGCAATCCAGTGTTTTGTAATCTGCTTAAGTATAGCCAGTCTGCATAATCATCCTCAGTACGTTTGCATTTTCCCAGTTGTTCCACTCAGAAGCTGGACCAGAAAATTGGTACTCAAGGATGCATTAAAAGATTACATTTCACCAATAGTGTTCTCCCACTGGCTAGAAACATGTCTCAAATGTATGCCTGTAATTACCCCCTCCCCCCTTCTTCTTCCCACTCTGATAGGATATTTTCTCCAGTGAGTTGAATGGATCGTTCATGATGCGTTTTTCTTGGAAATTAATGATCAATTTAATATACAGTGCATTTCTGTAATTCAGCCTCCCATTAAGTCTTGGCTTTAAGCTGATTTTTATGAGTCATTTCGATTCTTTGTCAGTCTCAGACAATACAATCTAAATTTGTACTTACTAATCCAAATTTCAAGGATGAATGTTCAAAACAACATCATTTCATACTTGTCTAGATTTGGATGCCCAAGATCTAAATATTACACCCAATTTATGTGTTTGGAAAGTACAGATGAGATTTTAGGTAATATATTTTTACATTTTGACGCATCTTATCCCATACCTCCTGGAATAGAATGTGTTTGTTTCTCACCCACTTGTTTTGGATATTTTTAATTTGGGAAAAGCAGGGAGGCTTTGAGCCTCTCAATCCTGTGAAAAGTGATCATTCAGTGCAGTCTTGCTTTTCACATCGATGTTTCTTGATCACTTCTGATTTCTGTCTCCTGACTGAAAAAACAAGATTGCCTTTAAACAAGTGGTGGTGAGACAAGTGTTGACTGATATGACTAGAAAGCAAACTTGCAACCCTAAGGTCACTCCTCAGATCCCTTGTACCCAGCTGGATACGGAGGTTTGTCAATGTCAGAACTACTGCGCAAGCACAAAACAAAGCCAAGCTGTAATCAATCTGCTAGTCATGATTTGAGAGCACGCAGGGACAGATTTACAATTGCAAAACATGCTCTGAGCTCCAACTGTGCGAGGGGGCTGTCAAACAATTTTTTGGCAAATTTCTAGCTGTTCGGGTCATATGCTTCCAACATACTTTTAGACGAATGAAAAAAACTAAGCAGATGTACTGATGTAGCTCAGAAGGCAGGGTCTGTGACATTTCTTGGTCAAATGCAGTGGAGTTTGTTCTGCTCTCGGCTGGAGTTTGCATGCGAGGAGAGGAAACTGCCAAATGGAACAAAAAGCTTTGAAGAGGGCAAGCAAAGAAAGCCTTAACGCTCACTGAGTCACAGCTGTTCCTGCAGCCCCAAAACTTTGATTACCATCAGAGAACTTACTCTGCACTCCCAAGTCTGCTTAAATCTGGACTACTAAATCATTTCTTTTTTTGTTTTTCACTCGCTCAATAATTCTGTCATTAATGAACTTCCAAAGACGAGAATTATGGATGAGGTTGGGGAGGCAGGGAGGCTTTCCCCTCTTACTCCCGCAGCTGCAGTCAATCAGACAGTAGTACTAGTGTAGGTCTGAGAAGACACTCAACTCTCTGATGCTACACCGGAGATGTGCTGAGCATCATCACGCAACCCTGCCTGTAATTTATTTAGTACAGTGGATAATACATAGATGCACACATTAGCCTTTAAAAGCTCAGTCATATATGGAGTTTTGCAAAAACATAAGCTCATTTAGAACGACAACCTTCGGCTCCATATCCTCATAAAATGGTTCTTATTAGGGTAACATTAAGATTTTACTGATACTATGACTTTTATTGATACTATTTTTTTAACTACTGAATATTTTCTATAAAATATATTAATATAAAAAATTAATTCAGACCAGGATTAGCATATTTTAAATATTTTAAATAAAACAAAATGTTGTTTCTACAGCAGCAACAGTAATGTTTACGACAGCAAAGTCACTCTATAAATAAAACTCCTGACATCATAATACTGAGTGAAGTTTAATTTTCATCAGTCAGTATTTGTTATTCCTCCTGTCCTCTGTCCTCCCTTCTCTCATGCTGATGTGATTCACAATCTGCAGACACCACTGATAGAGGGAGGAGGGGCTGTTTGTCTCAGCCAGCTGCTATGTTTAAAAGAATTTGCCCATTTTTAAGATAAGTGGCAAACTAAGATAGTTAAACACAGGCAGCTTTTAATTTTGCTTGTTTGTAACAATGTGTTACGAGTTGAGTTGTGCTTGTGTAAAACAAAGTCAGCAGTGGTAGATGAGAGACTGAAGACAGAGCAGACTGATATATCGCTTTCTACATGTTTATGCTTGTTGAACATGTGTATGGATAAAGTGCTGGCTTTTTACTTGTGAAGATTTTATTGCACTTACATACAGTAACACGTGCAGTTGTCGTCAACAAGTAATCAAGGTATCATCACTTTCTGTCCATTCTTTGGCGGCCTCTTTGCTCTGCTGTTCACTGACTTTACAACATGTTGCATTTGTTTGTGTGTGGGTGTATAAATGGCGGATTTGGGTAAAGTCGGAGCTTATCAATACTACGGTCTTGATAATTTAGCCCTGGGGCCCCTTTAATACCGATACCCATATGTAGTTGTTATGATATCCTACAAAAATGCACACTCAACAGTTAATATATCATTATAGTACAAATTAGCGCCACAAAAATAACATTACGTACTTACCGTAAATCTACGCACTTCAAGTAAAGTAACAGAGGTTAGGTTTAGGCAAGTTAAGTTTCTGTGGTTAGGTTTAGGAAATGAAACATGGTAATAAAGTTCACTCAAAGTTTACAGTCACCTCGAGAAAGTTCTGGGGGAAAGTCCTGTGCTTTGTGACCTATCCACGACTCCAACCTGCCTCTTACAGGACTCTTCTTCACTCCCCTTGATGTGTTGCTCATGTGGTCACAGCCTTCCCAAATAAGTGAGTTGTACTGGTTCTGATTATATGAGATATGTATGAATTTTGGTGCATTACTTTTTGCAGAAAAGCATACTAAAAGTGCATGAGAACAGCCTCAACTATTTGTAATGTCATAGCATAATTCATATGCTGTAAAGCTTCCTCCCATATGGTAAAATGCTTCACCTTTGGAAACTTTCAACTCCATACTTCAGCTGTCTTCACTGAAGTTTAAAAAGGCAGGGCTGGACAGTGAGAACGAGGATTAACAGCTCTATACCTTTTGCCCTAATATCCCCTGCAGATTTGTTGTCACTACTAGTATGCTTAATTTACTACCACAGTGCTCAAACAGAAAGAACAGGCAAGTTCAGCAAAATTGCATTTATTCATTCATTTATTTAAGTGTCAGAGAAACTTCAGACGAGTTCTGACAGCAGACACAAATCAGTTTTCAACCACCCGTTATTGCTACAGCTAAATTAGCCTCCTTATACAGACTCCAGACATTTAGATTTTTTGGCCGTTCACTGCGGTCTTTTTCTCTGCCTCTCTCTGTGATTCAAACACATGCAGGAGTAGGTTGTAATTATCTCACATAGTTGGAATGATTCATAATGTTTTAACGTCCAAATCAAAATGCCAAGCAGCAGTGTGCTGTTAGAATACATATCATCAGCGCAAACAAAACATCAGCTGTTTATTAGAGGGAACGATATGCATGCCCAAATCACTTGAGAAATAGCCTGGAGGATGCAACTGCCTGTCCTGTTCATTAATTCAGTATCTGCTGCAAAGATGCCATCATGTCTCTCCAAAATACTCCCCGATGTTTGCCTTTCTTTTCTCATGCCATTTTTGTTTGTTTCATGTCTTTATTCAGACAAAGTCATATCCCGTCTCTCCCTTCTCTCTTGTCTTTCTTTTTCTCTGTAATATTCCTCTTTTAAATCCTCCCTGCTCCTGCGAGTCCATCCTTTGGAGGAGATGTGATAGATGTCTACACAGTTTCCTGAGTATGCGTCCCTGTGTGTGGCTCGGTACACAGCCTCTCTGGCTATTGATGTGGCCTCGTCCACTGTCAGTCCCCATTGAACCCCTTGGTCTAAAATTGAGTAGGCGTAGGGTGATCCCGAGCCCACAGAGAAGAGCGTTCCCTGCAGGCGAGTGCCGTCACTGCACACATAGACCAGACTGGGTCCAGAGAGACTCACTTTCTTTGTTGCAGAAAACTGTTGACCAACAGCAGCTGAAGAAGAGCTCTGATTCTTTGTCTCAGCCAGAGACACCTTTTCCAGGCTGGCATCTATAGACTCTGCAGGATCAGTCATTTGACTCTTTGTTGTTTCTCTACGACTGCTGAGATCACATCCCTGGTCATGGCACGCATCTACCTCTCCTCCATCCCACCCACACAACGTGGCAGCCACACACAGCTCAGTTCCCTTAAACGGATGAAGCATGTGGGAGAGCAATTTGGCAGCTCCTCTTGTGGACAACCGTCGGCCGTGGCGGAGTTGATAGAGCCGCAGTTCGCGAGACAGAATCCGTTTCCAAAGGGCACAATCGGCTGACGTACCCGAAGTAGTACCCACCAAGTGACTGTGAATGGGCAGGATCTTCTGGGAGGCTGGGCACGCCACGAGCCCAGAGCAACTGGAACGAGTGTCTGCTGCAGCCAGCACGCCGCCCTGAAACATGAAAGCCAGGGTGGTGGTGCCGTGAGCCATGGGAAAAGGCAGCGGGACCGACTGAGAGGAGGCCAAGGGAAGGCTTGTGGGCCAGGACAGCGATGGTGAGATTGAGTCTTGAGATGAGAAGGCGCCAGAGCTTTGGACGGTGCTGATTTGCCCAAACTGTATCGGACTTTCATCCAGGTATTCTGCAACAGGTATGTAAAAATTAAACAGACTTGTACTGCTGCTAAAGGGCAAACCAGTCACATAGTTAAAGCCAGTCTTCTTTCCAAAAGGCACTGAAGAACATTCGGGGGTTATACTGTCCAGAAAGAAGTCCTGGAAATTGCACAGGTCCTGTAAAGCCATTGAGCAGGATAATTTCTCTTTCAAATAGCACTCTCGAATCAAGTTTAATAAAAAATATTTGTATCAGCTGTCCACAAAGGTTTGCATGTCATCAGGAGTTGTACACTGTCGGTTTTAGCAGCAGTCCGCCTTTATATAGAGCACAAGATCACGTTCATTTATGTGTGGTCAGCTAAAACAACCCATCAGCAACAGTTACCAAATCCTCATTCACTTGACTTTGAAGCATCCACAGTCACTAGCCCATGGGTAATTAATTTTGGCTGCTATGTCAGGTTGTTTTTTTCAGATCAGATTTCTTCAAAGTCCTGTGTGGGCGTAGGCCAAAGAGGACGCAGGGTGATGGCAAGGCCTTGGCTCGAGCACATCAAATTAAGTTAGACTCTGAGCTTTGATGCAGCACTCCTATGAAAAGTTCCCAAATAAAATCAGGCAGGAAATGAATCAAACAACATTTGTGTTACACAGCAGAGTCAATCCTGTCAAGCCTCTTACGTAGCGTAGCCCTTTAAAGGCAACATTCAAATTTCTGAACTGGAGACACCAGAATATCAGGTCATGCTGCATCAGTAAGGGTGTATACTCACACCTGACACCTACTTGCTTTCAACCAAGTGACTTCACCCAACGTGACTTGACACATTACTATTTCTGTTTGTCGAATAGATCAACCATGAACTCAAGGACTACGTGTTTGTTATTATGTTTTAATTAATCATAGATTTAAAAAAAAAAAAAACTCAAAATGAAGGTTTTAACCTCCATCTTTTGTGGATATTTCTTCACTGCTGCTATTATAATGGTAAGGAACTCTTAAACTTTACTGCTATCACAGTGATAATCCTGATATGAGCTGTTTGCCCGGACATTTTTCATAGGGGTGGCCAGATGGGGTAACTGATAACCTTGCACCAAACCACAAGCCATAACTAAATTGCAGAAATGCTATAATGCTGCTGAGGTACACATGCCAGTTGGAAACTGTGTTGATATGAGAGTTAGGGAATCATATACTTATATTCTTTGGATTGTTATTTTACAGTTAATATTACCAATTATCTGATGTGATGGTGCAGATAACATTTTGAGTTCCACAACAATCCTGTTTTAATGTGTTTTGTATCTATACATGATAGGTGGTTTATTGTTTTTCCAATAGACTGTCTTTTTCTGTAAAAAGAAAAATATACAGCTTTAATTTGAAGGAGTACATTGATTGTACAAAACATTTACTGGGAACAAGCCCTCTCAAGTTTTGGGAGGACTTGTGGGTACCAATAGAACCCATTTTTCTTGCACATATCTTGAAGTGAGAGTTTAAGGTACCTCTTTGAATATTGCCATGCCAGTTGTTGACTCACAGAAATGTTACCTTTACCTTTAGCTTTAACCACTCTCTTACACCTCTTTTCCCACCAAAATTAGAGTGTGTATGTGTTTTTTTTAAACACAGCAAAACCCAGTAAAATAGGCTATAGACTTCTTTGCCATTGCTAGTAGACCACAGCAGTGTACACAGCTCTGCAGCGGACAAGCATAACTGTTTTTATTTCTCTTCTGCTGTGTCACATTTGACAACAGGTTAGTACACAGTAGGACACAGCATGGAAGCCAATGAAAATGTTACTGTGGTTATTCTTTATCTTTTGCTTATTCATTCTCACTTCTAAACTTGGTGAAGACTATCTTGGAACAATGTCTAAATGCTGCCTGGGTGCAGATGGATGGCATTTTGTTGTGGCATGTCATTGCATCTCACTGGTAAAGGGGGCTAAAATGAGCGTGTCCACCCAGGTGTTGTATTTCCATCACTGCCAATTTAAGCCGGAGCTGATAAATACCTATGACCCAGGTGTGAATGCCTATTGTAACCTTTCCCATTACATTAAAAAGCCAGATGTTTGCAGGTGTTAATGGTTTTTCTGTGCTGTGGGAAAGAAGCTATAGTGTTGTTTTGCAGCTGTCAGCAGGTGGCAATTTTCAGGAAAAACAAGCTAAAAAAACACTTTATCCTGCCTGCTCAGCACCAAACAGCAGACAGACACAGTCAGCAATAGGGTTAGACCATATATTGATATTATATCCACATCATATCAGACTAGGTATTGTCTTAGATTTTGGGTATCGTAGTATTTTAAGTGTTGCCTTTTATGGTTTTAAAAGCTGCATTACAGTAAAGTGATGCCATTTTCTGAACTTTGCAAACTGCTCTAGCTGTTCTGTTATTTGCTTTTACCCACTTAGTCATTATTACTACATCACTGATAGTTATTTATCCTAAACCTTACTGTGTAAATATAATGTGAAAGAACCAACAGTCAACCCTACAATATTGTTACAATACTGACATCAAAGTATTTAGTCAAAAATATTGTGACGTGATTTTCCCCATAACACCCAGCCTTAGTTAAGACACTAACTGGTGAACATGGTTGAACATTGAGCTGCTTAAGAACCAGATATATCCCTTCACCTTAAACAGAGCTAACAGACTTGCATTTGCCAGATGGCCACAAACACAGCTCCAAATTAATGGTGATGTTGCCTCTGCTCTGCTGGATGTGTAAATAAGAAACTCTTTGCTAACAAGTTCACCAGAGTTTAAAAGGTGGTGATGAGCCCTGTTCAGGACTGTCTCATTCACTGTATGAGAGAACGCGGCGAAGTGATGACATGTCAGTGTTTTCTTCACAGCTTGTTTCCACTGCCTCGAGTGGCCAAAGGGAGCGTGTTCTAAAAAATATGTCCTCTGGCAACTTGTTACCTGCAGTTTGTCTGAGTGGAAAAAGACTGCATGATAGCCTGTTTGTATGTACATCACTTAATTGTTTTTACTCATCTCTCACTTCACCCAGGGACACTGTGTGTTACAAGCCATTTCAACCTCCTCATCCCAGACTGGTGAGAGCCCGCCTGACAATTTCATAGGGTTTGACTCAGCCCCTGACAAAGTGGCAGACGGCTCAGTGGTCCGTGTGCGGTATCATTGCTCCAAGCCATGTCGGCTCGCACTGGAGGTGGTGGTGTCCACATTAAGGAAGACAGATTTAGTGGTCTTGAGGAGGAAATGGATCAGCAGCACAACCCGAGTCTACAGGATCCACCAGGTGCCGCTCAGATTGCCTCCATCCATTTTATATCAACATGACTTTTTCAACAGGCACATTTTGGACGCCCAGAATGTGACGGTTCGTGCTTGGGTAGACCATCTTAATGATGGCAGGGAACCCAGGACATACCAGGGCTCCATGTTGAGGATTTATAAAACACTGCAGACAGAGCCACTCTCAGAGCGTCCAACTAAACCTCCCACTGAGTGCCCTTCATGGTCAGCTCATCTGAGGTGGCAGATGACCAGAAACAGAACTCATCATTGTCCACATGAGTCAGGTCAGATCCTCTATCTTTATTAACTTTTAATAATAACATGAAAATACTGTTTCAGTATGTAATCTTTTGCTGTTTTACTTGTGCATAGACGTAATTGATATGCTGAAGTTCCCCCTGGCAAGTCCTGGTGAGCACTTTGGAGTGGTCCGCAGGTTCCAGCCTTTTAGGAACAGAGCCCTGGAGAGCGCCCGTCTTCATGCTGTGACACAGCCCAGGTTGTACTTAAAATCCACCCAATAACTTCTCATTTAGTACAGTTTAGTTGAAGTTTATTCTGTATGAAGTTCAACTGCACAGCAGGAATATAATCTCCAGCAGGGTCTCCAAATGTTGCATTAAATAGCTCACAAAGCTAAAACACATATCATGAGCAAAACTAGAAAAGTGCACTCAGTAGAGTTCAGATCTCCGCCAAATGGCCACGTTCCAGCTGCCCGAGCCGATTGCGGTCACTCTTGTAATTCAAGCAGACGCGTTTCAGAAGATAAAATAAAATGATGACAGTACATGCATTTTTAATAAGTAAAACACAGCCACAAACGGACAGAACAAAAACAACAGAATTGTCCCTCCCAGTTCCCTAACAGTCAAAATGGCTGTGAGGATAACAAAAATGGTGATTTATTTATCTCCTATTATGCTTAACTTCAGTGGATCATAACATCAGGTATGGAATTTATCTTCGGATGCTCAGATTCAAAATAAGACTAAACCTTTCTGTGGATGTCAGTTTTCGAGCCATGACTAAAACAAAAATTGTGTCCTGCAACAGACCGTATGGCTTGTTGTTTTTAGCTGAGAAGATTTCAGTAAAACTTGCAGCCCCTACTGGCCGGTTAAGAGGAGTGAAGAGGCTGGAGCCAAGCTCGGCTGAAATTGGGTGAAAAGGGGGGTACACCTTGTAAAGGTGTCCAGACTGACACAAGTCTGACACACAGAGGCAGACACACCTACAGGCAATCTAAAGTCAGTCCTTGTGGGAGGACCCCAGAGTACCTGGAGAAAACCCACGCTGACACAGGGGAACATTCAGCAGTCAGCGATGATGTAAATCAGTCAATAAAACAGGTTTTTCTCCCATGGGCCTTTTTCATAACAGACATTTTGTCTTGTCATGGGAAATGCACAGGTGAAATTGCTAACATCAACAATGGCTTGCTTCCATTAAGTTTCCCAGTAAGGCCTAATTTATGTTCAATGTCAGATACACATACAGAGACAGACGGAGCCTTCTGTCCATACTCTGCATTCATTTCGTCTGTATTTGTGCACGTTTTCTGAGAGCTTACGAATACAGATGAAACTGAGCAGTGCCACAGGAAATTGTGGGGGCACTGTAGCATAGTTCAAGTGAGATATGACGGTAGAGGACAACGAAGAAATTTAAATAATGATGGAACAAAACGCTAATATGGTGAAAAGAATTCTCCGTCCGCATGTCATGATTTATTTAATGCCCCCACAGACCACTGCCTTCTACAATGCTGCCTCTGTAAAAATGTACTTTATTACAACCTCCTGCACCGTCGCCTCATTTGTGTGAAACTTTTGACTCTGCCCTTAAGTGCCATCTATCTGCTGTATTCATGCCATCAGAGAGGGCACATGGAAGTATGAGGGCAGTGACATTCACAACATCTGAAACGGACGCATCTGTTTTTGTACGTTAAGGGAGTATAAATGAGCCTTAAGCTGTTCCAGTAAGCCAGCACGGACAATACCAGGGCCTCCTCTAAGTGGACTGCAGTTGTCATTAATGTTATTGAATACACCTGTGCTTTTCCTACTGTGACATGTCAAAATGTCTGTTGTGAGAAAGGTCTGTTGTGATTCAACGCAACCATGAGAGGTATGTGTATCGTATATGTGCACACAAAATATTAGGGCTGGCGCCGAATTTTCCTAGTTGACCAATAGTCGTCATCTAGGGCCATTAGTCGACTAGCTGCCCGCATGTTTATGATATTAATTTAATGATTGAATTATATATTTTGGTGGTTTGAGTTGAAGGTGTGAGAAAGAATAGTATCAGTAACATTGTTAACACTATGCTACATTACAGAGAAATACAAAACTGTACTAATGAACCAGTGAGGATGAGTTTTCATATCACCTTGGGTTCGTCCTTCACCTTCTCAAAAGGATCCCACACTTTGGATTTCCTGCCCAACATGTTATTAACTAGCCTGTGGAATAACCGCAGGTACCAGCCCTGGAAATTAACGTGACACCTGTGTGACTGCTGAGGGTGGACACTTCCTGTGTCTGTCCTTTCAAATTAAATTCCCAAATGGTCCAGTCATATAGGTTTTGATTTATTTTGACAAGGTGCAGCTCCTCAAAGAGTTTCAGGTTTTTTGTTGTTGTTGCCTTTTCTGCGACTAAGCGACCAGTTAAATCTTGCCGACTAATGACCTTTCTGGTCGACTAACATTTGGTTGACTATTAGGGGGCAGCCCTACAAAATATTAGGCTGATTGGTCCAGTAGTTTGTGAGATTTGCTGCAGACATACAGATAAACACACTCACTCACACACACACACACACAACCAAACGCATGATTCCCTTTAGGCTTTATACCTGCCTGAGATAATAAGCAGTCAACGCCATGGCTGAGCATTTCCACCTTGGAACTGCAGTCTCAAAAACACAGCTTCTGTCAGCCTGGGTATTACCCAGGAACCGATCCTGTCAACCTCCAAAACAAGGGGTCCGATGGAAGGAGAAGCCAGGTGTTGCTACATATTGGTATTAAGTTTTATTTTCACATCTATTTATCAGAGCTGGCGATCGGGGACAAGGTTTATCTAACATTAGCAGCCCATTATTAGCTGTTTGATAATGTAGTCAGGCCAAAGGCTCATGTTATCTATTACTGTTACATTTTTAACATTGTAGAGAGCGATGAGCAGAGTCGAAGGTGAGCAGTTGTGCTGAAGCTGCAGGCGAGCGGATGGTGGAAAATGGAGATAGAGGTGGGGACCAATCTGCATATTCATAGATCCACGCATACAAAATGCAGCGAAGGTGGAGAGTTACATCTAAAGCATTTTAAGGCATAAAGGGTTTTTTTTTCCATGGGGAAAAAACTTTTACATATGTTACTCTGAAGAACAGAGATGAATCTGCAGGGTTTTAATCAGTGACAGAGGAGCAGTTTTAAGAATATATTTATCTATATCTTTAGATGTTAAATACTATACATGTGTACAATAAAACCAAATAAATCAGCACATATGGCCTCAGATGTACAGTATAATGTCAGTAGTTTGTGTTGATATCAGCAGATTGACAGGCCACAGGTCACTGATTGTTTCCTTTTCAGTGCTGTCAGCTGTTATAACACACTCTACTTTTAGTTTTACTTCACTGTCATTACAAATGACTTAACAAGCATCATGAAGCCTCTTCAGCAGAGCATATGAGCTTTTTATTTACGGTCGATGAAGGACAGCGAGGTCAGTCATTTCTAACAGATAGCGAGGCGTTTTAAACTCAACCTTGCGCTTCAGTAGTCGAAGAAATGATTTGTCAAATCATGTGTTGCTTGGTTTTCAGCGTCACCTTATCTGTGTGGATCTACCTGCTGAAATGGTGTCACGAGAAGCTCTGTGGGATCATCCATCATGTCGATAGGAAAAATACATACGACTCGGTTCTGATGCAGCTTACAGACACAGGTGGGTCACAGCAGCTCGTGGGTACACCTGATACCAGTTTAGGGGATTAGACTGTGGTATCATGAGATGATTGTGAGTGATGGTGTGTGTTTTGTGAGACTGCGGAACAGACTGTGTTATGTATTAATAAAGAGCTCTGGATCTCCTGTGGTGAAATATATGACTGTCATATATGCCTGTCATATCTCCCGTGTAGGGGACGTCATAATTCAGGCACGTGCGACAACAGGAAAAGATGAAGCTTTCCGAGTCAGTGCGGCATTGCCCCAGTGGAAATGGATTAGATTAGACTGCTACATACAGGACTCAAAGGTATAAAACCTCAGTGTGTGTCTCCTCTGGGTGGTGGGATAAGAAATAGAAATTAAAGTACAGCTCGGGGCAACATCTTATAGCCTTCCTTTCTCTTCTGTTTGGTTTGGTGCCCTTGCTCTGCGGTGTTTGATTTCCTTTTGGAACAGCTGTAAGATCCTGAGAGATGGTTCCTTTCCAGCTGGGAAACTCCAGGCGATTGCAGTGTGTACTGCAATTTGGAGCCGTTCACAGCTGAGTAGGTTATTTTTTCTGTTTCTGTGTGTTGTGAGCTCATGTATTATCGTGTCTGACTTTCAGGTGCTGCTGGATGTAACATGGGATGAACACACTCACAGACATCAATATAAGTAAGACCAGTTACTGATTTAAAGATGCTTAATGTCAGTTTGATTTAATCGTTGTGAAATAAACAACTCTTGCACTTATAAAGCACCTGTTTGTCCAGTTACTGCAGTAGAACAGGACTAGCTCAAACCTTGGTATTTCACTCGGATGGGTGTGGTTTTGCGGGATGTAGAAGTGCATGCTTCGGTGAGCTCTGTAATCATCTCAGCCCCGTGCTCTGAGTGCATGTTAATATTTACTTGCATAGATGTAGATTTTGGGGGGACGCAGGGGACTTGTCCAAGGCTTCATGCCTGACACGTCTAGGGAACCAATCCTGTCAACTTGAGCAATGAAGGGTATAGGAGGAGAAGCCAGACATGGGCGTAGATTGTTTTGTGGGTGGGGAGAGAGGGGAGAGAGGGGACACAGGGGACACGTCTCCCTCAATATTTAGAGTGAATGCATTTGTCCCCCTCCAAAAGACTTTTATTTTAGAAACATTAAAGACATCTACTCCATAAATTAATGCAGAAAAGGCAAAAAAAAAATGGTACATTAAATTCACCACCATGCAGGAAATTCAGTATTAACTTAAAATTAAGTTGGACTGAGTGGCAAAGTTAGGCTAGTTTTATTTCTAAAGCTTGTAAAATCAGGCAAACTAGACTGAATAATACACACTTCAAGTATGAAGGCATATGGAGTAAACTATTCATGTTTTCCTGTAATTTGTATATTTGGTCTCACACCCTGCATACATGAAAACTGAAAGCCTGTTTGGGCATCTATTGGTGTAAGATACTACATTGATATAAATATAAAGACCCCCATCTGAGTAGATAAAAATAAACATTTTAGCACTATTTCGTTGTATATATTTTCCAGGATAAAGTTGTGACGGTTGACTGTGGAGATTTTTTTTCAGTAGTCAGGTAAAAGTCGGTTTTGCTCGCTTATCCACAAAGTGACAATACGACACAATGTGTGCCGATGTGCATCCAACACCCAATGCTTTGTTATCCCTTCTCAACCACAGGCAGCTCTTATGCACTATTTGTATGTTTTCCTAAGGCAAGTTACACACCCAAATTTGAACATATCCCATGTAATCATGAGCCAGTAAATCGTGCATAACCCACATATTTTGGAAGTCTGTGATCATGGGACCAAGTGATTGAGTCATTTTAAGGTATGTCGTCCTAAACCTAACCTCTGTACGTTCATTTATAGGGTGCCAATTTGTGGGCTATCACACGAACCGCTGTATGAGGACACATTGTTAACCAACATGGAACGGGTTGCGATTCTGTTCTCGCTCCTAATTTTGCACCATTTGGAGCATTTCGACCAAAAATAAATCGGTCTAGAACCTGCAAAAGTTGGCTCCCGGCTGGAACCCAAATATAGCAGGTTTTTCTTAACTTGATGTGCAAATGGTATTAACATAGGTGGGCATACTGTTTACCTTCATTGTGCATTGTGCAACGCCCTTCGTTGATGATGGATCCTTGATTACAATGGTTCCACTCAAAACTGGTGAAAACACGGGCTGGTTTACTAAATAGCACTAAATTTCCAAGAACCCTGAACAGAACCGGTTCAAGAGCCACAGCTAATTTGGTGCAAAAGGGGTATAAGTGACGCAGGACCATAAACTGTATACGTAAAAAGTTGGACAACATGACAGAACGTGAAGCCAAAACATCTCAATCAACCCCTGGTTGCTGGCTGCATGAATCTCACCCCCTCTGTGTTAGCAGAAGGAACATGGGCAAAACTAAAAAACCAAATTACACGTCAAATAAATTTTTCCCAGAGATTGTTTCAGTCATTTTAGATTGTTCTTATCACCCTGGCCTACGCTCAGGTGTTGAATGTTTCTGATAATATTTACAATTGTGTGCAGCAATCGATATGCTTGCGATCAATGGTGCTGCTCGGTAGCAGACATGGCCACAGCAAAGATGTGTAAAGCTAACAGTGAGGACCGGCACTTTCAGGAGCAGTGGAAAGTTAAACACTTTCAAAGAAGGATGTTGCGTTTGTCTTATTTGCACAGGATTTTTTTTTGAAAGGCAGCTGGCCCTGGGTATTTTCACATTATCTGTCAGGCCCCCATTCAAAAAAGTTCGGACACCCCTGGATTATATTATTCTTGTAGGCCACCCATGGGGTTGCAGCGATATACTTATTTCAAGGTATACCGTGATATAAAAGTTGAAGGTTATCATACCGTGTACATTTGCTTATCTACGATATTGAGAAAAAAAAAAAAGCAACTGGACCAAGATTCTCCTCTTAAGTTCAGTTAAATTAAAATTCCATTAAATTCTGTAATACCATGAAACTGCAAACTTTTCTGAGACCATGATCATTCTGTGAAATTCTTACACTGCTGCAACCCTAGCTACCAAAAGCAATAATTTATATAATAAAAAAATTGATTTGTGGCTTCCATGTGACGACACAATATTGCCACAAAAAAAAAAGTCCCCCATCCCTTGAACTGCAGAGTCTGGCTGCAAATGACATCACCAATACGAGATGGCAGCGGCCTTATCCAGGATATTTTGGCTTCATTTCTGTACAGTTGGAGTAAGTGGACACGCGTTGTCCATCTTTACATACAGTCTATGCCCAGGCAGACGTTGCGCTAGGCTTTTTCGTCACTGGTCATTTTGACCGACAGCGCCATAAAAATCCGGTCATAATCTATTTTTACCGGTCATTTTAATTTTCATTTTTAAATGATAATAAAGATAATCAAAGACATTTAGTTTTCATTCGTTCGTTTTTAATAAATCCAACAAGCAAGTTATAAAGTGTGCAATAATAAGGACATGAACGAAAAGATGAACAGACATCCACACACTCGTGCCATTAGGCTTTGGCCTGGACACACCGGACGGCACTAATGCGTCACTTGCGCATCCGGTGTGTCCAGGGCATTACGTAGTTTTGCCTGTAGGCTCGGTGACACAAAATTAAAATTGTAATTAAGTGATTATGGTATTGAGAAATGTGTTCGGTTATGCACTGTTGTGTTATTTTAAATTATAAATACGGTATTTTCTCCTCAAGGTTCCTCAGTGCATGCTGTTGTTATTTTATTTTGAAAATTGGCTGGATTCTCTCGTCTTTTCTGTGTCCGACTTCCTGTTTGGTATGATCTGCTCGATTCAACTTGACAGAAGCGCTCGTGGCTCCCGTGAAAAATAGACCAGACGCCAAACTGAAGCGCTGCCTCCGCAGGCGCTCCGCTCTGCTCAGCAGCCTGTGTGGACAGTCAGATAGGTTAACATGGGCGCTGACTGAAAACTGCCTCCGCTGCTGGGCGCTGTGCTTCGGTTCCGCGTCCGGTGTGTCCAGGGCGTTATGTCAACAACGCTACATGAAGCAGATGAATGACTTTTTCTCTGCAGTGTGAAAACAGCAGCCACTTAAACCACTGACTGTGCACTCCGCCGCCAAATGGACAGGGGTAGTAATTGCAACCAGTCAAAATGACCGACGGCCTTCAGATTTTCCGGTCATTGTTGTAAAAAAAACGGTCAATGACCGAGAATATCCTGTTAACGCGACCCCTGTGCCCAGGACTTAAGGGAAATAGCAGGCGTTTAGGGAGTCCCACAATAGAACAGGGAGGACTGCTATGTGAATAACAATCATGACAACTGGTTTGAGTGGTGTTCAATATCTTACAGATTTCAAAACAGTATCCATTATAATGACACTGATGGATACTTTGTGATCGGTGGAAGCAAGTACATGCCAGGCATCCGTGGGTATTTTGGATCTGTCAAATACTACCGTTTTGGAACAACAAAGGTAAAGTGCCCATTTCCCAATCATTAAGTCACTGATATGATGTTTAATAATTACTGTGCTAAAATATGCTGTTATCCATGTCACAGGTAAAAAATCAACTTCGCCCCGCGTCAACACTGCAGGCGCTGGATAAGACTCATCAGGACTGTCAGGAAATGAAAGCACTCACAAGAGCCTTTCTCCAAGATGTAACTAAGAGTCACCTCCTTTCACCAGTCAACACAGGTGAAATATTATGTTGACAAATCCTTTAAAGCAGCCATTCTACAGGGATCATCCTTATATAGATCTCATATACAGGGTGTCAATACAACAACTGCACACCTATTAAGTGTGGGAAGACTTCTGTGGACAGGTTGCTGTATATTTTTTTTCCAGGTGTCTGTACACCTCACTTCATAAGACTGTGGGGTCAGTCCGAAGAGGAAATCTGCACACAAACATGGATCTGGGAAAAACAACCTAGATACAGCACTCTTTTTCAGTTCTTGCGGACAAAAGAAGAGGAAATCAGAACAGGTGTCATAGATCGTTTGACCACAAAAGTCATATGTAACTCATTATTCACAATACTGACAATTTTCTGTATCATTTATTGTAGGATCTCTGGCCATGAAGGACCTCAGGAATGCTCTGTTTAAGCAGGCAGTTGATACCATGCTCTCTGTAGATCAGACACAACAGAAAATCACATTCAAATCAACAGCACTACTCCCTGTGGCCTCCTGCTTTGGAAATCACAAAGCGTCTCTCTTGTTGGCTGCTATCCACCTCTCTGGCTTGGGGCACTCAGTCGATCAACAACAGGTAGAGTCGCTGCCTTCCTTGTGCCTTAATTGCTACTTTATCACATGTAACATCACTTCGGTAATGATGACTGATAATATTGACTCCTGTGTTCTTCAGGGCCATGTCTATAGTTTGATTGGTACAGTGGGCGATAACCGTTTCGCCCTGATGCATGCTGGGTACAAGCACACACAAGGAATTGATGGGTTTCCAAAGGACTTGGACATGGCTTACAGCTATTACTCCAACGCTGGGGTACAGACCAACACTGATAGTTACAGAATACATGAAAATGAGGTAAACATCTGACATTAATATTATATAATGCTAGCATTGCTGGCAATATGGGTCTGTCGGACAGTCCTCTACTTTGGTCTGGACTGAAATGTCTCAACAACTATCTTGGTGGCAAATGTAGCTGGACCAGTGGAATATATACACTGTTCAGTTATTTATAGCAGCACACTGTCAGAGCACAGGGCGTTCTCTGGGCACAGATGGAGCAGCAGAACAGCAAGCATATTGAAAATGAAACTTTACTTTTCATTCTGCTTGGTCTAAAAGTTTGCATTCACTCACAGTAGTCACTCCTCTCATCCATTCATCTGATCTGATCAATCAGATCAATTATCCACCTCAGAAGTCACTGCTGCTGAGGGGGAAAAAAAGAACTCATGGAGTGCTCCGCCTGCACTGCATTCACGACAGATAAAAACCTCCAAATTTAGAGATGGAGCACAGGATTACACAAAGGGACACACAGGCAGTTAAAGGGGTGCTGTATAAGTATACATTAAGTCAAAGTAAGTACAAGAGAACAAAATGAGAAAAATAAGTAAACGAGAAACCGTCTTTTAAAGATTATACAATACGCAACTTACAACGAATGTGCCCCTTCCCCTCTTCCTCCCCCTCAACTTCCAGCGCCCTTACACAGACGACAACCATTTAAAATTAATTTTGATCCTAACAATACATTGAAAAAATGAAGGGATTGCATCTTACACGTTTATGGCGCTATCGCGGTGACAATATCTGTCTACAGACAGACATATAAACACCTTGCAAAATACTCAGAACAGGTTCTGTGGTAGCTCCTGTTAATAAAGGTGTCACCAGGACCACATTTTACAATGATGACACACACAGACTCACAGGGTGAAAACATCACCAGCCATTGTGACATTGTGGTGACTGATAAACATAAAAATCAATACATAACAGGGGTCATCGATTATGAAAATATGTCGATTTGTAAAACATGCGTCGGTGCGTCACAATTAAGTAGGCTACACCTGATACAAGCATGGATTCCTCCAGATAACAGGCTGCAGCTGAAAACTTCGCCTACAAAGTGAAAATGTCGTCTCGCAGGTGTGCAACTGCAGCACACAGACACCCAAAGTAAAGCCATCCCAGAGCGCTATGTCAAGACAAAAGCAGAAAGCTCTGTCCTGTTTACTTTTTGTCCCGACCCAAGCCTGACATATCAGGATTATCAACACACGGAACATGAATCTGTTAGTAGAAGTCATTAGACTTTATGCACTGCTGCTAATGATACCGCATGTATCATCTAACGTTGTTATTAGGCTGTTATATTTTCTGCTTACTTTAACGAGCATGCATGAGTGAGATAACGGCTTAAACTAACATTACAGACTGTTGTTACAGTCTGTGATTTCTGTTACGGTCTGTAAATAGTTTCATTTATTTCCCACGCCGATGTAAAAATACATTTGCCAGTGATGAAATAAATACATGTCATGAGCATTTTAAGTTTCAAGTCAAGTACTTAAGAAAAAATACTGATTCTCCACTTCAAGGAAAGGACTGCTGTGATCTACAGTGATTGAATTAATGTATGTGTTACAGCAATTTATGGTCCAGTACTTTCTGATCAGGTGTCTGACACATAGGTCCAATTATTATTATTACTACTACTATTATTAATAGTCATAATATCATCATTACACAACAGTGTTAGACAGTGTGATACAAGTTTTTCTTGTTATTTAAGTGATATATTAATCAAGTAATAAAAAAGAATCTTTAGAATAATCTTTAAGTTTGTCATTAGATTGGTTGACTAATCAAAAAATAACGTTAGATTCATCAATAAAATGGTTAGGTGCGCCCTAATTTCACGATAACATCAAAGCGGAATCCACATGTTGAAAATATATGAACAAATGTACAGTATGTGTAAGGATAATAAGTAAATCCATAAGTCTTTCAAACACAACCACTTGCACATAGACACTCAAATGCAAGTGATACACATGCGCACAAACAGTGCACTTGTGTAAAAAATACATGACAGCAATGTTAAACAGGGATTGTCTCCAAAATATGATTAATAGTGCATCTGCTGATGGAGCCCAGGAGAATAGATGGGTCTTAAATCTTAATTTAAAAATGTGAATGCGTTAGCTGTCCTGATGAATAGAAGGAGAGCAAACCAAAGATAAGGCACCTGCTATGAGAAACTTCAGACTGATTTCCTGTTTATTCCTGGGATATTTAAATAAGATGCATCAAACAAATAGAGGTTCATAGAAGACAACAGAGAGGCTTTACTGTCTGCTCCAGCTTGAATAGGCAGCCAATGCAGCGAGAAAACAATTGCAGTGAAGTCTAAATAGGAAAATTCTATCTGCTGTTTTCTGACCAACTTAAAAACTGTCTGAGTGGAAGACAGCACAATAATCCATCCAGATTTAATCTTAATTAAAGGCCCTGAAACGTTTTTTGAATCAGCCTCGTATTATAAGAGATAGGGTCCTACATGAGCACAAAGTAGTCTCCCAAAGTTTAGAATGGTTTTATTTATTTCAATTGAAAGATATCAGTCTATGCTGTTTTTCCTGAGCTCTTCTGACTGGTCTGAAGTGGGCAGAGCTCTGTTAAAAAAAAAAGTGATGTCATGTACTTCTGAGCCCTGGTCAGGATATAGCAGGCATTTGAATTTTGGGGTTGTTTGCTTATGTTGCCAGTGCTGTCAATCAAATCTGATTGAATGACACCCTCACAGTCCTGATTAGTTTCTCAGTATTGAACTATATATCAATAATACTAAACTCGAGCTTTAATTGTTGTATATTGACCCAGTTTTCAAGGGAATTAATTAAATTATATTTTCAGAAATTAAAGGAACAGTGTGTAAGATTTAGTGGGATTTAGTGGCATCTGGTGGGAACTGCACATTGCAACCAGCTGATAACTTAAGGTACAGGCCCCAGTTGCACAAAACACCTTAAGTTTTCTACTCAAGTATGACACTTAAGGCTTAATTTTTAATTAGCTAAGGGACTTGCACAATTGCAAAGAATCACTTAAAAGGTTTCCTTAGTTAAGGCAAAGTGGTAACTCATTTACTGCGTTGAAAGAGATTTCAGAGTGGTAAAAGTTTCCATGGAGATTGTTTGTTTGCTTGGACTCAAGTTTGTGATGCCTGTTATCATCTCAGATATTGGCTTTTTGTTAGATAGTGAAAAAATGGCAGACAAAAAAAAAGACCAGAAAACTGGAATACTGGTCAGAGGAGGAAAAGATTAAACTTCTGGAGGAATACAATCACAGAAAGCACAAACTACAAAGCAAATTTGATTCCAAATACCAGAAAACAAAAATGATTGTAGGAAGAAACTGCAACAAAAATTAATTCAGTCAAATCTAAAGTGCAACCATTTCTTCTGGTTGCAGAACATACAGAGGATATGTTAGTTTTTTCATTCATCACCATAAACTCGGCCATGTTGCAGTTAAGATAGAGTCAGAGGTACCTCAAGTTTTTTTGTTTGTTTGTTTTTTACCTTGCCCTGGTTGCTAAGATCTCAGAGCAATGATCTAGGGATTCTTTAAGTATAAGACCAAGACACGGAGAAAACCATAAAAACTTCAGTGAACATTTTAGGGAAACCTTAAGTTGAAGACTTGAGGGTGTTTTGTGCAACCAATAATATATATTTTGAGGAAACCTTAACAAGGAATTAAATTTTTTTTTAACTGAACGTGTTTTGTGCAAACAGTCCCAGATGCTAAGATTTTTACTGGGAGCCGAATTAGGAGGCCTTTTCTCCAAAACACACAGACCCGGTAATTTAAACGGGTAAAAACACTGAATGAAGCAGGTTCACGTTTTAAAAAATAAGTGTTTTTCCGACGCTCTTGTCGCAGAGGGGCAAAAACGCAAATGGCTCCATCTAGAGCCACTGTTTGGTTTGTCCGTTCTGGCCTACTGTAGAAACATGGCATCATGGTGAGCTCCACGAACTAGGATCTGCTCCCCATGTAGATAAAAATGGCTCATTCGAAGGTAATGAAAACATTATATTTTATTTTCAGGTGATTACACACTAAAGAAAACATACTTATATTCCATTTCTGCCAATACATCCCCCTAAATCCTACACACTGGCCCTTTAATCCATGCAAATGCACCACTTGTATTAGAACTACTTACTACTGCTGCTTTTATAAATACTACTCTAACAGATTACTATATGGATTTATCTCTTAAAGCAGCGCACACTTGAACAGATCTATCTAAACAATCCAGAGGACCTACAGAGCCTCACACATGAGACAAGTGACCTCTTTCAGTATCTGAAATACCAAGCAGAGAGAGGAGACATAGATTCTCAGGTGTGTTTGGGTTACTTTAATATTTCCGTTATGATTGGCAGACACAGTCCATGCTCAGAGCAAGCCAATAAAAACTCTCTTATTATGCTTAGAAACGCCTGGGGACATTGCTTTACTGGGGACATCACGGAGTCTCAAAAGACATAGCAAGTGCGGTGAAGTGGTTTGAAAGAAGCGCTATGCAGATGAAGGATCCTTCAGCGATGTATGACTACTCCATCCTACTAATGAAGGTTCTGTAAGATTATAAAGACTCACCCTATTTTATGATTAAATTGGACAATGGATATTTTGTGTGTCTGTGTTGTGACAGTTATTGATTCACTGATTGATGCTGATTCCTCCAGGGCCACGGAGTGAAAAGAAACTACACCCGAGGTTTTAAGCTGCTGAAGAAAGCTGCAGAGATGGTACGTGTGTACTCGTGGTAATCAATCTGTGTTTACAGTATGTGCCTTCACTATACCTCTGTCTGTTTCCCTGCTTCAGGGCTCAATTAACGCCCTGAATGCTTTAGGCTGGTACCATGGGATGATACTGAACGACCACATCAATGCAGTGAAATACTTTGAGAAAGCAGCGCTAAATGGGAGTGAGGATGGCATGTATAACCTGGGGATTTATCATCTCACTGGGATGAACCCACACCACCCGTGGAGGAATGAGGTTCAAGTCACACACCTTGTCAAAAGTCATACTCAACAAAAATTTAAAACACATCACTTTTGTTCTTGCTCCCGTTTTTTAGAATTTGGGTTAAAAATCTAACACCAAACCAAGTGTTGCATCAGCTGTTCAGGTGGCTGGTCTCAGATGATCTTGCAAGTGAAGTTGCTGGATGTCGAGGTCCTGAGCTGGTGTGGTTACCTATGGGTTTATTTTTTTGTGAGGGCATTTGGATGTACTGCCAAATTCAAGGAAGCAACTTTGGAGATGTCTTATGGTCGTGAAATGAACATTCAATTCATGGGCATCAGCTCTGGTGGTCAGTCCTGCAGTCAGCATGCCAGTGGTGTGCTCCCTGAAAACCTGGGACATCTGTGACATAGTGTTGTGTGATAAAACTGCACATTTTAGAGTGGCCTTTAACTGTGACCATCCCAAAGCACGGCTGTGTAGTGATGATGCTGTTTAATCAGCATTTGATAATGGCGCACCTGTCAGGTGGATGGATTATTTACGCTCACTAACACAGATTTTAACATATTAAAGACCAAAGTTTGAGAGTAATGTATCCATTAAGTGCATAAAAAAGTCTTTAACTTAGGCCTGTGAAAAATGGGAGCAAAAACAGAAGTGTTCAAATTTTTGTTCAGTGTAGTTTCATCATTGATCTGTTGCGATCAATAAGCTGATATACTGTATTTTCTGTATGATCCACAGACGGCTGCGTTCCAGCTGTTTTTGAATGCGTCTGTGCTTGGTCATATCTCTGCATCGGTGGAGGCTGCTTGGTACCTTTCGACAGGAAGCCTGGAAGGGGTGTCTCAGGATGTGGAAAGGGCTGTGATGTAAGAGGCTTTCATTAGCTTGGTGAAGAAAGCTTTGTTATGGGCTGTTGCACTGTAGCCTGCAGCTCAGTGGCATCTAATTTCAATGACAGTGGCTAATTCAAGGTCAGAACCTCGTATTTGCATATCTAAAAATAAGAGTCACTGTCACTGCATTATTGTCTGGCACAGAGAGACTCGTTGTTCCTCTGGTATCTTATGAATTTAAAGAAGCTCCTGCTGCAGCTGTAGAGACAGGTTTTTTTTTTTTTGTTTTTTTTTAGAATGACCTCAACAAATCAGGAACTATTTTTAGATCATGTTAAAATATTTTCCGTTTATGTGGAGAAAATGATATTCCATAATTCATCACCCATGCTTTACCCTCTGTGCAGAATGCTAAAAAAGGTCTGCGAACAGAACGGACACCTTGGATTTATGGTCAGAGACGCTCTCCAGGCCTACCTCCAGGGCTCTTGGTAGGGACATTAATTTCAATTACTTTGCAATTGTCCTCATTTAATCATTTTCTCTGGTCCTCACCATTTGTCTCTGCTTCTTCACATTTGTTTTATTGTGTTGCAAACAGGCAGGGAGCGTTTGTGAAGTATGTTTTGGCAGCTGAAACCGGTCTGGGTTTGGCCCAGAGCAATGTGGCGCACCTGTGTGAGGTAGGAGGCTGTTACTCTGGCTTTTAACCCTTTGCGTCCGTCAAGACAGCTATATAACAGCACAAATCTGAAATCGATGCCTCATAATTGGAGTTTTGGAGGTAGCTGATGAACAAATTGCACATAATTCCACTCACGTACTAAAATGAGAAAACCAAGCCGCAGGGAAATTGTCAGTGGTTGATAACATAACCTTCATCATTGCTCTGCCCTCTCTCACCCCGCACTCACTCTCCCAAATGTAGGAGCTGAATCTCGGCGATGATTGTCAGTGGAGATATAATAACTACTCTATATTAAACTATGATCCCCATCCATCCGGTGAGTTCCTCTCATTTCATTTTTCTTTAACCTCTCCCTCCTTCTGTCAATCTGGTCAATAAACACCAAGTATTTATCTTCTTTTATAGCTCTGCTGAAAATGGGAGACCACTACCTCCGATCCTCCGGCAGGCGAGAAGACTCATTATCCCTGCTTGGTCAGGCCATATCGATGTATGGCAGAGCAGCCCGAGCAGGCAGCCCTCAGGTGACAGATTTACTTGAGCTGTAATCTCATCACCCTATGATAAACTTAATTAAACTTTCACGGGCTCAGGCCCACCGCAATAAAAACAACAAACAGCATTATACAGTGTTGTTGTTTTTATTTGAAAAATTTCTCTGTGAATAACCCATCAGCTCCTGTACTGATCTTTTTTCACCCAAACTCACAGGGAATGTACAACTTGGTCGTTTTGGTGCTACAGGGATACGTTCTGCCACTGAGAGTCCGCGGCTGGTTTGATGTGTCACATTATGATGAGCGGGACATCGTGGTGGAGAAGATCTTAATAAGGTGAATAAATAATAAATAAGCAAATAAATTCATGAGCTGCCACAGCAATGAATAATGACCATGAATCTAATTTAGGTGATCTAAGGCTGTTTATAATACAGCACCTGAGAGTGATGACATTTGTGAGATAATGTGCTTCTACAGTTACTTTAACTTATTCGCTTTCTTGCCAAGAGTGAAGAGAAGATCGGTAAGATGCACTTGTGTATGTACGGCAGTCATAGAGGCGGCAGCTCTTTAGCTTAGCTTAGCACAAACAGGTGGAACAGGCTGCTGGTTTTGTCGTCTGTTTTTCATATCACTTGTTAATTATCGAGCGATACTGGGAATCCACGTCACAAGTGACACATAAGCAAGACGTGAGCAGTGCATAAGCATACTGTCGTCCAAGCCACATTGAGAGGTTGTGTCGCCTCCTAACACTGGATGCTTCATGGCCGTGCCACTTGGCATGTGGGCTGTCTGCTACCGTATTTCAAACTGGATGGCGGCTAGTTTGGAAACTTTCTCTTATTTTACAAAAATAGTTCACTGAAATTTGTTTCTGAAAACATCAGTGGCCAGAAATAAGCCATGCAGTTGCTGACTCTATCTTAATTTTAGATTGAAAATTGTTAGTTTAGAAGTTTTTTTCCTTGTTTCCAAAGGTGGCAAGTTACGCTGGATGCCCCTTATTAGCATAAAGTAGCCTAAATTCAACTTTAAACAAATCAGGAGCAGACATCCTGTCTTTTAAAATGCAACTTGGTGCTACTAGAATGCATTGCACGGCTGCTGACATAGACAATGAATGGGAGGTGTGGAGATTATAGATACTGTGGACACATACCATGACTCTGTCTTCTGTAAACATGTCAGCCGTCTGTCAGCAGCAGCTCGTGGGGAGCTGAGGAGACAGCGCTAACCTGTCTTCACCACACTGATTGATGGCAGAAATTTACTGAACCAAAACAGTTTTCATGTCGGCTCCATGGGGAGACATCAACAGTGTTCTTATGTATTGACTCATTGATTTTATTCCCCGCCCACTGTAGCGAGTGAAGGTAATCTGCCTGTAGTGAAACAGGCTAGCTCACACACAGACTGGGAGCTTTGACCATTTAATATAGATAGAGTTTTAATAAGTTCATAACAAATATACAGTGGGATATTTGTATGACTGAAACAGCTGTCTATGCAGATTACACGTCACCAAATGTGACAACAATAGATTTAAAGCATAAAAACACGAGAGAATCAGTGTTGTTTGATAGATTTAAATAAAATGGAAGCATATCTGTGCCATGAGACGTCGAAAAAAACTATTTTAGAAAGCTTTTGTTGCGGACTGGCCATTAGAGGTACTAGTAAGTGGAATTTGTTACCTGTTTTCCCGTGTGACCAGTCTTTATGCTAAGCTAAGCTACAGTACCTGGAAGCTTTATATTTACCGTACAGACATGAAAGTGGTGTCAATCTTCTACCTCTTTGCAAGAAAGTATTTCCCAGAAGGTCAAAATTCTTGAGGGCAAAGTCAATGTTAGCTGTTGTTATTGCTAAACACATCTGTGTTAGACTCCTACCCCTGCTCGTGCACTTCCTGCTATTACTCACTGACATCATTTCAGCCATGTGCTCTATTATTGCTGTTTTTCTTCTAAGAGAAATATGAGGGCTCAATATCATTGTTATTGTGTGTAATACAGTTTCCATTGTTTATCTCCAAAGATGTGTGGAGACTGAGGAAGGAGAAGCATTGACGCCCTGTTCTTTAGCTCTGCTCAGAGTCCAGATGGGAAAAGCCTTGAGGAGAATGACTCAGAATGGTGCACAGCTCCTCTTGGTAGGCATAAGGCAATCAGTTCATACTGTGTGTAGTAAGAGAAAAACACACCACAAGCTGCACTCCTACACTTTATCATCGTCCTTTGATAATCTGATCTACCTTTAATTATTGAATATGGGAAAATGCTAATTGGACCTTCGTCATGAATAAGACATTAAAGAC
The DNA here is from genome assembly GCF_011397635.1 of Epinephelus fuscoguttatus. Lineage (NCBI taxonomy): Eukaryota > Metazoa > Chordata > Actinopteri > Perciformes > Serranidae > Epinephelus > Epinephelus fuscoguttatus. Next base: position 39,564,700 of record NC_064761.1, read on the forward strand.
AATATAGAGTGCTATTTTGGGGGAGAAAATGTGATAATTTATTTAAACCACTTTTCTCATTTCTCTATAGGCATACGCATCTTTTCTTTCTGTCATTGTCATTATTGTCACAGTGCCACTGCAGAGCTGTCTTGGTAAGTAATTGTTTCCTTCCCAGCTGCACCTACTTGCACCTATGTGCCACAAGATGGTGCAATTTCCCCACATATTAGTTTGCTGCCTCGTGCTCTGCTTTGCACATCAAAAGATCATCTGTGTTAGTTTGCCATGATCCTCACCTCTTTTCATCCCCCTCATCTGCAAATAAACACAGAACAAAGGCAGCGAGTGTTTGCACTGAGAGCAAGGGAATCATCCAACAGCCAAGATGGCGTCAACTTGAACAGAGAGCAAGACGGCACCACAGGAGGAACCTACGGAGCAGCGGGGAATCTATGGCTTACCATCCTGAATGGTGAACAGCGGCTACAGCAGACCTGTGATTGGGCTGTGACTCTGACGGGCGTGTGCCTGTGTGCTTTCTGGACCACACTCCTCTATCATCTCTTATGACATACAATACCCAGCACAGTGATCCAATAGCCACAGCAAAAGCCCCAGACACTACATATTGTAAGAGCATACATTTAGAGGATGAGTTACAGCACTATTCATGTGACACATTTGTGTTCTGGAGACATGTGACTCATTTTAAGTTATAACACAGGAAGGAGAGAAGTGCTGATGAGCGTGCTGCTTTATCAGAGTGGTGATAGTGTTTCCTCAGTAACCATATGTCAACTGTTTTGTTTGCGGAAAATAAAATACTTATCATGCAGTTTATTTAATTAATGCTGAGTCTGACCTGTAGTTTATATTGTCTCTGGAATGTGGCGCCAAGAAAGCAGAGTGAAGCTTCTGTTATGCAACATGTAGTAAAACATATTTCAACACTGACTTGCTTTGGATTATTCAGTCAATTCTTTCATTATGAAATTGATTCATTTCTGTCACAGCACTGTGAAAACAGACAGATGCATTTCAAGGTCTAGTGTGTAGAATTCTGGGGGATTTAGTGGCATCTAGCGATGATAATTGCAGATTGCAACCAGCTGAAACTTTTCCTAGTTAGAAATCCTTCAGTGTTCATCGTTTAGGAGGTTTATCCACAGAGGGCTCTTCCTCCCATAAACAAACAGACCAGAGGTCTCATTTATAAACATTGCATACTCACAAATCAAGGCCTGAAAGAGGCATACGCCACTTCCCACGCAAAAGTTGTGATCTATAAAAACAGACTTGATGGGGCAAAATTTGACCCATGTTTAAGAACATTTTGGAGACAGGAAACTGGCGAAGCAGGTGTTAAGGTGGAGCCCTGATTGTAGAAATTGTTGAGTATTTTTTGGCGTACGCCATTTTTGGCTTTTGTGCGTACTGTACGTACATTTTTAGTAAAGATCCTATGCTTTTTTTGAGACCCCAGGTGATTTAAACCAGTATGAACACTAAATAAAGCAGCAGTTTCATTTTACAAATCAGTGTTTCTTCACCTTGTTCGACGGCCTGCATGTCCAGCACCTGCAAATGTGTGCTCAGCTATTTTCTCTGATAACTTAATATATCCATCCATCCATTCATTTTCATCCACTTATCAGGGGCCGCATCCCGGGGGCAGCAGGCCAAGCAAAGCACCCCAGACATCCCTCTCCCCAGCAACGCTTTCCAGCTCCTCCTGGGGGACCCCCAGGCGTTCCCAGGCCAGATGAGATATGTAATCCCTCCCCTGGGTCTGCCCAGGAGCCTCCTACTATTGGGACGTGCCCAGTGGTAGGGCATGACTTAAAGTATGCTCACCTTTTTTCTGATCCATACATTTGGGGATATACTGTACTGTTCACAGAGGTTTTCTCTTCAACACAAACAGAAGTGGTGATTTAAACCAGTTGAAACACTGAATTAAGGAGTTTTACATTTTACAGTGTTTTTCCAATGCTGCTTGTCACAGAGGGGCTTTTAACAACAGAAATATGGTGGTGCAACCTGGCGAGAAAACATACTTATATGATATTCCATTTCTGCCAATAAATCCTTTACAAGCACGAAGGCTCAGCCACAGCCTCTGTGATGAATGTGTTGGAAGATGTTGTACCGGAAGCCATGTTCTAATAGGTCAGCCATTAAGGCTTGTTCCTGGCCCTATCAGAGACATGTTGATGATAAGTGTCTCACCGGAGACCGGACATGCAGTAACAACATGCAGGGGCACTTTAACATTTTGTCCAAGGCCAGAGCAATGGAATTTCAGAAGTTATTGATCTTGTCTGGGCAGGTGCCTCTGGTCGATACAAAAGATAAGACAATATCAGTTTTAGCCATCGCTATGGGAGACGACAACAAGAAAAGTTTGACCTGAAAGGATAAGTCACTATAGCAAAGGAAGACACCTCAAACAAACTTTAAAAGGCCTTGCTGGGGCATTAGTCAAAAAGTAATGCTCCTCCGTGGGGCTGTTGTTACTGTGTTCATGAAGATAATGGGCAATATCCTTTGAGGGATTTTGTTTCTATGGCCGCTCACAAATATGAGGAATAGGCAGTGTTACTCAGTTCTTAACAGTTATTTACAGCTCTGGGCAATTTGTGATGATGTGCAGTTTATAGCAGCTAGTGTTGTCATGGAGCTGTCATTACTTAAATAAGGAGTTTCACAGTGTAAACAGCACCATGTGGAGCTCCTCCAGTTTAGAGTCAAGTCTGTATATAATTTGGTGATGGCATAATGATCTCTTCCTTCTTCTATCTCTGTCCTTGATGTTGTCTGTCTCTTTCCTTAAAGGGACAGGTCACCAAAACAAAAACACTGTATACTGTTACACATGTACACACTGCAGTAATATTTAAGATGTTTCTGCACTTTATTTCAAAGTATTTATAGCAGCATTGCTATTAGTTAGTATTGCTTAACACTGAATCTCAACTGTGAAAAGGAAATGTACATTTTAGATCCCAAAGTCTGGGTTTAAAAAGGCGTGTCTGGTACTAAAATGTTTGAGGTATATCAAACAAAAAAGAAGAAAATTAACAATGTAGGAAGAAAGGGCGTAGGTTTTGTATATCATTGGGAGTTAACAGTTACTGCACTCAAATTCAAAATACTGCCCCAAGTCGTGTCCGCCCCCCCCTCCCTTACAGATTCTATGCTGTTGGACAGCATGGAGACTGATTTGTTTGCCCACGGGCGGCCGCATCCTTGACCTTCGGTTTTCCAGCGGATGGTTCAAGCAAGTCCGGCTTCTTTGCTGCTAACGCTGCTGCTGGGACACAGCTGAGGAGGAGCCGGCTGCTAATGCTATGTACCGGGACACTGCTAATGCTGCTTGCCGTGCTGCTGTAGCTCAGTCGTAACTGTAACTGATGCTGAGACTCTGCTGACTGCGTGACTGGTAGACGGCAGTGGGTGGCGCAACAGGCCAAAACACAAATTCAAAACATAAACATGATTTGCGGACCGTAATTTTTTATTCTGGCTGTGCTATTGTTGTCAGTGAAATCAGTATGTTATATGAACATTATTCCTTAGTCTCTGTGACATATTAGGAGGATTTTATGACCATTTGCTTTAGATTTCTTACATATCGCTCCTTTAAAATGAAAAGTTGGTTATTTTTGGGAAAAACGTATTTGCTTTCTAGCAGAAATTTCAACGAGAGAATCAACACACGTCTCAGGTTTGTACCATAGACTGTGAAAAATAATGGACTTAGCCACCGAGATGTTACCCACTGGTTTGTGGAACGCCATTTTGAAGCTTTAAGCTTGGCATTTAGGGGGTCAGCATCTTGTTTTTTTAAATTTTGAATATTTGGACGAGAGGGGGGAGCTGTGGAGGAGCACGGGGTGGATCTGACTCATAGCAGTATTTCCCACAGAATTAAAGTCTATTTGTGGCGGTACATGATCTCTCTAGATTCAAATGCTCCTGCAGGTCCATAAACCAGGGCTCGACAGTGCGAGCCTTTCACTTGCATTTGCGACTAAAAACAGGTGTGTGTGAACTGTAAAAAATATTTAGGGGCACATGTGCGCATAAAAAAACAGCCGAAGCAGCTTATATTTTTGTCAATAAAAAATATGATAATCTAACCGCAAATGTTGGAGGAACTCCCTCTTCCCTCTTCCCTGTGTGACACGGTTATGGGCGGTTTTCCAAGCCACTGTCGGCACAATGAATATAAGTCCCACTGTCGGCAGGGTGGAAATAAGTCAAAGTGTGGAGGAAGCGGCAGACCTATGGGGAAGCCTGCTCTGTTCTCCCCGCAGTTAGGGACCGTTCTCCACAGCCAGGCTGTCGGCTGGGTGGAAATAAGTCAAAGTGTAGCGGAGACGAGGGACCAGGAAAAGCGGCGGACCTCCAGTGAAGCCTGCTCCGTTCTCCCCGTAGTTAGGGACCGTTTGCCACGGTACCGCTGCTGGGCAGGGTGGAAATAAAGCCCTTTTCACACAGAGCGCGCAAAGCGCAGACCTCCGCCAACAAACCCATTCATTGTGTATGTGCTACTGCGGCGCAAGAGCGCACTGCAATGCCGCCGAGCTGATGCCGCGGCCAGCCTGCACTCGAATTGAAAATTTTTTAATTTCACCGCAACGCAGCCTTGTACACCTGCGCGTCAATACAGCAGAAGAAATAGACCCTGAAGCAGACCCAGCAGCTGTAGCTCTGAACGAGCTGAGCCCCCAAATCCTGTATTGCACGCCTTGCTCTCAACTTGCGCCCCCGCGGCGCCCGTGAAAAATCTGCTCTGTGTGAAAGAAAGGGCTTGGTCCTGCAGAGTGAGAGAGATGGGAGAATGTTTTAGGATAGTAATAATATTATATAATATATCATATTCCAAAGATATATATATATATGATTCTTGCTTACTTGCTTGTAAATGTCTATTTGCATCATGTTTATGATGGAAAACACATTATTTGATCAATTTACATTGTGCCCTTTACACTGTCCTTACTTTTTCAACTTAGGAGCACATGTGCTCCTTGGGAAAAAAGTTAGCGTCAAGCCCTGCCGTAAACGCAGCACATTTGGAGCTCAGCAGCACTCTGTGAGTCGCAGGGTGGATAATTAATTTCTCAATCTATTCAGAGCTGATCAGATCAGATCGATGGTGAGGAGCAGCTGCTGCGGAGGCATGTTAGACCCAGTTTAGGCCCAGGAGAATGACCAGCTAAAATTCACATTGTAAAGAATGTTAGAATTAAGAGACCAAAAGGGTTTTTTGTAGCAGTTAATTTCTGCTGTTAAGTTGGACATTTTAACATGAGTGTCTATGGCAGTGTTTCCCATACATTCATTTATCTGTGGCGGTGCGCCACGAATAAATTATCTCCGCCACATATAGATTTTTCTGCTTTTGGCGGTACCTGTTCAACCTCGCTCATAAACACATTATAATGGGACTCAGTGTCTGTGAATGTAGCTTGTCGTTACAATTCAGGTGCAATAGGTGGCGGTATGCATCGTAAAGACGCACTTAACGCAGCTGGTCCACCAGAAGAAGAAGAAGCAGCAGACGTAGTAGCTAGTGTTAACTGCAGCGCGAGTCCCGTAGCAGCTCGCCCCCCTGTTAATCAATTACAGCGGCTCCACTGGCAGCGGGAGCGGCACGACAACCCCCGTCTGTCGCGCGACAACTCTCTATTTTACGCAGCTCTCCTATTTTTGTCGCGCTATGCTCCCCTACGTGACCCTCCAGCAGTTAAAAACTATATGAAATAGTGTGCTAAACGAGCACAGTGTGTTTTTAAATGAATAAACCACTATCAGAGGTGATATGTGATGATTTTTTCCATGCATTTACCCATGTTTATCCGTGACATTGTGTAAATGTCCGTGGCGGACATTTGAAAGTGAGTAGATGACAAACAGTACAGTAAACGTGTAGATAACTCAAATATATGTAATAATTTAGGTGGAAAATGCTTTAACATGTCATGCAGCCTACATGCAGCCTCTCGGCTCGGCAAACAGTAAACAACCCCGCTGGCGTCTCTACGTGTCGCTTCCGTACGCAGTCAGTGGAGCCCAAATGAATACACTGACGTGACGTAGGTTTGCAGCCGGTGGAGCCTGGCTGTGTGGTTCTGCTCGTTAGTAATTAACTCTGACGTTGGATGTTCACTTCTTCAGACAGATGAGTATTGAAAAATATTTTTAATACCCCGCCCTCCCAGGACCACACCACCACGAATAGATTCCTGTCCTGTGGGAAACACTGCTATGGGGATCGACGGGCTTCTGGAGCCGGCCTCCAGTGGCCATGAGAGGAACTGCAGTTTTTGGCACTTCCACGTTTACCTAATTTTTGAGCCCCACAGGCTGTCATTCAGTTTGTACACTCGAAATAAAGCTTAGCTTAGCATAAATACTGGACACAAGTGGAAACAGCTAGCCTGGGCAGGTCGTAGGTGGATTTTGTAACCTTTGGCCAGGCTGGCTATTTCCCCTGTTTCCAGCGATAAGATAAGCTAACCGGCTGCTAGTGGTTGCTTCAAATTTACTGCACAGATAGGACTCTAATAGGGATGGGTAACACAAGCAAAAACACTATTCGAAAAATCGTGGCAAGTATTCGACAATTTTTCGAATAATCCCCCCCCCCCCGAGCCACGCACACAGAGATCCATTCATCTTTAAAGGGCCAAACATACTCGGGCAGAATGGACTCCATGGAGGTCCGCACGGACTCAAAGCGGACGTTCGCAAGCCCTGTGCGCGCACACCAGTGACTGCTCGGCATGTATTTTTCACATCGCGGGGATTTTTCACAGACATTTTTACAGGAAACTACAACTACAATGCACTCGACTATGAAAGCCCGAATGACTGCGGACATACCTCACGGAGTAGTAGTCTCTGCATGTTTCTCCTGTTTGTAGAAGAGCATCTCACACCGCTGTAGCAATCCTAGACTGCCCTCGTGCAGTTAGGAGCTGAATTGCATGTCAAATAAAGGGGGGGAAATAAGACGGCGAATAGTAATAGTCGCATTAAAAAAATCGATTTTTCAAAATAAAACGACTATTCGAAAATCGAAAATCGTGACCCATCCCTAGACTCTAACTCTCACTAAGTAGGTAAGTTACTGTTCGCTGTGGTTATGGCTGCTAAACACATCTATGCTGGACCATGACTTCTGCTCTTGCACCTTTTGCTGTTACTCATTGACATCTTCCTTATCGTTTCGCTGCTAAATTAAATTGATTTACCGACCATAAAAAACATTCCATAAGGATTCTGAGTTAAGTCATGCGTCGATTTGTGGCTCAAAATCCAGTTATCCCTAATTGTGAAATTCCAGACCTGGATCACCACCAAGATCCACGCATGAGCTAATCTGCATGGAAAATCTGATACTGTGTGTCATAACTTTTTGAATAGCCAGCTGATCAACGTTCTTTCCATTGATTCAAGTTGCACACAATAAAACTGTCGCTACCTGAAGTAGGCAGAATTTATTCAAGCCGTATTAAATGATGTGGTGGGCTATCTTGATTTACATTTGACTGATTAATGAGTTGATAACACGTTGATTTATCTGACCTTGAATAGTTGCAGTATACTGTTCTTCACTTCATGGCACTCTGACTGCTATTATTACACTGACAGAATTTCTCAACTCCTTTACAGTTTTCACACTGCTCATTCTTTTCAAGCCAAAGTAAACTCTCAATGAACCCTCCGGGATATTTGATTAACATGGAGGGACAAAAAAACGTTTACAGGCAGACATTCTTGTGCAGAAAAAAAAGGAATATTTGATAAGGCATGTGCACAACTGTCACTGAAACACAATCATGTTAGTACTATTAATTTTCCACAAATGCAATTTTAATTACTGAACAGAACATGTGAATCAAAGAGTTTGATGATGCTATGTGTGACCATCTAATTAAAATTTCACAACTTCTCAAATGGCTGCTCTAACATGCAATTAAATCCGGCACCCCACTGGCATTCCACTGAAATTCCTGTGCTGTGACATGAGTGCCTTTTCATGTGTCCACTCAAACAGAAATAACACACATGGCTGCCTGTAGCCTGACACTTGAACTTGAAGTTGTGTGTGGTTTTATACCTCAGCTACTCCTCAGTAAGGCTTCTGAGGTCCTAAAGTGACATGACCATCTAGCACTACACATCATAGATTGTAACATGGCTATAAATAGCGTGTATCCCCATTCAACCTCAGCTGGACTTTGGCAACATCATTAACCTGGTGAGCAATAGCCGAGGTGATAAAGGGAAAAAAAAAACTAAACCATAAATACAAGCAGCTACTGATGTAACACTACTCTCCCTCCCACATAATGAGGCCTGTCTATTTCATAATTAGCTCAAGTGAGCACCACATCCTGCTGCAGGCTTCATTTGATCATAGAACAGATTCAGAAACAAAGAAACCAGCCAAAGTGTTTTTTGGCATGGTCACACTAATGATCAGTGCTGAAATAGACCATCTTTGATGTAATAAGCCCTATCTGATTCTATCAAAGGGAAGCTTTGGGGTTTTTTTTAAACCTGGACTCTATTTTCCCATGTTTTGTGTCTAAGTGACTAATGGGAACAACAATTTTTTAAAGTGGTCCAGTTTTGTGCGAGAACGCTGCAGCCAGCATGCAACAATGTCACCACTTGGGGCAATAGCGCACATCATGTACGTCTACTAAAAGCACCCATTTTTGGCACAGACAGGCTCAGATTATTATATATAAGTGTCTGACAACATTATGGAAAAGATCCGATGGAGAAATAAAACATTAACTTTTCACTTGATCCGGTCTGTATTAATATCTTCCTGTTGTCTCTACTCACGAGACTTCTCCTTGAGCGAAACTTTGGTAGACACAATAACAAACAGTTCGGATCAAAGAAAAGGGAAAGAAATGCATTTTACTTCTTTATCAGACACTTAGAATAAAAATCTGAGCCTATCAGTGGCAAAAACAAGCACTTCTACTGGACAGAGTAGCTTAGTTAGCTGGTGGCAAGTAGGGATGTTCCTGGCGACTAATTTCCCTGTCGACTAAACAAAGATTTTAATCAAGACTTGTTGACGTCATCATGCACACGCCAACAACTCGCCGCAACATCAGTGCCCCTGTTAAAGGGGAACTAATGTTTTTTTCAACCTGGGCCCTATTTTCCGATCTACTTTTGTCCAAATGAGTGATAGGATGTTCAATATTTGACATTTCTCCAGTATGAAGCTAGGGCTGACCTGCCTGCAGCCCGTGAGCGCGTGCTATATTAAATAATAGGGCACTCAGACAGCTCAAACAATGTCAAAATATGTCCACTAAAAGTGCATTTTTTTCACACAGATAGGCTCGGATTGTTATATAATTATCCGACAACATCGCGGAAAGGAGAAATGAACGTCTGTGTTTACCTTTAGCTGGATTCGGACATGTTCCTCTGCCTGTTGAAATTTTAGTATGTGCTACTGAAGTAATACTGCTCCCTCTCTCTCCTCGTCCACTCTTCAATTTCAATGAGCTCTGCATCCGTGTACATCCGTGTACTCCATGTTCAGATAAATACGGTCCATCCAGATCCAGTTTGTCAAAATCGGGTAAAAATTCGGACATGTTTTATTGTAGCAAGTCAAAACACTCACTCAGAGAGTGAAAGTCTGGCTCTGAAATCTCACGTCTCGCGGGATTTGGGTCGTTGCAGGAAGTTACCGCTGGACTGACCTTACAAACGTGAGGAGTTACTCTGTTTGGAGTAGTCATGGCTGAATTTTTACCCGATTTTGACCAACTGGATCTCGATGAGCCATCTGAATTTGATGACCGCCTGAATTTATTTGAACACGGAGTACGCGGACATACACGGACGCCGAACTCATTGAAACTGAAGAGTGGATGAGGAGAGAGAGGGAGCAGCAACAGGCAGAGGAACATGTCTGAATCCAGCTAAAGGTAAACACAGACATTCATTTCTCCTTTCTGTTATGTTGTCAGATAATTATACTAACAAGCCGAGCATATCTGTGTGAAAAAAATGCACTTTTAGTGGGCGTATTTTGACGTTGTTTGATGCTGTCTGAGTGCCCTATTATTTAATATAGCGCTCGCTCACAGGCTGCAGGCAGGTCAGCCCTAGATAGTAGATAGTAAGTGATGCCATTACCAGACCAGAAATAGAAGATCCTCCCATAACCTACAGGTGTGGTGTTTAGAGCCACTTGGTGATGTTAGTGATCGTATATAACGATGGATGATGCCTCTCCACTTATCGCCACTGTACAGAGGTGAAGCTTAAATATTTCAGATACGGCTGCTGCCATCTTGCTTGCTTTTAGTTTTTCTAGTTTGGCCATGTCCCATCCACTAACATAGAGAGGGTGGGCTTTATGGCTTTTTTTCACTTTTGGTGAGCTGTCATGTTGTTCCATCTTTATATACAGTCTATGGTGGCACTTAGTACATTAGTGACAGCCATTTAGCTTGTGTTTATATGACTGGCATTTAACAGAGATGTTAATTCATGTATTCATTAGACTGAAAGAGCTCAGAGAACTCGCTGGATGTAGCAATCTTGCCGCCACCACAGACTGTAGTCTGGTTGTAATTCTATCTATCTAGTTATATATATACACACACACATATATATATACACACATACACACAGATCCCAACAGGCCCTTATTATCAGCAGACCAGAGAGCGAGGGCCCTGGTGGTCGGAGGCTGCCGGTCACAGGGATGAATTTTAAAAATATAAAATATGTGTGTGGATGTTGCATTTGTATTTCAGTGAATGAACGACAGCAAAATGTGAAATAAGTCAGGAATGTTATCGGGGTCTCTGCTGCACTGCGGAACAAGCTTTTTTTTACACAGTATAAACTTTTTTTAAAAAATGATACAGACCCAGAACCCTGACTGACTGAGGTCAGAATACCACTTAGACTAAAAATGTCACCCGCTAATACAAGTACTGCATGTCCTGATGCACTGCGTTCAGCCTCAGACTGAGTGCATCTGGGTTTATACGGGAAGCCTCCAGGGGAAAGCATGTGTCACCACCCACATCGCTAAAAGTAAGCTACACTTTGTCACAGTAACTCATACACCAGAGAGGGATTTTGTCCACACTGAATAAAAGTTGTAATGCTTTCATTGCAAGTACTGGCAGTGTGTTCAGCAGTTTGCTTACTTGGGATTATAGAAAGTATTTGGGGGAAGGCAACCAGCCAGGAAGAGTTGTTCTTCTCGGATTCAGTGGGTGGCTGTTATTAACTGGACCCAGTACGTACCACTGCAGAGCTGGTACGTATTCAGACGTTGTTGTTCTCACAGTTTTGTTTTGATCATGGGGTCATGTTGGCCTGCAGACACTGCACCTACAGGGTTTGGTAAAGAAAGAATCACGTAGCTTTGTTGGTTGGTAGGTTGTCTGTTTTCAACAATCAGCCTCCATTCATTTCAAATTTCTGCTCTATTATACAACACCATTTCACACTTCCAGGTCAAACAAAATCAAAATGAACATACTGAGAACGAACACCTGATTGTGTCTAACCACAGTCACTGTATGTCCTCACTTGACGGTTGTCTGCTGTGGACCTTCACCTGTCAGCAACCAGTAATTACACACTAGCCCGCCTGGCGCTGTAAAACCATCAGTGCTACCGTTAATAATCAGATTACGTCGGCCTCCCAATAGACTGGTGGCGATGTGGCCAAGTGAAGACACACTGTGTCACCTTAAAGACACTTGGATCTGCACGTTCACACACATGCAGATGTAACAAATCCATTTATCTTTTGGACACGACTTACAACACTTACTATGATGTGTTTGACTTGTTGAGTCACATCTCTTTATCATCTCTTTATCAATCTTACAGTTTAAAGATTCGGTAGGATTTAGGAGGATATGTTGGCAGACATGGAACATGGTATAATAGATATGTTTTCTTTAGTGTATAATCAACTGAAAATAAGAATTGCTGTGTTTTCGTTATCTCAGAATGAGTCGTATATATCTACATAGGGAATGGGTGCTCATCCACAGAGTCCGCCACGTTGCATCGCCATGTTTCTACTAGGGATGGCTCATGATTTTCAAATTTTCGAAGAGTCGTTTTATTTTGAAAAATCGATTTTTTTAATGCGACTATTACTATTTGCCATCTTATTTCCCCCTTTATTTGACATGCATCCCCCCCCGTTAATCAATTACAGTGGCTGCACCAGCAACGGGAGCAGCGCGACAACCCCCGTCTGTCGTGCGACAACTCTCTATTTTACGCGGCTCTTCTATTTTTGTCGCGCTACGCTCCCCTACGCGACCCTCCAGCAGATAAAAACTCATGGAGGATTATTCGAAAAATCGTCAAATAGTTGCCATGATTTTCGAATAGTGTTTTTGCTTGTGCTGCCCATCCCTAGTTTCTACAGTAGCCCACATTGGACAAACCAAACACTGGCCCCACATAGGGCCATTTGTGTTTTTGTGTTGGACACCATAATGTCAGTAAAACACTAATTTTTTTAATGTGAAACTGCTTCACTCAAGGTTTTACTGGTTGAAATCAATGGGTCCATTTATTGTGAAGAGGACGAGAGCTCTGCAGATTCAGCTCCCGGTAAAAACCTCCTGAACAATGAACACTCAGGGTTTTCACACATTCATTTATTTGTGGCAGCCCGCCACAATTAAAACATCTGCTGCCATATTCTGATTTTCTATCTCTAGAGCTGGACCGTTCATTGGGAGCTCTGTTGGAATTTACCATTTAAGGGAATTCTATCAGGGAGTTTAGTAGGTTGCTATCTGGAATCTTCACTGCTAGATGCCACTAAATCCCCTAAATTCTACACACTGGACCTTTACAGGTGCAGGCAGCGATTCTAAGCCAGTAAACTTTTTGTCAAATTCAGTGAGTATCTCCTCACAGTGTGCTAGCTGTCCGTTGTGTGTGTGCGCTGGAAAACAATCAGGTGTCCATATACAGCCATGGCGGTTAAAAAAAAAAAAAAAAGGTAAACGATAAACAAAGTGCTTGGAACCGAGCCACACAACACTATTCCATCCAATCAGTAACAGGAAGTGTTCTTCCTCATGCACAGGACAGGGGAAAGGCCATGGATATATAAGGAGAAAAGCAGGGGAAGCAAAAGGAGGTAAAACTCCATAGCGCATTGTTAACAATCTTCATCCAGAACTGCTGACTCCGCTTTTAATGAAGTTTGGTGACCTTGTGAGCTCCACCCAACTTCAACCTGAGCAGAGGTCTGATTAAAGTGGAAACTCCTGAGGTGTACAGGGCCTTTAATATATGGTCGTATATCTGGTTTATTGTCCATGAGTGATCAGAATGCATTAGGTAGCATTGTTAATTATTGGTAGAGTGTTTCTTGGTACGACTGCTAAATTGTTTATGAACACTGTTAAGTGTAGCCATACTTTTATAACACAGGATAGCCTATTTAAAGACATAGAGTAATTGCTCAGGTGCAGAACGACACAGAGCTGCTACAAATGTGAGCAACAGACCACAATGCGTAGTGGTCTATTCAGTCAATATTTTTATATCAAGAATGGCTTGGATACTACATGTAATGTGAAAAGGGTCTCTGATAGTGGCACACAGATAACAGATAAAGCTCTGCAAAGGTTTACAGGTTGTTTTAGTGTCTTGGCGTATTTTGTTTAAGTTTACGACCCCAAACTTTTTCACTGTTCAGGCCCTGTTTAGACGACAACAGTTTCTCTAAAAACGGAAAAATCTGTCCTTTGCGTTTTAGAAAACATTCGCGTTTATATGACGACGTTATTGAAACGTTCTCTGTTCACACGGAGCTGCAAAATCGAGTAAAGTAAAGCTGCAGGGGCCGCGGAGGTCAGGCCGGGCCGATGCTGTGTATCCCAGAACGGGTGCTCAAGTGTGGGTGAGAAGAGCGGAGAGGACCGCGACGAGGTGGAGTTGCTACAGTAGATCTACACTTTGCTTTAAAAGCGTTGATAAAATCAACAGGTGAGCAGCACAAACAGAGCTCGCCATTGTTGTTGTGATGGTCGACTTTCTCACGCGTGCCTAGTGACTGGAACCGTAATGCGCATGTGCGAAAAGTCTCCGTTTTCAGAGGGACTGCACACTGCAAGTTTACATGACAATGGAGACGGTGCCGTTTCCAAAAAATTGCACTCTGGAACCCGTTTTCAAAACGTTGCGTTTTCAGGCACCCAAAACGCTGCTGTCGTGTAAACGATCAGCCAAAACTCAACTAAAGTTTACCATTTTCAGTTAAAATCGTTGTCGTATAAATGGGACCTCACTCTCACCGCCCTCATCAAAGCCCTCAAAATCTTCTTTACACTAAGTGCTCAGCTCCAAACAGCACATAGATCCAGTGAGTGACTAGCTGGTGAACATAGTGGAGCATTTAGCAGCTAAAGAGAGAGGTATTTCACTGGGGAGGTGGTGGAGACCAACAACAGAGCTAAAAGAGTCATTATTGGACTTACATTCATTAGTTGGACACATATGCCACTCCAAATGATTGTTAATGTTGCTTGGTGTCATCAAACATGATCATATGACTGCAAACAGGAAAAGAATCCAGGCACTCAAAAACAAAAATGAGAATGAGGAAGGAAAGATTAGATTAAAAAGCCTTTATTATATCATATGACTGTTTCCCCACCCAATTGGCCAATAAAAATCTGTTCAGCATGCAAACTCCTCCGATTCTCAGATCTTGTAGATCAGGAACTATAACTAATCCACTGCTGTTTAGAACAAGCAAGAAACAGTATGAGTTGACCTTAAAACGAAAGCATTAAAAGACAGCCAATCACCTGAAGCTGAATTGTTCTAATGCTTTATTTTACAGGAGAAGATTAAATACTTCTGTCAGAGCTGAAAGCTTTTTATTGTCCTTGGTTGATCCCTTGAGTTGCCATGGGAAGACTGAAATGAGTTGATAACATAACCTTGAGCGCTGGTGATTTAGTTTATTGCATGGAGTGTAGGAACAGAGAGCTCTCAGGCCCTGAGAGAAATGTTTGTTTTTCAGATTATGATTGGGTTTAAATTCTTATGCTTTTTCTTTTTATCATCAGCAAAGTTTTTTATTATTATTTAATCAACTCCATGATCATACTTGTACACTTGCCTCAAGAGCTGCACTGGTCAAAATCATGTTTTTACCAAATACTGGACTTTGCTGTGGAGTACAGTTAACTTAAAACAAACAAACAAACAGCTTACACTCTGCTGGACTCCTATGTCCATTTATTAACTACACCTAGGTGACGTATCAAGTACAACTGCTCTTCATCAGACGGATGAGATGTCTGATGTAGCGCAGTTGTGCACGAAACCTGTAATAAATAAGTGGACACTGAAAGCCTGCAGAGTGCAAGCTGTTCATTTGTTTATTTAATGACCTGCTCACTTTCAGCATGTGTCCTCTTTGGTTTGGATGTGAATGCATACTCCTGCATGAATATAATCTTCACATAATTCTGTTCGGTAATGCCGGAGTAAAATATAAAAGTCATAGGAGCTCATCAATCTTAAAACAGCTAAAATATGCTGTCCATACTAGGCCTGTAGCGATATACTGGTTTCAGTGTATACAGGGATATAAAAGTTGACTGTATACATTTGCTTAACTACAATAGTGAGGCATAAAAGCAACTGGAAAGTAAAGACTTTTTACACATGCTTCCATTAACAAAATGATTTTAAGTTTCAGTTAATAAAATGCTTGCTAAACCAAAAATAGCCCTTCTATTTACATTCCTTCAAGGGGTCATTTTGACTGATAAAATAAATTCTGTAACACCTTGATACCGTAAAACCGTAATATTTTCTGAGACGTCATCATACTGTGAAAACCTCATAGCTTTGCAACCTCAGTCCATACACACTGATTCGTCTGTATCAGCTTTCATTGCATTCATGGACGGATTATCATGGACACAAACTTGAGGCGCACACAGTTTAGACACACAGTAGCACAAGGCTATCCCCATTCATTCATTTAATTAAACCTACTAACTACAAAACGTGAAAGACAAGCTACATGAAATAACAACAAATCAAGTTCAGCGCCACAGCTACGACCACACAACACTGCAGGGGAATATCCTACCTGACCCATCGGCTTTCTTCAGTCCTTCTATGAAGAGATGGGGTCCAAGTTCAACCCCGGGACAAGGGGCTCCTCTCGTCCTCAGGAGTGTGGTGCGGATGTTTCCTCTCGCAAAAACCGTCCACAGATGCATTATTTGTCCCAAAAACATGTCCTCAGGCGTCAGTAGGAGTTAAGTTGTGCTGTGAACTTGAGCTAATGTCAACTTTAGCAGCGCTAGCATTAGCATCCCGGTTCCGACGTTTGTCTTAGCAGCGCTAGCATTAGCATTCCGTTTTTCTTATGTTTATGTTAGCAGCGATAGCATTAGCATCCCGGTTCCGACGTTTGTCTTAGCAGCGCTAGCATTAGCATTCCGTTTTTCTTATGTTTATGTTAGCAGCGATAGCATTAGCATCCCGGTTCTCCTCCGGCAGCGGTGTGGCACCGCTACTGACAGTAACACCGTCACTTCCGCCTGTTTTCAGTGGATTAAAATGTCGAAATATGAAGAATTTGTTGCAGCAGAGCGACACTTTTAGCTTGTGTTACTTTTTTAGTGTAGGACCGTTAGGCGCGCCTTCCTCCATTTTGATAACGGAATTGACATTCGACCTACAGCTACGTCATTACGTAATTACGACATTCCCTGATTGGCCAATAGAAATTATTAATAAAATGATGATAATAATATTTACAATAAAAAGAATAATAAATTGGATTAATATAACGCTTTTCAGGATACTCAGACACTTTACAGAGAACAAGAACAACAAAATATAATAACAATAATAACAATAATAATAATAATAATAATAACACATTAATTAGGAATTCAACATGTCCTAATAAATGTACAAGACAACGTTTTTCTTCTCGGAAAATATGTGACATTGAATGTAAAAAGGCTTCGTCACTTCAAATTCTGTCTTTCTAACAAGAGAGAGATTCATTCCACAATTTCTATGGTGTCAGGATTTACTGACTTGGATGAAAAATAAACATTTTGCAATAATGAGCCTGAGACGTTGACACATTTATTTTGTAATTGTTCACACTATTCAGTTTTGGACAGATTTAGAAATATATAGGACATTTTGAGAAATAGTGGTCACTTTGTGAAAATCTGTCTGAAAGATGTTGTTGTTTGTCATTGCATTTTATGATAAACCCCACTATCCTGCTTTGTATATTGCATATACACAAATCTGTATTTGCCAAGTCATCCCCCTGTTCATTTTTTGATAGATTCTTTTATTATTCTAGTGCAGTCTGCAGAATATGTAAATGAAAGGAAAAGTATATCTCCCCTTCATCACTATAATCATCTATTTGTTAGCTTGTAAACTACATACTTTTAAAATGCCGTGTCTTTATTTATTTAGTTATTTTTCTTTTCTTTATTTTCTCACTATTTAGTTTTTAGTTTTAGTTAGTCACTTGTCTTTTTGACAATATGTGGTTTCTACAAAGTCTGAATTGGTGCCATTTACTTTTTTCTATAAAGTTAAATTTCAAAAAAAGATTAAAAAGGCTAATTTACAAACCTTTCAAACAAATTCATAAACATATTACATTTTCAAAATTACATTTAATCCAGTATTTTAAAAACACCATAGCTTAAAGAAGAAAAAACAGGATAATATTAACTGGCTGCAGGGCCCTGAACACATTGCCCCACATTACCAGTGATGACTGCATTCCATTTTAACAGTTGCATTCCTACTTTGTGTTTAAAGAAATGCTGCTCAGATTGTGTATCAGGAAAAACACTTTCTCCAGAACAGTTTGTCTGAGGTTGTCCTGTGAAGGCCAAAGCTCAGAGAGCCCATTCAGCTGTACTTACAGTACTGATATCTTTGTGAACCACTGTTGCAAAACGCTGACAGCTTTTGTGGATGAAAGTTTGTGGACAGAGGATTATGACGGATGGTGAAAGTGGAGGCACTAACAAAGAACAACTAAGGTTAAACACACCTCATAGCTCTTAAAGGATCCCACAGTTTGCTTTACGACACAGCTCAGTATTTATATTTACTGTCTTATACAGTATTGTATTTTATCACTGCATTTAAATTTACCCCTCCAGTGCTCCACTGTTCTCCAGCTTTGCCTTTTGAGTTGTGCAACTACCTGAAACATGCCTGTGGTTGAGAAGAAAAATGGCAAAACTGAGGAGAAGTGGAGATAAAACTGGGTTACACTTTGCGTGAACTCCAGCATCTAACACTCTGATAACACACAAACTATTTTCACAGCAGCTGCTGAGGATTATAACTGACTCTGTTCATCAGTCAGCTTTTCAAATGTGGCTCATGGAGCAGTGTGGCACTTTGTTGTTTCACGATAACAATGCACTCACTGAATTATCACACTGTTTAACTGCAATGTGACAAAAACACAAGCTGCTCATTAAAGCTGGCAAACGGGTGAACGTGATAACTAAATATTAAGATACTAGAAATTTGTTAAATTCTGTAAAATGTGTATTATTTAATAAACAGCTCATTTGGTGAGGAAATAAATGGACTCAAAGCATTCAAAGTGTTTCGACATGGACCTGACATTGATTACATAACTCAGCATTGTCCACTGTCCTGATAAAAGTTGCCAAGTGACTGTTTGTGATCATTAAGTAATAAATTAAACAATAAAATACGTGGCTAAAGTCTCCCTTTTATCTGAGTGTCCAGTAAGTCCACTGCTGCTCCTGGACCTTCAGCAGCGTGGGTGGTGGTGGGGGAGGAGCACATACTTTGATTAGACTCCGGAGGTCAGCCGACAGCAGTACACGCAGGTTAATGACCATATTAAAGCCCCATGCGGTGAAACTTTAACACATCCTGCTGAGAGTATTTCAGAATCCATGGACTAGTCATTCATTTTCTTTTGAAAACATTTTATTCAAAGATTTTCTTTTACAAAAATAAATGGAATTAAAACCACTGGAAGATATTGCTCCAATTACACAGTACAGACTTTGCCTGATGTTTTAGTCTGAAGTCACAAAGTTACTGTTCAAAGGCAAATCAAAAATGAAAGAAAACTCTTACTTGCTACAGGAATTAATTTCCTTTTAGCACTCTTACAGGGAATCAATGAATCTTCTGATCTATCATGTGTAAAACACACAACCAGAGATATCTGAGCTGGATATCAAATGACTTGATTAAAATGACAAATCAGTAACTATAAATAACTCTGACTTCATACTGAGACTGTGTTAGCTTTATAAAAGTGATGTGCTGGATAAAAAAAAGTGACAAACCTCCACTTTAAAAATAGAAATTTTTTTAATTTACAAATATTATAAAGTCTTAAAGGAGCAGTTTGTAGGATTTAGAGGCATCTAGTGGTGATGCTGCAGATTGCGAGTTGCTTTCAAAGCTTGTAGGTAAAGCTATTAAAGCCTTGACTTCAACCTAACATGTGAAAGGCCCCATCTGGTAGAAGTATGGCGGACTCCATTTTAAACACAGTGATTTAGTTTCATTGTCCATTTTGCCAACAGATGCCTCTAAATTCTACAAACTACCTCTTTAAATACTGAAGAATAACAAATATTTTAAATGCTACATTAAAACATTTCAAAATTTAAATGTTACAAAGTTGAAATAAAACCAACGACCTCTCACACATATCATAAAAAATACAAAAACAAGTCATAACATTCGGAACCACCCATCGTTATATAAGCAGACAGTGAGTCTGAACTATAAATTGAAACATAATAAAATATACATCACACGCCCAGAAACAGCAGGTTCACAATGACATGTCCAACAACTGTTCATGTTCCAGCTCGGTGCTGACAGACAGTGTTTATGACAGTGCTTAGTATCATCTGAAGAGGAATCATCATCATCATACCACAGCCTGAGAGGTGTGTTACAAATACATTATTGCATTGAGTATCGCCCGTAAATACAGATTTAACTTAATAATATTAAAGATGAGTCGCTTTCACAGCATCGCTCATGTCCTGGTCTCTCGTCATGGCCGGGTTATCGTACATCTCCAGACTCTTCTTGCTGTCCCTCCTCATCTTTTCGTCCTCGTCTGTTTTTTTGCAGCACTTGCAGCACTTGCAGCAGCAGCAGCAGTGTTTGCCACAGAAGCCCATGAGCGAGGTCACCGCAGTGTCCCAGGGCGCCATGGAGTGCAGGGGCCGGGGCAAAAAGTCCCAGTTGCGGAGGAACTTGGGCAGGAAGCGCGGGCAGCGAGACTGCATCACGTTGACAATGACCAAGAAGATAGCCAACACAATGATGGGCACGCCAACGCCAACCAGGACTTTCCAGCCAGCAATTGACAGGCCGAATACAGCCAGAGGCAGAACCAGGAAGCACAGGAAGAGGTAGAGGGCGGCAAACCAGCGGTATTTGGCCGTGCGGTTCCCAAGCGCTCTGGCCAACCTGATGGGCAACCGCATGAAGGGGATTGGATACCACAGTAAGATACCCATGATGTTGAAGAAGAAATGACAAAGTGCAATCTAGAAAACAAAACACAGATGATGGTTAAATAAAGTTATCACTGTCAGAGCTCATAGAAAATATCACTCACCAGACAAGGCTTTGATTTAAATGCTAACATCAGCATGGTCGCAATGCTAGTGCTAGCATGTGGATTTTTAGCAGGTAAAGTGTTCACCATAGTTAGCCCAACAGTTTAGTGTGTTAGCATGCTAACATTTGTTTATTACCAATAAAAAGCACAGCTGGGGCTGATGGGAATGTCATTAGTTTTGATGATGGCGCTAGATCAGTGGTTCACAACTGGTGGGTTGCGGTCCAAAAGTGGGTCATGGATCCAGTCTGAAATTTGTACACTTTATTTTGAAGTACAGTGAATTTCTAGCGCGTAGCTTTTATTTCAAAGCGCCATTTCCCGCTGCAGAGTGAATGATTAATGGACAGAGACAGCAAACTAGCTCAACATCATGGCCAAACGCTAGTATTACGTTGAATATCTTAAACTATGTGGACCTTTCACTAACTTTAACTGGACCCTGAAGGCTGAACTACTTGGGAGCCACTGTGCTAGATGATAGACCATTCTCTTGTACAATTTTGCAGTGAGGCTAATGAGTTATTTAAGGTATCTTTTCAGCTGAGTAATTTTCATATATTTAAAAGTAAAAGGTTTATTTTTAGGATTATGCTGCATTCCATGTGCCTCGGAAGTCGGAGGTCAGAGATGGAAATGACTTTAGATGACCACGCTCCAGTACAACAAGTCGGAAAATTGAGATGTTGCTAGCAACACCAGGTTAGCCACTATAAGCAATACTAGTAGTTGCACATATCAACAGTGTACCAACGTCCACAGACGGAAGTTGGACAGTACTGTGTGTACGGCAGATTTAATGAGACACAAATAAGACAGAAGTGCTAATAGACAGTTAACTACTACGGCTTTTACTACTGCTGATGCGCAGAGTAGCCATATTGGATTGTTTAGGCTGGGGTTGGTGAGGCTCCTCTGACTTTCTGAGTCGGGCATCTAGCTGAAATTTCCAACTGGAAACTTGGAAAATCCAACTTCCTTTTGCAAATAAAATCCACAATTATTCTGACACTCAACTGTTATTTTGAATATGTGGCTAAATGCAGCCTACAAGAGGATGAGAATCCATCCTCTGGGGACCATGAATATTTCTACAGCATTTCTTTGCAATCCATCAAAAAGTGGCTGAAATATTTCACTAAAACACAAAAATATTGGCCTCTCTGTGGTGCTTTAGAAAAAGTGAGGAGATCATCAAAGTGAGAATATTCATCCCCTGGGGACTACAAATGTGTTCACAAAATATCCTTGCTATTTAACACATAGTTGTTGAGATATTTCAGTTTGGACATTTCAGTTTGCTAGCATGGCTAAAAAGAGTTACACACGCTCTATTGCGTCTTACCTGCAGGGAGTTGGCTAGTGTTTCTCCAGGACTAGCCATAGCAGCGAGGATAGCAGTGGTTGTCGTACCAATATTTGACCCCAGAGTCAGAGGATAAGCTCTCTCCAGACTGATGACACCAATACCTGGTGGGAGACGACAGACAAGACATAAATCATGATGTAATTGGAGCAAACGTTTTAAGATACTGCAGCAAAATCTTTATGTAAATGATGACTCACCAACAAGAGGAGTTATAGCTGAGGTAAAGACCGAGCTGCTCTGAACAATGAAGGTCATCCCCGCTCCCACCAAGATTGCGATGTAGCCAGTAACCCAAGCAAAGGGGAAGGGGAAGTCTGTAGTCAAACAGGAACACAGGAGGTGAGCAATAAACCTGATGAAGTGAGCACAGTGTGACTGCACACATTACGACTGGAGTCTTTATCACAACAGTAATTGTGTCTGAGCTTTCTTCGTCACGCAACAGGACGGGTGGACCTGGAGACGAGCCAGAAGCAACAGGGAGGCTGTACCTGTGTTGCTCATCAAGCATCACCACAGAAGGCAGATGTGCTGACTATCAAACAGGCTGGAGAGAGCAAGTCGGCGGGGGGGAATCTTTGTTTTTCTTTTACCTGTGTTGAGCACCTTCTTGATGATCACAGCCACCTGTCCCTTCAGCATGGAGTTGAGCAGCTTGACAATGAGGATGAGGCAGGTGCAGAGGACGAGCAAAGACAGAGCCAGGAGGATGAGGCCCACCGCCAGGTCCGGCAAATTAGCATTGGCGAAGATGTGTTTGCCTGCAATGAACGGTCAAAGAGATGATTGGCATTAAAGCATCCCCTCTAGGCTAGCATTATGTGGCGGCTAAAAATAGCCTCGTGTGAATGACTCACTTTAGAGCAAACCTTTCTTTGATAAATGGAGCTGATAAAGCTGCATTTTATGGGAGAAAAACTGTCTTTCTTTGTGATTTTACAACCAATTTCTGATCTCCACCAAGATCCAAAAACCTTTAACCAGGCAAAAAAGCATTACATTTAACCGAGGTCAGAATACTTTGACCGTTTTATGGTCATGTGGCACTCAGGTGCTTCAACGAGGCTGCATGAATAGACCTATTGAGCAGGTAGACGGGTCAAGAGAGGGTATTAGCTGAGTCACTGTAACGACTCAAAGGTAGTCATTGTCCGGACTTCAGAGGGTCTGGATGAAGTAGGTTGTTGTGTCTCGTATATCACTGAGCTTCAGCGGATCAGATAATCCAAATTGCTTTGTAAATGTTCTTTTTTCCCCCCAACTGTGGTTATTCACTGGTGCAGGCACGCTTACATTTCTCCTCGTAGTTAATCCAAGTGAAGTTCATCTGGGTCATGGTCTCGTTTCCTTCCTCCCAGCAGACGGCACCAGCAGTGCAGTTCACCACTGTTTCATTCCAGAAAGTCTGAGAGAAAAGATCAAGGACAAAAAAACAAGTTTAATGCAGCCATGATAATCTTTAAATGATCACACGTAACATCCCCCCTTTTATAAAATGACACACCTTCAAAGCATGATCTAACAACACAATCACTGTGGTCACAATACAACAAGGACAATATCAATCATTAACAGGAAGAAAGCAGAGCTAACCATAGCTTTATCATGTGTTTTCACTGCTACTGTGTGGCAAACTAATAATTTATGCACGTGATGCAGCTCCTGTTGGTTTCTTACCGTGTTGACCTCGGTTTTGCACCACACTTTGATCAGACTCTTGTTTCTGGCTGCTGCGTCACCAGTGGCGATGCCAGTGATCACAGATTTGTCCAGCTGAGAAAACACAAATGTAAACACACCTTTAAAACAAAGATCTTTATATTAATGTTCAGGCTGATATCATGCACATTTTCCTATGAAAGGTAGTGCAGCACAATCTGTAGATAATCATGAGCCAGTGAGTTGTGTACAACCAATGGAAAGGGTAAGGCTGCGATCATGTGACCAAAACACTGACGGGAGTAAATAAGGAAGTTGTGCAGGTAAAGAGGCAGGTTGGTCAAAAATTACAGGACTTTCCCTCACTGTTTGCAACTGTCTGAAACCAAGTACACTAGAGTTGTTTTAGGGTACGTTGTGACCATGTTTCTTTTCCTAAACCTAACCTTCGTAACTTTACTTGCCTCAAACTAAAGATGGCCAACCATGTCTCTTAGGGCCTACGTAACTTTATCTCAGTCCGTATCATGATCTGTCAGGCACTAATCCGTTGCATGAGCGTATTTCTTGATAACTTCAATGCCATCGACTCTACCTGGATGATGGAGTCGGTCAGAGGGTCTGTGATGACATTGAGCAGGTCGGGGGCGTCCTCTCCGGTCTGGATGTTGAAGGATTCGATCACGAGGTGGGTGAGTTTGTACAGAACCCCTGTGGCGGCCTCCAGGGGCAGAAGAATCAGCACAGACAGCCAGTTGAAGAAATCGTGGACTGTAGCACCAGCAAAGGCCCTGAAAGTGAAGGAACACACTCTTGACCATGCACCAGACACTGTTCCTGCAGTTATTGTTCTGCTGCAGCCTTAGGGAGCGATCTCACAGAAATGAGACTCTAGAGACGCGACGCCACTAAAACCATTGTTTTCCTATGATACGGCGCGTCTGACCCGCGTTCAAGCGTCTTTTTAGACGCCCATTTTTCCGGCGTCTTTTTAGATGCGCGTTTTTGTAGACGCTTCTTTTTTAGACACGCGTAGACGCTGAAAAGTTAAAATATTTTCAACTTTTTAAGCGTCAGACACCAGTAGCTAGCGTGCATTGAATAAGCGCTTCTAGCGTTTCAAGTGTCTTTGAAGCATCTGCGTTTCTAGCGTCTCATTTCTGTGTGATCACCCCCTTATATGTGTCCTGTCTTTATCATCACACGCTCTGATTTACCTGCGGAACTCATTTCGGTCTCCGGCCTGCATCATGGCCACAATAGTGTTGGTGACAGATGTTCCAATGTTGGCACCCATGATGATCGGCACTGCAGACTGGACGTCCAGCACTGAGGAATACAAGTGCCATTATATTAATGCACTCAACATCCATGCATGTGTCTGAGTAGAGACGTCAATAAATGCCGAGTGTGTGCGTGAGTGCTGCTGCTTACATCCTGAGGACACCATGCTGACCACAATAGAGGAGGAGGTGGAGGAGCTCTGCACCAGCACTGTGACTAACACCCCGATCACCAGCCCGGCCACAGGGTTGGACAATATAACATTGTCCTGGAAGATGTCACCAGCAGCTTTGCCTGCACACAAAGACACACACAGAGACACACACACACACCCTCAGGTTAAAAACACAGCTCTCCGTGCACGTTACATAAGCAGCTCTCTGTTGGACCTGGCATTATCAGGGAAATCATCTAAATGTGCAGTGATGGGTGCTGATAAAGATCCAAGATATTAAATTACCTCCGACGAGCTGGAAAGCAGAACTGAGAACATCCAGCGAGCAGATAAACAGGTAAAGGAGTCCAAGCAGCAGAACTGCCTTTACAAGAGCCGTCAGCACTCTCATAATCTTTCCCTTTGTATCCAGCTCTGTAAGGAAAAACACTGCTCAGTCAGAGTCAGGTTCTGTCAAGGTGTCCACACTGTGCAGAAACAGGGGAGCTGCCTCACCTGACCACTTGACCCCAGTGTCTTTGAGCTCGGGGAGATCCCAGGGATCATCTTGATCCTCATTCACAAGGTCCACAGTGGAGTACGCCGGCAGGATGGCCACATCTTTACTTGAAGTTTTGTCATCTGATAGAGGCATAATAAGGAGGGGATGTTAGAAAAGGTGGCAACAACACAGTTTAAGCAGGTTGAAAGTATCCAAGAGGAAAGGACGTACCGAGAGCTGGAGGGGAATCAGTCCCCACTTGAGGTCTTGGAGTCATGACTGTGTGAGGAAGGGAAAAGTACAATAAATCATAAATCAATCAATAAATAAAGCAAGTCAGATACATGTGTTACACAAAATTAAGTGAGAAAGAAGAGATTGGAGCAAAAGTTTAAGTTGATGAAGAGGGAATAATGTCCATGTTCTGTCTGTGCAGGTCAAAAACTAACAATAACTTTAGCCTCCATACAATCTGTGGAACAGTCATTATAACACAATAATATTCTACACTGACAGCCTCAGCTTCATCACCGTCATGGCTCATCAACTGGAACTACATATAAAGAATTAAATAGAAAAATAGCACGCCTAAAAACGCACACACACACAACACAAACACGTTATTCCCACATGTTAAATATCATCTGTCACACACTCTCGCGCCTCTCTTGGTCCTCAAATCAACTTCTACAAACGTCCTCGGTCACAGTCACTTCGCCTGCAGACATGCGACCATGCGGCCCCTCTTCACATGAGCATAAGAGCAGCGGTGATGTCGGTGTGTACGCACCTGCAGCGGAGCTCTGAGCGCTGAGTGGGAGGCTTCACCTGGGTTACCTGTTGCTCTCCTGCACACTGAGCGCGCCTTTTATAGCGGCGCACAGAGCACACACATGTTGCTCTCGGTTCAAAGGTCGAACACACATGTGCAGAGTACAGGTGGCTGTGAGGTGCATCTGTATGTGGGACACACTGCGATTGATTAAACCTGAGTAATGATTTGATTCTTCACGAGAGCAGAGCTGAACTGAGACACAGTGTTTATGCTGAATCAGGAGTAAATGCAAAACTGGAGTTTCTTCTTTTATTGCCAGATTTTTACATTAATAACACGTTGATTGACTTTAGTGGGGTTATAGCTAAAAAATAAAATCCTGCTGTACATATATAACATCATATTTTAGGTGAGCACTTGTCTACAGACTTCAGTTGAAGCCACAGGTGACTGCATGTTCAGGTAGTGCACCAGTGTAATGCATTTAAGAGAGCTGCCCCCTGGTGGTTGGAAACGGAGCTGCAGTTCTTCTGATTTTTTCAGTGTTTTTTGGGCAGGAGAGAAAAGTTTTTGGGTTGCAACACATTTTTTAGAGGTCACCAGATACTTTTACACAAAATAAATGCATTGCCTTTTCTAATTTTACTTTATTTTCAGTTAATTTTTTGTGTGAAACACAGGCAGTGTTGGGAAGGTTTTGAAATGTAATCGGGTACAGATCACTGGTTACTCTGTTAAAAATGTAATAAGTAATGTAGCTATTTTAAATACTTAATCAAAGTAATGTAACTTGGCAATAAAGCTAAAACATGAAAAAAATAGATGTTCCTTCAGAATGAAAAGATGCAAAGAAATGTACTGAATGTTATATTCAACTTATTACATTTTACTGAAATAAATTTGGATGCAACATTTTGATGAGTAACTGCATTTAAATTGCATATTTCTTCTCATTGACTGTAACAAATTACAATTAAAATTATTTTGTAATTTAATTATGTGTAATTAGTTACTCCGCAACACTGAATACTGGATATTTTCATCATTTCTGGGCGCTAAAAACATTTAAATTAAATGATATTAGAGGGAAAACCACGTCTCATGTCCACATAAGGACTGTTAGCTGCAATGAAGAATCACAAATAGATTTATTTTACTTTTTTTTTAAAAGTATAAATCCACTTTTGGTCTTTGCAAGTTATCATTAAATGTTCCATGGAATTCTACACACATTTAAATAAAAAAATTAATTAATTAACCTTTATTTAACCCAGTGAGTCCCATTTTGATTAACCCGGCCTAGACAGTCAACAGCAACAAAATCACATAGTTACAGACAGAAAACACAGAAGATCAAGTAAAATAAACTCACATTGCAAAAGAGAAATTAAATTTCAGGTAAATTAAAAGTTAAATGAATCATAATGGGCTCACTGGTCATGTACTGTCACCAGTCTGAGCGTTCACAAACACCACCGTAACACAAAAACACTTTCAGACAGCTAATGTACAGCTCTAGTTGTCTGCCTTAAAGGACAACTTCGGTATTTTTCAACCTGGGCCCTATTTCCCCATGTGTATGTGTGCGTACGATTCATAGGTACAACTTGTTCTAAAATTGGTTCAGTATTGAGGGAGGCGGATGCAACCGGAGCTGCGAAAAGAGCTAAAACGGTGATGGGGGCAAATGCGTCCCGTGTAAGTTTGCGCATTAAAAGTGCTTTTTTTTTCCACCACTGACCGGTTCAGATCGCCAGTGCTATGAGTGGAGTCAGCTGTCAGTCAGTGTTGGAGCAGAGAGGGGGAGGGCTGCCCCGCTGGGTACTGTAAGTGAATATGTGTGTATGAAGTGTGTGTGTTACGCTAGAAGAGCCAGAGGACAGAGTCTTTTACGTGCTACCCCCTGGAGTGTTACCAGAGTTTTCGGAGTGCTCAAATAAACTTTTTTCCGAACGCAAGAACAGGATGTCGCGCAACACCCCGTACAGCTTTCACAGGCTGCCTTTGTCGGACGGTGAGATGCTGAAGTTGTGGCTAGTTGTGCTACAAATGGATGCTAACACTCCTGTTCAGACACTGCGCCTTGCAGACCATCGAGTCTGCAGTGCTCACTTCTCCCAAGATGACTACTGCCAGCCGAAGAAGAGAAGACATCCAATCCCGAAACACCTCTTCCTCAAGAAAACGGCTGTCCCACGAGTAGAGAGAGCTACAGACACAGTGGAGCAAAGCTCGTGACATCACACAGCCCAGAGGTAAGGGAAACACTAGTATGCTATTTACAGAGATAGCACTGGCGATCTGAACGGGTCAGTGGCGAAAAAACACACACTTCACACACTCATACTCACTTACAGTACCCAGCGGGGCAGCCCTCCCCCTCTCTGCTCCAACACTGACTGACAGCTGACTCCACTCATAGCACTGGCGATCTGAACCGGTCAGTGGTGAAAAAAAAGCACTTTTAATGCTCAAACTTATACGGGATGCATTTGCCCCCGTTACCGTTTTAGCTCATTTCGCGGCTCCCGGTTGCATCCGCCTCCCTCAATACTGAACCAATTTTAGAACGAGTTGTACCCATGAATCATACGCACACATACACATGGGGAAATAGAGCCCAGGTTGAAAAATACCGAAGTTGTCCTTTAACTTTACCTACTGTCTTCACACAGGCCTGACCATGCATGTGCACACACACACTCTCACAGCTCCTTAGATAACACGTGCATGCATACACACACACACACACACACACTCGTATGTGCACACATTTATTGCTTATTAGTCTGAGTTTATAGCGAGAGATATGGCTGAGATATGACTGTAACAACATGGCATCTCACATCTAAAATAAATGGTGTGAATTTGAGTCAATGATTAAGCCAGAATGATATTTCAGGTACTCCCAAAGCGCAATAAAACAATCACTGCAGATTTAGAGCCGCACTAAAAGAAGTTCACCGAGTTAAACTTTAAAGAGGCAGATCTGTTGATAGTGATGATGATGATAGCGCATGTTTGGTATGGAATATTTACCTGATTTGGCCAGGTGTTACACGGTCAGCCATCAGAGCAGCGGCTGAGTTTATGATAAATGTGAGACTTGTGTTGGTGTTTCAGCA
This sequence comes from Epinephelus fuscoguttatus, assembly GCF_011397635.1. Taxonomy (NCBI): domain Eukaryota; kingdom Metazoa; phylum Chordata; class Actinopteri; order Perciformes; family Serranidae; genus Epinephelus; species Epinephelus fuscoguttatus. Next base: position 39,594,272 of record NC_064761.1, read on the forward strand.
GAACATGCTCACTCACACACTTTGGAGATGATGTTTCCCTCTGAAATTGAGCTCCAAAGGCTGCCTTAAGAGTCCCGCATGATGCATTTAATCTACTTTGGTCATCAGAGGTAGTTTTATAAGAGATTCAGATCCCTCTGGGCCTCTTAGATGCACGTCTGAAAGCCTGTCACACTCGTCTTCTCCTCCTTTCATCACCAGCCTACAAACGGAAACACAACAGTTATCTCCATTAAATAAAACAACTAGAGAACAAATTCTTTGTTATTTCAATTCGCTTGATTTGCCTTGAGGGATAGACGGCAAGCTGATATTGTAAACTGATCCTGTGTCATCTGGCTTCAAAACAACAGCTCATAAACAACTAGCATTATACTGTAAGACTTTACGACACAGGCAGTAATATAATGAGAGCAGTGTTCAGCAAAACAACTGCACCTACAAACAAGGAATTAAAATACTCATTCCAAATATCAAAATCTGCTGACTGTCTGTTTAATCAAACACATTATAATGAAACTATCAATCTACAAAGGACACTCACCAACACATTTTTAAACACATCAGAAATATCACTGTGGATGATCACAGAAAGTAATTATAGACGAATAAACGTCAGGTAACAGACCTGCAAAAACACATTTCTTAACTAATGTTGATTTATTAATTACAACAGAAAATCCAGTGGAGAGCTATGTCAGAAATTTCTACGTGAAAAAAAGTAAAATATCTAGGAAAGCAAATATGTTCTGTTCTTCAGAAAATTTTTAACTTAAATGTTTAGTTGCAAATTTCACCAAAATCTAAACAAAATATTGAATTTGAGCAGCTTGAAACTATTTATTTTTTTTTTTTTGGAAATTCTGAACCTTGAATTTCTGAATCTGAATTTGACTCAATTGAAACAAATAACTGAATTTGAGCAACTTGAATTTATTTTGTTGAAATTCTGAAACTAAAATTTTTGGATCTAAATGTATGAATACTGAAAACAATACGTTTAAAGCAGCTGTGCGGAACTTTTTACCATTTATAAAACTGTCCCTAGTTCGTATCGCCTCCCCTTGAAGATCTGCATATTTATTTGAACCCAACAGCGACTAAAAAGCCTTTCTCTATATGGCTATTTAGCGTAGCCTGGCTCAGGTCGGACACAGCAGAAGTCAGCAAACCAGAATACGGCACCCGGAGGCGGAAGTAAGTCTGCACGCCCGCAGTGGCATGCAGCCATTAAACCACAGAAGAAGAAGGAGCCGTGTTTACGAGTAGGATTAAGAAACAGGCTAAATGACATGTAGTAGGGAGTAGTCTCTTGTACAGTAGGTGGTGGTATGCACCTGGAAGTTGTTTGTGATCCGCCAATAAATTGAGAGAAGAAGAAGAGCCGTGTTTACAGAGAGTGTTCTTCGAGTAAGCGGTACGCAACGGGCATTGCTGAACACATAACAGTTTTACCAGATGTATCTATAAGGACTTGGCTGTACTTGCGATGTCATGGCGGATAAAGAAGGAGCACCATCTAAAAGAAAAGAACAGAAGAAGGCTAAACGGGACAGTGATAGGGTTCGAGCCCAAACGCGTGTAAACCTCGGTCGGACATTCACCAAGTGGAGAGAGCTGAGAGATTTGAAAGGTTTTAAAACTGATCCCGAGTTGGCCCTTTTCCTAATCGACAGGTATGTCATTTGTGTTTTTATTTAGAGAATATACCGCAACTTGTTAGACGTTGTTTCATTTCAATATATGATGACATGGAAGTTATAAGCAAGCTAAATGTAACGTTAACTGATGTGAAGCTGATGTGAAGCTTTTGTGTAGTAACGTTACAACAAACACCACAAAATTATCTGACTGTGACCATGAACACAAATATACAGCAGGCAATTGTCCTCAGTTTATAAGAAATTCAGAGCTACACCAGAACATTTATGATTTTCCTCTCGCTCTCCAAAGCAAATGTATGCGGTAACTGCCGGCTGCAGTCAAGATTTTACGACACCAGGCTGTGGGTGTCATACCGCTTCGACCAAAGGGGGCGCTATAATCAACGAAAACGTAAAGTTCCGCACAGCTGCCTTATATTCAGCTTTTCAAACTGCAAGTCAAGAAATTTCAGATTTTCATATCAAAGCTTAATTCAGGAAAAATATATTAAATAACATGGTTTTCAATGTAAAATATTTCAATGCTATAAAAGAGCAGATTCAGACATTTTTTAATTTTAATATTAAGTATTAAAATGTAAATACTTTTGTCTCTTAACTGCTTCCATACACATCAGAATCTTCCATACCTTTTATGATGTGGATATTCTTGGGGGTTTTTTTACATTCTGACCACTGAAAATTAAATTGTGAAAAATTAAATATTCCAAATAATTTTATTTTTACTGGTGAACACACAGGTTTATATAGAGACAGCAGCACCATGTTAAAAAGTGCCTGAACAAACTGTGCATAAAGACAAAAAATACATGTTGATGTGTTGATTTTATTTTATTTGATCAAATATTTCTGCTCTAAATCTTTTTTATATATTTTTCTTAATCAACAGAAACCAGATAAACCAGCTTTTTTTTTTTTTTAAATGTATATTGCCTGTTGAGAATAAATAATTAATCACCATGAAATCTTTATTATTTCTTCGAACAGTATTTCAGCAGCAGTAATTACAGGCTGCTAATTATTTGCAGATAAACCATATAAAAAGCAGGCACAGCACATAGTTGATTATTGATTATATAACTATTAATCACAGATTACTAATAATTGACTGAGTGTGCCGACGCCCGCAGGCTCAGCTTCTGTGCAGTTATGGCCAGTAATATTATGTGATTGGTATTTGATTGGTTCCAGCAGTGGTTCTGACCTTGACCTCCACACAGTGCACGCAGCAATATGACATGATCTGTGCATGAGATGAGCTCGACTCACAGCGCAGCACACGGTGGAGATAAAAGGAGCATCTTAAAGTGGCTCTACTGTACAGCCCTCCTGGTTATTTATTGACAAACCCATTAGGTTTGATGCAACGCTTCGTCACCATGTGACTTCAGAAGAAGACCCACATACGATGGAAAGATCATCTGAGTCTTACCTTTAACCTTTGGAACGCTGCTTTCATTGTCCCTCCGCCCACACGCTAATCAAAATACTTTACAGTTATGCCAGTAATTATGTATTTTTTCCATCTGAAATGTGGGAGTGATCTCTTTTTATAGAAAACACACCGTTCTCTAAATCTCATGATCCCTCCTCCCTGTGCCAAACATTAAACTGTCTTCTTCTCTGCCCCGCTGACTGCATCTTAAATGTTTTGTTTTCCTTCTGGGAAGTGTTATGGTACCGGAGTCAATCATTGCCTATGAGGTCACTGAGTTGATGCCACTTGCAGTATCTGCCATGCTGGCACAGTCCACAGAGGGTCAAACGGTTTGCACTATTGTTACCCATGGGGGCCACCCTGTAGTACTACGCTGTGAGTAGGTTGAGCTGCAATAAAACCATAAAGCTCAGCTGTTAGAACTTGTCCAAACTGGTTGAGTATCTGAAGGTGGGGAGACACAGCGGCTACAGTATCAAAGTGTCTGTGACTCTGCATGTGATGGAAAGTCTGTCTTCAGGTTTGGTCCTTTGACACATTAAAGAAACATTAAAACCATGTTTCAGTTTGAGGGTTAGAAGAAAATATCATGTTGACTCATGGCATCATCATCTTCATCATCATCATCGTCCACCTTGACCTTTGACAACACAGACAGCCACTTTCACTGCAGGGTTACGTTTGGCATACGGACGTGTTGAAATACTGGGAAACCACGTTCCACCAAAGTGTGGTTAATGTTTGCAGAAGGAATGTCACATACTGCCTCTGTAGGTTCTGATACTGCCAGGACATATTGATGTCTTTCAAAGAAGTGGACTCGAGTCACGTGACTTGATTCACAAATTTAATGACTTTCAACTTTTTCATTCATTTATTCATTTTCTCTATCCACTTATCCTGTTGGGGGTCACAGGGGGGTTGGACTCAGAGGCAAGGTACACCCTGGACAGGTCACCAGACTATCACAGGGCTGACACATAGAGACAGACAACCATTCACACCTACGGACAGTTTAGAGTCACCAGTTAACCTGCATGTCTTTGGACTGATGGAGGAAGCCGGAGTACCTGGAGGAAACCCACGCTAACTCATCTCCTCATATGATCCACTTTGTGTGAACCAATCCGACAGCACCCAGCCAAGTTGCACGAGAGAATCATAAAGAACCAACGTTACGTTGAGTGAGTGCTATTTGACAAAAAAATTAAACCAACGATAATTTTCCTAAGTGTAAAAAACTATGGCAGGTCAACAAGAAACAAATTGCAGTATACAAAACGTGCAGGTGGAAAATTCCATAAGTAGAAGCAACAACTTTGTTTTAACGAATAAATAAATCATTCATTGTTTTTGTAAGTTTAATATTACTCCTGTGTTAAAGTGGCATTACATTTGGTGGAAGCTCATTATGACTTGTCTAAGGACGCATTCACACTGGCGCTATTTGGTCCACTTTAAACGCAACCTGGTCCACTTTCACGGATAGTTCGTTTGGAGTGGTGTGAATGCTCATTCGAACTCTGGTCCGCTTGAAAACTGGGAGTCTCAGTTCACTTATAAGTGAACCCTGGTGCAGTTCGCTTGTAATGGGAAATGCAAACGGACTATCCAGCGAACCAAAGACAGGAAGTGAACCAAATAGAGGAAGTGACGTAGAGCGCAGTGTATTTTGGGTAGAAAAAAAAACAAAGCCAACATCGCGAACTGGGAGAAGCAGAGGTAAAAAAAGTAAAAGTTAGAAAATGTATTGTGGGCAGACGTGGAGTAGTGAGGAGGTGCAGGCGCTTAGTGATGTATGGTCAGAGGACTATACTGTATATCACAGTTGCTGGCTGCAGCCTGAAGGGGATGGATTTCCGTTTTCGGTCCTGGCCAATCGATGAGCCGGGTTTTCTTCTTCCTCATGATTTTTTTCTTCCTGGTCAGTGGTCGTTTCGGGCAATACCGCCCCCGAATGAGCAGCAGTTGTAACTGCGTGACGTTGTCCAGGTGGTTTGGTCCACTTTAAAAAGTGCAGTGTGAAAGTGAACCGAACCAAATGAAAGTGTGAAATTTTTCAGCATACCCTGCCCAATCGAACTGAGTCCCCCGGACTATCTTGGTGTGAATGCACCCTAAGACATGAAACTCAAAGTTTAGGACTCGACTCTGGACTTGCCTGTCTTGATTTGGGACTTGAGTGCAAAGACTTGTGACTTGCAAAACACTGACTTTGATCCCCCCCTCTGGTGTCCTCTGAAATTTAATGCTGTATTCATATAAATACTGATGGCTACAGAGCATAATCAAATCAGTTTATGACGGGTGGAATACTTGTTGTACAAACTGAAACTCGTCAGGGTTTCTGAGCTGCAGAGAGCTGCTCCTGGAGCAACGCCCTCTGACTCTGTACTCTTACATATAGTTTATTGTGCAGTGAAGCACAAAGGTGATGCTGAGTATCAGCCGGGTCTCGTGACCCTTCTGACACACTGAACCACTGACGATATAATCATTAACAATTCAATCAGAATCATACAGTAGTATTCTGATAATTTACAGTATTGTGTCAGCATAAAGTACTCTGACATTTTTGGGGTGAAAGGATTTCATTATCTTTACTTTTTGTTACTTTAATATTTAATTCTATCCAGCAAAACACACATTGGTTATAGAGTGTCTTTTATGGTATAACAAGACAAAAATAAAATACAAATGCTATGTAATCCTCTGCTGTATTGTTAATTCACTAATAACACCTAAAATCATGTGTACTTGCCCTGGTAGAGACTGGTATGTGACAGTTTATGTTGTATTTGCATCTTCATTACAAAATGTGCTCTCCCACCTCACCTTTGCTTAATGTTAAAAAAACCCACAATCTTTCAGGAGAATAGTGACTCGAACTAAACCCACAGCTGCCTCTTTATCAGACAAACATTCAGAGGCTTCCCTTTCAGCCCAGAGATGTGTCTGCAGGCGCTCCCTTTGGGCTCCTCACGGCACACTGAATGTAGCCTGAGAGGCAAAGCCCGGGGCAAAATGCAAGTTCTCAAGTAAGACTGACTGAAGCAGCTGAGTGAAACATTTAGAGCATACAGTAACTATGATTCTGAGTCTGGGGCGGGACTGTCTACACCTGGTTCTCGCAGCTAACTAACTATTCTGAATTTGATACAGGTCATGTAAACAGCATATTACGTTTGGATATTTTGAAGTAGGCCTTTTTCCAAATTCAGCATTTTCCGATTCGCATTTTAATCTCATTGTTTGGACGTGTACATGGCACATTTGTCATATGCAACTCAACTGGGGGCTTTACTGCAGTTTGCAACACACAGTCTGTTTACAGTCAGCTCTCGTGCTGTACACAAATCAACTCGCAGCTGCAGTAACATTTCTGGTCGCAAGCAGAAACACCCCTACTTTTAAACATTATGACAGACTAACCCTAACCCTACTAACACGTTGTAGATATGCACAAGTATCCCAACACCAACCTTTTCAATAAAGTGTTGAAGGAATGACAGACGGAGGCTGTGTTCACACAGTTAAACAAGTCCTCCACTAGTGGAAAACTGACAAAATCCTATTCAGACACAAAGAAGCAAAATGACACAAGCAGCTCCAGCTGTTTTACTTTGCTATATTTTGATGTGTTGAGGACACATTAATCAGAGTATGTATGTGAACAGGAATATCAGAATATTCCTCTTTATCAGTCATGTAAACAGCACAGTAGGAATATTGTCTTCTTCAGAATAAGGGAAATAACCATAATGTTTTGTCCATGTAAATGTAGTGATTGTTAACCAGGAGGGGATTTAAGGCTGGGTGTGAAGCTTCCCTGACAACGCCGTCCCACCACCGTGGGTTAGGATGGCGTTATCAGCAGTAACCGCCATATGAGCGCAGTGCAGAGCGACAGAGATTACAAATATTGCAACTCTCAGGGTGTTGGCCAGTCATCATTGTCTCACCTGCAGCTGGTGCAGAACGCTGCAGCGAGACTCCTCACTGGTGCCAGAGAGAGAGACAGCTTTACACCAGTGCTGGCGTCCCTGCACTGGCTACCTGTCAAATACAGGATTAATTTTAAAGTTCTTTTGTGTTTTCAAAGCCATACCTGAGCTGTCACCCTAGTATACTTCTGAACTCCTCTGCCCCTACTCCAACTCCTGACCTCTTAGATCCTCAGAACATTGTCATTTAACTGTCGAGGCTGGTGGGTGAGGGGACGTCGTACCTTTGTGGTCACTGCACCAAAGCTCTGGACAGCCTTCAAATCTCAACCAGATGGTCCCCCTCCACTGACACCTTTCCGTCAAATCTTAAAACGTACATGTTTTCAGTGGCATTTTTAATCCTTCTACGTATGTAATTGTTCGTACTGGTGTTATTCTGTTTTATATTTGTGTACATGTTTCATTGCTTTATACCTGCATGTCATTCTTTTAATTTGTACAGCACTTTGGTCAGCTGTGGTTGTTTTTAAATGTGCTCTATAAATAAACTTGATTTGATTTTGATTCCATTTGAAATATGCACCATTATCCACATACGGCCAGACTGGTTAACACGATAAGGAATGAAGAAGCTCAGATTACAACACAAACACAAAGAGGGAGCGTGACGTCATTCTCTGCTCAGGATGCCAGTACTTCAGATAGTTGTTTGCTGCTGTATTAATGCTCCGAATATCACCTACAGTGACTTTAAAGTGACTGCTGTGAGTGTGCTGTAATACTTTAAGGTAGTTTAAAAGAGCATCAATATTTTAAACCTGCCTGTCACATCTGGACTATGACGGCCGGACAGTCGGAGGACGATATTCAAAAAGATTTTGTGAGTAAAATAAATTAAAACTGTCAAAGTGAGATGGACACATTTCTGAAATTCCCTGTGAGTATTTACGCTTTTGTTTAAAACTAATTAAAGAAGACCAGCTTTTTTTTTTGTGATGAAGTTAAATGTCATATCTGTCCAGCATAAGAGTTTATGTGCCTGATGTCTGTGTTAGAAATCACAGCAGTTACCATTGTTGGTCTGTCTGTCTTCTTGTCTCTCCACTGGATGGAGCTGCTGTGATGCTGTCAAGACTGAGCAGGTTCCCACATCTACCAGCAGATGGGGACAGATAAATGTCAGATGGTTTGTCCTCATGTCATAGTTTGAAGCAGAACATCACCCATCACTGTGTCTCAGTGTTTGGTTTAACAGAATAAACACAGTATTTGAATAATACAGACTATAAGCTCTTAAATAGTTCACTAAAATTCAATAATATATAGTATTCTGTCTGCATAATGAGCACTTGCAATGTATTTTGATGCCAGTACTTTCTGCTGTGTACCCTTGTGTATGATCACATACTAAAAATAGCAAAGTCTGCGGTCACAAACTGGATGTGTGTTTGTGTGAAGCGGCTCAAAATGCTGCTGTTATCTGACGCAGCAGACTGCTGAGGTCGTGCATCAAGGTAACCTATTGCTGCTATTTATCTGATGTGAGTTGCTGCTCTCCAGCTCAGCTCCCACCTGGGTGCATCAGACAGTATGTTCACCAGCGCCGACACTTGGCCGACCTTGGCGATGATTGATAGGAAATACTGATTCATAAGTCCTCCACACACGCTGATGGGCAGCCATTCCTCACTCTTCTTATCACACAGCAGTGAGGGGGGGATGAAATATGAAGTGGAACGGTGCATTTTTACAGAGATGGGGAATTTTTCTGCACTTTTCTCGTGAAAAATGCAGATTTTTGTTTGATTCTTGCTGCTGCTGAAATAAACAGTTGTGGTTTGTTTGTGATGCAAATTAAGCACAACAATTTGGTGACTGATTAAAACGCAGGTCCAATAATTTACAACCAGAGGCACGCTGATAAGAGACACAAACTTTTATTGTACTGAATGAAAAGTATTTATCTTTTTATATTCTTTTCAGCACTAACAGACATTTTGTTCTATCTGACGCTCATGTGAAACTAAAAATTAATAGAGAAAATATTTGGATTTGAGACCTCATTATTGATAAACTGGTGTCCAGTTGTTCCTCAGTATTGCAGCATGACCTGAGGAGAGAACATCACTTATTGATACATGACATTTTCATGTTAGTGACACTTGAGTGCCGTACATGTCTGTATCTCTACAGCAAGACAACAAGTCTGATTAACTTACGTCACTGAGCCAATCTGTGAAGGCGGAGGTGCGAGTGAAGACGGTTGGCTTCTTCACTTCATTGCAGACACGAGAGGAAACAAAGCTGGTGACACCCTGGACGTACCAGCGACCATCCTGGCCCAAACAGTTGAGAGGACCGCCAGAGTCTCCCTGAGAGAGAAACAGGAGCACAGTGTAAAGGATCTGTCCTTGTTCACAGCAGGTAGTTCAGCTCTGATGGGTACAAGTTGCCTTTTTTTTGCCTCACGCACATTGCATCCAGACACGACGTCTCCTCCTGCACAGACCATGGTGCTCTTGACGTTGATGCCCCACCAGTCGCTGCGGCTGCACACGCTGTGCTCCACCACGGGCAGCAAGGCCTGCTGCAGCTTATCAGGCATGGGGCCGTGTGCTGAGACACAGAGAGGACAAACAGAGCTGCTCAGACAGCAACGCATCAATAAATATACAAGGCAGAGAGCAGTGTTGGGCAACTAACTTCAGAAGTGTAATTACTCATAACACACTGTTCATTTAAAAGGTAATTACATTACTTTATGAATAACTCCGCAGCAAAACTAATTAGTTGCATTACTGTCATGACTCAGCATGGCAACTTCATGGGCGCCTTTAAACAACTCAAAGAACTCCACACATCAGGTAAAAACAAAAGACGACACATTGTGATTTAAACTAGCAGCTCTACAGTTCAGAGGGACTTATCATCCATCAATAGCTATCTTAACTTTGCCTCGGTGACTGCACACAGCTCTTCACAAGTTCCACCTCGGGCTGTGCAATATGAAGATATTATATCGTTATCGAGACACAAGATTATATATCGTTATGATATGGCATAAATGTTGTTTTTCCCCTTGTTTTAAAGGCTGCATTAAAGTAAAGTGATTTCAATTTATCAGCTTACCAGACTTTACTCTTAACCCACATAGTCGTCAAATCCACATTATTGATGATTATTGGTCAAAATCTCATTGTCTTAATATTTTTTGAATAAACAAAACAAAAGTCATCTGTTTAACTTTTTTGCATCAGTGAGGATAATTGGTCTGAAATATTGTTACCGATCGATAGTATCGATTCTGTCTTTCAAGCTAAGCATTAATTCAAGTGCTTCTGATGAAATTTAAATATATCATATATATTGTGTGTCGAGATATAGCTTAAAAATATTGTGATGTAATTTTCAGGACATATTGCCCAGCCCTAGTCCTGACTTCAGCTCACACACATAAAGACAGCTGACTCCTCAATGTTCATGTTAACATTAGCTAACATTAGCGAGCTAAAACACACAGGTGAAGTAAACAACTGGACCAGGCCCAGTTTTTGCTGCTTTAGCATTCATTCAAGCCACTGAGGTAATCGTTTCTTAATCAGAAGGTAGTTTAAAGACACTGTTGCTCCCTAAAGATTTCCACATCCACCTGGATGTTAAAGAAACCTTAAAGAGACCTGTGCCTCTGTTTCCGACTCAAAACAAGAATGGCAGCTTGCTGGCTACCTGGATAGGAAAGAAAGTCGCAACTTCGGAAATTAACGAAAACATTTTGTTAGTCAGCCGACAGAATATCTTTTCACCCAAATGGTTCGAAGTGTATTTGAGAATTCTGAAAATCCCTTCAAGTCACTTTTATTTATACAGCACTAATTCACAACAAAAGTTATTGCGGGACACTTTCCATAAAGAACAGGTCATGACCACGCTCTTTAATTTACAGAGACCCAACATTCTCCCAGTCAGCAGTGGTAGAAAGTAATTACCGGTAAGTACGTTAACTCAAGAAAAAACCTGAGGTACTTGTACTTGTCCACTTTATGCGACTTTATGCTTCTACTCTGCCACATCTCAGAGGCACTCAATCGCCCTACATATGGAGACAGACCACAGCTGTCGTTATAAGCTACATTCTGGGAGCATGTCACTGCCAAACAAGGACAGACAGTGCGAACTGTACAATTGCTAATGTCAACCACTGCTCACATTTTAATGTTTAACATGAGTTCTAGGCAACATTTTCACCATCTGAGCCTTAAGTGCCCATTAATGTTCTATGCAAATGAAACTCTGCTGTGATGGGTGCAAAGTCAGGATGACAGGTGAGGACACAGTGACATTACTGTAAAGGTTGCCCCAGCCGGAGATATAACACGGGGTCCCATGGGCGAGGATCTCTCCAGCCTCAGGAAGACAAGCCACGCCGACGCTGTCATTCATTATGGGGCTCTTATCCAGTTTCAGCAGGGCGAGATCGTTTCTGTGGGAAAATCATTATCAGAGTCAGATTCCACCTGGCGGATGAGGAGAGCAGACTTTATGAGCCTGCTAAGATCATTCATTCAGACTGTGTTTACGGTCTATTGTGATTTTTTAAAATATTCCTTCAGCACAGATTACCAAACTTTTTGGCATTTACTTTACATTGTCGGGTCTTTGGTTCGAGATAATCAAACAGTATTATTTATGCTTATTGAGGATTCCACTGATACAAAAACATGGAAATTTTGCAGTCAAATTTTAAGTCAAAATGAACTCACCCATCAGCCACAAAGTCAATGTCCCACTTGGGGTGGACGACGATGCGCAGAACATCTCTGATCTGCTCTGTGCCCTCCTGCTGGCTCATGTCGTGCTCTCCCAAGACCACACGGTACACATCTCCTGGCCTGCAAGACATTTACCTCTTATTTCCCTCTCTAGAATGCATTTGTGTCCTTTTGCACATCGGCAGTGTTTCTGTGTGCTCGCTTCAATAAACCCTTGACCTCCTGCTCTCATTTGAATCACATAGCAGCTATCTTGTCTCATTGTTAGTCACCAGATGCAGTGTCCGGCAGTCAGCACCCAGCGAGGTCCAATCAGAGTCCCTCCACAAGTGTGATGGTAGCGGCTGCCGTGCTTCACCTGCAGGGAGATCTGAGAGGAAAACATAAATAATTAGAACTTAATTCTAAATAACAGAACACTCATCACATCGGCACTTTTGCATGTGAATTTAAAACATCTGTGTTACAGTACCTGCCAAGGCCAGCTATGGGGGCGAGCATCCTCTCCATTCACCACCCTGTTGGTGTCAGGCTTGACAGCAGGCGTACCACATCCAAAAACTACAAACACATAATACTAGATTCTGTAACTGAAATAAATTTAGTCCTTTATTTACGTATTTTATAACAACTGGGCCATTTCTCCGTTCAGTTTGACTCCTCCAGCTCAGCCATACTCACCATATGCCACCTGAAGCAGCAGGAGAGCCAGCGCTCGCATCATGATGTCAGTCTGTAGATACACACACACACACACACATAGACACACACACACAGCTCTCTTATACCACCTCCGTCTGTCTGTCAGCCCAGGCACAGATTACATTAGACCTGTTGAACTTTGTTATCAGCATCCACTGCCGACTGTGGCTGGGAAAAACTTATTGTACCACAGATGCATCAGCTGGTCTGCCGGGACACTGATCTGACCACCTGCAGAAAAAAAGGAGATAACCAGCTGTACATGTGTTTACATACATGTGATGTGTCTGCACAGATAACTTCCCAGTACACCATCTTCCAACAGAGTCACAGATGTATTACTGGATGGACCAACTGGGCACAGGCGTCATCTACAGGCAGTGGCCTTCAACTACAAAATGTCACTCATACTAACACATAACGACCACGACAAGACTCAAAAAGACACAAAGAGACCACAGAGAGATGCAAAGTAACTGAAGAGACAAAACAAAGAAACAAATAAGACATAAAACTTGGAAGAAAAACATCTGAGTTTAATCTCTCATCTGTCTTCATTGAAGAAAACTCCAGTGTTGTTGTGAAGTCTCAAATCAGTCGGATCAACTGCGGTGTCAAATCAATAACTGATATCAAATAAGGATGTAAAAGATTTCAGTGAAGCTTGCTCTCGCGTGTCCTCGCTTATCTCTCCTCAGACCACATTGACCCTTCACTAAACCCCGCCCCATTGCGATAGTTCTTCAAGCTGTCAGAGTAAACATGGAGCCCACACTGTAACTAACTGCACTCCCTGAAGAAATATTATCATATTTTGGGGAAATGAACCAGTGATTCCAGAGAGAAGCAGACAGAGGGGTCTACAGTCTGTGTTTGAAGGATATATCCAGGATGTCAAACTGACTCAGCAGCAACAACAGGTTAAAAAGACAAAGATAGTTAGAAGCTAAAGCCGAACTATAGGCTACAGATCACAGTGTAAACGTGAACCACCACATCACTGCTGATCGCCACACAAGACAATGAATATAAAGGGAAACTTTGCTGATATTAAACCAGCTGTGTGGCATCACAGTGTGTGCAGATGAACCGTGTCTGGCTTGACCCCCGTGCTGCTGCCAGGACCTGGACCTCTGCTGTCAGACGGGCAGGGATCTCCAGGGGAAATCTAACAACGTTCATCTGCACACACAGCTGGTTCAATATCAGCAAAATTTCCCTGCTTCCCTTCACTGGTTCCTGTACAGCAGGGTCGGTCTTTGTTTCACTGTTATGACCATTAAAAAGCAAAAGCAGCATGTGTATACATTCAGTTACCTTCAGTAGCTAGCTAGCTAACCCTACACTTTTCAGGGTTTGATTTTGGTTTTGGAACAGGGAAGAAACGTGTATCTTTTTCCAACCTCTCCAGGTAACGAGTATCATTAATACACGACGTGCCCCAGGCACAACATTTAGCTCCAAATCCTCAAAACCAGCCTGAAAATGAAGCAAATCTGAAATGATGGAGCACAGCTGTGTTGTTGTCGGACGCTGGTCTGAGCCGGCCTGATGCTACGTTATGATTGGTCAGTCTGCATCCAGGGCTGGGACTCAGCGAAGGGTCAATTGGGACGTCTTTCAAGATGGCGGGTCGCAACTGATTTCCAGGTCAAGTGATCAAGGATAGAGGATAGAGGAGTCTAGGAGGGATACTGGGATGAACCACTTCTGCGTTTGGATCTGCACTGGTTTGTACGTTTGTTTGATGGATGAGGGTGAGGAAGAGAAAAGCAGATGGGAACAAAGTGAAGGGGAAACACAAGGAAACTCTAGGGAAAACACAAATATGACAATATAATGCCACAGTTGTATGTTTAGATATATGATGTCACTACTTTTTGTCACACAGTAACAGGAATGGAGGCAGCATCAGGTAGTTAGCATTAGTGAAGCAAAGAACAGGTCTTTATTAATGTAAACTGGAGGGAAGAAGCCCTCACATTACTGCTGATGTTACACAGGACATCCTGGGAAGTTTAGTGCAAACGCAGCAATGACAGCTTATCATTAAAATAACATCATCGAGACTTTACATATAGCTGCGTGAAAACCTGCAGTTAAACATAAAAACACCTCCAGCTCCAACACTCAGGACAAACTGTTCTTATGGTAAAACTGTGGACTTTGTGAAACTGAGAGTAGCTGAGGTAGCAACTCGGTGAGTGAAGAAGAAAACCAGGCAGAGAAACTGAGACAGGGGTTTAGTGTCGTCAGCTGTCTCGGCGCTCAGTGTACTGCGAGAAATAAATTTTCTTCCTGCGACCACAGAACCGGAGAGCTTTGGGTTACCTTCAAGAGAAACAGTCCTGTAACAACTTTCTCTCCTTTAATAACATGTTATACACTCACGAAGGGGCCCACGCTGCTGCTGAATCTGGACCCAATTCTTCACACCTCGCTCAGACAGTATCCTTTCCTCCTGAGGGAAACTAATATCACTCTCCGGAGGAGACGGCGTGCATCTATAAATTTCCCCCCTTTTAGGAAGCAAATCAAATCAATAGTGCCTCAACAGCTAAGAGGCTTCGCTTGTTTTCCCGCCGTTAAGATAATTCCCTACACCAGACGTTGAGGGAAGATTTATGAAGCAGACATGTACCGTGTGTTTGCATAATGCAGCAGTGACAGAACTGTGAATAATTTGGATTAGGGCTGCAGCTCGCGATGAATGAACCACCGATGCTGTTTACAGGAGGTCAGTCAGGTGGGAATTGTGATTTATTAGGAGTGTGTGTGAGACAATAAATTCAATAAAGTGAAACAGTGTGAAAACAAATCAATGACAATTTTAAATCATTCTGATGTTATAAGAGACGCTGTTGTTTAAAATGTAAATACTGGATTTTACAGCACTGCAACCTTATTATTATTGTTATTAATATGATTTGAACCTTCAATCATAGAGATGTTAAAAGTGATTACAGAGACACATTCATACAGTAACATTAAATATCATAACTAAATAATCAAATTAATATGACAGATACATACTGAGTGTTTTACATCTTATACATGATTTATATTTGCATTTTCACAAGACTGAAGCCATGCTCACAGCTTCGTGAGGCTGCAAGTAGGAATCAGTGACTGTATATAAAGACAACAAATTCTCATCCCGACTCATCAAACACCGACGCTTGGACAGTGGTACACGTCAAAATATATTGACCTTCACACAGGAAACAAAGAGAGGACTCCTCAAGGAAAGTCCAGAGTTGCCCTATTTGGAATTTCTCGCTCTGAATTCTACTGTAGTCACCTGCAGCATCAGAAACAGCTGTGTGCTCTGTGCACCTCTGTGCGTCGGTGTCTGCCGACAAGCATCGGTATTTAACGAGTTGGGAGTGAGAACTGGCTGTCAAAGATGGACAACACACTTCCATGTCCTTCTGCTAAGTGTATTGCTGCCACACCGGGAAAAAAATAATGGATCAGTATTACGTTATAACGTGAAAAGTTTATTCATGTTTTCACATGAAACTTTAATGTTATAACTTGAAAATATACTGTTATAACGTGAAAAACTTGTTAGAACAATAAGCTTTTTATGTTATAATGTAATACTGATCCATTATTTTTTTCCTGATGTGGCAGCAATATGCTGTATTTGGCTGTACAAAAACAAGGCCAAAATATCCCGGATACGGCCGCCGCCATATTACGCCAGTGATGTCATTTTGAGTCTGTGCAGTACTGATCTCTGCGATACTGAGTTCACGCCATCTGACCAATCACATGCAGCATCATTGATTGCAAGCACACTAACTGACCCACACAGCTGTCCATTATGACATCAAACCCCCTTTTTAATAGCATCCGATAAATAATTAAAACCAAACTTATCAGAAAAAACGAACATTAAGATGTTCATCAGCGTAAAATTTATTTGACCTGTACTTTGATTTTTTAGCTTGGTCCATGTCCCACCTGCTAACACAGAGGGGGCGGGTTTATTAGCTATACTGCAGCCAGCCACCAGGGGGCAATCAAGATGTTCTGGCTTCACTTTTGGGGAGCTGTTCACAGGGCTTCATGTTCTCAGCAATGTCTTTTTTTAAATTTTATTTTTTAGGTCAAATGTTCAATATTAAGTTCAGCACATTTGCCTGGGTCAACATGTTAGAATCACTAAACAACAGCATAGCCTACTGATGTTACGCCAATAACACACCAAGCAGCGTTGAAGCGCAGCCTTTAGTGAGCTGCCATAAAATGTCTATGGAAGGCCTCGGTGGTCACTCTAAGTGCAGCCAAATTAAGTTGGAGGCAGTTTAACTTTTAGTGGCAAATCGCGGCCAGAATATACCCCCAGAGTCCTGTGACTCCTGACACACGCTGATCTATGTTACAAAGAGTTTCTTCCTGCCTGAGATACATGAACACGCCTCCTGGCTACAGACAGATGTAATTATTTTGGCCAGCTGCAGTTCGTCACTGCTTGGTGTCTTCGGCTCCTTGAAACCTCGGCCCTCAAAACTGTGGGCGAGACAGTTTTCTTGACTTTAGACATATCCACAGTCGCTGAATAGGTTTGTACCATTCCGACAGCATTTAAAACAACCACATCCCTTTGTACCTTGCAATTTGATCTCCAAACATAATCCCCAACAATCTCTGACAACATAAGTCATATCAAGAGACATCGTACCCTGAGAGCATAGGGATGCCCACTGTGTTTCCATGTTTGTGTGTTGCTAATGCTAAAAGTACTGATAAAAAATTGATGCATGCACTGTGATTAGTTTTGCAGGTATTTGGTCATAAACCAAAGTTACAATCCATCTGTACTATCGTTTATTTGTTGAGACATTTAAGACCGATCAGCATCATCATCGGCAAAGCCACAGCAGTATAACATGGATAAAAACAAGTCCAGTCAATGTCTACTTTATCAAAAATGTCCCGAGGAAATGGTTTCTGTATCATATTACAGTACATAACGTTTTATAGCATAATATATTTAGATTTTATGATAAAATGGCTGGACAAAATACAGTTTGGTGTTAAGTTATATGAGCTGTTCCTAAACTGCCTTTATGTATAACCCTTTTATTGTTTTTTCTTTTCTCTGTAAAAATGTTTCCATCAAGACATCGTTCTGCTGAACTCCGTAAATCGATATTTCCAAAGAGTAATGCAGTTAGCCACAGAAGCAGGCCTGCTCTTTATTCAGTGGTAGCTCAAGACAGAGATAAATTATCTGAGACCAGCCAGCGCTGTTTAAGGCCAAGTATATATCTCCCAAGGTTTTCAGATATGTCAAAAATCTGACTAGTGCAGCCTGGAGACGAAGGAAATGCTGCCAATTAGACCTTTGAAACATAAATCACACTTTACTGCTCTGTCACATCAAGTGGCCAATCTTCAGTTTCCAGTCACCGAGGAGAAGAATATCAGTCGTTAATAGACGGCATAAAATAGGCTGAATAAATGCATAGCACATGAGAGGAAAAATGTGATGCGTGAACATGATTATTTGGTTGAAAGCACACACTGTACAGTAAATCACCCAGTCATTCATAACATTTTCCGATAGGGCAGAAAATCAAAGGAAAGGTTTGACATTTTAGGAAATATGCTTGTTCGCTTCCTACCAAGAGTTGAGGTGAGAAGATTGATACCACTCTCATAAGAGTGGTTTCCCAAAAGCTCAAACTATTCCTTTAAAGGAGCTCTGTGCAACATAGGGGTAGATTTCAGGTGGGATGCAGGGGACGATATTTAATATTAATATTAAGAACATGTGCATTTGTTCCCTCCAATAAAAACATGAAAGTAGCGGAGGACTTTTGTTTTGACAAAATAAAAGACATTAACACCATAAATTTATACAGAAAACTTCCCTCCACCTAACCAGTGCCTACATATCCCTCCTGACCCACCGGGATGACGTAATTTATGTCTTTTGGAGTTTTGCTAGCTATAAGCTACAGGCTGTACTTCTGCATTTTGTGTATTGCCCACCACCTGTGCCACCACAGACATAAAGAGTACAGAGGCAGATAAAGAGACAGACCCGCCCCCCTCTCTATCAAACTCAGAATGGAAATCAGATCAAATGGTAAAACTAGGCAGTGCTGATCAAATACATATCAAGATTGTGTTACTGTATTGCCTATTTCTCGCCTACAATGTCTTTAGAAACATATTTTAGTGCAGTGTACCTGTAACAGCGAGAGTTTGTGAACAGGAAGTGCACACCGTACTGTTTCCTGCACAATGAAAACGGAGGCCGAAGAAACACTGAGATCAAATATAAACCAAGATTCTATTCTGCTACTCAAATGTTTTAGCTTACTGTTTAACTTTAATAGCAGATCATTTCTTGTCTGGCATGGACAAGTCGGCATTATATCACCTATCATTAGGAGCATTTATTGATCTGGGCGGCGCAGTGCATTCTGGTAGTTGTAGGTTTTCTTCTTCTTGAGCAAAAGCGTCCTTTTCATGTCATGTATCACCAGTTTCCAAAGTATTTGTGTCTTTCTACTACACAGACATCCTAGTTTTACAAAAAAGACCATCCTTCCAGCAGTGAAATCTTCTTAAAAAGTTTGAGGGTCAAAATTTTCTGGTGGAGGACCCCCAAACACCTTGTTCAATCGCCTCTCCTCACTGTTAGAGCAAAACCTACACCCTTGCAGAGCACATCTGTGATTCAGAGTCACATCTCTTGGTACGAACAGTGCTAACAACAGTGCTAGCGTGGCAGGCACTATACTTCTGCAACCCAGCACTCAGCCACCCTGGGTCCACCCCATGCATCAAATACCAACGCTTGGTCATCGGCCCTTGGTGGCAGTCACCAGTACACAGAGGCACCTTTTGCAGCGGTATGATAAGCAGTGGATGGTGGCAGTATCTGACTCTGCAGGCAACTACCTTAATATAAAGAGTGAGATCGTCTGCGTAGGGTCGGTAGGAGGTGAAGTAGATTGGTCAAACAAATGTTTCACCTGTGAGCCCGCTGTTTGTTTACCATGTGAAACCAAAAGTCAACAGGAGTTATTTATGAACGTAGTGTGCTAGTGTGCGTAGTATGCAATGCTAGTGACCTCTGTCATATTACTTTACATTTGCAATTTACAATTGAAAGAGTGTTGCCTAATCCGAGAGGGGGGAACATCATTAAGCAGCTCCTGAGAAGGGAAGCGTTTTGGATTAATGAACTGTCTACTGTTGAACCTTTTGGAATGAAGGATTCACAGGATTTGAGTTGTTTTCTTTAACCTGTTTTTGTTTCTTTTTTGCCCCATAGGATACATAAAAGAAAACTTAGGAAAGCTGTACTGTCCTACGTAGAGAAAGTCGAGCCTGCACTATCTGCGGAGTAGTGAGTAAAGGATAGACTGGAGGATATATATTATCAATGTATATTATTCATGTCTTGTTATATGGTTCCTCTGCATAAAGGTATTTGTATATAGGTACTGGTGGTCTCAAGCTAGGATAGAGTAATTTGTAGTAATTCTACCTCTTATCCTCGCTTTGTGTAATATTGATTGTGTAAGTAGACTTTGATATTCATGCATTGAAATTCTTATGTTTTTAACTTATATCATGGTTGATGCATACTTTTTCAACTTCATGATGTATGTAATTGTACTGTTTTTATATTTTTTTTTGAGTCTTGCTTAGACAGAGAAAAAAGAAAAAAAGAAAAAACGAAATTAGTCATGTGACCAGCAAGCATTTAAACACACCTGAGAATGCTTAGGTCAGACCTGATGAGGTGAACCTGATGACGCTAAACGCGATGTTCCCTTCATTATATTTCGATAGTAAAGTCCATGTCAGTGTGCGGAGGATTTTTTTGCATATCTTATGACTCACGTTCCTGCTGCCTACCAGCACCTGACGATCTGTGGCTGTGCAAGGAGATTTCATTGATTCCAGTTTTACTTTACATTATGTTGGTAACGATACTTATTAAGCCAAACCATGTCATTTCTAATCCTAACCACATACTTTTGTTGCCTAACCCTAAAGATATCGACCTACAAGCGAGGTATTTTACCTTTGTTCTAAAGAGACTGTATGTTTCCAACAAGCAGAAACTGTACAATTTCCTGTGAACATGACAGCGTGTTTTGAAAAGAAACAACGCCTGTTATGAGCATAAGCTGACAGCCGTCTCCAAACGTCCAAAACAGATGCAGGAGGGGTACCTAGTACGTCATATTTGATGTGCAGGGCCTCTGACCAAACATTGGGATTTGAAAAGTGCAGTGTAGAGCGGCAGAGATTAGCCAGCCAGTGGGATCCACTCACAGGACTCACATACTAGGGATGTCCCGATCCGATATTCGGATTGGTATTGGCCGCCGATATTAGCAAAAAACAGGCATCGGCATTGGATCGGACTGCATGGAAAAATGCCTATCCAAGAACTCTGATCCAGTTTTTCACGGAGTCCGCTCCAGGTTTTCCGGCCAGCCCAGCGCTCCGCAATTCAAGCAGTCCATTCCAGTGATCCACTCCAGCTCTTACTATCAATCCACCAGGCCAGCATGCAGACGGCAGACACACACGGAGGGAAGGGTAGGCAGAGTAGCGGTCAATTTAGTTAACTGACTATTTGTTTTCTGCTCTGGTTTTTTGAGAGTGATATTTTTATTTGGTTTACACTCTTACTGTTTAAGTAAAGAGCACTGATGGCATTGTTTTGGGCACAATTAGTGAAACTGGAGCCATGGATGGACTATTGCTTGTTTAAACAGTTGTACAATATTGTGTGTCTGTGCACCAGACTGGCACTGACTACTAAAATAACTGAAAAGGAAAGGCTGCATTGTTTGTTAAATGTCAACAGTGTCTTGTGGTGTTAATCTATTTTTTATTTATTAGGGGGCCAAAGCACAAGTGTGTGGAGTCTTGCTGCTATTTTAATTTCAGTGTTAGACATTTTAAAGATTTCTTGTGTTGATTTATTTTCTATTTATTAAGGGGCCAAAGCAAACCAGCTATATTTTTTATTTAATGTTAATGTTCAAGTTTAAAGTTTGTTTATTTAACCCTGTTAACAATAAACAGGTCAGTTTCTCACACCAACTGTTGTGGATCATTCTAACTAACCTGATTAAGTAGGTGTTCTTTGCTTGATCAAACCTTTTCTAACATGACTGACAACAAAATAAGTGAAAATGTATAATACGCGCTTGGATCGGATCGGTATCGGTATCGGCCAAAACTCAAGGCTGTAATATCGGTATTGGATCGGAAGTGACTTCACTCTGACTTCACTCTGTCCTTACTCCTCTATATATCTTTACATTACAAATATTTGCTATGTTAATGTGCTGAATGTTGTATACAGCACCTTTAATATGAGTTATACATTCAGTACACGGTCTCATGATGATTCACTGCAATGCTGGACGATTTGATTCAATCAATTCCATGTCTTTCTTGGCGCCCCTCGGCTATTTTGGTACCATCCGGATCTCTTCCTCCTCCTGTGTTTGCCCAGACGGTTGCTGGTGATGGAGAAGCAGAGCGAAGTCCGCCTTGAGGCTGCAGTCAGACATGATTATGTCTCCTAGTAGCTCTGCAGAAAACGTAGCCTTCGGGTGGTTCTTCTGACATGCAATCCTCTCCTCTAACTGCTGAGATGCTCCGCTCTGTTCCTACTGCTGCTCCTCTTCTCAGCCAGGATAGATGGGCTGGGTTTAATCTAATTATTGCAGCAGATGTTGGTTCTGAGCACTTTTTTAAAAACATTTACTCAGCCGTGAAAAGTTGAGTGAGTAATTTTTTCTTAGCAATGCCCTATTTCACACTTAGCTGCACAGTCTGTCTCCGCTGGACGCTGCTTCACTGGTGGTTAAGTGCTTTGCTGAATGGGATTTTACCAGCAGAGAAGTGTTCTGTTTCAAATTCATTTCCTACGCAACACATGAAGAATCAGAAGAATGTTAAACATCACTGATGCTATCTGTTATATATTGAGACGTCACTTTACATTTGGATGGACTTGGCCACAGTTGTCAGGTTTAGGTCATTCAGGGCTCACCTGGGGATGTTAAGTGATATCTAAGTTTGTTGTTGTAGAGGTTTAAGTCAAGTCTGAAATCAAAGCCAAATTTGTTTTGCCCTTAAGTGTCTTGTTCTGATTGCTGAATAATAGTGAGCTCATTGTCAGAAGGAAGAACGACTACAGAGTCTTTTGTTGTCTGTCACGGACCCTCAAGCCAAGCAAACAAAAGAGTAGAAGAAAAGAAGAGAGCTATTCATAACAAGGCAATTACATCCCATTTTGATAATTGGCATTGATAGATGAAGGAAACCGAAATCCAAATAAACTGCTCTGGGCCGAGCAGCTGGAGCTTCACATAAGAATCTATTTCTCTTTCTTATTCTTGGTGTCTTTAACCATCATCATCTTTTATTTCACACTCTGTCTGATGATCCAACCTTAACACCTTGGACCCCCGCCGGCTGCCTCAGAAACACTGAGTTTTTACTGGTAATCGACTCCATTTGGGCACCTCGGGGCTCCTGTGGCGCTACTTTTCAGTTTGATTCATTGCCATCCCCCTCTTACCTCCACGTCCTCCCCTCTCGCTGCCTACTGCCTAACTAAAACCTTGTTGGTCAAATTAAAAACAGTTTAGCCTGCTGCACTGGCTTGCATCACAAGCCCATAAACACAAAGTAGTTTGGTCATGTAAGACAGAGGCCCTGTGATTATCTCTGCTCCTTTGACTCACAAATCAAACGTGGGTTCAGTTGCAGGCCTTGATATGATAGAAGTATTTTTATTGAGGAGAGTGAAACCGAGAAGCCTGGCATTTTATTGCGGCTCGGTTCAATCACAAAGAAGGAGCATCTCAGCACATGGAGAGCAGATCTGCGTTGCTGTGAGGTTTTGACTCTGTTACAGAGACGGAGAGATAATGAAACACAATTTGACACAACCAAAACTGTGGTGACAGATGGAAATGAGTTCATGTGTGAGATTTAAGAGTAACACTTTGTGGCACTAACCTTTCAGTGGTTTCTAAAAGTGCCACCTGGTTACTGTGAGATTAAATTGAAGTGAACAGATCCATAATTCAGGGTCCACAACATCAAAAGGAAATCGACATAATAAGGTTTAATCACTAACTTTCTGATGGCTAATGACCCTGAAATTGACTGTCGGGTTAGATTAGACAGCTCAGTGCCTAACACTAACCTACCAGAGCTGAAGTGAAATATGCTACTGAATTTTGTTTTCAAAGGGAGGTTGTGGAGAAATTCTTAGATGGCAGCAGAAGGATGGTGACAGAGAAACAGCAGACAGGGAAAACTGAGAGACAGTCCTTCTCTTTAGTCTCCTCTCCCACAGAGGCTGAAGTTTCTTGGCTGTGACTGATGGACAATAACAAGGAAGCCCTCCCCTCTCACTACCCCTCCATAAGTCATAGTTATGTGTTGTCATCGCGGTGCTGTTTTTTTGTTCTCGTAAGGTCTGAAATCCTGCTGTAAGACTTCAAATGAAATAGAAAAACCACATGCACTAACATTTTAGAGTCCTTCATTCTCAACATGCATAGTTAGATTTTTTTTATTTTATAGTTTTATTTTTAGCCTTGCTAGTGGCATAGTTCTAGGATTGGCAATGTCAGACACAAAATTTGTCCAGGCTAAAATATCTAAACAACCACTGAAGGAACTGCCATGGAATTTCGTAAAGACATGAACCTCATGACTCTGTAGATCCTCTGACCTTTCCTGTGGTACCAATATAAGGTTTAATTAATTACGGTAAAATGTCTTCCTCTCTGGATGAAGTGTAATAACTAACAAACAGACATCAGTATGCCTACAGCCGGTTCTCATTCCAAGGATTTCAAATACCACTGCTTTGTTAAGTCCTTCACCGTGTGATATTGACGCTAGGGGCCGTAAACATGGCACGTTTTTTTCCCCAAAGTTTATTGTGTGACGTGTGGCAGGCACGCTCAAATGCCAGAGTGACGCCGTTGTGGTGCACACCCGTTCCCGAGTGCCTTTTTTTCAGGGTATGACGACAGCGCCCTGAGAGTTCATCTTCTGGAACACAGCAGCTCGCACCATATGTCATGTAACAAGGACCAACCAATCACAACCAACAAATATTTTTCCCTTCTTCCGTAAATATCTATCTGTGATAAATATGGAGGAAATGTTAATCATCATTGTTAAGGTTACTTAGCAATCTCAGACGCAAGATGTTGCTGCACTCTTGAAAGCTAGTATAAGACACACGACAAGAGTAGCACCCAGCATCCTTTAGCATCTTTATGAGACACACGAGTAGGGCTGACCCAAAAAATTTGAAGCTTCGAAGCTTTGTTCGATGGCACGGGATTCGATTATGAAAAAAAAAAAAAAAAATCGAAGCTTTGGCGCTTTTTTTTTGTTTTCTTTTTTTTGGGAGTGGCCTTAAACGCGACACTAACCCCCACCAGTCCGATACTGACAACGAGCGTACTCAGAGCTGGCAGACATGTCCAAGATGTGATGTCCAAGATCAGATGTGTGGTTGCACTTTAAAATATGCCCCGACAACCCCCAGAAAGCAGAGTGCCAGATTTGCCAAACAATTGGCATATCACAACTCAACAACAAATTTGGGAAATCTCTTGAAAAACATAAGTAGTAACTAGTAGGCCTAATATGCATTTTCCAGTTCCACCGGTCCGCTCTGAGTCTGGTGTCAGAGACACTTCTGATGCTCTGAGTTCCGCATCTGTTTGGTTGTGCTGCAGTGTGCGCTGAGGGTTTTAATTTAGTGTTCAATTAAAAGTTAAACACTACTTATCACCGACTAATAGTGTTTTTTCTAGTGTTGGAAGAAACTACGTTTTCGCCATAATTATATATATATTTTTTTTCTTTCACACTTGTCTGTCCTATCCATTAAAGGCTAAAAATGCCCCCAAAAATATCTTTAAACAAAAACAAAACAAAACAAAAAAACATAGACGGACTTTCATTCAGGAGACCGCAGTTCATGTCCAACGTGAACCAAAAGTCAATGTAGTTTTAATAAGACATTGCGCAATTTACGGTGCACTGACGTCACTCACATGACATACTTATGTTACACCATGTTATGTAATGAATGTATTCATTTTAACCTAACCACGTAGTTTTGTTGCTAAGTATGGTTTAGGTTTGTGGCCTGTGCGTTGCTATGAGATGCCAAGGGGCATGACAATTACTTTGAATTTGACGACTTGGGTTGAGAACAGGTTGATGCCTAAGTACAGCCTCATGCTGCTAGAATAAGAAATGTATTAATGTGTACATTTGGTTCAGCCCTGTGTATTTGTACTCTTGAACAAATATAGTTGAATCATTTCAAGAGGCAAATTTTCAGGATATTTTTTTTACTTTTCTGAACATGTTAGGTTCATAATGGGGCCATTGACCAACTTGAGCTCACCTCACACTCCCACTGACACCTGCAACACCCTGCAAATTGGCAGGCGGCAGCGGTCTAATATACTGAGCTGTGAAGTGTTCATAAATCTCTTGCAGCCTCACTAATAGCAGCCTGGAGGCCACTGAAGAGACAAGGCCTCTCCTGATACATAGTTTTTTTTTCACTCACAGAAATAATATCCTTGTTTATTGTATATCCTGCATTTTAAAATAAATATATATAGGATTTTTCAACAAAGGCAGAAAAAAGGAAAAAGAGGAGACTGATAAAATACCAGAAATACTGAGAGCAGTCAAATTGATCCAGTCTTTTGGATAATGACAAATGCAGCACAAAAATCTGACATGATATACTGAAGCAATTTAGAAAAGGTCAAACAATTCCACACAGAAATATCCTGTATACACCTATATATTTTCTTGCCTGTAAAATTAAAGCCTGTTGGTAACCACGAAGTGAAAGTGTGTAACTCTAGATGACCTTGCAGTCACATGGCCGGCAGCACCAACGTGTTAATGAAAGTGACACGTACTCAGCTCAACCTGAAACCCGAGTCTTAAACAAATACATACAAATCACTGCCCCGATGTGTCCAACACCGCCTCCACAGTGCCCGGTCTGAAAGACGACATGGGAAAGAGCAGCTCTCCCTCCGTCCTTACAGGTAAATACACCTGTATATTTATAATTTTATGCAAACATTATATAAATATTGTCACAAAGCCGTTGACATAAAGTTGGAGCGCGCTGACTGCTGGTGCCTCCAGTAGTTTAGAGCGATACACAAAGAGCTCTCTGTGGAGCACGTAAGCATTCACACATGCTCAACACTACGCACTCACACACATACATTGTGTTGGAAACTCGCTGCCATTAACATTTGTAGCCACGTTTACAATTTGCCCAGCAGATATGGCCACAAAGTTTTCATTATATAAACATAAGACTTATGATTTCTCCTCTAAATGTTAAAATATCGCCCGATTCATCTCATGTTTCCCAGGTGGATTTATTTTTATTATTTTTAAAGAATAGTCTGGGTGCGTCAGGGGTCAGGAGTGTGGCACTGAACATGCCATTTTTCCAAACACGAGCTGAATGTGTGTGTGTTAGGGCCCATGTGCTAGTGATTTCACCACTCTCCTCTGTGTATGCTGGGCTGACAGGGGCTGAGGTCTGGGCGGCCTGGTACCAGCACCACCATTGTCAACAGGGGCCCCAAGCAGCTGATACAAAGAAGGTGCGCTGGTTGCTGATTGGTTGTTGTCCTCACTGAGGTGATACTCTTAAACAGCGTGTCATGCTCTCCCCAGACTCAGAAAAGGTTGCGCTGAGGACAACATTAGAAAATATTTGTATGTAAGAAGATTGTTACCAATTTCATGTTTGTCAAATATAAGGCTGTAACCAGCAGCTGGCTAGCTTAGCTTAGCATAAAGACTGGAAACAAGTAGAAACTGCTAGCGTGGTTCTGACCTGAGGTAACAAAATCTGCCTCTTAAGCTCATTCTGCACATAACTTTTCTTTCTACCAAACTACACCCACCAACCGAATCACTGCGCAGATAGAAGTATGCATCTACTGCTAGCTCACCTAGCGCCACTGAGATAGCTAACATTACAGCTCAGCAGAGGAGGACACCATTAAAGTTTACAACCTGTGCTGTCAGAAGCCCCTCCTCCATGAGTAGATGCACGTTTCCCTCTGTGCAGTGATACTGTTTGTGGATGTAGTTTGGTAGAAAGAAAATAGTTCTTCACAAAACCGCTCACAACAAGGTCTGTGGATTATTTTGAGTAAGCGGGTCACGATTTCTGGAAAGAGACATTGTTGATGAGTTTTTAAATGTATTTTTTGAGCACCACAAGCTGAGTGACATCTGGTTCCAGTATGTTTGAGAGAAGGCAGACATCTCTACAGCTGATATCTCCAACACTCAGCAACTCACACCAAAACAATCTAGGCTGATAAATAGCTCTACAGGTATGTTGCATTTTAATGCTGTAGATGTTTAAGGTTGTGCTCATTACAACTCCTTCATACACTGTCAGGTAGTTTAATCAACAGCAATGCATCATATTCTATAACATAATCATGTGTTTGTTGTGCGGCTGTGAGAACCACTCATCTCTAAAAATTCAATTTATCATGGTGTCAGAAAAACAGCCCTGTTTTCAGCTTTGTGATTTTCAAGCTGATCCAAAAGGGTTTTTAAAGAGTTTGATTTAACTTGAGAAGCTACGGAATTATAAAGAAACTTCAGAAACATTCAAAAGCAACGCATATATGGTACATGGTTTTCACTGGACAGGAAATGGATGAAAATTGCAATCTGTAAAGTAAATAAAGCTGTCAGATAAATATAGTGGATTAAAATGTAAAATATTTACCCCTGAGATGCAGTGAAGCAGAAGTATAAACTTGCATAAAACAGAAATAGTCAAGTACAATACCTGAAATGTATATGTAAGTACAGTGCTTGGATGATTAAGTGTAAAAACGCTAATCAATTCCTTTAAATATTTAAATGAACAGAGAGTAAGGTTTAGGGGGAGTTAGTTGCATTTAGCTGTGACGTTTGCAGATTGCAACCAGCTCAAACATTTGGTTAGACTTCCTTCAATGTTCATTGTTCAGGAGGTTTTTACCAGGAGCCGGACAAATCAGTGATTCTGTGACATTGTTTGGCTCATTGCAGACAGTCCGCTAGCCCAATACCTGTTAATGTGTGCCTACTTCTTTTCTGATCCAGCCGTTCAGGAGATCTTTACCGGGGGACGAGTTATCTGTGGAGGTCTCCTGCTCTCCAAAACAAACAGATCTGGCGATAGAAACCAGGAGAAACACTGAATAAAACAGTTCTACCTTAAGAAAATAATCTTACTATAATGGCCAAAGCAAGAACGTTATTGGCCCTTTCTAGAGCCAGTGTTTGGTTTGTTTGCTCTGGGCTGTTGTAGAAATATGGCGATGTGACATAGCAATTTCCGTGGGTGAGGACATGCTCCTTATGTAGATATAAATAGCTAATTTCAAGGTTTCTGACAATATATGCCCCTAAATCCGACACAATGGACCTTTAAAAGTTCACAAACTGATTTAATATCAAAAATGCACTTAAATGCTGGCAGCCCTGAACGCACCGTGTACTCGTCTACACATGTAGTCACTCCATACAAGGAGTCAGTTTTCCTAAACAACCACTACGAGCAGGTGCAGACTCCCTCTTGGACCTCTGGAGTCCAGGATGTTGCTGTCTATCTGGAGGCGTCTCTGCTGTTTGTCTGGCTCATCCAGACAGAATCCACATAAGACCTGTTGTGGCCCATTTGTCTCCTCACCAATCCGTTTCAGGCGGATTCTTCTGGGGTTATGTAAGTCTCTGGGTGTGAAGAAAAAGGAGACTGGAAACTTCTTCAAATCCCAGTGGATGTGCGCGGCGTCATCTGATTAGTGAACGACACGCTGTCGGTCTGGGGAATGTTATGACAGGATCCACATCCTCTTTAGCGCTAAGCAGATGTTCCAAATTATGCTATGAGAAGTATTAATCTTTTTCTACGCAGGGAGGGGAAAGGTGTGAACAGCAACTTCCACTAAAACAGTGGATTTATTATGATAGCTTCAGTGATTCATCTTCTAATAGCTGTTCATACGCAGAGCGCTGACATTTACTCTCTACAGATGTGCACCTGTTTGAATGCACAAATGTTAAACTGAATGGCGTAACACACTGTTCACATACATGTGCACATGACTACAAATATACTCTGTGTTTGTGTGACCTGTTGGATGATTTCTTTAAGTTGATCCAGAGGGGGGCAGTGTCTCAAAAGGCATCAGAATTTACAACACCATCAACTTGAATTCTGTATTCCTCCGTGACATGGATTTAAATCTTGTACAGAATATATCACAAAAATAATGCAAGAAAAGTGATCTTAACTCTTTTAAATCCCACTTTAAAGAACAGACACACTGGACTTCAATAATTGACAACTAAGAGGTGCAAACAGATTGTGTTCCTGCAATAAATAAAATACTTCTCTAATGTGAGAGCCTCAAAAATAAGCTCTCAAAGTGTCACTTTGGGACACTGCTTTTAAAACACAACATGCCTTATTCTGTTACAGAGCAAACACTGATTTTGCAGCTCCTAATTTTTGACGCCTAAGAGGAAATTCGAGCTCTGAATCATACAGTCCTTATTTATGAGGCTTGAGGAAAGACTTTTTTTGCTCAGTTTTTCATTTTAATGACATTGGCAACAGGAGAAGGTCCAAAGAGGCCTGACCTCATCACAGTTAGCAGCTCCCGTGTTCGTGTGGCTCACATTTGCTGTTTTATTGTCCGCCTGTTCTTGGTTCTTGGCTAAACCCGCTCGCACTCACACAAGTGTTCTGAGATCATATTTGGATGTCGGAGTAACAATCCTCTTGAGCCGGGTGATGAGAGTGTACTTGGGAGTTTGCTTTCACGTAAGCCGAATTTCAGCAGTTTTTGGAGTGGTTTTAAGGTTCTTGTTTAGAGCTGTTTGTAGCTCCAATGCCTGAAACCCAAGAAGGTCACCATGCTTTCATTCGGTCATCACTGCAGGTGGTTGTATTTGTGTGTGGAGGCCTGCTGAGATAACATAACAGCCTCCAGTAGATGGTAGTAGTGGGTAACTCTAAACAAGGTTTCAGCACTGCAGAGGGTATTTGGATTAGTTTATTCATTAATCAAGGTAACATGTGATTTAATACTTAAGCTGTTTAAAGGACACCCTGATGCTGTGATACATTAAGGAACATATTTTGGTTAAATTTCTTCCTCCAGGCACCAAACCTAAAAAAACAAAAATGCACTTGTAGTAATTACATAGTACAGTTGCTACACTCGAGGTGATGACAGAGTGGTAATTAGTAAAAAGAAAAATGTGACCCCTGGGTAACTGGGATACTTAATATTTTTGACATACAGTAAGGTGGCATGAGTTCCTCAGTGGAGGATATTAGAAGAGGCCTTAAGTCCCCTCAACTTAGAGTGTGACACATATGAGAAGGTACTTTTCTGGACATTCATCATGCTAAGTCCCTAAGCGCCTGTGTCCACATAGCGTTCTTCTGTGGCAGAAAAGCTGTGGCAGGGGACTGAGAAGTGCTTCATCAAAAACAGCACTCCTTGCGTCTTTCTTAAAGATGCTAGGTTATCAGGGGGCTGACTACACAACTGACAAACTTGTCCAAGATGGCACTGTGTCAGTATGATGATAAAAGCCTAACACTGACCAGCAACATTCAGTGTCCGGCTGATCAGCTCCCAAATGTCAGCTTTTTGTCAGTTTTTGTCCGACATGTCATATGGCCTGGATAGGCCAACAAGCTTCCCCTCCGCTTTCTTGGTCATGCCCTGGATGATTGGCTGCCTGAGAGGAGCAACAGTGACGGCACCAGCGCTTTCCTGGAAATGCAACCACACAAAACAAAAGACAAAAGATGCTAGGTGTAGCACGTTTTCTGGTGGCAGCCACATAAGCTGTGTCCTCGATGGAAAAAGATGCTGTCCCTCAGAAAAAAACAAAAACAAAACTCTGCGTGGGTGCATGGCCTAACTAGACAATTGGAGCACAAGATGAAAGATGATGCAGACGCTGCACTGGACCATCATGGTGAAGAGGGAGCTGAGCCAGAAGGCGAAGCTTCTGATTTACTGGTCCATCTACGTCCCAACCCTCACCTATGGTCATGAGCTCTGAGTAGTGACCAAAAGAATGAGATCGCGAACACAAGTGGCCAAAATGAGTTTCCTCCGAAAGGTGGCTGGGCTTTGCCTCAAAGATAGGGTAAGGAGCTCGGACATTTGAAGGGAGCTCCAAGTAGAGCTGCTGCTCCTTCGCATTGAAAGGGGTCAGTTGAGGTGGTTCGGGCATCTGATCAGGATCCTCCTGGGCGCCTCCCGCTGGAGGTGTTCCAGGCACGTCCCACTGGTAGGAGGCCCCGGGGTAGACCCAGAACATGCTGGAGGGATTACATATCTCATCTGGCCTGGGAACACCTTGGGGTCCTCCAGGAGGAGCTGGAAAGAGTTGCTGAGGAGAGGGACGTCTGGGGTGCTTTGCTTGGCCTGCTGCCCTCACGACCCAGCCCCCGGATAAGTGGATGAAAATGGATGGATGGATGGAGGTTAGCCAACTTACTACCAATAGAATTGTGCAAAAGGCTGTTTCAGTGTGATTGTTGTTTGTTGTGTTGAGTCTTTCTGCCCCCTAGTGGTTGAATTCTTTTCACTGTAGCTCTAACATATTCCCGTTAGCTTGACTCTGTTTGCCACCATTCATTTTGCTTTAAGTCCCAGCATTAATGTCACTACTGGTGAGAACCTTTATGTGAAAATTTTTTAAAAAACTATCGCTTCAAACCTGCATTAAGTGATTTTTTTCGGTGGTTTGGGGGCAGGAGTCACAAGCTATGAACGCAACACTGACATTATGATCTTATAAAGTTGTATAACAAATAGTTGCTACTTGACATTGAGCATATTTATTGCAACATTAGAATTTATATAGAGTCACATATCTGGCCAGCTGGCAAATGTATGCTAGCAAAATCCATAACAGTACACAACCAACTGTTTGTTGTTTGATGTTGCTGGAAAGCTTGTGTACAGTGGGTTTTTAGAGTGTATTTGATGAAAACAGCTGCTTGCTGCTGCTGGAAATGAGGCTGATGAGAGAAGATTGAACAAACCAAAACAGTTCCTGGTCTTTAAACCAAAACAATGAGCTGAAAGACTCTAAAATGCTCTGTAGCACTGATTGGAACTGCAGAGTTTGGTGATAATTATTAATATTAAAAACTGTGATTAGGGAAGCTTTAAGTTCACGAGGAACAAAGTTCAGATATAATTCTATACGCTGTGCTCAGGCTTTGTAGCCGTGGCTCACCTGTGAATGTTCAGATGAAGACCTCTCACTGAAGAGCCCAGTGTTTTCATAAGTTAATGATTTCCTCTTTGAACAAAAACACGCGCACAGGAAAACTGAATTCTTCATACCTGTTATCACGCACCATGCCCCTCAGAGCTTAACTCTGTTCAGGCTCATGTTCTTCCAATTTTCTTTAAAGGCAGCAAATCCAATTGATACCGTTCCTAACTAAGATAAAAGAGCCAGTTGTTTTGGCCTGATGTCATCTCTAACAGTAATGAAATTGTCCCAGTGGGGGGGATCTGGTAAAAGTTTAACACAGATGATATTTATTGACAGTGTATCTGGATGCAAAAAAATTTACTGAACAGATGGCCTTTAATGAAAGAGCAGCCTTTAATAGGTAATATTTAAACATCTTCCTGCCAGATGAATTTTTTTTTAGTCTTTGATGGTGTTTTCTAAATGCCAGCCGTGAGATAAATCAGAAGAAATCTAGTGTTCTGTTCAATAAAATCTTCAGTATAATTCTATTTCTACTTTTACCTTTTCTCCATTTAAGTATTGTTTGCACTGTGTGTGTGCGCATCCCGTGCCGAAATTGTCGACAGGATTGTTTCCAGGAGGTCATAATGAAACGCAGATCATTTCATCGCAGCGTAAACTAATAAAGGAGGACAAACAACAGCTCACGAACATAATCAAACCTGACGACAAGTGACAGCCGAGCATTAGCTGTATTTCACAAAATTAACATTTAACTCTCCACCAGGGCTAAAAGTCACATTTGAAAGGGCTATGAGTAGTTCATGGAAGCGATTATGTGGCTGGCCTGTGGCCCTGTGAAGACCCTAACAGAGACAGGAGGTCAGAGGTCATGCAGACCATTAGCGGCATTATTATGGGGCTTCGCTTCACATTTACATGCTGCAGACAGAACAGAACCAGAGCTAGAGCTGAAACAAAGACAAGATTAGGGCCCTT
Organism: Epinephelus fuscoguttatus; assembly: GCF_011397635.1. NCBI lineage: Eukaryota > Metazoa > Chordata > Actinopteri > Perciformes > Serranidae > Epinephelus > Epinephelus fuscoguttatus. The sequence continues at coordinate 39,628,140 of NC_064761.1, forward strand.
AAAGCCGTCAGGAACCCTCTGCAGCAACATATTATATGTATGCATGTGTTTCTTTAAGAGCATTAGCCACTTGCCATCATTTTCCCCACTTCATTAGAGATGTGTCTCTGCAGAGAGTGAGCCTGATGCGGCAGCTGAATACATACAATTCATCATAATCCAGTTGATCTCTGAGATGTTTGCTGAAGCTTTAGCAAGCTTGATTTCCCTGATAACCCAGTTTGTGGAGGCTTAGACGTGCGGCAGAATGTGTCGGAGAGTAATCTTAGGAAGGAGCGCTGTGAGACGGTTGCTTTAAAGAGTCCAGGGTTGAGTTACAGTTATCAGCTAACAATAGCGCCACATATGATCCTCTCCATCTCTCTCGCCCTGCTGATAATTTAACCAAAATGAGAGGCGTGTTTGCGGTGTCCGTCGTCTCTGTCTGCGTCCCTTTAGGAAGCTAAGAGCTCTGTTTCATATTCATGGGCTGATGGGGGATGGTGTGGTGAGAGGAATTTCACCCGCCTCACTTGTCCACCACTGCTTGTGTATTGTCACACTTTGGAAACGCGCACAAACGGTGTGCACGCACAGACACATCAGCACACAAAGCCCGTGGAATGGTTTGTGACTCTAATGGCCCTTCCTTTGGGGGCACTTTTAATTGTTTGGTCATCGTCTCCATGCTCAGTGTGTCACAGTCAATAAAGCCACATTAGAGGAGACAGGAGGTGAGGGGTGAGGGGGCCGACACAGGGGGTTAGGACCTTGGCGTGGAGAGAATATAAAGCGACTAAACCCTCCCAGAGTGGCATTCTCCGCTATCAGAGCTGTGCGGAGGACGGGCTGTCACTGTGGCCCATTGTGAGGCCAATGACTCATTCTTACTCAGGGTACAACCTTAAAAAGTCCCAGGGATTTCACAAAGTGGGGACAAACCTCTTGGATTTGCTTCAGCTCATGTGTATATGAGCATTTGCATGTGTGTACGCTGATTTTAAATGAGAAAAGGCCACACTGCAGCCCCACAACCATACCCTTCATTTAGCCAACACATAAGTCATGATCAGATATCCTTTACCTCTTGCAAACCATATAATTTTTGGTAACCTTTGCTAATGCGTAGAAAAATAACACAGAGCCTCTCAGGCAGAAAATAAACCAAGCTGAGATTTAATTTGTCTCATATGTTGCAGCAAAGGGCTCTTACATGCATGGCTGCAGCTCCTTATTTGATGTAACTTGCTTTTAAGCCGCTGTCAGTGATAGCCATAACATGTCACCAGAACCTGGTAAGTGTGTGATGGTGACTGCGATAACCCTGTGGCTCAGCCTCAGAGATCCCCGGTCTTAACTGTCACTCTCAGCATCTGCAGACCACCAAGCGAGTCTCTCTGACCTCCCTGCGACCTGCTCCACCTCACTGTCATGAACTCTGCTCACCACACACCCACCTATCTGTCTAATGGAGGCCAGTGTGCCATTCTACCCCACACCTCATACAGTTTTATGTTCATACAGAGTTCTATCCATGTTAAATAATGCAATCGTATCCTCTAACTCTGGATGATGTACAAGATCAAGTATCTTGATTTTTTAGACAAACCCTCCAAAACACATTCATATAAAGAGAGTTTCCGTTCATGTTCACAAACAAGACCTCTGTCTACATCTACTTCCCAGACCTTAAGTCAAAGTTCAGCTGGACTCTGACAGCTGCATCGTCTTGGTAACCTGGTCCTGTAGTATCTGATGAACAAACGTTGCACACTCATGACCTTATCTCTCCCAAATAGACTGACTGGTGAGCCTGTTGGCTTAAGTGCCAACATATGCAGGCAGTTCCATTGAGCGCCAACCTCCAGGGCTAAAAAATGACTCCAACACGTAGTGCCAAAATTGCAGTTCCTCTAATGGCCACTTGAGGCCGGCTCCAGAACCCAAACTTTACAGAAGAAATTGTGTAAATATGTTTACAGCTTGGTAAAAAACACTTTAAGGCTAATTTCCCAATTCATGACAACTGTACGGGGTTATTACAGTTTAAAGTTATGCATAACTAAGTGCGGGGCTGCTTTAGTAACAGTCTGTTGAAGAGTCAGATCCACCCTCTTGTCCAAATATGGTCACCTCCAAATGGAAATGGAAGTCCACAAACCCATATCAACATTATGGTGGCTGCGTCCATTATTTTATACAGTCTATGAGTTCCATGTACCATCCTGTACAATTACCGCAAAAACATGTCATCCATCAGTGGATCAATGCATGTTTACCAACTTAAACTTTGAGGAAGTGGTTAAACATGATAAAACCACACACTATAACAGAACGGTTAAGCCTCACAATCATTACCCAAACAAGTTAATCATTTTCTTTACCAGCTTTCCCGCTATTAAAGATTGATCCCATCTTATTTTGGTCAGGCAGCAGGCAGACAATTCACAGGGCTGACACAGACAAATCCTTCACATTTAAATTCACATTCGACTGTGACATGATTGGTATTTTGCATGAGAAACACAAAACCGAACATGCTGTCTCTCGTTTGAGTCAGATAACTGTATATTGAACTTGAATGTTTGGACGCCATGTCTGGAGCCGAATGTTATGTAACTTGTTTGTTTTTTTAACTATGCTTCCACCAAAACTATTTTTGTTGTGGTTAAATATGTTTCAAGCAATCTTAGTCAATATCAGTGAAAATAAGGACCGGCATTAAAGTCCTGTTGTGTATCAAAGCTGAATTAAAAAATGGCTGGCCCGATGAAAGCACGTATTTGGGTGAAACTATGCATGTATGAGGGTCAAATGTCACTCAGTGAGACTGTGTTGGTGGCCTTACCTTTGCTAAAAACTACAATATATGTGTATTTCCTGTTACATTTATACAGACTATTTTTTATTTACTTTTATTGTACCTGAAAATGGGCTGTTGATGATTATTTGCATGTTACGTTTTGTGAATGAATGCACACTGCCACTAGGAGGCTCTTACTGGGGACTGAATAAAGTGAACACAGACCAGATTATTGGACTTCACTGGTGCCCCTCCCTGCTCTGTGTCTGAGGACAAGTCTCTGTTGGACACATAACTCAGAAGTGGTTCTTGGACATACTGTTCACTCCATATAAATCCTGCTCGTTTTATGAGCCCCTGGTTTACTAAAGCTGTCCCCTTCTCACACACACACTTACAGAAACGCACACACACATGCACAGACACACACACACACAGCCCAGTCAGGTCTCCATTGGGAAGGTCACACACCTCAGCCATATTTTGAGACTTCAGATGTGTCTTTCGGAGTAAAAAAAACACCAGACTGACTCATTGCACAGAAATCTTTTTCTCTTACGTGTGCCTTTGTTATGTGTTACTAAACGCTGTCTAACGCTGTCTTTTCTCATGTGAACTCTGCTGCCCTTTCACACATGTAGAATGCAACAACAGATTGTCCATGTCAGACACATTCTCACCCCCTGAAAATACTCCATCTGGTTCAGGAAGCAGGGCACGACACAAAAAGTTTGCAGTGGAACTAGCACTGTTTTGTTCATATAGCTGCTTCGTAATTTGGTCATAAAAAAACACAGGCTGTTGCCATTCCTTGAAAATGTCTTATGATTTTGGGAATGGCGTTACCGATAGAAGTTCCTGTATCTCATTGTCTCTCCAGTTAGACATTTTTGTTGCTGTCTACATGTAAATGATACTTCTTCCATATTCATTCACCCCAGTTGCATGATAGAAACGTCATTAACATGCCCACTAGCTCGTTGTAAATTCTCTGAACTGACCTCCTCTATTCACACATGGACTAAATCAGACATTTCACAAATTTTGTACTATGGAGCTTGCCAACACCTACAATGCTCTCTTGTACCTTAACAGAGTAGGTCGATTTCCGCAGACTTCCAAAACAACATATATGACTGACCTCACAACAACATATTACCATCCTAACGGTTGCAGTTTTAAACACACCTTTAACGTGATGAAACAGTCACCATTACGCTATAAAAAAATTAGGTTTAGGCAACAAAACTAGGCGGTTAGGTTTAGAAAAAAACGTCATGGTTTGACTTTAAATAAATACTTTTGTTACTAACATAACGTCACATGAAAGACTTTCTTCCCCCGTTAAACTGATTTTTTGGCTAGTTTTTCCTTATTTGTTGTGAGGGTCCAGGGACAGCCCTGAGGCTGAGGCAAGTAGTAATTTGTCTTGACTTGAATACAACACCAGTGTAGCATGCTTCACATACTAGTAGGGCTGGGTCGGTATGAGGAAAAAAAAAAAAACGTTCCGTTTTTTGTAAAAAAAAACAAACAAAAAAAAAAAAACGCATCAAGTCGGTAATGATAAAAAACGACCTTAGGACAACAGAGTGACAGTAACAAGTTGTTTCTTTTATCCCTTACAAATAAATTTTGCAGCTTACTCAATCAGTGCAAACAAGGGTTGCCTCCTTCGTCTGGCTCAAAGCCAAAGTGTTGCCACAGTGTCCATTCGATTTTGTCGAGACTAAATTGTCCACCATTTTCGACTCCCCGTCACTATAACTCCAGGCTACAGTAGAGGCGCATGCGCACTTGCACCTTTTAGCTCAGTCCCCGCCCCACCCCCCTCTCTCCTGCTTGCTGTGCGCTTGGTGAAGAGGCAGTCACAGGTGCTCACATACTCGGGCTTACTATAAGCGGAGCGGACTACGTGTAAAAACGTCCGTGAAAAATCCCTGCGATGTGAAAAATACATGCCGAACAGTCTTTTGTGTGACACTGGTAAGTGGAGCGAAGTCCGCGTGGTCGTGCTCTGCGCGCACAGGGCTTGCAGACGTCCACTTTTACCGGGCGGACCTCCGCGGCGTCCGCTCTGCATACGTTCTGCCCGAGTATGCGGTCCAGTCGGTCTCAAAAAATAAAACCCGGTCCAAGACGGAGTACCGGACTGAACTGGTATTACAGAGAACCAACCTAACCCTACATACTAGTGTACTACGCTATGTTATTAAAAGCCGTCAACATTGACTTTGGGACACTGGTCTCCTGGGTCAAAGTCCTGTGCTTGTTGGACTCACCAACCACCCCTCCCGCCCATCCTATAGGGACTTCTTCCATCTTTATAGACCATTACACCAACATTATCGCTTTTAATACGTCACCTATTTTCCTCCTTTGCACCCCTAAGAATCACTAGGGCCACTAGAGGGCACCATCTTACAATAAAGCTAAGTGTAGTTCGTAATAAGCTGCTTGCACAGTCAACTGACATGGCTGTTTCTTTGTGAGTGCTGGGAGGGTGAAGTCCGTGTAATGTCCTGTTCTGCGTTCTCACATACAGCTCCTCTAGGTATTGTCTAGATAAGTTCAGAGTTGCAGTGCATGTGTGAAAAGGGCTTTAGCTAAACTTTAAAAGTCATGAGAGTCTTACCACATAGTCGCATCGTCACCACGTAAAGCATGCTGACAGATATTTTGCACCAACATGCAAAGTTAGTATTGCACCATGGTTGAAAGTTAGAAGCCACATTTTCAGTTTAGGTCCTTGTCTTGTGTGGCCCACAGTTAAGAACCCTCCTGCCAAAGTAATTTATGATCCTGTTAAGAGAAACACTGCCCAGGATCTTGAAGGCTGAATTTCTGGCCCCAGCGCTGCTACAATATTTCACGATTATCAGGCGATCCCTGGCGGTATCATAAAACACCTCATATTACCACACTTCCCTGTCTGTCTCTGCTGAGGCCTTTTTTTACACCCTCTGTGGTGGGTCACAGTTTAAGACGCTTTCAGGAGGTGATATTTTCTTCCAAAACCCCAAATTGGAGCGTGTCACAAGGCTGTCAGATGTTTTGGTCATTAAAACAGGGAGTCGGCTAAACTGTCCTATTGTTAGTCGTATAGTCTTTTGTTGATACAAAGTGTATTGTTGTTCCAGAGTTGATGCATGTTTTGCTGACAGTAATGCTGATGCAGAAAGAAGGAAGTTAGAAGTCGCAAAGGGACTGCCCACAACAGTGTTTCTCAGAGAAGTGTTTTACTGGCAGGTCTTTCACTAAAGCGTATAATACTGGTGTTGATTTTAGCCGGCTGCAGACGGACTGCAGTTAGCCCAGTCAATGGCACTGTTCAAGGCCTCTCCATCATTCTCTGTGAGCAGAGCTGCAACTTGCTCGTAAAGCTGCCCATAAACTGACACTAACAGAGCCGGCTCTGCCCAGATACATAAAGCATCCAAAGCAACACGCAAACACATTAACGGCACAGTATTAACTACAATTCAAAGCAGCGGCCGTTCTTTCACCTGAAGAGTGCACATGATTAAAGAGGCTTTAAACTGGTAACTGTTTTAACTTCACTGCCTTAAAACTTTATATTAAACTGTCTGTTTAAAAGTTTTGCACTTACAATGTCATTCCTCTAAGAGGTGACCCATGAATCACCCCGAAGTGATTTGACTGAGAGCTCAAAATCAACAGAGTAAAGTGGAGGGCTGAATTAAGACGTGAAGTTTAAGACCTCTTTTGTGAGATGAAATATTATAATCTTCCAGAGTATGGGAGGATTGACCTGTCAAGCCTGCACTACATTGAGCAAGGGCTCAATATTAGCTCAAATAATGACCCGTTCTGAATTAGCTAATCCTGCTATTATCTGAAATAAGAACAACTGGCCAGACTCGGTGACTGCTTGGCTGGGATTCTGTTTTGTGTCTTTGCTTACGGTTTTAATTGTAACAAGCTGAGGGGAGAAAGCAAAAAGACTGAAATCTATTATGCCAATGTCACTTGGGCAAGCATTCCCATCGGAACATCAGAGCAAAAAGAGGTCTTTAGGTGCAGATTCCCACCAGAATGGCACGTCCAGGAAAGCCAAAGGCAGGTCTAAAGAAAAACAACCTCATTTTACTGGAAAATTGTTAAATTGAGAAATCTATGAAGCACAAAGATTGCAATCGAATGAGGCAACAAATGGAGCAGACAAAAGGGGTCAAAGGTTTTTGTTTTTTGCGGTGAATGGAGGCACAGTGACTGAGGGATGAAGACAGAGCAGCATTTAAGGGCCCACAAAGCTGTGCATTTAAATAAACAGGGTTACGTCCTTCTCCTTTGGGCCCAATGAAGTCCATCAAAGAACATGGTAATGCCCCAGTGAATGGACGCAAGGACTCCCAAACTCCCGCCTTTTCACTTCGTGTGAAAGAATGTGACATAATAAACACAACAACCCCCCCACTCATGAAAAACAGACATAAACTAAGCTTTAAACATTTTCTGCCGTGGTTACAGCTTTAAATCATTATCAGGGTTGCCATGTGGGACGTTCAGTGGTTTGCAGATGTTATTATTTGTGGGAAGTCAATAAATAATGTTTTGCCCTTAAGTAGTAAAAACAAAAATACAGGAATCAATATAAATTGCTGAGGGGCAGGAGCACCCCCAACCACAAGGGAAAATGTGTCAATTCTACCATCAATAAATTACGTCTACACAACTTACAGGATTATCAATAATCAGGCTCTGCTCATATATGACTGTGATCCTTTATTCAAGTAAAAGCCACTACGTAAAATGTGCTGCATTCAAAGTTTTAATTAAACCTTAAACCTGCATTTACTGATTTGTTTGGCCACATGGAGGCAGTGCAAAAGGTGGCAAACACAGTATTGACATATTAATAATTTGTTGGTCTTTTTAGTTAATTCAACTTTCGTAACAACTGTATGAGAAGTGAATTTTTCTATATCTCACCCAGTTCCTTTTGATTCAGGCTGAAAGTTACACATAATAAAGGGCAGGACACCTTGAGTGACAGGCAGTCTGCGAGGCATCACCACAGCCTGTGAGTCAAATTCACCCCTCACTCCTCCACAGCTTCACCCTCGTGTCCAAACATGGTCACTTCTGGCTCCAAGAAAACAAAACGGCAACAGCCAAAATGCCAAACTTGATGCTTTAAATTTGTGTCCACAAACAAATAGGTGACGCCATGGTGGTTGCGTCCACCATTTTTACCGAGAGTTCCTGGTCACCTGGAAAATTTAAGTCCAGTATTCATCTCCTTTTGGCTCTTTTTTGGTCTCCACCAACTCCTGAGGAAAATATCTGTCTCTGCAGCTGCTAAATGCTCCTCTAGCTTCACCAGCTAATTACCAACTTTGTCTATCTGCTGGTGCTGAGTGGGTAGTAAACAGCTGTTTTAACAGAGATATTTTGTTGAAAACATTTGCCTGTTGCTGCCAAAACGATGATGAGAGCAGTGAGAGTGAACTAACGTAAAAGTGTGGGCTGTGAAATCAAAACAAAACTAGGTGATGCTAAAACACACCATGGAGCTGACGGAAACTGTAGTCAGGTGATGATTCTCTGTGGGTTTGTCATTACGAGCTATCCCGTCCACATTACTAATAGTCATTTGATCGATTGTTAATATAAAATATTGACAGCTACAGCTTTATGTAAAATATTAGTATAAAGCCCATAAGCAAAATATGTTTGTATATGTTTTTTTTGTGTAAAATCTGAATTTGTAAAGTAATTGGTACTAGCCTATATTTGTCAAAAATGTAGTCGAGTTATTGTTATTTTCCCTTCTGAAATGTAATGTCAAAGAATAAAGTATATCAAAAGGGAAATACGTACAGGACAAGTATTTAAATGTCCCTTCCAGCACTGCTCAAAGGTCAGTGCGTTGAAAACTAAACGTCCTTCACACAGAAAAACATTTGACCAACTTAATCCCACACTCCAAATTGAGCCAGATATCGGCAACAACAGAAGATTTTTATGACCCTGAACAGATGTTATTTTCCTGCTTATTATCTATTTCTGTTTAAGTGAGCATGCACACACACAATTGCACGCAGAAAATCTTGTTTACGATGTCGGCTCAGAGATTGTGGGCCAGTCCGGTCTGGAGACAGGTGTTCCCCGCCAGCTCGGTCCCAGCTGAGCCGCTACATAGATGCAGCTCTTTTGCTCGGCAAAGCATCCACATTCCAACTACTTTTAATTTTACAAGAGCCCAGGGGCCACTAGACGCGCTCTGGCTCTGGATCTATGGCGTCTGGGCCTGGACGTCCTCCATGGACCCCGAGCGTCTCACACTCACATACACTATCCTGTGTAAACACTGCAGGCCCGGCCCAGCAAGGGCCAAATTGGGTGGGAGCGCGGTGCTGCGCTTCCACTCAGACATCTGTTCATTTAACTGTTATCTGCCATCATGCCCTCAGGTCGTCTCATTTGGCAAGCTGCTCTGTTAAGCTGAGAGGACAGGGGGAATTCTATGGTAGGATCGTGTTTGAAAGTTAGCTAACGTTGTATTTGGAAATGAAAGACACACAACTTGCTTGGATTTTTGCTCCCTTTCTAGGGAAAGTGTCAAGGCTCTGTGTCTCTTTCTCCTCTTTCTGCAGACACAGTATCTCGTGCCGCTGGGTGTGAGCCCCCTCTTCCTCCATATAAATGATTAAAACCCTCATTAGCGTTAGGTGATATGGCTGCAGTGGAAAAGGTCTGGGAGAGAGAGACAAAGAGAGAGAGAGAGGCAGGAAAGAAGAGAGGGAAAACATGGAAAAGAAGACAGGGAGTGGACTGGGCAAAGAGAGGGGGATGGCAAGTAAGAGGAGAGGAAAACCCAGATTGGAGTGAGGGAGGGGTGGAAAAAGAATGGGTGGCAGGAAGCAGGAGGGTGGGGAGATCAGTGCAGAGGAGCATAGCGAAAGGAAAGAGAAGATGGCTGAATTAAAAGGATTGAAGTTTGATGGCAAAGGAGGAGAAAGATGAGAAGGCAGGTTTTCACTTTTGATTTCATCCTTTCTTCAAAAAGTCAGCATTTCTACAACAGGATCTGTTTAACTGAATTATTTCCAATGCATCAGAAAGAGTTCATTGTCATTTGGAGCAGAACTCCGGGGGCTTGACCTGTGGATTTGAGTCTTATTACCGAATCATCTCTAATCTGTTGTACAATCCTCCTCTCCAGCCTGTGATTATGAGTGCAACCGTTTCTTAAAGAGCTCCTATTTAAAAGCTGGCACTTTGTGCTGCAGGTTCATTCATCACACAGGGAGGTCCAGTTCAGATGAGCAAATTGAGGTTTATTTGCTCGACTGCTAAAAATCTACAGAACACACTTTTCTAAATAAAGCCTGGTAAACTTTGCCTTCTGCGGTTATGCCTCTTGTAAGTGTGTGTGTGTGTGTGTGTGTGTGTGTGTGTGTGTGTGTGAATGTGAGTGTATGCACATATGCGGGTGGCCTCCATAAAAGCAGATGTTACAGCACAGCGCAGCAATAAATACAACCACTACAGTTTATTCCTTTAATCAGTGATTTACAGCAAAGTACTCTCAGCCAATGACACGGTCGGGTTGCATGAGCAGGAGCTCAGCTTCAGCTGTTATCTTTGGCTCTGATAGTGTATTTATCTACTTCTGGCCAGAAACACCTGAGTGTTAAACATGGTTCCAAGTCCCAGGAGAGATTAGATAAAAAAGTAATGAAGTTAAAAATAAACTCAAACACTTAGATATTGAGACCCAATAAAACGCTACCACTTTACGTACCTTAAAACCACCTGATTCATTCTTTTATTATTCAAACTTTTAAACTTTGTTTGTAATAAATGTCATGTGAGTACAATCTTTTTCTAATGTGAAGGGCAAATAGGTGCTCAGAGTATCTGCTCCTCAAGGGATGATAATGGTGATTTGTTGGTCGACTACACTTTGGTCCAAGCTAACATATCTCAACAACAGCTGGATGGATTGCCATGACATTTTGTCCTGGTATTCATGGTCCTCAGAGGATAAATCCTCTTGCACCACCATGAGGCTAAGATTTTTCTTATGTAATGAATTCTCTTGACAAATAATGGATGGACTGTAGGGTTGTAAATGTTAACAGCATAGACAGATAACAGCATTCTGTCAAATTAAAAACTAGGAAGGCACCATCATGGAACAAAAAAAATATAAACTGGTTTCTGATATTTCTCAAAGGAAAAAAAAAAGCAGTTTAATTTCTGTTCTGAAATTCAGATTGTATGAGCTGTCTGGACACAGTTCTCAACATGGAGGTGGCCGAGCTGGTGGCCAGGAGCTAATGGTGCTAACTTCATAAATAGTGCATAACAATGGCAACAGTGCTGACAGAGCTCATGGTGTTAACCAGGGGGTATCTCCACAGCGTTGTGTCAGCACTAGAGAAAGGTCTGGAATCACTGATTATCATTCAGCAATAAACACTCTGGCTTGTTTGTATTTCTCTAAACCAATCACAATGGACTTGGGCGACACTTAGTCCAGGATGCAGCAATGATGCCCTTCCAAAACAATGTGAGGCATGAAATTGTTTTGGTGGAACATTTGCACGTGGGGGGGGCAAGCACTGACATTATAAAGGCTCTCCAAAAGAAAATGCCCTAAAAAACATTAACAGTGACATGTGAGTGAGCGACTCAACTGTTACTAGGCTTGTCACGATACCAGAATTTCAGTAGTCGATACCAATACTGGTGAATTTCCACAATTCTCAATACTCATTTGATACCACAATAAAAATAAAAAAACAGAACTCATGTATTTCTAAATTCACTACTTTATTAAAACTGTTTCAAACTTTGACTTTAAATCTAAGGCGTCATTTACACCGCAAGCGATCCACAAGCTTTGCAGCAGCACACGTGTATTCAAACCAAAACCGAACAGACTGAACAGTTGGTGGCGGTAGTGCAACGTGTTTGAAAATCTCCAATAAACCCAAAAGAAGATGAAGTGAGTTTGGACCCAAAGCCCAGGGTGGACAGGTTTGCGCCAGTGATTATTCCAACGCTTGGTGAATTAATATTTAGCACTACAAATGGGTAAGTAGTCTTTGTCTGCTTTGTATTACTACTAAACATGAGTTCGCGTGTGTTTTGACCTCTCTCTGCCACCGTAGATGTGGATTTTTTGTTGAATACAGCGACCATTCACTTGCGACTTGCGCAAAAATTCGGTGTCTCTTCTATTTTTGGGCTTGCTCGCGAAAACAGCGCGACTCGAGCAGCGCGTAGAACGGATGTGGTGTGAATGCTCTAACCTGTTAACATGCTCGCCGAAATAAAAACACGAGTAAACAGCGACCATTCGCGAGCACTACGCAAACACATCGCTTGCGGTGTAAATGAGACCCTTTCCACACACGACTCCTACTACCTGACTTTTCGACGAGCCGAGGTGTTGTGGCTCCAGCAGCACTCGTAAAAGCCATTGTTTCTAGCAAAGACGATGGAGAACAGGCGTTCTTCTTCGACGCTTGTCCTCGGCACCGACTGACGCACGTATACTGCTCCCGTCAGTTCCGACAGGAATTGACATGGCCCGCTGAGGGCTAAGTTGTGCTGGTATTTACGGTACCAAGAAAAAAACAAACAAAAAACAAACAGGTAGTGATGTATTTTTTGAGTGTTGGCATCGACTTGGTACCGAAGTATCGGTTCTCATGACAACCCGAACTGTTCCTAGGCATAACCCTAACTGATAAAAAGATTAACATTTTTTATATATACTGTGCCCTAGAGGTACAGCATGAGTGCATTTAGCTCTGGGGGAGCTCACTGGAACCACAGACATTTCAATGATATCATAGAAGCTCGTGAAGTGGAACCGATCAGTACATTAGTGAAGTCAGTCCAAGTTGTGTTCACAGGTTGTTTTATTTGTTGGAGATCTTTACAAGAATTCACCAAAACAACAAAGCAGGCAGGCCTTACTGTGCGATCCAAATCTTTGTCAAACATTGCCACCGTCAGCTTGCAGGTTGTTAGCTTAAAGGCTGTTGTTGTTGTTTACTGTAGAGTAGGGAACTGGAAACAGTAACACACAGATGGCGGAAGAAAGGGAGAATGCTGGCTGAAAGCAGCGGCCCAATGGCAGGTTTATAGCCACAGTCTACATCCAGTGAGTCAGACTAACTGGGGGGAACTGGAGGGTGGGTGCTACGCCTCTGTAACGCCATCATCCCAATATCAGCAGTAACCTTGTATGAGCGCAGTACAAAGTGACGGCAATGAGCTAGCCAGTGGGATACACACATGCACTAACATACATGCACAGCAGGACAGGCTCACCACAGAGAAGCTGAGACTACAACACACACAGGGAGAGTGTAAGTTAATTCTCTGCTCAGGATGCCAGGACTCAACCATATCTTTACCTAGCAACCAGTGGTTTGCTTCTATGTTGATGATCTGATCATCCAATACAGAACCTTTAAATGTCTGCCAAATATCAGCCTAACATGCTGATGTTAACATTTCAGATTTACTGCTTGCTATAATGCTCTTTTGTCAGGCTTTTGTTTTTAAATGGAGTGAACTAGTCCACAGAGCACTCGGTCATGATGTTGATCAGAGTGAAGAGCAAAGGTTGGAAAACAAAGCAGAAACTGGAATGACACTGAGATTGCATGTTTTTCTCCTAGAATAAGTACCTACCTACTTTCTAACGTCTATCAACACACTGATGATAGATTTACTGTCACTAATGACACAGCCTGTATGAGATATGACTCAGCTATGACAGATATGAACACCCATGACACCATTAACCCCAGAGCTGTCATTATGTAAGGCTGGAGGCACACTTTCACATTCGGCATGCCACGGGTAAGGGCATCTCTGTGTCGAGGTCCCTCCCCTCTCTCCACACTTATTACAGCTGAGCACACGCCACTGATAAAGCGCTGGAATGTCTTGTTTAGACCCACGACAGGTCGTCGTTATATGTAGTTGTTAGTGGTATACCACATTATTAATGCCTGTTGATGGCTGCTCACTGTCTCGTAGTCGGGAGCTCGGGGGGTTCTTACATTTCTGTGCTTTCAGAAAAACAGCAGCAATATATTGCATGTGCAGCAAACCAGATGGGGGAAAAGGCAAAAGGCGGTGATGCTATCTAAAATGTGCAGAGTGAGCGATTTCCCGTCTCTTCAATTTTGACAAAGAAAAGCAATTAACAAGCAGTGAGGAGGCTAATACTTCTCATTACAGACCTTTGACAGCCTCGGCGAGGCACCATACAAAAGGAGGAATTACACTGGGGTGAGGAGAAGCAAGAAGTGTGAACCTCATCTATAGCATGTAGCTATTTTAGATCTGTCTATGGACCCACTACAATGTAAATGAACTTGTCTGTGGACTCTCAGCTATCGGCAGAGGACTAACACAATAAAAAAAGACCTATAAAATAAAATGCAATCCAGCACAAAATGCATGTAATAAATACGTCTGTGGACATCTTTAGACACTGTTGTTGTACTGGGTTGCACTGACAGGATGAACGCAGGGATAAAGGGGTAGAAAAATCATGTTCTCACCATATCATGATAGCTTAATTATTACCACATTTTCAGTATTCAGAAATGAACCAACTTGCTAGAAACCATTCAAATACTGTTTAAAAATAATCTGTATACAGCACTTGAACTTTCAAAACTTATCACCACGTGCGCCTGTCTTGGCCTGCTGGCAGTGGCTGGTTATTATGACACATGGAACACCGTTGCCAAATGGAAAAATGCTAAAGTAGGGTGCCAGATGCTCAAGTTTATCATATTTAGAAGAAAACTATCATATTCAATTAAAAAAAATCAGCCTACATATGAAAAATGTACTTAAATGATTTCTCATCGTTTTTTTGTTTTTTCTTTTAAAGCAAGCGGATGTAGCTGTCAGGCATCGATCTTTTACCCCAGCGACGCTTTCCAGCTCCTCCTGAGGCGTTCCTAGACCAGAAGAGATATGTGATCCTTCCAGCGTGTTCTGGGTCTGCCCGGGGCCTCCTACCAGTTGGACGTGCCCAGAACACCTCTGATGGAAGGCGCCCAGGAGGATCCTGATCAGATGCCTGAACCACCTCAACTGACCCCTTCCATGGAGCAGCGGCTCCAGTCCGAGCTCCCTCTGGATGTCAGAGCTCCTCACCCTATCTCTGAGGCTGAGCCCAGCCACCCTTCTGAGGTCACTTAGTCACTCGTGCGACATATTTATGACATACTACGTACATATTTTAACCCCAAACAAACCACAATACAACATGTTTCACCCAAAGACAGCCGTGCATCTCGTACAGACACTAAAGGGTGCATCTCATAAAGATGCTGAGCGGTGCCTTTTTGTTTTGGTAATAGCACACCATGGGGCCTGAGAAAGAGTCGGTATTTGACGAGCTGGAATGAGAAAGTGTTGCAAATACAGGTTTATGTAGGATCTTGATTATGACGGGAAATTAATTGAAATGAGACAGCACGGACTGAAAATAACGCCTATTGTCACTGCCACAAAATGATCATACATTATGGCACTTATGGTATTACTGATTGTACAGTGGGCAAAATCACTGTATAAATATCATAATTATTGTACATCTGACAACGCTGACATGGAATGAGAAACAGCAGCTGGTAGCAATGATGATGTTTACCAATACTATACAGAGTTAGCTTTACAGATAGTGAGACATGAGCTATGAGTGTCCCAAAACATCAACCAACAACACACCTAAAAGCACAGAAGCTTCTTTACACAAGTAACGTTAGCTTTTAAAAACATGCAATGTTAGCATACTGTCTGAACATTTTCCTTTCAACACTTTCAGCATGTCATTCAGAGGGACTGTTTCCAAAAGACCAAGCTGGAAATCTAAGAATGAACCTTCTAGTCAAAAGAAGAATCCGTAATGTTTTCAATAAGACAATCTCTGGCCATGAAGATAAACACATGACAGTGTGCATTAATAGCTGTAATGAAATATCTCTGTTGGTAACAAGTAGCAGGCCTTGTCTGCTGTTTCACCACTGACAGTCTGAACAGCTGCCTCGCTCATTGTCCTGCTGTTGTTCATACAACCACAAACTGCAACAATGGTGAGGCTGAGACCAGAGGAATGTTACACACACACATACACTGTTGCCTGAAAGTGTACACAGAGAAAAGAAGAGAAGTCTTTAGGAGGAAAAAATGTCTCACCTCAGCAACAGGATTGTAAAGTTAAGTTTAGGAGTGCTTTAAAAGGGAAACTGTGTCCTAAAAAGGACCCTTGCCTCTATGTAGAATTTATTGAGACACACCCATGTGTGTCTGTATGAGTTAGTTAGATGAGAAACACAGTGGCAAAAATGCAGCCTTAACATTTTTCGTGGTGCAGTTTGCTGTAAGCTCGGTGACAATCACATTATAGGCCATGGATAACCGAATACAGCATTTAATCCCTAAAAAGTGAGAAAATGACTGGTTAGCTCTGTTCTGATTATAACCTTTCAGTCTGAGGTTTTCACCTTCCCTGCCTCCCTCCAGGACTTTTTGGATTCCTGTCAGACTTCATAAGCAGGATCCCGAGTTCTTTCCAGAGGTCTCTCCAAACTCCAGCTCATTCATCACTGTGATCTCTATTATGCAGCGAGCTCCCTGCCGTGGTCAAGGACCGTGATAACAAGACAGCATAGAAACAGATGTGTGTGAAAGTGAGCCGAGTATACGCTGCAAAATGGAAAAGGTGAGCAAACACCTTTATTTATCACGGGGCTTTTCATGAAGAAAAGGACTTGTGAAGTTTAGGGTTCAAGAAGGAGAAGGGCAATCAATGGTCACGCTGCATAGCTGCAACTTCAGCTAAACTACAATTCTATTCACCTTACCCCCTCCGGATTTGACTCCCAGCACATACAGTATTTAATCACAGAGTAATGACCCTCAGGTTGTCTGTCATCTTTGGTTTGGCACAGTCACGCTTTTCAGGCCAATTCACAGCTGGATATTCCTGGCTCACCTCTTTACCCTCTGCTTAATTTATCTATTTCCTTTGAGAATAAAGGACATCTTTGACTTCACGTAATGAAGAAAACCTCAACTTCTCAACTTGCGCTGTATGAAGTCCTGACTTTTTTTTTTTTTTTTTTTTTTGGCTGATACCTCACAGGGATCCACCAGCTCTGGGACACAGCAGCCACTCGTATTCTCAGGTTGTGTGACCCTATTGTCTCCCTTGTGTTTTCACTGCTGTCAGGAGGGAAGTGTGATAAAGTTGCCTTTTCTTTGCCTGTTTCTATGTTTGACTGTCTCTACAGTCAGCCGGTTGGTCTCCTCCTGCTGCAGGGGGGACTCTGGGCACACAGGCGATTGTTTTACGCGAGGTTACAGGAAGGTCAGATCCAAAATCAATGAGGAAACAGCTCTGCTGCTCTAAACTCTATTTCTGCCAAGCAGGATCCTCTGAGCGGAGCCGGGATATCAGGAACCCCAAATGGGAGGATCGTTAACATGACAGATAGAGGGAAGAGGAGGGATGAGAGGAAGAGAGAGGAGAGCTGTTACTTGTGTGAAACGTGAAACGCACAGGTGTAATGGAAGAATAGCGTTTTCTTGAAAACATTCTTGGTGCTAAGCAGAATTTTATCCTCTGGATCCATTACACGCAATTGAATGTGACAAGTCTATTGCATGTTCAGTTTCATGCGGCCCCACCATTCAAAGTGAGGACAGAACAAAAAAACAACAACACTGCGAGCAGGAAATGACTGAAAGCCACAGAATGCTTGAGCTTTTTAATGGTGAGGCACACTGGTGCTGTAATTGCCAATATCCTGATAAAATGGCACAAATAAATAAAGTGGCAGTACACAAACATTTTAATTTATATTTAAATGTAGTTTAAAGGGGAGGGGGTGTAGCTTCTTTCGGAAGTCATTCAAGTCTGTAGAAAAGCACCACAATGCAATAATGTCCAGTGTCTCTGTGCCTTATAGGAAACCTCAGGGGGCTGCTTTAATGTTTCCTTCCCTCTCTGCTTCCTTGGAGTAGAGCGGATATTACAGATTGGAAGCATATAGCGAGTTTATAAAATCTCACACTGATTATGAGCTGTGTGAGCCCTTGGTTTCAAGTTATTTTGTTCAGTGATGCTGGTCCAGTACATTTAAGTTTGGGACAAAGCATTGAACACTGGGTTTGGTTTCACTGGCTCCAAAATAACAGAGCAGCCTGGTGCTGATTTCCACAACTCAAAAACAACGTTGCCATCTACAGTCATTCATCAGACCTCAAAGCAATAGTCATTTTGGTAAAAACACCTATTTGCTGTCTCACTGAGACCAAGATGAGAAGATTGATACCACTCCCATATGTGTCTGGTGAATATACAGCTAAAGCCAGCAGCCAGTTAGCTTAGCTTAGCTTAGCACAAAGACAAGAAACAGTGGGAAAGAGTTAGCCTGGCTCTTCATAGTCCTTTAGACCTTAACTATAGCAACTGAAATAAAGCTCCAGTATGTTCACCAGCTTGGTGTTAGCATTGTCTGTCTGCCGTTTGGTGCAAGGTATGTGGTGTATATTGAGGTTTTAGAGCTTTCACAGTGAAAACAGCTGACTGCAGCCACTAAACAGCACTATGAGAAGGGTGAAAGTGAATCAAATAGCAAAGGTACAAGAGAGGAGAAAACAAAATAATGAGCTGAAAGATGCTAAAATGCTGTGTAGGGCTGAGGGGAACTGCGGAGTCGGTGATATTTCTCGCATTGTTCATCACTACAAGCCTCCTCTTTCTCAAAGGGTTTCACACAGACTACTGCTGTCGTTGGAGCTCATCGTGAGTTGATGAGATGATTGTTTTTCCCCTCAGCAGAAATTTGTCAAATTTTGAGGCGTGAGGTGGATAACTGATCAGTTGATCTGATCACAGCTGATCAGATGAGACTGACTGATGAATAGCGCTCCTAATGAACGGTCCAGCTCTAGAAATATAAAATAAAATTGTGGCAGCAGATGTTTTAATCATGGTGGGCCGCCACAAAGAAATGAATGAATGGGAAACCCTGGCATTAAATGAAGTAGCCAATTGCCTCTTCCCTACTTATTACCAATTACCAAAATTTGTCCGCAGATAGACAGACATGTAAACACTTTGCAAAACACTCAAAACTGACTGTGTTAGTTCCTGCAACAATTGGTGTTATCATTTTGCCATAACGACACACGCGCACGCACACACACACACACACACACACACACACACAGACTCACAAGACTCACAAAAAAACACCCCACCTGTTGTAACATTGACGCAGCTGGTAAATACCAGTTCTTGCTGCATTATGAGTGGAAAGTACAACAGATTTGAAGTGTCAATACATTTATATACCATGACCAAGGGCAAAGCTTGGCCCCATTCTGCCTTTTTTTCTGAGACATTTAAAGGCCTCCTGGTGTGTAGTGAAGGTGGACCTGACCCACCAGGCTGGACATGAACAGGAGGATGTGTGCTGACATGCATTTAATGTATGAACTCTGCTCATAAATGCCAGTCAGCATCAAAGCGTAGCTACAGTGTGGTGCCAGCCCCACCTGCCTGTCACTCTGAATGGTGTCATTACATGCAGGCTGAAGAAGTTGGAGAATTTGTAAATTGAAGTACACAATTATCCTGACTAAAGATTAAAATCAAGGTTGTACCCTAATGTTACTACAAAAGTTCAATTCTTATTCCAGTATACTCTGAAAAATTGTATGATTACAGATTTTTAAAATGTTTCTAACTGTATCTCACTTTTTTGTTGCCTCAAGTCTTTAAAAGTGTGAAATTTTGCTGTCACACAGTGGAACAAAATGAGATGACATTTTGGGAATAATGCCATCCAAGTGTTTTGAAGTTTCTCTGCGGTAATCCAGACAGCATGCAGATGATTCCTTGAATTTATTCAGCGGTGTTGAGACTGCTCTCGAGAAAACATCAATTACAGTAGATTGTTCTGGTGGCATTTCAGTTTAGTGCGAGTGGTTTGGCTGAACCAGCAAAGCAAAGGCTGCGTGATGCGCGTTTAGTGAGTTCTGACACGGTCCAGATCTCGGTTGATCCTCCTCTATTGAATAAGCACATGTCTTTGGGGACAAGAAGATTGATGCTGCTCCCACTGAACTCTGGGATATCCCTGTCCTTGGCTGGGCAAGATTTCGGGGTTTGCGGGTAATGGGGGGAAACCACTTCCCTTGCTTGTTAAACAAGACCATTAAAAGGCATTATGAGCTGGCCTCTGGAAAGGCTTTTGCGTGTCATTGCTTGCATCTGTTGGAGGGTGTTTCTGGGCTCTCTTGTTTCTTTTGATTATTCCAAAATACAGTAATTCTGCTCCAAAGTGTTAGGGAAGTCAGTGGAAACACTGAGAGACATAGTGGAGAGGAGTCTACCGTGACATGAGACGACACGTCAGACAGTCTAACCTAGGTGAACCATCATAAATGTTCCAACTATCCAACTATCAAAACTGTCTGAGTTTGAGTTCGATAGCAGTCAGCAGTGCTAACCCTAATCATAAAAATATAAGTGCGGGAACTCAACAAACGTCGGGAAGAAATGATCAAAACTGACACGTTTCTAACTTCAAAGCTTCTCCTTGCTAACATGCAGCACATCCCATGATCTGAGCCATCAAAAGCCATGTCAAACCCTCAAACTATAATCACATGTTTTCCAGGTTACACTGTCGGGATTAAGGTTCAAGTGGAGAGGAGGGCTTTGGTGGCTGTTTCTCTAAAGGTCAAAAGCTCTGAACAAAGTCTCATTAGCTTACTGAATTTCTAAATCAATTTTCTCTTTGTGTGTGAAGTCCTTTTTATGTTCTCAGTCACTACTAGTTAGTTTTTAATTTGCATTTTGTTAGTTAAGGCTTGCTGTCATGAGTTAACTGGTTTCTAGAAAGCAGCTGCTGTTTCATCAAATCAAAAACACATCGACTCCATAAAGATGGATTTCACTCGAGTATTACAAGCAACATTTCTTTTAATCATCAGATAAACACAAACATTTTGAATTATTAAAGAAAAACACGAACAGCTGTGGGAGCAATTAAATTAAAGCAATGTTTGACCAAGGCTGAGAAGGAAGAATCCAAAATATTATAGTGATTCAAGTTATGGTTAGCAAAATGTTTCCTTCTCACACATCTTAAACACACAAAGCAACATGAACATCCTAACATTCCTTCATTGTATAATTAAATGACCGCGGCCCACCAGTGGGAATTGTTTTTCCCAAAAATGAAAAAACTATCCCAGGAATCCCAGCAAATTGACTTCTTTTTAAAGTAACTTCAGCTACAGCCAAAACACATTGATCATACTTCAAGCAACATTAAATGCAATGAGGAGAAATATGCATAAACCTACTGGTTCCAGACCTGACAACTTTAGTATAATATTTGGTGGCTGTAATTATTAAGGCATAAGAACACCATTTATGTTAATCAACTAGGGATGTGCAGGCAGGTCTGGGTACAATTACTAGAAAATATCACAAGTCTGGGTGGGTCAAAAAGTGACGAAGCATGTTCCAAGTAAGTTATTCATAATTTATAGTAACACTGCGTGAAACAGTCCACCTTCCACCTTCTCTTTCCTTCTCTCAAACACACACACTTTGGAAACGCAGCAGTGTTCAGTCCTCGTCTATGTTCTTGTCTCTGACAAACGTGCTAGTATGATGCATAAAGTTGGCAGTTTGTGGATCGGAATCAGGTGGTTGATTAACCTAGCCGACAGGTTTGGCCCAACAGATGAGTCTGGTGGGCCAAAATAAACTTATTATTGTGTTTTGCATCAATGCCATGGAGGATGTAAACGATTTCTGTAAAGGACTTGTGTTAAGGTCCAGGACTCACATATTTCTGCAGTGATATATGTATTTTGTCTGATGATAGAGTGTGGATACCCGTCCCGAGCTCGATGGGACCCGTCGGAAACAGGGTCGGGCCAGGTTTGGATAACAAATCAGAAATTTTGCTCGGGTTCTGCCTACTTGACATGCTGCTGTGTTGTGCTATGGCCTATTCAAGTGCTGGACTTTACTTGTTATTTACGTGACAACGCCTGAACGTAACACAGGCCAATAGTTACCTTTCAGGCAGGAGGCGGTAAATATTCAGACTGAACTAATGAAAATGGAGGACGCTAGACAAAACTTGCTATCAGGAAAGTTTAAGCGTCGGGCTCTGGTCGGGTTCGGACTTAAAAATCAGAAAGTCTGTCAGGGTCGGACCGGGCTCGGTTATAACTGTCGGGTCAGAGTCAGTCAGGAAAATGTGGCCTGAACTTTCCTGACTATTTATTTGCTGTTATAAATTTAATGGTGAGTGTACAATGCTGTATTTGGGACTCACAACCCATAAATACTTGCAACTTCATTTCAGATTTCAATGTCAAAACTTAATCCTTCATCAACTTCCTAATCTCATAACATCATTTCTCGTCACACCTGAGTCAATACCACTTATGAGTCTCATGCTGTGACTTGTGTAGTAGCTGCTGTTAGTGTTTTCTCATTTTACATAAAAAGCTCTACATGCTGTGCTGTTTGCTTTGGTCTGATTTAATGATACATTACTCTCAACTTCCTTTACACTCGTGTTATAACAAGGCTCAATTTCAACGACAAACATCTGGTGCAACTGGAATCAAACAGTGGAAAAGATTAATAAGCGTGCGTGCGTGTCGGGCTGTCCCACTGTTTGTGCTCGTGTGTTTAAACGGACAATGCTGATCGATTCCTCCTCCCCAGTTTCCCTCCCCAGTCTAATTACTGGGGAACAGTCTGCCAGACAACCACAAACAAGTGGTGCATGTAACGGCAGTTTATTGATTACAAATACATATGGCTTTGAACTGTGAGCACATTACCACAATATATATATATTTCCTATATTTACTGTTTGATTGTCAGTTCATATTGGAAGTCTTTCCCCTCACTATTTGTTTTATCTGTCCATCAAACAAAGGTCCCATTTTTTATATATTCTGTGACACACTGTGGTTTATAAACTTGGCCGGTGGTATAGATTGACTTGAATTCTTGGACGACTTCTGCACGGGTTTAACCCACCGCTGTGGAAGCTACCAGGAGCCCTGGAACTAAGTTCAAACTGAAGGTCTGGCACACAGTGGAAAAAAAGGGGGTTAATGTGATTAAGGTCGTGTCTGAATAGAGACTTCCCTGTTAGAACTTCCAAGGAGGAGGATTAGATTTGTCATATGCACAGAGGAGCCCTGACTGTGGTTGTGCACACTTCACTGCTCGGGAGGAATCCGTGAAGCGAGTGTCCGTGCTGTTTGGGATGTTCATCGGACAAAGTAATATGAGGGCAGTGTCAGCTGGAGAGGTACTGGGCTCGTTTCCCAGAAATAACACACTCGTGCATGTGGATATTACCAGAATGCTTGTATAAGTGAAAGAAGGCACCAAAACGCAGAAGATGTAATATAATCTGTGCTGCGTAGTTGGACTCCAGTGTGTGAGGGTCATTAAGTATGCATGTTAACACAGAATGAGAATGGCACTGCTTTCTCTCCCTCCTCCTCTCTACTCCAGTATACCATCATTCCAGTGGCAGTGGATGGCCCTCTTATTAGGTCAGCTGAAAGTGGAAAATTAGCACAATTCCCCCAGGCTGGGATTTATCCCACATCTCTTCCAATTAGCTTCCTGAGCTTCTGGAGATAATTGCAGTGTACAGTGCAGAGACAGGAGCTCCCACAACCTCGCTGCTGCTTCTGCTGCTGCTGCATTCCTGTCTCCATTCCACAGACAGTCGAGCACTTCCTCATGGAGAAAGTGAAAAAAAAAAGAAACTTCGGGAACTGAGCGAGTAACTATAGGATCAACATCCCTTCTCTCCTGGTTAATCCAGATTGGAGGCGGACCCATCCCTTGAGCCTGGTTCCGCTAAGTACTTACATACGCTACCAAGAGTTTGGAGTTGGGAGAAGTTTTGCATGTGTTGTCATTTATAGCGCTATCATCTTTAATAACGGGGAGGGATTAGCGCCATCGCCTTTTGATCCTATAATCCGCACTCCTCAAAATCCAAAACTTTATCGGCTTGCTTCTCTGCTGGACCCGCTGATCTGCTGGGAAAGGCAGAAATTGACCTCAAATGAGGCGCTGTCCTGTGAAATCTCCGACAGGTGACAGCAGTAATTCACGGCAGGGAGAACAGTTGGCCTAATGTGGCCATCGGAGATGAGCCTGTTGGCTCATATGAGGCTGTTGTCAAGGGAGATTAAAGGACTTCATAAATATGCCCTTCCATTTTGCGGTGCCGTATATCACTGGGCTGCATTAATCAGCGCTGCCCATCCATAGCGCAGTAATTGCATCTGAAGATGAAAGCCGGGGAACTTCATCTTTCCACCTGTACCATACATCCCATCACGGATTTGTCACATATGATTCATGTCAAATATGGAAACAACACTGCATACATCCTCCTCCCAGCATACATACATGCAAAAAGAGAACAGATAACAACCTTACAGTATCACACAGTGGCACTTAAGTGTAACTTTAGCTCTTACTTAAACAATATGTTGTGGTTTCTAACCCTTTTTGATTAATTAGGTTTTGTCACATTTCCATTATGTTGTTGAAAAATGACAAAGGAGCTAACAGCTTTATTCTTGTTTACAGCACTGGAAAGCAATGAGCCAAAAATTCACTCCATGCAGCCCAAAACAGAGAAAAGAATTAAGGTTCCTCCCTTAATTCTTCCATAGTCCAGCACCAACAGTCAGGACCAGCGATACAACTTGCTCTCTTCATTAACGTGACATGGACTCCCTCCCATCGCGTCCTCACGATTGATGTTCCACTTTCATTTATGGCCCTCCTCTCTCTCCACTGCCATGCTTTACACGGAGAGGGAGCAGGTTCATTTCAGCGTCGGAGAGCAGCGGCTCGTGAGCGCACACTGGAACTAATTAACGAGCCGGGTCTCCGTTTATGTTAAGCAATGTTTGAGAGCGGAGAACGACAGGAACTTAATTACACGGTGTTGGAGACAAGAATAGCCGCCAAAGGTTTCAGTGGAAAAGCGTGCGGGGTTGCAGGAGCTCGCACTGTAGCTCTGCGAGGCTCTGGGCCGAGGCTCGCGTGCGCTGTCACTGAGTGGATATTAAAGTCGTGTGTCACATTGTTTCTCTCTGAGATTTGCGAGTATCGTATTTCTTGTGGGACATGTGCAGGGTGAAGCACATACAGTAGATTTATCCCCCCCTTCTTTTATCATCTACATTCATAAGATGCATGACCAAAGACATTCGCCATTACTTAGCTGTTGACTCCTGGGATAGAAAAAACTGAGGGCTGAAATGAGGGAACCTTTGTTGAATTACAGCCAAAAGACCTGAGACAGATGTGTGTTTGTGTTTATACATTAAAATGTGTGATTAACTGAGTCCCTATGTGCTGACTGTCCACTGGGTGTATTTAAGTGTGTTTCATATTCCTGCATTGTTGACTGCGTGTACAGCAGCTGTGTGATGTATGGGACGTGCAGTGTGTGGCTGTAACATAAAAACGTGATCATTTTTCTCCTGTAATGAGTAGTACAAAGGATAACAATTTGAAATTCACAGTTACTAATCCCAGTGTTTTTGGAGCGCCCTGGCATGAGCAGCAGGACCCCCGTGGGTTACGTGGAATGTGTGTTAACCTAAAGAGGGGGCTGGAGAGGTTGACAGGAAGTGAGAACGAGGTTAGCTCGGGGAGACTTGTAGCGGTCATAAAACAAAGCACGCTCTTTAAATACTTCACTGATAGATTTACAAACTTGAGGCTGGAAAAAGGAAGTGCGGTTTATTTGAGATGCTTTTTTTTTCGTGGTCACAATATACACAAGAAAAATAATGTTAACAATGCGATGGTTCAGTTATAGAGGAGAGAGTGAGACCTTCAGGCCCGTGAAGGAGGAAACTATTAACGGAGGGTCTTATGATGAACTGCAAGCTTGGCTTATGCCCTGAATTCTTTTTTATCTTCTTACACTTTAGCCTCAAAGCTTCACTCCTCCTCCTAGAGCTGTACATTAAAAATGTATGCTACTCTCTGCACTTTTTTTCTTCTTCTGTTGAAGTAATAATCTGCCACATTCTTATAAATTCACAGTAATAGTGGCTCCTAAGAGCTTCCAGATTTGCTGCTGAACACCTCCAGGATGAAGTGGTTACTACATCCTGGAAGTCCTGGGATGTGCATTACATTTATGAGATCAGGAGTAATAACTGGTTTGTGATTGGAGGAAAAAAATGAAGTCAGGAAGTCAATATTTTTGATTTTTCATGCTAAAAGTAAAGAAAAAATTGTATGTTTTTTACGGCTAAAAAGCTGCTGGACAATCAACTACAGGTTATTAAAAAACAGACCCATTTGGGAGCCAGAAAAGAACGCAGAAAACACAGCAATGAGTCGCTAAAAACACCCACATTTGAGGGCTAAAACGCTGCAGATGATACAGTTATGGGTTGCTAAAAACTCCTATATTTGGGGGCTGAAAGGCTTCAGGAAACACAGCGACAAGTCTCTAAAACAACCACATTTGGGGGCTAAAAAGCTGCTGGAAAAACAGCAACAGGTTGCTACAAACCACCCACGTTTAGTGCCTAAAATGATGCAGGAAACACAGTGATGGGCCTCTAAAAACACCCACATTTGGAGGCTAAAAGCCGCTGAAAACACAGCAAAGACTTGCTAAATCTTGACAGGAGTTTTCATATGTTGGTCTTGAGCAGTGGTCTGCAGTGGCCGTTATCTTGGCAGGCATCTTGCCTCTGCCACACACGCCTTGCTAAAACGCCATCCACCATACCCTCCGCCTCCCGATGACAAAGTCAGCTCATATACTATATCACTTTAGAAAAACTGGTACGATACGTATGAAACCTGCAAATGTAACGTATTTGTGGTTTGGAGAAACGTACAATGACAACAAATGTATTCTGCCGACTGGGTTGATGATGAGGGTAACATTTTTCTGAGCACATCAGAGTCTGAGAGTGGATGCTGACAGTTAAAAGTACTCATGGAAACATTTTTTGTAACTTTAACAGTGAATCCAATGAAAAACACTTACACAGGTTTATTTTGAAGATGCTTGGGTTAGATGAGTTATATTCTGTGTAGTAAAACGCTATGTCATTACCATGGTTTATGTTTGGCAATAAAAACTAGACCTGTTCATGGCAAATATGGAATCAGCGGAAGAATGTGGAAAACTCCACTGGGTCACATGGTCTTGTTAGTCCAACACATTTAAACAGCTTGTTATTTATGATGCTGCATTCCAGGGTTTCAGCGCTCACCGGGACCTCACCTGCCTTCTGGGTTCAGCAGGAACCCTCAGACCAGAATGGCTAACCTCTGGCCGTGTGTGACGGACAGAAAGGAAAGAACGCTCTCGCCGGTGACGACAGCTTGGTTGCGTGTGAACGCACGGGGGAAGGGACAACTTGGGCGTGTAAGTACCAGAGACAAAAAAAAGAAGCAAAGTAAGAAAAGAGCACTGTGCTTTAGTTTGGAAAGGGTGGTCAGCCTTTCCTCCTACTTCTCCTCACAATAACCGTTCTGGAGAAGTGGCTGCCAAAGCCGCAGGTCTTACAGAGGAAACCGTGACCAGCTGTGACGCAGCTGCCTACACTTGACACTCCAGCATCACTGAATTATTGCATTCAACGTGGTGTCCTGAACTGGACATCCAAGACTTGATGCTGTTTTTATCTGCGGGATAGATTGGTCTTTATCTACTATCTGCCACCCTTCTACCTTGGCGCTGCGTCACCAGCACGAAACAGTGGGCAGCATTGTTTAGCATTACGTGATCCATGCCCACTTACGGCTGTCAACAGAAAACCACATGGAATTCCCCCGTGCTTTGGTAAATGTCATGTCTGGAAAGGGAAAGCTTTGAGACACGACTTTTACTCTTCTGCAGGCTACTGTGTGGATTTGTTGTTGGGTCGCACTGGATGTGATGTGTATTTTTGTCAACCAGTGATCACTGACCAATCTAATTACACACTAATCAATCAAAGTGTAATGAGTCTGTGCCTGGCCGGGTGTGGCCTGCTCCACCCCTAATCCGCTGCATCTGTTTAAGGGTAATTCCACAACCCCACTTGTTTAACTTCACACACTAAACTTTTACTTCTTTCCCATACGAGCTTTCTATCACACATGTCCTGTGTTTTGGCAGCGAGGAAATAGAGGGTTTTGATCAGCTTTTGATGCAAAGGGAATCTTGAGGTAACACAGACCAGGACATCACAGTACACTACAACTGGACCATATTCATAATCTTTTTCATTTGTGCTTTCATTTCTGAACATTCTTTCCCACGATACTTTTAAAACACTGATCTGTCTTTCCTGTGAAGCGGAGACCCATCCCCCATGAAATGATTCATGAAAAAAAGTGATATCCTTACATGTCTTTAAGCTGCAAGTGAAGCCTGGCAAGGTATATATATCTGAGAACTATGAATGCATTAACCTCATAAAACATCCCAGTTTGGGGGTCAAAGACAAGAAGCCAGTCTTTCCTCCATTTCCAGTCATATATTTCTGATCTTTTCCTACATCCTACAAATCTCCATAAGACAAGCTCTGCGAGGTTCTCTCATGTGCTCTTTTATTTTCCCTTTTCTTTCAACTCCTCTGTGTTGGTGTGGTTCTTTCATGACATTTCCGTAATTAAAGCCAAATGGCATATCCCTCCATTAGCCCCGCAGCTGCTTGCGTTTAATTCCATACAATCAAAGTGTCCTGTTCAGCTGCTTGCTGTCACAGCTACCAAAGCCATTTGTCACAACAGAGATAAAAGAAACATTTACGACCAGTAAAGATATTGCTCATGTTGTTCTACAGAGTTAGGACTTATTTAGGGAAGAGAGACAGACATATAACATTTCAAAAACAGTGGGAGTTACAGATAATGCTTCCATACCCGCAGAAACCACCTCTCACATGAATTTCTAAAGTGCGACGCTGGCGGAGCCACAAAGTGAAGTGTTAGAGTCAAAGCCATCCCTGTTGGGAACTTCAGAAATGAAACCCTGTCAGACACATACGCACGTACAAGAGCTTAACATTTCCAAAGTTGACACTTGTGGAAAAAATACAGCCCAAGTGTTACCTGATATTCTGCACCCCTGTGTCATAGGTTCCTCCAGATGGGCTTTTCTTTCCAAAACCTTGTGACCTTTAGAAAGCGGCAACGGTGTGTGATCCCATGAACACCCCCAAAAGTCAGAGCACAAGCTTGTTTTTGTTTTTGGACCCGTTTCCTTGTGTTTTGACTGGGTTGCATGTGCGCCAACTATGGAGTGAGCTCATACTTTTACATAAATGAACTCATCAGTGAAGCTTATTAAGGCACAGAAAGTGCAGAGAGTGACTGCGTTAGTCCTTCACCAGGATTGTCTTTTCTGCATTTACATGTGCAGAATCACATCTGGTAGCTGAAACAGCATGTTCAGCATCAAGAGGGGTTGCATAATATTGTAAGAATTTTTTTATGCTCTGGTTCTCTCCTTACTTATTTTTTTTTTCTCTAAAACCTCCTGGCCTTGTTACATCGGAGAAATACAAGAATACAGGGGTTATAGGATAAAAAAGCACATCACAGGAGGCCTGTCTCTCAGAAAGAAATACATTTGTTTTCATAAAAGCGCAGTAATATGAAACTTTCCAGCCTCTTAAAACTGTCTGACTGTGGGCAGTTATATTCCACTGGGCAAAACTGTTTCATTTTTTTGGATGCTACTCTTGATTTTTAATGCCATGAGTGAAATGAAGCCAAACTGATTCCATTTCTGGAAAACTTCTTTATTTTGGCCTTTGCCCGTAAAAATGTATTGAAGTTAATATAATCTCTCTACAGTTCTGCTGATAATTTCCAGTAGTGAAGACCCGTTCTGATTGTTGGCCCATTGTACTGGACGCAGTAGGGAAACTATTGGCCAGGCTCGCCCTGTATCCCAGAGACAAGAGGCCTACACACTTCAGCTTGAATTTAGTGCAATCGTTAAACTATTCTGAAGTAATTATGAGCCATTAAATGAAGAGTGGGATTGCCCTGTCGCTGGTGGAGCAAAAAGTCACTCCACATGAAGGTGATTTCAGGAGACGCAGGGGCCTGTGTGCCCTGGCTGCAAGGCCGATGGGGTCCTCCAAGTGTGCAGACCTCACACACACACACACACACACACACACACACACACACACACACACACACACACACACGCTGGAGCTCTGAGGGCTAATGACATGAATGTGCACCAAGGCTGCTTAACATTCAAGCATGGATACATGTACAGTTAAGTGTACACACAACGACATGATAGCACACACACATCGCAGACTAGTATATCATCATCAGAATTTGCGAAGCATGATATTTAGTTCAGTGTCACATTAAGTGAACTCGCTCATCCTTCAGTCTGAATGAAGGCATTAGGCAGCAGCCCAAACACACCACGCAGGGTCTTTATACTCACTGCATTTTAACACTCACACAGAGTATACAAGAAAACGTGGCTCTGAGTTTAAGTGCTGCGAAGATCATGCGGAATAAAAAGAGATAGATGCATGACAAGAGCCGACCAGAAAAATCAAAGATACTCTTCTATTTTTTTCCATGTTACCAGAGAAATATGACTTGGCGGCGGATCAGTCACTAGGTTAAAATTATGCGATTAAAATACAGAGTTAAAATCATGATAATCACAAGAACAGCTACAGAGAGGGCTGGGAAAGAGAAAGCTACCACAGTCACCACACATCATTCCCGCGGTCCTGCTCCTTAACACAAACACACACACACACGCTCACAGTCGCTACACAGAAAAGTGCTGTTAGGTGCTACAGCTCCATGCAAGTGAAAAGGAGCGGAGAGGAAGGCTTCAGCCAGAAACCCCTGCAGTATGACCACACCCTTGTTCCGCAGCCCGATATCTAAAAAGGGATCCATTTTAAAGCTGCTATAATCAGTATTCTTTAATTTAAAGGGATACTTCAACCACAAAATTATCATTTGTATATAAATTACTCACTCTGTAATACGCTGAATTTGTGAGGGAAACTTTGTTTTTCTTGAATGCCTCCACAGTGAATGAAGAATCCAAAAAAAAAAAAACGAACGTTCTTCGTGAATTGAAGCAAACGGGGACCTCGTTTAACAACAGCAAAACTATAACAAAGCATCTGTTTACCAACTCTCATACAACTCCTGCAGTATAACTCAAGTCTCTTGGGCAAGCACATGCATTTGAACACTGCTCGTGCATTTCATGTGCTTACCCAGGCGCGCTACCTGCCCATGCTGAGACAGTTTGCAGTACTGCTGAACTATTTTACACTGCAAGGTTTTATTAAAAAATGTATGTGTTTGGGAAGTACTGAGCGTAAGACTGGATAAATGAGACTTGGATTATACAGCAGGAGTTGTGTGACAGTTTGTAAATTGATGTTTTGATATAGTTTTACTTTTGTTAAACGAGACACATTTTTACTGCAATTCACGAAATTTTTTTTGCCTTTTTTGAATTCTCTATTCACTGTGGAGGCATGCAAGATAAACAAACATAACACAGGGTAAGTCACTGAAAAACAAGTGATCATATTCTGGGTGAAGTACTCCTTTAACAGTGGATTAAATAAATATGTGTAGGGCTGCCCCTTCAAAGTCGGACATTCAAAACGACAGTCGGTGACCCCTAAGGCCTCATTTACACTGCAAGCGATGCATTCGCATAGTGCTCGCGAACGGTTGCTGTTTACTTGTGTTTTCATTTCGGCAAGCATGTTAACAGGTTAGAGCATTCACACCACATCCGTTCTACGTGCTGCTCAAGTCACGCTGCTTTCGCAAGCAAGCCCAAAAATAGAAGAGACACCAATTTTTTGCGCAAGCGAATGGTCGCTGTATTCAACAAAAAATCCACATCTACGGTGGCTGAGAGAGGTCACAACACACGCGAACTCATGTTTAGCAGTAATACAAAGAAGACAAAGACTACTTACCCATTTCTAGTGCTAAATATTAATTCACCAAGCGTTGGAATAATCACTGGCACGTGAACCTGTCCAACCTGGGCTTTGGGTCCAAACTCACTTCTTCTTCTTTGGGGTTTATTGGAGTTTTGCAAACACAGTGCACTACTGCCACCAACTGTTCAGGTGTGGTTTGTATTTTGACGGGACAGCAACAGCCGCTGCGTGACGTGTCTGTTCAGTTTCGGTGTGAATACATGTGTGCTGCCGCTACACCGAACGCATCGCTTGCGGTGTAAATGAGGCCTAAGTCAACTGAGATTGCTTCAAGTTGAGCGACCTTTTTTTTTTTTCCCTTATTTTAGTTTTTGTTAGCCAGAGTGCTGTGCAGTGTGTTTCTGAGGACGTTTTGGTCCCCAGTGGACATGATGCAGCAGCCCAGAGGGAGACACTCTGCACCTTGAGGCTCCTCTGCTCAGAAGTGGCAAATTCACAGCTGACAGCAACTTAACACGGCACAGTCTCTGGCTTTTGTTTGATGTCTAGTGTCGAAAATCGTCAAATATTCATATTGAACAGCTAAATCTGATTTGAGTCAGCTACAGCCTTATGTGTATGTGAAAGGTACAGGCACAGAATTATCATCTATGGAGGTTTAAAGCTTTGTTTTTCAGCTCATTGTTTTAGTTTTCTGGCTTGCAATTTAACTATTTTGGTTCACTCTCACCACTCTCAAAACCCAACTGTCCACTATCTACTCACCACCAAACAGCAGACAGACATAGTTAACAACTGGCTGGTGCACACGGTGGAGCATTTAGCTGCAAAAGAGACAGATATTTCCCCTCAGGGGCTGGTGGAGACCTGAACAAAGCTAAAAAGAGAGTGAGCACATGCCAAGTGGCCAAAACCACAACCCCAAATGAATGATAATGTTGCTCCGGGTCTGCTGGATGTGAAATAGGCTAAGTTTACAATGTCAGAGTTTTGTTCACAGCTTTTTTTCTGCTGCTCCCAAGTGGCCAGACGCTCAGTTATTGCAGCTTTAAAGAAGACATAATTCAACAGAAGGCCCATGACACACACAGAAATATGGTTGAAAAGGTGTTGAAGGTGAGGAAGTGGTCAAACTCACAAAAGCATGACGCTGACTGGCTGGCTGCATGTTTAAATTCATGTGACTCATCTGAAGTGCAGATATAAGCCAAGACAGAAAGTGAAAACTCATAACTGGATCCCATCTTGTGGTTCATGGAGAGCGGCAGCAGCCCAGGCCTCTCAATGAAAACGTCAGAGTCGCTCAACCTCAGTGACATCTGATTTCCCTGTCGCCCCGAGTGTCAGACACGCAGAGGGATAAGCACTTCACTCATTCTGCTTCACCACTCAAAAATGTCCTCTTCTTCTCCCCGTGGAGACGGGGGTCTGGAGTCTGTGCTGCCAGTGCGATCAGCGTGTCCCCGTGCTGACACGACGCTGACCGCAGTGAAGCTGCTCCAGACTACCGGACAGATGTGTTTCATTTGGCTTTATCTGTTGACACATCCTGTCTGCCTTGCATGCGAGGACAGCATTACGCAGCAGCACCGAGGGCAGAGACACCAGACTGAAACCTGAACTCACTGGGGAACATTTTCCTCTGCACTGCCGTCTCACACCAGAGTCAGTAACATCACTAAATTTGGTTGAAAAGTTACATGTCTGGCAACGCTAGAAGCATGACTCCACGCATGGCAATGTCAGTCTGTCAGTGGGGCCACCATTTTGGTCCAGAGTGTAATATTTCCACAACTATTTGATGGATTGCCATGAAATGTTTTGGACATTCATGCTCTCCAGATGAAGAATCCTTGTGACTTGGGCGACCTCTTCAATTGGTTTATGACCAAATACTTGCAAAATTAACAACATGATGATAACACCCTAAACTAAAAGTCTCCATGTAATTAAAAATACTAAGTACTAGTAGTATTTCAACATCCAAATCCCT
The DNA here is from genome assembly GCF_011397635.1 of Epinephelus fuscoguttatus. Lineage (NCBI taxonomy): Eukaryota > Metazoa > Chordata > Actinopteri > Perciformes > Serranidae > Epinephelus > Epinephelus fuscoguttatus. The sequence continues at coordinate 39,661,961 of NC_064761.1, forward strand.
GTCTTTTCTCTTTCTGTAGTTAAAGAGAACAGTTAAAATACTCTGCCTTTCGGGGTGTTTACAAAAGTTCATCCAATCACTTCACCATTTGTGGTCTGTAACAGCTAACAGAGCAATTTGGAGAGAAATAGGACTAGATGTGTGTTTGGATATCAGAGGGCAAAACTTTCGTTTTCATTTACAAACAATGTCAGAGATCTTATTCATTCATCCCTCCCTCGTCCTCCTCCTGATCGAGCGGGCAAGGGAGTTATGTGTGGAGCCAACAGTCTGCTTAGCAGTGGACCACGCTATGGCTCTGTATCGCCCTCAACAACTTTCAACAGTCCAGTTGATTGCAAATTGATTTAAATCCCTCTTGCAACTGTACGCTGCTCAAATATTGTGTTTCACATGGAAATATGTCGCAGTTCAGAAGCTTAAGATGCCCTAAAGTCAGTTTCAAAAGGACTTAAAGTGATCAGAACATCAGCGGTGTCACTGTGATCATGCGAATGTTAGCGTTAGCTCAAAGCACTGTTTGTCTGAAATCATTCCCTACTTTCAATATTGTGCCCAATATTTACACCCTATCACGTTGAGTATCCACCATATCAGTGGTTTCCAACTGGTCCAGTCCCGATTTCTCCTTTGTCATTAGTCATATATATAACTAATATATGGAACAAAAACAATTTCCCCCCGGGGATTAATAAAGTATTCTGAATCTGAAGTATATTCGGCATATTCAGCATCATATATACAGCATCATACTTGGCCATGTTGATGAGCTAGTTTGCCGTCTCTGGTAAGCAGCTGAAAGAAATTCAACAATGGAATTAAAAAAGTAGTATCAATGGCATGTGGCCCACCCTTCTTTCTGCTGACAATCTCACAACACAATGCTCGCATTTTAGGATGCATTCACACCAGGATAGTCTGAGGGACTCAGTTCAGTTGGGTGGGGAATGCCAAACAATGTCACACCTTCATTTGGTTTGGTTCACTTTACACTGCTCTTTTTAAAGTGGACCAAACCACCTGGACAACATCACGCAGTTACAACAGCTGCTCGTTTGGAGGCGGTACTGCCCAAAACAACCAGGCACCTGACCAGGAAGAAAAAAAGTATGAGGAAGGAGAAAACCCGGCTCATCGAGCAAGAGACTACGATGTGTTGCTGTGGTTAAACAGACGCAGAGCGCGGTATTGCAAGGATTTTAAAGTTCTCAGATCACATATATGTCCGTAAATCATACGTATGCACTGTGCTCTATGTCACTTCCTCTGTTTGGTTGGATAGTCCGTTTGCATTTCCACACCAGTTCGAATGAGTGTTCACACCACTCCAAACGAACCGAACTATCTGTGGAAGTGGACAAGTGTTTGTTTAAAGTGGATCAAATAGCGCCAGTGTGAATGCGTCCTTACAGATCTGGAATTTATAGTTGTGCGTCTCTGCATCTCAGTGGTGACGTAAAATGATGAGGATTAGTCAGTGTCCGAGTTATTGCTCACTACAAAGTAAACTACTGAGTGTTATTATACAAGGAGTGGTTAAACAGAGGGAGAGGGAATGGTTTTGGACACAGTCTTGTTTAGACCTCGAGGTTACACATGACAATTGTTTAAAAAGCACTTCGAGGGCAACCTCTAGCTCAACTGATACACTGTGCACCCCAAATTGGCTGAGTCCTCCGAATCGGCCTGGGTTTGATTATAGCCCTTTGCTGCATGTCATCCCTCTCTGTCCCATGTTTCCTCTCTTTTGAAGCTGTCCTATCAATAAAGACAAAAAATATTAAAAGGCATTTCAGTAACTACATTATGTTTCAGTGAGTTAAGACCTTTATCACATTGAGATATAAGCATTAAAATTATTCTGAAACGACAGTTTTACCATAGACATGTAAACACTTTTGCTTTGACTATCTGTAAATGAATGCTTATTGACAACAATACTCAAAAATGTTCCCATTTGTCCTGTGCCGTTTATATAAATCAAATACAATTACATTGCTTGGTAGGACAATGTAAAAACAAGACTAGTATCCAGTCTCATAGTGAAAATCTAGCCTGCTCTTTGTTTTTGGTTCATTTTCATCGTCTTTAATTATGTTCTTTAACTTATTTTCATCACAATCTCTGCGTGATCCTCTGCTCCTCACTGCTCTGTTCTTTTCCACAGAAAAGAAGCTGCCTCGCATATGTATAGATGTCTTGGCAGAACGAGGGCTGACCTACAGTGCTCTGATGTGGTGTAGGGAAGTGACCCGCCCTCCCACACGCACGCCTCCCCTGCTGGTCACTCATGAATATGGCTCTAATTGAATTCACTGGAGACAAACGAGTGTTAATTGGGAGGATAACGATGACCGCAGCCGTCTATTCAGAGGCTGGCCTTCAGAAAGGGGGAGGCCTCCTGCCCACCGCAGGCCTGTTCTTCCCAGCAGGAGGGGGTCTGTGGGGGGCTGAGGGGAGGTCGGGGAGGGGGTGGCTCTACAGTCCTTTGTGCTCCTTTTCTTTGGGAGGAAGCAATAAAGCAATAAAAAGCTTTGGTAGTTGAGTCCTCTGTGCTCTGACTCCCCCTACGCTCCAGTGTGAAAGAGGGGGCCCTGTGACAGATCATAACCGCTAACAACAACTAGGCCTGTGTGTGTGTGTGTGTGTGTGTTTGTGTGTGTGCAGTGATTCATTCACTTTGGATTGTGCTGACATTCCCAACATGGTCACATCCCCACAGCAATATTTCAATATCAAGTATTTAGATGCAAATGCAAAACAGGTACGGCATAAACATATCAATTATTTAACAGGCTCATATGTCATCACCATCCACACGCACACACACACACACACACACACACACACACACACACACACACACACACACACACACACACACACCACTGCATACACATGCGCCAACACAGAGAAATGAATGCCTGACTGTGGATATCAGCTTTCATTTTATACTGTATATGAATCGGCCTGCAGGACCTTCGCCACTGCTTTGGATATTAACTTTGTTTCTTTTATTACAATCCAAAAGTAGTCTATCAATATTTAAAAAGTATGAAGGCAAACATCTTTACACTCACTTGGACTCGTTAAATTTCACTGCTTTGTTATAAATTCTTTATGATATAATATGATCAGAAATGCTTAAATACCGGAAAACACGTGGAAGTAAACAGTTGCAGGCAGCTCTGTTTTATTCATTTCTGTTAAATAAGATAAAGAAAAGGCGTGAAACTCTGAGGCCAATAATTAAAGATATATTAAAAAACAAAAGCGACAGTCATTATCCTTGTTTTTCTTTTGGGCTGCACCTTTGTCTGATTTGATTAAAGTGTCTTGGTTCAGTTGCGTGTTTACTTCCTGGACTGAACTTTTGTTCCTGCTTCCACTTTACAGTAGGAATACTCTGCTTAAAGTGGGGTTGCGCTTCTGCATTTCTTTATTGTCAGCAACATAACTTTTCTCGCACACTTTCACTCACACGCTATCTGCCTTCACCCGGCCAGGTTCTCCAGGCGACTCATAATAGCCCGAATGAGACTACATTACCCAGAAGCAGTACATGACCCAAGTCGTTTCACCTGTTTTTGCTCTCGCCTGGCTGCTTTTCTCTGTCGCTAGCTAATAATCTGCATCAGGTTAAAGTTTGCACATGGAAGCTGCTCCTGCTCACAACATGACACTAACAGGATTTTTTGTCATGTGGAGTCAGGCAGCAACACAACAGATTTCACATCCTATGCAAACACAGTGCTTAAAACAGACCTCGAGCAGCCAAAGCAAGCCAACATTACCACTACTCTTAAGAGTGTTAATGTCACATTTGAGACATTCATGTTCCCCTCAGATTGAATTAAACTTGATCCCTTTAATGCTCTTCAATTTGTCTGATACATTGGTTTATAATAATAATAATAATACATTTTATTTAAAAAGCGCTTTTCAAAATTCTCAAAGTCACTTTACAGAGACAGTTCAAACACATTAAAAAAAACATTTTTCAGCAAAGACATCGAAGACAAAGAGGAATAGTAATGGGAGTGAAAAAACAAATAAATAAGTAAATGAATAAAAGTAGTTAAACATTAAAAGCAGAACGGAACAGGTGAGTTTTGAGTAGTGATTTGAATGAAGGGAGGTCAGTGCAGTCACGGATGAGTTTTGGGAGGGAATTCCAGAGGGTGGGGGCAGCAACGGAGAAGGCTCTGTCCCCCCAGGTTCTGTGCTTGGTCTTGGGGACGGTGAGAAGGTTGGCATTGGAAGAGCGGAGGCTGCAGGAAGGGGTGTAAGGGTGGAGCAGGTCTGTGAGTTAAGAGGGGGCCTGGTTGTGGAGGGCTTTATGGGTGAGTAGGAGGAGTTTGAAGTGGATGCGTTGTGGGACAGGGAGCCAGTGGAGGTTCTGAAGGACAGGGGTGATGTGGTCACAGGTAATTATAAATAATTACCTGTGAAACTGACATTTCCATCAGCCAGCAAATATAAGCAAACTAAAGAACTAAAGTAAAATGGTGAGCATGGTAAACCCAATCAGCATGTTAACGTTTTCCTTGTGAGCTTGTTAGCATGCTGACATTAGCATTCAGCTCAAAGCACCACTGTAAAGCCTCACAGAAGTGCTAGCATGGCTGCAGACCCTTGATCTTGTTTTAATACATTTATGTTGTGAACATCAGAATATTTCTTAAGCCTCTTTCACACTGGACAAAAAACACATTAACTTTCCCATTTAATCAATCTAGCGTTTGTTTATTTATCTATTTTTTTCACAGTTATTAGTAGCTAGCTCTGAAAATGGACAGGCAGAGGGCACTTGCTCTGGCACTGGTTGAAGGTTAGAGGCTGTCAGTAAATAGTTTGTTGGGCACGGGGAAACAGAGATCTGTTTGTGTACTTGAGACCCTAAAAAGAGGGTGGATCACGGGGAGTACCACCAGTTTGTCCAGGAGCTTCACCTCAATAATGGAGGTTTCCAGGCATATTTTAGGATGACAGTCAGTCTGTATAGCTCTAGGTATCCAGCAAGCGCTACCACCAGTTTCTCCTCCATTGTTTACCAACTGTTAACTTGTCGTGACCACCACACAATGGCGGTTTTAGGCGGGGGCCAGCAGGGACCAGTGCCCCCGTAACTCCGAGTCCGGCCCCCCCTGTGGCCCCCCCGCCGAGGAGTCGGAGGGGGAACGCGGAACTAAATCGTCTCAACAGGTTGCCGGTCGGACCACTTAAAGAGGCGCACCCAGTGAATCATGCAGAATACACCACACAAGAAGGAAAAGGGCCTGAGTTTTCTAGTGTTTAGTGTTTCCCATACATTGACTAATTTGCCCTGCCACAGTCTCCAAAAAATGGCCAGATATAAAATGCCTCCAGTAAATGAACGTCACTCTGTAGCGCACCGGCTGGAGCTCCAACTGGGAATTCTGCGGCTCCCCCCTCCCTCCCCCTCACCCTCCCCGGCCTCACCACAGACGTCACTCTCCTAGCGCTAATGTGAGCCTGAGTTGATAGAGCAGACCGCATTTCTAAGCGGAATATTGAGGAATATTGACATCCACTTCGTGAGCATTCTTGAAAACACCCAGAAAACATCAGTAGAGAATTGTGTGGCTGTATTTAAGACAACTCTGAGCCTGCACGGCAACATACAGCACCATTGAGGTAAGCTCTGAAAACTTTTTCCTTTTCATTTGACTCATGCCTGTCACATCATGTTTGTGTAGTGATGTGAAATACGATCCGGAGTTTTCATGGGTCTTTTATTTTGAAAATTGACTGGATACTCTCGTCTTTTCTGCGCCTGACTTCCTGTTTGACTCATTTGGTCTGTGCAAATTGACGCGCCGTCAGAAATAGACCCGGCGCGTAATTTTAGTGGAGCGGAGCGCCGAGCCGCTTCTAGGCCGCGGCTGGTGGAGCAGCTTCTTGAATGGCTGCTATTAGCTCCAGCACCCGCGCCTCGGCCGGATCGCGCACGCCACGGATCCAGTGGGTTGCTATAAATGGGCCTGTCCCAGAGACATTCAACTACCTGAGGGCTTTTGAAATGCTCTGATTCAGGGTGCTGTACTTGCAAATCGAGAGGGAGGGAGGGAGGAAAGCAGTAATTTGTGCCTGTTTGTGTGTAATTTATTTGAATCTCACCTTTTGTTTTCCTTTCGTTTTGCGTATTTTGTATTGTTTTGCGTATCTGGAACTGTACTTGTGAGTGTGAGAATTTTAAAAGAATATTTTGTCTGCACATGATTTTAAATATTAAAATAGCCCTCCAGAGGCAGATCAGTACGTCAGTCATTTTTCTTTTGATTACTGAAATGTTTAACCACTAATACTTGGCCGTATTTTAAGTGTAACCCTTCACCATAACATACAACTAGTGTTTTTATCAGTAAAAATGGAACATTTTTCACACATAAAAAGCACAAAGATGTTGAAATCTAGGCATATTCTGCCATCATAACTTTGCTCTCAGAATTCACCAGATTGATGCCTTTAAATCAAATACAAAATTTTCTCCCGGGGGAGCATGCCCCCGGACCCCCTTACACATATATATATCTTATTGTTCAGACTTAGATATTTGACCATACTTGTATGTGCCCCTGTATCAAAAGGACTGGCCCTAGCTTGGCCCCCCCATTGAAACTGGCCTAGAACCGCCACTGCCACCACAGAAGGCCCACCTCTTAAATAATCCGATTGGACAGTGTGAAAAAAGCAGAGATTATTAAAGAGAAGTAACCAGCATAACATTTTCACTTGCTTACATTCACTATCCTGTTTTCTGACATGTTCATGAGGTCAAAAGTGATACACCGGCAAGAAAAACTGAGAGGCATACTCATCTACTGGCAATGGGAAAGGAGTCTGAAGCCTATTTTAGAGGATTTTCCTACATTTAAAAATGCCTGCTCTAATTTTGGCAAAAAAAGAGTATTTGTATCTTTAATTAAATGTAGAAATTATAAATGTAATACCTAATGATTTTCTATCTTGCTGTTAATACATAAAAATGCTATTTCTCCACCTCGAGCACTGACTGTGATAAAACTTCTCAGAAGTTGTACTGTTCGTGAGCTTGGCCTGTTTTACGTAACTCGTGGCAGTTGGAATTTACTTAAGATGAGGCCAACGTCCGAGCGCACTGTAACAAACTTGGCTTTAAGTATGGCCATTAAGATCATCTTCTTCCAGTTGGCTTTCTGAAAGTAAGTTCTCATCCTTTTCCTCTCCTGTGGGAGCGCAGCAGCACTCAATCACCCCCTGCATGACCCTGGACTATGGCATGAGTTCAAAGCTGCACTCGGCCTCCGCATCACCCAGAAGAGTCTGTCCAATCACCTCTGTGTCCCACTGCCTCCCTCACTGGCATCTGTCTTCTTTCCATATATCACAGGTGAGCGCTGGCCATAAAGGGGATTACTCTGCGGGGAGACTGTGCATCCATTTCCACCATTAAACCGGATTCAGGTGCTGCCTCTTCTGCTCTCTACAGGCATCCAGTGAGTAATGGATACCCCCGTGCCTCTCGCTGCCCTTTCTTATCTACTGTACAGCCTGGAGACGCTCACTGACTCACACAGACAGAAAGACACAGGCACACACTCACTTACTCAAACAGGAACACTTTTAGTTCCCGTCTGGAGGCTTTCTGGAGTTTTATACAGCAGATCAGTGCTCAAAAGAGGTATTTTGGATCGTGACCCGTTATGTGACGGATTGGCCTCTGCACTGTAACACGTCCTTCATCCCCCGTCCTCCAGGGTCTCGTGGAGGCGTAATGTGCTCTCCAGAATTTTGCCATAAAGGCTTTGTGTTTAATCACCACTTTATTTTACAGATCTCTGCTGATTTTTTTTTTCTTTTCGAGTAAGAACTGCAGTCTAACTTTGCTGCTGGTGTCTGTGTGTTGAGTAGCTGTGAACTCTGAGACCATGCTGGACAGCCGATAATGCTTCATTGGTCTCATGGTGCTAAAAGCCCATGTCACAGGGCTGCATCTAAACACAGGAATGATTTTCACGGCTGAGAAGGCAACTCTCCAAAGGAACTTTAGTGGTGGAAGAAGAGATGGAGAAACTGCTGAGTTTGACTATAACTCACAGCGAGCAGAGAGAGCAAGGGAAAAGATACGCCACAGAAAGGATACGGTGTCATCGGATTTCAACCTTTAAGACTGAAGCAAACACATTAAATAAAGTCCTCTGCCAAAAGAAAGACACAGCCAAATCTGAAAGCAGAGAACACTGAAAACACTGAGGATTTTAGAGTATTTCCGTTGAAAAACTAAACTAATTAGTCTTAAATGCAACTACCTTTTAAATAAAGCTTTAGGTATTAATTACAGTCATCAATCATAATCCCAAAAGTCCATTTCTTCTGTCTGTCTCTTTATTTCCGTCTCTCGCCCACTCATTCAATCTGTTTTTCTCTTTGGAATGACTTTGAAATGTTTTCAAGAGGGACTACATATTGCCAACTGTACCTCATTTCATCATCTTCCAAAATCTGCATAAATAAAAGCTATTCCTTTGAGGTATTTTTACAAAATGGGATGTTGACCGTTTCAAAAGTAGCACTTAATCTCAAATTTACAAGTTTTTTCTTTTTCTTTTTTCAAAAGCACTTCTGTTCCAATATTTTTGAGACCTATATTTTTGGCCATGCGGGCGGCATGGCTCTAGGGATGGAAGTTTCAGTTTGTCAGGTCAGTCTACCACTTGGCCTTTTTCTTGCAGTTAAACGAGGACAAGACAGCGATGCTACTCTTTGGCCACCCAAATCATACCACTGTTATTCCCCAGAACCTCAATTACCCTTACGCCTCCACTAGACCACATGCTAGGAGCCTGGGTGTTATATATGATGGCGACTTAATTTTTCACAGGCAGATAAATTCAGTTTTCAGGTCCAGCCTCTTCCCACTCAGAACCATCTCCAAAATTAGGCATCATCCTCTGATCTAGAAGGAGTCACTGATGCATGAATATCACCCAGACTGGACTACTGTAACTCCCTCTACCTAGGCATTTCTCAGGCTACAATCTCCCGTTTACAACTAGTTCAAAACACTGCTGCCTGGTTATTAACAAGGTCCAAGAAACGAGACCACATCACCCCTTATCCTTGCATCCTTACACTGGCTTAAAAATCCTTGTCATTGTCTGTAAGTCTCTCCATGATCTTGCCCCTACATATATCTCAGAACTTCTCACCCCTCACAGCACCACCAGACCGCTCAGATCCACCCACTGTGGCATGTTGGTTGTGCCCTTGGGCCAATCACCCTTCACATCAAATCGAAGAATGCTTGGAGTAATTGACTTTTTTTCCTAAATCTGGGTACAGAAAGGATCAAATGCAGGTATCATTTGACTGGAGAATTTTTGATACAACTTGGCACTGGGTTATTTCGGTCAGTACCTTAAAGGTTTCCAATGCCAATACCCAGCCCGAGTATATATGTAGGTCTGTTTTGTGAAGCACTCTGGTGCAACGCCTGTTATGCTATTTAAAGTGCTATATAAATTAAATAAACTTAAACCAAAGTTAAACTTGGTCCAGGCTGAATATCTTAAGAACTACAGGATAGATTGCCAAGGCATTTTGCACAGATATTTATGTTCTCCATGTTAGCATCACTTTCTCCCATGATAGTCATTAATTAGGGTTTCGACAGCTTAATAAGTATCTCCTCTTCTTTGCTATCATAACATCTTTGATTTACAGCTGCTCTCTCTTTCTCTCTCTCTTGCAAACAAGGTGCCAAATAACACACAAGCATTTTGGCTCTTTGTGTAACTATCCTGTAATGTCGGAGTGAAGTCATAAAAACATCAACAGACAAAAGCCATCACTTTCACAGATAGATGAAGCCAACAACGTTACGTCTCCCATGCCTGAATGAGGCTTTGTTAAATGCTGGACTATAGTGATGTGCTGTGCCAGAATAGTTAGAGGCAATGTGAACTACAGTTGTCTTTCATGTGCTTGTAAAAGCCGCTAGATGCTGTGAATCATCACATTGATCAGGCTACGATAAGAGAGCAGGAATGGAAAATGCTGATGGTACTGACATAATTGTTGTCAGTAACACTCCCTCACCAAAACATTTGCAAAGGCAATAACTTAGAAATCATCTAACCTGTCGCAAGCCTCACCCTGTGTCTGCCTCACAGCAGCAGAGCACTTCACTCCATTCAAACATGTCTGAATGCTTCAAACACAGCCCTCCTCTGTGTAGGTGACTTCAAGAAATTGAGTCAAAGTAATCCAAAACTCAGGTTATGCGAAAGACACTTAACGTAATGGCTAAAATGAAATGCGGTCATCGAGGGCTGCCTGTTAACATGCATCCATCCGTCACATGATGTCATGTCTGTGAGGTTCAACTCGACTGTGGTCCCCAGCATGAAAAAACCTGGGACTTTCTGGATATCCTGCCAGCACTGAATCAAGTGCATTACACCTAAATGTATTCCCACAAAGTATATGTGGTGCATTTTGTGGTGCCCAAAGGTGAACTGAACTGAAGTAGGGAAACTGTGACGGCAGAGATCTGAGCACAACAGGTACAGGGCAGTGAAATAAACCTCTCCCCCAGAGGAGTGCTACCCAGGCCATGTGTTTGACGTGAAATGTTCCAGAAGAGTTAAATTATTCCTGCATGAAACTCAATCTGTTCCCCTACCATCACTCTGGTTTGATCACGTTTGATCCCTGCCTAGTTCAGCCCCAAATCTAAAACAAACATTTTCTTCTTACCTGTGCTATTTACCAATCTAGATTGTTGTGGTGTGAGCTGCCAAGTGTTGGGGATACCAGCTGTAGAGACATCTGCCTTCTCTCCAATATAATGGAACTGGATGACTACGGCACTCAGCTTGTGGTGGTCAAAGCGCCAAAAAAAATACATTTGAAAAATGTATCACTAATGTCTCTTTCCAGAAAGCACAACCCAGCTACTCAAGATAATCCACAGACGAGAGGCACTTGCTCATGAAGCTATTTACTTGTACCAAATACCATAGAATACAGTGCTATGGGCTCTTTACCTTAAATCACACTCTGAGGGCGCAATCACACCAGGATAGTCCAGGGAGTCGGTTCGATTGGGCAGGGAATGCCGAAAAATTTCACACATTCATTTGGTTCACTTTCACACTGCACTTTTTAAAGCAGAACAAACTGCCTGGACAACGTCACATAGTTACAACAGCTGCTTGTTTGGGGGCGGTATTGCCCGAAAAGACCACTGACCAGGAAGAAAAAAAGCATGAGGAAGAAGAAAACCCGGCTCATCGATTGGCCAGGACCGAATACGGAAAACCTTCCCCTTCAGCCGGCTTGGTCAACTCCAATATATAGTCCCCTGACCATATATCAATAAGCGCGTGAGCCTCCTCGCTCCTCCACGTCTGCCCATGAGACATTTTCCAACATTTTCTTTTTTTTTTTTTTTTACCTCTGCTTCTCCCGAATTGCACTGTTGGCTTTGTTTTTTCTACACAAAATGCACTGCACTCTATGTCACTTGCTCTCTTTGGTTCACTTCCTCTCTTTGGTTCGCGGGATAGTGGATTTGCATTTCCCACTTTAAGTGAACTGCACCAGGGTTCACTTGCAAGTGAACTGAGATCCCCAATTTTCAACGGATCAGGGTTCCCTTATTTGGTCCGCACCAGTGTTCGAATGAGCATTCACACCACTCCAAACGAACCGAATTATCCGTGGAAGCGGACCAGGGTTCGTTTAAAGAGGACCAAATAGCACCAGTGTGAATGCGTCCCAATACTAGGCTACCACCTGTGTTACCTTTTAATTTGATATGTCTTGAATTAAAGCTTGTATGACTCACAACTTCCCAGTTTCCCAGCTTAAATTTTGGTAAAATAGTGTGACTGTGTGTTCATTTGATATCAGTCATTTTGGACGAAACATGCCAATAGCTGAATAGTTCATTTTCTAACATGTAACCATTGTCTTAAATGCATACAATGTGGGAATGCTCTGAAGGTACAGTGGTGTAAAGTAAATAGGCTTAAGTAAATTTGCTTAAATACAGTACTTAAGTACAATGTTCAGGTACTTGTGGCCTACTTTACGTGAGTAGTTCCATTTACTGACACTTTTTTCTTCTACTCCTCAACACTTCATAGGCAAATGTTGTAAGCTGGTATTAAATATTCAACAGCTAAACTCCTTTTGCATAAACTTTGCATAAACCACTAAACAATTTATTGGCCCACACAAAAACACAGCAAAAAGCCGTAATAAACACAAATAAAACAACATCAGCAGTAGTTGCAGGAGCAATTCAACACTGCACAATTACTCACCTAACCCAGGGCGAACAGCCCAAAATCCCTCCTCCAACGGCCGCTGGCGGTTTGTATTCGGCCCCAGTGGCAGTGATGAAAGAAAGTCCAACTGCGTCATGGTGGTAAAGTGGAGAAGGGGAATGACCGGAGGCCGCCAAGGTCAGAGGTGTATCAGTGAGTGCGCTCTCTAGGCTCCAGAGCTTACACAAACACTGCTAGCATAACGTTAGCGAAATGCTAACAACTAAGGTTAGCTGAGCAGCAAACTAGTGGCCTACGGAATTAAGAAAAGCTCCCACAAGCACAGTAGACTAAATTCTTGGCCGTAAAACACACTCTTAATAAAATTAGCTGGGCTACTATCGTACGCTGTGTTTACTTTGGTAGCTACATTAAGAGAAACCATAAAATAACGGCTGAGTCGTGGACGCCCTGTCACACACAAACAGTTTGCTGTCCGTACTCTGCCTCTTAGTCCCACCCCTAAACCACCTGTTGACCAATCACAATCTTATAAATGTGACGTCTCTCTCTATGGACCAATCCGAGGCGTATAAACCGAAAACACTATAAACAAACAGGATAGACTGTCACTCCTGTGTCTGGGGATTAAAGGTCCAATGTATAGGATTTAGGAGGATATACTGTCAGAAAGGGAGTATGATATTAAAAACAACATGTCTTCTATAGTGTATAATAACCAGAAAATGATAATTGTTGTGTTTTTGTTACCTCAGAGTAAACAGTTTATGGGGCGCCCACTCTTAAAGGTGAGCTAGTGGGTGCCCAAGGTATAAAGGCTGCGTCCTTCTCACAATGGCCACAGATTCGATTCCAAACCCTGGTCCTTCGCTGCATGTCATCCCCACTCTTTCTCCCCCCTTCACACTGTCAAATAAAGGCATTAACCCCCCCCCCCCGAAACTTTCTTATATCTATATAGGGAGCAGGAAGTAATGATAACTACATACCAAGGATACATACCAAGATGGTGCCTATTCATTCTAATGGAGTTTCTAAAAAAAAGTTTTCGAGCTTTACTTCCACGGTATGCGGCTCACTGAATATGGGCGGTAGTGTTTCACCCACTGGCCCCACCCGCAAGTCACTGCTTGGCTCTTAGACATTACATTGTGATGATGTCACTGCTTTTTAAATCGCTTTTCTTGGCTTGAGGAAAGATTTACAATTATAAAACCACCATGGCTCAAAAAATTAGAATAGAAAGATTCATAATTGACCATGTTTGCAGTTGGAGGTGTCATGTCATCACTTACACAGACATTTCTTTTAGAGAGGAGGTTTTTTTGTGTGGACACTGGCAAAAAAATTGCTGAAAGGTTGAGCAGCTTTCTGCGGGGCCTGGTGCTCATCTACAGAGATTGCCATGCTACACCTCCATGATTCTACAGTAGCCCAGAATGGACAAACCACACACTGGCTCCAGAAAGGCCCAATCGCATTTTCGCACTGACCACTATAGTTAGCAGGCCCTCTGAGTGTTGGAAAAACAGATTTTTTTTTTTTAAGGCGAAGATGCTTTATACAGTATTGTTTTGGCAAGCAAGAGACCTCTGCAGATAATTTGGCTCCCAGTAATAAACCTGTGAACATCTGGATCTCAAGTTATCAGAGAAAAAAGGTGAGAGGCGAAATTAGCATCTCCATCATGCCAAACAGCCTTAAAGAAACACTGATTTGTGATGTGAAACTACTTCATTCAGTGTTTTTTGCTGGTTTAAATCACTGGGTCTGTCTGATTTGGAGAGAAGGAGACCTCTGTAGATAATTCAGCTCCCAGTAAAAAGTCCTGAACAATGATTACAAAAGGAATTCTAACCAGGAGATGTTTCAGCTGGTTGCAATCTACAGTTTTACTGCCACAAAAACCCCTAAATCTTACCCACTGGATCTTTAAACAAATTATTAAAATGTTATACTCTGAAAGTGACATGACTTTTGTAACAGCTGTATGATTTCTACCACTTTGCACATTTGAACTTCAGGGATTTACCCAGGAGTTACACCTGTGACAATGTGAGTTGTAAACATTAATGGTGTCCTCCTTGGCTGAGCTCATTCAGTGGTGCTCGATGAGCCAGCTGTAGAAAGTCAAACCAAAACAGCGACTACGGGTAAGAGGAAAAATATGTAGTTTAGATTTTGAAGTGAGGTGGTCAATCAGGACTGCTGTTTCCCCTCTGTACATTCCTGCATCACAAGTAAACAGCCATAGTTATGTACATCTGCTTGTACTGGAGCAGAAAATCTTTGATGACTGAAATAAAAAGCACCAGACATTGTCTCTCGGGGGCTCTTATTATTCATCAAAGACCTCCAGCAGAACCATGACCTTGCTTGAACAATGCTGCTTCTGGGAGCTTGTCTGAACACCTGAAATAGCAGGCAGAGTACAGAAATGGGAAATTCCCATCTCGTCAGAAAGGCATGGTGATGTATCCCGAGGGTTGCAGGGAGCACCTCCTAGCTTGTAATTACTGGACTGGAATATGTAGTTGGTTGCACTGCTCAGACCCCACACACTGCATCAGTGTCACCACAGAGATGAGAGAAGGAGACATTTATTGTGAATGACAAATGAGGGAAGTATTTGTAAGGTAGCTGCTTAGTGTGAAGGGAAATGGATGTGACTGCATGTTATATTCATGAGTGTGCCTTACATTTGTTGCTAAAGAGCAACACAAGTGTCATTCAGAGTTACAATATGTACATTCTCCCCAGTAATACAAACCATATGTATGGTGATTTAATTTAGTTTTTTCTTTCTAAAATACACTAGGGAACAAATCAAGCTTGAAATATACAGCTTGTTATTGTTATTTTACATATTTACCTTACTGTGAAAGACAAAAGAAATACCCAATATTAAAACTGAACTGAAAGTAAAATTGAATTTGCTTAGAAATCAGTACTGTATAATAATTTATCCACGTATCCTAAAGTCAACAGCCCGTGCAAGAGCTTATCTCCAGGTCAGAAAACTGAAACCAAAACCTGCACTCTTTCTAATGGCCAGCAGGGGGCAACTTCAATGGCTGCAAAAAGAAGTCTGAGAAAATGACTGTGTGTCTCATTTGATTTATCATCTCAGTAAACATTTTCCTAAAGAGTTTATGGTTTTAATCGCTAGTTTAAGTTCTTTTTCAATACAACGTGACGTTTGTTTTGTAAATTATGGTTCCATTTAGAGTGAAGCCCAGTTCAGACCAAAGATTCACGACGAGACAAAAACGTTTTAGAACGTCACAGAGAAAAGTTGCAGCGGTGTGAATTTGCTGTCTGAGCTCGACTCAAGCTGGCTGATGGTGTCACCTGCGACTCAGCTGGTCTAATCACCGACAGGTGGTTTTAGAACGTAAGGCACGTTGCCTGTTTCTAAAGCATAATGACGCCTTGCAAATAGTTGCATGTTTCAACTCGTCTCATCGTGAATCTTTGCTCTGAAGTGGGCTTAAAATAGATGATAAAGCTGGGTGTGCTTTAAGGCATGGCTACTTTGCGACTGTCACCACCAAGGGTTCCTCCCCGGGTTCTCGGTCAACTCCTCCACAGCTCCAACCTCTCATCCAAATATGGTGACGACCAAAATGCCAGACTCGGGGCTTTAAAACGGTAGTCAACAAGCAAATGGGTGATGTCATGGTGGCTACATTCACGTCTTTGATACAGTCTGTGAGCACACCACAAAGGTGACAGCACGTCTCCTTACAACACTAAGCCTTTGTCATGCAAAACTATTGTCACAGTTGAATCTGTGTGCGATAAAAACTTTATGTTATTGTTGTGAAAGTTGAGATTAAAATCAGTTGATATAAACATGCTGATCTAGATCAGTGGTTGTCAACCTTTAGAGGTCAAGGACTCCTCAGTTGATACACATTAGGTCATTGACCCCAGTTTCATAAGGCTTTACTTCAGGGACCTCCATCTGAGAAGATTTTGGTTGTTGAGGAGATAGTCATGGAGGAAGTGAAATCCATGATCAGAATAGTTACTCTCATAACTCTTTCTCACATTAAGCTCACTCCTACAGTGAATTGAATAGTGAAAATAACCAATTCCAGCGTCATACTTGCATTCGGCCATGTCATCGAGCTAGTTTGCTGATTCTGTCAAGTAGCTCTCCATTAGTCATTAACTCTACAGCAAGAAACAGCACTTCAAAATAAAAGCTCTGTGCTGGAAATTCATTGTACTTCAAAAGTGTGTTTTTCACTAACTTGACCTGTTCGTGAGTCACTTGCAGTCTATTCAGAGCGGACCTGAAACCCACTTTTGGACCATGAAACATCAGTTGGGAACTACTGCCCTAGAGGACCCTTGGGGGTCCCCAGACCTGTGGTTGAGAACAACTGGCCTAGATGAGTGTGCATGTGTTTCAGTTTATTAGTCTATGGCTAAATATAAAGAAAGAGGAAAAGAGGAAACAGAAGGAAGCAGGGAGAAAACAAATGATGTCAAAGGAAAATTTATTGGAGAAAAAAGTTAGATACACATTTGTAGTTATATTTTGTTAGTTGACATCTAAAACTGTGTGTACTATTAAGGTTTATTCTGGTCATAAATAAATGCTTTCACACTGTCAAGAATGAATGGTGACAAAGTGGTTTTATAGAAGAGAGGAAAACAATCACCACCTGTCTTCAACTATGTCGACTAAGTGCAGACACTAGCAGGAATAGCCCAAATGTAAAGCAGAGGGGAAACTGCTACAATACACACAAACTGGAAAAGGAATTTGAAGTACGTACACAATGATACTGCCTTTGACTTTAGGAGCACGTGGAAGTTTAGTTAGCGACGACAGGAGCTGTGTTTGTGTATCTTACTCTGACTCAGGGCCAGACAGCAGGGACACAGGGCACCTCGTGACATGTATGAGAGGTGACTGGATGACAGACGCTAACGGCGGGACCTTGTGTAAACACGCCCATTGAAGACAGTGTCAATCAACACCCCAGATTAGAACTCAGGCTATTAGTCAAGTCAGAAATCCTTCATCTCTCCTTCAACAGAACTTCAGCACACTAATTGAAGTGCCGGCGGACTGAATTGACCTGCAGACAACAAAGCGATAACTCTGAATTATGACAGATAATCAGAGACACTGGTGATGTAAAGCCGAAATAACTTTGAGATAAAAGTTTTAACGAGAAAGCACTCAGTGAAGAGCAGACCAAGGCCAAATAGTTAGCCTTTACTTTCACAGCCATTATTGCTTTGGGTGGAGGGCAGAATATTTGTGCAAGGATAGCTATAGTTTGGGCTGACGGTGGCACCACAGCAAACATCGCAGGGTCACCTAAACCAACACACTTATTTTAGACAAGGCCCTGAATGTGTCCGCCAAGTTTCGTCACAGTGGGGAAAACACAAACACCTCCAACTGTTTGACCCAGGAGCGTTCAGTCCAAGATGGTTAGCGCCACCCGTAAGTGCTTTGTTAACAAGTGAAATCAGATACAAATGTAGTGTTTAGCTCCTTTAAAATTAACTGAAGGTTGTATTAGTGATTATACTGGATGTTATTTTGATTAAACTGCTAGTGATGGTGGGTTGCTGCCATTCTGCCACAGGTTTTCGACATTAATGTAGTTCTTTTCACCAAGTGGGAGATATTGTTGGATTGTTCAGACTCTGAATTACAATTCGGAGACTGACATTTCTTCTGACTTGGCTGCATGAGCAGTGAGAGCAGGGACAAAAGTATCAGGGAGACGATTGCAACACTTTTCTTTGTTATACAAAAGTCATGAACTTGCCAGGAAGTCCACAGGATGTACACCCCCTACTGTTAAGCTAACAGCCAAAAATTCACCCGATCCGATCAGTTTTGCCGGAGTTACTATAGAAAAACTGATTTTCACTCACTGAGTAAAAAATAGACGACTGAAGTGTTTTCCATGTTTAAGGTAATTTTTATTTTTTGAAGACTGCATGTGTATATCATCTGTAAGACATATCTGTATGCTAAGTATCAGTAAAGGTTTGATTTATCATGCTAGCCTATGTTGGATGCTAGCCAGGGTAAAGTTGACAGAGACAGGGGAGGGACGAAAGTAATATGATTGTGCTGGCTGGTTTGCTTAAGCCTCGTTTCCACCAAACACTTTCGGTGCGGCACCTTTAGAACCAAAGTAACCCTTCAGACATGGTACCTAGACCCTAGCGTATACACTGCAAACAGTACTCTTAAATGTGGGCGGGGTTGTTGTCACTCACTGTTCCATCCAGCACTCACTGTATGTCCTCCTTTATCAGTCTGCACTTGTTTATCGTCCACAGAACGAGGCTGCATGCCGACATTTTCAGAACAAGATAAGACAGGCTGCAGTGAGAGTCTCTCTCCAGGGGATATTTAAAAATAGTGGGTTTGTGTATTTAGTCCTTCTCAGGCAAGCTCAGGGGTTTAGTGTTGCTGTAGCCCAACGGATTGACACTCCGCAACGCTTTTTTTTTCTCTGAGTGAGGATTAGAATTAAGATTAAAAGAAAAAGAGAGAGATTAATATATATTTTTATACGCTTGAAGATCCACTCATTACTAAAAGTGTATGTCATATAAAAACTAAAGTGATGGTCAAAGTTGTCACAGTGACATTTAAGGTGTGCTGATGGATTCACGTTGTCAGCTCATACATTGAGTAACATAACAGGTAAACATTCCACCTTAAAAGTCACCGGCAGTCGGCCCAGTGAATTAAGTTATTTTTCTCAGACTCCAGCTGCTGTGAGAGGCAGCAAAACATCCTTTCATTTTATAGTTACAGTTTACTAATAAAACTCTCCACAGTATGAACAGTGGTTACATGAGCCTCAAAATCAGACACAACTCAGCCCTGAGCAGAGTGACCGTCCTCTACTGACCAATCAGACTGCAGTGTTCACAGCTCCAGGTATGTCACCTGGATCCAGATACCAGATCTGTGTGCTAGGTACCCCAACAGAGGGGGGAGCAAACATGGGGACGGTACAGAACGATTCCAATGTTACCATCCACAACTTTTCACAGTGGAACTGAACTGAACTGTGCTGTACTGCCCGGGGGAAATGGGGCTTGATTCTCGCTCACTGAGATCCAGGCTGCCAAAACCAGGTGGTTTTTCTTTTTTTATAATGGTGCCAAGACTTTCCTCTGTTAGGAGCCTGGCAGCCATGGAGGATAGACTGAATGAATGAATTACCATTCAGTACCTTTGTAGAGCAGTCATGGTTGTCTCTGATACTAAAAGAAGACGAAGCCTACAGCTTGGAACTGCTGTACTCTATTATTACTGAATCAAATGATTGAGAAAGAGAGGATGGAGATGATGTCATCTTACAGAAGAGGTGATTCTCTCATCTTGTCACACATCACATCCACCAGAGTTTATACAACCTCCATGCTTTTGTTTTTCTGGGCATTTCCCATGTGTGAGAGTTACGCTGCATTTCAACCCTCATTTTTGTTGCAGTAGTTCAATGTGACTGCTAGATTAGATGGATTGAATGTGCTGCTATAAAATCACACTGGTGGTTGTAGACAGGCTTTATCTTGTTTATGTCAGAGCAATGTGGTGTTCATAACCTCTGCAATTGTCAGCAGGGTGATGTTTGTTAGGACAAGGGACTCAAAACATTCACGTTCAGACGGGTGCACTACAAAACCACCATGTGGATGATGTCATCGCAGCAACCACAACCACAAGAGATATCTTTGTCTGCGCAAACCAAATGATAGGAAGAGGTTAGCCTAGTCAGATTTATCTACACTATTTTGATTTTCATGGAAAACAAAGATGGTTTGGGAGCATAAACTCACAGCAGGTATGTCAGACGTACATAAACAGGACACACATGTACACAGTATGAAAATACATTATAATCCAGATGCATTACAATGGCATCTCAGGCTAAAAGTCCACATGTGATTCTTATTGTCAGATCCCACAATTCTGTCTCAGAGATCCTTTTTCCCTTGTAAACCTACAGTTGGCACTTTGGTACATTTTTGCACAAAGTGAAATCACCCATTTTATATCTTCAAGGTCGCACTCCTGCAAAACTTGTAAATGAAACCTCTCTCTGTGGAGGAGTTTACTGTGTAACTCAACGATTTGCTGAAGGAGCCAATAAGGGTTTGACATCTTTCTTAACAGCTTCATCTGAGACAGAAACACTGTGAGAAGCTGACTGAACAGTTTAAGAAACAGGATCTCAGATGGAAACAGGAACACAGTTGTCTTATATTTGGTGTGTTTAACAGACAAGTGGGGGCTGTATAGCTTGGCATTTATTGTTCCTTTAACAGACAGTATCAGATTTTTCTAGCTTATATGAATACAATACAACCATGACCACTGGAACACTGAGTCACTGTAATGTTCCTGTCCATGTTGGCTGTAAAGATCCCTTGATGTGACTCCACTGTGCAATAAAAGACACAGTTCTCTTTTTGTGTGAAACTTCACTCTTAAATTCATCTGACGTTAACATGAGGCTTCAGAAGTCTGAACTCCCCAAATGAACTCATCTTCCAAGCGCACAGTCTCAGTACAAGATTCCCACTGTAGACATCTGAATTTAGCTGACTCTGGTATTCTACATTGGTT
The DNA here is from genome assembly GCF_011397635.1 of Epinephelus fuscoguttatus. Taxonomy (NCBI): domain Eukaryota; kingdom Metazoa; phylum Chordata; class Actinopteri; order Perciformes; family Serranidae; genus Epinephelus; species Epinephelus fuscoguttatus. The sequence continues at coordinate 39,682,889 of NC_064761.1, forward strand.
ACAAGATTTACATCAAGCAAATTTGTCTAATTAGAGAGAAGTGGCTGTTGAAGATGTTTGCCCATTTTCAGAATGCATTTATTTTTAAGCCATGCTAACAGCACTAGTGATGGCAGTGTCTGTTGATCTGTGGGTCGGTCCATCACTTTGGTCCAGATTGTAACGTCTCAACTATTGAATGGACATTCATGTGCCTCACATCCCACAATTCCCACTCACTTGTACTTTGTTTTTATTGCAAATTAGCAAACATTAGCATGCTAACCTGCTAATCTAAGAAGGTAAACATCAATGGTAGTTCAGACCAAAACAAAAAGTTACAGTTATGAGTCTGAAGGTTTATAAGATGTCAGAACAGTCTTTTGATGACAGAATTTGACAACTCATTCAAATGAATGGCTAATATCATGCAGAAAGACATTATCATAACTTTCCAGTATGGTGAAGGCCTGAAGGCCTGCCCAACTCCCGCCCCACTCTGTCTCTGACTGGCTAGTACTTGTTGCCTTTGTTGGTTGGGTCAGGCAAGCAAAGTGATATTGGTTAGGGTTAAAATATCAGGTAAGCCGATCAGAGGCAGAGAAGGGCAGGTCATACCTTCGCCACAGTAGGTAAGTCCAATAACTAATTAGTAGGAAGTGTGACTTTAAGTAATTTCCATATGCGAGTATTAAATTATTAGAGAGCACTCAAGTATAACCAAAAAACAGAAAACAAGTGCAATTTAAAATTTATTTATATTAAGCTATCAATTTAACGTTAACACAAGAAAAAGAAGCAAACTCTCTGTTGTTGCCATTACATTGGTTAGACCTGATGCTGAATCGTCGCCTCCAAGCTGCTCTCCTTCTGGTGATTTCAATGTCTGCCCAGTTTGCAGGGGCTAACACAGCAACAACAGCTAACATCCGTGCTGTTAAACGGTCCCAACAAACCCACAGCAACACTGTAATGAGCATGTGATTGTGACAGTTAGCCCTGCCTTACCAACGGTTTCCCGCACAGAGCTCACACTCCAGCAGCAGTTGTCTCCTAATGTCTCATGATTAACAGAGAGAGTGACAGTGACAGTATGACAATATTTTACTCATTTTAAACGGTAAGGAAAAAAATATATGAGCTGTGTTCACATGTGGATGGTTGGGTTACTGATTACTTGATATGCTGAACGAATACTGACATTCAAAGTGAGTACTCGAGTTGGCCTACTCGTGCCCATCCCTACTTTAGCCCATCCCTAATTAGCCACGTGCTTCTGTTTGGAGATTGTGTTTCCAGAGAAACATCACTACAGAGCTATCAGACAAATGAGCTTTCGGTCTAATGGGACATTTTTCAGACTATTGGGATTTCAGATTCATGAGCCATTGGAACAATAGCATGACACCTTCAAAGCAATGTTGTGTGCAAGTATGGCCTCACAGAGTACTCAGCGTTTTTTTTTTTTTTTGTAGCAACACTCTGCTTCTGTCTATCACAGTTCCATACATTCCTGGGTGCTGTGTTGGTCATGCGGGGGTTAAATGCCTTGCCCAAGAGCACCTCATCAGCAGTCATGGAGGGAGGGGAGAGAGTTACTCATTCACTTTCTGCAGCCAAATTTCCCCAGCCAGAGTGGATTACAGTGCCAGCCTGAAACAGCTCCTCAGTGCAGCACTGCTGGCATGCGACCACGTACATTCATACACAAACACTGACATTCCTGAGCCTCTGGAGGTTCCTCTCTCCTCCTCTACACGCTGAACTGCGATATATGATCCAGTGCTTATTAAACAGAGCTTACTTGTAATTAAGCCTCCCAGATGGGTTTTGCTAGAGGTTCACTTTAAGCCTCTCTTGCTGTCTGTCGCCATAAAAGCGATGAGTGAAGAGTAATAGGTTTCATAATGTGACATAGAAAAATGACAGACTGTTGAGAAACTGGAGGTGGCTGTGAGAGCGTGTGCTCAAAAAATGAAGTAAAGCAAACATTTCTTGTTTAGTCCTCAGTTAGCGTCAGTAATCACTGTCCTGAACTTCCCCCTGCAGTGGCACAGTATGTAAGAAATGCTGCTGCAAGTGAAAGTCCAACTCAAAAATGGTTACACAATATAATGATAGCATTGTGTGCACAATAAAGTATGAAAAGGGAAACCTAAAACATTGTGGGTGAGGATAGAAATACCTTCCCCCATCACTTTATTCATACAAAGTGTAGTCAGGATCTCCAAAGTCATTATGCAATAAAACTGGGAATGAGATAAACGTTTCACTCTGACTTATCACTGTCTTTTGTTTGACTCAACCACAAAAGAGATTCTGCACGGCATTCTTCTGTAACGGTAAACAAAATCTGACAACAAGCAACATGAAGAGCAAGGCAGAACAGCCTGGACATGATGTAGCATGTGGAGGTGCACAGCTGTGCAGGGAGGCAGGATGCCAGGTGTCCAGCAGGAGAGCGGTCCAGGATCCTGACGGCTCCCTCTGATGCATGTGTAGGCCTCCGACACCTCGCTGTGGACCTGCGCAGCGCTAACGGCTTTTACAGAAACATCTGGCAGGCGACAGGTCTTATTCTCCACTTTCTTGCCAATTAGTGTTCCTCTGCACTCCTCTGCGTTCCCATGCACACACACACTCTCGGTCTCTGTTCTCAACCTGCTGTCTCCTGCCAGGTTGGACACACAGGGACGCAAAAACATGAAAAGAAACCAATTTAAAAGGGCTAATCTGCCCATTTTTAAACATGAAGTTTATTTTTACAGTCTCCAGCTGGACTTGCTTCGAGTGTGTGGAAGCAATCAGGAAACACAGAGAGAGAGAAATTATGTTCACAGATTCAAATGTCACTAAGCCTGGAGGATAAACTGTATAAAGGCCCCATTGAAATGAGTGCTGATCAGACTGCTTGGGCAATTGCCTCCAAATGGATGTTGCATTTTGTTTTTATTTGCTAAAGAGGAGGTCACTTTACAAAAATAGACACATTTGGTTTGGGACTGGGCAACATGCCGATCATTACCCCTCAAAAACCACTTCAAAGTGCGCTGGTGTGTCAGTCGCTGAATGGAGAAATACAAGAAAAAACTCTGATGGTTTTCATGTCTTTGTGTCCATTTGTTTTCATTTATCAGTCCTGTAAGTGCTGTCCCTCCACCATGTGCCTGGAATTATCTGACCACACTGTACGCATAATACATTTTAATAGTGTTGTTCCTGGTGTAGTAATGTTTTTGTTGTGCTGTCATGTGTCCTTAGCTTTGTGGGGAATCAAGGGACAGGATCAGCAACGGGAAATCAGTTGTTCATCAATAAAGTGCCAGAGAGTCTTGCTTGACTGGTAAAGAATAATCTGGCAACATGTGACTGAGAATCTGGGGTATACGTACTAGCTGAGAGTAATGAGGGACAGGTGAACTGAGCTGGCTGGCTGAACTGAGCGGGAAAAATATAGACAGGTGATTGGTTGGCAGGTAAAAGTGGCAGAGAGGAGGGATGATTGGAAAATTACTGACTGAGGGCTGAGTGACCGAGTGTCACCAGGGCTACGTCCCAAGTCTCTTATTTTATACTGCTAACTCCTAACTCCTTACTTGAACTGGAAGTCGTTCAAGGTCTGCCATCTTTAAGGCCATCTCATGTCTCTTATTCCTGCCGATACGGAGTTAGCATTAGGAGTTAGGAGGAATCTGTTAGGTGCGATGAGTAAGGTAACATGAGAGGTTCCTAACAGGAAGTCTTTTTCAGCTTGAGGCCCTGAGGTATAAATACCCGCCCCCTACGTCTGGCTCATTTGAACGAGACGGCAGAGAAACAGCCCAAGTGTACCCGTTACATGCATTCTTTACAAAGAGTAACGTTAATGATATTTCATGGAAGACTGTCATGTTGTTATTAAGTTTATTTCATTCACAATCCGTTGCGTTGTTCAGCGGACTGTCGGTGATGTGTGGCTGTTAAATGTGCAGCTGCTCGAGTCCAGAACCACACGTGTTGATATAACACACACACACACACACACACACACACAAACACAAACACAAACACATTTGCCCATCATTAATTGTCCTGCACGTCATGTGAGTGGAATAAAGTTTAATAGCTTGTAGGTAATATTAATTATTAATATTAATATTAATTAATATTATTACTTTCATTGATGTTGTTGTAAGCTACTGTCATTACCGTCTGTCCTGCATCTCTCTCTCTCTGTCTGTCTGTCCCTCTCTCTCTCTCTCTCTCTCTCTCTGTCTCATTGTGTCATACGGATTACTGTTAATTTATTATGTTGATCTGTTCTGTACGACATCTATTGCACGTCTGTCCATCCTGGACGAGGGATCCCTCCTCAGTTGCTCTTCCTGAGGTTTCTACCGTTTTTTCCCTGTTAAAGGGGTTTTTTTGGGGAGTTTTTCCTGATCCGCTGCGAGGGTCATAAGGACAGAGGGATGTCGTTTGCTGTAAAGCCCTGTGAGGCAAATTGTGATTTGTGATATTGGGCTTTATAAATAAAATTGAATTGATTAAGGTAGACTGACAGGTCTGATATGTCTTATTCACTCGAGTGGCGAGTGGGTTTAATAATAGTGATGATAATGATGATGATGCTCATCACAGTGACAGTGGCAGGGCTACAGACCGTTCTTTAATTGCGACAAACTTCGGCAAATAACTCAATAACAATGGTAATACATGCAAAAGTGTGTGACCAAAGTCATGACGGCGGAGGGTGGGGGTACGGCTTTGATCAGCGAATATAATGTGACTTAATGTACACCAAACGCTGGCTCCATTATGCAGCAGATCCTTTGCAGATGCTTTGTGCTACAGGGTTAGCTGCTTAGCTGAGAGATTCCTTAAATCAGAAGTCAGGCTCTTGTGCACAACTGCTCATGTTGCTTGCTATTCAAGTTTGAAGAGTCATTCAAAAAGAGTGATTCACTCACAAATCTAACATCAGCACATTGTGATGATGCAGCAGAAGTAACATTAGCAGAGGCAGTGGAGGGAAAGTTTGCCACAAACACAATAAGACTGACCTACACTGTAAAATACTAGCTTACAAATACTAGAGGCCAGTGTCTGCTACTGCTACTCTCAGCGTCATGCTCACATCTTTCATAATTCACACTGTCCACACTGCTGACAGTTGACCACTGTATTTATATGTCAGGTGGGCGGTGAGTGACACCCTACATGATTTGCGTCCCCTGGGCGTGGGGCCTCTGGCAAGGTGTCCCTTATTTTTCCACATTGAATGTGGCAACCCTAAATGGGTGTGATGTTTCCCTTTGTGGTGTCAAGTGTATAGAATTACTGGATTTCCTCTGGAAAGACAAAAATAACTTGTGTTCCAATAAACACTATAAAAAGAACCAGGATCAACTGATAGTGTCATAAAATGGCTAATTAGACAAAAAGGATTCAGTGTAAAGCTTCTCTTAATTAATTACAGCTTTTAAAATCTAAAAAAGAGAAGCCTGTTAACAGCATTGATCCCACCCTTGAGTTTGTGGCAGACAGTTGGGCGCTGGGAGGTTAGTGATGGGACTTTTTAAGTCTTAAAGCGGTCATTTTCGTAATAGCGTGCTCTGGCTCAAACCCTGAATCACTGTTGTGTTTGCAGCCTCGTGCATCTGCCTGCTAATGCATCAAAAGTGACTGCTGCCATCCAAACATCTCTACCAACAGGACCTCTGCTGAGGCGCTTGTCAGGCTTAAACCTTGCTTGACCGAGCCAGTACCCTTCCCTCGCCCCGTGGATGACTCTCCTCTGCCCTCGCCGCTTGACATGTTGCTCCTCTGATGGATGTTAGCCATCTGGACAAGGTGGCCGTGCGCTTTCATCAGGCCCTCAGCAGGCAGGCAGATAGGCCGAGGGAGCAGGGTGAGCATCCCAAGCCTCCGCGCGGGAGATAAAACAACCGTCCCATGTCACTACGCAGGAGATAAAACAAGGCTCCTCTTCACAGATCATACATCAACATTATACCATCCGACGCCAGGAAGCAGCAAGGCATGCTGGGTAGATGACACACCTAGAAAGACAGATCTCTCTAATCTGAGGAGTAAACACATAAATTATCCAGGGATATATTTAAGCATGTGTGTGGGAAGTTGGTTTCAATTTAGCAGAGATGTAGCCTAAGAGATATTTCTCCTCTGTTTACATATTTATCTTAACTTTATTTCATATGACAGCAGCATGCAGATGGAAATTTAAAACAATGCATGTCAGAAGATCTTTTAACCTTGGTGGAATTCATCATAGTGTGTGGAAGTGTGACAGAGACATGTTGCTATCCTGCTGGGACTGTGGAGCCTGACAAGCACCATCTATAGCAGCTTACCCCATCACACTCTGCACCTGGGAATCAAAACACATCATCCTCATGTCTGTCCTGAGTGCTGCATGGTACTGCAGGGACACATCCATGGGTGGACTGTGAGAGAATGGGCCCCACCACCTTGACACAGGGGCAAGACACAGAGACTTTGTGATGGTTTAGCCTCTTTTGTTGTGGTTGTTTGGATCTCTTTGCTGTCGGTTTGGGCTTTTTTGTTCTTTTTGTGCCTCTTTGAGGTCATTTGTTGACTCTTCTGGTGACTTTGTGTCTCTTTTAGGTCATTTTGTGTCTCCCTCAGGTCATTAAGTGTCTCGTTGAGGTAATTTTGTGTCCCTCTGAAGTTATTCTGTGTTCAGTTCAGTTCAGTTCCTTTCAGAAAACTTTATTTATCCCGTGTGGGCAATTCAGTTTATAGCTCCCAGTGTCTCTTCGAGGTTTTTTGGGTCACTCTGAGGTTATTCTTTATCTCTTTGTGGTCATTTTTTGTCTCTTTGAGGCTATTTTGTGTCTCCTCAGGTCATTTAGTGTCTCTTTAAGATTATTTTCTGTCTCTTTAAGGCCATTTTGTGGTGTTTCTAGTGATTTTGTGTCTCTTCAAGGTCATTTGGGTCTCTCTGAGGTTATTCTTTATCTCTTTGTGGTGTTTTTGTGTCTCTTCGAGGTTATTTTGTGTCTCCCTCAGGTCATTTAGTGTCTCTTTAAGATTATTTCTGTCTCTTTTAGGCCATTTTGTGGTGTTTCTAGAAATTCTGTATCTCTTTGAGGTCATTTTGTGTCTCCGTCAGGTCATTTAGTGTCTCTCTGAGCTTTTTTTGTGTCTCTCTGAAGTTATTCTATGTCTCTTCTAGGTTATTTTGTGTCTCTGCTAGGTTATTTTGTGACTCTGAGGTTTTTGTGTATCTCTTTGAGGTTATTTTGTGTCTCCCTCAGGTCATTCACTGTCTCTTTAAGGTGGTTTTGTGGCATTTCTAGTAATTTTGTATCTCTTTGAGTGCATTTAGTGTCTCTTTCAGGTGTTTTTTTTTCGTTGTTTTGCTTGTTTTACCCCTTTTTATAGTTATTTTGTGTCTTTCTTAGGTCATTTGTAACTTTTCTGGTCATTTTGTGTCTCTCTTCGGTTATTTTGAGTCTTTTTGGTAACTTTGTGTCTCCATGTGTCTTTTTATGGTGATTTTTTGTGTCTCTGTGGTTGTTTTGCCCCTTTTTGTAGTTATTATGTCTCACTTGGAGTCTCTTCCTTGACAGTATGTGGTAATTTGAGTGACATTTTACATGCCAGTGGGGCCCCTAACACTTTGGGTCCCATGGCCTGTGCCTGGTTGGCCCATTAAATAATCAGTCCATGGGCACATCTCTTTAAGAGCGACTGTACGGTGATTTTTCAGAGGACCTTGATGAACTGTTCACAGGAGACACAGAAGAATTACTGCAAAGGTCTTCATCTTTCACCTCAGCTTGGCACACCATTTTTCTTTTGCTCAGTAGATCCTGCATCTTTCCACGCACTTTCGTGTCTCTCTCTCCCGAATGCCATAAACACACAGGCAATAGCTCACACACGCTGAGTGTGATGCAGTTTGATCTTTCACTGAGCGGAGCAGTTTTCAGTTGCTGTCTGACAAACACTTGACATCAGAATATCACTGTATCACTCCTCAGTTCCTCTTTGTGTTCTCAACCTTTCAAATCTGATTATGCCTGATTGTTCTGTTATCCTATGAACATGCTCGAGCCACCTGTCGTCCTTCTTGCCACTTAACTAAATGTGGTTTCCATCTCCCTAACATGGTTTATATTTCTCCTCTTTCCATGACAGTGAGCTGGCCCTCTGTGGACTGCATTATGGTGTTCAGATGCCTGTTGGCTTGCAAGGGGGACTGTTTATTTGGAGAACTGGCACTCACACTGTCTCAACAACCTCCCAGTCAAGTGCATGGCAAGCTTTAATTACTGGAGTTTTAAATGAGGCTCCATTAAAATGAGTGACCTTCATTAAAGTGGTATTAAGGGACAGATGCCTTCGCTGGTGGGGTGAACATGCAGCGAGAGGGGTGGGATGGGGGGTGGGAGCACTTGACCAGACGTACAAGTGCCTGAATAAACAGCTCGGCAGGTTTTTCTTTCTTTTGCCCTCTTTGAGCGAAGCCCCACTGCGACCGCCATCAAGATTACAACCACCTGGCTGTGCGTCCTGCACGCCCCCTACCCCAAACATTTTAATCATGGATGAAATTCATTTATATGTTGCGATAATTGTGCCTAATTGTTTCTTTGAAGGGGACCGAGGCCGGCAGCATCTGGCTGACATATGGCTAGATGCTTGTGAGAGTGACTTTGTGCCCAGCAGGAAACCCGTGGGCCCGATCAGCCCTCTATCGTCCATTTAGCCTGAATGAGCCTGAATCCAAACCACGCTCCTGAGGTAATGAAGCCGACCTGGTGACTGAGTTGGACGAGGTACCTAAGGACTCAGCCTTCCTCCACATGTGTTTGAACCCCACTGAAGGTGTGTCATCGCCAGGATTGGCTGGAAAATGTTCTTCTCTTTAGGAATTCACAGCCTCGACTTCCCCAGCTGGGCTTCCCATTTCTGGTTGTACTGTACATTCCATATGGCCCACAGACCTACGGCTGGTATGCACAAACACACATACTGCACTTAAGTGTATCCACGCTGTAATGAACACACTGAGATGCATGCGTTCACCAGACGTGAGCTCTCTCAGGCCAGAATCCTAGGAATTGCCTTCAGTATGGATGATTCTGCATCTTGAGATTTACAACCATTGCCAACATTCAGCAGTAGTGCAGGAAGTGATGTGTCTTTTATGTAGAAAGGTGGAAACTAAGGATGTGGAAATTAAGATGGTGGATGAGCCTGTAGCACGCCCAACTTTCCTATAGGAGACTATTGTTTTCCTCCCATCAGAGACATGCATTAAAGTTGTTATCCTTATGACTTCAGTCCCATTTGACAAAAATACAAAGAAGAGAAACTGGTGCCACGTGTCCTCGTATGATATCCTACGAATTAGCGCTCCACTAATGACTTGATGCACCCAACGTAAATGTATGCACTTAAGGCAAAGTACTGAAGAAGAAACATGGTGATGACGTACCTTAAAATGACTCAAAGTTCACAGGTCACCAACCTGCCTCCCTCTGTACTCCTGTCAGCACACTGGTCATTTTATAACAGCCTTCCAAATACATGGGGTACACACAAATTACTAGCTCATGATTACACAGGATATGTATGACTTTGAGTGCATCACGTTTCATAGGACAACATACAAACAGTGCATGCAAATATCCTGACTGCTGTTACAGTGCAGCCAAACAAACTAATGTTTTAAAAAGAAACTTTGCTGGTGATAAATGCAACAGCAACTGGAGTTTGTGTGTTAGCAGCTCACTGTGGTTGCTTCTTATCCCATTACTACCTTTTATTTATTTATAATCCAAAATGATCCACAGGTGAAAAATGCCGAAAATATCCATGTCTTGTTTTTCTGCATTTCCTGTGAGAACTTCACACTATAAGCTACCTTGTGTTTCACCAGTTGAATTTTTTTAATGTGAAGCATCATATGTAGGAAATGACTGCTTAGCATTACCAGTAACGTAAAGCCCTGTTTCCACCGAACAGTCCTAACCTTCTCTATTTTTGGTCCCCCTTCTGTTGAGGTACCTAACACACAGATCTGGTACTGAAAGGTTTAAAATGTCCCATGGAGAGAGACTCTCACTGCAGCCTGTTCTATTCTGTTGTGAAAATGGCGGCGTGCAGCCTCGTTCTGTGGACGATAAATGAGGTGCAGACTTCCATCTGTGTCACCGCTGATGAGGAAATACGGCTGAATGGAGCAGAGAGTGACAACAATCCCGCCCACATTTAAGAGAACTATTTGCTGTGGAAAGGCTTAATGAACCTAGGGTCTAGGTACCATGTCTAAAGGGTTACTTTTAGTTTCAAAGGTACCATACTGAAAGTGTTTTGTGGAAGAGCCCTCTGATATGATTGAAGAGAATGAACAGTAAACAGTGAGGCTGTTATCACTGAACTCCTCATGCATGTGAAGACAGTTTGAATCGATAGCGGGAAAGGCAGACTCCGCCACTAACACTGAAAACTGCCACACAGAAACATAATAACTGAATGTTTATACTTTGAATGGCTACTGCAGAAAAAATGTTGACCACAAATAATATCAGAATGGGGATTTGATTTCATGGAAATCTTACGGATTCTAACTTTAACGTTTTCATTTTATAACCGTGACAATGATTTTCCCCTAACCTTAACAAAGTGTTTTTGTTGGCTTACCATCCAGTGACCATATTTTATTTGCCATCACCAAGCTGTCCATAACCTAAACCATGCACACTGGACATAAAAAACATTGGCACTGAGCACAAACCGGGGTTTTGCAGAACCAATGTTGACGTTCTTGTCTGGCGTTTGGGTTGGCTCTCAACATGCACAGGCAGGCTCATAAATGCACAGCACTTCTGTCAATAAAGGATGCATATATGCATGTGTGTGTGTGTGTGTGTGTGTGTGTGTGTGTGTGTGTGTGTGTGTGTGTGTCATTCTCCTTCTGTCTCACACACCCACTCTCATGTTGGCTGCAAGACATACGTTGTCACTGAAACATGCACAGAAACCTGAGTGCAGTCATTCTCATGTAAACACAACCCTGCCTAAAAGCGTCCAGAGATACAAACACAGGTTGCCAGTGAAGACATGATTATTTTTCTCTTTCTCTCTTTGACTGATATTCTCATTCACACAGAGAGCCTGTCAGTCAGTCAGCCCCCCTCCGACACATCCCCACCTCGTCATTGAGTGTCGTTGATGCTGACATGTCACATCTGGAAGCTCTTCCCTGCATGTGCTGCATAGACATTTCTCTGCTCACTTTCCCTTTTCCCAGGAGGCCTGATTGTGAAGCTCCTGTAATGATGTGAAAAAGGAGACTGAGATCTCTACACAACAGCTCTGGGCTAATGAATGCATTCTGGACACATTCCTCCCCCTGATGTTACAGGATCAGTTTCTTCAATAGGTGAAAGAATAAAGGGAGATCAAAACGGCAGCAATTTGCTGCGAGTCCCGGAGTCTTTAACACCTCGTTTGTTCCGAGGGGCTCTTTGTGTAAGGTCAGAAAAGTGAAACCTATTTTGAGTTGACAAGGATGGGATGCTTTGTGGCATGTGTGATAGCATGCTAGCATCCGAAATCTCAAAGATGTTGGCCGGACACTTGACGCTTGTTGGCTCTGCAGGCGGCAACAGAACAACTTTGAGCCTCTGTTTCCTGTGGAAAATATATGCTAAGTGTGCTGCTGTGCTCTGTTACAGGCGAGGGTGTTGCCTTGGCAGGAGGAGAGAATGAAATAATCATTAATACGTCTGAAGGGTAAATGATGTCATGCACGGTGAATAAATGTTGCTGTTAGGCCATATGAGACGCTCGCAGAGAGAGTGACACTTTGTGCTATAGAGTTTCATAAGCACAGATACGTTACACACTGTAATGTACACTGCACACAACAACATAGGTGCGCACACACACACACACACACACACACACGTAGCCCAGTCCATTGATGAAGGGTAGGATGATCTGCTTCCAGTTAGGTTGCACACTGTTCCTGTTCGGCGGCTGTACAAAGAGATGGATCCAATTTCAGGACATGCTTTTAATGAAACTCAAACTGAAACACGTTTCTGATTGGAGAACAAAGACGGAGAATCAAAAGCTGTTGCAGAGGTGACCTGGGCTAAAGCGTGCTCACAGCTCTAAACACCAGCTCCTCACAAAAGGCCAACTCCAAACAAGGCCCCTCCGAAGCATCCTGTTCCCAAAGCAGCCTGACAGACGTAGCCAGACTTTATACCTTCGCTATCTAGAGTTACAATTTGTTTTGAAAACTCTATGACACACAGATAAACTATAATTTAGGTGGTTTATGACTTCCAGAGATGTAAAGGCCAAAAGCTGAGGCTACTGAAACGTCAGAAAGCTTTGAAGACGAGAAACTTTTTAAAAATTAGACGAATGGACGACAATCTCAAATACATGTCGTCTTATGCAGCACACTCATGAGAGTATACATCATGAATGAAAGAAAACATTCTTTGTTCAATAAGATCGTTGCATCAGATATATATATTAAAAAAAAAGGCTAATTTCATTTTGAGCATAATTCTGAGTTATGAAGTGAAAGATTTCTATATTTAATGGTCAAGAGTAAAGGATTTAGAGGAATATATTGGCAGAAAGGTAATATAATATTCATAAGCATGTTTTCTTTAGTGTATAATTACGGAAGCATACTGCATTCACTTGACAAATTAAAAAAAAAATCTGTTTTATTGAGTAATTTTTTTCAGTTTTCGGTGTATTTTTTTCTGTTTTTCATGGTAATTTTGTTTCTGTTTTTCGTGGTATTTTTTTGTTTGTTTTTCGGGGTAATTTTTTCTGTATGCTGTATGTTTTCGTGTCTGACACCATAGTTCTCCTACATGCTCGGCACAAGCGGGAAGTTTCACTTGGTTGCAACCTGCAACGTTACTGCTAGATACCACTTAGTCTGAGTGGGCGGAAGTTCGCTGCATAGATCAGCCTCTCATTTGGCGGAATGAGCCGCCTGTTGAAGTCCCGCCCTACCACCTTCGGCTGTGTGGCAGTTTTCAACCGTTTTCAACACGTGCTTTACTAACTTCTGCAGTGTTTGATCTTGCGGGGATGTAGCCATTTTTCTGCAATGGTTCGCGTCCTGTAGGCGATATTTTTGTGGGCGTGTTACACCAAAACCTGTTTCCCCCCGGCAATATTTTTGCAAGCGCACCGTTGCTGTGGCACCGCCCAGAACGATTGTGATTGGTTGAAAGAAATACAAGCAGCCAGGGCGTTTTTTTCTCCAATCTTAAAGTGAGAGTCGGCCCAGCCAGACCTTCCTTTTCTTGAGAAAGGTCTGGTGAGCAAGACTAGATACCACTTAATCAGGAGTTAAATGAGAAGACTGACAGGAGCCTATCAGTAGAGTAAATTTACATCTACAGCCAGCAGCTTAGCTTAGCATAAGGACTGAAAACAAGGGCTAGCCTGGCTTTGTGCAACCATAAAACTATTTGCAAACCATCCCCTCGAAAGCTCACTTACTAACACATACATAAAAAAATCACCCCAGTCCATGGGGTGTCTGGGCTCAGCCTCAGAGATAGGGTGAGGAGCACAGACATCTAGAGGGAGCTCAGAGTAGAGCCGCTGCTTCTTCGCGTCGAAAGGGGTCACTTGAGGTGGTTCGGGCATCTGATCAGGATCCTCCTGGGCGCTTCCCGTTAGAGGTGTAACAGGCACGTCCCACTGGTAGGAGACCCCGGGGCAGAACCAGAACACGATGGAGGGATTACATATCTCATCTGGCATGGTAACATCCTGGGGTCCCCCAGGAGGAGCTGGAAACGAGGCTGGGGAGAAGAATGTCTGGGGTGCTTTGCTTGGCCTACTGCCCCCATGACCTGGCTCTAGTTAAGTGGATGAAAATGGGTGGATGGATGGATGGATGGATAAAAAACATTGCAAAAACGCTGAATAGGGGTTCAATGGAAACTCCTTAAGTCTTGTTGTCTGCTCCCGGCTAATGCTGTGTTCACACGAAGCGACACAGTAACAGGCTACAAGTTATTTTCAAAGGAAGCTGGAGACATGAAGCTACAAACTGACACCCAGAGCTTGTTGCTGCGTGACGGGTGTAATGGGACTGAGACCACCGCTTCAAGAAGGTCTCAGTCCGGTTGTTTTGGTGCGCACCTGAGTGTGATTGCTGTGTTCACACCTGCCCAAACGAACCGCACTTAGGAGGCAAATGAACTTGAGCTCAATTGAAACAAACCAAACAGGGCAGGTGTGAAAGCAAACTAATTATCTAACTCTTGGTAAAAAGGCAATGCAAAAATGATGAACTCTTGTCTTTTAACTTTACAATCACAAATGCATGAGTCGGATGTTCATCCTAAAAGAGCAACTCCTGTAAGAGTGACCTCACAGTGTTCCCTCCAACAGTCTAATGCTGGTGTCTGTGGAATTAAAACTATTTTTGAAAAGTGCTTCATTCTTTGTACCTCAGCACACAAGTCTACAAATCCCATTTAAATGGTCCGTATCAACGTCCCAGAGGTGAAGTCCATTCTCTCAGTCAGACCAGGAGGAGGGCTCATTACTTTCCCCACACAGACCGCTGTGTTTGGTGGTCTGAGCTCAGGCTGCACCTGTGGCCTGCCGTGTCCACAGCTGAAGGAAAGAAAACAAATACAGTAAATAACTGCCCCTCTGCTTAATGGAGCTTAAGAGTGGCCTCGCTCATTTGCCGTGAAGAACAGAGGGCTGGAAATGACTAACAGCACAATGGCTCTCAGATAGCACTTCCTAGTGTGAGCGGTCTCCAGTTGTGGTGTGCACGAGTAACCTTGTGATGGTTATCAGTTTAAACTGTGTGCAGGATGAAAAAGATGTGAGAGCAACGACTGTAAAGGTTTGGTGCAGAGGTTGAATATACGGGGTGCCCACATTTGCCGAGAGAAACAAGCGGAAAGTCCTACACAAACATCATTGTCTGCTACTGAGGCACAAAGACTGAGGGTTCGAGCATCAAAGACTCATTCAAGGACATGGAGGTAAACTGTCTCAGACCCAACGCAAGCTGAAACCTGAGAATGTAAATCAGGTCTTTCTGCATTCACTATCTGGTTATTTTCATTTTAAACAAAGGAAAGCAGCTTTTTGTGCAGGTATTGTCTTGAGTCAACAGTGTTGTGTATCTGCAGACAAAAGCACTATTTTCTGTTCAGTGTTCTGCCTTGAAATCCACTGCTCGTCCCTGTTTCGCTCTGCGGGCAGGATTTTATTTATAACAAGGGTGTAATTTATGAGAATCTGAAGGCCCTGACTATTCCATAACCTGGGTCAGACTCACTCATTCTTCAGCATGACAGCGCTGGGCTCCTGGAGTTATGGGATCAAGGCTGATGTCTAACAGAGCACAGCTCGGGGGAGCAGGTATCTGCACTTCCTTATTTTATCAGCTCTCCAACAAGTGAACATGAACACGGGCCCCTATAAATCACTCGCTTCTGATGACAGCCCAGAGGCAGCAAGGCAGAGCATCGTCTCATGTCGTACATGTGTGCCATCTTTTTTTTTTTCATAGAAGAAATGTAGCATGACAGACTGAGCTCTCCTCGTGCATCTGTGTGGGTATAGGTGTACTACACCTGCAGAGTGTGAGGACCAAATGGTAGCTGTGATGCAAATAGTGGTCATTTTAGCTCTAGCATCTGCCAACACCTTATACCGTGTTAGGAGAGGGGTCCAACTGTAGATGTCCCCCCTGACGACCCCAGGTCTGCGAGCCAATTGAAAGAAAGTAGTGTCCTTCGCATGGATGTATTATAAGAAAAGATTCTGAGAGGTAGATGGTTTGTTACACAGAACCATGTGAGAAGCTGTCATTGAAAATAACTTGGAAAGGGCTGTCAATGCTGTCACAGGAGCACCAAAGGCAGACAAGACAGTTTGTAATTACCTTAAATAAACTGCATGTCATACACAGAATAAGCAGGCAGGTGAAACAGCAGTGGCGTGGCTCGTAGCCTTTCAAGACACAGGTTCAGTCTGAAGCACCAGGTATAACATGCTGAGGCAGAGAGCAGGTGAGTCAGTGGCATCCACTGGATGCTCACAAACAGTTCAAATGTGTGCAGCAGTACCTTGATGGAGCAGACAGGAGGTGGCGACAGATGAGCAGTGGGCCCGATACCAGGTGAACACAGAGGGGAAGGCAAAACATCTGTAGGTAGGTCAGAACCAACGAGGAATCGAGGAACCAGCGGTGATGATGCGCACACACAAAGGCAGAATCCACAGCGCAGGAAATCTCAGGAAGCAGAACAGGTAAACTCAATATGTAGAGCTGGCTGGTTGTCTCTCCACACAGCCATGTGTACAGGCAAACAGAAACCTGAGATGAGGAAGCAGAGCTCTTGGTTGAGGACAGAAGGCTGAGTGGTTTACCGGGGAGCAGACGGAGCAGGAGAGTCAGAGGCAGGTGAGGTCGGCAATGAGAAAGCAGTCCGGGAACACACGCTCATGTTGATCTGTTCTGTACGATATCTATTGCATGTCTGTCCGTCCTGGAAGAGGGATCCCTCCTCAGTTGCTCCTCCTGAGGTTTCTACCATTTTTTCCCCCGTTAAAGGTTTTTTTGGGGAGTTTTTCCTTATCAGCTGCGAGGGATTGTGATTTCTGATATTGGGCTTTATAAATAAAATTGATTGATTGATGAAGAATAATCTGGCAACGAAAGCCTGTGAAGCTGGAGTATTTATAGTGGCAGGGAGTAATGAGGCACAGGTGAGCAGAGTTGGCTTGAGGAGGTGGGTGTAGGAGATGTGTGGACAGGTGATAGGCTGGCAGGTAGGTGTGGTGACATTTTTTATTGGGAACCAGTATTGTACAAATATCAGATACAAAGTAAAATATTTCTTACAGTGGTACAGTATTTTTCACACCACAAAGAGTGTGGAGAGGAGAAAAACAGAAAAACAAAACAAAAATACCTTATCCTAATACCCCACCCTTACACCTCAAACCCCGGAAGTGATAACAATAAAAATAAAAATAAAAAGCAAAAATAAAAAAATAAAAATGAAATAAAATATAATAAAATGAATTAATAGATAAAATAAAAAAAACTATGTTAAAAATTTCTAATGATGAAAAGGACATAAAATCAGACAACCAGGTCGTGGAGGGAGGAGGGTTAGAGCTATCCAATGTAACAAAAGACGTCTGCGGGCAATGAGTGAGCAGGGCTGTCGCAACCGGACAGGCAAACTAGGCAATTGCCTAGGACCCCAAGCTGGAAGGGGTCCCTCAGAGACGGCTGACATTGGTCCATATCAATGACAATATGATGGAACCCCTATAGACACTGCAACAATGACAACACGTTGGAATCCCCCCTAATAGGGCCCCCTACTAGCTGCTGCTTGTGAGTGGTTAAGTACAGTGACCAGACGTCCCACACTGTGCGGGACTGCGTGGCATTTCTGTCTCTTTTCACGCGTCATGCAAATTGAGACCATGTCCCGCATGATTGGTTGCCACCCGCGCTAGCATTGTTGGAGTACCGTAGTACAACGGTACCTCATGGTAACACTACTGTGGAATAAGTTCAAAGTCCAATCGCAAGAGGGTGAGTGTCCATGCGCATGGACACTCACCCTCTTGCGCAAGCAAAACAAATCATTCAGCACACTATGCAAGTACAGATTTCAACCAGCAGCAGAAACTAAAGGCGAATCCTGCCAGTTGAACGAGGGTCACAGACACCGTATTCCTGTCAAATACGCCGCAAGATAAGGCTTTCCGCTAACGGGGAAATCCGGTTCCAGGTCCAATAATTTCCTCTTTGCTGATTTCATGACTGCCCAGAAGTACCTGAACAGGAGCCCCCCCGTGATGCTCACTCACGGGGGGGCTCCAAGGTGCCTCTTGCCTAGGGCCCCCAGAGTGTCTTGAAACAGCCCTGTGAGTGAGACAAAAGGAACAATGTCTGAGTGTTTCTTCGAGAAACTGACCGGTGTAAGGGATTCCCCAGAGATGCTGGGTTCAAGAGTGATATGATAATAAAGCTAACTTTAGTTTAATATCAGCATCAAATAAGATCCTATTCTTTATTTTCCCACACCTTGCAAATGTTAAAATGCTCATGTTAATTACAAACATTAAAAAAGTTATATTTGCCCAGTAATACTGTGGCTGTCTTGGATTTTTATTTCACTTAGCCACTGAATCCCAGTGGGCGTGGGAGTGAACCAGCCTTCTTTTATGCGAGAGGTCCATGACCTTGATTCTGTTTCCACTCTCCTGTTTCTGTTAACGGGAGTGAGGAAGAGAAAGTGAACACACAAACATGCACGCTTGTTTTTCAGCGTATGCATATCGTGTGGGCTGTGTGTGGGTGTGTGAGGGGGAGACAGATATGGTCACGGTCAACAAGACAAGAACAACAGATTCATTACATTTGTTTGACCAATAACTTCCTGTGGAAGATAGATGTGTTTTGGCACGGCAGCTGTTCACTCTGACAACAGTCACTCCCCTCTCGTGATGTCCCTGTACGGCGGGGGAATTATCATTCAGTGCACGAACATATATGTGTGTGTGTGTGTGTGTCTGTGTGTGTGTGGTCTGGGTTAACAGGTTCAGCGTGGCTAATTCAGAGGGCCCAGACAGATCCCTGGTCACACCTCACACTTCTCAGAAGGGCCACAGACACTGGAGGCCTTTCTCCATGAAGTTAGTGACATTATGCGTGTTCAGCCGTGTTCACATGTGTGTCTCCATGTGTGTTTTTGACTGCTCGTTGGACCGAAACCTAAATCAGCACATGAAAGGTGTGTATCTCAGTGTTGCTCCTCCTGCTTGTCTGACAGGAAACAGACCCTCGCCGTGGTATTTGGTTTCTCCAAACTCACTCAGGACTCCATTTCAAACATGGTGCAAAATTCAAAACAGAAATGTAGCATGAGTGGGGACAATAAGGCCAATGTTATGTCACTAGTTAAATTTAATTCCACAGATTGCTCACTGCTGTTCCAAATATATCAATTTGCATGAATGAAAAAAAAAAAAGATATTTTGCATCTATTAAAATTTGCTTTTTCTTTCAACCCAACGCACACATGTTTCATATTTACTTCAAAAGCTTTTAAGCAGAGTTAAACCATTTAATTTCAGAGTGAATCCTGTGCTCTGTGTTGTCTCTGTGTGTGTTCAACATGCAGCCATTACCCCTGCTTCTGCAGCTCAGCAGGAGCTTGGTGTTATTTGTGTTGGGCCGAGTGTGTAACACAGGTCTCGCAAAACGCCAAGATTATGTGGGCTGACACAATAACAGCACAGGGAGGAGGGGGAGGATGAGCAGCAGTGTGACCAAAGAGAAAAGACGGGAATTATGGCACGTCTATCATCACATTTGCACAAATGTTTTGGCTAGACCAGTTGAGTCTTCTCTGTCATCACTAATCACCTAACAATAAATCCCTGAGCAGCACTCTTTGGGAAGTTAAGAAGCAGAAAGTCTGGTTGCAGGAGAGGCAGCCTTTTGCACAGCGTTTTCAAATATTCACAGACTAATAAAAAGAATGGGTTGAATTTGGTTCCTGGCAGCTCATCATAAACATTTTCCCCTTTGTGGCTCACAATGAACCTTGGCATAGGTCAAAATCTTATTGGATTTGCCGTTTTGTTGTATGTTTTCTGCCAAGTTGAATTTCTGCTTCGACAGCTGAACTTGAGCACAACATCAGCGTTGTTTCTTTTGTCCCTTCAGGCTGCTGTTGTCAGAATCAGAATCAGGATCAAGTTCATTGCCAAGTAGGAAGTTGCCTTGGTGTTTGGTGAAAACAATAAACAATTTAAGACCAAATAAAAATAAAGGCAGAGTTCTGCAAACGTTAAGAACATGAATGGAAAACAGAAAAAATACAATAAAAATATGAATTAGATACTAATGACATTAATGAACGGGAACACCAGGCACAGGCCCAGGGTCCCAAAGTGTCAGGTGGCCCACTGGCCTTAGTTCAAATTACAATAAGAGCTTCAAAATGAACACAAAGAGATGCAAAGTAACTGCAAAGAGACACAAAACGACTACAGAAGACCTCCAATTATCCCGTAGACAAAACACAACCAAAAGAAAAAACAAATTACCTCAAAAAGACACAAAACAAGAAGAAGAAGAAACAAAATGACTACAAGGAGACACAAAACGATTACAAAAGTCATCAAATTACCACCAAAAATACACAAAACAACCAGGACAAACAAAATCACCACAAAGAGAAACAAAACACCTACAAAAGACATCAAATTACCTTATAGAGACTAAAAACAACCACAAGGAGAAACAAAATCACCACAAAGAGACACAAAACTATTACAAAAGACTTTAAATTACCTCAGAGACAAGATAGAACCACAAACGGAAACAAAAGGACCACAGAGAAACAGAAAACGACTACAAAAGACATCAAATTACCTCAAAGAGACATAAAACAGCCACGAGACAAAACAAAATGACCACGAAGAGACACAAAACTATTATAAAAGACATCAAATTACCTCAGAGACACAAAAACACAAGAAGAAACAAAATGACTACAAAAATACACAACTACAAAAACCATCAAATTACCTGAAAGAGACACAAAACAACCACAAGAGAAAAACAAAATGACCACAAAGAGACACAAAACGACTAAAGACTTCAAATTACCTCAAAGACCCACAAAAGAACCACAAAAAGGAAACAAAATGACCACAAAGAGACACAAAACAACTACGAAAGATACCAAATCACCTCAAAGAGACTCAAAACAACCACAAGGAGAAACAACATGACCACGAAGAGACACAAAATGGCTATAAGACATCAAATTACCTCAAAGAGACACAAAACAGCCACGAGGAGGAACAAGATGACTACAAAGAGACATCAAACAATTACAAAAGACATCAAATTACTCCAGAGACACAAAAACACAAGAAACAAAATACAAAAAGACATAAAACTATCTCAAAGAGACAAAAAGCAATGAAAGGAGAAACAAAACGACTACAAAGAGATATCAAATTATGCCAAAGAGACACAAAACTACAAAGAGACAGAAAATTATTGCAAAGCAACACAAATGGTCAAAAAAAAATATAATTGCCCCAAAGAGACCCAAACATTTACAAAATGACATAAAACAACCACAAGGAGACACAAAAAAACCCCAACTTATAATGACTACAAAGAGACCGACAATCACCACAAAGTCTGTGTTGTGCTTCTGTGTAGGAGAGGTGGTGGGGCCCTTTGCATATCTGTGCCCAGGGGCCCATTGTCTCATAATCTGCCCATGACTATGACAAATCTGAACTATATAAGTATTTTAGAATGAGAGAGCTGAACAGTTTTGCACACATAACAGTCCAAGATGTACGTTAATGTAACACATGGAGTCAGAGACAGCAGCTTTGTATAAGACCCACCTTGTCTGACTTTTGTATCTGTTGCTACAATGCATGGACCACAGAAAGAGACACGAGACGTCAGCTCAGCGAGCACGAAGTGAGGACAGCACTGTAGTTCCTAATGAGGCTGAGGAGTGATGGCACCCAGCAACAAGGTGCTGACAGAAGTGACCAACACTAAAGCTCCAGAGGTGGACCGACACACTGACTGATGTCTCAGCCTCTCAGAATGAGCCTCTCTGTCCTGTAACTCACCGCGGGGCCTTTCATCTCCCACATTTCTTCACAGTTAGAAAGAGTCAACATTCTTGTTTATTGGAATTAGCAGCTCTGCTTGGCATGTGCCGAGCCATTCTCCGAGGGTTTAACCTCCCAAAGAGGACAAAACCGGGGGAAAAAAAGACAATCCTCCGTCATTCTCCTGGAGCGTTTCCTGGCAGGCTTTTTAGCCTCTGTATATTGTCGAGTTCTCGTCTTTCTCACGAGTTTGCGTCCAAGGCACCATTGTGCTCCAGCTCTTCAAATGTGGTTCCATTTCCTGCAGGCACTTAAAACATAAACAATTGGGGCACGCTGTTTCCCCATCAATGGACGTCTATTTTGATTTTGCGGGGTCTTTCCACAGGGGGAAAAACATTTGACAAGACATGTTCCCTTTTCTTTTTACTAGAGGTGAAACAAGGTTTAGTTTGAGGCATGATAGTTACTTAAAACAGCATTAAAGGAATATCTCACCCCCAAAATGACTGTCAGTAACTCACCCTGTGTCACATACCTTCATGGTGACCCAAGAATCCAAAAAGGGAGTATAGATAGATAAGTATTGATGAATTGAAGTCATAGGGGTCCGTGATTAACAACAATATGAAAACATTTGTTCAAAAAACTCACAATTTTCCAATGACACAGCCCTTTCTGAATGGAAAGTGAGACTTACTTACACTCTTTTCAAAGCCAGACTCCATTGACAAAAACGATAATTTTACCTTGCTGAAAACGGGAGCTGCTGGTCTACCACTGCCACTTTCAGTTCGTTAGTTTATGTCAATGTGTGACCTCAGTGTTTTAAAGGGCTAGCTCACATTTCCCGAAAGTCACATCATAAGACAAACCATTTTATTGAGGCAGCGTTCGACGGACATCTGCTGTGTTCAGTGAGGTAAAACTGCTGTTTTTCGTCCATGGAGTTTGGCTTTGAGGAGAGCATACATCAGTTCCACCTTCCAGTTCCCTGTCAGAAAGGGCTGTCTGTGCTCCTGGACACTCTGTGGCACTTTACGCCACTGTCTTATTTCCAGCTCCCCCGCCCCCCGTTGGCTCTCTGCTTGTACCAGCTCCTCTTCTTCTCTGCTCCTGTGGCAGCTTGACTCCCCACCTCACCAAAGACGTATAAAGAGAACTCTGATGCTGTTGCTGTGTCTCGTGTGTGACAAAGAATAGACAAGGAGAGGCTTGTGTTGAGGTCAAGAAATATCCCGAGCTAATCGACCCACAATCACATCATTATAAAGACAACAGCAAAAAAGATATCACCTGTGAGTCATAGCTGTGGAGATCAGCTCTTAAGGTGAGAAATGAAGTTCAATTAGAGGCTGTCCACACATGATTTTAAGCTAACTCAGAGGAGGAAGAGGTTCAGATCGTTCAGTAAAAGTAGCAACTCATCAAATACCGCCACTTTGTCAGTGGAACTACACGTCTAGATATGACGCTCTACGTATCCTCCTGCGTCTGTTTTGGATGTTCAGGCTCTTTTCAAAATACACTTTTGTTTTCGCAGGACATGTACAGTGTCTGATCGTTACGTGCATAAAGTCTGTTTCAAAATAAACTTACAACGTAGGAAAAAAACTTGATTCTGAGTTCTTTTTCTTAAGTTTAGGCAACAAGAGCACATGGTTATGTTTAGAAAAAACATTATGGTTTAGCTTAAAATTCACACAGGAAACAAACAGCAGGTTCCCAGGTGAGAGTCTGGAGTTTGTTCGATCCATCCACTGCTTTCTCTGAGGTGCCTCAGTGACTGGTGCCGACAACACTGACGAAGTTGCAGTTTGGGAGTGAGAACGGGCTGACCCCTGAGGCTCATATCGGCTCTTTAGATGCTTTACTTGCTTTTGTCTGCTCTTTAAAAAAAACTACTTGCACAATGCTTGTATTTTGTGTCATCTGTCTGAAATGATTGTGTATAAATGAAGGTTTGGGCTGTGTAGGTCGGGGGTGGGGAGTAGCCATGTGTAGTTTAATGATAGTTCCTCTCCCAATTTCCTCCTAATGAAATAATCCCTGTCTACCTGACCTGGTACTTGCCTGGAGTGGAGTCTGGAGATTAAATTAGAACCATCTTGTAAATCAGCGAGCAGGACAGCAATATCGTGCGAATGGCGTGTGTGTGTATATGTGTGTGTGTTTTCCTCGGACGGGCAAGTCTCTCGGCTCAAGCCCTATGGCCTTGTGTCAAGCATTTGACCTTTTGCTGGTTTTCAGTGTCAAGGCTTTTTAGGTACCCAAGTGCCGCAGTCTGTCTCCATGGAAATGTGGCTTTAAAGGAACATCCATCACTGCTGAAAAGGGTGACCCAGAATACCCAAACACACCCTGCCCACTCGTTTTAAAATTCTCCGACATGGCACTCTTCGCCGGGCACACACATTCCACTTTGCTCTGGTGAAGGGAAGCGGAGGGGAAAGGCTACCTGTTGCTACGGCAACACCGGCCAAACACAGAGGTCAGACAAGCGTGTCCGTGTCATTCCTAACGTGACAGCGGTTTGCCATAAACCCGGCCCGGCGTGGTAATGATACTCCTGCGCAGTGGGGCGGGGCTGGCGTTCGGCTCTGTGGATGCTGGTCGGGGCCCAGTCTGGCCACACTCACAAATGGGGAGGCAACACAGGAAACTGGGGCTTCCAGTAAAAACATGTAATTAGAAACACATTGACTGGGAGCTTTTGGCATGATACACCCAGCAGGAAGGGAGAGACACATGCAGGCAGGGATGCACGCGGGGGGAAAAGAAATGACTGAAGTGGAGGACAAGATCACTGGGTCACTGGGAAAGTCCCAAGAGCAAATCAAAGGTTGTGATACGAAAATAAAAATCCAGAGACACAGACGGTGACAGGCGAGACGCATCGTTACAGAGAGCAGAGAGATAATCAAGAGCAGAGATATCTCAACACTCAGTCTGACCTGTCAGCCCGATTCGGACCGACAAGTCATGCGGCAGACAATGATATTCCACTGATGGAAATCCCTACTACTACTACTGTTTACAAGATGCAGTATAAATGCTACTGTATTTGAGAGTGCGTCAGTATGGCCTGGAGGGCTCACCACTAACAAGCGGGCGGCGGGCAGCACAAGCTCAGCGGGCAGCGAGGGCCTCAGTGAGGCAGGGTGACTCGGGCCACGCCCTGCATGGCCACGCGGTGAACCAAACTCCAGAGGGAGAGCAGGTTAACCCGGCCGCATGTGATCTGAGAGTCGGCGCCAACCACGCTCCTCTGGAAGCCTGACAGAGGCCGATGGGAGCAGAGACATCGAGCAGTCTTGAAGTTTTATGCAACAGAGCTGAAACGTAATCTAACACCAGTAATTAGTTAATTGTTAAACAAACAGCACGCACTCAAAGAGGTGAAGATAGACACACTGGAGGAGTTATGTGTTTTTTAGGAAGCCAAAACCACACATGGCAAGATTTATTGAGTTTGAACAGCAGCCCCGTTTCACAGACTTCACAGAGCGATGATGAGAAGGACTCGCAGCTCTCCCACTTCACTCCGCCGCTCGTGGGATTCTCACAGTCGAATCCAGAGATACCAGAGAGCCTCTGCAGGGGACGGACGTGAGAAAGCGTCCCCGCGTCCACAGAGAGAAACCATCAGAGGCGCTCTTTACAGTGTGGCTTTACAGATCAGGCAAGTGGTGACTGTGGCCTCAGAAAAAAAAAAAGCTTTAATTAGCCCTCACTCCCAGCAGACTGCCAACCCAAGAATAGGGGTTAGATTAACAATGAGAACACTTTTAATCAACTCTCAAAGCGTTTCCTTGCACCCCCCCCCCAATGTCAACAGTTCGCAAACACATAATTAGAACGGGCGGAGGAAATGGATGTTTGGTAGGTGATGAGGTTTTATACATTTCAAAATACAAAAGTGTGAAGTGACAATTCACAGTCTACAGATGCAGAATAAACAGCTGGAAAGTGTGCATTAATCACAGGGGCAGTAAACGAGGAAGCAAATGGGTCTGGACATGAAACAGGACAGAGTCGCACCTCTGGTGGAATACATGAAATACTGTATTGACCAACGATTACAACTTAAAACATACTGTAAGGCACGATGACCCTGGGCCATTCATAGGAAACAATAAATGAAAGTCAACACAAACAGTACTTTGGATTATCTTTGTCCCTAATACAATCTGGGACGCAGAAACAGTAACACAGTTTCAGCACCTAAAGGCAAGAAAGTCTTTCATCTTAAGTTAAAGGGATGATCCGCATTTTTTGAAGTAGGGTTGTATGTGGTACATTTCCACAGTAAGTGTATTACCAAATGAACTGCACCAGAGTTCGTTTGTTACTGTACAAGGACCACCTCTTCAAGAAGGTCTCGATCCGGTTGTTTTGGTGCACACCTGAGTGCGACTTCTGTGTTCACACCTGCCCAAGCAAACTTAGATACGATTGAACCGAACCAAACAGGGCAGGTGTGACAGCACCCTTAATACTTTTTTGTTGCTGCTCCCTCCTCACTCCAGCCTGCTTCTCTAAACTGGCAGCATGTTGACTGACATCTCCTGTATGTAACACAATGACTATAGGTAAGTACATCATACAACCCCACTTCTAAAAATCTGAACTTTCCCTGCAGGTCCAACAGTTATAAAGTCGTCTACCAGATTATACAGTACCTGAAAACAGTTTGAATCAAGCATCCATTAGTACGACAAAACATGAAACTTTCCCGTGCAACTTTTCTTGGAACCGTTCATAACTTTTATAAAAATGAGAGCCCTTGTAGAGCGGTAAGAAAAAGGAGCATGAAAGACTGACGACAGTATGTTTATACTCTCTGGCTACTCTGTAAATAAAATATTTAACTTGTGAGCTGTTTCAGATTTTGTAGCTGGTTAGGATTCGTGCTTTTAGCGCTCCACTCTCTCTCCGTCTCCTGCTCAGCCATCCTGTTTTAATACTTTTATTTTGAAATAATAAATGGAGCAACATGGTTCTGAAGTGTGCTTGAGGGCGCAACAGAGTCTAAATATTAAACATGTTTGGGCGCCAACAAACAGGTGTAAACATGTAGGAAGCGTACAGGTAAAACTACACAAAGTGTGCTCACAGGTGATTTTTGGCACATGGCGACTGGCCATGGGTGTACAGTAATGTGTTCAGACAGTTGGTCAGTAAATGCTACGGTGGAAGAGGTCAGGCTGTGACAGTATGAACAGTAACACTGGTTAGAAGTCGGAGAGACAGACACATCGGCTCTGGAGGCAGCTCAAACATATCTGGGAATATCCAAAACAATATGTGAACAGGATGACAAAAAAATTAGAAATGTACAGCCTATGTTTCAATTTCGAAATACCAAATGTTTTCCATATTCTACATGTATGTATCTTTAATAACAACATTTCTGCTATCTATCCATCTGTGTATAGTATGTGTAGGCCATACTGGTTGCATGAAGCATGGGACTGAACTTTATCCGAGGAATCAGATATCATTCTCAGCCAGTGGTTCCTAATTGGCTCTAGCTCTCCGTCTCCCCGTGGACATTCTCCATATGTACTTTGAGGTAGTCGTTCCTGGTGAACTTCTTATGGCACAGCTGGCACTCTGCCATGGGCCGGTTCGGGTTGTGTGTAAGCTTGTGCCTGCTGAGCATCTTCTTCAAGCTGAATGACAGGTCACACACCTAGAAAACACACAGGATTTAAATAGGAATAATCAAAGTAAGCAAAATAAACACACTTTAAGTTTTAACTTGTTTACCACATTCCTCTGCTCACTGCAGAGTTCAGGCTTATCACAGGCACAGCCGGAGACACACAGAATGATTTGTAAATCAGACGCGACGGACCTTGGCGACAGATATTGCTTTTTTTTTTTCACCAGTAGCGAGAGGGAATGCATGCAACTTAACATCCATCACAAATGAGCCATTTTACACTGTACAAATGACTCCATCGTCCTCTATCAATCATTATAATCCGCCGCTGGCTGCTGTTCAGCTGCAGTTTAACGTACTGCTTCAAGAATCACAGCATGTGTCCTCCTCACTCCATCTGTGAAGAACTTCAGGGCAATGAATTACATTCAGAAAATCTGAGACACTTTACATCTGTGGCCTGTGAGATATGAAAGAAATCAGTTCTGGTTTGAAGTGATGCCGAGCAATATACTGATTGTACTCAATGTTTCACAGCTTATTCCATATTGGATATATAAAATGACTATGTTGCAAACATTGAGTTTAACTGTCATGTCACTTTTTTTAAAGCCACTGGCATAAACATGACACGTCACACACACGTGGCGATACTGTGTGAGCAGGCAAGGTGTGTTGTACCTGAAGGGCTCCAGACCGTGAGCATTTAGTCACGTTTTGCAACCATGGAGCACCAGTGCGACATGCAAATACTCTTAATTTATGAACTGGAGGTCTGTTAGTTTGTTTCCCATTCACAGTGAATAAATCCTCACTGTTAATGGCATCACTCTTATGGTTTCACTTCCTGCTAACGGCTAACTGTTGACTGGAAGCTTTATGTTCAAAGTAAACACATCAACTCTTCTTGCCAGAGATGAGACAGGTACATCAGAATAAAAACCCCAGTGGTTTATTTTAATATCAACAATACTTTATTCAACTTTATTATACCAGTACTTTGTTTAACTTTATTACAGGAGTACTTTGTTTAACTTAATTACAACAGTACTTTGCTTTACTTTATTACAACAGTACTTTATTTAACTTTATTACAACAGCACTTTGCTTAACTTTATTTTAACACTATACAAGTACTTTGCTTAAATTTATTACAACAGTACTTTGTTTAAATTTTTTAAACAATACTTTGTTAAACTTTATTATAACACTATTTTGTTAAATTTTATTATAGCAGTACTTATTTAACTTTATAACAGTACTTTGTTAAACTTTATTACAACAGAACTCATTTAACTTTATCATAACAGTACTTTGTTAAAATTTATTATAACATTATTTTGTTAAACTTTATTATAGCAGTACTCACTTAACTTTATCATAACAGTACTTTGTTTAACTTTATTATACCAGTATTTTATTTAACTTTATTTCAACAGCACTTTGCTGAACTTTATCATAATAGTTCTTATTTAATTTTATTATATCAGTACTTTGTTTACATTTATTATAACACTATCTTAAAATTAATTATAACAGTACTTTATATAACTTTATTATTGCAGTGCTTTGTGTATCTTTACTTTAACATTATTTTACTTTTTTTTATAACAGTACTTATTTGATTTTAATATATTAGTTCTTTGTTCAACTTTATTCTAACAATACTATGTTATAACAGTACTTCACTATTTTAGTCTTCTACTGTAAATTGGAGGAGATTTCAAAATATCAAGATATAAATCATGTATAGTGATATAGCCTAAAAATATTGCAATATTATCTATAAGCCATGTAGCCCAGCCCGTGTTTGGACACAATAATGGTCAAAAGTAAAAAGATTCCCGTGATATTATTACGCAGTCAGTCCACAAATTTCTGTTTTCCAGCTGATGTATGGTCCACACTGGTTCTGTTTATAAGTCTACAGTCACATGATACATTTTCACCTAACTTCATATTTATTTGCTGTCCTGTTCTCACTTTACTGTCCCAATATATTTCAAATAATCTTCAAATCTGATCCAGTGTCAGTAAAATATTAAGAATTTTATGAAGTGAACCAGCGACAGGAGCTGATGAGAGCGGGGCCTCCTCGTCTCATCGTAACCCAGATGTTACTGGATGCTTCTACAACATTTTTAATGCTGTTATGACAGACACTGCTTATAGAGCCCCTCTAGCTTGTCTGGAAAATGTTCCTGGAACTGTGCAATCCTTTTTGTCTGACTCAAAATCCACCCCAAAATAAAATCCACATGTTATTTCTATTATCTTTAATAGTTTAGCGTAGAATTATTTACATGAGAATGTCTCTTCCGCAGCTGGGAAAAAGAAGCCAGATGAATGTTAGAGACACTTTCTGCTGATGCTTCACTGGCAATGAATAGGATACTGATTCTGTGGTCTCAAACAACAACTCCGTGCCCATTTTCTGGTCTGGAACTTGAGGCGATGCCACGGATTTAGGCTTATTAGGGTGTTAAAGCTCAAACGAGAATCTGGGAATTCAGAGTTGGGTGATGGATTAGACACGATTGTTTTTTGATGTTCTTCAAAGAATTAAGAGATATTTGGATTCCAGAGTTATGATCTATTGGCCATGACTGAGCTGTCTAGAAGAAAGGTTTTCAGTCCGACACTGCGGCCCCCTCGTCAGACAAAATTGAGACAACTGCGTCCACCCTATTTTAAAATTGCTTCAGTTTTTTGTCTGATCTGAGCCACAGCAATGTCAATTCATACTGAACGTGCACCACAAAAACTTTCATATCAATGGATTTGTGTATTAGTATTATTCTTTGTCCTGCTTCTACTTTGGGGGATAATCATGCAGCATGTGCTTTGGATTTGGACGCAGTTGTCTACATGAGCTCCCTTTACTTTAGTATTTGTTTACATTTTGGCATATAAGTATACTGAATTACCTTTTTTCAGTTCCTGTTTGCAATGTGCCCATGGACGTGCACACAACTATCACTTGATTATTTTGGCACTGAAGAAAACTTGAAATTGTGATGATTCTCTGGCAAGCTCTTAATTGTAAGGATTGTCTTTATTGCTGTGATTTCGAAGCAGCTTTCATGGACATTGGTTCATGATGGAGTAAGGTCTGTAGGGTATTTGAGGGGGGCGCCATCCCTCTTCTTAGCAAAGTGAACAAAATGCACCACCCTTGTTAACCTGCTGTCTCTCTCCATCCCCCTGGGTCCAGACCCAGAGTCAACATCTCGTCACAAACCGACATTTGGTCGTGGACTTTCCACGTTGACATATGACGTATGACTTTTCAAGAACACTTCCGCTTTCTCAGGAAATGTACAGCTTGCATATAAACTCTTTTTGCAAAATACACTCATTATATTGGTACAACAGGGTGGCACGGTGGTGCAGCGGTTAGCATTGTCGCCAGCAAGAGGGTTCCTGGTTCAAACCAGTGTGGGAAAGCCCCTTTGTGTGGAGTTTGCATGCTCTCCCCGTGTCAGCGTGGGTTTTCTCCAGGTGCTCCAGCTTCCTCCCACAGTCCAAAGACATGCAGGTTAATTGGTGACTCTAAATTGTCCGTAGGTGTAACTGTGAGTGTGAATGGTTGTCTGTCTCTATGTCTCAGCCCTGTGATAGTCTGGTGACCTGTCCAGGGTGAACCCTGCCTCTCGCCCAATGTCAGCTGGGAAAGGCTCCAGCCCCCCTGTCAATTAACGTTTTTTTTTCCTTCAACAACAAACGCACAAGGTTACATTTGGACAACTCGCGTTGGTTGGGTTTATACAACAAGGCACATGGTAGGGTTCGGGAAAAAAGAACAGGGCTTGGCTTCACAATCATAAGGGAAGCAAACACCGACCTCCTGGGTGTCAGTGGTTGTTGGACCCATCCACCATCTGTCCTGCTCACCCTAGTCTGACTTTTGCCCCCTTGACATGCATTGTTGTCCCACCGCGTTTCCCCCTGATGCCACCAGGCTCTGCTCCACATCAACAGTGACTGGCCACATATTATGCTGATGCGAAAGAATGGCTTTTTTTGTCTAAAGTCACGCCCCAAGAGCCGGTATTTGACGACTTCAGAGTGAGACCAGGATGCTAGAGTCCGTACCCCTCTTAAAAATTAACAAATCACCAACTGAATACAGTCAATAACCCTCTAAAAGTGTCTGTCACACTGACGTTAAACTAATGTTCATCATGTCTGTGTGACTAGATTTGACCAGGTCATGACACTTTAATCGACCGTGTTGATGAATGAGCCAAACTACTTTGACTTCCTGTTGTTTTTAGAACAAAGGCATGCACCTGCCACTTTCACCTCACACAGCATTGGTTTAAAAACCTGCGGTCTAGAATAATACTAAAAACCCATCACTTTAATTCTGTTTGAAAGGTGTCAAGGTCCCAGAACCCTTGGGCTTCACATTTATCCATCACATTGAAATGTTTTGAGAGGTAGACAGGACTTAATAGGATTTTGAATTCAAAAGATTCCCTAAGACAAAGTTGTGGCTTTCTACATGAAGAGCAGGAATTTGCCTTACGTTTCCAATTTTCAGAGATGGTGATAAAGCATTTAGAAAGTTGTTTCCAACATGGACAATGTCTTCTGTCACATGTTCCCTCCCTAGTCTCTGAGAATAATTATTACTCCAACAGTATTATAAGCAGAGGGTAATTTCTCCCTCTGATCCTCTCAATGTGTTTACGTGAGATCAGCCCACTCGGCCCCTCCAGAGAAGCAAGATCACTATCTGCCTCTTACTGAGCCCCCCGACTCTTCCCCACATCTGGCCTGATGCCATCACATATACACACACACACACACAGACAAACACATGCAAGAATGGAGGGAAGACTGGTTTGGAGGTAAAGCAAAGGCGGCTGGATACTCACATCACATTGGAAAGGTTTCTCTCCTGTGTGGGTCCTCATGTGCTCGTCCAGTCCTCTTTTCTGGCTGAAGGCTTTGTTGCACTCGCTGCATTTATACGGCTTCTCCTGCAAAAACATACAGATACACGCCAAACTTAAAGAGGGCACTTGATCTGTCAGTGTACAGCAGAATAATACATAAAACTATACTCAGTTTGGTCACATATGGACAAAACCTGGAGGATTTGTGTCCATTATGGCGTACAGCAGGGTAATGACACACACATGTACACACACACACACACACAGACACACACACACACACAGACACACACACACACACAGAGGACATGCACAGTGGAAAACACAAGATGTGGAAATATCCCAGTAACACACACAATCACACACTGATACCCTCTCACTTCACACCCCGGTGTTCTCCCTGTCAGTTTATGAAGATATGATATGAAAGGTTGTACAGCCCCTGCAGTAGGGAGGAAATGGCCGGCGCAGGGGCCATCAAAAACACATGGAATCCTCAAAAGAGTAAGGAAAACACGGCACAGAAGATCCCTTTGAACATGTATCAGAGCACTGGCACTCTGGGGCTGTAGAATATCACTCCTCTGTCTCCACACCTCATCAGTTTACCAAAGAACATTTCCTCTGCGCCTTTCGGAGGCCTGTCTCAGTGTCAGTCAAAGCAGATATCTCACCGTGGGTGTGTTTTTCACAAAAAAAACTCCAAGTATGTGTGTGTGTCGGGTGCAAGTGTTCAGCGGGGTGGACGGCCTTGAAGAGTGGGTGTGTCCTGCAGTCGGAGGGGAAACGGTGGTGACACCTAAAAGACTTGAGGAGAAGCGTGGAGATAGCGGGAGCTGGTTCCCAGTGTCACTCTTTGGGAAGCTGTTTTTGACAAGCCTGGCTGATAGCAAAGGCTCTACCCATTTAAAGCTTAGTTGTCATGGGAACAGGGTGAATGCAGGAAGTAAGGGTCCTGGGAAAGGCGCTATCATGTGGGCGGGGCAAGGAGTGCCCAGTGACACAGGATACAAAAGGAGGTAAAGATCAGGTTCGCTGCTTGTGTGTGAGCGTACGCATGTGCATGAGCGGCTTTAAGTATGCAACTGTTTGCGTGCAAGTGACTGAATAAAGAGGAGCGATGGAAATAAAGCAGTGTGTGTGTGTGTGTGTGTGTGTGTGAGAGAGAGAGAGACCTCAAGGAAACAGACTCTGTGATGATCTGCGTGACTCAAATTTCCACTTTACGAGGATCACTTCTTTTTCCATAAGGCCTGAATGCTTCTTGTATGACAAAGAAAAAAAAACCTACGAGAGGTCACAGTTCAAAGGTCAGGAAACACATGGATGGACTTAGGCGATGTGGTGTACCCAGAATGCATCGTTATGACCCCGGTAACATCGAACATCTGTACCTGGTGACCTTCACTCTTCAGCAGCTGTTCACCCAGCGACCTCTGACCTGATCTTTTCTCTCAATCTGACCACTCTCAGCAAAGAGCAAAGATGGAGTTTTGTTTATTTGCTCATGTGTCAAGTTAAATATGTGGATATTTGTAAAGCAGCATGCAAACAGGAAGTCATTGTGCTCTGTAAGGCTTCAGGGTGAAGTTAAAAATCAACAACAAAATCCACACGAAATACAGGTTTCTGTATTTTATAAAAAACACTTGTGATACCAGGCCACTTCCTTTCACAACAGAAATGTATTTTAATAAACCTGTTGTGGTGGTCATGAACAATGCCAATTCAAAAACACATTAAAAATCCAAAACAGGTACAACAACGGAAATTTGCTGCAGAAAGCCAAAACAAACACGTTAGCATCAAAGACGGCGTGCAAAGTTGAAAACACACAAACCCCAAAAATAAATGCAACAGAAAAACGCTACATATCCAGTCAACTCAATGGAAACTCTTGGCCTCGAGAAGGAGCGCTACGAGGAACAGCTTGATTTACGACCTGAGTGAGAAAGAGAGGAACCAGACAAGAGTCTGTTTGAAGCACAAAGTAAAATGAAGTAGAGCAGGTTCACAGGACGTGGGCCAGACTCTGAAGCCATTTTGACACAGTGCCCAAACTACACTAGTGTAACTACAACTTCCGAGTCCATCACATGATGCCATTAGGTCTGAGAAGCCCCCACAAAATGACTTATTTCACTCTCTAAACATTGATATATTGTGTGTTTTTGACTTTTTGACCCCTTTTTGACAGTCTTGGGCAGGCCTTGGCATGGCTTGGCTTGGTTTGGCTTGGCTTGGTTTGGTGTGGGCCGTCTGCTCAGGGTGGCAGCGATTTGCATTTCCACTACAACAGGACTACCTTCTTGAAGGTGTGCCTTAAACTGATAAAGACTTGTCTTGAGTGCTAAAGCGGTGGGCCAATCTACGGCTTAAATCCCCTGTTATTTTTGCTGCTTGTTTTTTTCCACAACAGGGCAGGTAAAAGAAGTTTACCTGTTGGTGGTGAGCTTTTTGCAGAGGTGCAGTAAGAGCCTATTGTCTGCAGCTCTTCATCAACATCTCACTGTGGCTGTTTCTGCTTTTACTCTTCCTCCCTACCGTATTATTAGACTGGTATTTATTAAGGAAAAGTTGCTAATAAAGTTCAGCTAATTCAGTGATAAACACATTTCATTTCCAATAGATTCTTCACAATAAAAGTCCCATATTAATTTGTTATGTAAAAACTTTTATTGTGAAGCAGCAAAATAAGGAAACGCTGAGTTTTCAGCAGCAACTTTACATAACTTCTAACACGGCTGATAGTGAACATGAAACATAAAGCAGATATGTAAAGTAAAAACAGGACGCAGGAGAGAAACTAAACTCCAAACCACAGAGATTCAGGCAGAAGCTACAGACGTACTGAGACCTGAACACACAGAGACTCTGGTCTCCTGCAGACAGAGGTGAGACGAGTCTCACAACACACACACTCGTTTCATGGGGATAAGCGGGGTTGTCGGGGTTTGGCGAAACATCACCGCTACCTCTAGGGTTAGGGTTACACTCTAGACCTACGGTGGTGGCTGTGGCTCAGAGGTAGAGCGGGTCATCCACAAATCATAAGTTCAGCGGTTCGATCCCCGGCTCTTCCAGTCTGCATGTTGTAGTATCCTTGAGCAACATACTGAACCTCAAATTGCTCCCAATGGCTGTTCCATCTGTGTGTGTGTGTTTAAAGTAGCAGGTGGCACCTTGTATGGTAGCCTCGGCCACCAGTGTATGAATGTGTGTGAATGGGTGAATGTGACTTGTAGTGTAAAAAGCGCGTTGAGTGGTCGGATGACTAGAAAGGCACTATACAAATGCAGATCCTTTTACCATTTTACTCTGGAGAAGGTCAGCACTGCACGTCTAAACTGACAGATGGAAACGCAAATCAGTGCAGCAGGCTTTACTCGGCGCGGCCAAGAGTGACAATGGAAAAGGCCCATTTGTAGCGTGTTTGCTTGCCGATGTATTTGCTTTGGGGATTCATATGTATATTTGAATTGGCAATGTTTCTCAAGCTGCAGCACTTTTCTCCTAATGAAAATATTTTGGGCTGTTGTAGAGTGTTTGCCCTTGTCAGCCACTGCAGAAGGCAGAGATAGGCCTTTACTGTGCAATCAGAAGTTCTGGGCGAACATTAGCTTACATTTGACATGTTTATCTTTAAGATTTAAATGTTTTTGCAGTTTTTAACAGAGTTTCCTCTTTTTAACAGAGCTTGTTGAAGCGGAGCGACACAGAAAGCTGGGACTGACATTACACCATATTAGAACTTGTATCAACAGGAGTAAAAAACATGTTTAGCAAGTTGGTTTGTGCAAACAAAAAAAAAAAAAAAAAAAAAAAAAGCTGAGCCATGCAGAGGTGAAATAGTTTGTCAGAGAGACGCAGAAGAACGTGAACACACTCAGTGAAGCCTCTTCCTTTACCTGCTGTCGTTCAGCTGTTTGTAAGGTCTATATCTCGACAAAACACTTATCCTATTGCAGAGCTATGTATTGAACTATGTATTACACAAGGGTTTTGGTTTTTTTTACAGTAGTGTGTCTGCTGTTGGAAGGTTTAGGCATAAAAGTTTAACCTTGAGGCTGCTCAGAGTTTTTAAGTTTTCTAGTCAAAACATTAAACAGCTTTATGTGCAGGAACAAAAGACAGAACCTTTTATATAGAATGTGTGTTTGTAATAACATACAGTCATCACCAGAGATCAAAACAATATTTTCAAAAAAATATCTTCATATCCAAAATGTCAGCGGTTTATATCGGCATCAAACGTGTTCCATTTCAGTTTGCACACGATGTGGTTTTTGGTATCAACACGCAAACTCCAAACGCATCCATCTCAAACGCTCTGTACATTAACAGCGAGCTGCAGCTCTTTCAGCCAAATGACATTTGTTTTGCTCGACAGTGACTTCATCTGGCTCTGCTGTTTGTAACTGTTCCGCCTATATTTCAGAGCGCTGTGAGCAAAGGCAGAGCCGGGAACATTAGGAACAAAACATCAGTCAGTGTAATCAGCAGCTCAGTAGAAAATTATACCTGCCTGTTTCTACTGCGGGACGTCAACCTGGGCAGGACACGTCCGTTATAACACAGTGTAATGGCAGAGCGCTGTGCTCTGGACAGCATTAAGAGGGGACAAATCTTTGAAATTAACAGCGCTGACAGGCTCCGACTGTCTCAGTCATAGCTGTATGAATTGATGATGGAAATACATGATGAAACACATTTTAAGTTGCATTTATCAAAAGTGGCAACAACACACAACCAGATGTAGTCGCTTTGGTGGAGAACTTCAATGGGGAGAAGTGACGCGGGGGAAAAAGCGCCATCCCAGCCCAGGAAATGACCTCACAATGTCGATTAAGAAACCTACCTTTTCCTTTCTCCACCCCGAGCCCTGGCTCACTGTACATTTACATGTTCAGGCCATCACAACCCTGTTTCCTACATCTGCATCTGAATATTCTGCATTGTTAACAGTCGTCCGTGGAGTCAGCTGGTCTCAGTTTCGACAGCAGTTAAACAAATGCAGTCTAAGTGTATGTAATTTTCTCTTGCCTTTTGTGCCATCACTAGATGATTCATGAAAGAACCTGCAAATGTGGGAATTACCTCATGATTAAATGGGCAGGGAGTGTCACACTGTTAGACACAGAGGAGACAGGACGTTTCTCACAAGGCGAGGTATGTGAGAATTTCTCTGTGCCCACTGCAGCTGCGAAATTCAGACGACTATTGAACAGAAACCCTGAAGCAAAGCGCTCCAGACTGAAAGATAAAGTCAGTGGGACACCTGACACTGTGTTAGCATCCCTTTTTTCTCTCTACACCTATTCACTGCACTCATTCTGTATTAAACAGCACAATTAGGTGTTAATAGGCCTTATTCCCAGCAGACAGTTTCACTCGTCACTGTAGGAAAAGCACAGTTGTTACTAACCCAGAACTGATGTGGTGTTGGAATAATTGGAATAATTAGTTCCCAACTGGGAAAATTAACGTGAACGCCCCCTCTGGTCAAAACAACAGCTCAGAAAGTTGGCATAAATTTTGATACACGAGTTGACGTCATATATGCAGAAACATGACGGATGAAACCAAAAGTTCAGTCGATGGTAATAAACTTTTTATTATTAATCAACTCATTTATGAAGCCTATCCCAGCTGACATTGGGCGAGAGGTGGGGTACACCCTGGACAGGTCATCAGACTATCATGGGGCTCTTTAATTATAATTATTGCAGTCACTTGTTTTGCTTTTATGTAAGTTGTCATATGTTATGAGTTGTTGCTAGTTGCTCTCCAGTAGAGCAGTGGTTCCCAACTGGTCCAGCCACAGGGTCCAGACTTCTCCTTAGTCGTTAGCTCAAGGTCCACACAGTTTAACCCTATGGGCCCAAACGACGCAAAGTGTGTCCA
The DNA here is from genome assembly GCF_011397635.1 of Epinephelus fuscoguttatus. Taxonomy (NCBI): domain Eukaryota; kingdom Metazoa; phylum Chordata; class Actinopteri; order Perciformes; family Serranidae; genus Epinephelus; species Epinephelus fuscoguttatus. The sequence goes on from NC_064761.1 coordinate 39,721,028, forward strand.
AATTCACACCTGTTCTTCTCTATGGATTTTCTTTTATCATAGCGAGACACTACTCATATCACGTGAAACAGCGGAAACACAGCTTTCCGACAAGGCCAAGCACTTGTCGCTAGTCCAGTGTTTTCACAAGGAAGGAAAATTATAAAGTTACACTTAAATTATGTATAACAAAGCTTTCATACTGCTTTGCACACACATTACTCTTGGATGGATTACTCATATATGCAGGGTCGCACAGAAATGCAACGCATATCACATGAAAGCGCAGGACTAGAGCTTTCCGATGATACCACACACATCATTGTGCTGTGCTATCTTGCTATAAATACAGATCAAATGTCTACAAAATAAAAACCTGACGAATTTCTTTACAATCCATTATACAGATCTTGTTATCAATCACTTCATATAATGAGGAATAATATCATTACTATTTTCTGTTTTGTTAGATGTAAATATTGCATGTTTCTTTCAGATAAAACACATTTTTGACTTGTGAATGAGTCAATGGAATTTCTTGGAATAATGAAAAAATACTGGCAATCATGTCCGCCTGGCACAAACCACATGTTTTGGACAGCTGTGAAGTGACAGAATGTCCCAGCATCATGGTTCTTATATTGCCAGATTCCAGAGAGTCTCCCCTCTTCATATATGACAGAATATGTCTACTTCTAACCTGCTACGGTGAGATACATGTAAAAATGTAAGACATTAGTAACACAGATTTTTTTCCCCATTGATATAAAAATTAATATAAAACAGGCACATAGAAGGACATGCAATGAATGAATCAAATCTGGATAGCCCAGATTGTCCTGAAAACAAAACAAAACAAAACAAAACAAGATATAGCATGTGTATGTAGCCTTTATAATGACTGTGATATCATCTTAAAAGTAAAGGCAGTAAAAATATCCCAAAAAAGGCCTCTGGGACTAAATCACTTTGTAATATAAAAGCTTACACTGCTTAAAATACGACACATCTTCTTTGTAGCACCCAAGTTGTTTCCACATTACAACTAAAAGTTCATGAGGACACCAAAGCCGGAAGAACAACTTCCCAACTCGTGAAACGAGACCATCCGCGGAGCACGTGAATGCAACTTAATCACATTAACAATGGCCCATTTCTATTCAAGTGTCATGGTAAGTCATGACAGTGTGACAGCGAGCCAGCGTGCACAATACCAGGACCCTGAAACTGAAGCAGCGAAATGAAATTCAGCCACGTTTCATTTTATTATTCACACCTGTGGTTTTCCTACTGTAACATGTGATAGTGAAGGCCGATGGTGCATTTGGTGATGCTTTGTCTCAACAACAACACCTTTAATTTCTTCACTTCCTTCAGGAAATATACACTAACACCACCACAGCATGTTACAAAATAAAAAGGAAAAAAATCTACATAGTGAAAAACTGTTGATTAATCACAGTTTAATGGACACAAATGGCTGATTGATCAAACTGTTTATCTGTGATTAGAGAGCGCTTAATTTGATGCACTAATCCTTCTTCTGTCTCAAAAATAAAAATGTGAAAACACAAGAGCATGCCAAACCAAAAAGCAGTGATATAACCCCAACCCTAAAGCCGTGTTGGCCCATAAAGCAAAGAAGGAGATGTTGGTCATTGAAAAACCTGGCAAAAAGCTATTACCATAAGGTTACCTGGCTGCAATGGTGCATCATAGCAGCTTCTAACGCCTCTCTTCCTCAATACAGTGAATGAGTAACTGAACATTTAAGTGACAACATGTGAAAAGCCCTGTTAGCAAGGTTAGATCCAGCACTGTTTTTGGCCATGTTTGCCATTGCAGGAAAAGTTGTCTCATTTGAGACGCCTCTGAAAGGAGATAACAGCGCACACTCTGACATCACAAGCCAACACCTCCTGTCTACATGTTGTTATGGCTGTATGTGTTCCCTTTGCTGTTGTCCCTGTTCGCTCTCCTGTAGGTCTGCCTCGTTGGCAACGCAGGTGTGCTGCATTGCCTAATGAGGTGCACCTGGGATGAGGAGGAGGTGCTTAGCCAGCAGAGGAGAGTTGGTCAATCCATGTGAAATTTGGCACAGTGGCAGAGGGTCATGGGAGGATACGAATGAAGCAATATTACATCAATTGGCCAAAGGGGGGCGCTATAGCAACCGACTGAAACTGCAAACTTTGAATGGGCATATCTCATGCCCCGTATGTCGTATGTCGAACAAATTTGCCTCAAGAACCCATAACTTCCGCTTATATAGATTTTCCGCCATTTTGAATTTTTTTTAAAAACACTGCAAATGGATCTCTTCCTAGGAAGTTTGAGCGATCTGCATGAAACTGGGTGAACATAATCTAGGGAGCAATATCTAAAGTTCCCTCTTGGCAAAAGTTGGAAAACTTACTAAAACTGAGCTTCTATAAGGAAATGAATATTGCGGAGGGCATGGCTCATCACATAAAGGTGTATAACATCTCAAGGGTTTCACCCATCACCACGCAACTTTGTAGGCATATGACCACACATAATCTGAGGGGACCCCTCCATTATTGACCCCATCAAACAAAATGGGGGCGCTAGAGAGCTCATTTCTTATCTAGGCCTAACCGCCATATGGATTTTTACTAAACTTGGTAGATATGTAGAACAGGACGCCTCAAGGTGACTGGAGAAATTTAACTCTAATTGGCAACTGGGTGGCGCTATAACAACAGAAAAATGCTTCAAAATGAATAAAATGTGACCGATCGCTGTGGCTCCCCCTGTGGACCAATGTTGGTGTGGTTTCTAATTTTTGGTATGACTAAGTCATGGTATGGTATGCTGTACATAATCACTGTCAGTGTGTCATTCTGTCAGTCAGTCATTCTGTCTGTCCCACGTTTTTCTACTCACTGACGTGGTCAATCTATGTGAAACTGCACATAGGCATTGAGGATTGGCATAGGTAGAAGGTGACAAAGCTACCAATGGGTATGGACTAGTATTATTAAATGACGTGGATTTGACTGTTTTCAAGGTGTCTTCTGTAGTTGATTTGTGTCAGCAATTGTCTTGTTGGCTTCACAAGAGTCTCTAAAAATCATCACCTAAATTACCCATGTACATGCAGACTAGGCCCAAGAGTCACAAATACAATTGTACTTAACACAATATACTGTAAAATAAAGAATGAATTAGTGTGTGCACCAAGAAGCAATGGAGAATACAAAATAATTCATACACAGACAAAAATACCTAAATATAAAAGTCCTTTACAACAGGAGCACAGACGGGGGAGACTTACACGAGTGTGTGTGCGGATGTGCATCTTCAGGCCATCGTTCTTGCTGAACGCTTTGTCACAGTAGGGGCACTGGTATGGACGCTCACCTGGGGAACAAAAACCATTAGTGTGCATGAGACATCATCATTCACACGTGAAACTGATACTGTACCATACAGGTTTAAAACCAGAATAAATTGTGTATCCTGCCATGTTGAAAGCTGCGATGTCTTGCCTCACAGATGGTTGAGGTGTGTGTGTTGCCGCCTCTGTCCTGTCCTGCCCTGCTCTAACACAGATTTGACCTGGCTGCTGGTAGACCAGATATCTTTCACTCCGAGCCTTTCACTTCTGATGCACACCGACTTTCCACTGCAGAGCAAAAGCTTACATTGGCTACACTTTATGGCTCGCTATCGGAGCTGCAACTGGCCAACAGTTTAGGAGCACATCAGAGGCAACGTGGCTTATCCCATTGGATCAAAAGCAGTCCGGCCAAACTCCTACTGATCCTATCTGAGCACACAGCGATGATGACAAAGAGAAAGTGACAGGCTGTCAGTCAAACAGTCCACTGACACATGGATCTGTTTACCACGAGCTGATCCAAAGGCCAGATAGGAGCACCAGAGCTGATTACTAATCTATAGAAGGGATATGAGGTAACCTATAGAACCGCACCAAAATTAAAGTCTCAGACAGGAAAATACAGTAAAAATTCTGGGTTCAATAATTGTTTAATTTATATCATAGATCAGGGAGCCAGAGCAAACTAAATACACATCCTGTGCTCAGAAAAAAAAGCCAGGAATCAAACTTATATTTTCTTAAGCCCCTTTCCTCATGATATAAGAATTTACTCTGTCCTGAATTTGTATATATATATATATATATATATATGCCTGCAAGTGTACAGTTTAATGAAACAGATACCTACAGCTACACATTTACGTTCATTCCTTACAACAGTCTAATTTCTTATCTGCTTCATAGTAATGTAATCTCTCTTCAGTGACTAATTGTTGAACAGGCAAGCAAGTCATTTTATTGATGGGGGAGATGTTTTGCCCCTTTAAGGAATAAGGTTAATTAGCTGTGTTTCCTTGGGATTCAAAATGCAAAGATGCTTATTAAATCAGAAAATCCATCTGGGGAGTATATGAGAGGAGTAATATTATCTCTCACTGCTATAAACACAACTGTGCTGAAGGAATGTTTCTCCTCCAGTCCTGTCAGTTAGTACGGACGGGCTGATCGAGTAAAGCCTGATTTATGGTCCTGCGGCGTACCTACAACGTACCTACGTCGTTGCCGTGACGCCGTCGTGAACCCTTCGAACTTCTCTGTCACTCCATTTCGTCGCAGTGCAATTCACTGCCAAAGCGGTAGGGGGCTGCATTCCTTTCCTGAATGGTTATCGTCGTCTCCAGTTGAGCTTCCGGCTTTTCCGGTCACAGAGAAATGAACGCGGAGCACGGACAGATGGCTCCGTCCATATCTGTATTGAACGTTGAGCATAAATGGACCTTAATACTGCAACATATGTGCAACATCTACATCGCAACAGAAGATGTTTAAAGATGGCGGGGATGGCACAATCTGAAAATACGAAACCGGAAATGCGTTGCTACCAAGCAAACCAATCACAGCCCTCTCGGTCTGCGTCGCCTCGACATGTAGTTACATTTTTGGGGAGGTGCACGTCAGGCTACGCCGGGGGCTACGGCGAGCCTTCTGCATAGCCACGTACCCTACGACATAGCGACGTCGTTGATTTAACGCAGGACCATAAATCAGGCTTTACCCAGTCAATGTTTGAAGTTTCCCTCCAGACACGTTTTAAAGTGTATTAAAGTGCTTACACTAGTACTAATATTTGTTTAGCATTATTTCCCCACATCACAGATCTTCATTGAGAAATTTTGACGTTAAGATTTGCTTTACACTTTCTCCAGTGCTGCTCGCCCTAGGTTGACTGTTGAAACAGCAGTGTGCATCAAGATTGCTGGTGTCAGTGTCAGAGGAAACACTGGAGAGATTCTGACATACATGTTTGAGCCTCAGTCAGACCATGGATGTAAAAAGAGACCTGGATACAGCCTTAGAGGCGGGCTCCTGTTCATTCCTATGAACTGCGCTCAGTGGCACATGAAGCCAAAGAAGCTCAATTTTCTATGGTATTACATCTCCTGGATCTTCAGCATTGTGGCGCCCACAGAGCAAGCGCACTACAGACTTCGGGCTTGTGTTCATACAGCATTTTATTTTTTTCTCAGCGCCAGCGTCTTTTTGGAATTGTTCCCAAAAAATTCCATCGTGAATCGGTCTCTCTACCTGGTTTTAAAGCTCTCACAAGTACAAGGATGAATGAGTCGGTTGGGTCTTGTCACTGTGCCGAGGTGCTCTAACATTTCTACCTGTTACTGTATTTCTTTTATGTTTTTTATTGTGTGGTTGTTTGGCTGTGTTTTTTTGTGTGATGCTGTCTTGGCCAGGTCTCCCTTATAAAAGAGATTGTTGATCTCAATGGGATGAAATTTTTAAAAATGAGCGGAGAGCGTATGCGGCCGCATGCAGCTGCCTAGAGATAAACCACCACACCCGGCGTCTTTTTTCAGAGTGCTTCATCTTTGCTCTGAGCGCTTTAAGATGAAAATCTCTAAACTTTTTAGAAAGCCGCCGATGACATCACTGCTACCCTTTAGCTAGATCTGCTGGTGGACATTAGATGTTGCAAAATTTGCTCTTTTTGTCGAGGTGGTGGGAACAAGAACAAAGTTCTTTCTGGCCAGGACATTTCATACTTAACGAGAAACTCGAGTGCAGAACTCCTGGGAAGTCCGCAAAGGCCCCTCCCACTGCCGCATACGTCACACTCGCTTTTCCGCACTAACAACGCCTACTTCAAATCTCTGACCAATCACACAGTAGTTCTCGGACACCACACAAGAAAAAAGTTCCCAGATGATGTGTGGAGAACAAGCTGCAAGAACTCCCAAACCAGGGCTGCAAGAAAAAAATGACGTCATTCTCTTCTTGCAGCCCTGTGAGAGAGAACAAATTTCTCTGTTCTTGCGGAGTATGTAAAAGCTTGATGTTGACTGTGTACTGCGAGTACATCATTAAAAAAAATGTGCTGGGAGCATTTTTTCATGAAGCTCTGGGATCAAGCACTTCCCAGCGCTCTGCCATGGCTTTTCTGCTGAAGAAAAATGCTATGTGGACACAGGGCCTTATCTCAGCTGAGTGTAGCCGAGGGGCTAACTCACGCCACCTGAGCAGCTAACCTGTGGTTTAGCCCTCCGCTGAGCTGAATGGGGAGAAAATCAATATAATGGTGGTGCTCTTTGTGTTTTCAGACTGAAGGGATCAAATCCTGATAATGAAATTAGTCATTTCGCAGAGGTTGTGATGCTCAAAAAAAATTATCCATTGATTTAATGACGTCTCTTTCACATTATCAGTCGATGGAAAAGTCTTTATGGTCCCATGACATTGTGTGACAGACCCAGAAGCTGTAATTACACATTTGGCCACTTTAAAATTAGCTAAAATTGTCTCTAAAGCCTGACACTTTTCCTGGGGGATTGAGTCAGACCTAGACTCAGTTGAGACATCTGTTCCGTATTGGAATGGTAAGCGTCTTTGGCATCTTTTATTTTTTATTTATGTTGTTTGTTAGCTTTCTAGCTTGTAGGCTAACTACAGTTTTGACAGCGTTTTGGGTGCAGGAGGTTCATCTCACTACACAGCATGGAGACCTGTTTGCAGAAGGAGTTAACTTGCATCCATTAGAGGAGTGAAATCTCGAAAGATGATGAGATGGATGATATGTGACAGTGTGTGGCAGAATCGGTTCTGTTTGTTAAACCTACATTTAAAGAAAAATAGGAGGGTAATGCTGTGAATCAATGCTAGTGGCGCTTTGTAGTGTTTCTGTGTTGTGTAGAGTGGAGTTACAAACGACGTGTGTGTCATAGAATAATGGAGAATATGGTCAGTAAATTTGGGTAAAATACAGATTTTGCTTATCTCGTGAGAATGCGCCACATGAAAGACGGACATGGGGGGATTCATTCCAATATGTCATGAGATCCACTGGTAATAGTATTTTCATGGAAATAGGGCTTTAGACAGAGATTGGCTTTCAAATTTGTTATGTACCCAATCTAGCTTACTTGGCTTATGTTTGATTTTTCAGTTTTAAGGTAAGTACACAGACATCGCCTCCTTGAGAAGAGGAATGTTAAACACCTCTCTAGTGACAAACTTTGCAGAATTACAAGTCAATATAGTCAAGGTCAGACATTTTAGGGGACATAAACATAAAACACATTTGTAAGTGGAGGGGGACTTTCATATTATTTGATATTTTACATTTGAATAATTTCCTTTGAATATTGCTGCTATTTTTGTCCTAAATAAATGAGACTGACAATATTAGCTCATGTATCCATATGTAGGGTCTGTCTGACCACTACCTTGACTACAAATGTTTATAATTCCGATGTTGGATTGTCATCTTAATTATTCACATCCCACAAATCCTTTGTCTTTAAACAGAGAAGCTACGACAGCTGTCACGTAGCAGACATACCAGTCGGGCTCTAAACCCACCATAAACCCCCCACAAGAGGGCTTCAGAGGAGCACAAGGAGGAGCGCTGTGACACAAAGTAATAAAACGTGTAACCTCACGTTGGTGTGGAAAGGGTTAACGTGACATATGTGGACTGATTACGCGTACTGAGACATGTGCAGAGGGGCAGCTCGGCAGCATTCTGTCCCAAAATCCCCGTCTGTGCAATTTCAGCCTCTAGGAGGCCTTTTGTTGACAAACAGGAAAATCTGAATCCCAGATGTGTTTTGAGAAAGAGGAGAGCAAATCCTATGTCTTATGTAGCATGTGTGGTATCAGGTTAAGGCCCAGCGTTAGCCTTGGGGAGTCCTGGGGAAGGCATTAGTGCACTAATAGCACCGGAGCACAGTGTGCCAGTATACTTCTGCGGCTTGGATCACATCCCTCCCAGGAGCTGGCTATTGTTAGTTAATACACGGCACAGATGACCACACCCCGCTAACACGGAGCCTCGCAATAAGTGCACACCAATTCACCTACTTAACCTATACACTCTCTGGTTCTGGACATGTGTGCCTCATCTGGAAAATGCAAACAGAGAAAATGATGGTATTCCTAAAGAGGTCATTCATAAATACGTCGCTAATAGATGACATCCAAGCTACTTTTATCCAGCAGTCATGGCTTTTCCACTGGATCAACCTGCTCCTAATGAAAACAAGAGCAACTCAATCCTTTAGCGAAACAGGAAATAAACAAACGCTACTCAGAAACCTAAGTAGTAACATTCTTGCAACATTGCTCTCTGTTATTCGTGTGAGAGGCTTAGAGTCTGTTCTGCCGAGTGTTACTGTAACTAGAAACCCTCCACTTATTCTCCAGATTGAGCCAGATTGTTTGGGGATTATGAGGGGTGGCTGCAGCACTGAGCCAGGGCTTTATGTGTGTGGAGATGGTAACTGATTTAGCATGTGCTGAAACAGGACACCATCTCTTTGACCCTGGGTGTCTCCCCCGGCCCCTGCTGTGGCCCTCACACTCCTTGTCTGCTAATCGATCCGTTTGGCACCCCTTGTGTGTTGTATATGTGCGCGTACGGCCGCGTGTCTGGTTAGCAGATGGCCGGCTTTGTCATTTTGCCTGCCGCACGGCGTTCGTGTTATGGAGAGCGCTTTGTAGCTTCGGGGCTCCGGTCTGAAAGACATTAGTGCTGTCCGTCAGAAATTAATTCCCAGCTTCCTCCGGTTCAGTCAGACAGTGGCCCTCCACTGTCCTTCCCTCTGCCCTGTGTCACATGTCGACAGGGGCCACGGAGGTAATGTGATATCAGTGTGTTGGAGATGATAAGAGATCGCCTTTGATGAGCCGTAGGAACGCGCAACAACTTTTACACTTGACCTTTCCATTATAGCCAGGGTCTCGGTAGATTCTCCACTTCCTCAAACAATTCCCTTAAACTTGCCCATGTGAAGGCATCACACAGACTCGCCTCGCCGCACATGCAGCAGATCCAAACTCCTGACACGCGTCTCCAAATTAAGCATCCACACGGCACCTAAAAAAGAGATCAAGCTGCGATAGCGAGGCACTATTCATCACAGGGACAGAAAATAATCCAGTACGCTGTGATTTTACTTTACACGATTGTCACCATGACCACAGTCAAGACAAACAAAATCATCTGTACGTAAATAGGTTCAGTGATTCCAGAGTTTTACCAGATGTCCATTTGAGGGCAGTTGTTCTGTCGTGAGACCACTTAAAGCTGCAATGTGTAGCTTTTTAAAACATCAAAAATATGGCTGTGTATAATCACCATAACAAATGACACCATGATCGAGACAATTAGGATCCTTTGTCTGGTGCCAGTGGGACAGCTCGTGCGTGTTTATAAAATTAAGACGTATTTTCCAAGAACAAGTTGCTTCATGTGTTTTATTTTCCCGTTTCTTTTCCATTACTGAAAAGGAAAAAAATACTGACTGTATATTGTTTTTAATATCATTTGTGGTCTCAGTGAGAAACTCATATTTACACAAAGAGCAGTGTGTTTCTCCTTACTTTGTGCCTCAGAGTAATCTCTGGTACAACAGTTCAATGTAAAACAAAACTGAAATAAAATGTTTTTAATGACAGTTTTCTGGCATGTATAATTATAGAAATTATTGAAAAATGGGTGGCAATTATTTACTCATGTATACATTTTTCAGGGTTGTACATGACTGGAACACAAGCTTTAGTTCAGTGAAGCAGATCTACTTTACTTGTCATCTGTAGTCCAAAAGTCAGACCGACCACTCCTTCCTCTAAGTCTCTGAGGAAAACCAGACACTGTTTGTGGCCTATATATTTATTATTCATTTTATTTAACCTGATAATAGCAGAAAATAGTGTGAGACAATTATGATTCCCTATCGGTGGAATATATCTAAGTACATTTACTCAAGTATTTATATTTTATGCTACTTTATTCTTCTTCTTACTCCACTAAATCACAGAGGCAAATATTGTACTTTTTAGTTCACTACATTACATCACATTACTTTTCACAGTACAGTTTTTCATCCCCTTCCTGTCCAGTGAAAACCATGTTTCTCCAGATATGTTGATTTGAAATATTTGTGATAAACTAAAGAAGAGTGTTCCTTTATGTGTTGAGAAAATTCTCCTACTTAGCAGGACTTGTGCATCAGTTTTATGCAGAGCTTATGGTGTAGCCTATGCACATAGCCAATGCCATTGTGAGCATCTGTACATGTGCGATGGTGTGTCTGTGTCACTCTGCAGTTACAGCTCCAAAACACTAGTTGTTGGCGGAGGTTTCTGTGAAGTGCTGTAAAGTTTAGCTGATTCAAAACACATTAAACATGGCTGAACAGAGACCATTTCAAAAACAAGTACACAAATCAGCTTCACTATAACTCGCAGGATTCACAGAAAAAGCCCTTGTCTGTATCTGGACACATTTTCCCCACAAATACAACATGCTAATGATGTTAGCACAAGCCTATGGCATTTTACATTGTATAAATTAGCCTAGCAGCTAGTGGACTTTTCCTCTGCACTTTTCGCACAAATGCCTACGAAAAGTAATGCACCATAATTCGTATATGACCCACCTAATCGTGAGACAGTAATTCATGTACAATCCACATAACTGGGAAGGCTATGATCACATGACCAATGCAAAAAAGGAAGTACTTTTGAGACTAAAAGTCAACGTAAGAAGGCAGGTTGGGCTGGTGGGTGGGTCAAACAAAAACAGGACTTCCCCCAAGAGAGTGGTGTTCGAAACCGTGTGAAATCTACCGAACTTTGAGTTCTTTCAAGGTACGACATCTCCATGTTTCTTTTCCTAAACCAAATGTCAGTAACTTTACTTGCCTAAATCTAACCTATGAGGTAGGACGCACCTTTATGTTTGGTACACGCCTTTACGAAAAATAACATCATTCATAGGGTGCTAACTTGTTAGGTATCGTACGAACCATTGTATGTGCATTTTAGAAGGACTGATATTAAGTATAAACTGTTGTTAAAAGAAGTAAAAGAGTAATACCGTAACAGATGCATTAATGACATAAGTTGAATGATATCTAATTTACTAATATTATTTTCATTATCATTATTTTTTGTATTATGTAAAGCAGTAACGTTTTCTTTAAATATTCTTTGTTATAGAAGAAAATCATCTGACAACCACCACTGAACTGTTCAACCACCCTATCTGCAATAAAATGTTATACAGGTCCCTGGATCCTGTGCATTTGAATGTTCTATGAGCAAGTGGCAGCATAACTATACAGTTTTTTTTTCAAAGATACTACACTGAACAAAAATATAAACGCAGCACTTTTGTTTTTGCTCCCATTTTTCTTGAGCTGAACTCAAAGATCTAAAACATTTTCTATCCACACTAAAGACCATTTCCTCACAAATATTGTTCACAAATCTGTCTAAATCTGTGTTAGTGAGCACTTCTCCTTTGCCAAGATAATCCATCCCACCTCACAGGTGTGGCATATCAAGATGCTGATTAGACAGCATGAATATTGCACAGGTGTGCCTTAGGCTGGCCACAATAAAAGGCCACTCTGAAATGTGCAGTTTTGCTTTATTGGGGTCAGAAAACCAGTCAGTATCTGGTGTGACCACCATTTGCCTCACGCAGTGCAACGCATCTCCTTCGCATAGAGTTGATCAGGTTGTTGATTGTGGCCTGTGGAATGTTGGTCCACTCCTCTTCAATGGCTGCGCGAAGTTGCTGGATATTGGCAGGAACTGGAACATGCTGTCGTATACGCCGATCCAGAGCATCCCAAACATGCTCAATGGGTGACATGTCCAGTGAGTATGCTGGCCATGCAAGAACTGGGATGTTTTCAGCTTCCAGGAATTGTGTACAGACCCTTGCAACATGGGGCCGTGCATTATCATGCTGCAACATGAGGTGATGGTCGTGGATGAATGGCACAACAATGGGCCTCAGGATCTCGTCACGATATCTCTGTGCATTCAAAATGCCATCAATAAAATGCACCTGTGTTCGTTGTCCATAACATACGCCTGCCCATACCATAACCCCACCGCCACCATGGACCACTCGATCCACAGCGTTGACATCAGCAAACCGCCCCCCCACACGACGCCTCACATGCTGTCTGCCATCTGCCCTGAACAGTGAAAACTGGGATTCATCCATGAAGAGAACACCTCTCCAACGTGCCAGACGCCATCGAATGTGAGCATTTGCCCACTCAAGTTGGTTACGACAACTGCAGTCAGGTCGAGACCCGATGAGGACGAGAGCATGCAGATGAGCTTCCCTGAGACGGTTTCTGACAGTTTGTGCAGAAATTCTTTGGTTATGCAAACCGATTGTTGCAGCAGCTGTCCGGGTGGCTGGTCTCAGACGATCTTGGAGGTGAACATGCTGGATGTGGAGGTCCTGGGCTGGTGTGGTTACACGTGGTCTGTGGTTGTGAGGCCGGTTGGATGTACTGCCAAACTGTCTGAAACGCCTTTGGAGATGGCTTATGGTAGAGAAATGAACATTCAATTCACAGGCAACAGCTCTGGTGGACATTCCTGCAATCAGCATGCCAATTGCACGCTCCCTCAAAACTTGCGACATCTGTGGCATTGTGCGGTGTGATAAAACTGCACATTTCAGAGTGGCCTTTTATTGTAGCCAGCCTAAGGCACACCTGTGCAATATTCATGCTGTCTAATCAGCATCTTGATATGCCACACCTGTGAGGTGGGATGGATTATCTCGGCAAAGGAGAGGTGCTCACTAACACAGATTTAGACAGATTTGTGAACAACATTTGTGAGGAAATGGTCTTTAGTGTGGATAGAAAATGTTTAAGATCTTTGAGTTCAGCTCATGAAAAATGGGAGCAAAAACAAAAGTGGTGCGTTTATATTTTTGTTCAGTGTATATTAACCGTTGTATGAGAATACATTGATCAGTGAGAATTTGGACTTGTTGCTCTTTCTCTGATCCGTACATCAGGGGTGCACATTTTTAATCTACAAGTTGTATCATTTCTGCTTTGGTTCCCGTGGGAGCTTTTTAAAGTCTGAAAACATAACTGATGATGTCAGGAAGTGCAAAACTAACATTCTGGAGTGGCCCTTTAAGGCCACCATATGAGCACATTTTTCATAATTATAGCATCTTCAAATAATTATGATGGCATAAGTTTTTGCTCGTAGAAAAATGAGACAATCCCAGTGAAAATTGGTGCGGTCTTTGTGTTGCTTTCAACCCATTCATGTCCGTTTCCTCTGAGTGTATTGACACATGGCGGCTTTAATATAATCATCTCAGACAGCTGTGTGGAATTGACATATTGTACTCGTGGTTACTTCTTGTTTTGTTCTTGTGCTTGTGAAACTTAAAGTAGAAAAATCTTTTATTTGTTGGTTGTGATGATGATGTTAAAACCATCCAAGTGTTCTCTTTTTGACTACTGAACATGTGCAACCACACTGGAGACCTCGGTCTGTCTGAGCATGTGGAAAAACTCTTAACACTGAAGCTTTATTCATAACACAACATAAACACAAAATCAGCATTTCTAAGGGTTAAAATGCCACGCCAATTTGTCGTAACACAGCTCATGGGTTTACACTGATCGCTGTGCCCACACATGACATGTCCTATGATGTCAGTATGACACCGGGGCTCTGGGTTCTGTCAACGTTTTTCCTTTGGCACAAATAAATTTCATGACCCCACTATGGTTATTTACCACATCATGGCACACATGGTGGGAAAATCTACTCTCACTGAGCTGTGATGTGGAGAACGACACACAACAGGGCCAAGAAGAATCATTTAGAAGATGATAGAAACATCCATCATGACTACTGAGTTCCACAAAGTCTTCAGCATCCTGGTCCAAGTTTTTTGACAGCTCACATTTTATGGGTTGTCGGTGATCTCATAAAGGCAGCTCTCTGAGAAGACGCCTGCCTCTGTGGCACTACAACTAATTTGTTTGAGCTCAACACGATGTTCTAACCAAATTAAATTGAAACAAAATCCAAGCCAAGTATACAGTACACACCTTGCCAGCTACTTAACACTCTCAAGTTGTTGTTTTAGGATTTCTCTTTAATCTATTTCTCACTTTACCCATTTCTCTGACAATGCACTTTAGTGTTTGATGGTAAAATGATAGGGGGAGGAAATCTCCAAGGAATCCGTACAAAGTCCTCTGTGTTTAGCAGGTAAATAATCAATGCTGACTTGTTCCTGTGAAGCAGGAAGACAAACAAGATCGAGCTTTCCTGTCTGCCATCCAGAGAAGCTGTCGATTTAAAGGTCTTCACCTCAGCTGGTGGCCTTCTTTAAGAGATCACTGACAGAAAAAACTAGCTGTCTTTAAAGTTTTACTTCCATTAACAGGCTCGTTTTATGATTTAAACATTTATCACACAATCTCCATAGAGAGCCGTGTGTGCCCACGAAATTACTCTCCACTGTTTGAGAACAAGATGAGTCTTGTTTGATTGTCGCTCAGGGAACGACTCACACTTTTCACTAAAGCTTATTTTTTCCTCTCACACAAAAAAGCAACAAACAAAAAAAATCCCAGTCTATAGAATGAGGGGACAGATTTACAGCCAGTCAGGGTCAAGGGTCATCCGGCTGGATGCTTTCTTGGAGTGGTCTTTTCTCTCTTTACTCCTTTCTTTCTTTGAGGTGTCCCCTCGGCTCCCACCCCTCCCCCAGCATTCCTCCCTTTTGTTTATTCTATATAAATACAATCAGACTGGGCCGCGGCCCACACTGGAATACATTCTCTCTTTCTGTTGGTTTGTCCTTCACACATACACATGTACATAAACACACACATGCACAGCTCACACACACACAGATACAAAGGAAGCTGTTGACAAAGTGTGGTAGGACCACCGTCCTGCCACCACTCAAACATACACACACATTTTGACACACTAATCATGTCAGTGCTTGATGGGAAGGTCTAGAGAGGCTCCATATATGATTTAAGTTGAAACATTTATAATATGATGTGTTGTAGGGAGTCAAGACATGGAGTGAATGAAGCTTCATATATTGAAACACTGACTATATGAGGTAATTGATTTGCTAATTAGGGGCTCTGTGTGGGCTGGTCATGATGACATGAATCTCCCTGGATTCAATAGATCAGAAGATCACAAGACACGTGAGGAAGATTGGTATGTTTTAGGGGTGCAACGATTCATCAGTATAGACTGATGCACTGATTCAATGACCATCAATCATCAATACAAAGTGAAAACATCGATCCATATCATCATCTTAAAGATATGCTTTATTTTGGTCCTTACTGCAGTGGGCCAGAGCTCTGTGCTGCAGGTCTCCCCCCCTCTCCCCTTTCATATCTTTGTCTATCCGTGTGTCAATTAAGCAGAAAAAAATGCAAAAAAAAAAAAAAAAAAAAATCTTAAAAAGCAGGCAGAAAATGGCAAATATGGATTCTGGAGAAAAGATGGGTCAACAGCCAAAGCACATGCCATGTGCTAACCATAGACTGTAAAAATAATGGACGTAGCTACCGTAACATTGCCTATGAACCTATCCCTATGTTGTTTTTTTGGAGCCATAAGTGACCAGGTAGCCAAAATGACTTGGCCCAGAATCGGCCTGAACTTGGCATGCCAGATGAAATCAGCCGGGGCGCATCCGGTTACCTGACTCGGCTGAGACTCAGCATAAATGACGCCCCAGAATCTGGCCAAAACAGCTGACCTGACTCTGGCTGCCGACACTGCCATCACTGAGCTGTTACCAAAAAAGATCTGGCCCAGAATTGGCCCAAACTCAGCATGCCAGAAGAAATAAGTCGGGCCACATCCCGTCGCCTGACTCGGCTGAGACTTGGCCTAAATGATGCCTCAAAATCAGGCCCATTCAGCTGGACAGATTTCGGCTGCCATCACTGGGTATTTGGGCATGAGGCTTGAGTTGTGGACTACTGAATTTTTTTGCACTTCCATGTTGCCTCATTTTTCAGCCCTGGAGGTTGCCACTTTGTGCAAATCATGCCCTTGCAAGATAAAATACACAGGAAATCTGACAAGCATAGCCGAGCAATTTATTCTGCTAACTTGTTGCTCTCACTGCAGCAACATTAGCTCCTATGTTTCAATAATGTCTGGCTGAAAAAACATGCATGCCAACTGAAATTCACTTTGTTAAGCTAAGAGTAGAGGAAAGGTCCGCTATCCACTGCTAAGTGCTTAAGCTAATAATGGATCTATAAATTTTGACAGTTATTAGTGTGCCAAATTTTATACTTCTATGTTAAATTTTCTTGTTTTTAAGCCATGTTTTATCTGTGTTAGAGAAGTCAAATTAAAGTAAAAGTACTGCACATAACTGCTTAATTATTTATGTGTTTTTTTTAATGGCCATTAGCAAAAAAAGAAAGGGGTGGCCGCTTTTTTCTGTAACTGACTGCGTGGATGGACATACGATATTATCTTATATTAATCACAGGCCTGTGAATTGTATCGTGGCAGACTTTGTGATATCAGAAAAAAATCAATATAATATTGAAACATGATAAAACTAGTGATTAACACCCCAGTATGTTTTCATAGGACACAGCCACTTTTGAGAAATCAATTGAGCTTCAGTGCATTCCAGCCACCAAGTTTGAAGCTAGAGAGCAAACAGAGTAAAGTGATGCATTCAATTCCAAGAAAAACAACAGGACAATGAGACGACAACATGAGAGAGAAAAAGAGATGAAGTTCAGTAAGAGTGAGGAAAAGAAGGAGACAGCCAGGCAGCGAGCGGGCAGTGAGACAGACAGAAAGAAAGAGTGAGTGACGGAGTTTAGAGGCCAAGAAGTGTGTGTGTGGCCGTGCCAGGTCTCTGCACCAGCCTGTTGGTAAGGAGACGCACAGGAATGTGTAGCTTTCTAGTTTAAGGCAGTTTAATGAACATCCAGGGCTCTATTTTTGTGGCAGTGCAAAGACTGGAACAAGCAGTGTGGCATCATGTTGGAATTTCGAATATTAAAATGTGCCTTGGTATGTTGTTGTGACCTGTGCAGTGAGCATGGTGTGAAGGTGGTTAGAGAGGGGCATAATACAAGAATGACATTCAAGACAAGGTGTTGGTGTTTAGTTGCCTGGTTCCAGACCTCTAATAGCCTCTAATGCACATCTTCAGTATGTTTAGATTCAGAAAGGTTTAGCCTGCTGGAGAAACAGGCGACCAGTTGGAGCTTTGGGGACGTCAGCTTCCTACCTAGCTACATTTATCGTTTCGTTTTTTGTTTTACGTTTCAGCGAAAATGCATGTTGTTTTGCTGTTGTTGAATGCAAACCCCTTTGATTTCAATTCATCAAGACTTTTCTCCACTTTGGATGGATTCTTCGCTCACCGTGGAGACATGCAAGAAAACAGTTTGCTTCATAAACCCAGCCTAACACGAGGTCAGTAATTGATACACAGATGGTCATTTTGTGGGTAAAGTAATCCTTTAACAAAGCATTAAACCGTGGAGAGCCACTGACCTGTATGGCTGCGGATGTGGACCCTTAGCGTGCCGTTGCTGGCAAACTTTTGTCCGCAGTACGGGCAGATCTTCTCCTTCTCCCCTGTGTGTGTCTGCCAGAGACATGTGGTTGATGTTAAGAAAAACATTTGTAACATTCATCCTCACATCCTTCCTACATTACAAAGTAAAATGTGATCTTCTGTGATAGCTGGAATTCAATGTCAGAACATTATAGGAATCAGATATTCATGAGAACATTATCAAAAGTGGAAAATTAAACTTTATCATACTGCATCTTAAAACCATTCATTCAAACATAATCAGATTTTGGTATTTTTTTGTTTGGTGAAAGCAGCTCCAGGATCTAGATTCCACTTTAAATGCCCACTTTAAAGCATTTATTTTAGCAGCACTGTCTGATTGGGTAAAGAATTAATAAAAATGTAGTTTTCTTCTGTAGCGCACCACTAAGTCGTGGTCAACTCAGTGAATGGAGATGCACATGTTCACATGACAGTGGATCCACTGAGCTGCCCTGAAGGCAGGATCAAAGAACACAGACGATGCAGATTTGCCAGGGTCCGAGGCCCGGGGGACCAAAGGCCAGGGTGCACGTATGCATTCATCTTCTCATCCTCCTCCTCCCTCTTCTTCCTCTCCTTTCACCTTCCAGCAGTCCACAGTGTCGAGCTCTGTGGGCTCATACGGGCTGCACATGCAAACAGGGAAGAGGAGCATGTGGAAAGCGTGTACTACCTCCTCTACCTTTCCCTCCACCCCTTCCCCCCTCACTCCTATCTCCTTCACTCTCTCCTTGTTGAAAAGTGCGCCCTGAATTCCTCCTGCTGGCCCTGTTATAAATTCCCGAGAATAATCGTGAGTATGAAAGGCTCAAACTCAGAGCGACAGTTTCAACAGCAGTACAACAATACAGGAACACCTCCTCCCTGGGCCCCCATCCTTTCCTCCATCACCCCACTGTGTCCCTCTGACACCTCGGGTGTTTCGTTACAAAGGCTCCATCCACACACAGACACACATGCACATTAACACACACATGCACACACACTCACAAGCACATGCACAAACAAATCCACATATATACGAACACATGCGTCCCAGATGGAGCGGTGCTGCATTATTTAGTTAGTTGTTTGTACAACAGAGAAAACATCACTGGTATTCTACCTTCGCAGGCAAACAGCCAGGGGGTACACTGGCAATTTCTCTTGGGAACGTCAAGTTCTGAATCATAAGTGTGGAATTTATTGGGAGTTGTAAGTAATTATTCAAAGTATTTATATATAATTGATCTGTGTGTCTGCAACTACTCAAAAACCAAACCTGTAATTTTCATTTAGAGGTGAATTCTTCCAGAATAGCAGCGACAGAGGTGAGACCATCTTGTACAAAACATACAATACATGCACATACATGCTGACACACACGTCCTCTCGTATAACACAAACCCAGGCTCAGTGAGGAGAAAGCATTGAGTGTAACACAAGAGCGCTCCACAAATAACTCAGGCCTGTTCTGCCAGAAATGGACCACACTACTGTTCATTTACACAAACGACTGCTGAACGTGTGACCAAAGAAATTAAAGACACAAAGTTATACATCCGTTCTGTCTGGTCTCCAGTAGAAAATAAAGAAAGGATGATTCTTTATCAATATTCACATCAAAATTGTTGTCTTTAGCAAGTCGTTTGTCGTCAACCTTGAATTCTTTTTTCTTTTTCTTAAAGCTTATAAAAATTCCTGGTTGAGGTGAGAAAATTGCACTTGTCACTCAAAATATCACATAGCTGTTTCCAGTAAAACCAATGCATCCCTATAAAGGTCCAGTGTGTAGGATTTAGGGGGATATATTAGCAGAAATATAATATAAGACTGCCATGTTGCACCATCATGTTTCTACAGTAGCCCAGAATGGACAAACCAAACACTGGCTGTAGATAAACAATTTGGGTTTTCACATCACACAGTTGCCGATAATTTGGTTCCCAGTAAAACCCTGAAACAGGAGAAGTTTGTTGTAATCTGCAATCCTTAATGCTTGATGCCACTAATCCCCCCTAAACTGTTCATACTGTTCCTTTTGAAAATTGGCATTTGATTAAAACATCTCTTAAAGCAATTAAAATTCAAATTATCGGACATCGTTCAGGCTCAGTGGCTACATCTATATGTGCTCAGAGAGGAGCCGCCGGGTCATTCAAAGTAGAGCTGAAACAATTAGTCACATAAATCCTTAGTCGACAAAAAAAACAAAGCAAACTGCAGCTAATTTCACATTGATTTAACAATCAATTGTTCCAGTTATTTTACAAGCAAATATGCCAAAAATTCACTGGTTAGAGATTCTCAAATGAGAGAATAACTGCTTATCTCTGTCATGTAGCATTGTTATTTTAACATATTCATTTTTTTTACTCTTTCTCAAATTATATTTCTATTTCAAAGACTGCACGTTAAAGAAACAGGATTTAGAGGCATCCAGCAGGGAGGATTGCAGATTTCAAACAGCTGAAACTTCCCCAGTGTGCCGAGCGTGGACTCTCGGTTAGATTTCCTTCAGTGTTCATTGTTCAGGAGGTTTTTACCATGAGCCAAAATATCCACAGAGGTCTCTTCCTCTCCAAAACAAACCGACCAGGTGATTAAAACCAGTATAAACACTGAATAAAGCAGTTTCATGTTTCATATCAGTGTTTCTTTGAGGCCATTCAGCTCGTTGCACACGGACTAGCCCAGGACCTGCCACTATGTGCTCCCCTATCTTCTCTGATAACTTCATAAAGTTTTCACCAGGAACCAAATCATCCTCTCAAAAACAAAAATACCCAGTGATTTAAATCGGTAAAAACCCCGAATGAAGCAGTTTCACATAAAAAAAATCAGTGCTTTTCTAAACTCTGGTCACTCAGAAAACACAAATGGCCCCACCTAGAGCCAGTGTTTGGTTTGTCTGCTCTGGGCTCCTGTAGAAACAACATGGCAGACCCACTATGTGATTCTTATTTGTTTAGGTGAAAACATACTTATCATATTCAATTTCTGCCAATATATCCCTCTTAAATACTTCAATCATTCACCCTGCAAACTCTACACAGAAGGGCTCCAGCCAACTGGTGAATTTGAACCCATAACCCTTTTACTGTGAGGCGACAGCGCTAACCACTTCACCACCGTACCGCCTAGTCAGATCCATCTACACTTAAAAGCACAGTTAGTTGCAGCTCAACTCTGTTTCAGTAACTGAGATTAGCTCATACTGTGATTCAAAGAAACCTGGATCAGATGTTTGGCTTTCATAATGTTTAAAAAGTTTCTTATCTTTAACTTTTGATTTTCATCACATGTGCAAAATCAGACATGGTGCACAGAGCTGCGGTTAGATGTGATACAAACAAAACATGGCTGTGAGGACTCTTTGTGATTATTTGGGGGCCAAAGTTTGCTCAGACAAACAGTTGCCAAGTATCAAGGTGTACATCAAATGAGACCCTAACAACAGCACGGCCAAAAGCAGGATTAACTCTGCACATGTAAACACGGCCAGCAAGTTGTCGTCCCCTCGGCAACCTGGCTTTGATCAAGGCCAGATCCCTCTGCAGCCTCCAGACCCTGTAAGCAGCGAGACAGTTCAACATGCCTGTCTTCAGCCCTACTGTTCTGAGACAACCTCCGAGACATTTTCTTTTGCCTTGTGCCAAGAAGCTGTTTGGTTTCAATCTTGATCCATAACCACACCGGACGTTGTCAGATTTAGGGCTCATAATCTGCAGAGAGATCTGTTTGGGGCTTTGAAACCCTGCGGAGCTAATGGACTAACTGCCATTTCTAATCAACATAGGAATTGATTTCTAAGCCTTCATGGGCAGCAACGGTCAAGATGGATGTCCCCGCCAGGTTTGACAGTCCAAGATATTACAACGGTTAGCTGAATCACTTTCATGAGGCGAGGAGGAAGACTGGATGTGAAGCAATGGAAATATTTTGGTAGAAATAGACGACTGGGCTGTCATTCCTTCCCTTTAAAATTCAGTGTGATAGCAGAAGATTGATGACGGAAAAAATGCAGAAGTATATTCTTTGCAACTATCTGTGGTTACGTGCAAGATAACCGAATCAATCAACTTCATTTTACAAGGTTTCATAAGTTATTCTCTGTTGTGTTTCTGTGTGCATTTCAAAAATGCTGCTTGAGCTCAAATCCAGCACAAAGTGACAGCCCTGGCAGACATGCAATCACTGTGTATGATTGAGGTCGTCTGGCTCCGGCTCTTTTCACTCACCTTCTTGTGGCTCTTGAGGACTGAAGGAGTGACAAAGGCCTTCTCACACAGGTCGCACTTATACTTCTTGTGGCCGTCGTGCACCACCTGGATGTGGACGTTGAGCGTGTCCTTCCTCTTGAAGGTGGCGTCGCACTGGTCACACTTGAATGTCCTCTCACCTGCGGCAAGGATAGAGGAACATTTATCAGAGCCATTTCCAGTTTATCTATTGTTGCGCCTCTAAACACACAGCCATCACGCACAGCAAGAGGGGACCCAATTTCACTGGGGTGATTGTGTGGACAGAAAAATACAAAGAGGGGTGTTTCATTGCACCAGACAACCCTGAACAATGGTCTTTAGAAATTTTTGGCTCTATTTTTTTTCAGTAGACGTCGTCCTTTATTGTGCATCTGTAGCTGAACACATCCCAGGGGAAACAGTAAAACAAACTGCTCTGCCATATGTTTCATCTGAGCGTCAAATGGTTGTGTCTCATTCTTTTACAGTGCAAAAAAACATGCCTTATTGTATTAATCATTCCACTGACAAGCACTAAAATGCCAGACAGACAGTGCTCAGACAGTACGCTGGGGCACAAGCTCAGCTGTTCACAGAGTGCAGCCTGATGTTTTCCTTCACGCCTCTGCTCTCTGTCTCCATACAACAGCCTCTATTGTTGAAGAGTAGTTGTTTCCATTATATGGAGATCATTCAATTTCCACAGAGTAGTTTGCTGAGAGAGTGTGCGTGTGTGTGTGTTTGGCGGGAGCAAGTGGTTATGAGCTTGTGCTCATTCTCCTGTTACCAAGGCCGATGATGGTCAGCTCAATAAACTGGAACACCACTGAAAGCTGAGGTCCATTGTGTTTTTAATCAAATCGAACACATTCGCTTGATGATAATTAATGTCAACGACACCCTCGCATAAAGATTTCATTATGACTTGGAACAGGGCTTCAGTCTGGTATTAAACCAGACATGCACAGACAGTGATTTATACTTTCACACACACACACATACAGGATTGTTCTCAAGGTCTTTAAACAAATAGAAATACACAACTGACACGTAACCCTACATAAATGTGCTGCGAATGTTTCAAGAACTCACAGTTTTGAGTAATTTAAAGGAAAACTTCATTCAACAAACAATTATTTCTACATCAGTCACCCCGTCTTACGCCCAATTTTGGAGAAAACTGTTCTTCTCGCATGCTTTCACCATGGCGAAGAATCCAAAAACTAAGAAAATTCTTGATGAAATGCGGTAACAGGGAGAGTGTGTGTGTGTTTTAACAGCAAAACGATGTCAAATTATCCATTTACAAATTCTCCTACAACTTGTGCAGTATAATCCGAGTCAAATTTATCCAGTCGCATGCTCAGTGCTTCCGAAACGCATGCATTTTTGTTAAAACCTTACAACTTAATGACGTTTTTTTATTGAAGAATAACTGAAAATCATACAAAATCACAATTGAAACAATACTTTTCCTTACATTTTTTCTTATCTTAACAAACATCCCTCCCCATCTTCCACCCATTCCCTAACGCCCCTACCTTGAAAGTCCAAGGAGATACAGGTTGAACACACAATGACATTGATTCCATTTAAAAAAAGAGGAGGTCTTTTGAATAACAGTGCGTGAGAGTGAATAGCATCAATGTACAATTACATAATATTTCTTCCCCGTTCAGGAGGGAGTGTTCAAAGCCTATTGAAATAAACTATCAAGCATTGCCATTCCTTATAGAAGCGGTCTTCAGAGCCTCTAAGAGTGAAATTTATCTTCTTAAGTTTGAGAAGTAATACCAGGGGTCTCATTTTCTAAACAAGCCTGATTGTAGAAACTGTAAAATATTTTTTGGTGCACGCCATTTTTGGCTTTTATCTGTCAGTGCATTTTTAGTATGGATCCTATGCATTGTTTTATAAATGATACCCAATGTCTTTAAGCCAGACAGACCTGGTATTTTTTCTCAAACTTTAGAAGATGAAATTCCACTTCTGCGTACAGACATGTAACGTTCGACCTCTGCTTGATCTCTAACAACTCTGCACGTTTGCACAATCTGTGGGCACCATGACAAAATGTTGGTACCGAAAGTGTCCTGGTTTCCCTTTGGAGTCCATTTGTAGTCCCAGTAGTACTGATCAATCACGACTGAGCGGCAGGTTAACAGTCCGTCAGAACCCATCAGCTATGTCTGACAACGAGTAAACTAGACATTAGGATTTTTTTTTTATCATTATTATTTTTTAAATCTATCTGCATTCATAGGCAAATATGTTTATACAGAGATGCCGAAATGACCGTCACAAAGCAGAGAAAGTTTTGGCTCAGATATCTGTGGCTACCAGGCCAAAATCAGGCCAAAATATCAACTTCATCAGACCAATAGTTGATGGGTTCCAGGATTGAAATCTACCCAGGGTAAAGTATGATCAGAGTTCAAATGCATGCGCTTACAAAGATGTGTTACTCGTATACAGAAATGTTTTAAATAGTAAGGTTTTAGCGAAAAGGCGTGTGTTTGAGGAGTACTGAGCATACGACTAGATAAATGAGACTTGGATTAAACTGCACGACTTGTTTGTAAACTGATGATTTGATATAGTTTTGCTGTTAAGCGCGGATGCATTTACGATAGTTCATTGACACTGTTAGCCTTTTTCAGATTCTTCATTCACCATGGAGACATGTGAGAAACGTAGTTACTTACTGTCTTCTTCATTCATTCAAGATAACACAGGGTGAGCAACTGATTTATAAATGGTCATTTTGGGTTTTCTCTTTAGGGAACTTGTCGCATTCATCAAATTATTTGTATTTAGAATTTTCTTGAACAAAACTCGTACGAGTCATGCAGGTGACCCGGTAAAAAAACTATTGTTTAATTTAAGGATTATACTGCCTTAATCTAAATGAATTTTAAGTTTAAATATGTTACCGAAATCAACTACAGTAAAAAACCTAAAATAAACCAAATCCACATTTCATCTTGTGCGACATTTATTTGTTTTTTATACTTGATGACTCGAGTTCAGTCGCTGTTCTGAAAATGCTCTCAGTCCAGCTGCCTGAGGGTCTACATGTGAGTCTGAGTCACTTTCAATGATCATCCTTCGTAATAACACCTGACAGTATGACATCACCACCCTGTGTGATGGCTGCTGTATTCATATTTTCAAACTAATTATTTCAGGTCCCCTTATACAACCACTGACACTGTTACACTGTGTAGTGTTTCTGTCTGTTAATTTCCAGCAGCAGTGTGAAAGTCTTTTTTTTTAGTAATACTTTTGTGAATGAAACTTAACAAACAGAGCGGAACAGGAATTTTGTGGGCATGGATTATGCTAATAATCTTCCTCATGAATGAATGGCACTCCTTAATGTGAAACAAGAGATTTACGGGTAGTTTGCCCGGTTAAAGAGAGTCTGGTGAATTCAATTCGGAACGACTGTACTACCAAACCTAACAGAAAACAGTACGAGACATTTAAGATATGAATATGACGTTCTTGCATGAGGCCCGTTGGTCAAACAATGCTGCGACATCTGTGCTTCATTTTCTCATTGTGAGACAATCACTAACATGGTGCCCTAACATTAACTCATAAAGATGGACACATGTATTCAGTGGCATGTCTATTCTCTCACCTCCAGTGAAATCACACACTCGATCCTCCCGCCCCACATACTGTCTAGAACTTGATACATAATACGAGTCCTGGTATTATATGGCCTGCCTCCTGAGACAGCGGCAGGAAATGCCTTGAGCTTTACAATCTCTTTGTTATCTGGCTCAATTCGAGGACCAGTGCTGCATCCTGCCAAGGCTCTACTGCAGCTCAACTGTCTGGGGAGGAACATTTCTGCAGGGCCACAGCGGCCAGGGACGACCAGACAAGCTGAATGCTCTCACATGTCTCCTTGGTGAGACGTTTGATAGAATTATGATGTCTATGATTAATGGAAGTGTCCACAAGGGTGAGGATGAGCTGGCTGGTTTTAACTTAAAAACATGTCTACTAAGAGATACCAAGAGGGATACAATTCTAGACGGCTTTATCAAAGTACAGGAGGGATAAATAATTTGTTCTGAGATCATTCTCCCCAAAAATAGGCTTCATATTTCACATGGCTCATTTAGTAATTTGTGCATACGACATGATCAATAATTTCATTTGATTTGGTATTTCTAACTTGAAATTTAAAATGTGAATACCTACATCCAAAAAAAGAAAAACTAACTTTCTGGACTTGTCGACATTCCCTTTTCAGTGCTTCCCCTACACTGCCTGACTGATGAGAAATTATTGATTTCAACCTTTCTTTTTTAACAGCAAATATATATATAGATATTAAGAAATGAACTTGACATTTAAGGTTAAAATAAATGTTCCTTTTTCTTGTATAGGCCCTAATGTTGTGTTATTTCTGTGTAAAACAGTTGTTTGTCTTTTCATAGTTGTTTATCCTGCAAAGACTGTGCATAAATCACTTCGGTTGTAGCATGCAAAGTTGCAACAAGACGCACCATACTGAAATTATATAAAAGAGATGAACTCCCTTAACCTGGAGGCTGTTGGATGCAGAGACATCTGATAAGCACCAGAATTGACAGAGTAAAAACTGCATTTAATCAAGCCATTACTCGCATCTCTGTGGTCAAACCAGTTCCATCTATGGTTAAAGTGCACCTGTATTCTGACCTTTATGTTAAAAGCATTGAAACGGCCAAGGATATACATGTAACTACATCCACTTTTGAAGACAAGGTGTTAACACAGAGTCTAAATAACAAGTGGCAACCTCTGGGGCTGAAAAATAAAGCTCATGTGAAGTGCTACAAACTGCAGTTCCTCAAATGGCCACTTGAGGCTGGCTCAAAGAATGAGTCAATCCCAGGCCCGAGAACGCTG
This sequence comes from Epinephelus fuscoguttatus, assembly GCF_011397635.1. NCBI lineage: Eukaryota > Metazoa > Chordata > Actinopteri > Perciformes > Serranidae > Epinephelus > Epinephelus fuscoguttatus. The sequence continues at coordinate 39,748,110 of NC_064761.1, forward strand.
CTCGGCTTTGCAGACAATTTTTCCCAGTTGCCACTCACGGTATTGCAGCAGAAAAATCCCCTGTGCCCCAAAAAGCATTTTCCCCGTAGGCTACGATTCTAAAGAGAGGTCTGGGGTGGTGCCGAGTAGTAGTAGTCGTTCAGCGGGTAGAGCGAGCGCCCCATGTACGAAGGCTGTGTCCCTGCCACAGCAACCGCTGGCTCAATTCCAACCCACAGCCCTTTGCTGCATATCATCCCCTCTCTCTCTTAATCAGTCATGCTTTATTTTTCGAATCAAATAAAGGCATGAAAAGCCCCCAAATATATTGTTAAAAGATAAATAAATATATAAATAAATGAAAGAGACATCTGCAAAACTGCTGTCAGGACACTTCAGACTGCAAACAAGGTAATTGTGACTTTTTCTATTATGAACTTTTGATCCATGGAAGTTTTATATTTGTAAAACTTTCCTGGCGTTGAGTAAAACCATTTTAAAATCTGTGACATCATCACAACATAAAGTCTATGAGCCTTGAGGGAACTCGCAGGCAGAACCAGCAGGAGAAACATTACTGTACGCTTTCAGTGGGCCGCTTATCGCAGAAATAAACACGGAAGCTAGATACTTTTTTGGTGTTACCTCAGGTGAGCAATTGAATGGGACTGAATAGGCGCCATCATAAGGATCCGGTATCTAGGAATTTTTGAACATCTTTGGTTCATGGACTCTTCTGGCTCCAATTATACAAGATGGCGACGGCAAAATTCCAAACTATAAATCATGTTACCTGTGCTGTAGAAGAAAAAATCCCACTAAACTGTGAAGCAAATTAATTTATTCTTTAATCTTTAAGGCTGCACTTATCATGGGTGGATGTATTCACCGTGGGCAGGGTCACAACACCACACAGAGGCTCTCACACTCATACTTACTGTTGTGGATGAGTAAGTGACGCTGCAGAGAGAAGGGGGTGCGGAACAGAGCTTTGCACTCCTCACACTGGAAGGGTCTTTCCTCAGAGTGGGTCTGCAGAGAGAGCAGAGCAGCATCAGCATGTTTATAATGTGTAAGGCGAGCCGCCTCCCGCCTCAGCGTGGATGTTGATGAAGCCTCTTAAACTGATGTGAGAGGATCATGGAAAAGTCTCCGTAGCAGATTTAGTTTATTGACTTGATGAGGACAGGCAGCTCGGGGGGCTTTAAGTTCAAAGTGCTTCTGTTTTTCTGCCCCCCCCCCCTCCGTGCCCGGCCTATCTATCTGAGTGACACCTCAATCCCAAAAGTAAACACGGGGGGACCTCAGGGGTGGAGCAGGCCAGAGACCCCACAGATAACAGCCACCAACGAGACCCTGATTGATTACAGCCCCGCTAATAATTCTAGCTTTGAAGTTCCTTTCAATTAATTTCTCTTGTCAGCACACACCAATCAGCTACATATAACAGTATAAAGAGAGCAATTACCGCTGTTGTGAGAGCCTAATTACAGTAACAATTAACTCACCAGTGGATTATTATGACTGATACCACATCTGCTCACCTTCTTGTGATTCTTGTAGACGTTGCGGTGGGCGAACTCTTTGCCACACAGCTTGCATTTGTATGGTTTGTCCTCGCTGTGAATGATCTTATGAGCCGTCACCTGGTCCAGGCGCTTGAAGGAGCGACTGCAGATCTCACAGGTATACGGTCGCTTCTCTGATCATTGGAAGATTAAGACAGATGCATTGTGGTAAACAGAGATGATGCATAAAGTTAAGGAGCAATGGATTTAAAGGTTTAGCAACACTCAATGGCGGTGAGTAGCTGTGACAATTGCTAATTTCTCCCAGTTAGAATTCATTGTTCAGGAGGTTTTTACTGGGAGCTGAATCATCTTCAGAGGTCTCTTCCTCTCCAAAACAATTGGACTTGGTGATTTAAACCAGTACAAACACTGAATAAAGAAGTTAGATGTTAAAAAATCTGTTTTTCAGACACTCTTGTCACACAGGGGCTGCTTATTATGGTCGCTGACGTGAAAACACTGTAGAGACTGTAGAGACTACCGCAGAGACAACATGGAGAACTTCATGCAGTTCCAATTCCTGGGTGTTTGTCAAAGTCAAGGAAGGATCCTTACATGGCTGATGCTACGTCATCAAATCCTGCCTCAGGACTGTTTCAATGTCAAAGATCCTTCCTAATGTCACCGAGAACTGAGCCCTTCTTTTAGAGAAATTCCAAGGATGCATGTGTGTATCCTCAGCAGGTAAAAAGTACCCACAATTCTTTGCACACAATTTGCTGGAAGTGAAGGCGGGGCCTCTTCGATGAAACCTGCACCAGCGGAGCTCAGCAGGATTTAGACAAATATATAATTTATTTGGACAAATATCTCCAGGAGTTTTTATCATACACGCATAAAAAATTACTGACAGAAACCTCAGAATTTACACTTTCCAATGTGTCCACTGCCGAATATGAGATTTAAAAATATACTGTGATTAAGATAAAACATAGAAGTTTTTAAATTCATCATTTACAGCAGTGATAGAGCGCTAAGTGCCACAAAAGTTTAAGTTTGCTTTTTTTAAGTATGATCCAGAAATATATATTCCCTAAAAGTTGTGACCCTTCCTTGGAAGAACGCGTCCTACCAAGAAAGGGTCCTTGACTTTGAGAAACGCCACCTAAGGAGATATAAACGGCTCATTCTAAGGTAACAAAAACACAACAATATTTATTTTCAGGTGAACACACACTAAGAAAACCTACTTATTATATTCCATCCTATTTCTTCCGATATATCCCCCTTTACTGGACCTTTAATTAATCAGTCAAAAAAAGAAATGTCAGATTAATTTATTAATTGGAACCGCTTATCGTGGAGCCTACTCCAGCTGTTACTGGGTGAGAGGCGGGCTACACCCTTTACTATTGCAGGACTGACACAAAGAAACCGACATGCAAACTTCTATATTATAACATACATTTATATAACATCATATATTTCATTTCTGCCAATATATCCCCCTAAATCCTACACACTGGACTTTAATGCACCATTTTCTTACCTGAGTGTGTGATCATGTGACGTTTCAGCTGATTTGTGGAGATGAACTTCTTGTCACACGCATGGCATTCAAGTATTTCATGTACCTACAATAAAAGAGTAAAAGGGAGAGCATTTAAGTTTTGGTCTTGCTGATAAGTTTTTAAAAACTTGCGGTGAAGAGCACAAAAAGAAGTTGAAGGATCAGGGTCTGCGATGGTCAACAGAAACTAAATCTTGTCCGCTTTCATTAGACTGATGTCTACTGACAGAAAAGCAATTAAAGTGATGAAAAGTTCCAATCCTTTTTCTGCTTCAGAGCATAGCTCCAATAATTGCACATTCAATAGTTCCCCGGCGTACAGCTACAATAGCATATGCTAATGTGAAGCAGCTCCTCTTGTCACAGCTGCTACTGCAAAAGCTTGTTCAGCTAAATGATGATAATGGCAGTTTTAAGCTGCTTTGGCGCTAACGTGTCATTATGGAAAGTTTGATTGCTCCTCTGCAAGAATAATACTTAATGCCCCAACGTCTTTGAAGGAAGCTATAAGAATACAATATGTGACATATTTATCATAAGACTTTGTGTTTAAGCAGACTCTGTTATTCTGAACAACTGTTTAAATGTGTTAGCGGAAAAACATCATTTGTCAAAATCTAATGTAACGCTGACTTCATTTTATAGGAGCACATTCAGCCTTTCAGATCTCAGATTTTATAACAGACAATGCTTCAGACAATAGTGCATGATTGGAAATCATTTCTGCCGTCATGAGACACATAATAGCAGAACTGGCACATAGACACATAAGGAGGCCACATAGGAATATTACATACGCCTATTTTAAAACACCCTGGAGGTCTGAAACTGGAGAATACTGACTCATACACAGACGAAGTAGGTTAAATGATGCACTGCAGAACTATGTCACAACTTCCAGGTGACTTTAAATGTTGGACAGTTTGGAGGTGGCTTCATGATGAATTTAAAGTACCAGTGTGGATTAATCTGGACAGTAGATGGTGACAAGAGAAAATGAAAACTCACAATCACCAGCAGGGAAAATTAATGACGAATGATAGTTAATGAACGACAACCAATAACACGATTTGTTGGAGATAACTTGCATTATCATCCAGTGCCCAACATTGTTTAAAGTGCTGTGCTATGCTGACCTGAACTAGAGAACAACAAGTGATTAATCCATAAAGATATTTTTGTTTCTCTAACTCCTGATAAAACTGACTATTCTACACCAGTCACATGTATTCTGGCTATTTATTTAATACTGACTGCATTATAATTACATCTTTAAAGCCCAATCCAGTGTATTTTGGCATATCTATATTATTTCATATTTAGCCACACTGTTCCCAAAATATTTTTTGACATAAAATTAATACTGTGCTCAAAGTTAAAAAAGAATAAGGTCGTTGCTTAAAACGGGTGAATGACGTGTGACTATAGTGGAAGCTGTAGGTCAATATCATAGATATTTTAGCTAGACGGAATAGATGCAGACTGTTTGCAGAGTGAATGTGTCGTATCTTTTTACAGGCTACACCTGCAGCACGCATACAGCGTAGGGTTGTGTGCGTCACAGGCAAGTCAAGACAGAGACCTCTTATTTTGGGACTGTTTGGACCCAGCACAATGCTGTGAAACTTCGGTAACTTAAGTTAACATTTACAGACCACAGTAGGTTATGTAAGGGATAAAGTTACTAGCAACTGTCAGCTGGTGCTGGCAAAATAACTGGCAACAAGGTGATCAAGACCTTAAAGTGGAAACTCTGTTCCACACAAAGTAACTGATATGAAGTTTGGATAACTTGGGTTTTTCATTCATTTGTTGTCGACAAACAAGCTAGTTGCCCATATCAACTGTTGGTTAAATAGTTAAGCTAAATCGGGCCAATATTAGATTCAGGAGGTGGAGAAAAATTCTCCACCTCATAGCTTATGTTAGAGTGACAGCTGTTGCTATCCCTGCCAATACCCATGCTAGCGCTTTGACACATATGCTAGAACAGCAGTCTGATTGCCATGGTAACGGCTTACGCGCAACTGGAGTGGAGCTTCAAGAGGCAGAAATCTTAGCTTATTTAATGCACAACAGAGTGTAACCTGGCAGGCTGTTCTAATGCACTGTTAATATATACCTACCAAAATTAATGCACCACAGTTTGTATATAACACACTTAATCATTAGCCAGTATTTCATATATAATCCACGTAATCAGGAAGACTGCAAGCAAGTGACCAATGTGCTGACAGGAGTGAAAAAGGAAGTAGTATAAAGAGCATTGGGTTGGTGAAATGGGTCACAAAACACAGGACTTTCCCCCAGGAGAAGAGTGTTTAGAGCCGTGTGAAATCAAGCAAACTTTGAGTCATTTTAAAGAACATCGTAATCATGTTTCTTTTCATAAACCTAACCTATGCAACTTTACATTAAGTACGAAACTTTGCATTAAGTAGGTAACGTATTCGTCAGGCACTAATTTGTTAGATATCATACGATCCATTGCACAAGGATACGTTGAATCTGGAAAGAACAATCCTCTCATAGCTGTGTAAACGGCAAATGGAAAATGATCTTAACATAAGCTGATACTGGCAATACACAATACCAACACAAATATGTATTTGTATGAAAACATGTTAGAATATTTACACAGCCCTGTTCAAACCTGTAATCCATCAGTAAGAGGGAGAGTTCTGACGCCAAGGTTTAAACCTCATTGTCTGCCAACAGAGCCTCTTGTATTTCACAAGACCTGTGGGATGAGCTCGTGAAAAAGAAACCACCCCTCTGCTCTTTGTCACCAGGAGTATATTTGTAACAGCCTGATCATAAAGACAGCCTCACGTGGAGAGGAAATAACCACACGACTCAGAAGCTCAAGAAGCAGAGGCGAACGCAAAAGATTAAGAGGTGAGATGGGGTCACAGAAAAAGTGGAGTGTGATGGATTCCACTGTACAGCAGGAAACAGCATAAAAGAGACATCACTGTAAAAATGGATCATGCAAAACTGCGTAAGCTGAGTAAATCCTCTCAGATCCGACGCAAAGTATCTGGGTGGGGATAAAGTGAGCTGTGCAGTAGATGTCTCACCTTTCTGTGTTCTTGTAGATTCAGAGAGGAGGAGCATTTTCTGTTGCATATGGTGCATGTGAGTTTCCGACGTGCACTCCCTTTAAAGGAAAGAAGAGCCAAACCTAAAATTACCAAACCTAACCTACAGGGCAGATAACAACAGTGGGCAATCATGACAACAATTTGAAGACAATCATCACAGAGCAACAGAAAAAAAAAGACCCTTAACTCTCCTCATTGCTGCCCCAAATGATCCCACCATCCCACCATTTTGGGACCCTCCCCTTATCCCCATCTGAATCGCATGACCCACATCTGACGAGTCTGATCCACTTCCCCTCTCGCCCACACACACACTCCTCATCCTGACCACATTGGTAAAACATAAAGGGCCGGATCTAAACTCCATCAGCCTCTGAGATGAATGTCTTAATCTCGGGTTGATACTTGATTCACGTGTAAGGCTGCGCAGATCCCCGCTGCCCTACATCCCATCATAAATAGCTATGGAGGTCCAATTATCTGAAGGAGTGAGCCGCCCCAGAACACACAGGTCAGCAATTATGCAGCGCAAGTAATTAGAGATGTGTCTCAACATTGCAGAGATTTTAACTGATCGAGGTCAAGTACTGTTACTGCGCTTCCTTGAGTGCTGAGGCTGCTAATGGACAATTAACTTCATTACGTGACTTGTTGAAAAAAAGGAAAAGTGCTGTGCATGTGAATATGTGTGAGAGAGAGAGAAAATCACAGAGAGATATACAGGGAGAGACAGAGATGCCAACCTGTGTGAACATTTCCTTTATGCTTCTTCAGAGCGTCCTTGCTCTTGAATCTTTTGCCACAGCTTTCTGCTTTACAGATGAACCTGGCATCTCCTTTACAGGCTTCCTTATGCTGCTCAAAACTGTACACACAAGATACAGAAGGAGAAGCGAGGGGAGGAAATAACTTAATCTAACTGTGCATCTTAGGGTCCTGACACACCAAGCCAGCAGTTGGTAAGGTAAGGTAAGGTAAGGTACACTTTACTGTTCCAAAGGAAAACTTGTTTTGGACTCAAAGCTGCTGCATTATACAACATTCACACAAAAACACAAATGTAGACATCACATGCTCAATGTTGGGCCGTCTGTGAGCATCTGTCACCCCAGTTTGCAGTGTGTCCTGCACCACTGGCGCACATCTTTTTTTTCTGCCCAATTCAGTATGTTGAATCAGCGTCGGAGATGGCGGAGCCCATCGGTGAATGAAATCACTCGCATCAGCAGTTCAGCTCGATGCACGAGAAGAAAAATGGAAGTGAGGAAAGTAAACAAAAGTCAAGACGGTGTGAGATTGAAACAAACTTGTTCTATCAGGCAAGATTGCGTTTTAGTCATTGAGCTCTTTAGCACAGATGGTTCATAATTATTTGTGTTATTGTTTGCTAGCAAACGGCTGTGTTATTATTGTACTAACTGGCTAACTAGCGTCTTGAATCTGTCCTCTCCGTCTTCGTTTCCCTTTTTGAATGACGAATACGAATGGAGACTTATTTCCTCTCATGCAGGCTCAGAACGTACATGCTAGTTGGCCGTCGGCTGTTGTGTCTTTGTGGTGTATTCAAGTGCGACTTTTTGGCAGACACAGGAGACATAAGGTGACACAAGAGTCAGCCTTCCTCACCATTAATTCATTGATGTCGGTTTGATGTGTCTGGGCCTTTAGGGAGGTAGATGGCATGCGTCCATTATACTGTTCACAGCTAATAAATTTCAGCAATGTATAGCATGTTACCTGGATATTGAGCTGAACGTGTTGTGGCAGAGGGAGCACTGGCGTGCTTTAGAGTCACCTGACGGGTCCACTGACTCCGAGCAATGCAAAACACTGGGGAAGGATTCAAAATAAAAACAAATTAGGCACCAAATAGGAAATGCAACACATGTAGGTGATGGCTTAACAAAAGAAAATGTCAAGGAGGATACAGGACAAATTGATCTTACTTAAATTATCATCAAATCTGATTATCAGGTTTCACCCTAAATTTCAAATCAACGGTGTCAAGGAGAAATACAGAAATCTTCAATACTTTTTTAACAAATTAACTCATTAAATCTAATTAAAGGTGCTGGTTGGTTGATTTATTTTACTTTTGGATGAAGCCAAGCAAGCTGTTTCCCCAGTATCCTGACTTAGTGCTAAGTTAAACTAATTGGCTGCTGGCTCCAGCTTCAGAATAAACACACAGACATGCGGGTGGTATCAATCTCCTCATTTACATCTCAGCAAGGAAGCACATTTTAATAAAATGTCCAATTATATTACATGGAACCTGCATCATCCTCCTCCTGAATTAAGCAATGCCTTTTTTGTATAACAAGCAAAGAATTTCTTTACCATCACATATAATATAAAACCTGCCAAATGGGTTAAATACTTTTTCAGACCTGCAGATTTGCTGTTAGAACAGTTAAGTTTGAAATAAAACAACACTACAACCAGTTCAGTAATGGAACAGAGAACCCACTGGCGCTGCAGAGCCTGTTTGATGGGGAACTTCTTGCCACAGTTTTTGCATTTGAACTCCTTCTCCTCTGTGCTGGGCCTCTGGTGCAGACTCTGGAGGTGGGCGGCCAGGATCTCCTCGCTGGGAAAGCTGCTCTCACACAACAAGCAGGGGTGGTCCTCTTTCTTTATGACTAGCTCTGTGGAGACGTGGCAAACGCGCAGTGAGCACAGATCTGAGAGGCAAATATGTGGTCATTTCTGTTTGGTTTTCATTAGAATATAAATGATAAACTAATAAAGATCTGTGCGATATTCAGAGCATATCAGAGGCTGTCTGCACACGGCTGCCAACATGGAGGTGGCTAAGGTGGTGGCTAGGAGCTAACGATGCTAACAGCACTAAAAGTCAGTTCCTCCAGGGTGTTGCAACAATGAAAGCAAATGCAGCCATTCCCCTTGAATTCTGCGTGACCTTGCAATTTGGTCCAATCACCACAACGTTAAGACAAAATTGAAGACTTAAAAACAGGCAAAATCTCATTTCACTGTAGAGCTGCACACAGCATACTGATACGCTCTCACTGTTTATCATGAGACTACTGCTGCAAGAGTGACACAACTAACCGTTAGCATCATCACCTAGAGGTTATTTACAGGTTTAACAACAGAGTCGAACTGTACCGGTGTCAGAGTGAAATTGTTGAAAGCATTTAACGGCTCAGTTGGATGTTAGCCGCTGCTGCTGTGTTAGATCAGGCTACCCGGGCAGAGAGAGGAAAACAGCTGATCCCACCTCCCGCTATCACAAACAGATTCTCATGATGTGGAAAACACTAAATGCTTTTAACAGCAGGCACCAAACCTGAGTATGAGCACAGTGCACAGTGGTAGAAATTAGCTAGCCAGTGGGATACACACGCAGGGAAACTCATGCACCAACACACATGTGCAGTTGGACAGTCTACCACAACAAATAACAGAGAAGCTCAGATTACAACACACACAGAGGGAGCGTAACTTCATTCTCTACTCAGGACGCCATTGCTCCAATATATCTTTACACAGCAAATAGCTCTCTGCTTATGTATTGATGCTCTGAATACCACATAGAGCTCCTTTAACTATCAGTGGTCAGGATTACAAATAAGGCAACATAACTCCACTGTACCCATTTCGACAAGATGCTTTGCATCTTTGCTGTTTTCGTCGTCATCTTTGACAACCTCCTCCTCTTCTTTCTCTTCCTCTTCCTCCATATCACTGTCCAGGTAGCCTATCAGGAGCTCTGTGTCTGTCTCAATGTCATCCACAGCCAGGTAAAAGATGTTCTCCCCATCCTAGGAGACAACAACATGGTTATTAGGGTTAGGTTTTATTTAAATATTTATAATACTGAAACCAATACCAGTACCTTCAAAATGATACTGATAACAATAGAGTACTTCATTTGATACCTTTCTTATACTTCATTCAATACTCATCATGTGAATGGAGGCATTTACTTTTGTCAAAGGCCACCAGACACCACAGATGTTGCAAACGTTTTTGTGGCATCTCAGTAGGCTGAGCTGCCTAGACAGACAGAATGGGTTTGTAGTAGCTGCTGTTGTGGGCCAATCACATGTCTCATTAAATCAAGAAAAGCTTGCTGTGATAGGCTGTGAGCAAAAAATCTTTTATTTCTAGATCTGGGTACAAAAAGGATCAAATGCAGGTATCGTTTGACTGGACAAGCTTCAATACTACTTGGGTTATTTCAGTCGATACCTTGGAAGTATCAAGCACCAATGCCCTAATGGTTATTATGGTGTAATCACACAGTAATAATGATGCCATGGAGCACTGGCAGAACTGCACCTGCCATATTTGAGAAGAATGTACCTAATGAGAAAAGCATTCTTACTAAAATAACCATTTATGGTAATGCACACTGAGTAACGATCGAGACTGGCTAGAGGTTGAACTAATTACACCCAGACAACAGTCTGTTCAGCCTGATTAAGGCCACAGGTCAAAAGCTCAAACCCCTTAAAAATGTTGTCATTAACTTCCGTGTCCTTAAAGGTCATGATAATAAAATCAAACAGTCATTTTGTTTTAACTATGGGATTCTAAATATACATAAATAATGATTAAGAAGAGGAAAGCTGCACAATAAATGTCACTGCTGATGGAAAACAGAGCTTTAACACATGTGATGACCTTTAAACGACCAATCACTTTGGGCATTTGCGCATTAATGGCAGGAACTTTACCCTGAGACCTGAACTGTTCATCTTCTCTTCATTCCCCCTCTATTTTTCTTCCATCACGAGAAAACAATCTGTTTTGTCTTTCGCACAGGAGTGCAAGGGGGGAAATTTCCCAGAATCAGTATGCTGGGATTGTGTCACTTTTCAGCTCACGCTCTCGCCACCGACCAATGTAGCACAGTTAATACTTAGGAGATCTGTAAAACTAAACTCATGTGGTCATGTAGTACGTCATATTGAGCAAACACAACAAAGTGCTTCCATTTTGACGTGCGCAGCTGACAAAAGTGACTTTTCAGATGTTGGTTTTCCAGGCTGAAAAGAGTCTGTTCACTCTTTAGACTTTAATTATGAAGAAAATTAACAACACTCCAATATTTTCTTTCTGTTTAAGTTAAAAAAAATCTCTCTCACTGATCTCTTCACAGCCCCATATTTTAAAAAAATCATTAGCCGGTCCTGACAGATGTGTATTGCCTGTAAAAAGTATCATTGTCTTCCTAGTCTGACTCTTTAGGTAAGTCTGAGGGATTCATGGTCCGCTGAGAGGAAATGTACCTGTATGGCTGCCAAGTTCTTCTGCTCTTGTGAAGGCGCCTGATGGACAAACCGCAGCCAGTTGGCATGGCGTGGGTTACTAGCATCCAGAATATACAACACATCTCCTTTACTGCCACGGACCTGGAAGAAAAACAACACAATAACTGCGTGAGTTGTCAGAAGAGAACGACTGATTCTTCTTTGTCTCTTGTTGGTTTCATGGTGTGTTTTCTGTTCATCAAAGCTTGCTGGCCTTACATACAAACACCTAATCATGTGCACCGGCTGCTACCTCACAATGTGGCAGCTACAGATAACTACATCACAGAATTTATTTCACTGGTTGCCATCAATGGCTTCCCTACAACATAAGATGAGTCAGTGTAAATTAGCCAGTATGGTTAATTGATCTGCAATGTAATTAAATGTTCTCTTTATCACAGAAAAACTGTGAACATATTTACAAGCAGCTGTGTCTTTCTTTCACAGCTGTCTGACAATAAAGGATGTGTTTTGTGCAAGCTGCAAGATTATTTACTGTTCTCTGTTAATTACAACATTAAATACTAAATACAGGTTTTACACGTGTGAGGGTATCGTCATCATGCTTTATGCACCTCTTAAAGGTCCTTTCTGTGTGGGATTTAGGGGAATATATAGGCAGCAATGGAATGGAGCCATTTATATTTACATAGGGAGCAGGACCTTGTCCATGGAGAACGTAATTTTTCACTGTAGTAAACAGCCCCTCTGCAATTACAGCCTCTGGACAACACTGATTTTTTTAAATGTGAAACTGCTTGATTCAGTGTTTTTACTGGTTTTAATCACTTGGTCCATTTGTTTTGTAGAGGGGGAGACCTCTGTGGATAATGTGGCTCCCGGTAAAAACCTCGTGAACATCTGGATCTTAATTTATCAGAGAAAAAAGGTGAGCATGGGCTGAGCTCACAGCCCGTCTGCGACGTGCCAAACAGTGTCAGAGAAACAATGATTTATAACTATAAACTGCTTCATTCAGTGTTTTCACCAGTTTTAATCACTTGGTCTGTTTGTTTAGGAGCGGAGGAGACCTTTGTGGATACTTTGGCTCCCGTTAAAAACCTCCTGAACATCTGGATCAGAAATACAGTGAGCACACATTAAGTTATCAGAGAAAATAGGTGAGCTCACATGAGGCAAGCAGACTGTCTGCTACGTGCCTAACAGTGTAACAGAAACACTTATTCAGTGTTTTTGCTGGTTTTAATCACCAAATTCTCATATATAAGCAGTGTGTAGGATCCATACTACAAATGTACATACAGCCAAAAGCCAAAAGTAGCATGTGCCAAAAAATATTAAACAATTTCTACAATCAGGCTTCCAATTTCCCGTCTCCATAAGTTCATAAGCATGGGTCAGAGTTTCTCCCATCAAGTCTGTTTTTATAGATCACAACTTTTGCGTGGGAAGTGGCGAACACCCTTTCAGGCCTCGTTTTGTGCGTATGCCATGTTTATAAATGAGACCCCTGGTCCATGTGTTTTGAAGACAAAGAGACCTCTGTGGATAATTCAGCTCCCAGTAAAAACCTCCTGAACAAAGAACACTGAAGAAGTTCTAACTGGGAGAAGTTTCAGCTGGTTGCTATCTGCAGTCCTCACCAATAGAAGCCAATACATTTCCTGAAATCTTACACACTGTTGTTTTCACTACCACATGACATATTTAATACACCATTGATTTTTTATTGTGTGAAACTTTAACTTTCCACCCAACACTTTCAGTATGGTACCTTTGGAACCAACAGTAACCCTTCAGACATGGTACCTAGACCCTAGTGTTTCCACCGCAAACAGTACTCTTAAATGTGGGCGCGGTTGTTGTCACTCACTGCTCCGTCCAGCACTCACTGTATTTCCTCATCACTGGTGGCACAGATGGAAGTCTGCACCTTGTTTATCGTCCACAGAACGAGGCAGCACACCCACATTTTCAGAGCAAAATAAAACAGGCTGCAGTGAGAGTCTCTCTCCATGGGATATTTAAAAATGGTGGGTTTGTGCATTTAGTCCTTCTCAGGCAAGCTCAGGGGTTTAGTGTTGCCAGAGCCCGCAGGAACGACGGTCTGTGACGCTTTTTTCCCTCAGAGTGAGGATTAGAATATACGCTGTTCACATGACCCAGTCGAAATTATGTGACTAAATGCTTGAAGATCCACTCATTACTAAAAGTGTATGTCGTATAAAAACTAAAGTGATGGTCAAAGTTGTCACAGTGAAATTTAAGGTGTGCTGATGGATTCACATCGTCAAGTATGTGTAACATTACAAGTAAACATTCCACCTTAAAAGTCGCCGGCAGTCGGCCCAGTGAATTAAATTATTTTTTTCTCAGACTCCAGCTGCTGTGAGAGGCAGCAAAACATCCTTTAACTTACAGTTACAGTTTACTAATAAAACTCTCCACGGTATGAACAGTGGTTACATGAGCCACCTTTTAGTACCAGATCTGTGTGCTAGGTACCCCAACAGAGGGGGGACCAAAAATGGGGACAGTACGGAACGAGTCCATTGGTACCATCCACAACTTTTCACAGCGGAGACAGAAAAAAATGCGTACTGCACTGAACTGTAGCGTATCGTACTGCTCGGTGGAAACAGGGTTTTGAGTACCATAAAAAGTGTTTTTTAAATAGAATGTATTATCATTATTATTATTGTGCTATATGAACATCTTAACTAGAAACAACATTAAGTCACCTATGAATGACATTTTGTTCTTTTTAACCTCTTTGAATTGTAAAACCTTTACAGAGCAATGTAAAAAAATACATGAGAAAATGTGTATGTGTGTGTGTGTATTCACCTCCCACATAAGCCTGGTGTCCGAGCTTTCATCCAGCTCACTGGGCAGCTTTTTCTCACCTGCAAAGGGGCCAAACTTTTCTCCCTTTAAAACAAACACAGGGACCACTGGTCAGACATGATGCCATTGTAAAAAGAAACCGGCATCCAAAATGAATTACATCAAAACATTACACATGCGCTCATACACTCCGGTACACTGTCCAAACAATGATATTTGCACTGTGGGCAGCTCGTGGGCACGCCTACTGATTAATGTGACATATGAATGCATCCTTCAGTGCTGGACATTCTTCCTTCTGACCTTCCAGAAGTGCCAAAAAATGCAGGGGGCGTGGTCAAACAATGTGCTCTTCGTGTTGCATTCATGTTCATCCTCAGCTTGCTCTACCACAGCACCACAGATTTAAATAACAATAGCCTGCTGGACGTGAACACATCACCACTACATGTTACATGAACCCATTCATCCTCTGAGACTTTTCACCACTTCATGCGCCTTCTCTAAACATCTGACAGCACCGGGGAAATGTCTCTGTAAAAAAGTTAAAAGCTGGGAGCTTTAAGCTGAAGGTGACATCCATGTACAGTGTGTTGCTTCACGAGACACCCGCGCGACCCTTCTGTACCGACATGAATACATTGTTATGTAGTGAACGAGAGAAACAACTGGAGTCACTGTAGCTACGTGGCACTTCACGTCAGAGGAGCCTTGGGTTGAGACTGAGACTTTGACAGAGGCTATGAGGAAAACGGCGGACAGAAAAACTTCCCACAACGTTTATATTTCTTTAAAAGCAACATAAAAACGCTCCTCGCGTGTAAAGTCGGCGACAAAGTTGCCCAGTCAGAAACAACAAACCTTTTTCACTCGCCTCGCCGTGTACAGACCGATTCCATCCTGGACCTTTGACGATTTCAGGGAAAATCTGTCTGGCACATACATACCCAACATTGTCATTACTCGGAAATGTTTCCTTCAATGACAACTAGTTGGCTGTCAGATATATGTCAGCGGAAGTGGATAATAAAGCATTGTCAGTTTGAATTTGGAGCAGATAGTTTCTTCGTGAAGCGGTCCAGGTTGAACTTCTGTTGCTCCTGCTGCAGGAAAGCAAAGCAGCGTCCTGATTGGTCCAAAGTTTGTAACCAGAAGCTACCTTTACTGTCGTGCAACACCACAGAGTGTGCTTCATTCAGGCTGCAGCCCCAGCCTGCTCAGCATGAATGCAACACTGTGCTCACAGTAGGACAGTAGGAAAACACGCAACAGCTGCAGTGTTCTCTAAATACCGTGTACTTTAACATGAAGTATTATAAATGATATAAAAGGCCTCACCTGAGACTGATGACTTATTCAGTATCATTTTGTGGGTGAACTTTCTGCAATGAAATGTGAGCATATAATAAATTCACTCACAAAGTCAGCATCATTTAATTATTGGCTTATAATAGGTTAAAATAAATAGAAATTAAACATTGTTTTGCCACTGAACCAACCACTGAAAGACTCAGCTGTAAAGGTCCACTGTGTATGATTCAGGGGGATATTTTGGCAGAAATATAATATAATATAATAATTATTTATTTTCTTTAGTGTATAATCACTTCAAAGTAAAAGTAGCTGTACCTTAGAATGAGCCATTTATATTTACATAGGGGGCGGGACCTCAACCATGGAGAGCACAATTTTTCACCACCATGTTTCTACAGTGGCCTAGAATGGACAAACCTGACTGGTTTTTGACAGGGTCATTCACTTCATTTTTGCATCGTCCGACCTAGTAAGCAGCCTCTCTGCAAAGAGACTGTCTGGACAATACTGATTTTATAAATTTAAAAGCTGCTTTATTCAGGGAGTGGGTCCTAGTTTATGCAGATCCCCAGGTTCCCCATCATGTTTCTACATAGCAGGGACATAATATAGACAGTGCGGGTGGTGCTGTTGCGGTGGGGCCCAATAGGTGGAGAATGGGCCCTCTGACAGTGTGCTGGGTGGAGAACAGGCCCTTTCCCTCAGACATACACCTGTGTTCAAAGAAGAACACAGGTTCAACTAAATGTGGTACCATTTGCTATATATATATATTTCCATCATGGTTTTCTTTCTTTTTTGTTTTTTGTTTTTTTTTGTTTTTGTTAAATAGTTAATAGCAATCTGTAACAAAATTATATGCACCTTCTCCATAAACTAAAAAAAAACTATAAACTTTCAATCATATTAAAAATGTCTTATTGTCATTTTTCTTCTTAACTGCTAATGAACTCGGGCCCATCTGCAACAAGCAGTGTCGTAAAACCACCGATTTAACTTGAAACTGCTATAATCAGTGTTTTTACCAGTTTAAATCACTGGGTCCATTTGTTTTGGAGAGGAAGAGACCTCTGCAGATAATTCAGCTCCCGGTGTAAACTTCAACCTGAACATCTGGATATTAAAGCCCCTACAAGGAACTTTCATTTTGAGTTGATTTTGGCGACCATTTGGACAAGAGCGGTAGTGTTTTGCCGGAATGAAGCCTACATTTCCCATGAGCTTTAGCGCGTATTGTCGTAAAGACGCTTACCTGGCTCGCGCATGTGTTTGTTTTGGGGATGAATGAAACAACAAGATGGGAAAACTTTGTCCCCGCTCCTATCGGGGATCCCAGCTCACCTCTGCCACGCCCCAGCTCCACCTCTCTGGCGTAAGCGCCACTGCCCCCGGGGTAAACGCAGCAGTCGCGCCTCTTTATTTCTCGGCACTCACTGGACCCTGTCAACGCCTGGCTGGTACCTGTCGTCGGCCTGGATGAGGTGTTCCAGCCCCGCAGCCCCTGCTCCCCTCGTCCCCGCTGGCGCAGGGCGAATCTGTGAAACCTGTGGCCTCTGTGTGTGGCTCCCCGGACAGCTAACGCCGTGGACCCACCGGCTCCTGCCAGGATTGGGCTGGTAAATGCTAGATCGCTAGCGAACAAAACATTTATCCTGAAGGATTTCCTGACTTCCCGAGGATTGGATTTTCTCTGTGTGACTGAGACGTGGCTGACTGTTGCTGAGTCCAGTGCTTTCACAGAACTTTTACCTGATGATTGCTGCTATTTTAACTCCCCGCGGACGTCGGGTCGAGGAGAAGGAATAGCGACTATTTATAAGAGTCACTATAAATGTAAGCAGCTAGGTGAGTTGACGTGTGCCGTCTGAGTGCCGTAAATCGCTTCGTCCTGGAAGCGACCTGGGGCGGACCCGGAGACAGTTTCCTAAAGGTATGGATATACACTATATAGAAATAGCTTATCTTCACACTGATGGTCTCATTTGCTGTTGTAGGTCACGCACAGACATCAGCAGAAACAAGAGACTTTTGCATATCCAGTTAAAAGTTCCTTGTAGCGGCTTTAAGTTGTCAGAGAAAAAAGATGAGCACCATTAGCATGCAGTGGGGAAACGACCTGACCACTTCTCCTGTTGGGGGTCGTGGGGGCAGCCTATCCCATCTGACATTAGGCAGGAGGCGGAGTACACCCTGGACAGGTCACCAGACTATCGCAGGGCTGACACATAGAGACAGACAACCAATTAACCTTTGGACTGTGGGAGGAAGCTGGAGTACCTGGAGAAAACCTACACTGACACAGGGAGAACATGCAAACTCCCCCACCCCAGAGTACAATCAGGAGCCCTCTTGCTGTAAAGCAACTATGCTAACCACTGCACCACCATGCCACCCTGATTTGTAATATGAAATTGCTTTATTCAGCTTTTACTCACCTGGTCCGTTTGTTTTGGAGAAGAAAAGACCTCTGTGGATAATTAAACTACAGCAACTACAGCAAAGTTACCATCTGGAGAAATATAGTTTGGTTCAATAAAACTACTTAGAAAAAGTAACAATTTGGTAAAACATTGACACTGTACATGCAATATGAAATTATAACAATGTCCATCAGTCAGACACCTGCCTTACAGAAACTAGAGTCTAGGTGATAGTGTTGCACTGAACAGGATTGCTCAGTTAGTCAGGTAACTTCTAAAATGGTGTGCAACAACTTTTCTGAACATTTGTTAATAGATAGCAGTATCAATACTTATGACTAATTGTGGTCAAAGGGGTTCAGTTACAGACATGGTAAGATAAAAACAAAAAGTAATTAATTGCCTTTTACCACCCCAAACTGTTTGTAGTTTAAGTACATGAATCACTATGCAAATATGAATGCAGCTGAACCACCAGCAAGCCCCATGAAATGTACTCCCTAACACTGGTCATGCATCATGTTAAGAAGATATTTACTGTAACATATACAATGCAGAAGCTCTCATGCACTCTTAGTCAGTGCTTATTTTACATAAAAAGTTTGTGTAGCAGTTAGATTCTCATTGCAAACACTGATCCATAAATATTGGCAGGTTACACAGTAAATGACTGCAGATGCAGAACATTAACTACACTACAATGATAATGTATGCATTACCCATAGCTCAGAAAAACACTCACCATTATTTTCCTCATCCACCATTAACCTCTTAAACCACAGAATATTGGGATGGCTGTGTGTTTTGGCTTGAACTGATCTGTTCTGTAATTCTGAAACCACATTGTACCAACAAGCAGTCGACCAGAGGTCTGACTGACCCTTTCAGTTTAAAACAGTCGGCTCAGCAGGCCCGAAACCACAATTTACCAACAGTGAGAGGCTGCTGGGACAGATGGTTGTTCTGGCCTGACGCCGGCTGCTCAGAAACCATCTGAACCAAACACTCCACATTCAAACAGAAATTGAGTGTGTGATCATATCTACCATTCCCCCTTCGTGGTGACTGATACCATATTGATTATGTAATCAGCACTCTCATATTGCTGGTTATAAAAGGCTCCAAAAGAGTCAGAGGTCAAAATTCCACAATGTCAGCCCTCTTACATAAGTCAAGTATGACAATACACAATACATACAAGTATTATTATTTACACATTATATAAAAATGATGAGTGCCATGTCCAGTGGTGCCCCAGAGGGGGACTGGCAGCAGGGAGGTTATAGCCCCCCTGACACAATTGTTGGCCCCTCCACTTGCCCCCTCTGGCAAAAACAATTGGAGGCCAGTGTTACTGTGTTTTAGAGGCTCATTTAAGTCAGTGCAAAGGTAGTGGTATCTTGTGATCCACTGGTATCGATCTGTGTCTAAAATGGGGCTAAGTAATGCTCCAAAGTTCGGCTAAACTTTGGCAACATAACAGCTGGCATGGCTACTTTAATTGGGGTCCCCTGAACTCTCACCTCAACATATTTGTTTGAAAAATGACTCGACGGGTACCCACAAGTCTCCCCTAAATCTTGGGTCTCACTGCGAAGTCGTGATGATACACAGACAGAACCATTATAGTTTAACGGCGCTCGGAGGTGTCAGGGAGAAACGCAGCAGGACAAGAGTGAAAGTTAAGGTGGCGAAAGTCCTAGTAGGGTGGATGGGTCCAACAAACACCGACTTTCACCCAAGAGAGCGGTGTCCATGTCCAGTAAGATTATAAAGCCAAACCCTGCTCTTTTTTCCTAAACCCAACCATGTGCGTTAGTTGTTGGAGAAAAAAAAATCCCATCAATTTGCGTTTATTTCAAAAGAGACTGCATGTAAACGGTGAATTTCCTGTAAAAACAGAAGTGTATTTTGAAGGAAGACAATGCATGTAACAGGCAGAACTTGCCACGGCCTCCCAGGATGTCAACAGCCAACGCACCCAGGGTACCTTGCATGTCGTATGTGGACGTGGGAGGTCGATGACTAAATGTTGATATGTGACGAAGTCGGAGTGAGAATGTGTTGCCTAAACGTGAGGGTGTGGCAGTAGCTCAGTCCATAGGGACTTGGGTTGGGAAAAGGAGGTTTGCCGGTTCACATCCCTGTGCCCCTAAGTAAGACACTGAACCCTGAACTGCTCAGGGTGCCTGTCCAAGGCAGCCCCCCCTGCTCCGACATCTCTCCACCTAATGCATGTACAGGTCCTGTTTGTGCATGTGTGGGTATTGCATGCCTGTGTGTACATGACAATAGAGTGAAAAAAATGAATTTCCCTTCTGGGATTCATAAAGTGTATTTTTATCTTTTATATTTATAATCAGTAACATTAACTTTAACCTAACTAAAGTGTGTCAGCATGTGATTCATATTGACATAGTTTTCAAATTGCCTATGAGCTTCAACAGGATAATAGAATTCCTGAAACTGAGTTATGGCTTTTGGTTTTGGTGTGCTACCCCAAGATTTTCAGTGGCCCCATCTGGCCACTACTATGAAATATTTCTGGGGGCAGCACCAGCCACATCATTCCTATTTCTTTATCCACACCAGTTACATTCCCCCCTCAAGAAGTAGAAGTGTTACTGTCATGCACAGTTCAAACATATATCTGAGGTTTATTTATTTATTTGAGCTTAAAGAGTTCATTTTAAAGGCTGAAGAGATGGATCTTAAACTAGATTGTTTTAAGAGGAAAAACTTGAAATTTCAAAATAAAAGTGCACAAAGTAAAGCCAGATGACTCTTTTTTTCCTCCGCTGACAAACCACATACTCTAAATGCTCAGCAGTGGATGTGGTTTCAACTCTGCTGCAAAAACACAACTTATGGATATGCTTGTGTGAAAATGCTGAAACTATCAGGCATCCGAGCAAACCTCGCATTATCTGCATTATGTCCTTTTTATCTCTACTCACCTTGATTTGTTGACTTTCACCCTGCGCAGAGAGATTAGCATCGTCTCTAATCACTGACTGTTTGTATGTATTCTGTCTATGAACACCTCTTCAGCAAACGTCTTCCCCCTTTAATCAGCACTGTGTCAGCATTATGTTGGTTTTGTTTACTGTGTTTATAGCTCATGTTTATGCCAATGGCTTCCTGTTGTGTTGTGGGTCTGCGCCAGACTGCTTCATGATTGGTCCAAATGACCAGCGTTGGTTGACAATTACGGCAAAGACTGAATCATGATGTACATGTTTACCTCAGAGTCAATGAGCTGGTGTGCTCCAGTGTCTTTGTCAGACTTTACCGTCTGCTGGTAAGGGTTTACGCTTCAAATTTGGGCAAACATGTCCTTCAAGACGGATTTCTTTCCCCCCCTTAGATCACTATTGTGTTTGAGATGTTGTCATCAGTGGCTCGGGGTCATGTTCCAGGTGTATTTCGGGGAGTTAAGCCATAAGAGAGGGTTTCAAGGAGACTTATTGGGTGACAAGCCTGATCACTGCACTGAGAGGGCCTTTGTGTGTGTCTGCCACACCCGTGTCCTCCTTGGTCCATTTCTGTCCCCCCTGACCTCGCCTTGGCCTGTCGGGGCAGGACGATTAAATGTCATGACCCCTTTTTTCCTCTGTGCCCTCTGAGGACCCTCCATCCCATTAACTTTCACTCAGCTTTCACTGAGATCCCAGGGTTATCCCCACCAGCTCTGATCTCCAACACCTGCACAAAAGACACACAGAAACACACACACACACACACACACACACACACACACACACACACACACACACAGATCTTTCCTGCTAATGCCAGGACCTCATTACAAGATTATGGTGAGAGGAATGATAATCATGATTTGAACATTTTAAAGGACTACTTCACTTACAACATGATAATTTGTACATCAGCTAGGCCTACTCAGCCCCTGTTATAAATTTGTTTCTCTTGCATCTCTCCACTGTGAATGAAAACAAAACAGGGAAAATACTTAATGACTTGAAATAAAAGGGGGCCGAGTTTAACAGCACTCACTCACACCTGTCACTTCCTGGCCAACGAACAAACTAGGAGGCAGGATTTCAGTGAAATGCACAGGCAGAGTTCATCACACGTGCTTGCCCAGGTGCACTACTTGTACCTAGAAATGTTCAAAATAATAACAAACACCTTACTGCAATTTGAGAAGGTCTGGCTTTAACTGTGTGATACAAAGTATTTTGCAGTCAGATAGGATTCAAGCCAAGCAGCAACTGAAAAAGTGGAAGTGCCAAAACTGCAGCTCCTCTAATGGCCACTTGAGGCTGGCTCTAGAAGCCCGTCCGTCCTCATAGACCCCGATATTAAAATGCACACATTTACAGCAGAAATACACACGTTTACAGCCTGGTACAAATCATCGATTTTGGTCTCTCTAGCTAATTTCCCCGTTCAAGACAACTGTACAAGGGTAAATTTTTATATCACTCACCTGTTTACATTTTATTAAGGCTTAAAGTTACACATAAATAAGGGTGGGCCACCTTGAGTGACAGGCTGTCTGCAAGATGTCGAAATGCTTCAAAACAGCAGTCCACAAACCAGTGGGTGACGTCACCATAGCAACGTCCATTATTTTATACAGTCTATGATTTAAACAGGACAGCCACACTAGCAGCTTGCAGCGTTGTACCTCAGCACAGTGGTGCATGTTAACATGCTGATGATTTTGCTGCTATAATATTTAAAATAGTTTTGCACAATAACATGTCAGTATCTTTAGAGCTAAACACATGTACAGCTGAGGCTGATGAGAACGCCATTAGTTTTGCTAGTATTTACTCATAAACCAAAGAACCATGCAAACTGAAATTTTAATCTGATGATGCCGCTTGATGAAAACATAAGGGATATAAGTTATTACAATTCATTGTGAGGGAGACGTGAATGTCTGTTCTAAATTTCAGGACAATCCGTCCAATAGTTGTTGGGGTATTAAACTCAAAACCACAAATGCCAACCTTATGGTGGCAGTGGAAGAAAAGCCAGGGGTCATTAAACTCAAGGGCCCATCCTCTATGAAACATGAATGTCTTTACATAACAATCCATCAGTTATTGAGATATTTCAGTCTGAACTAAAGGCAGAGCGTCCAACAGACTATTATTCTCCTTCATGAAGCCATACTGCCAGCATGGCTGAAAAACATACAGCCTGTTCCTGATATAAAACACACAAACACTAATAAACAACATCTTCTGTGGCATTGGAGCACACCAAAAGCTAAGGTCTTAAAATCACTAAACTCATCACCAGCTATTTTCTTGTAAAGTCTGGCTATTCACTGCGGTGGGAGCACACATCATCAAGCCATTGTTCTCAAACATCTTTCACCATTTCTGACTAATGCAGGCATGTATGGCTGAAAGAAGCTTTCCATAAATGACCTTATAAAGTGATGACAAAGCCTACACATGGACAAAGCAGCTCTCGCAGACAGTGATGCATTGAAGACTTGAAAATCTCCGAGATAAAGATTTTTTTTAACTAAACAAAGAAATTTGGATCATCAGTCCCACAGGACCAAGACTTTGAACCTGAAAGTACCCAGCCGTGGAACTGAGCCACTCAGTGGCTGGACTGCCAGTTGAGTCTCTGAGGGCCAAAAACTACAGAAACCACATTTAGGACATGGTGAAGGAAAGGACTGCATTGAAATAAATACTTTCAGAGTTTCTTTTTTTTTTAAGTAAATATTTTCACTGGAGGAAAACCTCAGTTTGGCAAACATACAAATGGTTCCATACAAGATTTTCCAAATGGATGTGTGCATTTTTCTCAAATCTCTCAAACCTGATACTGTAGATTGAGGGGCCAGACCACCTTTTGTTTCATGTTTCACAAACCCCCGCAGTCCCTCACCACAGCTCCCTATTTCAAGGCTGTCGCTGAATAGCCAGCAAACCATTTCCTGAAGCTCCGAGGTCACTGGATAAATGATGTTTTCATTTGACAACCCCAGGTCGCCACTAAAGGAGGGTCTTCAGAGGGAGCCTTTTGAAAATTACAGTACTGATGAAGCGTGAGAAATTACAGGCACTTAGAAGTGATTTCACGAGCACAAGAGAGCAGTGGGACCACCCCTATGCAGCTCGGGCGAGAGGGAGCGATGGCAGTGAGTACACAAACACACAAGGCTGATCTGCACACACAAATAGACACACACACTCACACACAGATCACATTCAAGTGCATCATAACAAGATCCTCATCCAGGGATCCTCCAGTGCATATCATGTGTCCAGGATACTTCATATCTGTGTATGATGATAAAACTGACCTTAGAGTTAAATATACAGTGGGATTAAATGAAAATCATGTTCAGGAGCCAGTCATTATTTTGTCCACTGCTTGAGTTATCCTAATGGAGATCGGCTGAGACGGGCAATGCCCGAGGGCCACTGGTCCCTCTCCACCCTTCCTGGGAATGGGCTCTTGGTCAGGATGGGTTTGGAAGGAAGCCTCCGATTTCTCCCTGGCCCTCTGCTAAATCAGAGCTATGTAGAGCTGGTTTGGACTTGAGCCTCAACAATGATCTATCCCCGGAGCCGCTGAAGTGGAATCATTTTCATCATGGTCTCTTTACTCCACAGCCGGGGCTCCCTCTCTGTGTGCGTGTGTGAGATTTTAAAGCGTCATAATTTCATTTCACACTGTTTGCTTTGGAGATTTCTAAGACAGTGACACCAGTGTAAGGCTCAGTCAACTCTCCAGCATAGCACCAACCCCAGAGATGGCAGGAGCCCTTCACTGAGCTTTTTACACTCACCAGTGTTTCACTGCTTTTCTCTGCTGTAGGAGTTACAGTCAAAGCCCTCCCAGCATGTCCGTCTGTTTGCTGTCTGTCTCTGTTTGGATTCAGCTCGAGCCTCTCCTCCCTTTTCGCGATCTCTGTCCAAAAGTGTCACTCAGCTTTAAGTTGAGCAGCAAGTGCATTCAGGCACACTCACACAAAACACGCTCACAAATGCCAAGTCCTAAAGCCCCTCGTAAAGGGACGGTGGTGGTGGTGGTGGTGGGAGTTATACTGTTACACATTACAACTGTTGAAGCACATCTGTGACATTGTTTTGTCCAAAACTTGGAGAAACCGGCTGTGTGAGGGTTATTAACTGAGAGGAATAGTTTAACAATTTGGGAAATAACCTTACTTGCTTTCTTACCGAGAGTCAGATGAGAATATTGATATAACTCTCATATCTGTTTGTTGAATATAAATTTAAAGCCAGGAAACGGTTGGCATAGCTTAGCTTAAAGACTGGATGGTGTGGGGACAAAGCCAGCTCGGTTATGTCTGAATGCTAAAAAAAATCAGACTACCTGCACCTGTTTGAAGTCTTTATGCTAAGCTAAGATAATTGACTCCTTGCATACAGACATAAGCCCCTTTTCCACCCACTAACATCTGGCTTTTTAATGCAATGGGAAAGGTTACAATCGGCATTCACACCTGGGTCTCATGACTCTTCAGTAGTCATGGGGATTAATCGGCTCCAGCTCTGATCAGCATTGATGGAAACACAACACCCAGGTGACCGCATTCATTTTAGCCTCTTAATCTGCGAGATGCAATGACGCGCCACCACAGCGTACCGTCCGTCTCCACCCGAGCAGCACTCAAACATCATTTCAAGTTAATCTGCTCCGAGTTTGAAAGAGAGACTAAAAGAAGTAACCTTTTTATTGGCCTCGATGCTGCGTTCTGCTGTTACTAACCTGTTGTCTGTGATGTCGAACGTGACACACCAAAATAAACCTCCCACAAACACAGAGGCACATTCGTCTGCTGCAGAGCCGTGTACAAAGCTCTGGTCTACTGGCAATTGGAAAGGAGTCTATACACCTTTTTCAACAGGTTTACCCATGTTTAAAAAACAGCGTATACGTGCTAATTTTGGTGGAAAAGGTCTAATACAGTCGACTACATGGTATTAATCTTTTCTGTCACTCAGCAAGAAAGTCAGGAAGCATATTTCCAAAGATGTTGGACTACATCTTTAATAATGACATTATTCATGGGCCACTACCTCGATTAGCTGGCAGTATCATGAGCCTGAACACTTCATTGACAAATGCCGCTGCTCAACCGCAGACCATATCCAGCGGAATGAGAAGAATCGGATATTAAATATAATTTTTATTTTCCAGAGTTGGATCATGCTGAAGGCCGGATCTGAATGGCTTCTTCAAATGCTGCTTTTTCATCTCCTGACAAAGTTAATGAAACAGAGAGGAGAAATAGTTTGGATTTTTGAGGGAATAATTCAACATTTTGGAAAATACACTTATTTGCCTTCTTGAGAACCGAAGACTGAAATGACTCCTTTATCTGTGTGATGAATATACTAAACTATCAGCCAGTTTATCTTATCACAAACAGCTAGCTTTGGCCCTGTCCAAATGTTTAAAAAATTCACGTTCCAGCCCCTTCAAAGTTCACTAATTTGTCATTATGTCTCATTTTTTTTGTTTAATTTGTTACTGTGCTCTTTTAACATGTTAATCAGTGAGATTTAGAGTTGCTGCCAGGCTACCTGTTCTCCCTGTTTCCAGTCTTTATGCTAAGCTAATCTGTAGGCTGCAGCTTCTTGGCCTATTTATCATACAAGCTGGTGGCAAACTTTTTCTTGAAAGTGCACAAGTTTGAATTAAAGGTAGCCTACACCTTGCAGGGTTTTCCTTAGCAAATAAAGTATGGACTCATATGAAAGTAATCCCTCTCAATCATCACTTCTGACCCGCTAGAAGTGTGTTGCAGTGTATTTATCTGCAAAGATCCTACACACTGGACATTTAAAGATCTTAGACTTTTTCTATGCACACTAAAGAGTTATTTTCCAATGTTGCGCTCAAAATTTTTTTTGTTAAAATGTCAGTGAGCACTCCTCTGTTTCCACCTAACAGGTGTGTCATATCAAGATGCTGATTAAACTGCATGATTACGACACAGGTGTGCCTCAGGCTGGTTGCAATAAAAGGCCATTCTGCAATGCAGCATCTGTGGCACATTTCCTGCATATTAAGTCTCAGATCTTTGATCTAAACTCATGAAAAATGGGAGCAAAAACAAAAGTGTTGAATTTATGACTTGGGGTATTTATTCAATGTACAAAGTTCAACTTTTCTGGCACTATGAGTCCGTCAGTCATTTACATCCACAGTTTAACCGAGACGTTATGAGCTTGTTTCATTTGCTCAGGCTTGTCCCTCGCATCAGTCTGAATCCAATGTGGTGGCAAGTCAAACTAACCAAACCAGGAATCAGAGCCAGGTCTCTCGTGCACTGCTGTGATTACTCCACCACTTACCCGGGCACTACATGTCTGTCTCCACTCCTTACCCTGCTCCATGTGCACACATATATACAAACTCATACATCAAAGCCCTGCGCTCATTACCACGCAGAAGATAAACACGGACAGCCCTGCAGATGGTTAGCTCTCGGATAGAGGTTTCTCTGTATACGTATGTTTGCATGAGTGTTTGTGAGGAGATCTCCTGAAGCACGCTGGCAAAATAGAAGTGTCTGTGCATTTTTTCCATCTTAGACCTCTCGAGTTGACCAGAGAGCAGGGGATTCTTTAACGACGTCAAGGCCTTCACAGCAGATCTCATGCACACATGCAGGATAACATTTGAGCAGAGCTGGCCAGCTTTATTAGTGGCACTTTACAGGGATATCCATGACACTCTCACAGCTCTCTGGAAGCTCCTCCACATTATTCCAGGGCAATGGCAGGTTAATGGAAGCCAGGTGAAGCCTTCCTGCATTTCCTCTGACCAGGAGCGTGTGATTGACAGTGAGTTGTGGCGATGAATCTGAGTGCAGCTACCCAGAGTCAGGGTCGGGATGGAAACATGGCAATTCAAGAGCAACAGCTGCTTTTCTTGGCCACAACAGAGAGAGCATTTCCATTCACCTGAGACTACTCTTAATTGGAACGTGTGGATATGTGCACTGATGTGTGTCTGGCTTTTCTCTTTGCTTATTTGTGGTTAACTGTGTCTAATGGTTAAATACTATTGCAAGTCACCCCATTCTCCCAAATTTGGAGCTTGTGTTTTTTTAAGTGTACGCACTTAAGTAGGGGTAGGTGAACAGAAAGATTGCTTCAGAGATGGTGGCCTGTGTAGTATCACCAGTTTCTTTTCTTGTTTTAATTTTGAAATGGTGTCATTAAAAAAATATCCAAAACTCAAGAGCAAAAATCTTAATTATCTTTCTGTTTGAAGACAAAACTATGTAACTTCTAAAAGAAGAAATAACTTATTCTTCCTCTTACAAATAAAAAGTTGAATTCCTAAGCAATAAAATGCATCATTCGTCACTTTAATACATTCGTGGGTGTTACTGCTACAACCTTACTTTATCTAGTATGACCAGAAGCTTATGGTGGCTAATGTAAGCTCATGCTTGCAAACTCTTGATAGATATTTTCAAAGTCAAAGTGAAGCAATGAGATCTCTGCCATCTTTGTTTGGGGGAAAGGTGGTGTGCATTCTGTGACCTGTGCACGACAAAATCTTGAGTGAGCTTCAGGTTTTCATCCATGGTTCATTCACAACACTGAGTTACATTTCAACTGAAGAATATTGACGCCAACATGACGTTCAATTATTTTGAATCCTTGAGCAAAAACTTATGAATATGATACCACTACCGTCATACTAAAATGATTTAAGTACGAGTATAGGTAAAGTACTTTAAAGTGGTCAAGCCTGGGCTTAAAATGAGCATGTCAGTCGTACAGCAGCTCTTTGGCATGTTAGTGCGTCGATGACACAAAGAAAACAATCTTACTTTGCCACTTTTCTCTGCACGGCTACAGACAGCAGTGGAAGTAATCCGCTTAGTTGTTATAACTAAATACATTTCCACATTTTATTGCATTTGTTAGCAGTCTTAAAAGAATAAAAAAAAAACAAATAAAAAACTACCATATTTATTTTAAAAGTTTATCTGTGATGTGCTAGCATATTGTGGCAGAAGCACAAGTAAAGCAATATCACAAAGTTGGCAAACTGACTCAGTAATGTCAGGTACACTGCTGGTCATAGCGAGACCAAGTATGATTGTAGCACTTAAAGCTGAGCAATATTTCAATATCATATCATTATTCTAATTTAAATCATCTCAGGTTTTGAATATTGAAATATCGCAAGTGTGTTTTTTTGCTGATTTTACATTACCTTTGCATTACAGCAAAGTGATGGACTTATTTGAAATTAGCAGCAGTGGTGGAGTGGTGGGTGTACACAGGTATACAGAATATACCCACCTCTCTCTGGCCCTTTACAGACAGTGGTTTTAGTATTTGCCTTCACCCACTTAGTCATTGTCATCACTGATGATTAGGCCTATTTTTCAAAAAGTGCATTGTATAAATATTTTCTGAAAGCACCAGTGGTCAACCCTACTATATCACTGCAAATCTGATATATAGGTATATGGTAAGAAAAATATTGTGTTATATGTTTTTATGGTGCACTCTATTGTTTATGAATCCAACCTTTAATTTGTAGAATCAAAGGGAGGGTTATATTATGTCTACATTATATCTGTTACATGGCGTCACTTTAACCTAAAAAAGAAGATGAACACAATAAATGGTTTGTTATATTATATAACACAAATTATATAAACAAGTCACGGTAAGAGTTATTTCAG
Organism: Epinephelus fuscoguttatus; assembly: GCF_011397635.1. Lineage (NCBI taxonomy): Eukaryota > Metazoa > Chordata > Actinopteri > Perciformes > Serranidae > Epinephelus > Epinephelus fuscoguttatus. The sequence continues at coordinate 39,777,790 of NC_064761.1, forward strand.
TACTGTAGACCCTGAATCTTTAGACCTGCTTCTCCACCCACTGAGATCAAACATTTCATGTATGAACCTCAAATTTCCTAACTGACAACATCCTGTGTGGCTGCATTTGTACTTCACCATCAAGGAGATCAGTGTACAGAGCACTGCTGTATAAAGTGTAACTGTTTTACCATGTGAAACACATGCTCTGTACTCCCTGGGATAAAACAAACTTTTCTGTTTTGACTTTCTTAAGTGAGACCACTACTAAGTTTGCTTTTTTTGTTTTTAAATTCCTCAACATAAAATATAGAGACACACTCATAAGTGTGCTGAGACGCACTGATTTATTACTGTACATCTATGAGGATGTCAGTCAATGAGACACTGATCTGACTGCAAACAACGGTGCCAAGAGGTAATATTTTTTTAGTAGAGCTTGAGCACCACTTGTGTCTTGAAAGTTATTTCCAGCAAATAATTCATCCTCTGTCGGCCTCTTCTTGTCACAAATCATTTTGAGGATTAAGTTATCATTTCAAATCACTCCGTGTATCAAGTTCTGCTTATGCAACCCTAATTTAGACGTCTGCGTCTATAAACACAATACGCAATGTGCTCTTTCATCTCTGGAGCCATGACTGTGATGTTAACTGCTTGGCAAAAGAACATGACACCCAGGGTGACAGAGGGATTACTCGTTCTATATTTAGTGTTTATGTACATGAATATTGGCAGGACAACTCTGTACATGTGACACACACAGCGATACAGTGATAATAACACAGATCTCCAGCACAGAACACATTTACAAGATGGGCTCTAGAGCGAACACTGGCTGAGATACATAAGGGAATGTCTGAACTACGACAACTTCCTCATAAAACTGGAATTTCCTCGTAACAGTTATTATTGTCATCAATAAAAACAGACAATCAAAAAGAGAGACAGAAAAAGTATAAAATAATTTAAATTCCTCCTAAAACATGTAGTGAATATGCAGTGAGAGATCTATACAACGCGGGTAGCTACTGTATCTCCTCCGGTGACTTGAAACTGAAGGAATGCACAAATATGACGGACAAAAGCAAATGTCATGCAGCGACAAAGAAACATACAAGATGAAAGATGATCTTCTTTGAAGTTCTGCCTCCCCAGTGGCAACATCATGTCAAGACGGCAAGCCCGGTAACGAAGCACCCCACGCTTTGGGCCACCCAGAGGTGCCACAATGAAATGTAAACATAAATATACAGGTTGATATCTCTCTCTACAAACAGTTCAGTCACTGCCACAGGCCCATCCGCTGTGTGAGTAGTCAGTCTGTATACACTCCTTAGTAGAATATCACTTAGAGTTAAATAAACTTATTTAATATATATATTTATAATAGATTTATTCTTTGCAGAGTCATTTAGCAGTATTTCCTTGTTTTCACCAGTTTGCTCTGGTATTTCACTGAGTGACCACTGTGTCCCACCACGTAAACGTCCAGCAGGTAGGTCTTGCCTGGTTCCAGACCTGTGATGGTCTCTGTGGTCACAGCTTTCTGCAGGTTCGGACTGTGGAAGTACTTGCACAGGACCTTTTCTGACTTCCTGCGGGTCTCTGGCCCGGCGCATTGGTTTTGTTCCCGGCGTCGCTGCTCCTCGCCGTAATTGTCAGCTACCTCTTTGCGGTAAATGCAGTATTTGTTGCGATCCTGCGTGCCCAGCCAGGCCACGGTGGCGGAGGAGCAGGTGCGCAGCTTGTCAAAGGCTTTGATGCGCGTATCCTCCGGAAGTGACGGGAAGGGCTGCTTGCTGCTGGGTTTTGTGGTGGCTAGCACCTTCAAAGTGGAGGCCCCTTTCCTGCTGCCCCGCAAACGGATCAGGTACTTGGCTTTTGGCTTTCCTCGCAGCTGGAACTGCCGCACACCCTCCACGTTCTGGGAGAGCAGCAACTTGCCGTCACGCCTCACCTGCACCTGCACGGCGTCCAGACATGTGTGGACAAATAGAGTGACCCTTTGATGGGAAGACACCGGAGCAAAGCGCAGGAACTTGCTGCCCTTTCTCTTGATGAAAACATCCGATACTTTGCCGTCCTTCAGCTCCACCGTCTTCTGGCGAGCTTCCTCTTTAGTGCGGGCAAATGTTCCCACGTATGCTGTGCTGGTGTTGGTTGCAGAGTTCACAGCAAACACGTCAAAGTAGTACTGTGTGTCTGGCTTCAGATCTGACACAGTGAAAATGTTTTTATTGCCAATGCACACCTTCTGAATGTCTGATGCTCTGGGCTTAACTGCATACGCCCGTGAGATCTTGTTACTTGTGAGGCCTCTGTCCTTGCCAAACCCATTGTCAGAGGGCACAAAGCCAAAGTGGGCAAAGTCAAACGGGCTAAAGTCTCTGCCAGGTTTTGGAGCCAGCATGAAGGCATCATCAACGCTCATCTTGGCTTCAGCAGCGCACATGCTCTTGAAATTGTGCTCCTTGTTAATCACTACACAATACTGGACAGGCTGGCCCATCAGAGAGCCCGTCGGTGTCGGCTTCCAAGCCAGGGTGACAGTGGTACGGCCCAGTGCAGTCACATCCACTCGAGGGTCGTAGGGCAGCTCTGGGTAGGGCTGGTCGGACTCTGGAGTTGTGGTTGCGTACACCTTGAAGTTGCTGTCTTTCTCTGTGGACAGCAGCTCCAGTTGATAGAGGCCAGAGGGCGTGCTGGTGGCCACATAGGCCTCCACATCGTTACCCTTGTAGGTGAAGAGCTCAGTCCCCTCGTCTACGGTCACCTGCTGTTTCTGCTGGTCCAGAGGTTCAGGCTCTCCTGGAAAACAAATAGGCACAACATGAGCTCCTTCCATGACACTGAATCCGATCTGTAGTCATGACCTTTACAATATTTTTCTTCTATTTCATTTTTGGCTTTGATGAAAAATTATTTCTTCCCATGCTAAAAATGTTGATGCTGCAAGGTCACGATGAAGCTCCGCAAGCCTCATGGACGATTAGCCCCTCACATAGCAGCCATGTTTTCACTCCAAACATCCCCAAAGATCACAGGCCAGCATTCACTCGGCCTTTCCGGGGAAGCTGTGCTACAAAGAGGCGCCTTGTAGCTTCTACGTGAGAGAGACGGCCCCAAGCATAATATTATGTTTGTCAACCAGAGAGTGTGCTCAGTGGTGTACTAAAAATTAATGCTCAAAGATTTACTCCCACTAGAGACGTTTAGCAAAAAGAGCTGCAAAGACGGGAAGAAGTTCACTGGTTCAACTGTTCCTCCAAAACACTGTGTGAAGTGAAATCAGACTTCTATCAATGAAGCTGCGTGTGTTGGGTCCGAATTTGACATTATTTTTCTACTTAGAGGTGAATTCTTTTCTCTTGAGGCAAGGTGCGTGTCTTCAACAGTGTAACAACCCAATAAATCATTTTGTAATATTTGATCTGACAAGAGCACAGACACACACGCAGGTGCTCATGTATTGATATTCAAATATATGCTCACATCACACACGTACGCTCTAAACCACTGCTTTGGTCATCTGGCAAGACCTGCTGTGTTGAAAGGACACCCTCCAGATGGAGAAAGTTTTAATGTGAGGCAGACAAGAAAAAAAAGACTGAGCTAAGGAAGAGGAAGGAAGACAGACAGACAAAGTGCAGCAGGATTTACCTTAAGAAGACCAAGACAGCTTAAGTAAAGGGATGTAATGGCTTTGATTCAGCAGGGTGACTAGAGTGGAGCCCTTCTCTGAAATTATAGACGTCAGCCTGGGCCGAGTCAGACATCATAAGTGGTCAGACTAGACACTACGACTGTGACTTAATTAAAACCCACCAAAACACAAAGCCTAACATCACTGCGTAGGTTAATTGTGTGGGGGGGGATAGTGATATTTCCACGCAACGTGTCATTAACCTCTTCCACTGCTGCCTGATGTCAATTATACCTGATCCCTCTCCACTGGCCTCTTCTGGCAGCTCCTGCAGAGTCAGTTTCCACTCCAGAGGAGCGTCACAAGGTGTCACGGTCACAGACAGGGGTGTGTTGTCTTCTTCCACCACAAAGTAGTACCTGTGGAAAATAACAGGTTAAAAAGACCCAATATTGACATTGCTTCATCACATTTTGACGTTATCCAAAATAGTGTTCGGGGTAAATGCTTGAGCAGACTGTTGGGAGACTGTAGTATGTAATGGTATTATTGTAGCATTGACCTTGGTCTCTCTCGCTCTGAGCTGACAGACACTCAATTACACGAACACGACTGTCTCATTTATTATTTAGTTTTTGCATCTACATAATAGATCATGTTTCAGAGCAACATCTGATCTAAGTGGCCATCAGCAAGTTTAATGTTTTCCTTGGTGATTGTTATGGCTCAGTCAGCAGCAGAAGGTGGACCTGGCTCCCTTTTTGCACTCATAACTCATAACATGTTTTTGATCACTTAATGGTTATGTCATTCTTTCAGCCGTTGTTTGTATGAGCAGCTCATACCTTTTGGGTGTGTCCCTGAACAGGTAGCCACTGATCTCAGCTCCATCAGGGATGACGGAGGAGTCGTGGAACAGCGACTTATCTCTGATCTGCATCTGGAAGAGGCCTTCGTCTCTCGTGGGCAGCTTCTGGGCAAACGCTCCAAGACCCAGCAGCACCAGCAGCACCACCACACTCCATCCTTTACACTGCCTCATTCTGAAAGACACAGAAAATAATACTTCGGTTTCACATACAGGATATGGTACAACTTGGAAACAGAAGCACAGGGTTTTATCGTAGTTATGTTTGACTTTAAGTGAATAGTTTGAAGTTCTGGGGAAACAAGCTAATTTGTTTTCTTGTAGAGAGCTAGATGAGAACATCGATAGACTACCTCTCTCATGTCTGTACAGTAAATATGAATCTACAGCCAGCAGACTAGCTTAGCATTAAGACTGGAAACAGGGGGAAACAGCTAGCCTGGCTGTCTGAGGGTTAAAAAAAAGATGATGAGTTATCAGCTAGAGGGAGAAAACACTGCTCTTAGTCAAAATATAGTCCAGCACATAACCATCCTTTAACCCAAACATGTCATTTCTACATTTACTTTTTGTAAGGATTTAAAAAATGAGATATAATGTGTTAATTTGTGAGTTTTAAAGTTGCTGACAAGCAGTAGCCTTGAAAGTTGAAAAATGAAGCCAACATGAAGTGCCAAAAACTGCAGTTTCTCAAATGGCCACTTGAGGCTGGCTCCAAAAGTCAATCACTATAAACCCCCATGTTAAAACGTCCAACTTTACAGCAGAAATAAACATGTTCACAGCCTGGCTCAAAGAACAGTTTTGCTCTCCATAGCTAATTTACCTGTCCATGACAACAGTATGAGGGATACATTTTTACAAAACCCGCTAATTAATAAATGTTGTTAAGACTTACAGTTATGCATGATTAAGACCTAAGCTAGGCTAAATGGTCAGATACATCCCTCGCTCCTCCCCAGCTCCACCATGTCAATCAAATATGGTCACCTTGAGTCACATCTGGCTCAAAAAGTCTAAGATGGCCACAGCCAAAATGCTGACCTGGAGGCTTCAAAAAGGGAGTCCACAAACCAGTGAGGGACGTCAAGGTGGCAATGCCCATTATTTTTTCAGTCCTTGGGCGCTACTAGGTTTTTCACCTTTGGACAGAGCTGGGCTAGCTGTTTTCCCCTGCTTCCAGTCTTTATGCTAAGCTAAGCTAATCAACTCTTGATACTAGCTTCTTATTTAATGTACAGATTTGAGAGTGGTAATTATCAGCCTTCTCATTAGACTTTAAAACACACACTTCCTTAAATGTCAAACTGTCACACCACACAAACTTTACAGTAAATCCAAACAACTTAATGATAGAAGGAAAAAAAATCTGATTATGTTACTTTTGGGCAGAGCTAGGCTAGCTGTTTCCTCCTGATTTTAGTCTTTATGCTACGCTAAGCTAATCAAGCCCTGTCACTAGCTTCATATATAAAGATCAAACCATCCTTTATAGTCAAATCAAACATAACTTAATGATAAATGTAAACACTAGAAGGCATATTTTGTCACATACAAAACCAGGCTAGCTGTTAGCCCGTTTCCAGTCCTTATGCCAGGCTATGTTAAGATAAGAGGTAACGTTAATGTTTAGCATACAGACATGAGACTGATATCAATCTTCTCATCTAACTCCTGGAAAGAAAATGTCTTTCCTAAGATGTCAAACTATTCTTTCACACTAAATCCAACACTCAATGATAACAAAAAAAAAAGACATTCGGATTTTGTTACCTTGAGACAAAGCTAGGCTAACATTAGCTATTATCCCCCTGCTTTCAGTCTTTACGCTAAGCTAAGCTCAGCTCAGCTCAGCTAAGCTAAGCTAATCAACTCTTGTCACTAGCTTCAACATCAAACTATGCTTTATAGTAAAATCAACCATAAGTTAATGATTAAATTAAAAACTAGCAGGCACATTTTGTCACTTTTATATAAAACCAGGCTAGCCGTTAACCCCTTTCTTGATTTTATGCTAGGCTATGTTAAGATAAGCTAATATTTAGCATGCAGACATGACAGGAATATAAATCTTCTCATTTAAGTCTCTGAAAGAAAACTGACTTCCTTGAATGTCAAACTATTCCTTTACAGTAAATCCAAACATAACAAATGCAACTGTTACCTTAAGCCAAAGCCAGGCTAACATTAGCTGTGTCCCCCTGCTTCCAGTCTTAACGCTAAGATAAGCTAATCAACTCCTCTCACTAGCTTTATATAAATATCAAACTATCCTTTTTAGTAAAATCAAACATTGCTGAATGGTAAAGGTAAAAACTAGTAGGTGGATTTTATGACCTTTAGACAAAGCCAGACTAGCTGTTAACCTGTTTCCAGTTTTTGTGGTAGCCTATGTTAAGATGCTAAGCTAAGCTAAGCTAAGCTAATCAACTCCTGTCTCTAGCTTCATAATTAATGTACAGATATGAGAGTGGTATCAATCTCCATATCTAACTTTCTGCAAGAAACCAAATGGTGCACTTCAAAATATTTTTACAGTAAAACCAAACATAAATGAATGATAAAATAAAACTGGCAAGCTAGCCGTTACCCCATTTTCAGTCTTTATGTTATGTTAAGATAAGCTAATGTTTAGCATAAAGACATGAGAGTGGCATCAATATTCTTATAGGCTATAACTCTCCACTAGAGAACTATTTTATTTATAAAAATGTATTTCTGTGTTTCACATTATTAATCAATGTTGGTGGCTTACATCTGTTTGAATGTGTTTAAAATGTCTTTTTGTTTTGCCATGGGAGTTCTGAATTGCTTTTTTTTTGGCATCCTTTTTGTTTCCTTTCGTTCTGGCATAATCTTAAAACAGAAAAACTGTGCTTAGTGAGTTCTACTTGGCAACACTGAGACTTTGGCAAGAGGCATTGCTGTGTCTTTAATGGGGCTCTGCTTTAATTTGTTTCCACTACATATTTTATTTTATGTTTTCCTGACTTGTTTTCCTTTCAGTTTTAACCTTAATTAACATTTAGGTCCGAACATTAAAACTGGGTGACAGCACAGGCGCCATCTTTGAGGTGAATCAATAAGTGAGAGGAAAAAAGTAAGGGGAGAGTGAATGAGTGCTGCTGGCCACAGAGAGGAAGAGGGATTAGATTTAAATACAGACGTGTGAGGGAAAAGACATGGCTACAAACTCCAGGGAACCGCACTATTTCATAAAACGCTTAATATAAAAATCCCCAAATCCATGTCATTTAACTTTTATTGACGCTAATATAAAAATGTTTAGTGGTGCAGTCCACAGATGGAGCTGTGGTTCAGGACGAGGTGCAGCTTGACCGTGGCTGAGAGCCTCTCACGTATCCCCTGTCTATTGATTTTGCCCCATTGATTGCAGCTGATGGGAACGCCAAATCCCTGGTGATTTAATCAGCGTAATGATGGCAGATTAGCCAGATACTTTACTGCCATTTACTGCAAGCGAGATGGTGTCCTTTTAATGACCCCTCTCCCTCCCCCTTTCTCCACTCACCCTCCCTTGTCTATCTCTTCTCCTTGATCACAGTTTTTTCATCAACAAATAATCTCTTTCTCTTTCACACTTGTACACACAGTCGTTTAACTTTACTCTCTGTCTTCTCTCCTCGCCCGTTTCCTCCCTATGCAGAGGCAGATAAGTAAAACCAGAGGGCTCAGGCCTGGACGACTACAAACTTCATTTCTGCATTATCGTCCTCTAAAAACACGAGCAGGGGAAAAAGCCCTTGACAGCTCCTGTCAGTGTCTCCGTCTCTGCTGTTGTCTGAGCCCAGCCTCCCGTCGGCTCGCCAAACTTCAGAGAGCAAAAGCAAAGCCGCCTAAGTGGTACTTTGAGGTTTGACTCACACAGAGAGAGGAGATCCTTATCGCCTCAGCTTGTCTCATTCCACTTCAGAAGTGTGTCACTTGGAACAAAGACATGTCTATTAATACTCAAGACAGCGCTGAGGTGGTATGTACAGAGCTGCTCAGAGCTGTCTTTCATTCCAACATCCCCAAACACCACACAGACACAGCGAGGGCCTCATCCCTGGCCGGCTCTGTCCACCACACTGATGTCATTACACATAATGTCTGCTATCACTCATACAGTAAGGGTTTTATCACCACTGTCATTAGCACATTTGATGTGTGCTTTCAATGTGCTCCTCACATGTGACACTACTGATTTAAACCCTATGACTGAACCTTTTACTTGTGCCACATGCGCCGAACCACTCAGTCTGTACTCACAATATATACTGCAGAGAGATGACATCTGAATATTAGAGCAGCAGTGTTGGGGTCACTGCGGTTACATGGACCAGCGCAGAGTCAACATGGTCACACAAGCTGCGCTGGATCTACTTTTACATGCGGGCCTGCACCATTCTCATGCCACAGAGTTTCCCTACCAAAATAACACATAAAAAAAGCTGCATCTGGAACAAATAAAGTCTAATGTTTAATTAGAACGGGGAAGAATGTATGATCGCAATTTGAGGAGCGGATAATTTTAAGGCAAAGTCACCCGCAATCGTGTCAACTTTGTTTTGCTGTTGCTTTTTATCTGTTTATTTATACATTTATAGTTTTTTGTTTCACTTTTAGTGGAATTTGCTAAGCATTGCGGGTGGAAAACATCCTGCATATCCTAATTGGCAAGCTGTGGAATCTGTGTAATAGGATTAAAGGACAAATGCAGCTTGCAATGGTTTCACCAACAGAGGAAGTAGTGATGATCTTCATTCCCATGGCTGTCTTTGACACATCTACAGTCGGCCCAGTTGCCAGAAGAAAATGTTGGCACTGTGTGTTTCTGTACACCATGAATATGTTTCATTTCATTTCATTTCATGCTTCATATCAGTGTAAAGTGATGGAGAGTATGAGCTGACTTTGACATTGGGAGGTAGAGAGGAAGATGGATGGCTTAACACCTTGGTGAGATGCCTGCCAAGCTGCAAACCACTGCAGAACACAGCTCAAGACCAGCAAAACCAGTTGTGTTTTAGCGAGTGTTTCCAGCAGCTCTTTAGTCACCAAATGTGGGTGTTTTGTAGCCACTCGTCACTGTTTTTCCACCAGGGATAGTGCCATGAAAAGCATATGTTTTTAACTGAGACATTGCTGCATTTCCTGCCAGGATAGCGCCACGAAAGCATACATTTTCAACCACGATATCACTGCATTTCGTGCTGGGTAGTGCCACAAATAGTGGTTGTTTTTACCCAGATATTGCTCAGTTCCTGCCAGGACAGTGCCCTGACGAGATAGTGCCACAAAAAAACAGATTTTATTACAGAGACATTGCTCCTTTTCCTGCTGGGATTGTGCCCCCGCAACTGAATATATTAAGCTAAATCATGATGTTTTCCTAACTATAACCAAGTGTTTTTTATGCCCAAACCTAACCACACATTGTTGTTGAAATGTGAAGTTTCAGCATATCAACAGCACAAAAATGTACAAATGTTCCAGCATTTTCTCTGCCGATTAGGCTGCTACAATCTTATGAAGCAAGAACACAAAAATGGCCCCACACCCTGTCTTCATTCCTGTGTGATGTGAGGAATGGCATCCCTTCATTTGAATTACTTCTATAACAGCTTTGACCCCTGCTCTAATTTGGGGTCATTACAAGCAAATCGTGTACAAAGCCAAAACAAAATGTTCACACTTAGTCTTTACATCTCCCAGATGGACGCAATATTTTCTGGGACATCAATCAAAGGCGAAATCATGCACAATCTACTCATGATTAAAGCGGAAAAAAATAACAACTTTCATCCACCTGATCAAGTCTGTGTGTGAGTGTATTTCCACACTGAATATAGGCACACTGTTTCCATGTATGGCGGTGGAGCAGAACACATGCGTGCATCCCAGCATCATATGTGTGCATGCACGTATGTGCTCGTGCATGTGTGCACCAAACTGCTCCTGACCTCCCCTTTCTCCCCTCACTTTGTTTAACCGGTCCCTCTCCCTCTCTCCTCCCCTCCAGCTCCTTGTCAAGACGGATAAGCCTCCTGCCTGCTGCCACATGGAGCTCATTAACAGAACGGGAGGGAATAAAAGACAGTTTAATTTCAACACAAATAAAGAGACATTTCGGATTCCACCCAACAAGACGCCTGGCAGCGGCTCGCAGGACCCGAAGCCTCTGTGTGTTTTCGTTAAGGAAGTCTGAAGGCAGATTTATGGTGGGTCCTCAGCAGCGAGCTCCATCACTGCTGTCACTTCAGGGCCAATGTGGGGATGGGAGTGAGTGGAGTATATGGGGGGCTAGAAGCCAAGGATGGAACCACACAGGACCTGGACCTGTTCTATAGGCAGGCCAAACCAAAGCAGGTCTGGTACTCTTGGACAGCTAAACAGCTCATTAATGAATTGGTAGAGACTGTGGTGAGGGCTCCGATCCAAGAATGGAGATTTTTATCTGGTGTGTGTATGTCCATACGTGTGTGTCCAAACCATTGCATTCCTCCACTCTCTGTGTATAAGTCTAAATCATCGCTCGGGACCTGTCTCCTCGCCATCCACAACATCACTCACAGTTTGAGTTTCTGAACTATCCACATCATCAGAACCACGAAAGCTGGCACAATAGCATAATGGAAAGGAGAGCCCAGTTTCCCTTTTCCTCGTCGCCCTCCCCTCCTCCACCCCTCTCTTTATAGTCCATCTCTGGAGCTTGCATTTAGCACTGCATCCTGGAATGTGTCTACGAGGAGGGTCAGGTCGCAGGGCCGCTTTCTGCCTTTAAAAAAACCATTCAGATAGAATTGAGGAGTGGAAGGGGGGAGTGGTGGTGGTGGTGGTGGCTCTGACTGATGTGCTGGCATTGTGGCTGCAGAGGGTGATTAAAGATTACAAGAGAAAATGCCCCCATGGGAAAGTCATCCACCCACTGCCCATCATCCCAAGGCATGCACACATACATGCACGGGGGCCTGGCTGCGTCGTGGGAAATGAGTCAATCATGATCCGTTATGTTGTGCTTCACAGAAAGCCCTGTTCAGCAGCGACGTGTGAGCCGCCCTGCCTCCTGCTTGTGTCCATCTGAGGGAGCATAATGAGGGGCTTTGCAAAGTGAATGTGCCCGGGGACTGGGAGCAGAGTGTGTGTGTGAGAGAGAGTGTGTGTGTGTGTGTGGATATGATGAATAATTTAACAAGGAAATAAAAAACTTTGCGTCCTTAATCTTCCACCAGTGACTCTGGATGTGTGACAGCGCGGAGGAGACTGTATATATACACACACACACACCGCAGCCTGTCACTTCTCTGGACGCGAACGGCTATAGCAACACTGGCGGAATTCTTTCAGCCGGAGAGTTTTCATATGCAAATCACGGTTTAGTTACGGTATGCGACGCAGACCTTCCCATTTTAAGACTTTTTTTGTTCATGATTCATTCTCCTGAGAAAGTAGAAGGGAGGCAGTGTGGCTTCACCCTGCTACTAAATACAGTTATTCAAATCCCCGCTCCGGGTATGTCTCTCATTAAACACCGACTGAGAGGAAAAACACGGCTCTCACATGCACCGGATGGGAAGAGGAAAACTCCCAACACGAGCTAAAGTGCCATTAATCTGCCTTCGTTCATTTTTATCAAAACAACTGATAATATATTTCAGTTGGATGAAAAATGATCCTGAATAAGCGCGCCTCTCACATGGGCTCTTACAGGTGCGTAAAAGCACAAATATGTATCCAAATTGCACTTTGCAACTCAAAGCGTGGATGGAGAGCACCACGCACATTGCGCACAGGCCGTTAGAAATACTGCTTGTATTAATAAATCGCCGTATTGGGTGCCGTGTCACCCCTGGGAGCATGGGAACCGATCGGGAGGCACAAAAGCAAGCCTCTAAAGTTCATCACGCTCCTCATCAGCACCGTGCATTTCCGTGCGCTGTCACATCTACAGCCCAAACCAGAAATTTAACTCAGATTAAAAAAGCATGCGAGTTCGGGCTTGATTGAAATGTGTTTGAAACTTTTTAACTTCCCGGAGTTGTAAACCGCAAAAACCTCTTCCCCTCTCTTTCTCTCTCTGGCAGCCGTTTCAAAGGCACCACTTTACTCGGGGAGTCCGGGCTCTGAATTTATATGCAGCTTTTCTGCGCGTTAGAAAATAAGAGCTGTAGGAAAGTTTAAGATAAAGGAAGAGGAAGTTAATTTCCTAGAAGCTCAGGATCAGACGCACCGCTAAAATCATGCGTAAAAATACAATCTTTACATGTCTTACCTTTCAGAATATGAAACGGCGAAGTTATCTGACGGATGGCGCTTCTTGCTCTCTCTCTCTCTCTGATATCACCAAGATTTAAAAAAGAAAAAAGTGCCTTAAAACTAAAGCGAATTAAAAGAAAAATCAAAACACAAGTTGTCCTCTACAGTGTCCAGTAGTTCCCTCAGTTTTCACTTCTATTGTTGGTGCCTATCAATCGGATTAGGCGACTGCTCTGGTGCGTGTTTGCAGTTTTCTTGCGGATTTAACTGGTCTCTAGTGGGCAGGAGTGTGTGTGAGAGTGTGTGTGAGTGGGTATCCTGAGTGCTGGCAGTGCGTCCCTCCCCTGCCGCGCTGCTGCTATTGAAACCTCCACTGGATTGGAGGCAAAACTGGTGCGAACTTCTTCCCTGCGCTCCCTGTAGGAAGACTCCAAGACACAGAACCAGCCCACTCACAAAAAAAATAAAGCAAACAGGGACCAGACAGCTTCACTGGCCCTCAGACTCTAACCACTGACTGTAGAAGGAGGAATCTGGCAGACACAGCACCTGGATTCTTCACAGTTTGTATTCACAAAGTCAAATAACTTTACTTTAAATCGCATTAGGAGCACACTGAGCTCGGTGCTGCTGATAAAAACAGACAGTCAGATGTCACCAGAGCATAAATCTGAAGACAGGGGGTTTCCCCCCTCTTACTTTTTATTTCCTAACTGTTTACTCTGATGCTCCCTGGAAATTATTACTTTGGGCAGTAGCGCCTTGTAGAAGTCACGCAACCCTCGGGGCTGCAGTGTGTAGGCAAGTTTTATCATGGGCCTGATACCTGGGCGTGCACGGCATGAGCATGATACACTTCCTCTGCAGAGCAACTTTGATGATGGCGACAAAACCTTTCAGTGAAGTGGCACACAGGCATTCACCAGTGCTGATCACCTGTGGAAATTCCCTGTGAGACACAAGCGTTGTTGTGTGCTCCCGGCTTAAAGCCCAGGAAAGCAAATATTTGTCCAAGATAAGCGCCACTGACTGTCTCCGAACTGAATGGCCCCAAATTTATGGCTTGATGGGGGTCCATGTCTGATGAGCAGGCAATCTAGATTTAGAGGATGCTGCCGTTTCCTGCTGCTTCCTCCCCACGAGGACCGTCTTTCATGTCATGCTGATGCAGATTTTCACGCATGAACGGCTGCAGGTTGCAGCTTCCTGCAGGACCTGGATACATGACATCTTAATCTGCGAGTTTAACCTGTCTCGTCATCAATTTACCTCAAAAATGATGCATTCACGACGACACAGAAAAATTAGAGATATTAAACATCTGAATATAAACATCTGAATAATGTGACACCACTTACAAAATGATTCATGGTGTTTGTAAGAGCAGAAAAATTAGACCTAGGAAAAAAGACAAACATAAAGTTCTATATTTCAGGGTCTGTTTTTCTACGGAAAAATATTTGAACATAAAACATCTGTAAATGTATAAACCTGAGATTGGCCATTCATTATCAGTAATAGATCTGTTGGCTGCAGCTGCTGGGAGAGAGGGGCTGGACAAAGTGTTGGTACAACAGCGTCATCTAGCGGCGGCAGCAGCAAGGCCTCAGAGAACACAGTTTGCAGTGTTCAATGTTTTCTTTATTTTATTTTTCATACAGCCAGGCAGTAATTATAATATTTTGGGAGGGATACATCCACTCCAATATTAAGATATGTTTAAAATGCCCCCAGTATACTGATTAACATTTAAAGGAAAAAATGCCATGCTTCAACAGGCAAACATGCACCACCATCTGAAATAATCATTAGCAAATCTATCATGATTCATATCATTCTAATATTAGTGTGTGCCACAGTTTTGCATCAATGTCAAACACTCAACAGTCTCTTTTTATGGGCGTTTTATGGGGTATTTATCCAAAGACAGTGTATTACATACAGTAGATTTCAGTTGGGACGCCACCAGCAGAGGTGTAAACATAGACAGTGCAGGCATTGCGATTCCATTGGTGCAGAGGCCCGTGGAGAGGGCCTATACACCTCACGTACCCTCCAGCAATGTGTTGAGCGGAGAATGGGCCATTATGAAAGACCTGTGTTCAAAGATGAACTCTCATTAAACTAAAAATGTATACATGTATATATATGCCCTTGAAAAAGCCAAAACCATCGTCCTTTTTTTTTGTAAAATAGTCAGTTGCATCTCTTACAAAATTATATGCTCATTCTACATAATAAACTATTCCATCCATCCATCAGTTTTCATAACCACTTATCCTCTTGAGGGTCGCGGGGGGCTGGAGCCTATCCCAGCTGACGTTGGGTGAGAGGCAGGGTACACCCTGGACAGGTCACCAGACTATCACAGGGCTGACACATAGAGACAGACAACCATTCACACTCACATTCACACCTACGGACAATTTAGAGTCACCAATTAACCTGCATGTCTTTGGACTGTGGGAGGAAGCTGGAGCACCTGGAGGAAACCCACGCTGACACAGGGAGAACATGCAGACTCCGCACAGAGGGGCTGCCTCCTAGGATCGAACCAGGAACCCTCTGTGCTAACCACCACACCACCGTGCCACCCTAAAAATACACTATTAAAATAATTAAATTGAATGATCATTAATTCTTATTTTCTTTGGTATTTTTTCATATATCGATATGAGATGATAATTGCTTTAAAATGTATGTTGATGTGGTCCAGTATCTTGTCTCTATTTGACCATGTGACATGATGATATGCGCTGTTAGCATACACCAGGACCCATCGTAACTACATTACGCCACTGGCCACCAGTTTGGAGAATCAGCACAGAGACATGGACGCTAAGCAATTGACTGCTGTAGAAAGGTCAGCAACAATACGTATTTTAGCCACCTAAACAAAATCAAAGTCAGTTTAAATGTATGCTATATTTAGAATATTTTCACTGCCTTACCTTAATGTCAGACAGTGATTTCCAACTGGAAAATTAAGCCGTTAGATCGCTCTTTTCAAAGCCAGACTCCATTGAGAAAAACAGTGATTTAACATTGCTGAACAAAGGAGCTGCTGGTCTACTGCTGCCTCAATCAGTTAGTTTATTTGTGTTATTGTGTGACTTTGGCATTTAAAAGAGTTAGTTTGGATTCACCAAAGTCACACAATAACACAAACTAACTCACTGATTGAAGGCAGCAGTAGACCAGCAGCTCCCATATTCAGTGATGTTAAATCACTGTTTATCTCAATGGAGTCTGGCGACTTTGACAAGAGCATAGATGGTGAACTGAAGCTGATAACCACTTTCCCGTTGGAACGAGCTGTTTGATGCAGTCGCAGCAGTAAAAATACACTCAATGTAGTATACATTTGAACTGATATTGATTGTTTTAGGCGGGATTTTTTTAGGTGTCTTATATATACGTTTAGTCGCAGACTCCTATCCACTGCAATACATTGCTGAGCTCCCATGGTGCTACTCCTGCCTGCTTCTTCAAAATGTGGGCATACTGACTGATATCTGCTGTATGAAATATACTGTCTTGGATTCAACCCCACTTCAAAACATCCAAACTGTCCAAAAAATGGAAAACGAGAATGTAATATGAATATTATGTGAGGTATATCACTGTGGATTTTTATAGTTTGTGTAAACTGTTAGCATGTCATAAAAATGTCATGACATGATGTCATAAAAAAGTCTAACAGCTGGGTCACAGAAGGTGTTGACTGAAGATGGTCCCCCAGTGTTAAACAGGTGGTTAGAGCCCTGACATACAGGTTTGAGTCAGAAAAGAGATCAACTAGACTTTAAATGAGGCACAAAATACATTTTGCCGTCAGTATCAGTTAGATTGCACATCAACTTTTAATTTTATATCATTTTTTTCTATCATATAGAGACAGGAAGTATATGTATTTGTGACATGTAACCTACACACAGGTGCATGTGTGTATGTGTGTGTGTTGGGTTTGGGGTTATTGATGCCTGGGCTCATGATTAGTGCCGCTGTGACTTCCACATCCTTGGGATTAAAATAGATGCCAAATTGAATCTTCTATTAGCCACACCACCAAGCTGTGAAAACGAATCCACTCTGGGGACATGTATACTCACAATAACCCAGACACACACACACACACACACACACATGCACTGACCTAGCTATATGCCAGGATCTTGAAAATGTATCCACACCAGGGACAGTTTAGTACAGATGGAGGGAGGAGGGGGATAAGGAGGTGGGAAACGCTCCTGTAACGTTAATCCCTCTGCACTATTTCAGCTTCTCTGCAGAGACGAGAAAAATGCAATTTTAACAGATTTACTGGAGGAATTTCACACAAAACGCACATTTTTGACCTTTATTCTTTTTGAGAGCGCCAACAGAGCCGCCTCTTTGCGAGCGACGCCCTGTTTCACACTTACACAGTTACATACTGCTGGTTCACATCTGGTGGTTTCTACTGAGCAGAGTCACTGGAGCATTCCTGGAGTTACCTGCCTTGCTCAGTGGCATCCTGATATTCAAACCTTTGGCTCAAAAGCTAATTTGCATGTTTTTACTGGAACTACTTTCTTCTTAAAGGGACAGTTCACCACAAAATCAAAAGCACATCTTTTTAATCTTACCTGCAGTGCTATTTATCAGTGTTGATTATTTTGGTGTGAGCAGCCGAGTGTTGGAGATATCGACTGTAGAGATGTCTGCCTTCTCTCTAATATAATGGAACTAGATGGCACTTGTCTTGTGGTGCTCAAAGCGCCAACAATTACATTTGCAAAACTCAAAATCAATGTCTCTTTTCAGAAGTCATGACCCGGTTACTCAAGATAATCCACAGACCTTGCTGTGAGCAGTTTCATGTAGGAACTATTTTCTTTCTACTGAACTACACCTTCCAACTGTATTACTGTGCAGAAGGAAGCGTGCATCTACGCATGGACGTGAGGCTCATGCTTGTGACAGCATGAGATATAGATATTAATGATGTCCTTCCCAGCTGAGCTGTAATGTTAGCTAGCTCAGTGGTGCTAGGCGAGCTAGCAGATGCATGCGTCTGTCTGTGTGGTGATACAGTTGGCGGGTGTAGTTCGGTAGAAAGAAAATAGTTCCTACATGAAACTGCTCACAACAAGGTCTGTGGATTATCTTGAGTGACTGGGTCATGATTTCTGGAAAGAGACATTGTTGATGAGTTTTTAAATGTATTTTTTTTGGCACTTTGAGCACCACAAGCTGAATGCCATCTAAGATAAGATAAGATAAGATACACCTTTATTGATCCCACAATTAAGAAATTCCAGTGTTACAGCAGTCAAGGGGAAAGAGTCAGATTAAAGATTTCAATATTTAAAAACTTAAAAAAAACTAGGCATGCAAAAAAAAGTACAAAAAATACAAGAAACAACAATAAATAATAATAATAATAATGAGCAGTGGATAAAAAGTGAGCAATGGATTAAAGTGAAAGTGAATATTGTATGTGCAAATAAACAACAACAACATTGTTAGTTCCATTGTATTCGAGAGATATCTACGGCCGATATCTCCAACACTCAGCAACTCACACCAAAACACTTTAGATTGATAAATAGCGCTACAGATAAGAGGAAAAATATGTATTTTCATTTTGGGGTGAACTGTCCCTTTAAGTGGCGCTGCTAAGTGGCAAGTTTACATCTGACAACAGGTTTTTTTTAATGCTTTGTATTTTTAGAATAAGTCCTGTTATGCTTTCAGAGAGCCTGTTAAAATGCATGGTACTGAAATGTCCTTTTTTTCATTGTAACTATTTATTTAACATAAACTCATTAGAAATAGTAGTCTTGATCATTTGTAAATTTAATTCATAATTCATTAAATAATCATGCACCATGCATTAGTTAAAGGAACACTTCACCCAGAACATGATCATAACTACATGTCTGTGCCTGAGCCTGCAGAAGTGTTTTAAATAGTAAGGTTTGAGCAAAAAAACATGTATTTGATCAGCGCTGAACATACGGCTGTATAAATGAGGCCTGGATTATCCTGCACCAGTTGTGTGAGAGTTTGTAAACGGCTGCTTTGATATAGTTTAGCTGTTGTTAAATGCAGTTCCCTTTTACTTAAGCTCATCAGGAATGTTTGCCCTTTTGTATTGGTTATTCACAATTGAGGCATGTGAGAAAAACAACATTTTCTTCATGAATTCAAGGTAACACGGGTGAGTAAGTATCAAATGAGTATTCCTACATTATATCTGGTTTGTACCTTTACTATAAAGTGTTACCATGATTTTATATGCTGAGAACACCACGATTGTATATGGGTGGCTGCACATTTGTAAAAGACAGAAACTTCAAAACCTGACCAAATAAAACCAAAAATATCCTCATTGCTCCAGATAAGAGAAACATTTTTCTCTTTCTCAGCTCCAGCCGTAAGTAAGAAAAATGCTTTTAGTAATTTGGGTGAACCAACATTTTATCTAAGTTAGTTTATGTGGATTTAACCCAGTGAACTCTCCAGCTGTGATTAATGATTCATTATCAGTGTGAAACGTGGAGATTGTGGCTCTGACTTGTTTGCTTTTCGGATATCAAGTCACCCATTTCACTGGCTTTGTTTTCTATTCTGATTGTATGCATGTAACATTGTCTCTAATCAAAGTGTCAGCAGCTGCACTTCCAGCTAAATCAGATCAGCCATTTGTTATCAAAAATGATTAATTATCTTCACGAATTTATGAGAAAATCTGTAATATTTTGTGGCTTCGAGATGTTTGTGGGTCAGACTGAGAGTCATTATGCTGCAGCCTCAGTCTGTTTGCTTTGGGGGATAACTCTGTCACTGACTGTGGCCTCATCTAACCAATCTCTTTACACTTCCCCACCAGCTCAGGTAATCCATTAACGCAGGGAGGACAGAAAGTAATATGTTATTGGACTGAAATGCGTTCATATGACGTTAAGTGGAGCCTGGGAGGTGTAATCTGCATCACTCACCTCACATCCATTTAACGTTGTCTGAGAGGCTTTCCGTCACAGCTGCAGAGAGGAGGATGAGGTCTGCCTTTTAGCGCTCTAATACTGAGTTCATCATTAACTCGGCAGAACTAAGAGTGTACTCAAGGCAAACATTAGCCCTGTGAACATTTCTCCTCTTCATTTTGTACCCTGTTGTCTCTTCTTGGAGGGAAAACTATGTGTGACCTCTGACCTATACAGATGTTACACTTCTGCCATGTTTTCTAACGCATAAAGTCAAAATGTGCACACTGGGTGACGCTGAAGGCATCATCCTACAGCAGAGTGGGAGGAGAGACTGAAGGTTACAGTTCAAGGGAAAGAATGAGGGAGGGAAGGATGGTGACGGGAAGCCAGGCTGTGTTAAGGACATCCTGTGTGAGTTTTACCCCGTCGTGTACCCACCTGGCCTTCAACAGATGCCTCTGTCAGCTAATACAAAATAAACCTGTGAGTGCAGATAAGGCCTGCCTGAAGGGTTTGTTACATGAAACCATTTCGAAGGCTTTTGTTGAGTTTGTGTGGCAGAGAGATCCATTATGCTGCAGAGATAAACACAGATGAACATACAGAGCATTTGGGTGATACGAGTGGTTTGGCATTTCTAAAATTAGTCCATAGGCCTCACTCATTCACTCGTCCTCTCCTTTTCTTCAAAAGCTCTTTTGGCTCTCGATAGAAGAAGAAAAAAAGACTAAAAGCCACAATTGAAACCAGATGAAAGAGGACACAAGTGAAGAGCACATGTCGTGTCAGCGTCTAACTTCCTCTCATTATCCAATAAGAGAGCAGCAGTGTCAGCGTCCAACTTCATCCTATTATCCAGTGAGGGGAGCGGCATGTCAGCGGTGCCCCGAAATACTCAGGGGACGGGGAGACGTAAACAAAGAGCAAAGTTTAGATTCACAATCGCACTCACAGAGGCAGATTCAAACAGGAGTCCGTCCCGAGCCTTTTTAGTGAAACTCTAGAGCGCAGCAGCTCCAGGCGTGGTATGCCGATTGTAAACACAGCCGTGAGGAGGCAGACACAAGTGGAGGAGGATCTGCTCTCCCCACTCTGCTTTCTGTCTATAGGACAAACGAGCAGCGGCATTACATCATCTGCAACACATTACATTTCACACGTGTGTTATCAAACAGACATTTAATGTGATAATCTTTAAGATTTTCATTGAATAAAAGCCCAAATGTGATGCTGTTTATGGCTGTCATTTTTTCTGCATTAGCCACTCAATGTATTTACATTCTGTCATTACTTTTCTATAAAGTAGTCTTCAGCGTTAGTGGCGGAGTCCGCCATTCCCGCCCTGGATTCAAATCACCTATATATGCGTACATGTGAGTTTGTTTCAACCTGGTCACACTCCCAGTTCGTCAAAAACAGACGCTTGGTCAATGACCTTTGGCATCAGCAGTATGAGACATACAGGGCAGCGGCATTTTCTGATGCTGTCCACAACTGCTGTAGTATAAGGAGCAAGAACGTTCCCATAGGGTGGGTGAGAGGGGAGGTTGAAGGGTCAAACAAACTCCGGACTTTCATTCTGTAGACGGCTGTTTGTGTCCTGTGTGACACCAAGAGTCCATCAAATTATTTCAGTAACAATGTAGTGTGCTAGTGACGAAAGTCATGTGATGTATGTTACATGTGACATCATCATCATCAAACCATTGGGCTAGAAGGAAACAAATACATACTAGCAGTTGCAATGAAGTGATGAACTCATGAAGCGTCTGCATGAAACAAGTTCGTAGTGAGAATATGTTGTTTGTTTGGTTGCATACAACAACATAAACATCATTTGCTCCTCTGTTGTATTTCTCACAGTGTAGCTGCTTCAGGAGCATCGGGTGTAGTGTTAAACTGCACTTGCTGTCACCATGGTAACTACAGGTGTTGCTTAATTAACCAAGACTGAAATCTTTAGAATGAGAACGCTAAACATAATAAATAAGCCACAAACATATAACAATATCACCTCCTATTGCAGTGACACTCGCAGCTTTATCTCAGAGGTTTGTCCTGTAGTGAGACAAAGAGGTGAGCTCCAGGGTACAACAGCTGCACCCATGAAGCATGCACGGTTCATTCTGCACATGACAGTGTAACAAATGGCCCCACTACGTGCTCATCCACCTTGGACACTAAGAACATGTTTATTCTTTGGCAGAGGCAACACAGCTATGTCTTAATCCACGAGCTGTGCTAAAAACAAAACACATGTTTGACACATGCATGCTTTGTAATCTCAGATTTGAATGTGGATTTCAGTTTGTTTCCTGGACAAAATACATTGAGGAAATCATTTCGAAAGAGACATGATCGACACTAATAAAATCTTCGAGGTTTGGTGTCGAATATTGATGAAAAGCTTTGGTGCTGTGTAAACTACACATCTGGAGGACTGCTGTACTTTACATGCAAACAAATAAATATATAAAATAATCGCACAAAAAACTATTTTGTGTTTACATTTGAGGTGCAGAGACAGTCATATAATATTTCCACATTTAAGAAGGGGCGTAGTACGGAAGCCCTGAGAGACAAGTGAGAAATAAAATTCTGGTGATAAATTTTCTAAGACTTTTTAAAGATGTTTTTTTTTCTCGTGTGACTTAACAGGTGAAAAAAGGTTTTGCCAAGATAGTCTTTCTCATAGACTGTATTAAAAAGACAGACAACATGTCAGCCCCCAAAAGTGAAGTCAGAACATCTCAATCGCCCCCTGGTGGCTGTTTGCAGCATACGTCATGGAGCCTGCCCCCTTTATGTTAGCAAATGGGACACGAGACGAGCTAAAAACTCGAAGTACACATCACGTAATTTTTTCCCAAAGCTGGTTACTACCTGGTTAGGTAGTTCTTATCACGCTGATGTGTGATCAAGTGTTTGTTTTTCTTATAAGTTCGGTTTTAATTCAGTATTTGATGCTATAAAAAGGAGGTTTGATGTCACGATAGACCAGTGTGTGTGTCACTTGGTGTGCTCGTGACTGTTCAAACAGGTGTATGGGTGGCAGCTCGATACAGCGGCGATTGCTAGTTCACAGGCTCTGGCTCCAATACAACGTCACCAGTGCAAGATTTTTGAACTGTAGGAGTAAGTGGAGATGAGTCGTCCATCATTATATAAAATTTATGGTCTTTCTACATTCCTTAAAAAATCTATGAAACAGGTCGGGGGGGGGGGGGAAGTTTTGCCATGATAATTTTTCTGAGCTAGTTTTTATTCACCTGTGAAAACAAGATCCTTCGAGTGTTTGTTGTTGTAATACTCATTTCAGCCACAAGAAGCTGAAGTGCAATCCATTGCTTCGTGTTTTAAATAGGACTAAAGCAGGATTTATACTTCTGTGTCGAAGCAACAGTGTAATTGGACCTAGAGCCTATGTTGTAGCCTACGCTGTAGCCTGCTGTGCACCTTCCCAGAAATGTAACTACACATCATGGCAATGCAGACCTGTCTGTTTTTGTAAGATGAAACCATTTCCCTCAGTGGAAACGAAGCTATAGCTATAGCCATAACGTCCATTACTGCACAGGATTCAGATACAAATGCAGGTGCGAAAATTAGGTTCATAGGGTTAGGGTTAGGGACATAGAGTAAATAGTTATGAATGCATGTTTTGCATTTCAAGTTTACTGAGATAATCAGTTAAACAAAAGATGACGTATTGATGCTATGAAGCCTGTGTTTCTCATTTTCCTGTCACAGTTTCAAAGACCGGATTTACTGTGATGCTTTATAGCCCTGCAAAAAACAGACTGGAAACTTGCATTAAATGTAAATCCTGAATCCCAAAAGGGGATACAAATATAGCATAAATGTTATATAATAAAATGCTGAGACGTCAGCTTGCACTTTTTAACACTCCATAATGTTAAGCAAATATTGACGATGCATAGGGTCTATAAATGGAAGAACAACAGTGTCTCACAGATTTAGAGTTTGTAATCACACAGGGAGAGAATGTTGCAATCATCACTGAGACTTGAGAAAGCCCAGCGAGGTGCTCAGACTTTATTAGATTTGTTCTGTGGTTGTCAGGGGGAATTTCTACAAAAATACTGAACTGTCTGTTGAGGAGGATTTTCAGTCGGTCCCAAAAGAGACTTTACAGGAAAAGACCATAAAATCCTTTCAGAGAACATTCCAGCAACAATATCACAGTCTACTGGAGCAAGCCAAGTTTATAGCTCTGATATGAAATGTTGGAGATGAGCGAATTTACCCAGCACACACACTCACCCACTCACTCACACACACACACACACACACACACACACACACACACACACACACACACAGTCCTGGAAAAATATTCATGGACGTGAAAACCTATTTCACTGCACTGAAAACATAGATATTAAATGCATTATAAAATAGATGTTTCATCGACTTTATTATGGGCACATGAGAGTCAGAGTGGTATCAGAGAGGTTCCAAGAATTCAGTCCCTCAATCCCAAGTGTCTGTTAATGCAATAGCTGTGACCTGTGAAGCATTAGGAATGGAAACACTGCCCCCTCCTGGCCAGAGATACACACTGCAGCCATTTCCTTAGGAGTATAAAAAAAAGCAGCATTCAGTCTTTCATATCCAAGTTAGCTTCGCAGCACATTGCTCTGGTAGAAGGTGTCAGTACTTTCTTACCTCACTGTTGGCAGTGTTTGATGTGTGTAACAATGGAGGGTCTTGCTTTGACAGCTTTGCTTCTTTTAGATATGTTCTCTATTGATTTTGCAAATATATATTGACTTCAGAAAAATTTGAGCAGCCTACATGTAAAGTCCAAATAGATAAAGGCCTAACATCATGGACATTAAATAAATATATGCACACAGCTTCTGATACATAAAGGTATAAAGATAATATACAAATATAAACTTTCAAATACATAAATTGATTTTAACTGCATGGCAACTTCATAAAACTCCATTTTAAATAACCTTTGCACCTTTTTAATTTTAATTATTATTTATTATTATTTTATTTTTCTATTTTGATTTTAAAATTTAATTATTTATTTTTTATTTTTAAATTGTAAATCATTTAGAATTAATTTGACCTTTTATGTCATTTTTCTTCTTTACTCTTTTAATGTAACTCTGGATCCCTTATTATATTATATATATATAATATATATATTTATGTGCTGCACAAATAAAGCTGCCTTGCCTAATATAACCCAACTAGTCCATACCCATTGAGTACAGCATACCATGACTTAGTCATACCAAAAATTAGAAAACAAACAAACATTGGTCCACAGGGGGAGCCACAGTGATCGGTCACATTTTATCCATTTTTAAGCATTTTTCTGTTGTTATAGCGCCACCCAGTTGCCAATTAGAGATAAATTTCTCCAGTCACCTTGAGGCGTCCTGTTCTACATATCTACCAAGTTTAGTAAAAATCCATATGGCGGTTAGGCCTAGATAAGAAATGAGCTCTCTAGCGCCCCCATTTTGTTTAATGGGGTCAATAATGGAGGGGTCCCCTCAGATTATGTGTGGTCATATGCCTACAAAGTTGCGTGGTGATGGGTGAAACCCTTGAGATGTTCTACACCTTTATGTGATGAGCCACGCCCTCCACAATATTCATTGCCTTATAGAAGCTCAGTTTTAGTAAGTTTTCCAACTTTTGCCAAGAGGGAACTTTAGATATTGGTCCCTAGATTATGTTCACCCAGTTTCATGCAGATCGCTCAAACTCCCTAGGAAGAGATCCATTTGAAGAGTTTTTCAAAAAATTCAAAATGGCGGAAAATCTATAAAAGCAGAAGTTGAGGCAAATGTGTTCCTCATGAGGAGAGGCATCTCTGTGCAAAGTTTCATGTCTCTACGACATACGGGGCATGAGATATGCCCATTCAAAGTTTGACATTTCAATCGGTTGCTATAGCGCCCCCCTTTGGCCAATTGATGTAATATTGCTTCATTGGCATCCTCCCATGACCCTCTACCACTGTGCCAAATTTCACATGGATTGACCAAGTCAGTGAGGAGAAAAACATGGAACACACATACACACACACACAGAGTTTTTGTTATTATATAGTAAGATACAACACACCCACCCAAAATAGTCTGTTTAAAGCAAAGTTTGAGAGTTTTGATTTATGTTATTTTTCTCCTCAGTCAATGGGCACAGGTTGCCTGAAAGTCACAGTGGAAACTTTCTTTAAAAGTTGGCAAACCAATACAGAACACTTTTACATAAAGCAGCAGCAGAGCCAAACATTATAAACATTCAGTGCTGAGCGCAACAAACTCCCGAGGGGGGATTTGTTTTCCCATTTACAGCAGCTATATGCAGTGTTTTTAAGCCATTTCAGATAATAGACTGACTACAAATCTGTGTATCATTTGGGAAAACATGATCGTTGCCATGGAACAAAATCATCCTGTAGAGCCTTCATCTTCGTTTGCATGTAATTGTTCTCCAACTGTCTTCATTTTGAAACCATATCACAAAAACAAGTTGAGCATGAATAACTTTCACTCCTGACAGCTACAAAAAGGCAAAAGTTGTCTGGTGTTAATGGAGTGACGCCTGCGAGCTGGTTCAGGCAGTCAGCTTGAGCTGCACTGATTCATACACAAATGTCATGCTGCTGCTGCTCACTCTGTGAGCCCCACCTCTACCCCAGCATCCACCTGCAGGCTCCAGCTAAGGAGGGAAAATATTTATCTGTCACTCTCCAGTATCTCATGTAAACATATCCGCAGGGAGCGATGAGGCCGGAGTCAAGACGCCAAACTCTAACTATGTTCTACTGTTGAAATAAACATTTAAAACATGAGTAGTCTGACTGAGTTCACAGAAAGGATGACTGTCTGGCACATCAGCTACATTTGAATCCACGGCATAATAATCTGGGCTGCTCTAATTGCAAATCAGGGATCCATAACAATGTCAAGTTAATATGGTCTTCAATACTCAGAGGAACATTTACATTTCTTTTGTGAACAGCATGTGGGGTTTTAGAGAAAACATTTGGGGCTGGAGTCCCCAGAGCCACCCCTCGTTTCCGCTCCTGATGTTCCAAGGAACTTGGATACCTCGGAAAGAGTCGACTTGACCCCTTCAAAATGTTCGGAAACATCTCACATAAACAATCCAGCATAATAATGTTTTGTGTTTTAAGTTGCTTATACTGTGTGTAATCCCAGTGTTATTAAACTAATGATTGTGACCATATGCTCCGTGAGTTTAATGTGAAAGGTATAATTACACACCGGAGACATTTGGTACGCACAATGTTTTTATTTCCCTTTGTTTTCTCAACAGAATAATTATGTTTATAGTGTTACGATGGCAACGTGCAGACGCATAATGTGATGATTTTTTAGTTGTAAAATTTCTTTGATGAGCTCAGTAAATTAAGAGATATTTACATGTTCTAAGCTCGTCCCAATACACAGCACTAATACTCCCATACTGACTAAAGGTTGTAAGTTGTTATTCCTCCTGTCCTGTTTGTACAGTCTGAACCCACAATAGAGTTATAGTAAAACAACAAGGGATTTTCATACTGAAGATACTGCAACTCTGAAAGATAGTGACTGATTCACACTGCTGAAGCCTCATGAACGATTACTGTGGGTTTATTCCCAATCACTTCCATTGGAATTGCGTTAAGAGAGGATCTGTTCACAGCCAGTATAGACATGAAAAATGATGACAGCAACCAAGAGTTACTTCAACGTGCATTTGAGAAGAAGAAGAAGAAGAAATGCATTATTAATCCCTGAGGGGAAATTCAATTTTTTCACTCTGTTGTCATTTACACACAGGCCCAAAACACACACACATGCACAAACAGGACCTATACATGCATTAAATGGAGGGATGTCAGAGTGAGGGGGCTGCCCGGAGCAGCTGGGGATTCAGTGACTTGGTCACTGTGACGACCCCTCCCTCTTTGGTGGTTGTTCCTGTGATGTCCTTTTATCTGCTCTCCTGCAGGAGGCACGCCGGCCTGCGCAGGTGTGGCTGGAGGATGAGTCACACCTGAATCCAGTTTCCTGATTAAGTCACTAGAGGGCTGGATTTATCAGTTCCAGTCTCTCTCTCTGCTCCTGGCTAACAGGGTTTTGGGGTTGTTTTGTTATGTTAGTTAGGGTCCGGGCAGCTAAGCTGCCAGGACACTATTGTAATCCTAGGTATTCTTCTTCTTTCTGCTTCTGAGGAAATCATACTTCCCATGGGTGAAAACTCACCAAACTTTGCACAAAGGTCCAGTCTCATGCCAGATATCCTCAGCTGTAAACTCAAGCCAATAGTCCTGATGGTGGCGCTACAGCAAGTGTCTAAAGTTCAAAACTTTGAAAATTCATAACAAATCAACCATACGTGCTACAACTTCACAACTTTCATCAAACTGTAGCCCCAATACTGAAGAAACTTTTGTACATTTAAACCTATTAAAAATTATAAAGTTCATCACTCTGTTATTTTCAAAAACTGTAAAACTTCTTAAACCTATCTCCTCCCACAATTTTTGCTCAATTGACACCAAACTTGCTACAGAGCATCTTCAGACTGTCCTACAAAAACTATGTTTCTCAGATTTTTGATTTATCAAAAATTGAGCCTACAGTCAAAATGTTCAATGTTCAATGTTCATGAAAAAATGAAAAAATTCTAGAGTCATGGTAGATGATGTGTGGCAAATTTCAGAATTTTATCTCAAAAACTGAATTTTTGACAGCATTTTGAATTTTGCTCTAATGTGAACAATTGGAGTCAATGTAAAAATGGCAATTTTAAACATCAGTTTTTCACTTATGGAGCAAATCAATCATTGTTACAAACAAATTACCAACATCTCCATGCTGTCTAGATGCAATATGTGTATTTTCAGATGTTTGTTTCGATAACTGAATTTTTTACAGTGGTTTGAAATCTGCTTTTCCATGCATGGACGGCTACTAAACCTGTACGTCTGACTTAGTCAGTCTGTGAAGCTACACATGAATTGTCACTGACTAATTAGCTCAGAGAGACAGAAATTGATTCTTAGTCTCAAAGGTTGCGAGTTCAAGCCTCAGCTGATGCAAAAGGCAGATTGTGTTGCTAAATGTCCTCCAATTCTTCTGCTTGTTGCTCAGAATTGCCTAAAAATGCCCAGACCCGACCCATCGCTGTGCAGCAGCTATAATTTGATTTGCTTTCCCTCACACTCACCTACACCACACATTCATTCCACCCAAGCACTCCCTACATCATCCCGTGGAGTCTTGGACGAGCCCCCATTTTGTCATGAACCGGCTCCAAGCTCAGACAAACAACGGAAACCACACAAGTAATTCTGTTTAAAGTAAAATAAATGTACTAAACCAATTTTAAACAATACAAAAAAAATAAGGTGAAAAGTGCAAATCAGTATTATCAGTGATGTCATTGGGTGGTCACAGTCAGGGGCACTTCGGCAGTGCCCAGGAGGTGACTTGGCACCTCTCCTGCTACCACTTCCAACACTCCATACTTGGTCCAGACAGGGCCTTAGCCAACAATCCTTCAGTCCCCAGCCAAAGTCAGTACTGCTTTGAAACACATTTGACAACGTGAGCCCATCCTTTAACTTCACATTTTACTACCACAGCAGTGGGTGCAATTGATGCAACTGTCTTATAATCTTTCAAATACAAGTTATAATGCAGCATTTAGCTTCAGCAGTCTGTAAACACCTTCTTCTTCAATTTGTCAGATCAATATATTGTTGAAACAAAACCACATAACAAGGAAAAAGTAAATGTAGTCGCAACATTTTTTTCTCCATAGACCTTTTTTTTTTAAACAAAATAGATAAGTTGCAGGTTACTAATTTTGATATGTAAATCCCTATTATGTTGCGATGGCAGCAGTTGTTTCAACAGGACAAAAAGTGCAGTTTGTGCCTATGAAAGAAAAACCTAAATCTAATCAGCCAAGACGTGCTCACCTGACAAGGCTTTCATTACTGCAACACTGAGGTCGTTTTCACTCGCTTTATCCAGGCATCTTAAACAAACCCCTCCATAAACCTGCTCAGGACGCCATCTGGACCAGCTGCCTGTCTCCATTCACCTTCCTCAACCTCCTCTGAGCCTTCAATGGATAAACTGTCAAGCTGAGCTGCAGACGAGTCAACAAAGCCAGAGGAGGGTCGGCCGGGGGAAGGGACTGTTTACTACACAGCAGATAAAGCCTGTTGGGTCTGTTTGTTCTTCTACTGTCACCTGGACGGAGGGTAGTCGAGGTCGATCAGGTCGATCTGAAAATTTTTAAATATGGAGTTTTAGTGAATTTGTTATTATGGAAGAAAATGTCATGTTTGCACAGAGCAGATTAAATCATGGTTGGAAAAGAGATCTCCTTTGTATAGATAAAAAATAAATTCGGTATAAGGTGTCCATAATGTGTGGGACAACAGAGAGCAGGCTGGTCAGTAGTGTGACATGTGTTACCGTTTACCTGAATGTAACAGCAAAGAAAACAGTCGATTCCAATTTAAACTCTCTTGTAAATTTGATTTACTCTAATAATAATAACCTCAAGTTGTATAAAACAACATCTGCTTCTTTTTCTGATAATTGAAATGGATTTCTTCAAAGCATGAATTTTAACGAATCCATCTGGTTTGATCCAGTGCTATTTTCAGTTGCATTGCTCTTTTGCAGGAAGTTGCTGCTCCTCAAAAAGTTGCGCAGCACAACCACTTTCTAACGTGTAACACTTTGATATAACTGGATATATAGGCTTTTGAGGAGTAGTCACAACACAGTGTGGCAGTTAGATTTGCTTAAAGAGAGAGTTCACCTTCAAATCAAAAGTACACATTTTTCCTCTTACCCATAGCACTATTTATCAGTCTAAATTGTTTTGGTGTGAGTTGCAGAGTGCTGGAGATATCAGCCGTAGAGATGTCTGCCTTCTCTCCAGTGTAATGGAACTAGACGGCACTCAGCTTGTGGTGCTCAAAGCGCCAAAAAAGTACATCTGAATAAACTCAACAGCAATGTCTCTTTCCAGAAATCATGACCTGGTTACTCAAGATAATCCACAGACCTTGTTGTGAGCAGATTCATGTAGGAACTATTTTCTTTCTACCCTACTACACCCACCAGTTTTATTATTGTGCAGAAGGAAGCATGCATCTACTCCTGGACGAGAGGCTTGTGCCTGTGACAGCGCAAGTCTTAAACATTAATGGTGTCCTCCTGTAACGTTAGCTAGCTCAATGAGTGCTAGGTGAGCTAGCAGTAGATTCACGCTTCCTTCTGCACGGTGATACAGTTGGTGCCTGTAGTTTGGCACAAAGAAAATAGCTCCTATAAAACTGCTCAAAACAAGGTCTGTGGATTATCTTGAGTAACCAGGTCATGATTTCTGGAAAGAGACATTACTGTTGAGTTTTTCAGATGTATATTTTTGGCCCTTCAAGCACATAAAGCCGAGTGCCATCTAGTTCCATTATATTAGAAAGAAGACAGACATCTCTACGGCTGATATCTCCAACACTCTGCAACTCACACCAAAACAATCTAGATTAATAATTAGTACTGCAGGTAATAGGAAAAATATGTATTTTTGATTTGCCGATGAACTGCCCGTTAAAGCTCAAATATAACGTGACTCTTTAAAACTCAAACTGTTGCTTGAAGCCTGTTTATGCCATCGCTGCATTCATCAAAGAACAGAGATGAGGGGACAAAATGCACCTTGTATTCTCAACATGTCAGCCAGGTGCCATTCTCACCACTGAGTGGCAGTGCTGTGCAGACTGTGCTAGATTAACCAGCACTGCAGCTCAGATGAGGAAGATGTAGTGTTGTCCTGTGGGTGGGAAAGAGGTGGAGTGAAGAGTACCACAGATGTCTGGCTTACACCTGTCCTCACATACTCTGTGCTGGTAGCATTTACAGTGAAAGGATGCTTAGAGGAATGCAGGTTTGTCTGTATCAACAAGGTACAACAATCCCACAAGATACACAGCCAATAAGAAAAAAACAAAAGAGGTTCTGAGAATATATTTTGGCCTCTGCGTTCTTCCTCTTTTGCTCAACACACAGACTGTTTACCTGCAGGCAACCAAAGCTCGCTCAAATGTCGTTGGTAAATACTGCTCAGACCACACGCACAACCCAGAATGCCTTTCTTACCAAAATGGTGTCCTGTTGCCTACATATTCTGCAAACATATGCAGATATCTGTTCATAGAGATTAGACTTATTAGGATGTATATCACTGTCAGTATAGACCTAAGACTACAGTTACACTAGCACAGCTGCGCTTTGACTTAAATGCTAACATCAGTATGCTAACATGCCCACAATTATAATGTAATGGGAGCACATTCAGACAAGAATGTTCCTGTAAAGAATAAAAATACCAGTGAAAACCTAAAAAAAAGCAGAAATCTGAGTTCATAAAGCTGCTGCCATTTTTGTCCTCTGTTTAAACACACAAACCATCTGTTAGAGGGACTGCCCATGAGACCACTTTATAAATACACAGTGCGCCGCTTGATTTTGTTAACAGCAAAAAAAATGTAATGGCATGTATTAATATTTGTTTTGTATATACGTAGGATTGAAGGTTATGAATTTGCACTACGTTTTATAGGCATATGAGCAGTGGGGAACAAGGGAGGGAGGGTGGAGGGAAGAGGCCACCCTGAAACAGTTTTTGGCCTCTCCATGGAAATAACTGGAGGTGGATGTTCCTGTCATTAAAAGGCTGTGGCACACTCATTTTTTAAGCTATTGCAAATATAGTGGTATCTTGTGTAACTAGACAACTTAAGGCATCCATTTGTACCAAGCATTTCAGCATAGCTTCTTTGTAAGGGTAATAAATAATGCTGCGAAGTTAGGCTTAATTTTGGCGAGGGAGTAGTTAGTATGGCCATTTTCACAGGGTTATATCTGATATCTGAATGAAAATGGGACCAATGGATAGCCACAAGTCTCCCCTAAACTTGCGTAGGCTTGTTGGCAGTAAATGTTTTGTTCCTTACAGTCAATGTGCTCCTTCAGACTTAAGCTGTATATCTGTCTTTTAATGGAAGGGGATAACCAGACTATTGGACACAGGGGCGTAAATATAGACAGTGAAGGCAGTGCGGTTGCACTGGGGCCCATGGGGTGGAGGGGCCCAACTGCCACCTGGAAATACGCCCGTGTTCAAAGAAGAACTCACATTAAAACAAAAATGGTGCTATTTTCCAAACATGCCCTGAATAAGGCAAACCCATCTCCATCATGGTTTTCTGGTTTTGTAAAACAGTGTCAATCTTTAACAAATTATAAACTTATTCTACATAAACTATTTAAAAAACTATAATTTACCAATAAAAAACTATCAAGTTCAACTAATAATTTCCTGTTTTCTTTTGTAGATTTGTCTTATACGGATATGTAATGATGATTGCTGTGTAATATGTATGTTAATGTGACCAATATGAAGTATGTGCAAGTGGATGTAACATAAAAGCGGCAGTAAGACACACTGTTGCTAAAATATATATATACACCTAAAACTGTGTGTGTGTGTGTGTGCTTCATAACTCGTAACTAGGGCATAATAGGGCCGCTCATAATAGCGTGCACTGCGGCCCATTGTCACTACCTTTCGCCACTGATTTGACGGGATGAGAGAGTACACCACTATTTGTGTCTGCGTCCGTATCTGTTGAATCAACTAAATCATCTGTATCTGTACTCGGCCTTTGAGAAAAGTATTTACAGAGCAGCCTCAGAATTGAGCTTCAAATTATTTGTTTGTTTTTTTTTATTTATCACAAGAATAATACATTAAACTTAGCTACCCAAGGGTAATCATAAGGGTTTTGGTGTTCCAACCCGAGATTTTCAGATGAAGAATTTCTGGGGGCATCACTGCTTGAGGTACAAGAAGAATCAAAGCGTAACACATAATAAGATTAAATGAGCTATTATTTAGTTATCAGTTTCAGTGAAGGAGGAATATAGACAGAGAAGATAGAGATCATCGGCCTGTTTTCATCATCATTCGTGTTTTTCCTACACCTGCTGGCTTCCCACGGGGCATCTGGATCGTTGACCTCTGACCCCCAGCTGCAGCTCTGTGCTGGGGACACTTGAGATGCCCTCTGGTGTATGTATGGAACACACATACAGATGCACACACACAAACAGAGGCAGACACCTAATCACATTACCTGCCATAATGCAATACACTGACGGACAGGTGCTCTCATAAACTGAATTAGGAAACGCCATGCGTCTGTGTGTGTGTGTGTGTGTGTGTGTGTGTGTGTGTGACTAGGCGGGCTTCCTCTTTGTTTCCCCTTTAAACAGTAATACAGGCATCCCCATATGTCTGGGACCCCTGTTGTTGCCCGACATTATGGTCTGTGTGTGTGTGTGCCACTCATGTATTTGTGTGTAAATAAACGGCCTATGGAGAGCAGAAGGCTGCAGGCTGTTATCTGTTCATGTGAATGTTTGCTGTTACAACAGAGCCCTGGCTTCTGTGCAACAACCAAAGGAAATTTACTCTGACATTAAGATAATGCCATCTCTCTCCCACACACACACACACACACACACACACACAGGCAGAAGCTAAGAGAGTAGACAGATGTGATGTGGACACAATCATTGGAGAGCACTCGTGGGAATATTGGGAATAGGATTAGAGCACTAGTCAGGAGAGCTCTGAGACAAAGAAAACGGGATAAGGTTGATCAGATATGATGACAGATATTGTAAATTGAGCAGAGGATTGATCTTTTGAGTTACCTATAGCACTGTAAGGTCATATACAGCCCAGTCTGATGAGGATAGTCACACCCTTCTGCACTTCTAATATGTGTAAAGCATGACAGATGTGCCCGCCTGGTCTCAGTCCTCCAGCCCTGGAGTAACCAACCACCTAATCAGTCCCGCAAGCCTTCTGCAGTGGGCCATAAAATGCAAATATGTGCCACTCGGATACTGACCTACTGCTCATTCAGTCTCACAGAATAATACCAATCATAGGTGGGAGGGCCCTTTCGATTGATTCTGAAGGAATAGTGGCTCAAAGTGGGAATAGCAGGTGTGACCAGTAAGGACAAGGCCCAGTTTAGATAATCTTATCCAGGCATCTACTGTCACACTGTATGTGGATCTGTCAGTTTGTGATCTAACTTAGATGTAACATCATTAGCGACACCTCTGGCTGCGTGGCTGTGTTTGTGTATGTGCGCATATGTGTGAGTGAGATGGCTGTTTGCAGAAGCTTTATCAGTCAGCAACACAAAGAGCTATTCAGTGCCCAGAGAGACAACAACAAAGGGACAATTTACTGCAACAAAGACACCTCCGTCCTGGAGGCCACGCCGGGTGCAAATCTGAACAAAAACCCTCCCATGAGCTGGCATTAAAACTGCAGCCTGCCATGCAGAATCATAACCTCAGGTGGAACAAGCCTTGTTGTCCTGAGTCTAGATGAATAGGGGAACAGTGACAAGTTAAAGGGCCAGTTCAACCAAACTATAAAAAAGTACATTTTTGCCAACCATGAAAATGTTAAATTCCCATGTTTCATATATATCAACATTTCTAAAGTGATGTAATATATAAGCTGGCTTTGTCATCTGGAGGTGGAGGGGATGGTGGATGGTGTGACACCTAGGCAAGACCCCTGCCAAGCTGCAGACCATTGTTCCAGACTGACAAACAGCAAAACCGATTGTGATTTATTGAGTCAGTGCTGTTTCCAGCTTTTTTTTAGGCACAATAAGCAGCTGTTTCTGAGCAAGACATGGCTGCTTTTCCTGCCTGGATAGTGGCACGAGAGGCGATTGTTTTTCACCAAGACATATCTGCTTTTTAGCGACCCATCACTGTCATTCTTGCAGCTTTTTTAATGATCCATCGCTGTTTTTCCAGCAGTTTTCAGGCACAATAAGCAGTTGTTTTTTACTAAAACATTGCTGCTTTTCATGATGAGATAGTGGTCCAAAAAGCAATTGTTTTTACCAAGACTTCGCTGTGTTTCCCCCAAACAGGGTATTTTAAGCCAAAAAATGATCTTTTCCCAAATATAACCAAGTGTTTTTGTGCCTAAACCTAACCTCCTGTTAACCACAGCATTGTATCTGCTACATAATAACATGCAAATGTTATGTATCTGCAGTTTGCAGAAACTTACAATGCCAACTTTACTTGCAACTTGATTATTTGGTTGTTGTAGTCAGCAAACCTGATCATTTAACTGCATTGTGAACAGTTTTCTTAAAGACTATTTCTACAGTGCAAAATAGTTCCACGAAGTAGGTTCTCTTCATTATCCAGAGTAATCTGGGCAAATAAATGTTGCTTTTTTATTTATTTTATCAATTTATAACTTCATTACATTGAGGTGGAGGCAGGCATCTCAGAGACAGATATCGGAAAACCTAAAGAACTTAAAACAAACTGGTCTGCAAAGGTAGGTGCCACTATGTAAATAAGGAAATATATTTTTTGTCATGTGGGTGAACTGAGCCTTTAATAATAAGGAAGCACAAGTGGATGGACTGTGCAAATCGGATTTAAATCTTGTGTTTTTTACCGAGAAAGTAAATCCACCTCTGCTCGATGACACCACTGAAATACAAAGCGTTGACTGGCACACTACAGGACACATACTTCCTGTACGCTGAGATAGGATTATAAGAGATGGAACACATCCCAACGATCCCAGAATAGAGTCATCACCGTTGATGGATAGGTCTGTCAAACAGGATGAGCTGATCAATGCTCTCCGCCCAGCCCTTCAAACATACAGAGTGACAGCCCTGAGTCAAACAGAGTAATCAGCCACACAAAAGGGAATGCAGATTACTTGTTGCTATGACGACTGCAGCTGCGGTGTGACAGCCATCCACACTGACAGAGACCTAAATAGAGCTAGCTTTACAAACACAGTGACATGTGATAGTGGGCCAGGTGCTTCCTAATAACCAACAGTAGCAACCAGTAACCTGGTTAAAGTGAAAGTGTTCGTGCTTTATTCTTCACACTTTATATGATGCATCCACATGCATGATCACATATGTTCATTTGTTCTGATATGTTTGTGTCTGCACGTTTATATTTGCATGCACAGACAACACAGCAAAATCTAAAGGTGACTACAAATGTGCAGAACTATACTTAAGTCAGACATTTGGATTGACACATTCTGTATGTGGCAGGGCAGCTGGGAGTCAGAGAATAGACCCCTTCCTCTCCCTTTAACACCACCCCCGCCTCCACCCCACCCACCCTGGTTCACCCCCTCCCCCAGCCCATCATCATCAGACACCAGCAGCTGGCAGCCTGCCCCATTTAGCTCCCTCCAGCACTTACTGGGCCTGGCTAATCACTGGTGCTCAGCACCATCCGTGGCCACCACACCTGCCCCCTCGCTGGTGGGACTGTCCCATCTGGGACCTTACGATGGGGAATATCTGCGGGGGTGTCTTCTTACTTCCCAGAACTGCACAAGGTGCTGAGAAAAGGGAGAAATCAAGACATCAGTGAGCGGAGTCAAACTGATGAGGCTAATGTGTTACAACGATGGGAATGTAACATTCTCATCTCTATAACTTTTGTACACGCAGGAAATGCTTTCAGGAATGTAACAATGTGTGTGCTCCAAACCCTTCCTGTGTACACACTTGGCAGACGCCCAGCAATCATAAAAACAAACTTTATAACGTTTAGTCTAAAAATATTCCCTGAGTTTTAGGAGAGGTTATGAATTGCTTTTGTGATCAGGTGCTTCTGACTGAAATAAAAGCATTGTATAGGTGACAATGCAGGGTGGAGAGCTGTGTGTAGTTTGTGCTTAGATAAGCTCTCATCATTAGCAGCCACCAGATGGTAAGTTGATCATGCACATTGCTTTGCTTCTCTGGTATCTGTCTTCCTCATTAGAACCACATTAACACACAGTGACTGCGATGATTTATTCAGCTCCAATCATGAGAAAGAGAAATGATCCTTGTCTGTTTATGTTATACAACAAATAATCCCTTCTGTTCACACCAAAGGCTCCGGGATAATACACCAAAATATGAATGCAGCTTTAACTCTTTTTGTACAAACAAACTGAAGTGTTACTCATCTGCATCTCCCCCAGCTGATACTTGTTTTGTACTTGAATAAAAGTCATCTGCTGTTCATCTGCTGACGGGAAGAGTGACCCTCTGTTGTTTCTCTCTTTAGTCCTCAAACAGAAATGAGCACAGTCAAACACACACATACACTCACTCTTTCCCATACACACGAAAATGTAATTTGCCAGTAGCCATATAGTGCTGCTGGTGGTGGGGGCCATTTATGAGGCAGATCATATGGTAGGGTTGCTTGTCAGCTTTGAGTTCAGAAACAGACGATGAAGATTCATCTCCCTTGACACGCGCTGACATAGAAAACTATATTTAGCTGTTGGCGTCCGTGCGTAAAGTGACGCTGGCGCAGACGCACGCACAATGGTTGTGGACTGAATACTGATGGGCACAAGACGCAGCAAGCTGTGCCACACCGTGTAGTCTAGTAAGTTTTAATGAAGACGTGTCAGCGGAGACTTTCTCATTCAAAAGCGAGCAGATGACGTGATTAACATAATGTGACATGGCACATTCTGGAGTTTCATTCATCCTGATCTTGTAGGACTTTAATTGGCTTTGAGTAGGAAGAAGTCCCTGATTAATACAGAGTCTGTTCGAGGTTGAATGGGAAATAAAATCAGTTGATTCCAAATAAATCAGACATTATTTATTTATGCCTTAGAGGGAAATTGAGACATTACAGTCGCTTTGTATTTAACAGTACAAAAATATATGTTTATAATGTTTATAATAAGTATGGAAAGTGTGTGAAAATATACAAAATATGTCCATTATGCTCCAGTGTATAAAACTTGTATGCGGTGTTTTTAGAAATATAAAAATATGTGTCTTATCCTCAGTATGTAAAGTATGTAAAAGTATATGAAGTATGTGCATTGTGCTGTAATGTTTAACACCAGTATGTAAAATATTTAACATTGCAAAAATTATGTGTATTATGCTATGGAAAGTATGTGAAAATGTATAAAACTAGTATGTAGGCTAGTCTTTAGAAAATATATCTGTTATGCTTCAATTTACATTTATAGAGAGAAATAAGAATAAGAAATGTACACAGTGTGTGTGTCATATATGATATACATTCAAGAGTAGTGTAAGCAAGACAAAATTAAATCCTTACCATATAAACATGACAAAACTATGACATCGTTTCAGCCCACATGATAGCCCAGCACTCACATTATATTATAGGGCAACCACGGTGTCATTATAAACTCATTAATGAGAAACAGACTCACTGTAACTCTCTTCAGGAATATTAATGACATATTTGTCTGTGATTAAGCCCACAGTGTCCCTCAGCCCACTGTAGGCTACTTCCCGGGGCTCGGTGAGGGTGTAGGCCTACTGCACTTTATGAATAATGAAAAAAATGACGTAAACAATGCGGTCCTCTTTGCAGCTCGGGCTCGAGGCTGGAGGCGGGCGCACCGAGGCGTGATGCGGTCGTGACGTAGTTTCAGTCGGGGATCTTTAATCCTCTGCCGCAGCAGCGCAGCCGGTAACCAGAGGAGGGGGGAGCACGGTCGGACGGGAATGGACCGCACAGGCTAGGCTAGCCTACAGTGAGGCCGACATATCTCGGTCTTTAGATACATGATAATATCACCGAGTCAAAACGAGAGTAGGACCAGAACGAGCCGAGTTTTAGCGAAGGCCAGACCCCCTCCTCTCTGTGTCTGCCTTCAGCCTACAGCCTATTCATAGATCCTATCAAACAGACCTCATTCACAAACGGGGGTTTAGGTATATTTTCATTTAAAAGCCGAATTCGGTGTCGTTTAGCCGGCTGCCGGATCCTGCGCCTCGTCCTGCCGGTTTCCTGCGCTCCGGTTCGCCCTTCAGCAGCGTCTCCGCGTCCCCGCTGTTCCTGTCAGCTGCTGCGCATCAGCAAAACATGCAGGATGAGCCTGTGGGGGTGACAACCACGCAACTACCCCCGTCAACCGAGGAAAAGGACAGCGAGAGAAGCACGGTCAGCAAATCCGGGCACCGAACCGACAACCAGGACAGCCAGCCGAGCTCCGTGACGCCGGATTATAACCATCTGAACCAGAAGAGAGCTTTCCCCGATTTCGATCGAGATCATTTTTGCCCTACGCAGTCTCTGTGTGACCTTCAGCACAGCCGAAAAATACATCAGCAGTTAAGTCAGCACACTGAGTTTAGCCCCACAGAGTCGCCCCCACCCCAGAGACATTTCAGTCACCTGCCGCAGAGGCAGCCCGGGCACAACGCTGCTGACCCCTGCGGCTCTCCAGTGGAAGAGGCTCAAGCCGATGCTGCGTCGCCATCGCCCACTTCTGTAAATCCACACAAGATCCAAATGGACTCCCCCATCGCCCACCATATAAATAACGGCAATGGCAGCAGCAGCAGCACCGGCAACATGTTGTCCGGAGGTCTCAGCGCCGCTTTCCCGAACCTCCCCACCCAGGAGATGCAGAGCGCCAGCGTAGGCTCGTCTTCACCCTCGATACCTGGGTTCGGCACCCCGTGGTCCGTGCAGACCAGCTCCTCGCCCCCTCCCGCACCCAACTCCATCAACCCCATCCACGCCAACGCCATTAACCAGATGCCCAACACGGACTCTGACAACAGCTTCTACCCAGGTATCCCCTCCTCCATCAACCCGGCCTTCTTCCAGAGTTTTTCGCCAGTGTCAGCTAATCCGTGCGCCGGGATTAATGTGCAGGGCTTCAGCGGTCCTTTCTCGCCCCAGATAAACGTCCCTCAGCAGGCGCAGAGTCGCAGGTCCCCGGTCAGTCCCCAGATGCATCCCCAGCAGGGCGCCTTCCTGCAGCAGAGGAACAACTACAACCAACATCAGGTGAGCTGGTACAGGACATCAATCACATGAAGGTGACACAGCATGGAGGCAGCTCTCCTGTCTTATTTCTCCCACTGCTGTTACATTTGATGAGCAAACATTAGGCCTCAGGCCCACAGCAGCTCCATTTTACTTAGCACATGTGAACATGATGTCAGGTTGGGCTCTGAGGGCCACCACCAGGGTCTCCTCAGGTTAGGGAGCATCTTGTGACACCGTAAAGCGTTGTGTGTGTACATTAGCAGTCTTTGAAGCACAAGTAGTCTTTTTGTTACTCATAAAGCATTTGTCATGTCCTCTGCAAGGGCTGAAGTCACTACTCTTGAGGCAAAGGAAGGGAGGGGTGATCAGGGGAACAAGGGAGCATCACTGAATCTAGCTGTTGTTCTCTGTGGAAGCTGGCAGTGGGATGCAGTCACATGGCAGCGGACCATCCCTGTCTTGTGGTTCCAGTCAGTGGGAATACAAAGGCTCGCAGGGTTTGGTGTCCTAAATGGAAGCTTATTTGGGTGAAATGAAGGCATCTAGTATCTTAGAGGTGTGTGTGTGTGTGTGTGTGTGTGTGTGTGTGTGTGTGTGTGTGCAGACAGTTAGGGGACCCCAAGGAAGGAGCAGGCTGAATGAAGGTTCGGATTGTGCAGTGGTCTTGAGGCCTACGTGTTTGTAGCCTTTGGCCTCAGGTTTCTCATGTGATTTGCACATTGTGTGTGTGTGTGTGTGTGTGTGTGTGTGTGTGTGTGTGTGTGCTCTGAAGTGCATCTATGGTGTTGTTTCTCTGTCCTTTAACCCCTTGCTTTGATTATGAGTGCTATGTAAATGTTGTAATAGAAAGACAAAGACAGCCAGCCCTGTTGGTTCCACCATCATACGCACATCAACATATTCAAAGCAGAAAAATTTAAAGGTCCAGTGTGTAAGATTTAGGGCAGTGTAGTGGCATCTAGTGATGATGATTGCAGATTCTTTGCTCAGGAGTTTTTTTCCAGAGGACAAATCACCCACAGATGTGTTTTCTTCCCCATTACAAACAGACCAGGTGATTAAAACCAGTTGAAACACTGAATAAAGCAGTTTCACGTTACAAATCAGCGTTTCTCCGATGCTATTTGACACATCACAGGCCCTTAGCTTAGCATCTGCTAACGTGTGCTCATGTGATTAAGACGGAGGTTTTTACCGGTAGCTGAATTATTTGCAGAGGTCTCTTCCTTTCCAAAATAATCAGACCCGGTGCAGTGTCATGGTAGAAAATCAGTGTTTCTCCTACGCAGTTCAGCATGTCAGAGACGGGCTAATCAGTGCTCACCTATTTTCTTTAATAACTTAAGATCCAGACCTTTGGGAGGTCTTTATCAGGAGCCGAATTATCCACAGAGGTGTGTTCCTCTCCAAAACAAACAGAACTGGTGATTTAAACAGGTAAAAACACGGAATAAAGCAGTTTCACATTAAAAAAAAAAAAAATCACCTTTTTTCCCCGACGCTACTCAGCTCGTTGCAGATGGGCTGCTAACTACGGTGGCCGACGGGAAACCTTAAATGGCGCTACTTAGAGCCAGTGTTTGGTTTGTCTTGGTTTGTTCTTGGCTACCGTAGAAACATGGCGGACTCTGTGTACGAGGACCCGCTCCCTGTGTAGATATAAACTGCTCATTCTAAGGTTATGAAAACATGACAGTTGTTATTTTGGGGTATTTTTGTTACGTTTGAGAGTTTTTCCTCATCCACTGTGAGGGTCGAAGAACAGAGGGTGTTGTAAGTTGAAAAGCCCAATTGGCAAAGGCAAATTATGATTTGTGTTATTGGGCTATATAAATAAAAAACTGAATTAAACTGAATTATTTTCAGGTGATTACTTATCATATTACATGTCTACCAATGTATCCCTCTAAATCCCACACTGGACATTTAGAAGGAGAAAAAATAATGAATGAGTTTGTTAATATTATTTTTTCTTTTGTACAAGAATGAAACAGCTACTTTAACATTATAAATGTCTCCTACGGTTCAAATCCAACCTCTCCAGGAGCGTCCATTTCCTTTAACAGCACTTGCAGTATCCTGTTTTTTTTATTCTCAAGGCACACCACTATCAGACATCCCATAGCTGTTTGCAGTTGACACAAAGAGAAAAGGAATTTAGATCACATCATGCACCAAGTGTGTGAGAAACAGAAAGTTGATTGTCCTCTGAGTAGGATTTTCACGTGAGAGCACGCGAGATTAAGCGCGATGCGATGCGATGTATGATATGCTTAAGAGTTGACACAAGGTCCAGGTAGAGAGAGAGAGAGAGAGAGAGAGAGAGAGAGAGAGAGAGTGTTACGCTGGTGGTGTCGCAGCGCACGGGATACTTAGTATTAGTCTTAAAGCCTTAAATCTTCTTATCTACCCACCCGTTACAGGAGCAGATCAAGCTGTGGCTGTCAGGGAGGAAAGAAAGGATAGAAAGACAGGATGAAATAAAGTGGAAATAATACAGACAGAGATGCACGTGCCCTTTTTAACCTTCCATCCCTCCACTCCCTCTGTGCCCTGTCCTGTGTGTGTGTGCAGCCCATGGTGAAGCAGTCTCCCTGGGGCAGTCACCAGGGGAACGGCTGGGGTTCGGGGGGGAT
The DNA here is from genome assembly GCF_011397635.1 of Epinephelus fuscoguttatus. Taxonomy (NCBI): domain Eukaryota; kingdom Metazoa; phylum Chordata; class Actinopteri; order Perciformes; family Serranidae; genus Epinephelus; species Epinephelus fuscoguttatus. The sequence continues at coordinate 39,821,118 of NC_064761.1, forward strand.
GTCCTGGGGCCGAGACCACCGCAGAGGGAGTGGCATGGGCGTACCTGGCTCAGTCAGCCACGTCTCGCCTCTGAAGAAGCCCTTCTCGAGCAACATCATCGCTCCACCCAAGTTCCCACGCTCTGGAGGATCACTGGGGCCTAAATCCTGGATAGAGGAGAACATGTTTCGCACAGACAGCAACAGCAACACTCTGTTGCCCCTGCAGGTATGTGTTTGGGGTGATATGTTGATGGTTTTGGGGGAATAATGGGTCTGTGTGTGTTTGTTTGTGAATGGGTTTTGTTTTCATGTTACAGTGTGAGAATCAGTGGCTTTAAAGATGGGAAAGAACTGGTAACAGAGGCGTTCCTAATTATTTGAACTAGAGATCAGACAAAGGGAAGGATGACGTGTGTGTGCTGGTGTGTGTTTCAGTTGAGATCTCTCTGTGAAATAGAAACTAAAAGAGAATTATTGTAATCAGTAGAGAAACTGAAAGAAAGGGGTCCTTCAGACACGCATAGCAGTGTGTAGATGTAAATTACCATAAAAGACCAGCATTGTTAGCATTTCAATCAAATGGGAGGAGTTGGAACTGATTTGCTCTGCAGGTTTCACTGAAGGTGTAACAAAGTGGGGGCTGGGCTGAATTCATTTCAGGAAACCAACATCTTGTAGGTGAGGTCTATTTCAGGTGCAGAGACAGCTCACGCTCTTTCTGTGCTCACCTAAAAGAACCAGAAGTCAATCTTATTTCATGATATACTGAGTGGTTTCAAAGGAAATTGCTAGGAGTCTGTGAGAGGTCTATCAGTGGTCATCACACGCTGCTGGATTGTGTCCTGTATAATGAAATGCTTCTAATTTTCCTTTGTTAAGGTTGCATTGGAGTCTAGATGGTCACCATGTGGTCATGCTTTAATCAAATTTCAATAATTCTTTTGATTTCTACGACACTGCCAGCAGCAAAATCCCCATTACTTTTCAAAATAAGATTACATCACAATTATTTTTGACAGATATCTACGATTGCAACATGAGTCACAGGGATTAGTTTTGTGCATTTAATTTTCACTGAAAAAAATAAAATAAATAAAATGATGATGATGTGATATTTGCTGGATTCTGTACCAAACAAGCAAGTTCCCTTACGTCTGGAATAAAATTTGTAAGCCAGGGCGTCTCTGTAGCACCACAATCGTCTTTTATTGTAGTATGTTGTGACACATTTTACCTTAATCAAAAAATTGCAGCTCTCCTGATAAGGATGTGGCATTTGGTCATGTTGTGATCTGATAATATTTCAATTAATTGTGCAGCCCTACTTAAAATTTTATCTGATTATGCTGATAGCCATGCAGTGTCTCTGTGGGTTCTCTGGTATTTTTGCAAAGAATTAATAGGCATTCTTTAATTATAATATTGGGTCATAATTTCATCACTTTATTGTTGCAGCTGGTAAAGGTGGAGCTCATTTTAATTACTCTATGCACTACTGGGTGGCTTTACTTACATTATAAGCTGTTAGTACATTTATTTTTTGTATCAGTAATCTAAATTTGCAAATAACTTAAACTTTAACATAAATATAATGGAGTAAAGCGTACAATATTAGCCTCTGAGATGTAGTGGAGTAGAAGTAGCTTCGCATGGGAATACTAAAATAAAATACCTCAAAATTGTGCTTAAAGTGGAAATATACAAGTTTTTTTCTTAAATTATAATATCAGATTATAATTACTGATGTATTTATGCGTACATCACTTAAATGTGGAGCTCATTTTAATTTCTTCATACTGCGGGGTGGCTTATCGTACATTATAACCTATTAGTTTATTTATACGTGGTTATCAGAGCGCACATTAGCAGGTGCTAGGCTAACGGCCCATTTCTGACATGCCAAACAGTGTTGTAGAGACTCTGATTTGCAACATGAAACTGCTTTATTTTTTTGTTTTATAGTGGTTTAAATCACCTGGGGTCTCATTTATAAATACTGAGCACGCACAAAACAAGGCCTCAAAGAGGTGAACGCCACTCCCCACGCAAAAGCTGTGATCTATACAAAGAGATGAGATATCTTAAAGAGTTGCAGCTGGTGAAGGTGGAGCTCCCTCTAATTACTCTGCATACTGCTGGGTGGCTTAACGTACATTATAACCTATTAGATTATTTGTAAATAACTTGTAACTATTTAAATGAAGTACAAGTGTCTCAAAATTGTGCTGGAAATAGTGGACATAGTGTTTTGCTTTATCATTATGCGGTAAATGTTGATTTCACAAATGGCTTAAGAATAATGACACTATCAGCGTTTAGATTGGTTCCCTACAAGCGCCGCTCTCACTGTGTCATTCTGTCTGCCACCTGGTACCATCTACCTGGAAAATGAAGGCTCACTTTACAGCACAAAGGAAGTGCGTCAACCATTGTGCAACTAAAACTGGAAGAGGATAGCACCTTTCCCCCTGGTAGCTATCAGTAGTTATCCCAAGGAGTATCAGTGTAGGTTTTTTGCAGGTACTATTCCCAGTAACGGAAATGACGGACTGTGGAAAACCAAATGCATTGTGTCTTGTGTTGTTGGTAGTTGCTAGGCCCTGAGGAAAACAGAAAGCGTTCTGGTTATCTTTGTGACAGTGGCGCCAACACTAACACCACTTGGAAACACCATTTTATTGGATGTATTAAATGCAGTTAACCAGAGGTTAGCGAAAATAACATATCAGTAAATGATTGTAAATTGAATGTGCATGAGATGCAAACAGAATTGCACTGAGCGTAATGGACTTCTAATAGAAATAATGGTTATTTGGGCAAAGAACAGTATTCTACAAGTTTTATACTCATCACACTGGATTGCTGTCTTTAATTCTAATGCAACACTATTTCCTGAAAGCCCACAGTATCACTGTCTGTTAATAATTTGTCTGTAGTTCATGGTTTCTGATACTTTACAGTGTTGGTAGTTAAACTAAAATGATGTTTTAACTCTCAATCAGTCCCAGTCTGTTGAGGCTGTATGTAAAAGGAGTTCACTGTTAAGAGCTGATTGTCTATTGACGTACTGCATAAAAAGAGACTGACTCACATAAAACTGTTCATAAAGCAGTGTTTTACTTGAGGAAAGATCCTTAATACTCACTAAAAGCCATGAAACTTCAAGCTTGGCTCATAAATAAAATGTGTGCTGCCGCATTGTCAGCTTATGTTAAATACACATATTCATTGTAAGAGCAGTGGCTCATTTTAATGACTGCTAACAGAAAAGATATTCATTACCGTGACTCATTCAGACTAGAATAATGATATCACCTAAATAATGGTGTCACCGCATGGTATTACTGTTGCTAAGAGCTCAAATTATTAGTGATATCGATGCCAAGAATCACAGCGCTTCCTATTCCAGGAAACAGGCCTGACTCCATGGATTGTTAATTTCCATAAACAGTGCCGGACCCAGAATTTTTCAGATTCCAAGTCTTTTCCTTCCTTCCTTTCTGTTTAATGTTTGGCAGTCAGCGACACATCTCTGCTGTGTCACGTTTTAGACATCATTCGGAGGTAGACTGAGAAAGAGAGGAGAGTCTCAGTGAGTATTGTGCCTGCTGTACAGCTGGTTACTTGGTTACTGGTCATAATGCATACCATCACCCTGAAACAACATATTCTTAAAGTGAAAGAGAATACTGACCTAACGTCATGATTCCCACATCTGTATGGTTAATGGTTTCATACTTGCAGACAGTCTTTTTGAGGACACACATCCAGTCTGACCCCACCGATTTTACATATAAATGTCTGTTTACAGATGTTGGGAGGAATGCTGCGTATGTGGGAAATGTATGCAGCATCTTGTGGCTTCAGTCTGATAAATTGCCTCAAGTAATGTCACTTGAGTCAGCTGGGGCTGAAGACTTTGGCCCTATCTTACACCCAGCGCTATGCGACACACAGGGCAACTGTCACTGCTAGTTTCATACCAACCGTTATAGCTTTTACAGCCAGCGCCCCCCTGGTTAAGAAGCAAATGTACTTGCATCACTCTGCGCCCATGGGCGTGTAGGTTTTAAACTGAGGTGTGGTCAGATAAATTGTTGGCATATCACTATGTTGAGGCAGCAGAGAGCGATTAGTCTCAAAATTTGCATACTGGTATGTCACAAATCTTTAACAAGCTTTGCAAATCACCTGAAAACCGAAAATAACAGCTCAGCTGTCTTGTAAATTTTTCTTTTTCTAGCTATTATGGCTAACGTGCGACATGTGTGCTAACAAAGTGACTTATTGTCACATTATTTTAGGTGCATGAGAGACAGGAAGATCACTCCTCCTCTCATAAATTTACCCCCATAAGTCTAAAAACCAGACATAAATCTCGCATGTGGAGTTAGAAAGAAATTAGTTTATCCAGCTCCTGTGCTAGAGTCCTACACAGGACTCTTTTCCTAATCCCGCTCCAGCAGAGTGTGTGATCTATTCCTGCCCATTTCCATAGGGTGTGTGTCAGCTCCCACTCACACCCGCAAACATTCTGATCATACATGCCCGCATGATATATAGATAGATATAGACCAATAGACTGATGCTGTGTCTCAAATCACATACTTCCATTAGTAAACTTCCATGTAGTATACTATGTGCACTATGTACTCATTGGCGTAGTGCACGAATTTCTACGGGGCAGTGTTGTCTCAAACTAAACACGGCTGTTGTGCACTTACCGGAAATGACGACTGCAAATTAGCTAGTTAGCAAACTAGCATTAGCATTCGTTATCGTTCGCGGTACCAAATCATTACAAACTGCTAAATTAACCCAATAAACATACTGCTGGCTTAAACCCGACAACAGTATAGTGGTGCTCAGTGCAAAAAACACATGTATTTGTACAATGCAGTGACGTTCACGGTCGCACAGTCCTCGGCCACCATTTCCAGTTTGAAAAGTGGTCTCTCCCCTTCTGCTGCGTAGCCAAGATGGCGACCATTGAGGATGAGAAGTGTCCATAGTTCCACACTCAACTTCTTGACCGTTTTGAGTGCACCATGCGGGCACTCATAGTGCACTGCATTTTTCCATACTTCTCAGTGTGAATGCATTATTGCACTCAAAATATTAGTACAGAAGTACACGATTTGAGACACTTTGAGTCTTCTCCTGTCCTGCAGAAAAAAAAACGTTAAACATTATTAAAAAAATGTTGATTTATTGTGGTATTAAGAAAGATGTGCATACCTGTCTGTAATAAGTTGCAAAAGTAGGCTCCAGTGCATGATGGCATTCATAATTACAGTTATTCTGGGGTCTCTGGGATTCAGTTATTATTATTATTACTATGAGAAATTAATCCAAATGCCTGTCGCCTTGCTTTCCTTTTGTTTTGCCTTTATCTTTTCCTACTTCACCTGTTGACATCTCTATCCGTCATGATAATTCATTTCCAGGACCCACACATTTTTGTTTTGTTTGTTTGTTTTTTGACCACCCACTCCACCTGTGACAATAATAAAACCCCTCTACTCCGTAGCCCGCTCCTTCTGTCTGACGCTAGCGGCTCGTGGCTACATTAGCTGCTACAAGCATATAACTCCTGAATCAGTACAGTAAACTAAACTGACTCCAGTTGCATTGTGGGTAAAGTTGGAATAAAATAGAGCATATCTGTGCTCCTACTGCATCGATTTTGATCCTTTTTGAACTGTCTGTTGTGTGTCTGACTTTGTTCGAGGAGTGCAGCGCTAAATCTGTCGAGTTGTCTTTTATGTTCCTCTGGAAACACTGACCTGTCATAAAAATGACTTACTGACTATGAAACATGTTGAGAACTCAGCTCTTTTAGTTTTAAGATTGATTAACGATCCTGTTATTAAACTTTTTTATACAGGTAGTATAAGTATATGTAGTTCCTGGATTATATTTCCAGCCATCAAACTGTCCACTTTATCTGGAAATGGGAAAGCACAGAAATAGAATATTAAGCAACTTATGATCCGTCACTATCAAAGTATGAAGAAATGACCTTTACCCTGCGCTATGCTGGGTGTGGTAAAGGAGGATAGGCGCTCCACGGTACGCTAGTCACCAGAATATTACCATATGAGTTTGTCACAGTCGATCATGAAGAAGAACTATCTCACCGGCCCACTGATGAGCTCATAACCTCCATCTCAGCTCTGTGGCTAAATGCCACTCCTGGTTTTGGTTTCCATTCTCTCTCCATCTGTCTGTGGGAACAAGTCCAGAGATCGTGCTTGGGAATCTGTCCTATAGGCTGCTCACAAATATACCTTCAGACCCCTGAAGTGAATAAATACAGAAGGAATGTTAATCCAGGCGTGAGCTAATCACTCTCTTAAATCTCTTACATCTTAAGCCAAATACCCGCACTTCAGAGGCTTTATTGTTCATAAGCCAAATCACAAAAGTGTGTTAGAAACGTGAGGACACGCATCATGACGTGTGTATTGTCACCTCTGATATCTGGATGATATTAAACCCTCACATCTGTGTTTTTCAGGACCGCACCAGAATGTATGACAGTCTGAACATGCACTCCCTGGAGAGCTCTCTGATCGACATCATGCGGGCCGAGCAGGATCCGATGAAAGGTAAGATTGCCTTTCACTTTCTATCTACGTGTGGGGGGGTGGGGGGTCAAAGGGAGGTGATCGTGTTCGGTGAGGAGGCCTGACATCGCACGCAGTGACTCGGTGCAGAGAAGTGACAGGCCCATTGCTCCCAGAGCTGTGTTGTTTTTCCGCACACCAGCTTATTTTGTCCCCGCTGAGAGCTTAATACTTCTGCCACCAGCTGCACATTTACATGACCTTCCAGCTCTGATCCTGTCGCTACTTAACCTGACCTGCACACAGAGCTGAGTAAGGAGTGGAGGAGAGAAGTGATGGTGCTTTTCCTTTGCTGTGAATGTATCCAATTAGGCACAGATGTTTTCAGACCTGTGCATATCACACATGACTTGTCATTTTTAAACTAAAAGATATATATAGTCCTGGGTTTCTTTTGAATTTCTCCTCGTGGTTCGGCAGTAGCAAGCGGAGAATGTAGTGTAGTGTGACACTGCCCCGGCCTCCTGGGCTCAGCTGCTGGACATCAGAGGAGCAGTGTCAAATAACTGCACCGCTCTCACCCTCCTCTCCTGGAGACGGCTGCTTGTAGCTCATTTACAGCCTCACAGGCCAGCTACGCTTTCACTTCAAACTATGACCCAGAAATAACAACAAACCATGCATGCAGTTGTTATTTGTTGGCATATGTGTAGAGGCACACAATTCTTGAACAGGCTTGGTTATTTGTAGTCTCATGAAGACCCTGGTAAAATCAGGACTCAACCTGTGCCCTCCTTTCTCAGGCGAGTTTCTTGTTTTTCCTGCCGGAGCAGATGGAGAAGACATGGGCCAGTGTGCACAGTGGAGAGAGGGGGATCTGGACTAATTTTAGACGTGATCACACTTTCACACACTGCGTATGACAGCCAAGAGAGGAGACGGGAGGGAGGGGAGGCTTGCGAGGGTGGGCTCTGCCATTTATAGCATTGCCATAGCTAACACAACAGTGTACAGTATTCGGACCAGCAGCTCCAAAATACAGGACCTTATAAACCAAAAATAAAAGTGCTGCAAGTTATTATTTTAAATTAAGCTCATATTTTCTTTGGTTTTTCTTTTTTAATAGCACTTACTGGTGCTGTTTAACATTCAAAGCTGCTTTGGTGCCACACTGGCAAACTGGCAAACAGTAATAAACGTCCTCTCCCAGATAGAATAATTAAAGGGTAACTAACACTATATTCCTATGTTTTTGTGTCGAGGTGACTATTGGGAACAACAGTTTTTGAGATGGAGCAAGAGGGCTGCAGCTGACAGCAGCAAAACAGGCCGCAATTTAATCGGAAATTGTCCACTGTCAATATACGTCCAATAAAAGTGCTTGTTTTGTCACTGACAGGCTCATATTGTTATTCTTAGTGTCTGACAACATTAGGGAAAGATTGTTTTTTTATAAGCAGAAGCCACCTCAAAATCACTATCACACAACACACCAGAGTGCATTTAAATGAACAGTCATTTTATTATCTTAAAACACACTTTATTCAAAGTCGACAGAAACAACATAAGACTCAGAAACGTCATCTTGAGTCTTCTTTTCACTGTTGCAACAACCACCATCTTTGATTTGGCCAAAATAAATCCTTAATTTATCCAGTTAGATGTGAAAATATGCTGGTTCTATACTCTCTAAAATTACTGTTAATTTAAATGGAGTCTGGTGGGTTTGCCGAAGACGGTTTTAGGGCTGTTTCTGGTTAAACAAAAAGGATCTTACTCTTTAACAAAAAAGTCTATCGCTGTAGGGATCCTTTCCATAATGTTGTCAGACACTTAGAATATTGATCTGATCTTGTCAGTGGCAAAACAAGACCTTTCAGTGGACATAAACTGTGCACAAATGCCACAAGTTTAATGCTCAGTACTGGACCAATTTCAAAAACTATTGTTTCCATTAGTCACAAAAACATGAGAAAAAAGTCCAGGTTGAATATCACCAATGATCCCTTCAACTTGACGCAGAACAAAACATTCACCAGAGATTATAAAGGGATCAAAAACAAAACAGCCGGATGAATCACAGTCTAACTTAAGTATCACTGAAATTGGAGACACAAATAATGCTCATTTTCATTATTAACATGGCAATTATTTGTGTGTATGTAATCTTTTGGTCAATAAAATGTCCATCATAATTCCTCAGAGCCAAAATTGACACTTTTAAATTGCATTTTTGCTCATGAAAGACTTAACGTATCATTTTTGGTGCAGATCAATGTTTCATCCACCAAGTAATTTATTAAATAACAAGCTGATTCAGCCGTACAAATGTTTGAATAGAATATTGCATTTCAGGTTGATTTGATATTTCATTGAAAACCTTAAGTTAAGTTCAGTTATTGAAGCTGACAAGGAAATGATCTGTTTGGTCTAAAGACTTCCATGGAACTGTTTTACTGTTGATGAAACAAAGGAAGTGATTCATTCTGCCTCTGTTTCCTTGTATTAACAACTCAATGTAAATTTGGGGATAAGAAGAGCTTTGTTCCCTCTGCTGACTGTCGTGCTCGCTGTCGATGTGAGAAGGCTGTTGTAACACATTTACAGGCGGGCACTGTGGTTTTAGTGCGTGTGTGTGTGTGTGTGTGTGTGTGTGTGTGTGTGTGTGTGTTTGTGTGTGTGTGTGTGTTCTCGCTCCCATGTACACACATTGGCCTCGCCCTGTCCTCTCCATCTGCTCTGTGTCTCATCCCTATTTCTGTGTGTGTGTGTGTGTGTGTGTGTGTGTGTGTGTGTGTGCGCGCGCGACATGTGTGTGTTTCTATTTCTCATGTCAGGCCGTGTGGGATGCCCTAACCCCGGGGCTGACGGCCTACTCATGCTCAATGGTAATTATCTCTTAGCACCATCTCCCTCTGTCGCTGGTTTCTGTCCAAATGTAGAGAAAATCTGATTCAAATTTGCAGAAAATTAGCAAATGGAAATTAATGTGTCAGCTTCAGTAGACATTAAAATCACATGCTTCATGTACATCATGATTTATTCCCTGAATCTGTGTCCATTGCACTTTGTTGCATTTTACTGTTATGGTTTCTCCAACATTTCCACCTCATCCAAGAGTCGTGTTTTGAGTTGTTTTCAAATTTCCTCTTTTGATCCTGTTTTTTTTGGTGCACATTTTCAATTTTCATACAAAAAAGCTGGAAGGATACGCACCTTGTGTCTACATCTTTCATGATGCTTCCACTGTTACTCTTAAAGGAGCGGTGTGGGAGATTTAGGGGGATTTAGTGGCATCTAGTGGTGAGGACTGCAGATTGCAACCAGCTGAAACTCCAGGTTTGAATTCCTTAAGTGTTCAGAAGGTTTTTACCAGGAGCCAGATTATCCTCAGAGGTCTCTTCCTCTCCAGAACAAACGTACCCAGTAAAAACACTGAATAAAGTAGTGTAACGTCACAAATCAATGTTTTTCCAACGCTGTTCGGCACATTGCAGACAGGACGTTAGCCCAGCCCCTGCTAATGTGTGCTCACATTTTTTCTCTGATAACTTAATGTGTGCTCACATTTTTCTGATCCAGATGTTCAGGAGATTTTTTTTACCATGGGTCAAATTATCCACAGAGGTCTCTTCCTCTCAAAAACAAACAGACCCTGTGATTAAAACAAGTAAAAAAAAAACTGAATAAAGCAGTTTCACATTAAAAAATAAATCAGTGTTTCTCTGATGTTGTGACATGCCGCTAGCCCAGCACCTACTAATGTGTGCCCACCCTTTTTCTCTGGTAACATAAGATCCAGATGCTCAGGTGGTATTTATCGGGAGCTGAATTATCTGTGGCGATGTTTTCCTCTCCAAAACAAACAGACCTGGTGATTTAAGCTGATAAAAACACAGAATAAAGCAGTTTTATGTCGAAAAAAATTGGTGGCAAACTGTGGTTGCCGACGCGAAAAAGTCGAATAGCCCAGTCTAGAGTCAGTGTTTGCCCATTCTGGGCTATTGTAGAAACATTGCAGTGCAAAATGGTGATCTCTGTGGACGAGCACCTCATTCTAACATGATAAAAAACAGACAAATTCTTATTTTTAGGTGACTATACACTAAAGAAAACGCACTTTTTATATTATATTACATTTCTGCCAATATATCCCCTTATATCCTACACACTGGGCCTTTAAGCCTCATTAGATGCAGTCACCAGACTCACAGTGGAGTAATAGAGTCACACTAGGTGACATGTGGTTGGTCTGGTTTAGAAAAGAGAATATCTACTATTATCTTCACCTTCTTTTGTCACATAAAGTGCCATTTGTGATTAAAATGTCTGTGTAGTGACACTCTTGACTATGATATTGTATTTTATGTTTTGTAAAGTACCATCAGTGAAGCATTTTCAAACCTTTTAACTGCCACTGTTGATTTTGTGCTTTTTTTTATTTAAAATCGAGATCAACCACACTAATGCTTTGCAACGGTGCTCACATGATGAAGAGTGTTTTCATTGTTATACAGAGTACCTGAGGACTTTGTCTGCACCACAAACAGGACTTTGTTCCACCCTTTCATTAAGATGTAAATTTTCAGTGCCACTCAGAGTAATTGTAGCCCTGCAGACTCCTTTTTATTTTGTCCTCACATGTGGACACACGTCATGTTGGTGTCAAAAAAAAAAGTCTTGTTTTATAACTGTCTCAACAAGACACAAATCTGGGTCAGACAGCATTTGCAAATAATTGCGAGCGTGCTTTTTGTTGTCTCTGGTATTTGCTGTTTCCTCCTGAGACCTGGGAATGAGCGATTCATTTTCATCCTCTGGTGGAGTTTTTTTGGCTCATGTCTCTGAGGCCGAACATGTTGCTGAGATGAGCCTTGTCATCCCTGACAGAGGACGTCCAGGGCTTTTCAGTGATGTAACATATGTGGAGTTGGACATTGACAAGTTTATTTCTCTAGTTTTCCAAATGACTTCCATCAGATTTGGCACATTTTACGGAAACGGGAAAGTTGAGTGTCTAAGGAGTAGTTAAATGAGTTTTCACAACAGTAAAATTATTATTTTTTTTTAGCCAGAAAAATATAAATCTTGTTTAGTGTCTCAGGACAATGTAAGCTCAGCTGTTTAAAGTATTAACAAGTCAGTTGGAGCACTTTTCTGTGACTGACAGCTTATTTAACTGAAATGATATAGAGACGGTCATGAGGTCACTCTGTAGATTAAAGTCCAGAGAGGTTACATATACCTTTTTTTGGAATGTGTATGCAGCTGAAACTTGTACTCTGTACTTTTTACATGCAGCCAGGAGCTATGGGAGACGTCGAGGTAAACTGAGCTTTTTACAACATGTCTTTTCCTTGTGGCTTATTTTCTTGTGGCATGCTTTATTGCTCGAATGAATACCAAACTGAGGCCTTGAGTCTGGAGTCAGACTTCAAATTATCTTTCTGTTTTTGGGAAGACATTGGGTTTTCTTTGAAGCGTTGCTATACAATCTTTAAGCTTAAATTTTGCTCCTATTTTGACCATCACCAAGAACAACAAAAATATGATTCTATTGTTTTAGTATCCAGACATGCATGATGTCTGGGGTTTCAGGTTTGGTCACATTTCTCTGAAGCACTACAGCACTTGTGCCTCTGCTCTATGGAGACCCAAAGCCTTCAATATTATAATATATGATAAATAAAGAGATGATTTAAAAATAGATATTCATATAAATAAATTGTGTAAAAAAATACAAATGAGCCAGTAATTAGAAAATATTTATTATACTCCTTATTTTGAGATGTTATTTCATCACTTTTCAAGTATTATATGAAATAAAATGTGGCATTATTAAATAAGAAATTGCATGTATTGAAAGTGTCATTGGGAATGCCATTAAAAAAAATAAAAATCATTATGAATACAAAATTAGAAATACAAAGAAAAACCTCCTGAAGAACTTCTCTGAAACTGTTTAATTTATATATATTTATACAATTAATTAACAGGACTATTTATTTATATATTAAATATTTGGAACACTTTGGGGCTCCGTACTGCTCAGCGATGTTAACAGCTTTGTGCCACACAGCCTGCATTTCCACACCTGCTTCATCTGCCACCCTGCTCAGAGCGGAGCACACATGACAAACAAACTTGTACATAATCCTCACTTTAAACTTTAATAACAACAGCAGAAACACAATTCTACAGACAACCTCTCTGATTTGTCCCAGTCAAAACACGTCGCAGAGGGGCGTCGGTGGCTAAGCGGCTAAGAGCAGGCGGCCCATGTACATGGCTGTTGCCGCGGTGGCCAGGTTCAAGTCCAGCCTGTGGCAATTTGCTGCATGTCACCCCCTCTCTCTCTCCCCCTGTCCTGTCTATTAAAGGCAAAATGCCCTAAAAAATATCTTTAAAAAAAACACGTTGCAGAAATGAGAGGCAGATATGTTTAGGTACACGTTTGTGATTTGTGTTTCTGCTTGTGTGTGTTTGTGTGAATGCTGAACATTTGCTGCTGTAGCCTTGACTGCCTTTTCCTCTCAACCAGGCCGCTCCTCCCTCTTCCCTATTGATGACAATCTCCTCGATGACGGCCACGGCAACCAGGGCGTCCCAGGAGTCCTTGGCTCCCCCAACTGTTACCCCCACCAAAACGGGGAACGCATCGAGCGCTTCTCCCGCAAGGTGTTTGTGGGAGGTTTGCCCCCTGACATAGATGAAGGTGAGGATAACACAGCCTTTCAGCCTTCTTCTGTTCTATCAGCCATCTTTGTTTGTCTTCACCTGTCTGTTGTTTCTCTCTGCCTCTTTGCCTCAGATGAAATAACCTCAAGCTTCCGCCGCTTTGGTCACCTGGTGGTGGACTGGCCACACAAAGCAGAGAGCAAATCCTACTTTCCACCTAAAGGTACTGACAAAAACAGCATATTTAACCTTTTCCACTCCACAAGGACGACATTACTCCGACATTACTGTCCCTCAAAGACTGCAGCGGGCTCAGTGTTATAAAGCTAGAGTGACGACATTGGTATCATATGGAACTAGAAGAAAAACTGAACTAGGAAACTAAAGGAAGGAATTCAGCATCGGCCTCTAGTGTGACATATAACATATGAGTCGGCAGCACTTTATAAACAATGGCATAACATGGCAGCAACAATCACTTACCGTCCCTGTTATGTAGCAGCTTATCTCGTCCTCTGCTCAGAGGATAAGAAGCTCCTGGACCCAGGAGCTTGTGGACATATCCGGCTGCTGTTCTTCGTCTTTGAGTTAGCTGCTAACTGCTACGAGCTGCTTTTTAAAATCTCCTGTGGCGAGTCAAATACATAACATGTCGTCAAAACATCACGTACGACTGTACCTTTTATGCAGACTCTCAAGGCGGCATAAAAACCTCACTGTATAAAATTAACTATTGAGACCTCGAGGATAATAACAGCCTCATGAAACCTTACAATCACAAACAAGAGACCTCGGGCTCTCAGAGGATGTATGACCTTTATAGGTATATTGACAATACAGGGTTTCAGAACAAAAGTGCTCACCATCTAATTGCCAAAAAATGCATTCTTGCAGAAATCTCCAATTGCTGAAGGTTTTTTCTAAGGTGTTTCTTGCTGTCTTATATTTTGTGTGAATAAACAGTAGTATGTATCTTTTTGGACGCACTGAGCTATAATTACCATCACTTTCTGAGAGCCTCCTTGCCGGTTGGAGGTGGGTATCCATGGTAACCCGTGCCACCCTCAGCTCTACTGGCAATTTAAATACCTTTCTATAAACACATTATGTCTAGCATGTGAAACCTCACACTTCTTACATACGAAAACTTAAATCGAAGCGTAATTAGTGTTACAGATCTGTCCATTATGATCGTTGTTGTCTACTGCACTGCATTGTGGGATATTTATGCCAGTGTAGTGTCCAGCATTTATTCAGTACATCTCACATACTGTTTCAGCTTACTAAATAGCATGTTAGTACTGAATTTTGAGCACAGCCTGTTTACTGCACGCACTGAGGCTGTGAATGTGTGTGTGTTTCCTAGGATATGCATTCCTGCTGTTCCAGGAAGAGAGCTCGGTGCAGGCTCTGATTGAAGCCTGCATGGAGGAGGACGGGAAGCTCTACCTGTGTGTCTCCAGCCCCACCATCAAGGACAAACCTGTGAGTCAGACATCACCTGCTCACACTAAACAGACACAGAGCTGCCATTTCAGTTTTATTCCTGAATAAAGAGAGAGTGGAATTAAAGTTAGATGTGACTGTGACCTCAGGTGCAAATTCGACCTTGGAACTTGAGCGACAGTGACTTTGTGATGGACGGATCTCAGCCCCTTGATCCCCGCAAAACCATCTTTGTGGGAGGCGTCCCTCGCCCCCTGAGAGCAAGTAATTACACATTTTTCTTATAATTTCATATCAGTTATTTGTTCAGAAAAGTAGAAAAGTACTTCAGATTTGCAGCCTTGATAGACATGTGCATGTAGCAATCGACGATTAACTGTGATGGGTGTCACATGAGTATAAATTCCATCTCCAACAAGAGTCTAACAGCTTCTCACCCTCTGACTAGTTGAGCTGGCCATGATTATGGATCGTCTCTATGGTGGAGTGTGCTACGCCGGCATTGACACCGATCCGGAGCTCAAGTACCCTAAGGGGGCGGGGCGAGTGGCCTTCTCCAATCAGCAGAGTTACATCGCTGCCATCAGTGCGAGATTCGTCCAGCTGCAGCACGGAGACATTGACAAGCGGGTACAGCCTCCCCTTCATTAACAGTTCTCATATTCTGCTGTTTTTCATAAAGTGCATATGACTCAGTCGTCACCAGGATGTGTCATTCACACAGTTTATGAATGCGAGCATGTGTGCGATAAGCAGCAGCTTGTTGCTATGGTGAGCCAAAGCTTATTAGAGCTGATTGAATTAGCTTCCTCCCCAGTCTCTGCTGCTGTAAGCCCTGTCCTTTCATGAACCCTCACATATTGTTTTACTGTATGTATTAATGCACTTTCCATGTCTCCTTTAAATGTGTGCATGCAGGTGGAGGTGAAGCCGTACGTCCTGGATGATCAGCTCTGTGATGAGTGTCAGGGTGCACGCTGCGGGGGGAAATTTGCTCCCTTTTTCTGTGCTAATGTCACCTGCCTGCAGTACTACTGCGAATTCTGCTGGGCCAACATCCACTCCCGCGCAGGACGAGAGTTTCACAAGCCGCTGGTCAAAGAGGGAGCCGACCGCCCGCGCCAGATTCACTTCCGCTGGAACTAGAGATGCAACCGCGGCCATGGCGACACAGTCAGAGGGAAGGGGAACGAAACACTGGCTAACAGGAAAAAGAGTATCACTCTGCCTCTCCTGCTTTCCTAAGCTATCAGTATAATCGAGTACGTAACACTATACAGTATATACTATATATATCTATATATCTTTTGTAGCAGCCAAACACCACAAGCCTCAGTTTTTCACCAAAACCCCCCTCACATCTCAGGCTGACAACTCTACAACTCTTTTGTGGTACTTTCATCTTTTCTAAGAGGAGATTTAAAAAAGAGATTGATTTTTGTAGGTTTTTTTATTATTATTATTTTTGTATGTGAGATTTAAAGTAGATATGGGAATGTTTTTTGCATGGGGGCAGCTTGTCTGTCTGTCTGCTGCTAGCCACCCCAACAGTGCGTGTAGTGCACACTTGTTTCTGGGAAAACCTTGATTCTCCAATGTTGACACCGGCCCCAGGTCATTAACCAAAGGTAGCAAAAAGATAGGAAGCATAGAAATTGACACATTTTGACGCAAAACAAACGGTTGTTTTTAACGTTGCCATGGGCTCTTACTTCCTGTGAGTGAGTTTATTAAAAACAAAAAGACAATAGGGTTATTTCTGCGCTCACACTGACCCATAGAGTGATACCTCAAAATACTAAATCTGGTTTCTGCTAACCGTATTCAACATTTATACTTAAACAAGCTATTTTAGAAGCTTCGCTGCTATATATACATATATATGAATAGATGTGTAGGTATTATATTTAATGCCATTTATAAACCAGAATCATGTAAAATGAAATGCAGTATGCACTCAACCACTATTGGCCCCCATTGCCATGGAAAGTGCATGTTATGACAATAGGCTTAGCTACACAACTAGCATGCAGGAAAAACACTGAGAAAAAAAACAAAAAACAAACCACTGAAATCATAATTAAAGAAAATAAATTCTATAGCGAGTAGCATGAACATCTATTACAGATGCTTACGAGGGAAAAAAAATCAGACAAAGCTAAATAACTGAAAAAAAAAACATATTTAAACTTGCATGCATTGATGTTTATCTGTTGTTTGATCCGTTTACATACTTAACAATACAAAAAGTGATATTGGTTCTACTGTAGACTTAGTGGACGCCATCATTTTGTGACACGGTGGCTTGTATGGCAAAAAAAAAACTCCTGTTGAGAAGCAGAGTGGTGTTCAGTGGTTTGTGTTTGTGTCGTCCCTGTGCGTGCTGTGTGACTGTTTTTAGTCTAGACTGAGGCTCTAGTTTAGTTACCAACAGATTCTGTAGAGGAGAATTTAACCATTGAAATGACTCTGCCTTCACCCTTCCTATCCCGCATCTCTGTGTGGCTCCAAAGGTCAATCCGAGACAGCGTCGCCCCGGCAGACCAAACAAAAGACTTGATCAGTTTGGAAGACTTAAAGCTACAGTTGGTGACTTTTACAAAAAATAACTTTTTGTCATAGTTGCTGAAAGTGTCACTTTATCCTAACAGTAGTACATGAGACAGATAATCTGTAAATGGCACTGCAATGCATGAATCCACCGCATCTGAACAAAAACAACCAATAGGAGCTCGGAGGATTCTCTGAAGCCCCTTTCCCACTGCACAAAACACCCACAAACATCCACTAACATCTGGCTCACAATCTGCATTCACTCCCGGGTCAAATGACTCTGCAGTAGTCACAGGTTTTTATTGGCTCCGGCTCTGATCAGCAGTGATGGAAATACGACATCCAGGTGGACGCGCTAATTTTTGTTCCTTTGCTATCGCGATGCAGTGACAGGCCTCTGCAAAGATCATCCATCTCCGCCCAAGTGCACTCAAACATTGATACAAATTTAGTTGGCTCTGAGTTTGATTTCAGTTGCTTTCACTTTAAAAACAAAAGACGGACGGTGGACTTCTTCCATTTACTCGCCTTTGCCTTGTGCGTATTTGTTGGTAAAGGAGTTTTTTCATTGCTGCGTGACAGCATACATGAGGAGGCGACATTAGATTTCCTAGGATAGCATCCATTGGTTTGTGGCGTCCCATTTTGAAGCCTAAAGTTCAGCATTTCAGCTGTCACCATCTTGGTTATTTGGGCAAAAGGTTGACCCTGTGGAGCGAGGGGTGGATCTGACTGGGAGAGCGGCCCCACCCTTAACTATGTGTACCTTTTAGCCTTAATAACATTTAAACCAATGAGTCGTATAGAAATTCAAATGATTCTGTGCGCCCCATTCCTCTGTCTTATCGTGGGTGTGTCCTGCCGCCACATTTTCTTCACTGATGCTCGGTCAAACGTCTCTAAAGGCTCTGACAGATGCAAAATGCAGAAAAGCAAACCTGTTCTGAAAATTTTAATGATGGAGGAAAGTTTCGGACTCAGATTGCAAACATGATTGACACCACATGAAGTTGTATTTATTTTTAGACGTGTAACCATTTCAGTCAAAAAAAAACAACGGACTAAATGTGCATGTCGGGCCGGTCGTGCCTTCGTTATCCAAGGAAATGCTTATTCGTACGGGGGAGGGGGCCAAGCAGTGATTGATATGTGTTGGAGACTCCTCCTGGCTCTGATTGGTTGTTTTCAGTCGGGCATGGTGGAATCTTGCCAGTGCGTTAGGATCACTATGAGGACCTTTAGGAACATGATTTTATCACAAATGATCTGTCTCATGCACTCCTGTCAGGATATAGTCAACGTTTCGGCAACTAAAACAAATCTTTAAGAAGTGACCTACTGTAGCTTTAACTGGGAAAATGGACTCTCTTAATGAGTCGTTGAATCAGTCAGGCTTTCATGCTGTTTGGCTGCAGCTCTGTGAAAAAGACAAAAGTATCTCTGCATCTCCTCGTCGAGCTTCTACGACAAGGATGATGACACTTGGTCTCTTGGCGTGCTTAAGATGAAACTCTCCTCTCCTTGTTTGTGTCGTTTGATTTCCACCGTGAACCCTTGAATTACTCTAAAAAAAAATATTTAGGGACAATCTTTTCGTGAGGATGGTGGCCCAGCCATCCATTTGGTACTGTACAAGTATGTCGCTCTCGTGTCGTTGTGGTTTTTGTGTTCCACGCCCCGGTGTGTGCTCCTCAGTATCGGTGTTCAGGCGTCAAGTGTGTACTGTTACAAATCCGTAATGGAACTCTACGTTTATTTACTTATAGTTGAGTCAGATCATTTAATTTGTTTGTGTCAACTACTTACCCATCACTGGCCCTTCAACATGTTTTTATAATATATATATTATGCACTACTTTTCTATATCCCCGCTTGTTTTATTTCTTATCCACCCCCTTACGTGATTTCAGTGCTGATTCTCTGAAACCTCCACCTATTTATAATTCTACAGATGATTTATTAAATTTTTATTTTTTCATGATTACTTATTTAAGATGTAGCGTGAAGCAGTGGTCTTAAGTTATCTATGTTCTGTATGAGTAGAGCAGGAATCCAATATTTTCTAATATATTCTAATGTAGTCTGGGTGTCGTGAGGACGGGGAGTCAGACCGGCGTTTGATGGAGGTGAAAGTCTAAAGAGCGAGCTCCCGTCGTCCCACCGTGGCTTTAGTTCTCATGATGCGAACATGTTTGAATATCGTCACCTGTAACACTTGACTCGTGCTGTTTTTGTGAGGTTCTATTTTCTATGTTGAACACTGTTACTTTGTTCTGTATGTGTCTTTGTTTTTGTAAAAATCATATTTATTTCACTATTTTTGTAGACAAAAAAAACTATTTCATTTTGATTGTATTTTTCTATTTAAATAGGACTATTATACAATTTATTTCTCCCCCTGTGCTAATTACGTCCAAAAGTTCTGTTCAAAGACAAAGAATCATGTCATTAGTAACAACATGAAAGTTTTTTGATATACAGTTGATTCTTATTTTGATACACATGACACATTTCATTTGAAGGAAGGAAACATGAAGGTTTTATTATATTCTTGGAAGACACTTGAGATTCTCCCCTGTTGCATCGAGGCCCCAGCTGCCTGTCCTCGTAGATGCTCTGAAACTTGAATATAACACATTTTGAAAGGCTGACTAACCTCGAATCTGTGTTGTGATGTGCAATACTGTTTCTAATGTTTGTATAAAAAGTAAGAACTACAGTGTAAACCTTTTTAATGCAGATTTATTTTTTTCATTGCATATTTTGCAGATTTCTGATCCACAGTGTCATTTTTTACTGTCAGAAAAAAAATAAACCCCGTTTTTTCATTGCAACTATTTTTAAATCCAGATATCTTTGTACTGATGTAAATGATTGTAGTTATTTTGGATAGTGTTTTGCTAACAAAAGGAGAGACTTTTTCATGCATATTTCTATTTCATTTCATCTTGTTTTATCCCACGTTTTTATTTCGTTTAATAGTAGCAGAGTTCTTGGAATAATTTTTCATATTTAAATGTCATTGGTATTATTTTGTATTTTTATGTGGAAATACACTATATATAAATTTAAGATGCTAATTGCTAAGATATTATTTTGAGTTTAATTATTTTTAAAGCTAAATATTTGTAATTTTATTGTTAAAGTGACTAATTTCTAAATCAGAGTTTGTGTATAGATTCACAAAAGTGGTTTATGGGGTGTTTGGATTGTAATTATTACTGAATGGTTCTTTGATATGCAAAATGAATATCATGTTTATTTTTATTTTTGTTGGTTTTGTATTTAAATGGGGTGTTGATTACAATCTTTTTTTTCTTTCACTTCCTGAATAAAGACCCATTCTGTTTGGACACAACATGGCTGCTGCTGCTGTGTGAGTTTTAACGAAGTCGTAGGGCTGCTGTGAAACTGCGCCGACTTAGGGTAACAAAAATTTTTTATGTTGGGTGTGTGGGTACAAAGGACAACCCAGAAAGGATGGCAGAGGAGATACAACTGGATTGGACAGCCACAATTAAATAATTTGCTCAAGTGCTGTACTGAAGTATGATTTCGAGGTACTTACACTCAGTAAGTAAGTACATTTTATTTATAAAGCCCAGTTTGAAACAAGAATTACAAGGTGCTGGACAATAAAGACGTTGAGGTAAAATAATTACAACATTTAGAAACATGAAAGACATTCAAACTGTGCAAAGTAATAATAAAAAGAGCTTGAAACTGCACAGGGGGCAAGTATACATAAAACAAAGTGCTTACATAACAAATTAGTTTTTAACAGCTTCCTACAAATATCCACTGACTCAACATTTTTAATAGCTGAGGGAAAACGATTCCAAAAAGTGGGAGCTCCAACTGCAGACGCATGTTCACCCTCAGTGTTTAGTCGAGATTTTGGGACAGCCAGAAGATTTTGATCAGGAGAATCATTATTTCCATTTTCTGCTGCTTTTACTAACTTCAGAGGGAAATATATTTTTTAGTGCACTACATAAATCCGGCAGCTGTAGTTAGCAATTACTTTGCAGTGTAAGAATTCACATAAAAAGGATAATTAGATCATAAACTTATTAAATACTGTGCACTGCTGAGTATTAAACCAGTGGTTTCCAACCTGTCTGACTTTTGACCCCGCAAAAAACACCTGTCTATTTGTGGCCGCTTGTAATTTCACTAGAGACGCATTTCCATCCGAAACTTCTCATGTAGTTTCTGTTAAATAACAGTCTGAGGCCCACAGAGGTGAAATGATGTCATTTTAAAAAAAAAAGGTGTATATAAGTGTGTGAAGCAGAACTTTGTTTTTCCTTTATTCCAGCCTTCAGTGAGTACGTTTACATGCACACTAATAAACCGATCATTATCTGATTTCTGGAGTTACCTGATTATTCAAGTGGTCATGTAAACAGCATAATCCGATAGGCTTTATCAGACAAAAGCCATTATCTGGTTATGAGAAATCAGATAAACTCATCTAGCTTTTTCCCCAGTAGTCAGATTATTCGGTGCATGTATACCCTTTAATCTGGTTTCTTTCGGGTTTTGCTATTTTATACTCCCACTCCACTACATTTTAGAGGGAAATATTGTACTTTCTACTCCACTATGTTAATCTGACAGCTTTTGTTTCCTTTCAGATAAAGATTTAACACAAAATAATATATTTTTATATTCTCAGTGTTTAAATTGTCACTTTTATTTTATCTTACTTATATGTTATGCACTTTGTGTGACAAGTTTATGTACAATACACTTGTATTTTGCAGTTTGCAGTACTTTTACTCCGAATCTACCCAAAGTATGTAAAATTGGCTTCACATTGATAAACTACACATTAGAATGCTCTCACATGTATTTGTTAATGATAAAAACAAACAGTACTGTAAGAATATAAGCTGTCAGCATGATGAGTGCTTTATTTTGCAAATATATGACTTGCGTAATTTTCGAGGTTTTTCAAGGATATGAGTACCTACTGTAACAAGAAGTTTGAGTTTTATGTCATGTACTTGAGGAGAAATCCAACTGAAGGACTGAATCATGTAAACCAGGTTTTTCTGATTACCAGATTACTGAAGTGCACGTAAACGCGTCAAATCGGATTATTACTATTACCTGATTATTCACAATTATCTGATTATTGTGCGCATGTAACCGTGCTCAATGTCCAGATTTATCTTGTGACCCTTTGGAGGGGGCATGGACCTGATCCACTGGACTTAACTTGCTTACTGTATAAAAGAATCATTACAACCAGCTCCATCTGGAGCTATATGTGCATCATGCATTGATGAATCAGCATCAATACATCTTTCATTATTATTTCATTATTTCTCTCTGGTGGGATTTTCTGCAGAATGAGAACATTTAATACTTTCCTTCTCCACCTAAGCTTCTGAACGCAGTACTTTTACTTGTAGTGAAGTAAATTTACACTGTGGTATGTCTACTAGATGGCACAGTGGTGCCATGGGTCGGGGGGCTTCTGTGGGTGTGAATATGCGTATGAATGGCTGTCTGTCTCTATGTGTCGGCCTTGTGATAGTCTGGTGTCCAGGGTGAACCCTGCCTCTCACCCAGTGTCAGCAGGGAAAGGTTTCAGCCCCCCTGCGACCTTAAACAGGATAAGTGATAAAATGAATGAATGGCATTGCTACTTTTACTTAATTAAAGGCTCTAAATATTTCTTTGCCCAATGCACTTCACTACATTTATCTGACAGCTATAATTACAAGTTACTTTGCAGATTAAGAATGAACAAAAACTAATGACTGACCTATTAAACTGCATAGTCAAAGATTAAATCAGTGGTTCCCAACCAGCTTGAATTTCAACCCTTCACTAAACAGCAGTGTCTATTTGAGTCTTGTCATGTTTCAGCTGTCTATAAATTGTTGGCAGTTCTACCAAAGACACATTTCTGCTCTAAATCTCTCATATGGTTTGTGTTAAGTAACTGTCTGATGCCCGGAGAGATAAATGATCTAATTTTTTACCAAACACTACAGAAAAGCCCAAAAGAATTTATATAAATGTGTGAAGCAGAACTTTCTTTTTCCTGCTTTCCAACTCTGTCACAGCCCAACTCTTAGACTGGACAGAGAGTGGGAGACACAGTTAAATTAACAAATGAAGTGATTTATTAACTAAAAAGTAATCAAAACAAGTCACCAAATAGATAGGGGAAACCTGCGGTGTCAGCTGTGTGCAGCATGAATGAGTGAAAATGTGCTGTTTGAGTGTTGCGGTGTAAAAAAAAAAACAATGAAAAGTAGGAATGAAAGACACAAATTAAAGAGGTATGATGAGCATGTATAACAACACCAGACTGACTGCTCTGTCCTCTACGTACATGGAGGCTGCACTGAGCCCAGGTGTGTCACATGATGCTGATTGCACTCAATCAAGGTCTGCAGCCCTGAAATTAGAAAGCACAGACACACCAAAGGAACCAAGAAAGGCACATTTGCTGCAAAATGATATCTATTGATACTTTAGGTGTCTATGTAAGCTTTTGAATGCAGGTTTTTTATTTACAGTGGAGTATTTTTACACTGTGATATTGCTGCTTTTACTTAAAGGTTCTAAATACTTCTTCCACTGATGGACAATAATAATACACATGAGAATCTACACTGATCAGCCACAACATTAACACCACAGACAGGTGAAGTGATTAACACAATGCATTGTTCTGCTGGGAAAACTTTGGTCCTGATATTAATGTGGATGCCACCTAATGAGCACGACCGGCACAAACCCTGTTAGAGACCAAGCACACGCCCTCATGGCAGTGGCTGCCCAACAGGACAAAGCACACTGCAAAAACTGCTCAGGAATGGCCCAAGGAACGTGACAAAGAGGTCCATCTGACTTCCAGATTCTCCAGATCCAAATCTGATCAAGCATTCATGGACATGTTGGTACCCCGCCTCGCAACCCACAGGACTCAAAGGATCCACCACCACCAACGTCCTGGTGCCAGACACCACAAGATTCCCCAGAAGGTCCTGTCCTGAGGTCCTAGCAGGACAGTTCACACCATAAAAACTGCTCAGGCATGGCCCAAAGAATGTGACAAAGAGCGTCAGGTATCGATTGGGAGTATCCATGGGACATTGCGGTACCCCAGAGGTTCTGTGTCCATGCTTTTACAAGTCAGAGGTCCCACTGTGGATCAGACTTGGCTCTGACCTGTCAAGGCATGAACACAGGACCTCTGGGTTACCGCAACATCCCACAGACGCTCAATCAGACTGGAATTTGGGGGCCAGGTCTGCACCTTGAGCTTTGTGTCACCTTTCTCGGGCCATTCCTGAGCATTTTTATAGTGTAGCATGGCACACTGTCCCGCTGGGGGTGGCCACTACCATAAGGAAATGCTGTTGCCATGAGGGGGTGTAATTTGTTTCTAACAGTATTTGGATGAGTGATCCATGTCAGTGCTACCCACGTCAGATCCAGGACTCTGGGTTTCCAAGCGGTAACAAGATGATCAATTCACTTCACCTGTAAGTGGTTTTAATGTTCTGGCTGATCAGTGTTTATCCATCTACCTGTACATTTGCAACCACTGTACAAAATACCTCTCCTGTGTTATATGACGTAAGCAAGCATTAACACCTTTATTGGCTGCAATAAGAACTTAATTTTAAATATCTAGTCATGCTAATATACCATTATGATGTTGGATCTGTAAAGGTGGGCTCTGTTATGTGCCACTGAATCCCCCAACACTCCTCCTGACATCAGTTCTGGCCCCATCTAGGGGTGAGTGTCAGAAATACAAGTGAGATCAACACTGAGGTCAGTGAGGCGCAAATGACTTCTTCCATTTATTAATCTGACTTTCCATAGAACAACAGCCCTTATTGAGAATCCAAGCTGCTGGCTTCTACTCTGGGTGTCTCGTATTTAAGAAGTCTTCATCCATGACATAATGGAGTAGATTCTGTATGTACATGCTGTGCTGCTCTGGATGATAGTTGTTTGCCTTGGGACGTTTATGAGGCAGAGAGAAGGGAGTGGATAAGGGGGAAGGTGGTGAGGAGGGAGGGAGGGAGGGAGAGTTGGATGGAGTGAGTGCGGACTGCTGCTGCACTGCAAGACGCTGTCAGCAGTGAGAGAAGCAGCTGAGCTCTGCACGCAGACATCTGAGAGCACAGCAGGGGAAAGAAAAGACGAATAACATGTTAACCAAAGGGTCAGATCATCACAAAGAGCCGAATCTGAGCAGATAGGACGGAGATACTCACTGAGAAACTTGATTTCAGCTTCGGAGATGAACAGCTGCCAACTGTGGGGTAAGAACACTGATTACATATCTCTGTGCTGTACTGTTTGCTGACTTTCACAGAACATCTTTCATTCAGGATATTAAAACATCATAGAAAAACTACTGTCTGTAAGATCTGCAGCTGAACTTGCAGAGCGAATACCTTGAATAACTTTGCAAATACCTGTCTGTGTGTGTCAGTGTTTGTGTACAGTTGCACTCACATGTATGTGTGCATGGCTTCAAAGTGTGTGTAATTGCATTTATACAAATATATGTGGTGAAATATCTCCCTGATGTCTGATTTGTTCTTTTGAAACCTTTTCCAACATGATGTCCTGGTATTATAAATCAACTTCCGCCTCAGGAATCTTTGCTAAACTGGGGTCTGACATCAATTACAAACACCCAGAGGCCATCATAGAGGCTGCCACTGCTTAAAGTGGACACAGACATTTTCAGTGAGGGATGGCCAGACAGTCTTTTCATTTTATCTGTAGGATCCGCCTTGCTCCACCTGTTCACTGGGAAGAGAAGATGATCAGAGGCCAGATATTTCACTGTTTTAGAGGAACTCCTGATAGAAGACAAACTTATTATCAACACAAAGAACAATAATGGCTTTATTTTGAAATTATTGTGAACGTATTTCCCTTTTTAAAGATGTAACTTATGATTTAATGAGTAGCGTACATGTGAGAGTGTTTTTCCACATGCATTTATGTCCTCATGGACGCACCTGCGTGTGTACAGAGACGACCATTTCTTTAATAATAGCAGTTCTACTAATGCTGACATCATTGCTGCAGAGCAGAATTGGCGGGCGGGGTTTCTCTCTCACAGGACCTCACACTGGCTCCGTGGCCAGGTCATTACCCTCAAAATCAAAAACATGCTCAGTATGGAGGGGGCTTTGTGTGTTTCACAGAGCAGCCTCAGCTTCTTCGTGTCCACGCGCTTGTGTGTCTTTCCTGTTTATCTCATTGTGTTTACTGTCCCGCCAGGACACACACCATTTGTCTGATAATCCAGGCATCTTGTGCTGACAGACAGAGCGCGTGGTGCCAAGGACAACATGTTGCAATAAAAAAGACACACTTATTTTGAAAGACAAGAGAAGTGGATGATCCCTCTCTGTAAACCTGACACACATGTTCCGACGCTCCCACTGACAGGCAGCCAAAGAGCAGATGCAAAACTCACATTCTCACACCCACGTGGACAAAAATGCAAAGAACAAGCATCAAATCCATAAATCTTTTCTATGCATTTGGTCACACCCCCTAAACATTTTCTCCTAGCAGCAAACATCTTGTTGGAAAGCGTCCATAGATGGTATTAGTATGCAATTCTTGTGTGCAGTCCCTCAGTCACCACTACTGGATCTTCATCAGTGTTATAACTTTTGAGCTTCATGGTAATTTTCTGTTAGTGAAGCGCAGTTACACATGATTACACGTGATGAGATCTTGTCTTTCTCTTCCTGTAACATACATGTGTAATGTTTCTGTCTGCGCAAGTGCCATTGCTTCATGATTAGGTTCCCTTGACAGAAATTGTGCTGGGTGTTATGTCATAACTTGGGAATGTTTAGGCCAAAAAAAAGTTGGAACAGAGACAAAGGTTTCGTTTGAGGTCTCTCACATGCAACTCTGTGGTGGATGAGAACATCAGTGTGTGAGACAGAGTCAAATGGCAATTGCCTCTCATTACAAGGCTCACATCTGGCCTCATGCTGCACACTTGATCACAAATTAGATTCACGGATACGCTTTTGTTCTGTCTGCGGCCATGACAACACCATTGTAAGTGTTTTATGGTTGTATTGTTAAAACTGATAACTGGTTTCCATCTCTGGACAGAACCTGTTTAAGAGTCTGGCACCACAACACACTGTTTCTGCCACATTGTCCACTTTTTATTTTCTATCTCACTGTGCAAACACATCAGAGATGTGCTAAAAGCATAGAGATGTGCTAAAAGCATAGAGATGTGCTAAAAGGATATTAAATGTTAGTATTTGTTTGCATTTGCAGATCTGAGGATGTGGACGTTGATGGGAGTAGTCTGTCTGTGCCACTGTGTCTTCGGACAGCTGTTTGAGACCAAACTGAAAGGAGCACCGCGTCTGATCTGCAGTGTCCCCGGGTCACCGGGCCCGCCTGGCAAACCCGGTCCCAGCGGGCCCCCGGGAGCAGATGGGAATGTGGGTATCCCGGGAAGAGATGGCAGAGATGGCAGGAAGGGTGAAAAGGGAGAAAAGGGAGACACAGGTATAAAACATAAACAGGTACAGCATCAGTTTATGTGTGCTGATAAATAAATACTACCGCTCTGTGCAAGAAAGAAGCTGGCACAGAGAAGTTTCCTTTACTTGACAGCTGGCATGAGCAGGAGCTGACGTAGAGAAGATGAAGTGATGAGTTCCATTGAAAAATGCTTTTCCATTAATAGCATGGTTATGAAATGAAGTATCAGACAAACTATGCAGGAGTTGTTTAGAATAGCACCCACTGCAGGCTTAAGGATTAATAATAAATCTATCAGGCCTCCAACTTCCCCAGAAGGACATGATCATCGCCGACAGTACAAAGCTAATGAGCATTGTATTTGAAAACTGCACCTCCTGTGCATTATAATAAGAAACAACAGGACACAACAGAAAACCATACTGAACTCAAGGCTCACTTACTAGCTCCAGAGCTTTCAACTGGATGTGGGGTGCCCCTGTGGCTAGGACACTGACCCTGAATCAGACTGGGATGTAATGGATGTAGCTATCATGATGTCACTCACTAGGTTGTGGACTGTGGTTTTGAAACCTCAAGTTAGCCATTGCTGTTTTGTTTTTGTTTTTGACAAGCCTGTCACTCAAAGTAGCCTTCCCTTAATTATGTGTAACTTTTAGCCTTAATAAAACAGGTAAACAGGTGAGCTATATAAAAACTCTAAACTGGCTCACTTCTGGAGCCAGCTTGCATTTGATGACTGCAGTTTTGCGGCACTTCATTTGGCTTCATTTTTCTTCTGGAGGTTGTCGATTGGTTATTCCCCATCTTTTTCCTACTTATTTCCATGGGCGGATTATGAGACAATGGGCCCCTGGGCACAGATATGCAAAGGGCCCCACCACCTCTTCTACATAGACACACAGACTTTATGATGGTTTTGTGTGTCTTTGTCGTTATTTTGTGTCTCCTTGTGGTTGTTTTGTGTCTTTTTGTAGTTGTTTAAGTCTCTTACATCATTGTGTGTCTTACTGAGGTCATTTTGTGTCTTTTTGGTCATTTGTGTCGCTTCACAGTCAGTTGGTGTCTCCTTGTGGTTATTTTGCCCATTTTTTGTAGTTATTTTGTGTCTCTGCAGGTATTGTTGTTGTTGTTGTTGGCCATTTTGAGTCTCTTCCAGTTAATTTGAATGACATTTTGCCCTGAAGCTCTGGGCTCCTGGGCCTGTGTCTGTCTGTCCTGTTTAGTAATCCATTCATGCTCATTTCCTGTCATCTCTCTACTACTTCAATCTAATAAAGGCTCCATAAATGCCCCAAAAATCATTTTCAAAGCTAGTAAGTGAAGGTTGAGTTCAAAATATGTTAGAATTTTAACACAGATGTCTGCTGACAAGGACAACATATTTTCTTTCTTTGAAAATAAAGTAAAATTTTCAAGCTGCTATAAAGCTGCAAAAACATTTGGAGGGACCAGCAGCACCACTGTAGTGATATCATCTATGCCATCTGAGCTGCAATGAATCTGTCAGTGATAGGCATCGTGCACCTGTGTTTTCCATTATGTGTGGAAACAGGAATTCAGACACATACCTCCATCTGAGCATGAAGCTACGCATTCAGAATACTCTGCTTGTGTTTCCACAAACATACAGTGATTTGAAGTGTTCCCTATCTGCAGGATATTTACCGTGTCGTCAACTGAATATAAGATAGTCTGGATGAATCAAGCTGAATTTGTGCTGTTCAAATGTCAAGGTGGCTTTATTCCAAGGGTGACTTAATACATAACATTGGGTGGGGCTTTGTGTTTCCATAGACTATTACTTTAATAGCCAGGTTCAACAAGTGCAGAACAGAGACAGACTCATATGGCAGAGATTTTTTTTTTATTCTATCACTGACTGTGCAGAAATAATGACCCCAACATGGTTTTTCTATTTCAGGGTTGAAGGGCAGAGTTGGCCTGACAGGTAAGATAGGAACCCGAGGTGATCGCGGCCCTGCGGGGAAACGAGGCCCCACAGGAGGGAACGGAGATGTGGGCCTTCCTGGTTCTCCAGGCCGCGACGGAGAAAAAGGAGAGAAGGGCGAAAGAGGGCCACGTGGAACTGCAGGAACCTGCAAGTGTGGCAGCCTTCTGCCTAAATCTGCCTTCTCGGTGGGGATCACCAGCAGCTACCCTGCAGAGAACACTCCCATCAAGTTCAACAAGGTGCTGTTTGATGAGGGCGGACACTACAACCCACAGACGGGCAAGTTCATCTGTGCATACCCAGGCATTTATTATTTCTCCTATGACATTACATTGGCCAATAAACATCTGGCCATCGGTCTGGTGCAGAATGGCCAGTACCGCATTAAAACCTATGATGCCAACACGGGAAACCATGACGTAGCATCTGGGGCCACTGTGATGTACCTGAACCCAGAAGATGAGGTGTGGCTGGAGATCTTCTTTCACGACCAGAATGGTTTATTTGCAGACCCGGGCTGGGCCGACAGCTTGTTCTCTGGCTTCCTTCTCTATGCAGACACAAACTATTTTGACGCACTGGCCGAGGACTATGCATAGAACCTGGGAAACACAAAACACAAACTGCTAGTTGTTTTGATAGTTTTATTACACATATGGTATGGCCAAACTATATTTTTATACTGTTAGTTATATTATTACTATAGAAACCTATCTACTGATTTGAAATTATAATATTTGATAAAGCTTGAACACATTTCTTTATTTGTTTTTTTGGCTGGGAGTTGGATCAATAATAACTTAAATAAACATTGTTGACTGTAGGGAGTTGTTTGGGGGTTTCCTTTACAAAAAAGCTAAACTGAAGCATGTGTGAGACAAATATACTGCAAAATATAATATAAAGAGTCAAAACAGGTCAGCCGTAGTGTTTTTATTGGCTATGGAGAATGTGAAGTTGATGTCACGCCTTGTTAATTTTTTTGGAAGGGGGCGCCATATTGTGAGGTTAAATTGGCAGACCAGAGCTGGATTACAGCCCCCAATGCACTACCTCCACTCACATGCCCAGACATTGTAAACGTAATTGTTGTTGGACTGAGGATACACGTTGGGAACAGAGTTAACCTTACAAGATTGTGCCCCCTGCCCCAAATGGTGTGATGGTGTTGTTGTGTTGTTGTGCCTGCTACAGAGGTCGAACAACAGTATTTGGACAAACTAATCACGATAAAAAACATTGATCCATATGAACCATATGGCAGCCAGGTGCCTGATTACAGACCCTGATGCACTACCTCCACTCTATCTCGTATGCACGTCGATCATTGAGATAACAGAGCCTGTACCTCACAATCTGGCGCCCCCGTCTCTCACTGTGCCAAACATTCTTTTTACTGCCAAAAACACAACAGCTTGACAGGAGAACACCAGGTTAGCATTACGCATTTACGGCTTCTTGGACCCTTTAGTGGGCCGATCTGTCAATTCACTAATTGTTTGATTGACAAGTGCTGAAAAAGGGGTTGGATAATGCATTTTTTCCCCACAGACTGTTCAAATATGGACATGAACACAGTGACATCACCCTTATGGTTTGTGAAGTTTTACTTTGAAGCCTTAAGGTCAGCATTTTGGCTTTTGGAGCCAAAAGTGACCATATTCAGACGAGAGGAGGAGCGAGGGGTGGCGATCAAAACGAACTGAAATATGCATTACCTTAAGCCTTAAAAAAGTTACATAAAAATTCATCCCCTGTACAGTTGTCATGGATGTTAAAATTCCCTACAGAGACCAAAACCATTTTTTGTGTTAGGCTGTAAACATATATAAGCGGATTGACTCAGTTTTGGAGCCAACCTCTGGTGGACATTCGATGAACTGCAGTTTCTGGCACTGGCTCTATTTTTCATTCCCAGAGGCTGCTGCTTGTTTTTTTTTTTTTAAATTTTCAATTACAAAACAATTAGTCCCGATAAATTCCATTATTTGTTAATATAATCTTAATGTCAAGAAAATGGCTAAACAACAACAACCTACCCAGTGGAAGTTGTCTGCTGTAGCTTTACAAGCCTCTCAACCAGGCGCCTCCTAAGGGACATAGGGTTCATGTCACCAAAGGTCAAGAAAGCACTTAAAGACCTCTCAGAAGAAGCGTCAAAAGGGAAGCTTTCGGCTATGGCTACAACGGAGATATAAGAACTGGGGGAGCCAAGAAGCCATGTAGTGGAACCACCTGGAATCTGAATCCAGCTGCAGAGAGCTGCAGGGAGACATCTCCGATGGTTGCCCCACCATTCTGAGATGTTCTGGTGATTAAAGGGGCTAAACATTATTGAAGGATGGCTCCCAGCTGTAGTCCCTGCAGCTGGTGCCCAGGCACTGGCAGAGGTGCAACAGGCTGGTCCCAACATCAACCTGTTATGAAATCATTTCTGTACGTCAGAAGACAAATGCTCTTTCTGTAATTTTGTGGAGGACATGCTAGTTCAGTTTAGGACTTGATGTTACAGTCCCTTAATGCACATACTGAGACGATGACTAGTGTTTAAGTTAGATGTATAGAAAAGGAGGAAAGAGCATAGGGAGATAGAAAAGTAAGGAGGAGCATAGTGAAGGCAGAGCCAAGGAGAGACGTCTGCGCAGACTGAACTCTCCCCTGCTGGTGCTGGCCGTACGCTCCACCTCCCCCTACTCACTCATTTTGGACAGAAAGGGGAGAAGAGAAAAGAAACTAACAGGAGAAAAACTTACCAAACTTTAATTTAGGTGGAGTTTAAATGGTCAATTATTGCTGCACATACTTGCGATGGTGAGTGAAAGTTGGAGCCATACTGAGGGAGGGGATGGGGGTTTAGGGAGGGTAAACGCTTCATTGGGGTCATCAGGTGGGTACCCTCCTTCACTGGTGTTTCAATGATGGGCCCACGACACCTCCACAGGGCTCATCGGCAACACCTGGCGTCCCATGTGTGCCCTCTCTGCTTTTACTCCCTCAAACCCTGCTGTTGTGAGTGGTATTTCAGGACCCAAGTGGCATCTCTCCTCTTAATCTATAGCCACCGACTTGCCTGTTCAGCTGCGCCAGAGAGGGCTTTGATGGCCTGATGTTGGGCTTGGCCTCCAGTTCCCATTTCTTTAAGCAGCCTGGTAGGTGACTTTCCCGAGAAGCCTCTGCAGGCCACGTCAACTGGGTAAACCTTTGCTTTTCAGCTGCATTGCCAGCTCGGCGTACTTAAGGTTCTCATGCTCGTAGGCCTCCTCCACAGTACCCTCTTAGGGCGCAATGAGCTCAGTGGTGGAGAGGAGGCACAGTGAGGAGGACCAAAGCACAAAGTGGTCTACGATCTCAGATAGGAAGCACAGACGCTAAATCAGATATACCAGTAACCTCCAGTCATGTACGGCTCCCTGTTGGCTGGTGTCTGATCTGTAACATTTCTTTTTTTCAGTGTTTGCATATGACAGTGATTTGGGGCTGATTTACAGTTGGATTAAGCAGGAAATTCTACTTAAAGAACAGGATTTATATTAACATTTGTTTTCTTTTCCAGAAATGAACAACATATCACATATATTTGCATAAATTTTACATTTGTAAAATTAAACTATTGAAGAATTTAACATCCTGTATTGCATTTAAACAAACAGATCTCAACATATATTCAAATCAACTCACCCAAAAGCTTGTAATAAAAAAAACTATTAACAAACTCTTTCAGTATATGTTAGTTTTGCTTTTCTTTTTCTCTGTCTCTCATATGGAACAAAACATTTTTCCTTGAAGAGTTAAAGTTGTGTTATGATTACAAAATGTATTAATGTGGAACTCCAACGCAAATCTGACCAATCATCCTCGTTTCCCACGAGTGTCACCAATCACAGCAGCCCAGTGCGTGACGTCACCACACTCACTTCCTTGTTTCTGTCTGTGAGGAGGACGCAGACATGGGCGACGGGAACGTTTCACATATAGCAACAAAGATTACAGCCAAAGACCGAGCGAGGCAGTTTCCTGATTTAATGTATGAAAGCGGAGGTAAACTGTTTTGCACCGCGTGCGACGTTCTGTTGGAACACAGACGGAAGTCATCGATTAACAAACACTTTACTACCGCAAAACACATCCGGAGAGTAGCTGAAAATCTTGGACATCAGACAAGACAAGTCATGGCAGCAGAGGCTGTTGTATCCAGAGCTGTTACAAGTGCTGAAAGAATCAAAGTAAGTTTGATTAAATATGCATGTGTAATTAATTTAGCATAAATCGTGTTTGTCTGTTTGAAAATAGTTTAGACATAAAAGTCTCAAACGTTTTATTCAGAAGATCAAATTGGATGAAGATGAAATCAGAGATGGAAGCATGAATGTGTGGGATTTATTAACCAGTTGTGATTGTATGATTATCTTGATAACGTCATCTTTTTTTTCCCTCAGGGTGAAAACCCTGCTATGAGATTCCTGAGGAGAAAAAGGTATTCAACAAAGAACCCATGTGCACTTCTTCATTTACAAATTAAGCACATTTGGTTACAGAATTTTTATAATCTTGAGCGTTTTTGGTAAGGTTACGCAGAGCATCTCAAGTGCTATATCGCAGTTTCTTGAAGATGTGTCACCTCTCATCCAAGAGGCTTCTTCTCTTCCAACAGACTGGTATGACGAGTTTTACATCAGTCTGTTAGAACTGAAGCCTCTTGGATGAGAGAGGTGACATGTCTTCAAGAAACTCAAGCAAGTCCAGTTGCCTATGATAGCACTTCAGATGACCAAATCCTGGATGACTGAGAATCTTCACCAACACGTTATGTAGAACACTCAGATTAATGGGGGTTTATTCTCACTGGAATAAGTTGCATTGGTTTTTAATGAATTCTGTATGAAAGAATTGCAATTATTTTTGCAATTTTCACTTCTCTTGTAGTTTCACTGCAAAAAAAGTCTAAAGACATTGTAACATGCATCATAATGTTTGAGAAAAACAGCCATGAAATCAGGTATTTAAGGCTAATCGACAAAAAAGCCTGCTAAATACTGAAAGGACAGGTTAGTAATATCGTAGTTTGGTGTTGAAGTAGCTGACAAGTGACCTAGCTACTCTTGACACAGCAACTAAAGCAATTGTTCATGTTGATAGGGGAGGAAATCTCAAACCTCGCATCAGCAACGCAAAGCGGTTTCCCTGCACAGCTCCTTCTGAGAACATAGACCAGTATTCTGAATTGATGGTAAGTGGTTTTGAAACACCCTGCGAAAATGTAGTGCTCAGTCCCACTGCATTATGTGTTTGTATAACCGTAGTGATTTTGAGGGGAAAATTTGCCACCTTTTATGTGGACGTCCAATCTGTGTTGATGGTAAATCTAGTTGACTGGTTCTGGAGGGTCCCTTTCCTCTCATGCAGCCACAGCCACTCTCCGCTGCGTTTCCAACCATCCATGTTCATCTGCTTACCCGGGGCCAGGTCACGGGGGCAGCAGGGTGAGCGAGATACTCCACACATCCCTCTCCCCTCAGTAACTTTTTCCATCACCTCCTGGAGGATCCCGAGGTGTTCCCCAGGCCTGATGACTTATATAATTTTCCAGCGTGTTCTGAATCTACCCTGGGGCCTCCTACCAGTTGGACGTGCCCGGAAATCGTCTAACGGGAATCACCCATGAGTCATCCTGATCAGATGCCTGAACCACCTCAACTGACCCCTTGTTAACAGAAGGAGCAGCAGCTCTACTCCAAGCTCCCTCTGGATGTCTGAGCTCCTTCCCCTAACTCTAAGGCTGAGCCCAGGGACCCTATGGTGGAAACTCATTTTGGCTGCTTGTATCCGTGGTCTTATTCTTTCTGTCACTACCCAAAGCTCATGACCATAGGTGAGGGTTTGGAAGTAGATGGATGCATTACTGCTGATGCTGCGCCAAACCGCCGATCCAACTCATGCTCTATTTTACCCTCACTGGTGAACAAGACCCTGAGACACTTGAACTCCTTCACTTGGGACAGGAGCTCTCCCCCAACCCAGAGGAGGGAATCCATCTCACATAAATACAGCTGAATGTCTGAGTCAGCTGAAACACAACATCCTCTGCACTCATATTTTGGGTTACTCTTTTCATTGTTAGAAGCATAGCGAGTTTACCCCTTCCAACTATCCAACTATGTCACTGTCATGTGAAATGATGGCGCTAGATGCAGGAAGAATAACAGATTTTGCAGCTCAGCTTTGTCAGTCAATATAGCACTCACTGAGGAATTTATTGCTTCAGTGGACTGGTGATGATGAGCAAAGAAGCACATGACACACAGGCAGGGCTAATTTTGCTTGGCTACATTACCTGTCAGGACGAGACCCACTTTGGTGACTGAAGATGACAAAGGTGACGTGAAGGTACATTTATTGAATAAACAATATTCTTAAAGGGAAATTTCGGTTTATTTCAACCTGTCTTCTATGGTCCTAAATTTGTTTCAAGTGATTAGTGACATAAAAATAATAGTTAGCATGTTAGCCATTAGCCTAGATACAGTCAGGGCGCATAGTAGCGTCAGACCTGTTAAAACGTAAGTGAACGGGCAACCTTCAAGTGCAAAGTTAGTCCACTAAACAAGCTTTTTTCCCACAAAGACCGCCTCATATCGTTAGGATAAATGTCAGAGAACATATAGAAAACGACATGTAAACGTGTTGTCTTACCTTACCGGTGTGCTGCCATGTTTGTTTACCATCTAGCTCTGCTTTCCAAAGCGCGGGCGAAATATATCTCGCCAGCTCTAGATAAAGCCCAGCTGGATACTACTCCAGGTGGAGGTGTCTCGTCCTCGGTCACATCCAGACCTTGAAAATAAGGCTGCAACCGGTCCCATTCCTTGCAACAGAGGCATTCCTCTTCTGTGGGCACTGGGGCACAGCATTCACAGGTACACCACCAATCTCCAGAGCTACGCAGCCTTGCAGCAGCCATTCCTCCTCTCTCGTCCTCTACCTGTTGTGCCTCTCTCTCTCTCCTCCTCCGTTCTTCAATTTCACGAAGCTCTTCGTCAGTGTGTTCTGGCTCAAATAAATAAGGGCGGCCATCAAACTCTGCAAAATCAAATTCCTCCTCCACAAAGTTGAAGTCTGGCAAAAAGTCAGCCATCATTCTATAAATCTTTCATAAAATAAATGAATGAACTTTTCAGGCTACTGTCCGGTTCTGCCTTCCAGCTGTTGCTGTGTGTTCTCGCGAGATTTGAGGCACGGTATGAGATCGCTGCTTGTTCTCGCGAGATGTATTTCGGCCGCGCTTTGGAAAGCAGAGCTAGATGGTAAACAAACATGGCAGCACACCGGTAAGACAACACGTTTACATGTCGTTTTCTATATGTTCTCTGACATTTATCCTAACGATATGAGGCAGTCTTTGTGGAGAAAAAGCTTGTTTAGTGGACTAACTTTGCACTTGAAGGTTGCCCGTTCACTTACGTTTTAACAGGTCTGACACTACTATGCGCCCTGGCTGTATCTAGGCTAACGGCTAACATGCTAACTATTATTTTTATGTCACTAGTCACTTGAAACAAATTTAGGACGATAGAAGACAGGTTGAAATAAACCGAAATTTCCCTTTAACTGTGTTGCAGAGAGGTGAAGTGGCTCCTACGCCAAGTTTTCTTTAACCTAAGGCTCATCTTTTAACAAAACCTGTCATCAGTGTTTATTGAGGTAAACAAACTTGAATGTTAGTTTTTTAGACGAACAGATGTCATACTTTAATTGTCCTCTTAGTAACTTCATGTTGTCTGTGTTGAAGGACTTCTTGCCAAAGGAGTATCAGTATCATATATGCAGTTACAAAGAAGTGAACGTGACCAGTGACCACACGGATTTTGAAGCCACCCTACGGATGTCCCTCAGATCAAAGGAGGAGATATTGGTGTGGCTGAAGTTAATGCCAGTTACGTGGAGAGTGGACTACACGAGGCCTACTAAGGGTTCAAAGGTCATCTTCAAAGTAGGTTTATCACTTCTTCACACAGTTGGTGTTGTGACAACATTTCTTGTCATTCATTAAATTTTCCTAATCTGCCACTTCTATCAATATGAACGTTTAAAAGTTTTATGATTCATGGGGCATCGGTGGCTTAGTGGTAGAGCAAGCGCCCCATGTACAAGGCTGTTGCCGCAGCGGCCCGGGTTCGAGTCCAGCCTATTGCCCTTTGCTGCATGTCTCTCTCTCTCTCTCTGCCCCTTCATGCTTCACTGTCCTGTCAATTGAAGGCAAAAAATATCTTTAAAAAAAAAAAAAAAAGTTTTATGATTCGTATCCATAGTGGACAGTTTTGGTGACTGTCATCCTGCATCATCACGACCCACGTGGAGAAATCAGATTCTCCTGAACATGCTTCACAATCAGCAGATGGATTTAGTTGTTAATCTTTTAAAATCATGCTATAATCACATCTCTGCTCTCTTAAAATCCTGTTTGCAGTTGGTTTGCTTTCACAAAACAAAAGAAATGCAACAGAGTCTGCTTGGAAGCAGACTGACACACACCTTCTTAAGCAGTCTCAATTAGGTTGTTTTGGTCTTTGGTCTGTCTCTCCCATTAGTGCTAGCTTCACAGCGGAGTGTTCAGGCCCAGTCTAAACAATGCAGCTTAGCTGGCTTATTCAGCGCCAGCTGCATGTGTAAGATATAACAGCTGTGGATGAGAATGAAGGTGACTGCTGGAAGTTAATGATGTCATATTTAAGTCAATATTCTGATTGTTCAAGTTGTTTGTTATATTTCTATCAAACACATTTTGAGAGGATCTAAATCACTGTTTTATTCTCAGTTCTTTTCAGTTTGGCGCTGGTGAATTTCCTTTGGCTCAAACCTTTCGGAAGGTGCCAAAAATTCCTCTATGCCTATCTATCCAACTTGACTGTGGACTGTCTGTACTTCCTCTTATCATTTTTATGCCTCAGCGCCAGTGATAGCCACAGTCGGAGGCATTATGTTTTGGGTTGTGCGTCCATCTGAACATCTGTACATACATATGTATGTCGCATTGTCATGAATGCGATATCTCAAGAACGTCTTCAGGGAATTTTCTTCAAATTTGGCAAAAAACATTTACTTGGATCACTGTGGCCTCATAAAACATGTTTTCTTCATCATGACTCAAAAATTCTAATTCAGTTTTCCGTAATAATTTAGACAGAATACCGGTGCCAGCATAACACCAGGCCCAGGGCGACACGAAAGAGTAACGGGACGTCCAAAAATACAGATTGCCCTGCAAAACTCAAAGTTGCCATTGCACGCACTGAGATCTCCTTGGGACGGCCGAGCAGGTTAAACTAACCCTACTTCATATTCTATGCAATGCTTGTGTTCATGTGATAATACATGTCTGTATAAATCAGTTTAACAGAATGATTGTTGCTCTTTTCCATCCAGAAGTACCGATCCCCACATTCCGACCTACCCCACACTAGTGGACATCGTGAATGTTCACAACCACAACATTCATGCGCCGGATGCTCTGCGTCACCGGGATGTGGGCAGCAAGGCTGTGGAGCAGCTGACAGAGTTGTTTAAAGCAGGGCGCTCACCATCCTCTGCACTGAATGTTCTTAAACATGATCTGCAAGTTCAGTTCGGGAATGATTACGTCAGTGCTTCAGCAGACCGCTCCATCTGTCCTGACCTGCAGTTCTGCTATAGGTATTTATCATGACTGGTTATTCATACTATGTTTATATCAAACAGTATTTCAGATCTGAGTTAATTATGCTGTTAATGTCATGTGTTTCAGACTTTACTATAAGATATTCCATAAGGAATACATATGCAGTGCACAGGATGATGTCCACGTCCATGAGGGCTTCCTGAAGCCTCTTCAGGATCAGGATTGTTCAATTAAAGTATCTGGTGGGTCACATCTCACTTCAGATCTTAGCAGTTGTGCTCCAGAAACACCCATGGAAGCTGTTGAGGAGCTTGAGGCTGATGAAACACTGGAAGGTTAGTTCAACTAAAATAGATTCACAATTATGCATGTGAGTATATGGCTTGCTGATTAAAACTAAGGGTTAATCCTTTGCCCTGTTGGACATTTAAGTTTTTTTTTTTGTTTCCAGCTAGAGTCAGCACACAGGAGTGGGACTCCATGAGCCAGGAATTTGCAGCAATGGTGCAGAGCAGCAAAGAATTTCAGGTGGCCGGATCAGCTTTCTTAAAGGCCTTCAACAGGCTGAAGCGAAATCCCTCCATGATGCAGGCGGCAATGCACATGTTCGGCCGCTGTGGTGCCAACAACCTGGCTTTGAAACAGTCACAAGCTCTACGGCGGGCCGCTGACCGTAACTCTGTGGCCAGCCAAAGGGTAAAGCTCAGGGGTAGACGTCAACTTGGTGCGGGGAAAAACAAGGGAGCAACCATGGACCATCGCTACAGCAACCCAAAAGGAGCGAAGTCTGGGACTCAAAGCTTATCAAGCTGTAGAGGTGTATCGCAGCAACCCAGAATATTGCATGCTCCGTCACAGTGCCCCTCACCTTCCTCTCCTCTCCTTAGAGGCTGGACACATGACCACTGCGCCCCTTATCAAGCCCC
The DNA here is from genome assembly GCF_011397635.1 of Epinephelus fuscoguttatus. NCBI lineage: Eukaryota > Metazoa > Chordata > Actinopteri > Perciformes > Serranidae > Epinephelus > Epinephelus fuscoguttatus. Next base: position 39,861,405 of record NC_064761.1, read on the forward strand.
CTCCCCGTAAAGGCTGGACGCCCAAGGCACGTCTGGTACCTCAGGAATTTTGGTCTGAGTGGCGTGTGTGTGTGTGTTTGTACAACATAAAACATGTCTGTAGTTGATCATACTTCAACTCTTGTTTGTACCAACTGTGTGTATAAGCACCATGCCGGTGTCATTGCCTGCACTGTGATGGGTTGAAGGAATAATGTGACTGCAACCAGTGTTGTGCTGAATGTTGTGCTATGGTACTCTGTTGTACTGTTGTACAACAGTACATAGTGCTGTTTGGGTGCCTTGCTTTATCTGTATTTTATATATATATATATATATATATATATATATATATATAGTATATATTTAAACTCCAAAGCTAAGGTGTTCAGAGGCCACTGGCAAACCGTGGGGGAACTGGATTCAGAGTATCATCCAGAGCCGTGAGCCTACGCTGGCCTGGGTAGCTGAGAAAGGGCAAAAGAGCTGCACCTTTTACTACATTTATATATTAATTATGATTTTAATTTTTGTAAAAAAAAAATTAATTTGAACACTTTTGGATTAGTCCTGTCTCCTATGCATCAGTTGCTCTTCAGTTCCTGCCTGGATCATCTCTACTATAGTGTGGCCTAGTAGGTGGGCGGCTGTGGCACAGCGGGTTGTTCACTAATCGAAACATCAGTGGTTAACCTGCAGACCGCATGTTGTAGTATCCTTGAGCAAGATACTGAACCCCAAATTGCTCCTGGTGGCTGTTCCATCGGTGTGTGAGTGTGTTAAAAACTGAGTAGCAGGTGGCACCTTGTATAGTAGCCTCGGCCACAAGTGTATAAATGTGTGTGTGAATGGGAGAATGTGACTTGTGTAAAAAGCACTGAGTTTCAGAAGACTAGAACAAGTGACTTATACAAGTGCAGGTCCATCCGTTTACCATCTAGTATGTGCCCCCAGGATGTACGAGATGTCCCTCACCTCTGCTTTAATTTTCTAGTTGGTCTTTATTATGAAATAAGAAAGATCTGATTAGTCAATTAACTAAATTTGCACAAATACTTATGAGGGGCATATGTGAAGATAATAAGTATTTTTTTTTTCCCTAGATAAAATAAATGTTATTTTAACAGATGTGCTTTAAAATAACTTGACCTATTTTGTTATCGTACACAGTTATCTAACCTTTTGTTGTCCTTGATAGTAACATATGGTTCAAGATTGAATGTAAAATGTTCATTGAATAATGGTTAGGAATTCACAATTTGCAGAGAATCAAGTGTTATATGAAACAGGAGTTAAACTGTGTAGAGTTAAGTTAAGTTCAACCCATCCATCCATCCATCTTCATCCACTTATCCAGGGCCGGGTTGCAGTGGCAGCAGGCCAAGCAAAGCACACCAGACATCCCTCTCCCCAGCAACACTTTCCAGCTCCTCCTGGGGGAACGCAAGGTGTTCCCAGGCCAGATGACATATGTAATCCCTCCAAGGTGTCCTGGGTCTGCCACGGGGCCTCCTACCAGTGGGATGTTCCCGGAACACCTCCAGCAGGAGGCGCCCAGGAGGATCCTGATCAGATGCCCGAACCACCTCAACTGACCCCTTTTGACGCGAAGGAGCAGCGGCTCTACTCCGAGCTCCCTCCAGATGTCTGAGCCCCTCACCCTATCTCTAAGGCTGAGCCCAGACACCCCACAGAGGAATCTCATTCTTTCGGTCACTATCCAGAGCTCATCACCATAGGTGAGGGTTGGGACGTAGATGGACCAGTAAATTGAAAGCTTTGCTTTCTGGCTCAGCTCCCTCTTCACCACGACGGACTGGCGCAGCGCCCGCATCACTACAGAAGCAGCACCGACCCGCCGATCCATCTCACGCTCCATTCTACCCTCACCCGTGAACAAGACCCCAAGATACTTTTTTTAATATAAATTTAGATTTGTATATATAAAATTTTGCCATTGCTAGAATTGTAATAATCAGCAGATTTCTAGTTTCAGTTTCCACACCACACATTACATCTACATGTGATTGGAGTTTAACAGATCAATTATTTTTTTCTTAAACTAAACAATTCTTCCATTTGTTTACAATATCGTCAGGAATTGATTCCATCATTTTACATTGTTTTACAACAAATTCCTGAAATACTGCCCTTTATGTGTATTGAATCTATGAAATGAGTTTGCCTTTCTGAACTGAATTAATTAAATGATCTTTTCCATGATATTATAATTTATTGAGCTGCACCTGTAGAGCCTTCAGGCTGAAACGTTAAGACATTCATGAGTGAGAAACTGCAGAAAATGTGCACTTGTTTGTTCAGTTTACTTACAGAAATACATAGAATGTCAAGTACATTACTTGTGCAAAATTGCACAATCTCAAAACAAAATTTAGCCTTAAGAAGTGTAAAGTAAATAAAAGATGTGAGAGAGAATCAATCAATTGTACAAAAATAAGACTCGCTATGAAAAATGTAATTTACAACAGCTGAGGAATAAACATGTTCATGTTAAGTTCATCAGAAGGAGGATATGGTGATATGGCCACAATTTCAAACTTCATATCTCTGTTTCTTGACAAGAGGTCCATTTTGGTAGTTTGAGAGGAGACATGCGACTGTGAAGAGCTGGTTTATGCTCCCTGCGATGGAGAGAGGGATAGTGGTATCAAAGAGTTTATTTTCTTTAACTCTTCGGATCATCCTCTCGACGTGCACTCTCAAACGAGCAATGGACTGCGTTTTCGGAACATCCACCTCCGGCATTTGCGTCTTCTTGGAGAGGAAGGCAGGACAATGAACAGTCCCAGGTACAAGGTCATCCACCATGAAGCCCTTATCAACCATGATGGCCATGTCAGGTGTTAAGAGTGATGTAATCCCTGACTGACGAAACACCTCCTTGTCGCTCATGGAACCCTCAAAGAGTGCTGACACAAAAGTCAGGGCTCCGTGAGGGGACATTCCCACCATGGCCTTGAAGGTGCGGTGGGACTTGTAGTTGGAGAAGTCTTCACTCTGAGGGAGCAGGGATGAAGGAGTTTGACACCGTAGCTCTGTGCAGTCAAGGACTACTTGTGTGTCGCTGTAGCTGCCATGAAAGACACGCGGAAGACTGGCCTTCACAGCTGCTGGAGACATCCATGTACAGACCGAGCCCAGTAGGCTGTAGAGGAAGTTGGCCCAGGTCACGATGACTCGGCTGACTGTGGCTCGGTGGATGTTAAATCTATGGCCCAGCTCCCTCTGGGTACAGCCGGTGGATAGGTATGTCAGGAAGAGGAAGAGTTCATCTATCGGCAGCAGTTTCTGGGGGAGAAATGTTTAATGAGTGTTAGTTCAAAATCATCATTTTCAATTTTGTGTGTGTGTCTTTGTCTTTGTTTTTGTCTTTGTGTGTGTGTGTGTGTGTGTGTGTGTGTGTGTGTGGTTGGGGGGAGGGGTACCTACAGTCGGTCTGGTTAAGGGGCTTTCAGTTGTTGTGCTAGTGGCATAGGTTTTCCTTGCTCTGGTGGTGACCCTAACCAGTTTGGCTGTAGCTGCACTGATCAGGTTCCAAAACGCCATCAGATGCTCATATGAGGGGAATCTAAAATATAGATACAGTATTACAGCTGAATTAGTTATCATACAAGTTCGACATTACAATAAGAAGACAGAGAGAAAATAGTAAAACAGACAATAGATGCAACCACTTGGTAACGTCAAACGTTGATCTTCCAACTATTAACTTAGCTTGACAGATTTGTTGTAGATATCTTACCTGGTGTAAAATCTGATGTCCTCTGGTGACGAAGCAAACCGCTCGAGTCCAAATGATTTCTCCATGTGGAGTGTGTGGAGCTGCTGTCTCAGCGCCTCGATTTCCTCACGCATTTTTTCATACCGCTCCCGGTTGACACACACCACGCGACAGGCTCCGTAGTCGTGGTCCTCGAGCATTGGGACCATCTCCTCCTCGGTCTCCATTGGGCTTGGATCCGGACTTGATGTCGGTCGAGTCCCGGCCCCTGTCTTGCTGGTAGCGTAATTGTTCCATGCAAACAATGTTGGCACGGCGCTTGCAGCTAAAACCCGTCTACCATTAACAGTAACACGAATGTGGAATTTTTCGAAATGTCGGCCGCATACCTTCGTATGCGGAGTTACGGTAAATCCCGTCCTGCGAATCTGTTGCAGCCACTCCTCACGCAGTCCGTTTTGTTTCGGGAAGCGGTGGAAGCTGAGTTCGCTGTTATAGCGACTTGAAGCGGTACAAAGTGGCACACAGCAGTGCTCATTAGAGCCACCCGTCGTTCTCTGAAACTTAAAAGCATCCCTGACATTATATTTCTTCCTTTTTTGTACAGTTACAGCTCCCACGTCTTCATATTGACTCATTTTACCGCCGTAGTGACTGGAGTGGGAACTGAACCGGAAACTGCAGTGCCGCTCACTGGCGAAAATCGGAAGTACGTCATGGGGCTTGTTTTTTTTTTAATGAACTTTATTTGAAATGAATTAGTGGTTGATTCAAAATCAAATAAGTACTGTATTGTATTTTTATACAGTGGTGTTATGATATTGACTTGGTTTGGAAATAAGTCATTGGTCAACGTCACAGTCAGTAGTACCTAGCATCCAATTACAACCACGCGTTGAAGTAACATACTAGCCAATCACAGCACAGTAAGGCGGGACATCCTGCAAAAGGGATGGTTTGTGCTTTTTTTCCACGGTAGGTTGAAGAGTAGTTTATCTCGTTACTAGGCAGCGATAACGGCGCTGGTTTGCTAACTATTGACCACAGTCTTAGATATTTTATACAGTCTATGATATTGGGAGAGGAATAAGTCTCTCGGAAAATTACAGATTTAGGCACAAGCGACACGAGCGCAGAGATGCTTACACTGTAGGACGTTAACATTAGCCGGGTAATACAGACTTACGGTTAACGTTAGCTAAACAACAGTGCTCACAGCCCTGACCTGCCTTTCTGTACTTTATTGTACAGAAAACTATCCTCGCCACCCTGGCCTCCTCGAGGTAACCTAGTTTATCCCTTATTGTTTCCTACAATTAACCACTTCCCTGTAACCTTAGTTAGCTACACGTCTAAGCTAGCGTTAACAGTTACCTGTGTTTGTTTTAAAATGACCGCCTCTATTTCTGTTTTAGTGACATCCGAGAAAAGCTGCGCAAGAAGCGACGTGCTTTACAAGACACTTTGGTAAAAAACAAAAATGAGGACGACATTCAGGTAAAGTTACAAACGCTATCTCGTTAAATAGTGTTATTACAGAGGTGTTGTGTCTGTGGACTGGCAGAAGCCACACAGAGTTCATACAGCACAAAGTGAACAAGAACCCTCCTTGACAAGACTCAGCATGACCTGGAGGAATGTCTTACTTAGTCTATACACACTTAAAAGTCAGGAACACAGATAAAAGAGCTTCTTTAGTAAATCTAATTATACTTGATAGGCTCTGGTTCCGTCTACCAGTTTGAAAGAGGAGAAACTTCAAACTACAGTGAAGGTTGGTGTGTGTTTTGTAGCTTAGCCTGTAGGCTGTAGTTGCCCTCCTGTGTGTGCTTCTGGCTGCTTAACACCAATCTTATTCTCTCTTCCCTGTGCCAATGAACACTTTTCAAGTTGTGCTTAATAGCAGTGTGGATAGAAGTACAGTTTGCATTTGCAGTCTTGCTGTTGGTCTCAGTTGCATACCTGTGTTGCACCAGGAACCTCAAAGCAGCGAGGAAGACCCAGGGGAGACACTGAAACGCACGTTAAGGGCTCAGAGACAGAGGCGGAAGAAAAGGGTACTTATCATCCTCTTGCACCCTTTAATGCTATTTATTACTGTTTCATTGTACTCACTTAACAGTGTATGTATACATACTGTTCCATCTCTTGGCATATATTAGCTGCTTGACCAGTCTTCAGCTCAGGAGTCCCATGATGATGATGTGGAGGAGATCTCCACCGTTCAGCCCCACAGTGAAGATGAGGGATCGGCTGAAAAGGCAGCTGACCCAGCGGTTTTGTCAAGACCTCCAACTGGATCTCAGAGAAGTTAGTGTCCATGTTCTCTCTAAACTTGCCCCTCACCCTCTATGCTTTTTGGCTGATCAGAGCTGGATGTCATTTTGAAAAAGTCCAGTTGCAGTAACAAAACTGTGCTGCATGATCCTTTATTGTCAACATTTAAAGAACACTTCTTTTTCCATGTAACAAAATGACCTAACTTCTCAAAATAAAATGACTAAAAAAATTGGCAATATCCAAGCAGCCGGTGCCAGAATTTGATTTGGGATAGTCAGTGTCAGTAGCAATACAACACTAAATAATACATGTGATTATTGTTTCATGATGTGCTTTGTCTTCTAGGTGTCTCCTCAAGACTTCAGCATACTCCCAGCTCTCAGCATTTAGACAGCTTTGTGACACGGCGCTTGGAAGAGAAACTGAGAGCAGCCAGAGTAAACTGAGTTGTTGTTTTTACACACACACACACACACACACACTAGCCTGTATTTAGATAATATAATGAAAGATATCCAATTCCAAAACAAAGCACTCATAACTGCAAATCCCGGATGAAATATTTTGATGTATAAGTATGGTCTCTTGTGTTTCAGTCTAAAGGTGAGAGCCTTCAGCAGGAGGAGGCCTCTCTCGAGCCAGCCAGTCGCCTTCAGAGCCTCAGAGATAGAGACACTGTAACAAGGTTTGACCGAGAGGTTAGCATCTATTTCAATTTTGGTCACACAGCGTCCTTTCACCATGACTGTACCCATCACAGTGGAGGTTTAACCCACAGTGTTTTACAGGTTGATCCAGACAGAGCTGGAGGACACGATGACCCTCTTGCACTCAGCACCAGGGTGAAGTTCAGAGAAGCAGCAAGACAAGTAAGGCTGAAGACAACATTGCAGTCATTTTAAGAATAAAGTATTTCTTTTGTATTTATTTATTTGTTTTGTGCAAATACAGACAGGAAAAGGCCTACCGACTGCTGAGGAGGCATACAACTTCTTTACACTCAACTTTGAGCCAGATCCACCAGATGGGACTGAGAAGAAGAACAAGAAAAAAGAAAAACAGAAAAAAACAGCTGAGGAGGGCAGAGATGAAGAAGGAGAGGACGAAGCTGAGGAGCAGGAAGATGCTGAAGCAGATGATCAAGATGAAAATGAAGACCAGGTAAACACCAACAATGATATTGTAAGAAATCACCTGTGTGTATCCTGATTATTTCCACGTGTTCCGCAGCTGCAGTTGCATAAAACTGAGTAGATTCTAAACGCCTCATATTCTTTGTTCCACCTTAGAGTGAAGAAGTTCCTCTTGTACGAGATGAAGAGGATTTATTTGTCATTGAGCAGTCACCACAGGACTTCCTGGAAGTGAGGAAAGCAGTGTATGTTGGGTACCAAAAACGTGTTCTGCAAGAGAGTGAGCGCCTTTTTACACCAAGTTTTCGAACAGGTATTTTGTAATGTAGAAAACCACCTGATCCACACCCACACTGCTGAGAATGTGAACTATCTTTAAAATCTTTTAACTGACTTTATCTTTCATTGACACAGTCCCAACCTCAAGTAAACTGCCTGAGAACACGAAGCCCCGTTATCTGGAGGATGAGGGTCTGTATGTAGGGGAGAGGCCTCCTGTATCCCTGACCAATGAGAACATTCTGGAGAACCGCATTTTGAAAGCAGACGGGGTAATTTCAACCAACATGCCAGACAGTTCAACAGTGTCCATGCCCCTAAATCCATGAGTTCTTTAATTAATATATCTTTTTAAATTCTTCATTAAGGGAAAGAAGTGGTTTGGAGATGACGGCAGGATCATGGCTCTGCCTGACCCCATAAAGGAATCATCCACCAGACCGCCTCTCTTCCACATGGAGGAAGACCTGGACCCTGCACTGCAAACTGTGTACAGGAAGGTCAGACACACGCCCACTCTCACTTCGATCACTCCGTTCATTTGCCACATCTAACGCACCGTGCACATTCATACACTGAAAATGTGGTGGCACCCTCACACTTGAGAGTTCTCTAACCTTTTTGCCATTTTGAAAAAAAGCAAAAGGGCAGTATGGCATTTGGTACAAAGGAGCAGGGAGGGGGGAGGCGTTTGTCATCAGGGAATAGAGCAGAGGTGGAGGATGACACATCAGTGATATCATCTCAGCAGACAATATACAGCTGGATCAAAACTCCAGCTGGGCATTGTGGGCGTTAAAAGAAGCTGTGAAGTCACCTTTTGAAGAAGTGCTACAATGGAAATTGAATTTTAGATTTTATATGCTTTTCCCTTAAAAGAATACTTCACCCACAAGATGACCATTTGTATATCAGTTTTCACTGTGTGTTACCTTGAATTTGTGAAGAAAACTGTTTTTCTTGCATGCCCTCAAATGGAGAGTGTAAAAAAGGTGAACATATCAAAACATCCTTTTACAAACTCTTAACACAGCACCTGCAGTCCGAGGTCCCAATCCAAGTCTCATTTATCCGAAAGCTCAGTAATTCTCAAATGCTTGCATTTTTTTACTAACACATTAAAATATAAAACACTTCTGCCTACAAGTAGCGCGCCCCTAGTTTGCCTCAGCGCATGTGAGTATGAGCTCCACTCGAGCAGAGTTCGAATGCACACACATGCTCAAGCACACTACTCAGCTGAGCATGAGACTGTTTGCACAAACATCCTAAACACAGCAAAATAACAAAACAAATGTCAGATGGCAGGGTCTCTATGGATAAAAACACTGACACGCACTTCTAGTACAGTGGTTCCGGTCCAAAAGTGGGTCACGGGTCCATTCTGAATGGACCACAAGTGATTCGTGAACGTGTGAAGTTTGTAAAAAAACACATCATTTTGAAGTACAGTGAATTTCCAGCACAGAGTTTTCATTTTGATGTGCATTTCCTGTTGTAGAGTGAGTGACTAACGGACAGATACTTAACAGAGACAGCAAACTAGCTCGACAACGTGGCCACACAAAAGTATGATGCTTAGCATATTAAACTGTGTGGACCTTGCACCATTGAAGAGGAAATCTGGACCCCGTGGCTGGACCAATTGGAAATCACTGTTAATTAAATTTAAAAGGGTTTACTTTTGTATGAGTCTATACATAGTTTTTTAGGAAAATGCTGCATAGTATTCCTTTTATCGGCAGACATGAAGAAGTTTATTTCGTGCTGAATTCTGTGTAAATATTAATTTTCATGTCCAAACACTACAGAGTTATGGAAGAACCTCCACAGATGGTTATCTAATAATAATAACAATCTCTTCTTCTTGACGGGACTGATAAGAATGATATTGCATGTCTGATACTGTCAAGATAAATACTGAAATAACATTCAAGCAAAGATTTTAAGAAATGTTCTGCATCCTTAAAAATCTTATCAGAAACCGAAACCATCAAAACAATATCATGTTATCTCTTTTATGTACAGTAGACCTGTGTGCTTCTACATAACTCAGTTTAATTGCTTTAATAAAACTGTAATACTGTATATTTGATCATTTCTATTTGTTGGTGACTTTTACCTTGAGGGATGTGAGGGATGAAAGGACAGAGTGATTCGTATGCTGTGCACAATATTACTAGTACAACAAAATAAAATCTACCACAAATTACACATTTAAACAGCTCCCAAATACAAAAATGTCCCCTGGGATCTATATATATAAATCAACAGGTAATTTCCTCTTTTAGTAAAATCCTAAAAGATTGAGTTGTTTTTTTTCCCACCTGGACCTTTATGCTCTGCCATTTCTCCTCTAATCAGCTGTTATGATACCACAACTATCACACATTCACATATACGTAGTTTTTTGTTGAGCTGCGGGCGTCCCGTAGGTTTACATTACCAAAGGTTTATGACAAAATCACTTGACGACACATCGCTAAAGAGGAGAGGGAGAGATGCTGTGCTGCTGCCAGAGGAGCCGCTGAATGAGTTCCCTCTGAGCAGTAAGTCGCTAAAAGTGTCCGAGAAGTCCAGGGCTGTTCATAAAACATTCAGGACGCCACAGTTTATTCCACACTACTGAAGCTGCTCCTCTTTTTGCGGAGCACTGCGGAGTCTGTAATAATTTTGCTTTCAGCCATGCTTGTTGTTGCTGTGGGTAACAGTATGACGTCAATATGTCAACAAGCCGAAATACTGCAGGTATCACGATATGAATTTGAACGAGGTGATGCGGCACACCCCTGCTTAGTCTCTCACACAGACGCCGATGATGTCAGCACGCTGGCTGACTCTGTCGTCTGTGGACATTCCCGTGAAAGTTGTAGTAGAACTAGTGCTGGCTCCCAGCGGCAGTGATGTGATTGGATCCAAATACGTGTACTTCCGTACTTCCTCGACCAACGGCTGATTAGCTTTGCCTTACACCCGCCTACACTAGAATTGCTGTTCCCCGAATTGTTGTCCGTAGTACAACAGAAAAGGAAGTGTTCAGTGCAAGAAGAGATTAAAATGGATATGATTTCATTTGATTCAGCTATATTGCAGAGCTGCAATGTCTCTGTTACATGGAACACACGTGCTGCACCTATGGCAATGCCATCACGTGGTCTGGATATCCCCGCCCATTTCTATTACAAAACGAAAGACGAATGTCCCCAGACTCCCATTCCGAAGTAAGGGAGGCTGGTCACGCGAGATTAACCCCTACTGTGCAGATTGTGATGTCCCATGAGGCAAATTTGTGATTTGCAAAATTGGGTTGTATAAATAATATTGACTTGACTTGACCATATATTTTAATTGTATTGTATTCTTTTTTTATGAAAAGTGCTATATAAATAAAGTTTGATTGATTGATTGTTGGATAATTCGCGTGAACCCAATTATTGAATTACAAATGGTGGTTAGGTGTGTGTTACAGCTCAGTGACAAATTCTGAGCACTCAGACTGCATTGTCCATCTGTATCCTTATGTAAAGCAGCTTGTTCCGGACGTTATTCACACTTCTAAATGTCTGACCATATAGGCAAAATATGATAAATAAGGGAACCCTGAAAAAACTGTCAATGCAGGTTTCACTCAGATCTGGTTCACTGGTTGAGACTATCTGAGTTGGAAACCCCCAAAGAACCCTTGTCTTCACATGTTTTTTTTTTACTCTGGAGACAGGCACAGCTGCCACATTTGATCACTGTGAAAACAGAGCTTCCATTGTAGTTCAATTGAGTGTTTATTTTACATCGTTGTCATGCATGACTTTTCATTACAGCACTCCCTGATGGCCTGGCCAACTATTTCACGCTTCCTTTACACTTGCACTCGTACTTAGATACGCTCAAGCAAACGACAAGCACCGAGTATGTTTCATCGTGATTGTTATTTTCCAGACGTTGCATGATGGATGATGTTGTTGTCTCCTCCAGGCCCTGAAGTCCAAGTATGCAAATTTGTATATCTCTGGTGCAGCGGACCCTGAGGGGGACTACCAGCTTGATGTTGATGTCGCTGGGCTGATCTTCTCTCATCACCCACTTTTCAGTCGTGAACATGTACTGGGGGCCCGTCTGGCTCAGCTGTATGATCAGTACCTCACCAGGCAGCGCAATAATCTCACAGGACACCTGACTGACAAGGTAAACTTTACTGAATAGTGAAGCAGTTACAAAGACGCTGAAATGTCCTTGCAGTCCTGAATAGGTCCTGAAATTTCCCTTATTATTCAAATAAGCCACAGATAAAGTTTATATCATGTGTTTTCTGTGTGTGCTGTAGTTGAATGGACTAAGAAGTGCACTGCGAAATATGCTTGAGGTCCATGGTGGGGAGAACCTCACTCAAGCCATGCAGCAGAGGATAGCAGAGTACAGTCGGGAGGTTAGGTGAGTTTTCCAGATTGAGCTCCATTCAAGTCCTGTTCAAACCAATATTCTGTGGCACCACGACAGACAAGAAATATTCCTGCTGTGTGTTTTTCCCCTGGATATCACAGGAACACTCGGCAGCTACGAGACACTGAACAGGAGAAAGACAGGACTCTGCTGAAAAGCATAGTGAAAGTGTGGAAGGAGATGAAGGCCCTGAGAGACTTTCAGAAGTTCACCAACACACCCTATAAGCTCTACCTCAGGAGGTAAATCTCTCTACACAATTTTGCTGGTGCTGCTCCATCGAACTTAAATGAAATACTGTGTTCCTGTCTTGTTTAAAGGGAATTGGTTGGTAATAAAAATCTTACTACACATTCACACCTCCCTCTTGTTGAATAATGTATATCTTCACATTATAGTGTTCCACAGATGCTTGCACCCTTGTCATTAATATGCTGTGTGTGTGGTTTCTTTTCTCAACCTTGCTCCAGAGAGAATGTGGACCGGGTAACAGATGAGCGAGAGTATGAAGAGGATATCTGGGCAGAGATTGTGGAATTGGAGGCAGAGACTGATGAGGATTACCAGAGAAAGCTGGCCGAGTACAAGAAACAGCTGGAGGAGTGGAAACTCTGGAGAAGAAAGCAGGTACCTACTTGAGTTAAAATGAAAATTTATTGACCATGCTGACATCAGCCCATATTCATTCACTGCAGATTTATTGAAACCATGTTGCCTGATTAACTAACAATAAATTGTAGTGGAAAAAAAGGCTAAACTAGATTTAAAGTAATTTAGAGACATGTTTTGTTTTTGTTTTGTTTTTTTACCAGAAAGCACCAACAAGTTGATTTTTAAACTTTAAAATGTTCTGCTCATCATCTTTGTCATATTGGGGGGAAAAATCAAAAGACATCTAAAGCCTCCTACAGACTGTGAGAATTTAGCAATCTTATTAGTTTAGTGTAAGCTATAGTGTGCGACATGGATCTTATAAACTCGGGTACGACATCAAGTTTGATGTGACTGTCCGATGTCCAGTTCACAAGGATGCTGCGCGGATTATGACTTCTCCAACTGTGAAGCAAAACACAGAGGGTCACATTATTAAATAACCTAAAGTTTTGTGGACACTATATACTGCGGTGTGTCTGTGTGTGTGTTTGCTAGCTGCTAGGCTGCTCACCTGGCAGCTGCAACTCCGCCACTGTTTTCTTCCATGCTTTGTCCTTCTTTACGCGATCATGATAAGAACTGGAGGACGCAGCATACAGACAAGGCTTCTGATGCCACATCTCGACAAGGATTTCCTCTGTGCTGGTATCCCAGATTGCAAGACCGTGACAACAGCCATCCTTGAACTTCTCTGACGGTGTGATGTAGGACTTCCTTTTTAGAGACATGACCAAAGATATCGCCCGTGTTTCTTTCATGTTGGTCATCTTTCATGTGGGACAGGCCCAAATCTCACAGTGCCATATAAACTTACTGCTTATGCAAACTGAGCATTTTGTACTGCTGCACCTTCACATTAAAAGCATTAAACTGGTGAAACACAAACTGACTTTTATTATGGAGTAGTCACAGGGAATGCAGTGTGTTTTTCAGTGAGTCAATCAGCAGACACGAAGATGTTTATTACGTGCAGGAGTCTGCGTAAATATTATTTTTCATGTCCAAACACCACTAAGTTATGGCAGAGCCTCCACAGATGGTTATCAAATAATAAACTATCTCTTCTTCTTTATTGGGACTGATCAGAATAATATTGCATACCTGACACTGTCAAGATAAATATTGAAATAACATCATTCTATCAAAGATTTTGAGCAGTATGTTGCATCCTTAATCTTACTGGAAACAGAAACCATCAAAACAATGTCATTTTATGTACAGTAGACCTGTGTGCTTCCACAGCAGTCGCCTTTATTGCTTCATTAACTGTATCCTTCCTCTTATGTGATTGTGGGTGTGATACTGTATGCTTGATCATTTATATTTTTAGTGACTTTTTCCTCGTATGAAGTGAGGGTTGAAAGGACAGAGGGTTTTGTATGCTGTGCACAATATTAATAGTACAACAAAATAAAATGTCAATAGTGACAAATTTTGGACAAAGCATGTGTAATTTTCAAGGTAGAAAGGTCAACCTGGGCTCAAATTGAAGCTTATCAACTTGGAGGTTTTCTATGTGCAAGTGAAGCATTGATATCAAACACAAAGTGATGAGAATTTGGCAAATGGACAGTCATTTTTTGCGGGGATGTTGTGTGTGATATTTTGAAATAAAATGGCAACAAGCCCCAGAATCTTATTTTGCTACGTTCCCCTTTATGACAGGATACTCCTTGCCAAATTTCATACTTGTATAACTATTTCTGCCATCGTAGTGCCCTAATATTTGCATTTACGTCATTTTGCCAGAAATATGTCCCAAAAAAGGGGGTTGTGGGACCCCTGAGACCAAACAGCCCACAGTTGGGGGTGCTTGTTATCAATTTGTGATGGCCCAAGGTATATACAGGCTAACAGGAAATAATAATAAAAAAGGTAGCAGAAACATCATGGCTAGACCTGGCTCCCGGCCTGAGCTGCAGGTGACAAGCTGCACACCTCCAACTTAGTGATGTAACAAACTCCCTTCACTGTGCTCTGCTGTCTGCAGACTGATGCTGCGTGCACCATTATACAGAATAATAATTAAAAAGGGCCAATCAGTGCCTGACTTCTTTATTTAAAACAACAGTAGTTTGCTTTGTCTCTCAAAAAGAAAGACATCAAGATAGGCTTGTACAGTGTGTGAATATATGCATATATATTCATACATTCACATCCTGCGTTTTCAGAGAGCCAAAAAGAAGAAGCGAAAAAAGAAGAAGAAAGGCCAGCCACAGGATGACACCGAAGAAGAAGATGAAGACCAGGAGGTGAGTGAATCAGAGGGGCCCATTGAAGAAGGACCCCCGAAGCCGGAGCCTCCAGAGAAGCCAGACTTTGATTCTATAGAGCAGCGAGTCCGAGAGAAAGCCTCCAGGATACGCAGGAAACCAGGAGAATCCATCCTGATCCCTGAGCTGTCTGCATCTGGAAACATCACTGCCAGTGAACTCTGCCCCAGGTATGAAGAGAAACACAGAGGAAGGTCTGGGTTTCTTTACAAAAAGAAAAGAAGTAAGAAACAAGGGGCCGGGTCAGTGTTAACTAAGTAACTAGTTTTTAGTAAACACATTGATATCTAGAAAATAAATCTGCATATATCAGCCACTGGCAGATTTTTCACTGTTTTTTAGAAAACCAAGAAGTGTAACCCTGAGTTTAAAATGAAAGGACTTCACTGCACTGTGGAGGTTTTTTGTGGACTGTTTGTTTGCTCCTTGTCGTAGGCCTGAAATAGCTCGAAGAGAGGACGTTAAGAAGCGTTCTCATTTCATCAAGATCCTATACAATGGCAAAGAAGTCTCCCGAACAGACAGCAGACCCTTGACCTCTGATTTCACAGGGCACTTTGGCCAGATTTTCAATCTCAAGATAGTTAACTGTCCACAGAGCATCAACTTACAGGTACAGAAACATGTATCATGCCTCCACTTTGTGTAATCCACTTATCTGCTTGATAGATTACCACATGAACTGTATTCTTCTCTCATTTGTGTGTGTGTGTGTGTGTGTGTGTGTGTGTGTGTGTGTGTGTTTTCTGTGTCTCGGCAGGTGTTTGAGGAGATTGGCTCATCATGCTCCCTCCTGGCTCAAGTGTTTGTTCCAGTGCCAGAACCCTCAGTTTTGACGGGCAAGGTCCCTCTGGAGGAATTTGAGTTCAGCAGCAACCAGAGAGTGATGTTTGACCATGAGGGTGTTGGAAGTGGTAAATGCCTTCATTTGACTGTAGCTCGGACCTGAAACTCTCTCAACTGCAAATATATTCCCACTCCAAAGATAACATCTATATTTCAATGTGAATCACAGCCCTCACATTTGTTTGTTTGAGTGATCTCAGTCCCTCCTGTCTCTGGTTCTCTCTGTTTGCATCGTCAGACGTGCCCCTCTCCTTTGAGGCTGATGGCGGTAACAAACAGACCCTGCTGACCTCTGGGAAGCTGTCGTGCTGTGTTTCGTGGGGGATTGGGGAGGATGACGTACCGCTCGCCCCTCCTGTGTCTCAACAGCCTGGCGGTAAGAACAGGTAATGTCACTGAAAGGACAGCACTGGTGGGTTGTAACTTGTAAATGAATGTATTAGCCCATGAACGACATATCCTGTGTGATTTACAACACTGCTGATCATCTTCCAAAGAATGGTGTTTATATCCATGAATGCATTTTCCTAGCCTCCAGGCAGCCAGTGGTTTTAGTTTGTGTCAGCATGATATAAACTTGGCAACATGCTCAGACTTGAAGCTCAGCTAATACAGGTAATCAATCATGTTAAACTTGGATTTAATTTAGCATCAGAGGTTATGCTGCAGGCTACGTTTCTGAAAAGTCTGTTTATGATAGGGCAATGAACATATTCGAATTGAACATTTCCGTTTTTGCTTATTGTTTTTATTTTCTGACAACTTGGCTTATCAATGAATCACAAGGCTCATTCATTTTTGATGCAAATTCCTAAACATTGATGTCAGAGTTTCCTACATCTGCACCTGAACGCATTTGTCTGATGGTTCAAGTCTCTGCAAGTTTCGTAAAATATCACATTGAAATGAATCACAATAATAAGTCTAAAATCATACAGTATAGAACATGGCATCTTTGTAGTCCTTTAAATCTGTCCTTGAACATGTAACAAACAAGTCAATGGTTAATTTTACTCCTATTAATCACTCCCCTTCTTCTTATGTGTTTTAGTGGCTTGGGCCGTCTTGATGCGGTCACATATATCGGGGCATCTGGACTATATGACATGAAAAAAATTGGAGAGTGGGCCACGCAGTCTCGACTGGACCCCAACGATCCCAAAAATGCCTCCATCATGCAACTGCTGAAAGTGGGTATCGGAATCAGGGCATAAGAAAAAGGTCTCAACAACAGAGCTGCGACAATTAATCAGTTACTTGTAAACTATTCATTTAATCACCAATTAATCTGATAATAGATTAATCAGTTTGTTTTGGAAGAAAAGTTTGAATTCTCTGATTCCAGCTCCCTAAATGTAAATTTTTTTTGTTAATTTCTTACTGAATATATTTGGGTTCTGGACAAAGTAATTTGAGGGTTCATCTTGGGCTTTGGGAAACATTTTTTCACCATTTTCTGATATTTTGTCGATCAAACAACTCATCGATTAATTGAAAAAATATTCATCAGATCTATCGACTATGAAAATAATCATTAATTGCAGCCCTTCTCAATAGTCAAGGACCCCAATTTTTGCAATAAAAACGTTGCTTTGTTCTTTGTTCCTGTGGTTGCCAGGTGGCCAGTAGTGGAGAGGTAACAGCTCCAGAGTACTTCCGTCTGGAGCAGCTGCAGGAGGAGTTCAACTTTGTGACTGATGAAGAGTTGGACAGGTCCAAAAGATTTCGGCTGCTCAGGCTCAGGAACCAGGAAGTTGCAGAGTTTCGAAATTACAAGTGTGTTCCTGCCCTGGAGAGGGAGGTCACTGACAAGGTGTTCCAGGTCAGCCCTGCAGATAGTTACCAGCAGAATATTATGGACATGGCAAATGAGAATGCATTCATTATTTTCCTCTTTTGGGTAAAAATGATTTCAGGAATATGAGAAGAGACTGAAAGAGACAGAGAAAGTTGACACTAAACAACATCTGGATTCACACAGAGCCTTAGTGGCCAAATACCTCCAGAAGGTGAGCAGCCCATATGATGTAAACATGTTTTTGTTACCTCAGCCTTTAGCATGTAATAGCTCCAATCATCTGTTGTATAATCCTGGCATTTTTCCACAGATCCGAGAATCTGTCATCAACAGATTTCTTCTTGCCAAGCATCACTACCTTCTGTCTGACTTGGTGACAGAAGAGGAGATACCAAGCATCGGGTAAATACTCCACCAGGAATTAACTGACTCAATAGTCTGCCTCCCTTTTAACTCCCATCTTTCACAGCTGACATTCTTTCATGTTTGTGTTATGCCTGTTCCTGTAATTTTTTTTCTTTCTTGCCAATCACAAAATAGTGACTCAAGCATGTTTGCATGTGATCTATCATTTCTGTATATCTTACGCTTATTCCACTTGTCAAAAGAACTGAAAAATTACAAAGAGTGCCTGCTCAAGTTGTAAAGGAAAGGTTAAATAACTTGGAGTGCTTTGAAGTGTGGGATCCACAGCCAAATCAACCTATCACAGAGAGTGGCAGGACCGATATAAATCACAGGCTGATGTAAGTATGTTTCTTGGCCTGGCGCTGCTTCGGCGTATTTGATCTTGAACTCAACACGACATTCCACTGGCTGAGTAATACTGTCCTCTGGAACTGCTCAAGGCGGTGTTTTAAAGCAGGTTTCACAACATGTGGACATGATAACAGAAAATCTGAACTTAATTTCACTCTTTGATGGCATTTATACAGATATACATAATAATGTAAAACTGTCGACTCTAATCACACTGTTGGGTGTTGCTTTGCACATTTTATCATCATTGAGAGTGAATGTTATAATCTTCTCTGTTCAATTTTTCTGTTATTTTTCTGCTATGCGTTTTTAACAGTGGGGCAGGTCCAGGGTATGAGTCTCTTTCTTTTTCTCCCACCCTCTGTGTCTCTGTTTCTCCATTTCGTTTGAACCCTGAGTACCAGTACAGTAGTGTCCATAGACCCTGTGTAGTATTCAGTCCTTTCAGGATTTTGCAGCTTATTTCACTGAAACAGGTTGATTTTTTGGGGTGTTTTCTCAAAAATTAAGATGAACTTAAGTTTTTTTTCCTGCTGTATATCATCACCTCTTAATTAGTATTGTGATCATAAAATGGCAGATACCTGGAGGGACTGAGTACTGTTGGTGGTAACGATCCTGTCCCACACTTTGAAACATGTTTTTGAGCTCTCAGCGAACATTTGCATACAGTGTGATGTATGAGCACCCTGCTGGTTGTTGACTTAATGATGGCTGTTTGTGGGGAAAAAAATCAGGATTCTGGGAATGAACCTTTTCAAGCTGGCTGAACCCAAGCGGCCGCTGAAACCTCAGAGGAAAGAGAGAAAGAAGGTGACGGCTCAGAATCTGTCTGATGGAGACATTAAACTGTTGGTAAACATCATCCGGGCCTACGACATCCCCGTCCGCAGGCCCCAGAGCAGGTGAAGTGCATCCACTCAAATTCAGAATAGTGTAGTTGAAATCCTCCTTCCCCTCTTTTTATAAATAACACTTGTACAATTTAGAAGCCTGACAGACGTTGAACTTTGTCAGTGGGTTTTTATTTCAGCAAACCAGGACAGTCGTCTCAGAGCGTCATCCAGGGCAGCGATTGGCTTGTCAACCAGGTACAATACACCTTAGCTGTATTTTACAGCTGATTGGCAGCAACGTCTTAATTGGCATGTGATTTATATTGTATTTTTATGTGTTTGTTATTGGTGTGATGTAGATACAAGTGAGGCCTTTTGTGGAGGTTTCCTTCCAGCGCACAGTGCTACAGACAACCACAGCTGATGGACCAAACCCCTGCTGGAACGAGGAGCTGCAGCTACCGTTTAGGTGACAGCTGTGTACTTCATGGCTTGATCTTTGTGTTTTATGATAAATGTTTACATCTGTTTTGGCAGCTTGGTGCTATCAGCTTTATCCACTTAGATCAGGGGTAGCTTCAATATCAAAAGAGCCATTTTTGACCAAAAATGATTTACAAAAATTTATCCGGAGCTGCAAAACATATGAAGTAACACAGCCTGATAAATCTAAATTAGCCTGTCAACATTACAAATAGGTCTAACTGAGCGTTCATTAATATGTTTAGCCACCAGGGGGCACTGCAGTGAGCTATTTAGGATTATTTGGAACTTTAACTTTGCGGAGTCGGCAGTAAAAGTACACAGATCTCTTCACACACAATTAAATTCTGTTTTCTTCCAAAACTTTTCCTTTTTTGGATTTGGAATCCTTAGATAGCCAAGTTAGGGAGACTTGAGACTACTGTCGCCACCGCTACAGAGATTTGGCAAAATGTAGAGGAAAAGGCGCCAGGCTGAAGACGATGGACGCAAAAATGTTCAAACTTTTTTTGTGTGTGTGTGTGTGTGTATGGGCTACACATTTTTACAATTGAAGAATGTCAAAATCAAACCGTTATTAATTACTACATGATTTTTTTTTAGCCACTAGAGAGAGGCTAAAGAGCCGCATGTGGCTCTAGGGCCACAGGTTGCCTACACCAGACTTATATAAAGGTTGTCAAAAGTGTCGATACGTCAGTACTTTATTGATACCACTGAATAAAATAAAACAATGTCCTTGAATTATAGATTCGATTGTATTGAAAGCACTGAAGCTTTAAAAAAAGAAAGAAACATATGTACAATCAGAGTTTCAACCCAAGGCTGCACAGATTAAACAACAAGGAAGAAAATCACCTCATCCTCAAGTAAGTGTAGAAAAGTAAAACTCCTCTTCCTCTTCTCTACAGCGCCCCAAATGGTGACTACAGTGCTGCAGTCTTGCAGTCAGTCAGAGACGAAGTCTTCATCAACATATTTGATGAGGTGGTTTATGAAACTGGAGTGGTGAGTAAAACGTTCTCTCACATCTCACTCGCAGTAATTATATCAGAACATAACTGTAATATTTGTTCTTTGCTCCTCAGAGTGACAAAGACAGAGGGAAATCAATACACACCTGGGTAGAGAAGCATTGGCTGGGTTCTGTCAGGATTCCTTTCAGCACCATTTATTCTCAGTCCAAGGTGACAGTCTTTGTTGTTGTGGATTTATTAACAGGCCTGACTGTCTGAACTCCTGACTGATTTTATTTTTTTTTTTTTTTAATTCAATTGCACAGATTGATGGAACATTCAAGGTGAATACACCAGCAGTGTTACTGGGGTACAGTAAGGAGCGGAGCCATGGCACTAACACTGGTTATGACACTATGAGGAGCCTGAGCGAGGGAGCATTTATCACACTCTTCATCACCATTGAACCTCAGCTGGTGCCTGGAGAGTCCATCAGGGAAAAGGTAAGTCATGTTTAAGTGCCAGAGTACACAAGTCGAAAATAGCTGTGCTTGCTTTTTTTTTTTAAAAAAATTCCTGTATTGTGAGATCACGAGAATTTTTTAGCTCGAGATAAAAAGATAATTAATTAGCTAGCTTGACGACATGGCCAAATGCAAGTAGGACTCTGAATGTATTAAACTGTGTGGACCTTGAACTAATGACTAAGGAGAGAAAGTTCTAACACAGTTATGAATGACTTATGAATCCTCTCAATAGCTGTGACAGTGATCTTAAAGGCTGGAATCAGATGTAATCAGATGAACCAGACACTCATTTTCAAGATCTCCATAATTAATCCCTGATCTGTTCTTTTCTTGTTATAAATGATCTTGTTATTTCAAGAAATCTGCCTCTAGTTTTCCCAAGAGTTCCCATAAATCAACCTGTTATCACCACAAAACAAGTTCTGTTATTTCGAGATAAGGATGAAATGATATAATTAAGTGCAAGCACAGCTGTTCTCAGCTTCCATACCAAAGTAGAGGATTGCTCCTGTCTGCTTCGTAGTGCCCAGCCTGCATCATCATCATGTGGTAGTTTGTCTTACTTCATGTGTGTCTTCAAATACATCCGTTTCACTTCATTTGAGTGTCTATATCAGTATTCTATCATTTATGTTCACATGTTGTCCATGCTGTGCTAAGTTGGTGTAAATGCATTAATTTGTTCTTATGCTTGTCGTCCTTTTGTCATTACTTGCTTTTGCTCTGCTACATGTGCTAGATTAAGGAGTTGAAGGTAACTCATTCAGTCACCCATCCATGATCACATCATTTTTAAGTCATATTGATTCATTTCCATAGCGCCGGGCCAATATTCCTCTGCTGTAACCTTTGACCTTTCTGTGCAGTTTGACAGCCAAGAGGATGAAAATCTACTGCAGGCTTCAGAGAGGTTTGAGAAGGACGTGGCACAGCGCTACCCGGACCGACCCTGCGTTACCACCGTCATAGACCTCAACGGGAAGACGGTCTTCATCACACGTTATATTCGACCACTCAACCCCCCACGGGAGTTACTGGATGCATTCCCTGATAACCTCCAGGAAGCCTCGGTCAGTCGCTTGATTGAAGTGAATCTTGAAAGGAACTCCTCCTAACTTTTTATTCCTTATTTGATCAGATTTACTGTAGTGACACACCGACTTTATCCTCACACAGGCCCTGGTTGCCCGATTCGTCTCACTCATCCCGTCTCTGCCAGACAGCATTTCATTTTCTGGTGCCTGTGATCTGTGGAGCACCTGTGATGTGAGTGAACCCCCTCGGATGTGTTGTGATTGTAAGAGGAGAGAAATGCTCATCTTATAGTAACGTGTCTGCTTTCTTTTCAGCAATTCCTCAGCCTCCTGGCAGGAGATGAAGAAGAACACGCTGTCCTGTTGTGCAACTACTTCCTGTCAATGGGAAAGAAAGCCTGGCTTGTAATTGGCACTGCTATACCAGAGGTGTGTAACAGTTATATGTAAACCTGAGGAGATTTCAGGTGTATAATGATCTGTTTAGTACGTCACCCACACGTCTCCAAGACTATGAAATGAAGTCTAGGACACACTCTCTGACCTCATGGGAGCTGTGGGGTAGAACATGCAGGTGCTCTTTCGGTGTGCTCACCTTCACAGAAGTTTTTGGTATGCTCGAATGGATGGTGGTCGATATACAGTACAGGCCAAAAGTTTGGACACACCTTCTCATTCAATGCGTTTTCTTTATTTTCATGACTGTTTACATTGTAGATTCTCACTGAAGGCATCAAAACTATGAATGAACACATGTGGAGTTATGTACTTAACAAAAAAAGGTGAAATAACTGAAAACATGTTTTATATTCTAGTTTCTTCAAAATAGCCACCCTTTGCTCTGATTACTGCTTTGCACACTCTTGGCATTCTCTCCATGAGCTTCAAGAGGTAGTCACCTGAAATGGTTTTCCAACAGTCTTGAAGGAGTACCCAGAGGTGTTTAGCACTTGTTGGCCCCTTTGCCTTCACTCTGCGGTCCAGCTCACCCCAAACCATCTCCATTGGGTTCAGGTCCGGTGACTGTGGAGGCCAGGTCATCTGCCGCAGCACTCCATCACTCTCCTTCTTGGTCAAATAGCCCTTACACAGCCTGGAGGTGTGTTTGGGGTCATTGTCCTGTTGAAAAATAAATGATCGTCCAACTAAACGCAAACCGGATGGACCGGTTTGTGCAGAAGTCAGGTTAATACACAGCTGACAGCCCTATTGGACAACTGTTAAAATTCATATTATGGCAAGAACCAATCAGCTAACTAAAGAAAAACCAGTGGCCATCATTACTTTAAGAAATGAAGGTCAGTCAGTCGGGAAAATTGCAAAAACTTTAAATGTGTCCCCAAGTGGAGTCGCAAAAACCATCAAGCGCTACAACGAAACTGGCACACATGAGGACCGACCCAGGAAAGGAAGACCAAGAGTCACCTCTGCTTCTGAGGATAAGTTCATCCGAGTCACCGGCCTCAGAAATCGCAAGTTAACAGCAGCTCAGATCAGAGACCAGATGAATGCCACACAGAGTTCTAGCAGCAGACCCATCTCTAGAACAACTGTTAAGAGGAGACTGCGCGAATCAGGCCTTCATGGTCAAATAGCTGCTAGGAAACCACTGCTAAGGAGAGGCAACAAGCAGAAGAGATTTGTTTGGGCCAAGAAACACAAGGAATGGACATTAGACCAGTGGAAATCTGTGCTTTGGTCTGATGAGTCCAAATTTGAGATCTTTGGTTCCAACCGCCGTGTCTTTGTGAGACGAAAAGGTGAACGGATGGATTCCACATGCCTGGTTCCCACTGTGAAGCATGGAGGAGGAGGTGTGATGGTGTGGGGGTGTTTTGCTGGTGACACTGTTGGGGATTTATTCAAATTGAAGGCACACTGAACCAGCATGGCTACCACAGCATCCTGCAGCGACATGCCATCCCATCCGGTTTGCGTTTAGTTGGACGATCATTTATTTTTCAACAGGACAATGACCCCAAACACACCTCCAGGCTGTGTAAGGGCTATTTGACCAAGAAGGAGAGTGATGGAGTGCTGCGGCAGATGACCTGGCCTCCACAGTCACCGGACCTGAACCCAATCGAGATGGTTTGGGGTGAGCTGGACCGCAGAGTGAAGGCAAA
This sequence comes from Epinephelus fuscoguttatus, assembly GCF_011397635.1. Classification (NCBI taxonomy): domain Eukaryota; kingdom Metazoa; phylum Chordata; class Actinopteri; order Perciformes; family Serranidae; genus Epinephelus; species Epinephelus fuscoguttatus. The sequence continues at coordinate 39,885,547 of NC_064761.1, forward strand.
GGGGCCAACAAGTGCTGAACACCTCTGGGAACTCCTTCAAGACTGTTGGAAACCATTTCAGGTGACTACCTCTTGAAGCTCATGGAGAGAATGCCAAGAGTGTGCAAAGCAGTAATCAGAGCAAAGGGTGGCTATTTTGAAGAAACTAGAATATAAAACATGTTTTCAGTTATTTCACCTTTTTTTGTTAAGTACATAACTCCACATGTGTTTCATTCATAGTTTTGATGCCTTCAGTGAGAATCTACAATGTAAATAGTCATGAAAATAAAGAAAACGCATTGAATGAGAAGGTGTGTCCAAACTTTTGGCCTCTACAGTACATGAGAACATTTTCATACAGAAAGCATTTGTCTTTTATAAAGGACCTTTTTAGTAATCGCAGAATTGTAGTTCTCATCCATATCTTTATTTTTCATATAAAAAAAATCCGACTAGCCGACTGCGGACTCCTCAATGGAACGAATCAATCATCTCCATGTTCTGTGATAGTGCGCCAGCTATTTGGCCTGACTTTACTGCACGTGTTGTACCCCAAGCATATGACGTGATATGACCTCTCCTTTTAACCTCCTTGCACATCTCATGAACAGATGTGCTTCCATTTTATTAACTGTATCAATCCACACTGACTCTGTGAGACACGTATCTCATGAAGACCCGCTGTGTTTTTAATCGCACAAATGCCCAGCTGTATATGCGTTTTGAACTTAGATTTTTGATGTCTTTATTTCGTAGGGGCCCACAGCATATGTCTTGACTTTAGAGCAGAACCGCTACCTGATCTGGAATCCCAGCAGTGGTCAGTACTACGGACAGTATGACACCTTCTGCCCGCTGCAAACAGTTGGCTGCCTGGTTAATGCTGAAAATGTGAGTGAAGAGAAAGCAACTGTATGACATCAGATCATTTCCTTTAGATTGCAGCAGATTATATAACTTTATCCAAATTTTTCTTTAGGTGTGGTTCAACATTCAAGAGTATACGTCACCGATGACGATGAGTTTTGACAGCAGTAAAGCCCATCTGTGGAAGCCGTTTTTCTCCCGATCCTTCTCCGACCCTGGGCTGTCCAGTGTACAAGTGAGTGTTCAACACAAATTTATAACCTTGATTTATGTTCAGTAGTAATTTTTACACATTTTGTTAAATCTGATTCTCTTTAGGTAGAGGAGCTGGCATATCGGCGCACAGACAGAGCAGCTGCAGCAGAGCTTCAGGACAGGCGAGTTAACACTGTGTCATATTGATTTGATGGGCTACAATTACACACTAGACAAAACTCATTTAACAGCTCCCTCTCTGTAGAATTGAGAAGATCCTGAAGGAGAAGATCATGGAGTGGCGACCTCGTCACCCAACCCGCTGGAATCGCTACTGCACCAACACCCTGAAACAGTTCCTGCCCAAACTGGAGCTGAGCAGGGGGCGGGACATGGCTGAGGGGCACCGCCACGAGCTGCAGAGCCTGCTGGGAGACAACAGGGTAAGTGTGACATGGGAACGCCTGGAAAGAACTTACTTGACTGAGTCACTGCATGATGTCATCAGTCATCAATCTGTTGTTTCAATTATAGAATATTCTCCGCTTTGAAAAAAAAAACTGGCTGAACACAGGGTGTCACATTAATAAAATCCTCTCATAAATAACCAATGGGCTTTATTTTGTTTTTAGATTTCAGGATTCCCCCTGAATCTGCCTTTCTCTGAGATCCGGCCCATCATAGAGGCGGTGTACAGCACTGGAGTTCACAACGTTCACGCATCCAATGTGGAGTTTGCCTTGGCAGTGTATGTGCACCCCTACCCTAATAATGTCCTGTCTGTGTGGGTGTACCTGGCCTCGCTGGTGCGTACATGATACAAGAGACACTCATCTCACTGTGGATCACTGTGCCTCACTGCTTTTGTATAGAAATGTGCTAAAGCTTTATTTAAGCTGACAACTTTATGTAATCACATTACTCACACACTGTTTTTACACTATTGTAAATGTAATGTATATAATGGATATCAAGTAAAGAAGTTATCAGTTTTATATCTGTACATCAAATCCAATACAATTTAATAACTTTGTATTAAATCACAATTTTTTGGACTTTATAGTACTCACTTGGTCCTTGACATTTATTAATTTATGTTGTATATATGAAAGAGCCAGACAGTAACAGGGTTCCTACAGGTTAAGGCACGTTGGATTTAAGACTTTTTTGATGCCACTGGGAATAAAACTTCAGACCAATTTAACGAAAACTGAAATTTAAAAAATAAAAAAATAAAATGGGGGTTATGGACAAATTTGCCCAAATGATTATTGTAACATAAAACATTGTTTTTGTTGGTTCCACTTACCTGATCTGCCTTATGTTTTTTGCATTTTGGAAATTAATTAAAAACAAAAAAAGATGTTAGCAATATAACATAAGAAAAAAGGATGCCTAGAATTCCACTTTCCGTGTCCCAAACATTTTAGGACCTCTAAAAGACTGATTTAAGACACTTTAACCATTTAAGGCCTTATTTTTAGATTAATGAATTTAATGTCTTGTAAGGCTTCTTGAGTATCCATAGTAACCGTGTAGTTAAAATATGCAGAAATGCCTTGTACTAAAATCTAACGCCATTGACAAAAACAGCCTAATATCTAACATACAGTAATAAATTCGCACCAACAAGAAGTCTAAAGTAATTAAGTGCTAGCTCAATATTCAGGGCTCACAAAATATGTTTCCTGATAATATTTTTTAAATGTGTTGCCAAGGTTATTATAGACTATATTATAAACTAAAAAAGCTGAAATTAGGTGTGAAGAAAACATTTTAGTTACAAACAGACAAACAATTCTCGTCATAATAAAATTAGATTTGCTCGTGCTTGTATGCCCCCGCAAACGTCCAGACTTCGTAAGTAGCCATGACGGTTGACACTGCTTCAAATACGAATGGTGCTGTTAAGAAGTTATGTATTCTAAAATCGTGGATGCTTCACACTCATCTCCCTCCAAGCAGCACAGAGGATCTATATGATCAGCAATTTCAAGATTCTTTTCTGACCAAATGTCTTCCCTTCTGTCCCTGAGTGCTGGTTTTGAATAGTGGCCTGAAAAGTGTTTGTGCCTAATTTTAAGAAATTACCTCAAGAGTTTGAGATACTAGTTCATGTGAATGGGACAAATGGATGGACAACCCAAACCCAAAAACATAATGCCTTTGGCCATGGCTGGTACCGGTGCAGAGACATTTAAAAAAAACAACAACAAACCTTCTACTGAAACAAATAAAAAACTAAACTAAAACTACATGTTTTAAAACACTCAAAAACTTGATCAACAGACTGAACCCACTCTGGAAATGAATTGAAACAAAAATAAAAACTAATGAAGAATACAAATCAACTCTGGCTGAGACACTGAAACACCACACTTGCAAACTTTGCGATTTCTAATTATCTTTACCGTGTTCATAAAGAAATTAAAACAACCAGTAACAGAGCTTTTAACCCCAAGATACTTTTATTGTTCTGTTTATGAATTGAACATTTTCAATAGAACTCCTCATGCAAGACTTTGAACAAGGAAATACATCCTGCTGCAGAACGATTAAAGATGAAGTACAATCTATTGGAAACTGACAGAGTAAGCTTCTCCCAATCTGAGGGTAATTATTCTTAATCTCCTTTTAGCTCCTCTAAAAGCCTCATCAATGCTGGGCGTATCCAGATCCCTCTTACATGAACATTGGTCCGTTTTTTCCCCACACTGGAGTGCGTGAAGAAAAACTAAAGCTTGTTTTGTTGACTATGAACATCTGGTATCACAAATTTGGACAAAATGATAAGACTACACTGTAACATGTGCCAATCCTTGTCTGTACATCCTTTACTGGTGACTCTGTAACTTAATGGTTGCTGTGTAAGCATCAAATGGACATCAAAGTGAGGGACGTTCTCCATGTACAGTGGGACTATATTTATTCTGACCTGTCACTGTCAGCAACGTGACAGCTTCAGTCTACAGGAGAACCAGCAATGAAATCACATTACCCTCTCAGATAGATGATAAAGCTTGTTTAATTGATGCTGATGATGTCAGTCTACACTATGCTGATTATAGATGGATGAACTAAACACAGCAGGGGGAAGAAGACTTATAAATCAGTATAGTTTTAGTGACAAAGGAAAACTGGTGTAACTACAGAAAACACAAAGTACTTGGTGTTTACTCTTCTCTAGCTTTTTTTTTCTTTTTTAATTTTTCAAACCAAAAAAAGGAACCAGAAAGTACATTTTCAGACACTTCAAATCCATCATCACTCCTTTACGTTTTCTTTTTCGAAAAGATTATTTCCATTTAATATAGATGGAAAAGGGAAGTAACGGGAGCAAATTTACAGTTTCATCCAGAAACTTTTTGAGTGACACAAAGTACAGCAACCGGTATTCCCAGGATAAAGTGCAATAAAAAGGGAGACGTGAAGTTTAAAGAGAGCGTTGCTTGGCAGGATCACTCTCCAGAGCGACAGCAGGCCCGGAAACCACACTGCAGGTTCTGGCAGCCGCTGGCCGTGTCTGCGTGAGGACCTGGACAGAAACACCACACAATGGTCACCTACTGAACTGCATGACATAGGACATATGAAATTGCTTGTGCATACCCTTACCCACACATTCCAAAGAGTGAATCATTACATTTACATTAAATAAATGAATAAGATGAAGTGAATTCTGATGGCATCGTACTGGCTACTGTAATGCCTACTTACCTTCCACCTTAGTAGGATCTGTAACACTAGGACCCATGCTATGCAGGTGGGGTTAGGAATGTTTGTTACAGTTGCCACAAACTGCATCATGACATATTCACATCCAGTTTAAAGAAACAGCTATCTCCAAAGCACCTTACTTCTGTAACAGAATTAGAAATAACCTGTACAATTCATGTCTATGCTTGTCTATGCTATGTAGCGTTGTAGAGCCACCTGGTGGCTTAATAGCACAACTGCATTGGTGGGGTTTCTCCTCATGCACCGTACATGCCTCAGCAAAGGAAAATACTTGGTGCACGTGAGCAATGATGCTGTCCATATTTCTACATTTAATGCTTTAAAATTATTTTTGCAACTATGGGTGGGTAACATGCACTTTGACTGCTAACACTACTGGCATGTAATCTGAAAGTTACTAGCATGTACAGTTTTGTGTTTCAGAGGAAAAATGACCCCTAACATTTTCGCTTTTGAGTGTTACCGTTGATGTTGTCGCAGTAATAAAAGTGCTCATCATTGAGGGAAGGACAGGCAGACACCAGCTCCTGCAGCCCCACCTCAGTGATGAAGAGGCAGCCAGACAGGTTGAGATGCTCCAGGAAAGGAAGCCCTCCACGCTGCGACAGAGCCCTGAAACACACACATGGTGCAACCTCATTACAGGTACAGCAACCTGCACACCAGCAGTGAGAATGTATAGATAGACACTGATGATCCAGTCTTAAGCTAATAATGGATGCTGACTACAGCAAATGTAAAGCCTTCATCTAATAATCAGCATTTACTTAATAACTGATGGAAACCTAATTTGATGAGTAAACCCGCATTTCTATTTTTATACTGCCATGTGAATAAACACATTCACATCTGTCTATCTCACCAAAACTGTGTACATGAGTAAGGCTGCAGGGATAAGAGGTTTGCCAAGATAAGTGGCAGAGTGCTTGCACAATTGACCGCACCCACACAAGCTATTATACCACTTGTTTTCAACTGGCACTGAAAATAACTACATGTGCCACTTAGCTCTAAACGTTGTTTTGAAACTGCAACCTGACAAAACGTTGGAATTTTTCAGCTGATCAAAGACGACATTCATTGTACTGCATCACATACATTTCTGAAGATACTAACCTCTCATATAAATCCATTTAAAGCCAGGTTTGTTAGGCCGTTTTAAGAGCAAAAGGAGTGTTTGGAAAAAGAGCAATGTATGATCTTTACCTCAAGCCCAAATCTGTCACTTGGTAACATCCAGAGAGACTGAGAAATTTCAGTGAGCGTTTTGCTGATTGGTCAGTCCTGTTTTCACGCTCCAGGCACTGCAGGCCCCCAAAGGAGGAGCATTTAGTCCGAAACTCTGCAGTGCTGCTTCTGGTGGTGCCTGACTCGCACTGAGGCCCAGTAAAAGTCCTGAGGGCCATGTCACTAGTGCAGCAGGTAGAGTGACCACAAAACATTTCCCCAGACATAGCATACTGCTGATGCAGATAGGAGGCATTTGAGCCAGTCCTGTGCCCACGCCTCCTGCTCCTCCTGCAGCAGCACGAGCCTCCCACGAGCTGTGTCTCTACAAAGCTTTCTGCTTCAGGGAGAGACATCACACCACGACGGCTCCACTCTGCAGCATCCTCAATATCTGCAGGGTCTGAGGGGTCCAGGACCCACACTGACGTGGGGGTGCAGGCAGCGCCCCAACGACCTGTCCCTGTCTTAAAAATGATGGCCTGCCGCTTCCGCACCACTGGATGTAGGCTTCTCTCGTCCATGAGCGTGATGGGTACTGGGGAACTTTTAAGAAGCTTGGCTCGCCGGTCTGAACGTTTGTCAACGCAGGTGGAGGATGTGAGGTCACCCAGCCCGATAGACAGTTTCTTCATGGTGTGATCAGTAATCTTCTCGCACCCTGACAAATCCAGGTGCTCCAGAGAGAGACACGCTCCGAGAGACGACCAACTGTAAGAGGATAGCAAGGACAATGAGATGAGTTTCCTGTAGTTAAAAAAAAGGGCTGGCCCTAGGCAAATTGTGTAATGATATTTTAGTAATGACTTAATATATTTACCTGTCAAATGCACAATCTGTAACATCAGTCTGAGTCAGGTCCAGGTGAGTAATATTGGGGCAGAAACTGAGCATCTGGCGCACCTGAGAAGAAGACATGACATTTCAGACTTGACTCAGTCTTCATAATCGGGTATCGTCAATTTTAGTGTCAAAGTGAGAACTTCATACCATTTTACTCGAGACTGTGGAACTGTAGGCCAGAACAATGGACTTGACAGACGGACCCACAGCTGGCAGGAGGTTCTGGATAATCCCATTCAGAAGCCTCTTTTCTCGCTTAGCAGTGCTTATGGCCAGGGAGCCCTGTGTTTGGCCCGACACATCTTAAAAAAGACAATGAACAAGAACATTCTCAGTCTGTACAGAAGTAAATTTTAATCATCACCTTTAACAAACGGACAGCGAGGCACAACCTATGGCTTGCTCTATTTATTTACCTTTTTGCCAGAGTGCAGCTGGAGAGAAGGTGAATTAAGGTGACTGAATTCACGATAACAGCATGTGAGCAAATTTGGAGTGGCCTGCCCGAGGGTGCTGGGCAAATACATTTGTTTTTTCTCACGCTTTACTTTAAATCCACGAGATAATCAAATATTAGAGATGTCAAAACCTCCCAGCCCATGCCTTTTGATACTAGTTTTAAATAAGATATATTTTAGTAGACTTTGAGGTGTCTAATCTGTTTATGACACAAACCTCTTTACATTTGACCAGTGTAAAAATCAGTGGACATTGTGTTTGTAAGGGCACACTGGTGATTTAATAGTTTTCCAACATGATCATCTTCAGTTAATAACATTGGCATGTACTTTGCTTACAACAAAACCTCACCAGACTCATCAACATCAGCATCCTCATCCCATTCCTGATAGGCCCGACCCTCATTCTGCCGACTCTTCACCCACTCCTCATCTGGCTCCTGGTCCAGATCCCCAGGGGGGCCGCTATAATAATCACCTACATTAGAGAGAAAAACATTTATTAGCAGAGGACCACCACTGCATAAATTAATGCATGTCAAGTATTTTTTGCAGGGTACATTTAGCCAAGTCAGCAATATTTTGTTCCTTGAGGTAATCAACAGCTGTCAGCAGCCTACCTCTGGCCCAGCGCACAGGGTAGAGGTGCCTCCACAGAGAGCCAGTCTTGGCCAGGTCTGACCAAGAGCTGCACACTTGACTGCAGCGACACAGATCTTCAGGGCCCAAATAGTGGAACAGCCTCAGCATGATTTCTGTGGGAAGCTGGGAGATGTGGGTTGAAGAATTCTTGTTCTTTTCCAGTTCTGTGGAAGAGGACAAAACAGCTTTATTTGTCACTGACTTAAAAACCGAAATTATCAAATGCATATTTTATAAATGCAATTCGCTTTCCAAGACTATTTATCCTTTAATGAAACTAATGACTTAAGTAGGTTAACATGGTGCAGCGTAGACATAGACCTTTTTGACATGTCACAATATAGAAGCACAGGTGTTAATGATAAAATTAAAGATGGCCGAAAGCCATTTACCTTGGTTTCCTTAGTTTAAAGGTCCTGCTTGTGTACATACTGTCTCACTGCCACAATGGCGTGGCTTACTGGGACACTTGACTAGGACAGAGCAATTGTTTATGCTATTATTAACACCTGAGCTTTTTTATGACAAGTTAAAATGTCATCTGTTGGAAAAAAGCTTATTTTACTGCAAGTGCTAGACAATGTTGGGGCTTCAAATATCTATTTCTTTATCCATCAACCTTTTCAATTAGTTGTTTACTAATGAGGTCTAGCTTGTTTGCATAAAAAATAGTTACAACACTGGGTAACATGTTCACTAACCATAATCTGTCTTCTCGTGGTCAGCATATTTAAAGGCTTTCTGCAGCTCCTCCGCCTGGCTCCACAAACTGAAGCCCTTCAGCACCTCAGCGGCACAATCCCATTGGTGTTGGTTGCAGTGTTGTGCTATCACCTGTTTCTTGATGTCCTTGAGCTCCTCGTAGGTGAAGTACTGCATAAGCATAGGCTGAAACACCTGCAACGACTCTCCTTGGTTATAAACAGCTTGCAACAGTGTCATTCACAGGGGTATGAGCATACATGTTTTTGAAAATGTTTCCTTAGGGATTATTGTTTATGTCTTTTCCCTTTGTTGTTATGGAACACAATTTAGTCTTACCCATGCTTTAGGGAATCAATTAATCAAAAGATATTTATATTAACAGTAAATAGGAATTTGAACATCTTGTACCTCTTCTTCTTCCTTCATGTGGGGCAGAAAGTCTTGTGTGAAAGCCTCTAGTCTCTCCTTCAGTTGCTGGGCATAGTTAAGCTGCTCATATTCACTCTAAAAACACACAGCAATTATTAATTCATGGGATCTCTTAAACATGTCAGCTGACACTTCTTCACAATCCTGTCTGCATCATCTAGCACATGTATTTTTTTTATACATGGCACATACAATTCATAGCCTTGTCAGAGTCTCTTTAGGAAATGAGGAAAATTCAAAAAAGGTCATCCAGCTGAACACAAATAACTCAGCACAACATTATTCATATCAGTAGAAACATCTTTCCTCTAGGACAGTTCTCAACCCAAAGATACAGAATGTTCCTTTCTGTTTTACAAACTGTCTGGAGCAGAGCGGAAGTTAAGATTTACACAATTGCATCATTCTGGAAAGCCCATTTTTGGTGGGCCAATGGCTTGAGAGAGAACAATAACTCTTCTATCTTGTTAAGCAGGTCACAAAAACACAACCCCACCTTTCTTATACAAACCAGCACAATTCTTTCTCAGCTGACCTTTTCCTTATAAATAAATACAATTTCAAGTGACAAAAACTTAGAAAAATGGATGCTAAAACTTGTAAAGGGCTTTAAAAAAAAGTTGTATTTCAAAAGATACAGATTTATTTCCAATCTGTACATTTAACGTACATATGAAAATAACAGCTCTTCTGTTGTTGGTACTGCAATCTGGCTATGTGATATTTATTCTAATGACAGAGTGTTACCCCACCATTGAGCAACAACTATCAGCTAAGCTCTGCAGAGCTTATATATGTGTTCATTTCAAGTAAAGCCTAGGTGCAATCTAGGGCCATGGCAGGACAATAAACTTTTCTATAATGCCTTGATGCATGTTTACCTTGACGTTGTGCAATCCTTTTTCAAAGAGGGACAACATCTCTGAGAGTTTGTTGTCAGAATGCACGTTGTACACAGTGCAGCAGCGCTGTTGCAACAGGCCGATGATGTACTCGTTCTCAATTTGTTCGTGCATCTTGAACTCCTTAAAGGTGGCACACAGTGACTGAAGAAATGAGCGGAAATCATTGTTGTTGGAGAAGTTGGTTTTTGACAACTGTGGAAATAAAACAAAGAAACAATCATTTATTATAAAATGTAATGTCACAAGTGTTTATAGTGATACCCATGTAATAAATAAAATAATTAGCACCTGCTGCAGTGTGACAGAGAATGTAATCTTAGACGGCTAATAACAATACTATACTGCACCATACTGTATTTTAACTTATACTAGATCAGTGGTTCCCAACTAGTCCAGCCCCGGGGCCCAGATTTGTCCCTAGTCATTAGTTCAAGGTCCACACAGTTTAACACCTCAGTATCATACTTGTGTTTGGACATGTTGTCGAGCTAGTTTGCTGTCTCTGTTAAGTAGCTGTCCATTTGTCACTCATGCTACAGCAGGAAACAGCACTTCAAAATAAAAGCTCTGTGCCAGAAAGTCACTGTAAATAAATGGACCTGCGATCCACTTTTGGACCAGCTGGGAACCACTGTACTAGATTATATTATATTTATATTACTACCATTACATTGAACCTTTGACTATGTCTTGTACCTCACATGTACTTTGGTACATCATACTATACTATGTACACATCGTACACTACATTTCTATTTTACTTTATTAATACAGACAACACTAAGTGATATTACTTAACCACAGCACACATTATTCTACTGTGTTGTTTACGTAACACTAGACCAGCTGTTATTAATCATACAGTATAACTTTATCTCATAATTTGCCACTTTAACTTGAATTGCCCTTGTATAATCCTTTTTTTCTACTCTTACACAAGTTGTACATGGCCTAGCTCTTATTTCATTTACTTATTTTGACTTCTCTGTGTATTTGTACTTCTGTATGTCTTAATGCTGCTGCAACACTTTGACTTTCCACTCAGGGCTTCTGTAACGCTACAGTGTCACGTAGCTCACGTTTGCACAACCGTCGTAATTACATGACGCTATCTACTGTCACTGAGTTTACCTGACTTGTCGAAATTTTAACATACAGCCTGAACGTCTCCAATGTTATAAAACAGTTGGTGGAAACATGACAGAGTGCTCTGAGATGCTTTAAGAATGTTGCATAACAAGGTATCTTGTAAATTGGTTAAGCTAGCTAAAGCAGTTAGCAAGCCTTAGCTGTGTATCGATAAACATGTTTTCTTAAAAGTGCAACCCGATACGTTTAAGTGCTTGGTAAGCAAACACCTCCATGTTTGGCTAACTTCACGTTTATAAGTCTAACCTCGAAGCTACCAAACGGTCCCAATGTAGTCGCTAGGCGTGATAGTCCATCTGCTTCGACTGACTCAATCGTTACAGAAACAAGCTAACGCTAGCTGGCGTGCTAACTGGCGTTCACTCGTCCGCTGGCCACACGCACTTCATATATTCCTTTATAAAACACCAAATTGACAACCGACATTCATTTATACAGACCTTTTCGCAGTACAGGCCCACCAGCTGCTTCATTCGCCAGTGTGGGCCAGTAAAAACATCCACCTCGTCCGGAAAAGGGGCCATCTTTACACACTGAAGCTCAGTGCGTCATCTGCACAGTCGCAGATACAATCGAACTGGGAGGCTGCGCGTGCGAGCAGCTCATGTGACCGCAGGTTATGAATATGGACGTGTTAGATTTCCTCCGCCTCCACCTGTTTATTTACTGCTGCACTGGGCAGGGATTCAAACATGCGAGCATGCATATATCACATATATCTCTTCCTTACCAATCGCCCCATGTTGGTTTACATCTAAGTGTCTGCCTAGGGCCTACAATCCTACTTGAGGCAGCTGCGTCAATATAGATAGTGTAGGGGCCCATGGGACAAGGGGCCCTTACAGAGAGCAGGCCCTCCAACAGCATGATGGCCAGAGAACAGGCTCCTGTAACTCATTCAGACTGCCACCTCATTAATATACCCATTTCCCAGAAGAACTAATGTTTACTGCAAATTTATTATGTTGATCTGTTCTGTACACACGACATCTATTGCACGTCTGTCCGTCCTGGAAGAAGGATCCCTCCTTAGTTGCTCTTCCTGAAGTTTCTTAAAGGGTTTTTTATGGGGAGTTTGTTCTTATCTGCTGTGAGGGTCCATGCTGTCGTATTCTGTAAAGCTCTCTGAGGCAACTTGTGATTTGTGATACTGGGAATTAAAATCTAATTGAATTCTAATTGAACTGTTATAGATGTGGGCGTAAATGCAAAACCATCTCCATCATAGTTTATTTCTTTTGTGTGAAAGAGTCAGTAGCAATCTACTACTCTCACTCAATTTATTTAATTAATCCATTTTATCTAGTACAATAAAGGACTATGTGTTTCTTAGAAATTAATATTATGTAGGCTATTTATTTTTTTGTCTAAGACTTACTGTGAAAGTAGTTGGTTGGCTTGTGAATTAAATTTCAAGAACATTTTAACACAATGTTGTTTTCAAAAGATCATATTTGCCTACCATTAGCTATTGGCAGTGGTGACATTTAACTAAGTACATTTGTTAAGTGTACTTAAAGGTTAGAATTACGCCCATTTTCAAAATGCATACATACATACATGTTATTCTAAAACAGCCCCAGGTGAATGTTCAGAGCATATGGGTACATTTTCCATTTCAGAACTGCAAACACTTCAATGAAATAAAATAAAATCAGACTCCTATTCATTGTCTATGGAGCAGCTGGAGGATCCAAACAAGGGGCATAAATATAGATAGTGCAGGCAATGTGATTGCACTGGGGCCCCTGGGGTGGAGGGGCCTGTAGAGAGAGCGGGCCCTTGCAAGTGATTGAGATTGCCACCTTTGAAATATACCTGTGTACAAAGATAAATGATAAAAAAAAATATTATAATATAATGCCATTTGCTATATACGTCCTCAAAAAGGTAAACCTACCTGTGTCATGGTTTTCTTTTTTTAAATATTCAGTAGTGAGTTAAAACAAAACTATGTGCTTTTTTCTATATAAGCAATAAAATCTATGAATATACTATAAAAACTATTCACTTAAATTATTAATTTCTTACTTTCTTTTATGTTTTTGTCAGATATGCAATGATGATTTCTGGGTAGAACATATGTTGATCTTTATTTGTGTCAAGACATTACATGCACAATAGTGTGCACTAGGGCCCATCATAATAATGTGCACAGGGGCCTGTAGTAACTTCCTTACGCCACTGTTTACACCCTATGACATCAGGAGTTTGAAACTTACTTCTCTGGTTTCTGACTTTGAGAGAGAGTAGCTCAAATTCACAAATACTGATTGAACTTCCCTGAGCCATGAGAATTATATACTGGAATTCTTTATTTAGGTATTGATCCTCTTTAGCCCTTTGAAACCTGGAGCGACATCACTGTCTTTGAACTTTGAACCCTGAGCAAATTGGTGTGATGTCTTTCAAAAACATGAGGAAAAAGGCAACGAGCAGCTTGATAAGAAATATCCCACAGATTGCAAAAAAAAAAAAAAAGATTTAGAAAATGATTACAAAAAATAGGAATAAATTTAAAAAGCTAGGGAAAATTATATTTATAATTATTATTATCACATATTTAAAATTATGGCACAGAGTTATTATCATTTGAAGCACTATTTCCAGGTCATTTCAGTGTTTGTTTCTTTCCTTTTTTTTTTTAAATTTAATTTTCTCTTTTTACTAATTTCCTGCAAGTTTTTGGGTAATTTCTTCTTTAATTGCTCTTTGCCTTCTTACTGTGCTTTTTGAAAACATTGACAGAAATCAAGCCACTTTGCTCAGGTTTAAAGGGTTAAGTAACTGATCTGAATACTTCAGCAACTGGGTAGTCCACCATTCGCCATTAATAATTATTTAAGTAAGGTAAAGTTCTATGTTTCTGGCAAATTAATACCAAAACGTGACCTAAATCACGGATAAAGTGTCTCTGGTTGTCCTAAAACACGGTGCTAAGGTGTCAGCTGTCGCTACACTTCCACCATTGGCTTGTGGTTGCTATGGAAAATGTCCACAGCAACAGTGCCTTTGGGGGTGGGGCCTATGACCGTGAAAGATGATGGACAACTTCATCAACCAATTGACGATCGTGAAATCTTCAGTCGACCAATGAAAATGCAGTAAACGATAGCTGTAGTTAGATAGAGAGCGCGAGGACAGCAGCAAGTCTCAGAACCTCTGTGAGACAGCAGAGAAAAGACTAATGGTAAGTATTAGCCTCCTGATAGCATTTACATAACGCTGCCTATGGCGAGCTACGTTAATTATATTACTCGGTGTTGCGTGCACTGACAGCGCATATATTTTATTTAGGGTGGTCTTGGTGTACTGTTTTCCCCAAGCTGCTATGTAACGGTAACGTTAGCTGTCTTGCTACTAGTTGTATTAGCATGTGTTGTCTGAGCATCACAGCCCGTCTGAGGCAAGAGATGCTTTTCTGTCTGACAACGCTCCATGACGGCGCTAACATTACTGTGTATTAACAAGACGACAAGCAATCAGGGTTACTGTAGTTATGCAATATTACAAAGCCAGCGACATTAAATATTTAATGTTATTATCAAAGCACCGGCTCGAGCTTTGTAATATGTTCCTCACTCTATCCAGTCTTTGCAGATCCAGCATGAGGAGCCAGTCATTTCATTAACATGGACAAGTACGAAAAGGTGAAGAAAATTGGGGAAGGTTCATTCGGAAAGGCCATCCTTGTCAAATCCAAAGAGGATGGACACCAGTATGTCATCAAGGAGATTGGCATATCTGCGGTAAGCCCCCATGCATAATGTTACACAAGCTTCACATGCAGCTGTTAATGTGCACCCCCCTGTGCTACCTTGCTTCATCCCTCTCTCTGCTCCTTATTTTGACAGATGTCAAGTAAAGAGAGGCAGGAATCTCGAAAAGAGGTTGCTGTTCTTGCCAACATGAGTCACCCCAACATTGTCCAGTATAAGGAGTCTTTTGAAGGTATTCACACAATCCACATATTTCAGCCATCAGTTGAGAGAACCACAGAGCTCATCTCTTACAATAATATCCAAAGCTAGGCCAAATATTACGACTCTGAAAGCCTTACGAAATTCTTTTTAGAGGGGGGCTGCCTGTATATTGTGATGGACTACTGTGAGGGCGGAGACCTCTTCAAGAAGATCAACTCTCAGAAAGGAGCACTGTTCTCAGAAGAGCAAGTAAGACACTAATTCTCTTTGATGTCCTTGAACAAGTGGATTGAACTGATTATATTTACTGGTGCTGTTTCATATACTATTTTAGCGTTTTATTTTCCTTGTGTTGTTCAGCCATTAGAATAACTAACTAGAATAACGTTACATTGGAATTACTGTCATGTTTTTTTTATTTTTACCAGTATTATATTTTGTTGTTTGTGCAATGCTATTTTGTGTTATGCTTTTATGAAGATACTGTACGCTGTTATTAATTTACTTGATAATGCCTCTGTTTTATTTAATCTCTTCATGCAGCACTTTGGTCAGGCTATGTTTTTTAAATATATATAAATAAATCTGACGAAGTTGATACTGTAAAATGTGGGTTGACCTTCTTCTTCCTCTCCTAGATCTTGGATTGGTTTGTGCAGATTTGCCTGGCACTTAAGCACGTGCATGATCGAAAAATCCTCCACAGGGACATTAAATCACAGGTATTGCGTCATGCACCACAATACCTTCCCTCAGTGATTTTAAGTTGTTTATTCATCACGTGTTGTCTTATTTACATGTCTTTTCATAATGTCTGCATAGAACATATTTTTGACAAAAGATGGGACTGTGCAGCTTGGAGACTTTGGAATTGCAAGGGTGCTGAACAGGTATGTAAAATGTCATCGAAATAGATCCGAGAATAGAGTCTGGGAATAATAAAGCATAATACACTTTCCATTTTCTTCTCTCATTTTTAGCACTGTAGAACTGGCAAGAACATGTATAGGCACACCGTATTACCTGTCACCAGAGATCTGCGAGAATAAACCGTACAACAACAAAAGGTACTAACTTGATGTTGTGTCTCTCTCGTTGGTGGTTTACATGAATATTTAATAGTAATCCAGGGGACAAGTTCTGTTCCGCCAAATTGTGCCGGATTAGGTGGCGGCTTGTGGGTGATGTAAAGGTATCGTGTCTCCTCTTTATTGAGTGAACCTGCTTGTCTGCAGCTACAGCAGGAAGCAAATATTGATTTCCTATTTAACTATTTTAAGTATACATGTAATCTAATCCACTAGTTACAAACAGTGAAGTAAATTTAGCAGTATTTTAATGTCTCGTGCTGTTTTCTCAGCAATGAAACCTTTTTCTCTATTGAATGATAAAGAAAGGAAAAACATTGCAAGTGAATGAATGATCGTAAAGCTACCCCTGAACTTATCCCTGCCTGTCCATTTGTATGCTCTCTCCTCTCACTTTCCCTACTTTCCCTCCCTCTGCAGTGATATTTGGGCCCTTGGGTGTGTCCTTTATGAAATGTGCACTCTTAAGCATGCAGTAAGTATCCTACATGTGAGCTGTTTATTTATTAATGTGGATGTAATGTATGTTAAGCAGCGTTGCAGTGCTCACTCACATGCTCTGATCTCTTCCCTGTATGTTTCATGGTTGACAAGCTAAGTCTCAGAGAATGAGTCATTCTTCCTGAGAGTCTCATAATCAGATCTGGAGCTCTTCCTAGTCTCGACCACTGCCTTAATAACCCCTGCTTTTTTCCATCATTGCTTATGATTGAGCATGATGGCTTTAAATCATTTCTGTGCAGTGGTTATTTGTGTGTTCTAATCATATTTCTCCTCAGTTTGAAGCTGGCAACATGAAAAACCTGGTTCTGAAGATCATCCGTGGCTCCTACCCTCCAGTGTCTGTTCACTACTCCCAAGAACTGCGCTCTCTCCTGGCACAGCTGTTTAAACGCAACCCTCGAGAGAGGCCCTCAGTTAGCAGCATACTGGACAAACCTTTCCTGTCCTGTAGGATAGAGAGGTTCCTCACACCACAGGTAGAGCACACTGTTATTTGTCTTTGATGCAGACTGAAGTTACATAAAACCTACCGTGTTCAGACAAAAAACAACAAACACGTATTCTCTTCTGATTCCAGATCATTGCTCAGGAATTCCGCCATACTTTTCTTCACAAGCAGCCTAAAGTGGGTGTGGTGCAGGGGTCACCAGGTAAGCGAAGTAGGGGTTTTCCATATTGGAAAGGGATGTTGACAGTATGTTGATCATAGAGAATTTCCATTATTGGAATAATCGTGTCATTACCTGGATATTGTGTCCAGCAGTATCCCAAGAGACCGCTGGGCAACCAACAATAAAAGAGACTCTGCAAAAAGAGACTGCATATGCACCAACCTCAAAAAGATTGTTTGGTTTCATTAAAAAAGATGTGTATGTTTCAGTGCCTTTTCAAAAGTTAAAAGCATATTTTGATGATTAACGGGATAATGTCATGAATTGCAATTATTTTGGCCAGGATAATTGTGGCATGAAATTTTCATATCATCCCATGGCTACGTGGGAAGGTAGTAGTGGTAGTAGCCATGCCGTGAATGGCCACAATCAGTCTAGTTGTTTTACCTTGATAGCCTTTTGAGATGTGTTAGTCACAAACCACAGTACTATTTTTCCTGCAGTATTTAAATACTGAAAACTACTATTAGATCTACTGACTACATGTTTGCAGAATATGTCCATATGTGGTTAATTAGAGACCTCTTTTTATTGTAGAATAGTACTACTAAAGAGGCTCCCCTAACTTGACAAACAAATTGCATGTCCTTTACAATCTTCAAAATAAAAGCATCCCGCCACTTCAATAGAGGAAAGTGTTAAATATGAAGCAGCAACAGCAGGAAAGGTTTGGTTTGCATCAGCAGTGGCTTAACAGCCCAAATTGAGCTGAAAGCGAGGTTCAGGTAGAAGCTAGAAATACTGACAGCAGAACACAGAAACTTTTAAAAGCAGAGCTCTCTCCCTGGTCTCTGGTACAGACACACACAAGTTTAGCCGCTGAGGACACAACTAGGGGAGAAGACTGTCACGGGTTGGCTGTGTTCAGCCCTGCTACCAAACAGGACCACAGCAGCATGGCTCGGCATTGCTTTCCCCAGCTGTGAGGCAGTAGTAGAAATGCATGCCATCACGGCTTGGAAGTGGGCCCATGGAAAAACTCTAAATGCTTTATTATTATGTGCAGCGTTGTCTGTCAGTTTCTTTTTAAATACTACCACCAGGAGCCACCAGATCTTTTTTTTTTAATCCTACACCTAACTCCTTCTATTCTTTGGAGAGGAGAATTACATCCATTATGTTACGGGTAGTTTCTGTACCCTTAAAAATACCCTTACAAACTAGACGAAGAATCAGTTCACATCATTAAGTCAGATTTTAAGAGCAGTTAGAGCATCTTAAGCTTTCATGATGTGATTTATTATTTTGTAAAATGAATTATATGGGTAGGGTATATTCATAAGAGGGATTTGTTGACTTGATTGGATCACGTATATTTATATCTCATAAGGAGTCATCAGGAGTTGGAGGATGAGGAATGAAATGAATAAACTAAACATACACAAACTGTGTCTTCTGATAGTACCTCTCTGATAAACATTGACAGTAGTGTTAGTTACTAAGGCATAAATATTGAGGGAGAGATAAATGCGACATGTGCTTCTGTTGGTGCTTGTTGGTGCAATGCAGACCAGAGGTAAAAATATGAGGTGCGTTTCAATTGTAGTGGGAATAACAAAACAGAATTTGCATTTAGATGATAAAATGTTCCTCTATTTATTATTCTGTGGAGCCCAGTGTGTAGACATGCTGGAAATCATACTGTAATTTTTATGTCTTCTTTATTTGTTTGCATAGCACGTTTGCATTTGCTGTTGAATACTGACCCAGATAAATGTTTTTACATTTCCTACTTGTGTGACTAGCCAAGCGTCCTGCCCCTGGCTCCATACCACTCAATCCAGCCCAGAAGATTACCAAACCAGCCACCAAATACGGAGTGCCTTTAACAGTGAGGAAGGTGTCGGATGCAGCCAAAAAGCCTGCAGAGAGGAAACCAGCTGTAAAACATAAACCGGTTAGTAGACTGATGACGTTAATGACAAGTTGCTGTGATTTTTGAGCTTCACTCATGACTTTTTCTCTTTTTTTTTTTGCTCAGGAAATTTAAAAAAGAAAAAAGCTCTATTTGTTGTCGAGCTTCTAGTCTGTCATGCCGGAGGCCTCTTCCATCTGTATGTGTGTGTGTGTGTGTGTGTGTGTGTGTGTGTGTGTGTGTGTGTTTTAACATCATAGTGTGTGGGCAACCTCTGAACCCCAGTGTCATATGTTGCTTAGGCCCCTCTCCCAGCAGCCCCCCAGAGAAGAGTGAGTCAAGTGGAGGAAGAGAGGAAAAAGCATGAGGTACAGCTGAGAGCCCCTCATAACTTGAATTTACTATTAGATTTCCCTTCCTTTTCTCTCCCCATTTACTCACACATGAAGGCCCTTCCTTCCAGCATTTATAGTTTTCCCTCCTTCTCATCACGCTTGATCCCTATATTCACCCGCTTTCTGCTCCTGGCCCATTCTGAGTGTTCTTCCTCTGTTAACCAACCTTTCCCTCCTCACTTGTGTGCCCGGTGACAGAGCAGTCCTGCTGCCTCTTGCCTCAAAGTGGGTTTCTTTATTAAGATGTCATTTTCTGATTGTGATGCTTTTGCCTCCTGCTGCAGGATGGCATCAGAAAGAAAAGGATGGAGCTGATTGAGAAAGAACGGAAACAGCGAGAGCAGGTGGGTGCTTTGTTAAATCCTTCTGTGAAGTTTCTGATTGATCAGGAAACCACTGAAAGTAAAACAACTGTGTTGCCCTCAGGTGTTCCTGTTGAAAGCGGAGCAAATGAAGAGATACGAAAAGGAAAAGGTAGGTGTTAAATGTGTTAGTCAGGGGTAAAGTTATTTCTCTTCTTTACTGTAGTAGGGTGGGGGCATTGGACAGGGTAAATGTCCTGTATGTCTCCATCTAAAACTGAAAAAAATGATGAATCTGTGATCTACAACAGATCAATCGTATAAATCAAGCCCGAGAACAAGGCTGGAAACATGTCCTGAGTTCCAGTGGAGGTAGTAGCCCAGAGAGAAAGGTACTGGAAACTCATTTCCTTTTTTATGATATAAAGTGTCACTCATGCCATCTGTTACCTAAAGTATTTCCATACTTGTGATTTTATTGCATAGACTGTTAAAAGAAGTGGACATAGCCATCTTGACGTCGCTAAGGATAGACCGATACATCGGCCGGCCGATATATCGGGCAGATATTTGAGTTTTTTACTTGTATCGGCATCGGCCGATACGCATGTGGGTTCGCGGATTTATTTTTCCCTGGCATGATTTACAGACAGGCATCCACAGGCAGCTCTGTGTTGCCGGGAGACCCTGCAGCGCACATGCAGCGAATCCTACTGTGTACAGTAGTTGTTGTTTTATTTATGCTTCAGCTTAAATATTTGTTTATTTTATAAAGACATTAATGGAAGATTTAAGAGCACTGAACTCTTTTTTTTATTTGAATGTATAATAATAATAATAATAATATTCTACCTGTTCTACCTCAACTTTCCATCTTGTTTTAGTATTTTTTACTGTTAATAAATGTTTCTTATTTTAAACTTGAGACCTGTAATATTTGTTATCATTGTGTCTTTTTTTTTTTTTTTATGTAAATTGAGGGAGCAAAAGCAGTATCGGCCCCAAATATCGGCTCAAAAAAATCGGCAGTCCATAATCGGTCATGGGCTAAGGGTGATGGAAAAAAATCGGCATCGGCATCGGCCCTAAAAAAATCCATATCGGTCTATCCCTAGACGTCGCCCATTGGTTTGTGGACTGCTTTTTCTGAAGCCTCGAGTTTGGCATTTTGGCCGATGCCATCTTTGTTTTTCGGGGCCAGAATTGACCATATTTGGATGAGAGCGTGGTGCTGTGGAGGAGTGAGGGATGGATCTGGCTGAACCCCAGGACACTATGCACTTAGTTACCAGCTAACACTAGCTAGCTTGGTTAGCAAGTTGCATCTGTAATTTATGTTCACTGGGATATTAAATAGGATGCTAATTTTGATAAATGCAAAATGAACAGCCAACTCCTTAGAGAGTCTCTTAGTAGTAACAGATGGCTGAACTAATGTTTTTATGTGATCAGAATTTTACAACTAAAACAAACAATGCATAGTGAAAGGGTCAAAGTTTTAAGGCACAAACACGGACAACACCCAAAAACAAGTTGACGGCTACTTAAAGGGATACTGCAGGTGAGCATTGTTAAGGCCCCGCTTGGGTTGGCAGCATTTAAAAATCCCCACCAGTGTGTTGAGCAAAAATTTGCCGGATGAAGCACGTCATTTCACATCATGCGGCGAATTTTGGCTGATGGTTTTAGGGGCACCTTAACCCTTTTCACCTGCACACACAATCCTCACATCACGGTGACAGTGACCTGGTTGAAAATCTGCGAAGTAACCCTTTCGATGTACACAGTGCCATGGATACATGTTGCTAAGCCTTTATCCTGATTGACAAGTCACAGTTGTAGTGACTTTAAAATCACAAGGTAACCACGCCCTAAATTATACCCTGCTTTATCCTCTATTTTATAATTTACAAAATGAACATCATGCCATTTTGGAGAAGACTTGAAGCTAGTGATTAAGACCATAAACTTTTTAGAAAAGGCACTTCCCTATTGGCTTCACTTTTCAGATCTAGAGGCTGTGTCCACTTCTCTTGTACAGTTTATGTTGTATCGTTATAACATAACAAATCAGTTCTACACTGTGTCATAGAGCTCCTCCATCAGTTTCAAAATAAATAACCTTTTGTCCCTTGAACTCAGTGTTTTGTAGGTGGTGGAAAGAGGACCGGCCCAAGTTCTGTTCAGGGTCCTGCTCCAGCCTATTTCCCAAGTAAACCCCCATATGAGCACTACTACACTGCTCTAGACCAAATGGCTAAACCACAGCCTAAAGTCGTCAGCAGAGAGGGATCCTCAGCAGGACCAGGCAGTCCCATTCGGTAAGTTCAGATGTCTCTTTATTATAGTTGATTTAAGTGGGTTGAGTAACTGTTTTAATGGCATCACCTCTTTGTGTAACAAGTGTACCGGCTACTGCTGGCCCAGTTCTGCCCAACGGCCCTGCCCGACTCCTAAACCCTGATGCAATCAAACGAGAACTACAGAGGCTGCAGCAAGTTTCTAAACCAGCTCATATCAGTAGGTCAGTCAAGTATCAGAAATGATAATACACATAGACAAGGACTGAACATCCACATCCTTGTATTATAACCATATTCTGTTTTCAGGCCACGTGGTCAGGTGGCTGGTGGACGGGCCTATCAGGTGGAGGAGTTTTTACAGCGGAAGAGAGAAGCCATGCTCAACAAAGTGCGTGCTGAAGGACAGCTGGTACGTAGTGTGACTTGTACTGTCATTTAAAGGGTAACCTGTTGAGTATTTAGTCATGTTACTGAAATATAAAACCTTTTCTATCATAGTGATTATGACCCATCGCATACTGGGTATGATTTTCTATGCACAGAGATGAAAAATGGCACTGATGTATTTCTTGCAATCAGTATGAATCTTAAAGCTCCATTAAGCTTTTTTTATGTAAACACTGAATCAAATCAAGCAGGTTACAGCTCATTGTTTTGTAGGGCTGCCCCCTAATAGTCGACCAAATATTGGTCAACCAGAAAGGTCATTAGTTGGAAAGATTTCACGATAATTTCCAGGGCTGGTACCTGCGCTTATTCCACAAGCTAGTTAATAACATGTCGGGCAGGAAATCCAAAGTGTGGGATCATTTTGAGAAGGTGAAGGACGAACCCAAGGTGATATGTAAACTCATCTTCATTGGTCGACTACAAACATGACGTATCATCTGAAACATGGAAGTAGCTACATGCCCATTAGCCCACAGCGTCATTAACAGGCGGCTCGCTCAGTGTGTGACGTGCACTTGGAGATAAAATATAGGCCTATATTAATGAAGGTTCATTAGTACGGTTTTGTTGACCTGCCCAAAACATATAATTTAATAATTAAATTAATATCATAAACATGCAGGCGACTAGTCAACTAATGGCCCTAAATGACGACTATTGGTTGACTAGGAAATTCATTGATGGGGGCAGCCCTGTGGTTCTGGTTTGCTGGTTTGTAAGGTTGAGACTGAACAGCTCTCACCGCTGGCCCCAAACCATGAACAACCAGTGGGTTTAGTATAAGCTCTGAGATTGGTAATTCTGACAAGAGGGAAACTCTGAGTTTTTAGCTTCAGTAAAAGAGGTAACTGAAACTCTGGCTTAGTTATCAGGTGAACCTAACCTGTTTGCTGGCAGGGTTTCTTCAATAAACCCTGAGTTTCTGTCTGTCTCCTCCCTCTGACAGAACCGGACACACTGTTTCATTTCCTCATTGATTCAGTCCGTATCAAAGCACATTAAATAGCGGGGTTTTACTGTATGTCAGAATCTAATTCCAGGTCTGTCACTCAGGACCATCTTAAGTTACGGCTTTTATGCGCTGTCATTAATTTCTCTGAACAGCAGTCTTTGCCCTCTCATTCAAATATTAGACAACATCGCCCTCAGCTCAGAATGAAACCTCTGAGTGTCGTTATTTTTTTATAACAGTGTGACTGTGCACGCAAGACAGTTGTGAGTTTGTTAGAGCAGTTACACTAAAATGTTTAAGATAAGATAAAACTTTTTATTTATTGATCCCACGCTGCGGAAATTCACGTTGCAACAGCTCAAATATCACAGATAGAAAAGCAAGTTGATTGGCTTTAGAATACGTATAGAATAAAGATCAAATGCAAAAAAGATAAATATCAGAATTAGAAAAAGATAAGATATAAAGTACTAAATTTAGACACAACTATACATTAGATACCACCTTTCACTCATGCACATATTTATGGCACATAATGTGTAATCTCAGATTAAGTTGTAAAGATCGTTACGGAGCTTCAGACACGTAGGATCAGTGAATAATTACCTCTGTTGCTCATTATGTGATGGTCAAACTGATGAAACAGGCCTTAGAGATTATATGTTAATATTTCTGAGTCAATTTACTACATTTGTTGAAGTAGCTGAAATAAACCCACTGAATGCTGTTGAGTAAAGATCCAGATAGATGTGTAAAAAAAAGGCACATTATTAGTGGATCAGATAATGAGCTTACATCGATGTCTATGTCTTTGATCTATATATTTCAGCTTCAGCTATATACAGGTCCCTGCTCTCTCCTTGAGGACATACAAGCCTATTGTAGGATACCTACTTACCACAAATAGCATTGAGCCGATGTAATAGAGCGGCTGATGAAGAAAGGTGAACATATAAGAAGCAGAAAATAAATCCATCAGATTAATCAGATAAGGTTAGAGTATATCAAGGCCTGTTTGTTTGTTTCTGGAGCTTGTCTGAATGTTTTGCTGTAATAGATTTTCAGCCACTGGGGGGAAGAAGAACCTCAGAAAAAGCTCACTGACAAACATCTGTGACATGTTCTCACCATATTAAGTTGTTGTAGCTGATGTGTATGTCAACAGTTGGTCCCTGAGACATCCAGTAGACAAAGAGCAACACAATACTGACCTGATATTGTCTTTACCGACCCCTGAGAAACATTTCACTTGGTGGTTAACCTTCTTCTCCAGCTAGCTGCTGACTTAATCTTTCCCTTGTATGGTGCTGAGCAGATTTATTGCTTGAAACCAGCTGCCATATGCTGCAGGAAAGGGGTTTGATGAGAGTAGGGAATCAAAGAGTTAATCTGCACACTGTAAAGCACAACAGTGGGCTAAAAGAGGCTAAAATACTATGCAGAGCTGCACATTTAAGCATTTATTATGAGTGTCCCCTTTTGACATGTAGTGATTTGATTCAGTGTTGACATAAAAAAGACTGATCAATCCAACGTTGCTTCCTGGCCCCAGCTCCTGACTGTTGTGGCAGTTAGATGCAAGGGGCTGCGTCCTTTTTAAAATGTGGTTAAATTGAACGGTAAACAGGGCACTCGGCAAAACCTGGCAGCAATCTATGGAAGCCGGGCTGGTTCGATTCGGTGCAGGAGACCCAAAGCCAACAAAGAGGAGGAGGTAGGAGCCCAGGCCTGAACGCCCAGCCTCACACTCCACCTCACTCATAGCACGTCTGGCTTGGCTCGTCGTCCTTCATATGTCTGCACAAAACTCCCTTTGACACACCCATAATCCAACCCAGCAGCTCAAACCCATGCCCCACCCCTTGCACAGCCTGTGGTGTTCCACTGTCCAGTGTGAGCTGTTGTACTACTTTTTTTATTTTGCCTCCCGATAATGGCTGTTCACAATAATAAATACCATTGTTTTCCTTTTTTTATTATGTATAATGTCCCATGTCGAATAACCTCACCACCAGTTTTGAGTTATGCCTTTTTTGCTTTGATTGGAGAACATAAATATATTCATCTTTTTGTGTTAACTGCAGAATGTGATATTTTTTTTCTGGCTGAATGTTTGATGTGTAAATGTACAGACGCTGACATCATACTGTGCTGTTGGTAAAACTGTCTTTTATAAGCTACCTGTGTATTTTGTTTTTGTATGATTGTGACCACAGGTATCAGTGCCTTGTCTGTGTGTGTCTGTGCCGGTGCGTCTCACATACAGTATGTAACGTTTCTGTTTTTGTTCTCAGGAGTACTTGTCAAGACTGAGGCAGATCCGATTGCAGAACTTCAATGAGCGTCAGCAGATCAAAGCCCGACTCAGAGGAGAGAAGGTACAGTCCTCCGCTCTCAGACTCTGAGAGCACCTTATAATGAGCGCGTTGAGCTTTCTCTGACATTTCACTTCCTGGTTGTTGTTGGTGTGTGTGTGTGTGTGTTTCAGTATGACAGTGATGGTTCTGACAGCCAAGAGTCCAGTGAGGAAGCTGAGCTCAGGAGAAAGAAGACTGAAGCTTTGAAAGTGAGTCTGTCAGGAAAATAATTCATTTTACAACATGTAACATTTAGATGATGGCAAGAACAACAAAGACAAACTGGTGACACAATGACTAAATTGGACAGATAATAAAATGACAGCAAAAGACAAAGATAATGTCAGTCAGCGTGAGCTAACATTTTGAAAAGACCAACAGCTTCCCTCCAGACAACCTCAGCCTGTGACTTGTTCTCTTTATTGTTTAATCACAGAGTTCCTGCACAGTATGGAAAAGCATGAAGTAGTTTCCACACTACTGTCAGGGTGTCTGCAGGTCCTTAAAAAGTTTTAAAATGTCTTAAATTCAATTATATAAACATTAAAAAAGTCATTAAGTAGTTCTAAATTTAAATTATGAGGTCTTAATTGCTACAAACATCTTATTTAATTTGATTTATCCATCTTTTCATTTATTTTTGTCAAAATGAGTCAAGCTCTTCTGTGTGAAAAGCCACATTTGTGATGGTACAAATCTTTAAACCTACCACTGAATTAAATACTGTCTTTTTACTTTATGCTTGTACTTAAGGTTTGGCAAAATGTAGATTAACCTCACTCACTTTAATAACCATATTCCTACGTAAAAGCTACCACTGCACAGGACCACATATACACTTAAACGTTCTACTTGCAGTGCTTTAATAAGAAAATGATGAACAATTTAAATTTTGTTAAAATTTACTTTGAAAAGGTGTTAAACAGAATTAATTTTAAGTGGCTGATAGCTGTAGACACCCTATTTGCCCCTATTCTGCTTTCTTAAGTATAATTCAGAATTTCTAAAAATAAATTGATCATACAAGCATATAATTCTGTCCAAACAGAGAGGCAGCACAGCCAAATGTTTCCCACTGTGTGAGAGAGTGCAGGCAATAACTGGCTTGATGTTGTTGGAAGCCAGGCAAGAAGTATGGCGTGCAACTGAGCGCACTCTCCTTCTCAGAGCTGCCTCTGTGCCTAGATGTCATAACCTGAGCACAGCTCTGCCCAAAGTGCCCTTTAAGTGTAAGTCCAGACATCAGTGACCAAATTAGTTTGAAAGAAAATGTAGCAGTAACTTTGAATCATATAATGAATCACAGCTTGAATAATATGGTGTGCATCAAACTTAAAGTGGGTTTGCTGATTTGTATAAGCAACAGTGCCTTATTATACAGGGTCCCCACTGTCATAGGAAACCTGGGAACATCATAGAATTTCACAATCACATTTCCCAGGCCTGGAAAGTCATGGAATTCTGTTTTGTGTAATGAAATTGTTACAGTAATCTTCCATGGATAATCTTCGATGTAAAGTAATATAACTGCAAATTTATTTTCTCTGAACTGTTGACCTAACATTTCTCTAGCATGCGTCAATGTGTGACAACATTTTGTTTATCATCATGTACATTTCTTCAGTTTCTCCCTGCGTTGCCTCTCTCTCTCTCTTCGTGTATGCCAGCTAGCTGAAATTATGTTTGAGTAGAGTTTAAATCTGAAAAACGCTCGGCGAGTAAGTCAACAAAAACATTGTTTCATTTTTCTTGAAAAGTCTTGGAAATGTTTTGAAATGTCCATGAATATGTTTGGGAACATAATAGCATACAGTCAGAATGTAACACACATATTAACAGTTTGATTTTAAAACTATACATTTTTTAATAAACATCTAGCTATTTGTGCTTAGATGTCAAATATGGTCTGAAAAATCCATAGAGAAGTCTGGAAATTTGAGTCTGGAAAAGTGTGGAGTTTTGAAATAATGCGTAGGAATAGTGTAATCAGGATCAGAAGATGTAACTAGATGCTTGACCAGCATGAGCCCTGCAGGCAGCACAATCCTATAAATCAATATTCTACAATTGCCTGGCGACCAGTGTGGAGAAAACAAAACAAGACTACTATTGTTAGTCCTCACTTCAAAGCCTCGCTGCTGCATTCTGCTCTAGCTGCAGACAGTGAGACAAGAATGAAAACCGTTAACGAGATGACACAGTTTCATGAAGACAACAGAGACGCTATCTGATATCCTTTATTTTACAGTTTAGAGGATAAAAGAGACTGCTGTCAGATGGAATTCTTTTTATTGCTTAAAAAATGTTTGGCTATAGCCTCATTCTTCCTCCTTTGTTATATATATCCCTGCCAGGCCCAAGCAAATGCCCGTGCTGCTGTACTGAAAGAGCAACTAGAGAAGAAGAGGCGAGAAGCGTACGAGAGAGAGAAAAAAGCTTGGGAGGACCATGTAAGCTCTATCATCTCTTTGTCCTACCATTACTTGGCCTTACAAGTGCATCACAGTAGTTTAAGTGTAGTCTAATCTTGGATATTGTGTATTGTGGAAGCTTGCAGCTCGGGGGATGAAGGTTGGCGTCATGGCAGCAGGAAACGTAGCGCTGGCGGCGGTAGCAGCAGTAGCAGTATCATCTACCTCTGACAGTCCTCTTCCACAGCCCAGTCCCTCTCAGCCTGACCCAGCTGCCAAAACTCCAGCCCTGCCTGTATCTAAACCCTCCACCCCTGCTATATCCATGACCGCTGCCCTAAAGAATGTTGGAGCAGTCAGTATATATTTACAAAGTCTGTCACATCCTACGTCACAGTGTTGTTTGTATTCCTAAACTGAATATTGCTTTTTGTGTTTTGCAGATGACTCCACTAAAAGAAAAGATGCCTGAGCCAGAGACTGCTACAGTCACCCAGGTGAGTATATGAGATAGTAATTGAAGTAATAATAATAATAATAATAATAATAATACATTTTATTTCTTAGGCGCCTTTCTGTCACTCAACGACACCTTACAATGGATCAAAGACAGTGCACAGTACACAATAAAATCAATTAAAATAAGATTACAAAAGAAAATCACAAAAAGTACACACGAGTAAAAACAGTTAGATGTGGACAGGAAATGGGGTTAGTGAAGGGAAAAGGCGATCTTAAACAGGTGTGTTTTGAGTCGGGACTTGAATTGTGATAGTGTACTGATGTTCCTTATTTCGGGTGGAAGAGAGTTCCAGAGCCGGGGTGCAGAGCGGGTGAAAGCTCTGCTCCCCATGGTGGTGAGACGGGCGGAGGGGACAGTCAACAGAATGGAGGAGGATGATCGGAGGGTGCGAGAGGGAGTGGCGATGTGGAGAAGACTGGAAAGATATGGGGGGGCAAGATTATGGATGTCCTTGAATGCAAGCAGAAGGATTTTGAAGTCAATGCGGGACTTGACCTGGAGCCAGTGGAGCTGCTGTAGGACGGGAGTGATATGGTGGATGGTGGGGGTTCTGGTGATGACACGGCAGCTGAATTCTGGACCAGTTGAAGTTTGTGCGGGGATTTGTGGGTGAGACCGGAGAGGAGGGAGTTGCAGTAATCCAGGCGGGAAGTGATGAGACTATGGACAAGGATAGCAGTGGCATGGGGAGTAAGGGAGGGGCGGAGGCGGTTGATGTTGCGTAGGTGGAAGTAAGCAGACCGGGTGATGTTGTTGATGTGAGATCAGAAGGAAAGTGTGCTGTCGAGGATGACACCCAGACTCTTAACCTGTGGGGAGGGGGAGACGGAGCAGTTGTCAATGGTGAGGGGGAAACTGTCACTTTTGGAAAGTGTTGACTGTGTGCCAATGAGAAGAATCTCAGTTTTATCAGAGTTGAGTTTCAGAAGATTTGAGGTGAACCAGGATTTTATTTCAGTTAAGCAGTAACAGTAACAGTATGTTAAAATGGCAAGAATTCTGTATCTTCCCAGATTCAATGTTTAGAAAGATAAAACTACTTGATGCTTTCTGTGTAACAGAGTGAGAAAAAGCAGATTCTGCGCAGACTTAACCAGAACCTAAAAGGCCAGGATCCCTTGGAGGAGGTGGAGGAGTCCCTTCCATCGCCTGCAGAACCAAGTCCTGCTCCCCAACAGAACCAGCCTGACACAGAGGAACGTCCCTCTTCGAACGGAGACCGGAAGAAGTGGGAAGCAGCAGAACTGCCTGTACTTCCTGTGGCTCAGCAAACCTTAGAGGAAACCTGTGCCACAACAGCCAGTAAGTCCAGCCAACTCTCAGCCCCATGTATTAACAAAAGATAAATTTACAAGATCATATTGTTAGAATTTTGTGACAAAGTTTAAATACTGGCACACTAATAGTTCTTAAAAGGGCTGCAACTGATTATTTTTCATTGTCAATTATTTTCTCAATTAATTGATTCATTTTTTGGTCTATAACATGTAAGGAAGAAAAATGTTTCAGTGTTTCTCAAAGCCCAAGGTGATGTCATCAAATGTCGTGTTTTGTCCACAACCCAAAGATATTCTATTTACTGTCACAGAGGAGTAAAGAAACCAGAAAATATTCACATTTAGGACACTGGAATCAGAGAATTTAAACTTTTTTTCCCTTAAAAAATGTCTTAAACTGATAATCAGATAGTTGAAAACTAATCAATTAATTGTTGCAGCTCTATGATACAGTCTTCTGCAGCACTCGTTGATTTTTCAAATGATGTAGCTTGGTTGATTTATTATTATTATTATTATTGTTATTGTCAATTATTAACTAGTCCATACCTGGGGATGTGTTATGTATAGAGGAATAAGAAATCAAAAACAGTATATTAGAGGAGATGCAAAATCAGAGCACTGTAAATGCACTGTGTAATAAATATTAATGTAAGACAAACAATGCACATTGTATTTAGAAATATGCTTTATGGCAAAATACATGGAGTAGTAGTTTTGGCTGGGGCCGTGCGTGGGCACACAGGTACACACATACAGGTTTCGATCCGCAAGTGTTGGAGATAAAGGCTTCCCAGCCAAACTGTGGTCCCAGCGCAGGTGTTTTCGAAGTGGTCTCCGCGCATGCGCAGCTCGCGCTGCTAATGGTGCTCACAGTATGAATGGGTAGTGGACAAAAACGCAAATATAAACAGTAGAAATGTGGGGAAAAAAGCAAAAACAGCATCGTGGCTGTCTGCACATGACCAAGATGAAAGCCTATGTGCAAGTTCAGAGAAGTAGGTCAAAGCAGTGAGGAGGAAAACAGATGATGACGGACAGACGGGACAGATGGATGGACGGAGGGACAGAGGTTTTCCCATTTAATAGTAGGATAGTAGGATAATAGTAGGATGATGGTAGGATATAGTAGAGATAATCATGATGATAGTACCACATACCAGCAGTTGTGCTGTAGAAATTTTGTGATCACCTTAAATTTGCTCTGAAAAGAAGTTATATATGTTAATGATGCCATTTTAAGGTTTTTGACAAAATTTTGCTCAACTTTTTCTCCCAACATTTTCTTACCAGCCACCTCAGTGTCTCCAGAAGATAGGCCATCCTCTGGTGGAGACAGGAAGAAGTGGGAGGCAGGAGTTCCACTTGTTCTCCCTGTAGCCCAACAAACTCTAGAGGAGACGTGCATCAGGACCATTGGTGAGTTAGCTTCTCCCAGAGCGAGAACCATATACTGTATGAAGAACTAATGTAGCCTCGAGGTCTGAAAAGTGAAGCCATTAAAACTTGTATTCTTTCTAACGGCCTGCAGGGGGCGACTCCACTTGCTGCAAAAAGAGGTCCGATTGTATTTAAGGAAGTATTTACAGATGTAAAGAGCGTCGTCACATACAACTAGGCCACCTATGTAGTAAAACATGCAAATATTTTTGAAATTGGTGCTACATGACCAGGAGAAACAGAAAAAGGACTGTGGCATTAGCTTTTCCTCATTAGGTAGAACCTGTCAATCAGGATAAAGGAGTAGCAATGTGTATCCTCCCCAACTCCACCCTTTTGTCCAAATATGATCACTTGTGGCTCCATAAAAACCAAGATGGCAACAGCCAAAATGCAGCCTAAGGCCTCATAATGGTAGCCCACAAACCAATGGGTGACATCACGGTGGCTAGGTCCACTTCTCTCTATGGCAAGAACACAATTAGCAACAATTAGCAGTGAGGACATAAAAAATGAGTCTCTCTTCTCTCTCATTGTCATGTCTCAGAGCAAACAGTGGGTGAAGTCATACGGATGGGTGGGCTGCAGGAAGAAGCTCCCAGGAAGGTGTGGGGAGTGAGTCCAGACTCTCAGGTGCTGAGAGTACTTCAAGAGGCAGAGCTTCAGCCTCTCACCCAGCAGCTGGAGAATGTCACTATCTGTGAGGAAGAGTTTTCAAGCCTTGGTTAGTCTTCACTGAAATGTTCGTCATTTATGTTATTATGTGGACTTGAAGGACTCTCTTTAAGTTGTTTCAGTTTTACTTATTTTATTTTCAGATACTGTATGAACAGTTATGGTGTGCTAGGAGTATATTCACTTGCTGATGATGCTATATTCTCCACAGTTAAGCCTGGCCAGACAGTAGCAGCTGAGATTGTGAAGACACCTACTGAAGTGTTGCCCTCTAAGCCAACGCCGTCTGCTGTGATTCAGAGCCCAGAGGTTCAGAAGGAGCGTGCAGACTTCACAGAGGCCTCACATCAGGATATGTCTGTAGCCGGTGCAGGAGAAAGAGTATCACTGCCACCCAACCTCACTGAGATTCAGGGTTAGTGTGACACTCAACCTGACATTGATTGGATATCTCAGCTCCTCATTTTAAACTACGTTTTCAGCAAATGCAATCCTATCCTGTCTGAATTCTTTTAGATCCAGCAGACATGGAGTCAGTGGTTTTGGAAGAAACACCTAAACAGGCTTTGCATCCCCCAGCTGGTGTGCAGCAGGCGTGGGAGCAGGACGCCCAACAACCAATGTAACAATTCATTTTTTTTCTATTAATGTTAAAGGGATAGTTTGGATTTTTGGAAGGGGGATTGTATGAGGTACTTATACATAAGTGTATTACCTACTGTAGATGGTTGTCGGCACACTCCCAGTTTGACCGGAGTACCGACACGAAAGCTAAGCAATGTACTGCTGTGGACGGGGGCTAAATATATCATACACTTAAAATGATATTGATTTATTTAGGTGGGTAAAATACATTTTGCCGCTGCCCCCATCCACACCTGTGGCGCTACCCCTGCCTGCTTCTCCAAACATGGGGCTTGCTGACAACCATCTAAAGTAAATAACAGACTGACTTTAGAGTACCTCATACAACACCACTTAGAAAAAATCCAAACTATCCCTTTAAGAAAGTAGTTGACCATTTCAAACCAAAATGAAAAAGCAGCCACTTTTTACTCACTGTTTTTTTTTAAGTTAGAAGTGGGTGTACCCACATTTTTGGAGTGAACTGCTTCTTTAATACATAAAAAGACATCACATCATATTTGTGGAGCTAAAGTGTGTTTGTCTTATAGGCCACCAGAGGGTATTATAAGACCAGCAGGCACCAAAGAGGTTGAGAAGAGTGCAGAGAAACCAACTGAATCTTCCGGTGGGGTTTATGTTTAGTGAGTCGAAGCCGCTTTTTTTTCTCCAGCATGATTATAATCTTAATTAAATCTGCCCGTCACCTCCCTCTCCCAGGTTTAGCACAATTCGAAGAGCCCCTATTTATGAAGTTGTGTTCTCCGGCCCACCGACGCACTGCAGCCCTTGCACTCCTCTCAGCCCAGTCCTCCATGGATGAATCATCCTCCTCTCTGGCCTCTCGCTCACGCTCTGTCTCACCTCTGCGCTCCAAACACCATGACGCCCTCCTCATTGGTCTCTCAACAGGCATGTTTGATGCCAACAACCCCAAGGTGATTACTGGCTGAGTTAAATTTTTAAAAAAAAATGTTTTACTTACTTTTTCGTGCGTCTTATGCTGAAAATAATATAGCATTATGAGGGAAGGTCTAATGGTACTACATGACACATGATCAGGTGAACGGCTGTTTCAGGGGTTGAGGAAATTGTTCTTGTACTTGGTGTAATGTCGAGACTTGTGTGGTATTTTTAGGGAGGAATTCAGTCTTCTTTATTAATGAGGGGGTCTGGAATAGAGCCAGAGACATTAATCACATAGTCTGAAGCTGCAGTGGGTCTGATAGGACAGAAAGAGCATCCATCAACCTATATCTTTCATAACCTTCATCAGGGACATGGGGATCTGCAGAACCTTGCCCAACATTTTTCACCCACAAAGAGTCACACAGAATATGAATGTTGTAGGTTTTGTCGTGTGCTCTTTTAGGGTTTAGTTGTTGCGTACTATAAATAATGTTGTTGTGTAATTGACCTTTTTTTTGTAAGCGATTCAGTCAAGTCTGAGCCCCATCAAAGTACTGAGCATGTCGTTCTGTTTGTTGTCAGATGCTGCGAACCTGCTCACTACCAGACCTCAGTCGTCTCTTCAGCTCTCAGCAGGACTCTGCAGTGGCGAGTGATGCGAACGTTGCCCCAGACAACAACCTGGAAATCGAGGACCTGGAGGAGGCAGCTAAAGATGACGACCAGTCAGAGACTGAAGAGTAAGACAGATTAAATCCTCAAAAGCAAAGACACGCTTGGGCCACACTGTATGCATTTGGCATCATTAACTGCTGCAGTTTAAAGATGGCTGGTAGTTTTAATAGTGACCAATTTCTTTCTTTACCCCAATTTTGTCAGTCATTTTGTAGGCATGAGAGACAACATAAGAAAACGGCACAGGCATTAGAGTTGGCAGATGATTTGAGCTGGGGGGTGCTGCCACCCAATATGCAGAAGTGTTACATCACTGTATTCAATAACCCTGACTGCCATTCTCCAGCGTTTATTTAGCTAATAGCACTCTCGACACCTACAACTTAGTAACCTACAAATTAACAACAGCTTAACTGTCATTTCAACATACATGAACATCATTTTTTGTCAGAGCATGGTTTGTGCAGGTATCTATCTCTTTGGACTTCAAAGTGTTTGCTGGCAATTTATCAACCAGCCCAGATGGCAACAACTCAAACCCAAAACAATGTTGTAATCGTACACTTTTTAAAAAAAAAAAAATCTACAATACTCATATCGTCTGCAGTTCAGCAGAGGGCACTGCAGCACCCACAACAGCCCACTACCAATACATATGGATGCAGGTTTTTGTTTTACTAAGAAACTATGAATGCAGCCAGTTGATGGCACACAGTGTGTAATATCCGTATTTCTCGCTCCCTAGTGCATATGAGGATGAAGATCTGCGGGACATCCGGGCCTCCATGGAGAGACTGCTGCAAGAAGAGGACGACTTAATGACGAGCCCTCCAGAGGTTGGTGCAGGAGACTTTAACGGGAACCCTCCAGAGGGCAAAGACCAGGCACTCTTCAACAGGATAGCAGCTGAGATTGATCAGGACAACAATCAGATGGCTGTTGATGATGAGGATGAGGATGATGAAGAGGAGGACGAAGAGGAGGAGGAGGAGGAGGTCGAAGAGGAAGAGGATGAGGAGGAAGAAGATGAGGAATGCTCTAATGGGAGTCCTGGTGATGAAGAAGTAGGGGAGCTGCTTACTAATGGTGTGGAAGAGGGGAATCAGAGTGATAACAGCCAGCTCAATGAGGAGTGGCATTCAGGTAAGAGCATCGTCATTGCAACAGAGACTTAAAACACTCCAGCCTTTTCTTTTTGTTCTGAAAATGTCAGTGTGCAACCTTGTTCAGTGGATCAACAGGAGCTGGACAGAGCACTGATGCAGCTATTACCAGGTGGTAACAACCCCACCTACATTTAAGAGTACTGCTTGCGGTGGAAATGCAGAACAGATCAAGGGTTTAGGTATGTGTCCATAATGACTACACACAGGTTCTAAGGGTACCATACCAAAAGTGTTTGCTGGAAACGTGGCTAAAGACAATCAGTACATTTACATGGACAGTTTAATTCGACTTTCATTCAGAATGAAAGGCCATTCCAATTAAAAGTGGTAATGTAAATGGTCATTCCGATTGAAAATTAAATCCGATTAAAGGGGGTGGTTTGTTCCGTTTGTCATTCCGAATGAAAGAATTTTGTGTGCATGTATACACTCATTCCTCTTTAAGTTTATTCCAGTCTTTCTGCGCATGCTCGTTTCCTTGCCCTTCTGGCGCGATGACGTATATAGTGCTCGTAGCAACGGGCTGAGATAGAGCAGTTGGACTCGTTGCACTCACCAGTTTCCATACACCAAAGCACGATCTTCTGCCTCCCTTCTTCGACCTTCTACCCCCCTTCTCGAAGCATTAGCAGAACAAGGTTGTTGTCGTACTGCTGCTTCAAGAATATAAGCAAAACAAGCCCGAAAAAGGCACTAAGAACGGCGTCGTCAAGCATCTTGTTATCCGGAGCGAGGACCACAGTGTTTTCTTCCAGTAAATGTAAACATGTAACATCCGCCCCGCCCCCTATCCAATCAGAAACCTTCCCTGCCCCAAACCTTGCGCAGACCCGAATAAAGGCGATTAAACTGATCTTCCGTGTAAACTCTCATTCGGAATGGATATTTCCCATGTAAACTACCTGGAAAGACTTTAATTCCGAATAATTTCATTCAGATTTATTTCATTCTGAATGAGAAGCCATCATGTAACCGTAGCCAATGGATCGCTTTCCATTTTCCTCTGAAATAAAAAACAACAATTGGCCAGCTCACTCACTGTAAAAGTCCATGGTACAGGCAGTCCAAAAATGCATCCAAGGCACTCTAAAAATGCGTCCAAGGTACTCTGACTGTAGTTAAAAATCCTTAGTTAATATATGGATAAACCAACGCGTTTTGACTCGAGAGCTTCGATTAGAGAGTCTTCATTGGGTGTCAACCTCTGGAGGATCTAGACTGCTCAGTCTCCTTGCAGTCCAGATTTTTCAACAGCTGCATGGACTTCCAGCCATGATGATCTGCTTGAGCGTGGGTTTAAGGAAGGACAACATGGTGAGCTGCCTGTTGCAGGAGCCCTGATCCCCTCCAGAGCTGGCTGAACGTTCATCTTCTCCTTGTTGTCCTGTCTCAGACACACCGTACACTGTGAAGGCGGCGTATCAGAAGTCTTTATGGTTTGCTCGGATGTCCTTGTTCCTGAGTGAATGAAGAACAGTTCATCAGGGTGTCACCCTAATACATAGATAAACCAACACATTTCAACCAGAGAGTCACCCTGATGAAGACTCTCTAGTCAAGACGCGTTGGTTTATCCATGTATTAATGAAGGATTTTTGAGTCTGATGCATTTTTGGGCTGCCTACCTGTACTATGGACTTTTACACTGACTGAGCTGGCTAGTTGTTTTTTATCTGTATGTGACTATTTGTCTCATCCTTGAAAAGCTCCTGATTTTTTTATAACCACGTAGTGCCTTAACCCAGTGCAGCACTCTATTTTTTCCTCAACAACACAGAACACTACTTTGGTTGTTCCTCTGTCCGCCATTTCCTCTACTGAGAGTAGTAAGTGCAAAGAACTTAAACCGGGGAAAACAAAAGCATCATCTTCTTCCTGTTATGGTTGCGCAGTGGTTGACGTACCTCCTTTATGCCATAAATTGCGCCTTCTTTTTCCCGGTAGATCGTACCTGGTGGCAAACAAAATTGCACAGTGAAAGTGAGGCGTATAGGGAGCCTGGTGTCAGTATTTTATAGCCATTACATTGTGCACATAACACACTATTATATATTAAGATTCACTTCACTTCAATTCACACTTATGTTAGTCACACTATTGTTAGTTCTTTCAGTGTAAGAACAAACATTACCACTTTTGCTGACATGGTTGAAAGCTTGCAAACTACTTTAGCTCATTAAAAAAATTAATCTTGAATTAATATTTTATGACAGAGGATTCATGCCTTTAATAAGTGACTGTGTAATAAATAGGTTATTTTTGCAAACGAAGCACCCACAGAATAATCAAGTCTAACAGTTTAATGGCAACTAATAAATTCTGCTGCACCGTAGATGGCAGTGGAGAGGACCAGGGCGGAGAGACTGTGCATCACGACAGCATTTTCAGTCGTCTGGAGGAGCTTCGCTTCAATCTGGAGCAGCAGATGGGCTTTGAGAAGTTCATTGAGGCCTACAACAAGATTAAGGTGTGAAATATTCTCATCGCTTTAAATGTTGACACCGTTAACTGCTGTAACATAACACTGACTGAACAGATTGATTAAACAGATGTTTTGTTTTTTGCATGTAAGGCTATACATGAAGATGAAGATGAGAATATTGACCTGGGCTCCAGTTTGGTCTTACGCATTTTGGGAACAGAGCACCAGCATCTGTATCCCAACATCCTTCATCTAGTGATGGCAGATGGCGCATACCAAGAAGGTTAGTGACAGTAGATACTTGTTAGTTGACTGTGGATATTTTTATCTTTTCTTCATTTCCTCTGAGTCTCTGAAAAACATGGCGGGTTTCTTTGTAATTTGAGTGACACCTCCTCACTTTATTTTATGAATCTCCATTTTCCACGACACTCTTTCCTCCTGAATTTTTAGGTCACCTGTGTAAACTGCAGACAGACATGTGTATCTCTTTTTAACCCACTTGTGCCCAACTATATTTAGTATAATAAGAAAAATAATGCCACAACATTTGCTTTGATTGGTCTAAACTCTTGAAATCTACTGACACAGCTTGGACAAGTATGTAACAGTACATCTGTGCACACTTATTTTTTGTGCAGAGTAAGAACATTTCTACACATGTCAGTGATTGAGGCTCATTGTGTCTATTTAATACTAACATATTCATTTTTTTCCATCTTTGATATTCAACATGTTTGGAGTTCATATATACCAAATACTTTTTGTGCTCCTTGTATTATCTGAGATACAGCCAGTTCCTTGAACTATATTTAGTATTTGGGCACATGTGACTCCTGTCTTTTCCTCAAATATTTAAAAGAAGTCCCATGTGACCAAAGACTAAATATAGTATAATAAGAAAAGGCACTTTGCAGCCAAACAGTTTGACCAGTTTTGACAATTTTCCTCAGCCCTGGGCATAAATGGGTTAATAGTTCTGGTCAGCAGCAACAGTGTTGAATTGTACTCAGTGGTTTTCCCACAACACAGAGCCGTGTCAGAGCAGAGTCAGTGTTTCATCTAATCTCTCAAATCCTATCCTCTTTCCTCACATTGCTACAGAGTCGGGGAGGGACTAAGAAGTTGTGAAACACACCCTTTAATACTGTCTGTCTGCTTTTTCTTGCCGTGTGTCGAGTCAGTTGTCAGACTGGGGCCACAGCAGATACAAAAAGATATGAGGGAGGGGGGGAATATTTCTTTTGAGTTTGACAGGTTTCCCTCAGGACGGGAGCAGTCTTCAGATAAATTTTCTCGCTGAACATCTCTATTTGACAATTCTTTTGTTTTCTATTTTTACTGTCGTCAGTAGAAGAAATGGAGGATGCATGATAAATGTCAGATATCTCCCCTGAGGACCGATCTCAAGATCTGTGAAAGATGTTTCTCATGGCTCCCATCCGTGCAGCAATAACACTGGGTTTATTTTGAAATATTTTTTGAGGCAGCGAACAGAGAGCAAACCCATGTACTGTTGTAATGCAGTATAATCTACCCGCTACAGTCACAGACAAAAAATCCATTACATCCAAGCACCAAGTTTCAGAAGACTTTACTGTCAATTTGAGGTCAATTCTGACGCCTGTTGTTCCCATTAAAGGGATAGCTTGGATGTTTTGACGTGGGGTTGTATAAGGTACTTAGTTCTAGTGGGAGTATTACCTGCAGTAGATGGTGGGCAAGTGACCAGTTTGTAGAAGCAGACAGAAGAACCGGCACAGACGCTAACCAGGGTTTATGCTGGACTTTTTTTTGACGGCCAATATGGCCATTAATGTTCCAGAATTCCAGCCATATAGAACATTTTAAATATGTTTAAAATAGCCAAATGACAGCCTATATTTGAACAGCAATAAAACACTTCAAATTAAATAATAACGGCGTATCACCAAGCCCCCTATCACCATCTGGCTCACTGTGGTGAAGTGTTTCTCCAGTCTGTTCTATGAGAAGACCCATGGTGTGCTGGAGAGCTTGATGTGGAGAGCGTGATCTATGATGCCGTCACCTAAGACCGTGACTGCTGTGGATGTGGCATATGCTCTGAAGAGGCAGGGACGCACTCTGTATGGCTCCAGTTGATAAATAGATCGGCTGGTAATTAATATCCCAAAATCTGCTCTGCATAATAAATGTTTATGTTAAAGTTGTCTTGGCAGCATATTATAGACCAGTGGTTCCCAACTTGTCTAGCCAGAGGGTCCAGATTTCTCCATAGTCATTAGGTCAAGGTCCACACCATTTGATAAGTTCAGTGTCATACTTACATTTGGCCATGTTGTTGAGCTAGTTTGTTGTCTCTGTTAAATAGCTGAATGTTAGTCACTCACTCTACAGCATTAAACAGCACTTCACAATAAAACCTTTGTATCAGAAATTCACTGTACTTCAAAATAAAATGCGTTTTGACACATTTGCTACGTGTAAAATGTAAAAAAAAATCAGTTTGGGTGCACACTGAATTTAGAATATTTTCAGCACTTTACCTTGCCGTCAGACAGCCCTTTCTAACAGGGAACTGAAGCCATTATCTATTGTCTTTTCAAAGCCACCAGACTCCTGACAAAAAAAAAAAGTAATTTTACCTTGCCAAACATGTAAGCTACCTGTCTACTGCCCCCTCGATCCGTTTGTTTGATTCCGTTCTGTGGCAGTACTCCTGCCTGTTTCTCCAAACTGGGTGAGTGCCAGCCGCCATCTACTGTAGGTAATACACTGACTATGGATAAGTACCTCATACGACCCCACTTTAAGAAATCCAAACTATCCCTTTGAAAAGGATCATCAAAGTCATGAGGATATGTCATCTGGGAACCGTGAAAGTCTGTACCAGTTTTGTGCCAATTTAGTCAACTGCTTCCCTTTTGTCATTTCCCATTAAGAGACATGATCTAACCAATGACCTCTGCCTTTCTAATTAATTATCTGTCCCAACACGATTCTCTCTCTCCTCTCTCTCTTGTAGATAATGATGAATAATGACTCGAGCAGTAGTGCTGCTGGCAGCTAGGACAATCTGCTGGCTATCTGATGTCTTCCCATGTCGCACATCATTGGCAGAAGGATCTATGCATGAAGTGTTTGCAGCCACGCATCTAACAGTGTTTCAGGCACACTTGCATGATGAGTAACTAGTTCACTCGAGGCTGTATTTCATACCTTTGACTATCAGCACCTGAAACTATTTTCTAACAAGTGTTCATTCAGAAGTGCATTATCAAATACACGTTCTTATTAACCAAAGTTAACTCCAAGGTTCTGTCAAA
Source organism: Epinephelus fuscoguttatus (assembly GCF_011397635.1). Classification (NCBI taxonomy): domain Eukaryota; kingdom Metazoa; phylum Chordata; class Actinopteri; order Perciformes; family Serranidae; genus Epinephelus; species Epinephelus fuscoguttatus. The sequence goes on from NC_064761.1 coordinate 39,926,917, forward strand.
TGTTTATGAAAGTCTGTATCTGTAAATGAATGAAACACATGTATTGTCACATTGATTAAGAGCATAAACTGTTGTGTTTTTCAGTTTGTTGTCGGTTCAGTCGGAATCGGCTGAGGCGTTTTATTTTGGCGGGCAAAGATCTGATCCTCTCAGGTGCTCTCTTTCTAATTGTCACACACTCGACCATAGCTTCAAAACATAAATCAGGTCACCCTCAAAGCGGGTGCACCATGATTTACTCAGAACCAGTTGAACCTCCTTTTTCTTACAACTCTTTTCACCGGACACAAAGTGAGATATAATCTAATACATTTTTTCCACATTTCTTACTGTTTCCCTTAACCCAAATTAAATCAAAGGATTTCTGTGAGACTGCTGTGTGTTGCCAAGTACTGTAGCAAGACTGTGGCATCGGAGTGTTGGTGTGATTTAGTGGGCCAGGTCAGGCTGATGTTCAGTGCAGGGAGTTGTACTGATGGTGTAAGCAATGGTACAGATGATAATAATAATAATATTAATAATTAATATTTGATTATAAATTAAATGTTGTGAATCTTTATATGAAATAAACACTTTTTTTTAAGAATCTGAGGACTATTATCTTTTTTTTCTTCTACCATGTACGCTGTAAGGTATGGCTAAGTGTAGACATATCTGTGCTTACAAATCAGCTGTTTTTATTAACCCTTTCACACCCCCCTCCATCCCAATACATAACTTTTCTATAATGTCGAGCTGTGCATTCCAATACCCATAATACCATACTAGCCCATAATACCATACTATATAGCAGTGGTTTTGTTTTTTGGCCATGTCATTGATCTAGGTTGCTGTCTCTGTCTCTCTACAACCGCGAACGACACATAAAGTGCCTCTTTTACAAACTTGACATGTTTGTGGATGACATGAGGTCCATTCAGACCCACCAGGTTGACCATGACCCACCAGTTGGGAACCACTAATGTATAGTATACCAGAAAAAGATTTAGTATGTCCCAGTCCATAATATGTCGAATACAGTATGCCAAAAATACCAGGATGTTCTACTACATTCGGTCCGATTTTGCAGTGTGCAAGCCAGCATGCTTTTCTGGCTGTTCTGACCCACAATCCTCTGCACAGCGGACAATCCATCACATCGACTGAGCTGCAAACAGATGACGGCTTGACAGCTCATTGACAGCTGACTGACAGCTGACTGACAGCTGGCAGAAGTCACAATGATGAATGACCAGCCGAAACAGTTAAAAAAGGAATAATAACTGATTAAGTCAACAAAATAACATAACTATAAAAATAACAATGAAAGAAAAATGTATTTCTAATTTCACTGTTGCAAATATGTTAGAATCTACAATCTAAGCAGTTCTAACTTTAAATACAAACGACGTACATTGCCAAGTAACACCAGCAGAGCACTCCAGGTCGTTCATCTGGCAAATTCAGTGAGTGGCATTTTTCTATCTCCGAGAAATAAAGACAAGACGGTTGAAGTACATACTGAAGTACATACTGAAAGTAAAAAGATAAAGTATGTGATTCAGGACCACCGTAGATTCATGATTACTGGCACCTGACTTCACTCATATGCACAGACTTATTTGATGGTATGTAAATAACCCAATCAAAGTGTTCCACATCATCTAAAGTGGACTGCTGTAGAGTCACGCCCCCTTTTTAACAAGCATGGCTGACTGTGAGGCACATTTCAGTTTATTAGTCATATTTCTTAACCACATATTTGTGTTTAAACTGTTTAAAATATACGTGAGCTGTTACTATTAATTATACATTTCAAAATATATAAAAGATTTATAGCTTTTACTTTGATTTTGCCCAAAATATCTGTGCATTAGAATTGATGAGGGATCTGAATGTCACCGGAAAATGAGTATGGAAATACTGATCTGATTTCGAATGACACAGTCAGCTAATAATGCATTGTATCGATTATGTATAGAGAATATTAATCTCAGGAGGTTTTCAATGTACTGTTTTCTGGAGATACTTCAGAAATTGGGGATACTTTAGTCGTGATGACAAAAACTTAACAAAATACTTATAGTTTAATGTCTCTGTCAAGTAGCTGTCCGTTAGTCACTCACTCTACAGCAAGAAATGACACTTAAAAATAAAAACGCTGTGCTGAAAATTCACTGTACTTTGAAGTAAAGCGCATTTTTTACAAACTTGACTGTCCCTTGCTGTCCATTAACAACAAACCCGCAACCCACTTTTGGACCACGACCCATCAGTTGGGAACCACTGCTCTAAAGCGTCATTTCATTCAATGATATGAGTTAACAATTAATGAAAAATAAATAAACTCATGTTTTTCTTGTTGGAAAAAAAAATCTGTGAAGACAAGTCATTTTTACTGTTAGGTGGTTTCTGCGTTCAGATGATCCGTCTATTGGAATGGACAGAAAAAACAACACACAACAGTGTATCCTAATCGGGTTTTTCTAATGATTTATGAAAGCATTTGGAATAAAAATCCACCATTACAAATTGTTTGTGTGTTTGGGACACAATTGAACGAGCTGAGAGTCTTAGATTGAAAATGTGAAGGTCTGAAAGAAAATCATTCTGCTTTCCACGTATCATCAGACTGCTGCACCGCTGGTGAGTACATGAGACTATTTTCATCCCCAGCCCTTGAACAGACCACTAACCCTTCTGTCAGCTAGCAAGATTTATTTGTGGTCGCAATCCCCGTGGAATAATATAACAAGAGCCTCCAGTGTTCTAACACCATGTCTGATTTAGTGTGACAGGAGAAGAGGGTGTGTTTCCTCTGAGTTGGAGCATAACCAAATAATTGACTGTAGCATCCTCCCAATAAGACTAAACAAACCAATTTGATAATGGAGCTCTGCAGCCTTTCATGACGTTCATGCTGCAGTAATTTAACAAGTTGTAATTGTTTTCCTCAATTCAAAGTCCTGGTAGGTGTTTCACTTACAACAGCCCGATAAGACCTTGCACTCCGGGCTTTGATGGATGACCAGGCAGATTTCGAATACCAACCCCTAGCATGAATCTGCCATTATTAAAATTAAACTGCAAACTTTTTGTCATCTGTGCTGAAATTATGGCATCATAAAATTCAAATGTAAACACCCAGCATGCCTTTTCACGCTGAGGTTGCACAGTGTATATCATATTAAATATGCAAATGCAAAGTCAAATATATTAGATTTTATTTTAACCATGGTGAGGTTATGTAATGGATTACATTGTAAACATGTGTTGGATGGGTTCTTGCTGGCTCTAGCCTTTCACATTATCCACTCTGATTTTATTTAGGCTGTTAGTCAAAGGACGGAGAGGAATAGCACTTAAAGCTGTTACATGCCGTACGCAGCACAGAGCACTTCATTCAATATTTATGCTGCATGATGCCGTGTTTGTTTGTTGTTCCATTTCAGATTTGGTCATTCTGTTTTATGTCCTGCTGTGTGGCTTCCAGTATCCATGGGTGGTAGTTTTATCTCAGCAGTGATTTGCATTTTGTTTGTTAAGAGGCATGTAGTGTACATGAAGGTAAGCAGCTGTCCTACCATGATAAGAGCATGAGAGGTTCTGAATGCTTATGGTGTCTTTGAAGTATTTGATGAGGAAATGACATCATAGGCTGAGTTTGGAGTCAGACTAAAGCATTGTTGTTGGTTTTGTTCATCCCTGTCCTATTTGAATGTCAACCTTTTCACTTTTAAATTTGTTGACTGTAAGATTTGTTTTTGATTTGCTAAAATACAACTGTGCTCATAAATGTATCTACCCCTGGCAGAATTTGTGAAAACTGGATGCTTTTTATACCTCCACGCCAGCAATAGCCATGGCCGGAGGCATTATATTTCCATCAATCAGTCTGTGTGTCTCATTCTCATGAACACAATATCTGAAGAACACCTTGAGGGAATTTATTCAAATTTGGCACAAATGTCCACTTGGACTCAAGGATGAACTGATTAGGAGTGCCCAGTAACTCACCTGGTAGAGCGGGCACCCGATGTGCTAAAGCTACGTCCTTACTGCAGCAACTAAGGGTTCAGTTTCAACCCACGCAAAAAAAAAAAAAGAAAAAAAAAAAGGATAAGCTGATTAAATTTTGGGGGACATCAAAGGTCAAGGTCGTTGTGACCTCATCTGTCTCATTCTCATGACTGTGATATCTCAAGAAAGCTTTGAGGGATTTTTTTCTTTGCTAATTTGGCGCAAACGTCCCCCTGGACTCAAGGATGATATGATTAGATTTTGATGGTCAAAGGTCAAAAGTCAAGGTCACCTTGATCTTGCATCCATCTCATTCTTGTGAACATGATATCTCAAGCACAGCGAACAAACCGTGAGAGAATTTCTTCCAATTTGGCACAAACATCCACTTTGTGTCAAGGATGAACTCATGTGAGGTGGGTCAAAGGTCAAAAGTCACTATGACCTTATCCGTCACTTTCTTGTGAACTCGATATCTCAAGAATATCTTGAGAGAATTTATTCGAATTTGGCACAAACATCCACTTTGAGTCAAGAATGAACTTATTAGACTCTGGTGGTCAAAGGTTAAGGATTATGGGTTATGAATGTGATATCTCAAAAGGACCTTGAGGGAATTTCCTCAAATTTGACACAAACGTCCACTTAGGCTCAAGAATGAACTGACTAGAGTTTGGTGGTCGTTGGTCAAAGGTCACTGTGATGTCACAAAACATGTTTTTGGCTATAACTCAAGAAATCATGTGCAAATTACAACAAAATTTCATACAAATCTCGAACAGGATAAAATGATGAAGTGATGACATTTTATATCCAAAAGGTCAACGGTCAGCTTCACTGTGACATCATAATGTTCTGCAAAAAAAACAAACACTTTTCTTTCTGGCCAATATTCAATGTCATATCTCAGGAACAGAAGGAGAGACATTTGGTCAGATACTGAATTAGTGACACTAATCTTGGGTGCCCAGCATAAAACTGTACTGACTGTATAGATCGTCTGTGTTGCCAGGAAAAGAAGCATTCATGTTTTTACAGACATGGATGTGACCTGTACGTGCACCTTGAAGGGTTCACAGAGGCATACAGCGGCATAGTGGTAATTCTTGTTTGATAATGTGACTAATCATGCAGCCCACTTCCAATACGAAAAACAGCACCTAGACAAGCCTCAACACTTCTAGAACAAAGTCATTTAGAGTGATGAGACCCAAACTGAAAATGACAAACACTATGCTTGGAGTATAGTGAACAGGGTGTATAGTTAAAAGTACACCATCCCTTCTGTGATGCATGGGGGTTGATCAGGTTGACAGTGGCACAAGGAATTTAGTCAAAATGAATAACAGAGTGAATGCAGCATGTTAGCACAAAATACTGAAGGACAATTTGCATTCATCAGTCTGGAAGCTGCACATGGGATGCACTTGGACTTTCCAAGATGGCAGTGATTCAAAACACAAGGCCAAGTCGACCCTTCAGCGGCTACAGCAGCAAAAAGTGAAGGTACTGGCATGGCCATCACACTCTCCTCACCTCAAGACCATTGAGCCATTTTGGGAAGATCTCAAGCCTGCAGCTCAGAAAGAATACCCAACAATTTAAAGGACCTGGAGGCTTTTTGGCAAGAAGAATGGCTAAATAAAGGGCCTTGTCCACAGCTATTACAGAAGACTGAAAGGTGTCATTGATGCTAAAGAGGGCACTACATACTGTTAAGAACTAAGGGTATGCTACTTTTGAACAAGGACCGTCTCAGTATTTTCTTTATCGCTATGTTTTGTTTAAAGATTGTGCTGTTATGTGACGCCTTGCAGTGTTGTTTTGCTCAAGGTCTCTTTATTGAAATTTAAAGTCATACAAAAGCAGTGAATCCCAAATACGACTGGAAAAATACAATGTACCTCAGTGCTGCAGTGTTTACTGGCATTATATCACTCTTTTACAAATTAACTTTATTTCCCAAAATTTTTCAGAAGTCTTCTAATAGATTAGGTATCTTTGATAAGCTAACTAACAGATCAAATGGATATAAAAGCATGTCGTCAGCATATAGTTATACTTAATGCTCCAAACTAGTGATGCGCAGGTCGGGGTTTTGTCCAACCCGCGGGTCCCGCATTTATGAAATAATTTGACCCGCTCCATCCCGCCCGCACAACCACATCTATTTTCACAACCCGCCCCGCCGCTATAACCCGTCTTGAGGCTCCCATGCTTGTATAGCTTATCACAGGAATTGCACTTAACGTAGCGAATGCTGCTGTTGTCTGCTGCACTAACTACCTCACAGAAATTGTCCCAAACATGAGGTTTAGCAGCTTGGCCTTCTTTTAACTCTGTACTCTCCCGACTGTAATCTTTCCCTCACTTCTTCTTCCATCCTCACCACTTCATTGATTCTGGTTCGTTGTGGCCGCTGCTTGGTGCTTTTGTGACGTCAGATCGCATGTAACATGCATTTACCTAACCCTACAACAGTGTTGTTAACAAGTCGGCTATATCTGACATATTTCATCTTTAATGACCTGCCCCACCCGCCCCGCTAATAAAGTGAACATTTCTTGACCCGACCCAACCCGACCCGCGGGTTACGGGTCGGCCCGTGCATCACTACTCCAAACCACTTCTCTGTATTCCCTCGATGCCAGCATCACAGCCAGCTCCAAAGGTTTGAGTGTATAAAAAAGATAATCCTACCCCACCCTATCAAATGCCTTCTCGGCATCAAGCGATACTAATATTTCTAGAAAATCGGGTGGAGTGGGATCATAAAGGATATTAAATAGGTGTTGTATATTAAAAAAAGATTGGTGACTTTAAATAAAACCCATTCAATCATCTGATACAACTGAGGGTAAAACAGCTTCTGATTTTACCCCAGATAAACATGACACTGTTTTTTATATACGGGTACAAAAGGGACTGGCTGTATCTGGACATTGTCTAAATGAAAATGGAATAATGTTATTTACCACACTCCAACTTCTTCTGCTATCTCCAAATGAGAAGTTACATTCAGTAATGACCAGCAATGACCTTCACCCTTTGGTGCACTTCCTGGTAAAGAATTATAGTAATATTAAAGTACCACATCAAGTTTCACCATTTTACACTGTTTTAGAAAACAGTCAGAAGCAACAAGATATAAAGGCTGAAGGTTGAAAGGTTGAAATACTGAAAGAAGAAAAACTGATGATGAATCATGAAATATGAAATTGAATCAAAGTTATTTTTCTATGACACTAAAATTACAATAATATATTTTAAAATTCAAACCTGTACTGTAACTGTTGTTATCTATTTCTAATTATCATTGTATATCAATAGTTTGTTATTTTGATGTATCCCTGGGTGACACATAATTTCTCACTTTAAAAAAAAAATGAAAGAAATGTCATCAGTGCATGAGCTTCGTAATGAATGAGACACATGAAATGATATGACAATAAAAAGTATTTTAGGAAAACATTAAAGATAACAGAAATGTGTGTTTGCCTGATCTCTCACAGTACACATATCACAAATTCTTCCAGGGTATGTAAACTTATGAGCCGAAAAGTCAATACTTGGTTCCAGCGCCTGTGGTGGTTTACTAGTTAAACACAAAAGAAAGATATAAATAGCTTAAGTTCATCTGTATAAACAGAATAAAACAGATCTCCTCAGCTCTTTGTTCACGATTTCTGTTAGATATGATAACAACACTAAAATTAGACCGGGCTGCAAGGAAAACAAAAACATCAGAATAGGTTACAGTCTCACACACTCCAGCCCATTGTCTCTGTTTGACATTATACTTGTGAAGAAAATTAATTAAATTCTCGGTCTGAATTTTTCATAAGGTCGGTGGTTGGCTTGATCCCAGCTCTCAAAGGGAAAATCACCCCACAGAGAAATATACGCACTGAACCGTTATCAGGCAGCATTCATTGACATTCAGCTGTGGTCCCTAATCTAATTTGAAAGCAGGTTGCCTCCGGCTGAGTTAGTAAGTTTGAAAGCCTTATCAAAGTAATACAAATGGAGATCACTGAATGAGTGTCCTGATCTTAATAGCATATTAGGCCCTTGAGATTCTGGTCTGGTCTCAGTTAAGACGTCATTGTTTTAAAAAGTGAATCATGTAGTTTTGTCATCTTGTGAGCAGCACTGTAAATAACAGCTCTGTGATCTGCACTTTGCTTTTTAAAAATGGTCCTTTGCTTTGGTATTCGCTGTGTTTCAGCGCTTTGAATCTTGAACATCTATTTACAGTAATGGACTGTACGAGAGGGGCAATATTTCTGTCAAGGTTCATCCATTCCTGGAAATTGGGACATATGTCTTGTCGTGTCCTCTCCTGCTTCCCTTGTCCCCATTTATAGGCTGTAACACAGCTGTCACCTCCATCATACTAGTGTGTAAGTGTGTTTCTGAGTGTGTGTGCACACACTGATCTTGTTTTGCCCTCAGGTGCTGTCATTATAAAAGATTATTGCCTCTCAAAGTCTACTAATCATTTCTGCTGCCTCTCTGAATAGCGTTAAGTAATGTCTGCTGAAGCCTTTTCACAAAACAACACTGAATGTGTGCAGCATGTGAGCATGTGGTAATACATAGGGGTCAAGCAGAAAAGGAGGGCAGGGGCCATTGTCTCAGCCGAGGTGGAGGGGCGGATTCGCTGCCTCTTCACGGTGAGGAAATATGACCTGAGGGCTCCTGCCAGCTCCCATGGGATCACATGTGACAGAAGAGAGCCACCTCCATATAAATCTCCGTCTTTATTGCTCTTTTCTTCCTCCACTTCATCCCTCTCTCTTGCTCAAGATGCAGTGTCCTCCAAATGAGATAAAAATAAATCACACATTTATTGTCAGAGTGTGTCTCACTTGCTGTCCTCTCCCTCAAGTAGTTGTGTGCCTGTGCCTTTGCTGTGAAGGTTATAAGGAGTCAAAGGTCTATTCCAAGTGTATTTTTTGTAATAAAAGCAGTGCCTCTGGAAAAGTGCTCTCCCTCTCCCTGTGGGCCTTTTGTCTATTTTTATATCGGGCAATGATAGATCCATCAGTTTGCTTTCACCACACGAAAAGATAAAGGATAGAATAATCCAAAGTAAGGTTCTTTGTTTGTTGCAATTTATACTGGAATATTTTTTGCACTGTAAAGCAACATTAAATGAGATGAGGACAGTTGTGATTTCACAGTTTATTAATAACTGCCTCAATAACATGACATTTCGCCAAGCAGGATTAAAACTAATATAGCATCAACATCCTGTATGCATGACTTGGCATTAGTTTGTTGGCCCAAGACTACAAAGTACACGTTTTTGCTGCTTGCTGTCACTATAAAATACTGTAAAATATGACCACCAGATGTCCCTATTCACTCTCTGGTTCTCATTTAGCTGCAGTATGCTGCAAAAAATAAGGGCATAAAATAAAAGAGCATCTTAAAGTAAGTAATTGTCCATTTATTGGTACCTATTACATCAACACAACAGTCCATAAATCCTTTAAAGTGTCTGAGGGTTAGATATCTGTGACTGAACAGAGGATGCTGCTGACATGCAACAGAAAAACATCCATATCTTGCAGGTAATTTAAGTAGCTATGCCATTTAGCTACACTATCAGGAGTGCATGCTTTCAGCTAACCGCATGACATATCCACGGGGGCAGCCAAATAATAAAATGAAAAGAAGTTATTTTCCACTCCGCCTGGGAAAAGATGCTGCTATTTGACACATCATTACATACCATTAGACGATTCAGCTCACGCCCGTTTGACAACGCTGGACGCTGTGTTCTATGTCACCTCGGAAATTCGACTTTCAAGTAGTTGTGGAAGGAAATAATGATATACAGTGATTACAATGTGATTAAGTTAATGTGTGTATAAGTTATTAGTTTCGAGCGCCACGAAATGATAGTGAGTGGCAGTGATATAAGAGAAGAGAGGACATGTCGGAAATGTATTCGTTGTTTTCTTCATCTGTCTAACTTTTTTTAAAAAAAAAAATCTGTCATTGTATCAATGATTAAAACTCAAAAAAAAAAATCAAAACAAATTTATATGCAAACACTACAACTCGGGTGATTTTTTTGTCTCCATTATGCGCACTTACTACTTAACCCCGCCATAATTGCCCCGTTCCCGACAGCCCGTGAAGCCCACACACTCCCTCCCCCTCTCTGCTTGTTTCCAGCAACACAGTCCAGCAGAACAGAAGTAGCGTACTAGCATGGCGCTCGGTGCGGTCGGAGTTCCGTTGTCTCGCCTGTGTCCTTTTCATGTTAGCTTTTACTTGAGTATCTGACGAAAGTGTATTTATACTACAAGCTGTACACCTCAAAAGAAAACCTCTCTCTTGAAGGACGGCAGTGTTCGTGTGGTGAAGACTCCAGATAAGTGGCTGGTTTATTCCAGGTAGCTTGCTAACTAGCAGGAAAGCAAAAATTGGGAGATACGAGGCAACAAGAGGAGGAGTCCTGTTTTGGAAGAGGTAAGCTGAATTGTATTTAGCGGGTAAATGTGTTTAAAGTGTTACAGATAAAGTGCTTTCGTCTGAGAAGTTATAAAAACATTATTTTTTAAAGTACGAACGCTGTAAAAACTTCTTATTGTTAGTTTAAAGGTACAACATTAAAGTAGCCTCCTCGCTAGCGGCGGTATTTGCTAACAAACTTACTTTATTTACACGTCGGTAGTTTTAATTTCTTTCGTTACCGATAAACCACTATTGCGCTGTCATAAAAAGTCACATAAGTCTCAGTACACGTTTTTCGTGCTTCATGTTACGTAATATTGACATTTTTGCCGGAGTAACGTTACACCACCGCTGCACAGGCTTGTAAAATCTGTGTTTTATCACTGAAATGCCTTATTGTGATGTCAGCACTTATAAAACAGGTTGCATCAGTCTGGTTTGGTGGTGGCTTTGTTATTAACAACCATACAAAGTGAGCTGATGACACTCTTGATACATTTCTCTCCATGTTTTCGCCCCTGAAACATAAATCACAGTCTTTCACTGATGTACGTACATGCACCAGGGTCCAAGGAGTCACCGTGTACAGATGCAATCATCTGCTGTCGAGTACATCAGATTAACTTCAGTCCTTTATTTCTTTGCTGTTTTGACAGACAACAGGACAGTAGCTTTGCGTGTTCCCAGTGTTGTCAGCTCATCAACACTTAGCTGTGATATCAAATGTGGCGTGAATGTGTCAGTGTGACAGCTGAGATGTAACCTTCCCCATGCTTTACAAATGGAGCAACACTCCACAGTTTGAGCCATATGTGATGTGTGTTGTGCACTTATCGTGACCTGTTTCTGGCCTGCACAGTTGATTAATTTGTTTTGACCCTGTTTTATAGCTGATGCAGATGCCATGGCCACAGCCGAGGTATGGGAGTGACGTGACAGTGCTGGTCCTGCATCCGAACAAAAACCTCATCAGCATCATGTATTTCTGCTGAAGTAGTGGCAGAGCACGCAGAGAATGGACGAGTCAGTGTTGTTGGATTTGCTTGAGTGCCCTGTTTGTCTGGAGCGGCTTGATGCCTCGGCAAAGGTTCTTCCCTGTCAGCACACCTTCTGCCGCCGATGTCTCCAAGGCATCCTAGGCTCACGTGGAGAGCTGCGCTGTCCAGAGTGCCGGACGTTGGTGGAGTGTGCCGTGGACGAACTCCCCAGCAACATCCTTCTTGTGCGGCTGTTGGATGGCATCAAGCAGCGGCCCCGAAGGGCTGGTCCTGGGGCAGGAGTCTGCACAAATGGGACGTCTGGAGCCGTGGCCAGAGCGCACAGCAGTGGAACCCGGGACCAGGGCACCCCAGGAGCACAACCCCAACGAGCTCAGGCTAAGAGCACCCTTGTACGGGTTAGTATACTCACTGTGACTGCACATGGATCAGTGAGCACGAATCTGTGTTTCCCATTGTTAGGGTCAAGCTGAAACAAAACAGAGAAAATCTGTGTGGATTAAAAGCAGCATGTTGCATTACTGGCTCTCTAATCTTTGCTGCGGATTAACTGTTATCATGGTGATCCGAAAGCCAGCCAGTTGACTAGCAGCCCAACATTACTAATGGCAGTGATTGAGAGCAGTAAACAGTTGCGCCAACAGATGATTCTGCTCTCTGTGCCGACTGCAGCTGGGCTTTTCCTGTAAGAAGGGTTCTCAGTTCTTTCTTAGTTGCTGAGAATGCCGTATGCAAAAGTCTTTCTTTCGGTTCAGATCCCTGCTGTAGTGTGGCTTGTGAATGTACGTGAGAATTGCAGGGCGGGACTACAGGGTGGTTGTTTAATCTGCAGTACTGAGAGGAGTTGTAAAGTATAGTTAGAGAAGCAGAAGAAAATGTGAAATGCTGGGACCCTGTTTTTCAGCAGTTTTATTTAAGGAGGTGAGAGAGGGAGAAAGAGATGAGCTTTCCAACTCAGGGAAGTAGGAAAAAAATACTTAAGATTCTTCTTTCTGTAAGCCTCTGTACGGCCAAGTTCACATGGGTGGATTTTAATGAGTCAGTGTTTTTCTCTTAATGGTTATGTGGAAACACTTGCCAGTTGAAAGCAGGTGCTGAGGCTAACGGATGTCATGGCATTTATTGCTTTAATATTTTGGTGACATTTTAGTGGCATTTATTGAACCTTTACCTCCAACAAAAACTGCTTTTTTCTGTATTATTTACACTAATCTCTAGGAAATTCAATTTCCAGTATGTTGTTGCTGCTATGTATGTTATAAAACTCAAAATCACACTTGCTTGTGGATGTGTTACTTTTCTCTGAGCTGCCCAGAATATTTTGTTCAGATTTATAATGTTAGCACGTAACAGAAAAAAATACTGTTGTGAAAAAAAAATAGTGCCTTTATCAATATTCTTGGTATTTCATGCTGTAGATGTATCCAATGACACTTCTAGTAGTACGTACTATGTGTGACGGTTTCAGAAAATATGAGAGAGTAGAAAAAAATGTGGAAAACCCGCGGGCCCCTTGTTGAGCACCTCTGGTCTCCACGTAGGGAGGATAAGGTAGATGAAAAGATGTCAAGGTCCTGTGTAGAATCATTGGAATGTCAAAGAGCTGATAATGTGTCTGCCTAGCCATGCAGGTACGAAGATCAGAGGCCTTGCTGTAAATCGCTACTGGGGGACCCGCCTCATTTGCCATAGTATCACTTCAGAGGATTCGTGCTCATTTCAAAGCTGTTTGTGCATTGTGGAATTTCCCTCGATTCTGAAAAGCCTGTTTGTTTGAGATAAAGAGGTGGACACTTGAGACTGCCACATTATTTCACCTCTCTTATGTGTTTTTAAGATTGACAGTTGATTATAATCCCTCAGTGTAGGCATGCGGGGTACAATCCTCCCCCATGCACACACCGTGTATAAAAGCGTTTTGTCTGAGTGTTACAATTGTGGAGTGTATTCAAATGCCGTTTCCTATTTTTCTTGCATTTCCAGCTATTCTGTAGAATGTCATGCTACTTACTAATAGCGTCTCCCAAGTCTATGCCACCATCCTAAGGCATTCAGCTGATGACAGAGAACAAGAAAAGACATGGCTGTGCAGGTGTAACGTTTTCAGGACATAAAAGGCAGAGATCAAAGCCCTTGCTGATTGCCCATTCTGATCTCTGGCCAGTGCTCCATGGGGACTGAGCGGTTCACTGCCCCTGGGTGACACCCTCGGTCCCACTTCTTTATTGTTCGTCATCTGTCCCCCGAATTTTTGGGGTAACTCAAAGCTTGAAGCAGCTCCTCTGGTGCCGTGCCCCCGTTCAGGCAGAGCTCCACCTCCAATTCTTATATGGCCAGAGAAAGGCTGGGAGGGGAGAGCGGTGGGGACTGCCTGACAGATGCACAACAGGGTTTTGTTTCGGGTCCCCTCTGATCTTACTGACTGACCGACACGCGCATAGTAGCCAAGAGAGAATTTGTGTGTATGGAAGGCTACCGGGAACAGAAGCTGATGAGTGTTAAGTGAAGGTGTCAGGACCAAAAGGGACAAATGTTTAGCGAGTAACCTTGCGCAGTCAGCTCTTCTGCCCCTCCTCTCACCATCTCCAGGGTTGCAGCAGTTGTTTGACACTCTGCCCCGGCATTTCTTTGATGAGGGGAATGAAAAGGTTCGTCTTGAATGTGGAGCTGTGGTTGTCTGGCCCTTCACAGTCAGGTTTATGACTCACCTCCGTGGTGCTCCATTACATGGATGTTTTGTCTTCCTCTTGCCCTTGTTGACTCATGTAACACAGTATTTTGTTCACGCAGATTGAGAACAGATAGCTCAGTGGTATTTTTGCGTGAGAGTGAGTAAAGCCATTGGAGCTGTCTGGAAGTCAAAGGTTAGGGAGCAGAAGTCATGGCAGTCAGGGGTCGAAGCCAATGAGGAAGAGGGAAGAAGAATTAGGGAGAGCTTTCTGTGGATATCTTCAATTATCGTCTGTTATGGTCCTCTGGAGAGTTAAGCCAGTACTCCCTCACACTCAAAATAGAGTTCCTTTTATGATTATTTCTGTCTTTGTCATAAAAGCTTTCATGTTCTTTTTTTTTTAAAAAACCTTTATTTTATCCATTTTTTTTTCTCAAAAAGCAAACATACAAACCATAATGTTACAGCACTAGTCCGTAAAAGATAAAAAAAGAAATGAGGCACTGCGCTTGCATAATAAGAGACGCAATATGATGAAATTAAATGATAATTATTGTACACATGGATCCGATTCATGCCCAATTCAGACATTTGTCCACAGCTATTATCCACTTAACTCCAGATTATATTTAACTCCCTGAGATTCCTACGGTTTCCTCCATTTCTGCAGAACAAGATGAGCTCTTCCGTTGATATAGTGTCCTATTTCTTCCAGAGTCGCAACCTCAGACATCAGAGGTTTCCTTGTGGAAGTAGAAGGAGGGTCATCCCCGGCTCACTTCACTATGATGGCTTTCCTCGTTAGTGTTATAAGCCATTGAACCCACTTCCTTGTATTGTTCAAGAGAGTCAGGGACATTTCCAAGCAGACATAAAAGCGGATTTGCTGACTTGTGTTCATTTTTATTTGATGCTGTGTATTAACCAAGTTTAGGTTATATGTAGAGCTCTAACATATGCATTAATGCTTATGTATTAAGGCTTTAATTAACATTAATAACGTCACTCTACCTATTTGATGAGTGTGTTGGTGTGTGTATGCGTGTCTGTCTTTTGTGTGTTTAGTTGATGGGAAATGAGACGCTATTCTTTCCTCGGCTCTTGGGGATGTAATTAGGTCATTGTCTCGTCTTTGGTAATGAGAGCTTTATACAAGGAACACTTTTTTCTTTTTTATAGGCCTCTTACGTTTGATGGATCCCTCCACCTGCCATTACTTCTCATTATCTTCAAATCCACTGAATTGATTCTAAACAAACAGGAAGCAAAACGCAGCCTTTTAATTTGGTATTATTTGCTACTGATTGAAGGAAGACGTCTAATTCTACCCACAAGACATTGCCAAGTCTTTCGTTTCCCAGTTATTTTTATAATAACGTTGCGGTGCGTTTTGTCCCATCTCTTTGTAGTTGATTTATTTCTTCGGAGAAAAAGAATGTTGTTTATGGGTTCCTTATGTAGAGGTATCTCATTAAAATTCCTGTGCACCTCCCTTGTCTGAGGTCGATGAGTCACACTGGCCCTCTTTGATGACATCATATTGTTGTTGAAGCCTTTCCTCTTGGCCGACTGGCTGACCTCTGCCTGTGCGACAGAACCCCGTCATTACACCCTCACACTGCCCACATACTGGCAAACACATACTTACTGCTTTCCACCGGGAAATTTTCAAGAGGGCTTTGGTTTATTCATTCCTGCTCTCTCAACACGCTCACACTTTTCCCTTGCCTCCTCTGTATTTCCCACGGAGGTCTACAAGTAGCCGTGACCTTCTGGACAGTGCGTGTCAGGGATTTGGGAGCCACCTGTAATTTTCTCTTATGAGACACTGACACAAGCTGTATTTTTTTCCCATAATTTCTGCCATGTACCTCCTCCCTCCTTGCTTTCTAAATCCAGGCTGGAGCCTGTTAGAGGTCTAATGAGATTAGAGTTTATTAGACAGTGAGTCGGCACCGCTCCCCGTTCTCCTCATACGGCTGACTGCTGACTCTCATTCTGAGGAAACAAAACACTTGTTATTTAGTGAGGCAATCTGTGTGTCTGTGTCTCTGGTTGCCACTATTTGTTTATACGCACTTATCTAATACACCTCAAGTCAGTTTGTTTCTTGTTGACAAGTGCAGTTTTTCAGTGCCAGATAATTGATTATATTTTTAAATGAATGTTTTCTGACTGTGTTAAAGTATTCAGAGAGTAAGCAGATAATGAGACATTTTCACACCACCAACTTGTAAGTGGAACATAATGATGTGGAGCCCAGACGGTTGGAAATCCATCAATTTATCTGTTTCTTAAACTGCCCATCCTTTACAAGCTCACAGTGGAGTGGAGCCTATCCCATTATGCATTGGAGGAGAATCTGCAACTTGAACATGTGAGCAGTCTAACACACTCATCATCACTTTCACATTCCTCATCATTCTTACAATGTTTTAAAAAACATACAATGAATGAGCAAGTGGCCAGTTACGCTGTGGGAAATCACTGTCCTCTACGTATAGGTTTACATAATCCCCAAGGTGCAGCTCAAAAGACGTAATCTTATGATTAAGGTGCAGCCATTGCCTCTTCATTGTAGGGTAACACTGCTCCCCTGACTAAGGGTGTGTGTCTCTCTTTGTCTTTTAGGGCTTTCAAGATTTTCCAGACTCACAAAGGAATGAGTTGACTTGTTTTGCCCAGTCTCCTTTTAACCTCTTTCCCCCAGACAGAGAAGGATGTTTTGTGTTAGTGAGTGTGTCTCTGAGGAATGCCATGAGTAGTTGCAGGTCACTGTTTCTCCTCAAAACATTGGGCTTGTCTAGTCTCGCCCCAATTGCCAGCTCATGTTCACCTTCTTCAGTAAACCTTCTTTAAATCTCAACGTATATTTATGTGTGCCTTTTGACTGTTGTTTTTGCTGTTTGCTGTAATGCTGTTCTTTGACTCACTGGTAAGTGTGGTGGATTTGAAAGGATGGTAGAGGCCTGTGTCTGTTGTACGCATGAATTCTGTAGTTCTGGTGATAGTCATTCATGCAGTGATGTGCCTCGGCACCTGAAAGCCCCGGGGCAGACTCAGCTGTGGCAGTTGTATCTTGTTGCAAGACATCTTTTCATATTCATCCAAAGTGCTAGCCATCTGGCCATTATTTTCTGGACAGTTTCAACTGTGTTGCTCTGTGCGAACTGATGATTACATTTAACCTCACTGTGTAGGTTGTGTTAACAAAGATGTGTTTGTTGTTATTTCCAGCGGTTTTAACAATAAACTCTGGGGTGGTCCACCAACCAAAAATGCCACATTTGCCAACAGCTCAAGCCTGCTTCTTCCGTCCATATCTCATCTCCTGCCAAGTCTGTCAGCATGACAATAGTAAGGGAAGCAGTCATGACCTTCTTTAAACATCCCCCCCCGTCACACCTGTGGGGGCCAATGAAAGCCTTTCTTTAGCTCTTCTTTATATGTGGGGTCCAGTGGCCAAGGTTCCTGGAAAAATATTTTGTGGACCTGCTCTTGTCAGTTGTTTTACACACCACTTTGAGTAGGTGTGCTGTCATATGTTAATGCAGTCTATATCAGTAACATTATGTAAGCTGGTCTCCTGGCTTTGGTGTTATGTACTGACACCAAATTGATTTACAACTGTTTTTAGTGTCGTATATTCTTTTAACTGTTTTGTCAGCTGTTTGACAACATGTGTCTCATTGTGTCCCTCCTTTATTCCCAAGGTGCCCCTAATACCTGCCTGGCCTTAACAGAGCAGTTTGACCTCTCACCCTGTGTTGTGATTGGTGGGCCAGGATTGGTCATCCATGGGCCGTTTGACCGCTGGCATGTTAAGTGCTCAGTTCCCATCCCTAAGGCAGAATCATGATTTGCTGGGAGTTTCGTTTTTCAGTTGTTTGACCTCTGACCCGGGAGCTATTACTGGCTCTTGATACATCTTCACACAGTGCGGTTGCCTGTGGCTCACCTTGCTGCAGCACAAGAGATGTGTGGTCCCAGACCTCCTTCTGAGATGGAGAAAAATATTTCTATCGAATATTTTAAATGTTTTCCTGAGATCTCTGGCCTTTCTTCTGTAAGCTGAGGGTGTTTGCTGTTCTGCTATATGCTGAAAAGTTTCCTGTTTTTCTTAGAGAGCCCAGAGGTGCAGTTAATCTGCGGCTGTCCCCTGAGTGACATCTTTGTCCCAGCTGTGAGAAGGCACTGGGTATCCGGAGTCCAGAGGATGATGTGTTGCATACTTTATTTTGAGGCATTGTGTATTTTTTCCGCATACCTGCTGTAATGAGTGCCAGTGTTACTGCCCAGCCACAGCTTATGCACCATGGGTTGTCGCAACACATTTATTTGCAGTCAAAACAGTAGTCACAATCAGAAGAGACTCGGAAACTGTAGATGGCTCCCTAAAGTATACATTTATAATCAAGGCTGCTTGTCACAGGTAGTTAAATGCAGCATAACTGATAAGAGAAACTAAATTGCAGCATTATGTATCTTTGAAGAGAATGATTTTATCAAGATCCCAGGTTAACAATATCTTGTGAAAATTATCAGCATTCCAGGCCTACTATCGATGTGTGTCTGCAACTAATGAATAGTTTTTCAGATGTCTTTGTTTTTTGTTTTTTTTTTATTACTGACAGCAGTCCAAAACTCAAAAGGATACTGTTTACAATGATAGAAAAACTGTTTACAATGATAGAAAAACACAGATAAACAGAGAACCCACCCCAATTAAGCTGGAATCATAGAGTATAGTCCCTTTTGTCCTGCCTGTTCAAGGCGGGAATGTCACGCCATTATTCCACTTCGCCGTTCTTTTTAAAAGGCACAAATGTGGAATGGGGGTACAGAGTTATTGTGCCTTTAATCCGGCAGCAAAGGTAGTAATAGTGCCGAATTGATGTCTGTGTAAAACGGACAGCTGGCAAGATGGGACCATGGACGGGACAGGTGTGACGTTTTGACGGTGTACTATGTGTGCAACCCAATGCTGGGAGATATAAAAAGCAACAAGCAGCAGTTAGTAGATAACTATAACTATATATATATAACTATAGATAGTAGATAACTCACAGAGGATGAACAGTTCCAGAAATGAGGTCTCGGAGCTCTTTACCCTCCGAGCAGAGGTTAAGATAAACTGCTATATCACAGAGATGGTAAATGATTGATATTTCCATGTTATGCCATATGTTGTTGATTAGAAAGGGCTGCTGACATGCATGTTATATGTCACACTAGAGGTTGACACTAGCTATGTTTCCATCCAAAAGTGATTCAAATCATTGGGAAATGCGCATTAAAAGAAATACGAATCCTGTGTGTTTCCATTAAATGTACGGACTTTGGTGAAAACTACGAACTTGCGCGAGTTTTCCACAGAACCGGAAACAAAACAAGTCTTTCATTCTTCTTCTTCTACGTTTTCTAGCGGTTGGTAACCAGCTTATAAATGCATTACCGCCTTCCCAACACAGAGTGTGGATATCACCATGGAGGGAGGTGCGCTACGTCAGACTTAATTCGAACATAACTGTTTCCATCCCCCGTTTTGCGAATCAACATTTTTTCTGAATCAACCAAAACCTGACTAAAGCGAGCGTATTTTAGTTTGTGCAAATCAGGGGATTTTAATTCGAATTTTGGCGTTTCCATCATAATTTTCCAATGCAATACTTCTAGATTCACATCTAAACAGGCTGATGGAAACATGGCTACTGTTGCATATCACACCTGACACCCCTCTTTGCTGGCATATGCGTAAGGTCGTAAGGTCCAGACACACCAAACTGGCTCCAGACAACTAGCGGTGACGAAAGCCCTACGCTGCATCACCTCTCGTTGCCCAAAAAGTTGCACATGAGCACACCGCAAAGACTTCAACTGAGGGCCAACCAGCACATATGTTCTGCATTAGCGTAAGCAGAAATAAATTTTCACACCAGCAGATGGCAGTGGTACGTGAAAACGTCACTCAAAAAGGAAAACTGGAAAACCATCTTGAGGCTAGTTAGCCAGTTAGCATATTAACAACACAATTCAGTGTTGAAAAAATAAAGCATATTTACAGTGCGCTAGTAAACAGTAACACAAACCATCAACCATCATAAACTGTTTCTGCCAGAGAGCTCAAGGGCTTAAAAAAAAAAAAAGAAAAAGTTACCTTATGTCGCAAACTTGTTTTGGTCTCACTGCCTCTGGACTCTAGCTGTTTGCTTACTTTCCTCACTTCTGACTCTGTTCTTGTGCACTGAGAATGAGCTGAACTGCCAGTCACGACTGCCATAGCTGCTGATGCCAATTCAACATGCTGAATCAGCTGAAAAAGCCAACTAACACTGACGAGAGCCAAGACACACAAGAGGGCCACGGATGCTCACCGAAGCCCTCCCCAATGACCGAACACCGACTGTTTGCTTGGTGTGTCAGGGCCTTAAAATCCCACACTGGGGCGACATTGTAGAATCGTTGTCTGGTCCTGTGCTAAAAAGTAAAGAAGGCGCTTCGTAGTGGCCATGTAGTGCAACTTCTGTGCTAAAACAGCTTTCGACAGTTTTGGCAGAATAAAAAACAGTATTTAATAATTTATCAAAGTAGCTTTTTTCAATAGATTCATTGATATAGTTTTTGAGATTTTCCTTCTCCAATACAGGTGGTAAGAAAATGATTAGTCTGCATTGTATTTTGGAATAAAATAGCATAAATCTTGAAAACCAGGCTACTGAAAGCATGTGTTTGCAGTTACTCCACATGCGTGGGGTCTCTGTTGCTGACAGTGTGTGATTAATTATTGAAGTGGAGTTGAATACGGGAGAGCGCTAACAAAGACTTGGGGTAGGGGCTTTCATCCATAATATGCTGTCTCCACACACATCCCACCACAAGCGCTGACTGGAGAACTACGTTCCAACTCATATCCCATCATACCTTTTCTGATTAGAGGCCCATGCACTTTGAGCCCAGTTGTTTTACACAACCACAAACCGAGCCCTCTGTGAGTTTGGCCTGGTGAAGCCAGGGCGATGTTTGTTTTAATGAGTCACAGACTGACTTTAGATCCACGAGGACCATTATACAGTGCACACCCACAAAAACACAGGTGTGTAGTCAGTACACAAACAGGTCCACGACAACAGTGTGTTGAAATATCAGTGCAGGCTTGAGCCAGCCAGCCTGTGTTTTTATTCTCCATGTTAGAAAGGTGTGATCTTCATGCTGATTATGTCAAGGAGAGGCCCATTAGCTCCCATGTATATGGACATCCTGATTAGTTTTAGAGGCACCAGCATCTGTCTCTCCTTTCTCCCCAGTGCTTAATGGTATTACTGTGGACTGAGTAACCACAGCAACCTGGGATTTTTGTAATGTGAGTCTGTGCCAGCAGAATTGTCTGCTTGTCAAATGTCTCCAGGCTTATGAGCTTTGCTCCGGCCTCTAATGGCCAGTCAAAACCAAGATAGTCATGAAAAGTTTAGATTCTTTACTAACACTTTATTGTATAAATATATGCTATATACTCTCTTTTTATACTGAGCACCAGAAAACATAGAACTGCTGGCTGTTTTCACATTACATTTCTGCTGTAAAGTGAAAACTGAACTGTCCTTGCAAAGCACAAACCTGGAGCCTCTGCCAGAGCAGGAGTGACACAAACTCGTTAAATGGAGAAACTGCTGTAATTGTGCAGCACAGTCCTGTTAAGTTTTAACCACTCAGCAAACCTTTTGCAGAAGAACAAGAAACTAGTGAGAGCTCCAAATGGAGTTCCTGAGATTTACACTTCTTACTCCAGAACGTGATGCCTCACTTTAGTATTCAGTGGCGAGTAAGGAAACCTAGCAGCTACATGTTACATCTGGGCTCAGTCGAGGGTGGAATGGGCAAACACACTCACACACTTTCTTAAGGAAGTGAAAAATGGTCAGTGCTGTGGTGCTTCTTGAGACGGAAAACAGATACAGTGTTTGTGCCTTGGCCCTGAGCCAGTACTGTGTCAATATCCTGGCTTTGTTTGTCCACTGTAGAGGAGTACAAATACCAGCCAATGCAAGCAAATGTCCCTCAGTTGCCCACTAGTCTGACATGCAACAGTGGACAATTGTAAGATAATTCACAGACAACAATAGACAGCTGTGATTATAGCAGGTTTTATTTGAGATTTAGCAGCCCACAGAGTGGGTAGTTGTCCAGTTCCTGGTCAGATTTCCCGAAGACTTGCAACTCCCTGCGTAAATCGAAGTCAGCCAAAGCAGAGCAGAGCAGGTGGCTCACCCTGAATGACTAAGAGGAACAAAAGGCCACAGACACTGCACGCTTTCACCAGCACAGTGGAGAGTAATGTGAGGAAATGCTTAGTATTCAGCTCATATTGACTGGTACTCAATACACAGATACTGTGACATTTGTGAACTAATCCCTCTGTAGCTTGGATACAAGCAAACTTCCTATGTGCATCTCCTCTCTTAGTGCTATTCCATGTTACTAAATACCTGACAAATGAAGGTGCCTATGATTTTACAATCTAATTACTGATTAAAATAATTAGTTTTACTCAAATACTCTATTGATTAGTGAGGTGCTTACTCAGCTATTGCCACTGGTAGTGGGTGAAAATCTAATTGTACTCACGGGAGGCAACATTGACTCGTCTCCAGTGTCTTTAAATAGTGTTACAGCATGGTCAGAGGCAGTGTTGGCCAAGTTGGCGAGTGTTTTGCTAGATTGAGCAAGTTTCCAGATCCTTTCAGTGACTTTATGTCTAAATAGCAACCAGCGACTAATTTATTGACTTAATTGGACTAAACAGAGAAACAATTTATTCCCATGCATGCTGTAAAGAGTAATCAAAATCCATGGCTCTTCCACCATCAGCCGGGGTCTCTCCCCCTCTCTCCTCTTGCGCTGTGCAGTAGGTGTGGGACAGGCAGGTGGAGATGAGATGCTGCTCGCCGTGGGTGTTCAGTTATAGTGACTTTCTGTGGATAAGTTGACACGCTTGCTGTCTGGATTGGAAGCGCAACAAGGTGTTGCGCTATAGTGTACTGTATATGCGATAGTGTGCCACTCAAATATTTTGTTTAGGATTTTTCTATCGAATCTAATACATTGATTTCATGTAACCGCTTAGCCTGTTGGGGGTCGTGGGGGGGCTGGAGCGTATCCTGGCATAGGCAGAGTGCACCCTGGACAGGTTGCCAGACTATCGCAGGGCTAAGGGGGCGATCACACAGAAATGAGACGCTAGAGACACGGGCGCTTCAAAGACGCTTGAAATGCTGGAAATGCTTATTCAATGCGCGCTAGCTACTGCCGTCTGATGCTCAAAAAGTTGAAAATATTTTAACTTCTCAGTGTCTACGCACGTCTAAAGGGTGCTGGAAAAACACCCATCTAAAAAGACGCTTGAACGCCGGTCAGACGCGCCGTATTGTAGGAAAACAATGGTTTTACTGGCGTTGCGTTTATAGCATTCAATGTTGGATTCATCAATTAACCTGCATGTTTTTGGGCTCCCCCTCCCAGAGGTTCGAACCCCCCACTCCGGGTTTGAACCAGGAACCCTCTTGCTGTGAAGCGACAGTGCTAACCACGGTATTCAATCTAATATAAGGAAGTTTTAATGCTCCGTTAATGTGCAATATAGTCACCAATATGAAAATGAATGTATGAAGTCATCTGGCAAATATAAGCAACTTTTGGAGCTAGTGCAACGACTTTTATTGGAAAAGATTCACCAATACTGGGTAGAGGTTGTGTAATTCATAGTGTGTTGCAGACAGAAATAGATATTAAATGGACATTGTTATCCACCATGCGCATACATTTTGCTTTTTGACTGATTTCTAGATCTGATCTGTAAAACTCTTGAAAATTATTTGGAAATGTTACTCATCTGATTTTCATCAGTTGCCCATCCCAGTTCTGTACCTCTGTTTTTGCTGCTCCTAATTGTTCTTACTTTACTAGTCTGCATGTTCGTGTCACAGAACCATATTATAGGTTCAGAATGGCAAGCCTTGCTTCCTCTCTGTGCCTCATTTTCTTTTTGGTCTTTTGATCTCACACTGTTTCTCTCCCACTCTTTTTCTAGTTTGCGTCTAGCTTCCTTGCTCTCTCTGTCTGCTCTGAAATGTGAGTGGGTTCCTGTGAGAACAGTTGTTAAGCCCTGTGTATGAACTGGCACAGAGTTAAAGAGTTCTGTTCTTTCAGTTTCGTAGTCAGACACGCAGACTGGGTGATCCCGGGGCCACCCAGAACCGGCCTTTACTCCTCATCTGAGGCCAGCCAGGTAAAGAAACCAGCCCATACACATAAGGCTCCCCAAAGAGATGTGCCAGTTCATGTGCAAGTGGTTTCGTGCAATTGCATTTTTATAGTAGAGCCTACACATAAACCCAAACACACGAGCTTCATGAAAACCGCATGTGTGACAGCTCTACGGTGTGTGCATACGCTCTCCCATAAATCCATACTCCCTTCCTGCTAAAATGCTTTTCTTCTGATGACTAATCTATAGCTTACTAAGTGCACTCAGCTCAGAAATGTCTTGATTGTATGTCCATGTGTTGAATGTTTTTATAGACCCCACCACCATCACCACCACCTAAACTCAGAAATCTCAATGTATTTCCTGGTTTTGCACATGGCTGCCTTATGTACCCTGCCTGTATCCCAACCCCAGGAAGAATGGCTTTGATCATAGTCTAGCACCCAGATTCCCATGAGCCCCCAGACTGCACCTCAGGGTCAGGAACTGGCATAAAAATGGTAGATTGCTGGGGTCAGTGAGTGGTTACCCCTGAGATGTGTTTGTGTGTAACTGGCACTTAAGGGAGTAGTGGCCACAGTCCCAGTCCAGTGGTTTTTTTGTATCTTAGCATGAGGCGAAGTGAGGGATGCTTTCACTGACTCAGGAACATGGAAGAAAATTAGGAGGAACAGCAGGAGAGTTTCGAGGACTTTTGAAAATTTCCTGTTCATCTCATATGTGATCCAAGCTTCCATCTGGGCTCCAGACTGCTCTGAGTGTTGTCGTGCTTGTAGACTAATGTGTGGGACCTCATTTGCTATGTAGTGAGGGAAACAAACAAGCACAGTGGATTGTCGTAGGGTAAAGCTTTTGAAAAAGCCTGAATGGTTTATTGCCTCTTTCCCTCCCTACAAAATGCAGTCAAGTAGATAAATGATTCACAGTTCCCCAGGGCTGGGCTTGGATTTGATTGATTCAGATTTCTGCTTGTGGGCTCCGTTTATTGCATTATGGTGCTGGTATAGTGGAAAGTGGTCTAACAAAAAGCATGGAAAGTTGTTTCTCTATGGGAAATGCCAGAGAAATCAATACCTGGGAAAGTTAAGGTAATTTATCATGTTGATTCACAAATACTGTAAATCCAATATTGTAATAATAATTCATTCATTTGTAAACATTTCCTGTAATGGCCTAGATAAAACTAGGGCTCCATAAATGCACTCATGGGGTCTTTTTTTCCTCAGTAGCAGTTTGAGTTGCGGGCTGGATAAGTGATCATTCTGATCAGAGCTGATCAGATTGATGGATGAGAGGAGCGGTTGTTGCAGAGGCGAGTGAAAGCAAACTTTCAGACACGGTTAAGTCTCACTTTCACTTTGCCTGGTGTTCTGCTGCTCTGTCTGTATCCAGGGTACACTCTGCACTCCCTTGGTACAACAAATTACCAAATGGTGTCTGTATTTCATTAGGGCTGCAACTAACGATTATTTACATTGTTGACTAATCTGTCGATTATTTCTTCGATTAGTCGACTAATCATTTTATCGAAAAATGTGTTAAAATGTTGAAAAATGTCGATCTGTCTCTCCCAAACCCCAAAATTATGTCATCTAATGTTTTGTTTCGTACTCATGCCAAAGGGTTTTAGTCCTCCGTTATGGGAGTGTCTAAAGCCGCCAATATTTGATGGTAAGAGGCTGCAATAATATTTTGGGGTGGTTTGATAGTACTTTTCTATGAAAAATGACTCAAACTGATTAGTCAACTACTAAAATAATCACAGATTATTTTAATAGTCGATTAGTCATCGATTAGTCAACTAATCGTTGCAGCCCTATATTTCATCAGTGCTCATAATGACCATTCTAGCTCCAAAAATAAAGAATCATTATGTGGTGACAGATGTTCTTATCGTGGTGTGCCACCACAAATAAATGAATGTGTGGGAAACCTTGTGTTTATCTGTCAATTTCTTTGTCAATTCATTGATTAGTTTTTTTTTTCTCTAAAATGGTGAAAATGGTGAAAAATGTCAATCAGTGTTTCCCTAAGGTCAAGTAGACCCCCTCAAATGTCCTGTTTGGTCCACATCCCAAAGATATTCAATTTATTGTCACAGAGGAGTAAAGAAACCAGAAAATATTCTCATTTAAGAAGCTGGAATCAGACAATTTTGAGTTGAGTTTGACTCATACGATTATCAGATTAATTGGTGATTAATTTGAAGTTAACAACTAATGGATTAATCGTTGCAGCTCTGAGTACAACCATTTGAATTTGACACTTAACATTTGCAGATTCCTGGACTTCATGGCTTCGCTTGGAGATGTATAAAAATGATGCATTCAGTACCATGCTGCCATAAAGGTTTTGTAGTGTCAGAGGGACTTCCTCCTTTCTACTGAATATTTATTTAATGCAAAATGCACATTTCCCAAAATGTCAAACTGTTTTTTTTTTGGGGGGTTTTTTTGTGAAAGCCCATTAACTTCACCACTGCCCAGGGGCCCATCATTGCACTTTCTCCCAGAACGGGACACTGGCTGGATTCTCAGTAACTCCCTTTTATAAGATTCACGGCACTGTCAAGAGACCCATAAATAGCCAAAAAAGTGCTCCTGTGTGGAGTTTCCATAGAAACCAGAGAATGGAAGTTTTTCTTTTGTCTCAAACTGAGAGGGAGACAACGGCTCCCAAAGAGGGAGCTGTGTCATAAGGTTCTGCTGTGACAGGAGCTGCTCATCTGAAGGTCCCTGTGTGACGGCATTATTCAAATGTCAGTGAGTGAAAGTTTGGCATGTCCTATTTATATATATTTTCACTCGATTGGATCATTCTTGGTGATCCTCATGTTTATACTTTTTGGATATAGCTACTAACTGGATATACACCACATTTACCTCTAATGGGACCAGTGTTGTCACGATACTGGAATTTCTAAAGTCAATACAATACTCTGGAAAGTACAGGTATTTGATACCATTTTGGACACCACAGGAAAAAAATGGAAATTGAGGGCATACACTATAATTTTTTATTAAAAGATAAATTTAACATGACATTAACTTTTCTTTTATTGGATAGTAGCAGAGAGCAATAGTTTGACTGTAATAAACCTTAATAATTAAAGCCCAGACACACTAAACGGACTTGAACTAGCAGCAACGAAGGCCCCCTGCTGCATCCGCAGACGTCTCCATGTCTCAGCCAAAAAGTTGCACATGAACATACTGCAAAGACTACAGATGGCCAACCAGCACCTATGTTCGGTACTTGCGTTAGATGAAACAACTCTCCACGGCAGCAGACAACGGGAGTCTGTAATCGTCGTTCAAAAAAGGGAAACTGGAAGACCGTTTTGACACTAGTTAGCCAGTTAGCACATTAACAATGAAATCTAGTGTGGAAAGAGCAAAGCATATTTAACATTTTATCTAATATCACAAGTTTGTTTTGGTATCAGTCCATCTTGACCTTAAGTCTTTCTGTACTTACTCACTTCCATTTCTCTTCTTCTGTGCTGAGCTGAACTGCCAATCAGAGTGATTTCATTCACTGATGGACTCTGCCATCACCGACAGCAATTCAGCATGCTGGGTCAAAGCTGACTGGGGCTACAGTGCGGGACACAACGTACCAACTAGGACGACAGATATTTACCGACAGCCGTCCGTCAATCAATCAATACCAATTTGTTTTCAAGTGCAGCAAAAATATGCCATGAATAAAGATTCTCTTTTAGTATTATTAACAAACCTACTGTCAGTACAATGAGACAAAAGATTTATTCACCATAACCATATATCAAGTACAGTTTAAAAAAAGAGAAGTTAATATAGAAACAGACTGTATATGAAACATACAAAAACAACTACATGTACAATTTCAGCCCTTCAGCTGTGTGCTGGTTAGTTTTGTTGATGACATCTAAATGGTCTCTTTCTGGCTACTGGCTTGATATCACTGCCTTTTGTCTGCCTCTCTTTGTCTGTAGTCCAGTTCCTGCATTTGACACCAATAAACCCTCAGGTTTTTAGACAGTGTGGGGAGGCAGTGAAAGAAGCCTGCTCTACAGCGGTCATTAAAAAGGCCATTAGGAATCAATTTAAACTAATGCAGTGCTAATGGAATCAAGATGGCCCATGCCATCAGAATTCCTCACTCCCATCATGTGTCAGTGCTTGTGCCACAATGTTGGTGGCAAGATTGTCAGTTAACAGCGACTTGGTAATGAACACCAAATGTCCTGCGACCACCTGGTCAGTGTGGCAGATGCCGCTTGTGCTCCCTCTCGTAGCATGTCTGACGTGTCTTGGCCTGGAAATGTTTGTGGAGGGGCAAACCAGACAGACAAACCCCCCACCCACCCGTATACACTGTTTTGGCAGTAGTACCCCCTGCTCATTCTCCACCCCCTGCGGAGTTCCTGGAGGTGTCCATATGGGACTGGAGTCATGTCTGGCACTTACACATAGGGGGTAAAGGTTTCTGTCTACTGTGGTTACACACAACCCTGGAACTGCTGAAAGAGCAAAAGCTACGTGTAACCTTGACGTACTCACAATAGCAGGTTCATAATTTATTGAGGTTTTTGCGCTGGTTGCTTGTCTGAACCATGTTTATAGCATAACAATTTAACTGTGTTGGAACTGCATCTGTAACAAATCTACATGACGCCTGTTTTTATTGTTATTAAAACATCTCTTGCAAACATTACTGCGTAAAGGCAAGCTGTTAGTGTAATTATCCCCATTTGACCTAGTCTTAACTCCGTAGCATTACGTGCATGCATGCATTGTGTTTTTATGCCTGTCTGCTCGCTGGTAGTTGACATTTGGCTGTGCTGTAGAGCAGAACACTTGGGTAATTCAGTTATAATCCAGTGCTGTGGAAGAGAACACTATAACAGCCAAATCCCTTTAGCACACAGGTCTAATTGCATTATCTGCAGTACAAGAGTAATTGCACACACCAGCTGATGCTCTGCACGTTGGGCCTAATCGCTCTCTTTTCCTCTGGCTTTCTCTGTCTTTGTTTATCTGTCTGTCTGTCACTCGTACACACAGGTAAGATAACAGCGTTAGCACTCTCAACTACTGCAAGTAAAATCTAATGATGAAAGTGAAGAGGCTAATGCCTGAATACTGATTTCCAACAATGCGTTGTACTGAACTGAACCCGGTCGTCCAGCCCCTAGAGGAAAATGAGTGCAAACACTTATCGACTTCTGTTTTCAGATAATCCAGATGTGCAAACTTTGGCTTCCTGTGTTTTGTTTGGACTTTTCCGATCTTTATGTAAGAGGAGGCACTGTTCTCACACATGCTTGTTGAGAATTAAGATCTTGCCCCATCTCATCTGCCTTCCCAGTTGTAGTTTCAGTTTCAGTCTGTTCGTTCCCTGTCATATTGTAACGCTGCAGCTGACAGTAAAACTGTAAAGATGTGGGTCTTCTTTGATACACAAGTTGTTGGTAAAATGTAAAGCAAGTTTAATTTGGTTTTAAGGGGCAGATGTTTCAGTTAAAAACAAATTACTGTAAGGTTTTCTTTTGATCGTTGCACCCCTCACAACTATTAACAACTCTAAAATGTGGTGTGAGGAGGTTGTGAAAGCAGCTGTCGGCTGTTGACCGCTTAATTAACTGATGTGTCTCATTCTCTGTTTATCCAGCTGATACAGGGTAATAACACGAGTCCTCAAAGCATTCATTTTAACTGGTAATATGCTGATGGACATATTCATTATGTCAAGCAGTCTGCAAAACAAAATATTGGTGTCAGCAAATTTCTACTATCTAAAGCTGTGTATTCACTATATGATTTGAGCCTCTTTTAAAAATGTAATTGTGAAAGTCCAAAGCTGGAGTAGGTTGTCTGCAATGTTAAGCCAGAGCTCGCGATGTATGTGCTCACATTGTACATGTAAAATAGAGAATGAAATGGCCCATCAGCCCCTGCCCCCTTTTTGGCAATCGACAATTATAAATAAAGATTTGTTTGAAAGCTCCAAGTCAGGTAGAAGTGTGTTTGCTAGCGGCGGTCTGTAATAGTACAGCAGTACGGCTCACAATAATGAGTTATGTTTTTCTCGTTTATATTTGTTGTGATAGGAGGAAGAGGAAATATCAAAGAGACAGTATGCTGTTGTCTCAACTCGGCCAACGTGGCCTCCATATTTTACATTCAGAGATGTGTTGTGTCGCCATAGCACTTTCAAACACTCTGTTTGTTGCATTGGGCAGCAGGCACAATGAAAAAATAAGGCACTAACCTTGGAGAGGTGAACTGCACGGCTAACAACGCCCCATGAAGCTGAATTTCATCCAACTGACAAATGAGATGTGCAGCTTAAAAATCGGGTCAGAAATGTGCTCACATTGTACAGCTTTACCAGTTTGAAAAGGTTTGGCAGCTGAATATTATTACTGGATTTTTGAATATTATTGTAAGTGTAGGGATGAGAGCAAGTGACAGCATAAAGTGAGATTTTATTTTACATTTATTTTTGTAGGATTGTAATAATTATGAATTAAAATCAGACCATGTTGGGGGCCTCAAAATAAAGATCCACAAGCCTCTTGTGGTGTGCACACAGCCCTGTGGTTACCTATAGTTTTAAACAGGGTGTTGCTGCTGTGGGTAGTCATCTACTTTAAATCTTTAAAGAGGCTAGAAGTCTGAGAAGTTTTACAAGTCTGATACAGCAGCCCAACAGTGGTGTGTGCTGCTGTATAATTACTTCCATAAACTTTCACCACAGATGTTGAGAACAATTGCAGAGGTGGAGTGAGGGGAAAAACTTGCCTGCTCCTCCTTAGGCCAGAAAAATTTTATCTGATGTAGATTTCTTTTATCAAGGGCGTTTGGTGTTGGAGCCTGAACTCAGGACCGGCTTTTCTGTGGCAGAAATTAATGCAGAGATGTACCTTAATGCAGTCTGCCCTGCCTGTGGGGAGGGTCTAAAAGTGATAAAGGCAAGGAGGATCAGTGTGCATCTGTGTGTGTTTATGTGATGTGTTGAGAGAAACCTAAGATGAGACTCATTTAGGAGCATTTTATGTAGACGCAGATCTTAAGCTCTCTTCTGTACATTCCCGTTAGAAGCACAGACCCCTCTCTTCTCCAGAGGGGATGTTTGGTCAGGACTGGTGGTGCGACTTTATGCAGGTCCACTGCAGACACAACAGCACTGTCTCCATGGACACGAACCGGATATTAACCCCCAGAGCCATCACCCATCATCCCCAGGTTTGCGCTGCCATGCACACTCACACCACCTCTTATATCCAGAGGCCCCTTTAGTCAATCTCTTGATTTTCTCTCCCTCTCACTAAGTTTAACCGAATGAAACATGGAAATGTACCTCTGCTGACAACTCCTCTTTTATGAGGCCAGAATAGGGAGTTCAAAAACCAGCTGAGAAGTAGGCAGTAAGAGTGTGGGACTGTAACCCATTAGCTTGTCAGGACTTTGTTATGTTCTGTCCCGTACAGAACCATGTCAGGAAAAACTGCTAATTCAGTAGATATCAGCTGGGAAATCTGGACTTCTCAGGAGTCTAACCCTAACCACTTTGGCTAATAGAAAGTAGATATTTTTCTAGTACAGTGTTTTGTATATACAAGACTTAATTTACCAGCACCTTTTATGAGTGCAATCGTTTTTACCGTGTGCAAAAGTAATTACATAACCACGCTGACTTTGGACACTGTGCTGCTACTAAAGGTTTTATTAAGCCTCGGCCTCGGTGTACAAACAAGTGCTTAAAAACTTTCAAGGGGACAAGCATTTCATATTTACCATGTAATTAGATCCCACTGGCTTTGTGTAGCTTGAACCTGCTCTGTCATTTGCAACAAAAATGGCAGAGCTTCAACTTTCATTTGCATTTTCATCACGAAACTCCCTGCCAGGCCTGGGTGGGCTCAAAAGCCCTGTTTCCCCCTGAAAGGAGGCCCAGTTCCAGTGCAGTGTGCAGGGGGCTGCAGTACCCCTCCTCCCTCCTCTCCCTCCCCACAGACTGGACCAGCAGAGCCAGAGACCGATTGGCTCTGTGCTTTAGGCTGTGTGATTCTCTGCAGCAGGGTAATGTCACCCTGGCTCACCATCACGGCTCATTCTGTACTTTTATTCTCCTCTGAGCCTTTAAACGGTTCATTAGCCTTTAACAAGACTGCAGAGCCTGCTCGAAACTCTGCTTTAACCCCTCTCTCTCTGGCTTACTTTATCACCCTGGCAGTATCTGCCTGAGTTCCAGCCATTTTTCTTATCAGTCTATATTCCTCGTTGACTCCGCAGTGTCAATTCCAGAGTTTACGTCCAGTGATTGTGATTCTGATCACTGCAAAAGATGTCTAACAGCAGTGGGATAAATGGTGGGGGGTTGGTTTGGACTGAAGCCTTCCTCATGGACACCCACCCTGAATGGAGAACATTGATGCTTCTCTATCCTGCTACTCCCCCCTACTCGCTGTCCCTCTTTCCCTGGATTGTCATTCCCTGAATGGGCCTTTCAGGACTCCAGGCTAGCAGGCTGAGATACAAAACCTTCCTCTGCAAGATAAAGGGACAGAGCCCTGGGCCCTCTGAAGGCGTTAGTCAGCTAGTCACAACCAGCAAGGCTCATCACACTTAAACTGTGAACACACTACATAGACCTTTTCACTATCAGGGAACAGACAGGACAGTTTACGGTCTCTGTAGAAACGTACACTCTCAAATGTATGTGTCCTTTTTGTTTGTAGTGTCCAGACACACTTACTAATAATTTTATTTCCCATAGTGCCTGGCTTCTAAATGATTCAGAAGTGACAAGACTGTGAATACTGTTTTGAAATGTGATGGCTTTTATATGGGCTGTTGTCAAGCTTGTTACAGTGCCTCTTTGGGCCTTAGCTTTGCAATCCACTGTTCTCTAGCACTGCTCTAGCACTTCTCTGTTTTTGATTGGTGATTCACTTTGTATGAATCCTAAGCCCTGTTTGAGACTGGGCTATGGGAACGCTACAGAGTCCCTTCTTTTATGCCGCCTTTGCATTTTTACACAGAATCAAACAATGGTGGCATCATGCCGCTCCAGTGTGTGATTGTTAGACAGCATGCCAGCATTGCAGAGGAAAAGTAGGCATGACAGGAGCATGAAGTTAAACACAACAACGTCAGCCTCTAGTGTGACATGTAACATAGGCGTCGGAAGCACTTTATAAACAATAACAATGACATAACATAGCAGTAACAATCATTTACCATCCCTGTTATATGGGGGCTGATGTCATCGTCTGCTACTCCGCACTTGTTTTTCTCACAATTTGCAGACATTTTGGGCTACTGTTCTGCTTCTTTGAGTTAGCTGCTAACTGCTGTTAGCTGCTTTTTGCAGTGGGTTGCAGACATATGTCATGAAAACATCACACCCATGCCACCCATGATCCCATCCTGCTGGCTGTTGTGTTTGTATAAATATTGTTTCGGCGCTTTTACTACCTCTCATGGCAGCTTAAAGGTGAGACCACTCTGCCCACCAATTCCGCAATTTTACCTTTTATACAGAACGTCAAAGCGGCATAACGGCGTGAAATTCTCGCCTTGAAGAAGCAGCGTAAGAGGGGCTCTACAATTAGGCTTGAACAGACTTCACAAAGAAAAAGCAAAGTTGTGCCACTTTAATTTTTGAGACTGAATGTTCATTCTCTATGTTTTACATTTTATTTTATTTTTTGAATTCATTCTTGCATTGTTATTTTGTTTTTATTTTGTTTTGTTATGTTTTTCCAGAAGCTGTCTTTTCACTACTGCAATTTGTTTAAATTTTAAAAAGCTGTTTCTGTTTCATAAGCAAATTAAGTATGCATACCAACTACTAGGGCTGCAACTAATGATTATTTTCATTGTCGATTAATCTGTTTAGTATTTTCTTGATTAATCCCCTAGTTGTTTGGTAATAAAATGTCAGAAAATGGTGAAAAATGACAGTCACTGTTTCCCAAAGCCAAAGACGACGTCCTCAAATGTCTTGTTTTGGCCACAACTGAAAAATATTCAGTTTACTGTCATAGAGAAGTGAAGAAATCAGAAAATATTCACATTTCAGAAACAAAATCAGGGAATTATGACCTTTTTTTCCTGTTAGAAAATACTCAAACTGATGAATTGATTTCTGAATTAGTTGGTGTATAATTTGATAGTTGACAACTACCAATTGTACTTAATTTTGCCCCTTTTTCAATATGAATTCACTACAAACTGATGAATGGTAAGAATTAGTAGCTAGTACAAAGCTGGAATACAGTGTAACTTGTAGCCTTTATTCATTATTCCTCTCCCCAGCTCACTCTCAATCTCTGTTTATAGGGTGTACCCCAGCTCCCTTGTGCCAAGGCGCTCTACAACTATGATGGCAAGGAACCAGGAGACCTCAAGTTCAGCAAGGGTGACATTATCATCCTGCGCCGGCAAGTGGATGAGAATTGGTACCACGGGGAGATGGGTGGAGTCCACGGCTTCTTCCCCACCAACTTTGTCCAGGTCATCAAGCCGCTGCCACAACCACCACCTCAGTGCAAAGCTCTCTATGACTTTGAGCTCAAAGACAAGGAGGCAGATAAGGACTGTCTGCCATTTTCCAAGGTGAGACAAAGAAACACTGTAACACCCACTGGTCTGCCACGTGGTCACTGTAGTAAAACAAAAATACCTCTCATTACAGTGACACTCTGTCTTCTAAGCATTCATTTTCTCAAGTTATATGTGTGTTAGAACGTAACGTCTGTTCATAAAAACGCCTGGAGAAATGGTTTTGATTTTGAGGCAGACTTCTTGATGAACAGCTGTAATTAGGCTGGATAGAATGAACGCCACATAGAGCAAGGCACTGCTTAACTACAGTCATTGAGTGGTTCTAACTGTCCAGCTGTTTGGGTCATACTTTGATGTTTTTGTATTCTGTCGTCAGTTGTTTATACTCCACATGAGCAAAAACAGAAACAAGCTTACTAAGTAGTTTTACAGACAGAATGCCATACCTTAGACTCTAGTGTATTTACTCTTGGGTATGTCCTTTTAATAAAACATCGCCCCTACCTCATTATTTCTGTTCAGTGCTTGTTCCTCGAGGATGAGAAACACTCTTAGTTAGCAGCATCCTTAATTAGGTTCTTCCTCATGCCCCTGTGTGTCTTGAATTTCAGGACGATATCCTGACTGTGATCCGCAGAGTGGATGAAAACTGGGCAGAGGGAATGCTGGGAGATAAAATTGGAATTTTTCCCATCTCATATGTCGAGGTAAGAATAAACTAGATTCTTTAATGTCAAAATGCCACCGAGCATTAATAGAATAAAGTGCCAAGGTCCTTTGAACGCAGTGTTCTTTCCATATACGTCTCACAAAAATATCTTTGGTACTACTTCTCCTTTTGAAATGCTCATACATTTCACAGACACTAAACATGTCTTTGAAGATTTAGACAGTCGCACTCTCTCCCTGTATGAGCTCCACAGGTCTCACATAAAAGCTTTAGGAATAATCCAGACAGTATTAAGTAAATCTTTGTCCTATAAAGATGATTTCATTTTTTACTTAAAAGCTGTCAATGGCAGCGCGTGTTCTATTGTCATGAATATTATAAACAAGCGGAAAAAATATACGAAATTTCAAAACCTTTTTGCACAGTAGAAGAATCTCAGAATAATGTTTCATTAAATAAGGTACTGAGTTGAAGCATTGCAGCAGTGTGTTGAGGTTAGTCTGTGGGAGAGGATTTTTATTTCAAAGCATTGACAGTTTTCTTTATTCCCTTCATATGTGTTCTGTCCTTTTGTATTCATATTTTTTATACACTGTGAGGATTTTGTAGAAGCAGTATGCAGACTATGTCTAAAGCTATACATTTATGCAGCTGGAACTTTTGTAGCAGAATACAATATGTTATTTTCTAACTAGATAGTATGCAGTCATGTTCAGGGACTCATAAACAAATGCAGTGCTGTCACAAACATACAGAGCATCCCAAAATGCTTTTGGTTGTGCTTGATCAGTGAATATCTAGGTCATAGCGTTTTTATTGCCTCAGGATCTTCTGTTGCTCTTTTAGTTGTTTTCATACAGTACTCTACAATTTCTGTTAAAGGTGGTATTAAATTTAATGAGGTTAAGGTTCCTTACCTGGTATTTTGTTCCTAATCCTGCTTGTCTGGCTTAAAATGCTGACATGTCAGTGATGAACCTGCACAGGCTGACTCCTGAATTGGAGTGAAATGCTTGGCTTTTATGTCCTAAGTAGAGGGAGCTGCTTCGGGCAACATGTGACAGCAAGTGAGAGCACCCTCTGATTAACTGAAACCATTTTAGTGTTGCGCCTTTGATTTTTACCTAAGAGTTGCACATTACTGAATGAAAGGGTCACAAAGCCTGCAGTTAAAGAGCTGTCTCAGAACCGTCAGCTCCCTCAGACTGAGGCCACATCCAAACTAATACATTTTCATTATAAAATGGCATTTTATAATGGAAACAATCTCATTAAACACAAGGATTTTAGCACTGTTTCAGAAAAAAACCTGTCCATACTCACACGACTGAAAACATATATTACTAGGGCTTTATTCAACCAACCTGAAATTCTGCCTACCCTTCAAACAATCGATTGTTTGATGGGTGAAAAAGAGCTGCACATTATCTCTAGATTAACTAAATGGGCCAGTGTTCTGAGTGAACTTTACCTGGTACCATTGTGTGTACACCAGAGCAAGTTTTTTCTTGTCACAGGGCTCGACTTTAACACTAGACTAGAACTAGATATAACATTTTGGCCTTACACGTTGTGACTGATAAGACCGGTCGAGATCAGGAAGCAAATGTGGGTGTTTATATCATTGTTAAAAGTCTGTTTCCTCCCATCCACACTACTAAAACGGGGTCAGCAGTATTTTCCCAAAACGCCGTAGTAGTGTGGAGTGTAGTAGTGTAGTGTAGTGTGTGTGTTTTAAAACGAAAATGTACTGGTGTGGATGTACCCTTATACAAAGACCTGATAGATCATGCTGCTGCTCACAATCTCTACTGACTAGATAAAGATGGAGGTCTTCCATGACAGCTTTGTGATAGAGAGTGACAGTTTTCATGATCACTTTAATACTTAAAGCTCCATCACGCCTTCCCCTCTATCTGTTATTTCCACCTTACTACTCTCTCCTCATTGCCCCCTGCCTCTCTTCCTCTCTCACAGTTCAACTCAGCAGCTCGTCAGCTTATAGAGTTGGACAAGCCGTCAGACTCCAGTGGAGACTCTGGTGAGGGGGCCTCCTCGGGGCCCCAGAGCAATGGTGCCCAGCGTGCAGGGGAGAAGAAGAACAGCAAGAAGCGACATTCCTTTACCTCTCTCACCATGTCCCACAAACCCATGCTAGCTCCTCCCCCCCAGCGCCACTCCATGGAGATCAGTGGGCCCGTCCTCATCAGCTCTAGCAACCCCACAGCAGCTGCCAGAATCGGGGAGATCAGTGGGGGGCTCTCCTGCAGCGCACCTTCACAGGTAATGTACTCCACAGGCAGGGAAGGGGTGAAATAGAGTGGCTGCTGCATTGCAGATCCCTTCCTAGAAGTTGTAACTAATGTGTTGACTAAAAACAGAGGAGTGCAGTATGACAAATAAGCTTAATTTGAGATTAGATAAGATAGAACTTTTCTTATCCTGAGGGAAATTATGCAGCAGTTGAAGTACAAAGTGGGAAAGAGTGCAAATATAAAATATAACATACCATATATTTAGCTGTTTAAAGGATATTGTCCTTTTTTGTAACTTTTTCTCCACAATTTACAGCAGTATGTAGAAAGATGGAGTAATGTGCAATACTTACATTATCATGTTCCCTCTCTTTGTTGCTTATTGACTATTAAGTGAGCACCTCATGGCGTGTTTTAATTCAGTGCACTGAATAATTCTTAAACAGCTGATTGTCAGTATCCCAGGTTTCTGTCCACGTTGGTGCCAGACCACATGTCCTGAAAAATTCAGTGTGCCAGACAAATGGGAGAAATTATGGTCAGATAAAATCTGTGTTTACTGAATTGACTCAGGAAGGGCTGGGCGATATGGAGAAAATCAAATATTAAGAGCATATCAAGAGTCTGATAAGT
The DNA here is from genome assembly GCF_011397635.1 of Epinephelus fuscoguttatus. Classification (NCBI taxonomy): domain Eukaryota; kingdom Metazoa; phylum Chordata; class Actinopteri; order Perciformes; family Serranidae; genus Epinephelus; species Epinephelus fuscoguttatus. Next base: position 39,965,434 of record NC_064761.1, read on the forward strand.
TTAGAAAACAAAATTACTAATTTACTGTAATGCAGCCGTATAAATATTTGACTATTTGTTCCGTATTTCCATATGGGGTTTGAAAGTTTGAACAGGGTTTAGCAGGACATTCAGTGTGACAGTAACATTCACATATTATAGTAAACAAGCTTACTGTGCTAACGACTGATTGTAAATGTGCAACAACATTTTTTGCCAAAACTAGACAAAAGCCAGACACTGTATCGTATTATGTTGTTGTGAGTTGTAACCACCCCTTCTAAGTAGAAGCCAGATAATGACAATATTTCGGAGCCTTACAGTGCAAAGCCTCTCCTCTTCTGTGCCGTGTCCGCAGCTGCCTGTATTGGAGAGCAGCGTGATAGTGAGGAGCACTCACTCTGCAGCAAAATCTGGGGACCAAAGTGTCCCCAGAAGCACACTTCACACTGACTGGCAAAAAAACTGCTCTACTAAAAGTGATCTCAGTCAGTTAAGAGGGGTCTCCAGCTGATCGATTTTCAGGAGGCAGCCCTTGAAAAAATATATATCTAGTCTCATATCACGATGTGGATATAATATTGATATATTTCCCAGCCCTAGACTCACATGCATAATAGTGCTATTAAAAAAATATGAATAAGTACTACACTTCGTCTACATTCGTTGGCTTAGTATGTCCTAACTGAATGCAACGTGACTGAGCATCAGCAACAACTCAATTTGATTGCATTGTTTTCTATCGGAATGTCCTACTTTTGTTGGACGCGCTGTTTCTGTTTTTTCCTGTTGCTTGCTTAGTAAGTTTTGCAATGTACAGCTGATTCTTGAAGTTGAAATGCAATGTTATCTATACCACACATCCTCATTTCCCAAAAACAAAACCCAAATCAGGTGGCAGCTGACTGAATAAGAGATCAGCAGGGAGCTAAAAGTTTCTGATAAATGACCGTCGCTAAGAACAACCTAGTTGCTGATGGTTATATTTTATGCAATTTCCAGTAAATATCACAATATAAAACAGTTTTCTGTTTAATAAGTACAAATATAGAAAAAGAATCATGTACTCACCCATCTGTTAAGTGGTTACAACATCTCCAGTGTGATCTCAAGTGCACAGCTGATAGGTACTTGGTTTGCTTACATGACGTAACAGAAGTGCATATTTGACAGATTCAGTGTGGACAAAGAGTGAAGCTTGCTGTTAGGACACTGTATTCGGCCTACATATTCTCAGAGGGAGTTATTTTCACCGGACATTATGACCAGAGAGATTAAAATATGTCGGACTTCAACAGATTTCCCGGTCAAAGGCCGGCAATTATCGGATAAAGGAAACCCTACAATATCCTGTTCAGTGGTATTTAAATGCAAAACTGTAAAAGGAAAAAAAATGACACAATCATGCAACTGGAAACCCGAGTCCAGCCTCAGCTCTTTTTGTTTTCACAAGATGTTTGTTGCTGTTCAAAGGCTCCACTCTCCTTCTGTCAGCAATTAGGCTTCCCTTTTCCCCATCATACCAAACAGGCCATTGCTCCATCCAAGCGTTTGAAATCATGGATGCGTGACTCCACTCGTCCGCAAAAACGACTCCAGCTCAGCCCTCAAGGTTTCCACACCAATCCCGACATGACAGGAACTCGCAGCTGCTTTATGGTTGCCAGCCGCTGGAGATCGGCTTTGACTCGGTGCTAGACTGTCAAAACAACAGACAAGCAGATTTACAAGTGTCCTGCTGATTTACCACAGTATGAGGCCCTCTGTGACCTACACTGAAATGTGCAGCTAATAATAATAATGTGTAAACCGTGTTCAAGTAGGAGACACCCATTGTGTGGTGATTTTGAACTATTAAACTGTAATGAATTCATTGTTCAACATTTGTTAATGATTCTTTAAGTGTAACCACAAGTTTGAGAACAAGCAGAAAATCTAATCAGGTGAAGGTGATCTACAGCAGGATTTTGAAAATTGTTACGTTGTTCTTTTTAATTTAAACTTTTGCTGCCATGTCCGTATAAAAGCTGCCTTTTTTCTTTTTTACCTAAACACTTAAGGGTGAGCTGTTTGACAACAGATATCAGACTGTACCTACATTGTTGTCCCACTTTGAGGCTCTGGGAGCTTGTAGCTAACTCCCTTTCCCCTTTATTTTCTGCCAGCTTGTTAGTTTTTTGCTCAAATGTCCTTTTTTGTGTTGTCTGGGTGCTGCAGACTTCCTGAAACGCTCCAAAACTCCCTATTTAGCTCAATCATTAATCTTTAATCCACAGCGTATGTGTTTTGCGCTTCTTTGTAAAAGGCAGACAAGGAGAGTGCTTGTCTACAGTAAAGTGGATCTTGAGGATCTTCTGTCTTTTTTCAAACCAAAACCTTTCATCTTGCTGTGATTTATGTGGCATCAAAGACTTCTCACCATGCGGAAGGTGTAATCAGGTTTTTAATGACTCCAGACGTGTGCCTGTGAACTTATCCTCCCAGGTGACAATAGGGCTAACAATACATTTGATTTACACATCACTGTGTTTATTAAAGACACAATCTGCAGAGACTCTGCAGGCGCTGTATACACAGCTTCTTTCGGCTCCTCTCTCCTCCTTCACCTCTACTCATCTTCTCTCCTTCCAACACCCAGACAAAACCAACAAAGGTAAGCCCCAGGTGCCTAGGGGGCTAAGTAGTCAGTCTTGGAAATAAACATGCCTCTCATCTACCAATGAACTAAACAAGAAGAGATTTTTTAAGGAATTAAAGCAGGCTGCTGTTGATTGCATTCTTCCTCAATTCTAAAAGAAATGTACTTATTCAAAGGGGACTTATTATGTTTGATTTTCTTCATATTTCACGTCATCTCAGGCCATTCTGAATTGTCTTTCCCCCCTTTTTTTTTTTTTTTGTTCTTTGGCTACAAGCTGACGTCATTGTTACAGATTTCTTTAAATGGTCCTCTGCTCCAGGCACATTACTGCAAATGTTAACATCACATACACTGCTACATGTAGCTACCTGCTAACATCAGGGAAACCATTAATCTTGGTTGCTGATGTTGTTAATTTTTTTCATTTTGGACCATATTACTGCTGAAACGTGACTGGTTGTGAATAGTTTGGTTTTGAAGCTTTTATTAGTGATTTTTCATGGTAGAAAGTAGGCATGTCACAATACCAGAAATTTAGTAGCCATAACACGAATCTTAAAACCCAATTTGATATCGCAATAAAAAACAACCATGAATCCCGTGTACTTAAACAAACACTCCTTTATTAAAAACATTTAAACCTCTCGCTCATCAGGAAGAAAGTGCACCTGATGTAGGCTGAGTCCTTTGCAGTGGCCCGAGTTCGATTCCAACCTGTGGCCCTTTAGTGCGTGTTGTGTATAAAGGTAAATGCCCCAAAAATAATCGGAACATTTTTTAAAATTAGATTACATTTTCTATTCATCCCTAATGATCCTCCTCCAACACAAAAAACATATATTACCGTGTATAGCCCACAGTATATTAACATATTTCTCCTCCATTGTTGTCATTGTTCAGCTCTTGTACATGTGACACTTGGTTATTAAAATAGTTGTCCCGCCCCTTCTCCACTGTTAATGGACGGCTGGGTAAAAAGTAACAGTGACAAGCGCAGTGTTTTGAGTTTCACATTTAAGTTTAACATTTTTCAGCTTCAAGAAGACGCTTAGCCCCTTGTCAGGCTGCTGGCATTTGTTGCAGAGTGTAAATATGTAGTTCTCCTATTGCATGTGATTCAAAAAATACACTGATCTCAGAGAAAAAACAACGCTGTTTTTTGCAGCTGTTGCTGCAGCTGGACTTGACACCATCCTCCACATGTTATTGTTGGTGTGCCATGCTGGTAGATGTTCTTCTTCCTTTGGCATTTAACAACAGACTACACTACACTTGTAGGCATATATGCTGCTCCGTCCGGTCTAGAAGAATTGCATCCCCTCCCCTTTACCTACGGTACTGAGGAAACAGCGAATTGTCACGGCTTGTCATGGTTTCACAACTTTGGCCTTGACTGTGAGTATTGATTGCTGTGGATCCCTAGAAGAGGGTATACTCTGTTACAGTCATTCCGCGGCTACAGTGACGATGCAGAGACTCCAAGATGCGAAAGACTCAGAAACCCTGACCAATCAGAGCAGACTGGGCTTTTGCAGGAGAGGCGTTTAAAGAAACAGGCACCAAGGAGCGTTTGAGACAGAGCATGAATACAGGTGTTCCAGCACAGACAGTATGAGGAAAAAGTTTTTTTAACATGTAAATCTGCTCTAGCAGAACCTCAAAATACAACTATGAACCTAAAGATGAACACAATAGGTCCTTTTTAAATTAGCACAGCATACGTGCCCAGCAGCCATTTTCTTCACAGTGTCACCTCTGAGCACTCTGTTACGTTTTGCTTTCCTTTGGCACACCCAGTGCACAATAGATAAGGAAGCAGTAAAGATTGAATCTGAGGTTTGTCTGCTTTCTGAAAGGTTCACCTTAAGAGGCGGCTCTGTCTGGAGCAGTCATGCATGGAGAGAGAGAGACCACAGGCTACAGGGAGATATTGTGTGTGCAACAGTATAGCCTTGTTACCAGGACACCACCATGACTCATGTGGATGACTGGTTGGAGAAAGCATTTCTCTTAAACATGCCCAGTGAAATATCCTGATGGGCAGTCACCTGGTTCCCATTGGCCAATAAAGTCATCAGACCACCATTGTGGTTATGGCTAAGTCACCAGAATACAGTCCCACATGTGTGCATCCCTGTTCTGAATCATTTACATACAATGTGACAGGAGAGAGGGAGAATATTGTTAAAATGAAATTGTGGTCTGAGCTCTGAAATGATGTAGTCCATCTTCCCATATGATGATATATGGTAAGACAAGCATGTGGTGTTTTGTTCTTCATGTGTGAGTGGAGCTTGTCCTATACATTGAGTTCATTATGGTATATTTACTGGTCCACGTTTCCATCTTGTTGCCAGGTACACATTTGCACAACTGGACTAATCGTGACCCCACCCCCTAGTAGTCCTGTTACTACAGCAACGGTCTTCACATTTCCCTCGGAGACAAGCTACACATCCATCACTGTGGTAGGTGGAATCCTCTACAGGTCTAATAAATCTTGCAAACACCAGGCCCCAGAGCAACAACCAAAATACCCAAAACCTGTTAAACATTATTGGAGCAATGGATTCAAATTAAGTAAGAGACTGTTGCTGGAAAACTAAACAGATGCTTATATGGCTCAAGCCAAGGGAAATGCATTCATATTCAAGTTCTGTTTACTGTAAAATAAAACGCGCTTCTACAAATTCAGACAATTTTCACATTATATTGTTTTGACAGTTGACTTATTTGTGTGTGCATGTGTCATTCTGTGACATTGTTTCTATCGATTTAAAGTGAAAATGGACAAGTCTCTGCTTTGGATTATTGTGGAGTAAATGTTGATTGCACAATCTTACTGCTATAGAATAACGACACCATCAGCGTTTAGACTGGCTCCCTGTAAGCCTTGCTTTCACTTCTAAATGCTGTCTGCCACTGGGTGCAGTCTTCTGGGAAAATGAAGGCTCCACAAAGGAGGTGCATTAACAACTGCACAACCAAAATAAGAACAGGATCATGCTTTTGTTTTCCTGTGTAGGTATCCCCAGTTACCACAGAGCTTGTAAGTTCTTTGCAGATATTGAGCCCAGTAGCGGGAGATGCCAGATGGTGGAGTATCCGAAGTAAATGTGGAAAACAAGTGTAGTGTGTCCTGTGTTGTTGGTATTAACTAGGCTCTGAGGGAAACGGAAAGCTTTCTGGTTGCAGTGTTTTCCACAGATTTTGAATCAGTGTGGCAGCAGTTGAATCATCATTCTTGTTCATGATCATTCCTCTCCGTGCATTTGGACATTTTTGCAGACCTGTGAACGCAGCACAGGTGGAACTCTCTGTGACTTTTTTTTTTTTTTTTAACTCACAGCAGCAGTTTGTTGAGTTTGAGTCGTGGGAGGGAGAATTGATCAGTTGTTTTGTTTGTGGTCAGATCAATTATAGCTGATCAGATTGATGTATTAGAGGAGCAGCTGCTGCAGAGGGCAGTGACAGTGAAAGTGACCCAGTGCTGGATTGCAGGAGTACGTGGTTTCCATGAAAATGTAGCTGGTTTCATCTAAAGTATGTCTTTAAAGGGATAGATTAAACTAAAATGAGTATGCTGTTCTAAGAAATAAAGTGTTTTATTTTTAGATGAATTGATGAAAGGTAAAGTTTCACTTCTGACGTCCTGCTGCTTCGTCTGTGCCCAGAGTACACTCTTTGCCCCAAGAGTGTGGTGCTCTCAATAACTGAACGGTGTATATACTAGGGTTGTCAACAGTATCGATACTCTGAAAAGTATCGATACTCAAACGCTGTATCTGGATACAATACTAATTTACAAAAGTATCGATACTAACAGTGCACGCCACCTCAGCGCCTGTCAGGTGCATGCGACAGGTCCGACGGACACACGCTGTGCAGGCAGCGTCTGGCAGGCACAGAGCCCTTGCTGCAACCCAGCTTGTTGTCGTCACTGTGCGTGCATGCACACATTTCTGTTGCTATAATATGGCCAGCACAGCTGCAGGAGGATCAGAGCAGCCAGTTTGGTCAAAAATGATAAATGAATAAGCGCTCTTTGGAAATATTTAGTGAAGTGAACACAACACGCTGCATAGATTGAAGCTGAAAAAACGTTTGGTTTCTCCCATAACATCTGGTTCTCTGCTCACATAGTGAGGTAGAAACAGGAGCATCCTGAGTCTAAACTACCAACTCTATTTGATCAGCGACGAAAATATGGTGCCAATTCACCAGGAGTACAGAAAATAAATAGGGCTGTAAATAAATACATTTGTATGGACAGATCTTGTTTCTGGTTGTTATTTATTTTGGGGGGATTTTTTGTTGTTATCATTGATGTTACTGTTCTGATCTTTATTTAAAAAATGACATGCCTCTTAATTTTTTGCTGCTGTATCGAAAATGGTATCGAGTATTGAATATTTTCCTGGGTATCGATATCAAGTTTGAAATTTTAGTATCGTGACAACCCTAGTATATACTCCAACAGCACTCCTAATGAACGGTCCAGCTCCAAAAATAGAAAATTGATATGTGGTAACAAATGTTGATAATGTAGCGGGCTGCCACAAATAAAGCCCAGTTTCCACCAAACACTTTAGACGTGGTCCCTTTGGAACCAAATGTAACCCCGCAGAGACCATAGCTCTGTTTAGCGTTTACACTGCAAACAGTACCCTTAAATGTGGGCGGTGTTGTTGTCACTCACTGCTCCGTCCAGCACACACTGTATTTCCTCATAGATAGAACGTCTGCACCTCATGTATTGTCTGCAGAATAAGGTTGCACACAGACATTTTCAGAACAATATAGAACAGGCTGCAGTGAGAGTCTCCCTACATGGGATATTTTAAAATAGTGGGTTTGTGCATTCAGTCCTTCTCAGGCAAGCCCACAGGAACGATGCTCTGTGATGCTTTTTTTTCTCCAAGTGAGAATTATAGTATATGCAGGTCACATAATCCAGTTGAAATTACCATATGTATTTTTAAACATTTTAAGATCCACTCATTAGTAAAAGTCTGTGTCATCAAGAAAGACAAAAAACACCAACTAAATTTTCAGAAGTGCTGATGGATTCATGTTGTCAATTCATACATGAGTAAAATTACAAGGAAACATTCCACCTTAAAAGTTGCCAGCAGACGGCCAAGTGAATGAAGTTATTTTTTCTTTAAGTCCAGCTGCTGTAACAGCCAGCAAAACATATTTTTGTGTAGTTTACTAATGTAAAACTTGCCACAGTATGAACAATGGTTACATGAGCCTCAAGACCAGCAACAGCTCCACCTTTTAGTACCAGATCTGTGTGCTAGGTACCCCAACAGAGGGGGGACCAAACATGGGAACGGTACAGAGTGACCAAACTGAACTGAACCGTACTGCTCGATGGAAACGGGTCTTAAGTGGGAAACTCTTCTTTGCGACAGTGGCGCAAACAATAACACCGCTTGGAACAATGGGGGCAGTTGTCCGTTTCCTCTTTAAAAGACTTGTTATTTTAATCCAACATTCAAATTTGAATATTAATATACTGCATGGCAGAAATATAAGGGTTAAACGTGTTTACATAAAATACCATAAAGGTATACAGTATTGAATTATCTGTAAACACTGGCTTGAATTAATCAATGCACATAATAATGTGACCTTCACAACTTTTGCTCTCCCCTGAGAAGATGAGTTTGTTTAGATGAAAAGAACTGCCTCATGGCACTTTGCCATCAGCTGCTAACAAGCAGCCTTCAGGTATTCATTACTTCAGGCTGTGTAGCCACTAAATGTTATTCTGGACTGTGTTTAGAATAAGATACAGAAGCTTTATTATTTCACAATTTGTCAACAAACTCCATAAAGAACATGGAGGAGCTGTTAAAGCAGAAATTAACTTCTTAACATGTTCCTGCTTAGCAGAAACAATCAGTACAACTAAACATGTCAAGAAATCCCTTTATCCCACACAAAACAGCACGCACACTTCCTGTCTGTCTATGCGTATGCTCTGGCATGTGGAGTTTCTGAATGAGCAGGAATGTGTGCACAAAAGGTTGAGCTCTCCGCTTCACTTGGGAACCCTACATGATGTTTTTGTACAGATGATTTCTCTAGCCTGCAGGCAACCTAATTATCTCAGCCCAAGCGTCAGCAGTGAAACGAAATGCACATTGACGCTCACACATACACATAGGCCTATACACATACCACAGGGCTGTCTGAGTGCCTCTCTCCTCCACCATTGTGTCATGGAAGCTATTACTCTGCAGCTCAGTGCTGGCAACATTGAGCTTGGGAAGTCTCGTCTTGCTCTTAGGTATAAGACTATCATTCGACACGCAGTGTCCTCGTTTAGTATCTCACAATCTTGAAATGTGTGTTGTGTTGTTTTTAGTCATCTATGTTGACATAGCAGGTTGGTGGCTTATTTTTAATCCTGTAATCTTGTAGCACACAAAAGACTAATTTATTTAGGGCTCTTCTAACATCATACCGCAATCATTAGCATCTAGTCAAAAGCTTGAGTCTCTTTTGACATTAGACGCTCAAGAAGGGAAAACGAGAGTCAAGATGAATCCACTCATGCTTGGTTTGAGGGTTACTCTGAAGTGTGTTGACGGACATGTTTTTCATTTCATATGGTCCCAATTAAATACTGCAATGGATTTAACATCTAGCTATGTGGTTTCCTAGCAACAAACAAACAAGCAGAATAGGAGATTCTCAGTTGCAGGGGGAAGTCGGGGACAAGGCTACAGTGTCTGCCAAACCAGACTCTCCCTGAGTGTGTCGGCAAACCGGAGGGAATATCCCAGATGACAGATGATCTCTCATTCTCTTTCCCTCTTTGTTACTCATAAACAAACTCGTTTCTCCTCTTACGCAACATATACTCTGTTTTCTGAGGCTCATGTTACTTGTTTTTGTCTCACTGTGTCATACTGAAACGAGATGAATGATGAATTGTTGTGTAGTTGTAATTAAAATGTTGATACTATCAAACTACTAATATGATTTCCTATTCTTCTCTTACAGGATGCTCTCCCACCGCCCCCACCTCCTCCCCCACAGTCCTCCGTGGATGGAGCAGCATATTCATTGGCTGCGGGACAGAGACCCTCCCCCAGCATAAGCGACCAAAGTGGGAGACAAAGACCCACAGTGTGAGTTATAAAAACAGTCCCACACAAAAATATGCAGTCTTCTTAAATGTGCAGTGAAATGTCAGAAGCGGTTTGTGCACCGATGGCCCAGGGCCTTCATGGAAATGCTCAGTGCACATGGGGGAAGGTTTCGCCTGTCTGTGACCCCCCTCAGATGTCAGTGTGAGGCTGCAATGTGCGAGCATGTGCACAGGTGAAGGGGTCAAAACTTGTGGGTGACAGTCTCCTGGGTCTCATTGGAGAATCCCTTCTGTCACCCCTGACTTTTGACCTTCTCACCTTCACCCTCATTACTCCTCTAAGACACCATACACCTGATAAGAATTAGATCCACCCATGCCCTGCTATTCTTCCGTCATCTGTGTCTGCCTGTGCATGCGTGTCAGACTCTGAGGCATTTATGCTCCCCTCCGCTGACAACATTGAAATCAGAGTGAAAACATCCCAGCTGAGACTCCTATCATCTTGGCTGCCGTTCCAGGCCTGTTCTTGCACTGCTGTAGAGAGATGACCCGCAAATTGTTTTGTCCTCCAGTGCTGATTCTCTGTGGGTCAGAGGGCATGGTCTCTGCTGGAGGGCCTCAGAGGAGATGATGACAGATGTACAGCGGGAAAGCGTAATAAATCCAGAACAAATGGTGTTCTGTACAAAATGTCAAACTGCTTTTTTTTCCCATATGGGAGAAAATAATCTATGTTAGGTCCATGTTGGCATGTGTCCATTTGTGTTGTCTTATCTGTGTTTACTGTTTGTTCTGAATCTAGCTATGTGGCGATGTTCCCTTATACTCCCCGTAAGGAGGATGAGCTGGAACTGAGAAAGGGAGAGATGTTTCTGGTGCTGGAACGCTGTCAGGATGGCTGGTTCAAGGGCACCTCCATGCACACTGGCAAGATTGGAGTTTTTCCTGGGAACTACATGAGCCCAGTCAGCAGGTCAGTCATTTATTACACACTGTACATTCAGTCACACATACACATGCCTGGTTTCACATCCACTTTGTCTGTGATGCATAGCCAAAGGTTAATAATGCCACCTGTTTATGATAACTTATTACCTATTAGACTCTACATGGGGAAGCCCCAGAGTATATTTCTGTTCTGCACTGTTGGCACCATTCTGCCCTTGTTGGGTGTTTTTGGGCCAACTGAGCATATTGAATAACCGTTGGAGCCTGTTGGTCAAAGGGATCACTCTGATTGGCCATTCAGCTTATTACATGACAGGAGAAACGTTAGTGAGGAAAACAAACAAAGGACTAAAGTTAAGAGGGCGTGAGGACTTGTTACAGTAGGTGAGATTAATTTTGTAACTATTGAGGTCTTTAGCAAAAACAGTTTGTGCTATTGTTCACCAGCGCATGGTAGATATCATTCTTTCAACATCAGGCTGTGTTTTTAAGATTTAGGGGGATTTAGTGGCATCTAGCAGTGAGAATTGCAGATTGCAACCAGCTGAAACTTTGCTCAGTAAGACTTCTTTCAGTCTTTATTGGTTAGGAGGTTTTTTCTGGGAGCAAAATTATCCGCAGAGGTCTGTTCCTCTGAAAAACAAATGGACCTTGTGATTAAAACCAATAAAAAACAGTGAATGCAGCCATTTTACCTGGAAAAAAAGTGTTTTCCCATTGCATTCGTTGCTGATGGGCCACTAACTACAGTGGCAGATGCAAAAATGTGAATGGCCCTATCTAGAGCCAGTGTTTGATGCAACATGGCAATCTCTGTGGACGAGGACCCGCTCCTCCTTCGAAGGCAACAAAAACACAGCGATTCCTATTTTCAGGTGATTATACACTCAAGACAACATGCTCATCAGATTATATTCCATTTCTGCTAATATATCCTCTGAATCCTTCACACTGGATCATTAATGTGCTAAGTGGCTAACTAGCATCTTGAATCCATCTAGTTTGTCTTCCAAAGTTTCCTTTTTGAATGATGAATACAGACTACTGCTGCCTGCTGCTCTGGAGTGATTTCCTGCACGCAGGCACAGAACGTACATGCTTAGCTGGTCGTTGGCTGTAGTCTTTGCAGTGTGTTTGGCCAAGACACAGATGACGTGAGGCCTTGCAACAGCCGGGCTTTGTCGCCACTAGTTCTTTGATGCTGGTTTGGTGTGTCTGGGACTTTAGATCACCCTTTCAACTAAAACTTAAAAAAAATTAAACAACTTCTGAAGACTCACTTATAGTCCCGGGCTTTTTTAACTGTCGTGTGTTTTGTGTTGTTATTTCTGTCTTGTAAATTTTGCTTTTGTTGTTCTCATTTGTTTGAAATGTAATGCTTTCATTGTGAAGTACTTTGTAACAATTGTCTTTAAAAATGCCTTATAAATAAATCTTACCCATCATTTGACCAAAGAAACATTCCAACTTTACACAAAATTCCCATTAAGCACACCAGTTGATTGCCATGCAGATTTCTTGTAGTAATGTGTTATTATAAAATTTATTTTTGTTGATATCAGCTTTCAGTGTCTGTCAGTGGGTTGTGTTTAGTAGATATGTGTGATCCCTAACTGCTTCAACTTAGATAAACCCCCATTTTTATTAAAAAAAAAAAAAAAATTGGAAATAATTACAATCACACTGACACAAGAGTCAGCTCATTTTTTAACATAAAAACCTAATACAGTTTATGAGATATAAAAACATCCTGTTAGTCTGTTGTTCTACTGTCACCTCAGACTTCTAGATCTTACCCGTCTTCGTCCCCCCTCTCTCTTCAGGACAGCATCAGGGAGCACGCAGCCCAAAGTGCCCATGAGTCTGTGCACTCAGGCTGGCAGAGGGGTCACCATCGTCAGCCCCTCTTCTGCATCCCTTGGGGCCATTGTTCCAGGTCCAGATTTCAACAAACCCCTGACTGTGTGCTCCAGCGCGGTGCCTGCCAGCTCCCAACCTGCAGTTGTGGTAACAGCAGCTCAGACAGCCACAGGTCAACAGCCCAAAGTTCCTCTGCATGTCAGCTCCCAGATGACTGTGAATCAGGCTCGTAATGCAGTCAGGACAGGTAAATCTACCGACAGGGAAACGGATAATGGATGTTGGCTTGTTGTATAAAAAAGGTTTTTAATGTTTGATATTGTTTTATATCTTAATTACAGCTGCATGTCACAGTCAGGACCGCCCCACAGCAGCTGTGACACCCATCCAGTCTGCAACACCTGTGACTTATATCCCACACCTTACAGTGTGTCCCCAGCCTTCCTCCAATCCTGCCCAATGCTGTACCCGGGCTGGCGTGGCAATGGGCTGTGCCGCCGCTTCTCTGACACCACCCAATGTCAGCGCTGCATCCTTGGAGGGTGATGCTTTGAGACCCGTAGCTGTCCTCACTGTCCCCGGCTCTGGGAACAGCTCTGCTCTCAATTCCACGTCTAACAGCACAGCTCTCGCTTGCCGACTGGACAAGGACGTCAAGGTTGGATATGTTTAAATATTTCCTGTGTGCTTAAACATTATCTGTATGTAATTATCCATTGCTGTTACAATTTGCAGTAGATGTCTGCATGTTTTATCATGGTAAAGAACTTGTCATCAGTTTGACCATATTTGACAAATAGTATGTGTCCACATGGGCGTTTTTGGACGCAAGGGGTGGCTGCGCTTTCCAGTATTGCATGTTAGGCGTGCCTCTCCAACACTTTTACTCGTGGGCTGTCTGCACCCAGATTTCAAATTGGGCCAGCTTTCTCTTACATTAGTGAAAATAATTCACCACAATGCGTTTCTGAAAACATCTGATGCGAGTAATAAGCCATGCAGTTTCTGAATCTGTCTTCATTTTGGATCGACAGTGGTTTGTTTAAAAGTTTTTGGGGAGTTTTCAGAGGCTGCGAGTCACACTGTATGCTCCTGATTTGCATAAAGTAGCAAAGAACTTTTTGCAAATGATGAGAGGCCAATGTGATGCCCTGTATCTCAAAATGCAATGTGGTGCCACCAGAATGCATTGCACAGCTGTTTACATAGACAATAAATGTAAAGCTACCAGTATACATAATTTAAGCTGAGTCCTCACTGTTGCAGCAGTCCTGGTCAGGGCCATTTGTTGTAGGTCTTCCTCTCTTTCCCCCCTTAATATCTGCCTCTCACTTCTAATAAAAACATGAAAAATGCAACAACAAAAAGTCTTAAAAAAAGGGGGAGGGGGGGATGACAGATCCTTTGAATACATAACATTTGCCCGATGATTAAAATGCCTTGTAGTAGATGGGATTGTATGACATTTGTAAGGATGCTATAACTGACACTGATGGGATCCACCAAAAATAGTCAGCAAGGAGAGTTGTTTCTGTCTTTCAGTCATTTAGTTCTGTCTGTTGCAACAGACAGCGGTCATGGTTTTTGTCTTACAACCTATAGTTTAAACCTGTCTGTGCTAAAAAAATAGGAGTTTCAGTGGGAAAGAAACAGCCAGTTCCAGGCACTACCTGTCTGTGGTTTGTGAAATTGACTTGTGCCTCAATGCCTCAGGAGTTGTGGCAGTTCTCTAACATACTTAAATTATGCTGTTGCGGTTGTTGCTGCAGAGAGAAAAGAAAAGTCTTCTGAAGCTGTTGTCCAATAAGAAGAAGTCTCGTCCTTCACCGCCCTCATCTCCTACCCTTGAGGCGGAACAAGCTGCTGCTGGAGAGGTGCTACATGGCGCTGTGGGACCTGACACCTCCCCTCCCTCCGGCTCCGTCAGCTGCCTCGAGCCTGAACCTGCTGCTGCTGCTGCTGCTGTCGCTTCTGCCTTTCCATCCTCTGCAGTCCCTGAGTCGTCACATCGGAAGAGCAGTCCCCTTGATGGATGTGCACCTATTGCTCCTCCTCCTCGCCAGCCATGCTCCTCTCTCTTATCTCAACAACACGACGCACGGCCCATCATATGTGAGAGGTGCGTTGGTGTAAATCTGCTGCATTGTCTTGCTCATCTTTTCTCTTCATAGAAAGTGTAACACTATATTACAAGTATCATGACTTATCACATTGTTGCAGTGTGTATCAGTCACTAACTGTGCCTCTGGCTGTCCTCCCCAGGTACAGAGTGGTCGTATCATATCCTCCCCAGAGCGAGGCTGAGCTGGAACTTAAGGAGGGCGACATTGTGTTTGTTCACAGGAAGAGGGAAGACGGCTGGTTCAAAGGCACACTGCAGAGGAACGGCAGGACCGGACTGTTCCCTGGCAGCTTTGTAGACATCATCTAATACACACTGCAGTAAACCCTGGTCACCACCACCATGACCCAGTTGAGCGCTGCTAGCCTCGCTACAGTGTGTCTCCGTGCAAAACCAAACGGATCGGCACTTGTGAGGTTGCCGGGACCGGACCATCATTTTGACACTTTAACTCCTTAGAGCCCGTGGTGGCTGTGGCCACTGAAAAACAACGCTAGTGGCACATAAGAGAGAGCTGCAGAGAAGAACCGAATATGTTGTCATTGAAAGCACAGTGGACAGAGTTAGAGGAGAGCACACTACTCATGAACTTTTCCTTTTTGTTGATTATTTATATCTTTGTAACAATTCAGCTGTTAAATGTGTGCCTTGTACTGTTCCTCACTTTATTGTACATAAGGACACAAAGATGATTAGTCCTAAAACAACCAGTATGAGCTGTTGATATAGATATGTTACACATTTTAACTTATTTCATAGATTGGCCTTTTTGTAGTGCAACACATTAAGGGGTGAAGCTGGCACATGCCTTATGCCATATTTTACAACATCAGATATGCTTTTTCCCCCTCTGACTGCTGTTTTACCATCATTTCAAACTGTCAGCAGATAGGAGCAGGTATATCAGATGCAGCAGACCAGAACAAATCAGCAGTGTCATCATCGCTTGTGCTGTATCTTAGGAAAAAGGATACTTCCCCAGCTCTAAAGGCTTTACCTGAACCAGAGGATCATAAGAGAGACCTGCTGTATTGCACATTCGAGCTACAATTCACAGCCATGTGAACATTGCACATAGCAAAAATATTTCCGTGGGCCATTCGCAGGCATTCAGTTTTTTCCCCTGAAGGCTGAAGTGCTGAGGACTGCTACCTGCAGCGATCAAATATTTGCATGTGATTAGCAGAGCCTCCTACAGGAGACACAGTGGTGTTAGATGGGTTGCAGGACTGTTTGGTTATGCCTTTTTAATATATGGAAAAACACACTCCAAGATAGACTTTGCAGTCAAATATTGCTTACTTTGTACCTTCTTTGTATTTACTGACCACAGTAGCTTCTCTCCCAGACGTAGCTCTACATCACAAGAGCGACATAACATTACAGTGACGGTGCACAGCAGATTCTTTTCAGTGTATATTTATGTTTGTCACAAATTCCACAGAGGCTGACATGTGCTGCTCTTAAAGGGTCTGTTGTCTAACTAACCTGGACATGCAGTAAAGCTCACAGACAGGACACACTCACTCTTCAGCAGGCTCTCTGTTTTTGTACACTATAAGAGCATGTTTATACCTGGTATTAACACGTCTAGGGTGATGCGATCACAAGTGAACAGCTCCGACTCTCTGTTCACACCTGGCATTAGAATGCGTCTCAGCACGCGTCTCGACCACCTGTGATCAGATCTCACTTCCCTGCTCTATATGCAAATAAACATGGACCAAATGTGTTGTTGTTTGTAACCGGCGGGAGATTTGTCTTGGTATTGGCACACTTACAGCCTTTACTATGTAAAATCAAATGAAGCCAACGAGGTAGTGCCAAAAACTGCAGTTCTTTGAATGGCCACTTGAGGCTGGCTCCAGAAGTGAGTGGTAGACCCCCATGTTCAAATGCCTAACCTGACAGCAGATATAAACATGTTTACAGCATGGTATGAAAATGGTTTTGGTCTCTTTAGCTAATATCCCTGTTCATGACAACTGATCAGGGATTAAGGCTCAAAGTCGCACATTATTCAGGGCGGCCCACTTTGAGTGACAGGCTGTCTGCCGATTGTGTCCTCAGCTTTTCAGTCAGACACACCTGTCACCAATCACAGCGCCAGCCTCTCGCCCAACTCTGGTCACTTCTGGCTCAAAAAAAAAAAAAAAAAAAGGCGGTGGCCGAAATACCAAACTCAAGGCTTCAAAGTGAGAGCCCACAATCCAGTGGATGACGAAATGGTAGCTACGTCCATTATTTTTACAGTCTACGGTAAAATCTTAATTGTAGGGCTGCACACAGTTTATTGATTCACAAACCGCTCTCTGTATCTCTCTGTTATCATGAGACAAGCAGCACTAGGAGACTATTGCTGTTCTGGGTAAAGTTGAGAGTTGTTAATGGTAATTAATGTGTTGACAAAAGATTCAAGCCGTTGCGGTGTCAGTGTGAGTCTGGTGGGACTGTTAAACTGCTGCTGTGTTAGCTCGTGGATAACCGGGCAGATGTTGAACTCACCATTTGCTTGGAGGAGAGTGGATCCCGAGATGGTCCTTCAGCGCTGTGTCCGTGTAACTGCACTAACAGAAAGTTTTCTTATGCGCTTCAGATAAGCAAGGATGTCAGCTTTGGCGTCCCTTTGGTGTGGAACGCAGCCCACACCACCAACGAATGTGGTCTGAGCAGTCAAATCTCAAGACGCATTGAGGATGCATTTGGTGCATTTCACACCTGTACTCAGAGCTGTGCACTTGTGATCCGATCACCCAGGACACACGTTAATACCAGGTGTAAACAGTGCTTAACTCATTCCTAATGTGACTTGTGGCAATAAAAACACAGCTAGCTAAAGCACAGAATGTTTGCCTAAAGTAACATATCATTGTGTCACTCCACAGGAAGAGATGTGTAGTGTAATTCTGTTTATTCTCAAAAGTTAAGGTTTTATTGAAATCAATCACTTTGACCCCCTTGATTTATTTTTTTGATTTTGTGGTTGGGTTTTGTTGTATATTACGTCTATACAAAGTTTTAAATGTTAAGTATTGTATTGACTTGAATTACTGTAAGATTTATATGTGATTGGAGGGGATATGGTCGTAGTTTCGGTACTTGTTATAAACATACGTTAATGGGCAGTTTTAGAATTGATACTTTGGGGAAATAAGACCACCACATCAAGTATCCCAACATGTATTCTTTAAAAAACATTGGATCAGTTCTTCAAAGTAAAGATATTAGGTAACAGACTGACGCCTCCTGCCTCAGTTGACCCCGCAACATTTAACGTAATGTGACTTACTCATCTGATCTTCAGCAAGTCTTATGGGGTATTTAAACACTTAAAAGTTGAGGCAATCACTGAATCGTGCCAAATTTGGCTTTGAGAATGGATTTACTGACTGAATTGGACCCATAGTTTCAAGTTTGTTTTTTGTTTTTTAGTGTTTTGTTGTTAATTGAGGGGACCACTGTGTAACTGACTGCTGGAATATGTTGTAGCTTGTTTGAAATTTGGAGAGTGTGTGGAAAAGGATGGTACAAATCACTGTTAGGGCCTTTTTTTGTTGTCTTTCTGAATTGGTACTTATGTAGAATTAATCTGATGTCGCATTGTTGTCTTGGCAATCACCACACCAACCTCAGGCTCTATGCTAAACTGCTCCTCTTGAGTGTCTTTTCATTTCACTGGTAAGCCTTTAATATATACGTCAGACTTACTCCAACACAGATGTACACATTTATGCACTATCATAACTTATCTAATCGTACTGACTTCTCATCCGTATTGTTCATGCATAGGCTGCACAGTTCTCAAAACATGAAGCATTTCTTATAACAGTTAATAAAGTATATTTTTCATTTAGTGGAAAACACGGCAACTTAAGTTTGCTTGATTCAACTTAACAGATTTTCCTCATGCCAAGGTGACTTACTTGATTTTTTTTTTTTTTTTTTTTTTTTGGTCTGTAGTTAGTTTGTTGTATGTCTGAAAATGGTGAAACTGAAATCAACCTATTTGGCACAAATCTATTATGTGAAAAAATAAACATTTTGAAGTATTTGAGGGAATAGCACATTTTGTAAAAGTCTCTATAACAATAAAAGCTAATGGTTTCCATAATTTCCTCTGGCTAAGTCATTAATTCATGACAGTAATGTGTTGTCTGTGCCTCTGTTTTTAGAGAGAAAGTAAACATGCATACGATAAAACACAAGCAGCAAGACAGTTGTTCCTAATTAAGTGTAATTAGGGCAAGTCACAGAACATGTGGTCATTAATGTCTGCAGGAATAAAAAGGGCTCTGGCTGCAGAGGAGCTTCTGCTGTGACTTACAGCAGAGCAAAATGTTGCAAAGAGAGGTGAACCTTTCTAGTGTGTTCAGCGGGAAACGCTGACAGGAACTGACAAGCACCCAGAGAGGTCATTGTGCTGCGCTCAGTTCCCTGCAGAGGATGGGTTACCATGGAAATAAGTTATTCCAATGTATGAGCATAAGACTATAGTTGGGAGGAATAATACAAAAACCACTACATTCATTCTGCAAAGATTTTGAATCATTCTGTCTGATTTGTTTCTTCCTTTTTTCCCACTCTGCTCGTTATACTTTGGCAGATGCAGGAAAATGTTGAATCTGATGAAAGGTCATCGCCGTCTGACTGAACTTTGAGTTGTGGGTGGATTTAAGGTCCAGTGTGTAGGATTAAGGGGCATCTACTGGCACAAATGGTACATAATATTCATAACTATGTTTTCATTAGTTCATAATCTCCTGAAAATAAGGCTCTTTATGCTTCGTTACCCTAGAATGGGTAGGCAGCCTGTGGCTCTGGAGCCACATGCGGCTCTTTAGCCCCTTTCCAGTGGCTCTATGTGGCTTTTACAAACAATTATATGGAATTAGATAAGTTGATTTTTAACATTTTAATTTTAATTTTTCATTACTGTAGGCCTAAAGTGCTTCTTACAATTTCCAGGTGTAAAAATGTTTAAACTTACACACTCAAAAAAAGGAAAAAGAAGGTTCCACATTTCGTCAGCTAAAGTGTGCATCATATGTCTGACCTGGTCCCTTCTCCTAAATCTTGGTAAACCTAAATAGCGGTGGCTAGTTGGCGGTGAAGCCTCCCTCGCTAGGTTAGCTGTTGATTCCAAATCCAAAAAGGAAAGCCAAAAACGGCTCGTTTGATAGCAAAGGTGGCTGACCCCTGCCCTAGATTGAGTCTTTGAGATCTACATACAGAGCAGGTCCTCTTCCACGGAGTCGACCATGTTGCTCTACAGTAGCCCAGAACAGACAAACACTAACTCTAGACTGGGCCATTTGCCTTTTCGCTTTGGCCACCGCAGGAGAAGTTTCAATTCTGGAACCAAACCACAGCTGCCACGAGATTTAGGGAGGACAGTGTAAGAAATGGAATATAATAAGTGTGTTTTCTTTAGTGTGTAATCACCTGAAAATAAGACTTGTTAAGTTTTTGTTACCTTAGAATGAGCCGTTATATCTACATAGTGAGTGGACCTTGTGCAGGGAAATGGCCATGTTCACCGCCATGTTTCTACAGTAGCCCACAACAGACAAACCAAACACTGGCTCTAGACAGGGCCATTCACATTTTTGTGTTTTTGCGTTAGCTGCTCTAGTTAGCAGTTTTGTTTTTTTGCGTGAAATGGCTTTATTCTGGGCTTCTATGAATTTAAATCACCTGCTCCATTTGTTTTGGAGAGGAAGAGACCTCTGCGGATAATTTGGCTCCTGGTTAAAACCTCCTAAACGTCTGGATCTTATGTTAGAGAAAAAAGGTGAGCACTGATTTCTAACATGAAACTGATTCATTCAGTGTTTTCACTGGATTTAATCACCTGGTCTGTTTGTTTTGGAGAGGCATGGACCGTGAAAACCTCCCTAAAAACATCCTGAACTCTGACAATGAACAATGAACTCTGAAGGAATTATAACTGGGAGCAGTTTCAGCTCTTTGCAATCTGCTATCCTCACCAGTAGTTCCCTCTAAATCGTACACACTGCTCCTTTAATACATGTGAAAAGTGGATATTTGAATGACATGAGTAAATGCAGGAGGAGCTGTGTGCACGGAGTATCGGTAAAATCCAATAATCATAGCTACAAGGGCTGTCAAGAGCTCAGCAGTCTCAAGGTCGAGAATTTTTTGATAATGTTAAGCTCAGGGTGTGTCAGCCGTTTCAAGTCACTCACTCAAAGGAGTGTCAGTCAAGTCCCTCTTGAACCCTTTACTGTACATAACAGACAGGCAGGTATTTGGCGTATATTTCAGTACGCGCTGGGATTTCAAAGAGATTTCACAATGACCGAACATGTTCAAAGAAAATGTCCCGTCTTCTTTCTCTCTGAACCAAATTCAAAGGTTCTAGCTTTTGGGATTTTAGATGACTCCAGTATAGTAATACTGAGAAAAAAGTAACTTGTAAAAGTATAAACAGCTGTGTTAGCTTCCAAAAATAGGAGATAGTTCCAGAAATTGTTTTTGTCGTGCAGGTCTGAAAGTACTGAATTGTGAATATGTGCACGAGCCAGTAGGCAAGAAATACTAAATTGATCTCAGGACCTACTGAAGTGCTCCAGGGTTAATACTGTGTGTCTGAGTGTTTGTACGTGTGCGTGCACTCATGTGGGCGAGCAAAATACGGTTGTGTTGGTAAGTATAATTAGATCAGTAAGGTGTGAAAGAGGGGAATAATGTCTTGGTGTTCAGGAGGTGATCAGAATACAAATCAAGCTCCATTCCTCTCTCTGACACACAGACACTGTTTATTAATGGACACTGTGGTAAAGAGTAATAACATTTTCAGTAAATTACACAGTTCGGAGTGGTTGTGTTTTTCTGCTGCAGTATGGATTGGATTCAGACTGTAGGTCTCAGTGTCAAAGGTCCACTGCAGCACAGGTTGTGAATGTGATTTAACCTCAGAAAATCAATCCTGCCTGCCTGTCTGGGTCTGATGGACCGTCCAGGTGTAGGCCGAGGCCACCCACTCTCAACATCACTCACTTTTTTTTGTCTTTAACACTGGTGACAGTTTTGCTTTCCTGGTGATATATATGTCTGTGGGGAACAATGATACATGAAGCACAATGGAGAATGAATGACTGCAATTAACAGTCAATGAGCTATTTCAGTGCGCGGGCTCTGTGTCAGTATTTATAACTAATCTTCTGAAAGTTAACTCAGACAGAACTGTAATTATTCATGTTAAATAAGAGTCTTCTTACGTAGATATTGCAGTAAACGCCTCCATATTGAAAAGACATTATAGGAATGTTATCATACTATTAAAGGGACTGTTCAGGTTTTTTGAAGTGGGGTTATATGAGGTACTTATTCACAGGTCAATGTATTACATAGAGCAGATGGTGGTCAACACACCCCCAGTTTGGAGAGGCGTGCAGGAGTACCGCCAAGAAAGCTAAGAAATGAGCTGCTGCAGATGGGGTCATACTAAAACATACTCTAGCAACCTTAAAAAAGTCCTACCAAATATAATCAATCAGCTATGTGTCCATCAGACAGTGATTTCTGATGGGGAGCTGAAACCGTTATAGTGCTTTCTTCACAGCCACACTCCACTGAGAGAAACAGTGACTTAACACTGCTGGACACAGGAACTGCTGGTCTACCGCAGTTTTTGCGCTATTGTGTGACAGGTGTTTAAAGTGGTTAGTTTGGCTTCACCAATACACATACTAACTAAAAGATTGAGGCAGCAGTAGACCAGCAGCTCGTGTGTTCTCTGCAAGCCAAAATTACTTTTTTTTGGTCAATGGAGTCTGGTGACTTTGAAGAGAGAGCCGATATCAGCTTCCCCACTGGAACAAGCTGTCTAACGAAAAGGTGAAATACTCTCATTATAGCGAACCCTTAACTCTTTGAAACCTGGAGCTACATCACTTTTCTTGTGCTGCTTTCAGACACCTTTTTCAAGTATTTAAACCTTTGAACCCTGAGCAGATCGGTAAGAAATATTCCACAAACTGCAAAGAAATAGAAGATTTAGAAAATTATAAATAAATAAAAAAAAAAACTAGGGAAAAGGAAAAAAATGTAAGGAAAAATTATATTTATAATAACTATTATTGCATATTTAAAATTATGGTACAGAATTATTATAATTTTTGAGCACTCCTTCCAGGTCATTTCCTTTTTGTTTGTTTTTAACTTTCTTTTTTCACAAATTTCCTTGATTTTAATTTTCTTGTTTTACTAATTTCTTGCAATTTCTTTTCCTATAATTATACTTTTTATTGTTTCCTTCATATCCATAAAACAAAGCAAGTTTTCAGGTACAAACATTACAGTTAAAAGGTATGAACTATATATTGATTACCTTAGAAATAAATGTTTAATAATGTATATGTATATATATATATATATATATATATATATATATATAAATTGAAATAATAATAACAATAATAAATAGAAATAAATAAATAAAATAAAAAGTAGTAGAAATACTTGCTAATATAACTACTAAATGAAATAAATACCTATATGAATGAGTTAAAAAAGTATTTAAAAAATGAATAATGATGATAATAATTAAGTAAAAAATAAAATAAATAAGATAAAATAATGACAATAAATTAAATAATAAATAAAAGTAATATACATGTGTATATATGCAAACAAAAAAAAAAACAAACAGAAAACATCAACAAAAAAACTTATACACTTACTTATACTTAATAATAATAATAATAATAATAATAATAATAATAATAATAGCAATTAATACATACAAATACATATACACATATACATGAAATAAATAAAGAATAATAATTAAAAATAAATTAAACAAATGAACTAGTGGGAAAATTAATACTCTCGTAATACCTGTAATAGTACCTTATCAGGAAGGAAACCTTTTCTTTTTTTCTTTTCTCCCATCCCAAACACCCCAAAATCCACTAAGAGGTCATTTAAGGACTAATAATTCTCGCAAATTGTTTTGATAATTTCTTCATTCATTGCTCGTTGTCTTCCTCCCATGTTTTTGAAAGAAATCAAGCCAGTCTGCTCAGATTACAAAGGGTTAACCAGTTATAGATTGTTTTAGGTGGGACTTTTTTTTTAGGTCGATAAAATACATTTTGCTCCTGACCCATCCACAGCTGACACTGATTGCTCCCATTTGAGCACCCCTGCTGTAATACACTAAGTATAGATGGGAAGCTCATACAACCCCACTTTAAAAAATCTGAACTATCCCTCTAAAGTAGGCCTCAGTGACGTCACTGAAGCCTCTGGCACTGCAAACACTCCCAACAGCTGTCATACGAAAACACATTTTTCTGTAGCGATGTGCCTTTACAGTCCCACTTATGTGTTAGTGACTGCTTGTGTATCCAGACTGCCATTTGCAGACATGAGGAAATAATGTATGAAAGTTTTACTGGGCTGTTTAAATAACTAGAGAACTGAGAGCTTTGACGGAGACAATGTCAGGTTGTTGTGCTGTTTGAATTCCATATCGACAAACATTAACCTGACTGCTTAGAGGCTGTCGAAAAACACAAACCCTCACCATGACACATGAAAAGCATGACTGGTCCTGTGCTGCTCTGACTGTGTGTCCACTGCGCCATCTACCGACTGATGACGAGCAGCGCAACAACACTAGGAAGAAACATGGCGACCTCCATGAGCGTCCACCTCTCTGATACGCGCTCGTTTTTCTGCACGTAAACTTACTGACGGGGGAACAAGGAGCACACATCAGTCAGAAACAAGGTACGTTACAGTTAGCTCTGTGAATTATATGATACAGGCGCAGTTAACAAGCTGAACAGCTGCTGACGTCCCCAGACAACAATATGACCCTAAAATTGAAACAGTCTTTCCTGCTTTCAGGTTTTATTAAATCCTCTCACATGATTCCATCCACTCTCTCCAGAGCTGTACCCTCCCTTAGCTACATGCGCTCAAACTTTTAAGAGGTATTAGTGTAAGTGTTTTGGTGTATGTGTACTATATGTATTGTGGTATGCGTGTATTGGTTTGTCTATTGTAGTAGATGTATTGTGGTGTACACTGATCAGCCAGAACCACTGACAGGTGAAGTGAATAACTTTGATCATTTTGTTCCAGTGCATTGTTCTGCTGGGAAACCTTTGGTTCTGGCATTCATGTGGATACCACCTGACATGTTCCACCCACTCAAACACCGTTGCAGACCAAGTACCCCCCGTCATGGCAACAGTACTCCCCAATGGCAGTGGCCCCCCAGCAGGATAATGCACCATGCCACACTGCAAACATGGCTCAGGAATGGCCCAAGGAATGTGACAAAGACCTCAAAGTGTCAACCTGGCCTCCAAATTCCCCAGATCCCAATCTGAATGAGCATCTGTGGCACGTGCCATTAACCCACCTCACAACCCACTGGACTAAATGGATCTGCCGCTAACGCACTGGTGCCAGACACTGCAGGACACTCCCAGAGATCCTGTGTCCATGCCTCCACAGGTCAGAGCCAAGTCCCATCCAAGGAGGCCCCACCTTGGATTAGGGTACATCTGGGGTACCGGCACATCACAAGAATCCTTGAGCAGATTGGGACCTGGGAAATTTAGAAGTGAGGTCGACACCTTGAGCTTTGTGTCACGCTCCACAGGCCATTTCTAAACAGTTTGTGTAGTGTGGCATGGTGCATTATCCTGCTGGGGGGCCACTGCCATTGGGGAGTACTGTTGCCATGAAGGGGGGGGGGGGGTTACTTGGTCTGCAGATGGAGATGTGAAATACAATACTTTTCAATGTATGTGATAATAATTCATTGTACAAAATAAGAAAAAGCATGTTGGCTGATTCCAATATTTCATTTTAAAGCCAGTATCGGCCGTAGATACAAAATACATGTGATACCCACTCCGTTGCTCTAGTTGTTAATACAGTCATGTGCAGTGCTGTGTTGATGTGCGATGCTGCCGCCTCTCCTGCAGTGTGGTGTCAGTCATGTCCAGGCTGGCAGTGGTGTGTGGGGGCTCCAGGGGCATTGGGAAGGCTGTGTCCCGCCTGCTGGCAGAGAGAGGCTGCAGGTTGGCTGTTGTCTCCAGGAGCGAAGAAGCTGCCCGTGCCACTGTTGTATCTCTGCGTGGAGGTACAGAGCTGTACACACAAACATGTATCAGAAGCCAACATGTAAACCTCAGGCAATGAACTGATAGTGATTAGAAAGCCCTGACATTTACTGAGATGGAAAGCCAGACGGAATTAAATAAAATAAATATGAAGCTGACAGTGTTCCCCCACTTCCCTGTCAGTCTCACACACAAGTGTAAGCACACAGTACCTGATTCAGTGCTTTTGTGCTATAGAATAGGAGAAATGTAGACCTACAACACCTGCAGCTGTTATAACCAGATAGTCTTGTAACTAACATACTCACAGACCTTCTGTATCTGCACTCTAGATGACCATGTGGCTTTCAGCTGTGATGTCTCTAAAGAGCAGGAGGTGCAGAAAACCTTTGAGACGATCCACAAGACCTGCGGGAACATCTCTTATCTCGTGAATGCAGCTGGCATCAACAGGTGAGCAGACACTTGAGCCGGCTCCTCTGCTGATGCATTTGCAAATGTATGTATGGACATATATATGCATGGAAAAATGGATATGATGTTGTCACAAAACACTGAACTTCATGGCTCTCCTATTACTGTGTGTGTTTGTACAGGGATGCCCTGTTACTGAGGACCAAGTCGGAGGACATGGTTGCTCTGCTTCACACCAACCTGCTGGGCACCATGCTGACCTGCAGGGCAGCGCTGCGCAGCATGCTGCAAACCCAGGGAGCTGCCATTGTTAATATAGGTACAGTACTGAGGCCCAATTGCAGTGTTCACACTCTCAGATTTTGAGGCACGTTCCCACAAAGTCAGTGAGGGCTTAGGGCAGCCCCACTATCAAACTGTCAAGTGCACGAGAGCTCTGTTGCAGATATTTTGAGCCCTATATGCACACTTTCTGCAGATGGTACCTGAGGGAATAACCCACAGTTCATATCGGGAGCCTTTTACTGAAGGTAAACATATGTTTTACCACACCACACCTACTCTGCAGAGGAATATGTACGATTATTTGGTACTTTAATTTTGCAGCATTGGTGGTGAAAGCAAACAAACTGTCCATGGACTGTTAAATGCTCTATTTTCTTTGAATTGATTTGTAATCCATAGCTAGCCTAGCCAAGCCTATAATCGAGACTAGCCACCACTATTGAGGTTTGGCAAAATCTAGAGGAAAAGGTGCCAGGCTGTATATGTAATAATGCACTTTTAGATGGCTAATTGTTGAAACATTTTATTCAGTGTATAGGCTCCTTTCACCATGAAGAGGGTAAAAACATAAAGCCAAATATCCCAAACCTGTAGGTGTACCATATGTAGCATGTTTTGGCATCATTAAGGCCTGATATGTTGCTGCAAAGTGCTGTCCCATTTCTGTTTGTACCATTCCAAATCTCCACATTTTACAGTGGTGGAAAAAAGTTTTCGGACACCCTTAAAATTTTACACAATCTCAAATATTATCATGAAATATTTGTGGAAAAATCTTTTTTGTGTTTCAAAAGGTGTGGCTGCATTAGACAGATACAAACAAATACAAATTATATTTTTTTTTGTTTATTGTTTACAAGAAAAACTAACAAAACTAAATTCTTGACAGTTTCAATATGTCAGTTCTCAACATTGTCGGTATCAAAGTCAACAAATAACAGAGAATGTGTTCAAAACTGAACAAAACATAAATAAACCATCACATCATCAAATTAATATTTAGTAGTCCTGCCACTGGCACGTAGTAGAGCTCTAATCCTGGCTGGCATGTTCCCCACGAGCCTTTCACACTGTTGAGGGGTAATCTTGTCCCATTCTTCTTGAATTACTGATTTTAATTCTTCTAAATTCTTTGGTTTATGCTTTGAAACAGACCTTTTGATAATCCACCACAGATTTTCAATGGGGCTCATGTCCGGGGATTGAGCTGGCCACTCTAAGACCTGGATACTGTGCTCCTGCAGCCAAGTTCTACTGGCCTTGGATGTGTGTGGCAAGGGCATTATCTTGTTGAAACATCCAGTTTTTACCTCGACAGTGCACGCAGAAGGGAGCATGTGGGTTTGGAGAATGGTACAATACTTGGTAGAGTTCAATGTGCCATCACAGACAGTGAGATGACCAACACCAGCAGCACTCATGCATCCCCAAACCATGATACTGCCTCCACCATGCTTGACAGCAGGTACTGTACATGCTGGAGATAATGCTTCGCCTGGCCTTCTGCGTACCCTCACATTAGTAGGAGGAAGATAAAGCTGGAAACTGGACTCATCTGACCACAAAATCTTCTTCCAGTTCCTGGCTGTCCAGTTCTTGTGTGCCTGGGCCCAACGACGCGGGCTAACCTCTGTCTCTCATTGATCAGGGGCTTCTTGATAGCCTTGTAGGACCTTAAGCCATGATCTAAAAGTCGGCCACGTACAGTGCGGGTGGAACACTGGACACCAGTTTGGTTTGACCACTGCTGCTGAAGCTCCTGTGATGTCATTTGGCGGTTTTGCCTGCACGTGCGGATCAGGATGCGGTCATTTCTTGCTGAAGAAACCCTTGGACGCCCAGATCTTGGTTTGTCTTCCAAGCTGTTGGTTCGTCTGTATTTCTGCAGAGTGTATCCACCTGCTGAAGGACTGCATCTGCACTTCTTGGCTATCTGGCGGCAGCTGTACCCTTCCTGGCTGAGAATCTTTATCTTCAGGCGTGTTTCCTGCGTTAGGTTCCTTGTTTTAGCCATTTTTGTGTCTGAAGAACTTTCAAATGGGCTGGCTTTATGTAGACACGAAGCTTGGCAACAAAAATTGTGTCTTTTAATAAAAAGAACGACCTTCATCACTGGTACCAAAATGACCCAATACTCAAAATTTCTTATGTATTTTTATGGAACCAATCAATTTTAAGTTTTTAATGGCTTTTTTAGGATTTATTTAGAATTTTGGCTGTGACTGTACTAAAAGAAATTGCACTTGAAGACCTAAGAGTGATTCTTAATGCAATATTTCACAAATGCATGGGGTGTCCGAAAACTTTTTTCCACCACTGTAGGATGGAGATTGGGATTTTCCCTGAACCCAGTGGCCCTCGTGGTTGACATCATGTTTTCAATTTGCTCACTAGGTGGCACTATGCATCATTGGTACATTCTTTGGATTCACCAAAGTTTTGCAGCCTTACTTTAAAGCTTTGTAGTGGTACATTTTACATTTACATCCATGTTTTTGCCCATTTACTACATTGATTTTATTAGTATAATGAGATAAATTGAAACCAGTTGCTGACTTGAACCGAGGTAAGCCTACAGAACGCATTAGATTGGTACATGTGTAAATATTAGTGCTTTGTATCTATCATCCTGTAAAAGCATCATGGCATCACAAACTGTAGTAGCTTCCTGCAAGTGTTTCTTTTGAACATGGCTGTCATACTAAGTGATCTTAATGGATGTCTGTTTGTTGTTTGCAGGCTCTGTTGTTGGCCTGAAAGGGAACGCCGGCCAGTGTGTTTACAGTGCCAGTAAAGCCGGTCTAGAGGGCTTCACACGCTCTTTGGCTAAAGAAGTCGCATCACGCAATGTCAGAGTTAACCTGCTGGCTCCCGGTACAGTACACCTTCATCTTCTTGCATCACCTTTTTCTGTCTCTGTCCTCTTATTTGTCCTGTTTTTAAACCTCTCTCATGTCCCTGCCCACTCTTTTAGGTTTCATCCACACCGACATGACCGCAGGGCTGAAGGAGGAGGTTGGGGTACGCTCCATCCCGCTGGGGAGATTCGGTGAGCCAGAGGAGGTAGCCCATGCTGTCCTCTTCCTTTTGGAGTCTCCCTACGTTACAGGACAGGTGCTGGTGGTGGATGGAGGACTGCAGCTGGCCATGTAAGGGAAGGGGCCGTCCTCTGAAATCATCTCTCCTCTGAAAACAATGGCAGCGAGGCAGGTAAAAGCCTCACTCTGCTTTTTCTTGAAAAAACTATCAGACTGTAGAGGAAATGGTTCAAAAATAAGATGAAGCGGCAGTGGGCTCTGTGTTACCCGTGACTGAGGAGCATCAGACTGACAGAAAGTGGACATTTACACGTAACAATGCTTCATAGCTGGAGTTGGATATTGCCCTGTGGCCACATGTCAAGCCACATCTGGTAAGCTGTAGGAGTGTGAGATTGGACATAGTGTTTGCCAGCGCTGTGTTACTTGAGATTGGTTTTGAAGGTCTTGGTTTTGTCTCAGACTCGACCACATTTTCATCAGTCTTGTCTCAGCCTCAGATATAGAGGACTCGGGATTTTATTACAAGACCTGTCAAGACCACAGCTGCAGGGATATCACTAAAATTGCCATTTGTGCAACAAAGGAGTGTTGAATAAAGATTAAGTTGGTTTCAGCTCTTTAGTATTTGTTTGAATTTGTTTACTCATAGAAAAAAAGAAAAATTCCCACACATAAAATTCAAGACATTTCTCTAGAGTTGTTCCAAAGCTAATACCCGTATCGGAAACACCCCGACACTGCCTTAAATGCTGGATCAGGTATCAGTGAGTATGCAAGTCTATGCACTGATCTAATACCACGTAATTCCTCAGAAAACTTCAAAGTAGTTTCACAGCCGGATAAAACGACAGTTTTCCTGGAAGGCAATTCTTGGCTGCTCTAAAACAGTCGCCTGCATAACACGTTACGCTGTGCAGCCACTGGCAACTTCTGTTTTAGAGTTGATTTCTGCTAAGTAGCTTAACGTTAGCTGTTAAGGAAACGTCAACAATTTGGCAACATTTTACACTGGAAAGCCCCACTGGTAAAAAGGCCAACTGCACAGTTTGCAAGGCTTTAGTTTCAAGGGGTGGCACCAGTGTTGCCAGTTTCAACACCAGCAATCTTATAAAGCCTTTCTATACACCAGTCATAGCAATCATCTCAGCTCCCTGGGAGCAGTACTCGGCATCAGCTGGTGTACAAGAGCAGGTATTGGAATCATTATTGGGAAGGAAAAATGGTATCAGAACATCTCTACATTTTTGACAGTACGATTATACTGTACATACTCACATATGGACCTGCACTTGTATGGTGCTCTTCTAGTCTCCTAACCACACAAAGTGCTTTTACACTACATGACACATTGACTCATTCACACACTGGTGGCCAAGGCTGCCATACATGGTGCCACCTGCTACTCAGTTCACACGCTCTCACACAATTTAAGGTTCAGTATCTTGCCCAAGGATACTTCGACATACGGACTGGAGGAGCTGGGGATTGAACCGCCAACTTTCGATTTGTGGACGACCCGATCCGCTCTACCTCTCAGCCACAGTCGCCCACATACGGTGTAGCAGTACAAGAGGTGAATGAAGTTGAATCTCCATTTGTTTTCCGCGGGTGTTTTTCATGTGCAACTGGTAGGAGGCCCCGGGGCAGACCCAGAACACTGGAGGGATTATATTAGCTCATGTGGTTTGGGAACACCTCAGGGTCCCCCAGGAGGAGCTGGAAAGTGTTGCTGGGGAGAGGGACGTTTGGAGTACATTGCTCAGCCTGCTGCCCCAATGACCCAGCCCTGGATAAATGGATGAAAATGGATGGATGGATGTTTTTATGGGAATGTGGATCTTTCAGATCACTTTGAGGAGTGCCTATGATTTGCATCTTTCACATTATAAGCGTGTCATGCAGTGTGGTACTTGCACTGCTCCGGTCTTGGTCATGACTTAGTCTCGGTTTGTTTACCATCAAAATTCTTGCTGCAGACCACAAAAAGTGAACAAAATTTTTGCCCAAGTTGTAAAAAGGCAGTTAGTTGTTGACATAGGAGACACAAAACCACGTCTCTCAGAGAACCACTGTCCTGCTGCTCTCTGTCTTTCTGCTGAGTCACTCTGTCCAGCCACAGTAGGCGTGGCCTGATGTGTGTGTGACACTCGGTCATGACTAACGCTACTGACTCCAGAGTGTCTGGCCCAGTCCAGACCTCCGTGCCCTGAGGTCCTAAATTTGATCAGTGGATTGAACGCTGTTGGTCTTTTTCCATGACTGTAAAGCGCCCTCCACTGATCGTAGCGCTCGTGTTTTGTTTCCCTGCCGCCCCAGGGAGACCCCCTCACAGCCAGCGGCCCCTCTGAGCCCACCTCTGGAGGGGCCTGTCGAGGGGCCAGGCATGTTGGGCTGCAGCTGGAGGAAATTAGAGGTAGAGGTGGAGGCGGGGAGGGGGGTATTTTTAGCTCTGGGAATGTTTTGAGTGTCTGGTTACAGCTCTGGACCAGTAGTGTGGATGGATGGGGTTGGAGGTGGCTGTCATGCTCAGTGATGAGATTTGAAATGCTGTGCTGGTTGTTCCCTTCACTGAAGCATGCCATTACCTTCCATGAGTGTCATAACTTCAGATGAACAACTTCGATTGTTCTCTTTCATGTACAAACATCCTAAACGCTGTATTTCCTATTAAAGCATTGGATTGCATTACACTGTGATTAGCAATCTTAGCAAGAATGGTATTTCCACTGTGACTGATGATGTGTTTTTTGGCATTCTCTTATTGTTTTAGGAAGAGCCTGCCAGTCTATAAAAACATCTCACGCTGTCTCTGAAGAGTTTGATTTTATTAACTTTCATAACCTAAAATAATATCAGGAGAACAATCCATATACAGGCATTGATTGGCATAGAAATGTGCAAACACAGTAACTGTCAGCTGATGCAAGCTCCGAACAGACAGAAGAAGATGTCCACTTTGTATAGAGTTACAGAGGTGACGAAAATAGTAGATATAAATATAACTTGCTTTCACTTTCTACCAGCTTAGAGTGTTTTGTACCCCTGAATAGTGGGGGGAAAAAAAGTTTTTATACATCCTGGAAACAGTCGTTTGGCACTGTATAAGTGTCCAAAAATAACATGCAAAGAAATTGTGTTTGCATTAAGCCTGAAAGTGATTTAAGGCAGTAAATATATTTATAAAACTTCATGATACAGATAGGATTGTTTTGTCAGTGAACAAAAGGTTGCTGATATAATTTATGTCAGGATTGTTGGGAATTTTTTTTCATACAAAAATAAAATGGACAATCTGTGATGTGTGTGACAAATACACTGAAACCTTTCACAGCACCCTCTCTCCAGTGAGAACATTTCAATACACCCTTTTAAAATAAACCATCAAAGAAAAAAAAAAAAATCACAAAAATGAACCTCCATCACCAGTTTTCCATTATCTTCCATTTTTGATATCACCACAGTTACTCAAATCCCTCTATTAAGAATGAACTTATCATATTAAATGTCCATCAGAAAAACCTGCTTGTTTCCATCGCTGTCTCTTCCTGTGTCTGTTAATCCAACCTCCTTAAATTCTGCAGCACCCACAAACAAACAAACAAATCTCATCCATATGTGAGCGTCCTCTTTCCCAAACCTCATTTCCCCTGCTAAAAAAAACATCCTGTTTGTAAGGCCCGGCCTTTTCCGATAAGCAAATCTATGACAACACTGAGACTGTATGATACTGCAACTGCAAACTGTGCTGCACAAGCCCACATAATAATGATCTCCTTCGTCAAAGCTACAATGCTTTGAATCATTCAGTCTCTTTTTAAGTCTCTCCCGCAGGTCCACTTTTAAACAGTGCTGGTGGAGTGCTACGTACAGATACAGTATTAGTCTGTGTATATTAAATGGCACCACTTGAACATGCATAGTAATTCTAGGTTTCATTTTTAAACCTGTTTTTTGTTCTTTACAGTCATAAGAGGCACTTAAACAGACAACCCTTTGCAAAAACAGAATCAACCGTACAGAAACATAAGAGAGCGTATTTATGAACAGTCTTTCCTCGTGGTAAACACTTCAATCATTGTCCAGGTCCAGTTGATAAAACGAAGCATGGGAAAACAACTCGATGAATTCTGTAGTATAATAGATTGTGTCATACTATAAAAACATATGAAAACCGCGGTTGCACCGGCTCACTGCCCACCGACCCTTTAGTTCAATGATAGAGTCCCTCAGGTGGACAAGGTTTTGTTCTGCCCCTCGTCGCCGTCATAAAGTATTTGTCTCAGGAGTGCTGGGAACAAGGGCAGCTTGAAGGGTTTTTCTGGGGGGGTGAACTCCCTGTGGTCTCTACAGGTCGTCACTTTCCACCAGGCCACCGGGCGGCAGCGGGCTGGAGTCGGGGAAGAAGGCCGCCTTCACGTCCAGCCCTCTCTCTGTCAGTGCGGCGTAGCGGCTGGTGGAGGGACGCACCTTCTTGGGCTTGGGGAGGTTAGGCTGTTGCCACTGAGCTGAGGACGGAGAAGAGGAGGAGGGTTTTTAATGATGTGTTGAGGGGGAAAAAAGCCTCACAGGACATGCTCGATTTAATGAGCAGTGCGTGTTTCAGAGTCAGAACTTACCGTGGACATCAAGGCGTGCAGTGCTGGATACAATGCCGGCGTCATTCTTGGCTGACACAGTGTACCAGCCAGCATCTTCTTTCATGGCTGGCTGGATGATCATACACAGGTAGCCACAGTTGTCCTGATGCATGCTGGGAAAGAAAATTGACACAAATTTAAAGGGTAAATTTGGATTTTTCAACCTGAACTCTGTTTTCCCATGTTGAGTGAGTAATGGAAACAACAGTTTTTAAAATTGGTCCAGTATTGAGTGAGACGTCTGTGGCAGCAAAACAGGCTGCAATGTAATCAATCAGGGCAATTGTGCAACTGCAATTTCCATTCACTAAAAGCAATTCTTTTTTTTTTTCTTCTTTTTTTAAGTGTCTGACAACTTATTGAAAGTACTCTTACAGAGATATACCTTTTTGTTGAATAGTAAAATCCTTTTAGTTTATCCTGAAACAGCCCCGAAATCAATATCGCCAAAGCCACCAGACTCCATTTAAATAAACAGTCATTTTATCATCATAAAACTCACTTCATTCAAAGTCGACAGAAACAAGTATAAACCTCACATAAACCACTTGGTTTGACTTCCCACTGTTCCAACAATCACCAGCTCTGGTTTGGTTGAAATAAACCCTTAATTCACCCAGTTAGATGTGAAAATGTGCTGGCTCTGTTCACACTAAAATTGATGGTATTTACATGGAGTTTGGTGGGTTTGGCGATGGTGATTTCAGGGGCGTTTCTGGTTAAAGAGAAAAGATCTTACTCTTTAACATCAATGTCTCTCTCTGTAGAGATCCTAAAAGATCATCTGAACTTGCCAGTGGCACAAAGCGAGCACTTTTAGGGGACATAAACTGACAGTGTGATCATGTCCTGAGTGGTTACAATGCATCCTGTTTTGCCGGCCTCAACTACAGCACTCTTGCTCAATACTGGAGCAGTTTCAAAAATTGTTGCTCTCATCAGTCATTTAGACAGAAAACATTGGAAGTAGTGTCCAGGTTGGAAACATATTCTGATGTCCATGTTATTGGGGAATGCTCTTAATCTGGTTTAATCACACTGGATGTTTCTTACCTGATTCTGTCTGTGTTGTGAGTGAATGACTCATTCTCTCTCTTCCAGAAGATTTGTGGGTAGGGAACCCCTGTGACACGACACTCCAGTCGCACAGGATGACCCTCAGCCACACTTGTGTTCTGCAGCTTCTCGACGAACGAAGGCGCCTTGTGCATCTCTTTGGCTGTGGAGAGAGCGTGTTACTGTGATGTTTTCCTGCTCCGAATCATGCCAGCATGTATCGTCTGCGTACGTGCCCTTTACTGTATTAAATGTTTCTGTTTACCTGCAACAATGAGCTCCAGGTTAAAGGAGTTCTGCCCAGCTCGGTTGCTGGCGATGCAGGTGTAGATGCCCGCGTCACGGCTGGTGACGGGTTCGATGACCAGTGAGTGCACACCGTTTTCCCTCACCAGCATCTTGTGGGCGGAGTCAGGGCGGATGGTCTGCCCGTTCAGCTGCCAGATGAGGTCAGGAGTGGGCAGGCCGCTCACCTAACAGGGGCAAAAGAACACATTAAAATTCAGTCAATGTGTGAATGCTTGTTCGTGGAGCCGTCTGTGCTTGTTTTTGTTGGAGAAAATGAGTATATTAGCTGCATGTGTTCGGTGGGGGCAGTGTGTGTTTATTGGGAGTATGAAAACAGAAGTGTTTGGTTAATGTGTCTGTGCTGTGTTTGTCTAGAGGAGTCTGGTCGCCTGGATGCTTTGTCATGAAACCCAGCAATTACTTCGCCCTGCCCCCCAGAAAGTCTTATTCTGATTTAGTTACTTTTTGGGTAAATTTCTGTGTCCTTGTTGTATCTCATTGTAGTCGTTATGTGTCTCTTTCAGGTATATTTGTGTGTTTATTGGTTGCTTTGTCTCATCATAGTCGTTTTGTGTCTCTTTGTAGTTCCTTTGCATCTCTTTGTGGTTGTTTTGTGCCTCTTTGGGGTCGATTTGTGATCTTTTTTGGTCCTTTTGTGATTTTTTTTGTAATGGTTTTATGTCTTTTTGCACTTCCTTTGCATCTCTTTGTGGTCATTTTGTGTCTCTTTGAGGTTAATTTGTGTCTGTCTTGGTCCTTTTGTGACTTTGTGTGGTCCTCTAGTGTCTCTTTGAGGTTTATTTTTGTATTTTTGTAGTCATTTTGTGTCTCTTTGTAGTTCCTTTGTATCTCTTTGTGGTCATTTTGTGTCTCTTTGAGGTCATTCTGTATCCTTAGGGGTGTATTTGACTTTTTAGGTTGTTCTGTGCCTCATTGAGGTATGTTTGTGTCTTTTATGGTTGTTTCGTGACTTTTTGTTGTCATTTTACGTCTCTTTGTACTTACTTTGCATCTCTTTGTGGTCTTTTTGAGTCTTTCTGGTTAGTGCTAGTTAAGTTGAGTGACATTTCGTAGTTGAGGGCAAGCGGGGGCTGTGCGCCTAGACCCATTTGGCCTGTTCATTAATCCACCCATGCACATATTTGGTGTGACAATGTGAAATTCACAGATATCATGAAGTAGTGTAGACTAAGCAGTGATAGGTATTTTTGGAAGCGGCCCAATACGCTTTTAGAAGTCGGGACATTTTAAGCATGGAAAGTTTTGAAAGCCACAAATGATGTGGAATTAAATATTTGCTATAAATATCCCTGACATTACGGGCTCTGAAGGAATGGAGACTCTCAGTTTATTTCTGACAACAAGCATAAAAAAGGCAGTCTTTTTATAGTGAGTTAATTGTGGGTCTGTTTTATTTTATTACATGTACCCGTTTTCAAAGA
Source organism: Epinephelus fuscoguttatus (assembly GCF_011397635.1). Lineage (NCBI taxonomy): Eukaryota > Metazoa > Chordata > Actinopteri > Perciformes > Serranidae > Epinephelus > Epinephelus fuscoguttatus. The sequence continues at coordinate 40,002,369 of NC_064761.1, forward strand.
GTTTCTAAGTGCTGCAGGCTGGAGGGAGTTTAGGTGATGACGAAGAAGATAAAGAGAGAAAATGAGCACAAGTGGTGTGAGTGGAAATAATTGTAGAAAACCTGATCCCACTTAATCCCTGAAAAATGACACCTCTGTATTCGCCCTGTGTGCTTTGAGCCATTCATAACGTGAGGAAGTGATGAAACATTTTTATTCCCCAAAGAACCTGGAATGCACGAAAAGGGAAATGTTTCTTTGGCAGCGGAGACATGGAGCCTCCCTGAAAGCAATACAGACACTGAATTAAAGGGCGGATCTGAAATGGCTCTCTCTATTACTATGATTAACATATTCTCTTTGGTGAGGGCATTTTCCTTTCCAGTCATGTCTCAGTTATTTTAAACCATCTGTCTTTCTTTGCTTTATCAAAGAGTAGCAGCATGGATCGGATACTGTGTTCACCTACAGGTTAGAAACACAGGAGGTTAGAGCAGAAGCTGGCAGTTAGCTAAACTGTTCCACTAGTTTAGATCATTATCCCATTAGATTACACTTACTGTAAGAGAACAGGCAGAGGGTTAAAGTAAAAATGTGACATAACTTCTCAAAAAAAGGCCTTGAAACTGCGGTCATGTACAAAAAAGGTCTTCCTCGCATTGAAGTTCATAGCTCAACATGCCACAGCAGACTGAAAAACATAGTGTATAATTTGTCTTTCCTCCTTTTAAGTTTTAAAAATGTCCCTCAGTGAGCAGCGCGTGTCTCAAAGCCAAGCTGACCAACCACACTCCAACGACTTCTTGTATGAATCTCTTCAGGAAAGTGGTTTGCTTCTTATTGACAAAGGTTTGAATTGTGAAGTGTACTGTATTGCCTTTCTTAATTTACCGTAAAACTTCAATTAGTAGCCTGGGCTATTATTTGCTTAAATCACTGAACTCGACAGGCTTTTATTTGGGACGTGTGTTTATCTTGATGTTGTTAGTATGGACCTTTCAGTGGCTGGGATGCATGGTGTTTAAGAGGAAAATATCTAAGATAAACCATGCAGGATATTCCTAAAATAAATAAATAATAAAATTTATAATTTTTTTCTCTCTTTTTTAATCTGAACACATTTGCATTTTTAAAAATATTTTATTTTATCTTGTTTATTTTATTTTTTAATTTATGACATGTTATCTACTAGTGTTATTTCTGTGATGAGTTTCAATGCGTAGCTTGAATCTCAATAAAAAATCTGACGCCAAAAAAAAAAAAAAAAAATCTTTTACCAAGCCACACTGTAAAAATAGCTAATTTTAGGCACTAAAAAAAATTAGTGAATAACTGTTTTATATGGAAAGTGTTTCGATACAGCCGTTGACCTTCCTTCCTCATGTAGTCTCATTGTAGACCCATGTTAGCACAGGTTGCACTCTCAGGAGTAAGAGGTGTGTATTTACCTTGCAGTCCATCCGGCACAGTCGGCCCTCCTGGACGATGAGGTCACCGGGCGCCTGCAGGAAGTGGGGGCGGAAGTGACGCTCTTGGATGTTATCGTTCTCATCGCCGCTGTCTCTAGACCTGGACCTGGGCCTGATAGAGAGAGGGAAACGTACAGTTTTGGGGATCAAACACTGACTTCTCGATGTTTTGTGAAGCATTTTAGCAACTTTAATTAATTTCTATTTTAAAAAAGTGGAATTTTAACAGAAAAAAGACTCAATTTTGTCAAAGAAGACACATTTTGTTAGAGAAAATCAACAAATTCCAGCTTTTAGAAGTATTTCATTTGCACAGAGCCTTTTAGTTTTGCAGATGTGGGATTAAGACTCCCTGTGGAGCATCAATCTCAGTGTTTTTTGGGGAAGCTTGCTGGGAGTTAAACATTTAAGAAACAGAGTGCAATACTCTTTACACATTCATGCTTTCTTGTAGATGATACATCCCTTCTTTCATAGACATAACATGAACTTTGGGGCCTTTTTTCTTCCACTTGCTTATTCATGGATTCACGGATTTATTATTTTCATTATACAATACAGGATTGCACAATGTTTTTCTATGAGAGTCTCCCTCCACCCTGTAGAGCAGGTCAGGACCTTTAGGTGTTCCTGTGATTAGGCCCTATTACAATGACATCACCGCTCTGCCTGCACGTCAACCACGGAGGGAGAAGAAAGAGAGTGGGAGACACTGATTGTTATCTCCATCTCTCTTCTCTCTCAAAACATCTCCGAGCTCAGGGAGTGTTCATCTAGATAACAGACTACAGGTGTTTTTATATGCTGTGAGGAGCGTCTGTGATCTTCAGTGCATTTTTTCCAATATCTGGGCTCGGATGAGTGCGCACTGTATATACAAGGTCATTAGAGCAATGAAAAACAGAACAGAGCAAACAGGTGTTCCCTCTCATTAACACGGAGCTTTTCTTCCCTGAGCCGACAGCCCAACAAAGGAAAGAAAACTGATTCAGCACACAGCAAGTATTTGCGTAAATAGCAGCTTCTTGGAACATTTGACATCAGAAAAATACACACTATAAAATCTTTGTGAGTGAGCACAGAAGTCACGCAGATGGTGAACAGCCTGCAGCACATGTGCCAGCCAGCAGCTCCAGGTTGTGAATTAAACACCAAGATATTCTGTTTAGTCTTTACTCCGTCTCTTGTGGGTCAGTGAAGTCTCACCTGCGCATGTGTCCGGGTGTGGAGCGTTGGCTTCGGCCTCGCTGGTTCACAGCCTGGACCATCATCCTGCCGGTGCAGCTCACCCGGCCCTGTGAGGGGAAGATAGACACGGAGAGAGGGAGCTCATGAGATGTTGACACTCCACCGCAGCACACACAGCAGTCAGACAGGGAGGAGGAAATAAAAAGTGAGTGCTGGAGCTGGAAAGAGCTGTTAGAAAGCCTGTAGCACATGGACTTTTGACCCTCATCAGGGCTTTAGCGGTTTCCCGTCTCAACGCCCTCTTCCTCTTCAGGCTGGAGACTATTATCTTAATACTCATTATTCTCTCGCTAATGAGCACTGACCTCTTCTAAGAGCAGCCAAACAGGCGTGTGTGTGCATTTTTTTCTTTTAATGAAACACTGCATGGAAATTTATGTAATATTTAGTGGTGTGGGATTTTTTTCTAGAGCTCTGCACCCATCTGCTCACCTCAGGGTTGCCTGCCATGATGGTGTAGTTGCCGTCATCATCCAGTGAAGCTGCAGCAGTGTGCAGAGAGCAGGTACCATCAGCGTCACGGCTGATCCTGTAGTGCTCGCTTCTTTTGGAGATCTGCTTGCCATCTTTGAACCAGTAGACCTGTGACACAAGATGACAGATCAGACAAGTTAGCTTTTTATTTGTAGGGGAGACAGCCCAGGTGAATAGGGTAAAACTTTTAACTGATAGATATCACCATGAAACTGAATACTGAATACTTACATCAAGATGTAAGATAAGAAAAAGGTCATTTTTTGTATTACACATTTTATGAAATTAAATGTTTAAATATGAAAATGATGAATTATTTAATTGAATATGTGCAGATCTGCATACATTTCCAGAACAGAAATCTGAGCTAAAAGCAAGGTTCAAAATTATTGTTTTATTTTGTTGACATATTAAGAGTTGACAGTTTTTACAAAGGGAATTTTAGATATCTTAGTTTAATTAGTCCATAAATCAGAAAGTACTGTCAAAAGCCTTAAAAAAAAATAAAAATAAAAATCTATTTTCGACATGCTTTTAGGAATAAAATGTCATATATATCAGGCTATGAATGATATATGAACAAACCCCTCTGTAAAAACCTTATGCAGGATATGGGAAAAAAATCATTTTGATGACTTACATTAAGGTACTTATTTTTGTATGACAAGGTTTCAATGTTATGTTTAAAGGTTCTGTGTGTAACTTTCACAAAATCCTTGTTATTAGTGACCTTTCTCTCCTCTGTTGTGTTTACACTAAACTCAGAGTTTGAACAATAGAATATTTTTTGTTGACTTGCACTCTTGTCATACGCGCGTGAAATCACTGAATCGATTTTTTTCGAATTTTGCGATGTTAGCTAGGTAGCAATTTGTACATGTTAGCAAGCAAGCTAATATTAGCTAACATTAGCATATGTATACAATTACATACAGTCCTTTTAAATATGCAAATGAAGCATTATCTAATTAAATGTGTGATTAAATATGTGCCTTTTGCATATATTTTATTTATTTATTTATTTTTTTTTACATTTTAAACAAAAATGCAGTATCATCTTTAAATTGTTTTGCTGCAGTGCTCGATCTCTCTTCCACCTCTATCTCTGCCTTTCTTTTAATCCATCACTTCATTCTGAAGCCTGTCATCACCATGCCATTAATGTGCACAGAGCCAGGCAGCCAGCCCGGGCCAGTGTGTTCTCCTGCAAAGGGCCTCCCCTTATCACAACACAGAGCATATGTACAATATCTGCACCCTCCATCATCAGCATCACACATCAGCAACTCCCGAAGCCAGGGAGTCATGCCATCATCAGTGCTTCAAAATGACCATCTATTGATAATCACCACAGCATCACCACCAACAATGTTTAGTCATTCAGGGTGATGAGATTGTTTCCGTGACTGTTCAACCTCCCACCTTTGGTTTGGGGTCTCCGTGGACCTTGCAGGAGAAGGTGACTGGCATGCCCTCGAAGACTTTGTAGTGTTTGAGCTTCTGGTCGAAGGATGGTGCCACCCCCTTCCCGGCTGAGTCTTCATCGTGCTGCACGTCGTCGTCTGATTCCTCCACGGGAGAACGCTCCAGACGAAATTCAATCTCACTGATCAGGCGCTGCTCAAAGCTGGACACTTTGTATTCCTACATGACAGAGAAGGAGAAAGAGAAAATATTTAGAGACAGCAGACAGTAATACTAGACTAGGTTGGCGTGATCACGTGGCAGTGGCAAGCATGTGTAAGAGCGTGCGGAAAGCTCTCAATAAAACCCTGTTTGCCCTATTCCACATTTTCTACACACCCATTAACCTGTCTTCATTGTCACCCCAACTACCAACTTTCTCTCAATTTCCTAATTCTCTCTGCCCAGATGAGCCACTCCTCCTCCCCACCACCTCCCATCAATCTCTCATCACTGTAGCTCTGCTGAGGCAGAGAGAACATCTGCAGAGCGGCGTGGTCCGATGACACATCATCACACAGATAATGACAGGCCTCGGGAACAGCTGCAGAACCAGCATTTATCCTCAATCTGCCACTCATAACGACAGCAATCACAGAAGTAGCCCATCCTGATCTACTGAGGTATTATCCTGTAATAGCACTGAGGCAGCTGCTGCAGCATGTTCCTTTTTACATATCTAACAAAGTAATATTCAATTATCCCTCCTTTCTAAAGACATAGCTTAATTGCTTCTTAAATCTTGAACGCAGATTAACATTGCGGCATGCATTGCGTGATGGAAACAAGATAGAGCTAAGTGCAGTCTGTGTATAAACCAAACATGCTGACAGATACTTGTGTTGCAATCAAGCTCCAACATGCTTCAGTATCTGACTGAGTTCAAACTAACCATACTAAACAACAACAACCTACTGTAAGAGGTGCAGGGACCAAGTTTTACACATGCTCAATCAGTTCTGTTCTGTTGTGTTTACAGACACACCTGCTTGTGAATGGACTACACAGTGAATACAGAACCACAGGGACCGAAAAACAAACTGATGCCCGTTGTTTTCCATTTGTTCCCTTATCAGCTAATCCCCAGTCCTGACCCTGCTCAGGACAAAGTGAACGCACCCTAGCTTTTAGCGTGACTTTGTGTGCACATTTTACACAGAGTGAGTGAAAAACCGGGAGGTGACAGAGAGAAACAAAAAGGTTTCAAACACCTTTTGCGGAAAATGGGGAGATGGCTTGATTTCCTGTTGAGAGAAAAAAGTGGTTTTGTGTGTTGTACCATCACTGTGCATCACAGTTAGTCTGTATGTGTGTGTTCAGTGTGTGTGCATGTTCAATCTTACCTGCTCCCAAAACAGAAAATTTAAATTCACATGCTTCACCATGAAAACACAGTTTCTCACGATGCATTCCCAGGCTCAGAGCCATGCAGTGCTGTAACGCCACAACCAATCAGATTGCTCGTCATGCCAACAGGCTAGATCACACGAGGTGGCAGTGTGGACACGACTTGTGTTCTAATGGTGTTGCCTAAACCTGCATTGTGACTTCACGTAACAGTGTGTGTGGCACTGTGTCATTCAGAGCCCCTTCATTCTGCTGTCATTTTTTGGTACAATTTTAAGTAACAATAATAAACAGACAGTTCACCTCCAAATCAAAAATACATGTTTTCCCTTTTACCTGCAGTGCTATTTATTAGTCTAGATTGTTTTGGTGTGAGTTGCAGAGTGTTGGAGAGATATAGTCCGTAGAGATGTCTGCCTTCTCTAGAGCACCAAAAAAATCTATTTGAAAAATTCAAACAGAAGTGTCTCTTTCCAGAAATCACGACCCGTAAACTTGGGATAATCCCCAGACCTTGTTGTGAGCAGTTTTATGTGGGAACTATTTTCTTTACACTTAACTACACCTGCCAGCTATATCACTACATATAAGGAGGCGTGCAGCTACTCATGATCGTGAGGTTTGAGTTTGTGACAGCGCGAAATGTAAACATCAGTGGCATCCTCCTTGGCTGAGCTGTAACGTTAGCTAGCTCAGTGGTGCGAGGTGAGCAAGCAGTAGATGCAGGCTTCCTTCTGCTCAGTGATACAGTTGGTGGGTGTAGTTCGGTAGAAAGAAAATGGTACCTACATGAGACTGCTCATAACAATGTCTGTGTGTCATCTTGAGTAACTGGGTCATGATTTTTGGATAGAGACATTGCTGTTGAGTATTTCAAGTGTATGTTTTTGACATTTTGAGCACCACAAGTTTATCTCCAACACTCTGCAACTCACACCAAAATAATCTTGATTGATAGACAGGACTACAGTAAAGAGGAAAACATCGACAAATAGTTTCTTCCATGTGTGAATGAACAACCAGCACTGTGTTGAGGTGCTACACTCTCGCACTTCCACAGAACTACCTGGTGGCTCAAAGTCGGACAAACGTCTATGTGAGCCTTCAAACAGTGTTACTCAGCAGCATGTTTGCAGCAATGCTGGTTTCCACCAGTTTGCATAAACAGAGCTTTTTATGGAGGGCTCTGGAGGACTTTGCAGTGTTTATACCCTGCTTTCATAACTTGTTCTTCAACAGTGTTTACAGGGACTGGGGGGGCAGGAGTGAGGGGGGTGCGCTGTAATTCAACAGTATATAAACAAAAACCAGTGTGTCATGAGATAGGAATGACACCAGCAACGTATCGGTGGACAAAACAGAAAGGTGCTTGTGTCGTGTACATGCAACAGTGGGAGTCCTGGAGGAAAAAACAGCACAGCTAGTGTTGTGTGTTGGTCAAACACTTCCATGCCTGTGTGATTTCAGGTGAGTGTGTACGTGTGTGATTTTCCTCTCCAAGTGTGTGGATCCTGATAAAGAGCCACCGTACCTGTGTGACCGGCTCCTCCTCTGTCTCCTGTGTGTTTAAGACTGTGGCAGCGTTGTCGGCACCCAGCAGTCTGCGAGCCATCTTCTCCTCATAGGTTAACCTCTGGAAGCAGGGATTAATGGGATCAGCCGGGGGTTAGTTTGTGAGTTGCAGAAAACACTCATACACACCATCAGCTAGCAACTGTATCTTGTGTTAATTAGGGATGTAATTATTTATGGAGAAAACATTTGAATTTATTTCAGGGTGCATGGCACAACAAGATTAAATACACTTTTATGGGTAGTTTTTTTTACATGAATAGTTGTATGACTTGTTAATCTGTGTTAATGACATGTGATTGCCTGCAAACACACAGTTGTTTCAGTAATGGAATAAGGCTAACACACACACACACACACACACCTGTTGACCATTGCTTATGCGCTCCTCTTTAAAGCGCAGTTTTCTCTCCAAGTCCTGGATGACAGCGTCCTTGGATCCTTGGATGTCCGAGTCAGAGGCCATGCGGGGCGTCTTGGTGACTGAGGACTTCCTGGGGAACGCTTTGCTGAAAGAAGGACAAAACAGAAACATTTGTCAGCATTACCGCCGTGACACTCTGCTCTGTGACGCACGCACATTATCTCAACGTGTCGCAGCTCCTCTTCCCTCTGCAGCTCCTTTTGCTCCCACTCTGGCTCTCTCATATCCACCCTTATCTGGACTTGTCCAGCTATAGCATTCCACAATGTGTCTTCTTATCTCTCACAACTGCGGCAGGAATGCCAGGGTGAGAGGGGGAGGGCAGAAGTGAGTGAGGGGCTGATGAAAAATTACTGGCAAAAACTTTAAGGTGGAATGTCCTTGATGGAGGGGGGAAAAAAATCAAAAATTTCTCCCTCCTGGACGGCCATCAGAAGAGAATTATCTAGACAACAGATTTTTATCGGCTAACTTAATATGCAGAGCTCAAGATTGAAATCCAGCAACCTATCAGTCCACATGAGCTGCGCAAATAACTCTCTGAAGTGATAGATCTTGACAGCTAACAATTACAAAACCAAAGTCTGAGTGTTTATTTGATTTTTGACACACCTTTCACTCTGGGGTCATCTTGTATATTTTCTTCCTCTGTGGGTGCTAAAGCTCTTGCACCTTTGTGTCTATGTGTGCAGGTTGTGTGTGTTTCAAAGAAGTCTTTAGTTAGCGTTTCCCTGTAAACATGCTGTATAAAAATGTAAACATGTCATATTCCATCTAGCAGACATTCCGCCTCTGGTTGCCAGCAGGTTTATCTGACGAGGAGCTCAACTCGCCTGAGACACATTGTGTATAAAGAAAACACTTACGTAACTTGACAGACACTGTACAGAGAGCTGTAAAAGTGCATGTGAGGGATACTTACACAGTGCCGTTGCCTTTAGGAAGGCCCAGGGCGTTGACTGTAGGACTGCCGGGTGAGGAAGGCGTGGAGGGCAACACTGAGGACAGGAAGCTGGAGGCTGGAGATGGAGGGACGGAGGAGAATGGCGAGGACATATCTGAGAGGGGTGGAGACATGGGCATGGGCGGAGGGGGAGGAGGTGGAGGTGGTGGAAAGTCTTGGACGGGGCCTGATGGAGAGGACAGGTTACTGGAACCGAAGAAGGGCGGAGGTGGAGGTGGGAAGGAAGGAGAGCTCGGAGACTCCACACTGCTGGCCTTGGTGAAGGGGGGCACGGTGACCCTGGTGAAAGGCTTATGTGAGGTGGGAGGAGACAGGGGGGAGGACAGGCTGGACCCTGAGGAGCCAGAGGACTGGGTGACGTAGCCCGCTCCACTGGGACTCTGAGCAGCAATGAACTGCTTGGGCCGGGCGTAGTTGAAGGTGCTCGCCTGCATGGTTGCGCTGCTCTCCAACTCCTGGAAGGAGGGAGGAGGTGGAAGAGGTGGAGATGACGGGGCAGGTGGAGGCACTTCCTGAGATGGTAGCTGAGGTGGAGGTGGGACTTCCTGGTTCTGCTGTTCCTGCTGCTGCTGCCAGTTGGCTGCTTCCTGTTGCTCCAGTAGAATCTGATCCTGCAGCTGCTTCAGCTGAGACGCGTTCCTGTGAAGCAGAAGAATGGTCGTCAGTGACAGTTATCACAAACGAGAGTGTTTCCTTAAGGAAGTGTCATTCAGGCCGTTCTCTACTGCTACGTACTGCTTCTACATATACTCCGTGGTGTAGTGGAGGGTAGACACTAGATGCGTAATATTGGATTTTTTGCTGATATCCGATATGCTCCTATGTAACAACTCATTTGACTGATAACCGATACCAATATCGAGATATCCACTTTTTTCCCTAGTCTCTTATGTCATACTATGCAATTATACTCTCTTCGTGATGGCCCACCAGCAGGCTATACCCACTTCTTTTTCTGTCTGTTTACAGTATACACACATATCCACAAAAAAACTCTTAGAATATAATACTACACCGACTTCCTTCCTGGTAATCAACACATAGTAGTACACCCACCTCATCAACTACAACTACACCACTACCTATTAGGGATGTTACGATCCATCGATCTGGATCAATATCGGTTTAGTCATCAATGATCCAATATCATCAATGCAGAGTAAAAACATGTTCCATATCATCATCTTTACCTTTAGTTTGAAATTCTGTGTCACTGTCAAACAGCAGCAGGCAGATGGCAAGCAGCCAAGAGAAAGATAACGAGGATGTAGCTATTAACTCGGGAATAAATAAGCAGTGGAAATATTTCTGATTTCAGAGAAAATACAGGTCAACAGACAGAGCACGTGGCGTATGTAAACAATGCCATTAAGGGATAAAACATGATGTAGCGTTACCTGCCTGCTAACTTCTGACTGCAACATTAGCTCCTCTGTTTCAACGTCAGGCTGAAATGTAACTGTGGGACGCTGTGACTCAAACCGACGGTGAGTAAGAATATTATGTGTATTTAAGCTATGAGTTGTGGAAACAAAGTGCATGCAAATATATGCAATGCAAACATGCTTAAGCTAATAATGAGTGACTAGCAAAAAAACGTTGTTTTGTCTTAACAGTAATTACTGAGCTGAATTTTATGCTTCTGAAGTTTTAGGAAGAATATTACAATTTTGGTCAAAATTAAGAGATTTGTTTCAGAAAGGTCCTTCTGACAGAAAGCCCGATATTTAACTTAACCCATGTGCTGTCAGTATAAAGTCAACTTTGTTGCACTTACAGATTTTGTTATATGGGCATATAATAGAGTGTGCCAGTAAACCCGGAACTCTGTTAGCGCTTTTAGCACTTCCGGTTCTCTCGTCTAAAAGTCAAAACGTTTTTTGAATGGGATTTTGGTAAAATGCCTCAAATAAGGTCTATGGTTGACAAAAGCTTAAGCGAGTTTCAGGTTTTGTTTTACGACATAAAACACGTCAGTAAATACCCTACTTGTGAATTCTGAAACTTTTACGTGTCGTAAAAAAGGCGGTTGCTAACAAGTTGCTCAATACGACTACAAACCCTGTCGGGAACATTAAATGTCATCACCCCCGAACAGGCGAGAGTGCTGGCAGTCCGCCATTACAGCTTCTTATTTAGCTTAAACAGTCCGATTTCCCCATTATACAATGTTTTTAAAAGAAAGCGGCCGAAATCAGTTGAAAGCTTAGTGGCGGTGACATCAAGCGTCATGCGACCGTGGAGTAGTCATGTAGTCTGTTAAAGCCTAACATTAGCTTTTTACTTCTGGCGATCGCATTTAAGCTTCAAATGCGGTATGAAAGGTGTTCATATGTGAAGATTATCTCGCTGAACAAAACCTGTAAGTATCATAAACTTGTGTTAGCCACAGAGCTTATTTTCTGACATAATCCAAAACGCAATGCAAAAATCACATTCACTTTCTCTTCAGGGAACCAGCGCGATGCTAAACTTCCGGGTTTTGACATCAGCCCTGGCACACTCTATATCGTCTCATATCAATCGCAGGCCCCTGAATCGCATTGAATCAAGACCGTATTGTGGCAGACTTTGAAATATTGGCACCCTACCCCTACTGCGTATACCTACAAAAATGAATGCACCGCAATTTATGTTTAACTCACGTAATTATAAGCCAGTAATTTGTGGTGGTGTATGGGTCAAACAACACAGGACTTTCCCTCAGGAGAACAGTGTTTGGAACAAGGTTGGAAATTAACTTTTTAGTCCATCTGCCACGACTGATGGATTCTAAAATCTACCAGCTTTCAATAGTTACCATTGTTTTTTGGCTGGTAAGTGACACAAATCCAGCAGCCACTTGCATATTTTACCAGCATTTGACTGGTGAATGGTGCTGATTTCCAACCCTGGTTTGGAACAGTGTGAAACCAAATTAACTTTGAGTTTATTTAAGGAACATACTCACCATGTTTTTCCTGAACCTACCCTAATTAAACCTAACCTACTTAACTTTACATAACATCATTTGTTGAGTGTTAATTCTCATATAAATTGCTGTATGAGGATACGTCGCATACTTTAAAGGGGGTCTCTGTAACAAACTAAGACTTGTAAAAATGTTACAAAATCATGCAGCTGTTGTTGATTTATGCATGACTCCATCGCCTGGTCTGTGTCCAACTGTAGTCAGAACACAACTGGCAGTAATGTTAGATGCCAAAAGCAAGCATAATCGATGAAGAGCTAGAATGTCAATCAAAGTGTTGGCCAGAAAATTGTGAACATGTTAATTATTAAAATACTTAAAGGATTTTGTGGATGACATCAGCACGTAGTCGTACACTGATGGTTTTCAACAGGAGTTAAAGTGAACTGTTTTTCCTCTGGTCTGAAGGTGACAGATTGTCAGGCCTGAGGGTTCAGGCAAAGTAGTGTTATGTGGACAAATTGTGTGTGTGTGTGTGTGTGTGTGTGTGTGTGTGTGTGTGTGTGTGTGTGTGTGTGTGTGTGTCAGTGTGTGTTCTGGGAAGGAAACTGCTGCACCAGCAGCACGAACTGATAGGTTATCAGCCTCTAGCCTCTCACAAAGACTTGCTAAAAAGCCGGCCTGTTGACAATACATCAAGTATGGTAAAGGAATCATGAGATAAGTGTAGCAGTGAGAAAAACAGTTCTGTTCAACAGTGTGACAGTTTACCCTAATGGAGTGTAAACTGGTGTGAGCTCAGATATGTTTTTCTATCTGAACCACACGGTTGAGGTGTGGCTCCTGGTATCTGAATGGCATTGTGATGAAAGAAAAACACAAATGTCATGCAATGTGGTGTCATTTTGCCAGGGATGGGTCCTGATGATGAAGCATTATGTTTTTTCACAGAGGTGTGGTTGCCCAGTCTCTCCCCCAGCTTGGTTGATTCACGTCATTGTGGGAGAGAGGGAGGTTAGAAATTTTGCAGAGCCATCAGCTCAGATCTACAGTTTTTGCTTTCTTGAAGCATCACTGAATCAAGCACCAAGAGGGCTTTAAAGTGGACTAACTTTGTAAACCACAAGACACAGTGAACTCTAGAAGCTCTCCTTGAGGATCAGGAGGACGTGGGTCTTTGGGAAAGTTATAAACCTTCAGAGTATACAGCTATGTGTATGTGAGACTGATGAGTTCTTCATAGGCAGCCTGTTCAAAATATACTGTGCATCCCAGTGGTGCATGTTGTCAGGAGTCCACCAGGACCAAGTTCACGTGCCCAAATCTGTTCCAGATGTTGAATAATCAGCGGAGTCTTTCGACTATTTTTCATCTGTGAGAATGCAAAGAAGACCCCCCTCCTTTTAACTTCCCCCCCCGTATCCATCTGCAAACAACACCAGTGAGTATTTCACAAAACTGACAGTTGTAGCATAGTGTAACAAATCCACCACACACTCCAACAGCAACATGACTGATTAGCCTGTCTTAGCCTGTTATTTCGGTCATATGCTCCCTTCAAGAGGAGACTTCACATGCCCAAATAAATAGTCATTAATTCATAACTGTTCATTGCGATCATTCCAGCTTATAGTGACCTGCTGCTGTCCTCACCGACCGCCAGAGTGCAAAATCAATTCAGCGTGTCCCCCCTTCTCTGTATACATTTTTCTTTACATTCTCCAAAGCTCTCCTGTTCAGGCCTCAACCAAAAGAGTGCTTTTACAGGAATAGTTTGGCAGCTCGTGAGGCTCGCTGCGCTCTGCAGCGGTTTGATTCCTTTTTTGGCTGTGTTCTTGGAGCGTCAGGCACAAAGCACCCTGCCCGTCTGCTCCAGCAGAGAGGAAACACACTTAATTTCCTCGAGGCCTCATCCCTCTCAACCCGACACACACCGCTTTACTGCCTCAGCATGAAAGACCCCAAAGGCCGTTGAAGCTTTTTATCTATGTTTTTGACATAAATGCTGTAAGTGTATGAGCAGAAGGTAGAGTGGATGTTATCCAGCTTTAACTTACATCATCTCTACTGCCTTAAAAGGTGCTTTCTATATAAAGTAACTACGGCTAAAAAAGCACCTTCATTCATCACAAAGCCAGACTGCTGAGCAACCCTTTACGTGGTATCATAACATACCGGTACTCTCTCTCTCTCTTATAAAAGAAATCCTTGATTCAGGAAGTAGAAAGAAGAGATCCCTCTGCATTCCAGTGTGAAGCATTTAGGGAGATGTATTGGCAGTAACAGAATATAATATCCTAAGTATGTTTTCTTTAGTGCACAATCACCTGAAAATAAGAATCACAGTGTTTTTGTTATCTTAAACGAGCAGTTTACATCTACATAGGAAGTGGGTCCTGGTCTATGGAGATCGGCATGTTGCACTGCCATGTTCCTACAGTAGCCCACAACAGATGAACTACACACTTGCTCTAGATATTTTTATCATTTCGTTTTTTGCATCTTCCATTGTAATGAGCAGTCCCTCTGCAACGAGAGCACCAGAAAAACACCATTCTTTAAACATGAAACTGCCTCATTCAGTGATTTTACAAGCTTAAATCACCAAGGCCATTTGTTTTTGTGAGGAAGAAACCTCTTCAGGTAACTCGTCTCCCAGTATAAACCACTCAACACTGAAGAAACTCTAACCAGGAGAAGTTTCAGCTAGATGCAGTCTGCAATCTTAACCACTAGATGCCACTAAATCCCCCTAAAGCCTACACACTGGACCTTTAAAATGGCATCTGACTTACATCTAATTACAATGCAATATAATAAAATTCTGATTTTGTCAGATTAGATTAGCCTCTTATTGAGGTGTTTGGCATGCTTCATATTTGCAGGCGCATGAAAAGGTCAGCTTGTTTAATTTGCAGCTGCATGAATCGTTTTATGACCCACTTAAGGATTTACGTCAAGCGAAGGTCATCCAGACTCAGCGACCCTCCAGCTCTGATCTACCAGACCGCTTTGACCACAAAGAGCACACCACGTCCTGCCTTTTCATCCCAGCTGTGCTCTAAAACAGCCCACCCCCTGCCTCGTGTAAATGATTATAAGATATCTACAAATGGCCTGAGAAGCAGAGCAGATCTCCATCACTCGCTCTTATTCTTTGTCTCTGTGGCGGAGACTTGGGACTGAATTAGAAGGGAAGTGTTCCTCTGTCGCTATGCCAACGGCCCTGTGTTTTGCTGTTCTGGTCCGAGCCAACTGGCCCACAGAGCGCCGTGCTCCGCTGAGAGAAAACGCTCCAGCTCCTCTGTCTGTCATTCTGTAACACAGCATTACTCTTATGTCTCTCTCCCTCATTGCCTCTCTTTTTTTACTTTTGGTGGTAAAAATAGGCAAAGCAGTCCCTCTTTTCATCTTGAAAAATACTTTCCTAGGGCTGGATCCTGTCTGTAAACTCTTTAATGGGGGGGAAAGAAAGAAGGGTAGAAAAGGCAAAGAGGAATCTGGTGTGGAGTAACTTTGTCTCCAGTTTCTACATGGAAAAGCTCAATAAACAGATCCAGGAACAGCTTAACAGTAACTTAATTGAAAGAGTGTTTTACAGCCCAGTGATGTACACCGAGATGTGCCAGACGCAGCGGGTCTTTACCAGCAGCATCTTGCTTTAATAAATGAAGACCTCAGCATCTTAAATGGCCGTGTTTACTCGGTGCCGCTTGTTTGTGCTTCCTGAACAATAACGAGCTGGGCTGCGTGAGAAACTCATCCGCTGATCCACCGACCTACTGGAGCAAGCTGGGAGCAGTCTGAAGCTTTATCCGCCGCTCATCTCGTTAGCTCTGCAGCTGGCTGAAAAGACGGATTATTAGACCGGCCAGCTGTTGACAGGAAGCAGACGAGGAAGAGAACAGGAAGTGGTTGAGTGAACATAGGCTGTAATGAGGGGTTTCCTCCTGTAAACAACAACATGAGGGGAACTGAGGACTTGCCTGTTCTGTACAGAAAAATGGAGATTAGATGCACACAACACGACATCCAGGCTGTTAGGCAAGTGGAAAGCTTTAGTGGGTGTTTGTGGCTACTTTCAGGCTATAGGCCCCATTCTGTGTTTGAATCACACCTCTGTGTATTTGTTTCTGCAAACATCTGTGGCTCAGCAACAGAGTGACCTTGCCATTTGTTAATGATTTATATCCAAATAGTCAAATTGAGCTCCGGCATCACACCTACAACACAAACACAGGCGCCTGAGATCATTACACGCACAGTGCTCGACCCAAACCGTGACTCAGATAATGGGTTCACGACAGCAGAAATGCAAATCACCACAGCTGTGACGCTTACCCCTTCTCTGGTCACACAAAAACAAGGTGTGTCTTGTTTTTTTTTTTTTAAACACACACCTGGTTCATGGTTGCCTCACTTGTATTCGAGCATTGCGTCATCGCTTCAGCGCGTCAATACAAATTTGTCAGATGCCCCCAAGCTGGATTAGGGGATCAATCTGACGTAATGACTGAGCTGGTGTCTGAATGACTTTCACACTGACAGACTGTGAGTAACACTGTCTGTTTAAACTGCAGGATAAGTTACTTCTTCTTTGGTAGAAATGGTTTTTGTGTCACCTCTGACAGGATATGTGTCACACTGGGAATTTTCTTAACATTTTCGGAGAGGAGTGACACGCTGTAATAACACAAGATTACCAAGAAAAGGCACACAGAATCATTCCAATCATGCACTCTTGGTCTCTTCATTTGTGTCTCACTCTCTCACACACATCACTCTCCTGACTCCCTCCTCCTCTTCATGTCTGCCTCCCTCTTCTCTCACAAGAGAAAGCAGACTAGCTAAGGAGCCACTCCAAGTTTCCGAGAACATTTCAATATAATCTCACAGTTCTGTCTGACCCCAAAAACCAATCTGCTGCTGCTGGGAACACACGATATTCAATATATCCCACATATGAAAAAGCGTTTTATTCTCCCCCTGCAGCTTCCATTCATTCACCTCCTCCCTGTCAGGTGACATGTTCTCTCTCTTGCCTTTGTTCTCCTGGATGTCCTTAACTTATTTTCAACCCCTCTCCTCCCTGGGTACCCCGGCAACCCCCCCTTCTCCTCGTTCTCTCTGGCTCTAATTGCACACACACCACATAAAACAGAACCAGACTGTTTTCCTTTCCCCCTCTCTTTAAAACAGAGCGTTTTTCTTATTCCAGCCGCACCAACAGCTCACGGCTGCTCTGCTCACCCACTTTCTCCCTGCCCTACTTTCTTTCTTCTTCTACTATTATTTCCCCCCTTGCTCTCTGTCTGAGCTCATATTTCATATCCAAGTGTAGGTAAAGAGGGCTCCCTGCAATCACTGAGCCCTGCTTTTCTCTGTATACCTCCATCCATCCTCTCCCCACTCCTCCGCCTTTTCTGTCCAAGTGAGACTGGGAGTGTTTTTTTTTTCTTTCTCTGTAGCAAGAATGTTGAAGACATTCTTCTCTGGATTGGAGTGGGAAAGACATTGCCATCAAATGGGATTAGCAGCAGGAGTGGAGGGAGAGGAGGAGGAGGAAGGGGAAGGAAGAGTCAGGGGGAGAAAGACAGGCAAAAGTGAAGAGGAAACAAGTCAGTGAAAGAATCAGATGAGAAAGACACAAGCTTTCTCACCTAACAGACTCTATTGTGTTAACTAATCCATCTGACTCCACCGAGGAGCTCTGCAAACAAATGAACCTCACCACATAAACACAGTCGAAACTGCATCACAGACGCAACACTAGAAAGAAAACTAACTTTGTTGGTGATGCCGCTCCTCTGCTCTTTCTCTCTATAGCCTGAACTCACTACCTTTCCTGAGCCTCCAGCAAATGAATGGGTATCACACACTCAGCCTCTCAGTGCTCCCAGAAAACCACACACCCATTCTGAAAACATATGATTTAAACATTAACATGCCAAACTGGTAAACCAGGAAAACGGGAAAAAAATAGTCCTTATTCTGCCTCAATCATTTGTCTTCGTCTTTCTTCCTTTACTCCCTAATTCAAATTTAATGACAGACTCCAGTGCTTTTTCACTGACATAAATAAATAAGATAAATAATAAACAAACAACCCAAAACACAACAGAAACGCAACAAGTTTCCTCCCTGAGAGTTAAAAATTTAAAAGTTAAAAGTTCAAAAAGCAAGTTTATCCATTTCCCCATCATCCTGTCAGCCCTGCTGAAGTTTGCCTGATTCAAAAAAAGTTGTCAGTCCACATAAAAGAAAAGTTTTACCTTCAGTGTTGTGGTCTTGGTGTGCAGCAGCTCTGATATTCCCCTGCAGGAGAGTAAACTATGTCTCAGTGCTGCCCTGCCAGGTGTGAGGAGCATATATAGAGCCCTGAGCAGCCAGACAGTGACAGACGCAGTCGCTCGCTCTCCCTCTCTGCATGAGTCAGTCTGTCTGTGAGCTCCTCCTCTTCACAATAAAGGCTCCCGGCCTGCCTGAGACTGAGCCCCTTCAGAATAAAAGCTCTGAAGTATACTGTGCTGACGGAGGAACTTCCCTTTGGGAGTCAGGAACCAAAAATAACAACAGCTTTTAAAGTTGCAGATAAAGAAAACGTATATGAGAAAAGCAGAATGAGAGAGACACCTATCGCTGACTGCTTTTGCTTGTCCTTTTGTGTCCACATTTGTATTGTTTCCTGACTGACAAAAGGCTAGACAGACAGGGTGATAGAGGAGAGAGAATAGAAGATAGATTTGAGAAATTAATCACCTGTGACAATGGATGACACAAATGAAGTTTGCCCATTGTACATTTGAAACAACACCCTTTCTGGAAATAAAATCCACATTCTGTGTTATTCTTTATGGCCATGCAGAAACACCGTCTACCCTTTACATGTACACAGAGAACAATGCTGAGAATGTGGAACATAATAGTTTTATGTAACGTGCAGTATTAGACCTTTGGAACAATATGGAGACGAAGTCACTCCCAACACAACCGCACAGATCTGGTTTCATTCACTGAAATATGTTCACAAATATTCAGTTTCTCAATCAGAGAGTTTTCTCCTTCATTTTTGTAGCATGAAACAAAACCTTTTTGGGAACTTATCATTTCTATTTTTATGTGTAATGCGTCTATTTTTAGAGCCGCCGTGTGTTTTCCAGGCTGCTGATGAATCACAGCGTGTTGATGGGAGGTGGGAGCCCAGGGATCTGGCCCTGTGTGGTTGTAAGTGTGTCTGCATATTGGGGAAAGGTCAGGGATCCATTAGGAGAGGGTCTTCCTCTCTCTAGAGATGCGAGTCATTCCATGTGTATTGACTCACTGACACTAAAATGCGAGTCAGAGTGAATCTCCTCTGCGCTCAGAGCCGGCTCTCGGTGACAGCTGTGTCATGAGATTAGTGTGTGTATACATTATTACACCCTCTAATTAACAAGTGGAAGTGGTGTGTTGGTCTGACTGGGAGTGTGTCTAAAGGGAGATCAAGTCTATACCACACTTGCAGCCACACACACACACACACACACACACACCGCTCGCACCAACAGCCAAGGTCAGGATTTAATCAGACGTTGATTGACCTCATCCGGAAACAATGTGATCCTCTGAGTGTGTGTTTGTGTATGGTAATGTGTATTTATCTGTGTGTTTCTCAGTGTTTAACATACCAGGGTGTTCTTTCCTGGGAAACACAGTCTGCTTTCTATGAGGGGATCATTGAGGCCTGTTAGTTTCCATGCTGTCAACTCCCAAGCATACACCCCGGTCTCTTGCTCCCCTCATCTCTCCATGCGTCTTTTCATCGCTCCCTTTCCCCTCTGCTCACCCCTCTTTCTTCCAGCCCCCTCTCTGTGTTGTGAAGGTCAGCTCCGACAACTCTCTTCCTTATTTGGAAAGTTTCTCCATTCCACGCAGGTCATTCTAGCCCGACCGACCAATCCAGTGGTTAGTTGGTCTGGTGTCTCAGCCAATCCTGTGTCTCCCATGTCCTTTTAAGGACTGCCCATCTCTCACTCTGGAGGTTTGATGTGAAATTATCTGCTTTTCCTGCTCCCTTGAGTCTCCGGTGACTTCATTTAGCTTTTTATTCTATTGCACAATCTCCTTTTCTCCCTGATGACAACTAACTTTCTGGTTCTGCCTTTTTTTTCTCTCCATGTGCTGGTAATCAAAAACCTTTCTGGCCTGCGTTCACTGAAGCGAAGGTATCAGTTAGGGAACTGATCCACACTCAGTGTTTTACTTCCATTTTCAATTAGACGTTTGATGATGATAAACCCACAAGCAAAGTTCTCAGTGTGTATCCAGTGCCATATGTGGTTCTTTAGCATGCATGTTTCCCGCTTTCCATAAAACCGCAAGCAACACCTCGACAAGAAAGTGATTGTTAATACTTCATTAGAGAGTTCATGACTTGCACCTCGTAAACACAAACACACTGCTGAGAGGAAGCTCTGAGTCACAGCGCAGATATGCGACAAATCCTGGCAGCCAGAGCTCCTTGCTCAACAATGCAGCACAGGAAGAATATAGAAAAATTGGATGCAAATTCATACAACAACATAAAAAAAATCTTATCAGTAGTCTATTGTAAAAAAAAAAAAAAAAAATTCAGAGGCATGGACAGCAACAACCAATCACCTGCTGCGTCTTTACACTGTAAACACAAGTAGACATTGTGTGTATGTGTGTGACAGTGGGAGACTGATGAGGGCTGTTGGCAAAGAGCTGTTTGTTTCCTTCAGTTTGTATGCTGTTCCCCTGACAACAGCCTCACTGGGGTTAAAGAGGTTTGGAGCTACTGCAGAAATCATTTAATCTCAGTGGTATGGCAATTATGTCAGCGGACAGGGATTGAAAGGTATAAAGTCAAGCTGCATGCAATACAGGCCACATTAAAGTGGATTAGACCATTGCTCATATTTATCACTGCAGTATGTAAGTGTGTAAAGCCAGGACACATTAAAGTTGGTAAGTGACACACATGGCGTCACTTGCACACTGTTGACCTAAGCTCCTGTGCCTTTGAGGCTTGGTCTGCACAGTGTAAAGGTTTTTTTTAAATTGTCATAGTGAGAAAAATACTGCAATATTGCACGCAGGGAATTTCGTTCTTGGTTAGTTAAGAGTATCGGTAAAAAACGGCACTTTAAAATGTAACTAACATTCTTTATTCAGAATCAGAAATACTTTGCTGATCCGTGAGGGGAAACTGTGATTCGTTACAGTTGCTCTGATGTAAAGAAAAGAGAATTATAAGAAGTAAGACTAGGAGTATGAAATAGAAGTACGTAAATATATAGTAATAGTAATTCAATAAAATAGAAATGAAAATGTGCATTATGCTACTATATTTACACTAGTACTTAAGATAGTAGGAATAAAGGTAACACTTCATAAGACAGCCCACATTTTAGAGTGTACCTCTTGCCCACTCTCCCAGGAGTTAGAGTATAACGACGCGGTCACTTGGCATATACTTCCCCGGGAGTTAGGGTATAACTCCTCCCAGTCACTTAGCACATACTTTCCCGGGGGGAAGTATATGCCAAGTGACCGCGTCATTATACTCGAACTCCCGGGAAAGAATATGTTAAGTGACCGGGAGGAATTACGCTCTAACTCCCGGGGAAGTACACGTAAGTTATGAAGTGTTACCGGAATAAAATACACATCTTCACTGTGGTGAGTCTTTAAGTGTGCAAAAATATACAAATATGTGCATTGTGCTACATTACACTGTATAAACTAATGTTACATTTATAAATATAAAACATTTATTGTGCTGTAATGGTTACTATAATATATACATCAATAAATAGTATAGTAAGTATGTACAATAATGTGCATTGTACCAATTATTGCATGTTGAAAAAGTAATAGTAATTTTAGGTAAGGTATTGATCAAAAAACAACTCAGTACTAAGTAGTTTCAAAACTTCTCCAGTCAAACGATACGTGCATCTAATTATTTTGGCAAACAGATTCACAAAAATAATGACTATTTGTATGGTTTTTCTCGCAGCCAATAAACGCAAGCATTCCCCCATTTAATGTGATGTGTCATTGGCACAATACCGCAGTGGCTACAACTCATACAGTCTTTGAAGTGAAGTGGTGAAGTCGAACACAGTGTATAAACGCAGGAATGGTCAACGGCACAACCATGCCAGAAAACAGCATGATAAACAGTAGAAAGCCGCATGGAGGCCAGTGTGAAATGTGGTTACTTCTATTTTATATCGTTTACTTCAGTCTTTCTTTTAAACTGCTGACTTAATTTAGAAGTTTAAGCTTTGCTTGGACAGAGATGGGTGGAAATTATGGCAGCGTGGCGTCACGCTGGAAAAGGGGTGAAAGTTAGCATGCTCACCTGGTGTCTTGTTTCCATTACTGCCAACCTGAGCCGGAGTTGATAAATACTTGTAACTACTGCATTTGTCCTTTGAATGAACACCGACAACAACTTACCTTTCCCGTTAGATAAAAAAGCCAGATGTCAGTGGGTGTTTGTGGGTTTTCTGTCCAGTGGGAAAGGAGCTATACATAAGCGTCCACTTTACATCCTAAGGCTACTCTTTCTTTAACTGCACTTAAAATATTAGTTCAAAACTCTTTATAATTAAGTGCAGGCACTGCTTACCGTATGACCAGTAGGTCTTTGCTTCGTTTAAATTAACACACACAACTTAGGTCTCTCTTTTTCCACCATCTCACTTTATGCTACCACCCTACTTAGATTACCCACTCAATCATTACTTACGACGCCATCTCTTTAGCAAATAATCAGCAAATACTGGAATCATTTTAGACCCGCAGTGTAGTTAGAGAAGGCTAAACTGAGGTCCTGTTCAGTGTCGACGTGTGTGCCTGTTTTTCATCATCTGTAATCTTAGCATATTGAGTAAAAATGAACATACTGTAAAAATCCACAGACTCGTTGCTAGTGAGAGTTCGTCTGACACATGAACAGCACTGTGTGGAATGAAATACGTGCAAGAGAACAATTTCAACTGTCAAAGTTGATTCCTGGTCTTATGAAAGAGAGATTAAGCTGTGGAATGGTTCGAGGATAATTGTTGCCTCTGCTACTCGTGCTCTGTGTGTGACGCCCACCCAGACATTATCCCACCCTATAATATAATGCTTTGCCCCTATTATCACGGTCAATATCAGTGTGGTCACACCTTCGACGTGTTGCACTGGCTTGACACTTTTAACTGTCTCCTCCTTTGTCTTGGAGTCTCGTTTTACAGGCTTTGGTTTCTTGAAATGGTTACTCAATATTATTGTTTCACTTCATCATCATGTACTTTCCTCCAACCTAGAGGTATGTAAGTGACTTAGCAACACAAGGAAGGCATTATCTCAACAGCAAAGCTACCACAGTGAAATCTGGGTATAAGAAATGTGAAAACACACAGCCACAGGCACCTCTTGTACTAGCAAGGGTATGTCATTACACAGAAATGAAGGGAAGAAACGTCCTTGTGAAATGTCACACTGGGCAAACGTGTACCTTTATCAATATACAAAAGCTGACACCAAACACCAGCATCACTGACACCTCATCCATCAACACATACTCACAGACACGCATGTGCATGAGCGCTCACTCACGCAAATTTACAAGCTCCATGTGTTATCAGTCTCTCATGATGTGGCCCTGCATATGGTCACGTGTGTACAGTTAAACCCTGGATAGTCCTGAACAGAGGGGAGTTGTGTTGTCGATTCAGGAGAGACAATAACTCTGTCCAACATGGCAGTGACATTACTTTGAGATACAACGTGTCATCCAGCTGAATTATGGCTTGTCTCGTAGTATCCTCTCACAGTGCGTTTCAAAGCTGTAAATAACGGTAGTACAAAATTCTGACAGATCTTTGTTTAGACAAGGGACTTGACTCGACTGGACCAGTAAAACCATGGCATAATAACCTTTTAAGAACAACTCTAAATTTTTCCCTTTCTTTTAGTGTAAAGAAGTACTTCTGAAAACATTCACAGATGGTGAAAAACCCTGAGATGTCTCAAGAAAAATAACTTCAACATTCAGTAAGTCTACTACTCACTGCATTTTTCCACACATGTCCACTCCTGTGTGGTAATGCTGGCATCACCACACCAAACTAAAGTGGAAGCTATTGAGGAAGCAGGTTAGGTTATCCCCTGGCTTACAGACCCTTTGGCAGTGCCTTAGCAATAGAGATCCACCGATGTTGTTTTAAGGTTGAAGCTGCTGATTGACTTCGATGTTTTGTGCAATGTTTAATATCTTTAAAAATGACCACAGTCAGTATTCATTGTTATTCCAGGGAAGGCTTGGACATAGTTTCTGTATTGAATGTCCGCAGACAGCTGTGGTCATGCTGATGTGCCCGTGGCTGTATTCATAGTACAATTGAGGGTCCATGTCAGCCAGTGAGCTTACTGCCCTCCAACTGCCAGAATCAGATGAAAAAGAAACAACGAAGAAGCTGTTTGGGTGGAGTGATTGTCTGTCAAATATCCAACTTAAACTAACTTCACTGTGGTGAGTTGGCTGTGGCTGTCTTGACTGCAGTATTTAGGATCGAACTTGCTTTGTCTGCTATGCGTACAGTCCACATGACCATAGGCTGCATGTGGACGTCTGTACAGGGCCTCTTTGGACCCTCACGACCATGGGTGGATGATGACATTTATGTAATGTGGACCAAATGAGACCCTCACAAACACTTGGACGCAGAATCCATGATTCACTGCATCACTATTAGGTGTGCCAAGTCATCCAGTGGGCTGTATTGGACCTTTTGGTGGGCTGATTCTGGCCCGCATGCCGTTTGTTTGACATCCCTGATTTAGACGCTTCTGCAGGAAGCCCAGTTTATCTTCAAGACCATTTCAATCAAATAGGCTTTGATCCCAAGATAACTTTTAGTTGCCATACATAACAAATCTGCCTAAAGAAGTAAGTAATTTTAGCAAAGTATGTTTGCTTTGTATGCTTAATCCTCGGAGCAGTTTATGAGAGGGCAGTAAAAACACTGGCTGTACTCTGTGTCACTTGTTGGTTTTATCCTGCTTACAGTAGTCTGAAAACAACACATCCATCAATTTTACAACTATAGCAAGTAACCAAATATTATTTGTTTCTATGTGCAGAATTACTGACTAAATGTTGCCCTCCAGAGGAAGCTACAACGAGACTGCGCTGCCAATTTGCAATCTATCTATTCTCTACCATGTGGTACAACTCTGCTTTCTCTCCAAACCTGATGGTTGGTTCGAATCCAACTGGCCAATCTGGGCCTCTCCCCTGAGAATTTCCTTTGATTCTTATCCTGACGTCTGACATTAACGCCGGGCATCAAACCCAAATGCCTACCGACCCTGCTCTCTCTTCCTTCAGCACAGAAAAAACAGCGGGTCTGTTTTCACAGCTCAGGTCTCCTGCAGTCCCTCCTGCCTGCCAAGTCACACAACGACTTCCTCCATCTCATCAGCTCGGTGTTATTGAAGCAAAAATCATCCCTAACACAGGCTTCCAGCGTGTTATTCATATGATTTAGAACGAGTTATTCTAGATTTGTGAACATGTACACATCTACCAATAGCTACAAACACCAGTGCTAACACTGTAATGTTATTAAATGCAGCTGTCCGTTTATAAATTAATAACGACTGAGATTCACTTTTGGGGATATCCGCATATGAGTCACATTTACGTGGGAGCAGAGACTTGTATGTACAGAAATCCTGAAAACTGTAGGAATAACTCTCAATAAGTATTAAATAGACACTGAACTGCAGGTAATAAAACTCCATCTATACTGATCCCCACTGCCTTTATGTAAATGCACTTAAACAATTAGGCTATTTCATGATATTGCCTTGTTCTAAAAATACACAGCATGGTTTCCACTCTGTCTATCGGATTTATAGCTTCTCAACAACATGCTCTGTTAGTGTTGCTTATTAAAAAGAACTCCCATAAAATGTAAATTTAAAAAAAAGCAATTAAAGTAACAAACTATGAGCATTTTCAAAAGCTGCAGGCTTTACTGAGCTCTGCTGATGTTTCATAGCAGCATGTGACTCACAGGGATGAAACAGTTTATCAGTCTGCAGGGGATGTGCCACACGACAAACAGGATATGATGAACTCCATGATAAAATCGAAGGTCTTAGGCTGCGAGTGGTCAGTCTCTGTTCCCTACATACTACCTGAAGAAACAGAGCGCAGTCTGGCAGAAACGTGACCTTTGGTTAATGGCGGGGCTGCTGTTTTTACTGTGTAATTATAGAATTTAAAGGGGAGAGGGGTGGCGTGTGCTTTCTAATTGCTTCACAATTGGGAGCTGATTGTTTTTAGTAATGTATTTACGTTGTTATTATGGATAAACTGTTAGAAGCAGCTTTACTGCCTCATTCATCCAGCATAGAGGTCTGATCTAGAGACAAAAGTCTGTTTATTTTTTATCCTTTTCATATTCATAAGATCAATCTCATTAATGTTTTTGCACGGCACAAAAGAAAATTGATTTACAGATAGGAATATTAATCTCTCTTGTTGTATATTATCATCTGATTCCACTCAGTTCTTGTCTCACTGCTGCCTCTCATTCATTATCCCACAGTGTAGTAATGTAAAGCACTTTATACGGAATGAGTCAGAAACCATAACGTAATTTCTACTGTTGTGTCTGTCTATTTGCATCCGTGATAGCTTGATTAATGAGGCTACGTGTGGTGCCACTCAGATCACATCCAGAGCATCACCCTCACAGTCAAATATTTACCTGTAATTTTCCGCCTCCTCCTCTATATTCTCAGCTCTGGAAGCACAGAATTAACAAGTCACGACATTTATGTCAACAGATATGCAATACTGTAGCATCCATCAGCAGAAAGCCCAGTACACATGCAGTGGAAATCGACTGTGCAATGCAAGAACCAAGCTTTACTGCACTGTAACCAAACTCTAGTCTAAATGCAGCCTGTCATAACCTACAGCAACACTTTTAACCATCTGCTTTTGATGGGATATACTGCTCACATTGTTTAACACTGTGACAGTAATATTAGACACCTCTACAAAGAAAACTCCCCACCTAAGTTTTGTCAAACTGCAGGGGAAAATATGAAGAGTGAAAAATAAGAGAAGAGCCAAAAAAGGACTGATGGGCAAATTCACAAGAAGATTGCGTGGCTTTTGCAGCTGCTAAACCTGCATAAATAAAACTAAAAGAAAGTGTAATTTTGAAAGCACCCGCAAAGGGTGAAATACACCCCTAACTCTGCTGCCAAGCAAACAGCATCTCAGTGCTCCTGCGCTATTTGCATGTATTTAAATTAGGTCATATGCACACATTAAGCGCATTATTGGCCCATGTCTATGCCAGTGAGCCTTATTGCAAAAACATTTCTCAAAAATGAGTGCTAATAGCCACACACAGTTAGAGTGAAAATTATTAGCGTCTTCAGAGAGTTGGTGGTAACTGAAGCTGATTTATAAGGGGTGTCACACCCATATGCAGCACCAATGGCACTGACAGCCTAGAATATTTAATTCCAAATATGAGTTCTGTCTGTCTCGTTTAAAGTCCTTGCCTGAAGTTTAGAGGAATGTCTCTGCACCTTGTCAGTCAGGACCTGTAGGTTGCAGTCAGAAAATTTCAGTTTTCTTTTGCTCTCTGCCAGTGTTCTGCCTACTGTGTTCGTGGTGCAAAGGCAACATTTTTACTTTGCCCCATGAATGATTGCTGCAAAACTTTATGGCTGTGTTTGCACTGTAATATCATCAGCACAATATGTTTTGTGAATCAAACCTTCAGACAGGGCAGATGAGCTATTCATGGTGCTATCAGTGGCCGCAATCCATTCTTGGTGAATTTGCCCCAGTATCCCTTTGTTCACCAACATGGAACTGGATCTGTTCCGGGTTGAGCACTTAATTTTGAACTGTTCTGAGCATATTGACCAAAGCTACTACTTTTTACTTAAACCGCATTGCGCAGTGCCCGCCATTAATGATGCATCCTTGATAACAATGGTTCAGCTCAAACCTGGTGGAAAAGAAGGCTCATTTGCTAGAAAACACTAAGGTTCCGTGAATCCTGAACAGAACATGTTCAAGAACCAGAGCTAATTTGGTGGAAAAGGGGTATAGGAGTCTATAACCATTCAAGACGTTCTGTGAACTGTATTCAGGCACAGTGGGGCTTTGAGCTAAAGACCAATGTCAGCAATGCTAGCACGTTGATGGTCAGCGGGTATAATGTTTAACATTTTAGTTTAGCAAGTTAGCATGTGAATATTTGCTAAGTGGTACCAAATACAAGGTAAAGCTGAGGCAAGAATGTAGTCATAAACCGAAGTATTGAATAAGCAGAAATACTGACTGTTGATGGTGCTAGATGAAAGTCAGTTCTTACAATACATCCTCTGCAGACCATAAACATCTGCACCAAATTTTACCGCAATCCATTAAAAAATGTCAGCCTCATGGTGGCGCTAGATGAAAATTCAGGGGATTCATCATCTGGGAACAACAAATGTTAAAGTTTGTTGTCAATCCATCTTGTAAATGTTGAGATATTTCACTGAATAATATTTTGAACTGCTGGTCGCACCAGAAAAAAAGTAGGATTCATCCTCTGGGAATCATGAATGTTTTTACAGAATTTAATAACCATCCATCAAATGTATGTTCGAGATATGTTAGTCTGGAACAACGTGGTGAGCAAACCGGCTAACCGACAGACTTACTGTCTATAATAAAGAGAAGAGAAGAAAACAAATATCTCTAAACCAGCCAATAGGGGGAAGAATACACTGCAATTATTTGTGTATGCTGTGCTGTCATTAGTCACCAGAAAGGCATCAGTGAGACACCCTGGTAGACTTCAGTAGGGGATAAAGATGCTACTCTTGTAATTGTAACCTCCCTGGTTCAAGTCAGGATGTGGACCTCCCATCCCTTCTCTGTGTCTTTCTCCTTTTTTCTTGTCTGTGGTATTTTATTCTAATAAAGGAAATGCATCAGCATGTGAGATAAAAATCCATGCACAAGAGGCCTGTCCACGGCAGAATCAGAATCAAAACACAGGACCACTGAAGATAAAGCCATTCAATTCTCCTCTAACAACAGTGACATCCTACCTGATCCCTATAGAGCTCACAGAAAGGTGCTCAGGAAATAAACACAATGGCTCTGTCCTGGGCTGGGCATGCAGTCCGAGGTCAGACAGACACAATAGGAGCCATCCAGCAAAAGCCACACAGATCTGTTTACAGCCACAGACAGAGAGCAGCAGGCGGGCTCGCCCTGGCTAACACGATGCCACAGTGACACCAACATAAAGGCAGAGGGAATGCTTTTGTTCTAAAAAGGCTTGGGATATCCCCGTTAACCCTTTCACAGAGCTGAGACACTATCATTTCCACCAGACCTCAGACAGGCCTCCCAGTCTGTCTCCCTCCCACCAGCCTTCCCTGGTGACTGGCCTGCCCTCGGGACACAGACACATGGGGACACCACAGGTACTCACAGCTTTGGTTTAGGCTTGGTAGGCAGCGGGGGACCGTCCTTCCCAGGGGACGGAGACAGCTTGCCTGTGGATGGAGGAGAGTGTGGTGCCACCTGGGCTGGACTTTGGGCTGTGACTGGGACATCTGTCGCAGGCTCAGACTGTGGCGGAGGTGGAGGTGGAGGTGGGGGTGGTGGTGGCGGGGTGCTCGTTTTAGGTGGTGATGGTGGATTTGGGGGTTGGCCATTCTGCATGGACCCTTTCCCCTTATCCTTGTCCTCCACCTCGGAGCCCATCTGCACTGGAGGCAGGGATGACACACCGGGCCAGATCTCGAGCTCCTTGATAAGAAAACCACCGGGCTGAGGCAGCATCTTGGGTGGCAGCTCTAGGAGGCTGATTTCTGTCGGTGGGGGAGGAGGGGGGAAGGCTGCCACATCCTCAAACCCTGAGCTATCACCAGACATGCCATTACTGGATGAGTCCTCAACTCCTGGAGGAAACAAACAAAAGAAAAGTGGAAAATGTTGGACTGGGATGTTTAGTTTTTCTCCTGACCACCAACACAACTCAGTAGATGGAGATTTCACACACACACACACACACACACACACACACACACACACACACACACACACACAATTGTACCACAGCTGATCTGATCTAAAGCAGCAGCTGGGTCCAGTCAGGCTGATGCAATTTCTGTTTATTCATCCTTTCCTTAAACTGTGCGATGAGCCCTGCACAGTACATACACAGTTCTGTCTGTGAGGATACACACAGAAATATTTGTGTCCTGCTGTACTCGCAAAGAGCTGCTCATCAGCTGACACCTCTTGCCCCTCTCAAACACAGACTACACAATCATAAAAACGACAAAATGTGGTCATCTTGTAAACATGAAACATCACTTTTATAACTGACCCCAAACCACCCAACCCCCAGGGATTTACTGGACTGTCAGCAGTTGGTTTAACCAAGCCCTGATTCATTTGCTAGTTACATTTGTTGTGGACTAAAGACTTTGAAGATCAGAAATTTGCAGCTTCATCTGACAATAAAAAAAGATCTGTTCTTACATCGGAAGGATTTTAGAAAATGTACTGATGATCACTACTGTTTCTAGGACATTATCAGTGGCCATGAAGGATGAAAGTTAAAAATAAATGTATCTGTGTGAAATAATATTATTCTTGTTTGAGGAAAGAGACCCTTTAAGCAGTGCTGTTAAATGTAACTGTAGAACAGGCTCAATGTATAGTCTTGGGACATCACCAGTAGGTTTCCAAAGGATTGTTTTGAAGCCTAGAGTTGGTTTATGCTCAATGACATCACCTGACTGAAGCTCGAAAAACCCTGGCTTGGCTGGCTTGAAACGTTGTTTGGTGTTTGGTTTACTTGGTGGCTCAGGCAGCATGCTAGTTAGCTTAACAGGATGTATTATTGTACATGATGTAATAGACAGGAGTGTATGATCTGTCACTTGCCGAGATGAAGTAGCTGAAGATGATTGTTTGGCCCTTGCTTGGTGGGTTGAGCAGCTTGTTGCTGGTGTGAGCAATATGCTAGTTAAGTTGACATGTTGTTAGCTGGTTGTTGGGTGTCATTCCTATGTTCTCATGGTCCCACGGGCCCTAGTTTTATATAGCACATCATGGGAGCTTGAAAAAGATGTTGCCCAGCTGTGTATTCACTTAATATGACATGGGTTAGGAAAGGGCAGTGGTTCTTAACCTTTTCTGTGTCGAGGACCCCTAAATTGATACTTATTAAGTCACAGACCCTAATTTCATAAGACTCTGCTTTAGTGACCTCCATCAGAAAAGAATTTGGTTGTGAAATAAGAATTTTATGGTTGTCATTTATGTTGTTACAGTTGAGGAGAAAGTGAGGAGAGAGTGAGGAGAAAGTGAAACCAGAATAGTCACTCTTATGACTCTTATACTGGGCCCACTATTATGGTAAATTAAATAGTGAAAATAAGTTATTCCCCATTATTCTGGGGAACCCCTGGAACTTATTTAAGGACCCCTGAGGTTCCCCAGACCCCTGGTTAAGAACCACTGGGTTAGTGGACTATAGTCATCACTCTGGGGGTCATGAAATTGTACTGGCATAGGTCTTAGTCTAGATAATAGTAACTCTTTTTTAAATGGAGAACAACTTAACTATTTCAGCACTAAACTGAACACAATAAGAGTTAGTCAACCAATTAAATAACCAATTTAAAGAGTGGAAAAAGAAAAACAAAAGATGAAAAAAGGAGAAAAATAATTATTAAACTTATTAGGATAAGAAAATCAGTACGAGGCTAATTGACTATTGCCATTACCCAACAGGTTAAGATTATGAAAGAGGTCTAGGGTAAGGTTAGAGTCACAGAGTTTCAACTATTGCCTCAAAAGGTCAGGGTTAACTGGATAATATCTATAAAATATTTTAACTTGAAACGGGTCAAATTTGACCCAAACACAATAGGAACATTAACATGTGATGACAGATACTGAACTGGGAAATATAGGACCCTGGGAACATAGATACACTTCCTGTTGCTCTTGGCTTGAATCCTGTTAGCTGGTGATGTTTTAGACAAAAGTGAATTTAACTTGCTACAGAGGGTGT
This sequence comes from Epinephelus fuscoguttatus, assembly GCF_011397635.1. Lineage (NCBI taxonomy): Eukaryota > Metazoa > Chordata > Actinopteri > Perciformes > Serranidae > Epinephelus > Epinephelus fuscoguttatus. Next base: position 40,034,356 of record NC_064761.1, read on the forward strand.
TTTGACTCTGTGGGAGTAAAGAGGAACTGCATCTTAAGGCCGTCTCACATTGTCCCTAACGTTCAGCTGTGGTGCCTACTGTTTGTTGATACCCAGACGCTGCCTGGTTACAATACGTTGACCATCTTTGTGCCTGTGTTGGACGCACCTGCAGTGACTGTGAGCTGGGCTGTGCTGTTAACAGAGCCATACGGGTTGGACGCAGTGCAGCAGAATAGACCTCCGTCCTCTGGAAAGGCCTCAGCTATCACCAAGGTGCAGATCTCCTCTACAAAAGACCATTAATACACCTTTAGTGAACAAATTGTTCATGATCATAAGAGTTAAAAGCACAGACGGAGAGTGAGCTGCACAGGTGTGGACTGAAGTGACATGTTAGCACTTGATTTGCTTGTAATGAGATATAATAGGGAAAGACAAATTATGTACACGGTAGACTGGTGAGTCACTGTTCATGGTCAGACACACAGAGCAGTGGGTAAAAAGAAAAACACACATGGATGTAACTACTCATGAAGAGCAGACAGACACACACTTAAACACTAAGGCACAGATGTTCAGGGACGTCTGAGTGACTCATAGCCTGAAAGTAACACCTGAAATGACCCCTGAGTCACAAAGGTGAGAAAAGTCTGACATAAATGAACACATATGTCATTGTTTATGTGTGATTTTGTGTGTGTGTCGGAGGTTTCTGGTTTCTCAGACTTTCCCAGGGACTCCTTGTGACTGTTGTAGGTGTGATATGAGTGTCCTGTGGGACGCAGGCTTATTATCTTGTGGTGTAGTCATGACCAAGTGAGAGGCTGCAACTGATAATGAAACCATCAAACTCAATTTGAGTGTCCAGACACATCTATTAATCCATTACTAATTTAACCGCTGCCTGTGGCTTGGAACATGAGAGCAGTGTTGTAATTGAAAGTCATATTTCAATAGACCTGGGAGGAATTGAGGTGTCATACCTGGCTCAGCTGCAGATCGAGGCTCTGATTCACAGTATAAGATAGGCAGAAAGGAAGAGACGACAGAAAGAAATATTTTGGTTATTAGCATGCATTAAATACATAATTAAAATCACTCAGCTGCTGTATAGTAGGCTAACCACTAAGAAGAATGCCTCACTTTTCTGTAGAATACGAAAATCGGGGGAGTCCAGGATCTCCTCTCCCTGACGGGACCATCTGACCTGCAGAGGAGGGCCTCCACGGACCCTGCACTCCAGAACCACCACCTGGCCCTCGGAGGCCTGGGCATCCTGCAGCAGCTGCACAGAGGAGGGATAAAGTAAGAGGGAGGTAATGAGAAAAAGGAGCGAGTGGGTGAAGAATGACGAGGAAATGAGAAGAGACTGAAACCGGTAATGAAAAAGATAAATCTGTCTCAGAATTACAGCATGGAGACAGATGGAGACAGAGATTTTCGAATATGACACGCCATCAAGAAACACCAGTTGAAGAATTGAGAGGCCAGTGGACACAAACGTCTTTAAATACTCTCTTTCACTACAGAACACCAGGTTGCTGTCCCACTGGTAAAAAAGAATTGGTTCATTTCTCTATTTTGAGACAGGTACTAGAATGCTAGATGTCCCATATAAAAACATTCAGTATAACTAAAAAAAAAAACCATCAACATAGGGGCTGATGGAGAAGCCACCTTCAACAATGTGTTGTCTCTTCTGCTAGTTAACAGGGCCAGAGCGACATAGGCTGTTATATCCATCAACAAGAGGCACTCAGTGTCAGTGTAAATACATGTGCCTGTGAGCCTCATCCTATTTCTCTTTGTGACTGTGTGTCTTCAGCGTGGGTATATTTTGGGAAGACCAGGGGTGGAATGCACATCATGGGTCTGACAGTGTATGTGTGGTTGTGTTGCATGGGTGACATCACAGTGCTGCTGACATCAATAGAGGCGAATATCCTCTCATTGAGATGATTAAAGCCCGCGACAGTCTTTAAAGGAAGGCGGGTGGAGGTGAAGAAAAACAAATGTCTTTTTGTAATGAAGTGGAAAATGATTTAGGGCCTGACTGGCTGAATGAGAGTGAAAGAGACCTGACCCTTGTGGGTTTGGCAGGGCTGTTTGAAGCTCTGCCTCAGCCCGTCTCAGTCCCGCCATCACAAGACCCACAGCCTGAGGGGAGGGGGAGCTGGGGGAGTGTTGAAGAGTCTGAGCTGGAAGAGGGTGTTCTTGAGCTTGTGTTTTATCTGACCCCCACTGCTGAAAGCCACAGCACTGCATACTGTTATTATGGGAAGGCAAGGAGACTGGGTACATGTGTATCAGGTTATGTATGTACTGTATGCGTGTATGTATTGCATGCATGATGTACTGTACGTAAGTATGCATGTATCTTGGGCTGTTTTTGATGGTTTGGGTTGGATCCCTTTCTTCCAATTAAGGGAAATCGTAGGTTTATTGCACACAAAATATTGTAGACGATGGTATGCTACAAATGTTGTGGTAACATTTTGGGGAACTGTTTCATGCTGGTGCCTCTGTGCTTAGAAAAATCCTAAGAAATAGTTTATTATTCATTCTGCAGTTTAGGGTGAATGAAAGCGCCAACTGCAAGCCAGATCTTATTCCCAAACATCAGTGCTCAACCTCTTAAATTCTTCTGAGGCTAAATGGTAGGGTGTCCATATGCTTTTGACCAAGTAGTGTGCAGACTTACCTTGGTAAATACAGGAGGACCTGACACCTCACCACCATACAGTGACGATACTGGGCTCTGCATCTAGAAGACAAGGTTGAGTCCATTCAGAAAGGCGTCATGTCAGTGAAGAGAAATGTTCCACTTTTTTGACCACTTTTATGAGCTTGTGTGGATCTCCTGTCCAGCACTGTGCTGTAGGTGCTTACCCGTTGTGGGGGAGTAGACAGGGACTGGACCAGGGTAGAGCGACGAGGAAGGACCTCGGGGGTTTTGGGTGACGATGAGCGTATCGTCAGGGACATTGAAGTAGTCTTCTTCTGAACTCTACAATGAAAAAAGCATGAATCAGAACCCACACACACAGACAAAAAAAAACTTTCCCTGAAAAAAAAGGAGGCATTTCTCAACTCGATATGCTTTTAGTTAAAATATGATACTTGAATCAAAGAAAATTGTCTCCCCAGCAATTAAGATGATATCAGTGATGTTGGCTTCAGTGTGTAAACAGAAAGAGAATCAGGAAATAGGCCAGATGGAGGCAGATTTATATAACAGATAATAATCAAAAACATTGAGAGAAACACAGAGCGGGTGATGTCAGGCAGCATGCACAATCCTTTAAATGCATTATTGTTACAATAGAAAAAGTTAAGTTATTTTTCATGTGCAACTTGTTTCTGATTTGCTTGAAAAAATAAACATGTGCGTCATCATTTTTGTCAGTCAAGTAATTTCTACATTATTTTGTAATGTTAGGTCTTTTTAAAAGTTCCTGCTTCCACATCTGGATCTGCCAAAAAAAAAAAAGTGCACTTTGGTCCAACCTTTCACCAAATTAACAAGTTACCATATGAAGCAGAAGGAAATGATTCAAGAGAAAAGGAAGAAAAGTAAAAGAGTGAAAGCAAGAAGAGAGTACAAACTTTAACATTTGGAAATAAGTCCAGGGGACAATCCTGATAGGGTGATTTTTTTTGTTTTACCATATTAACCCTCTGCACCTCTCATAATTTAGATTGTGGCCTGTGTACTGGGTCGGGTTTATGGCTCTTTAAGGGTCCCTTAAGGGTCTACTTAAAGGCAGCAGACCTGATTAGCTGCTGCGGGGCTCGGTTAACCTGTTCAGGGGTTCAAGGTTCATTGGGTCGCTAGGTCACAAGAGGTCATGCAAAAACACACGTACTGAGGCATAGTTCCTGATCTGGACTTTGACACAGCTCCCTCTCCGTCTGAGTCTGATGATGAAACTCCTGCAGTGGGACAAAGACAGAAAGCAGTGTTGGTTATTTCTTTATGATACAGGGCATTTATTCAACAGTAAAAATACCAATAATAATGAGAGTTCGAAACTCAAAGATTCCTTGGAAAATTGTTGTGTTATGACTTTATTTATTAAATGTTTATTCTGTACAAAAAGGAAATTGCCTCTTGTTCTTTTAGCACGTCCAACTTTATCCACTGACTTGAGAGCTCAGTTGTGTTAGAAGAATAGCAGCCCAATTTTATGCCATAAAGCAATATTCCTTTTGTGCTGTAAAACATTATAATTTTATACATGCATTAAAAATAGAAATACAATCATTTCTTAATATGACAACATCTGACCTTCGATGTAAACCTCAGCAGAGGTATTGTCCGCTCCGATACTGTTGGAAGCCACGCAGGTGTAACGTCCTGTGTCGTCCTCAAAGGCTTCAGCAATCACCAGTGTGTGCAGGTCACCATCCCTCCAGATCTGTATGTCAGGAGAGTTGTGCAGCTCACGGCCTTCACAGAACCACCTGGTGGAGGAGGTGAATCACAAACTTTAACCAATCAGAGCAACTGTTTTTTTTTTTTTGCATTCCTGAAGAGAGTCTTACAGTAATCACTTGAACTGCAGTTGGATTGATAAAGCATTGGGAAGAGACACACTGGTAATCCAGTAAATGAGAACGAAGGCATCAGATTCATCCCTCTGTAACCTGTACTGGTGCTCCATGCTAATGCTTTAGCAAACTGTGCTATGTTGCTACATTATATGCTATGTTTGAAACAACTATATTGCACATATTTGTCATAGTACTTTCTAAAAGTATCAGTTCATTGAAATTTTTCTACTCTACTCTGAGTTTAAGTGTTGCAGCACTTTGCCTTATTTTTGCTTTTATTTTAATCATTTTCTGATCCAGAAATAAATATGGTACAGCTAGCATTATCCAGAATAGAAAAACTTTTAAACTGTTAAAATAATTTGAAACTTATTTTTTGAATATACTGCCTGTAATGAAGCATCTTAATTTACTGTTGCTAGGGTTATTTTTGGAACAGTCACAGTGTACAACTGTGCATTCAGTTCTTCCTGACTTTCCCTTAGAGAGTTCTTCAGAGAAAACTAGCTAGTTCGACCATCAGTCCTACCAGATATAAGAATGCAACATATAACTTTGTTTAGAGTTTATGGTAAACTTTTCGACCCAGAGATCCAGAGTTTAACAAAGAAAGGGGTCGTAATACAGTGGTGCAAGAATGAGTCCTGAAAACCATGAAGTGAGTTAGCATTTTAGCACTCCTGTTTCCCTTGTCTTGAGGTCAGCGTTGTTTTTGGAATAGCTTTTAGGTTAGATGCCTGAAATAAGGTCTGTGGTTAACACATGCTTAAAAAGAGACTTTACAGTTTGTTCTACGACATAAGATGCGTCAGTAAATACCCCACTCGTGAATTTTGAAGCCTTTAAGTGTCTTAATAAAGGCAGTTGCTAATAAGTGGCTACATGAGACTACAGAATGCCATCACGCTGAACATGGATTTACAGCCTTGTTGTGGTGGCAATGTTGAGGCATGCGGTCATGATGTAGTTTGTTTATAGCGAACTCCTGCCATTTGCATTTATGTTTCAAAAATCATAAAATTTGTGTTCATTTGTGAAGATTATCTTGCTGATTAAAACATGTAGGTGTCATAACCTTTTGTTTTCCATAAATCTTACTTTCCACAATAATCCAAAACCCAGTGGAAAAATTTCTCAGGCTTTTTGTTGAGGGAATCATGGTGACGTTAACCTCCAGGTTAGCCGACACACACACACAAAAAAAAAAAAACGTTACCCCTGCAGCACTTTACATACATGATATGTTTTTACCATTGCCTTTAGGCTGAATATTTACTTTGCTTTTTTTCAAAAAGAAATGAATACTCCAGTACAGAAAAAAAAATCTCATTACAGAGCAGCAGCCAAGAATATTTCCTTTCAATAAAATCTTATCAGACAAGCAAGGGCCATTACTCTTTTTAACAAATACTTGAACTTAAATACACCTTTTCCCAACAAGATGGAGGCCTGCCAATCTAACTAACACCAATAACTACTCATTCACACACTCACACATCCTCTGGGCATGTCTGAGATTCCATATCTGCCAAACGTCAGCCGCCCTGAGGCACTGGCGAGACGCCGTGTTACGGGAAGCAGATACACCCTTTCCCTCCTTCCAATCAGAGGCCTGTGTGTCTGGACAGGCGCCTCGGCCTTGTACCACCTCCCTGGGGTCTGCTAACACCGGCTTTGTTCCCTGAGCTGCGTCCCAGGAGGGATGAGAGAGTCTACCACGCGACCAGCTTCATCTGTCTCATCTCTCTTCACAAGTATTATGATTAAAGCAGACCCCTCATCACCATGGTACCACATCAAGTGCAGGATCAAACAACAGGGGTCACACCACCCATCTCCTACAATCACACACGCATAAACGCTGGCCTCAAATGTCTTGATTTGTGGGAGTTGTTTGATGCGTTCATCAGCACTAATCTTCTTTTAAAAGTGCATTATGATGCATCAAATCAAGATACCCACACACCACTGACACACTGTACAGCCTATCAGCACCCTATTAAAAGAGAGGACATTTATGTCTTGTTCACCTCCCGACCTCTGCATTGACAGGAGGAGGGGCAGGAATTCCCTAAATGCCGGAAGAACAGCTGCTCTGTCTGTCCGGAAGCCCGACCTGAGGACATTCCAGCTATCTTGGAGGGCTGTATAAAAATTCCCAACATCCTGCTGCATAGCCATTACTTGATTTTATACACTCTGGTGTGTCAGTCAAACAGAAGGCTAACTACTGTTCCAGAAAGCGATCTACCAGCCGAAGTATTCAGACAACAGACGAGGATTCACACCTGACAGAGTGGGTGTGGGAGCAGAGACTGAGACGGGGGAAAGTGAATGTATGAATGGCAAGAACAGGAACAGGAGGTGAATGAGCATGAGTCAGGCCGGGTCAGACAGGAAAAATTATATGCTCTATCATCGTTGAGAAGGATCACAGGGAGCAATTCATCAGTGGCAGTGACAGGTGGAGCAGTGCAGGCTTGTCACTTAGTTTCTGCTCTCTCTGTCATTGTTTTAATATCAAACCCCCCTTGTACAATAGACACCTCGGGGTAGTTTCTCTGTGTTATCGCTCGATGAAGTGAAACAATGGAAACTTGGCTGTAGCTATCACGGACCCAGACACCGGCCAGTGTGTGAAATGATAGGAAACAGATCGTGACATGAGAATAATGAAGAGTTGCTCATGGCACGAGTAGGGAGACCGCTGGTGTCTCAGCCTTCAAGGGAACGGAGGCGAAGAGTCATCTGCCATGCTTCAAACACTTAGCTTTCTGTGCATCACACACACAGTCCAGACAGAGAAAGGCTATGACAACACAGGGATCAGGTCAGCCCAGTCACCAGAGGAAAATGCTGGCATTGTACATTCCTGCAAAACACGGATATGTTACATTTGTACGTTTCAAATGTGTCATGTCAGCGTTTCTTACGTGACGTGGTATATGAGCTGTCTTTGTCATCAGGAGATGGAGGCAGTGGTGGATAGCGTGTGACATAGGTGTGATGCCTGTCTGCTTCGGACTAATGCAGACTACTGTTCACCTAACAACAAAACTTTTTAGGCACCAAATGTGGGTGTTTTGTAGCAGTAGATTTTAATTTGTAATATCAGGAACTAGGGCTGAAACAATCCAATCCAAACAATTTGTTGCACAAAAGCCTTGTGTAATCCTTACTACTATATACAGGGCACTGTGTTTCTCACAGGTGATTGTTATTGTGGCACAATGCGCTTATGTTGTGGACAGGTGATGTTGTTTGATGACACGGAATTTCAAAATGGAGGACGAGAGAGAAAATAACGAGGGGCTAAGAGAAGAGACAGGCCAGAGAAAACGACTGACAGAGCTGAGAAACATTTCTTCCAATTTCATAATTTCTTCAGGAATTTCACTAACGTGGGAACCCTGACTACAAACCTCCACCCAGAAGCTTAAATTCATGGTGAACAGGGTGGGAGTCATCATTTAAAGTCGAGCTGGTTGTCCACTGTAACTGTCTGGTGTACATGGAATGGACTCGGGGTTAAGCTGTGACTCACCACAGTTTTTGTTCTTCAAAGATACACACAGGGATCCTGTGTGACATGACATAGTTACATGACACAAGCCAAATTCTTTGGTACAAAACTGACAGCAGCTGGCGATTGAGAATAAAAAATTTATTGTTTGAGCAAACCAATATGTCTGTGTGGTTTTGAAATCCATTTTTCCGGATTATAGTCAGGCAGGGAAGAGGGGAAACAACTCGTTTGGGTGACTGCCATGTCTGCTGGTGATTTGCTTGGGAAAGTCAAGTTTCTTTTGTTGGTTAAACCTCCCTAGTTTCTTTTAAGTCACTTGCTGTATTAATCAAAATGGCTCACTGTGGACTTTGCAGCCATATGCTCTCTGTTTGATGTGGACCACGCAATACAAATCTCCCTCAATACAGGAAAATCATTTGGACATTGTTGAATCAAACACATACAGAAGAGGGTTTATTCAGTATGTACACGACATCATGAAAGGAAATGACTATTGTTTTTGTGATGGGGGAATTTAAAACTGTTGGAGGGTCTGTAAGTGTGTGTTTGGTGTGTAACTATAGTGAACAGAGGCCAGCAAACAGCAGGGGGATATGTTTTCCACAGGGTGGCCTGAATCTGTCCAGATCCCAAGAAATAAAATACGGCATTTCCAGTTGTAATTCAGGCATTCATCACAAGTTGTTGTTTTTTTTTTAATTAAATGTCTTCAGTAGTTTTCCATTCTGGTTATGGCAGAAAGATCTACCAGGCTCTCCTTGCTGCATTTAACCCACAGACCATCTGCTCAGTAGGAGTAAAAGGAATGGAAATGTAAATTTGTTTGGGCACAATTTGACGAAACACAGAAGCAGGGAACAGGACTCATCAGCTCCTCTGAGGGTTGACTGAGATAAACGAGGAAGCACAAACCATTCCCAACAAGCACAACAATAAAAACCCCTTATTAATCAACCTTAATGATCTACCATTATGTATAATTAGTGAGCAAACTCATTTAGAGACAGACGGTAATGTTTATTTAATCCCCTCTCTATTTCTGTGGAATGTGCTGAACATGTTGCTAGACCTAAACAGCGTGCAGCGTTCTCTCCAGTGGGGGAGTGTTGACTTTGTTGAGTCACATACCGTCCAGCCGGCGTAGAAGGAACTTGGCCATCAATAGGCTCATTTGGAGGGGAAGCAGGGTGTGTTAGAATAGCAAGTCACCCCGTGCTTTGAGAAACTGAGGGACGGTACAAATTTCTTGGCAGAAAGTATCTTAAACCACCCATTTCCTCTTAACACAATGCCATCATAAAACACAACTATTCAGAACATGCATGCAAAAAAGACTTCAGAGTAACGCCTCACCTCTTTATGCACCCAGCCAAGACGGTGACTAAACATACCACTATTACAATCAACCAGCCTGTCACCAGCTCTCTGCATGTGAGAAAGCAATTATGCACGTCTCAGTTCAGACAATTGATGCCAGATGATGCCCTAGATAATAACGGAAGGATGATGCCGGTTTCATGGTGCTCCCTTCACTAACCTATTCACATATAGAAGAAGAGAGCAATCTGCGGGAAGGGCCATACCAGAGCCCGTTGCCCTGGCCTCCATAGTGCGTGCTGAGGGCCACGCTCTCCTCATCTGACCCTGTTGTTATTTGCTGCTGTTGATGGAAAATTTTATGAAGCCAGGCTCAGTTTCACCACAAACCCAAACGAGCGAAGGCCAGAGCGCAAAGCGAAGAGAAAAAGAAAGGAGCAGGGCTGACAAAGACGACCTTGACAGGATACAAGGTTGCAAAAACACACCCACAAGTCAATCAAAAATCAATATTGGATATAAAGAATGGGTAGACTAAATGCATACTTCCTGAGACATGATTGTATTTTACTCCCGGGTTTGCTTAGTGCTCAGTTTCTAGGTTGTGGACCGCAGAAGTCAACCAAAGTGCAACTGGACAAGAAGAGCGGCATCAAGGCTGTCTTTATCCCAAATTACAAACTACAATAGAGGTCAACTGAAACTATCCAAACTCTATGGCAACCAACGTTGGTTGTATTATCCACGACGCAGCAATCTCCTAATTCATGCAAACACAGGATGGCAAGCATATTGGGTTTCCTCTTTCCCAGGCATGCTGACTGACACAGACAAAGGATGTAGCTTGACGATAAGAGTTCAGCCTCAATAAAGCTGCGAAATATTTGTTCCCACCACAGCCCTCTTTATTGTAGTCATTTTCCATTTTATCACATAATGCATAATTTACCTGCCCTCCGGGTATGCAATGGCACCAATATTGGTACCACTGAATGCAGCATTAACCCACCCACAAAATATTCCCATCATTAAACTGGGAACTTAACACGCTGACTTTCTGCCGTGTCCAGCAAACATATCTGTCCTCTTTAACAGAGAAGAAAGAACTGAATACGTATTTAGCCATGCTAGCAGTATGGCTCTAGGGATGGCAATATCGGTCAAACCATCTGTTTCTGTGATGATGGATGTTCCAAACTGACACATCACAACAACTGTAGGATGGGTTGCTATAAAATTTTGTACCGATATTCATCATCCCCAGAGGATAAATCCATCCACTGCTGTCTCCAAGTTGACCAAACATTAGTCGACCAGAAAGGTCATCATGGTAGCTTAGTCACAGAAAAAAAAAAACGTGTCAAAATAAATCAAAACCTATATGACTGGACCATGTGGGAATTTAATTTGAAAGGACAGACACAGGAAGTGTCCACGCTCAGCAGTCAGACAGGAGTCAGGTTAATTTCCAGGGCTGGTACCTGCGGTTATTCCACAGGCTAGTTAATAACATGTCGGGCAGGAAATCCAAAGTGTGGGATCATTTTGAGAAGGTGAAGGACGAACCCAAGGTGATATGTAAACTCATCTTCATTGGTCGACTACAAACATGACGTATCATCTGAAACATGGAAGTAGCTACATGCCCATTAGCCCACAGCGTCATTAACAGGCGGCTCGCTCAGTGTGTGACGTGCACTTGTAGATAAAATATAGGCCTATATTAATGAAGGTTCATTAGTACGGTTTGTATTTCTCTGTAATGTAGCACAGTGTTAACAATGTTACTGATAGTATTCTCTCTCACACCTTCAACTCAAACCATTGTGTTGCCCCGCCCCCAAAATATATAACTTAATAATTAAATTAATATCGTAAACATGCGGGCGACTACTCAACTAATGGCCCTAAATGACGACTATTGGTCGACTAGGATAACTGTTAGTTGGGGTTTAGTTAGTTTGTATATTACTAAACTGCTGCCTTATTTTATGTTGTTGTGGCACCTTAATCGCTGCTTGGATTCTGTTCAGAGACAATGTTCCTTTCAGGTAAAAAAACACTACATTGATGTAAAGCGTATGCTTCACAATGAGGTGGTTGGGGACGAGAGCAGACATACAAAGTGCAGGACCTTGACACTAGAACATTGGGTTGGTGTCCAGACTACTGTCTTAGATTGAGTCAACAAATGCACTTTGGTTAAGGTTTGGGAAATGTCGTGGTTTCAGGTACATGTTAATAAAAAGGTAATAAAAAATAATGTCGTCACTACAAGTGGATACTCTGTGAGATTGCCTATTGTGACAAAAAACAACTGAAAATGGTTGTCAGTGAAAAAGATTTGCGGATATATTCACTATCAACATTTTTTTGCGACCTGCCAGGCACGTTAATAAGCAACATTTTGTCATTATTAATAGAAAACGTAACTTTCTTGGCATTACGTTTCCCTCAAAACATATTTTCTGTTTCAAATTATTAACTTCTAGGAGAGAAGGCTGATCCTGATCCTCTGACTTTCCCTTTAGTGCCACCAGCAGGTCGATATTTTTGGCTTTTAGTGAAATATCTCAACAGCTGGATGCGATACCAGAAAATCTGGCACAGCACACATTCATGTACCCCTTAGGATGATTTTTATTAAGTTTGTGATTCCCTGAAATTTCATTGGTTCATTGGTTTATGACCAAATGCCTGCAAAATTAATGGCATTCCCATCAGCTTCATTTGTACATGTATCTGCTCCTATCAGCATCTTTACCAGCTGCAGCAGGCGTGGAATTGCTCTAATAAATGCACTGCACACCATCTGCTCAGCACCTAATAGCAGACAGATAAAGTTGGCAACTAGCTGGTGAACATAGTGGCACATATAGCAAGACCCTGTTATATTTATATTTATGGAGTTGTGATGGTTGTGTTATAGTGTTCTGTGGCTGGACCTGCTGGCTGGTCGGGTCCCTTCTGTGTGGAGTTTGCACGTTCTCCTCATGGTAACGTACGTTCCCCTGGTTCTAAGGCTTCCTCCCATGGTCCAAAGGTTAGGTTAATTGTTGACTTTAAATTACGCATAGGTGTGAATTTGAGCGTGAATATTTGTCTCTGTGTGTGTGATTATCTGGTGACCTCTTGAGGTTTTACCCTGCCTCCCGCAGGTCAGCTGGGATCAGTTCAGGCCCCCTGCAACCCTGAAAAGGATTAACTAAATGTGCTCAATGTGTTTGCTGACACATTAACCATATGAACGTAATTCGTGCATAATATGCCAAACACTTGTGTGATATTGTGATTGTTGTTTTGCCCCCCAAAAAGCTGATTAGTGCTGCTTCAAGCAAACATTTGCAGTGGCAGTGTACCAGTCTGTATTAAGGATCACTTTAGTGAAATACAGTTTTAATGCTGTGAAAGGGTGTTGGTATGTCATTATTTTGAGCTTCCTGGAACTACATAATATTAAATGACACTGACACTTGCTCTACTAAATTGCATCTATTTGTTTGAGTGTTGTCATCTGAGAAAAACAGATATTAGCATCCCAGATTTGACACTGAGCTAAGTGCTCTGCTACGTGTTTGTAAAGGCATGCAGCCACAAATGTCTTGATTAAAGATGATACACGCAGGAAGATACACGATGATACATGAAGCAGAAGCCAACTGATGATGGAGCTCTGTTAATGGTGGCACAGGATCAGAGGTCAGAGTTCACTGGAATATTCCGGACAGCAGACAGCTGCAGATGACAGTCGAAGCTCTGACCGGAAGCAACAAAGAATCCTTTCCTCTGAGGAATTTTTAACCAAGGGGGAGGGAGGGTGGGCTACACTGGCAAAGTTGCCGTCATGTTGTCCATCAACAGACAGTGTCCAGTGACGCATCACAGGAGAGCAGATCTGTCAATGTCAATGTGCCAAGCAGGCAAATGGTTCATGAATCATCACGGGTAGTAATGACAAATGTAAAATTTGTACAGTGGTTAGGAAGAATTTATTAGTAGGTAATGCATACGAACAACATATGTACTGTTCCTGCAGTTTGAATCAACAAACAACTTTATATGTAAGTGCAGGAATGAATTGTTGAATCGTGTGTGTGTGTGTGTGTGTGTGTGTGTGTGTGTGTGTGTGTGTGTGTGTGTGTGTGTGAGCGAGAGAGAGAGAGAGAACTAAAATAGTGACAGACATATGCAGCAGCTGAGCTACAAATACAAACAACTCGGCACTCATGGGGATGCCCCCACACACACATGCACAGACAGACACATACACACACACACACACACACAAATTAATTTCAGCCATTTTTGTCCGAAGGCCGACAGAAATCAATAGATTTCAAAGAAGTGGGTCATACGGGGTTTTCTTTTTGTCCACAAACAACAATATAGACTAACTTATTCATAGGTTCATTCATTCATTCAAAAAGAAATGCCACACAGTCCATCAGCTGTCGGTTCGGAAAGCAACATCACTTTTTTTCCAAAGTAAAAAACTAAAAGTTCTCCAAAAAGACAAACATCCTTAGCCAGCTTCAATGAGATGTCGCCCACATGACAGTACTTTTATTCATTGTGAGTGTGTCCTGAGTTTGCTCATCTCCCTTTATAGTAATCAATGTATAGCTAGACTGTACAGAGTAAAAAAACAATTACCACGTAAGCTTGACCTGAGTACACCAGCAGAGGAAATTGCCAAGTGAGATTTTTCAAACTTACCTGAGCTGTCGTGCTGCTCCCAGCTGAGTTAAAACCAAAGTCACTGACGATTTCCTTTATCTAGGTTGCACACTGAGCGTCTCCTCCTGACAGCATGACACACACTGAGCCACTGACACTCTCACACCAGGACTGCCACTCTGAGTCACTCAGTCAGACATACACACAATGCTCGGACTGAGCAGGCGGCTGAGAGGGAGGGAGCAGCCACGAACTGCCAAATTCCACACAAGACAGAAGGGCAGAAAAAATACATTTAAGACTCAATTAAAAGACAAAAACTGTTTCAGCGCTGCCCACACTGAATTCATTCATATAATTCCAGCGGTCGGTCAAACTGTCTCCATGATTTTCTCTTCCTTACAACAAGGATACATCCTTCCTATGACTGTCAAACTCACTGCAACTCTCCACCCCTCACAGGACACAGGTAAACTTCATTTAATGTGATATGTTTTGTACATTTTTACAAGCGAAGGCCAGGGCATGGATATTCTAGCTGTTTCTTTGTGGAATCTGTCTCCCAAACAAAAAAACAAAACTTTTTCTGCTCCTATACAAGGCTAGGCCACAGTCTGCTGACCATCAAAAGCACCGCAGCAAACCCTGGGCTCCAGCCAAACGACCCTGTCACCATGGAAACCTCTGGGGCTCCGATCTGCGGCTACAGGGCCGGGGAATCATGAAAATAAAAGATGACAGTGTTTTAGTACGTACTACAGCATGATACAAAAAAAGAGGGCACTGAATATACTGGCCCTTACTTAATGAAACCCACATGCCAGAACTAAGTAGGCCACTTAAAAAACCCCAGTTAGGCCTGAACAAAAATAGCTGGGGTAAGTCAGGATCTAAATAGACCACTTTGAGTTGGTAGCACCTGGCAAGTACAAGACAAATGGTCATGGCTACTGTGACCGGTCATCTTGTACACAGACAAACTGAGACCATATAATAATCCCAAACACTCCAAATGTTGGATTCACCTTGGTCAGCAAATATAAATCTGGTATCTGTGGTTTGTTTTGAGCCAGAGGAGTTAGTGTCTGATTTACAATCCACAGCAGAATGAAAGGGTGTGGTGTGTTTGACTCTCTGCAGGGGCTCCAGTCAGGATTTAAAGGGACAGTTCGGATGTTTTGTTGTATGAAGTGCTATCTATAGTCAGTGTATTAGCCACAGTAAATGACAGTCGGCACACCTCCAGTTTGGAAAGGCAGGCAGGAGTACCACAGGAGTAATGTGTTGCGGTGGACGACATAAAATAAATCAAGTGAAGTAAATATCAAGTGTACAGTGTATTTAGAATATTTTCACCACTTTACTGTCGGACAGCCCTTTCTGATGGGGAAGTGAACTGAACTGAAACTTACCTATGCTCTCTTCAAAGCCACTAGACTTAATGTTTTGTCTGAGAGATTTAAAAATCAGCAGTAGCAGTTAGCAGCTAACTCGAAGAAGAACAGCAGCTGAAAATGTCCGCAAGTCGAGGAGACAATGAGGTCCAGGAGCTCCTTATCCTTTGAGCAGAGGGAGAGATTAGCTGCCATATAACACGTACAGTAAATAATTGTTTTTGCCATGTTATGCCATTGTTATTATTTAGAAAGCTTTGTGTTAGATGTCACGTCTGTCACGTCTGTCACGTCTCTTTTGCTTCCAGGATGCCAGCATGCCATCTAACATCACACTGGGGCAGGATGATGCCACTGTTGCGTAAAGAAGGGACATCATAGCGACTCTATAACACGATCTCTGTGTAAAAGGGCTATATACAAGTTTCAGTTCCGTTCCCCATTGGAGGATAAAATATTCTAAATATAGTGTACACTTAAATTGATAATGATAGTTTTAGGTGGCTAAAATACGTTTTGCTGCTATCCTCATCCACAGCAGTACATTGTTTGGCTTTTGCGACTTTCAAACTGGGTATGTGCAGACTGCCATCTACTGTTGGTAGTACGCTGACTATGGATGAGTATCTTTTACAACCCCACATCAGAGAATCTGAATTATTCTTTTAATCCACATAGAACTAGTGATATTTTGGTCACTGTCAATGAAGAATCTGAGAGCATACCACTGGGACGTAGCAGATGGGATTATTTATGGTGCTTGTTACTGGGTGTGTGTGTCTGTGTGTGAGATCGTACAGCATAAAAATCTATGATGAGAAGAACACACACCTAACAACGTCCTGTCCCAGAGGCACACACTGTAATCATGCGGTTCTTTTATTCAAATTCCTCTGGTTTGTGAAAAAACTCCCTCCCATTTGTAGCGATAACAACATGAAACGCACCGTACTTCCCCAAAGTGACTATAAAACATGGGTTAATAAGAAAAAGGGCTTTTGCAGTCTCTGGATGTTCCCATTAATTACTGAATGACTGACAGCGACCTTCTCAGGCCCACTGCTTTGTCTGACTGGTCTCCCCCCGGAGAGAGAGGAGAGAGTCAAGAATAAAAAAAATCTTAGTGTGCAGATGGAAGCAGCTTTCCAAAATATGAGTCAACAAGAATAAAGCAATTCCTCCCACCAAGCAACATCCTGGGTTTATTAACATACAAACATACACAGGTGCACATGGACTCAAAACAACATTGACACACACTTAACAACATCAAATTAATTTCTCTCTCACACACCAACCAAACATTAATGCATATTCAATCAGACACCCACTTCCACATAATGTTTCGTTGTTTAAAAAGGTCTTTCAAGGGTCAGCTGACATCACAAAAAAATGGGGGCATGTAGTCATGACAACTTCTGTTTTTGCACCAAGGAGACGAAATGACACTAACAAAAACAGAGACTATATCCTCTCATGATGTCATACTGCGATCTCAGTATGTCCTCCCAACTGTCAAATAAATCCAGCATGAAAACCAACAACAGCAACATTCAGAAGAGCTCGAAATTAAACACACCAGCCACATAAAATAAATGAGCCCATATTTTTCAACAGCAACATGAAGCCTCTACAAAAGGGAAGTGCTAGCCAACAAGATCAGATGTCTTACTATTGTTGAGACAAACAGTGAGGGTACTTATGACTTTGTGATTTATTAGAAAAACTAGCTGTGGGTATGAATGGGTATCATTCTGACTGGTGAAGGATTTATTTAATTTTTATGGAGCCATCATGGGCCTAATTAAACCAACATCTCTCCTCAAATATCCACGCTGCATTGGGTTTCGACATATGTGCTCACACCTGCACTGAAAGAGGAGGTTTACATCAGATCGTGTGCTTCGGATTTCATCACTTTACAACTTTATAGCTTCTTCCACAGCCACAATCATCGATCTTTCTGTCCCTGAGTAATTACAGCTGCAGACAAACCACATAACAGTCTGTGTGAGTGCTCATTTAAGGTATGTATCATAACTTTCTCGGAACAACAATTAGATGGAGTTAATGCAATAGCTGAACCACACGGCGCAGATCTGTGGTCACGTACAGTATGGCTACACTCTTAGTCACCCACTGTACAGCTCTATCTTTCATAGACTAACTATCATCATAGAGATACTCACTCTTTCTGATAGTTCCTCTCTGTCCTGTCGTAATTGACGTCCTGTTATTTGCATAAGCTGGGTGCAATTTCTGTCTTGAGAGTTTTTATACAGAGGAAGCGACATACTTCTGACCATCTGTAGGCCCGGAAAAGTAAATATGCCCAAAAAACAAAAAACAAATGTGCATCATCTACCAGCCACCCACGACCTTGCCACAAACATGCAAACACACAAGAATGCAAAACGATCAACGTCCATGACAGTCAGACCTCCTCTCCTGGTGTGTGGTTGAATAGTACACCTCAACATTAGTAACAGTTTCAGTTCTAAAGCCAAATCTTAGCCAGTTTGATGTTCTTAAACTGGAAGGTTCACCCCCAAATCAAAAATACAGATTTGTCCTCTTACCTGTACCGGTATTGCGTGTGAGTTGCCGAGTGTTGGAGATACAGGCCGTAGAGATGTCTGCCTTCCCTTGAATATAATGGAACTAGATTGCGCTTAGCTTGTGGTGCTCAAAGTGCCAAAAAATGCACTTGAAAAACTCAACAGTAATGTTTCTTGACAGAAATCATGACCGGGTTACACAAGATAATCCACAGACCTTGTTGTGAGCAGTTTCAAGTAGTAACTATTTTCTTTCTACTGAACTACACCTGCCAGCAGCTTCACCGCACAAAAGGAAGCCTTCATCTACTCATGGACAAGAGGCTTCTTCTCATGACAGCGCGAGATGTAAACATTAATGATGTCCTCTTCAGCTGAGCTTTAATATTAGCCAGCTTAGTGAGTGCTAGGTGAGCTAGCAGTAGATGCACGGTTCCTTCTGTGCTGTGATATGGCTGGCGGGTGTAGGCGGGTGTAGGCCATGATTTCTGAATAGAAATCACTGTTGAGTTGTTTAGATGTATTTTTTGGCACTATTTCTATTATATTCAAGAGAAGGCAGACATCCCTCTCCGATATCTCCAACACTGCAGTTCACACCAAAACGATCTAGACTGAAAAATAACACTACAGCTAAGACAAAGAATGTGTATTTTTGATTTTGGGGTGAACTGTCCCTTTAAGTGAGCAATACACTGATAAGACACTTCACAAACTGAATGCACATTGGTCAGTGCTGAGCTCAGTAACACTCTAATTCTGCTGCGTTGAAAATGAAAAAGACGAGAAATTACTGTGAAACGTCTGCCAACAAAATACTACTGAAGGGAAAAAAAGGCAGCAGAGGCAACAGGCTGAAATTGCTGTAGTCAGGGATTGAACTCTGCGACCTCTCCTCCACACTCTGAATTTATGGACTAAGATCTGAGCTCTGATCTGACACACATGAGCCAGACATGGAGCATCTTCCCCTCTACCTCCTCCTCTTTCCCCCGTATGAAACCGAATCCTGCAGACCCCCCACTCCAACCATCTCTCCTAATGATATCAGGAGCCTCAGCACTGAACTGAACTGAAGGGGGTATTTTATTTAAGCGATACGCAAAAGACAAACATTGAGAGACTGAGGGACAAAGATACGTATCTTGAGTTTCTATGAAAGACAGTTTAACATTCACACAGCTGTTATCCTGTCACATGAACATGGGAAGGAAGATTCGAGCTTGTTTTTATGAGTCCCACTTGACCTCTCGCATGCTCGTAAAACAAGTATCCCTGCACGGACTCTGATTTTCACACAACACTCAGCCAAGTGCACAACACATCTACAAGCATTTTACAAATTCAAGTGCCAAAAGAGTCTGCTGCTATTCCTATACAGACTCAAGACACACAAACACATACAACAGCACGCACTAAATTCCACCACTTCAATATTGTCAAAGATACGTAATTGAATCGGGCTCAACATCAAACGCAGCTCTTTGGCAGCTGCGCAGGAATCCGACGTCCAGGAAAAATAACAGCCTAAAATATCTCATCAAAAGGCAGATTACTGTAAGCTGAATCTAATGGCCATGCCTTATCAAGCATGATGAATAGCAGAGAGTCATTTAACAGGTGAACAGAGGAATGTAACCCAGTGCTTACTGTTCACAGCCCAGCTGTGGAACAGACCCCGAGGCCCGGATGACTCAAAACTACAAACCCTGACTGAGAACAGAGACAGACAGGACCCTTGTGTCTCAGAGGTAAACTGGAGCACTGACAGATCTCTGATGCGTTGACCACTTTAAAGCTGGAGTGCGGAACACTTAAGGCCCTGACACACCAAGCCAGTGGTCAGCTGTCAGTGAGCGTCACTTGACCTAGTTTTTGCTTTGCGTCCAGCATCATTGGCTCTAGTCGGCCCTTATCGGCCCTGGTCAACTGTTATTCAGCTGATTCAGTATGTTGAATTGGCGCCTAGGACTGTCCCCTGTCAGTGAATGAAATCACTCTGTAGTTTAGCTCAGTGCATGAGAAGAGAAACAGAAGTGAGGACAGCAAACAAACCAAAGTCAAGAGGGCGTGAGATCGAGACAAAGTTATTAGATTAGGTAAGATTCTTTATTTTAGCCACTGAACCCTTTAGCAGAAACAGCAGTCTAGCACACGGTAAATATGATTTGTTCTTTCAAAACCTCATCCAGTTTCCCTTTTTCGATGATGAATACAGACTACTGCTGCCTGCTAGTGTGGACAGTTAGTTCCTCTTACACAGGCACAGAATGTCGTGTTAGTTGGCTGCTGGCTGTAGTCTTTGTGGCGTGTTCAAGTGCAGCTTTTTAGCCGAGAAACAAACGACATGAGGCGATGCAGTCGGCCCTCCTCTCCACTAGTTTGATGTTGGTTTGGTGCATCTGGGCCTTATATATAATTGAATGTCGGCTACATCCATGCCCTTACCAAATAAGTTTACACAATACTGATTATACCTATCGCCGCCAGGGATAGCTCTCTGTATTTCACTGTATACTTGAGTTGTATGTCTGATGTCTGTGGTGACATTCCTGAACGACATTTCAAGAGTGAAGACAAACAATAGAGGCATACGTCGACAGTGTTTGTGTGATTAGTCTCATTGCCAGAGGGGGGAGACAAAAGTTCGCACTCCAGCTTTAACTAATGTCTACCTGGCCAAAGTTTTCAGTGTCCTGTACTTGAAATAGTGATGCTGTTGGTCCCATACTTGTTGTGAGGCCCAAGTAAGTTGAGCTGTTGTGATCTGACTGAAAGTAGTTTGAGTGTTCATGTGTCACTGACCATGCAAGGCTTGCCGGAGCTGGTTAATGGTAACCAACTTCAGCAGTAGTGTGGAGAGGCTTTAGTGCAGAGTTAAGATTTATGGAGTGTCCTCTGCCCATCCTCCTGTTGAGCTTGTCTTAGATTACCGTCCTCTTGCCGTGCATGACTGCTGCCTTTGTCCGCAACAGACATGCTTCATATTAAATCTGGTATTCCACTTCTTCAACTGTCACTGATCCACTTATATAACTCTCTACAAATCTCATTTCCTTCTACTCTTACACTGCTCCCTTTGTTGTTTCACCCTTTCTTGTCTAGTGACCCTATGTAGGTTGGCCAAATACTACAGGCAGAATAACAACATTCCTTCTTTTATTGTGTCAGCGTCATATATATAGTAAATCCAAATAACATTGTTATGAATGTTTTAGGACATAAAAAAAAAGAAGCAGTGGCAAATCCTTTTTCACGGTCTACAAGACTCACCCACTAAGCACTAAATGTGATTTCAACATGGTGTTGTCAATGAGCCCAGAATCTTTTTGGCTGTGTGTATGGTCTGTGCGCAAAGCTAACATTAGACATTAGAGGTTTACTCTCCTGATTAACAGCTGTAGATGTAATTTGCACTAAAGTTCACTCAGTATGTACAAGATCATGCTTAATTTTTGTCAAATACTGTACCGCTCAAAATAAGAAATAACATTTTAATTAAACTCCTGTGTGGCCTTGTTTCACCCTACAAGTCTGCAGTGTTTTTAACTGACTACTCAAGATTTATTGAAAGGAAAAATGAAAGAACACACACGTCACAATTTAAATGAGGTGGACAGAGCTGTCTAGTTTAATATAGTATGTCCATGGTGGAGGCAAGCATGCGCAAAATAGCTGTTTTTACAAACAGGATAAATGGATTAGTGTGAGTCTTGTTTCTCTGTGCGATAAGGGGTCAAGGTCAGGAGCCTTCTGGTCTCCGAGGCTAGAGGAGGAGCAGGAAAAGTCTCACCTCGTTGGGTGAAACTTCACACTCTGTCTACAGGCCAGAAGAGGGCCAGGGGCCACCGCTGAGGCTTAGACAGGACAGCTCCATTCATCACAACTGCCATTAACGTACCACCGTGGAATAGCAGTGACGTGTGTCCATCTGAATGTTTTACTGCTGATGTGTTTATGTGTAAAATCTGCAGTAAGACAGACTTGACACTGACTGCACTAGTGGTGCAAAGGTGTATCATCTATTCATTGGTCATATAGATTACATGAAAGTTGCTTTGTCTATTTATGGTTACCTCACTAGATTCTTTGGCGGCCTTCAGCGAACAAGCTCGAATGAACTAACGCCTTAAACACGTCTTTGTACACGTATAGCACGCAGTCATGAACACACTCCAGTTATCAGCATGGTGAGAACTAAATAATACGTCAAACCGACTGCCTCACAGCAACTTGCTAAATCTCTCCATACAGTATCTGTAGTTAAAGTTTGTGTGAATGTTTTCATGTTTCAGGAATGACTGTCAAATAGTCCCCGTGTAGTATTCATCTGAAGTACGAGTGCACCCCCACAGTCGTTCCAGCTTCTCTCATTAGTTGGAGCTTAAATATGAAATGACCTCATGCTTACAAAATTTCTAAAAAAGCAGGTATAAACATACCAGTGCTTTTTCCTTCCCCCTCCTCCTGCAGAGATCAAATGAGCCCATGAGGGAGAATTTAAAATTATGGGCTTCCTGAAACAGGCCAAACAGGCAGCATTACAGTCAGGCTACGTCATGAGTCAGCAGCGGGTCACCTGCTATGACCTCATCCTAAGTCTGTTTCACACAATGTAGGAGGAAGGGCTACCGTAACTGTTCACTGGTAGAGTAACTACTAATGAAAGAACAGGCTGGCACTGTTTGCATCTGTTCCTTATTTGTGTGTGTGAGTGTAGGAGGTCAACGTAGGTCAAAAAGTCTTCAAGGAAGAAATGAGAAACTAACTGGGAAACCAAAATGGTTGCCTGAACAAGACACCAAACCCATTACAAATTATCATTTTCTCTCAAATCCTTGTGCTTCTTTTACATACATATGTTTTCTTGACATGAAGTTGTTGCTTTCACTGTTTAGATTATAAAATAAATGTATCACATTGCTGAAACTACAGTTATACAGCACTAAATGAGACAGATAATCTGTCAGAAACATAAAATAAATACAAAAATTCCTCTGCCTGCTCCATTGCCTTTTAACATTTCTACTGGCCCTCCTGCCTGTGAACATAATCAAAGCCAAAGATTATCTAAAGCAGCTGTCAATCGTGTCAAAAACTGCTGTGAACTGTGGGCAAAATGTCAAACTAGGCCACGCTGATCAAATATGAATCAAGATTTTGGGACTGCATTGCCTATTTCCCAATGAGTGACCCAGCAGCCATGTTGGATACCATTAAACAGACTACCAGGCACTGTCCGTCAGCCCGGCCTGACTTTCTAATTTTACAGCTTAACGGTCACTAAAATATGTTTCTGAAAACATGTGAGGCATGAAATAGGCAATGCAGTCACAGAATCTTGATTCATATTTGATCAATACTGCCTGGTGTGACAATTTGACCGCAGTTCACGGGCACTGATTGACATGATTGACAGCCAAGAGACTCCTCGGCTCTCACAGGTTGTTACTGTACGTGCCACAGTCTGATTTTAGCGGATGCCATTAGAGGCAGTAGGAGGGGAGGAGGGACATGATGACAGCCTACTCTCTACTCCCTCTGCCTACGTTACATTTGTACATTATTATGCAGCAGATGTGTTCTGATTTCATGCTTCAATAATGACAATGTGTTGTTAGGTTTGCCACAAAAGCCACGTGGTTATGTTTCATGTTTTGGCTTCAAATGCCTGGTTTTAGTGGCATAATCTTGGTTTCAAAAGCAGCAACGTCTCAGTAAAAAACAACTGCTTTTCAAGGCACTATCCCCAGTGGTAACATGGCCACGGGTCGCTAAAAAGTCGCTGAAACGCAGCAATAATTCTCGAAAAAAACAA
Organism: Epinephelus fuscoguttatus; assembly: GCF_011397635.1. NCBI lineage: Eukaryota > Metazoa > Chordata > Actinopteri > Perciformes > Serranidae > Epinephelus > Epinephelus fuscoguttatus. The sequence continues at coordinate 40,058,185 of NC_064761.1, forward strand.
CCAGTTTCGTTGTTTCTTGGTCTCAAACAGTAGTCTGCAGAGGTCTGCACATCCCCAAGTCAGCTCATCAAATATGTCACTTTACAAACGTTGATATGATTCCTAAAAAACATACAAATGTAACATATCCATGGTTTGCAGAAACATACAATGCCAACATTTCTTCTGGCAACTGAGCTGAAAAATGAACACATCTACAATCATAAAATTACATACCATCTAGACCAGGAAAAATAAAACATAAAACTAGATTATTTGACTCTCTGGCATCTTTATGTCACTTGTGTCTGTCCACTAAGTTGGCAAACAACAGGGGCAACATCTGTCAAAAACTGTGATTACAAGGTATAGATGGTATACCGGTAACCTATGAGGAGGTAAAGAACAGGAGGGGGCACAGGGTATTTCCTGAAGGCTCAGATTACAGTGATTTGGAGCTTCTGGCTGTGGAGCAATACCCTGGAAATCCAGAGTTCTCGCGAGAGCACAATTTGAATTTGCTCAGCGAGTCATCTCAAAATCTTTCTAGATTTGGGTCTGGATTTCCAAGCTAGTGGAACAATGAATTATTCCACAATTTGATAGAGTGGTTTGGTATCCAGGAATGAACCATGTCTGTAAGAGTAGGAGGCCTTTTGTATCCTTGTGAACAAAGATGTTTGAAATTGATGCCAAAGTTGGGACAATTTAGGAAGAATTAAGACAAAGACAATTTGAAAAGTAAATATTTGAATTACACGTACATGTGGGTGTCCTTTTTGTCTTTGTGTCTGCTGCCATCTGTGATCCTGTCCGTCAATATTAGCTCAGATGGGGTTACAACGAATTCCATCATCAATCTATGGAATGTCGTCTCCTCCTGATGTTGGAGACACCGTCTTGTGTAGATTTCATGGCAAAATTCATTGGCAGCCTCTCATGTTCCAAATGTTTCCTCTGTGGTTTTGTGTATACACTTGAAACCAACAAGTTGAGGCTGCTCTTTACCATAACTGCCCATCTCTCTTCATTCAACTCCAAGTCTTGAGATGCCTTGATTGCACACCAAGCAGTTAGGGTAATGACATGGAAGAGCATCAGACGAAATGCCTAAAATAGCATGCTGAGCATGCCACAATTGGAGATGGATTTTCTCTGTCTGCATTGCAATGCACTGAAATAGTGAGAAATCAGTCATCAGGCACCCGCAGCGTGTTTGGTATTCTGCACAACCAGACCACACACCATCAATTTTGTTTAGAAATGCTCTCTTTGACAACACAAACACACACACACACAAGGGTCTAACACTGACTGCATACATTCCCTATTCTCTCATGCCAACAACTAATCTTAACCCAAAACTAGCCCCTTGAAGATGTAAAAAGAGGCCAAAATGATCTCAGCCTGAAAAAATGCACAAAGTGGTTCCCACAAGGATAAAACACACACGCATCCCAATACCAGAGATGCATCATTATGAACAGAGCATTGCATAAAACAGTGTGTGTGTGAGAGGCATGAGGATATACTGAAGAATACCAGGCACTCAGCACTGTAAGACTCTCCGGCCGAGACAAATTGTGGCTGACCACGGAAGACCGCGCCCAGCGCCCCGACCACCAGGAATGTCTCTTTCACTTGCCGTGCAAAATGCTGGCATCAGCTCAGCAACAACTTATTAGCCTGAGTGAACGAGGAGGTGAAAAGGTGTGTCAGCTGCTTGGAAACTGCATCAAAAGTGTTGTCCATTGGAAATTAAATACGCCATTTTGATTCAACCTTTTCCATACTCTTATACTCTTACACATACACATGTGTATAAATAAGTGCAGCAAACTCTAAAGGATAGGTTGTTCGGAAACAAAGGGTGAAGAGAAGTCATTAACTTTCCAGTGAATCGTGCAAAACATATATGAATATGAAAATAGGTCTAACCACCAAGAAGGACAAGAAAGATGAGACACACCTGCAGACACACATGCACAATATATAGTCAGTCATACCTAGCTGACAAACTGCTTTTATTTGCTGCATGCTAGTATTTTAGCACGAAGCTAGGCAGGTGAGAATTAGAGACATGAGTGTGAGATGTATAATTTTAGAAAGATAATAAGGATATTTGGGCATTTGTCCACAAATATTTACAGTTAGCAATGCAGATATTGCACTTAAATCGTAAATAAAACATTTTGTAATTCAGTGTAGCAGAAGCCATAAGCCTTGTATTCATTTATACTCCATACATCAGCAGCAGAGAAAGCCCTGTCATTGGGTTTCTCCTTCAGCTAATATGAGATCTCAGTACAGATGCAGATGATTAACACTTCTGGCAAATGTACTTCTTAATATGTCACCATGTGGGTATCTTTTACACTTCCAGAACTTCCAGAAGATGCTCAGTTTTGTTCTGAAACATATATCATTTGCTGCCATCTAGTGTCTACACTCAAGAGCCAACACAGGAAGTCACTGCACTTTTTATTTTTTTCCCCAACTGCAGAGACAATACTGAGAGCATGTCACTGAAGGAGCTGGCACTGCCGCAAAATACGCCATCGATCAAGCAACAAAACCTGCTGCACAAATCCCTCTGTATCTTTCTGAAACAACAGCATAAAGATCACAAACTTCCAACCTGTTTCGGGACATATGTAAACTATACACAGCTTATTACATTATAGAGGTAAAACTACTTTTCCACTTCACCTCTCTGACCTTTCCATTCATTTCCTCTGTTACATAACGTCAGTGTGGCCACAGCGTCTGCGCTCTCCTGTTTCCCTGTGGTTGAACATGCTACACACTACCTTCATATTCCCCAAGAAGGTGTGGGGAGATGTAGAGCCTGGTGACTGAAAATGCCTTGTCATTGCATTGCCTGAATTCCTGTGCCTGGCTCCTGTTGGCCTGAGGACTATTTATATGGCTGCAGAAGAGGCCCCTCATTGCCTACTGGGGAGATACACGTCCTGGGCCACTGACATTATGTCTTCTGATTACACAAACACCTAAAAACACATTGCCTGCTTAACACTTAATGTAAGTGAATGACTTTAACTCTATCAGACCCTTTGGAGGGGTCAACACTATAATCTTAGGTAAGTACATTTACTCAAGTACTGTAGCCTACTTAAGTATAACTTTGAGGTTTACTTGATACGTACTTACTTTGAGGTGTTGAGTATTTCTATTTTATGCTACTTTATTTTGTACTTCATTGCATTTGGAAGCCAATATTCAGGGTGTCACAGGTCCTTAAAACGTCTTACACATGTCTTGTTACAATATTAAGGCCTTAAAGTCAATCAATAGTCTTAAATTTGAATTTGTAAGGTCTTAACTACCACAAACATTTAACCTAATTTAATTTATCCATTTTTTAATTTCTTTTTGTGAAAATGAGTGAGGCCTTTCTATGTAAAAGTCCACACTTCTGACCTTGCAAATCTTTAAAAAACTATAATACTGTCATTTTATTTCATACTTGAGCTTACCTGCTGGCAAAATGTAGATTTATTCCCACATAACAATTACCTCTCCACAAGACCACATATATGCTACCTGCCCGCAACGCTTACCTGCGATGCTTAAATAAGTAAAACACGATTTGTCGAAAAATCTGTCCTAAATTTGGTAAAATGTGTCTTGAATGGGTTTTTAAATAGCATTAAATTTAACTGTCTGATACCTGTTGACACCCTGATACTGTACTTTTTACTTTTTACTCCACTACATTTATTTTAAAACATGAGTGACTAGTTACTTTGCAGATTCAAATAATTTACTAGCTTCACATTTACTAGCTGTAACATTAAAGTGATGAACACAATAATCCATTAATATTATCATCCAGTGATATATAATATTCTGGGCCTACTCTGCAGTATACTTATAAATAGTTTCAGTATTTATAAGTATAGTTTTGTGCTAATACTTTTGCAATATTACTTATGTAAGATTTTGAATGCAGGATTTTTAATTTTAACAGCATCTTTACGCTGTGGTGTTCTGCATAAGTAAAATATCTGAGTACTCCTTCTGTCACTGGGTAAGAAGTCCTCATTTTTCAAAAGACATCAAACACATCAGGCTGACGTATAGTGAAATGCATCTAAATTGATGCACAAGACATCCAAACCTTAACGGCATATTGACTTAAGATAATAGTGATTTAATAAAGCGCTGCAATAAGAAGGAATTATTCTGAATATGAGGGTTTAAAAGTTTAAAGGTGATCAATATGGACATTATGGCCCAGGATCACTGAAACTATCACCTGCAGAAAGACTGTCCTTCATCACATGAAATCGTCACATTTAAAATAGACTGCAACTTTAATTAGCATAGGTATGTCCCTATAGTAAACAGCAAGCATGTTGACTGAGCTGTAAGAGATCTATATATGTAGGTATCTACATATCTAGAAACAAGAGAGGAGTGTATTTTTAGGTAACCAGGAGCAAGGGGTGCTGTCCGCTCAAACGAAATAACAGTTCACCCAGGCATAAATTAGACAAGCGTCCCTGCTTAAACTGGCACAGGTACCAATGGACACAGAGTGGAAGTCCCCTCAAACTTGAAACCAGGTGTCCTGCTTGTCAACACATGGGTAACTCTCACCTCCTGGCCGCCTCCCATCAGACTCACCTTATCTCTAATGGCCCAGGCCAGCGAGGCTGAATCCTGATGCCTGGTCTGGTCAACATCACTGACACAGTGATATAAAGGTCTGTTCATGTGCTGTGTGTCAGCGCATTTTTGGATCATGTTCATCCAATATCTTGAATATTAGCGCTGAAGTTTGTACTAATGTTACCTGACCTGTGTGTGACTTTACTTCAGCAGGTAAACAAATTACTGTCTTTACAGAAAACAGTGTTTCTTAAAGTATCATTATACTTAAATTACAAAAAGACAGATATTTTCATTTACCTAGTTGTATAGCCGTGCAGGCAGTTGAGGCAGTAGTTTGAGCTATCTGCCTCCACCTGAATACAATGAAGGTAAATTGAATTTTGTCTGTGGTGTTTTCAGCATTGGAAAATTACAGTCCCTATGAAAACTGTCATTCTGTGGATTTATCACAGTAACAACTGTGCTGTTTCTGTTAATGTCAATGTTTGTTTTAAATTGATTTTTAATGCAGTCAGCACCAAAAATTATATATTATTATTATTATTATTATTATTATTATTATCATCATCTATTATTACATAGTATTTTACTGCTTAATGAAACTGGGCTGTCTATACTGTAGAGAGACAAAAATATTTTTGAATTTGTTGCTACGTGACCAGAGAAAACAGAGAAAAGGGCAGTGGTGTTTGCTTTTGCTTAAGAGGTAGAAAACCTACAACTACCAGAATGCACTGGGCTGCACCAGACCAATAAATGCTCCAGCTGGTGGGTGACATAAATGCAAGCTTAGTGTTTATCCACTGAAAACAAAATGGCTGCCATCTGGTAACAAATGTTGTGGAAATACAATTAAACGGTAATCTAAAACATGTTTCTGAAGACATTTAAGGCCAGAAATAGGCAACGATCAGCTGCTTAGTTGTACCGTTTCATCTCAGTTTTTTCAGACTCTGTTTTTAAAATATAAGAAACAGTCTGGCTTTAATTTTAAGTTTTTGTATTACAGCCAAACAGTGTGCTAAAATATGTTTCTCTAGACATTATAGGCAATAAATAGGCAAAAGAGTAACAGAATCTTGGTGTATATTTGATCAGCATTACCATTTGTTCTGAGTTTGGTCTGACTCTCAAGATCCGCTTCTATACTCTTTGTGTCGGGTAGTTGCACGCAAATGAAAATGTGGAAGTAAAATCTGTAGTTCGAGCAACAGTCCTGAAGTCAGTGAAAATTGAGCTGGGAGATCTCAGCACTGGTAAGATGGAGGAAGGTTTACTAAAGTTAATTTACACGTACTACCTATATTGTTACGATACAAAGCTGGTTGAAAATTGTTGAAGTATCACTTTAAGTTCCATTTTCCTACACTGTACTGGGGTGGGTGTGGATCTCTCAACAGATACTGCTATGAGTAGGAGAGAGCAGAGGTAGATCATCAGAAATTAATGAATATATAAACAGAACAAAATGGATCAGTCACGCTGACACTGTTTTATGTAGTTAAGGAAAGAATTCTGATATACATTTTATTTTATTTCTTTCCCAGTTTATGGAATAATAAGAAATGAATCTGTTTGTTCTGCAAAACAGAATTTGAAACATGTGATATGAGTTAAATTTCCACAAAAATACAGAGTGTAGAGTGCGTGTCAAATCCAACCCGAAGAAGTCATATGTTTCAGATCAAAGTGTAAACCGCTCACACCAACATGGGCGAGCAGCTCTTAAAGTGCTCAGGAAAAGGTATATTTAGCATCTTCAGTTCCATGATCACTCTGCAAACATCTGCTGAGGAACACTGTGTGATTCCACTTAAAGCTCAGATTAAAACAGTTACTTAATGGACGTTGTAATGAGATCAAACCTTACCTGACGAGCGGCAGGGGGTTTCCTATGACTCTACATTCCAGACGAATAGGGCTTCCCTCTGCCACCTCCTGACTCTTCAGCTTCTGGAGGAAGCAGGGTGGAGACAGCGGTCCATGTGTGGTTGGAGTTCCAGAGTTTTGGTACTTTCCAGAAGCTGCCACTTCCGTCAAGCCTCCAGGTTGATGCTCCAGACTTGTGGCTGACTGGCTGTACTGCGTCTCCTCTTGCTGGCCTGGAGGCAGAGAAGGAGCAGAGACTGAGCCCTGGGGGACTGGTCGCTTACTCCTTGGAGTCAGATAGCCACTATCAGGAGAGGAGGAGTCCTCCTCCACCTGCTGCTCCAAACGAGCAGAACCTTTAAAGATGGATGACAGCTCCTCGATGAACGTGGCGGCTCGGCTACAGAACTCTGTGGCAGAAGCTGCCCGATCATTCAGCTCCAGGCCTTCGTGAACCAGCCTGGGTTTATCCTGCTTATAAACCGGCAGGATGGGTTTGTGGCGGACGACCTTCTCAGCAGAGGCAGGAGCCTCACTGGACGCCTGTACTGGTTTGCTGATGGCCACATTCTGGCTGGAAGAGACTTCAACTGCTGCACTGTCATCTGGGCAGGGGGCTTTGGTCTGGTGCTGCAGGTTTGGGCTTGTGGTGAGGTTTTCAGTAGTCTGGGGGGGCACAGGAGGGGAGGGGAGAGCCTGCTCCTGGGATGTAGGATTAGAGGGGCCTGGATCTTCAGATTCAAATGTGTCACCAATGGCCTCCAGGGCCAGGTCCAGGCTACGATGAATCTCCTCTGCACTCAAGAAGGCAGTAAGATCTGCAAAGTCCCCATCTCCAGAATCCAGCTCTGTCACTGAGTCCAAGTAGAGTTCCCCATCAGAGGAAGCCTCAGAAAACACCCCCCCATCGCCCTCCAAAGTCCCGCCTCCTGCCGGGTCCTTCAGCAGCAGAGAGATGGGGAGTGGCTGATTCCAACTCCCGTCCTGCATCCTGAAATACACATCGACTGTCGTTAACCACCGAATGACACCCACTTACACGCTGTAGACAGCACAGTTTATACTGTACATGAGATAATTATCATTAGAAAGGGAAATGACAAACAGTTACAAGAGGAGTCAAGCTTAAAATATAGACTTCACAACACTCTGGCAGCCATAGCTGGCAGGATGACTCAGGCCAGTGTTGTCTGGACACAGTTGGTGGGTATTAGCAGAGGCCTGCACTGAGGTCATAGTGAACATGACTGGCATTTCTTACTCGCTCTGCTTCTGTCAGGACATTTTACCCCATCACTCTGTTCTTTGCTGTACTTATCTCACATGTTTTACTCCACATTATCAGAGATTATTGAACAACCTCCCTGAGGAGATCAGACCTTGTTTAAATCCCCCTGAAAAACACATTTTATATAAGATAGCTTTCACAGGGTTTGTGGCCTGAACTCACTTTTCCCTGTAAGTCACCTCTTAAAACCTATTTTTATACAAAAGTATTCTCTTAACCTTAAATTATTTAATAATTATTTTATCTTATTTTGTTTGATTTTACTAATTTTTCTGTCTGTCACATGCAACTCTTTTCACAGACGGGGATTGAATGAGGAACCCTCTTGCTGTGAGTGTTAACCACTATACCACTGTGCCGCCCTTGACAGTTACAGTTGAAGATAAAAATTATTTTCATTCTTGATGGATCCAGTGGTTGTTTTTTTCAATAAAAAACCCTATATCTATATATACTGATATATGACATATTAGTCAACTATTTAAACAGTCACTGATTAATTTTCTGTCAGTCAACTAATCAATTAATCGACCTACCCTTTGAGCTTGGATGTAAATACTGACACCGCTGGCAGACTGGAGCTACAGTTGCATCAACCAGTGGGTGTTAAAGCAAAAGGCCGTGCCCAATAATATTCAGGATATATAACTATATATAGTTTTCTGTTCTTTCTCTGAACATGTAAAATCACCTGAATGTCCACATATTCACACCATGAATCAATAACATTTTCCAAACCTTTAAATCCCTCCTAAAAATACATTTTTCATTAGTTAGCTTTCACAGGGTTTGTGATCTGAATTCACTTTTATCTGTAAGTCACTTCGTAACACCTATTTTTATACAAAAGCATTTTCTTTTTTTTTTTAAAGATATTTTTTGGGGCATGTTTGCCTTTAATGCACAGGACAGGTAAGCGTGAAAGGGGGGGAGAGAGAAGGGATGACATGCAGCAAAGGGCCACAGGCTGGATTCGAGCCTGTGCCGCTGCCTGGGGCGCCTGCTCTACCACTAAGCCACCGATGCCCCACAAAAGCATTTTCTTAACCTTTTAAAATTTTTTTTACTCTGTACAGCTACTTTAAAACAATGTTAAAAAATTTTGTAACTTTATTTTGAAAAGTGCTATATAAATAACATTATTATTATTATTATTATTATTATTATGGTTGTTTGACAGTTATGGTTGAAAACATATATATTTTTTTTTTATTATTGAAGGGTCCAATGGTTGTTTTTTGGATAATCAATTGATTGACTTTTCCTTTAAGCTTGTTGGATGTGATATTCTGACTTTACGACAGTAGGGAGTCACCACTATTTTTTCCATCTCTCGTTTACCAGGCCGGTAGATCTCAATGAATTAGTCTTTTTTGGTGCTCATGGTTTCAGTAAAATGATCTGAATGACTGAATTGTGAAGAATCTAACCGAGCTAAAGATGTGTAACTTCTCAGTATGATTAAAGTTCAAACATTTATATGTGTATGCACAATCTAAGCAGCTTACACATGTTAGCGAATGTGGGTATCCAACAAGCTGGTTACATCCAAAGAATTTCCATAAAAATGAACTGCCTGGCAACCACACCAGGTATCTGATCGAGACAGGCCTTTATTTATCTAAATGTGTAGCCACACCGTGGTAGTAAATGGGACTGGTGCTAAATCAGGACTAGGCTGTTAATTGAAGTTTCCGGTATATATAGTTTTCTGTTAATTCTTCTAACATGTAAAATCACATGAGTGTTCATATGCTCATATCATGACTCTATAACATTTTCCAAACTAGGGGGACGCCATTTTGTAAACAGTTGTAGGAGGGTTTTTTCACAGAGGCCAAGAGCATCGTTCACCATAATCCAGAATAAATGTGCACAAAAACACACACCGTATGTACTATATACATCTAAGCCACCTGATGCACCCTTACGTATTACTTTACACATGCTATGCTGCTGTCACTTTTTGTCTCAGATGTGTAAAAGGTCACATGCAGTTCAAAATGTTTCTTCAGCTCTGATCTCTCGAGACGTTGACGCTAGATGTATAGCATGTTGTGAGGCTGTTGGTGCAGACACACGCATGACGCAGTGTGACACTCGGAGCCTCATGGCGTCCTGAAGACCAGCTGTTGTTATTTTTAATCCCCTGGGCTATGTTTCACAGCAGCAGCACAACCCTACCCACCCTGATCTGAGGAGAGAGGTCCTTGAAACTCAGTGGCTACCTTCAGACACACACAGGTACAGCTGGGCACACACACACGTACGCTGACAGCCACTGGGTAAAAGCATTAAGACAACCGTCTGTCATGTGAAGAGAACAATAACAACAGTGCAGTGCTTATTAAATATGAATGTGGAAAATTTTAAACACTGCGACTGATTGACAGAATGTTAACAACTGTCGGTGATGTCAGAGTTTCCATTAACCCCTTTTCTCTCTAGGATTTCATAAGCCTTATTACATTTACTAAAACATCTCTTATAAGTATTTTCACTGCATTTGTAACATTTAATACACATAAATAGTTTTAAATGACAGAGTCAACATGAGAGAACGCTCGAATTTGACTGACACTGCACATAAACACTACTTTTAAAACAGCTCTAAATGATTTAGGTCATGCTATTCATAAACAATCAAGCACCAAGCCATAAAATGCTGAAAGTATCAACAATAAGAGAGTAAAACGTACCTTAAAGTGGGCTATTTGTCCAAACGCTCCCTCCTGGTTTCGTGGTTCCAGGTTTGTTCTGTTTATTGAGTAAGAATGAGCCAAAAAGAAGCGTCTCTTTCCAGAAGAGCAGCCTTATTGGTCAGACTGTCAGCAGGATCTCTCAGGTTCAGGGTCCAATTGCGTACTGCCTCTGCAGTGGCCTGCTGTCCCATCTGTCCCGGTCCCTAACTGCTCACTGTGTGGGGCTATATTTGGCCCGTGGCTCGGGTTTCACAGCCAGAATATTGGCAAGGAGAGAGAGTGTTAAGGTTGTGTGTGGGAACAGACGGTAGTGGTGACATTTTTACAGAACAAATCTTCATTAATCAAACACAGCAAACAGAAAATAGTGCAGCCTGTTGTAATATTTGACACCACACACCCACCATATGTACCTATAAGCCTGTACAGTTGGGTTCATGCAATATTCAGAAGCTCTCGATGCGCACTGGCCACTGTTAAAACCACAGATTTCATTAATGACGAGAGATCAAACATCCTGCTGAATATGTCAGTATGGTTTGTCTGGTGAAGACATCTAATGTGACACAGTGAAGTGACAGCAGCTTGTCAGTGTGGCCAACGTGTCCAGCTGAGTGGACGCAATGACCCCAGACCACCCACTTATCTGTCTTACCTGTGAGTGAGTTATCTTAGAATGGGTTCGGGAGGATTTAGCAAAGACACGTGCTGACATGAAGGTTCAGCACTGGGTTTGGTTATGGTCAATACAGCTTTCATGGACTAATATTCAAATAAGGCGCAGATCCACTGTACTTTAAAGGTTCAGTGTGGAGGATTTAGTGGCATCTAGCGGTAAAGACACAGAGCTGAAACTTCGCCCGTGTCCTTCGAGAAAACCAATGTGAAAGCACAAAAATGCAAAAAAACCACATCTTCCAAACTTCAGTCTGAAACACCTCGGATACTACGATTGACAGCACAGCAACGAGAAGCTCCAGGACATAAACCCCATCAAAGGTGAGACCTTAGCGGCCGCGGCCAAACAACCAAAACTGGATTTAAATCATGGACACGTAGCAGAACACTTTGCTTTCCTTTTGTCTGCATTTATAGACATTTTCTGAAAGCTTATGGATATGAACAAAATGGAGCACCACTGGCGATCACTGGGGTAATGTAGCATAGCTCAAGCAAGATAGATCGTAGGACAAAAACATTTTTAAAATGATGGAACAGAATAATTTGGTAATATAGTTAAAAGAATTCTCCGTCCACATGTCGCAATGTATTTAATGGCTTAAGAGACCACTGCTGTGGACAACACGTTACATTATAATGACCTCCTCCACAGTAACCATGTTTGTTGTTGTCAGAAACCTTTGAGTCTGCCCTCTAGTGCCATCTACTGGATGTATCTATACCAACATGAGGGAGGCATGGACGATCACGAAGTTTGAAATGAACGTGTCTATTTCTGTATGTAAAACGACTATAAATGAGGCTTTAGAGAAGAAATATATATGTTTTAATTTGAGTTGAACTGTCCCTTTAAACTCTCTGAGTTACATCAGACTAAAGTGAAAACAGTGGGTTAGAAGGGCACGTCAGTGAGGGCCGTGCAGCCTCACTTGGTCTATTTCGAGGCCACTATCACATTTTGTGCTCTCAGAGCTATTCTGGTTCTTCATCAATCTACTGATTACAGTTAAGTGCCAGTGATAAGTCTGGAAGGAATTTCCACTGTAATATCTGTCTACTGCACACACACACACACACACACACGTACCAGCCAATCTAAAATTCAACTTCCTCGTCACTATACCCAAATTATTAATAACTGATACTCAGGTATCACTTAAAAATATCTGCATTATTCAGTGGTGACTTTTATAAAATACAGACTTGTATCTGTGCTGTGATCTAAATAGTATTGGAACATTTCCAGCACTAATTTACACTGTATGCGCTCACTACAACACCATCCCTTACGTCACAGATTAGTATTTATCTACAGTGTTTAAAAATATTACTGAGTGCCACAGAGACTTTTTTCTCATATTAGGCCTGTATTGCCTGCATGGCCAGACACAGTTCTTGTCTTGACACATAATAGGTGAATTTAGAGGAAAATAGTCTAGCTGAAATCTTATTAGTATGTCATGTCAAAGACTCATTAAGTTCCCGTTTTTTTTTTTTTTTATTGGCACCCAATAACAAATTATCTTGGATTGAAAGAACTGCTGCACAAAAACAGAAATGCCACAAAGGAAAATAAATATATTAAAGACACTTACACACTTCACACACAAAAAATAAAAATAAAATAAAATAAAATAAAAAACGCACAAGCTATTAGTAGCCAACTAAATATATAAAGCTAGTTGCAAACTGTTATGTTTTAAAGTTTTATTCTCAGTCTCACCACCGGTAGCATTATGTCTGCTTTGATACGTCTAAATAAACTTCATAATCTGTATTAATATCGACACTGTTACCGCCTAAAAATGTGTAATTTTGTGATCACTGTTTGTGCGCGTCTTACCCATTAGTGCATCATTGCTAGCTTCATTAATTTACGTGCTGCACTTCCTCACTGTGTCCACTAGAGGGCAGTGAACTTTGAATGCTTCAATGACTTGTGTGTTTAAAATAACGTTTTTAGTAAAAAAGCTAAATAGCGGTTTGATTACAAAGTGTTAATTATCATGACAGATAAATGTTGAGTTATAGTCTCTAACTGTGAGCACTAGAAAATGATTAAAACAATGTTTTTCATGAGTATTTCCCGTCTATTCAGTCATGTCTGATTTGTTTGGTGTGGTCACTGTATTTTGAAAGTATTCACCGGAAGTTGTTCTAAGCTGTCAGGTAAGTATTGACGTTAACTTAACTAATTTGAAGTGCTGCAGTTCCTCACTTTGTCCACTGGAAGGCAGTAAACATCCACATTTACTGTAATCTCCACTTAGCACTGTACTGTAAAAACAAGCTAACTCAGCTAGCAAAATGAATGTAGACCATAGCCTGCACATGATTAGGGCTGCAACTAACGATTATTTTCATTGTCGACTAATCTGTCGATTATTTCTTCGATTAGTCGGCTAATCATTTCATCGAAAAATGTGTTAAAATGTTGAAAAATGTCGGTCTGTCTCTCCCAAACCCCAAAATTATGTCATAAAGTCTTGTTTCGTACACATGCCAAAGGGTTTTAGTTCACCGTCACGGGACAGTGTGTAAAGCTGCCAATATTTGAACGGAAGAAGCTGCAGTAAGACTATTTTGGATACTTTTATAGTACTTTTCTATGGAACATAACTCAAACCGATTAGTCGACTACTAAAATAGTCACCGATTATTTTAATAGTCGATTAGTCATCGATTAGTCGACTAATCGTTGCAGCCCTACACGATACCTCTAACATTGCACAGTTAGCATTAGTAAATAAATATAGATGTTGTAGTCACATGCAAAACTACAAAAAACCCTGTCTTCTTGTTGTTATTGTTATAATCATGAGACTAATTGTTATTATTTACCTTTATACAGTCTAATAGTTATCCAGTTCCGGTGCACTCAGCCACTTCCCCACTACATTGTGTTTTTGTCCCTCGGTTCGCTCTGAATGTCTCCACGGGGGACTTCATGTCTGCTTTGATGCATCTAAATAACCTTCATTATCTGAATTATTAACACTGTTGCCGCCTCAAAATGTTACAATTTTACTGTCACTCCTATTTGTCAATTTCATCTATTTTATTTTGAAAATATTCAGCGGAAAAGCTAATATGGAGCTTTGTGTGCACTGTCGCTAGCTTGATGAGTGTATGTGCTGCACTTTCTCACTGTGACCACTAGAGGGCAGTGATCACTTGTGATTTAAAATGCACACAATTAAATATGACATGAAATATGTATACATTGACAAGAATACTAGAATAACTTCTCCAGTTATTCTGTTGTTTAAAAAATATGTTCTTATTGATCACAACGTATTCATTATTGATACAGATACTATTAGCACAAGTGGTAACTTTAATACAAATAGCTTTCATGATAATGCTAAACAATACTGATAATCAGTGTTAATATTTGTAATATTTCCACACAGAAATGTCTCATTTTGACCACTAGAGAATAATTTACATGATGTTTGTCATAATTATTTCTGTTATGTTTGTGTCATATCCAATTGCTTCAGTTTGGTCATTATATTTTGAAATTATTCACTGGAAGTTGTCCTACACTGTCTCATAACTATTGACGTTAACTAATTTGACGTGCTGCAGTTTCTCACTTGGCCATTCGAGGGCAGTAAACATCCATGTTCACTGTCATCTCCAGGTCAACTTTCATCTCCAACTAGCGTTTAGCAAAACAAAAATTACATGAAATATGACATACATGAGGATGACGTCTCTGGTTATTTTGTTGAGTAAAACGATGAAGTTATTTTATATAATATGTTCACACAGAGCAATGGTGAGTGTTATCTAAATGATTCACGTTGGTCACTTTATTTTGAAACTATTAACTGGAGGTTGTCTTACCCTGTCATTTAAGTATTATCGTTTACTTTATTAATTTGAAGTGCTGCAGTTTCCCATTTTGACCGCTGGAGGGCAGTGTACACCCATGCATGTTCACTGTCATCCAATAAGCGTTTAACACAACTAAAATTAAATAAAATATGAAATGAGATATAAATACAGGGACAGGAATGATAATTAAAATGACCTCCATTAATTTTGTTGTATTTTTGTTGTTGTTTGTAATGCAAAACAAATATATAATCAGTATTGATGCTGAAATGTTGAGTTGTAGTCTCTACATGTGACCACTAAAGAATAACCTACATGATGTTTGTTGTTGTTGTTATTTTGGTCCTGTCACTGTGATGTCTGATTACTTTAGCTGGTCAATATGTTTTAAAAGTATTTACCAGAAGTCATCATACGCTATCATATATGTATTTACTTGGCTTAACCAGTGCCGTAGAATATAACATCCATCTATTCAAAGGCTCTGGTTGGGGCAAGCCCTCCTGAACACATAGAGATTGCATTGGAGTGCCTGCATTTAGGGGAAAAAAAAGCCTTTTACATTAAAGTCTATGAGAGTGGATCGGGGTGAAGACGAGCTGCTGAAGTTCAAACTGAGCATCAGAATGATGAAGGTGATTTAAGTGACTTTGAATGTGTGGTTGTTGGTGCCAGATGGGCTGGTCTGAGTATTTACTGGGATTTTCACCACAACCATCTCTAGGGTTAGGGTTAGGGGTTAGGGCATGTAGGTAGGCTCCAGGTGATGAGAATCAGCTGTGTGGAATGTGGAGGCACAGTTCTTGACCGTGTTGTGGAAGCATGTTGAAAAGCATCAAGTTTGTAGCTTGTTAAAACTGAATTGCTGAATGTATACTGATTACATATGGACAATGCTGTCGCCCGTCTTTGTTGTGGTGAGCATGTTGTTTTAAGAATAAATGGATCGCAAAATCCAAAGAGACAAAGACCACTGGACATTGGTTTATTGCAGCTCAGAACATGCGTCCAGAAGAAGTTCACCTATTCACACCTCAGTGGCTTGTCAAGACATTTTGTTCTGGTTAAAAATTCACTAGGAAAACATGTAATGGTTCCCAAAGTTGCCAGAACTACAACATAAACAACACCTAGACATGAAGACAGAAGAGTTTAGAAAGTATATCCATACAAAAAAAAAAAACACCCCAAAAGAACAAAGGCTGCAGTATGTTGCAGCTAGGAATGAATTAGCTAATAGGTTTTGAAAAAAAGAAACCGTACAGTAAAGTGCTACTGAGTTTCTGGAGGAAAAAGTGTAATGGTTCCCAAAGTTGCCAGAACTCTGATTTATTATTGAGATCATGAGTCAGTTTCTCCAGAGGACGCACAGCTGATATCTGTGATAACCACATGCCAACCGTGGGGACCTGTGGGGCAGACCATCGCAGCAAGATGCATGAGAGGTCATTTTTACCCCCAAATTCCAAACTATATAATCTCTCATAATAAATACCAAATAGAGAGAGTAATGCATTTATGATGTTAGGATAAGTTTTCAATTCAATTCAGTGACACAGAAATGTAACTTTCAACAAGTTTAATTTAACATTTTCTCAATATTTTTGATCAGCACACAAAACAAACGCTAATTATTTCAACAAACAGAGCTCAGAACACGAATATAACAATTGATTACATTTGAATCTGTGAATGAATTCTCTCCCGGAGTTTACCTTTTGGCAGAGACAGTGATAGTTGCCTAGCAACCAAGATGGATCTGCCGCGGCACAATAAATTGATCAATTTATCATATGACCTCCTGTGGCCAAAATAGGTAGAAATGATCACATTTTTAATGCCTTTTGTCCAATTTGCTTAAATGACGGTTTAAATAAAAATACAGACAATTTTAGGAAAAGTCAGGAACCAGCAGCACTGTAACTTTTAATTCAATAAAGCTCTATGACAGGGCTATTCAATTTCATTTTCAGCTGGGCTGGATTTTAAAACCAGATAATGGCCTACATATATATAGCCTATAAGCATATACACACACGCACGCACATTCAGAAACAGAATAAAAAAGAGCCATCACTGCACAGAAGCATAATAAGTAACATTAACAGTATCTAATAACACACTCTATCTCTCTACCAGCATCTCCCTCTCTCCCTCTGCTCCACACATGTGCACACCTCACCTCCTGATGCTTTCCTTATAGGTCAGTTACACAGGATATAGTTTTATACAGTCCGTGGCAGCAACAGTCATGTTTACAACAACAAAGTCACTATATAAACTCAATAATGTCTCAGTGGAAACAAATCTAACATGTCAATAAAATAAATATTCCCTCTGACATCACAATACTGAGTGAAGAAAGCAGGGGTGGACAGGGACAAAAATTCTGCCCTGGCATTTTCTGTCCAGACCAGCCCACTACATTATCAGCGGACACCACGTAGAAGTCCACAAATCTGGGCAGAAAGTTAGAGAGGAAGTCTACGCAGCCAAAACAGCATGCCACCTTGACAGATTTTGACAACTAGTTGAACATGTTTGTATGTAATGACTCAAGCAACTAAATGAGGACTATTAGATTTATAGGGAATGACTATTCAGCATTCATAAGTATAGTTCATTTTGACTGACATGACATAAGCAAATGATAATGTTATAAAACAGCAGAGAATTGTATGAAAGCAATTGATGCATGTCCAAAAGTATTTGTAATTTGTTAGAAGGAATGAGAAACTGCTGCTATGATGTGCACAAATGACTCAATGTTGTGGAGGTTGAACTAACAGTTATGAGACTTTTAATTCTGATCAGAGAAATGCACCAAAACAACTGAGAAAAAATACAATATTTGAGAGCTGTAAAATAGCCTGAGCACTTTTACTGAAGTCTCAAATTGGACAATTTCTGACAATAACCATCCTTTCCTATCCTATCTCTCCTCGTCTTGTACTCCAGATCAAAATATGTATACGTTTATAAACATTTTCTGTGCAGCTATTATACTTTTAATGTATTTGCAAACCTAATGCTTTAGTCTTTAAATCCAAACAGCACATGTTTTCCTCCTGTTTTATGTAACTGGATACTTTACTGAATGGCTGTAAATGTATTTTCTCCATTAAAAAGAGTAAGAACAGACTCAATACTACATTCTGCTCTCAGAAAGCTTCATGGGCCATTTTGCTGGTAAAGCATTGCATGAAGAAATGACTGCTTGACTTTATCAATAAAGGTAACATCACATTCACTATAAAAACGGTTTTTTTTACTTTGTTTTGGACATGTCTCAAAAATATAGCCAAGCCAGCCCCAGGCTAACGTTACTTACCATGTCTGCCTCCACTCGCTCATCATCGGTCACGGACAAGATCACCACCGGCTCCCGCTGCTGAGTCTGACCCGGCCCCCTCGCTCGTCTCCCGGCGCAGCACCTGCTGCTGCTGGGGTGGTGACAACGGCGCCAAATAGGTCCGTCAATTTTGCACACTTAGCAGCCTCCACCTCGAGAGATTTTAGCTTTTTAGTCCTCTGTTTCTCAGCGCCACCCGGGCGTTTTTTCTTCCTGTCCATTTTCGTCGTCTTTCTGGTACTGCGCTAGTAGCGTAGCAAGCTAAGTTAGCCAACAGCCTATGAGGTCCCGCCCCACCCTGGCTCCTCTGTAGCCAATGATGAGTGGCTGGCCGGCCCAAATGGAGTAGTCTGGCCAAAGATACTGTATATATATATATATATATATATATATATATATATATATATATGGTTTATCTACTGTTTTTGGTCTGGCATAGACATATATACGTATATATATATATATATATATGTATGTATATATTGTGTCTATGTAGTCTAGGGCCGTTAGTGGCCGTTTTGGTAAGGAAACGGAACCTTGGCGAGTGAGACAGGATACGGAATTCGATGGATGTGCCTTTCCGTAAAAATAAAAGCACCAAGCCAATAAAAATGCGGTGAAACTTTTAATTTAAAGAATATAATTTACAAGAAAAGCCCCAAGCCATTAAGTTAATCGATTTTCTTGCATCCCTCATCACCCCAAATCGATGGTGCGCCAGAATTTAAAGTTTTACTATGGTGAACACTTTTAGTTTGGTGAATTTGGTGAATACCGCATCCGCTCCCTAGACCGGAACCAGAATCCAGACAAAATTCAGAGAGAATAGCCGCCAGGTGACGCGAGGCTACAATTGGAGGGAGTTTAGAAAAAAAAGAAACTCGCACCGGCCCAGATAGGCCGTCTGACAGGCCATGCCAAAATAATAATTAAAAAAAAAAAAACAAAAAAACGTAGCGGACCGGACCGGCCCACATTGGGTCAACGGCCCACCGGGATGATGCCCGGTATGCCAGGTGGCCAGTCCACCCCTGGAAGAAAGTCACGTTATCTAAACATGAAGAACACAGACATCAGTATCAGTCATTCATCCTGCTCTCTGTCCCTCCTCTACTGAGGACACTCACTGTCTGCAGGTCGCTGCCTCAGGTGCATCTTCAGATAAAGTGTTAGCCTACATTTAGTTTGTCTAAAACACTTTATTAGCCTCGCGAGCGCGATGTGCTTGTGTCGACCGCGATCACGAATCATAATAGCGGTGAATGAGAGACTGCGGACAGAGCGGATTGAAATATGGCTTTCTACATGCTGATCACATGTATTGATAAAGTATTGCCTTTTTATTGGCAGAGGTCTTATTGCTCTTACTCACAGTAACAAGCGCAGTTGTCAGCTAGAGTGATCTTGAAGTTATATTCCCATCATCTGCACCGCGGCCTCTCTGTTGATGTGTGTGTGTGTGTGTGTGTGTGTGTGTGTGTGTGTGTGTGTGCTGTAGGGAGGAGGTCAGCCCTGACGTGCAGACAGGCAGCAGGAGAGAGGCTGCTTCATGATGATACATGAAACCAAACTTTAAAAAGTAACGATAAGAGCCGATGCCGTCGGAGCTTATTATTGTTACGGTCTTGATTGAATTTGCCTCGGGCCGTTTAATACCGGGTCTCGGTACCGATCCCTCAGCCTCAGCCGGCTTCTCTTTTATTGATTCCTACAGTTATCACCACTTAGCTTAGTATGAAATGAATGAATTCTCTCCCGGACTTTAACTTTTGACAGAGACAATGATAGTTGCCTAGCAACCAAGATGATAAATTTATCAATTTATCAGCGGCATAATCCGTGCAATCATTATGACCGCCTGTGGCCGAAGTAGGTAGCCTAGAAATCATCACATTTTTAATGCCTTTTGTCACATTTGCTTAAATGACGTTTTAAATAGGCCTAAATAGGACAGGCTAAAGACGTTTTTAGGGAAAGTCAGGAACCAGCAGCACTGTAACTTTTAATTCAATAAAGTTCTTTGACATAGAAATTTGAAAACGGTCAAAATGCCTGTCATGACCGTGCCACACAGCGTTCCTCCGGTGCTTAGCAACGGTTGCTAAGCTGCAGTCGCTCTGGGGGAGGGGCTAGCGTATGGGTTATTCGTTGACGTCACCGTTTGGAACGTTGATATGGCTTTGGTGCCTTTGTGACATCACGATGCACATTTTGCGAGTTAGTAAGTAAGAGTCGATTCTTCTGAACTCAGACTACAGTTGCAGACCGCACCTTGACTCTTTTAAATCGAGACGTTTGGAAGAAATAACTCAGCATGACACCATCAACACAGTCATCTCAGCTGGGAGTGGACCAAGTTCTTCCATTTGCAGAGAGATTGTTCGAGCAGCTGTCAGGAGAGCAGCTCCAAAAGCTAAGGGATGGGAAACCTGATGAGGCCACCAGAGATATGTTGGCGGAGCTGCTGATGGATCTGATGGGGTACCTGAAGGACTCCCTGACAAATGTGGACGAGAATCAAATGGTCACTGAAGAGAGCGTTGCGTCCACACTGGGCAATGTAGTCCCTGAGGCTTTTGCTCAGGCTCTGGGCGTCAGCGATCAGGAGCCAGGTGTCAGCTCTGAGACTCTAACCAAGATGATGTCTGAGGAGATTGCCAAGAGCATCAGCTCCTCCACCCGCACCAAGTGGGACACTCTGAGACTGACTGACATGATGGAACATGCTTGCAGCATGATAACATCATTCATGGGCAACGTCAGTTTATGTTGCAGAACAAGACGTGCAGATCTGGAGGCTGATGACAATGACAGCTTCGACTTAACGTCTACACCGATAGAGAGCTCGGTGAAAACATCATTCATGGGCAACGTCAGTTTATGTTGCAGAAGAAGACGTGCATATCTGGAGGCTGATGACAATGACAGCTTCGACTTAACGTCTACACCGATAGAGAGCTCGGTGAAAACATCATTCATGGGCAACGCCAGTTTATGTTGCAGAAAAAGACGTGCAGATCTGGAGGCTGATGACAATGACAGCTTCGACTTAACGTCTACACCGATAGAGAGCTCGGTGAAAACATCATTCATGGGCAACGCCAGTTTATGTTGCAGAAGAAGACGTGCATATCTGGAGGCTGATGACAATGACAGCTTCGACTTAACGTCTACACCGATAGAGAGCTCCAAGCTGTCTTGGCTCTCTCCTGTGCAGATCTTAGTGGGATCAGAGGACAGAGTCGCACCAGCACCAGCACTAGAACCACCAGCAGAAGCAGCAGCAGCACTAGAACCAGCAGCAGCAGCAGCACTAGAACCAGCACTCAGTGTACCTGAGACAGATGCTGAACCTGTGCTGCATGTAACACCAGACGAGGATTTGAAGACAGAGAAAAACAAACTCTGTGTCAAAATTCTTGTTGATAAGCTGGTTACACGGGTCTACAAAAAAGCGAAGGTCAACATTCACTTCAAAGACCCCCATATCATCATCAACCGCCTGTTTGAAAAGGTATGGGCCGAAGTCCAGGGAGATGATTATGATATCATCCCGGAAACATTTAAACGCCTGGACAAGACCATTTTCAAGGACCTCTGTAGATTCTGGGGCTGTGCAGAGCTCGTTCTGGTTTCATTATGTCAAGAACAACCAGAAATGGATTATGCAGTCTGCACCTTTGCACGTCACCTTAAGACACCACAGAGAAGCACCATCTGCAGGTTCTTTTCCAGTCTGGGCAGAGTAATCTCCAGGAGGGTCAGTCCCATTTAGGTGACGTATAATGGGCTCTGTGCACCAGCTCCACTACTTCCTGAAAGGAAGTAGGCATGAGTATTTCCTGTCCTATACTAATGGATTAAGTGATTAATCAGGTGTGTGCTGGGTGTGGCACACCCAGCACACACCTGATTAATCACTTAATCCATTAGTATAGGACAGGAAATACTCAATGCTGCACAGAGCCCATAGGATTCATGCTGGAGGAAAAAATTGGCGTGAGGCTTTTTTCTTCCAACATGAATTCAATAGAGGGCTCATGTCCTGCCTCCCATCCCACCCAGGTGACCTCCAGGTTACCTTTTGGACACATGTGAGACAGGACTTGAGCTCTCAGGACCACCTTGGAAGTCAGCAGTGCAACCTCACAGGTGAGGGATCAATTTCCGGTCCTGAGCCTTTGTGAGTTTGTGTGTTGACTACCTGGGTGACGGGTTTTCTCCGGGTGCTCCGGTTCTCCCGTTTTGTTTTTTTTTGTTTTTTTTTTCAAGCCATGCAGCAAAAGCTAATTGGTTTATTGTTTTTCAATTGGAATACAACAAGTACATCAATTAAAAAAACAAAATTGGATCTCATCTCTCTTGTCATTATCTGTCATAGCTGTAAATATTCAAGTCAGACTAACCTGTTGATTCAGTTTCCCAGGTTAAAGGTTTTGTGTAGAAAAAACACAGAAAATATTTCTTTTTCATGTGAAAAGCAGTTTCTTTAGCATAAAAGTTTGCTTTTGATATTTAAACTATGTTTTTCTGATAATACCCTTTGTAGCAAGGTTCTGTTCAAAAGAAAATCATAGACTATATACAAGATTTCAAAATATGAAATCAATTAATTTGTCTCATAATGTGTCAGTGATCAATATTAGTCTGTCTGACTGCTAAGCGGATGTTGTCATGTTTTCCATTACTAAGTCATCCTGTTCTTCACACACGACCTTTATTTGTCCACCACGAAAGGAACTTTCTGGCACCAACAGCACATGACAGCCACTGTCGGTCTTAACATAAACACTCCGTGAAGTGAACCGGAACATAACAGGAAGTTAGATGGTTTGCCTTCAAATTAAAAGCGTAGAAATGGTCATTTAAAATGTGACTGATTTGATCCATCAGCTCGAGACCATTCTTTAAAAATTTATATTTATTTATTGATGTTTTTTACCCAAACACAGAGCAGTCTGCAAAAGAAAACACAGACTTAAGAAGATATAATTCCACAAGATAGGGCCCCCACCACCAGACCAAGGACCATATTAAAAGCAGTGACATCACATATTAAAAAAATTCAGTTATACATGTCTGCACACATGTGCATGTGCACATATGAAACATATAACCCACAACAGACTGTGAAGTATTTCCCATGTAGCTCATTCTGATGCCGTATATGAGGAAATGTCTTTCAGCCACATAATATTAATAATACATTTTATTTATAATGCACTTTACATTCTGGGGAATCTCAAAGTGCTATAAAACAAATGATAAAAACAACAGTGTGGACACATAATGACTGCAAGGTTATGTATCTTGGAAATATAAATGATAATGTCATAGATTATGGTAGATATGTGGCCAAGATATAATCCATCACATACTAGAAGGAACTAGTACAAGACTGAACCTGTTACAAGAAAACAATGGTTGGATACTAGAGATTTATACTATGGGAAAAAAATGAAAAAATGTATAAAGAACTAGATGATTTATGAGTCAGTGGAAAAAACATTTTGACTAACTGACTTATGAATTTCAAGATCCTATACGCACACACCCTTTTTGTTAAAAATGGACATTTGTAGCCATGACTGTTGTATTTCTCACCTTTTTTGCTTACTTTGCTTGAATTTTCTCTTTACCTTTCTGGTAAGTTATTATTGTAGCCTACTTGTGGTTGTATACACAAACTAAAACTCTTGAAACATTAAAGTAAAAAAAATAAATAAATAAAAAGCTGTATGGAGACAGGGCAAGGATCTGCACTATTCCACAACAAAGCAATACATGTATTACCAGCAATCATAGAACCTCACAAAAAACAACACACACACACACACACACATTGTTTCTTCCTTTTTATTTATTTATTTATTTATATTGTTGAACATCGTAGAACATACAACATCTCATGAAGGATGTTCCTTATGTAAAAATACAGAGCAAAATAATAATTTAATTATAAGATTAAGATAAGATTAATAATAAGAGTAAGTTAATAAATTAAAGCACCAGCTATACAACACTGAACAAAACCGGGCGAAAACATCAAGACCAACGACAAGGATCATAATTCAAAACAGTGAGAGTTTAGAAAAGTCGACACTTATCTCTCTTGCAGTCCTGCTAGAGTTCCCTTTTTCCCGTGACAAGAAAAATTAAAGTAATTTATAAAACAGTGACTGTTTCTCCACTTGCTACAATATATATGTTATTTACCCATAATAAATTATATTCATTACGTCAGAGACAGATGAATTCAAATTATCCATAAAAAAAGAATGTGAGAGATATTAAATGTTGGAATGTTGTCAGTCTGCAGCTTGTTGTTTTTGGGAAGAGGGATGTCACATGTATGTGTCACCTGGTAAGGTTAGCTCAGGTGAACAGGGGAGCTATCTAAAATAGAAGGGAAAATAGTAGTTAATGTGCCAAATGATAGTGAAAAACAAAGTGCTATTATATTGAAAGGTTACCCGGAAGCGTCAGTGAGCCTGTCATGATGGACTCAGTGCCATAGAGTCGTGACAACGGAAGTCTGAAATGCTTGTGCGTCGCGTGACTCATGTAGACCTAGGATAGTTCCTGGAAGTTACTGGCGGGCCGTTTAAACGCATAATACTGGACTGATCCAAGATGGCGAGCTGAACAGGTGTGTTGTGTGGAGCTTGCCATGCTGAAACCAAGTTGGCTCGACTGAAACTTTGAATCCCCATGATGGAAAAGAAAATGGAATCACAAAACAAAAATCAATCTGGGGCGTTGGTGGCTTAGTGGTAGAGCAGGCGCCCCATGTACAAGGCTGTTGCCGCAGCGGCCCAGGTTCGACTCCAGCCTGTGTCCCTTTGCTGCATGTCACTCCCTCTCTCTCCCCCCTTCATGCTCATCTGTCCTATCAAATAAAACAAACAAAACAAAAACAAAAAGATCAATCTGCCAAATGGAAAGGTCCGAAGCCTCAGCCACAAAGTGGAAAACTAGTGGCGGGAAGAAAAAAAAAAAAAGAAATGGATTGAGGCAAGGGAGAAGAATTCTTTGTATTTTTGTAATCTGGAAAAAATCAGGCAACAGAATAACTCAATATCTTGTTTAATGACAGATGGGGTAGAAAATAAAAATCCGAAATGTATAGAAAATATTATTTGGCAGTAGACGCTGACATTTTATTTGATAAAATTAAATATGTTATCCCATGTATCAATGACTCGTTCAAACAGCTGTGTGAGTCAGATCTGAAGATTGGGGAGTTGGATTCTGGTGTTTTGAAAATGACAATCAACAAATCCCCAGGTAGGGCCTACAGATGGACTCACTTTTAGACGTTAGAAATATGTTATTTAGTGCCATAATAGAATGCATGGAAAAGAAAGAGCTGACGTCGAGTATGAAGCAAGGCTTAATTACTCTGATCCCAAAAACTGGCAAAGATAAAAGATTTTTAGACAATTTAAGACCAATCACA
The DNA here is from genome assembly GCF_011397635.1 of Epinephelus fuscoguttatus. NCBI lineage: Eukaryota > Metazoa > Chordata > Actinopteri > Perciformes > Serranidae > Epinephelus > Epinephelus fuscoguttatus. Next base: position 40,083,996 of record NC_064761.1, read on the forward strand.
TTGCTGAACACTGACTATAAAATACTTTCCGGGGTGGCTGCAGCTAGGCTTAAGAGCGGAATTTCATCTTTTATTAGTGAGATGCAGTCCAGCTTTTTGAAAGGCAGGTCAATCCACAATAACATAAGACTGGCTCTAGACCTATTGGACCATAGCTACATTATTCAGGACAGTGGAATTATATTATTTTTAGATTTTTATAAAGCATTCGATTCGGTTGAACACATATTTTTGTTAGAAACCTTACATCATGTTGGCTTTGGTGAAAGATTTATTAGTACAATCCAGATGCTGTATAAGGGAAATAGCTCTGTAGCTCTAGGATACGGCACCTGTTCAAGATTTGATGTGAAGCGTGGCATATGGCAAGGGTGCAGTGGTTCACCGCTTTTATTTATTTTGGTAGCAGAAATGTTGGCAATCTCTATCAAAAACAGTCAGTTGGAAGGTGTGTCTGTGATGGGCAGACAAATTACAATAAGTCAGCTGGCAGAGGACACAGTTTTATTTTTAAAAAATGACAACCAGATCCACATTGCCATACAGCTCAATAACCACTTTTCCAAAGCATCAGGTCCTCTTTTGAATCTTGATAAATGTGATGTCTTAACTCTACATGACTGGCCCCTGCAGCCATTATACAATATTCAAGTGAAGAAAGAGGTCAAATATCGCGACTCATTTATCCAGCCTCCTCTTTACCTATAACAACAAAGCTGATTAAGGATATGAATAAGGTCAATTTTGATTTTATATGGAGGAATAAGTGCCATTATTTGAGGAAGAGCAATGTGGTTAAGAGCTATGAAGATGGAGGCTTGAATGTCATTGACTTTGATGTCATGAATGGGGTGTTAAAGTTGAAGTGGATAAAATCTTTTGTTAATAACAGTCAGTCTTTTTGGTTTATTGTCTCCAATGCAATCTTCCAGAGAATGGGTGGTATAGATTTATTATTGAGATGTGATTTTGAAAGTAAGTCCTTGCCAGTCAAACTCTCAGACTTCCACCAGCAGGCTCTACTCTATTGGAAATTAATGTATAAGCATAACTTCACTCCACACAATACTCGGGTTTGGAATAACAGATACATATTACTCAATAGGAAATCAGTGTTTGTGGAGGAGTGGAGAGCCAGGGGGATTTGGGCTGTTGCCCACTTTATGGATGATGGGGGGAATGTGCTGGAGCACGGAAGGTTCTGTGATAAATATCAATTACATTGTACTGTGAGATATTATAATAAACTCATGAAAGCTATACCAACAGCCTTTAAGACAATGGTACAACAGGATTTTTTATATTCTAAGGTATCCAAGAATCTGAGACAGCTCTGCGTGGAAGGAATTGAGTTTCGCAGTGTAAAATGCTCAAATAAAGTAATCAGAGTCCTCTAACTAAAAAATTTTTTCCTAATCCAATTGACCCTTCACTAAGCCCCTCCCCCCTTAGTTACTGTTGCCACGTCCGTCAAGCTTTCGCTCCTAGCATAAGAAATGTGGAGTTTTCAGCGATATCAGTGAGAGATATTCCAAAGGAAATAACATCAAATTTCTGGAAGAACTGTTCGGAGATATCAGAGAGAAGCTGACAGAAAGGTCTTCAATATGCATGTGAGAGCTACATTCACAATATCATCTGCTGGCGCAGTATAAATCACAAGAAGGAAGGAAGGAGGGAGGAAAAACAGGGAAGGAGGGGAAGAAGGAAGGAAAAAGAGAGAGACAGGAAGGAAGGAAAGAAGGAAGGGAAGGAGGATGGAGGAAGGAGGAAGGACAGAAGGAAGGAAGGAGGGAGGAAAGAAAGTGAGGAGGGAGGAAGGAAAAGAGGAAGGAAGGAGGGAGGAAGAAAGGAAAGAAGGGAGGAAGGAAAAGAGGAAGGAAGGAGGGAGGAAGAAAGGAAAGAAGGGAGGAAGGAAAAGAGGAAGGAAGGAAAGGAGGAAAGAAGGAAGGAAGGAGGTAGGAAAGACAGGGAGGAAGAAAGGAAAGAAGGGAGGAAGGAAAAGAGGAAGGAAGGAAGGAAAGGAGGAAAGAAGGAAGGAAGGAGGTAGGAAAGACAGGGAGGGAGGGAGGGGAAGAAGGTAGGAAAAAAGAGAAAGAGGGAGGAACGAAAGAAAGAAAGAAAGAAAGAAAGAAAGAAAGAAAGAAAGAAGGAAGGAGGATGGAGGAAGGAAAGGAGGAAGAAAGGAAGGGAGGAAAGACAGGAAGGAAGGAGGGAGGACAGACGGGGAGGGAGGGGAAGAAGGAAGGAAAAAAGAGAACGGGAGAAAGGAAGGAAAGAAGGAAGGAAGGAAAGAGGGAGGAAAGAAAGAAAGAGAGAAGAAGGAAGGAATGAAGGAAGGAAGGAAGGAAGGAAGGAAGGAGGGAGAAAGGGAGGAAAGACAGGGAAGGAGGGGAAGAAGGAAGGAAAAAAGAGAGAGGGAGGGAGGAAGGAAAGAAGGAAGGGAGGGAGGGATGGAGGAAGGAAGGAAGAAAGGAAAGAAGGAAGGAAGGAACAAAGACAGGAAGGAAGGAAGGAAGGAGGAAGGAAAGACAGGGAAGGAGGAGGGAGGGAGGGATGGAGGAAGGAAGGAAGAAAGGAAAGAAGGAAGGAAGGAAGGAAGGAAGGAAGGAAGGAAGGAGGAAGGAAGGAGGAAGGAAAGACATGGAAGGAGGGGAAGGAGGAAGGAAAAAAGAGAGAGGGAGGGAGGAAGGAAAGGAGGAAGGAAAGGAGGATGGAGGAAGGAAAGAGAGAAGGAGGGAGGGAGGAAGGAAGGAGAGAAGGAAAGAAGGAGGGAGGGAAGAAAGAGGGAAGGAGGTGAAGAAGGAAGGAAAAAAGAGAAAGACGGGGAAGGAAGGAAGGAAGGAAGGAAAGAAGGAAGGAGGATGGAGGAAGGGAAGAAGGAAGGAGACAGGAAAGAAAGAGAGGAGGGATAGAGGAAGGAAAAGAGGAAGGGAGGAAGGAGGGAGGGATGGAGGAAGGAAGGAAGAAAGGAAAGAAGGAGGAAGGAAAGACAGGGAAGGAGGGGAAGGAGGAAGGAAGGAAAGAAGGAAGGAAGGAAGGAGGAGGAAAGAAATAGAGAAGGAGGGAGGGAGGAAGGAAGGACAGAAGGAAAAGAGGAGGGAGGAAAGAAAGAGAGAAGGAGGGAGGGAGGAAGGAAAGAAGGAAGGGAGGGAGGGATGGAGGAAGGAAGGAAGAAAGGAAAGAAGGAAGGAAGGAAGGAAGGAAGAAGGAAAGACAGGGAAGGAGGAGGGAGGGAGGGATGGAGGAAGGAAGGAAGAAAGGAAGGAAGGAAGGAAGGAAGGAAGGAAGGAAGGAAAGACAGGGAAGGAGGGGAAGGAGGAAGGAAAAAGGAGAGGGAGGGAGGAAGGAAAGAAGGAAGGGAAGGAGGATGGAGGAAGGAAAGAAGGAAGGAAGGAGGGAGAAAGGGAGGAAAGACAAGGAGGGAGGGGAAGAAGGAAGGAAAAGAGAAAGGGAGGGAGGAAGGAAGAAAGAGGGAAGGAGGGAAGAAGGAAGGAAAAAAGAGGAAGAGAGGAGGGAGGAAGGAAGGAAAGAAGGAAGGAAGGAAGGAGGAGGAAAGAAATAGAGAAGGAGGGAGGAAGGAAGGACAGAAGGAAAAGAGGGAGGAAAGAAAGAGAGAAGAAGGGAGGGAGGGATGGAGGAAGGAAGAAAGGAAAGAAGGATGGGAGGAAGGAAAGGAAAGGAGGAAGGAAGGAAGGAAGGAAGGAAGGAAGGGAGGAAAGACAGGGAGGGAGGGGAAGAAGGAAGGAAAAAAGGGAGGAAGGAAGGAAAGAAAGAGGGAAGGAGGGGAAGAAGGAAGGAAAAAAGAGAAAGAGGGAGGGGGAAGGAAAGAAGGAAGGAAGTTGTCCCATGGATATGTAATGAGTGTATACATGTTCAGTAAGTATAAAGTGTTCCCGAATACTGTGTGCATTCAACCACTATGGGATATGTCTGTGGGTGTGTGTGGGAAGTCACTGCAGGCACATTTTGGTGCAGACCAGTTTGCCAAGACCAAAAAGGTCAAGACAAGGCTTAGAGCAGATTTAATTCCCACCATCTTTGTGCATCATGCTGTGAGCTCCCCTGCACCACAATGCACCCCTGGACCTGTAACATCATAGTTATTGCCACTCCTGAACTGTAACATTAATGGTCCTCATCCTGCAGCACTCCTGACACGAGGCGCGCAGCATCACTGCAGTATAGTTCCTTAAGATGTTCCTTAAAATGTTTACTTATATTTCAGTGTTGGGTGCTGTTGTAACTGATCAGCACACTGGAAACTTTGCACTTGTCATAGTGACTGACTGGCAAGCCAATTTGCTTTTGTTGTACTAACCTCAGCATTTGCCTACTGTGTTTCATATGACTGGCTGTCAAATATTCATCCCTATCTCATAAGTTATCAGACTTTGATCCTGTGAACCTCCTTCACTCAACAATCACGCAGCAATGTCATATTTAACTGAGCTAAGTCTGTTACTCTTTTGTCTATTCAAGAGCTCTGGGCTTAACTAATTTAATGTGCTGCAGTTTCTCACTCTGACCACTAGAGGATAGTAGAGGATGTTCACTTCAGGTCAACTTTAACCAACAAGCGTTTAATTAAATGAAATATGAATACATGCAATTTTTAGAGTAAAACAACTAAATAGTTACTTGATAACAAAATATAATTTTTAGTACAGATACTATGATAATACTGATATTGTTCACACAGAGAATGTTGGGTTGTAGTCTTAAGTTTTGACCACTAGAAAAATAATTTGCACATTTTCCCCTGTAGTTTCTATCCATGACATTTCTGATTGCTTCGTTGTACGCTGTCAGGCATGTATGTGCTGCAGGTCTTCACTTTGGCCACTGGAGGGCGTGTTCTTTGTCATCTCCACTTAATCAGAATAAGAATAACTTATTCTTTTAATAGCCAGTCCCAGTCAGGGAGGAATTACAATTTATATTCAAAACATAATATTATAACATATTACATATTATCTTTTTATATTTTCCTTGGTTCCAGTGCACTCAGCCATTTACGAATTGCGTTTTCCGCTGTGAACAAATTTGTCCTCTCGCGCCTCCCGTTGCTCCTCAGTGATTGGTCACAGCGAAAATATGGCGCTGTTGTCCGTTTCAGTGTGAAAACATCAAGAAGAAAGCGTAAATCCATTGTGTCGCAGAACAGAGCAGAGTGTTGGCGTGTTAATATTTTACAGCACTATGTTTGAGTTATAATGTCGCCGCCTGTAATGTCCAGGACCGTAAAATTAGCCATTAGCTACATTAGCTTCGTCGGCTGCTAACAGACCTGCTAGCATAATAGCGACCATTGGAAGACAAGATTGCGATTTGTACACTCTTAAAGGTGAGAGTCCAGCTAATAAACACTGGAGTGGGTTAGTTAGTTAGTTAGTTAGTTAGTTTAGATCGCTGTGTGTAGTTGCATTTCCCAGATGCCAACAACATGTTCACACTTCTTGTTTTGAGCAGCACAATCCAGACCTCAAAATGTTTAAATGTAGAATCACACTAGACAGAGAAAACTAGCAATTGTGTGTCATTTCTGCTTGAAAAAATGCTCAAACTAATAATGTTAATAATCGAAATAGTTGCTGATATAATTAGCTGTCGGTCGTAAAGTAGCAGGTCATCCAACTCTACTGTAATGAGAAGAATAGGAACAATTTGTAATGGCCGGGTTCGGTAACAGTCTTACAACAGTGCAATGATACAGAGTGCAATGGGTGTTGAAATAAATATGGCATGATTAATGTAACAGGTTGCTTATATACATGAGGTAGACGGCAAAGACAGTATATACAGTTTATACAGCATGCTTGGAATATGTTTGACAGATATTTACATGTTTACAGTGTGTAGTGTATTTGCCTGGTGTTACAGGGTTATTCCATAGGGATGGTTACTGTCACTATTGACTGGTGTTAGTTGTTTATCATAGAGACCACCTGTGTCTTGTCGTTTCGGTGTAGCGCCTACCATGGGGAGACTCAGACGCAGGTATTGTTGAGTGTTCAGTAATGCTACTTGCCCATTTCTTGACTCTGAAGGAATTTATGTCCTGAATGGAGGGTCAGCTGGCATCAGTTATTTTTTCTGCAGTCCTGACTGTCCGTTGTAGTTGTGAGACAAGTGCAACTGTAAACACAACGACAAAGGCCGACTGACACTTTTCGCATTTTCCAGCCCTCAAGATGCCTGCCTTCCGGCAAGTGGGAGAGAAACAGCTTCCCAACCCTGTACTGTGTATGGCATGGTCTCCTAAAAGGGATCTTATTGCTTTGGCTAACACAACTGGAGAGGTAGGCTGAAAAAAATCTGTTTTGATCCTGAAACATGTCTTGGTATCTTTTATGGTTTTAGAATTTTATGGTTTGTGTTTGTCTGTAGTTGCTGCTACATCGCTTGGCTAGTTTCCAGCGTGTTTGGAGTTTACCACCCAGTGAATATACTGGGAAGGAGATCACTGCACTCGCCTGGCGACCTGATGGCAAAAGTAAGGAACAACCGTGTACATCTTTGTGTTAATAATTCTCTACTTGTTGATGGGAACATATAGGTATTAATTTTTGATTCTCTTTAATCTCCAGTTTTGGCCTTCAGCCTCGGAGACACCAAGCAGGTGGTCCTGTGTGGTGTTGAGAAAGCAGAGATCCTCCACGTGTTTCCAATGCAGAACCCTGTAACCTGCATGCACTGGATGGAGGTGACAGAGGAGAGCAGGTATGCACAAAGCTCAGGGATGAATCCAGTAGCACAAAGGGCACCTGGTTTTGTAGAATAATGTGGATGTTTGGTCTGTCTGGTGTGTTTCAGTGCCCTCAGCTCCTTCTACAACTCAGAAGATGAGTCCAAACTTTTTCTTCCCAAGTTACCAACACTCCCCAAGAGGTAACACGAGCAGTAATTGCATCAGATAGTAAGAAAGCAAGTTATCCTGGATTGATTGATCAACATTTGTATAAACTTTTGTTTTTCCTCAGCTATAGCACCACTTCAAAGATCTTCAGGTGGGGTAGTATTTTAATACATAACTCAGTAGTTTGATATCAGCTGTTGTTATGTGGTTTGTTTATTTTTTTGGATAGTAGCCACCTGTATTTATTTCTTTGTGTCACAGTGAGGAAAAGTCGGATGAGATAATGAATCTCCTGGGAGAAGTCAGGTAAATTAAGCCTCATGTCTTAGCAACATACAGAAAAACAATATCTGAGTCTTCTAATGCAGCTGTCTTTTGAAGTTGGAATGGAAATTATTTCATCACCCCATTTTGTTTCCATGCAGGCTGAATGTACTTGTTCTTGGAGGAGATGCTGGATTTGTGGAGCTTTATGCCTATGGGATGTACAAGATTGCCACTCTAACAGGGGTGAGGCTCTTTGGTTCATTCCTAAGAATTGTCCGATACATCTCCCACACTAATTGATCTAAAGGAGCTGTAGTCCGAGCTTTGATATAGCAGTAAACAACTGTTTGCTATTTAAAGATATAATGGAGTAATGGTTTTGTGAGCAGGGACTTAAGTCACCCTCTTTTGTGTGTGTTGTAATCCAAGCTTCTCCGTTTTTTGTTGTGGTAGCTGGTCCAACTGTGAGTGCATGTAAGTTCCTGTGTGTGTACCCACTGGCAAGCTAATTGCTACTGCTCTGCACTGCAGTGGCGGGTCAGCATCATCATAGAAGTATAACGCACACCCTCCAGTTCGCCCAGGTTAAAACCGTTAACTGCCGTTGTTCGAATTGTTTGCGTTGTAAGCACTTTTAGCTGCTATCAGCCGGCTCAGTCACCTCCACGTTGAGAGCTGTGTACAGACAATCCCTGCTAGGAATTATAGATGTGCTCTGAGTGTTGCATACCACTCCTTGAATCAAGTTTATACTGATAAAATAAAGGCTGGCAAAAATGTGATGTGAAGTGCAGAATTGTGTCATCAAACAGCAAAAACAGAAGACAAACTCAAATTGAATTGCACTGTAGGAACATATTACAATTATAGCTGCTGCGCAGCGATGGGTCGGGTCCAGGCATTTTTAGGCAATTCTGAGCAACCTCTGGAACCTAAGACGGTCATCTACCGCTCTGAGCTAATTGGCAAGTAGCAACTCAACAGTGGCTTCACAAATTTAGTAAGCCATTCACTGTTGTGTAGGAAAGCAGCCATCCATGCATGGAAAGGCAGATTTTAAACCACTGTAAAAAATTCAGTTATTAAGACAAAAATCTGAAAATACACATATTGCATCTAGACAGCACGGAGATGTTGGTAATTTGTTTGTAACAATGATTGATTTGCTTCATAAGTGAAAAACGGATGTTTACCATTTTTACATTCACTCCAATTGTTCACATTAGAGCAAAATTCAAAATGCTGTCAAAAATTCAGTCTTTGAGATAAAATTCTGAAATTTGCCACACATCATCTACCATCACTCTAGAATTTTGTCTTTTTTCATGAACATTGAAGATTTATTTAGCAAGAATTTGCATGTATATGTTTACAGTACCGTTTACAGTCAAACATTTGATGCACTGTCGGCTCAATTTTTGATAAATCAAAAATCTGAGAAACATAGTTTGTGTAGGACAGTCTGAAGATGCTCTGTAGCAAGTTTGGTGTCAATTGAGCAAAAATTGTGGGAGGAGATAGGTTTAAGAAGTTTTACAGTTTTTGAAAAAAACAGAGTGATGAACTTCATAATTTTTAATAGGTTTAAATGTACAAAAGTTTCTTCAGTATTGGGGCTACAGTTTGATGAAAGTTGTGAAGTTGTAGCACGTATGGTTGATTTGTTAGGATTTTTCAAAGTTTTGAACTTTAGACGCTTGTTGTAGCGCCACCATCAGGACTATTGGCTTGAGTTTACAGCTGAGGATATCTGGCATGAGACTGGACCTTTGTGCAAAGTTTGGTGAGTTTTCACCCATGAAGAATACCTAAGATTACAATAGTGTCCTGGCAGCATAGCTGCCCGGACCGTAATTAAATGTACTTCTCCATGGCAAACTTTGACCTCAACAACTACTGTTGAATCATCTCTTGTCTGATGCAGTCTCTACAAAATGTAAATGCTGTGAGCTTCACAACAATAAAAATAGATTAAATTGTAACTGTGGCACAAAAATGATGGTATCTGAAAGATCTTAATAATTAAACCTCTATTTTTTATGCCTACATTTTTATTATTCTTGGATTTTCTCTTCTTTGATCTTATATTTTAAGTATTATTTTTATTGAAATGTGTGTGGCATGGAGCAGCTGCAGAGTGAATTGCCTTCGGGATCAATAAAGTATTTATCTATCTATCTATAAAACTCATATCTGAAGTTGGGTTGTCACAGTATCAGAATTTTAAACTTTGATACAGTAGTAGTTTAAAAACAAAAAACAATACTTGATACCTCTTTCAATACCACGTCAAAAAGAAAAATGTCCTAGGCACCCAACAGGATCCTTTTTTCCTGTTTTTACTAACCACATTCAGACATTGCAGGTACAATCATGTGGTGGGTTTGTTTTAACATTTGAATAACTTTTGTTCTTGTGATTTTATCAAATGTATGGAGATTGTATTGTTTTAAACACATGGTATTGAAAAAGTATCTAAGTATCGATACTTAATGGCAACCTTAATCTGAAGGCTACAACAATACGTCCATTTATTCAGCTCTTTTAATGTAATGACACTTTACAGGTATCGGGAACTTGTCGCAGCCTGAGTCTCTCCAGTGATCTCAAGTCTTTGTCTGTCATCACAGAAGTCAGGTCAGCTGACAACAACCCAGAGATCTGCTACATTCAGGTGCGACAGATGTTTTGGCTTCATTTTCCATTCCTTGTAAATCTGCTTTTCCTTCATTTTCTCTTCTCTGCTCTAAATTGCATTTTTATTTGCTTATTTTATCTTTGTCTTCCAGCTCGACACAGGTTTGCTGTCAGACTGTCTCCCTGAGGTGACCAGGATGGCACGCAAGTTCACCCACATCTCCACCCTGCTGCAGTACCTGCACCTCTCACTCACGTGCATGTGTGAAGCCTGGGAGGACATCCTCATGCAGATGGATCTTCGACTCACTAAGTTTGTTCAGGTCAGAGGTCGTAGTTTGTCGTCTAAATTGGCTAAAATGAGAGCGTACAACAAATGTCTAATTTCCCCTGTTTGTAGGAAAAGAACACAAGCACTCAAGTTCAGGATGAATTTCTGGAGCTTTTGCTGTGGGGACAATCAAGGTGAGAAGAGAAATTCTGTTAGTATTTGCTCTTTGTCATGTTGCAATGTTTAGAGTGTCCTGTAGATGGTGGCAAAACCTCTCCGGCTAGTTCAACTGCTCTTTTGACTGCAGGGATGCTTCTAATGTTTCTAACCCTTGGCTCTCTGCTTTCATGCAGCCCTGAACTACAGGCTCTTCTCATGAACCAGCTGACTGTCAAGGTGAGAGTTAGGCCCAATCCCATTTCTCATTTTCGCCCCTACCCCTACCCCTCTTTTTCGAGTGCCCCTTGCCCCTTGCAACAAAGTTACAAGGGGTAGGGGTTGAAATATTCCCCTATGAAATGGGGCAACCCTTCATACCCAGAAACTTCATCATTAGTCGTCAGTGATGTCATAAAAAGACGCAACGAATATGTTGCCGGGGAAACCTCACAACTAGCTTTTTTTTTTTTTTGTTATGTTTGTTAGAACAAATGTATATAATATATTGAAACGACATTTCCGATGGTTATCATAGTCTTTAAATCTTTAGTTACGAAGAAAATACTTACATTTATGGTTTTCTTTCATTGCCTGTGAAGCCTTCTCTGCCATCTTGCTGGTGATTCGCAAGGCATTCTGGGAGATTTCTCGTAGCACTCGCTTTGAAGTGTGCCTCTGAAAAAACTCTGTTTGGAGGGCCATATAGCCCTAGCACTCCGCCCTTCCCCTCTGCCTCAATGAGAATCGGGACATCCCTACCCCTATGCGTGAACGCGCAAAACGGAGGGGTAAGGGCAAGTGGTAGGGTTAAGGGGTGTATTGGGATTGAGCCTTAGAGGTGGTGCAAATGCTCCTCTTAGTGTTTAAACTGTAATTTATATGCAGTCCATAGCAGATTTCCTGTAACTGTTAGTGTGTGTGTCCTGTTTTCACCACAGGGCTTGAAGAAGCTCGGCCAGTCCATTGAGTCCTCTTACACTAGCATCCAGAAGTTAGTCATCAGCCACCTGCAGAGGTATTTTCAGCCTTTCTTCTTTTACCTCTTCTCAGTGCTGCCTGTTACCTGAGGTTTCTCCTCAAAAATAAAATCTCTCCCTGTCTGTCTCTCGCTGCAGTGGCTCCGAGGCTCTGTTGTATCACCTCAGTGAGGTGAAAGGCATGTCCTTGTGGAAGCAGAAGTTTGAGCCCCTCGGTCTGGATTCAGCAGCTATAGAAGGTAGGTGTCTTTAACCTGCATGATTACTTAGAAGAAATCAGCCTTTTATCATCAACTACCACACGTGTGTTTTATGTTCTCAGGTGCCATCACAGCTGTGGGCTCATTTTCTTTGAAAGCCAATGAGCTCCTGCAGTAAGTTTAATAAATTGATTATCTTCTTGTAGCATTAGCAATGCTATAATTTGTGTAGATTGTGTATCCTGCTGCTGTTCTGCAGAGAATCACTGCTTTTGTTTTGTCATTTAGGGTGATCGACAAGAGTATGAAAAACTTTAAGGCCTTTTTTCGGTGGTTGTATGTAGGTAAGAATAAACTACTTAATCAAATACAGTAAGGCCCTGACCACACAGAAAGAGTTTTGGCATCTGGAGGCAACTTTTTGTAATTCATTTCAATTTCAATGAGAATGAAGCTTTTTGCTCGTGGTTTTTGCTTTGTGATGCACCTTGTGTTTTGGCACTCTAGGTGCCTGGCGTTTTTTTGCTAGAGTGCTCTGAACTCCTTGAGTTGAAAAAACTTAAACTCAGAGCAGAAAAACGCCCCAAGTCATCTCTTTTTCTGTCGTCTTTTTTCCCATTGTCCAATCAGATCATTTGAGAGGCGACCCTTCTGTGGCGGTCACGACAACAAGTTTATAGTTGGTAAACAATGGAGGAGAAACTGGTGGTAGTGGTTGCTGGATACCCAGAGATATATGGCCCGACAATAGACAGCAGGTTGTCAAACTGCCCCTGAGTCATCCTAAAATATGCCTGGAAACAGCCATCATCGAGGAGAAGCTCCTGGACCAACTGGTGGTGCTCCTCATGATCCACCCTCTTTTTAGGGTCTTGTGTACCCACACAGATCTGTTTCCCTGTGCCCAACAAACTATTTACTGACAGCCTCTCACCCTGAACCAGAGCTACAGCAGGTACCCTCTGCCTGTCCATTTTAGGGACTAGATACTAATTACTGGGGGAATAAACAGTAGGTTGATTACACGGGAAGGTTAGTGTAAGGACGTGATGGGGTGGTTGCCTGGCAACAATGAAAAGGTGCAGCAAGCATGATTTTTTTTTTTTACTCAGGGGATTCAATTTTTTTTTTTAAAAGGCAGTGTGGTGCGCCTCACCTTTTGCAACCTGCAAAACACTTTCTGCGTCATCAGGGCCTAAATGAGTTTGACTTGGACTTGACTTAGAGACATTTATCATTGTGTGCATACATGCAATTTGATATGCACTGGTTTGTCAAAACAGTTTATTTTTTTTGCTCAAACTCTTGTTTCCCTACAGCCATGCTAAGAATGTGTGAGGAGCATGTACCACCAGAACTTAACAAGGTGAGTTATCAAAGATAAGAGAGAGATTTGTGATTTTTAAAATGTTCCTGAGATCGTTTTATAATCTTGACTTGTTGGTTTACCCTTTAGATGACTCAGAAAGACATTGCCTTTGTTGCTGACTTTTTGTCTGAGCATTTCAGTGAGGTGAGATCAGCATAATGGTTTTGTGATGAAAATTAAATACATTTGCTCTTGTTTTTAAACAAAGCGAGTTTAATTGCCCTCTTGTTTAACAGAATGAAGAACTCTTTGATCGCAAAGGGAAGTACTTCAACGTAGAACGAGTTGGTCAGGTAAGTGGTTTTGTGTTGCATTAGCTTCACGTGTTTTTGAATGAAGCTGCTGTCCTACAACATTCTGGTTTCTCTTTCATCTGCAGTACCTGAAGGACGAGGATGAAGACCTCGTGTCTCCTCCCAATACAAAGGGAAACCAGTGGCTGAAGTTTTTACAGGAGAGCACACACCTAAAGGGTGAACTATAATCTTGATTACAGAAATGCAGAAATGTTTTTTAATTAGAAGTTTATGGTTTGTTTGGTGATAAACTGGGTCTCGGGTAGTCTGAGTGTTGGCTTACCTTCAAATACCACTGCCTGAACTAACAGAGAAACTGGTTTATTTACTGTAGAGAGCCCTTTGCTGTTTCCTTCATTTCCCCAAAAATCTTTGCACTTCGTCAAGAGGATGATGGAGAATGTGATCGAGCAGTGTCTACAGAAACCTGCAGTGAGTTTTGTGTGCTGTCCATCTTCCTCTTTTTCCTTCCTCTTCCTCAGAGTCTGGAATTAAACACTCTGAAAATGTAACATTGAGATAGACCTTGAGAATAGAAACGGTGCTGCCCGTTCTGTTCTGTCTGTTCCGTTATGTAGATCGAAACCTTTCCTACAGCATTTTAAACATACTGTAGCCTCAACACTGAGCAATGCAGATTGGCATGGCAGATTTCCTGGAAAAAAAGGAAAAACTGTTTTCCAGGCTGGAAAATGGTTTGGAATTAACAGATTGTTGTCCTTGTATATCTAATTTAAAATCTAATGCTGCACTGCTGGCTGTTAAAACACCACTAGTATCACGTGATACACGAAGACTAGAGCAGCATCATGTCATCACTAAGGCCACACACCCTTTTGGGCACATGAGAAGAGAAACAGGAAAATGTAACGGGTTAACTAAAGCTTTCACACTGAGATTTTAGGCACATAACTAATGTTAGCTTGAGGGGGAGAGCAGCATCAGAATGTCGTCTAAACCTAAATCTTCGCTTGTAGATCAAACAGTTGACTATTAACAAATTAGTTATTTTCAGACGACACTTAGCCTAGCGACATGATTACAGATACCCAGATTCAACGAAATAAACATATTTGATTTGACTGAAGGGACATGACAGCGATCAGATCAACCTTAATTTAATAAGGTATTGTGAACGTCCAGGTTAAGGCAAGGTCGCAAAATATTATTAGACATGGGTATGTCTATAAAACAAATGTTTATTTAACAAAAGATAAATGCATACAACCTTGTCAAAATTATAACGCAAACACTTGTCAAGTTGCATCGACATCTATATGATCTTCAGTTTTCTATCCCCCAAAAAGGGGTTCAACTTTGACATTTTGCAAAAATCCATCTGGTGTATTGACATAGACACACAGCTAGTTGGCGACAGCAGTGTCTAAAGAGCAAGTAAAGTTAGCAAGTGCCAGCAGTTTGTTTGTCCCCAAATGCTTGGTAAGTGTGTGTAAAGTCAAAATAGAGTCATGGAAATGGGATAAAATATTATGGAAAATTTATGAAAAAGTTTTAAAAGTTCATTGTTACAGCGTAGCAAAGGAAGACACGCACAAAAAAAGATTCAGACTCAAGTCTGGACCTTAAAAATCTCTATTTTACATGTTGCGGGGCTGCACATACAATTAAAAAATGTGCAAATACGCAGTGTTCTGCACTGAGTAAAGTCCAACATGGACTGAAACATTTGCACTTTTTACACTCTGTGCACATTTGCACAGTTTTTCACCGTCTGTGCAGCCATGCAACATGTAAAATAGAGATTTTTTGAAGTCCAGAATTGAGTCTGAATCTTTTTTTGTCCTGTATGCGGGTCTTCCTTTGCTACATTGTGACATTTCTTTGACTTCTACACCAGAAAAGATGACTAACATAGAACAGTTTATTAAGGCACCGCTCTTTCCATGCCTACCATAGTTTCATTGTTAGAAATGTGTAGAAACCCAGGATTTGTTAAAATGAAATTTATTCTACATGTTGCTTGTTCATTGTTTGTTTATTTGTATGCAGGAAGTGATTGGGAAGTCTGTGAAACAGGCTGTCTTTTTGCCCCTGTACACTGTGCCAGAGAGGTATGGTCATATATCTCTGTTATTAATCTGTATAATTTGAAATATAGATGAAATAATGTGATAAAAGTTGTATTTATTTGTCCATGTTCATTGTCTTTCCAGCTCTGAAAACACTCCACGACTCTTTGAACTCCCATCTTTGTACGTAAAACAAAAACATCCAGGTGTATCCTAATGGTTTGTTCAGTAAGATGTTTGCGTTTATGATTTTTCTTGATTTCTGCAGGTGGAATGATAAGAAAGCCAAAATGCACCATGTTGTGTTCTGCATGCCGGAGATTTCACCCTCCAAGCTTTACCTGTTACGAAAAGGAACTGACCCAAACAGGTACGTTTGTGTCATTGTGGGTGCACGTGTGAGTTTCTTTGTGTATTTAATCTGTTCGTAATTATATTTGTTTTGCTCGCACAGACATATCCCCAGCAGTGTCATATCCATTGACCTCAGCCACCATCTTGACAATGCAGATGATGACAGTGCTGCAGCCCAGTAAGTGCCTCTCATTCCTACCAGTTTATTTGTAAAACCAATATAAAATCAAAATCTTTCCTCAGCTATGAAGGTGTTGCTACCATCATTTCTCATTTTCAGGCCTAATTATGTATACAGCTGCCTGGATGCTCGTTTCTATGACGATGAAATGCTAACTGTGGTCTTGCAAGGATCAGAAGAAGAGAACAGAAAGCGTGTCCTGGCTCAGATTCCTCTTGCTTCCACCCTGAGCTGTGAGACTGAATTCAACTGGGAGCCTAACCAGAGGTGAGTTAGGATTAGCAGTAACTGGATTAAAAGTATTTTCAAATTTTAATATAATTTAGGCCATTCATAAAAAAAGATGTAAAGTCCTGCTTCTTGTATAGAAGAACCATCTCAAAAATGAAATCAGTGCTCTCACACTCAGACTTGGAGAAAGTTATTCACGTACTAATTTTATCCAGACTAGACTACTGTAACCTCCTCCTCTCTGGCATCAACTAGGGGTCACTCTTTGCCTCCAACTTGTTCAGAGTGCAGCATCTAGGCTTCTTACTGGTTTTAACAGACGACATCACATCACCCCAGTCCTGACTTCTCTCCATTGGTTTCTTGTTCGTTGTACAATTGATTTTAACATTTTACTGATTACTTTCAAAGTGGTTTATGTCAGGCCCCAAGCAGCTTGGCAGAAATGTTGACCCCATATGAGCCAGTTTGCAGCCTTAGATCCTCAGGTGGGACCATTCTGGCCACTCCAAAGTTGAGGCTTAAATCTAAAGGTGACCTTGCCTTTCGGCTTAGGAACGACCTACCTGACGAGATATGGCTCACAGAATCAGTGACTTCTTTTTGATCACTTCCTAAAATCCATCTTTATAGACTTGCTTTTATATGATCATATTTTTATGTCTTTTATTGGTTTTTATGTTCTCCTTTTATTGCTTTTTCCTTTTTGGGGGGAGGATTTCTTTATGTTGCCAATTTGCAACTTGCATTTTTGTCTTCTTGTTTTAACTTTATCCTAACTTTACTTTAGTTTTGTCTCGCTTGTGTTTGGTAGGGCCATTCGGCTTTCCTTTGCTATATTGCTTTCTGAGTATCTTGTTTCTGTTTTGCTTTTTCTGTCAAAGCACTTTGTAACATCTGTTTTTAAATTTGCTATGTTTATAAAATTATTATTATAGTTATTATTTTCCGAAGACAGCAGAGATGAGGAATAAAGATGTTGCATGTGACCAATGTTAGGTTGGACCAGCAGAGCAGTGCCATCCCGTGCCAGGGCCTGGTGTTGGGGAATCAGTGGCGTGAACTGGAAAACATGAAGGCTCAGTTTGTAGCTGTCAACGGAATCCGCAAAGTGGCCTGTGTGGTAAGACAAATTATACATCTTGAACTTCCCATTATATTTAGTGTGTGGGAATGTCAGTTTGGGATGTTATGTGTGAATGAACTGTATTGGAACATTCCTACATTTTGTTGTAGAGATCAGTAAGGTCAAATGAAACCTTTTTTCTCTGCCAGTGGACTGTCTCCTAACGTTTACTTTTTCTTTCCTGGCAGCTAAGTGCCAATCTCAGGCACATTCGTGTTTTTGAGATGGATGTAGAAGATGAAGATGATGAGGGAAATGAGTCGCAGAATGCCAGCGTTGACCAGGAGGGGCTGGACACAACTATGACCAGTGAGGGGCAGGGAGAGGAGAGCGTGGAGACTATAGATGAAGCTGGAGAACAAAGAGACGTGTTTAAAAAACCTGAGGAGCATCTGGAGTCAGAGGAAGCCCTGGAACTCTCTTGAGACTGTAATCACAGAAACAAGCGACATAAATATAAGATATAAATCCAGGTTTTGCTTGTTGAAAAACATTTTTTTTTTTAACAACATCCTGAAATACATGTAATGTTTGTATATGAAAATAAACAGGTTTGTAGTGTTCATATTTGTTTAAGTAGTTTGTAACCTTGTTTTTTTCTTAGTTTAGTTTAGTTTAAATTAGAAGGGAGAGTGCAAATTAATAAATACACATGGTATGACAATGCCAGAATTAGCCAAATGGCTATTCTGGCATTGTCATACCTTTCATCCCTTGGCCAAGATGGTACACAAGGCTACCTAAAATACAACAAAGCAGGAAGAAAACAACACAAAATAAAGAAAAAGAAAACAAGGCATACAATTTACAAGACATCTTTGAACACATTGACAAGATAAGATATACTTTATTGAATCCCCTAGAGGGGAAATTCAAATATCACAGCAGCACAAGACAAAAACAAAAAGACATTAAATATAACAACATAAAAGGGAAAAAATATATAAGTAAATAAAAAGATAAAATAGAATAAAATTGCTACATCGAGCTGAATAAAGTGACTAAAAATCACAAGAATACAATGATTTCTTTCGCCCTTTTTGATAGTACTGATACGTTTGAGTTATTTACCATTTATGTCACCATGCCATTCGCTTTATATTTTCTTGTAGGAATGAATCAAGACACTGCGTTCCTGTGAGTTAATGACGAAATGATTAGATTAAAAATATAATCAAGTCAAGAAATAGTCGAGTTATTTTATATATTATTATTTGATTACCCAAATCCTGAATTTAATAATTTCCGTAGCAAAATAATGATCAACGCGTCTGTACCGGAGTAGTTATCCGTGCACGTGCAAATAGGTGTTGGTTACGTGCTCGCTCCCGACACTGAACGAAGTGACGTACGTTAGCCGCCGCCTGTTGGTCTTTCACAGTTGGTGACGAGTATTATGAAAATGGCCTCGACCCTGCCCGCAACCACGATTAACCGGAGAAGATGACGGTGTTGAGCTTTTTAAGTCAGTGTAACACCAAAGTGTCTTCTTTGAACACGTAGAGAACAGTGAAGTTAACAGAAACAAAGAGGCTGTCGGCGGAGAAACGACTAGAAACACCACAGACCGCCGCATATTTTTCGTAGGGCTGAGGAGCCGCTATGGAGGATATCAACTCAAATATCAACGCGGACTTGGAGGTGCGGAAGCTCCAGGACTTGGTGAAGAAACTCGAACAGCAAAATGAACAGCTTCGGAGTCGGTCGACGATGTTGTCCTCGTCCGGAGCGATGTCAGGGAACCACAGACCCCTCAGCGACGGATACGACTCGTCGTCTCTGACAGCGGGGATGGCAGCCGGTCTGGCCGGCTTCCCTGGGGTGGGGTTCGTCGGAACGGGAGGCTACGGTGGGCTGTTGGAGAATAACCGCTGTTTGAGCCCCAGACTGTCTTACGACGGAATCAGTTTCAGGAGGGCGTATGATTATGAGGGGGCATCGGCTGCCGCCTCTCTGCCGAGTATGAACTCACGTTATTCAGACATCGGGGTTTATTCAGACGAAGGGGAAACATCGATCCTAGACGAAGTGGAAATATTAGACCTCGAAGACATGGATTGTCTAAACGAAGACGAGGACAGCTGGTGAGTTGTCTTTGGGAGGTATCTTGCCTTTCCTGCCGTGTCTGTGTCTTCAGAGCTGGGTGACAGCTGCTCTACACGTTAGCCAACACGACAAACGTCTGGCATAAACATCCTCTTCATCTTCTCAGTAGTTTGCCTGAAATCTGAAGTCATCTGTGCTGAAGGAGTGTCATTGTGGATCATTGACTGAAGGGTGTTGTTTGGCAAGTCATGTGGGCGATGACAAGCCCATTCTCGGACTGTTATCATACTAGACATGCGTTGTCATACAAACAATGCCAAATCTCTACCCATTACCTCATACCTTGCGTAGAGTTTGGGCATTTTTTCCGATACTGATCAAGCAGGCCTCTGAGGCTCTCAGCTGTCTGGACCGTGAAGTCCCTGATCATCTGTTGAACCGTTTTGTTGTTAATGATGTGTGGCAGATTGGCTTGGCTTGGCATGGCAGCGGTGGCAGGAGATCAGTGTGTACAGTCAAAAAAAAAATTGAAAGTTGTTTTCCTGCCTAGCAGCCATGTGGGAGAGGTAGCCATGGTTATATTCCTCCTCTGAATTCCCTTCAGCACACCAGCTGGCACACAGCCACAAGTGCTCCGCAGCAAGTGAGACAGCAAGAGATGTGAAATAGGACTGTCATCCCATCATGGAGGAATAGATGTCAGTGTCAGAAAGCTGCTCATGAGCATTGTTTTTGTGGGGATTACAAACAATGGCTATTGATAGCGTCCCTGGATAAGGATGACATCATGTTGGTCTGCTGTTATTCAGTGATGAAAAAGAGCAGTGCGTACAACTCCAAAAAAGGTGCACAGTGCTGACAAAGACAAAAAACAGACAGAGCACCATCACTCAAAGTAGTCTTCACTTATTTAATATGGGCAAAAACTGTGCCAGTGTTCCATCTGTTTTTTCTGCTGTTATATCAGCCTACATGTTCATCCACACTCGTGTTCTTAATCCTCTCCCTATACATTGTGTTTGTAATATAACTGTGCTTTTAGGGTTAGGGGGCTTTGCATAGATACACTTTAGAAGTGTAATCCTTGAAACTCCAGAGTATGATTGGATTTGTGCTGCTGTCTGAATCTCGCCGCTCATCCCAACTCAAGGAAATCCCTTGAAGAGGCAGAGTTACACTCAGAGAAGAGTCTGTGTTACACGGCTGATGTCAGACATGGAGACTTGGTAGATGGGTTTACAGAGGGTCTAGAAATGGAGTAGTTATTTGTAAGGCATCAGCTACTGACTAGACATGAAGGTAATGATGTGCCGTCCTCAGAAGACTGTCCTTGTTCTCCATCCTGTTAGGATGGGTTTGTTTGATTGGTGTCTTCTGTTATAATGACGCTATGATAAGCAACTTCAGGGCATAGCTCCTGATGCAACTTAATGACAGTTACTAAAGTTAATACAAAGGTAGCTCATAGTTGGTTGAAAGCCAGCTCACAGCAGCTGAGAGCAATGAAAGAGGTCTGGCAGTCAGCACTTAGCAATATATCGTCTGTGTAACAGTTGTAGGTGCATTGGTTTAAAAAAAAAAGAGCAATGGCCCCTAAAAATGAGAACATGTACCTAATACAGGCAGGCAAGGAACAGTGAAACTAACCCACTGGAATGTGACATGTATGGTATAAAGAGAGTGGATATAGATGCTGCATGCGGTATGCATGTTCTTTCAGAGTTATAAGTGTTTACATTATTTGTTCCACCCATTTTTCTTATCATCAGAGCACATCAAGTCTTCCCTCAGTTGCTTGCAGCAGTGTGCCTGTGCCAGCTACTGAACCTTTTGACATCGGACTACTTTGAGACATTGCTCACTCATGCCCAAAGAGCCAGTCTCATTATGCCCTGGCTGTTTGTCTGCCCTTTGGATCAGATTGATATCTGGGATTACCCAGTAGTGCCCAGCTCTCGCCAGCTCTTGTCATAGACTCCTGTAATCCCTGAATTAGCATTTGACTGGATTTAAAACGCAGCCTGCTCCCGCAGTGCTCTGCCTATCAATAGATGCTTGTCACACCCCAGCAACTGCATGTGGACATGACACTTGTCATTGTGTCAGAGCAGTGAGTTCATGTATGGAGCAAGATGTGTGAAGTCAGAGAGCTGAGATTTACTATGTGCTGCACCAAATGTAAATGATAGTCATTGTGTTGATAAACGTTGAGAAGGTGCAGACCCAGATATCAGGCTTGTATTCCTCTGCACTAGTGCTCCTTTGCCTGTAATGTTTCTGCCTTCATCATAAAAAGCTTCCTCTATGGCTGCAACAGAGCTGACAGCTGCTGACAGATTCCTCTTCCTAGTGGAAGCCCTTCTGTTTTTTTTCTCAATGGTTAAGGACAAACACAAATTGTATCACCTCTGTAACCAACAAACAGGAAAGTAGTGGTAGATTCATTTAGTCTGTAGCCTTATTTTATACCTTTATGTCTTCCCTTCAGTATCAGGAGGGTTTGATAGTCTCAATCAATACAGCTGACTATGCACTGAACCCAATGACTTTTCCAAAGAATTTGGGCCAGGGACAGTGGTTCATTCTTAACATTTGCTGCAGCAGGAGCTGACGGTTGCATTGTCCTCATTGCTATTGGAGACCCCAGAGACCGACCACATTTTTTTTGCTAAGTTAACACATGCAACATGTTAACTGTAAGAGTGAGGATATACTGACAAGCCTAAAAGGTATCTGCAGGTCACCTCTATGTAGATTTCAAATATTGACATAGAAATAGATTTCAAATATTGAAGTATGAAATTGATCTGAATAAAAGTAAATAGTGATTTTTAGAGTCAGCAAGCATAGTCACAAAAAAGCTTTCTGTCTGTCCACCTTATCTGTCAATTACATTGCGGAATTCTGTGATTACTTGTTATCCCCCCGATCTCATTTCCTCTGAGAGCTGCTGGGTCACATCACATATGAGCCGAGATAGGTGTGAGCTGTCCTAGTCGGTCACTGTTAAAGAGAGATGACAGTTTATATTTCTGTAACGATTGCTTGTTTTGCGTTTGTGAACGTGCAATATAACAGTGTCAATTGTGTATGCTGTCCACATTTTTCCAGGCTGTACGAGGCAAAAGTGAACAGTCCCCTGCAAAAAGCCTTGAGTCCTATTGTGTGGTGCCGCAAAGCCCTTGACAACCCCAGTCCTGAGATGGAATCAGCCAAGCGCTCACTCATCCACAGACTGGACCTCACCATGTCAGGTAAACAACGGCAGTGGACATGAAACATGTAGTCTTAACTTAGCAGCTGTAGTAGAAACAGTAACAACTTCAGAGATACACTTAATTTATCCCTCTCTTTGGAAGGTAGAGGTGAGCTACAAAACAGCACTGGTGGAGTTCTTTGTGTTGGTTGCTCTGTTGAAAGTCCTCCTGCGTCAGTCTCTTGCTGTCAGTTTCCATTTTTCTCATCGCATAACATTAGTGATTAGAGCCCTTCATGTGAATCATAAAAGCAATTAAAGTTCACTTTGAATCTACTTGTAGTCAGGTAAAAGACTACAAGTATAATGAAAGAGCAGTGATTTTTCCATAGCTGCTCCAAGCTGTTTGTTATTGAACACTGTCAGAATTTGAACTCAAATGGTGACATAATTTGCTGGGACAGTTGTAAATTATTCTTGTATATCAGGCAAATGCAGAGTCAGACCTACACCAAGGCCAAACGTCCAGCCTTCTGTGATGTGCAAAACTGCAAGCACAACCAATAACTCTGGTTAAGGTAATTGCAGACAGTTCACATGTGTAATAAAGGGTATAATTAGTTGCATGATTTATGTGTATTCATGTTTCCATAGCCACAACTTAATTTGAGAAAAAAGCGTTGTTGACATTGTGGTGGTGTTACTCTTGCACCGGTTCTCCCGTGATACCAGTGTCCCCAAGTGCTCCATAACAACTGCTGTCTGTGTGAAGTTTTGCAACTTCAGGCTGCCTGAGAGGATTACTGGTATGCATCAATGTGCACTGTGATATGGAGTCATTTTATTTCTATATTTGTTTTGTTACTGTTGAACTTTGCCATCATCTACTGGATTTTAAAGGTCCAGTGTGTAGGATTTAGGGACATCTGTTGGCAGAAATAGTATATAATATTCAAAATGATGTTTTAATTACTTTATAATCACATCAAAATAAGAATCATTTTGTTTTCGTTAACTTAATATGAGCTGTTTTTTATCGAAATACAGAGCAGGTCCTCCCCCAAGAGTCCACCATGTTGTTCTACAGAAGCTCAGAATGCAGTTACGCTCGAGATAGGGCTGCTCACATTTTTGTGTTTTAGCATTCTCGCATCAGCCACCGTAGTTCCCCAACATGCTTAGCATACGGAAGAAGTTTCAGTTCTGCAACCTCATCACTAGATGCAACAAATCATACACACTACACCTTAAAGACGTATGGCATTTATTCCATTCAGGCAAAATGCCAAATCTCATAGTGTTAACAACAGTGAAAAACAATTCCTGTATCCAGCTTGTGAGTTGGATCCACTCCAACATTTAATGGGTTCTACCTTGGCTCATGCTACACACTTCAAACAAGTTACGTGAAAATCTGGTCAGTTGTTTTTCTGTAATCCTGCTGAAAATCAGTCAAACAAACCAAACCAAAGCTATAACCTCCTTGGTGGGGGTAATAATTATTGATCCAAAAAGGTAGAGGTTGTACACAAATACAGAAATGTCCCTTCCTGCTGGCTGATAACCAGGGGCCGTAAATGCTGTGATGATTCTTCTTATTGTAATAAATTATATAAGAGCTTTAATTTATGGCAGTGAGCCTCTGTAATGATCTTACTATTTCCTTTTATTGATTTTTATAGCACAAGAAAACACAATAAATTACTCCATGTTTACCCATTTATTTCTACAACTACTATTATAACTGCTACACACAAACAGAGCATAGAGGGATGTATCATCCATCATAAATGTTCCATTGTGAAGATTAGCTTCCCTTATTCTAAAGGGAAGAGGAACAGCACTCGTGTACCTGTATGGTCAATCGCTGAATGGTGGAGGCTAGGGCTGCCACTAACGATTATTTTCATTGTCGACTAATCTGTTGATTATTTCTTCGATTAGTCGACTAATTGTTTCATTGAAAAATGTGTTAAAATGTTGAAAAATGTCGGTCTGTCTCGCCCAAACCCCAAAATTACTTCATCTAATGTCTTGTTTCGTACTCACGCCAAAGGGTTTTAGTTCACTGTCAAGGGAGAGTGTGTAAAGCTGCCAATATCTGAACGTAAGAAACTGCAGTAAGAGTATTTTGGGGTACTTTTATAGTACTTTCCTATGAAAAATGACTCAAACCGATTAGTCGACTACTAAAATAGTCACCGATTATTTTAATAGTCGATAAGTCGACTAATCGTGGCAGCTCTAGTGGAGGCTTCAGCATTATGACTTGGCAGACACAGAGAGAGATTGACTTGGAGATTTATCACCACTTGTGGTTATAAGTTACTGAAAGCTGAGCGGGTTTGTGAGAATATATGTGTGCATGTTTTGGGAGTCTCTTCTTCCTGAGATATAGGCTTGAATGTGCAGCAAATGATTGACAGACACAAAGCTATGCACATCATCAGGCTTTTGGAGTGTTTGTAGTGTAAAGGGGAATTATTCTTTTGTTACTCCTTTGCAGCAGTGCTTGTGAAAAATGATGTTTAATTTATATTTCACCACTGGGTCTGCAAAATATTTATAATTTTGTCCCATATGATCTCACCTAGGTTCCTAGGGCATGTACAGTATTTATTTATTTATATTTACATCTGTCAAAGTCTTTCCTTTTTCCAGTGCATACTTTCTCCTCAAAAATTGACGGTATATAGAGATGGTGGAACTAACAATCTTAAAATGGTCTGTGTTGAAGGATCTTATAGCACCAGAATGCAGTTAAACTAGTGCTATAACTGAAAGACATCAACTCTCTGATAGTTTGATCAGTGTCTGAGTGACATCTGGACCCCTCAGTGTTTAGTTGGAGCTGTGTGTAGTGCTGCTGTTCAGGTTTAAAATATAAATGTCACTGGAGTTTTAATTAAGTTTCATTGTCCTTTACACTGAGATTTTAACATTGTATACAGTATAAAACACACATAACAAAACAGTGATTTCATCTTTAATATGTTACCCAGGTCTACTTTATGTTTGGGCCTCTCTGATTGGTCTGTGTCTGTTTTCTGAGCCTTTGACTGCCACTAATTATAGGTAGTCCCTAACTGAGGAGGACAGCAGGCCTCAAATCCTCGCAGCTAAACTGAGCAGGGGTCATTTCCATTTTGACAGCGGTATGCCCATGTGACAGTTGGATCGTGTTGAGCAATAGGCTGCTGAAGGTTGCCCACTGGAGTAGTTGTGATCTTCTCTGTTCTATTATGCAAGAGCTTGAATGGCACCTGGACACACAATGACCTCCTCATTCAAGGACACTAAGGTATATTTATAATGGCTGATAAATTGATTGACTGTGGCCCTTTTGTGGATCCAAATTGCACAGCTTTTTTCAAAGATCAGTTATGTTTACTGGGTGTCTGATTAGGGATAAAGCTGAGAAAAGAGGAAAAAAGCTGTTTTGGGCTAATTGATGATCAATCTCGTTAAAAAAGGAATCAGTAATGCAACTTTCATCAAAACACAGAAATAATAATTTCTTTCTCCTTTCCCTCTGTTAGGACTACTATGAGCTTTTTCTGTGCTTTTAGGTAAGGCTTATTTCTGAGGCACAACATAATAAAAATAAGGCTTCAGAACCTTTGTGTAAATAAAGCCTTAGATGACCCTTAGTGAACAAAGCATGCTATCTGTCTTGCAGCTGACCAACTATAGATAACTAGACACTTGAGTGGGATTTAGGGTCGTGTGCTTATTTGTGGTGATCTCACCACTGTAGGTGTGGTAGGAGGATAACGTCATCCTCCATGGTCCTGAAAATATCCCTCCTGTCACTGATACCAACCACCCCACTCCCTTCACTTCTATCCTCAGTTGGCACTGATGTTGTCACCACTTCCACAAAGGCTTGCTAAAAGACACCAGCAACACATATTTTCTGTGGAGTTTTGTGATTCAATGGACATGTCAATTAAATCAGATAAATGTCAAGAAGGTAAAGATTTTTGAAAGAAAGAAAAAAGTCTGCACATAAAGCAGATCTTAAGCAGCACAGTCTGAGAGCATTTGTGTCTGTGAGTGAAAGAGACTCACCACAGACACACCCTCATGGCTCCCGGCTACTCTCCTTCACACCCAGTCTCTAACAGGAGCATGGAAACCCTGTTGCCATGGAGTTGGTTGAGTTTGTGTCAAAGGAATTACAAAGAAAAAAAGAAACATCTCAGCCTCACTTGTGGAAGATTGGAGTCAAAGTGATGACTTCCTTGTACCTGAAAACGTTTGTTTCAATCTAACCAGCTCAATCAGCAAGTATACACACTACAGTGCATCCACATATTTTAAACACGTTAGTTTAAGTGTGTCAGTAGTGACCAAGCCTTTTGTCTCTGTGCACACCCTGTTTAAATCATATCCCCAGATGACGTGCCTCAGTTATATAACTAAGAGCAGGGAGGAGATGACTTTGAGTTGCACTAGTTAGACAGCACTACTTTACTCATGTCATCCCGGTAAGAAGTCAGAACACATGTTGCCTAAGCTGAACAATTAAACCGTTTTTTTTTCCCATTCTGCTGCTTTGACAGCTGTCCTGCACTGTTGATCCAGTGCTCATGCAAGACCAGAGAGGTCCCAGCCACAGTTACATAGCTGACCTGCTCTTCTCCGACTCATAAAAGCTTTGACCTCATACTGTACATTTAGTTCACCGCCTTCTTGCGTGTCTCTGCCAGTTTGAACCTTTTTCTGCTGTATGGTATTCATCTCTCTTATTTACAAAAGCTTCTCTGTTTGCTCTTTTCTTGTGATATTCTTGAAGCTCCCTGCAGCTGTTTTAAGCCTAATGTCTTCTCTTTTTTATAACAAGTAGACCTCAATGCCAAGTGTTGTCTTCCATTTCGTCTTCACCATTTAAGCCCTCCAGACCTTCATTTTATATTGTTGTGTACTGGCTTCCTTTAGGGGTTTTTTTTCTTGGCCCGTGGAAACTGCTCTGAATTTTCCGCAGTTGAAATGCCAAGACGGAAAGTCCTCTAATACAATTTCATATCACAGTAAATCGAAACTGTCACAGCAGTTCTTCTCTCTTCTTCTGACTTCTTGTTTTAGGACATGAGAATTTGAGGACAGTCTATTTTGGTTGGTCCCTGGGCTGTGGATCCCTTCAGACTGATCTGTGTCTTTTTCTCGTTACAATGTGCTGCTCAAGTTGTTGTGATAGGGCACGTTGTCATCTAATGACCTCCAAAGTCTGAGCCAGTTTAGACTGTTTAATGTCAAGGGAAATATTTTCTTAATCATAGCAAGTGTGACTCCTTTACCTCCATAGTGCACAGACACAAGGGATGATTCATGTTTGTAAGCACTCACAGGCATGTCGTTGTTTGTTTGTTTGAGAGCACACAGTGAAGCTTGACAGGCACAGTTTAATCATGACTCTTGATATTGGGGGTTAGTTTCACCAGGTGGACTGTATTAATCCGTTGACCTCACTTTCTCAAATGGAAAACATTGGGTATCTTTTTTTTTTAAGTGCATAGCATACAGACCTACATGTTGCAGTGTTGTTGACATTCCTCAGCAGCTGATCCGTGTGGATGGCAGCAGAGTGGACATGATGGTATTTCCTAAATAATGCAGCAGGACAGAGTGCAGAGCAGGAGGAGAGGGAGAAAGTGGAAGGAGCGATTGGAAAGAGGAGGCAGCTGATCTTAAAAGGCTTCCCCTTCAGTCACCACCCAGCTGTGTAAACACATCCAGTCAGAGAAAGAAAGAAACAGAGGGATGGATAAACAAGTGAACTCAGAGAGCTTGTTTAGACCTAGTCTTAACATGCGTCTCTGTGATCGGAACACAAGTGGACAGCCGAGACACGTCGCTGTTCACACCTCTGCTTATTTTGCGTCTCCAGCTGACCACTTGTGTTCAGATTTTGTTACTGCCCCGTGCTCAGTTATTATGTCCACACTTTTGCTGGCTGCTCTGTAGCATGCTTGCTAGTCATGTCAGTATAGCTGGAGATATTACTGTCTGCAGAATTCAAGACCTCTTTTTTTTTGAGTTATAAAGCTTTTAGCGCACCAAAACAACCACCAAGTCCTGTTTTGATAACGTAGTCCTTGTTTGGGACACATCAGGATGTATAAGTGGTTTTTGGTTTTTTTTTTTAGATATTTTTTTGGGGCATTTTTAGCCTTTAATGGATAGGACAGGCAAGTGTGAAAGGGGGAGAGAGAGAGGGAGTGACATGCAGCAAGGGGCCACAGGCTGGAGTCGCTGCGGCAACAGCCTTGTACATGGGGCGCCTGCTCTACCACTAAGCCACTGACGCCCCGGGATGTATAAGTGTTGACACTACAAAAGATATGTAGTCAAATGCATCCCACACCACCTCAGTCAGTGGTTAAAGTGATCGGATCACAATGAGTCTTGGTGGTTGTTTAGATATGTATGTAGCGCTGTCCCCTTGTAATCGGATCACCCTAAAATGTGTGTTAATAGTTAGTCTAAACAGGCTCAGAGACATCAACCATTCAAACCACCAACCTATCCCAGTGCACAGCAGCCTGTGCAGAGTCTGATCTCATGACTGAGACCAGGGACTCTGTAGACTGGAGCCTTTGACTGCTGCTTCGTTGGATTTCACAGAGAATCGCATTGTTCTTTGTGCGTCTTTATTGAATGCCATGCATTGTTAAGTGTGTCTCCCCGCCTGATGATGTAGGAACTCTCTATCAGGCCCATACTCAGCATACGGTTGAAGAGACTCGACCAGACTGCCAGCACACTGTAGAGCTTTCATAAAGGTGCCGGCTATGAGCAGACACTGCTGGCGTTGTAAATACTGGAATGGGCAACAGCCTTTGTCTGGGTGTTTTATGGGTCACAGTGTATAGATGTAGTATGTTAACACACTGGGCACATGAAACAGTGGCGGTTAAGTTTTCAGAACTTGGTTCCTCCCCAAAAACGAAGCATCTTGACCTCTACATTTCACCCATCTGCTACCACTGACATTTTGTAGGCTGGTATTTTCCAGGGGCCAAATGCATAAAACTCTGTGCTGACTCACAGCTAAAACTGTGTGTACGCACAAAGGCATTCTTTTTATCAGATTTATAAAGTCATGTATAAGCCTGATTCTGTTTTATAAATCTTGATCGTTGTGGCGATGGGCACATGTTTACAAGCGTCATTTCCACACCCACTGTTCGCCATAATAGAAATGCCCTTAAACATACATTTGCATATTGATACTTGTGCACTTCCAACATTTATTAGACCTGTCAATGAGAAATAAAAGAGAGTGCAATGTAGGCGCAGCAGTGGCAGTTTGTTCGTACCACTAATTCACATTTCTGCAGAGCATCATCATGGTAAAATCTCAATCATCAGGATCATCAATGATTCATTCAGAATGCTCATGTTGAAACTGGCTTTAAAGTACTTCACAGGAAAACATTAAACAATCACTAACAGGGAGATGAATGTAAATAGAAATAATGATGAAATTCATCTCTCATAATTAATTTGAAATTAACTTTATATTTGTGCCTTTGATTGACATTTGACAGAGTGCAGTGTAGCCTGCAAAAATAACACAATCAGTGAAATTTGCAAACAGCCTAAAAACAATGTTATTTGTCTCTCAGTTAATATTAATGTCCTTATTACTCACAGCTGTCTCAGCTAAAACTATGCATAGACTTGGTCTAAAGAATGCGTGAAGTGCACACATTCTCACGACACATTCCTCCTTTATAAATACCAGTTTATGTGCGGGAAAAGGCGTACACATGGTTTTTGTGCATACACATCATTGATGCATCAGATGTTCATAAAGAATCACTATTTTGGGGGACAGCCATACGTTTTTATCTTTTGCTGATAGTTTCAACTCACTGTTATCGGAACAAAATTGCACTAATCTGTGATAAAGTAGAGGTATAGCAGCATGAACAAAGAAATTATGTGACATTTCAGACATATATGCAATGATTCAGCATTGCTGCAACGGAATAAATAGACAAGTACTGATCAAATTAAGAGGTTACAATGTATTGCTTGATTTTGGTGTGTTCACCACTAACATTTCTTTGTCAAGTCAGCCAACAATGACTTGGTTTATCTTAGTAATCTTCTAAATTTCTTTGTGCAAAGTTTTGGTTGTGGATCTTCAGACTACATAACATTATTTTGTCTGCTCTAATACAGAGTAATGTCAAAGAGTGAGCATTTACTGACTGATGTTTTGGTTCTGTTTGCAGCCAACAAGCGCAGGAGCCTGTATGGAAGCCCCTACAACCAGCAGGGCTATGGAAGCCCATATAGCACAAACGCAGCCAACAGCCCGTACAGCAGTGGCTTCAACTCCCCCTCCTCAACCCCCAGCAGAGTGCCCATTGTCAGACAGCAACTAATGCCCGGGAATGCAGGTATGTGTCTCTTTGCAGTTCACTAAGGCCCCGTTTTCCCTGCTGACAATGCCAGGCGCTCCTCCGCAAACGCCCAGCTGGAAGCCCTTGAGAGCACTTTGGTTGCATCTGGTTGCTTTGATACAGAAAATCTGCGGAAGTAAACTTGTCAGTACAAGGTAGAGTACTTGTTTTGGATGAGGGTAAGGCTGAAGCACGCAGGGAGAAAGGACATACAGTACAGGCCAAAAGTTTGGACACACCTTCTCATTCAATGCGTTTTCTTTATTTTCATGACTATTTACATTGTAGATTCTCACTGAAGGCATCAACATTATGAATGAACACATGTGGAGTTATGTACTTAACAAAAAAGGTGAAATAACTGAAAACATGTTTTATATTCTAGTTTCTTCAAAATAGCCACCCTTTGCTCTGATTACTGCTTTGCACACTCTTGGCATTCTCTCCATGAGCTTCAAGAGGTAGTCACCTGAAATGGTTTCCACTTCACAGGTGTGCCTTATCAGGGTTAATTAGTGGAATTTCTTGCTTTATCAATGGGGTTGGGACCATCAGTTGTGTTGTGCAGAAGTCAGGTTAATGCACAGCTGACAGCCCTATTGGACAACTGTTAAAATTCATATTATGGCAAGAACCAATCAGCTAACTAAAGAAAAACGAGTGGCCATCATTACTTTAAGAAATGAAGGTCAGTCAGTCCGGAAAATTGCAAAAACTTGAAATGTGTCCCCAGGTGGAGTCGCAAAAACCATCAAGCGCTACAACGAAACTGGCACACATGAGGATCGACCCAGGAAAGGAAGACCAAGAGTCACCTCTGCTTCTGAGAATAAGTTCATCCGAGTCACCAGCCTCAGAAATCGCAAGTTAACAGCAGCTCAGATCAGAGAGCAGATGAATGCCACACAGAGTTCTAGCAGCAGACCCATCTCTAGAACAACTGTTAAGAGGAGACTGCGCGAATCAGGCCTTCATGGTCAAATAGCTGCTAGGAAACCACTGCTAAGGAGAGGCAACAAGCAGAAGAGATTTGTTTGGGCCAAGAAACACAAGGAATGGACATTAGACCAGTGGAAATCTGTGCTTTGGTCTGATGAGTCCAAATTTGAGATCTTTGGTTCCAACCGCCGTGTCTTTGTGAGACGCAGAAAAGGTGAACGGATGGATTCCACATGCCTGGTTCCCACTGTGAAGCATGGAGGAGGAGGTGTGATGGTGTGGGGGTGTTTTGCTGGTAACACTGTTGGGGATTTATTCAAAATTGAAGGCACACTGAACCAGCATGGCTACCACAGCGTCCTGCAGCGACATGCCATCCCATCCGGTTTGCGTTTAGTTGGACGATCATTTATTTTTCAACAGGACAATGACCCCAAACACACCTCCAGGCTGTGTAAGGGCTATTTGACCAAGAAGGAGAGTGATGGAGTGCTGCGGCAGATGACCTGGCCTCCACAGTCACCGGACCTGAACCCAATCGAGATGGTTTGGGATGAGCTGGACCGCAGAGTGAAGGCAAAGGGGCCAACAAGTGCTAAACACCTCTGGGAACTCCTTCAAGACTGTTGGAAAACCATTTCAGGTGACTACCTCTTGAAGCTCATGGAGAGAATGCCAAGAGTGTGCAAAGCAGTAATCAGAGCAAAGGGTGGCTATTTTGAAGAAACTAGAATATAAAACATGTTTTCAGTTATTTCACCTTTTTTTGTTAAGTACATAACTCCACATGTGTTCATTCATAGTTTTGATGCCTTCAGTGAGAATCTACAATGTAAATAGTCATGAAAATAAAGAAAACGCATTGAATTAGAAGGTGTGTCCAAACTTTTGGCCTGTACTGTATATAAACAGTATTTTAACAGATTTTCCTCTGTTGTTGTTATTCAGCACTTGTGCATGTAAGATGCGACGGTTATCTTCATGGTATGTGTCCCTCCTCCACTGTGACTGAACGTATGAAGTGACTGTGACGAGCGCAGTGTTTTTATCCACAGTTTAACATTTTTCAATTCTCAGCGCTCAGGAAAAAAACCCCAACCAGCAGCATTCAGAGCAGAATTCACACCCTGCATCTCGTCATGCTGGTAGTGTTTGTAGCGCAGCGTAAATATGTGGCATTCCTGTCACAAAGAATTTAAAAAATATACTGGCCCCAGGGAAAAAATCTCTTTGGTAGACTTGGCCCCTAACAATTACAGAATATCTGTTGTTGGATATGTGTCACTAAAGTGTTCCCAAATGGTTTTCTTGCCAGCACACCAGCGAAACGCAACAGCAGAGAGGAATCCTCCGGCTGTGAGCCCGCAGTCATCAGTGGACAGTGAACTGAGCACCTCAGAAATGGATGAGGACTCAGTGGGCTCCTCAAATACCTACAAACTCAATGATGTCACTGATGTCCAGATACTGGCACGCATGCAGGAAGAGAGTATGTACCTGCACCACTGTCATCTCCAGTAGTTTTCTGTGACCATACCACTTTGTTTATAGGGTGTTGTAACTGAGTGTATGCGTGTTTGTCAGGTTTGAGACAAGATTACGCTGCAACAGCATCCAGGCGGAGCTCAGGTTCGTCCTGCCACTCATTGCGGCGCAGCACCTTCAGTGACCAGGAGCTGGATGCACACAGTTTGGAGGATGAAGAAGAGGCGGTGCACCCGGCCTTCCACCTGCCCTCCAACCGCTTCAGCCCCTCCCCTCGACACTCTCCCCGCGCCTCACCCAGGAATTCTCCCCGCTCTCGCTCCCCTGCCCGCTCTATCGAATACAGCCACAGCCGCGGCTCGCCTCAGCCCATCATTAGCCGCCTGCAGCAGCCTCGCCACTCGCTGCAGGGCCACGGGCACGACTTGCAGACCAATGTGGTGAAGAATGAAGGTAAACAGAGCCAGCAGAGGTTCAGGAAGAGCTGGACATAAGCTGTTCAATGTGTGATTCAGGAAATTATTATTTTGCCTGATCTAACTCTCTACTATTGTTGCTGTTGTAGAAAAGCTGCGTCGTAGTCTTCCCAACCTCACACGCTCCTCAGCAGCGACAGCCCAGGTCCCAGAGCCCGTCAAGAACAGCCGCAGCTGTGAGTCCAACCTGCAAGTGCCAAACGGTGGCTCTCCTCGACACCAGAACCAGTCTGCTAGTGAGTATTGTGACAGACACATACAAAAACCTGTCATATTTGTATTTGAATCCGTTTTACTGCAAAACACAGAAACCCTTCAAAGTTGTAAATGAATCTTTAGATTTCAGTAGCTTCCAGACTCAGATTGTCACATTCATTGTTATCACTGTGTTGTCAGCTGACATTATATTAATATTTGTTTTGCTCTCCAAGTACACTGAACACTCAGAAACACGACAGGCTGTGTAATCTCTTGTTAGTCATTGTGCGAGTGGGAATTCTGTTAATCCTTCTGGCTGCACCTACACTACAAGGACTGTGCTGCTTTGTAGTGCCATGGCTTTGGCGTTTGGGGATCCTCTTTGTCTTTGATCATTTTCAGTTGTAATATCTTTTATTCATACGCCTCCTTCCTCTTATCACCCTGGCATAACTTTCACTTCAAAGAAACGCACTCATCCCTCAGAATTAGAGCATGGCGCCAGCAACACTGAGAATCTAGAGCGACTCTTGGTATCAGCGACACTATCATTGTTTTACATTTGTGTCCAAGGGTTTTATGTTCTTTGAGAGTTTGAGAATCCCACCTCTTCGGATTAAGACTATCCATTTGATGTAATCCTGTAATGGGAGATAAAGATAATGGTGTTGTCCTTAATCCAGAAACGGTAATCCTTCTCTTCCTAGGGACAGAGAGGACAGGGGTCAAAGAGCAGGTTTCAGCTGGTTAAACGTGTAGCGACTGCCTTTATCCTGTCCTAACCAGCCTCCTGAGGGGCAGGGTGTTCGTGTGGCTTGAGCTTTTGGACTTTTCATACGTTAAAGCTGATACTTGAAATTTACGGCGGAATCTTTCTAAATTTTTTGTTTGTATACTTCATCCAAAACAGATGTAATTCTTCAGCTGACAGGTTTAATATCCTAATGATGAGTTTTTTTATCTGAGCTTTGGCTGCACTGGGCATGTGAGACACTTCCATCTCTGCCTCTTTCACTGACTTCTTCACTGTAAAGCATGTGTAACCAAAACCAGCCTCAATTTCTCTGTTTGTGCTGAGACTGGTTGATTGGCTGTTAAACCTGACCATGGCACTGGCACTTTGCTCTGTCTGCTGCCTGTGGATGTTTGGCTGTAGAGCCCCCTAGTGGCCTCAAGTTGCACCGCAGGCTTCCACAGCCTTCATTGCCTCAACGGCACCCTTTTTATTTCTCCAGTAATGCTGTGATACTCAGGCAGAGTGAAGTCTGACTCCCATGCTGAAATTTCCCTTTTTTCCAGCAGCAGCTCAACTCCCGAGATACTCGACCCCTTCTCGCTCCTCCCCGAAACCTAAACAGCACCTCCAAAGTCCTACTGCCCTGAGAGGTAACGGCCTGTTCGTAAATCAGCTGGAGGCTGTGAGATTGATCTCACTCACAGTCATTTGCACAGTTTATGACATATTAAAGTTTCCTGTGTACTTAAGGCATAGACTACTGATGCACATAGAGTGTATATGGTGAAATGGCTATGTTCTATGGAGCTGTAATGGATTTGAAGAAGATGCGTTAATGCACTAGTTGCCAGCTTTGAGACTGTGAGGTAAATCTGTGTGCAGGTTTAGCCTCTGTTTTTGTTGCTTTCTTTGTGAGGAAAAAAGAAAGAAGTGGAGCAGGGTGGTTGTTGGCAGAGTTGAGCTTGAGTTTCTAACTCCTACGAGTATGCCATCATACTAAAAGGAGTTAACGTTCACAGTTTAAAGGAGCAGTGTGTAGGATTTAGCGGTATCTAGTGGTGAGGATTGCAGAATGCAACCAAACGTGAACTTCTGGTTAGGATTCCCTCAGTGTTCATTGTTCAGGAGGTTTTTACTTGGAGCCAAATTATCCACAGAGGTGTCCTTCTCTCCAAGACAATCAGACCAGGTTACTGAAAGCAGCAAAAACACTGAATAAAACAGTTTCACATTACAAATCAGTGTTTCTCCAACGCTGTTCGGCTCGTTGCAGATAGTCCACTCGCTCAGCACCTACTCATGTGTGCTCTCCTTTTTTCTCTGACAACTTCAGATCCAGACTTTCAGGAGGTTTTTAATCGGGAACCAAACTATCCACAGAGGTCTCCTCCTCTCCAAAGCAAACAGACTGTTATTATAAACATGTGAAAACACCGGATGAGGCAGTTTCATGTTGAAAATCAGTGTTTTTCCGATGCAGTTTGTGTTATCGTGGATAGGCCAACGTGAAAACCTTAATGGCCCTATCTAGAGCCAGTGTTTGGTTTGTCTGTTCTGGGCCTCTGCAAAAAAAAAAAAGGTGGTACAGCATGGCGACTTAATAAATGGCTCAATCTAAGGTGACAAAAACATGATGATACTTATTTCAGGTGATTATACACTAAAGAAAACATACTTATTATTTTATATTCTTTCTCTGCCAACAGAGTCCCCTAAATCCTACACACTGGACCTTTAAAGGTCAAAGCTAATTCACGAGGATTGTGTTGACATGTTGCTGTAAAAATCTAAAACCGTTCATATCGGCTCAGAGTGTCAAAACAGTGATTCTGTGCTGTTGCTGGTCCATGGTTGACAGTCACATTACTTAAATAGAAAAGTGCCATTCATGTGTTTGTGCCTTGAGCTTAACTTCAGTTACACCAAGATCATTTTCCTTCCTGCTTTCCTTGCATCATTAGCAAATAGCTTACATTGAGACATTCATGTTGTCTTCATTACATATCTGTGTACATGAAGTGCAAAAAACTCATGAAGTGAAAAAGTTTGTCAACCTTATAAACTGCTTTTCATTGTTAGTCATCTGGACAGCAGTGTCATGCAGTGATATGTGGTGCTTATTTGCCAGACGAGAAAATTAAATCAGATAATCCTTTATTATTCCAAAAGTGAGGAAACTTACACTGTTACAGCAGAAAAGGGGTAAAAAAAAAATACAGTAAAAAAAAGCAACATATAATAAAAAGTTGGTAACTTTAAAAACCAACATTTTCCTATAAACAATCTGTATTAAGAGGCAAATAAATTGGTTGTCTGTGACAGTCCTAGCAGTCTGGTCTGACGAAGAGCACACAGCTCGAAACGTACGTCACGGTGCAATAAATTATATTTTTTTCTGCAAAGAGTCCTGCAGTGTTGCGAGTCATTTACCATTTTTTCATCTACGACTATCAACTCAGCACCTGCCCTCCCACGGTGAGATGTGCGTGCCTTTGGTTTGATTTTTAGTCCTAGCAGTGACAATGACAGAATTTATTACTGAAGAGTGACCACATTATACATAATATTCTGTACTAGCAGAATATATTAAATATTTCATCCCCAAATTAGATGTCTCTAATTTGAAAACCTTCTGAAAAGTGATCAACATAAATATTTTGTCATGTTTATATATTTTTGCTGTATCACATTTTTATTTAAAATGTTTATATTTTGTACAGCTGCCAGTTTATTAGGTACACCTAGCTACAACTAATGCAGTCTAAGCAGTCCTACACTAAATTCTACCTTAATTAAGACTCTAACGTTCAGGTTTTGTTGAAAGTGTTTTGTATTAATTGAACTGTATCATCATTTAAGGGGGCTGCAGTTTCTGGTGATGTTGAACTGTATTGAGTAGGGCTGGGCAATACATTGATATTATATTGAAATAGTGATGTGAGACTAGATATCATCTTAAATTTTGGATATCCTAAGTGTTGTCTTCTGCTGGTTTTAAAGGCTTCAGTAATGTAATTTTTTGCACTTACCTGACTATTCTAGCTGTTTATTTGCCTTTACGCACTTAGTCATTATATCCACTTTACTGGTGATTGTATATCAAAAATCTCATTGTGTAGGTATTAAGTGAAAGCGTCAATAGTTAACCCAACAATATATAAATCGATATTTGATTTAATTAATTAATTTTTAAAATTTTTATATACTTTGTTTAATCCCCCTGAGGGGAAATTACATTTTTTTCACTCTGTTGTCATTAACACACAGGTCCATATACACACACATGCACAAACAGGACCTATACATGCACAAAGTGGAGAGATGTCAGAGTGAGGGGGCTGCCATGGACAGGTGCCGCGAGCAGTCGGGGGAGCCTTGCTCAAGGGCACCTCAGCAGTGCCCAGAAGGTGAACTGGCACCTCTCCAGCCACCAGTTGACGCTCCATATTTGGTCCGGACGGGGACTTGAACAGGCGACCCTCCGGTTCCCAACCCAAGTCCCTATGGACTGAGCTACTACTGGTCAAAACTATTGTGATATTTGATTTTGTCCATATCACCCAGCCTTAGCTGACATGTCTCTATTATTTTGTCCACCCCATTTATATCAGTGAGGGTAGCCTTAATAATAGACACACTCCTCTCAGTGGCAGAAATTAGCAAGGGCCACGGGCCATTTCGCCCGCAATTTAGCCAAGAATACCCCCAAAAGCCATGTTCCAGGGGACGAAATTGCCCCCAAGTTTTCGAAACAACTATATGTATTTATATTTTTAACAGTATTACACTCTGACATTAAAGTATCATTTTATTTTCATTAAATTAATTTACCGTCACGTCTACAACTCATTTTCCAGACATAATCAACGAGACTGCACTGATTACGTGAGAGTAATCTGACAGAGAAGGGGAGGGGGCTTTTCTGTACCATAAGTATAAATTAACCATTTCTTGGGTGATCTGTGTCTACACAATGACAAATTAATGAAAAATTAAGGTAGAATGAATGTTGAATTTTAAATTAACTTACTTCCGGGATTGCATCTGAGGAATTTATAGTAATTTGGCCTTTTTAACAGTAAAAGTAACTGTAATGTGGTGAAACATTAGTACTGCTATCAGTAGATTAATGGTTAAATCATCACATTTAAACTGGTTGAATTATAGGAAATCTGAGTGATATTTTGCAGCCATAACTTTATGTAACCCATTATTTATTTTATTTATTGTGGTTTCTACTGAAAAGTGAAGATCTTAGTTGGTTTTGCTTTTCATGTGCTTATTGTTAGAACATAATTACAATTTTTTTGATGGCCCCCAAACATTATGAAAATGCCCCCATTTTGTAGACCGTGGGGGCCAAAATTGCCCCCAAAATATTTTGTTAATTTCGTACCCTGACTCCTCTGTATATATAGCTCAACAGCCTTACAAACTACAGCCTCCAAAATGATTATAAAGTTGAATCAGCGCCTCTTAAAAACAGGTTGAACAAAACTGGAACATTATAACCTTCATTAACTCGTGAGTTACTGCAGGCCTGGTCATGCCAGGTATTAGACTGTATCACTTTTATCCAGGTGTACCTAATAAACTTGCAACTGAGCATATACTTATATATTAGAATATGAGTTTTGAAATGGTGCCTGATGCCAGGTATCCTTAATATATTGTGTAATTTAGCATCACATCTACTTCAGTAGACTCATCGAAGTGTTACTGACTCACCAAAGGCTACGTTACACGTGCACAAACAGAGTGTCCCTCAGCACACTCCATCACTATGCACTGCTACACCTGTGGGGCTCTTCACACTTCACAGGTTAGGAGTAGGATTGTTGCTCATATTGGTCAGGGGTCCATGTCACGTCACAGTTTAAGAGAACAAACAGGCAGTGAGAGACACCACATTGAAACCCATCCTCAGCACCTTCCTCCCAGCTCTGAATTAAGGCCTGTCTCTGTTGTCTTCGTCTTTGTCTAGTCCCACTCTCCTGTTGCTTTGGAGAAGAAGGTGATTTCAGTGAGTATTCACTGAGGGTTTCCACCTTTTTTGAATATTGTGATTGTGGTTCCACGCCGTGGTTGTATTGATGTCGTGCTATATTATGTGCTTCTGGTTTTCACTAGTGCAGTATGTGTGTGTCACCTCATTCTGTCAACACATCAATAAGATGAGTAGATTAGCTTTTATGTTCTTTTTTAATAGAGTTTATTTTGTAGTCTAAACTCGCATTATAACAGGTTTGACTTCATTTGTGATGGATGTGGTTGAGAAAGATCTACATATGTTTGATAGATATTTTTTGTTATACTGAATGTGAATCGTATCTATCTCACACCATTGTGATCATTACTTCATTGTTAAACTACTGACAGACTGAAACCTATGAAAGCATATAAAGACTGTATAACATAATCCAGTTCTATCTGACTATACTTCTGCTCTGCCTGTCCTCAGTCCCCTCTCCCAGTAAGCTGCGAACTCCAGCCACCCCCTCCCCACTGGCTTTGAGGCAACCAGTAAAGGCTACGTCTAACCCCGGTTCTGCCACCTCCACCCCCACACGCTCCCTGGCTCCTCCTCGTAGTGGCCTGCCCCGTCCCAGTGCTTCTGCAGGAGGGGGGATCCCTCTGCCTCGCAGCAAATTGGCCCAACCTGTGCGCAGGTATGTACGCTACAGACGAAACAACTTGACACCATCTTGCATTTCTTACACAAATATTTCAGACATGGACTCAATGTAATGGTAGAGAAACATAAATTCAGGAAGGACACTTTGTTTTTCTCACATAACTCTGGTTAATGATGAATACAAAAACAAAGAAAATTCTTAATCAACTGAAATCATAGGGTCTGTTTTTAGCAACAGCAAAACTATATCGAACAAACTCTCACACAGCTCAGTCTCACTTGTCACACATCCAGTCATATGTTCAGTAATTTCCAAACAGACAGCCCTTTCCTTGGAGAACTGAACTCCTATAGTTAAACTTATCTATGTTCTCCTCAGAGCTGGACTCCACTGACGATAACAGTGATTTTTACCTTGCCAAAACTTGAATGCCATACGATACTACGACTTTTTTTTAATGAGATAGTATACTGTATTTTTTAATGATTTTTTTAATGACAAAGTAAACTATAACTTTTTAATGACTTTTATGACGTACTATACTGGCTTTTTTTAATGACATTTTTAATGACATATTATACTGATAATTTAATGACTTGTTTGAAGACATTATGACTTTTCAGTGAAATTTTCATCATCATATTATACCATGACTTTTTAATAACATACTATACGATGACTTTTCAAAGACTTTTTTTTTTATGACATACTATGCTTTGACTTTGTTAAATGACATTTTAAATGACATACCAGTGACTTTTTAATGATTTTTTTTTAATGAAGCACTATACTGACTTTTTTATACTATGAGTTTTTAAATTAAATTCTTAACGACATACTATACTATGACGCTGTTATTGAAATTTTTGATGACACACTATACTATCATTGTTTAATGACTTTTTGTTATAATATACTATGACTTTTTTTAAATAATTTTTTTAATGACAAACTATACTATGACTTATGAAAGACTTTTTTATGACATACGATACTGTGACTTTTTAAATGAAATTTTAAATGACATAGCTATGACTTTTTAATGACTTTCTATGAAATACTAGATTATGACTTTTTTAATTATTTTTTTAATAACACACTATACTATGACTTTTTTAATGAAAATCTTGATGACATGCTATACTATGACTTTTTATTGACGTTTTTATAACATACTATACTATGAATATTTTAATTAAAAAAAATACAACATAGTATACTATGACTTGTTTTGAATGGAAATTTTGATGACATACTGTACTATGACTTAATGACATTTTTCATGACATACCATAATAGAACTTTTTGATGAATTTTCTGAAGACCAACTTGGATGACTTTTTTATGACATACGATACTATGACTTTTAAATGAATTACATACTAAACTGACTTTTCTTTAATACAATTTTTAATGACATACTATAACTTTTTAATGACTTTTTTATGACATACTCTACTACGACTTTTTAATGATTTGTTAAAGCTATAGTGCGTAACTTCTGTCGCCTCCCAGCGGATAATGCGTTATTACAACTAACAAGCCGGCGGCACTTCCATGTACACAGAGTAACACTCGCCACACACCATGTACACAGAGTAACACTCGCCACACACCGTGTACACAGAGTAACACTCATCACACACCATGTACACAGAGTAACACTTGCCTGTCGCCACACACTGTGTAAACAGAGTAACACTCGCTTCACACCGTGTACACAACGCTACAC
The DNA here is from genome assembly GCF_011397635.1 of Epinephelus fuscoguttatus. Taxonomy (NCBI): domain Eukaryota; kingdom Metazoa; phylum Chordata; class Actinopteri; order Perciformes; family Serranidae; genus Epinephelus; species Epinephelus fuscoguttatus. The sequence continues at coordinate 40,125,814 of NC_064761.1, forward strand.
ACCGTGGCGAACACCAGGCTGCTAACATTACATTACGTTCATAGCACCATTTCCAAGAAAATAATGAAGTACTAGGTCCAGTACATGTAACAGCAACACATACTACTCATAATATAATTATAAACCAAGTCACTTACTTATCCAACAGCAGCAAGGCAACATCCGTGTCTGCCCTCAGCCCAGTTTCTTCCTTCAGGGCTCTCCACCGAGGAAAAGTGACGCCAATACAAATCCTTGTTTGCCTTCTCCGTCGGTCACTTTCCTTCTTTGCTAACAGACCTTCAGCTGAACGTCCAGGCTTTTTCTTTGTGGTAGGATCCACTTCTGAACCGTGTCTCGGCCGCTTCTCCACCATGTTGCTTTCTCTTTCTACCTGCACTCTACCTCTTGCTGTGACACTCTCCGCTCTTCCTCCCCCTCCCTTCTTGTTGTGAGGAAGCATTTTCTGTGCGCCAGCGTGGGAATGTCGCCGGTCGACACGCAAACTAAAAATGATATATATTGAAAAATACCGCGAGATGTTAGAGGAGCCGATCGGCTTAATCAGCATTGTGTCATCTCCTCTAGTAGTGGCTTGGGTGAAACGGACATTTACGGACCTGTAGAAGTTACGCGCTATAGCTTTAAATCACATACTAGCCTGACTTTTAAATTACTTTGCATGACATACTATACTGTGACTTTTAATGAATTATTTCATGACATGTACTAAGACTTTTTAAAATGAAATTTGTAATGACATACTATAGTATGACTTTTTTAATAAAAATTTTAACATACTATACTGCGACTTATTTTTTATTATTTTATGACTTCTAACTATGACTTTTAAAATGATTTTTTCATGACTTACTAGACTATGACATTTATATGAAAGTTTTGTATGACATGCTATTCTATGACAAATGGTTTTTTTTGTTTTTTTTATGATATATCTTAACACAAGGTGGAGCAGTGTGGTTGTGTTGTGGCAGAGCTGAGTTTGAGATAACTCCCACAGGTATGCCACCAAACTGAAAGGCCATTCATGTAGCTGACTTTGGTGTTTTAAAAGATTAGTTCGGATTCACCAAAGTCACACAATAACACAAACAATCTACAGATCAAGGCAGTGGTAGAGCAGCAGCTGCTGTAAAGTAAAATTACTTTTTTGTCAATGGAGTCTGGCTTCAAAGAGAGAATACACAAGTTTCACTTTTAATTCAGTTCCCTATGGAAAAGGACTGTCTGTATGGCAAATACTGCATATATATATACACACACAACAGGATAAATGAGACTTGGATTATACTGCACAACTTTTGTTTGAGTTTGTTAACACATGTTTTGATGTAGTTTTGCTGTTGTTAAATGTGGATCCCTATAAATTCATAATTCATTTACTGGAGATATGCAACAAAAAAGTCTTTCTCACAAATTCTGCATATCAGGGGGTGAGTATTGATGACGATAATGGTCATTTGGGAGGTTAAATATTTCCTTAAATAAATAAATAAATATAGAATTGGGATAAATTAATATTGTTGTTTTTTGTTTTTTTTTTAAATGTGTTACTCTTCTATAAGGAGTTTAGCGTTTAGTGTTTATGTTTGAGAGTCTTAATATATTCTATAAATTCACATGAAATCCAGTGAAATTGTGAGCAACTTTTGTTATTTTGCATTTACATGTGTAAAATTTACTGTATAGAATCAACAAGTTCACAATGCATTTTTTGATATTACTATTAGTTTAACACAATGTATATAATCTTTCATTTGAGTAGAATAAATCCATGAATGTATACAATGGTCAAGCAAAAGTGTCAAAGATTCTGGTTAACCATTTTCAAAAATTATATTTGTTTTTAAATATGTAAGAATTTGAAGAAACAATTATTAGTTATACGGTGTAAAATATTAGTGTATACATCTTGCACTAAATGGATAATTAGTCCATATTGCTGTAGACAAAATTTAACCAACATATTCCCCTGAATATGCCCTTTTCTCATCTCCTCAGATCTCTTCCTGTTCCTCGGACATATGGCAGCGGTGCAGGTGACAACTGGAGAGAAGGTTGTTACTGAATTGGGCCAGCAGGGGGCTCTCCAGTCAAACTATCAACACAAGGAGGCAGACATTACAATATGGCACTTTATCTACCTAGATACATTTTTCAGTGAAGAAAGAAAGAGAGAGACTATGTCCCAAAATATATACAATCCAGAATTTAAAAAAGGAGAGGACAGTGTCCACATCGCATCAAAGAGGACCTCCCATCGTGTTCCTCTGTGGGGTCTGGCTCTGGAGGCGTCAGGCATGTAGTGCAGACAGACAGCCCGGAAAATGCCAAAGAAACCAGCCCGACTCCAGCTCAGCCAGCAGAGGACACATCACCTGCCTTGGTTTGACTGCAATCATCTGTCAGACAGTCTGTATCACTTCATTACCCAGCTTTCCTCCCACTCCTCTTCCTTGTTCCTTTTTCCACCTCCCTCAGGTTGAAATGTTTCCACGCATTTCTCTCTTTATGCTCTGTGTTTAACAGATGTTGGTGAGCGATCTCTATGATGATGCTGTGCAGGTGAAATGTCCCGTAATGTTAGAGAGTTGTTGATGTCTTGCAACAGTGAAAGCACCTCTGTGTGGGTATGACGTTTAAGAATCTTCTCCTCTTGTAAAATCAGCCAGAATGTATGCACAAGTTTGTTTTGGAAATTATTTATTCAAATTATTTAAAGAAAAACATATGTCCAAACATCCATATCAGTATTTTCTTTTAAGATTACAATTGTTAAAAATGTACATTTTTAAACCTCAACTGCAAGCTAAGTCTCCAAAGCCTTTTATTGTTTTCCAAGTGTCAAATCAGAGCTTGTGAGAAACCCGGGTGATTGATAACACCTTGGCCAAAGCCTCAGTTCTGACTTGTACCACATTTTGCCAAGATTATACTTTTCCATTGAAGTGCTAAGATTGGTCAGTTTAAGAACAGCTTGACATCAGGTCTGAGTTATATCAGAAACAAAGAAACCTGAACTCAATAACATATTATGTCCCCGATCACCCACTCAGCCAGTTAAATCGAGAAAACTTTGATGTGGTCCATTAAATTCCCTCAACAGATTTCTGTCTGTGTATATCATTCATGCCATGAAAAGAATATGGAACAATGTCTTGAGAACAAGTTGAATAAGTTTTCCTGGCTTTTACCTCTTGTGCTAATAAAACAAATCGAAAGGTGTGCCAGTGTTAGGGAAGCTGTTCTGGTAAATGGTGTGGTGGGTGTTATGAAACTAGTGCCTATAATTTAAAGTTTCACTTGAGTTTGAACATCGTGTTTTGTTTGTTTGTTTATCATTTTGTGCCAATTTCTGGTTTTGCCAATATTATTTGCAATTTTGCATCTCTGCTTGATTGATTTGCTTGCCTGTTTGTTTTGGTTTTTTTTGTAATTAAAATCAATACATTTATAATTGCTTTAAAAATGTTTAAAATGCGCCTTCATATTTATAACTAATTACTCATTCTGTAAATGAAACTATTTATTAAAGAGAGGTGCCTCTGTCAAAGCTCAGATTCAGTGGGAAGCTTGAACGAATGTTGCAAAAAGACATAGCACACCTTTTGTGTGAAAGTTTTTGTTATTGAACTTTTTTTTTATATCCACAAACATGACATTCAGTTTCCCTGTGTAAAGTCACATTTCAAATAAAAGCTGAAAAGTCATTTTCTTGTTTTGTTTTTGGAATCCTATGCTTACTTACAAATTGGTTTTGATTACTTTAAGACAACAGAAGCCGTAATGCATCAATTAAATCACTAAGTATTTGAGTGACTGCAAATTCAATTCAAGCAGTAATCATTCTGTCAGTCAAAATTTGTGTTCACAAAGTCTAAGATAAGATAAAACTTTATTTGTGCCACACTTTCATGACACAGCAGCTCAAAGCACAGACAGAAAAAGGAGGGTGACAATGTAACTTGAATAAAATACAATTAAATATTAAAAAATATAAAACGTGTATACAGTATATGTAAATATATATAAGTGTTTTGCAGCAGACATGACAGTGCTACATTACATCAGATGTTGCTGTTAAAGAGTCTGACAGCTGATGGTATAAATGACCTGCGGTAGCGCTCCGTCTTGCACTATCGGTACAGCAGTCTGCTGCTGAATGAACTGCACAGTGCATGGACAGTCTCATGCAGGGAGTGAGAGGTGTTTTCCATGATGGATATCAGCTTGGCTAACATCCTCCTCTCACTCACCTCCTCAATGGTCTCCAAGACAGTCCACAACCGAGCTGTCCCTCTGACTGTGAAAAACTATACGATGACATTTCCTCACGATATACTATGACATGTTTTTGACATACTATACTATGACATTTTTCATGATATTTGGACGACATACTATACTATGACGTTTTTCATGATGTTTTGACGACATACTATACTATGACATTTTTCATGATATTTGGACGACATACTATACTGACATTTTTTGATATTTTTTATAATATTTTGACGACATACTATACTATGACGTTTTTCATGATATTTTGACGACATACTATACTATGACGTTTTTTATGATATTTTGACGACATAATATACTGACGTTTTTTTGATATTTTTTATAATATTTTGACGACATACTATACTGACATTTTTTGATATTTTTTATAATATTTTGACGACATACTATACTATGACGTTTTTCATGATATTTTGACGACATACTATACTATGACGTTTTTTATGATATTTTGATGACATAATATACTGACGTTTTTTGATATTTTTTATAATATTTTGACGACATACTATACTATGACGTTTTTCATGATATTTTGACGACATACTATACTATGACATTTTTCATGATATTTTGATGACATACTATACTATGACCTTTTTTATGATATTTTTTATAATATTTTGACGACATACTATACTATGACATTTTTCATGATATTTTGACGACGTAATATACTGACGTTTTTTGATATTTTTTATAATATTTTGATGACTACTATGACGTTTTTCATGATATTTTGACGACATACTATACTATGACATTTTTCATGATATTTTGACGACGTAATATACTGACGTTTTTTGATATTTTTTATAATATTTTGACGACTACTATGACGTTTTTCATGATATTTTGACGACGTAATATACTGACGTTTTTTGATATTTTTTATAATATTTTGATGACTACTATGACGTTTTTCATGATATTTTGACGACATACTATACTATGACATTTTTCATGATATTTTGACGACGTAATATACTGACGTTTTTTGATATTTTTTATAATATTTTGACGACATACTATACTATGACGTTTTTCATGATATTTTGACGACATACTATACTATGACATTTTTCATGATATTTTGACGACGTAATATACTGACGTTTTTTGATATTTTTTATAATATTTTGACGACATACTATACTATGACGTTTTTCATGATATTTTGACGACATACTATACTATGACGTTTTTTATGATATTTTGACGACATAATATACTGACGTTTTTTTGATATTTTTTATAATATTTTGACGACATACTATACTGACATTTTTTGATATTTTTTATAATATTTTGACGACATACTATACTATGACGTTTTTCATGATATTTTGACGACATACTATACTATGACGTTTTTTATGATATTTTGACGACATAATATACTGACGTTTTTTTGATATTTTTTATAATATTTTGACGACATACTATACTATGACGTTTTTTATGATATTTTGATGACATACTATACTATGACATTTTTTATGATATTTTGACGACATACTATACTATGACGTTTTTCATGATATTTTGACGACATACTATACTGACATTTTTTGATATTTTTTATAATATTTTGACGACATACTATACTATGACATTTTTCATGATATTTTGACGACTTAATATACTATGACATTTTTCATGATATTTGGACGACATACTATACTATGACATTTTTCATGATATTTTGACGACATAATATACTGACTTTTTTTGATATTTTTTATAATATTTTGACGACATACTATACTATGACGTTTTTTATGATATTTTGATGACATACTATACTATGACATTTTTCATGATATTTTGATGACTACTATGACGTTTTTTATTTTGATGACATACTATACTATGACATTTTTCATGATATTTTGACGACGACATAATATACTATGACGTTTTTATTTTATACTATACGATGACATTTTCATGATATTGGGACACATACTATACTATGACATTTTTTATGATATTTTTTATACTATTTTGACGACATACTATACTATGACGTTTTTTATAATATTTGGACGACATACTATACTATGACATTTTTCATGACATTTTGACGACATAATATACTGACTTTTTTGATATTTTTTATAATATTTTGACGACATACTATACTATGACGTTTTTTATGATATTTTGATGACATACTATACTATGACATTCTTCATATTTTGACGATATACTATACTATGACGTTTTTTTATGATATTTTGATGACATACTATACTATGACGTTTTTCATGATATTTGGACGACATACTATACTATGACGTTTTTTATAATATTTGGACGACATACTATACTATGACGTTTTTCATGATATTTTGATGACATACTATACTATGACATTTTTCATGATATTTTGACGACATAATATACTGACTTTTTTTGATATTTTTTATAATATTTTGACGACATACTATACTATGACGTTTTTTATGATATTTTGATGACATACTATACTATGACGTTTTTCATGATGTTGTGACGACATACTATACTATGACATTTTTCATGACATTTTGACGACATAATATACTGACTTTTTTTGATATTTTTTATAATATTTTGACGACATACTATACTATGACGTTTTTTATGATATTTTGATGACATACTATACTATGACATTTTTCATATTTTGACGACATAATATACTATGACGTTTTTTATGATATTTTGACGACATAATATACTATGACGTTTTTCATGATATTTTGACGACATAATATACTATGACGTTTTTTATGATATTTGGACGATATACTATACGATGACATTTTTCATGATATTTGGACGACATACTATACTATGACATTTTTTATGATATTTTTTATACTATTTTGACGACATACTATACTATGACGTTTTTTATAATATTTGGACGACATACTATACTATGACGTTTTTCATGATATTTGGACGACATACTATACTATGACGTTTTTTATAATATTTGGACGACATACTATACTATGACGTTTTTCATGATATTTTGATGACATACTATACTATGACATTTTTCATGATATTTTGACGACATAATATACTGACCTTTTTTTTGATATTTTTTATAATATTTTGACGACATACTATACTATGACATTTTTCATGATATTTTGACGACATAATATACTGACTTTTTTTGATATTTTTTATAATATTTTGATGACATACTATACTATGACGTTTTTTATGATATTTTGATGACATACTATACTATGACATTCTTCATATTTTGACGATATACTATACTATGACGTTTTTTTATGATATTTTGATGACATACTATACTATGACATTTTTCATGATATTTTGACGACATAATATACTATGACGTTTTTTATGATATTTGGACGATATACTATACGATGACATTTTTCATGATATTTTGACGACATACTATACTATGACATTATTTAAGATATTTTTTATAATATTTTGACGACATACTATACTATGACATTTTTCATGATATTTTGACGATATACTATACTATGATGTTTTTTATGATATTTTGATGACATACTATACTATGATGTTTTTCATGATATTTGGACGACATACTATACAATGACTTTTTTTTATGATATTTTGACGACATACTATACTATAACGTTTTTTATGATATTTGGACGACATACTATACTATGACATTTTTCATGATATTTTGATGACATAATATACTATGACCTTTTTTTATGATATTTTTTATAGTATTTTGATGACATACTATACTATGACGTTTTTTATATTTTGATGACATACTATACTATGACATTTTTCATGATATTTTGACGACATAATATACTGACGTTTTTTTGATATTTTTTATAATATTTTGACGACATACTATACTATGACGTTTTTTATGATATTTTGATGACATACTATACTATGATGTTTTTCATGATATTTGGACGACATACTATACAATGACTTTTTTTTATGATATTTTGACGACATACTATACAATGACTTTTTTTTATGATATTTTGACGACATACTATACTATGACATTTTTCATGATATTTGGACGACATACTATACCATGACATTTTTTATAATATTTTGACGACATACTATACTATGACGTTTTTTTTATGATATTTGGACGACATACTATACTATGACGTTTTTTTTATGATATTTGGACGACATACTATACTATGACATTTTTCATGATATTTTGACGACATAATATACTATGACTTTTTTTATGATATTTTTTATAGTATTTTGACGACATAATATACTATGACTTTTTTTATATTTGGACGACATACTATACTATGACATTTTTCATGATATTTTGACGACATAATATACTATGACCTTTTTTATGATATTTTTTATAGTATTTTGACGACATACTATACTATGACGTTTTTTATGATGTTTGGACAACATACTATACTATGACATTTTTTATGATATTTTGACGACATACTATACTATATTTTTTACGATATTTTGACGACATACTATAGTATGACATTTTTCACGATATTTTGACGATATACTATGCTATAACTTTTTTCATGATATTTTGACAACATACTATGACATTTTTTTATGATATTTGGATGACATACTATACTATGTCATTTTTTAAGGTATTTTGAGGACACACTATACTGTGACATTTTTCATGATATTTGGACGACATGCTATACTATGTCATTTTTTAAGGTATTTTGATGACATACTATACTATGACATTTTTTTATGATATTTGGACAACGTATTATACCATAACATTTTTCGAGATATTTGGACGACATACTATACTATGACATTTTTTATATTTGGATGACATACTATACTATGACGTTTTTATGATATTTTGATGACATATTATACTATGACGTTTTTTATGGTATTTTGACGACATATTACTTTTTTAATGAAAAATTTTATGACAAATTATACTACAACTTCTATTTAATTATATTTTTAACAAAATATTATACCCTTACTTTTTTAATGAAAATTTTGACAACATACTTTACAAGGACTTTAATGACATACTATACTATGACTTTTTTAATGACAATTTTAATGACATACTATGCTATCACTTTTTTATGAAACTTTTGATGATATACTATGGCTTTTTTATGAATATTTAAATGACATACTATACTATGACTTTTTTTTTATGAAACTTTACGTCATGCTATACCATTATCTCTAAATAAAAATTTTGTTGATCACTGCCCTGCAAAAAGGGCACATACTCAAATCTGTTGGGGGTGCAAATTAATCACAGCACTGGGAAATAACCTTTATTTATTTAACCAGGCAGGTCCTTTAAGAACAGTTCTTATTTACAAAGGAGGCCTGGCAAGAGCAAAAGCCTCTTGAGGGAAAAGGGTGAGGGGGCTGAAATAGAACAGGGTTAGATATAAAAACAGCATAACATATTAAAGGCAGTATGAAACACATATGTAGCACAGCACACACACAAACACTCATGTAAACATCACCAGCACAAACGAACAACAGTGGCAAACGCAGCAGCAGATATGTGAGACAGCCTAAAGACAGCCGAAAACAGTACATATATAACCATCCTCAGCACAAGCCCTCAACATCCAGCAACAGAATACAGAGACACTTCACTTCTGTCACATCCAAAACATTTTACTCTTTCAGTCTGAGACTGGATGCAAAGGATACAAAGAACTCAATCCTTTCTACCTATGTGCTTTGTGACATTCACTGTCAGCATATGTGCTCCAGATTGCTTTGAGCTCACGCAGTCATTTTTGTTTAAATGGACTTTTAAGTTAGATTACTCGATCTACTGCTAAAGCTACTCTAGACATCCTGTCTGCCTATCTTTCACTTAGACAATTATATAAAACAGATGGAGTCAGAGTTCCATATTTGGGCAAAATGACCTGTAAGAGAGTGCAGCAGAAATGCATCTTCCCTCCCATGCTAGCACCCTCAAGCTGTTTTGGTTGTTGTTTCTAATTTAGTAATTGGATGCATTTTACAGATTAAATTAAAACAGACACACCTAGTAAAAGTGACATCTCGTCAGTAACAGTGACAGACGGTCTACTTTATACTGTATCATACAGTCTGAGTGTCATATAGTGTGCAGCTTTTAAGAGGAAAGTGACATTATGTATTCTGTACACATAGTTGTTGCATTACGTACCTGGAGTCACCCATCGGTTAATGGGAGACACGGTGTGTCTCCAGGAAGGGGAGGACACAGATGAAAGCCTGAGTCACTGATGGGTGTTATCCCATCCCTCTCTACCCTCATCCCCCTCAAGACATGTGACGTCAGTGCTTTTATTTTCCCTGGACACACATAGCTTCCTCAGAGTGTGGCACCCTCAGCTTGATGAGTTTCACTCAGAGGATCATATTCTGTGGGCTTCAGAGAGATTAGATATGTCAGTCAAATCTCAAACAGCCAGGTGCCTTAACACAGGCGAGGTGATGCTAGCAGCCAACTGTCACAGCGGCAGACCACAACATGTTACACATACCGTTTGTTTTCTGATCTACACAAGAGATAATCAGAGGAGATTAATATTGGGACACTATTTTAAGAAACTAACACAAAGAGGCTGTGGGGTCGGTTACACTACAGCAGCATCAGTTCAGTATACAAGGATTTAATGCAGCAGTGTAATGTAACTTATATAGTTTTACTCACTGACTTCAGTTGTATCTCTATTTGGTGAGACTTGTTACATTTCTTTCACGACCTTTAAATGCAAATATTCTACTTCTTATTACATCAGCTGTCATTACTTTGCAGATTCTTCTCTAACATCATGAATTATAACAATAATGAAAAACGACCCAACAATGAATCCAGAGGTCAGACTCAGGAACAGCTGCAGCAACAATAGAAACAGGCTCACATGTTGGTGAGACTGTTAAACTATATTAACTCATATTTATTAAACCAAACATGAGACCTGCGCACCATGAAGTTTGAGACGAGGAGGATGCGTAATGCGCTCACTTCATAAAAGAAACAGCAGCGCCAACAAAAGAAACGGGCGGGCAGATGTTCACAGTTTGCTGCACTAATATAAAGATCAGCACAGTTTTCATTCATGTAGGCCGTGCTTACTCAACCTCGACAAAGAGCTGCCTTTACTGCAGCTTCAGTTTCATTTAGTAATTTCGACAGAAAATATGAGAGACAGGATGTAGACTTTGAGTTCAATTTCCCAAATGGAAAACTGTAAATGTGTAATAATTGTACTGATATTTTGGAGACCTTTCTCCTTATACGGAGCAGCACGCAGTATAAAAAGGGCAGCCTGGGCGTTATTGATTGGCCCACCCACTCTCGCAGAAGCTTAAGACCATACGCAGACTCCCCTCCAGCTATGTGCGTCTATCAGGGAGCCAATCCGTGGCACCAGTCTGGCTCAGTGAGTCGCTTTAAGACTATCAGTGTCATGGCACCATCACATCCTCCGACTGCTGGATCTTCCGCTGTTTCTTATTAGTGACAGTGCGCCACTAGGGGAATCATTTTACGCACGAGCACCTACAGGCACAAACCACAAGCCTCTGTCCTCCTGTTGCGCCATGGAGAACTCCAGCCTGATGGGTGGCGACGCGCAGAACGCTGGCTTGATAGACTTTCTCACGTCGGACACTTTAAAACAAGTTGTGGATTTCCCAGAGGATGCTGCCATGGCTGGATTAGTGGCCAGCAGTGCTGTCTTCCTCGAAGGCAGCACATTCAGGACTGCCGCTGGAGCTGAGTTTATGGCCGCTCCGCCGACGGAATCCCCTCACCTGATGCCTGCCTTTTGGGATTCCCCGCTCAGTCACGGAATCAATGTGTTTGTGGGACTTGTTCTGTGCTTCACCATGCTGGGGCTGGGCTGCACGGTGGAGGTTAACCAGCTTGGAGAGCATATCCGCAGACCCATCGGGGTGCTGCTGGCACTGGTGTGTCAGTTTGTTATCATGCCCTTGGTGGCCTTTCTGTTGGCTTTAGCTTTCTCTCTGGATGATGTGGCAGCGATGGCTGTTCTTCTCTGTGGGTGCTGCCCGGGAGGAAACTTATCAAATATCATGTCACTGCTGGTGCACGGGGAGATGAATCTCAGGTAGATATACTGTACTCGACATGTAATGAGTATCAAGTGAACCTTTAAAACGATTTCACAAGGTTGAACTATGTTTTGCAAAAGATTATTCAGCAAATTACGCATTGAAATAACGCCGACTTTGGTAAATTTTACGCACGACTCTAATAGGTCCACACGCTTCCGTAAAGTCAATCAGATATTTTTGTTAGTCAAGTTAACCAAAACGATCCAACACTGTGACCAACTACCACATTGGTGCTTTAACGCTGCGTCTTTCCTCTCCTCTCCTCTCCTCTCCCCAGCATCATCATGACCATATCATCCACTCTGCTGGCGCTCGTGCTGATGCCGCTGTGTCTGTGGATCTACAGCCGAGCCTGGATCAACACACCTGTGGTGAACCTCATGCCCTTCGGGGCCATCATCCTGACCCTGTGCAGCACTCTCATCCCTATTGGTTTGGGAGTTATGCTGAGGTACCGCTACACGCGTGTGGCCGACATTGTTTTAAAGGTAATTTAAGAGCAGTTTCCTTAAAGTTTCCACTTAATCAATGAGCTGAATCAGTTAAATAATTAACTTTTATGTCATTTAGAAACTGAGAACTCTCCGTCAAGGAGCCCCTTTTGCGCAAAAGCGCACTGCGTAATTTTCCTTGCCTTTCATACGGGCTACGCTGACCGCAGGAACAGTGACATCAGAGACACTGTGTCCAGAAGAGCTCCTCCCTCCCGTTTCTGATAAAAGCCACATATGAGGGAGGGCCACATCAGTTACAACAGACAGTAACATCAGGCAGCAGAGATGCCTTGATGCGGATTCCAGCCCTGTGTAAAAAATGTCAATTTCAATTACATAACTCAAAATCCCTGGAGCTCTCAGAGGGCGCAGTCTTGAAAACATTTGAGACCTTTTATCATTAAAGACGCTCAGGTCAGATAGAAAAGACTGTAAAAGCTAGCAAGAAGGAATTCCTCCACCAAGATGGCAGATTATGCAAAGGGTGCTCTCTATGTTCAGAAAATCCCCCTCATCCTGAAATGTGTCTTTCCAGGCATCCCTGTGGTCTCTGCTGGTCACCCTTGTGATGCTCTTCATCCTGACCGGAGCGATGCTGGGGCCGGAGCTCCTGTCCACCATCCCACCCTCTGTCTACGTGGTGGCCATCCTGATGCCTCTGTGTGGCTACGCTGCAGGTTACGGCCTGGCCATGCTCTTTGACCTGCCGCCCAACAGCCGCAGGTCAGTCTCTCTGGAGACAGGATGCCAGAATGTGCAGCTGTGCACTGCCATCCTGAAGCTGGCCTTCCCTCCTCAGCTGATGGGAGGGATGTACATGTTCCCTCTGCTGTACGCCCTGTTCCAAGCAGCTGAGGCGGGCATTTTCATCCTGGCCTACAGGATGTACAGGAAGAAGGTCCTGCACAAACCAGACCCCATGAAGGACAGCGAGGACACGGATATAACATACCAGAGGTTTCAGGATGATGAAGACATTGACACATCTTATGGTGCCGTGACAGTGTCTGACCCAAACACCATCATGCTGGACCCCTGTCCTCCTGATCCAACTCCTGTTTAATGTGCAGATGTTTAAAGTCACTTCTTCAGATGTAGGGGAGCAGAATGAAACCTGCACGTGGATTCCTCAGTTTGATCGCTGTCATTGAAAACCTGGGAGACTTTGCAGGGAAATCCAGAATGTTTATCACTGACCTGATTGCTGAAAAAAAAGGTGCTTTGTCATTTGCTTCATTCATTCATTCAATTTGTCAATTTATGTCTAATATGGGATGAAAAAGCATCATAATGTTTTACATTATTGCATCAGCTAAAGCAAATCATGTCATCTACGCAAAACAGCATTTAGTTTCACAGATGGACAGTGCTTCAGTGTGTGTGAGTGGAAGAAAGAGATCTGACAAACATATCATGTTATTCATCGCAGTGCCAATCCAGTATGTGTGCTCCATAGACACGACTAAGTCTGAACAAAATGTACAATATGTGTATATTATAAAGAGTTGCATCGAGACAATAAAACGTGTATAGAAACAAAAGTAAAACCTGCATACCTTCGTCACGTGTCTGCTGTTTTTGGGGAGAGAAAATGAAAGCAATCCCACACCTGACCATAATTAGACCTAATGGTGAGCTCATGTTGCCCAATCTACTTAAATAGCTACACCTACTAAGCTTGGTTGGTTGAACAAAATGGCAACGTATGGTGACGAGCCAGTCGACAGCTATTTCTATTCATCTTGCAACCCTTACACGGGCCGATACCCCCGGCCTAAAAACGCTGGGTGGAAGTATAAAAGTTACCTCTCTCACTACGGGGACGCTTCGGATGCCTTCAACAACCACCAGCGCGCGCAGCTCAAGTCCATCTTATCCCAAATCAATCCAAAACTCACCCCGAGGCTCATGAAAGCAAACACTAAAGATGTGGCGGTGCAGGTGAACCCGAAGAAAGACGCATCGGTGCAGTGCTCCATCGGCCCGCGCACCCTCCTGGCCATGAAGGTGGACTTTTGGCGCAGAAGAAAGCAGCAGGAGCCGCCCGGTAGTGCCAAGGCTGCGGACGGTGTGCGTTACCCTCGCACCCTCGCCGTGTACTCACCCATCGCCTACAGAAGCGTCACCTCCTTCATGGCCGACGACAACAACAACAATGAAGCCTCCCCCGGTGAGACGCAGACCGGAGAGCCGCCCGGTGACCCGCCCGAGGCCGGGGTGAAGAAGAGCAAAGACAAGCAGGCTGGTAAAGATGGGAAGACCGCAAAGATCCCAGATCAGCGCAAAACACCCAAGACAAAACAACAGGAGGAGAGTGAAGAGGAACAGCTGATTACAGAGGGGTCAAAGGGCAAGGCGCGTGTGCGGTTCCAGGTGAGTTGCATCACGTGCTCAGGGAGGTCTTTTCACGTCCTTTAGCTTGTTTCAGGGGCGTTTGTAGGGACTGAGCACACCGGGGCTCAGCCTGGACCTCTGGGGGAGCTCCCAGAGGATCCTCCCCCAGATATTAACTTTTTGATGAACAATCTCTGTTTTGAGGTTTTATAAATGCACCCTGGCACCTTTTCATTTACCACTATTTTTTCTTACTTAACTTAGCCTTTTAAACCTTAAACCTCATGTTAAAAATATTAGCAGTTGTTAGGTGCGAGGGCTCGATCAGTGCTGCTTGCAGCTTTAATTTTGAATGAGATTATAAATGACAACTATACTGTGACTTTTTCTGACATATTTTATGCTGTGCTATATTACGACTTTTTTGATCAAAATTTGACTTTGTATTTTTTTAACAGTATACTATAACTTTTTTAAGTCAAGTTTTTGAGAACATGCTGTAGTATGACATATTTTTTTCTATGCCACACTGTGCTATTCCTTTTTGTTTTTATGACATACTGAGTTTTGAATAACCTTCTACAGTATGGCTTTTTGAATAAACTGTTAATGACATACTGTACAAAGAGCTGATGTCATGAGTCATGATATTATTCATGACATACTATGCTATGACTTCTTCAATGAAATTCCTAATGACGTAATATACTATGATATTTTTAATATTTTTTGTGACATACTTCACTGACTTATTAATTTTTATATGCTCACTATTATTTTTTCCTTTTTTTTTTGTTGTTTTTTTTTTATTGACTATACCATGATTTTTTCTCATTTTTAATGACATACTATATGACATTTCTATTTTTTTCATGACCTGCTGTACTATGACTCTGACTATACTTTACTTTTTTTATTAATTGTGAATTGTGGTGTTAAAAATCTTAGTAGTTGTTAGTAATAAGTTGATGGACAGGCGCGCAATAGATGTCCTGTGCTCACAATATTTCACTTACCCACGTTTCACTTGCCGAAATGTTACCTGAAAGGTCCAGGGTGTAGAATTTAGTGGCATCCAGAGGAGAGGTTACAGAACTGGAATGTTTCCTGTGTGCCAAGCGTGTAGGAAAACTACAGTGGCCGTCACGATTGGCCCGATCTAGAGCCAGTGTTTTGAATTTGTCCATTCTGGGCTACTGTAGAACAACATGGCAGACTGTGAAAGAGGACCCTCTCGAGAACACGCGTTTCCTATGGCTATTCAAAGACAGCTGGGGCATGTTCTTTGGAACCATGGGAGCTTTGGGGTATTACACATACGCAGTGTAATGGAGGGCTACTGCAGACAGTGTTAGAAATAAGGCATGGTGTCGCTCAGGTGCTCTTTGGTTGCGCTCTTTTTAGCCTGTTTGCGTGCATTCGGCCTGACAGAACTTTTTGGGTACACTCAATTGGATGGCTGCTGTCATACAATAAACATTTGTCTATAGAAAGCATTTGTTTATGGTCTTTGTTACAGACTTTTTCATTAATTACAGAATTTGTAATTCTAACCCATATCTTTATTTTATGTACAAAAATATTTCGACCCAAGGCTGACTGCAGGCAGTGCATGTGTTGTACCCCACTGCTATGACGTGATATGACGCCATGACTCACTTTTTAACCTCCTTGGCGTTTCTTAGGATATCGGGGGCATGACCTGCTCTACTTTGCCTTACTGTCTCTGACTGGCTTACCCTGTCATTTTTACTCTAGCCAATATCACTCATCCTGCTTGAGCCAATCAAACCAACAAAGGCAACGAGTGCTAGTCATTCATAGGGAATGGCTAGGAAACAGAAATTCACGACCATATGTATGATGTAGATATAAATGACTTATTATTTTCAGGTGAGTACACACTAAAGAAAACATAGTAAGGAATATTATATACAATTTCTGCCAATAGATGCCCCTAAATCCTACACTCTGGGCCTTTTTAAAAACAAAGAAAATAAACTCAAAATACAACCATAAAGACGACAAACTGCATGTAGATTAGCCCCCCAGAAAATAAGATATGCAGATGTTATTTCTGTCAAAATGCACTTCCTATTTCAAAGCTGTTCTCTCAAGCAAAGCTTGTAGGATAAAAATTCTAAAGGAAATTTCATCCTAAAATGAACTCACAAGTTATGGAGAATATACAGGCATCTAGACATCCTCCTGATTCAGATACAGAAACCTTCCCTTCAAATACACTTTGATGAAAATTAATCTAATTTGTACAATGCCTTTTAAAATTGTCAGTAATTCACTGCCAATGCCAGACTGAACAATATAAATTCCAGTCTTGATGCTATGGTTTACATCTCCATCTTTATTGTACAAATAACCTAAATCAGAAGCTAGAATAACATTTTGCGTTTAATCAGCATCATAATTTTAACCAGCCAAATGGTCAGCATCTGGATATTATCTGCAAGCTTGGTGTGAGAGCTATGAAGAAACTAAAATTCTTCACAGAAGACTGTAAAGATGAACTGCGCTTAAGTTGTTTTCCAGATTCGTCCACTAACACTGGGTGAATGATCTAACTGACTTGCCTTTTGTCCATCAGTTTCTGGAACAGAAGTATGGATATTATCACTGCAGAGAATGCAATCTACGATGGGAGAGTGCCTATGTGTGGTGCGTTCAGGGCACCAACAAGGTGAGCACTTTAGTCATTTGCCAATAAACTAGGGGGTCAACACTAAGGTTGCAACAGTATGAGATTTTCATGGTACGATTATCAATTTTGCATTTAAACTGTAATAATTTGAGTCATGACGTAACATTTAATAGCTACAGTATGAGATGTCTGCCCTGATAGAAGTATGTTGTGTTCCAGGTTTACTTCAAACAGTACTGTAGGAAATGCCAAAAAGAATTCAACCCATACCGAGTTGAGGACATCACATGTCACGTAAGCCCTGTCTAACTTGCTCTTTGAATTAAAATGTGCCATGTATGACCACCAAACCAAAGTCCTACTCCTTTTCCAGACTTGCAACAAAGCACGCTGTTCCTGTGCAATAACACAACGCCACGTTGACCCCAAGCGGCCCCACAGACAGGACTTGTGCGGCAGATGCAAAGGCAAGCGGCTCTCCTGTGAAAGCACTTTCAGCTTCAAATACATCATCTAGGAAGCATCTCGACTGAACTCTGCCCTGTAAACACATCAGTACAGTAACGTCCTGTGGGGGTGCACCTTCAACTCAGTGCCACCAGATTTGCAGATGCAATGACGGCACTTTGGATGCAAAACATATATATTTGATGTTTCAAAACTTTATTTCGTGCCTGTTTTGTGTTGATGAAGTTAATGGTAAGCGCCATACAACTTACAATGTAATAAAGGGCTACCTTGCACTCAGTACTGAAGCATTCTTTTCACTCAAACTGCTGTCCTGTTGGTAGTGAAAACTGAGGCAAAGAAACTAAAATATCAATGTTTGAAAGTGGTATTTAACTCAGCAACTGTCTCCTAGTTTAGGATTAAAGCTACAGCTGGTAACTTTAATGAAAATAACTTCAATATTTGCTGAAACTGTCGCGTTACCGAAAGAAGTCTTCTTACTGCTTCTAATGACATTTGCTAGAATCAACTTCAGTGCAACAAAAACCAGTTGGAGCTGAGGAGTCTTTAACGCAGCTAGGGATGCATGATATTGGATTTTTTTTTTTGCCAATGTATAACTTATTTGGCCGATTACTGGTATGGATATATCCACTTTCTAGTGATCAAGTCTCTGCTGTAGAAGAATTAACATCATATTATGCATACATACTCTTACTGTAATGGCCCACCAGCAGATGGAGACATGAAATACAATATTTTTTAATGTATGTACAGTCAGGTCCATAATTATTTGGACAATGATACAGTGAAACAATGAATACCTGCTTAAAGTGCAGACTCTCAGCTTTCATTTAAGGCTTTTTTCAAAAATGTAGTATGAACCGTGTAGGAATGACAACCATTTCTTCACACAGTCCCCCAACTTTAAGGGCTCATAAGTATTTGGACAAACTAACATAATCATCAATTAAACAGTCAGTTTTAATACTTGGTTGCAAATCCTTTACAGTCAATGACTGCCTGAAGTGTTGGACACATAGGCATCACCAGATGCTGGGTTTCTTCCCTGGTGATGCTCTGCCAGCCCTTTACTGTAGCCGTCTGCACTTCCTGCTTGTGTTTTGGGTGTTTTGCCCTCAGTTTTGGCTTCAGCAAGAGAAACGCATGCTCAGTTGGATTCAGGTCAGATGATATGACTTGGCCATTGCAGAACATTCCACTTCTTTGCCTTAAAAATGTCTTTGGTTGCTTTTCCAATATGCTTCAGGTTATTGTCCATCTGCACTGTGAAGCATCGTCCAATGAGTTTTGAAGCATTTGGTTGAATCTGAGCAGATAATGGTGCCCCAAACACGCTTTCATCCTGCTGCTCTTGTCAGCAAGACAAGACTTCACTAGAATAAATACAGAGGGTTTATCACAAGATGCAAACCATTGGTTAGCCTTAAAAATGGAAGGCCAGATTAGAGTTTGTCAAAAACCATCTAAAAAGCCTGTACAGTTGTGGAACAGCATACTGTGGACAGATAAAACAAAGATCAACTACCAGAATGATGGGAAGACAAGAGAAGGAAGAAGGGAAGGAACTGCTCATGATCCAAAGCACACCACCACATCGGTGAAGCATGGTGGAGGTATGTTGTTATGTCATGGCCATGTATGGCTGCCAGTGGAGCTGGTTCTCTTGTGTTTATTGATGATGTGACTGCTGACAAGAGCAGCAGGATGAAAGCTGAAGTGTTTGGGGCACCATTATCTGCTCAGATTCAACCAAATGCTTCAAAACTCATTGGACGATGCTTCACAGTGCAGATGGACATTGACCTGAAGCATATTGGAAAAGCAACCAAAGACATTTTTAAGGCAAAGAAGTGGAATGTTCTGCAATGGCCAAGTCATATCATCTGACCTGAATCCAACTGAGCATGCGTTTCTCTTGCTGAAGCCAAAACACCTAAAACACAAGCAGGAAGTGCAGACGGCTGCAGTAAAGGGCTGGCAGAGCATCACCAGGGAAGAAACCCAGCATCTGGTGATGTCTATGTGTCCAACACTTCAGGCAGTCATTGACTGTAAAGGATTTGCAACCAAGTATTAAAACTGACTGTTTAATTGATGATTATGTTAGTTTGTCCAAATACTTATGAGCCCTTAAAGTTGGGGGACTGTGTGAAGAAATGGTTGTCATTCCTACACGGTTCATACTACATTTTTGAAAAAAGCCTTAAATGAAAGCTGAGAGTCTGCACTTTAAGCAGGTATTCATTGTTTCATTTAAAACCCATTGTGGTGGTGTACAGAGCCAAAATGACGACAACTGTATCATTGTCCAAATAATTATGGACCTGACTGTACATACATTCATTGTGCAAATTAAGAAAAGCACGTTGGCCGATACAATGATGTGCCAATATTATTGTGCATCCCTAAATTCAGCTGTCAATCGTGGTTCATGAACTGTGATCAAACTGAGCAGCGCTGATCAAACAGGAGTCAAGATTCTTTTACTGTATTTCCGATTTCTCACATTTTTCAGAAACATATTTTAACGCACTGTCCAGCTGTAAAATGAGAGCCATGTTGGAAATAATCAAGTACCAAGAGCCATCCACCAGCCTGACCAACTTTCTCATTTCACAAAACCATACGCTAAAATGTGTTTGTGAGAACATCACATCATCATATTTAATAGTGCTGCCCAGTTTGACCACAGTTCATTAACTGGCAGCTGTGTTAGACTCCTTAGCTCTGATTGGTTTTCGTTCACATGCAGTAAGCCCATTGGAAGCAATATGAGGCGGCAGAGGAACATGACTTTCTGTCTCACCTAGCAAATATTAACTTTTTTTTTTTTTTTAAGTTACCAACTGTAGCTTTAATAGCAGATGAAAAAAGATCAAGATTTAAGACTGCATGTACATGGGGTTTGAACTTAATTTAGCTGGCGCTGAAGCCCCGACAGTCCTGCACCTGTATCCTGCCTGTGGTGCAGGCAAGTGGATCACCAAGAACAGACGGTGTATTTTTGCTCGACTAAATACTTGAGCTTTTCCTCATTTATCTGTACTTTGAATATAAGCAATGTTTAAGTAAATAGCGTTCCATTACAGATGATGCACTCCATGTTTTGTGTGCATTAGGAAGTCTAATAGTGTCTTCCAAATACTCCCAAACTTCCCTAAGAAAGCACTTCAACAGTCCTGCTGTAATCATCCATTATCTGTAAGCACTTATCCTATTTAGGACACGACAGGTTGTCTATCATAGAGCTGACACACAGAGACAGACCACCATTCACACTCTACCTAAAAACTAAGTCTTTGGACTGTAGATGGAAGCCGGAGACTCCTGTAAACTCCACACAGAAGGGCCACAACTGGAACCCTCTTGCTGTGAGGTGACCTTTCCAACCACTGCTCCACTGTACCGCCCCCATTTTAATCATGTTTCCACATTTGTACTAATGACTTAAGACCAAGCTTGTACTGTATGATTAGGTTTTTATTTATCCAGAGAGAAGGCTGGTATGTGAGTGAACAAGAAAAAAAAATGTATAATGCACCTCTACATTAAAACATCTTCCAGGTAAATAATATATTCATTAAATAATTAAGAACAGCATTCAAATGTACCAGACAAGCAGGAAAAAAAAGCTCTCTGAGGAATGAGTACAGTGACTGTTACAATGTGCCATGACAAGATTTCCAAGAAAGCATTCAGATAATGGTTAATGTCCTGCAGTCACAGCAGCAAGTAGGGCCATTCTGAAAGCAGAGCGCAGCTTCAACGACAGCCATTTCCCCCTTGGAAAACAGGATCAAGATGTAGCGGAGGATGAGCGCTGCTTTGCAATGTGATCAACCTACACGGACAAAAAAAAAAAAAGTCTCCCCTTTATGAGGCTTTAAGCAGAGCCTGTGCCAGGGTGCCGAGCTGACAAAAAGATCACAGTGGAGAGAAGGAATGCATATGACTCGGCTGGACTGGTGTGGTCCGACAGGAGGTGGAGGCTACATTAGATCTCCCGTGCCATCGCCTTCACAAAGGCAGGCTGGTGGCTAGTCCCAAATGAGCCCTGACCCACTTTCCAAGACCACCACCAACAACAACCGAGGCAGCCTTTGGGAAATTTTGTGTGATTGGATGAAGAAGGCGGAGCGGATCATTAATGACTCAAACCTGGTCTTGGCTTTCTCTCATCACATTAGCTTTATACATACATCCTATTCGGATGAACAGTGCATTACACAAAAGTACAAGGGAAAAATACTGGTTTTACACTATACATTTTCTAAAATATATACAGAGTAAAATAAGTTATGTTTCCATAATGAGTTGTAGCCAGTCTGCACTTGTGTGCAATTATATGCATTTGTGTGTGAGCGTATACCAGAATATCCAATATATATCACACAGTCGAGAGTCTCTAAAGGCAGCTACTTATTTGGTTAAAGAGTGAGTTTTGCGTGAAGACCTGTTGAAGGGGACTCTCCTCTCAAAGCAGATCAATAAACAGATATATTTCTCTTTTTACACTCCCTGAAGGCAAACGTCTCCCACAGGGTTACAATTACATGTTAAATATCCTAACATTTACAACCTAGGATGTTAGCTCTAATAAAAAATACATTTCTCAAAAAATATTCTTGCAGTGCTTTTCTCTTTCAAGCATGCTTTTGAAAACTGTTTTTAAACAAGATTTTTTTCTGTTTGCTTATGAATCTTGACGGTGTGTCCTCACACATACGACGCCTCCTCTGGACCGTCTTACATGCTTCAATGCCATCTATCCCGCCTCGACCCCCGAGGAGGTCACCGGTCGGTATGACAGGCCCATCAGGTCAGATCCAGCAAAGAAAAAAACAAAAAAAAACCAAAAATAAAAAAGATAAAAGAAAACAAAAAAAGAGAAAAAAGTTATCATCCAACTGCGTCCTCTCTGATTCTCTCCCAGTCACACCACCACATGACTTATTGCAACTGAATTTTGCAAGTTGACTTAGTCTGGGAAAAGATGTTAGCTTTAAGCATTCATACAGGTAATAATATATATTAAGAGTCACAGTTATTCCCACACATCCTTTAGCCCTTTATAGGTGGAGTCTCTCGTCCTCCTCTGAAGCCCCTCACTGTCTACCCTCTCTCTACAGCTGAGGTGAGGTCTGTGTAGAGTTTGGGGGGGATATTTGTCCAGTCTAGTCCAGGCTTACAGCCTGCAGTACCACAGGTTCACAGTCCAGTGCTGACCATGGTGTTGAGGGGCTGGCAGGCCTGCGCCTGACTCAGAGCCTCACGGATCTGCAGGTTGAGCTCCATAAGGCGGGTGCTAGCCTGAGACAGGTCCCTGCTGGGGCCCACCACCGCCAAGCAGCCCGTCTGGCCCAGCGTCTGGTGACGGAAGTAGATGTGCAGAAGGGTCTGGACTGCATTGTCTGTCTCGTTGCCAAAGATGTCGTTGGGCCACAAAGACCTGTTGGTAAACAAGGGTGTGGGTGAATGAAGGGCTTCAACTAACAATTATTTTTATCATCAATCTGCCTTTTTTTTTTTTTTTTGTATGAATTTTGTCAATATTATGTCAGAAAATACTGAACCATGTCCTGAGTAATTTACCAGAGCCAATGGTGACGTCTTCAAATGATATGTCTCACTGAAGTCCAAAAATCCAAAGCTATTCAGTTTATCATCATGTATGATAAAAAAAAGCTTTCATTTAAAAAAAACACTAAAAGGATAATTCAATCATCAAAATATGCTGACTTGCATAATTGCCTAGAGTTGGTTCGTGCTCTCACGGCAGCATAACCACATAAAATGCCTTGCGTGAGAAAGCTGCTCTTGATTGGCCAGAATTTCAACCTAAATTTTTAAGTAAAGCAAACGTTGAAGAAGAGTACACTTGCAAGATAAATGTGACACTTTCTAATGTCACAATGGAGGGACAACTACGCAGGTTGATTTTAGCGCTGCTCATCGTGGACTATATTGCTGTCATTGTTCATTTTAGTCAAAGCATACAGTTTGAAAACGAGGCGCGGCTCCAACTAGAAAACAATGTTTTGATGCATTCTTTTTTTGGTATCCATCCAGCATACGCTGCTTTTGGTGAAATACTCAGTTCTTCTTTTTAAATAAGTGGAGTCTGAGCAGAAATACACCTACTTGCAGCTTTTAGATCTCAAGTAAAACAAAGGAAAAGTTGTTGGCAGTTGTGCCTTTCCTGACTATTACCAACAGCAGATCAATAAACTGAATCAGACTTTGAAGTGTTGCGCCTGAAATGGTTTGTAGGTTTTTGTCTCGTGTAGCCAATGGTGTTAGTCATACTAACAGTAGTAGGTGACTGACAGCAGCTGATGATGGAGCTGCCAAGTGACATCATCAGGATGCAGCCAGCACAGCAGGCTGCTCGTGTTTTCAACTGTACAAGGCAGTGCAGCAGAAACCTAACATCGCAAAGCATTCCACTGCTGCAACTAATGATTTTTTCCACAATCAAGTAGTCTGACAGCAATAGACATTTAACTGTGTGAGCTATTAAAAATTAAAGGTTTGGGTGATACAACGATACAGATTTGGCTACACCGTTTCTAACGAGAGCTATTCAGGGCAGTTTTTGTGCAAATTTAGGGCATAACTCTCGTGTAATCTCATGAATGCAGCTGCCTTGCAAGGTAACTTGAATGGGGCAGACATGGAGGAGGAGAGTTAAGTTGTAAAGACAGAAACCTGCAACACTTATGTTCTCAGGAACCTTTAGTTTTGAGTCTTTTGTTTTTAACTCGTCAGGCAGTTGTTTTACTGCTTGTAAACACGTTCAATATAAAAAAATAATCACATGTGAAGGAGAACAGTGCGGTCATATTAAACCACTTCCTAACTGAATTTACAAAACAATGACTGTAACTCCGTTATCATACAAGATTTTGGCCATATTGCCCGCCCTTAAACTCAGATGCATTCAAACTGCAATGAGAGCAGGCACATATAAAAATTTCTGGTGCCATGACTTGATTACTTAACATGATTATTCCTACGTTATTACATTGTCTTTGATTAGATTTTTCTGGTCACTTCAATTTATCAATTTATGGACAAAAAGTTGTTGATCTGTGTCTGTGCTGTGGAATAATAATGTTCCTCTTACCTGAAGATTTTGACCTGTGTGAGCGCAGAGCTGAAGTCTCTGCCTCTCAGGGTTTCAATCAGTGACTGGATGGCCGTCTCCGTGTTTGTCTGGGCAGTGTCTGACATACACACATCCTCCTGACCATCATTTCCTGTTTCTGCCTCCTTCAGACAGCTCTCGAGGATAGTGAGTTCTTCAGACATGTTGGTCACCTTAGAAACAGAGACGACACAAAAACATGAATATTATGACACTGCATATCACAGCTCACGTGCAGAATGTACCTGGGAGGGCAGCAAATTAAACCTCTTGACTAAATACTGACTGGAATAGCCGACCCCATCACTCAATGTTAGAAATTACTTAATTTCATTAAGTGCTAATCTAATTAAAGCTCCAGTGAGATGCAGCTCATACAGGGATAAACACATTCATCAATGACTTACTGAACTGTTCTGTAGTTAAAGAGGAATCTGTCCTCCCTGTGTTTTACAAAATAAATGTTAATAATTCATGTACAGTATCACTGTAATAATAAAAATATTTTTAGATTTTTATGACAAACAACTGCGTAAAAGAGACAACAATCTGTGGAAAACAGTCCTCTTACAGGATGATATAACGTAATGCAATTTGTCTGTTCTTGCTTCTCTGACAGAGGAGATGGGAAACATGTAAACTGCCACTGCGTCACAGTGACTGTGTAAGGAAAACATAAACTCCAACTAAACGTAAAGTGCATTTCAGACATGCCTCACCTCTGCCTCTCTCTTGATGGTGTCCACCCTGCTGATGAGCTTACAGTAGGCCTGGAAGAGCAGCAGCAGCTGAAAGTGCAACTTATAGAGCCTGCGACACAACTCCAGCTCCTACAGAGACAGAAACACATACACAGTCACGTGTCGGCATAATGGTTGCGCTTGCTTTTAAATGACTCTGATGATCATATGATTAGACAGATGGGTATCCTGGGTTAGAGACGTGGGAGTAGATGAAAGGGTTAACTTGGCCTGGAGCAAAGTGCCATCCGGTTTGGGCCATGGAGCAAGAGGTGAGTCTACAACTAGTAGAATTAGTCATGAAATCTCAATTAGAAAACTATCCATCACCACCTCGTGTGATGCTCCTTACAGGCCACTGGGACCAGTATGGCTGACTGGATGAGTGACCCAAAGAAGTGGATAATTACTAGGGGTGGGGAAAAAAATCAATTCTTGGCTGCATCGCAATTCTTGGAAGATTATCTCTGTTTTTTTTTTTTTTTTTTTTAAAGATTATTTTTGGGGGGATTTTTGGCCTTCATTTGACAGGACAGTGGTAGCGTGAAACGAGTTAGGACAGGGGGGGTGACATGCAGCAAAGGGCCGCAGGCTGGAATCAAAACCACTGGACACAGCCTTTCTTCATGGGGTGCCTGCTGTACCAGATAAGCTACTCAGCACCCCTCCATCTCTTGATGCAGAAAAGTCAGTAATCAGAAATCTAAAACCCAGTTTTCAACGTTATGATCGTTTGTAAGAATTTTTGTAAAACTGTGCAAACGTTTCTTACGGCTGAACCAACTACATGCTGACATAAACCTGTTCATCATGTTTATGTTCCAAGTTAGGCTACTTCTTGATATTTGGTGACGATGGCTGAGCGTGAGCTACAGATAAATACAATCCAACCAGCACCACCACGCCTGCAGTGATTGGCAGACCGATTCTGGCCTGATCTTTTACGCATTACCAGTCATTAAGCATATGTTTACATTAATGAATACAAAATGTTCATTTTAATGCGCTGATTCTGCGTTCCAGTTATACGTCATTTTGAGGGGCAAGTGCTAGACGTCCCAGTAACCCTGCAGCCTTGTGCTGCGTTCATGTGGTGTCGTAATACTCCAAAAATTAGCTCCTAATCATATTTCATGGCTCACCTGATCCGTTTCATTTGCTCTTTGTGATCAACGTGTTGTTTAAACGCTCTGAACAATAAAATTAAACATATTTTTTGTAGTGTCCACGTTGTTTCCTCATTATAATTTAAAGTGCACAAACACATTAAGGTCAGAAGAACGACCACTGGCCTACGCTGGCAGAGATCTGGATTCCAGTCTCATTTAATTGCTTCTCGGTCACTCACCCTAGCAGGCAGCGTGAGCAGGACCCAACAATAACAAGTAGTGGGATAAGTCGGGGATTTACAAGCCCCTGCATGTTTGACAGGCTGACCTGATTGATACATACCAAGCACTAGAAAGAGTTGTTCAAGAAGATAAGTTCGTTCATTTTTGCCCATCACTACTGGCTTAAAAGATAGAGTGTGGAAGTATTTTTGCTTCTATGAAGTTGAAGGGGAAAGGATCCTGTTCAAGAGCTACACTGGATTAATATAGAAACCGGAAGTAAATTCATCTGTTTATTTTAGAAATACGCTGTGTTTTAAAAGTAGCAAGTGGTCGCACAGTGAGAAAAAAATAATATAAAGAAAAATTTGGATGCATTAAGACACGTCGATAATTGTTTCATAATCGCATCGTAGCCCTCTGAATCGTAATCAAATCATGAGACGACGAGTATCCCACCCCTAGCAATTACTGAAATTTTAGACCTTAATCCAAGAAAACATGGAGGGAGAAAAAAATGGTAATTTGAACAGATATGATAATGGAACAATACACATGCAAAATGAAAGTAATCCAATCCTGACATATGATCTCTCCAGTCATCCTCCACTGATAACAGAGGCACCCCCTCTGAAATCATCAGTGACTCTACACTGGATACAAGTTTAAACATCTCCATCTATCTGCAGACAGAATCAGTGTGCAGTACAAGCAGTTTGATTATTGATTATCCAGGCTGGATGTAGCAACATCACAAAAAGCATATGCTGCCATTCAGGAGAACAGTAATTTATGATTGGGTGGATGAGAGCGTTGAGCTGGGTTACATGACTGATCAAGGCACAGACAGAGATACAGAGGTGGGTGGGGGTGGTGGCAGAGCACAGTCTGTGGTTGCCAACAGCGCAGGTATGTACAGAGAGAGATGAGATGGTCAGTTGTTTTGTCCGGATGTAATGATTATTAAGATTCTGTAATATGAGAACCACTTACTGCTAGATTTTCCATTTGCTAAGCAAGAAGCAGGTCACACGAAAACAACAACAAACAAAACAGAAGGAGAGAAAGACCAAGAATTAGTGAGCTTTAACATGGCAGCTGAGACACAGTGACCTGACGGGCAAAGAGCAGTGGTTTATCATCTTCCCCTCACACAGGTCGGTGAGGGCTCAGAGCCGAAACACATGAGCTCACTTCAGAACAGCGTGTACGATGAGGGAGAGAAAAGATATGGTGGAGGCTACAGGAGGAGGAAGGAGAGTGGAGTACAGTAAAAATACTTCTGAATATGTTGCCATTTTTATCCTATGACAGCATGTCTGTGGCTGGAAAACACAGAGGGAAGCTCAAGCTGAGGCTACATCCACACAAATATGACCTTATGAAAACAATCTCCATACACACAGGCATTTAGCACTGAATCTCCGTCCATACCAACATGCCGAAAAACAGATATCACATGACCATTCACGTGTACTGGTTATGCGTGTGCCAGTGTAAACAGGAAGCAGATTGTCTTCTCTGAGGTTGGTTGCTTAGTTACAGAAAATAACACAGAGAACAACAGCAATGATGAAAAGCAAGACCAGAGATTTCTCTGCTTGGGCCAACAACGAGGTGGAACTGCTACTGAAGGTAACATGAGTTTATTGTGGTCAAGATGGTAGAAAACAGATTTGGAGTCACTGCAAGGCAAATACGCCAAGATATTAAACAGTGGGAGCATTATTCATTACCTGAGGAAAATCATCGCAATAAGAAAGTATGAAATTACAAAAGGTATGTAGACCTATCATTAACGTTTTGGCTTGATATGTTAGACCCAATCAGGAAGTGCATCATCTTTTTCAAAAGTCTCAGTTTCTGCCCGTTTCCACCCCGAAGTTTCAAATTGAAACGAGATCGGCAGTAAAACACTCTACGGTTTAAGGGGTTCCAAAATGCCAAAGTAGTGTGGGTGCGAGGTGTAAAAGTAGCAGAAGTTATGCATAACAAAAACATATTAGTGTGGATGTAGCCTGAGTCAAAATGTCACCAACTCCAGGATGTGGAGTGAGAGCATGCAACATCTCCATGCAGCTGAGGACAACGGAGTTAAACGTGGAAAACCTGTCTGTCATGAGAGTCTCATCTCTCTTCATTCTGACGTAATTATCACCTAAAATATATAAAGTATATACATACTATACTAATTAAAAAGGTGCGACTGCCAAACAGGTATTTGTCACAAATGTCAGGTGAACATTAAGTAGGGCTGTGTATTGGCAAGAATCTGGCAAGATGATATATCACGAATTTTAAAGAGTCTAATTTCAGGAGGTAGCATTGTGCCCTTTATGACTTGCCTGTTTCAGGGGCTGTGTTCTTTGTGTTTAAGCTAGCGATATGTTGTTATGTTGGAGTGGAAGAGTCAAATAACTGAAGACAGATTAAAATATTGCTACCTAGCCGTAGAGGGTTTACACACAACACAAAAAGAACCACTGCCACGAGTCTTTTCATGTAAGCTATCAATTAAAAATCAAAAGTCTTTTTAAGAATCAATACAGAATCAGAAAACACAATATTGTGCATAATGTCAACATGTTTTTTTAAATGTATTGTTAATATTTCTTTTTACCAAAAAAGAAGAACTTTGGGAAAATATCAGCAATGCTCTTTTTTCTCTCGGTGGCTGGACGGGTGTGTTGGTGTCTGGCAGGCTGAGCCCCAGCAGAGGAATGAAAAACGAAGTAAACAAACTTTCCCTGCAGCCTAAATGTCATAGACAGACAGGTTATTGTTAATGGTATTGAAGAATAAGAACCATACCAGCATGTAACCGGACAGAAATGACACGCAGGTATATTAACATGCTGTTTAATGTGTTGCAGTTGAGCAGCTGGTAAGCTACCTGGCCTGCAAACTGACATTAACAGTACACGTCTCCCTGGGGAGTGTTTGTTTGGTGACTTATTCAACAAGCTAAGGTGCAGGACAAGACGTGTGTTCACGTTTGTAAGTTAGAGAAGAGGAAGAGTTAAGCAGGAGAGCTAATGTGGTTGTTGTTCAGAGTCTGTGGCTCTTGTGTTGTGTAGCTGCTGTCTGGCTCTGTGTGACCATCTGCTCTGCCTGTGATGTAATGCTGACGTTACTGCTTTAGTTTCAAATGAAAACATTTGATCACATGTAAACAAAATTCATCCACGTCATGCACGTAGACGTATAAGTGATGGTAT
Source organism: Epinephelus fuscoguttatus (assembly GCF_011397635.1). Taxonomy (NCBI): domain Eukaryota; kingdom Metazoa; phylum Chordata; class Actinopteri; order Perciformes; family Serranidae; genus Epinephelus; species Epinephelus fuscoguttatus. The sequence goes on from NC_064761.1 coordinate 40,156,655, forward strand.
TCTGATGAAAACATGCAAAACTTTTTTAAAACTAAAAAATATATATATATTTTTTCGAAGGAGGACACAGGACAAGTGATTCACACAGCAGATATTTGTGTATTTGCAAACAAAAATCATGCAATTTAACGTCAGCTGGAACTTAAGTCTTCATGCAAAGACCTAAAAGGTGACAAATTTCATCCATTGATCATTCAGCCGCAGCCTTTAACGATTTACCAGATTCCTAAAAGTCATATACACAAGTTACAAATAACATTCCCCTCAAACATTAAGTGTTCATTCCTACCTGTGCATGAGTATTGGGTCGTTGGCTGCTGTCTTTGTCCCCAAATGTCTTCCTGCAGTTCTCCAGCCACTACAGGGTTGGGAGGACAGGAGTGGGTGAGAAAGAAAAAAAGACATGAGGATTAGGGGAGGGAGAGGAAGATTGGTAACAGAGGCAAAACAAGAGCTTTTTTTCCCCTCCTTTGGACGTCTGCATCTACATCTGTGTACATATATAATAAAGGTTGGTCATGGAGGAGATCTAATAAGAGTGTTGTACTTAGCGAATTAAAGAAGGCCTGTTCTAGAGCACGGGGTAGTATCTAGCCCTCCAGGGACCATTGCCGTCTCATTCAATTAGCGCCCCGGCATCCCAGAACCCTCTGCAATCTCATCTCTTCTCTTCATTCCCCTCCCCCCATGTTCCTCCTCCCACCCCTCACAGCTTCTTCTTCCTGGCCTTCTATAACTGATTTAGGAGTGCTGAGGGTTATTTTTATCCCTTCAGCAGGGGATGTCACTAGTGATGCAGACACTAACGGCAGCTAAATCTACTCATACCCAACACTGATTCAATGTCTGCACTGCTGATGAGACAGATTGGGGCATATCTTGTACAGCATCAGCTATTTGTCTCCATGTCCTCTTAGCATTTCCACGGTGCGATGGCACAGGGATAAAGGGCAATTTAGACACACTTCCTAAGCCAATCTCTCTTTAGATGAGAGGACACTGACAGACAGTTCCTTAGAGCCCCCCCCACCCCGACACACACACACATATCCTGACACAGCAACTTAAACTGCAGCTGTGGCAGTCTTCAGAATCACGGAGGATGTGTGTGTCCTGAGGGGAAAAAGGTTAAAACAGAATAAGAAAGTAGATATGGTCAGTGTGGGAGATATGTGGTGACTTACAAGCTCTGCTGCTTCTCTCTTGGCATTGTAGGTGTCCAGGTGTTCCTGCAACTCCAGCACACTAAACTTCAGAGTCTCCAACAGTCCACAAGAGACCAGCTACAACAGCAAGACAGGACCCCACATACATTAACCCACAACAACATCCAATACATACACAGTACATGACAGAGAAATATCTACAGCAGGACACACATACACATTAAGGAATATGTATAACATGCAGTGCTATTTTTCCTCAAAATAACAGAAAAACAATAGTGCAACTACATTATTCTATTTTAGCTCAATCAGTTTTATCATAATTATTGCAGACAACCATGCAAAACAGCCTCACCGTCTCTGCATCCAGCAGCACAGTGGGACACTGTGAGCGAGACGTCATGACTTCCAGGGAGCTGAGGAACTGATTCCCCATTCGCTGGAGCCTTTCCCCAAGGAAGCGAACAGATGAATGCGTAATGGAGCCAAATTTCCTCTGAATGCTCTGTATTAAACAAGGACATGGAATAAAAGAGGAAGAAAAAAATCTTGCTGAGAACGCTCACATGTAAACAAGACTGTAAACCCCTCAGATAAGTTTAGCCCTGCAGTTCAAAACCGCAAACATATTCAAGAAAAGGCATTTATTAGGCATTTACCTGAAAGAGTCGGGAGAACACGTGGAACGTGTAAACAGCAGAGGAACCATCTGTATCTGACAACATCTGGTTGACATGGCAACGCCAAGCATCTTCCTCATTGTCATAGGCAACAGGCTGGAATGCTGCCAGGATGGCAGAGAGAAAGGGCGAAGGGGGCGGAGAGGCCTGAATCTCTGGGAAGCAGTCTGCGTCACCTTCATCTTGACTGAAACACACACGGGGGCCAATAAGCTACAGTCCGACATGTTCTACACTCCCCTCAGTCTTTACTGAAGGACAAAATGTAAACACGCACACATGCTCATCCTCACTCGCTGCAAGTAAACAACCTGACATCGCTGTATGTCTGCCTCCCTCACTGCAGATTGTGCTGCAGTATATTGAGAGCTCTAATCTACTGCAGTGCTCTAGCACAATAACAACATATGAGCTATTAGCATTTTAGCATCATGCAAACATCTCTGTCTCCCACACACACACACACACACACACACACACACAAACAGATACTCACAGGCCTGTAGGACCAAACAGCCTGAAGAAGCAGACAGAATATAAGTATCTAAAGCCTGCGCTGCCAAGCGCTGTAGCGGACACAGCCTCTGTCCTCATCCTCACCCCAACTATCGCTCGTCTTTTCTCTTTCCCTTACTCTCTCCCCTTGTCTGCAGCTCGACTGTGCTGCAACTGCTAACAGCACTAGCGCACTGCACTCCCATCCCACACAGGACTGCAGAGAGCTCTATACAAGCTAGGCATCGACACACACTGACACATACACACACTTCTGCAAAACAGAGCCAGCTCCCAACCTCACAGGGGCAAAACGTTGCTGAGTTGTTTTTGTCTTGCTCTCTCCCACTCACATAAATCCTCATACATAGAAAAAACACTAAACTGCTTAGTCTCCTGCTGTTTTCAGACAATCACTCAGAGTGCACCCCACTAACACGCTTGCCTATCAATCATGCATGGCTTAGCTAAGTGAAAGACCTTGAGTACAGTGATGGATGCTAGTAAGAGGCTAAGTGAGTGACTGTCTGTGTCTGCATGTTTGTTCAGTGTAGTTTAAAACCCTAAATTTATAACTGTCCTCCAGCCAGAATTGGCCCACCTTGAAGAGGGAACATTTTGTGGATGGGAGCCAGCCTACCCTGGCCCACCTTCATAGTTTCAGCCCACACTGGAGCCACGCCAGTGAAGAAATTACTCATCAGACCATCTCGACAGCTCCACATACGGTAATCTATATACCTTCATAAGCAGTCATACCCAAACTATTTTTTTTTTACCAACTGATACGACTTACCACAATAAAAACATTGAAACTGACTGTGAAAAAGCCATTTTAACTGCACTGCATCGTAGTGTTGACGTTGATTTTTCAAATGGGCAGTTCCAATCAGGGATTCACCCAGAACTGGATGGCAGAGGTGGTAAAACTCAGAAGGTTTTCCTTTTTTTTCAACATTGCAATGTGCTGGCTGCTCTGATTTAAAACTACAAAGCAAAAATACAATGTGATCAATCACTCAATCAATCACTCGCTGAGTTGAATCGACACATCTTGATGTATCTCGTCTTGTCACCACGGCAACAGATGAAACGCCTCACTCATCAAATGTGTGGCCTTTGACGTGTGCTGCAGCACTACGGCTTGTTTTCCCTGATGCTTCATAAGCCTGATATTATGTTTCATAAAAAATGTAATAAATTCTTCTGATGTCAGTGCAGGCGCTCTGTATTTCAGGCGAGGCTCTGATAAGACTTCTCATTTCAGCATTCTCTTTTACATCACTGCACACGGTTTTCCAGTCCCTCTGGTATATTATGAGATCTTTGCTATTTTAGCCTCATCTGAACTGTTGTCCAAAGTAAATCTTTTAAAACTAACATTAATGGTGATGCATGTTTTTCGCTTTAGTTTATCTACTGGATCAAAGCATATGGATGTAAAACTGTTCCCTCTATCGCTGACAGTACCAAATAATAAATGTAACTTTGGTATTTTTCAGTCTGGACTCCATTTTCCCGTGTTTTTGTGTCTTTTTGTGTCGGGACAACAATTTTTGAGATTGGTCCAGTACTGAGCAGAAAGGCTGCAGCTGGCAAGATCGAAACAGGCTGCAGTGCTCGAGGCATGTTTGCACTGTCAGTTAGAAGTGCTCGTTTTTGCCACTGACAGGCTCAGATTATTATTACTTACTTATTATAAGTGTCTGACAACATTATGGAGAGGATCCTTACAGAGACAGACCTTTTTGTTAGAGAGCAAGATTTTTTTTGTTTAACCAGAGACACATCAAAAATCGCTTTTGCCAAATACACCAGACTCCATTTAAATAAAAAGTAACTCTGAGATTAATTTCAATTAATTACAACACATACAGATCCAGCATATTTTGACATCAAACTAGGTTAATTAAGGGTTTTATTTAAACTAAACCTGAGTTGGTGATTGTTGGAACAGTCAAGTGACAAACCAAGACAGTTTTTGTGAGTTTTATTTTTAGTTTCTGTCAATTCTGAAGGAAGTGTGTTTTACAATGATGAATTTACTGCTACTTAAATGGAGTCAGGTTGATATGGCAGTGGTGATTTTTGGGCTGTATCTGCTTGAACTGAAAGGATCCTACAAAACGTCTGTCTCTGTAGGGATCCTCTTCATAGTGACATCAGACACAAAAATAATCTGAGCCTGTCAGTGGCAAAAACAAGCACTTACAGTGGACATAAATTGTAGGTGTGAACATGCCTCGGGTGGTGACACAGCAGCCTGTTTCGCCACTGCCATTTGCAGCAGTCTTCCTCAATAGTGGGCCAATTTCAAAAACTGTTGTTCCCATTAGTCACTTAGACACAAAAACATGGTAAAATAGAGTCCAGGCTGAAAAAGACCTAACTTGCTTTTCAACAATTCACATATAAACTCAGGTTATCTGTCTTTGGTGGGTCCCAGCAGTCTAAATACATGTTAAAAAGGCCAAAGACCAGTATTAATTTGTCATCAGATTACAGATATAAAATGATATTATATAGATCATGACACAGCATGCATTATTTCGAATTCTCTGTAAAACTCTGATCTTTATCCAAAACAATCCACTCACCTGGACATGCCAGAGAAGTCCGCCTCCTCCTCCTCACAGCGCTCATCCAGCTCCTTCAGGGCCTGCGTCACATCTTCCTCCCACCCTGAGCCGCAGGTGCTGTCTGGGTCTGGGTCTGGATCTGGCTTCGTCTCCGGTGGCATGGGCAGGGGCAGAGCTAGAGGCAGGACTGTTTGGGAATCGTCCTCACAGATGGACCCCGGTGGAGTGTCTATGGCCGGCGGGGGAGGGGGGGCTGGATCCAGGTCTTCCTGAGGGTCCTGGGTCTCCTGCGGTTCCTGAGGTTCCTGAGCATCCTGATGGTCCTGCGAGTCTTGGAGGTCACACAGCTCGGATGGGTCAGAGGGCAGAGGGGGGGCACTGCAAAACCCCGTGTCTTCACTCACACTGCTGCTCAGCTCGTCCGCTGCCGTCATGCTAACAGCATCCTGTAGGACAAGCCAGAGGGGGGCGCTCAGCAGGTGCAGTTTGGCAGATGATACCACATAAAAACATATTCTTCATTTACACTATCTTTCTAACAGTTAAATTGCCTGGTTATTCTGAGAATGGCGGCTCTTCATATCAATCTGAGAACAGATTCACGGCTGAGCCTCTATTATGGGTTAAATTAAGACTTCTATAGCCCATACTTAAGATCACATATTAGCTTCAATTACACAAGAGGGACTTTCGAGTCAGCGCTTTTTACAAGGTTCACTTCCTTAGAGATGGCTCTTTATGTCACTCCATACGCTAACATCTCTCGTGAGAAATTAAAGAAAAAGAAAAGAATCAATAAACAGAAGCCAATATCAATCTATCACTGAAATGCCATTAAAAACGTGACCTCAATGCTAATAAAACAGTAGCATCCTGGTAAAACGACAGGGAGTGAGAGCTGACAGGACAGCAGATAAATCTGATGTAATGTATACGCTCTGACGCATGTTACATCAGTCTGGACAGATTTATGACCTGTGCTGCATAACTACACATAAATGATGGACCGTAGCAGCATAACAAATTCACCAAACAGCGGTAATCAACAATGGGCACACTAAGTGAGGGAACACAATTTCTTTTTGATTACATTAGCACAAAAACCAGTTACAGTGTCTGACTCAGACACAGGAAACTCCAGATAAATTCCATATATAAAGTAGCCCTGTTAATGTGAAGCACGTACATGGAGGAGGGATGTTAGAAAATGGCACAGAGAAGGGGTTTTAATTAAGAGCACTTGTTTTTTTTTTTTACAGTCTTGTGTTTTTTTTTTATTTAAAGGTCTAATGCATTAGGAAAACTGAACGTGGCAGACAGCCAGTACATCACAGAGGCAGCTGCCATATTACAGAAAGCTTTTAGAAGTGGTCGTGGCCATCCTGGAGGGAATGAGTAAGAGTATTGATGGTTTTATCTAGGGCTCATTACACTAAGAGCTGGGGCTGTGATAGGGGAGATGTCCTTGGGATGACATTGAGACCGTGGGCTAGATTGAGTTCTTGGAAAGTTAGGTAGGAATTTACATTAAATATGTATGAGGCAAGACTATTCTTATATTCCTGTATTTGAAGGGATAGTTCTATTTTTTTTTTTTTTTTTTTTTTTGAAGTGGGGTCATATGAGGTACTTACCCCACAGTCTGATTATTCCCTACACTAGATGGCAGTCTGCACATCCCCAGTTTGGAGAAGCAGGCAGAAGAACTGCCAAGAGAGCTAAGCAGTGCACTGCTTTGGATGGGGGCAACAACGAGCTTAAGTGTATGCTATATTAGGATATTTCTAACAGCTTCACCTTGCCGCAGACAGCTCTTTCTGACAGGAAACTGAAGCATTACATCCATCTATGCTCTCTTCAAAGCCACCAGACTTCTTAGACAAAACTCTGCATTGAGGAACATGTGAGTGGCAGGTCTATGCTGCCTTGACTGTTCAATTTATTGGAGTTACTGTGTGTTTTAAATGGTTAGTTCCGATTCACCAAACTCACAACATAACGCGAACAAACTAAACAATCGAGGCAGCGGTAGACCAGCAGCTCCAATATTCTGCAAGGTAAAATTACTGTTTTTGTCAAAGGAGTCTGGTGGCTTTGAAGAGAGCATAGATTACGGATTTAGTTCCCCGTCAGAGAATAAAAAAATATAACATACACTTAAACTGAGTGGTACTCCTGCCTGCTTCTCCAAACCAAAGACTGTATAATAAAGATAAAAGACATGACAGCTCCCAAAAAGTGAAGCCAAAACATTTTGATCGCCCCCTGTATAGGACACAAATCCTGACCCCTTCATGTTGGATGTGACATAGGACAAACTAAAAATTCAAAGTACACAGCAAATAAACATTTCCGCAAGATGGTTTCTGTTATTTTAGGTAGTTCTTATCACGCTGACATATGTTCAAGTGTTCATTTATCTGATGAGTTTGGTTTTAATGGGTTATTTGATGCTCGTGATCAATGGCGCTGCTTGCAGTTTATCGGATGTGTGTATGAGCTGGAACTCCGTACCAGAGAGATTGCTCTGGCTCATAATATTGTCACCAGCAGAAAACCATTGCTATTGCTAACATTGAAGTCCTATTGCTACAGTTTAAGTCCTATTTCTGCAAATCCCTAACTTGGCGTCTTCTCTGGAGCCTCTGTGCTCCACTGTCACGCAGGTTAACTCGTATCTCAGCTACGCCTGGATCATGTGTCGTGGTTGTGCTGCTGCAGTGGTCCTGCCTGATGCCTCCTACTGCTGCTGTCATTAGTCATACTACTGCTGTTAATATACACATATGATTGTAATTGTCACATACATATACTGTCATATATTAATATATACTTACAACATATGATACCACAATTACTGTTATTATTATTATGATATTATTACTAAAATTAAAGTTATTGTAGCTATTATTATATTACTGTCTGTCCTGCTCTGTCTCTCTCTGTCTCAATTTCTTTCTCTCTCTCTCTCTGTCTCTCTTTATGTATCATTGTGTCATATGGATTACTGCAAATTTATCATGTTGATCTGTTCTATACGACATCTACTGCATGTCTGTTCGTCCTGGAAGAGGGATCCCTCCTCAGTTGCTCTTCCTGAGGCTTCTAACATTTTTTTCCCCCATGAAAGGTTTTTTTTGGGGGAGTTTTTCCTTATTCACTGTGAGGGTCCAAAAGACAGAGGGATGTTGTATGCTGTAAAGCCTCTGAGGCAAATTGTGATTTGTGATATTGGGCTTTATGAATAAAATTGAATCGAACTGAACTGAAAACCGCAGCAGCCAGTTTCAGGATATTTTGGCTTCATTTTTTACAGTGGGAGAAAGTGTTGTCCATCTTTATATACAGTGTCTGCTCCAAACTGGGGGTGGACTGACCACCATCTATTGTTGGGAATACACTGACTATGGATAAGTACCTCATACAACACCACTTACAACAATCAGACCTATCCCTTTAAAAGGTAAAAAAAAATATTCTTCAAGTAAAGATTAATTTAAATTTAAAATCTGAAATCCCCTGCTGTGTACAAAGGCAAATAAGGATCACATAATATACTCACCATTGTTAGTATAAGTGATAAATGTCAGTAGCAGCAGATAGCAAAGCTGTTCATCACAAGACAGGCTACGGCATGTTAATATGGTAGCAAAATTAAGAGGTTTAATTGGCTAGAGAACCACTGGTTTTCAGTTGACTGCATTATTTCTAAAGTGAACACACCACTTGTAATGGACTTATACTCACACATGCTTCTGCCGAAGATAAAGGAGCTGGTGTCCATTTCACAAGTTTTTAATGGAGGATTTAGTCGGAATGGTCAGTTGCTGTGTTATTGGAGCTGAGCAGTGACAGCTAACCTGAGGTGAGCGTTTAGTTTCATCTCCCCAAATCACACAGGCAAGCGAGCCCCGCCACTTAGCTAGTCACCACATATACCATTTAAGGAGTAAGAGCTAGTCTTCAGCACCCAAACCCAGAGCGAAGCAACAAAGCAAGCAGCGGCAAGAGGAGTCAGAAGCAGGGAAAGCATCACATGATGTCATCACCTGACAGCAGGTGGACACAGTTTTTAGAGAACCAGCACTTTTATCCCATCCAAACCTCTCTGAGGGTAGCTGAGCTTCCGTCTCAATGACAGACAAGCAGAGAAGTACAGTAAAAGCAGATAAAGGTTGGACAGAAAGAGACAGTGAAGCTAGAAAGCACCAGAGCACCACACTTTATTGCTGCCCCCGATTGATCGCACCTCAGGCAGCTGGCTGCTGGTGCTGTCTGAGTGGGCCATCTCCAACATGGGGCTATCCAGTCGAGGGAGGGAGGGCAGAGAGGGCAGGACAGTTGCCTCCTCTGTCAGGGCACTGCTGGATGATTCTTGAGACTGCTGCAAGGAGTCCACATGGTTGGATGCGGTGTCGTCAGTAGCAGAGTCACTGTTAAGCTGGGGAAGGAAAACGTAAGGACTGCTTAGCTCTTCTGTTAAGACACAGTATAAACACAATACAGAGGGGCGAATTCACAAAAGGACTGCATGGCTTTCGTGTCCTCTAAACCTGCAAAGAGTGAAATGCACCCTACTGTGATCTTAATGTAAAGGCACCATTGATACTTTGCCACCTGGACAATTGTAATCAGGTACAAAAAATGGCAAACTTCACTCAGCTACAAAATTTTATGGTTGGTTTTTTTGCTGTAATATCCTCAGCGTAATATCTGCACCTTGAGACAGGCAGATAACGGTTCCAAGTGATGCGTAATTCACGGTGCTACCAGTGGGCGCAATACATTCTTTGTGAATTCGCCCAAGATTGTATGCCATCTGGTTTGATGCAAATGTTTATTACAAGTACACTAACCGCTGTATCTGCCACTACATCAAAACACAGACTGCACAAAACTGACTTTAGGAGAATTTCTAATACAGATTTTTTTTCAGACTTATGTGAAAATGGTAGGTGTTTTTAAAGGCATGCCAATTAGTTCCTTCGCTAAAATGTATTTCACTGATACATACTGTTAACACTCCAAATGGCTTTACTGTAGGATACAATATACTTGAATGAAGGTTTGATATGTTAAGGAGCATTATTATTAATTATACTAGAGTTGATGATTAGTTTATAATAAATTCAACACTTAATATGACACATTAGACGTCTGCTGTCTTGTAGAGATATTTTAATACTTGGTTAACTTTAACAGAAGTCTTTACAGTATTTGCAAGTCCGAGGGGTTCTTAACAGTAACGGTTTGTGTTGCTTATTATTTACAGTTGAACAAAAAAAGACATTACCCATGTTTCTGTATCAAGCAGAGCATGACATTTAGTCTTTTTAGTCTTCCATTCGGCACTTAAAACTTGCTTCAGGCAGAAGGTAAGATCATGCCAATGTCAATTATAGTAATAATACATTACAATTAACGCTTTCAAAATTCTGTTTAAACACACACACATATATGCTGCATGCTCATTGTTTCTAGAGGTACAGAGTAATACTGAATAACTACAAACATTTTGGGGGCAAATATCCACTAGAGGCAAAAGCTCATTCTCTCACCGTGCACTACCAAGATCAAGAAGAGCAGAAGAAGAGAGAAAGAAAACAGCCCCGTTAGAAGGAGGTAAAGCCTTTATATTAATGGTGTTATTATTGACAGGTTTGGATAAGACCTTGATTGCAAAGCAAAACAAAGCAGAGTTAGAGACAAGCGGCCAAAAAATGCAAAGAAACATGCTGTTAATCTGAACTCTAACACTAGTCATATCTAAGTGATTTTATTCAATTTTAAATCTCTTCTCCTCTTGTTAATCAAACTATCAATAATTAATGATTCACATTGAGTCAGTGTGAAATGATTTGAGTTTTCCTAAACTGTACTTACCTATTGGAAAAAAAATATGAGAAAGGATAATAGCATTAATCTAGCAGTCAGAGGAAGAGGGACTGGGCTGAGGTTTGAAGGGGGCATCTACCACCAGCGAAGAAGCAAGCATCTAGCCCCTGTCCACACTGGCAGCAGGTCCAGCTCAGTACGCACACACACACACGCACACCATGCCAGCGGGCTGTGTGAGGAGCATGGTGGGTTGGATTGTGGGGGGGGACCCTAACTAGAGTGAGACTTACAAGGCCAGAGCGGGTGAGAATCTGGCTAGCGCTCAGTACCTCCTCCTCAGACGATTCATCCGTGTCCTCGTGGTTGGTGAGGTTGAGGCTTGGCGTGCTGCCTGTGTACTGGCACTCCTGCAAAGACGGCGTGTCCCCTTTGTCCATGCTCTCCAGGGAGCGACGACGCACCCCCCAGTTGAAGTTGTCCATGCTCTCCCCCTGCAGGACAACCAAGACAGCGGCAGTGAGACGCAGTGCACACGATAATGGGGTCTGGGGTACGTTTTACAAAACAAGGAAACAAAGCACAACACAAACACACAATACATACATCAAAGGGGATCTATTATGCTCATTTTCAGGTTCATATTTGAATTTTGGGGTTCTGCTAGAACATGATTACATGCTTTAATGTTCTTCACACTGTCTGTGTTGGAACACCTGTATTCAGCCTCCATCTGAGACACTCTGTTTTAGCACCTGTGTCTTTAAGTCTGCTCTAATTGGTAGGTGTTTTCCAAATGTGTTCTGTATCTCAGCGCCTCTGTACTGTCATTACAGCTGGGGAATGACTCCATAAATGCTTCTAAACCAAAATCTTCACAGCGGGACATGTTCCAGTGTGAATATGATGCAAAATCGGGGAAAAAAACAACATCCGCAACTAAGATCACACGTTTCCCTGACGTTAGCATGTAGCTAAACACTTGCAGTAGTGTGTCTGGAGTAGATAACCATATAAAGAAATCTGTCACGAGTTGATGTCAGCATGTGTCGAAAGTAGAAAAAAACAAAAAAACAGTTAATTCAAAACAGCCTGATGCCTGAGGCTATTTTTACATATGTTTACCTTATTATTTGAAACTTTGGCTGTGCTTAATATGAACATTGTAACATATGGAAAATATGGAAAAGCATAATTGGTCCCCTTTAACAATCCACAACTGAAAAAAAAAAAAATACATGAATGCATAAGTGGGTGAGATGATTTTCTGCCACATTTTGGGATGATAAACGATGCAGTGTTCTAAAACTATAAAAGTAAATGGTTTACAACCACAGTAGCCACAATTTCAAATCAAAGGGCACTAAAGCACTTTATTTGATGACAACACAGAGAGACATCGGGGCACGGCAGAGAACGGCATCTCTGAGAAGCTTTGTGGCCCACAGACTTACCTGCAACTCCTTGTGGCAAGAGAAGGAGAAGGAATAAGCGTGTTAGTAGACTTGAGACAGTTATAAAACACAGATATGTTTTGCTACAGCAGTCACAACAAACAGGATGCAAGTAAGACCAACAGGACACATTTTGTTAATCTGGAACAACAAAAGTAGTGAGGAATACAACTTTTATAACTTTTTATTCACATGGAGCTACTTCAGTTCAGTTCAGTTCAGACACACACAAACAAGCCTGTTGTGTGTGTCAAATCTACTGTAAGTTCTCACCTCAGCATCCTCCAACTCCACATCTAAGAAGTCAAAGTCCTTGAAAACACCGAACTGCTGCTCACTGCCCGTGTCTTCTCCCTGCACCTCCTCTTCTCTGACCACCTCCTCCACTGTGGGTATAAGACTGGTCTGCTGGTCTGCAGAGTCCAGATCCTCATTGGATGAGAAAACCACCTGCGCAGAAAGAAGGAAAAAGAGACTCTTTTTTTGCGAAATAGTAAAACACAATTGTTGTATGTCCATAAAAACAATTTAAACTCAAATTAAATCAAAATCTACAACAAAAAGACAAAGTTACAATAGCGGTATCCTTAACAGTGATTTCACAGAGACCTTGTCAGAGGCTTTAGAGTAGGAGAGGAGTCTTACAGATGGATTTTTGGGAATGCCAGACTCCGGGCCACATAAAGACAGGACATTCATCAGCCTCTCTCTGGTTCTTCTCTGTAACAAAAGTACATTATCACAAAGAGAAAAAAAATAGTCTTGCGCACATCATCTTCAACATCCAACACCAGGTCCATAAACAACATGGAGTGAGAGAGTATTGGTGAAATAACTACAATTATTTACTATTACTGAACCATTTGGTGTCTTTAAAGGCTTTTGTTTGCACGCTGGACACAAGCCTTTGTAAATGTTTAATTCATTTGTAAAACAACTCTTTAACAAGTGAACATAACTAGTTTAGCTCGTTGTACTAGTTATTTTTGGCACATACAGTATCAGATCCAAACAACAAAGATGGATCGGAGCTGGGCCTGGTGAAGCTTAAACACAAGTCAGTGGGTGCATTGCCATCTACCTGTATTTATGTGCCTTTTCAATATGTGCATTAAAAAAAGTGTGGAAACACCAAAAATTCGGAATAAAAACCCCTCAAAATATTGCAAAGAAGTTTTTACACTCAGCTGAGGTGGAGAAGTACAGGAATCATGTCACTTAAATATCCACTGAAGCTTCCGCCCCAGTTAAGAGACAAAAAAGGCAGCAGCAGGTGAAAACATCTGATCTGTGTGGAGCGATGAGGATGTAACCTTCCTCAAATTAATACATGAAACAAACATAAATGCCCTATTTCCACCATGTTCTGTACATTTCTACTCCACCATTTGAGGTTTGACTCTTTAATTCCACAATCTAGTTGCACCCTTTTCTTCAGCATTTGCATAGTAGCACCTGACTGGAGAAATTAGTGTCAGCTGCTGCTTATCTTAATGAACTAACACCTTACATTCTCATAACAGCAGATACTGTAAACAAACCTTAATTTGCATTTTCTTTCACAGATGTTATAAAAATTCTATTAAATTTGTGCTACATTTGGATGTAGTACCTGGACCTGAATATTGCTACATGGCTTTAATTTGTGCACGGTGTTGGATGTCCAGTGTCTGTTGGAGCAGGTACCTGAGAGAGTTGAGGCCTCTTCCAGCTTACTGGCACCAGACCGTTGGAGTTGGAGCCAGATGATGTGGAGGAGGTACTCCTGGTTACAGCAATGACCTGCGGCTTTCCATTCCGGCCAGCTGCAGTACGCTGGTCACCATATTTATGCCCTATGATTGGTGTCTACAGAGTGAAATAGGGCCAGTTAGCAATAAAATACTATAAAATACATCCTTAGAGTGAAAACCCAACTGCAGAGAAAGCCATAGTGGGAGGGAACTGACCTCTGAGATGTCAAAGTGGAAATCCAGAGTTTTGCCAGGCAGCTCCTTTGACGAGTTGTTGAATATGCGTGTAAAGGCAATTTCTGGAGAGCCGCAGGATTCTGTGCTGTATGATCGCTGCACATCATCTGGAACAACAAGGCTGGCTGAGCGCGACACCACCAACTTCAGAATGTTTTGAGCCTCCTTCCAATGCGGGCTCTGTAAAAAACAATATAATGATTCCATTGTAAGATATGGGGATGTGTAGGTGTTTCTGGAGAATATATAAATGTGAATGGACATATTTTCCCTCAGAGGGCCAAAACATCTCCTACCCACACAGCAGCTACACACTTAATCTCTGAGGCCATTTTCTACAATGTATGGCCTATGTTAATGTCGGGGGACCTTAAAAGGATGGCAAACAAATACAGCTCAGAGTGCACGCCGATGCACATGCAGGAGTGTACTGTATTCACACAAACATAATGTCTTCTTCAAAAGGCAACACTGGTAGTAAGCCAGTACAGCATCGGCCTGAGGCAATAATGGTATAACTGCTGTTAGACGCAGTGAGTGAGAAGCATACAGTGCCCTGAGTCAGGGCTGGTAAAAGGCTCCCATAAAGAGCCGTAGCTGCATCAAAGAGGCCTCTCAACAAAAACAACCCTGTCAGATATGGATTACATGCATTAGGCTATCTGTGAAAATAATACAACTAATACTGAACATATGACAAATTGCACCCAAGTGGTGCATGGGTGAAGTTTTACAATTGAAGTTTTACAATTCCTGGTGCTGCTACTTGCAGAAAATCATGTTAAGGATTAAGAAAAAGAAATAGCTATGTAGTGAAAAAGTCAATTACTTTACTTATTAACCCTTTGAAACCTGAGCAAAGTGGCTTGATTACTTTGAAAAACATGGTGAGAAGGGAATAAACAACGAATTAAAAAATGACCCCAAAAATTTTTGTGAGAAATTACTAAAAAGAGAAGATTAAAAACAAGAAATTAGTTAAAAAAAAAAAAAAAAAAAAAGAAAGGAAAGGGGGAAAAAAAGGAAGTTAAAAACAAACAAGGATATGATCTGGAAAAAAAGCTTAAAAATTCTAAGAATTCTGACATAATTTTAAATATATAATAACGACAATTATAAATATAGTTTTTCCCTAGCTTTTTAAAAATATTTTTTTATTTTTGGAAAATTTCTTACCAAATTGCTCATTGCCTTTTCCCCCATGTTTTTGAAAGACATTGCAATAAATTTGTAAAAAGACAAAATTAAAAACAAGAATATTAGTTAAAAAAAGTTAAAATAAAAAACAAAACAAGGAAATGATCTGAAAAATTTAAATATCTAATTATTGTTTTTTTTTTGTTTTGTTTTGTTTTGTTTTTGCAATTTGTGAGACATCTCTTACCAGGTAGCCTTTTTTGCCATGTTTTTGAGCAGAATTTCACCAATTTGCTCAGCGTTCAAAAGTTTAAATACTTGCAAAGGGTGTCTGAAAGCATCACAAGAAAAGTGATATTGCTCCAGGTTTCAAAGGGTTAAGACACCGAGTAAATAAGCAATAAAATAACTGATAACTAACGAGTGACTTGAAACAGCACTAATTGCGATATGTGATCAAACTTACACAGGAAGTGTGGTGACTGCTCACCTGTACATATTTGCCAATGATCTTCATGATCTCCAGGTTGAACTGTTTGACCGGGGCTGCTGACAGATCAATATGACTCAGCAGGCTGTAGATGATCTGCAACAAGGACTGCTGCATGCTGGGAAGGCCCTTTTCCAGCAACTGAGAGAGACACAGATGGACACATCAATGGCTTGATCTTATCGTATGTGACTGACAGCAACGAGTTCAATCTTCATCTTGCGTACCTCAGCCAAGTAAGTGACCAAGTTCAAGGTTATCTCAGCGAAGGCATCGTGGAGATAGCGACAGACCACGTTGATCCAGTTGGTGCAGTCGCGGGAGTAGCTGTGCGTGCTGTACAGGCTCATCATGTGGGCCAGGTTGGAGAGCGTGGCTGACTTCTCCTCTGCGCACACCTTGGCGATTTTATCAGCCGTCTCCTTACAGAAAGGAGTGGGGCTGTCAAAGTGCTGGATGAGATGTGGTAAGAGGCACAGGATGTTCAAAGGAAAACCTGCAGATGTGTCACAGGAAGACAATGGACACAAAGAGTCACATAATTAGCAACAAAGTCTAAAGCAACTGACAAAAAGGTTAGCATGAAACTGAGCACTAAATGCAATGGAGCAAACAAGAAAAGCTTTGGAGCAACTGCACAACTAAATAACCTTCTGATTAGGTATCATGTTTCAAATTGTGGGAACATTTTTTCCCTTTATTTGGAGAACTTAGCAGCAGCAGTTCACAAGATCATCTTTAGTTAGACACTTTTACAGAATAATCCAACTTTTCAGCTTTTTACAATGTAATTATAAAACAAAAAAAAAAAAGACGGGGTGTTTTTAATATGTGGTTAAAAAAATAAATAAAAATCAAACAAATTTCAACAAAAGAGTGTTTCAGTGAAATAAACATTTTTCATTTCCCACAAATTTCCTCAAATTTGAATTTCCTGAAGCTTCGTGTGAGTCTTTTCATTACAAAGTCTTCATAAATGATATCATACCAGTCCTCTAAAGATGAGTGTCTGGATGAAGCCATTTCTTTATAATTGCTTTTCTAGCAGCTCTACTAAGTATTAAGTAAATAAGAAATTTGTTTTAATATTTGTAGATGTTGAATGTAGAAGCCCTAAAAGAAATTTGTCCCAATAAAGAGTATTTTTTTGTCCCAAATATAGTCATTAATGCTGTATAAATCTTAAGGCAAAAAGTATTTACTCTGGGACTGGCCCAAAACAAGTTACGGAAACGACTTCATCAATAAAAAAACAAAAACACTCCAGATAACTTTTCTTTTAACTCCAAGTGTAAGACTCTCATAAACTTTGGCCTCCTGCAGGCCAGGAGGATGGCTGCCTTATCATGGAGAGAGACTGAAGTATCTTCTAAACAGTCCTGGATCAGAGAGATGGTAATGTGTGTTACACTAGAAAAGCTAACCTATGTAACTAGAGGTAAAGCGCAAGAATTTGAAGAGGTGTGGGCACCTTTAATGGACTTTCTCAGGCAACAGTGAATACTTATTTGTAAAGCTGTTGAATGTGACAGTTTTTTTGTTTGTTTGTTTGTTTGTTTGTTTGTTTGTTTGCTTTTGTGTGTGTGTATGCAGTGAGGTCAGTTTGCATCTCACTGTGCAATTAGTGTGGTATGTGTTGATGTGTTCTGTATGTATCTATTGAAAATCAATAAAAACATTGTTCAAAAAAAAAAAAAAAGTAAAAAACAAAAAAAAACAAAAACACTGTTATTAAATGAGGGGCGCATGCTCTGTGGATGTCATTACTGGATGTTGCCACTGTTGTTGAGGTTGAGCAGAAGTTTAACTTAAGTCTTTAAATGTAAGTTTATCGTTGGAGTTACCGAACTGACAATGTTTAGTCCCGCACACTTACCTGCCACTTGTGAAGGGTCTACCAGTGTATGTCTGGAAACACTGATGAGCTTGCTGAGCAGGTGGATGGTGAGCTCCTGAGTCGAAGCAGAAGTGAAGCCCTTTAGGAAGAGCTGCAGCAGGCCGGGGAAGCTGTACCACTTCAGCTTGGCCTGGACCTTCTCCAGTCGTTCCCTGCTGTCCACACGATCCAGAGGCAGCTGGCCCAGCAGCTTGTTGAGCAGCCGCAGGGCAAGCAGATACTCAAACTCGTAGTCCGACTCGAGCAACGAGGCAGCGATCCAGAACACAGTGGCCATCAGATTTGAAGGGTCCACGGGGGGGATGGCGTCCCCTCCTGGACCCCCTCCCCCACCTAGTGATGATAAGCTCCGCGTGCGTGCCAGGTTTCCATGGCTACCACCGAGTCGGTCAGCTATGTCCAGGGTGTTACTCCTACGCCTGTCGGCTTTTCTTTCACTCATGAGGCTGGCACGAAGAGAGTTGCTGCGAGTGTGAGCGTAATGGAACAGACCACCGCTGTTCATGTTCAGCTGGCCCGTGCTTTTTCTGTTGGCAGCAAACTTAGGTCCCAACAAGTGATCACGAGAAGAGGTTCTGTAACGAAAACATCAAATAACTTTTGTAAATGACCTCCATTTCACATAGTGAAATAAAGATGTTATCAGTGGGTGGACTTACTGTGCTAAGGCAGTGAGGAGGTCATAGTTTTTGACGGTGTCTGCTAGCGTGTCAATGCCTGACTCCAGTGTCAAGAGTAGTTCAATGACAAAGCCCTGAAGAGAAAAAAACACCACAGGTCAGCCTGTCAGACAGAAATGATGACTCTCCAAACTACAGAGTTAAAAATATCTTACTTGTACAACATCAGAATTTTTAAAGGGATAGTTTGGATCTTTTGATGTGGGGTCACATGAGGTACTTATCCACAGTCAGTGTATTACCTACAGTAGATGGTGGCCAGCACACTACCAGTTTGAGAAGTACGCAAAAGTACTGCCACAAAAGCTATGCAATGTACTGCTGTGGATGGGGGCAGCAGTAAAATGTATTTTAGTCACCTGAAAAAGTCTAAGTGGACACTATATTTGAAATATATTCACCACTTTAGGTGGGGGCCGTTATATCCATCAGTGCTCTCTTCACAGCCTCCGATAATTTTACCTCATGGAACACAGGAGTTGCTGGTCTACCACTGCCTCAATCAGTTAGTTTGTGTTATTGTGTGACTTTGGTGAAGCTGAACTGACCCCTTAAAATAGCAAAGTCACACAATAACACAAACTAAATGATCTGGGCCCGTATTCACCAAGAATCCTAAGACTAAAAGTAGCTCTTAGTGACGTCGTTCTAAGAAAAATCTTAGAATTCCTCAAATTCTAAGATTTTTCTTAGAATTTTCCCTTGGTAAGATAAAAGTTATTCACAAAGCATCTTAGGCCTTAAGAGAGCTCCTAAGGTGAAAAACTGTTAAGAGGAGGGAGGAGGACTTTTAAGAAGCCTAAGAGTGTCTTAAACAGAGAAGATGGTGGAAAGACAGAGAGGAAGGAGAGATATTCTCCGTATATTGAACAACAGTGATTTGACGCTACCGGCTTGATCATGCAGGGATAATGTTTGTGGTTGACCTCATCAGGGATGAGCTGCAATCTCCGCTCTCGCTTTGGATTGCAGCACGTACCAGCGCTTGTGCGTAAAAGGAGAGGGAACGACGCATTGATTTGTCGGGCAATGCGCTCCCAAGTCTGCCCCCTGTGCCGTGATCCCGGGATCGAAATTTCCCTCTTAAAACTCCTTTGTTCTCCTCCACGAGCTGCGCCAACAGCAGGCACTGCTCTTCTGTCCAGTTCGGCTTTCTCGTTCTTTTTTTCTCCATTTAATTCATTGTTTTGGTCATTCTGCCAAATCAAACCGTTTTTTACAAGGAGGCCAGCAATCACAGTAATTGCTGACAGCTGAGTCTGCGTCCACCATTAATATCAAATAGATTAAGTAGTAAAATTACCAGCATGGTGAGTAAGCATAACAATAAGCAAATCAATATAATAATCGGCATGTGAATGAGGTGCGTTCAAACATTTTGAAGCTGTGTAACAATTAATTTAATTTTGCTGAGTTTCATCATCATGACATAAAATTATTTTCACGATTACACATTTCTTACTACAGTCTATGATTGGTTGATTTCACTGTCCATTCATTACTAGGAGTGCATTTGTTTTTGTTTTGTTTTTTTCTTTTTTCCTTTTTGTAACAACCAATCACAGCTTTTAGAAGACTGCGTCATACCTAGCAACGGGGTCAACCACACCTCCTCACTAAGATAAAATTTTTTTGTCCCCTCCGTGCTCAGAGTTGCTCTCAGAAACTTCCTGAATCACTCTTAAGCTAAGATTCCTTGCTAGGAATTTTTAGGCTAAGTTAGGAGCTCTCTGAGAGGACTCTGAGAATCTTTGTGAATACGGACCCAGGGCAGCAGCAGACCAGAAACTGTGTGTGGTAAAATTACTGTTTTTGTCAATGAAGTCTGGTGGCCTTAATTTAATTTTTTTCAAAGGAGTCGAGTGGATTCAAAGAGAGCACAGATAACAGCTTCAGTTCCACGTCAAAAGGGGATTTCTGACAGCAAGGTAAAGCAGTGAAAATATTTGAAATACAGCGTATACTTACACTTATACTGATATTGATGTTTTATTGTTGGATAAAACATGTTTTGCTGCTGCCCCCATTGACAGCAGTGTGTTGCTTGGCTTCCATGGCGGTACTCCTGTCTGCTTCTCCAATATGGGAGCATGGCAACTGCTATTTACTGTAGGTAATTATCTGACACCTCATACAACCCAAATTTGAAAAACATCCAAACTGTCCTTTTAATCTACATAGCAACTGTAGTTCCTGTAAAATATGTCTAGGGTGTGGGTTATTTCTGATGTGATTTACAGTAGGTACTTCTTAAGGACCCATTCCATCTTTACAATGGTTGTTGCAGTTTGGACTGCAGCAACGAATATATCTATTTATATCGTAATGTATAAACTGTGCTCTAAATGCAATTGTAAGTCATTTTTTAACGGGCTGGACTAAACTGTGGGGATTAAAGTAGAATGCTATATGTTCCCACCTGAGCCTCCTCTCCTGGGTCTCCCACAGTCTCTACCAGCCGAGAGAGAATGTCAGACAGTGTGGCAAGAGTCAGAGGTTGCTTGAGTGCCCTGAAAATCTGGAATGAGCGACCAGCGTAGTGGCGAGAAGAGCAAGACAGAGCTGTCTGTAGCGCTACTTCACTCAGCAATGACTCCAGCTGGTAACCTGAAGGGATGCACATGTCCAAGTAATATCTGTATCTTGAGATTGAAATCTGTAAAATGAGGTGACAAGCAGTTATGAACCATACAGACCTGACTGGGAATGTTTGAAGACGGTCACTACATGTCTGACAAAAACACTGAGCTGGTCAGCGCTCTTGATGTTGGGGTTCTTAGGTGACACGTCCTCGTGGTTCCAGAGCGGGCCCCGCTTTCTACCAGGCAAGAACAAAACACACATCAGGCAACGTGACTTGCTAAAGCTCCGATATTACACCACACCTCAGAACATCAGCTGATGTTATCACACCAGGCAGAGAAAGCCAACATGACACCAACCCGAAAATCAAAACCATGCAGTGTAAAAATACCCAGTCCTTTCAGACACTGCTGCAGGCATGAAAGCAAATGATTGAACAAAATGAGTTACATGGCGCAAATGTGTTGATGCATCTGTATGATTTAAACAGCACACATACTAAGCATGTAAGATTATACTGTGGTGGTGGAAATATGCCCCATTCTCACTGCATGACTCCAGTTACTTTGCATTTGTTTATTGAATACTTTTCTCTATTTTGTTTTCAACAGCAGATAGTAAGCCCTTAGTGTAGGTGGGAATCTTAACTGATCGCCATAGTAACGTCGTGTGAAATAGTCGTGACAGTATCTTCAAAATAAACACTCATAACTAAACAGAGTAACCTTAGTTATGCAGTGTAGTACGCCGTAGCTTTGTGGGCTGCCATTTTTCAAAATCTGGGTTGAGCACATAAAAAAAAAAATCACTGCAGTCTTTGTTGACTGTGTCTTGGCTATTTAAAAAATAGCACATTTGTGCAGGATGTCTCGTGTTGCGACAGAGATGATTCTGTCTGACCAACAGTTGTCTGCAGTGATTTAACTCCAGTCTCTAGTATCAGCTCAGCTCCCTTGGAACCTCAACCAAGGTGGTACCAAAAAAAGTACCAGGTACTATCCACAACTATTGCTCATGGAAATCCAAAATAAGTGAGTCAAGTTAAGTATAGCTGAGCCGTGCCTTATCATGCAGTGGAAATGAGGAGATAGTGGTGCAAGGAGTGGCTGTGGTCAATTCTTATTTAGGGTCTTCTCACCTTGAGGTAATGAACTCAATGAGAGCTTTGACCTTCTCGTCCTGTTCAGCAGTGGCATCTACCTCACTGAGAAGTGAGGGGGAGAGGTGGGACAGAGCACTTCCCCCTGCCCCAAGACTTATACTGGATGATGTGGAGCTCGAGCTGAGGCCAGAGTCTGTCATCGGTGATGGCTGAAATTCTGGCAATAACTCCTGCACTCCTGTAGGGACAATTAACATACACATTGAGCTGCACGGCATGGTTTGAAGGCATCTCAAGAAATACTCCTACATAATATTCTAAACAAACAAAATATTTTAAAAAAGAAAACTTTATATTTAAGCAAATATAAACAGATAATGAAGGTTTCACTTTTTTCTCATGTGACAAGCATTGGTCTAACTTTTATATTCATCATGATGCTGTTTTCTCAGCAGGGTCTTTCATGGGGAGTTCTTTTCACCAAGACTTTGTGGTTAAAATTTAAAAACGCAATTTCCTGTCTGGACATTCTGTGATAAGGAAACCTGACTGTGTGGGGCTTGATCATTGCTGCCACCCAGTGATCTGCTTTGGCAATACAACAAGTGAGTGTGAGCAATATTTCTCTTGTACCTCCCCTCCATTTACAACAAAAAATATCCTTAAAGCTGGTAAGGAATCCTGTCAAAGTCTTTTTAGTTAAACTGTGGTCCTCCCCCCTCTTTAGAGTCCTATTCTCTTCCGATTCTGAGCTCAACAGCTGAACTGACCTGTGAGGTTGATCTCCGGAGCTACTGGCTTCACAGTCAGGACCCTCGGATCATTGTAGTCTCTGTTGCGTAACAGCACCATAGCCACAGATTGAACGCTGCTATTTGCTCCCTGGACAACGAGCAGGTGAAGCAGTAGGCGTTTGCAGTGCTCATACACTTCTGGATGCTGGTGATCAAACCCTGGAAGAAGACAGAGCAAAGAGATTAGACCCCATGACTTTAGCGAGTAGAGGAGTGATGAAGTATGAGGTCAGTTAAACTTGGTCCTCTGCTGGGTACTTTTCTATGTATTTTTTCAATAGTATACTTTTGAATTTGCCTTTTTGGTACAAGGCCTGGTACCTGAAAGGCCCAAAAAGAAGAAAATAAAATCTTTTCTTGGCAGACACAGACAACCAAAGTATCAACAAGTAAGAAGATGGTTACCTATAAAAATTGCATGTAGCAAGAGGTGCAGGTAGGCACTCCACTCCACTTTGACCCCATGGTCCACAATTAGGTCTGTTAACAGGATGACTGCTATGTTACATCTAAAAAAGAAAAGAAAAGATGGGTTTCATCAGGCAAAGAACACAACAGAATAATGTAGAGGGAGAGTAAAGGTTATGTATGATGTACCTGTGGAGCGGTACACCGGGAGTGTTTGTCTCTGGCAGGTAGTCCACAAGAGGAGACCAACAGCCTCCTGTAGGAGGGAAGGGGAGAGGCTCCGGCCGGTTGTGATCCATCACTTTCAAACGCCAGTTAGCATAAAGTGGCATGGAGTCACCTGGAAAGGGGAGAAACAAAAACGGTGTTCATGGGAAAAAGTCTGAGTACAGTTTAATGTAGTGGTGTTTAGTGAATTTGTTCTTACTCTTCTCTTCTTCATAGGAGCCTCCGGAGCTGCTGCTGTAACGAGATTCCAGACGGTGGTGCTGACGGTTCAGGTTACTGTTCAGACCACTGTAGATGTCCAGGTGGGTGTAACTGCAGAACAGACACGCTTGGTTTAAAAGCACAGTGCCAGCATTTTTTGCCCAAGGCCAATAACATGAATCTAATCCACTGTATCAGCAAAATGTTTCAATTAACAGTATCTTACCTCATAGCTCTCAGTGTCTTGATTGTTTCATTGAATTCATTCAAATAACTAATCAAGTAGCCATTTTAATTTGACCTTTTTCTTTCAAAGGAGTTACTTTACAAATACAAACAGGAGATCTGAGTCTTACACTCAGATCTGGTTTGAAATGTGATTCCAGTTGGGTTACTCCAGATGCATCTCAGTCTGGGCGCTCTTATCAGATTTTAAAATGTCTTTATGTCACTCGCAACACTACACAGAACCTCTATGTCAAAGCTACAGTGACAGAAGTGCAGAGCAGAATTTATGCTGCTACTGGCAGAGCACTATGGAGGAGTTTGACTTGTGGGCAGGAGGTACTCTGCACCATGACTTGACAGTGCGATTGTCTGGAAGGCAAAATAATGGACATGATAAAATGTTCTCATGCTTTCTGATGCATCAGCATTGGAAACCTGTGTCACCAGCATGGCTACATAGTTACTAATAGATAAGTCATTACCACAGCTGCCCATGTGGATAGGTTGGAGAAATAACAGTGCGGACAACCTGTCTGTACGTAGCCACAGACTTTCAGATTTTATAACTGTATTCTAGAATAAGAGTCAATAAGCAAGACCACTGTAGCTTTTTTTAAATGAAAGCAATTTCAATGTTTTACTAGTTACTGTTAGATTTCCACAACAATAACCACATGCATGTGTCTCGAGTTTGAAACATATCTTTGGAGAGTGATATTATAGTTCCATAGACTGTAAATCATCACATACATATATCCTGCTCCTACCATGAAATGCTCTGTTTGACACAAATACAATAGTGCTGTATTTCAGCTTGTACCTGTCCTCCATGTTTGAGTCTTTGATCTTGCTGTCATGATGACCATCGTTTCCTGGCACCATGGTATTGCTGCTGGAGGTTGTTCCTGCGAGAGCAGACATGAAACATTGATCATCTAGCATTTACACCATGATTAAGTATTGGAGACATGGCCTAAGCTGTGAACTGTGAACGCTCATTAACCTGAGGTGACTGAGGGAATCTTGTAACTGGAGGTGATGCGGTAATAGGGGGGGTTGTCCATGTGTGTGACAGCTGAGCTAACAGGATCGGTTAACTCGAGCTCACACATCAACTCCTCCAGCAGCTGCATAGTCTTATCTCTGCCCAAGTAAACCACGACTCGTTTCACCTGAGGACACATGTAGCACAGTCAATAACATGGGGAGTAAGTGGTGGACACAGCACATGGAAATGCATGATGGAAATATCCTGTGACTTACATAGGGCAGGAGGCTGGGGTCACTGTTGACTCCTGACATACTGATGAGGAAGTGCAGAATGATTTTGAGGTTCTTTGGCCAGCTGTCTGCTAATGTGGTCCATACATTCTCTATCTCCGACCAAGCAAACTCATCCCCATACTGTGAAAAAATAAAATACTTTCAGATCAATAAATTATCTCAGTAAACATTTCCAAACCCAACCTGTTAATAAATATGACGGAGTGCAGACGGTCCATTAGCTGTCTCACCTTGGCTGTCATGAACATGAGATTGTTGAGCACCATGGTTGTTGCACGAGGGGAGCCCCAGCCCTCTCCACGGAGCCAGCGTCGGCTGTTGACCATGACCTCTCGTTCGTGTACATCCTCATCATCCTCACCACTGCCGCAATCTTCCGGTTGCCGTGCAGTTGGTTTGAAATCAACCAGCTCTACATTGTTCATCCAAGGCAGGAGGTAGTGCAACATGACCTGACGACCACCGGGATGTGCCGTCTGGATACGCTGGCTCACCTCTGGGGTGGAGGACAGTAAGAAGGGGGTTGTTAGTTGAAGTGTAATAGTTTGGAAAGGAAAAAAGACACACTGATACATTAGCCATTACAGGGTGTCTACAGGTATAAACAAATTAAATTCAAGACTTTTAAGACCTCTTTAAAACCACTTACACTTAAATTTAAGACCAAGCCCATGCTGGAAATACATACCAAAAGTGAAAATTTAATATTCCCAGTAAACGGTGCAAGTCAGTTTATAATTTGCAGTCAGTTAAAATTACATTAATGATATTTTCTGTGCTTACCCCTCTTAGCACACAACAAATTAACTAATGAGGAGGACAGCCTGCAAGCCTTAGTTTTACAATGCAGGCTCATTGCTTGATCAAAATATGTAGAGGGGGCCAAAACCGCAAATTCTTGCCGTGATGTGACTAAAAAGCTGTTGTGAAGCTCAGGTGAATAAGCATGTCATTGTGGCCAGCTGGGCTTATGTGTGCTATATTAGGCCTTTGGAAAATGTCAGTGTTTTGCTCACACAGACAAAAGGCAGATCCTTGCTGTCACAGGCAAATAAACTTAGACCTTTAAGCACCCTGCTACCCCAGCAGCACCTGCACGAAACTGTAATGTCACAAACCTGAGAAGATGGGCAGAGTGAGCTCTGGGTAAGTCCTTGCAAGCTCCTCAGATAGCTGGTAGTAAGACACAGAGTAGAGGTGTGGCAGCGGTGAGGGAGGGGTCAAGATACCATCCGTTCGCTGGATCTCCAGTTTGTGGGCGTAACGGAAGAGCTTGGGTTCCAGGATCTATTCGTTTCGCACAGACAATCACAACATACAGTATTTAATCAACAGTTAAAGTGCATATTACAGTGTGATGTGTGGATGTGTAAGAGTCACTTCATAAAGAGAACAGAAATTCTGACCTGTAACAGTTGCATGGCCACCTCATAGATGTCCCTGGAAGAATCAGCCGCTTTGAACAGAATCAGGTTCAGCAGCACCACAGTGTCAAACTGGTAATCCCTACGAGAAAATATGATTACAAGCAGTATTTTAGTTCAATTCTCGGGCTCCAAAGGGACAAGCAAACCCACAAAAATGAGTTCAATCTGAAGCTAGGAATGTGTAGTACCTGTTGTGAAAGACATTGGCGATGGCCCTGAAGCAACCAGCAGCCACACGACGAGAGCCAGTGTAGCAGCGGTCCACGGCCCAAAACATGAGGTTGCTCTGGTCTGGATTCAGCTCCAGCAGCAGCATCACAGCCTCACAACCCAGCTGGTGAACCTAAAAAGGGACACACAGTAACTGTTAGAACCATGGCTTCACTTCTTCCAACAGTCACTACACAACCCCATTAATTTCTCAGTAGCTAACATTAGTATTCAGTATTAATATTATCATAGATTATGTTGCAAAGCAGTGTGTTTTAAAACACAAACCTGCCATAAGGACTACTTATATGAATCATGCATTATAAAATGAATACGCTTGTGATTTAGCCCCTAAATAGTTTGTTTTAAAACTGGCTTAAAAGGTGATTAAAATCTTAATTGGTTTCTATAAATAATCAAGTTTATTGTGTGGACCAAATCAAACATTCAATGACATGTGGTGACCTCCTGCAGGACTTCTCAACACCACTGTGTGGTGCTAGCATCATGGTATGTGAACCTGTCCTGCATAACTTTGACCTCGGGAAGTCTTATAGTACAGACAGACTGAACCAATTGCTCCTCATAAAATAATTATGACACTTAGTCTGGATGCATCACTACAGACATTATAATTAAATACTTGTCTTGTGGTGATTGCCACCATCACATTCAACCATTGAGACTACCAAATATGGAATGTGTTTCATGACCTTTCTAGAGGTTTCATATGTTTTGATGGGGACTGACAGAAACATGGAGGAGTTGCCTTTGTGCATAAGCTAAATATCGCAGTGAAAAGTGAGTACACTTTCTGTTTTGAAGGAGACCCATTATGTTTTTACTTATTTTCTGTCATATACATAATGTTACGATAATAATGTTCATATTAAATGTGGCCAAACTTTCAAATAATGAGGTAAGCATATGTAAAAGTAATCCATTCAGACCGTTGTGAAAACTCTGCATTTAGTTTTTCCCACTTTCACTACAAGCTGGCATCAGCTAGTGATGGATTTCTTTATATGGTGTTCACATTACATACACTGCTACATGTAGCTGCATGCTAACATCAGGGAAAACTGTAATCTTGGTTGCTGATGTTGTTAATTTCTCTTCGGATCATATTCCTGCTAGAGCATGTCCAGTTTAACGATTTTGGTTTAGAGGCATTTATTGCTGACTGTTTATGGTAGAAAGTGTTGCTATGCTGTTACAGTCATTCACCCAGCTGCAATGATGGTGCAGAGATGGGGAGAAAGCACAGATGTGGTAAACCTGGAAATGCTGACTTATTTATTTGGGTGACAGGAGCTAAATGGAGTATTTCAGATGTAAATACAGGTGTTCCAGCACAGACAATAAGAGGAAAATAATGTGTTTTTTGATTTTTATTTTTTTATTTTTTTTTGAATATTCGATTGGGCGTTAAAGACATTTCTCGGGTGATGCACACTCTGCCCTCAACCAGATATCCACTACTCATCCACATGCCCTATCCACTATTACAGACAATTGTAGTGATAATCAAAGTAGGCTGAAACAGTATCATTTCTCTTACCTTCTTGTCCTGAGAATCCAGGATGTTGTCCAGCCACTTGTAGAGGTAGCCATCAGAGGAAAGGCCAACATTGTCAGCTACAGGTCCACAACACAACACTGCAGACATGGCCTGGAACATTACAGAGGCTGTAAGTTATCAGCAGGTATGGACTGTGTTGTATGAAGAAAATTGATTTTAAAATCTATGTATTTATATGCGTTTGTGTGTACCTTTAGTGCACAGTACTGATGGCGGTTGATCTGCATATTTCTGTCACTGTAGCGATCCAGGGGAGTGAACATAATGCTGAAGGGCCCGGCCCAGTGACTGAACAGCATGAACAGACTGTGTCTCAGTGACTGCTGGGGGAAGATGGTCCTCCTCTGGTGTACTGAACACAACAAGTAAACAAAGAAATATGTAAGACACT
The DNA here is from genome assembly GCF_011397635.1 of Epinephelus fuscoguttatus. Taxonomy (NCBI): domain Eukaryota; kingdom Metazoa; phylum Chordata; class Actinopteri; order Perciformes; family Serranidae; genus Epinephelus; species Epinephelus fuscoguttatus. The sequence continues at coordinate 40,185,476 of NC_064761.1, forward strand.
CTAACTTTAGAGAGACATTCAATTAATTTTTTTTGTTTACTGACTGATATAAATGACTAAGTGAGTATGGTATATATACCTGGAACATTCTGGATGATATTGGCCACGAGTGCACTGAAGTGACAGCGAATGTCCTTCAGTGTGTCAGAGTCCTTGTCGTTTTCAGCTTCAAGCAACTGCCTGGTCAGATCAACATACTCAAGCAGCGTACTGTTCAGAGAGTGGCTCTCTCCATCTAACCCTCCACTGCCTCTGTAAGAAGTAAAGTAGCAAGAAAAGATTAATATGTTTATAAACCAGTTACATGAAAGAGCAAATTCATTCCTAGTAATACTGTCCAAGATCGTTGTGGATTACATACATCTGACTGATGACACCAGCATCAGCCAGCAGCTCAAATATCCGGACCAGCTGGACCCTGAGGATGTCACGACGCCTGCGTCGCTTCATGTTCTGCAGAGTAAAGAGAGCAGCATTATAACTCAGTATATTATCTTTTGTTAAACACACAACTGTGACAGAAATAATTCCTACTATCAATGAACTGCACTTACTTCAGGTCTTCTTTCTAGAGCTTCTTTTATGATGGGATTCAGTTCCTCTATCAACTCTCTAAATGACAGTAAAGTCACGTGAAAATAAACAAGATAAATATTTCAAAGTATATCAAGATATAGCATGGTATATTGAGTATACCACAGATCACATTAAGTGTTGTTTACCTGAAGACCGCGGGGTTGGTCCTGCCAAGCCCCAACACAAGAGACTCTGTGATGTCCATACTCTCAGAGCGCATCATTGGAACAATGTGTTTGAACAGGGAGGAGGGGGACGGAGTACCAACAATCTATTGACACAAAGAGACAGAACAATTTCATGGCTGAAATGTAAAAATTAAGAAATATATTAGGATCTGTTTATTGTTAATTGCGGCGATGTTACATTGGTCCTCTTTATTTTTTGATTTTGAAGTTCAGGGTTACATATAACATGTAGTCATACCTAAATTGATATTGGATTGCATTCAGAAACAAATTGGACACACATTTTTTGTATATTAAAGATTTTGTAACATGTGAGAACAGACTGTTGTCTGCAGCAGTGCTCTTGACCTTTGAATCATAACTGTAGCCGCTGTCCGGCGTGGACGCCAGCGTCTCAGGCGGGGAGCAGCGGACGGAGCCAGAGGTGGAGGATGAGGAACACATGGAGGAGGAGGAGGAGGCGGAGCTACAGCACAGAATCAGGTAGTTTCTCCAAAGGCCAATGTAGGAGTCACTGCTGTTCAGACTGTTCAGTTTTTTGGCATTGATGGGGCTACTGAAGGTGGACAGAAGAGGTCAGAGATTAATGACATGACATCAGAAGGACAGTGCAACAGTGAACAGTGAGCCTAGAGACTGAAGTAGCTGCCTCCTGCCACACACAAGGGCGGCATGCTACATCAGTCTTTGTGATTTATTTATCTTGTGTCAAGCCCATTAGGCTAGCATTATTTGGTACAAAGTCTTCAGTCCACAATCTGAGCACATAATGTCATCACAAAGATATCATCACCAGGCCTTTCTAAAGTCAGTCTTATACAAACACCCATAACGATAGGAAAACACATAACAACATCAATGTACAAACAACACAAAGACAGAGAGGCTTGAGGAAACTTACTTGATGTCAACTTGTGGAGACAGTAGCTGCAGGCGTGTGTAGGCAAACATCCAGGCGTAGTTGAGGGCAGTGGGGCAATGTTTGGGCAGGTTCTCCTGCCGCAGATAGCTGGAGAAGCTGATGACCCAGGGGTCCTGGCCCTGAGTAACATGGGCAAACACCCAGATGTGCGAGGGGCTCACCACATCAAACTGGTGGCTGATGGGAGATGAGCTCCACTCTGCTAGCGTCTGAAGATCAATCCCACTGGGGCAGTACAGCAGGTTGGTCTACAGAGAAAAACAGAATGAGCCTCAGAGGATTTGTACAAGTTTTATGATTCTCTAAATAAGAAAAGGCAGTTATACCTGGTCAGCTCCTGTGAGATGAATGAAGCTCTCCAACACTGATGCACTTAATCTGTCCATTACATCAATGGCCAATTCTTCATCCCCCTGAAAGATTCAGGTAGAAAGAACAAATGTCAGGAAACAGAGTACTTGTTAAGTTTTATACACATTTGACTGCTGTTTGTCAGTCGCAGTAAAATGCACTGTGGTTTGTGGTTTTGAGTTATTACCTTGCCGATGCCCAGTGCAGTGTGGAGCGCACGGACCTCCTTCAGCACGTTAACAGCCAACCTGCGTGTGGCGGGGCGGCAGCTACAAAGCACCACCAGTGCTAAACCTTCCACCACATGCAGCACACCTAACAGAGGAGTACGTTCCAGGGACAGAGAATGACCGCTGCCTGAGCCCTGTGTAGAGGAATTAAAATCAATCTAAATGTCAGGACATTCAGGTCACTGAACAAAAACTACACTAATACATATACCACAAAAAAATCACTGATAATTAAGCGTTTACCTGTGAGTCATGGCTCTTATTGCTGCTCTGCACTGCCTGCCTCCATTGGCTGATGAGCTGCAGTAGCATCTTGACAGCGTTGTCCAACAAAGTGGGGTGCACATCGGTCACCTCTCTGACAATGAAGTAGACAAAGCCTGAGAGAACATCCTCACGCCACTCTGGGAAATCCACCATCAGGGCCTGGAGAGTAGTAAAGGCAAGGCCACGTAGCTCCTCATCCATGTGGATGGTCAGTCTGGAGACGCAGAAGAAGCCAACAGGAAGAAAGAAATTAGAAGATGTCTGAAAGCCCACTTGAGCCACAGTAGACTGTGTACTAATGTGTCTGCAGTAAAGTTAGAGGAGGGGGAGTTACTTGGCTAGAAGCTCTATCAGGTCTTGTCTGCTCATGCCATCTGGTATCAGTCTTGGGATGGCGGCCACACATGTGCGGAACAGATCGATCTTTGGCTTCCTCTCTCCCCTGTGGTGAAAACAGTGCATGAGAACCTGCTACAGGTCAGAAGTAACACAGTGACACAAAACGTATTAATGCAGGTTGTCATTACATACGTTATCATGTCCTCAGGCTCCTTGTTGGACATCTGTACATTGGTCATGCTCATGGAGCGTCCCACTTCCTTGTCTAGGTGTCGCAGGATGTTATCTAAGGCCTTTCTTACTTGTGGGTAGTACAGTGACATGCCTGGAAACACCCAACAGAGTCATTTCACTCACAGGTAAAAACAATACAACATAGATCCTATAACAAAAATGTCTCTTCTTGCCATTTTTCAAAAAGTAAAGATGTTCACTGAAATTTTCAGGGCATAAATTGAGTTTCTCATGCCCAATATACATAGGTAAATAGCTCTATATATGGAGATATAGCTAGTAATATTCAAAATAAAGTATAAAAGGACAAAATTATAATAAATTAAAAAATAAATATAAATTAATAATAAAAAAGAAATAAATAAAGATAAAAATTAAATGAAATAGAGATGGCAATAGTGATACAAGAAGTAAAAATTAATTAATGAAAAATAAAAAAAATATAAAAAATGAATAAACAAGAAAATAAAATAACATTTTAAATAAAAAACTTACATTGAAGGATACACGAGAAAATGAACAATACCAATCTTTTTCTTGAGGGAAAGGTATGGTTTTTAAATGTATCACAAATGGAGTTTCAAGAATCCAACCTACCTATGACCTTGGCTTCTTCATCAGTGAGGGTGGTGTTGAGGAAGATCTTTTTGACACGCAGTGTGTTGCCAGAGGGCATGATGATCCCAGTCGTAGGCATCGGAGGCTCCCCATCTTTCTGCTGTAGGCTGTCAGCGATCACCAAGAAGGCTCGCAAACCGATATTCATCCTCTGTTAGAGTGGACAGAGGGAGAGGATATAAACAGAAAATCTGCCAACACTCCAACAACATCAGATCTTGGAAGTCTTGTCTCTACATTACCTCTGGATTGATCGCAAAGGTTTTGTGAGACTTGCCCACACACAGGAGGTCATAGATTATCTCCTTCATAGCAAAGTCCAGTCTTTCCTGTAATAACAAACAGACAGGCAATCAACTACACACACCTACTACACGGTAGAGGTCTTCAAGGGTCTACCTGGATGCTAGGACCTAAGCCTAGACCCATACAGGTTCAGGTCCATGTTTAATTATGGTTCCAGTTCCGGTACCATTCTCATACCATGGGTCCACAGTCTGTTTACCATTATGTGTAACACCCGAGCTGATCCCAGAAGACCTGTAATCAGCGCCGATCATGAAAGAAACGCATAAGTGCTGTGTGTGTAACTTGCTTGATGATTTGGCTGTCTTATGATCAGATTACAAGAGCAAAAGTAAGATGGAAAAAACACTGAGGAGCAGTGTCAGCGAGTTGGAGGTGGAGCAGAGGAAAAAAGCATGAATTGAATATGTACTGGGTTTGTCTGGTTCATAAAAGAGACCCAAGGTCTCTCTCCTCTCAGACTTGCACCAGGTCCTCCAGTCTTTAATATCTGGGCAAAACGGGTCTGCAATAAATATATTTTTAGAGTTATCAGGTCTAATCATGTCTTAGGACAAATGCCCTGGGAGTATTAGGGTTCGGTCAGTCATTTTGGACCCGTGAAGACCTCTACTACATGGTGTATCCTTGGGTCTAGCTCAGCTGTGAGATCCTGGCCTGTCAATTCATGCTCCAAACTTACCTGAGCTATGAACTGGATGATCTTGACAAAGATGTTGAGGGGTGTGTCCCTGGGCACCACACTGCGGGAGCCTTTGGGGAAAAGTGCTGAAACGATGCTGAGTAGTCGACTAGTGAGGGAAAAAAGGGGAATGTTTTAAGCTTATTTAGTGCTGAACAACAAAGGCCAATTTTTAAACAACTTCTAACTGATAGCCATCTGAGAAAAACAGTTTGATTGTGTGTTTGTGAGCAGTCTGTGGGTCTGGAACTGACCTCTGTGTAACAGTATTACTCTCACACTTGATCCTGATAATGTAGACCCATAGCAGCCTGTAGAGTGACTCTAGCGCCACACGGGACATTTTGGGGTCTTTGTTCTGTGGATGTAAAAAGAATAAAATGAGCCGCTCAACTTAATTGTGGCAGTTTCACAACCCACCTGTGAGATACGTGAGATCAGGCAGCTGTTTAGAGGAGAAAGATCAAACACAAAACTGGGCAACTGAATGATCACTTTTTTGTCTCTGTGCATCATCTCTTATGAGCGACTAACTAATGTATGATTGATGAAGTCCACATGGTGTGATGATCACTAAGCTTGAGGCCTTTTAAGATGTAGTCATCAGTAAAACTAGTCAACTAAAACTATTTTATGGGCTTTTGGGGGATATTCTGAATATGCAGACCATCATCAACCCCAAGAAAACGTCTCTTTGAGAATAACCAAGTCTTTGCAACCATTTTAATACAAAATTTAACTAATAATTGAGAAGTGTGTCCTGGAACAAAAAGTGTCAATATTTCAGGATTTTTTTTGGACTGACCAACCAAGTTTCCTGCTATGATGATGAATATCCATATTGTGGAGTTATGCACATATTGTGGGCCATATTGTGAACAACCATGCTCAGAGCGTGTGATGTGGGCACAGTGCAAGGACTTCCAGATGACAGCTTTACCTTATTGGCTTGGCAGAGGTTTGTAGTTTGCCCACACGGCATTAAGCACCTATGGCTTACATCTCTACGCCTTTCTATCCAACCACACCACAGCCACTGTTCGTCCTTTCATTGTTCCTCCATCTTAATATTTTAAAAAAAAGGAACCAACAAACCTTTTCTGATGTTTTCAATTCAACAGAGTATTAAAAATCGTGCTGTCAAACTGGTAACTCAAAGTGAAGACACAGTTTTAGGACAGAGATGATCACTGCCTGGCCCTGCACCCGGATTAGCACAGTTATCCTTAACTGAGGGTGCACATGTTTACTGGTATGGCACGCCATGTCTTGGCTTTAGCATGCTGTACTGTAAAAACATATGTCACAGGCAGATATCTCAAAACCAGGGAAAATAAAACCGCATAGTGTTAACTGAGAAAATGTTTCTAGATTGCGACCCACAGTCCAGCAGTCTAACAACCATTTGTCTAATCTTTGCGCCTACAACTCAACAAACCACAGTCGTACAGAACAGCAGATCACTGAGCACAAACAGCCGTGGTGTCCAGTGTCAACTAGGGCTGCTCAAGCTGCTCCAGCACTTTTACATCATCGTTTTTTAAAAATTATATACGTCAGTAAGATTAGAGATCTAATAATCCGTAATTTGCGTGGTAAATAAAAGAGTGTATTAATTATTGAGGTCATCTGCGATCCTAATCCTGGGCGAATCTGCCATGTCCATAACTTGGAAAGTAACAATTTCGTTGCAAGTTATCTATCATATGTTGCGAAACACAGAGGTCATGTGATAATATTAGTCAGGTGCGAATCTGTATCTTGGTGATTTGTTTTTTCTCTGCACCTCTTTTCTGTCTGTTTACTGGTCGACAATTATGGAAGCTGCTACACAGCATGGGTACAAATGTCACAGTGCAGAGCCTTGACATCATATTTGGGAAATAACGTCAGTAAATTCAAGTCAAATAAAGAGTTTGCTTCTCCTGCACAAAACACAGACATAGGGGGTAATTTCAAGATCACCTGAGGTCCACTGGAAGCACTAGTCCCATATAAACAGGTCTTAAATGGAACCATATACTGTGTATTCCTATTAAACATAAACATCTATCTTCAGTAACAATCTTAATCTGTAACTAGACATCAGGCAAAGTCATCACCACCAACCAAAACACAAACCAGCAAAGCAACAAAGCCTAAGGAGATATCACAAGTTAGAAGTAGTTCCTCTTCACACCTCAGCGTCACTGTCACTACAGAGAACGACTCACTACCCAATTAGCCAAGCAGGCAGAGCTGTACTACCCTACATCATGGTCAGGACCTGGACTGTTAAAAGGAATGGGAGCACCAGGCAGGTCACTGACACCAGATAACTCACCTGCAGCGTCTCAATCTGCTTTCGGATGCTGTTGTTAGACGGCATCTGGAGCGAGTCAACGTGAGAAAAAGATCAAATGACAGGAGACAAAGAATGCAGGGTTTGGGGAGGGACACATGCAAATTATAGGCAAAAACAAAACCTAAACAAATATGACAAGAGCAGTCCAGAGTTTCGTCACTCTTGTCAGTGTGACAGTACATAAATCAACACTGTTTTACTGAGATGAAATACAATGAACTGTTTAACATGCCACTTGTGGATTTATTATTGGAGTTATTAGTGGCATGCTCATTTGTATTTGATATGGTATAACATATCTCAACATGGAGTGAGGCAAATCTTAATTTAAAAGTGAAAAAGCAAAGTAAAATAAGGTGTGCTGTGGTCTGGAAATCAGACAGTGGGACAGAGGAAATACACATAAATCGACAGTGGACATGAAGGGAACACAGAAGGATGAGGAAAAGGACATTTAAAGGTGTGAATGGAAAATAGATTGGAAAAAAAAAAAGCAAACAACAAAACAAAATTTCCAAAATTTGTTTCACCTACAAAGCCGACAAGCAGCGACACCCCAATCAGTCCATTCAAATCCATGTCAAGCACGCTCAAAATGCAAATTGCTGTATTTTAACCCTGTGGGGATCGAACTTTAAAGTAGGGCAGCCCAATTATGGCATAAATTATTATCATTAGTTCGTAATGTACTGTGGGCACCAATATAAATCAGGTTTCAGGAAACACAATTATAGCATATTTTTAACTCTTAACTCTTTCTAAAAGTAGTCATAACTACATATTTATCCCTATTCTTACTGTTGTTTACGTCAAATAAATAATAAAACTATATGATGGATCTGAGAACACACATGCACAACATATTGCATGCAGAGAGAAAAGGTAACTGTACTCAGGCTACGTTTTCTGTTGTCATGAAATGACAAATTATGCCTTAATCTATGTGAGCTCTTGACTTCACTTTTTGCCCTTCCTCCCTACAAGGGGTCTATGATTACGTTTACATGCACACTGATATTCCAAATATAAAAAATATTGATGTGGCTTATGTAAAAAGCATATTCTGTTTGAATATTCCAAATTAGTGGGATACGCTGGTTTTATTCAGGTTGTAGGAGCATTCTTTTGACATGTATACAGCGCATATAGAGAATGCATCTTAACTGAGCTTTTTAGCACAGTTTGCGACACAGGCCTCTTCACTGTTTAGGGTCAGCTCTGTGTGTTGTCGTCATGGATGCCCTGTAGACAAACAAACTAGCCAGCAGTTTGTAAGAATGGGGCAGAGACGCATGTCCTAAAGAAAAGCCCACATTTCCAGTTAGAAGAAAAAAAAACACTACTTTTAAACATTATGAAAGACTTGGATATCAACAAGTTTTTTGATATGCTTAAATATCACAACAGCGCCTTTTCAAAAAGGTGGTTGGACGAATGAAAGAGGCAGGCTATGTTTGTACTTAGCCAAAAAGATTTGGATGCAAAGAAGCAAAATGGCACAAGCAGCTTCACTCTTTCGACATTTCCATATTTTGACATAATAAACAACATGTTGGGGCATATTAATTGGGGGAAGCACAGCTGCTTGTAAACAGGAATAATAATGGAATATTTTCATTTGCGATGTAAACAGCTCAGCAGAAAGTCTTTTTGGGAATAAAAATGGAATATTCTGCGCATGTAAATTTAGTTAATGAACTGTTGATTTCCCACACAATTTGTGTCACACTGGGTATTTAAATGTTGTAATTTATAGTTTGTATTTACATTGTATAGGAGCACAGTAGGGCCTTCTGGGAAATCTAAAATATAACACTTGAATAACATATTTACAAAATGCTAGTAACTGTAAAAACTTTTAAATTTGTAGTGATTTGTAAAATAATTCTGATAACCTGTTTGTGAAACCAAAAGACTTCATGAAAGTTAGTTTAAGTAATTCATTGACGATTTTTAAGAGCAGCCACAGGGTTAAAATCACTAGTTGGACCATAAGCTCTAAAAATCACTAAAATCATCGCTACACTCGAACCATCACACAAGCCTGTAAAATTATCTCAATCAAATAATCAACACCACCACGCAGAAGACTGATTATGATTTTCAGTTCAAGGAAATCTAAAACAATCACAATGGTGAAGGAGAATGCTGGAATGAGATCACTGAGGAGACAGACGGCCATTCAAAACCAATCGGAAATCACCATCACAAAGACGCAAAACAGAAATCTATCCACCACAAGATCATACAATCTCCACAAAGGGCAATCAATGTAGAATGGAAAAGGCAGTCACTGAGTCAGTCAGTCAGTCACAGTAATTTGGTCAATGAGCTTCTCGGCTGAATTGGCTCCATGATGGTCGGGGACAGAAGGAAAGTAGGTTTGATCTGTTTATAATTGGTTTAAAGGGAGTCATTAACAGACCTGAGTTAAAACAGCACTTGAGATAACATATATGCACAGAGCATCAGCTTAAATGAAGGATATCTGGGAGGTTGAGTTTATAGATGCTACACATTTAATTTATTTTATTGGTTGTTGTTACATTAGTGATTATTAGTGACATCTAATAATCTTTTCATGACTGTCTTGAAAAAAACTACAAATTATACTTCAAGTGGACAAAATACAAAGACTCTATTATTACTTTATAAAATCAAGTGCTATTCCTGTCCAGATCTGGTTTTTGATAATGGAGGGGAAAGAACATTATGATCTTTAGACAGAACCACAGAGCACACCCTTCACAACCAAGACAGCTTCTTCAGTCAGTAGAGTATCATATCATAAATAATAATAATTAATGTCCTTTTAACAGCAGTAAATATTGATGCTTTCACCCTGTAATTAAAACACCAAATTTTAATTTTCTGTTTCATAACATGAGTCATATGACCTCTGAGGTTTATTCTGAATTAGGCATCCTCAAGCCAAGTATAGTGTGCTAAAAATACTTCAATCTGAAGAATACAGTCATTGTGCTGCTTTTTAGAGCACAAACTTTCTAAAATGGATTGGGTGTAAAGGCCCAGGCAGGCAGTACCTTCAGGTGCGAGAGGCAGTTCTGGAGGAAGATGTGCCAGTTGTTGAGGAAGAACTGCTTCTGACTAACACACAGCAAACATGTCACCAGGGGATACAGGGCCTGGAAAGACAAACAGTGTCAGCATCGACAGAAGCAAAGGGATAAGTGGCTTTATCTACTGGGTGTGATTTTATTTGTATGCACATGTTGTAATTCAGCACATGAAAAAAAAAAAAAAAAAAAAAAAGAAAAGCACAAAAGCATTGTGCGCTATGGACGGGCCAGGAGCAACAACAGTCACATGAGCTGAAACCGGACATCTCTTTTATGACATCAGGATGACAGATATATTACTAAAAATGAAAATATGAAAAACTTTGAGGCTGTTTGTAGGCTGCCAACTTTCACACCTGGCCAGGGACTGAGCATGGAAACTAACCTCCTGGCTAATCCTGGCATATATACAGTAATGTTTATTATTATGCATCGTCTCTGAGAGATAAAGTGAATAAATAAACAAAAATAAAAAATAAACTGTCAGCAAACAACACACTAACAATGAGGTTGTATCTATTTTCAAATATTTCTGGATGATGATGACGACGATGGACTGACTACGCTGGGGCCGATGGAAATGTTAACAAAATACAGGAAGAGTGAAACACAAAAGGTGAAGGAAGTAGCAAAGATGCAGAGTACATGGAGATAAGGGTGGGGAGGAAGACAGAAAATAATATGATGATAAAATTATTACCAAAGAGTGCTTCTTTCTGGAGCTTAGGTCAAATGTTGTCTGGTACAGCATCTCCACAAAGTTCTTCAGGCATGGCACATTGACTTCATTTTTCACCGCCTGGAGGATAAACCAGTCATCACCATGGATCTCAAATAAAACGGGTAAATTAAAACAGTGGAAACTGTTGGGGGCGTTACTCACAGCTGCGACAGGGATGAGGATCTCAACAAAAAGACCCGCCAGAGCGTGCTTTATGTCCTTATCCTTGACCTCCAGGAAATACTGGGCACACTCCTAAGAAAGGGCATCAAAGGCACACAAGTATGAAGAATACACAGCTTATACTGGCCAGAGATGGCACACTTCAACATAAACATACAGAATCAAGAAATAATATTGCCAATCTTGAAAAAAGGTTTATGTTATGAACTATAATTAAGATCTGAATCCCAATGTTTGTTGTGAAGCATTTTGTAAGTGTACTGTTTTAATAAGAAAAGAAAACTGTGCCGTCACATCTCAACTCCAAATGAAATGCACATAATAAATATTGACTAATCTGTGACGGAAAGAATTATAACACTAGCTGATGCAGAATCAGAGAGTGCTGCTCACACGAAGAGAACAGAAACTGTACAGCATCCTGTTATTGTCACTTCTCCTTCATAAGCTGACTCACTGAGGCAAGGAAATTTTGTTTTAACAGTATTATTTGTGCCCAAAGTCTATATTTAGTATGATAAGGAAAAATGCCACAGCCTTTGTTCTGATTGGTCTGAAGTCTTAAAATCTGGTACTGACATACTTTAGACAAGTACCTCACAGTACAGCTTTCAATTTTTTTTGTTAACATACCTATGAATATGTTTTAACACTGTATATGTGTGCATGTCTTTGTTGTTAGTTCATTGATAATAAGTACTTCATTATGCTCCTTGTAGTTCCTTGGATACAGACATTTTCATGTCAAACTATATTTAGTCTTTTGGGCACATGGGACTACAGTTTTTTCCTAAATATAATGAAATATTAAAACAGCAACAACAACAACAACAACAACAAAACAAAAAAAGAAACAGTAGTCCCATTTGCCCTAAATATAGTTTAATAGGGAAAGTTTGATTGTCAGCCAAATGGTTTGACAGATTCTGAACATTTTTTCAGATTTGTGCTCAGTTTAGCCCAGAGAAGACTTCCACCAGAGGAAATTTAAAATTTCAGTTGCAGGCATAAATAGGTTAAAGGATAAGTTCGGTATTTTCCAAACTGGACCTGTTTTCCCATGTTGTTTTGTCTAAATGATTGATGGGAACAACAACTTTTAAAACTGGTCCAGTATTGAACTGCAGCTGGCTGCAGTGAAACAGGCTGCAAACCATGTTTGCACCGTCAATTTACATCCACTGAAAGTGCTTTATTTTGCCACTGACAGGCCCAGATTATTATTCTGAGTGTCTGACAACTCGTGGAGTAGATCCGTACAGAGAAAGAGCTTTCTGTCTGACCAGAAACAGCCCTGAAATTGCCATCGCAAATTCGACTCAACTTCATTTACAACAGTAATTTTAGCATGTATACAGACATCTAACTGAGTGAATTAAGGGTTTATTTTGACCAAACCAGAACTGGTGACTGTTGGAACCGTGTAAAGACAAACCAAGACCATTTTTGTGAGTTTTATTTTGCCTCTGTAAACTTTAAATGAAGTGTGTTTTACGAGAATTAAATGACTGTTTCTTCAAATGCAGTCTGGTGGGTTTGGCACTAGTGATTTCAGAGCTGTTTCTGCATAAACAAAAAGAATTTTACTCTTTAACAAAGAGATCTATCTCTGTAGGGTTATTCTTTATAAATTGTAAGACATGACAGGGGCAAAAACAAGCATCTTTAGTGAATGTAAATTGATGGTGACACTGCAGCATGTATTGTGGCTGCTGGCTGCAGCGCTCTTGCAAAATACTGCACCAGATTCAAAAATTGCTGCTCTCATTAGTCACTTAGACACAGAAACATGGGAAAATAGGGTCAAGGTCAAAAATACTGATGTTAGCCTTTAATAGGAGACAAACCTAACTGGAATGAATTTTGCATTTTCAATTGCAATACAAAATGTAACCATCCTGTATTGTTCAGGCTCTAAAATATCGTCACATGGTTAGCAACCACGAAAAATACTGAAACAGAGTGACGGACATAAACCACTGTATGTTCAATTAACACAACAGGAAATCATGATGATGTAGAGAGAACAGTGCGTTTAGTGTGTATAGAGATGAATGAAAAAGCTACAGCTCCATTCACAGCTCTTAGCAAAGCCGAAGACACACATACACTCGCTTCTTGGCAAACCTCACCTTTGATCATTACTCATCTAGCTTTATGAGCCATAGCTACGGAGAGCTGCTGAGTTTGAACAAAGAGGCAGCAGTAAAAAAAAAAATGTCTGGTGTAATTTAGCAAACACACGTATCGGACACTCTTGCTGTAGGTGCATTCTGGTTAATATGCATAAATAAATGACAATAATTTACCTGCATGAACTGAAAAGAAGCCTCAAAATCCTCCACAGGATACATTTTAACCCGGAAGAACTTCATGCCCATGATGAGACTGATGATGCTCTGGACTACATAAGGACTCTGTTCTTTTTGCCTGAGCTCCTTCAGTTCTGTGATGAACTTCTTCCTCACTGCCTGAAACCTGAGCACACACACACACACACAGAGTGTAAATATATACATCTACACTTACAGAACAAACAAAAAAAACTCCCCAAAGAAATGACAGAGCTTAACTGGTGACTGAGAATGTGATAAGTTGTGAACTATTTAGCCAGTGTCCAGTTAACAGGCAGAATTACTGTTGCTTACTTTGACTGTGTAAGGACTCCAATGACCTCAGCATACAGGTCTGCGATGATGTGTACATTGCCAGTGTTGGGGCCACAGTACCTGTGAATTGAAGCATATGTTATCACATCTTACTTAAACAAATGAATGCCCTTTTTGTGGAAGACACTGTGCTATAAAACTGACCATGCAACAGAACAACAAAGAACTTTGCAAGCGTGTTTACTCGAGGCTAACTCAAGTTGCTCAAGGAGAGTCGAATGTGCTTTTTTTAAAAAAAAACAAAAAACAAAAAACAAACCAAAAAAAACACCACACACACACACACACACACACACACACACACACACACACACACACACACACACACACACACACACACAGTAAGCAATATTTGCTGCTGGGGGTCTCAAAATCAAAACAGTGACAAAAGACTGACTTTAATGATGTCATGAGGCAGAATGGGATCGTGGAAGTTGTTGTCTTCATTGTTAAACAACGACTATTGCCGATGAAAATCTGTCTGACATTACTCAGGCAACCATCATGTTCACGAACAGAAATGTATTTACGTTATGTTTAGTCACAGTTTATTCACGTTGTAATTTTATTCTTATTAATAGCTGCAAGTCACGTTCGTTAAGGTAACTTATCGTAAACATTAGACAAGTCAACTACAAATACAGCTACTGCGAATTCAGTCTTGGATTAGCCCTGTGCTGTTATCTGTGGTTTGAACAATCACATTAAATAAATTTGCAGAGCGTGTTGTTGTTAAGTAATAAAATTACTACTCATTAGCTTGGCTGATGGCATGAGCCACTTGTCAGAGTGGCACACTGTAATAAGATGGATAGATACTGCAATATATCAATATATTAGGTCTCTAATGAAACACTATGTTGCAAAATGGCATGCAGTCAATGAAAAAAAATCTGTATTACTGTTGCTGAGTAAGTTCTGTGACATTGTATAATTCCTTCCTCACTCTTTGATGTATCATCTGGTGTTCCTGTGTGTCTCTGAAGTTAAAGCAACTACAGGAGATAAAGGTTACATGACGCCACTGACAGGTGAGCAAATGGAACGCACTGTCTTGTCTTGAATAAAATTGCAGATTTTTCAGGGTTTGAACGGGTTGAAACATTTGGGATAATGTAAGTACACAAGTCAACAAAATATATAACATAGGTCTAGTTGTTTTGAGATATTTTAATGCAGAGAAGTAACAGTGTGATACCGACAGTTTATAGTGACACAATGACCATAGAGTTGATCTTCTCAATCAGACAAATCAATTGATGACTGCAAAGCCAAACCCAAAAATGAGTGCGCCACAGTCAAGAGCATATTCATCAGCACCTTTTATTCATGCGTTATTCATCTGTGTCTCTGGTTCATCTGTGTGATGATGCTTACTTACCCCTCTTTGTGTTTAAAGTGCTTGAATGCCAGGTTTAGAACTTCATGTACTAGAACATCTGGCACTGGATGAAGAGGAATCTGTGACGTAGACATGGAATCATTGGTCTTATTAGAGGCATTGATATTCTTCATTCTTTCTCATTGCTACCATTCATTTGCCTCCCTACAGGAGCAAAGCCAAGGACAACTTAGCTCTGGTCTCCGGGGATTGGCTTTTAGTTCAGAAAGTTGCACAGATTTGGACAGTCCACTTTAGAAACACACTCAGTTGGAAATTGGTCTGTTGCCATTGTGTTTATTTACTGTGTCCCCCTGTGGGGAAAGACCTCACTAACAACACTGTAGTTCCTTTCTGTACTACAGAAGATAAGTACAAACATATTAAACAATTCTGTTATCTTTCTGAGACTGCAAATCACTCATGAGACCATAAAAAACTCTCTTATCAGGACTGAGTGCTGCGCTGGCCGTTAAGGATATCTTGATAATTTGAATGATTGGTAGCAATAAAAGGGTGGGCAAAGACTACAACAAATCTATTAGGTAAACTATTCCATTTGAAATGAAATCAAATATAGTGCGAAAGCCTGCATCTGTTTAGCAAGCACAAAGGTAAAGATATACCACTGCATTGTTTGACTGAGTACTCTAAATGACTTTACTAACCTACAACAGATCAGAAAGAAACACCTTCAAAAATTCCAGTTCTGTAAAGAGGAAGTTATAGTAAAAATATACAGCAGAGTACATAAAGTGCGATAGCAGGATTATCCACAACCACTTGCTATGTGCTTGGATAAGATAATGTCAATATAAGGTTAAAGTGCAAGTGCACTACACCTTCTATATGTAAACATTTAAAAGTCACATGACCTCCTTAATCCAACTGGCAAATACTTTTTTATAGACGCTGTTAATCAGTATAGCAGAGTTTCAGATAGCTTACCTGTTTTAGAACTTCCACTGAAACTAAACAAAAAATGAAATCTATGGCTAAGTCCCTCCGTTCCAGAAGGTAATCTTTATCCCGATGCTGTTCGTCTCTGCAAAGCGTGACAGAAAACAATAGTGAACAAGGCGGTTTAAGCAAAGTACATCTTAAAACTGATGAAAAAAATACAATCATTTACAAATGATTTGTTAATGAGGAAGGAAATGAAGATGAGAGTCTCACCCTTTGGACTTAGTACTAGAGCGAGGCCTGTACTCATAAGACTCGTCTTCAGTGCCACTCTGCCGCCTGTACCAGTCAAACAGTGTGCGCAGTAGGGAGGGCAAACAGTGTTCTGCTATTGAGCTCATAGAGCTTATTAACTGGAAAACAATAACAGAAACATTAGATTCACTCATTATGACTAATAAACCTAGTCGCACTTTTTAGCATGCAAATTAAATACTTGCTCACTTAAATACCTGTGAAATATGCTAATAAAGTGATTACATCATGCAGAGAGAGCTGTCCCACAAGCAATAATTAAAAGTGGATATTCAATAACTGAGTAGGTCTAGTATAGAGCAACGGTCTTCTCAACTATCGGGTGACATACTGTAGCTATTGATTACAATTCAGAGTGTAGTGTTGGTTGACATGTTGAGCACGCCATAGTGTTGCTATACTACTGAGCAGCTCCACCACACATATGGCCCTGCAGTGTTCATATGTAACACCACAGGAATAATGAGCCGTCCTTCAAACACCTCATCAGCACTTTGATTACATCAAATATGACGTCAGATTGTGCCTTTTAAAAATAGCACCGCATTTACAGGCTTGACAAATCCGATGTTAGAGATGCTCTATAATGATCTGTATGTTGCTGTATAGTGACAGCTGTGTTGTGAGAGAGCAGTAAATCCTATTACTAATGAGTGAATACAAAAAGCAAGATATCAGAATTTTAGCAACTGAAGATCAGACTGAATAGATTCAGAGAACACATAAAACATGAGTCGAGGTGGTCAGTATGCATAACCTATTTAAGTGTATGTGTGTGTATGTGTGTATTTAAGGGCCAGTGCAGCATGATGAGAGAGGTGGATGATGGATGTTAGGCAGGAGAGTTATGCAACTGCTCCCTCTGCCCTTATGGCGCCGGGCAGATACACTCCAGCACCCAATGCTGATTTACTGCTGAGGATGACACAGCGATTCTACACTCTCACTTTTGCGCTCTCTATACCCATTTTCTCTCCCTCACTCACAATGGGGACAGCTGGATCTATAGCACCATATCCTCGTTGGCTTTGTGTTGTGCTGAACAAAGCATTCTGCAGCAGGCAGGCCTATTGTATAGAGTTCTGCACCAGCTACAGATGAGGGACAGACGGGCCATTGAGTGGGTGGAGCTGGGGACTCAAATATTGCACACACATACAGAGGTGGGAGAGGACTGCTGTTGGTCACATTCACACACCTGGGGCTGGGCAATAAATCGACAACAATAATTATCTCAATTTAATTTTCCTGATAGAAATGGAACAAATGTTTGATAAATGTGTCATATAATTACACCACTCATACACTGATAGTGGGTGGGGGGCGCTTATGCACCTTAAAAGCAGTGCTACATCACCACTGAATTTGCCACATGTTAGCTATGGTAGCTGTATGGGTAGTCAACTCACCTAATGCTTAAGGTAAGTTGGCAAGTTTAAGTTATCTAACGTGACTTGCAGCAGTTTCATTAGAATGAAATGACATAGTGTAACATACATGAATAAAACGTATCAGTTTCCCTGTATGTGAACGTGATTTCTGCCTGGGTCAAGTCAGATAGATTTTCCTCTGCAACGGTGGTTGTTTGAACGATGTTATGCTGCTTCACAGTGTCATCAAAGTCTGTGTTTTTCTATTGTTTTGACTGAGAAACACACAATTACATGCTGTGCATTTAAATTGGCAGAAAATACTGACCACAGTTGAGATCTGTTTTTTTGTTAACACTGACGGCTGAAAAATGTTTTACACCATCTGTACAAAGGGTTTCTGTTGATGAGAATTAAGATTTCTTGTCTTGTCATTATTTAATGGATTTAAATTTTGTTGATTATAATTATTTTTGAATCTACTTTAGAAATGTTCCACTGTTTAACAAGTGTTTGTCATGAACTGACAATAAAAGTTTAAGTCACAATTAACTGTATGATTTCTTCATCTTTTACGACAACTTTCTTTACTTTTAGCTGCATGTCTATTCTGTGTATGTATGTTACAAAACATTCGCATCAAATTCCTTTAATGTGCACTAGAGCTGCAATGATTAATCGATTAATTGTTTGTCTTTCAAAAGAAGATTAATTGACAACTATTTTGATATTGGATTCATTGTTTTGGTTATTTTTCAAGAAAAAATGTCAAACATTTCCTGGTTCTAGCTTTTAAAATTTGCTTTTTATGAATGATAGTAAATGATATATGATGACGTAAACGTATACAGTCTTTGTGTTGAATTCAGTTTGGGCTCTGGGAAACTGTGATGAGCATTTTAAAGACCAATTAAAAAATGAATCATGATAATAATGGGCACATTAATCAAAACTGAAAAGTAGTTACTAGTTGCAGCCCTTATGTACACAAAAAAACAACAGAGCCAAATCTGATTTGACATTTATTGTGATAATTGCCGATGTCGACTGATGTGAACAATTTTAACTAATAACATTTTTTGCCTTCTTACCCAGCCCTTCATACACCCACACACATTTTTACCTCCTGGTCATTACTATGATTGTACTGACCTGGTCAAATTGTGCATCTTCCCCTCTCTGGAGGGATCGGGACAGGGGTTTCTCCTGGTAGAGAGACAGAGAGATTAAGAATAAGTGTGTTTCTAACCCAGCAGAGTTGTAACGTTGGTACTCTCACAATAGCATGTTGCTGTTGGTTTAGTAGCAGGCCTGTTGATGAGTGAGCAAATGAACACCGAAGTTTTTCTGTGAATGAGGGACTGAATGAGCGTGAGGTAAGACTTCTATCAGCCTGAGGATGTTACCCTGGCAAGAGCCTCCATGTGAAGGAGCTGAGCTGAATAAAAGGAATTAATGGAGGAACAGGACGATGAAAGGACAGCAAATCAGTCTGTTAATGATAAACAATTTTATCATTCCTGTAGATCATGTACATGAAGATTATGAGCCTGTCCTGCCGGTTTCCTCACACATATTTCTTTTTTTCCTGAAGTGACTAAAGGCATGGCAGTTAGTTGCAAAAGAGATGAGATTATCTCAGCAGTGTGTGTGCGCCACATCACGTGTTGTGTATTGGATTTCATTTCCTGTGTTTCTTGACACTGGTTTTCACCCCCCTGTGGACTCACCAGCGGTTCAGCCATCACCATCTCGATCTTCTTCTCAGCCAGCACAGCAAACTCAGCAAATAGACTCTTGATGACAAACTCCCCGGGCTTGAGCTCGGGGTCGATGGTGATGCTCGACATGGCGGCAACGTTGTGTTTCTCCCACGAGAGGGGAGTCACTGAGGAGGGGGCACGGCGTCTACTCACGCTGCTGCTGACTGGTGCAGAAGCTGCAGAGAGAAAGAGAGGAGCGTAGAGGTTAGAAAATAATACAGTGGGAGTCAAAGCAGCAGGGTCAAACTAAGAACAACACAATCTTGTAAAGTATGCAGTGTCATGCTCTAGTTCTTATCCACACAGGAGCAATGACATTTCCTAAAGAGGCAAGTTGACTGAATTGATGAGAGAGAGCAAGAGAGAAATATTCCAGTGCTGACTAGAGCAAACATACTACTTCCATTTGAGTCTACGCCTCTAATTATAAACTAATTTTCTAAACTCATATAGCCCATATTAGGCTCAAATCACCTTCAAAACAAACATAAGAATAATCATAACTCCCATGAGAGGAATGTGAACATTAATTATCAAAATCAATCAGAAAGATCGTAATATTTGTGTTTATGTCTGAATCTAGAATAACTAAATATTACAGCCAGCTCTTTCAACAGTGTTGAGCTGAAATGTACTGCTATTCTTGCAAAACTGATTTGCTCAAAAAGCAAGCAGCAAGCCTGGAAGGAAAACAGAAAGGAGTATTTTGACATTTGAGAAATATATTCATTCACTTTCTTGTAAAGAGATTGATGAGAATATTGATACCACTCTCATGTCTGGATGCTAATACAGTATGAAGCTAGCAGCTGGTTAGCTTAGTTTAGCATTAAGACTTGGCACAGCTAACCTAACTTTG
Source organism: Epinephelus fuscoguttatus (assembly GCF_011397635.1). Classification (NCBI taxonomy): domain Eukaryota; kingdom Metazoa; phylum Chordata; class Actinopteri; order Perciformes; family Serranidae; genus Epinephelus; species Epinephelus fuscoguttatus. The sequence goes on from NC_064761.1 coordinate 40,205,777, forward strand.
TCCAAAAGTAACAAAATCTGCATTTCACCTCTGCTACGACTTCATTTATCAAAAAGATAAGCCAGAAAGGCCCGGTTTGAAGAGCACAATGCTAGCAACTGTCAGGATATGTCCTCAAAGTTCTGGTGGTGACCCCAGCTGCCCTTTCTGGGAATGTACAAGCTGACAAGACGGACTTTTTCTTTGCACTTTACTTCTGCATTGAGAGATCGACCAAGTTGGGCCAGATGTGAAAAAAATACTTAATTTGAAGATTTATTGTTGATACTTTTGTTTTGTCTGCCACAAGTACTTTATCAAACTGCCATTATACATTATTGAGCTGACAAATCAAACCCTGTGTACCAAATGTATGTTACTGATTGTGATATTCTTATTGGTTTTTAATTTTCAGATTAGCATATTTGGGAGATTAAAAAGAACCAAGCAGCATTTGAGTCCTGCTGATGCGTGCCTGTGTGTGCTGTGTCTCTAAATGTTTGAGCTGTGTACCTGACAGTTGTGTTGCTTCTCATGTATGTGTTTTTAGCATCTTATTCCTTTTGTACAGCACTTTGGTCAAAATGAGTTGTTTTTAAATGTGCTTTCTAAATAAATTTGAGTTGATTAGACAACATTAAAACTACATTTAACAAATCACAGGAAATTACATGCAGCAGTCATCTACATAAACCGATGGTGATGGAAAAATGCTCTTACAAAATTAACTTACTATACTCAAAAATATATGATTTCTTACAGTACCAGTATCAGTAGGTTTAGGTGCATATGATATAAACATGGTGTCCTTGGTTTAACTTTTAACCCTAACAGCCAACTGTTGAGAGTCTGCTTTGTTGTTTCTCTGGATCTAACATCTTTACCCCCCCCTTACCGAAGACTATGTTTGGTGCAAATGCAAATTATTCACAGTGGTGAAGAGGATTACATGAATCTAAGGTAAAACTGGAGGTCAACTGTGTTTTCTAAGAAATCATGCACCTTTAAAAACAATAGGTGTATTAAAAAAAGTCTTAACTATGTGAATTACAGATAACCAAAAAGGAAGGCTGGAAGTTCAGTGGTGAGGAAAGCAAAACACTGTAAAACTGAATGTCCACAGAGCTCCTTCAGCAGTATTTTAGACTGGCTTCCTGAAAAACATTCATCTAAGGTCATGAAGAGAACCCAGAGCTCTACGCATTTGCATGTGGCACAGATCATTTGGTCATCCCATTTAAATAGTTGAAACAAATCTTTGGGGTTTTGGTGTTTAGGGAAATGGCCGAGAAGCTAGAGGGCACAGTTCTGGAAACAGATGTTAAACAACCACATGTAGGCGTTATCTTATTTTTCTTCCTTTAGCCATGAAGGGTAAATACTAATTTCAGCTCTTATGTACACCATCATACAAACAAAAATATATACAACCTTTAGTGCAAGTGAAAAACAGTGCTGTGAGTCTCTAAGATAGCAAGTCCACACAGTCAAACAATAAATAACCTTAAGAAGCACTTAAGTACCAGCTTCATACAAGTTGCTATTTACCAATAAAATGAAATGAAATGTATGAAAATTGCATTATCATCATGACATGCTTGTCTAAGTTCATGCTTACAGAGCCAAGTTGCTATCTTTTCAAAGGAACCAGGCTTCATGACATTCAATAGTTCTCCTGAGATTTATGCTACAGCTGGGACACGACTTCCAGTCCAGTCCACAATGGTTCCAGTCCAGCCAAGTTGACAGCCAATAGTAAACTGTCCCTTCGCCTCATTCCCTCCCAGGAAAAGTCTTGTTCTGTTTCTTCCTGGCTGTCACAGAAACACTCGTGCATTCTTAATAGTCTGAATACTATTGAGGACCAGAAGTGCAGGAAAAAAATATGTTTTTCAGCAGAAAAACACTCACACCTCGCATATGAAGCTTTTTGTACAACAACAAAATCAAATTGTAGCACACTATGTACACCAAGACACTATCTGATATTCAGACTACTCAGATTCTCAAAACATAATCTGGTATCCAAACAGTCAGAGATCCAGTTTCATTTCGAAAATTCATTATTAGATTGGAGTAAGTTAAATAACAGGGTCATTCAAAAACAAAGTTAGTACTAATGACTTTATGCACAAATCTACATGGGCTGCAATAAGCAATCATTTTAATTTGAATAATCAATCATCTTGTCAATTACTTCTTCAATTAACTGATGGATTATAGAATATAAAATTTAGATTAATGTGCATCACAAGCTATCATAGGATGACAAACATGGAACTGTTAAATTGCTTCTGTAAATAAAAAAGGGCAAAATAACCACAATTTTTTTTTTTATTTCTTTTCTAATTATAATTTAAATACTACAGTATCTCCCTTTAAAACACAACACCACATCTGAAAAATGTCTCAGGCCACCATTCCCTCCAATATCTCAACACAAATGACTATTCTTCTCCCACACTAGTACCCCCTAAAACATAAAGCGAAATAAAATACCGTGGAAAAATTCTAAAGCATACACTAATTTAACAGTTATGATTAAATCAATCAGAAATCAATAGACATGCTATGTTTTATAGAGAGAATGAAAGTGGGGAGGTGGCAGGAGCAGCGTAGTGGCAAGTGTTAGCTGTGTTGTGGTCATGTTGTCCAGCAGCACAGAGAGCCTTTCAAGCATTTCCCTCTTTGTTTACTGTGCTGCACCAACACCCCCAATGATGTCACATAGCCAGCTCCTAATAACCAATCCGTGCTGTGCATGCTCTACCCCCTCCATCCTTCTTTTCTCTCCCATCCTGGGCCAGCTAGATTGTTGACTGGTCCACACACATGAATACCCCAACACTGTACTTCTGCAGTTCACAAAAAACAACAACAAAAAAAAAAAACGCAAGACATGCCAGTCATCTGTGACATGCCAAACTACGATCCCTTCCAAAGCTGACCCCACTGCGTAAATCTTTGTAAATGATTTTAAAAAAGATGGAAGGTTACTTACTTATAAACTTCTACCTGTTTTAAGCCAGAAACTGTGCTGACTGAAAAACAAGTGACGCACTTATGACCCTGAGGTCATGTTCCTTTTTCCATTCAAATCTTAAAAAAAAAAGTTGAAGCATGCTTTGCCAGCAAAATATAATCCAGAATTACCACCTTGTAGTTGTATGCTTCTACCAGCCAGTCATGTTGTAGTTAACATCCATGTCTGTCCAGATTCATAAAATATCTGTGGTGAAGACTTTGAAGAAATTTAATAAAATGTATTAGGTGTATTTTTTTGGCAAAATCTAGGTTATCGCTATATTGACATCTATGACTCCAGTGAAGACTTTCCAGTGAGAAACACGCTGTCTCCATTAGGAGACTATTTTTACAGAGGAGTACAGAGGACTGATAGAGAGCCTCATCACATGGTGCAACTACAGAGGACGTCTTTTACTGTACAGATTATGAAGCCTCTTGAGGCAAATGTTTGCTTTGTGATATAAGGATATAAAAATAAAACTGATTCGACATCGCTTTGTTTGTCTTGTTCTGCTGTGTCTCTATTATAGGGGTGGGCAACAGACAGACTATACTGAATGTATACTGGCTCGTCAACATGGGATGTATAAAATGACTATCACAAACATCGAGTATAGACCGTAATTTGTTTTAAGCCACTGACATGAGACTTTCAGTGCTCTCCTGTAACGGTTTCCCTCTCACATGCACGTACACTAACAGAAAGACTGTGTTTTTGTACGTCCACGGCTCTAGACTGCTACTATTTAGTCACATTTTGCGACCATGGAGCACCAGTTTGACCTGCAAATATCATTAATATAAGTTTATGTGAATAAATTATCACATTTACTGGCGCCGCTGTAACAGTTTAACTTAATGACTATAACGATAGTGTGACCAGATGAAGCCTGTGTTTTTGTATCTGCAGGGCTCCAGACCATGACTATGTAGTCATATTTTGTGACCATGGAGCACCAGTGCATCTTGCAAATACTTTTAATATATGAACTGGAGAGCTGTTAGTTTGTTTCCAGCTTGCAGTGACTATATCCTCACGTTTAAAGGCACCACAGTAACAGTTTAACTTTCTGCTAATATCAACACTGAGATGATCTGGGTGCTTCAAAATAAAAGCACCAGTGGTTCTGCTTTGATTTATTTAATTATAACAATATTTAATTTAACTTTATTATAACAGTATTTCATTTAATTTACCATAACAGTACTTTATTTAAATTAATTATGATAGTAGCTATTTTATTTAACTTTACTGTCACTGTACTTAATTTAAAAATTCTGTATTTTATGAATCCACAGTAGTTTAGAGGGGATTTCAAAATACAGAGATATATATTGTGTATAAAATATTGCAATATTACTTTAAGCCATATCGCCCAACCCTAGTGGATTAGTGTGAAAGTTCATGGAGAAAATGTTTGGATAATAATGCTGATTCTGACAGAACTCAAAGCTGTAGTTATGACAGTTGACTGTGCTTCAAATATCGTTGATGCTGCGAAGAACCAACAATTTGTAAAAGTGGATACTTCATACACATCTTCAACCCAGCAGCACAGAAGATCTAAACAACCTTCTGTTGGGCACCCAAGATAAGTGCCACCGCTTCAGTACCTGACCAAATGTCACTCCTGCTGCTCCTGAGTTTATGGCATTAAATAACAGCCAGGAAAGTGTTTTTGCAACGCATTATGATGTCACTGTGAAGCTGACTTTTGACCTTTTGGATATAAAATGGCATGACATCATCATTTTATCCTATTAGACATTTGTGTGAAATTTTGTCATCGTTAGCGTATGAATTCCTGAGTTACAGCCCATAAAAAGTGTTTTGTGAGGTCACAATGACCTTGACCTTTGACCGTCAAAATCTAATCAGTTCATCCTTGAAAACATAACGCCACGGGCCACGACTGTTGCCACCACAGAGGCATAAAAAGAGAGCTTATTTTTCAAGCACAATGTTTCGTTGTGACTGCATGTACTGTCAAATGTTGTTGATGCTGTATTCACAATATTCAAAATGGGAAAAAAGCTTGGTTTAAAGAAGTGAAACATGTCTTACTTCTCAAGGCTGTGCCCTTAACTTGGAAGCAATAAAGCTGTCACTGGTTTCTGATTTACCAATTGTTCAGAGTTGTTCTTCCTCATTATATATGCTAATCAAATCACCTGCCAAAATACAGTTTCTATGGTCTGCCTTAGCCTGAAAAACACTGAGATCTGCAACTCAAGAGAACACTGGTATCGAAGAGATTCAGAACAACCTAGACCATGGACAGTACTGCAACTACAGTTCTGATAGAAAGGACTGACAAGCTGCCACTGCGGTGTAAGAAATGCTTATGTTTTGTTATGAGAGGCCTATAAGCCCCGCTCTGCCAGAGTTCCATGGTTGTGCTTAAGAAATGGAGCACCCTGCAGGATTACACAACTATTAGAGCAGTGACTCCACCTTGTCACAGTTAAAATAAAACCCTCCCAAACGCCTGCTCACTTCCCCTGTCAGGACAACCAGAAACAACAGCACAAACACACACATACCGTTGGAATGCAGGCCCGCAAGTGCGTCCATTTTTTTTTTTTTAAAGAGAGAGACAAAGGAATCACTGCCAATGTTTATGTGGTGTGGCAGTGCCAATTCTGCAATTGTGCCTCAACATGCTCACTCTGACGAGTTACTACTAGTTTACTTTTCACCAATACAACATCAAAATATGAAAGATTCTAAAAGATAAAGGGCAGAAATCTGTTACCATAACTTGACAACAGTGCAACACAGGAATAGATTGGGAAACCAATATGCATGCTCCATCACGATCAAAAAATTTATTTAGCAATAAAGGGCTTAGCTGTGAACTCACCATATGTGTTAATTCCTCAAAATCTTACCGGGTGTTCCAACTGAACATGTCTAACATCTTTATACCGTAGGACAAGACAAAAGAACATTTAACAACATGTTCTGTGTTCAGAACATGGGGGGAAAAGCATCACAAAGAGAGACTAGATGGATTGAAGTTGAAGCAGGACAGCTTAGAGAGGGTTTCTGAAATTAGGCCCTCTTTGTTTGAGAGGCCCAATGAAAAACTGGCAACCAGCACAGGATGGGGGAGAGAGGAGCGAGGGGGCGGTAAATTAGAAAGAGGGACAAATGAGAGAAAGCTGTTTACTCAACAGGTGGATGCTTTACTGCCAAGCTAACAGAAAATCTTATGATGCTATGTACAGAGGCCTTTTCAATGTTTGGGATCAGATGTTCTAGGGATCCTGAGTACAAACATTTTTATATATTACTTTAATTTTTTCAATTATTTATGATCTGGAGGGAGAGAATACAGACTTACTACAATGTGCAGTTTCTCCCTGTTTTTGGGGGTACAAAGGTTGCCAAGTTCAAAACAATGTTTTTATGTCTTTATGAGAAATCTGTCTTACTACAAGATATCACAAATAAATCACTGTAACAGTATCTGTGAATACACACTTTTTAACATAACTTATTCTGTCAACAGTCATGAGGGTGAGAAAACACTGTGTTTGGAGCAGGGTAAATCATGGCCAAATCACCAGTCAATCACATAACAAAATAAAGACAAATATGTTCAAACTCACATTCACACCTCTGGGCAAACAAGAGGTTCTTATTTTCATGACCTGCATAACTTTGGACTGTGTGAGGAAACCAGAGCACCTGGAGCAAACTGACGCAGAGACAGGGAAAACATGCAAATTCCACACAGAGAAGCACCAGACCAGAGACCTTTCTGATGTCTTTCGACACTTTTAGCCACTGAGCTACTTTTCTGCTTTACAGTATCCACAGTTAAGTACACTGCGTTTTTTAGAGCATTCCAGCATCACCATTTAAATGTTGGCATTGGCATAACATCAGCTACTAGACCTGAGTGAGATCAGTCCAACCACTATACACCCCTGCTAGCTAAAGATATGCAAAACAACAGTTTCTTATGCTGATGACAGTGAAATTGCTGTCTGTTGATGATGGTCCAAACTGTCAGCTCACTCCTTAAATATGTGGCTTAATATATTTCATAGAAGTGTAATAATTTCCTCTGATATTGGCAGAGGTAGCCCGGCTCTACTGCAATACAGTGTGGGGAACCCTGATAATTAACAGCTTTCCTACCTAACCAGTTTATCAAAATGTGTACGTGATTGTCTCACGATACATGTCCTCATGTTGCCAGAGCAGAGCAGGGACCAATCAAATTGAAATACTGGCATCATGTGAGTTCTGCAAGAACTGATTCTTTTAAAACCACTTCATGCATATAAATCAATGTGTGGTTAAGGTCCTAACGCAATCTTCTGTGATAAGATGTGGTCTGATGACTGTTCCAAATTAGTACCCAAACACGGTGAAGTCACTTTTAGTTACCATGCCACACATATCTAGAACAAACTTCACAACTTTCATATCTAGAACAAACTTCAAAACTTCCATATCTAGAACAAACTTGTACAGCACGTTTCCAACTGCTATCAGAGTGTGTGTGTGTGTGTGTGTGTGTGTGTGTGTAAATGAGTGTGAAAGGGAGAGAAACAGAGGAAAAGCTATTGAAAAGTCCTCATTAAAATTTCTAATTATAATATTGCTGTCGATATTAGGACATAAAACTATGTACATCATTATAGGAGGATCCCATTCCCATTGGTCCTGTCACAATGAAAGGAATTAATTGCAAATATAAATAAATTTATTTGAGCCCTAGTCAGCCAACTCAGGTGATCCCTCGAAAACTTGCATTCCTTTTTCAAACAAGAGAAATGTTTGGTCAGAGTTTGTGTGGCTAAGGTTCTGCAGTCACAGTAAAGTCACGTGTACTGTACCACTACCAAATACCACAACTGAAATCCATAACAATTGTCAGCCCTTATTTTTTTATACTCTAGCTTTTTTTTTTTTTTTTTTACTATATCAATAATGTGCGAGAAAAGTGCAATTTTGAGTTGCACAAGAAACATGTTTATACCTATGTGGAAGTATAGGCAGCATCAGCTGTGCAATTCACACTGCTGTTTGCCATCCACATTTGTCCATCACTAGATTTCAATGAGACTGAGGAGCCAGCGCCTTTTTGATTTCTGATGTAATATAGGCTGTATGGGAAGCTAATAATAGGAGGGAACCAGAAGACGGATCAATAGTAGGGAAACATTAGCTGCGGCGGAGGGAAGGCAGAGGAGGGTTATAAAAGTAGGAGGAAAAAAAGGGGGGATGAAGATTGTGTGCGAGGTGGTAAGGAAGACTGAGGAGAGATATGGATGTTAATTTTTTTTTTTTTTATGTTGACAGCGATAGAAAGAGTAAGGGAAAGTTGGGAACAGCCAGCACTTCCAGATAAACAGAGAGAGTACTTCAAGTCCACCTGTGTTGTGTATCAGCAGATGCTCATCAATAGAAACATTATCTGTGGGACAACTAGGAGCCAGTAGAACGATGATGAGCAGGGGGAGGAGGGTGGACTCTGCTGAAGGAAGAGGTTAATTGCTGCCACCTGCATACACATCAAACAAGCCTGGCTAAACCCGGACTAAACATAATCAGTCATCCTGACAACTCCATTAATAACCACCTTTCTTATACAGGAAGGAGATAGGCAATCTCAAAGCAAAGATTGGAGTGCATGCACGCATGTACAACACTGCACGGGTCTGCTGGCTGTGTGTGGTAGATAAGTCTGATGGCCAAGTGTGGTATGTAAACATGTGTGCAAGCCTGGCAAGATACTTACAGCTACTACTCCAAGACTTGAGCAGAGATTTGATGCTGATCTCAAAGAAGACCGAATCCTGCAGGCTCAGCATGGCGGCTCTTAAAAGTTAGGCTTCACCAGAAGGCACAAATATCACACAGCTCCGGTCACTTTCATTTCACAAAACCCAAACATTCCACTCTTCTTGCAAATAAACACCCCTCATACACCTCCCGATTGGAGCTGAATCCTACCCTCCACAGGTGCTAGTTAAAGGCAGCATCCCGAAAGACAATGTGAGCAGCTGCTGAGGAACGAGAGCCAAGAAGTGCTACCAGTTTGTTTCCTCTGCCACCTAGTTCACGGAAGAGTAGAACTGCGCTGGGAGAAGAGGAGAGAGAGTATAGCCTGGTTAGTTAGAGAAGTATTCCACCCCAGCGCCTGCTGCCCACTTGCCAATCCACAGAGTCTCTCATCCCCATTTCAGCGTAGAAAAATCCAGAGAGGCGAAGGACAAAACTGCGTGAGAACTTTTGCTCCAGATAGGGAAGAAACAGCAGCAAAACAGTACGCGGCAGAAGTCTTTAACAATGCACGGCAATATTCCCTCTCCTCTTCTCTTCCTGTGTGTGTATGTGTGTGCCAGTCCTAGCCCACTAGCGCTGTCAGCTACCCTCCACCTCCCCCAAAAGCTCTCTCCCTCTCCATTCGCTCATGAGCAGCCCCTCCTCTTCCCAGCCAGCTCTTGTTCTTTTACTGATGCCTGCTCTTTTCTCTCTGAGTGAGAGCGAGCTTGTTTCAACAGCAAACAGAGGGAGGCGGGAGCAGAGTGTGGGGGTGGGTGATGTCATCAAAATGCTGCGAGTGTTCCCTGGCTGTGGCTCAGCAATGCATACGCATGTCAGAGCTGCTACTGTGCTGCCTCTCCACTGGCCTATCAAAACGACACTTCCTGTAAGCTCCACAGCAATACTGATGCGTCATCCCTGACTGCAGTAGGAGGCAAAGGAAAGAATGGGAGGATGGAAGAGAGAAAGAAAAAAAAGGGAGGATACATTAAAGGAGGGGGGGCTGCACACACCAAAACTAGTAGTCCTACTTCTATTCAGTTCTCTGCTCCAAAATAATACAATTATTATGTTCCAAAAATATGTGCCATACACCCCCATCTTCAAAACAAAGTAAACTGTACTCTAGCTGCACTCAAAAAGAATAAGGGGAATGTTTTCATTTTTCACCAGGCCAAATAATGAGACATGGGCACCTGACATTGTGCTATTGGTACTTTGTACCAGTTTCCAATCATAGATCACAGCATCACAGCTAATCTATTTGTTAAACTAACCGTTCACACCCAGTGGAGTCATAGGCATTACATCATTGCTCTGTCCAAAAGCTACCAGGCATGGTAACACACACAATGATACACAAACTCACTACACAGTGCATTACTGAGAAAACAGCCCACTGTGTGTGACACACACACACACACACACACACACACACACACACACACACACACACACACACACACACACACCTGATTCATCTGATATTTTAATCTTGTGTTGATGACAGTTCTACCTGCTCTCGCAGAGACTTAAAAAATAGATCCACATGACATCAAGAAATTTGTAGTCAGGCGCAGGATTAAGTTTGTTAACAAAATATTCTGAGGGGAACAGCGCTGGGAAAGGCTGCAAAAGACAAATGCTCTTTGTCTTCTTTTAGTTTAGTCTTCATTTCTCTCTCGCCCTCAGTCTCTCCCTCTGTCACATGTCCTCCACTACACAAGTTATGCAAAATGAGGCAGAGCTCATTGCAAACAAACACAACACAAGCAGATGCTTTGTCAAGCCCTGGCTGGTGCTACCCTGATGCAGGCTTCCACTGTGAAACTCTGCCTTGTAATAAACAAGTGCAGATTCTTCAGGGTCGCACTGCAAATTTGCAGCAAGTACATATCACTTAATTTCATTTGATGACATCTTGAAAGTTTTGGATACAGTTAACATCCATGGATAGAGTGGAAGAGATATTTCAAAATGACATTTTATTGGTGATCAACAGAAGTCTCATTCTTTTAGAGTTAAACAGATTTAAGACAAGTATTTCTTTGTTTGTTTTTAGATTATTTTTGGACATTTTTGCCTTTATTTTATTACAGCTGTAGGTAGACAGGAAAGGTGGGAGAGAAAGAGGGGAAGACAGACAGCAAATGGCTGCAGGTTGGAATCAAAACTTGGGCAGCTGCAAAGGACTAAGCCTATATGTGGTGTATACTCTACCAGGTGAGCAAGAGGTCACTGCAAAGTTGTCCTTTGTTACACCATATGGCTGACACCAGAACCACAGTTTTGGTTTGGATTGCAGGGCTCAACAATAAGGCTTGCCAGATTGCCCTGGCAAGTAAAATACAATGTCAGGCTAGTAACTCTAGCATCTCACTTGCCCAATTGAACAACCGGGTAGCTGGTAAAAAAGAATTAAACATATTGCTTTTTTTCCCAGGAGCTGATGATGGAAGTAGCTAAGGAGAGAGTCATCTCGCCTCCTTCTCACCTCTGTTCACACTTGCACATGAGCAGTACCAATCGGGCGCTGGCGAAATGGAGGCAGACAATTTCAATTATCCTGGAAACAGGAGTTTAGTTGGGTGGCACGAGAGGATGTGGGCAAACTAAATATGAGGCATGAGAATTCACTTGAGTCTTTGTTGTTACTAAATAACTGCTCAATAAAACAATCAGTATAGGGGCAAGGACAAAAAAAAAAAAACAATAACACTGACTCGTGATAGGAACTTTTTTTTCCATTGGCATTTTGAGGGTTTTTTATATCTACTCCGACACTGCTTTGCTTCTCCATGATTCAGCAAATACTTCTATTTTAAGTTCTGCTACCAACACAAGTTCAGTGGATCATGACAAAGCAACCAGAGAGTTGAATACAGCTTCAAACGTAAATGAACTGCACAACACTTGCATAACACTTTTCTAGTCTTCTGACCAAAGCACTTTCACACTACATATCGCATTCACACACATTAACACACTGGTGGCCTAAGGGTACCATACAAGGTGCCACCTGCTACTGAGTAACCATTCACTTGCACTCACACCAATGGCACAGCCATCGGGAGAAATTCGGGGTTCAGTATCTTGTCCAAGGCTCCTTCAACATGCAGAACCACCAATCTTCTAATTAATGGATAACCCACTCTACCTGAGCCACAGCAGCCTCACACAGTGTGGGTCAGGTTGTTTTTCTTAAAATGTAACTTACTAAGAAATCCCCTGCCCCAGGCCTTGAGTCTCACAGAGCAACCCCAGGACTGAAGCCTTTGGCTCAAGCTCCAAGACAGGAGGCAGGCAGAAGTATTTGGCAGAAACCTAATGTGTATACATTGTGTATAAAAACAGAATTAGCGTTCGTATTGTCCGCCTTATCAGCAAACCAGTTCACACACAAACATGCAGAGACCTCTGCAGACACTGTTTTCTGTAAACCAGCTTTATTGTTTGAGGCATGAAGAAGAATAACTGACAACATCATCTCTCTGGGAACATTGCAGCTAAGAGCTATTGTCCAACAGAGCTGACGTAAGTTGAGGACTTCAAATAAACAACATTATAACTGACTTCCTGGAAAGAAGAGCTTACTGATTGAATAAACTCAACTAAATGCACAACCAAGGCAAGTTCTAGTAGCTCCATTCACAAAGTGGGAGCCATGGTTGACAGCTAGCCATCCTGACTGCAAACGGTATAGGGGAGCTGTTCCTCCCAGGAGCCCACAGGGTGGAGGATGCATTTCCTGTTCTGGCCTCTCTGAAGGGCAGTGGTGGGAATAATAATCGATAGGAGCTGTAATTCAATCCCTGACCTCCCCAGTGGTGCCTGGGCTGCAGAGGACACGCCATTTAGATCCATCACAGCAGTCTGGGTATGCAGCACAAGTCTGCAACCTGCACAGCTCCTCACTTGCAAATGCTCCCTTGAGATTCAGCAATTTCATAATTCCTCATAATATTCATCAGGTCACAAACTGTGTACATTTGGACTAAGGTTTCAAACCCTTTTACACACACATTGATTGGCAAGATTTTTCCTGGCCATCTTCCATGGTAGCTCTGTAGCTGTGTGACTGTGAATAATCAAAAACATTTTTTATAAACTATTCCTTGCACAAACAACAGACACCAAACCCAATGACAGAGCCTTTCTCCTCTGCTCAATCTGAGAATGAACAAATTCATTTCTCAGATTTGCCTAGCAAATCAAGAGAGGCAACTCATTTTAACAAAGAGTCATTCTTAGGTCAGAAGCGCATCGTCTCTGTGGAATGACAGAGCAGAACACTGGGCAAATCTGAATTAAAACTCCTCTTAATACAGGTACAAAAAGGTCAGCTCATTACTCATAGCACTTCTTCAAATGAGCAGACTTCAAGTTGTTCACTATGGAGAAGGAACATTTATTGGGAAAGCTGGTTGGAGAAAGAACACTAACAATGATTCACACAGCATTCGTCTTCCCAGCTATGACACCATATTCCCACTAAGTGCCGAGTCTGCACAGAGCTGCACCATTATAGGGTTTGTTTCACTACAGTTGGCTAATAACTATTTAAGAAATCCGATGAATAAGTCTGTCCAGGCTGTCTGGATACACACCCTATGGACTGTTCAGACTGTCAATACAAAAGTACAACCCACCAGTGCACACTCATGTTCAGTCACATGCTCCAAACACTCCCAAATCACAAACAGGAAGCCTGCTGCACCCATTAACCAAATACTGTCCCAATCAAACCCTTCCCAAAAACTCAGCTGTGCGTCCTGCAACTGGGTGATGTCACTGTGTGCACAGAAAGACAAATTACAGAAAGAAAAGCGGTGCGCCACCTTAAAAGCCAACTCAGGCTATGCCAGTTCTGCAACAAGGGAGTGGCACTTAGCTCTGATTTAAACACAGGGCAAATTATCCTGAGGTATGAATACACCAGAATACCATCTCGCTCTCCTTACCTGAACTACTGTAGTAATCACAGCACTTCTTTTTATTACATAACTCACCATCGTGACCCCTGCCACCACGAGCATGATGAAAAAAGGAGAATTTTCTAACATGATGGATGTGTCCTAGTTGGAAAGAAAGAAAGGAGAGATTTGAAACCAGTTTGCCCAATCCAGTCTGTGGAGATGTCATCTCACTGTCTGTCAAGCTAAATAATTTTCACAGCTCACCAAGGCTCCAAACCAAAGTAAGGACATATAATAGTCAGCCTATCATTGTTATTGTGGGTTAGTGTAGCTAGCTGTCTCCTGTAGTCCTCTTCTTAGAGGCCAGGTGAGTGGAGCAGAAGGTAGAGCTCAGTTATGCTTAGCCATGAGCATAAAGGGAGCAAGCGTGCTCTGACAGGTAGCACTGCAAAAAAAGCCATACTGAGAGACCGACGACAAGTCATCACCCCACTGCTGATGCAAACTGGCTGGCCTGCACGCACACATAATTCGTATGTGTACACACACCTTCTAAACCTTTAACTACTGTATCCAAAGACACAATAGTAGACCTATTTCAGAGGATTAAAATTGTCAGCACAACTCATACTTAACAGCCAACTCTCAAACTTTTGTTCCTAACGCCATAGCAGGCAGGACCTCAGTGTCATCTGACATCCATTTGAATTCTATTTTATTTGTTTGTTTCCTATTTAATACAGCTTACAAGGTACATTACAAAAACATAAACTGCAACACAGCTTTGCTCTGATGGCTTCCCATAATGTTTTGTGTGTATGTGTGTGTGTGTGTGTGTGTGTGTGTGTGTGCATTTGTTACAGGGCACGTATGCCATGTACGGAAAAATGCTAAACAATAAAACAACAACAACAGTAAAATAATAGTGGATGTGTTACGACACTCTTCAAAGATGATCAAAGAAGTAATCAATATGTGCATGACAAGGAATTACAAACCTCTCTCTCTCTCTCTCTCTCTCTCTCTCTATATATATATATATATATATAATCTGCTTATTATATGGAAAAAATGTTAAAAACAAACTGGAACTGGCCAAAGGTTCCTTAATGTTGAGCTAAAGCTGCACGCATTTATTTCTTTGGCCACTTATGACAGACAGACCACATAACAAGCTGGCAAACAAACAGCTGTGACTTCATCGTCATAGAGACTTGTTAACATGTTAGCAAACAACTGCATATTTACAGTACACGTTACACATCCGGCAGGCAGAGCAAAACTTGAGCATTCATTTTGAGTTTCTAGCCACCTGTAAATCCAAAGTCATTTTCATTTAAGTCGTTACTTTTATGACTGCTCACTAACTTTGTCTGCCGTTTGGTGCTAAGCAGGTGGCGTAAAATCAGTTTCGTCCACCTGCTGCTGGCAGCTGGGTTAATGAGAGCAGTGACACAGAGTTGTACAGTAAAATTGAGGGTTGTGAAACCAAAAACAATGCTCTCAAAGAGGCTAAAAGCCGTTTCGAGCTACAGAGTGTGCTTATAAATCTTTGTGGGTTCATTACTGCAGGCAATGCTTTTCACATTACTAGAAATCATTGGTTACAATTGAAAACACAGATGAGTGTGTGTGCTGCAATTTAATTATTTGGGGGACAAAACGTATTCATCAATTGGGGAAAAAAAATTGTAAACAGTCTGCTGTGGTAATCCATTAGACTAAGAACAAAAATGTAACAGGCTATAATCTAGCCTTAACTCTGCTTCCTCCAGTCAGTGTAGTGTGTCAGTACCTTCACACATCTGACGGAGCACCAGCTGCCGCTCACTTCTGTCTGGTTGCTACTGTTTAAATACTGCTGTGATGTCACAATTTGGGAAGGGGGTTGGTTAACTAGGCTGAAAAACATCATGAAAATGACGCTTGTCAGCGCAAGCTACGCCACTGAATGATCGGACACAAACAGACGTTGGTGACAAAAGCATCACTCTGCACTGTAAGGGAAGTTTATGTACAGACATGCAAACGTTCTGTCTAAAAAAAGTACTAAAACTACTAATCTAACGTAGATTAACTACCTCTCAGATGTTCATTATGTTGTGTTGTTAGTATTATAAGACTGGGGCAGCAATGTACGCGAATTACAACTTCTTTTTCCTCGTGCTTTGACAAGCTGATATTGACTCTTCTTATTAGATTAGATTCTGAATCCACTGAGACTGCATTATAGTCAGTGTCCATTGCCCTGCCTATCATGGTACAGATGCAACTTTGTCATATTCACAGTTAAGCTTTGCTAGTGCACTGAGGCCGCCAGTTAGCACAACAAAAAATAAAGGTGATTACCCAACCCTAGCATATACACGTTATACTGTATCTATAAAGTGTATGTATGTGCATGTTCGCGTGTACGTATAAAAGGGGTGAAAATGGGTTTGGGGGTAAAGCCAACCTTGGATTACATGTTAACAAAGCTTAACAAACACTAAACTAAAAACGCAGAAAAACAGCACCTTTAAATTGCCCTTGTTAATTAGCAAAGATGAGCACAAAACCAGAACTGCTCCATCAACAGCTAAGTCAGTTGTACCTTTAAGTCGGGTTCGGTTCCTGCGGGCAGGCCTGGAGAGGCCGATCCCCGGGTCTACCTGTATCATCGGATCTACCGGACCCTCCTCAATGGTCTGTCCCATGGATAGCAAGCCCAGTCGCCTCATACGAAGCAGCCGTGGACCAGTCTCCCTGGACAGGGCTCCGCCATGTTCAACTGGCCCCTCCCCTGAGATGGCAGCTGGAACCAAGCTCTTCAGAAACTCCATGGTCGACAAGACTTTCTCTGTCTTTCACTCTGATGTGTAGTCCAGTAGCCTGCTCCATACCATTCTGCCATACAACTACCTGTCTGCTTTATCTACCCCATTTACAGACAAGCAAGACAGCAGTGCAGTCCCCGTCTCCAGCTGCTACCTACATGCAGCAGCTTCGCATTCACCCACTGCCAAGGCCTGTATGGGGGCCTGAGATCTGCCCTCACAGACCTGAAGAGACACTACCTGTCAGACTCTCCAAAGTTGTCTGTCACGTTGGCTAGCTACAGTAAACAGCTTCTCTTTACCAGTTAGTTCAGATAGAGTGAGAAACTTCTTACGCTGCAACATTACCTGTCTGCTCACAGTGAACAGAGAAAGCAAACAGACATGGCACTTTTCATGGGTCGTGATGTAATTGTGAGTGGGCAGGGCTATGTTTGAGTGCCAAGCACTATCTGGGGTGGGACTAGAACATGTTCCACAGGAGATAACACAAGCCTGGGCCACCGGCCAATCACAACAGAGACGACACAAGCCACACCCTGCTGGTCTGTGTTGCTCACCAGTGAAAGAGACCAAGAGAGGAGGAAGTGGATTGACAGACATTGTAAGAAGTAGGGCTTCACCAGCCCGCCTGCATTTACTGATAGCCCTTATCATCATCAGAACTGTGTTACTTGTTAGCATTCATAGACAAACACAAATGCTTGTTTGCCTTCTTGCTAACTTACTCAAATAACAAAAGGGCCCATCCCCTTGCTTTTACTTCTGCTCGGCTGCGCTTAGCTATTATGAAGAGAAGCAGAATGAGCAAAGTGATGGGGTCTGTGAAACGGGGTGATGACAGACTGCTGTGCTCTGCTTGGCTGCACAGCTTGTACCTGCAGCAAACTCAAACCCTTCCAAATATCCCTCGCTGAGGAGCGAGAAGGACTATACAGTGCTGACTCTCATAAAAGCTCAGTGCCTAAAGAAATCATCAATTTGCTGTTCTTTGAGACTGAGTGCAAAAATTAATTGGCCATCCAAGCACTAACATATAGCCAGCCCTCAATAGCAATATGAAGCTTTAACACTCCACAAAAATTAAAGATGACTGTAGCACCAGTGTGCAGCAAACTGTTAAAACACCTTCAAATTAAGCCTTTTCTGCTAAGTCATCATTAAATATGCACCAAAATAACACAATTGGGCAATACAGAATGGCACAGTACTTATTTTATCTTGCTCTATTAAGACTCCATTAAGCATTTTGATATTAATATTGAATTAAGTGACTCTGTGTAATGTAGAGGCGCTGGAAGTGCTATGGAACCTAAAGGGAATCAAAACTCAGCTTTGTAGCTTTTAAGGCTCCTTTATCTCTTTCTTTCTTTTGGTTCTGTGGCCATACACAGACCCTATGCTTCAGTCTCCGTAGGTCTCACCAACCCTCTCACACACAACACCAGCCATTTGTTTGCTGCAGGACAAAGGTGTATGTTACCTGTCTTGCACAAAACAGCACAGAGCAGAAGTAAACAAGAGACTGATCAACAAAGTTAAGCCTATAGCAAGTTTAAAAGTAATACTTTTCTCCAAAGGGTGGAGGACTAAATCAGATGTAAACTCAAAATAAATGGACTTACATTTGGCCATTTTAGACCATGAGCTGCCAATAGTTTCATGGCGGTAATTCTATTGGTTGGATTTTTTTCCCCATATGATAAAAAAATGACAGGTTTCAGGGTTCTGTATACAACATTCATAGTATTAATATAGTAGTATCTGCCCCCGCCCTCTGAGCAGATAATGACATCACGCAACCTGCATGTGTTGCGATTTAAGCATCTCTGTGGCACATGCATGTTAGTGCATGTGTGTATCAAACTAACTAGCTCATATCGCAGTTACCACTGATATCGGGACAACGTCATCATGGAAGCGGAGCGCCCACACTCCATTTACCCCATGGTTAACACCATCAGTGCTGCCAGCACTGCTGCCATTGTTTACAGAGTTAGCACTGTTAGCTACTAGCCACCAGCTCAGCCACGTCCTTTTTGAGAACTGTATCCAGACAACTTACATGCTCTAACTTTAACATAGAGCCCCTTAAAAACAAAAAAACTGCCACTATCACTGTCACAAGGTGCCAACTGATTTTGCAAATGCAAATTAAACAGCTTTTTCTTAACTTAAGCACTTTGCCATAGAGACATAATTTTATCTAAATATGCAGTCAACATACACTAGTCTACAAGTATTCTAGTGCTTTTAATGTATTTAGCTATAACAGTTGTAGTAAGCCCTGCAAAGTAAATAACATCATGTTTTTAGGTAGTTGTTAACCATGTCTGTAGCACAGTTTGATAACATCTCCATGAATTATACTCAGTTTATTTCTGTTGCATGTCCTCATGTACAAGTAATTATCTCCTTTATAAAGGGCTAAAGATACTAAGGCAAAAATGCATTGTGTGTAAGACCAGTAAGTGTGGTCATAAATGTATTGAGGAAGTGTTTACACCCTCTACTGCAGCGTGTGAAAATTTCAGTGAGATGATGTAACTGTTTTAGTATATAAGAGCCTGAGGGGGGGAGTAAAAGAAAAACAAAAATCACCATTCTCTCCTTTACTTTTCCTGAGTGATTTCTCAAAATACTACACAAAAACAGTGCTGTTATTTCTTCATTTTAACTGTGCTTTTTTATGAGATCCATCCAGCACCAAACCTTGCCTGCAGAGTAAGCACACAGTGGAAGAATGCAATGTTAAATGCAGTGCAGCAGTTTTGCGAAAACTCTGCCCTCTAGAGGCCAGCTGGGGGAAAGCACACCAAGCAGCACTAATTGCTAAAATCTACTGACAAGCCCCAAATAGCTGGGAAAAAAGGAAAACGCTCAGCAAGATTTGATGGCAAACCACCAGAAAGCTTTTTAGAGCTGGACTCTGGCTCACAAACGCCTTTTCAAAAAGCTGGAATCTGAAAACGCTGCATTTGTCCAAAGCTGTCAAATTTTTTTGAAATGGATTGCACTTTGTTTTCTCCTCATAAAACTACATTCATTTATTGTAATATCCATTTCAAACCTTTACAGTCCACAGAAAAAGTAGCTGATAAACAAGAAAAAACATTTAAGGCCTACCTATAAAAGCACAATCTCAAAGGATGGCAGTCTTAGTTTAATAATTTAAACTATTCTGGTCCCACTGGGTATTGAGTGCAAGAGGACTCTTCAGTCACTGCTGGAGACCACAGATGCCTACACAAAGGGACTGATTTGTAGTTTAGTGTCAGATTTAGCCTTTTGAATGTCCAAGCATTTGTACAACACGACTGCAAGTGGGTACGTCGTTCATTATCATGACATCAAATCACACCAAGAGCTTGTGTGATTGACCTTTCATGTGCCTAAATGGTCTGTTCTGGTGATGACAACGCTACCAAGAATTCATCAAAGCTGGTAAGCAAAACTACTACGTCCAGCCAGGGTAAAAAAAAAAAAGAGTTGATAGAATTATTAGGACAATATTTTACAGATTATTATTTTTATTATTTTAAGACAAAAAAAACTAATCAGGCACGATAGAGTTGCAAGGAGGGACATTTGTCAGGATAGTGCAAGACTGAGGCCGAAGCAAAGATGCAGAGAGGCTGAGGCAGCAGATCCTGGTAGAATCACTAAATGAGTCAGAGAGGGAGAGAGAGGGATGACTGATGAGGCAAAGATAGCCATCACCCGGCCAGAGCACCACAATGGTCAGTGGAGGCAGCTGTGGTTTGTTGGGGCCAGGTCTGTGGTGCTGTTGAGTTAGAACAATACCCCTGCACAGGAGGCCCAGATCCCAATCAGCCCAGGAATGTGGAAGAGGAAGCTCTGGGAACAATGTGCAGCGTTCCTATGCCATACTGGGTCCCACCCGCCTCTGCCTTGTTCTGCTTTCAAGCAGGAGAAAACAGGAAAACTAGTGGGCTGGGGCCCAGAAGTCAGAGTCTGTTTTGCAGTCAGCTGGGGGGGCTGGACAGCACACAGTCAGCACAACCCTGCTACAGTCATCACTTTGGGTGTGCATATATCTGAACTGCTACACCACCACTTGATGTCAGTAAACAGTTCGGGGTCTATGTCAAGTAAGCTGAAGATCAAAACAATGCTGCACTGCCCTCTAATGGTACAAAAAGCTCCCACACCATTAAGCTTACAATCCTGCTTTCCTATGCAGGACTCTCGAGTGTAACCTGAAATGATGAAGCCATAAAATTACATTTCTGCTCATGTGTGTACATGACAGCCTTCACGCAACTTCTTATGCATAACTATTTCTTAACATCCTGCTCCAAGTTTTAGAGGTTACATAGATCAAAAGGGCTGTTAAGGAACAAACCTTGCTCCGTAATAACTACAGTCAAAATTCAATTATTGTTTATTCAAAGTCCTGCTGTGTGAGAACACATTTTTTCTTTCTGTTCTTGCTTACAGTCTACCTTCTGCTAAACACAGCTTCAGTTTGATTTCCGTACATTGCTACTTTGTTTATGAACTTGTAGAGGAACCTACGAGCTAGGTTAGGTCTTTCATCTGCAAACAGGAACAAGAAATGCAACAATGTTCAGCATTCAGACACTCAGACAAAGAGATCAAGCAGGTTCTGACCAGTCCTGATTGACAGTTGCGAGGCAACCCACAGAGAACTTGGTTGTCACTGCTGAAGAATGTGACCTGACCAGACCCCGCATCAAAATGATCCTCCTTTCTCTCCTGACCAATTACCATTGTCAGATGATGCTTGTCTGCTGGCCCAGAGGCAAAAATAATATGCAAAAACAGTATTTAGAGGAACACACCAGTGCAATTCAACTTCACAACCTTTACAGTTGCTTAAGCAACGTGGCTTAACCACACACCACATTTTAAGCCTTGTTTTCTTGAGGATGTTGACCAGAACTAAAGCTGCTGTGGGTTATAAACAGAATACCATAACAGAATAACATATTTTTGTAGGTTTGTTCGGTTTTCTAAAAAGGAAACTGTCAAAAATTGAAACATAAAAACAGGTAAAGTTACCAGTAGTGCTGTCATGGTTTATGCACTTCTACCAAACCATCACAGCAGGGGGGTCATGGTCCAGTGCAGGCCACCGCACACAGAATATACGCTTTGTTAACTGATAGAAGTAATGTAGAACCAAAGTAGAAACTTTTAGCTGTACACTGTTACCAACATGCTACGATTAGCACTAGAGTTATACCGATACCAATACCAGTATCAGAAATGCCTCCAATGCTGCCTAAAATGCGGTATCGCGAGTGCAGCCTATGACCAATCCGATACCACGTAATGCCTCACGTCATTATGCATACGCACGCTACAGGCAAACGAAACGGAGCTGAGTTTAAAAAGCATTCTACTGTAGCCTTAAAAAGTCTTTTTTACCAAATTGTGTGGCTGCAATTTAACCTGTGTCTTGATCTGTGTCAACACTGGATAATAATAATAAAAAACAGTTTTATGGCATTCATTCTACTATTATGTATGTATTTCTTAATATTTACATAGAGTTTTAGGAGTTGAGACATACAACAATTCATATCCCATCCGTTTTTATTTTACGCGCTGGTATCGGATTGGTACTCGGTATCGGCAGATACCTAAGGTTCAGGGATCGGAATCGTACCGGGAAGGAAAAAGTGGTATCAGTACATCTCTAGTTAGCACAACAAGCGGATTAGTGTGCACTTTAGTGGGTGCACATGAATGACGTACCTGGAAGACCCGTCTGCAGGTTCCCGGTGCAACAACAAAGAAGAGAGTGCTGTATAAAATGAGGACTGTGTGTCAGCGTCACTTCAAAACTGTAGGGTATGCAAGTGGAAGCAAGTGCTAATGCACATGAGACGGTGTGCTCAGATGCCAATGATGATAAACGTTTGGTGCTTTGAATGTTTAAATATAGCCCAGGTGGAACTAACTATCATCCTATTGCACAAGTTTTATTTCCATTGTATGTACTTTAGGTACAGAAAAGCTGCTCTGTGTTCATACATTGTAATACAGAAGTGTTTGATGTTCCTTACTTTTATAATGAAAATAGTTTACCAAAGTTCCCAGTCGGCAAAAAGCTGCCTCGGTCCCCAGCAAGAGGATTTTGACTGTCTCTGAAACTTGTACTACTGTCTGTTCAAAATAAATGAAAAGAAACGTATCCTTATGCATTGGAGGTTTTCTGCTGTACTTGATCTGAACTCCTGAACCGCAGTATGAACTGACCCGTGGCTTTTGTGTACTGTGACACTCCTAGTTAAAGGTACAACTGGCACAATGCTACAAGACAGTCTACCGCTGTATGACACGAGACACTAAACAGCAGCTCACCCTGTGTTGGACCATATAAGGAGACTACTGTTGTGCTACCATTTTCAAACCATTTCCTAAATACCCAGCTCTATCTGGTTGCTGCTTTTACATGGTGCACGTGGTATTTAATCTAATATAAACAAACTCAGTTTTTATTTGTGACAAACGCTTTGCTCTGTGTACTGTGAGGAAAGTTAACTACAGAATGTTGGTGTGTCGGATGTTCATCTTATCATCTGACTCTCACAATTTTTCCGTTGTTTTCAAATAAAATGAACATGGTATACAAAGAGAGCTGTAACTTTGCTGTGATAAGGTTATGAGCCAGCAGCCTCCACCTGACCACATTAATCATCTACTGTATGTCTGATAAATATACATTATATATACACAAGTAGTACCTGTAACAAAACGTACTTTAAAATGTTTGGCCTACACAGATTCTGTATAACTGCAGACAGAGCAGAATGGGGCATTTATCACCTTATGACCGCAGCACGGACAACATTTACTGACAGAATAAAAGTGAAGTGATGCAAGCTGAGAAAGAAGCTAAATGCCAGCATGAAAAGACCAAAATTTCTACTTTCAGAATTCAGCAAGAGGAAAACAAAGAGATTAATCTAACACCCTGTTCCTTCCCACACTACTTAGCGTCAGTAAAACCTTAACCACACCGCACAGTGGAACACTGCCCACTTAACCCGTGTGACGTACCTTAAGGCCATAGAGCAGGGGCTGAAACTGGAAAGAGAAAGGAGGGTCCACAAGTTCACTGCACAAGAATCTGAAACAGAGAGTGCAGAAAATCACGTCTTTAACAAAAAAAAAACAAAAAACAGCACACTGGCAAAACATCCTCTTTTAACCTGAAATTGAAGGTAAATCCAATTTGACTGGTCACAAAACATTAATATATCATCAGCAGCCGTGAGAATAACACGTCTTTCAATAGTTATGTCTTAGAGCTTTCCTGTTGACAGATGAAATAATGGCTTTGAATGGCAATCGGTGTGCCTTATTTCAGTCACTTTGACATTCAAGGGATTTGATTATACATTTATTCAATTTAAGTTTGTTCATTGATGGTATGCTACAACACAGAGCAACATCCTGTATAACGATAGGGCTGTAAGGGCAGAGTGTTGTTTTACAGTCCAATCTTGGTCACAGCAAAGTGATAGGTCGATTGTTGGCTTCAGCCTGGTTTGCTCTGTACTGGGACAGGATTAAAACCTCCTCCTGAGCAGAGTAATAATCTGAAGATTACCCACTACATCCAAGAGGCAGTTACATAAGCGATCAGAGCCTCCAAAACTGTACTTTCCCTTCAGTTTATCATCACAGTGGCTGAAAGGGGCTCCTTTTATAGTCAGGTAATCTCACATCCAGCCAAACAACAATTGTTACTGTCTGTTTCAGAGCAGAATGTAGCATATTCTTCACTTGAAAGATAGGTACAGTACACAAATGTTATCCATTGACATTAGACTGACTGGCTGACATAAATGAGTAACTTTTAACAGTTATCAAACTGAAGTCATACAAAGGAAGGAAGGAAGAAGAAGCCACTGAGTCACACAGCAGCCAGACAGAGAAGTTGAGGTGTGAGAACTTCCACCCTAGCACAGAGGACAGATGGTGAGAACGGGTCAGCGTCTGTATCAAGTCAAAACAAAACTAAACAAAACAAAAACCTTGACGGCCCAAAAGTCATGTCACAGAGACATATCATCGCACATACCTTATCCCACCCACCACAAACATGGCAGAAAAAAAGCAGTTCTCAGGCGCAATCACTCAAGTCTCACGCAGACAGACCTGTGAATAATACATCTGGCTTCCTGTTCCAACTCAGCGACTCCAAAAAACAAAAAAGTGTGACCACAGAAAAAGGGTAAGCCAAACCCTGAGCACATCCTGAATGCTGTAGCAAATAGAGCCACAGACTAAGCTCCTGCTCTAAATTTAGGCTCTCAAACACATGCATTTCTCTGGTTGTGCAAAAAAAAAAAAAAATACATCTCATATCTCTACATAGCTCGCTAATTCTTCAAACAAATCAATGCATTTCTCAGAACTTTGTAAAGTTAAGGAGTCTAAACATTGTGCATTTTGGTGTAATTGCAACATGGGAGAAGGGCTGAAGGTCAGCAGAGCGGAACTGACCTCATCAATGGTTAACTTGACTCATCTAATATCGCCCTGCAATCTTCTGCAGCAAGGATGCTGCAAATAGGAGGCTGATAGCCCATCCAGGAAATAAGAGCCCTGACAAAGGCAAGATTGTCCCATCTCATTTCACTCTGTTCCCTTCAGCTTTTTGCCACATATCAATTTCCACATAGCCTGCGACAGTTCAGTGCAGTTTCCTTCAAGTTCACCTTATCATTGAATCACAGTTGAACAACATTAGAAAACAAGCTCAAGAACGTCTAACGCGATGTGTTTGTTGTACTTGTCTTGAAGAAGGAAGGAAGGAAGCTTATAGTCTGAAACAGGCAGTGTGCTACAGTAAATTGGACAAAAAGGGAATAGCCTATATCTGGCTCTCTCCAAAACTAAATGACAGGCCTGGCCCTGTTGTAATCACTACCTCTCAAGCGGAAACATTACTTGCTTCTTCCGACTGGGAAGAAAAGCATATAAACAAACACCTTTTTACATGTTTCAACAGATATTCCTCTTATCTTTATTTTGCTCCTTATGACAGGTTTTGGCAGAAAATAAGGAGTATTATTGTACCGTCAATGGATCTAAACATGGAAGAAACACTGGAAACTCAGCTGAGGCCGTTTTGAGGGCAAAGACAGGGTGGTTTCTTTGGCGAGGGCAGACCCAAACATCAATTATGCTCCAAAACCTCTCTCCCAAAGCCAAGGATAATCTTCCTCAGCAGGGCTCAATTATAGGTTATTTTGAGCTAGACTCGGCCCTTATTGTGTGCTACATTACGCCAAGTCTTTCAATGGAATCAATGAAAAGAATCCCTAACCCATGTAAATCAGAGTAAGTAATGTTGTGCTTTAATCTACATCACAATGAGAAGAGGAGGAGACTTTAGGAAGTTAGCTTTATAGAGTTCAGAGAGATGAAGACCAACTGCTGACTTCCAAAACACTACACAACCATCATTCATTACATAAAAAACTGTTTCACTCTCAAGATACAAGATACAAGATACAATTTCCATTGGGTTCAATGCTCAGTGCAGGGAAGTGTGAACGCTAGCACACAGGGGAATTGGTTAGGGACTATATATGTCTCATTTTGTAAATGGATTAGTGTACATTTATTATGTTGATCTGTTGTACGCATGATATCTATTGCATGTCTGTCCATCCTTTTGCCCATGAAATGTTTTTTTTTTTTTTGAGGGAGTTTTTCCCTTATCTACTGTGACAGGGACAGAGGGCTGTTGTATGCTGTAAAGCCCTCTGATGCAAATTGTGATTTGTGATATTTGACTTTATAAATAAAACCGAATTAAATTACATTGAATATTTAATTGAATGGCAAGGTTTTCAGTCAAATGTATGAGTATTTCCTTCAAGTTTTATTTGTTCAGTTGTCCAGTTAATAATTTAGCCATGTGCAAATGAAAACACACACACCTGGATCCAACTGGTCAGTATCGGTCAAGATAAGAGGTCATCTACTGTAATCTGGCCAAATAAACTGAAGAAATGTGTCTCTCAGGAAAGAAAATTCAAATAACAAAATAAGTTGGCAGAAAAAAATCTGCGGGTATGCAAGCAGCTGGTAATATTACACCAAAAACTGTATCAGTTGATCAGTGCTGCAGATTTCAAACATACCACATGCCCCCCAAAAATAAGCAAGTTAGATGTTAGATGAAAAACACAAATTAAGAAATTGAGTTGCTATTTCTGTATTGCATAATATTTTTGTAGTCACCACTGAAATGCTGAGTTAACAGTTAATCCTTGCAGGGGGCAGCTTAGTGAGGGGCCAATGCGGGGCGTTTTTACAGAGCATGGGTTTTCATCCCCATGCTCTTCAATGCCATTAATGTCTTACCAGATTAAACCAAACACACTAATTCACTGGAATTATGCCCCAGATAATCACAAATAGAAGGCTATCTGCAATCGAGGGGGATTCCCTCTAGTTTGTGCGTGCACAAGAGAACACACTACACATCTGTACTGCCATCAGAAGCTTATCCGGGCAGGGACGCATTGGGATCAGCCAGTTGCAAAGACTGATGATCTACTATGGCTAGCACAACATTGCAAAGTCTTGGTTATGAAATGCTTCAACTATGAGCGCCACTTAATAGTAGAGTCAACTGGCAAATGTAGTTACACCATCTCATAAGACTAAATTCACTTTTTCATGCAAATATGCAAGTTCTCACATAGTCCACCCTCGTGTTGGCCCATGAGTGAACACAAACTGACTTTTCTTCTGTCACTGTGCCTCAGTCTGAAATAGCTCGGCCATCTCCACCTCCAGCCACACAGCAGACTGACCAGATTCCTCTCTGTCTGTACCCAAGTGCCACTTCTTGTGTCTCAACAGAAAATGAACAAATGCTTCATTGTGTGTCCGATGCACTCTGAACATGGAGAATGAAGTCCTCAGAGGAATGCTAGATGCAAAGCTGACAGTTCTCCCACTGTTGTGCCAATGCATAGGAGCCACCGTGCATGGGCATGTCATGGCTTTATACCTTCAAACAGACCATATTTCAAAGTGTGACCTCGCACACACACAAGAGTGTTTCCCTGGATATAAGCAAAGCAAGACAGCTTTATTTGACTGTTTTATGTCCCAGGTAAATCTAGTGCATTAAAACAACACAAGGTTCACTGAGTAAACTGTGTGTGCAGGGTTATTTTGATACTGCGGGTAAATATATTGTGTTGATGGTTCTTTGTCTAACGTGAATAGTTTTTACTAACAAGACAAAACTATGTCCACAAAGAGAACTAGCCACATTATGATTTGGTCATGTATAGTAAGGTAACATACATGGTTGCTTTTAATTAGCATGTAGCCTTGTGTTGATACTGTATTGAACTGCTAATGTTGAGCAGGAGGCTAGCTAGCAGCAGCAGCAGCAGCAGCAGCAACCTGATTTAGCCGACCAGCCAGTTGTCAACTAACGTTATAAGTTAACGTTCAACACGCTAGTATGATAGCAATGTTAGCGGCTAGCTCTTTGGCAGCGTTAAAACTAATGACAACATAAATCTGAACGGTGATACGATTTAACTTGCGTGGTAGCTAGGCGATTAACTCACATTAGCAGAGGAGCCAAACTCCTTCTTTAGCATGCTACGGCATCCAATTTTGGTACCACAGTTGGAAAGCTAACGTTAACCTCAACGGCAAAGTTAATCGCGGAACTTGACGCGAGCCAACGTTAACTACATTCGATAGCAAACAGCCGTGTCCTCAGTTACTTCAATATTCGCGAGGCTGACGTTACTCACAACTTTTGTTTCCTCTCCCTCTAGTTGAGCTAGGTAGCTTAGCTTGCAGACGTTCTTTTCATTTGCCGAACAAGCTTCAACGTCCTGGCCCTCCTCCATTGGAAGGATTTGCGTAGTGGTGTGATTTTTTTTTCTCAGTCTGTTTCGGTGTTGGGAGAGCTCCACTGACAGAACAGAAGGCAGCCTGTTTGTCCCGCCTCCTTGGTCGTGATTGGCTGTGGTGGTGTACGCCTACATAAAATACAGCTTTTTATTTCACCAAATACGTGGCAATCCGGAGAAAACGACCTGTTGATTGGATGACGTCTTCAGGTGACGTTCACATGGGGTCCACTTTTTATTCTAACCGGCGCACACCGAAACTTGAACCAGTTAGGCGGGTACTAGGAGCAGTGGCGCTGCAGGGACAGGTATGAGCCAAAAACAAAGCGACCTTTAGAGGGAAGGTACACCAGTGTGATGTGTAGACACACCACACATGACACAAATAAGGACTTCTGTTGAAGTAAACAATATTATAAACACTTCATTGTTAAAGATACTAAAAGGGCACATTACATTACATTGGAATCTCTGTAAATGAAAGTGTATACTTCTAAACTGGGTAACAGACACAATCCCAAACTAAAACACAGTGACATAAGGTCATACATACTTGGTCATGTTTCCTTAACATGTATGCTGCCTTCTGAAGACAGTGTACTCAGGAGCCTTTTATGTGCTTTATTGGATTATCTGCACCATTCTCACTAGTGCAGTGGTGTGCACAGACTTTTTGAAGGGCAGGGGCGAAAAGAAAAAAAAGGGCACATACAGCCACTGAAGAGTAGCCTGGTTCCAGACCATAGACCCCGCCCACTTAACTGAGTAGGCTTGCATCTCTGGTCTGGTATACTTCAATGAATTTGCGATTTATCTCGTCCAAAAGATGGACGGACCAATGAACGCCGGGGGTCTAACGATTAGCCAATCAGCACCACGCTGATGTCAAGCTGTACGCCGGTGGGTAACTGGGGAGGATAGCAACAATGGCGACCGCTACAGATCCTACAGACCACATTAACGATGCTATTGAGGTATTTCGCCACTACTCGCGTTAATGGAGGACCAAATTAAGGAAGCTGCTAAACTGGATTTAACGGCGATGCAGCTGGGCGTGCACGACGACGGAGACATTTTAAACGGGCAATGCTCGCTTGTTTTCGGCACCCCCGAGGCATGGATACTAATGACGTCAGATTCTGGGTGAGTCGTTGATCTCTACTGATTGGTTAGGGAAAAATCAAATTCCCTCCCCCTTGTAAATCGCCTTCAATGGAAGCCATGTCAGACTGAAGGTTCTGGGAGCTTCAGTCTGACACTCAGGCTAACTGAAGAGGGCACTAAGTCCCGCGGGTTTTTGAGAGCACTTTCGACATGTTTATATGTTATACAAATGGCACATTATATAGCCTTACAACAGACTAACTACACAGACTACTCAGGTTAGTTTGTAGTTAGAATCGGCATCCACGAGAACTGTGTAGATTCAACGTTGAAAATTTTCAATTAAGTAGATGCCATTTCCTGTATTCTAGTGCATTTTAACACCATATTAGCACCAGATGATCCAAACTGGTTCTGTGAGATATAGTTCTGGCTCAATTTAGATCAAAAAAGGGCCCAACATAAAAGTCATTACAACAGTAATGTTTCATAGTATTTCTTGGTCCTAATAGTCTTCTGGAGTTTACTGTGTTTTTCCACCCAAGATGGCTCTGTGATAAAAACACACAGGGAACAATACACATTTAAAATATTTATTTGACACCTCAAACAAACTATGATTAAGCATGGACATAAGTGCTGCTCCATTGCTGCAGGTGGCAGGGATCAATGAATGAATGAATGAATCAAGTTTGCCAACCAGGAGGAGGGCACTTTAGCATGCGTTTTAACCAGCCAAGAGGGCAGTTTAGTGTGATTTTTGGCTCCAAAGAGGGCACTTTAATGTGCGCTTTGGCTCCCAGGAGGGCATTTTGGCTGCCAAGAGGGCACTTTAGCGTGCGTTTTGGCTCCCAGGAGGGCATTTTGGCTGCCAAGAGGGCACTTTAGCGTGCGTTTTGGCTCCCAGGAGGGCATTTTGGCTGCCAAGAGGGCACTTTAGCGTGCGTTTTGGCTCCAAAGAGGGCACTTTAGCGTGCGCTTTGGCTCCCAGGAGGGCATTTTGGCTCCCAGCAGGGCACTTTAGCGTGCGCTTTGGCTCCCAAGAGGTCATTTTAGCGTGCGTTTTGGCTCCCAGGAGGGCACTTTAGCATGCGCTTTGGCTCCCAAGAGGGCACTTTAGCGTGCGTTTCTCAACAATTGGGCCATGAGGGGGGGCGACTATTATTTTTATCAATAATAATTACAGCTCGCGTTCAAACCTCATCCGTCTCTTAAGTAGTTAGGAATCTGGTAGAGCAACCACACGAGCCTCCACCAGTGGTTATTATCTGGTCCCAATGCACAACACCTCATTTGGTCAGTCTGTTTTTTCTGTGAAGGGGGCAAAACTCTGCAACTCTTTTCCTATTAATTTAACATTAGAGACACGTGGCAATATTTTTAACAGAGGACTCAAACTATGGCTCAAATCTAAACAACAGTGCCCACATGAATAGGTCAGGTCTGATTCTGTTCTTGGATTATGTTGTCTTTGCTTTGTAGCTCATGTTGTTTTCCCTTGTAATGTTAATGCATATTTCATTCTGTCTGTACTTTTTAAAAAGCCTCCTGTGGACAAGTATTGAGAATTAGCATGTATGCTAAAACACTGAAGCAGTGCATCTGGTTTGTCCAGTGTAATTGTGATGTCCATACCAAATAAAATCTAACAATAATAATAATAACAATAATAATAATAATAAAAAAACAATAATGATCCCTCTGTATAAGACATGGATTAATACAGTTCAAGGTCATCCACCGTGACACTTTAGCTAAAATATTACCTTCTGTAAATCCTGAATGCCCCAAATGTAATCAAAGTCCTGCCACTCTGGGCCACATGTTTTGAGCATGTCCGGTACTAAAAAGCTTCTTGAACTGTATTTTTTAATCCTTCTCACGTGTGTGGTTAAAAAAAAAACTTTCACTGCCATCTTTAATGTGGCAAAATCAGAGGTGAACTTATTTGCCCATCAGAATAACGCTGTAGCATTTGCATCTCTCCTGGTCTGTCATATCATCCTACTCTACTGGAAATCAACAAAGTCTCCCTCATTTATACAATGGACTAGAGAGATGCTGTGGCCTCTTTAATTAGGAAGAGTAAGATATTCACTAGGGGAATCTCAAAGTTTTATACAGCCTGGTCCCCTTTTATAAGAAACATAGGAACCATGTCCTTTGCTTGAGTTAAACCTTAATGTTGTAACATACTGGTGCCCCTTTAACTACTAGAATCATAGTATTGAGACATTAAAGACAGGAATTTACAACCCGACCACTCTGTACACTCGTATCTTGCACACATTTATTTATTTTTTGTTGTTTGGTACATACAAGGAGAACATACAAACTCCGCACAGAAAGGTCCCCCACCCCCAAGTTCAACTGCCCCATTTCAAACCATGAACCCTCTTACTGTCAGGCAACAATGCTGACCACTGCACCATCATGCCACCCAAAGTACAGTGTTATCAAACTCACACAGACAGTTATTTCTGTCTGTCATCACTGACACAATGATTGATACAATTACCACTGTGGGTAAGCTGATAACACTCTCCCTTCCTCATTTATATTTCATTTCTTATTTCAACAGCCAACAAGATAAGATTTTATATCATTTTAATTGCACTGGCATCAGATCTACTGCAGACAGTCGACAAGTCTAGTCTACCGAGTTGTCTCTCAAAGAGTTTGAAAACAGAAGTTATGACGTCTCTTTTTTTTTTAAACAGAGCAATCTAGATGCAATTGACAATTACACACCCAATACAAAACGACTGTTTTCAAGTGTGAATTTACAAGAAAAAAAGCTTTTTAACAGCTCAGCTCTCTGCTGCCATCAAATATCAGTTCTGTTATTGTCTGGTCTTTTAACTAGGCTGCAGCACAGAGACTGCTCATGTCAAGATTTTAAGTGACACTGATTTAATTATAGACTTTGGCAAAATCCCAGTAACAGGGTTATTGTTGTGTTTGCTGCATTCAACACAGTCACTTATATTATCTTATTACACAGGCTGGAAAACTGGGTTGGATTTTGTAGCAAAGGCCTAAATTTGCCTAGTCCTATATTTGCATGATACTGGTTGTAACATATTTTAGAGAACAATAAATATGTGGTGTTCACCCAGGGCATATGGAATAATTATACTCCTATGGCACTACTGAACAAGTACACAGAACAAGTGAATAATGAGCCATAACTGAATTCAGCTAAACTAAGAAAACATCCTTTTGCCAAATAATAAAGTTAAGAAGTCAGCGCTTACTTTGAATCATGAATAACTAACTTGGTTCGGACATATATTTCAGACTTATTATTATCACCTTCACATAAGTTGGCATGAAGACAACCGTGTCGATGCACTTATTTATTTTTAGGGTGGGCTACTGTAATCGTGTTCCAGCAGGACTCTCCAAAAGGTCAGTCAGACAGCTACAGCCCATTCAGAGCTCTGTTCTTAATGAGACAAAAAAACCTGAGCACGCAACTCCAGTTCTCAAATCACAGATCTGCTTGTGTGCTGTGAACTCTCCAAACTTTGACTAGTTTGCTTACTGTTCAAAAAGTGGAAACAAAACAAGGTGAAGCAGCTAATAGTCTCTGTATGCACCATTATTGATGTTTGCCCTATATAGCTTCTACATACTCTACCTTGAAGTATTGTTAGTTGGATGATTGGGCACTTAAAGAGAAGCTGGCCCTCTATGAGGCCATTAAACATAAAAATAGAATGATCAGTCAAGTTTCCATCACTCAAATAAACACAGCAAAAACTGCAGTCATTGTGTGTACCAATGTACTGTAATGTGCACAACAAAGATGAGATTTGTGACAAATATGCTGTTGATTTTTTCCCTTTAATCAAAATCAGCAAACATGAGAATACAGAGATTTTAATTATCTAAACAAACCTGTACTGACAATGACATTTCCTAACATTTTTTAATGTACATTTAATACAGGCAACTTGTCTGATATTTAAGGCAACATTTATTTTGTTTAGTTGTTGTAAAAGTGTATTGCTGTTGATACTGAAACTAAATGATTTGTACCCTTAAACTTCTTTATGAAAAAATAAGTTTGTGCTCTTTCATTTCTCTTACCCATGTCTCATATAAAGACTTCATTACATAAAGAACCTTGAGCTGCCTCTGAGGATGAAATGTGCTATACACAAGAACATGCCTTGCCTTTATTCCAGTGGTGCACTGCCTATAAGAGACGTTGTACTGTTACAAATAAAGTGGAAATACATGACGAAGGATTCATGACTGGCTGAAAGGTTGGTGGCTCCCCCTAGTGGCACTTTTGTGTATGGTACCTCCTGAATGATTATGATGTACATTCATTCATTTATCCTCTTGAGGGTCGCGGGGGGGCTGGAGCCTATCCCAGCTGACATCGGGCGAGAGGCAGGGTACACCCTGGACAGGTCGCCAGACTATCGGAGGGCTGACACATAGAGACAGACAACCAATCACGCTCACATTCGCACCTATGGACAATTTAGAGTTATCAATTAACCTAGTCCCCAATCTGCATGTCTTTGGACTGTGGGAGGAAGCCGGAGTGCCCGGAGAGAACCCACGCTGACACGGGGAGAACATGCAAACTCCGCACAGAAGGGCTCCCACACCCGGGATCGAACCGGCAACCCTCTTGCTGTGAGAGGGTTATATATATATATATACACACATATATTTAAAACAGGAAACATTAGACAAATTATATGCAGTATTTATGATATTAAAGAACCAGCAGAAAAGCTGCAACTGATTGATCCACGCTGACAGTCTTTCAGTGTTTTGGATGAGGCTGAAAAACAGAATGGTAAAATACATAAACAGTGCGTTCAGGTTATTTTAACATGAGTGTGTCAATGTAAACAGTATGTAAAGGAAACAGGGAACAGCACTCATAAATACTTAAAGACAGATTTGCGTTTTCTTCATGGTTTGCTATTTTATGTTTGTGAATACTAGTTTGTTTTTATTACTCAGCACCTTGTTAATTTATCTGGACCTGGGAGGCTCAACTTAATATGCCTGGGGGCCACTTTTGCAAAAGGACAGGAGGCCAGGGACCAGTCACAGCCCCCCATGCACAGGTCAGGTGTATGCAGGAGTCCCCAAGGATTTGGGGACACTGGGGGCTTAGCCAGTGCCTCTGTTCAACCTGGTCTCCCTTCCATCTTGTCAGATACTGACACTTAGTCAGTTGCCTGTTTGCGTCAGACAGCGCTGCACAGAGGCACTCTTTAGCAGCAGTATGAGACAACCCTAGCAGTGGCATTTGTTGATGCTCCAGGAAACTACAGTAGGCTGGGCTGACAGGTCATTGAGGTGGATGGGTCAAACTAACCCCAGACTTTCACCCAGACTCTCACCCACTGTTCGTGTACAGTATGAAACCAAAAGTCAGTTGTTGTTTTAATAACAACGTAGGTGCGCTAGTATGCTGATCATGCCATACCAATGACATATGTCACATGACGTTAGACAAGACAAACTGATGTTTTTTTTTCAACCTAACCACATGCTTTTTTTCAAAGATATACATTTCTGGGGTGTCGGTGGCTTAATTAAGTGGATAGAGCAGGCGCCCCATGTACAAGACTGTTGCCGCAGCAGCCCGGGTTTGAGTCCAGCCTGTGGCCCTTTGCTGCATGTCATTCCCCCCCTCTCTCCCCCTTTCAAACTTACCTGTCCTGTCTGTTAAAGGCAAAATGCCCTAAAAAATAGATAGATATAAAGTTCTTTGCATTTAATTGATAGGTTAATATTAGCATGAAAGGGGGAGAGAGAAGGAGGGGATGACATGCAGCAAAGGGCCGTGGGTCAGAATCAAACCCCCGGCCACTGTGGAAAGGACAAGGCCTTTTATTTGTACATGGGGCGCCTGCTCTACCAGGTGAGCTACCAGGCACCCCTAGCCATGTGCTTTTGTTGCCTAAATATAACAAAGTAAACCAAGAACAACATTAAAGACTGTATTTTAATTAGCAGAAACTAGCTGTAGTCACTGTTTTTGGCTACGTGTGAAGCTACAAAGCTGTGCCTGTTTCTGGGTCTCCTGATTGGTCATATTACAAATATCAAACATAAGAAACTCTTCCAACTTTTGACTTTTGCTGCCAGGAAAAATATTCTGCTTTTTTGGACGAAGGATGCTGCTCAAACAAAAAAAGTCGTGACACAATCTTATAATGCAGTGTGTTCCCAATGAATATATCTCTTGTCTGCTTCACTCCTCAGCAGAGGCTTTTTATAAACTCTGGGACCCTTACTTAAAGTACACTGGACCTACACTGTCATCTTCCATATTACAGGGGTTTCCTTAATTGGCTTAGCCTGTAAATCGGTCTTCTTGTAACCTTATCTGTCAATACAGCCTATTTGTTTGTTTGTTGTTGCCCCCTTTGTCTGCTTGTAGGAGGCAATGAAGGTTGGGGATAGATGTAATGCCCACTATTTTTTTATTCATTTATATTTTTTCTCTTATTTTCTTATTTTTAACGACTCAGTTTATTTGTCATGTTGTGTCCGAGCTGCTCTGTTATGTGTTGTATGGAAAAAACGTAATAAATATATTCTTGCAGAATAGCTGCTGCTCCACTTGGCTCAGTCTTGGCAAGGTGCTGAAAACATCAGTGAGTCCAGATTGGTAGAAAAAGATTTCCGCAAACTTACATCTATGCAGTGTCTCACTTTATCGCTGAGCTTTCCGTGTATTCGACCTTCATCAGAGAATACATTAGGTCTTCCACCCTAGTTTTATATTGTGGTACTGTATGACAAGACAAATATGGCTTCCGTTTGTATGCCTTTCAGTTTGCCATCCATTATTTAAAAAAACTACAACTCCCAGAAGGTGGAGCTCCTACCACCAGGGTTGCACACAGGTGTATTGAATACCAGCCTGTCCATTGTTGCCTAATGTATGCTCTGATGAAGGTCGAATAGACCGAAAGCTCACAATTAAGTGAGACACTGCATAGGTGTAAGTGTGCCGAAATCTTTTTCTACCAATAAATAAATTCTTTAAAAAAAGAAACAGGCAGAAACTGTACCACTGCTGTGAAAATGGAAGTTTAAAAAAAAAAAAAGAAAAGAAATGATGCATGTTACGAGCGTAAATTGACACGTCCCTGAAAGTCCAAATCTGATGCAGCAGGGGCACCCAGTGCATCATATTTTGATGTGACGGGCCATTGACCAAGTGTCAGTATTCAACAAGTTGAGAGTGAGAATGTGTTGCTCTGTCTGGGGGCCGGGGGATCCTCCCCTTGGTACTTCTTTTTGCTAAATGAGCTATTTTGATGCATTTTAAAATGCACTCTGGAATCTTATTTACACTGAAAGTCCAAAAGAAAAATTATCAGTGTGACTCGGTGGGGAGCCATGTGGGCCATAAGTTGAGTATCACTGATCCAGACTGTGCACGAGTGGGATTTTAAACTTCAGCTTTGCTTCACTAAATGTGTTTCTAGATGCTCTGTCAACATATGATCCATTTACCTCTAGCTTTTCAACTGTTCTGCAGGTGCATCTTGAGCTTTTTTCTTACACTCTTCACACACATGGTGGCAGGCTCTGTTGGGATAACATTCAGGTCAGTGATGCATATTTATAATATTTTAATTTATTCAAGCAGAGGGTTAAAGATTAAAGTATTTGAATGCTGTGAAAGTCGGTTATCTTGTCATATGCAAACAAAATACCAACAGGAGTATCGCCTTCAGATTACTGCCCCTGGCCTGAACAGAATCTTTGTACATTTATAACTGTTTTTACATGAACACAGCATCACATGAGGGAGATAAGCTTCAGCAGAATTTTCTAAGGATCTTTTATTCCCACCAAAATGAGAAAGTGACATGTTTAAACTGTATTCCCTACCTGTGTCCATGGCCAGACTTATTAAAAGGTCCAAAGCCGGGCCCCTCAGACCAGGGTCCACCCTCAATGCCAATCTTTTGAAACTTGCTTCGACAAGTTCCAACATAAGATGCTTTCCCCACTGCAAAACCAAGGATCCCAGCAACTGAAGGACAAAACATCATAGTTAGGGACCAATGATTGCTGAGAGATTCTTAAAAGCATTGCTACCTGGTGAGTCAAAAACACAGGATGGTACACACCTGCTAGTTTTGGAAAGTAACCAAGTCGCTTTGATTGTTTCCAGACGCCTGCATGGGGAAAAACACTTGAACTTAAAACAACTGGAATTGGGTTTTACATGTGTCATTGTGATGTGGCGGATCAACGGGGTTTGAATGTCAGTGCTTTACCGTTGTAGATAAGACCACCAGTCACAGCCATGCTACCCAGGGAGAGGGGCAGAGCTAAATAAAGAAAGAGAACAAAGTCAAACAATACAACGGTCAGGAGCTGATCAAACTGACTGATTAAACACTTCAAACTGCTCCTCGAGTGAGACGCTTTCACTTCCTGTCACAGATTGATCCTACTTTGCTTGACTTGACTTTAATCTGACTGATCTTTGACCTGTGAAGTAGTAAGACT
This sequence comes from Epinephelus fuscoguttatus, assembly GCF_011397635.1. NCBI lineage: Eukaryota > Metazoa > Chordata > Actinopteri > Perciformes > Serranidae > Epinephelus > Epinephelus fuscoguttatus. The sequence goes on from NC_064761.1 coordinate 40,243,824, forward strand.
CAATTCATCCAACTAATTTGAGCAAAAGGGCGCAACCTGACCCAGGAAGTACTGATTGCTGCGATTTCATGTTTATATAACCACATGGTGAGAGAACACCAGCAGCAGCTGCGTGGCTGGCAGCGAGTAAAAGGACAGGGATCGAGGATAAAGACAATAAGTGCTGACACAAAAAACATGGATCACTTTCAGTTTGTGAAATCTTACTCATGTCTGGTCAGCTAAGCTAGCTCCAGCAGCTTATGCTCACAACCCTGAGTTTCTTTCACGTTGCTGCAGTAATTCTGGTCTGACAGTGGCATTAGAGCGTGGGTGTGCATGCCTGGCATATCCTAAACCTTTTGTTTGCTTTGCAAAACTTGTCAAAGCAGGTAATTTTTTTAAGGGATTCAGTTTGGCATATAGACATGGGTGAACTCAGGACACTCCCCGTCTAACTCCACCCATCCTAGACTTGGAACAAGACCATATCAGCCAAAGTAAAAGACCTTAAAAGATCTCTTTCTTCACTGAAAATAAGCTCAGAAAATAAGCATGAGTAAACAAACATACTGTAAGCATGATTAAGATGGTGGTTTAATTGTAACATGACAATAAAAATTAACATGTAGTCATTTTAAGGTGGCTCTGTGCCCCCATGTGGGAGTGTGTTGGGGGCCACAGATTCCACAGAGAGGAATGTAAACACAGCTTTAGTAAACAGGGTGTCGGCTAATGAGCCCTGCCCTGCTGCTTCAACTACAAAAAACATGTATTACATCTGTAAGAATATATACCCACGCAGTCTGAGTCATCACACAGATTTGTTTGCTACAGTGATTAGTAACAAGTGTGAGAAAAGAATACCTCTATACCAGAAGCTCTCCTCTTGGCACTCTTTCCAAACCTTCCTCACATCATCTCTGTGGACATGCCGGTCACCCATAGGGCACTTGAGGACACACAGGACAGGTTAGGTGTCATGTCTGTCTGTCTGATCATCCAGTGCAAATCATTTGGTGCCTCTCACCTTCCATTCCCCTCTCCCTGCAGCTGGAGCAGCAGCAGCTTCTCCTGTCTTCACTACTATAGTTTCTTTGGTTGTTTCAGAGCTCATGATGCAGGAGCTTTCTGCCTCTTCTCTGGACCAGAACTGCGCAACTTTCTCTGCCTTGTGTACTTCCTCCCTCTCAGTGCCTCTAACCTAACTGGTTACAATAGCTCCTCCCCATGTTTTTATCCCTGCCCACCCTTAAAAAAACATACCAGAGGGCCTGTCTATTAAAGAAACAAATCTATTGAATAAAAAGCAACTCTTTAGATATAGAATTGTGCAGGACAAATGAAATTAGATGATTTACTTATATTTTAGAGGAATAGTGAAAAACTGTGTCATTAAAAGATGTTTATCTACTTGTCACGAAATGAAACACACACACTGTGGCCGACAGTTTGGACCCACCTCTGTACAACCATCCACACCTCAAAAACACACCTTTATTTGGAGTGGCCGTTATTTCTTTTATGTATGTATACTAGTAAAATATTATTTTCCATTTGCATTTGCAAGTGAGTATGTTAGTCATACATAGATGTAGATATATCTTTTGGAAAGTCACAGCATTAGACTGAATTTAAATGGATGCAGTAAGTATGTCTAATAGAAATGGTTTCATAATAAGCCTCTAGTTTTCTTGTTCTTGTCAGGTCTTGTTAAACATGTCTTATGGTAAATGGACTGCACTTTTATAGCGCTTGTCTGACTGGAATTTTATGTTACTTTAACATAACTTTTTGTTGTTATTTGATCATATAATTCTATGTAATATGAACATAAAAACATTGAGTACACATTTCACAACATTTTTTTTTTATTTCATCGAGCTATAAAAATACATTGTGGCTAACTCCTCAATTGCAGGAGTAAGGCAAAGAGATTAATTCTGAACCAGGACATGCTCTGTATTTCGCCTCAGCACAACTTTATGAGGGACGTCATGGTGCAAAATACCTTCTACCACACCATTAACTGTAGCCTGTTAGAACCATTGTGAAATAAATAAACATTAATCTCTGCATAATGGGTTGTGTGAGTGATTGAGAACACATTTAAACACAGTTTTCTTCGGCTTACGGCCTTAAACACATTGTCTTAAACTGGTAAACTCCACAAATTTATCCCCAACACGCCAACATATGTTAAGTGCATAACAATAGTGTTGTTTATTGGCCTTAAACTAATTAGGCAAAGCTTTATAAAGTTTAGTTAAATTAACTCAAATCTCAAAAACTGACTTAAAATTAAATAAATTATGTCAAGCACACCAAGTATGACTTTCAGTGTCAAGTGAGGCTGCGTTCTGTCATTAAATATAGTGAACATATACGCCTCAGACCCCAGACAGTGATTCTACAAATACATAAATATGTCCTTACTTTAACATGAATCTGATCTCACTGAACAGGATTCAAACTGCATATGAAAGCATGCTGTAGATATCCATCTTTAAAACCTATTTCATTCAGCTGAGGTGAAAAGAGTACTGAAGTATGTTCCTTCATTAGAGGCATACTCCGACTAGCCAAAGATCTTTTAGTTTAGTTTATTTTCGGATGTTGGACAAAGAAATAGAATACATTCAAATAGAATACATTCATTTGGAAATATAAATGAAGAGAGAAAAAAAAGAAAGACGGAAAGAAAATGCAAAAGGGAAAGAAAAAAAAGAAGAAATCCTATCATGATGCCCTTTTTAGAAATCTCTGCAATTTTTATAATTTTAGAGTCCATATGTCCGAAAAAAGAGGATAGGGAGAAGCACTGATCTTGTCATACCCTACCCCTAGTTTATACCCCTGACCAGTTAATATTCAAAGCTAAATAAGTAGCATACTAGGTCAGAGGCTGGTTTTATTACAGTGCCCAGTGACATTGTTATTAATGGTTTATTACTACTTATAAAAACTACAGTGATATCAGAGCCAGTTTCCCAAACACAGATTAACTGAGGGCATTTCAACAGGATTACCCTTTCTCTTGTTTCACTGTACAGAAAATCCACTATTGACTCTCAATTGAAACCTTCCTGTGTCCAAAATATTCCTCAGAAATTTTGCTTTGGTATGCAAGAAAATAAGAAGTGCCTAGCACAGTAAAAGCATTGTTTTGTACAGATAATGTTAAGTCAAATGTCAGCCTCTTTGAATCAGTATAAGCAGTCACTAGTTGCAGTGTTGCAACCTGCAAAGAATCTCTTGTTATATTTTATACACTGGCATTAAAAAGTTTGGAATTGCTGTTATATTGATGTTTTTCTTCTCGCCTTCAAAAATAACTGTTTTAACAAAGATAAAAACAGTTTTCAACTTTCATTTAGTTGGTGTCCCCACAGTGTTACATGGTGAGAGAGAAAACTGCTGAACTTGGATTCTGAATTTGTTTTCCAGTCCAGGGAAAGTGTGAGTAACCCTCAACCATTATTGAACTACAATTGTGCAACTGGGCTTCAAATATTCAGCTAGGTCATTGTTCTTTGTGCCCTCTGCAGTCTACTCAATCATTAGATTGAAGGAAGACTTCACCCACAAAATGACATTTGTATATTAATTAGTCATGTTGTAATCCCTCACGTTTGTGGAGAAGACTTTGGTTTTCTTGCATGCCTCCACAGAAAATGGCAAACATATTGATGTATTAATTAACTTTGGACCATGATTAACAACAGCAATACTATATTAAAACATCAAACTCTCACAAAACTTGTGCAGTATAATCATTTATCCAGCCATATGCTCAGTACTTTCCAAACACATGCTAAAACCTCACTATATAAAACTGAACTGGAAGTGAAACATAAAGCTAGACTCCAATACTGAGGTTTTTTTATGGGGAGATGCACAAGTTTGGGACATACTGAGCATATGACTAGATACTTGGATTATCCTGCACAAGTTGTGTGAACGTTTTTAAATGGATATTTTGATATGGTTTCAATATAAGTCTGAATATGCTCTATAAACACTGAATGGGAGACTGATTTTATGGACTCACAGAATGTTTACTACTTTTCCATACCTGTATGGGCAGAGGTCTTCTGCTTGTACCAGGGTCCAGGCTGAAGACTGAAGGGGACAGAGCTTTTGAAATCTGGGCCATGAAGCTCTGGAACAACCTGCCCGAGGTTATAAGGCTGTCTGAGTCACTGTCTTCATTTAAGTCTCTCCTAAAATCACACTTGTATCTGAGAGCACATCCTGCTCTACATTTTAGTCAGTTTCGTTCTCCTTGTGTTTTAAATGTGTTTAGTTTTACTGTACAGCACTTTGTAACTTTGTTTTGAAGGGTGCTATATACATAAAGTTTATATACTTCAATTAAAAGCCTAGTCCCTTTTACTAGCCCGTGCTGCTTCACATTTTGACAAATAAATGCCTGTCTCAATTAGAGGCCTGGTCTGGTTGCCAAGCAGTTCATTTTTTTTAACAGAAGTTCTTCGAATGTATAAAACTGGGTTGTTGTCTACCTCAAATGATGTGTCCATTCCTAGATTACCCTGTAAGTTATTCATATTCCTTTAGTCTGTAAGAGTCCTCAAACCAAAAGAATCAAAGGGGTTTAAAGTAAAACTTAATTCAAGTTGTGAGGATTGTTTTAACAGGATAAAATGGTGTTGTGTTGGAACGCTGGGTGCAGTAATTCACTCTCTGATGCTCTGTCTGACGGACCTGGATCAAATAAATGACTCATAATTGATATGTTATCTGAAGCCTAATTTTTAAACAATATTAATACTGGTTTCAATAAACAATTTGATTGCGTTTCCCGATCTTTGCTGAGCTTTTGTGTGAGAGGAATTAAAGGTCTGTCCTGTATAGACGCCTGTCCCAAATATAGGCCTGTTGATCTGTTGTGGAGATATAATAGCTCAGGCTATTAATTGAAGTTTTACTGTATTTTATACTATTAGCTACGAATTTACTGAAAACTGGGGCATTCAGGGAACTAGTATTTTTCAGAGACTAGTGACCTCAGTCAAAGATTTAGTAGAGTTTACTAGCGCAGTAGTGGACCAGTTAAACAGAGTCTAATCCACATTAATTAGTGTTGTGACGTTCATGAACGAACCGATTCTATTGAACGGCTCGTTAACATGAACGATGGGAACCGAGTCGCAGCTGGGAACCGTTCTTTTTGCTCCTCCTTTGCTCCTCCCCTGAGCAAAATTCATTGTAGCCTGCTTTGTTTTTTAATGTTTATTTGTAAGTGTTAAGATCACGGTGTTGCATGAATAACAAGTCATGAAAGCTTTACACAATTTGTATAAAGGGTAAATCCAAAATAGTGATGTCACTGTCAAAGCAGAGTGATATGGCGCAACCTTGTGGAATATTTACAATGAATCCAGATCAGACTTTAAAATCTAGGCCACACATGTAACATGAGGTTATAATCAATATTTCAGAATAATTCAAACTCAGATATTGGTGGGATATCTAATTTTGTATTATTTTGTTCCAAATCTCACCCCATCATACCTCCCAGTGATTATTTCCAAGATAAAATGAGTTACCACCAGGCTGGCTTCTTAAAACTTAATAAATATAAAAATCAGTCAAATGAGCCAGTTTTTTGAACGGCTCTTTGAAAGGAACGGCTCACCAGGATCCGGCTCCCCTCAAAGAGCCATAAATCCCACCTCTAACATTAATGTTATTGATATTAACAAGAGAACAAGGTAGCTGCAGTTCAATGTATCAGCTCGTTTTAAGTAATAACTCGGATTCTCAGTCACCTGACAAACAGTGCTCTCGGTTGCTGAACTTTACACACTAACTGGAGAATCGTCCGGGATTTCAACCGACTTGTGACAGCACGAGGACAGAGAAATGAGCCCGTATCGTCGTGAAATGAGACATAAACGCACCATTGCCAACGTCCGCCCGGCTGAGTTGACATTAAACGAACCCAAACAGCAGCTACACCGAGGGGAGGTCAACTTATGACTGGATCAACCAATCAGATTCCATCGTGGGCTGGTTTCAGGCTTGCACGAGGAAATTCTGATGATTGACGTGCTCATAAAAAACCTCTCAACCAATCAGTTACAGCGGTAGCGAAGCCTGTTTGGGAACTGTGTCCAATCACATTTGTGCGTGGGCGGGATCTATTTCGTGTCCCGCCCCCTTGTGACACGACACCTCGATTGGCCAATGAGCAGCGGCCAAAGGCGGAGACCGAACAGCCCCAGTTTCAATCACGGCCCGCGGGCGTGGTTTACGTTGACAAGGCCCGCCTATTGGCCGGTCTCCGGACTTCCCACAGACAGTTGTATGTTTCATAAAAATGCACTCTGATGCGGCAAGTAAGTAGTAACGTTATAGAGGCTTTTCTGCATCAAATTACGAATCTTCACGGATGCTGCAGAGTGTGTCGGAGAGACGCAAACAGACGCTTTGTGTTTCTACATCTACTTTTAGCCCGTGTTTCTGTAGGATTAGATGGGAACGTATGAATTCCGTGCTATTTGGTGGTCCCTTTGTATTTGCCTGTGCTGTCTTGGGCGACAACAAAGGAAAGATAGCTAGTGTAATTTCAGTTGTTTGGACCTGCAGGAGGTTTGATCCGACTCGGCAGCCTCTGTGGAGTTAATTTTTTGTGTAGCGTTAGCAGTGCTCAGCTGAATGCAGCCGACGTTAGTTAAATCCAGAAGGTTTTCGATGGTAATCGGTGCGTTGTGATGTTTATATCCATCATTACTGAGGATGCACAATGGGTTTCAACTCAAACTTAGGGTGAACGTAATGCCAGTGTAAATAGGTCAATTTTCTGGTCAACTGCGGACTATTACAGAGAATGAAAATTGTGACGCAGTTGTGTAAAACATCTTTGACTGCCTGCTGCAGCAGTGCTGTCGGGCTTTGCGGCACATACATCAGCTGCTGCAAAACGTCTGCGCAATGGTTATGTGCCAGTAGGCAAACGATGTTAGATTTTTTTTAAGACAATGTAAAACGCATTCAATCAGTAGGGGTAAATGTTGGTGGGGTAGAGGGGTCTGAGAGAAATAGTTGTTTTGTTAAGCCTTGGGAATTGTAGTTTAGTTTCCCAACCAGCGCTGAGTTGTAAATGGCCTCTTTAAAGGAAATGGACTACAACACCCATACGCCCAACTCTCTAGATACTTTGTAAACTCTGTGCAAGTTGCGCGTCTGCACTGCTATTTTAGGTATGCAGCTAATGCTATCTGGTCGGCAGTGTGTTTTTTGTCTGGTTTGGCCGATTGAAATCAATTAAAAGCAACGGGATTTGATGACAGCCTTTAAACGGAGTTGCACAGATGACATTTGGAGACAAGGTAGCATGCATTATCAGATTTGATCGAGTTTGCATGTCTGTCGAGGAATGCAGAGAATCACTCCCTCATCCGTGTGAGATATTATTCTGTCGTTCTCTCAAAGTTTAACCCTTAAAATAGAAATCTAACGAAAGTCAGCTGATCATTGTGGAGACTTAGTGATTACTAGCAAAAGATTACAAATCATAGCTTCCTGTTGGTGCTACGGTGATGTCACCTTCTTGTACCCTTGTACCAAGCTAATAAGTTTAATTAGGAGCAGAAGGCTGTGTGTTATGCTTTAGTTTAATTTCTGCTGTTATCTTTATTCTCTGTGGAAATAGATTTACAGCTGAATTCCCACTTGACTACACTGGCCAGCATCCATAAGATCCACCACACCTTGCACAGGCTGGTAAATACATATTGGCAGCTTGTGCATTTTGTGTATTTTAGGTTTGTTTATGTGTGTGTATGTGTGTGTGTGTGTATGTGTGCACTGTACAAGCTTGTGGTATCTGTTTTGATAGAACCTGACAGAAGACGTTGGACAGGATAGCCACCCCTCAGGTAATAACTCAGCTGGTCCTTGTGTGTTTTGTAGACGGCATAAAACACTGTCACGGCTGTCATGACAAGGACAGTTGTGCATTAAGCCAGTGCCAAAACAACGTGTCGTTCTGCTGGATCTTTGAGAGCTCATGCATGTTTAGCAAGTGAAATAATCTGTGTGTTGCTTATCCGTAGCCGTCTCTCATTCTGCCCTGCACTTGCTTCCCTAGCTTGTTGCTCGAGAGCCATGCCTCCTAGGAAAAAGAGGAGACCCTCTGCTGGAGATGACATGTCAGCCAAGAAAAGTCGGCAGGACAGGTGTGACATTCATTTCTTAAATATTCCAAAAATTGGTCACTTCAGTCTGTGTCAGTTATGCAGGAGAAATTGATTATTGTGGCTTATTAAAGAGGAATGCGGCATGAAGTTTTGAGTTTGCAGCCGTAATAAGAAAAGCCTTTTTTAAATCACATTGACCACTTTTGAAATTCTCTACTTTACAAGCAGTGCGACTGCTGAGCTTGTGACCACAACTCTCTTTTCATCGGCAGTGTTTTCAGAAAACATGAAACGTCACAAATCCGCGAGGAGGAGACATTTTCCAGTAAAAGATGCCTGGAGTGGTTCTATGAATATGCAGGTGACATTTTATGGCTTAAAGCAGTGGTTCCCAACTGGTCCAGCCATGCAGTCCAGATTTCTTCTTAGTCATTAGTTCATGGTCCACACAGCTTAATTTATTCAGTGTCATACTTGCGTTTGGCCATGTCATCGAGCTGGTTTGTTGTCTCTTTTCAAGTAGCTGTCTGTTATTCGTGTCACTCATTCTACAGCAGGAAACAGCACTTTAAACTAAAATCTCTGCGCTGGAAATTCCCTGTTCTTCAAAATGAAGTGTGCTTTTTGCTAAATTGACACATTCGTGAGTCACTTGCGGTCCATTCAGGAAGGACCTGAGACCCACTTTTGGACCACAACCCACCAGTTGGGAACCGCTATTTTAAAGCATTGTGCCAGCAAATCACTCCCCTCACATCATCATGACACATTCTCAGTTTATTGGCATTTTACTACCGATCAGAACACGCAGCTTCACACTTGTCTGTCTGTCCAAAATAGGCTGTGATGACGTGGTGGGTCCAGAGGGCATGGAGAAGTTCTGTGAGGACATTGGAGTGGAGCCAGAGAACGTAAGCAGAATTCCCGCCTTTTAGTTACGTCTGTTTGGTCTCAGTTTGCTCGCTAGAGGCGGCTAGTCAAACTAAGCAAGCAATGTGGACGCGTTTTTGGCTGTGGTAACGTGATGGGCATTTCTCATAATTCTTTAAGTGATATATAAAAATGAACAGTTTGCATAAATTAGTTAGTAACACAAAAATATGAAGACCTAGCTTCACTTCAAGGTCATTACTTATTTACGCTCATTCTTTGTTTCAGGGGTTATTGAGGTCAGTTGTTTTCTGTGTTTCGATGTAATAGACTTGTCATTTCAGTTAACAGATTGATAATATGCATTGACACATGTTTTGTTTAAGGACATCTGTAGCTATAAAGGTTCTTGTCTGTGCCCAGGTGGTGATGCTGGTTCTTGCTTGGAAGCTGGATGCCCAGAGTATGGGATATTTCACTCTTCAGGAGTGGCTGAGAGGCATGGGCTCGCTGCAGTACGTCAGTTACCTACTTTTTGTCTTTTCCAATGCTGTTTTCAAGATTGATTGTTGCCTTGCTGTGTTTTCTCTGTCTCTAGTCATGTCTTTATCGAGTGCCCTTGGTACCCAGTTGAGCAGGTAGTGAAGTGTAGAGTATGTCTAAGGCATTTTTCTGCTGTTGTCAGGTGCGACTCCACAGAGAGGCTGAGGAACTCGCTCGACTACCTGAGATCTGTCCTAAATGACAGCACCAGTTTTAAGCTCATTTATAGATATGCCTTTGATTTTGCTCGGGTGAGTAAAGCAAAGTCTTTCTTTCTGAAACAAACTGAATTCAGTTCATTTGAATGATAAAATCCCCGTCGGAAACAGTTGTTTTTTAAACGCACCTGATTAAAATTCTTATGAGGTCTTACTCAAGCCAATGTTCAGAACAACCTCAATGTTTTAAGGAGGTCAAGATAATTTTCCAGTTTGACTTTGAGTGGGAAAGCACTTATCAAGTGTGATGCCTGTTTACATAGCCTGACTTTTCTCTCACGTAGACATTAAACAATGACTTAAGCAAAGCAACCCACTCTGTTGCAGTGAATGAAAACGTGACTCAGCTACAGTGTTCAGCGACAGGTCAAAGAATTCAGCCTGTTCTGTGTTTTGGGCTAATACTGATGATAATAACATTACCAGTCTGACCCTCTGTTTAAAGTGTGGTTGACATTTTGCATTGATTTCATGAAGCTTTGGGTTGTTTTGACTGGACAGGAAAAGGATCAGAGGAGTTTGGACTTGAACACAGCCAAGTGTATGCTGGGGCTTCTTCTGGGAAAGACGTGGCCGCTGTTTCCTGTGTTTAATCAGTTTCTAGAGGTAAGCGTCATGCTCACATATGTCCTCTACAACATTTTACCAAATCGGAGGTGTCTCATACTGTAGTTAAATATATGACTGTTTGAATTCCTGTTTGACTTGACTAAAAGCCCAGACACACAATTGACATTAAGAAACTAGTGGTGACGAAGGCTGTGTCGCCTTTGTGACTTTTTTGTCCACAAAGTTGCACCTGAACACACCGCAAATGACTGTCCATAGCAGGTGGTGACAGTAGTCTGTATTCATCATTAAAAAAGAGGCACCAACAGGTCAGATTCAAGACGCTAGTTAGCCAGTTAGCTTTTAAGAACCACAACCTGTTGGTGAAAGAACAAATAATATATACCCGAGGAGGTCAAAAAAGGGAGAAGGCACAGCGTCATATCACACATCATATCAATGGGGTACAACGCATGGTCATTGAAATCTGGTCTGCAGTTGCTGAAAGGCTCAATAGCTGGCACACTGTCATAGAACATGGGGGTGATTGATTGGTTTCACTGAGGCGCCTGCAGTCGGACTTGAATCGTAATATTTTTGTATGAAAAATAAGGATTTGGGTTAGAATCAAGTTCTGCAGCCATTGAAAAACTCTGTGATAAAAGACCATAAACAAATGCTTTCTATGTGAAAACCTTCTGTTGTACATCAGCTGTCATCCATTAGTTGTACCCAAAAGCATGTAGCTACCAAAGACTGCGGTCAGAGACTACAGTATGTTCCATCCTTCTTTCAATAGCCTTGTATTTACTGTGCGCTAGCCAACAGTAGCAAACAGTTCCAAACCATTGCTGCTAAAGAGCTGAACGGCCGAAAATGCTAAGCTAGAGGCTTCAAAATGGGAGTCCACAAACCAAGGGGTGATGTCACGGTAGCTAAGTCCATTATTTTTACAGTCTATTGCTAAAACAGAACATCTCAGACAGAGGATGAATACGGATGTACCAGCTCAGACAGTATGAAGTAAAGAAAATGTTTTTTGAACATTAAAGCATGAAAAAATGTTCTAGTAGAAACCAGAAATATAAGTATGAACCTAAAAGCATGCATAATATGCCCCTGTAACTTACTGTAACTAGAGAACATACTCCTTTACTAAATATTATCATTCACGTGATGACATGTAGCTGATTAATTCAGACTGTTTACAGGACTTCTTTAACATTTTGAGGAAAACACTTTGCTTCCGTGCTTATAGGAGACGCAGATTGATACCTTTCACATGTCTGTACATTAAATATGAAGCTAGAGCCAGCAACTGGTTAACGTGAAAGCTGAAACCATGTGCGGAAAATAAAACTCTACCATCTTAAAATGGGATTACTCCAGCCATGATAGAGCAATCCATAATTTAAGGCCCAGACGCACCAAGCCAACACCAAACTATTGGCGACGAAGGGCAATTGTTGTGTTGCCTAATGTCGCCTATGTCTCAGCCAAAAAGGAGCACATGAACACACCTTAAAGTCTACAGCCAACGGCCAACCAGCATGTACGTTCTGCACCTACATGCAAGGAAATAACTTTCTATACCAGTGGATGCAGTAGTCTGTATTCATCATTAAAAAAGAGAAACCAGAACTGGTCAGGTAGGATTCAAGATGCTAGTTAGCCAGTTAGCACCTTAACAACACAACCAGATGCTGAGAGAACAGAGGAAATGTACTGTAAGCTAGCGAAAAATTAACACAGTTATGAACTGTTTCTGCTGAAGATCTCAGTGGCTAAAAACATAATCGTACCTAATATGACACAATTGTTTCGAATTGAGGCCCTTTTGATTTTAGCCATTTGTTTACTTTCCTCACTTCCGTTTCTCTTCTCGTGTACTGAGCTAAACTGCCAATCAGAGTGATTTCATTCACCGGCGGACCACGCTGTCTCCAACACTGATTCAACATGCTGAATCGGCTGATAAAAAGCCGACTGGTGCCAGTGGTGCTGAACACACAGCAAAAACTAGGGCAACAGATGCTCACCGTTTGAGCTAAGGCTGACCGCTGGTTTGGTGTGTTAGGGCCCTAAATGTTGCTGCACTGTATTAATTGAATGTATTTGTTTATTCTTCCTCAGCAATCCAAGTACAAAGTCATCAACAAAGACCAATGGTGCAATGTTTTAGAGTTCAGCAGGACAATCAACCTGGACCTCAGTAACTACGACGAGGATGGTGCCTGTGAGTGAACACATATCAACGTGACAGTGACATTCATGTGAGTGTTACGTAAATTGTTTTTCTAATCTCTTCTACTCTGTCTTTTCTTTTTTTTTCAGGGCCAGTTTTGTTGGACGAGTTTGTGGAATGGTACAAGGAAAGACAGATGTCATAGGCGCAGAGCAGAAAGGAAAATGGAAAAAATACAACTGTGACAACAACGACTATGAGAATCAACAACCAATAAGTAAACAATACAAAAATGGTAAAGCAGTGACTGTGGGTGCTTCCTGGTAGAGGAGGGGTTCGGGCTGTGGGTGGGCTAGGGTGGGGGCGCTGGGTTTGCAGCCTGGGTGCATGCTGCCCAGAGCGAGGAGGCGGAGGGCTGCCATTGTGGAGTTATGTTCCCGACCGAAGTTGCATAGTGGGCAAGCTTGCAGCAATCCCCGGTGGCATTGCTCTCTCTCACTGTGACATGTCATATTGCTGTCTGTGTTAGGATAACATGGTATCATACGTGGACGATGGAAGCAAAATGGTATTGTGTGGGAGAACCACTCCTCACCCCCTGTCTTCAGCACAGAGAAACCAACAGTGACCATTCATGCATTGTGTCTGAGTCTTAAACAGGGTCACTCTGACCTGGGCACATCTAAATATTATATATCTGTGCAATGAACTTGAACTTGAGCTTTTCTGGACAGATGGCACTAACTATTGTTTGTCATATTTTGAGTTAGGTAGGAGTTCCTCAAGAAGCACACTGTGTCAAATGGTTGATCGCAGGTCTCTGGTACCTGTGCTGTTTACTATTGATTTGTGCCAGTGATTTTTTTCCCCCCTTTCTTTTTCCCCTCCAGTTTTTGTTCCCTCCTGCTGTTTTGCTCCAGCTAATGCTAACAGTTTGCTCACTCCCTGCAAAGGCTTCAGACCTCATAGCACCAAACAAATCAGCATTGCTGCTTACTAACTCTTATTACAGTACAGCGGTGAGCCACTAGTGCTCTGATCAGCATTTATTGGTCCAACGACCGATTTATGTATCTACGTTCTGTAGGTAAGAGTATTATTGTGCCTCAAAACATGGAAGTCACTTTGTGTGTCCCACACACATACCAACAAACCCAAATGTATATACACGTGTGAGAACACATACAACACATGCACACGCAGACACACTGAGTGGTCAGGGATTACTTCAGGATGAATTCAGACTGTTTGGGCTGTGTTATAAGTTGACATAGAGCTTGTTGGTGTCCATTTTGTCTTGATGTGTGGCATCTGTTTTGTCCTCCTTAGTCCACTGATAGTTTCAGGTCTCCTCTTACTAGTAGCATCTCTCCCAACACTGACAGTGTTAATATAACTACAGTGGAAGACCAGTGACCCTCTCAGGACGAGGTCCTTAAGGCTTGAGTAGAAAGGTAGGTTTGCTGAAAGCATTGCTTTGTACCACCCGTAGGATCTAATCAAAACAGTGGACACTGACAGTTTGGAACTGTGTGATGATGCTATGCTGTTCTTTTTGCCTAGTATAATGTTCTTGTAACACATGTATAAATTTTTGTCTTTGGCTGTGGTGTGACGCTGAATCGTCAGATTTAATATTTGCATGCATGCTCCAACAGAGCCTTTTGTGAATGGATGAGATTTTTTGAAAACATTTTTCAAACACGTTTTTGTTTTGTACAGAAATTTGTGCAAGTGTTTTGTGCTTAATTTGATATTCACGATCATGTTATCTTAATTCTGATAAACAACATGATTGTGTCTATTAAGACCTGGAACACACCTGTAACCTCACGGTGGAGCAGGAGTTCCCTCCTGCATTAACCCCATCTTAGACATCCTTACACGTGCTGTAAGCTCCGCAGAGCTGCAGCCAGTATACAGGATGGAGTTTTATTTATTTACACTGTCATGATACCCAGGAAACACACATTGAAATTTGTTGTGAAGATAAAATACATCAGCTCTCATGTCATTGAAATCCACCACAGCTGAAACTATATGAAAGCCTCTAATGTCATTATAATGCATCCACCATCAGCATAACATCTAAGATTGAGGTAGTTGTTGGATTGCTTACCAAATACTGTGTAGAGATCAATGTTTTAGTATTCTCCCATGACAATGCAGGAGGATGAACACCCTTGTCCCAACTGTATATATGTATGTAAACTATGTAAGTGTCTATATGTCTGTTTTCACTATAACCTATGTCTATATACATAAATAAAAGGGTTTATTAACTTACTGGCTTATTTTTGGGCTCTTAAGTTAACAGTTTGTCCTTAAAAAAACTGTAAAACAGTAATACTGTCACGCTGTTGTCATTATTTAGATCTATCTACAAATGAAAGTTCAGTCTTATATTGTTCATCGATAAGATTTTATTAAGGTCTCTTTATATGTGTATTAATTATACATGACAAGATGATATGGATTCTTGTTGCAAAATGAATTACAGACAAACGTCTTTGTTATGGATGATTTACAGGAATAGGGCAAATCTGAAAGACAAATATAGTGCCCTCTACTCCTCTCTACAACAGTTACACACAATAAATTATTAGTATTTACATTTCATTTCAAGCTTAATACTTTAAAATATAATTTACAACATCTTATTCACTGGCCGCCTAAGATCAACGCAGTGCCAATCATTTGTTTGTTTTGTCAGTGTTAAGGATGCAGGGACTCTTTAAAAAAAAATCAGACTTCACTAATGTTCACGTTAGAGGAGTCGAAATAGACCGCCAGGTTTTGTGACGTAAGTGAAGAACTTGTTGATTCCTCTGTCTGTCTGCTCTGTTGCAGATAAGATCTGGTGCCTTCCAACCCTTGTGTCTTACTGCTCTGTGGAAACCTCCGTGACAGCCCTACTGCCTCATATGGTGGTGGTGGTGTTGCTGGAACAGGAGGTGGAGCCCTCTGTGGTGGTTCAGTATCTCCCATGTCATGCCTTCTGTAGCGAGGAATGTCGTACAGCAGATCTTTAGCTCCTCTCTCATCTACTGAAGTAGAGGAGAGACGTAATTGTGGTAGTGGCTGTTTGGCCAGGGGCTTGACATCCTCCTCAGACCTGCGATAGTTAAAACTGGTGTCATCAAATGCAGGAGATGCTCCCTTATCTAAATTTCTCTCTACTGTGTCCCACTTTTGTCTCTCCGTTGACATGGCTTTTAGGGCACTGAGGCCTTTCCTTTTATTTGTGTCCTCAGATAAAGCCCTCAGAAGCTCACTTGTGCTGCTGGGTGGGCTGTCAAACTTGTCAAGAGCTCTGCTGGATGCAAGAGAAACGCCACTGGCACTAAGAGATGAGTGTTTATGCGTCAGTGTCACATATGCCTTCCCTTTGTCTTGTTTTATGTTATCATCACTTTCACTGCTGGAGGAGTCAGGTGGGGGACATTCTGGCTTTGCAGGTGGAGGCTGCTGTGGAGATGATACGCCTACATCCGGATGTCTCCTTGGACCAGGAAGGGAATGGTCAGGAAGCTGACGGCCAACACCAGTCCACCTTATCTCAGGTGGAACGTCTAAATCTGTGGTGCTTCTGGACTGCTCAAGCCTTTTCTTTACTACATCATCAAAGCTCATACTGGGAACTCTCTTTGGGGAAAGAGACGCATCTCTGTCTCCCACACTGTGAAATGGACCTCCTTGTGTAACAGTTACTATTTCAGTCCCTGTATATCTTTGTTTTGTGTGGTCTATAGTTTGATCCATGCCACTGGGGGTGAAAGAATTACCCAGAGGCGTTGACGGTTTCATAATTAAACGCTTATATGTGATTAGATGGTCGTTGTCTATCATTCCTGACATATTGGATGGATATCTGCTTTGGTTTGCAGTGGTTTGTGTCACCTCATTTTCACTCTCACTGCTGGAGGAATTACTTGGCTCTGGTGATGGCGCCTTGATATCCAGACGCCTCTTTACACGTGGGACTCCGAGACTTAGGTCAGGAACACTATGGGCTATCGTCTCATCCTCACTACTGCTGCTGGAGGATGATTCCCTTTGTAACGGTGCTCTGATATCCAAAGTCCTCTTGACATGGGGGATATTGGTGAGACTCAAATGGGGGTGGACTGAAGGAGACTCCTCTGATGTTTGGCCTCTGAGCTCTGTCCCAGCCTTCCTCTGCACTTTGTTTTTGGTGGTTACAGATGATTCTGTGTGTATGATTCCTTGAATTCCAACTCCCTCTCTCTTTTGTCTTGTTTTGCTGCTTTTGCTCCCAGTCCCACTTTCACTGCTGGAAGACGAGGGGGAGTCAGGTGGAGGTGATGAGGGCAGATTTGGTGGTTCACGTGTTTGCGATGTGATTTCAAGACGCTTTCTGAATCGGGAGATGCCAAGATCCATTGTTGCCCATCGTGACTGGAGTTCTGGGTTTATCTCTGGCGGTCTGCTGATGTTGTCACCTGTTTTTACCCCCACATCATCTGTAACAACTGTATACTTTTCTAATTTGATATTGTGGTCTGCCTTTGGGCGGTGAGAATTGTTTATCAGTGGGGTCTTTGGTGTTGTAATGAACTCCTTTTCCATGGTCTTTAATGGGGCAGATACTCCCAGTCCTGCTTTAGCTTGGTCTCTGAGCTCATCCTCACTGTTGCTTCTGGAAGAGTATGATTCAGATTGTCGAGAGCTTGGAGACACACTACTAAGAACCAGATCTGGTTGTGCTGATGGTGCTTTGATATTCAAACGCCTCTTGACAGGAGGGACGTTCACTTTCAAGTCCGGCATCTTTCCTTCTGGTCTATGACTTGTAATCCCCACATCTGTTTTAGGTGGGTTTGTAGTCCCACTTTCACTCTCATCACTGCTGGAAGATGACTCAGATGGAGGTGAACGTGCCCTGATATCCAGGCGCCTTTTGACATGGAGGTCACTGTTGAGATCCAGTGTAGGCCATCTTGAATCTGGTTTTACTGTTGGTGGGGGGTATCTTAAATTTTCAATACTCTTCTCTTGCTCATCTGAGCTGCCTGATGAGTGACCTGGACTAATTTTGATAGCTTCCTCTCTCTTTCCTTCCATTGTATGATTTGTACTTCCACCACTTAATAATGAATCAGGAGGTGGTGATGGGGCTTTAATGTCTAAACGCCTCTTGATGCGAGTAATATTACCGAGATCTACGGTTGGCCACTGTGTTTCTGGATCACGACTCACTGTTTGAGATTCTTGAAATGGAGGCCCTACAACTCCCACCACCCCTGGCCTCGCTGTCTTTGTGGAGAGTGTTGTTTCATCCTCGCTGTCACTACTAGAAGATGAATCAGAGACTGGTGATGGTGCTTTGATATCTAGACGCCTCTTGATGCGCAAATTATGCTCGAGATCAAGAGCAGGCCACTGTGATTCTGGATCCTGATTTATTGTTTGAGATTTTTGTAATGGAAGCTCAGCAAAGGTTATCTTCCCTGGCCTCTCTGTGTGGTGTGTTGTTTCATCCTCACTGTCACTACTTGAAGATGAGTCAGTGTCAGGTGATGGTGCTTTGACATCTAGACGCCTCTTGACATGTTTCGTATGCTCAAGATCTAGGAGAGGCCATTGTGTTTGTGGGTCATAACGTACAGTTTGAGATATTTCAGTTGGAGACCTTGCCATGTGTGTCTCTCCTTGCTCCCCTTTCTTAACTTGGTATGTTGTTTCATCCTCACTGTCACTACTTGAAGATGAATCAGAACTTGGTGGGGGTGCTTTGATATCTAGGCGCCTTTTGACACGCATAGTATGCTCAAGATCTACGACAGGCCACTGTGTGTCTGGATCACGACTTTCTGCTTGAGATCCTTGAGATGGATGTCTTGAAATGTGTACCTTCCTTTGTTCACATTTTTCCACTATCTCACAACTAGAGGGTGGCTCAAAAGGGGGTGATGGTGCTTTGATATCTAGACGCCTCTTAATACGAGGAATATGCTCAAGATCTATGGAAGGAAACATTGTGCCAGGGTCATGACTTCCTGTTTGAGATTTCTCAAATGAAGGCACTGCAAAGTCCACCCCTGTTGGTGTCTGCTTTTTATTATGGCCTGATGTTTCATCCTCACTGTCACTACTGGAAGATGAGTCAGAGTCAGGTGATGATGCTTTGATATCTAGACGTCTCTTGATGTGTTTAGTGTGCTGAAGATCAAGGAGAGGCCACTGGGTTTGTGGGTTATAATGTGCAGTTTCAGGTACTTTACTTGGTATCCATGCCATGTTCATCTGCCCTTGTTCCTGCATGTTTATATGGTTGATTGTTTCCTCCTCACTGTCACTACTAGAAGATGCGTTAGTTGGCGGTGGTGGTGCTTTGATATCCAGACGCCTCTTGATGTGCATTGTCTGCTCAAGATCAAGGGCAGGCCACCTTGTGTCTGGATCATGACTCTCTGTTCGAGATTCTTGAAATGGAAGTCCTGTAATCTCCACCTTTCCAGTCCTCTGTATGTGGTGTGTTGTTTCATCCTCACTGTCACTACTAGAAGACGAATCAGGTGGTGGTGATGGTGCTTTGATATCTAGACGCCTCCTAATGTGAGGAATACGCTCAAGATCTATGGAAGGAAACATCAAGCCTGGATCATGACTTTCTGTTTGAGATTCTTGCAATGGAAGTCCTGCAATCTCCACCTTTCCTGGCATCTCTGTGTGGTGTGTCGTTTCATCCTCACTGTCAGTACTAGAAGATGAATTAGGTGGTGGTGATGGTGCTTTGATATCTAGACGCCTCTTGATGTGAGGAATATGTTCAAGATCAAGGGCAGGCCACCTTGTGTCTGGATCACGACTCTCTGTTTGAGATTCTTTAAATGAAAGTCCTGTGATCCCCACCTTTCCAGGCCTCTGTATGTGGTGTGTTGTTTCATCCTCACTGTCACTACTAGAAGATGAGTCAGAGTCAGGTGATGGTACTTTGACATCTAGACGCCTCTTGATGTGTTTAGTATGCTGAAGATCAAGGAGAGGCCATTGTGTTTGTGGGTTATTACGTCCTGTGTCAGATACTTTACTTGGAGGACTTGCCATGTTCATCTGTCCTTGCTTGTGCTTGTTCATATGGTTGATTGTTTCATTCTCACTGTCGCTACTAGAAGATGAATCAGGTGGTGGTGATGATGCTTTGATATCTAGACGCCTCTTAATGCGAGGAATATGCTCAAGATCAAGGGCAGGCCACCTTGTGTCTGGATCATGATTTCCTGTTTGAGATTCTTGCAATGGAAGTCCTGCAATCTCCACCTTTCCTGGCATCTCTGTGTGGTGCGTCATTTCATCCTCACTGTCAGTACTAGAAGATGAATCAGGTGGTGGTGATGGTGCTTTGATATCTAGACGCCTCTTGATGCGAGGAATATGTTCAAGATCAAGGGCAGGCCACCTTGTGTCTGGATCACGACTCTCTGTTTGAGATTCTTTAAATGAAAGTCCTGTGATCCCCACCTTTCCAGGCCTCTGTATGTGGTGTGTTGTTTCATCCTCATGGTCACTACTAGAAGATGAGTCAGAGTCAGGTGATGGTACTTTGACATCTAGACGCCTCTTGATGTGTTTAGTATGCTGAAGATCAAGGAGAGGCCATTGTGTTTGTGGGTTATAACGTGCTGTGTCAGGTACTTTACTTGGAAGCCTTGCCATGTTCATCTGTACTTGCTCCTGCTTGGTGATATGGTTTACCGTTTCACCCTCACTGTCACTACTAGAAGATGAATCAGGTGGTGGTGGTGGTGCTTTGATATCTAGATGCCTCTTGATGTGCATTGTCTGCTGAAGATCAAGGGCAGGCCACTTTGTGTCTGGATTATGACTTTTTGTTTGAGATTCTTGAAATGGAAGTCCTGTGATCTCCACCTTCCCAGGCCTCTGTGTGTGGTGTGTTGTTTCATCTTCACTGTCACTACTGGAAGACGAATCAGGTGGTGGTGATGGTGCTTTGATATCTAGACGTCTCTTAATGTGGGGAATGTGCTCAAGATCTATGGAAGGAAACAATGTGCTTGGATCATGACTTCCTGTTTGAGATTCTTGCAATGGAAGTCCTGCAATCTCCACCTTCCCTGGCATCTCTGTGTGGTGTGTTGTTTCATCCTCACTGTCAGTACTAGAAGATGAGTCAGAGTCAGGGGACGGTGCTTTGATATCTAGACGCCTCTTGATGTGTTTAGTATGCTGAAGATCAAGGAGAGGCCATTGTGTTTGTGGGTTATAACGTGCTGTGTCAGATACTTTACTTGGAGGCCTTGCCATGTTCATCTGCTCTTGCTCCTGCCTCTTAATATGTTTCGTTGTTTCATCCTCACTGTTGCTACTAGAAGATGAATCAGGTGATGGTGTTTTGATATCTAGACGCCTCTTGATGTGAGGAATATGCTCCAGATCTAGGGCAGGCCATTGTGTATCTGAATCACAACTTGCTGTTTGAGATACTTTAATAGGAAGCCTTATCATTTGCATCTCTCCTTGCTTCTGCTTCTGCTCCATTGTTTTATTTGCACTCTCATCACTAGAAGAATCAATAGGTGGCAATGGGGCCCGCCTCTTAATGGTAGTAGCAGGGGCAGGATCTAGAGCAGGACATTGTGGCTTCATGGCATCATGGGTTACAGATTGCCCTGCTATGTTCACCTCTCCTTGTTCCTGCTTCTTTGTGTGATTTGTTGTTTCATCCGTACTCTCATCACTAGAGGATGAATCAGAAGCTGGTAACGGGGTTTTGATATCTACATGTCTCTTAATTTGGGGGATACATATGCGATCCCGGTCAGTTGACAGTCTTTCTGCCTTCTTGATTTTGATGCCCTCATTCAATCTGCCAATACTGTGTTCCACCTTTAGGTCTTTGATTTCTGCTTCACTCTCACTGCTTGAAGAGGATGGATAAGCAGCAGAGGGTGAAGGTGCTCCAGTGTCCAGACTCTTACTGTGACTGGTAACAACCAAACTGGGTACTTGCCCTTTTTTAACTGTGTAGTCCTCCACATCACTGTCACTGGAATGAAAGGAAAAGGAATCCTCTGGTCTCACTACAGGCCTTTGCTTGTCGTAACTGTAATCAACCTGATTAAATCGCACTGTAGGCCTGATAGAGTCTACACTGTGGATCTGCTGTTCAAAACTAACACCCTGTTTAAGGCTAGCGTTAGTGACCTCAGGGTTATTGTGCTTCCTTTCTTTATCCTCCTCCTCCTCCTCCTCTTGGTCTGAGTTCACAGTGTACTGTGTGGGCTCATCCTCACTGACATGTGAGCTAGAGCTGGACGAATAATCTGTCCTCTGTTTATCAGAAATGGGCACCAAAATCAGTTTTGAATCATTAAAAGAACCGCGCACACTGCTGGACCTTGCAGACGAACTATGAAGAGAATCACTAAACTCAAATTGTTCTTCATTCTCCTGCCACAGTTCAGGGTCTGTAATGTTGGTGTTGTTTGTATGTGGTGACCAATCTGCAAAGGGCTCTGAAGAAAATCCAGGAAGTTTACTTGTGCCCTCTACAGAAATTTGTGACACCTCTACTCTGACATCTGTTGAGGAGTCCTCTGCCAGCTGATGAGACTTTGTTGCTGCTTTCTGAGTCATTTGGTCCTCATTGAATACTTTGTCAGATCGTGAAGAATCTGAGCAAGAAGACAAGCTTCTCCTCTTCTCCTGCTCAACAGGGTCTGGGATGTGTTCAAACTCTATGCTGTGTGTGTGGCCTCCTGAGAGTACTGTGCCATCTCTCTGGTTATCCTCTGTTATACTCAGTCGTACGCTGTTTTCACTTCCTGAATCTCTAGTTGTATTTGTATTGCGTACTTCACATTCAATCACTGCTTCATTGTTGATGGTTTCCTGATTGTCACCGGCTACGGTATCATAATACTGTACATTTCTGTCTTCTCTATAGTCTACAGTGCTAAATGTGACTCTTCTTTCCCTGTGAGCTCCTATTTGTTGTGGTTCTTCACCATCGCAGTAGGCCTCATTGTCATATTGTCTTTGTTCTACAGATGAGACAGAGTGGGTCGCAGAGGTACTTTTCTTCTTGGTGATCCTTCCCCAAAGTACATCAATACAAGGTCTTGCTAGGACTCCTAGGATAAAGGCTATCAGAAATGTGATGAAAACAGACAGACACACAGCCAGAGCCAAGTTAGACTGCGTAGCTCTCGGATTCCTTTCTTGACCTATCCTGTCTGGGGTGTCCTGTGGGATGATCTCTTGGCTGGTTCTGGGTAAACTTCTAGTTTTTCTTCTTGCACCTCCTATTTTACTGATTTGAAGGTTAAAAACAGACATAACTTCGTGTTCTTCAGACACACACACATATAGTCCTGCGTCTCTCTCTGTGACGTCACTGATGAGCAGACCAGCCTGAGGTTGGCTCACGGATGCTTGACCACTGGGTGTCCACCATGTTGAATCTACAACAAAGACATCATTAACATGCAGTTAGATTAACCTACATTTGAGATACTATATTCAAGTTATTTTGCACTTTTTTTGGACTGTGTTACCTTGTGTAGAGCAAGACAGCAGTATTTCTGAGCCACTATAGACAGTCACATCTCGGTGGACCTCTGGCCCATCCTCAGCACTAAAACAGTTAAGGTCATGCTCCTCCACCTGTAGCAGGTCTCTGCCAGAGATGATGGAGGGGGTAGCACACACCACGCTCCAAGCCTGCAGGCCTCTGCCGCTGTCATATGCCATCCGCCTTCTTAAACTGCGCATACTGCAATCACACTGCCAACTGTTCCCACCCAGCTGAACATCAGCTCCAATGTTACGGAGAGAGAAGTACGTCAAAGGATGGAGGCTGGTCAACATGTTGAAGCTCAGATCGAGAACCTTTGAGGGGGACACAGTATGGACATAGATCACATGTTGAGACGTGTAATGTGACTGCTAATACAATTTAAAGTTTCCAAATTAAAAGCTACATTATTACTTAATACTCTGTGCATGCTTTTGACAAGTTAGATTCAAAATCAGTGTTACCTGGAGCTGGGCTAAATCCTGGAACATCTGTGGATGGAGACTTGTGATGAGGTTATGTTGTAGGTGTAGCTCTTTTAGCTGTCGAAGGTGGCTCAGGTCTCCTGGACGTAGAGTTGAGATCCTGTTGAAGGAGAGCTGCAGAACCTGTAAGGACTCACTGCCCTCCAGTCCTGGATGACAGAAACAAGAGCTGTAATTAGAACTCAACAATAACCATGATGGTGTTGCACTAAAAAGGAACAAGGAATGTTGTGTATATTATAGGTTTTTTAATAAAAGGCGAAGTCCCTCCCCTTTTGGTGGACAACCATGGTAACCTGATTTCAGAAAAAATAGTGGTAAATGGCAGGAGGCAAATAATTTTTTGATCCTGTTTGAATAGTGCCATGAATTACACATACGTTTGTCAATTTTAAAGATAATTTTGCGAGTCAAGAAAGTAACAGTTTGTTATAAAACTGCTAATTAGAAAGACTACACAAGCTCCATAAGTGACGTCATACCATCTTCTCTCAGTGAAGCTATGATGCCTGTCTTTTGTACTGGATATACTTAAGTGAACAATGGGTCTTGCTCGTTCTTTGGCGTCTGAGCTGATAAAACGACCGGGAGTCGCTCCATAAAACACATCAGGTAAGATAACGATATTTTTGTGCATGGACATAGCTAAGTTACCATAATAGCTAGGTGACATATATTGTGGGAGACGAGAAACGTAGTTCACTGAATGTATTCAAGGCCTCTCAAACTGAGAAAAGCGATTTAAATCTGTGATGTTACCACAGTGTGAAGTGTATAGGGCAAGTGGGAACTTGCGGGAGGGGCCAGCAGGAGAAACACTACTGTGCATATTCAGTAGGCCGCATACCACGGAAGTAAAGCCAGAAGCTAGAAAACTTTTTTGGCACATACGCCAGGCGAGCAACTCCATTGGAATGAAAAGGCACCATCTTGGGGGCCGGTGTGTAGTTATTATAAAAATCTATGGTGTATTTACATACAACTATGACAAACCAACAACAAACTGCTATTTTTTTGACTTGCAAAATAACTTAAAATTGCAAAACACAAGTGTAATTCATAGCACAATTCAAACAGGATCAAAATATTCTTTGTCTCTTGCCATTTGCTAGCGCACATACCATAAAACTTCAATTAAAAGCCTAGTCTCTTTTACTAGTCCAGTGTGGCTACACATTTTGACAAGTTGGTTTGTCCCTTCTCGTCTCAGTCCTGTACTGCTTTACATTCTTCACTGTGATTTGCAAGGTCAAAAACTGTTAATTGTTAACTACAAGTTGATGTGTTTGCAGTACTGCACTCTTTTCAATGCTGAGATGTAATAATATCACCTAAAGGTATTTCGCGTGCTCTTGCTCTGGATATCTCGGTAGTGAGTAGTGTAAAATGTCCAAATCGATGAACACTTCTTTCCTGGAGTATGGATCCAAATTCTTCTGGATTATTTTCACTGTGAAAACTCTCACAATATCCCTAATTAGCGGCTAGGGTTTTTTTTCCTGTGGTGCTCATTCCTTTCTGTCTCCTCCTTTTCACTAGCCTGAGACAATCTCCCTGAGACTGCTGGGCTGAAGTAAGGCACTGTGGGTCTGTGCTTCATTAGAGAGGCACTGAGGGTGCTGTGAGCTGAATACCAAACAGGAACCAAGTCTATGACTGTCAACACAGCTCTTGCTAAGTAAATGGGCTGTTCACACATGCCTTTAAAGGAACCATAGTGAATGCATTTCTCTGAGACACATATGTTCAGCCGAGCAGCAGGGTTTATAGAATAACATGATTCGGAGGGAGGCTCAAAAGTTGAACTGCTTGTTTACACCTTTCTTTGAGCCACTGGAATGTCAGTAAAAGCTGTGACTGACTGAAGGGTGTACAGTGTCATTATCTTGGGAAGTTTAATCATTTCTGAGTGGAGCAAAGTACTAAAGATAAGGGCTATCAATGAGGGGGTTTGTTTATATGTGAGACTCAAATGAAAGGACAGTAAGTGCAACGTGCACAGCTCATAGACTTATTTTCCCATATGGATAAATTAGCAGACCTCAGACTGGGGCTGGATGATATGGAGACAATCAAAAATCACAATATTTTTGACCAAATATCTTAATTTCAATACTACAGTGATATGATATGGTTGACTATTGGTGCTTTCATTAAGACATTTATTTACACAATGGATTCTTGATAAGCAATGATCCATCATGCGGTAAAGGCAGACTGGTAATTAAATCACTTCACTGTTACGCCTATACTCAAAATCTAAGACGATATCTCATTTCATATCATCATATCAATATATTGCCCGGCCCTACCTAGGTACATGTTTTTATACAGAATTTGGCAAACAATATGCCTATGAGTGGTGGCCCTACCTCTCAGGTCTGACTCATGGAAATTTCTCAACAACACTCCGGAGGGCAATTAGTGTCAACTTGGCAACTTCACTATCAGATGCATAGGCTTTCATCACCAGCACACAAAAACATTTTTTTTTCCATGTGTAATTTTCCTGATTAAATTCACAACATGGTAAATGGGACAGGAAAGATCACTACAACATTCTGCTACACAGAATTAGAGTCATCTTCTTGCCCCTGATCTTTGATTTTACCTTTAAGGCCTGGGATGTTTAATCAGTTGAGTCAAAGACTCTAACCTCACACACATCTGAGCGGTAAATAGATCATGTTTTATTTGAAAGGGGATCACAAGACAAAAAAGCTTGTAGCCACTGAAAAACAAGGATAGAAGCTCACAGATATACTAAACCACTCACACTGCGCTTCACACGTCCTCCTCACATACACACAGCCAATATTTTCTAAGCATTTTGTAGTGATGTTCATCTTCATCAAGACTGAAATCTATTAAGTGTGTGTATGTCATTTTGTCTACCTCCTGTTTACACACTCTACTACCTTACATACTACAGCATGTACATCATGGGCACACACCCAGACAATGGACATTTCATGTAACCATTTAACTTCTGGACAAATGGGTGTGGTCTATAAATCATTACAAGATACTATGCATTACTGTGAACATAATAAGTTAAATTGAAGACTTTTTAAGACCTTTTTAATACCACCTTATATGAAATTCAAGACCAAACCTGCAATGGAAATACACAATATATATATGTGTGTGTGTGTGAGACACATGTGTAAGTACTCTCTCCAAGTGAACACACTGATGTCAGTTCAAAATGAACAGTAAGGAAACAAAATCTCATCCCTATAATAATAATGCTATTTATCATTGCAATATTCAGAGGAATACCCCGGGAAAAATGTATTTCTCTTAAGTCTGTCCAATGATTGTAAACAGTCATTAGGTCTGTCAGGCTGGAGATAATTTCACGGTAATGTGACCCAAAATATAAGACCCATTGAATCTGAATATTTAAGACTTTCTTAGGCCTTGGACTGAGAAAACGTAATTTAAGTCATTTTAAGACTATCTAAGGACCTGTAGACACCCTGTGCTCATATCGGTTGGCATTTCTATTGATGTTGAGATTTTGTGATTATAATGTTTTGGATTACTCAGTTCTACAGCTTTACTTACTGTACATATGTGTTGACACCAGTGTTGGAAAGAACATTTACTTAATTAATACTTTAAGTACAGCAGAGGTAATTGTACTTGAGTGCTTGTATTTGAGGCTCCATTACATTTCTACATCAGTTGAAAAGCCATTATCAGATCAAGATTTTTCGTACAAAACATATGTTCAGTTTATAAAATGACAAATTGTTATTGATTAAACTATCCAGCCATATCTTAAGTAATTAAAATCCCCCCACTGTGACCAAACAAGGGCATTATTGTGCTGCTTATATGTAAACACATCAATAATGATCATGTAATAATATTAACAGGGCCAATAATGCCCAATGAGTACTTTTACTTCTGCCATTACTGCTTTGTTGTGTTATATCTTTTCTTTATTAAATGTGCTGCTGTACGTGTGCTGTGACTGTGTTTTATATATGTGGTTTATTACCATATCACACTGACTCACCCTGTGGGAGTTGCTCAAGCTGATTCCTCTCAACAGATAGCAGCTGCAGGGTGGGGGCCCAAGATACACATCCCGGTCTGCTCTGAGGTCTCAGGCGATGTACATGTCTACCTGTGATGCTTCTCTCCATGCAGAGAGACAAGCGTGTGATACTGTTGTTTCCCAGCCACACATTCCTGAGGCTGCGATGTGGTCGGTAGAGTGTTACAGAGTCAAGGAGGTTATGAGACAGGTCTAAATCGGTGACAGAGTCTTGGATTTGTTGAGGCACAAAGGAAAGGCCAGCGGAGGAACAGTTCAGCAGGGGAGTGCTCTGACAGGTGCAGGACTCCGGACAGGCAGGTAGGGGAGAGGAGCAGTGGAGCCAAGAGACGAGGAGGAGCACAGCAGCCAGGAACGGGCCCTGGGCCACCGCCATCCCAACCTGACCTGAGAGTGTAGTTAAATCATGAATGACAGTTCAGAGGCTCACTCCAAAAGACAAAATAAGATCCATTTTTACCAGTAGGACTAAGTCTTTGTATAAGCTTTACTAAAATCACTAAATCCAATGCTACAAGACCAAATGCAAAACTTGTACCGCTCTTTATCACAGTAATGTAGATTAAAAGAAGTCCATAATATAAACGGCTAATTAATTAAAAACATCAAACTCACCTGTGTGTTCACTCTTTGCCGAGCTGACAGGAAACTTGTGACTGTCTTTACACACCCGGATGCTTCCAGCGTATCAACTCCGACTGTCTCCGGCAGTTCTGATCAAAGTCTGAACAGTATTTCGCTGCGTCGCACTTAACATGCACCTTCCCTAAAGATGCCATTCTGTGATTCATTCAATCATTTACATGTCTGGTTAATGTCTTACTGTGATTCTTTTCCTCTACATGTATGATAGACAACTTAACAGTTTATGGCGAGGAGAACCATGCCCCAGCTGCACATTCTATTAGATAATAAACCAGCGTAATGAGACACAGCATTCTTTTATGGTTTTAAATGACCATTTAAAGACTTGAGACATTTCCTGAGACCAACGATAAGAAGTTTCACATAGCAACATGTTTCTTTATTGAAACAAACATAGCAATGAAATGTTGGACATTTTTTTCAAATAAGGCTGATTGACATTTTTTTTTTTTTTTATCTAGCTGATCAAAAACACAAGAGACAACATCTGTGATTCTCTGAGAGCGACTACTTCATGACGTTTCTCAACATTATAAAACAGACAAGACAATCCAAACCAAAAATGAAAGTCAAATCTTTTATACTATATATATTGCACAAAATTCAAACCACTCAATATAGGCTTCAAACCACGCTACTGATTTAAGCTTTCCTGACATTCATCAACATTTAAAGAGATTTGCATTAATCTGTAGCATAACTTAGTGCACACACTCTCCTTCTGTTTGTCAATATTGTATTATTTTGTCGTAAAAAAAATGTTTTGCAACAAAATTAGAATATTACATAAATATTATATTCTATATCATCCCTTGTAAATCCATTGGCACGTGCATTATGGACAGTCCAACAAAGAGACCTACTCTGTTTTACTGGATGGCTTAAAATATACCTTGTGTTTTTCAGTTTATCCCAAATTTAATATTACATAAATCATTATAATAATCATGTAGTGTCTCACGCCTGTCAGTGAATATAATAAAACAAAAATATCAAACAAAGCTGCCAGAACAATGAGCAAATAAGATCCTACACAACCCCTCTGCAAGGTCTGTGTAGTGGTAATACTGGACGGTAAGGCAAAAAGTAAATACTGTAGTTTCTTTTAATCAGTAGGCAGTGTAAAAGACAATATGTTAAAGTGTTACGCACTGATATGGCATTATTTCATTTTAGATAAAGTTGGCACACCTGCGGAACAATAAAAGTACTTCAGCACTTGCATGTATGTTCGTATCTTTGGCCAAGTGGCAATGATCTGTAACACAATTCCTGTTTGGCAAACAAAATAAGGAATACAGAATTTATCAGGCCTCCTGCAGAGGTATCATAATGTGCAAGTCATGATGAATGTCCTATAGAATTTTCTATATATATGCAAATTTGTAATCTGACTTCAGTGGTGACAGACTGTAGGGAGATGTAAGAGCAGACTCCAGTCAAGTCTCCTAGTGAGCTTTTTTACACGGGTTATCTGAAGTCTGGCAGCCCATGTTGGGATATTTCACCTGCACACGGAACAGAGTCCCATCTGCACACATGCAGAGCTTATACCTCTCCATGCCTTCATCGAAATACACATCTCCTGCGGAGTTAGGGATGCGTGTAGCATTGAACATGACCGATCCATTGAGGACGATGCTGTTCTCCTGCAAAGAGAAAATAACCCATTCATTCCCACATGTTTATGTTCATCAGCTCTAAAGTACATTCACACCAGAAGAGTCTGCAAAACCTTTATTTAAAACACATCACAATCTGCACTTTGAGTCGTATTAACAAGAATACACACTGTTGTTTCACCTGTGGTGACGTCATCCTGACTTAACTGCCACTTTGTTGGAAGTTCAAACAAACAGGGTATTGGCTTTGGGATCGCCAGGATTAACTGTTTATCACTCTGAAATATTGCTATTTTCTTCAGTGTCAGTGCATAACTATGGTGATGTGGTGTAGTGCAGGGACCTGCAAGAACCATTACCTCATGAAAATGAAGATGGGAGCTCCAAATATTCCTTAAATTCCAGAGCCATGAAAAGGAGCCTGAGAAAAGAGCACTTTGGGCAACGGGTTGTGCTAGCAACACAGCGGATTATAAAACCCATTGGTTTATTAGTCAGATTAATGATTTTTCTCACAAGTAGTCATCTGCAAAATGAGTCCCTTTTATGGCAAAAAATCATAAGTGAGGAAAAATAAGGGTGCTTAATAATTCGTTACAGCTTGCGATAAATGGAAATTTGGGTCGAAAACAGGTCTAACTATAATGTAGTATTGACAATGTGTTGTACAACATATTTTTCAGGTCTGTTCCCTGATAGTCGACCAGAAAGGTCATTAGTTGGCAAGACTTCATTGGGCGCTTGGTTGCAGTAAACAAAAACAAAAAAAGCAAATCTCTATCAGGAGCTGCACCTTGTCAAAATAAATCAAAACCTATATGAATGGACCATGTGTGACTTTATTTGAAAGGACAGACACAGGAAGTGTCCACGCCCTGCAGTCAGACAGGAGTCAGGTTAATTTCCAGGGCTGGTACCTGCGGTTATTCCACAGGCTAGTTAATAACATGTTGGGCAGGAAATCCAAAGTGTGGGATCATTTTGAGAAGGTGAAGGACGAACCCAAGGTGATATGTAAACTCATCTTCATTGGTCGACTACAAACATGACGTATCATTTGAAACATGGAAGTAGCTACATGCCCATTAGCCCACAGCGTCATTAACAGGCGGCTCGCTCAGTGTGTGACGTGCACTTGGAGATAAAATATAGGCCTATATTAATGAAGGTTCATTAGTACGGTTTTGTGTTTCTCTGTAATGTAGCACAGTGTTAACAATGTTACTGATACTATTCTCTCTCACACCTTCAACTCAAACCACCAAAATATATCACTTAATAATTAAATCAGTATGGTAAACATGCAGGAGACTAGTCGACTAATGGCCCTACATGACGACTTTTGGCTGACTGGGGAAATTCTTAGTCAGGTGCAGCCCTAATATTTTTATAGATCATTAGAATCTTTTTTTTGTTTGTTTGTTTCAGGCTTTTGATGTCCACTCTGGTTTTTAAATGGAGCTTCTAACAAACAGAGAGATTGTTTCTGACATTAAACAAAGGATGATGATTCTAGCTGCATTTTAATTGTGCAAAGTTTATTTTATCCCTGTCTGGCTGACAGTGTGGCTGATTTTACACCCTGATTCCAGCACTGCAGCTCAGAATAACACGAGACATCTGTGTGACGATAACTGGAAATAAAAACCAAAGAAAAACAATACTTTTGGCTCCCATGACTATAACTGATCATAAATGATAATAAATGCAACACTACAGTCATATAGACCTCATCTGTCATTAACTAGTTTCCCACTCTTTGCTTCGGAAACAGAAACAGTCTGACTTTAAGTGTTTTAAAGTGACATATTCAGAGTAGTTTCTCCATCGTCCACCTACATAACTTGCTTCGTAGTGCAGGCATTACAAGCATCTATCAGGTTAACGTAAATGCTTCTGGAGTCTACCAGTGGCCTTTCATTAATTCATTCATCAGTCAACCAAACATCACCAGGCAATCTATAGGGACAATCATTCAGGCAACAAAGCTCCAACTTCAGGTAATACCGTGCAACTGCACTTGGCTCAAGTTGAGAATTGTGATCAGATGACATTTATAAAAACAGACTATGATTAAAATATGCGTATCATATTCATATTAAAGGGTAGGGTTTGTGGTTTGCACCTCTGCCTCCAGTGTTTGCACCTCCAACAAATTGGCAGCTTGGCCGCCACCCCCCCAGTGCCCATATGTATGTGTGTGAAAGAATACTCACAGCCCTGAGCTCGATGCCTCCGCCCATCTTGAACTCTACAGTGCGGCCCATGATGTTGACGCCCTCATTTCCACGAATGATGGCCTTGCTGTCGCCTTTAATGTTCAGGTCAGACGCTGCACTACTGGTGATCTAACGTCAGAGACAAAACATGAGATGTGTAAACCCTTATGGATTAAGTGTGAATGCAACAATACATCAAGCTTACAAATCACAAATGATGGAAAAAAGTCACATTAAGTGTACTAACACTGCTCTGCACAGTTGGAGTCTGACACCGCAGGCCTTAAAACTACAAACAACATTTATAGAGGCTTTGGCTTTGCCGTCACACAGAATGTCCTCAAATCACACTGTGAGCAAGTTTTAAAAATCATTTTTCCGTGTTTATTAAAGATGCAAAGCTAAAATATTTTCTCTGTGTTTATTTTTGGCCTTCAGTTTGTAGCATTGTAAGAACACTGCTGTTGGGGAACACAGCTTTGAGTCTTCTTATCAGCTTCGCACACCTGCGTTCATTCAGATTCTCTCAGACTCTGTCTGCAATGGCGAACTGCAAACTTCACGTCTCCCTGGATTTTTACATTTGTAATCTGGGCTTTGGTTTGGCAACACAGGAACATTCAGGTACTTATTCTGCAGATATTCCAGAATTTTCAGGGTCGGTACGTTCAGTCCTTGCCATGTTAAAAACTGAATTTCTACTCGAGTCTAAACTGATGAAATTGAGTGTGTTCCTGAGGACTTTTTAATGCTTTATCAGGATGTCTGCAGGTATATTTAATGCTTTTCAAGTCCTTTTTAAGATAATTTATCAACAAATTTAGGAATAATTGAAAAAAAAAAACCACATCTTTTTTCATATTCAAGCATTGCAGGTAAGTAGTACATATGTGTGGTCCTGTGCAGAGGTATGTTTTAGGTAGGAACATGGTTATTAAAGTGAGTTAGATTAATCTACATTTCGCCACCTGGTAAGTGCAATTATAAAGTACAGCATTAGGTTCATCAGCAATCAGCAATGTGGATGTTCATTGATGCTGAATAACTTCTTGTTTTTCTTTCCCAACTCTGATCATTTCTGATCCATTTGTGAGTTTATAAACTTATGTTTGTACGTCCAAATGTCCCGTAGGTTTAGTTTTATTACATCCTCTCCGTATATATATTAAAGTAATAGCATTGTTATAGTTAATGTTTTTTTTTGTTCTTTCCTTCATTTCTTTAGAAAAACACATCTCCACACAAAAAAGCAAATATGGACTTTCACTCAGAAAAGCTTGACTCATTTTGAGAAAAGGAAATTAAAAGATGGATAAATTAAATTGGATCAAATGATTGTTGCAAATAAGCCCTCACACGCTGAATTTTTTTCAATTTCAAGACTGTTTGTGGACCTGCAGACACCCTGTTTCTTCATTAATTTGCAGAAATTCTAAAAATGACATTCACCTTTATGGGTTATTGGGTGCCGTGAGTACATTGAGCACAGGTTGTGAAACACTAATATTATAACTGATGCTATAAATATTATTTTGTTACATCTATTAGATGTTATTAGCGTTATACACACCCTTTCTGTGGAGGCCTTTTTGACACTGAGAACTTTGACTCCTTTGGGCAAATGGAACTCATGGTTTTCAAAGTCTGTGCTGAAGAATGTGGTCTGCGTGCGAGGGTCTGTGAAGGATATGCCAACATCACTGACAACTGAGGTCTTGTCCTTCTCTACACTCAGCTTAGTAGTGCCTTGCTGGAACACAACCTGGAACAACATACATAGAACAAAGAGAAGAGTTTGAGGAGCATGCTCACAGTGTGTCATTTTCCATGTATATAAAACGATCAATGTTGACTGTAAGTGTACTCTGTGTTTCTCACCGGATTATTGTTGCCAACAAGAACCAGGTCCTGGTCTTTGCGGCCTCCTACTGTGCTCTTGTGCAGTGGGTGAACAATGCCCATGTCTGCCTTCTGTTTGAAGCGTAGCAGGCCGGTCTCATGGAACTCCATACTGTCGCACCCATTTGGACCAATACGTATCACTGTCCATATTACCAGAGTGATCTGAGGGACAGTGTAGTTGTTGCAGGTTATAAAGGATCATTATTCAGGCAACAACATAATGACCAGTTTGTCTGTGTCAACTCTTTGCCATCATTTTCAGGAAAGTATATGAGGATCTATTAGATGGATGAGTACATTTATGGAACTCACAATGAGGTTGATTAAGGCGAGGAGGAAGAGGAGGACAACAATACAGACAGCCATGTTTCCCTTGCGTCCTCTCAGCCCTGTCTTATGAAGACGCTCCTCTTCTATGGGTACATAGCCTGCTTTGAAGTTACTGTTGTGTTCCTTGTTGATACCACGTCTTTCTATCGCCTTCTCTCGCATGGACTTCTTCACGGGCCCATTGGAGCTCTCCTGGAAGGCAAAACAATCTCTGAAGTGGGACACTAAAATCACTAAGGAAAGCACTAAGAAATCAGTAAATAATTATGTTGTTAAACTGCATATAATAATAACTACTTATTTGTTTGGTTTCATACTAAGACTGGAATTCAAAATCAAATTTAAGATAATATACAGGTAAGTACAGATAGTGACAAAAATAAATAGAGGCACATAGGGTTGCAACGGTATGAGATTTTCAGGGTACAATAACAGTCTCAGAAAAGATTGCAGTTTCACGGTATTACAGAGTTTATATTATCATCAGTCAGAGTGACCCTTAAAGGAATGAAAACAGAAGGGTTATTTGTTGTTGTACAAACGTTTTATTACTCTAATTAAAACTTGAAACCATTTTGTTAACGGATGTTTGTGTAAAATGTCTCCCATTTGAAAATAACAAAAACAAAGGGGAGATTCTCCGTCCAGTTGAACCCTAGAGGCTCACAAGAATACATTAAAGCTATAGTGCGTAACTTCTACAGGTCCGTAAATGTCCGTTTCACCCAAGCCACTACTAGAGGAGATGACATAATGCTGATTAAGCTGATCGGCTCCTCGAACATCTCGCGGTATTTTTCAATATATATCATTTTTAGTTTGCGCGTCGACCGGCGACATTCCCACGCTGGCGCACAGAAAATGCTTCCTCACAACAAGAAGGGAGGGGGAGGAAGAGCGGAGAGTGTCACAGCAAGAGGTAGAGTGCAGGTAGAAAGAGAAAGCAACATGGTGGAGAAGCGGCCGAGACACGGTTCAGAAGTGGATCCTACCACAAAAGCAAGTGTTACTCTGTGTACACGGTGTGTGGCGAGTGTTACTCTGTGTACATGGAAGTGCCGCCGGCTTATTAGTTGTAATAACGCATTATCCGCTGGGAGGCGACACAAGTTACGCACTATAGCTTTAAAACAAAAACTATACAAGAGCATTTGATGATACAATGACATCAAGTCTATTTTATGTACATGTAGTGGAATTAACATCATATTATCCATGCGTACTCTCATCGTGACAGTCCACCAGCAGATGGAGACATGAAATACAATCTCTCTTTTACAATACAATGTATGTAACATTCATTCATTGTGCTAAATAAGACAAAGCATGTTGGTCGATTTTGATATTTAATTTTAAAGCCGATATCGGCCGATACTGAGGACTAGGGCTGGGCAATATGTCCTGAAAATTACATCATAATATTTTTGGACTACATCTCCATAGTCGATATATATCTTGATATTTTTAAATCTCCTCAAGAGCACTTCATCAATGCTACGACTCGTAAACAAAAACAAACATAGTAATATTTCTGACCAAATACTCTCTCTGATGTGACTAAGTTGTAGGGATGACTTTTTGTTGACTGTTTGTTTTTTCAGAAAATATTAACACATTTTCACAGATTTTTGATCAATAATCATCAATAATGTGGATATGTAATGACTAACTGGGTTAAGGCAAGTGCTAAAACAAACATAAGTCTTGTAAGTTGATATATTTATATTGCTTTACTGTAATGCAGCTTTTAACATTAGGGAAAAAGACCATTTATGTCTTATAACGATACAATATCCAAAATCAAGACGGTGTATAGTCTCATATCTCGATAACGATATATCTTTATATTGCCGAGGACACAGTAATGTGCATCCCTATAATATACACAGAAATAGCATTAGTATAGTATAGTATAGTATAGTATTTCTATAACAATATATGATCTATACTTTTATTTACCACCCGTACTGGTAACTGTATTTTGGTACTGTATATATAGGATTGCACCTTACTGTTATCTAGTTTTTATATTTTGCACTTACTGCTATGTTATTATAGTTTTTGTATATTGCACTCTTTGTATGTGCACACTTACAACTTTGCATTGCAACTGCTGTAAAGCTATTTCCCTCAGTATAGATAAAGCTCTATCTTATCTTATCTTATCTTACATACCTTGAAATCCCAGTGCAGTTACACACATAGAGATAATAAATTGTTTCCAGGCTAATTCTAGCTCAGAGTTGTAAACCATGGCCTTCTCTGTGTATGACATTCTCCACAAATGTACATTTACTATACATATCCATATCAAACTTTAGGCTCCTGCTTATTTCCAGTGTGTCTTGTGCTCTGCGTTGGAATGCATCTCAGTTAAAATCCCCTCGACAGCCTGTCTGTGGCAGAACTAAAAATAAACTGCACTCATTTTAGCATCAAAATAGAGATACACTCGATTGTCTCGGTATCATACAGCTTCTCTGCTCTTTATATTAGCAAAATGGCATTGCTGTTTGACAGCAGATCTGCTATAATAATTTTATATCCATATAACGCTAGCTATAATAACGGCAGCGGAGGTCGGTATTTATTACAGTATGACCGACAACAAAGCCCAGTACATTTATAATTATGACATTTAGTCACTCGGGGACTTACATTACTACCCTATTGGAAAACGCATTAGCAAAAACAGGGTAAAATGCAAGAAAAACAACAAATATTAAACATAACGGACCTGTTCAGACGCCATGTTGACCCTCCCTCTCCTGCTCGCACAGTGACAGGGCCGTACCACTTGTCACCGTCGAGGGTGACGACACTGGTTATTGTTTTAATGTAACTTATCGAGTACACAACATTTATTCAAGAATAAAAAGGTAATGATAATACGAAGGAGAACAAAATCCCGGGGTTTTGTAGTATACGCTAAATGCGCTAACAAAAAAAAAGACCTTTCTATGTTAATAAAAAATGGTTCATCCCAAGTTCAACCAGCCAATGACAGAAGGATCCTAAAATAGAAAAACATGTCCATTCATATTTTCCATAGGTAAACTGCCAACGAGCCATAATACTCAATGCCTCATCCAAGATCTCTTTATTAATTAACAATAAAATCTAAGCAGCAATGAAAAAAAACATTTAACAGGAACAGTTTTACAGTAAACTCTGGATTTAATTAAAACACTTTGCTGCAAAGCAAAAGGCAATGATGTCAATGTTATGCCCCAACTCTGACCATTTTTAAGTCAAAGCCACAAACATTTGTCTTTAACATTGCCTTCTCCACCCTGTAATAACTGCAACCTTATTTATAAACTCATTTTAAATAATGTTTTTATCTTTGCACCTATTGTCTGCACCTTTGCTATTTTGAATTCTGATTTTTTTTAAAATTGTAAATCACTTACTAGGTTATTTAATTTTACCCTATAGCGCTTTTTTCTCTTTACTATTTCATGTATTATTTATGTTTTATATTGTATTGCTCTGCAACACACTCTGAATTGCCCTTGTGAATCAAAGTCAAAGTCAGCTTTATTGTCAATTTCTCCACATGTACCAGACATACAGAGGAATCCAGGAGACGTTTCTCTCTGTCCCACGTGACAGGATAAAATGCAGGAGCACAACAGTTAAAGACATTTATTAACACTAAAGTAACAATAAAGTGCACAACAGATAAAGACATTTACTAATACTAAAAGTAAGAAACAATAAAAATAAAATATAAAATCTATAAAAACTAAAATCTAAATATGTAATGTACTATATATACTGTATACGTATGAAATGTGCTTTACAAATAAAGCTGCCTTGCCTTATGTACACCAAAATGAAATCTTCAATACTAAAGAAGATATGAAGAGCAATATAGGTAAGAGAAATTAATTAAAATTAAAATTAATGCGAGACTGCTGCATCAGATCAGGAAAGGGTATGGGCTGAAATGATAAAATACAGATATTCATGTATTTTATTTTGTTATTTTAGCCCTTATTTATACAGTCTCAATTGATTGATTTTGTTGAACTCTGTCATTATAGATATCTTTATATTAAAATTTGCATTAGTATTGCATGCCTCTTACGTGCAGTAGTCTGCTCCTGGTTTCAGTCTTAAATCACACGTGATCATGTAATTCTGGCTACTTGCTATGGTTTTAAATGTGCTAAAGATTTGACAGCCCTCCCTGCACGTGTAATTCAGTTCAGTATGGCCTGCTGTATATTATAATCGGATTTAATCTAACACAGCCACTTAAAACGGAAACATCAGCATAGGATATGTGTGTTACCGAGCCTCAGGGTTGACTCTGCGGGCCTTTGGTGTCGTTTGACAGTATGACATTACAATCGTATTTACATGAGGGGAGAGCAGAACGTGCAGAGGACTGACTGACACAAAGAGCCGAGCTTCTAGTTTATCCGTCCCGAGTTATTTAGATTCAAAACACTGTGTGGTTTACGGTGTCGGCTCGTCCCGCTCGGTTGCCACAACTGAGGCGGTGCTTGGCATCTGTGTCGTAGGTGGAGAAAGCTGCCAGGACAGGAATTTTTACTGCACCGCACTCCCCTTGGAGATCACACCCCCGGCGGCTGTTGTCCTCCTCCTGAGGCGTTTTAACCCTCCGCGCATTGGTTAGGCCTACTGAGGACTGACATGGCCGACACGTTGAGGAGACTGACTAATACATCTTCCTTCAGCGTCTTACAGGACAAGCTTGAGAGCTGGCACAAAGACTACCATGTAAGTTCATCAATTAGTAATGAGCGACCTAAATCTGACCAGAGCACTTCATCAGTGCCCTCGGTCAGCATCGACATCTGCTGTTGTGGAGGCTTAAAATTACATTTGTCTAAACTTGAAATTTAAGTTTCAGTCAAAGCGTTTCAGATAACATAACCACCTCCTCTAGACAGTATAACTGTCTCTGTTTACCTCTGTCGACTGCTGATTGTTTCACTATCTCCTATAAAATTTATATTTTTTTTACCCATTGTTATTTCAATAATGGCTGGCGCAGTTGTTGCACAGTGGTTTGTATGATGCATGAAATAATTCACAGCACTACAGCAGAGGAATGCACTTGTTTAGATGACATTGATTTCTCGGTAGAGTTTGGTTGCTATGGACGCCAGTCGCCATGGCTACGGTTGGACTTTTCCAAAGATCTTTTACTTCCAGATAGTTCACATCCTGTTACTTCCTGTAGAAATCCGCTGGGTGGCGACGCAGACCGGAACAACTAACAGAGGGACGCTGGTTGGATGAAGTTTGCCTTCAGGGCTTCTGCCATAAACAACTTTATTGGTTATTATTATTATTATTATTATTATTATTTAAATATTATGGTTTGGGTTAAAATGAAAAACCCTGAAGGCAAACTTCTCTCATGTGCCAGAGGAACTGTTTTAAACTTATAGGCAGGTTATTCTATAAATGCATTGGGTTTCTACCACAAATAACAAAAAAGACATATGCAAGTTATTTTAGAGTGATGTTGTCTCTTATCCTTATGTAGTTACTTACTGGAACAGCCTTACAAAAGACCTTTATCGGAAAAATATCTGGAATTTACCCCTTTCTTATGAGTTGCCTGAGCACAATGAGAATTTAAGATCGTGAAAATTAAAAAAAAAAAAAAAAATCAACAACAATGTATTATTACAAATGCACATACTACGTTAATTTAAAAAAGGAAAAACTTAGTAAGTGAAGGAGTAATAAAAATAAAAAGGCAGAGTCTGATCTGTGATTAGATGAACTAGGCCTATATATTGTTGCGTTGGTTGTCTCTTCAGCTGGAACATGCACTGGTATGTCTTGCTGCATCTATGGCGCCAACACTGTTTTCTCCAAGAAGATGTTGCATTTTAGTCTGGTCAGAGAGTGTATGAAAATCTTGGAGTTTAGACATTACAAAGCTAATTATTATCTTGTCAAGCTGAAAGGAATATCAATGTAAATTTGTCTATCTTGGCATTGTGCCCTTACTAAGAAGCTAAGGAAGGACTTGAGTAGTTTATTATTGATAATACTGACTCTGATTTCCCTTTGTGCCTACAAAACGTTTTGTTTGGTTTCAATAAATGTCCTGGCAATAAAATCAAATAATATTATCCTAATCATTCTTTTAGCAAAATCTCATATCCACAAAATAATCATTTCAATTGAAAATGAACCAGGCAATATATGAAATCTAAATCTCTCCCCAAAAATAATATGGTTATTAGGACAATGAATTTGTGCATCTTTTTAAATGCATTTGTATGAATGAATTATGTCTTCTGGCTTTGTATATGTAGCTATATATTGCCCCCTGGCATTCTGTTTCTGTTTGCTTGTTTTATTGCGATCCATTGGTATCGCTTATGTTTTTTTGTTAAAAAATTAGATTCTGGTTTATTAAGAACTTTAAAAAATCTATTAAAGAACACAACTGTCAATGTATGGCATTAAACACTTGTGTCATAAAGTTTCTAATTGAAAACAGAGCTAGCAACATCAATACCTGTTGCTTTTTTGGATAGCCTTTGAAACCTTCTTTGGTCTGAGTGAGAAATGTGCCCTCATCTGTCTGTTAAAACAATTCTGCCTTTGGGCATTAAAAATGTTATTGGTGGGGTTTTTTTAAAAGTAATATTAACAATCGTAATGACTACAATTATACAATACCAACATTATATATTCATCCATCACAGAAAATATATCAGTACAACATAAAAAAGAAAACCTGTAACATTTTACAGTTTCAAATGCTTTTATGGTTTGAATTTGACTTCATTTTCAGAAAAAATTAGACATTTGTCATGTAACCAAACAACAAAACCGTACTACAAACGCTACAAATCACATATCAAACGATGGTGCAGTGCGACAAATTAATCATTCCTTTTGTGTTCAGTGTTGGGCTTAGGTACGCTGAGGCTAAATAGGAGCCACATACTCTGATTTTATAGGTTGACAGACTGAGGAACAAAAGAGTTCCTCAACCTGTTTAATGAAGCCTGTGGAACTCTCAATCTGTGGTGTGGTGTCAAAAGCTGATAAGC
Organism: Epinephelus fuscoguttatus; assembly: GCF_011397635.1. Taxonomy (NCBI): domain Eukaryota; kingdom Metazoa; phylum Chordata; class Actinopteri; order Perciformes; family Serranidae; genus Epinephelus; species Epinephelus fuscoguttatus. The sequence goes on from NC_064761.1 coordinate 40,285,224, forward strand.
TGAATGTAAATATTGACTGACTAAGTGGAACATTCGTCACCCTGTCACCATGTGTCTGAAATTAATTTGTCTGTGGCTGTACACAGCAAAGGTCTGTCTGGTTCATTAGCCTGTTGTTTGTCATATTTGCCCTCCCAGGTTATTTCCTGCGACCAGAATCTAAACAGATGTTGTGAGCTGATCGAACTAACCGCCAAGATCCAGGGCCAATTGTTTGCCATCCTCAACCTCACAGCTGCTGAAGGTAAGCATATGCATTTACACTTTCACTTCCAAAGCATTAAACAGGTTTTAATCCCTCATGAATTTCTCAACACACGCTCTGTTTTTAATTCATGAAAAAGGTGGGCACTATGCTGGAGTGGACACCCTCAAAACACGCCTGCTGCCGTGGCTTGGGACCTGTTTTTCAATGGCGAGGCCCTCTGTCACTGACGACACCAGTCTACAGCTCATCCAGGTGACATCTTGTCTTCATGACACTGAATATTTCACTAATCCACCGAAATTAATTTGATCTACGCCACAGACAAAAATGCAAAAGTGTATCAGAGCCACACTATGAAAAAAAATCTTTGATTTGATTGAGAAAAAAAGTCATTATTAAAACAAGAATAAAGTCGTACTACTTCAAGAAAAAAGTCCTAATATTAAACAAATAAAGGCATCATTTTTACAGGGCAAAAAATGATGTAACATTAAATAACTAAAGTCACAATTTCATGAGAAAAAAGTAGTAATAACTGTGAATAACTGGGAAAATGTTGTAATATTAGAAGAAAGTTAGTAAAGTAATTCAATAAGAATAAAGTCATACTATTTCAAGAATAAAAGCCATGATATTATGCAAATAAACTTTTAAGTCTATGGGGCAAAAATAACGTAACATTACATGAATAAAGTCATAATTCTGTGTGAAAAAGTAGCAATAATACAGGAATAAACTCTTAATTTTACAGGGGAAAATGTCGTAATATTATTAGAACAAAGTCATTTAAAAAGAATAAAGTCATATGATTTTAAGAAAAAAGTCTTAATATTAGGTGAATAAAGGTGAAACTTCTGCACTACATTTATCGTACAAAAAAACCCCAAACACATATTTTCAGCCAATTTAAATAATTTTCCTCTATTATGGCCATCTGGTGTTGTGGTTACTGTGCAACATTTGTACTGTATCATCATCTGTTATTATCAGGATTCAGCGGAGAAGGACATGAGGATCAGGGAGCTCTCTGCCTCCCATGAGAGTGACATGCTGCAGATGGACACTCGGCTGTGCTCCACTCGCCTGCAGTTGGACTCTGTCAGAGCAGAGTGAGTATAAGAGATATAAGACGATGGACTGCAGCCAGCTCATGTTGTAGTTTGGATAAATGAAAAATTCTACAATATGGATACAACTCCATGGATGAGGGAATGTATAGAAATGTCTATTATATCTATTAATACCCTCTCACGTTGCAGTCTGAATTATATGCACTGTAATACATGAAACCCACTATTAAAATAGCTGATTTTTGTTTTCAGATTGGTCAATGCTCAGAAGGAACTGGACGAGACAAAGAGCAAATCAGCAACCACTCTGCTGGCCACTGAAGATGAAATACTGCAGCTGAAAGCAGAGTGGGTTACACAGTCAAATAGTGCTGGAATATATATTCATCCGCAAAAGCAAAGCACAGTATGTTGTTCCCTGTTGATGTGAAGCGTGTCTGTGTTTCAGTTTGCGATCTGCACATGAGCAGGTGGAGATGTATAAGAGGAAGCTGGAGACTTTTGACTACGACTATGAGCGGCAGATTCGCTTGCTGAGAGATGAAGTGTCCACTCTGAGCACAGAGAAGGCCATGCTGCAGGAGAGGTAAACCAGCACCCATAATACAGACACACAAATATCATATAGAGACTGAATCACTGTGATGTAGCACTAATAAATACAATCACTTCCAGGTAGACATCTATCAATTTCAATTGCAGAGATATGTAAAATTGACAACCTTGTTACCTCCGCCAAGGAGGTTATGTTTTCGCCGGCGTTGGTCTGTTTGTCTGCAAAATAACTCGAAAAGTTCTGAACGGATTTTGATGAAAGGTTGATAATGGGACAAGGAACAGATGATACAATTTTGGTGGTGATCGGTTGAAGCGAAGCGGATAAAATAATAAAATGGCGGGAAATCCGAGGTGCTTGGCAGAGGTCTGCGCTCTCCGAGTGCTCTAGTTAATTTCTGTTGTCATTTTCAGCTGTAACTGTAAAATTTAAAGATGCATAGTTAAACACGGTGGTCCAACTTATCTGGCGGTTCTGCTATGCCGTTTTTGTGTTCCTGTGTTGCTTTGCTAGTGTCTTTGATGAACCAAATCTACCAGCACGGAAGCCAAACAACATACTGCTGACAGGGGTCGCCGCAAAACATACTTAAGCCACCTAAAAAGACCCACCTAACAAAATCAATATCAGTCTAGAGCCAAAAACTAACCAGTTGAGGCAACGTGTGCTCAGTGCCATTTAATTTTATGTACGTGACACAGAGGTTTTCTACCTGGAAGTTTTTGTAAACAAACATTGTGATTTGGTCCATACACACACAGATTTTGCTGGATGTCTCAAATTATGTCTGTCTCTCCGTCTCTTTCAGGTTGGTGAGGAGTCGCTCTCCCAGCCCCTTGCCAAGGCCCAGTTGCTCGTCTAGCCCCATGAGAAGCGAGTCGCCCACCAGAGCTCAGCTCACTAACTCCTCCCGCTACGCACGTCTTGTATCGCGCTTCAGTGATCTGTACGCTGTGGAGCGGCTGGAAGCCCAGACCATGCTTCGACGCCACATTGTTGACTTAGAGATGGTCCAGAAAATCATCTTCATTGCTGTGGCGGTATGACTCCAGTAGTACCCTAGTTGATTGATTTAATCAGGGCTATATAGTCCGCTGGCACGTGAAGCAATTGACTTTAAAATGTCATTTTCATGTTCTCATGTCTCAGGAATCCTTCAAGACAGCGAAACTGGCTTACCGTCAGTTCAAGCTGCGTGTGAGAAAGACGTTGTCTTCATCCCACTTTGGACCAGAAAGTCTGGAGGATGCAGCTGTGGATTACATTGTCAGAAACCTGGACCTCTATGACGTTCGGGCCAGCGTCAATGTAGGATTAAATTATTCTCTCCTGTGTCCTCTGCAGGATTTACAAACACATTAGCTTGATACTGATAAGGGCAGTGCATCTGTCTGTGTGTTTCCTCTCCACAGGATGTGATCAACGCCATGAATGTGAACCCTCGGATCTCGTTCCCACCAGAGGTGGATTTTGCTCTTATCTCTACCTTGATCAGGGAGACATGCAGGGTGGCCTTTGCCATGCAGACACTGGACCCCCCGCTTGACTTGGCCTTTGCCAGTGATGGAGAACTTTACAACGACAGCAAGTCAGTCCTCTGTACAGTCCTTTGTCTGAATTCTGTGTTTTTCCTGTTTGTTGTGATACAGATTACAGCACTGATCCCCAGCATCCACGGCCATATGTGGGTTTATATGTAGCAACGACATTATGCAGAAATCCATGTTTTTCGGATTTGAATACACCAGGAACACGACTGCAAAACTAAAGAATGACATAAAAACCTCAAATAAATAAATAGATAATGGGGCTGCCCTTTACTGTATGATGCTAGTACATTTCCAAACAATTACTGTAAAACATCACTCTATGAAGCGCAGCAGTTCAACTTTTTTGCTGTCTCTACCAGCAGATGTCACCCTCAACACTTAGAGGTCACCCTCACACACATTCTCACAGCTCTTCCTCACGCTTTCCTCTGCCTCTGTCTGACAGGTATCGTCGCAGCTATGATTCAGACTTCACTGCTCCTCTGGTGATGTACCACGTGTGGCCGGCCTTGGTGGAAGGAGATGCTGTGGTAGTGAAGGGCGAGGCTGTGACCAGGAGGGGTGCTCTGGTACTGACTGTATAGTATTTCAAACACGTCAGTTAATCTAAGTGTACTCTGGAGCAATGGTTCCCAACCTGAAGACTCTTGACTAAGTGACATATTTTATGGATATATCATATTATAGCCAATGCATAACAATAAGAGTACAGAGCAACTGATAACCTTGATAATTAACCCAAATAATGAACACAATAACTGCAGGAAGTTTGTGTGAAACAAGCGATTTGGATATATTTTGAGCAGATTATTACACATATTGCATCAAACATGACTTTTCCTGATAGTCTTTGGAATTTTTAAACAATTTTCTGTCTGTATTATGTTTTTTTAAACAATCATACATACTTAAGAGGCTTCTTTTTATTCTCCCTGACACTGGGCCATTGTTCTATTAGCTCCGGCTGTTTTATGTGCACACTATTCTCATGTAGATTGAGGCTGTTAAGCAGCCTCTGTGAATTTAGCTTGTGTTCAGGTCTTCACTGTGCCCTTTTCCTGTGAGCTTTTTTTTTTTTTTTTTTTTTTTTAAAGTTCATATCTTGAATAATAATCTCAATTTTAAAAATTTAGTTTTCTTTGCAGAAATTAAGGAAATCTTGAGATATATGTATGCAGCCTCTATACAAAAACTGTACACCCCTTAAAATCAAGAGAGCCTCGCAACCACCTGTGAAGCTTTGACATCCCCTAGTGGAGGCCAAGAGGTTGGGAACCAGTGCTCTGGAGAATAATGCAAGTCCATGGAAAGGCTCATGTGTTTGCTGGTGTCTGTTTTTGCAGTGGAGCAGAAGCCGGAGCAGAAGTGCCAGCCCCGTGCGCTCTCGCTCTCTCAGCCCAACTCGCACTCTTGTAAGTCTCCATAATATTTGACAGTGCAACCAAACACACAGAGAGACAGGCACCACTTGTTGAACTTAACCTTGCTCAGCTATTCATGTAATTCAGATTAATTTCAAACTCAGATGTATCGCTCTTTCCACTTAACATGCATGCACACCCATGGCCTGAAGGGTATGTGCTCAAAAAACTCGGCTTTATTTATCTGGATTTGTTTTAATCTTACACAATAGTTGCAAATATCTTTAACAATAATGTATCTTTTTTTTAGGCATTTAACCGCAATAGAAGTCGGTCTCCTGAACGTCTTACAGCGAGCCACCTGTGATCTCTGGCCTTACACTGATCCTGGATGTCAGTGAAATTAAATTTCAGTTGACTTCATCTGTGATGTTACTCTTATGCTTCCACCAAATAAAGCAATAAAATCCTGAGATACTGTACCACCCAAAGGCTGCTCCGAGTTTACATGATTGGAGGGCAGTTTGATGGGACATTGGCAGGAACTAGAGGTCAGTATATTTTAGATAAAGCATAAATAGCCTGGCAGCTAACTAGACAGTTGTCTTAGTTTACTATATTTACTCTGAGATAGATAATACTAACAGTGTTTTAGTGATCATCGGAAACTTTTAAGTGCTTTATTCAGGGGACAATTAGACCTGCGCAGTAGCACTTTCTCAGTCTGACAAGAAAACATATTCAACTTTACTCCTCTCTTTACTTTTTACCAAAAGTCAGTAGAACTCTTTCAGCGTATTGTACGACATACAATATGGTGCTAATGATCAGTGCTAATTTAAACTCCTCCAGTACTTGAGTGACTGATATTGGTCAGTTTGTTTTTAGTGTCAGTGGTTGCTGTGTTTTTGTAATTTCATTTTTTATTTTTTGGTGCTGTTGTTTTATATTTTGGGCATTTCTTTGAGATAAAGTAACGTTTACGAACATTTCACGTGACAAAACATGTTTAAGACCTGAATAAGTGGAGATGATTTTGCTTTTTAAGTCTGAAATATGTTTTAAGTGAGATTTTTCCAAATAGTAGTGTAGTTACTGTGCACTACAGAAGGACGAGTTGCTAGTAATTTTGGGAGAGAAATGTCTGTATGAATTCAACATGACAATTCTATTTATTATATATTTTTTCAGCTACAACCTGTGTACTGTACATCATAGCTTACATAATCATATCTGGTACTACTGTACTTAATTTGCCCTTAAATGGCTTGAATTTATGAGATATAGTCGATACTGTAGGATGAATTTATGTTGATTTCCCTATGATTTGATTTGTGTTGTGTGATGAATATATTTGTGAACTGTGCCTTTTATGATTGCCTTTTTAAAAGAATAAATGATACATTTTTCTATTGACTATATATGACTTTTTTTTTTTCTTTGAGACACTGTTAGGAATGGCTGGTGTCATTACCAAAGAATTAAGCCAGAAATCTCTGTCATCCAAATTAAAGTCTAGATAAAGATATGAACTGATGTATATCTAATGTTTATAGACCAATTTAAATTGAACGCATGCAGGTGCACAATTAAAGCAAGCTCCTTTTATTTATTTTTTTTTAATGATGACTACTGTTCTCCCTTGTATTTTGGGATCTAAAAGGATTCCACTGTGGTTATTTTTCTCAATAATTCCCCTAATTTCCATCTTCTGACCTCAGAGTGTTCCTAGTACCCTGTTTTAACAATAGGTGGTGCTGCTACTCTATCATGAAACCGAGCCCAAGCGTTGAAAACAGTGCAGTGGTTGCAGGACAATGTCTCTGTTAGAGTTAGTCTTTCAAACATTTCACCCATCCAACATGTTGCTGCATACAAACCATCAAAAATATAACAAGACATCATTAGCAACACAAACCAAAAGATAGACATCTTTTACAGCATTACAGGTATTTCTGTACACTTTCAAATGATAAATATTTATGTGCAAAATGTCAAATAAATTGTACACTAAAAATAAATGCTACATGCCTAAAGTTGATCATGATAGAGGACTTTTTTAAAATATGTGAATAGCCATCTTAGTCACTGCGCATCAACCATGTGTGAGATTTACATTTGAATCAAATCCTCTAGGGACTCCCAACAGCAACATCCCAGTCGTGATGCCTTCATACATTGTTTTAGTATTCTCAGCCATCTAATTAGGTCTCTAGGCCTTGCCCAGTCCTGCACCCGCCTGCCTCACCAGGCAAGCCAATTATACTGCCAACTCTTCCAACCGTATCTAATATCTAAAATCAGACATTTGCTCCGCAGAGCAGAAACTGAGCTCCAGCAAACCTCCGTGACCTCGAGGTCCTTGAGAACAGCCTTAAAGGATTCATTTGCTGACCACTTCTGTCATCAGTAAAAGAGGCACAGGTCTTTTCTTGGTAATTTACTGCAGTCCATGGTCATTACGTAGAGAAGACGTTAAATGATTTAGTGGATTAGATGGAAATTGTACTCATCCACTTGTGATGATACTCAGTTGAATTATAAATTGTCTGGGCTGAGACTGATTTAAGATTACATGGCGGGTTTTGAGCATAACAGGATGCTGCACCAACTGTGATTTTGTGTCATGAACAAGTACCCTAAATACTAAGAACTGCATAGCTTTTAATCTTGTGCTTATACCCACAGAGTCTGAAAAATATGTGATGTGATTTCAGTGTCATTGCAGCGTAAACTCAAACCCCAAACTAACTTATGTGCCATTTCTCCTGAGGCAGACATCTAAATTTAAGCGTATCCTCACAAAAATACAAAATAACCCTTTGTTAAGCCGTGCATTAGCAATGCTGAGAGACTTGGAGAACATATTCGGAAAAGAAACGTGTAGAATATGCAGAAACCCATGTCATGGAAACTTCCGCCATGCCTCCTCATCACATTCCCACACAATGAGCTTCTTGTCTGATCTGCAGCGGTTCAGAGAGGTCCTGGCTCCTGGGACACAGGCCAGGTCCTGCTACCATGATACAACTGGGAGGGAGCCTGTAGACTGTCTCAGCTCAGTTTGTCCTTCTGTGAGCCTGGTGGGGGGTTATTTACTCAGGTGTGTTGTGGTCAACTGCGGTCACGGACAGAGTGACCGCGGACTGTGGATGGATGGGGATGAGAGAGGAAATCGAGAAGGGTCTCGCTCTGTGTTTTCTACGGACAGTTATGCAATAAATAGGGCTGCACGATATGCAAAAAAAAAAAAAAAGATATTGGTGGATTATTTGGTGGATATTGCGATTTAAATATTGTACTAATATTTCGATTAATTCTGCAGCTCGAGCACAAAAGCCGTGTCATGACACTTAAGCTCACCACAAAGTATTTTCAGTTGATAGAGACATCCAGATTCAGCTGTCTTCTTGTAGCAAAAGGATGAAATCACCAAGGTATCAGCAGGTGCCAGAACTTAAATCTAAATCCATTGCCCAAAGCAGAGAGACAGCAGTAGCTGGAACTCACCCTAAACAGACTCAAGAGCTGCAAATCCACCTAAAGTTTCCAGATTTGGTGGCAAAAGCCTGATTCAACACTACTGGACCGCGTGATGTTTCCTCTGGATGCTGTTAATGTGCTCAGTGCTGGCAAGAGTTGAGTTTCTGGAGCTTGAGCGTGATAAGTACCCGCCCTGATCCCACAGCCAGACCATAGGGGGAATATTAATGGGGCTGTATATCACAGAACATGATGACATGGTTATGGGTGACCAAGCTGCAGTGCATAAACCAAAGGCAATATTAAAATAGAGAGGGAATGGAGAAAATCAAGGCAGATGACACAAAAACACAGATGGGGCAGGTGAGAATGCCCTCAGTGTCATTCTTTGCAAACAACCCCTTTACATGAATGCTTGTTATCAGTCACCCTTGGCTGTGATTGTCGATCTTTCCTCTGATGGAGTCACAATTCAACAGAGGAGTCAATGAGCCACTGCAGGTCGACAAGGCCTCTGTATCTCCAAGAGAGGCAGTGCAGCCTGTGGCCCAGAGAGGCCGTTAAACACATCTGGAATGGAGCAGGATGCAGGTTTTGCACAGGAGGACCTCACGATTTATGACAGGAGGGACAAAACAGGGGTAGGGAGAAGACAGTGCACTCATGACTGTAGCTTCATACATCAGCACAATGTTGTGTGTGACTGATTGTAAGTGCACCACACGGACAACCCGACCCCACCCTCTATATTCCCATTCTCAGCCGTGCAGGAACACCCAAGGGCGATTTCCTTGGCACCGACGAGCATGTGAGGTCATGTGGCTGCAGGCATCAGCCCAATGGGTGCCGGGGAGCAAACAGGCGTGACTGCTGATCTTCTCGTTTCCAGTGAGATCAGACATCAAGTGACCAAATCCTCTGCCAGAGATACCACGGATAAATACTTACTTCCCTTCTCTATGACGACTATCATATCAAATAAAGAAAAACGACTTCGAATTTGGACTCTCTTTTTCCCAGTGCAGACATTAGTCCAGACTGTTTCCTCTTCCTGCTCTGTCATCAGTTGCACATCTGGGCTATCACAGGCAACGGCCGATTAAGAATATTTGTAAGTCTAATGATTTGATGTGCTCTCTTCAGAATAACCAGTTTCTTGAAATGATGGAAGCATGTGTTAAAGGGACAGTTCACCCTAAAATCAAAAATACATATTTTCCCTCTGACCTGTAGTGCTATTTATCAATCTAGATTGTTTTTCAAAATAGATTTTGAGTTGCAGAGTGTTAAAGATATCGGCCATCGAGATGTCTGCCTTCTCTCCAATATAATGGAACTAGATGGCACTCGGCCTGTGGTGCTCAAAGAGCCAAAAACATGCATTTGAAAAACTCAACAGCAATGTCTCTTTACAGAAATTATGACCCAGTTACTCAAGACATCCACGGGGCTTGTGGTGAGCAGTCTTATATAGGAACGGATGCATACATCTACTTGGTGATTGGAGGCTTCTGTAAGCATAAATGGCGTCCCTCTCAACTGAGCTGTAGTGTTTGCTAGCTCAGTGGTACTAGGTGAGCTATTTTTTTTAGTACTTATTTTGTAATGTGGAATAATAGAAAAGGCTTGATCAAGTGCTATTACTCAAAATGAGAATAACCTACTGTTGTGGACTATTCATCTCGGGAAGTACGTTATTATGACAAAACTTGAGCCATTTATTAGATATTTAAATTTTTACACGTTTATACATGTAATACACGTTTTTGCATTCGGCCGTTCCGTCTTTTTGCTTTTCAGAAGGAAGTACTGCCACACCGCTGACATTTTTTTTAACTATCCACACTGTTTTTCACCCGGTTGTTGTTATCATGTGACCTCCCCCTCCCGCTCTCCTCTCTTCTTCGTGTGTTACAATGAAGTGCTGGGTGGAAAAGCTAGAGTGGATTTGTGGAATAGAGTGCTTGTATCGCAGTGCTAGTATCGCACTTTTCCCCTGCAGTGCGATCCGATCCACATTTTTTGGCTGGATCGCAGCATATTTTCAGAAACTACATAAAATGTCAACCAATCTTTTTTTTGTTTTTTTTTAACCAAAAATAACTGTGCAAAAGTGGCTCTTACACTAGCAGTAGATTGGTGGTTGGTGGGTGTAGTTCAGCAGAAAGAAAATAGTTCCTACATCAAACTGCTCACAACAAGGTCTGTGGATTATCTTGAGTGATTGGGTCATGATTTCTGGAAAGAGACATTGCTGTTGAGTTTTTCAAATGTATTTTTTGATGCTTTGAGCACCACAACTGCCATTCAGTCAGAAAAGAAGGCAGACATTGCTACAGCCGATACCTCCAACACCTGCAACTCACATCAAAACAATCTAGACTGATACTAGCACTACAGGTAAGACAAAAAATAAGTATTTCTTTAATTTGGGGGTGAACTGTCCCTTTAATGAGCTTGCGATGTCCTGACATCAACAGACACTGTAAGACTAAATGATAACTTGAAGTGCAGAAAACATCCAACTCTGTTCACATGGTAAAATTTTACTCATTAAATCAGCAGAGGTGTTGTCTAACGAGCAGCCCAGACCTGGCTGGTAATCACGTGCCCTGCCTTTCATGATTTTAAAAGAGCAGCGACACAAAAGCAGATCTCAGGGTGAGGTGATTTGGTTCATGATTTTCCACAGAATTGTTTTTAACACATCATTAAAGCCTCAGAGGCAGTCATGACCTTTTCTCTTTTTTGTCAAGGAGGGGGCGAGATCAACTAGATGTCAATGGGATTGAAGGCTGCGCTCTGCTCAGTGGAGAGAAATCTATTTACATTTCAGATGGAAACATCTTACAGCTGCTAAGTAGAGACGTCAATCTGTGCTTTAATTACACCTTTTGCTTTGTCAGGAGGCGCACTGCAGTGAACTTGTCCTCAAAACAGAGCCCTGCATGGATGCTGGAATGCTCCATGTAAAAACACATCTGGATGATGTGATTAATGTGAATAACAGCCATCCATTTACATTACAGAGTAGCACTGGCAGGGCAGAGTGCCGTGGATGCAGGTGTGAGTTTCGAAGGTTACTGCTCCGCTGGGGCTTGTTACACTTAGCTTAGATTTGATACTCTCACGGAAAACAGGCGCTCAAACCTGGCGCCAATCTCGTGTGTGACTGGCCTCAGCACTGAACACCCCCACCCTGAACAGAGATGGTGGAAAGGAACATTAGAGGGAGAAAGACAGAAAAAAAGAAAGATCTGGTAGATTCGAGAGCTGGAATAACAACAGCCTTACAGAGAACATGTCCAACTATTAAATATGTGGAAACTTTCTTGTGGTTGTGGTTTGACCTCCGCGGGCGCTGAGTCTTTACAACTTCACTCACACTGACTGAACATGCCGCCATGTCTTTGGATGTGTCTGTCTCTGCTTGCCTTTTTCTGCTTCTCATGGACATATGCGAGGAGGTGAAAATGTCGTTCAGTGAAAGCAGACAAAGAAGAATACTATTCTGCAAACACATTTTCAAGAACAGAAAAACTGAAGAGGTTGTTTAAACGGGACACACCAAAGAATGTGACAACATTTTGATTGAAAATTACTTGTTTGCGCTTAATTATGGATGATCAAATGTGTATAGGGTTTACATCTAACTTTTTTACCTTAGGACTTGCAGAAATGTGTCTACTAACATATTTCTTATCAACAGTGATGTTGTTTCACCACTAGATGGCAGTTCAACACTGTAATTTACTTCAGTGTCTCCAAGGTCCACACATAGAATACACAGTGGTGGACGAAGCACTTAAAATCTTTTCTTCAGCAGTAACAAATATATTTCATTATGAATGAAAGCATTGCATTCAAGGTTTTAAAATAAACGCACACAAATTCTATCAATGACATAAAGTATAAAAACTAAAACTATTTGCAGAATTACCTCATTTAGATACATATTATTGGATTAATCTCACAGATGCATTAACATATAACCATGTAAATACTTTATATAATGTTCAGGATACTCCACCTGCTTTGCCTGGGGGCCTCTTGTGCAAAGTGACAGGGAGCCAGGGGCCAGTTAATAAACAAATATGAATGATATTTATCAGTATATATGATAAATTAGTTTATTCATTTATCTGTGAGCACTTGTTTTGTACCCTGTTAAAGGTTGCAGGGGGGCTGGAGCCTATCCCAGCTGACACTGGGCAAGAGGTGGGTCGCACCCTGGACAGGTTGCCAGACAATCACAGGGCTGACACATAAGACAGATAACCATTACTGCTCACATTCACACCTGCAGGCAATTTAGAGTCAACAATTAACCTAACATGCATGTCTTTGGACTGTGGGAGGAAGCTAAAGCACCTGGAGAAAACCCACACTGGCACAAGGAGAACATGCAAATTCCTCGAGAAGGGCCCCAGCCAGCATCCGGGTTTGAACCCAGAACCCTCTTGATGTGAGTCTATAGTGCCAACAAGCTCTAATTTGATGCTTTTTTTATGCACTCTGGCACCTTATTTACATTGAGTACCAAAAAAATCCCAATGTGAATTAATTTATTTTTATTCTGAATTACAAAATGGTTGCTGGGCCACTCAGAAGGGATGCCTGATATTGGATTTTTTGCCCGATATCTGATATGCTGATTTGACCGATAACTGATAACATTCTTTTTTTTCCCTACCTAATTTTAGTCATCATCATTATATCATGCATGCATACTCTTATCATGATGGCCCACCAGCAGATGGAGACATAAAATACAATATAATATTTTTCAATGCAGGTAATATCTATTCATTGTGCAAAATAAGAAAAAGTTGTTGGCCGATTCCAATATTTAATTTTAAAGCCGATATTGGCCGATACCAATGACATACCAATATTTTTGTGCATCCCTACCACCCAGCACCCTATTGCTGGCCAGATTTAGCCTGTTAGGCCGTATGTTAAGTATCACTTCTCTTTAGTGACCAGTAACTACAGCTGTCAGATGAATGTAGTGTAGTAAAAAGTACAATGTATGACTCTGAAATGTAACGAAGTAGACGTAAAAGTGCCTTAAATTGCATTCAAGTACAATGCTTGGGTATTTTCCACCACTGGAAATGCAACGTTTACAGTGAGCACCACTTGTTGAAAAAGCATGTCTTCTCACTTTTTATGGCGAACATCTCAGTTATTGTGATCTTGCTAGTTGTACTGGTGGGACAAACATTTCCCTGCTGATCTCCTGTGATATATGCATGTCTGTCTGCCCAGGGCCCCTGAACCAACGCTCGACTGTGTGGAGATGTTCAGTGCTTCTGTACTAACATATGCTTCTCCGTATTGCCAAACAGTCAATTCCCAAGAGGGGGCACATAGATAAAAAAAAAATTTCTAGGACAGAGGTGTAAAAAAACAAAGGAGATGCAGAGAGAACGAGGCAAGGCTGTGGTAGCTCCTTCAAACCAAAAGTTATGGTCATCAGTAGCCAAAGCTGATTTAGTTGTATAGGAAAGTAATGGGAAATATTCAAGGGGAAAATACTGTGGAAAAAATTCTTTCTGTGTCCATTGAAAAAAATAAATAAGTATTAGGCAGTTGAAGGTCAGTTAATTTCCATGTCTTGTCTTCATGTTTCTAAATCTAAAAGGCAAGAGCTTAAGAAGTAAGACAATATTTCAGAATCAGGAAAAACACCACACTCTCTGAGCCAGTATGTAGCTAACATATGTTTTTGAGTTTTGGGCTGTAAAGACAAAGTGACAATATACAACGTGGACTTTGTTTTGTGTCCTCAGGAGTCTGAACACGAAAATTGTGTGTGGGAGGAAAAGAAATACTTAAAATGAGTCATAACTGGAATGTTTAAGGTCTTATTCTTACACCTGAGCAGAAATCATTCAAAACATTCTCTCATCTCCACTCTGAGCAATCCTCTGATTGTCTCTCTTTTGTTTTCAAAAGGCACTCAATCATGTGCAGTGGGAGATCAACGAATGTGATAATAAGGACACTGACTCATGTCAGTACAAACTAACACGTGTTGCCAGCCAGAGAAAATGCTTTGCAACAGTAAACAGCATCACCATGACACAGCCCTGTCTCTCTTTACTTGTCATTATCAAAAGCAGTCACTTGTCTAATAAAGAACGCTTTCAAGGTCTCAGCTAGTTGGCTGCTCTCAGATCATTCAATGTCTTCAATATGTCTATTACAGCTTGTACGATCGGAATACATCTGTTAAAAATTATCACTAAGTTAGATTTTGTTTTATAAACCAAGGAGCTTCAGTCGATGGTTTCTACCTTTACAGCTGACACAGTTTCAGCTCTGGAAATGATACAAAATACCGCGTGAAAGGTGCAAGATTTCTTTGTCGATGGTATGGAACTGTAAATAACAGTCATCCACGTACAAGTGACAATTTGAGGAACAACTCAATCAAGAATGTTCATATTAACAGTAAAAAGCAGTGGTCTCAGAATTGAACCTTGGGGACAGTCTGGGAAAGTCACGATAACTGCAATATTGCATTACAGCACTATTGACAAGCCAACCACAGGGGACGGTAGACAACTGTAACAACCACTATATTATAGTTTTTTCCTATTTCTCATGGGAGTGCTGGATATTTACACTCTGCTTCAAATGCCAGCAGCGTGACAAAGCATTGGGTGTCTACTCTGTGCCAAGAACGGATTGGTAAAATGCCGCGGCTGCTTGTTAATGCCACTTTTTATCCAGCTGTCCAATCACAGTGGGGAAGAGGCAGGACATATAGAACTAAGACCAACCATCCCATTGCTGAAAAACAACAATGGAGGAGTTATTAATACTGAATCCCCACAGACCGGCGGGCCTGTCTACTCTGTCTACGTGCTCCAGCCTTTCCTTCATCCTGAGCAGGTACTCTACATTCAACAGTTTTACTTCCACAGATATTCTGTATCATAGCAACCAGATGCAATCGCAGCATCTTTTTTTATAATTATAATAAATGAAGTAATTTGCAAAACAGCTAATCTTAAACTCCACATGTATTGGAAAAACACAAGTAATTCAAAGGTAACTACATAAACAAACAATGTGTCAGAGCTGATGAGTAGATTCCCTGTTATGCTTGCGGTTTCTCATGGTACTGTAGAGCCAATATTCCCATAAGACCATGCCACTGTTTTGGTCAACTAAATCTTAAGAGTCCTCTGCTTAGTTTCTCCCACAGAGCAACACGTCACTTTCCCTACAAGTCTGACTCACTGACGTAACATACAGTAAAACTTAAGAGAGCTGAAGTTCTCAGGAAGGCCTTGTCTGTTTTTTACAGCGACTATTTCATAAATCTAAAACTGAGCTAAGGGCGTTGTTTATTGATGTTTGTTCAGCTCTTGACTCTGTGGATTCTTTTTGATGAAAACTGAGACTTCCCTGGTATCAGATGGCAGATTGCCAGAAAAATAAGACTGCTGGCACTTCATCCAGCTGTTCTGAGGCAAACTAGACAATAAGACTGAAGTATCTCACGTGTTAATACATTTGAATTCCAAAAAATAATTACCCAAATGTCCCATATCATCCTACAGATGACCAAAACAATCAGACTATTGCGCACAAACCTTGTGCATGGCTTTACGTGACTTAATGTGTATTATGTTGAAGCAAAGATGCTTGCATAAAGAGGACACTGGTCCCTGACACAAGACATCATCTTGTTTACCAACACAGTCCCCATTCTGAGCATCACATCTCCTTCTTAGTATCACAGAGAAAAGCAGAAAGGGCTCTCAAATCTCAGCCTGCTGTTGACACACTTTCATCAACAAACAGTCAGTTAGGTGATGGTTTGAAAACTAGATCAAGGAAAACGGTGTTCAGTGTGTGTGTGGGTTAGGAGGGCATCTGGGTAATGTTCCAGTTATGACTACATGAAATCAGATACCTGCAAATCACAACGTCAACTATAATAAAGACATTCGTTTGAATATTGCACAACTGCTGCAGGCTGAAGTTTTGGGGTAGCTTAAGTCTGAAATTTAAGATTACATCTGCTTGGTGTGTTTAACATCAGTGCTGATGTCATGAAATGGCTTTTGGGGTGTTTCTGAAGGCTTGTGGACAGAAAAGGGAATCACAGTAACACCAGTGCAGACTGGTTGTCTACATTTGGCATGGAAGTCCAGAGGGACTGACTGGAAGTTACTGAGCCCTCCTCCCTGTGGGGACTTTGCAAAGGAATTTACATCAAAACTCTATTTTTAATGAGGGAGAAACAGCTGACTTATTTTGGTCTTTTTCCGATTCACACCAAAATAGCCGTGACTCAAGGACTGACGATGATGTTAAGTGGTTTTGTTTGGTAAAACATTGTATACACCCTAATTTCTTTGGAGCTGAGTTGCAGATAAAGGTGGATACTGTAATCTCCTTTAACTGTTAAACTGTTTTATTTCAGCGCAAGCTATAAGATATATCAGTCTGGTCCAGTTACATACAAGACAAAGAATTATGATGATATGAAAGTAGAATTACCAACTCATGGTTCGCCTCAACAAACCAGTGAAGTTACAGTTTACATCCATGTCTGTCCGGACTCATCTGTAACCATGACAGCTGACAATGCTTCAAATATGGATGTTGCTGCAAAGACACTACATGTTCTGAAACATGGATGCTTCACACACACATTCAACCCAGCAGCACAGAAGATACACAATCAGCACAGGTTCATGGTGGTCACGCAAGATTAGTGTCACCAATTCAGTATCAGAAGTTACAGAGTTATGGTGTTGAATAATGGCCAGAAAGGTGTTTTTGCAGAACATTATGATGTCACAGTGACGTTAACCTTTGACCTTTTGGATTAGGGATGGGCATCAATTTTCGATTATCGATGATTGATTGTTAAGGCTTTTGATCGATCACAAATAATTTTGATCGATAGTCGCAGTGTTTACCCTACAATGCCTGGCATAGGTCCAGCGAGCTGCCGTGCCAACGAGACCCCCCGCCCGGCGAGCACGGCGGCTCGATGGGCCTACAAGACCCCTGCCGGACCTATGCCAGGCAAAAAATCAGAAACAGACGGAAGCTCTCATCGCTCTCCAAAGCCTCGGCGGCACTGCACTCTTTTGTTTTCTCTCTTTTGAAATACACGCTTATCAATTAATCGATAATTGATCGTTAATTTTTTTGATGATTGAATAATGAATTTTGAACGTTTGCCCATCCCTGTTTTGGATACAATAATGTCAACATTGCATTATCTGATCCTATTTGTCATTTCTGTAAAATTTGGTCAAAATTCTGATCAGCTGTTTCTTAAGTTCAAGTGGACATTTGTGCCAAATTTGAAGAACCTCCCTCAAGGTGTTCTTGAGATATTGCGTTGATGAGAATGGGACATGCGTACTTACATACAGACGACCTGAAAACGGAGGTCCCAAGAGTGGAAGCATAAAAAAATGATACAAAAAACAAGACAACTGGAAATTAAACAATCATAGATGCTGCACAACTAAATAAAGATAAACCTAGGGCTGCCCCCGACTAATAATTTTCCTAGTCGACCAATATTCAGGTCATTTAGGGCCATTAGTGGACTAGTCGCCCGCATGTTTACAACAGTAATTCAATTATCAAATAATATATTTTGGGCGGGGCATCACAATGGTTTGAGTTGAAGGTGTACATATCACTTTGGGTTCGTCCTTCACCTTCTCAAAATGATCCCACACTTTGTGGAATGTGGAATAACCGCAGGTACCAGCCCTGGAAATTAACCTGACTCCTGTCTGACTGCTGAGTGTGGACACTTCCTGTGTCTGTCCTTTTTAATGAAACCCCCACATGGTCCAGTCATATAGGTTTGGATTTATTTTGACAAGGAGCAGCTCCTAATTGAGTTTCAAGGTTTTTTTTTCCTGCAACTAAGCAACCAGTGAAATCTTGCCGACTCATGACCTTTCTGGTCAACTAACGTTTGGTCAACTATTAAGAGGCAGCCCTGGATAAAGTCATGATAAAACTACAGATTTGTAAAAGTGAAATTATGAAGCTGAGTTTTCAAACTGGGACTGAAAACTATATATATATCAATACACTGAAAAGAGGCAACAGATTTTTCTGTGTTAAAGAGAAAGCTGAACACATTTCCACAGTATTAAAAGAAAAGAAAGGTAAAAAGAGAGAGGAAGCAGCTTTATGAATTTAATAAAACACTGTAGCTCCTGGCTCATAAAAATGCAAATTGGCCTATTTTAAAGCAAAACTACTGGAGTATTAATGTGTCTGCAAATGTTTTTCTTTAGAGGACCTCTGTGTCCTCAGGGAAAGAACAATAATGAAGAGATTGCTCTGATTTGAAAGACTGATGGTTACTTTGTTTTCCAGAGATGCCCTTGTTCAAAAATAGAACTGACAACAAATTTAGACACTGTCTCATTGTTGTTCATAAAGTTTTATGTTACATCACATCACTGACACGTATCATATCTATAGTTTCTGGGAAGAAGCTGAAGGTCTCCCAGAATGTTGTGATAACCATGACACTGTCATTATTTTGCTACAAATTGTGTGTGTCCCTGGGTGTGTTTGAGTGTGGGTGTGCGTTTATTCTTCTGAACAGCTCTCAGTGGGAGATGAAGTGTTTCTGAGAAGTGCCCGGGATCTTTCCATAGAAACAGAATGAGAGGTCAGTATCATGTTCATGACCACCTGTGGGTTTTCCCTGTGATTTCATTTCTGAATCTTACCACAGGTAATTACAGGAAAACAGAAACAACCTCAGCCACCCCTTGCCTTGTGTCTCAGATCATATTAAACAATGGTTTGATAACCACACTGGGAAACCCTGCGATCAGCTCAGTCCCACTCCAGCCACAAGTGTCTTCTTAATAATGTCAAACTATGATTGCCACTCATGCCTCACAGTGCTGGATATAAGTGGCATCTACAGGCAAAATCTGAGAGGCTAAAATATACTGAACTCCCTAAGTCGCTGTACAGCAGCAGCCTATATTAGCATTATATTTATATCTATATTAATATACTGACTATCACATGCATACAGCCTCCTGAATATGCTTTTGGGGGCATATGATGTTGAATTATCTTTCAGGAAAGACTGAAACTCCTGTTATTGTAGAAAACAATTAGGGATACATCATGTTTCCACTATTACTATCCAAATGTTCTGATATTCAATGACTTCATTTAAAAGGTTGTATGAGTCATATGAGGGTACATAAGTGCACAACAATAGCACTACAGTAAATACCACGAGGAACTGAGCACTCCCAGTAACGATCCTGCTAACAAAAAAAGATATTGATAATCTAAATAAAATATGGAGATTTGCTTAAAATAAAGGAGTCGCAGCTTTACATATATTCTCACTGTACACGCTTCAAACATGTGTGAATCAGCTACAGACGAAAGCACAGAAGGTCACTTGTTCCGCAATCCCCAATGTCCACATGTTCAGAAGTAATCTGACTGGATATTGACTTTTGGATCAGATCAAATCTTGAAAATCGGGTGTTCAAAAGAAAAAAAGAATTCTGAAATCGGATGAGATCACATAATCCAGTCTTGGGTTTGATCTGGATCAAAGCTTTATTGTGTGTTGTCCAAAACTTTATAGTGGATTGGAATACATTTTATCCAAAAATCAGGATTATCCTGACCCCAGCAGAACAGATTCAGGAACACAAAGTAATACAACTTTTAAATTGATGAAATATATATTCATCCATTCATTAATTTTCTGGAACTGCTTATCTTGGTACAGGGTTGCAGGCAGGCTGGAGTCTATCCCAGCTGTCATTGGGCAACAGGCCGGGTACACCCTGGACAGGTTGCCAAACTATTACAGGGCTCACACAGAGACAGACAACCATTCACACTCACATTCACACCTACAGGAAATTTACAGTCATCCATTAACCTGACGTGCATGTCTTTGGTTTGCAGGAAGAAGCCGGAGAGCCCACATATAACCCACGCCCACAAAGGGAGAACATGTAAACTCCACGCAGAAGGGCGTCAGCCAGGCAGTGGCTTTGAACCTGCAACTTTCTTGCTGTGTGGCAATAGTGCTTACTGTTAAAGTGATAGGGTAGACATTAGGGTACCAATTAAGCTTTTCAGTACAGTGAAGAAAAAAATAAAATAAAAAGTGATTCTGTCCCCATAAAATAATCTCTCAAATAGCTGTCATTATCAAACAAAAAATTGTTAATTCTAGCTTTCATCCATCACTTTATAATAATTAAAATTACACAGTCAAAAATAGTTTCTAACAATTGCATCTTCCATGCTGTTTTCTGTCTCCCCACACTGGCTTGTCTACCTGTTGTTCTTTCCATCGCTATCTAAATTTGACAATCTTGAAAAGTTTGTATCTGTATCAGGGTGATCCAATCCAATGTTGCTTTGAGAAATCAGTGCAAAAGTTAGATGGATGATCTGATCCTGGATAGTAAAACATAAGATTTCCAAATCCAGGTTATTCAGATCCGGATTACATTTTCTGAACAACTGGGCCCATGTGCCACTTACATTTAAATAAACAGTAAAGGTACCTGCTGTGCGATTCATGCGTAAAATTGCACAAAGTCTATTTAGTTGTGTGAAAAATATGACACTCTGAGAAAACATGTCTTTAGATACTTACGGTTGAAATATTTTACCTCATCCACACATAAACAGCTGTTGTCTGTAACTCCACTGTCTAAAACTGAAGAACTAACTGCCCCATGAATAAATGGTAAAGGTCAGTTCTCTTTGTTTTATGAAGTATTGTTAACATAATCAAAAGATGAATCTTTCAAAAAGCTTGAGGCAAAGAGAACTGATACAGATGAGGATATTTATAAAGCAGATAAGGAAACCGCTTGTTTAAAGGCCCAGACTCAATCTATAATTACAAAGTTAAGGTTGTAATACAAATGGTTTATGCAAACTTATTTTACACCGAGCAAGTTTAATTAAATATTCCACAGTATTCTAGATATTTGTGTGACGTGTAAAGAGGTAAAGACATTAAGTTTTATATTTCCTGTGCTGTCTGGGTGACAGCCTCCAGAGTTGCTCTTCGTCATCTTGTGTCTTTTATTACTGTGAACGTCAGTTGTTGTTACTGTATTTTGTGTTACTGTAACTGAAGCATTCTCTGGCACAAGAATTTCCTTCGAGCTAAATAAAGTTCTATTGAACTGAATGGAAGTGAGCCCCAGGGCAGACCCAGATCACGCTGGAGGGATTACAAATCTCATCTGGCCTGGGAATGCCTTGGGGTCCCCCAGGAGTAGCTGGAAAGTGTTCCTGGGGAGAGGGACGTCTTTGGTGCTTTGCTTGGCCTGCTGCCCCCGCAACCCAGCCCCAAATAAGCAGATAAAAAAGGATGGCTGGATGGATGAATAATTTATTTATTACGGGAGTTTGCAAAGCTACGGCAATTCTGGAAATGTGGGTGAATGTAGAAGTCTTACAGGAAAGGAAAGTCCTTTACGAGCCAAACTCTGTGTAATGGGAATATAGACTGAGAACTCTGCTGTGACTCTCCAGCAGTCACTGTTGACTGATTTGGACTTTTGCAAGCCAGAAGGGTACCTGCACTGTAATGGAAGAGCATGGCTATACCATCTACTGGTATGTGGACAAAGGACTGGCAGCCTGTCAAGCTTTGGAGAGAATAACTTACATTGCAAAAAGGAGAGACAGGAACTTTACCCACTTGTGGGTAATATATGGAGTTTTTGGAACGCTGAACAACAAAAATTACACACAGTTTACGCACATAGCATTGCTGCTACAACTGGCTGCAGATGTTTAACTAAAATCAATAGGATATCTTCACAAAATGGGTGAGTGTCACTTTACACACACACTTGTGTTGTGACTGGGGCAAAGGTCTGTGGGGTCTCATCAAACAAGCTATGAAAATGTCTTAGATGGTCCGAGCAAATGGAAACCAAGTGAGCACAATCTTTTGACAGCGTGAGTGGTATCCAGCACATAACGACCACTCTCACTAGACAACAATCACTACAACTGGAATGGCACCACTGACATGTTGACTGGGCTGAGCTTAACTACAACTGGTTTTAGCCGACGCGAAACTTGCTTAATGTGACAGATAATGCCAAAGTAACACACAACAGCTTCAATTAGTCCACAAAAGCATCCAGATGTGGCCTTGAAAACTCAAATACATCACGCATGGCGTCTAGTACACCCATTCTGTTTTTCAATATGGCGCCTTGCGAAGTGAAGCTCGTAGAAATATTATCGTCACTGTATTACAACTAACGTCTAACCTCCTTTGTTTTAATGGAACAACAAATCGATCAATAACATAACTGTTTTTACACAGCCATGGCGCAAAATAACTGTTTTTACTATCGGCTAACGCCTTTAGCTAATCCATCTCCACTTGGCTAGTACCGGTACAGCTAAACGTCTCACACACGAGCTTTGAGCAACCAATCAAAAGACGGGGTCAACCGGGGTCAAATTTTCGCTATCTTACTACAGTTCTTTATTTTTAAATATGAATCAAACTATTTTAATTAATTTCGGTGCGATTATTTCATTAAAAAAATAATTTAAAAAAACAAATAAATAAAAAAGGAAAATTTTTGGAGCCTTTTTGGGAGGGTCGAGCTCGAGCGCCCCCCTGCGGTCCCTTAACGCCAACGTGCCTGACTCAAACAGGAGTAGGCTTTTCCACAACACACCGCGGTCACTCTGACTATTACATTCATAAATATGCATGAAAATGATTATATTACCACGCAAAGTGTCCTTCAAGTTGTTGTATTTGTAATTGGAAAATATATCATGTAAAACCTTTACAAAAACTACCGAGAACACTTATTAAAAATAGGATTTTAGCCTATCCACACAGAAAATACACCCTAATGATTAGAATCCTTCAGATTTGTTGTTCCTTTCTTTACAAAAAATGTGACTTTGTTTTCAGTTTAGACATAAAGTACCATTTTCTCATTGGAAATATCAGTTGAAATTGTGGTCATGTCCCTTGGTTTTCACTCAGTCCTGACCACTGAATTTGAGGATATTACATGAGTCACATAATCAACAGGAAGTAGCTTCATTTCATGCCTTGGGGATTCCAATCTCAACAAACAGTCCTTTTACCTAAATTGTTTCTTAGAAGTTATTATGTTGTTTTTCCAAAGATAGTTTTGGTAAACCACTTGAAGGTTAGCATCCATGCCATTTGGCTACATTTCACTGATTTGATAATACTATGCTAAAAACTCAGTCCTGTTATTTTCAGTCCTGTTTATCACATAAATCATAAATTGAGAAACCTATTGAAAAAATAAATAGCATGGCCTAGAGTGACCATTACATCTTTTGAATAGTTGCACATGTTTGTTATCAGACACAGTGCTGCAAAAAAGATTAACAAATGAAGTTTTAAAATGCAGATGGCACCGATTCAGCGGAATGTTCCTCCTCATGACTCATGAGCGCTCAGTGTACTTGTTGTTCTGCTTAATGTCTTCATCACTACCATGCTTCTTCAGCTTCTCACTGAGAGCAGTGTTTTGACAGACAGTTAGGCTTATGAGAAGCGATCCAAGTACCTGCCATGGTTACTTATTGCTTTCATCTCCCCCTTGTTTTTGTTGTTCACAGAAAAAAAATCAAGATAATCTATTATCTTGATGAAAATGTCTTTACTCTGAGATCCAAAAGCAAGAGGAGCATCAGGCTCTGCTGTCTAAAAAGATGTACTTTATGGTTTGCCTTATGGCTTGATAAAATGTTGCAGCAAACAGCGACATAATAAAGAGGCCTGGATGGTTATCCAGGAATGTGATGCTCTTTATGACCATCCTGTAGCGGAGGAAACATACTCATGTGACACAGTAGGTAGCGCTTGCCACACAGCCCATATATGTACAACTAGGAAATGGGTTATACCAAATACTCACACTTAAACAAGCCCCACACATGCATTTACCTAAGAAACACAAATAGAAGGTGGCTGCTGAGAAAGGTAAACATACGGGTTAATATAGTTGAGATGCAAATTGACACTATAATATTATTTTATAACAGACGAATCAATACATCATTCAAATCTTCAAATCCTTTGGTGCGTTACAGAGGTGAGTGTCTGTATGTTCCTCAAGCACAACACAAATGACTCAGCACATGAATGCTCTGATAGTCTGCTGTGTTTCCTCGATGTCTGCAGCCTCAGTGAGAGCAGGCCGAGAGCTACAGTACAAAACACAGGGGAAGAGGAGAGAAAGGGTGGAAGTATCAACACACAGTAAAGACTGTCCCAGACTCCTGGCAGCTGCTGTAGTTTTTCTCTGGAGGGATTAGCTGAGGTTTCAGGGTGACTGAGAGGACACAAAGCTGATAGCTGCAAAGATGGACGTGTTGTCTAATTTTCAGTGAAAACCAAAACAAACAGGAAGTTTCTCTGAGACTGGGATATACTCTGGACGGACTTGGATGCTGTCAAGGTGACAAGTAGTCATGACAGTGTTTCTTTCTCTTCTCACTGAGAAACTGTGATATTTTATTAACATTCTCCAGGGAACATCTTTGTTTTCAAAGTTGTTGTCAGAATGTTCTCATACAGGATGAACACGTTGTGACACGACTAAATAAATGTCCCAATTCCACACAATATACTCATTCTTTGAGTCTTCAAATGGTATAATTGACGGAACAAGATGTACTCAAAAAAGTGAGCGTGCTCTCTAAAATAAGCCTGATTTTTGAGTTGATTGATGCTATTACCTCACAGTGCAATGCATAATAGAAATGACAGAGCAGCTCATAGATGGACACAGGAAAAAAAGCAAACTATTAAGTCTGTGAGAGCTTCTCTTTGTCAGAAGTGGTTAATAAAGTATTGATCTCCCACTTTAAGGGACAGTTCACCCAAAAATCAAAAATACATGTTTCTCCTTTTATCAGTCTAAAGTGTTTCTTTGTGACTTGCAAAGTGTTGGAGATTTCAGCCAAAGAAATGTCTGCCTTCTCTCTTTAATATAACAGAAGTAGATGTCACTCAGCTTGTGGTGCTCAAAGTGCCACAACAATTAATGACCTGAGGCCTGTACTACGAAGCAGGATTTGGAGTTAGCGAGCTAACTTCAGGGTTAACTTTGGGTTTTCAGTACTGTGAAGCTGGTTCTCTTTTTACCATAAATCACTGTGGTAACTTATGCAGGTTATGTTCAGAGTATCAGATCACACCCTGTCAACACCCTGACAAATGACCAATCAGACCACTGAAGAAAAAACTATCTGTGGACAAAGTCTGGAGGCTCAGCTAGAAAGAGTAGGCCCATATATTGTTATAGATCAGTAGAATCATTTAATTGTTCCGAGGCCCTTTCACGTACAGCAGCCACTACAGTGGACAGCTATTTAAAATACATTTTCTTGTATATGCTTTGATTTTGATGCTGTAGTTGCATTTAAGTCACTACAGTGGACCCTGGTGCGTCATGACATACACCGCCACTCACTGGCCAGGTGTTGTCACTGCAACACAAATCTTTCAAAACCAAGATGGCCGACGGAAAGCAAGAAATGTGCAGCTCAAGAATATCTAGCCAGTCCCTCTACTTTCATTGCTGCTAATCAATTAATTTATGTTAGTAGAATGGAATGTACAGTTTCTGTAACAGAAACAATATTTTGACAATATTTCTGCAGAAAATGTTCATTGAAAAAATGATATAAACAGGGGGAGAGATCACAGAGAGATCATTTCCATACTAAGCACATGATTTTAGCTGTATTTTAACTTATGCAAATTTTATTTTAGTCCACAGTGATAGTGTTGCTATTTTATACACAGACAATAACACGAGACACCTGTGTGATGAGAACTCGGAAAAAAACCCCTCAAAGATTATATTTTATTATAAATGCAACACTTCGGTCACACAGACCTCATCAGTCATTAACTATAGTCTACTTTTCCACCCTTAACTTCGGTAGCAGAAATAGTCTGGCATTACTTTAAAGTGTTTAAGGTGACACATTCAGAGTAGTATTATCATCATCCAACTAAACGGCAAAAATACTCTGTGCTAAAGTCACATTAGCCTATTGATACCTACACATAAGTCGTCACATATAAGTCTTGGTGAAGGTGAATTTTTGGATAGTATTTTCAATATTTCTACATTTTCTGTTATAAGATTGCAGAGTATCATTAACATCCAACACCACTGACATTGTGGTTATCCAGAGGGCCAGTGTTAGGGACAGTCAAGCCAGATAACCAACAGATATCCTGGGTAAGTTGAACTGGCTTTGTAGTGCAGAAGGTCACTCAAAATAATCCACAGACCTTGCTGTGAGCAGTCTAACGTTGGAACTATTTTCTTTCTACCAAACTAGACCCACTGACTGTATCACTGCCCAGAAGGAAGCGTGCATCCACTGCTAGCTCACCTAGGCAGAAACCATTAGCATTTACATCTCGCACTGTCACAAGCATGAGCCTCTCATCCACGAGAAAACGTGTGCTTCCTTCTGTGCGGTGATTCAGTTGGCTGGCGCAGTATAAGGAAAATAGATCCTACATGTAACTGCTCACAACAAGCTCTGTGGATTATCTTGAGTAACCAGGTCATAATTTCTGGAAAGAGACATTGCTGTTGAGTTTTTAAACAATGTTTTGGTGCTTTGAGCACCACAAGCTGAGTGCCATCTAGTTCCATTATATTGGAGAGAAGACAGACCTTTCTACAACACTGCAACTCACACCAAAACAATTTAGCCTGATAAATAGCTCTACAGATAAGAAGGGAAAATATATCTTGATTTTGTAAGTAGAAGTGGTTGTACTATGTTAGAAAAATACTTCACTACAAGTAAAAGTCCAGCATTGATCATTTCACCCACACTTGCAATAACAATCTTATCAGTCTTATTTTAGCTGAAAGGTCAGAGCTCCAACACTTGGAGTGTCCTCCGTGTGTCTGACAGAGAATAACAGATGCAGTTGCATACTGAAGTTAAAACTGGAAAGAGGGAGAATAGGGAGGTTTACTGATAACTTTTATGGGAACAGGACCAAAGCAAATCTCTCATACACAGATGAAATTTGTTCAAGGACACAGTTCAGTTCAGGTCAGGTTAAAACTTCCACATCAGAGGGAAGCAGGGGCCACAGGGGCAGCACGCCAAGCAAAGTACCCAAAGTGGAGACTATCACAGGGCTGACACATGGAGACAGCCATCACTCACGCTTACATTCACACCTATGGCAAATCTAGAGTTACTGATTAACCTCACTTTGTCAGTCATTCTGGAGCAAAGTGTTAGACCGACCAACTGCTGCATTAACGCTGCTAGCATGGCTACAAAGGAAGCGAAGAAGCCATTGTCACTCACTTCGGTCAATAACAGGAAGCAGCAGGGAAATAAAAACAAACATGACAGCAAGGTAGTTGAGCGTTATTTTATTGAACAGAAAAAACTCAAAAATGAGTGTGTTAAAGTGTGGTTCTTCATGTTAAAGCATTTAAGCTCATCACTAATAAAGTGCACTTTCAGTTTACAACCAAATGGAGACTCGAATTCATCTCCCCTTTCCCTCCCACAAGCTCAATCAGATCCCACCGGGCGCAGGACTCTCTGCACCGGAGCTCTCCTAGGTAGATCACTATCAAAGTAAGATATATCAGACCAAGTGCAACGACTGAGCGTCTCAGTGAGGGCAAGTGCATAAGTGTTAATGGAAGATCAGCGCATTAAGAGTCTCTCACCCCGGGTCTAAAACGTGTCAGACTAAACCTGCTACTGTTTTCTAACCTGGCTCATTTAAACCCAGAAAAAAAGCAATAAAATGACAGATGGTGACTTCTGCACGAATCTGATTGATTATGTAATTGAGTGATTGTAAAATAGCACAGTATTTCTTAACAGGGTTTCATTAATGCTCAGCGTTAAGCTAAAATCTTTGCCATGAGTGTCTTTACATTTTAAGATCTTCGCTTTAAAAAAATATTTTTTTCCTATTTCCAGAAGTGTTTTTTCTACATAATATATATGTACAGTTGTATCTTTACAAAGAAAATAATGTTCTGTTAAAGACTGTTTGCAAGGTCGGTATCGACTCCAGTTTGGCACGTATTCCTCATGACTCCACCCAGTAACAGACGAAATGGAAGAGACAGCAGAAACAAGTGCATTCAACACCCAGACTTTCACTATTATCACTTCAAATTTTGCCTCTCCTGATTAGACACAGACACTACGCTAGGAAATTCATCCTATTCCTACCTCTTATTTATAATGAGATGCATTTGAAATGGTAATTCCGCTGATGTGCAGCAAATAGGAATGTCATTCACATGAAAACAAGCTGTCTGATGACGCACTATCCTACAGGGGCACGGCCACAAACCCTGGGGAACGGGCCAAAGAGAAAAACATCTACAGTACATGGGATGAATCAACACTGAAGCTCTAATTTGCCATCTATGGGGATTTAGAAATGTGCTACATATGACACACAATTTACGTCAATAAAGTCAGAGACAAACCAAGAGAATGAAAAAAGAAAAGACACTGCCGCGTTAAGTTTTGAAAAAACAAACAAAGAAACAAACAAAAAAAAAACGGGAGCATTTATCACAAGCACACAAACACACAGCACTGGGGAAAAATCAGCCATGAAGAAACACATCTACAACTAACATTTAACTGTACTTCATATTAGTCTCACTGGGAACTTCCACAATGGAGAGCTTCAACTCTTATTGCACTTATTTTCACTTCTTGTGTCAGTTAAAAAAATTGGGCAGTTGTGGGTTATTCCACTTGCATCATGTTAATCCATCTCATCTTTTGATTTAGAGGAACAGTATGTAAGATTAGGGGGGTTAAGTGGTATCTAGCAATGAGGATTACAGATCGCAACCAGCTGAAATTTCTCCCAGTTAGAATTTATTCAGTGTTTACTGTTGAGGAGGTTATTACTGGGAGCTGAATTATCCACAGAGGTCTTCTCCTTCACGTCTCAGACAGGCCGCTAGCCCAGCACCTACTCATGTGAGCTCACATTTTATTTCTGATAACTGAAGATCCAGGGGCTGTATTCACAAAAACCTTCTGAGGACACTCTCATACCCTTTTATCACCAAAGCAGTTCCAGTGCTGGTGCTGGTTCTGGTTCTCAGTTGGTTCAACTTGCGAACCAGCTGAGATCCAATTTGCTTTTCCACGGCTCAAGGTGGTTAGGGTGCCACGTCATTGCGTCACTGTATACGTCAGTTACGTCGTTGCTTTCCCACTGGCGCCAAACTCAAAGGAACAACAACAACAAAGATGCTGGACCACGTATTTGTGCAGCTGTTACTCCTGGCTCTATGAGGCTTCATCGGCATCCAAACACGGCAGACACATCGTATTTGTCCTGCTCGACAAGATTTGTATGGGCGGCGATTACGTTCCAGAAGACAGGTAATAACCTAACATGGTCTCAATAACCCCGCCTCCTTCCCCGTGACATATGTGGTTCGTTCTTCTAGTCCAGCAAAGAACTGGTGCCACTCTGGAACCGTTTCTTTCTGGCCCAGAGCCAGTTCTTTTGTCTGTCGAAACAGGAAAACCGGTTCCAAATTAAGCACCGGTCCCGAACCAGCACTGGAACTGCTTTGGTGGAAAAGGGGTAACAGAGAGCTCCTAACTTAGCCTAAACATTTTTAGTAAGTCCTAGCTTAGGAGTGATTTAGGAAAGGAAGGGACAGGAACTCTTGTCTTAGTGAGGAGGTGTGGTTGACCCTGTTGCTAGGTATGACACATTCTTTTAACAGATGTGATTGGTTGTCACAGACATGCCCTTTTGTGAGCCTTCAAGGTGTGGACACCCAGTGGAAGTGAACTGCATCACAATATGAGACTTTGAAAGTGTTGTCACTGTTAGTGTGATCACTCTGCTGATGGAAGTTTGAGGGAGACAAAAGTCATCACTGCCAGAGTGTTGAATTTTTCCAGTTTTCCAAATATCTGAGTAAGTGATCATTTAATTTCTGGCGTTATTGCGTTGGGTTGAAATGTGTGCGTATCCCTCATGAGATTAACCACAAACATTATTCCTGCACAATCTTATCTGTAGCATTTTGTTCATTCATTGTTTGGAGAATATTTCTCTGACCTCTTTGTGTTTTCACCATTTTCTCCTCTGATTAAGACTCTTAAAAGTCCTCCTCCCTACACCTCACAGTTTTTCACCGAAGGGGCTCTCTTAGGGCTAAGATGCTTTGTGAATCATTTTTATCTTTACCGGGATCCAGTCTTAACTTTAAGGGGAATCCTTCGAGAACGTCATAATTCTAAGAATTTTCTTAGAATTTTGTCTCTAAGAGCAAATCTTTGTACTAGGAAGCTTTGTGAATACGGCCCCAGACGTTCAGGGTTTTTTTTTATCAGGAGCCAAATTATCCCCAGAGGTCTCCTCCTCTCTAAACAAACAGAACTGGTGATTTAAACCCATAAAACCACTAAATGAAGCAGTTTTATGTAAAAAAAAACAAAAAAACAACAACAACAACAACAAACTGTGTTTTTCCAATGCTGTCATCGTGGAGGGGCTGCTAACTACAGTGGCAGACGCGAAATCGTGAATGGCCCCATCTAGAGGCAGTGTTTGTTTCATCTGTTCTGGGCTACTGCAGAAACATGGCAGTGCAACATGGCAGACTCCTGGGACAAAGACCCAGTCCGTATGTAACTGGCTGATTCTAAGTTAACGAAAAATTCTTATCTGCAGGAAATTACACATGAAAGAAAACATACTTGTTATGTTATATTCCATTTCTGCTGATATATCCCCCTAAATCCTACACACTGGACCTTTAACATGCAACCGACAAAATTAAAACCAGTTTTCTTTCAGCTGTACTCTTAAGTCGTGTATCACATACACTATATCCTTCACACTGCGAGCCTCGACACAAGTACCCTCACATACAGAGCTCTAAGAAGAGCCATATTACACACACACACCCCTTCATTATTGACCAGTCTGCATTACAAATAACAGTAATAAATATGTTAAGTACAATAAATATGGGTTTTTGATCAGAATAAAAAATTATAAAGATTCGGCTGATTTGAATGGAGATCCAGAGAAAACAGGATTTCCTTTCACGTGTAGTGTTGGGAGCATTTGGCTCAGTTGGGTTAAGTGTTGATCATATGTGGTTAGACAGACACCGAGTTGTCACAGCAGACAGACAGCAGCTCACAGAGTGATTGTCTGCGGGACAACACAACCTCTACACACTGTCAACTGTTGAAGTTTAGGTAGTTTTCAGCTTGTGAGTTCTCTCATTAATGCTCAGATATTGCTTCAAAACCACTGAAAATGCATGAAACCTCTCTATGCGTATTATACAGTGTCTGTCTCCAACTTCATATAAGTCTCATGCATCCACCAGGGACATGAACAAAGGACTGGACAGTGATGATGAGGAAAATAGCCCTAATGAAAGGAGATAACAGGGGGTGACGCATCACGGAAGAAGACCTTATATACATATAAATGATATAGTACAATTTCAGACAACAGTCTGTATGTGCACCAGACCCTTCACCGCACCACGTAGACAATCACCTCTGCAGGCTTCTCCCACCAGTCTACACACCAAGCCTGAGACGCTCGGTGTGAACGAACGCTCCTTTTTTGTTTCCGACATGCTGTTGAGCATTTTTGCTTTTGTTTTAAAGTGCAGTCCAGATGCAGGTGACTAAAAGGCAAGAAGCAAATTACACAGAGAGAGAAAGAAAGATGAAGCACATGTTAACCCGGAGGTTGGGGTTGGGACAGAGGATTGGCACGCACGAACATCAGAGAGGTCTGACTTGGAGAATGGGAACAGGATGGGATGGAGACGGCTGGAGTCTGGGTCTGTTAGGCTGAAGGTACAAAAAAAACAAAAAACAAAACAAAACAAAACAAAAAAAAGGTCTCATCCTATTCAGTCTTCTCCTGTGTCACTGATGCAGCTCCAGTCACTCCCTGGACTGGTAGAAGAGGATGTATCCTGACTCAGAGTTCTTGGAGATGTCTGAGGTAAGCCCGTAAAACTCCTCGATGGCCTGGGCATCAATTTTCTGCATAACACAAGTAAGACGTTGTTTACTGATGATAAAAGCAGCAACAAATGTACAAACAGATGAGTCAAGGAACATTCAAGGAGGCCGTAACAGGCTAAGACTGAGAGTGACGCACCTCCACAATGTCATCATCAAACAGCAGCCAGAAGCCGTGACTCTTCACTATGGTGATGTAATGACCTCTATTTGGGCCACTGAGGAAACAGAGACAAACAGTGACTCTCTACTGCAGACACCTTACCCTCTCAACAGCCCCACACTGTACTACATCAAGGTCTGTCACGATTATTACGTTATCAACTTATCGCATGATATGTGGACATGACCTCATTTTGCTGACCTCAATATTTCTCATTGTGTTTACATGTGTGTTTGTTAACATAAGCATTCAGCACTATAGCAAACATGATGCTGGAATAAACAGCAAGCCCGGCCTTTATAAGACTTGGATGCAGCAACTCTCCCTTTTTTCTTTATCTACCTCACCTACTTGCAGGTGTGCGAAGAAAAATAAGAAAACACTTCAAACATGACACAGCATAGCTCATCAGTAGCCTGCAGCTGCACTTGTGTAACTTTATTTTCCTCTCAATAAAATCCATCCGCAACCACCGGGCTCTCAGGCCCGAAAATCCCCGGGAGCCGACTGCAGCACACCAACCAGATTATGGAGATAACTGCGGTGTGAGGTCTGAGCTTTGCGAAGCTTGTCTGTTAGTCCCAAGAGGCATCACTTGGTTTTGTTTTTGTTGGCAAAGGCACTTTAATTTACACTACAAAAGTGTTTTTAAGAAATACATTAATTTCTTTTTCATATTCTAATTTTAATGTCTGAATATTCTTATAAAATTAAAAGTTCATTGCTCTTTGAAAGGGTGTACTTGCATTATTATTCTTTTATATTATCATTATATGACTGGTGTAAAATGGTCTCAAAGTAACAATACTGTCTTTTATCGCAGTTATTTTCTGGGACAATATATCATCAAGCAAAGGCAGTTATTGTGACAAGCCGAAGCTCATCTGTCTTAGCTTCCTGTGCAAAATAAATGCAGAACACAGTTTGCCACACATATCTCTTTGTTTTGGTTGTGGTTAGTCTTTTTCTTTGCACATAACTGCAACTTGAGATGACAACTTATGTTAATCTCTTGTATGTTAATGGAAGGTCTCTATAAATAAAGTGTTAGCAGTTGAACAGGTGTACCTAATAAAGTGGCCGGTGAGTGTATGTGTTACAGGTTTTCAGGTCATTCTAAGCAGTGACGCAGAAACTCTCTGAAGAAAAGAAGAAAACTAAGCCAATCTCATACTTGAGCATGAGCCAAGGTCCTCAAAACTTGTATTGCTGTTTTTCAACTTCAAGCTTAAAGGCTTATACAATACTGCAGTTTGATGTTAAGGTAAACACTTGCTTTCTAACCTGAACTCTTGTCCTTAGTGAGAATATATATAGAATCCATTAACATGCAAATATTTTTCATTTCAAGAGTTTAACTGCTGGATGTCATGTCTCCTACTTCATGGAAAAGTCTTCACACTTGTGGAAGTTGCAAACTGGACCGTGACTTGGTTCAGAGACTCGTTGTGATGTCACAAAATCATGTATGTACAAATCTTTAACTCATATTCAAGATGAGCACAGAATTCAGACATGTTCCTCTGCCTGTTGCTGCTCCCTCTCTCTTCTTGTCTGCTCTTCAGTTTCATTGAGCTCTGCATCCGTGTACGTCCGTGTACTCCGTGTTCAAATAAATTCAGGCGGTCATCAAATTCAAATGGCTCTTCCAGATCCAGTTGGTTAAAATCGGGTAAAAATTCAGCCATGGCTACTCCAAACAGAGTAACTCCTCACGCTTGTAAGGTCACTCCAGCGGTAACTTCCTGCAGCAACTCAAATCCCGCGAGACGTGAGATTTCGGAGCCAGACTTTCACTCTCTGAGTGAGTGTTTTGACTTGCCACAATAAAACATGTCCGAATTTTTACCCGATTTTAACCAACTGGATCTGGATGAGCCATCTGAATTTGATGATGATAACAAGCAGAGGAACATGTCTGAATCCAGCTAAAGGTAAACACAGACATTCATTTCTCCTTTCCGTGATGTTGTTGGATAATTATACTAACAATCCGAGCATATCTGTGTGAAAAAATGCACTTTTATCCTATCGCTCATTTAGACAAAATAGATCAGAAAATAGGGAAAAAAAACCATTAGTTCCCCTTTAACATACAGACATGAGAGTGACATCATTGTTCTCACAAAAGTCTCAACTAGAAAGCAAAAGAACATATTTCCCAAAATGTCAAACTTTTCGTTTAATATTTTACGGAATACAGTGATGTGATACAGCTGGAATCAATGGACTACCATCTAAAATTTGCTTCTGAAGGAGCACAACAAATGTGGTCAGTGAGTCTGCAGCAGCTTGAGGGGATGAGCTTTGTTGTACTTTGAAACATGACACTACAATATAAGTTGGTATCAAGTGTAACCGCACCATAACTCATGTTGAGGTCTTTTATGTTGGGCCGGTAATCAGTGTACTGTACCTGCCACAGTGAACCACCACCGCCACTAGATCGTACATGCGATCCAGGTTGACTGCATCCCCAGACGTGTTGAACAGACGGAGTTCGAGGGGGAAAACCACCCGATAGGACAGCTTGGTGTAGCGGTGCAGCTGCTCCATGTACTTGAACCTCTTCAGGTGTAGTGCCAGGATCATAGGAAGCTTCTTCACACGCATCCTGCACAGAACCATACGTGCTCAGAGAGGTATACAATGACAAATCATGACTGTATCAAGCTCAGTGCTTTACTGACCGCTTCTGTGCTTCCTGCTTGCTGCAGCATGTCTCACAGTAGTATTTGTATTCACTGCACAAAGTCTCTGTGTTGCTGAAGTCCCTGGAGGGCAGAGCATGCCACAGGAGGCTTGGTTATTCAACCTCATTCAGGCCAAAGGAAATACGGTCTACTGTCAGCCTGTTAACTGTGACTGAATGTGTAATAAATCAGTTCTACCTGAGACAGTGTGTTATTGATGTGTTCTGCTCCACATCCACAGAAAGATCCAGAAAATCTTCGTCTTTGCTGCTCACCTGTCAAAGAGAAAGGGAACTTCACTGTCAGTTTTTTTTTACTGAGTCAAAAAGGATAAGCCTGCCTGTGCTGTGACATAATACCAACCCGCCCACACCTATACACACAGACAGTCTTTGAAATGCTGATTATACTGAGTAGCTTTTGTCTCTGCACACTGCAGCGCCTTGCTGTTTGCAGGGGTTGTTCAGGGCAACCCGTCTCACTGCTCGCCCTCAAAACTGTGAGGACAAAGCCTACGCCAGCCCTGACGTAAAGTGGGTGGCCGGAGCCCACCGGGTGCGCTCACTGCATCGCTTTCTTTTTTTTTGCATCTCTCAGCATCTCTGAACAGGCTAATCCCTTTTCCAGACTTATTCAGGACAGACCTCTTATTCAGGGTGACACGGGGACTGTCAGAGCCGGGGACAGATAACAACATTAAATATACTACCCCTCTCAGGGAACTCAATAGGCAAATAAAGCAGCGCCACACACCGTTTCACAGTTGAGGCAGCGTGTCTCATTGGTCAGTGTGCCCTGGAAGATATCGTGAACCCATGTGGGCTCTGTCTTGTTCTCCGTCTCGGTCTCCGTGGTGACAGCAGTGCCGTTGTTTTTAAGGCGCCCGTTCTGCTTTTCCTGCTTTTTTTCCTCTTGCAGGATGTCGGCCACCGTGTTCAGCAGGTAGTTGAGGAATTCGTGGGCATCCTGTTGCATGTAGTTGTCGAACAGATCTGCAGGGAGACGCAGAGATAAAGTAAAGAAGATAACTCTTAGAGGGGAAATGACGGGGATGTCCCAGGAAAGTTTTTTGGGTTAATAATCTTAAATCCATTTAATAATGATTATCTGCCCATACTGAATCTAATATTTATATTTATATACCTATAATGATTCTGCACACTTAGCATAAAGCCGACCTGAGCCGACTAAAATTACTAAAGCAATTCATTTATTTTAGACCAGTGTTTCTCTAACACGGGTTCCTGTGCCACTAGCCTTAATTTGTAGTACTGCAAGGGGTGGGTATTAGGGCTGCAACTAATGATTATTTCATTTCCGACTAATTGTGGATTATTTCTTCGATTAGTCGACTAATCATTTTATTGAAAAATGTGTTAAAATGTTGAAAAATGTCGGTCTGTCTCTCCCAAACCCCAAAATTATCATCTAATGTCTTGATTTGTACTCACGCCAAAGGGTTTTAGTTCACCGTCATGGGAGAGTGTGTAAAGCTGCCGATATTTGAACAGAAGAAGCTGCAATAAGAGTATTTTGAGGTACTTTTATAGTACTTTTCTATGAAAAATGACTCAAACAGATTAGTCGACTACTAAAATAGTCACCGATTATTTTCATAGTCGATTAGTCATCAATTAGTCGACTAATCGTTGCAGTCCTAGTGGGTATGTCAGCTTTTTCTGAAAGGTTAACTTTATCAGTCATAATTCCTAATAATTATATCACTAAATTTTAAGTAACAAATTTTATCTTTAGTTGATCAGGGACTTTCTGGATTCTTTGCTGGCTGCCGAATAACTACTCCTGATCAAGAAACAGTTGGACACTTGGCCTACCCTCAAACACTGAAATGTTGTTTCAACACTTTGTTTTATTATTATTATTTTTAGTTTCATTTATTCCGCTGTAATTAGTATCCAGTTCCTAAAATGTTGAGGCAGACGGTGCTGTCTGTAGCTCTGGTTGAGGGTGAGAGGCTGTCAGCAGATAAACAGAGATCTGTGTGGGTACATGAGACCCTAAAAAAGAGGCTGGATCATGGGGAGTACCACCAGTTGGTCCAGGAGCTTCTCCTCCATGATGGCTGTTGAAGTACTGCACTTAAATGCTCCCACACCTGCTGTTTTCTACTGAGATTGTGGTAGCTACAGTTTGTAAAGTCGTATAGCTCTGGGTATCCAGCAATGGCTATCATAAGTTTTTCCTCCATTGTTTGCCAACTGTAAAGATGGCATGAGCTGCTTTTCCGCAAAGTTTTTATTTGACTCGAGGAGTAAAAAAAAACCAAAACAATAAAATGCTTACAAAAGGTCGCCTCCAGTTGCTCAAACGCTTTCTGTGTGATCAGGGCTAGTTTTTCCCCACTGCTTTATAGTGTATATACTTTTATGTTTTGCTAGATTACTTCAGTGTCCAGGGGGATTCTATATAATGACAATGGAGAGAGGTGTCAATGTGGATCGACTTTTTAAACAGGTGCAGTTGTTGGCAAAAAAATCTTTGGCCTTAAGCTACCTCTAACATTTCTCCTTAAGTGTGTATAAAAAGAAAATCACGCATCTAAAAACAAATTGTGAGAATGCGATTAGTTACACCTGTGCTTCTTCCCCTGTGAGAAATCAGGCAACACCAGTAATCCCAACATCTACACACACTTCTGTTTTGACAGATCTGCATGTGAAAGTTGAAAACGGAGATTCGGGGGAGTTGGAGGGAGGAGGGGGCAGAAGGAGAAAAAAAGTCCAGAGAGGAGGCAGCTGACCAAAGCTGGGTCCCAACAGAGATTGCATTGTTCATTCACATAAAGAGCTTCCTCAATATGGACAGCAGAGAACAGTCGGTCTACTCTCTGAGTGACCTTACCTCCAACATGCACCTGCCCTTCACCTCCAATATTCAGACTACATTAAAGCCAACACTGCTACTGACACACAGTACAGAGCCATAAATCTTCACTCTGGTTGTTTATGAACAAGTAACACACTCAGTAGCTTTGGCAGAAAAGAATACCACAAAGAAAGAGCGACAGTACAAAACATGTTCATTGTAGTGACTTAGTAAGCATTAGATCAGATGAGTATTCTCTTTTAAATCCATAATTTTACATTTTGGATTTTTGTTTTTATCTGTGACCAGCAGCTCTATAGCTTACTCTGTCAGTTGGTCGGCCCACAAAAATTTCTCCACACTGTAGCGACCCCAGTTTTTGCCCTAGAAGGCTGAGATTTGGCATGGAGGTCAAGTCTGTATGTGAAGGTGTGTGTTTGGCTAAAAGAGGAAGCGCAAAACTTCCAAATGGATTCACAGACTTCCACAAAATTTTGTTTCAATGTTGGTCATATGCTAAAGAACAGCTGATTAAGGGTCGCAGACACATGCTGCTTTTTTGCACCCTAAAATGCATGATTGTTAGTGTGGATGCACGAAAGGCACGCTCAAAAGCAAGAGTGACACTATCCCGGCGTGCAAGTGTTCCTAAGCGTTCCCAAGTGCCTGTTTTTCAGAGCGCACTGGTTGTGCTCTGAGATAAACCAATATGTCAAAAAGGGGGGTTGGGGGCATCACTGTGTTTGTGCGGCTGTGTGTGTGAGCATGAACATGTGAGTGCATGTGCGTATGAGGTCACAACTGTTGCAGATTCGCACTTATATTTTTTTTACCTGTTGATTCTGTGTGTGTGTGTGTTTCATCATGGTAAAATGTGGTCCTGGAGACACTTAGTGTAGCGGGAACTACCACAGAGGCTGCTTTGAGTTCTTGGCCAGGTGACTGATACACACCGTACACCTGCTGCGTCTTTAAACGCCTGGAAACTGCGCTGGACACTGGGCGCTACTCCAGAGGCAGGTTGCATCTGAGGTTGCTAAGTGACCATAACCAGCATCAGATCATAGCCTACTTACCACTAAAATGATCAACTACTTCTCCCTATTTATCACAGACTGATATTTACAGAAGAAGGGAAAGATATCTGCCGGCTGTGATTGGTCAGTCCTTGTCACATGACATGCGATGCGCAATGCTGTGTTCCAAAAGTTGAACTCTGTTTATTTCAGGGCCCAGTGCCCGTGCCCTGAAAAACAGGCACTTGGGAACGCATGCACGTAGACAGATTTTGTCATCACAATAGCGTCACAACCGTGTAAGATGCAGTCACCAAACTTTAGGAGGAGGTAGGAAGTAGGTAAGGAGCCATTGCCCCACAACATTGAGCCCTCTGCACACATTCTTTGCGAATCCCTGTATCAGGGCTGGAGTGATACCATCGCAGGATGTTCTCTAATCATTATCAAGTTTTCAATCATGCACGTCTTTTATGGGCTCTCACCGTTTTCTTTCCGTAAGCGGGAAATGAACTTCTTGGGCGGGATGACGCCCACTTTCTTTTTCTGTGTTGCAATGGAGTGGAAGAGGTCAGCCAGGCATGTGAGCAGGTTCTCCTTCTTCTTCTGCTGGGCTTTGTAAGCAAGCACGTTCTCCCGGAAAGGCCGGCAGAAGTAGAGAGCCTGGAGCACTGAGTTACAGTAACATGTGTTTCCAAACTGAGGAAGGGAAGGACAGAGGACAAGAACAAAGTGTGAGGACAAAAAGAGATTTCACTCCATTGGTCTCGCTGGTGGAAAAATACAGATGTGCTCAACTGTTCTTATTCATTTGGCAGATGCTGCGTCCAGGGTGTTGAGAAATATGGGAGTTTGTGTGAGTGCTGTTTTAAGGAGACAGAACATCCCTGTATTGGCCAACAGAAACAACACTCTCACCTTCAGTACTAATTATCCAGTAGAGGACATGAGTCAGAGTCCCATGGCAGTTTGTTTTGAAAAATGACACCAATGTTTTCTATCAAAGCCTTCTGTTGATGTATGAGAGGATTAGGTGATACTCACGTTGACCAATCCAAAGTAGTGTTCATTGATTGGGAATTGCTCCGGGCCGATGTCTTTCTCCAGAGCAGAGGCATTGGTGCCCTGAAAGACCACAGACAACACATGAGAGGGTTTTTCTTCATCATCGACGTCATCTCATGTAACACAGTTTACTGAGTTATGATAGACAGACAGATAGACGGAATGAGTTGTTATATTTACATAGGGATGCATGCTGCATTGCCATGTTTACGGTAGCCCAGAATGGACAAACTGGTTCTAGATACTGCAGTTCACATTTTTGTGCCAGCCACAACAGTAAGCAGCCCCTCGGCAAAGAACAGCATCAGAAAAACACTGATCTTCTAACATGAAACTGCTTTATTCAGTGCCTTTACCGGTTTTAATCACCAGGTTCGTTTGTTTCAGAGAGGAGGAGATCTCTGTGGATAATCCTGCTCCTGTAAAAACCTCCTGAACAATAAACACTTGAGGAATTCTAACCTGGAGAACTTTCAGCTGATTGCAATCTGCAATCCTCACCACTAGATGTCACTACATCCCCCAAAAATCTTACATACTGGACCTTTAAAAGGCTAAAATGAAGGCCTCTTTTGTTTAGTCTATTCTGATGTACATGTAAAAACCTCCTGAGCATCTTGATCTTGAGTTATCAGGAAAAAGGTGAGTGCACATGAGCACGTGGTGGGTGAGCCTCCCATCTCCGCCATGCTGAACAGCATCGGAGAAACACTGATTTGTAACATGAAATTACTTCATTCTGTGTGTTTGCCGGTTTTATACACCTGGTTCATTTGTTTTAGGGAGGAGGAGACCACTGTGATGCCACTACATCCCCAAAAAATCTTACAAACTGTTGGCTACATAAATGTATAGCCAAAATAATATGGACATTTTGTGTGGTCAAGGAGCACCAACAGACTATTGACGGTTTAGATACAAAGATAAACCATAATTAGAGGCTCCTTTTTCATACAGCGTAATTGTTAAAATGATCCTTCCTGCTAAATTCCAACGCATCAGTTTCCACTCGACTGTTGTAGCTCGCCTCGGTGCCTTTCTTTGTCAGTAAAAAAAACTCCCAAAACCTAAAAATGTCCTGTCAAAGTAGAAAAAGGATATGGTCTAAATAGGTAGACTCATGTCAAAAGTCAGGAGTATTTTGCACCTGATTGCAGAGACAGACCACTTATCTCTTGTCAGAGCCTTTTCACTTGTCGGAGCTCAAAGCTTTCCAAATGAACCACAGCTTTGTTGAGCGAACACAGAGGACAGTTTAGTTTGGGGGAAGGCTTTGACTTACAATGACTGTCATTTCTCTCTGTCAAAGCAGACAGTGAATACCTCTTTGTCTGATTTACTGCTTCCAGCCTGAGCTCAAGTCCGTGTACTGTACTTGTACGAGCTGACTCTTTCCTTGTGGGATGTCTTATAATGCAAACTGTGACCTTTAGTCTACAAAACTGGAGAGAAATATTAGACGGACTCAGTGGAAAGGTGCCACTGGTGGACCTGAAAATCCATTAAAATCTACACAAAACATTTGTTTGAGAAAATGGAATATCCAGGTGACTCCTACTGACACCTGATGCCACATTTTGACATTCGAGACATTCATTATAAAACAGCAGGTGGTGGCATCATTTATTTAAAAAGGAAAAAAAAATCATTTATCCTTGACTGTCACAAAGAAAACAATGTTAGGAAAACATGAACTGTGAGTGTTGACAGAGCAGAAGACGCTGTGGAAAATATCGACACCCGCCTACTCTTGTCACTTGCTTTATTGACAATTATTGTCTTCAACTGAAAACCTTTCAGCCTCATCTTTTGTATCATGTTTACTTATTGTGCTTTTAAGAATCAACAAGTCCTTGGCCCACATTACAAATAATAAATGTTATATAATGTAATGTGATATAATCAGTATGCTGATGACCTGGATATGCAAAAAGAAATAAATACTCACATTCCTTCTATAACAACTTGTCACATCTTGAACAATTAGAAAACAATTAATATAACCTTGACACCTTTATTCAGTCTGAACTCTGTCAACACA
The DNA here is from genome assembly GCF_011397635.1 of Epinephelus fuscoguttatus. Lineage (NCBI taxonomy): Eukaryota > Metazoa > Chordata > Actinopteri > Perciformes > Serranidae > Epinephelus > Epinephelus fuscoguttatus. The sequence goes on from NC_064761.1 coordinate 40,327,367, forward strand.
GGCTCTGTGTTGAAGTGCTTCAGTCATGTCTTTACTTTGCCCCCTTATTTCTTTTCTTATGTGCCTGCAGGCAAACGTCAACTGAAAACATTAGTTACTAAAACTTTTGTTTTACCTATAAGAAGAGTTTTGTTTGATCAATGATTTGATTAATCAGTTTGATTATCTTTTTAATGTTATTTTGCCATATCTTGATAAACTGATATTGGAAACAGAGCTACAGTTACTAAAATTAATAGATTAGTCGATCTTAAATGTAAATATTTGCTGTTTTTTCAGTTTTCTATGATATTAATCTAAATGTCTTTGGCTTTTGGACTTTTGATTGAGCAAAACAATTAAATTAAGGACTGGGAAACTGTTATGTGCATTTTCCAAGCAAACATGTCAAACGTTGGCTGGTTTCAGCTTGTCAAATCTCAGGAATTGATGCTTTTCTTGAACATATTTGACAGAAAACTAAATATATTTGAGTTTTGGACTGATGGTTTAACTCTTTGAAACCTGGAGCGACATCTTTTCTTGTGCTGCTTTCAGATGCCTTTTGCAAGTATTTAAACCTTTGAACCCTGAGCACATTGGCGTGATTTCTTTCAAAAACATGAGGGAAAAGGCACTGAGTAACCTGGTAGGAAATTTCCCACAAATTGCAAAAAAAACAAAAGAAAGAAAGAAGAAAAGTATTTTAGAAAAATAGGAAAAAGAGAAAAAAGCTAGGGAAACCTTATTATCATTATTATAACATTTTAAAAAATAATTTTCTTGTCTTTTCTCTTTATAATATTTTCTGTCTGATTTTTTTTGGCTCATTTCTTCTTTCATTTCCCATGTTTAAAAAGAAATCCAGCCATTTCGCTCAGATTTCAAAGCGTAAATAAAACAAATTATCTACATACATTGTCTTGGGCTGTGGGAAATTATAAATGGCATATTTCACAATTTCTTCGCATCTTGTAAACAATTCAATTAACTGATTAAATTTAAGTATCGGCAGATAAATTGAAAACGATAATACTGTAGTTTCAAGTTACTACATAAGTGTAATGCATTCAATTGAGAAAAAAGTATTTGCTTTGTTTTCCTGCTTTAACAAGATTATAATATCAGAATTATGATAATAAAATCTTTCATGGTAAGAATAATGCTCATGTTTTTCTTAATTAAAGGTCCAGTTTGTAGGATTTTTGGGGATATACTGGCAGAAGCTGGACATAATGAAATAAATATTTTTTCTGGTGGCACAGTGGTGCAGTGGTTAGCATTGTCACCTCACAACGAGGGTTCCTAGCTCAAACCCCAAGGTGCAGGAACCCTTCTGTGCAGAGTTTGCATGTTCTCCCTGTGTCAGCGTGGGTTTCCTCTGTGTACTCCAGCTTCCTCCCACAGTCCAAAGACATGCAGGTTAATTGGTGACTTTAGGTGTGAATGTGAGTGTGAATGGTTGTCTGTCTCTATGTGGCAGTCCTGTGATAGCCTAGCAACCTGCCTAGGGTGTAGCCCGGCTCTCACCCAATGTCAGCTGGGGTAAGCTGTTACTGAAAGCATGTTTTCTTTTGCAAATAATCACCTTAAAAAAAGAGTTGTGATTTTGTCACCTTGGAATGAACTGTTTTTATTTACATAGGGAGAGGGTCCTTGTTCACTGAGACCACCATGTTTCTACAGTAGCCCAGAGTGGACATTTATATTTTCATGTCGGCCACCATAGTAAGCAGCCATGACGGGCAGCATCTGCTGCTTTATTCAGTGTTGTTACCAGTTTGCTAGTAAAAACCTTTTGAACGTCTGGATCAGAAAAAAAGTGACAAGCTGACCAGCGTTTGAGAAACGCTGATTCTTAACATGAAACTGCTTTAGTCAGTGTTTTTTTCTGGTTTTAATCACCTGGTCCATTTGTGTTGGAGAAGAGGAGACCTCTGCGGACACTTCTGCTCCCAGTAAAAACCTTCTGAACAATAATCACAGAGGGAATCCTAACTGGGAGCTCACACTTAGCACATGGGAGAGGTTTCAGCTGGTTGCAATCTTCAGTTCTCACCGCCAGATGCCACTTCGCTCTAAACACTGCTGCTTTAACAGGATAATAATATTGTAAATAAGCTAGTTTTTATGAAGTTTATTATCTCATTAGAGTAAAAAGAGGGAGAACATGACTTTTCCCCAAGAAACTTTTTCATAATTCTGAGATAATTTTGTTAATTCAGGAACACATTAAGAAAGCAAATCCCCACAAAAACTTTCCTCAAGTGAATAAATGATGCTTTCGTAAGTTACAGCCCTGACTGGAAAAATATTCATGCTGATGTTGTCATTTCAACAATATCACTGAGCCCTACTGCAAACCTGATACGCAGACTTACTGTGCCGAAGACAGTGGCTGTTGCAGGGGACAAAAGCTCTGTCCTGTCAGTTTTGCTTACACTAACTGTTTAAATGCTCTACCAAGGGCGCGGGTTTCAACATTGAGAAGGACACATGAAACGAGGGGTTTGGGGATCCTGTGCATGAAAAATAAAAGTGCTCTGCTACTTTCCTGTTTTTATTGGAGGGGACAAATGCAATATTGAAGGGGATGTGTCTCCTGCGTTACACCTATGCAAGCTTCCACCTAATGTCCACCCAAGCTGTGTCCATTCAAACTTGACTTGTCTTTCGCAGTGGGAGGTCCATCTTTACCTGTGTGTCTGCAAACCCACAATATACACACACTATTTAAGTAGTTCTGCATAGGATGCAGTGTAATAACCCACTGATGCAGGCCAGCAGCACTGCAGGCTTCTGACTTTAGTACCCAGCCACAATAAAGGAAAGGCTCTCTGCTACCAGGATGCAACCAGCTCTCTGCAGCAGCAGCAGCAGCAGCAGCATCACATTATGCAATCACAACAAGCTGTCAGAGGCAGCGCGCTGCTTCATTCACCTGTCAATCATCGCTGACAGTTATACAAATCACACACTGTGTCGTCTCGCCAGGCTGCAACACACAATGTCAACGCGACAGGGAAGCAGCAGCAGTGTGTAAAGGTCTACGACACATTCACAGTCAGGTTGGGATGCAGCAGGCCTGTCTGAGCACTAGGGACCAGCGTTACATCCACTGTGCATCCTCCCCTGCACACACACTGTCTGTCTGCAGGGGGGGAGGCGACTCACCCATGTACATCACTACACACCAGTTCAACACAGTGGCTGCACACATCGATAGCAACACACACACACACACACACACACACACACACACACACACACACACACACACACACACACACAACCAGCAGACATACTCACCATATTACAAATGGAGGCGATGTTTCTGACAGTCATTTAGTTCACAGTGTCCCCCTCACCGCCATCTTTATAAAATAAACATGATTTCAGAGCAAAGGGCGACGCTGAGAAATGAAGTTAATTCGCAGCCGCGGCTGGAGGCCAGACTGCAAACCCCAAGCGTCAGAGAGCAGGCAGAGAGACACGGAGCACCATGCAGCCTGCACGGAGCTGAGAGTCACACCGCACTCACAGTCGACACGGCTTCATCCTCACACACATCCCGAAAACACCACAGCTGGAAGGCCCCGATGCATGAGGGGACAGTGGACAGGCGAAGTTGCAGGCAGCAGGTTGTTAGCAACGACCAGGAAACAAGCATGATGTGTGAGGAAGCGCAGTAGCCCCGCCCACGTGACCTGAACTCCACAGCTGATTGGTTCACATTCACTGGGTTTGATTGGCAGTGTTAAAGAGCCAAACACAGACCCGGATGGTGAAGTTCATGTGAGCTGCAACCAATCAACAGCAAGTGTTTGACACAATTGTGTGAGGGAGTTGTAGTTCATGAGAGGGATGCATTTAAAGGGATTTTGTAGGCTCTTTGAGTGACTACTCACCGGCCACTTTATTAGGTACACCTGTTCAACTACTCATTAACACAACTAGCTAATCAGCCAATCACATGGCAGCAACTCAATACATTCAGGCATGTGGACATGGTGAAGACGAGCTGCTGAAGTTCAAACCGAGCATCAGAATGGGGATGAAAGTGACTTTGAACGTGGCATGGTTGTTGGTGCCAGACGGGCTGGTCTGAGTGTTTACTGGGATTTTCAGCACAACCATCTCTAGGGTTTACAGAGGATGGTCCCAAAAAGAGAAAATATCCAGTGAGCCAAAATGCCTTGTTGATGCCAGAGGTCAGAGGAGAATGGCCAGACTGGTTCAAGATGATAGAAAGGCAACAGGAAGTCAAATAAGCACTGGTTCCAACCAAGGTGTGCAGAAGAGCATCTCTGAAGCAACAACACCTTGTCCAACCTTGAAGCAGATGGGCTACAGCAGCAGAAGACCACACCAGGTGCCACTCCTGTCAGCTAACAACAGGAAACTGAGGCTACAATTCACACGGGTTTTCTCACCAAAACTGGACAATAGAAGATTGGAAAAACCACATTCAGATGGAAGCATGGATCCATCCTGCCTTGTATCAACGCTTCAGGCTGCTGCTGCTGCTGGTGGTGTAATGGTGTGGGGGAGATTTTCTTAGTACCAACTGAGCATGGTTTAAACACCACAGCCTACCTGAGTATTGTTGCTGAGCGTGTCCATCCCTTTATGACCACAGTGTACCCATCTTCTGATGGCTACTTCCAGCAGGATAACGCACCATGTCACAAAGCTCACATCATCTCAAACATGACAATGAGTTCACTGTACTCCAATGGCCTCCACAGTCACCAGGTCTCAGTCCAGTAGAGCACCTCTGGGATGTGCTGCAACAGGAGATTGTCATCATGGATGTGCAGCTGACAAATCTGCAGCAACTGTGTGATGTCATCATGTAAATATGGACCAACATCTCTGAGGAGTGTTTCCAGCTCCTTGTTGAACCTACCCTCCCCAAAGCTACAAATATTTTTCTTGACAGGGACAAGATTTAAGTTCAGAAAAGGTGTTACAATAAAAGACACAACACTGTGTGAAGGCAATTGATTCACAGTCTCTATAAATATATGCACCAATGCCTCCTCGTGCTTGTTTTGTTGACATTTTTTGACCAAGACAACGATTAAAACTAAGAACATTTTTAACGTTAGTTTTCTTAACACACAGTACTGTTAAATTTTTTTCTTTTCTACAATCTAATTTTCACTTTTTTCATTTAACAGAAATGTTTTTACACCCAAATGTAGTGTTAAGTTTAGTTTTACTCTACAAACATAACCTTGATCTGTAGTCACCTAGTCTATAGAATGCCATAAATAGTCTTCAGAAAAACACCACTCACCTGTGGTTGGAGCCCAGTGTGTGGTCCTCAAATTGCCTGTTCCATTCAACCAAATGTCCAATATCCAAATATTACCCACTCAATTCACAATGACACAAAACACAGAAAAACAGTAAGTATTTTTCCAGATAGACGGCTCAAATGATTTATCAGCTGTTAAAGCTGTCAGTGGTGAACTGCTGAAACACTTAACAGTCAATTAACTGATTTGTCTATATAAAAACAAATAGTCAGTTCAATAAAAGGGTTCTTAGGCAATTTAATATAGTAATTGCATAAAGATAGGGGATTCAAAAGACTTTTTATTTTTTAAAAAAGGATGATTTAAATTGTGCAGTGGTGGAAAATGCTATGGTTGTGTTACGTGGGGAACTTAGACAGTGACTATAGAGCTCGTAAGTCACGCCCCTTCCGGTAGACTCCCATCGGACCTCTAGGCTCGGAAAATATGAATGGGAGTCAATGGAGAGAAAATTATTATTTTCTGGTTCCAGTCTTTAAATGCCTTGGATTACACAAATGTTTTGTGTGGGTCTAAATAATATTTTTTCATGTTAAGAGTGTGACAGTTTATTGTATGATTCTTCAGTTAAAGGCTGTGGAAACAACGTAATGAGAAAGACTACATGTCGCCTATGTGACGTCACGCCATCACACTCTCCCTCCACTTCTCAGCTCACAGTGCTGCTGCTGCATCTTCTGCCACGATCTACGGAGCCATCAGATCAAGATGCTGACGTAGCTGAAACTTTCCACATGTCCAGACTTGCAGTGGTTTTCGCCACGCTTAAGTCCTTTGTCCTCTCCTCGGAAGAAGGTGGTCAAGTGTACCAGAGACACAGCCATGTTCCGAGTGCAAGTGGTGACGTATATCATATGCGTTGAGAGCAGCGAAGAGCTGTAGTCCACAAAGCGCTCTCACACAAAACCTAACAGTATCAAACTTCTTCCTGCAAAATTGTAGCCTTCTTTGCACGAAAAAATATATTAAAAATTCACAAACTACATATGTGAAATTCATGGCACAATTCAGACGGGACCAGAAAATAATTTCCATCTAGCCATTGAAATACATCATGAGAAATCGATTTTTAAGGTCCCATGTACCGGAAACAGAAACACGCAACTTACGAGCTCTATAACGCCAAACCCAGTTCTTTTTTCCTAAATCTACCCACATGTTTTTGTTGCCTAAACCCAACCACGTGTGTAAATTGATGGAGGAAAAAACAACAACGTTAATTCGCCATGTTGTACTGACGTAGTGCTTTTATTTTGAAAGAGACTGTGTGTAAACTGTAAATTTCCTGTGAAAACTGAAGTGAATTTTGAAAGACGACAATGCATGTAACAGGCAGAACTTGACACGGTGTCCCAGAACATCAGCAACCAACACACCCTTCAGGGTACCTTTCACGTTGTGTCTGGACGTGGAAAGTCCATGACCAGACGTTGATACGTGACGAGGTCGGAGTGAGAATGTGTTGACTTATGACAGGTGCCATAAAGTAGTTTAGTGCACAGCAAAAGGACATCGCCGATGTCATGCACAAAGATGATGTGATGTGTGTGTGTGTTGATTTGTATCGTGAAAATGTTTTGAGTGTAATATGCAGTGTTGAAGTGGGTAGATGTAATTTTGAAAGGATTTCACCTGTCGTTTTGTTTTCTTTTATTCTCAAGAAACCTTGTTCAACCTTTTCCCTGCCTTGTGTGAGCACTGTGGATATAAAAGGAACAGGAAAATGAGTCTTAACTGAGACACCCTTGCAGACTAGGTGGCCTAGAAACTTTGGTATGCTGGAACAGCCACTAAAACCGGGTCATGATTTCTGGAAATAAACAAAACTGCTGAGTTTTTCAAATGTATTTTTTAGCACTTTGAGCACCACAAGCCGAGTGTCATCTAGTTCCCATACATTGGAGGGAAGGCAGACATCTCTATGGCTGACATCTCCAACACTCGACAACTCACACAAAACAATCTAGACTGATAAATAGAAATACAAATAAATGGAAAACTGGCCCTTTAACAATTAAAAGGCATTTGTCATAATTCTTGACATTCTGTAGACTAAAGAACTAATCATTTAATTTGCAGTTATTCTGCACACAAACCATCAATTAGCCCTCTTCTAACGGACAGTAAGTGTCCTCTCTGTAGAGCTCTGCAGGGGTCTCGGGGCCCTCAGGACACTTTCATTCACCACCGGCTTTGTTCGTGCTTTCACAACAATCTCCTGGCAATTATCTCCTTAGCATTTACATGTGAACAAAAAGAAATGAAAACAACAAATAATTATGATTAACACACTTCAAAGGAGTGAGGAATTCACAAAAAAACAAGTAACAGCAAAACAGAATTATCAGTTGGAGGAGAGGAAAGTTTTATTGTTGATCAGTGAACACTGCTTTATTGAGAAATTTGTTGAATGACGTGTTCGCACAAGTTTATTTATAAATACTTTTGATTGGCAGGGAAGAAAATCACGTGGCAGTAGATTGTAGGCTCTTGATACAATAGGTTCCCAGACTTACTTTCTGTTTCATTCCAGTCTGTAATAATAGGGCTGAGAGACACTATGGATGCAGCATCTCCTGACTCACACTGCTTCTTTTAAAATCACAGTATGTACTTGCTGGTGGATATGTGGAAATGGATAATGTGCTTACTTTAAAAACACTTCGTACACACTCATGGTGATACAGGAACCAAAATAGTAATGTATACAGCTCTGAATCTGAACATCTGTACATCTGATGATGTACCCAGCCTTGTTGTTGAGATAAAATCTGTTTTATCTTTTTTCAGGCTCTGCAGGTCAGCTTATGTGTTGGCACCAGGCTTCAGATGAGCAGATGAAGCTGGTTTATTTGGACTTTTAATCTCTCTCATCCTGGTTGCCTCCTCATGTTTGGATGGAGCTGACAGGACTTTTGTATCCACAACACGGCTTTTCGTCAGCCAGCAGGTGAACCTCAGAGGACCTTCTCTGCTCGCTGCTCGAGATCAGACGTGAGGCGGAATGTGTGAATTTTCATGTGGGTGCACGTGCACTACACACAGACCGGCAAACCCTCAGAGAGAACAAAAAAACACCCAAACTACTGAGCTCAGAAAATGTTTCCAGTAAACGAGTCCGGCTGCTCTACTAATGGCACTCTACAGAGAGAAGTGAATGAATTATGCATCATTTCCGTACCGCTGGGAAAACAACCTTCCAGTTCAGAATCTTATTCGTGGAGGCGTAGTGACATTTGGCACAGGCTTCTTAGATATTACGGTTAGGACCAGTTTATTAACATAGCTTTTTTAGGATAGAGAAGCCTTTTTTTCACAGAAACAGAGCAGGTGTAAGTTCCCGGTACTGGGTGTGATGTGATGGCTGCAAATACCAAATGAGTCACAGCCCAGAACTGAACACATGCTTTATATTTCTAGTGATGAAAACACTCAAGTGACTGTATGCTGTCACATTTCTTCTTCAATTTGCATTACTTGATGTTGAAAATGCAACACAATCGGCAGACATATGTTGGCATTGTATGTTTCTACAAACCATGGAGACATTACATTTTGACATTATTATATAGCAGATATATTAAAGCTTAGTATTTCAAGAACATTGCCATTAATGTGTCAGGTTTAGGAACGAAACCCAGTTTTTTATGGTTAGGAAAAGATCATGTTTTGGTGTACAATCCCTGATTTTTACAGTAAAAGCAGCGATGTCTCATAAAAAAACAACCACTTTTTGTGCCACTATCCCAGCAGAAAATGCAGCTATACCTCAGTAAAAAACAACTGCTATTGGTGGCACTGTCCCTGCTGGAAAAACAGCAATAGGTCGCTACAAAACACCCATGTTTGGAGCCTAAAAAGCTGCTGGGAAAACAGCCAAAGGTTGCTAGAAAACACATATGTTTGCTGCCTAAAAGGCCACTGGAAAAACAGCAACAGGATGCTACAAAACACCTGTGTCTGCTGCCCAAAAAGCTGCTTGAACAATGGCCATGGGTTGCTACTGTGGCAATACCAGTTGAACTGCGAGAGGCAGATCTGGAGAATTAGCACCAACAACGCCACCTTAGGACTTGCACCTAAAGAATCTACTTTTCACTTTAATTTCTCAGAGGGTTTCCCAAAAATCACCCATACACAGGTAAGTTACACAAATGAATGCAGGCACGATGTAAGAAGTTTAACAAGTTTTATTACTCACAATAAAATAATTTCTTTATTAAGTTATTTCTCTTTTTTTTTTTTTTTTAAAAAAAACCCAGTTATATAGTTCTTTTTATTTCCAAAGGGTACATTATTAATCTGTACCAGTGACTCAAAAGTTAAGTTAGAAAGAGAGAGTCAACAACTATAGCTGTTTTTGAGGTCAACTGTGCAACTAAACAAAAAGAAAGAAAAGAAACCAAACAAAATATCTATATACAAAACAACTGCAAACTCTAATCAAAACGAAAGAAAAACAAAAATAAACATGCTAAATTTAGCAGGTCCTCAATGCTGTGTTAACTTCCCACCCTCCACTAAGGAGTCACGGTCTGAGGTCAGTCTTGAACTACAATACACTACTTTAAAAAAAGGGCGTCTAAACGACGAAGGCAGAGCGGCAGAGCGGCAGAGCGGCTGTCTAAGTGAGCCAGGCAAAACAAAAAGAAAACAAACTATGGAGGTAAGAGGCAAGGCAGGGCAAAACAGCAGCCTAACGCCAGGCAAACTTTAAAAGAGACACAGAGTGAGCGTTAGTAACCAATACATCAGCTACATAAGCACTAGCAGACAAAATAACATTGGGCTTGTGGCACTGTTTACCTGTGTGGTCAGCTATAGCCTGCACAAATCAATAATCTGGCTGTTGGAAGCTAATGGCGGCAGCGGTGGCTAACCGGAAGGGGACACACACACACACACACCTCGGCTCAACACGCCAACCTACAACAGAGAACTGTCAACATGGCACCTTATAACATCTTCACAGCATCATAAGACTGTGCTACACATACCTGGAGAACGAACACAAGGCACATACTACGCCGGGAAACCACGGCTCGGCGGAGCTGCACGCCGGCCAGCACTTGCTTCAGCAGGGGAGAGAGGGCGACTAAACGACAGCGGGGGGTATATGAACAGGTCCACATTAGCAGCCAATAACGCGGCTGCACTACAGGTGCCGGTAAGGGGCGTGACACACACCTGCCGCGATCGCCGTGCCTACTGCAACATAAACAGACTGAGGGACACAGAAAAGAAATGCAATATATACACTGTAAATAACCACCCGGTTACACTACAAAACACCTAACAATGGTTTCCTACAAACACCTACAACAGATGCCTAAAAAAACCGCTAGAAATACATCAAGGGGTCGCTACAAAACACCTTAGATTGGTGCCTAAAGAGCTGCTAGAAACACAACGACAGGTCGCTACAGAACACCCACATTTAGTACCTAAAAAGCAGCTGGAAAAACACCAATGGTTGGCTACAAAACATCTAAAATAGGTGCCTAAAAAAATGCGAGAAACACAACGAGGGGTCACTACACCTACGATTAGTGCCTAAAAGGCTGCTGGACAAACAGCTACAAGTTGCTACAAAACTCCTTAGATCGGTGCCTAAAGAGCTGCTAGAAACACAATGAGGGGTTGCTACAAAACACCTTAGATTGCTGACTAAAAGCTGTTGGAAAAACAGCGACAGGTTGCTACAAAACACCTTAGATTGGTGTCTAAAGAGCTGCTAGAAACACAATGAGGGGTCGCTACAAAACACCTTAGATTGCTGACTAAAAGTTGTTGGAAAAACAGCGACAGGTTGCTACAAAACACCTTAGATTGGTGTCTAAAGAGCTGCTAGAAACACAATGAGGGGTCGCTACAAAACACCTTAGATTGCTGACTAAAAGTTGTTGGAAAAACAGCGACAGGTTGCTACAAAACACCTTAGATTGGTGCCTAAAGAGCTGCTAGAAATACAACAAGGGGTCGCAACAAAACACCTATGTTTGATGCCTAAAAAGCCACTGGAAACTCAGCAACGACTCACTAAATTCCGTCTGGTTTTGTTGTTTGTTGGTCTTGAACAGTGGTCTGCAACCTGGCAACACACTTATGTGACACACCATCAACCACCCCCTTCACCTCACGATGACAAAGTCAGCTCATATACTACATCACTTGAAATGTTGATACGATACATATGAAACATGCAGAAATGTTCAATGCCTCATTTTCTTCTGGCGACTGGGCTGAAAAACAAATTCACCATTTGAACTTTTTACTCATTTTCAAAGCTCTGTGATACAGAAGTCAAATGAATTGTAGATGTAAACGAATAATTACAGTCCCTACTTCTCTGTGCACTGCTCAAATGTGTGGAGAAACATAATGACAGCCATAGTTGTTGCACTGGAAGATGCTACTGATGTTCTGGTAATTCACTGTCAGTGTTCTTCATTGAATTTTCTGCAGGTTGCCACTGTCTGTGAAATTAATGGTTGCTGTTATAGAAATGAAGCAAGTCATTCTGTTTTTCTGCAGGGCTTTTCAAAGGGAAAGGCAGGTTCTTGGTGTGTACGTGTGTGTGTGTGCCAGATTTATGAATTGTATGTCTTCTATTAATAGCATGAAGAGCCTTTGTCTAACTTATTATCCAGTGAGGTCTCTTCGCACGAAAGCGTCATAGTTTAGCAAACAGGGAGAAGATGTACTGCATGAGCTGACACACTGGCGAAGTCTGGAGGTAGAAATACGATAGCACTGTGGGGAAAATGCTCTCGTACTTAACAACCATACCTGTGGTCACGAGATTGTTGAATGTAGAACACTTAGTCTTTCAAGAGCTTTTGGTTTGTTTACACCAGGGTCATTGCCACATTTCTCCAGCATGCAGACACTCTGCATAATTAAACTTTATTGGTAACTCAACCTCCAGTCATGATTGCTTTTCCAATCAGACGAGGCCTCATGTTAGAGTTACTATCCCGATCAAGGTACATTCCTCATGTTGCACTCATGGGACTCCCCGAACACTAAAACCTAGTGAAACAAATATTGCCTGTATTATATCAAGTGAGGAGAAAAACAATAAGGACTTGGCCAGAACAAAAAGAACAGGAAGGAGAAGAGGGGGGTGAATTATTAGATGCTCACACAAGCTTTGGCACGCTTATTGGCTTTTGGTACACACTGTTCCAAACAGACTCGAGCTTACATGCACAATACCCCCGTCTCTGTAAACAGAAGAAAGGGGCATGTTGGGTACTGGCACTCAGTGCTCTGTAGATGAACCACAGGCTCATCGCTGTACTGACACGTTGTCACGATGGGCATCTGTTTTGGGTTTACAGAGTGGCTGAGCAGGGAACACAGAAAATTCATACGTTTTGCTCTGAATGATAAATAAGAACATAGAAACTATACACACGGACATTTTTGATTAATTTTTTTCAGATTAGTTGATTAGTCATTTAGTGTGTTTTGTCAATAAAACCCAGTTGTTGTTTCATTGTCTCACAATATTGTGTCAAAGTAGATTTATTGTGGCCTTATCGATTAACAGGAAAAGACAATTTAATGTGAAAGTGAAAACATACCCCCACAAAATTAGCTTTATCGCTGAATATATAAAATACAAAATACTTGTCTGCACTGGACGCACAGAGCCCCAGCTGCTCTGTAGGAGAGGTGGGCAGGCCTTTTGCATTTTCCTCGTATATCACCCATGCATTTATATAATTTGTCTTTAAGAGAAAACAAAGATTGCTAAATCACGTTAAAAACCTGGCGACCAACTGGAACAGAGTATGGATCAGGAAACGCACATGCAAGGAGTGCAAGACTGACACAGACCCACAGTTATAGTATGACTGTACCATGTGTGTATCTGATCAACTGGTACCAATCTGTAGTTGTCTGTGGACCCAGAACACTGAAAGTACATCCAAGCCTTAAGTCTGTATTTGGTGGATGTACCTTTGGCAGTGTTACAACCTTGACTTCGGGTGGATAAGTCTGTATCAGTAGCACACAGCAAACTTTTCTTCTCTGTGAAATTGCTAATGCTGCTCAAGGGCTGTGCAACGTGACACAGTTTTTAAAGGAGCAATAAGCGAAATTCATCATTTCTAGATTGAAGGAATTAAAAAAATGCTATGTGAAGAACTAGAAGTGTAATTTCATCTTGAGTATAGCATGACCTCACACACCCTCTCTCTGTGTTGATCTCCAGCCCCTTGTTTACAAGCCGGTCCGGCTGCGCGTTTATGTACGTTCATGTGAATCCCCCCCCCCCTCGGAGCCCTTTTTAATTACTGTAATTAGTGTTACAGTAACGTTAGGCACATGTCGCTATGTCGATTCAATTAAATTTAATGTTACAATCATAGCATGGGTTAATGTCCGGAGCTTGAGTTATTAGCGGCTCGGTCCCAGCAATGGGTCAGGCGTTATGGTTGTGTTAGGTGTGTAGCCCGGCAGCCCAGCTAACATTTGCAATTAGCATTGTAAAATGTAGCCTGGCGGCCTGGCGGGCTGTGTTTAGCTATTTCTCTGCCTACTTCAATGATGATGGTACCTGTAATAAATGTAATATATTTGCTGAAATGGAGGCGAGGCTCAGTGACTAGAAGAGCTGGTAGAAGCTCCATAGCTGTAAGTTACTCCAGTAGCCGTAGTAGCTCTAGTGCTAACTCCAGGAGCTAACGCTAACGTCCCTACGGGAACTGCCCATTGGTCCGACAGCCCATTGTTCCGACCATATTAAACCCATTGTTCCGAAGTCTGTTCCGAAATCATCATGATGCCTGTGGTTAAGGTCTGGTTAGGTTTAGGCACAAAAACCACTTGGTTAGGGTCAGGAAAAGATCATGGTGTGGGTTAAAATGAAAAAGAAAGTGACAAACACATAAGCCGTGGGCCTGCTCCGCCTCAAGCCTTTCCCAGCTGACCCAGAGCCGGTCGCGCCCGCCGGGAGCCGTTCAGCACCGTGGACCGTCAGACTAATGGGCTGTCGGACCAATGACATGGACCCGTCCCTACTCTGCGTGAGCCGGAGCCATGAGCCGCGGTCTCATGGAAAAGAGTAGGAACGTTAGCATGGCAGCTGACTAGTGCTAACGCTAACGTCCCTACTCTTCTCCATGAGCCATCACTAACTGCTAAACTAAGCCAAACTAAGTTGGCTGTTTAGGTTTTATTTCCTCGCCCCTGTGGCGAGTGATTCTGCCTGTGGTGAAACCGGGGCTAACCAGTGCTTCCTTCTCAGGCTCCACTTCACTCAGCTGCCAGCACAGCCAGTTAGCCTCCGCTAGCTTCCCAGTTAACGTTAGCCCCGGCTCTCCGTTTGGATCCAACCGGTGCACCGAGCCCTGGTTTATTATTCAGGTTAATGTGGAAAGAAGCAGCGGGTATATCGGGCAGCTGAGTGAAGCTGAGTGAAGTGGAGCCTGCGGAAGAAACACCAGGACCGTCTGGATGTAATAGTCTGTGGAGATGCCGTGGTGCTCGTCTGCACAGACGAGGAGAGTGGGGTGGGGGGTGAAGAGCAGAAGTAGAGGGAGGAGTGGCTCATGACACACTTTGTTTTGGTCTACAGGCAGTGCACAACAGCGAACCTAGCGGTGAAACGATTTCGCTTTTTGCCCCTTTAAATCTCTTAATGTTTTAAAACAATAAAATTCACGTCCAAACGTCCTCCATTAATATTTTTACAGGCACTGTGATAAACAACATGCAAAATGCAATTTCACAGAGCCCACAGTGATGTCTTTAAAGTGCTTGTTTTGTCGCATCAACAGTTAAAAACCAAAAGGTTTTCAGTTTGTAAAGAAAACTGTATGTAAGGACACTGACAGCTACTGGAAACCATTCCAAATATTGGCAAGTAAAGCTTATTGTAATTCTGATAAATTCACATTCATGTCCACACAGAAACTCAAATAACTATTTTCCCAATAACATAATCCTAAAAATACACACATGCAGAAATATTCATTCAGGTGATGACCCTGTTCACAGCCTCCTCTGTGGTCTGCCTCAACTATCCCAAAATGCACCTGTTCTGCTCCACAGCCACTTTCAGTCAGTGAGACAGCGGCGGCGGCAGCACAATAGCCGCATTGTTCTCATTACACAAAGCAGGGAGCAGAAGAGTTCACTGTGACCATCTAATACAGGCAGCACTAGAGACTATATCTGTAAGTGTGCTTGTATAAATGTGTGGATTTGAGGGAGTGCATGTTATGTAGGTTACTCATGATGTCGTTAAATTGATGTAGAGCACCAAACGTAATGGGGTCACAAATGGTTTATATGTCATGTTCCCTGAACAGTTTATTTAAACTCTCTCAGGTTTATGACAGGAGGTCAGAGCGTCAGTAAATAATAGTGTCAGTCAGTCTACTATATAAAGCACTGGCCTAGATTTTGATCATTTCAAACAATTTAGGCAAGGACAGCGGCATTGTTGTTTTTGTGTCAGGCCGTGGGTTCAGGGTGACCAAAGAGTATCTGTACAGACTTTTATTAGGATGATGAAAAAGGCAATGAACAGTGACTCTTAATTTAGAGAGAATCTAATGAAACATGAGAGAGCACAATCTTATGCTATTAGCACCTGCCTAAAATGGGTAGTATATCAGAAATCTGCACGCCATTTGGAACACAGCCACCACACACACACACACACACACACACACACACACACACACACACACACGCTCATATACCATGTCCCCTGCATATTTTCCTCATCTCCATAGCAGCTCCAGATTCCTGGGCTGCCCCTCTTCTCCTCTGGAGGCTCACGAGCATCTTGTCCTGATCACGTTCAATAACAATAGATGTGTTTGTATAACTGGATGTCTATGGTGAGCTGAGATGGCTGCGAGAAAGCACTGGAGCTTGACCCACTTTCCAGTCCTGTAACCACATTAATTCACTCTGCCAGGTGCTTGAGAGACTGGAGGTCTGCTAAGTGAATATACAGAGAACTTTTAGTTGCCTTTACACAGCAGCATGGGCTAAAGCTTTTAACACAACAGGATAAAGGAGCTCAGGAGGTTTTCTTGTATCGCTATGTCTCAACAGAAAAATGCAAATACAAGGAGTTTATACAGATAAAGAAATGCAGTACGTCTTGATTTTGTTACAGCACCTAACAACAGTATTAGTCATGTTATCAATTACTCATTACATATTACTCACTAAAACTCAACAGTAAAGGTGTTCAGTTACTTCACTGGTTACTTGACTCTTGTTATTCAGCCCAACTACTTCAAACGTGCCTCTAAACAACTTAAAATCCACACTCTGGCATCATATCCTGTATTTAACAGGCGACATGTACAATTAGAAAACAAGACATTTCCATCCACCTGTTTTTGCATCTTCAGTTTGCACATTAAAAAAAACCTTGGTGGAAACGCCAGAGAGTTGAGGTATCACGATGTAGTCCAAGTATTGATAAAAGCCAAATGTGACAAAGTGTAATGGAATCAGACTTCTTGTGAATACATCATGATGTACATGAAGCATGTGGCTTATGCATACACGGCAGCTTCTTCTTCACCGGAGACAAAAAAATGATGGCAGATGAAACCAGAGAACATCCTGCAATGGGATCACTCCCACAAGACAGCAATCTTTGACTTAAAATGTTCTTGGGCCAGGGAGGTAAAGTGGTGGAGAATGGCCCCTTCACTACTTCCTGCCTCCTACCTCCGGCACCCTGGCTCGGACCACACCCACCTTCGACCTTGTCCTTCATTTTTGTTTTATGCCTGCATCTTTCAAGTTTGCAATGCTATCGCAGTGACAAAATCTATCCACAGACGAATGTTGGGCAGTAACACGTTACTACAAAATCTTTACAGTAACAATATTATTTTTTCCAGTAATGAGTAGTGTAATTAATTACTAATAAAATTAGTTTCAACGTTACCTTTGTTATCACATCACTAATGACCTGAAATACAACAATCACATCAGCGGACTCATTTTTGAGTCGTCATACCGCACGGGCACGTCACAAAACAGCAAGCTAGTTTGGAGGATGAAAATACTGACATTAGGGGCTGGAAATAATCGCATGACTTTTGATTTTGTCGTGAGGAAAGATGACAAGAACACCGTTGCTGCAGGTAGTCAGACTAAAACTCTTTCCACTGCAAAACACACCTCAAACCTCTTGTCTGAAACACCTCAGCTACTACGACTGACAACACAACAACACGAAGCTCTAGGAAATACACCCCACCAATGGTAAGCCCTTCTTGGCCACAGAGGTCGGCTGGAGCCCTGCAGTGGCTAAACAACCAAAACTGTAATTTACAGCTGCAGGCTACAAAGAAGTGATGAAGCTGCTGGATGTGTTGTAGATGATGTTACTCCACGAGATACTCTCCGTCTTTGGGGCAGACATTCACACAGAGACACACATCTGAATTTTGGAGAGATATGCAGTTACCAATTTTAAGGGGTATAACGGAAAAGTAATATAACACAGAGTGTAATGAATTACTGTTGGCAGGGAGTAATACTATTACTTTTGAAATGAGTAATGAGTGATTGCTTTTGTTGAGGTTTGTCCGACATTGTTTTTGCTATGCCATTGCCCTCTCTTCTTCTACATTGATTTAAATGCACCTAACTGGACACTAAGTTCCAAAAACTGTTTATCTTGATGCAGCCAACACAACAGTAGTGGATGGAAATGTACATTAAATTGATGCCTAGCTTAACGTTAGCTTTAAGACAGCTCAAGGATAGTGTTCAACTGGGGTCCAACTGAAGACTCTATACAGTGATGGATGACGCGTTGCCACGTCCTCACACTGCACAAAAATGACGCCAAAAAATACCAGACATGAGTGCTGCCATCAAGCACTGGTGAGGTCATTTGGAGCCAGATTGTACAGTGGCTATCACTAGGTGGAGCTGAGGAAAAGAGTTGCAGCCCATACACCCATCCGAACCACTCGCGAACAGTGTCACTGATCAAGAGTGCATTGATTGACACACACAGCTGTCGATCATGACATCACACCCCCCTTTTTATAGCATCAAATAACTCATTATTACCAAACTTATCAGAAAAATACAGCAGTTACAGCAGTGTGAGGTAGCCTACTACTATGATCTTTTAGTTTGGCTCATGTCCCATCCGCTAACATGGAGAAGGCAGGGTTTATGATCTGTACTGCAGCCAGCCACCAGAGCTAGAAGTCAGCAGGCTTCTATCTCCTCTACCTGCAGCCCAGGATTGTATCAGTGTCTGTAGCTCGTATAAAAATGCAACAGATTGCATTGATTACACTCTTGGTTTGTTTGTGTCATTCTTTTCGTTGGGTATTACAAGCAACAGTTTGTAGTTTTATGGTGTGCAGTAAAACATCTAACTTTTGCTAATCTATATGTTATATAATGTAGTTTTAAGTACCACGCCCATGCTTGTAAGTACTTAGGCCATGTAAGCCAAACAGAAATATGGATAATTCGCAGACAACAGCACTGGAATACTTTATCTATAAAGCAATACTGGGCAAACTTCCAGCTGGGTTTTAACAGATCTGGGGAAAACTGCATTCTCCTACACTGCACCATGGACATTAAACAATCTTCAAAAAGATCTAAAATTCAAAACACTTATATCCATTGATGAATTCAAGGACATCATAAAGAATGTGGTGACAGAGACATGTGCTTGTTTTTCCTGAGAGGCCACTACGTTTGAACGGTTGTTGTTTTATTGTGGAATTTTTGTATTACGTGTTGTATTTTGAATGTGTTTTGATTGGCTGCTACCTCGGCCAGGGCTGTCTTGTAAAAGAGATTTTCAGTCTCCATGGGAACTCCTGGTTAAATAAAGGTTGAATAAAACAATATATCTGACAGCATCGATTTCTCGCTCTTCCTGGGCAGGCAGAATACGTCCCACCTCAAGAGAGTGATTCACTCGATCTCTTTCAATGAGTGTAGCAGCTAGGCTGTCTGAACTGAAGTCAAATTCAGTTGCATCTCAATCATTCACAGGCAGCGTGAGCGGTACCTGATAGTAACCCCGAATAGGAGGAGGGATTCATGAGCACTTGGACGTTTGACAGGCTGACCCAGTACACATTAAAAGAGTCATTCAAAAAGATTCATTTTTGACCATCGCTATTTTAGGGTAGCTATCTTGCTGTTCATCTTATATACAGCCATAAGGTCTAGTTATGAACATAACCTGAGGATTTCTGAATTTTGGCTCACCAGTGGGATAACATTAACAAGCTAGCTCAGGACACTCAACATGTTCTAGTGGAAGCTTTAGCTGCCTCCCTTCCCCTGCAGCACTTGTAACAAACATGTGCCAGAGTCTGTCAGCTGAAGGAAGAAAGACTGAAATGATATCAACCCTCTCACTTCTGGTACAGCAGCAGAAAGTAAATGTTATAAAGGACACTGCTGAGAGAGGTGACCTTGAGAATCTGGAAGGATCCTCTCAGTCTGCCGCTGAAATAGTGATGTAAATGCTGAATTTCAGATTGTGATCCCTTGTAGTATGCTGCTGAAAAAAGTAATCACATTACCGTAAGGCATCTTTAAGTAATGCATTACAACACTGCCTTACAGTGGTCTCAAATCCCAAAAATGTCCTCCCAGCTCATTGTTGATGCTCTGAAATGCAGCTATGAATTGTGAGGTTTAAAATCTGTGAGCCAGGAGGAAATTTGGGGATTTGATGGGCGCATTAACAAAATCTGGGAATGCACCTTACATTGCAGTGTACACATTTCTTCACGTTCTGCAGAGACCTAAACATCTGTTGAATGTACTAATTTTGTGAGTGCTATATTAACGCACAGATATTTGCTTTTCCATTAGATATTGAGATCCTCTCTGACGCAGCTGCACGAAGTGAAACATTCCTCCGAGAATAATCACAGCGCTCACCTTGAATTTCTTTTCAAACCAGTGAAATCTGCCACAGAGGAGGAAAATAGCTGCAGTGACAATGTTCATGTGGGCTCATCTTATAATTATATATATAGTCTTGCTTATAAGTTTTTATCAGTAATATTAATAAAATCTCATTGCAATCTTTCTTCTACAGTGACAGGACTTGAGTGTCATTTTCAGTCACCTGTCTGTGATGTGTGAAGCATTAGGAAGAGACAGCTCTCTGTGTGTATCCAGTGGTCTAATGAATGGGGTCGAGTGGCACATGATGGTGTGGTACTCCCTCCTTCAGGATGTCTGACGCATATCCTCCTCTTTTTTTCATCGTCTTGGTGCCAATTTTCACGTACAGTACAGTTCGTACTGTTCAAGGACACTGACGCGTATCCTCCATTATTGCCCGGAGCAGTTTGGCCCGTCTGTGTTTTCGTCTTCATACTCTGTGGCAACCTAATGGCCCAGCTACACCACAGCTCCTCCCTGCAGTAGACATAATGTGTTTCTGAAAGCCGGGCTGAGGGGAGAGAGTGTGTACTTAACCAGCGTCCAAGTTGTGCCTGCTGAGGCTGCATAGAAGCAGGGGCACGAGCCCTCACAGTCACCTGCAGGCAACACAGCAAAGAGGAAAAGAGATGATCACATCAAGGAAAACAACATGTAACACACTCAACCAATTATGCTTTATCACACCACTTATATGTGTAGGATTTTACTCGTGAACAATGTCCACATAATCACACACACACACACACACACACACACACACACACACACACACACACACACACACACACACACAGAAAACATCTTTATGTGTTTCAGCTTTGCGATTTCCTCTGTACAGGTGAGTTGACAAAACGTGGCATATCCTCTCCTGCCTCCAGCTACCATCACAAGTTGCACTTCCGCTAACGCACAAACACATTAAAACACCCAGCAACTGTGTTCTCACACGCTGTCTTCCGTTTAAGCCCCCTCACAGAGCACAGACGCAGTACAGAAAGAAGTGACCTTGAGAATCCATTTGATTCATCTCAGTCTTCCTCTGAACCCTGCATACGCATAATCATGTGGAAAGGTTTTCATTCTTTGTGCAGTGTGAGGGTGCTGCATAACTTGCCAGAGCATGGGTGTCTGTGTGGGTGTGCATGCGCTTACGAATGAATGTGGGGCACTAAGTCATGTGCGTATATTCTAAGATCATTGTTGGAGGATCTCCTTCCTGAGTCTGTGCATGTAGAGGGCAGGGGCATCCCAGAGATGTTTCACTGGTCAGATGGAGCCGCTGATAATCTTGTGGTGGCACACGAAAAGCAAAAGTCATAACTGAATTTCAGGAATGTGATTATGCTGGTGAAATGTATGGAGAGTTAAGGAATCCCATACTAATATACTTTGATTTCTTATTTTACAGTTAATATTACTTATCATCTGATGTGCACAAACTAATACTGGTATAGTTACAATCCTGTTTTGATCTGGTATAACATGTTAGCTGGGGGGATAGTGCACCCAAAAATGAAAATGCAGCCATTATCTACTCACCCATATGCCGAGGGAGGCTCAGATGAAGTTTTAGAGTCCTCACAACACTTGCAGAGATCCAAGGGGAGAGGAGGTAGCAACACAACTCCACCTAATGGAGGCTGACAGCGCCCCAGATTCAAACGTCCAAAAACACATAATTGAAACCACAAAATATCTCCATACTGCTCGTCTGTAGTGATCCAAGTGTCCTGAAGCCCCGACATAAAAAGTCCTTTGGAAAAACGTCACTTGAACTCTGCTTTTACCCTCACTGTAGCCTGTAGCTCAACAACTTTTGGATCCAACATGTAGCCCTAAGCTATCCCAACATCTTTGGTCACGATCTATCTTCGTGCTAGCTTTAAAAATGAGCATGCCACAGCGTTTTGAAGACAGTAATGGCAGCCTCTAGTTAATTTCACTGCAAGGGTCAGTGGCGGGGGCAGTAATAATATTAAGGCAGCCATGGCCCCATTTTTTAGGACAATTCTAGTAATTTCAATGGGAAGGAAAGAAAAATAACTCATGATAAACTATCCTATTAACTGTGAACAAACACCATAGTGTGAACACAGATGTCATACCTAGAACAAAAAAACAACCCAGCCATGAAAAGGTGAGGGTCAATTACGGGTCAGCAACTGGCAGACTTGCTGGAATAGCATCGGTGATTAAGTGTGAGTCTCAGGAACAAGGTGAAGACACTCACTCTCATCAGTGAGTGCACATGTGCAATTACTGCCCTGCTTCTCCAAAATGACTGCTCCTCTGAGCCGGGGCGCTCACCCGAGAAAAGGTGACGAGAAGTGATTCATCAGGGGATTAATTCGCTCTAAGCCCTCTGAAGAAGCACCCCAGGCTGTATCTCATAAAAACACTTTCTAGCCATAAAAATACTAAAAGAGCAAGCAGATATTAACACTTCACAATGGGGATGGTGAAAAGGTTCTTTTGTTGATTTATGCAGCAATCACCAAGATGCACCATGTTTCACCCTATTTAACCCAACGTAGCTTCAAATCTCAGGACCTTAAACCCCCTCTGTGTTGTATTCAAATATGCCTCTCTCATCTGTCTGTCTGTCCACAGCATGTTGAGGGAAAGTTCTAGGTCACAGACTAAAACACACTATTAACATTCTAGTGTTTATTGGTTTAGGCGTGCCTATTTATGCCATCATGTTTGTGTTCACAGGTGTCTAATCCACCTGCATTCAGGCTCATTCTTCCTGTGAGAGGTAGTGACAGGACTGAGCCTGTCTGTCAGTTTGCAGACAAAACTTCATTTAGTCTCGAAGACACTGGACTGACAGGAAAGCTGCCTCTGGATGACAGAGGATGACAGATACATGAGTAAACTGTGAAAAACACCACGGTAATTAAGGGTATCACTATAAGATGATGATAATGATGGAAGAATAATGATGATGAAGGATTTCTGACAAAAGGTCTGACTGAAAAAAGATCTGATTGAATATTTACGAGCTTCTTCTCCATGTGCACATGCTGTCCTCTCTAATGTGTGTTTACTCTCATATATTCCACACCTGAATCGAGCTGCACGTGCTCCGCTGCATCTTCATCTCTATTCATCACTGGGATCTTGTTACTTGTGAGCCGATGAGCTGAACGGGTCACTGTATCCCGCTGAGGACTGTGACGAGGCCAGAGCTGGCACAGTTCGTGCCAGAATCACGTTTCATTTTGTTGCACATAAAGACCAAATATCCCACTCCATACCTGACGCATTATTACACAGTACACACAGTACTACTATGCATAAACATTCTCATACTTGTGTCAATGAAAGTATGTGAAGCAGGGGTTTGGCAGTGGCTTCACTTTGGCCACTCACTAACTACATCCACAGATCACAGCTCCAGCTTTGGCCCAAAATCAGCCCCCAAGGAAGTTGTTTGTCTATATTAAACCACCACAGAAGCCCTTCTCTGAACCTCGCTCTGCCTCCAGCAGGAGCTCCAGCTCCATGCAGTCTGGGCTGTAAAGCAGGCCAGACGGACAAACAGGGCCCAGGGGGAAAAGTCTGAATTGAGGCCCAAAACCATAAATCCAAACCTCTGAACCCCGTGTCCCAACATGATCTCTCCAGAGCAGAGCGTCCCCGTCCGTCTGTGTGAGCTGTCACTTGATGATTTCATGTACTTACAGCCCGGCTCCCACGACGTTGTTTATTTTACATAGAAATTACATTAGAAATAAATGTGTGTGTTCGTTGCCATGGGTGCTTGAACAGTAATGTTTCATAAAAAATTACATTGAGGCTAAAATGGTTCGACTCAAAGACATCTGGAGATCCATTAATCCATATCTCCTTTAAAGATTAAAAACATATTTCAACATGATGTTTTCAATACAGATTGATAACTTTCTATTCTCTGGCGCACAACTGGGTTCCTGCACCGTTTATTTTGGGCGCACTGCAGGGGGCAATGTTAGGCTCATTACTGTTTCGTTTACATATGTTCTGATGACATTATTTTCTGTATACATGTGGAAGAGATGCAGAGGATTTAAAAAACGCTGTAATGGGGAAGACAGCTGTCTGGGTTAATTACTTCTGCTTTTCCTTAGCGTGCTGCATGTTTTTTCTCCATCAGACTGATTAAAACAAGCTAAAATAATAAAACAAAAAATACACACCTTGTCTGTTTTTTACAAAGCCATGACATAACTTCACTTTGAATGGTATGAACTTTCTCCGTAGGCTACAGCACAACAAAAAGGAAATAACAATATCAAACACAATTTAAATATATTAAAAAAGAAACTGCTTAGCCTACTTACTTATTTAAGGAACAAAACTGGGGTGCAGCTGGACTCCAAAAAGCTGTGGCCTATGGAATTGTCTCTGCTGGCTCCCTTACAGTCAAGATGGCGTCAAAGACAACAAAAACAGGGATTTATTCATGTCATATCATGCCTGAATCCTATCATTAGCGTCATTAGTGTGATACGACGGCTGCAGAAGACGGAACAAAACCAGGTTGCAGCTGGACCTCAGAAAGCTGCGGCCTATGGAATTGTCCCTCCTGGCTCCCTTACAGTCGAGATGGCACCGAAGACAACAAAAACGGAGATTTATTCATGTCATATCGTGCCTAAATTTAGTGTATCATGACATATAGGGCACGGAATTAATGTGCAGATACTGCCACAATAAAGGCCGAAATCTGGCCTGCAACAGATTAGGTAAAGCCGAGCCAATTTCTCGAAAGCTCACAGCCGCTACAAGAGGAATGAGGAGTCAATGACAGTATGAAACAGACAGTAAAACAGGTTATGAATCACAACAATTAAGAGAGATCCTTGAGCACACAGTCATAAATAAGCACACGAGATATTAGTTTGCCTTGCTGGACAGCATGATCCTGTCCAGGTCTAAGCCTGCAGAGATAACGATCTCTCTTTTTCAAAATACTTTGACATTTGTGGACAAAAAAACATCAACATTACCATCACTGTAGAGACATCTCTAAGTATAATTTGTTTTGCAACACATCACTGGTATCTAAAATTATTCACAATTTAAATCTTCTCCCTTCAAATGACTTTATTTAGCTGCACACATGCACCTTCACTCCTAAATACAGGTTTTCTCCATTAAAACAATAAAAAATAAACTCCTTCCCCTCTCACATCAGAACGTCCACTTAATCTTCCACTCCACATATGCACAGATTAGGTGCAAAGTGACCATTTTCCCCTCACAGGTTCAACACGTGGGGAGGAAGAACAACAACTTCTCAATCAGTGTAAACAGGATAATCCCAGAGTTTAAAGTCTTACCTTAAATACATATCTATGGTCACATGCACACCAGACGAAAACACCCCTATCGTCTGTTTTTACTGCAACACCCGGCGTTGTTTGTCAGCTTGCCTCTTCTGCATGAACACAGACATACCTGTTGGCACACATAAACACTTTGGCTGAGCGACACGTGCAGGTCAGTCCTCAGAAATGAGAGTGGGAAACCAATTATTCGATGTTACGCTGGAGATCAGCTGGGGAATGTAAACAGGAGAGGAGGAGAATGAATGAGAGATGGGGAATCAAGATTTGAATATTTTCCATCATTTTTCTTAAGAAGCTGGCTATGACTGCAGTGTAAAAGTGTAAAAAGCTGGCATTCCTTGAGTGGGAGGAGGCTGAAGAGTGTGTGTGTGTGTGTGTGTGTGTGTGTGGGAAGGGGGGGACTATTGTAATTCAAAGCCAGTGCCACAGCACACATAGCCCCCTAAAAACGCCATTGCCATCCCCCTACTACTGTTGACATTCAGAGGCATGCAAATGGAGGAACATGTTGGAAGTTTTACATTTCAATAAGAAAAAAACAACCTCTCTTCCTTTGTGTGGCTCAGGAGCTGCTTGTGTGGACATGTCAATGCAATTTCCATCAGTCACTGGAAATGCAAATGTCCTCGTAGATATAAACAAATAAGTGAAGCGATCTAGGAAAAGATGTGTGAATAGCTTTGTTTTCATGCATGTGCAATAAAGTCCTGCAAGAAAATGGAACAAGTGAACAAACACTTGCCTTTGCATTTAATTATTTCTTAGATCCTAAATAAAAATATGGAACATGATGTGGAGTTTACATCAAGGTTCTTTGTTGTTTTCACAAAGCTTTGAAGTAACAAGATCAGTACCTCTAAGGGTGCTGTCACACCTGCCCTGTTTGGTTCGGTTCAACTGATCCCAAGTTTGTTTGCCCCCTAAATGCGGTTCATTTGGGCAGGTGTGAACAAAGCAATCGCTCTTGGATGCGAACTAAAACAATCGAACCGAGAACTTCTTGAAGAGGTGGTTTCGGTCTGGTTAGAAACAAATTCTGGTGCGGTTGGTTTGTGGTGAGAATGTGTTCCGACCTGGATGTGAAGCAACTGCAGTCACATGACACATTGTTTGGGTTAAACATGAGCATGTTACAGTCCTGGAGGATTATTAATGTGCACCTCCATGTGGATTTTTCCCACATGGAAATTCTGACCAATCAAGAGCAGCTTTCTCACACAAGGCATTTGATCTGGTCCGCTTGTAAATGCTGCCGTGAGAACACGAACCAACTCTAGGCAATTATACAACTTTGGAACAAAATGAGTCCCTGATTCAGACCAAAGCAAGACAACTCTAGGTCTGGAAGCACCCTAAAACCTGGACTCAGCTTAGAATAATTAGCTTCTAATAATCATGTTTGCTGACAATGGTTAAAGGCAATGAGAATGATAAGCATCTATCATGATGATAAACACATATCTGTGGTTCATGAGCTTTGCCCCCAGGGCTGCTCCAAACTGCCCCAGCTTCTCTGATATCTCAAATGACCCTCCTTTGAGGAATCAGGCCCGGGGGCAAGTGACGGTCGTATGCTTCTTCTCAGCTCCACTGTAAGAGGTAAAGCCATCTCGGGAAATCAGTCCTCACTTCTGTGTCAACAAGGACATCCTTCTGGGAACACCTCCTCCTCCATCTCCTGATTTCACCTGCCCCTCATCCTCTCTGCCAACCCACAATTAACTCCACATTCCTCTGTTTGCAGTGAATGCCCCAAATTCTCCCTGATAATTGTCCACACCCCAGTCAAAGGATTACCCCCATTTCACCCTCTCTAACATCTATTGTCACCTTTGTGTGAGTGACACTCTGATCCCTGAGTCAAGCCTTGTTTTGCCCTCTTGTAGCTGTAATCGTGACTCAAAGGTATTTTAATTTACCTCCAGTCCTCCCTCAGGGAAAGTGAAGGCACAATCGGCCTGAAGGCATGACTATACAGAGTTTCTGCACCACAGTGTCAAATGTATTGTCGACACTTACCCATTGTTTTCCAGGTATATAAGAAGTGATGCTGCACTCCGTCATAATCAGTTTAGAGTTGACACTTTGCTGACTGACTTCTGGTGTGAGTCGCTCACCATTTCTGGGTGAATCCTGGCCCGTCATGAGGATAACAGAAACACCTCCACAGCACCCGCCCATTAGTATCTGTCATCATTAGCCTTGCCGCCTGGTTGCTAGAGGAGGTATCAAGCGTGATGCCTTTTATCTTTCTGTGTCACAAACAGGCTGCAGCGTGGGCTCACAAAATGGTGACACCTCACTCACATCATTCATTTAAAAAGGCAGGAGCTTGAGGTTGCACTCTGAAACTGTAAAAGAATAGAGTTTACATGTCATCAAATGCAAGTATGTTCAGTATTTACTCACTATTAGCAAAAAAAAAATACCAGACTCAGCCTTCCTGTAATGCAGCCGGGGTGGAGTTCACTGTGATGTGGTTAGAGGGATAGTTGTGTGTGTGTGTACACACCTAGCGACCATGTCTGCTCACGAAACCTGGGCACTAATTTCATATTTCAGCGCAGTCGCCTGTCATCAGCACTCTTATCAAAAATACATACCAGACCGTAATCACAGAAGGACTGGATGCCAAAATACCTCTGAGCACATGAGCACGAATGAAAGATGGGAGAGGAAGGGAGGGAGGGAAGCCTGCGGGGGATGAGATGGAGAGGACAGAGGAAAAGTGGGACAAAGACATGATACTGGTTAAATCAGAGCGGGGAGCAGCTGCTGAACTGATTTGCCACATGAAATACCAACAAATGTTTGTTGTGTTGCAGTCTCTTAAAAATAGATCTTCATTCCACTTGCCATTCAGAGAGCTCCGGCGGAAATAGTGTGTCATTTGTGGATGTGGAGGGCAGGTAGAGCTCACATCTGCAGCATAAATGCTTGCATGAATTCTTGTAAAGTATGTGTGTGTGTGTGTGTGTGTGTGTGTGTGTGTGTGGGGTTTGTACAACATCAGCAGCCATTAACCCCCTGTGTGGCAGATTCACAAGTGTAGGGGCATGTCTGAACAGGTTACCAGCTGCAACACAACACTGGGGAGCTGAACAGGATCCATCCACATCCCGTGTCCCACTTTAAGTCAGCAACCGACAATTTTGAATCTAATTTAAAGACACACTTTTTTGGCTCGCTTTTAGTTTAGTCTGCAGCTCTTTAACAGCCTTTGTCAAGTCCCCTCTTCACTTTTGTTTTCTTTGGTAACGTGCTCTTACTGCTTTTTTGATCTGCTGCTGGTTTCCAACTGGCTGCCAGTGTTGTTAGACTTAATTGGATTTAGATTCAATCGCAGGATAATGTCCAGTGGTTTCTCATGTCAATTTGACATAAAATGACAGATGATGATATTTTGTTGGTTTGAAGTTGTGTTGTTCAGTAACAACAACCCAGCATCTTTGTGTGTCTCATGCCGACGTCACCTTGACGCAGAATTTAGCTGGGAGGTTGAGACCAAAACCCAACGTGTGCAGAACATCATATTGTTTAAGTCCACACAATGTGATATTACAACCGTTAGACATTTCAAACGCTGTCAAATCGATTTTCATCCAACCGAAATTTAACATCTGTCCAACCAACCCATTCTCATTCCCAACTTGTCAAATACCGCCACTTTGACAATGATTTTGGCATCAGATACTGACATGCAGAGGCACTCTTCCCAGCGGCTATTTCTGATGCAACCGGCCACAACCAAACCTGTCAAACATCGCTGTTTTGTTCGTGGATGTCGGTGTCAGACACCAAAGCACCACGACACTCTTGTTTATAATAACCGTACTTATTATGTTGTTTTCAAGACCTAACCATATGCTTTTCTTGCCTAAAAATAAACATAGCCAAAACCAAAGTTTTTTTTTTACCTGCGATAGTATGTGATTTTTTTTTTTCTAAAAAGACTGCATGTAGGTGAAAACGGAAATGTACTTTGAGAAGACAAAAATGCACGTAACAAGCGTCAATTGAGACGCCATCCATAAATGTCTAAAATCCAAGCAGGAGGCTACCTAGCATGTCATATCTGGATATTTAGCTCATGAGATGAGAACACATTGGTCCAGCATAAGAGTCCAATGTCTTTCTGATGTCACAGTGATGTCTGGTGTCAGGAGGGAATTTCTCCTAACTATCCATATTATTACTCCGACTATTTCTAGCATTGCTTTTTCTCTATTATTGTTTTACTTAATTACACTATGTATCATTGGCTTTGGCGCACTTTTACTGAGTCTGGTGAACTATCCGCCTACATTGGAAAGCAATTAAGGTCAACTTCTGTTATTTTTAGGTGCGCTGTATAAATAAGCTGACTTGACTTCCACACAAAACATGCATATAAGAAAGAAGCAGCTGGTTGTACTTTGAGAATGTGACTAATTCTTTTGCATTTATCAGTTATCATCAAATGCATATGTGCACTTCACAGCAGGACGACAAGAACATAATATGCAGACAGTGCATGTCAAAAACTTTTACTTTTTGAGCCTGTGTGATGACCTTGGCTTCATAACACAGTGGCAAACATCACTGCTGCTGTGAGGGGGATGACTCAGAAGAAGTTATAAAATGCTTTGATAAGAGCACTGATGAATAGCACTGAAGACAATACGACTGCACAGTCGCTCCTCAGGTGGAGATCAGTCTGCAGCTAGAATCCTGGTGCAGTCAGTGTGTGCAGAAAATCCAGCTGATAATAAAAGCTGTTGAAATGGGCTGAGCATGTGAACATGTGCTGTAAAAACAGACTTGAGCATGTGAGTAATGCTAAAATAATGTGGGGAAAACTATTTATAATTTACTAATGAGAAAACTGTGTCACTGCAAAATAAGATTAATTTTTGTGGCATTTATGTTATTTGTGAATATTATTAATTCCATGACAAGAGCCAAACGTAACGCATAAACATTTCTCTCGCTCGTCTCCTCCCATTAGAAAGCCTGTTCAGTCCGAACACCCAGCCAGTGGTCCCACCTGTTGCAAGAGCATTTCTTGCTTGTGTCTATCCTGAATATCCACGTGTAGGCGGAGGCGCACGAGGGAGGGGGGGGGGGGGGAGACCAGCGCCCAATCAGATGTGACCGCCGCTGGAGCGCTATATAAGCCGCGAGCGCTCCTCTCACAGCAGCAGTGAGTCTTTGCGTCTCATCCACGCAGCACCAGTGTTGGCTTGTTTCACTTGTGCCGCACATCCTCGGGAGTTAAACAGGATTTACTTTGTCAGTTTTATCTGAGGGGTTTGTCTGCGAGCTGTGAAACAGTTTGGACAAATTTCCATTTTGCTTTCTTGGACGGATTCGACGAAACGAATAATAAAAAAAAATGCGTCTCATCCAGAACATGACGACCATTGCGGAATACTCAGCACCTGAATGCTCGGTGCCAAACCGGGTCATTAAAATGTCTGTGATAGGAGGCAGCGGAGTTGGCAAAACAGGTAAGAAAATAAATCAAATGTTTGTGTTTAAGTGTAATTTACTCACATCCTCGTTTTGAAGTGATTTACGTTGTTTTATATCTGTCTAATAATGTGCTCTTGCTTTTTTTGTTTCAGCGCTTGTGGTGAGATTCCTAACGAGGCGCTTCATCGGAGACTATGAGAGAAATGCTGGTGAGTAACTGAGCTGCACAGGCTACTCTTTGAGAATTAAAGGAGCTGAAATGGCTTTCTAACATGTTCAAACTATTGGTGTTGAAATTAATGTTGTTTCTTCTCTACAGGAAATCTCTACTCCAGAGAAGTCCAGGTGGATGGAGAGCAAGTCACCATCCAGGTTCAAGACACTCCTGGTGTGGAGGTAAGACTATCTTTTAAGCTCTCCTCTCCTCAAACAGATTATGGTTTATTTTCCCTGAGCTGACTGTAAAGAAACTGAGCTGTCAGGGTTCAACATATGAAAATCTGTGGAGGATAATCCAATACAAAGATAATATAATCTAATTGACTGTCTGGCTGTTAAGACCATCTAAACCTCTCTCTGGCTGGGCTCCAGTCCAAAACCAAAGACGTATGTGTATGTGTATTTTCTCCTGAAGTAGAGCCCTTCAGTCTGGCTGTAATCTCCTATTTAGGCTAATGGATGTCTGAGGCCAGGGTAAATGATACTCAGATCCTGGTCCAGACTCCTCAGTCGCCCACACCTCACTGTCCTGGAGGAGAAACCCTATAGCTCATGTCTGCCTCAGTCAACATTCCAGTCATTGCTAAAGATCAGTTGCATGAAGTCAGGGAACGTTCAGTCTTCATTTTTTTGTTAATCAGAAAATGATTAAAATGTTTTAAGTGTTTTAATCAGTCTCCTTTTTTCTTTCCTCCCCAGTTGACTGATAATGGCATCAATCTACCAGATCATGTGACCTGCTCCATACAGTGGGCTGATGCCGTGGTGCTGGTGTACTCCGTGACAGACCGTCGCAGCTTTGATTTGATCGATCAGTTGCACCAGCTGGTTGTGCGCACCGGAGGCGCCAACATGCCTCCCGTAATCCTGCTGGCCAATAAGGCGGACCTGCTGCACCTGAGGCAGGTTGACTCCCAGCAGGGCCCTTTGCTGGCGGGAACGCTGGGCTGCTCTTTCTATGAAGTGTCTGCCAGCGAGGACTACAGCCAGGTGCACAAAGCTTTCCATAAGCTGTGCTGCCAGCTCGCCAAGCAGCCGCCTCCTGCCCCCAACTCCTCACACACCTCTGCCAGCGCCGCCACGGAGAAGAGGCGCTCACCCCTCATCCCCCGGCCAAAGTCTCCCAACATGCAAGACCTGAAGAGGCGCTTCAAGCAGGCGCTGTCAGCCAAAGTGAGGACTGTCACATCGGTGTGAGGAGGACGAGATGTTGAACGTGGTCCAGGGTGGCCACAGAAAGAAAGGAAGCATTGAAAATGGTAGAGAAAAGGAGGACAGAGAAGACTAATGCTTCTCCCATGACGTCCTGTATCGGTCTGGCTGAAAGAAGGCAGATGGAATGAACAGTGGTTGGGTTCTAAGTAGAGAGAGGCTGATGAACCTTTACAGACGCAATGGCCTCTATGTGGCAGGTGTCTGCCCTGTCAGATACCATGTGTGAGGATAAGCAGCAAGAAGGTTCATTTGTTCAGGAGTAGAAATGACACCTGAGGACACAGAGGCAGCTGTGTGAGGCTGACTAATCCCAACACTCTGCATATAAAAATCAAAAACTGTAAATCGAGCTCTCCTGGCAACAGCAGCGCTCGAGGACGCTTATTTTTAGCTGTGCTGCCCATTGTGTCTTTTCTGTATTCAGACTGCCACTACATGGCACCACTAAATGCCGGTATTATTATATCAGCCAAGGCTCTGTGCTGCCATGTGTGTGTACTCTAGTATGTCGATACCTGCAGTATATTTTTGCAGCATCCAGAACCATTATTGTGTGTGACAGAATGATGAGAGGAGGTGGGGTGGGGGTTGTAACGGGACAACGGACACAGTATGTAGCGTGTGGTGGTTATTATCACTGATGCACTTTATGAAAAAAAATGATCCAAAGGGCCTATTGTTATTTATTTGTTTGATAGAAATTCACTGTTTGTTCACAATAAAAATGATGAATTTGAACATGTCTCTGGTTTTTCATTTATGAGTTTGCATATGTGTATCAAGCACATAGGCATTTCATAAGTTTTTGAGCCTGTGATGACTTTGGCTCCACAACACAATGAGAAACACCTCTGCCGCTGTGAGGGGGATGACTCACAGAAAAAGTTATAAAATGCTGCCGTAACAGCATTAATGAATAGCATTGAAGACAATAGAGGCATGACTGTACAGCCACTTCTCCGGCCTTGAGATCCATCTGCAGCTAAAACCCTGTTGCAGTCAGTGACCCCAGAAAATGAGGCTGACAAAAAAAGGTGTTGAAGCAGCCTAAACCAACAGCACCACAGAATTTATGTTAGTTTTTCTTGGGGAGTCTTCTGAGAATTGCAAGCTCCCAGAAGATGAGGAGAAAATGATATGAACACTTTTCCAGTAAAACTGAGTGTGTGTGTTATTATGTTAGAGAGATCTGTTTATTTACAATCCAAAAGCCTAATTAGTGAATCCTGAGTGTGATGTTCCAGCCTGTCAGAGGGATTTACTGGTCTCTCTTTCTCTGTGTGACACAATGTGGGGGACTCTTGTTCACTATCGATTCAGGCGTGTAGGTGGGTGAAATTAGTGAGCTCTAGCTGAGGTGATTCATGTTAGAGAGAATAAAGAGAGAATGGGAGGGGTGTACTTGTGTGTGAGGCGGGGGGTGTAGGAAGGTGTAGGTGAGCTCAAAGTGTGAGCAAATTAGCGGCCTCAGCAGACAGTGTGAAACGACTTGTTAATTATTCCGCTCTTCTTTGTCACCATATGATGTGTCGAGGTGTGAATGGGCGCTAACAGAGAGTGTGTATTCACTCCACCATAAACAGGAAGCCTTCCTCGTGTTCACACACACAGCCTGCTTTTCACTGAGCCTTATGTGTGCAAAGACATCATCACACATGACAGTTTAAAAAGATTTTATTGTTACATATTATTATTTGATGTCGTTTTACATCTCTCGCTCAGACATTTTCTGTTCTGTCTTCAAGAAAAATAAACCCAACAGCTACTTTTACATAATAACAGTTACCCTCAGAATTAAATTCGACATGAACATGACAGGAATGTTGCTTCATTTCCGAAACACGTCCTCCTTTTTCAATTCGCAGCTTTTGACACTGACTCTGATTACCAGACTCACACCTGACGAGGTGCCGTGACGTTTACGGTGCATGTGTCCTTCCACGTGTGCATTCGTGCGTTTCCACGTGACGGCCCTTTTAGACACCGATATCAGGCAACAGTCTTTGGGTGGTGAAGAGCAGCTCGGGGATATCCGTCGGCCTCAGTAATCTGGTGGACAAAACCAGCACCTGGAGCAGAGCAACGACACACTCACTGGGTTAAGAAAATGTCACTGGAAGTAACACGACGCTAATAAATGAAGCAGATGTGAATGTCAGGGTTAGTAATGTGCAAATTGGCAATCATCAAGGTGCATGAATCGGGAGCCTTGGCAACTGGTTTATTTTCTTTATTGATTTAATTACTTCTGCCAAGGATGCAGTGGGCTCAGTTTGTTTTCATTGTTTGACTGTTTTTAGGGGGCCTATTATCTCAAGAGTACTTTTTGGTAAGCCAAAACTATCCCTTGTTCAATTTTATTTTATTTTGCCAGGATAATAAAGTCAGTCTCAAAACAGTTTTCAGACAAAAGACCAAAACCCAAGATTGTCATCTCATTTATGTAATAACGCACATGTCCGAAAGAAGCTTCACATTACACACATACATACATACATACATACATACATACATAACTTCTGAGAATTCAAGCTGTGCAGTCTTTATCTATATAAAGAAACAAACTACTGGCACAAACTTTTTTTGGGGGGGGGGGGGTTGTCACTAATGCTGAATCTGAAGTGGAGAATCACTTTTCACTCTATTCTAAATGAAAATTGGTGGAAAGGCCGAGATGACTAAATAAAGGAGTGATTGAATTTGGTGTGGATCCAAAAGTTCCAAAAGGAGCTAGATGGCACTTAAGCAGAAGCCCACTGTGTTATTACAATGACGCTGGAAGGCAGCCTTTTGCGTTGTGTCCTGACACAGAAGGGGTCGGCACATCTGGATGTGGAAGGTGTCCACGGTGAGTCATGTGAGTCGACTAACGTGACTTTAAGGGGTTGATGGTTGGGTTTAGGCAACAAAACTACTTGGGTATGGTTGGGAAATTATCATATTTGATATTCGTCATGTCATGACTAACGACTCATGACTAATGACTCTTGTTACTAACGACTACAACGACTGATGTAACAAAAAAACTGAACGCTGAGATCAGAACAGGGTTAGGTGTGAAAACTACTTGACTAGGGTCAGACAACGACCGTGATTGATTTAAGTCATGTGAGGCAATTCATGTTACTAATGAGTGACTAATGACTTTCAAGGTGCTTCCAGACCTAGAGTGGTCTCCTTTGGTCTGAATCAGAGACTCATGTTGTTACAAAGTTGTATAATTACCTAGAGTTGGTTCGTGTTCTCACGGCAGCATTTACAAGCGGACCAGATCAAATGCCTTGTGTGAGAAAGCTGCTCTTGATTGGTCAGAATTTCCATGTGGGAAAAATCCAGGAAGTAAAGCAAACGTTGAAGAAGAGTACACTTGCAAGATAAATGTGACACTTTCTAATGTCACAATGGAGGGACAACTACGCAGGTTGATTTTAGCGCTGCTCATCGTGGACTATATTGCTGTCATTGTTCATTTTAGTCAAAGCATACAGTTTGAAAACGAGGCGCGGCTCCAACTAGAAAACAATGTTTTGATGCATTGGATGTGCTGAATGTGCATATTAAGGCAGTACAGGAGGAGGTGCACATTAATAATCCTCCAGGACTGTAACATGCTCATGTTTAACCCAAACAATGTGTCATGTGACTGCAGTTGCTTCACATCCAGGTCGGAACACCTTCTCACCACAAACAAACTGCACCAGAGTTCATTTGGAACCAGACTGAGACCACCTCTTCAAGAAGGTCTCGGTCCAGTTGTTTAGGTGCACACCTGAGTGTGATTGCTGTGTTCACACCTGCCCAAATGAACCGCACTAAGGGGGCAAATGAACTTGAGTTTGATTGAAAGCAACTGTAGTTTCAAATAAGGTATAAACACCACTTTCTTAGGTCAAAGTCCTGTGCTTTTTGAACTTATCCAACTCGCTACCCACCCATCAAAGCAGATCTGCATTCCTTATGCCATATCAATTGTCCTGAACGTCAAATAATGATGCTTTACACAGAAGTTGGTTGAAAGCTGGGTGCGTCTCATACAGATGCCATGGGGGGCTCCTGATGTTATTATACTGACATTGAAGACACTGCTCAAGTGGTGCATTTTATTGCTATGAGAGTAAGCCAAAATGCTGTCAAGAAAATAGTTCCTACATGAATCTGCTCACAACAAGGTCTGTGGATTATCTTCAGTAACCATGTCATGATTTCTGGAAAGAGACATTTCTGTTGAGTTTTTCAAATGTATTTTTTGGCGCTTTGAGCTCCACAACTCGAGTGCCATCTAGTTCCAATATATTGGAGAGAAGGCAAACATTATTACGGCCGACATTTCCAACACTCTGCAACTCACACCAAAACAATCTAAAGTGATTAACAGCACAACAGGTAAGTTTATAAATATGTGTTTTTGATTTTGGGGTGAACTGTCCCTTTAAGTTACTTTTTGCTTACGTTTGCCATGTTTGAGTGCTTTCTGGATGGAATAAGAACCCCCGTCCTCTTGTGTTGTATAACAGAGACGCTCTGTTTCTCTGCAGCAGTGTTGCTTTAACTCTGGGTCAGCACCTAAAATTGGCACGAGGCCTGTTTGTAGTGGCAGCATTAGTGTGTTTCAGAGGAATTTAGTCCAAGTGCAAGACCAAAACTTTGCAGTATGTTTTCAGTGTTCATCAACGTCTGGTCCACTGAAATCTGCTATCATTCATACACAGGCTTGCTTACAGTATGTTATACATGTATGTGCTCAGGTTGGAGTGCGTGTGCTGAGATCAGCATGTGTGTGGGCCAGCCAGCCGATTATTGTATAAGCTCGTCTTTATTCAGTTTTCCTGATTACAGATGGAAGGCTTTGATCTTCGCCAGGCCTTTCATTGCCTCTGGCCTCATTCTCAAAGCCTTTTATTAAGACAAACCCACATTACCCAGCCTGATCTCCCTCTTCACCTTCCCTGCACTCCTCTGGCACCAAGGAAACGCATCCATCTGCATGTTTTGCATGTCAGTGTGGACCGCATATATAATCAGCACTTAAACCACCCAAACACACAGACAGACAGATCCAGCACCTCATGGATGCAACTGCAGTGTTAATACGTGCCACACTCAGATGAAACTCGCACCTCTACACCTGATCTGAGCCTCCTGTGTAAGTAGGTCAGCATTTACGTTGGTTCACTCAACCTGAAACCTGTCCTCCAAGGCTCACCTAATTGTGCCGACAACACAAAGTCTTTCTGCGTCTTTCTCTCTGATTATTTGTTGTATTTTGGCTCGAGATGACTCATTCACTTCAGTTCAATTCAGTAGACTCCATTTTAATTTTTCTTTCTGAATCAGTATTTCACAGCTTTGTATTTCTAAAGGAACATGAATGCTTTTGGGCCAGGGCCAGTCTGAAACCTGCCCTGCGAGGGTCACCTAAATGTGCAACAAAACAGAGTCTCTCCTTATTTTTATCCCCGATTATCTGATGTATTATGGCTGGAGATGACTCAGTTCAATTAAATGTCAGTTTAGTTCAATAGACTCCATTTAATTTTTTCTCACCAGATTTGTATTTCACAGTTTTGTGTTTCTAAAGGAACATGAATGCTTTTTGAAGATAATCTGAACGAGTCATCAGCAGCAACATGCACCCTCCTACAGACTGCTTGTGATATAACAACAAAAGACTATGAAGTGGATGTTGATTAATCATCCACACATAATCTCTATCTGCATTGTTTTTAATTGATACATCAATAACACATCCATCTGCAAGTATCAAGAAACATAGATTAGAGATGCTAACCTTACCTTGTTATTGAGAGAGTGGCCTGTTGGGTTGCACCTCTACTTGTTGGCTGACCCAAAGCTCTGTGGGTGTTTATTTGCATTTCATTTATCTGCGTCTTTATCACTGAAATCACCAATTAAATTGATTAAATTGATTTTGATAGATTTTTTAATGTTCTTCAGTGTTTCCACAGGTGGCAAACCTTACATATAACTTTTTTTGGCCAATTTTTTTTGGCTCTTTTGATAGTAAAGGTTGCTGACCCTGCTCTAGCTGGTCAAAGTAGTGCTAATATTAACCATTTAACGCACTCTTTTACATGTATATTTATATCTAAAATAATGCATACTTTATAATTTGATTCAGGGACAACGATGGAACTAAGTCTTGGGCTTTGTTGTGTTAGCCCTGATACTACCTTATACGCTTGTATTTTTACTGCTGTATTTTAATTTCGACAAGTGTAGCTGTCAAATATAATTTAGCGGAATAAAAAAATGAACATCTAAAAATGTAGTTGAGTAGAACTGCAGTTTTTTGCACTTCTGTGTTGGCTTCATTTGTAAGCTCTGAGGTTCCTGCTTGCTTAAAACTTTAAAGGTATACTATGCAGGATTGTTGGTTACTGTTTGCAAACATGCTCGCCAGTGAAAGTTAAAGTAAAGCCAACCCCAGATTCACTCGCACGGTGTTTGTGTTTTTTCAGCTGTGTCTCTTCCATGTCTGTTGCTTATGGTCTGGTACCTGGTTACTACCTTTTTACAAAGCCCCAACCTCACCTAAATGCTGTGGGGTTACATGTCCATAAATGTTTCAAACACAGAAAATAAGAGTAAATTAAGAAAATATCAGCAGAGGGCAGAGTCTCTGCTTAACAATACACTGCCACACACTTGTAGCGGGTTATAAGTGATTATTGAGAGGGTTTGTATTTGTGTGTCTCACAAAGATTGAGTGAGAGTGATCTTAGTTTCATTCTCTTGAAGTGATCTGAAAGACATCACCAGGTCTGCTTAAATGACAGTTTGAATGATGAGTGTTTTTTTCCCCAATACCAAACAGAAAATGGCAAATGAAACTAAAACAGAGCTCATCACAGAACATGACAGAAAAAGAAGTCAACAGGACTCACACACGTGAGGATGCACACGTTAGTCATCTGACAGTTGCCTACTTACCTGGGTCCCTGGTTTATGTGTCATAACCATCTCTTTGATGAGACGAAGCTCTGAGGGCGTGACCCCACCAACCAGGAAGAGGAAGAGCAGAGGGTTGTCGCTGGGATGTGGGCGAGTCACCTGGAGTAAAGAAAGGACATTGTGATTGGTCAGTGTATTTTTAAGCTGTCGGAGGAGTCGATGCTGTGTCTAAAGAAGCTGACACACCAAACCGACATCAAAGAACTAACGGCGCCGAAAGCCAACTGCTGTGTCGCCTCACGTCGCCCTGTGTCAGTTGCATTTGAACACACTACACGGACTACATCCGACGGCCAAGTGGCACGTACGTTCTGCGCCTGCGTGAGAGAGAGTGGAGTGACAGAGTGGTACATCCTGACAGCAAGCCCCGGCTCTCCATTTGGATTCAAACGGAGAGCCAGGGCTAGCTCAGAGACTAGCGGAAGCTAACTGGCTGTGCGTCCCTCGGTCATGCTGCGCTAGCCGCTCCCAGCTAGTCCCCACTCTCCGTTTGGATTCAAACAGAGAGCGGGGGCTAGCTGGGAAGCTAGCGGAGGCTAACTGGCTGTGCTTCCCTCCGGTCATGCTCCCAGCTAGCTTTGGTTTGTTATTCAGGTTAAAGTGGGAAGAAGCAGCGGATCTGTCGGGCAGCTGAGTGAAGTGGAGCCTGAGGAGGAAGCACCAGTATCACTACAGGCAGATTCACTCGTTACAGAGGCGAGGGAATAAAACATAAACAGCCAATCAGAGTGATCTCTCTCACTGACAAGCTCCACTGCTGATTCAACATGCTCGATCGTCCGAAAAGCCACTGACAACGACGCCGCAGGGCCGATGGTGCGGGACACACTGCAAAAACTAGGCCGACAGATGCTCACCAACGGCCCGACTTTGGTTGACGGCCGATTGTCGGCTTGGTGTGTCAGGGCCTTTACTATAGAACAGTCTGTAACAAACGACTCACTCTCAGTAGGTAACACCTAATCATTCCCTGTGTGTGTGTGTGTGTGTGTGTGTGTGTGTTGATGTTGAGTCACTGCTCAGCTGAACACCTGTGATACTGTGATGATGACAGTGGACTCTATTAAGACTCACGTCTCAAAACAAAGCTCAGTGGATGAATGTGTTCCCACCCTAGTGTTAATATGACAGCTGACACGTGGACATGTAAGCAGGTGAACACACACACTCATACAACACATGCAGACAAACAAAAGTCCCACACAAAGATGACTTTTAACAGTCCGCTGTTTCTGCTGAGCACGATTGGCTGTAGGTGAAATAATGGCTTTGTGCCATTGGTTGCCGAGCGCCAGTCAGGACACATCTGCAGCCTGTGAATGCTAACCGAGCAATCAGAGCTGCAGGGGGCGGACCCGAGGAGAGAGTGGCTGTACACGTGAAGCACCAGCAGGCTGGGAGTAAAGCATGTCGAGGATGATTCAACATGTGTTTAGCCAAAAAATGTGAGAGGAAAATTTTTCAAGAGTATTCTGCTCATATGAGATTTGGTATTTCAACCAGACACAACAACTCAATGTGCTAGTACATCACCAGCTGCATGTTTAGTGAATCCACACACACACACACACACACTGTGGCTCAGTGTCTAGACCATGTGTACTGCCATGGGATAGACAGGGAGGGAAGGGCTTATGGAAGTGTGTGGAAAAGAGAGGGGAAATGTGCTGCCAAGTGTGAGTGAGGCGAAGAAAACATGATGACAAAATACATCCCCAGGCTTTATTAAAGACACCGCTCACTACATTTTCTTGATATAAATTCTTTAAATAATTGATGCTGGCTATGAGCTGTTATTGTCTTGAGCAAAACGTCCACTATACTAACATGTCCACTATTTCCACGCAGGTCACACTCAAACAATAGATCATCAGAAAACACATTCAGATGATTTCCATCCATTCTGCCTGTCAGTGGATTCAAACCCAGGACCTTTTTCTTGTCAGGAGTCAACAAACAAAATAAGAAAATTGAATATAGTGAATTTCCAGAACAGTGATTTTAATGTTTCTTTCTGAAAGCTCAAACACTAACAGTGGCCCCTTTTAAACTGCCTGTTCAAGGAATACAGGTAGGATAATTAGGATCATGGGGCAGAGTTGCCTCGCCTCTGAGCGCTGAAATGTCTGTATAAATGGGACACCCAGCAGGACGGGATCATGGGTGGCACGAGTGTGACGTTTTGAGGATGTGTTATGCACGCAACCCACCATGGGAGATTTAAAAAGAAGCTGATAGCAGCTAGTGTCTAACTCAAAGAAGAAGAACAGCGGCAAATTGGGAAAACACTGAAGTCCAGGAGCTCCTTATCGTCAGAGCAGAGGACGGGATCAGACGCCATATGACAGAGACGGTAAATTATTGAAGCCATGTTTTGGTATTCTTCAGAAAGCACTGCAGACATATCTTACATGTCACACTAGAGGCAAACGCAGTTGTGTTAAATTACACGC
This sequence comes from Epinephelus fuscoguttatus, assembly GCF_011397635.1. Lineage (NCBI taxonomy): Eukaryota > Metazoa > Chordata > Actinopteri > Perciformes > Serranidae > Epinephelus > Epinephelus fuscoguttatus. Next base: position 40,369,259 of record NC_064761.1, read on the forward strand.
CTGTCGCGCCTACCTAATATTACACACAGGAGCGGCATGATGCCTCAGTCACAAATACTGACCAGAGAAAACAGGGTTAAAGGGCTGTGGCATTTGCTTTTGCTCTCAAGGTAGAAAACCTACAACTACCAGAATGCACTGGGTTGCACTGGATCAATAAACGCTCCTGCTGGAGGGTGACGTAATGCCAGTTAAATACAGACAGCAACATGGCAGATGGCGGGCAACAAACTATCTCAAACTACAGTTAAACAGTAAGCTTAAATATGTTTCTGAAAACAGGTGAGAAATAGGCAATGTAGAGGTACAATCTGTAGTTTGAGCAAACAGCCCTAAACCCATATGATGATGCATTTGATGAACAGGCCACTGACAAGATGGAGGGATGTTTATCAGTTCATTTACAAATCCTACCCACACTGTTATGAAACGAAGCTGGCTGGAAATCACACCTTTAATAACACACTTGTAGGAAAACTGCAAACATTAGTCTCTACATCGCTACACTATTTTGCCAAATGTCTTTCCACACTGACACATTTAAAACCGCTTTTACGTAATGAGTTCACTTACATTCAGAGCTTCAGAACTATAAATAGGCCACAGGTAAATATTTGGTTTGGACAACAATGGACGCTGAAATTGGACTAAGAGACGTGGATGAAGTCTAACGGCCAGACCCACAAGGAAGACACCTAATGTTTTCTGTTCTTTTTTAAATCCAACACAAATGTTTTCATTTTCCTCTTTTTGGCTTTGGTTGTTTGAGGAGTGATAGAACATTTAGGAATACACATACATACTTTACACATTTGGATACCTGTGTGTATGTGTGTTTACTACATGTATGCAAAGCTTAATTGCAATCTGCTATACCCTGCACATGGAAAAAGCAAAAGACACAAGTGCTTTTCATTTATCTTATCAGTGTGTAGCTAATGATCCATGTGCTTATTCAATTAAATTAGTGTATTAGGATCCACATTAGCTACAGCACTGCAGCAGCTGATGGTTTGTGTGTACTGTACTGATGCTATAACGAGTTTTAAAAGAGTGTGGAGTATTTTTTTTTGTTGCAAGAATTGCTTGCTTTTGTGTAATGTTTTGCTGGTTTGGTGTAAGGATTTGTGTTAAGTGTGTAGAGTGTTGTAACAATAGCCTATAATTTCAAAAATAAAAAATGTCCCATCTCTCAACTGGCAACCTGCTCAGAGGTGGGAAACGGTACTCAGGGTTCCCACAAATTTTCATGGACAGAATTTTAAAACTTGGCTTTTCAAGAACCCATAATACATCTGTCATGACCATTCACAACGTATAACAAGCAGTACTGTATTGTGCACTTTACTCCAATTATTATTATGGGCAGTCTGTGAACTTGGAGCAGTAGAGCTCCCTGACTAGAGGAGGGACAGCTGACAGTGATGTTGGTATAAAAAAAACCCAGCATGCTCTATACTTTCAGAGCAGTTTAAGGAAACCAAAGTGAGCACTGGTGCTCTGAATAGCAACTGAATGCCATAGGCTTCCTATGTGAATTGCTCATTTTAAAAATGTGGTGCAAAGTATCAGTGGGGCGCAGGTATAAAAAATTGAGATTTATGACCCAATCCAAAGATTTATCTTACCCCACCTTCCTAGCATTATTCAAACAAATTCAAATTCTATTCAAACATAATTCCAGCTACCTGGAGGGAAACATGGAGCGCGGGGAGAAAATAAAGAAGCGCAGGTGATGGTAAACAAAATGTCACAAATCCACGCATACTAGAGATACGTTACATCAACAGTAGTCTCTATATACAGACTCTACATTCACTGAATGTACCCCGGAGATCTTGCCTCTGGAAGAAGAGCGGAAGAGCCCTGGTTTCCGGTTGTAGGCTGTTTGTAGTCCGCGATATTGACCAATCACGCTTGAGCCGGCTGCAGTTGTTGCCACATTAAACGGTCCGTGCGGTGAACTAACGAGGCGAAACATAATTGGCGTCACTACAAACTCTGAATCCATCGCAATGGTTCAGCATATTTACTTATATATAAATGGAAGTTGGAAACAGAAATTCGCCTCCTCCGCCCAAATCAAACCGGAATGCCAAAAAATCGGGGGTCTGCCCCCAGAGGCTGTATAGAGTGCTGAAGTCACGCCCCTTCCGGTAGAGCTCATGGGACCTTAGATCGGAAAAAATATGAATGGCAGTGAATGAGGAGAGCAATATTATCTTTCGTTCCCGTTTGAGTTGCGACATGAAATCTAAATATGTTGTTAATGAATTTAAACATAAATTTTAAGGTCAAGGAAGTCATACTTTGTGGTAAAACTGTTGAGATATAAGCTTTTTAATTAGAAAGACTCGAGAGTACACAGGAGGAGGTCGCGTATGTGACGTCATAGCTTTTGCTCGCTTCCTGCAGCTTGGCATCCCCGCTGAAATTCCACTGTTTTATGATTAATCGATTTATGATTGAAGATGTCTGTGTGTTTTGTGCCAGGCTGCAGTCACTCCAAGCTGCAGGAAGCGAGCGAAGTCTATGACGTCACATACGCGACTGCCTCCTGTGTAGTTTTTCTAATTATGTTTTTTTCAAAAGCTTATATCTCATCAGTTTTACCACAAAGTATGACTTTCTTGACCTTAAAATTTATGTTTTAAATTCATTAACGACATATTTGGATTTCATGTCACAACTCAAACTGGACCAAAAGATAATATTTCTCTCCTCATTTACTGCCATTCATATTTTTTCCCATCTAAGGTCCCATGAGCTTCACTGGAAGGGGCGTTATGTGACATTACGGGAAAGGCTTACTGTAACAATTACTTTATTAGACACAACAGAATTCTATGACTTTTTCAGGCTTGGAAAACGAGATTGTGGAATTCCATGACTTTTCTCGGTTTTCCCTAATTGTGGGAACCCTGGGTACTTCAAAATAAAAGCAATGCTCTACAAATTCACAACATTTCAATCTACCTAAAAGCTGACCCAAATACATCCACTGTTGTATCCCAGGACCTGCTGCTCTATGTATCAAAGATGATTTCAGTACCTTTGATTTTAAAGTTTGGAGGCATGTTGCCAGTGTTGCTCAGGTAATGTCTGAAAGTCAGCGCTGCAGGTCCTGTTGTCATATATCCCAATCATTTTCATTTATTTCATCATTACTTTTAAAGCAAGAGACCACAAAGCAATGTGCCACACTGTCAGATGCAAATGTGAAAAACACGCGATCACACTGAAACAAAGTGTGGCCGCTCTCATGGACCATTAGTTACTGTAAGCAAATAGCAAATTGCTCCCATAAATCTGAGATAGCTGGTGATTTAAGGGCTACAAACTGTTTGGTTGCTGCTGTTTGTCAGATGGAGGAACTGCAGCTGAATTATGAAGCTCTTCAATTATGAAGGAGCAGGAGCCAGGTCTCCTGTACAACTTGGGCTGTCTAAACAAGGACTAGACACAAACTCACACATACACAATTGGGTTATGGACAGTTTAGGCAACACTGCACAAGCTCTCACTTGGGCACGATCCAGACTGCAGAGTCCGGTGTGTTTAATGGTATAAACTATCTGTGGAGTCCACAGAAGGCTCTGTGTTTAAAAATAGAAGTTTTATTGGCTTGTTTTATAGCATGAAGGGTGTACTCCTATAGTGTGCTCCAAAGTTCATGTTTATGGATTTACTCCATCTGAGTTGGTGGTTCATGGGCCAAGTTTCTCAATTTGTGTAAAACCAGGCCATGGTTACACAACCAGTCTAATTCTTCCCCCCGGGTAATCATCAGTTTAAGCAGACCCAGATGTGGAATAATCAGACCATAGAATGGATAGTGATCTGCTCTGCGGTGGATATACGTTACCCACAGGCCCTAAACTATATGTCTGTTGGAGAAAAACATTCGGCCAAAGTAATAACATAACCCAGAAATTCTGCTCTTTGAAATGAATGATTGAAAGTGTGTAATTCCTGCCAACAATTTCACATTCTCTGCAAACCAAACTGCTTTTTTTCATAAAAGGTGAATTTTGGGTTAAAATGGATTAATAAAGAATAATAAAGGCTTTCCTGTGACTAAGACAGTGTTCCAGACTACTGTCTGGCCACTCACAGCATTTGTTCCTGTTCCCATTAAGCTTGTTTTCCTCGAGTGCCTGGACCACACTGGGCTGGTGTCATCTGAGGATTACCCTGTGCCTTAAAAATAAATGTAACTCTCTGAGGCAGTGACCTGGCACAATGTTTAAATGCAATATTTATTGTGAAGCAAAACAGTTTGATTAAAATGTACGTTTGTAGAATGGTTACACTTTTGAAACTATCTAACCCATCCATCCATCCATCCATCCATTTTCAACTGCTTATCCAAAGTCAGGTGGGGCAGCAGGCAAGCAATATATTCCAGACGTCCCTCTCCCCAGCAATGCCTTCCAGCTCCTCCTGTGGGACCCCGAAGCATTCCCACTCAAGACAAGATATGTAATCCCTGAAGCATGTTCTGGGTCTACCTTGGGGCCTCCCACCACTGGGACATACCTGGAACACATCCAACAGGAGCCGTCCAGGAGGCGTCCCGATCAGATGCCTGAACCACCTCAAGTGCCCCCTTTAAACGCGAAGAAGCAGCTGCTCTACTCGGAGCTCCCTCCGGATGTCCAAGCTCCGTACCCTATCTCTAAGGCTGAGCCCAGACACTGCGGAAACTCATTTTGGCCACTTCTATTCATGACCTCATTCTTTCGGTCATTACCCACAGCTCATGACCATATTTGAGGGTTGGGACGCAGATGGACCAGTAAATCGAAAGTATCTAAATGAATGATTTAAAAAAACTCTAATAACTTGAAATCCAGAAATCAAACTGAACTGACTCATGGGCTGAATGTGAGACTGTATCATACACTGATTCTTAATGGAGCTGGATTGTAATGTTACATCTGCAATATGTCAAACCTTAAATGGTTCAGATGATCAGCGCTGCTTACTGCTTTGTTTTTAATAACTGTTTCCCTGTGGGTGCTGATCCCTGTTTTTGAAAATGTTGTAAGTCTACAAACAGGCTCAAACTTAAGACCTTTGCTGCCTCATAGTTTCTTATTAACGTGGAAATAGACATGGGTCTTGGTGATATCATTATGAAGTAAATGCTGATTGCACAATGTAATGGCTATGGAATGACACCAGCAGTGTTCAAATTGGTTTCCATGAAGCCTCACTATTAAGATGCAATTCTGTCTTCCACCAGGTATGATCTCCTGGGAAAATGAAGGCTTGATTTATGGCACAAAGGAAGTATGTCAGCCACTGCACAACCAACAATAATAAAAGGATAGAGCTTTTGTTTTCCTATCAGTAGCTATCCCCAGTCACCAGGGAGTATCAATAGCCCCATTTACACAACGATTCCATAATACTGACGTGAAGAAGACTCCCAGCGCCATCGGTTTTGCCCAGTGTGTGATTTTAGATCACACACCATTGTTCTGAAGCAAGAGGCATGGCGTGTGACACAACAGCATTGGTGTCTGGTGTCTAGTGTGTGTGTGTGTGTGTGTGTGCAATCCTGCCGTGCTGGCTGTCCCTTTTCAACAAATGTTTTACAACCTCTGCTGCCGGCTTTACGATGGAACAACTCTGTCTGCCCATTACAGGTTTTAACTTTTTATACAGGACAGCGAGGCAGAATAACGGCCGCTTTGAGCAGGCTGTGTGAAAGGGCTTGATGTGAGTTCTTTCCAGTTACAATCCCCACGATCCCCAGTAGTGGAAATGGTTGTCTGATTTCACTTTAATCAACAGTCAGGTAGTTAGATGTGTTTGCATTGACAGTACACAGTTTTCTGAGTTAAGCCACTTTTCAGCATGTAACTCGTCCTTACGTTCTGGAGAACCTTTACAAAAATACAACAAATATAGGCCATGCCCATTTGGTCCTGGCAATGACATTCTGTCTTTTTCATTCCATATCTAATAGACTTCATCCAGTCTTCATCAAACATCTGATATAATTGGTTACCACAGTCCTGGCATGGCCTATTGATAAACACTGCTGTGTCCCTGCAATGCAGCATCCGACTGCAACTTAATTTGCACATGTGCAGAGATGGACCCTGAACATAACTGTAAAATTTCATGGTACTTTCCCCATAGGTGGCGCTATAATCACAAGAGAATTGTAAAGCACTATAACTTTATGGACATGACATAAGGGCCACCATGAGGCGATTTATTAAGCACTTAACATTTTTGCTGGTAAGTCACGAACCACCAGGTGCAGATGAAAAACATTTTTTCTCTTGATTCCCCAGCTCAAGACAAGCCTCTACAAACAAGTCACCAACAGCGGCAACACTTGGCAAAAAAAGTAGTGGCGTGCATGTGAAGTCCATGTGGTGAAGCAAGCTGCGCTTTGTAAATGTGAAAAGAAGCAGCTGGTGACTCCATGTGGAGACACGTGGCCGTTTGTCCTGTAAAGTGTGATCCTTGTGTATATGGTCCCTACATTGTGTTTTTCTTTCAGCTCCTGAGCGCAGAATCAGTAATTGCATTAATTGACAATGCGATCATGTGTGCAGTATTAATTATAAAACTGAATGCAAGCATATTACTGTGAGGAGGCCTGTACATTATGTGTCTAAGGGGAGAATTGTGGGTCAGGGGAATTAAAAGTGTTGGGTAAACACAAGTTACATAGTGCTGGTTTTGATGGTTTAATTGGACCACTATTGTAAACACTGTGTATGTGCACACTTGAGAAGCTTACTCAGCAAACTGTTAAATCAGGTCAAGTTCAAGTGATGGAAGAAAGCTCTTTATTGTCCACAGCAGGCTGGCAAAGGAAAGGCTACAAGAATGTGAGCTGACCCCATTACATACAAATCTGCATGTGTGTGAAGACAATGTCTGACCTTCATGAACATGCTGAAGCCAGTCTTAAGCAGGTCAGTGAGGCCTCCAGACATGTGCTCGATGTCGGGACATTCAACTCTGTCAGGGTGGAAGACTTCCTCCAGGATCTGCCGCAGGAAAGGACGATAGGTTGCCTGCGAAACACCAAACAACACTTATAAACATGACATTTTGTTAGCACTAAAAAAAACCCCTCAGTGACAACACAGATTTAATTTTAAACACAGATGTGTCAAGTGTGGTATTCTACTGTAAACATCTGTATATAAATACCTGCGCATTCATGTGATCGAAGAGCTGTTGGATTCTCTATTAGTATCTGCATGTTTGTGTGAACGGTCGTGGGTGTGAGAGACAGTGGAGCTATAAACAGCTCCAGTCGGCCAAACAGGTCGCTAACTTATGAGTCACTTCCGTAAGAGGAGCTTGAACACCGCTGCAATCAAGACGAAAAAATCCTGCACTGTCTGATGTGGCTAAAAACAGCACTTGGGTCTATTATGAGTGGGTGCACAAGGGGATGAATCAAATCAAGAAGCAACACCTACGAGTCAAAACTCCTGTCGGAAACTTTGAAAACATGTTTCTCTCAATGGTGGCAAAAAACTCTCTTTCTACTTTTGTGTTAAAATCGTGACTGGAAAAAAGGGCAGAATATTCACTTTCTCCTCTCCTCAGACACCTGGCCACATCGGGCCCCCCAGCTGAACAGGAAGGACTGTTTCATTTCAGTTTTCGGACTTCTTAAAGTTACGCGAGTAGCCCAGATTGTACAATAACTATTCTGTAGCTGTTATGGGTCCTAACGCCAGGCTATCTATGGAAATGCCAAGATTTAAGTTTGTATTTTTGAGCACAACTTGGACAAATTACCCATTGCTTCGGTAATACGCTGCTGCTGTGTATTTAGTCCATTGCTGATGGATGTGTGGATAGTCTTTTAGTATGCAGCCATATATGTATAGAGCATTTCAAACCAGACAATGTAAACATTATAAATGGGTACGTTTGAGTCTGTTTATAGCTGGACTTAATGTGCGGACGAAGTGGACGGTGCTAAACGACCACTAGGACACATTGTGGTCTGATCACATTTAGACGACAGATGCAAATTAGTCTTTCTGGGTGACTACGGCATATTTTCAGAAATGTTATTAAAATGCACCGTGCCTGTCAAATATATATAATGAAGCAGAGTACAGTAAGTCCTGAGATAATGTATGCTACTAACTTGCCACCATGAAATTCAATTTAATGTTTGTTAGTGAAATCTAACAGTTGCTGGATGGATGACCATGAAATCAGGTTAACACATTAATGTTCCCCTCATCACTTATGTAAAACTAATTACATTCGCACCAGCCACAGCTGCTCTTTGTGTTCTACCAACCACTGCAACTCTTTTTTTGTTTACACATGCTATGCAAAAGAATTTGCTCCTCGACAACAAATAAACTATCCATCCATCCATCCATTGTTAACATGCATGTTGTTTTGTATGTTTTTATCCAGGTTTTATCTGTTTTTACTTACTACTACTACTACTACTACTTTTAAATGATGTGCACCTCTTATGTGTATAGTCTTGAATCACAGTAAAGTTCATCTTGTAGGGAAGAATGGGGCTGGTCGCCAAACGGCAGCTGAGCTGATACGTTTCAGTTGTAGTCAATGTGCGTGCTTCCACCGGCTGCGGCTGTGCTGCGTTCCGGCTCCATCACAGCTGCAGTGTTCTGGAGCTCTCCGCAACAGATATGCAGGACTTCTATTTTTGCCGGACACCGCAGCACAACACAGCAATTCAGCACAGAGCAGATCGTGCGGGGCAGGAAGTCGTGCACAGAAACAAAATAAAACATCCGGTTAATTTTCAAAGTGAAATGCACAGTGTTCACGGCGGATCATATTTCCCTGCACTACACCTTGAAAACGTCATAATGGGCGGAGGCAGGCCTGAAGTCAACAGGTCAGAGGTTTTCAGACGTCCCTTAACCCTGTTGACACCATGGACGAGGAGATATTAATCATGGAAGTGCACCGAGATGTCTTCCTACTACTCCTCTGGTTTTGTGGTTCTGTTTATAGAAACTAGATCTTGTTATATCGCGCGATTATGTGTGAATTTGCGAGATCTCGTGGGTCCTCGTGACTCCCGCTGTCCGGCGGAGCTGCACCGCTCCGCACAGCAAACACAGCCGGTGGGTGTTGATGGATGGCGGAGCACGCAGTGGATAACCAGCACTGCCGTTCCGCAACGGACACGCATCCAGTGGATTCTCTTTTTATGTGTAATGGAAGACTGAAGCCCTGTTTAGACCAAAGATTTGTGTTGAGACAAGTTGAAACAGGCAACATCTTGCAATGCGTTGTTCTGCAACGTTCTAAAAACCTGCCGGTTCACATCAATGCAACTAGATGAGTCTGTCTATCATCTCTATGCAACAACTCTCCGTACTTCTGCTATGTTTTCCAGCTTTTCAGGCTTATTTTGTGGCTGAATATAATTTGTAGCTTCTTAAAATATGACTGAGAATAGTGACAGTGAGATACTGGCTACAGCTGCACATGTAGTAGTGATGAAACAGTGAAAAACAGAAGCAAAAAACCAGCATCCGATGGACTGTATTCATCATAGATACACCACAATAATATAAGTAAGCAGCACCAAGTAATCACTTGTTAGGGAACATAAGCACATACAGTGAGCAGCAGCAGCAACCAACCGTCCGACACCAACACACCATGAGGAAGAAAACAGGCCTGGCAGGGACGGAACACCTGCTGCAACAAGAGCACACACCGTCTGTGGTCATTTCGACTTCACCAGCGGACTTCGCTACAAGCTGATTGGCTGCAGAAACAGGTGACATGCCTTACATACCAAAACCAGCCACTAGCCATTTGACGAGCTGAGCTGCAGGTGACACCATTGGCCGGTTTGAATCGAGCTCAGACCAGCTAGTTCACACCACTGCAACTTTTCTCTGCAACTTTCTAAAACAGTTTTGTCTTGTTGCGAATCTTTGGTCTGAGCTGGACTTAAAGTGTCAGGTAGGAATGGAGTGACCTCACTCCCCTTAAGCGTATTCTGCTTAAAAAAATGGACTGTCAAATATGTGCACTTGTGACAACCATCCCCATCGTGGGGTCAATGGCAACACGCTAAACTAAGATGGGGACCATGCATCATACCTGCTAAAAATCATCATGTTGGCATAGTCCTTGTAAGCATGTTGGCATTTAGCTCATTCACACACTCAGAGCTGCTAGTATGCCGTCTTGTTTTCCTTGCAATAGGAGAGTTGAGTATAAAAACAAAACATATCCGGCTGCTGAAGGTCAGCCATCGTTCTCCGATGCACATAAACATACTGACACCATCACATGACATAAGCTGCCTCTCCAAAACAGTCAACAGCACCTGGCTCACTTTTCCATAATTATGAGCAGCCTAGTTTTCACAAGCAAAAATATGTCACTGCTTTTCCCAGTCATTCTGATAGTGAGCAGCAGGAGTTTTTATTACAACATCGATGTCCTTGTAGGAGCTGAACTGCAGAACTAAAGCCTCAGAAATGCCTTCTTCTGTTCTTAAAAGGTGAGCCATGAAAAAAAACTGCAACAAGGACTCAGCTTTTTCTGCTCAGCTACCCAGGACAGAATGCACCATTTATAGGCCTCAGAGCTAGCGGACCAAGAATTCAGGACATTTTTTTTTTCTATGGGAGTGAAGTTTGCTGTCTCAGAGAACAATAAAGACCCAGATAAGACTTGGCAGAGCCTGATTGGAGTACAAATAACACAAGTCTTAAAATAGACAGACTGAATATCTTCCAGTACTGGAGCACTGGATAACTTTCCCCATTTTACATGAGGCCGGTGACACTTCAAGGCTAAATGCCAAAATGTGAGCGAGGTATGATTCGTTGCTGGATGCTGTTAAAGGAACATCTGGACACTTTAAGACTCCATCAACCAAACTGTGGATTCACGCATTAAATACACACACCTACACACACTCTTGTCCAAATGCCAATGCATCCAGGTGTTTTTACCCACAGGCATCCTCTCACCCTGATATGGAGTATCAGTATGTATCAGTCTTAACTCACAGCCTGCCACTCCAGTCCCAGAGGAGCAGCCAAATTAGGCCTGGGGAAATCCTGCTCTCCATGTTATATAAATCATGAACTATATAAACTAACATTTACCTCTGGCAGCCTGACTTTAATGCATGGGTCAGCCTGCACAAACTAAGCTGGGAGTAAACACATTAATGATTCACCTCCGGTTAAATAACACGCTCACACACACACATACACAACCAACAGCATAAACAACGAACCCAGCCCACACTCACGCACACTCCATTCTCATCTGCTATCCAAAAAAGCTAAAAGCAATCCCATTTAATCACCGCCACAGACACCCACATGATAAAAACAATATTAGAATTAGTCATATGATAATGCCAGCGCTGAGATATTCGTCTGTGCACACAAACATGTGTGCGCACACACACACACACGCACACACCCTCTCACATGTGAGTATCAGATCATCACAGGTTTTCTTGGCGTAGAGGTGGATGAACTAATTAATGATCCAAACCAACACAGTGCCAACCTAAAAAACACACAAAGCAAAGAGGAGAACAGACTGGAATGTCTTTGGAAATAATGTGGTCAAAATTAGAGTTAAGCTGTACTATGCAACTCATCTACATTTTTTAAAAGAGTGCAGTGCACGTGCTGCGTGCCTTATACGAGAGAGTACAGCACGTACTACAGCTCACAAATTAATCTGTTATGTGTCATTTGCGTATTCCATTAAAAGACTGAAGTGTAAAAATAGCAATTTGTGGCTTCACAAAGGTTACGGGCTGGATTTTTTCTTGGCAGGGCACAGTGACTTCCTGAAGTCTCCGCTGGCTGTCTGGCAACCCTACAATGACAACAAGGTTCCAGGAAAGTCACTGGCCTGGACAAAGAATACTGAATTATTCCTTTAAAGGACTGAAAGGAGCTGCACTGTAGAACTTTGTTACAACTTTGATTAGATTATAGGAGTAAATAAGATGATATGTCCTTTTTCCAACATAGGTGAACTGGCCCTTCATTTCATTTCATTTTTTATTTATATAGGAAAGGCTCCTCCTTTTCATGTTGTCTGACTTATCAATGTCATTTCTATTTGTCATTGATGCTGCTCCGTTCTGTTCATGGGGGGTCTTTGCTGCTGCTCTTCCTGCCTTAGGCTTTCCATGTAGGCGCATGGAAGGGCAGAGAAGTGTGCTCTTTTGGCCTTAAGGCTTTCCACGCAGGTTTGCGGAAGGGCAGAGAGGTGTGTTTTCTCCGTCTTAGGCTTTCCACGTAGTCGCATGGAAGGGCAGAGAGGTGTGCTCTATCAGCCTTAAGGCATTTCATGCAGGTTTTTGGAAGGGCGAAGAGGTGTGCTTTCTCCGCCTTATACTTTCCACGTAGGTGCATGGAAGAGGCTCTCTGCGTAGGCCCGAGGAAAGGCAGAGAGGCCCCAGAACAGCCAAATATAATACTGCAAATGGAAATAAAGTCTTTGTTTGACTAAAGTGTTCCTGACTGAATTATGTTACAAAATAAAAACAGAAACAATCAACAGAAACAAGACAATAACAAAGCATAAACAGCTGCACAGACATTACAGAGTAGAGGACTTGAGTGAGCATGATGGTTTATGAGATTTAAATCAGTGGTTGCAGGTATGTCCTTCCATCAAATCGTGTCTACATGTGTATTGCCCTTACGTTTTGTTTCACACTCAGCTGAGGTGGTAATAGTTGAAAGTCACGTTGATGTATTATATGTACAAACTAATCTTCCATAATTATAGATAATATAGACAATTGAACACATTCAATACCTCACTGCTTCTGTTCACATGTCTGTGCACATTTTCTTCGGTGGGTAGAACATGTACTTATTCATAGGCCTGTCAGCTCGCCCATGTGCCACAACCTGTCAGTACAGATACAGATGAATCATTTTTTTGATACTACGGCTAATGACTGATTGAGGAACTCTCCCCTTAACTAATTCCTGATCTTAAATTAAACACCACCATTAAGTGTCTCTTAGATGAGCAAGCAGTCAAGCCCCTCTCCTCCGCTGAGGTCAACAGACAGCGTTAGACTCCAGCTGTTACAGGCTCCATCACTTAGCAATCATTGATGTATTTTTCCAGGAAATTCTACAGCATTCAGATACTCAGCATGACATGTGCTCAGGAAATGTGCAGTTTTCTTGCTGCTCTGCAACAAGATTACATGTGACAGTAAGGGAATATCAGTGCTGCTGTCTGCTGATCTGATGAATCATGGTTAGAATAAAGGGAGCATGATTGGAGCCATTACAGAAACAGTGATGTTCTCTTCTATATTATCCATTTGCTGTATTTAAATGAACAATGAAAGCTTAATTACAGGAGCTAACAGCACACAGTGCTCAGTGGTATTCATACAAACATACTGAGATGTAAAATTATCCCATTGACCCACTGCAGTGTTAAAAGATTCTTATTTCAGGCTTTGTGAGCAATAAAATCAACAACTTACATAACTTGCAGTAAAAGAAAAAGAAAAGGGTAAGAGGTTCTGACCCATGTCAAAACCTCTCAGCATTTTATACTGAACCCAGGGGAGGGAAGCTCTCACTTCTAGGAAATCTTTAATAAGAGAAAGACATCTTGACCGATAGGTATTGGTGTTCGTTGGAGGAGAGGATGCATGCTGAGAGACGCTGATGGATTTCTGATGTTCTCAAGAACGACCAGCAACTGTCAGATATCACGCTGTTCTCCTTTTGTATGAAATCATTTTCATAACACAGCAGGAACAGCGACAGACAGTTCTGTCCCAGCAGACACACAATGCTGCACAGGTGTTGATATATTTGATGTCAATGAAATATGTCATTACTTCTGATCTGTCATTTAGCTGCACTGCAATGGAGTATTGAAATTCATTATTTAAACGTTTTGCCGATTAGAGAAAAAAGTAGCATCAGTGTACTCAGACTGCATTTATGATCTCATAGCTGAGTTAGCTGAGGAATAGTTTAACATTTTTGGGAAATATAAAATATGCTCTTTCACATTCATAAATGCAAAACAAAACAGGGATATTAAAAAAATATAAAAAGTGTAAGTGTGGCTTATACGAAAACCATAGCCAGAAGACATACAAAAAAGATTGTTGGTACCACTCTCATGGCTGTACAGTAAATATGAAGCTACTGCCAGCAGTTGGCTTAGCTTAGCTTAGCACAAAAATCATTGTGTAAAAATAAGAAATAGCCCTTTTCTAGCTCGTTCACTGGGACAAGTTGCCAGACAACTAGCTTAGACTCCAGGAAGTTACTGGTCCTAACCTTTAAGCTAAGGTGAGTCAGCTAGCTGCAACCTGTGGCTTCATATTTAGTGTACAGACAGAATGGCATTCAATGTCTTATCTAACTCTCAACGAAAATTCAGTAACATTAGGCCTGGGTGGTATCATTGTATACCAGGGCATTTAGAAATCCTGCCAGTATGATTTTTAATACTATCATCAGTACATGTGCTCCTCTTTCTATTGAACTCATTGTATGCAGACACAGAGAACACCACCAGAGGTCAGTCTTCAGTCTCTACTAGAGCCCTGCGCCGGAGCCCGAGGCCCGAGGGGCACGACAGCCCGACAGCCTTAGGGCCGGGCTTCGGGCCAATTACCACATCATTACCTCGGACATGGGCCGGGCTTTTTTTTTAACCTGCCAATTAGAGAGGTGTGTGTTTGTGTTTAACCAATTTAAACGGCAACACCTGAACGCAGCAGCCGCTGTGCCCCTCCCTCTCCGCTGCACGTCACTCATCATATTTTACTGATCCCATTCGCGCGTCCAGCCCACAGGTCCCGCCACAAACATGGACAACATAAAGAAAAAGACTGAAGATGGTGAACTTAAGACGGTGAGCAACACCAAGGGAAAAGCTCAGTATTGGACAAAGTTTAAACTTGTTACAACCCTTCAAGATGAACCAACCGGGTTTGTTCAGTGCAGTCACTTCAGTAAACAAAATAATCAATTAAACAACCCCAAAAATGCTTCAAACACTTTTCTAAGCAATCTTAAAGGACAACTTCGGTATTTTTCAACCTGGGCTCTATTTCCCCATGTGTATGTGTGCGTATGATTCATGGGTACCACTCGTTCTAAAATTGGTTCAGTATTGAGCCGTGAAACAAGCTAAAACGGTAATGGGGGCAAACATGTCCTGTATAAAAGTGCTTTTTTTTGCCACTGACCGATTCAGATCGCCAGTGCTATCTCTGTAAATAGCATATGGTATATGGGGCAGTGGTGAGTGTGAATGAGTGGAGTCAGCTGTCAGTCAGTGTTGGAGCAGAGAGGCAGAAGTTGTCCCCGTTTGGTGACATGTAAATGAGTATGTGTGTATGAAGTGTGTGTGTTACGTTAGAAGAGTCAGAGTCAGAGGACGCAGTCTTTTACGTGCTACCCCCTGGAGTGTTACCGGAGTTTTCGGAGTGCTCAAATAAACTGGCCTTTTTCCCGAACGCAAGAACAGGATGTCGCGCAACACCCCGTACAGCTTTCATAGGCTGCCTTTGTTGGACGGTGAGATGCTGAAGTTGTGGCTAGTTGTGCTACAAATGGATGCTAACACTCCTGTCCAGACACTGCGCCTTGCAGACCATCGGGTCTGCAGTGCTCACTTCTCCCAAGATGACTACTGCCAGCCGAAGAAGAGAAGACATCCAATCCCGAAACACCTCTTCCTCAAGAAAACGGCTGTCCCATGAGTAGAGAGAGCTACAGACACAGTGGAGCAAAGCTCGTGACATCACACAGCCCAGAGGTAAGGGAAAGGCTAAGTTAGCATGCTATTTACAGAGATAGCACTGGCGATCTGAACCGGTCAGTGGTGAAAAAAAGCACTTTTATACGGGACGCATTTGCCAACCATTACCGTTTTAGCTCGTTTCGCAGCTCAATACTGAACCAATTTTAGAACGAGTGGTACCCATGAATCATACGCACAAATACACATGGGGAAATAGAGCCCAGGTTGAAAAATACCGAAGTTGTCCTGTAATATTGAAAGGAAACGAAATATACCCACTTATGCCATTAAAAGTGCTTAGATAAGACAGACCTCCGACCTTATCTGGGTATATTTCGTTTCCTTTCAATATTAAGATTATTTAGAAAAGTGTTTGAAGCATTTTTGGGGTTGTTTAATTGATTATTTTGTTTTATGAAGTGACTGTGTGCGATGCAACTGCAACAGTTGACAATTCTCATTAAATAGGAGAATACAGTCATTAAGTTAAATAAATTAATATTTAACTTTATCCTTTCAATCAAAATATCACAAATATAGCTTAATACTTAATACGCTGGGCTGGGGCTCCATCCCTCGGGCCAGGGCCGGGCCCGGGCCCAGATAATAGGCCCGTGCAGGGCACTAGTCTCTACTGGTGGAACTGGCAACTCCGAGTGGTTGGGATAATGTTACAGGACTGTAAACAGCTGACCAGCAATGGCAGAGACAGACCGTGGAGACAAACCGCATATTCTTTTCAATCTAACTCAGTGAATGAAGGGTTATTTCAAGGACACTGAAGTTGGCGATTGTTGGAACATTGGAATAACTAACTACATTACTAACAAGACTAACGCAGACAGTCTGGATGAGTTTTATTTTGTTTCTGTTGAGTTTGAATGAAGTGTAAGCCAGTCTTAGTTCCATGACTGAGAGAAACTTGAAATGAAAAGGTGTACAGGAAATTCATTAAAAAAATTGTCTTCATCTCAGTGTTCTGCTGAAGACAAGAGCTCCAACTCCTCCAATGAGAACAAGGCTTTGTACCTCATGGCTTTATGATTGGATAAAAGATTAATGTAAGAATGGGAAAAAGAAAAAAGAAAAGAAAAGAATATAAAAGTCCCTGCACTTGTAAAGCTTTCGTTGAAGCTCGACTCAAGTTTGTTGATGTCTGTGTTACTGGCTAAGAAAATAATTACGACCTCTAAAGAAAAAAAAGATTATGTTGAACTTTCATTGACTCACCTTTATGCTCCTGACCTATAATTCTCTGTAAAAGCTATTCGATCAGAATGAAGGACAGTGGCGGTGAAGCTGCACTGTTGACTGTCCTCAGGAGAAGTAAGAGCCTTGGGTGTGGACAAAGATTCAGAGGCTATTCTGAGTTACATAAGCTTCAAGAAACAGACTATGAAGAGGCTCTCACACTGAACTCCTCTGTGCTGAATGCCTGTGTGACGCAAGCTGGAGACGGACAAAAGCAACAAAGGTCAGAGGTACTCTGCTGAATTCCTGCCGGTGTATTGCCAGAGCAAGTGGGCAAAAAATAGGTAAATAAAACCAGAGTGAAATCAGCTGCATGTAAGGATTATTGATGCCTACACTTCCTGCCTTTCTGGTGAATCGTATGTGTGAATAACGTATGTGTGAATTTCTTGATTGTAAAGCTCACAGAAAAGATGTGTTGGATTTCTCCACTAAGAAAGGAAACCACTCTGCAAAACAAAGTGTGTGTGTGTTTTGATGCTGACACCCTGTGTTAGGGCCAGATGATTCAACAAACTTTACTTTCAATTATCATTTTGGCTTCCAGGGGTTACGAAAACAAGATAATCATGATAAAACGATAATGGTGCTGCATTCTGTTTCGCAATGATGCTCTTGTTGTGTCTTGTATAAGGAATCCAGCACTTTTCTTTACAGCGGTGCACTCAGTGTTGCCAACCTGGTGGCTTGCTTGCGAGATTTAGTAACTCTTTAGACCATCTTAATGACTTAATTTCAGAAAAGGGACTAGTGACAGCTTATTCAGACCATTAGGGAAAATGCAAGAAATATATTGAAATGTATTAAATTGTTATTCATTCCCACGCATGCTGCTCAGAGTAATTGCAGGCAACGGCTCCTCTGCCAACAGCGTGGGGTCTCTTCCTCTCCTCTTGCCCTGTGTTTATAATTATATATAGTTTATTTTCTTTTCTTCTTATTATTTATTTTACATTTTTTCCCCCGAATTATATTTAAAGTTAAAGAAAATCCACTGTTAAAAATGTATTATTTAAATGTATTTAAATAAATACATATATATTTTTTATAATTTAAATTTATTAAATTTTTATCTTTATTTTCTAATTTAAAGGAGCTATATGTAAGAAATCTAAAGCAAATAGTCGTAAAATCCTCCTAATATGTCACAGAGACTAAGGAATAATGTTCATATAACATACTGATTTCACTGACAACAATAGTACAGCCAGAATATTCCCATTTTAAAAAAAAAATTACGGTCCGCAAATCATGTTTATGTTTTGAATTTGTGTTTTGGCCTGTTGCACCACCCACCGCCGTCTACCAGTCACGCAGTCAGTAGAGTCTCAGCATCAGTTACAGTTACGACTGAGCTACAGCAGCACGGCAAGCAGCATTAGCAGTGTCCCGGTACATAGCATTAGCAGCCGGCTCCTCCTCAGCTGTATCCCGGCAGCAGCGTTAGCGCCTTTAATTTAATTTTATTTTATAAAATTTAATTTATTACTAATTAATTAAATAAATGCATGATGTTTCCAAAGTTCCTATGTTAAATAATTGTAATTTAAATCAGGGGTCCAAAAGTGGGTCGCAGGTCCATTCTGAATGGACCACAAATGAATTACAAAAACTGTCTTTTGTAAAAAAAAACCCCCAAAAAACAAAAAAACAACAACTTTATTTTTAAGTGCAGTGAATTTCCGACACAAAGCTTTTCATTTTGAAGTGCTGCTTCCTGCTGTAGAGTGAGTGATAAATGGACAGCTACTTAACAGAGACAGCAAACTAGCCCAAAGACATGGCCAAACGCAAGTATTACGTTGAATGTATTAAACTTTGTGGACCTTGAACTAATGACTAAGGAGTATCTGGACCCTGTGGCTGGACCAGTTGGGAACCACTGGTCTAAATTCATTCATTTCCTTTGGACTGTGGGAGGAAGTCAGAGTACCTGGAGAAAACCCACGCTGACACGGGGAGAGCATGCAAACTCCGCACAGAAGGGCTCCCCCACACTAGGTTCGAACCCTCTTGCTATGAGGCGACACTGCTAACCACTGTTCCACCCACTGATCTAAATATTGACCACAATAAACGCCAACCCTTGTTTGTGTTTGTGTGTCAAACCTGGTGAACTCCATCGCTGGCGGTGTAGACGGAGCGCAGCTGCTTGAGGTGGTCTCTGGTGTGGCTCAAACCTCGGAGGGTCTCGAACATCGCCTCCACAGCAGAATGGGCTCGCTCTGTGGTCAGCTCCTCGGGCTTTGCACAACCTGACAACACACATACAAACACACTCTTGCTAAGTGAAAAGAAATGGAATCATATAATGCCAAGAGTGTGACGTAACAGGGGAGAATTTATTAACAATTGTTCACTCTAGTGTAACAGGTTGTACGGTAGATTCACATAAAATTAGAAACACCCCACGCTCCTTCAACGCTGACCTGAGAAGAAAGCTAAACATGCAAGAAACCATCTGCGAAAAATGGCCTGTAAGATGTAACGCCGTGCTTTGTGTGGGTAATTTTCCCAGCTGGGTGTGCACTGAAACCAATTATCAAGGTAAACGCATGGCAGCGAGAGGACAAGAGCTCCTTTATTCGAGCAGAAAACACTGCTGCCTAATCAAAAGCTAATGTTCCCTCCTTTCTAAAGAAGTGCGTAGGGAAGCAAAGACCTGCTGTGAAATAAACCCAAAACGACAGAGCATAAGATAAAAGAAGGAAACAGAGGGAACGCTACGAAAGAGAGTGGGGAAAAGAGCATAGGAATGTGAAAGTACAGTATACAGAGAGAAAGCAAAATGACAAAGAGAACGCAAAAAAAGACAGAGAATGGTAGTCAAGCAGGCAGTTGTTGGCAAAGCAGGTCGACTGGCACCTGCACTTCCCCCTGGCGCTACTCAGGAATGTCGCTGCCTTCTGTTAACAAGAAGGTCAGCAGTGTTACAAAATATATAAAAGCAAACCTAGGAACTCTAACAGCATAGCTAAGTCTGAAACGCTCATAATGAACAACAAGGACAAGCACGTATGATGGTGTTTTCATACACAACATTGTAGCATGTGTGTATTTTAAAAGAATATTCACACACTCTCAGCCTATGACAGACTTTCACTGACTGGAACTTAAAGCTCCCACTTCCTCCCGGTCAGACGCTTTGAACTGGGTGCTGGGATAAGAAGATTAAGCTATAGGAGCCACTTCATGTCTTCCTCCTCTCAGGGCTTGCCTGGTCCCCTCTGTGATATAGCAAGTATATAATACCTCTATGCACTGGCCTATATAATTCTTTATTTGTAGGGGACCATACATAATGTTGAATACGGAAGACGAGAATGGCCATGTATTTTTTTTTTTTGTGCACTGTTATCTCGTGATAACGACTTATTATTTTGTTATCTCGACATAACAAAGATTGTTTTCTCGTGATAACGAATTAATTATCTCGTTATCTCGATATAACAAAGATTGTTTTCCTGTGGTAATTGTCAAGTCTGATGATTGTGCACTGGTTAATGTGATCGTCTTAATTTCAGCCTACAAGAGCTGCCGTGGTCCTGCTAGATGCCTCCTGCTGCTGCTGTTACCATTAGTCACACTTCTACTGTTATTATAGACATACGATTATTGTCACATACCGTATATTTCCAAATAGTCGCCTGGTGGCAAATAGCTGCCGGGCACCTAATAGCCGCCGGGGGTTTGACCCCATTTTGCGTATTAAACGGCGGTCCGATTAAACGCTGGGGCGATTATTTCCTCAAAAAAAACCCAAAACATGGCCGTTCTCGTCTTCCGTAGTTGAAGATGATCACTACATTTAATGAACTGTATCATAATTATCTGAGAGAAAATTTCTCATCTGCAGTTTCTTGGAAGATCTAAGTAGCAACCTCTGTGGCTAAAAATAAAAGCCAATGCGTAGGTGCTAAAAACTCAAATGGCCACTTGAAGCTGGCTCCAAGAGTGCATCAACCCTCATTGACCCCCCATGTTAAAATGCCCAACTTTACTGCCGAAATAAACATGTTTACAGCTTGGTACAAAAACAGTTTGGGCCTATTGTAGCTAATTTCCCTGTTCATGACACCTGTACAGGGGTAATGTTTTGTATAACTCATCTGTTTAAATGTTATTAAAGCTTAAAATTATGCTACGCTATCATGCTATCATGGCGTCAGTGTTGGTTGGGTAACGTAACTATGGTGTAACCCCATATCTACAGAGTCTAGAGTGTTTCGCCAGGGCCATACTGCCTGTGAAGCGCAGCGCACCGAAATTCTCGCGCGAGCTGGAGCACCTCCGTTCACATCAGACGCGCATTTCTCCGCGCCGGTCGACAAGCGATTCTGCTCCCAGCTGTTGTTTTTCCCATCATGGGTAACTGCCCGGCTTGACACATTTGCTCGCGGCTCGCGCAGAAAATAGACCAGACGCCAAAATAATCGCTGCAGGGCCGGCGGTGGAGCTGCGTGGCGTGGCTGGTGTGGATGACACAATCGGTTAACATGGGCGCCGAAAGGAAACTGGCTTCACTTCTCGGCGCTTCGAGGCTATTCGCGGCACTTCCCGGGCGGTGTGGCCCTGGCGTTACAGTGTTGACGTTTTTCTGTAGGCTGATGTAGAAGTTAGCATTGCCTTGGTTCCCTCGTCAAAAAGCCAGATTTGTACAATGGATTTATTGCAGAAAAAAAGCTCTGTAGCAAACAATCTCTCAGTGAAAGGCAGTTAAATTTGCTGAGCACTCCAATGTTGATTAGACTAATCAGACTCAAAAGGCTGTTTATGACTCTAGCCACCGCAGGGTTAACATCAAGTCCCCGAAACTCATTTTGAGCTCTTACAAGATTATGTAACAACATATGAGCTCACATATTATACTGCCCTACTTTGGAATGACAGCACAGATAGACACATATTTGAACGTTGAAGATAAGATCTAACATTCACAGGACATATGGTAAAAATCTCCCTCAATAAACACGCTGACTGTTACTGCCTGTAACATGCTATAAATTGATAGGATGTAAGGAGAGCTATGTCACTTTTACGCCTTCCCCCTCTAACTGTAAAAACAAGTTATGACTTTCCAAAGGCTGCAATCTGACCTGCATGAATATGTTGCTTCACTTTATTTGGAAAATTATATATGATGTGGAATAAATCAATGTCAGTGCAGTTAGATAGTGCAGACTGAACAGCTTGACTCTGTCAGGCTTTAATCTCTGTTATTTGTTCTCTGTAAGCTCCTTTTCCTTTCCATATAGGCGATATCAAATTTAGCACGGCGAATCTTTGTTTTGAGTTGCTGTCTTGGGGAATGTAAAGTGTCTGGCCTGGCGGTTCGCTCTCCGACGCTGCACTGGCTGTGAGGTAAACTCTGGGGAAAAACAGCAGGGCTATTTAATGGAGCTGAGCGTGAAGACTCAGTCAGATGTGGGTCTTATCTTTCCAGACACCCGCAGAGGAGAAAGGCATCCTGCAAAACAAACTACAACTGATGTTTGTCTCTGAGCATTTACACTGCTTCAGAACACTATGAGAAATAAAAGCTGAAATACAACATGATAATATTCTGTAAATGTTACATAATCTGGCAGTAACCATGTGTGAGACCTCCTGCATAGGTTGTGTGCATTTATAATGCATTAATAACAGGAGTTCACAGGAATGGGAGCAAGCTGGATACATTACAAGGCCTGCTGTCTTAGAAACAAAGGTGCTAACTAGAACCATGTAGGATTCTTCAGCTTCCCATCATAGGAGAATCCTTTTTGGTTCCTGGTAGAACCTGTTAAAGAAGTCCCACCTGAAACCCCTTTCAGAGGGTTCTACCTAGGATCCAACAAAACAGGTTATACCCAGAACAATCTGTGTGAGGTTTGACCCAGGCAGGAACCCCTTTTGAGAGGTTTTACGTTCCCCTGACCTCTCTCGGGTTCCATCGAGAACCTTTCACCTTCTAACGAGAACTAAGGATGTGCGTGATAAGTCAACAGGCCGATTAAACATTGCTACCTTCGCTAGTTAGCACTAGAAATGCTAGACGGTCAAACTTAGAATTAAAATTATTTTATGAGATTTTTTTGCAGACAATGTTTAAACTTCAAATTCGTTTTCGTCTCTAAATGTTTTCTTACTTTTAGACTAATCCAATAGTCTGAGTTAAAACTTCTGTTTAAACATAAGTAAAATAAGTAACATCCCGACTGAGAACTCCTTTATATTCCAAGGGTTTTATCTAGAACCTATTGGGGGAGATCTACCAAGGACCCTTATGATTTACACTAAAGATGGTTTTAGTGTAACACTATCGCCTTGGGCTGACGGACCCACGCCCAGCAGCCTTGGGTTTGAAGAGGCTCCTAACGTCCGAGGCAGATGAGGTCCAGGCCAATACGCAACACTTATCACGTTTCATCACGTTTTTAGGGGTGGAGTTGTTGTGAAATCACCACCACTTCACTTCAGCCTTTAGTATTTCAATTGCCAAGTGGATCTCAACTCTACCAGGATGCTTAGTAGCAGAGTGGACTCTATCTCTGCCCATTACCCAAATAACATAGTGTCTGTTCAATAGACTGAATCACAATGCTTATTTCAAATAACTTCCAGGTGGAAAATCCTCATGACACATACATAAAATGAAACGGCGCTGAGAAAACGCTGCTGCAATTGGTTAGTTTTTAGCCACCTAAAAAAATGCCCACCAAAGAAATCAATATAAGTTTAAGTGTGCACGGTATTTAGAATATTTTCAATGTTTCGCCTTTCCCTCAGACAGCCTTTTACGACCAGAAATTGACGCCATTGGGTGAGTCCACTTTCAAAAACTATACTGTAACACCACTGAGCAGAACACTGAAGTTGCTGGTCTTATGCGGCCTTGATTAGTTAGTGTGTAAGATAAAGTGATGCAAATATTTAAAGCTTACCCTTGATACTGATATTGATTTCTTTAGGTGGCTAACATATGTTTTGCTGCAGTCCTGTCCACAGCAGTAACATTACAATGCTTAGCTTCCGTGCCTGTAGATTTGGTTTATCAAAGATTTATAGCTTTACATGTTACGCTAATGGCTGAAAATGACAATAGAAATAAACAAGTTTGCTGATTTTACATATCTTAACAATTGAAATCAACTGCCAGTTTTCAACCCGGAAGAACTCTGTCTTCCAAAAAGGGTTCTTAATGGAACTTTTAGTTGTACCCTTTATCAAAAACCCTTCTTCGAAACAGGGTTATTCAGAAGCAAGTGGATCTACGTACAACCTCACCCCTTCAGGAGGAACCCTTATTTCTAAGAGTGCAGGTAAGAGGGAGGTGTGTAAATCTGTTGGAGTGCTTGCGTGTCTGCTGTGAGCGAGCTGGTTGACTTGTTGCCAAAGCATACAGAGCAGGCCCGGGGCTAGTTCTGCGGCTGTGGCAGGCCGTAGGATGCAGGCCTCGCCTCCCTTGAGGGAGTCTGTGGTTTAGATGTTGATCATGGCACTGCAGACCATGAGCAGGAGCAGGACCAGGTGCTGATCCGGGAACATCCAGCTTGGCTGTGAGGCTGAACACCTGTGTCTGAATTCATCTCACGCCACGCCACCCACCATAACTGCATCACACCACATTTACACCACAACATGCTGTCTGATGTCTCTCATGCAGATGTAAGCCAAATTCCAGTTTGCTCAAATCAGGCGCATAATAAATGCCTATTTAATTGCCACCTGACTGTCTTCTTGTGAAGCCAATCGGAAATGATGAGTGAATACATGTCATTTGAACAGCTTCAATGCCATCTACATCTATACACATCTACTTCCCAAAATAGCTCGGTTTAAGAGTCAACAACTTGTTTACAAATGAAAAAGTAATATCCAAGACTGACTCAGCACTGCAAGGCTAAGAGAGAGATTAAGGAGAGAGACAAAGTGGAGAGAGAACGCAGTTTAGTCTTGATTCGGAGACCAATAAGAGTTCAGGCAGGAAATGGCTGATTGAGGGTTTTCTTAATTAGATCTAACAGAGCCGGAGGTGAGCAATGGTTATTAAGAGGGCTGTGAGTGTAACCTGTGACGCTAAAAAGGTGGAACCTACGAACCAGAGAGGCACAGAGGAATGTATCACTAATGAATGGAACTGGATAGGGATTAATCAAAATCAACAAAAAACAAAACAAAGTACCGCAGAGAGGGAGAAGCGATGCAATCAAAGACAATGATAAAGACATTCTCATTTTAAACCTGTGACGGCAATGAGCTATGTTTTCATCCTTGTATAAATGTCAGGTTGTTATCATCTCATCAGTGGGTACGTTTACGTTTACAAGAAAACTAATGTTGTTCAGAATATGATAATATTGCGAATGTGATGCAGGTCATGGAAAGAGCTTATTCTGTTTGGATATTCTGAATTAGGTTGGTAACATTTTCTGATTAAGACATGTGGGATATGCTGATATTATTTGAAACTGATCTCATTTTGGGTTATAACCTCAGTTTGTGACACGCTGCCTCTTGCCTTTTTACAGTCAGCTCTGTGCGTTGCCATGGATGCCTTGTATGTAAACCAGCTAACCAATAGTTTGCAAAGCTGGGCTAGTGATATGTGCCCAAAAGAAAAGCCCACATTTCTGGTCGGGCGGAGAAACACACCTACTTTAAAATATTAGGAAAGACTTGAATATCAACAGACCTTTGTATATGCACCAGCGTCAGCCGTTCCACCTTCCTATATTTTGACGTGATAAACAACATATGAGGGCATGTTAACTGGAGTATGCACAGTTGCATGTGCCTTTCTGCTACAACACATTGCTTGCTGAATTTAAAGAATGAAAGGAAACTGTTTCAACACTCTTGTATTAAACAAATTGAACATGAACTGACCACAAGAGGCACCGCTAAAAAAACATGAAAATTACATTTTTAACTAAAAAAAATCCCTGAATGCAGTCTTTTGCAACATGTTTACTGCACAAGTTGATACTGCGATGACAATAAAAAAGTGATATACTGTGCAGCCCTACTTTTAATCAGTGTTTTTGCCTTTAAAGAATAATGCTGCTGTCATTCTATATTTTTGTTATTGTTAACCAACTCCATGAAAAGATCAAAACCAACAATACGTTATTTTGTCTCTTAATACTTTCCATCTGTGGCCCACAGCCCCAAGCACCCTAGTTCCTACTGAGGATGTAAGTCATTAAAATGAATTACAAATACATACCCAGTATTCATCAGGTTGTATGGACAGACTACTGGTGTAGTCTAAGAGGAATTCACTTATTATTAATCCAAAGAAGACACAAGAAACAGTTTTGGTGTCCTATTGAACTTGTATGTTCCACCATGATTTGACCAAGATCTGTGTGGATGCTGCTCATAGTTATGTTTGTAGAAAGGTACAACAACACAAATACTTCCTTATGAAGTGCAGTCATCTCTCTGTTCAACTAAAAGCTGGTTAAACTGCTATAGATCTGCTTAAAGATTGTGGGTCAAATGCTCGAGTCAAGTTTTCAAGCTGTGCATACTAAAAGAATGTTGTCTTTGGCTGGTAATATTACGTCAAAAGCCTCTCACATTGTATTTGAAGAATATCAGCTTTTGCCATCACACAGAACCTTCAGAGTCCTACAGGCTTGACAGAACAGGTTGAGGAACTCTTTTGTTCCTCAGTCTGTCTATCTATTAAATCAGAGAATAGCTCAGCATATCTGGGATTGACTCAAAATACACTACAGTGTTAGTGCTCATGGTAATGAAGCTCTGTATGATACACACTCGCCAGCCACTTTATCAGGTACACCTTGTTAGTATTTGTTGGACCCCTTTGCCTTCAGAACTGCCTTAATTCTTGGTGTCATAGATTCAACAAGGTGCTGGAAACATTCCTCAGAGATTTTGGTCCATATTGACATGATGACATCACACAGTTGCTGCAGATTTGTCGGCTGCACATCCATGATGAGAATCTCCCGTTCCAGCACATCCCAAAGGTGCTCTATTGGACTGAGATCTGGTGACTGTGGAGGCCATTGGAGTACAGTGAACTCATTGTCATGTTTGAGATGATGTGAGCTTTGTGACATGGTGCGTTATCCTGCTGGAAGTAGCCATCAGAAGATGGGTACACTGTGGTCATAAAGGGATGGACACGCTCAGCAACAATACTCAGGTAGGCTGTGGTGTTTAAACCATGCTCAGTTGGTACTAAGAAAATCTCCCCCACACCATTACACCACCAGCAGCAGCAGCCTGAAGCGTTGATACAAGGCAGGATGGATCCATGCTTCCATCTGAATGTGGTTTTTCCAATCTTCTATTGTCCAGTTTTGGTGAGAAAACCCGTGTGAATTGTAGCCTCAGTTTCCTGTTGTTAGCTGACAGGAGTGGCACCTGGTGTGGTCTTCTGCTGCTGTAGCCCATCTGCTTCAAGGTTGGACAAGGTGTTGTTGCTTCAGAGATGCTCTTCTGCACACCTTGGTTGGAACCAGTGCTTATTTGACTTCCTGTTGCCTTTCTATCATCTTGAACCAATCTGGCCATTCTCCTCTGACCTCTGGCATCAACAAGGCATTTTGGCTCACTGGATATTTTCTCTTGTAAACCCTAGAGATGGTTGTGTGTGAAAATCCCAGCAGATCAGCAGTGTCTGGCACCAACAACCATGCCATGTTCAAAGTCACTAAAATCACCCTTCTTCTTCATTCTGATGCTCAGTTTGACTTTCAACAGGTCATCTCGGCTATGTCTACATGCCTAAATGCACTGAGTTACTGCCACGTGATTGGCTGATTAGCTATTTGCATTAACAAGAAAGTGGCTTGGTGAGTGTATATATATATATATATATATATATATATATATATATGTACACTACTACTACTTATTATTAGGATCAGTTCATTCATTACTTTGGTATTTTCTGAGATTCATTCTTATTCAGGGAAAAAGAGAATATTGCCACTCTTTTAATGTTAAAACCACAACGGAGGCCAAATTAAGTTTTCACTCAAGCATATAATATTACACAACTGTTGAGCAAACACAGGCTGGATGTGTGCAAATAATCAAGTTAAGAAAAAAAAACAAAGAAATGTGGAAGTGGTGGAAGTGAGATGGCAATTGAGTCCATTACCTCTGCCACACTGTTGTGCTTACAGGAAACATGGCCTCTGCTGAAGAACACAGGGAACATTAAATTAGAAAAACGCAGCCTGTTTCCTCAACAACCCTCAAAACACTGCAAGAACTCACCACGTATGCCTGACACCACAATCAAAACTAATCGCTCTGTACTTATCGGTGGAATGTAGACAATGAGGCTGCTTATAAATATCCCGGCTTATTTTGAAACCTGATCAAAAATTCTATTCTGGTCTGAGAAAAATGAGAGATTTTTAGAGGGAGAGAGAGAGACAGAGAGAGTACTGAGTTTTACAAAGAGTTTACTCAGGATGTGGAATGCAGGGAAGGAAAACCTCTTTGCTACTGTACCTCAGGATGAAAGAAGAGAGACAGAAAGGGTGGGTCTTTTTTTTTGACAGCTACATGCTTTCCATGCCCTTTTTCTCACACACGATGCTCACTGTCACCATGGCAACCATGTCACCTCTAGGTCAGGAGGAAGTCACTTCCATGTGGTGCTATCATAAGACTGACACAACACAAGGCTATACAGAGGAAACATACACACAAGACTCTACAATGCATTTACCTTCACAAACACCTTCCTAACAAGCATCTTCAGCCGAAATCAGCCCAAGTTCTAAACTAGAATTACCGCCTCACGGTTGTGCTTTACATCCATGTCTGTCCAGACTCATATGTAGGCATGACAGTTGACAATCCTTCAAATATGGATGGAGCACAGGAGATCTATACAATCAGCACAGTTTCAGGAAGGACAGCCAATTCAGTGTCCAACCAAATGTCTTCCCCTCTGTTTCTGAGTTATGGCGTTCAGCAATGGCCAGAAAAGTGTGTTTGCCAAACATGTTATAACATAGTAAAATGACCTTTTGCAGTGGCTGTGGTTTAGGAGGTAGAGCCGGTCGTCCACTAATTGGAAAACCGGCGGTACGATCCTCGCTTTCTCCAGTTCGCATGTTGAAATATTCTCGGACAAGATACTGAACCCCAAGTTGTGCCATCGGTGTGTGAGTGCATGTGAATGGTTAACTGATGAGCAGGTGGCACCTTGTATGGTAGCACTGGCCAACAGTGAATGTGTGTGTAAATGAGACATGACATGAGACAAACTAAAAAGGGCACTTTACTATTCATCTCTCATTTTGGATATAGAATGTCTTCACTTTATCTTATTAGACATTTGTGTGAAAATTTGTCATAATAAATGTTCTTCTTTCTTTTCTTGAGTAATGGCCACAAATGTGTTTTGTGGGGTCAAAATGACTTTTAACCTCTGATCACAAATTCTGATCAGTTTATTCTTGAGTCCAACTGGATATTTGTGTCAAATTTTAGGAAATTCCCTCAAGGGTTCCTGAGATATCATGAGAGGAACTGATTTGAATCTCTCAGGGATCAGGGTTACGTCATTCACCGAGTGATTCGTTCACCAAGTGATTCATTCACCGAGTGATTCGTCACACGGTAGGCAGTCAAGTGATTCATCGTTCGCACGGACCAAATCGGCAGTTCCACTCCCGGTCTGCACGCTCGCTGCTAAACTCAACTGAACTGAGAAATGAACGTATCAGTTCCAGAAGTGATTCAGTTCAGTACGTTCACTCAACAGATTCGTTCGTGAACGACACAACACTATTGTACAGACATATGTTTGAACATATGCACAGATGGACAACCCAAAAACATAATGTCTCCAGCCACAGCTGTCGCTAGTATAGAGGCATAGAAAAAATATGCACTAAATACAGTACAGAATAAAACCCATTTGTTTTATACTTTTCATAGCTGATATGTGATACATTGGAATGAAGAATTGTCCTGTTAGATAATAAGATAAAGAACCTAATGACAGCTGTAGGGGAGCTGGCACCTCATACTGTACAACTAGCAACAAAGTCTGAGTGATCAAGTTGGTTCAACAGTCGACTGAATTCCAGAGTTAAGCCTAATCCCTTCCAAAGTGGCCTGCCTGAGAGAAAACACAAGACCTGTTAATCTGGGCTGCTTCATAGACTCTTTAGGAAGTGCAGAACAATGCTCCTCATACTGATTTACACACATATGCGCACACACGCACGCATACACCAAGGCCCTCACTTTAAAATCAAACCTCCTTCACTGATGGAAGACTTAACCGAGCCCTGCAGGGAACACAATGTGGGGCCCGAGTGTGGATGTGTGTTTCATCAGCAAATGAAGACAAGACAATGTAATGTGAGAAGGACACACACATGCCAGCATCCTTCAGGCCTTCCCTGCTGCAGGAGCCCGTGTGTTTACGGTGGATGTGATACATCACATGCGGAGGAGGGGTGTGGTCTCTGCCGTGCCACTTATGAAGAACATTTTTCGTGGGTAGAGCAGACCACAAGCAGCATTACTGTGGAGAACAGAGGGTTCTGCACGTAAAACACTGTCTCCTGGGTGCTTTCATGTCAGCTGGGAAGTTGTGTTAGTGGACGGGCATGTGGGATGCACAGTGGCTTGGCAACAAGGCCCTCAGATGTTGGGCTGTCTGCTAACAGGCGTGAGGAGATCAAACAGCAGGCACGTAGGACTCACCCACTGAGGGGGGAAACACCTTGTCGACGCCAAAGGGAGTCTCTGCACGGGTGTGCGTGGGTATAATGAATGACTAAGAAGAATGGGAGTACACGTGCGTATTACTATACGTGGATCAGAGAGCTCTATGTGTGAGCTGAAGCGTGTGTGTGTGTGAGTAAAAAAAGAGTTGAAGGTGGGGACAGTGGCTTAAATCACAGGGTAATGATCTGTTCAATTAGAGAGTGGCAGCCCCTAATTTCCCCATCTGGCTTAAGGTCTTTTAAAGCAGGTGGTTAGCTCTCACTCACACACGCAAGCATACACACACTGTCAAACACACACACTCTGCTGTGTGAACAAAGCTGCACACAAACCATATCAAAGTCTGAGCAAATCTTGACACTTCTGCAGATTCCTGACGATTTTAAAGAATTATGGCTCATAAAAAGAGACAAGTGCACCATAAGGCTACAATGCCTACACATACTTCCTTAAGGGCACATTTCATATTAAAGTTATTACTCACTTAGGTGTCACGTTTTCTTTTTCATTTTGAATACCTAGATTACATCCTGATACTAACTCAGGGCTCCCTCTTTGATATTGTTCCTCATGATTTATGTTGCACCTCGCTGTCGCCTACTATTAGCTGGACTATCAGACTCTCTGAAATTCACTTTGATCCTCTGTAATTACAGTGCTGTGTGTTTGTGAGCGTGCATTAGTGTGTGTGTGTGTGTGTGAATGCTGGCGTGTATCATAATTCCAGTGGTTACAGTGTTTCAAGGTAAATCAGTGAAATCTGGCAAAGCACAGAGAATGCCACAGACTTCAGACAAAGACAAAATTACAACTCTGCACGCAATGCAACACAAGTCCCCTCCTTCCCGCCCATCATCCCCTGTGAAGGAGGGGACTGTTAGAGTGTGTGTGTAACAGTGTGTTGCATTGTGATGTTAAACAAAACCCATTTCCACATCAGTTCCATCAGGGCTGTCTGGCTGACTGGATGGTGTGTTAGCGCTCCTGTCTCATGAATTTCCTAGTAGTTACATAACTCCATCCCAGTGGATCGCCAGGTGCTTATCCACACGTCCACTGCAAAATGTTCTTCTGCGGATTGATTGGATATGTAAACACAGGCCATGCATATAAATGCTGCACTCATACTGTGTGTGTGCATATTTCAAAATGCTGCGGTCTGAATGTTATCACCGTGGAGATGCTTGGACAGGTTATGTGAGTAAAAGCACGGCTCTACCCAGAGAGCCTGTGTGTGCTGGTGCTGTCAATGAAAAACAAGGCTAAGCGTCTACAGCAAATATTTTAATTCATGGGTCGTATACAGCCCAAACTGATCTCAGGAGGGCCGGACCTGTGAAACACTTGCATAATAACCTATAAATAAAAAACCCTCATTTTTTTCTTTAAGTGCAAAGAACATTCTGAAAACAACGGATGATGACCAGTCTCAGTTTTATTCACCGTCAGTCAGTCGACTACTCACTGACATTATATGTGTATTTTTCTTAAACTTCCATTCCTGTGTAGTAATCCTGACATCACCACACTAAACTGAAGTGAAAGCCATTACGGAAGCAGGTGATGTTATCCCCTACCATACAACCCATTTATAAATCTAAAGATTTGACAGTGCCTTAGCAGCAGGGTTTCTTGAATATTGTTTTAAGCTGCTGATTGACAGTATTTTGCACAATGTTTAATATCCTAAAATATGACCATAATAAGTATTTGTTGTTATTTCAAAAAACTGTATTCTGGTCAGGGTGAAAAGTCTCTGAAGAGGCATTTGTTTCACGCTCTTGAAACCTTTCAGCCTTCACTGCATCAACATGAAGTGTGCAAAGTCATCCAGTGGGCAGGTTTGGACCCTTTGGCGGGCCAGTTCTGGCCCATGGGCCATATATTTGACATCCCTAGTTTACAGCCATGCTAGGAGCTCTGTGATGCCAACTTAGGCGTAACTGCACTTTGAGCTAAATGTTAATGTCAGCATGCTAACTGCACAAATCAATATGCTCACAAAGACAATGCTAACATGCTGACCAGGGCTGGAAATTAGCAACAGCCACCAGCCAAATGCTGGAACAATCTACCAGTGGCTGTAAGACATGCTTCACTCACCTGCCAAAAAAAATGGGAATCTATTTGGCAGGTGGACAATTAATTTCCAGCCCTGGTGCTGATGCTATGCAGCTGTAATCTGTACCATGATCACCATCTTAGTTCAGCATGTTAGCACGCTAGCACCAGCTAATTAGCACTCAATACAAGGTACAGCTGAAGTTGATGGGAGTAATAATTTTGCAGGTGTTTAGTGATAAACCGATCTGATGATGGCGCTACATGAAAAATCACCAAAGCTGTCATAATTCATGCTGAGGGGTAAAATAAACGACTTTAGGGACTGTTCTTTACTTGTCAGGGGAGGAGGGTGGCTGGTTGATTTTTATTTTATTTATTTTATTTTGATCCCCCCTATGTTCATCACTTATTGATGCCGTTTTTGAAGTATGAATACGTCAGTAAGTAATTTATTCAATTGAAATTTCATTGATGTATTACAGAAAAGTGATTTATCTTTTTATAAATGACAAAAGGCACATCTGCCTCATTTTCGCTGTGGTATCGTGATACTACTCAGAACCGTGATACTTTCACTGGTATCAGTTTTGGTACCGTGACAACATTACATAGTAGTGTCTACTTGATTTGTATCTGTGCTGTTCAGATTACTATGACTGGTATTTTTTTGTTTTTTGATAGTGTATATTGCACTAGTAGTTTAACACTGTCTTGGAATTTAATAAATATTGACAATCAATTTGAAACCCTTACAGTTGCATATTTGTTTTAAGGATGGGATTTTTCCTGTTAACAGGATTTCCTGCTTCTCTGACCTCCTTTTCTGACCTTATACTTACCTCAAGTTGCCTTTGGGACATACATACATGCATACATACGTACATATCATACTTACCTGTAGAGAGGAGTTTATTACAGCCTCATATAAAATCAACAATAATGATAATAATATTAAAGCAAACAGAGCACTGGTATCGGAATAGTATCGGTATCGTCAGATATCCAAATTCAGGTATCTGGATCGGATTGGAAGTGAAAAAATGTGGATCGGTGCATCCCTGCTTGTAATGGCATCAGTGAAACTATCTATTAGTTGGAAAATATTCAGGCAACAACCTGAGACTGTGCAGAGTGAACACGTTTTGCAGTTAAGAAGCTAAAGCGCCCTGATAAAGTCCTTAAAGCAAAGCTCTGAAAAGTAAATGTGCTTCTGTGTACTTAGGGTGTCCAAGTTCATATAGCATGTCACGAGGCCAGCCTGCAGGATTTATGTTTCTGTGAGTGAAAATGCAGTTGACATGGCAACCGGATACTTACATAGGCTGAAAAGATTGCTTGCTCTGAATAAGCACAAGCATAGCTCATATATAATTTGGGGGTCCAACTCTTTGTGTCTATGTGCATAAAAATGTGTCAGTATGTTGAGTACCTGTGCATATATGCATCGGTGTGTGTCTGTGTGAGCATCTTGCATTACCAGCAGTGGCTTCCCCTGTAATGTGAAACAGGAGCGCTTTAATTAAGAGTGAACATCCAGGGAGTTCTGGTTACATTTTTGGAGCAAAAGGTATTTTATCGTGCTATTGGCTGGCCGTGAATATGTTATGCAATGAAGAAGAAAAAAAAGTGACGCTTCTTTATGCAGCAACTCTTACCTAAGTATGAAAGAATTGCGTGACGCCATTGAACGTGACCTCATCTGCAAAAAGTGAACATTCAGATTGGAGAGATTTATATGAATAGACCAGACCTTCATCTCCTTTTCATACTCTCTTGAGGACTTTATTGTAAAGGAAGAGTTTCAGTCTTAGCACCCTGACCTGTAACATACTGTAACAGCCAGAGTATCGAGAGCAGACCAGAGGAAACTGCTGCTAAAAAAAAGCTTTCTTCAGACTAACACTTTCCCGTATCAAATACTAAAACACAGTCTATCATCCACACATGTAGCAAATATAGAGACACTGCGAATAATCTCTCATTCAGGAAAAACACCTCTCTACAACGGGTCAGACACTGAACTCAGCCGAGCCTGCAGAGTGTTTTTACCCAGTCGTACCTGCGTGTGTGTGAAAGAATGTCATTAGCACCGTGATGACTGAGTGTGTGCATGTGCCAAGCCAGGACAGACAGTGTATTTTAATTTGGTAAAATATGCGGTGGTTGTGTGCACACACGCATGATTGAGCTGTGTGCACACTCCAACACAAAGTGTGAATGTGTGTGTCCGTGTGTGTCCTAACCAGTAAGGGACAGTTTTCATCACTCCTCAATTGGAGACCATTCCTGAGGCGGGGCGTCAGCGACTGCAGACATCAGGCCATTCCACAGAGAAAGTGCTCACAGTCAGACAATCACACTCCCTCTATAACTCAAAGAAAGGTGGTGGGACATTCAGAGCTTTTGGAGGTAGAGGCAGACTATAAGCCAAAGTAGGGTTATTCTGCCCCCTACAGGACAACTGTCACAGTACAGACAGAGAACTAAGAAGCAGCATATTTAACATGTAATAAATGTCAGCTTGTTTTGTGGTCAGAAAACAGCTGAATGGATGGTTGTGTGTAGAATAGCTCAGGGAATGCATTTCAGTCTGAGCAGTATAAAAACTTTACACAGTTTCTTATAGGCAAACTATTATTAGGGTACAGGGTATTCCAATGAGACTAGTAAATGTTTTCCACTGACAGAGAGCCCTCTGTTGGTCAAAAATAGACCAGCACAAAGGCTTTGTTTTATCTGCCACTGTGAAATGTTCACCTGAAACTTTATCGACAATTTAATGTGTGTGTCGGGCAACTGCTGCTCAGGCTGTAGAGCCATTAATACTAAGTTTAGGGGTTTGATCCACATCTCCTCCCATCCACATGCCAGTTTTTTCCTTAAGTGAGAACCCCCAGTTGTTTGCAATAAAGTTGCTTTAGTCAAAAGGTGTTTTTACACAGAGGGTACTTTTTCAAAGTTCTAAGAACCGCCCCTTTTGTTGTGTCACACTGCAGGATCTAGGAACGATCGTAGTTCTTGGAATGCTCTAGGCCCTTTTTAGCTCCTACATTAGAGTAGGCATTCTTTCAGCACAACAGGAACCATGACCATGCTGGTCAGCTTATGGTACGTCATTTCAGCATTCTTATTGGCAATGCAAGCACAAACAGAAAAACAGCCCTTGAAGGTTTGTCGTTCTTGGGGGAGCTCGCCTGTCTGCAATTCCTCTCGGCGATCCCAAAAACGGTTTCATCCTTAAACACCAATAAGCATGAGCCAAAATACTGCATTGTGGCGTTGACATAATGATGATCTCAGTATGTTCCTCATGAGATGGCACAGTGACTCTTGTTCACCCAGAGTTTAAATCTGTGTAAATCAATACCTGCTGACACAATCACAGCAAAACCAGCAACACTGGTGTTAGAGTAGTAGACACGGTTCAGCTGTGGAATTAATCTGCTCTGCAATGTATATATGGCATTAATACATCAACCTGTGTGGTGAAGGATAATGCAAAAAAATTTTAGCACAAAACCCAACTGTCACAAGTCAGAGATGCTCTATTATTCTGCTACTGAAAGCTGTCAGGACAAAGCCAGGAATGTCGAATAATTTAAAAATAAATTAAAAATAATAAATAAATTGCTAAAAGACAAGCCCACCACATAAGCAGGAAGGTGCTTGACACAAAGTTTGAGTTTTCACACATCACAGCCAACAGCAGAAGCTGCAAAGGTACCATCATTTTAATGATCTGTCACTGCTGTTAAAAAATATGACATGATTTCAACTATTAACATTTTAAAACTGCCATTGCATGATTGGACTAAATGCTAATTTGAGAGAAAAGGGGTAGAACTTATTTGTGGGATTGATATGAATCATTTTACAGAGTGTCTATTTGCAGTCACACCACAGCTATTTGGCTATATACACACCTATATCTATGACAGGTTATCATGGATACCACTGCGTGCTGTGATTGACTAGTACTCATCACGTCAATGCATCAAGGTTAGAGGCGGTTAGGGCCAAGAGGTTTTGGTTCGGGGTAGTACTATCCAACCTTGGATAGTCTCTACTATTTAAGTGGTAAATTTGCATGACAAAAAAACCAACTCACTAATATCCTGCCAGAAAGTCTGGTGTCAAAGTATCAGGAGTGACACAGTCAACCGAAGAAGTAAGCTGCTGAATGCGAGCTTTACACTTTAGTAGAATAGGTAAATACACCCATTCATGTAAATGCAATGTTTCAACATGGCTAGGACCCCAAGAATAGACACACCTGGGTGTAAATAGCCACTGACTATTTATACCAGGGGTACAAATAGCATTGTTGGAAGACAAATTTCTTATGACTCAAAATGCATAACTAGCCTGTTACTAAATATTTGAAGTTCTCTTTTATTTAACATGACATTCATGTGAACATACAGTACATCTGCTCTTTATCCTAGGAAACACATATTATGTAATCATTAAAAAAAAAAGATGCTGAACCACCTGTGATTCTGCACAAGCCTGCGAGTAAGTGAAAATGGGATTTCTTGTCCTGATGTCATCTTGAGGTCCAAAACATGTCGTCACTTCTAACAAACAAGCCAGCACCAGTCTCTATCAGTGTGTATATAATATCAAACTCAGAATGGTGTTAACTGGTTGAATGTCTCAACACTTTTTGAACCAATGCGACTTCAATGGCACAATATCTTGGGGGTCAAAAAGCCTAAAGAGAAGTGAGGTCAGAAACAAGGTTAAATATGAGTAAACAAGGACTTCCTCCCTGAGGGTAAAATCTGCACCTGGACTTCTCATTACTGCTGCGCTCTGAGCCGGCTCAGCACCAAAGAGCACATGTGGCCCAGAGGAAACAAGCTCATAGCACTGCTAGTCTCCAACATTGCAGCAAACACACACACACACACACACACACACACACACACACACACACACACACACACACACACACACAAACAGACACAAAGAGTTCTGGGAAAATGTACCGGCCAATAGGGCTTCAATGGACCACCTCCCTCGTTTTCATGAGTAACCATAGTGGCATCGCCTTCTGTTAAAGGTTAAAAATTCCATACACAGCTGCACACACAGAGCTGTATGGTGTTTTCTTGATGCTGCTCACAGTGTTGTTAGAATCAGTGTAATACAACGTCTGCTCCATCCATCCACAGGGAGGGCCCAGGATTTATTTATGACTCACTGACACTTTGATCCTCTTCAATTTCACAGCTCAAACAGCTTGTTTGCTTCCCCTCTGCTCCCACTCTGTCACATTCATCTCCCACTATCAGCACCGACACAAATGATTTTCCTTTTGTGCAGTATTCGCTTTCATTTCATGTCTTATATTGCTCTTTTATGTGCAAGACTGATGCACGTGTCAACCCATGTTATCATCATTACAAAGCCAAAAGATGTTTGGCCTACAACATGAGAAAACACAAATGGGCCAGCACTCTTTCTTCATGTGTTCCTCCTCTGTTCAACCATTCCTGTGTCCCTGAGGTCTTCATTCACCTGGGGCCCTTCAAGGCTCTGCCTTACACTCTGGGGTGCAAGACATTAATCAAATGTTGGAGGAGGAGGAGGACGGGAGGGTGGCAGGGGTGTCCTGCTCTCCCACTATGTTTTCTCCAATCCTTCCCTCCCCTTTTCAGCATTTTAAAATCTCTCATAGTTAGAGAAATCATCACCCTCAAAGCTCCTCCCTTGTGCTCCACAAGAGTAATGGATGGCTCAGACGCATGCACAAACATAAAATAAAAACAGACTGCGGAAGAAACTCACACGTAAACTTAATATATCCAAATGCAGGTACAAAAAAACATCCTGCAAAACATTTTTAAAAGAGAGCACGTAGTGATCAGTCTATGAATAAAGACAGTCACTGTTGGATGAGAGGTCCGAAGGGGGGCCAGCTCTTATTTTGACAGTCTCTGTCCCGGAGAAAATGGCCCCTGTTCTGTTTGTTTTCCGAGGAGAAACATCTGAACATCTGTGGTGTTCCTCGGAGCAACATGCTGGGTTAGAGTTACAAGCTGCACCGGTGCACGAGAGCACATAAACACATGTGCACAGTCGGACACATAAACATGCACACAGACACAAGCTTGTCTCGAGTCTACAGCAATGGCTGGATGGACAACTTCATTGTTTTCTGGCTGTGGCAGGAGTTTGTGTTGCATTACTAAGTACTGAAGCAATCCAAATCCAAGGCTCAAAAACAACTCTTAAGTAAATATTGTGTAAGCTCTAACATATTTCACTTGGCAAGAACATCTGGTCTTTGTCACAGACCTCCATTTTCAATAAAACATGTCAGCTTCAGGCCACTTTTTACTGTGGGAAGTGATAACAGTTCAGTGAGGTAAAGTGATGATGGCACTCGGAGAACTTCGCAGCCACAGAGGTGAATGTTCTCAGAGAGATACTTTGATCACAAAGAGGAGACCTGAGCTTATCTGTGGCAATTGAGCTTCATACAACTTCCACTGATGCAGTTCTCTACATGGTCACTAGGGAGCACTGTTACACTGCTCACTGAACCTTCACACACATACAAACACATACACACAGCCCCCACTCCTAAACACACTGCTGCCACGACTGAGCTGTTTTCTCTCGTTCTCTTGAGAGATCAGCCTTTTTTTTTTTTTTTTTTCTAAACTGTGTCCAACCTCTCCATCTCAGATAATACAGCGAGGTTGTGGCCCAGATGTGAGGCACCAACTCTAAACCTGCTAAAAAAAACAGTCACTTTCCCTTCTCCTCTGATCTACATGTGTTTTCCTGTCCATTTTTAACTTCTACTGCTTCTCTTGGTGCTGCTTTGCTGTCTTTTGAACCCAATTACAAATTGAAAGAGCCACAAAAACAGAAGTTAAACATTGTGTGGAGCTAAATGTGGATATTTTTCAAGCTTTGCATTTCACAAAAAACAGTTGGAATACAGAAAACAACAACAGTAGAGCTGAAGCAACCCTTCGACAACAATCATGTCATTTTAGTGTTTAACTTTGTTGGATAAAAAAACATTTCAAATCACATACCATGTTTTTCACATCTGAAATAAATTGTTTTCAATATAGATGCATTGTGTACTCAAAAGCAAGAACAATGCCGTCGAGGCACACAAGCATTCCAAAGCCCCTGTTTTCAGGGCGCGATGCCAAAGTTGAAAATTGAAAAGCAGCACACCGTATGTCATGTGACAAAAAACAACCAGTCACAGCCAGTAGATATCTTCCCTTCCTTTCATACAGATCTATGATAAACATGGAGGAGACATGGGTTATGTTAGTGCAGGGCTACCCAGAGCTTTACATCTGTCCCACTGACAACCTTATAGGCCTCATACATAAAAACATTGTGCTCTGAACTCTGGACTCCTGGTAAGCAGGCTATGATACAGTGCTTGTTATGGTCGCTTTGCAATGTCAGGCGCAACCTGCCACCACGCCCTTGAAAGCTGGCACAAAGTAGGCTCAAAACTAACACCCCGCGCCCGACCTCTGGTTTTCTGGCGGTTAAAGATGTGGCATGTGTTCCAGCCCGAAGTATGCAGTGCAGTGGCACTGTCCCAGAATGTGTGCAATGAGGGCTCTAACCTCCTGTTTCTCCTCTTTTATTATACCAGACTTTCACATGTTCTCTCTCAAAACTACTGCTACAGGGACAATTAACACCGCTCCAATACTTGGGTGTGTAGACATGTAGGACTGTCAAAATACAGCGTTTTTCAAACCACATCTGGGAGGTGCTGCGCCTTACGCAGAAATTGTGACCTGTAAAGTGGCAATGATGGTTGAAAATAGAGGCCTAACCTGCTTTGCAATAGCAAACACAGCACTAATGGACTATCATAGTGGACACAGGTTGACATTTGAGCGAGACAATGAGGTATAACAGCTGGACCCAACCCTATGAAACAACAACATAATATGTAGGATGAAAACTAAATGCCAGGCTGTTACACAGATTGAAATGCGAATGTAAATATCTCAACTAATTGGATGTCTTATAGTTTGTATCCATTAAGAGAATGAAATTTAAATACTCCATCAGAACTGGTGAATTAAATATGCCAAGTTTTCAGTATCAGTACACACACTGATGCTGCCTGGTATCTCTCTGAGACAGAAATCTGCAGAGGCATTCAGGTGAAAAAAAAACAACTTTCACAGTGAAACCTGCATCAGACCATCTTAGTGAAGAAACTCAGCTCTGCAGTGGATCGCTGAAACGATGGTAACCATGAAGCGACAAACAGATTCTAGTGTAGCATGTGTGAGAGTGACACAGAAAAGGAGATGGCAAAGTCACTAATGTTAAACTGAGTCAGATACAGATGTTTTATCAGGGTGAAAAAGATGGCATCTCACACTTTAAGGGTATCCTGTGGTGTTTTTGACTACTAGTAGCACCATGGAGCTATGTTTGTAAGGGTGAGTTCTTGCATAGCTCGTGTTGTACGCCACACTATTCCACTGATCAGGAGTTGCGAAGAAACGCAGCAATGCGCCAACAAATGCAGTGATGAAAAAGCAAGCTGGCAAACATGGATGTTAATGCAAAATTGAAAGATTTATGAGGAAGTAAATGAATTCAAGACGTCACACTATCATCATAACTTTGTTTACATGAAATCTCTACGAGGCACCTTTTATCACTTTGGGAAAAATGATTATTTGGTTGCTCGCAGAGTTAAATAAAATAGGTCAATCAATACCACTCTCATATCTGTGCTGTAATTACGTAGTTACAACCAGCAGCCAGTTAGCTTAGCTCGGCTTAGCATAAAGACTGGAAATGGGGAAACAGCGAGCATTGCTGCCAGTCTTGAGGCAACGAGATGAGACTCAAGGAAGCTATTGGTCCCAACCAACAAATACTTTGTTGTACGACAACAAATTGTCATTATTTTTATGATCCTAAGATGCTTATTAAAGAGCTCAGATTCGCTGGTAGAGGCTACTTTTGGTGCCTTTTGACAGAGCCAGTCGATCTGTTTAACCCTGTTTCCAGTGTCTGTGCTAAGCTAAGCTAACTGGCTGCTTGGTGTAGCTTCATATTTGCCTTGTAGAGATGAGAGAAGTATTAACCTTTACATCTCATTCTTCTAATCTCATGTATCATAACTTTGTTTACAAGAAATCTCTGCGAGGCACCTTTAATCACTTTGGGAAAAACACTTATTTGGTTGCTCGCAGAGTTAAATAAGTCGATCAACACCACTCTCATATCTGTGCAGTAAATACGTAGCTACAACCAGCAGCCAGTTAGCTTAGCTTAGCATAAAGACTGGAAACAGGGGGAAACAGATAGCATTGCTGCCAGTCTCGAGGCAACTAGCTGAGACTCTAGGAAGTTAATGATCCCGACCAAGAAAGAGTTCATTGTAAAACATCAAATTGTCATTATTTTTATGATGCTAAAATGCTAATTAACAAGCCTAGATGTGCTGGTACAGGCAACTTTTGGTACCTTTCAAAAAAGCCAGTCAAGATGTTTAACCCTGTGTCTAGTGTCTGTGCTAAGCTAAGCTAAATGGCTGCTGGGTGTAGCTTCATATTCACCTCATAGACATGAGAGAGGTGTTAATCTTTTCACCTCATTCTCAGATAGAAAGTGAGCAAGCCACATTTCCAAAAAATGCTGAGCTACTTCTTTAAGCGCATCGTGTTTGGAAAAGGCAAAACAAACTCCACAAGTCTCGGTATGTGTTTTCTATTTAATCACACCTGTTCTATCAAGAGACACAATTAAAAACACTGCTGCAAAATCTACTAATCCAACATATGGTTGAGCCGGAGGAGCTGTCGGTATGTTACAGAAAGTGCACATTATTTTTAATAGAGAACACAAACAGCCGGCCACAGATGAGCACAATTTGCAGCATCCTCTGGGAGGAGAAAATGGGGATAACATATTATTAGGTTCTATATATAGGCTCTGTCTGACTTGTTTGTCATGAATGAGTTAGTTATGTAAATATACTCTAGAAGGGCCTATTAATGTCTGCTTGGTGTCATTATTAAATAGTTGTGTCACAATTTCTAAAAGAAGCAACCCTTCCCTATTTAACTCACTGGATTCTGAACACTTAAAGGGTCAGTATTCTAAACTTGAACTTGAATAAAATAAAAGTTGCTGCAAAGCTGACAAAGTAACATAACAAACTGTTCGCTGCACAAGAAGTCTGCCATATCAAACACTGCGAATATTCCACACTCGGTTCCAAAGTCATCAGAAGTACTAAGTGTTTGTCAGATCAGTGAGTGAAAGTGCTCAGAAGCCTGATGGCAAATGTTCAGTCCCACACACTAGGAAGCATGATAATGTGATAATGTGCATGGCAGCCCTGACCGCCCTGAGTGCAGCCCGGCTGCTCGGAGCCCTCACCACCATGTTAACAAAGAGCTGGAGGA
Organism: Epinephelus fuscoguttatus; assembly: GCF_011397635.1. Lineage (NCBI taxonomy): Eukaryota > Metazoa > Chordata > Actinopteri > Perciformes > Serranidae > Epinephelus > Epinephelus fuscoguttatus. The sequence goes on from NC_064761.1 coordinate 40,412,518, forward strand.
GAGGCACGGCTCCGGGCCAACCTCACTGCTGGGGTTATCGTTAATGAACTATGGAGCAAGGGTGCCGTAATTCATGGCACAATTTCATCTCCTCTGCCAAGGCTGCTTGATTTCCCACTGAACATCAGTGAGAGAAACATCCATACAACAAAGCATGGTGGATGTAACTCCTTATGGTTTGTGCGTATAACATGAAAGAGACAATCAGTCAAGTATATTATATTAGTCTGAGCCAAAGATGCCTGTGATAACAAAAATAAGACAGAATGCAGCAAAGCTTTGACAAAACGCAGTTAATCGTCAAATGAAATGTTTAATACATTACAATTAAATCTTGATAACTGTTAAACACTCTTCATAAATTAATACATTACACACTTGGCTGCATATCCCCAACTCCTTCCCAAATAATGCATCATTTATTTTCTGTTTGTTTTACAAGCACACTGCCTGAAGAGCTGATCTGGAAACTCACTCGCAGAGGAACACTTTTAAATATCAACTCAGGAATTGAGGTAATTATGATGTTGGAAAATGATTTCCGTGAGAGAAGCACAAGCAAAAAACAAGAATTTCAGACACTAAACATTTACACGATTATTAAACAACAGGAGGGATTCTCAAGGGTCAATGGTCAGGCTGAAGGAGCATATAATTTTCACCTACAGAAAACCTTGTCTTTAACGATCCCACACTTAAAGGGACAGTTCACCCTGAAATGAAAAGGACATATTTTTCTTTCAAGCCCAGTTCAGACCAAAGATTCGCGATAAGACAAAACCGATCTAGAACGTTGCAGCGAAACGTTATGGCGGCGTGAACTGCACTTATTGCATTTATTATGAATACAGTCCATCTGATGCTCGTTTTGCTTACGTATTTCACCGTTTCATTGCAACTATAAATGCAGCCATAACTAGTATCTCACTATCACTATCCTCATTCATATTTTAAGAAGCTTCAAATTATATTCAGCCACAAAATGAGCCTGAAAAGCTGGAAATCAGAACAGAAGAACAGAGAGTTGTTGCATAGAGATGATACACCGTCTCATCTAGTTGCATTGGTGTGAAGTGGCAGGATTTTAGAACACTGCAGAGCGGTGCATTGCAAGTAGCTGACTGTTTCAACTCGTCTTGTCGCGAATCTTTGGTCTGAACTGGGCTTTACCTGCAGTGCTATTTATTGATCTAAACTGTTTTGGTGTCAGTTGATATCAGCCATAGAGATGTCTGCATTCTCTCAAATATAATGGAACTAGATGGCACTCAGCTTGTGGTGCTCAAACTCAAAACTCAACAGTAATGTCTCTTTCCAGAAATCATGACCTGGTTACTCAAGATAATCCACAGACCTTGTTGTGAGCAGTTTCATGTCCGAACTATTGGCTATACTGAATAGTTCAAAGCTTCATTCAAAACATTCACATTCAAATTCTAAATCAATATTTTAATGCTGTATAGCTTATTAATTCTATTTGAACACAGTGTTTCTGCACAGTTGAGGATAAAGATTAGGCTACGATAACATTATTAGTATTTTACTATTTGTAGAATTAGATTCCAGTGGTGACTGCCTTGGACTGTTTCCGACTTGTGTCATTCAAACATTTCCAATAACTCCAAAACATGTTTTTATCTAACGGAATATTCTGCTTCAGTTTAGCCTTTGAAAACAAAATTTTCACTGTGGTCAAAAACTGCTCTTCAGCCTGTGTTGACAGGGCAGTCTACTAGCAGTCTAACTGCACCATAAATTACATTTGATCATCACATAAAGTTGATTTAACTCATTTAATCTGATGAAACACTTTATTCAAATTGTTTGAATTTTTCTTATTTTTTATTAATTCTTTTATGGTGATTAATTCAAAAAATGACAACAGACATTGAAAGCTTCCTTTGAAAACCTCTGTAGAAACTTCAAATATAAAAACATAACATTCGGTACAGCCCTAGTAGGAGCTATTTTCTTTCAACTAAACTACACCCACCAACCGTATCACTGTGCAGAGGTAAGCATGCGTCTACTGCTAGCTCACCTAGCACCACAGAGCTAGCTAACATTACAACTCAGCTGAAGAGGACACCATTAACGTTTACATCTCAGGCAGAGATACGAATGGTGGGTGTAGCTCTGCAGAATGAAAATAGCTCCTACCTGAAACCATCACACGAGGATTATCTTGAATAACGTGATGATGATTTCTGGAAAGAGACATTGCTGTTGAGTTTTTCAAATGGCCGATATCTCCAACACTTGGCAACTCACACCAAAACAAGATTAATAAAAAGCACTACAGGTAAGAGAAAACCCCCCCACACATTTCTCATTTTGGGGTTAACTGTCCCTTTAAAGCATATGGACCTTGAAGCTCATATATTTGTTTTGAACCCTGCGGTTCTTCACTGCCATTTTGTGCCTCTGCCCTTCTTTAGAAATCTCCATTTGAGGGTGCAGAAGAGGGTTTTCTGTAAATGTACACCTCTTGAATGAATAAGCACTTCCTGTTTGAGTCAGGGTTGGGGTTCACACAGGGGGGTTAGACTCTGAATGTCCTGTTCTCTCTCTTGCTCTTTCTGTCTTTCTCAACTCTAAGAAAAAACTACTTAAACAGTCAAGAACAGGATTTTCAGTTCACTTCCAGACTTTTAAAAACGCAGCTAAAATCTCACATACTTATCAAATTATAGAGAGGCTCTATTGTGCTGACTTTATTGGAGCGTACGTCAAATTAATAGCCAACTTTACAACTACAAAGAGAAACACTTGGTTCCCATTAAATCACCTAATGTAAACAGAGAAATTTAGTTTCATCAGAAAAAAGGAGATGGAGAGAGATTGAAGAAAACAATGGACGAGGAGGACAAGAATGTTTATTTACTGAGTTCAAGCGAAAAAAAAAAGTGCTTCCACTAGTGAGGACAGAAATGCTCCCACAACCGCAGACAAACGTCTGTTCGTACACATGTACGCACAACCTCACACACACACACACACACACACACACACACACGTATAAACACAACCATTAGACAGGAGGAGGACAGATAGAGGAGAGGGTGGTGCAACTGATGAAAAGACATGATTAACCTTTGATCTTCACTCTGTCGTTACTGCATGTGTGTGTGCGTGCATGTCTTGGAGAGGATGAGCGTGCGCGTGCAAAGAGAGACGAGAATGTGTGTGTGCCAAATGATAACTATGCTATGTGCTGGGCTGCTCCCATGGGAGACAGAGATAGATAATGTTGACGCTGTTCAGATCCTTTGATAGTGGCTGCAGGGATGGAGGGAGAGGAGGAGGGTTGATGGTGGTGGCTGTTTGCGTAAGAGTGTGTGTGTGTGTGTGTTTGATGGACGAGTGACATGTTGGTTGGGGTGGTTGTGTAGCCTCTACCCTCTGGTGGTCCCTGGATGCTGCTGGTCTGAATTACACGCTGAGAAGGCAGAAGGGTGGACAGGAGAATTTGTGTTTGACCTCTGAAACCCAGCTGACCTCGGACAACGCATGGGAACGTAGTAGCCTATGTATGTAGTGCGTATGTCGAAGTGAGAGTGAGAGAAAACGTGAGCAACGATGGGGGTAAAAAAAGAAAGAAAATGTGAGTGTGTGTCTGTGGGAAAGCAGAAAAGAGAGATTAGTTTCTATACGCGCTGGACAATGAGTTGTGTATTTGTGCGAACAAGTTCATGCATGACTGTTTATTGACTCTACAAAGCCATTACTGCATGGTCAGACCGGGGAAATACATGTGATTGAGAGCGAGAGAGAGTTGCGGGTTTCATTTGATACCTGAAAGCCAAATAAACATCTCAGGGCCTGCGAGATCTGAACCCAGAGCAATAAACTCCACTGATATCTGATCTGCTGGGTCTGTTTACTGGCTCATCCGTCAACACACCACAAGGGCTTACACACACACACACACACAGACACACGGACACATCTTAACCTGAGTGCTCTCACAATAATCTTTCCTGTAAAACACTGATGTGTTAGATCTGAATCTTTTGCTGTACAGATATTTAGAGTAACCGTGGCGTGAAAGAGAAGAGGACAAATTCAATGTGAAATTCAGTCTGCAATGACTTGTTTTCAACCACGAAGTCGTCTTCAATGGTCACAAGTCTCTGTGAAGGGTAAAAGAGGGGTGGGACGCAACAGAAAACAGAGATTGAAGCCACATGTTGAGGCGCAGCGTGTGCACGCGCGCACACACACACACACACACACACACACACTGATTGATTAATCTGGAATGTTTTCGTCTTTTTCTCTAAAAGTTCCACACAATGAGAAATGAAGGTGCTAACTAGAACCATAGAGGGTTCTTTGGCTAGCTCCCATAGGAGAACTCTTTTTTTGTTCCTAGTAGAACCTTTTATAAAGTTTCCACTTGAAACTTTGTCAGAAGGTTCTACCTAGATCCCAACACAAAGAGTTATACCTAAAACCATCTGTGAAAGGTTTCACCCAGGACCATCTCTGGGGGTCGTATCCAGACTCTTTCCACCTTCTAAAGTCTGATTTATGGTTGGGCACTCAACATTTTTGAGACAGAAATTAAACTGTTGAATGTCAATATCATTTTATGCTTCAACTAAAGGTTTTAAGTCATCTCCATGGTAACGACAGCTTGTGTTTTTTTTGTGTTGCGATGCGCCTGGCTTTTCTGCTCGAGCCCTCTGAACCCCTCAAGTTGAAAAAACTTAAACTCAAAACAAAAAAGGCGCCCTACGTCATCTCTTTTTTCATCATCTTTTTTCCTATTGTCCATTGGATGTTATGAGAGGCGGGCCTTCTCTGGTGGTTTACAGTTGATAAACAATGGAGAAGAAACTGGTGGTTGCAGTTGCTCGATATCCAGAGCTATACGACCCGATGATAGACAGCAGGTTGTCAAACTGCCCCCGAGCCATCCTAAAATATGTCTGGAAACGGCCATCATCGAGGCGAAGCTCCTGGACCAACTGGTGGTACTCCCTGCGATACATCCTCTCTCACCCTCTCACCTTCAACCAGAGCTACAGCAAGTGCCCTCTGCGTGTTCATTTTAGGAGCTTGTTAAACCCTGTCAACACTGATTGATCAGTTCCCAGTCTGTCTGTGAATGGCAGATTCCCCTCACTCCCAGAAATAAGTGAATTGAACACTGACGACTTCATAACGTGGCACTGACATGAAGAGTATTGTGGTTCAGTAAATGTCTCCAGTCAGTCAGCCTGGTGAAGGCAGTTTAGCCTTCAAGCCTCCAAGTGCACGACATGAATATAAGTGTCATGTGACACTTTTTCTAAAAAAAAAAACCAAAACAAAAAAACCCCCATAATTTCTGTCGAGGCACACTCATGAAAAGTGTCGAGCTCTCTATCATAAATTAGGTTTAAGGGTGCTGACAAGAGCCCACCCAGGGGTTTCTACTGAGGACCCTTTCATATTCCAAGGGTTTCATCCAGATCCCATCCAGAGGGGCTCTAAAAATAGTATTGGACTACATTACCCACAGATCTCTATCCAACTAATCATGATTTTAACAAGTTAGCTTGGCGCCAAGGAAACTATGTCTAGCAGCCTTGGGCTCCTAAAGGCCCGTGGCTGATCAGGTCCAGCATAACCCAGAACAATAATGGTTCTCAAACATGTTTTAAAGGGTGGAGATTTCATGAACTCACTACTACTGCAGCCTTTATCATTTCAATTGTGCAGTAGCGTTGGGAACTGGAATTAGGACCAAATACAAAATGCCAAGTACTGGTAACCTAATAAAAAGATTTCGACAGACCATGTCGTATTGTTTAGCATGAAATGATGGTAAAGACATCAACAATGGCAGAACACGAGTAAAATGAACTGATTAAAGAGATTCCAGATACATCTACATTTAAAAGTGCAATTTGAAACATGGCTAAACATTTGAATATATGGTGAGGATCTATTAACACCTCTGTTTTCAACAATCCTTGAAGAAAGGGTTCAGAAGCAAATGGATCTGTGTGGAACCTCAGCCCCTTAGAGAGAACCCTTATTTTTAAGAGTGCACAGCAAAGCCAGAGCACACGATAATGTACTGCTCATATACCGTAGCATATTTGCGGGTCTCATTGTTTCCTCCGTTTTATTTTACCTTTCTTTCTTGTACACTCATACACTTACACTGTGACTCACAGTCACCTACTCATTCTGACACACTATTGTGCTGCAGGGTGAGTCACATCTTCTCCACGGAGGAGACTGATGAAGTGTTGCTCACAGACAAAGCCTCCATCTCACAGTGGCAGGTCTACAAGAGCACAGAAAATCATACGATCTCAAACTGTTTTTGAGAGTGGAGCAACTTTCTGATGCTGCTCTAAGTGGACAGTAGCACATATCAGGAGGGACGGGTTGCATCAGTGTGTAGTCCGACAGTGAGGAGGAGGAGGAGGAGGAGGAGGAAGAGAGGCTGCAAAGAGAGTTTCATGGAGAAGTAAAGGGGAAAATGAAAGATCTCAGAGGTGCTGAGGCAGCATCATGGGACCTGAAAACACAGTGGCATACTAAGTCACTCCAATATAAAACATAAAAACTGCCTCAGCAGACACTGTGAACAATTTTGTGGTTACTATTTCTTTGGTAGAGAGTCACAATTAAAACTGTTCACACAATTTAATACTAATTTTGCCAAGAGAGGTCTTCCACTTCTTATTTCACTTCACCCTTTCAAAAATATCACAGTTTATATTGGGCATAATGGGAACTAAAAACAGGGAAGTAAACTTGAAAATGTAAAAACTGTCACAGAACACACTGAAATTTCATAAACATTATGAGTCCATTTCTGAAGAATCTGAGTGACGCAGCAAGATGGAAAAGCTTGGTCATGTATAGTGTAACCAAGTTTCTAAAAAAGTTTCCACAACTAAATATTTGAGTATTTATAAACTCAGACATGGTCGTACTATAGTGCATCACTACTCATAATTAATGCTTCCAAAACAAGGGCTGGGGGGCGGGGAGATTACTGACATGCGTCACGTAGAGTATACACAGATTTTACAGTTTGCAATCCCCTTCCACCTCTTCATCGTCTGCACTTGTCAATGTGGACACTTGTCAACAGCACTATTTCCTTCAGCTTGTTGAGGGGTTTTCTTTTTGTTTCCATGTCTGCCACTTTCCCATCATTTAGATATCATAAATATATCAGATTGTTGTTGAGATCACAACACTCTAATTGAGATTAAAGGATTTCATACAAATAAAAATTAAAATAAAAAACAATTATATTTGCAGAGTAAAATGTAATTATTATTTTCTCTTTTGATTCCTCTATGTGATGATTGATCATGCGATCACTTGCGTGCTGCCGTTAATTGTTGCACATATCTTTCGCTGTAAGTAGAAGTAGCTTAAATGTGTTTTTCTTCACACTCAGTGAGACTGTTTGTACTCTGAGGTTGACTCTTAAGAGCATTATTAAATTTTATTCTTATCAGTTTCAGAAGGTCAGGCCGAGGTTCCTGTAGTGCACGTAAATGTGTCTAATGGATTGTTCCCAATCATGTGACTATTATGATGCAAAAAAAATTCAGATGGAAGGCAGGAAGTGATAAAATTGTATACTGTGTAAAGTAGAAAATAGAGGAATGGGACTACACAAAAGGGTTTAATAATACTGTAGGCAGCAGGCACTGTCAGAAAATTGAAACTCATGTTGGATGTGATTACAAAAAAAAACAAGGTTACAAATTACCTTGTCCTCTAGACCCCCCTATGTTTTTAAATGTTTCACAGCGAGATAATAAAAGCATACAAAAGTGTATTTTTGGTTTTTGGTCACGTGAGTAAATGTGCTTAAGGATGACTCGCATTTATATTCCAATACTGTACATGGATGCACTGCTGTAAGGCTAACATTACTTTACCTTACTTTAACTACTTTCTTGTATCTACTGGGTCAACTGTTCCTTGGGGTCAGATGCAACACTGTTAAAAATCTGGACTGTGGCTCACACGGTAAAGTTGTCACAGCACATTGGAAATGAATCCAACTCTAACACAACGCTTTAATATTCTGACATTAGTTCACTCCGCTCCTCAAGACTGAAGACAGAGTTTTATCATTCACATCTACCGCTGTTTTTCAGGGACTTTTTCTTTCACTTCTCTCCTACACATCCTGCTATTTTTGAAACTTAAATTGGCCTTTATTTTCCCATTTTGATCGACTGAACAGTAGTGAACAGTGCAAATCATAGACATCTGTGAAGTGTTGGTCGTCTTTGCCACCAGTTGCCTGCTCTCCGCTGGGACAGCACACTGATGTATGATGTCATATGCAAAGAAGCTATTAAAACTAACCTGGTTTCTTTTGTGCATGTAAATGTACTGCTTCTGACAACTTGATTCTGTAAATATATGTTGCTGTTGGATTTTTTTAAATGTCAGTGTTAAATGTTGTGAGCACCACAAACTAAATTCAATTCACCTCCATTGTACTGGAGTCGAAGCAGATGCGTAACTAGATGTCAGTAGGGGCAGGGCGAGGCAAAATTTCTGTATCATATTGGTATCATGAGACGAGACTAGATTTTGTTCCAGATTTTGGATATTGTAGCACTGTGTTGTCTTTCCCTGGTTTTAAAAGCTGCATACCAGTAAATTGATGCAATTTTCTGAACTTACCAGACTGTCCTAGCTGTTCCATTATTTGCCTTTTACCTACTAAGTCATTATATCCACATTACTGATGGTTATTTATCAAAAATCTCATTCTGTTAATATTTTGCAAAAAGCAAACCTAAAATATCATCACATTATTGATAATGAGGTATATGGTGAAACATATCTTGATATTCAATTTTCTCCATTTCACCCAGTCCTTCTTGGGGTAAGTGAGAATATATATATATATATATATATATATATGTTTTTAATTGATGTGAACTGACTCCTTGACATGGAAGTAAATATGTGTGGCAGAAACATCTGGAATGTCCGGGCAGCAGTGGGTGATAGGGGAGTGGACGGTAAGAGAAGGTAGTCATTGCCAGAAAGAGAGAGGGGGCGAGATAAGGTGGTGAGTCCCACAGACACAGAGGAAGCCTCCTATCACAGGAAGCTCCTGTTGCAAATGTCAGATCCTCCTAATCGCAGCTCTACTTCCTGTTTCAGTCCCACGAGCTGCACAACATCACACGAGCGCTTGCAGTGATACCCGCTTCCAAACGGGATCATACATATACTTACCCATCCAGGCAGGCATCCTACACCAACATCACATCCTGGCGGGGTTGAGGTCCACATCAAAGTGGATTATAGGGTGGATGAAACCAGCGCTACAGTGACCGCCAGCACATGCACCGCTCATTATTTCTGACCTTGATATTTTGACGCCACCCATGGGCTTCAGGAACGTCTCAGAACTGTCCACTTCTCTCTTTATGGATCATAACAACACACACACACACACACACACACACACACACACACACACACACACACACACTGTACCATAATAACCTCTGCTACAGAGATGCTCTGCTTACAAAAATGGGGTTAGCATAACACAAATAACACACTGCACTCCTAATAACACACACAAGCCCTATAGAAACACACAAACTTCATAATCCTGTCATTCAAAATACACAACGGGCTAATCCGCTCCCACACATCGCATCGGAGGGCTGTCACGGATGGGTCGGGAACCGCAGGGCAATGGTATCACAACTGAAAACATTTGGACTACAAAGCTTGCTGCTTTTAGAATTATTTAGATCAAGTGAAAGTGCGAGGCAGCTGCCGATGTGTGTGTGCGCTCAGCCTCTTGACTGGTGCAGTGATGCAAGGAGGCCTACCAGAGGGCGGCTGCTCCCACCTGAGAGACAGATGTTAGTGTTATGTGTGTGAGTCCATAAGTCTACGCAGGCGGACAGGAGGGGGCTAGACCTGCCACAGTACTGCTATAAAATGCACATTAGTGTGTCTGATAGCTCTTCGGAAAGAAATAACACTCCACAAGCACTTAGGAGTTCTGATTATATGATTATTCAAACTCCATTCGTAATTCAACAGGTTGTGTTGTTTCAATCTTAAATCACAGTATGTTTAACATGCTTTGTGATCCACGTCCAACATGTGAATCAGACATCACAGCGCTAATATCACTTTGTCAACACTGTGATAAATAAGTGAGTGTTTCATTAAAGAAGAGAGGTTGTGTACGACTGAAACTCTGGAGCGATGTCGCTAAGGAACTGTGAACGCTTCCAGCAGCAATATGTGAAGGAGGGAGGGAGGGAGGGAGGGAAGGAGGCGTAGAGGAGCGAGCGGGAAAAGGAGAAAATTAAAACCACACATCCCATCCTGGAAATAACACATTCCCTACAGTGGATTTTCCTAGGATTTGCTATCGCTCCAGTACGGAGAGGGAAATTAAAGCATGGCCAAAAATAGTGAGTGTTTAAATGTGAGTTTGTGTGTTCTGGGTCAGGGGCGATAAGGAAGGAGCTGGTACACTGGGGGAGTATACAATAAGGGTGCTCTGGCCTCAGGGTAAGGGGCGACAGTCATAAGGGAGGTGTGTGTGTATGCGTGTGAGTTCTAATGTGTTTATTTTCAGGGGGGGCTGAGTTTACTCTGGCCTCACTGCTGCAATCCCTGCTGTAGACACTCATTATCACCATGTATACGCCCACGCTGTGTGGATGGCGGTGATAACGGCCCTCTCCACCAAAAAGTTTCTCACCATCTGCGAGGCGGCGGCGGAAACGTTACGGCAGCCAGTTCATTCATCCTTCCATCTCTGCCCATCAGAGAGAGACGTTTACCTGGACTGAGAGTGGGCTGAGTCGGATGTGATAGCGCTGAGCTCACAGACACAGTGCAGAAGGCAAGCAGCTGTCAGCATCAAAGAACAGAGGAGTGTGTGTGTGAATGAGAGAGAGAGTGTGAGAGGCAGCCGTGGAGGACCGCGAAGCAGACAGAACTGAGAGATGATAAGATGAAATGATGGAGGGGCAGACAGAGGATGGAGAAATAGGTTCTATTGATAGTAGGATTTAAATGACAGCGACGAGCCTGTGTTGTATCAGGCTGAGTCAACTCGGCACAGAACAGGAACACCTTACATTTAGGGCTGAGTGTTGAACTTTAATACCCTCCGATACTAGCTTGTGGCAATGAGTATTAAAAAATGTGTTGCTGAAAGTGGGCACTGAATGCTTGAGAAGATTTTCAGCCATGTTTATTCATTTTCTGATAAACTATTTCTTGATTTAAATCACTGTTTTGCAAGTTTTAGAGCTGCATGCTGTTTAGGAAAATTCCTTGCACGGCTGCTTAGTGTTAGGAGAAAATTAAAAATGGGGCATTCAGGATGTTTGGCTTATTTTTAAACAACAGAAATGGGTTTTTTTTTTTCCAAGTACAGTTCTGGGGAAGAAACTGTAACCAGCACTGACAAATCAAACGATGGCACTGCAGAAATGCAATTAAACAAATTTGCCTTGGAATTTAACTCTGGTATTTTTAAGGCTGTAGTTTGTGTGCTTAAATGAAAACATCTTTGTAATTGTGATTTTTTGAACACTTGGAATAGACAAAGATCCACTGCAGCTTCAGCAAAGCCACAACATTTTAGAAATCACAAAGGCTGAATCTATTGGAGGGCTGCTGCGCTGGATTGGATTACATTGTACAAGTGTTCCCTCAGGGGTGATAATGGCTTTGTATCTACTAAACACAGTTATCTGTTTACTGCCAGTAGTCTTGTTACTGTCTTGTTAAAGGCATGCTATGTAGGATTTTCATAAAAAAATGTGTACACTCTCCACATCCCTCTCAATCGTCTCTTATGACACAAACTCAGTGTATTTATCTGCAGAGGGTCGGCTCTCTGCCTGTATTTTATTACTTTCTTATTTTCTGTGTTCAGAACGTTAAAGGGTGTGTATACCCACAGCACACAGGTGAGGTCGGGACTTTATAAAGAGGTAGCGAGAAGGTGTCACACAATAAGCAGCAGGCATTCAAGAGACACAGCACCGAAAAACACGTAAATACAGTGAAGCCAAACGAGAGTGAGTGCTCACAAACAGTAACTGCGAGTAAGGTAGGAACTCACAGACAAGTTTTTGCGTTATGCGTCACGTGATACTGCTCAGTGCATTCTGATAAGCACTGTGACTCGAGTGATCGAGGTGCACACACGGGAGAGACAAGGCCAGAGGAAACAGTCAGAGAAAAGTAATTTCACATGGCATCTTCTAAAGAGAGAAAAGTAGACGACTAAAAGCAGACTTTATTAAAGAATGGACTCTCACATGTTCATTCTTCCCATGGGCAGTTCAACCAGTATGTCTCATTATATGTTCCGAGACCGTGGTGAATATTAAAAGCAATTTGAAATGCCAGACAAAGCACAGAGCATCTTCTGAGCCAACATACCCACTCAAATCTGAGCTGAGGGCACAGAAAATAATATATTTTAAATGGCACCGGATCTCTGGATCATAACGTAAGTTAGACATTAGACGGGGGTGGGAGGTCCCCCCCCCCCCGTTAAAAGTTAACAAATTGCACATCGCACATCAGGCTTTTATGAGGCTATTTAAAACGTAGCAGAAAAAAGTAATGGCTGCACACTGACTCAAATCATCTGTTCCACCTCCTGTCCTCAATCTAAAAACAACCTTTGCGAGTGTGATGCCACAATGGTCAGATTTAGGATGTTGTCAATGTGAATACCTTTTGTGGTTTGGAGTCAGTGTGCACATGTTACTTTTTTTATTTTTATTTTTTTTTTAACTTTTTTTCAGCACTGATTATCTAAAAATGTGAGATTACAGACCTGGAAGTCCTTCTTTTAAATAATAACAATGTTTGTATGTTGTGGTTTATGTGAAATATAAAATCTTGCATTGCATCTTGCAAAAGAGTGCATGCTCTTAAAGGGACAGTGCACCCAAACATGACAAGTCACCCATTATCTACTCACCCTCATGCTGATGGAGGATCAGGTGAAGTTTTAGAGTCCTCACAGCACTTGCGGAGATCCAAGGGGAGAGGAGGTAGCAACACAACTCCACCTAATGGAGGCTTATGGTGCCTCAGATTCAAACGTCCGAAAACACATAATTGAAACCACAAAATATCTCCATACTGCTCGTCAGTAGTGATCCAAGTGTCCTGAAGCTCCGACATAAAAAGTTGTTTGGAAAAACGTCACTTGAACTCTGTTCACTCTGTTTTTAGCCCCCTCTCCCCTTGGATCTCCGCAAGAGTTGTGAGGACTCTAAAACTTCACCTGAGCCTCCATTGGCATGAGGGTGAGTAGATAATGGGTGAATTTTCATGTTTGGGTGTACTATCCCTTTAACTCAGGACAGGTAAGTGTGAAAGGGGGAGAGAGAGGGGGGATGACATGCAGCAAAGGGCCACAGGCTGGACTTGAACCCGGGCCGCTGCGGCAACAGCCCTGTACATGGGGCGCCTGCTCCATCACTAAGCCACTGACGCCCCGACCGGTCTGTTATTTAATGAAACTAGCTGTTCTTGTGCATAAATGGCAGGAGTCTTCATTGACTTAATCAAGAGGGAAAGATAGAGAAAGGGGGGCGGGTGGGGACTGTGACTGAGAGAGGGAGGGTGACAGGACAACACACAAATATAGTGGAGAACCAGGGGAGAGAGATAGAGCGCGCGTGGAAGAGGAAGAGGAAACAGAGAAAGAGAGAAGGGAGTCTGCAAGGCGACATGGTTGGCGTTGTTTGCTTCTGCCTCTCCAGCAGTGGGAGAGATGCGCGTAACATACAGCAAAGAGCAGTGATCCGTATCACCACGGACCACCGCGCATTCTAGACGCACAGAGGGGGGCAGCCTGATCTGCTGAACCTGTTGTGCACGGGACGACAGACTAGTAAAATAAGGTAGAGAATAAGGAGTATAACAAGGAAAAGAGGAGCGAGGAAATACGTCAGCCTTTATCTTGCAATAAATGTTTAATATTAAAAATATATAACATATAAAATACTATTTTACAGTAGAAATTTGGGTTTTTAATCAGGCTCAGGCAAAAACCTGCTGCCATGTGTCAGGCTTGGACAGAAACTGTGCATTTGATGTTGGGTGGGGCTCGATTTATTGGGCCAAATCAGAGCACTACTCTCAACTGGCTCAGCTGAAGAAGGACTCTAATGTGGAAGCAAAGGGAAGTCTGCAGAAACTTTTTTTGGTGAATAAATGGTGTGCAGTTTTTGAACGCAGCATCTATAGATAACAGATGAGATCGATTTTGGCATGGAACAATCCCCAGAGCAACGATACCCGAGACCTGAAATCATGAATGCTGAAAAGACGCAGGCAGTCGCTTGCTTTTGTAGCTGCTTGCTTTCTCATCGCTGTATTATTGCTGCTTTACTAATGGAAACTGGCACTCAGAAATGTATTCAACTAAAAGGTTTATTTGAAGCATCAACCATTAGCTTGTCATAGAACAAATTTTTCTGAGGCTGTGATGAAAAAAGAAAAGGAGAAAGAAAAACAGCAGTAGTTTGAACTGCTCGCCATCATCAAAATTAAATAACAAATCTAATAAAACAGCTACAGTGTGAACCAAAAACCATTGGAATATTATGTGTTCATGCCAAAGCAGACCCAGTGTCGTATTCAGTGTTTTTCATTCTTAGCTTAACTGAATTTTCTCTAACTAAATCATGTTTTTATGCATCACCCCAAAACTAGGACACACGAGCTACATATGCATGAGGCCAGAACCTCCCAGCATGTAAATGACCCGACGGAAAACCCACAACATTTCACCACTGAACACTAGAGATGAGGCACGTAGACCGTTAAGTGATTAAGAAAGACATAGCAGGAAAACATTCCCCCTGACTGCCCCCCTCAGTTTGTAGGCCTGCGTTTGGTCAGTCTGGAGGTCAGCTGAGTAGGAGGAGCAAGGAGATAAGCCTATCTCCCACTGTGTCCATCACATTACAGGAGACACAACAGAAAGTGACCAGACACCAGACCACAAGTAAAGAAAGACTCCTTTCTCCTCATTCCTCACTATCTCCTTCTATCTATTGGCTGGACCTGCAGTCCTCCATAGGGACACTTTGATAACACAGACCATTACCTCCTCATGATTTATGACTGCCTAAAGACACTCAGGGAGGAATATGACATGTACTAAACAAAGCAGGGGTATGGTATGGAAGACAAAAGAACAGAAACTAAAAAGGGGAAAATGGGGGAGGAGAGAAAAATGTGTATTTCTTAGCCTCTCTGCTAGAAGAGGGGGTGTAAGAGGAGAGGGTTGTAAGAAAAAAAAATGGAGGAGGAGGTAGGGGAGTAGGGGGGGCGTTCCCGCTGGCTCAGGCCTTGATTAACACCAGGCCTCCTGACAGGAAATGACCCGGCCAGCTCATTGCGCCAGGAGAGCTTCCATCTGGTGTCGAGGCCGTGGAGGAATTCTCCACCCAGGAGAGCCGAGCACAAGTACCTCGAACTGAATGAACATGTTTCATTTCCAGGAGAATCATCCCACTAGCTGTATAGGGCGCTAACACACAGAGCATCATTCTGTTCCCGTTGCTGTGTGAGGGCGTAGTCGCCAAAAGCAGCGCTGAGCCTTTTACTCAAGGCCGTTAAAAAATCATGAACCCATCACGAGATTTTATCGACAGTTGATGCTGCCAAGTTTACAGCTGGACGTCCATCCTGCAGTGTGAGGTAGAGGACGGTTAGGATGTTCCTCTGATTCAGAAAAAAAAAATGGAGGAAGTTGCATTGGTTGGAGGGAGGGACGGATGAAGGGAGGGAGGGGGTGAAGAGAGAAAGAGAGCAAGGGGACACTTTGGGGAGGAAAGCGGGTACATTAGGACAGGTCATCTTTCACTGCTGACTGGAATTCTAAACGTAAACAAGTTCTTCCGCATCAACAGATAAAACGCAGATATACTGTAAAACCAAGTGGCTCTGGTAAAAAACAGAGTCACACACACACACACACACACACACACACACACACACACACACACACACACACACGTCTACCAAACTCTTACACTTATTTATGAATGTTGTTTGAGCCAAGGCAGATGTTTCTACAGCCATCAGACTATAGGACAAGGCTAGTTTAAACCTAGTATATGGCTGGAATGTGTATTGTCAATTCCCAGATGTTAAATGTTCATCTGCAGTCTTCTGTCGTGGCCCCAGTAATACGTGCTCTTAAAATGTATTAAAGAAGCATATTGTAGGACATGATTAAGATATGTTTGAGTCAAATAATTAAGAACTGCTTTAACTTAATAAATGTTCAACTATTTGTTGCTTTGGATTACTGACCAAAATGTTATTGTCCTATTTCAGTAACTGTGGGTAATTAGTTAGGTGACATGTATAATTGCTCTAGAAGATGATTTTGATTGTTCAAACAGCCAATATGGTATCATTTAGTTACAGCGACAAACACACCAAACAACGGTGAAGAATGGCCTGCGGTGAGCTGCCATGCAACGTCTATGGAAAGCTGCCGCGGCCACTCCAAGCTCCAGCTGTTTGATTCTGTGGCAAAGTGAGCCCACAGAGATAGTTTAGCAGCAAATTGAAGCCGGAGAATACCAGTAGACAATCAGTAAACAGAGCCCTGCGACTCCTGTGACATTTCTTCCCTCCTGAAACAAATGGCCACCTTTCATAGCCGAGGAAAGACGCAGTTATTGCTGCTGGTGACTTGTTTTTACAGACATCTAAAGACAGCAGGTAGCTGTTGCATCTGCAGTCTCTAAACTAGTGCTGCTGCACCATCTCAAGCTACAATTATGCATGGCAGGTCCTATGTTTCCTCTCCACAGGTTCCCAGTGCATTGTGATGGGGAGAGCTCTTTGATTAAAAGGGGGTGGAAGTAGTGAACATGATTGGCCATGATTGTCACAGCCTTTAATGTCCCCACTTATAACAATGCGTTCTTTCTGATCCAACTCCATGCCCAAGGACGACACAGGTGTTTCAAGAGAGCCTGGCCACACAATCACCAAAGGTGCGTCTGGCATGCTCCATCACTGCACACCTAGTCTCGCTCAGCCAGACCTTTCTCAAGAAAAGAAAGGTCTGGCTGGGCCGACTCTCACTTTAAGATTGGAGAAAAAAACGCCCCGGCTGCTTGTATTTCTTTCAACCAATCGCTTGCAAAAATATTGCCGGGGGAAACAGATTTTGGTGTAACACGCCACAAAAATATCGCCTATAGGACGCGAACCATGGCAGAAAAATGGCTACATCCCCGCAAGATCAAACACCGCAAAAGTTAAGAACGTGTTGAAAACTGCAACCGGAGGTGGTAGGGCGGGACTTCAGCGGGTGTCTGGTTCCGCCCAATGAGAGGCTGATCTATGCAGCGAACTTCCGCCCACTCAGACTACTGCACACCTGACTGCAATCTGACTGTGACCGCTGGATTCAGGAGCCCATGGTGTCCTCTTGTGTGCATGGAACAGCAACTTACAATCGATTTGTGGACGTAAAGATATAAACACAAACGCTCTGTGCAGAGAATGAACTGACAGGCGCTGATTCTGAAGACACACAGGTTGGACATCAAAAAAGGCAACACCACCACGGAGTCTGTGTGTCTTGCTCCTGTTTAGGAGAGGTATTGGGGCCTTTTGCATATCTGTGCCTGGGGGTTTATTGTTTCATAATCAGCCCATGGGCACATATATGTATCCAGTGTAGAATTTTGCATGAGTCTCAGGTTCACTGCCTGAGAGTTGGCAGCACTGGTAACAAATGTATTGCGTATGAAGGTTACTGAGCGAGTGGATCAGATGATTGATCGGGGAGGTAAAGACATTACCAGCAGAAACATGCACACATTTATTTTGAAAGAGCAATGACCAATGGGGAAACTTCAGCACTTGACAGAACAATGGTGTAACGTTATCACTCAGTCAGTCAGTGACAGACTTTCGTTCCATTTATATGTCTGGCCCTGCCTTGTTGCAGTCCTGCCAAAAAGCCTACGCAGAGACCCATTCACATCCACAAACACACCTCTTTAAATTCCTTGTCTCTCAGTCTGACTGCTGCACACACTGTAAAGCAGGAACTTATGTATGCCGATCAAAAGCAATGTCTTCCAAGAGGAACCAAGAAGAGTCCCTGCAGAAGACGGGAGAGGCGAGCGGGTAGAGCGTGTTGGCCGGACTCCTACACTGACCCTCCATCTAAGGGTCACAGGCTGACCTCCGCCTGCACTGACGCGTGTGCAGGGGCCAGGGGCCGCTGTCTCAGTTAGAGTCCCTCCGGACTCAGCCTGTATCTGTGTCTGGTGTGTATTTCTGCCTTTGCTTTGTTCAGGGAGCGCTTGCATGTCTATTTGCAAGTCTGTGTGGGATCGTGATAGTGTCCTTTTTCATTCTACAAGCCCGATTCCCAGCGGAGATATAAGTGCTTACGAGCCTTTTATGATGTGCATTTCCTGTCATAAATAAGAAGCAGAGGAATTCTCCGCTGAGCGCTAACACACTCCATAAACCAAACAGAGGTGTAAACTACACTCTGGGCCAGCTCTGTGAAATCTACCCGACAAACCGTAGCTACTACTGACTGCAGTTGTTTGCTTCTGAGTGATAATACTACGGATTCATTTGTTTGTTTCTGCATACAGTGCAGCACTTCACAGCACAACCTACAGTTCAGTATTTGACCAATAAAATAAATGCACTGATGCAAATTTATCCCTCCCAGAGACAAGAAGTCTCTCTCCCTTCCAGGTTGTGTCATACTATTTCACCGACAAGTCAAAACAAATCCTGGACTTAAGTTGAGGTATTACCATTTTTCTAAGAGGCTTCATCAGTTCTGCTTCTGGTGTGTTTCAGTTCTTCTGTTTCATTTTGACTTGACATTGAACTCTGGAGGAATATGAGATAAACCTACACAAGTTTTCATTGACTTCTAAAAGATTGAGTGTTTTTTGGTGCTTATTAAGCATCTAGTGATGATTTTTACCTTGTGCAACTATCCATTCATGCCTACATCCATCTATCCATCAGCATCCTTGTTGTCAAGGGCAAGTGGAGCAGCAAACACATCTTTTGCTGTGTGTCTTTGTTACTAATATACCATGAAAAGTGTTTACCAAAGCTCACACTAAAAGTGAAGAGTTGTTTACACAACTCAAATAAGAGAGGCATTTTACAGAGATTCAGCTTCACTTAGAAAAAACTTTGTGTGCTACCCATCAGACAAAAAAAAAACCAAAACTGTGTGCTCAAAAGAATGCTAAGCAAATATTAGAGGCAGCGGGAGTGCATACAACAGTAACGGAAAAACACAATTAAATACAAATTTGCCTGGGGAGAAGTAAACTGGTGCAAAGACACCTCCATGAAAAAAATGTTTCTACCTAAAAATCTGTGCTTATCACGGGACTTAATAAATCTGCTTCACAAACATAAAGAGGCGAGAGGCAAAATGGAGACTGAAGGGAGCAGAGTTTGTGGTGAGTTCAGTCACCACACCTTAATGAATGTCATCAGGCTCCCAGCATCAGGCTTCAGGCTTTTTGCAATAGCTACTTTTGGTGGACAATATATTGTCCCAGAAATAATTCTGATAATATTGTCATTTAAGATCATTTTATGCCACTGATATAGTGATAATATAATTGCATAAAATTGCAATGAACTTTTAACTCTGAAGAGTATTCAACCACTGGAATTGGAATGTGAAAAAATAAATAAATAAAACAAGTCAATAAATTAAACTTAGATGTGTGTGTGTGTGTGTGTGTGTGTGTGTGTGTGTGCGTGGAGGAGCTGAGCCACACCCGTAGTGAAGCTCCGACAGAGCAGATGAGAGGACAGAAGCAGCGCGACCAGAGATGACAGCAGAACGTGTCTCAGCATAGTTTTTTTCTGTTGACTTGGCGTAGGCGCTGTGAAAAAATGCTAAGGCGCTGTGCCTAAGTCTTAAAACAGTTGGGACAACTGTGCTGTTTATTCTGGCATCATGTTGACTTAAACGTTGGTGACATTCCTGAAAACAAACACGCACACAAACACGGGCAATATTGTGAGAAATATGGACAAGGCCTGGATAAGGTAATACAGCAATTATGATGACAGGTCTAGTCCTCTAAACCTTATCTTACACCTCAACCAAACTACACATTCTTTAGTGTCTGACAGTTCATCTACATCGCCATGTTGCCATACAGCCTCAGAGTTGTACATTTGTTACCTTGCCTGCCTGTTAGCTTCATTCACACTGTCCTTTGGGTCTAACTTAGGACAACCCAGAGGAGGAGAAAAGTAGAGCGTGAACTGACAAATAAAACGAAACAAGGGTACAGTATGGAGACCCAACCACCGTGTGTAACTGCTGACTTGGTGGGATGCGGGTTTGGGGGTCTGATCACAACTCTGTGTGTGGCCCTGCCTGGTTAGCAGGCCTGTCTGGCCCGGCAGTGACGAGCTGATGAGCCTCTGTTAATTAAAGCCTGAGCTCCATGTCATCAGCTTATCTGATGAAGTGAACTAGAGAGAACAACGCCACCGGCTGCTTTGTTCACCCCGGGGTCTGCGGGTTTCACCTCATACATGTATGTGTGTATGTATCTGTGTGTGTTTGTGGAACAGAGAAGGAAGTAAAGAAAGACCACCAATTAAAAATAATTGGGACTAATTTCATAAACACAGTGCAACAGGGGAAATATATTTAATCAGGCGCGATCATTAGACTAACTTATGCTCCACTTCCCCCTGCAACCAGGCTGGTGCTTTAGGGCCTCGGAGAGAGTGAAGGAGGACGAAATAGAGGGTGGTAAAAAGAGGGAAAGAGGGAGAAATGGTAAGGGAAATAAAAAAAAAAACAAAGAAAAGAAAAGTTTGAGAAGTAGGCAGACGGAGAGTTGGTGGCCAGAGTTATGTGTGATCCCTTTCATGTCCCTTGACTGGCCCGTGTTGCCGTGCCAACCCAAACAGCGGCGTTGGGGAGGTCTGACTCTCCCACTGCTCCCCTCTCCCTTGCCCCGTGCACACCCCACTGACAGGATGAATAACAAACCCGATGTGTGTGTCTGAGGCAGAGAGCAGGAGAGAGAAGAGCATGACATCAAACCACGGCAGTTTCAGTTAAAATCCACGTCCTGCTCTAAAAAGTTATTTTGTGACCTTCTTCCCTTCTTCTGTCGCTGCTGCCAGTAAATCACTATCATCACCATCTGGGGACTGGGATTTCACAGTCTCACTACTGGAGCTGCACACCCACACACTGACATAAGTACAGACAAACTATGATCCATCATCCCAAGCTAGCTAGATGTCCTAGGGTGAAGAACATTTGGGTTGGCTTCTCTGCCGACTGTAACCCCAAAGCTGAGAGAAGAGAAGAAGAAATCAGAAAGGAGAGGGAGGAGGTTTAATTCCTCACCAAAGGCTGACAGGAAACTAATCCATAAAGGAGTCGGAGGAACACTCATTATCACTCTCTTACCAGCGTCAGTGTCGTTTTTGCCACAACTGAACAAGGGATTAACAGCAACTGCATGGAGTTGTTTACAACCTGCACACATCACACACACCGCCCATGCACAACACAGACCGTCTGGCAGCGCCCAATCAGACTCAAAGTTTTAGGAGAGAAGTTGGTTCCTTATCCAATCACACATTTTGTTCTCCATTCGCAGTGTTGCCCATGACCAAAGCGGCTGTTTCCACATGTGGTGTCGGCTGTGGAGCGTTTGGTTTAAGAGCTCATTTCCCAGGCTGCAATAAGCGGAACAATTTTCTTGGATAAATACTGTTCAACCCTTTAATCAAAGCCATCTCTAAGACAACAATGCAGACATACTGTACTGTGCTGTAGAATGAATACATGACTGTTTAATTCACATGCACAGACGCACACAGTACTGGGAAAGTTGAACTGCGAACACAAATGCAAACATGCAGACAGGAAAAATTTTTGGAAGCCCAAACTACACTCTATATTATGGCAGTTTGAGGAGTCTGTTGATGCTGATGTAATGTCCGCCCTCTGGTGTGAAGCCTTTCTGGTTAGATACAATATTTAAATCGTAAAGGCCTTTGCACACCAAGTCAGTATTTTTTGTCTGAATTTGACGCACGTGTAAAAATATGAAATCTCGTTGTGTCAATCTGAACTATGATTTTTGTGTGCTTTTATTGTTTTCTATGTACTGTAATCAGGGTCTCCTTGTAAAAGAGAGCTTGTTCTCAATGGCCTCCCCTGTTTTAATGAAGGTAATTATAATTAAAGTTTTTGAACAGTTTAGATTTTCTGCGTTCTTTTGCATCTGTCAAAAGCCTTTCGAGAGTTGTTTGTCCAAGAGGCAGTGAAGAAAATGTGGCTGAACCTGCAGGACAAGGCAAAGACCTTAAGTCTGTGACATTCTATATTTTTCTTATTGTAAAAAATTCCATGAAAAGAGCCACACAAACAATAAGTATTGCCTGTGTAGCTAAAGCATGATATAATCATTCCATATAGCTCCATTAGTGTCCAAGAACTAAACGTCAACATTTATATGAGCCACTATTGCACAACGTGACATGTTCATTTATTACGATGAACATGAGCACTGAAGTTTAATTTGCCATCGTGAATGCTGGTGTGTCAGGACGAGGACTTTAACCTTTATTCTTCAAATATCCCTATGAATAAAGATAAATGTTGCCTCACTGATTATGTAACAAACCGTGGGAAAAAAACTCCGGCCTTATTCTGAAAATTCATGGAAGTTTGATGCTGCTCCACAGACAAGTCAAGATCACCAGGGCTGACAGGAAACATGGAAGAGAAAAAATCTACAGGATGAAAAAGTCAGAGGGACATCATTTCCTGAAGATGCTCCTTAATTAAGTCCCCCAGAAGGAAATAGTTAGTGGGGTCGGGGGTGTGTTGCATTAGCCTGTCCTGCATACTGTCCTAAACTTACTTGTCCTTATTTCTTCTCTGTATTTCTGCTGTTCCTGTGTGTGTATATTGTTCTTGTGTTCCTGCATGTGCTGGAGCCAAGGGGAGCTAAATAGAAGAATTTGTAAAAACATTGTTCTCATGGCGACCAGGTTTCATTCAACGTCTGGTTTCCATTTGAGTCTTTTAATTGGGCAGAATGTCACAATCAGTGTTTTGCTCTGGATGCAGAGAGAGACGACCTCCCGCCTCATGTTACCCCAGCCAAGCACTTCATCGTCTGCCATAAAAACTCTCACACAGACGCTCGTGCGTGCGCGTACACGTGCTTACATTTAAAAAGCAGGGTGCGCACACACTGCAGAATTCGTCTGAATGGGCAAGACGTGCGCATGTGTGCACACACATAGCTTTTTTTGTCTGAATCACACCTGGCACACTATGACATGGTAATTTCCAATGAAGTGTTTATAACAGAGAGTCAGGTTTTTAACATGAGCCACATCTCTCGGCCTGTGCCTGCCAAGAGGCCCCTCGATTCCAAGCTGCACTTAGCCAAGTAGAACAGGAAGAGAGGGAGGCAGAGTATGAGAAGAGAAACAGTGAAAAAGAGCGAAAGGATCAACAATCTTTATTAGTGCTTTACATAGATTTACCAACCCTATATATACTATATGAGCCTATGTGCGATATGAGATGAAACCCCTAACAGCAGTGTGTTATTTCAGGGTGTGTGCTAAGGTACAGCCGGGCCAGAACTAAAAGTAGCTCTAATTATGAGCTATGTGGCAGGGGAGGAAACCGTGTGTGTACAGGCTCAAGGTTAAAGACGCTATTACTCAGGGAGGTACAGCTGGCTGTGGTGTGGAGGTAGACGGTTAATTCATCTTAAGGCCTTGATCTGCTCTACCACACAGTTACCAGCTCAGCTAAACCAGCAATGACTGGTGCTGCACAGTGGAACCAAAGAAACCAGTAGGTCCACACACACTGGTGCATATTAGAAAGTTTAAACCACAATGAAAAGTTTTCTTATTCAGGTAAGTCTCACTGTTGTAGCAGAGGTGCTGTCGATGTTAATGTGAAGGGTAATTTCTCTCTCACACTTATCCGCATGCACAAAGTTCAGACATTCCCACACTTGATTATTTGTGTAGCTGCTTGCCAAACTAACCAGAAAGTGTGTGTGTAGGTGTGTGTGCATGAATGAGTGTGATGCAGGGATAGAGAGAGAGGGATGGGGTGTGAAGACTTTGATAGAAACTTTCCCATTAACAGCACTGGAGGCAGACAGAGGAAATAAACAATCAGCTGTTCCCACTCTCCTACTCCAATTTCTCTCCTCTTTGACCATCAGCAAATTTGGCAAACTGAGCACGCCCCTGGAAGCAATCATGAAAATTAGGATCACATTAACTCTCTCTCACCGGTGAGTTTCTGCAGCAAGGGGCTGAGTTCGGCCTCTCGGGTGATGACCAGGGTGAGCGCTCCCATCAGCTCCCTCTCCAGCTTCTCCAGCTCCTCCTCCTCGGTGTCCTGGTCTGCAGGCTGCGCCTCGTCAGCCAGGGAGTAAAGGTAAACCAGCAGGAGGATCAGCTCGTCAGGCCCGCATTCATCCTCCCTGGACCTCGACCCCGAGGCCGTACTGTCCTCACCTCCACGGGGCTTCATCAAGGGCAGCAGCTGCCTCAGCACAGCAGGGAAATCAGAGTCTCCGAGAGCCTGTGACACCCGAACACAACACACAGACACAGACATACATAGAAAACAGGTGGTCAGTCAGAAGACAGCAACTTTTGTGCCTACTAAAGACATAAAGGTGCCAAAGGGAGCTGTGCAAAGTCATAAATGACATATAAATCACCTCATGTGATGTCACTCAAGTCAGCGTGGGTTGATACAGACTACAAGTTTTAAATGAATAAAAACTGAAGCTGTGGTGTTAGAAAGAAGTGATGTTACCAAACCTCTTTGGCCTGCTCCTCATCTCTGCTTGAGGCTAGCAGCTAATAGCATAAAGACACCCTGACCCACAACTGTCAGTGGTCGAGTTGCATTATGGGAAAGGTTTTGCCAAGAGAGAACAATTCTTTTTTATTTCAAGTTCCCCTAACATCGTTTTCCCACCAAAAAAACCCCAAAAAAACCCTCTTTCTGGCACTTTGTCAGTTTCCTGTATTGGACAGCGATTGGCTTTCGCATTAGTGACATACTTGATCTAGTTTGCCTGGGATACTTTTGAATCTTATGCCAGGTTCACACTACACAATATTTTTGTCTCTCCCGACAGTCACTATGTCAGATTTGGCGATTGTTGAGTCATAAAATCGTGCTGTGACTTGGCCAACACACATGACAGACTACAAGATGGTCCACGACCAATCTGGCTATCTTTCATGATGTGTGTGATGTCATTGAGTTATTCTTGTCCTACTTTTATCATTAACACTATTATTTCAGTCACTGTGTCTGTTCATGTGCCAGCTGAAATGTTGCTGTAGTAACGAATATGTAGTAAAAAGTGGCACCAGATGGCAGGAGCAACATTTGAAGTAGTCTGGGGCTGTTTAGTGGCCATTTTGGTAAGGAACCGGGGCGAGAGAGACAGGATCCGAAATTCGATGGATGCTCCTTTCCGTCAAAATAAAAGCACCAAACTAATAAAAATGCGGTGAAACTTTTTAATTTAAAGAATATAATTTACAAGAAAAGCCCCAAGCCATTAAGTTAACCTTTTTCCTTTCTTGTAAATCGATGGTGCGCCAGAATTTAAAGTTTTACTTTGGTGAACACTTTTACTTTGGTGAATTTGGTGAATTCCGGATCCGCTCTCTAGACCGGAACCAGAATCCAGACAAAATTCAGAGTGAATGGAAACCGGGCTCTTCAGGGAAGACGCGAGGCTACATTTGAAGTACCGCGTCACTGAATCCTCCACAAGAAGTTCCTGCAAATGTTTCACAATAAAAGCCTGTTTAGAAAATGAAGGGATTCTCTCAACCGAAGTTATAATGGGCTTTTAATTTTAAACGGGTACAGGAAGCGTTGAGTTTGAAATGACTGCACGATGCATTCACTTTAAAAGAACAAACAGGAGCCAATTAAAAGTAAAAGTAGAGAAAAAACAAAGGGAATAATAATTCCTGTATACAGAGGTGCCACCAGCAGCCTCTTACCTTTGCTAACAGCTAATAAACACATTTTATCTTGTTTGTTTAGTCCAAACAGAAACCAAAGTGTAAAAACAACAGGTTAATTCATTGATTAACTGGCTGTGTCCCCCTGTTGGGTTCATTGCATTATCATGCACAGAGTGTTTACATCATTTGATATTACCTCTTCATTAGCCTGCATTCTATTAAGTTAGAGTTTGTGTGTGTGTGTGTGTGTGTTCAAATTAAGAGCACAGTGTGAGTGAGCTCATCGTTCCATTTGCTAATTTTACAGCTCTGTGAGTGGCTGAGGTAACGCTTAATTTTGTTTCATTCTTTTGTTGGATTTGCACTGAACTGCTCTCTCTCTCTCAACTACACACACACACACACACACACACACACACACGCACAAAGCCAACATTTGGGCCAATGTTTAGGTGCAGTGACCTGTTTTTGTGAGCCTGTCTGAGCGGGTCTGAATAGTCCCTCACCATGTTTGTGCTCTAGTCCAACATGCTGTAGATCACCGGACCGTTTTCAGAACACTGGCCACTCTCACAACAAGAGTGAGCTCATAGATCTATAAAACAAGGGCGTGGAGCTAATCTGTCCGAAAAATTGCATGAAAAATAGGTCCGAAAGGGGGGAAACGGAGGCAATGGGTTCACAGAGTGGAGGGAGAGAGTGCAAAACAAAGCAGGGGAAGAAAAGGAGTCGAGAAAGATACCGAGATATTACACGATGAGGAATTAAGTTTCAGATGATGGTATAAAGGGTAGGATTGTTGACAGAGGACAGAATGTTTGTGTCGGATACAGCTACAAATGCCCCCGTGGATATATTTCATTTTAACGAGGGATTCCTCTGTGGAGAGCTTTGTGTTCCTCTCACCAAGACAAACACGCTCTGAGAACGAGGGGCTTTGGACCTTGTGGTGGGCCCACTGGGGGGATCCTGTGTCTGACCCAGAAGAACTCTTCACCGAGCCAAAGATGCAATACAATAAGACCCAGAGACGGTGAGCCAAAGCCACAGAACTGACTGTCTGTCCCTTATGAAGAAGTGGCTGAGGAGAGACTTTTTGGAAAATGTCCCTGATCGTACAAGCTTTACATCAGTAACTCCTTTGATGTTAGTGATTTTCTTGACCATATGTATAAAGTTCAACTTAACATTACATTTACAGTCTTTGCTGCATGAACAGACACTCCTGATGGTGACATCTGCATCAGTCAAATCCTCTCAGCCTCCAAAGTATCAGGAGAACACACTCCAACAAGTCCTCCTCCCTGCCTCAGACCCCAGCCAACCACTCGCCCTTCGGGATTGTTCAAACACAATCTCACCACACATTTTTCTTCTTCAACATTGTGAAATCAAATACCTCTTCAAGTTGCATTCACTGGAACTGCCAAACAATGTTTGGGGATTTTTCCCTCGCTAGTTCTGCTGGTGAATGGCAGCGAGGAGAGACAGACAAAGAACATTAAAGGTTTTTTGTTGAAATGCAAAAGACTAAGCACTTTCTCTTTCATCTCTCACTTTAGAACTATTAATCGCCCACACTGCTGTCTGCACGCATCCAGGAGGACATTGTTATGATCCTCAGCGCTTTCAAAGAAGCATGCCCACTGTCAGCAAATTACATTTTCATTTTGACCAAACCTGGCCTGAGAAGTACCTGCTGCTAACTCATTCTGGCATCAGAAGCTCTCAGTATGGGTCAGTGGAGAGAGGAGGAGCTGAAAGAGGAGCTCTGGAGGGACTCGGCCCCCACATCATTTGTCAAGAAGTACCTCCATCATAACTGAACTAGTGTTACCTCCTGGGCCTCCGAGCACACCAACATTATATGTTCTCAGACTCAGGCATACCATGGTTTTGTGTGTTCTTCAGCATTTGGTCTTAACTATCTTTTGACAGGTTTCAAGACAATCAGCTGCCAGATCAGAGTTTACGACTTTTTTTTTTTTTTTTTTTTTGAAGATCCATATGACCGACAACTATAAGACATATGTTGTTAATTTCCATGTAATCGCCAGCATGTAAACAACGATCCTCTTTGCATTCTAAGCCCATCAAATTGAATGACTCAAAAATATAGGGTTCGTATAAGCCTAAGTGAATAATCAGGGCTCGGTAAAGGAGACGCCAAGCATCACTGTGAAGTCCTTCATGATAACATTCAGGGAATCACCAAGCCTGCTATCCACTATCTGGCTCGCTGTAGTGGAGTGAAGTGTATCTCCGGTCTGATCTACGAGGAGACACGTGATGTGCTGCAGGTCTTCCTGGAGAACAGGATTTGTGATGCTGTCACCTAACTACAGCACACTAAGAGGAAAACAGTACCTGCCATGGATGTGGTGCATGCTCTGAAGAGGCAGGGATGCACTCTGTATGGCTTCAGCGGAGAAATAAATCTGTTTGTAATCAAAATCCTAAAATCTGGTCGGTACAGTATAACTTTATATTTAAGTTGTCTTTACACTTAGCGGACGATCCACTCTACCTCCTCAGCCACAGCAGTGTCACCCATCTATTATTTAATATGCTATAAATTAATTCAATTGTTTATTTTTCATATTGGACATTTTGCCTGTTTATGTTTTCAACTGCCAGCCAACTACTACTGATACCAGCAAAAAACTGGCAAATGCTTGCTGTTGTAAAACCTGTGCCAGATTGTGAAAAGACTGCCGGTTTAATCAAAATTACCATTATGCAGTTTTGTCTTGCTGTGACCTTACATAGGCTATGACAAGTATTGATTAACAGCAGAAGAGGGCCAGAGGAGGCTTGTAAGAACATGAAAATGCATTACACTACAATAAGTGATACTGCAAAAGACATTAATTAAGTTTTTTTCTTTTTGTAGTTAATGTAGTTACCTAGAACAGTGTGGTTCCTGGATACTTGGGCTCTTGATCCCTTCAAGTGAAGCAATGTCCACATGTCATGGCTACAGTGTGGGCATGAGTTGTGGCCATTACAAGCAATATATATTTTCTGTCTTTTCCTTTTGATCATCTCATGACTCCTCAGATTTATATAGGGATCCCTTGGGGAGGTCAAAACCCCTAGGTTGGGAACTACGGACATAGAAAGGTAGTTATCAATTGGTCAGTCTGTAGCGAACAGCTGTAAGCTAATTAGGTTGTTTTTTGTCAAAAGAACAGTTCATGTATTTTATTGTAGTTTTGTCATTTTGTTCTTTTCTATGCCTGCAACGGTGTCTAATGCAGTGGTTCCCAACTGGTGTGTTGCGGTCCTTTCTGAATGGACTGCAAGTGACTCACGAAGGTCTTAAGTTTGTATCGTTTCCAACGTTTCTAGCACAGGGCTTTTACTTTGAAGTGCCGTTTCCTGCTGTAGAGTGAGTGACTATTGGGCAGGTGCTTGAAAGAGACAGTAAACTGGCACGACGACATGGCCAACTGCATGTATAGCGCTGAATATATTGAACTCTGTGCACCTTTAACTCTTGACTAAGGAGAAATCTGGACCCTGTGGCTACATCACTTGGGAACCACTGGTCTAATGAATAGCACATAAGTGTGGAAAACTGAATTTGAATTTGGAAATTTAATTTGAAATCGTTGCTAAAAGAAAATATTGGAATTTTTTTCCACTGAGCAAATGTGTTTTTTCAAAATATTATAAGTCTAATCTCTTTTCCTATCTTTGCAGCATGGTATGCCTTCCTTGACTATGTGCACTGTGCAATGTGTGTGTATGTTTTTATGTGTGAGAGGAAGCATGCACTGTAACCAGGTCCCTTCAGGAGATCTATAAAAGCTGCTGTC
Organism: Epinephelus fuscoguttatus; assembly: GCF_011397635.1. Taxonomy (NCBI): domain Eukaryota; kingdom Metazoa; phylum Chordata; class Actinopteri; order Perciformes; family Serranidae; genus Epinephelus; species Epinephelus fuscoguttatus. The sequence continues at coordinate 40,442,415 of NC_064761.1, forward strand.
AGCTGCATGCGACGGCGCCAGAGCAGGAAATGGAGGTCTTCGGTACAGAACTGAGACTGAGCTGAGTGAAGCTGAGTGGGAAGACTGACTAAAGCTCTTTCCAGCACCGAAGCTAAACTCAACAATGCCCAACTCACAGCGCTGGCACACAGGCTCGCTGGAAAGGTAGTGCGCCGTACACCTCTGGGAACAGAATGGAGCAGAATACAGCATGCTTTCCATGGCACTTAAGAAAGCACAATCAGAGCATTGCTCTTAGATTATATGAGCTTTATTTTCTTAGATTTATTTGACCTTTGAAGTTGAAAGTACTTTGAAGAATATGCATTTATAAAACTTAGGGCCAAAGGTAGTGAGTGGTTGGACTTTGTCCCATCTGGACCACCTACAACATCTCAATGCATCAGTAATGAAACACTTCAAAAGGAGCCCATTCAAATAAGTTTTTCCACTAATACCAGTTTTATGCAAGTAAACTTTTTAAGGATATCTTTCCACCACAGCACTAAGCTTTCAAAAACCCATCTGACGTTTTCCCCAGGACACCCTATAAAAATACTCTCAATGACAGACTCTAAAAGAATGCTGCTAAATTCATGTGGCGTTTAAGGTCCACGCTGCAGATTTAGGGGCAGTGCTCATGACCTGAGCTACAGAATTACTGCAGTAATAACAGGAAGCTAACGTTATTATTACACACCATTACTGAATGTGCGGGCCCTGCTGCCATGCTCTAATGCCACTATTACACACAATTATAGAATAACAATGGCATCACTCTGTCAAAACAATGCCACTTTTAGGGTTCGCAATTACTCAAATAAAGCCATTACTTAAAATTACTTAAGAGTTTTTCGTCATGACTAAATATTTCCCAAAGAAACACTGACTTTGGATAAAAATAAACATAAAAACATAGCACTTCTTTGTTCCCTGAATAGGCTCAACAGATTTTCTGATGCTAAATTTGCTGCTGGATTATTGGCCTGTGACTGAAATATCACTGGCTTCTTGCTCACGCCTTTCCACCAATCATAAGCTCTCGCCTGCATTAAGCTCTGGTTTGAATCGCTATGCCAGTGATTGACAGATTACTGTTTGGCAATCCCAGCCATCCTGGGGTCCATAAAGGCTCAATCTCGCCCAATCACAGAGCCAGGCCAAACTCCGCCTCTGCCCGGCGCAGCCTGAACAGGAAACCAGCTCCAGATGCAACCCCTGGAGGAAGGTGAGTGTTTCAGATGCAGCACAACGCGCTAACCAGAAACAGGCCTCACTTGCCTCGCTCACTGCCTGCACAATGAAGCTTTTTTGGGGCCTCAAGGCAGGGGGGGAGGCGGGGAGTAGTGGAGGTGGGGGTCCTTGTGGGAGCATGAACAAAGTTGGCTACAGGTCAGTTGTTCTAGTCAACCAAAGACACCCTGGACAGGAGTCACCTTACATGGATGTCAGACAGTTCATCATTACCATAGCAACTAGAAAAAAAAAACTCATTTGCATTCTTTTGGAAAAGCACACATGTGCTTCATTTGCGAATATGTAATCACATCCAATTTGCATTCACGAACAACAACACGCAAAGCTGGAAGGGATACAAGCAAACATCTAAAAACAAAGTACATAAATCTTCAAGTTAGAAGACAGCAACATAACTTTGACTCTAAATTATGTACAGCAAGCTTACCATTGATTTGTAGTAGAACAGCTGGAAAACAAACAAGTATGTCTTCACCCTCAGAGAGGCTGGCAGGATTTCGAACATGTAAACAACACCGAAACTCAGAGCAGGGCTCACAAGCGCTTTGAAAGACATTTTGTAGACAAGTGTGCCTTATCTGAGGCTGCCAGCTCGCACATGGAGCATCTCAGCAGGGACATATGCTCACTGTAACCTGTGGTGATGACAATGATGAATCTGAGAACGGGTTCACCGGAAAATTTCTGTTTATTAAAAGACGGAAATTTGCCTTAAGTTGAGCAGGAATGGAAAAATAAAGTTTATCTCTGGATGTCTTTTTACAACCATTATTCTGTCTTGTGTGAAAGGTGTGGACAAAACTCAGGTCTTTAACAAGGAGAGCGGAAATGTGACTCTAAACACATAAAGGAGTGAGTCCGCACACAGGATCTTACATTTACTGAACAGTGACGGTTACCAATCAATCAATTCTCTCTCAACTTTTCTGTTGTTAACCGGCTCAAACAGAAGAAGCACAGTCTGGTTTGTTAATGTTGCCACATCATTTTTACTGTGATTGTGACGGCTGTGGCTTTCGTGTGGCTAAAGTACAAGGTGAGAGATGTGTATGTACAAACTACAACATCTGCCATATGTCAGTGGTTACCTGGCAGCTTTTATATCCTGAGGTGTGTTCTCAGCAAGATTTTCACAACATCAAACTCAGTTTTTTTTAAACTATACAGGGTCAGCATTTATTCTGCAATAATCTTCAAATGCATTTAAATTCAGTAATTACCTTATTATATATCATTTTCTATAGTTTGTGGCGGAGTCCTCCATTCCTGTGTGGGATTGAAATAGCCTACATACACATGAGGGACTCACAGGCAACAACGCATGCATATAATCTAGGGTTAGTCTTTTTGAATTTATTATTATTATGATTAGCCTCACTGTAACTACATGCCAAACATTTCCCACTGCCACTGCTTCACATTAAAAGCATCAAGTGCTGAAACACAGGATGGCTTTTATTGTGAAGCAGACACAGAATGCGGAGTGTATTTGTCACTGTGGTTAGCACCGACTGAAGTCAACAAGACAACAGTTAGTTTCAGCATTTTTTGACAGTGACTCAGTTTTAAATGTTGCATGGAGTAACAGAATAAGAGGGTGCAGCCACAGCAAGCTGTCAGATGAAGAGCTGCAGGCGACAGGCTATACACACCTTTAACTCTTCTGCAAAGTACCTAACCTCACGGTGCCCTGCTTTACTTGCATCGTTTGTTTGCAATTATTTTTGACTGAAAGCAGCTGCACCAGTTTGTGTCATATTAAACTGCACTTGCTGTTACTTTCAGTAACAAGTGCATTATTAAGCATCACTAAATAAAACAGCACTAAAATCTTAAGGATTATAACTTTAATGTCAGATGCTACTCTTTTCTCTGGAATGATGATCGTCCAGATGATCTGATGACGAAGCCAAAAACTGCTTGAATGTCAGAAGAAAACAGACCAGGATTTTCTTTACAACAAATCTATTAGTACTCAGTAAATGATGGAATGTACTGAATGTAATCTGTGGCTTGTCCATCAGTTGCTTAACTCTTGCACGTCTCAGCTCAGTGAAAACATACACAAAAATATTGCTGAGGAGCCAAGTTAGAAGGAAAAAAAGAAATGGTGAAAGATAAAACCAGATGATTGATTGATTGGACAGATTGTTGTAAAGTGAGAGATGGAATGATGGACAGCACTGTGGATGGAAAAAGCTCTTAAAGGTAAGGTGACCCCTGGTCTGGCGCCATCAGCCTGATGCCTGTTATGTTTGTGGGAACACCGAGACATAAATCTTTCCTTTTAAATGAGGCCTGAATTACCACACAGAGCGTGAGGTGGGTCTGTTTTGTTTCTGCCCGGCCGAGCGGCCTGGCCGCGGATCTGCGTGCTGGACTGTTTGGGAGGGAAATCAATGGACTCCAGCACACGGAGGCAAACAGCTGAAGGTCAGCTCGCTGGAGGAGGGATGGACGGGCAGCTGCCTCTCTGTCAATACAGGCAGCAGCTCTCAATAGCTCTTACACCAGTCCTTCTCCCTTTCACCTTTTATCCTCTTTAAGCCACAGTCGCCACATGCATCTCTGTCTTTTATCTGCAGTTTTTCTCCTCTGCTCTGTGTGTCAAAGGTTGGCTTGGCTCAGAGCTTCAGGGCTATAATTTAGAAGAGACGTGGGACCCAATCACAGACACAAACACATGGTCCCCGCACGCCACCCTGTCACCACTAGTCAGCCACATGCTGGTCACTGTGGCTGGACTCTGTCTGCCCGGCACACGACACCCTGCCTGCTTATCACACTCAGGCACAGACCTGCAGCTCCTTTGGTACTCTGCTTGCAGATAAAGTGAAGGAGATAGAAATCGAGCCTTTGATGTGAAAAAAGTGTATAAAGGCAGTATACTCTAAGTGTTTAGAAACATAAGGGAATTAATGAGGCTTTATTTTTGCCACATAGGCTGCAACAGATTATGGCGCAATTTACCAGATGAGAGTTGCTCTGCAGCCACAAACCCCAGGGCCATGTTAAACCTCCCGCACTTTTCTCACACTGCGAGAAACTGAATCATACGCATTCATGAGTACAAACGCGCACACGCACACAAACATCCCCCTAATACTGCCAAGGACAGTACATTACATCCACTACTAATTGACGCAGGAGGCTCCAGCAGGGAGAAAACATCCTGAGGTAAACAGACGGTTTCTAGACGAAGCAGAATGAAACAACCACAATTTATCCGATGGGATTTGAAGCAAAACAACTGGCTTCGACATTTTGCAGTTGCCCAGTTTCATTTTTTTTCCCACAGCAGCCAATAAGAAACGTGATAGGGACATGATACAAGAGTTCATTTTTCTTCTCTTCTATTTTTTTGTTTTTGTAACGAAGGAGCATGTAGTGTGAAAGAATAAAGCAGCCCATCTGATTCCAGTTTCAGTCTCACACATGGAGAGGAGGGCCCAGAGGTGGGGGGTGAATAAGTTTAAGCAGCCCAAAGGAGGCTATTTCAAAATAAGAGTTTGGCTTGACTGACTGGGAATGAATATGCTGACTGCAAATTTGTAAATGTGTTGTGGCAACTTATTATGATCCTTTTCTGTTTTTGTTTCTGCTTGATTTATATCAAAGAAAACACATTTTTTAAGTTTAAATGTTTGCATAAGAGGCAAGTTCAAGTTTCTACATATGAGGGATGCTGTGCTTCAATTCAGTTCCAGGGCTTGTGGAGACTTTGAAACTTTAGGGGGCACTGTTGCACCATGCCCGGCCCAGGGACGCTTGATCTCATCCTGCACACATAAACTGAACCGCGTCTGCCTGTTTCTTTCCCTCCAAAACTCCATCCCTCCGTCTTGGACAAGTCTTCAATAGACAGGAAATGGACTGCAGTTGAAGTGTTGGATATTTTTAAACTATTAGCTGTATGTTAGGTGGGCCACAGCTGTGCGATTGTGAATTCTGCGTCGTTGACCTCAGCTCTATGCCGTCATTTCTAACCTGGCAGGGTGTCATCACAGGCTGCTGTAGATGCTCAGTTATGGGTGTTTCTGTAGTGAAGTTTGAATAAAACATGGAATTCATCATGAATAACCAAAGAGCTGTGTCACTGACTTGCGTACTGTGGTGTGAGTCATTACTCTGAGGTACAGCTGGTACGCTAAAGGAGGAGGGTCCTGTATGTGTGCCACATATGGGGAGAGGCAGGGCTTCTTTTCTAAACCCCACATTAGTACAGAGGTCACAGAGGTAACTGCATTTATGAGTAAACAAAAAAGAGGCAATGTGCACATCTGTTCCAAAGAAAAGGGGTGATAAGCCTCAGCAAAGGAAGGACTACATATTTAGATGTGTGTACTCGAGTGTTTGTGTAAATAAGGTCTACATCATAATCTGGACTGTCCCGCCAACCTGTGTGTATCTCTATCATAGACACTGACAAACACGCCCACACATGGCTGCTCTTCCCTAAACATTTAAAGAACACTCATTACAGACACGGGAAATGGAAAACAACTAATCTCCCTCCATTTCCCTGCAAACGCACAATTGTACACACACCTGGGCGGATGTAGAGATTAATTATACTCAAAATAGGACTGTACTAGAACACTGTAACAAGCATTTCATAAACAAACTGAGAGAAAACAGGGAGAAAAGAAAGATAGGAATAAAGTTCGGGATGATGGGAAGTAAATGTAGCAAGACCGTCGCTGAGAGAGATGTTATCGGTGCAGTGACGGTGGTGTGAGTGTGCTACTTCAGATCACATGACGCTCCCCGATGACCACACATATGACTCAGACCAGTTCTCTGTTTACTGTCAATTATAATCATCTTGATTATTTACTGTCTGAGTTGGCTAACATGAGAGGTCTCAGTGTCAACAGACATACAAAAAAGATTAAACATGGAACTGTAGTGTGCACACTTGGATAAAAATACACACACAATCAGACGAAGGCATTATTGGGTAAAGACCGCATAATAAACAGTTACAGGCATATTCTCCCAATTCGTTTTTTTTACTGGAAACCCCTTTTCACACAATAAAGGGACAGAAAACAGAGTTAGGAAATAGAAGCCGCAGTGAGGGGTAGCTGTGGCAGGGGGGAGGAAACTTTCAAAATAAAAGGGAGTAAAAAATATTTTGTCTTTCATAATTTCAAAAGTTTTATTTATCACAGATGAAACCTGGATCTCTTTAAAAGCTTTCCTCACTTGTTCCAAAAGACAAATGTAAGATTAAATATATTATTCAGCCCAGTCGCCAGAAAATATGTTGGCAAATACTTTACATTTGGACATTTCATATGTATCATATCAACATTTCTACAGTGATGTAAAATATGAGCTCACTTTGTCATGGGGAGTTGGAGGGGATGGTAGATGCCAATCGCCAGACTACTGTTCGAGACCAACAAACAACAAAACCAGTTGTTTTTTAGCAAGACGTCTCTGCCTTTCCAGTGGCAAACGTGGGTGTTTTGTAGCAACATGTTGGTGTCTTTCCATCGGCTTTACAGGCCCCAAACGTGAGTGTTTCTTTCGACTCGTCAGTGGGATTAATGGTACAAAAAGCGCTTGTGTTTTCTTTGTTGTTTTTTTTTAACTGAAATATTGCTGCTTTACCTGCTGGGATTGTGCTCCCAAAACTGGGTATTCCAAGCCAATGGTTCCCAACTGGTGGGTCACGGTCCAAAAGTGGGTTGTGGACCGCAAGTGACTCTGAAACGTGGCAAGTTTGTAAAAATCACACTTCATTTTAAGTATAGTGAATTTCTGGCACAGTGCTTTTATTTTGAAGTGCTGTTTCCTGCTGTAGAGTGAGTGACTAACAGACAGCTACTTAACAAAGACAGCAAACTAGCTTGACGACATGGCCAATCACAAGTATGATGCTAGGGCCTGTCCCAATACTCCCCTAGAAATACCCACTTGCACTTGGTTGTGCGCGTCCACGTTTAGGCTAGTGGTGTCCCAAAACAGAATTGAGGTAGTGGAGGTGGTTTCCAACACTTAAAACCCGCCCTAGATTCCAAGGGAGCCCCGACCCACACTTTCAGCGAAGTGGAAGATGAAATTTCCAAGAAGACCTTGCGAAGTCAGCAACTTTGGCAGGTTCTGGAAAACAATTTGTTACTGTATGATCGGATTGTAGGCTATATAAACAACAGATGGTTGGACTAGCGTAAACTCATCAGCAACTCGGTTGAATACAGCGTCAAAATATTTAAACAAATCGACTTACCCGAACAAAATCCATCAGAACTACAAGACGTCGCAGGCGCCTCCTGTTTTCAGCATTTCTTCTCCATTGACTCATCAGACGGAGAAGAATAAACATAGCACACGCCACAACACAAGTGCTGGAACCGGCATTTTCAAACCTGAATGACTACCGGTATCTTGCGTCGCTACTATGCGTGACGTATGGCTGCACGTCAGCCACGCTGATTTGCATGAAGTGTTGTCTCATTTCTTAGGGAAAGATCTCTACCCTAATATTTCTCACTTCCCTCATCAAGGGTTATCTTGCAAACGAGGGCACTCAATACCAAGTGGAAGATTTAAGGGATAGAAATGGGATTGGGCCTGAATGTCTTATACTGGACGTTGACCCTGTGGCTAGACCAGTTGGGAACCACGGCTCTAAGCCAAAACATGATCTTTTCCTTACCATAACCAGTGTTGGGGAGTAACTAGTTATATGTAACTAGCTATATGTAACTAAATTACAAAGTAAATGTAATCATTATCTGTTACTGAGGAAAAAAAGTGAATAAATGACAGTTACAAATCAAAATGTTGGTGATTACACAGGGGTTAACTCTGAATATATTTATTTCAGTAAAAAGTTTATATGTAGAATATAAAAATCTGCTACATAATATTGTGCAAATGTAACATATTGGTGGTTATTAGAAACGTGTAATGCCAATTTTTTCTGCTGAGTGGGTTGTACTATTTTAACACAGTGATTTGTTCCTTAGTGTATCCCAGGAGCAGGCTGTGAAGAGAACTCTCTTTCTCTAAGTAATCTTAGACTTGAGACAGGGTGGTGTTCTGCCCACACAGCGGTCCTCTGTCATGTATGCATACATGCTAACGTGACAACGCTGACACAGGTTGTATGGAAGCACACTGTTCCCCACCAAAACACTGAGAACCCAGTCTGACTGAAGCACAAACACACACACATGCAGACACACAGGCAACAGAAGGTGTATGTGTTATGCTTGTGTTTACTGAAGTGTCATGGGGAGGGCTGGACACAACACACAGGCTAAAATGAAAGAGAGCACAGACACACAGTGATCCTTTTGCAGACTGCATGTCTGCACACTAACACCCATCGCCCTGCATGAATTCCATCTGTTATAACACTTTGAATATCAGCAGGGTTTACTAGGATCTCTTTATGGCAATTCATTTGAGCACTGACCCACATTTCATGAAAGGGGCAAAGACCAATAGACGCAAACAAGGACGGGGCAGGAGGAGAGTCAGGGAGTTGGGGTCAGGATGGAGACAGACTGAGTGATGACTGGAGGGCTGATTTGGCTTTATATGTGTGTTTGTGTGTGTGTGAAAACGAAACACATTGCTGGTCTGCTGACACTGGTCCGACACACAGGCTGAAATAGAACAATACAAACAACATCAGCCAGGGTTCCTGCTGCACAAACATTCCCAGAGTGTTAAGCCCACGGCTCAGCTAAAAACACTACCGGAGGGGGAAACGAGACAAGCTCAAACCATTAATACAGCCTATTTCTCTTTTACTCTCTCCCATTATTGTCTCCCTTTCTGGTAGAGTTCTTCACCCATTCCCCGGTGCATCCCTCTCTCTTCCTCTCGCTGAAAGCATAACTCTGCTCTGGCCAAATCACACGGACTCTTAAACTCTTCTGATGTGATAAAAATCCCCCCAAGACTATCACAACTTTGAGAAGTCATAACTCATATCTTGATCAAAACGGCTAGAACTCACAGGTGCGATAACACAAATCAAATCAAATATAACGGCTCCACTGAGGGCTTTGCAAGACAGTCCTGTATGACTGGGGGCTGAGATAGTGTTGGAGAAGGCGTGAGAGGCCATGGATTGATTGCTACACCAAAGTCAGGCTAGAGTAAACTCCATTTCTCTAACCTACTGCATCCTGCTTGAATCCATACCTTATCTCCCCTGAGTTTAATGGACCACCTTCACTTCCCAGAATTCTTAGGGTCACAAACTGTGCTCTCCTCGCACATTAAGCATCCTCCTCAACAACTGAAGGCAGCAGCTCGAGGATGTTTCTCACACTTTCCTGTTTGCATGGATCATTTCTTTACAAGAGCGCCTAATGAGATGAGGTAAAACTCTCAGTTATTTCAGGGTGTTATATTTTAGGTCAGCATGAGGTTTCTAAACGTTGGCAGCTGTTTCTAAAGTGATTATCACCTTTGAGGCCCATATCCCAGGTGGGTCTTGTAAAATAAAGACAGCATCATTGACAATCCTGTGTTCTCAGTTAAGGATGACAGTGTGCCACAGAGGGTACACACACCAATGTTTGACTGGCCTCTCTGATAAGTAATGGTCTACGTCTGGCAGTAAATCCTCAGACGCCCCCCACACTCGCCTTCGTGCACCGTGAAAATGTCTCTCTTCCTCATCCTCTCCCGTCATGTCTGTCCTTCCTGAACAGATGGTAAACACATCACTAATGCCTCGTCTGTTTGTCTGTGCTGTGATGCAGCGCAGAGCCTAGCTGCTAAACAAGGACTAAACACATCACACTGGCAGAGAGGCACTGCTTCTCCAAACACCACTAAGACCGTGAGAATCACAGTGTTGCTGTTTGCTTGATGGTCTAAGTGCCCAAATATCCAAAGTGTACCACGTAGCTCATATTAACCATTTATTCCTCAGCTTCACCTTCAGCACACAACTACAAAGTTGCTAAGTACATTTACTCAAGTACTGTATTTAAGCACAGTTTTGATGCTCTTTCTATTTCTTATTCCTCTACATTTCAGAGGGAATATACTGCACTTCTTACTCCACATAAAGAACGTATCCCTCTTGAAAAGATTGCACATGGTCTCAGAGAAGTATACAACACCTTTCTCAGAATTTGGCAGTCTTATCTACAATATATAGGACGCCTCTTTAAAACAAATAACACTTTGTTAGTGTAGTGTAGCCTCTCTTTGGGTTTGCACTGACTTTTTTTTGTTGGGTTTATGCCGGAAGAGTAGGGGATTGTGCTTTTTGTGTTTTGTGTTCTATAATTTGTTAAAAATGTAAAAAAAAAAAAAGTATTCCAAAACATAAAAAAACTATTAAATTATGATGCATAATACAAAATGCAATTACCCAGCATATACAATCTGGGTTTAAATGATTAGGTAATTATCAGAAAATTAGTCATCAACTGTTTTGATAACTGAATAATCCTCTCTTTGTGCATGACTTCCAAACATTTCATGGTCTTAGCTTCTCAAAAGTGGTGATTTACTGCTCTTTCTTGTCTTAAATTACAGTAAACAGAATAAGAATAATTAATTTGAGGTTTGGACTGTTGGTTGGACAAAACAAGACATGTGAGGATGTTACATGAAGATGAGCTCGGGGCATTTCTCACTATTTTCTTACGTTTTACAGAACAAACAATTAATCGATTGATCAAAAAAAGGCAGCTAGCCATGGTGTTAGCTATTTTCATGTAGGTCAGTAAATCCATCCCTTTGATCTAGACTGTAACATCTCAAAAACTTTGTAAATGGCGTGCCATGAAACTTACTATACCTGCTAAACATCAGCTTGTTACTGTATAATACCAATGTTATTCCAATCCCAGCTGACACTGGGTGAGAGGCGGGTACACCCTGGACAGGTCCAGACTATCACAGGGCTGACACATAGAGACAGACAACCATTCATGCTCAAATTCAATCCCTAAGGGCAATTTAAAGTCGCCGGTTAAACTAAGCTGCATGTCTTTGGACTGTGGGAGGAAGCCAGAGAACCCAGAGACAACCCACGCTAACACGGGGTGAACATGCAAACATGCAACACTACTAACCACTGCATCATTGTGCCACATTTAGCATTAGTATTTAGCTAATTTAAGCATTATATGACAAGAAAGATGCCAGCAAGATATGTACACAACAAATTCACAGATGTGAAGAAAAATCAAAAACTTAAGCGGTTCATCATGCTTGCAGATACTGAGGTTGGTATGACCAGGTTATGTGTCTCCAACCAGCAATGAGGCTCTAGGGAGGTGACATGGTGATTACAGCTCAGTGCATCTGAAAAGATACATACTACTGTTTATGTACACTGTGTATGTTGACAGATAGTACACATTTTGGGTATGTAGTGCATGTGATTTTGGGTGCAGTGAATATGTGTTAGAAACAAGGCAACCTTTGTGTATTTTTTTACAGTAGTTTAATGGTTGTTTAAGTCATGTTAATGGGTTTTAATGCCAAATGATTTTAACATATAGGGATATTGACTTTTTTAAACGCGTGATGAGCTGTAAGTTGACGCTAAACTCGGTGTTTGTCATAGCTTGGCCACCTCCACTGATGTTAATGTCAGTGGACAAAATATTGCAAACAACTTTCTCTATAATTTAATGCAGTGCAACATCACCACGCACTACAGCCTCCAAAATGGCCACAGAGCTGTGTCAGCACTTCTTAGTCCCAACACAAACTGACTATGCTTCATAAATGTAAGATTTACTGCTGGGCTCCTGTGTTGAATAACGTCAAATTTAGTTGGGTTTAGTGTGGCTTAAGGAATTTGTGTTCATTATAACCAGTCATGGACAAAATTGTTTTATTCTGTAATGTATGATGACATATTTGACCAAATGCTTTCAGCAAAAGTTTTGTCTATTCAAAGAAATAAAAAAGGACACATTAAAGTATGAGCAGCGTCAGCCGACTGCAGGCTGCAGTAATGCAAAACTTGCAAAAATAAAAGTGTGATTCTGCAGTTTAACTTCTGTATTGTTATGTTTTAGACAGGATGTGGAGTAGTGGTTAGTGCAGTGTCAATGAGGACATCTGAACTTGTGATACCCATAGCCCAGATGTGCTGTGCGTGTTTAATATGTCATTTGAGTCAATCCTTTATTTTCTCCACAACTAACTCCTAATAACCACAATAAGCAACTGAAAATTATTTGAAAACTTATGACAGTTTCAACACAAACATGACCACCCAAAGTGAATCCGCATTCATCAAATCTTAATTCATTATGCCTCTTAAACACACAATACACAGCATGTAAAAGGCCATAAACCTTGTCACTGTCATGTCTGGAGTTATAACACGAGAGGAGCAGATATCTCTGCTGTGACGGCACTCACAACACAAAGACATCACAACTGCAAACATAAAAGAGAGAGCACAAAGCATCTTAAATAACTCAGAACAGAAGAAAAAACAGTGGGGTGGAGAAGATGGAGAGTAAAGGAGCAAGAGAATGGGAGGAGGGGGTTTGAGGGGGCACATGGCGGGCGTATGAGAGACCAGTCTCCACCTCCTCCTCCTCCAGCCCCTCCATCCCTCCTCCCGCTCATAATTAGCGGTTCGGCGTTGGTGCTCGTTTTGGGTTACTTTCAATCCTTTTCACATTTCCATGAAAACAGCAGTGGGGACAAACAGGCCCACATGTGTTTCCAAGTGCACCAGAACAATAGAAGAAGAAAAGTGGGCCATATGAGTTCACTCCAGATGAAAGCTAGAGCGGGAAAAACACAGGAATTAGTGAGGTTTTCCCTCGCATGTTTTCAAATCAAGTTTTCCTATTGGATAAAATGCAGCATGGAAGGCTGGAAGAGCTTAGTTTTGGCTTCAATTGGCAAACACCGTGACAGGCAGTGGAAAGTTTTCAATGAAACTATCGAAATGCAATAACCCACACGTTCACGTTACTTCAACACATTCTGTGTATTCATGTCATATGCACATCTTTCTGTGTGCTGTATCTAGCAAACATGTGGGTAATCAGTCTCTATTTGTCATAATTGCCCTAAACATAACCAGTATTTTGGCATCTGTTCTGAGGCACTTCTGACAAATCCGTTCGCAAATATTTTTTCGATGCGTACATGTTCACATAGGCCGCTCTGGTTTCAGTCTCTGACAGGATGTTTGAGCATGTGGATACGGTCTTTCATGCTGCTGTACCAGATACGCCCTTTTGCCCAAAATTTGCAGATATAATGAGACACATTTCTACAAATCAACCAAAACCAATCAAATTGATAATGAAAGATAAAAAGGTTGGGGGAGGAGAAAGACATACACTTAGACGAGGAAAAAGATGTTAAAACCAAGGCAGAAAATACAAATAAAATGGAATGAGAGGATGACAGAAGGACTTTTAACTACCTCCAGACCCCAGCAGAGAGCCTGAAGGGCATTTCTATAATCTGCACCCCCAATGTCAATCATCAATGCAGGGGAGCAGAGTGGTCTGCTCTCTAAAAATCTCTACACAGATGAGTTTCATTTCAAGCCCATACAACATGAATCCAAGAACAACAAAAGGCAACCTTGCCAAACAAAAGTTGGGAGGCTGTATGCATTTGTTTCCTCCACATAGCTCCTAAAAAATGTAAATACCAGCTCAAGTTGAAAACCAGATACAGCTAATGTTGTCACAACCTATAAAAAGTGAAACATTTAAAGGTCCAGTGTGAAGGATTCAGGGGGATATATTGGCAGAAATGAAACAAAATATGATAAGTGGGTCTCCTTTAGTGTATAGTCACCTGAACGGAAGAATCATTGTGTTTTTATTACCTTAGAATGAGCTGTTTATATCTACACAGGGAGCGAGTTCTCGTCTACAGAGTTTGCTATATATGTTTATGTCTCTACAAGACAAACCAAACACTGGCTCTAGATAGGACCATTCGGATTTTCGTGTTGACCACCATAATTTGAAGCCCACTGCTGATAATTCGGCTCATGGTGAAAAACTTGATTTTACCTTTCTGTACATTTTGTATACAAATTCATTAAATAATTTTGCTTGTAAATGTCTATTTGCATCACGTTTATTACGGAAAACACATTATTTGCTCAATTTACATTGTGCCCCTAAAGTTCTTTGTGCGCTCCTTACTTTTTCAACTTAGGAGCACATGTGCTCCTTGGGAAAAAAGTTAGCATCAAGCCCTGACATGCCAAACAAGGTAGGAGAAACACTGACTTGTAAAGTGAAACTGCTTTATTCACTCTTTTAATCACCTGGTCCATTTGTTTTGGAGATGAAGAGACCTCTACGGACAATTTCCCCTCCAGGTAAAAACCTCCCGAACAATAAACACTGAGGGAATTCTAACCAGGAGAAGTTTTGCATGGTTGTAATCTGCAATCCTCACCACTAATTGCCACTTAATCCTCCTAAATCTTACTGACTGGACCTTTAAAGTTGGAGCAAACTGGGGTTTGCATGCTCTGGTTGCTCAAATCAAGTGCTGAGATGCTGTTGGACGTGTCTTAGATTGCTCTACCATGAAACATTCAAACATTTAATCAAATAAAACCTTTAGAGTCAAAGGTCTCGACAGGTCATAGGATAGATTTGAGTTATTGTTGCCAACATGACATATCCATTTGACACACCACTTTCCAAACACTGTCAGAAGTGGTGCACTCACTTAGCTGGTAATAAAGACAACACTGACCCTGTCATCGATACACATATGAAACAAATGGTGCGCCCCACCTGATCATACACTCAAACCACTTGGATCCAGCCTCTAGAGCTATGTGGTTACACGTGGAGCAGTGCCCCAGGGAACTATGGGTAATTAATGACAGAACGAGGGTGGCAGGAGTCTGTCTCTGATTGACCCAGCTTGACCCTTACAGCTCAGTTGCCATAGTGATTGGTCAGCCTCGTTCCCTTTGGTTGACTGGGCGAATCCCTGGGGCGACAAGGTGGTCTGCAGAGTGGGCATGAGTGAACAGAGGGGTTGGGGTGGAAGAGACTGGGGTTTCAGATGGGTACAATTACACGCTATAGCAAAGAGGAGTCCTTGTCCCACCTTTGCTCCACGACCTAAGGGGGTCAGTCCTACTCCCCCCACCTTACCCCACTCATCTCTGATAACAGAATGCAAATTGTTGCCCATCACTGGCAGTAGGGGGCACCACTAAACTACTGTCTCCCAAAGTGTGTTTGCCAGCAGGAAACTGGCCAAGCAAGTTCTGAGAGATTACTGTCCACTGACTCACCAAGCTGAGCATTCATCATCAGTCAGCCAAGCACAGAGAAACTGGAGAGTCATGTGTCCATCTGCAGCGCTAAGAACATGCCAACTCTGCAAAGATTAGCTGGAGAGCAGAGTTACTTTTCGTTTATTTGGCGCTGGTCACTAAAACAGTGGTGCCCATCAGAGAAGATGAATCAGTTACTCTTTGAAATATTTATCAGTGAACAATCCACATGAACCACTCGTCTCACCCGTATAAATTAGATCCACCATGCAGCACTTATTTCATAAGAAAATATGTCACTTTTAAAGCTGGTTCACCTGTTACTCCTGCAATTATCTTCTTCCAAGATAGTGGTGAAGAACACCAGGGGCTGGGTTTTCATTAAAAGAGAAGTATGACTGGTGTGTTGGGTGCATGCAAATTTAATCAGGGCACACAAAGCCAAATTGCTTTCTGTTTTATTTAAATATTCTCTGGCCTGTCTAATCTATAAACACAAAAACACAGAATCCGCCAGAACGTTAGCGTGTCGTGCTTTAAAGAAACAGTTTGTAACTGGTCCCAATAACGCCATCTTCATTTCACCTGTTCCACTGACTCGAGCAGTTTGGAAAACAGATGCTTGACTGTCCTGCTGTTACTACAGAGGTGAGCAAATCAGACACTTGCATCCTTCATGGACTCACAGTGGTGCCCTGCTGCATAATTAATATAGGGGGGACACTGGAATGGATATTTGGTGGTATTTTTGGTAATTAAAAAAACAGGCCTGTCAGTGGACCGGTGGGTCTGTTGGCCCAGGCCTGTACAAGTATAGAGGGAACACTGCTAATATACTCTTCACCCTTAACTGATCAATCACAATGAAATATTCAACCTGGTTAAAAATCTGTCGTCTGGCTCTACAAGGGGTCATTCAGTATCTAAAGAAGACACCATCAAAGGTCCTGGAATGTTTCTCTGTCTCCATTTCAGATCAGACATTCAAACACAAAGACACATGTCCTGTGAGCCGTGACCTTCCCTGGCCTGTGCTCAGCAGGTAGTGACAAATGACCTGATAGTTAATCTGTCCTGAGGTGGAGCTTTTCTACATGGAACACAGAGCCTGTTTGTGACAACAGGAAATTGAGACACTGTTACCAGATTAAGCACATTAAAGGATGCACATGCATGAATGCATGGATGCACACATGGCTGCACACACACTTACTTACAAGCACATGTGGCTATAGATTTAGATGCAGTACATCGTGGAAAAAGTGGAATATAAACAGTGAGCGGTGACATGTTCAAATGAAGGAAGGGGTCATGTGCCAGTCAGAGGAATATAAAGGTATGAAGTGGTTTGTTGGGCAGCTCCGTCTGGGACACTGGGTCATTGTTGGGCCTCTTGCAACCCCCGCCATCTTCCCTAATGGTCAGCTTTTTCTATGGCCTTCCTTTTTAACAATCTGAGGGTGAATGCTGGGCATTGTGGGATTTTCCCCAGTCTGTGGTGTCTTGCTGGAGTGTGCTCAAATGAAGTCTGACGCCAGGAGGCCAAGTCAGCAGACCACACTGACCTGATTCACCGGGGATGGAGAGTGTTAGTGGGTGCACCAAGAGCCCCCCTCTGATTATGTTCCCTAGACCACCTCACCCAAACACTGTAAGATGACAATGCAGTTTGGCACAACTGAGTTCTAGAATGGCTAAACTGTGCTTAAGTGGAGAGAGCAGTGTGGACGATCTCCAAGACAGATCAACCATTTCATTCGGCAAGTTTGGGTCTGAGCAAGTGTGAGAAAAACCTTTGGCCGAGGCTGTGAAAAACATTCAGTTTAAATCCTGCAGAACCCTCAAAAACACACTTTCGTGAGGGGAAAAAACTCCAGGCCACATGAAAAATCCTCCTGACGAGATGGGTTTTGACTCCACAGTTAAACAGCCGCAGTAAACAATAGAGACCAGTACAAAAAACATCCACAGATACACATATGCAGTGAATGCAACTCTGGCTCGATACAGAACAATGCAGAGCAAAAAAGGCCGCTTAATGTAGAAGAGAAAATGTTTAGTGCATTAAACCCTTAGGAGCCCATCTTACTCCCTCAGCTTTAACATTCAGAGAGCTGTAGCCCTATAATTCTACAGCTATTAACACCAAAGCAATTCCTATAAAGTTTCAGTTCAGTGGGCTGAGATATAGATTTAGTAGAAAGATGCTTAGTAGAACATTTAAAATGCAGCACATGCAAATTACTATTGAGCTGAGAAAGTGGAGCCACCGAGGTTTAATATGAGGCAACTTGATTGAGCCTTCTTGTGTTCCTCCATTTTCCACGGCAGACGGATTGAGCACAATCATAGCCAGCAGGATGGCGAGGCGATTAAGGATAAGTAATGCAGAAAGTGGAGCGAGCCAAGCACCTATCTGTCTGAGAGGAGAGAGGTAATGATAACAGGAAGTGAGATGAGTTGGTCTTGCCCTCTGGCCTACCAGCCCATCACCTCTGTTAAAAAGGTCCCCCTCTATAAACAGGCCTCTCTCTGCCTATTAAACAGATAGTGCATTAGGGCCTGAGCTGTGTGGAACAATGTAAACACAGCCGTCTCAGGGTACCGGCGCTGAGAGGAGGGGGTAAGGGAGAGGAATACAGCTTGAGATGTGGGCTATTCCTGGGTCTTCCTGGGAGTGAACTCCATCACTGCACCTCTCTCCCACTGTAATCCTCTCCAACTAAACACAGGAAGGAAGAGATAGGTAAATAACTCACTCTTCTGATAAACCCAACTTTCTTTTAGCTCTGCATTCTCCTCCAATTTTAGAGGGCTTGTTATGTTACAAAATACAGTGGCGTGGACTTGAGCCGAGCCCAGGAGTTCATGCTGTATTGTGTATGTTACAGTGAGGCGTATGTTTGGAGAACACATAAGAGAGATACAGGGTGAGCGTGACATATGATACAGCCATGTGTGAGATTTAAAGGGATTTGGTGACATCAAGCAGTGAGGACTGCAGACTGCAACCAGCTAAAACATCTCCTGGTTAGAATTTCTCCAGTTTTTATTGTTCAGGAGGTTTTTACCAGGAGCTGAATCATCCGCAGAGGTCTCTTCCTCAACAAAACAAACAGACCAAGTGATTTAAACCTTAAAAAACTGAATAAAGCAGTTTTACATTACAAATCAGTGTTTCTTTGACACTGTTTGGCATGTCAGAGATGGGCCTCCAGCACAGCACCTGCTAATGTGTACTCAACTATTTTCTCTGATAACTTAAGATCCAGAGGCCGGTTACACAAAACACTTTAGGTTAAGATTTTCCTTAAAGTCCACGTTAAGGCTTCCTCATAAGTAAATCAGTTGCACAAAACACACTTAAGTCTTCTCCTTAAGAATTCCTTAAAATGTTCACTTTAGTATTTATGGTTTTCTCAGTGTCTTAGTCTTATACTTAAAGGTCACTAGACCCTTGTACAAAAGATCTTGGCAACCAAAACAGGGTAAAAAAAAAAACCTTAAGGCACCTCTGACTCTATCTTAACTGCAACATGACCGAGTTTATGGTGATAAATAAAAAAATTAAAACACCCCAAGTAGAGTGTTCTGTGACCAGGATGGATGCGCTTTTGATTTTACACTATAGATTTGACTGAATTAATTTTTGTTGCAATTTCTTCCTACAATCATTTTCTATTTTCTGGTATTAAAGGGGGCGGCACGGTGGTGTGGTGGTTAGCACTGCAAGAGGGTTGCCAGTTCGATCCCGGGCGTGGGAGCCCTTCTGTGTGGAGTTTGCATGTTCTCCCCGTGTCAGCGTGGGTTCTCTCCGGGCACTCCGGCTTCCTCCCACAGTCCAAAGACATGCAGATTGGGGACTAGGTTAATTGGTGACTCTAAATTGTCCGTAGGTGTGAATGTGAGTGTGAATGGTTGTTTGTCTCTATGTGTCAGCCCTGCGATAGTCTGGCGACCTGTCCAGGGTGTACCCTGTCTCTCGCCCGATGTCAGCTGGGATAGGCTCCAGCCCCCCCGCGACCCTCAAGAGGATGAAGCGGTTAGAAGATGAATGAATGAATGGTATTTAAGGATCAAATGTACTTTGTAGTTTGTGCCTTCTATGATTGTACTCCTCCAGGAGTGTAATATTTCCCTCCTCTGACCAATATGGTTCTTGTATTCTTTTCTTCTGCCATTTTTTCACCTTCTAACTATAAGCCAATTTTGTGAGACCTTTTAAGGGATTCTGTGTAACTGTGTAAGTCCTTCAGCTAAGGACAAATTAAGCCTAAAGTGTCACACTTAAGGAGAAAACCTAAGGTGTTTACACAGCTAAAAACACTAAGCAACTAAGCAGTTTCACCTTAAAAAAAATCTGTGTTTTTCCAATGCTGCTTGTTGTGAAGGGGCTGCTCAATGGTGGCTGACGTGAAAACAAAAAAACATCCCTATTTAGCCAGTGTTTGGTTTGTCTGTTCTTGGCTGCTTTAGAAACATGGCAGTACAACATGGTGGACTCTGTGGAGGAGGACCCGCTCCATATGTAGATATAAAGGGCTCATTCTAAGGTAGCAAAAACACTAAGGTCCCGTTTATACGACAACGATTTCAACTGAAAACAGTAACGGTTGTGTTTTGGCCGATCGTTTACACGACAGCGGCGTTTTGGGTGCCTGAAAACACAACGTTTTGAAAACGGGTTCCAGAGTGCAATTTTCTGGAAACAGCATCGTCTCCGTTGTCATGTAAACTTGCAATATGCAGTTCCTCTGAAAACTTTTTGCACATGCGCATTACGCTTCAAGTCACTAGGCATGCGCGAGAAAGTCAACCATCACAACAACAACAATCCCGAGCTCTGTTTGTGCTGCTCACCCTATTGAATTTATCAGCGCTTCCCTATCAAAGTGTAAATTTACTGCAGCAACTCCACCTTGTCGTCTGTCCAGACAAACGTTTGTTCGGTTGCCATTTTGTTTATTTACACATAGTTGTTCTGTGCAGGCACGTGTTGTTTCATTGCGTCAGTCACATCGCCAATTACTGGCCTGGCATGTATACTGCAGCGTTTCTGGTTATCAAAACGTTGTCGTCTAAACGTGTAACTTTTTTCAAAGTGAAAATGAGAAACGATTCTGTTTTCAGTGGATTGTTTCCGTGTAAACATGGCCTAAGATTCTTATTTCGACGTGATTATACACAACAGAAAAAAAATACTGATTATATTATGCTCCATGTTTGACAATATAACCCCCTATATTCTACACACTGGACCTTTAAAGTGTAGGACAAAGTGTGGTTTGGAGAAAAGGGATGAACAGAGGATGACAGCAGAGAGCCAGAGAGGCCACTTTGTCAAAAGGCAGACAGGAGTTGATCCTGAACCTCCTGTGGCTCGTTCTGTGAGAGGATCTGTGTTGCTTCAGGGTTGAGGGGGCTTCAGAGAGGATACACTGGGGCTGTAAGAGGGGAGAACGTGGTACTGAAAGTGGATGGATGGGGAGACGGTCAGTCCGGGTCAGTCCAGATGTGAGGCTGTTAAACAGTGGGGAAGTGGAGAAGGTCAGTGCTGGACATCTTAGGGCAGTGCCCTGGAGTCATTCACACCCCTTTGTTACAATCACCAGGAAAACACAGTAACCCCCCTGCTGTGGGGCAGCAGGGACACAGCAGAGGTGGAGAATAAGGGGAATGTCTGGGATGTGGGGACAGGCTCCATACCCTGGGGAAAGGCCAATTACAGGCTTAAAGCCCCCTGTCTGTCTGTGGCATGCAGCTCAGATAAGATGAAAGTTGCTTGGGACCAATATCAACATTTTTCCTTCTGTCGCCATAAGAAATGATACAAACCAGATGTTACATACATAACAGCATGTTGAGTATTCTGCCTTCTTATGGCTTTCCATAACAGGAAAATGACAGGTTTCATTGTCAGGCTACTGGCATACTACAGACCGGCAGGTTTGAGCGTCTACAGGTCAGAATATGTCCAGGAGAGGTCAGCGGATTAAGGTGAAGGGTTGTGTCTTGAGGTCAGCACACACTGACACTGTACTGAAGAGGGATAATGGGGTATGTGAGTCACCAGGCTCCAACGTGGCTATATACTCACTTAAAACAAAAGACATGAACACTTAAAGCAACTTAGGACTCAACATGAAGAATTCTATATAACAAAGCAGCATAAAGTTTAGGAGGTCCTTGTATAGTTATTTGTAGACTGGGGTGAAAGAAGTCCTTACAGCTCCAACATTTTGGACTTGGACTCGACATAGACCCATGGAAAACCTACTCAAATCTGATGTGCACCCAAAGACAGTCAGAACCAATCTGAACAGAACTAAGTATAGTTAGACCAAAACCTAAAATAACCTTCAAACAACAAGACCAAAACACAGAGAGAAAACCAACACTGGCAGCAGATGTTCCACCATTCAAGGAGCAGCTACAGTTGAAAATAGATGTACATATTACACGTTACCTGAGTTTGACAGTTCTCATTCTTCATCGTGTCAAAAAACACCTTTCTTTTATGTGTTGATTGTATGTAATCAACACAAGAGAGCTGATATTCCACTCGACTACACATAACAAGAGCTAGACTGATAAATCAGCGAGGCTAAAATATATTGGCTCCTATTAGCTTATTGCAGGTATATCAATTTTGGCTCATCATTGGTTCATTTATTCTTTTACAGTGCTCCTTACACATGGAATAATCTGCGAAAGACCTTAAGCTTGGATACTCTGCCGCCCTTATGGCTGTTTAAATGCCTTTTTTCTGATTTTTCTGAAATGGCTAAAAACATCACATCATGATTTTTAGAAATGCAAAGCTGTCATGAAATCAGGCATTTAATGTTACCCCAAAAACCCTCTGAAACCATGGAGGGAAAGGATAATGGAACCTAAACCAGCCTCATTTGTAATTGTGACAAGAGCCATCTCAGTGTAGGTGACTCTGTTACAAGTGGACCTGTAAAGACCTCTGTAAAGATTAGTTGCTAGAGTATTTTTTTTCATATCCTGGTAGAGGATGACAATTTCAGAACAACTCATTTGGATTTTTATCTTGTGTGAAGTTAATACTGAGGACAAATGAACAGTTTTCATTGTGTATATGAGGCATTTTTCCACTTCTGTAAATTAACGTTAAGGGGATTAGGTTTGGGTTCATAGATTGTTTTTAACTTACATACACAGTTTTTCAGACTTGAACACAAACACACAGCAGAGACGGAGATAAGGACGAGGCCGGCAGCTTTAGTGACTCATGGGAGAGCGGGGACATACGGCTGTGCTGTGACCAGTAATAACTCGGAGCTTGAATGTTTGCAGAGTCCTGCCCCAGTAATCCCAGCAGAGTAAAGCAACAGGCCGGGGTGAGAGAGGTTAGCTCCTCTCTACTGCATTGCTGTCATCACTACCATGTTCAGTGATGTGACAGCTTAATGAACAGTAGGCGTGCACAGCACACCCAAAGACAATACTAGCCTTAAAAGTCTGTTAATACACACACACACACACAAACACACATAAAAATGCAGCTGCAACTTGTCAGCTCTCTCGGGGAGGGATGTACAGTAGTAGTGTACATGTTTAGTTTGGTGAGGTAGAGCCTCTGGCTGGGCCGCTGATGGGAAGGTTGTATGCCTGTGATGTTCTGGGAAGTGGTGAAAGAGTGAGTCTGTTAAGTTTTTGCCTTGGCTGCACCACCCGTGTCCAGCACTGAACACGTCTAGCACACATTCTGCAACTGCGGGCTGGAGCTGGACCAAACCCGCTCAATCTGACCCATTCAGACAGTAACCCGGTTACATGCCAGACAGCCAGGGCCTGGGGCAGCGGGGGGGGTGTAGGTGCGGGCAGTGTGGCAGTGCCAGCCAAGAAGATATCTAGCCATCTCCCACAAATATCAGTGCTATATTGAGGAGGTAATAAATCCAGCAGTCTCTGTAAAGGCAGTCTAAACTGTGAGTATCACACTAACCACATTTAAATTAATGTCCAACTAATAAAACCACATCTGAGCCTCGATCCTATTAACCTCCCAGCTGCAAAACCCTCACAGGTATTGCCTTTCAAGTAAAGGCTACCATTAAAAAATCTGCAAAAGCACACTTCATTTCCGAAGACCTTTTTATGTATTACAGCATATTTCAGCATTACCTCATGAGCAAAAAAGTTGTCTAGGTCACAAAGTAGCTATTACACAGCATTTTATACCGACAAACTGTGTGCGTAATTGTTTGGAAAGGCATAAACTAGGCCCTGAACCCAATGGCCCTTTGCCTCGGTATGGCTACTACCCACTCGAGTGCACCACAGAGGCCTGAATAAACTCACACTGTCCACCAGCGACGAAGCGTCCAGCTCTGCCCAGTCGTATCCACAGCAGCCCTCACACACTCAGGCAGAGCAAACACAGCCCAACCGCCAGGGCAGAGCTGAAAGGCATTTCATCCCGCCATTTTGTAATGTAATTAACTTCTCTCTGTCCATGTTGAGCCAAAAAAGAAGAGGAAAAAAAAACCTCACATGGAAATTAAATAAACAGACAGGGCACAGAGGACACACAACTCATTTCCCTTAATACCTCAATAAAACTCAGGCCCGTTTTGATTGCAAACACCAGCTCTCGCATCGCGCTCAAGGCTCGATTATGAGATTTGATTCATGAAGAATGTCATTTTGAACCCACGCCAGGTGCTATGTATACCATCCTGATGCTAAATACAACAGCAGTCTGTTATTAACATAGTCATCGTGAGTTTAACGAGACCCAGTTCCACCTGAAGACACAGTCACCTACAAACCCTGTAGTTAGGAGACTGCAACTACAAAAGAGTGGTGAGAAAGTTGTACTTTAAATTATCCAGGTACAGCAGACAACCATGGGGGAGTGGATCAAAGCGGAGTCATGAAGTAAATGGATGCTGGAACTATAAGCCCTAAAGTCTTCTTCCTTTATTTAATAAACCAACGATGGCCCCAGCTGAGGACCCAGGTTTATGAGGTTGTTTTCAAATTCCAATTTGGCATGGGGCACTGCTGCGAGCTTGTTTTATTTTTCCGTGATTTTGTTTAATAAGTTCCTAAATACTCTGCTGTCCCCCTGCTTGCTTTACAGCTTCAGGAACATAAAGCGACTCTGTGAAAAAAGCAAGGTAAGAAATGGAGAAGATGGCTTTAGTATTCTTTAGCTCACGGTGCAGAGTATAGCATTATGCAGCTCGGTGCTCTGTGTGTGTGAAACTCCCTAAAATCAGTTGATCACTGCTAAAAGAGCTGATGTGATGACTGGCTGCTCTGTTTTTTTATTTATTCTTACACTCTCCCCTCTGTCTCTCCATCAGACTTGCCCTCTGACCTTTCCACAGTCAAACACACGTGTACATCCGCCCCTGTCCGCCCCCGTAAACTAGACCTCTTCCATCTCTCAACTAAAAAGCCCCTAAACAACATGATGGAAAATCTGAGTTTTTTTGCAGTGTTTACTGGATCTGAATGTTTTCCTTACAAACACAACTGACCTTGTTTATGAAGGAGAGGAATCTGCGTTTTTTCCCCCCTCTGTCAGTTTAACACAACATTCTGGCCGCCATCTAGTGAACCGCAAGCACCCACTTACCTGCTGAGCATCGGTAATAAAATATTTACCCGAAGGGGAAGATGTGAAAGAATAATCACCGGGTTAATTACAAATTGCCAGTGAATGTGCTGTTTTTCTGCTTAATGCTGTCAGTGTAGCATTGGGACTCATGCAGCAACATCTTCTAAAATTTCTCTTATATTTTTCTCTTAATTTTCTGAAGTCAACTCCAGATGCACCAAACATTCTTAACCATCCAAATCTGTTCTTACTCAGGTGTGTCGAAAATCCCACTTCATCATGAGTAACCCCTAAACACTAGGGCGGGTGTTGTGCCATGGGCAAAAAATAATCTGGAACATGCTCAAAAAAGGCTGTAAGAAGAAGTAGTTTTGCTGTAGTGGAATCGACATGCTGTTAAGTAAACTTAAACAACGTAAATGTGATTTTCTAGTGTCAGTGCCGGTGTTACAGGAAAATCAAAAACCCAACAATGGCAAAACATTTGTGATGTTGTAACTGCCATGTCAGCAGCAGTGGTGGTGAAGTGCTCAGATCCTTTACTTAAGTAAAAGTACTAATACCACACTGTAAAAATACTCTGTTACTAGAAAAATCCTGCATTTAAAATGTGACCTGAGTAATAGTGTGTAAGTTCAATTTGGAAAATGTACTTAAAAGTCCATTGTGTCGGATTTAGGGGCATCAGTTGGCAAAAATGGTATATAGTTCCTAACTATGCTTCCATTAGTTTATAACAGGCATGTCCAAAGTCTGGCCAAGGGGCCAATAAAATATACTATATGTGGCCTATCACACAATATTAGTTAAACAATAAACTTCATTTTGCATTTTTTCTGTTCACATCAAGATGGCAGGACTATCACACAGATTGTAGACATGCACCAAGTACAAACTACGCAGATGGAACTGTTGTGTTTTCATGAACAGATAATAAACAAGCTAACGAACAGTTACACAGCAGCAGACATTACCTGCTAGATAGCAGACATGGCCACAGCAAAAAAGTGTGAAGTCCACAGTGAGGGGCGCCACTTTCAGGAGCGGTGGAAGGTTGACTATTTTTTCAGTGAAAGATGAAACAGTTGCATTTGTCTCATTTACATATGTATATGATTTCTTTTACTAACCCATATGATGCGAGAAGCAGCTGGCCCTCGTCCAGAAACCTTTGGACACCCCTGGTGAATAATCACCTGATAATTAGAATCGTAGCGTTTTCGTAACCTTTGAATGAGCCGTTTATATCTACATCCTCCTCCACAGAGTCCACCATGTTCTACAGTAGCGCACAACGGACAAACCAAACACTGGCTCCAGATTGGCCCACTTGCTTTTTTTCGCATTGGCTACTGTAGTTCTCCTACACACTTGGAACATGGAAGAAGGTTCAGTTCAGCAAACTCACCAATAGATGCTTCTAAGTCCTACACACTGGACCTTTTAGAATTACAAGTAAAAGTACTCTGTGCACATTTTAAATATTTATTTCAACATCGGAACATAATTAGAGTCCTTATCGTCTAGACTCCGGCCTCATCGCTCCCCGCAGATATGTTTACATGAGAAATTGGGGAGTGATGATTAAATATTTCCCCTCTTAGCCAGAGCCTGCAGGTGGATGCTGGGGTGGAGGTGGGGCTGAAAGAGCGAGCAGCAGTACACGGCAGCAGTGGCATAGACGAGGCAAAGGAAGAGCTGGGAAGGTTTTGCAGCTTAAATAAACCGCAGCTTGAGTTGAGTGCCTGAACCAGCTCGTAGCCTTTGTTCCATTTAATAAACAAAAATTATTAAAACAATTAGAAAAGAAAGCATTAAGTCTGAATATTTGAAAAGCTGAAATGCTTTTGCAGGAAAAATGACTACAACAATTATCAAAATAGTTGCCAATTAATTTTCTAATCAACAAATTGTTTCAGGTGCACTTCTATATTTTTATGTGGTCTCTGCTCAAAAATCTTAATTCGTAAAGTGTTCATGCAATTTTTAGTGTTTTGAAACTGATGTTTCCTCATGCTGGACAAACAATTTGTCTCACTGTGAAAACAAGATGTTTTTCTCTTATCTTGGCAAGAGTGCTCTCGACCACTCGAAAAATTTTGCCTTACCTAAGAGAAGAGCAAACATAAGAAAACATTCCTGAATCCCTGAAATCAGTGGGTGCCATCAAAATAAGAACAAAATTGTGGTTACAAAGAACATTTGTTTTGAATGTCGCTTCCTACACGAGGCCCAATGTTTAGGAAAGAATTTAGAAACGTGCGTGTGTGTGCGTTCTTTACATTATTTGATTCCTTGATATTAAAAAGGAGAACTGCTAACATCTGTGGTGAATATAATCCTATTTTGAAAGGAGCTTTCATCGCAAAAAACGCATATGGACAATAGGTTTGTGTAAGATGAGTACGGACCTGTAGCAGCAGCCTCTCGAAGGCCAGGCAGGCATCCCAGCGGGGCAGGCCGGGATGGCGGAGCGCCTGGGCCGTGGCCAGG
This sequence comes from Epinephelus fuscoguttatus, assembly GCF_011397635.1. NCBI lineage: Eukaryota > Metazoa > Chordata > Actinopteri > Perciformes > Serranidae > Epinephelus > Epinephelus fuscoguttatus. The sequence goes on from NC_064761.1 coordinate 40,469,999, forward strand.
CCCAGCTGGAGCACCCCGCAGTGACTCTCTAGCGCCCCCCAACTGCTCCGGAACAGCTGCATGTAGGAGCACAGCTGCTCGGGGGTCACACGGCCTGAGAGGAGGCAAGAATCTGTTAGTATGAGGGGAGCCATTACAAATTCATCAATCAAAACTGTTCATCATAAAGTTCATAGAATTCACAACTGTAGTCTGACTGTTGGCCTGATGGTCTTTTGTGTGCCATCTGTTATAAATAATTGTACAAGGTTGCACAGGACACACACACACACAGACAAACACTCACACACAGTTATTCCTCCTGATGGGAAGAGCGAAACAGAATAAATAGACAACCTTTTCCCAAGCATAACAGCCTTTTTAATAACTATCATACACTCAGCTTAGGGCAGAGGGGAATGACTGATACCAGGACAGACCATAATATTATCTTAATGAGCAAAAACGCCACAGGCTGGGAGAAAGCAAGAGCCGCGGAGAAGTGTGTGTGTGTGTGTGTGTGTGTGTGTGTGTGTGTGTGTGGCTGTGCCAGACAGGAAGCAATATTCTCTCTGTATGTAAGCTTCAGGTGGAGAGTTGCTGTCAGTGAGAAGTTTACATGAGTCACAGTCTCTGACAAAACATCACTGCGTATGTCTGTGTGCTCCAGCATGTCCACATATAGCAGAGGTGCAGGAAGACCGATAAGAGGTCCTGAGTGCCCATGTTGTGTGTGACTAATAAGTGTAAATCAGAGGTTGTCTTTGAACATTTATAGAGGCAGCAGAGAGAGACTGGACTCCTCACAGGACCCTCTGCTTCTGCCGCCCCTCCCACGAAGATTCACAGAGACACAGGAAGAGCGAAGTAAAGGGTGCTAGAAAGAGGGGGTGCGCAGGGTGGCCTGGAGGTACGAGGGGCTGTGTCAGGGGCTGGGATAGAGAGGAGGCACACATTAACTCCCCATAAAGCCTACTTCTTCATGTTGATGTTCTGAACCAGCACCAGATGTGGGAGTATTTCCTGTTGGACTACATGGCCAATGTTTTCTTTAGCGGGGCCAAACACATGACTCGAAGAGAAACAGACAGCCGGGATGAAAAATGGAGCAGAAATCTCCAGAATACTGGACACAATAGGGAGTCATGTCACGTAAAAAATGTAAAGACAACACCTTTTTTTTTTACAAAACTTTGTTTGACTGGATGACAAAGTCTATGGATGTGGAATGTTTTCAGACAGAAATTTAGAGGTAATCATCCAGGGAAGCTACGAACAAAAACTCATTTTCAGGGCAGCTGATAAGTAAACCTGACAGCAAAATAAATTTCTGCAAGCTCGCCTATTGGGAGACATGTTTTCCAAGCCGAAGTGAAAGCGTCAGTATGTTGTGCGGCACTTGACTGTATGATGTCTACAAAAGGGTATTAACTTTCTTGCTGAAATAAAAGTATTTTTTTTGAAGAATGAGCTTCAGTCCAGACGTATTCAAAATCCTGAAAAGCTCTATTGTGAACATATCCAGCCATAAAATCCTGGCAGCATAACCAAGGTTCGCTAAGCTTGATGTGCCAACCATAATTCAGCACAGAACCAGGAAACACGTCCAAAGCGAGGCCCAAGCATAATTTCGCCCGAGAATGGGCGACCAAAGAATGGCATACTATAGGCCAAATATAATCAGACTTTACAGCTCGGGGAGATCATGTGAGAGCGAGAGTGAGAAAATGTAAGACATTGGTTAAAAAAAACACACAAAAAAAAGAACTTAAGATGAGAAAGCCACACAAAAGCCTGGTCTCCATTACACAATCAAACAGCCCTGGCTGAGCCTCCTTAGCTCTTATCTATGTCACTAAACTTCCCTCAAAACTGCTCTGTGATTCCTCAGGCATCTTGTTGCCAGATGCAAAACGAATCTCGGGGAGATGATCTGTCAGCTGAGCGATGGTCTCAAACTGGGGTATTTCTGCAGGAATAGCAGAGCTGGAAGGGCTCTGATTTTCTGCCTCTAATAAATAAGACATGTTGATGTAAGAAGACACTGCACTTGTGCCTTGAATTGATTTTTCTATGTCAGCTGTATCATCTGATAAACAACAGTCTTCATAAGGCATATTAAACACTGTATGACTATTGCTGTTTGTCAGCTAATTTTAGTGCATTGAAATATACACTATTAATTTCTGGTGTCCGAAAACAAACAAGTTTTTAATATGACAGTGAAAGTTTAAAGGGACAGTTTACCCTAAAACAGAAAACACATTATTTCCCTCTCACCTTTAATGCTTTTCATCCATCTAGACTGTTTTTGGTGTGAGTTGCCAAGTGTTGCAGATATCAGCCGTAGAGACGTCTGCCTTCTCTCCAATATAATAGAAAGAGATGGCACTTAGCTTGTGGTGCAAAAAAAAGCCTTTGAAATCATGACGTGGCTACTCAAGATAATCCACAGACCTTGTTGTGAGCAGATTCATGTAAGAACTATTTTCTGACAACTGTATCACTGCACAGAAGGAAGTGTGCATCGACTCACAGATAGGAGGCTTGTGACATCGTGAGATGTAAACATTAAGGGCGTCCTCCTCCGCTGAAGTGTAACGGTACCTCGCTCAGTGGTGCTAGGTGAGCCAGCAGTTGTGTTATGATAGCTTTATTGGTGGTTTAATGAATGTCTTGTGGGTGTGGTTTAGGCAGGTGGTAGTAGACAGGGTCAGCACTGACGTCACACTTGGGGGTTGGTGGTGATGGCGCATTAGCTGTTATTAGCTGCACCTGGAGGGAGAGCTGGAGAGGCCTTCGAGCTGAGCGGGCACGGCATGAGGGAGACGCCAAAGGCAAGACATTCTGAAGACAAAAGAGGCTGAGAAAGTGTTTGACATGTCACCATAAAATGATCCATGTAAATACACATTCACTCTGAACAACCAGGAAAAAGAGCAAGCTGGCCGACTGGTAGAGCTTAGATCAGGCCCAAAAAATCCAGCCCGACCCCACCCAAGCCCGTGCACGTTCTGTCCAAGCCCGTCCCGGCCCGGCCCATCCCTTTAACTGTACTTATGAGCCCGAGCCCAGTTTAAACACGACAATTGAAGGCTGACTCTCATCCTTCTTTCCATGGCAAGCCTTCGTCACGTGCCTCTTAAGTGTTGAGGTCCCTGTCTTTTTGTTGTCATATACCAGCATTGTGCTGCACTTGGTACACTCGACGAAGCTGAGACACACGCTGTCACTGTTGACAACTCACGGGTTGGGTCGGGTTCTGGCTCAGGCAGAGAATCTAAGCTCTACTGACTGGTCCAACGGAACAGCACCTGAAGGGTGTCCAGCAGAGTTGTCCAGTCCAAGTGGGCTGGTTGCGTTGGTCTGGCGGTGACATGGCAGGTTATGTTCACCACCACTCACCCAGGGAAGTCCAGGCACTCTTCTTACGTCTAATGCAACACGCAGGGAAAGGGCACTAAGTTAGGAGCTTGCTAGCCTCAGTTGATGAGGTTTCCAAAGCCAGGTTTAGCATAGCAGTGTAAAAAGTAGATACACGCTTCCTTCTGCACAGTGATACGGTTGATGGTTGTAGTTCAGTAGAAAGAAAATATCTCCTAAATGAAACTGCTCAAAACAAGGTCTGTGGGTTATCTTAAAGCCCCTACAAGGAACTTTCATTTTGAGTTGATTTTGGTGACCCTGTGGACAAATGCGGTAGTGTTTTGCCGGAATGAAGCCTACATTTCCCATGAACTCTAGCGCGTATTGTCATAAAGACGCTTACCTGGCTCGCGCATGTGTTTGTTTTGGGGATGAATGAAACAACAAGACGGGAAAACTTTGTCCCCGCTCCTATCGGGGATCCCAGCTCACCTCTGCCACGTCCCAGCTCCACCTCTCCGGTGTAAGCACCACCGCCGCCGGGGTAAACGCAGCAGTCGGCTGGTAAGGCTGAAGGCCTGTTTGGCGAGCACTTCCACGGCTTCTTGGACTGAGTATGGAGCGGTGCCTCGCCTCTTTATTTCTCGGCACTCGCTGGACCCTGTCAACGCCTGGCTGGTACCTGTCGTCGGCCCGGATGAGGTGTTCCAGCCCCGCGGCCCCTGCTCCCCTCGTCCCCTCATGAATCTGCGCAACCTGTGGCCTCTGTGTGTGGCTCCCCGGACAGTTAACGCCGTGGACCCACCGGCTCCTGCCAGGATTGGGCTGGTAAATGCTAGATCGCTAGCGAACAAAACATTTATCCTGAAGGATTTCCTGACTTCCCGAGCATTGGATTTTCTCTGTGTGACTGAGACGTGGCTGACTGTTGGTGAGTCCAGTGCTTTCACAGAACTTTTACCTGATGATTGCTGCTATTTTAACTCCCCGCGGACGTCGGGTCGAGGAGGAGGAATAGCGACTATTTATAAGAGTCACTATAAATGTAAGCAGCTAGGTAAGATGACGTGTGCCGTCTGAGTGCCGTAAATCGCTTCGTCCTGGAAGCGACCTGGTGTGAACCCGGACACAGTTTCCTAAAGGTATGGATATACACTATATAGAAATAGCTTATCTTCACACTGATGGTCTCATTTGCTGTTGTAGGTCACGCACAGACATCAGCAGAAACAAGAGACTTTTGCATATCCAGTTAAAAGTTCCTTGTAGCGGCTTTAAGTAATGGGTCATGGGGTCATGATTTCTGTAAAGAGACATTGCTGGTGAGTTTTACAATTGTAATTTTTTGTAACTTTGAGCACCACAAGCTGAGTGCCATCTAGTTCCATTATACTGGAGAGAAGGCAGACATCTCTATGGCTGATATCTCCAACACTCAGCAACTCACACCAAAACAATCTAGACTGATAAATAGCTCTACAGGTAAGAGTAAATAAGTATGTATTTTTGATTTTGAACTGTGAACTGTCCCTTTAAACTTTGGTCAGTATGATGTGTCGTATGTAGTGTTCAGTTGGTTAGATAATGTACACATGCAATATGGATTTATTTAAATGATTATCATGTCTGTTTTGTTCACCAGCGCAATAAACCCAAAGCTTTTATACAACATACTGTGCTGCTTCTTGCACAGCACCTAGAGCAGTAGAAACTTGAACCTTTAAGCCATTTTAATGTTCTTCAGGGTGCATTCGTTGCAGCACCCGCCATAAAACAAATCACATTTTCAGCCCTCTGCTATAAACAGTTTGAGCTGCTGCCCATTTTAGCCTGATGTGCAGAAGTGGCAATTGAAGCTCAGCCATGATCAAAGTCCCGAACAATGCAAAGAAGTGCAGGGGCCAACAATGATTTAGTCATGTTACTGGAAGATGACTTGCATTCTAGGTGCACAGGGTTACTCACAGGCTAAGTGATGTCAGTTTGGAGCTGAGTGGTGGCCGACCTCAGCAGCTGGACAACCTCATAAGTAACTCTACGTGGATAGAGGACACAGGAAGCTTAAGAGACTTTTATTTATGCGCTCTAAGATGAGGAAAGCCCTGGTGCTTTTATTTGTGGATGCATGTTGGGGCCCCTTTTAAGACTCTACCGTAAAGAACAGGAGAGCACAAGCTACACCATCACATTACTCCTCTTAAGTGTCGTAGAGGCGTTTTTATCTGAGGTTCCTCTTCAGTTAAAAATGTATGTGAATGATGTGAAGATTGAAATATCTGTTTGAAAAAATATACATCATCTGTACAGTGTGTGATGGTGACACAATTCAAAAGAGTACTTTGTCTCCCATCACTGGACTAACTTTTGATTATCATAAATAAAATCAGATTTTATTACGGTCCTGTTCTTGTATTCATACTGTTTTGGTTTTTTTTGTTTTGTTTTATATGCTTAAAAACAGTAATAAAGACTTGAGTTTAGCAATGTGTGTGAGAGGTTTTGGAATGACATGATCCAACTAAAACACATTTGATAATACTGTCATTGTCGGTTGACTGATTACTCTAAATATTTCAGCACAGTTGCCAGGATGAAATGTTGGCATTGTATGTTTCTGCAAACCACATATATGGTACAACTGCACGACGTGATTCGAATGAAGAAGTATATGAGCTGACTTTGTCATCGGGAGGTTGAGGGGATGGTGGATGGCGTGTCACCTAGGCGAAACAGCTGCCAACCAAGCTGCAGACCACTGCAGACCAATGTTTGAGAGCAACAAAAACAGGGTTGTGATAAAGTGAATCACTGCTGTGTTTCCAGTGGCTTTTTAAACACAAAACATGTGTTTTGTAGCGACCCATTGCTGTTTTTTCGGTGTGATAGTGGCACAAAAAGCAGTTGTCTTTCACAGAAACAGAGCTGTGTTTCCTGCCTGGAATGCTGACGTCCTTCGATGAAACGGGTCCCAGAGAACAAGCCATGTAACTTTGGTTCCTCCAGCACACTTGTTCCGACAATGGATATTGAAAAGTTTATTAGTTGCGTTCGCGCCCACTCAGTCCTTTTATAATGTGTCGCTGTTCGGTTACAGAGACCAAAATAAGGAGAATGAGGCTTGGGGCCGCGCCGCAGAAGTAGTCGGTTGGTGTGGTGATTAAAGTGTGTAATGTTTGTAATAGAGGAGAGAATTGCAGGCTAATGTTGCGACGTAGCATGCAAGTCTTCCTTGCTTGGTTTGAATGGGATGACATATGTTTTCTGTTTTCATTGACCAAACATAACTTTGTGTTGGCCAACTATGAGCTTTTGACTGGACAACAGTTAGCAGCAACTATGCTGCTTTCAAGCCAGTAGTCTGCTTTGCAGCTCCTTTAAATTGACGAGCACGATCGAACATTCAATGATTCACGTGATGAGCGACTAGAGTGACCAAAGCTGCCACAAATATTTTTGACAGTCGTGCTTCTTGGGCGTCCACGACAGACTTTGCCTCTTTCGAAGCTTCTGGTTTGAACATAGAGTAACACTTATGTTCCTGCTGGGACTGAGCCTCCAATACTGGGTAATTTCAGCCATATATTTTTTCCGGTTTTGTGCCTAAACCTAACTACACATTAACCACAGCTTTGCTAAAATGTAAAATTTCAATGTCAAGTTTCAATGTATCCACTACATAATAAATAATATCTAAATGTAACATCTCCATGGTTTGCAGAAATGTACTTTGGCAACATTTTTTCTGCTTGAATATTGGTTATATATTTTGTTTTTCTGCTGAAATAAATGTCCATACGTTGTGTTCTATGATGACATGTCTTTCATATGCCTGCACAAAGTTGAGATAACGTCTTTTACACCCCAAATTAGAGTTATATTCATTATCAAAATGGAGCTAGATGAAGTGCAAAGCCTTTCTGCCATTTAACAAAACCCATTGTGATTGTCATTTAAATTATGATTAAATCCAAAATCTCACTGCTTGAAATGATGAATGCAATCGAATTGTCTGCTCGAGGCTCGTTCATCTCTGCTGTTAAAAGAGCAGTGTGCACCACAGGAAGAAAGGCCCTGTCAACACATCTCATTTACACTGCAGTATCGGTGTGTGCAAAACATACACAAACCGTATAACCCTGTGACGCACACATTTGCGTGCATACATACACACACGCAGATGAACAGATAAACGCACTTTTACGCACAATGAAACCAAAGCTGTCTAACTAATTCCCCGCTAAGAGCAAAAACACCCAAGATAAACACTGGACTCGCTGGACGCAACCGCATAACATAACCACACACACACACACACACACACACACACACACACACACACACACACACACACACACACACACACACACACACACACACACACACACACACACACACACACACACACAGAGGGAATTTCATCATCCTATTGTGCTATGAGAAACCTGACGGGTCATACTCAGGCTCTGAGAAATGGATTATTTTCTCTGTCTCTCTCTGGATGATCTTATCCTGTTGAGATGAAAAGAAGCCAAGTTCAGTCAGTGTGTATGTGAGAACGCGGGCCTGCACTATCCTGATACAGTATTTTCTCCACTGATCTGCATAAACCCGCAAGAGTGAGAATGCAGTGGAAAATTCTTCTCTCCTAGAGAGTGAGTGGGCACCGACAGAGCAGATAGGTATTAATGCTAAGCGTTTTGTGTTACTGGCTTTAGCTTGGTCTCATATGAGCGGAGCATGATGGATTGAGAACTCAGCCGGTGGTGCTGGTGGGCAGGATGGGAACTGTGTGGGGGGTGCGCTGGGAGCTCAGGGGGGCTTCACTGAGTCTGGTCCTGTGCCAGTGGGGTTATAAAGGTTCAGTGTGCGAGGAGCCTGACAGTGCCCCCTTCTCTCCCCGCTTGTCTCTTATTCTCTCTCTCAGGAAAGACATTAAGTCAACAGACTGTCAGTCAGCAGGCGGGAGCAGCTTTAATGCTCCACCTTCTTCAAACTTTCTTGCTTTCACTGTCACTCCTGATCTCTTTGTTCCTTCTAATTCTGCAGCTCTATCCTTGCCTGTCGTGCATTTGTCCACAACGCAGCAGATTTATAGAGGGAGTGCTGTTTAGCACAAATGTGTGAAAGGAAACCAACGCGTGTACGCAGATGCTTGGCAGAGTGTGTGTGCATATGCATGTGTGACCTCCAACATATTACAACCTGCTCGTTACGAGAGACGAGACCTTCTTTACCTCAAAGATTATAGGCGCTGAGGGACCACAATGCCCCTCCCTCTTAACCCCCTCCTGCTTTGCCAGATGCTAACCTGCATATTAGCCCTGTGTGTGTGTGTTTTTGTGTGAGTGTAGTACATCCATTAGCTATGTGAGTCAGAGGGCAGCGTAAAGATGAACGTGCACGAGGGTACTGTATACTTGTGCATGTAATGACTTTATTTTTGCGTGCCTGCACATATTTTTACCACTCGCTTCAGCCCCCTTTGCTTCATTACCAAACAACAAAAGTTTTCAAAAGTAGTGTGTGTGCAAGGGAGCATGTGTGTGTGTGTGTGTGTGTGTGTGAGTGTGTGTCATAGAGCCAACATGTGGTTCAGATTTCCTCTGTGGCCACATGGGCAAATACACTGCAAGGCAGAGAAGCTGGATCTCAGTAGGGGGCGCTATGGTTCTGCTACAAGACACTACACACACACTTCTCTCTAAGAAAATTATTTATGACTCAAGGTGTTTTTATTTAATGTGGATGCTCATGTTTATTAGCTATTTTTTGTATTTTGGGTTTTGTTTTATCAGGAAAACAAAATGTTTACTTTGATCCATCTTACCCATGCTCATCTTGATTGGCAGCTTCTCCTTGCTGGCTGCTTCCACTATTTGCCGACGGACCTCCATCACCCCCTCTTTGTGTTTACTGGTCAGCATGGCCTCCCATAGTGACTGTGCTGCAGGAGACCTGGTAGGAAAAACAATCAGACACTTCATTTATTCACGAGGAGGAAAAAAACACTGTGGTAGACATGAACAGTGATTTTCAGCACAAACAAGCTGAGCAACTGTTGCTGTTGTTTGTTTAGAGCAACCAGGACTCGGGTATAAACACAAAAGGGACAACGCGGACGTGATTGGGCTCTCGTCTGGGTGATGGAGAGCCTGCTGGACAGGGAGTGGTGACTCCCCTGTGGGACCCCTCACAGGAAAAAGATGAAATTAGCAAAGGGAACATCAGGAATGTTCTCAATCCACCTTAAATGTCTGTGCTGTGCCGTTCTTACATCAGTGGCAAAGCAGCAGAGCCTGGAGACTGAGGCTCCTCTTGATACCATCTCAGTCCCTCGTCTCATTATCCGCTAGGTTATGAAAGACAGTGATCCACGTCTCTAATGGGAGACTGAGGACGAGGCATGTGTGTGAGACTACTTCCATCTGCCACAAGCAGTGGAAACAGCTTCAAGTCTTGCCATGAAAGAAACAAAGAGTGTCGCTGAGCAGCTACATCATCTTTAGCTTTCCAGAGAGTGACACTTTATCCTGATAAAATGGGCTCTGTATCTGAGTTCAAGCTGCAAACACAATTGGCTTCTCCTATTAGAATTCTTGCCCTGTGCAAGGCACTGACACTTTGCTGGCTGAATAAAAGGGCATCAAAAGCGTACATCTCTGTCTGTGCCTTTGACAACACAACTGACAAGCGGACATGATCTTCTCCGTACTCTCAGGAGTGACCAGACACTGAAAGGAGAATGAGACAAAGAGAGAAAAAGGGGCTAAGGACAGAGAGAGGGAAGGTAGGAGGGAGCTCGTTGACAAATCCACTCTGTTTTTCTTTTTCTTTCTTTCTTTTTTTCTCTTTTACTTTTTTCTTCTCTCGCCTTTTCTCCTTTCTAACTGCCATGTGTTTAATATCAGATGTAATCTGTTCCAGACATTGGGCTGGGGCTAGATGGGGAGGAGAGGGGCTCACACTGGGACGCCCGCCATCTTCACACTAGAACCAGACACAAAGACCGGCGAACACGACTCAGCCTCGGACAAGAGTCTAATGTACAAACTCATACAGTATGAAAAAAAAATGACAAGGAAAAAGAAAATAAATGAGGTACTTAACAACAATCTCTTGGTTTGCTTAAGTTGTGATTAAGACATGGATATGAAGTAGTGCGTTGGATCTATTGGTCAAGAGCTGACACGGTGTCATTGCTGGAAAACACTTCTCTAAATCATTCAGAAAAACACCTCCCATGCACTTGATTAGAACTGCTACGATTACGCAAACCATGAAGTCCCGCATACTCGTCATGGTTGAAATACCAACACTGTGACTTGACCAGGCCATATGTGAGCAGTTATGCGTGCGTGTGTTTGAGAGTGTGTACACATGCATCTGTATATGTTTGCACACAACCCCGTGCATCCTTGTGTGTGTTCTTGGAAGATGGAGCGCCTCAGTAGAAAGCAGATAAAATATGGTTCTAATTTGGCTCTTTGCCCATCCAGCCCCCCACCCCCCCCCCACCCCCCCGCCTGCAGGCCCACTCCCCTGGTGCTATCCCTGGGCCATTTGGTCAGACGAAGGCGGGGGTTCGAGCTGGGCCAAAGGGTGAGGGGTGAGGTTTATACTGGCAGGGTGTGAGACAGGCTCCATAACCAGCCAGGAACCTTGTTGAGTAACTACTCTACTATGGAAGAGAGGAGGGTGGGGGGGTGGGGGGGGGCTGGGAATGTGGGGCGCGTGTCGCTGGCCATCTGTGAGCATTAAGTGCAGAGAGGCTCTGTCTGGTGAAAAGGATGCTCTGATACAGACTGAAGGGGGCAGTCTTGCTCTTGACTTGTGTTCACCACACTGAATGTCCTCTCTGGCTTGGACTTGGACAGACTGAATGGGTGTGTTTGGTGAGTTTAGATGCCCAAACTAAATTCCACTACATGTGTAATAAGTGCTGTACTATTAAAAGGCAGTTAAGCAGCAAATACTGTAACTTGAAGAGAGATGTGCGTACCACGAGAAAGAACGAACACGTACCCTCATTAAAGTGATGAAATACCTCTGACCGGGTCCAACTCCTTAATGAGTGTGGGGGTGAGGAGGGGGATAGTATTCCTGGAAGAGCGTGATGCAGCAGAAAAGAATGGCTCCAACCATTCTGACTCAGGATTTCTTAAATTTACTCCCCATCCTGTGGCCCCCTTAACATTTGGTCCAACATGCGTGTGTATGTGCACACACACACTTTGGTGTTTATTTCTTTACTCTGAGGCCCACTCACACACACACAAGCAAGCGTGTACCGCAAAATTGAGTATTCATAACATGATTCAGAAGTGAGTCATTCTACATACATACTGTATGATCGATGAGGCCTCTTAGAGGGGTGGCAAATTTCTTAAAAGAGTCAGTTCACCCAAATGACACATTTTCTTACTTACCTCTGATAGTGCTCAGCTTTACTGTTATGAATGACCACTTTTTAAGATAAGCGTCTGAGAAAAACATTCCAGTGAAAACTGTTATGTTAATTTTATGAGAGTAACCAGACTTGTTTTAATGTTCCTGTGAAGGTAGAGGATTTTTTAAAGGTATAATTTGCAGTATTTCCCTAAAAAACTATGCATAGACTCATACAAACGTAATCCCTCTTAATCATAACTTATGAATGGTAAATGGACTGCATTTATGTGGTGCTTTCCTAGTCTTAGCAACTACTCAAAGTGCTTTACAACACAAGCACCATTCACCCATTTATTCACACACACAGTCATACACTGGTGACCGACGCCACCATACAAGGTGCCACCTAGTCATTCACACACAATCACACACCAGTGGTACAGCCATCAGGAGCAATTTGGATTTCAGAGTCAAGAACAAGGACATTTCGACATGAAGACTACACCAGTAGAGGTATATCGAACCACCAACCATCTGACTGGTAGACGACCGATCATCGATCATCCACCAGAAGTATGTGGAAGTGTATTTATCTGCAGAGACCCTGCCCTCTGCCTGTACTTTCTTTTTATCTTGCTGTGTTTGGGACGTTCCGTGGCATAGCACACAGGTGAGGTTGGCACATTATGAAAAGGGAGCGACCACTCCTTAAAAATAGACGGGAAACAGACTAGGATGAATCAATTTGCCGCAGAATAACACAAAGAATCTTCTCAATATGTCTTAAACATGCTGTTTTCAATTCCAAATTGTACACTGTCTGCACTGGACTTCAGTCAGACTTTCTAAGATTAAAGTTGACATTAGATCCCACATGTGATGGATGCAGGCAGGCTCCACATGCTGGTGCACATGTTTTGGACATGTCCAAGGCTTTTCACATTTTGGCAAACCATCTTTGAGACCTTCATTAAAATATCTGGAAAAACATTTGAGCCTTCTCAATTCACTGCACTGTTTGATGTGGCTTCGGGAGACGCCCTTCTCAACAGCAAGGACATCAGCATGTTGGCCTTCTGTTCTCTTCTGGCCAGACGACTGATATTATTTGAATGAAAAGACCATATTGCACCAACATTTAGTCATTGGATAATGACAGTCATGTACCATCTCCAAATGGAGAAGATTAGACATAAAGAGATAGATTTTTTTGAAGCTTACAGCATAACAATGGAACTAATTTCTCTTACATTTCATGCATTTGTGTTCATTTTCCTTTTGAGTATATCTGGCTATGGGATTGGGGTACTCAGCTTATCCCAGCTGACATTGGGTGAGAGGTGGGGTACACCCTGGACAGGTCACCAGACTATCACAGAGACAGACAACCATTCACACTCACATTCACACCTACGGGCAATTCAGAGTCACTAATTAACCTGCATGTCTTTGGACTGTGGGAGGAAGCTGGAGTACCCGGAGAAAACCCACGCTGACACAGGGAGAACATGCAGACTGTGCACAGAAGGGCTTCCACACCCCAGGGTTAGAACGAGGAACCCTCTTGGTTCCTGGTGAGGCAACAATGCTAACCACTGCACCACTGTGCCACTGTGTACAAACAGTGGCCAACAATTTCTGTATAGTATACCTTTAATGTTTTTAGCAGCATGAATGAAACAAAAAATGGTGGCAGAAATCTCTAAGAAACATATTTTATATCTCTGCAAATAAAATCAAAATTATGCGCACGGTGAGATACTACTAGCGGTAAATGTAAAACAGCTAATCTGGTTGCCTTTAACTTCAGAAGCCTCACTTGTACAACCTTTACTTGAGAACCTTTACATTACTGGTCAAACCTCATAAATATTTGACACCACTTCCTGGTTTTTGTCTGCATCTGTACAACACAGATAAAACTGTGTGCGGTTATTTTCAGGGTACACTATACAAATCTAATTTCCCTTTTTTTAAAATTCTAATTTGAATTAATTTTGTTGAAATCTGTAACCAGCAGGATGGGTGGGAGGGGTGTGTGGATATGCAAAATCAGGGTATGAGTAAATTGGTTTGGTTCATTTTCTCAACATCTCAGATATGTTATTGCTTAGTATCCATAATACTGGTGTAAAATCAATAAAAAGAGTTTAGAATCCCAGTGCAGATGATCCAGATGATGTGTGTGTTCTTTCCATCAGGTCTACATGGAACAGATTCAGCCTAATAGGACTGTGCGAGGTCAGCCCGATCCCTAAGTGAGTTAATTTATGAAGTGTGTTTAATAGGGCAAAACACTGTCGGTTTTCTGTAAACATCCTCATGTACATGCGAGGGGGAGACAGAGGGAGGTGGACCAAAACCAGACCTGGCCTTGAGTGTCTGTGTGGCAAGAGGGACAAATGACCCAGCGAATTTTTATATGGAAAGAAAAAGAGGGAAGAGGAGTTCAGCAGGAAGTGAGGAGAGGAGGGGAGATGTGCACTAAAAATTAAACATCAATACAGACGAATCAGGAGCTCTCATTGACCTTTCTAATTCAGTGATGACTCCATGTGTACTTTTAATGACTAAAGAACACATACAACACCCTTTGAAATTACAAATTATGTTTTTGAATGAAAAAAACTTGCAACTGCAGGGTATTTCCTATAATTTACATGTGAGGTGTGTTAAATGAAGGTGTATGTATCATTTACACAGTGGGACTATGCACATTTACAGAGAAAACTTGGAATAACTCCAACAAGCGTGTGCAGAAAGTCATAAAATTTGATGTTGGCTGCATTTATAAAATGCACATGGGAAATTATATCAATTATTCAAAAAAATAATGTGGTAAAAATGTGAGAAACCTTCTTCTTTTGCAGTGTAGAGAGAATGGTAAAATATGGGAGAAGGTGAGAAATGAAAGGAGCTGCACGGGGGGTGATGCGGGAGTTTCTTCCTCCCCTCATGCGCCTTTGCTAGTTTACCATTTCAAATGAAAGCCAGCAGTAGGGGCTCTTTGAACGAGTGGGACTGGAGGATGTAAAGTGCCATCTTTGGGGGGTGTTTTATCAACTTACTGAATAAATGCACGCACACTCTTTCCCAAACAGAAAGTGCTTTCTGCAGTGAATATCAAATGACAGAGAAGAAGACGGCGTACAAGACAGAATAGGTTATGTTATCTCAGTCTTGATGGGAACATGGAGTACAAGTTGTTCAGGTGAAAGTAATCTACTTGATTGATGTACTGTGGGGTTTGAGGATGAGATACCTTCTACACTGGGGGGAGAAAACAGAGTTAGGCAGCGGAAGAAACAGAGACACAACATCTGAGAACGGGCCAGGGGACATGTCAGCTCACTGAATCCTAAGATATAGCTAAATCCCTGCATCTCCTATAAATAACTACCAAAATCAGCAGATATGAACTCTGTTTATCTCTGTTTGAGTTATCACTGACCTCTAGGGTAGTCTTGATAAAATCAGTGTGATAAATTATTAGATGAAAGCAACCGAACTCCGTTGCTCTCACACAGACACATTTGGCTCAGAGGGAGAGCTGGTCCTCTTCTCTGAAACTGTGATTATTTTAGTCACAAATTGGTTCTCACTTAAAGTTGTAGTTGGTAACTTTTATTACCTATAACGTTTTGTTTTATTTTTTTCATACGAGACAGAGAATCTGTGAAGAAAAAAAAAAAGATATCCTACTGCCAACTCTAATGCCTTGTTGAGCTTGTTACTAAGCTGTAGTATCCTCCTGTGACCCAGACTTTTGTTTGGTATGCATTTTTAATTTCTCCTAGCTGTTTGGCATTGGTGTGACCTGATAAGTAGAGTCTAAACATTGTCAATGATGAATAAGTCCCAGTGTCCTCAAATGAAACAACAATGAAGTCCCAATGTCCTTCAACAAGCTAATAATAAATTCCTAATGTCTACAAAGAAGTACTCCCATCTTAGCTTGTTACTGTTGCTAAAATTGGTAAAAGTTTGTATGGCATATCAAACTAGAACCGGTGTCAATCATAAATAAACAAGTTTCAACCATAAAATATGATCAGGTTTTGTACCTTGCCCACTTTTGTGTCAGGATCAGCTGCAGACTGACTTGGCAGAGATGGCTGCCATCTTGTTTTTAGACAGATTTGTGTATCTTGGTCTTACTACCACTAGATGACACAAAAAAGTGTCCACGAGTGAGGACAACAGGCCTACGTTAAGCAGAATAAAGTACAAGGTCTGGTAAACCCAAAATGTGATGTCCTCATAGGAGGACACAGGGTCTCAGGAGGATGTGACAAAGTTTGTGTGACCCAGCTGCCAGTGCACTAAAATATGTTTCTGAAAACATTAGAGGTGAGAAATTAGCAATGCATTTGGCAGTTTGACCACACTTCATGAGCAGTGATTGACATGATTGACAGCTGCGTTAGAGACTCCCTGAGGCAGTAGGAAGCGGAGGAGGGACAGATTATCCATTAAATGAGCTTCTTTCAGAATAGCTATAATGAGTTTGAGCACATGACAAAAAGTCATTTTTCGAAGTTAACATCTGTGGCTTAAAGTATAGCACAGCTGCAATTTCCATCATGTGCAAAGTTTTTTTCTAGAGATGATGAAGCAATTTCTTGTGGGCCTGACTACCTGCGCTTCCTGTGTGGTGTGACATGCACACAGATACTGTTTAAGCACTGCAATTCATTTCCCACAGCATAACATTTATCATCAGTTGCAGCTTCATCTATGGTGAGAGTGGAGGGCAGTTACTCTAAGAATTAAGCCTGTAACAAGATACAATGTAAGGATCCCGGTGTTTGGCCAGAATCAATATCCTGTGTATGACTGTTCAACAGTGCTTGTGTTCCTGTTCAAACAAACCTTGTAATCCTAAAATCATACAGCACTCAACAGGCAGGACTGTAATGGACTCATACTATACTGTAATGATGGAGTAGAGTTGTTGTTCAGCCTGTAAATCATTTGTAAGACTTCAAGTGTCAGTAAGTTTAATACAGCAAAACAATCTCTACCCAATAAGGCGCCAGCATAGAATAAATATGGACAGTTATTTATTCTTGGTGAGGTAAAAACAGGGCTAGACGTTCTCAGCTGTCTGTCATTTGCTCTCTCCTCTCCACACTCCACTATCTCTGCTGTTTTTGTTACTTTTCCCATACAGCCTGAACTCAAAGAAGCATGCATGGCTTTTTGTTCATGCTCATATTTCCCAGCTGGGACAGAAATAGGTGTTTTCCCTCCTTCCTGGTGGTACACATGGAAGAGAGCTGGGCAGATTTGAGGAGATGGCAGCCTCGCGGTGTTTTCTCATGGCAGGGTGCGGTCGGTTACTCTGCCTGGCTCGAGCTCAGCAGCGGACCCAGAGCACCTTGGCCACCCGTACTCGGTGCTGCCCGCAGGCACACACTCCCACCACAGGATCAAGGTCGAAGGCGGCCAGATGACGGGGGTGCAGGGTTCAGTCTGAGACTGAGGAAAACTTGGTGCCCTCTGCCAATGGGGTTCATATGTCCTCCTCAGGATCACAAGGGCCGTGCAGCCAAGCACAGCAAATTACACAGACTGGGCTGGAAGGTACCTGACCACAAACACATACACGGGCACACAAAACAACCCTCCCCCTGCCACTTTCACTCCTTCTACATACAGAAATCTGTGCATCCTGGCACTATTTAATGGCATAAAAGGAATGCAACAGTGCGGGAATGGAGTAACAAAAAACCAGCACTGGCAAAAAGTCTATGTGTGTGCGCATATACACCCACACAAAGTATACTTTCTCTCTGCCACGATCACTAAAACCACAAAGTGAAAGTCAGGTTGTAGGATAAGGAAAATTCACACCAGGTTATGAAAGACAATACGACAGTAATTGCAAAGTAAGTGTGGGGTCTTGACAGGAGAGCTAGAGTCAACAACCACCCACAGAATGTTTAAGACACAGTAATCTATAAAAATATCCTGGAATTACTGAGGGAAATATCACACAAAAGGTCCAAATCAGGTCCGCACCTAATATTTAAAGACTTGAGCTGGTCTACACAACAAAACCAATCAAAACACACTGTGGGCTGAGCTAAAAATAGCTCAACAAACCATAGGTGTATAAACATCCAGTGGGAGGGAACTTATTATATAGACAATGAAACCACACAGAGCCAGAAGGGTCTAGTGCTTTGCACAGTTCACATCACGCAAAGAAAACAATCCCTTTTAGAAATGTGTGTTTTTGTATCTTTCATAGAATTAGGAAAGATTAATGCTTAAGAACAGTACACTTCTAAAAACATGCATTTGCAGTGCCCTGTCTTGTACATATTAGAGTGATTGACACAAACTCTGCCTGTGGTGGGCTGCGCACTTAAAGGCAGTTACATAAAGTGGGAACTCTAGGCTTCTTTCTTGCAGTGTCTCGGCGGCTCTTCATCCCCTAAACATCTGCGATAAGGCTCAACTGGGCCATCTGCTCAGAGATAGCACAGGCAATAACAGTCCTGCTGATCCTGCTGGCTGTGATCAGACGTGTACTCCGCACAAACAAAGCCCTCGCTGCGTTACTTATTAATCCCAGCGACACTTGTTTGTCTTGTCCATTTGTGTCCGAGCACCTGCTAGAAGGTGTGTATCTGAACAGGTCATCGAGATGTTGTGAGATAAAGTGTTTGGCTGAGAGACATTTTTGGGGGAAAAGATCTGGAACAGTGATTGGAAGCATTGCTGTCGGGAGCTCAACCTCTGCACAGCCGCCAGTCCCAAACTCTAATCCATGATCTTACACTTAACCCTTTCTTATAGACACACAGGGTAAGTTTGTTGCTTCAGCATCCACAGTGGTGGAGGAAGTACTAAGATCCTTTAATAAAGCACAAGTACTAATACCACACTGTAAAATAAAAAGACTCTGTTACTAGTAAAAGCATTTAAAATGTTGCTTAAGTAAAAGTATGTAAGTACAATCTGGAAATGTATTTAAGCATTAAAAATAGATGTAGGTGATGTAGAAGATTTTACATAATGTTTTAATAATGAAAATAATTAAAAGAATTAAAAGGAAAAGCAGAGAATTCTCATTTCTGAGAAGCTGGGACCATGAAATGTTTTTACATGACTTAAACAATTATCCAAATAGTTGCCAGTTAATTTTCGAATCAATCGGCCAATTGTTTCAGTTGTATTTGTATATTTTCACATGACCTGTGTGCAAAAAAAAAATCTTATTGTGTAAAGTAACTAATACCTTACTAACAAATAATTGTAGTGAAGTTAAAAGAACAACATTTCCCTCTGAGGTGTAGTGGAGTAGAAATTAAAAAGTACCTCCATCTTGTACTTAGGTGAATGTACTTAGATTCCACCTCTGAGCATTGAGCATGCAAAATGCAACACTTCACCCATCTACAGAGACCACTCAGCTGTGTTTGTGCAACGGAGACAATCAGAGCAACTACAGTGACTTGAGACATGCATTTTTGGGTGTACTGTATGTATCTGGTTGACATGCCCAAGACTTCAGCCCTGCATCTGGGTGTCCGTGCAACCTGCTCCTGCTGTGCTCACATGATCTGCTACACTACACACTGTCTAAAAGCATTGACTAGAAAGATCTAAGACTGGTTCCATGACAGCAGAACCTCCCACCTAGCTCCTAACGGTCCCTGCTACAGTCACTGTATGTATAAGCCTCTTCATGAACTCAAAGCAGCCAGACACACTGCATGACAGCTCCGGCCACAAAACTCTTCTTCTAAGTCAAAGTCTTTTCCTCCTGAAACCACATGAAGGGGCAAAGCGGGAGTGGAACACATGATGTAGGACTAATCCCTGCCATGTACAACAGCCCCACCGCAGGCGCCGAACACGTGCATCTGTACAGCCAAGGCTAGATGCGAGCTTCACTGAACCACTGGCACCTACTGCTGGTCATGTGCCACTCAACTCGCTCAGCAGGGGATGGCTCTGTCTGGTGAGAGTGTGTTTGCGCATATGTGGGTTTGGCAAGGTGGGCAAAGTATGAAGAAATGTGTACTGTGGTTGTGTCAGCAGTAGGCATGGGTCCCAATGGCCAGCTCCAAGTTGGTAAGGTACTTGTCTTCCTTTTCCATCACACAAACTACTTAAAAAGATCGGATGAGGGATTTGGAACTGGATTCAGACTTGATGACATGCTAATGAACCCCATCCCTTGTCAGTGGATAAGAATTAATCCAGTTTGGGATAAGATAAATATTCCATGGAGAGGTGGGTAAAATATTGTAGACAGACAATCATTCCCACTCACATGCACACCTTGAGGCAATTTAGAGTCTCCAATTAACCTAACCTGCATGTCTTGAGAGTTTGGATGGAAACTGGAGCACCCAGACTGCAAACTTCACAAAGACCGGCTGCATCAGGCCAAAGAATCAGAATAAGCCACAACCAGTCAGAGTGCCTGCTTGTAATTAACACTGCAACACATATGATAAGTTTGTGGGGTCTTTTGCGCTCACCTAAAGGGAAGTGCAGTTCTTTGTGTGCTAAAACTTAGTGCGGTAAAACATACACTTTTACTGGCTATATCTCCAAAGGAAAATGGAGGGATTACTTGATTAAAAAGCATTAGAATACACAGCGAAAAATGTCCATCACAGTTTCCAAGGTGACAGATTCAAACGTCTGGTTTTGTGTGAACACGAGTCTAAAACCCCGGCGTATTCGATTTACTACAATGATCAGCCGCAAATTCTCACACTGTAGTGGTTGGACCCATAAAATGTAAGGGCTGTTTGTTTAAAAATGGACTGAAAAAAATAACTAACAAATTATTTATCACCTAACTAATGCACACTATTAGAGACACAAAAATCACACATTCCATATTGTCCTCCAGATGGGAACAAACTCACTAGTCCATGCAAAGTTAAATTTTTTTTAATCCATTTTCTATTTATTTAGGGGGACTGTGCAATACTGGCTTAAGATAACAGGGATGGAATCAGTTATGTCAATCTGCAAATATGTGTGCTGAATTGTTTATTGTTGTCTGAATTGTACACTGTTGTCACACAATGTTTTAAATGTTTGTTTTTATCTGCAACAGCGTGCACTTGTGCCCAAGACAAATTTCCTTCGGGACAATAAAGTTGATCTGATTTGATTTGAAACCACTCCCTGAAAATAAAACAAATAGAAATTGGGGCTTATTATGCAAAACACAAGGCCACAAAAGAGATTACCTTCAATTTTGCCCTGTGATCATGTCATACTGGGTCTTGGAAAAAGTGAGCTGAACAACCTGAACTCTGTCAACACAAATATTGTACATATAGAATAAAAAATTTGGAAATGTAAGCATTTTAGTTGAGAAGAATAAATATATGTACAATATGTATAGGTGAAGAGCAAACTGTAAACGTCTTTATCCAGCCAAAACCTTGACTTCCTGATGACTTACTAAAATGTGTTTTCTATCTTTTCTTCTGTTCTTTACTTCTCTTGTCTAATGTTGTCCTTCAATGATGATGTATATAGGGCTGCAACTAATGATTATTTTCATTGTTGACTAATCTGTCGATTATTTCTTCGATTAGTCGACTAATCATTTTATCAAAAAATGTGTTAAAATGTTGAAAAATGTCAGGCTGTCTCTCCCAAACCCCAAAATGATGTCATCGAATATCTTGTTTCGTACTCACGCCAAAGGGTTTTAGTTCACCGTCGTGGGAGAGTGTGTAAAGCTGCCAATATCTGAACAGAAGAAGCTGCGATAAGAGTATTTTGGGTACTTTCATAGCACTTTTCTATGAAAAATGACTCAAACCGATTAATCGACTACTAAAATAGTCACTGATTATTTTAATAGTCGATTAGTCACAGATTAGT
Source organism: Epinephelus fuscoguttatus (assembly GCF_011397635.1). NCBI lineage: Eukaryota > Metazoa > Chordata > Actinopteri > Perciformes > Serranidae > Epinephelus > Epinephelus fuscoguttatus. Next base: position 40,491,605 of record NC_064761.1, read on the forward strand.
CGACTAATCGTTGCAGCCCTAGATGTATATTCATATTTTCTTGACAGTAAAACTTGTCTTCTCCTTTTAATGGGTCACATTTAAAGTAAAATGATTGGTATTTATAAAAGTACTTCCCATCCAGCTCTCTCAGGAAGGTGATTATAACAAGTATGTGTGTGCATAAACACCAATTAATCAAAAACAAAATGGCTGTTGCTATAAATCAACTCTGGTAAAAACAGAAGCACTCACTGGGACTGTGCGAGGCAGCCGGGGGCCAGGGTGGTCTGGGAGTGAGGTGTCCGCTGCAGACTTGTGAGCTCCAGCATGTCCACCTGTACATCTGTCACATGACCAGGTAAAGGTTTGAGCACAGTCAGGATCTTCTCCACTAGGTTGTCGCCATGGTGACCAACAGCTCCTGAGAACCACAAATGAAATTTTCAGTGACAAATCAACATCAATGATAATACCACAAAGAATAACAGATAGGGATATGCAGAATGTTATGATGTAATATGGTCACCTGTAAGGTCCATTGTTCGGTCCACAAAAATGATGGATGCTTTATTTGGGGCTGTCTTCCTTCGGTTTTTTGCTTGAGGGTGATTGGCCAGTTCCCCTGCTATGATGCGGCTCATGGGACCCACAGCAAAACTCTCCTCCCTGGTGCCTGTAGCTTCAAACACTGAGTTTAACGCGGAAGCCAAGGATTTGATTTCAAACTGCAGCTCAGTGGGGAGAGAGTGCATGTCTATGTCAGCCAGGCTCCCAAATCTCTTCTTCTCTGGTCGTTTTACATTTATTGCCTCCAGATCAGGTGAGAGCAGGGGGAACAAGTGTGCAAACGTGGGTGTGACGAGCAGCTGCTGTGAAACAGGGGCGAAGACCACTGGCGCGTGCATGACTTCAGCCGTGTAGTTCATGTTTCCCATCCACTCGCACAGCTTCTCTTCAAACTGCTCAAACACAGGGCTCCCCTCCATGTCTGTGGTGACGTTGTTGGCGAGCAGGTGCACGGAGTGAGCAACGGTGGTGAAGACAACACAATACTGGAAGTGACTGAGGGATATGATGTCTTTGATGATGTCCACTGTTCTGCCCTTCAACAGAGTGCTCACCACGAACACGGCTTTGGGTTCATTCACACCACAGGCTTCAAAGCTGGAAAACTCCTTTACATTTCGGGCTCCAGCCTCCAGTAGGAGAGCAGCACCTCCGCACCAGTGGAGAGCCTCTGCACACTTGTCATCCATGAAAACAACAGCTTTCTTTACCTTCGACAACACCTTGTCCCACATCTGGACCGGGAAGCGCGTAAAATCCTCTGTCGTCAGCATTTTGCTAATTATAACTGTTAGCTAAATGTAACGGTATCACAGAGGCATCAGAAGTGACAGCTGAAGTAGCTCCAACAAAACAAACACACGAGTCTCTTGAAGGTGACGTGGCAATCGCGCGTCGCAGCATAATAACGTCATCGAAGCGTTGACTCGTTGCTATGGCAATAAGCAGCAACCGGAGAGCGACTTACAGGAAGTGCTGCTGAAGTGTTAATGTTATATTTCATGTTAAAATGATTATTGTCGATGTCAGCAAATGAAATATATATCTGTCTGTAAAATGTTCTCTTATATTTGAAATATTAAACGTAAACAAAAGCAAAAAACAAAACAAAAAAAAACGTGAGAATGTTTCAGTTATTGATTAATTCAGTATTATTGCAGGCTCCAGAATTCACTGCTGTTACCAGCGACGCCATTTTTATCCCTGAAAAGAAAAAAGAAAATGAATTTAGTTTCTGACCAATGACAAGGCTGGCTTCATGAACCACGAGCTGTCACTTGCCTTAATTGTCTCCATGGAAACGCACTGTCAATTTAACTGACATGGACAGCAGGATCACACAGGACCCCGTCTTTGAAGATGTTTACAACTAATAATATCTACATTTTTAAATTCTGGTGCATATTTGTTTAAATCTAGGTTTTTAGGCGACATTAGAATTAAAATGTATTCATCGGACTCGGACTCCCCAGCTGTCTGTGACGAGGATGAAGAGGGAAAACTTTATCAATGTAAGTGTTAACAGGCCAACCGTTAATGCACGTTAATGTATTGTTCCCAACACACAAGTGCATTTAGGCTACTTAAGTACTGTAGGCCTACTTAGCCCAAGTAAATGTATGAGGTACTTGAAGCCAATAAGATATTCTGAAATTAGCCATTCTGCAAAATTAGTACTTTTACCTTTGGTATTTTAAGTATATTTTTGATGCTAATACTTTTGTACTTCTCTACAAGGACGAAAAGGGAAAACTTTATCAGTGTAAGTGTACACAGGCCAACCGTTAATGCACGTTAATATATTGTTCTCTACATGTCCAGCATAAACACCACTATGAATAACTATTGGTGGAATGTAACTAAGTACATTTACTTAAGTACTATAGGCCTACTTAGCCTTAGCCCATGTAAATTTATGAGGTACTTGAAGCCTACTTTACTTAAGTGTTTACCTTTTTCTGCAACTTTATAATCCGTTTTTGGGAGTACATGTAATTAAATTACAATATGTGAATGTAATTATAATCAATTCCTTTCAGTCAAAAGTGTAGTGTGTAACATTCCTTCTGTTAATTTGCATCCTCTTTTGGCATAGCCTATTTCTGTATATTTTCAGCTTTATTGCCCAGTTTAGAACATTTAATAGAAAAGTAATCAAATATAATAAATTACATTGCTTTGATGAAGTAGCCTAATTAAAAGAGATATTTATTACATTTGTAACAGAGTAACTGCTAATCTGTAACGTATTACATTTAAAAAGTAACCTTCCCAACACTGTTTATACTTATTTACAGTTTCAGAGAGCAACAGCTTTGGTCTTTTTTTGTTTCCTGTCATCTACCCAAGGAAACCGTAATATAAAATATCTACTTTATAGTTTATTTGTCATGTGCTGCATTAACAAACATCCAACAGGATGATATTGATAAAGTAATAATATTATTATGGATTAAGCTACTGAACAGTGTATAGGCTAACAAAGCTTAGTCAGCTCCACCTTTACCAGCTGTAACATTAAAGTGATGAACACATTAATGCATTAATAATTATAATCCAATAAAAAAATAAGTACTTTTACCTTTGGAACTTTAAGTATATTTTGATGCTAATACTGTTGTACTTTTACCAAGTGTGAGACTTTAGCTTGTAATGGAGTATTTTTACACTGCAGCATTGCTACTTGTGTGATCCGGAAAACTTCCACAGCTGTGTATCATATCTGATGGCTGTTATACTTGCCACAGGTGACCAGATTAATGTAGCACACCTTTGTTAAAGTGTCAAATCAGGCCACAAACTTTGTTTTAAATTTGTCATGTATGTGTGTGTTTCAGTGGTTTTTGAATTGGGCACCAGTAATAACGAGGATGAGGGAAAGGAGGAGGTTCAAATCCCATCCAGGTGTGTATTCTCTGTCATACTGAGGCATATGGCCCTGCTGTATTTATTACCATGCTAGTGACCCTTTTAATTTTAATGTGAGCGCCATTCAAAAGCAATGCTATGGGCATAACGCTACATTTAAATACAACCACGATGAGAAAGTGATCATATAACACAGTCGGCTATATGAGGCCGTTATTACAGTTATTTTTCCTCGCTCACTTAATCTTCCAGTGTCTCCCTGAACCTGAACTGTGCTGCTCATTTCCAATTAGAGCCAATTGCATTACAGTAATGAAGCATTCAGATATAATACACTTTTCACAGTGCAATAATGACAGTGATCATTATAGTTGCACAATACATGTGTGACATTTATGCTGCATGAAATGTGCAGCCAGTTATGTGCGACATTAAGGAGTATTTGATGCTCATTATTGGGAGCTAGGAAATGTAAGTGAACAATATCTGCGGTCTGCACTCTCCAGCCTCTTTACCTCAGAGTAAATGTAACATAACCTGGCAATTACATCATGTTACTGTAACATACAAAGCTTCGACAATAATCTTGTTTTTTTTGTGTGTGAGTTCAGTCTTTATTGAATTTGTCACTTAAATATTCAAAAGATAAGTTAATCGACAACCCTTGTACAGCATCTTTCTAGTCTTCTGACCACCCAAAGCACTCTTACACTACATGCCACATTCACCCATTCACACACACATTCACACACACTGGTAGCTAAGGGCATCATACATGGTGCCACTTGCTGCTCAGTAACCATTTGCACACACTCACACATTGCTTGAGCAGTCATTGGGAGCAACTGGGAGTCATGAAAGATATTTCGAAATGTGGGCTGGAGGAGCCAGGGGTCAAACCACCGACCTTTATATTGCTGGATGACTCACTCGACCTCTGAGCCACAGCCACCCCCATTTGTCTAAGTTTTTGGTTCATTTAAAGCCCCAATACCTGAGGGTTAGAATGACCACCTTCAAGAATCCCAACAAAATTTAGGCATGAACTAAGCCATCTCTCAATACGAAGTAGAAGGTGTTTTTAAGGTGTGCCTCTTTTCAGACGGCTTTATCCTGTTTGCTTTTGTGCCATTCAGTAACTGGCTGTACTGGCTTTTTTTCTTTTTTTATAATAACATAATATCATTCTCTAAAGAATCTGTGAAAGTGGGCACTTAGCCTGTAACTGGTCCTGACAAGAGCAGTCTGAGTGAAGCACTCAGCTAAAAATAGCAGCACTCACTGTTGAATTTTATCCCCAGCTCTTATTCCTATCTACTGTGCACATTATTTTGTATTTTTGTCACAGCACCTGTCAAATAATCTGTGTTATAATATGCAAGTTGATATTATTATTATTATTATTTCCGTGTGTTTCTTTTGTTTTATGAAGTAATTTTAAAGCTGTCCAGGATGATGAAGACAGGGACAATGACTGTGTTGATGAAGGCAGTGATTTTTGTGTAACTGTGCAGCCGTGCATATGAGAGTGTAACTGTTTGCTTTCCATCTTCTGACAAAATAATGTTACATTTTTCAGCCTTTTATTGTGTTTGCTTGCCTGTTGGGCATAATATGAATGTGCATCATTTGTCAGGAACCCACTTCTGTCAAAATGTAGCTTTGAGATATTTTCATTGTTATTTTTTTGTGATATATTAGTCTTGTATGCAGAGGTGCCATTTGAAATTAGGTTATCAGCGCTCCACCCAGACAATAGTGTTTCACAGTGTTCAAGTTAATGTCATGATGATGGAGATAACCGTGATGATAATGTGCGTTCCCCTTGTTTTCTTGCAGCTCCGAGAACTCACCTGAGTATCAGGAAACTGATGATGAAAGGATGTATGCAGTTGGTAAGTAGGGTAGAACCTTTTAGGGATGGCTCAGAGAACAAGGTGACACAACATAATATAAGTACGACAGGAAAAATTATTTTGTAATTCATTAATTAAACGTAAAACCTTTAAAGGTAGGGTCTGGAGGATTTTCCAGTTGCTGTTTGTAAACACACATTCAAATTTGGCCCCTCCTATCAGGCTCAACTCTCCCGGGTGTACGGAGCCTGGAGGTACAGAAGAAGGCTTCACAGAAGAGGTTCAGGCAAGGCTCGCGCTGGTGCATGCTCGGACACGCTCGGGCACAGCACCTGCGCTCTCTCATTGGCTGGGGAAATCTCCGCCCAGAAGCGGTCCAAGCTCACAAAAACATCAAAATACAGTTAAAGGACAGGAGCTCTGCAAACAGAGTCACCACCACACATGAGTAGAAGCCCATAGGTGATGATTAAGCAGGATTTCATTTGTATATGTCTATATTTTGTTTTGTTTGAAAATCCTCCAGATCCTACTTTTAAGCATTCACAAATGCATAGTTCGTACTTTTTCCTGTTGTTAAAAAACAGGTCACATGTAGCCTCCTCATAATACAGCCAGATTTCATGAAACACAAAATCTGCCTATGCCTATCACTGTCATCATTAGCTGACCTCTTCACTGAGACTACTGGCTTCATTATTGCACATCACCTCAGTTTAGTGATTCCTCGATGTTTTAAGAGTCTCCAGCTGCCTTATTAAAAACATATAAATGATAATCTTCTACATTAAAAAGGGTAGGCCAAGCTTCGATATTTTTCAGCCTAAAAGTGACTAATGGGAACAACAGTTTTTGAGACTGGTCCAGTATTGAGTGAGAGCACTGCAGCCAGAGTGACGAAACAGCTACAGTGTAACCACTCGGGGCATTTGTGCACCTTCAATTTACGTCCTCTAAAGGTGCTCAGATCAATATTCTAAGTGTCTGACAACCTTATAGAGATCTCTACAGAGATAGACCTTTTAGTCAAAGAGTGAATTAATTTTTCCTTAACCCTTTGAAACCTGTAGCAACATCCCTTGTCTTGTGCTGCTTGTAGACGCCTTTCACAAGTATTTAAACCTTTGAACCTTGAGCACATTGGTGCGGTTTCTTTCAGAAACATGGGGAACAAAAGGCAATGAGCAACTTGGTAAAAAAAATGTCCCACAAATTGAAAAAAAACAAAACAAAACAAAACAAAAAAATTAATAGATTTTGAAAATTATTTTTAAAAAAAAACTAAAAAAATACAAGGGAAAACAAAAAAAATAGGGAAAAACTATATTAGTAATCAATATTATTATTACATGTTAAAATTATGTTGCAGAATAATTGTAGTTTTAATGATATTTTAGATCTTTTAATTATTTTTTTATTATATTTTTTTCTGAATTATTATATTTTTTAATATTTTTGTACAATTCATTATTATTTATTTATTTATTTATTTATTTTATCTTTATGGGTCATTTCTTTGTATGTTTGTTTTTAACTGTCTTTCTTTTTTAACCCTAATTTTCTTATTTTTAATTTTCTCTTTTTACTAATTTCTTGCTAATTTTTTTGGGTCATTTCCTCTTTCATTGTTCACTGCCTTCTTCCCATGCTTTTAAAAGAAATCAAGCCAATTTGCTCAGGTTTCAAAGGGTTAACCAGAAGCAGCCCTGAAATAGCTGTAACCAAACCGACCAGAGTCCAATTAAATAAACGTTAATTTAAGCGTGTATAGAGCCAGCATGTTCTCACATCTAACTGGGTGAGTATAGGGTTTAGTTCAACCAAACTAGAGTTGATGATTGTTGGAACAGTGGAAAGATGAACCAAGACTGATTTTGTGAGTTTTATTTTGTTTCAGTCGACTTTGAATTTAGTGTGTTTTCTGATTAAAAAATACTGTTTTTTAAATGGAGTCTGGTGGGTTTGGTGTTTGCAAATTTTGTCTGTGTCTGGTTAAAGAAAAAGGATCTTGCTCTTTAACAAAAAGGTCTGTCTCATGTTGTCAAGTGCCATCCTTGATGTGGCAAAACAAGCGCTTTTAGTGGATGTACAGTGATGGTGCACAATTGCCCATTAACGTTATATTGCAGCTTGTTTTGGTGCTGCCAGCTGCAGAGCTCTTGCTCAATACTGGACCAGTCTCAAAAATTGTTGTTCCCATTAGTCACTTAGACGCAAGACATGGGGAAATAGGGTACCAAAGATAACCTTTAAAGTCCTTGGCAGTTACACTTGTCACGTTTATGAGTTGTCTGTTTCAGGCAGCTCTAATCCTGTCGAATGTTCAACGGTTGATAATACATATGGACTTGACACTGATGCATTGGACAATAACCAAGCAGTCCCAGTACGGAAGGAAAAGCCATGGAGGAAACCTGGTAAGCAGTGGATTTACAGCCAGTAGATGTTGGTGATTCATTCCATTGTGCTCTCTCTAAGTAAACTCACTCACTGTGATTCAGTAATTATATGCAGGCTTGTTTGTGACTAATGTGTTTTGTTTTTAGGTGCTGACATCACAGATTACTTTAACTATGGTTTTGATGAAGAAAGCTGGAATGCCTACTGCAAGAAACACGCCAAAGCCCGAGCAGCAAGGAAAAAAATGTACACTAAAATCAAGGTAAGACAAGATATTACTGATGTGATTTAATCAACAGACTTCTTTTGTGAGGAGGGAGAACATGATCTGAAAACAAGAATCACAACAGATACTATTGCTCCTCATTTAAACTGAAGTAGAAATTAAAGTAGATTAGAGAGCAGATGAGTGTAAAGTTGTTGTTATTCCACTCAGGTCCAGGAGAGGCAGACTGGATATGAAGAAGAGTCCTGTCCTCATTCTCTCCCAGGCAGCTCACCTATACTATCCTCGAGGTTAGTAACACGTCTTCTACCTACTGTCAATGCCTGTGTCCTCAGTGCCTCCTCCTCTATAACCCTGAGCTCAGAGCCTGGAGAGGCTGGCAGCTGGTTGTTTCTGTTTGTGACACAACAACTATCAGCCTGGTGCCATCTGTTTCCTCTGATCCTAAGATGGGCTCAGCATATTAGGGTTGTATTGGCAAGGGATCCCAAAGTGTTGAGGTAAACAGAGACTAATGTTCATCTGTTTAAGCCTGAAGTGAAATTTCGTGGAAGGTATGTAGAGACACACAATACTATCAGGGGATTTGTCCAAATAGTGGATTTAGAACTTTATAATGTTAAATATTTGACAAGTTTTTCTCAGTCTTTGAGACCCTCTTTTGCTTTTATTTTACTTATTTTATTTTATATATTTATTTTACATGTATTCATTTTGGGTCTTTTTCTGTCAACAATAGTTTGCCTCCCCTTTGCACTCACAATGATGGAGAGCAAATAAATACTTTCACTCCAGTACAGTTACTTGAGTACTTCCATTTAATGCTACTTCATACAGGAAAATATTGCACTTTTCGCCCCACTTATCTCACAGCTGTATTCACTTGTTATAATTAACTAATAATGTACTGTGTATTGTTGTTGTAGATTCGAATCTAAATTCAAATTAGTATAACTTAGATCAGCTGCAACATGAAAATACTGCTCACATGTTGGCGCATCAGTGATACTGATCCACACAATGAGCTTGTATGAGGTGAGCCAAATTCAATCAGCGCTGATTGCCTTTCAATGCATGACGGTTAGATTTGTGCAGCTTGAACCCATCTTGCTCAGACGTCATGCGCAAGTGAACAAAAATAACCTCACAAGATCGAGGTGGCCGCAGTTTTTAGAGTGAGGTGTGGCAATAGCTCTCCACCAACTGCAGGACCCAGGGCACAATGCTACATGCCTGGCTCTCACCTGATCTACCAGCTGATTGGTTTAGATGTTGACTCAATAATATGATGTTTTATAAAACTTTTTTCTTTCATATGAAGAGATTTTTTTGTCTGATTTTAGAAAGTAGAAAGTATAGACCACCTGTGAAGCATGTTAATAGGCTACTCTGATAATCTGATAATAAACTGGAGACTGCAAACAAACTGATAAATGGGTTATATAACATTTTAATGAATCACAATCAGATCTAACAGAATGTGATTGTTTCCCTGACTTCCTGTACAGACTGAGGGCTGCTGGAAACTGTTTGACTTGACCACGGCTATTTGTCATGCCCCCTGCTGCTGCAGACTGCTCTCAACCACTTTCCAGGCCAGGCGCAGTTCAGCTTGAACGTGCCTATTAGAACATTCTGACAGGGGTTATTCTTCTGTCTAATGAGCACTTTTACTTTTGATACTCGTAATGTAATACTTCTGTACTTTTTCTTACGTAAGAAAAAAAATTAATGCAGCACTTTTACTTGGAAGTGTGTTTGTTGTATTTCTACTTTTACACAAGTTAAACAGCCTAATACTTAATGAATACAACTTTGAATTCATTTACATACATTGGAATAATTACACATCTTTAATGTGAGAGAACAATAGTAATATAGTAACAGAAAAAACTATCCCATCTACATTAAATGGGTCAGCTTGTGTAATTGCTCTGTTCCTTTGTGCTGTGTGTACAGTCCTCTTCACATTAGCTTTTAAGGGGAAGTTTTGAGCACCAGCGCTGGCTGAAGCCTGTGGGAGACATGGTCGTTAGCCTGGGCCCATGGTGCTTTACAGCCCAGTTACAGCCTCCCATCTTTTATGTATACACTCATGAGCAGCAGATACTTGTCATGTTAGTAAACAGCATCCAGTCCCAGCACACACTGTACATTTATTTATGGACTAGGTGCTGCGTGCCTTTTTGCTCATACACAACAGCATCTTGTCCCTAACTCCCTCCAGTTTAGTTGAATGGCTGTCAAGGATGCTTACTGGCAGGACTGGCCACTTAATTAAAGATTTGTCCCTGCCTTGATGATGTTCTCCTCCGTTGGCAAGGTTGCCCCTCAGGGGAGGTCATGTGGATCTGAGCGCAGTGTGGCGTCATGTCATTTCCCTTTGTCTGAGTGACAGAGCTGGACCGCAGGGGGAACCAGGAAGTCGTAATGTAGCATGCCAGAGACAAATACACACACTCTATTATGTAGTGGATGATGTGTTCAATGAGGCTTTGATACAGCAGACGTCTCATTCTCTCAGAGTCTCAAAATGTGATGCTTGCTGATGGGAGCTCTTGTATTTGTTGATCTGTGTGTGATGTTCTCAACTGATACTGCCTACCATGCGATATAGCTTTCCTTTGAGATGTGAGAGGGATTCAGTCACAGTTTTTCCCCTATTTTGAATTAATGTTGTATCAGAATGGGAAAGAAAGTGTGTGTTCTCTCTTTCCCTACAAAGATATGTGTTGAAATTTTTATTTGGTGCATATTTCAAAGCTGAAGCGAGCAGAAGAGACATTAAGGAGCTCCAAGCACTTCCCTATTGAGCTGCCATTAGATGTAGTTGTTATTCCTTCTTTCTGTATGTTTTTCCTGTTCTTGATTAAGTCCTAGTGACAGAAAGGGGTTAGTGTCCCATCTGTGTGTGTGTATGTGTGTTTGTGAGTGTGTGTGTGTGCCCTTGTGTGTGTGTGTTCGATGGGGGTGGGGGTTGGGGTTTAGGACTGTAAAGGTCTGTTTTGTGAAGAAGGCGAGATGACCCAGATAAGGAGGTTTAATGCGTTAATGGACCTGCAGTGGGTTGTAGTAGGGACATGGAGAGTGAGATTACGATGATGTCCTGTTTTTAATTTGTTATGTAAGTGTACGTCAAAAGGTGAATATGAAAGAGGACGTATCTTAAGAAAGGCTCGCCTGCTATTTTTAGCACTGCATCAAAATGTTGCATGAATGTGATGTCGCGTGTTCATCATGTGACCTGATCAGCAGTGAGTCAAGAGCTACCCTTGATGTGATTGGAGGACGACCTGGATCCAGAGGCAGAGTGGAAGGGATCCAATGTTTCAGTGATGAAGAAAACATTTCTCAGGTAGTGTATTGAAAAGCAAAGACACAGAAAGTTGCTTTTCTTGCATGCCTCCTGTGAGAAAGAATCCAAAAACTGTATTAGAACATCTTTTTACAACCCTCACACAACTTATGCAATGTATTCCAAGTCTCATTTATCCATGTTTAGTGAGGTAAAATTAATGTTTTTGTTGATGGGGTCTGGCTTTGAAAAGCACATATATAAGTTTTCTTTACTAATTCAGTGTAACAAAGGGCGATTAATTGATATACAAATGGCCATTTGGAGGGGAAAGTATTCCTTTAATATCTGTGTTTACATTGCAGGTGATTACTGAGATGTCATCCGAGGAGGATTTATCCACTTCTCATCATCTGCCCTCTTCATCCAACTTCAGTTCTCCCTTTGCATATACCCCTCCACCACGTAAGTTACCCTGTCACTGGGAAAAAGAAACACGCTTACTTATATATATCCACATAATCCCTCAACTGAATAGGCAGACACCCTTGCATATCGCCTTTTCACATCTGATGCTGTGATAATGACCAGATGAGTTGTCTTTTAAGAAGCTGGAGGAGTCCATTTAAGTGAAACATGGAGATTTCAGGTGGAAAGGGCCCCGTTAGAACTCCCTGTGGGCCGCATCACGCATCATGCAGCTGCACAAATGACTAATGGCGATCTGAACATGTGTGTTTGTGAGGCTGCAGCACGTGTCATAATAAATAATCCTGTGGAGTTGAAGGACAGAGGTGAACAGTGTGTGCATGTGTGTGCGTGTATGCATGTGAAGGCATTGTATGGATGTATGTCTTCCTGCAGGCAGGTGTCCGTAGTGCCATCCAAGTGCTGTCAGTCTTTGGACTTCCTCTCGGTCTTTGTAGTGAATTACATTGAAATCCAGGAAGCACACAGCTGAGCCATGCCATATCTCCATCTTCAAAGGTTCCAAAATAGATGTGCCGGTTTAGACCCCCTTCTTACCCCTCACACACCCTCTGTGAGCCCCATACTGCCTGGTGAACCCGTGCCAGAGCTGCTAACACAACCAAAATATCAAACATCCTGCCGACTGCAGCTTTAAACAGTCAACTCTGGCTTTGAAGTGTATTTGCGTAGCTTTTATCTAGGCCACTCCCCTTTCTTTAACTTATAGGCCCGGCCTGCTTTTGTGATGCAAATGTGTAACATGATAAAAATAGCCCCCCGGTAAAAAAAAAAAAAAAAAAAAAAAAAAAAAGTGCAGGGTTAGCATATTGTGACAGGAGAAATGTGCTGAACAGACCAACTGTTGGGAATAGGGCAGCGGGAAAGAAGGAGTTGGTTTTTCTTTTCTTTAATTTTTTGTTTGTCTTTTCATTCAGGTCACATTAAATGCCAAGTGTGTTTGATAGGTACAGATTTTGGAGTGGAACTGTGTCATTGCAGGGTTATTCTTGTGTCATCTATCAGTGCAGCACAGCGCACAGCCAAGGTGAGGCTGATTGCTGCTCTGCGCTGCAGTTAATGCTTTCTGCAGCCGGTTAGTGGGTCACTACAGTCAGTGTAGCATAACAGCTTGTATGTGAGGGTCCTTCCATTTGGCACTGATACTTTGACTGAAGATCACTGCGGAGCAAACATATAGTTCTTTCTATCTTGACCATTCCATTACCAGATGCCCTCAGATCATGATTATTGATGAGCAAGACTGACCTCTATAGCTTTTTTCCATTTGAATCAAAACGAGGAATACTATCACCCACATAATATGTCAAAATACCAATAAGATTTAGGCTTTGTCATCACTGCCAAGACAACAATTACATCAAAAGTTTGTACCCAGTATTGATTTTAAGGTTTGCTTTTTTTTCTGGAAGCTTTCGACCAGCAGCTAATGGCACTTCACAGGCAGCACAAAGGGCAAAGACAGGACGCTGTCACTGCATGTGGAATTGTGCACATCTGTCCATGCATGCAGACTGCCTCGTCCCAGAGTGCGGCAGACAGTAGCCTTTACCTAAGCAAAGAAAACGACAGACCTTTGCTGTAGTGCAGAACGGCAGCATGTGGTTCGATGTGAAATATCAACTCCATCTAAAAGCCTCCAGCCTGTAGCTCTGTGAAACATTAGCATGAGAGAGAAAGCCACGCAAGCACAATCGAGCGGCAATTAGCCCTCAGCCATTAGCTCTCTCATATGCTGCCAAGCGTGGAACTCCAGCCCTCATCAAACACTCACTTGAGAACACCACAGGTAGAAACAATTACTCACTCACGCTAACATCGATGGCATGTGTGTGGACGTGCTGGTGTTTACTGTAAGTGCATGTGTGTGTATGCAGCACACACTACACAGCACAATTACTGTGGGAAGATGGCCCAGTTTTAAGCACTTTTAATACAAAGTTCTAGAATTTTCTACACTTATCGATTTGACAGACTCTTAGTGTTTTCTCATGCAGTGACTTTATTTGTTGTAAGGACTCTTTATCGTGGGTGTGTGTTTGCATGCAGCACACAGTATTATCTTTTGCTTGTTTTCTGAAAGATACTGTGCGTAATTTTCAGAAAATCCTTGTCATCAGGAGGATTAAGTGGGATGTACTGGCAGAAATGGAATGTAATATAATAAGTATGCTTTCTTTAGTGTTTAATTACCTGAAAATAAGAATTGTTATGTTTTTGTTAGCTTAGAATGAGACGGTTTTATCTACATAGGTAGCTGGTCCTCGTCCACTGAGACTGTCAGTAGCTCAGAATGGACAAACCAAATACCGGCTCTAGACAGGGCCTTCTGCGTTGTTGTGTCAGCCACTGTAGTAAGAAGTCCTTCTGTGATAAGTAGTATTAGGAAAACACAGATTTTGTGATGTGAAACTGCTTTATTCTTTTATTTATTTCTTAATTTTTTACGGGTTTAAATCATCAACTTACATGACGTGTGCATGCACAAAACAAAACATGATTGACCAGCATACTATTGATGTTTTAGGTCTGTTGTGATGCCCAAACCAAATGAAGGTGTCTTCAGTAATCAAATGCCCCGCCTATGTTGAGCCTAGTTTATTCCCAGTGTCAGTCAAATCCCCATCTGGCCAGGCAGGCTTCACTAGATAAAATGTTTGTTTGTGTGTGTGTGTGTGTGTGTGTGTGTGTGTGTGTGTGTGTGTGGTGACATAGAATTTCTTTTTTTTTTTTTTTTAAGATTATTTTTTTGGGCATTTTGCCTTTATTATACAGGACAGTGTGAAATGGGGAGACAGAGAGAGTGGGGGGACGACATGCAGCAAAGGGTTGCAAGCCAGAGTTGAATTTGCGACTGCTGCAGCAAGGCATCGCCTCTATACATGGGGCGTCTGCACTATCCACTAAGCTACCGACGCTCCGTGACATAGAATTTCTGTTTGACTCATAATGTGGTGGGTGCAAGTGTGGGTACCGGACTGTACTGGCAGATCTGCTCAGGTTCTGCACTTACAAATATCATAAAACAACATGATTGGCTGTACATCAGAAAATATAATGATCCTGTGGGTTTGTGGTGCAGAATAACAGAGCATAAATCATACCAATCATAATGTGTTATTTCAGCTAAACATGCAAGATCCCGAGAAGATCTTCCAGGCCAAGCAGATCTGGTTCCTACATAAGTCATTTGGCAGACTTCATTTCTTAGCTAACACTTGCTAGTGTTGCACACTGTTGCTGCTATAGGAGGCTGAAGAGAGGCAAAGCGCTCGGGAGTGTGTAAAAACGTCACATGCTTTGGACTTTACGTACGTTTTGCCCTATTTTGAAAAAGACAATATTGTCTGTTTACATGGCTAATGTAAATCAAATGCACAGGCTGTAAATCAATATTCCACTAATATTCTCATTTACATGCAGCTGTGCATACTCCAATTAACATGCCCTGACATGCTTTTTTTTCATGTCAAAATATGGAAAAGTAGAACAGCTGGAGACGCTTCTCATTTTGCAGTTTGCCTCTTTTTAAGTTACATTACAGTCCATTCACCGATTGGCAAAAAAGTGATTTATACATGTAAATTGTTACATGTAGTACCTTAAAAAGAAATGCCCTCAGCACTACACTCCAAGCCTTTCTCTCTCAGATTGATGGAAGTGCATGTGTATGTGTGTATGTGTGTGTGTGTGTCTTCCCTTGGGTGTCGAGGAGTGTGAAGTATCAAAGGCCTTGCTGGGTCAGTCTTCCATAGTGAGCAGTTCAGGCCCTCTCAACTCTGTGGGACTTGTGTTTGAAAGGGAAGGAAGATGTTCTACATTTCACCCACAAAGCAAGGGAGCCCTGTGCTTCTTTTTCATATTCAGGCTTGAACTTCCAACAGCTCTTATTATTCTTCCTCCTGTTTCAACCCTTTTTTTGTGTGTTCTGTATGTTGTTGAAAACTGCTTTGAGCCACTCTCACGTTAGGGGTCTCAATGGAAAAAAGAAGAGGATGGTATCCAGATGTGTGTGTGTGTTTTTGCCTTGGCTCTTCAAAGGAATCTCTATATGTGTGTGTGTACGCATTGTGAATGTGTACTCAGCCCAAGTGTGTGATTTAGATCTGCTTGTGTTGCTTGGTCACGTAAAATTTGAGCATTATTACAAGTGGGACCATTAACTGTGCACCCAAGCGTTTGACTCATTCTGTTTTATTGATGGAGGCAAAGGAAAGTAGGACTTGCCACATTTTGTTGCTCTGACATTTTGAGGCTGATCCAATTTCTCTACCTTAAAAGGAGTAGCACCATAAATTATTTGATTATGTTGTTGGTAATGGGGGGGTTGTTTTTGAAATTGTAGCTTGTGTTCCTGTTATTTGTTCCATTTATTAATGCTGACACATTCATCTTCCCACACTTTATGTGTCTTCCTAATACTTCCATAGACACCCAGCTGAGATTTTTGCTCAAATATTTCAAAATGTTACATTTAGAAGAACATACATTTGCATCTAGACCAGGTTGATTCAGCAGTTTTGCATAGATTCTAATGCATAATCAAAATAAATGTTTCCATGTTACCTTATAGGTTACACTTCAAGTAATTATGGCACACAGTATTAAGCAACATTGGCCACATAAAGGCAAATACCTCAGCATCATCGCCTATTGAACCCTGTCTCTGTATTATAGTCTTTTTGCTCAAAATTGTCTGCTGAATCTTTTCCTTAAATTGTGAAGCAAACTCATCTTAAACAAAGGCAGAAATCCGCTTAGCAAGCTTGAAAAGGTAGTAATGCAAAAGTAATGTTGTGTGTTGTTAATGGCTACTCTCTCCAGTTGAGCTGACGTGAAAATGACTGCATTGACTGGATAGACCAGGGGTCTGCAGCCTTTGCCATTAAAGAGCCATTTTTGACCAAAAATAATTTGAAAAAATCTGTGTGGAGCCGCAAAACATGTTTGAGCCTTATAATCAAGGTAACATAGCCTATTATGTCTGAATTAGCTTATACTTGTGGTCTAAATAAGCATTTGTTAATATGTTTTACCACAAGGTGGCCACTGTGCAGGGCACTATCTATGATTATTTGGTACTTAAATTTTGCAGAGCTGGCAGTGAGAGCAAACAAATCTGTCCACACACTATTACGTTCTCTATTTTATTCAATTTACTTTTTTGGATTTGGCATCCATAGCTAACCAGCCACTGCTATTGAGGTTCAGCAACATTTGGATTCATAGAATCAATTTCCATAGAATTATTTTCTCAAAGTCTCAAGGAGCCACTGGACAGGGGCTAAAGAGCCACGTGTGGCTCCGGAGCCACAGGTTGCCTACCCCTGGCATAGACTTTCACAAAAATAATTAAGCAATATCACACGAGAGGGAGTGATGTTATACTCCTGTATTGTCACGGCTGTGATTCAGTCATAGACAATCGCAGCCGTGACGATATACGAGTATAACATCACAAGCTCGAGTGTGATATTGCTTTTATACAATAGTTCAACAGTTAAATAAGCAAGGCTGATTAAGAAATGTTGAAAAATGAGGACAAAATAGATAATTTAAGCATTTTATTTGTCTTCCGCCAACAAAAATAGTTCCCTCTGGACTCCGCTGTCACCGTTGCTATGTAACGCAGACATGGTGCGCCAGGCACTTACTCTTTATACACATTTATCTGCATATTTCCATTAATTGTGCAGCCAGTGAAATAAGTCTCTGGTGACTGCATGGTGGACTGTCGCTTCACAGGCACAGCTGACTCTGCCTTCTGATCTGACAGTATGTTGTTTTTCTCCAAGTCATTGAGCTCCGCTGATGAAACACTGACAAACCTGGATGTGTGCTCAGATGGATTCAGCTTCTCCTCTCCCTCATCTTCCTCTGATGACCATTCATAGTTCAATTCAAAACTTATTTTAGGAAATAAATCCATATTTTTGGCTGTTTGACAGTGGATGAATTAATTAGCCTACAACACAACTGCTGACCTAACTGACACTAACCGTCAGTTTTGATTTGGTTGTTGATTGCAATCAGCTGTGAGGTGGAGTGATACATACACAGTGAAATAACCGTGATGTTGTACTCCAATATCGTCACGGTTTTACTGTCTCTCGACCAATCAGATTGCAGGGCCGGAACTAACTGTTGTATAATTCCCTTTAATCATCACATTTGACCATCTAGAAGTGTGTGGCGGTTTTATATCTGCAGACAACTCTGCCTGTATTCTTTTATTTTGCTGTTTCTGTGATGTTTCTGGGCGACAGCCTTTGGGCAGTTGTGTGGAGCCCCAGCCAATTACAGTGTGTAATTCCATGTTCACACATATTATCAATTTTTCCATGAAAGCCGGTGACATAAAGCTACAAACTGACACCTGACACTTGTTGCTGCAGACGGTCGTGATTTGCCACAAATTGAAGTTAAGCTGGCCTCAACTTTTCTCAGCGCACCAATGTTGTGGTGAAGTGTCAACCAATTATATGTTCTTGTTTTTAGCTGTGGTATTGTGTTTAGCTCAGTTAGCTGACACGATGCTAGGTGTCCCTACCTTACAGAGCACACAGAGATGCAATGGGGCAGTGAAATGTGATGTTCAAGTGGGGCTCAGACGTTGATCAAAAGCTTAGATATTTTTCTGACCAAATACAAACTTTAGATGATGTTCAGTTGAGGTGCTTTGTTTCAAGCCTGTGATGGCGTAACTATGTTAACGATGGCAACTCAGCCACTATGTGATAATGAGCTGGTCCCGCTGTTGCATTGTTGCTCATAGTGTGAACACAGCATAAGGGTGGGATGTAGCGATCAAGTGCCAGATCATTAGCGCACATCCAAGAGGAGCCGTAGAGCCGGGGAGGAGGGGCCAACTTTGTCATGTTTGCGGTTTGTAATGTGTTTACAAACCGCAACCGACAAATCCTACTCAGTTTGTTCATCTGATAGCACTCCTCACACATGATGATGGTTACACAGTAATTGATTAATGGTCTCTTTTCAAAGAACTTGAAGTGGTTATCTTAGTGGTTACATTAGGTTTACATTCACAAGTTGGGCGTAGTCAAGTACATTATTTGAAATCCTAAAATAATTTCATATAAAGTCATATTTCAACCCTCTCACTGTGAGGTATGTGACTCAATAGTCATGTCACTCTCTTCTTCTTTTGCACGCAGCTTTCCTTTACCGACCAGGAACCCCTGCTTCCTCCGCTTTTGCTTCTTCGAACAGGTGAGTCCATGAATTTGTCCTTTTTAATGTTTGGTACCACAGAAGTCTGTATGTAGTGGCTGCAGTATAGGAGCAGGAGAAACTGCAGGTGGGATGGAGATACTGTCAGGGAAACAGCACACTGATCTCTATTCAGGGAGGTTTGACTCAGGTGCAGGCACGGGTAAGAAACAAATTCAGCAAAAATTGTGGGAAGAAGAGAAAAACATTAGTCAGAGACTGGACTGGAGATCATTAATAAAAGGTGCATTAGTGCTGAAAATTTAAAACAGAATAATTGCTGTTGGAAGCAGTTTCCTAATTTCTGAGGCAGACCTAGTGGTTCTTATTTGACACCCAAGGACAACCTGTGTTTAGGTTTTTATGACATTACTGTTTTTCATTCTGAGCCGGATCAGTTTTATCATGTACAGCGTGCTGTGTTGCTGATCTTGCAGCTGGACCGATGGCCAAATAAGGTAGAAAGCAAGACAGCAACCTTGTTTGTGCCTGTTTATCAGTATCCAAAGCATCCCCCACTCCCCTCTTCCGATCCATGTCACAACCTGTCTGCAAACTCCCACATTCAGCTCTAATTTACACTACTTAGATCACAAGTGAGCCACGCTGTACCCCAGGTTTCCTGCATTTTCATACAAGGTCCTAAATGCAACACCACTTCAGTCTTGTTTGTTGCTAAGCTTGTTTCTCTTGGATGTTGTCTTTAGCCATCCTGTCTCATTCCATCTCTGGTTTGTCTGTCTCTCTAGCTTCCTGTCCCTTTATCTTTTTTCTCTCTTTTCTCAATCCTACTCTTTTCCTTTCTCCTAATTTGCTGCCCAAATTCACTCTGTGCTCTGTCCTAAAGGATGGTTTTTCTCACATCTCAGTCCATCTGCCAAATCCTCACATCCTTCAGGGACTTACTGTTCCTATGAACTCTGCCAGCCATCTCCCATACGCTTTATGAATCATTTCCTTTTTAACTTTTCACTAACACACATGTGTAGTGTCTACACAGATAGTCCCTGCCTCACTTTTGCTGCTCAGCCTTCTCCCTGGAGGTATTCCTGGCACGGTTTGGGCCCTGGCGTCCTATGCTGTGTGCAGGGCCAAGGGCCCATAGGGCTCCCAACATCCATATTTAGTATTTGAACAGGCGTTGTGCTAATTTCCCAATGATATGCCTTTATAGGGAGATTAGTGGTGTCATGCTGCTGCTGAACAGTCATGATTTTCAGTCTTTCAAATTCTCCCATTCAGTCTAAATATAATGTTTTTGCCGGATGAAAAGAAAAATTCAGTGCAGTGGGAAAAGCACTGTTGATCAAGTCAAACCAGAGAAAACACTAGAAGCTAGCATGCTGTTTAATCAAAACCCAACACAACTATACCTGATTTTCATAGAAAAAAGCTTTCCAGGAAAACAAGTGGCTTTTGTTGTGGCATAAACACAGGAAGTATTGATTGATCATCACTGGCAGAAGTTGGCAGGGATTCAAGGCAGTTTAAAATCTCTACTTGGACACGTTAACCATTTTTAGCGGTGGATTAGTTTTACACTATGTAACTGATTTGGCGAAGAGCTCCGGACACATAAGACGGGGATGGATCTGTTATTGTACTGCTGTTAGAAAGTGGCTTAGTCTGGGTGAGAACAACACACAAGCTAATAGGAAGCCTCTCATATTAGAGTCAGTCATGTCTGCAGTAAAAAATCATGGAATAACTAAAACAATGCCAGAAGCAGACATCCACTCACAGTCCAGTATGCCAGCACAATGTTGGAAACAGCAAACCAGAAACATATTGAAATTCAGCTGATTTTGATAACTCTCTTTTTGCAGGGTTATATCTGCTTGAAATGCTCCAAACTGAGCATTGTATAAATGTCAATTTGGATATATTTTGTCAGTAAAATAGCCAGGTAACATCTAGATCATGCCTCAAAGAATCAGTGTGTGTTTATCATATCAACCACCTTTAATTTAACATCTCATATCTGTTCTTTTACTCTCCTGTGATGCATTAACAGGGCCCGACTCCTCTCTGCTGCTGATGTGTCAAAACCATAATATGTATTACTGACCATTAAAGAAGTAGTGGTGCAGTTTAGATTAATTTAGAGTCATCATTGTTTATGTTGATGAAACACAGAGGCCACAAAGTGAGAGGTGTGAGCACTGAGTGAGTGCGAAGTGCTTTGACGAACCATTAAGCATACTGTTATTATCCTCCGGTTAGGGCCCTGCCAGCAGCCACATGCTCACTCAACCAGACTCACTC
Organism: Epinephelus fuscoguttatus; assembly: GCF_011397635.1. NCBI lineage: Eukaryota > Metazoa > Chordata > Actinopteri > Perciformes > Serranidae > Epinephelus > Epinephelus fuscoguttatus. The sequence goes on from NC_064761.1 coordinate 40,512,783, forward strand.
TTTCATTCACTCATCTTGTCTCCATTCACAAACAAGCCTCTCTCTGCATCTCTCTATGCTCTCTATGAGAGCAACATAAAAATTATAGAGAGAAAAAAATTGGCCAGGTCAGTGCTGACGTAGCACAGGGAATGATGGACCTGCTTACTACAGGGTTTATGGTGCAGTGTGTTTGGACTCACACCTGATGGGAAGCAGTCCCATTGGATGAGCTTCATACACACCTTCAGCACACTCGGAAGTTTTCAATTGGAAGCGGGTGTGGGTCCAGGCCACGTGGACGGTCGGAAGATCCAGAAAGTTTCAGTAATATGCCCTCCATCCGTTCCTCATGGGTTGGCAAGCTCACACTGCGCCTTGACAATGAGCCAGTCACTTCAAACACTGGGAAAACACAGCTGTGCATTTGTAAAAGTGCTTTGATCCACTTGATTTTTTCATTCATCGATTCATCTGTAAATTTGTTTGCTCGCTCTATTTCTTTTCACAATTTTCGGATGAATTACCGTATCAAGCTGAATGATAACAGGCAGTATACGCCTGCCAAGAACAGATATTTGATAAGGAGGTTGATAAATACTATAAAATGTTGACTGCAGATGTCACCACAAATAGAACAAACAGCATTTCACATAAACTGTGTGCTGCAGACCAGGGTGTGGAGTCTTGTAGAGAATTTATGTATGACTTGTGAATTTTTTTGTTTTCATTTTCAGTCAACACTCTAAAGGCTTTGATGAACCCTCAACTTCACAGCGCAGGTTATCATCAGGTACATGTCTATTTCTTTAAAAATCAGGAATGTGTGTTTGATGATAATGACCTCAGCCTACGTTCTGCACACGTTATGTCATGATGACTTTACGTACAACCCAATTGCGATTGTACATTTCTGCAAACCATGGATAAGTTACTTTTGCACGTTATTATGTGGCAGATATGCAGAAATTTTACATTTAAACAATGCTGTGGTTGACATATGGTTAGGTTTAGGCACAAAAAACACTTGGTTATGGTTAGGAAAAGATACTTTTGGGGCACATTACTGGCAAAACAAATGCTTTTGGTGCTACTATCCCTGCCGACGGGTCACTACAATACATTTGCAGCCTACAAAGCCGCTTGAAAAACAGTCACTATAAAATTCCCTAGTTTGGAGGCTGAAAGCCGATGGAAACACATTGACGGGTCACCACAAAACACCCACTTTTGAAGCCTTAAAAGCTGCTGGAAACACAGTGATAACTCCCTAAAACACAACCAATTTTGTTGTTTGTTGGTCTTGAACAGCAGTGTACAGCTTGGCAGGTGTTTCACTTTAGTGACATGCCATCCACCATCCCCTCCACCTCCTGTAGACAATGTCAGTGTATGTATTTGTGTTACTTTAGAGACGTTGATTTGATACGTATGAAAATTGCAAATGTAAAGTGTCTGTGGTTTGCAGAAACATGCAGTGTCAACACTTTCTTCTTGCGACTTGGCTGTTACATAGAGCATATCAATCATGGTGGAAGATGAGTATTGAGTATTGCTTCTGGGTATCTTGGCCATACTTTGTGAGTGGATTCCTGCAGTTAGTCACTCTCATGCTCTCAGTTGTCTCTGAATACTGATACAAACAACTCGTACAAAATGTACGAACCTTTTAGACTCATCAGTGTACATTTACAGCCTTTTGAAGGTTTGCTTTGATTATTTTCAGGTCAGCTTTTCATATATTTTCTTTCAGTACCTGCCCTTTATATTCTATTTGAACTTCCAGCAGGTTAATGTCCTAAATATGCTCTTTGAAAGAACGTTACTGGTGTAGTGTTGCCATTAGATGTTACATCAATCATACATAAGTATTGTATTTGAAGAACTTCAGCAGAGAGTGACTTGCTGTAAACTGTGGCAGGTGCTGCTCTGAATGCAGTGATTGCTTGGTTGGTGCAGTTGCCAGCTGTCGTCCCTCCTCAGCTTTCTAGCATGGCTCTGTTTTTCCTCTTAGGTGCATCATCCTTAATCCCAAGAGGTATGGCCTCCAACGCTGGAGTGATTAACACCGCCAAGGCTTGGGAACGCTACATATGGCAGGAAAAGTGTGACACGGCCAGAGACAGATCCAGAGACGGAGAGCACAGCTGTGATGAAGACAGTCATAGAGACAGAGACAGGGAGAGGCGTTCTTCTACACACAGGTGGGTCTCAGTGACTTGAAGTTATAAATAATCACGATCAAATTACCTTAGGTCAGTTTATTCAGTGAATGGAATTCTAAAAAATGTTTCCCTTTTGAATATCACGTTGATGAAGCACAAGACACAGTGTGTCCTCTTCTATCACATGTCCCTCTTCCTACTGTTGGGTGCCTCTGTAGTGGATGAATGCAAATGTCTGTTGAGCAGCTGTGGCCCTCTGGATTGGACAACATATAACGTATTGGTTCTGGTCCAGTTATCCAGTCTGTTTTGGGCTCATTCAATGTGTGCATGTGCAGCTTGCCTCTCTCTTTTGCTCACACACACACACACACGCACACACACACACACACACACAGTTACATGTGTGTACAGCTTGCAAGATTTGCTGCAGAGTGATTGAAAACTTCAAAGGAAAGACAAAAACAGAATAAAGAACAAGGAGGAGGAGGAAACGGTCTGTTTGCCAGGTGAGACGGGAGATGAGAGCAGAGGATGGCGTTGGCATCAGCGCTGGCTGATATTTCTGTAATGTTCGTTTCACTTTAAAGAAGAAGTTGGATCCATATGCAGGAGAAGGTCTTTACTTGAAATAGTTGGAAACAGTCATGCAAATTAAGTAAACTTCTCTGGAGCAAAACAAACAAAGGCAAGGCTCCAAAAAGTCAAAAGGCCAGAAAGTACTTAAGAAACAGAGTGTCACCAAGCAAAATGAAAAACACGCAGTGCGCCACAAACAGTTGGGCTTTAAATATAAGGCTTAGTGAGATTGGATTCAGGTGTTGCGGTGACTTCTTTTCCGTCCTCAGTGCTGCTGGCCCCGCTCCCTGCTGCCGCCCTCTGTTGTGGCTGATCCATGACAGGTTCAGCATGACAGAATGTGATGGCAGTGTCTGTAGGAGCCCCAGTGCAATGAACCAACACTCTGAAGACGTGGACAGGAAAAAAATGGATTGGGAAATACTATAGTTCCCGTAGTCTGTATTCTAATATGTAGCCTCATGTTAGTTAGTGAGGCACTGTGAAGTCACAGTATGTTCTTAGTGCCTGTTGTTGCAGAGGGGGGAAAGTTGCAGCTGGGATTGTGCACTGAGTCTGTGAGTGGTTCCTCTCTCATATCTCCAGCTGATAGCTATAATATAAACAGCAGTGACTGTTGTGTGAAAATGCACAGCTATTGTGAAGAAATGCACACTATTGCGAAAGAGCGCAAGAATATTGTGACAGAAATCAAGACTAATGCAACGCCAGGGGAAATTATTGCCAGCATATGCAGAAATATATTTATATTTTTTTTTACTATTTTTGTTGTGGTGCAGCAGCACAGGCCAGGATGCAGTCTAGATGAGGGAATAACTCGCTGTATTTGCCAGCTTCTGCCAGGAAATCATTTAGTGTACGCTCCTCTGCGTGGAGCTTGAGTCCTTCCTCCCTGTGGCTCATGGATGATAAGAGCCAATCTTATATCCACTCCAAATTTCACATAGTGCCCTACTACCCTACACTCTGACAGCCAGAGTGCCGCCATATGTGTACACAAACACTCATGCTCACATGCGTGCACAAGCCAAATCCTGCCCTACATTTTCTCTGCACACTCAGTGTTGACCGTTTGCCAAATGTCTATTTAATTATTATCAACTCAGGCAGCTGCCAACTATAATACACACAGGCACATCTTTCCTCCTCCTCACATACTCCTCAGCTGTCCTAAGGCTTATACTGCATGAAAGGATGAGAGTGACATTTCGCTGTGACAAGGCATTTCTCACCAAAACATGTACATGTTTGGTATCAGGGGCACTCCTGCCATTACCCTTGGTATTATTAGACTGTGACAGTCTATTGGCCCTGAATAGTTAAAACTACAGTTGCATGCAGTAAAGCTGAAATTTGGACTCGTTGTCTCAGTCTGTGTGTGTGGCTGCAAAAGCTGTAATGCTGTTGATAACATTGAATTCCTGTGTCAGCTAATATTGAAGCTACACTGTTAATGAGCTTGCATGGAAATAAGTGCAAAATAACAAAAATGACAAATCAAAGTATCTGTGCTTGGATGAAATATCCTCGTACGCTGTTCTGCTTCTCAGCACTTCTCCTACTTAAAGTGGTGCGCTTTTTTTTGCTGGAGTGTTTGTGTGTGTCAGATGACTGGATCCAGGTTTGTTTAAAGCCCAGAACAGTCTTGTGGGTCAAATGAGGGAAGTGGGACATGGGGGACAGCTGGGAAGCTGTAGGCTAACTGCTGAAGATAGGAAGTCAGGACTCACATGTGCGTGACAGACACATAGCGAATGCACAGGAGATTTGGATATTCACTCCAATAGATTTGTTCTACAGTCACTGCCACTAAGGACTCTTCCTGAGGCCCACAGTCCAATGTGTGCTGCTCACACCTCCTGGGCTCTACTGATGTGTGTTGCCCTACATTCTGGTCACATGATCAGGCTTCACACAGCGCATGTCACACACACACGCTCATATGTACAGGTTATGTGTTTTCTGTTACATTGATTTATGACTGTGCTCAAAGCTATTTTTAGACTGGAAGGCGGAGGGGATTCATTGTTAGTGTGTGTGTGTGTGGGTAGTGTGTGTGAAAGAGAAACAGATGGAGCCTTCTGTAGCTTTGTTGCTAGCCAGCCTTATTGTTCATGGTGAGGTCAGTCTGAGTGTTAGATTGTGCATTTGAGCTGCTGATGCAGAAGCTGTGCTTGGTAGCCCACATGTCCTGTGCTGAGTCACACACAGGCAGGCAGAGTGTGGCAGGGCAGCCCTCTAGACATCAGCTACTGGTTATCAGCTGTGGTTGTGACTGCGTGCCTCGGATTTACCACCGCCACTAATAGATTCCATGAGCTTGACACTCACATTTTCACCCATGCATTTATCCGGTGGGTGATATACTGTCTCTCCTCCCCAGCATCCGACCCCTCCACCTTTCTCAGTGGGTGGAAGCTGAGGAGCTGGTTGGCCATTTGGTCAACACTGACTGCAAATTACATCTCTTATGATAAATGTGGCTCTCATCTTTCCAGCTAGCACTGCCTCAGACTCTGTCTCTTTCATGTGCACATGTGCACACACACAAGTCAATGGTAACACGCAACATCCACTTTGTGTCTAGGTCTTACACACAGCATCGCACACATGTTCAAAGGGACGTAAATCTAATTTAAATACCCTTCGGCTAGTTTGATCATTGGTCGATAGTAAAATCTTGCACACATTAGCCGCTAAGTTCATTGGATAATAATTGAGCGGAGAAGTCCCAGTGTGATGAGGAAATTAAAATGATAATTGTCTTCCTGCTTAAACTTGCACTAAAAGCTTCATTAGAAAATGCTGTAAGGCTAGTTCCAGTGTTAACAAAGGGTTTAGCTGACTCCGAATATGGAACAGGAACTGATAATTGAAAAAAGGGCTGCTGTAATACAATGCAATGAAACCAAATTAGAGCATTGCTAATTTGCTACAGCAAACGCATGGCAATAACATTTTACAGCCTCAAACTAATTTGCAGCAGTAAACAATAACAGTCTTATTCATTTTGCATTAATGCACAATAGAGTGATCTCCTTCCTTAGCTGGAAACATTTGGATTGGTACATTTTCCTAACTTTCATAAGTCTTGCCTGTAGTTTCAAAAATATCCTCAATGCAACTTTGATGGCAGCCTTTTGATTTGGACGAGCTGCTCTGTCTCCCTTCCAGCTTTTGTTTTAGATTTAGGCATAGCAAGATCCAATTTGCCTCCTTTCTTCTACCATAGGCGGAGACGGGTACAGTAAAAACCTGTCTTTACTTGATTTTCCTCAGCTGCTTTTGTGCATGCTGCCACTTTTATCCTGGCTTCAGGGTCTGACTTGGGGCCTGTGTATTCTTCCACCGACATCTGTTTTTATTCTCCCCCCTACCCAACTTACTTAGCCCTTAATGTGACATACTTTCTGTCTTTCTGACTCAACTTTTCATGCATGAAACTCATTTCTTTACACAGCCAATCTCAGGCTCTGTGCCTAATCAGTTTTAATGTTGCTTCTGCAGTGCTTGTCCTTGCATTCGACGCTACCGTCTGTCTTTATTTATTCAACATACAGCATCACTTCCCGTCTTAGCTTCACATACGTAGCTCACTGACGTACATTCCTCTGCATTAACCTCTTTGTCTTCCCAATCACAGCCAGCGACACTTGCTTACTTGTTTGATGTGTGTAGGTTAAAGCTCTCTTCCCAAGGGCACTGCACACTGGTAATCCTTTACAAAACATGTTTGTTTCTCACACACCCAACTGCACTTTCCACTTCTTTTCTTTTGTAGCTTTAAATTGACCTGAGCCCCCAATTTTGTTCGATTTTACACTCAACCTTCTACGGAAATATTGGCTTCTTAGTAGCATCTTTGCTCTTTCTGGAGCAAACTGATTGGCACTGGTGTCTTTACACAACCATGGTTCCATCAATAACCTGATTAAAGAGCTCTTCCTTACGAACCCAGGTGGCTCCGTGGCTTTACGTGTGTCTGGCTTCAGAGGCAGTTTTAGAGAAAAACAAACAAGGCAAGTGCCTGAAAAAAGTCTAAGTGGGATTGACTGTGCAATTGCTTTTAGACGCATAGCACCATGGGATGTGTCAGCGTTACCAAGTAAGGTCACATTAGTAGAATCTACATATTAATTGACTCTAATATGTAAATATCAAGCCTTGTTATCACTGAGTAGAAAAGTAGGTAGGAGCAGGAGAGAAAAGAGATAGAGGGAGAGACAGTAAAGCCAAATTAGGTTGAATTAAGTTATATGTTACCTTTTTGTCTTAAAAAATTGATATAATCTTTGAGAGCATGGGCAGATAATGAGACAATGTGCCCCTGAGCACAGAAATGCAAAGGGCCATACCACCTGTCCTACATAGGAGCAAGACACATAGACTTTGTGTTGGTTTTGCAACTTTTTGTGGTTGTTTTGTGTGTTTTTTTTTGTAGTTGTTTGGGTCTCTTTAAGGTAATTTTGTGTATTTTTTTGTCATTTTGTGTGGCTTTGTGGTCACTTCCTGTCTCTTTATGTTTGGTTTGTCACTCTGTAGTCATGCTGTGTCTCTTTGCCCGTTTCTGTAGCTATTATGTGTCTCCTTGCAGCTCCTTGTGGTCTTTTTGTGTCTCTTTGGGGCCATTTTGAGTCTCCTCCTGGTCGCTACATGTTCATTTGAATGACATTTTGCAAGTGAAGGCCCGGGTGGCCCCTGACACTTTGGGGCTGTTACGTAAGTCATGTTTGAGAGATCAAACACTCGCCCGTACAGAGAAGGTGGCTTATTGTTGACCCCATGGTACTGCCCACACTGGCACAGTTGCGTTTCTTCTGGCGACTCCGCCATAATTCTCCACCATAATGTAGCTGAAATAACAACATCTCCTGCTCTGTGAGCCATTAGACCTTTCATTCTATCCCTTCACTCGCAGCTGCTATTTATCCTTGTGGATATTGCTTTCATGTTAATTGTGCCAATCATAAATTGCGTTTCATATCCGCAGTGTAGCTCACTGAATCATCTGGGTTTCTCATTTTAATGACTGCGGGGATGGAGCGGACAAAATTACACCGCGACAGGCTCAGGCATCTTATTATGAAATCTGCGATACTGCCTGCCCTGACAGGCCTGGGCACCACTGATTAATAAAATCATAAAATGTGAAAACAAATCCCGAGGCCTCTATGCTATAATTTACTCTTTCTAACACTGTCTCCTTGGGAACTGTTTGACTGTGTACTTGGCGTTGTGTGAGGTGGTTGTTTCTGTGTTAAAGCTAATGGCTTTGAGCAAGAACAAATGTGGGCCTTGGGTCTTAATCCCCGCTGCTAACACAAGAGCTGTCTCCAAATATTGAATATATTTAGCTTTGTACTTGCAACAACTCTGCCCCTTAAGGCTCGCACTCTCTCTCTTTTCTGTGTTAAACAAGTGAATGGTAATAATTACTCCAGCCATGTGTGAGCTGTTTGCCTTAGCGGTGCCGTATCTGTGTTTCTCTTATAGACTTTTTTGAGCAAGATGATACTTTTATTGTGGCAGAGAGAAACGCCTTCAGCGTGATGATTCTTAAAGGTCAGGGTGATTATTCTAAATCTGCAAAGTGCAAGCTTTGCCATGGTGTCTTTTGTTGAGGCGAGGGAGTGTGAGAAAAACATTGTTGTAGATGTACACACACATTACAGACTCCCCTTCAGCAGATGGCAAAGTTTTTGCTTTAAACTAACAAACAATGCACAATATTATTTGTATTAACTGAATTCTGTATGGGTCTTAAAGGGACAGTTCACCCCAAAAAACAAAAATACATACATTTCCTCTTACCTGTAGTGCTGTTTATGAATCTAGATTGTTTTTGTGTGAGTTGCTGAGTGTTGGAGATATCAGCCATAGAGATGTCTGTCGTCTCTTCAACAAAATGGAGCTAGATGGATGAATTTCATGTTGGAACTATTTTCACATAAACAAGAGGCTTGTGCTTGTGATAATGCGAGATGTAAACATTAATGGCACCTTCCTCGGCTGAGCTGTGGTGCTAGGTGAGCTGGATTTACTCCCACTTTTTATGGCCAGCCCATCACCTCCCCCAAAGATGTGTGTGCTGTGTAGCATTGAGAAGCAGCATAAGAAAGACCATCAACTGCTCATATTGCTTTGGATGAAACAAGGCCAAGAACAAGAACTGACGCTGGAGCTGCTCTTGAAAACAGAGGAAAATTATCTCCTTGAAAAATAAGCACAATTGAACGCTTGCTCACTTTGTGTGGTGGTTAAAGCTCTCTTCCCAAGGGCACTGTATACTGGTAATCTCTTACAAAACATTTTTGTTTCTCACACAATCAGCTGCAGTTTCCACTTTTTTTCTCTTTGGTAGCTTTAAATTGACCTGAGCCCCCAATTTTGTTCGATTTTACACTCAGCCTTCAACAGAAATAATATATCTTTGTTCTGTCTGCAGCAAACTGATTGGCATTGGTGCTTTTACACAATCATTGTTCCCTCAATAACCTGATTAAATGGTGGTCCATTTGGCCAAATCAAACAATCAGTGTTCGTTCTCACAAACACAGATGGCTCGGTGGTTGCTGTCCAAGGAACTGAAACAAATGGTGCTGAGGGCAGATAGAAAGCTAAATCCTGTTTTGGTGCCAGCCCCTCACTATCTTTCCACTGTTCCTGGTGAGACCAGAAGCAGATGTGGGGGCTCTGTTTGTGACACGAGAAGAAAGATTTCACTTAATTCAAATTCTCATATTTGTATTTTGTCTCTTTAATAAACAGAAAGCAGGCAGAGTGGAGCTGATAAAGCCATCTTGTCTTATACACTAACTGTAGAGATGTTTACAGTACTGATTAACTAAAGCATAATGAGTGAGACTGTAGTGGTGGTAACGTGTAATTACGTTGTGGTGCATCTCATATCGGGAGGACACAGTGTTGCAGCCAACCAGCCTCTGATTACCAGAGACGCCCTCTGAAGGTTACGCTGTAATAGACTGCATCCTTCAGAGCAGGCAGCTACTATAATGGGACACTATAGTATTTCTAGTGGTGATTTTATTTTTAAATGGCAGCCCCCGTACTAAAATAAATAAAGATTAAGGATGCTAATAGGTAGAAATAGTTCCCTTTTGCCCTGTTCAAAAGTAAAATTAGCTTGTATTTTAGAGTTTGCAAAATGTCTTTTATGGTGTTATTTCTGCATTTGATAGTTTTTCCCTGCAGATGAAGCATTCTGGTGCGGGTCAGCTAAATTCCCCCCTCTGTGAAAAACTGTGAGCCACATAGTGACAAGTATTTGGAATGCTTGCTATGATAGATGCTTTTTTCTGACTATCGTGCACCTGAAAACCTGTTACCGAAAAGTACATTGCTAGTTACTATGACAACCAGTGACTGGGAGCTGTTACCACCAGTCTTGCAGCGTGAGTGCAAATTCAACAGACTGATTTTAAAGGTCGTATCTTAGGTTTTTTGTTTTGTTTAATGTTTGAAGATGAGGTGAAACACAGTCTTGAGGCACCCTTGGACTGTTGTTAAAGGTATCTTAACCCCCAAAATGATAATTTATATATTAATTACTCACTCTGTGTTACACCGAAATTGTGAAGAAAACTTTGTTTGTTGAATGCTTCCATGGTGAATGAAGAATCCACAAACCGCAAAATTTCTTGATGAATTGGGATGAAAAGCGGCCACATTTAACAATAGCAAAACTATATTTGCACAGTATAATCCAAGTGTCATTTATCTAGTCGTATGTTCAGTACTTCCCAAACATATTTTCGGTAACACCTTAATATTTAAAACACTCATGTGCTTGCCCAGGTGCTCTATTCGTATGTGGAACAGTTTTAAATGACAAGGTTTTAGCAAGAATGCATGCGTTTGGGAGGTACTGAGCATATGACTGAATAAATGAGAGTTGCTTTACACTGACTAAGGAGCCCTACACATGCGGCATTTTTGTGCCCCCAAATTCATTATTTTCAATGTAGACTTGTGGCAGGTGCACTCAAATGGCAGAGTGACACTGTCATGGTGCGCATGCATTCCCAAGCGCCTGTTTTTCAGGGCACGACGGCTTCACCCTGAGATAAACAGAGTTCAACTTTTGGAACGCAGCAGAGTGTGCAGAGCTGCCAAAACTTTACATCTGTCCCACGGACGATAGGCCTGCACACTACTGTGCATATTAACCTGCCGCCACGCTCTTGAAAGCTGTTGCAAAAAAAAGCACAAGAGTAGCACCCAGCACCTGGCCTTGTGTTTTCCAGGCCCTTCAAGATCGGCGTGTGTGCGGCCCCTAAGTTGTGTGAACAGATGTTTGGTTATGGTTTTACTGTTTTTAAACACGCCCCTCTTCTACTCTGATTAATCAGTGAATCAATTTCTCTGTTTCTGGATTCTTCCCTCATCATGGAGGTGTGCGAGAAAAACTAATTTTCTTTCCTAGTTCACGGTAACACAGGGTGAGTAATTGATATACAAACAATCATTTGGGGGTTTAAGTATTTCTTTCAAACAACATAGGGTGCTGCAGAAAACACTTGGAAAAACAAGACTCTAACCTTTAGCTGAAGCATGTTTGCAGGTGTTCATTCCACCCAACAACCAACATCTGATACCAGTGATCTATCTGTCCTGCTTTGCATGTTTTTGCATGTGTTTTCAGAGGTCATATGAGGGGAGGAGAGATGTGTAGTAATTTATAACTGATCAGATCCTACAGTGAATAGTAAGTTTTTTTCTATCTAAGGAGGACACTGCAGCATGCCTGCTTGGCTTTAATGTACAGTAAAGGGCATGCTGGGACACAAGTGTCAGGCTCTTTGTGAGGAGGCTACAAAAGCTCAGCAGCAGGCACTGTGGTTAAGGTTTTGGTCCCTTGAGTTCTGACTTATCTCTCTCCCAGTGGAGAAAAGGAAAAAGGCCAGCAGTCTCATTCCTGTGGGCTATGAGCTCCTTTTCCCTTTGTGTTATTTCCCAAAGAAAAAGCCTCAGCTTCATCGTTAGCAAATGTAAAAAAATACACTGCGTGTGTGTCTATGATATTTTTCAGCGGGGAGGAGCGAACGAGGCGCAGGGACACAACGGAGCGAGGGCACAAACACCACAGTTTGGCTAGATCCAGTGGAGAGAAAAAAGACAAACGGCACAGAGAGAGGAGGCACGGAGACAACAACGAAGGAGGGTAAAAATCATCACGCAGGTCTAACACACACATTCACGTAGTCTTAATGAGAAAACAGCAAAGACGACAGAATTATCACGTGATTGTCATGTATGTCCTCAGCAGCAGCAGAAAGGAAAGGAAGAATGGTGGTGAGGAAGGAGAGAGTCAGAGTAGAAAGAAAAGGAAAAGGGCCAGGAAAAAGAGGAAGGAAAAGGAGACCAACAAGATGTCCTCTGCTGACCAAGAGAGGAAATTAAAGTCTGACTGACAGTCAGTCTCTCAGACTATTTAATGAGAGGAACTGCCTTGTGGCATCCTACTCTGTTTTATCAGAAAATGTGATTTTTATTAGAATTTTATTGGAGAAGCTAAAGATAATTTTGTGCATATATTGTATAGAAATGTTTATGTTGCACAAGCTTGTAGTGTGTTTTTATTGAGTTGAAGCGGAGCTTTTAAGGAAGGCTTTTCTCACACAACTCTGTTTTTCAAATGACTTTATTGATCATTTAACCAAATGTACCATCAGATATACTACACAGGCCGAAGCGTGACAGACAGAACCACAGTGGAATGGCCTCAGACCATCCACTGATACACAGAAACCAAGTCAGATTTTTTTCTTAAAAGTAAGAAAATTAGTAAGGCCTCCACAATGTCACCTAATTAAATATTATCTTTTAACATGTTATGAACACATTGATCCATTACTTTTTTATATATTTTTTTGCCAGTGGTTGGATAATTTTGCCATAGCTTCTGAAATAAAAGAAAGAAACCTCAACACAGACGACTACTTGGCAACGTGTCCTCAGGTCAAACGGATGAAGAAGACAACCACTGTCAGTACAAACAGAATGGAGCCTATATTTAAAGGCCATACCACAAACGAACAAAAGAAACGTATTACAAGTGCTTGGATCAGTACTTTTTTAGACACCCAACATTTACAGTAAAGAAATGTGAGTCCAACTTAACGCATACTCTAATATATAACTACTGGAATTGGCAACGTGTTGTGTCTCCTCTCGATCCGCCCACCCCACTCACTGGATGCTGTGCCAGAGAATGATCATGTCCTCCAAACAGATAACACCAACATCCTGGTCAGAAGTGGCTCAGGCGTCGATCCTCCCCACATTCAGTGTACTCGGAGGGGGCAAGTTGACCTCTGGTAACAATCCAGTCTCATGTTTGTCCCTCTCCGAACTCCTGGCAAAGTCTCTGCTGTCCATCAGAAGTGAGATATCCACACAGCTATAACACTATTCTAAGCTTCTCCCGCACACAGCAAGCTTAGGGTGGTCAGCCAGTCTAAAGCTCTGCCTTCCACATTCCTCGGTCAATGCCGCTGAAGCAGCGCCAGGTGACTTGGAGCGCCGCTACAGCAGGCTGCCCGGCCAGGAGACGATGGTCAGGGTGATCCTGCCCCGGAGCTCCTTGAGAAGGCGCACCAACGCTGTGTGGGTCATCCCCCATGTACTCTTCCCGTTCACCTCGAGCAAGATGTCTCCACACCTGCACAGAGTGAGAGGGCCATCGAGAAAGCACGGTTAACGTAGGGTTGTGTCAACTAACATCCAGAAATTACTTGACAGATATACATGTTAAAAAACAGGGAAATTTTAGGGTAGGGCCAGTGTCAAGTCTTCAAAAAGGGTTGGATAATAAGCCGAACACCAGACTGACTCATCATCTGCTCCTGAGAACATAATGACACCATGTCCCAACAGCAAACGAGCGTCCTATTGTGTCCCGTAACAACAGAGCTCTCTGTCAACACTGAATCCATTAAATATGCACTTTTGTGACATCATATAAAAAAACAACAACATGCGTCTATCAGCTGCGCGCTTGAGCTCAGACTAGAGACTTTACCTCTTAAAAGATGGATGAGTAGCCTACTTGCTATGTTCCTATAAATGTACTTGAAAACTGTACGTAGGTTTAATTTTAGCAGCTTCTTTTACCAGAAGCTTTCAGCTCTGTGGCGATCTTTCTCCATTCAGCTGCCTCCTTATTTTTTTTTTGTGGTGAAATAAGGAGGTATGTTACAGATAATTCCTCATTTTAACTTCACGAATCAGCCGTTCTTCAGTTATTGTCAGTGTCCGACACAAGTTCAGCTCAAAATGGCGCACGGCATTGCTTGTTGCCAGTTAGGACACCTCTTTCGTCTGCTTTAAATCCAAAATGTTGTTTTGAGACCAATCCTGCCATGTCTCGTCTCATCACCCCAAAAACACAATAACTTTATAGTATACAAACACAACATGTGCTGCTCTTCCCCCTCCCACCCCTACTGAAATTTGATCCCCTTCATGTTGCCGGCCTCAGCAACGCAGGAAATTGTGATGGCCTGTCAGACACTAGACATCAGTGTATTTGTAAACATAATATTATCTCTATCACATTGTCATATTGCTTATTACTAATGCAATACAACTTGGATTTAGTGACATGACACCATCGGCACAGCTTCCTGATGTAGGCTACTTTTAAGTTTTCCAGAGCGTGTCAGTTCAGCTGGTTTGCATTCAGTCAAAGCGGTTTAATCTCATGAACCAGAACGTACCGGCACACTTTGCAGATACAGGTTGTGTTGAAGCTAATCTAAAACATTTTGCTCACAGGAAATAACAGTAATAAAGTCTTCATACCTTATCCTGCCATCATTGTAGGCTGGCGTTCCCTCCACGATGGAGCGGATAAAAAAGGATTGATTGCAGTTGACCTCCTCCTGACCTCCCACGATACTGAAGCCCAGGCTGCCTGAAGTGCTCCGCCGCAGAACAATGTCTTTGCAGCAGTAGAGATGCCTGCATGAGCCAAGAGAGAGATTAAAAACACTAATCTCTCAACTGCATCTTTAAATTATATATACAGTATATCCATACGGAGCGTGTGCACAGTGGCTAGAAACCGCTCCGAAGACAAAGGCCCGGCTGCTCTTTGAATGAAAGTGTGACTTTTCCTCTCAGGAGATGTGAAACAATGAGAATATTTGGACTTCTGTATCAGTCTCATAAAGATAGCCTGAGTGAAAATTACATTCAGATCCTTTTAGCTCCACTGCTGGTCTAGACTACATTCCCATGGTGACTCAGTACTCGGTTTTGACTCCTAATCAATTCACTGTTTGAGGAGAAACACATTTTTATTTCACTTGAAGCCGGAGCAGCAGTTGTTTATTGCTGTCAGCGAGCCACTGTCCTCCTGACAACACATTCCATTAAGATAAATTCATATGTTACAATCCGAGGAAAAGTTTTCTATTCTCAGAAGTTGTACTGATTTAACAGCGGTGAATATTTAAGCTGAAAAATTGGTTTGAAAGTATAATGAGTATTCTTTCCCCCAGCTGGCTCTGTCAAAATTTCAGTTTGCACCAGCTGGCAGAGGTCAAAAGGACCAACGTGGGGGGTGTAAATTACACTGGGCTCAGAAGAAAGTAGTAGACAAAGTAGAAGAATGTATATGGAGTGGACACAGAGACGCAAAGCGATGCTCACCTGGGTAGCTGCAGCCATGAAACCCACAGTGGCGAGTAATCGTCATTGGGCAGTGGGCTCTTGGCGCTGTCTGTGGGTGAGGGTGTGAGACAGGGCGGCAACGGGCACTCTTGCAGGCTGTCTTCCGGAGGACGCATCTCCAAGACCTTGAGCACAACGGGAGAGGAGGTGTTCTTCAAGTTGGCCACGGCTTCACCTCGCGTCACCCCCGTCAAGTCCACCCCGTTCACGTTTAACAAGATGTCACCTGCGGGAGGGAGGAAGTGGACAACACAGCTCATCCTCTGCCCGGGGTTACTGCCCTGATAAATGCTTTTCAAAAGACCTCATAGGACAGGGACTCATCATCTGCCTATTTAATATTCAACACCCTTCCTGCTTACAACACAAAGGGGATGGAAACAGAGCGCCACCTGTGCTTTAAAAAGCCTCCTAGCGATGAAAGTGGTGCAAAGAAAAACAGACGGCACGGTCCAGCTTGCTAGTGAGCAACTCAAAGGACACGTTTGCCCTAGGCGGATATGCAAATGCAGATGAATAGTCTATTACAATACACAAACATGTTTTATAACCACACAAACAGAGACAGCTGCTGCTGCTCCAATGTCCCATATGAATACAGTTACGTGCACCTTGAACCATGCACAGGGCAAACAGAGACTCAATTTGCTTCGGTTTTCATGAAGTCTTTATGTTGTCGTGATGCTCCATGACAGCTTTACTCTTATCCCTGTCATTAACAGAGCCTCAGATAGGAGGGATTCAGTGTGATGATTTAAGATGGTTATGCTGGAATCGGCAGCTGAGGCTAAAATCATTCACTCCCCTGCCTTCATCTGCATTATAGGATATCAAGACTGCTGCTAATACATCTAGTTATTTGCATACCGCTCTATGTTTTGCTCTATTTCAGAGCTGACTGATTTCATAGAACGCAATAATTAAGTTCTCCCAACAAATTCTCTGCAACACAATAAGTCCCGAGCGCTGCTATAGTCACGTTTGTTTGTGTTTTTGTTGATGTGCGTTAGAGCCAATTTACGGAGCACTGAACCACGGCAGCATCACTGAGTCTTTTTTTTGCTGCCGGATGAATACACTTCATAATGAAACATGAATCATAAGTGTTCATCAATCACCCCCTCTGTTATATACAAAGTAGTCATCACCAAAGCCAAATCCCTGACAGCCTGCCAGCCACAGAAGACGACAACCTCACAAAACAAATACACCATCCACTAAATGAATAATCATTTGCACAGAAGCGCTGAACACGACAATCCTTGTAATAAAGATTATGAGTAATATTCTGGTAATTACAAGATTGAGTGTGCAGGTAAGCGATGGGAAGAGACATGAGGAGGTTCAGTAGTCATTCATTTTACCTTTGCGGATGGAGCCCTCCTGTCCCACCACTCCGTCTGAGTCCACGTTTGTGACGTAAATGGGAAGGTCCCACCCTCGGCTGGACATGCCGCCCGCCACTGTCATACCCAGGGAGTCATACGGCTCCTTAGTCAGTGTAACTGTCTTCTCATAGCAGGCAGGCTTCTGACAAGAGTCCTTCACAGAGAATAGAAGACAGAGAGAGAGAAGTTGCAGTGAAACTATTTCTGCTAGTGCCAAAGTGTTTGTCTCTTTGTTCCTTAAAATGAATGTATGTCTTTGATTAAAGAGGACAACCAGAAGAAGAAAATGAATCACCTAACACATGTACAAACAGATACATAACACATCAAAACAGGACTGTTGTGGATCTGAAAATATTAAAGGTCCAGTGTGTAAGATTTTGGGGGATTTAGTGGAATCTCATGGTGAGGACCGAATTGAAACCAGCTGAAACTTCTCCTGGTCAATATTCCGATTGTCTCGGAGGTTTTTACCAGGAGCTGAATTATCCTCAGAGGTTTCTTCTTCTCCAAAACAAACGGACCTGGTGAAACCCCGTAAAAACACTTAGTAAAGCAATTTCACGTTACGAATCAGTGTTTTGATGACGCTATTTGGCATGTTGAGGCATTTGGCTGTTAGCCCATCACTTGCTAATCTAGATCTGCAGAGGTTTCTTCCTCTCCAAAACAAATGGACCCGGCGATTTAAACTGGTAAAAACACGGAGTAAAGCAGTCTCAAGTTTTTCCGATGCTTTTTTCGCGGAGGGGCTGCTAACTACCAGTGATTAGTTTGTCTGTTCTGGGCTACTGTACTGGAGGTGCAACATGACTATCTCAATAGATGAGGTCCCACTCCCTATGTTGATATAAACAGCTCATTCTAAGGTAATGAAAACACAATGATACTTATTTTAAGGTGACTGTACACCAAGATAGACATAGTTATTATATTATATTTCATATCTGCCAATATATCCCCCTAAAACATACAGACTGAATTTAACTGTACCGGTATTAGTCACATCGGATAATTAGTAATATATCTTAAAACGTGCAGGGTATTTCAACCGACGTTGTCACCGTGGTGTCTTTCTTTGTGTATCCACGTTCTTATAAACACAATAAATCAAGACCAAACATGATATCAACTTAATTGTTACAGCAAGAGCACCTTCCATAGACCTCATAATCTAATTAGATTGTGGAGCCACATATTTGCATATTAATAAAGGAATGTTTTCTCTGGGACTTGTGATAGCTCCTTAATGGTAGGAGAACTGATATGAATACCATCCATACTTTGCCATGGGAACAAGAGTCCAGTGACATAGACATAGTTGTTAATTAATGAACGACCTCATTAGCATAACTGGTATAATGTATAATATATGGTGGTTATATAGGGCACGAGGCAGCTCAAGTGCCTCTTCATTTGGTGCGCTTGTTCACTGTAGAGCAACTGATTTATTCATGGACGTCGTGTCGTGCGTTTTGGTTTGCTGAACGAGACTGTGTGTGGGATAAAGCGAGTGAGGTTTTATTTATGACGAGTGTGTTTGAGTGTCAGATGGGGGAGAGCGAAGGAGAGCAGAGTTGTAATGAATAACACACGGACACATTGAGGTTGATGGGATGTAGCTTGTGCCGCTTCGCTAATGTGCTGCATTCACACATTTCTGCTGCGTTCACAGCAGGAGATCACTTGTTGTCACGTGTCTGACCCCGGGGCACGGCACTGACTATCGCTGTGTGAACACTGTGCACACTCTCTGCCAAGCTATACTGTGTGTACTGTACACTACTGGGTGGTGTGCTTTGTGGGTACATATGTACATTATCATGAGCAAGGTTTTTGCATATTTTCTAAAATGGGGCCTTTCAGTGGTGGTAGAG
The DNA here is from genome assembly GCF_011397635.1 of Epinephelus fuscoguttatus. Lineage (NCBI taxonomy): Eukaryota > Metazoa > Chordata > Actinopteri > Perciformes > Serranidae > Epinephelus > Epinephelus fuscoguttatus. The sequence continues at coordinate 40,531,467 of NC_064761.1, forward strand.
ACTCGTTTCTTTTTTGACATGATAAATGATCATTTGTATATAATTACTCATCATTGTGTTACATTGAATTTGTGAAGAATGTCTCACATGTCTCCACAATGAACAAAGAATCCAAAAAATATTTGTTTATGGAAACTTACGGTGGCCGAGAGAGGTCACAACACACGCAAACTCCACACAACACACACATTAAGAAAACACACCCAAATTCAGAAAACACATTCAGCAATTTCGCAACACATACGCTGCAAATCCTCACAACACAGGCAAATGAGATAACGCGATGCAAATACTCACAACACAGGCAAGAAGCTGAATGCTGCGCCAAAACGAAAACACAGGCCAAATTGAAGATGACAACGGAAATGTTTCCAGGGGACCGTAATCACTCACGGACCTCCAAAAACAACTAAGATGCTCGGTCAGAAAGTTCAATTTATTAATGCTAACATTATAGAGGATGAAGTTATTTGCACTTACTTGTCTTCCACCTAAAACAAATGTTAACGTTCCGACCAGCGTCTTGAGGAAAGTCTGGAAATGTCAACAACCAGTAAGTTCGTCACTGATTACGGCCCCCCTGGAAACATTTCCGTTGTCATCTTCAATTTGGTGTGTGTTTTCGTTTTTGCGCAGCGTTCAGCTTCTTGCCTGCGTTGTGAGTATTTGCATCGCATTATCTCATTTGCTTGTGTTGTGAGGATTTGCAGTCTATGTGTTGAGAAATTGATGAATGTGTTTTCTGGATTTGCGGGTGTTGTGGAGTTTGCATGTGTTGTGACCTCTCTCGGCCACCGTAGAAACTACTCAACATGCGACTGGATAAATACAACGTGGATTATACTGCACAAGTTGTGTTGGAGTTTGTAAATTAATGTTCTTCGTTCATCGTGAAGACACACAAGAAAAACAAATTCTTTTTCTGAAATTCAATGCAACACAGGGCGAATAATTGACAAAATATTCATGAAATATTCCTTCAGTTCTGACTATTTTCAAAGGAATACTTAGACATTTTGGTAAATACGCTTACTTTCTTACTTGCTGAAAGTTAGATGTGATGACCAATACCTCTGTCAGGGATGTACGGTAAATATGAAGCTACATGAAGCTTTGCTCAGCTTTGAATAAAAACCTCAAGTAGGGGAAACAGCTGGCACAGAGGGTACTGTAACGACCAGGACACACATTGACTTTTAATTAACAAGTTATTAGTGAGCTTTAGAAGTGCTGTCTGATAGGATTTGATTACCTTTGGGCAGATCCAAGCTAGCTTTCCCCCCTGTCTCAAGTTAAGGAGCTAAGCTAACTGGCTGCTGGCTGCAGCATCATAGTCACTGTACGCCAAATTTTTTTTTTTTCCAAGGAGAGCGATGGCATGGTGAAGGCATGATCCACCCTACTCATCCTCTGATTGGCTAGTACGTGTTGATGTAAGAATGTCAGGGGAAGCCAATCAGAGGCAGAGTAAGGCAGAATAGGGTGGGAGGTCTTCACCAGAGGAGAGATATTAAATTATTTCACAGGGTATTTAGCCCAAAATGTGTGTCGTTTGACAGAAGGTACATGTAAAGTGTATTTTTAAGGATGGGGATCGAGAAAGCCTTTTTTTCTGCCTGCCTATAAAAACTAAATTTGAAATCACACATTTTCAGCTTGAAATAGATTCACACAAGGTTCAGTAAGGAACTGTGAGAGGTCTTTCACGGAGGGATTGTGGAAGACACACACATTGTGGGTTGTTTTCTGTGTACTAAAAAAAAAAGATGGCTGATATGGATACAACTATTCTCTGAGAGGAAGACTGGCCGGCGGTACTGCTTGAATGACATGCTCAGCTTTGATGGTGGAATAATACCTCCATGGATCATTTGCACCTGAAAGGGAGTATTTATCATGGGGAGTGGAGACGGAGGAACAAAGCTTGTCTCTGTGGATTGGTACAGTTCTTGTCTCGTGTGTACGTGTCTGCTCACCAGTAGTGTTTGCTCTATATCCACAGGGGAATATGGTGGGGGACCATCCATGCCCCACGGAGCTTCTTGTAAGATGTCTGGGGTGGGCAGGCAGATCTGACGGGACACGATGAAGTGGACGCCTTCCTCGCTAGCCTGGAGAATATTGAGAGACAGCAAAGTTCAGGCATGAGTTGCAAATGATACGAAGGCAATAGACATTTTAAAGCAACATTGACACAACTCTCATGTTTGCCTGTTTGTGTCAGGTTAGTTTAGTGTAGTACAAAGACTGAAAACAGGAGAACAGCTAGCCTGGATTTATTTTATTTAACAGAAATGTTAAAAAAAAAATTTGGCACATAATCACCTGCAAAACGGCGAATTGTTGCATTTTGGGTTTTGTACAAATTAAACAAATGAAAGGGCTCTGATAACAAGCCAATGGTCGGCTGAAACAGAAGTGAGGAAAACGAACAAACGGCTAAAGTCAAGGCGATGTTGTTAAGCAGGAATGGTTTGTAACTGGGTGCAGTATTGTTCACAAGCGCACAGTAAATATCCATTGTTCTTTCAACATCTGGTTGTATGTGCTAACTGGTACATGTATCTTGAATGCGGCGTGTTCGGGTACAGCATTTTGGCTGAGACACAGATGATGTAAAGTGATGCAGCAGTTGCCCTTTGACACCACTAGTTCATTGATGACAGTTTAGTGTGTGCGGGCCTTTAGAGGTGCTGGTAGGTGTATTTTGTTGACTGCAGACAGAGCCAGACTAGCTTTTTCTTCCTGTTTATGCTACGCTAAGCTAACCAGCTGCTGGCTGTAGCCTTGTACTGAACAGACAGATATGAGAGTGGTATCAATCTTTTCATCTATCTCTCGCCAGAAGAAAAATAAGCCTATTTCCCAAAAAGTTGAACTCTCCCTTTAAAACAGGTCATAACATTGTTGTTAATGGGGCAATATACTGACATTACAAAATGGGAGTTCATTTGAGATGTTCACATTGAAAAATTACATTTGAAAAATAGTGTTTAATTCTTTTGGAGGGGGTGAAACTCACAGGAAATCATGATCAGTTATTGTTTAAATTCACTACCATTCAGTAGCAACCTACTTTGTAAGTGTACTTTTTGTGAGTCAGACTCATTCACACATTCACATGCAAGATGTCCAACAGACACACAGACAGACTGGCTGCGTCCCTTTCCCCCCTGCGCTCTGTCATTCCTCTGAGACTTCCCGTGGTCTCTGTAGCACAGAGCTGACTCCAGAATTAGCCAGTCCAGCCCATTATTGCCCTAACTGGACTAATTTAATTTCTTCCCTGCCAGTTGTTAATCTCTGACAGAAAGTGCCTGCTCTGAGAGGCCATGTTGGCTCCACAGAGACCCAGAAGAGGCCAGTCAGACTGCTCAGACAGGAACTCTGGGCCCAGAGACCCTGCACAGTCAGCCGCAAACACACAGCAATTAACCACGATTAACCACAAACACACAACCATTGACTGGCATCAACCAGGAACCAGAGGCAGCAGCATGGCCTGGTCCATTAGGGAATCACCACAATTAAATACTATTAACTGCAGCGAGTGCAGACACAACAGCACAGCACAACACAATTAGCCTGAATCACCACAATTATCTTTAATACCTCAGGGACCCGGGTAAGAACAGAACACAGTTGTTTATGGTCTGTAACAACATGTGGACTAATTTGACTGTGACAACTATGAACTTTCTGTAAAATGCTAAGAGCTGCTATAATCATTTGGTTTTGAGGAGGAGTTGCTAACCGACCTGGATAAGCAGAGCAGCATGTTCTGGTGCTCCATAACGTAGATCGTGCCCGTTGATAGCCAACACGCGGTCGCCAACACACAACTGTCCGTCGCGTGCTGCCAGGCCGCCCTCCAGTAGGTGAAAGATGTAGACGCCATGCTCTTCCGGCCGCCTCACTAGCTTAATCCCCAGCTGCTCATCTGGAGTGGATTTATTCAGGACCACATGGATGCTATCATCCCTCAAGGGATGGTGGGGCAGGCCGTGAGATGGGTGGCCCGCGGCGACATCATGGCCATGCCCGTGGCCGTGTGGGTGGCCGTGTGAATGTGAGCGATAGCGATGGCGCTGTTCTCTTAGCACTGTTAGTCGGAGGAGCTGGCAGGGCTGTTTAAGGGTTGCCACGGCGTAGCAGTGGGGTACGTTGCTGATGTCAATGCCATTTACCTGAGAGGGCAACAGAGATGCAGTTTAAAACTGACTTTGGTTGCTTCTTATTGAGTTGTGGTACAAATTTTGACTGTGATACCTTCAGGATCATGTCCCCAGGCAGCAGGCGTCCATCCCGAGCAATGACACCTTCTCTGTAGATATCCTGGATGAGGATGCGAACCAACGGGGTCTCATTGCCGCCGACGATGCTGATGGCCAGCGGCTCTGAAGCATCTACCCGTGTGATCTTAATACTGGTAAGTTCACCGTCAGGAATCAGGTGATGCAGCTGAGGAAGAGCCAGCACTAAGGGAGAAGGTGCAGGAGGAGAGAAAGGCTGAGTTTTACTGTACAACGACAAGAAAAACCAAGTCTGACAAAGAGCCAAATATAACAAGGGAGGAAGTGGGAGAAAGTGAGGGAAAGAGAGACACATTGAGGGGGAAAGAGTGGTAGACAGCAGTGGAGAGGTTCTGCAGTGGAGCCAGCTGTCTCTACTCCCTCAGGTTACTAAAACAAACTTGTACAAGCCGAGAGGGGAAATTTACTTGGCTGATTATCCTGCTCGATGTTTGTATCATTAGTCACATACATCTGTACCAAGTATGCTTGGGAAAACCCGCAATTTCAAATTTCCACAAGGTTATTACATGGGCGGGGGTGCAAAGAGTGTTATAATTCGGACAAACTTTGCACTTATTCTGACCACTGCGCAGTGAAAATATAAATCCTAAAAGGCAGTTATGTTATATTTTTCTTGAAATCTGCACAAGATAGTCACAAAAGTTTGACTTTAAGACTTTAAATTTGCATTTGTAGTTGATTTTTTTCACTTATTTTTACCTCATGACTCGGATCAGGATTCTGTAATAACTATAAATGCAGGATGTTACTTCACGTGTAAGTAAGATTACTATGCATACAAAACCTCTCTGTAATACTTCAGATTCCTGAGAAATATGTATTTGTCTGCTATTCAGTGGTGCAAGCTGCCCTCATGCCCGGGAGTGAATTCCACTCAACAGCAGAGTCACACATCCTAAACTGGACAGAGAAGATGTATTCCTCATCTTATTTCTTTTTCTTTGGTTATGAAGAATGTCTCTGTCTCTCCTTATTCCTCAGCGGCCTGTCTCCCTCTGTGTCTCTAGCTCTGTAGCCTCAGTCGCTTCGTTCTACTCACGCTGCACTTTCTCCGTTCCAAAGTCAATATTTTGTCTTTATCGCAGCAGATTGCTTCTGGGGTGGAGACCACTAACACAGAGACCTGCAGCTATTATATAACCCTTCCTCCTCTCCATCACACACCCTTTCAACCTCTCTCAACGTCTTCCTTCATCCCATCTTTCCTCTCTTTTTTTTCCATCTTTGGGGACATTGCTATGGCTTTATTTGTTTCCTTATCTCCATTGTCTTTTACCGTATCCGCTCTTCCCTCCATTTGTTCTGTATGGGTCTATCTCTACTTCAGCCTTCCATCCTCTCCGTCTATCTTTGTCTCTCCAGCGGCAGGCAATGAATATTTAATCTATTCTCTCAGCCTCCTCAGTGATGGCCTCAGAGAATAATCTAGTCCCTGATCGTTCGTCATCCTTCATTCTTACGCAATACCACATTCCTTCCCCTCTTCTCGTCACGCTGCAGTTCTACTTCGACATTATGCTCTCTTATGGTTGACTATATGTCCTCCACTTTACTGTCTAGAGCGTCTGGCTGTGGATATTACATTAAATATCTCTAGAGCACATTTTCCTCCTACAAAGCATCCTATGGATCTACCATGTCAAGAGCACTGTGCACCCTGGGGACTACTCCATCAAGTTGGTGCAAACCTGTTGACCCTGGCTGTGTTGGAGGTTGAAGGAGAGGAGGAGGGGATACGGGATGAGTGGAAAGGGGGGTGAAGATGGAGAAGAAGGAGATATAGGAGGAGAAGAACTGGAGGTGGAGAAGAGAAGGTCATCCTCTCCAGTGACCTCCTGTATCCCATCCCTGTCTAAAGTGCCTCAGGCTACCACTCTTCCTCTGATCCGTCTCTAGCGATGCACCAGTGGACTTATGCAATCTGCAGCTGAATTATTAAAGAAACATATGCTACTGTTACACTGCGGGCTCCCAGCCCTGTCACCCTCCTCGCACAGCTGAGGGAACATCACAAATACACACATTTGGAAACACGCACACACGTTGAGCCGTCTCCCTGGAGCCCTCTTCGGGGAATCATCAAAGTGCAAATGCAGCAGTGACATCAACACACAACAATGCACGACCCAAGCCCAAAAATGTACACGTTAAGTAACAAAGGCAAGAGAAGAGATGAGATGCAGGCCTTGATCCCTACCTTCCTGTGGCACACTGGAATTCCTGGCATTGTCTCTCTCCTCGGATGTTTCATTGCTCACTGCGGTGCCACTCTTTGTCCTCCGCAGGACGCTGAATGCTCGGTTCAGCCTCCTGAAGGAACGGCTTCTCACTGAAGAACGGTCAAAATTTCTGACTGCAAAGAACACAGGGGAGAAAACAGAGGCACTTTATAGATTACCTCATGCTCAACATGCCCGGACTTGTCTGAATCTGCCTCCTCACAGCCAATCAAATGCCTCCTCGTGGTTTAGGGAATGAGATCAGTGTTGGTGTGTTGGTGAATAGATAAAATACCTGTCTTATACAAGAAGCCCAGTTTGAATGGTGCTATTGTAAAACAACATTGCACAACTGTGGTAAATTTTCAGCAGTCATTTCCCCCTTCATTTTAAATGATAGTGAGATAAACAGAGGGATGCCGCTCCTTGTGTTTTTGATCTCTAGTAGGGCCATAGAGCAAAGAGACAGTGTGTCCCTGTTATATTTGTATCGTGCATGTGCACGAGGATGCGCAAGGACACACATGTGCAGCGTGTTACACATCCTTGCCACAAGTCTCAGGCTATTCAGCTGATTGACAGCTGGTGACCGCAACGCAACAGCCCCCACAGAGGCAAGAAAGGCTGCCAGCAAGAAAACATGATCCCTGCAATAACTTTTTTCTTTCGTCACGCTGGGGCAGCAGAAACTAGTTATGAACACAACATCGACATATCGTCACCTTTTAAGTCAATATGCAGAATGTCTTAGCAAACAGTAGCATGTTTACAAGTCCAGCAGTTATGGAGCAACATTATCAATTTGCTTTTAGCTCATTTTTGGTCTCTGCCCACTCCTAAGGGAAATATCTGGCTCTTTAGCTGCTCCACTGTGTTCACCAGCCAGTCGCTTGGTGCTCAGCTAGTCTTGGAATCCATCGGCTATCATCTCATGATGATTAAGGGTGCAATGGCAAATATTTTGCAGGTGTAGCCAGCAGATATCTGGCCAAGATTTTCTCTTCTTTACACTGCTCATTGTTTACAGTCAATGAGCAACTCGAGACAGGTCTAGACAACACTTGGCTGATCTCTCTGAACAAATATCTGCATATGAATGCAGATCAATTACAAAAAGCTAATAAAAAGCTAAATTGTTGACAGATGATAGCCGATGGGTACCAAGATTGCATTCCAGCCAATGCGTTCCGCCTCGTTTTCTCTTCAAACAGACTGTTTATCTGCAGGCAACCAAAGCCTGCACAGACATGATTGGTCAACAGTACTCAGACTACAAACAGAAAAGATGTCTTGTACAGTTGCCTAAACATTCTGCATACATACTAAAATATCTGTTTATAGAGATCATTGCTGAGCAGGTAGTGTACAGTGGGTTTGTGGAGGCTTTTGATGAAAACAGCTGCCTGCTGCAGCAGAAAATAACTATCAGAGCAGCGAGAGAGAAACAAAACAGTCAAGTTGAGCTGAAACTCACTTGCCGACTATTTCCTTCCTGATTCAATTCTTATGTCTAAATTCAGAGTGTCTCCTGATACTGAGCAACGATCAGTTATAAGTGCTCTCTTTTTTCCTGAAAATCTGTATATCTCACTGTGTGGAACTTATGGAAATCATTTTATGTAAGGTAATGTGTCAGCGGCTCATTCTGATATAAATTGATTTAACTGTAACTGATAGTGGAAACATTTAAATTGACACTGACAAATAAACTGCATGTAGTGTGGATTGGTTATGTCATGGCTGATACTCAGTCTGCTTCAGAGGTCAGTATGTGTCTGTGCCCATGCAGTGTATTTGATCGGGCATCCTTACTACACGTGAATGTAAACAATACAGAATTTAAAAAGATCAGCTCTCTAGATGTTTTATGAGGAAGGAGATAAAGTTGTTCGACCTCAAGGTGCAAAGTGCATTCTGGTGAGTAAACACAACTTAGTTTACAAGAAATCACAGCGCACCTTAAAGGCAAAAGTCGAGACACATTCAGTTTTTTTTTTTTGCTGACAGGCTTGTGTTTTTTCTGAAGCCCTCTGTGACACCCACTGTGTCACTGCAGTGGTCTCAGTGAAAGGCACGAGGACATTTTCTGCCTCCAGTCCATCCTTTTCAGTTTTCAGAGGTTTGTTTGTTGTGCAACTTTCAGCAAGCTCCAATAAAGTATCTTTTGTGTGTGTGTGTGTGTGTGTGGAGGAGCTGCTTTCAACCAGTGGCTCTTTAATTAATAAAGCCAATCCGTGCTGAGTATAGTTACACGGTTGCGTAACTTCAGCGGTGATGTAACACACTGTGGACTCTAGTGCCCACATCCAAAACAGACCTTTCCTGTGAGACTGTTGTCTGGTACTTTGCTTTTCTCAGAAAAAGACTGGCAGGCTCCAGGAGGCTGCAGTGGATAAGCAGCAGCCCCAGCGTGGCTGCACTGAACACGGGGCAGCATGCCTCTGCAGCGCCCCTCCCTCCCTCTGCGGGCTCTGGGAGATGCGAGAGCTCCTGACAGCCACATTATTCTTTAAAAGCGCCAGCCGCTTCTGGAGCTGTCAGCTTGTTCAGCAGTAGTGGCGCTTATGGTGGTTGTGGGCGCTCAGCCGGCCGGGTCTAAAGTGCTGGTGCAGCGTCATTTGGTGTCCCCACTGCACGTATGCTCACAGTAGTGGGGGGGTTGGGGGAGGGATGGAGGGGCAGAGAGGAACACTCGTGACTGCTTCCTGGTTTCACAGGTGGGAGAAATGGAAGGAGAGGGGTGATCACGTCATTGGGCATTAACACACACTTGCATCAGGCTATATTTAACCCACCTCTCCTTCCATTTCTCCTTGACTGCATAATGTACCTGCCCTCTCAGTGACTTTCCCTCGCTCTATGTTTCTCTGCTGTTTTCCACAAAGAGAGTTTTTATGGATTGGTGAAAAAACAAGGCAGTAGCGCTAATTGGCTAATAGGATTTCTATCAGAGACCATTAGAAAGAACAAAGACTGTATTTGAGGTTGAACGAACACCTGCGTTATACGTTGTAAGTCTGTAGGTGTAAACGTATGTTTGAACATAGATCACTGGCGTGTGGTTTTGACCGGGAGACTATGTAACTGTGACCAGAGAGCTCTCTACTCTGTATTGATTTTCAATCTGTCACTCTGGCAAACACACTCCCTGTAGCTCCCTCTCTCTCTTTCGCACGCCTCAGATAACTACAGAGTAACGTCATGCAGGACCGAACATGACCACGCACAAACATCCGTTCGCCCACTCACACTCACTCTTCTTGCTGCTGCTGCGGGCGGCCAGGCTGGTCGTGCTGCCTGACTGACTGTTGTCCTCCATGCTGGGGTCGAAGGCGGGGTTGACCAGACCGGGCTCGTCTGATAGGAGTGCCACGGCGGCGGAGGTGGGGCCATCGTTGGGCAGCGTGGCGATGGTGAGTTCTGACGTGCTGTCGGTGCATTCGCCCTCCTGCGAGCGCCGCTTCCTGTCTGCTGATAGCCCATAATGAGAGGCCCCTTTACACCTGCACACAAGGGTCAAAAGGTCAGTGTGAGATTACACAGTTGGCATGATGCAATTAATAGTGGACATGTTGATGAACTGATGACAGTGATGATCTGACACCAAGTGGCGAGCTCTGGGGCTGAAAAATGAAGTTAACATGAACGTGCCCAAAGAAAAACAAAAAACAAACCACACACACAAAAAACAGCAGTTCCTCTATTGGCCACTTGAGGCTGGCTCCAAGGGTGAGTCAGTCCTCACAGACCCCATGTTAAAATGTCCAACTCAGTAGTAGAAGTAATCATGTTTACAGACTGCTACAAAAAAGTGTTTATGGTCTCCACAGCTAAGCTTTTTCTTGCTTTTTGGTTGCTAACAAGAACGCCATCATGCTGGACACAGCTTTACAGTCTCGTTGTGGTGGCGACGTTAAGTCATGCTACCATGGTGTAGTTCAGTTATAGCCTAATGTTAGATTTTTACCTCCGGCGATTGCATTTACGCCGCAAAAATCTTAAAGCGGTGCTCATTTGTTTAGAGACAAGATTATCTTGCTGAACAAAACGTGTAAGTATCATAAAAATTTGTTTGCCACAGAGCCTGTTTTCTGCAATAACCCAAAATCCAGTGAGAAAATCCTACAGGCTTTTTCACAAGGAACCACTCTATGCACCGCGCCAAACAAGCTAGCAGCTAACGTTACAACTTGCTCCACCCTCTCTCCCAAACACGGTCACCTCTGGCTCCAAAGATCCAAGAAGGCGACAACCAAAATGCCAAACTCAAGGTTTCAAAATGGAAATCCACAAACCAATGGGTGACGTCAACATGCCAACATCCATTATTTTTATACAGTCTATGTCTGACGCAGGACGCTGATGTCAAACATGCAGCCATAAATAGAATCACTTATAACAGTGGAGTGAAAGTCAGTAAATTCATGTTAACATCCAATGAAAAGGTCACATTCTCAAGACTAATGTGAGGAGATTTCAGCATCTCCAGCCCGAGGCTTTCTGCACGCTGACCTCTATCTCCTGCTTTGGGAATGCTTATCTGACCTCAGCGCTCACCCACCTCGCCAAGATACCACACCGCCTGTACAACAACAACAAATGTGGCTGAATATATTTCCCAGCGCTCTCACTTAGAATTTATGCAGCACCTCTCTGAGAATGTGCCAGAAGTGTCATATTTACTCTCACAAAAGAAAAATAAATTACTCATTTCTGTTACTTTCACTTTCTTTTGTGACAGTATCTGTAATCACATGTAGGATGGGTTTTCTCTGTGGCTGTGGGTGTGAGCATCCCCGACAGATGATTGAACACAAATGTAAGAAAACACCCGTTCGACAGGAGGGAGGGTGGGTAACTGACACAACATTTGAATATAAAACAGAGATCGTCTGAATGTTGTTTTTCTCAAAAACAAATCTAATTCCGAAGTTCCAGATGTCTTCTCGCTGTCAACACACACCACAACCACAGCACATTTACAACTCTCTCCCTTTCTCACACACACATACACAGATACACACTCGAGTACACACTCGTGCACATATTATGCTTCACGCCATAAAAGGCTTTTCACACTGACAATATTAAATTGGGAATGTTTGTGTGTGAATTAAAGATATCCCTACAGAGCAGGGTATTGTATTGTTGGAGAATTTTCCTCCATCTGTAAGCCATAAAGGCTTTACGCTGACGCTTCATCAGAGGCAGGAATAACACTGGCTTGTCTCTCTGGCTGTCTCTGCGGAGCCATCAGCACAAACATTAACTGGGTTTTAATGAGCTGGATCAAACCCAGGCTCCGCTTCAACAGTAGCTCAGAAAAACAAGAGGAGCGGCGTCCATAGCTCCCGTGCTGTGAGATGGGCAGAGCACTGCTGGACCTTACATGGAGGATATCAAGCCAAAAAAGGAGGCAAGGTAAAATGGTGGCCATCATTGCAGATTCTCTACAGAAACATGATTACATGCTGGTGAGCCATTTGAGCCCAGGGAGGCCATTGGCCCCCCCTGGGGCATCACATCACACTAGTGGCAGCATTTTGTCTCAGTAACAGAGCTGTCAAAGTGGGTCATGCACTCGGTCCATATCTCACAGGGAAAATCATTTCATCCTGAAGTGGGTTCTATATCTCACTTGTAGCCACGGGTCAGACTCACAGTTAGATACAGCGTTCCACAAAACTGAAGCACCTATCGATCTCACTCTGAGCTTGGTGACATAACACCTGTGTGTAGGCAGAGCCGTCGGGAGTTATTCTTGTTCATTCAGTTAGTAAATTGATTGGTATCAAGCATGTCCGTGCAGCAACATACCACTTAACTGAGTGAAGTGGTTGAATAGAGCAATATTTCAATCAGCAGCAGAGGAGAGGGCAGCGCTGCAGTCTTGAGAGGGCAGAAGCTTTCTTTGTGTCACTCACTATCAATTAGAAGAATTAAAGCTGTACGCAGCTTGAAAACAGCTGCTGCTCACATGACTGTGTTCAAGTGGCACAGTCAAGTAAACATACATAGATATGTTTATGTACGCAGGGTCATGTGCACTCGATTGACAAGATGCACTTGCAGTTGTTTCGCCTTTTTGTAAAACATAAACATAAAAACAAAATGTTTTTTACTTAAGAAAATAGATTGCACTTCCTTTCCCAACTGACCAGTCAGTCCACCATTTTTTTATGATAAGCTCTTGCATACTGACAGAAACAAAGTCGAAAGAGTTTCTTCAAATGTAAAAAGAGTGCACTAATTATTAAAAGGGAAAAGATGTTAACATTTCAGTTAAAGGATCATTGTCAGCGCGACTTATAGATCATAACAAACTTGAATATTCCTGGCAAAGCTACTCCTGATTGACCATTGCTGTTTGTTTGAAAGCCTATTTAAAATTAAAACTTTTCATAAGAGCAGATTTAACGTGCTAAGTGATGACTTAGCTATTTTGTTTGTTGACTAATATAAAAAGGTACTTTTTGTGAGCCAGCATTGTCGGCTGTGTGCAAACTAAGGATTTAAAGTGAACGACCAATTTATTAAATACATGTTTTACAATGAAGAATGAATGGGATAGATAATTAACACTCCTCCATTAGCATATGCAATCAAGCAAGATCCCACATGGTAAAAACAAGTAACAAGTTGTAGAGTGTGTGCTTTGCTTTAGGCTACTATCTGACTGAAATATCACAAAAAATATAAAATATATTCACTCAAGTAATTTAATGAAAGCATGCAGTCCTTTGGCTCAGACAGTGTTGGCAGTACTGTGGGCTGCACGTGTGATGGGATAATACACTGATAAATACATTAACTATTCAAATCTTCATTGGATGAATTGTCAGAAATTTGCTAAAGATATCAGTCACCTAGAGGATAAATATTAATGACGCTGGTGATCCTCTGACATTTCAAATGACCCATTCATAAATTTTGAAGCTTTTATGTGTCTTAAAAAGGGCGATTGCTAACAAGTGGCTAAATGAAAGTGCAGAATGTTACGCCGAACATGACTCCACAGCCTCGCTGTGTTAGGGATGTTAAGTTGTATGATCGTAGTGTAGTCTTTTACAGCCTGACGTTAGCTTGGTACCTCCGGCGATTGCATTTAGGCTTGAAAGTGGCGTTTATTTGTGGAGATTATCTCGCTGAACAAAGCATAGACGTATTGTAAATATTTGCTTGCCACAGAGCTTATTTTCTGCAATTATCCAAAATGTAATTGAAAAATCCCGTAGGCATTCTGTCAAGAGAACCAGGGCGAAGCTAAGTTCCACATCAGACACCAAAAGCATCACCCCTGGAAGACTCTACACTTTGGTTTATGACCTGCAAAAATAGCCTCATTTATGCATATTTGGGTTAAGTGTGAATTAAACTAAGGTGGTAAACATGATCTATCCTTAACATCACTATATATTAGTGTTGTCGTTGTGAGTATTTCAAGCATCCACGAGCGCCATGGTGCCAAAGTACTCACAGAACTGTTAGCATGGCTGTAGACTCTTAATCTTGTTAATGGACCATCATACGCCAACCTACAGATAGATATAATAACAATCTCTTGGCTAAGAAAACATCACCAGTCATCCTTATTGTTACACCACTTAGAGCTGCTGTGACCATTCTGCGTAACAATGTCCTCATTCACTTTAATTTCTCCCAGCTGGTGTTAATGTCTTCATCTATATATAGATCTCACTCCTATATAGATGCTTGGCTGAACATTTGCTTCCTTTTTATTTCCATACACACACACACCCTTGATAGGCGTGTATAGGGCTTCTGGTTGAAGCTGACTATATGGAATTAAAGACTTAAACAACATTCCTCTGTCTCAGCATGGCTAGTGGAAAATGGAAAACCACAGTCAGTCAGTGGAGATGGGCAAATACCTTCGAATACAGGTTCATTCAGTCGCATAAATCCTACAGACCACCCAAATATTAGCAAAGATGTCTGTCCAAGTATTAATGAATGCACACTGCACACTGAATTTGAGGAAGGAAGATCTTAAGGGTTCATTTCTAAAACATGTGCTCTGATTGTGCAGCTCAGACACAAAGGATGGAAAACAAAGAAAAATAAATTTAGAGCTGTCACGGAGAACAACAGATACAAGCTGAAGGTTTGTTGAAGTCCCAGAAACACAGAGGCCATCACAACACAGCCTGAGACAGCAGCAGTGCACACTGCCACTGGTTTATTAAAGGCTTTGTCTCCCGTTAATTAAAAACTCCTTCCTCCAGGGGACAAGAGTTGCCTTAAAAGCGGAGCCATATCTCAGCCGCTTAGAGTTTTAATGTCTTCAGTTTTAATGTTAAGGCCACAGTCTGTGCTGTCTGAGGTTAAAGGCAGGGAAGCATGACAGAAACCCCTTGTCTCCCTCGCCGGGGTGGTCCTGGAGTTTTAGAGCCAAGGTAAGCGAGCCAATTAAGTCTGAACGCTGGAGACGTGCAGTGCATCGAGGGAGGTATGCTTGCAAAGACATCCACATATATACACTCCTTATTTTCTGTCGTCTTGTTTCGCCCTCGTAAACAAACATCCTTTTTGTGTATAATCATGGAGCTTTGAGTGCTTGTGTGAAGCTATCCCTCTCTTGTACAGCATCATTTTTCAGGGGATGATCACTGAGCTTAGAGGATGCTCATTAGCACCGCAGTATCCATGTCTCGGTCAGCACAGCCTCAGTTATCACATCATCTCTCTAAAACCCCAGGATCTGTGGCGAGATAAGGAGCGAAGACGCCAAAACATCCTCAGCGCTCATCCTTGCCTCCTCCCTTATCCTCCTCTACCTCTCCTACCCCTTTATCCTCCGCTCTCTCCAGCGCAGTAACAATTACCCATGATGCTTTATGTGACACGGTGGTCGTGCCGACGCTCCCTGGCTGTGACACAAACAGCCCTGTTCTTGTGATGTGAAATAAACACCAGCTCACAACTCATCAAAGCCTGTGAGATTCTCCAATCCTCTTTAGGGGTGAGTGGATTATCCTTCCTAACCCAAATACTCTCTCCGCTCCCTGACTGCCACGGACAATCGTGTTGGGCCACACTACGCATACAGCGCAAATTACCTCAGCTGAGGTGACAATTCCAGGTCAGGCAGTCAGACACAGAAACTGGGGCTGTGTCCTGGTGCATACTTTCACACACTGCGGGCGTGTAATCATGCAAATGGTTTGGAATCTAAAGCATTGTTTATTCACAAAGATAGTGGGTCTGTGGGGGTACAGCTGGCCGACCTGTTCATGACCCGCAGCTTGACGAACTTTGCTTAGTTGAGCTCTTCTTTCTCTTCTTCCTACATCCTTATTAATCTGCGCGCAGCAGC
This sequence comes from Epinephelus fuscoguttatus, assembly GCF_011397635.1. Lineage (NCBI taxonomy): Eukaryota > Metazoa > Chordata > Actinopteri > Perciformes > Serranidae > Epinephelus > Epinephelus fuscoguttatus. The sequence continues at coordinate 40,547,339 of NC_064761.1, forward strand.
AGGCAGTTGCTACTGACGAGCTCTGACACCAACTTCCTAATGCTTTTGAAAATAAACCAGCGACACCTGACATGCAAGAAAGCGTGAGAAAAGAATCCCTGGTTGCATTGTGAGCCCTGAGGTAGCCTGCAGGTCTGTGTACGTGTCAGTGTTTGTGTGTATGCGTGAGATATGCGAGGATTCCTTGTGTGACAGAAAATGTGAGAGGAGCTTAAAAGTTACAGCATGTGATGTTTGTGTTGAGTTTATTTTTGGAGCACTAATGATTATGGGAATGCACAGACACTGTTGGTGCAATATTCAACAACTTCATTTTAAAGTGCAGAAACATTCCTGTTGTATTTCCAGCTAAAAAAAAAAACGGTTTTAATTTCTTTTAAAGGTTCAGTGTGGAGGATTTAGGGGGGGTGTATTGGCATAAATGGTATGTAATATAAGTTTATTTTCTCTAGTGCAGGGGTGGGCAACCTGCGGCTCAGGAGCCACATGTGGCTCTTTAGCCCTTCTCCAGTGGCTCCCTGTGGCTTTGTCAAAAATTATATGGAAATAAATATATATATATATATTTTTTTACGATTTTCATTTTCTTTTATCATTTTTGTAGCCCTGAAGTGATTCTTACATCTTCCAATGTTATAAATGTGTTTAAGCATCTTGTCAACTATGTGCAGCATACGCCTGCGGTGCAGTTTCCGAATCTCAATAGCGGTGTCTGAGCTTGAGTCTCCTTAGTGAGGACAACTATTGATTCCAAGGCCAAAAAAGAAAACGTCTCACAGGAAAAAAGAGAATTTCATAGTGAGTGGAGAGATTTGTTTGTACCCACCACTAATGCTGCATTTCATTACCTTTAAATGAGATGTTTATATTTACAAAGGGAGCGGGTCCTCGTCTACAGATTTGCCATGTTTGTACAGTAGCCCAGAATGGACAAACCAAACACTGACTCCAGATAGGGCCGTTTGTGCAGCCCCTCCACAACAAGCAGTGCCAGAAAAGCACACGTCTGTAATGTGAAATTGCTTGTGTCCTGAATAATAAATACTTAAAGAATCCTGATGAGGAGTTCACATTTGGCACATGGGAGAGGTTTCAGCTCGTTGGAATCTGCAGTCCTCCCTGCTAGTTGCTACTACATCCAGCGCACCGCTCCTTTAACTAAACTCCCGTGGACGAAACACTAAACAAAATCTCACAAATTACAAGAAAGGCCAGGAATTCACTCTTTTCCCTTCTCTACCAAATTTCCTACCGTGCTCATTATAAAAATAAACAGAAAACACTCATTAAAATCCAGAAATGTTTTATGGACTCTGGTTTTACTCAACATCTAATTCAGTTGATTCAGGAATGAAAGTTGTGAGAGTCTGTCCATAACAGCTTCTGGCTGAGACACATCAAGCTTGCCTCAGAGCAGACTGAGGAGAGTAGAAACAATAAATACAGGGCTCTGGGGAAGCACCTGTAGTCATTACACACACACACACACACACACACACACACACACACACACAGTGGCCTAACAAGAATGCTGGTGCAGTATTGGGAGGTGTGGCGGTCATTAATTGAATTTATGGAAATAAAGGTTTGAATTAAACGTTTTTTTCCTTGATTAGATTAGTATATCAATTACTCCTTTATCACACACTTGGGCCACGAGCCAAACACATAAAGTAAAGTTTGATTGGGAGGGAACAGACAGAATGATAGATAGATACATAGAGAGAGGAGAGAGGGAGCGGGAGGAGAGAGCGACATAAAGACAGACAGAGTAATCCAGTTAATGATGAACTAGAGGAGTGTTAATCAGAGGATGCGCTGGTGTGTTGATTGGATCCGCCTGCTGTGAGGGGTAATCCCATCTGCTGCACGAGGAGGGGTGAGGCTGCAGCTAGAGGGGACAGTCTCTGCTGTGGGAGGAATTTTTTTTTTTGGCCGAGCTTGTTTCTAAAGACGGATCTGGTAAATTGAAGTGGGAGGCGAGGTTTAGTTGGGTGTGACTTCTAACAGCCTTTGAAGATGAATGCATACAGAAACCAAAAGTGATTGTGTACAACAGCCCACACGGCGCATAAATCCTGCCGCTGTGTTTTGAGCTTTCCATTGTTGCTCCTGTGCAGCAGACAGTGGCTCAGCAGGTTTGGCATGCTTAACGCATCTGTGTGTTTACGAGCGCGGAGGACTCCAGTCCAGTCAGCCTGTTAGTAACAGCCCAAACTCTGACTCATGGCTTTTCAGCCAATCGATAGGTACGATCATCAGTCGAGCCCTGACCTCATGATCTGGCTGGAAGGATGTTTATGCAGCGTTTAATGTGTCGGTATCTGGTTTCAACCAAGAAGGCAACTCAGTCTTTTTGTCAACAGAGAAGAAGAGCACAGCTGATTTATTCCTTGCTCTCTGGCTGAGCTGGATTTAACCTTACATGTGTTCACCTCAACAGACCTGCGGTAAAATAGTGTGTCTACATTCATGGGCGGATTATGCGAGAATGGCTTCCTGGGCACAGACATGCAAAAGGCCCAACAATTCCTCCTACGCAGGGGCAAGACACACAGACTTTAGGCTGGTTTTGCTTCTTTTTGTTGTTGTTTGATGTCTCTTTGTAGCTGTCACCATCTTTTTGTGGCTTTGTGTTTTCTTGTGGTTGTTTTGTTTCTTTGGTATCGCTGTATGTCTCCTTGAGGCCGTTTTGTGTCTCTTAGGGGAATATTTCTGTCTTCTTTGGTAATTTCTTTCCTCTTTGGAGTTATTTTACGTCTCTTTGAGGTATATCTGCGTCTTTTTGGTCATGATGTGTCTCTTTCTAGTTGTTTTGTGTCTCTTTGAAGTTCCTTTGCATTTCTTTGTGGTCATTTTGAGCCTTTTCCTGGTTGGTATGTGTCACATTGAGTGACATTTTCCAGGTGAATGCCTGGGGCCCCTGGGCTTGTGCCTAGTAGGCCCTTCAGCAATCCATCCACGTATATATCTCTGTCTCTGACTTGCAAACAACTCTAACTGTAATCCCCACCGCACTACTGTATATGATCATAGAGAATCCCCACTAGGCTGCTGTCCCACATTGCTCTTGGCACCTTTTAGTCTATATTCCTCACTCTAGCCCTTGGCAGTGTCCTGGTTTCCCTACCTCCACGTGCCATGGTACAACTGCCTGAAACGCAGCCAGCACTGGTCAGCCGAACCCAAAGCCCTGGCACTCAGCAGGGCACCGTTCACGTGAGAGATTAACTCCACACTGCTCTCCTCTCTGCTGTCAGTTACACTCCGCTGGCTCCCCGCTCTGCAGGCCGCCCATATGGATGCCCTCCTACAGATTAGCCTGCCTCAGACAGTAAACTGTAGAAAACAGTCCATGTTAAACACGTCATGCCTCAAAGACCCAAACACCAGCCAGACTTTGAGCCAGAGCCAGAGGCAAAGGTTAACACACACCTATTTTTACAAAGCACACAACTTCAGTGATATGGCTGTGGAAGTAGGCCACTTGATGTGAATGATTCAGCACTGATATAAAAGTGCACTGCATTGCGGAAACAAATATATTTGGGTTTAGTTAAATGTTATTCGTATAAAACACCAAACTCAATCCCATTTTTAAACCCTCTCTGCATGCTGACACTAATACCTGTCTGCTGTGCTGGTGTGCTGTCTTTCTGCCTGAACAGAGACACATCAGAGAGGAAGGCTCTGCTAAAGTAAACACTTTGACCTGCTACTCACTTCTGCTCATGAATAAATGAATACATACATAATTCATCTGTTCTTTTGTGACTGTGTATTTACACATGCATTGGGCACTCTTCAATTATACATGGTCAAATGTGTGTTTTGGCGTGTGGATTTTCATGCGTATTTGTTTTCTGTGAAGTGTAATATGTAATGAGAGATTTATGCATTCGTCTGTTTGTTTGTGAACGACTTCAGTGTGTCCTCTACACGTTGTCCTTGCCCCCTGTGTTTCCTTTCATGCATGATTGTGTAGTTTGTAGTCTTCTCATGCATATAAATGCTCCCATGATGGATTCACTGAGTATTGTAAATCCCATGCAGAAAAATAATTACGCTGATTTAATGTTATCTCCTTTTAGAGAGATATGTAAGTTGTCCAGGAGGGTAGAAAGTGGGCTGTTAGCCTGATTTTTATCTCTCAGCTACTCTCCCTGTGGCCTTCCCTGTATTTCTGCCCTGCTAGATACAACGAGACAGTGAGAGCTGCCTCACTACTGAACAGGGATTAATATTTAATCCAAACAAAAGTCTAATTAGTGAAGCCTGCCCCACACTTGAAACTGCCACGAGGCTGGAGGGGGCACGGCGTGGCGCGCTGCCTTTGACTCGAGATGGACCCGGTATAAACAAATGACTGGTATTGTTCAGATCCAACGAGTGCATGGCGGCCGGGTGGCTAATCCTGTTAGAACGCGTCCATGCCGAAGATGTCCGGAGCGCTGGGGAGTGCGCGCAGCTCTCGGTGATCAAACACCTCCCAGATGAGGACTGAAAGGACGGAAGCTAAGCTAATCATAGTGTTTAAGACATCTCAGCACAGGCCCCGAAATGAACATAGATTAATCATTAATGCTCTACAGCACTGCACTGTGAGCATCAGGGGAGGCCATGTGGGCTGGGGGAGGGAATGAGAAAAGTCTAATTGTGTGTGTGTGTGTGTGTGTGTGTGTGTGTGTGTGTGTGTGTATGCATTGAGGGGAAAAAAATCACAATGTAGGTGCTCTCCTGTGTGTGTGCCAGTGCTGCTTTTTTATTGGGCGGTGCTGACAGAGTAAAACGGCAGTAACCATATTAAGCATTTCATCACAGAGAAACATTTACTCTCCCGCTGCATTGTTATCTACACCCTGCGTATAGCCAGTATAGTCTGTATACGAGCCTACGCTCATTTATGTGTGAGCAAGACAGATTGCAGCCACTCTCATTTTTCCCACGCAATATAAACCCACTGTAGTAATCACATAAAGTGAAAGAAATCAGACAAGAAAGGAGGCGAGGGAGAGAGAGACGAGAGGAGGAAGAGGAGAGCAGGAAAAATAGACGGTGGTAACACGGGGGAGAGCTGGAGGCTGCTCCTGTCAACAGTATGGATAAAGACAAATGGTGTGCCACTGCTCTCTAGCCAGGCAGAAAAACACCACGTCCGCGTTTGTCTGCTCCTGGTTTCTCTCCCTGTCATGTCATAATCAGCAAAACGCCTCACTGTCACAAGCACAGAAACGCACTCCGACACTTCCTCCGTCTGACTGCCAATATTCCTCACTCGGTGGACAAAATCTGATCATTTTATTTACAAACAACCCCCTTATTGAAATGACCCGCATACTAGGCGTGCTGGTGCCGTCACCATGGCAGCCGTACGCATGGTACGTATAGCCAGATGGAAGGCAGGCGCAGGAAGTGACCTTATACCCTCCTGTCTTCTCTCATTTCCCCTCTCCTCTCTGCTCCCTCAAACTGCTCATCCACTTTCCATTCTCATCGCATCCGCCTCCCATTCTTCCCTGTATATAATCAAATGTAAGGATTTCATACTGCTGCCTCTCGTCTTCCAACCCATTCAGTCCATTTGCCTACAATGCCCCTTCTTTCCCTCTTTGGCATCCACCGCTGTCCAATATGGGCTCTTGGTGTCTGCAGGAGCTAAAGCCCCACTCAGTGGAGAGAGCATACAATGAAATGAGGGGATTTGCGAGGCGCTCCATTGTTCATGTATTCATGCAGCATAATGGGACATTTCCGTCAGACTGGAGAGAAGAGCGGTAGCCCAGCTTGGGGATCAGAGAGCCCTGGCTTCACACGGAGCGGCTGAATATAGTCAACATTAACTCCCACACAAAGAGACTCTGAGGGCCAATACAGAGCAGGAAACACAGCTCAGGAGAAGAGGAGCCAAGAACAAGGATAATGTGACATGTAGTGTGGTGTAAAGAGATGATATTTCATCTGCCGTTTCGTGGACTTGTGTGGATATGACTGGTAGATTATTCAATAAGTTGACAACACTTTTGATGAGAAAATATGGGGATTCGCCACCTTCCTCTGTTTATTTGGGTTGTATTTGGGTTTTGGCCAGGCAAAACGAACAATGTAAAGGTGGCGCCTTGAGCTTTAGGAAATTGCGGTGATCACTTTCTTTAAACATCTCTTAAACTTAAGTTAATACCAAGGGCTTGATTTTACTTCATCATTAGACGGACACTTGAAAATGTTGTGCGTCAAACACTAACTGGTGAATTTTTATGCACCAATTTGCCCTTTTTTGCATCAATTTATAGTGAAAATGTCTTTTTGTCAAATAAAAGCCATCATGTTTCTATTGGGGGAGACAAATGCACACGTTCAAAATACCTAGAGGGATGTGCCCCCTGCAGCCCCCCAAAATCTCCATCTATGGTTCATATTAAATGCAAAAACATGCGACAGATCAGTTGATAATCAAAACAATCAGCCTTAATGTTGACACACCACATGAAAGGTTTGTTTTTACGGTGTCAAATTCAACAGTACCCAACTCGCTGTGCATCTGCGTGTTAATTTTGATATGACCGTTCACATCAGTTGCTACTGATGAAATATGATTTAAAAGGAAATGTTGGGAAAATGAGCACCAGCAGGTGTGTCTATATGTGATGTGTTATTTTAGGTTCTGATGCTGATTTGAAACACAACAAAGATTCTGTGTACATAAAGGCTTGAACAGATGCGATGCAGTAGTAGAGTAGCCGGCTATGAATCATTAATGCTTAGGTGAAAGTCTGTTCACAAACAAACACAACCCGTGGTTACAATCATCCGTACGCTTAACGGGACTCGCTCACGCACACTGTATAGAGCTGTGAGCAACTGTGAGCAAACGTGTCCTGACATTTTGCTCAATTCAATACAGTGGTCAGAGACACGCTCACACTCACATGCCGCTGAAGAGAGGGAGAGAAAGAGAGAGATGCCATGCTGCAGTGCTGTAGCATCCAAACTGTCCTGGACAGCACAAAGCTCTACCTGCTGGTTCTACTGCATCCCAGCACCACAACAACCAGTGACCAGGACAGTAGGAAGCAACTCTATGATCATTTTGGCACCACAGATTCACACTGCAACTCTTAAAGTGATGATGAAAATGTAAACATTGGAACACATACGCATGAATGAACTCACAGACACAAACAAACGTAAGAGAAGTGACAGACACACACAGTAACATATTAGCAGGTCTGCTGATGGAGGGGAGAGATGATGGGGTGATGTTGGTGAAAGGATGCAAGAGGAGGCTGAGTGTTGTACTCACAGCTCAGAATAGAGGATGTGCAGGTTGCCCAAATTGTCTGTGTAGTTGGCCGGGCTGAGCCAGGGCAGGACCAGCAGCAACAGAGCCTTCATGGTCAACGCTCTGCTCTTTTTCCTCTCTTTTTCCCCTCTTTCTCTCCCCTCTGCACTGAAGCTCTGTCCTCTTCTATTCCCCCCTCCTCCTCCTCCTCCTCCACCTCCAATTCTCCGAACCTGGCCGTGCTGACCCCCCCTCCTCTCCTGCCTTCCTTCTCCAGAGGCGCCTCTCAGATCAGAATTAATCCTTGACTTCCTACCTTTTCAGCCTCTTTCTTCCCCTCTGTTTCCCCCCTCTTCCTCTCTCTCTACCTCTGCCTCAGTGTCTGTGTGAGCTTGGCAGTTTCTTCCTCTGCCTCAGGCTGGCTGCCTGGTCATCTCAGCTGCAGAGGCAAACGGGCCAGTTGCCAGAGGTTGAAGACGGAGCGGAGGAGGAAGAAGCAGCAGCAGGAGCAGGTGCAGAGCAGAAGTCCCGTTGTGGCACAGGAGGAAGAGGAAAAAGTGCAGGAAGAAGAGAAAGGAGACCCATGCAAAGGTGGCACATTTGGAATACAATTTGAGATGTGCAGCCCCTTAATCTGCTCTGGGCACTGGCGAGTTGTAAGAGGATTTGCGCTCGTATGCGTGTGTGTGCATGTCTGTCTCCCTCGGTGTGTGTGTGTGCGCGCGCGTGTGTGTGTATGTCAGAGAGAACGGCGCAGGCTGTGACTTATACTGCAGCAGAAACCACTGAGGGGGGAGATGGAGCAGACCAAACAAAGCCAGGAGCTGGGGGGGGAGGTACCTGGTGCTGCTCTGATTGGCTCTGCCCTCTTCACACGCACACAAACAGACAGACACACACACACGTACAACCTCTGCATTCACCTCCCCCTGCCTGCACATATGTTGGTCCATGAAGGGGGGGAGGATAGAGAGGAGGGAGGGGAAAATGTTGCCGTCAAACCTTCACCCCTCCTCTCTAACGATGGACTGCTCCCTGTGCAGCAGATTGGTCTGATCGCTAAAAAGAATCTGCCTACATGTGTGGGGGGGAAAAAGAGCATGACCAAAACACACCAGCAAATCAATATTCTCTGCAGAGATGGAGGCTTGTTATTCTGAGTGACATGAAAGAGAAAGACGGGCAAGAAATAAAAAGATTTGGAATAAATCTTTAGGGAAACACTGTCCAAGTGCTCAATTCATTCATTGAGTCAGTCAGTCAGTCATTCATACAGTCAGTGTCAGAATATACACAGAGACAGAGGGGAAGATAAAGAGGGATAGGTGATGCACAATAACAAAGGTTAACCCTGTCTGTCATCACCATTTGATTCAAAAGGTTGCACAGGGATCTTGGGAGGCACTTAGATCTGGGAAGTGACTGGGGGAGAGGTGTGTGTTGATGGACTGTGTTACATGTTGGTGGCAGGAAGCGGCGTTCACTTAAAGGTGAATGCAAAGGCAAGACAAATTTAAAAAGGTCTGAGGAGTGTATTTCTTCCCCTCTATCAGGAACTGCACAGTTAATCGAAATGTTATCAAAATCACAATATGGCCAAGAACAACGACAAAGTCGCAGGTGCTGAAATTCTTTGATAAAATTAACGTGTCACAACATGCTATACATGGAAGATACAGAGGTGAGATTGAAGGCGAAAGAATTTGTGACAAAATGAAGTGGAAAAAGCTTTCGATATACTGCTCCAACTACTTCCCAACCCTCACCTATGGTCATGAGCTCTGGGTAGTGACCAAAAGAAAGAGGTCGTGGATACGGAAATGAGTTTCCTCACAAGGGTGTCTGGGCTTAGCCTTAGAGATAGGGTAAGGAGTTCGGACATCCGGAGGGAGATCGGAGTAGAGCTGCTGCTCCTTCGCATCGAAAGGGTTCAGCTGTGGTGGTTCAGGCATCTGATCAGGATCCTCCTGGGCGCCTCCTGTTAGAGGAGCTCCGGACACGTCCAACTGGTAGGAGGCCCCGGGGCAGACCCAGAACACGCTGGAGGGATCACAGCTCATTTAACTTATATTATCTGAAACAATTACAAATGCCAAATCCGCAGGTCCTCTGTACCTGCTCCTCTCCTTGCTGAATCGGTGTTCTATACTGTCCTTTGCATCATGACTTACGACAAATATTGCTTAAAAAATATCTTATTCTTGATTTAGATTTGATAGTCAGCTTTCATTGAATACCTTTTTTATAATGTGTTTAGATTCCCTGAGTATCTTTTTGGGGCTTTGGATAGGAGGAGAAAAGTAACATATGGATCCCTCTGACTCTGTTTTGTATGGACTGCAGGCTGTTGATCGGTAAACTGGATCAAACAGTGTTTGGTACTGAATCACAGATGCAGATTTTGTCTTGTTTGGATCTTTGTATTGTGTCTTGTACTCGGTACTTGTACTTTTATTGTTGGAAATGTCTCGAAGCGCTAGTTGTGGGAGGTTTGTGTCTTTCTTCAACTGATCGTTTTTGTGTTTATTTTTGGATGATACTTAGGTATTGTTCTGCTGCATGATGGTGGGTTACCAAACCAGAATGTGTTATTGGTTAATGTGTCTGAATAATCCCATGAGGGACGGGTCATGAAAATGAACTGTGTTGCAACAGAGAAGCAAATCATATTCTAGACATGATGGAACATGCTTGTTTGATATGTGTAACCCTCTTTTCTTGATTGTTAATGTTCCCCTGTTCTCCCAGGCTGTGGGTAATAAGCAGGCTACAACAACACGGCAAGACAGTACTAACACATCCCAACTCAGGGGTACAGCAACTTCTCTTCAATGTTTAGCACAAGGCACTCACTCTCTCAATGTATCACTCATACCTGTCCCTGCAAAACAAGGGCAGGTAGGAACCAAATTAACTCATAACCAAGTGAACACAATGACTCCACTTAAACACTGAGTATGAAAATTCAAATGAAACATTATAGCTGCTGCGCAGCGATGGGTCGGGTCCGGGCATTTTTAGGCAATTCTGAGCAACAAGCAGAAGAATTGTAAGACATTTAGGAATTTAGCAACACAATCTGCTTTTTGCATCAGCTGAGACTAAGGATGAATTTCTATCTCACTGAGCTAATTAGTCAGTGACAATTCACGTGTAGCTTCACAAAAGTTATCGAAACAAAAATCTGAAAATACACATATTGCATCTAGACAGCATGGAGATGTTGGTAATTTGTTTGTAACAATGATTGATTTGCTCCATAAGTGAAAAACTGATGTTTAAAATTGCCATTTTTACATTGACTCCAATTGTTCACATTAGAGCAAAATTCAAAATGCTGTCAAAAATTCAGTTTTGAGATAAAATTCTGAAATTTGCCATACATCATCTTCCATGACTCTAGAATTTTGTCATTTTTTTCATGAACATTGAAGATTTATTTAGCAAGAATTTGCATGTATATGTTTACAGTACCGTTTACAGTCAAACATTTTGATGCACTGTGGGCTCAATTTTTGATAAATCAAAAATCTGAGAAACATAGTTTGTGTAGGACAGTCTGAAGATGCTCTGTAGCAAGTTTGGTGTCAATTGAGCAAAAATTGTGGGAGGAGATAGGTTTAAGAAGTTTTACAGTTTTTGAAAAAAAAAACAGAGTGATGAACTTCATAATTTTTAATAGGTTTAAATGTACAAAAGTTTCTTCAGTATTGGGGCTACAGTTTGATGAAAGTTGTGAAGTTGTAGCACGTATGTTTGATTTGTTATGAATTTCCAAAGTTTTGAACTTTAGACGCTTGCTGTAGCGCCACCATCAGGACTATTGGCTTGAGTTTACAGCTGAGGATATCTGGCATGAGACTGGACCTTTGTGCAAAGTTTGGTGAGTTTTCACCCATGGGAAGTATGATTTCCTCGGAAGCAGAAGAAGAAGGAAGAAGAATACCTAGGATTACAATAGTGTCCTGGCAGCTTAGCTGCCTGGACCCTAAATATACAAAGTACTATACATGACAATGAAATGAGCAGTAACTCAATAATGCTGAATCTCTTAGTACTTAAATATAAATAATGTAACTAACCTAAAATCTGCATGTCATGCAGCCCTGCCTCTATCATCCCTTCCTATTTCAGTTGTCACTCTTATCTTTCTCTGTCTTTTCTGTAGTGAACACAAAGCAGGATGGGGAGAATGTAGCATCAGATCTTTGAATGTGAAATACTACGGCTTATCTATTCTCATCCCCTCCTGTCAAATCTCACCCTCAATCCCCTTGTAATGATATTTATTTAGCTCTTTTATTCTAAGTAGAGTCATGTCAATTTCACTTAGAACGCTCACATTTTAATCAGCATCATACTACTTTTCCTGACTTATCATCTTCTCCTTTCCCTTTCTTCCCCTCCTTTCCTTGTTCCTCCTCTTTCTACCTTTTTTCCCACTGTTATCCGATTTTCATAGCGCTCAGCCGTCTGCTACCCTCGAGAAAGACACTTAACTGGTGTAAATACCCTGTCTGAATGAATATTTCATGGATGGAGGTAGTGTGGTTACAGGCTGAATCTGTCTGAGTGTGTGCGTCTGTTTGTGAGAGTGTGTGTGTTAATGCATGCATGCGTGCATACTGAGGCATAAGTTATCCTGCGGTATTTGAACAGTGCGCACAGCAACAAGACCACAGGGCACGCAGGAAATGGAAATGTAATTGGATTGTGACAGGATGCAGTTTGTGAACAGAAACCAGTCAGCCCCCACAGGAGTCGTTTCATACACTCGCACATTGACTCTCGCTCGCAAAAACACCATCGTTACATATCCACATACTCCCCACCATTACTCCTTTTGATTTCCCGCTCACAGCAGCCAGTTCCTCATTCTGATGTAGAGTCAGACTGGGTAATTTCAAAGATACGGTATGTTTGGGGCTTAGAATTCTGCCTTACAAAGAAAACTTGGCAGGACAGGTGTTATAAATACAAAAAGGTACCACATGTACATTCATGTAATGTTGAGAACAGAAGAGGATGATACTGCATTCTTAGCACCATGACACCCTGCGTGAATTATAAGCACAACTTCCAGTTATTCCTTTTTCTGTGAGATTCAGCCGTATGCTACAGGTGTCTGTTCTCTTTTCCTACAGCTTTTTGGGGGAAATTAATGATGTGGGAACACAACCTGCCACATTTTAGGCTGCATTCACATCAAATGAGGCCTTGTGGCGATTAGCCGCAGGGTTGTGCGGCGGTGTGGAAGTGTCACTTAAATGGCCCATTTGTGGGGGAATAGAGGGGAGAGACCAGCGGTATGAAGCCAATCTCCTCATCTCAGCAACTGTTTCTGTGTCTACAGCAAGTTGTTCATGTCAGCCTGAAACATCTCTAGAATTCTTTTTGATTATCATTAATGAATTATCTTTACTGCTACAAAAGATAGATAGTACTCTCAAGCTCTTTACATATTTACATTACTCACTATAATATTTAACGACAGAAAAGGACTGTATGACATGTGCCTGTGGACTGCAGGTGTCTTCTGGTCTGTTCGCTGGTTACATGACTGACAATCTGTCATGACATCAGTTTGCGCTTCTCCAAAAGTTGATCTGTTTCAACTTTCTGCTGCGTTTCCTTTTCGATATTCCCTGTGGCTCCTACTTCTGCCGCCTCGGTGCATTACCCACATTGATATAAATAGAAGGCGTTCTCGCTACAACGTCTGACTTGGTGTGAATGCAGCCTTATGCTGTGTTCACACTACGAGCAACACAGCAACAGGCTACAAGTCGTTTCAATGGAAACTGGTAACGTGAAGCTATAAACTGGTGCCTGACACTTGTCGATGTGGACCTTGACACACTACAAATCAAAGCTGAGCTGTTCTCAACTTTTTTTCCAGTGCTCCACTGATAGGCCGAAGCATCAACCAATTATATGTTTTGTTTTTAGCTGTGGTATCGTGTTGTTTAGCTCAGTTAGCTGATGCTATGCTACCTTTATGTGCATTGCAGAGCACATGGGACTGCAAAATGTGAGATAAAAACAGATATTTTTATAGACAAATACTAATTTTTGATGACATTCAGTCAAGATGCTTTGTGGCAAGTAGAGGACACACACGAGCGCAATTGTGACTCAGCAGTAATGTAGCTGGTCACGCTGTTGTGTTGTCGCTCGTATTATGAACATAGCATTAAATGGAAAAAGTGATGTAGCTCCTTCGTCCCTCTACGCCTGAGGGATGAGACAGCGACCTAAAGAAGTGGCCTTGGATAGCAGTCACAAACTATGTTAGCTTGACGTCAGCTAAAATGTTGAGGGATAGGTTGTGCTGTTCTGCAACAAACAATCTGAAAGGTTTGGAGACTTATTTGTCGTTCCATTAAGAAAAGAACCACATGGTAGGCTTTTGAAACTGCACCATTGCTGACAGGAACAATCTGGCTTTGGCTACGTGGCCTTGTCTCTCCCTCTCTGTCTGTGTCTCTCATACAAACATACACAACAGCGAGGTCAAATAAAAACTACCTGCCACATTAAACCACGCAGAATAAAATTATAGTAACTGCCAGGAACTCTCATTTCTTTTTCAAATATTCACACAAGCTTTGATGAATTCCTCTGTGGGCTTTCAAAGTGTACTTGAAAACAAGTATATTTCACAAAAAAAGAGGAAGAAGGAAAAAAAAAGAAAATCCATCATGCTCACGGCAGAACATCAATTAAACACACACATGGAGCTCTGGGTAAATTAATTTGACTAATATAAAAAATATGAGAGCGAGAGCTGTTCAGAGCAGATAAAACCAGTTTGGAGCAGCACATGCACATGTAGCTACACGTAACTGGCTAAAAAGCAGAAAATACCTGAGTGGGTGGGGAGGCTCTTTCGGCTGAAGTCTGTGCAAGCCCTTACAGGGCAAAGTAACAAAGCTGCCGAGAAATACTGCTGTTCAGATGGTTACGATTTTGCTCCTGATTGCACTGGTTGTGTCCAGAATGACAATTTCTCCAAGCAAAAGGCCAATAAAGGTCATGAATGATTACATGGGTATGAAATCAGCTCTGACCAGATGGCGTGGCTGTCTCAGTCTTTACAACTCCTGACCCTCTGCCAGATTCTGGGGTATGGCCAGAGACAGTGAGCGCTACCATTATGGGCACCAGTATACCCGCAGAATGATATGAGCAGGGAAGGATGGTGTCATTTACAAGTCTCTTAAATGTATCTCGGTGTCTAGATACAGAAAAAAGTAGAAAAGTGTTTTACTTTTCTTTGCCTTATTGGCTTTTTCCCCGTGATACCCTTTTAAACTTCCATCATATTTAAAATGGCATTGTTGAAATTTAGGACTGTCATTGTTTGCAAGTCACGTTGGCTAAACATAGCTCTCTACTATGTTAATATTCGCCTCAACTTAGTGTTTTTGCACAACTTTACACGTTGAGCAGAGTTAGAAGTTGTTGCGTCTGCGTCTCCATTAGTAATTTTCGACCTGCACATTTTTCATACTGTAATTCATTTTTTTCCCTATTTTTTTCCAGCTGAAGCTAAATAGCTTAACATTAGCTCGTCATGTTCTCTCATGCAACTTGATTGGATGCTGTCAGACTAGTTCAAACAAGGTGAATCTGGAGAATTAAGCGCTGACTTGCTGGTATTGTTAATGTTATGAATTTATGTGTCGCATACTTTTAAATTATATACCGACTAGTCCTTACCCATTGGTAGCTTTGTCACCTTCTACCTATGCCAATCCTCAATGCCTATTTGCAGTTTCACATAGATTGACCACGTCAGTGAGTAGAAAAACGTGGGACAGACAGAATGACTGACTGACAGAATGACACACTGACAGTTTCCGTGATTATGCATTTTAGCCATTTTGAAGCATTTTTCTGTTGTTATAGCGCCACCCAGTTGCCAGTTAGAGTTAAATTTCTCCAGTCACCTTGAGGCGTCCTGTTCTACATATCTACCAAGTTTAGTAAAAATCCATATGGCGGTTAGGCCTAGATAAGAACTGAGCTCTCTAGTGCCCCCATTTTGTTTGATGGGGTCAATAATGGAGGGGTCCCCTCAGATTATGTGTGGTCATATGCCTACAAAGTTGCGTGGTGATGGGTGAAACCCTTGAGATGTTATACACCTTTATGTGATGAGCCACGCCCTCCCAGCCTTTTTCAGATCAGAAGGCTGAGGTCCAAGTGAAGTTACAAGTTGCTGGTGAGAGTCCAAGTCAAGTTGCAAGTTCTTCTTGATTTTGACTTTAGTTGAGTCTAAAGTCATCAAATTTGTTACCCGTGTTCAACTCAATTCCAAGTCATGAGACTTAAGTCCACACCTCTGCAAATATCTCTCTCAACCAGCAAGCACAGCCCAGCTAAATAACTGTTGTGTACTAGGAGGCATATCATACACATATTGAGAATCAGACAGAATATCATATCACAGATTCTGCTGTAGAAAGTATTTTGGATTCAAATGTGCTTAAAAATTGTGGATGTGGTTAAGGTTTGTGTAGGTTTACAAAATGATTTGTTGGCTTTGGGAAACATCATGGTTTGGGTTGAAATGACTATTCTATTATGGTTACAAAACCTTTGGTAGAAATAATGACCACTTTCTTTTATCCAAAGGTCCCTCAAAAACAATCAACGTTAACTTTCGGTGGGAGGTCATTACTTAAGGCCTGACATTTCATCCAACCATCCTGACCATTCCAACATGTTAAAACTCAATACTAGGCAAACATTACATCAATACCCAGCTTTGTTAGACAAAACCGTTCAGAGAAATGCACATGTACTCACTGTATAAACAGCAGCCACAATCACTGGACCACAGCAAAATAAGTGAACGGAATAGAAATGTTGAGATGGGTCTTTCAGTAACTTTTTCACATCCTCGCACACAATGTGTGGAGGCGTCCCTCAGGACGTGGCCTCTCACCTCCACAGATAACACTTTCTAACTACGGGTGAGCAGCTGAATCCTTGCGGGAGTCGGCCTCAGAGCTCCACACCTCATTATGATACTCACACTACATGAAGGGAAGGACTGGGAAACAATAGAGCAATGTGGAGAAAACAGTAAAGGGAGGGATGGGGTAGAATACAGGGGAAGAAGACACAAAGAGTGCACGTGTAGGTGGTGGGAGATAAGACAGAGAGAAGGGGCAGAAAGAAGGGCACAACTTCTTTAGAGTTTATAGAGTTTCATAAAGTGCAAATGAATAGGAAACACACTGCTGCTTGTGTGTGATGTGTGGCGAGATGCACTAATTATCCCAGAGGCCTTTGGGCTAGGGGAGTGTTAATGAGCATTAATGAAAACAGATCCAGACTGAGAGAAACCAAAGTACTGTCTTTTAATGATATAAACAGAAGAGCTGGGCCGAGTTTAGATGAAAGCCTGGTTGAAGGAAGAACTCTCCCCTTTGGGACCAGAGCTGCGGGTTAATGACGATGGGCAGAAGAGGGTGGGAAACCTAGAGTGTGTGTTTACTACAGGTCATTGTAGTTTTTACCAGATAGCACGGGTAAATAGAAGAGAATTAAAAATGAAAAAGGATTAAGTACTTGCTTACTTGTTGAATAAGAGCACAGATTATATCTGACTTTCTTTCATAGAAAATTTAGTTACTGGCCTGCAAATGTTGTGACTAACAAACTGCTTTTACAATGAGTGTGGGGATAAACTAAACTGCTTCCTCCATCCTACCTGCTCTTGATGTGGTCTTCCAGTTCACCACGTGACATTGTTTCAGTGCAATGGTCAGTGAAGGGGCAAGCTACGGTCAGCTTGTCCAGCAGCTTGTGCACCAGCAGGCTGGGCTTCCTGCAGCTCTGCAGCATGAGGGGCGCCCGGCACACGGGGCAGAAATCACTCTCCAGCAGGAAGCTGGTGAGACACTCTTGGCAATAGGTATGTCCACAGGGCGTGTCCAGGGGCTTGATGAGCGCCTGCAGACAGATGTGACACACGAGGTCATCGTCCACCTCGTCTTTGTAAAGGTACTCATGGTTCTCCTCCAGCTGGTGGCTGTGGCCACACGAGGCGCACAGTTTAGGAAACAACAGTCTATAGTCTGAGGGGGAAAGGGGTGGAGCCGATGCTTCGGCCATTGCCGTGGCACCTTCAGTTTCTGTACTGTCCTCCTGGATACTCATTTGGACTCAGGATGTCTTCTTGCATCTGGTGAGGAGGTCATTAGCAGCAGAGGTCTGTCAGGAACTCTGTGGGGAAAAAGAATACAGTGAGAAGCAGTAGTATTTAGCTCTGTTGTGACATTCAGAGCATTAATACATTTGCTTTGTAAAGATATAGTGAATCTATTGTGTCCTGAGTAGAGAATGAAGTCACGCTTCCTCTGCGTGTGTGTTAGCTCTGTCTGCAGTGTTGTCGTTGTTTAACACTATTTATGGAGTTAGCACATTAGCTGCTAGCTACCAACCAGGCAACTCATACTCTCTGAATTTTGCAAAGAGCCCTTATTAGTACAACTACATAGGTATTATCAGCAAATGTACTTTAAGTATCAAAAGTAGAAAAACTGGTTGTGCAGAAAGATTGTGCAGATTATTGTGTAAGATATTATTAGATTCTTGATAACTGGGGCATCAGTGTAGCACGGTGTTAGCCGCTCAAGGTGGAGCTAGTTTTCGAGGTCCAGTGTGTAGAATTAAGGGGCATCTTTTGGCAGAAAGAATAACATTTATTTGTGTAGCACTATATCTAAACAAGGTTACAAAGTGCTTCACAAAGTGCATTAAAAAAACAACAAAACAATACAAAGGAAACACAAAAGTTACAAATCACAAAAGCACAAATGAGGCATTAAAGGGGAATGCTCTCCCATTAAAAATATGTTTTAAGCAGTGCTTTAAAAACGGGTAATGTGCTAACTAGCCTAACCGCAGGCAGAGAATTCCAGAGGCCTTGAAGGCAAAAGCCCGGTCACCTTTAGTTAGCCCAAAACAGACA
Source organism: Epinephelus fuscoguttatus (assembly GCF_011397635.1). Lineage (NCBI taxonomy): Eukaryota > Metazoa > Chordata > Actinopteri > Perciformes > Serranidae > Epinephelus > Epinephelus fuscoguttatus. Next base: position 40,565,605 of record NC_064761.1, read on the forward strand.
AACCAAACACTGGCACTAGATAAAGCTATTTGAGTTTTTGCATTGGCGACCATAGTTCTCCGTGCTTGGCACATCAAAGAAGTTTTAATTCTGCAACCTCAACGCTAGATGCCACTAAAACCTGCACACTGTATCTTAACACAGTGTATCTTAATATACAGCTTGTAGTTTCGTTCAGGGTTCCTAGCATGGTGATCGGGCCCTGCAAAGATTCACCAGATAAATCAGAGGGAGAGAGAAAACTAACTTTGATACACAACGCATTTGGACATTTTCTTTCATCTTTGCAATATGAGAAATGTAGAAGAGAAAAGTCTTTTTGGTCGAACTGCTAACAGGTCAGACATCTGAAACGTAACATCGACCCAAATATACACATTGACACTAAAAGGGTTGTGAGCCACTGGTTTAATATGTCTGGACCTAAAAAGTAACCAGTAATTATGCAAATGAATATTGTGGAGTTATAAGCGCATAATTTGCCTCTGAAATGTAGAATAAGTGTATAAAGTACCATCAAATTAAAGCAGAAGTACCTCAAATTGTACTGAAGTACAGCACTTGAATAAATACTTTCCACCGCTGAAGAAAGACAGCAGCACAGTTATCATGTCAAATAAACAGGGTGTGAAAATATTCATAAGCTGTGTTGCCGGAGCAGAGCTTCTCTTTCACACACATGTGAACAACAGCAGCATATGACGTGTGCAGCAGCCCTGCAAGGTTTTTTTTTCCCCTCAGTTTGATTTCTTCCACTGGCACAGAGAAGTGATATTGAACTACAGAGATTTTTTCCCTGGATGCAGGAACGTCAATACTGCTCATCTCAGCAGCAAGTGTAGGGACAGATAAGACACAGATAAGTCTCCAGCACCCGCTCGCTGTATTGCATGACAAACACATCACTACTGTGGGATGTGACATGATTTCACACTGGGGTTTTTTCTCCATAACTGCCACACAGGTTTACATTGTGCTCGACACCGTGCGTGCCAGTGTACACGTCATATTCAAAACAGGCAGGCTCCTTGAGCACATGGACACGAACAGATGGGCTCAGTCAGACACACGTCACCTTGGCAACAGCCATCTTGTTGGCACTCCACAAGCTTTGTTTCTGGACCCACTATTGGGTCTTGGCTGCTTAATGAGACACTAGATCTTGTTAAAAAAAACACCAACAACAAACTTGTGTTTGGAGTCTATTAAATAATCTAGTTCTATTTTAATTGCACACATTCCAGTGCTCTAAATAAAATCTTAGCAAACAATACACTTTGATGTGAATCCCAATATGCTAATGCCGACAAATATGGCCGCGTACTTACAAGTACAAACAAATCTACAGAGTAACCGCCGAGTTGTCAAAACAAACAGGCCGTCTTCATCTCATTTTTACATAAGCAGTGTGAGGATGGTGCAGTTGTGACAGCCATATAAGCTCAGTGTCTTTGGTGTGTCTGGGAGGGGACAGCTAATAAGAAGAGGCTGAGCAGTCTTAACAAAGATGAACTTTCCCACTGAGAGCTTGCGGTAACATGGCTGATTCATCACAGACTGTGGCACCTGCTGCGTCTGAGGTCTGGCCTGATCTATGGAGCAGAGCACTTTCATCATTACACAAGAAAAGCCAGAGACAGGGAGGGATAGAGAGGGAGGGGGGGAGCAAATATCTGCCAGCGGGAGCAGAAAATGTGAAAAAAAAAAAAAAAAAAAAGTGATTCAAAGTTAAAGAAAATGAAAAATGAAGGTGGTTTGATATTCTCTTCAATTCCTGATCTTATCAGGATAACACAGTCTCATTTAAGTTTGTTCGCTTTTCTCTCCTGGAAAACTTTTGTGTTAGAAGAGAAAAGATAACTAACAAAAAGTATAAAGTAAAGGGATCAGAATATATGACTCTGTCGTCTGAAACAAAATGGATGGCATATTACAGGAACCCATTAGTCATAATAATTTGTGCTTGGATTGAAGATCACAGAATAACAATAGAATTCCTATACAAAAATACATGCGCCTACATGCAAAGACATGCCCACATGCATGCCTCCAACACACCCACTCATACAGGCGGGCACATTCACACAGAGGACACGCCTGCGCCTGAGGAGCATCAGCTCTCTCTGGCTCACTCCTAATCCCTGGTGTGACAAGACAACACCGCTATAACAGTCTTGTTGGGACTCTGCTCTTTGCTCTAGGGAGACAATGACAAGACTACATGTTACAGATGTGTTTTTTTGAACGTCCAGTGTGTATGGTTTAGGGGGATATATTGGCAGAATTGGAATATTAGGTAATAAGTGTGTTTCCATTGGTGTATAATGTATAATAAAATTAGAATCACTGTGTTTATCTTAACGTGAGCCATTTATATCTACATAGAGAGGGGCTCCTTGTTTGAGAAGATTGCTGCGTTGCACCGCCATGTTTCTACGGTAGTCCAGAATGGACAAAACAAAACATACACTGGCTCTAGAGAGGGCCATTCGTGTTTTTGTGTTGGCCACTGTAGTAAACAGCTCCTCTGCAATGAGGGCGTCAGAAAAACAGACTTTTTAATGTCAAACTGCTTCATTTGGTGTTGTTTTTGACGGTTTATATCATCGTGTCTGTTTGTTTTGGAGAGGAAGAGATCTCTGTGGATAATTCAGCCCCTGGGAAAAACCTCCTGAACATCTGGATCTTAAGGCTGCTTTCACACCTGCCCTGTTTGGTTCGGTTCAATCCAACTCAAGTTTGTTTGCCCCCTAAGCATGGTTCGGAACACAAGGTGCACACCCAACAACCGGACCGAGACCTTCTTGAAGAGGTAGTCTTGTTTCAGTTACAAACAAACTCTGGTGCGGTTGGTTTGTGGTGAGAAGGTGTTCCGACCTGGATGTGAAGCAACTGCAGTCACATGACACATTGTTTGGGTTAAACATGAGCATGTTACAGTCCTGGAGGATTATTAATGTGCACCTCCTCCTGTACTGCCTTAATATGCACATTCAGCACATCCAATGCATCAAAACATTGTTTTCTAGTTGGAGCCGCGCCTCGTTTTCAAACTGTATGCTTTGACTAAAATGAACAATGACAGCAATATAGTCCACGATAAGCAGCGCTAAAATCAACCTGCGTAGTTGTCCCTCCATTGTGACATTAGAAAGTGTCACATTTATCTTGCAAGTGTACTCTTCTTCAACGTTTGCTTTACTTCCTGGATCTTTCTTGCTCGGGCATTTTATCTGGTCCACTTGTAAACGCTGCTGTGAGATTAAGAACCAACTTTAAGTGATTATGCATCGTTGAAATAAAATCAGTCCCTGATTCGGACTAAAGCCAGAGAACTCTGAAAGCACCCCAAGTTATCTGAGAAAAAGGTGAGCACACATTTGCAGGTGTTAGGCTGGTGGCCTGTCTCCGACATGCCAAACAATGCCGGAGAAATACTGATTTTTAATGTGAAACTATATTCAGTGTTTCTACTGGGTTGAATCACCAGGTCTGCTAAAATCTTCCCAGTCAAAGAACTCTGACAAAATTCTAATTGGGAGAAGTTTTAGCTGGTTGCAATCTGCAGTCCTCATCACTGGATGCCACTAAATCCCCCTAAATCCTACACACTGTTCCTTTAATAGCTACACCTGCAATCCGATATAACATGCATGAGAAATGTGAGGTTTTGGCTGCATTCTGTCCATGTTTCCATTCCACTCTATAGATCACAAAATGAAAGAAAAAGTAGTGTTTGGATTGTAACTACAGCTCAAATGAAAAACTGTCTCCTTTGTCTTTGAACCAAAGTCACGTCAAGCTTTGGCTCAATAGGTCATCCCTTTTCAACTATTGAGAGCTGGGAGAGTTGTTTGTCTAAGATAGCCTCCACCTTCTTCCTCACACATTGCACATTTTATGTAAATAAGGCTGTTGATTCACTCTCAGGTTACTCTCCTGCGATCTGGGATGACTTGACGAGTTAATAATGATACAAGGCTGTGTCGAGTCAGCTCCTTTTTCTCGAACGATTGAGTGTGGAAAAAACAACCCAACGTCAAGGTAAATGTGTCTGCGTTGGCACTCTTGCTGTCCACCCTGAGCTAGCATGTTGCTGTGTACACACCCACTCCTCATGTTCAACAAAATCAAATCATATCTGTATCAATCAAACAGACACACCCTCGAAGGAAAAGGCGCAGTCAGCCAAGTGCATGTGAGCATAGCGCGCTGGATACAATGTAACACAGCCCTCTTTTGCATAACTACTTTGTTAATCATTATTTAATGAGCTGCATGAACTGAAATTCCTTCCATAGAGTATTGAAGCTGACACAGAGCACACCTGATCGTTGTAGTTATGGCAGGTGTTGACACTGTCGAGACAACAAACTGCTCTGTGAGTCATATAGAAACAACAAACTCATTCACTCAGGCTGACACACAATCACAGGGCCCACGCTCACCAGCACCATTACAGCAGAGTGGGAGTTGCTCATGAACATAATCAGATCATAAAAAGTCAGAATGGCATGCTGATACTAGATCAGTGTTGCTCCCCCAAGCAGCTCAATAAAACATGAACCTTGAGTACAAACAAACATTAGGCAGCCTGGAGTTATAGGCGCACGCACACACACACACACACACACACACACACACACACACACACACTACAGCATAGTCTGTTGTGTTCAGACATGTCACTGAAACACTGAAAATTCCAGTAAGCCATTTTTTTCCCTCTTTCTGCTGACATCTGTTTCATAACCACACAAACAGTATTTTTTTTACAGAATATAACAGGACAATTATCTTTATTGATAATTAGGACCTAAATTACACTATTACACACACACACACACACACACACACACACACACACACACGCACACCCTGTCTAGAATCTCATCATGACACATTTTCTCATGCCTCTACATGCATTACATAATATTTTCAGTACTTTTCAAATCAAGCATCTCGCTCCATTAGGAATGAGCATATGGGCTTTGGAGCAGCAGAGTAATGTAATTCCTGCCCTTTCCATAACCTCTACATAAGGCTCTTGTGTGTGTATGTTTGTGTATGCTGGTCGCTCTCTCAGTTCATAGCATATCTCCACGGTGAGCCTGAGTCAGACCTGACACCTCAGTCTGGGAGAACAGCTGCGGGCAGATGCGAAGCTCTGTCAAGTGTCTCTAATATCAGAATGGCTGAGTGGATCAGCACAGACTGTACTAAACACTAACTGAGATTAGCAATCACACACATAGGTACTAGTAGATCTACACAGACAACATCACTACAGGCACTCCATGTCTATTACATGCATGTAAAGTGAACTCTCACACACTCTCACATGCAAATGAATTCCATGTAAATAACTCTGTCCAGCAACAGGTACTGGAACTGACAAAGTTTCACTGTTAGCATGTTTAAGACAACCACACTGAATAAAAACTCAACTTGAGAGGGGAAAGTATACTTACATGTCTTCATGATCGACGTTCACTTTCAGCAGAGCCGTTCACCTGGACAGGTAAAGCCTCACAGAGGGTGTAACATTAGACAGTTGAGCGCGGAGGTGAAGGGGGGGAGCAAAGGAGAGTTAAATGACTCAGTAAAGAGGACTTTGTCCCAGTGACGGAGTCTGCTGATTGGCTGCCACCCTTCAAGTGGGGAAATTTTATCCGACTGCTGGTCTTAGGGGAATTCTGCAACCCAAAGCGGGGAAGAGTGCTCCTGTGTGAGCTCAGAACCTGCTCACCTCTAACAGGCCAAGGTGATCAGGAAGTGGCAGGGCAGAGGGGTGGAGCTGGGGAAAAGGTAAACAAGAGAACTGCCCAAACCTGCTCTGGGAGTTCGGGATAAACCTGGAATTTCCTATGAAGTGGAGTGGAGACAGGAAGCAGGAGAATGGAGGGTTGTAAAAAAAAAACAAAAAACAAAAAAAACCAAAAAACTGTTGGGACATTTTTCAAAAGTGCACCACTTGCAAACAAAACCTTTTTCTCTTGTAATGAAATATTGAAACGTCTTGCAAAAGGGCACCAGCAGCTTGAGCTACAAGATCTGACAGGATGTCTTCTATAACGCAATAAAAACATTTTATGTACCTACATGATTGATTTCCTGCAGACTATTTACGTAAACAGAAGGACTGTGCTCTGATCTCGAAACAGGAAGCCCATAATCTCAGTAAATGACAACATGTCTCAGGCTCAGATACGGCAGGTATATTAAAGCTGTGTACAATACACACACTGTAATACCTGTTGCTTGGATGAGGCTCTCTTTTTTGTTGCGGTTTTGCTTCTCTTTGACCATGGCTGCTTTTGTAAAGCCGTGCGTGTGATTCCAGCTTTGCACAAAAACAGTTGTTATCCTTGTTTTTTAGATGTGGTTTCACTCACAGCTTTTCCTACCTCATGCTGCTCTTTAAACCCCAGGACTGTGAGCCACAGGTGCTCCAGACACAAAATGACGTTTCGGCATGAGTCACTCTGAGACGCAAGCAGAGCTGAATCATTGGAGTGTCTGAGCAGAATATATTTATGTACAGGCTGTATCAGTTACTCAAGTGTTGCTACAATCACTGACCACAGCACAGGGAGAGAAATACGTCCAGTCTGAGTGGGTTTTTTGTTTAAATGACGAATTCTGAGGTGATTTAAAGAAACGAGTTTTTAAAAAGGTGGCGCAGCATTATAGATTAAAAGGCAGTTTGTTTGATTTGCTTGAGAATTGAAATTTCCTTGACAGTCATCATAATACATGTATCCTTGAGGTGATGTTTTGCTCTCATTTCTAAGGAAATTCTATTTTAGTTTCAGTTTAAATATCACTCACAATCCTCCTGCAACAAGCGTGTTATTTGCAGGAACAGGAACTCAAATGTCTTTCTGATTTTTTTGCGGATTCTGAGTCAAAGGTATTTGTCATATGTCTTTACACTCACTGAACAATCAGGCAGTGGAGTCTCTAGATGACTCTCGGTTGATGAACAAGAAACAGTTGAGCAGTTCCTGGTGACCTTTACAGCTGACATATCACTCCTACTTCCTTTCCTGTGGCAGAGCGGAGATGGGGGGGTGGGGGGGTAGTCTGGGACTCCAACCCCAAGTTCTGAATCTTCTAGGTTCTTAAAATACCTTCAGCTTTGTGTCATTCAGATAATAATACATGTCCAATATGTTTATTCTACTATGCCTTGAGCATATGTTTTCATATGGATAGTCAGGATATTCTCATCAACTCTTTGTAGTTTTCCTACATAAAAGAATGCATCCAAATTTGTACATATTCCACCTAATCATGAGCCAGTAATTTGTGCATAACACATGTATTGTTGAAGGCTGCAATCACTTTGTCAGTTCGCTGATGGGAGTAAACAAAGCAGGTTGGGGTGGTGAATGGGTCACAAAACACAGGAGCCCCAGGACTCTGCCCTGGAGTCGTGTGAACTTCGAGTCATTTTAAAAGGAGCGTCCTCATGTTTCTTTCCCCTAAACCTAACCACAGTACATTAACCTAAACCTAACCCCGTAACTTTATTTTAATTGCATGACTTTACCTTAAGGTTGCATTTGTGGGGTGCTTATTCATAACATATCATACGTACCTATATGCATTTTTGTAAGGTATTACACAATATTTGAGCAAACTCATTCACGTTATCCTCATTCTAACAGTTTTGTGTATGAACACATGGGACAAATAGAGTGTTGTATTGATTCAGTAAGGGACAGTGCATTATATGTTTCAATATGGGACAATCATGTATTATGGATAATCAGAGATGTTTCAGTTAGTTTTGGTATTCCACCTCTGATGAAGGGCAGCGCACTGCCACTTAAAACCTTTTCAAACCTAAAAAAAGCATTTTCAGGATGAGTATCCCTTTGGAATGATGCAGCAGCAGCTCTAAACCTCTATCACGTCATAGTACAATATGTGAACATTAACTCTGCAAAGGCTGATTCTGATAAAGTGAAGCAGAACAATATAAGAGAGGTTTTAGTACAGAAAATTCAGGCGAACTCTCCAAAATTGCACCATGTTTGCATATGATTTTTGTCATGTACAATCCTGTATCTTTCATTTTTTGTTTCTGTAAATCCCTACTGATGTTTAGGATATACACATACAACTGTCCGTTCCATTTTTTTCCTCCATTTCCCACTCCAAACTGACCAATACACACCTACTACATTTGAACCTGAGTTTCTATTCTGAGGTTTGGAGGCCCGTATCTCTGTGACGGCTTGGTCGATTTGAGTGATTGACACCTTGTTTGATTCATTAGAGCCAATAGAATGACACTATACCCACCAAAACGAGATTAACAGCACTGTAAGCCAATCAGAGTCAGCAGAACACGTTGTGGGGAGATGTCGGCTGCTGTGAGTGGCCATTATTATGCTTATCCTCGGAACCTCGGGCCGCCAAGTTTTCCGCCCCGACTCATTTGAATGACAGATAACATGTCGGTCAACGGGAATGAAGCGTGATTTAACGGCAGAATGAGCTTTTCACGGCAAAAACAACAAGGTAAGAGAGATATTACCACTATATATCGGCAGATCGATTTCTGTTGTTGTTGTTCTTTGGCCTGTAGCTCTCTGAAGCTTTGGTGCATATGTGTGGAAACAGAGACAGAGTCTCAGCTTTCATTTGAGATGAACGGCGAGTGTTTTGATAACGTGTGGTCGAGTTAGAGCCTGAAATATACCGAGTGGGTCGAGATATTGGTGCTGTATGGAGTTGGATTTGTTGTTGTTTATTTAGTTGTTGTTTGAGCTGTGTTTGGGGCATGTAAAAGAGTTTTTACAGCCTTGTAGCCCAGGTTCTGCTGTTTAATTTGATGTGCAACGTTACTATATTCTTCGTGATCAGTGCATTGTTTCACACTGTGTTTGCAAAGTCACTCTCAAAGTCCCCCAACTGGGGGATGATGCACAATGGACTACAGGACGGGTAGAGTTTTTTCTTGGGAAAACATGACTTTATTCTCATGACATTATTAGTCTGTTTTCATAATATTACCACTTTACTCTCTGAGAACATAAATATGTGGGAGGTGTTTTGAATGTGCAGGATGTTTTAAACATGAGCAAAAGTCTTGCTGAAACACAAACTATTAAAGTCCAGGGATTTACATATGAATTGAAATGAATTAATGTACAATGAGCACATTTAAAGATATAACTTCCTCAAACAAAAGACACAAATGGGGATGGAAAAGTGAACTATGCTTACATATGTGTTGATCTACAACACAGTATGCCTGGGAAACTTACCGCATTCTATTCCATTATATTTTCATAGTATGAGTCATCACCTATTGTGCTTGACGTTACAAAGCTTTTCAGTTTCTCTTTTGTTTTTTCTTACTGCTGCTTTTATTTTTTTAAAGGCATGACTGCTCGCTGGACTCGCAGATGCTTCCATGTTATATCATCTTGACATTGGGCAACATCAACATCATCAACATCAACATACATGTATAGTTCTGAGGTGGCAATCTGAATCATTCGCACTTCTCTGCTCTGCTCTTCTCTTCTCTACAGCATAAGACAGCAGGATCTGCTAACTGCGAGGAAATGCCCGTGAGATTGTTCTAAATTCTACGTTGTGTATCGCTACGGTGATTCTAATATTTAGAGTTTCTTCTGCTCTTAAGTTCTCTTTGAAGTGCCGAGTTGAACCTGCATCCTGTTTCATTTCTGCTGAGTCTTCAGCTCCCTGCTGCTGGAGTTTATCTAAACACTGTTGTGCAGGTGAAACCAATCTCCCCTTGTCTCTTTAGGACACTTTCCCTCCTTTCGCTTATTCCTCTCTTTCTCTCTCACACACACACACACACACACACACACACAGAATCTCTCCCAAGCTTAGCTGCGCTTCACATTTCTCTGACACACTTTCCTCTAAGTCTCCGGCAATGATTTGAATTCAGATGGCAGATGAGAAAGTAAAAGAACCGGCTGATACAAAGACAGGGAATATTTTCCTTTAAACTCAAAAAAGAAAAAAAAAAGCCCTCATCAATTTCTTTTTCTATCCATTCTCATGTGGCAGTGAAAGGTCGGTCGTCTCTCTTCCTTCCACACAGCATCCATATTTCATGGTACCGATGCAAATGCTCTCTGTAGCTTGAATATTGAAGAGGAAAAACGGCAGGAGGAAGGTCATCAAATAGAAGCAACCGAGACGGCTCCACCATCACCACGGAGATGGCCTCCTTCTTGTCCTTCTAATGTGATCATTCACGCAGACTGTGTGTGGGTGCAGGTGTGGGTCTACACAGATGCATGTGCTTGGGTATTGTGAGCACGTACTCGGGGGTCAATCCGGGAGAAAGACAAGGTTTGTCAAACACAATGAAAATACATGCTTGGCCTTTTAATATTTTTATCGTCATCAAAAAAGGTTATATTTTAGCCTTAAACCAACACTCACCCACTGTATTTAGATAAAATGCCACCTTGAGAACAAGTTGCACTCAATAAACTATTGATCTGTTGGCAAAAAACAAACAATATCTCTATTTTCTGTGATAGAAAGCAAATTTCAACCACTTGTCGAGTCTGACCAAAAGCAAAATCCCCTGGAAACCCTGGTAACTATTGTACCAAAGTGCATAGTGGCAACTTCCTGGTCAACTTGCTTTTCACCTGCTTTAATCATGTGTGTGCAATACCTGCATGCTGGCGTGTTTATGGTAGGTGAGGTTGTGGCTCACTTTCAGTTTAGCTTGTGTATAAGTTAGAGAAGCTGCAGTGAACATGAGAAGATGGTTCACGTCAGCAAGTTTTCAAATTAAGAAGATAAAATAACAAGTTCCATAATGTGCACTTTAAGCCATGCCAACAGCAGGTCCAACACTCTGGACCAAACTGAATTATCTCAGCAACTGTTGGGTAGATTTATGTTGACATTTTGTAAAGGTATTCATGGTGTCCATAAGATGAATTTTACTTTAGTGATCCTTTAGTCTGGCATTTCCAGACTAAACCCAAGATGCAGCAGTGGTTCTCTTGCAAAGAAGTGTCAGGGATTAACTTGTTTGTGGGGGGAGGTGAACACTGTCATTGAAATGGTCCCACAAAAGAAAACACCACAAAAAAATTAACGGTACGTCACAGTGTGAGTCAACTTCTAGTGATATAAAAGACAAACATAATTTGATAATTGGTGCTCTAGAGGTGAAATACGACTATACTTCAGCTGTGGAGGAGCTCACTGGACCCATTAAAACCACAGATGATTTGCAGGCTGTATGTGACTCTTGCAGAATATTATTACGACAATATCTCAGAAGCTTGTGTTAAGTGGAACAGATTGGTACATAAGTGTAGACAATGTCACTGCTGCCAGGGTAAAAAGATGTGGCGAATCAACTCTGACTGGCTGTGTCAGAAAATGGAGCATCATGGGGCATGGGAGTCCTGCGAGATGGAGTCTGGGCTTTGAGGTGCGTTCACAAGTTTTTTTTATTTGTTGGAGATCTTTACAACAATTCATCAAAAGAGCAAAGCAGGCAGGCCTTATTGCATGATACAAAATCAAATCCATCATACAAATAAAAACATTTTCAGTGTGTAGGTTGTTAGCTCAGAGGCTTGGCGTATATGCCTTTGGCACGTACTGGTTCCCTTGTCAAAAAGCCTATGGGATTTTTCTATTGGATTTTGGAATCCAATGAAGGAACACCACTTTCATGATTATTGAAGCCTAAATGCAATTGGCATTAGGCTATGAGCAAACTGTGGCATGACCTAATGTCGCCGCCATAAGAAGAATGTAAAGCCATGTTCGGCACGTCTTGGCGTGATGACGTTCTTTAGTCTCATTTAGCCACTTGTCAGTAACCGCCTTTTTTAAGACACACTGAAGCTTCACATTTCACTGGTGGGGTATTTACTGACATATTTTATGGCGTAGAACAAAACGTCACCCGTCTAACCAAAAACCAATTAAAAAAAAATGCTAACTCAGTCCTGTGTTTTAGGACTCATTCCTGGGGCACTCTATATGTGCAGTATATTTACAGTCATGGTCTCCAGAAAAATGCTTTTTTAGGCAATGGGTGATTTCTTCGCCGTAATACTGCGAGTGGCCACTGGAAAAAATTGAAAGAGCTACTTCCTTGGGGGCGTGGTCATTGTTAGCATACTGTCATTAGCATTTAGGCCTAGTCCACACGAGCACGGGTATTTTTAAAACTGAACTTTTTTGGCCTCCAGTTTTTAAAAAATCTGCGTCCATACGAGTGGGATAATAAAAATACCTCTGTCCACATGACACCGCAAATTCCACTATCAAGCAATGTAATACACACTCCAAAGCAGTAGGTGGCGATATAACTCCTAACTGTAAGACCATTGTAGCCAATCAGAAGGCAGTAAAATGTCATTACCGGAAAAAGAACAACAAGCATACTATTATGCAGCAGGAGCAATCTCCGTAATAGCACACTCTTGCGCCAGAGAATCCGGACTAGCACTCACAAAGTGCTGATATGCTGCTAAATAGCAGCAGTATTTTGTTTAGGTCCATCCTCAAATCGTCTCTTGCACACACTGGATCGGGTAATAACACAGCTGTTTTCTGTTTACGTCGCACACTGTGACGTCATACAATGGAGACGAGACAAAATAACTGCGGTTATCCTGTCCACACATGACTGCTGACCCCGGACTTTTCCAAAAAGTTCACCCTGGACTCCGGTTACAAATAACTCCGGTTACAGGGGCCCAAAACTGTGGTTACGTGTGGATGAAAGGCCAAACCGTGAGCAAAGAGTCACGGTGTGGACAGCCCCTTAGTTGAAGCACTGCTGTGCCTACAAGCATGGCTGTAGACTCCTTAAATTTAGTGACAATAATTTTTCCTTTCCTGCTCCATTCAACAAATACCAGATTTCTCTTGTACAGTAATTAGGCCAGATGTCTACAATGGTAATGACTATACAGGTAAAACCTGATTCATTATATATCTTGTTGAGTTCAAACTTTCTTTGTCTGTGACACAATGTGGCTATTTTTAGATTGAGTTTGTGGGGGAGATACAGTAGCCAAACAAAGGTAATGCTTTTAGACTTGGTCCCTGAGTAATTTTTCAACGACTTGAATGAAAAACCCTCCTCGCACTGCAGGCAAATGACGCACATTCATACATGGATGAAAAAAGAAAACAGTCCTCCTCCCCTGCAAACCCACTCTGCCATCTATCCGGTGGTTAACCTTCAGAGCACTTCTCATACCGCTTTTTCCTTTTTTCCCCATCTCTCTTCTTTCTATTGTACCACTTCTCATTTTATTCAATCTCAGGGAAAAAAATGGTGCTGTTTCACCTTAGCTGTTGTGTTTTTTTTCTCCCATGAATACATTTTCTGAGTCAAATGCTTTCAATTTCTCCTGGTAATCTTCAGCTACCTAATTCAAGGTGGCAACTGAAATACACAAGCGCTCCTGTCTCGTATTGTTTCCCTCACCCTTTCACTCGCTACAGTAATAGAATGTGGCTTTCCATCACTCGCAGTGCCACACATACAAACGTATGCACTTCACTTTCACATATATACGCACAATAAAAAACGCCACACGTCAGACGGGAGCTCATCCATTAGTGTCTGCCTTGACACTTCTGGCCCGCTGCCACCTGCCCAAACCCCACCCTCCTCTCACACACTTCAGTCTGGAGACACACACTGAGACAGGACATCAAAAAGGATGAGTTTTAGAGCATTTTCATTTAAGAGTTGCACTTCCATTTTATCACTGCTGGTCTCATTTGCACAAAAAGGCACGGTGATAAAGTAGGGCAGTCGATTTTAATTTTCCCAGCTCTGACAAAATAATATGGTGAAATAATGACGTATTCAATAAGTCATTAGTCTGGCGTCAAAAGGAGCTCCACTTTTGACACGGGAAAAGTGCCATGTATCGGTGCACATAATGCAAGCGCGTGCGCTCATGCGGATCTGACAGCTGCTCTAAGCAGTAATCACTGGTGTGAACATCATCATTCAAAGTGCATGGGATGGATAGTGTCATTTGTTATGCTATTTGTCAAATGTCACAGTGACACCAAGCCAGATTATAACAAAAGAGGGAGACATTTGTACATGTGGGACAAGAGGGACAGACGCCGGGCAGAATGCAGAATGAGAAGTTAAAGGGGGCGAGAGAGAGAGAGAGAGAGAGAGAGAGAGAGAGAGAGAGAGAGAGAGAGATGAAGCGGGTGGTGTGTCTGGCTCAGTTTTCAGTGTTGAATCGGTGGTCTGAGTCTCAGGGGGGAAGCAGAGCGTTGCTGTTCCAGCAGGTAACACAGCTAACGCCAGCCAACAAATGAAGATGAATGCACTTAATCTCTCTGCTGCCAAAACTACACCTTAGACACACGCTCACAAACAGACACCTGAAGGCCCTCACACACACACACACACACACACACACACACACACACACACACACACACATAAGCCAGTCTAATACAGACTTCAGTGCCAAAATGTTTACATTTTACATTAAAAGAATACTTGACAAATGACCATTTGTGTATCACTGACTCACAGCGTGTTACCTGGAATTCATGCAGAAAACTTTGTTTGTCCCACATGCCTCTACGGTACACAGAGAATCAAAAACCAGTAAACGTTGTTGATGAATTGAAGTAGACAGGGACCAGGTTTAACAACTGCAAAACTATATCAAAACATCCGTTTACAAACTCTCACACAACTCGTGCATTATAATCCAAGTCCAGGCGTCGACAACATTTTCTATCAAAAGAGCCATTTTTGACCAAAAAAAAAAAAAAGACATTTGCTATAGAAGCCTTATAAGGACGACAACACAGCCTATTAAATCTAAATCAGCATTATCAACATTACTAATAGCTCTAAATTAGCATTCATGAATGTGTTTAACTATCAGGTGGTTACTCTGCTGTGGGCTGTTGATGATTTTTTCTTTAAATGTGCAGCACCATCAGTGAAAGCAAATGAATCTATTCGTGCTTTTTAAATTTTCTATTTTCCTCCTAGGCTTTTCCTTTTTTGGATTTGGAATCCTTAGATAGTCTAGTTAGGGAGAATCCAGACTAGTCATTGCTAATGAGGTTTGGCAACATTTAGAGGAAAATGAATCAGGCTGTAGACATATGACACACATTTAAGTTGACAAAATGTCAAACTTTTTTCTTATTTTGGTGCATAAGCTACACAGTTTTACAGTTGGACAATGTAACAACCACTTAAGGTTTGCAATGATGAATGAAAATAAAATGTTTTGTTTCCTTTGTATAGGCATTGGAAAATAAACTGGATGACCTCTGTACTACTGAAGGAACTGTAGGGGTGATGTGGTTTGGGGAGAGTGAGTGTGTGGTGAGCAAACAGAGTCTCGGTCAGAAGACATCAATGGCAAGGAGTGGAATGATGGAATTAGGCAAGGGAGAAGGCAGGTTTCGATGCAACACCAGTAGCTTTTATTTTTCTTTGATTTGATCTTTCTGTCGTTGTCACAGCTTATTTTCGTGTGCTGCATCAGAAAAGGATAAGCAAAGAGACAATATAATTACAAACAAACAACGGAGTGGTCAATTAAACAATAAACAACAAATAAGTATGGGAGAATATACAATCCATAACTAAACAGTAAAATGGTCAAGCGACAAACAATCTTAGATGGCTCCTGGCACATGTCTGGGAACAAAGAGATTAGGGTAGCAGAGCACATGTCAGCAAAGCCACCACAAAAGGCATACAAAGGAAACAATCAAAATGATGAATTGACCACTCACGTTAACTTGAAGACGCACACAAATCAGGATACATGTGCTGGCAGGGAGTGCAAAAGGATGAACTGAGGGGTGAACAAACAACTACATCAGTTTCCAGTGGGATATCAGGGACCGTAATATCCTTTGATTTACTGGAACTTGACTACCGGTTGGCTCTTTCGATATGATCTGATTGAGCAGAGGAGTCTGGCGAGATAAGGAGAGAGGGCATGAGCTGTATGGTAAGTAAGAACCAGTGTGTCAGTGGGATTGTGAGCTGCTGTCCTGCTCCCGCTGTGGATCACTGCTACACACCGTTCTGAGGTGGCTGCAGAGCAGTGCTGTGTTTGGGAGAAGCGACCATGTGGCTGTCAGAACCATCCAGAAACATGGATAATTACAAAGCAGCAGCCAACAATGTAAAAAGACAATAATGGAGTTGTATGTTGCAGACAATTAAATGATTAAATGAATGATTGACTGATAAATTGTCATGATTTAGCAAAACTGCATGTGTTTAGGAAGTACTGAGCATACAACTGGATAAATAACACTATAACACACATTATACTGCACGAGTTGTGTGAGAGTTTGTAAATTGGTGTTGTTAAATGTGGTCCCCGTTTACGTCAATTCCCGAAGAATGACAAGGTGAGAAAGTATTATAAAAATGGTCTTTTTGCAGGTGAAGTATTTCTTTAATTTCAATATTTCTGCCTTTGAATAATTAAAACTTTGTTTGTGACTGCTAATGAATGCCTGCAAGTGTGTGTGTGTGTGTGTACTGAAGTGTGCGTCAAAGGAAAACTAGAGCAGGGCCACAGATGCTTGACAGCGGGACAGTCTCATTATCCTGGTCCAGTGTGAGAGGCTAGCAGCGACCCCTGCCAACCCCGTATGTCACTCAGAAGTTGCTTTTGGTAACAGAAGATTAGCCTGATTGGCTGCGGGTGCTGTGACAGGAGAAGGCTGATTAAAATGTCTTATAGTGTGAGAAACTACACAGTGAACACGTGCAATTCAGCGGACAGAGTTTGGTTTTTAAATAGATGCAACAATGTACAGATTGTACGTGGGTGAACATGCAGCATTCAGCGCTTCCATTGATCTTTCCAGGGTTTTTAACAACCAGGCCAGTCGCCAGAAGAAAATGTTTGCATTGTACCTTTCGGCAAACCATAAATGTTACATTTGTGGGTTTCCTACGTATCATATCAACATTTTTAAAGTGATGTAATATATAAGCTGACTTTTTATTTGGGAGGTGAAGTGGATGGTGGGTGGCTGCTAGGCAAGATGGCTTCTGGGTGTTTTTTGGTAACCCTTTGTGGCATTTCCACCTGTGTTTGTGGTACCAAACCATGGCATTTATTACCAAACTTCAGTATTTTTAGCAGCACATCACGGCGTTCCCCAGTGGTGTTTGAGCCACCGAACCTGGGTGTTTTGGACTAATCTGTCCCTGAGTTTCCAGCTGCTTTTGTGCCACCAAATGTGGGTGCTTCAGGCAAAATGTGAACCATAATAAAGTGGTGTCTGTGTCTAAATCTAAACACACCCTCACCACAACATTGTTGAGAAATGTTAGGTTTCTCAACAACGATGATCCATGTACGAATGTAACATATTTGTGGTTTGCAGAAACATGCAAGGCCTTCATTTTTTCTAGCGACTGAGTTGTAACAACTGTAGATAAACTGTGAAGATCAGCCACTGCATTTGCTGAATCTCCCATAACCCTCCCCATATCCCAGCTCCTGACAAGCCCTCGATCTCCCAGCAGGACCTCATTGCCTCTGCAGAGCTGTGAAAACACTCTCAGCCCACTGAGAATAGATGGCAAGTGGAGAGCGTCCACAGTCTAATTTTCCATGACATTTACATCAGAATCTGTGTTGAGACCGCTTCACTGTACCACCTTAACGTCTTCCCCTATCAGGAGGACTCTCGCCTGAAAAATGTCATTTCATCCCCTCCAATTCCCATCCTGCCCATCTTTCATAATGTTAGTAACGGTTATGTAAAAGTCGGGTCAGGTTGCAGCATACAGTAAAAAGAGGCCTGTTAGGGCCCGTGTTGGTCTTGCTCCAATCATTTCATAGTATTTTGGAGTGATTAAATTGGGCTTATGATGCAACAGTCCAGATGACCAGGACTTACAAGAATGTGAACAGACGGAGTCATTCATCACAGCCATAATCCTCTCATCCTTTTATTAGACAGTCACTCCACTGCGCTGCCATGCAACCCCCGCATCATCATGCATGAGCACCTAGCATGGGAACAACACACGATCAGGGATGATGCAGCAGTTCTCAAAAGCGGATACAAAAGCAAAAAGAGAGGCTCCTAGGCCAAGGGCCTGTTTCTGTTTAGTGCTTCTGAAAGCAAACATCATTTTGGGAAGGTCTGTTGAGCGCTGAATGAATTAAGCTTCATGAATATTCACAAACCTCTCCTCCTCTCGCTCTATCCTACTGTGATCGCTTAACAGCACGTCCAGAAAGCCTTAGATCTTTGCAGGCGCCAACTTCCAAAGGGGCTCTAAAAACTTATTAGTACAGTGAAACTCGACATGTTTATTTGTTGAGAGAAATATTCATGTATTTGGAATGAGACATGAAAACTTGCCGGGAACATACCGCACCAAATCACATTAATCTGCGATCACAATTATGGGATCAGTGTAATTGTTCTGTGTGGGTGTTCTGACATCCATTTGTGACAGTCATTATTTCTGTCTGTCTGTTGCTATGGAGATAGGCTTCCAATTTCATGCCTCTTGACACGGTCTACGAGTCGCTTGTTGCCACAATGATACCTGGTGCAGGTTTGTTTTCTGCTCCACTGATTGTTTAGCATGTATGTGAAGCCTCACGCTGCTGCAGGGTATCTATGATGCACTGATTTTCACTGCACACTGCTTGTCTCTCCATGTTGCTATAGTAGAGTGTGATGTGTTGCTCTGGCCATTGTCCTCACTGCTCCAGTCACAGCAGCTGCTCTGCTCTTAAGCTGGCCACCAGTGGGGAACTCAGTCTTTGATGTGAAGCATCTTGATGGCTCTCATTCAGCCTCGGGGCTTAGCTTTACAGCTTCACGGTGACCCGGACAACAGTTGTGTCAAAGAAATACTGCAGAGGGAATGATATCATACCTGTCTGTAGGACAACATGCACATTGTAGTATCTATACTTCGTGCTTTTAGTACTACCACTACCATTAAAAATGCTATTAATATGGGATTTACTGTTCTTACTAGATTTATGCTATGCTTATGTTAAGTGCTGTCCTTGACAAACTCATACTTGAAGCAGAAGCCAACACAATTATGCTCCTACAGTCTATGTAATAGTAGATATTTGACCGTTATGTAATAATTAGGAAGAAAATAAGAAGTTGCTGCACTGGGTTAAGGCACCATGTAGTGGTTATAAAAAAATCAGTAATAAGTAATGCTGAAATGGAACGAATCGGTAATATAGTGACTGTCGTCCATCCTCTGTCACCTTGTTTGTTGCTGTTGAAACTTTTAACTCTGCCCTCGTACATACAGTAGAGGGAGTATAAATGAGCCTTAATGCAGAAGTAATGTAACAAGTAGTGTATAGTGAATTAGTTTCTGCAGCGAGAAAATATTTAAAGGAATGCATTATACTTTTTCAAGGTAATGAGTATTTGTAATTCATTATTTTCTTTGAGTAATGACCTCAACACTTGCTACAGCAGCTGTTTAGCTTAGCTTAATGTGCTGGGAGAGGAAAACAATTAGCCTGGCTGGGTAGTAAAATCCACCTACAAGCACTTCTAAAGCTCGATAATTAACACGTTATGTCTTTGTCTGTTTGGTGGTAAACAAGCAGTCGGTTTTTGAGAGGTTTTTTTTTTTACTGAAAACAGCTGCCTGCTGCAGCTGGAAACAATGCAATGAGTGTGATGAGAGTGAACCAAAACAGGGGTCTGAAAAACCAAACTAATTAGCTGAAAGATGCTAAATTGCTGTGTAAAGCTGAGGGAAACTGGAGCTAACGGTAACTACTTTATGCAGTGTTGGGAAATTTAATCTTTTAACAATGCATTATATTTGAACTCTTCATATGTTTTGTATGCAAAATCCCAATCTGCAAAGTAACTAGTTACTATAGCTGTCAGATAAATGTCATGGAGTAGAAAAGAATACCTGACTGTGGAAGGGCGCCCAGTTGTCAGAAGAAAATGTTTCATTGCATGTGTACACTTAATACATATCATATTAACATTTAGTTAAAAAGTATGTAAGCTTTCTGTATGAGTGGACTTTTATAGGGCTCCCCCCTGAAAGTTGGAGTTTTGAAACATCAGTCAGAGACCCCTTAGTCGACTGAGATGGGCTTTTTCTTTTCTGCTAGTCAGTGTGCTGTGCAGTATACTTCTGGGGTCGTTTTTATGCATGGATTTCGCTGCAGAGTGAGCGCTCCTGACTTTCACGCTGCTCTTTGGTAAAAGCAGCTGCATACATGATGCAGCAGCCCAGAGGAGGAGAGGCTTTGCACTGTAAAGGCTCTAAGATAACATGAACTTCTCTTTTCTGCTTAGAAGTGGTGAATTAAGAGCTCACAGCAACCTAGTGCAACACAGTATTTGTCTATTGTTTGATATCTAGTGTCGGCAAAAAATGTTGGTGCACATTTCTGACCCGTTGTTGGTGCAGTTAGCTTGTTTACTATATTACATGAATGTCACTGGCTACGGTTACATGATGGCTTCTCATTCGGAATGAAATGAATCTGAATGAAATCATTCGGAGTTAAAGTGTTTCCAGGTAGTTTACATGGGAAATATTAATTTCAAATGAGAGTTTACACGGGAGATCAGTTCAATCGCCTTTATTCGTGTCTGCGCAAGGTTTGGGGCAGGGAAGGTTTCTGACTGGATAGGGGGCGGGGCAGATGTTACATGTTTTCGTTTACTGGAAGAAAACACTGTAGTCCTCGCTCCAGATAACAAGATGCTTGACAACGCCATTATTAGTGCCTTTTTCGGGCGTGTTTTGCTTATATTCTTGAAGCAGCAGTACGACAACAACCTTGTTCTGCTAATGCTTCGTCTGTTGAGGAGGAGAAGGGAGGTAGAAGGTTGAAGAAGGGAGATAGATGACCGTGCTGTGGCGAATGGAAACCGGTGAGTGCAACGAGTCCGACTGCTCTAGCTCAGCCCGTTGCTATGCGCGCTATATACGTCATCGCACCAGAAGGGCAAGGAAACGAGCATGCGCAGAAAGACCGGAATGAACTTAAAGAAGAATAAGTGTATACATGCACACAAAATTCTTTCATTCGGAATGACAAACGGAATAAACCACCCCCTTTAATCGGATTTAATTTTCAATCGGAATGACCATTTTTCAATCGGAATGGCCGTTCATTCCGATTAAAAGTGGAATTAAACTGTCCATGTAAACGTACTGACTGATGCACTAAAGATACTTCTAAAGGTGATGTGTTACAGAGGCGAGACACCTGCCAAGCTGCAGACCACTGTTTGAAACCAACAAAGCGAGTCATCGCTGTGTTTCCAGCAGCTTTTTAGGCACCAAATGTGGATGTGTTTTAGTGACCCATCGTTTTTCCACCAGGGATAGTGCCACAAAACTATATTATTTTTTACCAGGACATTGCTGCATTTTGTGCCCCAAAAACCAGGTATTTTAAGCCAAAACATGGGCCTCTAGATTTGGAGACCGGGCTGGATGTGGTCAGGCGGATTTTGCAAGTGTGGCACACCGTGCGCGCTGGCACAGCTACTTCTCTTTCCCACCTTCGTCTCTCCTACCTGCGCAAGTCGGAAAGAGGGAGGAGAGAAGGTGTGGAGTGGGTTTTACACATCCAAGTCACATCACACCAATCAAATGAGCCCCTCTCCTCGCCCTTAAACGTGCCGCGTGAAGGCAGAAGAGAGCAGCAGCGTCAGATGGCCAAACTTCTCCCAGGAGGAAACTGATGTTTTGGTCCGGGAGGTCCAAGCTTGCGGTGTCCGAATATACAGAACTGCCAGCAGACCTCCACGGGTTTCCATTACGCGTGCCAAACGGTGCCAATCCCCTTTGATCTGACATCAGATGTGACAGGACAGTCGATATAGAGACACATTTATGTGCTGATTGCAGATAGTTGCATTGAATAGTGGTTTTGTGGGTAGCCTATTTATTGCATCGTTAATGTGCCTGACATTCTGGAAACCTGCCTGTGAGGTTTTGGTGACGTGTGTGCACTGTCTGCTAGTCAGCCAAACTTCCTCTACACCGGCTGCGCTCCGCCTGTGCTGACAGTAGACCTGGTTTCAGCTGGCGAGCTTTTAGCGCACCTTCGGCGAAGCCTTTTGGCACAAAACTGTCACTGCGCCAAGCTGGATCTGTCGACACCTCCCCCTGCTGCGCCGCCACACCCATCTCAGCGCACCTCGGTCTGCCAAACTACCAAACTGAGCATGCCTCGGGTTGCGCTGCTCAAAACTAGCTCTGCGCGGGGTACGCCACCCTGTACCACCCTGCGCTGCGCCAGGAAACTAAAGGCCATGATCTTTGTCCACTCATAACCAAGTGTTTTTTGTGCCTAAATCAAACCACGCACTAACCATAACCTTGTTAAAATGTAAAGTTTCTATGTGCTATTTATTGGTTAATGGTCTGCACTTGTATAACGCTTTTTGTGTCTCCGAACTCTTAGTGCCGTACACGCCAGGACGTACTTTAAGGCCCTAGGGCAGAGGTCTTTTGTCTGTTCTAGAGGCCCGGCTGAAAACTAAAGGGGACAGAGCGTTTGCTGTCAGGGCCCCGAGACTCTGGAACAATCTGCCTGAGGAAATAGGTCGGCCGAGTCAGTGATCTCTTTTAAGTCCTTTCTTAAAAACGTACTTTTATCAAAGAGCCTTTCCTTTCTCATGTCTTGTCTGTTTTAATTATTGACATGTAAAAAGCACTTTGTAATGAAAAGATTAAAGATTATTATTTTTAGTCTTCCAACCACTCAAAGTGCTTTGACACTCCATGTCACATTCACTCATTCATTTGGGGTTCAGTATCTTGCTCAAGGATACTTTGACACGTGGACTGGAGTGGCCGGGGATCGAATGACCCACTCCACCTCTGCTCCACAGCTGCCCACATACAAATGCTGCAAATCCATTGTTAACAAAAATGTACAATGCCAACATTTCTGGCATTTGGTTTTGAAAAGGTCGTGGAAAACACTCGAGTCATGCACACTTACGTGCACTAAAGCAGAGTACTTGAGTAAATGTACTTAGTTACATTCCACCAGAGTTTGAGGCTGAAGTTTGTGATGCCTATTCAAAAACAAGCAAAGATAAGATCAAACTTCTGACATAGCAAAAGTGATTCACTGGGAGACTTTTGTTTTACGTGCCCTGCTATGATACTGTGAAGATGTTCATGATATTGTGTCCACCCCCTGTGAGCCTCCAGCAACATGAGACCCATCTGAGGATCATCTATAAACGATATAACTGAATGTTTAATCCAGCTTTCATGTGGAAATCTTGCCCCTCTTTTTCCTCCATACACAACTTTTTCACAGGCTTTTGCAACAATGTGTCTTTGTCTTCCTGTGTGTCCTACACAGTGTGCGTAGTGTTACCAATATCTGCAAGACACACACGCAGCGGATACAGTTTTCATAACCTAAGGGTGACATAAGATATTCAAGCAGCGCTGCCCGAGCTTCTGAGAAAAGCTTAGCAGAAACAGGGTCAGAGTCAGATAAAGAATAACAGTGTTTGAATCTGAAGTTATTATGATGCGGGGGAGACGAAGGAGGAGAGCTGCTGTGCGAAAGAAAAAGAGAGCTTTCACATCACAAAGCGGGGAGACAGCCGACATGGCTAATAAAGGGAGGCGGAGAGGACGGGGAGAGGAGTGAGAGACGGAAGCTTTTAAGCCAAATGACTAGTTCAGACTGGAGGAAGGAGATGGTCGGATGAACGTGAGAAACACAGAGCCAGAGATTAATAGATGCGTGTAAAATGGCCAGGAGTGACACTTAGGTCACACTTGGAGCTTTGCCTCTGCCTCCCTCCCTCCCTCCCTCCCTCTCTGCCTCTCCTGTGTGCTTTCCAACACCATCTCCTTTCATCCCTCTCCTCCTCATCTCTTTCCCTCTGGTCCCCTTTCCCCACTCTTCCCCTCCCTCCCTCCCTCGACCTCCCCTGCGGCTGTCCTGTGACGTTGAGCAGACGTGGAGGTTAGCATCACAGAAAGGATGGAGGAGGAGGAGGCACAAAGGGGGGCTGAGGCTGGGGAGGGGGGCTTGGACATAAATAGACACTGACCTATCATGAACACACACTTGCAGTTCCCACACATTAACGCACAGGCAGAGGGAATTGAACCGACTTAAACGCACACATCTCTGTATTTAGCAAATGTTACATACAGTATTAACATAATCGCTTTTCTGTGTATTTTTGTAGGAGGATTAAAATAAAATGCCAACTACTGTAAGCTTAACAGAGTAGGCTGATGTTCCTGGAGATTCGGGGAACCACTGTCATCTCCTCAGTTAGCTACTCTCTTCCCAGTCTCTCCGTCTCGTCGACAAGTAGGAGTGCAGTGATATTTCAGGTTTGCACAGCATGGCTGTGCTCTGCTTCATCTGCCAGCAGTCCTGTGCTGCACAGCAGCAGAGCAAGGTTGCTACAGAACGAAGCTAACCACTGGCAGGCAAGACAAAAGAGGACGCACACACGGGTGGATTACTAGACAATGGGCCCCTGGGCACAGACATGTAAAAGGCCCCACTACCTCTCCCACATAGGACTGGAAACACACACGCACACTCTGTGGTGATTTTGCTCCTTTTTTTGTCGTAGTCATTTTGTGTTGTTTTTCTGGTCATTTGGATCTTTTTGCAGTTGTTTTGTTTCTCTTTGGTGCAATTTATGTCTTTTTCATCATTTTCTGTCTCTTTGTAGTCATTTTGGTGTTTTGCCCTAATTTGGAGCTATTTTGTTTCTCTTTGCGGTTATTTCGTGTCTTTTTTGGTCATTTTGAGCCTTTTGGGGTAATTTTTATGTCTTCTTTGGGCCATTTTGTGTCTATTTTTTGTATTTTTTTGTCTATAGTCATTTTGTATCTCTTTGGAGTAAATCTGTGTTGTTTTGTTGGTTTTATATCTTTCTAAAGCCGTTTTCTGTCTCTTTGAGGTTATTTGGTGTCTTTTCTGATTGTTTTAAGTCCATTTTTGGCTCTTTGAGTCTCTCATTGAGGTCATTTTTTAACCGTAGTCATTTTGTATTTCTGGTAATTTCGTAGGGATGTTTTCTGGTCATTTTATGCCTCTTTTTGGTTGTTTTGCCACTTTCTGTAGTTATTTTGTATTCTTTGAGGTTATTCTATTTCTTGTCTGTTTGTGCTGTGTCTCTTTGTAGTAGTTTTATGTCTCTGGGGTTCTTTTGTAGGTTTTTTTAATGGTTATTTTGCATCTTTTTGGTCATTTTGTGTCTCTGTTTTGGTTGTTTTTACCTGTTTTTGTAGTTTTGTGTGTCTAGTCATTTTGTATCTTTTTGGGGTGATCCTGTGTTTTTTTTTAAGTAATTTTGTCTCTTTTTTGGTCATTTTGTGTCTGATTTTGGTTATTTTGTCTTTTTTGGTCATCTTGTATCTTTCTGAAGTTGTTTTGTTTCTCTACAAGATCATTTTGGGTCTTTCTGGACATTTTATGTCCCTTTTTATAGGTATTTCTCATCACGTCATTTTGTGTCTGTAGTCATTTTGTGCCTCTGAGGTAAATTTGTGGGGATGTTTTCAGGTAATTCTGTCTTTTTTGGTTATTTTGTGTCTCTTTTCAGTTGTTTTGACCCTGTTTGTAGTTTGTGTCTGTGGTCATTTTGTATCTCCGTGAGGTAATTCTGTGTTTTTTTGGGGTAATGTTTGGTCATTTTGTGTCTCTGTAGTTATTTTGTGTTTGCATGTTTAGGTAATTTTGTGTCTCTTTTTGGCTGTTTTGTCCGTTTTTGTACTTTGTGTTTCTTTGCAGATCCTTTGTATCTCTTAGTTGTCTTTTGAATTTCTTCTAATTTGAGTGACATTTTGCAGGTAAGGGCCGGGGGGGTCCACTGGGCGTGTACCTGGTAGGCCTGTTTGTATTCCATCCATGCGCACACACTCATATGGATGCAAGAGAGCAGAATTCTGCTATTTCATGCAATAGCCACCCCATGTTGGATTGAAATTTAAACTGGTTTCTTAATCTCAGAGTCAATAACAAAGGGGTCCTTGCACTGGTGGTAATCCCATTTAGGTAGCTCCTAATCCTGTGATATAGATGGCCTGAGCTGGAGCAGACTGTACTAGATGCTAATGACGGAGCGTATTGACCATGGCGGAGGCCTATTTTTAAACTGAAATTGTTACATAATTAAGAGCGGATCGATAAGTCAATTGAAGGAGAAAGAAGAACAGTGACACAGCCCACATATAAACATGTTAACAAGTCCCAAGGGGGCTGTGTGCATGTACTCTCTTTTCATCACCATAAACACCACCAACCCCCCCCCCCCCAATACGCCGTGCCAACACACATGAAAACAACCATTATGCAGAACATGCATATGCGTATTATGCACTGAGCACCTAAAACAGAAGGGTAACTTTAATTTGTGTGTCTAAATATTCACTGGCTGCTCATAGCAACACAAGAAGGAGCAGTGAAGTGGCCTCAGCCCAATAAAAGAGAGGCAGTGAACTGGTGAGGTAGGAAATTATGTACAGATTGAATTCATTTCATTCTCTTTTGTCATTTTTTATTACAAGAAAAAAACTCATCTGTGTTTAGTCATTATGCATATTACGCTAAATTATTCAAATGAAAGCAATGAACAGCTCCAGTTTGTGCTGTGCAGCTCTCTGTTTCACTCATTTGGAAACAGAATGTTACTGACAGTTAAACTGTGACAACAAAATGAATATGATGTAAGAGTGATTGTGGTGAAAAGGTGACACAGCACAGACTGTTGTAACACAGCATGTGGCTAGTTAGAGTGCACAGTCTCATTTCTTGCTATTGATCTGGGTTGCTCTGCTGTAAGCAAAGCTTTGTTGAGGTTTTTAGTGCACCGTGCTTTATGTATGCAGTAAATATGGATCTGAGATTCTATGGGCCTAATGATGCAGCCTGGGTGACAATATCCATTTAGCTAATACACTGCAATGACCTTCATCATATTAACCTATAGTGCAAAAGTTCAACATTTACAGTCATCACACATTAGCATAGTTGTGCTAAGCTAGCAATTAGCTTAGCACAACAACTGGAAAAATGGGGAAAAGGCTGGCTTTGTCCGAATGTTACAAAATCTGCCAGCACTTTGGAAACAAGTGTGACCTTGCTTGGCCTGGAGACACTGGTTGCTTAGCAGCTGGTTAGAGCTACAAGTCCAGCATCACATGTCCACAGGCGTTTTTCAGTTGCTAAAAACAACACTGTTGTTCCATTTAGACTGTGGTTCCAGGCACTACTGCATGAAAACAGTATGTGAAACACTGAACTTTAGTTGTCCTGAGCTAAAATACCCACAATGGGACATGGCAAAATTAGTTTTAGGATCTTACTACGTTATGTTGGGTTGTTCCCTTTGACAAGGTACAAACTTGATGTCAAATAAAAGTCTACCACTCCCTGAAAGGAACAAACCAGCGTAAAGCATGGATTGCAGCTGTCAAACGAAAGAACTTGACACTGTTGGGAAACTCCAGGGTCAGTAGCTCTCCTTTTATTACAGGCAAATATGGCAAGTTTTTGGAGAATGAAAATGACAAGACTGACACACAACACACACAAATTCAAATGCTCCTCTCTCCCTTCATAGACTGTTGGCTGGTGATTGAAGCTAATGCTGGGTCTGCCCTGGGGCCTCCTACCAGTTGGACGTGCCCAGGACACCTAAAACAGAAGGCGTCCAGGTGGCATTCTGATCAGATGCCTGAACCACCTCAACTGACCCCTTTCAATGCAGAGGAGCAGGAGCTCTACTCTGAGCTCCTTACACTATCTCTTTAGGGGGCGATCACACAGAAATGAGACACTAGAGATGCGGATGCTTCAAAGACGCTTGAAACACTGGAAGCGCTTATTCAATGCGAGCTAGCTACAGGCGTCTGATGCTCAAAAAGTTGAAAATATTTTAACTTTTCAGCGTCTCCGTGCGTCTAAAAAGAAGTGTCTAGAAAAACGCACGTCTAAAAAGTCGCTTGAACGTCGGTCAGATGCGCCGTATCATAGGAAAACAATGGTTTTACTGGCGTCGCGTTTCTGGCGTTTCATCTTGGTGTGATCGCTCCCTTAGGTGGAGCCCAGCCACCCCATGGAGGAACCTCTACAACCACAACCTCATTCTTTCAGTCATTACTCAAAGCTCATGACCATAGGTGAGGGTTGGGATGTAGATGGACCAGTAAATCAAAAGCTTCGCCTTCGGGCTCAGCTCCCTTTTCACTACGGATCACCGCATCACTGCAGACACTGCACCAAACGGTCGATCTGTCTCACGCTCCATTCTACCCTCACCCGTGAACAAGATCCCGAGATACTTGAACTCCCTCACTTGGGCAGTAACTGCTGCAGATATAAGAGTTGGTACTGATCATCTCATCTGACAGCCCAGTCACCAGAAGAAAATGATGGCATTGCATGTTTCTGCAAAACATATCATTTGTACATTTCATATGTATCAAAGCAACATTTCTAAAGGAACATATATGAGCTGACTCTGTCATTGGGAGGGTGGATGGTGTGGCACTGAGGCAAGATGCCAGCCAAACTGCAGACCATTGTTGTTATTGTAGCCGATCACTGCTATTCTTCCACTGGGGATAGCGCCATAGTGGGTGTTTTTTTTGCCCAGACATTGCTTCGTCCCACCCTGGATTTAAGACATACAGTAACTATCTTTTTCTAAACATAACCAAGTGGTTTTGTGCCTCAACCCAACTACATTAACGACAGTGTGTTGAAATGTAAAGTTTGAAGGTGTCTGCTACATAATAATGTACAAACGTAATGTATCTGTATACCAACATTTTTATTCATCTAACCAGAAAGTGAACAAGTGTATTTCTAGAAATGTCAAACATAACAAACATACAAAAAAGCAATCAAAAGACAAGAGCTTATGAAGCACACACTGCATTGACATATATGCACACACAGCTCACCCGTGGTGTTTAGATTGCACAGATAGCAGCTGTATAATCTTAATTCCTCAGCAAAATGTGATCTGAAAATAGCAACATTAGCAGCAGTTGCAGTTGAAACTTAATGGCTGCAGCTAGGATTAGCTTGCAGACAGCATGTTTGATGCTGGCGCAACACATTTAATATCTTATCATACACACATGTTAAATGAGCCAGCTGGTGAATTTTTGATAACACATGCAGTATATATGTAGGGTTCCGTATAAATCTGACGTGAATAACAACCATCAGTTTGAGGGAGAAATAAGTTAAACAGTTTTGCCTGTGTAAAGCGGCCATGTCAGTCAGTCGCCTGTCAGGCCCTTCAAAGTGATGGAGTTGGGACAGAGTGGTAGTGTACTGCGGCTGGAGTCATCAAGATGCAACTTCAGCCAGCGCACAGTATTTAGCTCTAATGAGCCTCTGACTTTGAGGCACATCAATGAGGCGCCTCATTCATAATAAAGAGCTTCTGTCCCGCAGGGCAGCAGCTAAATGAACTGGGACCGAATGCAGGCAAACAGTTTAGCCTGCTCCCTCAGCTCTGCGAGCATCGGCTGTGATAATTAAACACACAGCCAAAATCCAGAGAGCTCTGATCATACTGTAGGTAGCTTAGCAGACACTGGAGACACACATGGACTGCCGACATGTGAATATCTGATCTTGTCCATGTCCCATTACGCCCAGCCGATGAGTCAAACAGGGACGGAAAGAGTGAGACTAAAAGAAAAATTACAAAGTCTTCTTTTCCTGTTACGTCTGTGAGAGAGAAACGACTGATTACATCTCACCAAGCTGAGGATTCAACCCTCAAGACTCAAGAAATAATTTAACAGAAGACTTGTGGGAGACAAAATCAGGATTAATTAAACACGGAGCAATTTTAAAAAAAATTATCTTACACAACAGACAACATACATACAATACCCTGTGGATCCAAAAATAAATTCAGTGTTTTGTCGCACACTCTCTCCAAATCCCCTGAGAAATGATCAATGGATCAACTCTGCAATTCTAATACCCGGAACAAAGCACACAGGGGGATTAGCAATGTTTATCATCATTATCCGAATAGTCCTCATCCAAATGAAATGAATTCCAGGAACTTGTTCGTGCCTCCCAATGTTTGAATATGGGCATACAGCAATGAAGAGGCCATCAGGAACGCCTCAGACATGACAGATAGCTTTCATACAGGTCAGCGCTGACACTGATTGATCAGCCACTCGGGCCAACGATCGAGTCAGTGTGACTGAGATAAGGGAAGACATACATAAAAGAGCCAGACAGGTGCAGGACAGAGCATTTAGAACAGAATAGTCGCATGAAAATGTGCACTTTTAATTTCAATGCCTCTTTCTTTTATTTCTGCTCTGGCTCTGTGTTGGGTTGTGTAATGTGACGGTGCAGTTTTACCCAGAACTCTCTTGAAAATGAGATTTCAACTCCAGGAGACCATCCGGATTAGATCAAGGTCAAAAAGGAGATAATTCAATAAATGCATGACAACAAGAAAGCTGTGCAGATTACTCTGTGTGTAAACAACTTACACAAAGTACAGTATTAGAGACTTCAGCTTTCTTTTTAAAGTGAACCTCATGGCAAAGACAGTACTTACCTCTATCGTATGCTGGCCTGTTGAGGAGATATTTTACAGCATCCACGGCTGACCAGTGCAGATAATATTGCTCCAGGGCTGCACTGTTGCTGGATAAACTACCAAATGTTACTTTGCCAAAGTCACAAAGTTGCAGAAACAGGCACATGCTGCCTCCAAATGTGAGTCCTGAGGGATTGTAACCAAAATGGCAGCATGCAGCCAGTACTGATCAATGAGGTAACAGTATGTCAGTGACCTCAGCTCATGAGCAGCAGTTTAAAGCAAGTGGAATTACAGTAACATTAGTTTGTGGGATCATTTTATATGAAGGACTTGTCCTTTAATTTGTCCTTAAAAGTTATAATCCTTAAGTTTTTTAGGAAATCTACTCTGATGTTTGATACTGTTTTTTCAACAATTGTCATTTCGGGTGCTTTCAGACCTGGAGTTATCTTGCTTTGGTCTGAATCAGGGACTCATTTTGTGACAAAGTTGTATAGTTGCCTAGAGTTGGTTCGTGTTCTCACGGCAGCATTTACAAGCAGACCAGATCAAATGCCTTGTGTGAGAAAGCTGCTCTTGACTGGTCAGAATTTCCATGTGGGAAAAATCCAGGAAATAAAGCAAACGTTGAAGAAGAGTACACTTGCAAGATAAATGTGGCACTTTCTAATGTCACAATGGAGGGACAACTACGCAGGTTGATTTTAGCGCTGCTCATCGTGGACTATATTGCTGTCATTGTTCATTTTAGTCAAAGCATACAGTTTGAAAACGAGGCGCGGCTCCAACTAGAAAACAATGTTTTGATGCATTGGATGTGCTGAATGTGCATATTAAGGCAGTACAGGAGGAGGTGCACATTAATAATCCTCCAGGACTGTAACATGCTCATGTTTAACCCAAACAATGTGTCATGTGACTGCAGTTGCTTCACATCCAGGTCGGAACACCTTCTCACCACAAACCAACCGCAACAGAGTTTGTTTGTAACTGGACTGAGACCACCTCTTCAAGAAGGTCTCGGTCTGGTTGTTTTAGTACACACCTGATTGCTTTGTTCACACCTGCCCAAACGTACCGCACTTAGTGGGCAAACAAACTTGAGTTAGATTGAACTGAACAAAACAGGGCAGGTGTGAAAGCATCCTTAATGTCTTCTAATTCATTGTTGTGGGGTTTCAGACAGAAACAACACTACATTCAAACAGTGCAGGGGGACGTTCTTATTACGTTATGTGTGAGAAAACAATCCAGATTCACAAATGTTTCCATGTTTTTTGGAGCTACATTAGAGGTGACCATATTTAGACAAGCGGGTGAAGCTGTGGAGGCGAGGGTAGGATCTGACTCATAAGTCCCTTTTGATACTGCCTGTTCAGAGTGGTAATATTGCACTGTTATGCTGTATTGCTGTTCATAACAATCATGTTCAATATTTTTTGACAGTGGATCAGTTTCTAATGTTGCAGGGAGTATTGCAACAGTCAGGAGCAGCCATAGTGAACTTTTGTACAAAGAGCTGCGGGTGACAGGCCGCACATCTCCAGCTTGTCACAAAGGTGACTATTTACTGTGCCAATATGGTGTACAGATTGAGATCTCAATTATGCTACTTCTTTAATATCTTACAGTCTTTTGGCTGGGCTGTGAATGGATCTGTTGTCTGTTGTATTTTGCAGCCCTTAGAATTCTGGGACATGTAGTGTTACAGTAGATTGCACCTGCTGTTATCACTGGCAGCCCCGATGCCACCAAATCAACTAGGATTAAGATCTTGAGGATTATAACTTTAAACTGATAATCAAGTGCTAAGGTCGTGCTCTGAGTTGTTAGACTCGACGTATGTGATTATATACGGCATACAGTCCTATACTCTGCCAAGACTTGTATAACTATTCATGTTCAAAACAAGACTTTTCTTTCTTTACTTTTTTCAATCTCACCCACCTGAGCTCTTTACTGCGGTGACTAAGAACCTGAATCTCTCTGTCTACCATGACTCACTAATTGACCACATTGTGGTGTTCATGGAAGAAAGGCAAAATTGCTCCATTAACATCTCTGGAAATGGCAACCCTGCTGTGGTTACTGTTATTTTGCTCCAAAAGCTCTTGCAATTTAATGTTCAGACTTTCAAAAGGCTCTGTTTCTGGGAACCTCTCATTGTGAGTAATTCATGAATCAGAGTTAAAGTGAGTTCAACTTTGGCCCAGGTTGTACCCCACTGTGATATCGTGATGTATTCACAGCTGAGCATGAACACACTCTCTCAGAGAATCTCTTGTCTGTACATTAATGGATACAAGTGTAATGAGGTGGCTGTGATGGATATGTAAGTTTAAATCAACCTAACTTCAGTTGCGTTTTGAAATCACAGCAAATGGGTGTGTGTTGTTGGACAAGGCTCAGACGGCTTGAGTTGACTTTGAATAATGTGAGCAAAATCATGAGGGACCTTGGGTTTGGTTATGGGATTTATTTCAAGGTGAAACTGGCAGTGTGCAAGAAAATGATATACAGTGCATGCAACTTTCATCATTTCTTTGATTTAAAAGAATATTGTTTTGCACAAAGAAACTACAGGGCTGCCATATAAACAGCAATCAAATTATACGACACAATTTGGGTTAGATAATGTAATTGGATTATGTCTCTACACTAATAAATTACCTAAACAAACAACAACAAAGGAACCTCGGAGGAGTCAAACAGAAGGAGAGGGGCAGCAAATACACTCAGACCGTGTGCTTGAGTTTGGTTTCTCTGCCCAGGGCCAGTTTAACTCACGAGGGGGCCCTGTGGCAAAAATGAGCCATCGGCTCCAAATTCTGAGCCCATCTCATGCACCTCCATCTCAGTTTGGCTATAATTTAATTAAATGCTAATTTATATTTATTCAGTGTGTAAACATAAGATCAACTGCAATTGTAAAGGTATTAAATCAGTCACACAGTGGTCCTATACAAGAATATAGACAGCTCTGGTGGGCTGTAATGCTGGCCCTAATGAGGTCCCTCTTCTACTCTTGTAGGGAAGTAAATGTATTAACTGACCAGTTGTCAGAATAAAGGTCTTTGGCATCCTATCTGCCTGATATCAGTCAAAATTGTCAACTTATTTGACTCTGTTTCCATCTCCAGTCTGACACTGTGTACACAACTGATTTCTGTGGGTGAGGTGGAGCTGATTTTCCATAACCTGTCGCTAGAGACCAACGCTTCTGCCTGAATCTAACGCCATTTTATGTCCACACTGATGCACAGCCATGCCAACATACCTGTTTTGCTGGGCTTTTGAGTGTGGAGAGGATTGAAGTTAAATAAACTACGATACTGGGTGATATTGAGAAGACAAGTCCATTTAGAACAGCCCTGATAGCAGTCTTGACAATCATGTTTACCATTGTTATTACTTCTAACTGGTTGCTGCACACCGCTTGATAGCAGCATTAGTCCCGCCCATGGTGCTGCTTGGTCATTTTTTACTTTAACTACGAAACCACATTTTGATGCCATGATGCCAGACAAATGAGTCAACACCAACTCGGTGAGAGTCCATGTCATTGGTCCGACAGCCCATTGGTCCGACGACCATTGTTCAGATATGTGATTATACTAGCCTATACTGTATTTGTGTACCATAGAGGATCAGCAAACGCAACAAAAGTAGGCTACTGGTCAAGATACAAGTGTCATAGAGAGGAGAGAATGAAACACCATAACCTCCTGTTATTAACTCTGGGGTCGGGGTTGTGTGGGGAGCTCTCCGCGGTGCTGAACGGCTCCCGGCGGGCGTATTTCTGCCTTGATGGTGCGCCGCGACCGGCTCTGGGTCAGCTGGGAAAGGCTTGAGGCGAAGCAGGCTCACGGCTTATGTGTTTGCCACTTTCTTTTTCATTTTAACCCACACCATGATCTTTTCCTGACCCTAACCAAGTGGTTTTTGTGCCTAAACCAAACCAGACCTTAACCACAGGGCATCATGATGATTTCAGGACAATGGGACTTCGGAACAATGGGTTTAATATGGTTGGAACAATGGGCTGTCAAACCAGTGGGCAGTTCCCCTCGGGGAAACAGGCAGATTCAATGGTCTGGACCCAGGCAGGTAACCTATATCAGAGGGGTTTAGAGAAATGTGCATGAAGATGGTGGGGCTCAAATGTAATCATGTTGCTGTAAGTCATTTGTGATATTTTTTATGATATATTTAGTGTTGAATGAGGTAATGTGTGATAATTGAGCCAGAGAGATGGAAGAAACAGTCTATTTTTCTCTAGTTCCAATTTGCATGAAGTTTACTGGTTGTGATTTCTGTACACTTTAGTGGAGTATACCAAATTACGATGAATCCAAGAACCACAAAATAATTGTCAAACAGCGAACCTGGGACCTTTGTGGCGCCAGGGCAGTTGCCCATTTTGTCCATGTGTGCCTTCACAAGTCTGGTAAGTCCAGCTCCTCTTAATGAAATAAATGTTTATACTTCTCAGCTTCAAGAACAAAAAAATACTTTCTCAGTATCGTGTAATTGTATCAGTTACCCTAATTGCTGAGGTTACCTTCAACTCTATGCACACTTAGGGGATTTTGTTTTGAGGCACTGAAATACCCTCATCACATTTCTGTACAGTCCCAGCTAATTACAGAGAAAAATACATGCATGCATGCATGTACTATGCACACAAACACTCATCCTTTTTTGACCTAGTACACTACTGTTCTGGTATTGTGAACTTCCTCTGTCAGAATGATCTAGAACATTGGGGACACAACTGTTTTAAAAACCCTGTCCACAGGCTGAGAGATTCAGGTCAGGTCTGCAGATGGAACAAGAAGGTCTGAATCTGAGACACACTGGCCCCAAAGAGCGGAGAGAGACGCTCAGGTTGTGCTCTTCTCCTGAAATAAAACAGTCAAGTCATTTTCATTGTAAAAACCAATCTCTGAACCCATCAGCTATCAGTGTGATGACGATAAGCCTCTGGGAGCAACAGCCTATATTTCGGGAGATCCGGTGAAGCAAGTGAATATCCAGGCCAAGACTTCCCTTTTCATGCTGCGGTCATTTCGGCTAATCTCTATAAACAGATATCTGTATACATGGCTGGATTATGAGACAAGGGGCCCCTGGGCACACATATGCAAAGGGCCCCACAATCTCTCCTACACAGGAGTAAGACACAGACTATGTGGTGGTTTTGTGTCTCTTTGTAGTCGTTATGCAGCTTTATATGGGTTTATGTGTCTTTGTGGTGATTTAGTGTCGCCTTGTAGTTGTTTTGTGCCTCTTTGAAGTATCTTTTTTTGTGGTAATTTTGAGTCTCATCCTGGTCAGTATGTGTTAATTTGACATTTAACATTTTGCGACTGAAGACCAGCGGGCCCCCTAACACTTCAGGCCCCATGGCCTGTGCCTGGTAGACCTGTTCAGTGATCCTTCCATGTCTGCATATGAATACATATCTGAATGCAATGCACATATCTGAGGTAAAGATAAGCTGCAGTAACACTAAATCATCGTCAGTGAGAGCCAGTGGGTTCCGAAATGTGTTCGGCCAACGTATTTTACCTCCTCACGTGGACTGTTTACCTCCTGCTGAGACATGATTGGCCAATAATACATGGACTACAAATGGAAAAGCACTTCTGATAACAAAATCTTGTTCTGTTGCCTACATATTCTGCGTACATATGCAGATATCTGTTTATAGAAATTACTGCAACCTATCCGTAACCCCACAGCATTGATTTTTTTGTCCCCACACATACTGACATGCACACACTGTGTCTATAACATGCACGTCTAAGCTCTTATTACTTCCTCTGCTTGACTGCACCAGCGATTCATTATTTTATAATTATTGTGACATTTAAGCTAAAGCACAAAAGGCCTCTCTCTGCTTCAGGGTCATAAATAACAGTTAAACGTTTTCCTGTAATAACTCTGTGGATGTATGAGATTGCCTCCGTGTATTTCCTCCCCTCTCTCTTCTCGTCCTCCGTGCAAACACTTGCAGTGGCTGATTCACTTGATTAACCCTGAGCAGAGGACACTGTGCCTTCACAGGGGTTGCTTCAAACAAATATAGACTTATACAAAGACAGCGCACAATTACAGTCAGGTCTCTGTGGCCACTTGGGCCTGAAATAGCATGAACTAGGCAGCAGTGGGAGATTTATGGAGCCCAGAGTCTTCACCTTCCTCCAGGCTGGGAGCACAGAGCAAGCCCAGTCGCAGGGATGGTCGCTGGGATGATGCTCGCTCGGGCCAGAGGGACCATTACGCATCGACAGGGATACTGGACAACAGTGGTTCTTGGTTGCTTAGGCTTTAGGCGATCATTATCATATACATAACTCCTTATCCAGCCAGCTACTCGCAGGAGAATAAGGTGAAACATGGTGTGTGCACACTTGTCCCTAAAGCTGTGTTTTGCCAAACAAAGAGTGTGCTACTTTACTGTCTTTTTAAAAGTTTGTGCTACCCCTCTGATGCCATAGTATGAATAATTCTATTTCTATTTATTCGTCTGGCTTTTATCTCAGTGAGACATATGAATCACCCTGAGCTCGTGTCCCCAAGCGAGTGTGTTTTTATCTGCCTGTTGTTCTTACTTTTACCAAAATTTCTTCCTCTCTCCAGCGGTCTCTAATCTTTCTCATCAGTGTTCTCGCTTGCTTTCTTCCTCCCAGTCGTAGCCACCACCCTTAAGTTTAAGCACCGCTGGTAGCAGTAGGTATTTCGGGGCTGTCTCTCCCCTCCTTCTTCAAATGTCATCTTCTCATGTTGTCACGTGGCATTTGAAGCGAGTCCTCCGGGGCCGGGCTGTTTGAAGTATTGATTGAAGTGCCCTCGTCCCCTGAGTGCCATTACGTAACAGGCATGCAAAAATCCACAAAGTCACTGCGAGGGAGGGACAGCGAGAGCATACAGAGAGATAGAGGAAAGCCGGGAGGGAAGGAGAAACTCTACGGCAGCACAAAAGAGATGGACGAAGGAGAATGAGATTGAGGGATTGAGAGGAAAGGCATTGCAGAGGGGTAGAGCAGAGTCAACTGTGGATGAGAGGAAGGCAATATCTGAATGTGTGGCTCATCCATCAGAAACGGTCAAAACTTGGACAACTGCAAACTAGTGTCATAGATCAAACAGGTGAAAAATAGGTCAGTGAAGGAAGGTATCTTTACAGCACCATTACTGTTGTGTCTTATCATGGGATCAGAGGTATTCTTGATGTGTTGCACAGAGACGCAGAGGCAGAGCAGAGCAGATTTCCTTGCAGAGAGCGATGAGGAAAATGAAAGTGGGCCAAGGTTCTCAGAGGGATAAAAAGCTTTTTATTTACCACGAGCGCAACAGAGTACAACAGAAAGGATCAATAATTTGACAGTTGAGAGTTTGTTGTTTCAAAAAATGTTTGGTGACGGCTGCACTATCCAGGCTCCTCCAAAAGTACATGCTGATGGGAAAGTAAAAGCTGCTTGTAAGCATATAAACACTGATACTGTGGTGAGTCATACATCAGACTGAATTACTGTTAAAAACAATTTACCTTCGATATTTATGATCACGCCTTTTTCTAAAACATGCATCAGTGTTTCCTCCTCTGTACCTTTAAGGGATGCTAACATATATATGTGTGTGTGTGTGTGTGTACACTGGCAGTCACACACACTTACATGTGTGATAGTGTATATTTTATTTAGTAGCATCAGGGGAACAAAAAAGCCCCTGACATGGTGAATTAATCCAGGATGTGGGAAGGACCTAGATTGAAGACGGGTATGTCCACCCCCTAATGCCCTCAGTGCTCAACACACACACGCACACTCACACACACACACGGGAAGACACAAACAGGAAGGATGGTCCTTGTTATACACAAGGTCTTCGTTTGACACGCAGGACTCCCCACCATGATGTACGACCCCTCTTCAAAGGTGTCAGAGATGGACGTCGCCGCGAGGACAGACTCAATATGTGACCTTTGATCCAAGTCAGACCCTTGAACTGCGTATTATTCTCCTGGTGCTTCAGGATGAGCAAACATGTGTGTGAATGTGTTCCTACAAAAGTGTGCTGAAGCCTGTGTTGGTTCATGGCCTTATTTACCTGCCTTAAATAACCCGAGTGCAGACACTCGCTCAGTATTTCTTGTGTTTCATTGACCGTTTTTGAATTTGTATGAGAGACTCCTTCAGGCATATTGGAATGACTAAACACAGTTTTGAAAGCAGCTAGCCAACAAACAGAATTTAAAACCATCCAGTGTAAATGATTGCTCACTCTTGCCTCATTTCAACTCATGAATCATCTGCCCACCATTCAAATTTGTCTTGTGAATCAAAAGTTTGGGTTTTGTCCTGTCAACAATTTGTCAGTGGAAGAAGGGGTTTTGTGTTTCAGAAATTTTTGACTGTCTCACATTTTATTTTCAAATATCTAGACATCTTGTCCTGCTTTTTGCCTTTGAATGAAAGATGTGTTTTTAATATTGACCAATTGTCCTTAAAGTTATTAAAAAAAGTCAGATTTATGGCTGGCATCATTTCTGCAAAACTCATTCAGTGTATTTACATTAATCATTACCTCATAATAGAGTAGGGTTCTTTTTTGTGGTAGTGGCAGAGTCCGCCACTCCTTTGCTGGATTAAGCTTGCCTCCCGATGAACAAGGAATTCACAGGAAACAGTGCATCCAATGCAGTTTTATCTCATCGACATCAGCCTCAGCTGTCAAAGCTTTATAAATTATTGTTAATGCCAGCTGAACATTTTGAAATGCTGCTGCTTTATTTTGAAAGCTTTCAACTGGTGACTTTATTGTGACGCAACCACAGGAAACACAATGCGTTTGTCTCCACTGTTAGCATAAACTGCGACTGTTAGTGATGTGACGTTCGCAAACGAGCCGAGTCTTTGACCCGGCTCTTTGAAGTGAACGAGTGAACCGGCTCTTTAGAGTGCACAAGCCAGTTCCTAATTTCTTTGTTTTTTTGCTTTAATTTACTCTGTATGCATTAATTTCAGATTATTTCATCCGGAACAAGTTGAGAGAGACTAGTTTGTGAGGGAGAAAGCTAGTGCAGCCGCTCAGTCGTTCACTTCAAAGAGCCGGTTCAAAGACTCGGCTTGTACACGAATGTCACATCACTACTTTATATTATTATAAAGGGCGTTGCTATGGATACACCAAACTTTATATCTGCGGAGTCTATTCTGGGTCCACGTTACAATATCCAGATCATGTGATGCGATAAATCAGCAATGCAATTCATCGGTGAACCCATTTGGAATGTGGTATTAAACTGCACTTGCTGTTAGCAAGGTAACCACGGGTGTCACCAAATTAACCAAGACTTGAACAGTAAGAATTAAAACTTCAGTCTATACAGTCAGAATCCTGGCCTTTCTCCACACAACTGTACACTTGCACCACTTCATCCAATGATTTTTTACTTTGTTTCCATCTCAGCACAACATTTCAGTCCTGGCTGGACTTTGGTCTTTGATTGTTCCTGGTATACTGCAGGTCACAGAGAAGAAACATCTCCGTCTGCTTGTCTCTCTGTCTCATTTTATGCCTGGACTTTCCCCGTGCTTTTATCTTAACAATGTCTCGTTGGCCTGCTGTCTCTCCTCCAAACAGAGAACAGACCTTTCTCATAATTAACTCCAGTGACTTTCTCCTACCCAGAACCTCTCCTCTGCCAGCCAACGCACGATGACCAGGGTAGCTCTCCTTTGATTTTACGAGCACCAATGTTCTCTGAGAGGCATTTGTAAGATTAAATAAAAACAGGACATCTACAGCAAAGCTAAGCTCACAGCAGGAATATCATTTAAGTGAGTTTGTGTATGATGGCTGCATGACAGGAAGCCATCAGTGAGAGTTAGTTAAAAAGGTCCTGTAAAAGCCTTTCCACTCTGGAAGTAAAACCAATTCATCTGCCTCCCTGTTTGACTGTGTGACTTTCTCTCTGGTGGAAGAACAAAAGGACTGCTTCCATTTATAGAGCTTTTAGAGCAGCATACTGTCTAATTTTACCTCAGAAAATATCAGCAATTACCTGGATGCCCTTCATGATGAAAGGTGGACTCGTCTCAGTTTCTGTGGCACTGGGTTTTAGTGAAGCTGCAACCAGGCAGTCTTGTGACAGCTGCGGGTAGCGATGTGGGCTTTGTTGGTGACAGATTTTAAAAGAGCAGCCTATATAAATGCCAAACATACATACATACATACATACATACATACCTCCCATTGCTTTCTTTTATTGAGTGTGTCATTAATGTCTGGCAGAAATACATGAAATGGACACTCCCTCTTAACGCATTGCATGTTGGTGGGCTCCAAATGCATTAAAATTACATACTGGCAACACACAAACAATGCAAATGCAAAGTCTATTATGAACGGTTGCAGTTTTGTTGTGAAATGGTTGTAGCTTGGTTAGGTTGAGGGAAAGAAAAACAACTGGTTTATTTGAGCAAAAGAAATCTTGGTTAAGAGGGACACAAACAGCTGTCTGCTGGTTGAAAGTCCATATTTGTTTGACCAATCCACTGCCCCTCTCGCCTGCCCTATGGGGACTTTCTGGCTTTTTATACTTAATTTGTTTGCCAAATATGACAGACAATCCTAATTGACTTTGCAATAGACTTGTTTTCGTGTTGCCAGGGCATAATTATAACACAATTTGTGCCTTCCATGTGATGTGCTGCTAAGACTTCCTGTCCATTTAATGGATTTCTGTGAGACCAGGATGTATCACACCTAGCGGATTTGAGCGGGGACATGGGCTGACACCGTCCCCCTTTGTTAGCGAAATGACCAAATGCATCCCCCTTGGTAACCTGCCATTCCTCTCCATCCTCTGGGTCAGGATCCAGACACTTCCCTAGCCAGTACCAGACCTATAAGTGACAAATTATTGAGGTTTTTTTTTAATTGGTGCTGCATTTGTAGCACTGTTTTGGCAACCAGGGAACTCACAGACCAATTGCATTTTTAAATTTATTTCACGTGATGCTAATCAGCAAATCAAATCTGTGCATTCAAATAAGCACTGCGACTTGAATGAGTGAGATACACATGGACGGGATAAGAGGCCACAATTGGAGAATTAAGTGAGTGAGAGAAAAGTTAATTCACATTATATATTCTAAAGAGAGAAAAGTAGACGGCTATAAACAGAGCTTTCAATCAAGAATGGACTCTTACACGTTTCGTCTTCCCACGGACAGTTCAAAGCCAGAAAGTTTCATCACACGAGCCAAGACCGTGGGGATTATTAAGAGCGGCGATGTGAAGCACCTCTACCAGACAGAACACTGAGCATCTTTTGAGCAAACATTCCCGCTCATGTGTTATGGCAACAAATCACTAAATCGTAATTCAAGTTAGACATAAGATGGGATGGTGGTTCTGATTTGTTCACAAATTGTTTACTCCCTCTGTCATGTGAGGGCACTAGCTTATTTCTTTACCTGGCTGCAGCTGTAAAATCAGACTAGATCCGTAGCAGACAGCACCAGCTTCAAGAAAATGTAATTTATGAAGTGGTCTGCCTAATAATGTAATTATCCCAGGTTATTACCCAGGATTGAGCTTCTCTTTGAACTCCTCTTCGTCATCATCTCTGTATCAACGTGTCTTTAAGCCACCTCCTGCTGATCTCAGAGATAGGACGTGTTAGCCAGCCCGCGCTCCCATCTATCACAGAACACTTATGTAACACCCCCACCTCCCATATGTATATATGGATCTATGCACTTGTGATGGGAACGGGGAGGAAGGGTGTCTGGGCAGACGCTGAGGGACATTTTCATGAGTGTCAGGACTCACTTTGAAGATTAAGGGGGGAGATATCATCATCATCGGGCCAAGCTCATAGGAGACTGGAGCTACCGCAGTGCGACTCCGCAGGAGGAACTCAAGGCCATCAGTTGAGTATCCAGCACACACAGAGACACACACACACACACGGGTGTTTGTTCATATCTGAATATTAACACGTTTTGTCAAGCTTACATTTTAAAATCATCCCTGTGCTGTCATCAGGGATTCTCCAATTGCAACAAAAGCAGTCTCTGCTTGTTGCTAAGCAATACCCACCTTACACCTGCAGGTTTAAGCTTCCAAACCATCCATCCGAGTTTAGTTTTTCACACCTCTAATTTGATCTGGCCAAAGCAAAACTTTAACTGCTTATTCAAACATAAAGGACTAACTTGATGGATTACTGAGCCGCATCCACACGTGCTCATCATAACCACACCTATGTGAGGTCAGCCGGTCGACTCCGTATGGGGCTGACTCAGCTGACCTCGTGGCTCACGGGTTACCATCCATCACAGTCCATCACGCCCAAGGTGAGTGTTTGTGATCAGGCGGCCCACAGAGCCGCTGAGACAGCCAACCCGTAGAGAGCCTCAGCGGTGAGGTCAGGGGTCAGAGGTCACGCCTGTTCCCACAGTAGCAGAGGGGGCTTGTCTCTGTTCACTGTCACCTCATCAACGCACTCATGGCGTTTGACCCCCATGTATTATTGAGACAGCGTAATCCTTGTTTCAATTAAAGTAAATGGAAGAAAGCCTTGTAAACACAAATTTCCAAGCAGATTAATTCCAATTTGAGAACTGCGACAGGGTGTGCTGTGGCAGCTCTGTGAACCCTCACGAATTACTGAAGTCATCCGAAGTGCACATTGTTATTTTTAGTATGTGAATGACACTGTTTCGGTCTCTGACACCATTCAGTGTAATACGTCTCTGCAGTGACTCAATGGCTAATTAGTCCCCTAATTGCCAAAACTCTGTTACTGAGTTACTGTTGCTCACTGTAGACCAAAGAAGGTTGTGTCTCTCTTTCATAGCTTCAAATCTTTACAGTCCTCCTGGTCTAGCTTTAACTCTAAAATTGCACCTGGGAATTGTGAAGTGAGCATGATGGAGACTGGCACATGTTTGCAGTGAGTTGGGACCTCAGTAAATGTTTTAAATACTCCAGAGTAGAGAAATCTGCTCCTGACTGGGGAGAGCAACAGCAGTCACCGTCTCATGGGAGAGTCTGGAGGGCTAAGCTATAGAAAGTGTCAGAGCCAATGTGTGAGGAAACCACTCTAAAAGACAGAGGTGTTAAAGAGGATAGGACAAGCAGAGGAGTGTTTTTCCATCACCCATTTACTCTCCTCTTCCTCCTCATCATCTCATCATCACAACTTAGCAGGCTAAATTCAGAACAACGCTCACACTGATAATAATGCAAATTACAGGGCGGCAATTAAAAAAAAAAAAAAAACCTATTAGCATTGCTCTTTCAATATTTGTTTTTAGCAAAAAACACAATGTCCTTTAAGGATGTGTGTTCAGACAGAACACGAAGCAAACCTTAGAGGTGGCTCCTTTGCATGCAGTCAATTAGATTCAAATTTGCCTGTGTGTCAGAGGACCACACACACACACACACACACACACACACACACACACACACACACACACACACACACACACACAGTCATTACTACTTTTACTTAAAGAGCTGTACTTCATCCACCTCTGCATTAGCTCAAAACCATGTGTAGACATCCACTAATTAAACTTCATTTCTCACCTGAAGAGCCAATCTCCAGAGCTATGACTTGCCACACTTTTTCCACGTCTTTATAATGACAGGACTGTGGGTCGCATAGCTCGGAATATTTCCTCAACCTCAATCCATTCTCTGACACACAGGAGA
Organism: Epinephelus fuscoguttatus; assembly: GCF_011397635.1. Lineage (NCBI taxonomy): Eukaryota > Metazoa > Chordata > Actinopteri > Perciformes > Serranidae > Epinephelus > Epinephelus fuscoguttatus. Next base: position 40,609,948 of record NC_064761.1, read on the forward strand.
GACGACGGCAGCAAGAGGTGAAAAGACGAGTGGAGCTGCCACAGGAGCAGAGACGAAGAGCTGCTACAGGAGCGAGGATATACAAGCACGGAGCATGTAAGGATATGAAATCTATTTTTTAGCAGGGGCGACAAGGCTGGAAATAGGATGGTGGCATGCGGGGCAGCACATCCACAAGCGCCCAAGCACGCCTAGCGAACGCTGATGTGGGGTTGTACAGAGAAAATAATAGAGGGGCTGTTTTGATGTGCGCCGTGCGGCGGCTGTATGCTTTGGCCTTGAGGCATTGAAAATGTTTCAACTCAAGCAAAACGTGTGCGCTTTATGAATCTGCTTCCTAAATGTACAGAGATGAGAGGAAAAAGGAGATAAAGTGGAGGGAGAGAGAGCAAGGACCAGAGTTTGTAGTGAGTTCTGAGTTCAGTCAGAGGCTGAGCTGAACACAAACACAGATACTGTCAGTGTGTCTGTTGCTGCTAGCTAGCTCACAGCTAACGCACAGATACTACATTAACTGTTTAGGGACAACTGATTGCAAATGAGTCAGGGGTGAAATATGTGAGGCAACCATGCTTCTGTCTGCGCACCCCTTTAGACAAGCTGAACTTCACACGGTTGTATCAAATGTACTGTAACAACAACACGATGGAGAGAAGCAAATACTTTGTGCTTCTTGAGACAAAAAAAGATTCCAGCATGAAAAGCTACAAATGTTTTCAGAAAGGAACATTAAAGATTTTGATATGAATAAAACCAAGTTACAATGACGTAAGTCCCCACTCTATTGTGCTGATAAATGTTCATGGGAGATGTAGTTTCTTTCGTATGCTAGCAAATACATTTCTATTTTACAATACAGTGTGCATGATTATGTGGGGTTGCAGAACGCAAACCAACTGACACTCCTTCTCCTGTGTGTTACGCAAAACCACAAAAGGTCCTATCTAGAGCCAGTGTATGTTATTTATCCATTCTGGGCTACTGTAGAAACAATATGGTGGAGTCCGTGGAAGAGGACCCTGTCACGGGGATGCCCCGTGACCTCTAATGGTAAAAGACAAACACACACAATGCTTGTCCACCTCCAGGTACTTTCACACACCATCTAGCCGGCAGGTGTCTGGGGTTGGTAATTAGCACAATTAAGGTTGAAACCTGGTAGTTGTAGGTGTGTAGTTGTTTTGGTGCTTCAGTGTCACAGGCACATTTACATGAAGTCAGAAAGAAAAGTCTGACAATATTGTGGTTTTAAATCTCTTTATTTGACTAATTCTTTTGTGTGTCTCACCTCTCCTCTAGACTGCACTTGGCCAACCTCTGGTTTGGACTCAGGAACTGCCAAACCAGATCCCGCCCATTTGGATTCCTTTTATAGTCAAGTTCTTGGGGGAATGTGCCAAGTGTAGTATGGATGAGGGGGAGTTTTGGGGAGATATTTGTGCAAGTGTTGATTTTGAGCAGTTTAAGAACATTTTTACTCTTTTGGAGTGTGTAGCAAGGTTTTTCACTGCTGGCTTATAAAAAGTAGTCTGAAGAGTATGAATTAATCACTGCTGATTGTTGATTGATTTATTAATTGTATTTCCCATGTGTAGGAGGAGCTACTGTCTATATATGCAGGAGTTGGAAGCTTCACGAGTTTCTGAGATCTGTCTAGAAAGCCGGCCACAGCGGCTGTTACTGCCAGGGGCCCAAACTTAAAGGGGGCATAGCCTGGTGCAGAGTTGATTTTTGTTTTAGTTTTTCTTCAGTTTTGGCCAGCTGAACTGCACTGTACATATTGCTGCACCTAACCCACTGCTGGAAAAGAAAAGGGAATTAAAAAAATTGGACTGTTGAACAGTTTAAAGTCCTCTTCCTTTTGCCTTCACCGCTCGACCAACCTTACAGACCCGTTCTATCTATCTATCTATCTATCTATCTATCTATCTATCTATCTATCTATCTATCTATCTATCTATCTATCTATCTATCTATCTATCTATCTATCTATCTATCTATCTATCTATCTATCTATCTATCTATCTATCTATCTATCTATCTATCTCCTTAAAATATGAATGAGGATAGTGATAGTGAGATACTGGCTTCAGTTGCATTTGTAGTTGTCATGAAATTTTGAAACAACACACAAAACGAGCATCTGGTGGACTGTGTTCATCATAAATATGGCAAAATAATCCACAACTCCCGCCTTCCTCCAAAGTCCCGTCCCCCTCCTCCTGCAACTCCACCTCCCTCTAAAGGCCTACTCCCCCCCTCCTCCATTACGTCCTCATTGGCTGGCGAGGTAACATAAGATACACGGAAGAGGAGAGTGAGTGTAACATGCCAAGAGAAGAGTAGAAGAGAGGAGGAGTAAAACACTCTGCTGATTGCTGAACGAAACCCTAACCCCATAACGTTATGTTATATATTATCAAACGCAACCCCGGAGTTTTGAAACTTACCTGGGGTCAGTTATGACTGATGAGTTTTATAATAATAATAACGTAAAAGCTAACGTTAGACTGGTGTCTGGCAACAAACAATGAAGATAGGCTCAGGCTATGTTAGGCTACAGTAGGCTAACCGTTACACGAGGCCTCCATGTGGGGAAGAATGCAATGATTGGTCAGAATTTTCTTAGAACCATATGTGAATGGTATAATTATGAGTTTGTATCTCAGGTGGAATTCACTTACTTTGTAGTGTGCCATCAGCTTATTAATAGTATTTTAACCTGAACAAAGAAAAGCATAAAATTTCCAGAAATGTAAGTGTTGCTTTAATCAATGGGAATGTGTGTGTGGGAGGGGCATAAGCACTACCTGCAGACTTTACTACAAGCTGACTGGCTGTTGAAACAGGTGATGTGCTTTACATTCTAAAACCCAGCCGTCAGTGATTTGACAAGCGGAGTTGCAGGTGACACCATCTGCCAGGTTGAGTCGAGCCCAGACGGGGCAGTTCAGAAGTTTTCTCTGCAATCTTCTAAAATGGTTTTGTCTTGTTGCAAATCTTTGGTCTGAACTGGACTTAAAGGTAACACAATGATTCTTAGTTTGAGGTGATCATAAACCAATTAAATCAGGGTTGAATGAATATTATGTTCCATTCCTGCCAGTATATCCCCCTTCAATCCTACACACCGGAGCTTCTAATAGCAAGCGCTGTAACAGATGTCAATTTATTTTACATAGATAGTGACGGACAGGTACGTTCTTTACAGAAAGACCAGTGAAAGAAATGCTTCATATCAGACTGCATTTACCTACAGAAGGTAGTGGAGATGCTAGTTCAGGAGTGATGTAAGGACTTCAGCTCTCTATACCATCTAAATTGCTCCACAATCCTCACTTTCTAAAGTACAAACCTGCATTGGAAAAAACCTTTGAGACCTGTGCTGCATGGCAGATAAATGTTCCCTTACTCTGATACAATCACAGCACCAGAATCTTTTAGGGAATTGTTTTTCTGATTTAAATGCTACATGCTTGTCTTCAGTAATGAGCCTTCACACGTCTTTATTGTATTACAGTGAAGTGATCATGAAATCTTATTTTGCTATATCAGGCTGTGTGTTGCCTCGATTTCCTCGTTTGCCCTGAAATTGGGTTTTTAATAGTATTTTCAGACCGTCTTTGGGGCGATAGACAATCTCTGTTTCTCAGGTTACGTACATGCATACCCTGGAGCAAGCTGGGCTGTGGCAGTAAGAAGCAGGGAAGTTGTAATAAAAGCAGAAATTGGAAATCAGTGACAACGAATCAACGGATAATCAGATGTGGGCAGATGAGATACAGGGATGGCGGCTGCCTCACCTACAAGCCAGACACTATTTCAATGTGGACAGCTCATCATGATGAGTGACAAGTATTTGGGCAACAACCCAAACCACCTCAGTCAGAAAGGGCACGGCTAACAATACGCTCCCTGCCTCGAGAGGAGAAGTTTCCTTTTGTTCATTTGAAGTATTTCTTTGAGGTGCATATTTCTTTTTTTCTCTTTGTCCTGATCTCCGTGCTCCTGCTCTCACCCTGGTTGCAAACTCTAGGTGCAGCTGAGGGGAGAGGATCTATCACTCCCATCAGTTGAGAGAACTCCAGGAGTGTTATTACTTTGAGCCAAGCCATTAAGCTTTTACCCCGGAGCGATCGATGGCAGATGCTGGAGGGGTTGTTTATCTTTTGTCTTCTTATCAGAGCGGCAAAGGGGAGGTGGGGGCATGGAGAGGGGAGAGAGGGGGTGAGGGAGAGATACAGGAGGGAAGGAGGCAGGCTGACGAGACTGGCGAGAACACCTTGTTCCAGTGGAGGCAACAACTTTACTTATAATTCAGCGCACAGTCCGTACGCCGCCTTTTGATTTGCCAGAATTCATGTGAGGAGCTTGACACTTTTGATGTGAGAGATCAGTGATTAGACAAGGTTATGTGAAAGGCTCACAGCCTTCAGGGGAATGACTCAGTATGATAATCAGGTGAACTGAAAGTCCTGCTTCATATCATTAAGCTCACCAACGTAACACTTTAGCCACATTATGCAACGCTCAAAGTCTACCTGTATGTTTTTGGTTTAATATTTTATCTGACGCAAACCCTCTCATTAAGGCAGCTCTCTGCTGTTTTTGGCTCTGAAATCATACGAGCTGCCTCAAAGTGAATGCAACGTGAATGACTGCTCAAAAGGTGACACACACACACACACACACACACACACACACACACACACACACACACACACACAGGAGAAACGGTTTTTCCAAGCCCTAGGATGTGTGAGAAATCCTGATGAAAGCCGCGAGTCGCCACTAACGAGGAAGATGGACCGAGCATGAAGCAGAACGACGAAAAGCAGCTGTCTGGAGGAGATGTTTCCCTCCCTTCCTTTCTCCCTGTCTCTGCGTGTCTCTTGTCTCTGTCTTGTAAACACACTCAGACATATGCCCCCCCCCCCCCTTTCCATCAATACTTACTTCAAAGCCTGCTTGTTAAAATGTGCTAATTCCTTCTCATAAATAAAGTCAAAACACACAGCGAACTCTAATTACAGTGAATTAATCTTCATGATTATGAGATGTGTTTTCCATCCCGGCGTTATTTTCTAAATCTGTTTATTCATCTACCTCTATCCCCTTCAGTCCAGGTCCTCGATTAATGCTCCTATTCATCCTCTCTTCTCTCTGCAGCCCCTGCCTCATTTAATTCGGCACTAACTTCATTAATTACCCAGATGATTCTGCATACAGGTGTGAGCAAAGACGCCTTTCATATCAGATAACTGTGTGTTTTCCTCAGTGTCTGGAGATGGTGTTGTTTATCTGACACAGCAAATCCTCATCTCACACGCTGGATGCAGACAGCGCCATCACACAAACCTGTTATTAAAAAGGTCCGGTGTGTAGGATTTAGGGGTGTGTATTTGCAGAAATTAAATATAATATATGAAGTTTGTATCTTTAGGGTATAACAGCCTCAAAATAGGAACTGTTGTGTTTTTGTAACCTTAGAATGAGCCATATGTCTACAAAGGGAGCAGGTCCACCAAGCTGCACTTCCATGTTCCTACAGTAGCGCAGAATTAACAAACCAAACACAGGCTCTGGGTACCTAGCATATCATTTGCATTTTTGCACCTCCACAGTCAGCAATGAGCTGAATAGCATTGAAAATTACACTGATTGTTACAATGAAACAGCTTTATTTCATATTTTTACTAGTTAAATCACGGGGTCAGTCTGTTTTGTAGAGGAAGAGATCCCTGCTGATAATTCGGCTCCTGATAGAAACCTCCCAAACGTCTGGATCTTACATTATCAGAGAAAAAAGGTGAGCACACCTTAGCAGGTGCTGGGCTAGCAGCCTGTCTGCATGAAGCCAAACAGTGCAAGAGAAGCACTGATTTACAACATGAAACTGCTTTATCAAGTGTTTTTACCAGTTTTAGTCACCTGGTTTATTTGTTTTGTAGAGGAAGAGACCTCTGATGATAATTTGGCTCCCTGTAAAAACCTTCTGAACAATGAACACTGACAGAATTCCGGGAGTTCATGTTTGGCACATCAGAGAAGTTTCAGCTGGTTGTAATTTGCAATGCTCACCGCTAAATGGCACTAAATCCTACATACTGCAACCTTTGAAATATATAGAATCATAATGCTGTTTTTGTTAGCCAGAGTTTCAGGTTCTAATTACACAATGTATGCACATACATTTGACATATCAGAGACTCATTAACTGGATGTGGTGGTTGCAGTGTTCAGAATGTGCATTTTGGTTTGCATGGGAGGTGTGAATCACGTTCTGTTTACCTGGCCTGAACAGGGCTGGTGTGTGCCTGTTGAAAGGGCTCATTGATAGGCCCGAAGCCTGGGCATTTCCTGCTGAGCGGTTGCTGACAGCACTAACAGTGCTCTGGGGAGGTGCCTGTCAGCAGCTTCCACTCTCTATAAACTAGCAGCTTCAAGTATCAACAGCTTTTGGAAGTGGACAGGGGTCAGTGTTAAAGTAAGGTGGGACTAGTGTCCTTCCACTGGAGCATTTAAGTATTTTTCCACTCTGTAGTTTGGAGTTTAAGTTGAAACAAGTCAGGGTCCAGCTCTTAATGACAGCCCTCACAATGCCATCTTCCAAGTTTGTTATTTTTTAATCACATATTATGGTCCCTTTCCACAGGAAAACAAAAGAACTGGCTGGCTCAACTCCAGTATCTTTAGAGTATAATGGCTGCCGACCCAAAAATCACAAATTTAGCAAATGAAGTCGACAGCCCTCAAAAATAAGTATGAAATACTTTTAATGAGGCACAGCAGCAGAAGGAAACGGACGGGTTTCAGCCCCAGGCTTTCCTCAGCGTTACTGAAACTTTTGTGGGTGTGACACCCATTAAACAGCAGCCAGAAACACTGGCAACTGGCAAGGATTAACAACTAGCTGATACACATCATCAAAACAACACCATCAAAAAACAAATGCTACTGTAGATGTGATTGCCTAGCAGCACTGTTCTAATGACTTAAAACTACAGTTGGTAACTTTTATAAATATAACTTTATTTTTCATATTTGCTGAACCTGTCACGACATGCACACAGTAATACAAGAGGCAGATAGTCTTGAGAAAAAATCATGTTCCTCCTCCTCTTCATTGTGCGTCTAATGGCATTTGCTAGTGTCGACTGTGGCTGATGGAAAAACAGCCAATCAGAGTGGAAGTGTCTCTAACACAGCTGTCAATCACTACTGGTCAACTTGTCAAACTAGGCAACACTGGTCAAATATGAGCCAAGATTCAGTTACTGCATTGCCTTTAGACCCTTTTAGGATTGATGTTACAATGTCGTCAGTTTATTAGCTGACGGCAAAGCACGACTCTCCACCACAGGGCTGTAGGCTGCACAGGAGTCTTAAAATGTCATCTTGTTGTGATATTGGGAGCCAGAATAGAAGGAGTCATGGCTCACAACTTACATTTTATCAGATACCAGCCGCCACAAAAATGAAGACAACTCTGGACGGAATTAGGTTAGGGAAAAAGTATTTCCTGTTGTAGGGATGAATAACGTTATGTGTATTACGGGTTATCATGTCCACCTCATCAGAAACTGGGGAGGTATTAAGAGGAATATTGGATTTCTCTGGAACGCTAACTTTTTCGCACATTAGCTAACGTTAGCTTCCATAGCAAAACAAACTGGAGGAAACTGCTCAAGTGTCGTCCTCCTTTGTAAGATTGGCTTAGTAATCAATGACAAAGCTTCCTGTGACATCATCCATCCACTGAGTGCAAACATACGGGTCGGCCAGTCTGGTCCCGCTGGTTTTACTTTCCCGCAGTGTTTACTTTTTCAAGTAGTAGGTAATAGTCTAACACCCGCAGTCCCGGAGGGTGAGTGGCCCGACACGGTGCTTTCCTAAATTCAGTCTGACGCTCTACACTAAAATGAGAGCCCTGTTGGTTGAAGAAACAGAGAGTTATATTTCTACATGAATTAACCAACAGTTAAGTTAATCACACACTGGCTACGGTTACATGATGGCTTCTCATTCAGAATGAAATAAATCTGAATGAAATCATTCAGAATTAAAGTCTTTCCAGGTAGTTTACATGGGAAATATCCTTTCCGAATGAGGGTTTACACGGAAGATCAGTTTAATCGCCTTTATTCGGGTCTGCGCAAGGTTTGGGGCAGGGAAGGTTTCTGATTGGATAGGGGACGGGGCGGATGTTACATGTTTACGTTTACTGGAAGAAAACACTGTAGTCCTCGCTCCGGATAACAAGATGCTTGACAACACCGTTCTTAGTGCCTTTTTCGGGCTTGTTTTGCTTATATTCTTGAAGCAGCAGTACGACAACAACCTTGTTCTGCTAATGCTTCGTCTGTTGAGGAGGAGAAGGGAGGCAGAAGGTCGAAGAAGGGAGATAGAAGACTGTGCTTTGGCGTATGGAAACCGGTGAGTGCAACGAGTCCGACTGCTCTATCTCAGCCTGTTGCTATGCACGCTATATACGTCATCGCGCCAGAAGGGCAAGGAAACGAGCATGCGCAGAAAGAACGGAATGAACTTAAAGAGGAATGAGTGTATACATGCACACAAAATTCTTTCATTTGGAATGACAAACAGAATAAACCACCCCCTTTAATCGGATTTAATTTTCAATCGGAATGACCGTTTACATGACAGGACATGTTTACATTACATTTACCTTTAATTCTGGATGAAAGTGGAATTAAACTGTCCATGTAAACGCACTGACTGACTCTGCTTGGTGCTCTGCTGCTCCGTCTCCACAGACAGTGTCCAGAGTATGCTCTGCCACTCAGAGAGTGCGGTGCTCTTGATAGCCTAACTGAACGGTACGTTCTGACATTGCTCTGATGTTACGAACTGTCCAGTTTGTTTCAGAGTGTGCTCTGGCACTCAGAATGAGTATGTCTTAACACACCCCTTGCATTATCTTCCTCCATTGTTGAAAACGAGCCAAAAGAACTTGCTAGCTAGCACTAGCTCATGTCTGTGGAGAATTGTTTTGCATCCAGCTAAGCCCCGCCCACCAAAAACATTATACCCTTAACAGTAAAAGGGTATATTTCTTGCCTTAAATGTTTTCAGAAACGCTTAAGTGTACTGTTTAGCTGTAAAATGAGAAAGTTAGTGACCCGACCACTATGTTTAAAACAGTTGGGTTTGCTCTGGGCCAGTGGGTAGTGATGGTGCTGGGTTTTGGCTTGACACTTCATTTATTTTGAAGTGGATTTCATAACCTTTGGACTGTTTTCAGACTTTGTGCTAAGCTAACCAGCGGCTGCCAGTGGCTTCAGTTTTACTGCACAGACATGAAAGTGGTATCAATCTTCTCATGTAACTCTTGGCAAGAAAGTGAATAAGCTCCAAAACTGTCAAAACTTTTCATTAACGCTCATCAATATGCATTTCCTCATCGCAAAAACAGTAATATTACCTCAGTTACTTCTCAGTGGATAGTCTTTAAATCTCCTCCTTACAGAAGTGTTGCTTTAGAGTTGCACTCCTAAAAATTGGCATTGCATCACATTGCATCATCTCTTACCTTCAAAAATTGGGATAGTTAAAGTACATTACCTGTGTGCCTCTGCGCGAATGATAAAGGTAACAAAACACCGCTGATGTCCAGTGGTCTTGTCATCGCTTTGCTCGATAAAGTGCCCACGCGCCTTAGGGAATACTTCAACTTAGGGAGAGTTAACTTTTAGTCACTTTTTATCATCCCCCACCCCCGATCCTGGCTGAGTCAGAGAGGTCGGTCGAGCTCACAGCCTGTCTGTGTCAGTTTACCAGATTATGATGAAACTGGCATGGTGATGGGAATGGGTTTTAAGATGCAAGATAAGATACATTTTAAGTGCTCCTATCTGGAAAAATAGACATTTAAACAGCAAGCAGTTTAGACTGTATTATACAAACACATGGAGATGACTGGTGCAGTAAATGTATATGCATTATGAAATGAATGCATATACATGCAGTCATTACATCACTCATTCTCATTACTGAAAACAAAGTGAGCTAAAAATAGTCTGGTTATTGTAAACAACATGCATGAGTGCATGAGTGTGCACTCCATTCAGCTCAGTGTGTAAAAGCTCAGCATTTTAAACTGCATTTGATCATCTACACACACAGAGATCATAACGGGTTATTATATGGAAGAGGCTTAGCTGCACAATGACTTCCCCTCTCCACCCTTCATTGTAGGGTGAGGACCTCGGATAGATCACAAGTCTCTTATTTGATATTTCCTCGCTCCTCGCTTGAAGTGGAGGTCGTTCTGGTGCACCATCTTGAAGGCTGTCCCAAAGCTCTTATTTCTACCTTGAGGAGCGAGGAGGGATCTGTGAGGAGCGATGCAAGAGCAGCCTTCACGGAGGTCTTGTATCGACTGACACGGAGTTTCATACTGGAGTAAGGACAGATAAGACATTAAACTCAAGTGTATCCAGGGGTGTTGGAGTAGGGGACAGTGGGACTGATTATCGAGGGGCCCCAATGTGAGGGGGCCCTTGAAAAAGTCTGGAATGAAGAGTTGTGTGTTGTTTGCAATTTAAAAAAAAAAAAAAATCGAAGTAATTAGTTTCATAACTAAATAAAAATTGGCTGAATAAATTGGTTGAACTTTAATTCAGTCATTTCCGTAAATGCTTCTCCTGTTAGGGGTTTCAGGGGGTTGGAGCCATTCACAGCTGACGTTGACAACCATTCACACTCACATTCACACCTACGGACAATTTAGAGTCACTGATTAACCTGCATGTCTTTGGACTGTGGAAGGACACCAGATTACCCGTGGAAAACCCATGCTGACACGGGGAGAACATGCAAACTCCACCCCGTGTTGGAACCAGGAACCCTCAGGTGACAATGCTAACCACTGCAGCCTCGTGCCACCTGGCTGAACTTTATATAATAATTTAAGAAAAAAAATAAAGTGGAACCTCTGAGGCCACTCTCACCCTGAAAAGGCACAGAATGGTTTAGTCCACTAGGATTTGTCTCTACACGCAGATAGAGCCTAGTGAGTAACTGCTTTTATTGCTGGTGCACTAACATACGCCATCATGTCTTTCCCCTATTAGATCAGCTGCGGTAATTGCAGGTCTGAACAACAAAAGGACCACAAAAACTTTTAATTTATTAGAAAGGTTTTTCCTTTTCATGATCTTTTATTTCCCCCATTAAGTTTTATTGTGGATACAATTAAAGTCAGAGAGTGTGTGTCTGTCAGCAACAAACACATCATTTATCATCATTTCCTTTCATTCACATGTGAGGCTGATATTCCTGAGCATCGGGTTTCATGAGTTACATCATTTCAATTTTCTCTGAAACATTTTGCCTAATAAATAAATTCCCATGTTCAAAAGACACCATAGTCATATTCTGGTTTATTTATTAGCCCTAATGAATTCACAATCAGAATATCAATAAATACAGATGCAAATGATAAATAAACAGTCTGTGCCTCTGAGCGGGACATGACACAGTATAAATGAATGCAGGTTGTTATTCATGTGCAGGTGTTTGTTAAACAGAGAAAAAAATAGTGTTGCTCTGGCACTGATAACGGTGTGCTTTTATTAGTATTAGCATAATGCACGTGTGCAGACAAACTCCATTAAAAGGTCTATACAGCTGTTAAAGCCGACTGACAGCTCATCCAGCTGTGATCAGCTGCCGCCGTCATCAGAAACAGACGCTGCCTCACCCAACGCGTTGGAAGAGACATCTCATTTCTCTAGATTTCCTTGATTCCTCTCTCCTTGCATGTTTCCCTGCATCCCAAGTCGGAGGGACTAAGATGCAAGGAAAAGTGAAAAAGTGGGTGCAGTTTAAGAGACTTGGGATGCACCCCTGATTTCACTTCACTCTCTGTATGTTTTGGCATATAGTGTTGCAATACTGAAGCTATAAACCAATCAAACTGTGCTCCGCAGCTCTCAGCACGCTGCCATTATTCCTCTACATTGTTTTTCCTCTTTAGATGAAACTAAGGATACCGTTTGAAGTCAATATGTGCACACAGCTTTGAAACAAACATCAGCTTATGTAACATACAGTCCTCTAACTCATTATTGCTAAATGCCATAAGTTGTTGAACGTGGTGTCCAAGACAGCACCCACATCCTGTCACTGATTTAACTTGATGACGGTGAAAATAATGATTTACTTGTTATTATGTTTCCACATCAAATGAATGTTCCCCAAAGTGGACTATGTTTTAGTGTACCTGTCTTTATGTTCCTCCTGCCATTCACAATCACTAACAAAGGATCGGACTGGAGGCCCTTTACAAGGCTTTCTGCCAGTGGTGGGATTTTATGAGGCACGAGAGAACCTCAATAAGCGGTGGCCCCTGTGTGTGTGTGTTGTTGTCTGGCTGAGTTTAGACACAAAGTCAGACTCTCAGGGTAAAATGCAAGGTGTAGTCAAAATGCTTTATACGCTATAAAATGTCAGGCTGACACTTGGTCAAAGGTTTTAAGTTTTAGGCAAACAGCTCAGAAATCAGACCGCACTCTGGCAACAGGCAGTCAGAGTAAGCAACAGGTAAAGTTAAGGAAGAATGGCTCAAACCCTACAGCAGCACAGCCACATAAACAATCTGGCAAACCACAATGCTAACTGCCCTCTATATATCCTGGGGAGCTAATGAGCAAAGGAGCAGCAGCTGTGCAGGCAGGTGGCTGATCACAAGAGCAGTCAGGTGATTTAACTGAGGCAGGGAGCTTCAGAGAATGCCTACTGGGCAGGTATGGCATGACTGAGTATGAAAAAAGAATACAAAACACACAGACACAGGCTGTGTCACAATGGAGAGATGGAAAACATCACAATGTGGCTGTCCCAGATCAAAGGATGGGAAATGCGGCCTTATTTTGTGTCCCATTTTCCATTGTGCGCTGGACAATAGGGCTTTTTCACAGCAGACATTTTGAGTTGTCATAGCAGGACAAGCACAGGTGGCAGTAATAACATTAACGGTGGCTCTGCTCAAGTTCCCAGTACACCCTGACAGTGAGCCAGCATGCACAATACCAGCACCCTGACAGTGATGATGTTTACATGCACACAATATTCCTACTAAGCCGTTTACATGACTAATAAAAATGAATATTCCTATTATATTCCACTTCACATGCAACCGTCCATTCTCAGAGCAGCTGGAGGTGTTTGTGCTGTTTTGCGTTTTCCACCAGTCAGACTTGTTTGACAATGCGAACACTGTATCACTCTTTTATCACTTCAACCATCTTCACAAAAAGGTCAGTGTAGCAATATGTATTTACAATATATATCCAAAAACCTGTTGATATCCAAGTCTTTCATAATGATTAAGTAGGTGTGCTTCCTTCTCCGACCATGTGGGCTTTTCTTTTGGCCTTGTATCTCTACCCCAGCCTTGCAAATTGCTGATGAAATGTTTTTTTGTACAACATATCGAGGACAACATACAGGGCTGACCGTCCCAAGAATGCTCCTAAAACATGGATAAACTGACATATTATTTAATCAGAAAATGCTACAACCTGAAAAAGGCCTAATTTGGAATATCCAAATTGAATATGCTGTTTACATGACCTGCATCAAATTCAGAACACTGTCACATCTGGAATAATACTGGAATAATAGTAAGCATGTAAACATTGTCACTAAAGCAGCTACAAAAATTTGGCCATCATTAATCTTATGATTTACAGCTTTGATTTTCCTACTGTGACGTGTCAAGATGACTTGGGTTTATTCCACCATCACAAAGCTGGGTCACTTGAAACCCCAGTAGATCAACATGGTAACATGCTGCACATATCTTGAACGCAGCTTCTCTTTTTCCTTTGGTTTTCCTATTGTTAGTGTGCAAAATAATTGGTCACAAGTTGTAGCAATAACAGAATGTGATAGATTTTTCCTTACGACTACTTTTCTTATTAGTATTCATCTTTTAATGATGTGTTGATTTGCATTTTCTACGAGTTTACACAAGTACATACATACAGAACATGTACAACAGTGAATTTTTTACTATTTTTCTTACTATAGAAGCCGCTGTAGCTAACAACTTAGCATGCTAGCGTGTGTGTAGCATAATGCAGGAGGTACAAAGGCATTTGGAGAGAGGAACAAGATGAGTCTGTTGGGAGCGTCAACATTTTCCTCAGACATATAAAACTATGAAGAAAAACTCTACAGCTAAAATAAAGGGGACCCTACCTATGTTCCCCGGGTCCTATGTTTCCCCATAATATAGGGACCGGGGAACGTAGGACCCTTTTTCCGAAAAAGGGTCCGATATTCCCCCCTATGTTCTGCACCCGGGGAACATAGGACCCTTTTTTGGAAAAGCAGAGAACATAGGACCCTTTTTCTGAAAAAGGGTCCGATGTTCCCCGGGTGCAGAACATAGGGGGAACATAGGACCCGGGGAACATAGGGATGACCCCAAATAAAGGGCTACTATATATTAACCTACTATTCACAGAAATATGAACTTCCATAGCCTCCACCATTTCCGAAAACATCAGCACATCAGAACACGTAAAATCTGAGCTTTCAGAAATTTTCCACTTGCAGCACCAATAATTCCACAAGAGGCGGCGTTCATATGAACTCTATTTGTGCACAGAAAATACGACAGTTTGAAGGCAGCATTCTTCAGGAAGCTACTGCTCCCGACCAAGAAACAGTCTGCGACATTGGAACGTATTGTTTATGGACTACAGCTTTTGTTCGAATTAAACAAAACAGTCGAGACTGTTAATTACTGTGCTCTGTAGCTCCCCTTGACTCTGATTTAATGTGGATAGACAATATTCAGGTCTGATATCAATCTAATATTTTGCCCAACCTACTGTGAACTTTGAGGGACAAACCATCCCCCACACTGTGTGGCCTTGTTGTAAAGGCAGGTCTGTAGTCACATTAAAGACAGCGGTCAAATGGCTGCCAAAGTTTTCATGGTACTGCCACAGCCAGCCACCTTGTAGCTGCTCAGGAACAGCTGTGTCCTGAGTGCCAGCTGAAGTCCCTGTCAGATAACCCAGCGCTCACCCTGCCGGACCACTGACACACTCCCGCTGGCTGTCCACCCTGTCACTCTCCATGACCCTTATCACTTATCACCAGTCTGGTCCAGGCTATACACACGGAAACGCATAAACACTTCAAAACACACACAGATGGCCTCTCAGAGGACCACATGCACACTTGTATAAACTCGAAATCTGTCACACACATTCACTCTTGTTCTTTCTCCAACTTATAATTCATGTGGAATGACGCTCTTTGATTGTGCTGGTGTTTACCGAACCATCCGGCATCTCTGCTTATTTTCACGGTATTAAACTGCATCGGGGATGGCTGCGAATGCTTCCTGGCTTAATCATTTAGAATGTGCAGGTGAATACATTAAAGTGCTTATCGTTAATATGGGGTTGTGCTCTGCATCACTCGGCTGTCCGATAATGGGAGACCTGCATTCAGAGCAAGTCATCCCTAAAAGGTTCAAGATTGTCTGTGATCTGTCACAGAACCTTGGCGGGTCTCTACCGGCTCATTTGCTCATTATACCACGCTGGGCGGCTCGAGTGCAGGATATTTGTGGGTGTATGAGTCTGTTTGTGTGCACGCTGTTTTTTGAGCACAGTTATTAATAATTTACTTCTGTAGCCAGCAGCCATCTAATTACTACAACCCATAGCCCTCAGTGGACTGTTACACACATACAGGCTGGGCATGTTTCAGCCTGTTACATAAACTGTGAAAGTTAGAGCGATGTTGTATGTACTTTAATCCACTGTAGTGCATTTTTACAAATAAATCCTGAGATTATTGTGAGCCAAACAAAAACCCTTGCACGAGATCTGCCCTGATGCAAATGACCTAGTGGAAAGGTGTTTTTTATAATTCCCTCCACCTAAGTTTCAGAATGCTCAAAGTCACTCTCAACCAGAAAAGAAAAAGACTGCAAAGAAGTCTCAAAAGGGCCCAGAGAGTTTCTGTCTGACTATGGACCTTTTTCACAGCAGACATTTTGACTTGTGTCAGTAGAAAAAGCACAGGTGAAATTGATAACATTAAGGATGGCTGAGTTCCATTCAGTGTCCCAGTAAGCTAGTAACATTTACCCAAATGGACAATACCAGGGTCTCCCCTAAGTGGAACGCAGCTGTCATTAGTGTCATTGAACACACCTGTGTTGCTCCTACTCTGACGTGTCAAAATGTCTGCCGTGAAAAAGGTCTATATCTGCTAACATGACGTCTGACTTAGGTCAAGGATGGATCGGGGGAGGGGGGGGGTGCATTTCCCAAACTCTCTTAAGCCCTAAAGAAAGGGCATCGTCACACACTGATTGGCTCGGAGGGGAAATTCACCAAGCTGCTCTCAGTTCCTAATTAGGAGTCAGTCTCAGCACCCTGTGCAACAGGTGTTCTGAATAACCCTTCAATCAACTCAGGGGAACTGTGACATTCAGCTAAAATGACTTGACAGCAAGTGCCAAAGAATGAGCAACTGCTAAAGACTGATGTCGCATTTATGCCATGCTGTGCAAGTTTCTGATATGTGACTATAAATGAGTCAAACTTCACTAAAAATGCTGCTATATTGGTTTATATACCTTCTATACAATACATACGGTATACCAGATTATACGGAAGTGTCTGGAAAAGAAAATAGAATTCCCCACATCACCCAACATTCATTGTCTGAGGTAAATAAAGGCTAAATTAACACTGTGTCTCCTAGAAATTATGTTTGTATTCTGTTAATTTGCATCAGCAAAGCAAAGTAATGTGTTTTCTAAGAAAGGTAATGATGTCCACATTAAGTTTTCTATTAACATAATGAGGAAATGTTGATTACCGCAATCTGGTGAGTTGCAAAATGTTGGCACTGAACGTGTTTACAAAATGTTCATTGAAATTCATTTATTCATTAGTTTTCATACAATATCAGCCCTTGCAACAGAGTATCTGCTCATAGCAACGAAAGCATACTAAAACTTTTTAAAGGTTATGTTTTGGTAGAGTTGGTTAAGGTTAGGGAAGAGATTGTGGTCTTGGTTACATACTGAAAAAAGCCTTTTATCGCAAGACACGTAAGGGTTCGCTTTAAAGGCAAAGAACTGTAAAAAGGTTTGCACTATATCCAAAGAAGATAAGATAAGATAAGATAAGATAAGACAAAACGTTTGTGTCCAATAAAATCCACAGCCTTAATTGGTTAGTTTTTTGCCAACTACATGAAGGCCCTAACCTGGAAATCCAGATGCCCCGCCCCCAGCAAATTCGAATTTGCACTGCACAGGGATCTGGCCCCGATGAGCAGAGCCCGCTGAATCGCCTATCGGACCGATCAGATCAGTCTGACAGAGGCGGGCTCTGGGCGGGCGTAACATGATGAAGACAGCGCTGTGCCGTAGGAGTTGGAAAGTAAACAGCCAAGATGGCAGCTGCCGAAGGACCATGCCCATTCAATTTAGCTTTTTTGCTCTGATTGGCTATCGTGCTACCCAATTGCGTGCGGCGGCATTTAATATGCCTCAGTTAGTGCCGCCCCTTGAGTAGGAAGGGTGTATTGGTGAGGGCAGACTCAAAATCTTTCTAGATTTGAGTCTGGATTTCCAGGCTATAAAGGTCCACCTAAAGCAATCAATACCAGTTCAAGTGTACACTTTATTTAGAATATTCTCACAGCTTTACCTTGCTGTCAGACAGCCCTTTCTGGCAGGGAACTGAAGCTGTTATCTCAAAGCCACCAGACTCCACTGACAAAAACATTTTAGAACATGGGAGTTGTTGGTCCAGTGCTGCCTCCATCAGTTAGTGTGTAAGATAAAGCAGTTAAAATATTCCACATATGGCATACACTTAAACTGACATTAATTTTTTAGGTGGCTAAAATATATTTTGCTGCAACCCCCATCAATAGCAGTACATTCCTCAGCTTTCATGCCAGTAGATTTGGTTTATCAAAGAGGCTAGCAAACCAATACAGTAGGTAGTACACAGGTGCAAAAAGGACTGTGGCCAAGGGGGGCCAATACAACAACATTTCAGGAAACAGAAAAAATTCACAACAACGACTACAGTTCAGTTAACAGAACAACATTTCTCAAAACACAACAGCAGTAGAGAAAATGCAAAATGATCTAGTGAGACTCAAAATGGAACAGGTTGGTACATACTGGACGTATTTCCTTGTTGCTGATTGGCTTGTGTTTTATAAAATGCTGTTGTGTTTTGACTCTCAAGGCCACGTGAAAGTGGTACAACTTAGACATAAAGGAATATTAGGGCTGTCCCCAGCCAAGAATTTTCCTAGTCGACCAACAGTTGTCATTTAGTTCCATTACTCGACTAGTCGCCCGCATGTTTACGACATTAATTTAATTATTAAATAATATATTTTGGGCAGGGCAACACAATGGTTTGAGTTGAAGGTGTGAGAGAGAATAGTATCAGTAACATTGTTAACACTGTGCTACATTACAGAGAAATACAAACCGTACTAATGAACCTTCATTAATATAGGCCTATATTTTATCTCCAAGTGCACGTCACACACTGAGCGAGCCGCCTGTTAATGACGCTGTGGGCTAATGGGCATGTAGCTACTTCCATGTTTCAGATGATACGTCATGTTTGTAGTCGACCAATGAAGATGAGTTTACATATCACCTTGGGTTCGTCCTTCACCTTCTCAAAATGATCCCACACTTTGGATTTCCTGCCCGACATGTTGTTAACTAGCCTGTGGAATAACCGCAGATACCAGCCCTGGAAACTGACCTGTCTTCTGTCCACTATTAGGGGGCAGCCCTAATAAATATATTCAACACTTTTGTTAGACCCTAATGATACACACAGTGCATACTGTTGCCTAAACCTCTAACCACATACAGAGTTAGGGATGCAAACCCCAGTCTCCATAGTCACAGCACGGTGCTTCACATGCATCCTCCCTGTTTGTGAACGAGTAAATGTAACACTCCCCACAAAACAATGTCAGTGAACATAATCCAGGCAGCAATTACATCTCCTTTAAAAACTTAATTGGCGAAACAAATTAGTAGCTTATTTAATAGTATATAAATGTAATTTCTGGCAGACAGGGTTGTTCTGTGACACTATGATCTTTAGCGTTAGCAGAGAAGGTCAACTGTTTCGTATAAGCAGGTTTTTATTCTGACCGACTGCACCAGGTAATTTCAATCATTAGTCCTCCTCATGATGGCATGCAATGAGAAAATTTGTGAAATCACCCAACCACCTGCAAACTGTTCTTTATCTATTATAACGGCCCTGCATTTCATACTACACAGTATACCCAAAGTAAGAGCAGACTGCACTATACTTTACATATATCACATGTTTAGTGTTTTAGATTCATGTGCGGGTCAATAAATCTTTTCACAGCAGCTTTACCGTCACTAGCTGATAATAAGGTTTAAAACTTTCAGAAAAAAAATATTAAAAAACACGACTCTCCAATGACACGACACCACATGCACATCCTGCATGCATACACGCATAGATAACAGTGTGTGCATGCATACAACACACTCCTCTGTGTCACAGTAAGCGGACTAGTCCTGCCCGTAGTGGTGGTGGGCTTTAGATAAGAATGTCAGTAATCTCAGCTCTTCTTATCATGCCGGCACAATAACATGACCCTAATCCTACACTGCAGTAAATACATTCTTGAAAACCTATATTTGTACCGCAGCGAATCTGTGAACCATCAAGTTCTCTTATCACATCGTGCGTGCCCCATGAGGACCTTGTTTTTTTTTTGTGTGATGAGAACTTGCAGGAAATGTAGTCCCTCTGCCTCTGGGCGTTGCTATAGGCATGACAGGTTTGTCTGATATTTCATCATCTTGTCAGCTTGTTCCTGCTACCTTTACCCACTTAACTCAAACAGGTTACAAGAAAATAAGTCACATTCAGAACATTTTTGACATGAGAGAACAGTTTGACGTTGCACTCTTCAGATAAACCTCTCGGCTGTCTCTTGATTCTAAAAGTGTGCATCTATTGGACGTGTGTATATGTATATTAAAGAAGTATTTCACTGCTGGAAAGGTGGTCTTCTCATAAAACTAGGCTGTATTTGCAGTAGAAAGACAATTAAAAAAAACATGGTGCTACACGAGCAGAGAAAACAGAGGAAAAAGGCTGCTGCATTTGCTTTTGCCCCTGAGGCAGAAAATCTACATCTACGAGAATGCACTGCACCACATCAGACCAATAAACGCTCCCGCTGTTTAATGACTCAATGCACACTTGGCTGTTGTGACACAGGAAATAATATGGCGGCCTGAAGGAAACAAATCTTGAATTACAGTTAAACAGTAAGCCAAAATATCTTTCTGAAAACATTTGAGGGGAGAAAAAGGCAAAGCTGTAACAAAATCTTGGTTCATATTTGATCAGCACTGTTTAGTTTTACCCTTTGATCACAGTATGGCGCCCACTTCCTGTTCACAGATTCTTGTATTACTGCCAAACACAGCAGTAGAATCAGTGCTGGACCTTGTTCATTTGGCATCCTGGGCAAGCTTCCCCTGGAGGCCCCCCTCAAACAAAAATTATTAGTCTTATTATAATTATTATAAATGCATTTCATACTTAAGAACATGGAAACTGCATTGCTCCTCCTGAATCTGGGGTTTGAGTGTCAAGTGTGTGTGTTTGGCCGAGTGTGAAGCGGTCGGGACGAGAGTCAGCACCTCCAAATCTGAGGCCATGGGTCTTTGCCGGAGAACAGTGGAGTTACTGCCTCAAGCGAGGGAGTTCAAGTATCTCAGGATCTTGTTCACGAGTGAGGGTAGAATGGAGACTGAGATGGATCGGCGGTTTGGTACGGCCTCTGCAGTGATGCAGGCGCTGTGCTGGACCGTCATGGTGAGGAGGGAGCTGAGCTAGAGGGGAACACTTTCAATTTACTGGTCCATCTACGTGCCAACCCTCACCTATGGTCATGAGCTCTGGGTAGTGACCAAAAGAATGAGAGCACGGATACAAGCGACTGAAATTAGTTGCCTCAGAGGGGATGTCTGGAACAAGAAAATGAGCTAATTAAAAACTCAAAACAAATAAAAAGCTACCAAACAATAAGAGAATACAATAAAAGTTCAGCCATTTTCCGTCAGTTTTGGCACCCCCCCATTTGGGTGGTGCCTGAGGAAGCTGCCTCCGTTGCCTAAAGGAAGATCTGCCACTTACTTAAATATTTATGAAGGCATTTTAGGTGAGAAAAAGCCAATACAGTAATTCAGTCTTGGTTTATGTTTGAACAGCACGGTTAGTTTTGCAGTTCGATCAGAGTTTGAGGTTTGGATCTGCTTCTATACTCTTAACCTCTGTTGTGGTGGGCATTCGAAGATGTGGAAGCACAGAACAGGGAGATCTGGGTGCTGGTAAGATGGAGGGAAGTTTACCATGGTTCATTTACACATAATACCCACATTATCATGATACAAAGCTGGTTGAAACACAGCAAAGTGTCCCTTTAAGTTTTCAAGTTGAGCTACTCTGCATTTGAAAGATGACCTGCCGTCTGGTCAGTTCTAGATTCTGCTCTTTACGGGCTTGGAAACACCTCCCCTCCTTCTCAGTTTTGTCCCTTCTCCACTTGCTCTTTCCCTCTCTCCTTCCTCTCAGATGTGTGCTTCAAAGTGCGTCACAGATTTGGCTGTTTATTCCCAGCCTTCCTCCAGGCGTCACTCCTCCTGAGCATCACTTTCATTCGCCACTGCAGCTCTGATGGCCTGTCAGCTCTGCCACGCATGTGACACATACTGTATGTGCGCGGTAATACTATACCATACCTAAGTAAGTAAGTTCATTAGCACATGCCTTTTGTATATACTAATAACGCACACACATGCACAATGGGCAAGGCGAGGGGAGGGAGTTAGGGTGTGATGGAGAAAAACTGCACACACAATAAAATGTGCTCACATCTGCAGCTGCACTTATCCCGGCTTTAAAGGAGCCTTTGCAATTTGCTTGTTCTGTTCGGCGGAGTGCCTTGGGCACAGCTGAATGCATTAATTACACATGCACTGCTATAGATCCACTGTCTAACCCTGCTGATTGCCTTCACCCACCACACGTCAAACCTAATTGCAATTGTTAACCTTAAAGTTGCTCTCATAAATGAAATTGACAATCCGTCAGAATCGATTAACTTGGATAATAGACTGGATTGTGTAATTTCCTTTACACCTTAGCACACCTTCAACATTTCACATGGCAGGCATGCTACGACCGTGTATAAGCGATCCATTCCAGGATTAGTCATTTTGGACTTTTTTTCAAGTTTAGCCGAGCGGTAAAGCTGACACAGCACAGTGCAAAGGCCCTCATCTTAAACACATGTCAAATATTCATTACTCCTTTTTCCGGAGCGGAGTCCTGTGACCAGCAGCTCTGGATGTCTGAATATAGCACCAGTGATCTGAGGATGCTGCATTGCGTAATAAGGTCCACAGTGTAATCACTTCCATTTAATAATTTATGAACAAATGTTACACAACATGCCGAAGATCTCATGTCAGAACCTCATGTCTATTACATCCAGGATCACACACACACATACACGTGTTGAGGTGAATAGTTTGGATGTTGCATGGATATTTTCACACATTTTTTCACCTACTGGAAAAAAAAACACTTTAATATAAAATGCAACAGAGAAGGTTATGTTGTCCCCATAAGTAGATCAGAGTATTAGAAAGAAACTGGATTTATGGAACTCTATGTTCTGCCATGTTGCACACATCCTCGCTCTCTGCAATATATGAATAATGTAAAAAAAATTATGCAACAACACGGTTCAATATGCAGATCAATTACAGCGTAACTTGGAGGGAGATCATTTCAATCAATGGAGGAAAAAAGAGAACATAGCCGCCCTGGTATTATAATAATTCACCACAAAAATGGTCTTTCTTTTCTCTCCCGCTGACTCACTCTCAATTCTTTTCTCTATTTCCCTCCGACTCAGACAGGCGATGGAGATACTCAGGCTTGTAGGTATAAAAAGGCTCAGTATTAAAAAATGTAAAACCAGGAAGGAACGCCTCAGGGTGCTGAAGACGGACACAGGTAGCCATCATAGTTCTGGCCAGAGCTGACTGAATAGGACACAGTGATGTACGGCTCATGACAAAGAGACATAAAGACTAACTGGTGACATATGAATGGGAGTCTGGGTGGCGAGCCAAAAGTTACTGCGGCAGCTCCATATGGACAAAACGACTGATGGTATGTGTTTGATGAAGTTCCTCGTGAACAAAAGCTCATGTTTTATAGATGCAGTAAAGACGTTAATAATGGAGGCCGCCATTCCTTAAAGACTTCGATGAAGAATACCAGCATCAGTCATAGTTAAAGTCCTTTTACAGGCCTTCAATCTCCAGCTCTGCTTTACATTTCTCCCTGCTATTATAATGCATTCCAAAAGTAATTAGATCTGTGGACATGAACTTATTTTTTTTGTGTGTCATTTTAAAGGCACAAAATTTACGACGGTAAACCAAGCTTGAAATTAACTGCTGTTCTGCCTGCAAAAACCCTCTAAATAAAAAGACATGATAGAGATAATAAAGTTTGTAAGGCGACATATTTTAGGAGGGATTATTTCCTGGCAGAACTTTCATTTATTCCTCAGGGTGTCAGGTAACTCACAATAACCAGAATGTGATATAATGAGCAGACTGATGTGGAAATACTCAACTCGGAGAATGAAATGATGATAAAAGAGACAAAATCTGACACGACCAAATTTACAACCTCATTGTCACGGTGACGGATTATCTAGCTCAGGCTGTTTTCAAGGCGGTGGAATTTGATTTTCATAATGTACTAAAAAAATAATGGCTTCTTCCTTGGGTAGGAAAATGAGTCTTAATATCTCCAGTTCTGCTCACTGCTTACAGACACCTTCGGGAATAATAGAGTTGGCATGCCTGGCAAAAGAGCTGTTTTTAAGTCTTTTGTGGCGAGTGCGAGCTAAGTCTTGAGTCAAGTCTCAGGTCTTATGAAGTGTACTGTCAACTGAATACCAGTCATTCAGATCTCTGAGTACTGACCATTAAGATGACACAGCATTTAAGCATTTTTCTGTTCAGAGATGTTTGTTGTGTTCAGGCAAGCTGCTTTAAAAACAATGAGTAATGAATTATTAATTGTAAAGGTGCTACATTACTTTATTAATGACTCAGTGGGAAAATTGATTTATTTTGTTAAGTTAGTTACTCAGCACAGCTCTGTTAAAGCTGCCTTTAAACAACTTCACTTCCTCCAGGGTTCATCCCTTCATTCCCAGGGACCTGTGTCTCTTAAGACAAACTAACATTGTGAGAGATTGGTAAGGGCTTTGCGGCTTTTTGCACCACGAATTGCAAAAGAACAAAGGCATGTGTACCTCTCAAATGCAATGTGAATGGTAAAAATCCGTTCAGCCACTGTGGAGATATCAGTGTCGAAAGCCAAGAAAACTGTCTTGCCTACAAATTTGAGAGTGTAGGTTTCAAGGAGTATAACGTCAGTAGGCTGTAAGATGTAGGTGGGTGATTTCAACATATTCTCCCAGGGAAACTTATACATTCAACATTTTATCTATATGAAAAGCATTGCTAAGAACATAAAATCCTTTGAAAGGTCTCCTAAATTAGTCATATTAAGAGGATATTAAGCTGGGAACATATGCTCCCATCCCTCATGTGTACACGTCACATATTCTTTATGTTACGCTTGGTATTTGAAAGCAAGACAATGTGATTTAACAAACTGCTTATGTTGTCACTGTATTTACTGACCTTCTACAGCTAGCTTGATGTTAGCCCCGCTGACAGTGAAGCTGCTAGGTCCACCCTCTAACTCTCAATTGAATGTAGGTCTACCAGTAGTAAACTTTAACAAGCCAGTTAAGGGCACAACATATAATTACATTAACTTTGGAGTTACCCGAAGTCACATTTCTCCTCTTAGCTGCCTCCCCACACCTCCAATCCATGTGCCAAGCTAACAGGCTGCACTGTCAACTGAATACAAAGAGACTAAACTTATATCAACTCTCAGCAGACCAGTGAATACCTCAGTGCTGCACCTAGCCTACTGGTAGGTTCGGGAGACCATTATTAGACCATCTGAATGGCTGTTAATAGTTTGTTAGGTTTCACTGTCACTTTCCTTAAGTTAAGGCGCCAAAATGATGCGGTTAGGTTCAGGAGAAGACCATGGTTGGCTGTTAATGTGGCTTTCACACTGGACTCCCCAGTCTCCTGGGTGAAAGTCCTGCATGTATCCTTTGTTGAAAAAGTTTCATTTCATGGCCTCACAATGGCTTTCACAAAGTACATAGTAGTTATGCACATCCAAAAACCACTTGAGACAGGTGCTGGACCAACAGAGGATAGCAATAAAACAAGAAGGAAGGTCCGCACATTGTAGCTCCCTTAAATGCAGTTTATAAGCACATCCACAAGTGATGTTTTGAGCTAATGATCTTCTTCAGACAATAATATTGTGTTCACACCTAATGTGATGTGAATTTTCACGTCGCGTTTCTTGGACTAGTTTGAACGCTTGAATGTTTTGTGCTGACTGTCATATACACAGATAACTTGCGTCATATGTGCGTGAAATCGCTGAATCGATGAATGAACTTCCACCGGTACGTCACTGGTGACATACGTCCGGAGGATCTTAAATTGCTGATTGGCTATTGCTGCGCAAATTTGTACTTAAATTCAGATTTTTCAACTCTTACGAATAAGCGTATGACGTGAAATCACGCTACTTGCTTTATTCACACTGCTTAATTTGCGTGTTTTGCATCATTCACGTCATGTCCATCGCACTGCCTGGCTGCAATTTGTGTCTGATCGCGTTTTTACATTGACTTTACAAGTAATTTACATGAACACAAAATAATGATGGCCTTCTAAACTTAACAGTAGGTGTGGCCGGCCCCTGCTAACTTATGTCTATGATGCTTATCATTGATAATGGTCATTTAAAGGCCTGATAACAGCCAGAATTGCACTACTTGCTACTAAAAAAAGATAATCTCATTTTTGTAACATGTTCCCAAGCAGTGCGTTGTCAGTGCCATCTCACACCACAAGACTTGGTCTTCATTGTAAGTTAATTCTCTTGGGTGTACGGTCTAGCACTCTTCTGGGTACAAACTTTTAAAAAAAGTATCCCCCGGTGCACACATTGTATAAACCAACACACACAATTAAAGAAAACAGAAATATCTACCTGCACATTCAGCTCTATTTCAAACCCTGATGAAGCTCTGAGTTATCAAAGAATCAAGTGTTCATAGCGAGGCCTGTGCAGCGGGCTGGAAGGTAGACTGAACCTGCAGCCTCTCTCTCACTCGGGCGGCGGCGTCTTCGGAGAAAGAGAGAGGAGCGCGCTCAGCCAGCCGTGGCCTGAAAACTGACTCTGAGGCTGTGATGTGCTGAAAGTATTGTATTGTTACAGCGACCGCCCGACCCCTGAGGTCCCCATCTATCACGCTCCCTACATCCACGGGAGCATACAAAGTGAGAAGTACAATAGGTTCAACCAAAAAAAAAGATATCAGACTAAAGTATAACACTCGTGCAGGCTTTCTGTATTAGTCAGATGAGTGAACAAATCCATGATGATAAATAGCCACTGTGATATCCACTGGATCAATGATTAGTCAGTCGTTCTGTTATTGGAAACACATCTGAGGGAACATTGATATTAATGAGCAGCCATCCCAGTTAGCGCCTAATGCATATCACATGGACCATACTGCTGCACGCTTCCTGCACTAATGGCTCACAGGGTTCTTTTATCTCAGCTGTGGCCATGATCCAGATGATGTAACAGCTCAATTCAAATATCACAGAGGAAAGCCAAGCATCGAAAAACAAGGAGAGCCACTCCAAAACAAACCTTAAATATTAATTCAGTGATGCCACTTATATAAGCCTCGGCACCAGCGGGGAGGAGACAGACACGTGTGCATGAGGAGAGTAGAAGACAGTTGATTTTTACAAGTGCTGTTATATATTCTCTCCGGGTTTGAAATGTCTGACTCATAATAATCAGCAGACAGAACACGGAGTGCCAGATCTCTCCCATTCATCCTTCCATCTACTTCTTTTTAAACTTTGCCTGACGTGGTTATTACTGTATGTGTATTTTTAAAGACTGAGGCAGAAAATGCTAATTTCCTGTAACAGTCTGAGAGAATTTAAGGATTCTGAATCATTGCAGTGGGCAGAGGCTAGCTGATACACAGTGTAGAGATAACGATAGCAAATGAGACACTATTTATTGGAAAGGTGAGGCAGAGTACGTATCACAGGAAACAGTTAATCATCCTCAAGACAGAAAAGGTTACCCAGAATCTGCAGATGTCTCAAATATTTACATAAGGTGTGCGTGGACATTCAATCTCTCTTTGCTTCTTGCTTCCTTTCTTTCGAGCGCTGTGAAATAGTTTACGTCCTTCCTCTGAGGTGAAACACCGGGGAAACATTCTAAACAGTTTTATTAGATGTATCAGGGGAACCTAAATATTTGTGTAAGGGGAAGGGCGAGAGGATGATGTATCATTCCAGGAGGAAGCCTGCAGAGGGCACAAAAATGAAATTTACTATACCAACACTTTTACTCTTTCTTTACTGATATCTTATGCTATTTGAAACACTTGTAATAACAGTATTTTTAGCCGTGCCAGTGGCATGGCTCAAAGGATGTTAATGTCAGTCTGTCAGTCGGCCGGTCCAACACTTGGGTCTAGAATAATACATCTCAGCAACTATTACATGGGTTGTCATGTAAATCTGCAAAGAGATTCAAGATTCCCAGAGGATGAATCTGAATGACTTTGAGAACCTCCAATCTAGCGCTATCATCAGATCAAAACTTGAGTTTGTCCAATACTTTGGTTTTTAACCAAATACCTGCAAATCTAATGACTTGTCCATCAGCCTCAGCTGTTGTGTTGTGCTTATCAGCAAATGCTAGTATGCTAACATGTTACATTAAGAAGGTGAACATGATGAATATTATACTTGCAAGACGTCACCTGTTGTGTTGTGAACCAGAGGAACCTCTGCATAGTTCTCAAGAAGTTCTAAGAACCCTCCTTGAGTAACGTGCATGCATAGTTTTTGGTCAACCACATGAGCCAGTGCAGTACCAACAACGGTCATTTTTAAAAACCTGTTAGCCACGTTAACAACAAACACATTAAACAGTTCTTAACAACAAAAAAAGGAAGAAAACACAGACAAACACACCAACAGTAAGGTACAGACTTTACTGAGTATACGCACGATGGGAAAAATGCAACCCAATTTTGACTCATCAAAGGGAAGTCTAAAGTGCAACACACACCGCTGCCATACGCCGCGTGTCAAAACGCCCGCCTCCATTATATTCTATGAACCAACCCACACTGGCGCCAGCTGACGCTCCGTGCCGCTCTGCTTCAGCCCACTGCTCTATTTCCAGCATGGCCGGAAATGATGTACATCTCGGGCACCGTAGTATCAACTCCGGGTGTTTCAAATTTTTAATAAGACGACTTTGATAAGAAGCTCACCCGTGAAATCCAAGTTGTTGTTGCCTCAAAGTTTTTTCTCTTCTTCTTCCGTTATTAGCAGTTGGCAACTGTTGGCAACTAGTGTAGGTACAGCCACCTAGCAGGCTGGGGTGGGAAAATACACAATTCCCAGTGGCAGTGTAAATGCAAACAGAAAAAGAAAGCCATTGAAGGTATGTAGTTCGCGGGTAGTTATCCAGTGGGCAGTTCCTCTCAGAAACTTCAGAACTGTTTGGCTCGACAATGGCTATTGTGAGCATTTTAGCCAGCTGACATTAGCACTTAGCTCATAGTGCCACAGTGACCAAGTACAGTCTCACAGTGCGGGCTGTTCTCACAAACCTTTCATATGTTACAAAAAGTAGTGCAGCCAAATTCATACATATCCCACGCATTTTGATAGGTTGCAATCACGCGACCAATGCACCGACAGGAAGTACAAGGCGTACAAGGAAGCAGTCTGAGCGGTCTTGTAAGGAGGCAGGTTGGGGTGGTGGATGGGTCACAAAACCCTGACTTTCCCCGGGCACTTTGACCTGGACTCACGTGTTCAAAATCATGTGAACTTTAAGTGAAGTTTGAGCCATTTCAAGGTACGTCCTAATCATGTTCCTTTAGCTAACCCTAACCACAGTAACTTTACTTGCCTACACCTCCATACCTTAACATTGATTATGTAACAGTACGTTAAGAAAGCAACATCATTTTTGGGGCGCAAATTCGTAGGATATCATACAAACTATTCTATGAGACTATGTTGCACAATGAAGCTAACATGGCTGTAAACTCTTAAGAATCTGTCCCAATACCCATACTTGCTATGTTGAGTACTTAGGTGTGCATTAATACCTTTTCAAACCTAATGCAATCATACTATAAGTCCTATTCTAATCACACAGAAATAATTTTAAGTAATACTGTGTCTATGATAACTCCTTTTGCTTCTAGATAACTGGATTTAATTAATCTTTATTAATTGTATTGCTCCTCTCAGTTCATCTGATTGTAACTGTAACACTGTAAAACTGTCCTCATGAGCTCTGATAAACGTCCGCATGCTTAAAGTCTTAACGGGCACTTGGGCACTCTGGCAGGTACTGTAAATACATCACACCAGAAGGCACTTGACTACTCACAAATACTGCAACTGTGGATATTAGGACACTGCTGCATCCGTCCTTACATGAGCTAGAGGAAACTGAGACTTGCTAAACGGCTGTCTGATTTCTGTTAACATAAAGCAATGTAGAAAATCTCTGCCTTGCCTTTCTCTAGTCTCTTAAATACCTCTGTGGTAATCTTGTTTAATCAGCTACTGATTATTCTATCATCGCTACTTAACATGCTCCCTCCTACACAAAGCAAAGAAAAGGAAATTGGGATTCTAAAGATAACAACAGCCTGCGTTTACCAGTTGAGCTGTAGTAATGGATACACTGCCATCTGCACCTCAGGGATAATTTGATTTGCCCCGACATGGTAAATTACCCTGCTACAGCCTGTCCATTTTATTTGCTAATTCAATTCGGTGTCACTTAACACCCAGAGCCCTGCCTTCGACAGGCCTCCAGAGGCACAGAGAAGCTGGTTTACTGTAGGGCGGGCACCTCCCTTGGCTGATGTGCTGGGTTGGGCGGAGATGACCCGGGTTAGCTGAGGTGTCCGTCCTCTGAACTTCGCTCACACTTTAACCAGCGTGACCTTGACATGGAGGAAAAAAAATCTGCCACAATTGCAGGAATACATGCTGACTTCATTTGTGGTGTCAAGGACAGCTGAACTCGGCTGGCCACAGTTTCAACCTCATGCATGAACACACGCATGTAGATGAACACACATGCATACACAATGGCTCATATAAAGTAATTTATGACGTTTGTTGGATTAAAGAGACGAAGCGTCTTTCACTACCACACCCTCCTTTCTCACTGGTGTTTTAAAGCTTTTCATTACACACATTAGCATGACGAAAGGCCTATATATACCATTAGACCATTATTACTCATCCCTCTGACACAGATATCCTCTGGGAAGTGATCTAAGATAACTCTGCATTTATATTTTCCATGCGGTTGATTAAAATAAAGATGTTCTCTCACTGGCTGCTGGCCTTGTCTTCCCCACCACAAATTATACTTTATGAACCAGCTATGTCATTTTTAGTCCCTCCACATAAATATGGAGAGAAACAGTTTTTCTAAGGAACAATTTTTCTCTCCCAACACCCATGCTGAGATGGGATTTCACAGTTTGTGTTTGAACAAAGAATCACAACAAAGTGACTAAGATGCTCCAACCCAAAGTTTCTTTTTTTAACCAAGTGTTGTGTTCCCTTTTTCTTCTTCTTCTTCTCACCAAATTTCTGCGTTCTGTCTTTTATTATTGATGTTTTCGAACCCAAAGCCCACTCCTCTGAGCTTTCCAGTAGACTAATATTTGTCTTTCCACCTCCTCCCACTCTCTGAACATCTGGACTGGAGCTCTGCAGGAACACAAACTTCCTTGGCGAGCCTTTTTGTATCTTTTGATGATTGCATACATAACCGTCAGTAGTTTACCGTGGCCATAAACATTCCCCTCTGGCCACCAACACACGCTCGCTTAGCTGACTTGGGATTTTTGTCAATAATGCTATTTATCAGCGGGAGATGAAGCACTTCGTAAGCCATCTTGCTGATGTGGTGTAGGAGTGGGACATGTATTTATCATGGAAAGTTCACTCATTGAAACACAGTTAAACCATCTGAAGCAATTTGGTCATGACTAAGACAAAGGTCTGGTACTGTAATTTATTCTGACAAATGAGAATGTATCACCTTGGTTGAATTCATCCTGGGATGAATCTACAGTTTTGAAACTCTTGACTAAGATCTGGCCAGAAAATCTGAGAGGAATCATGAGCCTCATTTCCACTGCTTGGCTCAACTTGACCTTTTCTCAACTCACTTTTGGTACCAGTTAGGGATGAGCGATATGGCCCTTTAAGAAAACAGAATTGCAACCAAATAGGTGATATAGTTTTACATTTCAACCTGTTTGCCTTCAAATATTCAGTAAAAACTAAACTAAAATGATCTTTAATTTCTTTAGTTTGTGAACAACAACAGTAACTCAGAGTGAGATTCAGATACGGTATACAATATTAATAATTCAACTAAATAAAATCTACCACAAATTACAGATTTAAACAGCTCCCAAATACGAAAATGTCCCCTGGGATCTATATATATATATAAATCAACAGGTGATTTCCTTCCGTTTTAGTAAAATCTTAAATTACTGAGTTGTTTTTTTTTCACCTGGACCTTTATGCTCTGCCGTTTCTCCTCTAATCATCACACTGTAACCTGTGACAGGCTGTTATGATACCACAACTATCACACATTCACATATATGTAGTTTTTGGTCGAGCCGCGAGCATCACGTAGGTTTACATTACCAAAGGTTTATGACAAAATCACTTGAGGACACTGAGGAGAGGGAGAGACGCTGTGCTGCTGCCAGAGGAGCTGCTGAATGAGTTCCCTCTGAGCGATTACTCTGGGACTGGTCATGAAACATTCAGGACACCACAGTTTATTCCACACTACTGAAGTTGCTCCTCTTTTTGGAACCACCGCGCAGTCGATAATACGTTCGCTTTCAGCCATGCTTGTTGTTGCCATGGGTAACAGTATGACGTCAACAACATGTCAACAAGTCAAGATATCATGAGTATCACAATATGAATTTTTCATATGATATTAAAAATTGTACCGGTAGCATGGCGTGGCTTTGGTGGTTGCCATTTTTAAAAGTCTTGGTCACATGAATAAAAGCCTGGCTATTTAAAATCGGCGGTTTTGTGCAGGACACGGGACAATGATGAACCTGGTGAGGATTCTTTGACCAATCAATAGTCTGCGGTGTTTTAACTCCACCTTCTACTATCGGCGCAGCTTACTTGCAACCACAACGGAAGTGATACCAAAATAAGTACCAGGTACTAGTGTTGTCAACAATATTGATTTATCTGTACATAGAGTCAGAATATATGAAATTGGTTTCAAAAGTCATTTTCTGCAGCATTGATACTATTTTCTTCCCCTCTCTTCTCTCCAACAGCGTTAATACACCGCTGCAGTCCTGCCTCCTGTCACTCACTCCGTCTTCTCGTCACTCCTCATTTGCTCCTGTTGCACATCGGCTTTGTCGACATGGTTTTCTTTTCTTTTACTGGCGCTTTATTGGATTGTGCATGTGTGACAATCTCAGAGGCCTTTGAACTACTGCAAGAATATTGTTTTCTACAGTCATTCAGCTGTTCTTTGCTACTAAACAAAAAAAAAAAAATAATGTCCACGGTCATGTTATAGCCTTGTTATATTTATCTTTTAATAACAATTTCTGTGCAATTGAATTTTTCCCCATAGTATCAAAAATGGTATCGAATATCAATATTTTTCACGATATTGTATCGAAATTAAAAATTCCAGCATCGTGACGACACTACTAGGTACTATTCGCAACTTTGTCAATGGAAAACCAAAACAGGGCGAGCTGAGTGGTCGAGTCGAGTCATGCAGTGGAAAAGAGACAAGAGTAAAATGCAGGGGGACAATTTTAGTGGTCAATCAATCAATTTTATTTATAAAGCCCAATATCACAAATCACAATTTGCCTCACAGGGCTTTACAGCATACGACCTCCCTCTGTCCTTAAGACCCTCACAGCGGATAAGGAAAAACTCCCCAAAAAAACCCCTTTAACGGGGAAAAAAGTGGTGAAAAGTTTGATTGCATACAATTGCTGATTATAAGGTAAATCAATAAATGCTCTGAAAAGCTCAGTGGGAAGTCTAACTCAAAAAGGTTTTCTTGCTGTTGGAAGCTTTATCCCTTGATTTCGACAGGATGGTCTGCAGGGGGCTGATGTGTCTGTGGTCCTCAGAAATAATGGAATGGGTCTGAGCACTGAGGAGGAAATGAAAAACATCCCAGCCCTTATTTTGTAGCATTTTTTGCTTCTAAGGCTGAGGCGGTGATAAGAGAAAAGAGGAGGGAGAACAGAAATGAGCATGAGCCGGTGAACGTGCTCGCACTGTCAATATGTAGGTGTGGAAGTCTGAGTGTGCATACCTGTCTGAATGTCTCACTGTGCTGCGATTCTACATGTCACTGAGTCAAACTGCCTGAAGTTCAGTCCAATTTTCTCCGTGTGATGGAAGTCATTACAGCTCTGGCTCACAGCTCTGATTGAAGTCTTTTAGTCACAATGGGCTGGCATGACTTCATCTGAGGCAGGGTCAGCGGAAGCCGGCTCAGTAATCAGGTGGGATTCAGGAGGGAAGATGTGTTCAATCAGGCACATGCCAGCTACACTCTGCAGGTCATGAGACTGTGAATTTCATGAGCAGCTCCATGTATGAACGCTGGCATCAATCATACAGCATACGGCATACCGAAGCTACCGTATGCAGGCATGGATGAGTACATGGATGCACATATACAGTATGCTGTATCTTTTTACATGTACTCAGTGGAAATCGTGCAGGAATTTAGTGATATCATCTGATCTCTTATTATTTACCTAAAGTAAAGCTGGATTAAATTCAAGTTAATTCAACTTAGAATTTATATTCTTTTTCGATCTTTGACTCAGAATGAGTTGAATAAATGTACAGCTGAGAGTTTACTTCACTCATTAAAATAAATATTTAAAGAATGTATAGTATGCATTACATACCCAATACGTGTGCTATTATTCAACATATATTTCTGTAAATAAACAGGAGTTTGCATCTTTTTGGACCATAGATTTATAATAATACCTAGATACTGGATGACAAGATGGCGCCTATTCATTCTGTTGCTCGCCTGGCGCATTTCTCATGCATTCTCATTTGGCTCATAGACTTTACATTGTGATGATGTCACAGATTTCTGAATCGCTTTTATCAATTTAAGAAACTTTTTTTTCTTCTTTTTTAAAAAAATATAAAACACCATAGATCAAAAATTCACAGAGACATAATTGACGTCGTTGTCAGTTCGAGGTGTCCTGTCAACAGTTTTACAGACGTCTCTTTTATTTTATTAAAGATATTTTTTGGAGCATTTTTGCCTTTAATTGATAGGACAGCTAAGAATGAAGGGGGCGTGAGTGAGAGAGGGAAATGACATGCAGCAAAGGGCCACAGGCTGGAATCGAACCCGGGCCGCTGCGGCAACAGCCTTGTACATGGGGCGCCTGCTCTATCCACTGAGCCACCGACACCCCAGATGTCTTTTTGATAACGGCGGTCTATAAGGAAAATGCTTTTTGGGATGCAGGGGTTTTTTTCCCGCCACAATACCATGAGTGGGCTTACCCCTGTAAAAGCCGCTGTCAAGAGCAAGCCAAACTAACACGCAGCATTATAACTGTAACACTAACGCTATATAAAGAATAAGAAGACGTTGGCCAATCAGAAGTCTGAATAAAAGCTAAAACCTGAAGATCTACAGCAGTAACATCCGTTGCTCATTCTTCAAAATAGTGGAGGAGTAACTGTACATTTACATGTTGACATGTAAAAAGTCCTGTTAGCCGGGTTAGATCCAGCACTATTTTGGCTACGTGTGCCATAGCATGGATTGTCACCTCATTTGTGAAGCCTCACGTAAGAGATAACAGTGCTCACTCTGACACAAGGTTTGTAAAGTGCACAGAAAAAGCTAAGTTTTCAAATGCACCCATGTGCGTGTGGACGAGGCCTCAGTTAACATTCCAACACAACAGTGCTTCTGCTTAAACAATGTGACCCAACAATGATTCTTTAGTCTAAACTAATTAAAAAAAATTACATTAAGTGTTCCACAATCTTAAACTTACACTTAAATTGAAGCATTACTGAAGCAACAGAGCTGCCTTGGTCACTGTCTGCCATTGTCTGTTATGAATGTTGTCATCACTACCGCACTGTATTGAAGGATATATATGCTAAAGCAGTGTGCAGTGTTTGCATACTGTGACATGCCATTACCAGAAATGGTATGCAATTCATATATTACTGGTCACAAGACATAATAAAAAGTCTCATCAGAGTGTGCCAGCATACTGATTAGCATGTTTGCACGGAATTTCGTATGCAGCCATTATCAGCATATTAGCAGACTTCCCAGCATGCACTGTGTGAAAGTTAAAAATATCCAGAGACCCCTCGTTTTATAGTCATGGTTGTTCCTTTTCATAATAATGAAAACTGTGCTAACCATGTCAAATATCTGTGCTGAATTGAGTGCATTTAGTGGGAGCAGCCTAATGAGGCGTAATTTACACTAACTCTGGTGTGAAAGTGGCTCCAACAGCAGCTCTAAGTTCTCTGAGTCAAATGAAGAAGTAACTTTGAGAAAACAGAGAGCGTAAATGACTGTGACGTTTGTCAGTGAGACTTAACAGTTGTTTAGTCAACTTGACATGTTAAGTGAACTTGTTTCCTCAAGTTTTGTGAACTTGTTTTACAGTCTCACATCTCATCAAAACAACTCTGAACTAATTATTCAAGCTAAGTTCAGTCTTATATTTTTAAATTTCACCAGACTGTTTCACAGCATGAACAGGCATTAAAGAATATATATTCAGAGTGACAGACACTTTGCCTATGTGACGCTGCAGGACATAGCCGTGTGTTTCTGTAGATGGCAGTGTAGCACAGATTTACTGCAGCTCTCTGCCTGTGTGAGCGTGTGTGTGCCCCTACATATTCATGCCCCTGATAATCAAGATAAATCCTTTTAATGGAAAAATTCCACATATCCCTGAAATAGCAGCACTCTATCTTACCATATTTAGCTCACTTTTTCATAAATGCATGAACGCTCATACAAATAAATCTTATCCTGATTTGATTCTTGTCCTTGCAAACTGAATTGTTCTATTAAGTTAAGAGCTTTGATATAAATATAGTAGAAAAACAGGAGCATTTGAGAGCATGTGTGTTTTAGGAGGCGATTGATGGAAACTGCAGATTCCTCCTCATCCGCTACATTGGACATGTCAGGAAAACAAGCCAGCTCTTTGAGCAAGAATAAACCAAGATCCTGCATTCATTTGCATTCATGTTTCCAGTAAATATATTCCTCTGTATTCTGCAGACAGAGGCTGCACTGTGAAGAGTAAGCTCAAGAGTGGCCACAAGCAAAGAGAAGGGTGCAGGAAAGGGATGAAACATAGAATAAAGGACCAGATTAGAACAACGGAAATAGTAAATTTAGCAGATATGGTATTGATAAGAGAAAGGAGGCTGGATGGGAGGAATGCTGCTGCCAGGAAAGACTTTGACATGTATCGTAGTGTTGTGGAGGGAGAGGAGGAAAGAGAGGAATGACTTTATGTTGAAAGAAGGAGACGGATGTGACCCGGCGGTTAGTCATGTCCCCTGTGGGGTCCTCGAGGGCCAGCAGCGTTTCTTGCTTACTTTTTTCCCCTTCTCGTTCTCTTTCTCTCTCTGTGTGTGTCAGGCCTCTTGCACTCTTGTCCTCTGCTCTCCTTCAACATCTGGAGTCTGTTTAGCATCATCAACGCCAGAGCCCCTGCCATGACACCTCTCCTAAAAATGCCTAGGATCAGGACTTTTTTTCGGAGGGTAAAAGAAGTAAACAGTTTTAAGAGAGGCTCCGTTTGCAAGCGTTTTCTTACACAGTGTAGTGTTTCCATGAGGTGAGGACTCCAGTCAGAGTCAAGTCACAGATTTGATGACTGTTGACTTGACAAAATCAAAAAAAGACTTGACTTGGACTTAAATACAAATGACTCATGACTTCTGTTGGACTTGAGTCTTTTGACTTAAAATACTTAATACTGTCCCCCAAGCCCAAAGATTAAGAAGTATGTTTAGGTTGGAGTATCTACGACATGCTGCCATCCAGAAATTTACTTTAAATTGCCTGCACTTTGTCTCCATTGTATATTTTAAATGTAAAAATATTAAGGTAACAATTTGCATGTATGTTTTTAAGTAGATCCAACTCTGGCATTATTGAGCCGATCCTGTAAGTCTCTTATAAAATGACAAACTCAATTAGTTTAGTATAACCAACATGATTTTCTTTGACCTCAAAAAGTTTAAGTTGAACAGACTTAATACTTATTTAAAAGTTGTGTTCATAATTAGTCGTCAAACTATTTTATTACAGATATTTTAAGTTATTTATTTTAATTCAATCCTACTCAAAAATGTCAAAAATGTTTTTGATTTTGACCAACTCCTCAAATAAGCCGTCAACTGACTAAAACTCGTTACTGAAACAAAGTATTTTTCATGCTGGAAAACATCTTTATATTAAGCATTATCCACTAACCCCAAAAATCATTTTTTAGATGAACACTTTGTGATTCAGCATGGTACAGCACTGTTAAAGGGAAATTTCGGTTTATTTCAACCTGTCTCCTATCGTCCTAAATTTGTTTCAAGTGACTAGTGACATAAAAATAATAGTTAGCATGTTAGCCGTTAGCCTAGATACAGCCGGGGTGCATAGTAGCGTCAGACCTGTTAAAACGTAAGTGAACAGGCAACCTTCAAGTGCAAAGTTAGTCCACTAAACAAGCTTTTTTTCCACAAAGACCACCTCATATCGTTAGGATAAATGTCAGAGAACATATAGAAAACGACATGTAAACGTGTTGTCTTACCTTACCGGTGTGCTGCCATGTTTGTTTACCATTTAGCTCTGCTTTTCAAAGCGCTGCCGAAATATCGCGAGAACAAGCAGCGACCTCATACAGTACCTGAAATCTCTCGAGAACAAGCAGCAACAGCTGGAAGGCAGAACCGGACAGTAGCCTGAAAAGTTCATTCATTTATTTTATGAAAGATTTATAGAATAATGGCTGACTTTTTGCCAGACTTCGACTTTGTGGAGGAGGAATTTGATTTTGCAGAGTTTGATGGCCACCCTTATTTATTTGAGTCAGAATACACTGATGAAGAGCTTGGTGAAATTGAAGAACGGAGGAAGAGAGAGAGAGAGAGGCGTAACAGGTAGAGGGCGAGAGAGGAGGAATGGCTGCTGCAAGGCTGCGTAGCTCTGGAGATTGGTGGTGTACCTGTGGATGCTGTGCCCCAGTGCCCACAGAAGAGGAATGCCTCTGTTGCAAGGAATGGGACCGGTTGCAGCCTTATTTTCAAGGTCTGGATGTGACCGAGGACGAGACACCTCCACCTGGAGTAGTATCCAGCTGGGCTTTATCTAGAGCTGGCAAGATATATTTCGCCCGCGCTTTGAAAAGCAGAGCTAGACGGTAAACAAACATGGCAACACACCGGTAGGGTAAGACAACACATTTACATGTCGTTTTCTATATGTTCTCTGACATTTATCCTAACGATATGAGGCGGTCTTTGTGGAAAAAAAGTTTGTTTAGTAGACTAACTTTGCACTTGAAGGTTGCCCGTTCACTTACGTTTTAACAGGTCTGACGCTACTATGCGCCCCGGCTGTATCTAGGCTAACGGCTAACATGCTAACTATTATTTTTATGTCACTAGTCACTTGAAACAAATTTAGGACGATAGGAGACAGGTTGAAATAAACCGAAATTTCCCTTTAATTTAAAAAACTTTATAAAACTAATAAATCCAACAATAAATGTCTTAAATGTATTCGTGTTGAAAGGAGTTGTCGTTAGCCATTAGCAGAGTATCGCATGATGTAGTGGGTCAAGGTGGTCAACGAATCAGAGATTGTGTAGCATGTGTATGCAATAGCGCTGATCCCAGAAGCTACGCATAATGGAATAACATGACATTCACCTCGTCTTAGCATCAGTAGAGCTGTGCTGTTTTGGCAGCAACCAAAAATGAGCAGAATAAAGTTAGCGTAATAAATATGTAGTTTTAACAAAAGTGTTTTAACAAATAAACACACATTTTAAAACTTTAACTTGGGATGTAACTCAGGCACTTGTATGTCTTGACTCGGGACTTAGTGCAAATACAATGACTTGGTTCCATCTCTGGCATTTGCTCTGGCTTTACACTCTATAAGTCTTTGTCCTCATTGCTTGCATTACAAATCGACCAAACCTCTCTGCTCCAACTTCAAACAGCTTAATCATGTTTGACTAAATGCTTTGACATTTTCATCGGAAGATAATCTATGGCTTTAATGAAAAACACTTCCAGTAAGGTACGGCTCATTGTCAGATGCTTTGATGATCTCTGGTCAATTAACCGAGAGATTCCAGTGTTTACAGATGCAGCGATATTGAAACTCAACCGCACTGTGTTGTTTCTTGTCTTTCCTGCTGGTTGACAACATTGTAAATGAGTCACGTTTAATTGGGAGGTTTTACATCAGCCACAGCCTATTTGTAGGTATGCATGTGTATGTGTGAGTGCGTATGTATGTGTGTGTGTTGCAGTGTTTACATGGACCTGTCACAGTCCCCCCGTGGCCAAAGGATTAGAGGTTAGCAAACACCTCTGTGAAAGTGTTTAACGTCAGGCCATGATGACGGATTTTCACGCTGGTCAGTCAGCAGATGAGCACACCATTCATTTTCTGTTGTCAGAGAGGTGACCTCTGTGTCCGCACCCGCGCCGTCTACTATATGTCGGCTCATGGGAAACAAACGAGGTCTGGGGGGTTTAAAGTCTGTGTTCTGGTCAACAGCTCAGAGCAGCGATGCTGTAAAGACAGGGGGAGGGAGGAGGTGATACAGAGTGGGGTGCAGGTTTTGGGTTTGGGGGTGTTGACGACTGTAAAATGTATTATTGACTTCATATGAGGCATACGTGTGCCATGTGTGTGCAGAAATACCTGATGTGTTATGCTTGGAGTCGAGATGTGTTTCATGTCAGCTTACGTAATGAAAAGAATGGATGTGCAGGCTACTAAGTACCTCATGGGTGGAGATTTTGTGCACGAAACTGCATATATGTATGTGTATATGTGTGTATATGTGTGTGTATGTGTACAAACTTGGCTGTGGGGGTCCACATGGGAGAGGGCGGGAGTTCCTGGGCACCATGCCTTTAGCAGTAAAACATTTCAGAGGCTGTCCGTCACAAACCTAATGACTTCAGCAGACCGAGCCTGGATTTTGGCTTTTCCCCACCGCCGACACCAACAGCCATAAAACCCTACATGTTTGGAATGCAGAACATGGATCCTGTGGAAGAGAAACAGCGACACAGAGATTACACACAAACCAAAAAACACTGCGGCTCACACAACGACCTGCTCAGAGCTATTTTAATATAGGAGGTGCTGTAACTTTGAGCAGCAGACTGTGATATTTGTTTGCACACAATCAGAAAACAGACTCGTGCGCATGAATTCACATTACATTTGTTTTGTCAGAGATGTGCAGCCAGAGGGTCAGGACACTGAATGATTCATAGGGCGGTGTAAGTGACAGTGTTTACAGGAGGTCATACCAACAGACCAGTCCTCCTGACCTGTAACCTCTGATCCACAGAGGCTAAAGGAAGGGTTAGTTTACCAAATCAGGACACAGAGAACAACCAGAGAACATCTCCAGGACAGAACATCAGTAACATGTCAGTGAACTGAGAAAGCAGTACACTCTTTGAAATAAAAGTGCTTACTAGAACCACATAGGATTCCTTGGCTTGTCCCCGTAGGAGAAACCTTTTTGATTTCTATTAAAACACTTTA
Organism: Epinephelus fuscoguttatus; assembly: GCF_011397635.1. Classification (NCBI taxonomy): domain Eukaryota; kingdom Metazoa; phylum Chordata; class Actinopteri; order Perciformes; family Serranidae; genus Epinephelus; species Epinephelus fuscoguttatus. Next base: position 40,651,224 of record NC_064761.1, read on the forward strand.
TAAGGATTCCACATGGAATCCTTTTAGAGGGTTCTACCTAGAACTCAAAATACCTTGATCCATCTGTGAAAAGGTCAACCCAGAACCCCCTACAATACCCCTTTTCCACCAAATCAGCTCTGGTTCTTGAACCAGCTCCGCCCAAGATTCTTGGGACCTTGGTGCTAGCTAGCAAACCAACTCTTGTTTCCACACGTTTGCGTGGAACCATTGTAATCAAGGATAAAACATGAACAGAGGACGTTGCACAATGCACAATGGTAGCACACAACGGTAGTAAATTCGTGGATTACATTGATTACCTGTGAACCTTTGTTCTGTTATTACAGGTATTTGTTTTTACCCAAAAAACAAGCAATGATTTCTCACTTGACTTCCCCATTGTTGCCTTCTTCATCATCTTTTTCCAAACTGTAGGATATGACACGCCCACTGATGTCATAACAGTTCGCACTTTAAAGGGATAGTGCACCCAAAAATGAAAATTCACCCATTATCTACTCACCCATATGCCGAGGGAGGCTCAGGTGAAGTTTTAGAGTCCTCACAACACTTGCGGAGATCTGAGGGCAGAGGAGGTAGCAACACAACTCCACCTAATGGAGGCTGACGGCGCCCCAGATTCAAACGTCCAAAAACACATAATTGAAACTACAAAATATCTCCATACTGCTCGTCCGTAGTGATCCAAGTGTCCTGAAGCCCCGACATAAAAAGTTGTTTGGAAAAATGTCATTTGAACTCTATTTTTAGCCTCATTGTAGCCTGTAGCTCTGACTGCCTCTCTGGGCACCGCGTTCACGTGTGCACGCTTGCACACGAGACCAGCGAAAGCACATGAACACACATGAACGTGGTGACCTCCCCTTGGATAAAAATAGAGTTTAAATGACATTTTTCCAAACAACTTTTTATGTCGGGGCTTCAGGACACTTGGATCACTACGGACGAGCAGTATGGAGATATTTTGTAGTTTCAATTATGTGTTTTTGGACGTTTGAATCTGGGGTGCCGTAAGCCTCCATTAGGTGGAGTTGTGTTGCTACCTCCTCTGCCCTTGGATCTCCGCAAGTGTTGTGAGGACTCTAAAACTTCACCTGAGCCTCCATCGACATATGGGTGAGTAGATAATGGGTGAATTTTCATTTTTGGGTGCACTATCCCTTTAAGGTAACTGCTATTTTTGGTTCCAGCTGAGAACCAACCTTTTGGGTTCTGAAGCAATTTATCTTTTGTCAGAATGTTCTGAATGGTTCAAAACTGAAGTGCCATTAGGGGTTTCTACCAAAGACCCTATTATATTACAGTGGATTCCTAGAGAACCCACCCAGAAAGCTCTTCCATAAACACTATTTTGATGCAGGGATTTCATCTAGAACCTGCCCTGAGGGTTCTGCTAAGAGCCCTTTTATATTCCACCAATCAGTTTTAGTTAAAGAATTTAGCCTGGGGCAAAGGGAACCACATCCAGCAGCCTTGGGCTCCATGACATTCCTAAAATGCTGGGACTGATGTGGTCCAGTACAACCCACAAGACTCTTGGTTTACACCATGGAACCAAATGGTTCTGGGTAAAGAATTTGTTTGGAGCTGTTATTTCTAAGAGTGTAGGCGAAAAGAGGCTTAAGGGGCAAGAAAATCTTAAAGAATGTGAAATAGTGAGGTAAAGACACAAAAATATATATAATAGGATGGAAGTCTGGAAAGGTTGTAGTTATAAAAAAGTAAAAACTGGATGTTATAAAAGAGACACACTCAACAGAGGCTGAAAAAGCATAGTCCTAGAATGTTAGCCCTCCAACAAACCATGACAAATCCCCCAGCATGAGTCCATTAAAGTTCCTTATCTTGGCCCACCTCCTTCACACAGGGTAGAGGTGGAGTTGGGTTACTAAGATGACCTCCCACATGGAGTCAGCACACAGCAGAGATGGTGCACTGACTGTGTTTCACAGTGAATATAGTCACATGTAAATCCCTGAATCCTCACTCACAGAACTAACAGGCAAAGGAACTCTACCATTAACCCCTTAAACACTTGAGTTGAGTTTCATAATTTGATCATCTTTACGGACTGAACTTTCCCACTTCTGCACATAAAAGCGGTGTGAAGAAGTCATTACCGACTGGACATGAGTTTTCCTGCGAGAGCGATGGTTTTAATCTCACTTTGAGCCAAATGTCAGGTCAGGCTGATCGAAGAAGTGACACATATGATTCTGAGCGCCACAGAGGTCATTGTCATTTGTAGCTGGTCCCCATCCACTGTAATAGGTCAGCTCCCCAGGAGCCACCACAGGCACACAGTCCAACACCGTCACCGTGGAAACCAGACAGCCCAGGGGGGGATAAGACATGATGAGCTGTCATGTCTGAAATGAATACAATGAGTTTATGAAAGTGGGCTGTCACTGGTAAAAGAAAATGGTTGTCAGGGAGACCAGGTGAAGGCAGCCTCATTAGGAGGGAGTGTGTAGTCTTTGTACAGCTGGGTGTGTCTTTAAAGTGGAAATAGACACGTTTTTTGCTTTAACTTATCATAGCACAGTGTAATGGCTATAGAATAATAACACCATCTACATTTAGATTGGTTCCCTGTAAGCCTCACTGTGCACTTCTGTCTGATAGTGGGTATGACCTCACAGGAAAATAAAGGCTCGATTTGTGGCACAAAGGAAGTTTGTCAACCACCGTGCAACCACAACAGGAAGAGGATAACACTTTTATTTTACCCGGTAGCTATCAGTAGCTATACCCTGTTAACAAAGAGAAACAGTGTAAGTTCTTTGTGGTTAGTATTCCCAGTAGCGGAAATGGCGGATGGTGGAAGAACTGCTGGCAAAGAAAGAGAAACCAGTTGATGGCGAAGGCAAAGACAGCAGAGAGAGAGTGATCAAAACCAAGATTTAAAACAAGAGAGTAGATTAGTAAGTAACAAATCCAACCTTCTTATTAATGTTATATAGTAATGGTAATATTAATGTGTTGTTTGTAGTTGGTAGAAAACGGATAGCCATCTGTTTGTCTTTGCGACAGCAGGGCCAACAAGTTGAAACATTTTCTGTTTCCACTTTAAGGATTTCACACAGCATATGGTTATGTTTAGATACAAAAACCACTTGGTAATGGTTAGGAAAAGATCATGTTTTGGCTTAAAATACACAGTTTTGGGGGCAGAAATGCAGCAGTGTCTCCGTAAAAAACAACCACCTTTTTGAGGCACTATCCTCGCAGGAAGAACAGCAACAGGCCACTACAAAACACCCATGTTTGGGAGCTTAAGAGCCACAGGAAACACAGCGACAGGCCCCCCAAAAAGCACCCATATTGCCGCCTAAAAAGCTGCTGGAAATAGCAATGTCTCGATAATAAACAATTTTGCTTTTGTCTCAACAAATGTTCTGCAGCTTGTCAGGCACCTCTTGCCTCAACTCATACATTACTTTAGAAACTGTGATATGATTTGTATGAAACATGTAACATGCACGTGTTGTGCAGAAACGTACAATGCCGATATTTTCTCCTGGGGACTGTGTTGGGGTCTTGTTACTTACACTGAAAGGGAATTTTAAGGGATCTTTAATTCGAAAGCTATTTCAGTGTTCATATAAGCATGCAATGTTTTAAGCCAGACTTGAAAAAGGTTGAACCAATTTAAGCTCAAAGAAGTGAGCGAAACAAAATGAAATCAGAGCTGGAATATCTTCAAACACACACACATAAAATGCAAATAAGGTGACACATAATGTGATATGAATGTCATTTAACTTTAGTCTGCTTAAACATCAGAGTGGCACTGAATGGGCACCAGCATCAGCAGGGAACAAGCTGTAACTTTTACTCTGAAGGCCTTCTCTTTTTTTGTTTTTCAAACTGAAGGCAACATAGTTACATCCTCAGTTATATCCTGGATGTAATACTCTTCCTCCTATTTGCCTTGTGGACATGTCAAATGTTTTGTTTCCACAAGAACTCACTGAAAATGTTTGTTTTGCTTACAAAAACCTTACTAATAAAACGGAGCGTGTGAGAAAGCAGTATTGCGCTGACATGCAGATCAGCCTGACAGCGTCACAATGGCTGTTTTCTTAGTGGGACTCACTGAATGAAAGGCCCCAGAGGTACACACACACACACACACACACACACACACACACAGGTTAAAAAAGACATCACATTGTCATTGGACTGGTAAATGAAATTCTATTGGTTCCCTCTGAGAAACAATTTATCGATTCACCGACCACACTCCTCACTGAGTCAACAAAAGCACTGCCAGCGTCAGACTCTCAGCCATAAACAAGCGAGGGAAATGACACGCAAAACTATTACAACAAAAATATAATATCATCCAAGGCCAAATGCATAATTGCAGGCCATGGGTGACAGCTGAGGTACATCACATTGTTTCTGGATACTACAAGTGAAGGTGAATCATATTCCTGTGTTTCCACATGACGGAGATAGAGGGCAGTGTTTGTCTGTTCAAGTAGGGTTAGTCACACAGGAAGCACAGAGCAGAGATGAGCTTCTTATAGATAAACAGAGATCAGGGAGATGGAAGATGATCAATGAATCATTTTTGCGGCATTAGATGAAAAAAGTGAAACATGGAAAAATTGTTCCCACAAGTGCATTCATTTTAATGTACAAAAATGTGCCTAAACATACGATGCAAAGGTTTATTAAATCCTACAACATAAATCTAACATCACCCAAGCTTTTTCATAATCTCTTCTATCGACTGCACAGTGCTGGGTGGAATATGCAACCATTTTCTTATTGTGGGTTGCATCTCTACAGCACTTTGTTGATCCTGAGAATGATTAGTTACCGTAATTGCTGCTCTTACACTTTGTCTCCTTTGAAGAGACTCATTTGAGAGCGTCTTCAGAATAGTCTCGAGTGCATCTGTCTCTCTCGAGGAGTTAAGAGTGGTGTGGTTTTTGTAAGCTGCCTCATTTACCCCGAGAGTGTGTGTCTCCGGCAGGCTCTCCGCTTGTGCTCCAGCTCATCGAGAACAATGCTCGACTCTGGACTTTGATCCAGATCTAACTTGGAAATAACATCGGTTTGACTGAGAGAAAAGCTTGCTCCACTTCAAATGTTGGGCGAGACTGTCACTGTTGACATGTTCAGCTCTGGAGCCAGATCAGATGTGGCTTTCATTTGTTAAAGCTGCTGTTTTATATTTATTTATATTGGACTTTACTCCAAACAGTAACACTGATTGATGACATCATGTTTTTGTTCTTCATTTATTTGGGAGCAAAGTTGAGCTATAACAGCTGTTTTTAAAGGTCCAGTGTGGGATTTATGGGATATATTGGCAGAAATGGAATACAATATAAAAAGTATGTTTTCTTCAGTGTATAATCGCCTGAAAATAAGACTGGGTGTAATTTTGTTAACTTAGAATGAGCCGTTATATCTGTAAAGGGAGCAGGTCCTTTGCTACAGAGACCATAATGTTGCACTGCCACGTAGCTCAGTACAGAGGCCTAGAACAGACAAACCAAACACCGGCTCTAGATAGAGCCATTTTCATTTTCATGTCAGCCACTGTAGTTAGCAGCCCCTCCACGACAAGAGTGTCACAAAAACACTGATTTTTTAACTTGAAACCATTTTATTCAGTGTTTTTACTGGTTTAAATCACAGGGCCCATTTGTTTTGGAGAGGAAGAGACGTCTGTGGATAATTCAGCTCCTAGTAAAAACCTCCTGAACATCTAGATCTCAAGTTATCGGAGAAAGATAGGGCCATTCAAGTTTTCACATCATCGTTAGCAGCCAGGAACCCTCTTGCTGAGAGGCAACAATGCTAACCACTGCACCGTCAAGCCACGCCCTGGGTTCAAACCCTGGGGTGGGGGAAACCTTTTTGTGCAGAGTTTGCATGTTCTCCCTGTGTCAGTGTGGCTTTTCTGTGGGTACTGCTGCTTCCTCCCACAGTCCAAAGACATGCAGGTTAATTGGTGACTCTAAATTGTCCGTAGGTGTGAATGTGAGTGTGAATGGTTGTCTGTCTCTATGTGTCAGCCCTGTGATAGTCTGGTGACCTGTCCAGGGTGAACGCTGCCTCTCACCCGGTGTCAGCTGGGAGAGAAGGAGACCTCGTAAATAAATCGGCTTACAGTAAAAACCTCCTGAACATCTGGGTCAGAAATAAAGTCAGCATACCTTAAAATATCAGAGAAAAAAGGTAAACACATGTTAGCAGCTGCTGAGCTGGTAGCCCGTCTGCGGTGTGCCAAACAGCATAGGAGAAACCCTGATTTGTAATGTGAAACTGCTTTATTCAGTGTTTTTGCCCGTTTAAATCACTGAATGTGTTGGTTTTGGAGAGGAAGAGACCTCTAGATAATTCAGCTCCTGGTAAAAAAAAAAACTCCTGAACAATGAACACTGAAGGAATTTTTAACCAGGAGAACTTTTAGCTGGTTGCAATCTGCACTCCTCACCGTTAGATGCCACTAAATCCCCCCTTCACACTGCTCCTTCAAGTTTTAAACCCCACTTCCAAGTTCAATAAAGTGAAGGTAGGTCAGCCCACTGTTTGGTCGGGCAACACATGATGGGTTTCACCTACAAATGACCTTAACTGACAACCAAATCCCCTTACTGCATCCCTGCGAACAGATTAGCCATCAAATCCCCCTCTGTGTGCCACCTTGCTTCTTTCTAAGACAAGACAAATGTGTGACCATGACAGCCAGTGTGACATAATGGGTTTTGCATGTCTCTGAGCTGAAGCGTATGAAGTCAGTGTGTGTGTGTGTGTGTGTGCGTGTGTGTGTGTGTGTTTTCCTGTAGGTGGGTAAGATTACAGCTCAAGTCTTGATTGGATAGAGTCGCTAGTCTTTTGATGTGTCAGCCAGACGTTGAGAAGAACTCCACTGAGTGATTTATGAAGGTGCTGGAACACACACACACACACACACACACACACACACACACACACACACACACACAGCCTCCCTGCAGAGAGGCACAGTAGTAGACAGGACGCTGGCCAGGCCTGTGTTGTCGGATGGTGCAGACTAAACAGTAAACAGACACCTCACTGAGCAGAGTCAGAGTTTACATAATTTCCCATCTAAATTGCCAAAGACTGGAATAAAACAAACAAAATCTCAACTTTTCCACATGCAACATGATCGTAATTCATTCATATTTAAAAAAAAAAAAAAAAAAAAAAAGAAGAAGTGGGACATACTCTTTGAATTGTATTCCCATTGTTATTTATAAACACAAGTGTTTGGACTGCATCTGTAATTACAGAGAAATGTGTCATACAAGGGAAACATCGTAAAATGAATGGCACACTGACAGAATCTATACGCTCTAAGTGTAACTGTGCTCGATGTATCTGTGTAATTCTTGTGTGTGATGTGTGTCAGCCGAGTCTTTGTGGTGTGGCCTGTATAATAGGAGGATCTGGCTTTATAATGGGACCCTCTCTATGAGACCTGGCCCACTGCCAGCAACCCCAAATGCCTCTTACTGGCTGTTGGTTTAGCCGTTGATCCCTGGAAGTGGCGGTGGAGGATCGTGGCCGTATTGGTGCTCGTATAAATCACAGGATATGGTTGGTTTTACTGTGGTGGATTTTTTTTTTATTTGACATTTCTACAATGGGCTCAGGCTTTCTAACAAAGCTGAGATGCTTTTCACCCACGCTTAAAATAGTCCTCTGTCTTCAGATAGGCCTGTGAGCCAGCAGGCCACAACACAGATCCACTTCTTTAATGTTGCTTTTTGCGTCTTGTTCGTTATTCTCAGACCGAGCATGTAACAGTCCCCCTCAAAACAAAGTCCAGAATCCCTCTCATCCATTCATGTACTAACCTCCTACACACACAGTCACAGACAGACAGGCGGGCACAGACGCAGACGAGCTGAGATTATAGCAGTTGGAGCTCATGCTCTGTAATCAGAAGCAGAAGTGAAGATGTTAGTTGCAGCTAAGGAAAGCTTATGTGACACTCGCTGGTACACAGAACATGGCAAATGTTTCGTGTTCACAGATTGCTTCCTTTTTTGTTGAGGAGATTTTGTGCTGTTTGTGAGTTTTGTTGTTTTCTAGTTACAGCTGCAGCTAGACCGACAAGACATAACTCAGGGCCAGTGCAGATCTGTGTATTTTTAAAGAAGTACTTTAGGAAATATTAAAACAATGTCATCATGACACAGTTTGTATAGAAGACTCCCCCCCTCCCAAAAAAAAAACATCTCTGAGGCATGTACAGCTAAGAAGATAACACCAGGGTTTGGTCTGACCTCTGACCTTTTAACAGTAAGTGTCCCTCCTCCACAACATCTTGTTAAAGACCGTAACCACCAACATAGAATTACCAACCTCCCACCCCCGCCTGCTTTTACTTACTATTTATCATGTATCTTAAAAATACAGATATGAATGTGTGTGTATGTGATCGTGAGAATAATGTGACGAGTGTGTGTTGGTGCATGTATAAACATTTATATGCTGCTAAGTGGATCGCTCCAACAAAGTGTCATTGTATAACATACAATGACAATAAAGGATCTATCTGTCTGAACTGCAGCACAGTGCTATTGTGGGCATGCTAACACGCTCACAATGACAATGTAAATAAACACACTGTTGTTTAGCAGGTATGATGTTTACCACACTCACCACCTTACACAATGTCTCCACAGCATGAATAACAAAAGCAGCACGTTATGCCTACAGTACACTAGAAGACTTGACTGACACCCTCTTACATCTGAAGACTATGTGATTCTGCACAGACTGGGGGTTATCTTCACTATTTGCAAGACTACTACTCGATTCCTTTTGAGATTATTTCCCATCCCGCTCTCAGTGGAAAATATTACACCAAACTCCCTTTAAAAAAAAGTGACATAATAACAATTCCTTACGTGTCTGTTAAAACATGTATCTCTATAAACACAGGATAAAAGGCAATTTATGTCGACAGTATTCTTGTCAGTATAATCCATAAAGATAAACAGTATTTGCATACAAACTTTACATTTTGGATTTTGTTGCCTCAACTTGCCTCCTTTGGTTAGCTGCAGTATTTTAGAAGGAGCACACTGGCTATACTGTTTCAATGGGCCAATCCCAATTCTCTGCCCTTAACCTTACCTCTTTGTTTCAAGCGCACTCGCCAGATAGATTCCCCTCAACGACGAAGGGGTAGTGTTGAGGGGTAGGGAATTTTACCTACGAACTGGGACGCCACTTCATGCAAATTAGTGTAACAGACGTTCATCTACACCACACGTATCGTGGACGTAGGCTTCTTGCACTCATTTCCAAAATGCCTTCGTCGCCTTCTTCTCCTGGTCGATTTGTTTCAGGTATGTGGATTTTTTTAAAAAAAAGGAGGCTGCCATCTTCCTGGAAAACTCGCCTGGCTGGATAGTTTCGCAATGCATCCTGGGAAATTCAGTCTTCCCCCCATTTGGGATGGGTTCATAAGTGTACATCACATGGCCCTTCAAATTAAGTGGAGTTTTAAGGGCTGAAAAGCACTTCCATAAAGTTTGGGACATCCCCACAATTTTGAGGGGAAGTGTGAGTATTGGGATGGACCCTAAGGCCCTGTTTAGACAACAACGGTTTCTCTAAAAAAAAGTCTGTCCTTTGTGTTTTAAAAAACTTCTGTGTTTATATGACGACGTTATTGAAATGATGCCTGTTCACACGGAGCCGCAAAATCTACTGGAAACGTTGCAGTATGCACACCAGGCCAATGGGTGGCAGTGTAAATTTGCAAAGCAACACCACGGCATGACGCCATGCGCCTGCGCTGAAGCGCCTTCCTCTACAACACGGTGATTACAAATCAAAACAAAGAAGACACACTGGCGAAAGCATGCACAGATAACTTTGTCTGGATGGACGACGAGGTGGAGTTGCTACAGTAACAGATCTACACTTCACTTTAAATCAACAGGGTGAGGAGCACAAACAGAGCTCGGCATTGTTGTGACGGTCGGCATGCCTAGTGACTGGAACCATAATGCGCACGTGTGAAAAGTCTCCGTTTTCAGGGGAACTGCATATTGCAAGTTTACGGAGATGGAGACGGTGCCGTTTCCAAAAAGTTGCACTCTGGAATCCGTTTTCAAAACGTTGCGTTTTCAGGCACCCAATGCACTGCTGTCGTGTAAATGATCGGCCAAAACTCAACTAAAGTTTACCGTTTTCAGTTGAAATCCTCGTATAAACGGGGCCTAAGATTTCTCACTAAAATAAGTGCTAGTTGGTGGATCAGATATATGAAAAAATAAACACCAAGTCTTGTTCACTCTTCAGCTCCACCGGTTTCTCCTCCTTTTCCACAGAACAACAGAACCGAGACTTGTTCACATTCTTGCGCCTTCCTGGAGGCCCCTCCATGCTTACTGTATACGCTGTTTGCTGCTGAGGAGAGTGCAGCTATTGGCTGTTGACAGTGTTCACATCAGTGAGTTTTGGTGTTTGCATGAGACAAGACTAAAAAGTTTACAAAAAATACTAAACGTTTGATTTTATCAAAATGTAAAGACAAGAAAAAGACTGACTGACTGAGTTTCATGATGAACTGAGGTAAAACTTACGTGATTTTATTCCAGCATTGGAAATTTGTTTGCAAAAGTGAAATCGCTTGAAAAGTCAGGGCAGCCGGAGCTTCAGTGCTCTATCTGTGTCTGAAATGTGAGCCACTATGTTGTATTTTAGCATGCTAACATTTGCTAAGCACGGCTGATGCCACTGAGAATGTTTTGTTTGCCAGGTATATGGTCATAAGCCAGAATATTTAACAAATTAATTTTTGATCTGATGAAAAGTCAGAGGATCTCCAAAGTGATTACAATTTATCCTGAGTGGGGGCTGAATGTTTGAAGATATTTCAGTCTGGATGGAAGTTGAGGACACTACCATCTATATAGCCATACTGCTACCATGGCTACAAAGTGCTAAAGGTTATTAAGCAATAGTGCCTTCATTACACAGTTTGCTATGGAAGCATAATGCATTCACTTATGAAAAAAAATTCAGCTGTTTTTCTGAATTAATGAAATTATTATCAGAATTCTGGGAAAAGTTTTCATGGAAAAAATAGAGCTATATTTTTCTGAATTACCAAGAAAATCTTGTTAATTCAGAAAAAAAAAGAATTTACAAGATAAATATCACATAACTAAAAATACAACAACAGTTTTTAAGATGGATAAATAAATCCGGAGCTAATAATCTCGTTCATTCAGAAAAACAAGTTTTCTTGCCCTAAAGTTTTACATAACATTTCTGCAGTTTGTCCATCAGTGTCCTGTTTAAAACTCTGAGGCATGTGCGCTGGTAAATTACCATGTCAAGGCTGAGCTGACAACACAAGAACTGGTATGGACGTCTGACTCCAAATTAATTGTAAATGTCTTCCTTCTAATACGTCTGTCAAAGTTTAGACTGATACCCAACGAGAGGCATCCTTGCTGAATAAGTATTTATACACAGTCATTTTCTCTACATTTTAGAAAAACTTGTGAATCCATTGTGTGCACATACGGCCAAAAAAAGACCTTCATTTCCATACTGGGAAAATGAAAAAGAAAACAAAATCTCTAACTCAAACCTTCCACACTGAGAACTAGCAGAGGTTGACAAATAAAATGGTAGATTTCATCCCATCTCCTCTCATCAGGCCCGCAGGCTTATCCCGCTCGTAGAGCTGTTTCGCTGTGTGAGGGCGGGCGCACACACACCACCCTCAGCCCCATCCTCGCTGTAATGAAAAGTGTTATGAATGTATGTGTCTTAATTCTCTTCTACTAATGTCTGTGGGTGGCAAAATTAGGGTGGGCTGTGCTGGGGCCACTTAAATAGAAAACCGTGTCCAGTTTAACCGAGCTGCTCTAAGCCGATTTTTTAAGGTCACATTGGCACCAATGGGGGATTAGTTTGGTTCAGATCAATGTCTGATTGGGATCTTTCTTTCTGCCATTGCCTCCCTCTGTCCTGAAAGAATGCAGCCAAAGTCTTGCGATTTGTACTTGGGGAGAAGAAAGGCTCTCCCCTCCCATGGAGGACAAAGACACACATTAGCTCAGTTTTGCTGTTTTTTCTCCTGCAGCAGTAAAGCTCCCAGGCAAAAGGATCAAACGTATGAAGACATGACCAGTGATGGCACCCCACTGCAGCTGCTGTAGCTACTGTTGCGCAGGATGTGTGTCCAATATGTGTGTGCATTTTCCTGTGCGTGTGGGTTATGCAAAGGAAAAGAAAAAAACAGGTGGCTACAGCAGCCAGTGCATGCATGTGTTGTCGATGTATAGCTGTAAACATTTTTTGGGCTTGTGAATTTTGCCTCAGAACAAGTGGCGTCCACATTAGTCAAATGTTTGTCATGTTTCCCACAGGACTTTAACAGAACTTAGCATTGAATTTAACCTTCAAAACCATCAACGCCAGCCACCCACTGAAAACCTGCATTGCTTCACACAGCAGATGATGTTGAAGTCATGCAGTCAGCAGAGTATCAGGAGTAATTCTTGGTGAAACAGAAACTGCAGATCTGTGCAGTCGGCTCAGTCAGAGGTCACTTTCAAAGCTATAGATTCTTCAGAAGGTAATGAAATACTTACAAACAGAGGGATTTTAGCTGGTGGTAAAACAGCAGACAGAGATGGTAGAGTAACTGAAAGGTGTCCTGAAGTTAAGACACATGAACTACTTTAGTAGGGAGTAACTTCATACTGCCATTTTGTTCTACCTTCTTCTATGTGTATATACAGTACAGGCCAAAAGTTTGGACACACCTTCTCATTCAATGCGTTTTCTTTATTTTCATGATTATTTACATTGTAGATTCTCACTGAAGGCATCAAAACTATGAATGAACACATGTGGAGTTATGTACTTAACAAAAAAAGGTGAAATAACTGAAAACATGTTTTATATTCTAGTTTCTTCAAAATAGCCACCCTTTGCTCTGATTACTGCTTTGCACACTCTTGGCATTCTCTCCATGAGCTTCAAGAGGTAGTCACCTGAAATGGTTTCCACTTCACAGGTGTGTCTTATCAGGGTTAATTAGTGGAATTTCTTGCTTTATCAATGGGGTTGGGACCATCAGTTGTGTTGTGCAGAAGTCAGGTTAATACACAGCCGACAGCCCTATTGGACAACTGTTAAAATTCATATTATGGCAAGAACCAATCAGCTAACTAAAGAAAAACGAGTGGCCATCATTACTGTGAAATGAAGGTCAGTCAGTCCGGAAAATTGCAAAAACTTTAAATGTGTCCCCAAGTGGAGTCGCAAAAACCATCAAGCACTACAACGAAACTGGCACACATGAGGACCGACCCAGGAAAGGAAGACCAAGAGTCACCTCTGCTTCTGAGGATAAGTTCATCCGAGTCACCAGCCTCAGAAATCGCAAGTTAACAGCAGCTCAGATCAGAGACCAGATGAATGCCACACAGAGTTCTAGCAGCAGACCCATCTCTAGAACAACTGTTAAGAGGAGACTGCGCCAATCAGGCCTTCATGGTCAAATAGCTGCTAGGAAACCACTGCTAAGGAGAGCAACAAGCAGAAGAGATTTGTTTGGGCCAAGAAACACAAGGAATGGACATTAGACCAGTGGAAATCTGTGCTTTGGTCTGATGAGTCCAAATTTGAGATCTTTGGTTCCAACCGCCGTGTCTTTGTGAGACGCAGAAAAGGTGAACGGATGGATTCCACATGCCTGGTTCCCACTGTGAAGCATGGAGGAGGAGGTGTGATGGTGTGGGGGTGTTTTGCTGGTGACACTGTTGGGGATTTATTCAAAATTGAAGGCACCCTGAACCAGCATGGCTACCACAGCATCCTGCAGCGACATGCCATCCCATCCGGTTTGCGTTTAGTTGGACGATCATTTATTTTTCAACAGGACAATGACCCCAAACACACCTCCAGGCTGTGTAAGGGCTATTTGACCAAGAAGGAGAGTGATGGAGTGCTGCGGCAGATGACCTGGCCTCCACAGTCACCGGACCTGAACCCAATCGAGATGGTTTGGGGTGAGCTGGACCGCAGAGTGAAGGCAAAGGGGCCAACAAGTGCTAAACACCTCTGGGAACTCCTTCAAGACTGTTGGAAAACCATTTCAGGTGACTACCTCTTGAAGCTCATGGAGAGAATGCCAAGAGTGTGCAAAGCAGTAATCAGAGCAAAGGGTGGCTATTTTGAAGAAACTAGAATATAAAACATGTTTTCAGTTATTTCACCTTTTTTTGTTAAGTACATAACTCCACATGTGTTCATTCATAGTTTTGATGCCTTCAGTGAGAATCTACAATGTAAATAGTCATGAAAATAAAGAAAACGCATTGAATGAGAAGGTGTGTCCAAACTTTTGGCCTGTACTGTATAATCAGGTAAAGGTAATAAAGTGAACATACGCTTGTACTTGAAATCAATTTGTGATGAAATCTCACATTATTATCTTTTAATTAGATAATTAGTTGAATATATACCAGGGCCTCATCACAGGAACATATTCTAACTGCTTGTCCTAGAAGTTTCAAAAGACAGGAGAAATCCTATCTTCCTATTACAGAGGCTATTCCTAAACGCACAGCTGTGTTCTTTCTCATCTCAGACATCTTATCTTATCTTATTGAAATGGACAAGCCATAAAATAACTTGTCAATATCTTTTTATTATGGACAACAAAAGGCAGCTGTTCAATTTTAGCCACAAGGAGTCAAAGGCACTGATCAAAATTAAAACATTATTCATTAATAATTAAAATAAACATCATCATACAGTCTAAGTAGCCTTTCAATCATTATATTTTTGGTGTTCATATTGTTTCCCATCTTTAGTGTCATTGCCATACAGACTTAACTACAGTGCTGCTGCCATTGTTTTTTTTTTGCAGTTATTCTGAATTTAGGACAGAGTTTTATAATTTACGATTCCTAATCTCTCAATTAGGAAGGTTTTTTTTTTTTTTTTTTTTAGGAAACATGTTTCAGTAATTAAAAAAAAAAAAAAATCCTAAATGTCATCCAAAACCAAGGGTCTGCAACCTTTACTACCAAAATAACTACTTTTGGCCTAAATAAATAAATAAACTAATAACAATAATCTGTCTGGAGCTGAAAAACATATTTAAAGGTAACACAGTCTATGAAGTCTAAATTATTCTATCAACATCACTAATAGGTCTAGCACTCGTGAATATGTTTTACCACAAGGTTGCTACTCTGCAGGGGGCTATTTATGATCATTTGGTAATTTAACTTTGCAGCGTTGGTGGTAAAAGCAAACAAATCTGTCCATGCACTAAGGAATTCTCCATGTACTTTCGAGACTTTTCCTTTTTTGGAATTGGAATCCATAGACAGCCTAGTTGGGGAGAATCACGACTTGCCACAGCTATTGAGGTTTGGCTAAATTTAGAGGAAATGTAACCAGGCTTAGATGTATGACTCACATTTTTCATTTTTGGTGTGTAGGCTACACATCTTTACAGCTGGAGATAAGAATCACTTTGGGCCTACAGCGATGATTGAAAAATAATAGTTACTAATTGCTGTATAATGTTTTGTTAAAGCCACAGGAGGCCACTGGAGAGCGGCTAAAGAGATGCAGGATGCCAACCCCTGTCCTAAACTGAGATGAGATTTCTCATAGTTTCTCATAAGGCCCCAGAACAACAATTATTCATCTCTTACGACTGAAAAAAATCCAATATAATTATTCCATTATCATGTAACTGCTTCTTGCATTATATACTTGTGCAGCAATCCAAATAAGCCTGGACCAAATATATCATGTCAAAAACGTTAGAGTAAAGAGCAACAGCAGAGATGAAGTTTGTGACGGAAAGAAAGGAACCTGCACTGACTGAACACTATTTGCATAAATAATAGATAAAAAGTAAAGTGTATCCAAATGTGAAAGAGTTCGTGTTTTCCCAACCGTTTTCTAAATTCTAATCTAAATTGTGCTTCCATAAAAGCCCTTATCACTTCAGTATTTATATTGGTTTCATGTAGGTGAAGAGATTACGAGAAATATCAGAGCTCCTGTAAAATTTCACGAGCATTGCTTTTAAAATCCATGTACCTTTCCACAGAGAGACAGCTATTCCAGCCTATGGTGATGAGATTACATCACACTGAACAAACTCATAACATCACACTGATGTGTACTTGTGATCCGGAGATCTATCATCACAGCGTTTTCCAGAAATTCTGGTAAACCCATATTTGTTCAGAGAAAGGTTACAGTTCATCAGTGGGCATAAAGCATGGAGGGATAATTACTGGTGTACACGGAGAGTGAAATGTTTCTTTGTTCGTCTGTATCTCTCGTTACAGCTCAGTGTATCATTATCCAATCAAAGAGGAGACCAACTAAACAAACAGGACAGACCATAATTGACGACTAAGCTGCAAAGTAATCTGTAATTCCATCTGTTCTCCCACCAAAACCAGCGCCATTATTTAAATAAAAGAGCAAATCAGAAATGTGTCAGGTGATTTGTCTTTTTCATTTCCCTGTTCACACATTACGTGATTTACGCTGGCACATCAGGCCGGGCATAAATAAACTGGTTTACACAGAGAGGTTCCCAGCAAAGACTGAAAATAAACACAGAAGGAAGCGCAAACATCAGGACTGAATATTTGATAGATGTTTGTTTTTTCGAAACTTGAATACATTTGGCACTTGCTTTGAAATAATTGAAATCACTTTTTACATCACAGTAATTCTCCAATGATGGCAAAATCAAAATAACAACAATATCCATTATTTGAGAAACATTGTGAGAGGGCTTTGTCCCTGCACATTTGAATTGTTGTTATCTGCTGACACAACAGTCTCAAGTGACTTCCTACAAGTGTACTACAAGAATCTTGAGCCTACTTCGACTGCCGCGACAGAATGGACTCCCCTCCCCTTTAGTTAAAGGCCATTGAGAGCCTCAGCAGCTGGGAGTGTTTGTCTCCTTGTAGTACGCCGGTGAGGGTTAGTTAAATGAGGGTCACAGGTCAGAGGTCAACCATGGCCCTGGTGTTAGAATAGGTTTAACTGACATAGAGCCAACCACCTCAGGCAGTCACCTGTGACACTGATGAACATATCTGGAGATAAATACTTTAAATTTTCAAACAGTGTTTCCTGATGCAGCAACAGTGTGCTTGCAAAACGGTAGCATGCAGATAGGGGAAGGGGAGAAGAATGTCGGCTGAAATAGCAAGCCAGTGGCAGGCTTACACCCACAGACTGCATCCTGTGAGTCAGACTAGCAATATCACTGCTACTAGCTGCCGTTTTCTCTGGAATTCCATGTGTCATGTTAGGTAGTAGGGCGGCACGGTGGTGTAGTGGTTAGCATTGTTGCCTTACAACAAGAGGGTTCCCAGGAGGGAGCCCTTCAGTGCTGAGTTTGCATGTTCTCCCCGTGTCAGCGTGGGTTTTCTCAGGGTACTCCGGCTTCCTCCCACAGTCCAAAGACATGCAGGTTAATTGGTGACTCTAAATTGTCCGTAGGTGTGAATGTGAGTGTGACTGGTTGTCTGTCTCTAATGTGTCAGCCCTGTGATAGTCTCATGTCTCAGTTTTGCACATTCAGTCTACTACTCACTTTCATTACATGTGCAATTTACCACTCCATATTAAGTGCATGCTATCGAAGAAGCAGGTTAAGTTCCCCCCTGCCTTACAAACCATTTACAATCTGAAGTTCTGTCAGTGTCTCAGCAACAGAGATCCACCAATGTTGTTTTAAGATGGAAGTCTGATTCAGATTCTTTTGTGTTGAAGCTGCTGGTTGAAAATATTTTGCACAGTTTTCAATATTTTTAAATATGACCACAGTAGGTATTCATTGTTATTGGTCAGGGTGGAAATGACTCCGAGGCAGAATTTTACATGAAGTATCTACTAACTATTTAAATTGCTCCTGAAACCTGGCACCTCTCAGCCTTCACAAGTGCATTAATATTGGGTGTGCAAAGTCATCTAGTGGGCCAGATTGGACCCTTTGCTGGGCCGGTTCTGGCCCACTGGCCATTTGTTTGACATCCCTGCTTTAAACAATACTTTGACCGCAAGTTGCCTCATGTCTGAATACTGAGAATGTCCATAATTAGATTATCATGGCATTGTTGCAATGTGTTTTCCACCCCTTCATCCTGGATTGTGTGCACTGTAAATTAAAAACCTTTCTGTTTACACATCCAGCTGATACAGAGCAAAAATACCTTCATTTGAAGTTGTGCTTGTGTCCACCTGGCAAGAATCTAGCTTCAACTTTCCCACTCATTTTAACTCTGTTCTTGGTCCTCAGATTTTTTGGCTGCTAAATGCTGCACACTGTTTACTAGCCAGTGGCTAACTTTGTCTGCCTGCCAATTGGTGCTGGGTAGGTAACACCCAGTTACACCCAATTTATCATAACTGTTTTTTTGTTTGTTTTACTGAAAACAGCTGCCTGCTCCAGCCAATAACCCTGTGAGAATAGTGAGAGTGAACCAGAACAGTAAAGCTGCAGTCCAGAAAACCAAAACAATTAGTTCAAAGACGTTATAAATCTCAGTATAGCTGTGGTGAACTGCTGAGTCGGGCAGTCTCTGTGAGTTCATCACGAGGAGTGTCACCTTTCACATACAAGTAGCGGTGCTAATATGACACTGCTGATAGACACTTTAAATTACCATAACACGCCATCTTCACAAGGACTCAGACTGGTGTAAAACTTTCAGCAACCATCTACTAGGTAACTGAGAAAGCCCATGAGGAGGGCGTATGATTGGGGTTAAGTGTTTCCTCTGGTAAGTCAGTGTTTGCTTCTGTAATGTTGCACTGAGCCTCACTAAAAGGCAACCCAAATAATATACACAGCTGCTACAAGTCAGAGCTTTCCTAGGAACAGAAGCCTCTGCTGGAGGCTAATCTCTGATTGCCTAATTATGTTAAGAGCCGATGTAGATGAAATGGTCTGAGAGGTCATTATGCTGGGATACTTCTCACACAGCTACAGGGCAGGGACAGATGGGTTTGTGCTTCTGTGAGAGAAAGTTAAAGAGGGGGCGAGATGAGGTGGCGTAAACAAATTATAATTACGGTATCATAGACTGAAACAAAAGGGAAAGCTAAAATGAAATACAACAGAAAACCCAAACATTTGAGGTGTTACACCTTGTTAGGTGGCAGAAATATGCAAGGAAGGATTCAAGGTGGAAAATGTCTGTCTGTCTTTACTTGGTCTGATAATGTATCAATCCTAAAATCAAAATTATAAATGTCATCAATATAAATAATGTCACAGAATTTTCATCCAGGACCATCGCAACCAAGACCTCGTAACTCTTCATCTCCTTTAAGATTTTCCCCTCATTACTGTCACTAATATCACATGTCACTACATTTCAAAAAGATCATTTGTCTCTTGGGGTGTGATGGTATTTCTCCCGAACCTGCTGTTAGGGAACATTCAGTTTTGTACACAAGTTATTTCTGTCCACTACGCCCTACGATCCAAATGATTACAGTCTCATTAGCCTAATTACAGTCTGCGTCTTAGCTCAGGTTCCACCCAGAAAGCCTCAGCAGTGTCACTTGTTGATTGTTGCAAAACCAGGTTTGGCTAGCCCCTATATGTTTGGTATCGTGAATACAAATTGGATTAGGCAACTGTGTGCCGATATTGTCCAACAGATTCAAGAAATCGCTGGAACAAGCATCCTTCACAAGCCTAATCATCATTGCCTTCTGAAACTGCAACTTCCACGACTAAGTTTGCGCCCCAGAACTACATGTTGAAGGATTAGGAAAGGATTGTGCCCTTGATTAAAAGAAACCAACATGAACCACTGGTATAGGAAACAGGATGCAAACAGTGGTCTTTGATGCAAAGGCAGACACCTTGTTTACCCGACCATCCACACTAAGTGCTTTAAAGGCCGTGACACAGCAAGCTGACGATCGGTCAACGTTGGGCCGTCAGTGAGCGTCTGTCACCCTAGTTGTTGTCCTGCACCGTTCAAGCTAGTGAGACCTCGTCTGCCCTTGTCAGATTTTTTTCATTGCGTGTTGATTTGGCCTTGAAGACTCACTCTGATTGGCAGTTCAGCTCAGTGTATGAGAAAAGAAATGAAAGTGAAGACAGCAAACAAATGGCTACAGTGAGATCAAAACAAACCTGTTATGTTAGGTAAGATTATTTCCTTAGTAGTAAATAGTTAAAGCTACTCTTACCTTTCTTGCATTTTACACAGCACTAAGAAAAAAACTGAACATCCACAACTCCACCTCCCTCCAAAGGCCTACTCCTCCCTCCTCTACACGTAGGCGTTGGCAAGGTAACGTTAGATACATGGAAGAGGAGAGCGAGTAGAAGTGAAGAGGAGTTATATATAACATTACAGCCTATGTCACTTTAGAGGCAAACTAAAAATACCTGTCCAGCAGAAACTCTGCAACCATCTCGTCCCTTTTTAGCTCAGGATAAAGCTGCATCAGTCTTCGCCATCGCTCGAAAGCAGAGCCGATGTTGACCCGAGTTTCGGCTCCTGCAGCATCAAGTTCTCTCTTAGTGTTAGCTTTTTCTGCAATAGGGAAGAGATGTTACGCGAGCGGTTACGTCAGTCGGAGGCCTCCACGTGGAGAAGACAGACAGGATGCTCATCACTGGTCGGAGTTTTCTTAGAACCATATGAGAATGGTACAATTATAAGTTTTTATCACTGGTGGAATTCACTTACATTCTAGTGTGGCATTAGCTTATTAACACCATTTTAACTTAAACAAAGAAAAGCGTAACATTTCCAGAAATTTAAGTGTCGCTTAAAGGGCCACTGTGTAAAATGGGTTGAAAACAGTGACATCAGTGGTCAAATTCTAGATTGCAGGGCTCACTCGCTCACCCCTCCCGTCGGGTAAATGACGGTGGCCTTGTAGGGACAAAAAGCCTTGCGCACGAGTTTTTCAGGAGTAGGTCTATCTAGCGATGAGTTGAATGTTTATTTATAAATCTAAACCATGTTACGATATTGTAATGAATCCCTCACGAGCAGGAGACCAGAGGAGCGTTCGGGAAAAAGGCCAGTTTATTTGAGCACTCCAGAAACTCCGGTAACACTCCAGGGGGTAAAAGATTCGGTCCCAAACTCTGACTCTTCTAGCGTAACAGAGACACTTCATAACTTTACACAAATACTCGTTTACCATACCGAGTGGGGACCCCCTCCCCTCTCTCACAAGGAGTGAAGCTGCGTCTTCTTTTCCTCGCAGATGACGGTTTGGGTTCATTCTCTCCTGTTGCGTGGTAAGTGTGATCAATTCGCAAACTTTATAACTAAAAAAACTTTTCAGTACTCTCTGTCGACGAACTACTAACACTCTTTGCTGTTTCATCCTCCTTCTTCCTTCCTTCCGCTGTCTTTGTTGGTTCATTTATACACGTGAAACGCGTTCTCTGGCTGGCTGGATTGTCCACTCGGTCTGCCGTACATACATGGCGGCGCAAGATGGCGACCTCTCTAAAGCAAGGCCCTTGCTATATATATATATATATATATATATATATATATATATAATTATAATTATAAGGCTACGAAAACCAAACGAATTTTATTTTATAGCGATTATACACTTGTATAAACATATTAATGGGCAGAATATTCAGATTCAAATTCAGACTGACAATAAACCATGCCAAATATTACACACTGGCCCTTTAAGTGGCACAAGTAAATATCATTTGTTTTTTCAACATCAAGTTGTGTTGTCAGTGTGCTGGTTGGCTAACTTCATCATGGCAGTCTTCCTGTTTCCCTTTTTAAATGAAAAATACAGACTACTGCCACCTGCTGCCAGAGGGAGTTATTTCCTCTCATGCAGGCACAGAACGTACGTGCTAGTTGGCCGTTGTCTGCAGTCTTTGTGTGTTCATGTGCAATTTTTTTGGCTGTGACACAGGCAACATAAAGCGACGCAACAGTCGGTCTTTGTCACCAGTTCTTTGATGTCGGTTTGGTGTGCCTGGGCCAAAACTATCGCCAGACAACAATGTCAATGCCAATTAGTAATCTATAGACCTTTTTAAACTTTTTAAACTCTAAATGGGTGCCTTTGTATTTCCTGTTGGCATGCTTTGCAGTTTATGTGAGTGACATCAGCTGACAGGAAGTAAACATGGATCCAAGCTGTTGCCTAGCAATGCAAATGCAGTGCAATGGTGTAAAGGTTCAGCGAAGTTAGGAAAAGATTGTGTCTATGGTTAATAAAGTGCAAATTTTAAAGCCAGACATGCCCATCACCACCCTGACTTCCACACCTGCACTTTCCTCTTCAACTAAATACTGTAAAGGACACACTTTTCTTGCTTTCTTCTTTGCTCAATGTTACCATTGAGCTTAAACTGTGAGGTACGTTTCATCCAAGAAAGTCTTGTCATTGAAATGTCCCCATTTTCTTATTGAGGAAAAAAAATGTTTGTTTTACTCATGGGTTAGATTTTGGGTATGAAAAGCAAAGATTGACAGTGCACCTGTGGGCTGCCAATGAAGGAGTGACCCTGAAAAAGAGAGGGGGAGTGGCTGCCCGAGAGGTTCCTCAGCTCTGCAAACCACTTCAGTTCTCACTTGAGTGCCTCTCTTTGGGCCTTAACCCACACGGACCCCCACCTAACCGCTTCAGATTGAAATTCCTCCACTCGGCAAGACCCTGTGCTCCCCTCCTCCCCCAGCGCTCGGCACACACCAAGGGGCATTCAAAACGCATTAACACCAAATCAATGGGAAACAGTGAAAAAAGCAAAAAAAAGAAAGAGAAAAATCTCCTTAGCAACATAATCTAGACGGCCTGACGAGAGGAGCAGTGAAAAGAAAAGAAAAAGAGAGGGGCGGTGGTGCCGTTTAGGGAGGGAAGAAGAATTGGACACAAAGCCTGGGCACACAGACAGCGACAAAATTGAAAATTAACACAGAAGAAACTGTTCCTTTTTTCATGGGAGCACAATCAGCTACATTAAACCGGAGCCAGGCCCCTCCTCCTCGCCTGGCCTTCCCTCGCCTGTGGACAGAAGCTCCAACAGGACTTTGCCCTGTTTCAGAGAACTATGGAAGGTAGTTACCAAAGACAAATGTTGGCTACATGCTACCACCAAACATGTTTTAAGTTGCACTTAAATTTATTCTCATAAGACATCTCTTAACGAGAAGAACTTGCATTTCTTTTTTAATCACATTTCCTTTTCAATGCATGACCATCAATACTTCTGCCTTAAAACCTTTATGCATTTATCTTAAAGGTCCCATATTATGCTCACCTTCAGGTTCAAATTTGAATTTTGGGTTTCCACAAGAACATGTTTACATACTTAAACGTTAAAAAAAACATGTTTTTTCCTGCCTTAATACACCTGTATTCACCCTGGATCTGAAACGCTCCATTTTAGCGCCTGTCTCTTTAAGCTTGTCTCCTGAAAAAAAACAGTCTGCTCTGATTTGTCAGTGTTTCTGGGTCTTAGACATTTACACTTTCAGCCTCTTTGCACCGTGTTTGCAGGCAAGGGAATGACTATAACTGTAGGTGCAGTTTCTACCTTTATAGACCAATTCACAAAGTTTATTTACAATAACTTGCAAGTGGAAATCTTTGTGTCACGTACATAAAAATCAAACAGCGCTGAGCAAGAATATTTTTACTGCTTTAAATTGCCGTCAGACAGGCTTTTCCATCGGGGAACTGAAGCCGTTCTATCAAAGCCACCAGACTCCACTGACAAAAACAGTAATTTTTCTTAGCAGGACATTGAGTTGCTGTTCTACTGCTGCCTTCATTGGTTAGTGTGTATGGTTAAGCAGAGCAAATATTCATTTAGCGAACACTTACTGTAGCTATGTTTCCATCCAAAAGTGATTTGAATCATTGGGAAATGTGCATTAAAAGAAATACGAATCCTGTGTGTTTCCATTAAATGTACGGACTTTGGTGAAAACTATGAACTCGCGCGAGTTTTCCACAGAACCGGAAACAAAACAAGTCTCGCATTCTTCTTCTACGTTTTCTGGCGGTTGGCAACCAGCTTGTAAATGCATTACCGCCTTCCCAACCCGGAGTGTGGATATCACCATGGAGAGAGGTGCGCTATGTCAGACTTAATTCGAACATAACTGTTTCCATCCCTCGTTTTACGAATCAACATTTTTTCAAATCAACCAAAACCCGGCTAAAGCGAGCGTATTTTAGTTTGTGCTAATCAGGGGAATTTAATTCAAATTTTGGCGTTTCCATCATAATTTTCCAATGCGATACTTCTAGATGTGTATCTAAACAGGCTGATGGAAACATGGCTACTGATATTGGGGTTTTTTTTTTTTAGGTGTCCACAATATGTTTTGCTGCGGCCCCTGTCTGCAGAAATACATTGCGTAGCTTCCATGCAGGTAGATTTAATATACCAAAGATGACAGCAAAGCAGTAAAGTACATAAAATAAGCACAGCAGAAACTACTTCCTGTTAGCTGATGTCAGTCAGATAACACTGCAAAACCTTCCAACAGGAAATACAAAGGAACTCATTTAGAATGTTTATGCTGTACAGTTTTAATCGGTCTGTATAATGTAGTTGTAACATCACAACTTCTTGGAAGTCCTGACAGCTCTTCTAAAGGTGGTTTCCGTAAATGGACGTGTGCATTGCTCTGTGCACTGAGCGTTTTGATACTTTCACAGAATTTATATATCACCTATACCTGCTTTATATTTAAAAAAAAAAAAAGAAATAGAAATCCGACTGTTTACAGTATGGAATTTTAAAATATGGCTGCAGTTCTTTTCTAAAAATGACTGCAAACGCAATTTCAAAGAGATTTTAAAGATGAGACCCTTCATGTGTATCCTATAAATGGTGTGTGTTTACAGACCTTATCTGCATGTTCACAAACACTTGGGGATTTAAGTTGTCTCGTCTAGCCTTTAGACAAACACTTGGTCTGGCTTAATGAACTCAGGCTCTGCGTCTGTGGCAGGACAATGCAAAAGTCCCCGAGAGAGACCGTCAGTCTGACTGTGTGTACTGAGAGACGAGAGATTAGACGGTGAACTCATTCTGACGCAACAAAAATAACAACACAAAAAAGTTATGGTATTTATATTAGGAAAAGACTTGTTCTGCTGCTGAGAGGAGGCAAATACACTTTTAACACTTACCTGCCAGAATTAATATGTTGTGTTAATTTGTGTGTATTGGAGGGCAATTAGCATTGAGCAGGAACTCTGGCCACCAGCAGCCCTGTAAATGACCTCTGACCTCCACTACATGATCAGCCCATTGAGAGGAGGGCCTGCTTTAATTAGGAGGTCATTAAGAGCCAACCTCAACCCACCATGGGACCACATAAAGCCAGCACTCACTCCCACCTGCAATCCCAAAATCTGCAGAGACTTTCATTCAAACAAAGCTGACTTCTCAAAACTGCACATCTAGTTGTATTCATTTAAATTTCAGTTATTTTTAAGCATGAAACTAGTGTTAAATTGTTAGTCTGGGAGCTATTTTTCTCAGTTGAAGAATAAAAACATTATATTTGAGTGATATAGGTCAAAATAAAGTAACAAAACAAAGCCAAAAATCAAGTTTCCCTTCTCTACATTTTATCACTTCTGGGAGCAACATATTTGAGGCTGAACAGTGAAAATAAGGTTACACTCTGGCCATGCTTCACAGAATGAAATATAGAGGAAATGAAAATTTAAAAGGGGATGAAAAGTGGGTGAGCGGCAGAAAGCTGAAGAGTCTAAAGAGGCGAAACAACAAAGTCAGATAGAGTATAAAGGTGGAGAAAATAGATGACAAGGGAAAGAGTGATTCCAGAGCCCTTTTATTCAAGCCTCTGATTTCACACTCGCACAAAGAGCTTTGGGGACGTTTCATCCTTTTCACATTTCTTCTGCATTTAGTCAGTGTTATTCTGCAGTGCAGTGTCTCCTATATGGGAGAGGGAGCGCTGCCCGGAGAGGAGTCAGCTCCATTCACAGCTTTATAAATCACCTCAGCATGCGCAGACCGTGGCCAATCGGCCAATTACGCCCCCCTGACACACCGGGGCTGATAAAGAAGGCCCAGGACAATAGGATCACAGGCCAGATAAACGACCCTTTAATGAAGTCGCCCACAAAACAGGCCAAAACCGCGCGCCCCACTTACGTATTCCATCATGCCGTTGCCCTCACATTTCCTCTTGCTCAGCCGCCACGGCAGGCACAGCTGGGGAGAGGGAGACACAGAGAAAGAGAGGCAGAGTGAGAGAAAAAGGAGAGAAAAATGACTCTGTGCTCTGACACTGCTAAGCCCCCCACCCAAGGCCCCTTTCAGACTTTTGGCCGAACAAAAGCATCTGTTGCCATACTGTGCCGCTCAGACCCCCCTTAACACACACACATACTCAAGTCGGGTAAGGAGCCTCGCAGGAGCTAAAAAAGGCAGCACTGGGCCGTATGCAGCTGAGGCTGCTCACCTTGTGGCACAACCTATTGTGTGCCCCATTCCAGGAGCTTCTCCATCCATCTTTGTGTCTCGGGGACAAATAGAGAAAAAGAGAGAGAGAGAGAGAGAGGGAGAAACTTTGTATGACAGAGTGAGAGAGAGGGGCACAAGACTGCAGCTGCAGGATGAATAGGGGAGGGAATGAAGGGATGAGGTGGGAGTGAGAGAGAGAGAAGGGGGCAGCTGCAGGGTGGTCCCACCCCTCCGTCCCTCCACCTCTAGAGTGTTGTTTGGCTCCTCTTAGGATTCAGAACACAAACAACTTCATGCTACGTGCTGCAAGAGCACACAGTTTCTGTAACACCACGGACAGCACAGACAGAGGTGAGAGAGTGTGCACAGAGAAGGGTAAAGGTGTATACATCCAGGTTTCACATATAAACCATCAGGGCTGGAGAAGAAAAGATGTTCAGATATTAAAATCTAGTTTCCCACTTGCTATCTATCAGTCGTTGTTTTGGTGTGTGGTGTCGAGTGTTGGCAATATAGACCATAGAGATGTCTGCCTTCTCTCAAATATAATGGAACTAGATGGCACTCGCAACTACATGGCGCCCAGAACCGGCCCACCAAAGGGTGAAATCCAGCCCACCAAAAGACTAGACTACGAGGTGCCAGGTTTCAAGAGCAAGTTCAACAATGTGTTGCCCACTTCTTGTAAAATGCTGCCTCAGAGGCTTTTCCACCCTGACCAGGATACAGTTCTCTGATATAACAGTGAATAAACACTGTGACCATGTTTAAAGATATTGAACATTGTGCAAATATTGTCACTCAGCAGCTTCAGTTCAAAGGAATCTGTATCAGACTGTATCACACCTGTATCAGGACATGTACGGATACAGGCACAAGTAATGACAGCGAGAAGTAGACTCGCTGAATATCGAAAAAACTCGAAATCGGTTTTGTAAAATGGTGAACGTCTCCAGAATGTACTTGTATTTTTTTACACAAAAAAGGGAAAATATTGGAGTTGATGTTACTCTATTGGTCCGGCCCATCTGAGATCAAATTGGGCTGTATGTGGCTCATGAACTAAAATGAGTTTGGCACCCCTGCTTTAGATAATCAACAGATCTCGTTATAAGCAGTTACATGTAGGAATATTCTACCCAACTACACCCACCAACTGTATCACCACGCAGAAGGAATTGTGCATCGACTGCTAGCTCACGCTCGCTCAGTAGCTCATAGCTCACCCGAGGGGATGCCATTAACGTGTGCATCTTGTGCGGTCACAACCACGAGCCTCTTGCTCATGAGTAGATGCACGCCTCCTTCTTCATGGTGATACAGTTGGCGAGTGTAGCTTGGTAAATGGTTCTTGCATGAAACTGCTCACAACAAGGTCTGTGGATTATCTTGAGTAACTGGGTCATGACTTCTGGGAAGAGGAGACATCACTGTTGAGTTTATTTTTTTGGTACTTTGAGCACCACAAGCAGAGTGCCATCTCGTTTCATTATACTGGAGAGAAGACAGACATCTCTACGGCCGATATCTGCAACACTCGGCAACTCACACCGAAACAATCCAGACAGAACGTGGAATTTTGATTTTGGGGTGAACTGTTCCTTTAAGCAACTTTAAGATGGTTAATTATTACACTTTGTTTGACAGAGTCCTTTACTGTATATTCTGTATCAATACTCTTCAATGAAGATATGAGATTTTTACACTGAGTGAAATATTCAAACCACAGACTGTTTGCAAAGCTTGATCGCATCAGGTGAAAATATTATTTGGCATCTTTGGAAACTTTGCGATCTCCACTAAAACTTAAAATAAAGCTGTGTGTGTTTCAGTAATGTTTGTCTAAATGACATGAGTTTGTATGGCAGGTAGTAATGAAATACAATCACTTAAGTACTGTACCTCAACACAGTTTTTGAGTATCTGTATTTTACTTGAGTATAGTTATTTTTTTAAACTTATAACTCTGACTCCACCACATTTAAAAGACAAATATTGTACATTTGACTCTACATTTCTATGAAGGATCTCATTACTTGTTACATGTGCTTTGATTTTTTTTTTCTTTTCTAAAATGCATAAGTCCATAAACTGATCATGCAGTTCTGCGTGTGGTCTGTTTGACAAAGCGGTGTTCCCGTACCTCTACCTTGTGCGTGTGCTACTCAGATTGAGCAGCTCATCGGCAGAGACAGGTAGACAGGCTATAAGCTCAGCTACAGCAGCAGATAGAGATGAAGATTTCCCCTTTTCCTTTCTACAAGCAAGTCGGTACATGAGTCTAACACAAGAGTCCTTGGATCCTACAATCATGACAGTTAAGGTATATTAATTTAACTGTATACTAATTTTTGAGGATGTAGTTTGTGGATAGGGATGGGAGGAAGATTGCAAAAAAAAAAAAAAAAAAAAAAAAAAACATTAAATTGATTGAGGTAAATTTCCGATATCGGGATAGTTGTGAATAACAAGTCCAGCAGCACTCAGAGACTGTTGGGCAACCAACTACAAAAGAGACTCTGCAAAAGCAGGCTGAATACCCAGCACCCTTAAAGAAAATGCAGGAGATCTCAATCAAGCATTGGAACATGTCGTTTTGACAGACAGAAGAAACACCTGGTGTTTTAAGAACATTTGTTTGTTTTTCATGAAAAAGGATGCTCACTAAAAAGTGGTGTATCCTCTCTGTCATGCAATAAAAATATTTGTTTGACAAAATGTAAGGTAAAGTGATTCCACTGTGTTCTAGGAGAAGAAATACTTTATCAATCCAGCAGGGGAATTTTTTGTCTTCACTCTGTTGTAATACACACACATGAACAAACAGGACCTATACATGCATTAAGTGGAGACGTCAGAGTGAGGGGGGCTGCCCATGGACAGGCGCCCTGATCAGTTGGGGGTTCGGTGCCTTGCTCAAGGGCGCCTCGGTAGTGCCCAGAAGGCGAGCTGGCACCTGTCCAGCTACCAGTCCGTGCTCCATATTTGGTCCAGATGGGGACTTGAGCCGGCGACCCTCCAGTTCACAACCCCCGCATTTTGCCATTTTAGGAGTTTTAGTCATACTTTGATGATAACGGAGATATTATCCATCCATCCAGTATCTGTAACAGCTTTTCCTGTGAGAGGAGGGGTAAACCTTGGACAGGTCACCAGACTATCACTAGGCTTGGAATAATATAGTAAATTGCAATTATTTAGGCTGAGATAATTATGACGTGACATTGTCATATCTTCCCATGCTTCACATTTGTGGTGCTGTTGAACTGCATTGCATTAGACTAAGATGCACCTCTGTTATTTAATTCATCTTTGATTATATATATGGGAAGGACAAATACCAAAACACTATGCAGTTCATCAAAAATGGCCATACAGTTAAATTATTATTTCTCTAAAATAGTTTCAATAAAAACAGAAGATTATAAGCTTAATGAAGGTGGGATTTTTGTTGAAGGAATGGTGTATTAGACTGCATTAGTGTTAGCAAGGTGTACCTACTAAACTGGCAAGTGAAGAGTTTTGCTACTGCTGTTCTTTTTTAGCTTATTGTTTTGGATCTGATCATGGTCAGACTTGGTACGGGAGCACAGAATCCTTAGCTGGTACCTTTTTTTCCCCATTCATTTAATTTTCACAAAACGTTTTTGCTCAATGAAGCCCCTGACCTCCAAACTTTGTGGTTTAGAAATTTTCTGAAAAAAAAAAAAGAAGAATAAAGGGAGAATTTTGTTCACATTTAGAAAAACAAAACAAAACAAAAAAACATATAAAAACCATCAGATTGGGGTGTCAGTGGCGTAGTGGATAGTGTTGGCGCCCCACGTATAGAGGTGGTGCCTCGCTGCAGCAGTTGCGAGTTCGACTCCGGCTTGCAACCCTTTGCTGCATGTCGTCCCCCCACTCTCTCTTCCCCATTTCTCACACTGTCCTGTCCATTAAAGGCAAAATGGCCAAAAAAAAAAAATCTTTTAAAAAATAAATAAATAAATAAATCATCGGATTACCTGAAAATACATTTTAACAAAGCAGAAGATAGAGTTGTTCTTAACTAATGGCACTTTGGATATAAAAGTTTTTCACAGGGCAGCAATGAAAAGCTGGACACAAAACATTTTTAGTTACAGTAAACATTTTTTTTTTTATAATTCTGTGTTCAGAATTCAAATGGGGCATTGTGTTCTTGTTTTCGAAGCCAATAATATGACGGAGTTCTTGCAGTTGGAATAAGCTGATGATTATCGCAGCTGCAGGTGCAGAGAGAGTGTCACCAAGTTCAAATCCCTCCGCCCATCCCTCCCCTCAGCCTCAGCGGTCGCCCCTCTGGAGGAGAGTCACGGTGTCCAGCGGTCGCCCTCTCTGTCATCGAACACCACGGGCCGAACCTCCAGCCTCCACACCCCAAACCACTTCTTTGTACTTTGTATATGTAACCTTGCTCCTGCAGAAAACTTATTATGGATTAAACAAAAATACTCTTTTATTAGCAGATACTTCTTTGTGACAAAGTACCTTTGTCTGAAATCCTCACGAGGCTTAAAGCCTTTTTTGAGAAGATCCTCCACTGAGGTCTGTGTGTTTTTCTGATTTATATGTAGATCAGGTCTCATCCAAAGATGCTCCTACAGTATCCTCACTGTAGAGATATCTATTCTCCGTCCATACAAACATCTCTCACTCACACTTAAAACAAATTTACTCTTTTGGGCATTGTCATGCTTCAGAATGAGACTTTATAAGAGTGTGTTTAGCATTCAGGTTTGGTCATTCATTCCCCCGTCTCCGCCAAGAAATCTTTGTTTGGCCGCTCCTCTTCAAACCTTGGAGTGTCAGGAGGGGCGGGGGGATCGATTTGATTCTAATCGGACCATGAAAAGAACATGATCTAACTACTTTCAGACCAGAGTATATTTAGGCCCACTCCTCTTTACACTCTCCCTCTCTCTAACCACCCCCCACACTTTAGTGCAGGCACAATGAAGCTGGCCAATTTGAAAAGCTTTGAATGTCTCGTCAATGACTTTGTGAATACAGGGGAGAGAGATTTGGAGAGGAGGAAAGGGACAGAGGGAGTGAGGAAAGCAGCAAAAAAAGAGGGGGAAATGGAGGAAAAAAAGGCCAGGGAGCAGACATAAAAATTCCAAGAGTTGTTTAAGCGTGGGTGGGTTCATTTGCATGACAGCGCCATGTGAATAAGACTGACCTCTTGGACCGCCCCAGTGCTAGGCCGAGCTGCAGCCTGACGTGCAGGCTTTGACCCAGCTCATTGACTCTGAATGGATACTCTGTCAAAGGGAGGGACCTTGCAGCTCTTAGCCGGACAGGCATCTGCAGACCTCCTGTTTGACACCCAGCTACCTCTATTACCATCCCTACTTCTATCACAGGGTGCCGTGCACACACACACACACACACAGATACACAGACACATTTACCAAACCATTAGGCAGATCTCCAAAACTCTCTTATCGCCGACCCCCAGGCCTGCAAGAAGAATCCCATTCAGCGTGGAGATGTGAATACGGAGAAGTAAACATCCATAGAAACAGTTAAAGCATTTGCAAAGACCTTTCTTTACTTCTCCAGAGCAAACACACACACACACACACACACACACACACACACACACACACACACACACAGACATGACAGGTGCAGCAAAGCCCTTGCACGTGCAGGCCCATCAACACGCTTCACTTGATAGCTCTATGATTTACTGCAACAGGCAGGTGAGAGGACATAGAGTGGACGAGGGGGGCGTCGGAGCGATGTAGTCTGCATACAAATCTTAGTAACTGCCCCGGACTCCCCCTGCCCCCCCGCTTCAACCCCCATACAAAGTTGTGACTCTGTCCAAACACAAAGCTCAGACAGCTTACAAACACTCTATCCATTTATCTGGCTGGCACAGAGCTGGGATGATGCAGACAGCAGCTCCTGGCCCTGACCTCCACTGTCTAGATACGGTGAAAGGGAAGCCCGCTGCACTTTGAAATGCAAACAGAGTGGAGCAAAACACTTGTTAAATTTCTATAAATTAACTTACTCTCAAAGAAAAAAAGACCGGGATCCTGCAATGAGTGGCTTGTTATGGAGCAGATTTTTTCCTGGAAATTCACTTTACAAACATCTAAGTATGTGTGCTTATATATAAAGTGAGTCTAAATCACCGTCATCATCTTTCTTCCAGCACCCAAATCATCTCCATCCCAGCACCTTTATGTACAAATTACATTTCAAAAGCTTGTTTCATGACGTGCAGTTTACAGAGGCAACTCAGCGTGTATTGTTTTAATCATGCCAGGCATGTTATTTTGGTCTCAGCTCTCCAGGTGAGAAGCACTGCAACACAGCTGCATCTTACCTCACGACATGAAAAGGCTGCATGATGTTTATTATGGAACAGGCTGTGCAGGTGGTTCAGGTGAACAAGCCCTTCAGTCATGCGGATACAGTATCTATTAAATTGGTATTGTAAATAACTAAATACGGACTTTCTCATTACTGATTTCTTATAATTATTACTATGACTAATTTTATTTGTTTATTTTTTGTGCATTTTTTAAATAAAACAATATCATATCATCAACATATCTTTGCAACATATTAAAATGTTTTTTATAATGTATCAGGGTGGAGCAAATACAGTCTGGATATATGGGTAATAGTGTAGAAGATTAAATTTAAGGTTGGAAAGACACTTAACTTTGATACTGAGATCTTTAACTTAATGACATTTATGATTATGATTACAAGTGAAAGTCCTGTAATCAAAGTTTTACTTGAGTGAAGTTTTATCAAAAAAATATATTTTAAGTAATAAAAGTAAAAGTTGTAATTACACCGAGTGGCGTCTTTCTTTATATTATATTTATCATATATGTAATTTTAATATTATTACTGTTGCGTTCATGTGTTCTTCTACGTTTAAAGGAGTTTTTAACCAATTTTAATTTTTTGGTAGTTTTATCTAAAGCAATGTATCATATCTGCTCATATATTGTTCATATATTTTGGATGAAGTTTTTAAATCTGAAGAGGAACAAGCAGTGAGATAAATGTAGTAAAGTAGAATTATTAAGTAGCATATCATTAAACATTTTAAGTGAAGCAGAAGTGCCTCAAAACTGTGTCAGTACAGTACTGGTGTAAATATACTTATAGCAGTTAAACTTCACAGTTGGAAATGTGGACAATGATAGAATCTATTCACTTTTAATCAGGGGCGTAAATAGAGACAGTGCAGACAGTGCGGTTGCACTGGGGCCCGTGAGGTGGGGGGCTCATGGAGAGACAGTGAGCCCTTCGACAACAATGTGTTGAGTGGAGAGCGGGCCCTTATGAGTCACTGCCACCTTGAAAATATGCCTGTGTTCAAAGAAGAACTCATTAAATTATAAAGAGTGTCATTTGCTATATATGCCCTTGAAAAAGGGAAACCCATCTCTGTCATGTTTATTTATTTATTTATTTATTGGTAAAAAGGCAGTAGCATCTATCACAAAATGATATGCTTATTCTATAACTACAAATTAACAATAAAAAATGTTACATTAAATTAATGGTTTCTTATTTTCTGTGGTATTTTTTGTTATATACATCTATGCAATGGTGATTGTTGGGTGATACATATGTTAATGTTATCCAATGTCAAGTCTCTGATCATGTGACAAGACGATATGTGCATGGCAGCGTGCACTGGGGCCCATCATAACTACCTTACACACTGCTTTTAATGTTGGTTTAATATACAGTGCGTTTTAATTTTAGCTGCAGTGTGCACCAATCAGAAATTTAAAATGCATTTATTTCATATATTTTGAAGAGTTTGTTTTCAACATCACACTGTATTTCACTGCTCTTCATTTTCTGGAGCATGACAACATTTTTGACTCGTCAGTAGTTAAAGCACAGGTGTTACTATCAACATCAACAATGGCTCTGTTCTGTTCAAGTGTCCCAGTGAGACATGACTGTGTGACAGTGAGCTGGCATGTGCAGTGCCAGGTCCCTGAAAGACTGAGGCAGCTAAGTGGAATTCAGCCACCAGTTATTTCGACAAACTGTGACATGTTGAAATGTCTTCTGTTATAAAAAGACTTATATTATGTATTCTGCTTTAGGTGTATGATTATATCACATTAATAAAAAAGCAATATTTAATTAGTACATCAGTGTAGATTTAATTAGATTGTTTTATTATTATAGTAGAAGACTGTAGGTGCGTAAGTAAGACAGTAAGTAAATTAAAAATGGTCGAAAAAAAACAAACAACTTTTCAGAGAAATTATCAGACTGTTTGTTAACCCGGGTCGAATTTAGGTTTCATGCTTAAAACACCAGTTTAATTTGTTCAATTTTATTTATTTATAGATTTATTCATTATTTATTTTTGTTTTTTAATAGATTTATCTTCCTTCATTCAAAGATCACAGAGGTCTGTGTAAAAATCTGACGTGTGGTGAGAGTGAAAAAGGGAAGCTGCCTCTGAGTACAGCACAGCATTTGGAGGATTTTTTTTTTAAGATACTTGATATTACTGATACTATAGCTTGTTAAACAGACTTATTCAGCATGTTGTTTGAAATGTTGACAATTCAAAACAGCTTAAAATGGGATCACAGCATTCTCGAATTTTTCACATTTAAGGCGAGTTACAGGAATCGTAAAACAATATCGCACAAACAAAACAAAGCAGAGCTCGGGGCTGTGTTCCTATGGAGGGCAGCTCTGTGCTCTGTGACTCACTGAGCTGGAGGCTGGATGCAGCTGCCCACCAAACTCCAGCCAGTTCATGTGATGCCCCAAACTGCCTGTGGCACAATTAGCTGCCTGTTGTGTAATAAGCTCCACCGGGCTTAAAACACTTTATGAGTTTCTCTGCTATTAAACCTTGTGATGCCCTCGATAGATGCCTACTGTTGTGTGGATGCAAGAGAAGAACAGAAAAGAAAACCTGCCACAACACAGCGGACTGTGTGTAGACTCACAGTTTGTGAGGAAGAATTAGATATGAAATCACGTCTTCATCTTTTTTCATGAGTAATTGATTCAAGTTAAATCCTTCATGATCAGACAGTTACTTTTACTTTGAAATTATTTTGTCTCATATACTCTTAAATAAGATCTTCAACACAGGAAGCAAACCTGATACAGTAGCTGACAAGTGTGCAGGTGAACATTTCCTCCTCCAGGTTTTGAAAGCTTTAATCTACATGTGAGAATTACAAAGACAGTAAATGAGTCTGTGGCTGCCTGCTGCCTATTAACATATATAAATCTGATAATCCTCTCATAAAAAGAATCACATGCGCTGGCGGGAAGGAACACATTCGGGACTGTGTAAAATATGAGGAGGATTTCAGTTACAATGGCTTATGTTTTTGCGGGACAGCGGAATGAATATAAATGAACAGTGAAATGCCAACAGCTGCAAGAAGATGAAGACATAAACAGAGGAAAGAAAATCAGATCGATGTTTTCCTCATTGCCCAAATGAGCTGAATAAGTCAGAGCCTCAGAGCGCGGCTGGATCCTGACAGCTTGCTCTCAACCGTCCTTTAAACTTTTGCATATCTTCCAATAAATCACACTATATTCATAATAATAGATAGGAAAATGCAGCCATCATCTCAATTAAGGAACGTGAAAGCTTTCCCATTTGTTTGAAAGCCTCTATTTGACCTCAAACAAGGGGAAATCAGGAGGAGCTTAGAGACAGGCTGCCTCAGAGACGCTAACAGGCAACAGTGAAAATCAACATAATGACAAACTCTACGCAACATGACACTTTTCCAAATCAATATTACATCTGAAGAGAGTGCACATAGAAAGATAAATCAGGAATATGATTTATCTAACACTAAAGTCCTTGATCTGTCTTCTTTGGCTAAATATAGCATGGGGAACAGCAGCACAGCAAAGAGCATGCTAATTAAAATTTAAAAAGCTGCAGGTTCATAAATGTATCTGCGACATGCTAATTGGATTAAAAGATGTAATTCAGTTGAAGTTATTATTTGAAAAGTTCAAACATCCCCTCAGAGAGAAAAAAAAACTGATTGACAGGTATGAGGTGCCGATAACATGCGGATAAAACGTTTTGGTTTGTTTGCTTCTTCACAGTCTGATAAACAGAGGACAGAGAGATCGCAGCCCACGTCTATTCACGGTCTCGGCTGGCGACAAAAGACGCAGCTCGGACACACATTCCAGCCTGCTTCCGCTCCAGCACACAAGCTCAATCCAGGGATTTCCCCTTTCAAAGGGAGAAAAAGGGCTACAATATCACCTCCTTTAGATAGATGGAGACTGGTCGGGGAAACCGGGTGGAGGGACTCCTGTCGTTCACGTCTTTGAAACATTTCCTGATTTAGGTTTTAGGGGAAGTCAGGATCTCGCCAAGAGGAGGAGGGGCGAGAACCTGTCAGGTTTGGTGGAGGCTGTTGGATGTGATTGGTCTCCATCTAAACCCAAAGCTGTTTTAATTTGTTGATTTGGGTAGAAATTGTCTGTGTCAATGAGCATGTTTGTACAAAAACAGGTCACATCCACCCATTTGTTGAGACAAAAAAGATCTCCATAAAAAGGAGCATTTCACAGCACTATTTCACAAATAATTTCTGTCCACACTGACACGCCTTAAAACGCATGTCACATACCTACCTCAACTGTGCTGAACAGCAATCAAGCACTTATATTTATTGCTAAATTGCACAACTGTCTCTGAGGTGGAACTGTTACTGCAAGTCTCGAGTATAAGGCAGTCAAGGTGATGGAAAACAGATTGAGAGCCACTGCAAAACAAATACAGACACTTATTAGGGATCTGACACACCAAGCCAACAGTCAGCTGTCGGTCAAAGTTACGCCATCGATTAGCATCTGCCACCCTAGTTTTTGTGGTGCGTTCCACACCAACTTTTTTTACGGCTGATTCACCATGTTGAATCAGTGTCGGAGCTAGCATAAACCATCGGTGAATGAAATCACTTTGATTGGCAGTTCAGCTCAGCACATGAGAGGAGAAACAGAAGTGAGGAGAGGCGAATGAGATCAAAACAAACTTGTCTTATTAGGCAAGTTTTTTTTAGCCAAATAAGCTCTTAAGCAGGAACACCGAGCTCTTAGCACATGGCAAATATAATTTGTTCTTTCAACACTGGGCTGTGTCGTTACTGTGCTAACTGACTAACTACCATTTTGAATCCGTCTGTCTTTGGGTTTCTCCTTTTGAAGCATGAGTGCAAACTACCGCCACCTGCTGGTAAGGAAAATGATTTCCTCTCATACAGGTGCAGAATGTTGGTGTTGGCTGTAATCTTTGTAATGTGTTCAGTGCAACTTTTTGCCTAGATACAGGTGATGTGAAGCAACGCAACAGTTGGCCATGGCCGCCACTAGTTCTTTGATGTTGGCTTGGTGTGTCTGAGTCTTTAGAGAGGTACTGGAAGTGTTATCCATCACCGGCGGAAGCCATTACAATGGGCAAGAAGTGCCCTCACAAGAAGTACAGAAGGATAAAATCTCAAAAGGTACGTAGGCCTAGCTATAATGTTTTAGTTTGGTAGGTCATGAGCAAATGAGAGTGCCTGTCAAAGCCAATCACTACCAGAAATAAAAACTAGAATGTGCACTACAGAGTAACCAACAGTGGAAGAGCTTCCCAATACACGAGTATAAGGTGGTCAAAGTGGCAGAAAACGGATCTGGAGTCGCTGCAAAGCAAATACAGCAACATATCGGACTCATTTGGCTATTTATAAAGCAAAACAAACAATATAACTACTCATTCTTATTTCATTTATAACGCTACAACCATTTCATTTTATATTGTATATATTTCAGATTGTCTACTTTAATATTTTATTATTTATTTTTATTTTATTGTCTACTTTAATATTTTATTTTATTCTAATGTCTACTTAATATTTTATTTTATTTTATTTTATTCTAATGTCTACTTAATATTTTATTTTATTTTATTCTAATGTCTACTTAATATTTTATTTTATTTTATTTTATTCTAATGTCTACTTAATATTTTTATTTTATTTTATTTTATTCTAATGTCTACTTAATATTTTATTTTATTTTATTCTAATGTCTACTTAATATTTTATTTTATTTTATTCTAATGTCTACTTAATATTTTTATTTTATTTTATTTTATTCTAATGTCTACTTAATATTTTATTTTATTTTATTTTATTCTAATGTCTACTTAATATTTTATTTTATTCTAATGTCTACTTAATATTTTATTTTATTTATTTCATTGTCTGTTTTAGTATTTTATTTATATCTTCATCTTTATCTCTTGTTTCCATTCATGCTGTATTTCTATTTCTACTTTGCACGGAGCATTGGAACAAAAACAATTTCCCCCCGTGGATTAATAAAGTAGAAGCCATGGCAATGGGAAAAGAGTACCTTTTTTTTTTAATATTTTTTTGGGCTTTTGCCTTTAATTGACAGGAGAGTGAGGTGGGGAGTGAGAGAGGAGTGGGGGACGACATGCAATCAGAGCCATTCGACTGCTGCAGCTGCAGCCCGACTGCTGTACCTCTGTATCAGAGCGCCGGCACTATCCACTCGCCAGTACAGCCTCAAGAGTACCCATTTTAAGAGCAAAATCACTAAAGGTATGTTGACCTTGCTATAATGTTTTAGCTTGTTGCATTGTGACTGATAAAACCCACTTGGGAAGCAAAGTTGGGTGTCCGTGTCATCGTTCTCTAAACTAAAATACAACTCCAGAGTTTTAATTAAAATGGGGTCAGCAGCATTTTCAAAGGTCTCAGTTTGAGGGGAACCAAAACACCAAAGACGTATGGAGGCTAGGCATAAACGTAGTAGTTACGTGATTTAAAACAAAACCGTATTAGCGTGAGTTGTTCCAATACCAGTACTGGCAATGCCTCCGATACTGCCTAAAATGCTGGATCAGGTATCGGCGGGTTCACAAGTTGCACTGTGCAACACTGGCGACTACTCTTTAAGATCGGCGAAGAGGAACTGATTTCCTGTAAGAGTAACATTAGCCATAACAAAATGTCAAATTAAATTATGAAAGAAAGCTTAATGGTGTTAACTCTGTTTGTATTTGCTGATGTTTTACAAAGGGTTTAACCTGAGTCATGCCTTACAGCAACAACGACAGCAATCATGTCACATCCATACAGCGTAAACAGCACTTAATTTTATTTAATGCAATTGTTTCGGATGGACACTCGGTATTGGCCGATATGCAAGTTCAGGAATCGCAATCTGTATCGGGAAGGAACATTTGTATTGGAAAATCTCTAATTAGTGTGGACGTAGCCAAAGTCTTAAGGCATCCTTCTGAACCTAAATCATTTAAAAGCCAATCATTAACAAAGATAAAACAGCATCTTGATCTTCCCAGAAACCAGTGAGGAGCACAATAATGAGTCCTCACAGCTGATAACTCCTGCAGAGTGAACATGCACTACAAAGTGACCAACAGTGGAAGAGCCTCCGATTACAAAGAGGATGGAATTTCGGGGACTATTTGACAACTCAAGCAAGACAAGATTGAAATAAGGGCTGTTCTGTGCTGTCTCTGTAATGGCATTTGCTTAGTCTTTTGGAAACGACAGAGGAGGCAGAGGGACAAATCAGGGCCTCGAACAATGAGCTTTAATAGAGACGTTTCTCTGGGAACTTAACCGTGATCGGCGTCACTATCAGTCGGTGTTTATCTCATTTTCGAGGCTCGTTAATTGTGCGCACCGCAAAGCGCAGACACATACACATGCTGCGTCGAGTGTGGACATCCAGACACACTCGTTGGCGCAGGGGCACACTTCAGTCTGGAGTGTCTGGTCTGAGCAGCTCTGTGAGACTGAGAAGCGTCTCCCTAATTAGAGGGAGCCTGGTGCAGGACTTCTCTATAGGCCATCAACAGGGCCCTCGCTGGCTTTGTTCAGCAGCCTCTTCTTACACTGAAGCTGTCACTTTACTTTTCTATAGGAGTGAGGCCGTGCTCCCTACACTGTTTGTCTGTTCCCAATCACAGAACCCGTTTGTGGACATTTTTAGGGATATAGCTGCAACACAACAGTCGTATACTGAAACAGGAGTTGTTTCCTGATCCATTTTTGCACTGAAATTTAAACTTCTTGATCTTGACAAACTCCAACTGTGAGACATTAAAAGGGACTGCTTCTCTTTGTTTATCTGGCTAAGTTGTCACGGTGTTTTAAACTGTAATTATTTCCAACTCATTTTTGCATAGAAACCTAATTATTCACCCAGATATAAATTAGATTCCACATTCACAGAGACCATGAACCCCCTAAACTCCTGCAGGATGCTATTCACTGGTGAGCCTCTTTCTCTCCCCTCTCCCCTTTTCTCTGCAAAACCATGAGATGGAGAGTAGCCACTGCAGCTGCTATTCACATCAACCAGATAATTGTTAATGAAAAGTCATTGCGTGGCATTATGTTGTCCACAGGATCATTGTTCATTTTCCCCCCATCGCCATTGAGATCTATATGGAGGACCAGAGTGTTTCCTTTGAGTTTTGGTATTCAGGATCTGTTGCCTGGTAACTAATAAAGAGGCAAATCATCCACTGTATTGGCCAAGATGGGCCGCAGACTGGCCCTGCGCAACAATGCAAGGTTTGTAAAAAGGCGTTGAAACAAGTTAATGACGCTTGTTCAACAAAACATTAATGGACTTCTTCACGGTATAATATGGCATGGGATGCGATGTGAATGAGAGGGGGGAACTTTAGCAGTGCACTTTTACAAGTTTGTGTGTTTTTATTAGTGGGAGGAGCTGGATACGCACACACACACACACACATACACACACACACCTTTCCCCCCTCTTTGATGCACTTGCCTCTCATATTAAAAATGTTGTTTACCACTGAGGAGAAAACTTACACTAATCAGCTTCTGAAGAGAAGAAACTTTTCTTTAAATCCCCCATTTAAATTTAATTTTCATGTTATTGAATGGGCTAGTGATTAATTGCCTATCAACATGATTTGAAAAGGGGGTGAACAGTGGAGGGTATCTGCTGCACTATAAAGTAAAAGGCGCACAACATTGGAGAGAAAGAAGAGGTGGGGCCCTGAGAGCTTTACACATTTCTGAAATTCTCTCTCTTTTTTATATAATCTAACATTTAAACAGTGAGTGATACAGCACCAGCCCCCATTTGTTGCACCGGCTTCTTAACCGAAGCGGACAAAAAAACTGCAGCCCTGTCACCCCGAGCAGAATAAAAGGGAATCAAAGGATTTTTCCCTTAAATGGACTAATTTTCTCCTTGAATTATGAAAGTAATGGCTAGGTAACAGCCTGTGCTCAGTACCCGACGGCTTAATGCTTCCTAAATCCTTCCACGTGGCTCCACTAGTCCTGGCAATTAGGCCTCATTATAGCCTCATAAAGGATCTCATTTGTGGGATTACTTAATAGACAATGAAATTTTATCGTGCAGAATTATGGAAAAATAATATTAGAGCTCGCATGGTGTGTTGAGGGCGCGCGCCACGCATCATTCCGCTTGGTTTGCTCCCTCTCTTTCTCTCCCTCTCTTGTTTCAGACTGTTATCTGTACCATAACAACTCTGTGCGTCTTCATTGTCAGGCGATGGATCCACTTTATTATAGCAATTACTGTCTGTGTGACAGACATGTTTGTTTTTAACTATGGTTGGATTTTAAAGACTTTCTAATTCTTTCAAAAGGCTGCATTTTAACTCACACTCCAATGAGCGCTTCAGTTTGCTAGAATCGTGTGTTTGCTCCATAATGAGGAGGTTGCAAAAGAAGTGCAGAAAGTTACTTATTAAAAGTTAGGCTCCACACCAGGCCTGCTCCACTTGTGTTTACATGTTGTTATCTGAGGTCAGAGAAACTAACACATGCTGGAGCTGCACCGTCTGCACCATAAACCTACTGACGGCTCGCCTCTGTCTGAAGGTCTGAGGCGTTTCTTGGCAGATGAAAGCAGAAGCTAAACCGACCGGTGACCCGCCCGGGGATCAAACTCGCTAATTATTGTCACAAGATGAGGGATTAACGCATTTCTGAAATAGCTGCCTGTTTACCCCCGCACAGACCGGCCATTATAAACACTTTCTAATTGAATCCTAATCGCCATCGAATAACCGCAGCCCAGACTCGCCATCAGTTCATAATTCTTTAATTGCTGGAAGTGAAACCTGGACCAACCGGATTCAAAGCGTGATTAGGCTGCGGGGCAATTAGTGCTCAAAGTCCCGTGCACATTTCCTTAACTCGCATCTGGGACAAATAAATGAACTGTGGAATAAAAGTCTGGACAAAGTCCATCATACAACTTTGCGTCATTTTAAAAAACAAGCCAATTTTAATTGATCTCTGGATTCATTTGCAAAAAAGTAATAAAGATCAAATCACGTTTAGTTAATTGGAAACTTAAACAGTTATTATTCTGTTATAATGAAGAAGTTATAAGAAACAGACTTTGATATTTATATTTCAGTTTCCACTGCACCTGCTCCAACAGGTTCTCCTATTAACTGTTTCAGTCATCTGATGTTTTTTATGCATGTTTAGTATTTTTGAAGTGTTGCTTGGTGATCAGAGTTTAAAATTACATTTAACAATTTCAGATTTATATCTAACCAGTTCTTAAAAATCATAAAAAACAAGTTCCACACCATAAACACACATTTTAGCTGCATCTATGTGGAAAAATAATTTTTAAAGCTTTATTTTTTGTTACATTGGATCAAAAATGATGGTTTGTTTTTTGGATAGTTTGAGTCTGCTGAGGAAAGCCAGTGCAGAACTAACACAGTTTATAAGAAAATACATAAATATTTTTTTGTTCCTGGTAATATTAGTTTAGTGCCCAAGACTTTTCTTAATTCGGGGATAAAAAGAGTAAATCTGCAAGTTGTGATTGGAGGCCCAGTGAGACATCACGTGGTTTGGGTCGCTGACAGTATAAACCCTTGGAGCCGGGTGCGCACGTGGGTGACGCTGCAGGGCCAACCCTCTTCGGGGTCCCTTTTGTTGAACCATCAAACATAAGCACCTTTGGAGATCCCGAGGGGTTCAGATGAGAAACAGCTATCATCTTGTGCACGGAGCGATCACTTATCAGCAGCGCAGCCATGTCCAGGTCTTTTTACGTCGATTCTTTAATAATCAAGGATACGGTGCGACCTGGACCAGTTGAGCATCCCGGACAAG
The DNA here is from genome assembly GCF_011397635.1 of Epinephelus fuscoguttatus. Taxonomy (NCBI): domain Eukaryota; kingdom Metazoa; phylum Chordata; class Actinopteri; order Perciformes; family Serranidae; genus Epinephelus; species Epinephelus fuscoguttatus. Next base: position 40,694,964 of record NC_064761.1, read on the forward strand.
ACTTCCTTATTCCCATCAGCATGCATTCTCCGAGCGTAATGACGGTCACCGCTCCGGTGTGCCCATCCAGGAAAACTGGGACTTTCTGTGTTTGCCCGCTGTGCGTCACGTCCCACATCCACTCTTCCCGCAGCGGCATTCCCATGCTGAAGAGTCAGTTTCCAGGAGCGGAGGCACAGTACTGTCAGAGGATAGCGCATCAGCAGTCTCCTGCACTCGCGCACCCGGGACATACACCTGTCTGCACGCCCACATTCAGCGTCACAGATGCCAGGAGATACCACTGTCTTTCTATTGGTAAGCCACCTGTTTCCTACACTCTCAACTCACAGCCAGTAACACTGTTTTGCACCTGTTAGATTCGTGTTGCTCCACTTCATGCTGCACTTTCAAGCAGTTGGATGAATGTAAATGTTCGGTTTTTACGCACAGTGATTTACGCGCGATGTTGTGGCATTTGCATATTAGATTTAGATTAGATTTGTAGTGACACTAAAAAGCTAAACTTCTGACTTTATTTCTCCAACAGGCGCCACCGAGAGCAGCCATATACAGAATGGCAAGAGGATGCGCACGGCTTTCACGAGCACGCAACTCCTGGAACTTGAAAGGGAGTTTTCCACGAACATGTATCTTTCAAGACTCAGGAGAATCGAAATCGCCACGTATTTGAACCTGTCCGAGAAACAGGTGAAAATCTGGTTTCAGAACCGCAGGGTGAAGCACAAGAAGGAGGGGAAAGCCACCCAGAGGAGCGCGCACAGCGGTTGCAAGTGCACAACCGCTCACACAGACTATTCAAGGTCAGAGGACGAGGAGTCTCTATCTCCGGCCTCTGCTTCGGAAGAGAAAGAGGTGTCACCCATCTGAGAGGAACGCGACTCTCCCGATTCCCACTGCTGCCACTTACTCTGCCCTGCTCCGGTGATGGGTAACGGCACCACGCGACTTCTGGGCCAAAACTCTCCTGCATGAAGTCTGAGAAGTGTTTAAAATATGTCTTTCACCTCATGTGTATCGTACTTTTAAATTAAAGGAAAATGTGAATACATGTTTTAACACTGTTGTGAAATATTGCCAAACACCACCCGCTGTGTGACGTAATAAACTGATGTATTCTGATCCCTTCAGGATTCTCACCTACAAACCCAGGTCTGGTTAACCATCCCCGCTAAATGTTTCCAACTGTTGCCTGAAATCCCATTACTGTCGGTGAGGTTGTGTGGTAACGAAAATCCTTAGACATAGTATAGGCCTAACCTGTACGCAACAATTTGTAAACTATGTATATCTGTATTTATTGTAATAAACATGACGAATTGACCCTAAGAAGCTGTCTGTGTTTGAATTTACTATGATGTGTTCATTTATTAAAGTTCAGGATCTAATACTGCAGATATTTTATTATTAAGGATTAAAATAATAATTAAAAACATATACTTTTGCATCAGTGCAAGTTAAGTGAAAATGGGCCAATAAAATAAATTAACTTTATTTTGTATTTGAAAATGTACATAAATGTGCATTATTATATTATTATGATTATTATTAAGTGTTAAGGGATTATTATTATTATTATTATTATTATTATTATTATTATTATTATTAAGGGTTTTCACAATATAGTTGCAGTGAAAAACAGTATTCCCTTAACTCTGTCGCATTGACATCATTATATAACAGTATGAGCGGACAAAATATTTGGAACACCTTTCAACACACTGCAATCCAGTAAAACACCACCACCATCTCCACCTGGCAACGATCAATTTCTCTGACACAATCTCAACCAAAAATCTCAATTTCACAAAGGTACTTCCCTGTCTGATTTCAATACATACTGCTCTACCTTTCTGGCCTCTCGTGCATAAAAGCTCAGGAGCTCCACAAGTGTGACTGCAGTTATCTTCCATTTTAGATTCTATAACGTCACCCTTTCAACTCTGTTCTACCAATCGACAGCTATCATTATTAAGCTGCCATTACTGCGCTATAGCTGCTGCGTTAATAGCCTGCTAGAGCAAATGTTCACTGTGTGGGGTTTTTTTGTTTTTGTTTTTTTTTGTATTCTGGAACATCATACAGCGCAGTTCCATTTACATACGATGGTATAAGCTTTTTAATTCAGACTGGCCTCTGTGAGCTATATGAAAGTGTAGCTGTAATTTCTCCTTAAATCTGACCACAAAAGGGTACCCGATAACGCCCCTGGGGAGCAGCCAATAGTCCATTAATGTTCACTTTTGAAAAGATTCTGGTTGTCCAAAGCGAGTTTAATTGCGTTTTCGGTCCCACGTTGGTTGATTATGCTGCTATTGCTTGAAACCACAGAACAAGGATATATAGAAGTGGGCAAAGGCTTTGACAGGTTAGATTGTCCTGCCTTGGGACTCGCATTTAGCCGGAGACCCCCGACGGCTGTGTGCTCAGAGAGCTTTGAGAGACAGCTACAGGGTTCCTCCGAGCGACAGAGAACGATTTAGTCACTGTTTCATTAGGCACTATTTGAACCTTTCAACTTATGGTGAATTAAAGGGGGCACGCTCAAATGGAAAGACTCTGAGGGGGGATTACGTGGGAGGGGCCGCTGGAAATTAGCTGACGCCTAATTTAACTCGTTTCTGTCAGAGTTTGGGATACATTCCTAATTGAGAGGGGAAGCAGGTGAAGTTTTGGTCCCACGCAGGCCCATTCAGAGCGGGAATAAATGGTCCCCTTTCACATCCCGCTGGTGATCATATATTATTGGGGGAAAGCCACCTAATGAATATATATATTGAAGTTCCTATTAATCGAATTAGAGCTCCCTTGCAGGTGTGAAAGACCAATGCAGCATTTAAAGCGATTAACAATCGCAGTTTTGAGAAAGACTCCCCCCTTTTCAGCCCCGCAGGACGTGACCTCAGACTGTAAGGCCACTATAATGGGCTGAAGCTCCATTTACCAGTGGATCCATTCCTCCAGGTCAAACGGATCCCTCTCCCCAAACTGCCACACTCAAACTCCAGATCACATTTATCAAACATGTTTAAACCGACGCACAGCGGAGCCTGCGGAATGCAAATTTCAGATGAAAGGGACTATACCTACCACTGCACAGAGAAACGAGACCACTCCAAAGACGTCAGGCCTCGGCCACCATTGAAAATGTGGCAATTACGCATGACAAAAGACAATTAATAAGAGCGCTTTTCAGCCGGTTGCAGCTGCTGTCTCATGCGGAGAGATGGAGGCTGGAAGAAGCTGAAGTGCCGGTGTGGAAAAGAGGGGAGCAGCGTTGTCTTTTCCCGAAGAGACCTCCACTTTACTAATGAATCCGCAGCGCAATATAAACCTCCATAGATGCGGCCTATACTTCCCATCTAAAGCCTGGGTGACACCAGAGACTGTGAGGAGAGCTGGGAAAAGATGATCTTTGGTATTGATTGTGGAAATCATTCCAGCTGGGAGACAAGGACACTTTTACACCTCATGGCTCCCACACCTTCAAACTTTTTGTGAAGTTTAACGTGCACTTTAAACGATGGTGTTAGGGACCAAACTACAGTGGAAAACGTGAAACATTTGGGCTGTTAGATTTTGTGAATATCTGGGGAATACATTGCAAACATCGTGTCAGGCTGGTGAGGGGCTAATCCCTGCGTGTGTGTGTGTGTGTGGTGCTGGTTAATCATAATGACGACGGTTTAAAAGTTAAAGTCAAGTGGGTAAATCTCTCTTTGCATAAACAAGGTCAGATGCATTCACACGCACATAAAGAGGCCGCGGCAGTGCATACATTTTAATTTATTTATGTTTTTATAAGGCTAATTGAAATCACTGTGCATGCTCTTTATATGAATGACCAAGAAATTTGCTGTTTGGCAGAAACATGACGTTAACTTCGCTTAGGAGGTTTTTTTTTTCAAGCCAGAATTTTGTTTTGCATGCACACAGTTGAATGTACTGTGAGAAAATAAAATATATATTTACAGGCCTCCATGCATCACAGCCCAACCCCTTTATTTATTTGTTTATTTTTTTGTTATGTAAGATTAAATCATTCTTTCGTTTCAATTCATACAAACTCACCTATATTCATGGTTAATGCAGCTCTCCATAAGGCCCCTGAGTTTCTCTCCTGCTTCAGGGACGTCAGAGCTCCTGAAAAATAAAGACGGATTTTACTGATGTATTTATTTATTATTTAGATACACCGACAGACAGACAGACAGACAGACAGACAGTTGGCTGAGAGGGAGCACTGCCAACTCTGCCACAGACACATTTCAGCACGCTGGACAGCTCCCACAGGGACCCGCCGCCCCGACGGCCACCGACAGTCTGTGGAGTCATCCTCAAACACTTCTCACATGTGTGTGACCGCGGGATGTGCTGCTGTGTTGTATGATGACGTCACTAACAAGCCTGTGTGTTGTATGGAGTCTTCATCAGAGACAAGTCGGAGAGCGAAATCAGAAAATAGTGTGTCTAATATGTCATTGCATTTGACCTGGGTAACACCTTTTAGACGGTAACAAAGCGGCGGAACTCCACGTACTTGTGTTATTTACAAGTTCAAAGACTGGCCTTAAAAATAAAGTTTCAAAACAGGCATGTCAGGATGGTGTTGATGTCGGATTTGGGGCCTCGTTTTGACTCAGAAAGGACTAAACATGTGTCGAAATTATTTGCAATACTTGTTAAATGTGTTCAGTTTGATAAGTCCCCTTTGGTTGCAATATAAGCTACTTATTTAGATACAGATATTTTCCCAAAGCCCCCTAGTGGACAGCTGGGGCAGGTCACCATAAAGGAAATGAGTGATGTTGGTAAAGGGGAGTATCCCGGTTTAAGTGATGGTGTGCAAACAATCCTGATGTGAGGATTTAAGAGCTGTTTTTATTTCATCTCCACCTCCATCCAGCTCCATCGCATCTTTATATTAAGAGTGTCCAACCACCATGTGCAGCCCTTACTTGTGAGGGCATTGTAGGGCATGTTTTGGAAAGAATACTTAAAATAAAAAGTGTCTAGTCATCTTATAGACAAGAACAGAACTGGTATGACTCAGCAGTTTTTTTAGTGATCAGTCGGAAATCACAGTGCGTATTGGGAACTTGGTTATTACTTCATATTTTCAACATAACTCTGGTGTTTTTGTAGCTGTTATTGAATGCATTTGCCTTTAAATCAGGCTGACATTATTCGAAATAAAATTAAATATATATTTTTGTTTTCGCAAAAAAAAAGTGGCCCAGAAAACTGCCTCTAGATCTCAGTAACCTGTGCAATTTACAGATTCAACCAAAAGTGTCCAGAGAAGATTCCCAAAAGTGAGAACATCAAACCGGTTCGAGGTAAGCTCGGCCTTCCGAAGTTGAGATCCTTTGTTTGGAGAACAAGGACACTGTTCTTTTCGGCAACATGTGGAAGTAATTGCGCCAAGCGGCTGCATGGAGCTGGGAGAGGAAAGGGGAGGGGAGGGGGGCGATCATCGGCCTCGGGGCTCTGCTGCGCGCAGAATCACCGGTCTGATGCCCCTCTGCTGTGCCCAGAGATAGGTGATTCATAGCAGCCCATTATTCTCCTATTGCCCGCCAGGAGAGCCCCGAGGTAAGGGGGCTGGCGTGAAAGAGAATAATAATAATAATGGTTGTGCTTCAGGACTCGGTAAACAGCTGACGCATGTGTGCCAGTAAACAGAAGTCCCATTAGTTTTCTGTGGAAAAAAAGAGCGACCCTGATGGTTTCATTTCTTTCAATGCAATTTAAGGGAGACGTGTGTGTGTGTGTGTGTGTGTGTGTGTGTGTGTGTGTGTGTGTGTGTGTGTGTGTGTGTAAATGAGAAAAGGGGGTGTGATGTGGCTTGTGATATGATGGTGTTGGAGCGCCCTCTATGAGCTCAGCGCTCCACTGTTCCCAGTTTGTGACTGATGCACAAGAGCTGCGTCCATTCACTGAGCTGCCATTCATAACGCAGACAAGAAGTTTAAAAATGCAGTTCTGTAAAATAATCTTGTGACGACGCCTGCTCAGATAACCTTCCAACAACTGCACACGCAAACCAAGAGCATTTGCAAAATGAAGACAGGGAAACAAAATCAAATGCAACATAAATTCCTCAAAAACACATCAGACCTTTTTTCTGTCCCCCAAAAGTTCTCGTTAGCACATAAAACCCCATGAAAACGCCATTCCTCCCTTTATTTGGCCGGGGATATTCGTCTGCAATCGTCCCCCAAACGGACTTTTACTCTGAAGAGAGAAGGAGCGCACGAAGGCAGGAGAGGGGGGTGTCATTTCCTGAGAGTTATTTACTTTGAGCCAGATGATTACTTTTTTTGTCTGAGGGGAGGAGGGAGGGAGGACTGTAACATTGAATCAGTTACAGGTCGCTTAGCTGGAGCGCAGTTGTGAGGACGGTCGCGGATGCGGACAGAGGGTCGCACATATGCTCTCACAGCGCAGGATCTCTGAGGATTACAGCCGCTGCAAAGGACCCTTACTGCGCCTTTTGGAGCGACCAATTCACTGTGGATATACTTACACGAAAGGAATATAAAGAGGGGATTACTAAAAGGTAATTGAAAGGTTGCTGGGAACCAAAAGATGATTGAAACATTTTTCTTCAGTCTTCAAAAAAAAGTTTAGGGTGTTTTTTTATCGAATAAATCGTGAGGGATTCAAGATAGAATAATGCTCTATTCTCACATTAGTTTAATTGCAGACTTAATTAGTTTATCCAATTATTTCACGTTCTGGAAAAGTTTCTTTTAAAAGTTTTATTCACCAATAAATTAATGCTCTGCTGCCCTGCAAGTTGTACCCAACTTCTGCACTAGGCAACGCATTTTATTCCTTTAGATTAGATTTGTGTTCCCCGTGCACCATATGGTCTCACCCCTGGACGCCGAGCAGGGAGATGTCGCTGACTCTGCTGGATAAAAGCGCTCGGTTTCGGCCTCACAGCTGGAGGTGTCACCTCGAAGACTGAAGGCACCATTGTGGGATGCTGCCTGGCATGTAATGGGAAACACATTGGAAATTGTACATCACATTGTTTTCTCGTTTGGTCCTGGAATGTGAGGAATTAAAATGGAAAAATCGGCACTGGAGGCACTGGAATGAGCCCGAGTGAGGCTTCAGAGCTGCGGCTGAGTGGATTCAAGAGAGGGGGGAAAGAAGAAATGAGTGTTTTGGAGCCACGACGCATTCTTCATTAAGCAACACATACCCTGCTGTGTCGCCATGGGATTTTGCATAGGAATACTGCTTGTGGTCAAAACTGCCTAAATAGGTAGACAAGGAGATTTTCAGGACTTTTTTCATGCGTGTTGCACTTCTTTAAAGAAATATTCGCTTCTCAAAATCGTTTCCATGGAAATCAAACTTTGAACTGAACCATGGCACCGTCCGTGGAGCGCAGAAAGTTGAGACGAGCCTTATCAGCTGTTGCTCAAATGTATCCAGCGATGCATTTGCTATCTGCCACATTTGTCGAGTCGCTTGGTGTGAGCGGGGGAATAAAAGACGAGCAGGACATGCGAGCAGTCTGACTGCCACTCCAGGCTTAGTGAGATTTACGCGCAGAGGATTCTCGCCAAAGCCAAGGCAAAAAAAAAATCCCTTATTGAAATTGTTTTAGACAAGGCGTGTGCACAAACACGTCAAAACGGATTAGACTTTTTGTCAGCTGATTCCCACGCGAATATGTACTTTTGTGCGGAGTGGGCCCGCTAATTATAGAGTTACAGAAACCCAGGTTACCCATGGATAATTTAGGCCGTTTCGGATGAGACAGAGCGGACAGCCACAGGAAGCTATGCAAGGGCCAAATGTTTTATTGTTGGGGACAGTGTCCATGGGAGATAGAGAATATCGACAGTGGCTCCTAAACGTTTAAAAGAAAGGACAAAAGTTAAATGGTTTTAGTAAGAACAGCTATGATTTTTGGAAATGAAAACCTTAAGAAGCGTTTTCTTCCAGTGAGCGCCTCTCAAGTTGTGTGGCCCCTGATGAAAACCCTGATCCAACATCAGACAGACAGGCAGAGAGACAGAAAGACAGACCTGGGGAATGTGCGCTGCAGAGCTGCGTGACAAAACCAAACTTGACAGGATCTGTGAGATGAGATGAGAAGTCTGCACTAAATTTGAGAATGTCTTAATTATGGACACAGTAGACATTTCCTTTAAAATACGGTTGGATTAAACAAGAAAAATGCACCTTCGATGTGTGTTTTAGGCCTGGAAATAACAGTTTTAAGTCAAAGAAACGAAAAGGGGACATTTTCCTCAATGAGACAAAAAGAAAAACTCCAGAAAGGCAACTGGGCAAATTTGGAACCGATGATTCAAGGAGGTTTGGTGCCAAAAGGTGGACTGTGTCGCCCTCTACCGACAGCCCTCATGTTCTCTCGGAGCGCAGCGCTGCAGCCACAGGAGCGCCCTGTCTCTCCTCTCCATCCTGTCCGCCATCCATCTTCTAACGCACTGGAATTAACAGACGTGTCACCTTCACCCCATTCAATAAAAAATAATCCACATGATAAATTTTAGATTGCGACTTTTTGTCAGCGCTGAAATGATGTGGGAGACCACAAGAGCTGCGGCCAAGTCCTCCCAGAATGAGCCCTCTATAAATCTTTGTGGGTTTATTATAGCAAGAGCACATTACCGGAGCAGGAGCGCGCATAGGCTGAGCTTTAAGAAGTCGCCAGATTTATTGATTAAACTGAAATGTTATCTTTGGAATGTGGACACAGTGGTAGAGGATCATATCTTATCAGCAAGGACCCAATAATCCAAACCTGCTTTCCTGTGTTTACAGATCAGAACATCCAGTCATGGATGGGGTAAAGGTGTATGTCGTCTTTGGGAGCATCCTGGTGGTGCTGGTTTCAGGTAAACACAGAGTGGTGTGCGTAATATTGATGTTTTTTCTCTTTGTTGACAGTTTCGTTAATGTTTTCAAAACTATCTTTCAGTTACTTCCGGACTGTCTCCACCTACCATTGTGTCCAACGAAGAAGACTTCATCCTGCAGCCAAACTCCATATTCAACATCAGCTGCACCGCTAAAAGAAACGTGGTCTGGGTTGAACCTTTGCCGAAAAACGCCTACGTTTATCCAGGATACCTCACGGCGACACTTTTTATTGACAACGCAACTGTGGAAAACACCGGCTACTACATGTGCACCTATGAAACCCCGGAGGATGACCTGGGGGCTGAACCGGAAGAAGACAATGAGGCGGGAATATATGTGTTCGTCCCAGGTGAATGTGCTTTTTTTTGGTGTTAACAGTCATGGTTTAAAGTGCGACTAGATAACTGACCAAAAGGCACAATAATTGGGATGGTGGTAAATGCTTATAGTAGCATGTGTAGAGAAATCAGAGGAACTAGCTGAGTCATGTTAGTTACCAGGCCAGGGGCGTAGGTTTCATTTCAACATTGAGGGGGCCACATTTTTGGAGCTGGATGGTTCATTAGATGTGCCGTTGGACTGTATATACCGTTTGGTTATTCATTGCTCCACACTCTCGTACTGCAGAGCGAACTCTGGGCACAGACGGAGCAGCAAAACACCAGGCACGGTGAAACTTAGCCATTGCATTTTTCAGAAGCAGGGGATTGGAGATCCTCTGCCAGAAAAACTTCAACGTCAAACACTTAATTTCCTGCATTCTGGTGAATGATTATGCACCACTTTGTGCGCTTTCTACATTAACTTATAGTGTAAGTCTCTTTAATTTGATCAAAACATAAGTCCTCTGCTACTTTCATGTTTTTCATGAGGTTGGCACATTCACATGTTCAAAGCATTGAGCTGGACGTGTCCCCTGTGCCTATGGACCGAGCGTTATCTGTGCTAGCATCGCCACCATACACTGGTCATACCACACCAAGTCTATAGCAGCAAAACCCGAGCATGGATAGATTACTGAACAGGCCTACTGGACACAGGCCTTGAACTGCACTAGCAAAATGTGAAATGTCAAAGTAAAAGGTACTGACCTGGAGATGACACAGAATGACCACAGAGAGACACAAACCAACAAAAAGAGAGAGATGCAAAACCACCACAGTCTGTCTGGCTTGCTCCTAAGTAGGAGAGGTGGTGGGGCCCTTTGCATATGTGTGCCCAGGGGCCCATTGTCTCATAATACACCCATGAGCCTGAGCGTATTAAGAAAGGGTGTTTTATCTCTTAAGAATTCAACTTTTAAACTTATAAAGATTAATGTCTTAGTCTGCGTCTTTAAAAAGTTACGGTCTTGCTTTAAAGAAATGTCGGGTAAAACTGTAAATACATGGTCATTTAAACACTTAGCAACTGTGAAAGAAAGTATGAAAAAGAAGAACAGTGTATCACAAGAGTTCTTTCAAATCAGCCAATCCCCGTTACACAGTGTGACTTATATCCTCTGCTTGCACACCTAGATCCCCAGGTTCCTTTTGTCCCTGAGACCCCTGAAAACTTGGTGGTCCCCATGGACACTGCTGGGGTCCCCATCCCCTGCCGTGTGTCTGACCCTAACTCTCACGTCATCCTGAGGAGTGTCCCCAGTGGACAGGAGATGTCTGCCTATTACGACACCAAGATGGGATTCTTTGGGAGCCTCTCGCCCGGGAAGTACCACTGTGAAACCACTGTGAACGGTCAGACTGTCAGAAGTGTGGTTTATACTGTGGAGAGCCAAAGTAAGTCAAAAGTCAAACATCACTGAATATATCTGGATCTGATTAACATGTATTCTCTTTATAAAATGAACAACTTAGATGAGTCAATTCGTTATTATGTGACTTTTCAAAATTCTTTTATTGGGATAAAGATTAGAAAACTGCACAGCTGCATTCACTCCCCAAGTGTGTTTACCATGCAAGCGCTGCAGGGTGATCTCACTGCATGAGAGCAATGACATTATGTCATTATCACAGGGGGAGATGACTTAACACGTCTGTTTTCACTCTGTGTGTGAGTGTGAGTGAGTAATGGCGACCTAGTAAGCCACCACTCTGTGATAAATGAGCTCATGGTAATCAAGATGTCGCTATCTTGGGACCTGCGTGATGACGGTGCTGATGTGTGCTCTCTGGTGGTCTTTCTAGCCCCTGCGGAGATGGAGGATTTCAACGTGGAAGTAAAGGCCAGTGGGGAGGTGCTGAGAGCGGGGCAGCCTTTTAACATCACGTGTGTCGCTCCTGCTGGACTGGGCTTTCAGCAGCAGTGGCTCCATCCTAAAAAACAGGTAAGATCCAGCCCTTTTCTTTTCTGTGTCTTCGTGTTTTTATTTCAATTTTGTCTACTGTATGGCTTCATCCATAATCAGCATTAACTGCTCAGCCTTCTGGCTCTATTTCCTTCAACCCCTTGTCATATTTCCATGTCATTTCCTACCCAGCAGCACTGAGCCTTAAATTAGCAAATAATGGTTTTGGATCTAAACCCACTGTAGCAGCAGCAAGTGGAATATAGCTCTGAGGACGGCCCTTAGTGGTTACAAAGTATGTTAGGAAAGCAGCAACAGAATGTTGTGTCTTCATTATGAGGATGCCAGCCAAAGAGCTCCTGCTGCAGTTAACCCCATGTGCAAGACGCTGACGGGAAGTTCAGGACAAATGGCTTGAGGCGAGCAGGCAGTTCAAAAGAGGTAGAAAAAAACGATAGTAAATCTTTTGACCCCGGCGACCTCATGCCGTGTAGGACAGATGCTGTCTGCACATGACAGCTAACTTAACGTTTAATGCTTTTGAAGTGCTAGCTGAAAGGATCCCAAAGAGTTTCTTGTGCAGTTTATGTTTGTTTATATTTATATTCAGATTCTTAATCTATGCAGCACGTTGTGTGTTTTGTTGCATGGGGTTCCTCTAAGCCGTTTTCCAGAGACAGTAAGGGTAGGAACGCTGAAGTCATGACTCCTGGTTTTGGTCTCAGTTGCAATTACAGACTTTTAAAAGGCTCTGTGATCCTGATTTATCTTCTGCGGCCGAGCAAGTGTTTTAACCATTAGCCCTGAGCAGCATGATGAACTGACTCGCATGCATCGTACCTGTAAGATGGAAAAAAAACACAGTTAAACAATCCAAATATCTTATTACCAAGATTTTCTCTTTATTCCGGTGAGTATGATCTCAAACCCATATTGTTCTTCTGTTCCTGTAGGCTGTGGATGCAGTTCAGATGAAACAGACTTTCCCTGACCGGGTCATGTACACCCTCAGTATCCCACAAGCCACCACTCAGGACAGCGGCACCTATGAGTGCTCCATCACCCATGAAATCAGCGGAGAGGTCAGAGTCAGCAGCGTGGCCGTCACTGTCTTCGGTAAGACTTTGTCTGGATGCAGGGATGGGCAGTATTTCTATTATGTGTATTTGAAATACATACTTCAAGTACATTTTGTAATTTGTATTTGATAAGGCCGATAAAAAGCAAATGTAATTTGTAACAAAATACTTTTGAGTGGAGTCATTTTGTATTTAAAATGCTCAAAATACTTTCTCCACGAATCATTTTTTTTTAAGTTGGGCCATTCAGTGACCTAGTGGTCTGTTTTACTGGACTGTGCATAACAGGAAATTGTATGTTGTTGTGGTTGATGCTTGGGATGAGTATGCTACAAATTAGTTGCCTCACGTGGGATCAATAAAGTTGTCTCAATCTAAATCTGAATCAATAAATAATATTTTAGGGTAGTCTGCATGTCCCTAGCTTTTTTTTTCTCTTTTTCACTGGAAAAAAGTTGAATGCAGGGCTCCAAAGGCTCCGAGTTAGACAGCAAGCAAAAAGAAAAGAACCAAAACAGCCTAACCCTACTACCATCCCACTGGCCAACAAAAGAGGGAAATGAATAGGCGACTCACTTGCTGTTAAGTTAGCCTACCTGTTCACTTTTGTATTCATTAACCATTTATTTTTATTCATTTTTCTGTGCAGAGCTTGATGCTTTTATTTGTATGACTTTTATAGTACACATAGGCCTAATGCTATTCATATGTTATTATCACAGTGTCTGTGAATATTTTATTTCTTGATACAAAAAAGTTTATGGGCTGTTAAGTCTGGTTAATTAATATAAATATCTATATACATAATCAAGTTGTTGTCTTTTAATGGCTTTTCTTAGTTACGTTTAGTTAGTTCTGTGACTGTTCTGCCTTTTCATGGGATTCACCAGAGCTTTGTGTATATCCTATAGCTCAAACCTGAATACATACATTTCGAGCATTTTTGGTCAAGGACTTTTTGAGTTATTCACGAAAAGCTTTGTGGGCCGTCCGACCGACCAACCGACCGACAGAGTGACCTATAGAGCTGCGGGTCACTGCTAAAAAGAAAAAGAAAAGAAGTATTTTCTGTATTTGAAAATACAAAATACATGTATTTTGTTTTGATACATTTATTTGAGCGGTATTTTGTATTTTGTATCAAAACACATTTTGATGTGTTTTTGCCCATCTCTGTCTGGATGGATACCTTTAAGGAGTCTTCAGCAGGACTATGATAATGTGAATAAGTGCTCACACCACCAGCTTACACACACTTCATCCAAATATTCTCATCATCATTCAGTTAAATTTGAGGTTTCACGTATGTGCACAAGGTGCTTTCGGTGGTGTGTGGAAGTCATTAAGTGCCATTCGACTGTAAAGCTTCACCTCTGCTTTCAACATCAGCTACTGTGTTTTATGGGATGGCTCCAGCAGATGTGTGTCAGACCTTCATTTCACCTCTCTGTCACTCTGCATTCATCTCAATTCTCGCTCTGCTGTCCTGCAGTTTTTACACACTGGATGCATTTCTTTATCCATTTTCATCCTCGATGATCCCCTGCTTATTCCTGTCTTATTTTCTGTCTCTCACCTCAGACGACAATTCCTTTGTGGCACTGGACCACAGTGGGATTCTAGCTACGGAGTTTGTCAGCCTGCTAAAGGAGACAGAGTTTATGATCCTCATTGATGCCTACCCGGCCCCCAAAGTGACGTGGCTGAAGGACGGCAAGGCCATGCCACAGACCTACTACATCTTCACCAAAACTAGCCACCTTGGAGGGAATCGGTGAGAATAAATATGTGTTAATATGTCAGTAGAATAAATAAATAAATAAAATAGTCTGATGTTTAAGGAAATACAATTATTTGCTTTCCTGCCAAGAGTTGGGGGAGAGGATACCCCTCTCATGTCTGGATCGTAAATATGAAGCTGTAGCCAGGAAATGGTTAGCTTGGAATAAAGACTGTAAACGGCTATCCTGGCTCTGTCCAAAGGTAACAAAGTCGGTCTGCCAGCTCACTGATTTACGCGCTACATCTTGTTTGTTGAATTTGTACAAAAACAAAAGTGTAAATGGAAAAGACTATTTGTATATCAGTTACTCACCATGTGTTACATTGAGTTTGTGAAGGAAACTTTGTCTTATGCCTCTACGTTGATCAAAGAATCCAAAAAAGGAGGGGCCTGCATATAACAGCAGCAAAACTATATAGAAATATTCGTTTACAAACTCTCACACAACTCGTCCGGTATAGTTCAAGTCTCATTTATCCAGTTGTATGCTCAGTGCTTCCCAAACAGACAGCCCTTTTCAACTGGGAACTAAACGGAGAGTTAAACTTACCTACGCTCTCTTCAAGGCCATTGACAGAAATAGTCATTTTACCCGGCTGAACACAGGAGCTGCTGGTCCACCGCTGCCTCAATCAGTTAGTTTGTTTGTGTTACTGTGTGACTTTGGTGAATCTGAAACTTTCTGGATGCTTCATTTATTACTGGCATGCAAGAAAAGCAAAGATTTCCTCACAAATTCAACGTAACACCGGGTGAGTAATTGATATACAAGTGGTCGTTTGGGGAGTGAAGCATTCCTTTAAAAGGACAATTTGGCATTTTACAGGCAGGTATGTGATGGACTTCTTTTTGGCAGGGTGCAGTACCTTCCTGGAGGAATAGTCCGGCACATAACCCCCTGTAAAACCATAACCTGTCATTTTAAAACTTTCAAACTGGGAGTGCATCGGTAGCTTAGTGGTTAAAATGCATTACATGTAATCACAACACCACAAATTCCAGTCTTGGGACCTTTGTCGCATGTCACACCCCTCTCACCCAGTTTCTACACTGTCCTCTGTCAAATAATGGTCAAAATGATGGCATCAGTGAGATGAAGAGGTGCTGGTAGGTGGGTTTGTTACCTTCAGACAGAGCCAGGCTAGCTGTTCCCCCCCATTTCCTGTCTTTATGCAAAGTTAAGCTAGCCACCTGCTGGCTCCAGCTTCACATTTAACGCACAGGTTTGAAGTGCATCAGTCCTCCCATCTAACTCTGCAACAAAGCAGATATTTCCCAAATACTCAACAATCCCTTTAGATGCCAAAAATATTTGTTAATTGTCTTCTCACAGGTATCAAAGCGTTCTGACACTACGGCAGCCTCTGGCGAAACACAACGGGAACTATACCATCACAGCCCTCAGTGGCTCTCGCACTGCTCAGTTCTCTTTTACCATCAAAGTGAAAGGTAAGATAGACGCGACAGATACAATATAGAGATAGATAGAGGATTTGTGATCTGTGACTGAGTGTTGGTCATGTCTTTCTTTCAGCCCCTACCGCAATGATGTTCCCACCATCCTCAGCCCCTCAACTGCTGCCTCAGGTAGAGGAGATGGTGGTGCCTCTCCACACTCCTTTCACCTTGACCTGTCGGGGAGAGGCAAAGCTAGTCTGGGACACTCCGCTCGATGTGCACGAGCAATCACTGGAGGACAACAGTGGCTTGTTTGTCACCACTGTCATTGTGGAAGAAGCCACTGCAATGCACACCGGCTACTACACATGCTTCTACAGCAACAATACTATCAATGATACGGAGGGCAGCAGCATCTATATCTATGTGCCAGGTACACAGCAGCTCTGAGCTTGTGTGTTTTTATGATTTGACTTGTTGATTATCTGGTCTGTGAAACTTATATTACTCCACCTCAGATGCAGATGTTCCCTTTCTGCCATCGCCGCTGTTTTTTGGCAACCATGTCCTGTCCGGCCAAAAGGAGATGGAGATCCAGTGTCGAGTGTCTGATCCCAGTGCTAACGTGACCCTGATTAACGTCGACACCCAGCAGCCTGTGCCTAATGTTTATGACAGCAAGAGGGGCGCTTTGGGGGTATTCCCTGCTGGAACCTATATCTGTATAGCCCTTATAAACGGAGTGGAGCACTACAGCGGAGAATACATCGTCCACGGCTGGACAGGTGCGTGTTCACATTTTTGAATGCATATATCTGTGCCAGCAATTGTGTGTAATGTGTGTTTACCTTTCAAATCAGTCAGCTCCGTGTTTCCTTTGATGGATCCGTGTCCTTGCACATTTTGACCCTGTCAATTGTTGTATCTCAGGTGGCGGTGCGCTGCAGGTGGAGCTGAAGGCCAAACGGACTGCTCTGCTGGTAGGAGACACCATCACAGTCTACTGTGTGGCTCGGGGATCTGAGATACTGGAAGACCACTGGAAATACCCTGGCAAACTGGTGAGGACACACATCATCTTATGCCGCACGAAAAACAAACTGCTTGTGTGTTTTTGTGTCAGTCTGCCAATAGTCCCATTGCACGGTGGTTTGAAAATCAAAGCCTCTGATTTTTTTTTTTTTTTCGTTCAACAGAGTAATCGTGCTTTTAAAACAGTGCATGACAACAAGCGGGATCGGGAGATCCTCTACACCCTCACAATTCCACAGGCCTCAACCAAAGACAGCGGCATCTACTCTTGCTCCATCACTGACATTATTAGCGAAGAGCATCAAACAAAGCAGCTAGCTATCGAAGTTTTTGGTATGAAGGATGTATTTTGTTAACTTGGCATTATTTCACAAATAATCTCTTCCCGGTGGCGATGCGTGATTGCTGACTGTCTGTCGGCCTCTCCTCTTTTTCAACAGCAAGTGAGTTTATGTCCGTGTGGCCAGAGTTCGGAGAATATGAATCGGCAGAGCTGGATGAGGTCCGCGAGTTCAGGGCTGAAATTGAATCCTTCCCCAGTGCTCATGTCACTTGGCTCAAAGACGGCATCCCACTCAGCGATGTGACAGCAGAGATCTCCACCAGCCTCCGGCAGCTCACTGAGACCAGGTGAGACTCCCATACAGAGTCAACTAATGACAAGCTCAAAGCTGACCTTCCCACACATTACCCAGGCCTGTCATTACGTTCTATGACTGTGTGTTTATAGCAGTTTCTGGATTTGTTGCTCTGTTTAGGTACATGAGTGTTCTTACCCTGATCCGAGCAAAGGAGGAGGACAGCGGGAACTACACCATGCGAGTGGAGAATGGAGACCAAAGACGTGATGTTGGATTAATCCTGGAGGTGAAAGGTCAGAGAAAGGAATGCCACACGCCTTTCATTATCTTTTATTTCCTTGCTTTCCTGAATGTTTGGCACCCAGTTACAGTCTGTCTTTTCCTCACGTTTTTACACACACTTTGCTTACCCTGCTCTGTTGGACTATGTTACAGTGCCTGCAGTCATTGTGGACCTGATGGACATCCACCATGGCTCAGCCGCAGGCCAGTCTGTGGTCTGCATTACAAGAGGGCAGCCCACTCCGATAGTGGAGTGGTTCGTCTGCAAGAACATCAAACAGTAAGTTCAGTCCTTTTTATCTCAACAGCCAACAGAGATGCTTCCAGACTTCTCAATCCACATACATGCAGACTGCACACTTTAATTGCTAACTGTCTTTTCCCTTTGTTCACATTAAGTTGTGCCAATGACTCGTCTTCCTGGGTGCTCCTCCCCGCCAACTCCACGGAGATCACAATGGACTCGCACATTGACGAGGATAGTAACTTGGAGAGCCAAGTCATGTTCGGGCATCTGGAAAGCACACTGGCAGTGCGCTGCCTGGCCAAGAACGAAATGGCCACCGTCAGCAGGGAGGTCAAACTGGTGTCCAATGGTAAGAACAAAGAACCTCTTTAAACAGCTTTCAATCTGACATTTGATGTTGTTGTTTCCAGCTTGTTTCCTCTTAAGTTGCTTCCATTTCTGACACTCAGAGTGTGACAGGCTTTGTGAGTGACTGTGTTCGGGGCTGGGTTAACGCTGTCAGTGTTACAGCAGCTGTCAGATGATGAGTTTGCGGCGAGACAGCTGATAGGGGGCTGCGCTTTAGCCATGAGGAAGGGGCTCTCATTCTGACAGCTAATTCTGAGAAGCAAGAGATCGTTAGGCCATTTGGTATTTCCAGTTGAGCTTTAAACCCCCCTCATGCCCTACCCCTACTCCCCCGCAGCCTAAGTGCTTGGACCCCTCCCCCACTCCCACTTCCGTGTTATCTTCCCAGCATACCTTTTGGTCCCAGTAATCTGAGCATCCTATGGATTTAATGCTTTCTTATGCCTGATAGATGACATTTGCTATGCGCGCACCGAATGCATTTCCTTGCAAGCATTTCATTTTGTCATTACAACAGACACATGTTGCATCCATGTGATCAATGCGCTCCCCATCTAACTTGTGCAACGGCTGGCTCTCCTCCTGAACAGGCCCTCACCCAGAGCTGACTGTAGCTGCTGCTGTGCTGGTGCTCCTGGTCATTGTCATCATCTCACTCATTGTCTTGGTTGTTATCTGGAAGCAGGTACTGTTGCCACCATTCTGCATTCATTCTCACATATTCACTCTCATCTATTCTGCTACTCTCCCACTTGTTTATGTATTTGGAAAATGTGTTTTGTGGAGCAAATTAGCTGCCTTGCAAAATGAAGCCTGGATTTCCTGATTCATGTTTTCAGATTAAGACTGCAGTGATTTCAATGTAAATGTTAATATCAGTTGTGCACTGTGCCAAATTATTTTGGGTATCCACCAAAAGGCAACGCTTCTAAAGTCTCCTGAGCTAATAAATAAAACAAAATTTGTGGGCAGACTTTGCAAGGCTAGAAAATTGCTGTTAAAAACATCTGAGAATGTTGAAACGGTCCCAAAGGCCAAGTATCGCAAAGGTTATTCAATAAGCTCTTATATGTGTTTTGTCTTCCAGAAACCACGGTACGAGATCCGCTGGAGGGTCATAGAGTCTGTGAGCCCAGATGGCCATGAGTACATCTATGTGGATCCCATGCAGCTTCCCTACGACTCCAGATGGGAGTTTCCCCGTGACAGACTTGTGCTCGGTGAGCTGATTGTGATTTTCGATGTGCTTAAACTGCAGTCTTGTCCCGGTGGCTCTGCAGTCTCCCTGCAGGGATGTTCCGGCCAGGATGTCTCACTCAGTCTTTGAAGTGAAGCTGTCATAAGCTTATCAGGCTTGGGCAGAAGGGGCTTGCTGGCTGGGCTTCGGTCTGCCTCAGTGATCAAGGAGACATTCAGCCACTGGAAGAGTCACAGATGAGAAAGCAGAAGCATCCAAAGTGCATGCATGAGTTTGTATGGCTGTGTTTGTGCAGGTTGTTGTTTTTCTTTGTTGATAATTGATCTGTGTTTTTCCTCAGGCCGTATCCTGGGCTCTGGAGCCTTTGGAAAGGTTGTAGAGGGCACCGCCTACGGACTCAGCCGCTCCCAACCTGTCATGAAGGTGGCAGTGAAGATGCTGAAACGTGAGTTGAAGAAATTAAAATTGGATTACAATTACAAGAAATTCAAGCCATGCTGCTTTTAGTCATCTGATATGATTCTGTATATCAATGTAAGCTCACGAGTTACGGGGATTGGTCAGGTGAGGGCACCTGTTGTTACTACTGCAACTCATATACAGCGGAGGCTGTAACAGTGACATGGCAATTAGGGAACTTTTAATCCCTTGGTGCCGAACTGTGGCAATTTGTGCCAAAATGGCACCCATTGTTGGAGTCAAAACACAGTCAAATCTGAACTTACAAACAGGATACACAGACTTTAAAGCTATGTGCACAACCTAACACATTGACGAATTGACGCTGACCGGAAGTCATTCATTCCAATGGAGGTGAAAATGACAGATAGTAACAGACTAGCGCGCAGCACGGCAGCGGTTCCGTTGACCATCGGACCATGGAGGTGCTGGATTTTTCCTACTCGGGTGTTGACAACATGGGAGAAATGGAACGTTACGGTGCTGGAAGTAGGAAATAAATTGCAATTGCAGTTGTAAACAAACAATATTTCATTTACTTATGCAAAAGAAAAATAAGCATAAGCTTTTTTTCCACTATTAAAGGTGATTGTTGACCATAGGTTGGTTTCTGTGCGGTTGACAATTAATCTATATTTTTTAATTTTGTGCTCATTTCCATAGCCTATTTCACACCTATATATCAGCTCTTTCAATAGGACACTACTCAACTCGTCTCAGTTCAGTTGGTACAGTGACAGTCAACATGAGAGATCTTCGCAGGAAGATATTGCTAGCTCTTCTGCTGGATGACTTCGCTAACAACTCTCGCCGATGCTAGCTAGCCACCTGCATCTGGCCAGGTCCGCCAACAACGGAACGGCGTTGTTCTGGGGGTGGGGAATGCGTTGGGGAGACGCTCCGTTGAAACAGGAAAAATAGGTCGTGCGCTCGGCGTAAGATTCAGTGTGACTGACACTTTACAAGGATCTCTCAGTGTCTCTCAGATATGTGAATAAACGCAAAGAAATCAAAGAAAAAAGATATTTCTCATAACTCCAGACGTGCCTGAGAATTCAAACATTTTTAACTTCTGTTAAGTATCAAAGTAATCCAGTGATAGTCGTCTGTACATCCATGAGTGCATTGCAAATGGGAATTGGTAATAGCATAATCGGCAAACCTTTAATGGTGCCAAATTGCTAAATGGCGGTGTAGACAGGAGGTGCCATAAATCATTGTCTGTAAAACACTGCAATAAATTTAATCAGTGGCACAAAATATTAGGCCTGCTAAACCATTTAAAATGTTACTGAAAACACAGACAGATGTATGTGTAACAACAACTCACATGACTGATGAAAATCGCTGATTTTATTCAACTGGTGCAGAACTTTGTACCTGTAGAGGCAGAGAAGTGGAAGAGGTGGTAGAAAGGAAGATAGTGAAGAATCTTCAGGATAATAAATAAACTTTCTTTTACAACAAGATGAAGTAATAAATTATAGGATTCATATGAAAGAGGTCTTGGCTGAATGCATTATATTTTGACTTGTTTGATGGTTTGTTTACGCACAATGATAGTCATGGTTTCTGCACCTTCTTTCAGCTACAGCACGCTCCAGTGAGAAACAGGCCCTGATGTCTGAACTGAAGATCATGACTCATCTTGGACCGCATCTCAACATTGTTAACCTCCTGGGAGCCTGCACCAAATCAGGTGATTAATACACACACAAACTGCAAACATAAAGACATACACACTCCTTCATAGGCAAACACATACTGTATAATAACAGTTTGGTTGCAACCATTGTTGCCTCTCCCTTGCAATTTTGTCACCACTTTACAAAGAGACACACAATAAAGCCTACGTTCATGCTGCCAAAAACCTGCACGCACATCCACACACTCACTCAGATTTGGCATTTGTGCACATTTACAGCTCTAACAGCCAAAAAAGATTGACAGCCCTGTCTCAGCTCTTGGTGGGTGTGGTATTTTAATAGGCTTTTTATGGGAAAGTGGAGGCTTGCCCTTGTGACTGTGCTTTTAGCCTTTACAAGCCTCTGATAAGATTAGCCTGCAGACTGACGCCGATGCGCGACTTTATCTGCTCTTTGCAGGCCCTATCTACATAATCACTGAGTACTGCTTCTACGGGGACCTGGTCAACTACCTGCACAAGAACAGGGAGAACTTCCTCAGCCTGAACCCGGAGAAGAGTAAAAAAGAGCTGGATATCTTTGGAATCAACCCTGCAGACGAGAGCAGCAGGAGGTATTCAATATGTGTTTCTAAGCTTGCATACATTTACATTTTTTTACCTTGAATAATCTCTGTATTTCAGACACTTACTGTGTTTGGAAAATGTTATAAAATGGACAAAAACAAACACTTAGCTATACGTTTTACATCAATTCCCCTTTGCCACTCCCAAATATTACAGCCCAACAATTTGCACAGTTGCCTCACACACACTCACATTCTCCCCTTTCCCTAATCGGTAACTCTATCGCCATTTTCTCCATGGCTGAGGAGATTGTCTGGCGTCTTCGCCTAATCAAATCGCAGTCTGAAGTGGTCTCGGCTTTCAACCTAATTTCATTATATTGGAGGTACCTGTTAATTCTGTCCAACCCAGACGTTCATGGTGAAACAGCAGCCCTCTCTCTCCCTCCCTCCGAGGCTCATCTGTGTTGATGGATGACTCACAGTGACCACACCTCGAATTGACCATAACATGATTTAATCCTGGCTACCATGTTAGGCTCAACCACATCTTCCTCTAACCCCAGCCGGAGGGAGGGAGAGGATTTAAGGGCACATTGACGTACACACAAACGGGGACTGAAAAAGATGTATAACATAATGTATTATCACTGTATATGGCTCATTATTCCCACAACCTGTCCTCACCTCGTCGCTAACAGTTTCCTCTTTCCACACAGTTATGTGATCCTGTCCTTCGAGAGCAAAGGAGACTACATGGACATGAAGCAGGCCGACAACACTCAATATGTCCCCATGCTGGAGATGAGCAATGCCTCCAAGTACTCGGACATCCAGAGGTCTAACTATGACCACCCGCCCTCTCAGAAAGGTACACACATACAATCCCGTCCTCTTCTCTCTGTCCTGCTTTCCATTCTCTCCACTCTGAGTTATTGGTGTGGACTCGCTTGGCCTCAGTGCTGTGTTTGAGTCAGTGTTGGTTGAGGGGTACACCCTTGTCAGAATTTAGGACTGGTACAGCCCTGTAATTACATGGAGAGGATAATTGTAGCACATGCATAATAATGCCCGGTTTCTCCCTGCCATTAGTAAAAGCCAGGTTTGAGCAGCCAGTACTATATTTACAATACATGTTGAACATATATTCATGGTGTTTTCTGTGTGTGTTTTCTAAACCAGAGGGCGAGATGGACGAGCTGCTGTCAGATGACATGAACGAGGGCCTCAGCACCACCGATCTGCTCAGTTTTACCTACCAGGTGGCCAAAGGCATGGAGTTTCTAGCTTCCAAAAATGTAAGTTATGTCCACAGTGACGAAAATGTGGAAAAATGAACGAAACTCTTATTTTTATACTTTTTTTTTTTAATACGCATTTGTACAGCTGAGGTTTGCATACCGCATATAAGTCCTGCAGCCTCACATTCCCCTGCTTCCCACTGGTTGTGGATTTTGCACTGTGTCCTATATGGTGACAGCAGTGCCGGCCAAAGGGGAACTGAGGAAATCAGCAGTTGTGTGATAAGCAGTCTCGCGGAGGCTGCTGAGCCCACTCAGGAGGGAGGCCAGGGGCTGAATATAGTAGCCACACAACCAGGGCTAGAATTACCGGGCAGGGACACGCTGCAGCCAGAAGCTATTCATTCAGCTTCATAGTTATTATCCCTAAATATCCAGTGGTCACAGCCATCCCTCCAACTGGCATGTTTACACAAAGACCATGCTTTATAAAGCAATATGAAACGTCATTAAAAATGAACTCGGCTGAAATGAAATACATACAGAAATAGATAGCTGTGGGAGCAAAATGTGTTGGGAACGGGTGGAACTGAGGAGTGACAACAGTAAGTGTATGATGCAATAAGCTGCTAAACACCTTTGCTTATGCTCTTTTCGCAGTGTGTACATCGGGACCTCGCCGCCAGGAACGTCCTCCTCTCTCAAGGCAAGATAGTGAAGATCTGTGACTTCGGACTGGCCCGAGACATCATGCATGACAACAACTATGTCTCCAAAGGGAGTGTAAGTCTCTGCGCATCACTGTGCCTAAAACATGGCTTGAATGTTGTTTTCCATGATGGCTTTGCAAGTGTGATTGAACGTTTCCTCTTTCCATCATCACACAGACTTTCCTGCCAGTGAAGTGGATGGCGCCAGAGAGTATTTTTGACAACATGTACACCACTCTCAGTGATGTTTGGTCCTATGGCATCCTCCTCTGGGAGATCTTCTCCTTAGGTGAGCCTCTGCGAACATCTATTAGAGAATTGAAATCCTTGAGACTGGAGTTGTTGGATGATTAACTCATGAGAATCTGTTTTGGTCTGAAGGTGGCACCCCATACCCGGGGATGGTGGTGGATTCGAGCTTCTACAACAAGATCAAGAGTGGATACAGGATGTCCAAACCAGAGCATGCACCCTCTGACGTGTACGTGATAATTCCCATGATGACTGTACTGTTGCTGCACATTACATTACCTAACATCCTCTCAGACGGGGAATGCGTTGGGCTGTAAACTCAGAACCGTTTGTTTCTGAACTGTGATATACAGTGGCTGACATGAGTCATGGCAAAATTACAAAGCACAGGACAAGTCGTACTGTTCTCTGTGGTAACATCGCCTGTTTTTTGCTTTTTTCAGGTATGAGATGATGATGAAGTGCTGGAACAGCGAGCCGGAGAAGAGGCCTTCTTTCATGGGTCTGAGTGAAACTGTATCGTCTTTGCTTCCCTCCAGCTACAAGAGGGTGAGTCTCCTTGTGACCTCTCACGTCCTCAGACCTCTTTGGAGTCTTAACACCTGCTTTCTAGTTTACAACCTCTCATTCTTGACCCCACGTTTGGACCTGCACATTCTGCTCCTCTCGCTCTTTTGGCATTTTCTCGCTGATGTTTGCCTTTTTTTAGAAGTCAAAGTTTCCTCGTTCAAACTTTTGTTTTTAACAGTGTTGCAAAGCAAAGTACAGGTTGAAAATAATTTAAATACACTCTTAAAAGTAGCAGGCCGGTCATTTAAAACCCCTTCCGCTTCCTAAGAGAGCGCATTAGGAGTGTTACTATGGGCTCACTGTGTTTCTGTGAAACCAAAACCTACAAGTGATTAGAGCGCAACGGCAGCAGCTGGATGTCAGAGCGGCTGGCCTCAGACTGCGTAATGACGCAGCCTCAGTTCTCGCCTCCACCACCCAACCTTAATTACCCCATTAAACTCCACACCGCACATGGCACATCAAAACAGCTCTACCTCTGCCTCCTTCACAGAGCTTTAACGACTGTAGGGCAGAGGAGGAACTGGCTCTTGTTTTAGCACCTTGGGCTTGGATGGGATGTGTGATTTTCAGTTTGGGTCGCACCATCCAGCTGGCAACACAACCAGCGATCACACTCGTACTACAGCTCTCCTGTTGCTTTGTAGAGCTTTATTAATTCTGTGCTCACACTTGTACGCTGCACTGTATTAAATTAAGCATTTAATTCTAATGTATCCGTGTATTTTGTGCAGCACTATGAGAGGGTGAACCACGAGTTCCTGAAGAGCGACCACCCCGCTGTGACTCGGGTGTGCATGGAAAACGACGACGCCTACATTGGCATCACCTACAAAAACCAGGGCAAGCTGAAGGACAGGGAAAGCGGCTTCGACGAGCAGCGGCTGAGCTCTGACAGCGGCTACATCATTCCCCTCCCCGACTTGGACCCTATATCTGATGAAGAATATGGAAAGAGGAACAGACACGGGTAAATGGAACCAAAAGTTTACCTCCTCTACTCTATGTTGTCTCTATGGTGCACCACAGATGACATTAACCTGTGTTTTTTGTGTCCCCCACAGCTCTCAGACATCTGAGGAGAGCGCCATTGAGACGGGCTCCAGCAGCTCCACCTTTGCTAAGCGAGAGGGTGAGACTCTGGAGGACATCACGCTGCTGGACGAGATGTGTCTGGACTGTAGCGACCTGGGGGAGGACAGCTTCCTGTGACAACTACCAAGCTTGTAGAGCAGAAGCAGTGAGGAAAAGGGGGTGTAA
The DNA here is from genome assembly GCF_011397635.1 of Epinephelus fuscoguttatus. Lineage (NCBI taxonomy): Eukaryota > Metazoa > Chordata > Actinopteri > Perciformes > Serranidae > Epinephelus > Epinephelus fuscoguttatus. Next base: position 40,720,812 of record NC_064761.1, read on the forward strand.
GGAGACAGGAAACTAGAGGAAAAAAACTTGTAAATCAACCAAAGACTCTGGCTGTCGACCCTCAATTCTTCCTCCATTCCTCCTCCTTGACCTGCCGTTCACAAGACAGAACAAAACCACTTCACTGTCTGGATGCGTCTGTGGTGACAGTATGGTACACCCTGTCCTTCTCCCTGGACACTGCCCCCTGTTGGGCTGGAGGAGTGAGAGAGCATTAATGAACACCTGACATCAAGGAATCAAAGAACCACCGAGCCTGTGTCGGACCTGTCTAGATAGAAAAAGATTGTCTTTTTAATCTGCAGAGCTTTATTCCATCGGGCATTCTTTAAACAGCAATATAAGCAAGAAGGGACGAATTCACCATGTTGGTCAGCAACTCTAAATGAACACTACAGGATGTCGTTCACATGATATATATTTAACCACTACAGATGCACTAAACTAAATGAGTCCAATACTAGCAACAGCGTTGGCAGGTAAACTCACTTCACACTCACCTGCTGCAAGAGAAGCACCTGATGCTGGCACAATCAGTCGCAGTGCTCAGATCTGAAAGCACAAAATCTGGACTGTGTTTTGTTTATGACCATATAGTGTTTTCAATGGCGGAATAAGTGGGGTAATTCAAGTTTATTTTTTTACGTCATCATTATGTAAACGTGTTATTTGTGAATACCAAGTCGATGTGGACCATAGCTGTTTGAATCGTTATGAGAATAGAGCTTTTGAGTTGCAGTGTCTCACCTGTCACCTTTCGCCCGAATGCAACATAATGTTCTCAAATGTCATCCCTGACGACATCAGTCATATGAATCATATGGGCTTTGAAAAACAAAATGAAGCATGATTGTATTGTAAATAGCTCGAGAGTTGTTTTTTAAGAGAGACTTATTGGGATAACAGTATTTCATGTAAGAACATATTAAGCTTCTGCACCCTCACTCGCCCTGCTGGAGCCAATACACTACAACAAAGGAAATATAATTTCCCTCAATTGGACTCACATAAAAACATTTGCCATCATAGTGGGCAGCATAGTCTTTGACAATATTTGCTGACTATAAATATTCACATTTTAATATATGATATGGATAGTAATTTACACCAAAAACAGGAACATAAAGGGATGAAAATAAAACCCAGTTCATCAGGTCAGTATTTGAAAAAAGAACATTTAAATGTATGTGTCTTCCAGTCTCATATTTTATCTGCTGTCCTGATGTTTATTAGCAGGTTCTAGTTATACGAAGACACTAGATGGACTAGAGATTCATGTCGATCTGATGTTATACATCAGTTATGTGTAGACTCTTTGTAATCCTCCGTATCTTCCAGCTACTGTACCAGCTGTGCCACTGCCTCTGCCTCTTCCTGTTGACTGTGATATAATCTGCAATCAGTTGTTGCACTTTCCTCTTTTTTTCCTCCATTTTGTTTTGGATGTTGCAGAAGAAAAGAAAAGAGAAAAAAAAAAAAGTATGACAGAAAGGTCTTGCTTTGGCTTTAGATGTTTTAAAGCTGTGTGGATGTGAATGTTTGTGCCGCAGGTGAGCGATGTGTCGACGGTACAGTATCTGTAATTATAGGTAATCACACCCAATATGATGATTTAATACTATGTTTCATTATGTTACATCGTGTACATTCAGATGATTTATATTTCAATAAATGATTTATAATGTAAAAAAAAAAAAGACATGTTCTCCTGCTCTCTGGGGGTTTAAAGGATTACACAACCAAAGAGAAATAACATTAGTAATAGAAAAGGATTTATGAGGTGCATGTGTATTGAGGGGAAAAATGGCCAAATAAAGAACTGTAATGTACTTTTTTTGCCCAGGAGGGTATTAGATGCAACAGAAGATGCAGCATTCCTGGACAAGAATAATGAGACTCATTTTATGTATTTGCCAACATAACATATTGATAAGTAAAATCAGTATGAATAATACAAGACTGGAAAAGAAAATGCCCTCTGCACATGTGGGCATTATCACACACACAGGCACTGACACACACAAAGAACTAGTGGAGGAAATACACAAATCATTAACTTACATAAGAATACAAATGCATACATGTAAAAATACTCCATTACAAGCATAAATCCCTGTAAAAGTAAAACGGTCCCTGTGATTGTATTATTATATATGACATTATTATTTATAGTGATGCAACAATGTGTGAACAAAATTTTGCTGTTGCAGCTGCTTGAGGCAGAGCTATAATTACTGTATATATAGTTTGTAGTTTAGTCCAGTGGTCCAACATTGGGATCAGTCTCCCCACAGGGTCTCCAGGTTAATCTCATGACTCGTGAGATAATTGAGGCAAAAAGGAGGAAAAATCAAAGCTGCATTCATTACCTAGACTGTTTTTTCCAATCTTTGCACTGTTTTAAATAATGGAGTAGCATTCTTGTTTTTTGGAGCCAGAAGTGACCATATTTGGACAAGAGGATGGGGATCTGACTCACAGATTGCAGCTACACTGTGCAGACACTTGAGCAGCCTTGCCCTTAAACATGTGTAACTTTAAGCCTTAATGAAATTTAAACAGATGAGTTAAATAAGAATTCACCCCCTATGCAGTTTAACATAGATGTCAATGGACTGACTTGCTTTTGGAGCCAGACTCAAGCAGTTTCTGGCACTTCTGCATTGGTATCATTTTTCAGGCCCAGAGGTTACCATTTGATAGATAGATATTTATTGTCATTGCATATAAAAAACACAAAGAAATTTCGTTTGCAGCACCAAAAATCAGCATAAAAAGGGCATAAATAGGTTAAGGTAATAAATAAATAAATAAATAATACACAGATTAAATAATACACAGATATTGCACTTGTACTGTTCGTCAGGTAAGTGTATGTGTGTTTTTATGAGAATAGTGTGTGTTTATGTTTGAGGAGAGAATCCACAGCTCTTGGAAAGAGTTGTTTGGACACCCTCTCCTCTCTGGGCCTCGACAGTTACATCTAAATGAAGCCCACTAATATCTATATGGTTTCTCATAGCAAACCAAATTCCTTCCCAAAATGTCCTATTTATTTTAACATGAAAAAACATCAAACATAAAGGTGCCAACTAGCTCACTTGGTAGAGAAGGTACCCCATGTAGAAAGGCTGCGTCCCTGCCACATTGGCTATGGGTTCAATTCCTACCCACATCCCTCTGCTGCATGTCATTCCCCCCCATCTCTATCCCCCCCATCACCATATAGCTGTCCCTCTGCATAAAGGCAATAAAGCCTCCAAAAAATATCTTTAAAAATAAAATAGAATAAGTGAAATGGTAGAGTAGTGTGTATATGGAGAGCACTACATTAAGAGAACATTAAAAATCAGTGTTGTTCAGGAGAAACTTGCCTAATGTGCCAAAATGTGCCTAATGTGCCAAATGTGCCAGGTCCAGCACTGCTAATAACTCATGGACATCTTTAACATGCCCTGAGTCACAATATTCCAAGTATTTCAGACTTGGAAGTAAGTTAAGTACAATACTTGTACTTAAATGTACTTAGTCGCTTTCCATGCAGGCAAACTACTAATATATTATGTGCATAAACAATCACACTAATAATAAATAGATTTTTTTTTGTTTATTTGTTCTGTTTGTATCATGAAGAGTATAAAATACAAATAATAATAATTGCATATACATGTAAATATAATGGATATTTTGAGGAACCTATTGCAATTAAATTATATTATTATTATTAAGTGTAATAAGTGCCAATATTATATTTAATAAATATCAATATTCTTTGATGACATACAATAAAGCCCCACTATCACAAATGCAATCTGACAGACAGCCACTAGAGGGCAATGCTGTCATTACCAGGCTGCCAGGTGCTCTGCCAACAGACAGCAAACAGTCATTAAGTCATTAAACATGTTGCCCAGTTTTCCCAGTGTTGCTGCCTCAGTGGTGGTTTCTGTGGTGGAAGTTTGAGATTATGTTTGAGCATGTGAAAATCCCAGAAAAAAAACTCCTCTGCATTTGCTCACAGCAGCCAGAGTGACTTGTCATTACCATTTTATCCCACTAGAGGGAGGTAGTATCTAGATAATGCTCAGTGGCTTCAGGGTGAGAGTTAAAGTGGGAGAAGATGAGGGTCAGCATGATGTAGAGGTGCAGCTTGTGATCTGAGCCTGCAGACCTGGGGCGGACCTTCACACTGCCTTCAGTCCCGATCATGACAAGCTCTGAGGGTGTGTGTCCTGAGGCGGGTGTGGCATGACAAAAGTACATTTTTATGATCAGTCAGGCCACAGCCACATAGACCTGCACCTCATATGAACCACCCCATGACCTCCTGGAGCTTTAACCCAATATTGACATGTTGTTTACCTGCAACTTCACCTGTAATCATAAAGCGACAGTCCTACTTTATAACTTTCCACACACCTGCAAAGTTATACAACTTTAACAGCAACAGCTCTTCCTGTATTTGTGTTACTAATTCAGACGTGTTTTACTGGTGTTCCTTTTTTTTCTTTTCTTCTGTTTGCTCAAAGTGTTGAAACCCGTAAGGCAGACCGGTGATACCACAAAGCAGGGTCAATATCTGCTCCAAACCACAACGCAGCTTACAACCCCTGGGGAGCTTGCAAAGGAGCTTGTACTGGATGGACAAGTTATGATAGCTGGTAGAGACGTGCTTGAGGCTACTGGTAAACACATCAGCGTGCTAAGAAGAACCAACAGTTGAAGGTTTTTCTTGCGTCAGAAATTAACTGCTGGAGCTTGGGAACAGTTTTTAAACTATCTTTTTTGCATATTTGCACCTGGGCCAAGAAATGAAAAGGATTAACCCTCACATCTGGGGTTTAGTCAAATAATTGCAAAAATCCGTCAAAGTGAGGCGTGAACTGCGGTCTGCCTGCAGGCGCTTGCAAATGGATCACATGATTTTTCAGAAAAGGCCCACATTATGTCTAAATATGTCAGAATGATACTTCTAGAGTATTATTTTAATTTAGAGTGAAACAACTGAGCCCATGAGAGGCTCTGTTCTCGAGAAAAATGGAGTCCCCTGTGGTGTGCGCCGGGGTGGAGGAAAGATCCCCTCATGATGCTTAATGTGAGACATGCATGCAAAGTGTTGTGGTGAACCGCAATAAAATAACCGTAGGTTTGGCAGGACGGTTGCATTTATGAAAATGTATTCCAGAGTAACATATCTGATGAGAATGATATAATCTATATATTTTATTAGCATGAAAGAGGAAGTACAGCTGAGGCTGACTGGAATACCGTTTGTGGATTTTTTAGGTATTTGGTCATAAACCAACTTATTGATCAAATGGAAATTTTGACCTGATGATCCACAAATGTTCTCCCTCATGGTGGCACTAATCCAGGAAATCACAAAACTCATCATCTTGGAACAATAAACGTCTGTCCAAATGTCATAGAATAGATGTTAGAATATTTCACAAAATAAGTGAAAACCATGTGTTTGAATAAAACAAAGGGGATCATCAAAGTCATTAGAATCCATCCTCTGGGGACCATGAATGTCTTTCATGGCAATCCATTTGGTAGGTTTTTATATGTTTCAGTGTGGACCAACGCTTCTGATGTGAATATATTTATGTGTTTTATTAGCATAGTGTAATGACACTTTTTTTGAACTGATGATCCCATAACTACGGATTTATTTTACTTAAAACAAGATGGTGGCGCTAATGGAAAAATCAAGAGATCGCCAAACTTGCTCCTCCCTATGAGAGACGCCAGATCAAAACTGATTCAATACAAAATCTTCAACAGGATCTATTTTACCCCAGCAAAGTTACAGATGATGGCCCTGATACCATCTGGGGCATGCTGGAGATGTAACTCCCGCCTAGGCGACATTGTGCACATGTTTTTTAGTTGCCCCTCACTGCCTACTTTTTGGCAAAAGATCGAAGAGAAAATCAGCAACAACCTGGGAACTTCGATAACCATTAATCCAAGCTTGTGTCTACTGAATATCACTAAAGATATCAAAGATGTTAGGGTTAAACATTTGAAGTGACTAAAAGTTGCCATTACTACTGCTAAAAGGGTAATATTGAGACACTGAAGGACAGCAAACCCCCAACTTACCGAGAATGGTTTAACACTCTGGGAGAAACAGCCTCTTATGAACATCTCATTTACAAGATAAATAATAGAAATCTGGGAACCGTTCCTGGCACATTCCAGGGAAACTAATACAGATTAGCGTCTAGCTAGATTTTTTCTCAGAGCCAATACATTTAGTTACAGCCCAGTGGTTAAGACAGGTGGTACTGGTTCAGGTTAAGGGTGAGGGGTGGGGGGGTTGTTAATGTAAACCATTGTCTCTTTATGGCTTTGTTAAATCTCAGCTGGGGCGTCAGTAGTGTAGTGGATAGTGCCGGCACCCCATGTATAGAGGTAATGCCTCGCTGCAGCGGTTGCGCATTTGACTCTGGCTTGCAACCCTTTGCTGCATGTCGTCCCCCCCTCTCTCTCTCTCTGCCCCATTTCTCACACTGTCCTGACCATTAAAGGCAAAAGGCCCAAAAAAATCTTTAAAATCTCAGCTAATGTAGATTTTTGCATTATGCATATTGTCCATATGCATCTTTTGAGCTTTTATTTTCTTATCTTTATTATTATTACTTATATATGTGTGTGTATATGCATATGTATTTTTTTTACGTCCATGTTTTGAATATCTCTCTATCATAATATTTTTATGTAATTTTTGTTATATCAGATGTACACAATCTGGTTTGTCTTTGCTTTAAAAGGAAACAATAAAAAAAAAAAAAAAGATCGCCAAACTCATCAAGATACATCATCTTGGAACCATGAATGTCTGTCCAAAAGTTCATAACAGTCCATATGATAGATGTTGAGATATTTCACAAAATAAGAAAAACGTAACCTGCTGCGTTAGATGAAACAAAGTCGTCAAAGTCGCTAGAATTCATCTTCTGGGGACCAAGAATGTCTTTCGCAGCAATCCATTGGATGTTTTTTTTATATATATCAGGATACACACTGTTCATAGCAGATATAGCATCATACAGATGTCTTAAGTTTTATTTCCGTGCTTCAATCTTCTGCAGACACTGTGAAAAGTACAAAAATAAATAACAAGGCTTGAAATACAAATCTCTTAATTACTTTTAAAATCTCTCAACAAATGTCCAGCATTCAGACGTGCCTAACAATAGTCTCTCACATTAATTTTCCAATAATAGACAAGTTCCAAAAAGTTAGCACAGTAATAGAAAATATATTGAATTGTCCAAACAGGCCACTTAAACAAATATTATAATCAGATATAAAACAATAAAGGTGCAATTATGGTGTGTGCCTCATGGACAATGCAGAATATTATTATTTTGGGGCCGTATCTACTTCCTCTTCAAAATAAACTCACATAAAGAACAATACATTTTTCTTTAACTGAACAATATCTTAAAGGTGGTATATTTTAAATCACTTTTAAATTAAAGTGACCTTTTTAACTGCCTTTTTTTTAACATTTAATCCGTTTTTAATTACAAACAATTTAAATGTTAATGAAATTATGACAGAAAATATGAAAAGAATTTCAATTAAATTTCAGTAAAAAAAAAAAGTCCAGTTCTGGTTTTACTGTGTGAGCAGTTGTGCATGTAATTTGTGTGGTGTTGCTGCGCCCCAGCAGAACTGTTGCTCAACTGCTGTAAGGACAATCGGTGTCAAACACTGCACAGCCGATCTGTCTTAGTACTTTCAAATGTACGAAAAAATGGAAAACTAGAATGTGTGCATGTGTAATTTATGCTAACAGTAGTAGCTTTTATTTATCGCACATTCATATAGCACAAACGTATAGGCAAACCCAGAACAGGGTGGAGGGATTACTCAGCTGTCTGCCCCCGTGACCCAGCTTTGGATAAGTGGTTGCAAATGGATGGATGGATTCATGTAGTACACTGTATCGCTGAACATTATATGATTAACAATAAAATACAATGCAGAATTAGTTTTCAAATGCTTAATTTAGTTCTAGGGTGGAGACCTATTTGGTCCCCCCTAAATGTTGATTCTTTGGCTCCGGCCGTGACTCAGACGCAGCAGTTAAAGCAAAGCAAACCAACCTAACAACCTCATAAATGTGCTAAAGATAACATCTTGCTGAGGAGAGAGGATGGAGACAAAGCCACACATTATTGGCTGTGTCAACAGTTGTTTATTTATAAAGTGATTTGGAGTGCTGCTGATACACTTGACGCTGTTGTCTTCATTTCTTAAGCTAATTCCCTGCACTGCTGAGGACAGTTAGTGCCCTGCAGGGCTTGGGCCTCTGTCAAAATGTGTCAAAGGGGCTGCACTCAAGCGAACCCGGAGTACAAAAACACTACTGTTGGGCAAGTTAGCACACAGAAATATGCTACAAATCATATGATTGGATTCTGGTTGACCCTGCCTTCCTGCTGGAACAATTCATTTCTTTGATTTGCTAACAGAGGTTTGAACAACAAATGCATTGCAAACAAAGAACAAGTGGTGCATCTACTAAATGCTTTAAGAACCAGGTTGACACTAGATTTGATTAACAATGACAAATAAAGATCTCCTTTAACAATATGGAAAGACTGGGTGAGACCGTGCCAGATCATAAGTCATTAGAGAGATTGGGGGAAATTTGATTGCATCATGTTTTACTTTGCAAAAGTGAGAGGGAATCTGATTTTGATATATTTGGCTGCACGAGTGAGTGTGAGACAATGAGATTAGCCATCTCTTTGGTTTGTTTGATATGTAACATCAGTCTCCTTCGTGAAACTCGACGCCTTATTGCCATCCGTGAGGTCTCCATCCTCGCTCCTCTGGGAGAACAGGTCCAGGAGTAGTCCGGGGTTTAGACAGATCTGCTGTAAAAGAGATTTGTCTCTTGGCCGCTGCATGTCCCCGAGGCCGGTGTCCTATTTCCAGCTTTTTCTCTGAGGGGCCGGCATGTGCTTCCCAGGCTTAACGGGGCATCATATACAGATTAAAACACCATCTCTGTAAGAGATACTTTCATTGATTTGTCACACGAAAATGGGAAAATAAACAGCGGCCACATTACATAAACAGTCCTCTTAGCCCGACCTCCTAAAAAATACACACACACACATTGTATATGCTGTAGGAAGACCAAAAACCCCTTAATGTCTAATTCATAGCGGTAATTACATAGGCCTTGTTGTTGGGAACTTGCTGCAAGCTAGGAAAACATGCTAACTCATGACTGTGAAGAAAGTTTGCTTTCAGAAATCATATGAGATGCTGGAGGCTCAGGCAGAACAGGGATCCAAACAGCACTTTTAAGACTTCTTCTTGTATTAATTCTTTTATGTAACCTGTCAGAAATAAGATCTCTTCTCACACTTGTCACCAAAAGGAACATACAAGAATAAATGATTATTTTTATTGAAAAAAAAGAGCCCTTTTATGTGTGTTTTTAGTGTATTTCCTCTTTGCCTGGGCCAGATGTTGGACATGCTTAGTTTTAATCTAATATTAATCTAATTTTAACTGACACATAAATACCCATTTTAATGAAATATATGATGTGTTGTGAGATATTAGTATTTTATGTATTTTCTCATAAAAAATTCTCCTGTGTTTTGGAGTTACTGTCATCTCCACCACACCGCACAGAATGTAAATTCAGGGAGGTTGTTTTTAGAGTTTGTGTACTTGGTGACTGCATCGTCATGTGACAGGAGAGCACATGGCCGGAGGACAGTTTGCTCCATGGCGGGAACTGAAATAAGAAGAAATCAATGTCAACTTTTGTTAAACTGAGAATATGTTCATCGGATGTCATTTCCAAACAGCTCATATTTCCTTTAAATGTACAAATAATAAGAAAAATATAATTTTATATCGTGAATTTTGTATATATTTAATGCAGACATTCGCTAGCTAACATATTATAAGGTTTTTTTTTAATCTGTTTTTTATTGTGACAATTTCATTTGGTTTGTTGTTCAGTAATCAGCAGTCAAATAGCTTCTGTTATCCTGAGTGTAAGAGTTTAAGACAGATCTAAAACTGAAAATAAAGACTGAAATTGTCCTCATGCAGATTTTTACTTTTTTCTTACACTTGATTTCGTACATGATTAGTAAGGGTCAGGGCTTTCCAAATGAAACTGGCATTTAAGAGGTTATGCTGTTTAAAGCACAAAACTTTCTCTGTTTCCGATTGGTCCCATGTCTGTTCAGGGCTAAAGGTCAGCAGCAGTGACATCATACCATTTCTTAGAGTGAAAAATGTGCTTTTTCCCTCCAAATTTTCTCACTTAATAAATCAAATCAAATAAAAAAGGACTTTCATTTTCATATTTGCAAGGATCTATTTTCTAAATTGGTCCATAAACTCATCTCAGGGGCCACACAAATCACTTTATATAGCTCCACCTGCTACAGCCACAACATGAATAAATGACTGTAGAGATCAGCATAATGTTAATTATCCATGAAAGGGAACTTACTTTGAAAAGACAGTCTCTGACAGTTCAGGTTTGACAAGCACCACTTGGTCTTGGACTACAGTAGTGATTGTTAAAGACACCAGACACCCAGCTATTCAGTTCCACTGTTGCATTCACCACTCCAGCCACATGCAGTAGTATATTTAAACATTAATGTACACGGCCTGCCTCATATTACAGTATTTCCTCTATTTTGATTCACCAGTTGGTGCTACACTGAAAAGGTTCCCTGGAATTTGCTCTATCAGCGATACAGTCTCTAGTATGATCTCTGGCTGTCTGAAATGTATTGAAACAATCCAATCATCTGTTTCACCCCCTGACCCCTCCCTCTCCTCTCAAACACACACTGACCTTATAGATTTGGTCTAGAACATCACCTTGCTTCCTGGAAGACTGACACAACCTTGTTTACTCAAAACAACTGTGTGTGGCTTGTTTTTTAACGTGTGAGGGCTTGTTTTTGCATAAAACTGTTTTTGTGTCTTACACTGGCAGGAGACAGTGTAAGACACAAAAACAGTTTCATGCAAAAACAAGCAAGTGTGTGTTTGCTTTGGTGTGTCTGCTTGTCTGTGTGGATGCATGTGCACTTGCGTGCTACTGAGCCAATGTAGTAGTCATGTGCTCTTTGACTTGTGGCCTTGGCCTGAGGATGACATCCTTCCATTCATGTGATCAGTGACAGTGGACTGTGTTGGTACTCTGTACGAGCCCCAGGCTTAAATGGGGGAAAATATACTCTTTTCATTTTCCAGACTGACAGAAATAAACTCTCTAAAGTCACCAAAGTGCATCTGACTCCCACATTGTTTCAAAGAATGGCCACAATATGCCCTCCATGTGGTGTGAAGGAAACACATTAAATTCTCAGCCGCACTAAATAAAGTATTTAGGGTTTTAATCCAGCAGCAGTCTGGCAGAGCCACTACAGCTGCAGCTCTACTGTTTCAGCACAGGCAATAGTTGGACTGAGTCTGTCTTCCCCTACAACAGAAAAGGGCACCATGAAAGACTTTGGTTACTTTTAGCTCTTGGTCTTGTATTTCACAGTGGTGGTGGACAGAGCGTGACACTAACTTTAACACTACTTCAGACTCATCTCAGGATGCTGCTCTCCTAATGCACTGCAAATACAAAAAACACAACCAAACACGTCTTATTAGCTGCCAGGACACTATTGTAATGCTAGTTCTTCTTCGTCTTCTTCTCCTTCTCCTTCTCCTTCTTCTTCTTCCTATTCCTCCTTCCTCTTCCGAGGAAATCATACTTCCCATGGGTGAAAACTCACCAAACTTTGCACAAAAGTCCAGTCTCATGCCAGATATCCTCAGCTGTAAACTCAAGCCAATAGTCCTGATGGTGGCGCTACAGCAAGCATCTAAAGTTCAAAACAACTTTCATCAAACTGTAGCCCCAATACTGAAGAAACTTTTGTACATTTAAACCTATTAAAAATTATGAAGTTCACTTTTTTTTTTTTCAAAAACTGTAAAACTTCTTAAACCTATCTCCTCCCACAGTTTTTGCTCAACTGACACCAAACTTGCTACAGAGCATCTTCAGACTGTCCTACACAAACTATGTTTCTCAGATTTTTGATTTATCAAAAATTGAGGCTACAGTGCATCAAAATGTTTGACTGTAAACGGTACTGTAAACATATACATGCAAATTCTTGCTAAATAAATCTTCAATGTTCATGAAAAAAGACAAAATTCTATAGTCATGGTAGATGATGTGTGGCAAATTTCAGAATTTTATCTCAAAGACTGAATTTTTGACAGCATTTTGAATTTTGCTCTAATGTGAACAATTGGAGTCAATGTAAAAATGGTAAACATCCGTTTTTCACTTATGAAGCAAATCAATCATTGTTACAAACAAATTACCAACATCTCCATGCTGTCTAGATGCAATATGTGTATTTTCAGATTTTTGTCTTAATAACTGAATTTTTTTTACAGTGGTTTCAAATCTGCCTTTCCATGCATGGATGGCTGCTTTCCTACACAACAGTGAATGGCTTACTCAGTTTGTGAAGCCACTGTTGAGTTGCTACTTGCCAATTAGCTCAGAGCGGTAGATGACTGTCTCAGGTTCCAGAGGTTGTGGGTTCAAGCCTCAACTGGTGCAGAATTCACACTGTAATGTAATCATCTTCTTGTGCTCCAGCTTACTGCTTAAAATTGCCTGAGCGTGACTGATCACTGTGCAGCATCTTCAAGTCTTTTTTCTGCTAGAAAATCTGCCTTCTCATGCTTGAAAATAAACCAAACTTTGCACAAAGATCCAGTGTCAATACTTCAGTGTGAAACCATCTGAGGCTTCTCACTTTGCACATAGCTCAACTAGTTAAACATCAGTTTTTCACTTATGGAGCAAATCAATCATTGTTAAAACAAATTACCAACATCTCTATGCTGTCTAGATGCAGTAAGTGTATTTTCAGATTTTTGTTTCAATAACTGAATTTTTTACAGTGGTTTAAAATCTGCTTTTCCATGCGTTGACTGCTGCTAAACCTGCACATCTGGCTTAGTCAGTTTGCGAAGCTACAAATGAAGTAGCTCAGTGAGATAGAAATTGATTATAGAAATTGATAATAGAAATAGATTCAGTGAGATAGAAATTGATTCTTAGTCTCAGAGGCTGTGAGTTCAAGCCTCAGCTGATGCAAAAGGCAGATTGTGTTGCTAAATTCCTAAATGTCTTCCAATTCTTCTGCTTGTTGCAGCAGCTATAATAATGATCTTGTTTCCGTTGTGTTCTGTGTGTCACCTCTCTCAGTGACATTGTTATTAGCTGGTAACTAGCTTCTAGCGGTCTGGCCCACTCTGCAGAAGGAGGGATGGCGAGGCGTCAGGGTGCCGCTCACCAACAGTGGCTTTATTGCAGTCTTCACCACAAAACAATTAACATGGCCTTGTCATGAGGTTTAACAGTAACCCTGAGCTTATCGAGACACTTTATTCTGCTGACTATCATTGCTCTTTGCCGCCTGCCGTCTTCACCATGACACCCCGAGAGAGCTGCTTCCCTTCACACACACACACATAAAAGCACACATCACACCCTCACAGGTTACCCTCAAGGCCACCGCCCTTAAGGGGGAAAAGGGTGAGCCGGTAACAAGTGCAACTTACGTTCCTCTAATTGGTTGAGTTTTCTTTCCTTGTGGCATTTTTTTCCTAAAGTCAATTCATTTCAATTTAATTCTATTTATATAGCCTAATATAACACATCACAATTTGCCTCAGAGGGCTTTACAACAGACACATCCCTCTGTTCTGGACCCTCACAGCGGATAAGGAAAAACCCAGGAGGAGCAACCTCTCCCTGAACTGACAGACGTGCAATATATGTCATGTGTATAGAACAGACCAACATGATAACATTACAGTAATCCACATGACAAAATGATACGTAGTGAGAGGGGGATGCACAGCAATGACAATAAAAACAGTAACAGCAATAATAATAGAAATATGACTTCAAATAATAGTAGTGAGGCGGCAGGGTGGTGCAGCGGTTAGTATTATCATCTTACAGCAAGAGGGTTCCTGCTTTGAACCCAGGGTGGGGGAAATCCTCTGTGTGGAGTCTGCATGTTCTCCCCGTGTCAGCATGGGTTTTCTCGGGGTACTCCAGCTTCCTCCCACAGTCCAAAGACATGCAGGTTAACTGGTGACTCTAAATTGGCCGTAGGTGTGAGTGTGAGTGTGAATGGTTGTCTGTCTCCATGTGATAGTCTGGCGTCCTGTCCAAGGTGTACCCCGCCTCTCGCCCAGCGTCAGCTGGGATAGGCTCCAGCCCTAACAGTGATCACTAACAGGATAAGAGGTTACGGAAAATGAATGAATAATAGTAGTATATGATAGTATATATGTTATATGTACATATATATCAATATAAGCTAGTACATGTGTGTAACAGTAATGACTGTATGTGTATAATGGCAGTAGCAGGAGGCATCAGCCAGGACCCATGGCAGCAGCACAGCCGCGACCCACGATCAAGGCGCACTGCTGATCCTTGGGACCCTGAGAGACGAGAATGCACAACAGCTCTGAGGAAGAAGCCAAGTTAGTAACGTGCATTTATTGGACCTGACTGTGTGTAAAGAGAGAAAGAGAGTAAGAGGAGGAGAGAGGAGCTCAGCGTATTAGGCCTATATCAGCCTAACTGCGGGTCGGTCCAAGGGAAGCCTGAGCCAGCCCTGACTGTAAGCTACTCCTAAATGTGGAGATGCTGTCTGCCTCCTGGACTGAGAGTGAAAGATGGTTCCACTGATGTTTTCTTTATGTGCTTTTGTTTTGTCTATCTGCACATGTTTCTACATTGCAGTGCACTGAGCACTCAGGGTCAGTGTGGATAAAAGCCCTCTGTTTGAACCAAATGCATCGTTACACGGTTCAGTGTTTGTAGTTCAGACTGCAATTCAACTCCATGTGTGGAGCAGAACCTTTGAAATGATTGATTAGCAGCGTTTCAATTCCTCTGTCACGGCTGCTGAACTATTGATTGTTCTGCTTTGACTGTCTTTGTATATCATTATTGTCGATGTGAGCAGTGATAGGCCATATGAGAAGAAAACTGTGATGGCTTCCAGAGCAGACTCAAAACAATTGTAGTTGCCTGAAGCAATCATTATGATTCAGCTACAGTGGAAAAGTCCATAAAATTGTTTAGACCTCTATGGTATGAATTTCATTTGCCAGCATTTGAGGCTTGTCAGGAGGCTAATGAACAGCATTTAATAGTATTATTCAGGCCTGCTACTCATGATTTCATTCAGCTCTGGCAGCGCTCGACAGTGCAAGCGTTTCAAAATAAAAATAGGTGTGTGCAAACTGTAAAAAATATGTAGGGGCAAATGTGCACATAAAAAAATCAGCTGAAGCAGCCTATATTTTTGTCAATAAAAAAAAAAAGATAATCTAACCGCAAATGTTGGAGGAACTCCAGCAGCCTTCCCTCTTCCCTCTTCCCTAAACCTTCCCTAACCCTAACCCAAAGTGTGGCAGAGGAGACCTCCGGGGAAGCCCTCTCCCCTCTCCCCGCAGTTAGGGACCGTTTGCCACGGCACCGCTGCTGGGCAGGGTGGAAATAAGTCCTGCAGAGTTTCAGAGGACCTGGAGAATGTTTTAGGATAGTAATAACATTATATAAGATAATCATATTGCAAAGATAATATATATAAGATAATAACATTAAAGACAAAATTAAATTGCAACACTTTTTCAAAACTTGATGATTTTACCTTTCTGTACATTTTATATACAAATTCATTAAATAATTTTGCTTGTAAATGTCCATTTGCATCACGTTTATTACGGAAAACACATTATTTGCTCAATTTACATTGTGCCCCTAAAGCTCTTTGTGCGCTCCTTACTTTTTCAGCTTAGGTGCACATGTGCTCCTTGGGGAAAAAGGCTCTGGCTTGAATATGAATATAAGCGCAGTAAACGCACCATCTTGGAGCAGTTTGTTGGGATTCCCGGGACTGCACAGATGATTTTCCTCTGGGTCTTCCCATCTGAAATAGTGGCTGATACCGCATGTTTTTTTTTTTTCCATCAAACAAAGGACAGTCATTTGGCACTCATCTCCACAAAGGTGCCTCAAGTGTCCCACCCCAGGGTGACATCCTGCCCACGTACACAGCTTCAAACATGATTTTTGTTTTGCTTGTTTTCTTGTGAATAAACACTTTTGGGATCTTACTTGCTGTCTGTGTAATTTTGCACAAGAGCGAATTAATTGTAAACAACTGTGTCAAGAACTGCAAAATCCTTTAACTATCACTATTAATTTGGTAATTCTGGTTATACTATAGTTATTGATTTAGTTATTAATCAGGGCTCCAAACTGATAGTTTAGTGCATTATATGCGACTAATTTCATTGACTGGCTATCATTTTTTCCCTGTTTGGGAATGGTGCGCCACAAGGTGATTATGTAACATAATTAATGATAATTCTTATCAAAAATTTCTAATAGATATTTTAAACCGCCAGTTTCCAGTAATTAATGACCTGCTGTGAGGTCTGGTCCCAACAACTCACAATTCTATTTGACTGTAGTTACATTCACAATTTGCATTCTTACTACAGAGAAAATATTTACAGATCTCTAAATGTGTAAATGTTTAAAACACTTTTGTATAACCAGCACAGGCACACTACTCGTCCATGTGTGGCACTGTTTATGTAAAACGCGTTTTAAATTGGAACATCTTTGCGAAGATGCATGTGTTTGGGAAGTACTGAGCACACAACTGAATAAATGAGACTTGGATTATACTGCAGGAGCTGTGTGGGAGTGGTTTTGATATAGTATTGCTGTTGTTAAACGCAGACCCCTTTGACTTCTTCAAGAATTTTCTCTGTTATTGGCTTATTTGTTGAATGTAACTCAGGGTGAGTATATGATGTTGGTGTCACAATTACAATTCATGCTATAATTTGTAATTGTACAAATGACAGGGTAAATATTTCGCACACACAGAAATATTTGCTGGGTAGATGCAGATGAAGAAGTACAGAGAATATGGGGGTAACAAATATATAAAAATGGATAAGTCATTTGATGTTCTTAAGAATATCACACTGTTCTTCGTCTATGCACTATTGTCTTTGTTGTATTTCTGTGGCTGCAGTATGGGTGTGGGGCCCAAGACAAATTTCCCACTCTGTGGGACAATAAAGTTGATCTTGATCTTGATCTTTAAACTGTAGTTTGTCCAATAAAATGAATGTAACTATTTTACAGCCACAGCTGTAAAGGTGCATCCTTCTTCCCAGGCTCAGCCTAATGTTGTTCTCCAACAATAATATACACTTTAGCAATAACGAAAATCCATAATAAAAATATATCATAAGAATTTTCATTTCAGTATCACCACTGTCATGTGTCCCACCCTGAGACATTGCATGACTTGTATTAAATAAGTATTCAGTGACGTAGAGTGTAATTTAAGTTGTCATTGCCTTACCTAACCCAGTATTTAATTGTTATCCCATATACCCAATAATTACACTGTAATTTGTCGACAGTTATCTCAATTATCACCCGGATGTCTAAAAATAAATTGCGACTGTTCAAACTGCACTAAATAACAAAGCTCTGAGAAAACACACCCAACAGCCAGCAAGGAGGAACTCGTATAAAGCGATCAGTCTATAACAGACGACCAACGTGTGTAAGTACAAAAAATGAACTGCAAATACTCATTTAGCATTTACCAAAGAAAAAAATGGATGTCAGAAATGAAAAACAAACGTCTTTACACACTAACTTACAAATCTTAGTCACAGCCTGACTGGTAGACCACATTACCATAGATGCTTTGCCTTGGTGTGGGGAGCAAAATTCTTTTTCTGAATTTCTTAAATCTTTGTGATCTTGGAGGATATGAGTGTGAACCTCAAACCATATTAAAATCTGGGCACCAGATTCTTGTATTGAGAGGAAATGCGTGAGGATAAATGGCGAGCTGAGAGTCTGAGTTGAGAGGTCAGAGTAGAGCTGCTGCTCCTTCACATCTAAAAAGGGGTCAGTTGAGGTGGTTAGGCATCTGATCAGGATGCCTCCTGGGCACCTCCCGCTAGAGGTGTTGTGGGCATGTCCCACTGGCAGGAGGCCCCGGGGCAGACCCAGGACACACTTGAGGGATTACATATCTCGTCTGGCCTAGGAAAACCTCAGGGTCCCCCGGGAGGAGCTGGAAAGTGTTACTGGGGAGAGGGACATCTGGAATACTTTCCTCAGCCTGCTGCCCCTGTGACCCAGCTTCAGATATGTGGTTGAAAATGGATGGATGGATTACTGCCTTAATTAAATGTGTTAGTCATTCATTTTTACCTTATCTTATCTGTTTATTTTTACTTTATTTTTATTTATTTATTTTCTGTTTATTCTATAGATTTTTTATTTATTCTTTGTTTGCTTTTAAAAAAAAATATGTATACTTTATTGTCTTATTTTTGTAACGTTATGGTCCAGCCACGGGGTCCAGATTTCTCCTTAGTCATTAGTTCAAGGTCCACACAGTTTAATACATTAAGCATCATATGTGCATTTGGCCATGTTGTTGAGCTAGTTAGCTGTCTCTGTCCTGCCCCTCCTCTTCATAACCTACCTCCTCCCCCTCGGCCATATCTTCCGCAAATTTAACATTAATTTCCACTGCTTCGCGGATGACACCCAGCTCTACCTCTCTTGCAAACCTAACTCCACACTCCCACCCCCTCCCTCACATCCTGTCTTTCTGAAATAAAATCATGGTTCACCTCTAACTTTCTAAAATTAAACAGCAATAAAACTGAATTCCTACTCATTGGCACCAAATCCACCCTATCTAAAGCTGACACCTTGTCTCTCTCTCCATCAGCTCCTTAGTCTCCCCCTCCCCTCAGGTTAAGAGTCTGGGTGTCATCCTGGACAGTACACTATCCTTTCAATCTCACATTAATAGAATCACCCGGTCTGCTTATTTCCACCTGCGCTCCATGAATTGTCTCCGCCCCTCCCTCACCCCCCACACCACCGCTATCCTCGTCCATAGCCTTGTAACCTCCCGCCTTGACTATTGTAATTCACTCCTCTTCGGCCTCCCTCAAAAGTCCCTCCATAAACTTCAGCTGGTTCAGAACTCTGCTGCCCGGATCATCACCAAAACCTCCTCTTCCCACCACATCACACCTGTCCTTCAGCAACTCCACTGGCTCCCGGTTAATCAAAGAATCACCTACAAAATCCTTCTGTACACCTACAAGTCTATCCTCGCCCCTCCTTACCTCTCTGACCTCCTGCACATTGTCACCCCATCCCTTGCCTTCAGATCTTCCTCCTCCCTCCATCTCACTGTACCCGCTGCCCGCCTTAGCTCTATGGGGAGCAGAGCTTTCAGCTGCTCTGCTCCCCAACTCTGGAACTCACTGCCACCTGACCTCCGTAACTCTGCCACCCTGCCCATCTTCAAATCTAAACTCAAAACTCATCTGTTCAGACTTGCTTACTCTCTCTAAACTGCTTCACATGGTCCCCCCTCCCTTTTTATTGTTTGTTGTCTTTTATCTTGTATTTTATATCTTTGTTTTTATATTTTCTGTACAGTGACCTTGGGTGTCCTGAAAGGCGCTTTCAAATAAAATGTATTATTATTATTATCATTATTATTATCATCATCATCATCATCGTCATCATCATCATTATTATTATTATTATTATTATTATTATTAAGTAGCTGTTCGTTCAACACGCTCTCACTCCAACCTCGTCACATATTGCCATTTGGTCATGGATTTCTACATCTAGATACGATGTGCAAGGTACCCTGGGTGTGTTGGTTGTTTTTTTGTTTTGTTTTTAAAGATATTTTTGGGGGCATTTTGGCCTTTAATTGATAGGACAGACAAGTGTGAAAGGGGGAAAGAGAGAGGTGTGTTGGTTGTTGACGTTCTGGGACACTGTGTCAAGTTCTGCCTGTTACATGCATTGTCTTCTTTGGATATACACTTCCTTTTTCACAGGAAATCTAATGTTAACATGCAGTCTCCTTCAAAATAAACGCACTACATCAGTACAACATCACAAATCGACATTTTTTTTTTCTTCAACAATAAATGCATGTGGTTAGGTTTTGGAAAAAAGAAGAGGGTTTGGCTTTAGAATCTCACAGGATGTGAACACCACTCTGCTGGGTGAAAGTCAGTGCTGGACCTATCCACCACCGTCCTGCCAACCCACTCGGGATTTTGCTGCCTTAACTTTTGTTCTTGTCCAGCTGCTTTTTACCCTGACACAGCTGGTCACCATTATAGTTTAACAGTGCCCGGTGGTATAATGCTGACCGGCCATGTATCACGCCAATGTTAAACGATGGCTTTTATTGTCTGCGTCTGACGCTGCAAGTCACTGCCCAAGCATGGGATTCGACGACTTCGGAGTAAGACTGGGTTGGTCTATTAGTCACTCACACTACAGCAGGAAACGGCACTTTAAAATAAAAGCTCGAAATTCACTGCACTCTAAAATAAAGTCCCAATCCCATTTCTACCCCTTAAATCTTGAAGGAAGTGAGAAATATTAGGGTAGAGAGCTTTCCGTAAGAAATGAGGCACCAGTTCATGCAAAGAGGCGTGGCTGACGTGCAGGCATACCTCACTCGTAGTGGCGATGCAAGATACCGGTAGTCATTCAGGTTTGAAAATGCCGGTTCCAGCGCTTGTGTTGTGGCGTGTGCTATGTTTATTCTTCTCCGTCTGATGAATCAACAGAAAAGAAATGCTAAAAACAGGAGGCGCCTACAACATCTTCTAGTTCTGATCAACCGAGTTGCTGATGAGTTTACGCTAGTCCAACCATCTATTGTTTATATAGCCTACAATCCGATCGTACAGTAACAAATTGTTTTCCGTTGTTTTAAGTGTTGGAAACCACTTCCACTACCTCAATTCTGTTTTGGGACACCACTAGCCTAAACGTGGACGTACACAACCAAGTGCAAGTGGGTATTTCTAGGGGAAGTGTGAGTATTGGGACAGGCCCAAAGTCTGTTTTTAACAAACTTAACATGTTCGTGAGTCACTTGCGGTCCATTCAGAATGGGCCGTGACCCACTTTTGGACCACGAACCACCAGTTTGGAAAGACTGCTTTAAACTGTATCCATGTTCTTCTAGTTTTGCTAAGTAAAGCACTTTGGGCTGCATGTTTGTGTGAAAGGTGCAATGATATAGTTGAGTTGAGTTGAGGTGAATGTTGTTGCCTAAACCTAGAGAAATAGACCTAAAAACAAAGTGCTTTCCCAACCTTGTGAGTTTATTTTGAAGAAGACAAGCTTACAGAGCTCAGGGCTGCAACAGAAACAACATTTCCTGTGAGCATGGAAATGTATTTTGAAAATACACAATATTCGTAACTAGCATCAATTGAGACGCCATCTGTGAACATCCAGAGAACAGGAGGCTACCTAGAGTGTCATATTTAACATTTTGGTCCACTGACAAAGAATCTGATGAGTTGGGAAGACAATGGGCTGGTTGGATTGATGAAATTTTAGTTTTGAAGGATCTCTCTAACCAGCTGAGCAGATTCAAATCCCTCCATGATCCACAAACTGATTCCCTACCCTCCCAAAAACACCTGTTTCTCTCATGCCCTTTTTTTGTTTTTACGGGACGACAAACACTTAATAAATTCCAGTTAGAGGTCTGTGCTGTGGTAGCCTTAAGTAAAATGTCGGACCTGGACACTGGCAGTTCACTGGGTGCTAGTCAACACCTGCATTAAGTTTAAGGTTCATTTAGCGCTTTGAGATCACAAAGCCTTCATACTAACAGCTCTGACTTAAACTGAAACAGATGGGAAATAACACTGACAAAACTTTATTAACTGTGAATAATGGATTCCTAGTAGGAAATAATGCATCGTCTGTATGACAAATAACACATTTTAGCGATAACATTCATTTTCATTACTAGACATAATGGTTGAACAGTGGTTACAACAGTATTTGTATATCAAGGTTGCTACTCTGTGCATTCACTGACTATGCCAATATCGGCATAAGCAAATGAGGCCTGTGGGGAATTCTGCAGAAGCGCTGTTGAAGCTTATTCTCACAGGCTTTTTGTTTTTTTCACCTGCCTGCTGCCAAGAACATTTGAAACAAAAACAAAAGGCTATGGAGAAAATAACAGAGCTCTCTTATTATAATTTGTATCCAAGCAAACTCTCTGAGTAAAATATTAAACCAACCTTGGTGGAGTAAATAATCAACATTAAAAACAAAAACGTCTCTCCTCTCAAAGCTGCAATTTCCAGTCATATCTACATCGTAAATGTGTCTGAACTCCTGCAGCAAACAGCCTTCCCTGTCTGGGAAACTGTGTTTTTAATGTCTACAGGGTGATAACAGACAGCTGGGCCTCCCCGCTGCAGAAGTGGATTATAGACAATGTTAAAGTATAGCTGTGTCAGACCTGCTACTTCCTCTTCTATGACTCTCAGAGGTTCATTGCAGTCTGTTAGCATTAAGTTGATAGGTTTATGGCACAACAAACAAAGCATTATAGTTGGAAGAGATTGCAACAAGTTCATGGGATACATATAAAATTGAGGGAAGGGCAACGTTGACAATTCACACCATGGAGTAAAAGAAGTGATAAAAGCTCATTTTTCATTCTGGCCTCCTTTGAAAAGCGGCAATATTTCTGACTGTGTGGTCCTGGGAACCAAGTGGTCTCCAATGAGGAGCTCGCTAGCAAAATAATTCACGATTATTATGTTGTTAGATGTAGCTTGTGTGAAACACTGTTATTATTCTTGTCCATAATGACTGAGCAGAGACTTTCTGATGTTTAAACTGAACTCATGATAAAATACTAAAAGACATTAAGGACTTCAGCTGTTCAGAGAAAGGTACAGGTGTAAGTTCTGTAAGTTCTTAAGTGCTCAAAGTTGCATCATTTCCACTCAGTCACCATAATAAATGTTGGCATTGTACGTTTCTGCAAACCACATGTTACATTTGTCCGTCTCATATGTAGCAGGTATGCCAAAACTTTCAGGGTGCTTTCAGACCTAGAGGTCTCTTGCTTGGGTCGAATCAGGGACTAATTTTATTACAAAGTTGCCTAATTGCCTGGAGTTTGTTTGTATTCTCACGGCAGCATTTACAAGCAGACCAGATCAAAAGCCTTGTGCAAGAAAGCTGCTCTTGATTGGTCAGAACTACGCTGGTTGTTTTTAGTGCTGGTTTGATGTACCCATAGTACACTCTTGCAAAGATTTTAAAATTAGACATCTGTACTTTTAAATTAGGAAAAAAAGAACACAATTTTTCACTCACAAATGAAAAGCAGAAGTTTTTGCAGTTTCAGTTTTACTTCACCTGGTACAAGTGCTAGCTTATTGTGGCTAATGTTAGCTATCTGTAGGTTTCTCTGTGTCATCTTATCTTACTGTTTAATGACAAAAACTCTGTCTGTGTGTCTGTTCCATGTTTTTCTCCTCACTGACTTGGTCAATCCGTGTGAAATTTGGCACAGTGGTAGAGGGTCATGGGAGGATGCCAATGAAGCAATATTACATCAATTGGCCAAAGGGGGGCGCTATAGCAACCGATTGAAATGTCAAACTTTGAATGGGCATATGTCATGCCTCGTATGTCGTAGAGACATGAAACTTTGCACAGAGATGCCTCTCCTCATGAGGAACACATTTGCCTCAAGAACCCATAACTTCCGCTTATATAGATTTTCCACCATGTTGAATTTTTTGAAAAACACTTCAAATGGATCTCTTCCTAGGAAGTTTGAGCGATCTGCATGAAAATGGGTGAACATAATCTAGGGACCAATATCTAAAGTTCCCTCTTGGCAAAAGTTGGAAAACTTCCTAAAACTGAGCTTCTATAAGGCAATGAATATTGCGGAGGGCGTGGCTCATCACATAAAGGTGTATAACATCTCAAGGGTTTCACCCATCACCACGCAACTTTGTAGGCATATGAGCACACATAATCTGAGGGGACCCCTCCATTATTGAGCCCATCAAACAAAATGGGGGAGCTAGAGAGCTCATTTCTTATCTAGGCCTAACCGCCATATGGATTTTTACTAAACTTGGTAGATATGTAGAACAGGACGCCTCAAGGTGACTGGAGAAATTTAACTCTAATTGGCAACTGGGTGGCGCTATAACAACAGAAAAATGCTTCAAAATGGCTAAAATGCGATAGATCACTGTGGCTCCCCCTGTGGACCAATGTTGGTGTTTTTTCTAATGTTTGGTATGACTAAGTCATGGTATGGTATGCTGTACATAATCACGGAAACTGTCAGTGTGTCATTCTGTCAGTCAGTCATTCTGTCTGTCCCACGTTTTTCTACTCACTGACGTGGTCAATCTATGTGAAACTGCACATAGGCATTGAGGATTGGCATAGGTAGAAGGTGACAAAGCTACCAATGGGTAAGGACTAGTTGACATTATTGAGTCATCCGGGCCTCTCCACTTTTTTAAGCGTTAACAATTATCCTTGTCACATGTGGCCACAGTGGCTGTTTAGAAAAAGATACATAGGTTTACTTTAACAAATGTATGAGACTTAAAATTGTTCCAGACCTTCTTTAGTTTTATAATTATTAGAATTAAGAGCTCTGCTCATGCAGAAGATTCTCAAATGCTTCTAAACATATTTCTGTGATGGTTCTGGCTCTGATCCTTTCTCATTCCTTCAGCCATCAAGTCTCCAATAACTCATTCATAATGTTTATTGTAGTCAATATTGTGCCTTGTTTTACTCCAAAGTGCAGTTCCCACCATCCTACCCCAGGTCTCCATTGAATTTTTTTTTCAACATTGCGTGCACCAAATTTGTTTAACTTCATTATTGTTGTTTTTCATTTTACTGTGTCAATTACTTTTGCTCTGAATGCCAAAGTGTCCTTTTGTCGACCAGGAAGTGCCCAACACAACACTTCCATGCTTTATTTTTGCCCTGAAGTTAAACTTTTGGCACTCCAGCAGCCCCAGTGCCCCCAGAATGACCTTCTGGCTCAGCCCAAATCCCCTGTTGACCCATGTGCCACTCAATAGTGACCTTTGGGAAAAATTAAACTCTAAACATAACCACAACAATGCCCTATCCTGTGCACATTGGTTATATATGCCTCTTTTTCTTTGCCCATCTCTTCCACTTGGAGCCAGGAAGTTCCAAATAAGGAGCTTAAAGGGTTGCCTTTGTGCTCTGGAAATACGACCCTCGACCTTTGGTGACTCTCCATGGACCTTTTCGACCAGCAAGTCAAAGGGAGCCGAGCTAGTGCTGTTACTAGCAAGCTAATCTGCTAGCATGTTTACTGGCACACATTGCACAGTGTTATCTAATAGCTCTGTAGCATTTCTTTGATGGAACCAAATGGCGAGGCAACAATTTGCACACAAGGAAAATCAGAAAATAACACAATTTGATAAGCTGACACTCAGATTTGCCACAGTTGGGTACAGGCAATAATCTAATAGAGCACATGTATGTTGTATGTGCTGTCAATTTGGGCACTGCCAAGCCCAGTTTTACCGCTTTGTCCTGCTGCTTTCATGTTAAGTAATCCTCTCAGAAATATGCTTCAGATCCTGTTCTTGTCTGGGTACCGCAGCAATCCCCATATACATTCATTTCAAAGTTAGTCAGTGCCATTTAAACCACACTTTTTTGTCCAGCCTCAAAACCTGTCACCTCCATAGACTGTATAAAATAAGTCCCGCCCTCAAAAACGATGAGCCAATCACAGTGCGTATACTATTCCCATAGGACAGTCTCTGGCTGGATCATGTCCATTGAAATGCATTACAGAAAGTCAGTTTTGTTCGGTTTTATGAGCTTTTTTGGAGATTTGAAGTTTAAAAATGGTCAAACGGTGTGCATGGAGTACATGCAACTCTGACACAAGGTATCCTGAGAGGCTGGGCGACGAGGTGTATTTTTTACACTTTAAACCACATCTCAACCGAGAAAAGTGTCTCCTTTGGATAAAGTTGTGTGGTAACGTTAGACCACAACATCAACTCAACGTGAATAAGATTAACAATGATGTCTACATCTGTTCTAAGGTAAGTCAACATTGTGTTTGAGGCAACATATTGTCACTTTGCTGGAAAGAAATATAAAGTTATCTTTAACATCTCTAGCTAACGTTAGCTAAAGTTAGCCTAACGTTAGCTCCTAGCTGCGTTGTTCATCATGTCACCTTGTTTGCTGGGAGTTCATTAGCCTATTTTGTTCTAGTTTTGTACTTTGGTGATCGTACATCATTGTTAGCTGTTGTCCAAAGGGCTCTAGTTAAGCTAACGTTAACTTCTGGAGCTTAGCTTCATTAACTTATCTGTAATGGCAGAGATAACAAAGGTTGGCAAACGTTATGCTGAATGATTCAGTGTAAATACTGTAGCACCAAACTAACGGAGAGACACTCTTGGTAAAGATGGTAAAAAGGCCAGTGTTTCCCATACATTCATTTATCTGTGGCGGTGCGCCACGAATAAATTATCTCCGCCACATATAGATTTTTCTGCTTTTGGCGCTACCTGTTCGACCTCGCTCATAAACACATTATAATGGGACTCAGTGTCTGTGAATGTAGCTTGTCGTTACAGTTCCGGTGCAATAGGTGGCAGTATGCATCGTAAAGACGCACTTAACGCACCTGGTCCACCAGAAGAAGAAGAAGAAGCAGACGTAGTAGCAGAACGGATCCAAAGACCTCTCAGTACAAATATGTGGGCAAACAAGTCCAAAAGTGGTCCAAACAACTCTAACTCATCATGTTATATTAGCTGTTTTATTAGCCTGTGTCTGTATTAACATAGGTGGAAGCTCAACATGTGCAGAGACATTAACTCACGCTGTTAGTAGTGTTAACTGCAGCGCGAGTCCCGTAGCAGCTCGCCCCCCTGTTAATCAATTACAGCGGCTCCACTGGCAACGGAAGTGGCATGACAACCCCCGTCTGTCGCGCGACAGCTCTATTTTATGCGGCTCTTCTATGTTTGTCGCGCTATGCTCCCCTACGTGACCCTCCAGCAGATAAAAACTATATGAAATAGTGTGCTAAACGAGCACAATGTGTTTTTAAATGAATAAACCATTATCAGAGGTGATATGTGATGATTTTTTCCATGCATTTACCCATGTTTATCCGTGACATTGTGTAAATGTCCGTGGTGGACATTTGAAAGCGAGTAGATGACAAACAGTACAGTAAACTTGTAGTTAACTCAAATATATGTAATAATTTAGGTGGATAATGCTTTAACATTTCATGCAGCCTACATGCAGCCTCTCGGCTCGGCAAACAGTAAACAACCCTGCTGGCGTCTCTACGTGTCGCTTCCGTACGCAGTCAGTGGAGCCCAAATGAATAC
This sequence comes from Epinephelus fuscoguttatus, assembly GCF_011397635.1. Taxonomy (NCBI): domain Eukaryota; kingdom Metazoa; phylum Chordata; class Actinopteri; order Perciformes; family Serranidae; genus Epinephelus; species Epinephelus fuscoguttatus. Next base: position 40,748,259 of record NC_064761.1, read on the forward strand.
GCCACGACGCTACGCTGATGTGACGTAGGTTTGCAGCCGGTGGAGCCCGGCCGTGTGGTTCTGTTCGTTAGTAATTAACTCTGACGTTGGATGTTCACTTCATTCACACAGATGAGTATTGAAAATATTTTTAATACCCCCCCCCCCCACCAGGACCACACCACCACGAATAGATTCCTGTCCTGTGGGAAACACTGAAGGCCGTTATCCTTTTCTCATATTCTGAGCCAAAAACCTTAACTTCAGTGGCACTTTAACTTGTTGTCTTTGATGGTGACGGCAACGAGATGCGGTTCGCAAGCATACACTGTGACCTGTAAATTTTGGCTTGTAATTTAAGCTTTTCATCGACCTTCTCAACAATAAAATGATGAATATATCCCTCCAATGTGTAGTTTAGGCCCTTTTGGTTACTTCTCAATGACATCTGATTGTTATGTCCCCAAAAATTATCAACTGCCTCCTGCAAAATGCTGTGTACTATGACAACTGCCATAGCGCTGGTCACTGAATGTTGATAGTTTGTCCGAGTGAGTGGAGGGGGGCGTGGCTTAGCCATAGGTCAAGAGGTCCACGCTGACTGGGGAACTGCCCATTGGTTCGACAGCCCATTGTTCCGACCATATTAAACTCATTGTTCCGAAGTCCATTCCGAAATCATCATGATGCCCTGTGGTTAAGGTCTGGTTATGTTTAGGCACAAAAACCACTTGGTTAGGGTCAGGAAAAGATCATGGTGTGGGTTAAAATGAAAAAGAAAGTGACAAACTCATAAGCCGTGAGCCTGCTCCGCCTCAAGCCGGTCGCGGCGCACCATACGCCCGCCGCGAGCCGTTCAGCACCGCGGACAGTTGGACTAATGGGATGTCGAACCAATGGGCTGTCGAACCAATGACATGGACCCGCTGACTGTGGGTTTGACGATGTTTTATTTGTGTGCCCTCTATGTTATCTAGAGTTTAGACACAGCTGGTGGAAGTCACATCCTGTCTTAAATGAACTATTGAACTATAACACAGAAATTAAAAAGTCACTTATTTTGAAAGCTTGAATGGGTTTTTATGAAATCTGATAAACTACATTTTATACTTGTGTGAAAATTTGGAATGGATACAGTGTCATATTTTCAAGGGAGCTACAAGTCTAGTCTGTTTCTGCCATGATCAGTATTTCGAATTTTTTCGTATTGTTCAAATCACAATTTCTCAAAAATTAATCAAGGTAAAAGAATATAGAAAGAATATTTCAGTTCGGCATCTTTAGGTTTTAGCTCTGTACAACTCTTTTTATCAGCCTTTAACAGATTAAAGAGTCACTATTTGCCTTTGACATCCTTAGTTAAGTCCATACCTTGCTTGTGGCATGACGATAACTCAACTGAAAAAGAAAATGTTTTCTAGCAATGTTCGCCTCCTGTCTTTGATCCTCTTGTCACATTCTGATGAATAGAACTAAAACTGTTTTAGTGCTCTTCAATGTTGATGTATTGAGAGAGTGGGATCTAATTTTACCCTCCACAAAGCATTGTCCTTTGAGTATCACTTTGCAGCATTGCAGGAGAAACATTAGCCTTTTCAAAAACATGGCAGACATAGCTCTGCTTCATCTCAGCGCAAAATAAAACTTGTTAACACCTTTGCTGGCAGGGCTAAGCAGCCAACCTTCTGTCACCTCCCTGCAGTGGCAGATCATGTGACAGGGTGCCCTTCCCACTGGGCGGTAATATCCGACCCCCAAAAAAACGTATATATGAGGGCACCAGATTTATTTACTTGATTATTTATTAGATTATTTATTTATTACTTTTTAATTATCTATTTTTAATTTCACCTTAATGTGTTCATCAGTGAGTGATCATCACAGTGAGAACATGCTAGCATTGATGGGTGTGGTGGAATGGGAAGTCTGTGGAGAGCATTAGATTTGAGCAAGAGCCATCTCACTCACAGGCCCCCAAACTTTACCAAGTTGATTTCACATTAGCTTTTGTTGTTGTTTGGAATAACTACAAGGGAGGGTGGGGGGTGGGAGGGCTTGCCTGGGGTACCAAATGTACTAGGTCTGGCACTGCCTTGTGTGATTTATTATTCTCCTTGTGTTATGCTTATTCTTATAGTATAAGTATCACCAAATAGAGGTGATGTCTTGTGTATTACTTCTGTTTTTTTTTTTTTGTTTGGGTTTTTTTTTTTACTTCTGTTAGAAAACTGCATAAATCCATAAACATTTCATTTCACATTTGAAGTATATTACTATGGAGTTCTATGACAACAGCAATAGAAAGGAATGTAAATTATACCATAGATGCAAGCAGCATTTTTACCCGGTCACCTAATGTCAGCAGCCTTATTGAGTTGTACTGAACTAAAAGACAGTGATTACAGACCACAGAGTAAGTGGTAACAGATCCACGGGTGAAAGCTGTTTGGCTTTTCCAGTGCTGGCTGTGGTGAAAACAGATGCTTGCACAAAATGTAATACATCAACCCCAATAGTGAAAGATTTTTGATTTCACTGCAATTCTGATGAAGCGCAGCAAAGGGATTGTATTAATGAAAAGCACAGAAGGATGTAGGAATGAAGAAAAAGGACTTATTTTATAAGAATTGCAGAAAAGCCCTCATTAAGTTGCTTAAGTTGCATGTGCTGGACATTACACTGATGGTGTTCATATTTTGTCTCTCCTTGATATCATGTGGTGCTGCTTTCATCCCACCTACACCTACAAAAAATGTTGGCCTCGTACATTTCTACAAGCCATGAGCACATACATTACATTTGCATGTTTAATATGTATCAATGTTACATTGTATAGGAGCTTAATTTGTCATCTGGAGAATGAGAAAACGGTGGATGGTGCGCCATCTAGGTGAGAGACGTCGTCTGCACCTTGGAGCGACCTGTTGCTGCATTTCAAGTGGCTTTTTTGCCACAAAATGTGGGTGTTTTGTACCCACCTGTCAGTTTTTCGAGCGATTTTTTTAGCACCAAAATTAGGTGTTTTGTAGCAACCTGTCACTGTTTTTGGAGTGGCTTTTTTGGCACTAAACACTGGTGTTTTATAGTATCAAATGAGCAATTTCCGGCAGCTTTTTGGGTACCAAATATTGGTGTTTTATAGTACCAAACATGGGTGCTCTTAGTGACCCATGGCTGTTTTCCAGTGGATTTTTAGCCAGCAAATGTAGGTGTTTCGTAGCAACCTGTTACTGTTTTTTTCCAAGCAGCTTTTTAGGCACCAAATGTGGGTGTTTTGTACCAATTCATCACTGTTTTTCCAGCGGCTTTTTGGGCACCAAATGTTGATGTTTTATAGTACCAAACTGCTTTTAGCAACCCATGGCTGTTCTTCCTATGGCTTTTGAGCCAGCAAACGGGTTCTGTAGCCACCTGTCAGGTCCTGAAGCACCAAACGTAGGTGTTTTGTAGCAACCTGTTGCTGGCTTTTTGGGCACCAAATGTAGGTGTCCCATAGTGACCGTTTGCTGCTTTCCAACTGCTTTTTGGGCACTAAATGTGTTTGTTTTTTTTAGCAACCTGTCACTGCTTTTCGAGTGGCTTTTTTGGCATCAAATATAGGTGTTTTATAGTACCAAACATGGGCAATTTAAGTAAGCTGTGGATGTTTTTCCAACAGCTTTTTTAGGCACCAAACGAGGGCATTTTGTAGCAACCTGTCACTGTATTTTGAGTGGCTTTTTTGGCACCAATATCAGTGATTTATAGTACCAAACATGCTTTTAGTGACCTGTTGCTGTTTTTCTAGGTTATTTTTAGCCACTAAACGCAAGTGTTTTCTAGAGACTGTTTTCTCAGCAGGGATAAAGCTTTTACCTTGACATGGCTGCATTTCCTGTTCGGATTGTGCCCCAGAAAAACAGGTATTTTAAGCCAAAACATGATCTTTTCCCAACCAGTGCTTTTTGTACATGAACCCAACCACACGTTAACTACAGCATTGTTGAAACAAAGCATTGTCTCAATGCATTGCAACATAATCACGTGTAAATGTAAAGCATCAGTGGGTTGCAGAAACGTACAATATGTTTTCACTTTGACAGACCTGCTGGCCACATGTCTTCGTATACACACATATCACATAAAAATGTAAACTTAAAATAGCAAAAACAAAGTGGGGAAAAAAGTTTTTTTTATTTTTATGAACCATTTTCATTAATTTTATGATTTTCATTATATCTCAATCATTAGTGATAGCATTTTATTTCATTTATTCATTATTTTCTACATCCATTTTCTTTTTAGGTGACATCCCACAGACTTGCTGGGATGTCAGCTTCTCTGGAATTGAAGGCTCCTAAGGAGTTGTTAAATCACCTACACAAGTTCTAACAAGCCTCAGTTCCCTAAACAAGCCTTTCTACAATGCATCACCCCTCCATCAATGCATCTTCAGTTTGCATTTAGATGAACATATGCCCGCATGCGCCCGCTTGTAACTCCCAGGGAAGCAGTTGAGACAAAGTTGGTATGACTGTTTTATCAAAACTAACTGTAACTGTGGACTCAGAATCCGTTGCTCATAAATGGCTGTGTACAGACTTAAACAAACATTATTCAGCATGAAGATAGTATCATGTTCCCACTTCCCTCTCCCAGTGTCCCAGTGCCTTTCCCTACTGACTTCAACCAACACATCAGGAAATGTTTTGGACAGAGACATTTGTTTTGAAGGCTCAAAGAGGAGGCTGGTGCCTCCTCTTTGAACATAGACACAACTTTCTTTCATTTTACATAACAGCATGTTTGTGAGAGTAGATGTAAAAAGGTTTGTTGTTGTTTGTGGTTAAAAAGGAAATAAAATACAGCTTTGTTTTTGTGCATTTTCTATGATAAGAGTCTTACAGAACACGTACTATTTTACAAATGTATAACATAGTCGACTACATCTTTTTCCTTCTGTCTCTAACCTGTGTATCCTTACTCTATTCTGTAAATAAGAAAATTGAAGAATTGAAGTTTCTGAGCTTTACATTGCTTCACACATGAATCCCACTTCTGTTGCCTGCAGGAAGCAACTCATTCTCATGTATGTTTGGGCTATGCCACTGAAAGCAACCCGTGAATGAATAGAAATGAATAAAAATGCCGTCATTGGTTGATTTGACAACAAGCTGTTGTTCAAGGTCGTTTTATATGTTGATCAAAAATCATTGTCTGTTATCCTAACAGACATTTATGTGAATGGAAAAATCAATGTGTGATAATTGATGGGTCTTTTACAGGAGTTAATGCTTCGAGGAAGTCAAATTAGAGATTTGGTTTCAGTGTGTAAGCCATTAGGGCCTTTAAGAGTGGTCTGTGGTGCTCACGTTATGAGAAATCATTCTAGAGGATATTAAATGACAAAGAATGAATTTATGCTTCATACCTTTAATGATGTTGAGACATTTTTACCAACAAGCATGTTTTTTCCCCACACAAAAACTGCTTATGAGTACAAAATTGTGTGGTTGTAAAGAAAACCCAGCACACAGAATGAAAACAGGAGCTTGTTATTTCAAACTCTCCTCTGCAGATCCCTGTCAGGTGGCAGGAGTCTTGTGTTAAATAAATATATTGATACAGCAGCCTGCAGCACTTCTGTGCTTCAAGTACCTATAGCGCTCATGACAAAATGCACACAAACCATGTGAGGAGGTAATGAGTATTTACAGACCAGAAAAAGAAGAAGAATCTAGATAAGATTTTTTGCCAAATGCGACACGTGAAGTTCTATGCATCCGCCACGTGTCACTTCAGCCACAGTTTTTAAATTATGATTGATTATCTTCTTTCTAAGCACATGTCTCAAATTTCATGTTGTTTGTTTAAATGGCTTAATGGTGACAGTCATGGCCTCGGGTCAAAAATGCCACCGCAGAATTGTTTGTTGTTATTTGTAAAACAAGTAGACCAAGTATCATATTGTTCACACATGGTGTTTTGGTTGTGGATGTTTGGATTTGGGGCTGGTTTAGGCCACACCCACAGCCCAAATTATTTGCATGTGCATCCAAACATTGTATGTTAAAGGGACAGTTCACCCCGACATCAAAAATAGAGTTTTTTTTCCTTTTACCTGAAATGCTGTTTGTCAATCTAGATTCTTAAACTGCCAAAAACATATGTTTGTAAAACTCAACAGCAATGTCTCTTTCCAGAATTCAGGACCTGGTGAAGATGATCCACAGACCTTGTTCTGAGCAGATTCATGTAGGAACTATTTTCTTCCTGCTGAATTACACCTGCCAACTGTATCACCATGCAAAAGGAAGCACACATCTACTGCTAGCTCACCTGGCACCACTGACCACACCCCTATGTGCTTTCATTGTTGAAGGAAAAAACATTTATTTGAGGTGTTGTACCGACATAGTATGTTTATTTGGACAGAGACTGTGTGCAAACTGTAGATTTCCTGTGAAAACAGAGGTGTATTTTGAAAAACAGGATCAATATAACAGGCTGAAGTTGACATGGTGTCCCAGAACATCAACAGCAGCACCTGGGCTCCTTGGTCATGTGTAGACGTGGAAAATCCAAGATGAGGTCGGAGTGAGAATGTGTTGCAAAGTCAGTATATATCTGCTTCTACAGATATACTGATCATTCTTTTCTTATCAGTTACTCATAGCTGTTTTGTGTGCTTTTACTTTCTATTTCTGCTCTGCATGTCTGAATGTAATGCTAATCTGTGTGTTGGTGCTTTGTGTTGCTTGCATGTGCTAACATGCTGTTTGCTGTTGTTGTGTTATTGTATTGTACTGGTGCTCTGCTGTTGCTAGTTGCTTTGCATGGCTTCTGTTCTATCATGACAATTTCTAATTGCTGTAGTTAGTGTTGTCTTTATGTCTTTACGGCATTTTTGTCCTGTGATTTTTTTTTATCCTTTTATTGGTTTCAAAACATCTTGCCAAAGGACTGCAGTTGAAAAATAGCTAGCTGGCTAACACTGGCACATTTACACAAATGTTGATTAATTTGTGTTGTCTGTATGAATAAATAAATCTAATAAAAAATAATCTCCCAATTTATGGACGTGCAAGAATAATCGCTGGAGAAGGTTTTTAAAAAGCCCTTATAGCGCTCCCATCCGAGAAGTGTGGAAATTCCATGCAACAAACCCCTTATAATGCACCAACAGTCGACAGTGTACGTGCAGAAATCTTAATAAAATGGTTAAACATCACATCACAGGAAAAAAAGAGACAGAGCATTTCGGTTTATCCTGACTTCCCCCCTCTGCTTTTCCCTAAAAGTCACTAGAATTGGATACAGTATTTGATGCAAACTTGAAGCGGGTGGTTTACTTCATTACGAAAGGCTGTTTTCAATTTTAAAAAAAGGCAATAACTGTTGTTAACATGCATCATAAAAAACAGCGGGTGTTTCATAGCCAATGCAAAAATAGGCCAACTCTGAAAGGGTGTGTGTGTGTGTGTGTACCAGTGTTCAAAAAGTGTCATGTGTGGTATCATGAGGCGGCAAAACAGAGGGTCTTATGTGGTTTTCTTGTCTTAATTTAGGATTTTAGCCTCAATGACTTATCTGTTGTGACATGACATAAATATGAATAAATCATATTAAATCAAATAAAAAATACTGGAGAAACGTTGCTGTAGGCCAGTCATCCCCAGAGCTGAAATGTATGTTCTCGGTGTTGGCTGTAAAAGGTTTGTTTTTGATTAAAGGAGGAAAAACCATAAACCATACCATAATAAATTAAAAAGACATAAAAACTGGATGCATGTGTCTTTGTCTTGATCTGTCAGTCTGCCTCTGCTCGCTCTTTTCTCTTTCTTTGTCGGGAAGTAGACAACAGGTCCCAAACGCCTCCCTCTCGTGTGTAGCGTGTCAGTAATAGGCTCCACCACCGGCTCCTATAAACATGTTGTTGACGCCACAGTCAGTCAGAGATACCTGGTCGGCCTGTATCGTCCCCTCTGGCGCGCTCCAGGAGAACAGCATGTTTGCAGATAGGCGACGACTGCTGCTGTTGCGAGCGAGCATCTGTGCCTTTAAAGACTTGTAAGTGCGCCTCTATCACAGTCAACTTCCCACAACTCCGACGCGCTCAGCGAGTAGAGTAGAGACACCTTAACCAGAGAGGCACTGGCTCACCTTCACAGCTAGACCCATGGAATAATCACTATGGAATACCACTGGATACTGCTGTCTGTCTTTCTACAGTTAACCTTTCATCCAGGTAAGACTCAGCTTTTGCACTTGATGCGCCACTTTACGCACGCAACTTGTTGCTTTTGTTGAGCACCACGGGGTCGACTACAGGTATTCATCTCCCTTTAGCCCAGCTAGACAAAGATAATCCACACTATAGTGAAATGAATTGCTCCACTTGTTCCGCATCGTCTTTATGATGCGTTTCTCCACACTTTTCTTTGTTCTGGGAAAGCGGTGCAACGAGATCTGAAGGCTGCTGATAAGACAACCCGAAGTCACTGAAACCCGATGAGGAAAGTGGATACTTTGGCTGATGATCTGGATGCCAGCGCGCTACTTCAATAATTCATGTTTTATTCAGACACCAGAGCGCCATTAACAAAGAAGTAATCAAACAGTGGAGATGAAGTAGGATGCAGAATAATATACTGTGCATGAGCGCGATGCAGAGAGACTTTGTGATCGTGTTGTACTCGATGAACGCGACAGGTTCATGCGGTTTTCCTCCTCGCGCGTAACCGTCATTATGGAAATATATTGGCAACTCCTAATTCCTAGGAAGCGATGCAAACTAGTAACTGGTAGCCTATGCCCAGAGCTGGTTTGCATGCTTATATAATTTAACACATTTTGTATAAACATTGTTACATGTGTGACTTTAACAGAGCAGTTCTTGAACGTTTTTTGTGGTGTTTTTCAAAACATACTGTAACTATTACGGCCTGGCTTCATCTTCAAGATCTGGATTCAGAGGTCACGGTCCATAAACCAGTAATTGGGCTTTTATGGCATTTTAATACCCTTACCAGGTCTCGTTCTATTGTTTTTTATTTGAGGGTTTAATTTAACAGTTGTTAGTCTGCTCTACATGGATTAAATTCAAAGTCAACTTTTTTTTACAATGTTGCTTGTAGTGCTGAATTTGGGAACTCTTTAGACTTGGGTCGCACATTTATGGGAAGCTGAAGTCGTACACACACAAGCCATCCTTTGTCGAAACAAGCTGTGAAGTGAAGTGGAGTGTTGCCGTTGCGCTCTTTTGCGCCCTCGGTGCGTCTGCGAGCTTCCCGCAGCTCAGAGCGGCACCAGGTGGGCTCTGTTTTCTGCCCGTATGTATCCATCTGATCGACAGCTTGAGAGTAGGCTATAAGATGCGCTCATGGGAGACCGCTGATGTTCACGCCGTGTCGATGTCATCTGGGTATTTGAATGACTGCCACATCTCCAGGCAGTGTGCACAGGCTCGCCTGTCATGTGATGCAATAGTGCACGCCATGAAGTTTGCCTTGAGCCCGTTTACGCAGGCGACAGACCCAATTAACTTTTAGCGCGTTTTCTTGCGCTCTGTGGTCATTTCATCAATAACCAAATATATGTTTAAATTCTAAAAATAAAACAAAGAACTTGTAGATCCTACTTTTCTTATCTCTTCTCTTCCATTCTGTTGATAACCAAACCTTTATGCCTTCACCTCTATTCCGCAGTTGTTGTCAAATATTTACGCATAGGTGCAGAAGCTCTGCAAACACAGGAGCCATTGGAAGCAACAGTCTACAAACAGACCAGTTTCTGCACAATGATACAATCCTGTTTGCTGTCCTGTGATTCTACATATTCATGCGTTTCTATCGTGCCACCACCACCACCATCGCCACACCCTTTCACGTTTCATGGCTCGTCTGTTGAAGTGAAGGCTATGGGAATGGCAGAGTAACTGATTCAGACGTGTTTATTTCTTTATTTATTTAATCAAAGGAGAGATGGGAAGATAGTGGGAGCGTCTTAGTCAACAGCACCTTGTTTCACACTGCTGCTGCTGCAGTCTCACCAGAGGAAGCTGCTGACACAGTTTGCCACAGGTGGCTTCAATAGAAAAAGATGCAGTGGGAACAAACATTACTCATTCTTCACTGCCCCCACCTGTTTTCACTTGACCCAGTGGATTGAATCTTTGGCTCTGAAAGCACTCCACAGTACCCATCCTAATGCTACAGACATTTGTTTTATTTTACAGCATGGCAGGACCAGACCTAGACTTTTGGGGGCCTGAGGCAGAATTTGATTGGGGGGGTGGGGGGCTTATTGTAAGGTGTTGCCACTTCACATGACAGTGAACCGACGTGTGGATGGTAAATAAAAATATTAGTTTAAGCAAATAAAACATGTAAAGACTAAAATGGGACCGGCTGCATCAGCAGCAAACAGACTACAGTAAACACACTATTTGTCTTTTACACCCTAAACCTATAAATGGTCATTCTCAGGGCCTTTTGCTTGATCTGGTTAAAGTCTGATGCATGTTTTAATGTTATAGTGTCGGTATAATGGGCTGAACCTCACCCGTCTTCGTGTGTAAGATGCCCGAATGAAAAGGATGATATGAATAAAAAGACATGATGCACAAGGAAGCAGATACATTTTTTAAGGTGACTAATAATAAAGTGCTGAAATGAGAAAGAAAGACAAAAGGAGCACTGTTTGAATAAAATGTTAACATAAGTTTCCAGTGACAGGGATTTTATTAGGAACCAAAAACGTAAGTCAGCATTAGTTTGGAACACGAGTTTGGAAAGCTATAAGCAAGTAGTTAAGTCCAGTTTGTCTTAAATTGATTATTATTACCGTGACCTTTCATATACCAGGGTTTAAGGTACATTGTACTTGTACTTGTCATTACATGAGGAACTTCTGAAGAATTATACCACTCTTTTAACTCCAATTGTAATTTATTTAACTTACAGTAAATCATGGGCTGCGATAATGGCTTGTGGAGATCTGAGTTTGTGTTGGCTTTTGTTCTTGTCCTGTTCATTAATTTTGTTTACCTTATCATAACTAACAACCACAAAACATGATATCTTTGTTTAACCACAGAATCGTTGGAGCTTGTTTTACAGGAACAGTAAATAGCTGACTTAGCCCACTTTAACTATATATTTCCCCCATCTCTGAGCTTATTGTTTCGTGAGTTGTCAATTTTTGTTCAGGGAGTCAAACTTTTTTATCATTATTGTCTCGTATTCATTAAAAAAAAAATTCTAGGGGGCCCTCAGAGGTCAGGGGCCCCAAGCAACAGCTATTGGGTAGAGCTGCCTCTGTAAAGCATGACGGTAAAAGGTTGATTAAAGAATCTTGCTTGTTTATAACATCATTTGGTTTCCTCGGCCCTGTGATTACAGAGATCTGCTCAGATGTCAAGAGGCTGAGGGTTCAATCCCCATCAAGCCTCTTTACCTGCATTATGATGCTAGTCAGAATTAGATGTGCAAGTCTTGTCACTCATATTGTTGCAGTTGGAGTTGCAGATGAAAAATAAGAGTGTTTGTGTTCCCTAAATGATCATAATAATCATAGTTTTGTTACCTCTGCAGCACAAGCCTCGTAATGAGGGGTCACAAGCGGACCATGCTTTGTTTTAAGATGTCACGAGACATTACTGGTCGGGAACCACTGCTTCAAGATTACAGTTTTTACTTGCACAGTATGTAGGTGTTGTCAGGTTGTTAAGCTGTTGAACAAAAAATCCTCTCAATCAATTTGGAAATGAGAGCAGGTATAAATCTTGTCTTTTGTTTCGAGTCTGGAGGTGGAGCGATCCTGTAGTTTACCTTTGGATCAGGAGCTGTACCTTTAAGCTTGTCTCATGCATGTGAATCTTGTGGGGTTGAACATGGTGACACGCAATGACTTCACAGTGGTGGGAAAATGATTCTGCTCATAACTCAACTTTGAGAGTTAACAAGTAATTATCTCTCTCTTTCTCTGAGTAAAGACAAATATCTGCAACATGGCAACAATTATGCGATGATGTCATGATGTTTTCCCTCCAAAGTGTGGTTAAAAAAGTATTTTGTATCATACAAATAACACGAATTGGCTCATCCTGATTTTAGTATGTTTGACATGCAGCTGATTTCCCTTTCTGTAGGCAACACCAAGCCCACCATTACCCCCGCCGGGCCCCACCTTGTCGTCCCGCTCAACACACCCTTCGAGCTGCATTGCCAGGGCGAGAAGGAGATGCAGTGGCAGCGGGAGGACCGGCCGAAGGTGCGGGGAGAGAAAAAGACCCCTGGGATGTCCATACTGCGCATCCCCAGGGCTCAACCTCTTCACATGGGCCGCTACATCTGCCTGGAGGAGAGCTCCAAGGAGCAAACCTCCATCTACGTATATGTGAAAGGTAAATGGATGCAACTGTCAATGTGCTTTTGGTTATGTGTGTGCGTGAGAGAGAGCTGAAATACAGAGCAGCAGAGTACAGCAGAAGGAAGTATTTTGGCATTTCTCGCTGTAGTGACAGGGAGCAGTGTGTGTGGGTGTGCTCACAGAGAAAGGTGTTTGTAACTTTGCCCCGGACAGGTACAGTAGATACTGTAACTATTTACTGAGTGCATGACTGAGTTTTACTGTATTTCCTCCTCTGTGTGACTCCACATCCCCTTGGCCCAGTTCCATCACTGCAGGCTGCCTGGTATCATGTGCTGATCATTCAGTACACAATCACCTTGTCCACTGTTAAGACAACAAGCAGTAACTACTTTTTCGATTTAGACTCAGATTTCGCTTCATGAAAAGATATTTGAATTTGATTAATATCATGAGACAACTCAATTTTCTGTTGAGATAATCGCAGCTGTGTGATCACTTGGACAGATCAATCTTTGTGTCTGGTCGTTGTACAAATTTGAAAAACTAAAAACCAGTAGAATAACTAGATTTAAAGTTGTTGTCCTTACAATTTCAGTTCTGGTTGATGTGGTGACACCCGCAGTTACCATGGTAACAGCAACTGCAGTTTGATAGGTCCCAGAATTTTAGGGGGGGAGGCAAACATGTCAACAATACAACAGAGGAGCAGCTGGTGTATCTGTGTTACAATGCAGCCAACCAAAAATGTGGTGTTTTAAACAAACTCACATTGTTTTGTTAAATTACTGTAAAACTTCAATTAAAAGCCGAGCGCCATTTGAATGCCCAGTCTCTTTTACTAGCCCGGTGTGGCTAAATATTTTGACAAATAAACTCCTGTCTTAAATAGACGCCTGGTCTGGTTGCCAAACAGTTCATTTATTTAATAGAAGTTCTTCGGATGTATAAAAGCAGTTGTTGGCTACCTCAAATGTAAGTTATTCATATTCCTTAAGTCCGTGACGCTCCTCAAATCAAAAGAATCAAAAGGGTTTTTCATAAAAAATTAATCCAAGTTGTGAGTGTTGTTTTAACAGGATAAAGTGGTGTTGTGTCTGTGTGCTGGGTGCTGTAATCCTCGAGTGCTGTAACTCTTTGTCTCTCTGATGCTCTGTCTGTCAGAGCTAGATCAAGTGAATGATTCATAATTGATATATAATCTGAAGCTACATTTTTAAACAAGTAATATTCATACTGGTTTCAATAAACAATTTGATTGTAGTTCTTGATCTTTGCTGAGCTTTTGAGTGAAAGGAATTAAAGGCCTGTCCCAAAAATAGGCCTGTTGATTTCAGCAATTAAAGCAAATAATAGCCTGAGCTATTAATTAAAGTTTTATGGTAGCTGTTTTCTTTTGTGGACACATTTATATGAATGATCATGCTAAGCACTGTTACAAATTGTGTTTCTTGGGATTGCTTCACAATAACAGTCATTCCGTGTCCAGTTTGCATTGGCTGTAACTTCATACAGCTCTGATCCAGTTTGAAGAGAGTAAACAGCTAAACAGTGAGGCAGTGAGTGCATTTCCATCCATCTGTTATTATGCAAATGTACGTTACGAAAATAAATGTTAACTAGTTACCTTTGTCACTGTATTCGTTGCTATCTTTCTTGTCACGTTACCGCCACCTGTAGATCAGTCAAACAGGGTGAAACCACTACAAGGATTGTGTGAGCATGTGTACATGCTTTCATGTGTGACCTTGTTTGTGTGCATGTGACAAACCAAACAGACCATGTGTGGAAAAACAGCTCCATAGGGCTACTACAGGTCAAAGACACCACTTTAACTAGACCATAATACTAACCAAAGTAATGCACGGAACAAACATAAAGGCTAGATCTCCATGTTTTACATATTGTTTTCCACCATTTTAGTTCTGATCATAAGACTGTATAAAAATAATAGACATAGCCATTGTACTGTCACCAATTCATTTGTGGATTCCTATTTTGAAGCCTTGACTTTTGCATTTTGTTTATCCCCATTGAAATTTTTGGAGCCAGAGGTGACCCAGGGATCTGACTCAGACTGTTGTGACGCCTCGCAGATAGTCTGTCGCTCAAAGCCGCCACGCCCTCCATTATGTGTAACTTTAAACCCATCAAAATTTTAACTAATGTTATATTAAGAGCCAGCCTCAAGTGGCCATTAGGTGAACTGCAGTTTTTGGCACTTTCATATTGGATTCATTTTTCAGCTCCATAGGTTGCCGCTTGGGTTTGAATGGCGCTCTTTTAATTATACATCTCATTGTGCCCTCTTCTTCTGCAATGATTTAATGGCACCTGAGTGAAGCTCCAGCACAACCAACTGTTTTAATCCCTTGTGCATTTTAAGGCAATTTGGATCCAATTCTTGTAGTGGCGGACCCCGCCACTACAAATGAAAACTACTCTATAAAAACCTAACCAGTAAATGTATATACATTGAATGGCTGTTACAGGAAAAAAAATAATACTATAAATAGTATCAAAAATGATGTCTGAGTTCATAATCATTAACAGGTGATGATGTGTGACCAGCCAGCCAATCACACGGTTATACAGAAGCAAGGGCGTCCTAGTAATTCTATGGCAAGAGATCAAAAAACAAAATAGTGTTGGGAAAATAGGGCATGTTAAACAGAGTAGCATTGTTATATCAGCTGTCACTAAACTGAAGCTTCAACAACTCAGTGTGCAGCCCCGCTTACAGCTCTGACGCCTCCATTTTTTGGCAGATCCTGACAATCCCTTCAGAAAATCAATGGTGTTCAAGATTCTCACTCGTGTGGGAGAAAACGCTTCCATCTCCTGCCTGGCAACTGATCCAAGTCTGGACAACCTGCGCCTAGAAACATGTTCCGGTGGAGCTTTGGCCTCTGGTCTCCGGTTCTCTGCAAGCCTGGAGCAAGGCATCATCATCAACAACACACAAAAGGCCTACGAGGGTTGCTATGTGTGCACAGGAAGACTTGGAGAGAAGTTTGTTAGATCACGTGACTACTACCTGACAGTAAAACCAGGTAAAGTGGTATAAATGCATGTGCTTTGTTGCTTTAAAAGCTTCCTGACACACACACACACACACACACACACACACACACACACACACACACACACACACACACACAGGCTGAACATTCAATCACATTTGTTTTCCTTTCAGTTCCTGATGCGCCTCCCGTGATTGAGATGCAGGCAACCGGAAGAGTAATTCTTACGTGGAAGGACAGTCTCTCCCTCACCTGCAACACCACTAACGTCAATGGAGAGATCACTCTAAATTGGGTCACCCCACCTGGCTCGGTGAGACCATTTTGCCTTTTCTTTTTCTTTGTTGTTGGTGGAACACAAATAGAAAAACTGTACTGAGTGTTGTTTGTTGTCTTGTAAGATTGTGAAGAGTCAGCCCCTGAATATATGAGCTGTCCTGGGGATTTAATTATTTTCTGAATCCACTGTAAAAACATCTTTATAAGTCTCCTTTTGTAAATGTTATGTTATGACACCAACTGATAACTACGTGTCAGCTACATTGATTATTGACTGAAAAATGATCCCAATTAAGCTGTCACAACTCATGGTCTTTAAGTTTCCCAAACAAGAAAACAAACCCCAGTGACAATCATGTGGAAAATGGCATTCCAGTACACAATCGTACCAATCAAATGAAATGAAACATTTGTTTTTATTATCTTAAATTAAATTATTTAAATCACTTTTCTTTCTACTGACAAGCTTTCTTGCTGTGTAGTTGGTATCAGTGGTTGTTCTAATGAACGAGAGTAAAAGGGGTCAAAGTTCATACTGTCTAAGCTTCAGGATCTTGGCTGCATAAGCATCATGCGGACTACTGTGTGTCAGTGACTGTGTGTGTGCATGCAGGCAGTTGTGTGTCTGTGTCAGTATTTGTGTGCTTGGCGAGGATAGACACGCAGACGGGGTTAATCTCTAGAGATCTCTGGGCGTTGACAGGGTGCCGTCTGGTATCCACAGCAACCAGCAAAGGTTGACAGTTCTTCGCGTATCCTGACGGAGCACTTCACTCATGTGCGCAGTGCCACGTTGCACATCGCAGCGGTCAGGCCTGAAGACGCGGGAAACTACCAGTGTGAAGCTCAGAATGAAAAGGGGGTCAGCACGCAGTCAGTGTGGCTCGATGTTTATGGTGAGTACATGAAGACATTTACTTTTAGCTAAAGCTGCAGTCGGTAACTTTTGGAGGTATTAACCCAAAGAGTATTTTCTTTCAATCAATTGTTTTGTGTGGAATTTCTTGATATTTAATTTATCTCCTCACAAAAGCACTGACAGCAGCTTTAAGTATTCCAATTTTGAAATTTCTGAAATACACATTTGCCATCTTGCGGAGTTAAATGAGAAGACTGATACCACACCCCATAGGTGTAGATTTCAGGGGGGATGCAAGGGACACGTTCACCCCCCAAAACTCACCAGAATGCAAGATAATCTAAGTGTTTGATGCTCAGAGTTTTCTGGCAGAGGATATCCAACCCCCCCGTTTATTATGTATCCCCACTCCAATGTTGAAACAAAATGTATGCCTTTGCCACACACAAATTTGTATGGTAAATATGAAGCTTCCCTCAGCAGTCAATTATGATTGAAAGCAGCTAGCCTGGCTCTGTACAAAGATGTATACAGCACATTTGCTCAGCCCCACCTTTCTCCACCCTCTTTCTGTTCATCAGACCACAAATCAGACAAGAATTAGCTAGCTAGACACTGCTGTCTATCCACCTCGCTCCCCACCACTGTGGACTGCTTCCCTTGGAGGACAGTGGGAAGTAGCTCTAAGATGGACCATCAGTCAGCAGCTGAAGCGGCTAAAATTTTGCCAGAGCAGACCCCCCAGCCTCGGGGGTCATGGTGGGCTAGTGGCCAGAGGGAGTATAACCATTGTAATGGCAGCAACAGAAAGTTTGCTGAACTAGCGTGGAGTCGGGGCAGATCAGACCCCCAGAGCTTGGGTTTGTGCTGGCTGGATTCTGGCTGCAGAAATAGTCACATAGTCCCACATAAAGAAAAAGAGAACTGTTGTTTTCATGCCTCAGCCTGTGTACGGATCAAACAAACATGATATATGGTGTTAATTAGCCTTATAGGTGCTGGTAGGTGGTTACCTTTGGACAGAACCAGGCAGGCTGTTTACCCCCCATTTCCAGGCTTTATGCTAAGCTAAGCTAGCCACCAGCCTTATGTTTAACAGTCAGATATTAGAGAGGTGTTGATCTTCTCATCTTACTTTGCAAGTGTATTTCCCAGACTTTTCCTTTGCATGTATAAACTGTATGTGGAGTGATTCTTGTGTGTTGTGCCCCATCTTTTTATGCTGTGAGGTCTTCATATGCATGTTTGTGACTTGCCTGTAAGTCTCCAGAGCAGCACCACCTACTTTTACTTTAATAAATATAGAATACATTTTATTTCTGCAAATCCTAAGACTCTCATTTCCTGATTTTTCAGAGAAAGGCTTCATCAACTCAACACCCACAATCAACGAAACCATCCATGTCCGTTCAGGCGAGAGTTTGACCCTAAATGTTGACATGGAGGCTTATCCGAAGCCGCACTCTTTCTCCTGGAGCTTCATGGGCCACGAGCTGAAGAACACAACTGACCATGTCATCACCATGCGAAGCCATGAATACAAGTGAGACAACACAGAAACACACACACTCGCTTTAAGTGCCTCAGTTTTGCCACATAGATGAAAATGTTCATTACCCTCTTTGAGTGGAATTTCACACCCTTGGTTTGACTGCAGGCCAGTGGAGGTGCTGATGTAACAGTGGCACTTGTCACAGCTCCATGAGAAATACAGCTGGAAACAAACAAAAAAGAAAACGCTTTGGGGGTTTCTAGTGAAACAGGAACTGTCAGAATATAAATGGCTTTCACAGGAAAAGAAAGCATGAAATATCTGCAGAATTACCTCTGTGCTGCAGCTAGAAATATTACATAATATTATCCAAGGCTGCATGTTACGCATAATGGATTTTAGCTTGCATTTCATGGGGTTGTTACAAATGTGTCTTTGATAGGGGGAGGATAGGACATGACCTTTAAGCCGCTACTGGTTGTAACTCCCTTAAGTAAATCGTAAATGAGGGAACGCATTTTTTTTTACAATGTTAAAAGGGACAGTTCATCCAATCAAAAATAAATGTTATTCCCTTTTACGTTAAGTGTTATTTACAGAACGACACCCACCAACTGTATCACTGTGCAGAAGGAAGTGTGCATCTACTGCTAGCCCACCTAGCACTCACTGAGCTAGCTAACGTTACAGCTCAGCCATGGATGACGCCATTAATGTTTACATCCCGTACTGTCATGATCACAAGCCTCTCATCCATGAGTAGATGCACTCTTCCTTCAGAGCGGGGATAAAGTCGGCGGGTATAGTAGAATATCTGTGGATTATCTTGAGTAACCAGGTCATGATTTTGGGAAAAATACATCGCAGTTAAGTTTCTTAAATGTATTTCTTTGCGCTTTGAGCACCACAAGCCAAGTGCCATCTAGTTGCATTATAGTGGAGAGAAGGCAGACATCTCTACACGCAACAACTCACACCAAGAACAATCTCAATCAATATAAAAAGAGATGTCTACAGTAGACTTGAGAATAATTGAAAGTGGCATGATTTGCATGTGCATACTGTCAGTGAACTGCATAACAGAGCAGGAGACAAACACAAGACTGGTTATAATCTAAAATGCAAATTTCAGAACATTTCAAGGCAGCATGATGAAAGAGAATCTGCTCTTTTCTGTTTATGCACTAATGAAGCATTAAAAACATCTTACCTAATGATTCTTAGCTAATGAACATTGATAAGTGCACTCATGCTGAAAATGTAATGTCTTTATGTTCAGGTACAGCTTTGAGCTGAGGCTGGTGCGACTGAAAATGTCAGAGGGCGGAGTTTACACCTTTCAAGCCTCCAACGGTGACGCTTCAGTAAACCACACATTCACCATCTTTGTGATCAGTAAGTTGTAATTAGATTTCTTCAAAGGTTTTTTGTTCCCTTAAGCCACATAATGGATTCCAGTACTCCACATTGCATTAATCTTCAGGAGCTGACGTGTGGAAATGGATTTGACCTTTGTCCTTGTGTGAAATTAGGTCTTGCTCTTTACCTCGGGCCCACCCTGTGTCGTTCATATCTCGCTTAGGTTCAGTGCAATTAGATGTGAAAGTCTCTCCAGCTTGTCATAAATATCTTACTTGACATATTCTGACATTAACCTCTGTTTGTTAGGTAAACCTGAGATTGTATCTCATGAGGGTCCAGTGGACGGACAGGTACGCTGTGTGGCGGAGGGGTTCCCTGCCCCGCAGATCACCTGGTACTACTGTGAGCAGCCCTATGCCAGGTGAAATTTTTTGAAAACCTTTTTTCTCAGTCAGCGTCTGACTGTCAGTGATTGTGTGGTACATGACCACTCAATTTTCCTCCTCAGTTCGGGGTGTTTCACATGAAAGATTTGTGTGTTTCTGAATTCGTTTGAGCTTCACTCACTGGTTTGCAGCAGGCAGGGGCAGGAAAGAAAATAATGATACCATACATCCCTGCACCAATCAGAATTTAGTCATGAGTGGGGTTACTTGCAGATGCCTCCAGGCTATTGTCAGTCAGATCAGGTCAATGATAACCACACCTTCATAAAGTAACTAGATTATTATTTTTAAACTGTTGCTTTTATTAGCAATAAATATTTAATTTTATAGAGAAAGACTTATTTAGCAAACAACTTAACGTTGAGGAGAAAAGTAGATATAGTCCTGTCCACCAATTTCAAACTTTATCTACACCAATTAATTTTTACTGATAAAAGTTTCTCTTGATCTTGCAGTGAGTGGGGCTATGCTGGGAAATGTGATGTCATATGTCCCTGCACCAATCAGAATTTAGTGATGGCATCTGTGGGGTTATTTGCTCGTGCCTCCAGGCCATTGTCAGTTAAGTTAGGCCAATAATAACCACACCCTCACAGTCCTGATGAGTTTGTGTGATAACATTTGATAAAAAAAAAAATAGCTAAAGATTAGCAATGCAAATTGTTACTTATAATGAATGTTCAGTGTCATGGAGAAAAACCTAATATTTAAATGTTTTATTTGAGTAGCTTAAAGGTCCAGTTTGCAAGATTTAGGGAGATTTGGTGGCATCTAGCGGCGAGGATTGCAAATAAAAAGCAGCTGAAACTTCTCCTGGACAGTATTCCTATTGGTATTAGTGTTTGTTGCTCAGGAGGTTTTCACCGGGAGCCGAAGTATCCGCTGAGATCTCTTCCTCGCCAAAATAAACAGACCCGCTGATTAAAACCCTTAAAACACTGAATAAAACAGCTTCACGATACAAATTAGTGTTTCTCTGACACTGTTTGGCACGTCGCAGATGAGTGTGCTCACCTCTTTTTCTGATGACTTAAGATCTAGACGTTCAGGAGGTTTTTACCAGGAGCCGAATTATCCACAGAGGTCTCTGCCGCTCCAACACAAACGGACCTGCTGATTTAAACCAGTAAAAACACTGAATAAAGCAGTTTCAAATTAAAAATTAGTGTTTTTTCCGATACTCTTGTCTTGGAGGGGCTGCTAACTATGTTGGATAAAACGAAACTGTTTAGAGCCAGTGTTTGGTTTGTCCATTCAGGGCTACTGTAGAAACATTAGGGTGCAACGTTGTGATCACTGTGGACAAGGTCCCACTATGTAGATATTGATATACTAAAGAAAACATATTTAAAGAAAACATATTTATTAGATTCCATTTCTGCCATTATGACCCTGACATCCTACACACTGGATCTTTACAAAAAGGAGATATGGTTTATCTTCCAATCCAGAACTTAATCTACATTTCTGCATATTTATTGGTTAAAGTTTCCCTCAGCTTTTAAGAAAGACTGGTCATCAAACTGACTAAACAGAAGAAAAACTGCCAAACCAAAATCCAAAGCATTATATGTTACTAAACAAACATGCTTCCAACTAATCGATCTGTTTGCTAACATATGTCATGGCTTTTTGAATGGGAGTGACGGGTCTGTGTGTTCAACCATAGATACAAGGTGAAACTCCGTGGGTGATCAGCCACCACCCATTCATTGCAAAGCACCCGCCCACCATTTCAGATGTGCACTTTATCTGTAGTATTACATTCAAACACTTGCAAAACTCTCATGACGTGCATCTCGAGGGTCCTTAAGGTCACACTAAAGACACACTGGACAGGGTCAGGACTGATGATGACGGTGGAATGTGGGATTGTTGGATTTGACGTGGGCTGACTTGTGATTGGTTGACAGCGTTAAGATGGGCCTCATGTGACTGGGGATTGGAAAGAATTGACTTGTGATTGGTAGGGACTCGGCACGTCTGCCTGGATACTACTGGACACGTCTCATCTCGTGTCAAACATAAAGTGTGTTGAAGGAGGAGCACCTGGTTGCTATAGTGACACCAATCCCAAGCAGCACAGGATGTGAATCACAAGTGCTTATCCAAACTTTATCCAGTAATTTTTTAATTATAATCAAATCTACTTAATACTAATTACATATAAGCACGCAAATGTACTGTATGTACAGAAAGATAAAGTAACCTGACCTGAGTGAGCATGTGACCAGAAGGCACTCAGACATCAGCAGCTTTTCTTTATGCTGCAGCGCTGTGAATTATGGAGCCCTGGGTAACATTTTACACATTTCACCTATATTTCATGAGCTCAGGAGGAATTCCCCACTATTGTTGTGACTTCTGCCAGACGTTCAGACATACAGTGCAGAGTATTGTGTAAAGTTTTATGTCGCACAGGTGTTAAAGACTCAGGAAACTAGGAATGCATGTCTTGCAGAGACAAAGGGAACAGATGCCTGAGTGAGCCACGTCAACAACATGTAATCTTTTGCTTTCAGGTGCTCTCAACAGGTGAATGCCACCCAGGAGGAGCACAATGTCATCACCGTCACACTCTTCAGCCCCATGTTTGGGAAGACGGAGGTGGAGAGTCGGGTGAACGTGAGCAGAGGACGGTTCAGTACTCTGGAATGTGTGGCCACGGTGGAGGGGGAGCAGGCCTACACGCTCTTTTCCATCAGCGGTGAGTTGATCTCACATACACGCACGCTCACGTTAGATAAAGTCAGATGCAGTTCATGCATGGGCAGATGATGAGGCAGTGGGTCCCTGGGCACAGATAGGTGCCAGACAAACAGACTGTGGTCGTTTTGCATCTCTTTGTGGTCATTTTATTTCTCCTTGTGGTTGTTTTGTGTCTCTTTGTGGTTGTTTTGCCTATTTTTGGAGATATTTTCTTTCTCTTTGCAGTTGTGGTCTTTTTGTGTCATTTTGTGGTCATTTTGAATCCCTTTCTGATAGATATGTGTTAATATTTGCCCCCCCTGGTAATCACCTTCAAAATGCCACCAAGACACTTTGGGCCCCTGGGCTTGTGCCTGTAGACCCGTTCAGTAATCTATCCGCACAGTTCAAAAGGGGTCATGTGATACTGACGGGGGCGCCTGTCAGTCTCATGTTTTGTTGCTGATTTGATGTAATCCTCTGCATGTCCTCACCTTCAGATTAGAACTAAGCACAACAGAGTCAACACTACAAGAGAGGACATACAGACATGAAAACCTCCCTTTTTTCAGATTGCAAATCTTTGTCCACCTGAAGTTAGTTTCATTCGAACTTCCTTGTCCTGTGTGCTAAAAAACAAAGTTATCGTAGCAGTTCTGTAAGCCCCACACTGGACTTAATCCTCAACTCAAAATATTTACTACAAGTATGATTTTGGCGAGGATTAACCCATAATTGTGGTCTTACAAATAGAGGTTGGTCGTCTACAATCTGTTAGGTAAACATAAGCAAGGGGAGATACCTCAAACATGATTGGCCACGATAAGATGTCACATACAGATAGGAATAAGCTGTAGTCCATTGTTTACTTTATGACTCCAAATCCGCTCTGTTATAACGGCTTCCCCATCTGCTGCACAATGTCCTCAAAGCAGTGTCGGTGCAGGAACTGAAAGTACAGCGAAGTTGTCCCTGCCTGAGCCTGGAAACCTGGGTTTATGCAGGACACGGGGGGCTAACTGTGGCTACAGCGGGTATGTGGGCGAGCATTATGAGGGAGGAGAGTGTTTGTGGCCAGGCAGGACAGGCCTTTGGGAGCGTGTGCCCAGGATTTTTGCGCTTCACAGAGTAACAGCAGACCAGGCGGAGGCGCTGAGAGTGTGGAGCGCAGTGGGAGTCCTGGCGGTGCTGGGCATTCTGGGGCTGTGGGAGGCTTGGAGGTGTCAGTGAGCTGCGGCACAGAATACACAGAGCTTTAGAAACCACTGACAGGTTTACAGGGGATTAGTTCCTGCAGACTCTGCATTCTCAGATTTGAAGTGGAGAGAAAGCTTCTTATCTCTAAAGAGCTTATTACACCCCACTGTACAGAGGAGCAAAACAATAAGACACCACAAACAGCCAGACACAAAGGAACAGAACACTGATTATATATAATTACTCACAGCCACAGCTGTAAAAGCAACAGAAATACAGAAAAATACTGTTTGATCGAAACGGATTTCAAGCAGTCAGTACAAAATAAAATGCAAAATTTGCAAACACAGGAAAAAAAGCAGAGAACACTAGTATGTTTACACATATAATTGGATTAGTTCGCTGTGATTTAACCAAAGTGAGCTTCACTGTGACTTAGCCCTCTGTGGCTTACCGTAATGCCCCTTTGCAATGTCATTTAGAGTGTAAACACGGCAAACCATTAAAAGAATCACTGATTGACTCTATTACCACAGCTGTCAATGTACCCTCAACGTTTCGTATGATATCTAACGAATAAGCGCCCCACAAATGACGTTATGTACTTAACGTAGAGTTAGATACTTAAACTGTACGAAGGTTAGGTTTAGGCAAAAAAAAAAAAAAAAGAAAAAGAAAAAATGGTGATGGCATACATTAAAAGAACTCTAACTCTCATGCTAAGTGACCTAGCTCACTACTACAAACCTATGCAATGTATCGTCACACAACAATTTGAATGATATTACAAAAACGCACATACAACACTTCATATGATATCTTACAAATTAGAATGACGTTACATACTTAATGTTGTTATGTACTTAATGTGTATGTGGGTTAGGTTTAGGCAAAAAAAAAAAAAAAAATGGTGACGACATATGTTAAAAGAACTCTACTCTACGTGAC
Organism: Epinephelus fuscoguttatus; assembly: GCF_011397635.1. Taxonomy (NCBI): domain Eukaryota; kingdom Metazoa; phylum Chordata; class Actinopteri; order Perciformes; family Serranidae; genus Epinephelus; species Epinephelus fuscoguttatus. The sequence goes on from NC_064761.1 coordinate 40,772,883, forward strand.
CTAGCTAGCTAGCTAGCTACTACGACAAAGGTTAGGTTTAGGCAATTTAAATTTCTTTAAGTGTTTTAAGGTTTCGGCAAGTAAACTTCCATAAGTAAAGTTTAGGTAAAGAAACATGGTGATGATGTACGTTAAAAGAACTCTTACTCTAAGTTACCTAGCTTGCTAGCTACTATGACAAACCTACACAATGTATCGTCTTACAACGGTTTGTAAGATATCTTACAAAAATGCAAATACAACCATTTTATGACATCTACCAAATTAGCGCCCAACAAATTATGTTGTCACGATATATGTAGGCTACATAACGTAAAGTTACGTAGATTAGGTTTAGGAGAAGAAACACGGTGACAATGTAAGTTAAAGGTACTCTAACTCTCTCGGTTACCTGGCTAGTTAGCTAGACAGTATGACAAACCTATGCTAGTTATCGTCTTACAGCCGCATATGCACATTATGTCAGCTTCTAACGTAAAGTTACGCAGGTTAGGTTCGGGAAAAGAAACATGGTGACAACATACCTTAAAAGGACTCTAACTCTTCAACTAATTAACCTAGCTAGCTGGTGTGGGTGATACAGATGTAGTCCACTGAGCTGTCCCACACAAAACTTAACAGTGCTACAAACCTAAGCAACATATTCTCTTACAACAGTTCGTATGTTATCTAATGAAAGAGCACATCATGAATGGGATTGTTACGTTACATACTTCATATAAAGTTAGGTAGGTTAAATTTAGAAAAACTCAAAATTCATTTGGTTTCACATAGTTTCCAACACCGTCTCCCTGGGAAAGTCCTGTGCTTCGTGATGCATCCATCACCCCAGCCTACCTGCTTACGTGGACTTTCGGTCTTACTTCCTTTTTTTACTCGTGTCAGTGTATGGTCACGTGAATGCAACCTTCCCCATTACCTGGGTTATACACACACATTACTGGCTCATGATTACATGGGTTAGCTTATACAAATTGCGATGCATTACTTTATGTAGGTTTACGTACAAACAGTGCATGATAACAGGCTGCTGCACTTGTATCTAAAATGATAATTTCTGTCTCCCTGCAGAGAGAACTGTTCCCCATGATCTATTCACCCCACTGCTAATTGGCTCTGTATCAGCAGCAGGCATCCTCTGTCTCGTCCTCATCATGCTGTTCTACAAGTACATGCAGGTAAGACAGCTCTGCACTTTTCCCACATGGCACACCCTCTTCTATCTAATTTTGAGACAAGAGTCAATCAGTAGACTAAAGCATGTCAAAACCACATGAGTTCATTTGTAATTGATGTTTTTTTCTGCGTTCATGCCAGAAACCCAAATACCAGATACAGTGGAAAGTCATCGAAGGCATCCATGGAAACAACTATGTTTACATTGACCCCACCCAGCTACCATACGATCACCAGTGGGAGTTTCCTCGAAACAACTTGCGATTTGGTGAGCCTCCAGCACTCCTTTCTCACAATTATCTGCAGCGTGATCTGCGATGAGGCCTCCATAATTTAGTTAATCTGTCATTTCTGACACCGTAGTGTACGTCCTGGTTTTTATGTCTGGGTGTAAATCACCCTCTGAGCACAGTGATGTGGAGATAAATGAAGGCTTTTGTCAGTAACAGTCTCAGTAATGTCTAACAGTGCAGTCGGCATGACATCACCACTGCCCCCCTCAGGCTACTTCATGCTGATTGACAAACTCTGTTTTTTGTGTATGGTCACAGCATCAAGGTTTTAGCTATGTCCATGGTCACTAACCAGTTTCACAGCTCATTAATGATGTAATCCCACTCCCTCACTGCAAACATGATATTGTTGACATATTCTGGGTGTTGTTTTTAACAAACCTCCTTAAACAGGATCCTGCGTGTCCTGGTGCCTACGTACACAGCCCCGGGGCTAAAACTGGTGTTGTCCCAGGAACGCTGGCACAGGGCCAGTTTGTGGGAGGGAAACAGGATGGGGAATAACAGTTTTGTCTTCTTGTCTTCAGGGAAGACGCTGGGATCTGGTGCATTTGGGAAAGTGGTGGAAGCCACTGCATATGGACTCTCGAAAGCAGATTCAGTCATGACGGTGGCTGTGAAAATGCTCAAATGTAAGCACTGTTAACACACATGCAAATGAAGTGGAGCGAGCACAGCGTGGCTATTTGTGACTCTATGACAAATGTGCATGCTAGCTTTTGAAGTAGTGATGAATGAATAACTTTGCTGCAGGTGTTCAGAGAAATACAGCAATTATGTGGTTAATTTTATTTGGTGGCTTGCACACTGCTGCCAAATTGAAAATATTTAACAGGCACCTTTTTATTTTAATTAGCCTCCAGCGCCGCTCTCTCTTTTTTAATCCTGCAAATACAAGATCAAGATATGTCATCACTGTTTGACTGATCTGACTCTGATTATCTTTCTTCTCATTCCCATAGCCAGCGCTCATGCAACAGAGAAGGAGGCACTGATGTCAGAGCTGAAAGTCCTCAGCTACTTGGGAAACCACATGAATATTGTCAACCTGCTGGGAGCCTGCACTGTTGGAGGTGCGTCATCCATGTTGTCCTGTATTATCATTTAAAGGTTCTTTGCGCGACACTCAGAGTGTTAATATAACAGCAAACAACTATTTGCTGTGTTAAGATAAAGTGGAGTAATGGCATCCTGGGCAAAGAATGAAGTCATGCTCTGTGTGTTATAATCTGATCTTCTTTGTGGTCTGTTGTGGTAAGGCAGTCCTCCTGAGCATGCCTGTTAGTGCACGTGTGTCCTACCGACGTATCCTCGTACAACAGCTTATACGATATCGTACAGACAGGCACATTCTTCATCAAATAAGTTAATGCTCCATGAAAGATACATAACGTAAAGTTAAGAACTTAATATAAAGTTACAAAGGTTAGGTTTAGGCAAGTTAACTTATGGAGCGACACCTGTGAGCTAGTTCAGGCAGTCAACTCGAGCTGCACTGATTCATACACACACATCATACGTCACTCTCCATACGGCATCTACAAAACACACCCTCCCAATTTGGCGGTGTATTTAAGCTCCAAAATCTTCCCAGCTCTCCCTTTGCCTCGTCAATGCCACTGCTGTCCTCCATCAGTATTGCTGCTCGCTCTTTCAGCCCCACCTCCACCTCAGCATGCACCTGCAGGCTCTGGCTAAGGTGGAAATATTTAATCAGAGGCCAGAGTCTATATGCCAAACTCCAGCTATGTTCTGCTGGTGAAATAAATATTAAAGACATGAGTTGTCCTACTGAAATGTAGCTTAGGTTGAGGCAAGTAAAGTTAGGTATAGGAAAAGAAACACAGTTGGGCGCCATAATGTTACATATTGGTGCATCGGTTATGTGATGCAGCCTCTCGATAACATTTGTTATACAAATTACTGGCTCATGATTACAAGCATTAAATACAATTTGCGGTGCATTAGTTTTCATAGTATACGTACAAACAGTGTATAAGACGGCACCACGCTGAAGCATAGCCTCCACCCTCTAGTTCTCCCCAATCAACACTGATCTATGTCAGCAATGCTGCTGTTGTTTAGCACTGTTAATGGAATTAGCACTGTCAGCTGCTTGCCATCAGCTCAGCCCCCTCTATGTTGAGCACCGTGACCAGACAACTCATACACTCTTAATTTCCCATAGAGCCCCTTTAAGACTGTGGATTGAAACTGTGAACGTTAGAGAATGCTGACAGAATTTAAAGAGATTAATTCTGTTTGCCGTCACCGTAGAGCTTTATTTCACCTAGTTACTCAGCCTTTTTACAAAAGCTGTGAGTCATCTATGTTGACAGATCATGATCATGAGGCACATTTCTTTGTCTGCAGGCCCTACACTGGTGATCACAGAGTACTGCTGCTTTGGAGACCTCCTTAACTTTCTACGCAGAAAGAGGGAATCCTTCATCTGCTATAAGCTCGAGGAAGACTGCTACTACCGCAACGTCATGCCGCAGAGAGACGCTGCTGGGTCAGGTTCTTTTTTGTGTATAAAGAGTGGTATATTGTGTGTGTAGGAGAAAAGAGTACTAGTATTTACTATCCAGAACGTGCGTAGGAGGAGGGTATTTGGACAGCAGCGTGTCTTTGTGTGGCTGTGCTCAGCTGAGACCAGACTGCTCCTTTCCTCTTCACAGTGACAGCTTGAACGGCTACATGACCATGAGGCCTTCTGCTGCTGGCAACCTGCCGTCCAGCTCATCTTCCGAGAAGAGACGCTCACTACGCAAAGGCAAGCAAGCCAGCCATTCATCAAATATCTCAGTCTTAAAATACACAGAGAAGCAGTTGAAGTAAGACTCATACCATGTCAGAAAAATAATATCTATCCTGTTTTGTCCTCTCAGGGGGCTCCTACTTTGAAGCAGACGCAGAGAGTGAGTTGTTTGACGAGGACGGTCTGTCTCTAGACACTGAAGACCTTCTCAGCTTCTCACATCAAGTGGCCAAAGGCATGGAGTTCTTAGCCTCCAAAAATGTGAGCATCGCATATCAATCATCTCTTGGTTTTGGATGATAGATATTATTTCTATTGATGATATCAGAGCATGAATCATGTTTCCACGGCTAGTAAACGGATCTAAAATGCTTGTTGGAGCATGCTGTTGAAAGATTTATTAGCTGTGGAGGCAAGATACTGTCGTCAGTGAGCTCATGTATCAGTGTCAGTGGTTGCGTGTTACAGATTCAAGTGTGGAAATTCAGTACCAAGCTGCATTATAAAAAGAGCTCCATCCATGCCTAATGTTATATCATTGATTGGTCACGTACATCACATGTATAATCAGATATTAAAGGCAGTGGTGCATTTGTTCTTAAGTGTATCCACAGAGACTTGGCTGCCAGAAATATTCTCCTGACTCAAGGAAGGGTGGCAAAGATCTGTGATTTTGGCCTGGCCCGGGACATCAACACGGACTCCAACTACGTAGTCAAAGGCAATGTAAGTCTGCACTTGACATTTGGGAATTTGAGATGCAGGGTACATCCAGTGGTGTCACAAAGTTCCTCCTCCAACATGTTTGTCTTAAATCAAACCCAGTGCTTTGGCTTCCTGAGTTGAAACGATGTTCTAATTCATTAAATTTGTAAAGTACTTAGTTAGCCGCTCGATAGACAGAAATTACAGAGCTGCTCGATAGCAGGATTGTTTATGTACATTATATCATCCTGATCGGTATGTCCTTCTGAGGGCATTTTGCTTTGTGTCTATATTTGTGCTACCTTTTATCCTTTTGCATTTAGGTAAAGAAGGGATTTGATGAAATCAGTGAGTTAGTTGAAGAGGAGGAGATTGTAAATTGAACGATTACTTCTACTGAGAGGGAGAGCAAGAAAAGGAGGTCTTCAGTACGTCCATTGAGCCAAACAAGGGAGCTACAGGGTGAATGTGTTTTGGTCCAACAAATGCAGGCCATGGACAAGGAGATGCACGTTTGATTTTTTCAGATGTCTGCAAAGTGTTTTGATGACATGGGCAACCGGATCTGCCATTGTATCAAAGTCTGTTTCCCCTTTGGATTGTGTTTGAGTTTAAGGTCAGGGACAAGGTTTGTTTCAAGTAGGGGAAACACATAGATGGGGAAAAAGTCTTCGACACAACACCGGCCCAATGTTGCTCATTCCGGCGCACAAAAACTCCAATAGATGTGTCAGAGAAGTTTGCTGTGACTACCTAATCGCATAGAGTGCCTAAAACCCAGAAATGAGTTAGCATTTTAGCACTCCCGGTTTACTTGTTTCAAAGTCAATGGGTTTTTTTTGAATGGGTTTTTGGTAAGAAGATATTTTCCCGTTTTGTTCTACGAGAAAATACGAGTTAATACCTCACTTGAATTTTGAAGGCGTTTGCAAACAAGTGGCTAAATGAGATGACAGAATGTCATCACGCTGAACTCATCTTCAGTCTTGTTATGGTAGTGATATTAAATCATGGGACCATAGTGTAGTTCAGTTTCAGCCTAACATTAGCTTTTACCTCTGGCAAATTCATGTAGGCTGAAAAAGTCATGAAAGTTGTGCTCATTTGTGTAGATTATCTTGCTGAACACAAAACTCCTGTTTACCACAGAGCTTATTCCTGCAATGATGCAAAATCCAATGGAAAAATCACATTGGCTTTCTAATGAGGGAACCAGGGCGACGCAAATCTCCAAGTCAGCACACAGAAAAACATCATACCTAGAGTCTAATGTGCAAAAAATATAAGACAGTGTCTGCAACTTAAAATTCTCCAGGTTTGCATCATGAAATAAGTGCTAAGCAACACATTTCCCTGCTAAAAATAAAAAATGAAACATTCACTGGAAGTGCTGAGTGCACTTTCATAAATCAGGCTTTAGTCCATCATGTCTTTACTTGTCAGAGCTACTGTGCAGCAAACCTCCACCTCAGGAACTGTTCCAATTCACTAGAAAGCTAGTTTTTAGCTCTATATGTATGTTAAGATAAGTCAAGTTATTTAATGTTACAACACATGTTCAAGGCCAAACAGTAAATACAGCTGCATTTGACTTTCTACTTCGAGGAAAGTTTTAGCTAATGTCACCTCTGGTAGAGCCCTGGTTCCTCCCAGCTATTTGTAAATTCAGACTTAGCACAATAAGTGTTTACAAAGTGAACATTTACGTAACACTAAAATGAAACAGGTTGCACCACTGAAACTTGTTCTTACATAGAGATAAGTTGTCACTAAATATTTACACCTACTGGTGCCAAGTGTAACTCTTGCATAGGTAATTGACTGACAAAGCTAATGTTAGCTTGCTAACGTGAAGAGTAATGTGAAGACTAAAGGAGGTAATATGGAATATTGACACATCAACATGACACTAATGAAGCGTTTAACAATGTACGCTGTTAAATTAGATTAAAACAACAAAATGTTAGACTGATGATGTCAGTTACGTTAGCATAATTAGGTCTTTTACACTCTAAACTCCATGAAAATATCAACTCTGACACAAATTTCTTCAAATATAAATAAAGAAGGAAAGAAAGTAGAGAAAATCAGTCATGCCTACATATAGAAAGGATTAGCACTGAGGTTTAATACATCATTTAGCCTCATTTAACTGTTAATGTTGGTGGTTCGGTTAAAGCTTGTGGTGCAACAGTACAGTAGGTGTGTTTCCATTCACCTGAGTAGAAACGCCAACAGTTAAAAAGAATCTTGAGGTATTGTGAATATAGTATTTACACTTGGGGAGGTAGATAAGTTGGTGTATCATTAAAAGGTAGAAGTGACTAAGCGCAATGGAAACAGATTCAGCGAATAAATTATGACATGCCATAATGTTAGGTAGTGACTTTAGTTGTTCTTTTATCTCAGACATGTTGGGATATTACATACCTTGACATGTTTCGGTGGAAACTTCCGCCTTCCTCAGAAGTGACGCGTCTTTATAAGAGATCTGTCAATCAGCCGATGTTAGGGACGCATGACCGATTGACTGACGCATCAGCTGATAAAGACGTGTCACAACCACCACCAAGTGACACTTCTGAGGAAGGCGGAATATCCTAACATGTCTGAGATAAAAGAACAACTAAAGTCACTATCATAAACTAAAGACATAATGAACACCATTGAACCATAATGTTAGGTATTTGTTACGTCATTGCAAAGGTCATTGGAAGCTCTCTGTCATCTCTAAATGGCTTTTTACACACTTCTGCACACAGGGCTGTCACCAGGTGTCTTATTTATAAAACAATGTAGATTCCATACTAAGTGTACGTACTGACAAAAGTCGAAAATGGCTTGTACTGAAAAAATATTAAATTTCTACTATCAGGCTTCCAGCTCACCGTCCGCGTTGCCAAATTCCTGTCTCTGAAATGTTCATAAGCATAGGTCAAAGTTTCTCCCATTAAGTCTGGTTTTATAGATGAAACTTTTGCGTGGGAAGTGCCATACGACTCTTTCAGGCCTCGTTTTGTGCGTACGCAACGTTTACAAATGAGACCCTAGATCCTCTTCACAGAGTTCTGGTAACAGCTCTGTAAAATTTGTTGTTCAAAAGTCTTTACTTCCATTGTCCAGGGTGTTCTCCATTATTATGCATCCATTGTTTCCTTGGTTTGATATTTGGCTGGCATTCTTAATTATGTCATTTTGTTGCTTCGTCTTATTCTTTAGTGGCACCTGACTAATACTGCTGAGATACTGCTTATCTCAAACCAACCCCAGATATCCACTTATGGATAGAAAAGCGCATACCAGTAAATTCCTATTTTATTGTCAATATTCTGAAAATTTGTATAAAATTTTCCCATTCAGATGGAAACCCAACTAATGACTTTCACATAGAGCTGATTGCTTTTGAGACAACATAGCTTCAGATGTTTCTGATGGATTTACACATTACTAAAGGCTTAGCTTTGCTAGCTATGGCAATTCTTAGGTTTCGATTGTACATCCTGGTTTCAGCTAGCTAGTATTTCATAAAACTCGTGAAACCCAATCCAGAGATGTGAAAGTTTTCATATCTGCAGCCATCATGTTATAAAACAAATAAACAAAAAATCCGGGCATCTATTGCGCTTGCACTTGATTCTTCTTATGTGAGGATAGCATATATCACAGGTACATATATCTCTCTGCAAGACAAACTTATTTCGTCCTTGAACTTTATCATACATTACCCAGAATAACTCATTTCACATCTCAAGGTGTACGGTTCCTTTAAACTTTAGTGTGGCGGTGGCCTCAGTTGAACTGTTTCATCTGATTGATCGCGACAAATATCCTATTTTATTAAAATCATTAGCCTCAAGATACAACATTAAATCATATTAAATCCTGCATTTATTGTGCCTCCTGGCAAGCAGGTAGTATTTCCAAATGACAGCTGATGAGTTGACTGCGATGCACGTCGGTACATTTTTTCCATACCTGTCAGGTACGGGCGTTGCAGATGGGCTCTTGTGGTTGTCTGTTATTTTAGATCCTCAGGCAAACAAAGTGTGCATACTTGGCATTTTGTACAGTGTGTTAAGTTAGCACTCCGCAGTCACAAAGTTTTTTAACCTAAGCCGTGGTAAAAAAGAAAATGAAAGGAAAAGAAAACATCACTGGGGAAAGGCTTTTCATCTTTCAATCTACTCACTCTGTGTTTTTCTTTCAGGCTCGTCTGCCAGTGAAATGGATGTCTCCAGAAAGTATCTTCGAGTGTGTTTATACATTCGAGAGTGACGTGTGGTCATATGGCATCTTGCTTTGGGAAATTTTTTCACTAGGTAAGTCTATCCATCCATTGTGTGTGTGTTTGGGTATGTGTGTTTTTCTGACTGGCTGTGTGTGTTCAGAGGAGCACAATGTAACTGAATCTCCCCGCTGAATGTAGGAAACAGTCCTTATCCTGGTATGCCTGTGGACGCCAAGTTCTACAAACTGATAAAAGAAGGATACAGAATGGATGCTCCAGAGTTTGCACCCAGTGAAATGTGAGTTCTTGCTCAAGTGAAATATGAGTGTGTGTAAAAGGTGTTTGAAGTGAAACACAAGTGTGCGCAAAAGGATCATAGGAGAGAGATGGTGTAAGGTGGTAGGTGGAGGTGGTGAGACTATAAAAGAATGCAGTGTGTGGGGGGTTGAATAGCAGTCAGCTCTCATCCTGTTGCGTTTGGCTTTTCACAAGCATAACTAAAACTCTTAGGTGGAACTGAGAACAGAGAATAATATACACATAAAAAAAGAAAGGGGATGTAATAACTGCAGACAAATGAATGTGTTTGTGTGTTTCTGTGCTGCGATGCAGGTATCAGATTATGAGGTCCTGCTGGGATCCTGACCCCTTCAACAGACCCCCCTTCAGGAAGGTCGTGGAAAGGATCGAACAACAGCTGTCAGATGCCACTAAGCATGTAGGTTGTTTACTCTCACTTTAAATGGTTTAAAAGTTATTTTTTTAGAAATAATAAATGAAGACTTCACAGGTGGTTCAGCAGAATTATGAGGTAGTGAAAGAAGTGACGCCTGGGTCTTAAAGTGGCTGTGTACTGTACCTTTGACACAATTTTTTAGTCTTCACAAAAGAAAATGTTTCTACATATTGGGCAAAATAAACCTAAATATAGTCCTCTGTGCTTAACACTGCACCCAGACTAATGGACACCAGGCTTATTTCATGCTAAAAACGTTTTAAAAAGTGCTTAATTTTTTCTGATTTTTCTGATTTTCTGATACAAATCTCTCAGCTAACACACCAGTTGTGCGATTGTAAGACTGTCGCATCACTTCTCGTGGGAACACTGTTTTTTTAAAATCACCTCCTGAGCGTTCACACATAATTCAGCCAAAGGTCAGGGGCCTCTCACAGCACCAGCTGTTGTGTTAGAACTCTCAGCTGGTCTGATTCGATCATGCTACATATGAGTTCCTCCACTGTTCTCATGACTGTCCTGTCACACTCCAATAGCTCACAGAGTTCAATGTCAATGTTAAGTAGACATTTTGGGAATTAATCTCGTTTGCTTCTTGTCGAGAGTTAGATAATAAGATCTATACCACTCTTGTGTTCGTGCATTAGATTTGAGGCATAGATAGATGACATTTTACATCCAAAAGGTCAAAGGTCAGCTTCACTGTGACATCATAATGTTCTGCAAAAGCAGTTTTCTCACCATTACTGAACATCACATCTGAGGAGCAGAAGGGGGGGCATTTGGTCAGATACTGAATTGGTGACACTTATCTTAGAGTGTCCACCTTCAAAGTGTGCTGCTTGTACAGATCTTTGCTGCCCGGAGGGGAAGATGTGTGTGAAGCATCCATGTTTCACAGATGTGGATTTGGACTGTAGGTGCAGCTTGACTGGTGGGTGGAGGCATACAACAGCAAGGCGGTAATTCTAGTTTAAAATTAGCTGCTCCAAGCTATTCTTTTTATGTTGAACCCTCACCTACTCATCCATCCCCAGCCCCCAGCCATTGCCGCTGCCCACTTCCCAAACTAAATGAATTACTGTATACTACTACAGAATCAGACATAGTTTAGTTTTGAAAGCCAAGAAAAAACTGTGAGTAGGCCTGTAGTTTTCACCACTTAGAAAATATAACGTCATGCAGAAAATGAAAACAAAGAGGTGCAGTAAAGGTAAACTGTAGATGCAATGGAAATTGTATTTAACCCGCATGAACCAAACTGTAAAGCAGTTCATTAACATAAAATATAAAATTCAGAATTCTTCCCTACAAACTGGCACCGGCTCCACCATTGGCATCACTACAGTTGATTTAGGTGAAAGAAGTAAATCAAACTATCTGAAAGAAGTGTTGTGATTTCAGTTCTGCAGAGCACATGATTTACAGAAAGCAATAATATGAAAAAAGACCAGGGGCACAAAACGAGGCCTGAGAGAGGCGAACGCTACTCCCCACACAAAAGTTGTCATCTATAAAAACAGACTTGATGGGAGAAACTCTGAACCAAGCTTACAGAAATTTTGGTGACGGGACATTGGCGATGCAGATGGTGACGTGGAAGCCTGATTGTAGAAATTGTTGAAAAGCCATTTTTGGCTTTTGTCCATACATTTTTAGTTTGGATTCTACGCAGTGTTTTATAAATGAGACCCCTGGTCCTTTACCAGAATGTTGTAAATCTGGCGAGGGTGGAGGAACTTTGCGGCTGCTGAATCATGGTTAATGACTCCTTTTCATCATCAGATTCCCCAGCACTGGTCGGTTGCTTTAACTTGATGTGTCGTTTTAAAATTGGTTACCAAGGTAGCTGAGGTTCGGACTGGTTTTGTCAGAACCGGCAGGCACAATGCGTATAAAAATGTCATGTGTTTTTGTCGGAATCTGTACTAGCAGTAGCTGCGTTATCTGAAGTGGCATCGGCAAGTGTTGTTTACTGTCACTGGGGTGAACACCGCTCTTTTTCAAGTTCATATGATGCAAACTAAAACATTCAGTTCACCGTTCACCAAAAGTACAAGCATGTTAAATGAACGCATTCTTTTAGTGTAATCGTGCATAACACTGATTGCAGGAGATTTGCGACAGAGCTCAATTAACTCTCAGCAAGATAGTGAATACGTGTTTTTCCCAAAATGTCAGACTATTCCTTTTACTTCTCTCTGCATGATGTAATGACGCATGAATAAAACATCTAAGTGACAAAAGAGACAACCCGTGCAGATAAGATAAATATTGACATTTAACTGAGATGTTTGAAAATGCAGAACTGAACCAATATGAAATATCAAACTAAGTTCCCACCCTCCTTTCTCTCTCTTTACCACCTCTTCCTTATCTACAGATTTATCTGAACTTTAGCTCCAGGCCGCCTGTGACGCCCAGAGCCAGGGAGGAGCCCAGTTCTCAGAGCACTGCGCTTCACCGTCTCAACTCATCCGGCAACAACAGCGCTCAGACCCAGCCCTTACTGGTCCAGCACGAGGTCTTCCTGGAGGGGACAACCCTCAGAGCCCAACGGGTGTAAGGACCCACCCAACCTGTCTGGCTGCCTCATAAAGTGCCTGTAATGTTCCGCCACAAACCATCCAACCACTACACCCTCCCACCCAGAACCAGCAGCATTTGTTTTCAAGTGTTGCAGAGGAATGGTAATTGCCATCTATTACCAGAAACAACAAAGGACGAATGGCTTTTATCATTATCACTTCTATGATTGCCTACTGATTACAGGGAGAACAGTTGGACTAATGCTCCCTGCTCATAGCAAAGAACTGTAAAGGCACTGATATGGGTGGAGGGACATCAACCGTTACTCTAAACTGTCATTAACTTCATTATTACACTGTTATCTGTTTTGTTATTTTTTTGTTCAGTTACATTTTTCCTAAACATTTCATAAAGTTTATTTTGTTTCTTTCTAATAATTGGAGTTTTTTTTCTTTTTACATTTTGTGTTTTGTTATTCTTTGTTGTTTTTCTGTCATGGATATTTATGTAGCATTTTTATTTTTGATTGGCTGTTGCAATTGTTGGAGGAGAAGCACTTGAGGCACTTGAACTTCATCATTACATACACCATATAATGCAGCTTTAAATTTTTTTTTTTTTTTTTTTACTCTTTTATTGTCAGTATTATTTCCAACTGTTCAGACCTATGTTGATATGAAGGAGACACTTTTTTCGGGGGCCAATTCAAATATAGATATCGAGACACTGGTATATAAGCTATTAGACAGCGTGGTCGGTCATGCTTAGAGTCCATAAGTGCTTCAAATCAATTAGAAAATACATTTTTTTGCTCTTTTTATGTTGGATGTCACTATCGAGAGAGCAACTATCTTCACTGGATCTGTTAACACATAACGTGGATTGCTTCACACACACAGTCATCTTCTGAGATATGGTATGGTACGCTAGCTTTTCATATGTGCTTTGTGACTGTATATGTGTACATATCTGTAGGTAATGATATTAGTCATTGCTGTACAATGAGCTGGGAGTTTAACAGCCCAATTGCCAGGGGAAATGTTGGTATTGTACCTTTGAGCAAACCACTGATATGTAACATTTGTATGTTATTATTCAGTGGAAATGTTGAAACTTAACACTGGTTAATGATGGTTGAAAGGTTTAGGCACAAAACCACATGGTAATGGTTAGGAGGAGATCATATTTTGGCTGAAAACACCCTATTTTGTGGCACAATCACCACCTGAAATGCCGCCAAAGTCTTGCTAAAAACAACCACGTTCCTTGTTGGTTGGTCTCAACCTGTAGTCTACAGATTGGCAGCCATTTCACCTAGATGTCCCTTCCACCTCCCAATGACATATACATGTAATCAGCTGTGTCACTTTATAAATGTTGATATGATACGAATGAAACGTGCAAATGTAACATATCCATGTTTTGCAGAAATTAAAATCCAAACATTTCCTTCTGGCAACTAGGCTGACAGTTAAATGTGTGACAAGAAGACAGTCTGAGAAGCCTGTAACTCTTAACATTCATCTTCGCTTTGTTGCATAAGCATGTAATGCAGGTGTATAGTTTCACTTTTTGACAGCTGGACTGCTGGAGAGTTTTATTGTAAAGGTGTAAATAAGTGTTCAGGTTTATATGGTTTGCCTCTCCTGCCACATCCAGTGTATGATCTTTGTTTACAAGCATGAGACAGGTACTGCCATTTCTGAGATGTGTTTTCTCTGCTTTTCACCCTCTTCCCCTTCATGAAGGACCAGGAAACGGGAACTTTTTGTTTTGGCTGAGGCAATTGGGAGTGTTTTTGCCCATGCTCCGCTGTGGTTCTACATAGTACAGTATATATCATGGACGAAGTCAGGGCAATGCTCATGTGAACTGCCATTAAGTGGACTGCAATATTCCCTGAGGTGACAAGCCAGTCGGTCTTCAAGACTATCTGTTCAGACTATGACGCTGGGCACAGTGCTCAGTCTCAGTGTGTTGGTCATCTCATTGTTCTCCGACCAGTAGCTGGTTTCCCGGCAGTTCTTCTCTTCTTTGTATCCAGCTGTTTCCTCCATCAGATGTGGGACTTTCAGCTCCTCTCAGCCAGTAGTCTGTATCATTCCAGACCATTATGATTCCCCTCTTCCCGCTGGTGGATGTTGTTGTGAAGAGCACCAGGAAAGTGTCCTGTTTGCGTGTATGAACATGTGTGTGTATGTGTGTGTGTGTATGTGTGTGTGAGCATGCACGTGTACTTGTCTTTGTGTGCATGTCGGTATGATTGCAGAATTTAAAAGATTCACTGTCAAGAGGTGCCACTACTAAAGATTCATCAAATAGTTTAGGCTACTAAAACTCCAGTCTTACTGCTCTGTCTTTTTGTAAATATAAATGTGCGTATATTGTAAAGTAATGTCGATGCTTTTGAAGATGTTTATCTCAATGAAGATGTGGTACACTGACGCAGAGTTTTATTATGCTGTATTTTCTTATGTGTGCACAGATTTTAAACTGGAGGTTCAACTGGAAAAAAAAGCTGCTTGTGTCTCTGTCACCATGGTAACTTAAACAGAAAAGATTCATTTTGGCTAATGTTTTAATTTTGGCTGATTCACCATTGTAACCAGTTATGCCAGTTCACTTGGTAACTGCCTCGTCAAACAGACTAAACTGCTCCCAGTGATCATATCTGATCATCAATATCCCTGGTAATATCAGTTGAAATGATATTTCTGGATTTTACAGCCAGGAAGGAGATGTTTCAGAATAAGAGATTATTTTTCATGTCATTACTCCCCTACGAGTTTTCCCGCATTTTGCTACATATTTATTAAACCTGAGGCTTTAGTGTTACTGTGTAAATTTGATGTGTTGCTACTACATGTGTCAATGTAAATAAAATTGTGTATATTGAATTCCCAGTGAAATAGTTTTGGTCCCTTTTTACATCCTTGCACACAACCACATCAGGCTCAACACCATTCCATGCAGCTTCTATCATTGCATATCTTTGAAAGTCTGCAGGGTAATGCAAAGAAATCTTCTCATGCCTGACATATGACAGTCATATTTTTCCAAGTGCAGTGCCAGCCAGCTGCACATGTGTGTAAATGCTCGTAGCAGGTTCTCCCCTGAGGGAGTAGTAATCCAGATCATCTCTACTTTGCTGTGAAAAGGAGGTTGAAAAGCTAACGTAAACTACAGTAATGGATGACACACTATCTGATTTTTTAGCCAGCCATTCTTCCTGCTTGTACTCTAAATCCTTTGGCTCCAGCCCAGAAAGGGACATCTGGTTGCGAGGGGAAAGCCGCGAAGAGGACGACAGCGCTGTGAGCAGACGAGCCTGGTGCACAAATTTTGCGTGGGCAGAGTCCATTGTTTCAGGATCTAACTGATAAGAGAAAACAGGAAATCCCACCATTGATGTAAATGTTTGTTTGTCAGACTTAAGGAAGTTTTAAAAAGAGAGAAAGGCTGAGAAGAATCTTTGTAGTATCATTGTAATTAGGCCAGTGGTGTGATGTTGACACTCAAGGCAGCTCTCACAATATTAAAAGCAAGGCAAGGCAAGGCAAGTTTATTTGTAGAGCACAATTCATACACAAAGTAATTCAAAGTGCTTTACAGAACAAGAAAATGCATTAAAATCACAATACAAAATAAAAAACATAAATAATCATTATAAAATGAACTTTAAAAGAGAAGAGTGCAGATAAGATCCTTTCAGTCATATGCACAGTGAAACAGAGCTGTTTTGAGCCTAGATTTGAACATTGTCAGAGTAGAGGCCTGTCTCACATCTTCAGAAAGACTGTTCCAGATTTTAGCTGCATAAAACTGGAATCCTGATTCCCCATGTTTAGTCCTGACTCTGGGCACCAGCAGGAGGCCGGTCCATGAGGTCCTCAGAGTCCGAGATGGTTCATATGGCACCAACATGTCAGAGATGTACTTTGGTGCTAGGCCGTGGAGAGACTTGTACACAAGCAGAGCTGCTTTAAAGTCTATTCTCTGAGCCACAGGAAGCCAGTGTAGAGACCTGAGCACAGGACTAATGTGCTCGTACTTCCTGGTTCTGGTCAGGACCCGAGCAGCAAGCATTCTGGATGTACTGCAGCTGTCTTACAGCCCGTTTGGAGAGGCCAGTGAGCAGGCCGTTACAGTAGTCTAACCTACTAGAGACAAATGCATGGATAAGTCTCTCCAGTCAGGTTTAGACACTATACCTTTGATTTGGCAATGTTTTTAGATGGTAAAAGCTGCTGATGTTACTGATTTGATGTGGCTGTTAAAGTTCAAGTCTGAGTCCATTATTACCCGAGATTTCTAGCCTGATTTGTAGGTTTTAGAGAGAGACTGGAGGTGACTGCTGACACTTTCTCTTTGTTTCTGTGGACCAAATACGATGACTTCAGTCTTGTCTGAATTTAGCTGGAGAAAGTTGTTTTGCATCCACACACTGACCTGTTGGATGCAGTGACAGAGTGAATCCACTGGTCCATATTCACCTGCTGTCAGTAAGACATAGATCTGAGTGTCGTCTGCATAATTGTGGTAGGACACATTATTACTTTGTATCAACTGGCCTAAAGGCAGCATGTAGAGATTGAACAGAAGGGGTTCCAGGATTGACCCTTGGGGCACCCCACAGGTCAAGGCCATGTGGTCTGAGACACAGTTACCAATTTCAACAAAGTACTTCCTGTCTTCTAGATAGGACTTCAACCAATTTAGGGCAGTGCCAGAGATGCCCACCCAGTCCTCTAGTCTCCGTGAAAGGATCTCATGATCGACTGTCAAAAGCAGCACTCAGATCAAGCAGGACTAAAACTGAGACTTTGCCTGCGTCAGTGTTCAGGCGGATGTCATTTGTCACCTTAATAAGAGTGGTCTCAGTGCTGTGATGGGGTCTAAAACCTGACTGGAAAACATCAAAAGGAGTTGTTCTTTAGGAGAAAGTCAGTAAGCTGTTGGTAAACAACTTTCTCAAGGACTTTGCCTAAAAACGGCAGATTTGAAATGGGCCGGTAGTTGTTCAGTACTGTGGCATCAAGACTGCTCTTCTTTAGGAGAGGCTTTATGACCGCAGTTTTCAAGGCCTTTGGGAATGTTCCAGATTGTAGTGACATGTTAACTATGTGAGCGAGTAGTGGTAACAAACTGCTCAGCACAGACTTTAGAAATCTAGTGGGTAACACATCGAGGCAGCATGTAGACGAACTCAGACTGGTGATGATCTCTTGGACAGTTTTGTCAGTTACAGGTGCAAAATGAGTCAGCTCTAAGTGTCTAGGTGGCTGCAGGGTTGTTATTGGTGTTGTGGAATTGATGGCATTTTTAATGGTCTGAACCTTGTCGCAAAAGAATACTGCAAACTCATTACACTTAGATGTGGAGATCAGTTCCAACGGCAGTTGAGCTGGAGGGTTTGTTAATCTGTTCACTGTTGCAAATAAGACACGCGAGTTGTTACTGCAGTTTCCAATAATTTCAGAAAAGTACCTCTCCCTTGTTCTACGTAAGATCCGGTTGAACACGTACAACTTTTCTTTATAAATTTCATAATGAACATGAAGCTTTGACTTGCGCCATTTCCGCTCGGCCCTCCGGCACTCCCTTTTCTGTGCCCTGACCGAGTCGTCATTCCTCCATGGCGCCTTCTGCTTATTTTTAACCATTTTAACCTTCACAGGGGCAATGGTGTCCAGAACATTCAAAACACTCAAAGTAACAGAGTTCAACAAATCATCAACATTAGAACATGAGGCATTTTCAAAGTTTATCATTTCCATGAACAGAGCACCTGTGCTGTTATTTATGTCTCTCCTCCGAACAACTGCAGGACCAGCCGGTGGTTTGGGAGAAACAGACAGGTCAAAGAAGACACAGAAATGATCAGACAGAGCAACATCAACCACATCGACGTTTGAAATATTAACCCCCTTTGTAATGAGCATGTCCAGAGTGTGCTACGCTCTGCTGTGGGTGGGCTCACACACATGCTGAGTCAGGCCAAAGGTTTCAAGGACAGCACTGAGCTTTTTAGCATTTCTGTCACAGACATTATCCACATGTACATTAAAATCACCTGTAATGACCAAATCATCAAAGTCTGTGCATACAGTTGAAAGCATCCTGGTAAAATCATCAATAAAACTTTGACGGTGCTGGGGAGGCCTGTATATAACTACACAGAGTATGGACGGAGATTGTTTTAGCTCCATTTTAAAGGATACATACTCAAATGATGAAAACACCCCAAATGACAACCTGTGCATAA
This sequence comes from Epinephelus fuscoguttatus, assembly GCF_011397635.1. Lineage (NCBI taxonomy): Eukaryota > Metazoa > Chordata > Actinopteri > Perciformes > Serranidae > Epinephelus > Epinephelus fuscoguttatus. The sequence continues at coordinate 40,791,576 of NC_064761.1, forward strand.
CCATATGATCTCTAAATATTGCACAGACACCTCCACCCTTTTTGTTTTCTCGTGTTTCAGATTCAAATTTGTAGTTGGGTGGAGCTGATTCCGTTAGAACAGCATTACCTGTGTTTTTGTCAAGCCATGTTTCAGTTAAAAACATAAAATCAAGATTATCCGAAGAGATCAAATTATTAATTAAAAATGATTTGTTAGACAAGGATCTGACATTAAGCGCAGCAAGTTTCAGATTAGTTTCAGTAGGACTGGACATTATCTTTTTACAAGGGATATGGATTAAATTTCTCTGATTGGACAGTCTAACTGTCCTTCTGTAATCTGGTCTATGTGGTCTGGCTGTAGATATAGCACTAGGGGAGAGTATTGTCTCACAGGGCCCCAGCTTGATATTACCTTTATCATGGCTGTAAGTCCTGGGACAGCAAAGGCCCTGTGCATCCTCGCTCTTAGGGATACCAGCTCTGGGGGCAGGCAGGGGAGGACGAGCAAGGGGAAATTTGGGTGATGGACCAGATGAAAAGGGGGAGGAGCTGGGAGCCATCACAGACGAGTCCAAGGCCTGTGATGAGGGCCTGGGGGGAGGTGAAACCGATGGCGGGCCTGAAACCTTCGCTGGGGCTGTCACAGACGAGTCCAAGGCCTGTGATGAGAGCCCGGGAGGAGGTGGAACCGATGGCGGGCCTGAATCCTTCACTGGGGGCAGTGGAGGCTGTTGTGGTGCTGGAGCTGAATCCTTCGCTGGGGGCGGTGGAGGCTGTTGTGGTGCAGCTGGTGCTGAAACACTGGCTCGGTCTCTGGCTTCTGTGACAGAGATGCTTCTCTCGTTCCTCTTTTCTCCCACTGGTCGCTCAGGACCCTGTCCCAGCCCATTCTGATGCCTCAGAGCGTGGAGGAGGTGTTCCGTCAGCACTCTCCTCCCACCTCTGCACAGGTGTGGGCCCTTTCCCTTGAACAGGTCCTCTCGTTTCCAGAACAGATAAAAGTTCTCAATGTAGTGCAATCCTCTGTGCGCACACTCTTTGGACAGCCATGTGTTCAGCTGAAGCAGCCAGCTGAACTTGTTTATCTTCCTGTCTATGTTTGGAAAAGGTCCACTAATGAATGCCTTGACCTCCACTTTATCAAGCTCCTTGAAGAACTTAGTGAAATCCCTTTTCAAGACTTCAGTCTGTTCCTTTCTGATGTCCACTGCACGTGCACGATCAGCTGTTTGACTCCTCGGTGTGTAGACAAAACTTTTGGGAGGAGTGTTGTTATCTCAGAGACAGTGGCACTGGGACAGCAGCATGTTTGAATTCTTCCGTGGTTTATACCACTGATAGCACCGTCTCCTATCAGCAGCGTATCTCTGACCTTGACGTTTGGTCTAGATTGTCTTTCTGCCTGCTGTCTTTTGCCGACTTTATGGCTCCAGTTTCGTGAAGATAATCCATTTTCTCTTTGTTCATTAGAATCATTAAATTCAGTCTCTGACAGTGGCAAAAATCTGTTTGTAAGCTGTATTTTGGGTGATGTTACGTAGGTATTAACATTGTCTCTCATTACTTTGTGCTGCTTTGGCTTAGCACCAAGTTCTCTCCAGGATGAGGCATTTTGGTCTTTACAGAGTTTTGGAAAAGACACAGTATCATTCAGGTTTAAGATGAAAGTAGCAGGTTTTTCACCCTTTTTACTGAAAGTAACTGTGGGCTTCTTACCACCGGATGTCACTGGGAGCGTCTTGTGAAGTCCTTTTTCAGATTCTAAAGCAAAAATCCGTGCTTGTAGCTCATTAATTTCTTGTTGATATCTCCGACAGCGTTCACAGAAGGAATTTGTTGGGTTTCTTCCCCCGGACGTGCTGCTGGCTCGTCAGATCGATTAAAAATATAAAAATGTTCTTCAAAGTCTTGGTTTACTTAAAATAATTCATGAAATGATGGATATAGAGATTTTCCAGGATTTGTAGAAGGAGTAAAACGATTAAAAAGCAGAGTAAAGAAGGAAGCAGGCTGGAGCAAGCAGGAAAGCACTCTTCAGAAGCAGGAAGCAAGTTAGTTGTTAATGGTAAATGGACGCATTGTACAGCATCGTTTTAGTCCTCTGACCACTCAGAGCACTTTTACACTAGTGTCACATTCACCCAATCACACACACATTTACACACTGGTGGCCGAGACTACCATACATGGTGCAACCTGCTACTCCATTCACTCCCTCACAAACTGATGGAACAGCCATCAGGAGCAATTTGGGGTTTACTATCTTGCCCAAGGACACTTCAACATGTGGACTGGAGGAGCCTGGGATCAAACCACACTCATACCATGTTAGTGAGGCGATGTCCCTCTCCTTCTGGTGAACTTCAGAAAAAATTTGCACGCCAGTCAATGGTGAGGGGTTTTTTTTATCCCGTTTGAATTGTCATGCCATAATTACATGATGTTTAGCGACAAACAGCGACCTCTTGACTTGCAAAATGATCTTTTCAGTTGACTTACTGTTGACGTATGAGACTATGACAATGCATGATTTGAAAGGCTACAAAAGTTACGTAGGTGACGTCATAAAACTTTCTCTCTTGAGAAAGAGAAAGTGTCGATGCCTGTGTGTCTTGCAGCGGGATGTACTCACATAGGCAATGGCTTTTGCTCATTCTTTCATTTCTGGGTGATAAGGACCAGGAAGTTGCTAGATAAAAAACATCAGGGAAGATAACAATACATTTGTACTTGGAACACTGCTAAGTTACCTGTCAGTTAACTATATGGCATAGGTGATGGAAATTGTGCAAGATGTGAGATGTAGTTCACTGAGCAGTTTCACACAAAATTAAATAGTATAACAACAAACTCGCAGCGTATCCTCTACGGCTCATACAAAAATGCACATACAGCTTAGCGCCTCAGGAATGGCACCATCACGTAACATATTTAATGTAAAGTTTAGGTTAGGTTCAGGAAAGGAAACATGGTTAAGCTTCATCATGGTATGTACTTAATATAAAGTTACATACATGCATGTCATCATAGGTGTATCATTACCTCCTTCAATAATCTGACTTATTCTCATAAAAAGAGAATTTTGGATTTGTTTATACATTGGGCGATAAGTTCTTTGGGGGGGGGGTCCATAACATTTTGCCATCTTGAAAATGCATCTGCCAGCAAGGGACATATAGCACTACCAGGGAAGAGCCCGGCCTTCTGTGTTTTCGTTGAGAGCCAAGTCAGCGCTGCGTGACTGAGAAGCCGAAGGAGAGGAGCAAGAGGCGCTTCGCTACTACCCGGCACTACTGCAGCATAACAAAGTCCCACTGTTTGAGCATAATGCAGGATCATGCATACGCAGCATCACGAGAGACGGAATCCTTATTGCCAAGAAAGCGCAAAGGGGGATCAAAAAGGAAACGTGACCGGCAAATTCAAAAAACGAGGGTCAACATCGGGGTAGCCTTTCCCAGGTGGAAAGAGCTGCTGAAGGAGAAAGGTTGAAAAAGGGACGCTTTGATTGGCCTGCCTGTCATTTTTTTGCCAACAGGTAAGCCAAGCCAATGTAATCACAGGCCAGCATCACTGTTAGTGGTGCAGTGATGCAAGGAGAGGGATGAGGTGTGTGAGGTTGATCCACTTGTAAGTTGTCAAAAGACAAGACATGATTGGTTTGTTTCAACTTACACCCGCCCCAACAGTCCTACATTGTAAACACAGCCAGCATGGTGAGGAGGGGGTTTGTCTGTGTAGCAGCCTGAATGAATACTCCATGAAGTATCGGATGACATGGTTTCATCAATGTTATCATAGCTTTTTGGTGCACAGTGGCTACCATTGTTGCAATACGCATTTGAAACAGTGAGGCACTAGAGTGCGCTATCCGTTTGAATGCAATATATGATTTCAGCATTAGATGGGAGAAATTCCTACACACTGTGGCTTTAATGTAAAGTTATGTAAGGTTAGGTTAGATCAGGTTAGGAAAAAGAAACAGTGATGAAGTACCTTAACTAAAAGTTTACTTGGTTTCACGCAGGACGCAAACAGTCTCCTGGTGGAAAGTACTGTGATTGTTTGACCCATTCACGACCTTAACCTCCGTCCTTACAGTGACTTCGCCCTTAATAATTCCTTCTTTCCTCCTTTTAGCACATTGATCAAATGATCGTAGTCTTGATTATGTGGACTATATTACGAATTACTGACTCATGATTATGTGTTACAAATCTGGTGCATTACTGACCTACAACAAACTGAGACTCTTTACTAGCAAATCAAAAATCGGGATCAAAAATTTAAGTCTGACGTTGTTGACTTCTGTATATATTTTTTTCCCCCAAATAAGGGCCATTGGGACCAGAAGGGGAGGGACTTCACCTTTGTTTTCCTGCTTTTCGAAGTCGAGGAAGGATCTTTAAAGGGCTGCATTTGAAGGATGCTACATTATCAAATCTCGCTTAAGGACTTATGTGTCAAAGATCCTTCAAATTCTACCAAGATCCGTCCTTCAGAGAATTTTCAAGGATACATGTGTGTATCCTCAGTTGGTAGAAATTGAAGGCGGGGCCTCTTCAGTGGCACACACCTGAGCACTCATTAGCCTGTTCCACTGTGTGTTTATCGAATGCTAGGAAGGAGTCTTGCCTTCTTAGCCTCTGTAGGATCCGACTTCGAACGAAAAGCTGCTTTGAGAACGAAAAGGTTCTTGTTGAAGCAAACATCCTAGAGAGTTATTGATACTGACACATTTGGCACTGCAGTTTTTGTTTTTGTTTTTTCCAAATCAGACTTTATAAAGATGATCCATCACTCATCTTGGCAATAGTCCCTTTACCTCAGAAGGATGCAACTTTGGGACATGTTCTGGCTCCAAAAGAGTAGACTCATATTTTGCAATTTGAAATATGAAAAGATAAGTAAGAACATGTGCGTGTAACCCCCTGTGTTTTGTGCAACAGGTCCCCTGTCAATATGTGCTGGCTGCGATTGCTCAACCTTGCTGTGGTTCCTTGCTGTGGTTGTAAATTTGATAAGCATGTCACACTCCTTCCGACACAGTTTGTGGTAAATCTGGCAGTTTAACATGAAACACTCCTGCATGTTTTCAAGCTTAAGGTAAGAAGGAAACAGAGTGTCTGGTGCGATGTGGCAAGTACAAAGCCTAGAGGCCGTTTCTGTGGAAAGTAGCGTGACTTTTACTGGTTAAGACTGCCAGGAATTTCTGCATTTCCAAAAAAATTTTATACTGCGGGAAACACAAAAACAAAGTTTGCCTGCAGCTTCTGTGATGTTCACTTTTATAGAAATGTATTAAGAGAAAAAAAAACATTTTACAGCATACCTCCAGGGCCTCTATTAAAAGCATTCCTTGAACACATCAGTGTCTTTCCTCAGCATCATGTGACACTTCGTACCTTACCATGTGATGCTTTATGCCTTTTATCAGTGAGCTACTATGTTACGAAGATAACATCAGTTCATCGGTTTGAAAAAAGGGTTTTCTTTATGTACTGTACACCAGAACACATTCTCACACATGCTGGTCTCCCACAGCTTTGCTGAGCTGAATACTGCCATTGTGACAGACTGTATCTTGTATGAACCAAAATTAACCGACATGAAGTCTCTCAATTATTAATATTGTGCACTTTTAGCAGTTAACTGATGTGCTGGGGTGTGAAAGCAGGGCAGCATGGGTGTCACATAAGGGTTACTTTTCAGGTCACCACCACTTCCCATATTTGCTCAAGTTGCTCAGGAAACACACAACCCCCGTGTGCACCCTGGCAGACCCGAGAAGGGGTGCTGCTGTGGCCTGCCAGCCATAAGTGCCGAGATACACGGACCGCAGAGAGAGCAGGCGGAGATGGTTGGGTGAGGATGAGTTGTGTGTGGTTGTGTGTGTGCAGAAGGTGGGTAAAGGATGTGCGTGTTGGGGGGTCGTTGAGGGGCAACATTTTATCTAAGGTACACTGCACTTCCTCATGTGTTAAGAGAGAACCTTCTGTTCCCAGCGCTGGGTGTTGGGTCAGTAACAGGCTCCCGACTCTAGCAGATGGCTGCCATGACTCTGTTGTAAATATGAAAAAACACTGAACAAACTTGATGGACAAACAACTTTATACTTTATTTGATCTGTAACATTTTATAGTTGTTTCTCATGACATGTAAAGTGAACATAGACATTGTCTTTTCTGATTATACTGGTAGATAAGATATAAAGGTCTTGGAAATTTAAGGGAATTCAACTTGTAGATGAAATATGCTTATTTGCTTGCAGAGAGTTCAATGATGAGTTCTCATTCCCAGGTTTTCAAATACCAACAGGGAACCCTTTCGTGCATCTCTCATTCTAGACTAATGGAAACACAACAATTCTTAGTATGAGGTGATTAAACACTAATAATATAATTACGGATATTATTCTTTTTTTTTTTTAAAAGCCACAAGTTGTGGTTTGATGTGGAGTTATGTGTGAAACTATTTCCTTGGCTGGGCACAGCGACCTCCTGGAGCAATGTTGTCACAGTTTTCTCCCCCATTTCCTATCATTAAACAAAAAGATAAAACTACTGTCGCCAGGCTCCTGCTTCATATTTTTATAATAGTGCGATATTCTGGGAAATAAATTTATGTGCTCTCTGGCAGAGCATTAGATAAGACTGATACCACTCTCTTATCTGTAATATACAAGGCTCCAGCTAGCAGCCGCTTAGCTTAGCTTAGCATAAAGACTGAAAACAGGGAAAAGGCTAGCTTGGCTCTGTCAGAAGGAAACAAAATTCACCTACCAGCACCTCTAAAGCTCACTTATTTTATCTGTACAAAAACCAAACAGACAACTAGCAGAGACTCTAGGAAATTGTTGTCTGAGCATAAACCTCTGTACCTCAAACCTACCTAGAAGTGTGTTACACTGCAGTTCTCCCTTTTCACCAGTCTGTATGCTAAGCTAAGTTAACCTCGGTTAACGTTGGTCCAGCATCATATTCATCATACAGAAATGAGAGTGGTTTCCCTGTTGGATAAAAGAGAGCCTCCCAAGATTGCTCTACTTATTTTAAATGTTCCCTATTCCAATACCAAAATCAGGGTTGGAAATTAGCACTAGCCTCCAGCTAACTGTGAGATTTTCTTCACCCACCAGCCACAAAAATCAGTGACGGGCCGGGTAGACTTTGGAGTACACCAGCCACAGTGTCAGTGGACAAAAAGTTTTTCCAACCCAAACCAAAATCAATATTTTGTAAGTTTGATTGCTTGATATCTTGCTTCATTTGGCAAGAAAGAGGGCCTAGAATACAACTCAAAACAACTCTCCAAGTCAGATGGACAACTTGCTCAGCCAAACCTTAAATTATATTTCAGGGCAGCACAGTTTAAACCTGTGGTGGCTTGGATTACTAATGATAACACAGCTCAATGGTTGTGTAACCGGTGGACTCTAGTGTTGTCTGCGTTGTGTTGATATGAAGAGGCCCAGACTGTGGAGATCTTTGGAGGCAATCTGTTTATTCCTGACCAACTCTAAAAGCAAGAGGTAAAAACAAAATCCTCCATCAATTACGACCATAACTCCCGCCCATCAAAAGGGGAGAGGAAAGGCGGGGGACACCCTTTTATAGGTGGGGTACCACCAAAGGTGAATATAGGGGTACAGAAACCTGGGTATCAAACCTTCCACATATTGACTGTGGAGGCCTAAGCATGTCAGGTAATAACAACTGGAACAATATAATAAAATATATATATATATATATATAATAAAATAAATGTACATTTGACTTTGTTATACATACTACTGATCGACCTGTTACAAATATGAACATGCAATTGAAAAAATCTTTGAGGTCAGGGCACACATATGGACAGTAAACGTCAGTCTTAAAAGTCAAATCCATTCCCAGTTTTGCACCACTGCAATTAGATTCAAGCTTCAAAAGTTGCCCAAGATATGGTCTTATCTATATACACACTACCTAATAGCTTCACATAACATTAAGGCATTTGCTCATATTAAGGAGGAGTATCATGGTATCATTCTTCTTACCTAATTCTCGGCAAGAAAGTGAAAAAGTGTATTACCTAAGATGTTTAAATATTCTTTAAAGTACAAGCAGAATGTATTGCTTTCTTTTATGCCATTAAATTGCAAAAAGGCAATGAAGCATACAGCATGTTTCACATATACAAAGCCTTAAAGTTTTTGCATCGCTGTCCAATTTTTCATGAAAATGGATCCAGGTGAAAAGTTAGGGGATCGACAAAGTCAGTTGACTTCATCCTCTGTTCAACATGAATATCTGTACAAAATTTAATGGCAATCCATCAAACAACTATTGAGATGTTTGAGTCACAGTGGTGGACCGACAGACATCACTGTCTATAGGGCTCAAAAGGGCATGTGACTTCGCAATGCATTGTGTGTAACCAGCGCCATTTTTACGGGCAAATTGTTTTGTTTACGTTGCGTTGTGCCAGGAGAGAGACGTGAAGCGAGAGATTTAAATGGACCAGGCAAAGGAAAAGTGTGTCAGACGGTACCGAGACAAGCTGGACCCTGTTCCAAAGGCTCGGTACCTTGACAAAATCCAGAAAATAGGTGGAGTGGATCCGTATGAGCACGGAGACTGGACTCGGGATTTAAAAGCCCTGCCGCCATTGACTGAAGCTGAGCTTGTCCTCTATTTCGTCAACGGTAAAAGTTATAATAACGGTTTTGACTAACATATCTTGGTGTCTGCTGGACCAATTTATTTCAAACAAAAAATATTTTGAAGCCTGAAATCCACTCTGTATTTATGTGTTAAATATGTATGGGCTTCTCGGTTATTTATTTCAGAATTAGGGCATTTTCACACCATAAATCTCTAACTCTCCATCATCATACATGGGTGGGTACAACATGGAGTTTCTTTATTTTTAACTTTCACTTCTTAACCACAATTTAATGGTTAAGTTTACTCATGTGGAGACAACTGAGAAACAACGTTTTCAGTGACATCAAGATGTATACTTTTTTTTTCTTTTTTTTAAAAACGGGATTGTGGCAGTTAATGACACAGCAAGTCTGCACCATTTTCCACCGATACAGTTACTTTTAAAATGCTAAAACAACAACAACAACAACAACAACAACAACAACAACAACAACACCACAAGCGTAGCGTCGCAAAACGTAAACAACTTTCCAATTGCTCGCTAAGCACACAATGCATCGCGGTTTTTCTACCTCTGCTACGTCACCCTTTTGAGCCCTATAGAGCCATGCATGTGCTATGGCCAAAATGTGTTTCCCAACCGGGCCGCAGGTCCATTCTGAATGGACCACAAGTGACTCCCCAATGTGTCAAGTTTGTAAAACAAAAAACACTTTATTTTGAAGTACAGTGACTGTCTGGCACAGAGCTTTTATTTTGAAGTTCTGTTTCCTGTAGAGTGACTAACGGACAGCTCTTTAACAGAGACAACAAACCAGCTGGACGACATGGCCAAACGCACGTATGATGCTGAATATATTACACTGTGTGGACCTTAAACTAATGACTAAGGAGAAATCAGACCAGTTGGGAACCACTGCATTAATGTTTTTAACCAGTCGTATAAGGAATAAAAATGCAATTGGAAGAATGTGTGAGAGCCACGTCAGTGTGTTTGCCTCTTTTAAAGAGGTGACTAGAGATGTCACCATCCCTGCGCAGTTTCGTTAATCATTAATCTGACCCATCACTGTTCACCTCAGGCTCTGTGCCACGTTGTTTGTGTCAGCACACAACAGGGAACCATGGCAACCTTGCTGCCTCTTTTAATTGGCCCATACGTCTGGCTGTGAGCCAATCATTTGAAAAATGGGTTAGGGGATAAGTAATTCAACTCAGAATAAAGTGAGATGTTTATTTCTGACAGTTTCCATGCCTGAGGTGTGTCTGAGGATGAGCTGATGGATGTGAACAGACCTCATACTGTCATCAGGTTTGATATGTTACTTTGATTAATTTTGTTCTGTAGATGTTTCTGGCTCCTCTTCAGGTAATGTTTCTAACACATAATAAATGATCCTCTGTGGTTTTTCTATGATCTTATCTCAAGAAAAAGTTCAGCTGATTCGTTAGTTCATTCATTAGTCCTGTGAAACGTTTTTTCCGAGCCTTTCTGTGTGCTGGAACATTCCGTTGGGTAAGAGGATATCACCTGTCCGCTCATCAAATATTTAACGGGTGCTGCAAGGCTGACAAAAGCAAGGTATTGATTTCATTTTAATCTCCAGTTTCCTGAAACTGGCACATAGATCATGAGGTTAACTCAGAATTAATCCTGCCAAACATGCCATTCATTCCATTTCAAACTATTGTTCGCTCCACTGTTACATCTGATCTTAACTTCGGAGACATTGCGTATTCTGATGCTGCAATTACACCCAGCTGATTACAGCACATTGTGCTTCATCACCAGTGATACGTTTTATACACATAATTGCTCTGTGTGCCTTCCATTTTACAAGAGGGAATATACATGTCATGATGTTTATCTATAAAGATCAACTGTCACATTTTCCAGACTACCTCACATCTCGTCTCTCATTTCAATATTTCAGTTATGACACATGATCCACTAATTACACAACCTTGGTTATCCCTTATACACATACTGATCCATGCAGGACTGGATTTGCACTGCGCAACCTCAAAATGCAATGAACTGCAAACAGTTTTCAACTCTTTTGTTCTCTTTAGAGATTTTAAAGATGTATCACCAAAACTTTTTAAAACATTTATGACACTCACGCTGTTCTTATTTGTTGCGTTAAACTGATGATGATTTCTTTTCTTCGTGCTGTGTCTGGAAGGTATTTAGACACTTTTTAGAAGTGTTTTATTTGTTCTGAAATCAGTCTTGAAAGATTACCTTATTTAATAAAGGATATATAAGCATATGTGGACTATAATATGTTGCCATATGTTGCCCTGGCTCAGGTGATGAGTGCACTGGATTGTAGAATTTCAAGCAAGCTGTTTCTCGTAGTCTCTCAACCCCTTCACATATGGTGTAGATGAGAGAGGTAATCTGGGAGGGCATGCATGACGAGAGGCAGGAAAGCAGTGTTTTAAGGCCTTCAGTTAAATGATACACATGAGCAGCTCCCTGCTTCAAACCCCACCCCATAATGCTTATGAAATCATTGCTGATTCTAGTGAAACTCATTTTCTTCTTTTCTACACATTTATACTCTTATTGAGGTTTGAGCAAAGATCTGCAGATGTGTCATATGAGCCTTGACTCTTTGAGAAACCTCTGGGAAGAGATTCATCAAATGAAGTTACAACCAGCAGCATACTATAGTGGCCATGCAGGGCGTGTATGTGAGGCTGTACTCAGACGCAGCAGAGCTTTGACCTAATGTTTAAGCCACAAGACTAACATGCTGATTATAACAAGGCTAACATGCTGATAATGGAAATGCTGACATGCTGATGATACGCAAGTACAATGCAAGGTACTCAGGCCTGTTCACATGACACCATTTAAACAAGACAGAGTCTACAGCTATGCCGGCAGCTCTGTGAGACTGTATTAAGTCCCAGTGGTGCTTTGAGGTAAATGCTAACGTAACCACGCTAACATGTTCATAGTGACAACATGCTGATATTTGACGGGTGAAGTGTTTACCATCTTTGTTTAGCATGTCAGCATATTAACATTTGCTTATTGGCAATAAACAAAAAAGCCTTGTTTTAATCAAGCGGTCTGGTTCAGTTCAGTTTAGTTTGTTAAACATTTGGACGTTCATTTTTGCGTTACAATTTTCTAAAGATAGGGATGGTGCTAATAGAACGGCTCAATTCTGTCTCGTATCTTTCATTACCCCCCTGGATGGATTGCAGAGCAGGTCCACAAGCAAACACGCATGCAAAATATCACTCAGATTAACATGTACTGACCATCAAGGAGACTCAAAATGACCACAAAGAGAAACAACAAGACCACAATGAGATGCAAATGACCTGCAAAGGGGCATTAAATAACTCTAAAGTGACACAAAACAACCACAAAGTCTGTGTGTCTTGCTCTTATGTAGGAGAGGTGAGGGGGACCTTTGCATATCTGTGCCCAGGGGCCCATTGTCTCATAATCTATCCATGGTTACCCTTCTGTTGAGGCACATAGCACAGTGATCCAATACTCAAAGAAGGAGCTAGAAACACTTTTTTGCTTTAAGAAACTAAACCGAATCAAATTTAATGTAACATAAATATGCTGATTATTTAAAGATCACCAAAATGCAGCAAACAAAGTCTGAAATTTTTCCGGGGAAGGACCCCCAGACTCCCCACTGTGGTCTCAAGTATGTTAATCCTCTGGGCACCTTTATGTGTGTCATTGTCACTGCAAAATAGTTGCTGGGAAATTTCAAAAAGAATCTAAAATGTCAACTTGCTGGTGGTACAGGAAGTTTAGTGGATGATTAATATCTGTACCAACATTGACTGCAATACATCCTATCATTTCTTAAACCTTTCAATCTTGGCCAAAATAGTGGATCAGCCAACAGACTGACTTTGCCTTCCCTCCAGCCAGGTTAACACTGTGAGGTACCTTCATTGTAACAAGAACATACTGTAAGTGTAAGAAAGCTGTGCGCTGCTGGGCTGCATTTCAGTACACCAGCGTTCTGCAGAAACAGGCAGCTTGTTTTTATGATTCTCTGTAATATTCCACGTACAAATTGTTGACATTTGTGACAACAGCATGTAGAGGCCTTAAGGTATATACTTTGTGACAATGGCAACTACCTGTCTGGTATGTGATGTCACATACCAGACATATGTATGTACAAGTCTCTGAATTCTGTTTGTTTTGATTTAGTGTCTTGCCTCACTGAGGCACACAGGTGCAGCCATTTGCAGAGGTTTAAAACAGGGCCTGAGGCGGTTTCTCTCATTCCACCGCTGAGTGAGTAAGTTGATGTTGACAGACACTGATGTTTGTTGTCACAGGTTCTCTGTCTAACCCCTCTGTACTTAACCACTGACAATGCAAACAGCGAACAATGACATTATTCCTTTTAACACGCTGTGATAGGAATCAAGATCACCAACCGGTTTTTGCCAATTTAAATCCACTTTTGTGGTTTTGAATGATTCATTGTGAGGCACGCTGCTGAAATACAGAACTCAACTCTCATTCTGAGGAACCTGGTGATCATTTCTAGGTAAATGCGTCCTTTATTAGATGTGGATCAGTCCGCTGCTTTTGAATGTCATCACTCAAGATAAGCCATCATCAGTTTAAGACACACCTTCAAGGAGGTAGCCCTGTTGTAATGGAAATGCAAATCCCTGCTGTGCTGAACTGACAGCCCAAACCAAGCCAAGCCATGCCATGACTGTTGAAAAAGGGTGTTGTAGTGTTGTTCTTTTCTCTGCCAATACACATCTAACAAAGGACGCATTTACCTAGAAACAATCCCCAGGTTCCTTAGAATGAGAGTTGAGTTCTGTATTTCAGCAGCGTGCCTCACAATGAATCAATCAAAGGCAAGGCAAGGCAAGGCAAGGCAATTTTATTTATATAGCACCATTCATACACAAGGCAATTCAATATGCTTTACAAGAGAAATACGTTAAGATAAAACATTGAAGGAACAATAGATCATTAAAAACAAAAGCTAAAAGCAAGAAAAACAGTGCAGAAAATGCATTTAAAAAGCAAACATAAAGCAAAAGCAACAGCAGACAAATATAAAAACAATAGCTATAGATTATCCTAACAATAAGTTACATATCTAGTTCACTGGTAAGCTGCAGTAAATAGTAATGTTTTAAGCCCTGATTTAAATGAGTTGACAGTTTCAGCCGACCTCAGATATTCTGGAAGTTTGTTCCACAGGCGGGGAGCATAGAAACTAAAGGCTGCTTCACCTTGTTTGGTTTTGATCCTGGGAACACTGAGTAAACCTGTTCCAGATGATCTGAGGGGTCTGGATGCTTCATAACGTACAAGTATATCAGAGATGTATTTAGGCCCGAGACCATTTAGTGCTTTATAGACAAGTAACAAGATTTTAAGGTCTATCCTTGGACACACAGGAAGCCAGTGCAGTGATTTAAGCACTGGTGTAATGTGCTCCACTCTCTTGGTGTTGGTGAGGACTCTGGCAGCAGCGTTCTGGACGAGCTGCAGTTGTCTGATTGATTTTTTATTCAGGCCTGTGAAGACACCGTTACAATAGTCCAGCCTGCTGAAAATGAAAGCATGAACAAGTTTTTCTGTATCTTGTTTAGACAGAAATTCATATTTTCAGAAATCAAACCCCCCCCCTTGTCCACTACCCCTTAGCCCTTGACCCTACCCCTAGCCATTGCCCACTACTACCTCAAAATGAAGCAACGAGGGGTAGGGGTTGAAATCTTTCCCTAGGAACTGGGACACCACTCACTACGTCACCACGTTGGTTACGTTCACGCATACATAATTATTTTAAAACAGGAAGCTGCGAGCCATCTACATTTCCAACTAGCATCTACAATGGAGTCTCCAGTTGAGTTCATCCTACCGATCGCGTTTGCTGCATTCATCATGCTTCGTTTGATGAACGACATGGGGACTTCTGCTGGCTAGCTAGCTAGCTAACCAGCTAGCATTACGAGGCAGCATAGTTATACTAGCTGGCGTGTTATCGTAATGTGAAAAATCCGACAATTTTGCAGAACAGGACAGATGACAGACGCCAGATAGTGCGAGCTAGCTAGCTAGCTAACAAGCAACCTGATGACGGTAACGCTAGCTAGCTGGCTAGCTTTCTGTCAACTCCAATCTAGACATCGTGAATAGCAATAAAAAATTGTTATACCATTCTCTACACAAATACAGTTATTCTAAAATGTTTTTACAAAAGTTCCATGTTTATTTGCGAAATTATACGTACATGTATGAACTTTTTTGCCCCGTCTCTTGCTCGGTGGTAGCCATGGCGACGTCTACCCCTCGCTTGCAAGTCAGCATCTGAAATCCCTCGCACTGAAGGGCTAGTTTCATACACACTACCCCTCGTTATGCCCCCTAACCCTACACGCAAAAAGGAATTGGGACACCACTATCCCTCGCAGGAACGCACAAATGTAGGGGTAGGGCCAAGGGGTGGGGCTAAGGGGGGGTATTGGGACAGGCCCTAATAATACAGCAGGGGGGAAAGTGAAAGCAGAAACAGCCACGGTGAGATGTTGATGAAGAGCTGCAGACAACAGGCTCTTACTGCACCTCTGCAAACAGCTCACAGGTTAACTTCTTTTACCTGCCCTGCTGTGGAAATATACATCTAACAAAAAT
This sequence comes from Epinephelus fuscoguttatus, assembly GCF_011397635.1. Lineage (NCBI taxonomy): Eukaryota > Metazoa > Chordata > Actinopteri > Perciformes > Serranidae > Epinephelus > Epinephelus fuscoguttatus. The sequence continues at coordinate 40,806,878 of NC_064761.1, forward strand.
AACGGGGGCTTAAAGAGAAGCTGCTGACAAAGTTGAGCTAATTTAGTAATAACACATTTCCTATAGATTCTTCACAATAAAAACCCCACATTATTACTGCAAGAGAACTGAGAGCTGAAGCCGCCTTTCTCTGGTCTCCTGCAGACAGAGGTGAGTCGAGTCTCGCCACACACACACACACACACACACACACACACACAGCTTGTTTTGGGGGGGATAAAGGGGGGATCGTTCGGGGTTGGCTGCTGTTGCCGAGACGTCACCGCTACCTGCTTGAGGGCAGATAGCCCAGCTTTTCGACTTATTCTTGAGAAGGTCCGTCTCTGGCACGGCACGTCTAAACCGACAATGGAAACACAAAATCGGCGTGGCGTGTCTTTACTTGGCGCGGCCAAGAGTGACAGGTTTTTTAAAACCTCTTAAAAAAGGAACCTGATTTTAGGGTATTTCTTCTTTATTACATAAATTACTTTAACTTTAGAAATCCCCCTTATATCCAGTTGGCCTACACATTTTCACTCTAGGACATTATATCTTCTATTAAACTTGTTTCCTATGTTCCTGAGGATTAGCGTCCCCATCATTAAAATGGGATTTGGGATCAGCCTTAAGTCAAAGTCAAAGGAAAGCACTATGTCAGGCAAGGCTCCGTCATGCCAGCTCAGACTGAGGAAATGATTAACGGACAGATGTGAGGGAGAACTGCAGTTTGAGACTCTTTACCACAGTTATATTGTTGTGTTTCCTGGAGATTCTGTCTCCTGCACATGATTTTGAGACTATACGTGAATATTTATTGTTCATATGTGGTGTTATTATAAAAGGAGTTTGCTGGTGTTACGAGGTTTAACATCCATGAAGGCAGACTGCCCTGAGGATCTTATTATTTTGGGGATCTGTAGTTAAAAGATGTCTGAAATTCCACAGGATGTTTAGAGGTCATTGACCAGAAGCCCCCTGCTTAATGTCTAATAAGCTGCTCTGTTTACTTTACTTTCCTTGACTTTGTTTTAATTTAGTGAAATTAGATTTTGGGAAACACAAAAAAACTGCTTCATGTTGAGATTCTATAGTGAGTCATTCCTACTTTTCTGAAAAGGATTCCCTTCCTTTGTACCCAACCAGGGATTTAGCATTTCTTGTCAAAGGAGATAATTCTGAATTTTTGGGAAAAAGGTCACTTTTCTTTCTCGCCCACATTCTTCCATGTTTTCACCTCAATACAACATTTCAAGACTGAAATTGAGCCTGAACGTCTTGAGAGGATGAAAGTCTTTTGCTCCCACTGACCATACTGTACACAATGCTGTTATCTCTTCACCTTGTATAGAAGCCTACGCACCAAACATCCTGTTTCTGCATTCATTATTTTGAGAGCAAGGATATCAGTCTTCCTTCCCTTTCAATCTGAGCTGTTTACAGCTAAATAAACATCCATACGCACACACACTCTCTCTCCTACGTCCCAGATCATTCAGATAGCAAGTAGGCTGCCAGATTCACTCTCCATAAACAAATAATATATCCTAAAATGTCAGTTCTACACTGTACTATTGCTACTTTTGCCAAAGTAAAAGATAATTAATACTTCTTCTACAACTGCAGCCATGAAAACCACAGTAATGCTTTAGGTTGTTAGTCGTGATGGCTTCCTGTGTGTGCACAAGCCTGGAGATAGCCTACTATAGGTAGGCTCTGGCTTAAAGTGCAGCTGGAAGCACTTGAAGTAGCACTAGGTAGTTAGGGGGTTACAGTATAGCAGCGGTAGACTACGCAAACACCCTCCTTAGCCTACAGCATAGCTAACATACACCTCCTCAAAAAGATCTTATCTCAACTAAGTAAATACAAACCAAAGTAATAATATCTAGCAGGGTGAACTCACCATGACAGACTTGAATAAATATGCATTTATCGCAAAAAAACCCACATCATATTAAAAATTCAGCAGCAGGGGTCCGTCACCTGCTCTAACACTTTACCGTACTTTAACATTTGTGTTAGCTCACAGTATTTATCAGTGTATAACCAGGCCCACAGGAACGCTGCTCAGCCTTACCTCCAATTTTTCCCAGTGGCCACTCACGGTATGGCAGCGAAAAAATTCCATGTGGCCCAAAAAGCATTTTCCCCGTAGACCACCAGTGTAGGAGACGCCTGTAAAACAGTTGGCAGGACACCAATTGTGACTTTATTCTGAATTTTTGATCCATGATGGTTTTATATTTGTAAAACTTTCCTTGAGCTGAGAAAAACAAATTAAAAATCTGTGACATCACAATGTAAAGTCTATGGGTTGAGCAGGAACTTCTATACTACACTATTCAGTGGGCTGCATATACATAGAAGTAAAGGCTCTAAACTTTTTTGGGCATATACACCAAGTGAGCAACTTCATAGGGATGAATGACTGCAATCTTTGCATGTGGTATCTAGTTATTATATAATCTATGGGTATAAAGGTCCTGACACACCAAGCTGATGAGACCACCAGTCTAAGTTGGGGTTGTTTTTTTCCAACTCAGCATGTTGAATAAGCGAAAGTGGGGCACTTTGACGAATGAAATAACTCTGATGTTCAGCTCAGCGTACAAGAAAAATGGAAGTGAGAGATATAAAACAAAGAGCTAAATCCAAGCGGGATTGAGGTTGAAACCAACTTGTTATGAGGTAAGATATATTCCTTAGACAATGAGCTCTGTAGCAGAAACTTTTCCTGATGGTTTGTGTTATTGTTCACTGGCACATGGTAAATATGCTCTTTTCTTTCAGCATTGGATTGGTTTCTCAATGTTTTAACTGGCTAACTAGTGTCAGGACATTGTTCTGGTTTCCCTTTTTGAATGAAGACTAAAGATGAACGCTGTTTACTGGTATGGAGGCGCAGAACGTGCTTGTTGGCCATCGGTTTGGTGTGTTTGTGCCACTTTTTGGCTAAGACTTAGGGACGTGACGCAATGCAGCAGGAAGACACCTTTTAAAAACAATCAAATACATGATTTATTACATGCAAACAAGACGATAAAATCCCAGAGTCAGCAAGACCAGCAGTCCCCACGCCAGAGGCCTCTCTCCTCTGCTGCTGGCACAAGTGCTCTTAAGCAACTCCTTCCCATGCCAGGTGCACCTTGTTATGCAATGCAGCACACCTGGGCAGAGCTCAAGGAGGTTAAAGAGAAGGGGCCATGGCGTCATATCATTTGTCAAAGAACTTCTTGTGTCACGGACTACAACCTTCGTCAGTAACGGACATATGTGACAGCTATGCTTAAAGTAACAGTCAGGTCTGTGGAAAGCATTAAAGAGGCCTTGAGGTCAGGCCACTTGACCTTTGTTATGAACACATTCCATGTATCGTCTCCCAGCTCTGGCAGAGGGAGTACAGCTACCCAGATAAGGGTGCCTGGCTGGCTCAGTTGCCATAGTTCCCAAGGTTAAGCGTAAGGGAGATTGCCCCGTGCCCCAGGCTCAACGGACAAGTCTCTTTTTAGATACGTGCATTTTAAGAGACAGTTGAGGTGATTTAGAGCAGTACTTTTTAACCTTTTTGTGGCACACCAAAGGGCAAGTCAAAATCTCAAGGCCAGGTATGCCTTGAGATTTTGACCACAATAGCTTTTATAACGCGTGTTATCACTTATCACGACTTAAGACAGTAAAAATAAGACAGGCTTTTGTGATATCGGACGGACTAAAACAGGTGATTCTTCCAAATAAACTGGTAAATAAGCAAATTTAAATTTGACAAAATTGATGACGGTAAACTATAATTATCAAAATCAGTCATGGCTTAGTTAAACCACGCCTGGATAGGACAGAAGAAGCCCCACATGGCCTCAGTTATACTTTGAAAGAAAGTGTATAGCAACAAAAAGCATGCAGTGTACAGTATACTGCACTAACCTCCTGAGCCTCAGCTGCCCCCAGACACTTGACTGGAGCAGAGCCATCGAAAATGTTATTAGTAACACCTGTGCTTTTACTACAAGTCAAAATGTCTGCTGTTATATTATCAAAACCATAATACAGTCTTGGAGACGCCATGGCCCCTTCTTTTTAACCTCCTTGAGTCCAGGTGTGCTGCATTGCCTGACAAGGTGCACCTGGCATGGGAAGGAGTTGCTTAAGAGCACTTGTGCCAGCAGCAGAGGAGAGAGGCCTCTAGCGTGGGGACTGCTGGTCTTGCTGACTCTGGGATTTTATCATCTTGTTTGCATGTAATAAATCATGTATTTGATTGTTTTTAAAAGGTGTCTTCCATGGTTGGCTTAGGTCAGTGGTGGAGTGTTTGTGCAATAGGACTGCACAGTGGTGGGGCGTTACAATTTTCAGCCAAAAGTCAAAACTCCATATTTCCTTCTTCCTTCTTCTACCTGTAGTGCTATTTATCAGTCTAGAGTGTGTTTGTATGAGTTGCCAAAGGTTGGAGATTCCTTAAAGATGTCTGCCTTCTCTTAAATATAATGGCACTGGATGGCACTCGGCTTGTGGTGCTTAAAGTGCCAAAAAAGAACATCTGAAAAACTCAACAGCAATGTCTCTTCCCAGAAATCATGAATACTCAAGATAACCCACAGACCTTGTTGAGCAGTTTCATAAAGGATCTATTTTCCTTTCTACCAAACTACACACTCACCGTATCATTACACAGAAGGAGGCGCAGGAGGAAAGAATAAAAGCAGGAAGCAGTTGTGTCAGGAGGCAGGTTTGGGTGTTGAATGGACAAATTTCTCCAGGAACCTGGTGTTCAGTCATTTTAAGGTGCTTTGTCACCATGTTTCTTTTCTTAAACCCAACCACAGTGACTTTGCAGTAAGTGCATAACTTTACGTTAAGTACATAATGTCATTTGTGGGGCACTAATTCCAATGATATCATACAAACCCTGGCATGAGGATACGTTGCACAATATGTACTTCTGGCAGTAGCAACGCACTATTATTAAATATATCCCACAGATCAAGAGCTTGCACTCAACACTACACCTCCTTGGATCCTCAGCAATATGCCTGCCAAGTGTGAAGTCGCTCGGACGAGCGGTTTCAGAAAATCCAAGGAAGTTTGACAGGCTAATTTGATTTCATTAATTTCAATAGCTGAACACATAGGTGAACATCCAGTAATGAGCTATTATCCCCATTTCACCTTTGCTTTAGGTAGAAGTGCAGCAGAGAAGTGTTTTCTAAAAAGGTAATAAATAACAGAGCGATTTACATTCCTCTTCCTCAAACAGTTTTAGTTCCTCTTAATTCACTTCCTTCTGCAGAACTGATCAAAATGTGCTTTCAAATCACCTCACAAATTACTTTAATGCCTGCAAGACCACATTTAAGGATTCAGTTGCACACTTAATCATCACACAGTCCCCCCCCCCCCCGGTGCTTAGAAGTTAACTTAACATACCTGAATGTTCACTTTTGGGCCCGTGGCATTTGTCTATTTACATGTAAGCTCTTGCCAAAGGTGTGTGTTGTTAAAAGTAATTTTTCATCTGTGACAGATCCCAATTTGCAACACTAAAGGTTTGTTTAGGTACTTTCCACATATGGTTGTCATATGCTTATTAGCACTAAGTACTGGAAGTGTTGCCCCAAAGACATACACAGGAGCAGTGTGAAGGGTTCAGTGGTGTGTAGCAGTGAGGATTGCAAATTGCAAACAGATGAAATGTCTCCCAGTTTGAATTCATTCCATGTTCATCTCTCTAAAGGTGTTTACCAGGAGCTGTGTTATCCACAGAGGTCTCTTCTTCTGCAAAACAAACAGATGTGGTGATTAAATCTGGTATAAACCCAGAACAAAGCAGTTAAAAATCAGTGAATCAGAATGGCAAACTCCATAGCAGAGAACCTGCTTCCTATGCAGATATACATGGCACATTTTAAGGAAATAAAAAACACAATGATTCTTATTTTAGAGTGACTAAGAACACTTTTTGCCAGTATATCCCCTTAAATCCAACACACTGAACCTTTAAACCTATGAATAAACGTAACAGGACTGGTATGCAACAATCTCACTTCATAATCTAGTTTTATGATCAATATCAGTTTCAGCTTGTTTTGAGGAATTGTGTAACACCACCACACAGAACTTTGTTTTCGGTCCTCATCACTGCTGTACTTTTCCTGCCATGTTTTCCCTCTGAGTACAGAGAGCACACATCTGCAGTGTAGCTGGGGGATGACGCGAGTGTCCGGTGAGAGCGCTGATAACCTGAGAGGGTCTCCTTCCTGTACAGCTGTGCTTGACCGGCACAACAACACTTGAATGAATGAATAATTCACCAAAGACACGTGCACAGACGCACACACAAAGAAGTGCCGGTGACATAGATACCTGTCTTTTCCTTGATATGTAGTGCAGTCACTGTAATCAGACATTCCTTTTTTCGAAGGAAGGAACCCGCAGTGTTATCATGACAGAGAGAAAAACATCCTGAGGGTTCATACTTTCTTGCCCCCCCCTACACCAGGACTACCTCAGCCACCCCGCTGGCTTTTAATATCCAACAGCTAAGTGACCTCATGAGAAATTTGTGAATGGACAGAGCGGCTGGTACTCTTATCAGGCTCTGCAGATTTCAGCCCCTTGTAGGACTACGAGACACAATAACAGTGAGGCAGCACATCCTGCCTCGCTCAATACATAATGGATAATTGTGCAATCAATTGTTGTGAATATACAAGGCAGTTGCGTAGGAATCATTAAGTTCATGCCCTGATACCAGCTGCAGATAGCTGCGTTACACTAACAATGTTTGGCTGGAGCTGGGCCATTTCACTCACGTCCTCTTACACCACACTAACTCTTGCAAACAAACTGACGCGGATAAAAAAGTACCATGGGAAATCTGAGGCTCCGTGTTTAAAAAAAACCACTTCAATTAGAACAACCTCGTGATGGGTTTGCTTGAGCATTTCGCCATTATTATCATCTCCTAAATTTCATCATTTTAAATCATCTGATCCCATAAAACAATTTTATGAGATCCACGTTTGTCATTCCAAGAAACAGACGCTTCTCAAAAACTGACTTAACCTTACTGTCTTAGATCCATGATCAGCTTTCTCATGTATTTCTTTCCATATTGCGGTCTATGCTGTTCTTCTGATACAATTCAAATTCCACCATGTTAAAATTCATCATTTTGTGGCAGATATATAATACCGTTTGTTTTCCAGTCCATTCCAGTAACCCTAGAACTATTTCCTCTTTCAAAAAAAATGTAGAGCATCTCAATAAATTCCACCTCCTATTGTTATGTTTCACAATAACAGAATAAAAGTGAACTGCAGGAGACTTTTAATAAATGGATACAACAAAGCAATGTCAGCATGTTTCTGTTTGTTAACCGGCGTTCACTTTGTGCATTGTTCAGAGTCTACAAAGGTTTTTACTTGAATGAAATCTGTTTACCACAGAACTGCAGAGGTATGTTTGTAATAGTTAGTGAGTTTGGATCTCTGTCAGTTGTGGGCTAAATTTAGCATCAGTTCAAGCCTGTCTTCGCAGAGGTTTGGAAAGTACTACCGGGTGTGTGTGTGTGCGTTTACACACCTGTACGTAAATCTGTCATCTGATAAATGTTTGGTAAGGAATTATAATACAATGAATTACCCCTCTGAGAGCAGCTCTGAGGCATTCATGACACCTCCAACCCTGAGATGGACTACAGACGTTGACGGTGTCTGTCGCCTATCTGATACACAAGACACAGATTGATGGATGGGTGGTGATGCATGCCTCCTTGCAAAGACAAGAAGATGGATCCCTGATTTCGTTATCTGATGTCACTGATGATAAATGCATTTTGCAGTCAGTGACGAGAGCAGTACTCCCCGTGGGTGCATCTAAGATTGGTTTTTAAGATTATAACCAATGTACTCCCATCACATCCTGTGGACACACTGGTCAAACACAATTAGCCTTAAGCCACAACAGAGCTTTTTCCTTTTGAGTGTTTACTATTAAAACAATCTTTCCTGACCAGGGGGTAAGGACCCCAGGGTGCACTTCTGCAGTTGTTTATAGGTGGAAAGAGAGAAAGAGAAATATCCAGATACTGAGTCAGCTGAAATACCTGCAAACCATGAGCTGAGTGTGTAAGAAAGTAAGCAAGCTAGCAGAGAAGTTTGATAGTTAGCTGAAAGTAATGGATCAATTAAAAGATACACTGAAGCCCAGGGAGGCAAATGAGATTTCCCAAGTGATCACTTTTGTGACGTGAAGGTGGAATTTGATTCTCAACTGTTTACAGATGAAAAACAAGCTTAGAAATGAAACACTTTTTTCTTTTTTTTTTAATGGCAGTTTTAATGAAGTGGTAGGCTACTTGGGGCCTCCCTAAAACACAAGGTTTCACCTTGATGGAGGTGGTTTTGCAGGACGCAGCAGTGCACACTTCAGGGAGCTCCATGGCCGTCTCAAGCGTGCATTTAATAACCTACATGCACTTTTGTAAAAAGGCATTCTGAACTCCTACCACGGCTTTGTCAGTGATCTCTGCATCACACACCCATGGCAAAAGCCACTTTTTGCAGCGGTATGATACACCACCCAGACCCAGGACTTTCACCTGGGAGCCTGGTGTTCGCTTCCCATATTTTTTCTAAACCTAACCATGTGCTTGTTTTGCACAAGGAAATAAACCTAAATACAAGTTGTTTTATTGACATTGTAAGTTTATATTGAAAAAGACTGTATGCATCCAACGAGCACAAACTGTACATCTCCTGTGAAAACATCTGTGTATTATGAAAAGACAATGCATTTAAACAGGCAGGCATAAACTGACATTGACACAAACCTAGATGTGAACAGCACTGACCAAGCAGCCATGTGAGGGTTGGATGAGAATTACAACACTGAATTAATAAGTGTACTGGGGGTTTTTTTGTTTTTGTTTTTTTTTTTTTTAACAGGCCAGAATCTGTGACGATGGGAAAGTGAAAACCAGTTTACGAATTTCCTTCCAACTAATCAAATAATAATTACCCAGATGAAACCAGTGAACTATACATCACTCTGTCAAACTGCAGGTATAACCTCACGAAAACTCTCCCAACACCAGAGCATGTATCAACAACTGCATCAAAAAAGTGCACTGCCAGGCTGCACACAATCACACACACATGCTACAAGCTTTTTTGTGTGTTGGATGAAGAACTTCCCAACAACCCAGCAGCGTATCCTGCAGGGCACTGGCAGGTCGGACTGACAGGTTGATAGGAACATTGCTCACAGTCTGTGCCCAGAGGCTCCAACAGAACTCCATATCACCCACTGCTCCTGCCAGACCTCAGCTCCCCTTCCAGACACTACCCACAGTGAAGCCAAATGAAATGCACAGTCAGCCCCAGGCCTCAGGTAACTGCAATGTGACAGTTGTATTTATAAAGCACAGTTCATTACATGTAAAGTCAAAGCACCTTTCCAGAAAGACAAAAGGGCCCCATGTGAAGGATCTACAGCGCAGTGCAAGTGCATTCAGGGCATGTCCAACCACTTTTGCTAGTTAAACAGCGCATAATCTGGGTGCAGAGTAAGGTGAAAGGGGCAAAGAGATTGTATTTAGCTCCTTAAGTAGTCAGGTGTGTTTCGGTCATAATGAAGTTAAGCCAGGCCCAGACACACCTGGCTTTTGGGAGATGTGCACCTGGCGCACTGATATTTACACTGCAGATTTGGCACATTTATGATAGCAGACTAACTGTCATCATAAACTTACAGTTGTGTTGTACCTTGTGTGTAAATGCACACAGCATCTCTTGATGGGGAGTCGGACTGTAGCTCTGCCCTGATCTCTGCTATGTTTATATTTTATAGAATGTCATTAATATTTTCCTCATTAATTATATCTTATTTCACCCACCTGCAACCCAGTCTAAACATCTGTGTGTGTAACAAGCAGCCCATACATGTGTTGTTAAGCCCCCTATGTCATAATAGCCATACGCCAACTATGTGGCTGACAAGACCTCATTTAGTTAAGATCATAGTAACAGCCATTCACTAAATGTCCTCACTAAGTGGTATGTAGTCATATGACGTGTCCTAACAATCCAGTTGTACCAACACACACACAGAACCTCTGCCTGATTACCTGAGAGGTCTGATCAGGTTATAATGAATACATCATTTCAATCTATTCTGCTCTGCACACCATATCATATTATCATTGTTCATTTGAGCTTCTGTCAATACTTTAATTATCATGTTTTAATTGCATGTAACTATCACAGCTTCTGCTCTTATTTGACTGCTGTTGTTTTAGAAAATTTAGAGGCGCAGTCGTGCCGAGGCTCCCCTCTTCCCTCCCTGCCTGTGAACACCAAAATGCCACAGGAGTTGCTTTCCCACTAAATTGTTGTTGAGTATCAAGGAAGTCAATCTTGACTGCCAGCAAGTGAGTGACAGGCTTGTATAAGCAGCCTTTAGACGCTCAGGGGAAATGACACGAATATGAGATAAAGCTGCTAACGGGCCTGCCGGTGAAACAAGAATATCTATCAAATCAATGTGTGTGTGTGTCTGTGTTGTGAGCGTGGTAGTGTGTTACAGGGAAGTAAGCCCCTGTGTTGATTGCTACTAGTTATTTCTCCCTCTCTCTCTTTTGTAGCCAGATTAGCAGTTATTTTGAACTGACAGTTTAATGACAAAACCTGGTTAAAGGGTTGAGTTTATTATCATTGAGTGACACACAGATTTAAGTCTGACAGTTTAACAAGCCAGTCTATCAGCCCGTAATGATGTGTGCGTGTGTGTTCCTGTGTTCGTGAATGTGTCTTGGAATTCAGCTAATCTCCTCTGATGTGATTACACAGATAAGTGGAAAGAGCAAGGCAGATTTCATGTACGCATGATCCTACAAGGCATTATTAGCCCGTCTCATTTCCGTTCACATACCAAATGTCACATACCATCAGGGGCTTGGAGTGTAAACATTTTGGCTGTGCCATCAAGTGACAGCAGATCCAGCTTGCTGCTCTGGCTCTTTGTGGCCTGGGACTGGAGCAGAGTTTGGGAAACTGATGTTGGAGCTTTACTACCACTTAGTGGTGGAAGTTATAGCCTCGAAGTCAAATGATCCTTTGGCCTAATCCCCTTATGAGATCATGTGATATTTTGGGTGGAGCAGTTCATTGTAGTGATGAAAAATATATCAATTTATCGTAACAGGCGGTTTCTCGCTCTCGTATCATGAGTGTTTACTACGGTCATTCTGCTGTTCTGCTACTAACCAGGAACTGTTATTATAGCCCTCTTATATTTATCTTAAAATATTTAAGCCCTCAGTGTCAGTTTTTCCCCTGTGGTATCAAAAAACAATATTTTTCAAGGTATTGCATCAAAGTTAGAGAGTCCAGAATTGTGACAACACCACTGCATCATGAAAACATCATGCTTTTACATTTTTAAGATATGCTCAACGTAAACTGCAGTGGTTTCCAATTGTAAGATGTATCCCCACAGCCATAGCAGATAAACAAGTACAATTTCTGAACCTCATGTTGCAATAATGTGTTCATTTGAATACATTTTAAATGGGATCTTATTCAATGTGATTTATGATATAAAAGTGGATATTCTTACAGTGTCATTTTCATAAAACTGAGCCGTCAGTGTTTAGGTTTCAGAGAGAAACTGGATATTTCATCCATTTATCCTCTACATTTAACCATTTATTTTACAGAGTTATCCCCTATCATGGCCACCTATTTCAGCTGTGTATTCAGTACTTTTATTCAGTGTTTAAACTGTGCACTCATTACTTTCAGCTAACTGTGCAAATCCAGAATTTAACTGTTTAAACACTTCATCCATTTCTTTTAGCTTTCAGCTGTTTAAAGGTAAGGGGCTGTATTTACAAAGCTTCCTAGTGCAAAGAGTTGCTCCCAGTGAAAGAAAATTCTGTTTTCTAAGAATGTCCCCCTAAGGTACAGACTAGATCCTGGTTAAGAAAAAATGTCATCCACAGAGTATTTTAGCCCTTAAGAGAGCTTCTAGGGAGAAAAACTGTAGAGACGACTTTTAAGAGTTTCTTAATCAGAGGAGAAATATTCTCCAAACACTGAATGACAGTGAGTTAATGAAACATTACAGATTGGGTGATGCAGAGATGTTTATGGTCAATGTGCTCACATCTCTTACTCAACACAGTAATGATGTAACACCAGAAATAAAGTGATGACAACACCAGGATATTGTGCAACTGGAAAAAAATGCAACAGTGCAATGGAGATGACTCTGGTCTGTCTCAACCATCCATCAGCAAAGTGATCACACCAACAGTTACAGCTTGTTGTAGTGATGCTGTCCACTGGGTGTCCACATGCTCACAAAAGGACAACCAATTACATTTGTTAAGAGTGTGTCACACCGAGCATTAGAGTCACCACACCTCCTCACTAAGGTAAAAGTTTCTGCCCCTTCCCTGCTCAGAATGCAGAGAATTTCCCTCTGTAACCCTAGGCAGGGACTTACTGCTCGACCTTTGCATATTCTCAGGATGTTTGTTTATACGGCCCCAGGTGAGGAGGATTTAGTGGCATCTAGCAGTGAGGGTGCAGACCTGGAACTTCTATGTGCTGAGCATGTGCACAAAAACACAAATGGCCATCTCTAGAGCCTGTGTCTGGTTCATCTGTTGTAGGTTACTGTCGAACAACATGGCGGACCTCCGTGGGAGAGGACCATAGATTTTAATAATAACTACTGGACACCAAGATGGCACCTATTCACTCCAATGGAGTTGCTCACCTGGCGCAGTATGCAGCCCACTGAATATGTGCTGTGCTGTTTCTCCCACTGGCCCCGGCTGTGAGTTCCTGCTGAGCTCAAAGACTTTGATGTGACGTGTACTGAACTGAGAATTGCACTGAACTGTCTGCACGAGTTGCACTTTTAATCTCTTTTTATTGCTATTTTATTTATGAATGAATGTATGTATGATGTTTGCTGCTGCAATACTGGAGTTGCCAAACTGTTTTTCATTGGGGTTTTTGGAGCAATGACAATAAATTTCTGTTCTATTCTATTTACATTGTGATGACATCATGGATCTTTAATCGCTTTTCTTGGCATGAAGAAAGTTCTTCTTTTATTATTAAAAAGTAAATAAGCACAGATCACAACATGACATGACAATATGGCCTCAAAGAAAAAAAGTACAGACCAAAATGGATAAAATTAAGGACATAAACATATAAAAGTTAAATAAACTTTGCAGTGGTGGTCTGTGAGGAAAATGCTTTTTGGGTGGCAGGGGTTTCTTTGTCACTGCAAAACTGTTGAGTGGCCACTGGGGAAAAAAAAAATGGATGCAGAGCTGAGCAGCATTGCTGGGGCCTGGAGAGGACCTGACGGCTCTTTCTAAGGTAACAAAATACAATGATCCTTATTTTTAGTGAACTAATGAAAACATTGTTATGAAAAATATATCAGAATGTGCCGCTGAATCCTAAACACTAGAGCTTTAAACTTCTTTGCTTGCTAACTTTTATTCTGAGCGTTCAGTCACAGCATGCAGTGCTTTGTGGATATACTTAATTTATTTATTTTTTTTAAATAAACTGATCTAATCTCAGCACATTATCCACTGGTATAAAGAATCAATGTTCGAGTTAGGCAATGATGCTCCTCAAGTTTTCCATTTCAGATTGTCCACACTAACCAGCTCATTAACTTCAACAGCAACACCACAACAGCTGTGAACAATCATGCACTGGCTATCAGATACCATCTGTCTCTCTGTATGCCTTATTTATCTGTATTGTCTGTCTCCATTTGGTGAGCTGGCAGCCCTGCTTGGCTGGGTATGTGCTTTGACACTGGGGCTGTGTGTGAATGCCATGGTATTTCCTGGCAGTGCAGAGCTCTGCCTTCAGCTCGTCTGTCCATTCCTGAGGAAATTACAGTTCCTGCCACAGAAGACGTGTCGTTCCTTTGCTCCAGATGTCTGTCCTCTGGAATATCAGCCAAAATCTGTCATGATGCATTCATGTTCATGAATTCTCTTTTTACATTGACTTGGCAGCTTCACATATGATACATACATTACATGTAATTGCCCCTTTAGTACAGCAGAGGGCAGCGTTGCTCAGTTATTCCTTAATGATGCTGACGCCTTCTGAGCAGTGAGGGTGGTCTTTATGTTGTAGCAATATTCATCCAGTTTATATTAAAGCCCCAGATTATTTTTACCATTGTCTGTAAGCAAGTGTTTTTCTTAACCGCGGTTCTTTATATGTGCCAAAAGAAACTTTAAGTTAAAAAATCCTCTGTCCTTGTCTTGAACACACCTACAGACACATTACTCTGTCCCTCTGGTCTCCTTCATCTGTAATGGGAAGGATTTTCTATATTTACCCCCCAGTGTTACGTGTGTCAGTGTGGAAACAGCTCCTCACAGGCTGTGAGTCGTTTCCTCCAGCCTGCTATAATTAGCTGGGTTTCTTGCCCTTGATTGCAGACAAAATATGTTGAGTTCTCATGCAGACTGACCAGCACCTTTAAATGTAAGGCCGAGCATCAGTGGCTGCAGTCCTGTGTTACAGCAATACACCGTGGAACACAGCTGTGACATGATCCTCACACAAAAGACACCAGCGTTACACTCTCAACACTATATAAACATTTACTGTTTCCCATGAGACATGCGCAAACAAGACTGTGGTTACACTACATCCGTGAGATGGTGGTGTGAGCATCGTGCATCTGGAGTCCAGTGTGGATGATTTAATTCCTTTGCAACTCTCAAACCTGCTTTTTGATTGTGCCCTTTACTTTGTTTGTCATCATGCTGGCACACATTGGCCTTGGCACGACTATTATGGGCATTGTGAGCTGAATGCAGCTAAGAAAATACCCAAGGCTGGAAGGGCATTGTTCCTATAGGACGCACACACAATGACCAAGGCTGGGAAAGTACTGTTTTCTTTGCGTTAGACAGAGAAAGGAAATGAGGTGTATGATACAAAGACACAGACAAACACACTCATGGATTATTATGTTTGAGAACAAATAGTGACGAATACGAGAGACTTAGTGTCCAATGAGAGTGAACAAGACAGTCTTAATCTGCGAGTATTTTATTTTATAAAACTAGTTACATTTATTGCAGGTTAAGTAATACACTTTAATAAAATACTGTAAGTTATATGCATTAAAGAACTGTACAAATGTGACTCTACAGAAACACTGTTCTGGTTGATCATCTGAGAGAACTGACTCCTTAACAGGCACTTAGTTTGACAACACAATAAAAAAAAAAAAAAAAAGAAAAACATTTGCTGATTCCATTATCTAAAAATTCCAGATGTCATTTCCTGCAATACAGGAAGTGGGTGGATTGCGCCTCAGGAAGTAGGCGTGTCCTCATGTCTCGGCTGCCCAGACCTTTTAGTCACTGTGTAAACATGAAAGCATTCCTCCGGCTGTCCAAAGAGAGCTACGCTTACAAACTTATCATACAACCTTCATTTTTCCCAGCTGACTTATTAAATTATGTCTTTAAAAAAAAAAATCTCAGTGTGTTTTCATTGTTCCTAACGTGTAATACAAACTGTACAGTGAAATGACTCAGGGTTAAGTTGTGGGGTCAGACGGGCGGCGTGCTGTAGCGGATCTCCACGTTGAATTTGTCCGGCGTCTTGGGCAGCGGAGGCTTCTTCAGCAGGTTGTGCTTCATGATCACCTCCTCGTTTGCATAGATCGGGGCGTCTGTGTCGTCAGAGTGGTACCCTGACTGGTATCCGCTCGTCTGATTGGATGACTCAGAGGCCAGGGACTCTTTACTCTTACAGCGCAGCAGCTGGCTGAGGAGACAAAACAGGAAGAGGACGTATATTTAAAATGTCATGTATGGCTCACAGATAGATATTATATGAGTAATAGATATGTGGATGCGTAGCCCTCACCTGAAGTTGGGTGTAGCTGGCAGCTGCTGATTTAAACCCTTCACCTCCTCTTGTGAGAAGCACATATCACTGTCTGTGTGACCCTCCTGTAGAAATGACAACAGTTGAAATGAACACCAGTGGTTGGTGCAAACAGAGAAACACCGGAACTTTCAGCTGGTCAGTTCCCAACCACAAAAATATATTAAAAAAAAATGACTTTGAGGACATCCATTCTCGAGAATTGGGACAAAAAAATAAAGAAATTTAAAAAAAAAAGATAAATTACACACAAATTCCACAAATTTTGGGTTGAAACATTTTCAAAGAATTTATGGAATGAATATTATTGATAAAATGTTTGATCTGCTTTCATTTATATTTATTTAACCTTTATTTCTTTAATTCAACCTTAATATCTTTTACAAGAGCCCTGGCCGAGGTAGCAGCCAATCAACCACATCACATTAAAATATAACATGTAATACAAAAATCCACAATAAAAACAACAACTATTCAAACGTAGTGGCCTCTTAAGAAAAACAAGCACATGTCTCTGTCACCACATTCTTTATGATGTCCTTGAATTCATCAGTGGATATAAGTGTTTCTAATTTTAGATCTTTTTGAAGATTGTTTAATGTCCATGGTGCAGTGTAGGAGAATGCAGTTTTCCCCAGATCTGTTAAAACCCAGGGTTCATTAAAAAGCAACCACTTGGAGGAGCGTAGCTGGAAACTACCAGAGCTGACACACAGAAGGGTGCAGAGGTCGGCTGGAAGTTTGCCCAATGTTGCTTTATAGATAAAGTACTGCAGTGCCGTTTTGCATCTAAACTTGCCCTGTGCCACAAAGCAGCCTCGTCCCAGACAAGAACTCACAATCTCTGAAAGTTAAACTGTTAAAGGCCTTCAAACTCTAAAACAGTGCGTACTGATAATGGCAATGGTATAAATATTGGCCCTTCAAAGATGTGTCCCAGATTTTGGGGAACTTTGTCAGACTTCTACAAAAACATCATTAAATCAGGCGGAAAAAGGGGTTAGTGTAATCCTAAGGAGCCACGTCTCACTTTCTTGTTTCCAAAAAGCGAGAAATCTGTTCACGTACTGCTCAGCTCTCTATTTTTTTTTAAAAACTGATTAATATTGCTATTGTGCATCTCTCAACCATAACATGTCATCTCTGTAGACACTTTTGAATCAAAACTAAATGAGAATCATGGTTTAAAAATTAGTATCTTGATTAGCATTGAAATAACTCATTGATACTACAAAATAAAATGGCTCCTCACTACGACTGCTGTGAAATAAATATCTAACTTTTTGTCAACTCTGTAAGACGTCAGCTCCATCACATATCTAATGGAGATGCCATCCACGCTGATGGAGGCGACATAACTCAGTTCTCTTGAGTAATCGACTGGCCCATACATGCTGTCACATTTTTGTAATCCAATATCAGATTCAAATTCATTGTCTCATGCCTGCTGTAATACATGGTGAATTCTGACAGAGGAAAATCAGTCTTTCACAGTTACTGTCATTTTGTTTGACGGTTGGTCAGTTTGGTTACAAAGTTTCACATATTTTCAGATTTGTTTTATGTCTTTTATGTAACAGCCGATTTCTGTAAAAAAAAAAAAAAAAATGGAAACAGTCAAAGAGAAGATTTGTGTTTGAAATGCTTCATGCATGCTTCCAGGGTTTTGTTTCTATACATATTTATGTTTATTTATGTTATAAATGGCATATGTTGTTTTTCACAAAGACAAATTACATCAACAGAAATTGTTAGTGGGCAGAATTAATAGTATTTATTTGTTAAATAAAAACATTTCAAACTTTCTGATTATAAAGCTAGTAAAATAATCTTGTATTTAATAAAAACAAACATCATTAAACATTTCCTTCATGTTTTCATCATAATACCAAGACTTGTTGCGTGCCTGATAGAGTTGACAAAATTCATGTATTTAGCTGCAAAAAATGCTGTTTAAGAAAAAAATGTAATCACTGGGAGGTTGGCCCATTTTAAGGTTTAATGGTCAAGACTTTGATCTTTTTCAAATATGTTTTTGTCCCAGTTCTTGAGAATGAGTGAGATACACATTTCAAGAGCCTTTAATGAAAGTCATTTCCCCTTGATAATAAATAAATTTTTTTTTATATGGGGTAGGGGTTATATTGGATTTTAATGAAAATAAATCAATGAACAAAACCACACACAAAAGCCTGCAGCTGTTGGCTTATGTTTAAGGAACCTGAACTCTTGCATGAAAACACAAAGATCTGCCCTGATGAAGGTGACCTAGTGGAGGGGGGCTCTTTAATGTTCCCTCCACTTCAGTTTCAGAGGGCACAAATTCACCCTCAAACAAAACCGCAAAAGACAGCAAAGAAGTGTCAAAGACACCAGAGTTTCTGGCTGATAATATCTGCTAACATGAGGCCTGCATTGGGTCAAGAGAAGGATCAGAGTGCCCTGAGTGAGTGTTTCCCCAACTCTTTTAAGCCCTAAGAAAAGGCGTCGTCACACCTTGACAGGCCCAGAGGACAAATGCACCAAGCTGCTCTCAATTCTTACTCAGGAGTCAGTCTCCACACCTTGTGCAACAGGTGACCTGAATCACCCTCCAATCAACTCAGGGAACTGTGACGTTCAGCTAAAATAAACTGGGGAGATGGAAAATAACAGCAAAGAATATGGAAATGTTACAACCTCATTCATATTCTCCAGTTTACCCATTGGTTTCTAAAGTGGAGCTGCAGTGATTATTCTCATCATTAATTAATCTGCTGATTATATTAATCGATAAGTCATTTTGTCTATAGCTTGTCAGAAAATGTTGCTTGTCTCACAATTTCCTTAAGTTTTAAGATCCCAAATATATTCAGTTTGCATCACATAAAAAGACAAGCAGCAAATTCTCACAATAGTTCAGCATTTTTGCTTAAAGTGACTGAGACTATTGATCGATTATCAATTTTTTTTTTGCTGAGACAATTTTCTGTCAGTCAACTAAGTGTTTTAACAGTACTGATAAAAACAACAACAATTTAATAACATTATATAATATTATTAGAATATTCCATTTGGATATTCCAAACTAGGCCTTTGTCCAAATTTAGCATTTTCCGATTAAGACGATGTCGATGTCAGTATTATTCAGGTTTTAGGAGCATTCTGTGGACATGTATACAGCACAATCCTAATTTGCAACATAACTGGGGTCTTCACCGCAGTTTGCAACACAGTCGGCTCTGTGCATTGTTATGGATATGCTGTAAACAAACCAACAGCGTGCGAGGCTAAGGGTAGAGGTGCACACCCAAAAGAAAAGCCCAAATTTGTGGCTGGAAGGAGAAACAATAATAATAATAATAATAATAATAATAATAATAATAATAATGAAAGACTTGATATCAACAGGTATTTGGATCTATGGGGAAATATTGCAACTTTGACTTTTTCAAGAAAGTGGTTGAAGAATTGAAAGAGGGAGGCTGTGTTTGCAAGTCTGCCATTGGTAGAAAATTCTGACAAAATCCCATTTTAACACAAAGAAGCAAAATGGCACAAGCAGCTCCAGACATTCCATTTTTCCATATTTTGAAGTGATAAACGACATACTAGGGCACGTTAATCAGAGTCTGCACGGCTGCACATAAACAGGAATATTTAGTGGAATGTCTATTTTCATTAGCCACGTAATTAGCTTAGTAGGAATACTGACTTTGTGGAATAAGGGCGAAAAACTGAATATTTTGTGCATGTAAATATAGTCAGTAGCTATGTTTCCATCCAAAAGTGATTCAAATCATTGGGAAATGTGCATTAAAAGAATACTAATCCTGTGTGTTTCCATTAAATGTACGGACTTTGGTGAAAACTACGAACTACGAGTTTTCCTCAGAACCGGAAACAAAACAAGTCTCGCATTCTTCTTCTAAGTTTTCTGGTGGTTGGCAACCAGCTTGTAAATGCATTACCGCCTTCCCAACCCGGAGTGTGGATATCACCATGGAGGGAGGTGCGCTATGTCAGACTTAATTCGAACATAACTGTTTCCATCCCCCGTTTTGTGAATCAACATTTTTTTGAATCAACCAAAACCTGGCTAAAGCGAGCGTATTTTAGTTTGTGCGAATCAGGGGATTTTAATTCTAATTTTGGTGTGTCCATCCTAATTTTCCGATGCGATACTTCTAGATGCGCATCTAAACAGGCTGATGGAAACATGGCTATTGTCTGATGATCGTCCACTACTTGACAAATCAACCAAAAGACTGCAAAGACTGACTTATTTCACACCATCATCTCATATCAAGTCATCAAAATCATCTTCAGTTCTTATTTCAATTTCAAAGCCACATTAAAATATTCTCTTTAGAAATCTTTAAAGAATAATAAAAGTAGTGACTCCAGTACAAGTGTATATTTTCTGTTTTTAAATGTATTGTTCTGGTGTGTTTGTAATAACTTGACTTGCAGGCAGCTGGCGTCATGTGTGTTCAATGAAGCCCTGATGACTGACCAGGTACACCTGTAGAGTAAGACGCCGTTTACACGTTGCCGGCTATTTTCATAAACGGACATTTCACCGTCTCCGTTTTCAAAAAGATCTTCGTTTACACTTACCTGTGTATATATATACACAAGAGCATGCCAAACCTGTAGGTGGCAGTGTAACGAGAGGCTCAAGCCTTCCATGTATCCACTGTCACCATAGCAACATAGGTCGCACTTTTTACACAGGCGCAAGTTCCGGTGCATACTGTGACGTCGGCTGCCTATAACTCCGTTTATCTCCATTTACCTCAGTTTACATGCAAATGCACAACCGGAGTTTTCCAAAATCTCCACTCTGGCCGGAGTTTTTAGAAAGACTCGTTTTCAGAGGAGAAATCTCTGTTTGCGTGTAAACAAAGGGCACAAACGAAGGAAGATGTCTCCGTTTATCAAAATCACTGTGTACATGTAAACAGCCTCTAACCCACATTCAGGGTGGCTCATCATGCATGCCTCATGTCAAACATGAATTGAAACGTTATATATATAAAACTAAATGCATTTCTGCACATCTTTGTACTGTCTGAACACAACTAATATGTAAATAGAAGCATTTAAAAATCCAGAATTTAGTCTGAATCTCTTGTTCTGTGTCCTCCCTTGCTGCACTACACTTTTCCCCCGACTACCACACCAGAGACGGCTAACAAAGGACAGTTTGAAGGTGCAGCTCAACCTTTGTGAACCATCAAACTGCAAAAAAAAAAAATATATGAATGTATGAATAAATGTATGAAAGGAATTAATGTGTATTAGTTTACAAATTAAGAAATCACTGTCCTGTTCACTAAGCTTCCAGTTCATTAGGTACATCAAACTGCTTGACATTTAATGCATTTCTAATGTTTTCTAATATGTAAATAATGTGTGCTGATCATGCACACTCACCATGACACTGCTGCGCGCCACAGGGATGTCCTCAAACGTCTTCACACTGAGGGGCCGACTGCACCTCTCACTCTGCTGAGGCAGTCTGTACAGGAGAGATAAGTTATTGAACAAGATTCCCCACTGAGGATTTGAACCTTCAGAAGCCACAGTGCAAAGTGAGATGATCATGCTGACCCGAGGGACGGCGGCTTGTCATAGTGCAGCTGAGCCTCCAGGATTTCCCCACTTTGGGGCAGGCTGTAGGGGCTCCTGGGGTCAGGGGTCACTGGAGATCCTTGTGCCTCGCTGCCTGCTGTCAGAGGGATGTAGTCCTTCCCATCCTGGAGATCAAGAGTACTCTGATGACATCACCTCAAATACACACTGGATCAATTAATCCACACAAATATGAATTCACATGAAAGCGATCAGTTAGTGATATTAAATGTATCCCAGTAATAATTATTATTCCTGATGCTGTAATCAACATTTCCTGTTGCAACTACTTTGCATCCGCCTGTTTTTTTTTCTATGTCAGCTTCACTTAATGACTTCCTAAACCTCCCAGAATGACTTGGCACTGCTCAGTGAATAACTGTGAACTTGTTGTAATGCTTTTGGGGGTATACGGTATGCAGGGAACACTGACAGCAGCTGAGAGGTATCGCCAAGGAAAATTGTGTGCCTTTAATCAAACTTGGGTTATGGACGGTCGAGGCTGCTGTCAGTGCAGAAACTCGTACATCTACATCCTGTGTTTTCTTTGTTGTTCCTCGCAACTCACAATATTCTAAAGAGTTTAAAGAGACAGTTCACACCAACATCAAAAACTATTTTCACTCTTACCTGTAGTGCTATTTATCAATCTAGATTTTTCTGTGTGAGTTGCAGAGTGTTGGAGATATCAGCCATAGAGATGTCTGCCTTCTCTCCAATATAATGGAACTAGATGGCACTCGGCTTGTGGTGCTCAAAGCACCAAAAACACATTAAATAACTCAACAGCAATGTCTCCTTACAGAAATCATGACCTGGTTACTCAAGATAATCCGAAGACCTTGCTGTGAGCAGTTTCATGTAGGAACTACTTCTTTTCTATCAAATTAAACCCGCAAATCGTATCTCAGTGTGGAAGGAAGTGTGCATCTACTCATGGATGTATAAAGAGAAGTGTTTACAGTGTTGGAGGCGGGACAGATAACCTGCAAAAAGCTGTGTAATCTGTACAAAATATGTGTATACACATATATAAATTCACGGGTACGGACACAGTTAAAAATTACCCACACGTGGGTGGGCAATGAGTGAGAACAAAACTATATTTTTTATTTTTCAGAATAAAACAAAAGTATGTGTGTAATATTTCAACATCTAATTCACAATTATCAGGCCACAAATCCTTTAATTTTTAAAGTCAATGACACAAGTTGAACCTTTGACCCCGTCATCACATTCGTCACTAACGTGGAGGACGGCAGCAATGAAACTTTGGAGCCTGAGGATAAGGTGGCAGCCTACATCGAGTTCAAGGCACCCAAGGAGGATCCTTTTGAGGTGGAAGGACCATGCTGAAATGTTTTCTAACCTGCCAGTGACTGTGCAGAATGTTTTAGCCATCCCGGCATCAATATGTAATTCAAGAATGGAGAACCCAGCTTAAGGCTCATTTATGCTCAATGTTAAATACGGATCCGGATACAGACGGAGCGATCTGTCCGTGCTCTGCGTTCATTTCGTCCGTATTTCTGCACGTTTCCATAAAGCTTACGGATACGGGCCAAACGGAGCAGTACCACTGGCAACCGTGGGGGCAGTGTTGCTGTCACTGCCCGATAAGTAGCTCTAGTGAGACACGAAGAAGAAATAACAATTCAATTTCTTTCATCGGCAGTACTAGAGAAAAGAATTCTCCGTCCTCCAGTCACGATGTATTTAACGGCCTCACCGACCACCGCCTCCTCAACGCTGCCTCTTCTTTTGTCTTTTATGCAAGAGGTACATTATCAATATCTCCTCCACAGTCGCCATGTTTGTTTTTGAGCTTGTTGTTGTCATAAACATTTGATGCTGGGCTGCCTCCTGGTGGATATATTGGTTAACATCCATGCCAACGTAAAGGGCGCATGGAAGTATGTGGGCAGTGATGGTAACATCGTTTGAAACGGACGTATACATTTTCGTACGTACAGGGAGCATAAATGAGCCTTAAATCTGAACAACTGTAGCCTGTGTGTACTTAATCACGAGTGTGGGACGGGTCGTGGGACTTTTATCAACAGGTTCAGGCAGGTGTGGCTTTGACTTAGACATAATGACGTGTAACAGGTCGGCTCTGGCACTGAGCTTTACGGGTATGGGTTGGAGCATGTTTTCAAAAATGGACCTGTGCAGGACTCTGTTTCCAAATCCTATCAGACCAAATGGATCAAATTCTGATTGTAAAATTTTTGCAGGGTTGTGATGCTCAAAACAATCTATCCAATGATTTGCAGATGTCCCTTTCAAAATGTAAGTCTATGGGAAAAACTCTTTTTGGGCCCCATGGCATCCCATGATGGACCTGGAAGTTGTAATTCCACTGTGTGGCCACTACAACAATTGGCTTCAAAGCCTAATGCACATCCTGAGGGCCTCATGGACACACTCATGGACAAGGGGCTCATGCTCGTGACAGCATGAAATGAAAATATTAAGGGTGTCCTCCACAGCTGAGCTGAGAGGTCATGGTGCTAAGAGAGCTATCAGTACACACACTTCCTTCGGCACAGTGCAATCTAGTTTGATAATATCAAAGAGAAGACAGACATCTCTACTGCCGATATCTCCAACACTCAGCAACCCGGCCAAAACAAACTTGATTGATAAATAACACTACAGGTAAGTGGAAAAATGTGTATTTTTGATTTTGGGGTGAACTGTTCCTTTGAACATTTCATGGACTCAGTAGACATTTGTATTGATCCAAACAGACCTGTTGAGCGCTGGCCTGTAGCAGGTTGCCCAGATGTTCCACCAGCTCTGCAAATGTCGGCCTGTCTGTGGGACGATCCAGCCAGCAGTCCAACATGGTCTGGTATCTGTGAGCACAAGTAAATTGGATCACAGTAAGACATCTGAGGGAGTTACACTTCCACCACGTGACTAACTGCATCATGTCCACTCACATCTCACTGGTGGCGTATTCTGGAGGTCTCATCCTGGTGCCTTCCTTAAGCCTCCTGCAGAATGACTCGTCGATGCAAACACCCGGATAGGGAGAAGCCCCTGTGGGAGAAATGACAGGTGATAATGCAGTGATATTACAGTGATCATTATGTGCCTAGTGTGATGTGGACTGGTGATTACGAGGCTTACCCAGAGAAAAGATCTCCCAGAGAAGAACCCCAAAGGACCAAACATCACTTTGTGTGGTGTACACTCGATCAAAGATGGTCTCAGGAGCCATCCACTTCAGAGGGAGACGTGCCTGTAGTAAGAAGAAGATGTACGTTTAATTGCTTCACAGATCTTAATTGTGTAACTAATCATGTATGTGTCAGTTTGGGGGACTCACATCTCCCTTGCGGACATAGTCAGGGTCTTTGTAGACATCTCTAGCGAGGCCAAAGTCGCAGATCTTCACCACATTGTTCTCTGAAAGCAGGATGTTTCTGGCTGCCAGATCTCTGTGGATGCACTGTAGAGCAAACAGAAACAGAGGGATTCATACTCATAGACAAAGAGATATTTTTATCTCCAATTTTGGATGTCAGTGTTCATACACACAAATTTTGAGTAACTGTAGTTTCACCTTGCGAGAGGACAGAAACTCCATGCCTTTGGCCACCTGGAAGCTATAGCATATCAGGTCCTCCATGGTCAGGTGGTCATCGTCTGAGCTCTCTGTGGTCACATGGTGCATGTTATAAATGTACATATGAGCCCCTGAACAACATTACAACCCCTACACAAATGTAATATATGACATATGTGTCAAAGAGTGTATAGTTTGCAAATATATGTTCATACCTTCCTGAGTGTCCATGTCGCCACCTGAAGCCACGTCTCCAGCTCTGGAGCAGACAGCCGTTCCTGTGCAGATGTCCAACTGGGCGACCTTCCCCAGGCCCAGATCCCCTTCAGTCACGTCCTCCTCTGCAGATGCCCACCTCTGGCTATCCACCCGCTTCCTCTGTTGAACACCGGAAACACAGAGAAAAGAGTTTGAATCAAAATAATATTTCTATCAGCTTGCAGGGTTTGTTTGTACGGATCACAATATTGTCCATGTTAGATCCAATCTGTGGGCCGTTACAGCTGTGTAATGGTCTGTGGTCAATGATGTGACTGTGTACAGCTGTGTGGGCTGAGTGCAACCACATCAGAAGGTTGGCTGCAGTTTACTGGCTGCATGAGGGTTCCACATCATTTACCTTGTAGGGGCTGTACTCTCCACGTTTGCTCTTCAGGTAGCTGGAAAGGTTTCCATGTTTACAGTACTCCACAATCACCATCAGTGGCCCTGCGGAGAGAGGGGAGAGCAAAGAGGTAAGGGATCAAAGTCAGACAACTCATAACTTCACATCACAGGAGCACAGAGGACACCTAGAGGCTGATTTAATGACAAGCGTGAAGCATATTAAAGAGAGAGGAAAATAAACACCAGACACTCCAAATAAATGCACATCACTATAATTAGGTCCCAAAACGCCCATTAAGTTCCATCACTGGCCCTCATAAAGAAGTAAATTACCCAGAAATACTGCATGGTCAGGACACAAGGACACAAGGAAACAAACAGGCCCGTCTTCATGTACTTTTCATGTGCTTTGTAAAATGACCCACCTCCAGGCTTCGTACACGCTCCCAGCAGGTTAACGACATTGAGATGATGTCCAATATGAATGAGAATTTTCAGCTCGGACATCAAGGCACGGTACTCGCTGGATGTGGCTCCCTCTGTGACACAGACAGATGAGTTTTACTGTGCATACTGTCTGTGTGCATGTGTGTTTAGTTGGAGAGAAAGGGAGGACAAAATACTTACCCTTAAGCATCTTGACTGCAACAGTAGTGCACGTGGTAGCTTTCTCAATGCCAAAGGCAGCTGCTTCGACCACCTGACCAAACGCTCCTCGTCCCAGTGGGTCACCTTTAATGTCAAACATTTGTCATGAAGGCACACTTGCATATAAAACCATCAGTGCCTTTAATGTTTTCTCAGATGCAGTACATCTTCACTGGCACCACCTGTTAGATGTGTTCAGTTGAATTCATTAAAAGGTGTAAGTTGGGCAAACATATTGACTATATAAAAGTGGATCATTTTTAGCCATCCAACAACACAGCTCCAGTGATGGTAATGTTGGTCTGTCTGTCTGTTCATCAGTCCACCACTTTGGTCCAAGCTGAGATGTCTCAGCAACTACAAAACCCAAAACCAGTGAAGTTGGCACGTTATGTAAATCGTAGATAAAAACAGAATACAATGATTTGCAAATCCTTTTCAACTTATATTCAATTGAATACACTGCAAAGACAAGATGTTTAATGTTCAAACTGAGAAACTTTATTTTTTTTTTGCAAATAATCATTAACTTAGAATTTAAAGGCAGCAATGTTTCATCTTGCAAAAATGTTGGCACAAGGGCCTTTTTCTGTCACTGTGTTACATCGCTTTCCTTTAATGGCGATATTTTTGTGGGCGTGTTGGGAACTGAGGAGACCAATTTTGAAGCTTTTCAGGTGGAACTCTTTCCCATTCTTGCTTGATGTACAGCTTGTGATTGTTCAACAGTCCAGGGTCTCCGTGTTTTTTCTCCAATCTTAAAGTGCGCCCAGCCAGATTTTCAATGGGAGACAGGTCTGGTGAGCAGGCAGGCCATCTAACGAGTACACTCAGCTGTACTATGTGTTGGCTGATAAATTCCCGCAGAATTGTGGCTTGGCATTGTCTTGATGAAATCAGCATGTCAGCATCATCAAAAGAGCGTTGCTTGGATGGCAACATATGTTGCTCAAAACCTGTATGTACCTGAGCATTAATGGTGCCTTCACATATGTGTAAGTTGCCCATGCCTTGGGCATACAGGACATACCATCACAGATGCTGGCTTTTGGAATTGTAGCTTTGCCTCTTATAACAGTCCGGACTGGTTTTCCTCTTTTCACACAATCACTTTTTCAAGTGGTAAAACAATGATAGAAATAATTTATCTTATCATGTTTAGCTTTCTTTTCCACTTTATCAGTCCATCTTAGATGCACACTTCCAAGCATTTGGTGGTGTTACAACTGTCTCTTGTTAGTGGATCGTATCTAATACAAAGCCTCGTAAGTTGTAATTTCTATATTTCTTTTAACTGTAGTTGAGCTGACAATCTTTCTACAGTGTTCCTGAGCCCATGTGGTGATGTCCTTTACACACTGATGTCGGTTTTGATGCAGTAGTTAGGGAAATCACTGGACTAATCCTATTCAATGTTAATATGTTCGGACTTGTTTCCTCATCTTTTGTCTTGATTTCTCCAGATTCTCTGAACCTTTATGTGGTGTTGGAATAATCATGAATAATTGTCCACATGTGAATAGCTTGTTGAGGAACAACAATGTTGTTCTTAAACTGTTCGACAATCAGCTCACGCATTTGTTCACTAAGTGGTGACCCTGACAACAAGTCAGATAAAGCAGTATCTTTGTGGTTTTAGGGAATGTATTAGTGCAGCAACAAGTCTGGGACAAAATCAATAGTATAAAGCTTTAAGCTGTTATCAACCTGTGGGATGTTAAATAAGTGTTTGATGAGCATTCCTCAACTTTCTCAGTCTTTAGGGATGCCACTTGTGCCAGCTTTTTTGAAACATGTTGCAGGCATCAAATAATATGAGCTAATATTTGCAAAAATTACAAATATTGTTGTTTAGCATTAACTTGTCTTGCAGTGTATTCAAGATTAGTGTTGTCACGGTACCAAAATTGCAAATCAGTGTATTCTGTTTTTAGTATCAGGTTTACCACAGTGAAAATGAGGCAGATGTGCCATTTGGGTTTTATAAAGATTGCCATTAAATATTTTCTATAATACATCAATGATATTTCAATGGAATAAATTATTTACTGACTTATTCATACTTCATAGCATAGTGATTAACATAGGGGATCAATAAAATAAATCAGTGAAATAAAATCAATGAGCCACCCTCCCCGACAAGTAAAGAACAGTCCCTAAAGTGCGGTAGCAGGTTTTCAACGTCGTTTCTCCTACTTATGCGGTGTTTGATCTTGCAGGGATGTAGCCATTTTTCTGTCATGGTTCACGTCCTGTAGGCGATATTTTTGTGGGCGTGTTACACCAAAACCTGTTTCCCCCCGCCAATATTTTTGCAAGCGCACCGTTGCTGTGGCACCGCCCAGAACGATTGTGATTGGTTGAAAGAAATACAAGCAGCCGGGGTGTTTTTTTTCTCCAATCTTAAAGTGAGAGTCGGCCCAGCCAGACCTTTCTTTTCTTGAGAAAGGTCTGGTGAGCGAGACTACTCTTTATCTAACGTAGTGACACTCAGCTGTACTTTGTGTTGGCTGATTTTTTGCAAATTCCTGCTAACAAGCTAAATTAAGATGTTAAGCATGGTAACCACCTGATGAACATCAGCATGTCAGCATCATCACAGTGAGCATGTTAGCATGCTGACATTAGCATTTAGCTCAAAGCACTGCTGTTCCTGAGTTCAGCTTCACAGCTGCTGACACAGTTGTAGACTCGTTTTCATACAGGACATAGTGATCCTGGAATTGTAGCTTTGCCTCTTATTAATTGACTGTTTGGTCAAGTTAATATTCACACAATCACTTTTTCAAGTGGTAGAAAATGATAGAACATAATTTATCTTATCATGTTTAGCTTTCTATTTCAATTTATCTGCCTGCTTCCTACTTTTTTTTTTTTTGCACACTTCCAAGCATTTGGTGGTGTTACAACTGTCTCTTGTTAGTGGATCGTATCTAATACAAAGCCTCGTAAGTTGTAATTTCTATATTTCTTTTAAATTAGCTGAGCTTCTCCACAATCTTTCTACACGTCCCCTGGTACTTAACTGCAGAAGCAGCCCATGGATTACATGATCATGTAGTTAGAAATCACTGGACTAATCCTATTACTTAATATGTGTGACTTTTTCCTCATCTTTTGTCTTGATTTAACAAGATTCACCCTGCATTTATGTGGTGTTGGAATAATCATAAAAATAAGTTGTCCACATGTGAACACCCCCTTAAGTTAGAACAACAACTTTTTTTGTTAGAAAAGTTATAAAAGGTTAAAGTTATTGACCCTGACAACAAGTCAGATAAAGCAGTATCTTTGTGGTTTTAGGGAATGTATTAGTGCAGCAACAAGTCTGGGACAAAATCAATAGTATAAAGCTTTAAGCTGTTATCAACATGTTGTTTGAGGCAGATGTGCCATTTGTCATTTATAAAAAGATAAATTACTTTTCTATAATACATCAATGATATTTCAATGGAATAAATTACTTACTGACTTATTCATACTTCAAAAACAGCATCAATAAGTGATTAACATAGGGGGGATCAAAATAAAATAAATAAATGAAATAAAAATCAACCAGCCACCCTCCTCCCCTGACAAGTAAAGAACAGTCCCTAAAGTGCGGTGAGGTTTGTGGGCCGTGAACGGCTCGTTTCTCCTCTGACACATCACATAACTGTGTTCGGCTGGCTCGGCTGTTCAGGTACTTCTGGGCAGTCATGACGCCAAGAAGAGGATATTATTGGAGCCGACTTCCCGTCGCCGGTAAGCCGATGGCCGCCGTATTTGACAGGAATACATTACTGTCTGTGTCTGTGACCACCGTTCAACCCACAACCGATGGGTTATCAAAACACGCCGCTATTATTTGGCCTTGCTTTTAACTTATTCCACCGAATACTAAATGTGTGTTTTTTTGCAATATTCGGCCGAATATATTCGGTTACCGAATATTCGGTGCATCCCTAATCGTCTTTGTAGCATCTTCGTTGTTTCCATATTATGACTTAAACACACCAGAGTCATGAGAACAACTTCCCAAAGAAATGGGACCATCCAAGAAGCACATGAACGTAGCTTAAGTCCAAGCTAACGGCTCTGTGAGGCATGATTTGCAGGTAATGTTTACCATGTTTACCATCTTAGTTAAGTGTGTTGTTGAAGGTTGTTGGGATATGTTAGACTAAAGTAGTGGACTGACATACCGACACTGCCATTAGCATGAACTGTGGAAAAAAATCTCATTAGAAATGAAAAAAAAAAAGTAACTGTTTTGCAATTTCATCAGCTTTTCTAGGGAAGCTGTCTGAGTCGGGACTTGTAGGGACTCCGTTTTTTGCTCAAGGACACTACAGCAGTGCAGATGTTTGCCACAACTTGAAGAATTGTCTGCTCACTGAGCCGCCTTGCTGCCTGCAGTATTCTCACCTAGCTTCAGCCTGTCCCGAGGAAACTCCCATTTGTTGGCATCATACGTGAGCCTTTCACACTGCTCGTCCATGGGCATGTCCTCTGAGTCCAGGATCATGGACAGGTAGCCCGTCTTCAGATCCCCACCGCTTGGCTGGAACAGTGCGACAGAGAGAGAGCGATCATGTGTGAATAATGAGCCTCCGTTCATTAATGTCTCATTCTTCCTGTTGACTAAGATAAAACTGTAAAACTGTTTCCAGTGATGGTAAAAAGGGGCCCAATCAGTGTGGCTGGTCTACGTGACTTATGAAAGCAGAGAGTGGCCCTGGATGAGGATGAGGATGAGGAAGTTCTTACTCGCTTTCTTCCACGGATGACAAAGACGATCAGTAACCAGAAAAACATGGCGATCACCACTGACCCAATGGGGACAATCAGTTCCACATTTGTCTTTTCCTCTGCACCTAAAATAAACACAATAATATGAGTGTCAGGAGTGTTCACAAACAATCTTAGAATAAAACATGTCAAAGAATAAATCCCACAATTAATTTGACACATTTGGGGCCGGGGCTCTTCAGGGGGACTCGTGGGACAGTCGCAGTGGAATGTTGATTATAATTTCAGTGGCGTGCCTTGGCAGCGTTGCATAAGGCTCAGACAGGTTTGTCATTGTCTTTGGCATGTACACATGTGTATGTGTGTGTCTGTGTTTGTGTTGGAGGAAGGAGACTGTTGGAATCTGGACTGTAAGCAAACTGATATTTTATCTAGTCATAACAAATGGTCAGCACGAATGACTGCCAAAGACAACTTGGAAAGGGCCTATCAGAGTCAAAGTGTGTAACTACACGCTGTAATGAACCATCTCGCTCTGCTGTAATTCAGCCGAGGGACTGAACAGAAATTATTAGGGGGAAAGAGGGGGTCAGAAAAGTAGAGGGTTGGACATTTTTTCTTTTTGCTGAACAGAGGGTAGTCTAAATTATTAATAGTTACATTACAAAGATAGCTTTAATTTTGAGGAAACGTCAAATAAACATGTGACTCAGGCATCATTTAACTGGTTTGAAGGATAGTCACATGACTGATCTCATAAATGTCAGGCATAAATAAGACTCAGCCACCCTCCCCACCCTAAAAAAACCTTGGAAAGTCTCTCTTAAAACTACTCTCCCTCTCTGTTGCTCTGTTAAACTCCCTCACATGCAGAGATTTTCTTGTTAGCGGTTTCTTCCTCTACCCTCCCTCCTTTGCAGGACTGGCCCCTGAGCTGGGAGCTACTGTAACTGGGTCTACATTCTGTTGGCGGGGTCCAGGTCACGTAGGCCCCTGGTTCTAGTCAGTGCATTTGTTTATTTGTCACTGTGTCTCTGTGTACACGACAGAAAAGGGTGGACAGGAGAGCAGAGGCTGGAGCTGTGGCGGGGCTGGCCTCTCCCTTTGTCCTGTAGTCTCCTCATTGTTTTGGATTTAGAAACTCCCAGGAGGATGTGCGCTAACTGGGGCAACTTCCTGTCATGCGGAAGCAGAGTTATTCTTACTCTACATCTTTGATATCAAAAAATGTCGTATGTGTGATGTGAGCTGATGAAGCCTTGAGGCCAGATATAAATACACAATCTTTGTGAGTACTGAGGATATTGTCAAGAGGTTAAGGCTAAAGTCTGCATGAACTGTGAGCAATATATTCTTCAATAGCAGCCATGGCGGGATTATTGAACAGGTCAACCGCGCACAGGCCCAGGGGCCCCTGTGCCAGGGCCTCTGTTTGAAGTGACTGTTAACATTTCTTGTTGGACAGTAAATGTACTGTGAAATTAGTAAATGGCTTCAAACAGATGCTTATAGAGACAGATGCAAAAAAAGCACAGAGAGACACAAAGAGACTACAAAGAGACACAAAATGACAACAAAGACACACACACACAAACCTACAAGACAGAGCAACTACAGAGACAAAAAACAAACGACAATTGCAAAGTTAGACAAAAGAAGTACAAAGAGAGACGACACGGCCGCAAAGAGACACAGGATGACAACAAAGAGACACTAAACAAATACAAAGAGATCCAAAAGAAGTACAAACAGGAGGAAAAAGCAACCGCAAAGTGACAAAAAAGACTACAAAGAGATGCAAAATGATTACAAGAATACACAGAATGACAATGAAAAAACATTAAACAACTACAAAGAGACACTAAACAACTGCAAAGAGATGCAAAAAGACACAGAACTACAACAAAGAGATACAAAAGAAGTACAAAGACGAGCATAACAACCACAAAGAGATGTAAAAAGACTACAAAAATATGCAAAACGACTACAAAGATACACAGAATGACTACAAAGAGACACAAAATAACAACAAAGACACACTCAACAACTACAGACGCAAAAAACACAGAACTGCGGAGAGCCAAAAGGAGTACAAAGAAAAACAAAATCACACAGGACAACTTTAAGAGACACAAACGAAGTACAAAGAGGAAAAAAACAACCACAAAGAGACATACAAAGACAACAAAGACATGCAAAACAACTACAAGGATACAAAGAATGACAACAAAGACACACTAAACAGTTACAACAACAAAGACATATTCAACAACTACAGATGGAAAAGACACAGAACTGCAGAGCCAAAAGAAGTACAAAGAGAAGCAAAATGACACCAAAGAGATGCAAAGACACAAGACAACTATAAGAGATACAAACAAAGTACAAAGACGAAAAAACGCAACCACAAAGAGACATAAAAAGACAACAAAGACATGCAAAACAACTACAAGGATACAAAGAATGACGACAAAGACACACTAAACAGCTACAAAGAGATGCAAAAAGACACAGAACAATTACAAAGAGACACAAAAGAAGTACGAAGACAAGCAAACAACCACAAAGAAACACAAAATGACCAAAAAGATATTCAGAATAACTACAAAGAGACGCTAAACAGCAACAAAGCAAATGACGACAAAGTGACACACACACACAAAAAAACTACGAGACAGAACGACTACAAGGAGACATGTACACTCCTATGTCGAATGGGTGTGGGGCCTTTTTATATGTCTGTACCCAGAGTCATCTCTGCTCTCAGCAAACAGGAAATACTTCATCATTGTGCACATTGTGTCATATTCAGGTATGATTCAGGGAGGGACTGACCTTCAGTTGTCAAATAGGCCTGTGAGGTGTCACAGCCGCGGCTGTTGCATGCAGTGCAGATGTACAGACCGCTGTCCTCCTTCTTCACCCGCTGGATTGTCAGAATGTGGTTGTGCTGACTCAGAATCACACCTGAAAGCAATTCATACTGTTTCTTTTAAACCGCTGTGGCACCTCATGAAGAGAGTCAGTGTTCGCTGAAAAGCCATGCACTGTCTCACCTGAGCCCTCCACCACAGTGTGGTTGTTTTTGGTCCACACCACCGTTGGGTTTGGCGTCCCGGCGGCATCACACAGGAGACTGATTGTTGCACTGACGTTAACTTTTTGATCGGTTAAATTATTAAGGATTCTTGCAGCCTCGAGACCTAAAATCAAAATCAAAGTAATTGCATTTCAGAAACACTAAAAACTTATAAAGGTTTTTTTTTGTTTACTTTGTTCAATATATTCTCTTTTAAAACATCTGATAGAAATAGTTTAAGTTGTGAGGCACGATGAAATGATCATGCTAAAAGAATGTTCCTCAGTCAGATGCCCTCCATAATAGTGACTGCACTGAAACTAGTAAAATATTTTTTTACATTAGGCACTGGTTGCAAGATTGAAAATCTGACAATGAATTGCCTTTTAAACCTTTTTGCAATGCACTTATGCAACTTCTAGTGAATGATCGACTTGTAGGTCCTGAATGGCACAGTATTTTCAACCGTATAAAGGCAATTGAATATTTTTTTTACCTTTAAGAGAAAGACGGCGTAGCAGGCAGGTTTTCTCCCGAGTCTTGATGTTTTCCACCTGACAGGCATACAGACCCTCATCCTGACGGGACGCATTATGCAGAGGCAGCTCCAGGGTCACGTTGGTGCCCTGCAGGCTGGACAGCACTACATGCGACTGAGGGTTCTGCTGCAGTGCAAGGGAGCAACAGGCAGTGGTGGAAGAAGTATTCAGATATTTTAGTTGAGTAAAAGAAGCAGTACCACCATGGGAAAAAAAACTCTCACAAACTCTCAAACTCACACTGTTACATGTAAAAGTCCTGTATTCAAAATCTTAAAAATAAGAAATATACAAGTACAAAAGTACTGGCGTGAAAGTAAACAAAAATTAAAACTACGGATGCAGAATAATACATATTGTAATCATGGATTGTGGAATAATTATTGATGCATTGACATGTTGATTACTTTACTGGTGCAGCTGGTAAAAGTGAAGCTGATTTTAATTACATTATCTACTGCTGGGTGGCTTAATCTATAATAATACCTCGTGATTTATTTGTTGAAATAAAGTACTGTATTTCCCTCTGAAATGTAGCAGAGTAGAAGTATAAAGCAGCATAAAATGGAAATACTTAAGTAAGGTAAAAGTACCTCAAAATTGTGTTTAAGTACAGAGCTTGAGTCTGTGTACTTCGTTACATTCCACCACTGGCGACAGGGCTGTATCGGCGCTATCTGCTCTGACTCTGAGATGTTGTTCACGCGGAACCAGGCGAGGTTGCTGTAGATCAGTTTGTCCGCCTTACAGCGCAGAACCACGTGGTCCTCCTCTACGGGCTCACTGGATGGAGACACGCTCACCTCAAGGCCACCTGCAGATGGACACACCAGGGAGAATGAGAACAGTGTGATAAATAATGAAAATGACAAAAAGAACCCATGAGACAGTGAAAAGGAAAAGGTGCTCACGTGTGACGTGGAAAAAGATGATGCGTGAATCCTCTCCGACTTTGTTGGCAGCCATGCATCTGTAGAGGGCATGGGCCTCAGCTTTCTGAATCTTCAAAGAGCTCGCGATTTTCTAGGAAAATTCATTTACTTTGTTAATAATTGCACAAAGTCAAAATGCAACATTCACATATTTAAAGGTCTTTACTGTACAATCACCTATTAAGAATTAAGAATCGTCATGTTTATATCTACATACTAGTGAGCAGGTCCACGCCACGTTGCTCCGCTGTGTTTCTATAGCAGCCCAGCACGGACAAACTAATACTGGCTCTAGATAGAGCCTTTCATGTTTTGTGCCAGTAGTTAGCAGCCCCTCTGTGAGAAGAGTGTCGGAAAAACACTGATTTTTTTTAACATGAACCTGCTTTATTTAGTGTTTTTACTGGTTTGCATCACCAGGTTCCATTTGTTTTGGAGAGATAGAGACCTCTGTGGATGATTCAGTGCCTGGTAAAAACCTCTTGAATAATGAACACTCAGGAATTCTAATCTGAAGAAGTTTCAGCTGGTTGCAATCTGCAATCCTCACCGCTTGACGGCACTAAATCTTCCTACACACTGGACCTTTAACTGATAGAATTACCAAGGTGATGGACAGCAGGAAGAATGAGGTGTAATCAAATGGGATTAGTTACCTTATGGACATGCTCAGCATCAGTCATGATTCGTCCTACAGGGTGATGACCAGTGGTATTGCCGATATCTCTCCAACCTGTACACTTGGCCAGCTGTACTTCAGACTTTATTGGGCCTGACCTGTTGGACGAAAACAAATAGAAACCAGGAGACACTAACACATCTGGCTATGATACTTTAAATAAATGTTCCTGTAAATGGAGCTGAAGTGTTTCATTTCTGCAGAAGTGTCTCTTTCACACAAAACACATTAATACTCTGTATTAGGGTCATGTCCTTGATTTTTTTTTATGTTTCTTTCTGTTTCCATTTGCAAAAAAATGTCTTCTTCCTTCTCTGTTTTTGTTATGTAATATATTTTTAGGTGAGGTGCGGACATAATGTCAATCCAAATAAAGAAACACAGGAAATCGGTGTGTTCTTCAGTTGTGACATTGGGTACATGATAACCAGGGAAAGAAAGTACGCAAGAGGAGACGCAGCTTCAGCAGGAAGAAGCTCTTTTTTGACAGAGAGCTCGACGGGAACAACAGGAAACATAGTGCAGTACTGAGGAAGTGCTCTGATGTGGAGGCAGGAGATAAGGAACCTGCTGATGGTCTTCTCTGGACAAAGCCTCCACTCACAGGCGCCTCCTCTTTTCTAGATCAACACTGGTCAGACCACGGCATACCTGAGCAGGCTGCTGTGTAACAGCCAAAACATTAGACAGAGCTGCCACCTTAGATGGCTGGTGAAGAGAGGTATACAGCTTGTAGCAAAAAATCACAGAGTGAACACATTCTGAGTCTGAATGTTTGATGTGTTTCTACAAAGCAGACATTGTGAAGAGCATGAATCACATCCGCTGATCTGCATCAGGTCAGAGCGTGCTCTCATTGTCTCTTCTCTTGTTTTTGTCAACATCACGCAAGCGGTCTAAATCAACAACCTGTTGACAATGACTGACTGAGAGGCATGTGAACACTACATGCACACACAAAAGGAAATCCCCCCTCTTCTCTCTCTCCTTTTCTCTCTGTGTCTCTCAATCACACACACATACACACTTACAGGAAGGCCTCTGGACAATCCTCTTTAGACATCCACTGCCACTGGATGTGTGCAGGTGTGGGGAATCCACGGGCGGTGCACCTCAAGGTGGGGCTGCTGCCATACGGGTACACATCAGTGTCCACCGCCACCTCCTTCTCAATGATATGAGGAGGCACTGTAGAGGAAGACACCAAGAGTTATCATCAGTGTCTCTTGACCAACAGTTTCAGGCAGCTTAAAGGGCAACTTTGATATTTTTCAACCTTGACCCTATGTCTCATATTTTTTGTGTCTAAGTTACTGATGTGAACAGTTTTTGAAATAAGTCCAGTATTGTGTGCGAGTGCTGCAGCTGGCAGCCACAAAACAGACTGCAATGTAACCACTCGAGGCATTTGTGCACGTCACTTGACATCTACTTGAAGTGCTTGTTTTTTATCACTGACAGGCTCAGTTATTGTAAGTGTCTGACAACTTATAGAAAGGATACCTATAGAGACAGACTTCTTTGTTGAGGAGTAAGATTATTTTTCATTAGCCAGAAACAACCCTAAAATCGCTATCGCCAAAAATGTCTATCCCTGTTAAGTCCTTCCCAAAATGTTGTCAGACACTTCGAATAACAATCTGATTCTGTTGGTGGCAGAAAGAAGCATTTTAGTGGACGTGCACAATACTCACTCAATACTGGACAAATTCCAAAATTGTTGTTCCTATTACTCACTTGGACACAAAAACATGGGGAAATGGGATTGAGGTTGAACAATACCAAAGTTATCCTTTAAGAAGAAATTTAAAAAAAGGTCATAAAAAGAGAAGACATGCCGTTGACCAGCAGCTGGAGAGAGTGTTTCTGCTCCTCTTTAGTAATCTTATTGGTCAGGACCATCGTGTAATTCCCTGCATCCGCTTCAGTGACTACCCGGATGATGAGGGCATCGCTTCTCTGTTTTATTCTGTAATCACTCAGTGGTTGGCCATTTTTGAACCTGGGCAGACAGAGGAGAGGAATGTTTTAACGTTATTATAAAGTATTTGGTTTGACGTGAACGTAAGAAGGTCACAATGTAAAGTTAACATGCTACCAAAGCTATACAGTACACAATGAGCTCAGTGACTGTATGACAAACTGCGGCTGGTACTTCTTATTCTGCCACTGTGAACACACCATTTCAAGCTGGGATCCGGGTAGGCTGAGTACTTGACAGGGATAGTTGCTTGATCTCCCACATTTACTTCCCAAACCTTTGTCCATGGCTCTTTGATATCAATAAAAGGCTTTTCTGGAAACACAAGAAAAATCACAGAATAGTTGAAGATTTTCGTTGGTGACCACACATAAAAGGAAACTAATCTTAATCTGGCTCATACCTTTGAACAACTGTGTGATTGCTACTAGAAAAGAATAAAAACTGTTCAACCAAGTTCACATTAAATTTCTGCTTCTTAAGATTATATATTTATTTTTATACTCATTTTTATTGTGCACTTCATACTGTATTTGATGCTGCTAATCCCTCTACAGTTGCCTTAGTATTATTTTATTATTTTAGTATTTATTCCCTTTTATGGTCTGGATTTTATCTTATTTTTATGTATTTATTTTATTGTGTAACATACTGAGTGAGTGTTTCTTTGTCAGTGCGTGAAGCTCCACTGAAACAAATTCCTATCAACATGTCAACATGGCTATAAAGTATTGAATCTTGAATTTTGAATCTTGAATCCATAGCTCAATTAGCTATTATTAATTTAGCTCAATTAACACTTTTTTTTAAGAAAGGAAAGGTGGAGATATTTTATTTATAAGTGGCTTATAGGTGGCGTAATTATCACACTATTAAAAATATAACTGAATACATCAATAAAAATGATGCTGATTATTAAATAATTACTATGCAGTGTAAAACAAAATATGAAGCATTTGCTCTGCTGTTACAGGTACGCAATCACTGGACTAATCACTGCTCTGGAAACACCAAGCTCATTCTCATATGTGCATCAAGATGCTGGTTTTTTGGGGGGGGAAAGGAAATAGATAAATAATTGATTAAACTCGGACAAAAAAAGTAGTTGAAAAAATAGTTGAAAATAGAACCAGCTAGTGAACATTAAACAGGAGAGTAAAATTATTTAATTTGAGTTTTAATGATTTAATCAAGTGGGTTGTGGTAAAAGAACCAATTGGAAATCAATTGGAGGTTGAAAGAAAATCGTAAAGCTTTTACAATTCACTTTGATTTTTTTTTAACTGACAATATTATTAATGGTAAATTTGGCTCTATTTTTTATTTTATTAGTAGGAAAAAAAACTATTGGGGGAAAAAACACTCGACATGAATGAGGGGTATCTGTATTTGCAGTAATGGAAAAACAGCATACAGTTTATTACAGCATATCAAATTTATCTTCCTAGCAGTTAAAAAGATCGTTAAATACAATGTCCAGATACAAAAACATATGTCAGGCTGAATTACAGGAAAAAAATGTACAAAGTGATGCACAAACATGCTGAATGTTTCCATCTGATGTTACAGTAATGCTATAAAATGAGTGGAGTTAACTTCTTTTGCTGCAGCTACACAAAAAATGTACACATTGCAATCCTCAGCTGTCTTTAAGAGGGAAAAACATGTCGTAGTGCTCGTGGATGAGATGAAATAATTTGTCAGCATGTCAGAGGGATGTTTTTAGCCATCATAACTTTACTCTAAGTACCAACACAGCTGTCTGTATTATGTGTTCAGGACACCTACCATACACTTTAAGAGACGCTGAGGCACTTTTCTCCATCTGCCCGCTGGATGCAGTGCAGGTGTATTCTCCCGTGTGATCCACCGTCACGTTCTCCACTGTGAGTGTGTTGGACAGCTCCAGAGAGTTCCATAGCTTCTTCTTGTGGGGTTGGGCGTTCACCGAGGTCTGACATGAGAGAGATCATTTGTGTTTAAAACAGAGAGTTTAGAACACATGGACACTAAAGAATAACTGTGAGAGAAAAGACCAAATGTTGGCTTTAGTCTACAAAGCTTATTTATTCTTGTGTGAGCAGACAGAACATCTAAAACACATCTAGTCACCTTTGTAATTTGATCTGATGCAGAGAAAAGCTAAAGGATTCCCTAAGGAAGTAAGGAGTATTTGGAATGACAACAGGAAATACGATACGCCACTTCTGGTTTCTCTGTCTGTCTTCAGAAATTCAGAAGGGCATTGACCATCACAGAGGAACAGCAGAAAAGCTGAGCACTGACCAGGGCCTGACCGGAGTGCGTCCAGTTGAATTCGATGCCCACGTTGAGCTCGGTTATGGCGGTGCAGCACAGAACCAGCCGCTCCCCCACAGACAGCTTCACTTGCGCGGGGGTCAGGGTGAGTTCATGGATCTTGTATCCTGCGGAAAAGGGAGGGAAGACATGGCAGTCAGTCGACAGCCTATTGTTCTCCTGAGACTTCAGACTCGGCTCTCCCTCGCTTGCTCAGTTACCCCACCAAATCCCTCCTTTACTCTACTATCAGTCCTTTTCTCTCATGCACACACACGCAATCAAAGTCCTGCATTTAGACAGAATATTTCCAATCACACACACATATATTTCTCCTACATATTTAACTTCTATTAATGTGATTTCTTTTTGCCATCTTACCAACAACAGCAACAATGTAGAGAGGGGACTTGAACGTCTCATTTCCAATCCGGGTCTGGCAGGACACGACACCGGCGTAGCTGATGAGATGACTGGGAACAGTGAAACCCGTCCTGGCGTCCCACAGAGAGTCTTTCCCATCTGAATGAAGCTCCTTATTTGGATACTTCTGACAGACATAGAAATTTACTGATTTTGAACATAGAATTAAAAAAAAAAAAAAAACATAAACACCAGCACTTTGTACACACGAGCCCCCTTATCTGGCTGTGTAAACAAGATAACATTACTGTGTTGACTTGAAGTAAAAAAAAAAAAAACAAAAAAACTCAGTAAAGTGATACGAAATTATCAGCATCGGGGAACTGCTGAGAATATATTTTTCATGTTTGCCTAAAAAGTACATATAATTGAAAGTCATTTGATCTCAGTTCCACTGGGTTAAAGGTACACTAAACTAGTTTTACACATCAAGGTTAGTTTCCCCTAGTTGCCAGAATAAAATGTTGCCATTGTAGGTTTCTGCAAACCACAGATATGTTACATGCGTATGATTTCCTACGTCTCATATCAACATTTCTAAAGCAGCATAGTTTAGATCACGTGTATATGAGCTAGGTTTCTCATCAGGACATTTCCAGCCATGTCTGTGGCAACAAAACTGCATATCTGAAACCCTAACTAAGTGTTTTTGGGCCTAAACATAATCACACCTTTGTCTGTCGTTGCAACATAAAATTGAAAACTGAAATGTAGAGAAATGTAAACATACATATCTGCTGCATATGAAACATACAAAAGTAACGTATTAGAGGTTTGCAGAAGGGTACAATTCTAAAATTTTTCTGGTGGTTGGGAGGTTACTTGTCATAAGGAGTACAGGTCTAACTTGAAAACTTGTGCTTTATAATCAGTGACTGTAGGGGAACTTCCTAAGATCTGAAAAACAACCCTATGATGTCATCATTGTTTTGGCTCAGGCTTGGGAATAGAGAAACAGAAAGCCTGTGTCACAAACTCTGGCACGAAGTTTGAAAAACATGGACATCAACCAGGTGTTGAGGGTCAAACATTAATGATGCTGTTAGTTGCATTTTAGGAAAAAATAGAGTCCTTTGTTTTTGGAGCTTGACCCATTATACGGACATAAAAATCATAATATTTCTGCCTCTTTTGCTTTGATTTTGACCAATCTTCAAAATAAGATGTGACATTACAGGTCTACTACTGCTTTGCCTTTCATCCTACAGAAGCTGCTCCAGCTCAAGATTTCACTAAAGAACGTGAAAAGAATAGAAGCAACTCTTCCTCACAGTGTGGAGTGTAACGTTGAGATCTTCCACCGAGCCTCGGCACGGTATCACCACCTGCTCTCCTTCACGGATGAACACCACTTCGTATTCTTTCTCAGACGGCACAAATGGCACCTTGTAATCTGAAATCAAATACACAGACATCAGAAATGTGTTGAGGTTAGGG
Organism: Epinephelus fuscoguttatus; assembly: GCF_011397635.1. Taxonomy (NCBI): domain Eukaryota; kingdom Metazoa; phylum Chordata; class Actinopteri; order Perciformes; family Serranidae; genus Epinephelus; species Epinephelus fuscoguttatus. The sequence continues at coordinate 40,849,365 of NC_064761.1, forward strand.
AGAACGTTTAAGTGAAATCAACACAACACTGATAGGGGTGAGGCAAGACTGGCTACATTAAAACTCCATAGTAGTAGTGTATCCTTTGTGACTAGGGCTGAAACAGCAGGAGTCCTTTAGTCGCCCCAACAACATGAGGTTTACTTTCCCTATAATTCACTTTGAATGATCCTGATTACTGTGAGAAAAACATTTCTAACCACACTGTGGTTACTTTTATACAGTGTAAAGGTTTAACTTTTTACAGTATTGTGGGTTTAAATGTTGACAGTGATACGATCTGCAGTAATATAACTCATGACAATCCAACCCTTTAACAACAATTTTACCAAATCAGATTTGCTAGACATCGGTATGTGAGCTCACATTGGGTTTGTGAACCACACTGTTATATAAAAGGATATTTTTGGACTGTCTTAGTGAAAGGCAAAAATAAACATAATAATCTTTCTGAATGACTTTTTCTAGTGTCCAGTGTGTATCACATCAGCCTGTCAAACCTCTACATGTTCATGAATCCCAAATGTAGTGCAGCAAAGACACAGAGTGAACAAGCGAGGACCGATTAAATTGAAGTCAAGGTCAATGGTGCATTCAAGTGCCCCTCGGACAGTTGTTCTTCCAACTTCAATGTGTTCATGAGCTTTAAGTTGTAATGAGGCGACAACATAGACGCTACAAAGAAGATACGTTTTCTGTAGCATCGTACTGAGTTCACTGAGATGCTGAATCAATGCATTAAGTTGAATATTTTATCTTTATTTATGTAAAATTATATATGAGGACGAGTAATGCATTGGAGATAAGTTTTGTGGAGCGGGCAGCACTAGCTGTCTAGTGTGCATGTGCTATAACAGAGTGTCACAGAAATACTGACATCATATTTTAACACACGAAAGGTCACAAAGACTCAATACATTTCCATGTATCAACTTTAAGGAACTGATACTGTGAAAAGAATTGTTTCCCCCATCACATTTCCTCCATACCCAGTGCCTATTTGCAACAAAGTTCTGTATGATATGACATCACAGCAAACAACTGCATTATCCTGCGATGACTCATCACTGCCGCTACACTCCAAAATGAAATTACAATGAGTTATACCGTGGACAAAGACATAGGCCGCTACTGAAGTCTTGCCATCTTCGACTTTCAGGTCTCTGTAGGAGCACTGGTACTGTCCAGTTTCATTGACAGTGGCATTGGAGATCCGCAGTGTTGTGCAGAAGAGTCCTGACCCACTGCAGTCACTGGTGGAGAAGCGAGTGCTTGTAGGAGGGGTCGTCCACCTCAGGTACTGCCGACCTCTGCCAGCCAAGAGACAAAGAATTCTCTCAGTATGTATGTTTGTGTATGTCTGGGTTGGTCGATGGATTGAACTCAGTGAGGTTTACATACCTGCATATTAGCTCCAGGTTGTCCGATTTGTTCATTCGGTGGATGCCATAGATGTTCAGCGTTGGTGGATCAGGCATAAACCTCAGTTCAATGGCTGAAGGAAACAACAAGTCAATCACAGCAAAGACAAACACATCAACAGTGATGACATCAGTCTGTACAGGCCCAACAATTACACAAAGGGGTCAAAAGTCTTCAACTACATGCACAATATGTTCATTAAAATGTTTTGGAAAATTAAATCAAGTCAGAAGCACAAAGTAGAAACTGAAAGTACAATACAAAAAAAGCAGGGCTGTTTTGTAACTGGCTCTCGGGCCACTCAGGGCCATTATTCCTCCGCTGCAGAAAATGGCGGAGCTGTGTCAAAACAGGAAGCAGGGGAAGATGGGCCGGGTCTGGCTCAATAGCCTAGCACAGTGTGGCCTAGGTGGGGTTCCTGTTTCTGAGGATACAGCCTGCCCACCACCTCCCTGTGAGGCCCTAAAGCTCATATTGTACTGTATGGAAAAAACACGCTAGCCTGACCAAGCAGGCATCATAGAGGTGGCCGTAACTTAACTTCATGACTTCTAAGTTGACGTTATAAACCTTATTCTTAAGCAAATGTAAAGATTATGACTGGTGTAAAGTAGTTAATCACATTTCCTTCACTTTCTTGACATATCCAAGAACAGAAATTAACTGACACACACACACACAGCAATACTTTCTCATAGTTTTCATATTTCAAATTTATCTGGTAGTATTCAGCAAGCCCATATATGTGTGTCCTCACAGTCACAGCTGAGGACAACATTAAATTGATAGAAGCATAATATTAATCTAGTAAAATATATTATTTGCGCTCTTAAAAAAACTTAAGTTAGTTATTTAACTGAAATCAACAGTTAAGACAGAAAACTTTAAGTGATTTATTCTCTTACCAGCAACACAGCTGATTTTCAGAATAACACCAAGCAGTGGAATGACGGACGCTGCCTGAGCCATCATCCGACAGAGGACATGGACAGAGTCTTCATCAACATCCAATTTAAAGAAGCTTCACTGCAGTAATAGTAGTCCTACACGCTCCTCAGTGCTAATCCATTGACTTCTGCTGTGTTATATTCCACTCCAGAGAAAGTTTTCGGCTCCACAAAGTCATGAACACCAGCAGCGGCAGACCGACAGTGGACGGTGGTGAGCGGTGCGTAAAGTGCGGCGGTGTGTCCCCATGGAGCTGGAGCTGCTGCTGAGGATGGAGAGAGACAGGCGCTTCAGCTGAGCAGCCTGCGGGGGAGGAGCGTGTCTCTCTCACTGTAACTACACATAGACAGGCTCCTGGACCTGCTGCTGGCTTTTATAAAGGACAAACTCTTAACTGAGACCAGAGTTTTACTTTTAATGTTCAATATAAGTGAGCAGCACAGTTCTTAATCTCACTTTTATGGCGCCGTAATAATTCTAGTTTACACATTAGCCGTTACACTACCTCTGATTCAAAGTTCCAGTGTGTAAATTTTTGGGGCAGAAATTGCATATACGACTCATAATTATGTTTTCATTAGTTTTATATCACCTAATACTGACAATTGTCGCGTTTTCCATTACCTTAGAAGGAGCTATGTAGGAAACGGGTCGTCTTTGGAGTCCGCCATGTTGTTTCTACAGTAGCCCAGAAGGAACAAATCAAACACTGGCTCAAGGTAGGGCAAAGGAAGGCAACCCATGGCTCGGGAGTCTAGTACACTTTTATGTAGTATACCATGTGCACTATGTACTCATTGGCGTAGTGTGTGAATTTTGACAGGGCAGTGTTGTCTCAAACCAAACACGGCCGTTGTGCACTCACCGGAAATGACGACAGCAAATTAGCTAGTTAGCAAACTAGCATTAGCATTCGTTATCGTTCGCGTTACCAAATCATTACAGACTGCTAAATTAACCCAATAAACATACTGCTGGCTTAAACCCGACAACAGTATAGGGGTGCTTAGTGCAAAAAACACACGTATTTGTACAATGCAGCAACATTCACGGTCACACAGTCCTCGGCCACCATTTCCAGTTTGAAAAGTGGTCCCTCCCCTTCCGCTACGCAGCCAAGATGGCGACCATTTAGGATGAGAAGTGTCCATAGTTCCACACTCAACTTCTTGACTGTTTTAAGTGCACCATGTGGGTACTCATAGTGCACTGCATTTTTCCATACTTCTCAGTGTGAACGCACTTATGCGCTCAAAATATTAACTGTGATGCTGCGTTCCAGGCAACCTGTAACTCGTGTTTTTACAACCTTCTACCCGTGAAAGTGCACTGGAACGGCAGTCAAACCCGTAACTTACCACCCGTGAACTCGTACCAGATCGATGTACTCCCAGTTATGCTTTCTGACGTTACATAGCCCTCATTACCTTACTCCTCTAAACAACAATGGCAGCCCCATGGATGCGGTGTTGATGCAGGTGATACACGGTGAGAAATAGACATAAAATAACCCTAATGTTAACGCATTATTGGCAGCCGCTCTAACAGCTGGTTTCCAGTGCACGAATAAATCAATACAAAATACGTTTCCAAACACACAGATAACGTAAAATAAAAAGTATAGTAGCATCTGTGACCTTATGCGCCGTTTCTCCTCCTCCGTTTCACTCAAATGAGCAAGGAACCGGCACCTTTGGTGACAGAAGTGATCATAAACAAACATAAACCCCGCACAGTCCGCCATGTTGCTTTGAGAGTTTGGCGTGACTTGCCTGGAATGCTATGAAGTCGTGAGTCGTGACTTGAAGTGGTGACTTAGGACATCACATTTTGGGTTTACTTGAGCTTCAAATAAACTTGATTCTACTTAAAGGACAACTTTGGTATTTTTCAACCTGGGCCCTATTTCCGCATGCGTATGTATGCGTATGATTCATGGGTACAACTCGTTCTAAAATTGGTTCAGTATTGAGGGAGGCGGATGCAACCGGAGCCGCAAAACAAGCTAAAACGGTAATGGGGGCAAATACGTCCCTTATAAGTTTGCGCATTAAAAGTGCTTTTTTTTTCGCCACTGACCGGTTCAGATCGCCAGTGCTATGAGTGCTATGAGTGGAGTCAGCTGTCAGTCAGTGTTGGAGCAGAGAGGGGGAGGGCTGCCCTGCTGGGTACTGTAAGTGAGTATGTGTGTTACTAATCAAGATGTTGATTATTACCATTATTACCATAAGCGATTGTTGCTACATCTGAAAATATTCTTTTCAGTGAAAAGTTCATATGTAGAAAATAACATTCATTCTGTTGCTTTCATCTTTTCACCGTGCAGGAATGCCTCCTTCTGGTAAAGCATATATCTCGACATTTTTCAGTTTTATTGCCCAGTATAAAACACTTGTTAGAGAAGTCATCGAAAGAAACGATACTTTGAAAAAGAAATTCAGACACTTACAATGCTTATTACATTTTTAACTGGGTATTGAGCAAACTGTAATTTATTACATTTCAAAAGTAACCCTCCTAACACTGACCGCTAGATGCAACTATATCCGACACACTGGACCTTTAAGGTGTGTTTGTGTCCCAGTTCACAAATGGAAAATTTCACTGACACAACTGTAACTCTGTGTAACAACAGACTATGACGTGGTCATATTTAGTAGCTTGAACTCTTCTTACTGTTCTTACAGGTACAAATAAAGAAATGGATCCAGTTTTATCACCTGCCCAAAGATGTCAAAGTTTGTTAAAGTCTGAAAGGTGAGCTCAAACAGTCAGATAAACATGCCAAGAGAGCAGGTAGCACCATTTCACCTGCTCTCTGATGATGATGAGGAGGTTTGTGTTTTGCTGGCATGGATTCAGGAGGGTGTAGGGAGACGATGGGGTTGTATGTTATGTGCTATATCCACGTTTCCTGGCCTGGTCACTTCTACAGGGACTCTCTGCCCACTAAACCGCCCACCCTCCTCCTAAGCAGCACTTCCTGGAGGGCACTCCAACTGTAGCCCACCTCTGGAAAAGCTGGAAACAGAGAACATTTTCCATTTTTCTATTTGCTCTTGTTTTCCACATTCAGCATGAGGTGATTGCTTTGAACTCTGGCCCGCTCGGAGACAAAGAGAAACATAAAAGATGATTTTTAACGAATGTGAGGGGAAAAACAAGAGGAGGAAATGTTTGTGAGACACATTACTTTATATTTAGGTCTTAATATGATATCTACTCAGTATCTGTAGCACACTTTAAATGAAAGGTTTTGTGCTTTCTTTCTGGTAATAAACAAAGCATAAAGACTGCTAAGTTCTTTTTATTTTTAGGGGAAGTTGTTCTCTGTAGATCTGAATTCAAAAACAGTGTTTACATCATGAGAACAGCTCCTATTCAAATGTCTTCCCAAGTAAAAAAAAAAAAAAAAAGTGAATTGCCTTGGCACTGTTTGTGTTTATGCTCTGAGATCACAAGAGGGATTTCAAAGGTCAGTGTCCCACAATTCAGTACAGAGAGAAGAATGGACACGGAGCGTACATGCACCGAGAGAGAGGCTGGGAGGGGGCGAGTGTTTGGGTATCCACTCTGCATTGTTGTGATTGATGCAGAAAAGAGGGCACAGGGAGAGAATTTTACACAACTTAAGTGAAACATGAGAGAGAGCATGCAGCATTAACACAACTAATGTAGGATCTGAAGGAAAAATATAGGCTATGAAAGAAATGTGGGATCAGATAACCTCATTGATACCCAGGGGGAAAGATCACCCATGCACTACAACACAGACTGACAACACATCACACAAATTACAATACAAGAGGGCATTAATATCACAGTAACCTGCCTGGTCACTAAATAAAAAACAGCGCAGCGATGGGTTGGGTCTGGGCATTTTTAGGCAATTCTGAGCAACAAGCAGAAGAATTGGAAAACATTTAGGAATTTAGCAACACAATCTGCCTTTTGCATCAGCTGAGGCTTGAACTTACAACCTCTGAGACTAAGAATCAATTTCTATCTCACTGAGCTAATTAGTCAGTGAGATCTCATGTGTAGCTTCACAAACTGACTAAGCCAGACGTGCAGGTTTAGCAGCCGTCCATGCATGGAAAAGCAGATTTCAAACCGCTGTAAAAAATTCAGTTATTGAAACAAAAATCTGAAAATACACACCAGATGTTGGTAATTTGTTTGTAACAATGATTGATTTGCTCCATAAGTGAAAAACTGATGTTTAAAATTGCCATTTTTACATTGACTCCAATTGTTCACATTAGAGCAAAATTCAAAATGCTGTCAAAAATTCAGTCTTTGAGATAAAATTCTGAAATTTGCCACACATCATCTACCATGACTCTAGAATTTTGTCTTTTTTTCATGAACATTGAAGATTTATTTAGCAAGAATTTGCATGTATATGTTTACAGTACTGTTTACAGTCAAACATTTTGATGCACTGTAGGCTCAATTTTTGATAAATCAAAAATCTGAGAAACATAGTTTGTGTAGGACAGTCTGAAGATGCTCTGTAGCAAGTTTGGTGTCAATTGAGCAAAAATTGTGGGAGGAGATAGGTTTAAGAAGTTTTACAGTTTTTGAAAAAAAAAACATATTTTTTAATAGGTTTAAATGTACAAAAGTTTCTTCAGTATTGGGGCTACAGTTTGATGAAAGTTGTGAAGTTGTAGCACGTATGGTTGATTTGTTATAAATTTTCAAAGTTTTGAATTTTAGACGCTTGCTGTAGCGCCACCATCAGGACTATTGGCTTGAGTTTACAGCTGAGGATATCTGGCATGAGACTGGACCTTTGTGCAAAGTTTGGTGAGTTTTCACCCATGGGAAGTATGATTTCCTCGGAAGAAGAAAGAAGAAAGAAGAAGAAGATCTAGGATTACAATAGTGTCCTGGCAGCTTAGCTGCCCAGACCCTAATTAATAAATGAAAAGCAGACCATAAGCGCTGCATCTAAAACCGGGAATAATAAAGCAGTCAAATAAAATGTCAAAAAAAAACAAAAAAAAGGACAGGGTGAGGAGCTCGGAGATCTGGAGGGAGCTCCAAGAGGAGCCGCTGCTCCTTCATGTCAAAAGTTGTCAGTGGAGGTGGTTCAGGCATCTGATCAGGATCCTACTGGGCCCCGGGGCAGACTCAGGACATGCTGGAGGGATTACACATCTCGTCTGGCCTGAGAATGCCTCGGGATCCCCCAGGAGGAGCTGGAAAGTGTTGCTGGGGAGAGGGACGTCTGGAAGACTTTGCTCAGCCTGCTGCCCCAGCGACCCGGCTCTGGATAAGCAGTCGAGGACAGTTTAAGGATTTCTTATCAAGTGTTCAAGAAACAGAATAAAGAAATAGTCTGGCACACTTTGTTTTTTCATTGGGATTACACAAATAAGATAATGCCTAACTTGTTAATTAGCGAGCTGTGGAGGGACAAGTAAGTCAAGGTCAAGGTCCGCTTTATTATTCCCAAGGGGCAAATTGTGGTACAGCCAGCGGCAATCACATCTAAAATACAATAGACAGAAAAAACAAGAACTACAGATACGATATGATAGATAATAGACACAATAATAGACAAAACACAAGTCACTCATTGAGGACGTTGATGGCAGCAGTAACAAAAGAGTTCTTAAGTCTGTTTGTCCTGCACTGAGGCAATCTGTATCTACGGCCAGACGGGAGCACCTTAAATTCCACAGCCAGAGGGTGAGATGGCTCAGCAAGGATTGTTTGGGCCTTGCTTAAAACGGTCATTTAGAGTGGTACCCACTACCTTACGACACATTTTAACAATACTCAGAAGTCTGTTTTTGTGCTTAACACTAAGAAGTCCAAACCAGCTAATGAAGGTAAAAGTTAAAACAGATTCAATAAAACATGAGTAAAACATCCTCATAAAGGTACAATCAACGTTAAAAAGGCGAAGCTTGCGCAAGAAGTACAGATGCTGGTGTGCTTTGTTGCAAACAGAATCAATGTGCTGATCGAAAGACCGATTATCGTCAATGACAGTGCCCAGGTATTTATACTCATGTACACACTCTACTGTCTGATCAGTGATCACAACTGGTGAAAAAGCCGTGGGGTTCTTTCTGAAATCCACAATCATTACTTTAGTCTTGGACTAGATAAGATAAATTACACCAGTCAGAAAAGTTGCTAAGGACAGGGCCAAGTTCAGGCTGGTCATTATGCAAGGAAACAATCTCAAAATATGGCAAACTTCATACTGGCTTTGACAGGAATTTGTATAAAGAACAAATAACGGGGAGGAAAGAACACAACCCTGAGGTGCACCAGTGGAGGACAGAAGAGCATCAGATAAGACACCATTCACCCTGACCCGCTGACAGCAAAGTGTCAAAAAAATCCACCAGCCAACAAATCAGTCCAGGATTAATGTGCAAACTACTACTACTAAAGTAGGCACCTTTTGGAACCTGTGGACACGGCCATGCTCTCAGTCTTCCCCTGCTTTTGGCTTAAAGTAAGCTGCTGCAGTGAAGCCACCAGAGATTGTTCATAGTGTACAGATGGAGGCACTAAAAAATCTTGAGGTGGCACACAAAAACAAAAAGCCATTACTGAATTTCACAAATCTATCATGCTATGTGTGTAAGCTAAGTGTAGGCTACGGGCTTGTTGAAAACTGTGTGAAAATGAGAGTGAATTACTTAGGTACTAATATACTTTGGTTTCCTATTTTACAGTTCATGTTACTAATAATCTGATGTGCAAATAATACCACCACAGTTAACATTTTGAGCTCCACAAAAATCCTGTTTTCATGTGTTAAGTATCAGTACATGTTTGGTAATTCATTATTCTGGGCTGGTCGTCCTTTTCCTGAAAAAGATAAATATGCTGCTTTAATTTAATGGAGTGTATTGATTGTAAGGAACAAAATGTTTACTGGGAATAAGCCGTTAAGTTCACATTACTTTCGCGAAGGGGCCAGCAATTGTATCAAGGTGGCCGTGGCCCTCCAGGACTCCTGAAGGCATCAACAAATTGAGAAAAATGTACAGGAGGAGGAATGCCTGGATTTCGGGATACACCGGAGCCTTTGGTCAGAGGATCTCAGGTCTCCAGCTATGTGGGGACAACAGTTGTGAAATGTAAGCAGTGCAAAGCCATTTAATGTTTTGTAGACAAACAACGGGTTATTTAAACTCACAATGTCTGGTTTTCTGCAGTCAATCTCCGGGTTTTGTCAGCGGGAACTTGAAAACATGGAGGGCTTGCCAGATTACACACAAACTTCGGGATTAATTGCACACTCCGGTAAGGAACACAGTGGACAGAGGTACCAGTCTCCTTTATTCATCTGGGTTCAGATATTTTGTATATTTGTTTTTTTATGATATCCCATTGTGCCCGTGGAGCACCAGCTTAAAAACAATCTTCTGGGGGCCCTTATGGGGGTCCCACTCTTGGCACAGTAAAAAGAGGACACCGAGGACAGAGAAGGGAGGGAAGCAGGAAACAGTCCACACTTCCTCAGACAGGATACCGTGCTCCTCTAAGAGGCATCCTGGAATCTAATGCCTCAAAGGCTTTACCAAGTCTTTCACACAAACACACTTCTTTTCCTTTGACACATTACTGCATTGTGGAACACAGAGTAACAGACTGTGGGAGGAAAACTCACAAAAACTGAACACTGGTGAAGTGCAGAGGCCAAGAGGTCACTCAACATCAGGCTTGGTAACACTGTGATGAAGAACAAAGTGTGCACAAGATTCTGCTTTGAACAATCACACATAAAACACCACAGCTCCTTGCGTTCTACTTTTTCTCCACTGCATCTCAGAGGGAAATATTGTTCTTTGACTTTGCATTTATCTGTAAACTTACCTGTAGTTATGTTAACAAGATACTTTGCAGATAAAGACTTTATAGTTGAACTTATAAGGTGCAATACATTGCTTTGGATTTAACTACCCAAGAGTAGTAGTAAAGTTGAAAATAAGTCCACTTTTATCAATCACACCATTAAAATGCAGCTTTTGTGTTAATTCATCAGTATAATAATCAAACAATATGTCCATAATGTTATTGTTACTTGTGAAACTTAAAAGTATATTTTGCTAATAAAATATATTTAACTCCTTCTTAAAGGTCCAGTCTGTAGGCTTTAGGGGGATATATTGGCAGAAATTGAATTTATTACAATAAGGATGTTTTCTTTTGTGTATAATCACCTGAAAATAAGAATTGCTGTGTTTTGTTTGTATTTTTTTAACTTTAAAATGAGCTGTTTCTATTTACATAAGGAGCGGGTCCTCGTCCATGGACATCACCATGTTGCACCGCCATGTTTCTACATTAGCCCAAAACAGACAGACCAGACAAGCACATCAGAAAAAAAAATTAATATGAAACTATTTTATTTTATTTTTTATCGGTTTAAATCACCTTAAAGTGACTTTCCAGTATGTCACTACGTTGTTACACGTTAAGAGATCTAATTTACGGGTGCCATAAGCATCAGCTGTTCTGTTCATTCATTGAGTCCACAAGTATCTCTTGCTTTTATTACTAACATTCAGCACAACTTGTTATCCAGAGACCATCAAGCAGAGTTAGGTAGCTTAATCACATTGATGACTGCCTCAGTATCTGTCTCCCTGATGCCATGACCACGGTCAAAAAAATGTGTGCCTCTGCAGGCATGCAACACCTGGCTGCGTTTCCCTGTCCATCCAAATGAGGCCCTGTTTGTAGGTGACTGCCAGGCAGTGTTTACAAGTGGTAATACAAGAAAACAAAAACAAAAGCAAACACAAGGAAAACTGGCTCTTACACACCTGGTCTGTTTGTTTTGGAGAGGAAGAAATCTCTGGGGATAATTTGGCTTCACACTGAAGGAATTTTAATTAGGAGAAGTTTCAGCTGGTTACAATCTCCAATTTCACCACTAGATGCCACTAAATCTCCCTAAATCTTACACACTGTTCCTTTAAGTAATATCTCAAAGGAAGATCTTTTAATGTAGCTACTTGAGTATTAGTAGTAGTATCGGTCACTACCTGGAGCTCGCATAAACGGAGCCTGGGTTTGTTGAAGGTGGCAGTGCTGTTTAGGCTGAAAAAGCCTGTGAGTTTATCTTCTCTATCTCCTTTAACTTTATCTTATATTGGAGTTATGCTATGTAGCGTGTGAAATAGAGTATGGTGAATGTGCTGGGAAAGGTAGTATCGGCACTGTCTCTACCTGGAGCTCGCATGAACGGAGCCTGGGTTTGTTGAAGGTGGCAGTGCTGTTTGGGCTGAGAATGCCATGTGTAAGTAAGGTAAAGGAGGTTGTTGGGTTGGTGCGGGGAGCAGTGAGAGCTGGCATTAGGGGAGTGTCTCTGGGATGCCAGAGATCACTGTCATGGGACCAACTAGAAGAAACACTGGTGAAAGGAGGTTCCCACCTGATGACCCCAAAAACATGTTAGGCATCACTGCTCACTGGTCTGTATAGTTAAGCCTTGCCATAATAGCTTATCATAGGGCTTAGGAGGTTATTCACTGAGTGCTGATCCTTTCTCTAGAGCACAAACTTCTTGTGTTTATTTGAACTGCTTTGTGGTAGTGTTACTTTAATATCAATAATGAAGCCTTATTAGAGCTGAAATTATTAGCCGACAGATAAATTGGATAGTTGATTGACCAAAAAATGAACCAGCAGCTTCACTAATAATCAAATAACTGTTGAAGTCATTTATTAAACTTACTCCAGCATCTTAAATGCGAATATTTGCTGCTTGTTTTTTTTCTTCTTCATGATATTAGACTAAATAGCCGATGTTTTGTTTTTTTCTTAGTTGGACAAAACAAACAGTTTAATTATGTAAACTTGGGCTTTAAGGAAATTTCATTGACTAATCATTAGCTGCAGCCACAATATAAATACTTATTCCACTACTGCATTAAACTTTGTATGTAAAAAGTCAAACTGACAGTTATTACACTCAGTTTCAAGAGAAATAATTCATTAAAAGCATTATCCCGCTCTGTAGAAATGTACTGCATCTGGCTGGATGGTCCATGCTCTCAGGTTGACTCCACTTGTGACTGTGTGTGTTCACATCACAGACTGGTTCAGATTGAGGTGCTGCCACCTGCTGTATCATTTTACACACTGTTTTCTAAAAGTCTGAATACAAACTAAAAGCTCTTTCAATGGACGCTGAGAATAACGTTTTTCACACAATTAATTTGTAAGTTATTAATTTTTTATGATGAAATTATTAACCGGCATTTCCTGCCATCACATTTCATCCGGAACTGTTGCCACCGTTTCCCGACGGTCTCTTTTCTGCGTCGCACAAAACATTGCACACAACCGGAAGATGAATTGGAGCTCAGTTAGCCTGAGCTTTACCGATGTTTTATGGTCTTTTCTGGCTTTTTGTTTCCTCGTAGCTTTCTGTGCTCATAAAGTCTCACTACACCTGCCGATAAAACATGAAACATGGCGACTTTACGTTTTATTTCAGGATCTTATTCGCTACGGAAAAACCAAACACAGCCTCAAACGAGACGACTGGCTCCGTTCGTTTGACGTCCCAAAAAGGTAAAATGTCATCTAGGAAGCAACTTTGCAAACATGAAAAAAAGTAATACAATGCGTTTATAACTTCTTTGTGTTATTTAATACACTTGTGATATATTCAAGTAGCGTTTAGGAGTTTCTTTCATTGTTTACGTCGTAACATCTCAAAACTTTAGTTACAAATTTAGTTGCACAAAGACAACAATCTGAAATTGAGCCTTGTTTCCTTCTCTCAGGTGGTTCTGGCACTTCTATGCCATCTCTGTTGGCTGGAATAGTCTTCTCCTGGCCTTCTACCTGAACTTCATATTTCAGCATCAGTCATACCCATCATGGCTCACTGGAATATTAGACATCTTGACAGGTGTTCAAAGCACCAACAGTCAAGGTAGGCTCTTTTCAAAGCTTGTGTGTTTCCCTGTTTGTTTCACACACACTTGTATTCATACTGTCTGCAGTCCCACAGCTGTCTACTCTGCTGGTGCAGCTGCTGCTCTGCGTCCACTCCCTCAGGAGGCTGCTAGAGTGCCTGTGTGTCAGTGTCTTCTCTGATGGAGCCATACATGTGGTGCAATATGTGTTCGGTGTCTGCTATTACATCGTACTGGGGTTGACGGTGCTCTGCTCGGATCGCTTGGGAAAAGGTTGAACTGAAATCAGTCCTCTTCACATCTGTTCTTCACTGGTTCTGCTATGTGGTATTGATGTTTATGCTGTTCCTTCTAGGGACTGGACCCCTCCTCTCTCAGCTGGACTGGTGTCATGTGGTTGGAGTGGCACTTTTTATTGGGGCCTCGCTGATGCAGCATCAGTGCATGGTCCTGCTGGCCAGGCTTCGCACTGGGAAGTCAGGTAAGCTTGTGCAGCTGTGTTTGCTTAACACTTGAGTTTCTGGGTGTTTTACGACACATAATGTTGACTTAAATAGTTCTGACCACTTCCTAGTGTATTATAATTATTTCAAACAGGAGAGACTTGCTCTGAGAGAAAAGAATATTTATTTACATGTGTACATACGTATGAGACGTGTATAAAACATGTGGCAATCAGACCCCATTATGATGTCATCTATTCCATGAGGGTGGTAAAAACCCTAGTCCCTACTCTTTAGAGTAGTAGTTTAGGGAACACCCCCTACGGAGTCTAGATACTGGTGGTAATTGGATAAAGAAGGAGCTGAGGATCTGGATTTGAAGAGTAGTGGGCTTTTCATGAGCTTGGATAAGGTGACTGGAGGTGAATGGGGTGGAGGCAGGTGTGGAAATTCCGGATAAAATGACAGCTGACAGGAGCAGAGAGGAGAATGGATTTAAAGTTTGGTAGCACCATGAATGGCTGAAGGTTACAGTGGCAAAATTTGATAGGCTAGTGAGGAGAAGGACGCCCACAGTCAATTGATTGGAGGAAGCAGTGGGAGTGGTGGGATAGAGAGAGAATTGTGAATGAATATAGCACAAAGAAAGTCTTTCCGATTGAACTGACATACTGAAGAAGAGGAAATCCATCACATTAAACATCATATTTGCATATTGTCAAAAATGGCTTGTTGTTGCAGGAAAAATTCTTTAAGGGCACTGATTTTAAAAAATCACAGCGTTAAAGCAATTTCTGACAAAAACTCGAGGCATACATAGTGTTCAACGTTAGATATAAGCTTAGTCATGGATCAATAAAGCAATCATATTGTCTGGGAAATTTATCTGGCTCTTTTAATGCTAAATGCTCAACTATGTTCACCAGCTAGTCGCTAACTGTGTATGTCTAATGTTTGGTGCTGAGCAGAAAGCATACAGTGGGTTTATTAAAGCGTTTTGTTGCTGACAACAGCTCTCTGCCGCTGCCGGAAATAAGGTTGTATAGAGTGACTTTTGGGCCAAAAAAAACCCAAAACAGTTACCTATAAGAGGCCAGAGAGCTCTGTAGAGCTGAAGGGACCTGCAGATTTGGTGATGATACATTGTGGATTCATCACAACCAGCAGCACCTTTCCCACCTTTCACCTTTCTCCTAATAATAGCATAATAATAAACTTTATTTTCATGGTACCTTCGAAAACACTGTTAAAAAATGCTTCACAGTACAACAGAACATATTTAAAAACAGAGGATATGAAATGAATTCGGAGCCAAACTTGAGGTACATAGCAAAAACATTAAATTTTTTAAAACAAAAGTGAAATCACTGAAAAGCAGTTTTTAAAAGATGAGAAAGAGTTCACAGCCCTGATATTCTCAGGCAGGTCACTCCAAAGTCTCAGAGCTCTGACTGCAAAGGCTCCATCACATTCATAGATTAATCTGAACCTGTGATCCATATAAACATGCTGACTTGTGAAGCTTCAACTTAACACAGATACATAATAACCATGTGAACAGTAACATAAACCACTGCTCTACTAGTTAACTGGGGACTGATGTATTTTTCTGTTTGTCGTATTCTGTGGTGTCTTTCAGGAACAGTGGAGACGCTGGCTCACAGGATGCCAGAGGGAGGCTGGTTCGAGCTGGTGTCATGCCCACATTATTTTGCCGAGCTGCTGATCTATGTCTCACTGAGCTTAGCTTTCGGAGGCTTGTCCTTTACCTGGTGGCTGGTTGTCCTTTACGTGCTCTTCAACCAGGCACTGGCAGCACAGCTTTGTCATGAACTTTATATCAGCAAATATGAGTCATACCCAAAGCAAAGAAAAGCTTTTATACCTTTTGTGCTTTGAGTGGTTTTATTTGTGTCTTCAGTTTTGCATTCCTTACTGGGAACTATAAAGCACGAGGAAATGTATGAGATGTCTGAGGATCTGAATGTGTGGGAGTAAAACACAGTTGATTGACAACGTACTCTCAACTAAGTGAAGCTGCTTAATAGCCAAGAAGACAACACTGACTGTTGTTGACAGCTCCCAGGTGTGAATGAGATGAATGGCAGTGCTGCAGAAACAGTCTTCTGCAGAAAAAGTCTCTCCAGGTGAGAGGTGAGCTGTGTCCTCGAGACTGATGTGAAGAAACGAGGAGTGTCACCACAAATCACTTGTTCATTACAAGACCTTGTTTTTGTTATAATAAGGTATATTCATGTAATAATAAAATGTGTTCTCTGTAATGCGACACAACTTCATCTCCTTGTAATTCATAAGATAAGTTGTTAAAGAAGTTTTAAAGATTTTTTTTCACAAAACAAAAAGTTATTTTTAAAACATGGAATCAGACAAATTGAGGCTTTGACTGAATATTTTCTTGTTATAGCAACATGTAAAATGTTATTTTATTTGTATAGCATTTATCTGAACAAGGTTACAACATGCTTCACAAAGTGCATGAAAAAACAACAAAAACAATACAATATTTAAAAAAAAATGTTAAGGGCTAAGAAAAATTGTGTGTACAGAGGCAAAAATAGAACAAAACGAAATAAAACACAGAAGTTAGAAATCAAAAAGTACAAATCAGGCATTAGAAGGCAAAGTTTTCCTATAAAAATATGTTTTAAGCAATGATTTTAAAAACAGGTAATGTGCTCCCTACCCTAATCTCCTCAAGCAGAGAATACCAGAGCCTCAGAGTCTTGATGGAAGAAGCCAGGTCACCTTTAGTTATCAACCTCAATCTGGGGAGGACTAGTGAGAGTAGGCTTGAGGATCTTGGGTCACGACTTGGAGGAGAGACAGTCAGAAGCTCAGCTATATAACTGAGGGGTGAACGAAGTTGAGCCTTAAACCTTATTTAAAAGAATCTTAAAATCAAACCAGAAGTTAACAGGCAACCAGTGGAGGGAGGCGATAATTTGGGTGAAATGTGACCTAAAATTTGTCCTAATTAAATTACTAGCTTCAGCATTCTGCACTAGCTCAAGCTGAGCTACTGAAGATTTACTGTGGCATGTAATCAGTGTGTTACAGTAGTCAAGGCGTGAGAATACAAAAGCATCAACAAACTTTTCTAGGAAAAAAAATGGAAGTAAGTGGGTATGTAACAATAAAGAAACATGAGAACATTGTGACAAATTATTTTAGCATAAAAAATAAGCGATTTTCGTTATTTTCAAAGATCTCAATATGAGAAACAGCTTTTTCTCCTCATGGTGGCATTAATATTATCCTGCTGTTGTACATGTGTTTTTTAATGCTTTTGATTTTGAGGTACGACATGAAATCAGTTCTGTTGTAATTAAATACAACAGTTACACCAAATAAAAAAAGGAAAACTGCATGTTTCGTGTTTGATTATTTTCTGTATACATATTTATTGTAATTATTTAGTGTGTATTTGGAGTTCTATGCTAGGATTTGGGGAATCCACAAGATAGGGATGTAACTGATTGATTGCAATTGAACCTTTGGTTAAAACAAAAAAAACCTTAATATTTTACAGAGCATATGCATTTTTGTATTTAAATATTTATTAGTAATTATTCTAATATTTATTTTTAAGTTTATTTACATATTTAAAGCTCATATCTTTCTATTTTGTGACTTGTAGTAACAATCAACCTATCATGATAACTGTTTTTTCCGTGTGTCTTTAAATCATTGAACTCAACTCCATCCCCATAAATTTATTACCGACAAGGACACTGTCCAATCACTGAGCCGTCCTGTGCGTACGTCACCTTAAAATATTACGTCACGGTGGCACGATCCAATCATATCTTTCCAAACGCGGCAGCAAGGTTCTAACTTCCGCCCTGAGTTGGCTCGGAACCATCTCTGGCTCGGTCGATGTGATCGTGACGTGTATTACCGAAGAGTTCCTCAAAATGAACAGCTAGGTGGCTAATATGAAGTTAGCCAGCGTGGTTGCCGATGATATTAAGTGATTGACGGAAGACAAAATAAAGCGCAAACTGTTATTGATTAGTATTTTTGGAAGCCATTATGCCTCTCACGGTCGGCGGAGGAGACCGACGGGCTGATAGAGTGTGCGTCTTGTTTCTGCTCGCCGCCGTGTTGTTGTTGTCGGTCGGAGTTGCTGCTGTTCCAGAGGAGAACAACCCTGTCCAGGAGCAACCTCAACAAGAGGTAAAAGCTTTCACTTCATTACAACCAATTAAACCTTGTTATCGTCCCCGGTAGGAAACCGTTTTTGACGCCGGTGCTTGCTAGCGCCTCCGAGCTAGCCAGCACATGCTAGCTGATGCACTCACCACATTGTGTTCCGGGTGCAGCTCAAGTGGGTAAAGTTAGTGATTCATTTTTAGATCCTGCCAGCAAAGCAAATGTTTAAAGGAAAGTTTAGACAAGGTGACAGACGTGGGAATATGTCCTGAGAGCGTTGTTATTGGCAGGCTAAAATACTTTTATCAGAAAAAGGTTTAAGGAAGACAAATGAGTGGATCCACTTATTTACACACATTGAGATAATAACAATTTAAAGCGGAGCTACTCCCATTTTCAAAATTCATACATGTTATTCTTGTGATCCAAGACAGTCCAAAAATGAAAATAAAAAATAATTAACATGAACAACTCTCCCAAATCCAAAAAACTAGAGTGCTAAGACTCAAATTTGTGATGCCACCGGACGTAACTAGTCTGGAGATGCTCCTTAAGGCTTAGACAATGATGGTGACAGATGCTACCGCTGACACTGAGAGCACCCAGGGCCATGTTTAAGTATATTGCCGCGTTCACACTATGGGCAACCGACTACAAGTCATTCTAAATGCAAACCGGTAACATGACGCCACAAACTGACGCCCAACACTTGTTGGCATGATGCACAACAAATGAAACTTGAGCAGGCCTCAACTTTTTTCAGAGCTTCAGTGGTTGGCTTTTTGTGCATTGCGGTGCACTCAAGGATGCAGTCGAGTACATTGACATGCACAGTTAAGTCAAGCTGTGGTGATGTCTTGACTAGACCATTTAATTTGACTACTGTCCTTGTCCCAGTATACAAGCACAGGAAGGGAATTGATTTATTGACTGCATATGTCTGACCCCTCTACAGTAGATAGCAATATGCCCCCTTTCTGCTTGTCAGTATTGGACTTTTTTCCAGTTGACCTATTACGCCACAGACCATATATTCAACAAACAAGTTAGCATCAGTTAGCTAGTGGCAAACGGGTACCATAGTGGACAAGTGATCGGCTCTATACATTTTGTCCTTCCCAATGCGGGCACACATCCCAACTCTGGATGTAGATTTCACCATTTTGTTACGGGCTTCTTCTGTTGCACATTTAATGCTTTCGACTTTAGGTCAAAGCTTGGGGTGGAAGATGTGGAGCATGCACAGAGCCAGCCAGTTTAGGTCCAATTGACTGTATGCATGCATTATACAGTAATTCAGCTCTCAATCACATTATCCGGATGTGTTGGTCTGACTTTGAGAAATTTGATTTAGGACAATTTCAGTCAGACTAACGCAGTTACGTGTATTTTAGAAGTCAGGTTTGAGTCGGACTGACACAATAAATTTGAGGTGTTCTGTGGCCAGTTGCAGACACACAAGCCTGTGACTATGCAGCTACCATAACGAGCACTTGAGCAACACTTCCACGGCGACTTAGCAATGATGTAGCTGATAGTAGTCTTGCTGTGTCACTCGTAGTGTGAACCCAGCACATGGGGACATTTTCTGTGAGACCATAAAATCAGGCTCCCTTTCATTGTCAATAGAGCATCTCTTGACTTTTGGTGCGTTCGTTTTGTACTCGGAGGTCGGAAATTCCCAGTTCCCAGTTGGAAGTTTAAACTTGAACGCACCCTGAGATTGGATTTCCAACTCGGAAACTCGGAGGAACTGCATCAACCCCGACTTATGAATTCAGGATGGCTGCCGGTCACATACGTAGTGAGTAAACACTGCTAAAGAACTGTTTATAGCAGTTTTATCTTATTTGTTTTACATTAGGTCAGCCTCATCTGCGGTGTTCATCAGTTGGAGTGCATGATGGTTTTGAAGCTGTCTATATTCCGAAAGTGCAAGGGCAACAAAGGCTTTCTTGCGGGCGTCCATGTTTTTTTCCGACTTGTCCACCGTGGTCAACTAGAATGCGAAAACTGTTGTCAGCTCGGAGGTGACGTCATTCCCACTTCCGACTTCCGACCTCCGAGTACAAAATGAACACAGCATTTATACCCTACGATGTCACAACTTTGAGACCTACTTATGTGGTTTCTGGCTTTGAGAGAGTGTAGCTTATCTTCACAAATATTGACTACACTTTCCAAGGCCATGGAAATAACATACTGGAATTATGAATTTGGTTGTTGTTCCCCTTTAACAAAGACCTCGAATTGATATCATTGATGAAAACTGTTCAAAAAGGCTGACCCATGTGTCAACTAATGTTATAAGGCCTGATTTTGTATAGCAGTAATATACTTACGTGAGGGTATATCCTCTGATTTGAAATAATCTTCCTTTTTACCAAGTGCATAATAATTAAGGGTTCTAATGCAGCTATTCACATTCAACTTAGACCAGTCGTTGGTATTAACTCAATAAAACTGGGCAGATAAAGAAATCATAACATCCCTATCAACGAAAAGACTTATGTGCAATAAAGTGGTGTGACACAGGAAAAGAATTGAACATTTTAACTGAAATGTATCTAATACTTGCTGCAGAAGCCTTTGTTTGCTACGACAGCATCAAGACACTTCCTGTACGAGGAAACTAATCTCTCAAACGTGGGACTTTGGTTCATTCCTCCACACAGACAGTCTTTAAATCTTAAAGACCGAAGTGGACCTGCTGGTGAATCTTCATCTTCATTTCCTTTCACAACTGCTCTTTCGGGTTTGAGTTGGTGATCGACAGGTCCGTTCACACACCTTTATTTTCTTCCTCTGCAACCAATTGACAGTGTCCTTTGCAGTTTGCTTTGGATTGTTGACTCGCTGGCATATCCACCCACGTCTCATCCTCATCATCCTGGTGGATTACAACATATTTTTGTCAAGAATTTCCCGATACATGGCTCTGTTTATCTTTCCATCAGTAATTTGCATTCTGCCAGTACCATGAGAAGAAAAACAACTCGTACCATGATGTTTCCACCTCCAAACTTCCTGTAGGGGTGGTATTCTCAGGGTAAAGCCATTTCCCCTCCAAACATGGCAAGCTACTTCTTGCAGAGAAGTTTGATTTTCGTCCCGTCTGACCACACTGTGTTCACCCTGTAATTAGCAGACTTGTCCAAATGAGCTGCAACATGCCTTTTTTAGTAATAGAGTCTTCCGGAGTGACTGTGCACAGAGACCATTGTAGTGGAGTGTGTTCCCTTTTGTTTTCTCTGTGATGTCTTCTGGAGTTCTTTCCAAGTGGTCTTAGGCGTTAGTCTTCTCACTATTTTTCTGACTACCCAATGGGAAAACTTGCGAGCAGCTCCTGTGCGTGGTCGGTTGATGGTGGAGCAGTGTTCCTTCGACTTGCAGGTAAGGGCCCCAATAGTGCTCATGGGAACATTTAGGTGTTGAGAAATCTGTTGGTTACCAGTGCAGCTGATATGTTGCTCAACAGTGTTGTTGCAGAAGTCTTGGTGGGCTCTTTGCCTCCACTCATCATGAGGCATCAGTGGAATCAGCTGCTCAGCGCTTTCTCTGATGGTCCATTTGATACTTTTTTGCCCGTGTCATTCGACTTTATTGCACATAACCTTTTTATGGGTTGAAATGTTACATTTTCTCTATCTGTGCAGTTTAATTGAGTTAATACCAATGCCTGCTCCAAATTTCAAGTGATTAGCTACAATGGAAATACCTTAAAATTAGAAAAGTTGGCATATTGAATTCTTATTCCCCCCACTGTATGTATATATGTATTTATTTTTTGTTTATTCAAGAGATACGACCACAATATGAAGCTAGCAATGACAGACAGCTGTGTGTAACTGACTCTCACTGTGCTGCTCTCTTTTGCAGAAAGCCTCAAGTCCCCATCCAATAGGCCCTGTAGTCTCTGAGGATGACTCCAGCAAAGGAAACCTGGGTTTCATCCACGCCTTTGTGGCCTCCATCTCTGTCATCATCGTCTCTGAGTTGGGAGATAAGACATTTTTCATCGCAGCCATCATGGCCATGCGATACAACCGTCTCACCGTGCTGGCAGGTGCCATGCTCGCCCTGGGGCTCATGACCTGTCTGTCTGGTTAGTAGAAGTGGATGTTTTGGTTTTGCAAACTGTACTTTATGTGTCGATATCCCTCCATCTCTTGCTGAGTGATAATGACGTCATTGTTGTATCCCACCCCCAGTGCTGTTTGGCTACGCCACCACCATCATCCCTAGAATCTACACGTACTATGTGTCCACCGCGCTATTCGCCATCTTTGGTGTACGCATGCTGAGAGAGGGGCTGAGAATGAGTCCAGATGAAGGCCAGGAGGAGCTGGAGGAGGTCCAGGCAGAGATCAAGAAGAAGGATGAAGAGGTGAGCCGACTTGTTGCTTTAAGACCTAGGGAGACACTCTTATCCTTTGCAGATCAGGTAGTACACCTGCAGGTGACTTTAAGTCATTGTTATTAAGACATATATGATTTATATAAGCAGCCATATAAACACTTTCAACTGGTAGCAGATCGTCGATTAAGATATACCCGATTACGATATACCCAAGGAGAACTCTTTTTTTTTTACTCTGTTATACACACACAGGCCTGAAATACACACACGTGCACAAACAGGATCTATACATGCATGGTCAAGCACTGGGGCAGTTGGGGGTTTGATGTTGCTGCCCACACTAGTCGGTACCAGCATTACTGGTCAGTTAAACTTGCTATCAAGTTACCAAGAGGGAAATGGGAGGAGTTCAGATTGGGATGGGAGGTGCTCTTATCACCAACGGCTCTCCCTTCTCTCTCTGAGTGTCTCTCTGTGTCTCTTAAAGACACACACAAACACACAAGTGCTCTCACACTCAAACACACCTGTGTCAGCTTGATGTCCTCTCACTTGGCTGAACAAGAGAGGTGTTTAGACTTGTCATTTGTTGGGTGCACGGGAGTTCCTGAGAAGCCTGGATGAGTGTGTGTGTGTGTGTGTGTGTGTGTGTGTGTGTGTGTGTGTGTGTGTGTGTGTGTGTGTGCCAGGACTGCCAGGACTGCTCTGTCATGGTGTTGCAGGTAATCTAGTATTTGCACGTGCAAGGAGGTCGTACTGAAACGATGCATTTCCTGTGTCATTGTTAAAGTTTAAATGTGAAAAAGACTGAGTCCAAAGTTAATGTAATAACTGGTTTGGAGCGTTGAAGCCATTTTTATCAGCGGGCTGTCTGGGATTATGGGGCTTTTACTGTTTCAGTCACATCTCTTAGAGATCAAAGTGAAGTTTCCCAGAGAGATCTGCCTGAGGTCTCATGACTCGACTAACTGATCTGCTGTAATAAATGCTTCTAATTACCTGAGAATCCTATCTGTTATGGGTGGCCACGTCTCTGAACTTTGTTCTTATCTGAAACTGCACCATTAAGGCCCTGTGTCCATCGAAGCACTTTTTCCCAGCTAAAAATACGAAGTGCTACTCTGGCTGGAAGCACCTGAGAGCACTTTGGAGACGCTATGATATGGAATATCCACAGACGTATAAGTGTCGGCACAAGATAGAGTATTTGCTGAGGAGGGAGGGAAGGCTGAAGCATGTATGGAGAGCAGACGGACCCATGGGTTCATGAGAGGAAATGTATTTTAATATATGTAGCGTTACAGTCGAAATAATACGTCTGGACTGATGCTCGAATGCAATTTATTCCGTTTTGAAATAACTCATCGGCCAACCTAAGAGCTGAACAGAAATTGCACAAACAGAAGACAAAAACATTGTATTAAACTCGGCTCAGAAGTTACCTTTCGTCAATTTCCGTCTGAAACCTCTGTGTCTACAGTCCCTCCAAAATAAAAGCACATAAATACATCACAAATGCAAAGTTAACATGTCAACTGCTGAACATGGGGGTCATTTACAATATATATACAGTATATTAACATATATCTCCTCCTTTGTTGTTCTGTACTTGACCATGTAAGGTGTGATGGTTGGTATTCGTGGTATTTGTCCCCGTCTCCACTGAGATTGGACAGCTGAGTGAAAAGTGACAGTGACAAGTGCAGTGTTTTATCCACAGTTTAATATTTATAAATCTTGATGCTCAGGGAAAAAAGCACCAAACCAGCAGCGCTCAGTGTAGAGTAGATGCTGGTTTCAGTAGACGCTGCTGGTATTTATAGTACGGCAGAAATACACACTGTTCAAAGTCAAAGAATTTAAAAAAAATATCTGGATGTCAGGGAAAACGCTTTGGTGGACACGGCCTTAAAAGAGCAGCCACTGAAGCATTAACTTATCCTGCCATAGATGGAACCAAAGGTTTCCCAGATGATTAATAAAACCTCTAATCAACTCTAATCTACTGTCCCCTAAAGTAGGTGAATCCTGACGTTTGTCTTGTGGCAGGTGCTGTGTGTAAGAGAGTGAAAATACTGCCATGTTTCAATATGTAAACAGAGCACTACATCCTGTGTTTTAGTAAAAGCACGTTGTCTTCTGTCATCTGTGCAGCTCCAGCGCTCCAAGATGGTTAATGGGACTCCAGATGTGGAGGCGGGATCAGGGAACACCATCCCTCAGGGAAAGTGGCACAACTTTATCTCACCCATCTTCATCCAGGCCCTCACCCTCACCTTCCTGGCAGAGTGGGGGGACCGCTCGCAGCTGACCACAATTATTCTGGCTGCCCGCGAGGTTTGTAACACATTAACTCTGCGGCACATGCCTGTGTGTTTTGATGCTATTTATAGTCCGTCTTACAGTGTGTAGCGTGTCTGGATTTTCTCCTGGGTGGCCCGACAGCAGAACAAAAACAAACCTGTGGTTTTTTTAGCCACACCACAAAAAGCAAATGCTCCTCACTGCTGTGTTCATACAGTTAATTAAACATTTCAGGAAGGCAGTGTATCATTTTCTTTAACATTAACACGAAAGCCCCTTTTTTAAATTCCCAGGATCCATTTGGAGTTGCAGTGGGTGGTACACTTGGACACTGTATGTGTACAGGACTGGCTGTGATAGGGGGGAGAATGATCGCCCAGAAAATATCTGTCAGAACAGGTGAGACTGCTTTTTAAAGACACAAGATTTATTTTATCTGATTTAATGTTAGAGCTCATCCTTAATGTGCACTTTGCTGTGATTATATTTGTTGAAGTAGAGACTTTAAAACACAGTGGATTTCATTTTTGAAACATGTATAGACACAGTTTAGGTCTCAACACACAGATTAAGAATTTTTATGTTATTGAAGTTTTATGTTGTAAAATACAGAGTTGCAGTTACGTTTTCAAATAGTTCTGGTGTCAGTTTAACACTTTAAAGTCTTGTTTAACATTAAAGACTGATAATAGTAGCTGTTAGCACACTTGAGGAACATGCTTTGAGATATTATTTGAATTGTTATTTATCCAATTTTGATGCCTGAAATCTGGAGCGTCTGTTTCTCCAGTGCTGGCAGGCGTCTGTTTAAAGGTGCGGTATGCAATTCTTGAGAACGAATTGATTGAAGTAGCAACATGTCCACAGATAGAAGTTGGACAGTACTGCGTGTACAACAGATTTAATGACACAAAAATAAAAGAGAAGTGCAAATAAAGACGATATAACGACAGTTTTCACTGCTTTTGATGTATAGAGCAGCCATCTTGGATTTTGAGGTTGAGGTAGGTGAGATTCTTCAGACTTTCCGAGTCGGAAATCTGACTTCAGGGGTGTTCTTGTTGAAATTTTTGATTGGGAAATGGAATGCATCATCATTGGGGTCTTCAAATACAAACACTTTGGGTTGGTAGTCACACCAAACCATTGATCCAAATCATTGGTATTTAATTACCTGGGAATGACACTCAACAATAAACTGCCTTTTCAGAATCGCATACTGCACCTTTAATTAAACTTCAGACTAGAACTCATCTTTGTGGGTCATGTTCCAGTGTGCTGCTTGGTGGCCCTCATACTGCACCTCGACAGATTCAGATTTTAGGTTTTTATGATTCTGCATTAATGACTGTTACGCCCCATCCTTGCCCTGCCATGTGGGGCAAACAAAGCTCCACCACTGACTCAGAATAACCACAAAACACGTTTTAAAACAATCAGATCCATGGGATTTGTTGATAAAAATCCTACAAACAAGGCAATAAAATCCCAGGCTGAGAGGCAACAGGACCAGCGGTCCCCACACCGCAAGCCTCTCTCCTCTGCTGCTAGTACAGCCCTGAAACACCACCTTCCCTTGCCAGGTGCAGTGCACTTCGTTAAGCAATGCAGCACACCTGGGCAGGTCTGCAGTGGAGGGAAAAGGGACAGCAGCACAGAAACAATACATACCAGCAACATGCTTTCAGGCTCTCAGTTTCCTGGAGCGAGTTGTTATCCATCCGTTAATGTTTGCATAACTCGTCCTGGTCAGTGTGTAAACAAAGCGACCAAAGCAGTTCAAACATTATTTCACCTCTGAGAGCACCAAGACCAGCTGTGAGATCTCTGCAGCAGTTTGGTTTATGAGTGCTAATGACAGATTGTCCACGGAGACACATAAAGTATAACTTGATCCTGGAAAGTAATTCAGAGAAAGATGTAACACATTAGTGGTCTGTACACATTGTTTGTCTTGTAATGCATCCCATAATCATTTTTTGTTTGTTTTGCTTCCACAGTTACAATCATCGGAGGGATTGTTTTTCTGGCGTTCGCCTTCTCTGCCCTGTTCATCAAACCAGACGCTGGATTTTAATTGGACGAAAGACTTTCAGGTTTTCTCTGTACATACGTGTAAAATTTGGTTAAGTTGCTGTAGAGAGACTGTAGTTTTGACTCTGTATGTGTCCAGCAGACAGTGTGACGGGCTGAACAGAGAATTCCTGTCCTCTCCTAGCTAGCCTCTGTTCCACTCTGTAACTCAGTGGGTTTTCTCCTGGAGGTTTGAACTCTTACACATTATTTTGTTACCTTTTAAATAATATTTAGTCGATGTTATATCTTTATCAAGTACAGATAGTAAGATACATGTTGAACTTAAAAACACAAAGCCCTGGAAACTTGACATTCAAGAGCCTCAGTGAGAGGAAAACATTCAGCTACAGAGGCTAGCTCGGAGTGGGGGGGCAGGGCAGAAGCGCTCTGTAAGAGCTGGATTCTCATCACAAGGTGTGTGAGAGAAAGAAGACTGGTCTGTTACTGATTGCTGCCCTCCAACCCTCCGACCCATCTCTAAAAGGCTCTGTGGCCCCGAAACAGAGACTGACATGCAGTACTTCTTCACACTCAGCCTTCAGTAAGACACTGAGTCCATTTAAATATCTTTCCCTTTTTTTTGTTTTTAAATGTTGAATGTTTTTTGTTTATTTGACATGAGCCTGGCTGCTGTCAGGTGGCTGCTGACGGATTCTAACTGCGGCCAAGCTGCCAGTTTGCTCTCACTATATAAGAGTTGGCTTGTGATGCTTGGTTGTTTGTTCCATCTTCCTCTCTGGGTGACATCTTCTGCCACAATGCATTAAAATCAGCGAGAAGAAGCAGCGAGCCTACTATATGTAAGATTTTAATTTCCCAGTGTGAGGAACAACACTGAAAACAGACCCAGCAGCACATAATTAAAGGAACAGTACACCTCCACATGATCAGTTGTATATCAGTTACTCAGCCTATGTTATGTTGGATTCATGATGAAAACTTTTTTCTTGCCTCCAGAGAACGAAGAATCCAAAAACCTTTTTTTGATGAATTAAAGTCTTGTGCAGTATGATCCGAGTCTAATTGATCCAGTGGTATGCTCAGTACTTCCCAAATAGACAGCCTGTTACGATGGGGAACAGAACAGAAAGTATAACTTATCTGTTCTCTCTTCAAGCCAGACTCCATTGACAAAACCAGTAATTTTACCTCGATGAACACAGGAGCTGCTGGTCTGCCACCGCCTCGATCTGTGGTTTGTTTGTGTTGTAGTGTGACTTTGGTGAATCCGAACTAACTCTTTAAAACACCAAAGTCACACAACAGCACGAACAAACCAACAGTGGTAGACCAGCAGCTGCTGTGTTCATCGAGGTAAAATTACTGGTTTTGTCAATGGAATCTGGCTTTACAGTTTCACTCTCTGTTAAGTTTTAAATAGTACGATTTTAGCTACATTACATGTGTTTGGAAAGTGCTGAGCATATGACTGAAGAAATGAGGCTTGGATCATACTGCACAAGTTGTGTGAGACTTTGTAAACTGATGTTTTGGTATAGTTTTGCTGTTGTTAAACACGGACCCCTATGACTTCAATTCACCAAGAATGTTCTCAGTTTTTGGATTTCTCCTTCACTATGGAGGCCTGCAAGAAAAACAAAGATTTCTGCACAAATTTAGTGTAACATGGGGTTAGTGACTGACAGACAAATGCTTATGTGGTGGGTGAAGTATTCCTTTAAAATCACAAACTCAGCAGGTCTACTATATGTAGGATTTTAATTTTCCCAGCGTGAGGAAAAAACACTAGAAACAGAACCAACAGCACATAACTGGGCGATAGTTTTTGAGATCTGATTTAACTTGGGATTTTCTTCATCAAGATATTTCTTTCACATAGGAGCAGTATTTTTAAGAGACAAGAGACCTGAACCACTAAAATACCTCTGCATCCAGGTGTCGCCATACCTATGTTGGATTATCTGCATCAGTTTAGTGCCCAGAGAGCTGCACCACTGCTTAAAATATCTTGTGTGCACCTCCTCTAAAAGACTAATCACATATTGGAGATATTGACTGGGATACATAATAATTCTTGCTTCCAGTTTCAGGTGCCAATAGTGAACAAAATAAGAATCAGGTTGAAGACAGGCCAGCAGTCACCTCTGCAGATTTTCCCACTCTATGTCAGTGATTAAAGCCATTATGTACGAACCTCCTTGCCTCTAGTGTTGTTGCCCTAAATCACAAAATCAATAGTTACATCAGGTACAGAATCAATGAGTCACCACCGTGTAATTTTCTCCTATTAAAAACATCCAGTATAAGTCACTCCTTTAGCCATACGCAGCTGTTGTAGCCACAGTGACACCTGAACACGGCGATGTAATTCAAGCCTACGTTTCACCTTTTTATTTAAAGTGGCATGTATTTATTTAGCTTCATTTTCTTTCCTTTTTAAGCACTTGTACTGTAGGAACAGAGCGGGCGGGGGAGGTCACTATAAACAAGGAATGGAAATATTTTTTTAAAGTGAACAGGCTAAAAGCTGCGTTGTCAATATTTGACAGGCTGTGCCCAGCTGTGAAATACTTCTGTTTGTGATACAGGTCGGTTGAAATGCCTATGAATCCAAAATGCTCAATAAAAGTGTTTCATGTGTTGACTGATTTCTGAACTTGTCGTTTGTGCTGCGTTGTGTTGAGCTGAGTGGACACATTGAGCAGATTGACCTGCAGATTGATTTCAAGGACCTCCATCTGAAAACAGTTTTGTTATTTTAATATGACTAAAACCGGAAATCGAGTTGCTAACTACAGTTTAGCTCGCATTGCGCTTCCTTCTGTAGTGAATTGAATAGTGAAAATAAACGTTTTCACATTTTTTTCTGGCAGTCCAGCCCGCAGAGGAAAATGTTGGCATAGTACGTTTCTGCAAAGAGTACGTTATATTTGCATGTTACATATTGCACTACCTTTGGGGATGGTAGACAGCATGTGACCTGTTCTAAGTGCTATACCGTAGGCAATTGGACTTGAGTTCCTTGAAGATGTCTCATCTCTCACCCAAGAGGCTTCTTCAGTTCTAACAGACTGGTGCAGAGTTGCAAGCTTTAAACTCTGTGTGGGTGTGATCCCTTACAGAGTCGTTAAGGTCACATGAGTCATTAACACACCTGGCCATCATGTGTGTCGTTAGGGTTAGATGGGTCCAGGTGTGAATGGGTGTGAAGTCATCTGGGGAGGGATCTCAAGACTGTCATAGGCCACCTCCTCTGTTTAACAATGGTTGTTTGAGCTTTTTTCACGCCCCTTCAAACCATCTCTTCTCTGGCTGAGACGAGAATATTGCTGTCCTTGAAAGAATGTCCCTTCTCCTCTAGATGTAAGTAGACAGCTGAGTCTTGACCTGACGTGCTGGCTCCACTGTGCTGTCCTTAGGGTGAACCTCACCAACATGTCACCTAGGCGAGACACCTGCCAAGCTGTAGGCCGCTGCTCAAAACCCAGGGTTCCCTTGATCATGGAAAACCTGGAAAAGTCATGGAATTTTACAATCACTTTTTCCAAGCCTGGTTAAGTTATTAAATTATTGAAAGTCTTAGAAGTGATGGGATTTTGTTGTGTGTAATATCTTTTGTGGCTAACCCTCCAAGTAATGTAACGTATCGGCAAATTAATTTCCTTTAGCTGTCGACTTAATGAAGCTCTAATATGTGTTGATATGTGACATTTTGTTTACCATCAGGTATTCTGCTGGGGTTAATGCCTCTCTTCCTGTATGCTAACCAGCTGAAATTATGTTGAATAGAGGTCAAATCCGATATGTTCGAAAAACTCCTTGCAAGTGGGGCGAGTAAAAACAAAAGTCCTTATTATATGTCCTTAAAAGTCATGGAAAAGTTTGTGCATGACAATCTGTGGAAACCATAAAAGCAGCGCCTCTTTTTTTCAGCAGTGAATGTACCCCAAAAATATGACCTCTTTTCTAACCATAACCAAATGGCTGCCTAAATGTAACCACACATTATCCACAGCACAATAAATTTCAACATATCCACTACATATATTGTACAAATGCAAACATATCCATGCCAACATTTTTTTCTGGTGACCATGATGTGTCTTGGGACCACTGGAACTCTCAAGAATATCTGGGTGTCCCCGGACTCCTGGTTGAGAACCACTGATTTAGGAGAGCAAGTAAACAAGGTAACAACAACAACAACAACAACAACAACCGTATTTTCATTACAGTTTTATTTTAAAATTGAAGGGGGGCAAACGATTGATACATTTGCCTTAAAAGGTTATTTAATGTTTAATTTATGGATGGTTTGGCTCAAGAAATAAAGTGCAAATCAGTGAGGGATAGCTTATTGAGAGGGTGGGCCTATTTCACATCATCTCTGAGAATGTGATGTCAGATCTAAATTTATTTCCAGTCAAACAGCTTCAAACTGGAGATTAAAAAAGGCGTTAGACCTCAAACTGACCAGCAGGTGGCAGTAGTGGATGTGAGGAGAACAATATGAATCCCTGCACCTCAGCATCAGAATATAAACTTAACATTTCAGAGGTAATCGTACTGAAAGTCACTTATTTTATTGGGAAAGATATTAAAAAAATTTGGTGCCACATTCAAATAAATCCAGCCTTTAAAAATGAGTGCTGAGTTGTAACTTATAGAAGGTGCTTTAAACATTTAAAAGGCTTCAGTCTGAGCTGATGTGTTGTTGCTCTCAGGCCACACCTGAATCAATGACATCAGATCAGGTGCTTCATTAACCTGAGAGGAGCAGAACACCTGCTGTGACATCTCTGCTCCAGGTGTGACCAGGATCAACAGGATTCAGTGTGTTTTTGCCGTCGAGTGTACTGCAGCAGTGAATTTCATGAGCCAAACAATAACGCCACACAAATATGAACTGAAAACGGAGAGAGAACACTGATAGACATTCAGAGTTTCTAGTGTGTACATCAGAACTACACAACATTTAACACAATGCACTGCGTCCTTTCATTTAGGGCTCCCCTCTCTTTGGATAGCAAAACATTTCCCCCCGTGTTTTTAAAACTTGGCAATGACCCACGAATAACTCAGTGTCCTCTTTTTTTGAAAGCTTGTGTCAATTTCAATCCAGCATGAAGGAAAACAAGCTGACCTGGTAAAAACTCAAAACAACCTTTGCATCACCATCAAACATCATGAGTAACCAGCTCTTTCTGGGGGGGGGGGGGGATTCAACAGTCTTTATGTGTATGTCACAGTTCGTTTAGATCCTTCATGTTTAAAAGCAGCGGCGTTGACTGTGTGTGATGTCATGTATCTCTGCCAGCTCAATGAGGTTTATTCCGGTAATAGAAAAATAATTGAGTTCTCTTATTTACTGCATGTCCTATCATACATTGTGCAAAGTCTCTCACAGCCACACGTCTCATGCAAAAATACTCGTGTTAATGATAGTTACATTCTTGTCGTATGTATATTGCACCGCTTACATCACACTCCAGGAGGAGCAGGTCCTCTCTACAGGGCTCTAAGTGTTTAACCGAGAACTGGTGTGTGTCTTATTTAAATATTCATGTGTTGCAGCACCACAACTGATTTTGTAAGAGGAGAGGAGTGCTGTGTAAGGGACCGGACTATGACGTCTACCTATATGCTCAATTCAGTCTTTCTAGAAGCACAGAAATGGCACAGTGGAGAAAGCAGGTATTAGGGACTGTATGAAAATTATTAGAGAGGAGGGAGGGTGATGGATTATTTATTTTTGTTAAAGGCAGGGTCCTGGCCCAGATTTTCTTTTTTACTTCATAATTTTCTTGCAGGATTTTGTATAAAAATAATAAATACATCAAAATATAAAAGTCAAAAACACGCCTTTTGATATAATCGGGCCTGACCCTTCATGAACCTATACGGTTTCTGTCCAAGCCTGAACAACAGCAGCGCCTTTAGGCCCGAGCCTGATTAAAAACCAGAATTTCTACTGTTAAAAAAACAAATAAATAAAAATAAAACATTTTTTACAAGTCAATTAAGGCCTATATAGACATTTCTGACATGGGGCACTTTCATAAATAGACACTCTGAGCACCAGAGTGCACTCCGGCACAAGCTGGACCACTCATGAATTCAAGGCGCTGTTTGATTAGGACAGGGGTCAGTAACCTTTACTACCAGAAGAGCCCTTTTGGTCCAAAAACAAAAAAAAATATTAAATCTGTCTTATATTTGAGCCTTATAATAAAGATAACACAGCCTTATTAAGTCGAAATTAGCTTAACATTACTAATAGGTCTAATCATTAATATGTTTGACCATAAATATTTATGAATATTTGGTACAGTGCAGTGAAAACAAATCTGTCTATGCACTATTAAATTCAATATTTTCCTCCAAGACTTTTCCTTCCTGGATTTTGGAATCCGCAGCTAGCTTCACTAAGGAGTCTCAAGACAAGCCACCGCTCTTGATGTTCAGCAAAATTTAAAGAAAAGGCGCCGGGCCGTGGGCTCCGCTATGACTCGCATTTTAGTTGACGAAATGTTAAAATGTTTTTTAAATTTGTTGCAGGCCTATAGGTTACACATTTTTCCAACTGGATAAACTTGATAAATGAAAATTAAAATGTTCAAAATAACGGCGATTCATTTCAATGTAACCTAATGTTGTCAAAGCCACAGGGAGACATCGGAGAGGGGCTAAAGAGCCACAGGTCGCCTCCCCCTGGGTTAGGATCACCACACTCTAAATTAACTCCTATTGTGTGTAGGGCTACGTAAAAAAATATTATCCTATTATCATTTTAAGCTTGAATAGAACTGAGATGAGACATTCAGGAGAAGACCTTCTGTTTCATTCGAAGTCAAGGGGGGTCTATACCAAGACTTTTTGAGGGGATCTTGCTTTTTCAGCCTCCCTCCCCATCACAATAATTTTTGTACAGTCCCTTTGATGTCCTAACTGCAATTTGAGAAATAAATAAGTGAGTGAATGGATGAATTCAGTGGCCATACTTGCAACACAATACAACACTGACACTGGATACAGCAGGTGCCCGACTATGGTGTCTGACAACAGCTCCACATGGGCCTGTATTATAAAATAATCAGATATGAAATCACAACTTCAACCAGCAAAGGCAACATGACAACCACTTAAAAAAACAAAGACCAATTATATAAATATGATGCAAGCCAAACGCACCCTGAAATGACTGATTACGACTTTAAACAGATGACAGGAGCAACAATCTGCTAACAAAGTGACAGTCCAGCTCACTAAACATTTGACACAGATGAAGACTTTGGAATTCGACTGAAGCATCATAATGTCAGGGCAGTAATGAGAGTTGAAATATCTTATCAGAACCAATTTTCCACATGTTCAAACACACAAACTGAGCCGAGCCTCCGGGCACGCCACAGCAGAAACAGCAGCTGTTACATGTGATAAACTCAAGTTACTGGACTCCTGGTTTCCCCGTTACCAACACTATATTCAAACATTACAAGATGCACGTTGTGAGTGTGCGCCGCTTCACCACAGAACTCGGCCAATCAAAGACTGACTGATGTATTTCACCAGACCAGTGGCCATGTGTTGAGCTCAGCCCGTCACTGCACACAGATGAACAATGGGCTGAGCCGTCAGCCCGACACCATCTGACGGTGAATTCGATCAGATGGCGAGGAGGCTGCCAGGCGAGCCTGCTAACCCAGAATGTGCAGGAGGTCTGGGATTGTAATGAGTTTGACAACAGTGCCTGTTCTGATTGCTTTTGCAACTTATTAAAAAATAAAAAGGAGAGGATATTGGACTTGACTCCAAGTGAATAATAATGCTGCTCTGTATCTGCTGGACATGTAAACAGGCAACTCCTCGCAAAACGTTCCCTGTAAGAACTTAAAAGGTGATAATATTGGGTTAGTCTCGCATAGCCAGGTCAGTCTCGTCTGGTTGAACCCATAACACGCTATACCCCTCTCCACCAAATTAGTTCTGGTTCTTGAACTGGTTCGCTAAGGATTCTTGGAATCTTGTAGCCTGGTGAAACCATCCTGATCTCGCGAGCTCATATTTGATTTTGCTCCATGTTTTGCAAATTGGGTCTGGCAACGCCAGGCTAGGTATCTTGGCGCTATCTAGCGAACCAGCCCAGGTTGCCACCAGTTTGGAGCAGAGCCATTGTAATCAAGAATGCGTCATCAATGGAGGGCACTGCACAATGCACAACAGAAGTAAATGGTACTAGCAAGAACGCAGATCTCATGGAGCAACTGTGAGCTGTTACTTGATAGTTATTTGTTTTTGTCCATAAAACCACGGACCAACTATTTATCATAAGAAAACTTAAAGGATTACTATGTGCAAGACTCCTGTAGTCTCGCTCACCAGACCTTTCTCAAGAAAACAAAGGTCTGGCTGGGCCGACTCTCACTTTAAGATTGGAGAAAAAAACGCCCTGGCTGCTTGTATTTCTTTCAGCCAATCACAATCATTCTGGGCGGTGCCACAGCAACGGTGCGCTTGCAAAAATATTGCCGGGGGGAAACAGGTTTTGGTGTAACACACCCACAAAAATATCGCCTACAGGACACGAACCATGGCAGAAAAATGGCTACATCCTCGCAAGATCAAACACCGCAAAAGTTAGTAAAGGACGTGTTGAAAACTGCAACACAACCAGAGGTGGTAGGACGGGACTTCAGCGGGTGGCTCGTTCCGCCCAATGAGAGGCTGAGCTATGCAGCGAACTTCCGCCCACTCAGACTATCCTCTCTGTAGAATATGTTTGAAGAGAGATAATATGGAATATGACACGCAGTTTGCACTTCAGGTCAAGGTAAATCTGGTCGTAATGCTTTAAACAGTTCAAGATTAGGTGCACAAACCAGAACAGAGCCCGTTCTGTGTCAGTGGAAAAAGTGGTATGAAGGGAAGAAAACGCTCTGGGTTGTTTGTATTTCTTTAAACCAATCACAATCATCTTCAGCGACGCTAAACTGAGGATGCAGCAGCACTGCTACTGCAAAATATTACAGAGAGGGAACTAGTTTTGATGAAAAGGGTGAGAACTGGTATTTAAGTGGCTAAATCCCAGCAACAGAAAGCTTGTTTAGCATGTACGTTGTTGTTGTTTGACGCTTAGGGCTTAAATGAAGTTTGGCGATAGGTCTGGCTATGCAAGACTAGCTTCACGTAGCCATGGGGATTTTAAAAACGGTAACACGCAGCAAACATCTGAAATAGGCCAATGACAGACTTTATACCCACGGTTTACAACCTGTGAGTCAGACCAACGTAGGATTCACAGCTGGTTTCCACTGCTGCCACCATGTGGCCAAAAAAAAGTTCTGGGAGGTTTAAGTGAGGGTGAGTGAACATGCAGAGAACTGTGGGAAGTTTAATCAGCTGTAGTTGAATGTGCTTTATCAAAGCATGAAGGAGAACCAGAAGCAAAGTTCCCATAAGACAAACTTCAAACCACCGAACACTGGTTTGTAGCTTTAAGAAGAAGGTTGCAGATTCAAGGAGCCTAAATGAGGTCTCTACGGGGTGACTGCCCTTTTTCCTCCAGATAGTGCAAAGAGTTCAGAGATATGAGGGGACCTCTGTGTCGAGCCACTGCTTTATCAAGAGCTACTTAAGATGGCTTGGGACTCCTGCAGCTCACATAGGACTGACTGGAAGTCCCCCTGAAAAAACTGAAGGAGGAGGAGGAGCACGTCTGGGCTGCTCTCTGTACCCTGATGACCCAGATAAGTGGCTGAAGACTGGGTGAATGATCAGACTGCCAATGAGGACATTGTTTGATTAGCCCCACACGAACACAAATCATTTCACTCACGCTCAGTCTGAGAATATTAGCCACAAGTTTGTATGCCTGATTTTAGACTTTTAAGAGATAATAAATATCTATAGGTTGAATGAAGCCACTTCAGGAACCACACAGTCAGTATGGATGCCTCTGACATGAAGGAATCTCAGCAGAAGTGCTAAAAATGAAGAATATGAAGGATTATGTTGGCAAATCTTATTGTTGCATAAGTTTAGCTTGATTGTGGTCATCTTAAGTTCATTCACAATATTTGACTCAAGTTCAATTTAGTCTTTAGTGTGCAGACTTACAGTAAAGCACATTTTAAAAAGCTTAAAAATACTTTAAAACATTTCTCTATCATTTTGACAATTTTATGAAATTCTGTGAAAATATGGGTCAAGGATTAAACAAACTGTGACACAACAAGCAGCATCGGCACTGTCTGCTATGCAGACACACAAACACATCCCCTAGGAGAAAGGAAGTCTGTGAAAATATCAGCCACTGAGCATTTTAAGATCTTTTCTTCTTAAGAAAAAAAGCATATTCAAAGCTGCAAATAACAGACTACGCATTTCATTTCATGCATCATCATATAAAATATTAGTTCTTTCTTTTTCATCGTATTTACATAATATATTACACATGATGTTCTGTACAGTAAAAGTTCAATCTACACCACATTCTTAAAAATATTTTCTGACCCATAATTATTTTTACACGAAAAACAAGAATAGGAGAAAACATCCAAAACAAACAAGCCTCTGGCTGTTCTGCAGGACGTCCTTGAAGCTTGATAGAAGCTTCGCTGCGTTAACTTAATTAACCGGAGAGCTCTGCATAAAATAATCCTGTGAGGGTGACTGGAGCACACACACACACATGCGCGCACACACACTGAACACACAGGGAAAGGGCCAGGGGAGGGTGTGAGGGGGAGTCCATTATAGGGATTGTTGCTCCCCCTTTTCTTGGAGAAAGGGCTTCGTCCCAGAGCCAAAGCCCACTGCCAGAGCAACAGCGAGACCAGTCCTGGTTCTCTGCAGCACTCTGTGCTCAGGAGTTAAGTGCAAACAGCAAAAGATCCTTGTGAGGGGAGGGAAGCCACAGCCTGCCCATCCAATCACGTCAGCCTCTGAGGCATGGTCTCAGCGCTGTACTTTGAGAAGAACTCCTCTTTAGACCCCCGTCACAAAGACACCCACACTTGGGTTTGGCTCACTCCACCTCTGATTGGCTGTAGCCAGCTACTGTGGCTGCGTAGCAGAGCGATCAGACAAACTGTCTGCCCTGTGAGGGGCCAGCTGCTGTTGCTGCTGTTGTTGAAGTTGCTGTTTTTGTTGTTGTAGCTGCTTCTGCTGCTGTTGTTGCTGCAACTGTTGTTGCTGTTGTAACTGTTGCTGCTGCTGTTGTGTTGTGGCAGTGAAGGTACCCTGCTGCTGCAAAGGGAACGCTGCCTGCAGAATCAACTGGGTGGACTGGTTTCCATGAAGAAGCCGAGGAGCCTTGAGTGAAAACAAATGATTAGCCCGATCTTAGAAAGGAAATTTCCCTACTGAGTCATTAACAATAAGTCAGGATTTAACTTAAAGGTATATTCCGTAAACACACTTGCCCGTGAAAGTAAAAGCCAACCACTGCAACTTCCCAGAGTTCAAAGTGAGGTCATGAAATGTCTTGTTTTGTTCAAACCACAGATATTCAGTTAACTATGATATATGACAAAAGAGACGCAGACCTCAGAGAATAGAAGCTTGGACCTGAGATAATGCCGTACTGTCTTACTGTCTTTGCTTAAATAAGACTTAAACAATTAATCAATTATCCAAATAGTTGGCAATAATTTTTCTGTCAACTGGCTAATTGTTTCAGCTCTTAAACAGACTTGAATATTCCACACTGTATCTTGAAGTGGAACAGTCAGTCTAATGAGCATCACAAGATCTTAAAGAATAAAATGTTTAGAATTCAGCATAAGTCATAAGTCTGATGTCAGTGTGTCGTTCTATGAGAACATGCATAGATACAGGGAAACTTACAAAGCTAGGGCCGTAACGGTACGTGCATTTGTGTCGAACCGTTCGGTACGCAACTTTCGGTTCGGCACGACCCTGTACCGAATTACTGGGCGCAGGATATTATTTTATTTTATTTTGTTTTATTTTAATTCCACTTTTGCGAGCCGAACCATTTATAATATCTAGTTTCCCGACGGACATAATTGAGTGACGGACCGAGTCTGACCGTAAACCTTAAGTCCTCCGTTTGGGAACACTTTGGTTTCAGGGTAAAATACGAAGATGGAAATAAACAAGTGGACAAGACAAAAGCAGTGTGCCGACACTGCAGAACAGCGGTCGGGTATGTACTTGGAAACACGTCTAACATGCTAACGCATCTAAAGTGACACCACCCGAGTTTGAACGTTAACCAGCACGACTAGAAAAAGCAATCTGGTGCAAATAAAGATATCGTCGTCGTTTAAAAAGAAAGAGCGTTTCCCTGACCATTCTGATCGTGCGAAAGAAATAACCAACACCACTGGAGTTGAGTAAAATTGTTTAAGCTGCACTTTAGATATAAGCATATTTTGTTTACTGCACTTTAACAAAGTGGGAAAGCTAAGTAAGTTCCTAGTAAAACTGAATCTGAGCAGGCTTTAAAGCTGACCAGCTGCACTATACTTTTTATTTTAACTGAGTAAAACTGTTAAAGCAGAAATGTATATTTATATTTTTCATTCAAAAAATGTGTTAAAAAAACAGCAGGATTTTATTTTTCACTTTTATATTTCTATTTTCATTCAAACAATGTGAAAAAGCAGGATTTTATATATATTTGTTTCATTCAAAAATTGTGTAAAAAGAGTTAACTGCTGTGGTGGTATGTTTTAATAAGGTTACCAATAAGTAAAAGATATTTAATAGTTGTCTATTCTTTTCATTACTGTACTGAAAAAAAATGAACCGTGACTTGTGTACCGAGGTACGTACCGAACCGAGATTTTTGTGTACCGTTACACCCCTATACAAAGTCATTTAAGTGGTCATTGTAACAGGAAGCTACACATACTGAGCTCACACATACAGAATACACAGCGGCTGTCACTTAGCACCACTAAGGGCCCGATCACACAGAAAGTGTTTTAGCAGTTGGAGGCAGCTTTTTGTAATAGTTTTTAATGAGAATGGAGCTTTTGCTCGCAGTTTTTGCTTTCCGATGCACCACGGGTTTCTGCGCTCTGGCAGCCTGGCGTTTTTGCCGGAGCACTCTGAACTCCTCAAGTTGAAAAAGGTGCAGCAAGCGTGTTTTGTTGTTTTCAGTGGCATTCAAATTAAAAAAGAAAAAAGGCAGAGCTGTGCGCTTTCTGTGTGATCCGGGCCTAAAGTGAAAAGTTACCTAAATGTTAATTTCCCCCTGAGTGTTACCTGTAGGAACTGTGTTTGCTGCTGGGCCAGTGGAGCCTGCCCTGGCTGCATGGCTGTGACCTGTGACTGCTGCTGTACCTGCTGCTCCTGCTGCTGCTGTGGTGGCTGCTGGGAAATGCTGATGGTCTGGGTCTGGCCCTGCTGGGGAGCAAAGGCCGTCACCACTTGGCCCATAAACATGGTTGTGGGGACCATGACTGCCCCACATGCCATCTGACCTGTCACTAGCTTGGTGAGCAGTTGAGGACTGGCAGGAAACCTGTGAGAGACAGGAAGTGGGCAGAGGTCAGGTAGAGGTCACTGAATCATTCATAACATTAGGGAAACATGTAATCTTGGTTGCTGATGTTGTTAATTTCTCCCCGATTTTGGATCAGATTCCTCCTGGATCATGTCCATCTGTAAAGACTTTGGTTTAGAAGCTTTTAATAGTGATTTTTCATCAAGTGTCGCAGTCATTTCCTCTACTGCAAGTACACTGCTACATGTAGCTACATGCAAATATCAGGGAAATGCGTAAACTTTGTTGCCAGTGTTTTTAATTTCACCGCAATTTCCGATCTGATTGCTGCTGGAGCATGTCCGGTTTTGTTTAGAAGCTGTTGAGGATTTTTAATGGTAGAAAGTGCTGCTATACTCCACCATTCCCCAACTGCAAGTACGCTGCTACATGTAGCTACATGCTAACATCAGGCAAGCACATAAACTTGGTTGCCGTTGTCATTAATTTCTTCCCAATTTCGCATCATATTCCTGCTGGAACATGTCCGGTTTTGTTTAGAAGCTTCTGTTGAGGATTTTTAATGGTAGAAAGTGCTGCTATACTCCACCATTCCCCCACTGCAGGTACGATGCTACATGTAGCTACATGCTAACATCAGGCAAGCACGTAAAATTGGTTGCTGTTGTCATTAATTTCTTCCCAATTTTGCATCATATTCTTGCTGTTACAGTCATTCCCTGGGGGCAATGACAATGCAAAGATGCAGAGATGGAAACAATGATCAATCAAAGCAGACTGGGCTTTTTCAGAAGGCAGACTTAAAGAGACAGATGCTAAAACGGAGTGTGAATACGGGTGTTGCAGCACAGACAGTATGAGGGAAACAGTGTTTCTGTGACCATTAAAAAATGTTAACATGTTCTACCAGAAACCCAAAATACAAGTATGAACCTAAAAATGAGCACAATGACACCTCTTTAATAACAGATTCACTTTATGTGAAGACAGAACATACAACTATGACATGATAAATGAGAGTAGTTTGATGCAAACCTAATCTGAGCTGAACGGTCCTGTGCAAATGTAGCCACAGCAGGAGTGTTGGGTCCAGTGTTCTGAGCCAGGCTGGTGGCAATCTGGACCACATTAGGGCTTTGCTGAGGGATCATCATTGTGTTGTAGAGAGACGCAGGCAGTGGATTTTGTTGAGGCTGCAGAGTGAGAGACGACCGCTGAGACTGAAACAGACAGAGCCAGAGTAAGTGGCGAGATGTGGCTGTGTTGGATGTGTTTAATGAATAGCACAGGGAGAAGGAGAACTGTTTAGTTTGTCAGACCTGTGAGAGTGCTGTGCTCTGTTCCCGTAGGAGTGTTTGTTGCTGGGGCTGGACAGCATGTTGTTGCTGTATGCTGTTCTGTAGAGGCCCTGCAGAGACCACCTGGCCCTGCATGCTGAGTGTTCCCCCCTGCTGCACGGCGTTCCCCTGAGCCATCTGAACAGACCCCAGATTTAGTCCTCCAGCTCCTTTCTGCACGAACATCTGAAATAAACAGCCAAGGTTCTATATAACTGTAAAACCATCCACCCAAACTGTAAATAAATAAATAGATTAAATGCATGTTTGCCCCACACTCCTGAGCAACTCTTCAGTCTCACCTGCAGGCTCTGTCCCTGCACTCTCTGCAGCTCGTCCTGGATCTGCCGCAGCTCATCCTGCTGCCGCTGAATGTTGGCCTCGATCATCCTGGTCCTCTGCTCCAGCTGCTCTTTCAGGTTCTGCATGGCTTCTAGCTGGCTGGAGAACTGTACCATTGACTGGCAAAAGAACAATGACATAGGGGGAACGGCAGGTAAGTTAAATGGCAGCTGCTGAGGAAGCACAAACAGTGATTCATTGTGAAGAGTGATTCAGGGGAGTGTGCACGGTCTAATGCTGACTAAAATCCAACTGAATCTGTGGTCCAGGTATATCTGGGGTTAGCCTGCCTGTATCCAGCAAATTTTATCAGTGTAGGACAACAAAACATTGTTTGGCACACGTGATCATCTCAGGCAGAGGAGAAAGCGTTATCATTCTTCCTCCTGCAATCGCCTGAAAAATGTAATTGAAAACAATTTGTTTTGGCTGGGTAACTTGAATCCCGCTCACTGGCTTCACTCATAGACAAACACAGGCAGAGTCCAGATTTTAAAGTTCAGAATTTGTATCAAAAACAATTTAAGCAGGGGGTTACAGTACAGGCAAATGCATTATGATCTGATTGAATGAATGATGATTGATTTGACGGTTTGACGGTTTATGGGCAGTCACTCATCGGGTCAGGCAATATGTTTGGCGGATTCGATGAGATAGAATAACAAGAATGGCAGCCCTCTGACGCTTCCTCCTCATACCTGGCTGTATCCAGCCTGCACCGCACATACAGGCAGGTTATACAGAGCACACAATGAACAGGAGCGTGCTGCGAGACAGCCGCGGTCAGCGGAGACAGAGGGAGTTCTTCACAGTATTTATTCATTTTTATGTTTTACATTTAAGTTGCAACTATGAGCTAGTTCCAGAGCAATAGAAATGTACTTATGAATTTTATATTTTTAGCACCAGTCCTTCTTAATGATGACTAGTGCAGTGCCCGTTCAAAATGTGCCTGGAACAGGTCGACTGCTTGGCCTTTCTCCAGACAACTAACCCAAACAGCTTCATACTCAACAGGGCTCTTCCTTGCGTCATGAGCAACACACCTGCCATGACATATTTGCGTTTGAGTACACACATCATTTACTATCAGCTACCTATTTGGGACCAGGCTATTTCCAAGAACAAAAGCATTCCAAGAGTGGTTAACAGTTACATCCCTGAAAGCAAGCCATTCGGTGGTAGGGGTCCCCTCTCAAAACACTGCACAGTGTTTGTAATGCACTACTAATAAATACATCCGGATCTCAAGAACCTGCACTTGACACCGCACTTCCTAGGGGCTTCAGCGATACACGCACAGACGTGCATAGTACTCGTGAAAAAGCTGAAGCTGAAACTGGGTTTTTATTTTAGAAAAAGAAACGAGAAAAGAGACTGGTCTCTGCCACATTCTTGACTGTTTATGGGGATGTGCTATATAGGAGTGCACCCACCCAGTGTTTGCATGTTCTGGACTCTGTGTACCATGGTGCAATGAGATTTATTACCAACTGTGAGCCACTAACTCATCATTGTGTCCTGTACGCTCGAGTTAGCTGGCTGTCTTTAAAATTTGATAGACATTTCATTGGCATTCTCTTGTTTACAAAGCTATTCTTGGCCTACTTCCGGCATATTGATGTGTGAAAGTTAAGCAAAAAATTGAAAATGGCTCTGCTCTCTGTTCACAGACAATGTCTGTATTGTCTGTACCGAGGGTACATACAGAGTTTGGCAAGCGAGCATTTATGTCTGCAGCTCCTTATATGTGGAATCTTCTGCAGAAGGACTTAAAGTTGCACAGCTTGCTTCCTCTTGGCTGTTTCAAAACACTGTTGCAGGATTTTTGTACACAATCTGCTACATGCTAGTGTCAAGTTGTATCTTAGCTGGTCTTTGCAATCATGTGTAGTTGCCAATTTTTGTGTTTTTATGCTTCATTTCTAGTATATTTTAACATACTTTTTGGGTTTTCATTGTAGTAATCTTATTTTGTGTTTTACATTGACTGTTCTAGAGTCTGAACTGAGAAGCAGAATTGGTAATTAATTGTTCACCTCCTTTTAATGCGCCTCCCTATTTACCAGAGGAGCTCAAGACACAATTTTAACCATAACACACCATAAATTATATTTATATTATATTTAAGAAAGAATCCAATTAGGCGTCACTGACAGAGAGATTTATGGCGCATGAAAAGCTGTCTGGCTCCTAATATTAGATATAAATTAAATAAGATAAATGTCTTACTTGGCTGCTAGTCTGAACTTGTTGCTGTTGTTGAGACTGCGGTTGTTGTTGTTGTTGCTGTTGTTGTTGTTGTGACACTATGGATGGTGCCATGTTCTGTCCTGTATTTTGGGAGCT
Organism: Epinephelus fuscoguttatus; assembly: GCF_011397635.1. NCBI lineage: Eukaryota > Metazoa > Chordata > Actinopteri > Perciformes > Serranidae > Epinephelus > Epinephelus fuscoguttatus. Next base: position 40,893,467 of record NC_064761.1, read on the forward strand.
CATTGACTGCTGATAGAATTAAGACAGAAACAGTATTAGCACCAGACAACAACAAAGGATGAAGAACAGTTCAGAGTAAAGCGCTGTGAATCTCTTTCCTCTGTTCTCGTCTCTTCACCAACCTGACTGCTGATAGATGATCTTCGTTGTGATGTCATCTCCACAGCAGAGACAGACTGGCGACCTGGTGTACTCCTGTCTCCCTGAAGCTTCATCTGTGATGCTGAGAGGGAAATATAAACATGAGGCTCTGGTTAAAAAAAGAGAAGACTGCCTTAGATGTAACAGTCATAGAGATCATTGAGGGTACTTACAGGCTGGGTCAGACACAGCGGTGTGCGAGGATTTGCGTGAGCTGCGAGACGAGGCTGAGGGCGTCCGGCTGTGGTTGAAGCGCTCCAGAGCCTCCTTCAGGCTGGAAGTGTTGAGCTGGGACTCAGAGCCTGAATCCTGGGACTGCTGTGAGGTGGGGAGATGGTCAGCTTTGGGTCTCCATATAAAGTATAATCACAGATTACTGATCCATCATCCTACAATTAATTTTAAAAAGCCTAACAACTGTCAAACAGACGTCTCACCTTGTCTGCTGTGATCTCAGGTTGTGATTCTTCAATTCCGAGCTCTCTGCGCTGCTCTGCTCGTACTTCAGCGTAACTGTAGAGCAACGACAGTGAATAAACTTCTTATATACGGATAATCCACGATAAGTCACCAAGTATTTAAAACTTTACCCAGTTAAATTCTCAAAAAAATAAATTAATAAAAAAAAATTCAATTCAATTCAATTTTCTTGTAAAAACTTCTATTAAATTTGTGGGATTTTGCAAAATCATACAGCTCTACTCCAAAAATTTTTTTAGTTGTGATTTTTTCATGTTTGGCCCACAGAGCTATGTTTGCTCATTTTTGCAGCTCTTTGTGTGATTTATCTAAACCTCACCAACTGCTGATTTTTCACTGTATTGGGTTAAAATTTGTAGTGAATATCAAGAGACCCTAGTTATAGCAAGCATGTATTCATGTAAATAGTTGTTGCTAAATGTTTTGCAGATTTTTTTAAAAAAATATATATATCTGAAAGGAATATCAAGACTTTTTCATAAAAAATACAAATTATCATTATTATTTCAATTAAAATAATCAATCTGGGGAAAGTATACAGTCAAAATAAACTAAAAGGATTTTTTGTTTGTTTGTTTATTTCAACTCTGAAGCTTTATTTGGCGAGATCTGTGGCATTCAATTTTCCATGCAGGATCAAATAACGATGTGATAGAACTAGAGTCATTTTGCACAGATTCTAAATTTGGTCGCTATAAAGTGAAAACTAGTGGAGACTTTAACAAAAAAAAAAAAAATTGATTACTGTAAAATATGCAGTTTCAAATTATTCTTTAGATTTCTTGGATGTCCTGTATAAATTTTAACCCAATCTAATGAAAAATAAGCAATTAATGAAGCTTAGAATGCAAATACATGATGGACTTTAGTGCAAAGGGCCAAATTAAAAACAAAACAAAAAAACATAACTAAAGAAGTATGAATTTTAATAAAAGTTTTTCCATGAGTTTTTTCAGGAAATTCCATAAAATGAACAGGGAGGTCCTTGGTTTGTTGGTATTGGTATGGAATTACCAAATCAATCAAGTAGTAAAATTAAGTATCATGCAGCTGCACACTATCTCCAAACTCAGTGTGTTACTCAGTCTTGTTTATCCCGTCTTCAACTGGTCAAAAATGCAGCAGCAAGAGTTTTAACAGGGTCAAAAAAGACGGAGCACATTACCCCCATTCTTGCCTCCCTACACTGGCTGTGTGTTAGCTACAGAATACATTTTAAGATTCTGATGTTTGTCTACAAAGTGTCTTCTGTTTCTCCTCTTTCTCTTGCTTTGCTTTTCTCTATGTTGCTGTAAGAGCACTTACGATCAACTCTGTTTGTGTTTCAAGTGCTATATAAGTAAAGTTGACTTGACTGTGAGTATATAATATTGTGATTTCAGTGACGGATGCAGGACAAAGATGACTTGAAACTCTTCTCTAACAATGTGAATATCTCTGGGCAAATCTTTCATGTACCTTACAACAGTGTGTGTGCAGACAATAAACTCTGGTCTGGAGTTCCACTGGTGGTAGGTGATGTAGTAGTGGGTCTGAAGCCAAATCCACTGCTGCCCTTTGGTGAGGAATCTGTAGTAGCAGGACTTTCCTTTGCCGTACTGCATTACTGCAGACACACAAGGAGAGGGAGCGGACTGATGAAGAAGCCGAGGATTGTAGATGAAGTCACTTGAATGATGTCTGACAAAGCAGTACTCACAGTGTTCGTGGCATTTGGCCAGTGTTTCCAGGTCATCGACGTGGTAGTAGTCATATCCTGATGTACCCAGGACCTCAAACGGGAGGTAACCTATGATGGGTGGAGCTCTGGACAAACAAAGAACATACTATTGAGATGAGTCATTAACAGACCTCCACACACCTTCTACCATAAGTCATCATACTGTGGTTTTTCTCAAAGGGCTCACAGCGTTAAGAGTCAATATTAATTGAATAAATACGGCTATGAGATAAACCCTGAAATAAATAGATGAGTCAATATAGTTCAATGAATAAACAAATTGTTCTTTATTTTTAAAAAAGAACATTTGTCAAAGGATTACTTTTTCCGGTGGACATTTATTTCCTAATTTTTAATTTTACTTTATGTAACTGGCGGTAAAAGACTTATGGAAATTAAAAATCTCTTATTTAAGAGTGTCCTGGCCAAGACAGGCAGCAGCACAAACAACACAGTTACAAACAATAAAACAACTGAAAACAAGTTGCCACATTTATTCCCCAGCTCATTTTACCTTCATGAAAAACTTATTCATTTTATATACTGTATTGACTTAGTTACATATTTATCTGTACATTTAGTTATAGATTTATTGCCTTATTTATTTATTTCAGAATTTATTTCACAGCCATAGTTATTTCATTTGTAGGCATAATTATTTATTTATGTATATAATTTCTTTTTAATATTGACATAAATAGCATTTCAGACTCATCAGCTTTGGGATCTTCCATGACAACAGCAGAGTTTCATAACAGCACTCATGGTATCATGGGAAAATACTTCACAAATGAAGCTTTAATTAATCTAGACGACCTTTTCACCGCTTCTGCAGCAGCAAAACTATATTTACCAGTCAAGCTCAACAATCAGACTGTCAGACGTTGAAGCTGTGATTCCCGATGGGACATGTGAAGTTTTAAGAAGTTTCTACCAACCATCCTGTTTGTCTTGACAAGTTGCTGTTGTTGGTGCGACAGAGTTAGGTTGCTTTCACACCTGTAGTTAGATAATTTGGTAGAGACTGAGAAACAAATAACATATATTGTTACTTTAAGCCCTGATCCGCTTCATGTCCACACTGGTTTATTACAACAAACCAAGAGGAGTAAACAGGAAGTTGTACAGACTGACAGTGGGAAGTTTTGGTGATGCCATCTGCCTGACAGACAGCAGGTTATGCTGCACTTTACTGCTCTTTACATGTTTATTTATCTTCTCTGAAGTCACAAAGTGCTCACAAATTAATAACTGATAATGATTATTATTAGTTAAAACTGCAACTGGATCTCATATATCATAACTAGTGACTAACACATACAAAAAGGACCAACGTGCCTTTTTACTGGGGAATTGCTCGACTAATACGTAGAACACAAGCTCAACACAGAGGCTACACATCACTCATAAGACTGGGAGATGACTTCTGTGACATTTTAAAATCAGCAGATGCAGTTAATATTAGCTTTGCAATTCCTGCTAATGTCACACATGTAGTCTTTCAGAGTCCTGTGGTGGGTCTGTGTAGCTCGAGTCCAGTGGACAGAAATCAAACCACGGCACCACAGTTTGAATTGGAACCAAACAGGGCGGTTGTAAAAGCACCCTTAAAGCTACAGTTGGTAACTTTTACACCCATAACCCTTTGTTATATTTGCTGAAACTGTCGCTATGTTCACACAGAAGAACATGAGACAGATAGGAAAAACCATGTTCCTCCTCATAGTGCTTCTAATGGCTTTGCAAGAATCTGCCACATGTGAATGAAATCAACCAATCAGAGCTGAGGAGTCTCTAACTGTATGTCCACACCAAAAGCGACCAGAGCTTCCAAAATGGTGGAAGTCATTAATTTTCAATGAGAGCCCAGCAACTTGGGCGACTTGGGCGACTTGGGCGACCAGAGTGGGTCCGGAGGGGGGTTAAAACTCATTTAACTTTATGGTAATGAGCTCTGATGTGGTTCAGCAACAGCCAATTGGAATGCTGACGTGCTTCGATGAAGCAGGTCCCAGAGAACAAGCCTTGTAACTTTGGTTCCTACAGCACACTTGTTCCGACAATGGATATCGAGAAGTTGATTACTTGCGTTCACGCCCACTCAGTCCTTTTATAATGTGTCGCTGTTCGGTTACAGAGACCAAAATAAAAAGAATGAGGCTTGGGGCCGTGTTGCGCAGGAAGTTGGTTGGTCTGGTGAGTGTTAAAGTGTGTAATAGAGGAGAGAATTGCAGGCTAATGTTGCAACGTAGCATGCAAGTCTTCCTTGCTTGGTTTGAATGGGATGACATACGTTTTCTGTTTTCATTGACCGAACATAACTTTCTGTTGGCCAACTATGAGCTTTTTGACTGGACAACAGCAAGCAGCAACTACGCTGCTTTCAAGCCAGTAGTCTGCTTTACAGCTCCTTTAAATTGAAGAGCACGATCGAACGTTTAATGATTCATGTCATGAGCGACTAGAGCGACCAAAGTCGTGCTTCTTGGACGTCCGCGACAGACTTTGCCTCTTTGGAAGCTTCTGGTGTGAACGCTCAGTAACGCAGCTGTCAATCACTGTTTGTGAACTGTGGTCAAACTAGGCAGCGCTGATCAAATAAGAATCAAGATTCTGTTTCTGCATTGCTTTTTTCTCACCTCAAATGTTCTTAAAAACATATTTTAGTGAGTGTTTAGCTATAAAATGAGAAAGTTTGTGACCTGGCTGCCATGCTGGTGACAGTTGAGCCAAAACGAAGCACTCTCTCAATTTACAGCCTAACAGTACACTAAAATAGTTGCCATCTACAGCTTTAATAAATGATCCATTGGTAAACAACAAAAAACACAACACAAACATAATTGCACAATGAAAAACACACATCTGAACAAAGACACTGTATAAAAAATGAAAAAAACTGTACCTGTGGTCCAAGAAGAGAAATTTCCACTCTAAACTATGTCTGGAGGTGAATTCCTCATTCGGCTCCTCGACAGTGCACATCTCCTGTGAGGGACAGGGTGAAAATGTAGAATGTATTCAGACGTTATCTCCAGTTATCTTAAAAAATACATGTACTAAATACTAAAATATCTGAGCCCATGTGGAGCTGAACATGCAGGAAACAAGGTGAATCTTAAGAGGCAGATTTTAGCGTTATATATAACTGCCAGTTCCTGTTTGTCTCACACTACTTTGTCTCAGAAGTTTAATTGGCATTTATGCTTGTCTTTTATTCAGATTCTGCTGTCTCAGTTTCAGCACAACCACTCTGTGTATTATTTTGTGATGCTGATTGTTTGAATTTAGTCCAAACTCAATTTCCAACAGTAACAGTAACAGTAAAATCAACAGTAGCGCTTTTACTCAGCTGGAAGTAAAATTTTACACAGTGGGGAAGAGACAAATGGAGAATAAGCAATTTCAAGCAAAGGAAAAGTGGTTGCCAACAGAGGCAACACGGGAGAGCACATAATTGTTGACAGGAACCCAAATGTGTTTGCCTGCGGTGACTGGGCAAGCGTTACTGTTCAGCCCTGTCCTAATTAAAACTACCTTTTTCCAGACCCTGAAGCATGAAACCAAATGTGTGTCAACCGGATAAGAAGTGAGAAGTGGAAGAACAGCGAATGATTCTTACCTTGATAAACTGCGGTTTGGCGAGCCTCACGGTTGCTATGAGACACACTCTGTCTTCAAAGGTGGAGTGAAGCGACCGCTGGATCACTCCCTCAAAACCGTTTCGGGTACAGTTAGGCACTGGTGACGAGTAAAACAACAGAGGAGTTAGACTTCGGAGCCAGGAAAACTCAACTCAAGGCTCAGACAGTTAATGCAGTGTAACTCACCATTATTCAGGGACTTGAAGTTTCCAATGAACTTGACATATTCGTACACAGGGGGCTCTTTGGGGTCAATCGTCCCTCGGAGCATGTGGCAACAGAACTCTAACTGATTTTTTGCTGTGGAAAAAAGAGCTGTGTTAAAAAGGAAGAAACTGAAGAAAGAATTTGCACTTGTTGTAAAAATGTATTTATAGTAATTAAGCAGTCTGCTAACTGTGTTCATTTGCACCTTTTAATACATGACAACATATAGAAAAAATATAAAACCAGAATATTCTATTTTGTTTTACTCGACTCCCACCATGATACTTTGCCTCGAGATAACCTGTCTCCCTCCCTCTGGCTCCCTGAGGATGATGCTGCGTGCACATTAAAATGATGATGGGAAAAACATAAGTCTCCTCGAGGCTTATGACAAACTGCCAAAAGCAACCCAATAAGATGCAGCAGCAAATCTTGGTGCTCCCCAGGCTGCCTTGTGAAGTCTACCCAAACAATGAGAAACAGTCATCGCTGCTAGTGATGGAGACAGAAAACAAATACGCAGGAGGAAAGCACCTATGGATTGATAATGCCCGGTCACGTAATGGCTGTTTGAATCAGCTGTTCTGTATTCTGAAGCACTCAGTAGGATTTAGTAAATAGTGTAGCTGTTTGTTTTATCGTTTAATTTTAATGTAACAGGTATAAAAATGTTAATTAGACAGTAATCTGCATGAGAAATAAAGAAAAAGCAATTTTCATGGGTACAACACATTTCACTACGTTACCAATGCCAACAGCGTGACAAGGTGCTGAGTGTCTATTCTACACTGAGTGCTGCACGTTTGCCATTTTTTTCCAGTAGCAGTGAGTTGAAAAGTATTTAACTTTTAGTAAAACGCTGTGGCTGATCATCACTGTCACATTTCGCCTGGCCGTCAAGCAGAGGAGGGGCAGGACAAATACCAGAAATACTAGGGATGCACGATAATATTGGCACGTCATCAGTATCGGCTGATATTGGCTTTAAAATGAACTATCAGAGTCGCCCAGCATTTCATGTCTCCATGTGCTGGTGGGCCGTCACGACAAGAGTATCTATGCATAATATAATGTTAATTCCACTACAGAAGAGACTTCATGATGGGAAAAGTATATCTATCGATATTGTTTATCGGTCAAATGAGTTGATCCATATCAGCATATCGGATATTGGCAAAAAATCCAATATTGTGTTTCCCTGATAAAGACCAACCGTCACATCGCTGAACCGGGACCCCAGGAATGCTGCTTAGCCTTGCAGCCAATTTTTCCTGGTGGCCAGTTGCACTATTGCAGCAAAAAAAAAAAAATCCCCTGCGGGCCAAAAAGCATTTTCCCCGTAGGACACCGATATAACGGAGATGTCTGTAAAACTCATGATAGGACACCTCAAACAGGTAAATTATGAGTCTTTTGATCCATGGTGGTTTTATATTTGGAAAGCTTTTGAGAGCTGAGGAAAAATGGTTTCAAAATCTGTGACATCATCACAACGTAACGTCTATGAGTCCAGTGGGAACTCACATGCAGGGCCAGCAGGAGAAACACTACTGTGTATATACTATGCCTACACTGTGAAAGTAAACCCAAGAGCTAGAAACTTCTTTTGGCAGATGTGCCAAACAAGCAACTCCATGGATATGAGTAGGAGCCATCTTGGCGTTTGTTATCTTGGTACTTTTATAATTCTGTGTGCTGTGCCTACACATACCGATGGGTCCATTCTCTCTCCCTACGTGCTTCAGCCTTCCCCTTCATCCAGAGCATGTAGATACTCTTCCTTGTGCTGACATTTTTACTGTCGCAGATATTCTACATCATACAAGCCAAACGTAACCAAAGCATATCAGCTGTAAAAATGCTGTGCCCTTTTGCGCCCCATAACCCTTCTGTGTTCTGCATTTAACATTGATTTAACATTGAACACTGATGTATTTCATTTGTTTTAAATCTGTGTCGTCTTTGTCATTCAAAAAGCATCAATATACCTAATAATAGCCTCACGATAAAGCTCATTTAGAAAGCACTAAAATCAAGATAAATGAGGTAATTTGCAAAAACAGCAATAACACCAAATATCGCACTGTTGAGCCCTCCTTAATCACCACAGGGGAAACTAGTTCACCACGACAGCCCTAATGCCAAGATGCAACTCAGAAGTTCTGCTTACTTTTCAGATATTCAGGCGTCAGTGTTTCTCCTTCCATGATATGAGAGGACAGAGCCTTGTACACATCTGAATGCTCCCCCATGGGCAGGAAGTTCAACAGGTTCTGATCCACAAGATCAGACTGAAACACAGAAAATATCTTTAACATCTGTTGCTTTAAACACTCAACATGAAACACTGCATCAAACAGATGTCACTGTTGACATGTGGGCTTTGTTACAGACTTGAAATATTGACTACATTTTTATTAAGTGACATTATATACTTACAGGTAAGTGTTCTAGTAGGGATGTCACACTCTCAGAAGCGTAGATTATATTCCCATCAGTCATAATTGCAAGAAAAAATCCATCTAATGCCTGACAGAGATAAAAAATGCTCTTAATTCTCTCATAGTCAAAAAACAAAGACATATTAAGACTACTGCACTCCCTCATACGCAGAGCTGTTAGCTCACCTCCAACATCAGCTGAGTGAACTCTTCATTACTAAGAAAAGGAGGCTTCCAGTCTTGTCTGATCTCGGTTGACTCTGACTGAGCAGCGATTTCTGGTGAAGGAAATATAAAACACGGCAACAAAGTGTTCAGTTGAGGAGTGTAACCCACAGCTGTCTGACTCAAACTGATCTCTGGCTGTCAGGAGTGTTTCTCACCTTTGTGTTTGTGCAGAAAGTCGATGCTCTTTTGCAAAATAGTGGACTTGTCCATCTTCCGGGTGTTGCCCGGCAACATGGTGCCCAGCTCCTTGATGAGGACATTGAACTGGTCTCTGCGTTTCTTCTCAGACTTGTTACGGGACACACTGTGGGTTCAGACACAATTACATACAGTAGGTTTAGGTTACAGCTACATCAGCAATGCTGGATTATTGAAAGAGCTCAAAAAAACTACGACTGCATTAATTCTAGGAGAATAAATCATATCTACAAGAACTTTATATTTAGTCCTCCATGTTGGTTTTTGATTTTAGTTTAAGTTTGTTTAAAGAGTGTGTAAGTATTTATATTTTGAGGAATTGACTAGTTTTAGTCTTTGTGGCCACTCCAAGCATCTGTACCATAACAGCACCGATAGATGCACATCAGAATCCAAAAGCTGACTGCTTTGACTGGGTTTTCTAAAAAGACGCAGTATTCTACTGTGGACAGCACTGACGTAAGGTCTGTTGTTTGAGGAGGTCTTGATATTGTGCAGCTGTCTGACTTTGCTGCTTTCTCCCTGTAACTATGGTCATTTTCAGATAATCTTGTTTGCGTGGTGGAAACCTGAACAAAGTCTGAATAAAAATAAGAATATCAGACAAACTTGTCTTTTCTCTGCATACAGGAGGATCAAGTCCTACACAGAGCGACAGCGTCTGTACCCTCTGGAGAAAAATCATCAGTGTCTTTACTACAGTTACAGATTAATGAATAAGCCTTTGTTTCTTAAACTGGTCAACACCTAATCCCATTTATCCTTTGCTGGAAATCCCCTTACATCAGATGAGTGAATCAGGCTTTGTCTTATCATAATGACATAGCTGATCAAGACATTTTGAAAGAGGACTACTTCTCATAAGGGTTTGTGGCCCCCTGTGAGATAAGACATGTCATGATTTAATTTAAGGGTTTGAGTGGAGGCCAGTAAAAGACGAGGGGAAGTTCACTCTAGCATCTGCAATAGACAGGATTTCGTTATTAAAGGGACAATTGTTTCATTACTGTTGCAGCTTACAGAAATATGAGCTCATGTTGATCAGAATATATCATGAGGTTACATATGTTAGTAAAACGTAAGGTTTGGTTACTAGGTTTCCATTACAGTTGCATATCAAACTACTTCTTCTTCTTTGGGGTTTTATGGTGGCCGCTGTATCGCCAGCGTCTGGAACTGGTGTGTTAACTGTGTCATCAAGTCGTCACACACAACATGACGAAGTGGTGTGAAACCCATAGTGCAAATGGAGGGACAAAATGAAAACAAAGCAGATTTCTATACAAAATGCAATTTTGTTTTAGTTCTTACTGCATTGTTTATTGTAGTATTTTCTAATTATTGTCATTTTTAATTTAATTTCTCAAACAAAAAACAGTTAGATTTATTTTCTCGCTGCTAGATTCAGTCTTAGATTTTGCTGACCATAATAACCCTGTGATGTAGTCGTACCTGATGCTTTACAATGGTAGGGTTAGGCAGGAGTACCTTTGAATGTGAAGCTTTGAAGATACAGTTGGTTGCTTTTATGAAAATAACGTTGTGCAATATTTGCTGAAACTGTCACTATATTCTGAAAGACGTACATGAGACAGAAAGTTTGCCTTTAACGGCAATCGCTAGAATCAGACTGTAGCATGACAGCAACACCCGTCAGCGCTGAGGAGTCTCTAACACAGCTGTCAATCATGTCAATCCCTCTGTCAACAGCAGTTAAACTGCCAAACTAGGCAGCACTGATCAAATATAAACCAAGATTCTGTTACTGCTTTGCCTTTTTCTCATCTTAAATGTTTTCAGAAACGTTTTGCTGTAAGATGAGAAAGCTGGTCCCGCTGGTTGACGATGCTCAGTACTCTTTTTAACTTTATCCAATATGGCGGCCAGTTCACACCCAAACAATTCACCAAAATATGTTCCTGAAAACAACACATTTGCCTGCAGTTCACAAGCAGTGATTGAAGTGAATGGCTGACAGCCACTTTAGAGAATCCTCCGCTCTGATTGGTTGTTTTCATTCACATGGAGCAAGGCCATTAGAAGTGTTACAAGGCAACAGAGAAGGAAGAGGAAGATTATTTGTTTTATCTGATGCTGTGTGAATATTGTGACAGTTTCAGCACATATGAAAAAAGTCATTCTTTTATAAATGTTACCAACTGTAGCTTTAATAATCACACAAATATAAAATCAAGTCTCCAAAAAACCTGCAATTGTGACATCATGGTGGATGTTTCAAACAACACTGAATCGTACCGTTTTGCTTTGTCCTTTTCATCTTCTTCCATTAACCCATCAAAGATACTGCTGTCATCCCTGCAGAGCAAACACAACAGCAGTTTAAGATCCTCTAACTTTTGTTCACCGATAATATTTTCTGAACATTTTGATAAGACCCCTTCTAATCCTACATTTTTGTTCTGATGTAAAAGCAGACGACTGAAACTGAACACACAGCACTTAGACACTCTATCCCCCAAGTGACTTAAATCTCCTTGAAGAACGAGATAGCAGTATGCCCGAAGACCGCTTTTATCATATGATACTCAGGTGCTCTTGAAGAAAAGGGTCAGCACATGGGGAGAAAATATGAACTTCAGGCACTCATTTGTGGTCATAGTGATCGCAGAGTCGAAATGCTTAATTCAAATGCATCTGTTCCTGTTCCGCACATGAGGGCCTGAAGTTCATTTTTTCTTCCCATGACTTAAATCTAGTGTTAAAACAACTAGTCGATTGATTGAAAATCAATCGAGGGAACTGTGACAAACAATAAATCATCATACAACACAAAACATTACAGTTGAATTTTGGATTTAGGGTTGTTGGTCAGAGAGAAAAAAAAGGTGTTTCTGACATCTTATAAACGACATGATTAATAGAAAAGAATCAGAAGAACAAACCAAATGCAGGTATACAAAAAGTTTGACTCACCGGTCAATGCTCGAGGTCATTTTGTATCCTGTTCAGGGTCGCAGTGTTTGAGAGGGGTCTTTTAATCGTGAGGTAGACATTTGTAAATGAACCTTTGAGGGAAAAGACCACACAAAATAACTTGCAGCTTCATCACCTCCCAGTGATTGAAAACAGAGGACAGATTTAAGTTAGATGGTAAAAACTAAATCTTACCTTACTGACAGTACAGCCAGTCCTGTGAGACGATGAGGAAGATGCTGCTGGATGAAGGCAGGGTCTGGTTGGACACACTGTGGTGATGATAGTGGTGGAGCTCTGAGAGTCTTGGAGGAGAGTCACTGAATGTTTCCTCGATCAGAGGGCAGAAAGTCGACAAGAGGTCTTCAATGAGCTGAGTTTTTCGTCTGCTTCGGGTGTGAGTGTGGCACATGGCAGCAACATCTGAGTCTACGGGAGGTTAGAGGGACACATGTAATTATTGAAACACCAACACAGCCAGTGTGTCTGTCAGATCAGGATATGAAAGACATAATGAAGCAGTGTGACGCTGGCTGAGGAGAAGAGACTGACGCATGAGATTTGATTAATTACACCCCTGCCACATATATAAAGCTGTCTGGCCAGTCTTGTATGGGAGACAGCATGGAACATTTTTTATGCCCATGTGCGCTCTCATACGAGTCCAGATGGCCGGCTAACCCCAGATGCACTGTGACGGACCTTTGCTTTAACAGCCGGGCTAAACCCAAAGTGATGTGATGAGTTTTTGGAGCTGCACCCCAAAACATTTTGTCCAATTATCCATCTTGAACAATCGACAGCACCAAAAAAGAAAAGTATAAGGTAATAATATGCCTTGAAAATAGTTTGATATGATACAGGACTAAGAGCATAAAACAGTTGGCAGCAATTGACAGCTTGATGTAAGAGTGAAGGACCAACCAGCCATTTCCTGATGTCTCCCTAATGACACGTCCATACCATTATCCCTAACAAGTGCAGATTATTCATATCCAGGAAATAATCTGGGATCATATTAAAGGTCTCATGCACACATACGTATATACTGCACTATAATGTAAAGTTGAGTGGTAAACAGAACTGGGTATGGTTTAAAAAATTATAATATCAGTACCAATACCAGTACTCTAATGCCCTAATGCATCAAGGTGACCGTTGACTGTCGGTAAATGTTGGACCATCAGTAAGCGTCTGTTGCCTTTGTCATGGTGAAGTGTCCAGCACTGTTGGCCATCATCAGCCCCTGTCGGCCCCTGCTGGCTTTTATTTTTTGACAAATTCAGCATGTTGAATCAGCGACAGCGGAGTAAGGAGCTCTTCAAAAGAATCGTTCTGTAATGGTTCGTGATTGCGCACTGGCACACAGTAAATATGTTTTGTTCTTTTGACATTGTGTTGTGTGCTAACTAGCATCAAAATGGTCATGCTGTGTCCCTTTTGTTACCTCTCACGCAGACGCAGAACGTATGTGCTGGTTGGCCGTTGGCTGTAGGCTTTGTCGCGTGTTCATGTGCAACTTTTTGGATGAGGCACGACAACGTCAAGCAACACAGCAGAGGGCCTTCATCGCCGCTAGTTCTCTCAAGTCGGTTTGATGCGTCTGGCCCTTTAAAGTTATACAGATACTAACGGAGTACTTTTGTTCAACTTCATTCAATACCCATCATGTGAATGGAAGCCTTTAGTTGTGTGAAATTCCACCAGATGCCACAGGTGTGTAGTATGACCGTACTTTCAATGTTTTGGTGGCAACTTGTCAACTCCGTCAAATATACTGCGCTGGACATCACCATACCATGGAATGTATGGGCTGTTGCTGCTGCAGTAGTGGACCATCACATAGCATTAAATCTGAGAATGCTTGTAGTGATTGGCTGCAAGCACAACCATATAAAGAGTACAAAAAAAGGTCGAATGCAGGTATCGTTTGACTAGAGGTGTTTCAATACAACTTCGGATTGGATTATTTTGGTCAATACTAGGGATGATAACGATTAATCAAGGATCTATTAATCATGAGTAACTATGCTGTTGCATGCTTGGTATTGTTTGGTATAAGCAAAGCTTATATGTTTTTAAAGTCATGATTAATCGATAAATTTATCTTTAATGTTACCAATGATCAATTAAGGAAAGTGCGTCAAATTTGCAACCCTAGTCAATACCTTAAAGGTTTTGATTAATGATACCCAGCCCTGGCAATACAGCAGAACTTTCCCACTGGCCATCACCATCACCCACCTCACCTGTCAGTAGTCAGTGTCGGACACTATGGGTTTCATTGCAACATATACTGTAAGAGAACAAAATGCTTTCAGAGGTAAATCATTGCCTCATGTTTGATACCCTGAAAGCTGATGTGGCAAATATAAGCACCTATCTTGATTTATAGTAGCCATTAAAAAAACATCTTCAGTCATAGATTCAGCACATCACAGCTGACGTATTCTTCCTATCGTCTGACTACTATTCTCCTTACGCAGGTAGGCCTACAATAGATTGTCAGATTAAAATGAGCAGGCCCACTGGGTCTCTAGCCTAAATATTTGACCCGTTTATTTCATGAACCAATTACCGTCAGAACCTGCGTGGGAGGTTTTCACACCATAATGGCCTATTTGTGTTGGTGAGAAAATCCCTTCAGTGTTTCTCTTCCATGTATCGTGATACACAACATTTCCTATGACCATACAAATGTTTCAGCTACAATGTTATAGTAGTTTTTCCCATTTTAAGGATCTATACTTAAGTCATATAAGCTAACATTCGGGTTCAAGGTAAGTCCAATTCCACCTAAAACTTTTTAAGCGATTTCAATGTTGAAGACAAATTTCAAATGTCAAAATAAATCATGAGTTTTACCTCAGCTGGCGAATGCTCCTGTGATCTAAAAGTCAGTCCAAGGTGGCTTGAATCAGAACATGTTTAATACTATCTTCAGTTTGTAGTCTTGTCTCATGCAAAAACTTAAGCTCAATGACTCATTGTGAACAACCAATAGCTGCACTCTCTCCAGCACCAAACAGGAAGCAGCAAACCAGGTAGACAGCAAACATGTAGGGGACTCCGGGTAGGTGGAGCTGAAGAGTGACTAAGAGTCGGTGTTTAATTCTGCGTGCATCTGATCCACCAACCAGCATTTATTTTAGTGAGCAATCTTTATTTGTGAAACAGCTTGCCTCTCATTCCCACGGTCCCTCCCACTGACATAGTGCAGTGAACCAACAGAGGCTGGTAGTGAGCTGAGGTGACAAAATCCAAAATATAAAGTACATATGACTCCTTTTATCTTGTGTTTCTACAGTTGTGCGTTTTTGCAGACATGTGTCATCTTCCTTAAAGGGAGTTTGGCATAATATGTTCCACCAAAAAACAGGATGGGAAATAATCTCAAAAGGAATCTAATTGTAGTCTTGCAAAACAGTACAGTCTGTGACTAAAAGAGAAAAAAAAAAATCACACTGTCTCTGGATGTGAGAGGGTGTCAGACTTAAGTCTTTTAAGTCTTTTCAAAGTCTTCTGGTGTATGGTAGTGTAAGACTACTGCTCCAGTTTTAGAAGCAACAAAATATGTTTTCAAAAGATGCTTTTTTGCTGACATTAAGATAATAAACTAAAAGATAAGATAATAGATAAAATACCCAGGGACAGACTTGAGGATTTGATACGAATACATGTTTAAATCTATTAACAACTGACCAACGATCAAGTTGTGACGGAAACCCCAGTCAGTGCTTATACTATCTTTATTTTAAAAAAGACAATTAATGTTGAGGCTTAATTTAACTTACTGTGGCGTTCATAAAACGAGGACAGGAAGTCCACACTGTGAGTATTTACACCTCCGTGTTAAGACACGCATGGGGAAAAATGACACTAAGAGGAGGAGTAGGTTTTATCATGGTCCACTGACTTTCAGCTATGCAGTGTTATTTTACTGCTCCCTGCATGTGACTCAGAGAGACTGGGAGTCTTATCTAAGATTACTGTTTGTCA
Organism: Epinephelus fuscoguttatus; assembly: GCF_011397635.1. Classification (NCBI taxonomy): domain Eukaryota; kingdom Metazoa; phylum Chordata; class Actinopteri; order Perciformes; family Serranidae; genus Epinephelus; species Epinephelus fuscoguttatus. Next base: position 40,909,459 of record NC_064761.1, read on the forward strand.
ACACAAGCGGCCAACTGCACTTTGCGGTGACATTATAAAGGGAGTGGAGGGCTGTAGTAAAGAGCTTTATCTTAACACTTCGTACCTATGGAGAAACAGAAGCAGAGAGCTTTTCTGCCCAACTAACTGGAACACACACCAGGACAGAAAAAGGCTAAACACCGGATGCCAGAAAATTAAAAAAAATAAATGAGTGAAAGGAGAGCCAAATGAGAGGAGGAAGGAAAAAGTTGACACCGGTGTATCAGCAGCAGTTGCAGCAGTAGCTGCAGCGCAGAGTGAGCGTTGTGTAAGCGGGAGAGCAGAGGTTGTATAACTGTGATGTCATCCGTGCTTCACTGACCTGCTGGCCCAATGACCTACTTTCCTCCTCCTCCTCCGATCTAACTTAATCACAGCTCCACAGGCAACACCTTCCTGTTCTTACCAATAACACTACACTCCCTGTCAACACAAGTCCTTTGAAAGCCGACAATTTTATACAGCAAGTACCTTCACAAAAGGTGTGAGCAGGGAAATCACACTGTCTGCATGTCACATGTCCTCATTTAATCACATGATATGCAAAGGCATCCCCAGAGCCTTGGTTTGCACAGACATCAAGGGAAAAAGCGTCACAGACGTGTAAAAGTGCAGAATTTTCAACAGCCAATTATTAGTTTTTCGTACTGTCAACGATGTAGACAAACAGGCTGATTCATATGAACTCACCTCACACATGCACATGTTCTTCATCATGAAACACATCGAAACACACACTGAAAACACTCTTTTATCGTCATTATTCTATCTCTCACACAGCATTGTTGAGTATCTGTTGAGTGTGTGTGCTTGTGTGTGTGTGTTTATGTGGGTGTGTGCACGCATACTCAGATGTAGGGCAGCAGAGCTCTGAGGATATGAGTCACTCTGAAGTGGATCTATGGCGCCGCTTGTCACGCACCCCGCCACACCCCGCACTGAGATGCCAGCACAGCAACGGTGCCAATGGGCAACACCATAGCAACCGGCCTCACCGTGCAGAGTGAAAATAGCCCGGCTGAATTCCTCCGCAGCTGATACTCCCTCCATCATACGCTGAGAATTATTAGACTTAAGTCTGAGGATGTAAAACACTGTGACAGGTCGAGCTGTGCGGCGCTGCAGTAACACACAGCAGGGGCCATCACTCTGCATCATTTAGGGGAAACCAATCACAAGCGATCCCTCCCATCCTTATTGTATTATGGAGCAGATTCTCTCCATCAGGGAGAGTGCTTTCACTATTAAATTAGGGGACAAAGAGAGAATGCAGCACAGCTAAACAGCTTTCTCTTATGAATCAGGAAGGTTGGAAATTCAAGTAACAGGTGACATATTAAGTGTGCCCACTGATGAAAATCCAAATGTAAACCAAAGACCAGAAATCAATATCCACCTGGGATGCATGCAGCTGTTGTGCTTCTTATATGCTCCACCACACAGGACAATATCACTGCATATTAGAATGTCGCTCATGAGGATAGAAACTACTTGTTGATGTGCAAAGGAGCAGCAGCTGTCAGTGCAGAGGCAAGCTGAAGTCTCAAATAGCTTGTTTTACTTTAGTTCTTGTTTTATTCACAGTGGTACCAAATCAAGCTTTTATATTATGCCAACTACAAACTAATGATACTAATTTACCATTTCTCTCCTGCACTCAAAACATTTCTAAAACTGACAAAGTGCAGTTCTTTTTTAAATCAGTTTGTACTATTATGTGGTGGAGTGATTAGCACTGCAGTGTGCATAGAGGAAATTTCCAGGTGGCTTTCTATCTTTCAGTACTAACACTTACGCACAGTGGTGCTTTGAGCTGAATGCTAGAATGGCAACATGCTCACAGTACCAATGCTAACATACTGATGTTTAAGAGGTTCAGTGTTTACCATGTCCATCATCTTAGTTTGCTCTGTTAGCTAAATTTTAACTTGATGATGGTGCTAGATGAAAATTAGGCGATCAAAGTTTTTACAATTCATCCGCTGGGAACCATGAAGGTCTGCACCGAATTTTACGGCAATCCAAACAATAGTTGTCAATATATTTCAATGGAAAAACAAACTTCCTGGAGGTGCAAGAGTAAAAGTCATGGGATGAACAAAGTCAGTAGAAACCATGAAGTGTACACAAAATTGGTGCCAATAAACATGGACATATGGCCACTGCCACCTTGCGCTGGAGCCAGAGTCTGTGCAGTAGCAGTCTCTGCAGTATCATGTTCCTGCCCATATGCAGCGCCATTGACTGTGAGAACAAAGGTTGGCACACACTGCTGTCAATCATGACGTCAAACCCTCTTTCTATAGCATCAAATAACTCATTATAACCAAACTTATCATAATAAAATAACACTTGAACATACATCAGTGTGGTAACAGCTATCTAAAATCACAAAGAGCATCTCTGGGGAAAATTTATTTGACGTGTACTTTGAGTTTTTACTTTGGCCCATGAGAGCAGGGTTTATGAGCTTTACTGCAGCCAGCCAACAGAGGTTGATCGAGATGTTTTGGCTTCACTTTTGGGGAGTGGTCATGTTGTCCATCTTTATATACACGCTGTCCTCACTGACTGTTTTTATACACACCTGGATGTTGTATTTGAAGCAGTTTCACTGGTACATTTTGATCCGTGACTTTCAGTTTCTCTACAAATTTATTGTAATTTGATGTTTTGTTATTTGAAGGGCTCATACGCATTATTTTAAGAGGTTTTTATGAGTGAACTTTTACAAACCGTTGCTCAGAAAATGATATTTAATCGCTTCATCCTGGTGCAGAGATTCCTTAAAGTTTCCTCAGCGCTTGTTTCTGAAGTGTCTTTAAATCTAGGTTGGAAATCACTCAGATTATATGCTACTCCATTAAGTAGATGTTGAGATATTTAACTATGTTAGCAAAAAATTTGGTGGCCAAGTCATTACACATTATCATGTAGACTTGAAAATAACATTTCATGGCAATTCATCCAATAGTTGTAAAGATACTTAAGTCTGAACCACAGTGGTGGCCCACTGACAGACCGCCATGGCCATCCCTGGAGACAGCCATTCAAATTGAGAATATAAGTAGACTCAAAGAGTTAGTTCCTCCCTAAAAAAGTTATGAGTGCATCAGATCAGGTGACCTACTGGTCTAGCTGAGGTTTTTGCTGAACACTTCGTACCAGGTGACTTGCAGACAGAGATCACAAAAGGAGCCAGCTATACAGTCAACTCGGTTGCTCTTTTGGGCCATCACAAACTCAATCTGAGGACTGTCTACGCAGGGCTTGACGCTAACTTTTTTCCCAAGGAGCACATGTGCTCCTAAGTTGAAAAATTAAGGAGCGCACAAAGAACTTTAGGGGCACAATGTAAATTGATCAAATAATGTGTTTTCCGTAATAAACATGATGCAAATAGACATTTACAAGCAAAATTATTTAATGAATTTGTATATAAAATGTACAGAATGGTAAAATTATGTTTAATTAAGTTATTACTAACCTAAAACATTCTCCAGGTCCTCTGAAACTCTGCAGGACTTTCACACAGAGCTTTCGTGGCGCCCACCACGGGGTAGGGCGCAGAGGACAGGATTTGGGGGATTACAGGCTTGTTCAGGAGCTACAGCTCCATGGTGACCGCTTTCGGGTCTACTTCAGGCTCTTCTCTTCTATTGGATGCGCGGCGCCGAGGTGTCATCACAGAGCGTTGCGGTGAAATTAAAAAAATTTCAATTCGAGCGCAGGCTGGCGGCGCGCATCGCTCAGCTCGGCGGCATTGCGGTGCGCTCCTGCACAGCAGTAGCACATACACAATGAATGGGTTCATCGGCGGAGGTCTGTGCTTTGCGCGCTCTGTGTGAAAACGGCTTTATTTCCACCCTGCCCAGCAGCAGCACTGTGGCGAATTGTCCCTAAAGGCCTCTACACATGATCAGCTGTAAAACCGCTTTGCGCTGGCTGTCCCATTGTTTGTCTATGGAGAGGGCAGCAACACCTGACAAAGCGGCACCTCTACCCTTGGCGTCGCGCACGATATTCATTGTGCCGACAGTGGCTTGGAAAACCGCATAACCGTGTCACACGGGGAAGAGGAAGAGGGGAGGCAGCTAGAGTTCCTCCAACGTTTGCGGTTAGATTATCATATTTTTTTTGACAAAAATATAGGCTGCTTCGGCTGATTTTTTTATGCGCACATGTGCCCCTAAATATTTTTTACAGTTCGCACACACCTATTTTTAGTCGCAAATGCAAGTGAAACGCCGCACTGTCGAGCCCTGCTACGTGTTTTCATTTTGGTGGGAAAAAAATCCGGATTTTTCCAAGTAGAGGCCCTATATCTGTAGTGTTCTGCAGTGCATCAAAATATCTCTCAATGGATTGTATCAAAATAGTCATCAACTAGTTCATCACATCACCACTGTTGTTTTAATTAAAAAAATACCTCAAATTATCTGATGTTTTTGTATAGTTTCTCTAAAAGGGGACATTTTTCTGAAGCTTCAAACCTGTATGTAGACAGTAAGCTTCAAATCTGTATGCAGACAGTACTGTGTGGCAGGTATCACATGATTAGGTAAACTCTGGTGTCATAGCAACCCTTGTGTTTTCTTCATCATCTACGTCACACCCTGACACCCGAGAACAGGGGATTTGTGAACCCTCAAAGATCCCAGGTGTCACAACAGAGCACGGGTTTTAATGCATTTCTAGAAAGACAGATGAATTCAGTGAACCATTTAAAACTTAAAACTGACTGGTATGTGTAAACATCAATAGTCTGCAGCACAAACTGATGTGGTACTAAGGTTAAGAGCAAATAAGAAGGAGTGGGGTTGTTCTTTCTCATTCTGCTCCAAGTGTTGGGAAATATCTAGGATAATGTTATGCAGATTTTAAAAGCCAGCAAGCAAAAGAGTCACTGCCAATGAGGTCACACTAATCAACAAAAACACACCAACGAATAAATTACTCAGTCACACATCCTGTCTGAGGCAGCATCAAGGCCTGCACATCCCGGTGGCATCCGCATAGCAATCAAAGATATGATTCCTTGAGTTCACAGGCTTAGCAGTGTCGTTGTGCCGGGGATGTGGGATGCAACTGAGGATGGTTTTAATAATATCATGGTCATTTGGCCTGTAAGCAATAAAATCCACAACACAAGCTTGTCATCTCTGCCCACCTTACTGCTATACGCTTGTACCAACCAAACCCTCAATGCTGGGCAGCCAGCTGTGTTTCCACTTGAAGTGCACACATCCACAGACCCAGCAGCACAAAATGGGTCTTTGTTTTGAATTTTCACTCCAGAGCCCACAGACAGGAATGTTTGAGAGGCAAGCAGCAGTGGTTGGCAGGGGCCCCTCCACTGCTGCTGGCCTCCTGTCCCAGCAGAGCAGGAACTCAGCCAGGGGCCTCTTACTGATGCCAAGTGGGTCACTGGAGTTCAGAAGGATGACTGGCAGCACAAGAGAGGCAATCAAGAATAACTACAGACCTACAGCCCTGTAAGACTACAGTCTACGATCAAAACATGACTGACATATGTCCACCAACACTTAAACTCAAACATAAACGCTAATTATGCTAACTGGCCCACCACTCTATTAAGAATCAACATTTTGTTGCCACAGTACATAGAGAGGTGAAGCCTCTCCCCTTCTAGTGAACCATCATGGGACCTTATTTTGGAAAAAAAAAAAAGTATGGTAGTTAATGGCAAGAGACAAATATTTTTTTGATCCTGTTTAAATTGCGCCATGAATTACATATATGACAATTTTGCAAGTCAAGAAAGTCACAGTTTGTTGTAAAACTGTTAAAGTTTAGAACTCTGAAATTACGTCAGAGAGACTACACAAGTTGTGTAAGTGACATCATAACTTTCTCGCTTGCTAAAGTTACAATGCCTGTGTGTTTTGTAGATATACTCATAGAGCAATGGGTGTTGCTCGTTCTCTCGTTTCCCCGGCTGATAAAAACACCAAGAGCTGCTGGATAAAACAAATCAGGTACGATGATGTTACATTTGTGCATGGAACATGGCTAGCTTACCATGCTAGCTAGCTAGCTCGTATAGGTGACGTATATCGTGTGGGACCAGACATGTAGCTCACTGAGCAGATTCACGTAAAACTAAATGGTACTACGACAAACTGCAGCTGTCCTGTGTTGCAAAATTATCTTTTAAACTGACGAACATCATATGTGTAAATCATAGCACAATTCAAACAGGATCCAAAAATTATTTGTCTTTTACTGTTGACTACTGTTCTTGTGATTTTGGAATTAAGGTCTCGTGGGGAAGACCAGGAGAGGAGGAAGCTCGCCTCTCTATAGCAGTGTTCAAGCAAGTTTAACTAATTAGAAACCAAAATATCTTATGTCTTTACTCAACTTTGCTCTATGTGAGTATATGGCCTTGTAGTTTCCCAGAGGACTTGGCTCCACATTATATTCCACTCTACAGATCAATGTGTCAAGGACGAAATCACACTTTACTGACTGCAGATAATCTCAGATAAACAGAACACTTCCCTACTGTACAATCTTAATTCACAAACAAATGATAGGATCTGACAACCTCGCAAGATCCAGTTAGACATGCACTGCAGAAATTGTCTGAAAAAATGTCAATGCATTGATTCGTCGACAGAAACTAAATCAACAATTTTAATAATTGATAAATCATCAATCAAGCAAAAATGCAACATTTTAGCTTCTCATGTGATTTTTGCTGATTGTGTCTGCAGACTATACATGTAGTTGTAAATCAGTAACGAAAATAACTATTAGTTACGGCCGTCAAACATGGCGCTGCCTACTTGTGAATTTCAGAACAATTTCGAACATTGCTCATGTGTGATCAAAACGAGGCATGTTGCCAGATTAGGCACGCAAGAGTTTGTCACATTCTCATATACAACATTTTCCTCTCAAGCACTTCAACCTAAACTGTCCATTGTGAGTCCAACAAGTTACAGGAGTGCTAAATGTTTATGCTAAACCAATACAGTGAACTTTTAACACGTGGATGAAACCAGCAATCTTACAGAGTTACCTCTGAAAATGGCTATAATCAAATTATAGTAATTGCACCTTGTAGTGCCATTTGGCATCACAAACAATGTGGAAAATATTCATAAAGTCCTTAAAAGATTTGGTTATTTCTACTCAAATATAAAACAAAAATTAACCTCTTGAGCAGACTTAGTTTTAAACTTGAACACAGTAAATATTTGAAAGCCTAAGACTAAATGATACTGATGTAACATGACAAACAAATTTTTGATACCTGATAACCCCAAAAATACTTAGGGTTAGGTACCAAAACCTATATGACTGGTATCTACTGGTTCAAATCACAATGCAGATTTCGGTGCCTCAGTTTGATGCCAGAATGTGTGCATAGCAGTTGGATAGGAAAAAAAAAATGACATTAGCCTATATACCTATCAATCCAGATTCAGTATTTTTTTTGTACTACACTACTTGGGACCATCGACCTTATAAAAAAGATGGAGGACATAACCACTCCCCAAAAGTGAAGCCAAAACATCTCAATCGCCCCCTGATGGCTGGCTGCAATATGACTCATGAAGCCTGCCCCCACTGTGTTAGCGGATGGGACATGAGCCAAAGTTCATGTCAAATACATTTTTCTCAAAGATGGTTGCTGTCATTTTACGTAGTTCTTATCATGTTGTGTGTTCAAGTGTTCATTTTTTGTAGTTTTGTGAAGTTTTGTCGTAATTAGTTATTCAATACTACAGAAGAGGGGGTTTGATGTCATGATTGCGAAACGATGCGAACATTGTCGCTGCTAGTGATTGGTTGGATGAGTGTTTGGGCGGAACTCGACACCGCAGAAATTGCTACCGCCCAGACTCTGGCTCTAAATGACATCACCAGTGCAAGATGGCAGCGGCCATATCCCGGATATTTTGGCTTCACTTTTATACAGTGGGGATAAGTGAAGAAACAGCGTCCATCTTTATACACAGTCTACAACTGGGGTGAAGATAAACACAAACAAGCACACACATGCATATAGCAAGCAAAGACGTGGCAATATTAGAAAAACAAACTGATCATATCAGCAGATGCAGTTAAAGAATATTAAACCATTTTCATGGTAAGATCTTGTTGTGAGAAAATGATTCGAAATGCTCTGGTGACTCACTCAACACCATTTCAATTCCGTGTTCATTGTATTCAGCAGAAACATCGAAAGACTGCAGATCAAAAATAGAACACTACTAAATGGATGTATAATGTCTCTGTATTAGCTCCTCATGAATTAGGCTTCAAAAGACTTAATTAGCCAAGATTGTCCATCCTCTAATCTGACTGACCCAAAAACAGTCCACTGCCGCAGCCAAGACCAAAACTCAGTGGGTGAAGCCCAAGATGTCTTACCTTTTGTCTCTGAGTGATGGTTAGTTAACCACTTCCCCTCATGACAGAGGACTCCGCAGTCGCCTGCTGTCTGAATTCCTCACCTGTTGAACAGAGAGAGAAAAGCTCGATTTACAAATGAGTGGCTTAGAGCGAAGAAACTCACATTACTCTATCAGAACTAAAACATCTGGGTCATCGTGAGCCTCCCACAGCACTGCAGAAATAAGAGAACAGCTCTACACACACACACACACACACACACACACACACACACACATGCGTCTCTTCGAAGTTCATTCACAACACGAGTCCTTGGCCATTGGCTAGGAAGGAGGTTTATTTCCAGTCATTGTAAACATAAGCATCTGCTCCTTGGAGTGCATTACGATAAAGCTTCGTATCATTTTTGTAAAATGTGATGCTTAAAGTGTGTGAATGTGCATGTCGGTGTCCACGTCAGTGTGTGTTTGAGTTATCATACTAGTAGCACTTACAAACAGAGCCATAAAATGCTGTTAATATGTTATTTGTGATAATATATTGGCCTCACACTACACTATCCTTTATTTGTAGGCTTCCTGTGATATGCCTGACATTTACAGTCTTTTTAATTTACTGGGACCTCCAATATCAATATGAACACATTCTCACACTGATTTCTCCAAACCAACAACATTATTACGTGGTAGGGGTAAGAATCACCCCACAGTACGCTATTGTCATGATACTTGGGTATGCTGAGTATTGCTGTAACATACATCGCGACATATTGCTATTTGTCATCTTTTTTCAACTGTAAATTATGTCCCCAAAGGAAAACTTTGTCAACATCTGATTTATCTAATAAGATAAAGTTAAAGTCTGTTCATACCAGTATTGCCACACAAAATATCGTGTTACATATTGCAATTGGGTTATGATTTGTAGGCCGGAGCATTTCTTTCTATGTTTATTTATAACTTTATGTTGTAACACATTTTACCTTCATCAAAAATTGCTGCTCCTGTGACTTGGATATTGCTCTGGGTCATACTGTGATTTCAATTACATTTGATAACTGTGCAGCCCTCATATTTATTAGCGAATCAAGCATGAAATTAGGCATTTAAACTAACATGGGGCTGAGACTTATTACCTATTATGTTCATTTTCATTAATATGAACAACTTTTTATCATTTAGTTGGTTTGTCTGTAAAAGAATTAAGAAAACAGTTGTTGAAAAGTGTTAAAATGCCAGTCACATTTTCCCAGAACTCAAGGTTACAAAGTGCTGATTTTATCTGAACAGATGCAGCAAATCCTTAAATATGAGAGGCTGGAACTAAATATGCTTTTATTTTTCTCGATTATGACTTAAAAAATTATTAAACAAGATAAGTGTTGTTGATTAATTTTCTGTGCAACAGACAACATGAATCAATCACTAATGGTTTTCAGCACGAAATGAATGTGTGTTCTAGCTGACCTTTTTTATTCTGTCAGCTTTGACCTCGTTGCAGTGACGCCATTACGATCTTTTGAATGACGACAATCACCCACATCACAGCTTTTGTTATAAAAATCAGTTTCAGCTTACAAAACAGTCACATTCATTTGCTAATGCCCAAGGTGAGTACTGAGAAGCTATCAGCCATGACACTGATGCTACAGATAACACTGGTGCACCTCTACCCCGTCGCTTTTTAGGGAACACCTAATAGACCTGACCCATTTCTCTCCTGATCGTAGTAAAATCAGATAGTGTCACTCTAAGACAGTTTCATTTCGCCCTGATCTCCATGTAGGTCAATTTCACGACAAACTGCTCTCTGAAGAAATCTGAGCAAGTATTACTTTTGTTTTCTCATGTTTATATCAAGGTGACACATGCATTACTACCTTTACTAGTGTTTGCACGGAGAAGACTGTGTTAGAAAATGTATGATTGTATGCACACGTGCTGTTTATCCAAATGCAGTCTAGTCCGTAGACTGTATAAAGACATGGACGTAGCCTCTGGGTCTGAAAAGTTAAGTTAATGTGGAAGGGCCTGGCCAGCAGGTGGCAAATCCACTGTTGGGAAAAAAAGGTATATGAAAAAATAAATCCACTTCTGACTTGATTTACCTTGGTTTACATCAGTAAACAAGTGGTCTAAATCTCTAGTTTCAAGTCTTCTTCAATACAGCACGATGTTCATTTTGCAAATTATGGTCCCATTTAAAGGATAGAGTATAGACTGTATATAAAGATGGATGACATGACAGCTTCCTAAAAGTGAAGCCGTAACATCGCGACCGCCCCCTGATGGCTGGCTGCAGTAAACTCCGCCCACTCCATGTTGGCAGATGGGACATGAGACAAGAAATCATTACTCCAGCTCCACTCATGCATAGACTCAAGCTTTAAATGACGTCACCAGTGCAAGATGGCAGCCCCTGTATCCGGATGTTTTGGCATTGTCTATCTTTATATACAGTCATTGGCGTAGAGGCATAGCAAGGTGTATCCATGGCATTGTGTACATTTTTATAGCTATAAACTTGTTTCTGAGTGTTGTCCATGGCTTTTTCTTAGAACTTTAACCCTGGGGCAATGTGCAAGCAGCTCAAAGTTAACATTTTGATCGCCCAAAAATGGGCCTCATTCACAAACAGTGCGTACGCACAAATCTGTGCTTAAACTGTGCGTACGATCGTTTGACGCACAAATCCGGGATTCATCAATATTTTCTTACCCGAATTTGTTCTTACTCTGCGAACAAATTTATAACTGCCTCAGACCATGCATACGCACAAATGAGGAAGGCCGAACTGACTTAGAAAATGCAAACACCTTTTAAGTACATGCAGAGTCTATAAAACCACATTCATGAAAAAGAGATTTAATTAACATTTTTTAAAATAATTAATTTACTAATATATTGGCCAAATGGATTAAATTACCATGAAATTGACACACGTTCACCCTCATCATTGTGACAGTTAAAATATTAACAATAACATGAACAGAAAAACTATCACTCCATCAGCGTGCAGATGATCTGTAATGCCGACTGCCATATCCGCTGGCCAGGAGGCACCACGACTCATTTATTTTGCAAAACAGTACAGTGGGAATGCGTTTGGAGGCAGGGGCTGTGAGAAGTGGATGGCTTGTTGGTGAGCATCTTTTGTTCTAGTCTTTTATTTCAATTGTTTTAAGTTAGTATTTTCAGTAAGTCTCTATTCCGTTAATGTTAAAATGTTATATTGTTTGGGTGACCGGGCATATGGCCTTAAAACATGGCTGATGACACCATACGCAAACCCTGAAACCCCTCAAGAGGTGCGCTATAATAACATACATGCCCACACACGAGCCGTAGAGCGCACTTTTGGCGTGCTTAAGGGCCGTTGGATGTGTTTGGATCAGATACGGCCGGTGGCAAACTACTTTATACCCCTGAGAAGGTGTGCAAGATCATCCTGGCATGCTGTGTCCTCCACAATCTTACAATGACCCATGGCATTCCTGTAAGACCCGGCGCCATCACTTCTAACAAACTGTGAAATTTACTACTTCTCTCCTCGCGTAACCGCTTCCTTCATTCATGAATCAACTCTAGGCAAGCGGTTTCCTTATATGGAGAAATGGGGGCGTGGTAGTATGCTGATTGCAGATCGCGGACACGCGCCTGTCAATTTAGAATGGTTCTGATTTACTAACATACGCACGGTAGTGAGAACAAAATTGGCCGGTATGCACGTCATGAATCCGACGGTGATTTTGCGCAAGTACTTATTTTTTGCAGAGAGTAAGAACATTTCTGCGCAGATATTAGTGAATGAGGCCCAATGTCTTAATTACAGTAGGCCTGTCGTGATAACTGCCTTTGTTGGACAGTATACAGTCCTAGAAATAAATGCAATAAACAATAATCATTTTGATACCATCTTATTCCACGATTATAATGATAATAGCATAATAATGCAAGAACACTCTTTCAAAGAGCAACCCTACTTTATCACAGTTCACATGAATTACAGATGCACTTTCCAAACCAGACTAGCTCGAGGTTCTCCGTTTTATCCACCCCTTACTTCTCCACAGCTCCACATACTCATCCAAATATGGTCGCTACTGGCTTCCCCCCAAAAACAAGATGACAATAGCCAAACGCCACACTTGAGGCTTCAAAAGAGTAGTCCACAAACTCATTTTCACATGTTCAAAAGTTTAGCGAGTCTCTTCTCCCTCATTCTCAGAACCCATCGGCTGTATTCACCGTCTGACTTCTGGCAGACGGTGATACAGCCTTTTTGGCATTCCGGTTTGATTTGGGCGGAGGAGGCGAATTTCCGTTTCCGACTTCTGTTTATATATAAGTAAATATGCTGAACCATTGTGATGGATTAAGAGTTTGCAGTGATGCCAATTATGTTCCGCCTCATTAGTTCACCACACAGACCGTTTAACCTGGAAACAACTGCAGTCGGCTCAAACATGACTGGTCAATATCACGCGGACTACAAACAGCCTACAACCGGAAACCAGGGCTCTTCCGCTCTTCTTCCGGAGGCAAGATCTCCGGGGTTTGCCTACAGACTCTACATTCACTGAATGTAGAGTCTGTATAGAAACTACTTCTCCCTCATCTCTTCATCAGCTAGCATCACAGGAATCAACCTTGTACAAACTGAGACATGTGCCAAAGAGTTTCATCAACTAATGGACCATTATTTTGATGATTCTGTTTGTGATTAAGTGCATTAGGCCACTTGTGTCTGTTTACAAAGACTGTGGATTTTATTCTTTTGACAGGAAGAATCTCTCAGCTCTCAGAGAAAGGTCAATGTGATAGAAACAACCCTGTGTGGAAAAAGGATTTCTCTGCAACTTTGTTGCTGTGTGCTCAGAGAAACCAAGCACTAAAGTGAAACCAGTATAATTTATCATTAATCCCCTTTAAATGTCTCCTCTGTGTATTTACTGACACAATGAGCTCATTCAAAATATTGACCTTTTATTTTCTTCATGTTAGCTATTCACGGTAGCACATGTCATAGTTAATTTACTGGCTTATAAATGCACATTTTTATTGTCTCTTATTTAATGTCTGGCCAATATCACTCGTAGACGAATTTCGGAGATCATGCTTGTATTATTGTATCTCAACAAACTTATACCATAAAACTCCAATGTCCAAAAACTCATTAAAAACACATAAAAGGGTCTTAAAGCTGTCTTGGGTGACATATTCCTTCATTACAATGAACATGGTCAGTGTAGTGTAAGTTCATCTAAAGGTGTGTTACATGTCAAGTCTTAACAAATCAGCTCTGCAGTGATTGGCTGTCAAACACATTTTGGTAAATAAACATAATATTGTATTATCTTGACATATAATGTTTACCAAAGATGACACGACTAACTTTAAATGCCAGAACTTTAAATGGAGTTTTGCTTCCCTCTTAATGAAATGTAGACCTCAGCGTTACTATAATATGTGTTGAATTCTTTTATGTTCTGATTCCGCTGGTGGAAAGTAACTAAGTACATCTTTTTAAGTGCTTTAGTACAATTTTTAGATACTTGTATGTCATTTGTTTTCCATTTTATGCTACTTTATACCTCCACTAGTCCACTTCACTACATTTTCGAGAGAAATACTTTGACATACTGCTGACTTTGTAAATTAAGTTCACCCTAACAAAATAGACTCATTGTACGCTCATTATACTCTTAGCATAATGTGGTCCAGTACAACAGCACCTTTTAACTATGGCCTCAATAATAACCATGCCATTACAATGATTCATTTCAACAGGCAATATATCTCAACAAACAGCATTAATGACTCCGTGTGACGCAGACCAAATATTGGTGGCACAAGATTATCTGCCGCAGGGACGCGAGTGAGAAACGTCAGTCTATAGCCACAACACGGCTCCACTGGTGAAGTCAGCATATTATATGGCTGTCATGACAGTCACATGCTGCCTCCTAAATCTCCAGGCAATGACATCAAATAGAAGGAAGTGCTAAATGTAGTTAAGTACACTGAAGTACTGGTAAAATGAACAAAGGTAGTACTTATATTACATTAGATGAAAGCAAAAGTTAGGACTGTCACTGCTGAGGGTGCCTCACAAGTGTGACTCGTCATCAGTCAGGCCTAGGAATCTGACAAGAACTGGTTCTGAAAATGTGATGCTATTTGTTTTTCTCCAGTGTCCTAGGTTACGAGGATGCAATTCTTTCGGACCTGATGGGGTGAAATGTCTATTCTGTGCTGAACGTTCCATGTTTGGCATTTTTTTCTGGTTGCTGAGAGTTGAAAAATTTTGACGCTGCACTCATTACTGTCACTTTTTACCCTGCCATCCAATCAGGACACACAGCCTATTTCAAAGACCTACCACCACATCTTACATGTACAAGTGCTGAACAACAATAACATTAATTCATTTCATTTATTCATTTTCCGTAAACGCTTATCGTGGGGCTGGAGCCTATCCCAGCTGAATTTGGGCTATAGGTGGGGTACACCTTAGACAGGTCACCAGACTATCACAGGGTTGACACATAAGCCCCTTTTACACTGCCAGATTTTCCGCGAATGGTGGGTCATTTTGCCGGCAAGCTGCGAGCGTTTAGACACACAGAGCCGGATTGGCGAGTTGATCCGAGGTGCCCAATTTTCTGCCTCGTAGGGTAGACATATTGGCAGAACCCTTTCAGTTTAAACAGACTGAGGCAGCCTTCTGCAACAGGAGGGGCTGTTGATGACTTGTGGGATGAGCTGTTGATGATGCCACAGGTGCGAGCCACTGGCAGTGGATAAACAGGAAACAGCTGATAGCAGGAATTAGCGAGCAACTAGTAGCAAGAGGGAAACACAAACCTGACAGACACTGTAAAGATGAGCAACTGGGGAGACAAGGAATTGCGCGCCCTCCTTGTCCTCGCAAACGAAGAGTCCATTAACCGTCAGATGACGGGGACGGGGACGGTGAAGGTCGGGCCAACTTATGAAAGAATTGCCAAAGGACTGACTAGCCGTGGCTTCCCTCCCACGTCACTGTTTACGTCACACACTGAGCTACACGTTTTGTTACTTGCTCACGCCCCCCATTGCCCCGAAAAAGGCACATTCTGTATAAACAAAAGTAGGTAGGTGGCATTTTGCTGCACTCCCCGATTTTGTTTTTATACTGCCAATGCTGAAAAAAGACTGATTGGGCTTTCCTGCAAATTTGCACAATTCCTGTCTAAAAAGGGGCTATACAGACAGACAACCATTCACACTCACATTCACACCTACAGGCAATTTAGAGTCACCACCTGCATGTCTTTGGACTGTGGGAGGAAGCCAGAGAACCTGGAGGACATGCATGCTCCGCACACCCCTGGATCCAAACCCCCACCCTGGATTCGAACTGGGAACCCTCTTGCTGTGAGTCAACAATGCTAACCACTGTACCACCATGCTGCCCACAACAATAACAGTGAAGGAGAAATATGTTAATATACTGTAGGTTGTGTATTAATGTGTTTCCTTGCCCACAAAATCTCATGAACCCACATGGGATATATTGGTTTTGTATTTTATTTATTTATATAGAAGCGAGTGTCTAGAATCATGGGATTTAACTGCTAGTGGTATCGACAAATACATTTCTGCCTCCTCTGCAGGTCCTCTACACAAGCTAAAAACCCTCTGCTATAGTGTTACCTTTGAGCACGATAAAGTCACAACTGCAAAAGACTTTAGATGACGTCAAAGTCAGGGTCAGCTCCTGCAGAGACGGTGTCAAAACACAGAGTCAAGCCTTTAACCTCACGATAGCAGGTCTGACAAACTGTAGCACACATATGGTCGACCTTGACCAATGAAATTAGTCATATATGTGTATTAAAGAACATTATTGTGAAAGCCTTGTGCGTGTAAATCTGATCATGTGCCACTTTGTTTATTGTGGCACGTGAAATTTCTCTCTGATAATCGCCACAGTAAGATTAAGATGACACTGTAGAAGTCACGCTTGATACACTGTGAATGTGCACTTCACATTAAAGCCACTGCACTAAGCCCAAGGCCTCGGTGATTACGCAGCCACTGAGTCGACTTTTTATTCCAACTAATCTGCAGAAGCAAAACATGAAACCTGAGAAATACACTACTGTAAATTTACAAACTTTGGCATTCATTAACAGGTCTCTAATCAATGAGAAGTGTCCCAATCTGCTGGCTATCAGTATCAACTCGGGATGTACAGTACTGGCAGTACCACCACCACCTCTTATCAGTCAACTGAATGATTCCAGCTGCAAGTCTGCGTTAGCCTAAAGCCGGAGAACATCACAGCTGAATCCACGCAGGCTCCTCTGTATCGGAAGAGCCTGATATGACAGCTGTGTAGTAATTACATTATTAGGCGTAGAGCGTAATAATGTAATCTGTATGTGTTTCTCTCCCCCTTCTTGTCTGACAGTGTTGTCAGTCCCACCCCCTCTTCTGCTTTAAGACAACATGCCAACACTCTGCTGCCAAGTTTGCCCACTATTTTTTTTTCCAGAACTGCTGTATACAATACACACAACACAAATAAAGTGAAAATATATGTGGGCAGTTTAAGTTTTTAAATACACTTGGAGAAACTTATCCAGTGTCTAAAAGATGCCAAGCAACAATGAAACACACTAGACAGTAGTAATGATCTGCTTAAATAGTTTGCTTTCCTCACCTGCAGCCAGCCAGAGGGCCAGCAACAAAGAAAGGTGTCAAAGTATTTTTCCATGCTTCAATAACAGCTAAACCTCTGCTGTGTCTGAACACGCCTGCAAGGTAGGCTATTATTAATTAACAATGGCCTCTTGGAAAATGTGACTGTCTGATTTCTGCACGCATAGAAAATGCATGTACAAAATCATGACAGACTGTACAATTGTTTCTGATGGTTATGTTTAGCTTGTAGGAAATATGAGGTTGAGAGTATTCTAGTTCTTCATAAAATCAGACTGTGTTATAATGGGAATTAAAACAGGAATTGTCATTTCAGCTGGCTTGAGTATTTAGGTAATCATTTTTGGAAGACATCTGACCTGATAAATGGCATACTGATGTATAGCTCAGCTCTACTGCAAATGACCCTCAAAACGACTGTTGTTGTAAGTGTTTAAAATATAAAAGAAGCCATTTCAACATTACCTCAAACAACAAATATCTAAGTAAAGTAAACATTAAAAAGTTCCATTTAAAATCACAACTTAATCACATTATATTATTGCATTATGTACAGTGCCAGACCATCATGTCGCAACAAGTCTGAATTGAATTATAATGAATCACAGGCTGCATCAGTGGTTCCAAACCAGGGGTCCAGGAACTCCCCGGGGTCCTTGAGGGAGTTTCAGGGGGTCCCCAGACAAAAGGAGCATCGTTAATCTTCACTGTCAGTTCACTACAGAAGTGGGCCAATGTGAATAAGAGTCATGAGAGTGACCATTATGATCATAGGTTTCACTTCCTGCACTCCTAAACTGTAGTCGACAAGTGCAGGATTCTGGTCTTGATCGTGTGACAACCAAAATGTTTTCAGATGAAGGTCCCTGAAGCGGAATATTATCAAATGGGGGTTTGTGTGTATTAATTTAGGGGGTCTTGGCATGAAAAAGGTTGAGAACCACTGGATGAAGTGTACTTTACTCAGTGGAGTTGTGTTCAAAAAATAGTATTTGCTCTGATTTACTCATGGAGAGCTTGGAGTTCACATCTGGAGTAAGGCAAAATCAGTGGTTCCCAACTGGTCCAGATTTCTCCTTAAGGCGAGTTCACATTACACAATTTTCACCCTGATTTTGCGTCGCGGAGACACAAAATCAGTGTTCATACCTGCCAATGTGCGTTTCTGTCATCGGGAGTCTCGCCAACTGTGTTACGACCTGTGTGTGCACACCACAAGACTTCTCCACCGAGCCCTCACCGACAGAGCCCCAGATAACGCGGTGACGTCACCAAACTTGGAGACGACACATCGTAAAGGCATGGATATTCTTCCCAGTGTTGAATCCGATCTGCCTCCAGGGCCTGGGTCCAAACACAACGCGCTCCCCGTGATCCTGTGGACGCTGCCGTTGTTGTTGTTGCTTGCCGGCTTGTCAGTGTTGCCAGATCTTGGGAGAGAAACAAGAAACCAGGGCTATGGAAACAAGCCCCAAAGAAGCAATGGATAGGGAAAGGCAACATTTAGAGAGCAAGCCCAAATAAGCAACTCCACTTTAGAAACAAGCCCAAAAAAAAAAAAAAAACGCAACCCGACTACCAATATTTTTAAGTGACTTTACAAAAAAAACAAGCCCAAAGTCCTGCGGCTTGTCCTCCTCACATTTCTTCCGTCCTCCTGCATGCTGACGTGGGACGTATCCCGCCTCTCATTGGCTGATGCTCTTTGTCAGTCGTGTTAGACTTCTCCAGTTTTCTAGCACACCAGATATCCAGTCCCAGTCACACACGAGGGGGCGACTTGCTCGTAGGCTTGTTCACACATGAGGACTCGTCGTGGCAGACTATCTGCCGACTCACCTCCGACCTAAGGTGGCTCTCAAGATCCTCTGCGACGTCAAAATCGCAGTGAAAATCGTGTAATGTGAACTAGGCTTTAGTCATTAGGTCGAGGTCAACACAGTTTAATACACTGAGTGTTATACCTGCATTTGACCATATCGATGAGCCAGTTTGACGTCTCTGTCAAGTAGCCGTCTGGAAACATCACTTCAAAATAAAAACTCTGTGCTGAAAATTCACTAGACTTAAAAATACTGTTTTTTCTACAAACTTGAGATGTTTGTGAGTCCAATTGGAATGGACCCACGACCCACCTTTGGACCGTGACCCACCAGTTTGGAACCACTGAGCTAAATTATAAAAACTTAAAATCTGAGTTGCCATCCAGGCTTTGACACAACATGAACCTGATTCAGAGATTCAACATGCCTGTTTGTGTCTCGATAAATTACTGTGGCAAACACTCCATAATTGAAAATCCAGCTTGGCATCCTATTCTGCTGACATTTTAAAGAATAAACTTTTTTTTCACATCACATGAAGCAGCATTACACATTTGTTTCATATGCATGTTGCAGGATCACATATATAAAACACATCTGATCCCCATATGAGGCTGCGTAACTGATCATCCAGTTCCTGTGAGGCTAACAGGTATGATCCAGGTCCAAGTTACACCTCTGGACATGCCTGACAGGTAGATGAGCGAGTGAATACGTGAAGTGACTGTGTGATCAGTTCCATATCTGTTGAATGGAGAACAGCAGGAAAGAAACATGCGAAACCAAGACTGTGGTTTTGAGGAGAGACGCAGCTGTCACAGATCTGTTAATTAACACCGGGAGGAAACAAAATCAGACATACCGTTAAAAAGAGGCAGTGGATTTGGAAAAGACCGAGCCGGTGAGATGTGTACGGTTGTCACATATGTTAAGTCACCTGAAGTAAAGTCAGCCTTGAAGTGACAAGCCCAGGTACAACACATCTATCTGTCCATATCCCCGCTGCCGGTGATACCGGCCGGCACACCGGGCAGTGATTGCTATGAGGCTAACGCCACCTAGCTTGCTCGCTAACGTCAGTTACAGCAACAAAACAAGAGCTTTACAGTTTGCCACACTTACTGCGACACATGACACACACCGCCATGGCACCTTCATCATGACACATTAGATACCCGGGGTTTTCCTGCTGCGTAGCGACTTTACGTTGCCATGTAGCGAGCGTTCAACTCGTCCGCAACTGAATGTATGTCAACCCACTTTTAGCCGGAGCTAGCTAGCTAGCTTACATGCAGCATTAGATAAGAATGTGGGTCACCGGGCCTTTGGCCAGACTCTGTCACCAAACAAGCGCAGGCAAAACTGTTTCGTTCGCGGCTTTACGTGTGTCGACAGTACACAGACAGGCTGAGGATGTAAGCGGTAAAAACACGGAGCGGAGTCCAGCGGTAGAGGTGTCACACTTACCCCGAACAGTCTCCTCTTTCATCGGGATATCCCTGCACCCAGTGGCGCTGCTGACGGTTGACTGCGCAGCGCTGAGGCAGCTCACTGGAGTTGGAGCTGGAGCCAAAAGGGCCTGTCGCTGCTACTCCAGATAACATCCAGGTTCAGTTACAGTACAACCACTGCACACTTACACACAGGTACATATGTTACTGCTGTTATTACATAGTTTATTTAGCTAATAGAGTTTAGCCTGACTAAAACCTGCCACATTAAACTTTTATATTTGCGCCTCCTGTCTGCACTTTTGCTATTTTAATGGTGTTTTTTAAACTGTTAATCATCTAGTAATTCATTTGAACTTGTATATCTTTTTTTCTCTTTATTCTCTTATTGTAAATCTGTATCCTTTATTATGTTTTATATTTTATTGTTCTGTAAAGCACTTTGAGTTGCCCTGGTGTATGAAATAAAGTTGCCTTGCCTTGAACCACTTGTGGAAAAGCAAAATTCAAAAATAGTCCATTGTGCCTTTTTCTCCTTATTTTTAGTCACGTCTTATACATTAAAAAGCAAAAAAAAATAAATAGATAATGAATAAATGGGGGTACTATTGTGTGACTGTAAAAGGTGCAGATTTTCTTTGTTTGAACAGTGTTTAACCAAAAGAAATTATATTTATTCATTTATTTTTAAATTATTATTATTGTTATTATTGCATTTTTATGTGTCTATAGTAGCCTAAAACAGATTTTTTTTTACAGAAAAAATATGGCCAAAATATTCTTTCTGAACCCTCTTGAGAGGTGTTTTATATCATTAAAGGTTTATAAAGCTACCTCGTTTCATAGATACCTTCCTATTCAATATACCAGACAGACAGGTGTTGTGAGTCTGCAGGTTTTGCATAGCTACATTTTTTTATTTATTTGTTTGTTTTTTCAATGGGACACAAATGAATCCAGATTTGTGAAATATTAAAGTGAAGTCAAATATTGTTTTGTTCTCCTGTCTGCTCTTTGAACGAGTGTTTTCGGATTAATTGTCCATCAGATTGTTTTAGCATTTTCCACATCTCCGGCGTGGTAGTCGTCACCATGGCAACAGCCAAAGCGGCAAAAACTGCAGTACCATTTTTGACCACAGTGATGGAGTCAATGGGCTGGTGGCGCTGTTTCGATATTTTAGTGGGAGAGACTAAAAGGATGAATTTAATTGTTCTGTGTTTGAAAAAATGTGTCATACAATGCAAATTTAAAGCCCTTACTATCTTTTATAAAGTACATTGTCCTTATGTTATTTACTATTCTTTCAGGGACACTGTTCTGTCACATTACAGCATCCAAACACAGGTTTTGCTTACCACCATGATGATGATTTGCATGCATCCAGTGCTTCTCCTGCAAGCCTCTCTTGCAAACTGCTCATGTCAACTTTTAAATGTAGATTTTTTTCATCTACTGACAGCAAATCAGCAAAGGCAAAAAAATTACCCACTATTATTTCTAGTATATCAAAAGCTGTCCCAAAATATGAGGCCTGCAAATTAGTATATGATTTCATGCTGATATGTTCTTATCTGCTTGGGAGGATGCCAAGTGGGCAAATTGGTTAGAAATATTTTTCTGTTACTCACACAACATCCTCCAGTCAACAGTCTTACTCTTGTTCTCAGGTAGTATGAGTCACATGGAGTGCTCACAGGAAATAGTTTGGAAGTTAGCCCGAGATTATTGATTCGAGTCCAGCATGAGGTGTTGCAGCGGTGTTTTATTTTACAGAGTTGGCCAGAGGAGCCGTGATATTTTACACAGTGGCTCATTCTGTTCTGAAAATCTAAAGGCTCTCAAGCTAGTTAAAACTTCACCGTGAAAATGCACGTATTTATTGTTGTTTGTGGTTAAAGCACCTTTTATGGCTTGAAATGCAAGCACATTGAGACACAGCCAAAAAAATGTTCTGTTCTGTTCTGTAAAATGTTCCTGTCAATATGGTGTGGGGTTTACTGTGGTGCAGCTGAAACAATAAAGAGCTCCTGCCATGTTGTACTGATACTGAAGATAGCACAGAGAATACTAATAATTCAACTCTCTTGAACCTTTCCTGTATGAAACTTTGTTTAGACTCAGATTTAATGTCTCCAAGGGGAATGTCAGACGACAGTACATACAACAGCACACACTGACAACATACAGTGACAGTAAACAGCGCCTGCAGACCTGTTCAGCAAGGCCTATTGTTTAAGACATTGGTTCCTAACCTGAGAGTCCTGATCCCCACTAGGAGTTGGGGTCATGAGGCCTTCTTGATTTTAAGGCCTGGTGAATGGCACTCGAACGCCTCGCCATCCTTCTTTCTGCAGGGTAGTCCAGACCGCTTGAGGCTAGTTACCAGCTAATAACGAGCCAAGATAATTTAACGTTAATAAGTTAGCGTCCTAATAAGTACACTACGGTTTGCAGGCAGTAAGCTGTCACTGAGAGAGGTAACACACTGCTCCACCTCTCTTTCAGCTGAAGGGTCCTTGGCTTGAAAAACAATGAAGGTCCTTGAATTAAAGGATAACTTAGGTATTTTTCAACCTGGACCCTATTTCCTCATGTGTATGTGTGCGTATGATTCATAGGTACAACTCGTTTTAAAATTGGTTCAGTATTGAGGGAGGCGGATGCAGCCGGCAGCCGCAAAACAAGCTAAAACGGCATTGAATATAATATGAAATTGCATTAACTATGACATGTAGGGATCGTCGGTTTACTAACAGATGATAGAGAAGGGGTCCCTTAAGACGATGGCACCACGCAAGCCCTTGTGTACCTCAGTGCTCTGTACCTGCACCATAAGGGCAGGCACAGTATAGGTGTAGTGTAGGGTAAGGTGTTGACTGAGTGGTGTTGTGATACCATGTCCTGCTGAGGTGACAATGCGTTCATGGTTTTGTTGTTTAGCTCTGTGAGGTTGGGTGTGGGAAGACCAATTATCCTCTTAATTGGTTATGCATGTGAGTTTGGCCCAAATAGCAACAGACAACATGTGGGACAGTACAGGTAAATGGGCTAAATGAAGCTCTGGTGCAACAGTAGGAGGAGCTGGGGGGCCAACATGGAATCCTTTAAGCGTTTGGGTGACTGATAGTCTCTGGTGGCTCCTTTGTTGGATGTCATTAGTGTGCTGGTGGAAGCTGAGTCTATTGTGCAGTGTCACTCTGAGGTATTTAAACTGTCAGCTGTTACAGCTGTTTGGTTATTGATGAGAATGGGATGCTGAGGTGAGGGGGGGGCAATTATTATTTCCTTTGTCTTGCTGACACTGAGGTGAAGATGGGGACCCTCAGTGGGGTCGCCAAAAAGCTACTGGAACACATACCCACATCCACTTTGGTAACCTCATCAACTCCCACTACATCACTGGTTATTCTCACACCACCGGGTGACCCTGACAGTCCAGAGCAGATCTGTGAGGACGGCAAGAGTGACTGTGTCGTCTGAGTATGTGACGTAAGCAAGGACTGGAGGGTGAAGACTTTTGCAACCATTAGTGTAAAGTGTGTACCAGTGATTGCATCAGTCCATCAACCATCACTACCATAATTATATCTGTCAACTTGATGTGCAAAATGTCAGCTCAGTTGAGGAACTTCACTACACTGGTACGGACAGAACAGATCTACACTTGTAGGATGCATCATTTTATCGTGCTTCTGAAAGTGATCAATACTTTAGAAGGCTAATGAAAACATATTTAAACCAACTGTAAGCTTTAAATAAAACCACTGCTGTGCGTACAGTTTCATCTTACTGAAACCACCTTGGATGTCTACTGATATAAAGATGGTGACACCTACTGTTGATGACAGTAATTACATATTCAAGGCAAATAGAAAATGTAATCTTGCAAGAAGAAAGCAAAAAGAAAAGCAATTTAAACATTCTGAAAAATTGAAACTGGCACATTATGAATTCAGAGCAATGCTCGCATATGTTGTCATCACCAGTTTGTGTGAATTAATTTCTCTTCCTGCAGATTTCCCCGTGTTGCAGGGGCTGTAGTTTTATTATGAATCTATGAGAGGTTGCATTTGTGTTTTCTAAATAGGGATGTTTTAATACTTCTTTTTTTTCCTAGATAAAAAAGGTATGATATATTCAAGTTGTCATTTTCAGATCATAATGATCTCTCATGTAAAATTAGTGTTTAAAAAACAGGAGCAGTCCAAATATTCTTGCATAAATTTATGTTTTTTTTTTCTTTTAGCAGCTTTGCTTGTTCACTGTGTTATGGATTCCTTACTTTATGGTCATTGTTATGAGGCATACATGCAGCATTAAAAGGTGTTTTATTAGTTTTTATTTTGTTTTAATTCTGATTATTCAAAACTGTGCTTAGAAAGTGTTATATTTAATGGTATGTTTATGTTTCTCTCTCTCTAAAAAGAACATTTAATGCCAAATAAATGCTTTTATTGTGGTTGAAATATTCCTGATGAATGTTTAACTTCACTGTACAATATGCAAGCGTTCATGTGAATGTAAGACTGTATGTATCTGCATTCATTGGTGCAAGCAGACTCTTTTTCATAACGCGTAGCAAATCAAATTTACACAACTACACCCGACCACATTGTAGCAGTTTTAATGCAAATGACACACATATAACACAAAATAAAATCTGGACAAATGGAGAGTATTTTAATCATGTTCTCTGTGTACATTCAGACATCACTGTACAGCAGTGGCAGAGGGCTGTGGTTAAAGTCTGGATCACTCAGTCGTGGTGCAGCGGCTCGGGGTCTCAGGGTCTGTGTTGTCTCTGTACACTCAGCTCCAGAGGTGGCGACTCTACCGCACATTAATACACACGGTTAGATGATGATTACAGGAGCAAACACACATACATTAAACATGGTGTTAGCAGCTTATAGGTCCTTATAATGGAAACAGTAGCTATTACCACGGGGATAATGACAGGGTTTCAATGGCAATTAGGGACTTTATGAAAATTACTAGGGTGGGAAGGAGGGGTGAGCCTCAGGGTTGTTATGAAAGGTCCTCCAGAGCGTTATTAATAACTTTTTTGGGCCCTCCTTTGAAAGTGTAACACCATCTCCCCCTAATATCTAAAAAAAAATACAACTTTCTCAAACATTTGTAAGTAAAATAGATATTTTAAACCTTAATTTTTGACAGCAGCAAGCTTTAAAAATGATGCACCTGTTCAGAAGGTTAATGAGAAAGTGTGTGCCATGTTTCAGACATTGGCTATTGATTATGATGGGAAAGTAAAACCCTGATAGGTGTAGCACTGTACTCCTTTGCATATGGTAAACCACACATTTACGATTAATAAAGGTGATAAATAATTCCCAAAATAAATCAAAGGAGACGTCCTTTTTTGCCCAGATTTCTCAATCTTTTTAAGGCAAGGATCCCACACATGATAGAGGATATATCCTTTGGAATAATTTGTGGGAGCCTATTTTTTTTTTTTTTTTTTTTACATATCTGTCATCTTAGTTATGTTAGCAAGCAACACAAGAGAACACTTCTAGATTTGTTAAATTAAAAAGTAATCTGCAAACTATTTCAGATTTAAAAATTAAAATATTATTGATTGAACTATGAAACTTTTTGTGATAAATAAATGTTTTATTCATGGAGCCCTGCAGGTCCCTGGACTCCACTTTGAGAATCACTGTTTTGGCCAAAAGAAAAATTAGGATACCCTTTTAATTTTTCCCTAATAATTTCCAGACAGTCCCTTAAGCTTTTAAATGTCACTGTGACATGTCTATTTAAGATGGGAAAAGAAAATGCATTACCTTTAATTTACTCATATTCTAAGGATCTTCTTCCATTTCGTGGCTGTAAGTGCAAAAAAAAAAATTAGTTTAATGTCCATAATAGTTTACAATGATGTTAAAAAGCCCACCTGGACAGACTGTATGTATGTGCATGTATGTATAGACCTGTATGTGTGCGTGTAAGTACATATATGTATATGTACTTATTATATTTCATATATATGTATAATTCCTAAATTGTATTTTCTTGTATTTGTACTTCTTTGTTTTTCATATTGAATGACATTGCACTGTAAAGCACTTTGTAACTCTGGTTCAGAAAAGCAGAAATAAAGTTTATTATTATAATACTATCCAGAGGAAGTTATTTTAATTATTCTAATTTTCTGATATAAGCACGTTCATACCCGATAGAGGAAGTAACCTCTGCTCTGGATTCCCCCAGGTCCCTGGAGTTCAGCCTGCACAGACACAAAACCCACAGAATTTAACTTCAACAGGAGAATATCTTCTCGTCTTATTTGCCTTATTTCTCTTTGTGTTGCTACAACTCTCCTCCACCAGCCATCAGCACACGCTCAAAACATCCACATCCAAAGCAAACACTCTCTACGTTTCTCACTCTCAATTCCTCTGTGTCCACTTTGTGAATGTCAGCGCTTGATAGCATTGAGGGATAAGTCCACCTGTCAGCTGCACTAATTTTAGACCATAATTACTCGCAGCTTGGGAAAGAACAACTAATGTCGACTGGGCTCGTACAGAGAGTGGGGAGAGCTGCCCGACATGAAACAGCGTCACTGACATGTAAGCTCAGGAAGGGGAAAACATATGTAACAAACACATTTCAGTACTGACAGTTACAACAAATATACAAGGCACTACTTCTGTGCATGCTGCAGTTTAATGATTTTATTTTCATCTGCTCTTTCTGTATTTTTAACCAAGGAGAAAAAAAAATCTCTGAAAACATTCTTTACACACAAAACAGGATTTCACATCACCACTGATTGCATACAGGGTTTTTTGTATGTTAAAAAAACAAAGTATTTGTTCTCAATATCTTTGTTTTATCAATCAGTGGCTTTTTTATAAAGCACAAAAAATGGAAAGTGAAAGGAGAACTAACATGGGTGGTACATACGCGCATTGAGAGTCCTCTCTCTCTTCTGGTATGGAGTTGGGAAACTAGACGCAGGAGAGGGTGCAACGGAGGGGTCTGACAAACAAACACACAGAAAGAGCCAGACAGCTCCGCATGGACACCACAGAGATGATCTCCGTTTCATCTCCAATAAAAACATGCACGACCATGCAACAAACATCATACAAATGCCTCCTGATGCCTTTATTGTAGCCTCAGCATCAGTGGTTTGATAAACACATCACATTCTGCATTATTCACAAACCAGTGATGGAGGAGCAACATGACTTAATATTTCATATTTGAAATATGGTTTGTTGTGGCAAGTGAATGTGCATCCTCGAGTGTTTTATGGGTTTGTAGGTTCAAATGAACATAAAGGAAGATAACACAATGCATGTAAATAATCATGACTTATTTCATACTGACGCTAGACGATGTAAACAATTGAATTTACTTTCAGTTCAGCTGCACAGACCCATCTCTCTGCATCATCTTTGTTGACTTTTATCTGCTACATTGCCAGAAATCATTTGTAGACATAAAAATTAAAGAAAGAATCATATTTAATTGCAAAAAATGTACTTTAATATCTAATAACTGCAGACAAATTTTGCAGTGCTTATATTATATTTCTGCGACCTTTCCCTTTTCTTGATTGACATCTGTGCTTTCCAGTATGAGTGACAGACAAAGAGGGGGATGCAACATAACCCAAGTTCTCGTGCAGTCTGACATGCAGAACACAGAACAAGAAAAACAAGCACTGACAGAAGGTTTCATTTGATAACCATGGATGTGAGGATTCTGCATGTTTGCATCCATGTTGCAGCGTTTGCCTGCATGCATGTTGGTGCTCATCTGTACTGGTACATGTGCACCTGCATGCATTATGGTTTGGGAATGAAGTTCAGTTGCCTATAATGGCTTTAACAGTGCATTAGATTCAGGCATTTTAAAAGTATCACACTAACTACGCAAAAAATGCAGGTTACATAGTTGTGAAACAAATCTGAGATGCTTTGTTAGGTCAAGCAAAATTCTGTAGCAGATGCAGGTTGATATTTTTCAACTCACCACTCTGTCTGACAAAGCAGAACTTTGCTGTCTTGAGTAATGAAATAAAAACTGCACATACAGTGCTTGATGTAAGTAACAAAAAACAAGCTGATAGAAATTTGTCATTGTCACTTCATGTCATGTCTCTGTGGGTCTAGTCTAACCATTTTAGGGAGCTCTAATAAGAGAAATACAAGTTGTACTTACCCTTTTACTATTTTCTCGCACTTTCAGTTCCTGGGAAAAACGACAAACAAAATGAGTCTTTACGTTGCTTTCACTCTGCGAATCTTTGGACTGTACTCAAACAATCAATGTTTCACTGTGCCTTTTCATACAAAATCTAATGTGGAAAATTATCTATTGCTCGTACGGTGACTCCTCACTTAGAGATTATCGACCATGATGTACCTTTGACTTCTGAACCAGCATCAAGACACAGAGTTCTCCTAAGACATCAGATGCCTGGAAAAATGAGAAAGAAGAGCGACTGTAACAAACAAACAAATGTACTAAAAACTTGCACAACAAGTCAGACTCACACCTCACTCACCCAAAACTTCAGGTCTGCAGAGAGGTAGGATGAGCACACAGCATCTATCTGTGGAGCAGCACAGAGGATGATGGACAGGCACACAGACAGGAAGGATGAAGGTGAAAGAATGAAAGCAAACGGCGCTGTGGTGCGTACCTGGCTGAGGAGCTGTCTCTGATCTGTTGTGGCTTGCTGAAGTTCTGCTGGAGCACCTTTGGTTTCGTACACAGGAAAACACAGTTAATACACAGCGAACATTTTCACATCATCCTCACAAAATATACAACATTCACACATTGAGCTTTTATTGACAGAACAGTAATGATGCATGCTGCTTTTCTGACAGTCTGCTTTGACATGATCGCACTGGGAGTCTGTTAGCAGTGGTAAAAGCTTTACTGTAGAACATGGAGGGAGTCATAGTCCATAGCAAATTTCATTGACTCTTCTACTTTTTAGAATCTGTCTGCTCATGTTGCAACAAAGAAAACAAGTCGACAGCATCCCTGCACCCAAACTGATGGTGGAGCCACTGTGACATCACGGGAAGAAGCGACTGTCAGTCTACATCTACGCACATCTCAGTCATTTGTGATTTCATGTCAGAAAGTCGACACATCGAGCCAGAGGTCGCACGTTTCTGCCAAACCGTGAGTTTGATGTCACATCAGCTGGGGAGCAAGAATGACAATGATGGACAGATGGCTCCTTTTAACATAAATCATGATAGATATTCAGAGTTTTGAATGGAGTCACTGGAAATAATGATAAAAAGAAGAAGTTTAAATTTTAGTTTGAAAGTCATATGCATTAATCTACCTGTGTATTCATCCATCCATCCAGCCAGGTATTTGAGGAGGAGCACATGACTGAAACAGTTGGGGTCTATTGCCAGGAAATTTTGGTGATTTTTTTTATGCACTAATTTTTCCTTTTTCTACTTTAATTTGTTGTTTTATTTTATTTTATTCAAAATAAGAGTGTCCGTGTGCCCTAAATATTGAGTTGGATCAGAATCTACACCCTATCAATTCATAAGATTAAAAAAAAAATAAGATAAACTCATACTTGCTATGGAAACATATATTTAGTTATTAGCTGGTATTAATTTATATTCTTAATATATTATTTAGATTGTTGAATTACTAAAATGCTATGGTAACTCTTTTACTTTCTTGTGGCTTTAGTATCCTTAGATGATTTTCCAAAATTCCCATTTTAACTCAGAGAACAAAGAGATGCACAGTTAGAAGCTGAATGAAAAGATACAGGTAAAAGATTTAAAAAAAAAAGTCAGATGCTGCCTACAGAGTTTTATCTTCCAAAAATCTTAGGTTGAAATAAATAAACAAGATGAGTGACTTACTTTGGCAGACTGGGATGGTGAGGATGATGAGCAGGGCTGTGAGGGTGACGCTGGCGGTGCTGAGGGGACTCACGCCGCCGCTGCTGAGGCTGTGCAGGCTGCTGGAGGCTCCGCGCTGCGCATGCTGACTTTGGCTCTGGACGGTCCTCATGTCCCTGTCTTGCTCTCGCTGCTCTGTCTCGTCTTGAGTGTGTGAGTGTGTTTTGGTTTAAGTCCGCTTGACTTCTTGCTCTTCTGAGAGTTTCTTTCTCACGTCAGAGGAATATGAAGGCTCGTGTCACACACACCCCTCGCGCGCTGACACTTGGCTGCGTCATGACAAAGTTAGATTGGATCAACAGGTTGGCTGAACGGGATGCTCCGGGGAGGTGTGAGCGCTCATGGAGAGACGGAATAGTTAAAGTAAAGGTAGGGAAAGTGTAAAAATCCAGCTGGTGACCGCCAGAAAAATATCAAGCAACTTTATAAACTTTGTTTCCTGCAAACACCTGTTACTCTTACTGCACTTGTTACCTTACAGAACAAAGGGAAATCCATTATGCGCTTATTTTATGATGGTTATTCTGTGTCTGAGAGATTTTAATGCAGGTCTGTGACGCTTTTTGTGGCTGTAGTTTGTTTTGCTGGATTGCATTAATGTATTGTGATGTGTGGATGTAATCTGAGGCTGTTTCAGCATCTTGATGCCAGGAAAGAAGCTATATTTATACATGTTATACTTATCTTGAAAGGCTATTTTGGCACAAACACGTAGTGTAGCCTCATTTTTCTGTTGTAGTTATTGTTATAATGGTAGCTACTGTAAGTGCATATGTGCTAGCAACCTTACACCAAGATGTAACTCAGAGTCAACATTTATGTATATTCCAATAATTAGGGTGTCCTATTCATCTGTTAATGTGAGCCAGCAGTAAAAATGTGAAAATCATGCACAGATGCACTAATCAAAACCAGATTTTTAGATTTTATTTTTCTAGATTTTAACTTCTTTTATTGTTGACTGTAAGGCAAGGCACGTTTATTTATTACCTCTCAACAACATGGTTGTTCAAAGTGCTTTACATTGGATATTAAAAAGCATTAAAGGTCCAGTGTGCAGGATTCTGGGGGAATTATTAGCAGAAATGGAATATAATGTAAGAAGTATTTTTTCTTTAGTGTTAAATCACCTAAAAAATAATAATCGTAGTGTTTTGTTACCTTAAAATGAGTAGTTTATATCTACATAAGGAGTGGGTCCTCGTTCATAGAGACCGCCATATTCACCGGCATGTTTCTACAGTAGCCCAGAATGGACAAAGCAAACACTGGCTCTAAATAGGGCCATTCATGTATTCATGTTTTTGAGTTGGCCACCCTAATTGGCAGCCTCTTTGCCATTAGCCAACCCGGCCTCACTCCAAAGTTGTCGAAATCCGGCGCTTGGCAGTGACACTGACATAGAAGCAGTCATATAACATCGGCACGATAAACGGCCGGTCGCTGTTACAGTTTAATGGCGCCCGGCAGCGTCAGGTTTGAATAGCGTTGGAAGAACATTGGTTATTAATGTAAAACTGCTTTTTTCAGTGTTTTTACCAGTTTAAATCAGCTGGTCTGTTTGTTCTGGAGAAGAAGAGACCTCTGTGGATAATTCCACTCCTGCAAAAACCGGGTGAAGTTTCAGCTGATTGCTGTCGTGCACATGTTCACCTTTAAGACAAGATGTAAAAGAAAAATACGGCAAAATAAAACAACACATTTTAATTGCTGTTTTTAACAGGACAACAGAACAAAACACGCTATATCACATAATCAACACACATGCTCACTGTCCCCTCTTTTTTTCAAACAGAAAACACAGACAACATCCTATCCAAAAAAACAAGGGGGAATTTAACATACATGAATCCAAAAATACAAATATGTCTTCCCTAAAATGATCCAAGGCTGTTCACAGCTGTTCAGTGCAACATCAATATGAGACACAACCTGGACGACACACAAACAGACATACAATGGCGAAACTACACCAGTGACATCTGAATCTACCATTTCATTATACCAGTACAAATTTAGTCAGACATTCCCTCTGTGAGGCTCAGAAAGGAGCCCCATACTTGTTTGAAAATATCTTCCGTCCCCATTACTCTGTATGTGACACATTCAAATGTTGCCAGTTTTGTAATCATCT
This sequence comes from Epinephelus fuscoguttatus, assembly GCF_011397635.1. NCBI lineage: Eukaryota > Metazoa > Chordata > Actinopteri > Perciformes > Serranidae > Epinephelus > Epinephelus fuscoguttatus. The sequence continues at coordinate 40,941,922 of NC_064761.1, forward strand.
CAATCCATTCATTAAAACAACATAGACGATTCCCAGTGTCTCAGTATTGTTGTACATCCTGTTGTTGTAGCCAGATGGACCCAAAACCTCTTTTACATACGTGGGATTTTTAGAGTAGAATAGAAGTGGCAATCAGAAAAATTTCGAGCCTTTATTCTTTATGCTGTATTCAGGACCCCCATTACTTGTTACCTCAGTGACCACTACTCTTCCTGGGGCCCACACAAAACGCAAAAACAAGACAAAATATTAAATTATGACATCATAGACAATTTCACAACATAGAAAAATTTAAATAAAACCCAAACAGTAGACAGCAGTAGTTATCACATTAACTCACATTTACATTGTCATCACATCAGTAGATCACAAAAGCAAACCAACAGCGCCCATAACTAAGGCTCATAAAGTTTAATGTAACTGCACGAACTATATGTGACTGTACAAAACATGGTTGTACACCGAGGCATCACCCAAGTGAGCTCCACAAACGTTACATCATATGCTGGTAAAACAGAGTAACCTGGGTTTATTCCATATCGACAAGACTGTGTACGTTAAAGTTTTCTTTAATGCACTGGTCTTTGGTAAGATGGCATAAAGACGTGAGGGCTGTTTGTGTGGTGCATTAAGACTGCATGGTTCTTCTCCATGTTGGCAGACAGACAGATGGTTGGATGGTTCGTAACATTCAGTGCTTTATAAACTAGCAAAATAAATTATTTGAGAACTGGACTGACGTGTCCACTCGCTCTTCGTGAGAACTACGCTTCTTTTTTTGAAATTAAAGTTTAAAATGTGGTCATTAGGAAAACATTACTGCATGATATCTTGCTCTCACCTCACTTGTGTGATGGAAAACGTTATTTCACGCTTGAGCAAGTGGGAATAATGAGTGGTAAGCTGTAATGCAAATATTTGTCAGGTAATTTGGAGTTGATTCTTGTACTTACTTTTTTTAACATTTTCATAATGATAATATAGATAATATTTGGTGACATATTTGTTTCATGTATAAGAAAATGAAGACCCAATAATGGCCATGATGGTATTATTCATAAATTCATGAATTCAACCAAACTAGGAGATTATATCAGTGAGGCCTACAGTGTATTTTTAAACAGGGATCGGACCTAACTTTGAAAACTCACATTATTTTTGCATGAATGTGTTCAACTCAAAGCTTTGGACACCACAGTTCAGCACACATTATCAGTATATTAAATTATAAGTAAAATTGTGTGAAATATGACTTCAACTTTTGTCTAATTTTCAATACATTCACAGTTCTGCGTCAATTCAAATTACTTCCTTTATTTGAGAGAGTCATTATGGACCATTACTAAATTACCTTTCCTCATAAAACTCCGGTAATGTGTTGGTCTTTGTGCAAAGCTGCTTGTGTGAAGGTATAAATACTCTCCGGCACTATAATTCATTTTTATCTGTTACAATAAACCAGAGACATAATACAATAACAATCACTGTCCTGTTTTATTCAGCAGAACTCCATGAAAGATTCACTGGATTCAGAGTAATATGTGACACATTTGCATTGTGGTCCCAGCTCGGTGTATTTTGTCACTTGCGCAGAACCAAATCTTGTTTAAAAAGATAATATTCTGATTCATCTCCCAGTCATGAAACACTGTGCAAATAAAGTTTTTAAGGCAGGATGCTGTGAAACAGGAGACAGGCTTGACTAAAACAACAGTTCTGCCCTCGTCAGTCTTCAGAGATCTGTTGTGACTTTGTTTGAGCTCATGAGTGGCAAGAAATGGAGTGCACTGATGACTGAGCAGTTCCAGGGAGTCACTGGTCTCATCCCCACCCTTGTCATCCTCCTACACTAATCTTTCTATCCTCTTTAATCTCCCATTTTTCCTTATTATTATGAATTAAGACTCAACAGTGGAGGTCAGCGGGCAATCATAGCAACAGGATGATGGGATAGCCTATATTGTTTTTGCAGCATTAGGAGGATCCATTCATTAGGCCACACAATAATGTTTCCACAATAATGTTTCAGAAAGCTTTCCTTTATCCGCCGTTGTGGGAATAGTCCACAAATGTCGTGCCCTTTGAAGAGTTTTCTATTTATATGAAGTTGACTGGCATTTGCATGTGCTGGTCTAATTGGTTTCCTTGAGTGGAAACCCAAAGGTATTGAGGAAAGGATGTTGTCTGTGATTCAAACACTGACGCGCCTTGAAACTACAACACAGATTATTGTCTTAATTCTGAGCCATGCTCAAGGACAGAGCCAGATATGTATTACCACTATACTAGAACTTTGAAGCTGAATTTGCCCCAGTATTCATATAGTTTACACAACCTACTCACATCTTGACAAATTTGGGGACTTTCATTCATTCAGTCTCTGGCTTTTGTCTATGCTTTTGCACCGAACAAGAGTTTGGAGTAGCTGGCCTTCTTGGAGTCTCTGGATGGCACCAAGGAAGGGATACCATCTGAGGTACTTCAGTGGTCACATCATTGAGAGCTGTGTCCGTATAATCGGCACAAAATCACATTTTCAGTGAGTGTTGGCTGTTGCCAGAGTTGTCCCTTGTCACTGATTCTGTTTGTGGTTTTCATGGACAGGATGTCAAGGTGCAGCCGGGGGGAGGAGGGTGTGCGTTTTGGGAAACTCATAATTTCTTTTCTGCTCTCCTCATCAGATCCTGACCTACAGGAAGTACTGGGGTGGCTTGCAGCCAAATGCAAAGCAGTCAGGATGAGCGTCGGTGGAGGTCCGAGTAAGGCAAGAAGGAGGGGAGGTGGATGGATCCAACAACCACCAACGACTTTCACCCGGGAGGCCAGTGTTTGCTTCTCATAAGATTGTGAAGACAAACCGTCTTCTTTTTTCCTTAACATAGCCATGTGTGTTTGTTGTTGAAGGAAATAAAACATCAGTTCGAGGTGTTGTACCGGTGTAGTGCTTTTATTTTGAAAGAGACTGTAAGCAAACTGTACATTTCCTGTGAAAACTGAAGTGTACTTTGAAAACAGACAATGCATGTAACAGACAGAACCTGACACGGCGTCCCGGAAGGCGTCAACCAACGCACCTAGGCTACCTTCCTTCATATCTCGACATGAAAAGTCCATGACCAAACATCAATATGTGACGAGGTCAGAGTGAGAATGTGCTGGGATAATGGTGGTTTTCTTTCTCTGGGTTGGGAGTGAGTTAGTACCCCAAGTGAAAGATTTCAATTATCTTGGGGTCTTGTTCTCGAGTGAGGGTAAAATGGAGCATGAGATGGACAGGTGAATTGATGCTGCCTCATCAGTGATGTAACAGTCTGTTGTGGTGATGAGCTGGAAGGCAAAACACTCTGGGCCCAGTGTCATTAATTAAAGCGATTAAAGTACAGAAACAGACCCACCAAAAAACATCCATCTCTGACACAAAAGATGTCATGAATGGAAACGGGAGGAAAATGAGCAGGGAGAGTAACCTATTTACAAATCACATCCTCCTACAGAGACCATTAGTTAACCTTATAAAACATGGCAAGCCTCTGAGTTTGTGTTTCCAAATTGTACAAATCATGAAAAATAATCGCTGTAAACAGCTGCGTTTGGCTCATGTTGAAACCTCCTGCAGACTGCAGTGAAACATTACACTTCTTAATTTTGTTTCAATCTTGTGTTCGGAAGTTGCTCCCTTGGCTAAAAGGCTTAATGTTCAGTGACTGTGTTTATTAAAATCTGTTTCAAACCCAAAACAATCTCACTGCAAATGTGGCTTTCTAAATCTAAAAATGCTGCGAATATCAATATGAAAATATTCTCTTTAGATTATCTCAGAATATTCTATGTTAATACCATGCTGCTTAGATTGGGTTGCAAACTAAACCAGAAATTGACGGTTTAATATTACATGTTACTAATAAGGGATTATTAACTTCAGTCATGAGGAGCCTGAATGTGAAGCAGATCTTTGTCATAAATTTGATCATTTTGGCTTTGGATTCTGCTTTAAATCACTAACTCGTAAAATGCTTCTTATGGCAATTGTATTAAGTGACATGAATCCACTTGACACAGAGTCTTTCACTATAAGTGTCATTATATTTCATCAGTACACCAAATATCACATTCTATACCAGCACGTTCAAAATTTCCTGTGCAGGTGGCGCCATGCTAAATGAATGTAAACATGCAGGAAGCGATCCTCTTACCCTCACTACGATGAATCTGAAATGCACAGTGTTTCACAAAGACGCTTCCATCCCATCTTTGTTTTCCACGTTTCCAGTTTGATCAGGTTTACCACTCCAGCCTCCTCTGACATTTAACATATATGTAGTCTCTATAAAAAATATTAACAGCACATATAGTAACAGTATAATATGATTATAGAAAGCTTAAAAAAAACGTACATAATGAAGAGAATAGGTCCCAAAAGAGATGAAAACGTTCTCTGATAACAATGAATTAAGAAAAAAAATATATAGAGAAAAAAATTGGTACAGTAATGAAACTGATAAAAGAGCCATTTCCCCTATGTTGGCAAATGGACATTAATTTAATTAGCCAACATTTTCTCTAATCATCAACTGAATGCATGAACAGCAACACCAATTATACTTTTGTAACCCTCTTTTCTTGCTGTGGGTAATAAGCAGGTGACATTTGTTTCTTCCTCTTTGTCTGATTTTTACCAACACGGCAAGACAGTACACATCCCAGCTTAGGGGTACAGCAACTTCTCTTTACTGTAAAGCGCAAGGGTCTCACTCTCTAGTGTATCACTCATACCTGTCCACACAAAACAAGCACAGGTAGGAACCAAATTAGCTCATAACCAAGGGAACAATAGACGTTTCTCAATACCAAGTACGCCCAGTTCGGACTTGCGCAATTGTCCTATGGCTAAGCCCTGCCCTCAAACGCGATGAGCCAATCACAGTGCGTATAGCCATTCCCATACACTGGGACATTCTCTGCCTGGACGTCCATTGAAATGCATTACAGAAAGTCAGTTTTAGTTTTTAAAAAAACGGTCAAATGGTATGCATGGGGTACATGCAACTCCGACGCAAGGTATCCTGAGAGGCTGGGCGACGAGGTGTATTTTTTACACTTTAAACCACATCTCAAACGAGAAAAGTGTCTCCTTTGGATAAAGTTGTGCTATAAAGTTATTTTTAACATCTTTAGCTAACGTTAGCTAAAGTTAGCCTAACGTTAGCTCTTAGCTGTGTTGTTCATTCTCTAGCTAACGTTGACTAAAGTTAGCCTAACGTTAGCTTCTAGCTGTGTTGGTCACCTTGTTTGCTGGGAGTTCATTAGCCTATTTTGTTCTAGTTTTGTACTTTGGTGATCGTACATCATTGTTAGCTGTTGTCCAAAGGGTTAACTCCTGGAGCTTAGCTTCATTAACTTATCTGTAATCGCAGAGATAACAAAAGTTCGCAAACATTATGCTGAATGATTCAGTGTAAATACTGTAGCACCAAACTAACGGAGAGACACTCTTGGTAAAGATGGTAAAAAGGCCGTTATCCTTTTCTCATATTCTGAGCCAAAAACCTTAACTTCAGTGGCACTTTAACTTGTTGTCTTTGATGGTGACGGCAACGAGATGCGGTTCACAAGCGTACACTGTGACCTGTAAATTTTGGCTTGTAATTTAAGCTTTTCATCGACCTTCTCAACAATAAAATGATGAATATATCCCTCCAATGCGTAGTTTAGGCCCTTTTGGTTACTTCTCAATGACATCTGGGGCTCTAGTTTCCCGGCGCAGCGCAGGGTGGCGCAGGGTGGCGAACCTCGCGCAGAGCTAGTTTTGAGCAGCACAACCCGAGGCGCGCTCAGTTTGGTAGTTTGGCAGACCGAGGTGCGCTGAGATGGGTGTGGCGGCACAGCAGGGGGAGGTGTCGACAGATCCAGCTTGGCGCAGTGACAGTTTCGTGCCAAAAGGCTTCGGCGAAGGTGCGCTAAAAGCTCGCCAACTGAAACCACGTCTACTGTCAGCGCAGGGGGAGCGCAGCCAGTGTAAGCTGAAGTTTGGCTGATCGGCGGACAGTGCACACACGTCACCAAAACCTCACAGGCACGTTTCCAGAATATCAGGCACATTAACAATGCAATATACCCACAAAAAACACTATTCAATGCAACTATCTGCAATCAGCACATAAATGTATCTCTATATCGACTGTCCCGTCACATCTGATGCCAGATCAAAGGGGATTGGCACCGTTTGGCACGTTTGGCACGCGTAATGGAAACCCAACCTGATTTGATTAAAAACAGCTGCAAACTAATGAGTTCACATCCCTCTCAGCCAACCACAAACAGCCACAGCATCAGATAGGGAGTAAATATTCAGCATCTGTCATCTTAGAAAAGTCAAAAGAAAAGAAACAGAGTGAGACTGCGAGAGAGAAAGAGAGAGCACACACGTGCACGAGAGAAACGCAACATTGATTTACAATTGTGGTGACCTCCTCCCAGGCTACCTTTGCATCATCAGCCCTTGAAGGTCTGCTCGCAGTTCCGTATATTCAGACACTGCAAGCTTGGACCTCCCGGACATCATCAGTTTCCTCCTGGGAGGAGTTAGGCTGTCTGACACTGCTGCTCTCTTCTGCCATGGCAAATTGAGTAAACTCTCATTACGCCTTCGCATGGCGCATTTAAGGGCGAGGAGAGGGGCTCATTTGATTGGTGTGATGTGTATAAAACCCACTCCACGCCTTCTCTCCTCCCTCTTTCCGACTTGCGCCGGTAGGAGGGACGGAGGTGGGACAGACGAGTAGCTGCGCCAGGGCACACGGTGTGCCAAACTTACAAAATCCGCCTGGCCACACCCAGTTGGCGAAGCGCAGGTGCGCTGCGCCTCCGCCGTGCCCGGTCTGCGAAACTAGAGCCCTTACGTGTACTGTGACACCTGCCATAGCGCTGGTCACTGAATGTTGATAGTTTGTCCGAGTGAGTGGAGGGGGGCATGGCCTAGCCATAGGTCAATTGGGATTTCGGACTTGGCAAGTTCGACTCGGGAGTACAAACTCCCAAGGATGGCTGCCATTGCCGCTGGTCTGTGAGAAATGCATTCTGGGATACCTGGCTGTCAAAAGTCCACACAAGTCATCTCCCGATGCATCCTCGATGGAACGGGCAGAGCAAGTTCACATCCGGGCATTTGGACTGTACTTGGCTGGATGCGGACTTTGAATTGGAACAGTACTTGGGCTGCGACTGATGATGTTTCACAAGTCCGCAAGAACACGAGCACAGGCAAGAATGCAGACTGAGAAACACCTAACACTGCTAGTGAAAATCCAAATGAAACAATATACAAAGAACTATACATGACAATAGCCATGTTTCCATCGGCCTGTTTAGATGCGCATCTAGAAGTATCGCATCGGAAAATTATGATGGAAACGCCAAAATTCGAATTAAATTCCCCTGATTAGCACAAACTAAAATACGCTCGCTTTAGCCGGGTTTTGGTTGATTCAAAAAAATGTTGATTCGCAAAACGGGGGATGGAAACAGTTATGTTCAAATTAAGTCTGACGTAGCGCACCTCTCTCCATGGTGATATCCACACTCCGGGTCGGGAAGGCGGTAAAGCATTTTCAAGCTGGTTGCCAACCGCCAGAAAACGTAGAAGAAGAATGCGAGACTTGTTTTGTTTCCAGTTCTGCGGAAAACGTTCACAAGTTCGTAGTTTTCACCAAAGTCCGGACATTTAATGGAAACACACAGGATTCGTATTTCTTTTAATGCGCATTTCCCAATGATTCGAATCACTTTTGGATGGAAACATAGCTAATGAAATAATAATTTACCAGTAACTCAGTGATGCTGAATCCATTACGACTTAAATATAAATAATGTACCCATTAATGAATAACACAGTAACTTAAGTAATGAAAATAACTCTGTGCAGTAATTATGGTGACACTGTCTTTCATTGTTATTCTTCTTCAGCTGATTTCAAGTCGACAGATATCTGCCTTTTTTCAATTTACCCTAGTCTTCACATTCATTCATAATAACATCCTATCTTTCATAATGTAATTCTTTGCTCTCTGTCATCATTCAAAGAAATCCCTCTCCTGCCTCTAGCTCATCCGAATCTCTGCTGTCAGGATTTTGAGCCAGGAAACAAAATACCATTTCACCGATCGTGGCTTCCTTACACGGGCTAAATGTTGCTTCAAGATTATTCATTACTTAGAAAGCCTTACCTAGAGGCCTCACTCCAAGTTATCTATCAGGCTGCTTACTGCCTTATGTCCTTTCTTACACCCTGAGATCCTCAGATGCATCCTTCCTTGCTGTTCTAAGGTCCAGATTTCATGCACAAAGGTGACGGAGCCTTTGCAACTGGAGCTGTTAGACTTTGGAATGACCTGCATGAGGAGATCAGGGCTGCAAACGCCGTCTTGTCTTTTAAATCACTGACTTTTAGTTTGTTTTACTTTTTGTGTTTTAATGTGTTTTTATTGTAAAGCACTTTGTAACTGTGTTGACAGGTGTTATTTAAATAAAGTCTAACCTGTCTGTTATTATTTTCATTAGTTATTATAATAATTATTAATTTTACCGTGTCTTTATTTCATCACCCTCTCCCGCTAACCCTCACCTAACCCTGACCTCCCTCAAACAAACAGGAAAGCACTCCTGCAGGAGCACATCAGTACACACATGCGCACACTTTAAATTACATGATTACTTTAAAACAAAATCGCACACATGATCGACCCTGCTAACAAGCAGAGAGCTTTACACGCAGCCCCACTCGTGTAATAGCGGCTCTCATGCTTACTTCAGTTTGGAAGACCGGCGTGTTCTTCATTGTGTGTAATTTGGAGGTGACGAGCAAAGACCTCACCTTGGGATGAGGTTACCAAAGTGAGGTGAGCGTTCACGCAAGTTTTCAAACAGCTGCTTGCTGCTGTGTTGGTGTTTGTTTGTGTCGACACAGTTGGGTGACACTGTTATAGTGTGAAAGCCACATCATGGGAGTCAAGAGGAAATACCATAACAATGGCAGAAGCACACTTGAGTCGATGTATGTGTGGAGAGGTTTTGTTTATTCCAGTTGTTTGAAGTCACAAAGGCTCCGAACTGTAAATGTTATGACCTCGACAATATGTGAAGACAAAGAAGTTACGGTATCAGCCTGTACATATGTAGGTTTATTATTCCTCTGTTTATTTTTGCTATGCTAACAGTACAACAAATATGGATCTAAAACTGATGATGCCTTCTTAAAGGGCTGCACTAAATGCCATCCAGATAGGAACTCAAACATTTCTGATTTCAAGCTGGAATAGAAAATGCTATCAGCCTTTAATCACCAGTGTTAATGTCAAATGTAGATTACACAGATGTAATCGCCTTCCCCTGACGCTGCACCGCTGGTGTGAAAAGCCCCTTTTGTTTGCAAGTCACATCTGCATGTCGTCCACCGTGCATGTCACTGGGGCTCCCTCACCAGCGTGATGCCCCCCTGACACAACTAGTTCATTTAGCGGGAACACCTCTCACCTGCATAAGCCGCCGCAATAAATACTGTCAAATAAATACTCAGTCTCAGTATTTCATTCACACTTTGCCAAAAGCAAACTGTTTTTTCTGCGGGTTATATATTTCTCTGTGCTGACATCAGTCTGTTGTAGAAACATGAACGTCAGCGCTGACTGCAGACCTTTGACATTCACAAAATATATAGACAGTAAGTGCCAGAATAGCAGAGGCCCTGGGTGAATCATGACTACAGGGAAGCACAACATGTGGCAAAACAGAAATGTTGAAGAAAGATAATTGTACTGTGAGTGTGTGTGTGTGTGTGTGTGTGTGTGTGTGTGTGTGTGTGTGTGTGTGTGTGTGTGTGTGTGTGTGTGTGTGAGTGTGTGCATAAGGGATGTGTGTGGTATTTAGATGTACTGCATATTACACATGTTGGGTTGAAAACTATATTTTCTTGTATTTTTTTTTTTGTTTCTTTTTTGTAATTTTGTAATTATTTTGTGTCTCCTGGTTGTTTTGTGTCTTTTTGCAGGTTTTTTTTTAGATCTTTTTAGGTAATTTTGTGTCTTTTATTTGTCGTTTTGTGCCTCCTTGTTATTGTTTTGTGTCTCTTTGGGGTAACTGTGTTTCAGTTTTTGGTCATTTGGTGTCACTTTGTCATCATTTTTGTCTCGTAGTGGTTGGTTAGTGTCTTTTTGTAGTCATTTGAGTCTCTCAGATGTAATTTTGTTTCTTTTTTGATCGTTTTAAGTCTCTTTGGTGTTGTTTTTTTGCATCTTCTTGTGGTTGTTCTGTGTCTTTTTGTAGTTTGGATCTTTTGTGTCTCTTTTGTGCATTTGTGCCTCCTTGTGGTTAATTTTTTGTGTGTTTTGTTTGCATATTTTGTTGTCATTTTGTGTATCTCTCTGTTAATTTTGAGGCTCTATCTGGTCTGTGTGTGTGTTGAATGACATTTTGCAAGTGAAGGCCAGTAGGCCCCCTGACACTCTGAGCCCTTGGTTCTGTGCCTGGTTGGCCCATTCAGTAATCCATCCATGGATGTGAGCTCATATAGTCATTTAGGGGTAAATGTTTCACACAAGGTTGCCCAAAAGAATGAATATCAGTCCCAGCTTAGTGATAAAATTAGATTATTCTATATGTTACATGCAGCATGTGACGTTAAAAATGTGATGTTAAAATCTTGGAAATGTGTAACTCCTTTATGTTGCAGTAAATATCGACCGTTAAAGGTCTATAAAAGCATTTTTTTTGTATCAAATTGCTTCTCCGCCATTTTCTCTGAAGGCAAAATATATTATTGTTGTGTGTTTGTTTCATATTAAAGTGGTACCTTTGATAATATTATAGGACACAGCTCAACTTGTTTATGTAACATTCAATATTAATGTGCTACAATATTTTCCCACAACTGGAGCACTGACAGTGATGTCCAGGGACTGTGATGTCGACACAAACAGGAATATGACAGCAGCCTGCTAAAAGACGCAACAGATACCTGCAACAAGACATCACACACCTCACAATGATGCTGTGTTCTTTGGCTGAATAATACCTCTGATTTACATTTTAATTCTCTAAAGAAGACATTACTGTATATGGTGTGTTCGTACGCTCACGTCACAGGCAGCCATAAACCCTGAATTTAACTGTTGATGACAGTGAATGGCTCATTCACCAGCTGGGAAATCAAGTGCTGTCTCTGCACAATAACTTCAACACAGACAGTGTACCTCAAGGCGTTGTCTGCAGATCACTTGTTAATCTGGGACTTTCTTTCCCATCACGCCTGACTCACCGTGTGGACTCTGTTGACAGTCAGTCTCAACAGCTTCTGTGGGCTTCTGTTACAAATGGTTAATCATTCATAAGACAACATGAATATACTACAACACTGATATAAAAAAATGACAGATATGGATTAAGTGTAAGAACACAGCGCATGAGGAAAGAAACATGCTATGAACAGACACGATAACTATTGTGTGGATTAACAATGCCATCTGCTGTCCTGGAAAGATCATGTATGTACATCTGACACTGTATTTGCAGGCATCATCTCACATGTTGCAAGATAAAAATGTAAAACCTATCAACTAAAATACACCAAATGACAGTCAACACAGTCTGCTTAAATTTATGTAGTATTATCAATTATTTTGTACATCTGTATTCATATTTAATCCCTCCAAAAGTCCATGTCCAACATTTATTAATAGATCAGGGGAATAAATGCTTAAATAAAATAACTTACCGTCATTCAAATTCTAAAATGTTATTTAACAGGCATATTTATCTGTAACCTCATTCGGTGATAAATATGGTTATCCTACTTTAAAGGTGTTAAATGTTATACCTGGCACGTGCAACAGCTGTGATCAGTAATACTGGTTTAATGGAGACTACATATTGCTCTCACAACGGAGATAAAAGCAACTGTTTGTTCATTACATAAACCTTATTTCTATCAGCTACTGATAAATGTGTTAAAAATGCAAGTCATAACTTGAAGCCTCAATCCATCCTGTGTTTTCTCCCTCTGTGCTTTTGACTCTTAGTCAGCTTCTAAAATTGGGCAGAACAATCAACAGTGCGTACATCATCCTGTATTCTTTATATGTTTTACTCTAGGTATACATGTTTAATTATGATGTTTCAAAAATAATTACAGAATGAGAAATGTACAGAAATGTTTTGTGCACACAAAGGCTTTATTTTGTAGTTTTAATATGTCAGAATACACTGATGGTGCCCCACCGTTCAAAGAAACTGCAGCAAAAGTGCTCTGAAGGGTGGCCTTAAAATGGAGAAGACATAATACAGTGCCCTCTGGGTGCCTTCCAGTAGAGCAAAGTGCCCTCTAGGGTGGCCTTGAAATGGAGAAAACATAATGCAGCGCCAGAGAGCGCGCCAGGAATGAGTTAAATTTCGGAAATTAGTTCGCATTTCAATACTCCCACTTCTCTCGTCTCAAAATCAAATGTTTCATAAATTAGTTTTGGTAATAAGCTCTGTGGTTAACACAAGCTGAGGAGGCTTTCATGTTTTGCTCTATGACACAAACTATGTAAGTAAATACCCCACTTGTGAATCTTGAAGCTTTTATGTGCCTTATAGGTGGTTGCTAACAAGTGGCTAATTGAGAAAAGAGAATGCTGAGCACAGCTTTACAGCCTCGTCATGGTGGCGACACTCAGTACGTTAACATGCATGGTTAAGTGGAGCTACAGTTACAGCTTGACTAGGCCATTTAATTGGACTACTGACCTTGTCCCAGTATACAAGCACGGGAGGAGAATCGGTTTATTGACCAAAGTATGTCAGACTCTGCTACGATAGTTGGCGATATGCCCCCTTTCAGCTTGTTGGTATTGGACCCTTTTCTGGTTGACCTATTGCATCACAGACCAAACAACTGACGAACAAGTTAGTTGCAGTTAGCTAGCAGCAAACTGGTACCATGGTGGACAATTTTAGAGCTCTGGATATAGATTTCGCCATGTTGTTAACTGCTTCCGTTTCTGTTTCGCATTTAATGCTTTCCACTTCCAAGTCAAAGCCCGAGGCTGAAACTGAAGAGCACGCGCAGGGCACCATGGTTTGGGCCTAATTGACTGTACATACAGAAGTAATTCAACTCCCAGTCACATTATCTGGGTGTGTTAGTCTGTGTTTGAGAAATTCGATTTGGCACGATTTCAGTCAGACTAACATATTTACATTTATTTCTAAAGTGCGGTTAAGTGATGCGACCATAGCGCTGTTTGTTTACGGCCTAGTGTAGCCGGAATGGTCTGCTGATCCCGGCCACACTGCGTTGTGTTCTGGTGCACAATCAAACGCTGGACGCTGGCATATCTTGTCGAGCCCAGGTTTATTCCTGGTATGAGTCCACAGAGAGCGAAACATCGTCATGTGTATTCTATCGTCACAACAACACGCCTCTGGCCGCCAAGTTCACTGCAGACTCACTAACAACACAAACCTCACACAAAAGATGTTCATTAAATGAAATAGAAAAAAAACAAAATGGAGCCTGAATAACAGATACTCTTACTTTGTGTCCCTAATAACATGACAGTCAACTGTACTGGTAACACAACTGATTTTAGGCCTGGCCCATCATAACACCATTAAACATTAACATTAACCATTAAATCATCTTGACATATTTAACATCAAGCAAAACATGCACAAACATGAAAAACGTACCTGTTACACGTACCTGTTATGAGTCCACAGAGAGCAGAACGTCGCCATGTGTATTCTACCTTCACAACAACACGCCTAACATGAGAAAAAGACAAGCTAAACCGTGTATCCCATGACAAGACAAAATGGCGGACACCAGCGCATACACACAAGATAAAAGTGGTTTAGCTAGTTCACTCAATCTCTCAAAACTAACTTTACAGGTGAAATGCCCGACAGACAACTACTCAAATCACCAACCATAATGACATTATGTGTTAATAAGCTGCTCTGTGCACTTAAATCAACATCAGAAGTTAGAATTCTCAGTTTGTCTGCTATAAATACCTCTGTGTCACTCTGCAGTTACACCTCCAAAACACTAGTCCACGGCGGAGGTTTCTGTGAAGTGCTGTAAAGTTTAGTTGATTCAAAACACACATTAAACACACATTAAATATGACTTAATAGAGGCAATATCAAACACAAGTACACAAATTGCCTTTACTATAACTCTGAGCATTCACAGACAAACACTTAATTAATATGGACACATTTTCCCCACAAATATAACATGCTAACGTTATTAGCGCAAGCCTATGACATTTTGGAGTGTATAAATTAGCCTAGCAACTAAAGTTAGCGAGCTTTCCCTCTTATCATATAGAACCAGGGACAACAGCAACATTTAACAAAGGTAACGACACACAATTTGGCTCCATTACAACTCACAAAGTTCACTGACAAAACAACTGTCTTATACTAAATGTTTTCCAAACAAATATAACATGCTAACGTTATTAGCACAAGCCTATGGCATTTTACATTGTATAAATTAGCCTAGCGGCCAGCGATCTTTTCCTCTTCTCAGTGCCAGAGGCCACAGAAGCCAGGTACAACAGCAACATGTAACAAAGGTACTGGCACACAATTTGGCTCCATTATAACTCACAAGATTCACCAACAAAACAACTGTCATACTAAACATGTTTTTCAAGTAAATACAAAATGCTAACGTTATTAGCGCCAGCCTATGACATTTTACCATAGTTTCACATTTTATAAATTAGCCTAGCAACTAGCGATCTTTTCCTCTTCTCATATAAAACCAGGTACAATCAGCAACACGTAACAAAGGTAATGCCACACAATTTGACTCATTTACAACTCACAAAGTTCACAGACACAACAGCTGTCATGTACTAAACACATTTTCCAAACAAATATAACATGCTAACGTTATTTAGTGCCAGCCTATGGCATTTTACATTGTAGTCTATAAATTAGCCTAGCAACAACTGGAGATTTTCTCTTCTCATATGAAACCTGGATAATATTATTATTGTTGTATTATTGTTTCTTATCTGTGAAATAAAAGGAAATTAAAGCTTCGTTTCCACTGAGAGAAATGGTTTCAGTTTACAGAAACAAACAGGAGGACGGTGTTGCCGTGACGTGCAGTTACATTTCTGGGGAGGTGCACGTCAGGCTATGGTGTCAATTATGGAAGTATAAATTACCTATGAAGTGGAAACTTACATGAGATCAGTTATGGACATACAATGTTTTACCTGTGTGAAGGTGAGCATGTACTAAAATGAATGGGTCACCGCACTCAAAGAAACCTGACAAATTGGACATTGGTTTATTGTTGTTGCCTCAGAGGCCTTAAATGTAACACGGTTTTCTACACTGCCCTATATGCCATTAAAAACATGCTGGTGCCCCTCCGCATGCAGCTGGTGCCCATTTTATGTTTTTTTTGCCCCTGCTCCTCAGACAGCCTGAGTCTGCCACTGCCAGAATACTTCCTGACTTCAGAATGGCTGTGTGGTACTTTGATTAAACATAAATTATTTAGGAATAGGTAAAAAGTGAGCGCAACATCTCCTTTAATAAGGTCGGAAGGTCCTAAAATTAAATTTTGATACAAGGTCTCGGGGTGAGAAGAAGAAGAAGAAGAAGAAGAAGAAGAGAGTCCTTTAACCTATTTTACTCAGTGCAAATAAGTATAATTTGTATAAAGTGCGCAAATGGATCAAGAGATGTAGAAAGTGGATGCAGCAGCACTGCCTCAGTGGGTGCATGTGGATGTTGACACCGTCGCTGTCACATGACCGCTCCGTCTGTGAACCAGGAAGGGAGAGGGCGGTGCTTGCTGTGCAAAGGGCTGGTGGGCTGATAAAACAAGGTAGCAGCTTTTCATTATACATATATCTTTTAAAATACAGACAGAGTGCATTCCGATTAAACATTCACGGTGATTTAGTTGAATATTTCGCTATTTTCGTAGTCCCAACCGCTGCCTGTTCTTTCAGCTAGCTTAGCTTTATTGATGCTAACAGTGGCTAGCTCTGTCAAGCTAGCAGGAACGTTAGCAGCCAGCAAGCTAACAGACACAGAGGACAACAGTGCAGTTATTTTTGGCCCCTGGTTGGTGTGGCCAACAGCGGCAGTTGTATGACTGTACAAACGTATTTTTTAAAACCATTTTGAGGTGTTTCACAGTCACTCTGTTGTTGTGGAGTCAATGTCAACAGCCTCTGGTATCCTGTAAGCTAGCAACCGTTAAGTTAGCACTTTTCTGACACAGGTTAAGGCAACCTCTGAGAATACTTTCCAACATGACATTAACAGAGAACACTTATAGTGATGTGTGCGTGTAATTAAGGAAATGTTAGCTCGATATGTGCGCACTGATGTCCGGGATTTGTCCCATGTCATAAGCACATCCTGTCTTGAAATGGCTCTGGGTAGTTGGCACTTGGGGAGGAAAAGCCATTCAGGCTGAATGGCGTGTAAATCAAACCTCACATTACGTGTGCATGCATGCATGACTACAGTGTGTCCCTTATGTTCATAATAATAAGTACCTGCTACATCCTGTATCCTGTATGACAGCATCCACCATGACAGCCATCAAGCATGCTCTCCAGAGGGACATCTTCACACCCAACGATGAGCGTCTCCTGGGCATTGTTAATGTCTGCAAGGCAGGGAAGAAAAAGAAGAACTGCTTCCTGTGTGCCACAGGTAAATGAGTTCTTCTGTAAATATATCTTTTAATGACAAAGGCTGAATGTTTTTGAAATGATGTGCTTGTTATTTTCCAGTTACGACAGAGAGGCCCGTCCAGGTTAAAGTGGTTAAGGTGAAAAAATCTGACAAGGGGGACTTTTACAAACGACAGCAGACATGGGAGCTCCGAGATCTGACAGAAGTAGATGCCAAAGATGCAAGCAAGGTCAGACAAATAGTGTATCCCGCTGGTTCCCAAGCTGGGGGTCCCGACTCTCATAAGGGGTCGCTAAAGCTTCATGGGGGGCTCACTTCTTGGTTTGAAGGGGTGTAAGAAAACTTTTTAAAAGAAATCAAATACTCAGTCAGCGTATGTTTCAGTTTTTCATTTAATTTTGTGAAGAAAACAAAATGTTATTTTTTAAGTTTAAATTATAATTCAAGAAGTTAACCTAGTAAAAATCTCACAGGATAAACGCACAATGAATACCTGAGGTCAAAACAGCTAAAGAGCTAAGAGAACCAGGGCCAAGCATCAGGGAGAAGAAAACAACTGAGTATATAAAAAAAAAAGAAGCACACAGAAAGCGTTATAGCAGTTGGAGGCAGCTTTTTGTAATTGTTTTTAATAAAAATGAAGCTTTTTGCCTTGCTACGTGTCTCGCGTTTCTGCGCTCAAGGAGCCTGCCATTTTTACTGCAGCGCTCTGACCTCCTCGAGTTGAAAAAGCTTCAACTCAGATTGGATAAGTGTCCCGCGTCTTTTACGCTTTTTCCCGTTTTCTAACCGGATGATTTTAGAGGTGGTCACAACAACAAGTTTACAGTTGGTAAACAATGGAGGAGAAACTGGTGGAAGTGGTTGCTGGATACCCAGAGTTATTTGACTTTACCCTCTGCCTGTACTTTTTAGTAACTAGTTACTAATAACTGTGAAAATAAGTAGGTAGTTTTAGCTAGCCAAAATAGACGGTAGATTGATTACACGGTAAGGTCAGGGTAAGGAGGTGATGGGGTGGCTGTCTGGCAACAACTAAAAGTGCAGCAAGCATTTTTTACTAGTGGCATTCAATTTAAAAAACGAAAAGGCAGCGTGGTACGCTTCACATTTTGCAACATGCAGAATGCTGTCTGTGTGATCGGTGCCTAAGTATGTATGTTTTGAAAAATTAAATAAAAATAACCTAATACAGACAGAAAATTGCACAAAAAGTTCCTAGAAATATCAGAAAAAAGTCAACACTGATGTAATATTCAGTGAGAAAATCTGCTTAAAATTCATTCACTGTTATTTCACATAAACTTTTGCAGTTATTGTGTTCACTTTTTGGGTTAATTGTACTGTTTATCAGTTTTTCTGTATCAGTTTAGTCAGAAGATAAAAGGTTGGGAACCACTGGTGTATCCTATACTTTTTAAACCCATAACCTTCTTCACTTGTTATAGATAAATGTCCAGTGCTCATACGCTCTCTTTCTCCTGTTACTGTTAAGGAAAACCCTGAATTTGACCTTCACTTTGAGAAGGTGTACCGGTGGGTAGCCAGCAGCACAGCTGAGAAAAACTCCTTCATCTCCTGCATTTGGAAGCTAAACCAGCGATACCTGAGGAAGAAGTTGGAGTTTGTGAATGTCAGTTCTCAGCTGCTGGAAGGTGTGGAATCGCTCTATCCTTTCTGTAGCCACGCCCTGTGAGCGCATGCCTCTTTTCATGATTTGATTATATTTGTTTAAAGGCTTGTCTCTTCCTCTTAAACCAATAGTGTTGACCCTAGAGTGCATTGGTCATGTTTGGTCTAATTTAGCCCAGAAGTGAGAATCTCTGCTGGATTTTGGTTTAGTTTATTTATTAATTGCATGTTTTTTAAAAAAAGTGTTTGACCTCTTCTTTGTATCTTGGTTTGTGGTATGGCTTTCTGTGTTAAATTCTTCTTTATTCTCACTCTTCTCTCTTAAACTTTCTCTGGCCAGAACTTCCTAAAGCGGAAGGTTGGTAGGACTTAACTTCCCCTTCCTCACTCCTTTCCATTGTTACCTCATGATCTCAAACCTCCATTCTCATTAGAGACGCTCACCTCCCTAAAGCTCCTTTTGTGTGAATTATCTGACACTAAATACGGCTGGGCATGATTCATTTTTTTAGTACTCATTACACACATTTAGGCCATGTTTTTGACTCGCTTAGCTTTTTTTACTTGTCCATTTCATCTTAATTCCTAGGATTATTCACTGACGTGTTCATTAATGTTCTCTGTATCTAATTTGACTGAAACTTGTAGACCATGTTATATCTAATTGTACAAGAGCAAGGTTTAAGTGCAGTTGTTTGTTAAGTTGTTGGACTGTAATTTGATTTACAGAGGTCTATCAGTTGTTTTTATCAGCCACAACAAACCTGATAGTAGCCATTTCAGATTACAGGTGTACCTCTTCCATTACTGGTAGCAAATGAGTAGCTGGTGGTAAAAGACAACAGTTTATAAGACTCTTCTGAAAATGCCATTCCCCATCACCAAATGTATTTTTGTTTGTATTTCTCACAAGACGTGTGTAAATCTCGGTGTTGGAAGATACCACAATGTGTCTTGAACTTTGTGTTTGTGCTCATGTCTTCAACGTACATTTCCATGTATGTTTTTTGTGGCATTAGAGTCTGTGCCAAGTGGGGAGAGTCAGAGTGTTGCCGGGGGTGATGAGGATGCCCTGGACGACTACCAGGAGCTGAGCACACGTGAAGAGCAGGACATCGAGAGCATGATGGAGATGTGCGAGTACGCCATCTCCAACGCTGAGGCCTTTGCGGAGCAGCTCTCCAGGGAGCTGCAGGTTCTAGATGGGGTGAGTGAAGCGACTGCTAAACTAAAAAAGAATGAAAAGTATACAAAGTTTTGTACTTGTCTATGATCGTATTTTGCAGGTGAGCTTGGACAAAAATATTTACGTTAAGAAACATATCATAATACCTTTTCATTGTTGAATGTTCTAAGGCCAACATCCAGTCCATCATGGCATCAGAGAAGCAGGTCAATATCCTGATGCAGCTGCTGGACGAGGCGCTGGGTGAGGTGGACACCATCGAGGGAAAGCTGAGCAGCTATGAGGAGATGCTCCAGAGCGTCAAGGAGCAGATGGACCAGATCTCACAGAGCAACCGCCTTATCCAGATCAGCAACACCAACAATGTCAAACTGCTGGATGAGATCCAGTTCTTAGTGGTGAGGAACATGTTTGAAGTTATGATTGCTGAATTAAAGGTTCTGTATGTGATATTCAGAGCATTTATATAGCAGCAAACCACTATTAACTATGTAAAGATATAGGGGAGTGATGGCGACCTGAGCAAAGAATTAAGTCACACTTCCTGTGTGTGTTGTAATCCGAGCATCTCTGTGGTTTGTTGTGGTACACATGCTAATTTAAAGACATGTAGCAGAGGTCTTTTTGCACAAAAAGTATCTGCCATTTTGTTATATTTTTACCTGAGTTAAATGACTTAAATTTCAAATAATCCTAATGCAAATGTGCAAAATATTCAAACAATCCTATTTTCTAGATGTGAAGCCTTTAAATAAGAATTGAATAGCTACATTGTTTGATGACAGCACTGTTTCTTCCCTCATGTAGAACTACATGGACCTGTCAAAGGGACACATCAGAGCCTTGCAGGAAGGAGACCTGACCTCCCCTAAAGGAATTGAGGCCTGCATCAATGCATCTGAAGCTCTTCTGCAGTGCATGAACGTGGCCCTCCGACCAGGTTAGTTTACACATGTACTTGCTTATCAGTTGTTTCTCACTGCCGGTGAGCAACTCTCAGAAGTTGCAAATTTGGAAAACTTAAAACTCAATGAACACGTTTTAGAAAAATACAACTGACGTCTTTGCTGATTGCGTACAAATGCGGATACACTTTTCCTTGCCTGTAAATGCCTATCTGAAATTAGTAATCAAATGAAAGTGATGTCCTTTTCCTTCCATAGGCCACGACAAGCTGATGGCTGTGATACAGCAACAGCTCCTGTTTGCTGAGCTGAGAGACACCTTCGCTCGCCGCCTCACCAATCACCTCAACAATGTGTTTGTTCACCAGGTAACAGACAAACTACACTTACAGGGGATTCAACATGTTTGAAAGCTTTAAGTGTAGAAGTACTCTGCTTTGTAAGATGCAGTTTCAGGTGGTGTGTTACATAGGAATTTCCTTTAAAGATTTATTTTCTGATTTACTGTCCCTGGTTTTTGAAGCATTAAATATGTACTAAAGCATTTATAAACAGTAGATTTACTCAAAATGATAATGGTACTTTAGTGTATCCAATTTTTCTGCTCCACTAATATTTTACTTTTTCCTTCACTACATTTATGTGACAGCTGTAGTTACTGGTTAAGACTATAAAGTAGTTAAAACTAGCGTCTCCATGGCCAGCTACATCAGTGGAATGGTACTTCAACAGGCTGTTTTAAACCTTCATGGTTTGTTTTTGGATTAATAGCCCAGTCCAGCCCAAAGATTCATGAAGAGATGAGTTAAAACATGCAACTACTTGCAGCGCACCGTTCTGCAACGTTCTAAAAACCTGCTGGATCACACCAGTGCAACTACATGAGATGGTTAAGATGCTGAAGACTCAGAGGCTACAAAATTATTAGCTCTGCATCGTTAGACAAAACATTTTACTCAGTTTTCCGGCCAACAGAGGAGAGGGAGCAGGATTTTATAAACCAGATTTAAGTCACATCTTGCTCTTGTGAGTCTGCTGCACCAGGTAGTCTGTCCTGTTCTTTTCCAGGCTCTGTCTCTCTCTTTATATCTCTGTCTCCGCCATCATGGACTTCCTGTTTCGCTGTGACTCTCTTCCTGGGCTTCTTTGTGTCGTTTCCTTCTAGTTGTGTCCCTCCTATTCTTGACTCTTCCTGTTGTTCACTTTGAATCATCCCACTCTGCTCTCTGTCTCTGTGTCAGTTCAACCACTTCAGTCACTTCAAAATGACCATCCCTCAGTTCTATAGGTCCTCCTGTCTGTCGCTTCCAGTGAGTACCCTCACGGTAACGCCCCACTTGCCCCCTCTTTGCTGATGTTTGACCTCTCATACCTCACTCCAACTTACATGTCATTACCTCAGAGACCTCAGGCCTAACATAGCCTATACCTTACTGCATGGAATATGTTTCTAACTACTTAACATCTCTCATTCGATCTCAAAGCTGAAGAGGCACCGCTCATCTCTCTCCTCCTCCATCACTTGTCTGCACTCAGCTGAGGGCTCTGTGTGTTTGGGTGCTAACTTGGCTTTGTGCAAAAGGTCTCATATCATTAAAATCCTGTGCCTGTCTGCTCTGCGTGCATGTCTTGTAGCACAAGCAGTAGATGCTGAACATCATAGCAATGAGGGGACGTGAAGAGAACATCAGTATGGCAGTAAGAGTTGCGCTTTTCAATTAGTTGAGCTGAAGAAGTGGTGGAATTATGAGTTGAACAATGTGTCGTTTATCTTGAAAACATCTGGGTTTGTGGTAATTTGAGGTAAGGTGTCCTATCCACAGATGTTTGTGATAGGAAGATAAATATCCTCGTGTGTTGAGTGTGTCTGTGTGTATACAGAGAGATGGAATGGGACTTAATATTAGGTTCCTGTGTAGAATGTAATCCTAATTGTCTCCCCTCTCTCTTGTCATCCAGGGCCATGACCAGAGCTCCACCCTGTCGCAGCACACAGCTGAGCTGAGTCTGCCCAAACACAGCCCCCTCCACAGGGACCTGCTGCGTTATGCCAAGCTCATGGAGTGGCTGAAGAACACCCACAGGGAGAAGTACGAGGGCCTGTCAAGGGTCAGTGCTGTTATCTGACAAAATGTTTAAAGGAATAGTGGAAATACTGAGATGAGAAAATAGATGTCACTCTGATATCTGTGGGTCAAAGGGAACGCTATTTTGTTTTTGTCTAAGTGACTAATGGGAGCAACAATTTTTTTAATTGGTCCAATATTAAGCGAGAGCACTGTAGCCGGCAACTGTAAAACGGGCTGCAGTGTAATCCTTCGAGGCAGTAGGGGACAGCCAATGCGCATCCACTAAAAGTGCTTGTTTTTGCCACTGACAGGCTCAGTTTGATTTATAGGTGTCTGACAACATTACAGAAAGGACCCAGCAGAGATATTGAACTTTGTTCTGTACCTTTTGTTTGAGCTGGCTTGTTTGGTATTGTCTCCCTGCAAAAACTCAATTCTCCTTGAGTGAGACTTGTTTAGTAGGGCTGCACCCAACTCATAATTATGACAGATCGAATCAGATTTACCTGTTCAATATGAATATTGACCATTCATGCCTTTTCCCACATGGAGTTTGAACACAGTTTAGTGGGGCATGCAGTGTGACAGTGACAGTGACACCTAATATAGTAAACAAGCTAACTGCGCTAAAGATGGGTCACGACATATTTTGCCAACACTAGATATCAAACAAAAGCCAAAGACTCCAGGCAACTGCCTACGTGTCCGAACTAAAACCACAGCAGTACACTGTGCATACTGACTGACAAAAAAAAGGCTGCTCAATTTGAAGGAATCTCAGTTGACTGAAGGGTCTCTGATTGACGATTCGAATCTCTGACCTTCAGGGGGAGCCCTATTGGTTAGAACCTATTAAGAAACAGACTAAACTAAATCAAGCAAACAGTAAAGAAGAGCATATTTATTATATTATATTATATTATATTATATTATATTATATTATAATAACAATCTGAGCTTGTCAGAGTCAAAAACAAGCAGATTGAAAGATAGCAAAGTTTCCCTTTAAATTTGTAACCCCTAAGATTTGAGTCTTGGATGATTTTGCAACACACACATAGTTAACATGATAACAGCAAAACTAACAATGAAAACTACTCTAAAGACAATAAACTTGCATAAACAGCTTCCCCTAAACTAACTGTCCAGTGTGCATATTTAGTGTACAGACTAGGAGTCTAGATCTTCTCATTTAACTCAGCAAGAAAGCAAATTATGTGTGGTTTCAAAATGTTGAATTATCACTTTAAAATTAAGTATTCAGGATGTGGTGTTTTGCATCTAAATATCTCAACAAGTGCATTCTCCTTTTTTTTTGTCTTTTTTTTCCAGACCTACGTTGACTACATGAGCAGATTATATGAACGAGAAATCAAAGACTTCTTTGAGGTGGCCAAGATAAAGATGGCGGGTACAACCAAGGAGGCCAAGGGCAAGTTTGGTAAGAGCTGCGATTCACAGGCCTGTTGGAGTGTAGACATGCAGCACGTTTGTCCTCTGGAGTTAGTGATATTTGTGTGTTAGGATTTTCAAGTAGCATCTTTTTTTGTCTTTTTCTCCCTTTTTTGTAACGTGTGGTTTACTCAAAGCTAATGAGAATTTAACATCTCTTGAATATGTATTTTGTATTGTACTATCACACAAACTTTAATGTAATATTCGTGTATGAATAAGGAAACACTGTCTCATTCTTTTACAGCCTTTTCTGTATCACATCTGTTACCAAAAACATATTTTCTCAACTACTGTGTGCTCCCAAAGTGCTGAAGTCCTGCCTCTTGTTTTGATGACGTCTCTTTTTCCCTTTGTACAAGGATCTTACATACATGTCACACTATGTGTTTAAAATCCGATGAGGACTCTTGGTTGAGCTTTGGTTTTGGCAGAATTATAGAACTCTGCTTTCTGCATTCTCTGTCAGCTTTTCCTGCTGAAAACAAAAAAATTGTTTTCCAAAGGTTTGTCCGAGCTACAAGCCTCCCTAAAGCCACCGCAGTGCACGTCAGCATATATGTAACTTTGTACATCTAACATCTAGCCTCACCCCTCCCCATGCTGCATGTTTTTAAGCCTAACCTGTCTCTGTCTTTGATGCCTGCCTTTCTAACTGGCTGCAGCCACGCTTCCGCGGAAAGAGAGTGCACTCAAACAGGAAACAGAAAGTAAGTATGACATTTGGATAGAGCTATTCCACCGTCAATTACTCTCTCTGCTTCTTACCACTGTGCCTCACATTAGCTGCACTAAAAGGACCCCTTTGCTCAAAGCCCTCCGCTACCCCGATACATACCACTTTAAACCCTGCCAACCATTACGTCTCCATGTACCTGGTTGGTTTGTGCAAAGTCTTCACAATGCAGCTGAATGTTTCATCACATATTCTGATTCTGTGAGAGAGGCCTAAAAAGCTAACCATTGAAGCCCATGTTATTTTTGATGATTTGACTGTGTGAATTTTTGAATATTGTCATAATTGACTTCCATACGCCTGCAGTTTGATTTGGACTCACCCTCACTACACATGTGACATTGAATCACTGTATTCGCTGTATTAGGCCTTCATGGCAGCTCCGGGAAGCTGACAGGCTCTACCTCAAGCCTGAACAAGCTGACCGTGCAGGGCTCCAACAGCCGGCGTTCCCAGTCTTCCTCGCTGCTAGACATGGGCAACATGTCCGCCTCCGACCTGGACGTGGCTGACAGGACCAAGTTTGACAAGGTGATGCTTCCAGATAAACAAAGATTTAATCAAACTATGACTGCACAATTCATAGAATATTAATTTCGATCATGATATTGGCATCCCACAATTAAATGAACATGATCGACTGCAATATTGATGTTTAAAATGGGTGTTCCGTTCATAGAAAATCTAGAGAAGGAGAGTAATATACAACAAAGAGCAGAAGGAGAAAACAAAAATCTAATGTCTGGAGCAGAAGCTAAAAAACTAGCCCCTCTGTACGAATCATCATCCAATGCTTGAATGTATTTTGTCCCTAAAATCAATGAATAATCATGATGATTAATATTTTGGACATAATTGTACAGCCCTAAATCAAAACAGTAAATGTGAAATGGAAATAAAACTGTGAACAGTATCAAGAGATTAAATGGGGGGTGTTTGTTTTTGCAGATATTTGAGCAGGTCCTCAGTGAGCTGGAGCCTCTGTGTCTCGCAGAACAAGACTTCATCAGCAAGTTCTTCAAGCTGCAGCAGCACCCGACAGTCACACCGCCTCTCGCTCAGGTAAGTCTGTGATCAGATAATGGACGTGTGATGATACAAAATGCCACCGACTGATGTGTCGTCTTTAGTAACATGAAATTGTGTAATCCCTCATTTCACAACATTTTTCTTGCCTGAAAGCATGATATAAAACAACAATAACAGGTGCAGCATCATTCATATATACACGTCAGCAGATGTTTGTTTGGATTTGTCATGTCTAATGTCTTTTTTCTTGTCAGCCCGAAACAGAGGAAGCAGATGGAGGCCCGCTGTCAAGAATGCCTCCCCAGGCTGAACACAGACACTCTTTGTCATCAGAGTGAGTAGTTTCCTGTCGTTGGTTCACTTCTCCTGCAAATATAACCCTGCCAGAAACATTAATCATATTTGCTTTGAATCACTCTCTTTTCTTTGTTAAACTTGTCACTGCTTTTTTTTTTTTTTAATTTAACTCTGTTATTCGCTTCTTTTTTGTGACACAAGGAAAGACCTGGTGCGGCTGATGATGAATAAAATCTTCCAGAGCATCGAGTTGGAGCTCAACAGTCTCATCGCCCTGGGTGACAAGATTGACAGCTTTAACTCTCTCTACATGCTGGTGAAGATGAGTCACCATGTGTGGACAGCTGAAAACGTCGACCCGGCCTCTTACCTCAGTACTACTTTGGGAAATGTGTTGGTCACTGTCAAGAGGAATTTTGACAAATGCATTGTGAGTGGAGTCCAAATGATAAAGGAAAAATCTAGTCATTTGAAAAAGGAAATTTAATACTTGCTTTTCACTGTTTGTGGAGTTAAAGGAGTAATTCACCCCCTAACGAAGCTTTTGTATATCAGTTACTCACCCCATGTTATGATTCATGAAGAAAACTTTGTCTTGCAAGTCTTGATGAATTGAAATCATTGGGGTCCACGTTTAATAACAGTAAAACTATGTCATTTGGAAGGGGGAAGTATTCCTTTAAGGTCATACACACATTATGAACTCAATATGATTTATCTTTTTCTCACAGTCTGGTCAGATCAGACAGATGGAGGAAGTGAAGATTTCTAAGAAGAGCAAAGTTGGTATCCTGCAGTTTGTCACTGGGTTTGAGGAGTTTGCTGAGCTGGCGGAAACCATCTTCCGTAATGCGGAGCGTAGAGGGGACCTGGACAAAGCTTACGTCAAACTTATCAGGGCTGTCTTTATGAATGGTGAGAGCACTGGTCAACCTAACTGGCTATGGATGATGTGGCATTTTATGTAATACCTGGAAATTGATCCCTGAATGTCGTTTGTCTTTTCAGTGGAGAAGGTTGCCAGTGAGAGCCAGAAGACACCTCGGGATGTTGTGATGATGGAGAATTTCCACCACATCTTTTCCACACTTTCACGTCTGAAGATCTCGTGTCTGGACGCAGAGAGGCGAGAGGCCAAGCACAAATACACAGACCATCTGCAGTCCTACGTCATCAACTCTCTGGGCCAGCCTCTTGAAAAACTCAACGTGAGTTGTAATATCTTTCAGAGTTATCACAAAGTTTCATCGTGTTCCTGGACATGCACGATGTGAGAATTTACTGAGTGGTTGTTTTCAGTGCATCATGGGTAAACTGTTACCTGTCTCCTGCAGCATTTCTTTGAGGGAGTCGAGGCCCGTGTGGCTCAGGGTGTACGTGAGGAGGAGGTGAGCTACCAGCTGGCCTTTAACAAACAAGAGCTGCGAAAAGTTATCAAAGAGTATCCTGGCAAAGAGGTGAAAAAGGGACTTGATAACCTTTACAAGAAGGTGGACAAACATCTGTGTGAAGAGGAGAGTCTGCTACAGGTGAGAATTTTAAAGTTTTAAGATCCAGTGTGTAGGAGTTAGGGGGATATATTGGCAGAAATGGAATGTCAGTGTGTCCTTCAGTATGTAATCACCTAAAAAATAAGAATTGTGTTTTTGTTACCTTACAATGAGCTGTTTATATCTACACAGGGAGCAGGTCCTTGTCAGTGGAGATTGCCATGTTGCACCACCATGTTTCTACAGTAGTCCAGAATGGACAAACCAAACACATGCTCAGGATAGGGCCATATGTATTTTGTGTATTCTCGTCGGCCACCATAGTTGGCAGCTTCTCAGTGAGGAGAGTGTCAGAAAAATATTTTTTTAACATAAGACTGCTTTATTCAGAATATTTACCTGTTTAAATCACTTGGGTTGTTTGTTTTGGAGAGGTGAAGACCTCTGCAGGCAATTTGGCTCCTGATAAAAACCTCCTTATCGTCTGTATCACAAATAAGGTGAGCACATGTTAGCAGGTGGTGGGATAGTGGCCCATCTGCGATGTGCCACATGGCGTAGGACAAACACGGATTTGTATCGTAAAACTGCTCTTAACAGGGTTCTGCAGATCCGTAAAAAAGTCTTTAAAGATTGTAAATCATTCATCTAAAAATAAGGCCTTAATTTGTTTTTTAAAATGTCTTAAGTCAGTCTTTCAAAGTCTTAAAAATTCAAAGATGTAGGAGGTAGGATTTTAGGATTTTTTTCTGACATTGCATTGTAAAATCTCCAAAATTGATTAGTAATATAATTTTTTTGCTCAGAGCAGATGATCCAATGTCTGTTAGCTAGCTGTCACTGTGCCCTTGATGACTTTTGGAAGTGCAAGAAGGTTTTAAAGCTTTGCACGATGGGAATTAAGGGAGTGGAATACGACATGCAGAATGAGAAAACACAACAAAACTTGCCAATAAATGCCAAATATTTCCCGGTTCTATTCTCTGTTCGTCTCCACCGGGAGACAAAAATGTTGTGTTTTATGTTACAACAAACATTTGGGCAAAATTGTCCCTAACCCTAAGTAGTTGGTCTTCAGTTTTGGTTATTGTAACATTGGCATTAAAAAGACTTAAATCTAAACCTGTTCACTCAGTGTTTTTACCGGTTTTAATCACCCGGGTTCTCTTTTATAAATAATGCATAGGGTCCATACTATGAATGTACGTATGGACAAAAGCCAAAAATGGCGTGCGCCAAAAATGTTTGACAGTTTCTTCAGTCAGGCTTCCATCTCACTGCCTGCATCGCCAATTTCCTGTCTCCAAAATGTTTGGAAGCATGGGTCAAAGATCACAGATTTAGCGTGGAAAGTGGCATACGCAGTGTTTATAAATGAGGCCGCTGGTCCATTTGTTTCAGAAGAAGGTTCAGCTAGTTCCACACTACAATTCTCACCTCACCTCACAAATTTTGTGTGGGAAGTGACTGCTTCTTTCAGGCCTCATTTTGTGCGTACACAGTGGTTATAAATGAGACCCCTGGTCCATTTGTTTTTTAGGAGGAAGAGACCTCTGTCAATGATTCGACTCCTGGTAAAAAACCCCTGAACAATGAACACTGGATTTTTTATTTATTTATAAGGACAACACACATTTATCAACTGCTGTCCTTTGGCAAGATGTTTTGAACTCAATAAAAAAATTACAGGACAAAGACAGCATAAGACATCAAGTGACTACAGCAAGTAGAAATTGTCAAGATAGAACAGAAGCCATGCAAAGCAACAAGCAACAGCAGAGCACCAGTATAATAAAATAACACAACAACAAACAGCATGTTAGCACAGACATGCTGAGCAGCAATAAAAAGTAAAAATAGATAAAACACAATAGTCGATGAATTTTAACCTTGAGAAGTTTCAGCTGGTTCCAGTCTAAAGTCCTCACCTCCTTGATGCCACTAAATCTCACACACTGGACCTTTAACATGTGAAACTGCTCAGCTGCTCAGTCTTGTGTATCCTTATCTCATCCTGAGCTGGTGCACTTGCTGATTGTCTCCACCAGGTGGTGTGGCACTCCATGCAAGACGAGTTCATCCGTCAGTACAAGCACTTTGAGGACCTGATCGGCCGATGCTATCCTGGGTCTGGGATCACCATGGAGTTCACCATCCAGGACATGTTGGAGTACTTCTCCAGCATCGCTCAGTCTCATTAGTCTCGCTGCTATGCACTTTCACAACTGCCTCACACTGGCTGATGATACACTAGCTACTCACTAACTACCCTGTACTGTTATTTGGACAATGAACATTTCCTCTGTGTGTGTCGATGTGTATTAATGAAAGGGATTTGTACATTGAGCAGTGATGCAAATATCTCTGCACTGTGTGCGCGCTTGTTTCTTTGAGATTCATCAACTCTGCTCCAAGTATGGTTGTTATATTTTTATTTCTTTATGTCATATGTAAATAATAAATCTGAAGCTGCCGACCCACGCAATGCTGTGTCGAATGGTTGTATTTATTTTATTGTTAGCACATGATGTTAGGTTTAAGGTAAATCTCTGTGCTGACTCCGCCCTCCGCTGTATGCACGGACAGCGCCGGTTGACAAAACACGCTCCCCCAGACGCTCCACAGTGTGTCTCACTTCCATGGTGACGAATCCAAACCGGAGATCATCGGCGCTCTTTTCAAACTTCTTTACCGCGGAAACATGTTAATTCAAGAGTTGTTCATTAACAAACGTTAACGAAGAACAAAATGTAACACTACAAAGAACGTAGTGCAAGTTATTGGCCAGAGAGACACACTTATGTCGGTTACGTAGAGAAGTAATTTGACGTTAGTAAGCTAGCTGTCAGGAGAGCAGTGTCCGTCCAAGCTCGGTAAGTTGAGACAAACCACCTGAGATTTAACGCTAGCTAGCTTATTGGTAACCAAACAGTAACTTTAATGGCTGATGCTAATTGTTATCGCTAAAGCTAGCTCAGTAGCTAACCACACGTGATGCTAATGTTGACTTATTAGCGCGTAAGCTAGCTACGAGACGTTAGCCAACATTAAAACTGGCTAACATGGTTAGCAAGCACAACAGTTAGCATGTCGACGTTGTTTATTTCACGTTATTATAAATACCGTCTGTGTGTAGCTGTCTTACTAACTTATCCAATGTGTTTGCGTCATGGTTTTAGCCATGAACAACAGCGCAGAAAGGAAATATGTCAATTTGAGGAAGCGTCTGGATCAGCTGGGCTACCGACACCCACTGGGTATAGAGTCACTGCCACTAGTGGAGAAACTATTCAGGTGAAGCTTTTATCCTCACAGCACCTGCTCCTCTTCATCCCTTAATGTCAGCCAGTCTATAACAGTCCATGAGCTGTACAGATGTGTCTTCCTCTGTGTTACAGTGACCTGGTGCACACTACAGAAAGCCTGCGCAATGCCAAACTGTCAGCAGGTAAAACTGAGAAGGAGAGTCGCAACTTTGATGCTCTCCTGGAGCCCTACAGGGCGGAGAATGCCCGGGTGGTGAGGGAGAACAATGAGCTGCACCTCGAGCTCCTCAAGCTGAAGGAGGAGAAGGACCGTGTCAGCAGGGGTAAGCTGTGATCACCTGTTGCTCCCCTTCTCAGTAGGCAAGGCAAGGCAGCTTTAATTGTATAGCACATTGCATACACAAGGGCACTTCAAAGTGCTTTACAGAGCAATGAAATATAAAACATAATAAAGGATACAGAAAATAGTTAAGAGAAAAAAGATATAAAAGGTAAAAGTAATTACTAAATGATTTACAATTCAAAACAATAAATAAATCATTAAAAATAGCACAAGTGCAGACAAGAGGTGCAAAGTCGTCTAACATCATCTGAGAGGTTATTCCAGGTTTGTGCTGCATGATAACACAACGCTTCACTATGCTTTATTCTGACTCTTGGAATGGTCAGTAATGCGGCCCCAGATGTCCTCAGGGTCCTAGAAGGTTCATATGTCACAAGCATGTCAGATATATACAGTATTTGGGCACTGAGCCACAGAAGGATTTATACGCGAGCAGCAAAAGTTTTGAAACCAATTCTCTTAGTGACAGATGACCAGTGTAAGGATTTTAGAGCTGGAGTAATGTGGTCATATTTCCTAGTTTTTGTCAGGACCCTAGCAGCAGCATTCTGAATAATCTGAAGCCCTACGAACAGACCACTGCAGTAATCTAATCTACTGGGAATAAAGGCGTGGGTGATCCTTTCAAGGTCTCACTTTGACATAATTCCTCTGACTTTTGCAATGGTTTTTAAATGGTAGTAGGCAATCTGAAACATGTTCCCACATCCTTAATGAGTACACACACACACACACACACACACACACACACACACAACTGGCTTGATAACTTGTCTTGTTTCAGAGCTGAAGACCCAAATCAGGAAGTTGGACCATGAGACATCTGACCTGAAGTTTTTAAATAATCAATATGTGCACAAAGTTCGCTGCTTGGAGAAGGATAGCAAGGCGAAAGCTGAGCGCATCCAACAGCTGCAGGAGAAGAACATGCAAGCTGTGGTGCAGACACCAGGTAATGCCAGGGGTCTCGATGACAACACATTGATGTGACTTTCGTAAATGCTGGTATCTTTTAAAGAGCAACCAAAAATCACATGTTAACCATAACTGAAGAATTGGATCCTCCTTTCCCCTCTCACACACTCACAGGTGGAAAGAAGCGTAGCATCCCTTTCAGACGACAGAGGATGCAGATCGATGAGCTCATACCTTCCTCCTCTACAACAGCCTATCCTGTGTCGCAGCCTGATGATCCGTATATCGCTGACCTGCTGCAGCTGGCAGATGGAAGGTTTGTTTTCTTAGCAACAACTTGATGGGTGTGTTACTTATTGATCCGTATTATTGCTACTGCTTCAACTACTGTTTAACTCGCTGTAATTATTATTTGTAGAATTCATGAGCTTCAGGAAGACATCATAAAGGTCAAACTAGACCTGGAAAATGCTCAAGAATGTATACAACACATAAATACACAGGTAAGACTAGAAGCATTTAATGCTGTGATATGTCAAATGCTGTTAAAGAAGTGTTGAGATGCTACTTTATTTTGTAAATACTTCTAGGTGGAGGAGAGGGACAGAGAGATTGAGCGTTTGAATCGTGCTCTTCAAGGAGGACGACCTCATGACGTAATTTCCCTTGAGGCTCAGCACGTCAGCAATGAGAAACTGATCGCCCATCTCAACCTTCAGGCAAGTGTTGCTAACACATAGGATATCTTCCCTGACGTAAAAATGCATATTGAATATTTATTGGAAATGAAGTGGTCTGCTGGGTTGCTTGTACCCACTCTCCTGTGTGTTGACCCTGAGTGGCTGCTTTGCGTTGTACAGATTGAATATCTGCAGGAGAACAACAGGGTGCTGGAGCAGAAGGTAGAGGCACTGCAGCAGAAGAAGGAGGACGCCTCCACTGAAGTGGCCAATCTGTCATTAAAGAACCTGGAACTGTGTGAAGAGCTGACGCACATAGATGACCTCGCAAAGCGGATGGAGATGGACAAGGAGCACGTGTTGGAAACTGCTGACATGGAACTGCAAGAAACTAAAGTAAGACGATGAGAAAGCAGGAAGAAAGACAAAATTAAAATGTCAACATTTTGCCTACGCTCAGATGGCAGATTCGTTTCTCTAATCAGATCTTGAAGACAGACTGTCAGCACTGTTTTTGCAAGTAATCAGATCGGATTTGTGTGTCCAGACATCACCAGCCTATTGGCATGGGTTGCTGCGGTAACAACGCAGGTGTCAGTAACTACGTAGCAACGCAGGTGATGTAGCTTTCCAAAGCAGAAGCATGAGAAATGGAGGTCCATCATTTTGCTCTCCAGACAATCTATTTTTGTATCTGTCAACTGACTGTTGTTTCTTATGTTGTCCTCTTTAGCGCCCTGCTAATAGCAGCTTTGCACCTCCATCACTCTGAATTTGACGTTGTCATCATGTGTTGTGTTCAAAAACACTTTGGAATCCGATTTGAGCGTCTAGACTGAGACACATCTGTAGAAATCTGATAGGAATCACATTTTAAACCACCACCAAATGTGATTTTTACAAACATTTTTTGGCTAATCTGCAGTCCAGGTTTCCTAAAACCAATCCTATCTGGATATGCTGAAACAATGGATTTGGGCTGGTGTCTGAACAAGGACTTTCACTCTGTTTGTAAAATCCATTTACAAACTGTCAGTACGTTTACATGCACACGGTTGTCGAGCTAAGCTCATAGCTCGGCTAATCAGTCAAGTTGGACTTCTCTCCTTGTCTGAGTATACATGCAAAAGCGAAAGTCACATTTCTGACCAAGCACATCTGACTCTGCCTCGATAGGCGGCGCTGTGTCCTTTTTAATTTAGTACATATTGAACTAGTTCCGGATATTGTACAGAAACTTTTTAAAATAAATCCGCGTTTCGCGTTTTCCTACCATCCATAAACTTCAAAATGTTTAGCTCCTTTGGCTTTTGGAGCATGAATGTAGTTTCCTTGTCTGTCCAGAAGTGTGACTTCTGCTTCTCGGTCGCCATGATGTTTGTTAGTTTGTTTTTCCGGGAGTTACTGCACTGCTGCTACATCATCTTCTTCTTCTTCTGGGTGTTAGACCGCAAAAGAAACAACGAGTCTTACTCCAGTCAGACTAAGTGGATACATGCAGCAATAGTTTGATTTTCCATCAAATTATCTAGGTGTGTTAGTGGAGCTACGGATAGTCCAATTTCAGTCGGACTAAGCTGTTTACGTGCATTTAAAAATCCAGTTTCAGTTGGACTAGGCCAATAATTCGATTTTCTCCAGCTGCATGTGTGTAAGATAACAAAGTGTGAACTGGTACAGTAAAAACAAACCTCAAATCTTTTCTTTCAACAGAAAGAAATTCAAAGGCAACATAAAATCATCGAAGACTTGGAAGATATTATCACAAAACTAAGAAGGGTATGTACAGTACAGTAGTGTCCTTCATTGGAATACTACTGAATTTTAGTATATAACTGAGATTCTTCAGTGACCATAAACTGTTGTATTTTGCCAAAAATCCGCCTTGTGCTGTTACACAAGCTAAAAACAAAGTCTGTCGTAAATGATTGAATTCAGGAGCAGTCAGAAGGTGACTTTGAAAAAGACCGACTCAGAGACCAGCTGGTGGAGTTCAAAGAGCAGAATGAGAAAATGGAGGGACTGGTGAATTTCCTGGAGGAGGAGAAAATCAGGCTGCAGGACAAAATCGAGAAAATGATGGCAGCTGGTAAGCAACTCTTAAAACAGATTCTTACAGCAGCTTTACATTGTTGATGTTAGTGTCTTACTGACATGCTGCTGTGTCCTAGACAAAGACCTGGTGCTGGAGTTGGAGGCCATGAGAACTAAATATGGTGTTTGTGGAAGGGAACGCTCCCCGTCGCGGCTGGATGCGTTTGTCAAGAGTCTGGAGGAGGAGAGGGATTTCTATCGCCAAGAGGCCGAGCGTTACAAAAGAACCAGAGGGGCAGGCAGTCAGGATGTAAGCCCCAGTCGTAGCCCAAGCAGGGGCAGAAGTCCTTGGTCCAAAAGGGTAAGACACCATAAAATAAAACATGGTGATCCTCGTAAAGCTGAAGCAAAAAGCACATAATGGCCTCACATTTTCAGGGAGGTGTTTCAGAGACAGAACTTCTTCGTTTAGTACAAGAAAGAGACGAGCTGAAGGCTGCTCTGCTGGACTTTGAGAAGCACATGGAAGACATCCAGAGCAACGTGAGGGGCCTCAGCTCTGAGAGAGACCATTTCAAAATGCTGTTTAAACAAGTGAGTGAGAGAAACGTTACTTCACACAGCACGTGGAAACTTCTTATTTTACTCTGTTAAGCACCAAATGTTTTTGTTCACTCAGACTCAAGAGGACTTGAAGCTGGCCCGTAGCACAGATGTGTCAGCTGACCTCTTGAAATTGAGGGAGGAGATTAAACAGGCAGAAATCAGAATCCAGCAGATGACCGCTGAAAGAGACACGCTGATGGAGAGATTAAAGGTTAGTCCCAGAGTGATGTCTGCCATGGTGTACATCATTATGGTCCACAGATGAAATGCTATTCCTCCCCACGTGCAAATCTTAAATATATCCATCATCTTGAATATTTCATTTGCTAGAATGTAGAGCTACAACATTTAGCCTATAAAAATATTTCAATTGACAGAAAGTCCATCAGCAACAATTCTAACAATTGATCCAACATTTCAGTCATTTTGAGCAAACATTTAACACCAATATTTGCTGCTTTTCTTAGTTTTCTGTTACAGGAAACTGAATATGTTTGGATTTTAGACAGTTGTTTGGACAAAACAAGACATTTGAATACGTCATCTTGGCAATTTGTCAGTATTTTGTACATTTATTCTGACATTTATATGAGTAACCAATTAATTGAAAGCATAATCTGCAGATTATTTGAAAATACAAAAAATAATTTGTTGCAGCTCGACTTAAATCTGTTCGTCGTTCAGCTCAGCACAAAAACCACACTGGCACATTGTAAATTCCTTTTATAACTTGGAATGTGCTGAGCCGAACACACAAATATTTAAACTTCTTGCAGGTTGCCCAGACTTCAGCTCTCACAGACCGACAGGGAGAAGAGAGGAGGATTCTTGACCTGGAGAATGCCGTTAAGAGTGTAAGCCTGGTGGATGTTTAATAAATCTGCTCAAACATTGTCCCCACGCCAAGTGCTCATGATGTCTAAAAATGCTGAAAAGTCCCAGGACACAGTTATTATGTGAAGGTCACTACTGTTACTTTGGTCCTGATTTGGGTTTGTGTCGCTGTGTCTGTTTTGGGGTGTAGTTGGAGCGGGAGAGACTGGACCTGCGGTCACAGGTTATTCTGCTGAAGGAGAACAGGGAGGCTGCTGAGGAGGAGCTGAAGGTTCGGTCCGCTGTTCTGGCCCAGAACGCAGAGGAGGTTTCTCAGCAGAGGGCCGAGGCTAACGCTCTGAGGTCTGTGTCGAAAAAATGTAGAAATTGAATCATATGACTATGATACAGTGATATGTAATGTATATCTGCAGTTATCAACTTAACACTGCCGAGGTTCTGACCCCATTATTCTACTTCCAGGAGGTGTGTTAAATGCATATTGTGAGCTGAAAATGATCAGTGGTTGTTTCTGTCTGTAGGCTGCTACAGGAGCAGATGGAGCAGTCACTGTCTGATACCCAGCACAGGCTGTCTGTGAAAGTGAATGAGCTGCATGCTGCCCATGAGCAGATTGAGAAACTGGAGGAGACAATAGGTAAATATTTGTGGATTTTATGAGGTGCAGGATGGACTGCCACAGTTGGTGCTGTATTGTTGTAATGCTCTCTCCCTCTCTGGCTGCTCGGCCGTTTGCTTGATTTTTTATTTATTTATTTGTGTTTTGTTTTGTGCGACAGGGGAGCTGAGTCAGCGAGGCTCCAAGCACAAGGAGGAAGTGGCTGCTCTTCAGAAGTCCATCTCTGCTTTGGACAGAGAGAAAGATGCTCTGCAGGATGAGGTGGATCAGAAGACTGAAAAACTGGTTGTTCTCCAGGACGAGCTGTCAAAAAAGGTAGCTACGAAACAACAAGTATAGACTCACTTTATTTTTCCAAGTCTGCTTAAAACAATACTCACATGCCCATATGTACCATGAAAGAGTTACTGGTCCCTGTAATCATTCCACCTGTTCATACTGGCATTGAAAATGTCTCATCCAGTTTACAGTAGGTGAGGAAAAAACCCACAGTCCTCTTTCTGTGCAGTTTTAACCACAGTGAATATGTTTGGTGGAATTGGGGCTTTAACTGGCTCTAACCTGGGAAGAAACCCACTTGATTTGACTAATTCAGACTGCTGAAGCCTCAAATTAACATCCAATAAACTTAAATACATGTTTGTATGGAATCAGGATTTTGTCCCCCATCAATTCCACTGGAATCACTTTAGCAAGGGATCTCTTCACAGCCAGGGATCATGAGTTGTGCTGGATGAGTACTACTAATGAAGCTTAATTATGTGGTATAAACACAGGAACACACCCTTGAAGATGTGCGACTCACAGTCACAAACATGGACAATTCACTAGCGTGAGTATTGTGCTCTCAAAGTTCTGTGTTGGTTTTTAAAGCAACCAAATGAGACAGAGTCATACCTCCCCTCAATAAGCTGATTTCTTAATATGTGATCCTGGCAGTCAGCTGCAGGGGGCGTTAAACAGCCGTGAGAGGGAGATCACCAGCCTGAGGAGGCAGCTGGATGCCTGTCAGGAGGAGCTGGCAGGACTCAGGAGAGACAAGGAAATCACAATCAGAGAGAACAGGAGGCTGCAAGATGACCTGGCTACAATGACCAGAGAGAACCAAGTATGTTATGAACAGTACTGTTTTTAGTCTCTTGTTGTTTCCTCTGTGTCACAGATGAAGAAAAGATGGAAATTAAGACAAAATAACAGCAGCTCCTGTTGTGTTTGTGCAGGCTGTACATGTGGAGATGGAGGAGGCGTTGCACGAGAAGGATGAGCTGAAGTTGAGGGTCCACTCGTACATTTCTGAAGTGTCCAGAATAGAGAAGCTGATGGCCACAAAGGCAAGACAAAACTGTCCACTTCTATGGTTGTTTAAGGCTCTGTATAGTAGATATTGCCATCCTATATACCCTGTCCTGTCAGCCAGTTGACTGCTGTGTTGACCCACAGGAGCAGGAGAACAGGGACTTGCTGGAGCGTTTCAGGATGGCTCACTCTGAGGTGGAGGAGCGGGAGCAGAAGTTGCAGCAGGCTGAAGGCCTCAATAACTCCATCCGCCTGGAGCTGCTCTCTTCAGACACTGAACGCAGGCACCTCCGTGACACTGTCGGCCACCAGGAGAGAGAAATCCAACAAGTAAGACACGGGATGGAAGCTGCTGATGCACCCACATTGTGGGCAAGTGTATGTGGAAGTCGTATGTTACAATATGATGAATGTACCTTTCCCCTCCACTGTTTCCCAAGCACGCACAGGCCCTGCAGGCTTATGAGGCCCAAGTATCGTCACTGGTTCGAGGGATGTCCCGATTAGAGGAGGAGCTACGCAAAACACAGGAGGAGAAGGCCGCACTCCTCTCGGATCTGGCATCCGTCAGGGAGCTGTGTGTCAAACTGGACTCTGGCAAGGAGCTCGCTGCACGTCAGCTCACCTCCAGGAGCATGGATCTAGAGAGAGTGGGGCCTGCTAATTTTGCTCTGAGCTGGTTGCATCCAACTGGAGGTTATACATGTAAGTGATCAACAACAGTTATTTAGGCTTTCTGTAAATACAATGTGCATGTTTTGTAGGTTACCGGAGAACTGGAGGATGTTCAGTCAGAGGCAGAGCTACTGAAGAAACAACTTGCCAGTGAGAGGCTGACTGTCCGTAACCTTGAGACCCTTCTCTCCACCAATCGGCACAAGGAGTTCCAAACCCACCTGACAGCCAGCGAGAGGGAGTCGGAGCTGAAGGTCCTACGTGATAGGCTGACCCTGGCTGACAGCAAAACGTAAATAAAGTATTCTGACTTAAACTGTAAGACTTGGATACATGCCTTTTCGTTCAAACAGCTGATTCTGATATGTTTGCATGTGTGTTAATACACTCAGTGCGGAGCATGCCAGGGAGGTGTCCCAGCTCCGCGGCAAAGTGTCTCAGCTGCAGACGGAGATGGACGTTCTGAAAAGACAGTTGACGACTGAACGCTTTGAACGGTGAGCTGAACAAGTGTCGGTCTTCACACTGACGTTGACAACTCTTACCTCAGCACAGAAATCAAGTCTGACACAAATTAGATCTGTCAGCACATCTACAAAAGGTATTTTGTGTTAAGCTGTGTGATTAAAATTCAACAATATGTAATTATATTATTATTGTAACTGATGCAACACTAGTGTTCACAAACTAAATTATTTTCGTATTGAGTT
The DNA here is from genome assembly GCF_011397635.1 of Epinephelus fuscoguttatus. NCBI lineage: Eukaryota > Metazoa > Chordata > Actinopteri > Perciformes > Serranidae > Epinephelus > Epinephelus fuscoguttatus. The sequence goes on from NC_064761.1 coordinate 40,981,412, forward strand.
GGAGTAGGCTGAAAAAAACTTTCATCACTTTTGATCTTTAAAGTAGATCATCAGGATGGAGAAACATGACTGGAAATGTCCTCGTGCAGCTTGAAACAAACGATTTCTTCATACAAGCTTTGGTGAAAATAAAAATGCTTTCCTTCTTTTAGAATATCTGGAAACTCAGGCCTGCAACTAAAAGATTATTTTTATTATCAGTTAACCTGCCAATTATTTTCTCACCTTATCGGAGCCCGAGGTGATGATGTTGTTGTGTCTGACCAACAGACCAAAACCCAAAAATATTCAACTACAAGTATCGGATCCTTAAAAAGTCTTAAAGGACACTGAATTCACTAATCTAAATATAAGATCTTAATTGGTGTAGCGACTACTAGCAATGAAAAAGCAGCTAAGAGGATGAGTAGGCTCTTAACTGTGACTCGTTCAAAAACAACTGGATAACTAAAGCAAAATGAGATGAAAGAAAATATTATGGTATGCGGTTACGGTCAACAGAAAATAACGGTGCCAAACACTCACCCTCTTCGTCTAAAAAGCTGCGACCCCAGTGAATGATGAGTAAAGTAATGTAAAACCACACCTGTGCCAGTTACTACTGGAAGTAAAAGTGACCAAAAGAATGTGAAAAATCAATATATACCTGTGCATATATTACCAATATAAATTAGCAATGTATAGACTCATACAGAAGTAATCAATCAATCATCACTTATGACCCACTCTCAGTGTGAGGTGGAGACTCTGCCCTCTGCTTGTACCGTCCTATTTTCTTCATCTTCTCTGTGTTCGGGATGCCTGTACAATGCTCAGGTAAAGTTGGGCTGCTATTAAAGTTTGTGACCAGGTGCCACACTGTAAGCAGCAGCAGCATCCAAGAGACATAGCGCCAAAAAACCCCACATGTATAGGGGCGACCTCTAGCTCACCTAGTGGAGCGTGTGCCCGATATAGACTGAAGCCTTTGCAGTGGCACGGTTTCAGTTTCAACCTGTGGCGATTTTGCTGCATGTCATCCCCCCCTCTCTCTTCCACCTTTCCTGTCTCTCTTGAGCTGTACGATCAATAAAGGGAAGATGCCCTAAAAATTTTTTTAAAAAATGCTGGGGTTGGCTTTTACCGTCACTTTTGCTGGCAAGCGTAAAGATGTAGAGCCCTGATATAGATATAACACATACATATGAGACAACCTCCCCCTGCAAATATTCAGGTGAGAGGCTAGAATCAATGACTTCTGACATTTTTGCTTAAAAAATGACTCAAACGACTTTATTATCAAAAGTGTTGAAGCAATTTAAAAGTACGTACTTACAACTTTGATACATGTTGTAGTTACAGAGATGTAACGGCACACTGGAGGCACAAACAATACATTTTGTGATTGTCTAATTGTCTCTCTGTCCTCAGTGAGAGGGCAGTCCAGGAGATGCGCAGACAGGGTGTGTCCTTCTCGTCCTTGCAGAGTTCGTCGTCCCTCTCCGCCAGTCCTCATCACACGTCCCCAGAGCGCTCCATCCTCCGCACTCTTAACCGCTCCACTGACAAGTCAGCAGACAAGTAAGGCTTTGGACGTGAATGTGATACAGCTGTTTTAGTGCTCAATGTTTTTGGTTTAGATTTTCAATTTGGGAATTTAGCTATTTAGTTTTTAATATTAAACAGGAAGCGCAGTTTTTGGGTAAAAATAAAAAATGATGAGCTGTAACTATTTTTAAAATCCTTTCTCTTTCTCTTTTCAGAAGCGTGAGCTTCAAGGATTAACGACTAGAGAGGCAGACAAAATGAAGGATCTGATGAGTGAGTCAGAAACCACTAGAAGCTTGTGCTTGGACATGAGTTGTTAAGGTCACAAGTCTTGGCATTAATTAGCCTCAAGCAACTTTATGTATGAGCTCAGCTTGAGGCACCCAGGATGAAATCATGCCACGACTTAAACTAATGACTGTGCTAACATTTACTGTGATTTGTTTCCATTCAAATATCCATCTTCTCATTGACTCCTCTTGCATATCTGGATGCAAAGTGTCCTCTCCGTCAGTACGTTTCAGTCATTGATAAACTTAGGATTCAGCTTCGAGAATGAGTCAGTGCTTCTAAAATAAATTTTGTACTTAACGACTTTAACCTCATAAATGTAGCAAGAGCAGTATTAGTTTGAGCCTGTGGTTACATGTGTTGTGCTTAATATTTTTGTTTTTTTTCAATGATGTTTAAATTATTAAATTATTCATAAAATAAAGCAATACAAAATAACAGAAATTGCTGTGATGTACATCACAAAACTTCAACTTTTGTTTTATTACGAGCTAAATAGTCCATGGTTATAGGAAAAAAAATGGGAGCCGGATGGGGAGGAGAGGCTGCGACATAAAAAACAAAGAGACACAAGCTTGATTTAAATCCCACAAACCTGTGAGTTTGTGTTTTAGCCTGCTAAACCACTGAATTCCCACAGAAACTACTGACCCTTAAACCATCTCCACTATGTACATGAAGAAACAAGCAAAATACAAAGTTTGGTCTGGCAACCGTTTTTACATTTCCATCAATATATACTGAATTGGTTCATTTACTGTAACAGTGCATGAAAGGAACATGTTGAAATTGGACAGTGATTTACATTTTTGTCTTTGTCTTCAGCTGATTTCAAGCTTTAGTGGTTTTGAAGTCTGCATCTCTTCCTGTAATCAGCATTTTTTGATGGCATTCCAACATCTCAAGTAACAATGTGTAACAGCTATCAAAATACTGTTTGTTCCCTAGGAATAAAAATAGTAAAAAAAGATTCTCCATCAAAAATAATCTAAAAACTATAAAACATTGCACATTTAATGTCGGCAGTGCTCAGTGGTTGTGTTGGGGAGAGGATAAGTGAAGAGGGAGAAGTCTAAAATGTACTTGGGCAGGAGTTCCCTCAGTAGCTTCTGTGGCAAGGTGCACAGATAATAGTGCAGTGTCTCTGTGGTGACCGGCTTGTACCACGTTTGCCTCTCTGGGAAGCGCACATGAGGAGGCGCTCCAATGCGCTGGAGCACAAACTCTGAATCACTTTCAAGGTGCTCATAGGAGCCGATGAAGTTGTAGGACACAGCGCACGGTTGGCACAAGTTGTACATTGGCATCCAGTGCTCATTCATGCGCTCCACATCCTCATCCAGCAAGTAACGGATGAACTCTGCAAATGTCACGTCATCTCCCGTTACAGCTGACTCCTTAGCGTGGCCTTTTCTGTACCGCTTTATGATCTCTACCCCGTATTTTTTCTGGTAGGACTCAATCTCTCCAAACTTGTTCCTGTACGCAGAAAGCAGGCGCTCCATGGGCTCCCGCACAAACATGAACTTGTAGTAGTGCTTGAGGCGGTAGCGGATCTCATCTGGTTTAAGAGAGGACAAAAACAGCAGGTCGCTGCGGTGATCCATCTTGATGTTGACGTCCACGCTCTCCAGAGCTCCGTTCAGAACCTTCAGAACCCTCTTCCAGTTGGAGCAGGCCACCTTGGGGACGTAGCAGTAGAGGAAGTGGTACTGGTCATTCACCAGGATGTGCTGCAGCAGCGTCTTCCTCTGCACAGGGCTCAGGGACCAAATGCTGTGGGGCATGTTCTTCTGGCTGCACATGGTCCTGATGGTGCGGTTACGGATCTCCTGGAGGATCTAAATGTGAACACAAACCAGTGACTTTAGGGAGCATTACACCAATAAGTTTACTAGTCACAGCTCCTATTACTCAGCCTGTGGAATCAGCTGTATATGGTCAAGTCTGGGAAAATCACCCTCACACAGTTATCTTGTTGAGATTTGAAAATGTTTTAACAGACAGACTGCATACAAGCTGGAGGTGTGGAGTTTGAAAGATATGAGTACTGATGAAAAGACTACAGCCCCTTTATCCTGGCTGTTCAAGGCAGGACTAGCATGCCATTTTGCCACCTCGCTGTTGTGTATAAAAGATACAGTCGCAGAATGGGGGACTGAGTTGTCTCCCCTTTAACCCCAGAGGTAGCAACAGCCCTGAATTGGCATCTGTGTTAAAGGGGCAGCCGGCAGGACAGGACTGTGCACGGGAGAGGTGTGACGTTGTGATGACGTGTTAATATGTGCGATCCAATGTGGGAAATTTACAAAGCAGTTAGCAGCAGTTAGCGGCTAACTCAAAGAAGAACAACGGCGGCCAAAAATGTCTGTAAAGGCCTGTGTGCACAGTGTTTTTCTTCAGCAGAAAGGCAATGGCAGGGCGCTGGGAAGTGCTTCATCAAAAAACGCACAACACTCACTAGCAACATCCAGTGTCTGCCAGGTGATCTGCTCCCAAAAATGAGCTTTTCTATCTTTGCTGTGACAGCAGACAGTAGCCTAGCTAAAGGAGCAGCAGTGACATCACCGGCACCTTTCTGAAAAGTTCAGAGATATTCATCTTAAAGCACATGGAGCTGCCACTCAGAAGAGGCAGAGCGCTCTCTCCTCATTGGGAACAACTGAATAAAGATGCTGTCTCTGAGAAAAAAAACACAACTGGGTGATGGAGCTCCTTAACAGGAATGGTAAATAATTAGCATTGCCATGTTATTCCATTGTTGTTGCTTAGATAGTGATGTTATATGTCACACTAAAGGCCAACACTTGTGTCAAGCGTAATGATTTATTTTTTTGCTTCCTTATGCTGGCATGAATCTGAAATCACACACTGGAGCGTCATGATGCCTCTTATGTTTGGTTCTGTGTAAAAATGCACAGTGGAGTAAAGACAGGACTTTGTAGCGGCCCTATCCTCCTGAGACCCAGACTTTTTTTTTAAATGTCTCCTAGCAATTTGGGATCAGTAGGACCTTATAAGTATAAAAAATAAACACTGTCAACACTAATTAGGTTCCAGTGTCCTCAAACGAGAAGATAATAAAGTCCTAGTGTCTTAAAACGAGTATTTGTTACTGTTGCTCAAATTGGGCAGATTTGTCGCCACATCAAACTACAAACATTATTAATGATAAATAAACACGTTTCAACCATAAACTGTGATCAGGTTTTGGACCTTGTCCACTTTTGTGTCAGGATCTGCTGCAGACTGACTTGGCAGAGATGGCTGCCATCTTGTTTTTACATGGATTACTGTATTGTGCTCTTACTACCACTAGATGGCACAAACAAGTGTCCACGAGCAAGGACAACAGGTCTGAGTTAAGCAGAATGAAGTATAGCCCAAAATGTGATGTCCTCATATGAGGACACAGGGTCTCAGGAGGCTACAGTGCCATCTCTGTGTACAAAAGGCTTCTCAAGTTGCATGATGGGACCGAAAGTCAGGATATCTCAGCCTCTGCTGATTGTTTTTTTTTGTTCCTTATTAAAATGATCTTTTGGGAGTTCCCCAGCTTTATGAAAGTCCGACACTAAAACCACTAAGTTCCCTTTTAAAGTGAGCAGATGTTTGGGAAATGGCAAGAGTTACTTAAAAAATAAAAATGCACACTTTTAATCTGGGGTTACATCTGACCAGCTATATACCATTTGATCCCATTATAAAGATCACAAATTTAAGATTACAAAATGCACATATGAGGGTTTTAATGAACACAGTAACAAACCACTGCAATTCAAAAACAGTCTGTGGTTTTCCCTTTGATGACCAAGTGAAAGTGGCTCATGACCCACTGCATACAGCACTAATGAAACGACTGTAAGATCCTTAAATCCCTCAGTTTCTGACACAGATCTTATAATGTTGTGAAATAATAACTCACAGTCACGAGACGAATCAAAATCGCCGCTGACTGCACCGGAACAATTCACTACTGGTAAACTTCCCCAGAACTTCCCGGTGTATTAACATGACTGTACCTGGGAGTCCACGTCCACACCACCCGGACTGTGCTTCCCAACTTGCCGCATGAAGTCCAGCCGCTTGAGGCTCCCCCGGGGTGGAGGCGTCTCCATGCTGTTCAGCATTCCTTTCTCTATCATGAGCAGCAGGCCTCCGGATGCTACGATCACCAGAAACGTTAGCACGGACGGCAGCACTGCGGAGCTGCGGCGGACGGAGCCCGGGATTACCGTGGTCCTAAAGTTTATAACGGAGCCACTGCGCGGTCCTCCGGTCCTCTTCATCCCGTAGTCCTGCCTGCGAGGAAGCATCATGTCTGCCCGGCCCGTCTGTCCAACACCTATTGTGTTTTTAAAGTTCACAGCTAACTAACGTTACTACGTAAGAAAAACCGTTGGTTACCTACCACGTACCATAGTTAACTTCTGAAGTAGGTGAAGTGTGCTACTGTATACACAGCCGTTTCCGGTGTGACCTGTCAAAATAAAAGCACTTTGCCGAACATGTTGGAAGCTCTTTCAATAAAACAAACAACCAAAAAATATTAAGGCGACATCAGAGAATTGATATGGACACATCAAGTGTGTCTGCTCCACGTACAGTGTATCTTCAACGTTAAGTTAACTAGATAGTAATTTAAAGAAGCACTTCCAGTTAAGATTTTCAAAATAAAATCCTCGCTGGTGCATTCAATGCATTGAACAACATTCTGAGTACTAGTGCATTCATTACACATGCTTTTGCCCAAATACCTTTAATGTAGGCAGATTCATTATCACAATACGCCAGAAACTAAAGATGACATCTTGTAATGTCTTGTTTTAAGCGACCAACAGTCCAAAACCCAAAGATATGTAATTTATATTGATAGAATCAGAGAAGACTTATTATAGGAATAGGACTCATAGAAGGGAACTAAGTTATTTTGGGGGTTTGTTGCTTGACAATTGACTCAAATGTTACAGTGGTTCCTCAGGCTGTCTGAGGAATGTAGCACATTAATAAACATTTTATTTTGCCAAAATACCTTTAATGTTGGCATATTTCCTATCACAAAACAACAGAAACTAAAGGTGACATCTTGAAATGTCTTGTTTTAAGCAGCCAACTGTCCAAAACTCAAAGAAATTTAGTTTATAATGACATAATTAGAGAAGACTTGCAATAAGAATAGGAATTATAGGAGGAAAATAGGTTATTTGGGGGGTTTGTTGCTTGAAAACTGACTCAAAATGTTGAAAAATAGTTGCCGCAGTAATGGACTCAGGCTGTCTGATGAATGTAGCACATTAAAAAAACATTTTATTTTACCAAAATACCTTAATGTTGGCATATTTCCTGTCACAATACACCAGAAACTAAAGGTGACATCTTGAAATTTCTTGTTTGAAGTGACCAACAGTCCAAAACCCAAAGATATGTAGTTTACAGTGATATATTTATAGAAGACTTATAATCGGAATAGGAATTACAGGAGGGAACTGGGTTATTTTGGGGGTTTGTTGCTTGAAAACTGACTCCAAATGTTAAAAATAATAGTTGCGGAAGTGGTGGACTCAGGCTGTCTAAGGATTGTAGCACATTAATAAACATTTCCTTTTGCCAAAAGACCTTAATGTAGGCATATTTGCAGCCAGGAAGGTTTTGGCCCATGTAAGTGAGCATTATGTTTACAACAGGGTGATGTGTACAGACTTGTCCTCAGCACCGCCTTCTTGGGGATCCTGAAGTGCCCACATGCCAGCTGGGACATGTAGTTTTCTGGGTTTGCCTCAGTGTTTAGCCATAGCTCAGGGGACTCAGATTTCTGAGTGAGTATGGAGCAATTTATCATTTTAAGTCTGTAAAGACGTACTGTACAGGGAAGTAACTTTTTGTTTGACACAATCCAGTTGTCTTGAAATATCCGTCAGCGCCACATCACTTGACTCCTCTGCGAGTGGAGGAGCCGCAGCATGACTCTTTGCCTCATCTACCTATCCAGCTGTGCTTGGGTGTCCTGTATGTAATTTGCATGATCAGATAATTGATCAGTTTCTTCTCCAAAGGGCCGACATGAGGCCTGCACAACCTTTCACAAACAAAAAACAGACCTTTTTGTTTACCGCAAATACTTGTGAATACATACTAGGCCTCTAGCTATTAAAGTATCAATTCTAGAGCTTGGTTATAACACCTTTGCAGCATAGCTGGTGCCAGCTAATTTCATAAGCTGCATTTGTGGTTGTGTTGAGCCTGCTACTTGAGTTTATAAAGCCTATTACAACTTGGAAAAATGGCAGATTTGATATTAAGCCTTGGCCAGTTGGTGTATCTACACCAGCAAGTAACGTGTTAGAAAAAAATGGTCTAAATTTTGGCATCTGTAGAGTTGAAAGGGCTATTTTATGTTTTCGTGCCTGTAATTCAGGGCTAAAACGGGGTAAAAACATAAATCTTAGTTCATGCTTGAAGATTTAGCAGCTAAAATAAGCTTCCAGGTTTGGAGATTATCCCACAAACACTGATGTTTGGAAGACATTGTGTCAGTCCTTTTTATGCAGAAAACTTGAAATAATGATTTAATGCTTTGTTTTGATCAACGTTTTATTAGGGAACTGCATATTTATCTGCAGCTACTGATTATACTTATATTAATTTTAAAACTGCAGATTATTTTCTCAGTTAACTGATTGATAGGTCTAAAAACGCCTATCACAATACTCCAGAAACCAAAGGTGACATCTTAAAATGTCTTGTTTTGTGCGACCAACAGTCCAAAACCCGAAGACATTCAGTTTACAGTGGTATAAATTAAAGGAAAGCCTCACAAATTATAGGATGAAACTAGCTTAATTTGGGCGTTTGTTGCTTGAAAATCAACTAAGAAGGTTAGAAAATAGTTGCCACAATGGTGGAGTCAGCATTTGGGGCATCCTATATGGCCCTGTATTGCATTTTCCCCACTACAAGGGCACCTAGAGAGCTCTGCATTGCATTTTCTCCATTAGAAGTGCACTGTATGGCACTTTATTGTATTTTCCCTACTATAAGGGCCCTCTAGAGAGCACTTCATCGTGTTCTCTCCACTAGAAGGGCACCCTTGAGGGTCCTGCAAAGCATTTGCTCCACTAGAATGGCACCACAGAGGGCACTTAATCGTTTTTTACCCACCATAGGGATATCCAAGAGAGAATTCTCAACCCGACCTGAGCCTGACAAGTCCCGAAATGCCACTAATTGGACAGGTTGGGTAGTGCTCAGGCTGTGGAGAAAAACATATATATTATAGACATAATATATTGATTGATTTAGGGAAGGGGGAGCAGCCAGGCTCTATGCTGGGCTCTTTGTTTTTCTTCCTATCTGGAGCAGGGAGCTTCTTTGGAGGGCCGATGATCCACCATGCTGGTTTATTTTCCACATGAGATGAAAACATATATGTATACTTCATATTTATGTTTCCAAACTAAGATACCAAAGCATGCCTTTTTACAGTGCAGTGATCCGACTGTGGCTATAGGCTAATAATTGTTAATATAAACCTAAAAACACACTTGTATTGTGCTCTTTGGGGGTGTCAACATGTCAGCCATGGTCTGTGTGTGAAATAGAGAATATCAGTGTTTCATCCTTTGGTCCGTTGGCATACAGCATCATCAGCTCAAACACTGTAGCTGTTGTAGATCTCACACACTGCACAGACTGACAGAGACGCACAGTGATGGTGCACATGCACATTAGGTCACCACACTCTCCACACACACATCAGTAGGATTAACACCTTCGGGGAATACACTGTGTTTTGTTCCTCGGGGCGGTTACGGCGTTTCCATTCATCTCCTCGTTTCTGTAATTACTTCCGAAATGCACGAGCTTACGTTACAGTAACGTGCCCGAATCGTGACGGGAGCTCCTGTGTTGGCGCTGCACCGTACACCACCGCCGCCGCCGCTCGCCTTTCTCTCGCAGCCACACCCTCCCATCTCCATCTCGCACGCGTGCAGCTGTGCGGGTCTGACTGTGCGTGCGTCTCCCTGTCGGGCACCCGCAGCATCAGCAACACAAAAGGGTCGGAGCTGCCGGAGCGGGGCTTTACCTCAGCGCCGATCACGAGGAGGAATCGCGCTCAAGAAAAAAAGGTGGTGGGATTTTTCCTCTTCTCTTCCATGTTGTTTGTCATTCTGATGATTGTTGTCCATTTTCACGACGCTGATGACCTTGTCACTGTATCCCACCTCTCATTTCTCATTGACCCGCTCACATCTTCTGCTCCATCCTTCGCAGATGTGTGTGTCTCTGTGTGTGTGCGCGTGTGTGTGTGTACTGTAAATGGGCTGGTACTTACAATTTGATCCGTCTTGAAATGCGCAAACGCCGATGTCAACAGGCCAAATTGTAATCACTGGTTATTTGTTTTTAAATCCAAAATAATGCCAATCAGTTTATCGCCATTTGGATTTCATCTTTGTCACTATGTGAGAAAAGCAGAGGCCAGATTCTTTGTTCTCCGTGCGCCTTTTTAATAGGCTGTAATCCCTGTGCGGCAGCATCCGCTAATCTGCCATTAACGGTTACATATTGATCCGTTGCCTTTAGGTCTATGTTGATGTGGTGTTTCACCACAGCGATCCGTGGCTTTCTCCAGACGATACACAATACAGGCTTTCTGCAGGATTTTTGAGTCAGCTGGAGAAGCATGCACAGGCCATATGGTGCGGGCCTACATGTGCGAGGAAAAAATATGATATGGATTTATGTGTCCACGCGTCATTTAAAGGCTTTTAAATCAACGCTGCATTACTGTCATCGTCAGAGGAATCTGGTGCTGAGACACAGGAGCAGGGAGAATAGATGGCAGCTTGCCAGAGATGAATTCACAGGCTGCTGGTGTTGGATTTATGCTGCTGGTTTCAGTTAAACTGGTCTGTTTTGTGGTTGGCTGCTTTGGCACCTGAGTGACAGGAGAAGCTGTGAGCTGTACAAGGTGCAGGACTGATGGCTGAGTGATGACATGTTAAGACGGAGCTGTGCTGTGTGCCATCCGGGTCTGTGCTTTAGGGAAGAGCTCACATAGTAAAGACTACGTCACCATCAGTGATTCAAGAGTAGTGTCTTATTAAGTACTGCAATGATCAGCTTCATGTCCAACCTGAAGGTTTGGTTTCTCACAAGCACCGAGCTGCACAGTAAACACTAAAACATGTCGCTGCTGCCCAAATGGTGACTACAGACACTTTTTCAGAGACATCTGTGGAGGGTTTTCGCAATGCCAAACAGCATCCATGTTATTTGAGTCATATAACACACTTTGACCTCAGATAAATGGATCTGATTTTAATCACCGTGAGGCGGACAAAGACAGTCTGACTCATTGTTTTCTCTTTGTTTAAATGTCAGTTGATTTCGGAGTCACACAGCCACACGTTTGACAAACAGGAATGGAAACTCCCAGACATTCAAAATTAACTTAGAGGCATTAGCTTATCACTAACAGGTACTTCAAAAGCTATAGGCACTCATTCTATGATGCATTGGCCTCATCGCCTGCATGTTTTGTGTGTAACACTGTATTTCGCAAAGAAACTAGCAACTAGAGCTGTTAGATAATGATAGATAATAATCTTATATCACCCATCAATAGAATATACAGTATTTTATATACTATTATACAGATGTTATTATTAATGTCATGTATGGTTATATATGTTTATGTAGTGCACACCCCTTCTCTTTATAATCCGCTATGCAGTATGTGTTGTAATAAAACTGCTGCTGACATCAAGGTTTACTTTACTGACATGTTTGAGGCATTTAGGTTACCTCCGAAATCTCAGCATACATCCAAAATATTAAGGAAATGCAGCAGGCTGTAGATCAAGGCCGCATCACAGTGACGATGCATAGGTAGGTTTGTCGATTTCATGTTGCTGCAGAATGAAAATAATTCATGCTCGAGCATGAAATCAGTACATACATTAACAGATTTTCATCTTACCGTGCAGTTTTGACTTTTATAGTGGAAAATGTGGACATATTTCGGCATTTATTCTCATTTTCATGAACATTCTGAATGACTGCTTCACCACATGGCTGCTACAGTATCATTGAGACTGGAGCAGAGGCGGTTGGTCCTGGCCTCCTTCTACATGAAGTGCAGTCATTAAGGCTCATCCTGTGTGTGTGTGAGCACATGTGGATGTGAATATCTGTGTGTTTGTGCAGCTTTACTGGGGGGATTTCTATTTCTGTACGGAGTCAGTCAGAGGAGTAGTCTGTCTTTGAAGTGCTATGCTGCTGTAATATAGGCGGCATCCAGGTTGGTAAAGCCCCATCATTACCATATCCCTGTGAGACTGCAGTGTGATGCTGCCAAAACTGGAGAGAGGGGGAGCTGGCCTTATTACACACTAACACTAAGCTGATGCACACAGACGTTATGATTCCAGATCATATAAAATGAGGATCTTATGAGGCTTCCAGAGTCGGGGGACTAAGCTGCTGCTCTTACTTCAGATGTTGGTGGTAAAAAGTAACCACAACAAGACTGTAATAGATTTATGACCATAACATTAAAAAGCAGTTGTGGTGCACTGCATTACAAGCCATTCTAATCACACATGTGCATACACGATTACTGTTAACCCACAATGAATGCCTTTGTGTGCATCAGCCAGTTGAAATGATGAATGCCACTCTGTTCTCCTGCACTGGCTATCTGGTGGGGGAAACAAAGTGTCACTTTGTGCCTCCTCAGCACAGCAGCACTAGCAGACACAGGAGAACGCCCATCTCTCCTCACTCAGCGCTCACACTTACCCCGAACCCCGCTGACACACCTCCTCCCCTCACACTGTACATGTGCTTCACTCCAACACGCATCATGAACCCACGCTGACACCACATTTCATTCCACAACACACAGCTGTGCCTTGGAACAGCAATCAAAATTTCATCGATAAGAGAATATAAAGGGATATTTACTCCGTCAATTTGTTGCACACACACTCACACACACACACACATACACACACACACATCCAGGCTCTCACTGCATCTGACACCTGACTCCAGGTAATGCCCTAGATCCTCAGTGACAGCAGGCAGGTGGAACGGCCACACACTCACAGATACCCTCGCACACAGAGCAACTGCAGGACGGTAAGAAGGCATTCTCGTACAGAAAGTTAACAACAGTTGATTAGGTGTAAGGTGAAGCTCTCGGACGTAGTTTGTAGGTTGACTTCAACTCTAGTCTCCATTTATTCTTTGCTTATTTTCTGTCTCTCTGGTGTGCACAGCTATTACAAGCAGCTCATGTCATTAAGTGTAAAAATATTACTCCACTTCTGAATTGTTATTGATAATTGTGAATATAACAAGTCGCAGTGTTTGAGATGCTAAGGCGGGAGAAGAAGGACTTTAAGCTGTTGCTTCTTTGCACACTTGTCACTTAACTGTTTGCTAATGTGGAAAATATAACCACGGTCATGTGATACTGTACATGTTGCGTGTCACTCTGAAATCCATTGTTTCTCCACATGCAGCCTGTGGATATCTAGGGAGTGGACAAATGCCAAGAACACCTTACAACATAACATCTGAACAAAAACAGAGCATTATATAATTCATAAATGTGGTGTTTACTGCAGCTCTGTTGGAATAGATCATGTTTATCCGGTACTGCACTAATAACTACTACTGGTGGTTGTTTAGTGCCTCCAACCAGGTTTTTAGCCTGATAGTGGGATGGCAGTGATGGCTAGTTGGGTGGTTCAACCCCACAGGATTAGTCCTACTGAATTTGGTGATTCCCTGATTTTTTTTACATATTCATTTTCTTCTGGTATTTTGTGATATCATTCCGATATGGGGCACATGTTGCCTGTTTTCAGACAGAATTGTCAACTCGTTACACTCCATTTCTATCTGAATCGAATGTTATTTCAGGTCGACAATGATGCATAACCACTCCTGGTTTTGCCAGAGTTTTAAGAGTGGAGCAGTATAGTGTCTTGAGAGTTTGATGGGGCTCAGCAAGATTGTCATGGTGATAGCAACCTTCATGTAATATAGTAAACAAGCCACGTTAGCCCTGCGACCTGAAGCTTGCTAACTATTCTAGCGACGGATCAGAAATGTGCCAAAATATGCCGAAACTAGATATCAAACAAAAGCCAGAGACCACAACATATTAAGTTGCTATGAGCCATAAATTCACCACTTCTGAAAAGGCAGAAGATAACATTAACTCAGAGCTCTCCTCCTCCGGGCAGCTGCCTCCTTCTCACTCAGACTCACCCTGGGTCTGCAGCTGCCTCCTACAGACTGAGATTTTAGCAATCCTATAAGTTCAGTGCAGCTACACTGTGCAACAGGGATCTAATAAACTTGGGTACGACATCAAGTTTGATGTCTGCAGACTGTACGATGACAGCGCCTACTGAATTGCAGGCTACGACATGCGATGCAATAGCTTCCCAAACTGAGCACCCAAGGTTGCTGCATGGGTTATCACTTCTCCAACTGTGAAGCACAACAAAGAGGGTCACATTATTAAAGGCTTTGTGGCCACTATATACTGTGGTGTGTCTGTGTGTTTGCTAGCTGCTAGGTTGCTCACTGCGACTATATCCTTCCATGCTTCGTCCCTCTTTACGCGATCTTGGTAAATAAAGAGGCAAGGCTTCTGCTGCTACAACTCAACAAGATTTACTTCTTTGCTTGAATCACACATATTTCTTTTACTGCGTTTTGTCTCCTTGGTGAGCTGCTATCTGTCTGTTTGAGTTTAGTGACAGTGTGTAATTTCATGCTGTACCTGTTGGTTGGTTAGTAGATGTAGGTCTACTAGAGAGTAGAGCAGTCACACTGTGGGATGGTCATCCCAAATTTCTGACACTGTTCAACATTTTATCCCAGACTGTCCATGATTGCAAGACCGTGACAATGACCATCCTTGAACCTTTCTTACTGTGCGACATAGGACCACCATTTTAGAGCCACGACCAAAGATATCGGCATGTTTCTTTCATGTTGGTCATCTTTTGTCTTGAACAACCCAACATTGCACAGTGTATACTGGGCTTAAGGAGAGCAGCGTGAAAGTGTTGAGGTCTCACTCTGCAGCTACATCTGAGGACTGAAATGTCATCAGAAGTACACTGCACACTGACTGACAAATAAAGATAGCTTGACTTGAGGAATCTCAGTCAACTGAGGGGTCTCTGACTGATGATCCAAGTCTCCAACTTTCAGGGGGCAGCCCTATGTCAGACGATATTGAGAAGAAATGCCGTCTACGTAATCAGTCAACTCAATGGAGTGGGTGGATTAAAGGTCTAGACCCAGGCAAGTGCACAGCTTGACAACAGCTTGACAATTGTGCTAGTCCCGCCTGTGGCGCTAATTGGCTAATTGCTATTCCCCCCGTGGCGCTCATTGGATTGATTGTTTTTTAACCAAGGAACAACTGTTTCATGTCGTACTGCCAGACTGATCAGTCAACTTGGTGGAGTGGGTGGATTCAAAGATCTGAACCCAGGCAAGGGCACATGCTTTCAGACAGTCCAAAGAGCCTTTCATAGTGTTGCACTTGGTTGCTCACAAGAAAAGTAACAAAAATTATTGTGTAGAGAATGAAAATAGACAAAAGTAAAGGGACTGCACGTGTATAGTGCCTTCCTAGTCTTTCAACCACTTAAAGCACTTTTTACTCTACATGAACCCCAGTTTGGGGTTCAGTATCTTGCCCAAGGATCAATCCGTCGATCTTCCCAATAGCTGACAACCCACTCAACCTCTGAGTCACAGCCGCTTAGAGATTAAAGTTCAATCCCTGCTTACTTTCCTACCTCCACACAGCTGGCCAATCACGGCACAAAGTGGGTGTTAATATTGATTTTGGAAAGTTACAAAAATGGTCATCGCCCTTCATTTCTGAGGTTGGAAAGGTGTTTGAGGAGCGGGTCTCTGTAGCCATTTGACCATCAGACAAGCAGCTGTGATGAAGCATGCTGGCAGCTTTAATCTTCATGATACACTGTTCCTCAGCTCAAACTGAGACTGATGTAGGTTTGGGTCTGACATGACGAACAGAACTTGTTTGCTAAAACACACTGGGCTCTGTTACCATCACTGCATTAACATTAGCTGCTGGTGCTGTGCCTATTTGTTTGGTATCTTTACCTCTGTTTCATACTCTTTCGGTATGGTACCTTTGGAACCAACAGTAGCCCTTCAGACATGGTTCCACCACAAACAGTACCCTAATGTGGGCGGGGTTGTTGTCACTCACTGCTCCGTCCAGCACTCGCTGTATTTCCTTATAGATGGAACATCAGCACCTCGTTTATCGTTTATCGTCATTTTCAAAACAAATTAGGGCTGGCTGCAATGAGAGTCTCTTTCGATGGGATATTTAAAAATAACGTGTTTGTGCATATCGTCCTTCTCATGCAAGCGCAGCCAGCTGGAGCCCACAGGAACAACATCCTGCGATACTTTTTTAAGAAATATACGCAGTTCACATAATACGGTCGAAATTAGTATATTAAACGTTTGAAGATCCACTCATTACTAAAAGTGTCTGTCATCCAAGAGAGACAAAAAACAACAACTAAAGTGATGGTCAAAGTCACATTGAAATTTAAGGTATGTGGATGGATTCACGTCATCAACTCATGCATTGAGTAACATTACAATTAAACGTACCATCACCTTAAAAGTTGCCGGCAGTCGGTCTAGTGAACTGAGTTATCTTTTCTCAGACTCCAGCTGCTGTGAGAGGCAGCAAAACATCCTTTCATTTTATAGTTACGGTTTACTAATAAAACTCTCCACAGTATGAACAGTGGTTACATGAGCCTCAAAACCAGACACAACTCAGCCCTGAGCAGAGCGACTGTCCTCTACTGACCAATCAGACTGCAGTGTTCACAGCTCCACCTTTTAGTACCAGATCTGTGTGCTAGGTACCCCAACAGAGGGGGGACCAAACATGGGGACGGTACAGAACGGTTCTATTGGTACCATCCACAACTTTTCACAGTGTGAACGGGAAAAAAGGCGTACTAGACTGAACCACACTGCTCAGTGGAAGCAGGGCTCTTGTGCCTTGTACAATCTGTGTGGTGCAAAGTTATGAGGGGTTGAGAGTTGCATGACCATGAGGTAGATCCTGACGATATGTTGGTATTTTGGTAAAAACTGGAACTAGTCGTCAGCTCAGTTGATAGTTTGGTGAGTCTGTCTGCATGTGCAAGTGAAATGAATAACGGCAATAGCGGCAATTACATAACAATGCGAAATAATGTGAATAAACACTTTGCAACCAGGTGATAAATTAAACATCAAAACTACCAGTGTATTGTGACCATAGCAAAAATGACAGTAAAGCAGTTGTACTGAACACTGGATATATGGATGACACTTACTCTCGTGTCTGGATGGAAGCCATCAACACCATGCTGTTGTAAAACTACCACACAAATGTACATCTGCTGCTGCACACATTGAACTCCTCAGTAAAAAAGACATTAAATCTTCCATTGAGATAGAGACATCGTGGTGATGCATTGGACACACACAGTTCACAGGGAAAAATAATAAAAGAAAAGTTTTTTTACACATCCGGGCCACCCGTTCCCTGAAGGTGCTCTTTTTATATTCTCATCTAAAAATGACGGCTTACCACTGGCAGCAGCCGCCAGCGTCAAGGCCGTCTTTCCAACCTGTCTGGGAAAGTGACATTGCATTTGTGATTGCAGTACGATATGTGAAACAGCAAAACAGTAAATACGGTGGTTATCTTTCCATAAAACCTCTTGATTGGAGTGTGAACAGGATCACCGTGTGAATTATCTGTTTGAACCACCGTGTCACGACTTGCTCTCCTCGCAGTTTTGGCAGCAGCAGTGTGACTGGCTGAGAAGATAATGATTAATCACAACACACCTGATATTTATTTTTCCATATTTGTAATTACCCAACCCCTTTTGTACGTAGCGTTCACTTGGATACTCCCTAACTGTCCTTTGTCGCCTCTGTTGGAACAAACCACATCAGGAGAAACACACTCAGGTGTGTGCCAAGCGAACTATTTCAGTCTGTTTGTAGTGATAAGTGATTTGTTGTGTGAGTTGTTTATGTGTTGCGCCTGTCTCCTCTGGCCGCTGCTGCTGCTAACACGTTGCCATGGAAACCAGGGGCTGCTCTAACTTCAGAGAACGGTAGAGATTGGCACAAAGAGTTGGTGTTGATGAGGCGTTGTGTAAGGCTCCATCCCAAAACACGCCTTGCCCCCACTACTTAGACCTTACCCCTCGGTTTTGCGCACATCGCGAGGGTGTCCTGACTCATGTTGGGATAGAGGGGCAGGGTGAAGTGTCAGGGCCACATGACCCTCCAGATGGAGGATTTTCAGAGGCACACATAAAACTCTTCAGCGAGATGGCTGAACAAGCAACAAAAAAGAATCCCACAAATGTATTTTCTTTGTTTATAAAGATTTAACATGCATAAAGACAAAGAAACATATTAGTGTGCTGCTGTCTTGGTAGCTAACTAGCTAGCGAGCAAATGTTACATTGCTTTTATTGATTTGTACACAATATATTTGGTATTTTGTTGTATTCCCACCCTTTAAAGGTGTATGACGCCTGAAATGTAACAAAAGTCCAGCAGTGAAGTTGCTGCACTTGTTATCACTCCTGTGATATCAGCGCTAGTCTGAGTGGGCGGAAGTTCGCTGCATAGCTCAGCCTCTCATTGGGCGGAACGAGCCACCCGCTGAAGTCCCGCCCTACCACCTCCGGTTGTGTAGCAGTTTTCAACATGTCCTTTACTAACTTTTGCGGTGTTTGATCTTGCGGGGATGTAGCCATTTTTCTGCCATGGTTCGCGCCCTGTAGGCGATATTTTTGTGGGCGTGTTACACCAAAACCTGTTTCCCCCCGGCAATATTTTTGCAAGCGCACTGTTGCTGTGGCACCGCCAAGAACGATTGTGATAGGTTGAAAGAAATAAAAAAAGCCGGGGCGTTTTTTTTCTCCAATCTTAAAGTGAGAGTCGGTGCTCCTTTCTGCTTTGATGGCTTGTTTGATCGATTGATAGCGTGAAACTTAAGTTCAATTCAGTTTTATTTTATTCATAAAGCCCAATATCACAAATTACAATTCGCCTCAGAGGGCTTTACAGCACACTACATCCCTCTGTCCTTGGACCCTCACAAGTTGTGAATGAAACATGAGTGTCCATGCTTTGTTATATCTGTCAAATAAACAGCAAATGTCACTGTGATAATACTGTTACTACTATAACTATTTCAGATGTCACAGATTTCTTTCATTTCTATGCTCCACATAATGTTCCATACATGCCACCAATCGATAAACATGCTTCAGTGCAGTATATGAATATAAATAAAAGCAACAAATCAAATAAATAGGAGCATAATAAATAAGATAAAATATGAACCAATTATTGCCATAGTTGCATCTGTTTTTTTTTCTCTTGTTCATGCCTCTGCACCCGCGATAGGCATTATGATTTCGGGTTCCAGCCCATTCTTGTGAGGGCGGTATCTCAAGAGTCTCACAAGAGCCTTGATGGAATTTCTTCAAATTTGGCACAAACGTATAGCCTGGAAATTCAGACTCAAATCTAGAAAGATTTTCAGTCTAACCCTCACCGATACACCCTTCCTACCCAAGGGGCGGCACTAACTGAAGCATTTCAAATGCCACCGCACACAGTTGGATAGCACGATGGCCAATCAGAGCAGAAAACAACGTGACGTATTCATTGCAGTAAGCCCCATTTGTTTGCCGACCAGTGGGGCTAACTGATATATTATGCTTTTGCCGTATCCCGTCAGCAAAACGGCGAAAACGTCCTTCCTGGAAGCAAAGGCTTCTAGGGCAGTCTTCTGTTCCTCCCTCAAGGAAAAAGATAAGTGTAGTTGGCTGAGCGTTTCTTCCAAAGCTAAATTGAATGGACGCGGTCCTTCGGCAGCTGCCATCTTGGCTGTTTACTTTTCGACTCCTACGGCGCAGCGCTGTCCTCATCATGTTACGCCCACGCAGAGCCCGCCTCTGTCAGATAGACTGATCTGATTGGTCTGATTGGCGATTCAGCGGGCTCTGCTCGTCGGGGCCAGATCCCTGTGCAGTGCACATTCGAATTTGCTGGGGGCGGGGCATCTGGATTTCCAGGTTAACAAACGTACACTTGGACTCAAGAATTAACTCATTAGAATTTGGTGGCAAAAGGTCAAGGTCACTGTGACCTCACAAAACGTGATTGGCCATAATTCAAGGATTCACACGCTTATTATGACAAATTTTCACACAAATGTCAAACAGGATAAAATAATAAAGTGATGACGTTTTATATCCAGAGGGTCAAAGGTCATCTTCACTGTGACATTATGATGTTCTGCAAAAACACTTTTCTGGCCATTATTTAACATCATACCTGAGGAGCAGGAGGGGAGATGTTTTGGTGACTTTAATCTTGGGTGTCCATCTTGAAACTGTGCTGATTGTGTAGATCTTTTGTGCTGCTGGGCCGAAGATGTGTGTGAAGCATCCATGTTTTCAAGTCAGACTTGATTGGTTTGTGGAGGCATACAACCGCAAGGTGGTAATTCTAGTCTTAAGATTATTCTTTGTCATTTTTTGCCTTTATTTTATAATACAGATAGATATGAAAGGGGGGCAACATACAGCAAAGGGCTACAGCTTGGACTCGAACCTGGGCTGCTGACTGAGCCGTATCAGGGTGTTGAAGGGTTGCCCTATTCCATAGAGGAAGAGTTCAACCACTACCCCCTGTAACTCTGTTTAAAGGGACACAGAGGCACCTGAAAACGAGATGTAGATGTGATGAGGTAAAAGTTAAAAATAGGAGTCTAGACTGTGAGATGATAACAGTGCAATAGGTTTCATCAGGTTTGTTGTTGTCATATCACACATCCTGATAAGTCATGTTCCTTGCTTCCTCATCCATCCACCCCTCACGTCACCCCTCATGCCATGCTCCTGTTTCCTGTTGAGTGCACCTGATGCTAACACACCTAACGAACCGAAAACCTGCTGTTTTGTCTCTGTTCTGTATTTATTCCACCGTTTTCTCCCAAAGCCACAGCGGAGGCAGCGGCGACGCTCATCTGGGTAAAACAAGCTTTGTGCAAAAGGGCAGATCGATGTTCCCTAAGGTTTTACTGCAGTGGTGCGCAGCCATCTCGAGCTGTGCAGCTGAAATAGGTAAACTGTTCCACGGCCCCCGCCACGTTCGTCTGTCTGCTTTGTCAGCAAGCTACTTGTGCTGTGAGGTTATGGCACTTTAGCCGCTACAACACTAAGCCATGCCTTTGGACTTTGGTAGTTGTCTGGCCCGCTCTGGTGCAGAGCTGTGTCACCATCGAATGATGTTGAGCTGCTGGGTCGTTGGAGAGCGCTGAGACGCCGCATCGTGTTATGCCGCCGCCATACTATAATGCAGCTGTATCCTTGTCAAAGGCATTTCTCTGCTTCTGTAGAGCACATGGCTGCTCCTCGTGCTTCTCTCATCCCATCTCTAGCTGCTCCCCAAGTCTGTCCGCTGCAGCAATAGGACTGCAAACACACACCAATACACAGAAAAACAACACGTCACACACTTGCTTCTCAGCACACAGACACTTACTCAACAGTAGGACTTGCAGCCAGTCAACACATGTAAATAAACAGACAAACAAAAACAAGAATCCACAATATCTCTCTTCACACCAGCAGACACTATCACATACAGTCACACACCCCGACTACCAAACATGCTTGTTCGCTCCTTGTTCTCTGCTGGCAGGACAAAGAGCCTTTTTGGGGCGAGACATTTCTGAGAGAGTCTGTCCGGCTCTGTCCCCCTGAGGAAGGAAGCCCACGGCATGCTGATCCCACTGGAGACAGCGGGCCTCTCTCCGGCTCTCTCAGTACTGTCTCACACTCTCTGGTTTTACACTGCCGGCCCAGTTGCTTGTGGTTTGACACAACACACATTTCCGCTGTACATCAGAAAACCTCTGGCTCGGCCGACGTGCTGCGGACAGGTGTTTGAAGAGGCGGGGTTCAGGATGCAGTCTGTTGTTGTTTGTCAGTTTATGAGATGCAAATAAGAGGCGGTTTGTGTGATTATCTCTACTGTGGATCTCTAATCATTAGACGTAGCAAAGGGTCATCCTGCTGGAAGTGAACATGTTCCACTGAGCTGCTGTGAGAGTTATTATTTATTTGTAATTTGGCACTGTCTGCATGTTCGCTGTGTGTTGTCATTTCAGATGTACAGCTGACTTTTTAGCACCACTGTTTCTACATCAACAAGCCACAGCAGAGTGGCCTCAGAGGGCACATTTTGCTTTTAAAACAGCGGAGGCTTTATCGGGCCCCAGACAGGCCAGTCACCGTGAGCCATTCTACAAGAGCAAACAAAGCCGAGCTTCTCATTTATTTATTTTTTTGATGATAATGCTACAGGGGAGGGAGAGCAAAATAAAAAAGCAAGACATGAAGTCCAACCGCAGCTCTGCTCCAGGACTGTAAATATTCAGTGCCTCTCCCCTCTCTCCTCTCCCTCGATTAAACGCTCACACATGCTCCTTTTACCCCCCTGCAGTAAAGATGATAACAGCATCCGCATGCTCACTTCCTTCTTCTCTCACCACAGCCAAGGTGTGCAGTGACCATGGCGACGGACGCCACGGAAACTGAGCATGACATGCTTTTAGAGGTAACCGAATCCAAAGGCCCAGGTAAATAGGAAAAAATGAGAGCTTTTAGCGACATCTTAAAGAGACAGTGCATTAAAGCAGATAAAGTGATCACATCAGGAGGATAAAATCACCTCTGTTAGCCTCATGTGTTTTTCCACTGTCTCTTTAAGAAATGTGTGGTGTGGTGATGGGTTTGACTTGTGTCTTCATCGTGGTGTGCTGTGTCCACTCTTCCTTGATCTCCTCTTTATCAGCTTTTGTTTGATCCCTTCAAGCTGTTTTGTGACATGATCAGATCAGTAGCGTAAAGAAAAGAAAAAAACATTTATATAATAATGTCAGTTACACTGAACAGAAATATAAATACAGCACTTTTGTTTTTGCTCACATTTTTCACGACTTAAAATTAAAGACCTTATGTCTCTCAAATTGTGGTCATGTGTTTGTTAAAATCTGTTTCAGCACTTCTCCTGTGCCACAACAATCCATCTACCTGACAGGTGCGCCACATCAAGATGCTGATTGAACAGCATTGTTACATCACAGGTGTGCCTTGGGATGGTCACAATAAAAGGCCACTCTCAAACAGTCACTTTTACCAGGAAAAAAAAAGACATTAATTAGGATTTCACATGACCATTGCAACAGAAAAGCATTATTCTGGTCACAGATACCACAAAGAATCAGTCATTATCCAGTGTGACACATCTCCTTCACATGAACTTGATCAGGTTGTTGATTGTGGCCTGTGGAGTGTCGGCCCACTCCTCCCCAACATACTCAGTGGGTGACATGTCTGATGAGTCTGCAGGCCATGCAAGAACTGGGATGTTTTGCTGTGCATTATCAGGCTGCAACATGAGGTCGTGGTGGAAGCTGAATGCTACAACAATGGGTTGCAGGATTTCTTTACGTGTCTCTGTGCAGTAAAGAAAATGCACCTGTGTTTGTTGTCCATAGTGTATGCCAGCCCATACCATAACCCCATTGCAACCATGGGCCACTTTCTTCACAGCGTTAACACTCGCCCACACGATGCCACACACGCTTCCTGGAAGAGTGTGAACCAGGATTCATCTTTAAAAAACAGCACGTCTTCAAAATTCAGTGGCCATCAAAGGTGAGCATTTGCCCACTCAAGTCGGTATGACGACCCTGCTGAAGACGACGAGCTTCCCTGAGACAGTTTCTGATAGTTTGTGCAAAAAAGAAAGAGTTGTCCAGGTTGCTGGCCTTGAGGATTTTGCAGATGAAGACGCTGGTTGTAGAGGTCCTGATCTGGTGTGCTTTCAGGTGGTCAGTCTGCAGTTGTGAGGGGGAACTGCCCATTGGTTCGACAGCCCATTGGTCCGACCATATTAAACCCATTGTTCCAAAGTCCCGTTGTTCCAAAATCATCATGATGCCCTGTGGTTAAGGTCTGGTTAGGTTTAGGCACAAAAACCACTTGGTTAGGGTCAGGAAAAGATCATGGTGTGGGTCAAAATAAAAAAGAAAGTGGCAAACACATAAGCCGTGAGCCTGCTTCGCCTCAAGCCTTTCCCAGCTGACCCAGAGCCGGTCGCAGCGCACCATCAAGGCAGAAATACGCCTGCCGGGAGCCGTTCAGCACTGCGGACCGTCGGACTAATGGGATGTCGGACCAATGACATGGACCCGTTGTGAGGCCAGCTGGACGTACTGCGAAATTCATAAAAACAACATTGGAGACGGCTTATGATAGTGAAATGAACATTCATCTAACTGGCAATGGCATGCTCCGTTAAAACTTGCGACATCTGTGCCATTGTGTGATCAAACTGCACATTTTAGAGTGGCCCTCCGATGCGACCGTCCCAAGACACACTTGTGTATTAATGATGCTGTTTAATCAGCATCTTAATATGCCACACCTGTCAGGGGGATGGATTATTTTTGCAAAGGTGCAAGTGCTCACTGACACGTGTTTTAAAAAAAATTGTGAACAAAATTTGAAAGAGAGAAGCTGTTTATGCGCATAGAAAAATTCTTAGATGTTTAATTTCAACCCCTGAAAAAAGGTTGCAAAAACAAAAGTGTTGCAATTATATATTTGTTCAGTGAATAATAAGTAAAGTGTTAATTAGGAAGACTTTGATATCATCAGACAGAGCCATGCTTGCTGTTTCCCCGTGTTGAGTCTTTATGCTAAGCTAACAGGCTGCTAGCTGTAGTGTCATGTTGAACAGACAGAGGAAAACCATGATTTACTCTGCAACAGTTTGACTGTTACTCTGCTGTGAGCTGCTGCATTGTGTGTATTTAATCTTGTAGGTTTGTGAGATACATACAATTCGAAAGCAGGTCTTCTGAGCAGCCGTTTTGTTTGTTTGTGTTTTCCTGCTGCTGGCCAGTTAATTTTCCTCCACCAGATGTGAAATGTTCCCCGATCAGAGAGCTAGAATAAAGAACCAGCAGGGATCTGAGTCCAGAGGACCAGGGTCAAAACACACTGCACCACAGGCACACAGGAAGCAAGAGTTAACCCCAGTGTTGGGTTGGGTGCTGCCGCTGAGTCGTCTACACTGCAGAAAAAAAGTGTCCTTTCTCGTTTCACGCATGAGTGTGTGAGCGTGCCCACGGCAGTGCATTATGGGCTTCGTACCAGAGTAGAAACACTGGACTGGCGCTGACGCTGGAAGGGCATTCTGCAGGGAAAGAGAACATCAGTGTCGCACAATAATATCAGCCACTGCACTTAGACAAACAAAGATTGGGTCTGACTGAATATTAAGCATCTGTAAAAACATACATTTCTCAATTTAAAATAAACACTGAATTTTGTGAATAATAAGCGAAACAGTAGACAGAGCCTCACGATATGTAAAACCTGCACAGACTCTTAGATATAAAATTAATGTATATTTATATTGTGTTTTTTTGAAAGAGAATTAAATATGTAAAGAGCAATTCCATAAAGAATTTACATTTTTCTCAGGCCCTTCCCACTGAAAACATAAAGCTGGCACATTTATAGTTAATCTGCCTTCATCTCAACCCTGAAGTGAACATCAAGGTCCGAAATATGAAGTGATAATCAAGAAAAGGAAGAAAATTAAAAGGGACAATACCACAATACTACAAGAGGATAAAAAAGAAATAAGGCAAAGATTAAAAATGAAAGTGACATTTCATTAAAGCAGCACAAAGACTGAACTGGAGGATTACCCACCCAAAATTTGTTGTTATTATTTTAGAGCAAACAAAATCAATTAATCAAAAGGAGAATTCATCGAAAATGAATTCAATCACTAACCGTGACCTCATGTATAACCACAGCCAAGAGAGCTACTTTAAAGAAATAGTTTGGGGAAAATACCTTTATTTCAGGAAATACATTTGATCAATTTCCAGGTATTAAAAAGTATGGAAAATGAAAAATAAAGTATGGAAAAATATTTATTAGGGGTGTAACGGTACACAAAAATCTCGGTTCGGTACGTACCTCGGTACACAAGTCACGGTTCGTTTTTCGGTACAGTAATGAAAAAAATAGACAACTATTAAATATCTTTTACTTATTGGTAACCTTATTAAAACATACCACCACAGCAGTTAACTCTTTTTACCCAATTTTTGAATGAAACAAATATATATAAAATCCTGCTTTTTCACATTGTTTGAATGAAAATAGAAATATAAAAGTGAAAAATAAAATCCTGCTGTTTTTTTAACACATTTTTTGAATGAATAATATAAATATGCATTTTTGCTTAAACAGTTTTACTCAGTTAAAATAAAAAGTATAGTGCAGCTGGTCAGCTTTAAAGCCTGCTCAGATTCAGTTTTACTAGGAACTTACTTAGCTTTCCCACTTTGTTAAAGTGCAGTAAACAAAACATGCTTATATCTAAAGTGCAGCTTAAACAATTTTACTCAACTCCAATGGTGTTGGTTATTTCTTTAGCGCGATGGTCAGGGAAACGCTCTTTCTTTTTCAACAACGACGACGATATCGTAGTTTGCACCAGATTGCTTTTTCTAGTCGTGCTGGTTAACGTTCAAACTCGGGTGGTGTCACTTTAGATGGTAGATAGTCTTGTCCACTTGTTTATTTCCATCTTTGTATTTTACCCTGAAACCAAAGTGTTCCCAAACGGAGGACTTAAGGTTTACGGTCAGTCTCGGTCCGTCACTCAATTATGTCCGTCGGGAAACTAGATATTTTAAATGGTTCGGCTCGCAAAAGTGGAATTAAAATAAAACAAAATAAAATAAAATAATATCCTGCACAGGGTCGTGCCGAACCGAAAGTTGCGTACCGAACGGTTCGACACAAATACACGTACCGTTATGGCCCTAATATTTATGTTTCCAGACTATTACCACTGTTCTAAAATAGTCTTTTCTAAAATAGAAAATTAGGTATTTCCAAAAAGAATTTAATCAATCCGGATCGTGTTTTATGCCGGGCCAAGCACAGTTTGTGTGAGAGCAGACATCTCAGAAAACATACCGCCCCTTTTACCTGATTGACAAGTGGTTTGTCCAGTCCGCTGCCCCATGACCCTCCTCCAGCCCCCCAGGTATCAAGTTTCACTCCAACACTGCACCTTCGACAAGACGAGTTTCACGTGGTTCACAATGGGTAGATGCAAGTTTTTGGATGGATGGCTTGACAATATCATATATAAATACTGGTTGGCCAAGGGTTCCCAATTCACACACAGAGCTAGATGCAAGCTTTGTGTGGAATCGTTTGACATCGCCAACATGGGGGAGAAGGCGAATCTGAGCCACATGAAAGGAAAAAACACCGACGTCTCGTTACTGCATCGCTTGCACCCAGAGTCCCAACCTTTTTGCCTCAGCCCAGACATTGAACTTACCTGAGTTTTTATTTGGTACTTTATGGTATGGTATTTATGGTACTTGGCTACAATCGCCTATTAAGAATAATTCAATATGATGTGAAATATGATACACTGATATATTTACTCAAATGGCGCATATTCCCTGGGGAAAAAAAAAAAAAAAAAAAAGCAGAGAAGTCTGAAAATTAGGGTATGGAAAAGTATGGAATTTTGAAATTCCAAATGTGTAGGGACCCTATTATTTGTATTTTCTTGTCAGGGTTAGATGAGAAGATTAACGCCACTCTCAAATCTGTTCAGTTCGATATGGAGCCACTGTCTGCAGTCTGTTAAAGCTGCTCGCCTTGGTTGAAAAGGCAGCGCTAAAGTGCCCTCTTGAGTGATCAAAACGAGACGATGTTCCCTATGTCGCCATACATGACACACTAGCTTCTTGCACACCAATGGGCCCATGTCATGCAGTAGGTGCCCTTTTTTCCTTTTCGCTGCTGCCCTTCAAACATCCTGAGTCCGTCACTGAACGTTAATGTTTCAGAGGCTACGCTACAGTAGGCAAACGTTAGCCATTAGCAACTGGATGTTGGAGTTTTCTTAGAACCATATGAAAATGGTACAAGTATGAGTTTTTATCTCTGGTGGAATTCACTTACATTTTAGTGTGCCATCAGCTTATTAATAGCATCTTAACCTAAACAAAGAAAAGCGTAAAATTTCCAGAAAGGTAAGTGTTGCTTTAACTTAGATTAGAAACAGGAAAACAGCCTGGCTCCGTCCAAAAATAAGTCAATCTAAATGTTACGAACAAACCGTAATCTGTACAAAAGCTGTAACAACAACAGGATGTAGTTTTATGGGGGGTTAACTGCTGAACTATTTCTTGTCAGGAAGCAGTGACTTCCTGGAATGTCCACATAAAACATGTCGAATTTACACTTCCATTTTGGATTCCACAAACAAGATATAAGATACTAATTATTTAGCATTAAAGATGCTGGTAGGCGCATATTGTTACCTTTGGACAGAGTCAGGCTAGCAGTTTCCACTTGTTTCCAGTCTTTATGCTAAGCTAAGCTAAGCTAACCAGCTGCTGGCTGTATTCAGACATGGGGGTGGTATCAATCTTCTCAGCTGACGCTCAGTGAGAAAATAAGTCTATTTAATGGACATAAAAGTACAAGAACAGTAAAGAAGTGCAGCTGGAAGGAGGAAGGGCTCGTAAGATGTTAAAGTCATCTCATACAGGGTGTCTACAGGTCCTTAAGAAGTCTTAAATTAATTTTTATAAATATTAGGCCTTAAAAGTCATTAAATATTCTTACATTATCCACCTTTTACATTCTATTTATCAAAATCCGTCAAGCTCTCCAATGTGAAAATCCTTCTTTCTGATGTTGCAAATCTTTAAACCCACCATTAAACCTAATACTTAAAACTTACCCAGTACTATCTAACTCACTCTAATGAACATATTCCTACATAAAACCTACATTCTGCACAGCACCACATACCTACAGTTTATATTTTATACTTACCTGCAATGAATACGAATAGTCCAAATAAAAATAATCTTGAAAAGGTTTTAAAAAGCCTTAAATACCCGTAACACCCTGTCATAATACACATTACAGAAACCATAATGTTGTCTCTGCATCTGTAATTGACCCTTTACCCCAGATATGATTTTGCCATCGTGGAGATACAGGGTTTGTGTGTGACGACATCACAGATATGTGCTGATATACTGTAGTCTTTGGATGAGACAGCTGATCTCTACTGATAGTTTGATGTAGTTGATATGGTCATGAGTTATGAGTGACACATTCAGCCTCAGAGGATAAAAGCCGTCCCCTCCAGTTAAAGCTGGGCAGTGTCTGTTTTATATGAAGCAGCACAAAGACAGAATAAAAACAAAAACCTCCCACATCCTCCATAAATTCATATGTTTGTGAGTATATATAGCACGTAGCACTTAAACTCTCCCACGCAAAAATAAAGACACACTTCACACTGGAGGATCTACGTGGGGAAATTAGTTTACTGGTTCATTTCCCATGATGCCTCTGGTACAGTGAGCAGCACGCAGGGTGAAATCCCACACCAGTTGCTACTTATAGCTCTGAAAGGGATACCCACCGAGCCCTGAGAACGCCTGTCTGCACAGCGGTGTAGAGTAGCTTTGTAGCTGTGTAACCTCACCCACTTAGTTCATCCAGTGGACCTCCACAAGTACACAGAGACTCAGACAAAAACAAAACACACAGCCGGACTGACGTATGCAGGAACACAAAGCACCGCTGAGAAAACGCAGAGAAACAACCACTCGCACATTTAATTAGGCTAAACTCTATCTGTTTACATTTCCAAATGACATCATGTCAACAGATCTCATCTTTGGGATCCTGAGGACAGATCAGAACCATGTTGTTCCCTTTGCACATGGGAAAGTTTAGCTTATGAGTTTATGACTTTCTGGCATGAAAGACGAGGAGGAAATGAAGATATCAAGCAAAAGTCCAAAAGTTAGTTTCATACGTTGGTTTTATGACAACTGCTGTTTTATTACGTACGTCAGGAGATAATTTTTTGCAGCACGTTGCTCCTTTGTTTTATTGTTCCATGTAACGTGATGGATTTGGGAATCTTCCAGAGCGATTAGTGGTAATGTGTGTCGTTAAGTAATAACGAAAGTTTACTTCCTTACGTTTTGCTTCAGATAAGGCACGCATGCATCTTTGTAGAGTTGTTATCTGCTGAAATACTGCAGGTCCAATGTGATATGAGTCACATATATGACTTCTCGGAGCCATGTGGACAGCCAGGATGTCACTGTGAGTTTACACTGCTTCGCTTTCTCTCAGGACCAATCATGGATTTCAGTCAGTATTTCAGGGATTTGTTCACCATTTCTTTAAAGCTGCTACGACTGTGAGTTCTCCGTTTCTCTGCGTGGTGTTTGTCTTTCCCACTTCCTTTTTAAACACGAGTAAGTATGAACCAAAGAGCCAAGGTTTTCTTCTCATCCCATCTGCTATTTTGATTTATTTTCTTTAAATTCAATCAATTGCATTTCATTATCTACACACACACACACACGCGTACAGAAACACGCCCATAGGCACCGTCCTGCCCGAGGGCGAGATATAAAGATTGATGATCTGATTGCATGTTGCTGTGGTTGTCATCTATTTTCTTTTGCCAACAGAGAGAAAGCGACAGGGCAAATTCCAGCCCTTCAGACGACTCTTTGGGAAGAAGAAGAAGAGGGAGGCGAAGGGGGGCTTTGATGGAGCAGAGCTAAAGGCGAGTTTCTCGACTGGGGAAGTGTGCAACGGAGTTGTGTCTGAGGATGAGGAGTCCAATCAAAATCTGAGGTAACTACATAGATACAGTTTCATTTTCACACCTATTTGTCTGAGTTATACATAATGAAACTGAGCCGGTGCTCTTGTCATTTTATTATTACTGATAAAAGCTGCAGCCGCAGGTTTTTATGAACAGTTTAGGGCCTTTGCCGCCTTTAACAAAGCAGATTTTATCCAAGAAACAATTTCTTATCAGATTTCATTCACTTCCAGAAAAAATGAAAGTGTATACGCACACTCTCATGAACGCTGCAAGTTGTGGTTGCACAATCTGTGGGGCAAAAGGGTGAGGCTCTGCTCAAACACAGCTTCTAAAAGGCTCAACACCATTTCAGCCTTTAATTGATGTGCTGAAACTGTTGGTGTGTAAAGAGGTCATTCATTTCTTTGTGTAAAATGATTTACGGCAAGGCCGCTCATGATAAATGAATGAAAGACTGGCAGTAATGACACGCTGCAGCACTGAAGACGCGCTTATTCTCCTGCAGGGAGCTGAATCCCATCGGATCTCGAGCCCTCTCACACGACAGCATCTTCATCCCAGAGGAGCCGGCGGCAGAGCCCGGCCTAGATCACAACATGTCCCAGGAAAACGTCTCGGATAAAGTCAGGAATCTGCAGGTGGGCCTTGTAGCAGTGTGTGTGTGTGTGTGTGTGTGTGTGTGTGTGTGTGTGTGTGTGTGCAATCAGTTGCTGAGCAGTTATCTTTTGTCTACATGCATAACGTGTCACCTCTTCTGTTGGTGGAACAGAGGCAGATAGCACAAGGTATCAAGTTTGGCCAGAGGCCTCCTTCTCTGAGGAAAAGTGAAGGAGATGAGGGGAGTTCAGATGAGGAAGAGGTTCCCCGGAGTCCTCTGAAGGTTTTGGCCCAGGTAGAAGCTGAGCCAGCAAACACAGAGCCAAAGGTAACGACTTTCTATACTGTAGAAAGACTCAAATAACTTGAAATTGGTGCTACATGACCAGAAGAAAGGGCTGTGGCATTTGCTTTAGCTCACATCTACAACTACCAGAATGCTCTGTGCTAGACTGGACTAATTAATTGACACGGTAAACAATATGGCTGCTAGCAAACAATCTCAAATTACAGTTAAACAGTAAGCTTAAGTATGCGCAGGAAGGCAATCCAGGCACTCCAAAAATATAGAACACAAGTATTTACAGTATACAGTATTTAAAAGCCTTTATTGTAGTCGCTTTTTTACAGCCCCAACAAAGACAACAAGGAAGGCTTTCAATATTCCTTCCTTGTTTTCTATATATATGGAGCGCCTGGATTGCCTTCCTGCGTATCCTGTTGTTTCCATTCTCCACAAGCACCTGACACACGGTTTTGATTAACGTCTGAAAACATCGTATTTGATCAGCACTGCTTGGTTTTACAGTTTGATCGGAGTTTACGGGAGAGGGGCGGGTTTCTCTCTTGATCCACTTCTCACTAAACTCCTCGTGTCTGTGGTGGTGCGCATACGCAAGTGCAAACTGTAGTTAAAGTAACACATCTACAGCCAGTGAAAATCTGCCGGATGATGCGAAACGTCATCTAGCTCAACCAAGGAACTGTGCGCCGGAAAGTTTGAGGGAAGTTTACCAGTTCGTTTACAAACACTACCCATGATGCTGTGCCACGAAGTGGGTTGAAAATGGGCAAAGAATCTCTTTAACTTAATTTAATGACAGCTTTACACTTCAAAATCTGTTTACAGGTGTGTTGGGAAGCTTTTTGTGGCCGCAGAGGGAGTGGCGCAAAAGTCGCTAAGTGTCCTCAAGTGATGTCACATGAGTCAGTTGGAGCTAAACTATGAATCTGAAAACAAAAAAATCTGAGGATGTGGAGTTATGAAGTTTACCAGACCTCTCTGCTCCTCATCTCTGCATAAGGCTAGCGGCTTGAAGCATTAGCTGCTACTAGCATAATACAGCCGAATCTTTGAGTCTGCAGCATTATCACGCCAGTGTGTGTCTGTGGTACGCTGAGTAGGCGGAGTCTGCACACCTTTTAAAGGCATCTCCGGCAGCATATACACCTGATGCTTTGTTTGATCATTCAATATTGCAATTACAGTCTTTGCCCTAAATAGGGATGTACAGTGCTTTATGCTATTACAACTCAATGAGAGCAGCCATCAGGTGATTACTGGCATATTTTATTCTCTGTGGCATCATTATCTTGTCTACAATTAATGACACAATAAGCTTTGATCACTCTGACAGATCCATGATTTGATTATTAGTGCCACCGCCTCCTGCCAACAAATGTTTTCACCTCTGTTTAAGAGATATGCTCCTCCCACGTGCTCCTCATTATCTCTTACTGGATTCTGCCCGGCTGAAGGAAAAGGAGCGCACCCTCTGATTGAACTGTAGGCCATCGCAGTTGCATTATGGTTAATGTAGGCGCCAGGTTTTGGCAAGAAAGCAGAATGTGTGGGATAAAAAAGGGCAGTCGCTGTTGTTCTGCAGCATTGATTCTGATCCTTTCCATTGTGAGTCAGACAGTGTTATAGGAGTGCAATGCTATTTTGGTGCAGCACTCTTAGATTGGATGTGTTTCAGTTTTATAAATAAATTCTGTGTTACTGTGACCAAAGCAGGTCCAGGGGGCTCAACAAGCCGGACCACACACCACCCCAGTGAAGTCACCGAGGTCCAAACGAGTTCTTCCGCCCACTGGTACGATCGAGTCCATCAATCTGGACGCTGTTCCACAGTCTGTTCCTCGTTTGGACAACACCGCTGCCAAGCATAAACTGTCCGTCAAACCGAAAAACCAGAGAGTTTCACGCAAACACCGGCGGTTTACACAGGTGAGCCAAACTATGAGTCACCTCAAATGCATGCTTTTAGTATGTTTTTATTTATTTGTGTCATTTCCCACCATTTGTTGTGGTTAATAAAATATGAACTTACCATATTTCCACTTTTCTAGGACCTCCAAGAGGTTTCTATTCCTGGTGTGGTGCGAGAGGACCTCGAGGCAGCAGGCGTCTCCACAGACGAGCAGCGCAGAGCATCTGTTGAGTCCCTAGAAAGCTTCAAGAAGCAGAGACTCCATGAGGAGGAGAGACAGGAGACGAGGAGGAGGAGGGAGCTGGAGGAGCAGAGGCTCAAACAGGAGGAAGAGGAAAGGAGGAAGAGAGCAGCAGAGGAACTGAGGCTGCGTGAACTGGAGGAGGAGAGGTGTCGTAAACGGCAGGAGGAGGAGGAACGAAGGCTTAGAGAGGAGGCAGAAAGAAGGAGGAGGGAGGAAGAGGAAAGGATGTGGCGAGAGGAGGAAGAGCGCATCCGAAGGGAGGAGGAAGAAAGGAGGATGCGAGAGGAGCAGGAGCGCCGACAGCGTGAGGAGGAGGAGAGGAGACGACTGGAAGAGCAGAGAAGGAAAAAGGAGGAGGAGGAAGAAGCGAGGAGGCAGCAGGAGCTTGAGGCCGAAAGGAAGAGGAAGCAGAGAGAGGAAGAAGAGGAAAGGAAGAAGAGGGAGGAAGCAGACAGACTGAGGTTGCAGGAGATTGAAGAAAAGAAAAAAGCAGAAGCAGAGGAGCAGAGGAGGGCTGAGGAGCTGCGCTGGAGGGAGATGGAGGAGAGACAGAAGCCTTTCTCTTTCAAAGTTTCATCTGGGGAAAAACAGATTTTGTTCCAGAAGGTCAACCTGACGCCTGTTACGCCGGCCTCCAGCCACCAGAGCGGTGCTGTGGCTGAACAAAGAGAGAGCGCTAAGGCTTCCTCCTCTGAAGTACCAGACTCCCCCAACCTGCCAACATCTCCATATGTCCCCCACACAGCCATCCTAGTGACAGGCGCCCAGCTCTGTGGGACAGCTGTCAATTTAGACCAGATCAAGGACACCGCCTGCAAGTCTCTGCTGGGTTTGGGAGAGGACAGAAAGGCACAGGGAACACCGCCGACCAAGAGCAAGACTTCCCCCGACCGCAAGTCTGGCAAAACCAAATCACTCAACGAGTCCGCGCTTTCTACAGACCAATCCGTCCTGGCAGAATGGGCGAGCATCAGATCAAAGATATTCAAGGGGGTAGAAGAGGGGAAATACGACGAGTACCCTGACCCGAGTAAGACCCACCCTCAGCCCAGCAGCGAGGAGCCGCCTGCGTTCTCCCACACCAACCTCAGGAAGACCATGTCTGCCAGCGCCAAGTTCTCCATCACTCCTGCGAAGAAGAAGTTTGGAGATTCAAACAGGAACTCTGAGGTGTTCGTCACAGATGATAAGGACGCAGGAGAGGAAGTTACTCCATCCGATAGCCCCACCGCCGCCTCCCCAGCTCCAACCAGTAAACCTCAGAACAGGACGAGTAAATCCGTCCGCATCGTAGAAAGAGGGTCAGAGGAGTGTATGTTTGCCAAAGACCTCCCCTCTTTCCTGGTTCCCAGCCCTGGAGCCAAACCTGAAGGGCTAGAGGTGAAGAGCAGGGCTCAGAGTGAGACGGCGGTGTCTGACAGTAGAGAGGAGGGAGAGGATCGAGGCCAGGACGGTGAGGACAAGCCCTCGCCTTTTGGCATAAAGCTGAGGAGGACCAACTACTCCCTCCGCTTTCACGGCGAACAGTCCACTGAGAAACGGAAGAAGCGATACAGTGCCGGGGACAGCTTTGACGGCGTTCCTTCACCTCTCACCCCCATTGAACCAGACTCTGACACTTCCTCTGTCTTTTCTGACAAATCCGCAAGTCCCACATCGCCTCAGAGAGAAGGCGCGGTGGGCAAGTACCTGCATGCAGCCGCCTCCCCTGCCATCCCTCGGGCTAAACCTGCTAAGTCTACCAGCCCGACTGCACACAGTGAGGCTGACAAAGTGCTCTCCAAGCCTCCGCTCTACCGAAGACCAACCACGTCACCCAAACCCAGTGGAGCAGTGTCCACACCTCCCCCATCGCCGCTACCTAAAGTGGTCCATGGGCCTCCCAGTGATGCTGGGATCCAGAGGACAGGAGCAGCAGAGTCATCCAGCCAGGAGCCAACGAGCAGGTGCGAGGAACCTTCAGCTGTGGCCCAGTTACACCGGAGCAGCCAGGGTCAGGTCCAAGGGGACGAGGAGCCGAAGGAGAAGAGATCCTTCTTCCCCTCCATCAACATCCCCTGGAGAGAGAAGGCGGACAGAAAGACGGAGCTCATCAAGAGAGGTCAGTGTTACTGTGATCAGTCACTATGCTGTTATTGCTGATCAGGAGTCTGTATGTTTGCCCTACTAATATGTCAATATGACTGTGTTCCCCTGCAGAAAAACCCTCACTACAGAGCAGGCACTCCCTGGACAGCGCAAGGGTCCAGGAGAAGGAGGCTGGGCCCTTATGGATCACACTGGCTCTGCAGAAGCAGAAGGGCTTCAGGGAGCAGCAGCAGAACCGAGATGACCGTCGCAGCCAAAGAGAGGCCAAACTAGCTGAAAAGCAAGCTCGAGACAGAGACAGTGTATGTGCTCCAGACTGCCTCTGTTACACACTTTATAATATTTCTTCTGACATTCACATAATCTGGCAGTACTCATACAGTCATTTATCTCTTCTGCAGGTTACGCCGGTGAGCCCCACAGAGAGCAAAGGAAGCGGGAGCACCAGTCCTTCTTCTAAACCTCAGACTCCAGAGGAGCCCAAGAGACCTGACAGCCTCCTGGGACGATTTGAGCGCCGAGAGCACCTGAAAAAATCCAACACTTTACCCAGCTCGGTCACTGGTAAGAACCTGCACGTCTAAACATGATAAAACCATATATAGCTGAAATGGTTATTTGATTTGAGTGACTTTGATTATGTTCATTTAGTAAAAGAACACTTCACCTGCTAAATGATCATTTTGTATCCATTAAACACCCTGTGGTCACGTTATTTGTGAAGAAAACTTTAACTTAACTTTACAGCTCATGCAGCACAATCCAAGTCTCATTGATCCAGTCATATGCGCAGTACTTCCCAAACACATGCAAACATGATTTAAACCCTTCCGCCTTCGAGTATCGGGGCCTGAGTACGCACTTTCATATAAGCACTGCTTGGGCTGACTTCAAATGCACTCGAGCGCCCAGGCATGCAACCCAGCTGTGCATGAGACTGTACTGACGTGTTTGAAATCGTAATCGCACTTGTTTGGGAAGGATTGAGCATATGAGAGGATAAATCAGACTTTGGTTATACTACATGAGTTGTGTGAAAGTTTGTAAACAATGTTTTGATATAATTCTTCATTCGTTAACCGCTGTCACTGATTACTTCAATTCATGAAGAAATGTTTGCCTTTTTTGGAGTCTTAATTTACTGAGGAGGCATATGAAAAACAAATTCACAGATTCAAGATGACACAGGGTATATAATTGATACAATACAATGATAATTTTGCAGGTGAAGTGCTTTTTTAAGTAAAAAAGTGCTAATAGAATAGATAAACTTTATTGTCTGTCCCAACAGTGAAAGAAATTCTCCTTTGACAAGCCTCAACAGGGCATGTGATTCACATTCAAAACAAAATTAAAAAAGGACTTTTAAAGCAGCAGCTGGTAAAAGCAGGTTAAACTTTAGTGTCTATTTTAGATTATTTCAGAGGGAATCAAGGATTTCTTGCAGATGTTTTTTGAAATTCTAAAATGTAAAGGGTGAGCTGTGTTTTTGTTTTCTTGTAATTTGGGGTGTGTGTTGTGCCACAGGCACAACATATGTAATTCATCCAGCTTATTTCTTATTCTTGCTACATGAAATTTCGGCATGCTGCTTGTCTCGCAGCATCTCCAACACACGGGCAAAAAATACATAAAAATGTGGGTAATGACTGGGAACTGTGTGCTAAGATTTTTTTCAGAGATTCAACAAAATGTTTTTACAAAAGTCCCAAAAAAACTGTTAAATTTCCGTTTGAATGTGACAGGAGATCACTGTGAATTCGATGTGACCAGAGCTAAAATGACTCCTATTTGAGGCTCGACCAAATCGCCATATTTTGACATTTAAAAAAAAAAAAAAAAAGATTTAACCTTTAAACAGTTCGTGAGATTTGGAACTTTATTGGGCTAAATGGACATTTTGATTACTAGGTTTTCATGAAATCGGTGGTGGGAGCAGGCACCCAGTCAGAATTTCTTGAGAAATTTTCTAGTTTAGATTATTTTTTGTCGGCTTCTGCGAAATTGTGATGGAAATGTATTCATTCATATTTATTAAAGACAGACAGACTAAATAATAAACAGTCAGATTAATTAATATCGGCTATACCTGGTGGTTTCAGCCCTGAATCTGTAAAAACGATATGTTGAAACTTTTAAAGATTTCAATAATTTGTTAATAATTAAAAATATTTATTTAGTATTTATATGCTACAGTAGGATAGAGCTGCAACAACCAGTCAATTGACAGAAAATTAATCAATAACTATTCTGATATTTGAAATTTTTTTCAAATGTGAGAATTTGTTGCTTTTCCTTGTTAAACATTCTGGAAAACAGAATATTTTTGAGGCTAGGGACTGTTGGTTGGGCAAAACATACATCACCTTGGGCTCTAAGAAATTGTGAAGTACATTTTCCACTGTTATGTTTTAAAGACCATATATATAAATAATATTTATAATCTGAAGACTATTGTTGATGAATATTTGCAGCAAAATTAGTTTCATTAAGCTTCTTTCATTAAATGAGCCTTTAAAGGCTGTGTGGTGTAACTACAAGATATGTGACTAATTATTGTCCTTCATTTGTTGTGTCAGTTGAGATCGCAGACTCGACACCGTCGCCACCTGCTGTCAAGGAGGTGTCAAAGCGCTTCCCCTCCAGTGACTCTCCGCAGGTGTCCACAGAGCCGGCATGGCTGGCTCTGGCCAAGCGAAAGGCCAAAGCCTGGAGCGACTGTCCTCAGATCATCAAATAGCCCCTCCTCCACACACCCCAGCTTCACTCTGGGCTCAGACCTGCATCGAGACTGCACACTGCCCACAGACTCTGAAGCACCTGGAGAGTCACCATCACCCCGTCCCCCCTCTGCCCTCCATGAAAACCCTCCTGACTGTGAAACAAGTAAAGCCCTCCATCACCTCGCAACCCCGCACACACACTGGCTGGTACTATTATCATGTTAAAGTGCGCTTCACATCCAAATATTCCAATACAGTCGCACAGATATATGTAAACAATTGTTGCGCGCATGCACATACTGTATACAAACACACAAAGTATAATGTCCCACAGATAGAACGAACATGTCGCAGTCTAGGGGGGCAGCAGCCAATCACAACCACGGCTGGCCATCGCAATAGCCAACCCCGATTTTGGTTTTTTTTTTATTTTATTTTGTAGCCAACTGTGTCACCATGGTTGTAAATAAATCATTCGCTCAACACAATAAAAGGTGTCTTTAGTAGAGAGGTGAAGCTCTGACATGTGACAGTGTTTAATCAACAGAGGGTAACTGTCTGAATCGTGTTTTAAGGGCTACCAGTAACAATAACTCGACATGACCCTGTTGAATCTGCATCTGATGGAAGTGTTACATGCGTTGGTATTATTTATGTGAAGAATACCGTATCTCCTCTGAGCCTTGTTTGTCATGTACAAAAGAAGCCTTTTTTTTTTTTTTTTTTACTCATACTCACAACCTTAGCATAACACTTCTCACTGTGTCCGTGACGACTGTGATAGCTGTCAAACAGGCTATTGTACAATTTTTGCCATTTTAAAGTAACCTAGAATCTGTCATGATCACACGGTGGGTGCACCTAAACACAGCACTGAAGACCACAAGTGTTACTGGGCATTTACAGTGAGCCACACATTACCCTCACAGCTGTGTGACGACGTGACTTGGATTTTTTTTCTTCTTGCTAATGGAGACAGACACAACACCTGCTTGCTGTAACATACAATTCTCGTAGCCGTCCTCCCGTAACACACTTGTGTTTGTAGGCTTACGCCATCACTTCCACGTAAATGTGATATGATCTTACATAATGATGTAAGCATTTCCTCTGTGAATGGAGGAAAAAAGAAGCCCTCCAGCATTCTCATTTCCTGCCACTCAACTTAACAATCTGTATGTATGTAAGTATGTACTGTATGGAAGTGGAAGGCGTCACCGGAGCTTCGTTCAGAAGGAGTCACTTTGTCATTTTGTTTCTAACGTTGGTCGTGCACAATAGTGTAGTGTACGCAGTGTTATATGTAACAAGAAAAAAATGTTTGGTATTATTTGCACTTTTTTTGTCCCACTTAGAGATATTCATGAGAAAATTCTTAAAGAGACACAAAATGTTATGAATAATGTAAATTAAATACTGATGTCTGAACTGGAAGACTCATTATTTCCCTCAACTTTAATTAAAGCTTATTTCCCAAAGCACCCTCTGCGCTCTGACACAGATTGAAAAGCAATCAGTGTTTATTACAAAAAAGAGAAATACACCTCATCCTTCTGTGTTTCCTCTTTGACAGTCAGCTTTAGACAGTACACATAGTCATTGCGGCACCCGACTACGAGGGAGCGTTCAAACACCACTGGGGATGAAAACAGCTCCCCGGGTAGAGTGAACGACGCCAGCATTCGTCCATCTTGTTCATCTAAGACCCACACTGTGCCATCTGTGGAGGCCACAGCCACCAGATTCCCCCTCCTGCCCACGACAGAGCCATCAAACACACACGGACTGGAGTACACCTTCCCTGTGGTCTGGAACGTCCAAACTAAAGAGCCGTCGTCACAGTTCAAACAGTACAGATGGCCGTCATGTGATCCACACAGAACCCTCTGCCGGTCTGGCGTGACGCACGGAGAGGAGAAGACGGGTCCCTCTGTTAAAAACTGCCAAACCTGCAGAGAAAC
Source organism: Epinephelus fuscoguttatus (assembly GCF_011397635.1). NCBI lineage: Eukaryota > Metazoa > Chordata > Actinopteri > Perciformes > Serranidae > Epinephelus > Epinephelus fuscoguttatus. The sequence goes on from NC_064761.1 coordinate 41,021,964, forward strand.
ACATTTAAAAATAGCTTTTGCTCAATTTGAAAAACTTGCAATCCTTAAAGGGATAGATTGGATTTTTTGAAGTGGGGTTGTGTGAGGTACTTGTCCACGGTCAGCGTTTTACCAACAGTAGATGGAGCTAGTTTGGAGAAGCAGGAAGGAGGGGAGCTGATACTGTTATATCCAGCTATGCTCTCTTCAAAGCTGAAAAACCCTTCACTAATTTTACATCACTGAACATGGGAGTTGTTGGTCTACTGCTGCCTCAGTCAGATTATTTGTATGTGTCATTGTGTGTGACTTTGGAGAATCCAAACTAACCCTTTAAAACACTTAAGTCACACAATAACTCAAACTAGCTGATGGAGGCAGCAGCTCCTGTGTTCTGTGAGGTAAAATTACAGTTTTTGTCAATGTAGTCTGTAGAGCAAAGATAACGGCTTCAGTTTCCTGTTAGAAAGGTGAAAATATTCAAAATATAGCATACACCTAAAAGAATACTATAAACTATTTTCCTCACATGCCTCCACGGAAAATGGCAAACAGAAATATTGATTGATTTATTGATGCGGGACGTGTTTAACAACAGAAAGATTACATCAAAATATCCGTTGAAATGAGCTGTGTGAGAGTTTGTACACAGATGTTTTGATATAGTTTTGCTTTGTTAAACATGGTCTCCAATCAATCAATATGTTTGCCGTTTTTGTCACAAATTCAAGGCAACATAGCACAATTAAGTGATTGACAAATGGTCATTCTGTAGGTGAATTATTCTTTTTGACTGATTTTTCAGGCAGCTAAAAGACTAAGGATGCTCGATAATATCAGCACGTCATCGGTACCGGCCGATATCGGCTGTAAAATGAAACATTAGAGTCGACCTACATGTTGATAATATAAGTTTGTCATTGATATCGGCTTTAAAATGAAATATCAGATTGAGACAACATGCTTTTCCTTATCTTGCGCAATGTATTGTATTTCATGTCTCCAACAACAGGGTGTTTAACGTACCACCGCTTCAGTTTCAATTAACATTTTGCTATATTTGTAGGGGCTGAACGCAGCCCTGGTGTCAGAGCACATGTAAAACACTATAACGTAGTACATAGTGGGTGGAGAAACGCAGCAGTCAGTGTTCAGCTTCTCACCAGTGTCCCTGAGTTGCTGAAGCAGCAGATGTTTTTGTCCACCGATCCGATCACCACCTGACCAGAGGAGGCGTTTGGTGAAGAGAAGAACGGGGTGTCTCTACGGTACGACCACAGGACCTCTCCGCTGTCCTGGAACAGGAAACACACTCATCAGACACTAAAGTGCAGCCTGTGTCAAAATGTCCTTAAGTGGGACAACTTTTTACCGATGTTTGGTATTTTGTTTACTCACAGGGTTAAGACAGAGGAGGTGACCTCCCAGTGACGCTGCATACAGCCGTCTGAGTGACGTGTGGAGGTAGGGTGAGGAAAACACAGCTCCACCCCCACAGTGACGCCTCCAAACACACTGCTGGACCTAAAAGAACACACACTTTTACCTTGATTTATCTCTACTACATACATGTTCTAGTTTAGATAACTTTTACTCCCCTGAGAGGAAACTAAAGGGTTAATAAACTTGTCAATCTTGCTCCTGTTACTGGCAGTAATATCGTTTAACCAACATGAAACAAGACACTTGCCACAAAACATTTAAAAGCTTCCTACCTTTGGGTCCAGGGCGTAAACGTGTCCATCATGTGAGCCGACTATCACCAGACCTGTGAGGGGATCCACAGCAGGACAGCTCTTCACAGCGTCTCCCGTCTTAAACGTCCACCGTGTCTCTCCAGACGTGGCACACAGGAAATACACACAGCCATCGTAGCAACCTGTGAAAATCCAAAAATAAACCCTGAAGGCAAAAAACATACAGTAACATATATTCATGCAATATCCAGAGAGCTGATGCTGACCTATGACCACGAGGCTCCCGCAGCGAGACACCGCGGCTGAGGCTTCGATTCTGTCCCCAAGAACTCGCTCCCACAGAAGGCTCCCGGTGGTCAGGTCTAAAGCCTGGATCCTGTGAGAGTGGGAGCCGATGAACACTGTTGCTGACTTCACATCTGTTCTGTGTTGTACCAGAAGCACTGGGGAGGCGTCCACACATCTGCCTGTGTCTGAGGACCAGCTCAGACTGAGGCCCAGAACATCATCTCTGCATTTTTTACTGGGATCCTTCACGCCAGGTGCATCAGCCTTAAAGCTTCCATTAGTCTGTGGACGTCTGTTTTGCATCTCCATCACCTCTCCTGCTCGTCTTATAACTTTAACAGCCCAAGTCTCCCCCTGCGGCCTCTCTGCTGCTGTGGAATCTGTGCGTCCTCTCTTTGCTGGCACCACAGGGGGAGCGTCAGAGTGGCGTTTCTTGGCCTCAGACGGAGAAGACCGGCTGTTCTCAAGTGGCACCATCAGTGTAACTCTCTCAGCGTGCCGCAGCACGTCTGAGAAGGTCCCGTCAAGTATAACCTCCAAAAGCTCCGGTGAGGTCGCTCCCACAGCAGTGAGGATGTCTTCACACAGGTGTAGTGCCTTCAGAGAATCTCCTCCACTCAACAGGAAGTTGGATTCCTCGTTGATGGTTTCATCTTCAGGCAGATCTAGAGCTTTCTGTTGATAGGTAGGTGAATTCAAATTGATGCCACAAATTACAGCAGGAGATATTTAAATTTAAAATTGTGTGGTCAAAAGTAATGAACTGGTCATACCTGCCACAAGGACTGCAGAGTTTGCTTCAGTTTGTTGAAATCGCCCCGTGAAGACTCTAAACACCGTCTCTGTCTTTGGTAAATATCTAGAAGTGCCTTCACGTCCACTTTTCCTGCCGTAAAACAAACAGAAAGAAACTAAAACAGTGATGCATTATCGTGTGTCCTCAGCAGTGACTGTGTGTCTGATGCTCACCATGAGGAGTCAAACACAAGGCCGGGACCAGCAGCAGCGTGTCGGGAACGCTGTAAGACGGCAGCAGCAGAGACAGCTGGTTCAGGATGAGTCTGCTCAGATCTCCGTCTGTGCCACCCGGCTCCTCCTGACAGTGCTTTACTGCAGAGGGGAGGTCTTCACCACGCTCGGCTGAGGCTGTTTGTTCCGCATGCCCCAGTACAGATGTGAGAGGAGAATCTGCTTTTTGGTCTCCAGATGTGGACGCCACGACAAAGGCGAGCAGTCGAGAGGCTTCTTGCAGAACCACGGCACAGGCCTCCACCTGGGGCAGACTCTGTATAAGCTGGAGGAGCGGAGATACGACATTAATACTTCACCTTCTCTTCTCCCGAAAAAATGTAAAGCTTGATATGTTTACAGTCAGTTAAAACATCCAAACTTCAACCCACAAAAAACTTCTGTTATCCAAAAATGTAATTACAGCTGCTTGCATTTCAAACTAGTTACACTCACCGGCCACTTTATTAGGTACACCTGTTCACAAATAACTAATCAGCCAATCACATGGCAGGAACTCAGTGCATTTAGTCATGTAGACATGGTGAAGACGAGCTGCTGAAGTTCAAACTGAGCATTAGAATGATGAAGAAAGGTGATTTAAGTGACTTTGAACGTGGCATGGTTGTTGGTGCCAGACGGGCTGGTCTGAGTATTTACTGGGATTTTCAGCACAACCATCTCTAGGGTTTACAGAGGATGGTCCCAAAAAGAGAAAATATCCAGTGAGCCAAAATGCCTTGTTGATGCCAGAGGTCAGAGGAGAATGGCCAGACTGGTTCAAGATGATAGAAAGGCAACAGGAAGTCAAATAAGCACTGGTTCCAACCAAGGTGTGCAGAAGAGCATCTCTGAAGCAACAACACCTTGTCCAACCTTGAAGCAGATGGGCTACAGCAGCAGAAGACCACACCAGGTGCCACTCCTGTCAGCTAACAACAGGAAACTGAGGCTACAGTTCAACAAATTTCTTCTCTAGAAACTTTATAATCTCTCTCTCTCTCTCTCTCTCTCTCCCTCTCTCTATATATATATATATATGTCAGAATAAAATATCTCACCTGCTGCAGGCTGTCCAAGTTGACTCGTTTGCCGTGGCGTTTGATCAGCCTGTCTCTGCGTCCCAGGTAGTACAGCTGCGTGTCTTCAACATTCACCCAGTCTCCAGTTGCTCTCATCGTCCCGGGGACGACGGTCTCCTCATCATCCAGGAGACACACTCTGTCCTCTCCACCTGCACCAACGGTCACACGGATTTATGTGGATTTTATCCACAGATAAAAGATTTCCACACGTGTGTGTGTGTGAATGAGATCTTTCTCACCTATGAACACCTGACCTTCGCCCTCTGTAACAATTCGGCCGTGTTCATCTCTTACTTCCACCACTGTGTCCATCAGGGGAGTCCCAAGAGGCACAAAGGACGACGTGCTGAAAGGCAGGTAATGTTGAATAAAAGTTGTATCGACTGCAGCGTAATACTTGATCACTGATCATTTAATTTCTTAATTTCTTGACAAATTCAAAGTAACACAGATGGCCATTTAGAGGGTGAGTAAGTATCTTTAACAACTTGTTTAAACAGGGTGCACTCACAGGTTGTCAGACTGCAGTAGAGACTCTGGTATTTTATAAGAGCAGGCCCAGCAGGACACTTCAGTGACACCGTAGATATTGTAGATGTGGGTTTTGTTGTCCTCGTGCCTCCAGCTCCTCAGCAGAGCTGGCGAGGGGCAGGCCTCTCCACCCAGAGCCAACACACGCAACGAGGAGCCAGATGACAACACTTCCTGTTTTAGGATACGGCGCCCGAAGCGGCTGAGCAGTGTCGGTGTGACCTGTAGAAACAAGACGACACGTTTTAGCAACGGAAAAGTCATTCAAAGAAAAATACAATTTGTTCACACCTGCCTGCAGGACGGTCGTCTTGTGATTCCTGAACAGAAGTCGAGCCAGTCGACTGGGCATTTTCTTGATCACAGTGGGGACGATGAGGAGCTGAGCCCCGGATGATAAGGCCAGGAACATATCCACCACAGAGGGGTCAAAGGTCAAGGGCGAGGCGAGGAAAACCACATCGTCTGCACTCATCTGAAACAAAGATCTGATCCAAGAGAGATGCGCTTGTAGATATGAATGAAAATAATGTTTCAGAGGCCAACAACAAAACAAAACCTCACCTCAGGTGCTGTATATTGGGGAGTATACACTTGTGTGGCACCCTCACGATCTTCGGAAGGCCAGTAGTTCCAGATGTGTGCAGCACATACGCCAAGTCTTTGTGCACAGCCTCCTTTAAACCAGCACCATCTGCTGTCTGAGCTCCGGTTTGCTCTGGTCCTGGTCGGTGCTCAGCGACTGGCAGCAGCTCAACTCGTATCAGGGTGAGTTTGAACTTTGGCAACACCACACAAACCTCCACAGACACATGTTGGGCGAGAGCTGCCTGGAATTGCTGGACGAGGAGGAGTAGGAGGAGGAGGAAGAGGAAATAAAATCAACGTGAATATTCATACAAAGCAGTGACAAGGAGGAAAGACTTCAACAGATAATAAACGCATAATCATACTGTTTAATAAATGATAATAAAAAACAAAGTGAACTGCAGATTTTAAGAATCACTTTAAGGAAATGTCCAACAGTGTGCCCATAAATCTGCTTTAGTGGATATTTAATTACAAACAAAAGAATAAAAAATAATGGAAAAACATTTTTTATGCACTTTATTTTTAACAAACTCATATATTTAATTGCACTCAGGTTTAGATGTACCAACACACTTCATAAGTTTTTATAGACAAATACAAATATTTTATTGCTTCACAGATATAGGGATGCACTATATAGGATTTTTTGCCGATATCAGATACACCGATATATAATAATTTATTTGACAGATAACTGATACCGATATCGATATATCCACTTTTTTCCCTACCTAATTTTAATAATCATCAAGTCTCTTCTGTAGTGGAGTTAATATCATATTATGCATGCATGCTGTTACTGTGACGGCCCACCAGCAGATGGAGACATGAAACACAGTGATTTTCAATGAATGTAAAATTCATTCATGGTGCCAAATAACAAAAAGCATATTCTCCTACTTAAAGCCAATATCGGCCGATACCAATGACATGCTCGTATTATCATGCACCCCTACACAGATAGGACACAGATTGTTTTTTTAATGAGCACCCTTTTGAGTCAAAAGCAAACAAACGATCTTAAAAGCCAGGCTCATCAATTATTTAATATGGTGTCATGTGTTTAAATGTGAAATACACTATGCTCAATTAAGATCTTTATTTATTTTTATTTTTTTTGAGGTTTGAGTGCTGCTGGACACTATATTCATGATTATTCTGACAATCACAATAAGGTGAGGTGAGGTGAGGTGAGATGACTTGCTAACAGGAGGTTGCAAATAACATGCAATCAAATATATACACAATATATTTAACGACAAAAGCAGGATAGATGATAAATAAATTTTGGTTGCTTATAAATATTTTTGTACCGTTACAAAACTGAAGTAGCTGGTGTAAGAGTTCAAGGGTGCATGGTTTATCGTGATCTGGGATAAAACCTTATATTGTCTCATCCCTGATAACAGCTGTAGTGGGTCCTGGATTATTAGCTAATTTTGTGGCCCTGTCTTATTGTGTCAATATCTGTTTTTAAGATGTTTATTAGTTTAGTTTATATTGTGCACATTTCATATTATTGGGTTCTTGGTCTGTGGCCTGCAATAGAGGTGGACATAATGCAGGAAACAGTTAGTAGGAGCTCAACAGAACATGTTTGCCCCGGGTTTCCCTGACAGATTAATGTTCTTAAACCGTGATCCTGAGAGGAATAGTTCAGTCTGTAGGGACTTATGTTGGGAACCAGTGGATTGCCAGGTATTATCAAATATTGTGTTTGCATAATTGGTCATTATATTTGTTTTCTATACTCATAAAATATGAATTAGTCAACCTGCAGGGTGTCGGTCTTCACAGCACAGTACTTAAGGCCACACTGGGTCATGACTCTGGCAGAGAGGAGTCCTGGAGCTTCTGGGTCCAGAGGGACATAAGCAGCAGGTGTCTGCAGGATCCTGGAAAACAACACAAGACTATTTATCTTCATGTCACCCAGGAACATTACTCATTTCATATGGCACCGAAATTCAAAACTGTTCAATCCCCACACACATATACACCGGTCAGATGCTGTGATTTGACACTTGACAGTGAACTCACCCCAGAATCCACACAGGTATGAATACATCATCACAACAATACAGTCCGATCAGGCCGTTATTAGGAGAGCAGGTCTGTCGTAGGATATGAGACAGTTCACCGGACAGTTGAACCAGATCTCTGTAGAGCAAAGACACCGGGCTGTCTGACTCTGACCCGCTGTCATATGTCACAGCTGCTCTGTCGGGGTGCAGAGAGGCAGCGGCGGATACAAACTCCTGCAGAGTCCGAGCAGCAGCCATATTGAGCCGTTCAAAGACCACCGGCTCATTCTCCGGAAGTCCCGAGTCTGGACACAAGCCCGTAAATCATATTATGATTCATTTATTGATTAATTCAGAGGAATGAAGTCTTGTTTATATCGAGGCAGTTGGACGGACGCTGGCATCGTGTTACTGTTTGTCGCGTAAAGATGGCGTCACGCTGATGGCTGATTCAAGTGCTTCTGCTGAAGTCGACATCACGAAATCTGACTTAGCCACAACCAGTGTGGAATGTAACGAAGTACATTTACTTAAGTACTGTGTTTAAATAAACTTTGAGGTACTTGTACTTTACTGTAGACACAAAACAATAATGATGAATCTGCAAAGTGACTATATTGTCCATTTTTGAGGTTCCTCAAAAATTGTACTTATAAATACAGTACTTGTAAATGTGGCCTACTTAGTTACATTCCATCACTGACGGAGAGTATACATAAACAAAAACAAAAGTCAAATCCCTTGTTTGTGTACACAACAAAGTCAATTCTTCTACTTTCAGGATGTTTTTAGAGCGCTATTTTTGGAAACAAGGATTTCCCAGTATCTTTGAACGCCACCCTGTCCAATCAGCAGTCTGTATTTTGTGGCAGAATTTTGAACGTTACCCGCCAGAAGTCAGAACTTAAAACCAAAAACGCAACAACCGCAATAAAACGTTAAGAAAAATAAGAAGAAGCTCTTAAACTCGCGTTAAGTTTTTCGATTCAGTAGTCCGCTGCTACTTTCACCACGTTTCAACATCGAGAAACGCACTTGATATCCAACATGGACGATTTTTTAACGAAACGACTCACTGAAAACAGTTTAAGCTACAAAACGTCGCTGGAACGAATCATAGACAAGGTGCGTTAACAGTCCTCGGGCCGTTAGCATAACGCTAAGTAGCACAGCTACCGTTAAAAAACACTTTACTTAGCGTCTCCTCTGCTAATGTTTTCTACAGTATTCAAAGCTTCAGGACCAAGATGGAGGGATGGAGGTGTGCCTCGTGAAAACATCAACTCCAGGTAAGTTGACTGCAAAGCTGTTGTAACATTGAGTTAACCCGGGGTTTAATGGAAGAGACTATGGCACTGAGTTTACACGTCATAGCTGGATTAATCTGTCATTCAGTTCCTCCTAATTTAAAATAACATTTCAGATAACCACAATGACATTCCTCATAGGACAACATGATACCACTTTTTCCATTCATGTGTATTGTGCCTTGATTATATCTGCATTGTGATTCTTACTAGGAAAAACTCCCATTTCAGATATGTACAATCCACTTACTAGTCTAAATTTAAATTTTAAATATCCAAAATAAAAATAAAAACATCCCAGATATCCATAATGTAATGTTTAAATATCCAAAATAAAAAAAAAATCAGTTTTGTCTAGTAAAAATGTCCTTATGGATCCACAATGGGCATTACAATTAGAGAAGATGCAACTTTAGATATCCACAATTAGAATTATGACTAGCAACAATACAGCTGCAGAGATCCACAAAAGTATTCAGAGTTATATTAATTAAATTAAAGATATACTTTATTAATCCCTGACGGGAAATTCAGTTTTTGCACATGCATTAAATGGAGAGATGGCCCAGTGAGGGGGGCTGCCCATGGACAGGCGCAGAGAGCAGTTGGAGGTTCGGTGCCTTGCTCAAGGGCACCTCAGCAGTGCCCAGGAGGCAAACTGGCACCTCTCCAGCTACCAGTCCACGCTATATACTTGGTCCAGACGGGGACTTGAATCAGCGACCCAGTTCACGTCCCCGTCCGGACCAAATATGGAGTGTGGACTTATTATAGATATTTATTTATATTTATAAGTATGTCTGATATTGTTTTTCTGTTTTGTATATTTGAAATTAACATCATGACCAGTAACAACTAGACTGTAGATGTCTAATGTTGTAGTTTTCCCAGTAAGAATTCTGTTGCAAATATCCAGAATCTTCTATCTGGATACCGAAATACAGTTGTGGATATCAGAAATTAAGATGAATGACAAAAGTTACGTAAGTATGACATTGTGGATATCTAAAATGACACTTGTGGATCTAAGAATGTAATTGTGGATATCTGAAATGTTCTTTTTGACCAGGAATCTGAATTACAGATATCTGTAGTATATATCCAGTCTAGAGATTAAATGTTAAAATGGCCATTTTAAAGGACTTGAAGATATTATAAATTAGGTTTTGACTAGTGCAATCAAAGTTGTAGATAACTTGAAATGCAGATACTGATATCAACAATTTAAGTCCTGCTAGTGGCAAAGTAAAATTTATTGTAGATAAATGCAATTGTTCCAACATTACAGGTGTCACAAAAGTAATTCTAGATATCTTAAATCCAGTTCTTACTATTGAAATGTTACTCCAGATATCTAGAGTTGCATGTCAGCCATCTGAAATACAATTGTAACTTGTATAAATAATATTGGCACAAATAAAAAATTGGGATATTTACAGTTGCTTTCATTACTAGTCAGAATTTAATTTTAGTCATCAAAAAAGAGATTTCCACTATTCAAAATGTCTTTGTAGATGTCGTCAATGACGTACCTATGACAAGCCATAGGTTTTCTTTTTTAATTGTCTTTTTTAAGTGTTGAGACATAGATATATTGATTAGTTGATTCAACTATATTAATCATCAACACATCGCCAGCGTACGATTAGAGAATTCAACGGCATTGTCACCACTCGCTGACATTTTTATTATAAATGATCAATCAAGACATTTTACAGGTGAGTCAATAGTTAAATAATGGTATGTCACAACTGTGCTTCTTTGTTTTTGCATTCACTCAGGTTAACCAACCAGTCTGTGATTTGTTTCATCTCTGCAGTTTGACAGTTGTCATGTGACCTTGTCTCATTGTGTTTCTTTTCTGTCTCTGCATGATGAAGCAATTGAACGCTACATGAGGCAGTCAAAAATGGAGCTGAACAAGGTGGGATCAAAGTTTTGGGTTTCTATGAATATACTCTGCATCCACACATGACATAAAATACAATAGCCTGATTTAGGAAGCAGTTTGGTTAAATGCATGTTCTCAGTGAATTCAGGTATTGAATATATTTTCAGCTATTATAATCAGACACTTATCCTCTCCTCAGCGCCTGACAGATGTGAGTGACGAGTCAAGATGTGAGTATCCATAACCTAAAACACGAAAAGCAATTTACAGAGTTGTTTTTAAGTTGTATATTTATTAATTTGATTGCTCTGATATTTCTTCCCCTGCAGCCCAGGACATAACAACAGACTCTCAGGTAAATTTAGTGTTTATTTCAACAATTCTGTTTTCAATGTCTTGTACATCTCAAATTCATTATTGTTGTTTTTTTTCAACAGTTAAACTTCACGCTTCAATCCGGCAGAGCTGATGAAACTTGTGCTTCCAACCTGTCTGTGTCTGTGGAGGATGATGGTGAGGAAGCAATAGGCAAATGGTTTTGAGCTATTTCCAGAAATTGAAATGAAAAGGTGTCTAATTTAAGGTGACGTTTCTTCTCCCTTTTTGCGCCCTACAGTGACAGCTAGAAGTGACACGACTCACCTGACTGTGAGCTCGTCGGATGCGAGTCAGAGAACCATTTTTGAGGTGGAGGTCCAGCCTGAGGACCAAGATGAGGAGCTGGAAATGACTCTGAGAAGCCAAGGCAGCTCTTTGGTGGAGCTCTACCCCAGCATGATCAGTCGTATAGGGAGGGCCTGGCACCGGCAGCATGTCTCAGATGCAGCTGACTCGGTGCTGAGGAGGTACCGCAGATGGCGACAGCAGTCAAACAGAAGCAATCTCAGCAACACCTTCATCATCACACTGAAACACAACAGAAACCCGAAAAACACAATGCTGCTGAATGAAGGCAGCCCCGTCAGAAGGCAGTTCCTGGGGCCTGAGACCACCCCTCGGTCTCCGCTGCAGATGTTAAGTAATATGCAGGATTGGCAAATGCAGCAGCCGTCTCCTGGGAGGGGGAGAAGAGAGGAGCACCAGTCTGTCCTCGTGATGGACCTCTCTGGTCCCTCTGAGCCAAGAGAGAGTTCACTAAATGAGACCTTCACTGTGTCTGAAGTATCCCAGATGGGAGAGCAGCCCTCCACTTACACGCTCAGCCCTTCACGACCTTGCTATCCCACCGCAAAAGCATCCTTGGACCCTTCCCTCAGGTCTAAAAGGCTTTCTCTCACTGCACACTCCCCGCAGACCAATGGCTGCTTCACATATGCATCTGAAAGCACAGCTGCAAGAGAACGACCAGACATCTACAACTCCCCAGTCAGGCAGAGTCCCTTACAGGCAAGGACGATGACCAGCCTCAGCAGATCACCTCGTGCCTTTTCAAGAAGCCCAAAAGCACCCTCTTCCGAAAGCTTTTCCAGAGAGGCTACAAGGCCCAGATTAATCTCCACCCCTCCACAAAAGCCAGTTGTGCCAGAGAGGATGCTTTACGCTCAAGACTCCCACCTTTCCCTTTACACACAGCTTCGTTCTCCTCAGTCAGCCACACCAGCAGGAGGTTGTCACAGGCTCAGGCGTCACCTTTCCTTTGACTCCTCCCTGCCGTCCATCCGCATCTCCTACTCCCCAAAAAAGCTTGACGAGGACTTTCTGAGGCTCTACCACAAGTTTGTCTGCCAGAGCAAATCATCTTTCTTTAATGGGCATCCCTGCCGCCTCTGTGCCAGAAGCTCTGAGGCCAGCAGAGGCCCCTCTTCCTCAGCTCTGGCAGCTCTCGCCTTGTCGCCCCATCGCTCCCTCCTGAGAAAACGCCACAGGGAGTTGGACTGGCGGAGCCACCCCCAGTCCAAACGCTCCAGGGATGAGTACTGCACGTCCTCCCCAGGGTCTAAACGCCACGGGAGAGAGATGCTGAGGCGTTGTCTCTCTGCTTCTGAATATCAACATGATGGCCTCTCCTATAGCTCCATGAAATACAGCAACAACCAGCAGCGCTCAGCAGATGCACATCAGGAATCTTGGATGAGTCGGCACCGCCATGTGTCTGCGGCTGATTTCTCTGGCATGGGTGAGCCTCATCTATAAAACACTGTTACTCCCAAGTAAACACCCAGTCCTTTTAACTAGCCCGGTGTGGCTACACATTTTGATCAGCAATGGCTGGTTGGTCTTGTTGCCAAACAGTTCATTTTTATTAAGTTCTTTAGATGTATAGAACCAGGTTGTTGGCTACCCACCTGAGCTAATGTTAGTTAGCTGCTTCGATCACAAATCCAAATCTGAATGTTTTAACAGAGCTATTGGTTGAAGTTTTACGGTATGCTCCCTAAGTCTTTGTCATTTCTGCCTTTAAATAAAGCAATTTGTAAATGTTGAAATATTGTATCATACTGTAGATTCCTTTTCCAATCAATATGCTTCATTCAACAGGAAGTTCACTTGAGAGCAGAATGGCCAGTGGCTCCTCCCCCAGGTGATTATAATAAATCCCTATGTTCACTGTTTTTTTGTTTTTTTTTGGGCCTCTGAACAATCATTTGTTCTTATAATCTTCTTTTCTTCCCCGTGTGCAGAAAAAGGTGGTGATCAGGAAAACACCGGCCGCCCGCTGAAGAATGAAACATATCGTGATGTAAGAGAAGTCAGTGCAGCTTTTTAAACTTTCTGACACATATTGGTGAAAGTCTCATGGTAGTGTGTAAATTAATTAAAACCAAAAGCATTTTTAATGTGAGCTCAGGAAACTGTATCACTAAACTAAAACTGCTGATGTTAAATTTTTAGCTGTTCATTATGTGTCTTTGTTTTCCATCCAAGTTCAAGTTTGTTTGGATGTTTTAAATGTTTTACAAGTATCGTCCAAACCATCTGTTAGAATAACTGTGGTTTATACTCTTGTATGCTCTCTGAATCTTCTTGTATGATGCATCATTACCTAAGTTATTACAACCTCATGTTTATTCCTTGTTATATCTGTTCATTATTAAAATAAAAATGTCATTGTCAAAATGCAGTTTCTGAAAGAAAAAAACAAGCACTCGTTACCATTGCAGTAACTTTATCATTTATTTTTCATTATATTCATGTACAGTTGAAAGTCTAGAAAACAAAATATCCAGCAGGCAGACCCAAAACAAAACAGCATCATGGTTAATTTTAGGTAAAGATAGAAAAGTAAACACGACAGGAAAATAAGACATTTTAACTTTTTGGTCACGAGCCTTGTGCGCTTTTCTGACACGGCAAACTCTACCTAATGCTCCCGTTTTAAGGCTAGGAATGTGAAAACGTGAATCTTATTTAAAGACTCCTCAAAATACATTTACATGGTAACGTTTAAAAAAACAAAAAGCATCAGCATTGTGCAGTAAGACATGCACTTGGAATCACACCTTTGTGACATCAGGAAATAACTGACTACACATCACTGCTGCAAAGTGAGACTAACAACTGGAGGACTTTAACAGTGACATTTTTAGCTTAGAGCGATAGTTCCGATTTTTTGAAGTGGGGCTGTATGAGGTACTTATCATCAGTGTATTACGTACAGTAGATGTCGATCAGCACGCCTCGAGTTTGGAGAAGTAGACAAGAGTAGCCCACAGAAAGTACTGCTGTGGCTGGGCAAAACTTGTCAGTGCTCTTTTTCAAAGCCAGGTTCCATTGACAGAAACCACCATTTTAACTTGCTGAACTTGAGTTGCTGATCTACTGCTACCTCAATTAGTTCGTTTGTTTGTGCTATTGTGTGACTTTGGGGTTTTAAAGGGTCAGTTTGGATGCACTTCAGTGTCACAATAACCCAAATAAATGACCAATTGAAGCAGTCGCAGAGCAGCAACTCCCATGTTCAGTGAGGTAAAATTGCTGTTTTTGTCAATGGAGTCTGGTGGCTTTGAAGAGAGTGACATAACAGCTGTCTGATGGCAAGGTAAAGCTGTGAAAATATTCTAAATACAGCGCACACTTAAACCGATATTTATTTTTTTTTAGGTGGCTAAAATGTTTTTTAGCTGCCCCTGTGGTACTCATGCCTGCTTCTCCAAACTCAGGGCACGCGAAGTATCATTTGCTGTAGGTAGTACACTGACTGTGGATAAGTACCCCACACAAACCTACTTCCAAAACTCCAAACCCTTTAAGTGACAGAATCTAAGCAAGATAATAATTCTTTGTACAGAAAGCAGATGCTGTGTATCCAACACATCTCTTGGTGTCCCAGACAGCAGTATTCAAATGCCCAACCACTTCTTTTCCAGTCTACAGAGAATTTTTTTCTGTGTTTATCAGCTGTGGGAGCTTGCAGTGAGCCCACAGTGCTGCTGCTTCTGTAACGATGGTTGGTCATGGCGTTACCACTCCAGCTCCACTGGATATTTCCCAGTCAGACAGGCAGTGCAGTGGCCCACTCTCTTACTGGACTTGTTACTGGAGCTGATCACCTCGTCCTTCTGGAAGGAGGCGATGCCCTCCTGAACAGCTGATACCAGGCCCTCCACGGTCAGATACTGAACACTGGCAGCACCTAGGCAACAGTTCAAGTGTTAATTGAGGTTCACTGAGCTGACTATGAAGCTGGAAGATGGCACACTGACTTCATAATTTTATTGTGACATATGAAGTTTGTCAAAGAACTGTAGAGCTATTTTGAACCCTCAGTGAGATGAACTATTATAGTATTCACCAATGTATCCAGCAATGTCTTGAAACTCAGGCTTGTTGGCGATGAGCTCCTCTTTGGTTGGAATATTGATCCCCATGTAGCATGGGTATCTGATCGGTGGAGAGGCAACCCTGATATGAACCTGTTGAGAAAATACAGGTCAGAATCCATGTTGTGGAAAATTCTACTTTCTACTCCTTCTCAGTCATCATTTATGACCCAGTAGGAGTGTGTGGCAGTGGATTTTTCTGCAGAGACTCTGCCTGTATTTTCTTATTTAGTATCGAGGACTGACAATTGGTCAACCTGTAATATTTTTCCCCTGGGATTTGGTTGTGGAGGTGGTACAGACGGCAGGCTTGTGACTGAATTGGCAACCTATAAACATTTCGAAGGGTTTCTTTTTCCCTGGTGCTGCTCTAATTAATTTTGAATGTTTAATGTGATTGATCAATCATCACCTGCTGAGCTGAATCAGACGGATCCTGACACTTCCTCTCTCGTTAACAATAAAGTCACTAGATGATAGTTTGAACAGTGAGCTCACTCATTAAATATGCTGCCTTTATTTGGCATGTAGCAACAGATATTAAGCCTTATATTTTAAAAAAGTATAATAACTTTACTGCAGGTGATGCTGGGCATCTCTACTGTAAAACTCTGCAGGAATACCATATATTAGACAAAAGCAATATTAAAAAATGACTAAAAAAAGTACATGTAATTTTTTGCAGTTTTCTTTCTGCTCTCCCGTCCTATTTATCATCTCTAGACCCCTCAAAATTATCCTGCAACCCTTGGTGGGGGCCACAATTCCCACTATTGAAACACTGTCACCACATATACAAGAGCATGTGACAACAAACCTCAGTTGCACCAGCTTCCTTCAGCAGTCTTATAATGGGGGAGATGGTGTTGCCTCTGACGATGGAGTCATCAATCAGCACCACTCTTTTCCCAGCAAAGTTGTCCGTCAAAGCCCCAAACTTCTTGGCAACTCCCAGCTGCCTCAAGCGGGTGTTCGGCTGAATAAATGTTCTCCCGACATAGCGGTTCTTACACAGAACCTCTATATATGGCAGCCCAGACTGTGAGAGGAGGACAGGAAGAGGAAAGCTTGTGAGGACAGTGGTTCATCAGGAGGAGGGTGTATTACAGCATTTCTATACAGAGCTGGAGCAGACAGCTTGTAGACAGACCTGCTGAGCGTAGCCCAGGGCAGCAGGGGTCGCAGACTCTGGCACAGTGCTGACCACGTCTGCTTCTGTTGGCGCCTCGATAGCTAACTGCCGACCACAGCGCTGCCTGACAGTGTAGACCATCTGCCCTGAAGTACAGTGGAATAAAATACTGAACGTGCAACACTTTCACTTTGACACAGAAAGCCAAACACTTAAAGGGACAGTTCACCCCTGAATAAAAAAACCTGTAGTGCTATTCATCAAAATAGATTTTTTTTGTGGGAGTTGCTGAGTGTTGGAGATATCAGCCAGAGAGGGCAGACATCTCTACAGCTGATATCTCCATTACTCAGGTACTCACACAAACAATCCAGATTGATAAATAGCATGATTTGGGGTGAGCTGTCCCTTTAAGATCAGTGTGGTAGAAAGGATGGTTCATAATAAACATTCAAACCTTCAAAAATGGAGTCTGGTCTGGCGAAGTAAACATATTCAAATATGCAGAAGGCAGGGAGGTCTCCCTCAGGGCGAGGGACAACACTCAGAGACTTGACTCCGTGCTTGGATATCTGGACTATCTCTCCTGGTAACACCTCTCTGTAATACCTGAGAACCAGAAAGGACATGAATATGGTAATCAGCCACAACACTTCCATTATAATGCAGAAGATATATGTGGGGGGGAAAAAACTAACTTGGCACCGATGGACTGAAAGCTGCAGGACTCTGATGACACAACCCAACCCTCGGTGTCCTCCTCTTCGGCTGACCAAAGGTACAAAGACTGATGTTAATCATTCACCAGTTTACACATCTGACCTCTGGCGAAACACGGTCAGGCTTGAGCAATGATAAGCTCTCGTGAGTACTCGTAGTAATCAGCAGTAGAAGTCAGGCTTTTTTTTTTTTTTTCGAGGATAAACATTTGAATACCTGAACTGTGCAGTTTAGAGATGGGAACAAGCCGTCCGATGCAGAGGGGGCGATTTCCGTATGGGTCACGCACAGCATAGATAACATCTTTAAACATCACCAACAGCGAGTAGGATGTTGGGGTCTCGGTCATCAGATTCTTGATTCTAAAACACAAAATTACCACGACAAATAAAACAAAAACTAGTGTTAAAAGAGTGTAGAAGAAAAAAAAGGTTAATATTTACGAGGCATTAAGTCATAATCAGACCTGGCAACCCAATCTGGTGCATCCCGCTCCTCCATAGGTGGAGTCAGTGCCAGCAGTTGGGTGATGAGCTCGCTGTCTGAGCTGGTGGAGAGGCCCACACCGTGACGCATGACCTGCACAGCACATTTACAAGAACAAAGTTATTACACACAAAATCATAAATAGATGAATAGATGTTAAGCACACTGTATACAGAGGTCTGGTTTGTCAACAACATTTGCATCAGAGCACCCTGGACAGGCCATTGATATGCACATGGCTCACTCAGTGAAGTCAGGGGGCCATCTTCACCTTTTTCCGCAGGGCATGAGCATTAACAAGCTCTCCATTGTGTGCCACGGCAATCCTGCCATGCAGTGTATCCACAACAAAGGGCTGGCAGTTCTGAAGCTCTGAAATCCCAGTAGTTGAATAGCGTGTGTGACAAATGCCGAGGTTACCATAGCGCAGTTTCAGAAGAGCCTCGGGTGGGAAAGCTGTGCTCACTAATCCCATTCCCTAAAAACAAAACATGGCAAAAGAGAACTCAGTGAGAGATGTCTTCAGTTCCACAATCTGCAGAAATGATAGTAAAGTAAACAGTAATGTGCAGCTGTCATGTTGTAGAGTGGAAAACCAGGTCCCTATCTGAGTGTGATAAAGCTTTACAACAACCAGCACAGCCACAAACAAACATAGTAATGAGGTCAATGTAATTGTGTGTTTTTGTGTACGTGGAAATGACAACTTTATCATGGTGTTCCTATTCAACCCAGTAATGTAGCAGCAAACAACTTCTTGCTATGTAAAGATATATTGGAGTAAAGTGGAGCAGAGAATTAAGTCACACTTCCTTTGTGTGTGTTGTAATCTGATCTTATCTGTTTTTTGCTGTGATAAACCGGCAACACATGCAAGTCTCTGCGTGTGTATCCCACTGGCTAGCAACTCGCCACAGCCCTGCACTGCACTTACACAGCGGTCACCACTGATAATGCTGCCCCGACCCATGTTGGCGGGGTGGCGTCACTGCGGACACATAACGCCCACCCTTTGCCCCCCCCCCCCCCCAAACTAGCAGTGTTAGCATCCAGCTGCTAACTGCTAGCTCAGCCACCTCCATGTTGAGAGCTGTGTGCAGGCAATCATAGAGTGTGTTTACATGGACATGTATGACCTATTTATGAGTCTTATCTCTGTTATGATATGGTGCTGACATGCTCAGACACAGACAGGATATTCTAAAAGCCCAAACACAAACAGTTTAGTCATGTCCAGTGTTGGAAGTGTAACACGTTAATGTAAGTCCACAGATTTTCGCAGTAACTACACATGTAACTAATTACTTTTTCAAATAAATAACAGTTACTGAAATTTCAATGGGCTCGTCATTCTAGCGGACAATTTACCAATTTTTTTCCCCTGTTATGATCTCATCCACAGCGTTGTGCGGCTCAGGTGAGCAGCGTTCAGTCTCTCCGTCTTGCGCGTGTACATTTGGGAGACTGAGAACATGGAACGTTGACTATTGCACGCCATGTTTATGCAAGTTGTTGTATGTTCTCCCTGTGTCAGCGTGGGTTTCCTCCAGGTGCTCCAGCTTCCTCCCACAGTCCAAAGACATGCAGGTTAACTGGTAACTCTAAATTGTCCGTAGGTGTGAATGTGAGTGTGAATGGTTGTCTGTCTCTATGTGTCAGCCCTGTGATAGTCTGGTGACCTGTCCTGGGTGAACCCTGCCTCTCACCCAGTGTCAGCTGGGATAGGCTCCAGCCCCCCCACGACCCCTAACAGGATAAGTGGTTACGGAAAATGAATGATCTGGAAATACAGACATATATTCCTCCTTGAGAGCAAGGACAAAATATACTTACAGTGTTGAGTTGTGTTTGTGTACAGGATTTGAATTTCTGGTCATGTTTAAGGATAAACCTCAGTGTGTTTATGTTTTTGTGTAGAACTTCTATCACTTTTATTTTATTAGGCCTGTTTTGATAAGAAATTACTGTCAAATGTCTGGGATACAGTTGCTGTTTCATATGACTCACTTGACTTGCCAAGAGTCCTGAATTCCTGTCTCAGCCACATTAAACAGGCCTTTAACATTACATGTTTTATTGTTCCACTGACAGTACTTTTCATCGGTGATAATGGCAACAATCACAGATAAAAATATGACAACTGGCATGTCCCACTTGTGCCACAGCAACATTAAAATAATAAAGCTATGTGTTCATTGATAAAAGAATTGAAGCAGATATTTATATAATGCTAAAGCTACTTTTTCTAGCAACAAACTACTTTTTTATGCAGCACTTGGTACAGTAATTCAGTTGCTTTTGAGGCAAGTAACTGATTACTAAGTGTCAGTAACAGATCTGCTCTGCCTGTCATGTCGAGCTTCTTTAATGAAAAGCAGCTAAAAAGTTTCCTGTATTGAGTATTGTGAGTTATATAGTCTAACTGTACAAGTGGCTTCTACCATTGTTACCTTGTGGGTTGTGTATGTAGGCGGACTGGCTCCATTACTTGTGACAATCCCGGCACTTTCCTGACCCCTGAGAAGACACACACAATCACATGTAAATCACAACAGTGTAAATTTATCAGTGGAAAGTGAGTTTAATAACGAATGATCTTTCAGTGTCTTTGCTGCAAGACTAAACATGAATAAACTTGTTTGATTCTCAGAGCTGGGTATGAGCCTTGAGGGAAACCAAACTGGTTTGTTTCTGGCAAAGTGAATCAGGAATGAGGAGGAGAAAATGAAAAAAAAAAACAGAAGAGTCTGCTTCTCGGCTGTGGAGCTGCCATTTACGGAGAGTCGCCTTGCTGCAGCTTCAGCCTATATACCAAGCTGCTTCTCAGATTACAGTTGGTCCCGCCCCCTCGGCACACAGCTTAAGCCAGTGGTGAGGCTGCTTTTCAGCATGGAGGCGTTGCTTTCAGGCTTAACCGCCTGGTTGCCTAGGGAACCGGGCAGCAGAGACAGACGGATTGGGGAAAAGAAAGCGTTTCCAGGTCAGCTCAAACATGGAGAGAGGAGCAGAGAGACAAAGAGGAGGTGATAGGGAGGTGGCAGAGGAAAAAGGCTCGGTGGAGAGGCAGTGGGGGGAGGCAGAGGTGCTGGCTCTCATGTCAGTGTGGGACGAGGTGGGAGCTCAGCACGTAGCTGAGAGCAGAACCACATTCGAGTTGATTTCAGAGCGTCTGAGGAGGCTCAGTGTTGTGCGCAGCTGGTGGGAGTGTCAGGCCAAGTGCAGAAGCCTGGGACTTCAGAGCAGGAAGCCTGACGCAGCAGCAGGCACTTCAGCAAACTACAGCCCAGGAGTGGATGGAAGGCCAGTGGAGAGCTGGGAGGAAGAGGTGGAAGATGTGGGTAATCAAAGAGGAGTCTACCCTTCCTCAGTCACTATCCCAATGCAGGAAGGTAAATGTAGGTTCAACCCCAACTGTTGCGCTGACGATCACGACATATGACAACACTCAACACGTTTTAAACAACTGACAGATCAGATAAACGAGCATGTCAGTCAAACTAGTTTAACTTCAACTCAACTCCAACTTACTTTTTAAAAAACTGAGTCAAAGATAAAAGTGTGTGCATGTGTGTGCAGGTATCAAGAGTCTCATCCATCGGGCTCTCCCTTACACTGCGAGTGTGGCTGAGGAGGGGGGCCGCCACTGGACGGACGACGAGGTGCGGGCACTGTTGTGCGTCTGGGCTGACCGGCGCATTCGAGAGCGCTTGAAGTGCACACTACGCAACAAATCAATCTTCCAGGAGATGGCCCGTCAGATGCAGAGAAACTTTGGGGTGGTGCGCAACTGGAAACAGTGTCGGACTAAATACAAGAACTTGAAATACGATTACAAGACTGCTAAAAGCGCACACGCTGTTGGAGGCAGCGCCGCAGGAGGCCCGGGGAAGTACATGAAGTTCTTCGATGAGGTGGAAGCCATCCTGCTGGACCGGGGACTGGAAAATGGGACCATGGAGATGCAGAAGAGGTTGTATGATGGAGAAACGGGAGCAGGGAGGCTGCAGACAACGGCCTCAGAAAATGAGGTTGTCATTGAAATTGATGATGGTATGTTTTCTGTCTGTAGTGCATACATTAGTTTTGTATTCAAGGCCAACAGAGCAGTCAAATGTTCTTCTCCTTTTTTTATTTCCAGATGACAACAGTGATGATTATGACATGGACGGAGACGTGGAAGCAAAATGGAGAGCAACAGGTATGCAACATAAATAAACACAACACAACAAACAACATACAACAGTATGTGTTATCTTTTCTTTCCCTAATCTGTTTCTGTTCACTCCAGACGCCCATCTGACACTCACAGATCCATCCAGCTCTGACCAGTTCCACGTGGTCACGGTGTCGGACACAGGCCGAAACTGGAGCGACCAGGAGGTGCGAGCGCTCATCCAAGTCTGGTCGGACGAGCGTGTGTGCAGGCAGCTGGAGAGCTCAACTAGAAAGAGAGACATCTTTGTCCAGATCTCCAACAGGTTGATGCAGCAGGGCATTGAACGCGACTGGAAGCAGTGCCACACTAAGTACAAAAACCTCAAGTACCTTTACCGTTCCCTTCAAAGAGGAAAGAGCGACGAAGCCGACCCCAGGCGCCTTATGAGGTTCTATGACGAGGTGGATGCCATTATGAATCGCAAAACAAACGGCTCGTCACATGACACAGGAGCTGCAGATCAACAAGCAGATTCAAGCAGACTTGAGGTGTTGGAGGGCTGTGAGGAGAACGAACGCGTAGATGTCTATTTGAAAAAGACGAGCACAGTGACCACAGGGGCGGGAGCAGCCGAGGACAAAACCTGTAGTTCTGATTCTGTCTCGTCTATGTGCCTTGATGGGACAGCAAGCACTGAAGAGCTGAGGCTGCATGGAGACCAACAGCACACATTAATGAGTGAGCCAAACACCATTATTTATTTATGTGTAGTGAACAGGTGTTTGATGAACACACGTAGCTTTCTACTGTCGATGACCACAATCCATTCATGAAATCTACATAAGCAGATTCAAAAACAAAGCTTTTTTTGGACTTTACATCTCTTGTGTTTTCAGAAGTTCTGTCATCAAGTCGCAAAATCTAAATATTAAATCACTTAAATCTAATTTATGATCTCCAAAACTTTTATATGGTTTTATAATTACTACTTTTTCTGCATAAGAGTAATTCAAGAGTAGAATATTATTGTTAAAGGTGTTTTCATATCAGATACCACTGACTCGTACGATGCTTGACTATGATTACCCCCCTCAACTTTCACATTTGTAACACTGTTGCCCTGGGCGCCATCATCAGCAGGAACTGTCAGAGCAGTGAGGCGAAGCTCTGCTCCCGACAGGGGATGAGTCGCTGCTGTCGGGAGCAATCTCTCCGCCTCCCGCCGGTGCTCTGACTACAGGTCGAAGGCAGCAGTGACGCTGAATCTGGGTCTGTCCATGGTCGACTGCGCTGCACTGTTAAATTGAGACTGTTTCATAACCTCCTTGCGTTAAGCAGTATGCTTCCGTGTTTTGGTACAGTTGACGTTGAACCAAGTAGACTAAGGCATGCATCGGCGTACGATGCCTGGATATGGTACGCAGTGTTAACACTAACCAAATGAACTGCACTCTGGGGTCAAGTGTACTCAGAACCAGGCCCCGGTCACTCATGTGAAAGCCTCCTTAAATGCATGTACTGGAAGAGGAGAGGTCGATCTAATAATGTGGACAAATAGAGACAAAACTATCCCAATGGCCTGATTAGCAATTGTGATTTTTAATAGTTTGTAATTCAGGCAAACTGACCCTTCAAAAACTTCATTTAAAAGGTATGCTATGCAGGATTGTTGGTTACTGTTTGCAAACATGGTTGCCAGCGTAGCCTGCTGTTTACGGTCTGGCACCTGGTTGCTTCATTTTCACGGGGTTACACGGCCATAAATGTCCAAAGCACAGAAAATAAGAAGAGAATAAGAAAATACAAGCAAAGGGCAGAGTCTCAGCAGAAAAATACGACGCCACACACACATCTAGTGGTAGAAGTGATTGTGTATCTTTAAGAAAATTCTTGAAATAAATAGGACGTTAACAACCTTTTCCAAAAAGCTAGAATAAAAACACTGCATTTTTCCCGTTAAAGAACGGCCTGTTGTGTTTTAACTGCTGCTGCTGTTTGCAGGTGCCTCTGAAGCTCGGGTAAAGAGAGAGGAAGTCTCTTCAGCAAACAGAAGGATGAAGAGGAAAGCTGTGGATCAAGGTTTGAAATGCGTCTTCGTCTGTAATCACTTAGTGCGTGTCGCATCATGTCCACTATTGACTGAAGCCTTTGTAATTGCTGACTCAGTCCCATGATGTGCCACAGAGCCTCATGATCATATTATGGATAAGGGCATGGTTGTAACTACTAACAAGAGGCACAACTCATGCTGGTGTCTGCTGTCAGACCAAGAGAACAAGAAACTCTGCTCATGCATGATGATTTAAAATGTTGGATTAGTGTTGCTTTTTATATATAACAGCTTTCAGATGATGCCAGGATAATAATCTAATTTTAAAGCCACTTTTGTTCCCTTTTCAGACCCCACAGTCCAGACACCAGTTAAAAAGCTGGACACTGGCTCTGATAAGGTGGAGGCCCAGTGTAAAGAGGAGCAGGATCCCATCCCGATAATGAAGATCAATTCAGTCTGTTCAATCGCCTCACCCGACCCATCCCCAGAGAGAGAGGTAATACCTACTAATCCCATGTGATAAAACATTGTGCAATCAAGGTGAACTGAAGAAATAACAGGGCGTAAGAGTCCAGAGGAGACATGATGCTGCTGTGCTGGAAGAAACTTTGTAATCTCACAGATTACACAGATTATTCCTGCCTAGTCAATAAATCAATTAGTTTAGTGACAGAAAATCAATCAACTATTTCAATAACGGTCACTTTTCAAGCAAAAAAAGTCACAATTTGATGCAATTAAACAAGCAATTGGAATATTTGTTACTGGGCTATTGTTGGGGTTAATGCTGCAGCACATTAATCAATAATTAAAGGAGCAGTGTGTAAGATTTAGGGGGATTCAGTGGCAGGAGGTTTTTACAGGGAGTCAAATTATCTGCAGAGGTCTCTTCCTCCTGGAAATAACATATTAGAATTCTTAATTTAGGTGGTGTCCCCCTTTAATTTGGAGGAACTGTAATGCATTATTACTTTTTGGTATTTGTTGTTGTTGTTGCTCATAAAACCCTCTTTTCTTAACTGTTAGTGTTCCCCAGTTCTCCTGGGCTGTGGGTAATAAGCAGGCTACAACACTTGTCTCCTCCTCTTCGTTTAATTTTCTGCAAGACAGTACTACACATCCCAACTTAGGGGTACAGCAACTTCTCTTCACTGTAAAGCCCAAAGCACTCTCTCTCACGTATCACTCATACCTGTCCCCACAAAACCAGCACAGGTAGGAACCAATTAGCTGATAACCAAGGGAACATAATGACTCCACTTAAACACTGAGCACGAAAATACAAATGAAATATACAAAGTCCTATACGTGACAACGAAATAATAATTTACCAGTAGCTCAATATTGCAGAATCTGTTAGTGCTGAAATATAAATAATGTACCCATTTATAAATAACGCAGTAACGTATCCCTCTGAAACCTGGAGTTTGTGTGCTGCTTTCAGATGCACCTTTGAACCCTGAGCAAATTGGTTTCTTTCGAAAACAAGGGGGAAAAGGCACTAAGCAATTTGGTAAGAAATGTCCTATGAATTGCAGAAAAAAAATAGACATTGAGACAAAAAAAAATGGGAGAAAAGACAAAAAGCTAGGGAAAATATATATTTATAATTACTATAATTTTTACAGTTTAAAATTATGTCACAAAATTATTATTTTTCAGCACTCTTCAGGTGTTTTGTTTATTTTTTAACTTTCTTTTTTTTTTTTTTTTTTACTAATTTTCTTGTATTTAACTTTCTCTTTTTACTCATTTCTTTTTCAATTTTTTTGGTTAATTTCTTCTTTCATTGTTCATTGCCTTCTTCTCATGTTTTTTTTTATTATTTTTTTTTTTTATAAATAATAAGATATTGGAAAAATGTGCACCAAACTGTATTTGTAATTATCAGAAATATGTTTTTAAAATTATGTTACAAATTTGTTATTATTTTTAAGCATTTTTCAGGTGTCATTTTTATTATTTATTTACTAATTTTCAGGTTATTTTTTGTAACAATTTTTTTCGGCCATTTCTTCCTAAGTTGCTCATTGCCTCCTTCCCAAAGAAATCAAGTCACTTTGCTCATGTTTCACAGGGTTAAAAAAAGAACCCCAAATTATAACGTGTGCAGTAATTATGGTCACAGAAGGACTCTGTAGCTGCAGACTAATTGTTGTCACATTTTTGTTCTCAGCAGTGTCACAGCAAAACAATGCTGCTTCCAGTCAGATTGGACTGAACAGTCCTGCAGATACTTGAGACAAAACATGCAAAACTTTGACTTTTTTTTTTTTTTTTTTTTTTTAGTGTTAAGTTAAATTTCAAACAAAATAAAAACTTGTTTTTAGCCCACTTTAGGAGAACTCTTTGGGCTTGATATCTGCACAGTAGCTTTTGGTTGCACGGTTGGTGCCGGACACCCCATGACAGTTAAAAGAAGACACACACACGCACACGCACACACACCTTTCTGTAAACTCACCTGTGCTGTAACGCCACCAGCCCCAGGGTCAAGACCTGAGCCACCTCCAGCTGTGTGGGCCACTCTCCGGCCGCCACACACCCGAACACCCCGCACTCCTCCCCGATACCGGACTCCTCAAACTCCATCCGGCCTCTGTGCGCCTCAGTCCTCAGTTAACCTGGGCGGTCTCGTGCGCTCTGATAGTATTGACCGAGCACGTGCAGCGAGCGTTGACGATAACGTACAGCGTGGCTCGTTAAAACAACACAAACTCAGCTGGCATTGTTGAAGCGGCCGTGAAATAACGACTCCGGGACAAAACTCAGTGACACGTGAAAAGAAAAGCGGCTGTAGGCGAGGAGAGAGGCCGCTGCTGCTGTTATCATACATTAAAAATCAAACATATTGAAGTGACGAAACACACGTGGTATGTTTCGATAAGGAGGCTAATCTGAATCTGATTAATCGATCAGCTCGAGCGGCCGCTTGTTTTCTCTTGATGAAGTTTCCTGATAAATCAATCTTCTCGTCAGAGGGAAAACGGGGCCAGTTTTGTGGATAAACTCCAAAAAAAGTTCTTCTTGCAAATATTTGGAGCTGGGGCATCTTCCCCTCACGTGGTGACTAATGCGCTGCTCTGATTGGCTGTCAGAACGAGCGGGGGGATGTGATTGGTTGTCAGAGCACGTAAGACAGAGTCCACTTCCCTCTTGTGCTGCCTGCACGCCTCCTGCTGCCTCTTCATCCTGCGACTTTCTAACAGTTGCGTGTCACTTTTTCACTTCTTGTTTCAGGACTGTCGGTTGGTAAAGAACCCCAACATGGCCTCCACACCAGGTACGGCACAAATATTAATGCCTATCTCAGAATATATGATAAACGTGCAGGGTTTTAATGTGCGTACTTTCCCTGTTTTGTGTGTGTGCGCATGTATTCTCTAGAGTTGAACATCGGCCAGAAGCTGAATGAGGGAAAGACAAAGCAGATTTTCGAGATCGTGGACCAGCCCGGACTGGTTCTGGTCCAGTCTAAAGACCAGATCACAGCTGGGAATGCGGTGAGGAAAGACCAGATGGAGGGAAAGGCTGCCATCGCCAACAAAACGACGAGCTGCATATTCAAGCTGCTTCAGGAATCTGGTGAGGACCCAGTCAAGTTATTATAGATCCATTCAAAGGTGCCAGCCAGGTAATGTGTGCAGCAGTTGTGTCATAACGTTGCAGCCCTGAGGCAACTTTCCCACATGCTGAAAAAGTCAGAGGAGTCTCATTATTATATGATTTAGGGATTTGATTTTATAAGCACTCCCTCACACACAACTTTTTCTCCCCTTTATAACTTAATATCACTGGATTTATATGCAGCCAAACTGTATTCAGAACGACACATAACCTTTGACCTATTTACCTTTTCTCATACCCTTGGTAGTTACCTTAAAATTTACCTGTAAAATCCTAGTCCCAATTAAACACCCAGTCCCTTTACTGGCCCAATGTGGCTCCACATTTTGACAAATAATCCCATCTCAATTACACACCCGATCTGTTTGCCAAGTAGTTTATTATATAGAAGTTCTCTGGATGTATAAACCAGAGTGTTGGCTACCAACTTGAGTTAGCTGTTTGGATCACACAAATCAAATACAAAAGTTTAAACTTGTATGGACGTGCTACACACGACACCAGCTTGATTAGTTTAAGTTCATTTTCCTGAAGCCATGAGCACCAGCCTAATTTGAAGTAATACAAGTAATATTCACACTGGTTCAAATAAACAATTTGATCGTATATCACATCTTTGCTGAGCAACAGGTTTGTGTAAAAAGGATTCAAGGCCTGTTCCTAATATAAGACCATTGTGTTCAGTGATTTAAGCAAGTAATAGCCCAGGTTAGTAATTAAAGTTTAACGGTACATTCATTAAATCTCAGAAAATAGTTTTAAAAAGCCATTTAAAATTCTTTAAATCCCAAACTGACACATTCAAATGGTTTGTTTTTGTCTGACAAACCCTCAAAAACCAAAAGAAATTTGGTTTATTATCTTTAAAGGCCAAAGGTGACTAGCAAATACTCATATTTTTTTTAACTGGAAGTAAAGTATTCTTTTTCATTTCTGCTCTAAACTTGCTGAAACACTTGATTTCTGAAAATTGTTGGCATTCATTTCCTGTTAATTTACCGGTTGTTTCAGCTCTACTGGGAACACATGATCCTTTTATGACAGATTTCAGTAACATGATTTGATTTTTATTTATTTGAGTGTCCTACCATGGATTGTGCCCAGCTTACAAGACACTAGGCAACAACTGGGATGGTCACATGACCAGTCATGACATACAGTTCCACAAATTCAAAAGGAAAACATGTAGAAGCGCTAAATTTATATTACAAAAGGTCTTATTACGATGGATACATTATTCTCCTCCATGAATTATCTATAAATCTTTCTAAAGCAAAAATATCCTCAGTAAAAAGCTAGGGCTGCAACGATTAGTCGACTAATCGATGACTAATCAACTATTATAATAATGTGACTATTTTAGTAGTCGACTAATCAGTTTGAGTCATTTTTCATAGAAAAGTTCTATAAAAGTACCCAAAATACTCTTATTGCAGCTTCTTCTGTTCAAATATTGGCAGCTTTACACACTCTCCCATGATGGTGAACTAAAACCCTTTGGCGTGAGTACGAAACAAGACTTTAGATGACATCATTTTGGGGTTTGGGAGAGACAGACCGACATTTTTCAACATTTTAACACATTTTTTCGATAACAACAAAACAGCAGCTGCACACTCAAACACTGTGCATATATCAGTTTAATGCAAGCTTTCGGTCATTGTGACCTTCTTCAGGCATACAAGACAAGTGAATGCAGCTGTACATAAGGGTTCAGGCAGTAACATCACTTGATTGCAAAATGCCAGACACCTGTGTCAAACATGGCAAGGCTAGAAAAGCATCATCAACACATTTTTCGATAAAATGATCAGTTGACTAATCGAAGAAATAATCGACAGATTAGTCGACATTGAAAATAATCGTTAGTTACAGCCCTATAAAGAGCCAACACAACGTTACCTTCAGATAACTAAAACAAATCGGCGTTCCTCAACTAAATTGTCAAACAAATGATTTCTCAGGTCACTGTACTCTGGGCAATAGAACACACAGTGAAACAGCAACCACAAAATAAAAGTCAAAAGGGAATACCTTCATACAATCAAGGCAAGCTACCTGTTGGTAACTGAGCACATTTTCCCTTTCTGTAAATTTAATCTGACATAAGGTTCAGTAAAAACTTTTTTATAAGGCTTGTAGTCATTTTGGGTGGGACACAGAGGACATATCCCCCTCAATATTTAGAATATGTGCATTTGTCTCCCACACTAAAACATAGAAACAAGCAGACACATTTTTTTTTTTAAAATTTTTTAATAATATTAAAGACATTGACACCATCAATTGATGCAGGAAAGGCACAGATTGGTGCATAAAGATTCTTTTTATGTCTTTTTTTGAAGCATACATGATCCAACAAATGCTTTTGACTGAACGCATGCATCACATGCAGAACCGACAGAGCCACATGGTAGTGATGGCATGTGTACGGGGGGCATGGTGTGTGCATGTTCGTGACATTAGGTCCCAGAAATCCCAGATTCTCCCAAATGACTCTCCATCTTGCTTTCATTTAAAAGTAATTGGCTAAGTGTAACCCGAATGCCACTCATGAGTGTGGTGATGGCTGTCTTGTGACTTGAAACTTTATAGTACATAATTCAACAGAACGTGACCGACCACATCCTGCTCATTCAGTGTTCATTTCAGGGGCATGACAGAACGTGAAAATCTTTAAAGCACTTGTGTGTTGCAACATCTGTCTGTGATCCAAATGAACCCTCAGTGTTGAAATTAAAACATACTGAGGTTTAGGTGTGACTTAACTTTGTTCACAGCTCTTGAACCAATCGTGGTTTAGCTTTTGGTGCCTTAACGTGGGACTATGTAATAGTTTTAGGCTGATTTTAATGCCCCCTCTTTCTTCCAGGCATTAAGACTGCCTTTGTGAAGCAGCACTCGGACACAGCGTTCATCGCAGCCCACTGTGAGATGATTCCCATCGAGTGGGTTTGTCGCAGAGTCGCAACTGGATCATTCCTCAAGAGGAATCCAGGAGTCAAAGAAGGCTACCGCTTCTCCCCTCTGAAGATGGAGATGTTCTTCAAAGTGAGTCACATTCACAAAGAGCTCTTAACTTAGCCTCAACATTTTTAGTGTTAGCTTAGGAGTGATCTAGGAAAGTTCTCAGAGCTGAGCAAGGTAGAGACAGAAACTTTTGCTTCAGTGAGGAGGTGAGTTGACCCCGTTGCTTAGCATGACACATTCTTTTGTTAACAGATGTGATTGGTCGTCACAGACACACCCCTTTGTGAGCCTGCAGGCTGGAAATGAAATGCTGACTGTGAGAATGTTGTCATTGTTAGTGTGACCACTCTGCTGAGCTCAGTTTACCAAATATCTTAGTATTATGATCATTTTATTTATGGCATTGTAGTGTCAGGTGGGAAATGTGTGTGTATCCTTAATGACAGCAACCACACACATTAACCCTGCACCATCTAATCTGTAGCGTTTCATTTACTCACTGTCATCCAGCGTCTGGAGAATATTTCTCTGACCTCTTTGTGTTTCCACCATTTTCTCCTCTGATTAGTCCTCCTCCCAGCTCCTAATAGTCCTCTACCTTAGGAGCTCTTTTAAGGGTTAAGATGCTCTGTGAATAACTTATCTGTATAACAACCTAGTCTTAAATTTAAGGGAAATTCTAAGAAAGCCTCGCAATTCACTCAAAGTGTCAAAATCGCATCAATCTTAATGTAATGTGTTGCTCTCTGCTGCAGGATGATGCCAACAACGACCCCCAGTGGTCAGAGGAGCAGCTGCTGG
Organism: Epinephelus fuscoguttatus; assembly: GCF_011397635.1. Lineage (NCBI taxonomy): Eukaryota > Metazoa > Chordata > Actinopteri > Perciformes > Serranidae > Epinephelus > Epinephelus fuscoguttatus. The sequence goes on from NC_064761.1 coordinate 41,053,070, forward strand.
CAGCCAAATTCACTCTGGCCGGACTCACCATCGGTCAGTGCGAGGTGGACATCATGAATCGCAGCACTGTGGCCATCTTTGAGATTCTGGAGAAGGCCTGGGCCACTCAGAACTGCACGCTGGTGGATATGAAGGTAAACTGTGCAGCAGCACCCTCTGCTGGTTAATCTGACATCCAAGTGTGAACACTTTTTGTAGCTGCTTCACAATTTAGGATCATCTTCCTCGCTTATAGATCGAGTTTGGCGTGAACGTGAAGACTCAAGAGATCGTCCTCGCCGATGTGATCGACAACGACTCGTGGAGGCTGTGGCCGGCTGGAGATCGAAGCCAGCAGAAAGATAAGCAGGTCAGGACTTGTCTCGGGTTCAGCTATTTTATTTTGATGCTTTAAGAATTAAGATAAAAGCTGAAATAACTTGTCTTCATCTCTTTGTAGGTGTACAGAGACCTGAAAGAAGTTACTCCTGAGGCGATGCAGATGGTGAAGAGGAACTTTGAGTGGGTCTCTGAAAGGGTCAAGGTACACTTAACCTATTGTCTCAATCTACTCTTTGTTCTTAATCAACATGTTGTAACAGACTCACAAAGTTCATTACAAACTATTATCTGAGCTTTGTTGCTCTCCAGTTGTGTCATTTTCAGTTTTTAAATATCAAAGACCCTTTTTTTTTTTCCTTTTTTCTTTTTTTGAGCAGTTTCGTGTAGGAGCTATTTTCTTTCTACCAAACTACACCTGCCAACTGTATCACAGCGCAGAAGGAAGAGTGCATCTACTCATAGATGAGAGACTTGTGCTCATGCTCGTGACAGTGTGAGATGTAAACATAAATAGCATCCTACTCGGCTTAGCTGTAACCTAGCTCAGTGGTGCTAGGTGAGCTAGTAGGAGATATCTGCTTCATTCTGTGTGGTGACACAAAAAGTTGAATCCAGGAGCAATTAAATGCATTTTTTCATGTTTTACTGCTACGACTTTATTTGGTCTGGTATGGCTAATGATAGCTCAATATTGCTACGTAACCAACAGGGTTAACATATATTATTATTATCCAGTGTTTTTCACATGTGGCCACTGCTCAGCTAATGGTGCAGAGTCTCGCTTTAACCCTTTTGAAAGCTGCAGCAACATCACTTTTCTTGTGCTTCATGTGCCTTTCACAAGTATTTAAACCTTTGAAACTTGAGCTAATTGGTGTGGTTTCTTTCAAAACGGGGAAAAGGGCAATTTCATAAGAAATGAATTGCAAAAAAATAGTGAACATTGAAAATTAATTTCTAAAAAATGGGTGAAAAGAAAAAAACTTTGGAAAATATATTTATAATTACAACTTCTACATTTTAAAATTTCTTTTTTTTTTTAAATTATGTCACAAAAGTATTTTTCAGCACTTCTTTCTTTTTACTAATTTTCTTGTTTTTAATTTTTTTTTTTTTTTTAACTAATTTCTTTTTCTTTTCTTTTTTTTGGGGGGGTCATTTCCTCTTTCGTTGTTCGCTGCCTTCCTCCCACATTTTAAAAAGAAATAAAGCCAATTTGCTCAGGTTTCAAAGAGTTAAGTAAGCATATAAACTTGGACTTGCATGGAGCTAATGAGTGCTGTGTTGTGTCTCCAGCTGCTTCTGGAGCCCCAGGGCAGCGGCAGGGTGGTGGTTTTGATGGGCTCCACCTCAGACATGGCCCACTGTGAGAAAATCAAGAAGGCCTGCACCTCCTACGGGATCCCCTGCATCCTGAGAGTCACCTCTGCACACAAAGGTCCAGATGAGACACTCCGCATCAAAGCAGAATATGAAGGTGTGTATTTATATTTAATGCTCCCCTCCTAAAGGAGAGAGGATTTAGTTATCAAGTGTGTCATGATATCTGTATGGTTTTCCTCAGGTGACGGCGTACCCACCGTGTTTGTGGCCGTAGCTGGCAGAAGCAACGGCCTTGGTCCTGTGATGTCTGGGAACACGGCGTATCCCGTCATCAACTGCCCACCTCTCACTCCTGACTGGGGTGCACAAGATGTCTGGTCATCCCTGCGTATGCCGAGCGGTAAGCACAGCACTTCCTCTAAATCGTTAGTCCACATGTGACTTTATTCATCAGAGTAACCGCTCCTTCATCGCTGACTTCTCCTGCAGGCCTCGGCTGCTCCACCATCCTCTCCCCTGAGGCTGCTGCTCAGTTTGCCGCGCAGATCTTCGGGCTGACCGACCACCTGGTGTGGTGCAAACTGAGGGCCTCCATGCTCAACACCTGGGCGTCTCTCAAACTGGCTGACAAGAAGTTACAGGCCTGCAGCCTCTGAAGTGGCTCAAGACCCCTTTGAGCCCAATGTTCTCTTTCAGGGCTCCGCTGTCTGTCAGTGTTTTTGTTTACCATGAAACCCATGAACTGTACGTTACATGTTCGTGTACTTTCCTTACGCACATAAATCATTCCATTAAAGAAGATCACTCAAAGCTTCTTAATTAAAGGCTTCTGTGGTTATTTAATCCCATTATAGCCCATATTCACAGGAGACATTCTGACGTCTCATAGCAGGAGAGGCACAGTAACTTTCAGTTTCAGGGTCCTGAGAGTGTGCATGCTGGCTCATGGCACAGCTTAGTGGGACACCTTAATGGCATTTAGCCATCATTAATAAAACACTAGTCCATACCCATTGAGTGCACAGTGGCCCACGTACAGTTTCACATGGTGTGTGTTTGGGATACAGGTCATAGGACATTGCAGATTAAATAGTCAACTGAACCCATTAAGAAGAGCAATGTATTCAGACAGAGTGTTTGTGAATTTGATAGTACGATTGCTTTATTGAAAGTACAGTAGTACCATTGCCAATAGTGGGATAGTTAGTGGGCTAAAACTGTACATTAGTAGTTGAGGTGGCATGTTGAAAGGCAGATAGTTAAAGTCATTGCCTTATAGAAGCTCAGTTTTAGTAAGTTTTCCAACTTTTGCCAAGAGGGAACTTTAGATATTGGTCCCTAGATTATGTTCACCCAGTTTCATGCAGATCGCTCAAACTTCCTAGGAAGAGATCCATTTGAAGTGTTTTTCAAAAAAAAATCAAAATGGTGGAAAATCTATATAAGCGGAAGTTATGGGTTCTTGAGGCAAATGTGTTCCTCATGAGGAGAGGCATCTCTGTGCAAAGTTTCATGTCTCTATGACACACGGGGCATGAGATATGCCCATTCAAAGTTTGCAGTTTCAATCAGTTGCTATAGCGCCCCCCTTTGGCCAATTGATGTAATATTGCTTCATTCACATCCTCCCATGACCCTCTACCACTGTGCCAAATTTCACATGGATTGACCAAGTCAGTGAGGAGAAAAACGTGGAACAGACACACAGAGTTTTCATCATTATATAGTAAGATGTTTCACCTGTGCTGCCCCTGCTGTGACAAGTCAAAATGTCTGCTGTTAAACATAATAATAATAAACTTTATCTATATAGCACCTTTCATACAAGAAATGCAGCACAAAGAGTTTTACAATAAGCGCAGAGTGCATCACATGAAAATAGACATAATAGACATAAAACACACCATAAATCATAAAATCAAGTAAGATTTTAAAAGAGCTGCAGCAGCATAAAGATTAAAAAGAGTTTAAAAAAAAAAAAGCCAGAGCAGGTTCAAAGCTAAAGTGAAAAGTTCTTGGAGGCAAATACTTAACAATGGAGTTAGCGATGTAGCTCCTCCCAGTCCATTAAGGGCTTTGTTCACAAGGAGGAGGAGCTTAATATCAATTCTAAATGTAACAGTCAGTGCAGAGCAGCTCAGACTGGCCTGATGTGCTCTCTCCTCTTGGTGCTGGTTCATAGCCGATCTGCAGTTTTGAATGAGCTGAAGTCTCTCAGTGGTGTTTTTGGGAGGCCAGTAAAAAGTGTGTTACAGTAGTTACAGCTTGGAATAAAGGCATGAATCAGTTTCTCTGCATCTTTTTCATTTAGAGATGGTCGTACCTTGGCGATGTTTCTGAGGTGGAAAAATGATGTGTTCGTCACTTCGTTAATGTTCATTACTAATTGTAAACCATTGACACACCACTGTGAGTTATACTCTCGGGTTGGATGGGCTGCTCTGGCCACCCAACGGCTCAGTCATTGGTATACTTTTATATATAAGGCATTGCTTGGTCTACTGCCTTCCTACATTTGTTCCTTAATTGCACAGAGAAGTGCTGGTCCTTACTCCTTTCGTTCGCAAGACTACTTGTTGCTTTCTGTTCCATATTCCCGTACTGAATTGGGTAAAAAGGCTTTTGTCTACTCTGCACCTTCAGCATGGAATATGTTGCAAAATGACTGGAAACTAACAGGGTTAATTTCTTTGAGCGCCTTTAAATCCAAACTAAGAATACTTGAGGCTGACTCCACTACATGTACTTGTTTTTCATAATCTGCTTGTAAATTCAATACTATTTGTTTGTGTTTTATCTGTGTAATTTGTAACTGTGTTTTGTACTTGCTGCTGCCTATCTTGGCCAGGTCTCCCTTGAAAAAGAGGTTGTTAATCTCAATGGGATCTTCCTGGTTAAATAAATTTTAATAATAATAATAAATAATAATAATAATAATAATAATGTGGGACCTGAAGGTTAGATCTGACTCTAGGATCACACCAAGACTTGGAACCTCAGATTTAATCCAGGGAGTTAAATTCCCCAGATTATTAAGAAGCATTTATCTTTTTGTTTCAGGGCCTTCAAGCAGGATTTTAGATTTGTCTTTGTTTAACTAAAAAGGTCTTTATTCTGTACACAGACTTTGAAAATGATCATATTTCACCTGAACCCACAGTTCAACATTTTGGGGTATACACCTATTCAGCAAAAAGTTGTGCTCTTTAAGGACATTTATGCTTCTTCTTTTTTATTATTTCCAAAGTATAAAGCAATTCTTCTTTTAGCCTTTGAGCTTTGACAGTATCACAGTTTAGCTTCCAGCTTTTCTAGCAATGTATTTCAGCTCTTAGCTTGTGTAGGTAATACAGTTAAGCTTCCTGCCAGATTTTCAGATCGTTCAGGTGATCCACTTAAAATTTCTGCATTTTCAGCAGTTCTTCTGAATTGAATTGAGCTTTCAGCATTCACACACTTTCTGCAGGAAGGTTTTTTTACTGTGACTCCTTCACTTTGTTTCTCTAAAGTAATCAGACTCTCCAAACTAAATAGATGTATTTTATTTTAATTGAATGGACACAATTGAAACCATTGAATCTTCAGCAGGATACAAATGATGGGATGTAATGCAGGAAGAGACATGAAATAATGGAATGCAGAAACCTTACATCTTATTTATAAATATATTTATTTATTTACATTTTTTACAAAATATATTATAGAATATATAACATGTTGATTTAATTTAATTTAATTTATTTTTTATTTAATTTAATACATTAAATATATATATAATATAATTAAATGTATACATTTACATTTTATTATATTATATTAATCATTTAATTAATTTTATGTTATTTTAGATTATATAATACAAGCTCAATAAAGTCACACACAGGTCAAGAGTAACACCTGAACATTATATTTTCAGTACTTCTTTTCTTTTAGTTAGCTGTGACCTCATAATTACAATAACTAAAGGACTTAATAATTATGCCCAAATCATGACAACACTTCCCTCAAGTGGGCAAGGAAAAACTCCCAAACTCACCCTTCACGGGGAGCTGGAAGAAACCTTGGGAAGGATCACACAAGAGGGAACCCCCTTCCAGAGATAGTTTAGTGTCTTATGGGCAGCATATCAAACAGAGGGAGTGATCTTTGTAAGTAATGACCACTGCGTCCTCCTCCTCTCTGGGTCACAGCTAACATTACACTTTACGTTATACTATACTCTGTGCAGGCGTTACTAAAGACCAACAAACCTCCTGATGACCTGATATTACCCTGATCCTTTGTCCCTCTGGCTCTTTTGTCCTGTGTTGGCCTCCATTGGCCTCCATTGGCCTCCATTGGCCTCTGTCGTCCGCCATGGCTCTGGTGGCCTGGCGCTGTACAAAAACAACAAAGTTTAGTTATGTTTTGCAACCCAGTAGCATCCTCAGTTAGACTCTACATGCCCCCAAATGCCAACTTCTCAATTTCAATCCTCATAAGTATCAGACCTAAAGTTTCTTGATTTACAATCAGCTGATCCTGAGTGTGAGTTGCAATAGAAGAGCTTACCTGCACGTGAAGGTGCACCCTCAATCCAGGCTCGTCTTCATCCTTTTCCTCTGTGGAGGAGCTGCAGTCTGGATTTCTGCACACATCAAAACTTGTTTGAATCTCTTGAATCGTACAGTAAAGTCTCATGGGACAGACCGACAAAACAGGGATGTGATGCAACACCTACCTAATCAGACACTTTTCCTCTTTTCCTCAGAGGTCTGGTTTTGACCAGCGTCACCGGAGAGTTTTTTTTTTCCTTTTTCTGCTCTTCCTCTTCGGAGATGAGCAGTCTGGGTTCCTGCAAAGATTAAATGTTGTTTGAATATCTTGAATGCTACAGTAACAGCACAATCTCTTCACAACTGGGGAGTGACAAAATACAAACTTGTCATTGATGTCTGGATTCTTGGCCTCGCTGGATGAAGCCTGGTCCGAGTCGTGGTGCTTCTCTGTGGGGAAAAAAAGTTTTAAAGTTTCACCAAAACCACCCGCAAATGTGTTTTTAACTGTGACTGAGACCCACTGAACAGGAGTCAAAGACGAGCTTAGACTGGCTCATCCTCCTCTTCTTCCTCTCTGGCGAGCTGCTAGATGGAGTTCTGCATGGATGAAATGTGTTTTAATGTCTTGAATTTGAACAGCAGAATTAATATGTACAAGGATGTCAAATAACACGTACCTCAACCCAGTATGTGATGCTTCAAAGGTCGCCCACGTCCTTTTTCTCTGAGGTTTAATTTCGGCCTCAATGGATGGAGCTTCAGTTTAGGCCTCGATTAAGAAGTCCATCACCTTCGTCTTCCTCTTCTTCCTCTCCGCTGATCCAGTGCATGGAGTTCTGCATGGATGAAATGTGTTTTAATGTCTTGAATTTGAACAGCAGAATTAATATGTACAAGGATGTCAAATAACACGTACCTCAACCCAGTGTGTGAGGCTTCAAAGGTCGCCCACGTCCTTTTTCTCTGAGGTTTAATTTCGGCCTCAGTGGATGGAGCTTCAGTTTGGGCCTCGCTTAAGAAATCCATCACCTTCGTTTTCCTCTTCTTCCTCTCTGGTGATCCAGTGCATGGAGTTCTGCATGGATGAAATGTGTTTGAATGTCTTGAATTTTAACAGTTAGCTTCAATAAGTTCAGACAAATCAAAGAGCACGTACCTTAATCCACTGTAGGAAGCTACAAAAGTGGCCCACGACCTTTTCCTCTGAGGTTTTATTGTGGAGTCATGCGGCAGGCTCATCTTCCTCTTCTTCCTCTCCGGTGAGCCGCTGAACCCAGTGCGCGAGGCCACAAAGGTCGCCCACGTCCTTTTTCTCTGAGGCTTAGCTGTGGCCGTGTTGGATGAAGCCTCAGCTGGAGCCTCTTCGGAGATTTCGTGTAGCTCTGTTTGTGTCTCGATTAAATCCATCCTGATCCTCTTCTTCGCTGTTGGGCCGCTCTCCGTGCTTCTGCATAGACCAAATACAGTTTCAGTCTTTTCAGTTTTTACAGCAAATATCAGGTAATCTATACATATGTAAGTATACTGCAAAATAAAAAATAAATAAAAATTAAACAGTCACCTGTGTGAAAACCTCCTCTTCATTTTTCTCACAGGGCTAACTTTGCCTGTGTCCGATTGAGCCACAGAGGAGGGCAACTGATGCTGTGGCGTTGCCTTTCCTTTGGGAACGGAACAAATGAGTTGCTGTGGCTGTTGTGGACTCTGGATGTAGAGGCTACTGGAGATGGCCGATGTGACCTCCAGGACCAGGGGATGCTCCTGGTGATTGTGCCAAGCAGGAGCAACCTGGCTGGGGGTGTACGACTGGTTCGGGGTGGCTGTGCTGGTGGAGGCCTGCGGGTCGAGCCATGGATCCTGTTCCATGTCTTCTGAGCTCCGATTCTGATCCCGACAGACTTCCATCATCTCACAGGCTGATTTGGTGCTAAAAGAAAATCAATAATTAAATCACAATTCGTCCATGTGCAGCAACATAGATATTCTACACACAGCATTTTAATGTAGACTTACTAAAAGCTGTTGGGGAAGCTTTCGCTGAGGTCACTCATAGTGATGAATGGATCCTCAAGAAGAAGGCTGGGCAATATCCGTTTACTTGGGTCCAGATAAAGCATCTTCTTCAACAAATCAAGAAAGTTGTCCAGGTCTTTGACTTCTGCCTCGGTGTCCTCTTCTGACAGATGGCAGACTGGTCTAATCTGAATCAGAATAAATCACAAAGGTCAGAAAAATCTCTGTTTATCTTAATGGTGCTTCTGATTTGTGGCAAATGTACTCATTTTTAAGATTAAAAAAAAAAAAAAAATCAGATTTGCCAAAAGCAACTTCCTACCTTCTTCAAATCATCCAGGGAGTTGAACTTGCTCTTGCCGCTGGTGACTTGTCCGTATTCCAAAGGTGTCTGAAGACAAATAATATTCGATGAGCTTAAACACATTGAGCAGCATGAAGAGACAAAGACACTGATGGAAACAAAGATAAAAAGGAAGACATTCTGTCTGAGAGTCACTCAGTGTTGGTACCTTCAATCTCCAGCGGCGTCCATGGAGTCTGCCACTGCAGAAAAAGTTCCTTGTATTCCTGCCATTGTCTAGAAGTCCGAGCGGCAGCTGACCCTGGGTCTGAACCATATGTCGTAGCTGTTGGCACAACACAAAGTCACAAAGTCAGTTACACTTGGTAAATATAAGGAAAAGATCAATACCACTCTGCTATTAGGTATGGAGCTGGAGCAAAGAGTGGTTAGCTTAGCTTAGCATAAAGACTGAAAGCATGAGGAAACAGCAAACTTGATTTTCACCCCAAGGAATAGTTACACAACTAAAACCACCAACTGTTGTTTTCATGTTTCCCGTCTGAGATACGTTTTAAGAATTAAGTAAAAACTGTTTCTTAGCAAAAGAATCTATAGTCTTTCTTAAAAAAATGTATAGGCTCTGCTTAGACACATAGCCTACGCTGTAGCCTGATGTGCACCACCCCAAAAATGTAACCACACGCTGCGACAATCTTTGTTAGCTGCAACCATTTCCCTCAGTGGAAACAAAGCTTTTATTTACTTTATTTAGTCATTTTACAGATAAGAAGAAATGTTAGCTTCTAGGCTAATTTATACAATGTAAAATGCCATAGGCTTGTGCTAATAATGTTAGCATGTTGTATTTGTGGGGAAAATGTGTCCAGCAAAAGACAAGTGCTTTGTCTGTGAATCTGGACAGTTATAACAAAGTCGATTTGTGTACTTGTGTTTGAAATTGATGCTATTAAGCCATGTTGAATGTGTGTTTTAGGTGTGTTTTGAATCAATCAAACTTTAAATCACTTCACAGAAACTCCACTGCACAAATATAAATGCTCATTACAGCATAGTCCACGGCGTAGGCTCTGTGTAGAACTGACACACAAACATAAATCCGCCTTTAGTCGTAATATTGACCATGTCATACTCGCTTCTGCCAGGGTACAGGGCATAGCCTAGGAACAGCTCTGCAGCAATGCATCCCAAAGACCACATGTCAATGGCTGCTGTGCAGGGATGTCCCAGGATGACCTCTGGAGACCTAAGAAAAGAAATACAAATACATTGTTTAGGTTATTTGTTTTGGTTGCTTTATTAGATATAAAATCTAAATCCTGAACTGTTACTTACCTGTAGCGGAGCGCCTGCATTTCCATGCCGCTATTCATCTTGGAAACATGAAGGGCCAAGCCAAAGTCAATCATTTTGACTTTCAAAGACTGGTTTACATGGTCCACTATCATTATATTGTCTAGCTTGAGATCCGTGTGCACCAGTCCAAGGCTTCCCAGGAGCTGTAGTGTCGTGGCCATCTGAAAGTCATGAATGAATCATGTAAGAAGGTCAATCACTGTATACAGGTCTGTTTTCACTACATCACAATTGCATCACAGCTTTGTTTGGTGTGATGACGTTTTGTATTGTCATTTAGCCACTTGTTAGCAACCATGTTTTCTGATCGGCTGGAAACATTAAAAGGTCAGCCGGAAAACTCACTGTCACTGTTATCATTGTAAACTGTATCTTGCAGGAATGGAAAACTTGACAGGCAGAGTAACAGTGACAGGGCTTGGTGAACAGCCAATTGCATTGCATTTTAATAATGTGTCCAGCTCCTGTGTGCAGTACATACCTGGTGCAGGATGGGGCGGATCTCTTTCACAGAGAAGCAGTTGCGAGGTTTCTTCTCCAGGAAGTTCCCCAAACTCATGTCCAGCATTTCAAACTCGAGACAAACCTGCTCTCTGTCAGTAAAAGCACCAAAGTATCTGACAAAGTTGTATCTGTCTGCGTCGAAAGCTGTCAGTTGTTTGAGGACGGCAGCCTGGGGAACATATCAGATGTTAGATTTCAGGCAAATGATTTAAAGCACATTTGAAGCATCGCACTGTACAAATGAAACCTTTGTGACCTACCTCGTTCATTGCCTCTGTTTTATAGGTGTTGATAATAATCTTCACAGCCACTGTTTCCTTAGTGTGCACTTGGCGACTTTTCCAAAGACCCCCTGCCCCAAAAACGAGCAGATCAAGTATTTGGAGGAGGTGGAGGAGAGGACGCCAAGGATGACCGTGGACTCATCATCTGAAGATGAGGAGGGAGATGATGTGGAGTCCTCTTCAGATGTAGAATACTGAACCGGGTCCCGGTAACTTGTACACTAGAGGAGAAGGAAAGAGTGATGAGACAACATGTCGTCACATTTTGTCCCAAAACAGGACACCAGCAGTAGCAGTATGAAGAGTTTACATGCAGGGATGATATTTATCATGCCCTCTTTTTGTTGATGAGTGAATCAGAGACTTTGCTGATTAAGAACTGATTAAGCTGATTAAGGGCCCCCAGAAAAAACATAAAGATTTGAAAACCCATTTCCCACTATTTAATGTTATTTATCATAAGCAAGTACAGCTTTACAGTATCTTATATGAATATGCCGTGAATGAAAGCTATGCTGTGTACATAAATGACACATATCATAGAATCATAAATGACTGACACTTTACACACCTGGCAAATATAACATAATAAAGACATTAATGTTAGTTAAATATGCCTGTCAGCTGTGTTCTGCTGGGGTATGGCAACACCACTGGGACAAACCACACACAAACCTGCAGCACACTGTCGTTCTACAACAGGTAATAATATTAATGTCAGTTTGTCAAGTGCTGCCCAGTCATAGAGGAGTACATTTTGTAATTAATATTTTTCATCAGTAGATTGGGAGGGACATTTTTTGGATATCGCAACACTGCCTTGATGTTAATACATTTAACAAACACTGTATATTTAGAAGATTTATCCCTACTGATTATTTCACATCTGTCTGTAAAGCAACTGTGATGCCACATGCCATTTATTTCTCTTCTGATCAGACTCACTACAACCTCCATGGATTTTGGATAAATATTCAGTTAGTTCAGCTTGATGAAGCTTTTCGATGTCAAAGCAAATCATGTTGGTTATACCGAATTAATTGAGTTTGTCAGATTATTAAAGACTCATAGGACTGACTTGACAATACCAGAGTTGGAACTACTTCAAAAGATGCATGCACATTGTTGACTTTTAAAAGTTAAACCAGTGGATCCTTTTTACAGTGTACAATAACATTGTTTATCACAACTTGTACTTGTGTGTGTATTTTACAGTTTCCTGACATTAAATTAAATTAAAATTTGATGATAATTTGTTTCGGTCAAACCACATTTTGAATTTACTCATTTCTACTGTGACTGTACAAATTGTTTCTCGGAGCACACGCCTTTGCAGGGAAACTTATCTTCACTGAAACAATCAAACTGAATCAACTTACCATGTTGTCGCTTGCCATATCTTTGATATGATGAGAAATTGTCGCAGTTGAAAAGTTGAAGTCGATCCTCCCGCTGATGTGTGACAGTTGAAGTGGTGAACCGGCTACTTGTAGGCTTGGTCAGTTCCATGAGGAGCTCCATTCCAGAATCCTCTTTGATGACACATTGCAATATTCTGCTGCATGTTGAATTTGAAAATCAACAAGTCTTAAATGTTGTCATGATAAACAGTATGAATGGATGTTTATTATAGATGTTTCTCTTTGTTGGAAATGTATGATTGCACTTCATTCCTCAAACACACTTCACCAGCGTGAAGTCCTCCCTTACATTCAAAGTAAAAAGACACACACACAAAATGAGTCTAAACTGTAAATCCTGTATATCAGTCAGTGTTCACACAACATTCAGAAGGTAAAGTCTTTAAAACTGAGACATAATTGTTATGTTACACACCAATCCAACACAGCAGAGTAATACAATGCAATAATATTATATATCCGTCTACATCCCAGCCCTCACTTATGGTCATGAGGTCTGGCTAGTGACTGAAAGAATGAGGTCGCAGATACGAACTACCAAAATGAGTCTTCTCCGTGGGGTGTCTGGGCTCAGCCTTAGAGATACGGTGAGGAGCTCTGACATCCAGAGGGAGCTCGGAGTAGAGCTGCTGCTCTTTCGGGTCGAAAGGGGTCAGTTGCATCTGATCATCTGACTCGCCTCCCGCTGGACCATGTCCCACTGGTAGGAGGCCCCGGGGCAGACCCAGAACATGCTGGAGGGATAACATATCTCATGTGGCCTGGGAACACCTCAGGGTCCCCCCCCACCCCCCCACCCTCAAGCACACATGTTTTAGTGTTGATCACAGTGCCTTTTTGTATGAGCAGAATTTATTATGCATATGTATATCGATTTTCGGTGTATCTACTGCTATTTAGCGGTGACATGTGTTTAAGATTGTTGTACTGTTGTTGTGTTTCTCTTTGCCTGTGAGCTGGCACTATATTGTATGGCGGAAGTGTAAATTGTCTTTCCACACACCTGCACTGATTGTTTCTGACGTATTTAAACGCCACTTCCGTAATCTGAGTTACACACTGAAGAAGACTTTCTGTCGAAACGTCTGTGTTTCTGGTAACGCCACCCAAGTTGGTTTATTAAATTTACCAAAAGGACATTTGTGAGTGCTGGCTTCTTTTCTTTTTTCTGCTGCTTTTGTCCGTGCACTTGTTGAGTGGATTTATTTTTGAGAGTGCTTGCTTCTTTCCTATGTGATTTAACACCTCAGGGTCCCCCAGGAGGAGTTGGAAAGTGTCGCTGGGGAGAGGGACGTCAGGGGTGCTTTGCTTGGGCTGCTGCCCCTGCGACCCGGCCCCAGAAAATGGATGGATGGAAAAGTATATTATATTCAAATGTGGTAGAATATGTAGTGGCTGCTGTCATTTGTTTTGATGATGTGATTGGCTGTAGCTCCTTTTGCTCAACGTAATGCTGTGGTATGATGATCTAACCACTGTCAGCTGTGTGACTGTGGCTTGCTCAACCTAATGGTGTAGCAAGATCACCTAAACATCATCAGCTGTGTGAGAAAGGTGTGGTCCATTTAACAGATCAGTGAACCTGTGTCTCAATATGTCTGTTAAGGCCAAACATCATCAAAATAAAAGACATACATATGGAGCCAGAGTGTGCGACACTTGTTTTCTTGCATCAGCTCACCTCATCACAGCTTGTGTGTTTGTGCTTTTGCTGTTGATACATTCAGACTCTGAGCAACATGAGATTCACTTTAAACAGGTTACAAAGTGATTAAAGGTCTCCTGTACACGTTTGAATCAACTACTGCTCCTGCGCACTTTCAGTGGGAGAAACTATTCAGATATTGAAATGTTGAAATTGAATGTATATGCTTGAACCCAACTTCTCAAAGTGAGACGCATTTCTTCTTTCAGCCTTTTTAGTTAATTTTATTCTCCACCATTGACAGTGTTACAGTTTAGCTTCCAGCTTTTCTAGCTCTGTATTTCAACTCTTAGCTTCTTTAGGTAAAGCAGCTCAGCTTCCAGCTCTGCCAGATTTATATCTTATGTCTTCAGTCTGTATTAAATCCAAAGACAGGAAATAATCTGGCACATAACCCCCCTGTAAAACAAAACTGCAGTTTTGTATGTTCACTTTGAACACAGCCAGGCCAGCTGTTTCCCCCTGCATCCATGATCCTATTCTATGGACTTTGTTTTCTGTTTGTTCTTCCTTGTTTCATGTTATTCATTCATGTTTAATCTGCTTCCTGTTTTATTTTGTAGATTCTCTCCTCATGTGTCGTGTCTGGTTTTACTCCCTGTCTTTGTGTGTTTTCCCGCCTGTTTTCTGCCACACCTGTCTCGTTAGTCCTTCCCTGTTCCCAGAGTCTCCCTTCACACCTGTTCTGTGTTAGTCTTGTTTGCTCCACCCTAGTGTTCCCACCACAGCCTGGTTTTTAGCCAATCCCCATTTCCCTCCTTCTGCCCGTGTCCTCCTGTTCCAGCTGTGTCGCATTCTTGTGATTAGTTTTCTGTATATACAGTACAGGCCAAAAGTTTGGACACACCTTCTCATTCAATGCGTTTTCTTTATTTTCATGACTATTTACATTGTAGATTCTCACTGAAGGCATCAAAACTATGAATGAACACATGTGGAGTTATGTACTTAACAAAAAAAGGTGAAATAACTGAAAACATGTTTTATATTCTGGTTTCTTCAAAATAGCCACCCTTTGCTCTGATTACTGCTTTGCACACTCTTGGCATTCTCTCCATGAGCTTCAAGAGGTAGTCACCTGAAATGGTTTCCACTTCACAGGTGTGCCTTATCAGGGTTAATTAGTGGAATTTCTTGCTTTATCAATGGGGTTGGGACCATCAGTTGTGTTGTGCAGAAGTCAGGTTAATACACAGCCGACAGCCCTATTGGACAACTGTTAAAATTCATATTATGGCAAGAACCAATCAGCTAACTAAAGAAGAACGAATGGCCATCATTACTTTAAGAAATGAAGGTCAGTCAGTCCGGAAAATTGCAAAAACTTTAAATGTGTCCCCAAGTGGAGTCGCAAAAACCATCAAGCGCTACAACGAAACTGGCACACATGAGGACCGACCCAGGAAAGGAAGACCAAGAGTCACCTCTGCTTCTGAGGATAAGTTCATCCGAGTCACCAGCCTCAGAAATCGCAAGTTAACAGCAGCTCAGATCAGAGAGCAGATGAATGCCACACAGAGTTCTAGCAGCAGACCCATCTCTAGAACAACTGTTAAGAGGAGACTGCGCGAATCAGGCCTTCATGGTCAAATAGCTGCTAGGAAACCACTGCTAAGGAGAGGCAACAAGCAGAAGAGATTTGTTTGGGCCAAGAAACACAAAACGCATTGAATGAGAAGGTGTGTCCAAACTTTTGGCCTGTACTGTGTATATATGTGTATGTATATATATATATATATATATATATATATACCTGTGTTTCACTTTGTTCCTTGTCAGTTTGTCTGTGTTCATTCCTTACTCTCAAACCTGTGTTCTTGGTGTCATTACCTGCTCTGTTTTTTTTGCTTTTTAAAGGCTGATGTGTTTTGATTCAACATATTTTAACTTGATAGCTTCTGGCAAACACAAAATTACATTTTTTTAGTATTTGTCCCCAGAATTATTTTCCTGGTAATATGGAGAAAGCATAAAGTCAGAAATTTTAGTTTTTTGGCAAGTCAAAAAGCTTTGGTTGGACTGCAGAGGAGGGATTTGGATCCATTATTAGCCCTGATTTGGGCCAAAGTAGGGTTTTCTTGCCAGTGGTCAATTTATGATTTTAACATTGTGAATAGGATTTTAGCTGATTAGTTGTTGTTGACATGTTTAGTGAAACACCAAGGTCATTTCACTGTCTAAGCCACTACAATAAATACAGAGATTGAGCAGAAGATCAGCAAAATGTTGCTCAAGGTGTTAAATGATGCCACTGCAGAGATTGCTTGTTGCTCATGTGCATATTGTACACAGTATATTTAGTGCA
The DNA here is from genome assembly GCF_011397635.1 of Epinephelus fuscoguttatus. Lineage (NCBI taxonomy): Eukaryota > Metazoa > Chordata > Actinopteri > Perciformes > Serranidae > Epinephelus > Epinephelus fuscoguttatus. The sequence continues at coordinate 41,069,144 of NC_064761.1, forward strand.
TACGGGACAATGGTTGATGCATTTTTATATTCGGAAAGTCACTCATAGTGTCTCATTTTATTTGTGTTTTTACGTGCATACTCTCGATGCACACTGTGCCAGCAGCTGCTTTGTTTTAGACAACAATCAAAGCTCCTTTCAGTGATGTTAAAGCCCTCACAACACCCACCAATTCTGTCTACTCCTATTTCTATTATGACAGGACTTCAGCATGAATGTGTCTGACAGTCTTCCCCTCATCAAATGCAAGACAGGAGCACTTCCTCTGAGTGAACTGGGGGCTCTGCTAAGTGACAGCAGTGTAGAAACTATGATGCAAAGCTGCTCTCCAAATTCATGAATGCTTCTCATTTATTTGCCATTTCACTCATACTCATGCATCTTTATCATCGGCTCAGTTGTGGAACCTCAAATCCACCACAAGAGGGAGCCTGCATCTCGCGTTGACGATCCAATCCCTTAACCTTTCAGTCTGTTCCAGTAGTTTGCAGCCAAGGGAATGAGTCAGAATATCATGCCACCATTTTATTCCTTAGTTCAATAATAGCACAGCTCTCCCTTTGATAACAAATGATGGGTATAACGACCTATGATGTGCTAAATCTTTGTTCACGTGTGGGTGGGAGTGGGAGGATGGAAGTGCTGAGGGTAGAGAGTGATACAGATGAGTGCAGTGAAGCTGATATCTGACACAAATCCTCTGCATTTTAATTTGGAGTTGAATTTTAGGTTTAAAAAAGAAATACAATTTACAGCACGTGAATCAGCCTCCTTATCTCCAAACCGACATGCAGCATAAAGAGTGGAGGTAAAGCCACAGAGATGAAATTGACATAATGTGTACGTCTCAGTGATTTCAGGTCTCCTTGACAACCGTAACATGGCAACAATCATTCTATATACAATAATCTGTTTCTCCGTCTCTGCTGCCTCTCTTATTGTCACGCTGAGCTCTGTAAATCCACTTTAGATCTCTTTAATTCCCTTCTCTTCTTGCTGGCATTTCACTATTTTACTGCTTCCCATCCCCATGGATACCACAATAGCTGAGTGTAAATGAACACAACGTGAATCATCAGCAAAGTCTAACCCACTAATGAGTTCTGAATTTGTGTGGTCATGACTTTATCCCGGCTTGAGCTGTTGTTAAATGTGATTAATGCTTTCCTCCTCATTGTCATAGTAATAATGTGCCGACTGGTGTAATAAAAGAACCCGAGGCAAACATGCAGACTCAAAAAAGCTATTTATTTAGCTCTCAAAGCTGTGAGGGTGGCATTAAGTAACATTACTATAGTTTATTTACATGTGTACTACAACAGTATTTTATCTTCTCTTTGCTGTTTGGTCTTGTGTCCAAAATTTCTATATCATCCTAAAGATAAACATCATCACTAACATCGTTCTCTCTGTTTTCCTCTGCTGGATGCACATGATGATCGCTCATAACATTGTCCTGCCATCGCTCTGGCACTCTCACACCCCCTCTCTCTTGTCCACTACTTGCTTCCTGTCTTTGTTGGTAAACTACATCACTTCCAGCTACCGTTACTACCAATCTGACCATTAATCTCCCTGTGGCGCCCGATCACAGCGCCCCCAGGTCGTGGCACGAGCGGGACTTCTGCCTCAGGAACTTGCCCACTTCTCGTTCTCGTTGGTACCGGGGCACCAGGCTGGACAGGAAACGTTTAGCGCGGGAGGTCATGCTCTCACGTTGGCCTCCGCCGGTCATGTCCTCCGCGCTGGTCCCCGGGGGCCAGGGGGGCTGGCCCCTGGCTAGCCGCACCACGCACTCCAGGAGCTCCGGGGTACGGTGGTCCAGAGAGGCAGAGATCTCCAGATACAGACAGTTGAAGAGGGTGGCGCTGGACATGGCCTCTGAGGAGAGAGAAGGGACAAAGGTGATCAAACCTCCTGGAACAACGCATCATTAAAAACAGATTCTTCCATCAGGGAGGGGACTGAAGGCACCAGAGGACAACACTAGGCATCTATCCTTCCGGTGGTGCTGCTCTGTGGGCGACCCGGACAACTGTGCTGCTGCATAATTTGCTTTTTTATATCTGTTTCTGCAATATGTATTTTTACGTGGCAGCGTTTATGTGCAGGACAAATTTCCAGTGGGACAAATAAAGTAATTTTTAATCTTCTTGAGGAGGGTTTCTTTAATCTAAATTTGCACAACACTTGCAAGCAGTTACAAGGAGCTAATAAAGACGTTTATAGTGTGATGAGGGCAGATGGTGCAGGCTATTTGAGACTTACATTATTGATACACGGTGTCTATCAAAAAATCTTGAGGGGCTAATATGATCTGATGCACAACGACAAGTCAGCCACTGTAAATGTGTCAGAGGCAGAGACTGATGGAGAGCAAGACATGGAAACAAGAGATGTGGAAATTTATTTGCTAGAGAGGATGCTACATTAGTTTTATCCACAAAACCCCCCACTGACGAGCTACATTTGCACTCCCTGGGCACTTTAATAGGTACATCTGTTCAAGTGCTCGTAAATTCGACTCAATGTATTTAGTCATGTAGGCATGGTGAAGACGAGCTGCTGAAGTTCAAACTGAGCATCAGAATGAGGAAGAAAAGTGATTTAAGTGACTTTGAACGTGGCATGGTTGTTGGTGCCAGACGGGCTGGTCTGAGTATTTACTGGGATTTTCAGCACAACCATCTCTAGGGTTTACAGAGGATGGTCCCAAAAAGAGAAAATATCCAGTGAGCCAAAATGCCTTGTTGATGCCAGAGGTCAGAGGAGAATGGCCAGACTGGTTCAAGATGATAGAAAGGCAACAGGAAGTCAAATAAGCACTGGTTCCAACCAAGGTGTGCAGAAGAGCATCTCTGAAGCAACAACACCTTGTCCAACCTTGAAGCAGATGGGCTACAGCAGCAGAAGACCACACCAGGTGCCACTCCTGTCAGCTAACAACAGGAAACTGAGGCTACAATTCACACGGGTTTTCTCACCAAAACTGGACAATAGAAGATTGGAAAAACCACATTCAGATGGAAGCATGGATCCATCCTGCCTTGTATCAACGCTTCAGGCTGCTGCTGCTGGTGGTGTAATGGTGTGGGGGAGATTTTCTTAGTACCAACTGAGCATGGTTTAAACACCACAGCCTACCTGAGTATTGTTGCTGAGCGTGTCCATCCCTTTATGACCACAGTGTACCCATCTTCTGATGGCTACTTCCAGCAGGATAACGCACCATGTCACAAAGCTCACATCATCTCAAACATGACAATGAGTTCACTGTACTCCAATGGCCTCCACACTCACCAGATCTCAGTCCAATAGAGCACCTTTGGGATGTGCTGGAACGGGAGATTCTCATCATGGATGTGCAGCCGACAAATCTGCAGCAACTGTGTGATGTCATCATGTCAATATGGACCAAAATCTCTGAGGAATGTTTCCAGCACCTTGTTGAATCTATGACACCAAGAATTAAGGCAGCTCTGAAGGCGAAAGGGGTCCAACCTGTTTAAAAGCATGGAGCCCTAATAAAGTGGCCAGTGAGTGTATATCGCCTTAGTGTCATGACCCGTCAAGCTACCTAATTCATGTTTATTTGTCATCCCTGCGTTTACTGTTTTATTGTGGTATTTGGAAATGGTAAAACGCAGATAGGGGAAGGAGCGGAGAATGCCAGCCAACATTGAACTATGTGACTAGTTTAACAGAAAATCGTTGTTATGGTGACAACACACGTCAGTAGGGCCTTAAAGTGTGTCACACTCACTAGTTTGAGAGCTCCGTTTTGGCCTATTCCTGAACCTACTTTCCTTACTTAGCAGAAAAATAGAACAATTCACCAATTCAAGTTTCTCTGTTTTACTGAACTTAACTTTATTCAGACTCAACAGAAACACCTCTGTCTCACCTCTGGTTTGTTAAATAAACCCTCAATTCACCGAGTTAGACGTTAATCTACACACTGTTTATCCCTGCAGCCTCCCTCAGCTGTCTCACTCACTGCTCGTTGGTCGTTACACCAAAACCTCTGCTCAGTCAGTCAGTTTGTTCATATGGAAGTTAGCGTGTTGCAATGGCAAAGGTAAGCATGAAAATGGCTGCTGCTCTGCCCATCCTGCTATGTTGATTTGAATGGGAATGTTCATTCTAACCATTCTGTTTCTATGGCTGTGTCCCTTTTTGGTGAATAGAAAACTGACGATCTGATTGGTGTCAGTGCAATCTGATGTGTTTGAAATATAACTGACAAGTTTCCATGCTTTCGTGCACGTACTCTGTGATTGGATGTTTCTCGCTGAAATGGACCTTGGGAATTACAGTTAACTTCTCACCCAATGTTTTCATGTTAAAAGGCTCGTACCTTTGACTTTTTATCAAAGAGCAATGGATGCCCGAAATAACTTCTCCAAGAATAACTACAGATGCTTTTTTAAAACTCTGATTGTTGCTTATTTAGTCTGTAATATTTAATACTGTAGAGAAATGCTTAAGGTTTGAAGTCAGTTTTAATTATATATATCACAATTCACTATTTGCCTCAGAGTGCTTTACAGTCTACAGCATACAACACCATCTGTACTAAGAGCCTCGCAGCAGACGAGGAATAACTCTCCCAACAAACCCTTTAACTGGGAAAAATGGGAAAAGCCTCAGAAAGAGCAACTGGGTCAAGCCAAGTTTTCAGGGGCTTTAGGTTGGGAGAAACGCCACATGCAGTGCACTGCTGCAAAGCCTGTGTACTGTAGAACTGCATGAATGTGGACAGCAGTGCACTCAGCGAATGCTCTCCTACTTAACTGTAACTGCGACTCTCTTCATACTCCCACTCTGCGATGAAGCTGAGACACTGACATTTACATTTCCACATATTTCACCCTACGTTAGTGTTTACTGACAGATATAAAGAGCTGCAAATGTCAACACAAACTGTGACGATTAAAGCCACGGCGGAGGGAACCCACACAACAGGCGAATAAAGGGCAATATAATGTTCAAGATGAAAATGTGAAAGGTTGATCTCACCTTGAGAGGTGACCTCACGTGTGCGAACGAGGTCACTTTTATTTCCGACGAGGATGATGGGAGTTTGGGGCTGAGTCTCCCTCAGGAGAAGCCGGAGCTGAGCGGTGCGGTGGAAACTACGCCTGTCAGTCACTGAAAACACCAGGACACACACCTCACACTGCAGAGCCGACAGGTCCTGAGGGACAGGAAGAGGAAGTATGTCACAATACTGTAGTCGATAATTCAGATCGATGAGTCAGTGTATGTTTATGCGAGTACAACTGAGTTAGCACATATTAAAACACACTGTGGGAATCATCACACTGCAGTGTCCACAAGAATCATGATGAGTGAAAACTTGAAAACTCTCTACTTCCCATCGGACTCATAAATATTGTTGTCACAGCTTTATGTGCAGAGTAACAGTGGAAGTGCTGCCGGGAGGAACAGACAATTGAGGGCTCTATCTAAAATCCCCTGTGGTTTAGTGGGAAATTGCTACTTTAGATACTGCAGAAAAGGGGCTGCACAATGTGAGGAGAATATGAGATGTGCGATGGAGTTGTTGAATATTGTGATAGCGATATTACTGGCAGTAAATGAGGAGATACTTAGGTGTGCTCAGTTTTCAGTATACTGTTAAAACACCAGGAATTGCTTGTGGGAAATCATTTCCAACATTGTTTTTATAGAGCAAATTGAAAATTGAACTGAACACAAAAGACACTAATTAAAAAAAGTGATAGTTACATTTTAAATTGCAGTTTTCTACTGATAGTCTCCACCTGCTCCAAATAACCCTAAGCAGCTGGATGTTTACAATAAATGTTCTAAACAATTAGGCTCGGGTGGTATCTATATTTTCATATCTTCTTGACATTTCACTGGGGTATACAGTATGACAGGGTTTGTGTAAAAATTAAAGGTAAAGCTGAGATTGTCATAGTGCCTTTCCTTCATTCCTCATGTGTTGTTTATCATGGTTCCTTGTTTGTCTCTCTGTGTGTCTGTGACTCTCATCAGTCTTGCTGCCAATCTTCCTGCTCACCTGGAAGCCATCCACTTATCAACCCCAGCAGTACAAATACCTGGCTCGGCAGTCCAGTCTCTGTCAGATCGTTCAGTCTACCTTGCAGTACAAACTATGGCCTATTTGTCGCTTATTGCGTTTTTTCCTCTTGGATTTTTTTTTTGCCTACACCTTGTGTCTCTGTGCCTCACGTCCACACTCACCGGTCATCCATTTGCCTGCCACTCCAACCTGCCAACCTGTTTCCAGCCCTGTTTCTCCCGAGTGCCCTGGATCAACCCAAGACACCCCTTCTTGCTTTATTGAAAATAAATCTACTTTAAACTGAACAGCTGACTGAGTCACACTTTTGGGTCCAGCTCTCTCTATACTACACAACAGAGATACTGGTGATACAAGTTGTTGTTGCACGTATGTCATTATTTAGCCCAGTGGTTCCAAACTCATGCAGCCATGGGGTCCAGATTTCTCCTCAGTCATTAGCTCAAGGTACCGTGGAAATCCAGAGTTCTCGCTAGAGCACAATTTGAATTTGCTCAGCGAGTCACTCTGGCAATCAGTAATAATGCTCATTACCCATGCCCTTGGAGCCGAGCTGCACCAATCACATCGGTGTATCTGATATAGGCGGGCCAGAGGCGAGCTAAACAGATGACGACAGCGCTGGGATGACGAAGTCTGGAATCAGTCAGTAAACATTGCAAGATAGCTACGGATGAACACCAGTTGTTTGAAACGGCTTTGGCCGCTACAATGAACGAGTTAGACTTGGCTTTTTCTCTAAAAGAGGAACAGAAGACGGCGCTCGAGTCTTTCCTTTGCAAGAAGGACGTTTTTGCTGTTTTCCTGACCGGATACGGCAAGAGTCTAATCTACCTGTTAGCTCCGCTGGTAGCGCTCTGGATACGTCACCCCGTGTATTGTTCTGATTGGTCGTAGTGTTATCCAGTTGTGTGCAGTGATATTTTCAAATGCATGCTTGGTGCTGCCTCTCGAGTTGGGCCATTTGCATTACTCATAGCCAGACCCTTCCTGGAAGTGAAGGCTTCTAGGGCAGTCTTCTGTTCTTCTTTCAAGGAAAAAGATAAGTGTAGTTGGCTGAGCGTTTCTTCCAAAGCTAAACTGAATGGCAGCTGCCATCTTGGCTGTTTACTTTCCAACTCCTACGGCGCAGCGCTGTCCTCATCATGTTACGCCCACCCAGAGCCCGCCTCTGTCAGATAGACTGATCTGATTGGTCCGATAGGCGATTCAGCAGGCTCTGCTCATCGGGGCCAGATCCCTGTGCAGAGCAAATTTGAATTTGCTGGGGGCGGAGCATCTGGATTTCCAGGTTTGTTAGATGTGGCAATACTTCCATTTTCTTTTTTACTAGCCCTTTAACATTATCCCCACCTTTTACAGCTGAGCTGCCTGCTCCATCAGAGGAGGCTGACCTCTGGTGGCCTGAGCTGTGCATTACATCGCCTCAATACAGCATCTCCGTATCAGTTCATTGGAAAAAGGAGTATTTGCATTACTGAGAATCATACCTTTAGGATTGCTACATACCCCACAATACTGCAATACCTTGACACCACCCAAGCCTACAAACAATAACACTTCCTCTAGCAACTCTAGACACTAGCTTCTGGGGTACTGCACTTTTGTCTGCGCTCATCGTAACTTCTTTCTTCAACCATGCATACTAGTATGGCAGATTCTGACAAATCAGACAATGCCTTACTGCAAATGTAATTTAAAACGTTGTTACTTTGTCCAAAGTGTGATAGATTGCTGCTAGAATGAGTTAACATTTTTGTGCACTTCTGGTTCCATCGTCTCGGAAGGGTTCTGGTTAGATGACTGGAATAAGGTCTGCAGTTAACACAATCTTATTAAGAGACTTTCAGGTTTTGTTCTTCAACATGAAATACATCAGTTCATACTCCACTTGTGAATTTGAAGTCTGCACTTTACTCAAAAAAAGACAGTTGCTAACAAGTGGTTAAATGTGACTGCAGAATGTCAAGACGCTGAACACGACTTCACAGCCTCATTGTGGCGGCGATAATGAAGTCCCATGGTGTACTTTGTTTATAGCCTAACCTTAGCTCTTTACACTTATCAACTGCATTTACACTTCAGATATCATAGAAGGCAGGTTTATTTGTGAAAATGATCTTGCAGAGTGAAGCAGGTAAGTGTCAGTTTTTTTTCCAATTCAATTAAATTTTACTTATAAAGCCCAATATCAGGGCGGCACGGTGGTGTGGTGGTTAGCACTCTCGCCTCACAGCAAGAGGGTTGCCGGTTTGATCCCGGGCGTGGGAGCCCTTCTGTGCAGAGTTTGCATGTTCTCTCCGTGCCAGCGTGGGTTCTCTCCGGGCACTCCGGCTTCCTCCCACAGTCCAAACACATGCAGATTGGGGACTAGGTTAATTGATAACTCTAAATTGTCCGTAGGTGTGAATGTGAGCGTGAATGGTTGTTTGTCTCTATGTGTCAGCCCTGTGATAGTCTGGCGACCTGTCCAGGGTGTACCCTGCCTCTTGCCCGATGTCAGCTGGGATAGGCTCCAGCCCCCCCGCGACCCTCAAGAGGATGAAGATGAGGTTAGAAGATGAATGAATGAAAGCCCAATATCACAAATCACATCATCCTCAGAGGGCTTTACAGCATTCCACTTCCCTCTGTCCTCTGACCCTCAGGATGGAAAAACTGTAACAAGGAAAACAAAATGGTAGAAACTTTTCCTTGCAACAGAGCTTATTTCCTCTTTCCTCTATATCTCAATCTTTTGCAATGTATTTATCGTGCAAGTTGACACCTCGAAGACAATAAAAAAAGCCTTACTGCACAACACCTTAAACTCTACTGAGACTCATCCCCTCCAAGGACGACAGAGACAAACATCCCTAAAAATAAAATGTGACTGAGTGAATCCTTCACTCTGTAGACAACTGACTAAACCTCAGCCTGTCTTTAGTTGGAGCTGCCACGGTCCACTGACCTCTCATTTAATTTTGATTAACTCCGGGATTGAGCACAGACCAAAGGCACCTTTTGCAATCTACAGATAGACACAGACAATTATATCAGAAAATTCCTCATGAGGTGACCATTACAGTGCCTCTCGGAACAAATATAGCTCATTACACGATGAGTAACACGTACGGATCCCCACATCAAAAAAGACAGATTGTGTCACGAGTGTGTTTATTCGTCTTCTCTTCACACATCCACCTAAATCCAAAACATTAATACAGTCACTTGGCACATCTGCTCTGTGGGCAGCTCGCACTCTCCCTCTCCTTCACACATCCACACACAGATGCCTCCAAACTGCACTCGAGGGAAAAGAGGAAAAAGTGTGCAAAACAACCTGATAATGAGCTTTCTTCAGGCAACCAGATGCAGATGCAGCAGATTTATTGTCCTCTTTTTGCCAAAGTGTTTCTCTGAGCTTGGCATCAATTTCTGTTGCACTGACGTCAGGTACAGTAAACAATAAAATGTGCTCCAGATATACAGTGTGAGCCAACTCAAATATGCTGTGTACACAGTCAGCATCTCTTTATGTATTACAGCTACTTTCATTTTCTTTTTGTGTTCACCTTTTGGGCATTTTTCCTCTTTAATCTGAAAATAAATGCTCTCTTTGGACTCATTTCTTCTGCTGTAGCTTCCAAATTTATGTATGAAGTGATGGATGCTGTCTGTTTTTGTCACTTGGCTAGAAATCCAGGAACTATTTTCCCGGCTTATTTGCTGCACAGCAAACAAATGACTTAAAATAAAGACAGTAAAATTAGACTGTAGCAAAAGACGGTTAAGAATTCAATCTGACAAAGGTACATTTTGAGCTCCTTCTTAAACCAGGCTAAGGATTCAGCAGCCCTCAGGCCCTCTGACAGGCCCCGACGTATATACGATATATATCCCAGTGAAATGCCTAAAAGCAGCTGAGCACACAGTATGCAGCTGCACAGAGGGCTCAGTGGTCTAATGAGGGAGCAGGGAGCAGTGTGGGAACCGGGAAGTGTTGTTTGGCTTACCTGTCTCCAGTTGTCATAGATAATGATGGTGCTCTCCTCGTCATCCACGGTGACTGTGCGCACGTAACCCTCCCCTAAGGACAGGGAGCGCAGCAGTTAGGTCTCACATGGGAGATGGGTGCTCTGATTTATTTACCTGATTGCTCACCATGAAAGCACTCACTGCATTACACCGCTCTGCAGGCAAACACACGGCTTTGTACCTTCAGAATCCACAGATGCAGTCCTGTCCATGTCCCCAGCGAGGGCGAGGGCCAGAGAAGACTTCCCCACGCCGTTCTGCCCCAGCAGGGCGATCCTTAAAGGCCCATCAGGTCTGCCCTCAAAAGCCACAGTCAGAGTGTCGTCCAAGGCTGGGCTGAAGCTGATTGGCGAGGCAGAAGGTCCAGCTGCACCTGATGACCAGTCGCAGTCATCGTGGACGGCTTCTTCTCGTCTGAGCTGGTGCTTTATAGGCAGAGGAGTGCTTCCTCTGCGAACAGTCGGGGTGCTGCACAGAGTCATACTGTCACACTGGAGGAGAGAGGAACATGGAGGGATGCTCTCTTCAGTTTAGAACCAATTAAAGCGAGTCTGTGGTCAGATATGGTGTTTCTCATGTTAAAAATAGCACTCAGTGTCACGATGTTGTGATACTCCAGTCATGTAGTATTTCTATTACACCTCCATAAAATCAGGGGACTTGCAGCAGAGGCTGATATCCTGCCTTTAAGTCACTTGTGTGAGTCAAGCTTCAAAAACATTGAATCCTACGATTCCCATAGTACAACTCAGCTTTCATTAGACTTTCCCTGACTCTTAAAGGTCCAGTGTGTAGGATTTAGAGGGAAATACTGACAGAAGTAGAATATAATGAGTGTGTTTTCTTTAGTGTATAATTGACTGAAAAAAAAAAAATTAAAAAAAATTGTCGAATTTTTGTTACCTTAGAATGAGCTGTTTATATCTACACAGGGAGCGGATCCTCCTCCACAGAGATCGCCATGTTGCACCCCCATGTTTCTACCGTAGTCCAGAAAGAACAAACCAAACGCTGGCTCTAGATAGGGCCATTTGTGTTTTTGCATTTTCCCCGTAGTTAGCAGCCCCTCAGTGACAAGTAGCACTGAAAAAACACTGATTTTTTTCTGACGTTAAACTGCTTTATTCAGTGTTCTTAGCAGTTTTAATCACTGTGTACATTTGTTTTGGAGAGGAAGAGACTTCTGCGGATAATTCAGCTCCCAGTAAAAACCTCCTGAACAATGGACACTGGTTTCAGCTGGTTGCTCACTGCTAGATGCCTCTAAATCCCCCTAAATCTTACACACTGGACCTTTAAATGCCCTCATCTTTCAATATCTTTCAATTCTAACACCCCCACTTTAGCCTATAACACTGACCTTTTCTCTAATGTCCTAAGGAAATTGGCAACCCTCCTCTGCAGACATAGAAAACATAATAAAACGTTTCTCCACAGGATGGGTAGTACTCCTCATGACAAGGATCCAAATTGGTGGAGCGCCCCTTTAAACCTATTAAACCAATTTCCACAACCCAACCCTGGTATATTCTACTCTAAAAGCTCAGATACAGACATGGATGGATTACTGAACGGGCCTAACAGACACAGGCCAAGGGGCCCAAATTGTCAGAGGCAACCCTGGCTTTCATCTGCAAAATATCACGCAAATTAGCACGTGCTGACAAGGACGAAACTCAAAACGACCACACAGAGCCACGGAAACACCATAAAGAGACACAACATGACCACAAAGTGACAAAATGAATGTAAAGGGACACAAAACAATGCATAATGACTACAGAGAGGTGCAAATCAACAGCAAAAAACAGGCAAAACCACCACAAAACTGTGTCTTGCTCCTATGTGGGAGATGTGGTGGGGCCTTCAGTGTGTCATTGCCCAGGGGTCCAATGTGTCATAATCCACTCATGGATACAGAGCAACATTATCATTCATTTGAAGTCATGTTTGTTTCAACTTGATGAATGTAAGTCCAATACTGACTCCCTTCTTAGCTCTATTTTGGTCTCCACCACCTCCTGAAGAAACTGCCTGGCTCTTCAACTGCTAAATGCTTGTCTGCCATTTGTTGCTGGCACACAGTGGAGTTTAAGAGCTTTTCTGAAAACAGCTGCATCCAAAAACACTAAGAAAGCAGTGAGAATGAAAACACACAATACTGGGTGACAAAACCAATTAGTTTTCTCAGCTCTATTTTGGTCTCCTCCACCTCCAAGAGAAAATATCTGGCTCTTTAGCTGCTAAATGCTTGTCTGCCTTTTGGAGCTGTTGTTGCTGGCGTGCAAGCTGCGTCCAAACACACTGAGACGACAGTGGGAATGAAAACAGACAATACTGGGTGACAAAAGGAAAACAATTAGTTAAAAAAAAACACATAATGAAGCTGCGAACAGGTGAGGGGAAACTATCACTAAACAGCTTTAACATCACACCTCAATTGATCTATTGTTATTATTTTATATATAAATAGTATATATACTCACTAAAGCCACTTAAATGATGTTTAAATGAGCAACAATAATTTTCCAGTTTGTCAAAAGTTGGATTTAATGATTGATTATAATGATAAATTGACTCAAATGCAGGACACCCCCTCCCTGCACCACCTCCTACCACCTAAACACACACACGCATACACACACACACTGTCAGATCAGATCAATAACACCCTCCATTAATTTCACAGTAAGACATCATTTCATCCCGCCACTTTGCCCCAAACCTGATTGGCTAATTGATCACTGGATATTGGAGCTGTTCGCCCCGAGCTCGCGCAGCCCCGTGCACCTTACCTTGGCCGCCTTCTCCTCGGTGTTGAGCCTATCTTCGGGCACATCTGTCGGCATCTGCAAACTGAAACCAAGCCACCGGGAATGAGGACTCCAAAAGACACACAACACCCACCTCCTCGCCCCCTCCCCTCCCCCCTGCCTGACTTTATGAACCCAGCCCCAAGCAGCACGGTGTGATCTCTCACCTGTCACGCGGCTCTCGGCAACTACAAAGTAAGCACGGTCTTCCTCTTTCCTCCTTCTCTCGCGCGCTCTCTGCCTCTCTCAGTTTCTATCTCTCTCTACTATCAGTGTGTCTCCTCAGGTTAGGGCCCAGGTCCAGTTCTGCAGTCAGCACCGTCATTCATCACCGCTCTCCACACTGACTATGACTCACTGACTTGACACGTAAATGCTCCTCCAGATTTGGATTCTCTGCAGAGGAGAGATGGAACTCGCGACCCCGAGGACTCACGCGCCGCGAGTGTGTTCTGCAGGTGCATGCAGCTCTGTTTGTGAAAGTGGAGCAGTGGTGCAGGGAGGCAGGCGGGCTGGGAGCAGCGCTGTGGAGAGATGCTCGGTGTCACGAAGCTTTCATTGACCTCTGGAAGGAGGAGGCGATATGGAAAGTGGCCGCTAGGGGGCAGCATAAGACAAGTCTTCCCCTCACTAATTGGCTCTGTTTGTGTGAGTGTGTGTGTCCTTGGGGGATTTATGTTCAAAATGTGACTCATTTGGGTATTCCTTTTGTAGATAGAGGCATGACAACCTGCCTACCTGCCCACCAGATCCATCAGTCTGCCTCCTCTTTTTTGAAACACACTCGTGACCTTTTGTGAGTGACGGTCTCGTTTACATTTTTCCCAAATCAAGTCATTTCTAGCCCCTGATCCAAGGAGTGTATTTGGACATGTTTTCTGTCAAAATGTGAGTGTGGCCATGAGCAGTGGTGCGTCCCTCCCACACAAAGCCACAATAGACTCCGGCAGTGAGCAGCCAGGGCGCTATTATAGCCCTAATCCTGCTCCTATTATACAGGCCAGAGAGAGAGCGAGAGACACAGAGAGGGAGGTAGAGCTGAAGATGAGGTCATCCCAAACAGTGCACACCCAGGGTCACTGCCTCACTATAGAGGGACAGAGATAAAGAGAGGGATGGAGCAGGGCATGGGGGGCTACAGGGCAAGCTGCAGAGAAAAGGCCTGCAGAAGACTGAGAGCGAGAGATGCTCAGATAGGTGAATAGAAACGAGATGAGGTTAGAGCCTGCCGTGCAAGGTGCACAAAAACACGCCACAGCATGACAGGGATGGTAAAGTACTGTTTATTTCATATGCATATGAAACCACACTACAACAGGAGCAGGAAACCATGATCATGGCCGTCATTGTTTGTTAATGCTAATCACAATTGGATAAAATAATAAACTGTAGGAAAGTAAAAATACACGCTAATGGAATAAAACCAATAAAGTAAAATAATTAGAATCAGTACATAAATAAACAATAAATACTGAATAAATAAGTGAATAAATAAAAGAACATTTTATTTAACCTATACCCAAACAAAATAAATAGCTCTAATGCATGAACCCTGGCAATGATTTCATGGGACAGTTAAAGGTTCAATGTGTAAGATTTAGGGGGATTTAATGGCATAAAGCAGATTGCAACCAGCTGAAACTTCAGTGTTCACCATTCAGGAGGTTTTTGCCATGAGCCAAATTAACCACAGAGGTCTAAACCTCTCCAAAACAAGACACCCAGAGATTAAAACTGATAAAACCCTAAATAAAGTTCTTTGACATTACAAATCAGTGTTTTTCTTACTCTGTTTGGCATGTTGCAGATGGCCGGCTTGCCCAGCACCTGCAAAAGAGTGCTCACCTATTTTCTCTGTTGACTTAATGTGTGCTCATCTTATTTCTGATCCAGACATTTAGGAGGTTTTAACTGAGAGCCGAATTATCCACAGAGGTCTCTTCCTCTCCACAACAAACAGACCCAGTGATTAAAACTGGTGAAAACTCTGAATAAAGCAGTTTCACGTTATAAATCAGTGTTTTGTCGATGCTGTTTGGCATGTTGGAGACAGGCGGCTAGCCCACCGCATGCTAATGTGCGCTTGCCTCTCTTATAACTAAAGATCCAGATGTTTAGGAAGTTTTCACCATGAGCTGAATTATCCACAGATGTGTCCTCCATTCCAAAACAAGAAGGCATAGTGACTGACACTGAGTAAAGCAGTGTCACGTTACAAATCAGTGTTTTGTCTGTTGTGGAGCGGCCTCTAACTACGATATACGAAAATGCGAGTGGCTCTATCTACAGCCAGTGTTTGTTTTGTCTATTCTGATCTAATGTTGCAGTTAACATGGCGATCTCTGCAGACTGAGACCTGGGGTTTCATTTATTAAAAAAAATGAATAGGATCCATACTAAAACTGTACATATGGACAAAAGCCAAAAATGGCGTGCGCCCAAAAAAATTCTACAGTCTGGCTTCCGCCTCACCATCCACGTCACCAATTGTTTGTTAGCATGGGTCAGAGTTTGTCCCGTCAAGTCTGTTTTTACAAATCAAAACTTTTGTGTGGGAGTCAGCGTACGCCTCTTTCTTTCTTTTGTGTGCACGCAATGTTTATAAATGAGACCCCTGCTTCCTATGCAGATGTAAATGGCTCAATATAAGGTACTGAAAACACAAAGACTCTTATCTTCAGGTGATCGTACACTAAAGAAAACATTCTTATTATCTTACGTGCTATTTCTGCCAGTATGTCCCCCTGGATCCTACACGCTGCACCTTTAAGAAGGGGTCTCCATGAAAAGACTGTTTGCATTTTTTTTATTATCCCTGCACCATTAATTTTCTGTTGCATCCGTTAGCCCACAGTACCCGAGTCCACAGTGACCAGCTCTGTGGTGCCGCATGTTGCATTAATATGGTGATCGTCCCTGTTACAGAGGTGTTCCATCTGCCCAAAAATAGCTTCTCTAGTCTGGAGAACTGGACACAACCACACAAATCATGCCACACTCTTTTCGCCTGCTGCGATGGGTTTCTCTCTCTCTCTTTCACCATATGCAGTCGCTTTAGTTCAGCACACTACCAGCTCCTTGTATGTAAAAACCCATTTTTAGAGCAAACAGCAAGTCTTCTCCAACCAGCAAAAAGGTAGATTTCTTTGCTAAAACACAAGAGCAATATCCCCACTATTCTGGGATGTTTAGCACAATCACTGGAAGATTCCTATGAAAGGTATCCTTGTACATTCTTTAATCTATGATTATTCATCTTACAAAGAATAACAAGTCTTGGTGAGCTTAAACACTTTGGTAGGCAACTGTGAAATATTAGCTGGCAAATACAACTGCATGCCGTGGATACTTTATCCAAGCCCATACCACTCCACATCCAGCACCACTGCACTACTCAGACCTCTGCAGCTTTAGCAGCTTATTATAAAAAAACACAACTACAGTTTGAGCCTCGACCGCTCATCTGGAGAGTTCATTGCAGCTATATAATATTGCATAGATAATATGCTCAGCAGTGTCAGGGACTATTGATGAGTTTTAATGCAAGATAAAGCTTTGTCGATCCATTTTTCAGAGTCTTGTTTGTCCGCTGTTGCACACTCAGCTCAGTTATGTGCAACTATCATTCACAGTGAAGTAAAAGAGTCCATGAAGCAGCCTAGAGCTGAGTCTAACCCTACGAATTAACAGTCAATTCCCCTTTATTCACTCAAGAGTGGTTTTCACAGTTGTATCGCCCCAAAAACTGCCTGCCAATGCCTCTCTTTCACTTTCTCTCACACACACAAACACATACACACACATACACATCCTTGTTTTCTTCCCCAAGTCTGATTACTCATCATTGATTGCTCCACGTTGGCTGGTTTCTCATTCCTCTTGGTTTTTTTCTTCCTCTCCCCTGTGGGTTAAGCTCAGAGGAAGTAGTCAGGGGGAGGGGAAGGTGGGTTGCTGGTGCGGGTCGGTGGGGCGTCGCCACCGATGCCGTGGTTCGTGCTGAGGAGCTTCTCGTAGCGAGCCTTGTAGGCGTCTCTCTCCCTCAGCACTCGAGTCAGCTCACACTGTAGCTGGTCCAACTGAGGAGGAGAAAATAAATATCTTTGTGCTTTTGCTGAGACACAGTGCAAAGATGTTCACTTTTTATTCACGCAAGTGTCAGGAATGTAGGGAATTTAGGACTGTTATGGCTTTAGGCATTGGCATTTTGACTGGTTTTCTATAAGCCTCGCTTTCACTATGCAATTCTGTCTGCCACTTGGTACAATCCATAGATTTATAATAATGCCTAGATACTGGATACCAAGGTGGTGCCTGTTAATTCCAATGGAGTCGCTTGCCTGGCACATATGACAAAAACGTTTTTAGCTTCTGGGTTTACTTCCCTGGCATGCAGCTCACTAAATATGGGCAGTACAAGTTCCCACTCAGCTCACAGACTTTAAATAATGATGACGTCACAGATTTTTTAAATTGCTTTCCTTGGCTCATGGAAAGTTTTACAAGTATAAAACCTCCATGGATCAAAAATGGAAAGAACCATAATTGACTTTGTTTGCAGTTCGATGTGTCCTGTTGTGTGTTGTCAACAGTTTTACAGATATCTTTTATAATGGTGGCCTATGGGGAAAATGCTCTGTAGGCCTAAGGGGACTTTTGTGCTGCAATACCATGAGTGGCCACTGGGAAAACTGGCTTTAAGGCTAACCTACTTTCCTGGGGCGCTGGTATGATCTTGAACTATGACGACTAGATTTATGGCACAAACGACATGTGTCAACCATGGATATATAAAGAGAACTGGATACAGTGCCGGAGGCAGAGGCAGTTCCTATGAAAGTTGCTCACTGGTGCATGAAGCCAAACAAAGCTTGATTTCTGCAGAATAAAATTACCGCATTTTGCCGCAAATTGCCGAATGGCTAACTTCTGGTTTAGCGCTCTGCTAACTTAAATGGAGACGAAAATGACTTAATAGAGCAGCTTTTCTAGACTTTAAAAACATCATTGGCCCAAATCTCTATAGTTGGACGAGTCATTTCGCTGGGTTTTTGACAATTTAATATAGTGGGTAAACCGTGTAACCGCAACTTCCACGTCTGTCACGTGATGCTATTATGCCCAAAACCATTTTCCCCCAAAGACTTACATTGTGAAGGGGACAACTGTAAGTTAGGATACGCTTTGTGAGCATCACGAAATGATTCGTTTCACTATCGGAATTTGATACATTCAGTCCGATAAAATTACAAAAATCTAGAAGAGCCACTTAATTAAATCATTTTATCCCCATTTGAGTTAGGGGAAGGCTAAACTGGAAGTTAGCAGCTTGGTTGGCGAAGATGTGTAATGCACTCGCTCTATGGGCCCCATGATGTGGAAGGTCTGGGTAATTTCATACTCGAAAATCGGGCATTCTTGGCTTCATGAACCATTCATAGGAATGAACGGGGCTCCGCCTCCAAAGCTGTATATAGGTCTCTTTATACATCCATGCTACAAGCCCCCAGGAGCACCACTGGGCTTTGAAGCCAATTTGAAATAGTGGCCAAGTCATGGAATTACAACGTGTTGGTCTGTCACGTGATGTCATTAGGCCTAAAAAGATTGTAAGATTGTAAAACAGACATTTGTAAATCAGCAGATACATTTTTTGGAATGTCACAACCCCCACAAAATGACTCATTTGACTATCAGGATTTGATCAATTTGCTTTGATAACATTCGGAAAGTCTAGAGGAGCTGTATGATTGAATAATTTTATCCCGGCTGGCGTATGTGTCTGGTGCACTTGCTCTGTGGGCCCCAGGTTGCACAAGATCTGAATAATTTCATACCTTGGAAGTCACTTTTTTGGCTCCGTGTGCCTCTGAGCAACTTTCATTGGATTGAACAGGGTCCATATCCAGTTCTCTTTATACATCCACAGGTAGCTATCGGTAGCTATCCCCAGTTACTAATGAGTATCAATGTAAGATGGTGGAACAACTCAAATAACTGTTGAAACTCAACCTAGCAAAGGAAAAAGAGCCGCTTTGCTAGGCTCAAAGTAAAACAGAAAGCGACAGTGGCACAAACAGCAATACCACTAGGAAACACTAGGGGGATGAAAGTGTAAAGTTGTCTCTTTCCACTTTTACGATGAGTTTAGATTTATGATTAAGTTTGGGGTCTGAAAAACCTTGGGTGTACCTGTTGCGTGAGCACATGCTTCTCTGACTCCAGAGCGTGGCGATGCTGTAAGCGCTTGTAGCGGCAGGACTGGGCATAGCCGCGGTTCTTTAGCGTGCGGCGTTTCTGCTTCAAGCGCACCACCTCGTCCTTACTCACTCCCCGCAGGTGTCGGTTCAGCTCTCGCACTGACAGGCTCACCAGCTGCTCATCAGAGAAGCGCTCATTCACCCCGCACTGCTCAACAGATGGAGAAAACACACACACAGAATATGCTGTAGTTTAATGTTAACTGGCAGCGAGACACATGCTGGAGGTGATGTATGAGTGTGTACAGTTAGATGAGTGTGAAATGGATTTGTCTTTAAATACATGACTGGTGGACATGTGATGTGTTACACTAAGTGTGTGTGAGTGTGTCAGGGGGCACATTTCGGCACCACATGTCCATAATCTGTCATGTAATCTGACTGAGTGTGGGTGACAGTTATCGGGATTACGCACAGCAATAATAGCAGATATTATCATAAGCTCACACTGTGCTCCACATAGAGATCCACCCACACATCTTGATCGACCAGATTACAAAGTTTAGTTACCTAATTGAAATTACATTCAGCTCTCAACACTGTTTTATTCACAGCAAATGATTTTTCCTCCGAGCATATCAGATCATTTGAAGTGTTAGTTCTTAAATAATCATCCGTAGTATTGGCTTTAAGATTAAGATCTGGCTCGTGTAAACATCTGAAGCTCATTATAAAAGGTCGGCAAAGGAAATACAGAGAGATTTAAGTACATCAGTTACCAAATTTTGTAGCATTTATAAACAGCACATAAGTGTTTAATAAATGGTTTATAACACAGCAGAGTAGTAAGCAAATATAATTGTTTATTAATATATTTATTGACAACTTTAACTGCTTGGCGTTAATAATACAAAATATTTCCCTAAAGGAGGCGTTATAACTGAGGACAACTATTGTACATTAATAAACACTTAAAGCTGTCCTCATGTATGATTACAACGACATTATAGTGTGTTATAAACCATTTATTAGATGCTTATGTGGTGGTTATAAATGCTAAATGGAGGAGGGGGTAAAGTATAGCAGATAAATGCATGTTTTTCATTTGAGACTCTGCACCAGTGATTTAGCTCTACTTGTTGTTGCCACACAGAGAGCGATCCTTAAAGTGATGCTTCAGATAGACACAGACATTAATAACCATGTTCTAATGTCCTAATCCTAATCCTTCACTGTGCGATCCCTCTCTCCTTCCGCTCAGCCCTCTAACGCAACAAGTGTCACTGCTCAGTTCTTCCACCTCCAGAAATCTCCCATGTTGTATTGACGAACACTTCCTGTTGATCGCCATTCAACGATTAACCTATTTCACCTGATCAGGACTGATGAGCGTACCTGATTAAGTTGTGGGTGGTGATGATGGTGATGGCTGCCATGCATGGGGTGGTGCGGGTGGTGCTGATGATGGTGATGCTGGTGGTGATGAAGGCGACCCTGGGGGCTGAGGGGTTGTGGGTAGGGAGCTGAGGTGGGGGCGGCGTTTGGGAGCGAGGGCGGGGCAGATGAGAGGAAGACGAGCGGGCGATGGCACATGTCTGTCCCTTTGGGGCAGGAGATGTCGGCCCCGCTGTCGCTGCTGGAGTCCCCCAGGTTACTGCTCGAACTCTGAGAAAGCCCTGGAAACTAAAGAGGAGAGGGGGAGCATGGAAAAGGATGAAGAGGCACATAAGAGTCAGGTCTTTTTATGACAACACTCATAAGAATCATCAAGAAGAAATGACAGACTGTTACCTGTGAGCTGACAGCTGCAGCAGCTGAGTTCAGTAAAGCCTCCACAGCATCCTCACATCCCAGAAAGCCATTGACCGGCCCCCTCTCTCTGTCCCCTCGCTCTGGCACTCCCCCCAAGGCCCCCAGCAAAGTGGCGGGCCCCGTCACTTCCCCTCCAAACTGTTGCTGCAGTGCTGCCAGCCAGATCAGGTCCTCCAGCGAGGCCGGGGTGGGACCCTGAGGCCCGCCGTGGGCCGGACTGCCTTCCACGTTCCCCTGAGAGCCGGAGCTGATGCCGGAGGTGAAGCTGTTGGAGATGGAGAGCGGAAAAGAGATGGAGGAGGATGACGAAGAGAGGGAGGAGGAGCCTGAAGGTGGTGGGTGGGCATCGCTGAGTGTCGGTGAAGGTGGCAGTGAGTTGTAAGGGCTGGAGCTCAAACTGGAGTCCTGCGGAGGATGGCTGGTGTACGGAGAACTGGAGGGGTCGTGGGGGAGGCCAGATTTTGGATACGCACATGGGGGAGGGAGCGGAGGGGTGTCAGGTTTCACCTCAAACTTGAGGAGGTCAAAGTCGTTTAGGTACTCCATAGCCAGAGGGCTGGGAGGGAGAGAGGGCATGGGGAGGGAAGGAGAGGACATGGTGTCTGCTGCTGCTGCCGCTGCTGCTGGTGGGAGCTTCAACAGGGTTTTTCCGTATGTCAGGATTGTTGGAAAGTCCAATCCTCTGCCTCAGAGCAGCTCATAGACAGCAGCAGGGGTGATGTCAGGAAGTAGACTGGTGGATGAGTTTCCTCGGTGAGAAACTGTATGTCCCTGTGTCCTTGTCTCTGTTTCAGTTGTCCTGAAGGAAAGAGAGAATAAAAACAAGATGGTGTTACATGTGTTTTAGTTAAAGATCTATGGCACCATTTATAACGGATCTATAAGCTGTAGACTAACTAATGGCTTTATTAATTGTTTTTAAAAGAGTACTTGTATAACGCTTTAATTGTTCCACGTGTTCTTCTTTCTTGTCAAAACTTCCGTCTACATTACCCACAACCCCTCACCCCACCCACTCAACTGCAGGCAGGTCAGTTGGAGATTCAGGTGTCTTATGCTAGCAGAGGCTAAAGTAGCCTTGAGCTGCTAGATAAGAAGGGGTGGGTTATAGAAGCCTAGTAAGCCTAGATTGGAAAAATTATTTAAACCTGTGGTCTTCAGCACCAACCAAATCTGACTCAAGTGATGTCACTTGAGGTGATTTATCAGGCTCCAGCGGGAGCCACATGATGCTTTGTACAACTTTTTTCTCTACATGCACAGTTACGCCATAAACTTTTTGCAGACTGTGATGTGTTAAACTGGTGCAGTACCCTTTAATCATTCACTACTGCTCTATAGCAGCGGTTCCCAGCTGGTGGGTCGGGGTCCAAAAGTGGATCACGTGACTTGCAAACACAACGGAAAGCTACTTAACAGAGATAGCAAACTAACTCAACATGGCCAAACGCAGGTATGGAACTAAATGTATTAAACTGTGTGGACCTTGAACTAATGACTAAGAAGAAATCTGGACCCTGTGGCTGGATCAGTTGGGAACCACTGCTGCTCTTCAAGCCATTTAGAATGAAAACTTCCTGGTTGCCAGGTTGTGAAAAATCCTCCTCCAGTATTATACTAGCTTTGTCTTTTTAGCCAGCTCTTAATTTAATACAAAAACCTCCTTAAAGAAACAGTGTGTAAAAAATTTTTTTTTTTGGGGGGGGGGGGGGGGGGGGGTTTGTGACATCTAGTGGTGAGGACTGCAGATTGCAACCAGCTGAAACTTCTCCCTGTTAGAATTTCTTTAGTGTTCATTGTTCAGGAGGATTTTGAAAGATGAGGGCATTTAAAGGTCCAGTGTGTAAGATTTAGGGGGATTTAGAGGCATCTAGCAGTGAGCAACCAGCTGAAACCTCTCCCGGTTAGAATTCTTTCGGTGTCCATTGTTCAGGAGGTTTTTACTGGGAGCCAAATTATCCACAGAGGTCTCTTCCTCTCCAAAACAAACGGACACAGTGATTAAAACTGGTAAGAACACTGAATAAGGCAGTTTAACGTTAAAAAAAAAAATCTGTTTTTCAGTGCTGCTTGTCACTGAGTGGCTGCTAACTGCGGGGAAAATGGGAAAACGCAAATGGCCCTATCTCGAGCCAGTTCGTTTGTCTGTTCTGGGCTACTGTAGAAACATGGCAATGCAACAGGCGATCTCCATCGATCCAAGGATCTGCTCCCTATGTAGATATAAACACCTCATTCTAACGTAATGAAAACAAAAAATCTTATTTTCAAGTGATTATATATGAAAGAAAACATACTCATTACATTATAATCAGTTTCTGCCAATATCACATATTTGTTATAATGAATATTCACTGACTAAGATTTAAGCTCGTGTCATTACATTGAATATAAACCTTCCTTTAAATCAAACACAGTTAGATGTCTGACGTGTTTCCTCACAGCGCACTATAAATGCTTTGACGAAAAGATCCATGTGACTTAGTTCAACATGAAGTTAGACAGTCTGAGTCTGTGTGTCAGGCCTGTTTATGTGTTATATTAAGACACTAATCTGCAGCATCCCCCCCTCCCTTCCTAACACCTTATACACACACGTATAGGACTATAAACGCATGCACACTCATGTACACGTGCATGTTTACTTGCAAAAGTTTGTGACGTGTACAGACAAACCAGAACTTCTTGAGCTCACTTAACTTCCACAAAGCACTTAAAACTTCCTAATCTGTGCCTCTGCGTGTTCAATAACTTCTGTCGCTTCATTTTATGAGAGTGTCAGACAGTAATCCTCACGTTGCCTCTCTGTAGCCAAATCTCATCTGTGAAAGGGAGCACTGCAAGAATGTCGTTTTTTTTGTGTGTGTGAGAGAAACACATCAGAAAAAAAAAAATCCATCATCTTCCGCCTGCCAAGTGTTGTATTCATCTCTGTGTGGAAATGATTGCAGGTTATTGCGCTAATGTAATCACACACACAATAGATATAATGTAATATTTCTGGAAAGATCTGCCTACTGAACACGTAACTGACTGAAGCGAAAGAATTCAGAGGGCTTAATCATTTTTGGCAGAAAGATCCACAAGTCTCACAAACCAAATCCAATTATCAACAGGTGCAGGCTTTAATCCGGAGACTTTCTCAGATGAATTCAGACACATTTTTATACAACCGGAGGGTGAAACTAAAGTTTATTTTATAGCTGAAGCTGGTGCTGACCTTATTTATCAAAATGCTCTTTTTATGTTAAGTTTCAGATCAGATTTAAGATCACAAACTTTTCTTCTGCATGGAAATATACTGAAAAGTTATACAATTAAAAAAAGACTACAGAATAACTAAGATTTTATCCTGTTTTCAATCTCACAAATAGTTAAACATTTATCTAAGAATTCAAAACATTCATACACAGTTAAACAAACTGAAAAAGGCCAAGTATCTCCTCGGAATATCAATGGCAAGTTGAATATTGTCAGTATTAGTCACAGTGGTGACTACATCAAAGAAAGCCATAGAAGAGCAAAGCTATTTCCTCCAACAACACTGATTACAGGCCTCAAATGTAATAGTTTTAAGCACTAAATGAACATCTCATTAAAAGTCCACCTTTGACTTGTGCCTCGGCTGCACAGCTCATTAGTTTCGCCCCCCGTGGTTCAAAATGGATTGTAAAAGAAAGCAAACAGTGACGGGGCTTCATGGAGGCCTCAATCTGGATCTGGACCAGAGTCACGGCAAAAAGCCAGCCAAAAAAAAAAGAGTAACACGCACACATACACATGCGAGAGAGAAAAAAGTAGAATGAAAAGATAAAGGCCTGACGAGAGAGTCAAAGTGAATGAAATGATCTTACCGTCGGTCATAGAGATGAAGGATGGTTTCGAGCTCTTTTCAACATCCCCCCACCACACACACACACACAAAAATAATCAACTGACTGGTTGACTGACACGTTTGGAAAGAGACACAGAGGAAACAGAGAGTGTGTGTATGTGTGTGTGTGTGTGTGTGTGCGCGCATGTGAGTGTGTATAGCACTCTGTCACTGAGTGCCACTGCCCCCTTTCTTTCTTTCCCCTCTGCTGCAAATCCCTGTTTGCAACAATCCCCTCCTCTCTCTGTCTCTCTCTCCATATCCCTCTCTCATGGTTCACAGGCATGTTCACACTCTCTGGCAATGTCTCTCTCCCTCTCTGTGTTTTTATCTCTCACCGTGTCTGTCTGTCTCTCTTTATTTCTGTGTCTCTGTTCTCATTTCATACTGAAAGATCAGTGTGTAGGATTTAGGGGGGATATGTTGGAAGAAATTAAATGTAATAAGTATGTTTTCTTTAGTGTATAATCACCTGAAAGTGTGTGTGTTACGTTAAATCAGAATGATTTAAGAATTCATTTTAAACTTTTTAAAATTACATCAAAGCACAAATGAAACATCCATTTAAATGGTAAATAATGCAAGATAATGTGATGTGTCACACACATTCTCTCACGCAAACAGCGACATGAATGTTTTTTAATTTAAATGATGTTTGCCTCTTTATTAGGAAATGGATGCACACGACATACTGATACAATCAGTTTAAAATTAATTCATGACTTTTGTATAGGCCCAGTTTGATATTGCAATAATGTGTGGTTATCATAAATTTCTACGACACACCTCGCCCTCGTCCGCGGAGACTGCTGTGTTGCACCACCATGTTTCTACAGCAGCCCAGAACGGACAAACCAAACTGCCTCTAAATGGGTTCATTTGTGTTTTTCCATATCAGCCAGTGACGTTAGCAGCCCTTCCTTGATGAGCTGCATTGGGAAAACACTGAATTTAATGTGAAACTTCTTTATTCAGTATTGTTACCACAGAGGAAAAGACCCATTAAAAAACCTCCCAAATATCAGGATCTTAAGTTATCAGAGAAAGAAGGTGTGCACACATGAGTGGGTGCTGGGCAAACAGAGCAGGAGAAACACTGATTTGTAACATAAAACTGCTTTATTCGGGGTTTTTGCTGGTTTTAAATACCTGGGGTCTCATTTATAAAACAGTGCAGAGAAGCCATGCTGAAAATGTTCGTATGGACAAAAACCAAATATAGCATATGCCAAAAAATATTCAACAATTCTTATTATCATGCTTCTACCTTACCATCTGTGTTGCCAATTCCCTGTCTCCAGCATGGGTCAAAGTGTCTCCCATCAAGTCTGTTTTTTATAGATCACAACTTTTGCGTGGGAAGTAGCGTACGCGGCTTTTAGGCCTTGTTTTGTGTGTACGCAATGTTTATAAGTGAGACGCCTGGCCCAGTTTTTTTAGAGAAGCAGAGACTTGTGTGGATATTTCGGCCCCTGAGCCATGAACACTGAAGCCACTAAATCCCACTCTACACACTGTTGCTTTAATTTCTCTCTTTTTGTCTCTATTTCCTTGTTTGTCTCTCTCTCTCATACACACACACACACACACACACACACACACACACACACACACACACACCTCCATTCTCTCTCCCTTTGATGTTGCACATTATATCCCTGTGTAAAAGGCAAACATATTTCACCCTTGTGCTGAGTTTCACACACATGCACTGTCACACACATCAGGTATTCATCACATGCTAAGTCATGTCAGCTGCAGCACACATGTAGTTTTTAAACACTCCTCTTCACATGGTGTCAGCTCAGGTTCAGGTTTGTCATCTGAAATCATTTCACAGAGTAAAACTTGTCAGTTGAGCTGACACAAGTGGGACTGTAGACTCTGCACTGCCTCACAGTGGACGCTCACAGCTACTAAACTGAGCCTGTCAGCACATATGTCCACAAATATCCCGGCTGGACCACCGTCACAAAACCACCTCCATGAAAAAATGTAATCCTGTCCAAGAGGAAGAAATGCTCACTTTTGAAACTACATGACTGAGTTCAAAAAGGTGTCAAGGCTGCTGAACTTTCAGCAGTGATGGAATGTAACTAAATTCATTTACTCAGCTACTGTGCTGAAGTGCAGTTTTAAGGGACCTGAGTATTTCCATTCTATGCTACTGCACTGTATGTGATGTATTACTTTATTATTAAACCAGTCAGTCATGTATTAAATGCCTGAAGCTACAACATTAAAGGTCCAGTGTGTAGGATTTAGGGGGATATACCT
This sequence comes from Epinephelus fuscoguttatus, assembly GCF_011397635.1. NCBI lineage: Eukaryota > Metazoa > Chordata > Actinopteri > Perciformes > Serranidae > Epinephelus > Epinephelus fuscoguttatus. The sequence goes on from NC_064761.1 coordinate 41,096,207, forward strand.
GCAGAAATGAAATATAACATAATGTGTGTTTCCTTTAGTGTGTAATCACCTGAAAATAAGTGTTTCTGTTACCTTAGAATGAGCCGTTTATATCTACTTAAGGAGCGGGTCCTCATCCATGGACTTTGCTGTGTTGCATCGCCATGTTTCTATGGTAGCCCAGGATAAACAAACTAAACATTCAGTACATTTACATTACGTTAGAAAAAGATGATTTATTGTGTTAGTCGAATTCCTCCTGCATGTATACAGTCAATCTGAACCAAACTGGCCAAGGTGCTCTGCACATGCTCCACAGTTTCCTCCCCGGGCTTTGACCTGGATGTTGAAAGCATTAAATGTGTAACAGAAGAAGAAGCAGGTAAGAACATGGCAAAATCTACATCCAGATTCTTACATTTTTGGACGGACCAGATGTACAGAGCTGTAAAGTTGTCCACTATGGTACCAGTTAGCTGCTAGCTAACCTTAGCTAACTTGTTTGTCCATTGTTTGGTATGTGACGTAATAGGTCAACAGGAAAAAGGTCCAATACTAACAAGCTGAAAGAGGGAATATCACCACCCATCATAGCGGAGTCAGACATAAAAAGATTCTCCTTCGTGCTTGTACACTAGGACAAGGACAGTAGTCCAATTACATAGCCTAGTGGTGCTATATCCGCAGCTGACACTGACCATGACACGAGGACTTTGACAGAAGTCTTTGGGGGAATAACTATGTATGTGTAAACCAAAGATTATGTTAACTTAAACTTATTTTAATTATGCTAATTTTCCCTTGCCATGTAAATGTATCCTACAGGTTAATCTACAACCTGCAATATTTGGAAATTAATCTTTTTGAGAATGCAGCTTAGCCTTTGTAGCTTAACGCATTTATTTTATAGGAATTATTAAAGTGAACATTTCTGAGTACGTTAATGATTTTTACTTTACAGAGTGACTTACTTTTTCAGCTCCATGTGTGATATTGAAGGTTGTCATATTGTAAACTGACATTTATGTTAGTTATTAGGAGAATGTGGTTGGTTGCAGACTCACTGCCACTCGCTACAAACACTGCAAATAAATGTGTTTTTGCAAGTTAATCAGTGTGCAGGAGTTTGTTTGCAACCCACGAGGGTCTCCCAAGTGAGATTCTGTAAGTCATGTTTTAATTAAATTCGTATTATTGCTTTAATCAAAAAATATAATATAACGAGTCTTAATTAATATTATAAAATATTATAATGAGTCTTCTGGAGCTCATCAAGAGCTTCAGAAGCCAACCAGTAGCTCAGTGCCTGTGTGTATCTGGCCCCAGGTTTGTTGTTTGTCAGTGTTTTGTAATTTGATTAAACACATATGTTATGAGGAACATGCACCACAATCAAACACATTCATCTGAAATAATAAAGGTCGTAAAACTGGATCGTGACACCAGGCTCCTTAGATGCACACCTTCATCATTTCACCGCTGACACATTTGCTCTTTATGTGAATAACAGTACGGTGAACCTGGACCTTCGCTGCCCTTCAGAATCAGTCGACATGCTCATAGCCTGAAAACAGCTGCTATTTCTCTCCTTAAAAAAGCAGCTACACATCATTACTGTGGTGTCACTGTATTTAATCTATCTGGGATGAATAATTGAAAATGCATCAGCAGCCTTAATGACTTTTGTTAAACTTTTTCAGCTGCATAATGTCCAACATTGTGGGTAAACAAAACAATGCTGCTGTCATAAAGGTTTCAATATTTCCACAGAGGGGGTTTGTTTTTGTTCCTACAAATTAGCACCCCCTGCGTCTCCACGCTGCCCTGCCTGTTGCAGTTAGTCTCAAAACCCGTGAATTAATTCTGTTTTTTTCTGACCCATTTAAGTCCGCAGAGCAGAGAAATGCACAACAAGCATTTCTCGATGCTCCTTAAAAGCTGAACTTGTTAATCCGGAGTCTCTCTGTGTCTTAATAGTGTCTCGTTAAGGAATCAGTGAGTTAATAGTGTCTTCGCAAATCTGATTTGGACAGTAAACAAAACCTTTAAGGCAAGCAGACACGCTGACTCATGGAAACAGCTCAAGACTCATAAACAGGATTTAACCATTTATTTTGCAATTCAACAAAAATTTGGATCTCTAATGAGCAGAGAATTTAATGAGGGACGAGGAATGTATGACAAGTTTTCGGAAGGAAAAAACCCCTTATAACAGTTTCTGCTCTCTTCACTCAGCTTATCTTCCTCTCTTTCTCTGTTTTAACCTCTCTATCTGTCCATCATTTGTGTTTCCGGGGAAAGCTTAGCTGCTAAACCAACAGGGCCTCCCATGAGGGTGAGGGACAAAGAGAGGGAGAGACACAGAGGAACTTACCTCATACTTCATGCCAAACACACCATCATCCCTCCTGCATCTGCAGCTACATTTGTCCCGCAGCCACTTAGATGCATCTCAGTCCACCTCACATTCAGGTGGGACTCGATTTTACAGCCAGAGACTGTTCGCTGCTCCTCTGCAGCCTTATTTCCAGAGTTATATTTAAGTAATTAGCCTTGTAGAATCCCACGCTGTGATTAGCATAATGGGTAGAAGTAGTAGTAAGTAGTAGATGCTGTGGAGGTTGTTTTCTGACTGCAGGTTGTATGTTTACTGTGTGGTGGATTACAATATTTAATTCACTTTTACAGCCAATCACACAAATATAACGAGAGCTCAGGTTCAGAGTGTCTGTTTCTAGACTGCTGCTTCCTTTGAGGTTGTTGGTGGGATTTTAAAGGACTTGTTCAACATTTTTGGGAATATGTGTAATTGCTGTCTTGTGTCCTGGAGTCTCGCTGTCTCCAGTAAGCAGCCAAGACTCCGGAGAAATAGTGCACATGAAAACACAATGTGTTGTTGTTTTTATACAGATTACTCAAATAAAAGATGATGTGTTGATCAATGAGCTGCAGTGATATTAGTAGGTGGATTTGTTATCACTGGAAAGAACCAGACTAGCTCTTTCCCTTTGTTTCCAGTCTTTTTGCTAAGCTAAGCTAACTGGCTGCTAGCTTAAGCTTCATATTTAGTGTACAGACAATAGAGCGATATGTATCAAACGTAGACAACACATTCTCACTCCAACCTTGTCATGGACTTTACACAGTCACATATGACGTGCAAAGTACCCTGGATGTGTTGGTTGTTGACGTTCTGGGACACCGTGTCAGTTTCTGCCTGTTACATGCACTCTCTTTTTTTCAAAATACACTTCTGTTTTCACAGGAGATGTACTGTTTGCATTCAGTCTCTTTCAAAATAAAAGCACTCTGTCAGAACAACACCGTGAACTGACATCTTTTTTCCTTCAACAACAAAAGCACGTGGTTGTGTTGCGGAAAAAGAGCAGGATATAACTTTACAATCTCATGGGAAGCAGACACCGGCCTCCCAGGTGAAAGTCGGTGGTTGTTTGACCCATCCACCACCCCTCCTGCCCACCCTACACTGACTTTCGCTGCCTTATCTTTCACTCATTGTCCCATCAGTGACCTGCTGGGTGCTGTTAAACTATAACGGCAACAAGCCGCATATCATGCCGATGCGAATGAATGGCTTTTTATGTCTGTGTCTGATGCCAGAAATCACTGGCCAAGCGCCAGATTTTAATGAGTTTGGAGTGAGACCAGGTTGATGTAGCGTACTTCCAGGGTGTTTGCAAAGTTTACTGACTATGTGAGATGCACTGGGCTTTCCACTAACTCCAGTGTAAACCCATCTGAGTCATTATTAGATGTTCTGAGCAATGGACATAATGGGTGGGAGGGAGGTGGAAGAACCTGGTGTTGGAGACCAACAAATGACAATGGTTGCAGCATTTGTGCCACACAATGCCAGGTGCTTTTTAGCGACACACAACGCTGCATTTCCAGCCATGTTTGTTCCACTTTGTGTTTTTTAACGACACACAATCTTTTCCCAGCCATAACCACGTAGTTTTGTTACCTTTGTAACCTAACTGCAGACACATTCTTACCGCCGACCCCTTCTGCGTCAAGATACAATACAGGGCAAAATGCAGCCCTGGCATCATTTTAGTAACGCCAGGGCCTCTGTCCAAGCAGCAAAGGCCAATTTTTTAATAAATATTTAATTTTCAGTGTGTGGTTTAATGCTGAACACACACAACATGACTTAGGTCAAAAGAACAAAGGAAAAGGAAAGGCAGCATAAAAGTCTCTAATTAAGTGAAGTAATTGCACCTGAGAGGGCGATTCTTTTCCAGGCAGCATGGAAGCTCCTGAATGGTGACTTTTGACATTTATATTAGTTTCAAATAAAGACAGTAGCCATGTTTCCATCAGCCTGTTTAGATGCGCATCTAGAAGTATTGCATCGGAAAATTATGATGGAAACGCCAAAATTTGAATTAAATTCCCCTGATTAGCACAAACTAAAATACGCTCGCTTTAGCCGGGTTTTGGTTGATTCGAAAAAATGTTGATTCGCAAAACGGGGGATGGAAACAGTTATGTTCGAATTAAGTCTGACGTAGCGCACCTCTCTCCATGGTGATATCCACACTCTGGGTCAGGAAGGCAGTAATGCATTTACAAGCTGGTTGCCAACCGCCAGAAAACTTAGAAGAAGAATGCGAGACTCGTTTTGTTTCCGGTTCTGCAGAAAACTTGCGCGAGTTCGTAGTTTTCACCAAAGTCTGTACATTTAATGGAAACACACAGGATTCGTATTTCTTTTAATGCGCATTTCCCAATGATTCGAATCACTTTTGGATGGAAACATAGCTAGAGGCAAAGATTTTAGGGCCTTCGGGCAGCAGTCATCAACTGGATTTTAGGAGAAGTAGCAGCAGAAGGAGTCATTTGACATTTTGGGAAGTATGAGCAGTCTTGTTTCTTGGTGTCCTGACGTTACAGGTAACCAGCTGTTGGCTGCAGCTTCATATTGTCAAAGCTCAAGTTTCTTTTTTTTATTTCATTCATTCATGCTGTTTCCTGTTTTACTTTGAAACTCACGTCCTCTCTCGTTTCAGATCACTTCACTTCCTGCCCCTGTGTGTTTTCCCTCCCTTCTGATAACTTCACCTGTGTCTGATTGTCTGCTCCGCCCTGATTGGCCTCACCTGTGTCTCATCCTTCCCCTTACCACAGTATTTAAAGTGTATCTTGTTTTCGTCTCAGCTTCTCATGTGTCTAGCGTTCCAGCCTTTTGTTTCCCTGTGTGCTTTTCTTTTTTGGATTTAGCCTGTGGATTTGTTTGTCTCCACTGATAGACCCTCTGTGTAACCAACCCACCCTTTGACCAGCAAAGACTGTGTTATTTTACCTGTGTCTCCAGAGTTGTGCGTTTGAGGCCACTCTCACCTGGTTCTCCAGGTGAGAGTAGCATACAGACATGAAAGTGGTATCAATCTTATCTAACTTTCTGCAAGAAGGAAAATAATTTACCAAAATGTTGAACAATTCATTTAAAGTGTCAGAACTCCCTTTTTGAGTTCAGTGTCAAGAATTATCCAGAGTAACAAGGTTTTTAAATATCATTTTCAATACAATATAACCTCACTGTCAGTTTACACCGAAATGAATTCTGCATCCTCAGACAGCTCTGCTCAAGAGGTTCACCCACAAATTAGACAAACAATTACACCCAAAAAAGCACATCACACACTGATGACCAAGGAAGACGTCACAAAATATCCTCAGATTCAACTGAACTAATGAAACTGAAACAAAAAAATATGGCTTGGTGATTTGGCTGACCTGACCCTTTAAGCTGGAGCATCTCCCATCACTGCCCAAACACCCCCCAATGGGAAGCTAACCTCTCCGTCACCTTGTAAACCCGGTTTCATATCCTCCAGCTTTTATCCCCTGAGAGGCTTTAAGGGCAACGTGGGGTAATGAAATGGAGAGAACTGGGCGAAATGCAGGGCTGAAGCACAGGCAGAGGTGAGGGTTCCTTTCAAAAATAACAAGAGAAAGAGGGCAAGAAACAGCGCACAAGAAGAAGAAGAAGAAGAAGAAGCAGAAAAAGTGGCAGCCAGGACAGAGGGATTGAGAGAGTGATGGAGCTGAGGACAGGCCTGCACTGTTTGGACAGATGGTGTGAGGTGGAGGCCTGTAGGGTCGCACTACCTCAGCTTTATCCCACAGATACATGTCCTAATCCCGACTAACTCTGCTGCAAGCAACAGGCTTACACGTCTCACCTCAACTGGGGCCCCCTCCCTCCCTCACACTGAGGATCTGTCTTCTTCACTCTCTATACACACACACACACACACACACACATACTTGTTTTCAGGACATATCAGTACATATGACAAAAATGTGACAAATGGGAACGTACCTTTCCCAAGGTCCTAGAGGCTGGGGAATCAAAGTGTTTCTTCCCCATGCTTCCAGGAATGTGTGTATCTGTTGAGATTTTGGCTAGGGCTATATTTTGGTCAAACCTGATTTTAATGCGACTTATGAGGACACTGTCAGGTTTATGTGACTTATGAGCCATCACACACAGATTTGTCAAGTTTATGTGACTTATGAGTCATCACACACAGATTTTTCATGTTTAGGTGAATTGTGAAACCCATAGATACATAATCAATCAAAATAATCAAAAATGTGATCTTTCTACTTTTTAAGTAGTATTATTGTATTGCATTTATGAATTTTGTGGTAAATGTTCATCTAAATAAAAACATGGAAAACATCTTGCCATTCTTATTTTTTAATTACTAGTAAATATGTAAATTGAATCCAGAATAGATCACAGAGAATGCAGCAATCTTGCCTCCAAATTTCTCCAAAATTCCAGTGAATTTTCAGTTCAAAACCAGCAACACAATGCTGGAAACTTAGGTATAGCTTAAAGTAACAAACCTTTCAAATACTTTCTCTATTGCTTGTTGAAAGAGCAGAGTATGCACCTATCATCTTAAACATAATTTTCTAAAAGAAATTATGGCAGGTACTGTGAATAAAACCAAGAGAGTGGGGGGTTAAACAAAAAATACTCATTCTTCAATCTGAACATTTGGTAGCACAGAGCAACTTGAGCAACTGAGTATCATCATTTACAAAAGATATAGAATGAAAATAAAATTAAGTTCAACTGATATGGAATTGTACTTGGGCCACATGATATAGTTCTAGCTTTTCATCTTCCTTTTGTTGCTACGATTCTATTGTGAATGTAGTATTTGATGGCAACCCAGTCTCTGTCTTTCAGAGCTAGTGGTTCTGCTTGGAGGCAGGAGTCACATTCCTTTTTACCTGGTACTTTGCAGCTTGTTATGAAATGCAACATGTGCTGCTCAACAGCCTTCACTTCATCATCTGTCCACTTGCTTTTCACCTTCCCAGCTGTCATGAATAGAAACAAAAGAAAAAAAGTAAGATAGGATAGAAAATATTTTAGCTAATGATGTGGATACAAATTGCTTTTAAACCTTGCTTTCCACTGGGGTGTTTTGAGGATGCCTGGGATGAATGTAGTTGAAGTGCTGTGCTCTGCTGGGAATCTAAAAGGATGGAATAGAATAACAATGTAACACACATTCTACAGTCGATGGGTCAGAACATATGAGGACGTCACCTGAAACACACTCAAGTCTTTCACAGCCTAAAACAATATGAGGACAATGTAACACACATTCTACAGTCGATGGGTCAGAACATATGAGGACGTCACCTGAAACACACTCAAGTCTTTCACAGCCTAAAACAATATGAGGACAATGTAACACACACTCTACAGTCGTTGGGTCAGAACATATGAGGACGCCACCTGAAACACACTCAAGTCTTTCACAGCCTAAAACAATATGAGGACATGACGACTGAACACATATACAGTCCATGTTTCTAACTTCTAACTTCTCCTGCTGTTGTCAAAGAAGGCTCTAAAGCCCACACTGATGTAAACTGATCAACTTCCCCAGAAATCCAATCATGCAAGCTGATGAGCAGGAGGTGAAATGGACAAAAACATGAGCCAGAGGACAAAAAATATCAAATTTAGTGAGAATAAAGATTAATTTGATGCTTTAAGGGGAAGTTACAGCTAACAAATGGTACAGCCAATTTCTATCAGCTATGCTATTCACACAAGTAATGCTAACACTGATATTGTGAACATTTCACACAAACTGACTGTTTGAATTCAGTGAAAGGGTATTAAATTTATGCACTGGGCCCACCTGAGACATATATTTAAATCCAAAGAGAAGAAATTCATGTGTAATTACCTGTTGGAAGGATGAAGTGGATCTCTCACTTCTTGGTCTGCAGAAGGTTGAGTCAGGATGTCAACACTTGGTGTCTGCAACAAAACACAACAATACAGTGTCAGAAATATTCTGTAAAATAAATCCTCACTAATTAATGAAGTAATGATCATACTTGTTTCAGTGAACTAAATTCAAAGGTGGATGTGGGCTCATTATGCCAGACTCTATAGTAACAACTAACACTGTATAGCATCTGCTACCCAACAATATGAGGACAATGTAACACACACTCTACAGTTGTTGGGTCAGAACATATGAGGACGTCACTTGAAACACACTCAAGTCTTTCACAGCCTAAAACAATATGAGGACATGACGACTGAACACATATACAGTCCATGTTTCTAACTTCTAATTTCTCTTGCTGTTGTCAGAGAAGGCTCTAAAGCCCACACTGATGTAAACTGATCAACTTCCCCAGAAATCCAATCATGTAAACTGATGAGCAGGAGGTGAAATGGACAAAAACATTAACCAAAGGACAAAAAATATCAAATTTAGTGAGAATAAAGATTAATTAGATGCTTTAAGGGGAAGTTACAGCTAACAAATGGTACGGCCAATTTCTATCAGCTATGCTATTCACACACAAGTAATGCTAACATTGATATTGTGAACATTTCACACAAACTGACTGTTTGAATTCAGTGAAAGGGTATTAAATTTATGCACTGGGCCCAACTGAGACATATACTTAATTCCAAAGAGAAGAAATTCATGTGTAATTACCTGTTGGAAGGATGAAGTGGATCTCTCGCTCACTTCTTGGTCTGCAGAAGGTTGAGTCAGGATCTCAGCACTTGGTGTCTGCAACAAACACACAATAACAGTGTCAGAAATATTCTGTAAAATAAATCCTGACTAATTAATGAAGTAATGATCATACTTGTTTCAGTGAACTTAATTCACAGGAGGATGTGGGCTCATTATGCCAGACTCTAAAGTAATAAATACTGATGGCGGAATGAAGTCTCATAAATCAATTTCTTTATTTTCTGAGCCCACCAGATGGCGCTCTTTGTTCAACAAAAGGTTTAAAGCACACCAGATTTCTATTCTTCTAGCCTCTCTCCTTAAACCAAGAGCGCCATCTGGTGGGCTCAGAAAATAAAGAAATTGATTTATGAGACTTCATTCCGCCATCACTAGCAATAACTAACACTATATGGCATCTGCTACCCAACAATATGAGGACAATGTAACACACACTCTACAGTCGTTGGGTCAGAACATATGAGGACGTCACCTGAAACACACTCAAGTCTTTCACAGCCTAAAACAATATGAGGACATGACGACTGAACACATATACAGTCCATGTTTCTAACTTCTAACTTCTCCTGCTGTTGTCAAAGAAGGCTCTAAAGCCCACACTGATGTAAACTGATCAACTTCCCCAGAAATCCAATCATGTAAACTGATGAGCAGGAGGTGAAATGGACAAAAGCATGAGCCAGAGAACAAAAAATATCAAATTTAGTGAGAATAAAGATTAATTTGATGCTTTAAGGGGAGTTGCAGCTAACAAATGGTACGGCCAATTTCTATCAGCTATGCTATTCACACACAAGTAATGCTAACATTGATATTGTGAACATTTCACACAAACTGACTGTTTGAATTCAGTGAAAGGGTATTTAATTTATGCACTGGGCCCAACTGAGACATATACTTAATTCCAAAGAGAAGAAATTCATGTGTAATTACCTGTTGGAAGGATGAAGTGGATCTCTCGCTCACTTCTTGGTCTGCAGAAGGTTGAGTCAGGATGTCAACACTTGGTGTCTGCAACAAAACACAACAATACAGTGTCAGAAATATTCTGTAAAATAAATCCTCACTAATTAATGAAGTAATGATCATACTTGTTTCAGTGAACTTAATTCACAGGAGGATGTGGGCTCATTATGCCAGACTCTATAGTAACAACTAACACTGTATAGCATCTGCTACCCAACAATATGAGGACAATGTAACACACACTCTACAGTCGTTGGGTCAGAACATATGAGGACGTCACCTGAAACACACTCAAGTCTTTCACAGCCTAAAACAATATGAGGACATGACGACTGAACACATATACAGTCCATGTTTCTAACTTCTAACTTCTCCTGCTGTTGTCAGAGAAGGCTCTAAAGCCCACACTGATGTAAACTGATCAACTTCCTCAAAAATCCAATCATGTAAACTGATGAGCAGGAGGTGAAATGGACAAAAACATTAGCCAGAGGACAAAAAATATCAAATTTAGTGAGAATAAAGATTAATTTGTTGCTTTAAGGGAAGTTACAGCTAACAAATGGTACGACCAATTTCTATCAGCTATGCTATTCACAAACAAGTAATGCTAACACTGATATTATGAACATTTCACACAAACTGACTGTTTGAATTCAGTGAAAGGGTATTTAATTTATGCACTGGGCCCAACTGAGACATATACTTAATTCCAAAGAGAAGAAATTCATGTGTAATTACCAAGGAGAAGAATGAAGTGGATCTCTCGCTCACTTCTTGGTCTGCAGAAGGTTGAGTCAGGATCTCAACTCTTGGTGTCTGCAACAAAACACAACAATACAGTGTCAGAAATATTCTGTAAAATAAATCCTCACTAATTAATGAAGTAATGATCATACTTGTTTCAGTGAACTAAATTCAAAGGTGGATGTGGGCTCATTATGCCAGACTCTATAGTAACAACTAACACTGTATAGCATCTGCTACCCAACAATATGAGGACAATGTAACACACACTCTACAGTTGTTGGGTCAGAACATATGAGGACGTCACCTGAAACACACTCAAGTCTTTCACAGCCTTAAACAATATGAGGACAATGTAACACACACTCTACAGTTGTTGGGTCAGAACATATGAGGACGTCACCTGAAACACACTCAAGTCTTTCACAGCCTTAAACAATATGAGGACAATGTAACACACACTCTACAGTTGTTGGGTCAGAACATATGAGGACGTCACCTGAAACACACTCAAGTCTTTCACAGCCTAAAACAATATGAGGACATGACGACTGAACACATATACAGTCCATGTTTCTAACTTAACTTCTCCTGCTGTTGTCATAGTAGGCTCTAAAGCCCACACTGATGTAAACTGATCAACTTCCTCAAAAATCCAATCATGTAAACTGATGAGCAGGAGGTGAAATGGACAAAAACATTAGCCAGAGGACAAAAAATATCAAATTTAGTGAGAATAAAGATTAATTTGTTGCTTTAAGGGAAGTTACAGCTAACAAATGGTACAGCCAATTTCTATCAGCTATGCTATTCACAAACAAGTAATGCTAACACTGATATTATGAACATTTCACACAAACTGACTGTTTGAATTCAGTGAAAGGGTATTTAATTTATGCACTGGGCCCAACTGAGACATATACTTAATTCCAAAGAGAAGAAATTCATGTGTAATTACCTGTTGTAAGGATGAAGTGGATCTCGCTCACTTCTTGGTCTGCAGAAGGTTGAGTCAGGATGTCAACACTTGGTGTCTGCAACAAAACACAACAATACAGTGTCAGAAATATTCTGTAAAATAAATCCTCACTAATTAATGAAGTAATGATCATACTTGTTTCAGTGAACTTAATTCACAGGAGGATGTGGGCTCATTATGCCAGACTCTATAGTAACAACTAACACTGTATAGCATCTGCTACCCAACAATATGAGGACAATGTAACACACACTCTACAGTCGGTGGGTCAGAACATATGAGGACGTCACCTGAAACACACTCAAGTCTTTCACAGCCTAAAACAATATGAGGACATGACGACTGAACACATATACAGTCCATGTTTCTAACTTCTAACTTCTCCTGCTGTTGTCAAAGAAGGCTCTAAAGCCCACACTGATGTAAACTGATCAACTTCCCCAGAAATCCAATCATGTAAACTGATGAGCAGGAGGTGAAATGGACAAAAACATGAGCCAGAGGACAAAAAATATCAAATTTAGTGAGAATAAAGATTAATTTGATGCTTTAAGGGGAAGTTACAGCTAACAAATGGTACGGCCAATTTCTATCAGCTATGCTATTCACAAACAAGTAATGCTAACACTGATATTGTGAACATTTCACACAAACTGACTGTTTGAATTCAGTGAAAGGGTATTTAATTTATGCACTGGGCCCAACTGAGACATATACTTAATTCCAAAGAGAAGAAATTCATGTGTAATTACCTGTTGGAAGGATGAAGTGGATCTCTCGCTCACTTCTTGGTCTGCAGAAGGTTGAGTCAGGATGTCAACACTTGGTGTCTGCAACAAAACACAACAATACAGTGTCAGAAATATTCTGTAAAATAAATCCTCACTAATTAATGAAGTAATGATCATACTTGTTTCAGTGAACTAAATTCAAAGGTGGATGTGGGCTCATTATGCCAGACTCTATAGTAACAACTAACACTGTATAGCATCTGCTACCCAACAATATGAGGACAATGTAACACACACTCTACAGTTGTTGGGTCAGAACATATGAGGACGTCACCTGAAACACACTCAAGTCTTTCACAGCCTAAAACAATATGAGGACATGACGACTGAACACATATAGTCCATGTTTCTAACTTCTAACTTCTCCTGCTGTTGTCAGAGAAGGCTCTAAAGCCCACACTGATGTAAACTGATCAACTTCCTCAAGAAATCCAATCATGTAAACTGATGAGCAGGAGGTGAAATGGACAAAAACATTAGCCAGAGGACAAAAATATCAAATTTAGTGAGAATAAAGATTAATTTGTTGCTTTAAGGAAGTTACAGCTAACAAATGGTACGGCCAATTTCTATCAGCTATGCTATTCACAAACAAGTAATGCTAACACTGATATTATGAACATTTCACACAAACTGACTGTTTGAATTCAGTGAAAGGGTATTTAATTTATGCACTGGGCCCAACTGAGACATATACTTAATTCCAAAGAGAAGAAATTCATGTGTAATTACCTGTTGGAAGAATGAAGTGGATCTCTCGCCACTTCTTGGTCTGCAGAAGGTTGAGTCAGGATCTCAACTCTTGGTGTCTGCAACAAAACACAACAATACAGTGTCAGAAATATTCTGTAAAATAAATCCTCACTAATTAATGAAGTAATGATCATACTTGTTTCAGTGAACTAAATTCAAAGGTGGATGTGGGCTCATTATGCCAGACTCTATAGTAACAACTAACACTGTATAGCATCTGCTACCCAACAATATGAGGACAATGTAACACACACTCTACAGTTGTTGGGTCAGAACATATGAGGACGTCACCTGAAACACACTCAAGTCTTTCACAGCCTTAAACAATATGAGGACAATGTAACACACACTCTACAGTCGTTGGGTCAGAACATATGAGGACGTCACCTGAAACACACTCAAGTCTTTCACAGCCTAAAACAATATGAGGACATGACGACTGAACACATATACAGTCCATGTTTCTAACTTCTAACTTCTCCTGCTGTTGTCAAAGAAGGCTCTAAAGCCCACACTGATGTAAACTGATCAACTTCCCAGAATCCAATCATGTAAACTGATGAGCAGGAGGTGAAATGGACAAAAACATTAACCAAAGGACAAAAAATATCAAATTTAGTGAGAATAAAGATTAATTTGATGCTTTAAGGGGAAGTTACAGCTAACAAATGGTACGGCCAATTTCTATCAGCTATGCTATTCACACACAAGTAATGCTAACACTGATATTGTGAACATTTCACACAAACTGACTGTTTGAATTCAGTGAAAGGGTATTTAATTTATGCACTGGGCCCAACTGAGACATATACTTAATTCCAAAGAGAAGAAATTCATGTGTAATTACCTGTTGGAAGGATGAAGTGGATCTCTCGCTCACTTCTTGGTCTGCAGAAGGTTGAGTCAGGATGTCAACACTTGGTGTCTGCAACAAAACACAACAATACAGTGTCAGAAATATTCTGTAAAATAAATCCTGACTAATTAATGAAGTAATGATCATACTTGTTTCAGTGAACTTAATTCACAGGAGGATGTGGGCTCATTATGCCAGACTCTAAAGTAATAAATAGTGATGGCGGAATGAAGTCTCATAAATCAATTTCTTTATTTTCTGAGCCCACCAGATGGCGCTTTGTTCAACAAAAGGTTTAAAGCACACCAGATTTCTATTCTTCTAGCCTCTCTCCTTAAACCAAGAGCGCCATCTACTGGGCTCGAAAATGAATAAAATGCTTCATGAGGCTTCATTCCGCCATCACTAGCAATAACTAACACTGTATGGCATCTGCTACCCAACAATATGAGGACAATGTAACACACACTCTACAGTCGTTGGGTCAGAACATATGAGGACGTCACCTGAAACACACTCAAGTCTTTCACAGCCTAAAACAATATGAGGACATGACGACTGAACACATATACAGTCCATGTTTCTAACTTCTAACTTCTCCTGCTGTTGTCAAAGAAGGCTCTAAAGCCCACACTGATGTAAACTGATCAACTTCCCAGAAATCCAATCATGTAAACTGATGAGCAGGAGGTGAAATGGACAAAAAGCATGAGCCAGAGGACAAAAATATCAAATTTAGTGAGAATAAAGATTAATTTGATGCTTTAAGGGGAGTTACAGCTAACAAATGGTACGGCAATTTCTATCAGCTATGCTATTCACACACAAGTAATGCTAACATTGATATTGTGAACATTTCACACAAACTGACTGTTTGAATTCAGTGAAAGGGTATTTAATTTATGCACTGGGCCCAACTGAGACATATACTTAATTCCAAAGAGAAGAAATTCATGTGTAATTACCTGTTGGAAGGATGAAGTGGATCTCTCGCTCACTTCTTGGTCTGCAGAAGGTTGAGTCAGGATGTCAACACTTGGTGTCTGCAACAAAACACAACAATACAGTGTCAGAAATATTCTGTAAAATAAATCCTCACTAATTAATGAAGTAATGATCATACTTGTTTCAGTGAACTTAATTCACAGGAGGATGTGGGCTCATTATGCCAGACTCTATAGTAACAACTAACACTGTATAGCATCTGCTACCCAACAATATGAGGACAATGTAACACACACTCTACAGTTGTTGGGTCAGAACATATGAGGACGTCACCTGAAACACACTCAAGTCTTTCACAGCCTAAAACAATATGAGGACATGACTGAACACATGTACAGTCCATGTTTCTAACTTCTAACTTCTCCTGCTGTTGTCAGAGAAGGCTCTAAAGCCCACACTGATGTAAACTGATCAACTTCCTCAAAAATCCAATCATGTAAACTGATGAGCAGGAGGTGAAATGGACAAAAACATTAGCCAGAGGACAAAAAATATCAAATTAAGTGAGAATAAAGATTAATTTGTTGCTTTAAGGGAAGTTACAGCTAACAAATGGTACGACCAATTTCTATCAGCTATGCTATTCACAAACAAGTAATGCTAACACTGATATTATGAACATTTCACACAAACTGACTGTTTGAATTCAGTGAAAGGGTATTTAATTTATGCACTGGGCCCAACTGAGACATATACTTAATTCCAAAGAGAAGAAATTCATGTGTAATTACCAAGGAGAAGAATGAAGTGGATCTCTCGCTCACTTCTTGGTCTGCAGAAGGTTGAGTCAGGATCTCAACTCTTGGTGTCTGCAACAAAACACAACAATACAGTGTCAGAAATATTCTGTAAAATAAATCCTCACTAATTAATGAAGTAATGATCATACTTGTTTCAGTGAACTAAATTCAAAGGTGGATGTGGGCTCATTATGCCAGACTCTATAGTAACAACTAACACTGTATAGCATCTGCTACCCAACAATATGAGGACAATGTAACACACACTCTACAGTTGTTGGGTCAGAACATATGAGGACGTCACCTGAAACACACTCAAGTCTTTCACAGCCTTAAACAATATGAGGACAATGTAACACACACTCTACAGTCGTTGGGTCAGAACATATGAGGACGTCACCTGAAACACACTCAAGTCTTTCACAGCCTAAAACAATATGAGGACATGACGACTGAACACATATACAGTCCATGTTTCTAACTTCTAACTTCTCCTGCTGTTGTCAAAGAAGGCTCTAAAGCCCACACTGATGTAAACTGATCAACTTCCCAGAATCCAATCATGTAAACTGATGAGCAGGAGGTGAAATGGACAAAAACATTAACCAAAGGACAAAAAATATCAAATTTAGTGAGAATAAAGATTAATTTGATGCTTTAAGGGGAAGTTACAGCTAACAAATGGTACGGCCAATTTCTATCAGCTATGCTATTCACACACAAGTAATGCTAACACTGATATTGTGAACATTTCACACAAACTGACTGTTTGAATTCAGTGAAAGGGTATTTAATTTATGCACTGGGCCCAACTGAGACATATACTTAATTCCAAAGAGAAGAAATTCATGTGTAATTACCTGTTGGAAGGATGAAGTGGATCTCTCGCTCACTTCTTGTCTGCAGAAGGTTGAGTCAGGATGTCAACACTTGGTGTCTGCAACAAAACACAACAATACAGTGTCAGAAATATTCTGTAAAATAAATCCTGACTAATTAATGAAGTAATGATCATACTTGTTTCAGTGAACTTAATTCACAGGAGGATGTGGGCTCATTATGCCAGACTCTAAAGTAATAAATAGTGATGGCGGAATGAAGTCTCATAAATCAATTTCTTTATTTTCTGAGCCCACCAGATGGCGCTCTTTGTTCAACAAAAGGTTTAAAGCACACCAGATTTCTATTCTTCTAGCTCTCTCCTTAAACCAAGAGCGCCATCTACTGGGCTCGAAAATGAAGAAAATGCTTCATGAGGCTTCATTCCGCCATCACTAGCAATAACTAACACTGTATGGCATCTGCTACCCAACAATATGAGGACAATGTAACACACACTCTACAGTCGTTGGGTCAGAACATATGAGGACGTCACCTGAAACACACTCAAGTCTTTCACAGCCTAAAACAATATGAGGACATGACGACTGAACACATATACAGTCCATGTTTCTAACTTCTAACTTCTCCTGCTGTTGTCAAAGAAGGCTCTAAAGCCCACACTGATGTAAACTGATCAACTTCCCCAGAAATCCAATCATGTAAACTGATGAGCAGGAGGTGAAATGGACAAAAGCATGAGCCAGAGAACAAAAAATATCAAATTTAGTGAGAATAAAGATTAATTTGATGCTTTAAGGGGGAGTTACAGCTAACAAATGGTACGGCCAATTTCTATCAGCTATGCTATTCACACACAAGTAATGCTAACATTGATATTGTGAACATTTCACACAAACTGACTGTTTGAATTCAGTGAAAGGGTATTTAATTTATGCACTGGGCCCAACTGAGACATATACTTAATTCCAAAGAGAAGAAATTCATGTGTAATTACCTGTTGGAAGGATGAAGTGGATCTCTCGCTCACTTCTTGGTCTGCAGAAGGTTGAGTCAGGATGTCAACACTTGGTGTCTGCAACAAAACACAACAATACAGTGTCAGAAATATTCTGTAAAATAAATCCTCACTAATTAATGAAGTAATGATCATACTTGTTTCAGTGAACTTAATTCACAGGAGGATGTGGGCTCATTATGCCAGACTCTATAGTAACAACTAACACTGTATGGCATCTGCTACCCAACAATATGAGGACAATGTAACACACACTCTACAGTCGGTTGGGTCAGAACATATGAGGACGTCACCTGAAACACACTCAAGTCTTTCACAGCCTAAAACAATATGAGGACATGACGACTGAACACATATACAGTCCATGTTTCTAACTTCTAACTTCTCCTGCTGTTGTCAGAGAAGGCTCTAAAGCCCACACTGATGTAAACTGATCAACTTCAAAAATCCAATCATGTAAACTGATGAGCAGGAGGTGAAATGGACAAAAACATTAGCCAGAGGACAAAAATATCAAATTTAGTGAGAATAAAGATTAATTTGTTGCTTTAAGGGAAGTTACAGCTAACAAATGGTACGACCAATTTCTATCAGCTATGCTATTCACAAACAAGTAATGCTAACACTGATATTATGAACATTTCACACAAACTGACTGTTTGAATTCAGTGAAAGGGTATTTAATTTATGCACTGGGCCCAACTGAGACATATACTTAATTCCAAAGAGAAGAAATTCATGTGTAATTACTAAGGAGAAGAATGAAGTGGATCTCTCGCTCACTTCTTGGTCTGCAGAAGGTTGAGTCAGGATCTCAACTCTTGGTGTCTGCAACAAAACACAACAATACAGTGTCAGAAATATTCTGTAAAATAAATCCTCACTAATTAATGAAGTAATGATCATACTTGTTTCAGTGAACTAAATTCAAAGGTGGATGTGGGCTCATTATGCCAGACTCTATAGTAACAACTAACACTGTATAGCATCTGCTACCCAACAATATGAGGACAATGTAACACACACTCTACAGTTGTTGGGTCAGAACATATGAGGACGTCACCTGAAACACACTCAAGTCTTTCACAGCCTTAAACAATATGAGGACAATGTAACACACACTCTACAGTTGTTGGGTCAGAACATATGAGGACGTCACCTGAAACACACTCAAGTCTTTCACAGCCTTAAACAATATGAGGACAATGTAACACACACTCTACAGTTGTTGGGTCAGAACATATGAGGACGTCACCTGAAACACACTCAAGTCTTTCACAGCCTAAAACAATATGAGGACATGACGACTGAACACATATACAGTCCATGTTTCTAACTTCTAACTTCTCCTGCTGTTGTCAGAGAAGGCTCTAAAGCCCACACTGATGTAAACTGATCAACTTCTCAAAAATCCAATCATGTAAACTGATGAGCAGGAGGTGAAATGGACAAAAACATTAGCCAGAGGACAAAAATATCAAATTTAGTGAGAATAAAGATTAATTTGTTGCTTTAAGGGAAGTTACAGCTAACAAATGGTACAGCCAATTTCTATCAGCTATGCTATTCACAAACAAGTAATGCTAACACTGATATTATGAACATTTCACACAAACTGACTGTTTGAATTCAGTGAAAGGGTATTTAATTTATGCACTGGGCCCAACTGAGACATATACTTAATTCCAAAGAGAAGAAATTCATGTGTAATTACCTGTTGGAAGGATGAAGTGGATCTCTCGCTCACTTCTTGGTCTGCAGAAGGTTGAGTCAGGATGTCAACACTTGGTGTCTGCAACAAAACACAACAATACAGTGTCAGAAATATTCTGTAAAATAAATCCTCACTAATTAATGAAGTAATGATCATACTTGTTTCAGTGAACTTAATTCACAGGAGGATGTGGGCTCATTATGCCAGACTCTATAGTAACAACTAACACTGTATAGCATCTGCTACCCAACAATATGAGGACAATGTAACACACACTCTACAGTGTTGGGTCAGAACATATGAGGACGTCACCTGAAACACACTCAAGTCTTTCACAGCCTAAAACAATATGAGGACATGACGACTGAACACATATACAGTCCATGTTTCTAACTTCTAACTTCTCCTGCTGTTGTCAGAGAAGGCTCTAAAGCCCACACTGATGTAAACTGATCAACTTCCTCAAAATCCAATCATGTAAACTGATGAGCAGGAGGTGAAATGGACAAAAACATTAGCCAGAGGACAAAAATATCAAATTTAGTGAGAATAAAGATTAATTTGTTGCTTTAAGGAAGTTACAGCTAACAAATGGTACAGCCAATTTCTATCAGCTATGCTATTCACAAACAAGTAATGCTAACACTGATATTATGAACATTTCACACAAACTGACTGTTTGAATTCAGTGAAAGGGTATTTAATTTATGCACTGGGCCCAACTGAGACATATACTTAATTCCAAAGAGAAGAAATTCATGTGTAATTACCTGTTGAGAAGAATGAAGTGGATCTCTCGCTCACTTCTTGGTCTGCAGAAGGTTGAGTCAGGATCTCAACTCTTGGTGTCTGCAACAAAACACAACAATACAGTGTCAGAAATATTCTGTAAAATAAATCCTCACTAATTAATGAAGTAATGATCATACTTGTTTCAGTGAACTAAATTCAAAGGTGGATGTGGGCTCATTATGCCAGACTCTATAGTAACAACTAACACTGTATAGCATCTGCTACCCAACAATATGAGGACAATGTAACACACACTCTACAGTTGTTGGGTCAGAACATATGAGGACGTCACCTGAAACACACTCAAGTCTTTCACAGCCTAAAACAATATGAGGACATGACGACTGAACACATGTACAGTCCATGTTTCTAACTTCTAACTTCTCCTGCTGTTGTCAGAGAAGGCTCTAAAGCCCACACTGATGTAAACTGATCAACTTCCTCAAAAATCCAATCATGTAAACTGATGAGCAGGAGGTGAAATGGACAAAAACATTAGCCAGAGGACAAAAAATATCAAATTTAGTGAGAATAAAGATTAATTTGTTGCTTTAAGGGAAGTTACAGCTAACAAATGGTACGACCAATTTCTATCAGCTATGCTATTCACAAACAAGTAATGCTAACACTGATATTATGAACATTTCACACAAACTGACTGTTTGAATTCAGTGAAAGGGTATTTAATTTATGCACTGGGCCCAACTGAGACATATACTTAATTCCAAAGAGAAGAAATTCATGTGTAATTACCAAGGAGAAGAATGAAGTGGATCTCTCGCTCACTTCTTGGTCTGCAGAAGGTTGAGTCAGGATCTCAACTCTTGGTGTCTGCAACAAAACACAACAATACAGTGTCAGAAATATTCTGTAAAATAAATCCTCACTAATTAATGAAGTAATGATCATACTTGTTTCAGTGAACTAAATTCAAAGGTGGATGTGGGCTCATTATGCCAGACTCTATAGTAACAACTAACACTGTATAGCATCTGCTACCCAACAATATGAGGACAATGTAACACACACTCTACAGTTGTTGGGTCAGAACATATGAGGACGTCACCTGAAACACACTCAAGTCTTTCACAGCCTTAAACAATATGAGGACAATGTAACACACACTCTACAGTCGTTGGGTCAGAACATATGAGGACGTCACCTGAAACACACTCAAGTCTTTCACAGCCTAAAACAATATGAGGACATGACGACTGAACACATATACAGTCCATGTTTCTAACTTCTAACTTCTCCTGCTGTTGTCAAAGAAGGCTCTAAAGCCCACACTGATGTAAACTGATCAACTTCACAGAATCCAATCATGTAAACTGATGAGCAGGAGGTGAAATGGACAAAAACATTAGCCAGAGGACAAAAATATCAAATTTAGTGAGAATAAAGATTAATTTGATGCTTTAAGGAAGTTACAGCTAACAAATGGTACGCCAATTTCTATCAGCTATGCTATTCACACACAAGTAATGCTAACACTGATATTGTGAACATTTCACACAAACTGACTGTTTGAATTCAGTGAAAGGGTATTTAATTTATGCACTGGGCCCAACTGAGACATATACTTAATTCCAAAGAGAAGAAATTCATGTGTAATTACCTGTTGGAAGGATGAAGTGGATCTCTCGCTCACTTCTTGTTCTGCAGAAGGTTGAGTCAGGATGTCAACACTTGGTGTCTGCAACAAAACACAACAATACAGTGTCAGAAATATTCTGTAAAATAAATCCTGACTAATTAATGAAGTAATGATCATACTTGTTTCAGTGAACTTAATTCACAGGAGGATGTGGGCTCATTATGCCAGACTCTAAAGTAATAAATAGTGATGGCGGAATGAAGTCTCATAAATCAATTTCTTTATTTTCTGAGCCCACCAGATGGCGCTCTTTGTTCAACAAAAGGTTTAAAGCACACCAGATTTCTATTCTTCTAGCCTCTCTCCTTAAACCAAGAGCGCCATCTACTGGGCTCGGAAAATGAAGAAAATGCTTCATGAGGCTTCATTCCGCCATCACTAGCAATAACTAACACTGTATGGCATCTGCTACCCAACAATATGAGGACAATGTAACACACACTCTACAGTCGTTGGGTCAGAACATATGAGGACGTCACCTGAAACACACTCAAGTCTTTCACAGCCTAAAACAATATGAGGACATGACGACTGAACACATATACAGTCCATGTTTCTAACTTCTAACTTCTCCTGCTGTTGTCAAAGAAGGCTCTAAAGCCCACACTGATGTAAACTGATCAACTTCCCCAGAAATCCAATCATGTAAGCTGATGAGCAGGAGGTGAAATGGACAAAAACATGAGCCAGAGGACAAAAAATATCAAATTTAGTGAGAATAAAGATTAATTTGATGCTTTAAGGGGAAGTTACAGCTAACAAATGGTACGGCCAATTTCTATCAGCTATGCTATTCACACACAAGTAATGCTAACACTGATATTGTGAACATTTCACACAAACTGACTGTTTGAATTCAGTGAAAGGGTATTAAATTTATGCACTGGGCCCAACTGAGACATATACTTAATTCCAAAGAGAAGAAATTCATGTGTAATTACCTGTTGGAAGGATGAAGTGGATCTCTCGCTCACTTCTTGGTCTGCAGAAGGTTGAGTCAGGATCTCAACTCTTGGTGTCTGCAACAAAACACAACAATACAGTGTCAGAAATATTCTGTAAAATAAATCCTCACTAATTAATGAAGTAATGATCATACTTGTTTCAGTGAACTAAATTCAAAGGTGGATGTGGGCTCATTATGCCAGACTCTATAGTAACAACTAACACTGTATAGCATCTGCTACCCAACAATATGAGGACAATGTAACACACACTCTACAGTTGTTGGGTCAGAACATATGAGGACGCCACTTGAAACACACTCAAGTCTTTCACAGCCTAAAACAATATGAGGACATGACGACTGAACACATATACAGTCCATGTTTCTAACTTCTAATTTCTCTTGCTGTTGTCAGAGAAGGCTCTAAAGCCCACACTGATGTAAACTGATCAACTTCCCCAGAAATCCAATCATGTAAACTGATGAGCAGGAGGTGAAATGGACAAAAACATTAACCAAAGGACAAAAAATATCAAATTTAGTGAGAATAAAGATTAATTAGATGCTTTAAGGGGAAGTTACAGCTAACAAATGGTACGGCCAATTTCTATCAGCTATGCTATTCACACACAAGTAATGCTAACATTGATATTGTGAACATTTCACACAAACTGACTGTTTGAATTCAGTGAAAGGGTATTAAATTTATGCACTGGGCCCAACTGAGACATATACTTAATTCCAAAGAGAAGAAATTCATGTGTAATTACCTGTTGGAAGGATGAAGTGGATCTCTCGCTCACTTCTTGGTCTGCAGAAGGTTGAGTCAGGATCTCAGCACTTGGTGTCTGCAACAAAACACAATAATACAGTGTCAGAAATATTCTGTAAAATAAATCCTGACTAATTAATGAAGTAATGATCATACTTGTTTCAGTGAACTTAATTCACAGGAGGATGTGGGCTCATTATGCCAGACTCTAAAGTAATAAATAGTGATGGCGGAATGAAGTCTCATAAATTAATTTCTTTATTTTCTGAGCCCACCAGATGGCGCTCTTTGTTCAACAAAAGGTTTAAAGCACACCAGATTTCTATTCTTCTAGCCTCTCTCCTTAAACCAAGAGCACCATCTACTGGGCTCGGAAAATGAAGAAAATGCTTCATGAGGCTTCATTCCGCCATCACTAGCAATAACTAACACTGTATGGCATCTGCTACCCAACAATATGAGGACAATGTAACACACACTCTACAGTCGTTGGGTCAGAACATATGAGGACGTCACCTGAAACACACTCAAGTCTTTCACAGCCTAAAACAATATGAGGACATGACGACTGAACACATATACAGTCCATGTTTCTAACTTCTAACTTCTCCTGCTGTTGTCAAAGAAGGCTCTAAAGCCCACACTGATGTAAACTGATCAACTTCCCCAGAAATCCAATCATGTAAGCTGATGAGCAGGAGGTGAAATGGACAAAAACATGAGCCAGAGGACAAAAAATATCAAATTTAGTGAGAATAAAGATTAATTTGATGCTGTAAGGGGAGTTACAGCTAACAAATGGTACGGCCAATTTCTATCAGCTATGCTATTCACACACAAGTAATGCTAACATTGATATTGTGAACATTTCACACAAACTGACTGTTTAAATTCAGTGAAATGGTATTAAATTTATGCACTGGGCCCAACTGAGACATATACTTAATTCCAAAGAGAAGAAATTCATGTGTAATTACCTGTTGGAAGGATGAAGTGGATCTCTCGCTCACTTCTTGGTCTGCAGAAGGTTGAGTCAGGATGTCAACACTTGGTGTCTGCAACAAAACACAACAATACAGTGTCAGAAATATTCTGTAAAATAAATCCTCACTAATTAATGAAGTAATGATCATACTTGTTTCAGTGAATTTAATTCACAGGAGGATGTGGGCTCATTATGCCAGACTCTATAGTAACAACTAACACTGTATAGCATCTGCTACCCAACAATATGAGGACAATGTAACACACACTCTACAGTCGTTGGGTCAGAACATATGAGGACGTCACCTGAAACACACTCAAGTCTTTCACAGCCTAAAGCAATATGAGGACAATGTAACACACACTCTACAGTCGTTGGGTCAGAACATATGAGGACGTCACCTGAAACACAGTCAAGTCTTTCACAGCCTAAAACAATATGAGGACATGACGACTGAACACATATACAGTCCATGTTTCTCACTTCTAACTTCTCCTGCTGTTGTCAAAGAATGCTCTAAAGCCCTCACTGATGTAAACTGATCTTTCCTACTAGAAATTATTGTCAATCATTTGAATTAAATACACATCTTTGTACCTCCTCATACTTAACAGATCTTTTACTGTATAATCTATGAAAAGAATTTACTTACCAGAGCTCGCCATGGCCACTGAGATTTTCCATAGTCATAGGTTACACTCTCTGCCTGGATGTCTTCAATTGCAAACAGGCACAGATGAGGTTTTCCCTGGACTGTCAGCTTTTTCATTTTGCAGTTTGGGGACTTGTGGGCATCATTAACCAGCCGGCCCATTGAGTCATCTTCATGGGAGGCATCGATGCTAAAATTGAACAAGGAAACCTATCTCAGTTTTCTCCACTAAAACCATAATGTTGCAAAGAACAACTGATCTTCTATAGGCCTTTACTTACCACCATGTGCTGTTGTTCCATTCAAAATCAAACAGGAAAGCATTTTGCTTCTCTGTGTATTTTTTCTGCCGCTTGTCTCGTTCATGTTGTGAGATTAACTCTCCACGGTATTCCACCACAAAGGATCCCTTTTCAATCGGTGCACAGGCAAATACACCACGTCCTAATACACCAAAGATCATTAATTAGTGTCAAGTAATACAATCCAAATCAGGTTCACTAACTGCAGCTAATCAGCTATTGACTAAACATATGCAGAACAAACATAAGACTTTTTAACAGTGTGAAAAAGATCTGAATGATGTTTAGTGATGTTTGAAATTGATGTTTAGGGCTGCAACAACAAATCAATAAAACCAATAAATAAACTATTATTAAAATATTGGCAGCAAATGTCATTATCAGTTTGTTGTCTTGCATGATTATGTCTATAATGTCTAGTGACGTTCATGCAGTAACCAAAGGGAATAATATATAACATACCTTTATAGTCATTGATCCACTGGACCTTTAAACAAGGCTTGTCAACTCCAGATAAAATAAATTGAGCAGCCTCAGCTTCAGGGAGAAGTCTGGCTCTTCTTTTTGACATGCTCTTTACTTGGCCATGTACACCTCAACCTGCAAACATTTACATGGGAAGATGACAAAAAGTCAGTGAGACAAATATAAGAAAGAACAGTACTTACTTTAAATCAAACAGGACTTCTAAAATGGTATTATTCATTACTCATTTGCTGATCAGGCTAATAGATCGGTGTGAACCCTGTGCAAATGTGATAACAGTGTGACATTAAAAAACCTTAACAAATAATATTAACCTACCAAAGCACCTTCAAAGATAAATGTTGCTATGAGATCATTATAAAACTGTTCGCTCCACTACCATCACCTATACTGACTAACTAAGATTAATTTGTGTTACATAGGAAAACATTAATATTATCATCTAAATTCCAGAAAACATATCTTTTGCTGAAATCAAATTTGTGTTCAAGAACAGTTAAAAACAACTTGACTGTCTCTGCAGCCGAAGCTGAAAAAGTTTGTTTGGAGAATTGTCCCTTTAACTCATGCAGCGATTTTAACAACTTCTGCTGTCTATTGTTGAAGATAAAGCTAAAGTAAGTAATTACCATTTATCATGCATCATGCATCCCTTACAGTTTGAGTCCACTGCGTGTTGAATTTCCTTTCGCTAATTAGCCAACTTTACCTCATGAGGTGATTGTTCCAGCGTGACGTCGAAGGATTAAATGTCTCCTGTGGGCTGAAGGTCCCGGATGTTCCGTTCACCGAGCGCTCCGCTGCGGTCGTATCTGTTTTAGATGATTTGAGTCTATCGACCAATTAGAGGCTGCGTTTGTAATGAATGCCTCACGTGCCGCAGCGCTGATCTCAAACATAGTAAAGCTGGATTCCACCCGCAGTTGAATGATAAAACGGAAACAAAACTGAAACCCAGAATAAGACTGGGCTGTGTATGGAACTGTAGAGGGCTTTTATTTTGAAAGAAAGAGACTCACAGGAAGTGGTTAATGCAGGATCTTCACCACTCACGGACTTTCACCGTCGTGTTTCCAGCAAAGGTTTCCAGTCGTTTTCAGGTAAGGACAATCTTTCTAACCTACTGACAATTGTCTCAACAATGTTTTGCAAACTGCTCTTACACTAAATTTGGTCCCGTTTGCATGTAAAACTGTTCTTTAACAACACTTGATAGACGCTTCAAAAACGTCCTCATTTTTCATGGAGCCCTGATTTTGGTGTGTTTATATAGGCTAAGTGTGTGTTATCATAAAATGTCCTAATTTGTCATGAACACAAGAGCAGCAATCTTGGACCTTCAGGTGAAAATACAGATATGAGGAAAATGCTTTAAAAATGTAGTATAATGTGTTGTTCTGAAGGATTTTATAGTTGCTTAGTGAATGAAGTGACTTCATTACCACTTTTAAATACTAAATTAATAACCAAAATAAGCTGGCACTGTGCACTGTGCATTTTTTAATAGTGTGTTAATAGTTGTTAAACATCTGCACTTTATACTATATTGTAAAACATATAAGGAAAGTTAAGTGAAGTTAATGAAGTATTGACTATGTCAATCAATACTTACAGATACACAAAGTGAGGAGACTGACGCTAATGATGACCATACTGAATCAGATGACGACAGCAGCAGCAGCAGCAGGAACCTCCAAGTTCAACCTATTTTTGCTGCACCTAAAGGTCCCTGAGGTAGAATACTAATTAACTAAAATGTTATAAACCCACCATGAATTGCTCTTTTGCTTACCCGCCGGAATGCTGTTGTCTCTTAAAACATTTTGAGTGAAAACAAGTAAAGCTTGACTACCTCAGTAGTCAGTTATTTCAAAGTTGGCAGTGCTTAAAGATTTCCTTCAGACAGGTTACAAGATTATATACAGTACTCTACTTTGAAAAGGTACATTATCTTGTTTAAATTATGGAGTGGGAGATACTGGGATCTGTGATGTCATACAGCCTGATGGCTAATGGTATGAAAAAGCCCCAAGAGTGCTTTGAGGCATGTGGCTGGATGAGTCTATGGCTGAAGTGCACCTGAGCAGCTTTAGCTTAGCATAGAGAGGATGAGAGGGACTGCCCATGATAGTTTTCAGCTGTCCTGTCATCATTTTATCTGTTACGGTCTCCACACTGTCCAGTTCCATCCCCATCACAGAGCTGCCTTTCCTCACCAGCTTATTCAATTTATTTACATCACAGCTCCCGATGCCATCTCCCCAGCACCTTATGGCAAAGAAGATGTGCATCCACAGACTCATTTTGAATTTTTTTATATTTCCAGACATTTCTCAAACAAGAGCTGCTGGCCCTGCACAACGGATCCTGAAGATCTTCCCTCGCACTCAGCATGGTCAGCGTATTCAACTTATACATTCTCACTGCAAAATTGAGAACAATCACAACAATATCCTAGACCAGTGGTCACCAACCTTTTTAAGTCCAAGATCCCTGACCTCGGCCTTGGTGAAAGGCAAGATCTACCTATTGAAGTGTTGATAGAAAAAGACAGCTAACACTGTGTACTTCCTACTTGAGGCCTTTTATTTGCCTGTATTTGAATTACATGCACCTTGCTGCAACATTCAAATTGATGCAACCAAGAAAAGACTAATTAATTGGCCTATCAAACAGCTGTCTTGCTTAAAGAATTGTACAAAATAACATTCACTTCAGAGTCATGTAGTTTCTTAACACAAAAATAAAGGCATGAGGAATACCAGCTAACAACATATTGACATTCTTCACATTTTGATACTTGGACTTATTATTATTCATACTTATCATTCAATTTTCAATTCAATTCAATTTCAATTTTATTTATAAAGCACAATATCACAAATCACAATTTGCCTCACAGGGCTTTACAGCATACAACATCCCTCTGTCCTTTGGACCCTCACAAAAAAACCCTTTAACAGGGAAAAAAAACAGTAGAAACTTCAGGAAGAGCAACTGAGGAGGGATCCCTCTTCCAGGACGGACAGACGTGCAATAGATGTCGTACAGAACAGATCAGCATAATAAATTAACAGTAATCCGTATGACACAATGAGACAGAGAGACAGACAGAGAGAGAGAGAGAGAGAGAGAGATATGCAGGTAATGACAGTCGCTTACAACAACATTATTGAAAGTAATAATATTACAGTTAAAGTTCTGGCTACTGCGGTACAATATGTTGAAAGTATGTATTAATATCTTGCAATCATTGACAGACATTTTTTATAAAGTGGAACTGTAATGTTTGCTTTCTCAGTCAGTGCTAAGCACAGTCACCTCATGCAGCATCACTTCTAGGTTTCATATGTAGCCTATCACTCTTCATTTTGACACTTGACCGACTTATTCTTACTTACTGTCATTTACAAATATAAGCATTTTATGAAGTAGATCTGGCTATTTTTTCTCAGTACTACGTGCAGTCATCTTATGCAGCATCACTTTTCACATCAGAAGGCAGTCGTGTTACTCAATCAAGTTAATGTGATGGCTGTGACTGGATACTGTCTGTGAGTGCTTTATAGTTTGGCTCATAGCTACAGACAGCCAGTCTGAGACAGTCTGTGAGATGTCTGTCAGTAAGGCAGCTCCTGTACTTTGATTTGATTATTTTCATCTGTGAAAATGCCATTTCAAATAGGTACGTGGATCCAAAGTAGGCACTCACTCTTAGTGCACATGCAGTGAGGAGAAGAAACTTCTCTCTGCTGACAAGTCCCCAAAAGTCACTGTCCCTGGATCTAGCTTTCAGCTCAATGTCATTTTGTAAATCAACCATCTCCATGTCAACTCCACTTGGCAAAGTAATTACTTTCTGGAATTTGGCTGCTACCTGCTCTATATCAATGGACAGGAATGGGTTTGAGATGAATGCAGCAATA
The DNA here is from genome assembly GCF_011397635.1 of Epinephelus fuscoguttatus. Classification (NCBI taxonomy): domain Eukaryota; kingdom Metazoa; phylum Chordata; class Actinopteri; order Perciformes; family Serranidae; genus Epinephelus; species Epinephelus fuscoguttatus. Next base: position 41,126,178 of record NC_064761.1, read on the forward strand.
TCTTCCATGACGTCTAACTCACCAAAACGCCGATTAAACTCCGTTGTCAGTTTGTCCAGGTGAGAGCAGTACTGCTCAGGGAGAAAAGCATCCTTGTCTTCCAAGGCCTGTACCATCTTATCGAGGCTGGGAAAGTGTGTCAGCCTCCCGTTTGTGAGATGTGTCGTCCAAACACCGAGCTTGGCCTTGAACGCATTCACTGCACTTATCATGTGGGGCAGGAGTCGGTCTCTTCCTGCAGCTCGTTGTTGAGTGTGTTCAGTTTTGCGGTTATGTCTGTGAGAAACCCCAGGTCCAGCAGCCATGCATCCTCTGACAGTTCCTTGTACTCCCTGCTCCTTGTCGACAGGAAAGTTTTGATCTCGAGCAGCAAGTCGACAAATCGCTGCAGCACTTTGCCGCGACTCAACCACCGCACATCAGCATGAAGAAGTAGGTCTCCGTAAGCAGCATCAAGCTCATCCGGGAGTGCTTTGAATAAGCAGTGCTGAAACGCCGCCGAATCAAGTTGACTAGTTTCACCACCAGCCATTACATGAGAAAAGTTCAAGACCTTCCCAGCCAAGGCCTGCTGGTGGATCACACAGTGATAATTCACGGCGTAAGGAAAATTGGGGTCATTACGGCACAGTCCTATAAATCCATTGCACGCACCACGCATTGCTGGGGCCCCATCAGCAGTAATCACCACCAGTTTATGAATGGGTATGTCATTATCGCCAACATATTTTTGAACTCACTGTAGATATCCTCACCTCTCGTTTTCTCCTTTAAGTGCAAAAGAGTGAGAAAGTCCTCCTTTGTTGTAGAATCCGTAAAACCATTTTGAGAAATACAACAAGCTGCGCTGTGTCCATTAATATCCAGGGATTCATCGAACTGTGGTGAGAAATATTCAGTTTGTCAAGTCCTTTAACACTTGTCTGTCCACGCCCTCTGAGAGTGACCGTTGCAGGGCCAAGGGTACACTACAGAGTGCAGTTATGATTTCTTCTTTGTTTTTGAAGTCGCTGAAAACAGTCTCTGCTGTAATGGCCATTGCTTCCTTAACTAAATCTCCATCTGTAAAGGGCTTCTTGTGTTTAGCCAAAAGGTGACTTACACGAAATGATGCTTCAGCTGCAGCCTTATTTTGAGAAGCAGGTTTGGTGAAAAGTGATTGCTGGGCCTTCAACCCCGATTTCAGCTCGTCAACTTTCCTTGCACGGATTGTGCTCTTTGGCGGGTAGCCGTCTTTGAATTTCTGGTGGTTGGTGTTCTGGTGCCGCTCCAGATTTCCTCTTTACACAGTGCTTGAGTTTGGTGGCATAACATACAAACACTCTTGTCTTTCACCAAGGTAAACAGAAATTCCTCTTCCCATTCTGGATGGAAATGATATGTTTTTGCCTTCTTACGCGAGCCCTCTGCCATGCTAGCTAGCCCTCCGTCTCATTGTGTGCGTCTAAGTGACTGAGTGCACTTGTGTCAGTCACGTGACTGTGTGCGTGTACGTCACATAGAGGTGACTAATATTCTCTTATCTCATTGGTCACTTTGATGCAGTGTCTACGACACTGCAAATAGCTGGATCAAGAGAGAGGTGCTTGCAAAACAGAACATTAATATTGCGGGTGCAGGCTATTTGTGTATTTCTTAAGCTGATTTTCTATTATTTTGAGAGCTACAGGAAAAGTCTGGAAGATCTACCAGTAGATCGCGATCGACGGGTTGGCGACCTCTGTCCTAGACTCTTATTAAGAATATAGAATGTTGTTGTTTCACTGTGAGAATTGGAGTGGTGCTTATTCTGCTTCAGACTGATTACTATACAGAACAATGAGATGTTTACTGTACAGAGCTATTCACTACTGATTGAGAACATTGTTGTTCATTGTGAGAATTTATGGTGCTGCTTACTGTGCGTAAAACTTCTTCACTATAGAGTTGAAGAGTATTGATTAGAATTATTAAAAATGTAATAATTATAATAAACATTTCAACTTCCCATAATTGCCAGCGCTATAAAAAGTGTTGTTCTTGCACAAGGTCACATTGCACCCATTTGATCTACTTTAGGCTACTGTTGGTAGTATTATTGATTGATTATTGATGAGAATATTAAAAACAATGGGATGTCAGAAATTTATTGTTTTGATTAGGCAAATCTAATACAAGAAAAATACAAGATTAGATCAACAGTAAGAATTGAGAATGTTTTTATTTGACTCTAATTATATGGAATATGTGTTTTGCAGTAATGATAAAACCTGCTTCAAATGTGTTAGTTTGTCTGAACAAAGTGACATATGAGGACGTGCAAAGTGACGTCACTGAAAGTGTGTGAAAAGTGTGTTAAGTTCCAAAACTGGCCACTAGTTGGCGTAACTGAAAATGAGCAAAAACGCTAAACACACTTCACACACTATTTTCATAAAATTGTGATGTTTCAGGACATTGGAGATTTTTGGTCTGGGAGCATGTTGGGAGGGTGTAGAACACTGTAGAGAGCTCAGAAAAATGAGGACATCAAAAATGTCCTCATTTTTCCAAGTGTCCTGATACTGAAGGTGTGTTATCATAAAAATGTCCTGATATGTCATGAATACAAGTGCACACACACACACACACACACACACACACACACACACACACACAGATAAAGCGAGGACATATATATAAAGGCACCTTATAATCAGGCCTAAGCAAAATAAATGACATCCAATGGGCCTTTTTCATTGCAGACACTTTGGCTCATCATAGTAAAACAGCACAGGTGTTACTAGTAACATTAACAATGATGGCTCAAGTGTCCCAGTAAGCCATGACAGTGTGACAGTAAGGCTGCTCTCAGACCTAGAGTCGTCTCCTTTGGTCTGAATCAGGGACTCATGTTGTTCCAAAGTTGTATAATTGCCTAGAGTTGGTTGGTGTTCTCACGGCAGCATTTACAAGAGGACCAGATCAAATGCCTTGTGTGAGAAAGCTGCTCTTGATTGGTCAGAATTTCCATGCGGGAAAAATCCAGGAAGTAAAGCAAACGTTGAAGAAGAGTACACTTGCAAGATAAATGTGACACTTTCTAATGTCACAATGGAGGGACAACTACGCAGGTTGATTTTAGCGCTGCTCATCGTGGACTATATTGCTGTCATTGTTCATTTTAGTCAAAGCATACAGTTTGAAAACGAGGCGCGGCTCCAACTAGAAAACAATGTTTTGATGCATTGGATGTGCTGAATGTGCATATTAAGGCAGTACAGGAGGAGGTGCACATTAATAATCCTCCAGGACTGTAACATGCTCATGTTTAACCCAAACAATGTGTCATGTGACTGCAGTTGGTTCAGATCCAGGTCGGAACACCTTCTCACCACAAACCAACCGCACCAGAGTTCCTTTGTAACCGGACCGAGACCACCTCTTCAAGTAGGTCTCAGTCTGGTTGTTTTGGTGCACACCTGAGTGTGATTGCTGTGTTCACACCTGCCTGAACAGACTTAGGGGGCAAACGAACTTGAGTTTGAGTGAACCAAACCAAACAGGGCAGGTGTGAAAGCACCCTAAGGCAGCATGCACAATACCAGGAAATTTAAGCTGAAGCAGCTAAATAGAATTCAGCCATCATTCTTTTCCTACTGTGACACGTCAGAATGTGCCGTGAAACACGCATTCAGCAGCTTCCTGTATGCTGTATGTACCGTATATATACGTTCTATGATGTTTAGTATTTGAAAATGTTTCTGTTCAAACAGATCAAAGTGCTGTTGGAAAAAAGTCAGCTCATTGCTGAAAGCCAGGAATACTAAACTTACTTGGCCTGAGGGCCACTTTTGCAAAATGAAAGGAGGCAATGGGCCAGTAAACAAACATTAATAACGTTCGTCAGTATATACATCAGTCAGCCAAACCATTAAATCCACTGGCAGGTGAAGTGAATACATTAATCATCTTGTTACAATGCAATATTCTGCTAGAAAACGTGGGTGCTGGTATTCATGTGGATGCGACCAAACACCCTCCCTCATGGCAATGGTACTCCCTGATGGCAGTGGACCTCCAGCGGCACAATGCCCCATGCCACACCACAAAAACTGTTCAGGAATTGCCTGAGGAACATAACAAAGAGCTCCATGTGTCCACCTGGCATCCAAATTCCCCAGATCCCAATCTCATCAAGTGTCTTAGGGACATGCTGGCACTTCACCTCACAACCCACAGGACTCAAAGGATCACTCCCGGAGGTCCTGTATCTACGCCTCGACAGGTCAGAGCCAAGTCTGATTCAAGGAGGCCCCAAGGTGGATTGAGGGTACCTTTAAGGTACTGGCACATCCAACAAAAGCTCAATCAGATTGGGATCTGGGGAATTAGGAGGCCAGGTTGATGCCTTGAGCTCTTTGTCACGTCCTCGGGCCAGTGCTGAACAGTTTTAATGGTGTGGCATGGTGCATTGTCTTGCTGGGTGGGTCACTGCCATCAGAGAGTGCTGTTGCGATGAGGAGTGCCATGAGTGGAGCCTGTCAAGTGGCATCCACATGAATGCCAGGACCCAGTGTTTCCCAGCAGAATATTGCATAACAACGAGATGATCAGTGTTATTCACTTCACCTGTCAGTGGTGTTTATATTTTGGCAGATCAGTGTATAATAAATGAACTGCCTGTTGTCAGCCTTTCAACGCTTGCTGTCCTCACTCGTCTTTGCCAAGAAGTAAATCAATTTGCAGCAGCTGCACACAGGTCAGGTATACACAGGGGCATTTCTATGAGTTAAGTCAGGGTTTAGCCCCGACCTCTGTCTGGGGCTTTGAGGGAACCTCCCCAAGCACTTTTTTTTGACAAAGAAGCTCTATTTTGATGCTCCTTATTTACATTCAAATAAAAAAAATCCCAGTGTAAATCTTTTTATTATTATTGTGAATTAAAAAAAGGTTGACGGGCCACCCAGAACCCTACCGTGGGCCATAGTGATGCACTGTTTGGCTTTTTTTAAAGCTCGCACCAACCAGTCCCCTTAAGAGAGCCAATCCACCCAACCTGCAAATATATGCGTTAGTCAATGACCCGAACTCGACCCCCAAACTGAAGCTGAATGACAACCTACTAGCTTGCCGCTATATTGTACGTCGTTTCCAGTAAATATCACAATATAAATCATGTGATTTCTGTTTTTAAAAGTACAAACATAGGAAGACATCAAAGACTCACCCATATTTAAGTGGTCATGTTTTAAGTACGATCTCAAATGCACAGCTGAAACACCATGCTGTTTGTTTACAGGAGCACACCACTGATAGGCACATGACTTAACAGAGGTGCATATTTAATGTATTCAGTGTGGACAGAGAGGCACTTGCTTGCTGTTTGAACATGGCGTTAAGGCTACATATTTAAATATGTCAGACTTGAAAAGCTTTTCCTGGTCAAAAAACAAATAACGGAAGGCCAGAGTGCAACAGCTCTGATGATAAAACTGCAGAGAGGGGAAGAGACAGTGGACTATTGCACAGTGTTTCTGTAAGTTATTAATAACTTACTCAGAACGCTGCTTTGACCCGTGGGTTGTGGGTGGACCTGCACATGGCATTCATCCTACTGTGGCTCATTCAGCACTTTTTTTTTAAAAATTCTGATTCTGAACATTACATCAAAGTAAAATGTATGGTTCGAATGTTAGATGAGAAGATTGGTACCACTCTCATCTCTGAAAGTGGTGATTTTTTCATTGAACGTTCAACAGGAAAGCAAATAATGTTGAATTATCCCTCCAAAGTCTTTTTACATGTTTGCATTATTCTGTCTACCCTCTGTGACTTGAAATGTTGCTGTGATATCAGCAGGATGCTTCCCGGCTCTGTGATTTCTCTCCCCTCTGACTGAATTCAAACATAATTTAAAGAGAAAACAAACGTGGCATGCTGTGAGGTTTTCATTATGATCCAATACATTCAGACACACACTGTTCCATTCTGCGGTAAAATCTGCCTCGAGGAGCATTGTTTATCATCTAACGTCCTCGCTCCCCCTTCTCCTGGCTGCCTCTAATCTCTGTGTTTTTGTAACATGCATCTAATCCATCACTTCAACTGTTAAGACTTAAACTGCGCTTTTAAGTCTGATTCCGAGCTTGTGTAACAACAAGATTACACATTTCATACCTCTTACTGTAAGCTATTTACTGTCTTTTATTGATTTTTATTCCAGACCATCTTACCCGTGACCTTGTTGTTTGTGTTTGTGTCTGTGTGCGTCGAGTGTTTACACATGCTGTCCACACGTGGGGTCTCATTGTGAGTGGACTTATCAGGCTAGTCATAGGATTAGCGTTGATTCTCTCCCTGAAACTAGTGTCAGATTAACAGATACCCATGCGTTCATAAACCATCTGTAATGTAGACATAAGCTGTCAGTGCCCCTGCTATTGCAACTGTCTATCCCCACCTCAGATCAATGAGTGCACTTAATCGTGATCATATCACTTCCATTTATTGAGTGGCAGCTCTGTGAGCATCGCTGCTGCTGCTGGAAGTTCATTTGGATATTTAGGTGTTTAATCCTTTGGGGAAGTTTGTCACGAAACAGCGTTGGGAAAATGACACAGATCATTACTGCAGTTCTTCCTCATGTTGATGCACATGCTGCTTCACTGTATGTCGTGTTATTTGCCATCAAACTGATGAAAATGTTACTAAGAGCATGTTTGGTGAATCCATGAATAAATAAACGACAATAAATGACAGAATATTGCTCATAAATCATCTTATATTATACAATAACTCACGCACAGCAACAGTAATGTTGAATCTGTCGCTGGAGGGCTCTGAATCTCAACAGGCAGCTGAAACTGTCCAAACTCACATCAACACTGACACACACACGCAAACACGGAGTAATAGACAACTGTAATCTTAAAACAACACAGATGAACAGAGATGGAAATCAGGGGGTGGCAGCAGACAGAGAAGTTAGGGAGGATGAGGAGGAGGAAGAGAGGGATGAACGGATTAAGGTGGTCGATACTTTGGCTCTTCTCCCAGACTGAGAGATGACACTAAATCTGTTAATTCATCCCCCTCCCTCCTCTCCTCACACACTGTACATAGGGTCTTCTCCCTTCCGTCATCCTCTTGCAGGATAATGATACAACAGACACTTAAAGTCCAATAATTCCAAACGTTTTCAGAAAATTTTAACAAGCACACTCGGGAGAAGAAAGTGCAGGGAGCTTTAAATTTAGAAAGAAATCCATAAATTCACAGTAATGATGAACTTTAGTTAGAGTTTTGTGAGAGGAGGCGTTAACATGAGGCTGGAGCTCCTCCGCAGTACACCTGCAGTTATGTTCACAGCAGCTGCAACATTATTATGCACAGAGATGACTAACTGCAGCATTTTAGATTTAATGATCACTTATGTTTGTTTTATATGTAAATCCATGTGTGCGTACATATTTACATCACTGTGTGTGTGCTCAGGTGCGCACATATGTATCAGAAGTTATGTTTGTTTATGAGTCTTATAGCATTCATACAGAACATTTAATGAAACTACAGTACGAAGTCATCATCCTGTAAACAACTGTATTCATTATTAATAGATTATATAATTGTAGTTATGTATTATTATGATTTTCTGCATTTTTATAACGAGCTATAACGAAGCTGATAGCACAGAGGCAATTCAACAAGGAACACCAGTGACCAGCGCAGATGGACTAATGGAAGACAAGGGGAGCAAAAAGATCGAATACACAAGGAGAGCAGGGAGATAATGAGGGACAGGTGATGGCAGGGTTGATGAGAAGCAGGTGAAACGAATCAGGGCAGAGCAGATAATCACTACGGTGGGAAAACACACACAGGCAAGAAGTGAAATCAGACATGACACACGAGCAGTTAACCTACAAAATAAGACAAATAGGAAATAGACAAATGAATGAAACAAGAAAAACGCAGACACTATGGGCCTTTTTCACAGCAGACATTTTGAGTTGTCATTGTGGGAAAAGCACAGGTGAAACTGATAACATTAATGATGGCTCTGTCCCATTAAGAGTCCCAGTCAGGTATTCCAGTGAGCCAGCATGTAGTGTCAGCGCCCCCCCTGAGCAGAATACAGCCTTCATTAATGTTATTGTTTTTTCTTATGACATGTCAAACTGCACAACAACCACAGGTATTTTTTTCAGGAAATAGTTATTTTAGGATACTTTTTTTTTTTTCGTATTTGTAGTCATTCCAAACTATAGTAAATTCTTATTTGTAAAATACCGAATAAGCAAAGGCCATTTTTTCCACTTTGTTCCAGACTTTGTTCCAAAATGTCTCAACAACAGTGAAATATATTGCCATGAATATTTGTACACAGGTTTCTCTGAAGACAAATCCTAAGAAATCTGGCGATCCTCGGACCTTTCCTTTAGTGCCAAAATCAGATTGATATTTTTGTTTTTCTCGACCGCAGTGGTTCTTAACCAGGGGTCTGAGGACCCCAAAGGGTCTCTATGGTTATCGCCTCAATTGTAGTTGTCAGCTATAGAATTCTGGTCGTAATCATATCTCTGTCCATCCATCCATCCATCCATCCATCCATCCAACCATCCAGCACCCCAGACGTCCTTCTCCCCAGCAACACTTTCCAGCTCTTCCTGGGGGATACTGAGGTGTTCCCAGGCAGATATGTAATCACTCCTGCGTTTTCTGGGTCTGCCCCAGGGCCTCCTACCAGTTGGACGTGTCCAAAACTCCTTTCAACACAAAGGAGCCACGGCTGTACTCTGAGCTCTCTCTGGATGTTGGAGCTCCTTACACTGTCTCTAAGGCTGAGTCCAGACAGGCAGACACAGTTTGGAGGAAACTCATTTTGACTGCTTGGATCCACAATCTCATTCTAGCAGAGCTAATGACCATAGGTGAGAGTTGGGAAGTAGATGGACCAGTAAATCAAAAGCTTTGCCTTCAGGCTCAGCTCTGTCTTCACCATGACAGTCCGCTGCAGATGCTGCGCCAAACCAGCCAATCCACCTGACGCTCCATTCTACCCTCACTCATGAACAAGACCCCGAGATACTTGAACTCTCTGGCTTGGGGCAGTAACTCTCCCGACCCGGAAAGAGCAATGCACCGTTTTCCATGGCCTCAGATTTGCTGACTCTCACCCCGACTGCTTCACAATCGACTGCAAACCGCCCGAGTGCATGCTGGAGGTCACTGTGTGATGAAGTCAACAGAACCAACGCATCTCATTAATCATGTCTAACAACCCAAATTTTTTTTAAGATGGATGCCCCTGAAGCATATTCCTATTAATTGGGGGTCTGTGACCTAAACTGTATCAATTTAGGGGTCTTTGACGCTAAAAGGTTGAGAACCAATGCTCAGATGGACTGCCATGAAATTTAGTATACGTTAGGGTGACCATATTTTGATTTCCAAAAAAGAGGACACTCGGCCCGGCCGCGACATAGCCTACCTAAATGATACTCGCAGTTTACTCAAAGATGCCTTATAATTTTAATATATTTAAAGTTTATATGTATGGATAGAAAATTCAGTTATATTACAAAATAATATCTCTCAAAGACAGAAATTCAGATAGGCCCCTATAGATAGGGGACACATACACACACTAGAGTGTGGCTACCCGATCCGAGCCCAATGGGTCCTGACGGTAGGCCTACCTGACGGGTCAGGCCGGGTTCGGTCAAAAATGTATAAATTGTATTCGGGCTCGGGTCAGATTCGGTCAGCTTTCAGTAAAAATAAATAAAATCCTATTGTCTGTCCTGTTTATTGCTTGGGCACTGTTATTTACGTGACAACACCTGAACACAACACACACAGACACACATTGGCCGTTTGTTTCTACCTCTCCCCTCTCTGGAAGTCTCGGACCTCCAGCCGCCTGCCTCCGCCTCGATCAAACACTGAAAATAAAATAAAAGAGGGAGACAGGTGTCTCCTATTTTATCTTATTTTGTTTTATTTCTCCCTCTCCCCTTGCTGGAAGCCTTGGACCTCCTGCCTCCTGCTCCCGTCTCAATCACAGAGGTCTCCCTCTCCGCGGGGCACCCACGGTGCACGCCCGGCCTGTTAAATAGCCTGTAACCATAACAACTGTGTGACACAAACTCAGTGCTTTAGTCATTAAATAATGACGGGCTCGGTTCAGTTTCGGACATAACAAAACAGAATGACTGTCGGGTTCAGACGGTTCGGACAGAAATATGCGGCCCGTGCCGCACTCTAACATACACACACACACACACACATACAAGGAAAACTGGATTATCATCAATTTATAAACACCTCCCGGACGCCCCGGACAGGACGTCAAAAGTGGACATGTCCGGGCAAAAGAGGACGTTTGGTCAGCCTATTATACATATAATATATAGCATATAGTCTAATTCTCCCCTCACGCTTTGGTGTTACCCTAATGTTCCCTCTATCTCAATCATCAGGTCAAAAAATACTTTGGTTCATTACTATACACATGCAAAATGATAAGTAAGTTGAATGGTGACAGTTCCATCATCAGGACGGCAAAGTGGTGCGGTGGTTAGCATTGTCGCCTCACAGCAAGAAAGTTGCTGGTTATAAGCCGGGCAAACTTTGGGGTCGGGGAGCCCTTCTGTGCGGTGTTTGCATGTACTCCAGCTTCCTCCCACAGTCCAAAGACATGCAGGTTAACTGGTGACTCTAAATTGTCCGTAGGTGTGAATGTGAGTGTGAATGGTTGTCTGTCTCTATGCATCAGCCCTGTGATAGTCTGGTGACCTGTCCAGGGTGAACCCCGCCTCTCACCCAGTGTCAGCTGGGATAGGCTCCAGCCCCCCCGCGACCCTCAAGAGGATGAAGCAGTTACAGAAAAAGAATGAATGAATTAATGAGTTCCATCATCAGCTGCATGTTGTTGTTAGTAATGATTACCAAATTAAAATGTTAACATGCTAAACTAAGCTGGCACATATGGTTACCATTATACCTGCCTAGCCTCAGCGTGGTAGCGTTATCACTGTTAGCATGTTAGCATTTAGCTAACAGAGCTGCTCTATGCTGCTGTAGACTCAGTCTTGTATAAAATACTAATGGAAGCACTTCTGCATTATTTATTGTATTTTTTTTAAATGACCATTCTTTTAAATGCAGGAAGGAACTCTTCCTTCTAACTGTAATTACTAATTAATTAATTATAATTAATTACATAATATAATTAGATAATCCTGAATAGCTGTGGCCAGTCTCTGTACAGGTTGTATTTGTTGATTAGCTGCCACACACCTGTGACTGAAGCTGTTCGAGCCGCTCTGTCTAACAAACAGGCTGCCTGGCCATAAGGTGACTCCGATCGCAGCAGTCCCTGTCACCCATTAGGGAGACAGTTCCCATGACGACCTAGCAGAAAAGCTCACTCATGACCTTTTGTAGACATGGTTGTAATTACATTAAATTACACTGCATCTTATCATTGTCTGTTTTCATGAGTCATTTCCCATGTAGCTGCTGTGGCACGAATATCATCCAGCAGGCCTGCTGCGAGGAGCTATGAGCAAATACACCTTCACAGCTTCTTCATACTCCGACAGCGCGGAGGACGATGTTAAACAACCTCATTCAGGTTAAAATACTTATGTTTACTGTCTGTAGAAGTTTTATTCTTTGTTTTCCTACATGAACTGGCCTCACAAGTCGTTAAGGCCTTTTCTCAAACACGGTGGATCCTTCGTGAAGACGGAGGGAAAAGGAGAGGATTTGGATTTTGGGAAGTGTTGTGTGAGCACAATCATGCACATTGCTGTGGACTGCCTGCATCCTTTTATTTTCACGCATCTTTCTCCTCTACCCACACATGTTCTCTCTCCGGCTCCTCTCTTCCCTCGGCCTTTATGTGATCATGTTGCTTGGTAACTGCAGAAGAATGATGAGAAGAGTAGGATGTGTTCGGGTGCCTCCTGTGTGATGTGATGTGTCTTCACATCAGCTGTAAAGAATATGGTGTATTGTGGCCAAAATAACAGCCGAAGGAAACTTGGAGTAAAATATTTCAGGATTGGGGTGCTGTGTGAACCTAAGTCTCATCACTTTGGGGTTAGCGTTTAAAAATAATGAACATTTGTTGAAGCAGCATTGACCGAGGTATTTAATCTTCTGATTGCTAAGCAGCAAACAGACGGTTGGCTTTGGGACCCACCCTGATCTAAAGGAAGGTCGCAGTATAATGTGAAGTTAAATTATGCAAGAAAAGAGCCGAAATCCTGCTTTAAAAGTGTAAAAAAATGTTTAAAATGAAAAAGGAATCAATCAAATAATCTTTAATTTACTGTCGGCGTCTTTAAAAGCTCAAAGCTCGCCTTCCTGCAGCTGCTCTCTCGACAATTCATCAATAACAGTGGGCACATTCATTTTGGGGAGTATCATTGCATGAGAGGACTCACTCACTGTGGATTCCACATTACATTCGAGGTGGAGTGGGAGTAAAAGTTCAAACCAACACTAGGGTTATATTTCACTGTACTGTTATGAAGTCATTGTTGCAGAGACTGCCAATACGCAGCCTGTAATCTCACCATAAATCAAAATTTGAGATGTTAAATTGCTCCAGCGGAGGCTTGCTCGTAGCTCACACACTGGGCTGAGAGTGGATGCGGGGCAGGATATTAAATCATCTTTTATCTGGAAAACTGCGGTGATTAATTAATGTGGAGGCTGAATGATTGAATGAATGAATTAAAGTTCACACACACACAGTATCTCCCTCATCTGAGCAGCCATAACATCTGGGGAAAAGAGAAGACTGTTGTGCAAAAATGTACATGTGTAATATTTAGTGAACACAGCAATTAGTCTCAGTCATCCAAAAAAAGAAGAAGAAAAAACTGCTTAGCATTTCTCCAGAGGCTGTTTGCTCGTTAAAAATCACTGACTTGGTTTAAAAAAACAAACTCTTTATCTACATCTCAACAAACTGCAAAGATTTCCTTACCCTGGCTGTAACTGGTATCTGACTCATTACAGCATCTTTAGAAAAAAGGTCACGGCATGGTTGCTAATGACAACCCGCGAGACTGCTGCTCCACTCAAATCATGTGAGTGTGTGTGAATGCAAGTGTGTGTGAGTGTGTGTTTCTGCCTCATTTGTAGGGATCAGTCGCCCCCTGCTGTTTCTCACATTCTTTGACTTCTGAATATATCAGGTTGCCATGCCAACTGGAGAGATGCATTTCTGGAGTAAATTAAGCCTCCACCTGTGATCATGGAAATCAAGCTAGTCACTGGATGAATTCAGCAGCTTAAATATTCCACTTTTTAGGGTGATGGTGAACTAATTAGGCTTTAATTAGTCCAGTAGTTTTCCATTACTTCCCTTCATCTCTTAGACCAGTGGTTCCCAACTGGTGGGTCATGGTCCAAAAGTAGGTCGCAAGTCCACTCTGAAAGGACTGTAATAGCTCTTTTTGACAGTCATGGTCTGGCTTGGCCGTCAGCTCAGCACACCTCCTTGAAGGTGTGTCTTAAACTGATGACAGCTTCTCTTGACTGATGACGTTTAAAAGCAGCAGGCTGATCCACAGCTTAAGTCCCCAGTAATTTTTGTAACATGTTTATCTACAGCAGGGCAGGTAAGAGAAGTTTACCTGTTGGAGGTGAGCTGTTTGCAGAGGTGCAGTAAGAGCCTGTTGTCTGCAGCTCTTCATCAACATCTCACTGTGGCTGTTTCTGCTTTCACTTTCCTCCCTGCTGTATTATTAGACTTGTCTTTATTGAAGAAAAACTGCTAATAAAGCTCAGCTGATTCATTGATAACAAATTTCATTTCCAATAGATTCTTCACAGTAAAAGTCCCCTGTTATTTTGTTATAATAAACTACTATTGTGAAGCAACACAAGGAAATGTTGGGTTTTCAGCAGCAACTTCACACAACTTCTGATAAGCCCGATAGCAAACATGAAACAGTAAAATAAAGCAGATATCTGAAGTAAAAACAGGACGCAGGAGAGAAACTAAACTCCAAACCACAGAGATTCAGTTAGAATCGTCACCTTATCGTGGTGGAGGAGTTTGAGTGCCCTAATGACCCTAGGTGCTATGCTGTCTGGGGCATTTTGCCCCTGGTAGGGTTTCCCATGGCAGATTGGTTCTGGGCGAAGGGTCAGACGAAGAACGGTTCAAAAGACCCTTCATGATGGTTATGATCAAGGATACGTGTACCCGGCCCGGAGGTTTACCAGGGCCCCGCCCTGGAGCCAGGCCTGGGGTTGGGGTCCGTGGGCGAGCGCCTGGTGGTCGGGCCTTCGCCCATGGGGTCCGGCCGGGCCCAGCCCGAACCGGCTACATGGGTTCGTCCCCCTGCAGGCCCACCACCCGTAGAGGGATCCAGAAGGGTTTGGTGCAATGTGGATTGGGCAGCAGACCAAGGCGGGGGCCTTGGCAGTCTGATCCTCGGTTACAGAAGTTGGCTCTTGGGACATGGAATGTCACCTCTCTGGCGGGGAAGGAGCCGGAGCTTGTGGAAGAGGCTGAGCGCTACCGGCTAGATATAGTCGGCCTCACCTCGACACATAGTTCCGGCTCTGGAACCCAAGTCCTTGAGAGGGGTTGGACTCTCTCCTTCGCTGGAGTTGCTCCGGGTGAGAGGCGGAGGGCCGGAGTGGGCTTTCTGATAGCCCCCAGACTCTCTGCCTGTACGTTGGGGTTTACCCCAGTAGACGAAAGGGTTGCTTCCCTGCGCTTCGGGTCGGGAACGGGTCCTGACTGTTGTCTGTGCTTATGCACCGAACAACAGTTCAGAGTACCCACCCTTTTTGGAGTCCCTGGGACGAGTGCTGGACAGTGCCCCAACCGGGGACTCCATTGTTCTGCTGGGGGACTTCAACGCTCACGTGGGCAATGACAGTGGGACCTGGAGGGGCGTGATTGGGAGGAACGGCCTGCCCGATCTGAACCCGAGTGGTGTTCAGTTATTGGACTTCTGTGCGGGTCGCAGTTTGGCCATAACTAACACCATGTTCAAACATAAGGATGTCCATCGGTGCACGTGGCACCAGGACAGCCTAGGTCGCAGGTCAATGATCAACTTTGTAGTCGTATCATTTGACCTGCCGCCATATGTTCTGGACACTCGGGTGAAGAGAGGAGCAGAGCTGCCAACTGATCACCACCTGGTGGTGAGTTGGATCAGATGGTGGGGGAAGACGCCGTGCAGACCTGGCAGGCCCAAATGAACAGTGAGGGTCTGCTGGGAACGCCTGGCGGAAGAACCTGTCCAGATGATCTTCAACTCCCACCTCCGGGAGAGCTTCGACCGCATCCCGAGGGCGGAGGGGGACATTGAGTCCGAATGGGCCTTGTTCCGCTCTGCCATTGTTGAGGCGGCGGTTGCGAGCTGTGGCTGCAAGGCCACTGGTGCCAGTCGCGGCGGTAATCCCTGAACCCGCTGGTGGACACCAGAGGTGAGGGGAGCCGTCAGGCTGAAGAAGGAGGCCTACAGGGCATGGTTGGTCTGTGGGTCTCCGGAAGCAGCTGATGGGTACCGGCGGGCCAAGCGGAGCGCGGCGGCGGCAGTCGTGGAGGCAAAAACTCGGGTGTGGGAGGAGTTCGGTGAAGCCATGGAGGAAGACTATCGATCGGCTCCAAAGAGGTTCTGGCAAACTGTCCGGCGCCTCAGGGGGGGAAGGCGGCAACTTGCTCACACTGTTTACAGTGGGGGCGGGGAGCTGCTGACGTCAACTGGGGACATTGTCGGGCGGTGGAAGAGAAAAGAATGAGATCGCGAATACAAGCGGCCGAAATGAGTTTCCTCCGCAGGGTGGCTGGGCTCAGCCTTAGGGATAGGGTGAGGAGCTCAGACATTCGGGAGGGACTCGGAGTAGAGCCACTGCTCCTCCACATCGAGAGGAGCCAGCTGAGGTGGTTTGGGCATCTGGTAAGGATGCCTTCCGGACGCCTCCCTTGGGAGGTGTTTCGGGCATGTCCAACCGGGAGGAGACCTTGGGGCCACCCCAGGACACGCTGGAGGGACTACATCACCCGGCTGGCCTGGGAACGCCTCGGGGTTCCCGCGGAAGAGCTGATGGAAGTGGCTGGGGAGAGGACTGTCTGGGCTTCCTTGCTGGGGCTGCTGCCCCCGCGACCCGGACCCGGATAAGCAGAGGACAACGAGTACGAGTACGAGTACGAGTGCTACAAAACTCCTGAGAGCTGGACACAGAGAGACTTTTTAAGATGGCTTTCTCTCTGGTGTCCTGCAGACAGAGGTGAGGAGAGTCACACAACACATAGGCTTGTTTTGGGGACAGAATGGGGGTCGTCAAGGGTTGGCTGCGGTCGACGAGATGTCACCGCTACCCGCTTGAGAGCAGGTGACCCAACTTTTGGACCTACTCTTAAGAGGGTCCATCTCTGTTGCGGCTTGGCATGGCACGGCGCGTCTAAACTGACAATGGAAACAAAAATCAGTGCGGCATGACTTTACTCGGCGCGTAACTAGTAATGTAACTATGGAAAAAGGGTATACTGTAAGTGACTCGCAGATGTGTCAACACACTTTATTTTTAAGTTCAAATAATAAATTTGGAGCACCAAGTTTTTGTTCTAAAGTGCCCTTTCTTGCTGTAAAATGAGTGAATAACGGACAGCTACTTGACAGAGACAGCAAACTAGCTCGACGACATGGCCAAACACAAGTATGACACTGAATATATTGATGTGTGGACCTTGAACTAATGACTGTGGCGATATCTGGACCCTGTGGCTGGACCACTGTCTTAGCACATCTCTCTTACATCTCTTTTATTTCTCTTTGGATATATTGCACATATTTTTTTAATAGTATTCTATGTTTTCATAATTTACTGCAATTTTATTCAATATTTGTCTCTTGATTTTTGCAGTACTTGCTTTACTTTTCTTTTAATTTTCTCCTAAATTGTTCATGTTATGCACCAAAACTCCACAGCAGGTTCCTTGTATGTGAAAACCTACTTTGGAATAAACCAGATTCTGATTGATGTTGAGACATTTGACCTCTTTGGCCACTTGGGTGCTGCAACAAGCCTTAAACACTTTGACATATTATCCCTTTTATGTAGATGTGGTGAACTTGTTTACACAACCAGCAAACATGGAGCAACATAAACATTCGTTTAGAGCTGTTTTTCTTCCCACCTGATGACTGTAAGTGAGTCATTGCATAAAAATTCTCCTTTTAGTTGTTTCCCACCAACTTCTGAAAGACACACCTGGCTTTTTAGCTGCTCAATGCTCCACTACTGTGTGTACACTAGTGAGTTACTAACACCTTTCTGGTGCTGTATAGGTAGCACATGATGGATTTTATGAGTTTTTGCTGTAAATAACACCAGAAGAGCAGTGAGAGTGAACCAGAACAGTTAGAGAAATGAAAACAAAGATGCTATTAAAGAGTCCACGGAGCTGAGAGGAGCTGTACAGTAACAATAAACTTTGCAGAGAAGTAGGGTAATATGCATATAGAAGTAGTCATGTGGGGGTGTCGGTAGCTTAGTGGTAGAGCAGGCGCCCCATGTACAAGGCTGTTGCCTGTCCTGTCCATTAAAGGCAAAATGCCCTAAAAAATATCTTAAAAAAAAAATAGTCATGTGATCCGCCATCAAGATAAATATATTGATTATAGCTGCTTTAAAGGAAAACTTCACCCCCTAAAATGACCATTTGTTTATCACTCATTCTGTGTTATGTTGAATTTGAAAATAACTTAAAAAATAAGTAAATATAAGTCATATGGAACCACAGGTCACAACAGCATATCAAAACATCCATTTACAAACTCTCACACAACAGTGCAGTATAATCCAAGCCTCATTTATCCAGTGTGCTCAGTACTTCCCAAACACATGAGTTTTTGCGAAAACCTTAACACACACGACTCACTAATGCTCTCTTCAAAGCCAGGAGCTGCTGGTCTACTGCTGCCTCCATCAGTTAGTTTGTGTTACTGTGTGACTTTGGTGTTTCTAAAGTCCAGTTCAGAGAAAAGAGTCGGTTGAAACAGGCAGCTACTTGCAATGTGCTGCTCTGCAACGTTCAGACCAACTAGATGAGACGGTGTATCATCTCTATGCTCTGATGTCCAGCTTTTCAGTCTTATTTTGTGGCTGTATATAATTTGTAGCTTCCTAAAATATGAATGAGGACAGTGATAGTGAGATACTGGCTGCTGTTGCATTTGTAGTAGTGATGAAATGGTAAAAAACAAACAAAACTCAGATGGACTGTATTCACAATAAATGCACCACAGTAATATAAGTAAGCAGCGCCAGTTAGTCAGTGAAAATATGCATGTGTGAGGAAGCATAAGCACATACACATACACTGTGAGGACAAAAACAGAGGACTCGGTGGGGATGGAGTACCTGCTTTAGCAAGTGAACACGCCGTCTGTGGTTATTTTGACTCGACCAGCAAACTTCACTACAAGCTGATTGGCTGTTGAAACAGGTGCTTTACGTCCTTAAACCAGTCTCATCGCAAATCATTCATCTGAACTGGGTTTAAGGGTTAGTTTGGATTCAGCAAAGTCACACAATAACACAAACAAACTGATTGAGGCAGTGGTAGACCAGCAGCTTCTGTGTTCAGTGATGTAAAATCACTGGTTTTGTCATTGGAGTCTGGCTTTGAAGAGAGCATAGATAAGTTTTACCGTCCGCTCAGTTCCCCGTTGGAGAGGGCCTCCTGCTTGAGAAGTGCTGAGCATACGACTGCATAAATGAGACTTTGTTAAGTCTGCTGTTAAATGTGGATCCTTGTGACCTCAATTCATTATCAGTTTTCTCTGTTTTTGGATTCTTTGCTTACCGTGGAGGCATGCCAGAAAAAAGTTTTCTTCAGGAACTGAACGTAGCATGGGGTCAGCAACTGATGTGAAGAATTCCTTTTAGTATATTTCAACTGAAACAGTTTATTTAATGTGATTTAGCGAACCACAAAGAAGCATCACAGTTTTTTTCCATTAGTGTTTTATTCATACAGTGAGGGTGCTCATACATAATATTTATTTTTTTCTATAAAATATATTACCTTTCAGTTCCTGAAAGCAAAACTAGATATAAATCATCAAGTTTCATCTGATAAGAAGCAACTCATTTTCAAGTGTCAACCAAGGCAATCAACTGTATCAGCAGTCAAAAATGCATTGCAGATTTAAGAAATCACATTCTAATAAAGACTTTTTTTTTTAATCTGTCTAGCAAAGCCACAATGCTCCAACACTCAGCCCACCGTCCACCAACACAAAAGACAATGATCATTTTGGGTTTTCTAAAGTAGCAAATACTGTTAAAATACTGTAGCCACAAAAAGAGTTTTCATGTGAGAGGAAACGGAAACACAGTCGGAGTGAAGAAAGAGAGGAACGTGACATTAAGGGAAAAGAGTGTTTCAACAGAAGCAAGTGACTGATGCTTTATGATGTCTGTCAGACATTTTCTCTCCGGCTCTCCCCCTCCTCCTCGTCCTCGTATGGTTTTTCTTTGTTTCCTCGTTGGATGAAATGCTCCACAGTTGTCATGACAACGCTCCGGCCGGACAGCGGCGGGTGAATTTCTCGGGCATCACAACAGCTCGCTGTGACCAGAGGCTGAGTTGAGGCTGTCTATAAAGTAGAACAGGACACGAGGCTGATCAGTGGCAGGGAGTCACTACTATCAGAAAAATATCACTGTGGTTAAGCAATACATTTTATCCATTCAGATCTACAGATACATTAAAACAGTAAGTTCACAATGTGTAGAGATGTAAGGTTAAAGGTGCAGTGTGCAGGATTTAGAGGGATATAGTGGCAGAAATGGAATATAATATAATAACAACGTATTCTTTAGTGTATAATCACCTGAAAAACTCATTATCATGTTTTTGTTGCTTTAGAATGAGCTGTTTATATCTATGGAGTCGGTCCTCGTCCACAGAGATTGCCATGTTGCACCACCTTGTATATGTAGAAGCCCAGAACAAACAGACCAACACATTCTCACACAGACTTCGTCACATATCAACATTTGGTCATGAGTGTGCTGGTTGTTGGCATTCTGGGACGTGTCAAGTTCTGTCTGTTACATGTATCGTCTTCTTTAAAAATACACTTCTGTTTTCACAGGAAATTTACTGTTTACATGCAGTCTCTTTCAAAATAAACGCACTACGTCAGTACAACAACGAAAATTGATGCTCTATTTCCTTCGAAAACTAACGCACGTGGTTAGGATTAGGCAACAAAAACAAGTGGTTAAGTTTAGGAAAAAAAGAACAGGGTTTGGCTCTTTAAATTTTTGGGACACAAAAAACACTCTCCTGGGTGAAAGTCAGTGTTTGTTTGACCAATCCACAACCTTTCCTGACCCCCCCACTCGGACTATCCCAGCTGTAATTTCTGTTCTTGTCGCCGAGTGCTGTTAAACCATAACAGCAACCGGCCACGTATCATGCCGACGTTAAAGGACGGCTTTTTCGTCAGTGTCTGACGCCACAAGTCACTGCCCGAGTGCTGGATTTTGACGACTTCAGAGTGAGACCGGGTCGACCAAACACTGGCTCTAAAAAGGGCCATTCAGGTTCCATATCCGCCATTGTAGTTCACAGCTCCTCCACAAATAAATGTGAAACAGCTTTATTCAGTGTTTTCACCAGTTTAAATCACCAGGTCCGTTTGTTTTGTAGAAGAAGAGACCTATTCTGACAATTTGGCACATGGCAAAAACCTCCTGAAAGTCTTGATCTTTAGTTAGTGAGAAAACGTGAGCACACATTAGCAGGTGCTGGGCTAGTGGCCTGTCTCCAATGTGCCAAACAGCACAGGAAACCCCTGATTTGTAAGGTGATTTGTATGATGAAGGCCTTTTCATCATTGCCAGGCAACCACCCTATAACATCCAGTGTAATCAATCTTTTCACTGTAATTAGTATCTAGTTACTAAATGCTGAGGCAGAGGGTAGCTGCTGTAGCTCTGGTTGAGGGTGAGAGGCTAATAGTTTGTTGGGCACAGGGAAACAGAGATCTGTGTGGGTACATGAGACCCTAACAAAGAGGGTGGATCATGGGCAGTACCACCAGTTGGTCCAGGAGCTTCACCTTACTGATGACCATTTCCAGGCATATTTTAGGATGACTCGGGGGCAGTTTGACGTCCTGCTGTTTCTCCTCTATTGTTTACAGACTGTAAACTTGGTCCGCCTCTCAAATCATCTGATTGGACAATGGGATAAAAAAGATGACGTAAGAAGAGATTACGTGGGGCATTCTTTCGCTCGGAGCTGAAGTTTTTTTCAACTTGAGGAGTTCAGAGTGCTCCAGCAAAAAAGCCAGGTGCCAAGAACACAGAGAGACGTGAGGTGCGTTGCAATGCCAAAAACAAAAGTAAAAAGCTTCATTCTCTTTAAAAACAATTACAAAATCTGCCTCCAGCTGCTAAAACACTTTCTGTGTGATCAGAATCATGACCGGGAAAAGTTTGAGCTGGTTGCAATCTGCAATCCTCACTGCCACATGGCACTAAATCCCCTTAAATCTTACACACTGCTTATTTAAGTATCCCGTGTTTAACTTTTAATAGATTGCAATTTAATGACCACGTTCCACATTATAACACATACTGTGGTGTTTTAATTACCACTTGACTCACTTTACCACTTGACATCTGCTACACACACACACACACAAACACACACACATATATAAAAACAGAGAGACATGTACCAGACAAGTCCAGTGACTTATTTCTGTTTTGGGGTAGTCTAGGTTTTTTCACGGGGGGTTTGCGATTTGGGGGCTTCTCAACGTTATTAGGGCTTTCCCTGTCAGTGCCTGAGTTCAGTGAGGACAAAGAAACACAAATTAACAGTTAGATACAGACGATTTACACACAGGTCAACGTATATACACAAAGTTCCAACATAAATGTACCATGTAGCGACCTGTTGGGTAAATAGTAAGAGTATTTACTGTGATGCATAAACGACAAACTGTACCTGCGTCACAAGACATGGCCTTTCTGTTCCTCTGTGGTTTCACTGGTGCCTGAGGTCTCAATCCTTCTTCACCTGAACAACAGGTATGAAAACAACAGTAGTTTTATCTCTTATTATCATGATTTTCTTATTGCCGTGCCAAGTTCTGCCTGTTACATGCATTGTCTCCTTTCAAAATACACTTTTGTTTTCACAGGAAATTTAACATTTACATACAGTCTCTTTCAAATTAAACACACTACGTTGGTACAACAGGGCAAATTGATTGAAATTTTTCTTCCTACAAAAACAAACGCATGTGGTTGGGTTTAGAAAAAAAGAACGGGTTCGAGTTTATAATTTTACAGGATGTGAGCACCACTCTCCCGAGACAAGTCGGTGTTTGTTGGACCCACCCACCCTACTCGGACTTTTGCTGCCTTAACTCTCATTTTTGTCCTGCCATGTTTTCCCCTGCACCACCAGCCACATTAAACTATTATGGCGACAGGCTGTGTATCATGCTGATGTTGAAGGTTGGCTGACGCCGGAAGTCATTGCCCAAGCGCAGGATTTTGACGACTTCTGAGTGAGACTGGGTCGGTTACTGCTGCATCGATAAAGTGGAAAATGAGCATTGAAACCGATTCAAATATTCAGAATTGATATGTATCGCTAAATTTGCCATGAGACTTTACTCAAGGGAAATAATTCAGTTTAAAATATAAGTTTTTATGAAAAATAAATAGATGTGATCAATGTCCCTCTTTTCAGTGAAAAGTTACTTAACACATTCTTTTTAGGCATAACTGTATAAAATCTAAAAAAAATCCAACGTAACATTTCAAAGGCAAGTAAGTTAAGTCATGTTAAATTTAGCCATGCCTTGAGTGGAAGAGTGGAACGAATTTCAAGGACTTTAAGCACTTTCTGGGCTATTTTCAAAGTACTCCAGTATTTGATTTTTCCCCTCAAAATTCAAGCACTTCAAGAACCGGAGAGTGGTATCAACCTTCTCATCTAACTCTCTGCAAGAAAGCTAATAAGTGTTTTTTTCAAAATGTTGAACTGTTCATGAAAGTTTTCTGCAGCTGAGCTGTTTATTTGCACCTGGACATCCCAAAATAAGAGTCTGAACAAAAAGTAAACCGTTTACAGTGATATCAAAGTCAGGCAGATATCTGAAAAATCTCATAATGGGAATGTGAACACAACTGAGCGCTTTAAGTCTCACATTTGTTAACACCACCAAGTTGTTTGTTTGTGTGTTCAGTGGAGTTACCTTGACTTGCAGCCCTGTCTGGTAATCCATGTGCAGGCTTGTTCACAGGAGGTGGCACAGGAGGAGGAGGTAGGTTCCTCTCATTGGCTGCTTCTTTTGAAAAAGTCACATACGAGGACGTCTTTGGCTGTTTTTCGGATCAGAACAGAAAACATGAACAAATCAAGCGGATAAAGATAATTATCTGTACTGGAAAATTTGCTCTATATTTACAGTAGGCCTGTGGATACTGTGGATTAGTTTTCCTATATAAAACAAACCGAATCATGCAGGGCTATAAATCGCACACCTTTTCTGGAATCGGAGGAGGTTGACCCTCCGAATCTCTTCTTTTTTCTCTCTCTTTCTTTTCCATCTTTCCAGGATCCCTCTCTGTTTCCCCTTCCTCCTCTGTACCTATGAATTAAAAGAAATGACTGTCACCTACATGTCGGTTTGTGGTGTGATAATACACTCAGGCGACGACTGCAGCTGAAACCTCTCAGCAAAAGCTTAAACCTCCTTTCCAGCCTGCAGCACGTAGCTGACAGTGAAGTACCTGGTAGAGCGTCTGAGCTCTCGAGCCGATGTCTCTGCCTTAGTTTGGACAGGTTGGGTTTACTGCTTTGCGGCGGGGGATCGGGTTTAGTTGCACAGGGAACTCGCCCTCCTCCTCCGCTGCTCCTCCATCCCTCTGTGAACCCTGCACTGGCATCTGGACACATTTGTCTGTCTCCCTGCGTGTCCTGCTGCTGCCAGTCTGTAGCTGACGCCTCTGTAGTTTTCAGAGGATCTGTTTCCTGTTTTGGCGAAGGCGTCCTGTCTGATGGGTATGGAGGCAGCGGCCTTTGAGCCAAATGAAGCGCCTGCACTTGTCTCTCACTTGTCTTCCTGCTCGCTTGTCTGCTCTCAGTCCACTGACTGTCCACTTGTATGTCCGTCGGCCTGTTCTCCGACCATGACCTGTCTATCTGTCTGCCACCCATCCACTGTCTTTCTATCTTTCTGTCAATCTGTCGCTGGGTGTGTCTGTCAACAGTCCACTGTCTGTCCACGTGTCTTTCGGGGTGTCTGCTCTCAGTCCAGTACCTGTCTGTTTGTCTGTCGGTTGTTCTCGGTTCTCCAAAAGTTCTTTCTTGCCCCCTGCTATCAAACCGCTGTCTCTCTAAATGTTTCTCAGCATGCTGGTCGCTCTGCCTTGTTTCCATCCACGACTTGTCCACTTGCAGAATCTCCGTTGGCCTCTGTTTGTCGTCCACCCAGTACTTGTCTGTCTCCTCTGGATGTTCAAACACAGAATCCACTTCGGGTTTCTGTCAAAACACAACAAAGAGAGGCAAAAGAAAAGATCGTACCCGAGACAAACTTCCAATGAAATGAATGCTTGTAGTGGGTCCCACTCACTGTACCTCTCTGGGAGAAAAAAAGGGGTGTTTGCTTCCTCCTACACCCGGGTGAGGGATGCCCGGCACTGGCGGCGGACTCAAGACGAGCGTAGTTTTCCCTTGGTGATCATTTGTCTTCCCATCAGCCCCTTCGCCTGGAGATCCAGCCCTGGCAGCAGACCTTGGAGGCTGAAGGAGTGTGTATACATTCTCTGTGGCTGTCCTGAAAGTTGGAAGACACTGACAATGACGATGAGCCACAAGGCTGCTGTTTCCATAAAAAGTAATATAGGTCCTGTGTGCAGGATTTAGAGGGTTATAAGGCAGAAATGGAATATAACATTTGTAGTTATGCTTTCTTTAGTGTATAAACCTGAAACTAAGAGTCATTGCATTTTTATAACCTTAGAATGAGCCGTTTGTATTACCATCTGTGTCGGCAATTTCCTGTCTCCAAAATGTTCGTGAGCGTGGGTCAAAGTTGCTCCCATACAATCTTTTTTTTTACAGATTACAACTTTTGTGTGGGAAGTAGTGTATGCATCTTTCAGGCCTCATTGTGTATGAACGCACCACTTATTAATGAGACCCCAGGTCCTTTTCCACAAAGTCTGCAATCTTATTTCTACAGTAGCCCAGAACGGACAAACCAAACACTAACTCTAGATAGGGCCATTCGTATTTTCATGTTTGCCACCATCGTTCTCCTACACTCTCCTACACGAATAGGTATAACTGCGGCTGGAGTGGCTATGAGACGAGCCCACCATACCCACGCATCAGGCCATGGTCAGCCCACATTGCCCTTTGGTCCAAAGCAGAAGCCCTGAAGAAAACCTTAGAGCCCTGACACCCTAAGCCGCCCACTGATCAATCGTTGGCCCTTGTCAGCTTTTTTTCGGCTGATTCAGTATGCTGAATTGGTGTCGAGACAACAAAGCCCTTCTGCGAATGAAATCACTCTGATTGGCAGTTCAACTCAGTGGACAAGAAGAGAAAGGGAAGTTAGGAAAGCAAACAAGCAGCTAAAGTCAAAAGGGTATGAGATCAAAACAAACTTGTTATATAAGATAACATTTCTTGTTTTAGCCATCGAACTCTTAAGCAGAATGGTTCATAACTGTTTGTGTTTTTGTTCGCTGGCACATGGTAAATATCCTATGTTCTTCTTCTTCAACATCAGGTTGTGAGTCAATGTGCTCACTGGCTAATTAGCATCTTAAATGCGTCCAATTGGTCTTCTGTTTTCTCTTTTTTAACGATGAATCCAGACTTTACCGCCTGCTGCTACAGAGAATTTTTTACTGTCATGCAGGCTCAGACTGTACAACTAGTTAGCTGTTGGCTGTAGTCTTTGTGATGTGTTCAAATGCAGCTTTTTGGCAGAGAAATAGGTGAGGTGAGGCGACACATCAGTCAGCCTTTGTCACCACTAGTTTTTCAATGTTGGTTTGGTGCATCTGGGCCTTTAAGTTAGCATTTATCTAGCTATTATATTAAGGCCCAATCCCAATACCCCCCGCGTAGGTTACGTTCACGCATACGTAACTATTGTAAACAGGAAGCTGCAAGCCATCTACATTTCCAACCGGCATCTACAATGGAGTCTCATTCATTCTACCGTTTGCGTTTGCCGCATTCATCATGCTTCGTTTGATGAATGACAGACGACAGGGGACTTCTGCTAGCTAGCTAACCAGCTAACATTACGAGGCAGCATGGTTATACTAGCTGGTGTGTTATCGTAATGTGAAAAGTCTGACAATTTTGCAGAACAAGACAGATGACAGATGCCAGATAGTGCGAGCTAGCTAGCTAGCTAACAAGCAACCTGACGACGGTAACGTTAGCTATGTATGAACTTTTTTCCCCGTCTCTTGCTCGGTGGTAGCCATGGCGACGTCTACCCCTCGCTGGCAAGTCAGTATCTGAAATCCCTCGAACTGAAGGGCTAGTTTCATACACACTACCCGATTATGCCCCTTGCCCCTACACGCAAAAAGGAATTAGGACACCACTATCCCTCGCGGGAACGCGCAAATGTAGGGGTAGGGCTAAGGAGTAGGCCTAGCCTAATGATAACGGTTATGTCTGATTACATGAGGTAAATCCCATCTTTATGTGCAAAGAATTATGAAGGTGGATTATTGCTATGTTTGGCCTCATATTTGTTCATTGTGCTGTAGGAGGATTCAAACAAACCGTCTGCTGGTGGGCTTGCCTTGTACTAGTGGTGGGCACGGTTTGTAGGGGCGTATCATGTAGGCTTTAAACTGAATGCGTCTGCAGCTACACATGGCTTGGAATACAGGAGAGGTTTCACTTGGTTGCAGTCTCCAACCTCAGCCACTAGACGCCACTAAATCCTCCACATCAGTCCTTTAAGACTAAAATGTAACAAGCTTTGACAACAGTGTGATCAGAAAGTATCATTTTTCTGCAGAAATCATCTATCTTGCTATCCTAATCTGTATTTGACATGCAGCGTGTTCATCCTTAATCACTTGGCTGACTGTTGAATCCAGAATCAGAGCCACCGGCTGTCATCTACATCTGTGTACACACGCTGGTATCAGCCTGCCTGCACTTTGGCAGCTACCAGCCATTTCTCGTATCAACAAAGAAATGAGGGAGATTTAGAGTGATATTTGTCAGAGTATTTATGTAATTCAGTGCTGCTGAATGTTCTTATGAGAACCAAGAAGAGATGAATGTGAAGCTGTACAGCAGAATATGGAAGGAAAATGGGTCTTTGTGTGTGTGTATTATTATCTAATGCACCATATAGGCATTGTGTTGTGTTTTCAACGCTGTACCTTTCTAAACGGACTGTGTGTGTGTTGTGTGTGTGCATACACAAACCCTGTGGGTGCTGAAGCAACAAAGTGACACCCATCTCCGTAAACCTCGGCTTCAGGCTCCGGCCCCTGATTGGACAAAGTTTGGTTGCGGTTTTTACGAAAACCGAAGATGGCAAGCATATTTTTCCTCTTCTTCCTCCTCAGCGAGTGAGCTTTGTGCAGAGAGGAGAGCTGACTGAAAGAGGTGAGAGAGGTGGAAATGTCACAAATACAGTCCAGTCATCTCTGTTAGGATGTCTTTGAACTCACTGCAGCCATCCACACTGACTGTTTCCCTGCTTTGTTTCTGGTACAGCGACAATTTCAGCGTTGCTAGGCTACATCTCTTGCTACACAATGATTTATCTAAAGTGCACTTTTTTATATTATATGCAATCATATTAAAAGCACCGACTTAACCTGCAGTGTGGAAGGGAGCAATGTTATTCTGATAAGCTGTGACAGCTGTTCCTGAATTCAGCTCCACCAAAATAAAGGATTACCAAACTGCTGCTTCAATACTTCAAAGGGTCACAGTGGTGGTTCTGCATGTTTAGAACATTCATTTAAAATTTTGTTTCATTTGAATGATTGCTCTTGGACCAAACGTTCATTTTGCAAAACAACAAAAATCACCAGCTGCTAATGACAAAATAACATCCTCCTTTGAGCTTTGTCAAAAAAAAAAAAAATTCCTTCTCTCTTTGAGTCTCAGACCCCTTTGATCAACAACATGCAGTCACCAACTAACCAATCACGTCTTGTTACCTCACACCAAAAGCTTCAAACAGCCAGCTCCAGCTCCTCTAATCATCAAAGAGTGACTAAATTTATGTTATAATTGAGCAAAAATGATGGACAGCAGATTCAATTGCCTCTGAATGTACGAGCAGCCGCAGGATGTGCTAAACAAGCTGAACCTCACCATGAGATTACTTCAAAGACAGATAACACGCTGGTCGGAGGAACACAACCTTCTTGAATTATGAGAAATAATAACCTAAAGATGAGCCAATTAAAATAAAGCCTCAGAAACTGTCAGAACCCAACAGGTCTGTTTGAATGTGTGGATGTGATCACACGTATGTTAATCGAAATGTCACTGGATTCAGATTTGGATGTCTGATCATGTCACATTTATTTAACTTTTTGTTTCTTATGAAAGTATTACACTTAAAGAGGACCTATTATGATTTTCTTTATTTTGGGTGTTGGATGTTCATATTAAACGTGGCCCAAGTTTTAAAAAAGTTAGCTTAAAGTATGTAAAAGCATCCATGTGAGCAAAAACATCAGGCCTCAGACCGCTCTGAATAATCAGATTACAGAAACGTTTTTCTTTCTTTCTAGACAAGCCAAAATCAGCTCGTGACAGATTTCTTTATACAGTCATCTGCTCCAGGAAAACTATTGCAGTATTTACATTACGTAGCCTGCCACATGTAGCTGCGTGCTAACATCAGAGAAACATTTAATCTTGGTTGCCGAAGTTGTTAGTTTCTCTACGATTTTGGATCAGATTCTTGCTTGAACATGTCCAGTTGTGAAGATTTTGGTTTACAGCCACTCGTTATAATCATTTTCTGGCTGCAAGTACACTGCTACATGTAGCTACATACATGCTAACATCAAGGAAACATCCAGTCTTGGTTGCTGAAGTTGTTAGTTTCTCTACGATTTTGGATCAGATTCCTGTTCAAACATGTCTAGTTGTGAAAACTTTGGTAAGCTTTTGTTGGTGATTTTTAACAGTATAAAATGCTCCTGTACTCCATTACATTATTCCCCAGCTGCAAGTAGACTGCTACATGTAGCCACATGCTAATGCCTGGGAAACATGTAATCTTTGTTGGCGATGTGGTTAATTTCTCACTGTTTTTCAATCAGACTCCTGCTGGAGCATGTACAGTTTGTTGGTTCAAAGCTTTTGTTGAGGATTTTTAATGTGAGAAAGTGCAGCTATACACAGCAAATTCCTGGCTGCAAGTACACTGCTAAACGTAGATACATGCTAACATCAGGGAACTGTGTTATCTTAGTTGCTGATGTTGGTAATTTCCCCCTGATTTTGGATCAGATTCCTGCTGGAAGAATGTGTTGAAGCTTTTAGTGATTTTTCACAGCGAAAAGTGCGTTTATACTCTGCTACACACATTCTCCAGTTGCAAGTACACTGCTAAATGTAGCTACGTGCAAACCTCAGGGAAACCAGTAATCTTGGTTGCCAGTGTTTTAATTTTTCACAGACTTTGGATCATATTCTTGCTTGGACATGTCCAGTTGTGTAAATTCTAGTTCACAGTCGTTTATTACAGTTATTCTTAGGCTGCAAGTACACTGCTACATGTAGCTACATGCTAATGCCATGGAAAAACGCCATCTTGGTTTCTGATATTAATTTCTCCACAGTTTTAGATCAGATTCCAGCTGAAACATGCCCAGTTGTGAAGGCTGTTGGTTAAAATATTTTTTATTGGTCATTTTAACAGTTGAAAGTGACGCTATGCTTTGTTACAGTCATTCCTTGGCTGCAATGACCAAGCCTCCAGGAAGTGCACTAGGCTATGAAGCCAGTGGAATTACAACTTGCAGGTCCATCACATGATACTATTTGGCCCAAAAGACTTTTTTCAATAGACTCACATTAGAAAAGACATGTCTGTAAATAAGTAGATAAAATTTTCGACTGGCAGAATAGTGCACTTGCTCTATGGGCCCCATGATGCAGAGGCAGTGTCAGTCTTCCGGGTTATTTCATGCTACGGAAAAATATCTTTTTTTGACTTCAAGCTATGGGGGCGGTGGGGGTTTAAAGAGACAGGCTTCAGAGTGAATACAGGTGTTCCAGCACCAACAGTATAAGGAAAATAAAGGCTTCTTTTTAAACATGAAAGCATGTAAACATGTTCTAGTAAAAAAACAAAGTATGAACCTGAAAACGAGCACAACAGGTCCCCTTTAAATCAATACGTTCTTCAGATCTGAATGGAGCCTGATATAATGGAAGGTATTCAGTAAATGAGTAAAGGCTGTTTTTACACAACTTGCGTTGATTGGTATGCCGCTGAAGGTTATATCTTTGTGTCCATTGAAGCTACGCTTTTCAGGCTCATGCTTTTGCTCTGACAGTGTCATTTGTCGGTTTATATTGTGTCTTTTGTTGTGTGCCTTTCTTGGTTTGGACAGTTTCCCCCCTTTTGTAACATACTCTCATTAAGTACGATTACATTGATGGGTGAAAAATCCCTTTATTGTCTGTAAATCTCCGACGCAACCTTTGGTAAAGATTTGAATCTAGTATGCAGCTGACTTTTCCCAAAGCACAGAAAGCATACATTTTAGAATGATTAATTTCAACCACAGGTGTCCATTCATTTCAGTACACTGTGAAAATAGTTAATTTTATTCACAAGCTATATTATCGGATGATTAAACCCAGGAGGCAAATGATAAGTAACCATGTCTGGTTCTTGTATTTACTGTAAAAGGTTGCTGTTCAGCGGCTAACACTCTTGAACGTCCTTGAACAAGAAGAACTGTCAAAGCACTTTCTGCTCACAGCTGCATTACCACGCAATATCAAGCTCAATGTGACAAAATGCTCTCCGTGATGTATTGCCTACAGTATCTCCAGTAAGTCTGAAGACTGTACAGTAAGTTGACTTTCAAAGCACGGTGACATAAATGGAAAATAATGACT
This sequence comes from Epinephelus fuscoguttatus, assembly GCF_011397635.1. NCBI lineage: Eukaryota > Metazoa > Chordata > Actinopteri > Perciformes > Serranidae > Epinephelus > Epinephelus fuscoguttatus. The sequence continues at coordinate 41,157,325 of NC_064761.1, forward strand.
GTCATGTAGTGTGGAGCAGGTGGACCCAAACCCAGGAGACTGCAGGCAACTGATACTCAGTTAAAATCAGTTTTTATTCAAAGTTAGAGCGGGGAAAGCAAAACTGAAGATCACATAAAGAAAAAACAAAACAAAACAAAAAAAGCAAAGACTGAACAAAGACAAACTAATCTGATGAGGTGATGGAGTGCAGGTGGAGAAGAGGGAGAAGAAGCTCAGCTGAGGAGAATAAGGTGATTAGGTAGGAGAACAGGCAGTGAGCTGACTGAATGGGAAAAACTCTGGAGCAGAAAAAGGACTAACAAGGCTGATGTAGGACAGGTGTGTAGATGGGCAAACGAGGGCCAGGCAGCACAGGAATCCAGGAGGGGAACAACGCAGCAAACAGAAACTCAAAAACCCGGAAAACACAATCCTTTCAATAATAAACTGACTGCAGTGAAAACAAAGACAGACTAACTTATATAGGCAACTTAAATGACTCTATAGTTTGCAACAGATAGATATTAGTCCAGTCTTCCGAAAAAGGCTGAAGGCATAAGGACACAAAGCAGACTGTGACAATCAGTTCATACTTATTTTCCACGATTATTCCGAATGTGACATTTTTCTAAACTTGATGCAAGTCATGTTTACATATTCTGAATTAGGCTTTTTTCCTAAATTAGCATTTTCCGATTAAGGAGTGGGATATGCTGGTATTATTTGGGTTTAAGGAGCATTCTGGACATGGATACGGTGCATTCGGAATATGTGTCTCAGCAGGGTTTTTTTACCGCAGTTTGCGACACACGGCCTCTTGCCTGATTACGGTCAGCTCTGTGTGGTGTCATAGATACATTATATACAAACCAATTCGCAAACAGTTTGCAAGACAGTGGCAGAGATGCATGCCCAAAAGAAAAGCCAATAAGAGAAACACACCTGCTTTTAAATATTTTAAAAGACTTGGATATCAACAGGTTTTTGGATACGTGCAAATATCCCAACCCTGACATTTTCAAGACATTTTCTGCTACTGGTGGAAAACAGCTCCAGCTCAACTTTTCAATATTTTGACAAGATAAACAACCTGTTAGGGCATGTTAACTGGTGTACGCACGACTGCATGTAAACAGGGATATTAATTTTCATTAGCCATGTCAACAGCTTATTGTCTTATTCTGAATAAGGAAAAAAACCCTGAATATTTTGCACATGTAAATGTAGTCAGTGAGTGCTTGAAAAGAAGGTACTCGTGTATTTTAGGGTGGGCTTTGGGAAATGGCCGTGTGTTAATGAGATTTGTAGCTAAAACATGTAAATGGAGAAGATGTTCTATAAGAAACAGTGATGTCAGCTGAAATAGAGGCCGTACAATTAAAAATCTTTATAAAAAGATAAATATAACGAGGGTATAACATGACAACGACAGCTTTTTTTCCCCTTGGTTAGTAACAGATAACAGCAAAACGACTGTAGTAAACATTAACAATAAGAAAGGGAGAGAAAGCACAGTTGGTACCGCTGAATTGATGATGCGTTTGAAACCATTTCAAACATGCAGGATAGATATGTATTGATAAATCTTTTTTGTGACAATGCTAATAATAAGAGATGTTAATGAAGAAACTCTTACCTGTCAGGGAGAACTCTTTTGGTATAGAAATCTGGGAGTCCATCATCAAGAGGGCTTATTCCTCCATTTTCACTGCAATGCTACACACACAATACACACACACGCACAAACGTGTTTTAGAGGTCAGTTTACAGACACTGGGTTTCATTTGTAAATGTTCTGTATGCACTGAAACAAATGGATTACACTGGCTTCAGTGAGACTTAATCCAATAGCAGCCATCCACTTTGTTTAGATTACCTCTGAATGACACGGATCACTGCAAGCATGCACGAACATTAGAAAATGGGAGATGGATGGATGGATGGATGGATGGATAGATAGATCAAACCCGCCTTACTGTCTCAGCAGGGATGTGCCCTCCTTTGTGCCTCCGCGGAGGCCTTGGCCGAACCCGTGTCACATGATGGAGAGGCAGACCCTGTGTAGGCAGCTCCGACAGGCCCTCCCAGGACGCTGAACGGGATAGCGGTGAGGAGTACGATGGCACTGAGGGGGGTGGAGAGGAGCTGGAGTCGTCACAAAGACCTGATGACAGCAAGGAACGGTGAAAAGATTACAACTGATGTGAGGGCAGGAAACTAGGAAGGCACAGTCATGGAAAAAAGAGGTGGGAATTACAGGGAGCCATCGTTCTTCTGCTTCAAAGTTGACAAATTTATAACAATCTCTGAGATTTACTGACTCAGACTTGGCTCAGGCCAGATTAAAAGAGCCATTAACAGACTTCTCAGATGGAGAAACGGGAAAGAGAGTCAACAGAAAAAACAGTAATGGAGAACTGAAAGAGATGGGATGGGGTCAGAGTGAGACAGGAAAGAGGAGGATAAGAGGATATACAGCAGTACTCACTCAGCCTGGTGGAGACAGGTCGTATTCGTCTTGTTCTCGAGCTGCGCTTCTTAATGGCTATTGTGTCCTGGGAGAAAAAAAGAAAAAAAGGATACTAAGAGGCTGAGGGATAGTATTAGAGTACGGCACACAAGTAAAGATATGAAGTAGCACAAATGATACAAGCCCTCCTTTAGGCCAATCAGTGCTTTCGTCAGTGGAGCACTGTGAAATATTTTTTAAAAAACAAGACCTGAATCTCAGTCTGTACAAATTGGACATGTCACAGCAATCAATACAAAATAACAAAGACACACTGGGACATAAAAAGGTAGATGAATAACAGTACAATCAGTTCGTGCTGTGAATAATTTCATCATGGGGTGGCAGGAAAAGCTTGATTATAGAAAATCTTTTCAGCCAAAGGAAACTGGATCTAACTACTGAAACAATTGTTCATGAAAGCTGAAGTCAAAATGAAAGCTTGCACAAAGATTTTTGGCAGATGGATTAACTGCGGCAGATTGCTGGTTGAAGCTTTTAGCCATGCTCATGACTCACTCTAGGGATGGCAATGTCAGTCTGTCGGTCAGTCCACCACTTTGGTCCAAATTTCAACAACAGCTATTGGATAGCGAAAGTGAAATTTTGTACAGATTGTGACAGATTTTGACACATTGTGCCCATAGGATAAATCCTAATGACTTTTGTGATCCCCTGACTTTTCTTGTAGCACCACCCTTAGGCTCACATTTGTGTTTTTTAATGAAATATCTCACCAACTATTGGATAAATTGCCATTATATTTTGAATGGGCATACAAGTCCACTTCGCAAGTATGATCCCTAGAATGGCAAAGACCTGCCCTGCTCTGCCTTACTCTGCTTCTGATTTGTTTACCTTGATATTCTCACCATAATCAATCTCACTACTCTTGCTTAAACCTAACAAATCCAACCAACAAAGGCAAAAAGACCAACCAGAGGGAAAGTAGGGCAGAGTCCTGCACTGGGTCGGGTACCCGCGGGTTTTTAAAAAAACATTTTTTCCTGGGTTCGGATCTGGGTGGAAAAAATAACATGCGGGTCGGATCGCGGGTTTTAGATAAACACATCAGTCATTAGTTCGGTAAACTACAGATAACTATCTTGGTCATTATTTACTCTCTGAGGATCGCCTCCGCTATTTCGCAACGGTCATTGGTTCAGCTGTTTACACGTTTCACCATCTAATAACACAATTTGTGACTGGAAAACAGAATCAACATGGCTGCCACCGTTTAACAAGCGCCGATTACAAAACAGTAAATAATTATTTAGGTATTTAGGTAAGTGGATAAAACGTACAACTATCACTTTATAATGTTTCTGAAGTGTTTCCCTGATGGATTACTTCTTTCCTCGATGGATTATAAAAACACGTGACGGCTCGTAACTGCTGAACGTCGCTCTGGACAGAAAGTAAGTCTATTATTACACATGTAAAGTTCCTTTACATAGATTAAAAGTTTAAAAGCATTAAACGTAACAAACGAGTGCTTTTACACTCGTATGGGAGAAGAACACAGAGGGTTGATGATGGAGCTGAAGTCAGGTTTTTATTGTGAGAGCTGCTTCATTCAGATCGTTGTTTACTTACTGGCACCTTAACTGTGGCGATATGCTGTTCAATATTCAGGCAATATGACCCAAAATGATTACTTTAAATCTGGGTTACGGGTCGGGCTGCGGGTCGTGTTTCAACAGGTCGGACCGGGTTGTGGTACTAATTGGCCTGATGCGCGGGTTTGCAGTTCGGGTGCGGGTTTGTACGTCGCCGGGTCGGGGCGGATCTTGAAAACTGGACCCGTGCAGGACTCTGAAGTAGGGTGGGTCATGCCGTCATCAGTTCATAGGGAAAAAAATTGGCATCATGCTCAGAATGAATTGTACTAACTTTGGTGATCCTATTTTCATCTTGCGCCATCATCAAGTCAAAATTGCAGTTGGTCCAATACTTTGGCTTATGACTAAATACCTGAAACACAAATGATATTCCCCTCATTCTCCCCTATACTTTGATTTTAGTGCTAATTAGTAAATCTTAGCATGCTAACGTGCTAAACTAAGATGTTGAACAAGGGAAACATTATACCTGCTACACATCAGCAAATTAGCATTATCACTATAACCACGTTAGCATGCTGACATCAGCATTTAGCTCAAGTGCAGCCTCACAGAGCTGCTTCCATAGTTTTACTTCCTTATACTTGTTAGCTACAGCATTGGTAAAAATAAGAGAGATCAAAATATTCAACCCAGACTTGCTCTTGTTGTAGCTAGAGAAAGCAACTAGTCATTGTCATGAGCCATGTCATCAAGACAATCACCAAGGGTCTTTAAAACACACTCATTGTTTGGTTTGACAGTGAGATACAACAGAGTATCGTCAGCGTAACATTGAAAGGAAATACATGTCTGAGTACTTTAAAGAGGAAACATGTAAAGAGAGAAGATGATGGGGCCTAAGATGGGTCCTTGAGGTACTCCACAGGAGATACTAGCTAATGCCAATAGACAATGAATCGTAAAATAGTGCTGTGACCTGTATCAGGAGCTAAGCACATCATTTATGATCTCTTATTCAGAGCTGTTATATTCCCTAAATCTGTATTAAGACTTCAGAGATTGGATCCAAATAATTTAAAACTGTTGATTTAAAGGAAAGTTTTGAGAAGAGTGACTGCACTGCTGATTGATTGAAACATAGTGCTACATAATCTGTGGTGAAAGAGATGTCACAACACTCCAAAATCTACCTCAGGTTCACTGAAGGGCATTATCTCCACACAACAAGCTGGTTTCATGAAAGACTGTTTCTGATAAACTGCTCTGATATTTTCAGCTTGACAAAACAATGATAACATTCCTGGCAGGTTTTAAAGGAGACATCAAGGCTAGAGGTGCATGAAGGGGTAATGACTGCGCTTTGGCTGATTACGATGAAAGGGGCCCTGGGCTTATTGCAGAGATAATGTCAGGGAAACAGTTTACTACTGCAGTTTTACCTGATTTCTTATAAATATTGAGGTGCTTGATGATTAAGAATACTTTGGCAGGTAAAACATACAGGAAAACAAGCTATGTTGTACTTTGGTGAGAAAAAGGGCCAGCAGCACAGAAGACTGGAAAATATTTTCAATAGAAGAGCGCGTTGGGAATTCAAATAATAACCCTTTGATGAAAAACACATAAACCACTTCAGAGTTTTGGACAGAGCATACAGGACTAACCAAATCAATGTTACTTTTACTTCCTCACTTTTGGGTCAGCGGGTATCATGCATAAAAATGACTTGATTTGTGCCAGTTTAGTGCCAGTCAGGCTTTTAGTGTAGGAATTATAGGCCTTTTGAGATTTCAACTTTTAATAGGGTGCTTCAATCAAGCCAATCAGTGAAAAGCTTCTAAAGGCCAAAACACAATTGAACTGACAATTCATCATCAGTCAAAGTATTGTTGAAACGTCTCCAGTGGAGGAGTTGGGGCTTATCAAGTTTTGACCTTTATTGCTTCTGTCAAGAAAGTCAGTGCAATGTTTCAAATGCCAGAGCCCCAAAGAATATCCATCATTCCTCCAAGTTTTGCCAAAATTGAAGCTTTTTTAGGTCAGAAATGAAGCCAAAGTTTATTTATATGGTAAACAAGATGAGGAGAGTGATCCCAGTGCAGTCGACATATTCATTGATGCATTTAAAATTGAAGACAACAAACGTCTAAGATCATGATTACACATAAGAATACAAAACTCTCCTCGACTGTTCATGTCAGACAGAATTGGGAGATAGAATCAGGCCCGGAGATAACTGAGGAAGATGGAATAATTTATGAGAAAGTGACACTAATACTACCTCAGGGTCTTTCTGAGAGTTAGAAGAACACAATTTGATATTTTGTGACTCTAAAATTGAAATTCTCACAAAGGGGTTCCCCAGGACAAAACAAATGCTGGAGGCAGTGTTGTTAAAAAACAGAAGTGGCTTTTCATATTATTGGGCTTTTTTTTATATTGGCAAGAGACTGCTAACGAGATAATAATATACTTGGGAAAGTGAAAAATCCTTTCCAGTCTTGTTAAAATACTTTCGGCCATTGCACAGAGATGGCTGCAGGCAAAATACCATAAGAGATGACTAAACTGCAACTGCAATAAATTAAATGGATGTTTATTGTTGGTGTCATGGTGTCAATCTTCACTGAATTCATGTTTATTTGTTATCCCTGTATTTCCTGTTTTTTTTTTTTGGTAACCATTGTCTCGTCTCGTTCCAGATCACTCGTCCTGTCAAGTGTCCCTCCTTTGTGATTACTTGCCCTGCCCCAATGTGTTTAACCTGTGTCTCATTGTCTCCCTTGTCTTAGTTTATTTAAGTCCCTGTTTCCCTTGTTTGCTGCCAGATCATCTTTACCTTTGAGTAAGAGGTCCAGTGTTTCCCTAGTGTTCCCTGTGAGTGTGTTTTTAACCCTTTTTGCCTATTGAATTGGTTTATTTTGCCTGTGTAGCTGATCACCCATGTACCGACCTGAACCTGATTAAAGACCCTGAACTTTTATCTGAGTCTGTGAGTCTGCTTTGAGTCCTTCACCAGTTTGTGCTTGACAGTATGACTATGACAACTGGTAAAATACTGCAAAAAATGGACTGATGTACACCAGTTGCCTGTAAGATTCCACTGACTAGAAAGACACTGTTTCTGTATAAGTATGTTGATCATATCAACCTACTCATCCACACTTAAGAATAAATAATAATAAAATTGAAAATACAGTTGGAAAAAAAAAAACATGACAAACCTTTGTTTTTAACATAAGGCTGTTGGTCATGCTAGTTTTTGTGGCGTGTCCTGCACTGTTGGCACTGGTTGGCCCTTGTAGGCTTTTTTTTTTTTTTTTGCATATTCAGCATGTTGTATTGATGTCGGAGATGGTGGAGCCCATCTGTGTGTTAAATCACTCTGATTAACAGTTCAGCTCAGTCCACGGGAAGAGAAACAGAATTGAGGAAAGCAAACAAACAGCTAAGATTAAGAGGATGTGAGATTGAAACAAACTTGTTATATTAGATAAAATTAGTTTTTTTATCCATTGAGGAAAGTGGTTTGTAATTGCTTGAGTTATTGTTCAGAAGTGCATGGTAAATGTAATTTTTTCCTTCAACACTAGCTTGCATTGTTGATGTGCTGGGAACTGCCCATTGGTTCGACATCCCATTGTTCCGACCATATTAAACTCATTGTTCCGAAGTCCGTTCCGAAATCATCATCATGCCCTGTGGTTAAGGTCTGGTTAGGTTTAGGCACAAAACCCACTTGGTTAGGGTCAGGAAAAGATCATGGTGTGGGTTAAAATGAAAAAGAAAGTGGCAAACACATAAGCTGTGAGCCTGCTCCGCCTCAAGCCGGTCATGGCGCACCATACGCCCGCCGCGAGCTGTTCAGCACCGCGGACAGTCGGACTAATGGGACGTCGAACCAATGGGCTGTCGAACCAATGACATGGACCCGATGTGCTAACTGGCTAATTAGCATCTTTAATCTTTCCTGTCGGTGTTTCGGTTATCCTTTTTGAATGACGAATACAGACTGCCACTACCTGCTGGTGTGGAGAGTATGGACCTCTCATGCAGGTGCAGAATGTACGAGCCAGTTGGCTGTGATCTTTGTGGTGTGTTCAGGTGCAATTTTTTTGATCAAGAGGTGATGCAACACTTGGCCCTCGTCGCCACTAGTTCTTTGATGTCAGTTTGGTGTGTCTAGGCTTTAAAGGGAAATTTCGGTTTATTTCAACCTGTCTCCTATCGTCCTAAATTTGTTTCAAGTGACTAGTGACATAAAAATAATAGTTAGCATGTTAGCCATTAGCCTAGATACAGCCGGGGCGCATAGTAGTGTCAGACCTGGGCATACCTTCAAGTGCAAAGTTAGGTGTGCTGCCATGTTTGTTTACCATCTAGCTCTGGCCGCGCTTTGGAAAGCAGAGCTAGATGGTAAACAAACATGGCAGCACACCGGTAAGGTATGACAACACGTTTGCATGTCGTTTTCTATATGTTCTCTGACATTTATCCTAACGATATGAGGCGGTCTTTGTGGGAAAAAAGCTTGTTTAGTGGACTAACTTTGCACTTGAAGGGATGCCCGTTCACTTATGTTTTAACAGGTCTGACGCTACGGCTGTATCTAGGCTAACGGGTAACATGCTAACTATTATTTTTATGTCACTAGTCACTTGAAACAAATTTAGGATGATAGGAGACAGGTTGAAATAAACCGAAATTTCCCTTTAACATGAAATCTCAATAATGCGAAAAGATGGCACGTCTGAGCCCAAGATGAGCTCAGACACACCCTTATAAACACCACATGCGTCTGCATCTTCATACTCACTATGCTGGTGCTGAGCTCCTCATCTGTGATGTCCAGAGAGTCTCTGTGTCTGTTGAACCTCCAGCCAGTCCCATCTTCACATGTCCCGTCCCAGCGTTTCAGGTGAGACACCTGCCGAGTCTAAAACAGACAGACAGACGGCGCTCTTCAATTCCTTTGACGCCCAATCAATCACTTTGTCTCAGACACATGAGTATCTACAATCAGTGGTCAGTGCCTTTTACAGTAAGTGTATTTACCAGGGTCTTATGGGTGGCGTAGAGCTCCTGCAGGATCTGGTCCACGATGGAGTTGGTGAGATAGGAAACCACTGACAGCTTCACTTCTCTGCAGGAGATTGGGTTAGGAGAAAGTGAGAGACAGACGGGAAGAGGTTTGGTAAAAGCGAGAGGAAATCAATAACCTTCTTATCAAATTCAACCCTTTACTGCTGCCCCCCCTTCAATTTCTGCATTTCTCCTCCTCTTACTCTAAGGCTCGGTGGATGTCCTGCGCTGCCCTTTCCATCAGAGCTGTCCGGATGGCTGAGCGAGGGATGGACACGCGCTCAGAGACAGATGAGAGTGGAGGGCTCAACCTCTCTGCCGCAGAAGAAGATAAAGGGCAGAGCTCGCGACAGAGAGACACCATAGAGTCGACGATCACCTGCAATGGATGCCAGTGATCAGTAACTCAGCCATCTGTGACGGATCATGTGAAAAAGAGGCTGTAACATCTACCTGCAGCTCTTTGTCCGCAGCTTTGGCGAGTTCACCAGCCAGAGAGTCCAGTCTCTGCCGCACCGGCCCGTCCACAGACAGCACATGAGCCAGCTCACACAGTGAAGGGTACAGCTTGAGAGGCACAAAAGAAAAATCACATTTCTGTGTGACAGTAAGGCAAATACTACTCTCACACATTTCACATCACTCACAGCACGGGAGTTCCTGGCCTCTTTTAACACTTGTTTGGCAGCTTGAATCTCCTCCATCTCTCCGACGCCTCGTAACACACACACCTGCTGCTGGACACGCACGCAGAGGCGCTCCATCACCTTGGAAACAGACAGGCGAGGGAGTGTTACGAGCACAAACACAAATTAAAAACGCTCATAAACAGAGAAGCCAGCGCACACAGATACCTGCTCGGCAGTGCTCGTAACCAGGCCTTGGTGCAGCCGCAGAGCCTGTCTCTGAGAGAAACGCTGGGTCTGGTTGTTCCTCACCAGAGAGCGCTGGATCTGTGCTCAAGAGAAGCAAAAGAAAGTTATGAGTTAAAAAAAAAAAACTGGCCACAAAAACATGAGGACTGGCTAAAAAGACGGGGTGATGATGCAACAAGCAGATTGTTGAGGAAACAAAGTGAAATGAAGCAGAGTGAGAGGATGCAGAGAAGAGGCTGCAGTTTCATTTTAGTTTCATATTTCTGGGCCGTGTTTACTGAAGGCATCTTAGGACTGAGATGACTGCAGAATCCATCTCACAAACCTATTTAAAAGCTTCTCATAGAAATGAGCATAGATCAAGAAGCACGTGTTTTTTTTTTTTACATTTTCATTGTTCTTGTTTATTAACTTTTATCCTGAAACTGATGCTCTCTGTAGTGATGTTTGAGGCGGAGTTAGTTATTTTCTAATCAGAAGACAAAGAAACAAATTTAAGGTTCAGTGTGTAGGATTTAGGTTTAGTTTATAATCACTTGGAAAAAAAGATCTGTTGTGGTTTTTTCATGACCTCAGAATGAGCTGTTTATGTCTACATGGGGAGCAGATCCTCGTCTACAGTGATTGCCATGTTGCATCCCCATGTTTCGTCAGTAGCCCTGAACCAGGGGTCTGCAACTTTTAACATCAAAAAGCTATTTTTGGCCGAATCTTTGTTTTTTTTTTTGTTTGTTTTTGGTTTTTTTTTTTAAATCTGTCTGATTTAATTTAGGTAAAGCTGACTTTCAACCTAGACACTTCAATGAATATTTATTCTGTGTTTTGATATCTGCTGGTAAGAAAGCCGTCAGAAGACACTGGCTGCTTTCTGACCCCCCCACAGTAGAAGAAAGGTCCGATATAGTTAATGAAATGTACAGAATGGAAAAAAATACCATCTCACTTTGCCTACAAATATGAATGAATACATTTACGAAGTTATGGTCAAACTGGATCCCATATGTGCAACAGTCACAGGCACATTTTTTAGAATCGACAAATCAATAGATCCTGTAAAGAAAGTAAAAATAATGTACTGGATATTATTTGGTACTTTGCAGCATTAGTGGTGAATACAAACAAATCTGTCCACTCACTATGAAATTCTCTATTTTCCTCTTAGACGTGTTTTTTTTTTTTTTTTTGTAGGATTTGGAATCAATAGCAAGCCTCACTAAGGAGACTCAAGCTTCGCCATCATCATTTACTGAGATTCAGCAAATTTCAGGAAAAGGCGCCAGGCCATAGACATATGTCGCACATGGTTAATGAGATGTAAAACATTTTTTTATTCAGTGTATAGGCTACACATTTATACAATTGGAAAACGTAAGAATCGCTTCAGGGCTACACAATGATAACTAAAAATTAAAATGTTGAAAAATAACATGGAAGTTATTCACTTCCATGTTATTTTTTTGTCAAAGCCACAGGGAGCCACTGCAGAGGGGCTAAAGAGCTGCATGTGGCTTCTGATCCGCAGGTTGCCTACCCCTGCTCTAAACAAACCAAACGCTGCCTCTAGGTGGAGTCATTTGCATTTTAGCGTCAGCCACTGAGGTTAGCAGTCCTCTGTGATGAGCAGCATTGAAAAAACACTGTTTTTAAACATAAAACTATTTCATTCAGTGTTTCTACCAGTCTTAATCACCAGGTGTGTTAGTTTTGGCAAATTAGAAGCCACTGCAGTTAACTCAGCTCCAAGTAAAAACCTCCTGAACATCTGGATCTTAACTCTGACATGTTGAACATCATCACAGAAACATTGATTTGTAACATGAAGCTGCTTTAGTCAGTGTTTTTAAGGTTTTAATCGCCTGGTCTGTTTGTTCTGGAGAGGAAGAGACCTCTGTGGATAATTCGACTCCCAGTAAAAACCTCCTGAACACTGAAGGGATTCTAACTGGGAGACGTTTCAGCTGGTTGTAATCTGCTGTCACTCAGTCTTACACACTGCTCCTTTAATTAAGCAATTTCTGATGTGGACCAAACTGGCCATATGTTGTGTATCCACTGAGTGATTTACATGTGCCAACCTCTTCTCCATGTGAGCCAGCAACCAGCCAGACTGCAGTAATGACTGCAGCGCTTTGATGGAGAAAGATGTGGGCGACGGGAGGTGTTTTATTTTATTTATGTATTTATTTGCAGCAGCATCAAAGTAGAGAATCTCTACCTGAAGCCTGATGTATTAATCTCCTCTGGCTGAAGTGCTACTTTCCTGATGTTTTCAGTTTTCCTATCTCCTTTTTTTTCTCTTAATATATGATGTGTATGTTGTTTCAGGTGAAGTTTGTACCTAACAGTAACGTCTGCCTCCAGCTGTAGCTCAATGATCAAAGTTTACTTTCTTACACTTACTTTCATGTGGTGACGTGAATCATAAAGTACAGCCAGCTGAAAGCTCTGACTGTTTATTGCACATTAAGCTACTGAATGATTGGAAGTATAAAACATTTCTATAGTGCCGTTTCCAAGATTTACACTTAACACTATGCAGCTCCCCTCTGCTTTATAGGGAGTTTCAGCTCATTGTTTAACTGTCCAGCTGCAACTTTACTGTTTCGCTTCACTGTCACTGCTCTCGGTGTTGTTTCTGGCCACAGCAGGCTGCTGTACTCAGAGACAAAACTCCAAAAAAAAAAAAAAAAAAAATCCACTGTACACAACCTGCTCTGCACCACACTGCAGACAGACACAGTTAACATCTAGCTGGTGAAAGCAGTGGTTCATTTAGCTGCTTAACAACCTGGGACCGGTTGCACAAAACACCTCATATTTTTCCTTAAGTTTGACTTGGGGTGAAGTTAACTCAAAAACATGAACTTATTTACTGTGTTTAAAGAGATTTTACAGCTGTAAAAGTTTCCATGGAAATTATTTGTGTGTGTGGACTCATGTTTGCGATGCCGTAATCTTCTCACAAAGTTGGCTCATACAGTAGTTAGATAGTGAAAAAATGGAAGAAAATAAGACAAGAAAACCAAATCTGTCAGAGGAGGAAAACATTATACTTCTGGAGGACTACAATTATCAAAAGCACAAACTACAAAGTAAATTTGATCTCAAAATACCAGAAAACAGAAAACCATTGTAGGAAGAGGCAACGAAAATTAATTCAGTCAAATCAATAAATAGTGTAAAATTAAAAGTGTATCTAAAGCATTCTGTACAGTGGTCAAGGAATTCCTTCTAAGACCAAGGCAAGGAGAAAACCATAAATACTTCAGTGAACATTTTCAGGAAATCTTAAGGAGAAGACTTAAGGGTGTTTTGTGCAACCATTTTTTTTTTCTTTTCAGGCTACTGTCCGGTTCTGCCTTCCAGCTGTTGCGGCTTGTTCTCGCGAGATTTCGGCCGCACTTTGGAAAGCAGAGCTAAATGGTAAACAAACATGGCACCACACCGGTAAGGTAAGACAACACATTTACATGTCGTTTTCTATATGTTCTCTGACATTTATCCTAACGATATGAGGCGGTCTTTGTGGAAAAAAAGCTTGTTTAGTGGGCTAACTTTGCACTTGAAGGTTGCCCGTTCACTTACGTTTTAACAGGTCTGACGCCCCGGCTGTATCTAGGCTAACGGCTAACATGCTAACTATTATTTCTATGTCACTAGTCACTTGAAACAAATTTAGGACGATAGGAGACAGGTTGAAATAAACCGAAATTTCCCTTTAACTAGGACTTTAAGGAGAATCTTAACTTGTGTTCTGTGCAACCGGCCCCAGGTATTTCTGTCAGGGGTTGGTGGAGACCAAAACAGAGTTTAAAGAGAGTAAATATGCAACATATTGTCTAATTGTTGATGTTTGCAAGCTCATTAATATTCCACTGTTATTCCAAATGTAACATTATTCCAATTTCATCCAGGTCATGTTGTCAGCAAATTCTGTTTAGACATTCAGAATTAGCACTTTTTCAGAATTAAGCTATTTCCGATTAAGACGTGGGATATGCCGTATTATTCAAGTCTCAGGAGCATTCTTTGGACGTATATATTGCGCATTCCCAATGTGCACTTTGGGTTTTTACCACATTTTGCAACGCACGGCCTCTGGTCTGTTTATGGTCGGCTCTTGCCAACAGTCTGCAATGCTGGGATAGAGATGCACTCCAAAGAGAAAAAGAAAAGCCCACATTTCTGGTTGGAAGGACAAACACATCTACTTTAAACATTATTAAAGACTTTGAGATCAACAGGTTTTTGGATATGTGCAAATATCGTAACACCACCATTTCAACAAGGTGGTTGAAGGAATGAAAGAGGGAGTCTGTGGTCATAATGTTGAGCGAGTTCACACCAGTGGAAAACTTTAAACCAAAATGAAATATTGATGCAAAGAAGCAGCTCATATTTTGACGTAATAAATGACATGTTAGGGTCACGTTCATGAGAGTGTGCATGGCTGCATTTAAACAGGAATATCAGTGGGATATTAATTTTCATTAGCCATGGAAACAGCTTAGTAGGAAAGTTGTCTTTTTTGGAATAGAGGCAAAAACTGTAAGATTTTGTGCACAACAACAGAGTCAAAAACAACTGTAGCTGCTTTAGGTGCTGCTTTGGGAAACTTTATGAGCCCTTGTAGAAAACATTTGAAGAAAACACCTCCTTGGCCCCATTCCCCAAAAGCATTGTAAGATTAAAATGACAGACTTACAATAGCACTAGTCAGACTTTACTGGTCAGTTCCTAATTTGGTGAATCAGGTTTGATTCCTTCAGCAGTCAGATTTTTATGATGATCATCACAAATATTATGGTTTTGTCTTTTAGATACACAACTGATGGATACAGTTTTTGTGTCCGAAATGTAAAATGTTGATGAATTAATGGTTCCAGTGCAAATGCTAGAAGCTAAGTTTGGTTTTGAAGATGGAAAACGACATGCGAAGATTTCCTAAAATCTTCGTGATTTACTTTAATCTATTGAATCTAAGTTTAAATTTCTGACAATGACTGCATCAGTGGCTGCACTCCGATGCCAACCTTGGTCAGTGCCTGCTCTGTCCTCTCAGGGGCGCTGCGGTACGCCTGGCTGATGTCACTGAGGGGTAGAGGCATGTACTGCAAGGTGAAATTGCTGAGAGAGAGGAAAGAGCAGAAGAGGAAGGAAGGAAGGAACAGAGGAAGGGTAGAATTATTGAAGGAGACAGTACCGGACTAAAAAGACAAAGTAAAGTGGGTTACAGATTCAAGGGTTAGTTAAGGTTAATATCCCCAATGGACAAAGCTCATCCCAAAATATCCCTGCTATGCCATGCAACGAGTGAGTAATACTTTGATCTTTGCAACCATGTCATCCTCAGCCTAAAGGTAAGTCTGGACCATTTAAGATAGCAAAGTGGAAAGCAACAATTTGCTCAGCTCATGTAGCAAATTTCAACATGCTTAAAAAGCTCTTAAATAGAAGGTAAATCCATCACGCTTTTTTTACAGCGCTCTGTTCTTGCAGCAGATATATAAGATACCCTCTTGTTTATTGATGAAATTCTAGCAGGCACATAAAAAAATAAACGTTGATGATGTTTTAATGCTCTTACTGCTCAAGTGCTCGGGCCACATCTAGAAATCCTGCTGCGGAGGTGTTGTTGCGATCCCATGTCACACTCCTGCAGGGCAAAGTGGTGAGATGCACTGAATGCAAACCTCCATATAGAGCATTCGAGCTGTGCTGCAAAAACACAAGTATCCTCTCTCTACATTTCTTTTCCTTCACCTGAGCGTGGTGTTGATCTGCAGGGCTTTGCTCAGCATCTTGGCTCCGATGTCGTCCATGTTGTTCCCGCTCAGGTCCACTTTTCTCAGGCAGGTGTTGCTGCCCAGGGCGTTGACCAGCACGGTGCCTCGTGAGCGCAGGCGCGAGTCAGTCAGGGACAGAGTCTGCAGGGCCTGGAGAGGCAGAGGGGAAACAACGGAGGGAGAGGCATGTGTGTTAAACTGAGTGTGTGTTGGGAGGGATATTTAGGTATAAATTAAGCTGAGAAAAACTGAGTGGTGGAAAGAGATGAGGGGCTCGGGAGCTGTGAGGATAAAGTGCAGTGGTGAGATTTACTGCAGAGTGATATGACTGCTCGCCAACATGACTTTACATGCTGTACATATGAATTATTTACAATATGTGTGTGTAGCGATATAGACACAGCGCTCGCAAGGGTGACAGGGACAGTAATAATTGATGTTACAGTGACACCTCCGCAGTGAAACATAATGCAAAAATGATGTGTCCCCGTGGGCGCGGGAATGTTAATGCTGAGGTTGCTGCAGCACCCCTACTGACAGGGGGTGGAATAACACAATATCCAAATGAAGAAAGGGCTATCTGAACATTTGTTTTAAAGAGAAACTTCGGTATTATTTAACCTGGACCCTATTTTTACATGTTTTTGTGTCTGAGGGTGATTTCGGATCTAGTCTCCTTTGGTCTGAATCAGGGACTAATTTTGTTCCAAAGTTGTATAGTTGCCTAGAGCTGGTTGGTGTTCTCACGGCAGCATTTACAAGAGGACCAGATCAAATGCCTTGTGTGAGAAAGCTGCTCTTGATTGGTCAGAATTTCCATGTGGGAAAAATCCAGGAAGTAAAGCAAACGTTGAAGAAGAGTACACTTGCAAGATAAATGTGACACTTTCTAATGTCACAATGGAGGGACAACTACGCAGGTTGATTTTAGCGCTGCTCATCGTGGACTATATTGCTGTCATTGTTCATTTTAGTCAAAGCATACAGTTTGAAAACGAGGCGCGGCTCCAACTAGAAAACAATGTTTTGATGCATTGGATGTGCTGAATGTGCATATTAAGGCAGTACAGGAGGAGGTGCACATTAATAATCCTCCAGGACTGTAACATGCTCATGTTTAACCCAAACAATGTGTCATGCGACTAGCCTGGTTCCAGACCATAGACCCCGCCCACTCAACTGAGTAGGCTTGCATCTCTGGTCTGGCATACTGCCATGAATTTGCGATTTATCTCGTCCAAACAATGGACGGACCAATGAACGCTGGGGGTGGGGGCGGGTCTGGCGATTAGCCAATCAGCGCCACGCTGATGTCAAGCTGTACGCCGGTGGGTAACTGGTGAGGATAGCAACAATGGCGACCGCTACAGATCCTACAGACCACATTAACGATTCTATCGAGGTATTTCGCCACCACTCGCATTAATGGAGGACCAAATTAAGGAAGCTGCTAAACTGGATTTAACGATGATGCAGCTGGGTGTGCATGATGACGGAGACATTTTAAATGGGCAATGCTCGCTTGTTTTCGGCACCCCCGAGGCATTGATACTAATGACGTCAGATTCTGGGTGAGTCGTTGATCTCTACTGATTGGTTAGGGAAACATCAAATTCCCTCCCCCTTGTAAATTGCCTTCAATGGAGGCGGTGTCAGACTGAAGGTTCTGGGAGCTTCAGTCTGACACTCAGGCTATCATGTGACTGCAGTTGCTTCACATCCAGGTCGGAACACCTTCTCACCACAAACCAACCGCACCAGAGTTCATTTGTAACCGGACCACCTCTTCAAGAAGGTCTCAGTCCGGTTGTTTTGGTGCACACACTAGTGCCCAAACGAACTGCACTGAGGGGGCAAAATAAATTGAGTTCGACTGAAAGCACCTTAAGTGACTAATGGGAACAAACACTCCATTAAAAGTGATTTTTTTTCCACTAACAGGCTCAGACTGTTATAAGAATTGTCTGGCAACATTATGGAAAAGATCCTACAGAGAAATTAAATGTTTTTCTGTACCTTTCGCCTTTCGTCTGTTTCTTATTGTGACCAAGTCTTGCTCAAGGAGACGTCTCGCTTTGAAATTTCGCCAAAGCTGACTGACAAAATGTGAAAGTGTAGCTTAGTGTTATTAAAGATACTGTGACTGTCATGGCTGAATATTTAGCTGATTTTGAGCTGAATGTGAAAAAGTCCTTGAGGTTTCAGAATGAGACTTCTCCTTGAGCAAACTTGGCTACACACAATAGCAAACAGACTGTATCAGCTAAAGGTGAAGAAAAATGTTTCATTTCTCTGCAGGGATCCTTTCTGTTATGTTGTCAGGTACTTAAAGCAATCTGAGCCTGTCAGAGGAAAAAACAAGCACTTTTAGTTGACGTAAATTGATGGTGCACAATTGCTCACAGTGATTACACTGCAGCCTGTTTCACAGTCTTCCTCAATACTGGGCCAATTTCAAAAACTGTTGTTCCAATTTTCCAGGCACAAAAACATGGGAAATTAGGGCCCAGGTTAAAACATAACTAAGTTTTCCTTGTACTTGTCAGAAAATATATGACAAAAAGAAACCAATTGGACATAGGGGCCCATATTGTGAAGGAGACGTCTGTTAACCTGTGGATACATTTTTTTGAGCATCACAACCCCTGCAAAATGACAGCATCAGAATTTGATCCATTTAGTTTGATCATAGTTTGAAAGTCTAGAAGAGCCACACGATCGACTTAGCCGCTTGGCTGGCGAATGTCTCTGGTACGCTTGCTCTATGGGCCCCGTGATGCGGAAGATGTGGGTAATTTTATGCCCAGGAACTTTTTGGCTTTATGCGCCACTGAACATATTTTCTAGGAACAAACAGGGCCTCGCTGTCAACACTGTATCCAGTTCTATTAACACATCCATGGAGATTTGTGTTAGCAGAGGCTAATCAATGTCACGGGCAGGTGGATCAGAGAACCAGAAAGTGTCAGGACAGTTTTGTAGCTGATTTTTAGATCTATAAAATTCCTTGGACATGAGAGACTTGCACTATGGGGGCATCGCCATCGAGATGGAGCTAATGATAGAGCGGACGACAAACTGATGTATGATTCGCCCAGGGCACATTAGTGGCTTCAGTGAAGAGACAACTGGATGTCCAACACCATTTAAAATTATATATTAGAAATTTTGGCACATATAGTCCAGAGAGAAATGTGTCTGAGAGAAAGGAGTACATATTGTTTGGACTAACGGCTGATGGAGCTGATGTATGTATGTCTGAGCAGTTTTCCTGTGTAAGCACATGCACATTTGTACTGTGCATGCAACCCTTAACGAATGTTTCCGTGTGCATATTGTGTCCAGGAACCCTGTGTTGACAGATTTATTATTATCTTCCTTTCCAAAATGGAACTAGGAACTAGAATATGTGATTTTTTTTTCTGTGTCTTTGCAGCTGATCTATTTCCATTTGGATGATTTATTATGAAGCAAAACCAGTGCCAGCAAACTGATAAATTTGCATCCTGCAGTATGTTTTTAAGAGTGAGAAAATGTCCTGTGTTATCACTCACACATTCCTCCTCCTGTATGAGATGAACCAGCTTCTGCAGGACTTCATCCAGAACCCTGCAGACAAGCAGAGACGAGGCTGGGTGAGCTGGCGCGAGTCATTTCCTGCTGCCAGCGAGCTGTCCGCCCGGGGAGCGGCAGCCGCATATGAAAACGGAAGTTAAATCACAGACACGTATATTCGAGCTGGCATATGCAGTACACATGCCCTCTTGCTTACGTACACACATACACACACATGGATAACTGCAGTAAAGCGTGACATAGAGCACCAGCAGCACCTGTTTTTGATGTTGAAGTTCTTGCCCAGATAAAGGTGTTTGAGGGAGGGGTGTCTGGAGAGGGCCGGCAGTACAGTGAGCAAATCTCCATCGAGACCTGTCAACACACACACACACACACACACACAGAGCTCAACATGGCTCAATTCATTAACAGCCCACTAAAACCTCTCCTGCCCGAGGACAAAGAGTCAAGGTCACAGTGGGATGTGTTGCAGCGTGCCATCCTACCATTGTCGGAGATATCCAGAGTGCCGATAGAGGAGACTCTGGGGAAGAGTTCCTGGATTACAGCAGCTCCTGCAGACTTGAGCTGGAGAGAGA
The DNA here is from genome assembly GCF_011397635.1 of Epinephelus fuscoguttatus. Classification (NCBI taxonomy): domain Eukaryota; kingdom Metazoa; phylum Chordata; class Actinopteri; order Perciformes; family Serranidae; genus Epinephelus; species Epinephelus fuscoguttatus. The sequence continues at coordinate 41,177,281 of NC_064761.1, forward strand.
GACGGGAAAACCAACATATGCACAGGCATGAATCCCAGTCATTTTAGGTTTAGTCTTTGGGGAATTGTTCTATTTCTCCACAGCGAGGCAGATTTATGAATGCCTTTTTTATGTCTCTGCAAGCAGTGTGAAGGTTTGCTGAACGGTGAGCTCTGCCTCGCTTGTGATCTGCAGCAGCTCTGCTCAGTGGTAGGGAAAACATCATCTTCCATTTGTTGGCTTTTTTTGCTTAAACAAGTAAATAAACAAATAAATAAATATCTTGAAGAGCTGTTTATGGTGCACATAAACAGAAACCAGCTGGGAGTTTGATTTAACTGAATTGACCTGCTTCGAAGTGAAAATGTTTAACTTCATCTCTCCTTAACTACCTAACTTAACTTTTAGAGATCAGAGGCAAGTTACAGAAAACACATGAAGTCTATCTCCTTATTAAGACCAGGGTACTTAAACACATCCAGGCAATGGATTCAAAAAGTTTCCCTTTGATTAAGCTTCTGTATTCTGTCTCATCCCTACATTAAGCCTTTGGTGAGAGGAGAGACAGAACACAGAAACTTTCCTGTTGCCTCTTTTCCCTTTAAAGGCTTCATTGATTTTCTCACAGCCTGGTAAAACCTATATACTGGTACCCATCCTCCATTTATGATGCATATAATTTTTTTCTTCTGTGTAATCTCACCTCATGTTTTCATTATTTTCAGTTTCATTAGTTTCAGTTCAGGTCATGCTGTTATCCGGGCCATATGGAGACCTACTGATGAAGACTTACAGTGGTCCAAACATGTTGGCGCTTTTATTATTTGGCCGCTACAGTAAAATAGGGGTGGGAAAAAAATCGATACAGTATAGTATCACAATATTTAGCGTGGCGATATTGTATCTATATACAGGCGCCAAGTATCAGTCTTCTATTATATACATTATTAATTTTTGCAAACACACATTTTAATATAACCTTTGGTACTACAATAATAAAATGAGTTGCTTTTTCGGTCCACTAGATGGCGCTGAGTATTTTTTTTCCTGGTGAGCAGAGATCTTAGTCTGCAGCATTGGGCAGGAAGTTCATCAAAACTAAGATGGAGGCACCGGGGAAAGAAATCAGAAATGCACCGGCAGCAATTAAATCAAATGTCTGGACTTATTTTGCATTTTTTAATACATAAGGAAAGGGGGACATGGATATGATACATGCGATTTGCAAGCAGTGTCATATGAGAAGTAGTCTCTATATACAGACTCTACATTCAGTGAATGTAGAGTCTGTAGGCAAACCCCGGAGATCTTGCCTTCGGAAGAAGAGCGGAAGAGCCCTGGTTTCCGATTGTAGGCTGTTTGTAGTCCGCGTGATATTGACCAATCACGTTTGAGCCAGCTGCAGTTGTTGCCAGGTTAAACGGTCCGTGCGGTGAACTAATGAGGCGGAACATAATTGGCGTCACTGCAAACTCTGAATCCATCGCAATGGTTCAGTATATTTACTTATATATAAATGGAAGTCGGAAACGGAAATTGGCCTCCTCAAACCGGAATGCCAAAAAATCGGGGGTCTGTCTCCAGAGGCTGTATTCGCCGTCTGCCAGAAGTCAGACGCCGAATACAGCCGATGGGTTCAGAGAACGTATGAGAAGAAAATACTCTGGGAATACTACGAACGTGCGGGCTCACGTCACACTGCACTATCCAGGGATAACATTAGCTGCTGAAAGCCAAGCTAAGCTAGCGTTGTTGAAAGTGAAAGCTTTTGTTACATATTCAGTCAGTATATGACTCCGTCCTGACGTTTTTTCACCGACCCAGCCGTACCAAGCTCTACAGAGAAGTGAGGCATAAAGTTGAGGAATATATATAAAATATATTGTATCACAATACTCAGCATATTGCAATATCGCAATAATATCATATCGTGATAATATCGTATCTTGGGTCTTTTAGTGATTCCCATCCCTACAGTAAAGGCTTTTAGATATTTCCCTCTACTTTGTGTGCTCTGGGAAATAACTTAATTTTAAGCCACAATACCTGTGCTTTTACTCCACTATGTTCATTTGAGAACTACAGCTACTATTTGGTTTACAGATGGAAATTGTTTTTTTATTTTATTTTAGTGTATATGAAGTAACTGAAAACTCCACCTCACCTAGCCGCAACATTAAAATACTGCTTACACATTAACACTTCAAAGGATAATCTGTTATTATGTAGAATACCACAGGGGCCATTCTGCTGCATGGTCAGGATTTTAACTTTAAATAAATGTAGCTGATAATAATCCCTTACATTTTTAATACAGTGATTTTTCTTCCATATTTTTGCACTGAGGTAAAACTATGGAAAACCTTTACAGTCAGTTCAGATAATATGGGTTCAAAATGGTGGCAAGGTTATTATTATATTATATTATAATTTATTTAACTATAGTTACTTGTGTTTTTTATTGTTTTTACTTCTACTACTTCTTGTTGTCACTTTTATGTGAGTTTCACTTTGGCTTTTTTTTTTATTATTATTATTATTTTACTCGGCTACATTGTAAATGAGGTCTCTACCTCAATGTATTTCCAAGTTAAAATAAAGGAAATAATAATAATATTAATAATAATAATAACAAAATAAAAAGCAAAATAAAAACTAAAATTAGGTGTGAAAAAAACATTTTTGTTAACTGAAATAAAATAAAAACTAGACTTTAGAAAAAGAAAACTAACTGAAATGATATTGTGTACTAACAAAACAAACTGAAATAAAATAAAAAATATACAGAAAATGTCTTCAGTTTTAGTCTTTGTCAAATTGGTTAAATGTGTCAACACAACAAGCATGAGAAGACATTTGTGCAAATGTTTATAGACACTGAGAGGTTTACATTACTGCGATTCAACTGCCTTTACAAAGTGCTGTGTTTGTATTGTTATACTTATTCTGAAATTCCTAAATCTGAAATTAATAAAAACTAAATTGAAATAAGACTGCACTGAAAACAAAAAAATAACAACAAAATAAAAATGAAACTCAGGGCTTTAGTTGTAAATCACACTTTGTAAATCTGTGAAAAAACTCTGCAAATTCAAAATTCTGAATGCAGCCATTGAGAAATCTTAAACTGCACAGATGATATGAACTGTGAGGTTTTTTGGCCTCGACTTCAGCTGTAAAATCAGGGCCAACAGTTGTACTTGTGACTTCATTGTGTCTGTTTATGTGAGACTTCAGTGTCACTGACAGCGTGGGAACTTTGTGTTTCAGACATAGTGTTCTGCTGTGAGTCTCACATGTTCCCAAAAGCAGCAGTCTTTGTGTAACCTCACAGTTTCATTCAGATATAAACGTTTTTAACGACCACACATTCACAAACTTACATTTCTCAAGCATTTGCTTCCACAGGTTCACAATGAGCCACATCTCTGAACATTATGTCACAAGCTCACGATCTTACTGAGCCTTATCTGAGCCGACAGGATGAGCTTAAGATTTAGACTGCATGTCCCCCACTCTGTATAAGGAGAAAACACTGAACTATCCCTTTAACTTCGAATGCACTGCAGATGTAGAGATGAACTCTTACCTCACAGCCACTGATGTCCAGATGAAGGTCGTTGATATGAGGATTGGAGGTTAACCCTGTTAGGAGAGCCCTGTGGAGACAGGAAGGATAGTGACAGAGAAAAGACAAGGAGGGGAAGCTGAGGACATCTATTCATTGTAAAGGAGTTTGGATAAAAGGGTGCAGATTTGGATAGAGAATAAGAGCCGACAAGCACCTCAGAACATCAGGGGGCAGCTTCATAGAGGCCAGGCTGACATAAGTGAGGCTGAAGGCCGAGCTGAAGAATTGCCGGAACAGCGGCAGCGTGTCCTTCACTTTCCTGTTGCATAAAGAAAAGACAAGATGAAAGAGAGCAGAGGTAGAAGTGAGCGGATGATGGAGAGAGTGGGATGGGATGATACCGGCCACACAGAGGAGATGAAGTGACATTGTTGACATGCTGGGTAAATATGAGTGCAGTGCTGAGCGCCGAGTACTGACACAGAATGAGAAACAGAGTGAATATTGCTTTGGTGTTAAGAGGGGGGAGTGAGTGGGGTCAAATGATAGATAGCTTCTGCTTAAATATTCATGAGTCTTATCTATGCAGACAGCGCCGGGAGTTCTGGTTTTAAACGGCAGTAGACACACCCACAGAGAGGAAGCACAATGTAGCAGTGATTCCCACAAAGCTCATTTCTGATTTCCCATTAGGCAAGAATTGAAGATAATGCCAAAAAAAAAGAAAGAGGGAGGACGAGAGAGGAGAGATGAGGCATTTAACGGCGAAATAAGGATGATATATTCCCAGATTTGGATTTGCAGCTGCCTTTATTGTTCAGGTAATCTTAAAGAGGTGACTAACCTGTGGGAGAAGGAGTTTTTGGAAAGATTGAGGAAGGCAAGATCAGCGCAACACCCCCTCAGAAGAGCCCCAAATAGCTGCATGAGACAGGGTGGAGACAGTTAATCTGGGCTGAGCATTGAGCAGAGAGCAATGCATTTCTTTTTAATGTTGTGCATAAACATTCGATCGCGCGCGGCCATTAAATACTTACAGAGTCCACAGAGCAATCTGTGCCTGACAGATCCAAATGGACCAGGCAGTTGGGCTGAGACAAGAACAGATACAAGTTCTGGAAAAAGAAAGAGAGAGACGTCATATTAAGCTGGGAAAGTGGCATATAAATGGAGCAGTGTGTGTTTTTGTTTCCAGATGGGTTGTGCTTTCTGACCGAGGCATCCTCCCCTGAGAGGACCCCGGGGTTCTTGCTCAGGTCCAGGTGCAGGAGAGAGTTGGAGTACTCATCGCTGGAGCACAGAGCCTGAGAGAGAGACACCACTCCTGAGAGGGAGAGAGATGGATAAAAGGAAAAAGAGACGGGAGGAGGAGGAGGAGGAGGAGGAAGAGAAAGGGGGTTGTTGTAGAATATTAAAAGAAAGAGAGAACACTCCTAAAACATTTTGAGTCCTTACATTATTCATACACATCTGCAGCAGCAGGTATCAGTGAATGTAATGGGAAGCAGCGCATAGTATCTGCCTGCTTCAATGTAATATTTAAATTCTCCGCTGGGTACACGGTAAGATGAGACGGTAACAGGAGGCACGCTGCCTGCGGGGCAGCACAAGACATCAAAAGTCAATATGGAGTCGTAGCAGGGGCAAATCATGAAACAAAGCTCTTCAGCGGGGAGAATCATCTGGGGCTTTGGAGGGTTTATACTCCCTAAATAATAATCTAACCCAAGATCAGTCAGCTGAAGCTTTACAAAGACTTTTGTGAGTCTTACTAAACCAATATCCACCTGATGTTGGTGAGGTAGTAGGAAGTCCTGCAAATGGTGGTCACACTTTGACATTGCTCAACTGGATTAGCGAGGGACAGGAAATACAGAGAGACAGGCACAGACCTTTGGAGGTGAGTGAGGTCTTGGAGAGGTTGAGGAGACGCAGTCCCTTGCTGAGGCGACACACCTGCTGGATTAAGTTGGACACACCTGCAACGTTCAAACAGGAGGTTTAGAAGTGTAGCTATAATAGTGCTTCTCTTTACCATCACATTAAATCAGGAAATCAAAGTTGTTTGTTGTACCCTGGTTGTCCAGTGAGTTGTGGGCCAAGTTGAGCGAGTGGATGACAGAAGCAGGGTTCTCTGAAAGAGCAGCTGACATCTTCTGCGGAAAGTCTCTGTAAAATAGGTCCTTAGTTAATTACAGACAAACATATTCTTTAAGTGCAGACAAGCATTTATAAAGAGGTATTGTAGCGATTTAGCAGTGACCTTTAATTGATTGAGATAGGTTATAGAAAAAAAGATCAAACCTGTGCAGCAGAAGCCGAGATTTCACGACGTTTGGTCTAAAAACACAGGATCCTACACTTCCCATAACCCCCTGAGACCCTGTGTCCCCATATGAGGACATCACATTTTGGGTTTACTTGACCTTATACTTCATTCTGCTTAACTCAGACCTGTTGTCCTCGTTCGTGGACAATTTTTAGTGCCATCTAGTGGTAGTAAGAGCACAATACATTAATCTATGTAAAAACAAATATGGCGGCCATCTCTGCCAAGTTAGTCTGTGGCAGATCCCCACACAAAAGTGGACAAGGTCAAAAAAACCTGATCACATTTTATGGTTGAAACTTGTTTAGCTATGATTAATAATGTTTGTAATTTGATATGGCAACAAGTTTGACCAATTTTAGCAACAGTAACAAAGTAAGACACTATCTATTAGGAGGTACTCGTTTGAGGACACTGGGACTTTATTATCGTTGACAGTTTTTTTGTACTTATCACGTCCTACTGATCCCAAATAGCTACGAGAAATTATAAATGCATACCAAACAAAAGTTGGGTCTCAGGAGGACAATGCCCCTCAGCAGCGTTTATCAGACCCTCCAGACTGATAAATGCCCACATCTTTGAGACACGCCCCGTTTGTAACACAGGCTTTGTTTAAAATTCAAAGTCTCAAACCCAATCTGAGACAAGCCAGATGACATCATGCAAACTCTTTTCCAGACTCAAGAAAGTGTCCTTCAGAGCCAAAGAAGACATCATACAACTGTTAATACTTGTGTGGGATCGAATGGATAAGAAGCAAAAGGTACCAGAGGGAACGAACTCACGATTTTAATCCAGCGTTCTCCAGAGTGATCTCCTCCAGGCTGGAGGATTTGCTGACTGTGTGCAGGACCTGCTCAGTGACCTCTGACCCCTGGAGGAAAAAGGAAACATCAACACTAAACATTTCACTTGTTTTTGCTGAAAAGACTCCATCTATTTTCCGACATAGGGTGAGAGGTGGAGTACACTCTGGACACATAGAGACAAACAACCATTCAAGCTCGCATTCACACCTACAGCTATCTAAGTTACCAGTTAACCTGCATGTCTTTGGACACGGCGACAACATGCAAACTCCACACAGGAGGGCTGTGAGGCACCTAAAGGGACACTTCACCCTGAAATAGATCTAGATTGTTTTGGTATGAGTTGCCGAGTGTTGGAGATATCGGCCGTAGAGATGTCTGCCTGTCTCTCACATATAATGGAGCTAGATGTAACTCAGCTTGTAGGTAGTAGATGCACGCTTCCTTCTGCACAGTGACTGTTGGCGGGTGTAGATCAGTAGAAAGAAAACAGTTCCCACATGAAACCACACACAGCAAGGTCTGCGGATTATGTTGAGTAATTGGGTCATGATTTCTGGAAAGAGACATTGCTGTTGAGTTTTTCAAATGTGTTTTTTTTTTGTCTCTTTGAGCACCACGAGCCGAGTGCCATCTAGTTAGATTGTATTGGCGAGAAGCAGACATCCCTACAGCTGATATCTCCAACACTCAAAAAACTAGCCCTAGATTGATGACTAGCATCACAGGTGAGAGAAAAAATATGTACTTTCATTTTGGGGTGAACGGTCCCTTTAAAGCCTCTTTTAACCTCCCAATATAAGCACAGCAAACATAGTACTTACTATCCGCAGGTCTTTGCAGTACAGTTTAGTGAACCAGGTGTTGTATGCCATCGACGCGACAATCACCGCCAGATCCCTGGAAAAGATGAAACTGAGGTGAGTGAGGTTTTATATTTTGGAGGTAACAGTGTTTGACCGCTCTCCGTCCCTCACCTGCTCTCCAGGTGGCTGAAGTCCAGCAGATTAAACTCTCGGTTGTCCTGGGAGTGATAGATGGTGTCCACGTCCTAAGAGCAACATTACCCATGAGCCTGTTTTCAGCAGCATATGACCCCCTCATTTTGTGCACAGTGCTGTACGTAACACTCAAAAGCACTCACAGCGACACAGGCACAGTCCCACAGCTCTTACCCACTGCACTTCCTCCTTGCAGCTGATGCCATTATAGTCGCACAGAGCGGCGTATGTCTCTGAGAAGCCTCCTGAGAGAGGCAGGCGGGAGGAAAGAACAGAGAGAGAGAAAAAAATGAATCTGAGATGATGTGAACAGCTGCTTCCTTCAGCGATAACAGGAGAGAAAAGGGAGGGAAATGCACACAGAAACATTTGTCCAAATTATCAATCTTTTATTTGTGTGACAGAGCACTTTAAAAAGAACATCTGGGGGACCATTTGGGAAGTGTGTGAGCCAACTTCCTCTCGAGGCTGCCAAGTGGTGTGGCTGTGCCCCCGTCTGTGTGTGTGTGTGTATATGTGTGTGTGACTGCACGTGTATGCATGTGTGCAAATTCCCATGTTTGATGATAATGTCTCTTTTACCACAGGCCCTCTGGGTTTCCACTGAAGTCTCTGAGCTGGGTGAATACTTCCTGCTGCCCTCAGAAAGGTCACTGTCTGAATGACAGATGGAAGGGCTGCAGAGATGAAAGAAACAAAGATATGGAATCATTTATCTTAGCTTTAATTGTATAAATAAAGGTCGTTTTTTTAAAGCTTTGTGATTATCTAGCACTGCACAGATATGTGATTCATTTAGATGTTTTTATCTTTGACACTTACGCAAAAATGGAGTTGTTGAATATTCGAGACAGAGCGAAATTAATATGGCTGACCACATGATTGAGGTTTTCACGTGACTCAAACCTCAGGGAGTAGCTGGACTTGTCAGTGTCGATGATAACCTGCACAGAAAATGTAGCCATAAGGGACAGTATGGAAATTATTGGAGTGGGGAGGGGGTTGAATCTTTTATCTCACTTTAAAAAATCTTCCTTCCCAGCATTACTAATATTTTGATGTAGGGCTGCAATATGGAGAAAATCAGATACCACAATATTTTAAAAGATATTTTTGGGGCTTTTTTTTGCTAGGACAGATATAGCATGAAATGGGGAGAGAGAGTGGGAATGACATGCAGCAAAGGGCTGTGGGATGTGGGAATTAAGCCTGTGGCTGCTGCGGCAAAGATGCAGCCTTTGAGTGAGGTGAGGCTCTACCAGGTGAGCTAGTGGGCGCCCAAAATACCACAATATTTTTCACTAAATACATCAACATCAATATTGCAACGATATTGTAGGGATGCTTTCATAAAATATTTACACAATCAGACGTTCTGATAAATAATCATTGGGAATTAGAATGACTAAGTGGGTAGAGGCAAATAATACAACAGCGAGAACAATCTGGTAAGTTCAGAAAATCACATCACTTTACTGTAATGCAGCCTTTAAAACCAGGAAAAGACAACTTGTGCGATATTATGATATCCAAAATCTGAGATGATATCTAGTCTCATGTCATGATATCAATATAATATTGATATTTTGACGAGCCCTTAAAAAAGTACAAAACTCACTCCACTCAAAATCCCAAAATATAGCCGTGAGTTTGTTCCTTTCAACCTTAAAAATGTTGAAAGGAACAAAACCTTTCCATGCTCTCCCCAAGAAATTTAATAAAATTAAAAATCTCCTATTTCTGACCACTTCACCAACCCCTACTAATTTTCACACAGTCCCTTAGCAGTTTCCATCACCGTCAACAACAGAAGACAAAAAATTATTCAGAGAGCATTAACTGTCGCTGTAGCTGTTTTGACAAATGCTTTAAATGCTTTTTTTCATTCTTTGAAGGACAAGGTGATGTAACCACTCCATTATACAACAGTGCAGACAAACAATTAGCTGCAACAGTGGAGCTGAGTGCACACAGAGTTCAGCATTAATGTTAAAATTCACCTGGTGCTCAGGGTGGGAATTCAAAGCTCGAATCTCCAAGAAGTTGAATGTAGATTCTACCTGTTGTTACAGATACAAAGTAAAGATGTCAGCTGACGTTGTGACAGAGAAAGCTTCATGCTGTGCAGTGACTGGAGACACAGAGCAGGAAGAAGTACCTTAGCCGGAATCTTTGGAGCCAGAAAATACAGACGCCATGTTGTTAGGACCTGGAAAAAGGAGAATACAGTAAACTGACTTACGGATTACGGAAAAGTTAACTGCACAGTCATACTCCCCGTGTGGAGAAAATAGTCCCAGGAGTTTCCATGGCAATGATGAGAGGAAAATGAGGAGTCCTTTCCATATTCATGCATTGATCCGGCTAAAAGCTCTCATGTCTGAGACACGTTGTCTAACATTAATAGATTGACATACACGCTGAGAGATGATGGCATGTTGCGACACTTTAATCACATTCTCGCAAATACGAGATGTAATTTCATTAGCATTACATTACGTCTGCTGTGGGCAAACATGAAAGTGGCTCATATATTAAATTTGAGACATGCAGGGGCTCCGGACTTAACAGGCAATAATTCCTGGCCATTCAGCCCAGATCTTTAATATCAGAATCTAAAGGAGCAGTGTGCAGAATGTAGTCGCACCTAGAGGTGAGGATTGCCGATTGTAACGAGCTCAAGGTCTTCCGGTGGAGCAAGCTCAAGCTACTGGTTAGGGTTTCTTCATTGTTCATTGCTTAGGAGGTTTTTATCAGTAGACAAATTATCGCAGAGGTCTCTTTCTCTCAAAAACAAACAGACTGGTCAGTTAAATCCGGTAAAAACACTAAAGCAGTTTCACGTTACAAATCAGTGTTTTCTGCGACACTGTTCTGCTCGTTGAAAATAGGCCGCTAGCCCAGCACCTGCTAATGTGTGTTCACCTTTTTTATTTGATAATTTAAGATCCACACGTTCAGGAGGGTTTTACTGGGAGCCGAAATATTCACAGAGGTCTCTGCTTCTCCAAAACAAATGGACATGGTGTATTACTCTGGTAAAAACACAGAATACAGCAGTTTCATGTAAAAATGAGTTTTTCTCTGATGCTGTTTGGCTCATCACAGACTAATGTGCACTCACCTTTCTTCTCTGATAACTCAAGAAACAGACATTCAGAAGGTTTTTACTGGGAGCTGAACTATCTGCAGAAGTCTCTTCTTCTCCAAAACAAATGGATACTGTAATTTAAATGAGTAAAAACACTGGAAAAGAAGTTTTTCCAATGCTGTTTGTCAGGGAGGGGCTACTAACGTTAGTGGCCAATACAAAAATGGCCCCATCTAGAGCCAGTGTTTGGTTTGTCCGTTCTAGGCTACTGTAGGAACATGGCAGTATAATATGATGGACTGTTTGGACGAGGACCCGCTCCCTTTGCAGATATAAACGGCTCATTAAGGTGACTAAAACACAACGCCTCTTATTTTCAGGGGATTATAAACTAAAGATAACATTACATTCCATTTCTGCCAGTATAACAACCTGAATCCTACACACTGGACCTTGAAAGTACAGAGCCGCCCATTTTCAGTAGTAAATCATGATGTTTGCCTCCACATTTTAAGTCATGGGATTTGTTCCAGAGCCTGAAATGCCTGTCATGTTGGGTCAGGGTGCCAAATTAGCATTTTTGCTACACTACCTCCGCTAATTTGCCGTCTGCAGTCTGAAGTGCGTGGGATAATTTTTAGTGCAATGCAAAGTTGATGAGAGTTTGGACGTGACTGGCAATCTGAAAGCAAACAGAGAGCTTATTTGTGCATCTCCATCCCAACAAGCAGCATTTCTGTGCCTGTACCCACTTATTCTTGGCATGGTAAGATTTGTGTCATGCAGCTGTTGTTTTTTTTTTTTTTTTTGTTTTTTTGTTTTGCAAGCACACCCTAAAAAAGTCAGTGTCTCTCTCCATCAAGACAAACAAAGAGCAATGATTCTTTGGCATTTTGCTGCTCTCCACCAGCCCCTGAGTACTGCCCTCTGCTCTTTTTCTTCTCCTCTTCTGCTCCGTCGCTCCCAATCATTTACTCCATTCTCTATGACGGCCCCGCTAAAACACTCCCTCAGGACAAAGCTTCCCCCCTCCATGTGCCTCTCCCCAATGAAACACAGTAATTAAATTACAGCTCTCCCGCTTTGCTGTTTGTGTTTTTTTGTTTTTTTTTTTGGAAAAGAGGAGCTTGACACAGGCCTGTCAGAACCACACACTGACAGCCTCTTACACCCACGCAGCAAGTGAGGTGTCGGAGATGTAGTCACTCAAAATGTGCATGTGAGATGGAGGGTGGGAGAGAGATAGGAGGATCTGCGTTTCACTTCAAAGACTGTCTGAATGAGTTGATTAAGAAGACCAGATTGTATCACATTACAGTGATGAGTCGGGGTTACGGGTGGTAGTTAAGAGAGAGCACACAAGTAAACAGGAGTAAATGATGCTGATGCAGCAGGAGAGAAAGAGACTTACCCAAGTATTCACATCAAAGGGAGACCACACACACACACACACACACACACACACACACACACACACACACACATCATGCTCATTGTGGCGTGTAATTATGCAGGAGGGCTGCTACAGGACAGATATTCTAATCTTCCCTTGTTTGACACTTCAGGTGAGGCCTCTGTGAGAAATCAAGATAATTCAAGTAACCTGCAGTGACAGATCGCAACCTTAAAGAAGCTTCGATTCAAAACCTTAACATGTTTAGGCTCCCCCCAAAAAGCTAGCCCAGTGCGTTTGATCAAACTCCAATCTATTTTTCCGTCTTCTGTGCGCGCCCAGCAGGAGCGGGAACTCTTTCCAGTTCGGCTTTTAAGAGGAAGCAGTAAATGAGACATGGATTGGAAAGAGATTATTGGAAAGATGTTTCTGACAGATAAAGATATCAAAGTGTCTGGATATCAAAGGCCGTACATGCAGAAACTCTCCAAACCATGCTCGCCACATGACAAATCATTAAAGCGTTCACTGAGTGGAAGCGCTGCTCAGTTGAGGGCAACAGTCTTATAAACTGTGTAAAAACCACACTGACTTCACTGGGGATTGTGTAAGATCTTGCTTATACCGACATGGTTTAGCTGCTGCACTTAAAGGAGCACTCAATCAATAAACCCTGCTCTGTGCTTTATTGTGTATATATGTTACCACTGTGTGTGTGTGTGTGTGTGTGTGTGTGTGTGTGTGTGTGTGTGTGTGTGTGTTTCCATGCACATATACGTCCACTACATTCTGCAAAAACAGGAATTCTTCCCGAGTCCAGTCTGGTCCATAATGTAAGAGCTGATTGCCCCAGATTTTATCCTGCTTCACTCGCTCAAATAGAGATTTCACATCTCTGTCTGTCCCATATTCTCTGATGAAAGCACCCCAGAATCAAAGGCTGTGAGCTGCTCAGCCCCCCACTGCCTCCAGAGCAGACCCAGAGGAATCCACAGCCGCTCCCTCAGATACTGTCTATCCAATATTCATCCTGCCAAGCTGCCAACAGCAGCCACAGAAGAGCAGCGGCAGTCAGAACGCCGTCAGTGAATGACGTTCACTATCACTGTTGAATCATGGAGAGCCTCTGCCTCTGCTGTCATGGACGTCAACACTGTAGCAGAGATCCATTAACACTGCAGTGGGAGTTAACATCAAAGATACTGTACATACATGGTGCACTCATCAGACTGCTTATGTTGCAGGATTCGGACGCTCTTCTACATCAGCAACCTGGTGTTAGTGTAACACAGAGGCCCATTAAAAACAGCCCAGCCCTCGGTGAACACACCCAAAGAAACAGCGACTCACCAGTATCCTGTCCTCTGTTTTGCCATTTTTGGTGTCGAGCTTAATCCCATGAACAAACTTGATAGATGATTTATCGATAATCTTCCTGATGCTTTCTGTGGATGAGAAACACATAGACGTATAACGTTAGAAAAACAGTGCTCTCATTCTCTCTATTTCAGCCTTTAAATGGACCAAAAAACAGCACTTTTTGCATGTGTCATGGCATTTAATAAAAAACACATTACTGCAGAGCATTTTTCAAAGCATGCTGTTGTCTTTTAGATTTGTTTGTGTACTCCTGCTTTCCACACAGACACTGGTTTCAGTCATTACCGCTCAGTGTAGAAAATGAACCTGCGAGAGACTGAAAACTTGAGGCAGGTGATTTATCACGGTGAAAATTATGTCCGCATTTATTTTTCTCAAAGTCACATTAAAGTTGCATGTGCGTGACTCCGGATTGATTTGAAAGGTCTACACTGCATTACCATACACCAATAGCATTAGTTTGACAGAAATAAAAAGGGATATGTTTACTGTCGATTATCTGTCTGCTGTGTCTTCCAGTTGATTTTCATATTTTATCATAATTGCCCTCCAGGTATGGAAAAACACATTAAAATAACACTGTGGAAGATAGCTGGTGCTGATGTGATAAGTACTCATATTTTATACCAAACAGTGCAAAACAGGGGCACCGCAGTGCTCCAGGGATTAGGGTACTGACCATGAACTACAATATGGGGGTTATGGAGCTGATGCATGGAAATGTACTGAACCTTTTGAAGCTTTTGAGTTTGACACTCAATTATAGTACATGCACGTTCGACGGCTAGTGCTGCCCGACCCATATAACTTCTTTTTAATACATTACCAGTCATCATGTTTAGCATCCACCTTGTACATTGGTAGGCTGTGTAAAAGCTTGATTCGATGTTGACTCTTTGAAACCTGTATTTCTTTTAAAAACATGGGAAGAAGGCAATGAACAACATAAGAAGCAATGGCCCCAAAATACTGCAAAAAAAAAAATTAATAAAAAGAGAAAATTAAAAACAAGAAAATTAGTTAAAGAAAATGAAAGAAAGAAAGTAAAAAAATAAGCGAACAAGAAAAATGACTTGGAAAAAGTGCTCAAATATTATAATTATACTATATTATTATAATATATTATAATATAATATATATAATATTATATAATTATATTTTTAAAATGTAATAATTCTAATAATTACAAACAGAGTTTTTCTTTAGCTTTTTTCTGTTTTTCCTAGTTTAAAAAAAGGCTAAATCTTATTTTTTTGCTATTCATGGGACATTTTTAATCAAATTGTTCAGTGCCTTTTTTCCCATGTTTTTGAAAGAAACTGCACCAAATTGCTCAGAGTTGAAATGTTTAAATACTTGTGAACGGCGTCTGAAAGCAGCACAAGAGAAGTGATGTTGCTCCAGGTTTCAAAGGGTTACAGAAAACGGTGAACACACCAAAGTCTGAAGAATGACCATCTGAGGGAGCGCGTGAATGCACCACTGGCCTTGGCTGGTGGAGGTCTCGACTCAATTTAATTGGTCCTGGCTCGTTCAGTCTGTGCTTAATGTTACGACACTTTAAGGATTCATGAGCACTCGGATGTTTGTCAAGTTGACCCCGTAAATTCCAGACACTAAAAACAGTCATTCAAGAAGATGTTTGGTCATTTTCGTCCATCAATATGTTGTGATATATAGTGATACTGTAAGCAAGGCGGCATATTGCGATTTCTTAAATCTAATTATAGGAAAACAGTCATAGTATAAAGAACACATCACCGTATGTACAGGTTCTGAGTAATCCCACTGATCTGGAGTGGGAGGGTCAAATGACTGAAGATAGATTACAACACTGCTACATCTAGTGGTCAGAGGTGTATCTGAGAGTGTATCTGTGCCTTCCAATACCCATACTGCCACTCCATAAAAACATTTAGGATGTCCCAATACATAGTATGTCAAATGCAGCGTGCCAAAAATACCAGGATGTTCTACTACATCCGGTCTAATTTTGCAGTCTGGAAGCCAGCATGCTTTTCTGGCTGTTCTGACCCACAGTCACAGTCACACACACTCTGCAACAGCTTGATGGCTCACTGACAGCTGTTTAACAGCTGATTGACAGCTGTCAGAAGTCTCAGTGACGAATGACAGCACATTCAAGTAACTATTAAGTAAACATTACAAACAAGAACAGGACATAACTATAAAAATAACGATGATAGAGCTGCAGATGTAATTTCACTGTCGCAAATATAATATGTTGAAATCTACAATCTGTGCAGTTATAACTTATAACGGTAAGTGGCGTTTGTATTATCTCCAAGGTAACGGATATAAAAGCAAGAGGGTCAAAGTTCAGGTTGTAGTGTTATGAGAAAGTAGTATGTCCCTACTACTGCATGTGCATACTGCATGCAACAGTGCGTACTTTTAAGGGCAGCTGTAGTACCTACTAAAAGTAAAAAGAAAAAGTATGTGATTTGGAACGCACCCCATGAGTTGTCTGCACACAGTTCTCAACATGAAGGTGGCTAAGCAAGTAATTAGCAGCTAATGGTGCTGACGCCATAAACAGCACTGAACAATGGCAACAGTGCTGACAGAGCTAACTGTGTTAACGGGGGGAACACTACGCTTTCTTAAAGGGATAGTGCACCCAAAAGTGAAAATTCAGCCATTATCTACTCACCCATATGCCGAGGGAGGCTCACGTGAAGTTTTAGAGTCCTCACAACTCCACCTAATGGAGGCTGACGGCGCCCCAGATTCAAACGTCCAAAAACACGTAATTGAAACCACAAAATATCTCCATACTGCTCGTCCGTAGTGATTCAAGTGTCCTGAAGCCCCGACATAAAAAGTTGTTTGGAAAAACGTCATTTGAACTTTGTTTTTAGCCTCATTGTAGTTAGTCTTGCCACCAGACAATCAGAGATCTCTGCCTTCTGATAGTCTGGGGACACTCCTTTCTAAAGTGTGTTTACAACACCGGAGAAAACGGCCGGCAACAAAACAATGCCTCTTGCATTTTTGAAAAGTTCACGCCCTCCCGGAAATGTGCGCTCCCCCTTTTCTCGTCCACAAGGAAACAAACACACAGAGAGCTTGAAAATGGATGCCGAGAGATTTAACTCTGTTTTCTCAAACTTGTGCTCAGTCTACAAGATTGTGGAAATGAAGGACTTACAGCGACTTTGTTTAAAACTTTTAACGCAGTCGAACTATGTTTACGAGCACAAGAGTTCAGCGAGCCACCAAAGGACTGCCCTGCAGATTTACTATTGGTTCTGCAAAGTAGGGAGTTTTTTAAACTCTGAAATGGTATCCGCCCATCTAAACACAAAATCAGGAAGAAGGGTTAGGGCACACACGTGCGTGGCACACACGTGAACACGGTGCACAGAGAGGCGATTAGAGCTACAGGCTACAATGAGGCTAAAAACAGAGTTCAAATGATGTTTTTCCAAACAACTTTTTATGTCGGGGCTTCAGGACACTTGGATCACTATGGACGAGCAGTATGGAGATATTTTGTGGTTTCAATTATGTGTTTTTGGACGTTTGAATCTGGGGCGCCGTCAGCCTGCATTAGGTGGAGTTGTGTTGCTACCTCCTCTCCCCTTGGATCTCCGCAAGAGATGTGAGGACTCTAAAACTTCACCTGAGCCTCCCTCGGCATATGGGTGAGTAGATAATGGCTGAATTTTCATTTTTGGATGCACTGTCCCTTTAATGCCGCTGTCCTCATATCAGTGGTAACTGCCGTATGAGCGCCGTACGAGCGCAGTGCGAACTGGCAGTGTTGAGCTAGCCAGTGGGCGGTACCAACATGCACTAAAATGCAGTTGCAGTCAGATTGGATTACAACACACACACACACACACACACACACACACACACACAGATAGCCTGACTTCATTCTCTCCTCAGGATGCCATTACTCCACTATATCTTTACTTTAGCTTTACATTCTATATTAACACTCTGAATGCTGCATTCAGAATTTTTCAACACAACACAAAATAAACCACTGCTACGAATCTCTGCATATGAACTATTCATTAAAAATTTAACTCATACAGTATCATAAAACAATATTGTGACACTCAAGTGTATCGATATTTTCTCACACCTCTACCATTGACTGCTATGTCCCTGGTTTCAGACCAGCCACGGATCTTTGTGCACATCATTCCCACTTTCTCGAACACCTTGTTTCCTGTCATCTTCCGACACTCCAATCTCTAATAAAGGCTTAATGATGTCCCCAAAATACTGTGAAACTTCCACCGGTATGGTCATTTAGATAAGATCAAATCAAATTAGTCCAAACCAAACAGAGCACTAAATGACTCTGACCTTTGGGTGGACAGGCCTTTATTCATGTCTTCATCTAATAACTGAAAGACACATCAGGCTTGTCATTTGAACAGATCTGTCGTGGCATTTCAGATGGTAAAATAATCAAATGAGCTCTGAGTCCGTATGTATCCTGATGGTTTGATCTCTGAGTCTGTATGTATTCCGACGAGTTGAAACAAGATGCAAACCTCTTTCATGCAAAATGATTCAATCTGCATGTAACACTGAAGCAAGACGACTGACATTTAACGGGGAAGCAGTCTGGACAGCATGGATTAATCACAGAAATACAACAATAGTTTTCCTCCGTGTCCCTCAGTGACTTCAGCCCAATGCAATCACCAAGCTGCTCTATTTTGTAGCATCATCAAAATGGTTCACAATATGCTTCAGTGTCATTTTTTTCCTCACAGGAGCAACATGACACATCGGAGCATCAGTGTTTATGATTCACTGAGAACTGTTCCTGTCAAACAGCATCACTGTCAGCGCTGTGACCCCCTGACTCGTATACAGGCACACAACCTGCCTGCCGCGCCAGAAGAAGTGTCTCACTGGCAGGGTGGGAACACACAGCACCGACACACTATCACAGAAACATACAGTCGCTGGCAGGAATTGCATGATTCAGCCTCTCCATTACTGTGGCTTCACAGCATCCCGACTGATGGGTTTATGAGAAAATCAATACTAAAGCCAGGACGCTGGGATTTGTCAGCGGAGTTGATACAGTCACACTGGATAGTAAAGCAAGTTCCTCTCTTTGTGCAGCAGTGTTTATCCATATTTTAGGTGCACACAAGTCTCATATATCATATATTGTACTTTTCACTCCACTGCATTTGTCTGTCAGAGATGATTACTTTAAAGAAAACATGATCAGTTAATAAAAAATGAAGAATTATAGAACAAACCAATATAATATTATGACACTAACAGGGTCCATTGTGCTACAAAATTTGATCTTTTTTATTTTGACACTCAAGGTTCGAGGTGTGAGCTTTCGGGGGATTTCGTGGCATCAGTGACGACTGCAGATTGCAGCCAGCTGAATCTTCTCCTGCTTTGGATTCCTTTACTGTTCACTGCTCAGGAGGTTTTTACCGAAAGCCGAATTATCCGCAGAGATCTCCTCCAGGTGATTAAAAGCAGTAAAAAGACTCAACAAAGCAGTTCCACGTTACGAATCAGTGTTTCTCCGATGCTGTTTGGCTCGTCACAGCAGCACCTGCTAATGAACGCTCACCTTTTTTCTCTCATGACTTAAGATACTGACATTCAGGAGGACGTCTTTACCTCTTTAAAACAAACGGACACTGTGATTTAAACCAGTAAAAACACCGGATAAAGCAGTTTCATGTAAAAAAAAAATATGTGTTACTCCCATGCTGTTCGTCAGGGAGGGGCTACTAACTACGGTGGCCAATGCAAATGCAAATGGCCCTATCTAGAGCCAGCGTTTGTTTTGTCCATTCTGGGCTGCTGTAGAAACATGGCAGTCCAACATGGCGGTCTCTGTGGAAAAGGACCCGCTCCTTATGTAGATTAACGGCTCATTCTGAGGTAACAAAACACAACGATTCTCATTTCAGGTTGATTATACACTAAAGAAAACATACTTTTTATATCATTTTAAATTTCTGTAAGAGCAGTAGAGAGCCACCTGTTTTTAGTAGTAAATTATGATGTTTGTCTCCACATTTCAAGTCATGGGATTTGTTCCAGAGCCTGAAATGCCTGTCATGTTGGGTCACAATGCCAAATTAGAAAAAGAAAGAAGAAGAAAAACAGAGAAAACTTAGCCACTTATAATATTATATTCAATTTCTACCAGTATAGCCCCCTTACGCCTACACACTGGACTTTTAGGTTTTTAACTTTTAAACATTTTTAAATTAAAGTTTTACTAGTTTTACTTTAGTAAAGGAGAGGATACTTCTCTCTCTGCTGTTCAAATGCATGTTGCAGTATAATCTGAATGTCTGTACTCTGCCAAAAGATTGGGAACACTTTCCAAGCCTCAAAAACTACAGAAATTATTTTCTCAAAACAAATATGCACCAGTTTTCTGCATGCTGATCACCTCAACATCAGTGAGTGTCTATGGTCTTAGTCCATCCAGAGAACAGATGTAGACTAAAGTCTCATTCAGGTGACCTTGTGCAGGCCTTTAGTCCACCAGGGCCACGGTGGCCCCCGGTGCTCCTCCTGTCAGTCAGTCAGTCAGTGCAGGCAGGGCAGGAGGAGGCGGTGCAGCCGCCCGGCAGGTGACTGAATGAGGAGGCAGGGATTCCACTGGATTAATCATCACAGTGCGCCTAATAGAGCCATTAGGAGTAATTAACGCAGCAGCAGAGTCCCTGCTACCCTAAGCATGTGTGGAGTGCGCGTGTGGTTTGTGCGCGCGCGTTGCGCTCGTATTCACTTGAAGGCTGTGCTGTGACTTTGACATGTGTAAGCTGTTGCTGTTTGAGAGAAAAGGAATAAATATTTGTGCATTCTGTCGCGGGTTTGTCTAGCTTATGCATTTCTGTTGGCAAGATACAGTGAACATCTGCCTTCATCAGTCCCCTCTCTTTTCACTTTCGCACGCACACACGCACGCGCGCAATCACTACAGCGCTCGAGCTGGCTAGGCAGCAGAAAAACAAAGATAAAATACTCCTAGGTTGAGGTTGAGAGGGGGGAGCATGCTCTGGAGCAGGTTTATTGGCAAAACCGTGCAGAACAAAACGCTCTCAGACTCACGAGTACACACCGTTATTTCCACAACGCCCCTTTTCCTCTCTGGCCTAAGGCTGGGGTTTTTATTAGACTACCTGATCCTCCCCGAGGGGCAGATTAAAGCAAGGTATATTTCCCTGCACTGTAAATAATTCATCTGTACATTAACTGATTCACATGCACTGAGGAGGAAAAAGACGCCCCGGAAAGCTTCAGGACGGAATGTAAAGGTGTAGCTCATGACTATCATCCAATGCGTCTGTTCGGTCGCAGCCTCCGCCAGACGCGCGGAGGAAAAGCATCCCGAGCCTGAACGCAGACACGCCGGGGGGTGACCGCGGTTATAACCCGCAACAAGACACAACACGGAGCACAATAACCGAGCGGCTGTCTTTACCCACCTGTGATATCCTTGCTCACACTTACGAAACCAGAGGCAGTGATCTCTTTAGAAGCCATGTCTGTTCCTCTCTCCTATCGCCACCCCTCCTCCTCCTCTCCTCCTCCTCTTCTCCTCCACCTCCTCCCCACTGGCTCTCTCTCTCTCTCAGAAATGGACAAAAAGGATGGTCTCTCTCCCAGGCATTCCAGCAGAGCATCCGACTGCCCGACGCGCTTCCTGGAAGAAACCCTGTGGATGTTGGGAGTCTGGATGTGGGAGCGACGGGAGGTGGAGGGAGGGGCAGAGAGGTGGAGGGAGGGATGATGGGGAGAGGGCGGGGACCATGGAGAGATAATGAGATAGCTGTAGTTACCTGGAAAACACACAAGTTAGAAATTCACTGGAATTACGCTGTGGTTTGGCTGCAAAAAGTTCAAGGAGAAGCAAAAACCCAAACTAGACTGAGGCTATTTCCCTTTAGTGTAAAAAATTATAATAAGCAATAATTGTTTTCTTGCAGTCTTCCTGGAGTTTCTTCATGAAAAAAAAGGTAAAACAGGACTTCACAGTCATGCTAGCAGCTGTGAGGACCAAACACTGTAGGCCGGTATAAATATCTTCATTACACTGTCTATGAGCTGTACTGTGATTTGAGCTCACAGTCACAATGCTAACAAGTCAAACTCACATTTGGTCTTCCCTTTCTGTACTTTCTGTAGGTAAAACTATCCTAAACCTGATTTTGGTATTCCGCCGGGGCCCAGTCTCACTCCGAAGTCGTCAAAATCCAGCGCTTTGGCAGTGACTTGCAGCATCAGAAATTAAACGAAAGTCCAACTGGGTGGGTGTGGTTGTGGTGGCTGGACTCCAACTTTCACCCAGGAGAGCAGTGTTGCGTCCTGCAAAATTCCAAAGCCAAACTCTGTTCTTTTTTCTAAACCCAACCATGTGTGTTTGTTGTTGAAGGAAAAAAAAACACCAATTTGCAGTGTTATATCGACGTAGTGCTTTTATTTTGAAAGAGACTGTATGCAAACCTTAACTTTCCTGTGAAAACAGAAGTGTATTTTGAAAGAAGACAATGCATGCAACAGGCAGAACTTGACACGCTGTCCAAGAACGTCAACAACCAACGCACACAGGGTACCTTGCACATCGTATCTGGATGTAGAAAGTCCATGACCAAAAGTCAATGTGTGACAAGGTCGGAGTGAGAATGTGTTGTCCATTGAATTAATGCAAAGTAGGGGCTGGTGTCATGAAACCAAAAAGTACACAGATTTCCCCCATGGTATGCTGTAGGCTAGCAGACAAAAAAGATGGACTCTAAGCAGGTGTAGCTAGATGTTTACCATGTTCACTATCTTAGTTTAGCACATAGACTACAGTTGAAAAAACTGTATAGTGTGCAAACGTTGGCTCACAGAACATCTGATGTTGGGATGCATATTTAAATACAAGATCCAGGGAGCCATTTCAGCACTGAATTGTAGACATGATAGGTGAAGAGTTCTAAGGTGGTCATGGACCAAATTTCCAATCTTTTCCATGACTTTTCAAGGAACCTTTATAAAGACTTTGTTTTCTTGCCCCAACTGCCCAGCGTTTTTAAAACATATCGGATTCAGTCTGTGTTCAAACATAATTTCAGCTGACTGGCACACAGGAAGGGTAAAACGAACAAACTTGGTGAAATATCACAAAAGAACTGTTGTTGTTTTTTACCTAAACAATTAATATTCCTATAATTACAATTTGACTGGTCATCAGTTACTTGAATGCTTTGTCATCCATCACTGGGGCTTCTGACAGCTGTCACTCAGCTGTCAAGCTGTCATCTGCGGCTCAGTCAAAGAATCGTCAGCTGTGCAGAGGATTGTGGGTCAGAACAGCCAGAAAAGCATGCTGGCTTGCACATTGCAAAACTGGACTGGATGTAGTAGAACATCCTGGTATACTGGCACACTGCATTTGACATACTATATGTGGGAACATACTAAATGGTAGAATAGGTATTGGAGCGCACAGTGTCTGTGTGTTTGCTGGGCGTGGCCCTCTGGTCCCTTCCTCCTGGCAATCCTTCTGAGTGTCAGCAGCTGCTGAACCTGCACACCTGAACCTTATCTACAATCAAGTCACTGCAGAATAAAACCCCAGCTCAGACATCCAGACTCTGCCAGATTGTTCAGTCTCTTCTGCAGTGCAGGCATCAAGGCCAACTTCTAGTTTTTGGACTTATTTTTATACTTTTTGGACATCAATTCACACTTTGTTCTGTGTCTCAGATTCACCACCCCAGCCTAAATCATAACCCACCACGTCCAGCCTTGTTCTCATCTCCTGCCTCGGGATTTAGACTGCTTTGCCTCCAGCTAATCTGCCTGCTCTGCTTTGCCATTCCTTGCCCACCTCAGCCATCATTTTATACCAGCCTTCAACTCCACATATTCAAACTACAATAAACTGCCTCAAACGGTTTGCATTTGGGTCCTAAGTTGAACTTCCACAACATATAAAGTTGTCATGAACAAGGAAATTAGTTATAGAGACCGAAACCAATTTTTGCACCAGACTGTAAATGTGTTTATTTCAGCTGTCAATTGGCTATCTTGACATGGGGGTCTCTGGGGGATGACTCTGTTTTGGATCCAGCCTCAGGTGGCCATTAGAGGAACTGCAGTTTTTGGCACTTCCACGTTGGCTTCATTTTTCAGCCCCTGAAGTTGCCGCTTGGTTCCAATCCATCCAGGGAAAATATTATACAGTATGAGTGAAAACTGATGGCGTTAGAAGAAAAGTCAGAGGATCACCAAAGTCATTAGGATTCATCCTCTGGGAACTATGAACGCCTGTATGAAATTTCATGGCAATCCATTCAATAGTAGATGAGATAATTTAGTCTGACTCAAAGTGGTGGACAGACAGGCAGGCATTGGGATCCATAGAGACGGGCCGATAGCATGGCTGAAATAAAAAATAATTGACTGGGGGTTATTATTCCCCTCATTTAATTTACCAAAACTTTATCTGATTCTAACTGATTGGATTAAACTGAATACAATGAAAAGCTCCCCAAAGAGAGAAATAAGCATCAACGTCAGCGAGTACTGGAAAGAAAAGTAGGATATAAATAGAGCAAACAAGGTATAACAGAAAACAACCAACGACCTCAATAAAACAGATATACAAATAAAACTGTGGAGAGGAGAAACTGATTTCAGCATTTGCAGGATGTGCATAACATCAGCAGCATAATTTGAGATGAAAGGAAAATAATAAAATTGTGCGAAAAAGATACTTTTACATGTGCAACACATGATGAATGCTGATTACGATTACATCAAAGAGGCAGAGATTTTACAGGGAGTCTGTAAAACTGCTTGTTGATAGTAAATTGGTTGTATTGTGGTTTGGGATCTTTACTACTCAGCCTGGATTCTGCCATCTGACGGCTCCGCCTGTTAACTGCTTGACAGAGGAAGGAAATGTCTCCACCAAGATGACCATCTCTGTCTGTGGTTTACTGTGACAGCCAGTCAAAACTCCTCCTGAGAGAGACTATTATTCTCGGGCTCATAGCTACGAAAATAAAAAAGGCTCTGGCTACCAACTAACAATGGACGTCTGAAACATACGTCATTTTAAGTGTTAGAAATCTTAAAATCACATTTATTGTCATTTCTCTCTTTTTTTTAAGAAATCAAAGAGGAGCTGCACATTTGATTTTGGGCATTTGGCAAAATGAACATCTTCGTCATCTCCTCACTGCTGGGTGAGTATCACAGATTAAACCTGACTGACACCTGCCTCTTTTTAAACCAGTGAATAGCTGCATTCAGACTGGCCTTTACTGGGAAGACTCAGTCAGAACCCACTTTAATGCCAAACATTGATTGACATGATTTGGTGCAGAGACACGACAAATGAAATATAGAATGGAAAAAAATTCAGTGTCAGATGTTGTAGATGAATGTAAGAGATGTCACATTTCCTCTTTTAACCTCAGCCATGTTTTTCTTTTGTCCCAGGAGTGATTATTTTATGACCTTGACTAAGCATTTGGGAACTAATATTAAGATTTGCCCCTTTATAGCGATATTTGGAGTCTCTGTCGATTCCTCCCAGTTTAATTCTTCACAGTCAGACATATTAGCCTTGACCTCTCTTTTGGCGAGACAGTGTATTTTACCTCTATGCACCATTTATTTCCCAGTGGCTTAGAGATGTTATGTCTTCTCTTAAGTGAAAAAGGTGAGAGTTTCAGTGAATGGCAGCTCTGCTATTTTCAGCTTTTACAGATTACTTCAAGTTCCTTACAAACATTTGCCACCTAATCATCTACCCCATCTTTTTTGTTAATCTATTTTATATTTCTTCATTCGATTTGCACCTTTACATCCCTGTTCATCATCATGTGTATGTGTATGTATTCAGTGTTGAGGTGTAATTAGTAATTAAATGACAAATGTCGCAGTAACCGACAACAGATCTGCAATTAAATTACAGTTACGAATCAGAATATTGGTGATAACAAAAGGGGTTTAAATTTGATCACATACTTTCAGTAAAAGTTTATTTGTAGAGTAAAACATTCATTGTTGCTTTATATATTTTTACAGAAGTGGATTGCATTCACTAAATAAAAAAACACGTAATTACGAGATAGGGATCTCAGGAATTCAGTTCAGCTTCAGTGACCAGTTTAAAACATTTGTTAGAAAAATAATACAAAAGTAATAAAGTGTAATAAGTTACATTACTTTGATGAAGTAATTAAAATAGTTTAATTATGGATTACATTTTCAACAGGTAACTAGTAATCTGTATTCTATTACATTTTATTTCAACAGTAAATATATTTCAAATCCTCATACACACCGCAGTTAGTGATATTTTTATTTTCTATCCAGAGACATGTTTTGTTGTTCTTGTTGTCAGGTGGGTGGGGTCCCACTTTGAGGCCCCTGAGGATATTTATTTCACAACAAACAAAAATGGGAAACACTTGTAATTTTAAAGGACACACACCACATTTTTTAAGAATTCCAGTGTTATTTCCCAGGATAGCTGCCAACTCATCCAGCCACAGGGTCCAGATTTCTCCTTAGTCATTAGTTCAAGGTCCGCACAGTTTGATATATTCAGCATCATACTTGTGTGGTTTTTTTTTACAAACTTAACATGTTCGTGAGTCACCTGCGGTCCATTCAGAATGGACCTGCAACCCATTTTTGGGCCACAACCAACCAGTTGGGAACCACTGGTCTAGCAAAGCTCAGTCAACATTTGAGAACACAAGCTACTCTCTCTCTGAGCCAGAAACCAGAGAAGCAAGTAACAAACTGTGTCATCAAGTATAAAGTCTGCAGCTGCTCCACGGACAATGACTGGGGCGCGTTTTCTTGTTTTACGCCCAAATGAGCTTTATTTTGTTGTAGTGTTCTCAGCTCTGAAGTAGAAAATGTTCCCATATACTCAGATCGTCCCTCTGTGTGCTCTCATACACCTTTCCGCCAACATGCAACATGTTCTGGTTCCTGCACCTGATTTTGAGCCATTCAGAGCATTTGCAGATCAGAAAGAGAGGACGGAGAAGTCAAGTAAGAAATCCTAAAACGAAAAACAGCACACGGTGGTCTCATTAATCAGTTAGTTCATGCTTATTTTTGAGGGGGTCAAAACAAATATCTGTAATAACAGAACAAAAGTTTGCAGGTAATTAATGTAACCTGACGCTTTGCTACTTCTGTTGTGCATTGTGCAACACCTTCTGTTGATGTCTCATCTCTCTCATGTCTTGATTACAATGGTTCTAATTCAAAACTGGTGGGAACATGGGCTGGTTCGCTGGGTAGCACCAAGGTTCCAATAATCCTGAACAGAATTGATTCAAGAAACAGAGCTAATTTGGTGCGAAAGGGATGTCAGTGTCATCTACAACATCTTTCTATGTTCATTGTATATGGAACAGCTCCAGATTTTATACCCTATGACATCACAATTTCAGGTTTAGCACTGTAGTTTTACAATCTGAGAGAGTGTTGGTCATGTTTGCTAATATTTTTAGCAGAATAATATATATGAATTTTGAAAGATTTCATAACTCCCCTTTGACCGTCTGTATTTTTTTTGTATTTACAATAAAAAGTTTATAAAAAAAACCCAATTCAAATAAACATAAATATGCTATTTAAAAATATGTGGAATGCAACTGTTTAAAAAGAGAGTGCTATAGCCAAGAATGTGCAAAAATATATTCAGAGAGATGTGCAAACGTTGCACAAGAATAAAAAAATCTTTGTGTTTCCATAAAATAAAAATCTTCTACTGTTGGACGAAACAGAAGGAAGCGTCTGCAGACAGCTGTCAGAGCAGTGCTGACGTAGAGCCAGAGCTATAATCTCTTATTTGATGCAGATATCAGTATATCAGTAGGTTATGCAGGGTTATAAATTTTACAGGGCTGTTAGCCTGCAGCTGGGACTTTCAGACAGTGCTTAATTAAAATGATGTGCACCAGCCAGAATCTGAATGGGGCTAATGAAAATGATTTGGACAGGGCCGCAAAATCGTTGTGTTGGCTATTCCATCCTTCAGCCATGAGTTATGTTCTGTGTGACCATCGTAGGTATTTTACTCTGTGTGTGTGTGTGTGTGTGTGTGTGTGTGTGTGTGTGTGTGTGTGTGTGAGTGTGTGTGGTACGGGTGTCTTAACAGGAAAGTACAGCAAATGTGTGTACATTTCCTTCTGTTCCCATGGGGATGAATACCGTCTAAACAGTCTCATTAAGGAATGGGAAGCCCAGTGTGGCAGCGCTGTGACTGTGTGTGTGTGTGCGTGTTATGTGAGGAATGTGCCTCGGATGGCTTGTGTCTTCATAGCAACGTCTCTGCAGAATTACAGATTGTTGTTGTGTCTTACAGACACAAGTTTGCTGGTGTTAGATGTATTAAATCCGCCTGTAGAGATGAACTTCTTTTAAATTTTACTTATATGGTCTTGGTTATATAAACCGCAGTGGACCATAACTGCCTATCTGATGTGACACCAAGAGGGAACAAACCATCTGAGCCGCCTGTGGCGTTCGTGTTAATGCGTTTTGCTCCTGATTGGCAGAGCAGACTGCAGACTAAACATACTGTACCCAAAATGCCACCGCTGTGGCAGGAACAAGCTGTGGTAGTATATGAGGACATAAGGAGATGTGTGTGTGTGTGTGTGTGTGTGTTTTAAATGTGCTTGTGTGGAATAATGTCTCTGTATTTCAGGTGTAGCTGCATTTGTTCTCCAAGTTGCTGCATCTAAAGGTACTGTAAAAGACAATTATCACATACAGAAAGAGTGTGCACCAGTCTTACACACACACACACACACACACAGCAGTATATGTGGCATGAAAAAGAAAAGACCGTAATGGAGTTTCTGTCTCCCTGCAGAGACTCTGAAGGTTAGTGTATCTGTGTGGCCTCCGGGGTCAAACATCTACCTCGGTGAGTGCGTGGTGTTGCAGTGCTCAGTGGAGTCAAACTCCAGTTTTGTGTGGAGCTACCATTGGTTAAAACACAACCCACACACTGCTGCTGCTCCTGATCCGACCCTGAACCCCAGGCACCTGGTCTCAGGTGACAGGTACTCCATCACTGCAGTAACAAGGGAGGACGCTGGCAGCTACTGGTGCCAAGTCGAGCAGTGGGAGAGCAACACCACCTCTGAGGTGCTCCTCAGCCAGCCAGCCACACTCAGTGTGTCAGGTGAGCAACAGCTACAACCTCTGCAATGAGGCGTCAGGTTTCTTCTACCTGCACACAACCACACACAAGGGTGGAGACATTGTTTAGTCCAGGACTCACTGGCCACGTTATTAGGTACACCTGTTCAACTACTTGTTAACGCAACTAGCTAATCAGCCAATCACATGTCAGCAACTCAGTGCATTTAGCCATGTAGACATGGTGAAGACGACCTGCTGAAGTTCAAACTGAGCATCAGAATGGGGATGAAAGGTGATTTAAGTTACTTTGAACGTGGCATGGTTGTTGGTGCCAGACGGGCTGGTCTGAGTATTTACTGGGATTTTCAGCACAACCATCTCTAGGGTTTACAGAGGATGGTCCCAAAAAGAGAAAATATCCAGTGAGCCAAAATGCCTTGTTGATGCCAGAGGTCAGAGGAGAATGGCCAGACTGGTTCAAGATGATAGAAAGGCAACAGGAAGTCAAATAAGCACTGGTTCCAACCAAGGTGTGCAGAAGAGCATCTCTGAAGCAACAACACCTTGTCCAACCTTGAAGCAGATGGGCTACAGCAGCAGAAGACCACACCAGGTGCCACTCCTGTCAGCTAACAACAGGAAACTGAGGCTACAATTCACACGGGTTTTCTCACCAAAACTGGACAATAGAAGATTGGAAAAACCACATTCAGATGGAAGCATGGATCAATCCTGCCTTGTATCAACGCTTCAGGCTGCTGCTGCTGCTGGTGTAATGGTGTGGGGGAGATTTTCTTAGTACCAACTGAGCATGGTTTAAACACCACAGCCTACCTGAGTATTGTTGCTGAGCGTGTCCATCCCTTTATGACCACAGTGTACCCATCTTCTGATGGCTACTTCCAGCAGGATAACGCACCATGTCACAAAGCTCACATCATCTCAAACATGACAATGAGTTCACTGTACTCCAATGGCCTCCACAGTCACCAGATCTCAGTCCAGTAGAGCACCTCTGGGGGCGTTAGATCCTTTGTAGATGTATTGATCATGGTCCTGTGTGGCCTGTTAGTCTGCAGCCAGATATACAGAACTGTTAGTGCATTTAGGGTAATCAGACACACAGGTAAAACTTTCTCTTCTTCTCCTCCCTCTGTCCATCTCTGTCCTTCAGAGCTTCCTCCTTCCTCACTCCTGACTCTGACCCCCAGCACCAGACTGATCTTCAGAAGGGAGCGTTTCACTGTGCAGTGCCCTGTATCTCAGAGTAACTCCTCACGCTGGATGCTAAGGAGGTTCCCGCCAGGCCATGGAGTGAGGAACAGAGTCCTCTACACTGACTGGTGTTCACTACTAGGAGGTGCTGTCAGTGCAGATACGTGTGTGTTCACTGCCGCCAGCGGGAACAGTGGACTGTACTGGTGCGAGGGAGCCGAGGGCCGCAGCAATGCAGTCAACATCACAGTAAGCTGTGAGTCTTGTGTAACGGTGATGTTAAAGCAGCTACAAGGAGTTTTAACTGGTTATGAAACAGTCTCAGTTTGATACGGATGCCTAAATATGACCTACATAAGCAAACCAGACCATAATCAAGATGATTTGCTATTTCAATGTAGTTATTTTTAATGCTTGTCCTCGGATTAGATTCCTTGTCAAATCATAACGATTTACAGCACGCAGAATTGAGGATGGATGTTTACACTTTCCCAGGTGAAGTTTGGAAGTCAGCAGTTTGTTAGTGAGTTACAAAGAAGCAGGAGGAGGTTTGTCTTAAGAGAACTGAAACTGTTTTTGATGTTATATTTTGTGGTTATGGCTTATAATTGGACAGGATCAAGAGAAAAATAAATTGACTGAATAACAAAAAAGTGAGTCAACCCTGGTTGGTCACTCATGCTGCGTACTTCTGTACTTACACTTAATATTTTGAGTGCATAAGTGCGTTCACACTGAGAAGTATGGAAAAATGCAGTGCACTATGAGTACCCACATGGTGCACTCAAAACAGTCAAGAAGTTGAGTGTGGAACTATGGACACTTCTCGCCCTCAATGATCACCATCTTGGCTGCGTAGCAGAAGGGGAGGGACCACTTTTCAAACTGGAAATGGTGGCCGAGGACTGTGAGACCGCAAACGTCACTGCATTGTACAAACACGTGTTTTTTGCACCACTATACTGTTGTCGGGTATAAGCCAGCAGTATGTTTATTGGGTTAATTTAGCAGTCTGTAATGATTTGGTACTGCAAACGATAGCGCGAATGCTAATGCTAATGTGCTAACTAGCTAAGTTGCGGCCTTCATTTCCGTGTTTGGTTTGAGACAACACTACTCTGTCTAAATTTGCACACAACGCCAATGAGTACATAGTGCACATAGTATACTATATAGAAGTGTACTAACAGAAGTATGTGATTTGAGACACACCATCAGTGTCACATTACAGTTATTATTCTTGCATAGCCACAATTGCCTCATCGATACACATCCTGCAAACAGTTGCATCTTTCTTTCACTCGCTTTCAAAACAAATGCACCCAGGGCCGGAAACACTACCACTTTTGTCCACAGGGGCCGCCAAAATGAACACAAATTAAAACTATCTTGTAATTGCTCTAAAGACACTGAACAACGGAAAGAAATCACAAAAGGAAGCAAAACGCCAGTGGTTTAAATGTGTTGTGTGAGTGTCTCTGTTTAAAACAAACCCAATAATAAGGATTGAGGAGTTATAGTGAAGCTGTTAACCATGCCTTCTGTCTTTGTCCCACAGATGGTACCATCATCTTGAAGACTCCTGCCTCCCCTGTACTCGAGGGCGATACAGTGATCTTGTATTGTCAGTACTCGACAGGCAATCACAGTAAAATAACTTTCTTTAAAAACGGAGCAGAAATCGTCTCTTACAGTTCCTCCAGCTCAGACAGAGTGAAGAGGATGACTATTGAGAATGTGACGCGGGAAGATGAAGGCTTGTACAAGTGTGCATCCAAGGACAGAACGATGGAGAGTCCAGAGAGCTGGTTATCAGTGAGGCCTGATCGAGGTCAGCCATATGGATTTATTGCATTTGATGATAATATGTATTATGAGTCAGAGTGGAACAGTAAATGATGACAATTGTTGTCTTTTAGGCAACTTCACATCTACAGATGGGACAGCAGACTCTACCAGTGGTAATATTATTTCATGTTTGCTAAACATTTATTCACTAGCTTTGGATGATAACTATTGCTAGCATCTGCAAAGCCTTTAATGGGTTTTTTTTGTAAATGTATTGTTTTTGCACGTTACATGAACTGAGTTATTTTATTCAAGTTTCACAATTTCTTTTTGGCGCCCGCTGCTGCCACACATTTTAATGTTTTTAAATTTATTGAAGGTGTTTGATTATAATAATTCAGGAAAAATAGTGTCTTTCTGCTGGCTCTTCAGTGCCATCACATTACTGAAGTTTTCAGATGGGTGTAATTAAGAAAACAATTGTAAAATGATAGTGTTTCTCTACAGAACTTTTAGTGCCATCACTTTATTGAACGTGTTTAATCTTAATTATTTGAGAAATATCTGTAAAATAACAGTGTTTCTCTGCAAAACCTTTAATGAAATCCATCCACCCATTTTCAACCGCTTATCTGAGGCTGGGTCGCGGGGCAGCAGGCTGAGCAAAGTATTCCAGACGTCATTCTCCCCAGCAACACTTTCCAGCTCCTCGTGGGGGACCCCAAGGTGTTCCCAGGCCAGACGAGATATGTAATCCCTCCAGTGTGTTCTGGGTCTGCCCCGGGGCCTCCCACCAGTGGGACGTGCCTGGAACACCTCTAACAGGAGGCACCTCCAATGGGGGGTATCCTGATCAGATGCCCAAACCACCTCAACTGACCTCTTTCGACGTGAAGGAACATCCTATCTACTCCGAGCTCCCTCCAGATGTCTGAGCTCCTCCCCCTATCTCTAAGGCTGAGCCCAGCAACCCCAGGGAGGAAACTCATTTTGGCCGCTTGTATCCGGGATCTCATTCTTTCAGTTTCTATCCAGAGCTCGTGACCATAGGTGAGGGTTGGGACGTAGATGGGCCAGTAAATCAAAAGCTTTGCCTTCCGGCTCAGCTCTCTCTTCACCACAACAGTCCAGCACAGTGCTCACATTGCTGCAGATGCTGCGCCGAACTGCCAATCCATCTCACGCTCCATTCTACCCTCACTCATGAACAAGACCCTGAGATACTTGAGCTCCCTTGCTTGGGGCAGTAACTCTCTCCCAACTTTGAATGAAAATGTTAATTTATTGTTTTTGTACAAATGAGCCAATTAATTGTTTTTGTACTTTATCTGAACTAGTATAATTTAATTTTATTCAATGATTTTTGTTTGGCAGTTGCTGCTGCTAGTCACTGTTCTTAAATGTTTTTTTAACAGCAGTGCTAACACAAAGGCTATACTTTCTGGTAAGTAATTCTTTAAGGGTTTGTTCTCTTCATCAGGCTCCAGGTTATGGATCATTGTCTCATGTGGAATTTTACTTCTGCTCCTCATTCCCGTACCTGTATGGCTGGTTCATCGCTACAGGTCAGTCATGGTATGGATAAAATCTTCTGCCCAATTTACCTCTCACTTTCTAAATATGCATGTCATTAGACTGATTATATCCCAACATAAATCACAACTCAAACAGACGATTGAGCAGGTGCTTCACAGATTATTGTATTTGTATGCAGGTACAAGACATTGTGTACCCGCAGCTGTTGGCCATTTTCTAAAGAGGAGCTACCAGTCGTGGCGCTCCCTGCGACCAAGCAGGATGCGACAGAGGTGCAGTGGGACCTGTCCTGGATGGAGATGAAAAATCTGTTGGATAAACAGTTATATCCTGGCACATAAAGGATCACGCTCACCTGAAGCACATAGGAAATACCAGATGGAGTGAAACCTGTGAGGTAGTTCAAGACAGGCCTGGAATTTCGTCATTTTAGGGGCAATTGTGTTGTCAATTTTTTGAGGGCACAAAGGCCAAAAGCCAGGGCAGCAAGGCCATACAGTAAAACAATGATTTTAAGTCCACGTTCATAATGAATTTAAAGGGACAATAAGCGAAATCGTTCACCACTAGGTTCGCTGTTGTGCACTGCCTGTAGAGAAAAACAAAGTGTGGCATGAGCCACTCCTCCCTCTGCCTCTGCCGAGTGCCGCAGCACCTCCACGGACTATCACATCCAGACGGTCCTGGTGTTTCTTCCGCAGGCTCCGCTTCACTCAGCTGCCCGATATACCTGCTGCTTCTTCCCACATTAACCTGAATAACAAACCAGGGCTTGGTGCTCCGGCTGGATCCATACGGAGGCTAACTGGGTGTGTTAGTAGCTGAGTGAAGTGGAGTCTGAGGAGGAAGCACTGGTTAGCTCCCGCTTTCACTGTAGGCAGATTCACTCAGCACAGGGGCGAGGAAATAAAACCTAAACAGCCAACTTAGTTTAGCAGTTAGCAATGTCTTTCACTCACTCTCGTTCTCTGCTGTGTTTAGCTATTTCCCTGCTTTCCTGTTAGCATTAGCTCTGGTGTGGGGACATTAGCCTTAGCACTAGTCGGCTGTTATGCTAACGTTCCAACTCTTCACCGTGAGCCCATGAGCCTGGCGGGCTTCCGGCTCGCGGAGAAGAGAGGAATGTTAGCTTTAGCTCCCACAGTTAGCAATAGAGCTACTACGGCTACTGGAGTAGCTTGCAGCTATGGAGCGCTTCTACCAGCTCTTCTAGTCACTGAGCCTCGCCTCCATCTCAGCAAATATATTACATTTATTACAGGTACCATCATCATTGAAGTAGGCAGGAGAATAGCTAAACACAGCTGCCAGACTGCCCGCCGGGCTACATTTTACAATGCTAATTGCAAATTAGCTGGGCTGCCAGGCTACACACCTAACACAACTGAAACGCCGGGGGATTCACATGAACGTACATGAACGCGCAGCCGGACCGGCTTGTAAACAATGGGCTGGAGATCAACATAGAGAGAGGCTGTGTGAGGTCATGCTATACTCCAGATGAAATTACACCTCTAGTTCTTCACATAGCATTTTTTTTAATTCCTTTAATCTAGAAATGATGAATTTCGCTTATTGCCCCTTTAATTTAAGGACTAAGGATGTATAACTATCTGTGAAATGAATAAATAAAACAAGCTCAAGTAACAATAATGAGTATAATAAGTAATAATGTGATTTATTTAATAGCACTAATAAACCCAATGTGTTTTAAATATAGAACAACCAGGTTAATGTATTTATAAGCAAACAATCTTAAATATTAGGCCTAAATATTTTTTGAGTGTACATGATACACTGATTCACTGAACAAGA
The DNA here is from genome assembly GCF_011397635.1 of Epinephelus fuscoguttatus. NCBI lineage: Eukaryota > Metazoa > Chordata > Actinopteri > Perciformes > Serranidae > Epinephelus > Epinephelus fuscoguttatus. The sequence continues at coordinate 41,212,356 of NC_064761.1, forward strand.
CTGGCTTACAATTATTTTTGATGTGTTGTTAGACAGCTAACAAACAAACAAACAAACTACAGCAGGGCTATTCAATTACTATTTCAACTGGGCCGCATTTCAAAACCAGATAATGTCGATGGGCCACATTTTTAGCAGCGAGCAACCGATCCACTTTTTTTTTTTTTTGCATGCATATATATATACAGGCATGGCCCTCCTCAACATGATGCAGAAACAGACTAAAAAGAGCTATCACTGCACAGAAGCATAATAAGTGACATTAACAGTATCTAATAACACACTATCTCTCTACCAGCATCTCCCTCTCTCCTCTCCTCCACACATGCACACACACATGCACATACCTCACCTCCTGATGCTTTCCTTATAGGTCACTTACACAGGATATAGTTTTATCCAGCCCATGGCAGCAACAGTCATGTTTACAACAACAAAGTCACTATTTAAAACCCAATAATATCTCACTGGAATATAAATATTCCTCCTGACATCACAATACAGAGTGAAGAAAGCCACGTTATCTCAGCATGAAGACAGACATCAGTATCAGTCATTCATCCTGCTCTCTGTCCCTCCTCTACTGAGGACACTCACTGTCTGCAGGTCGCTGCCTCAGGTGCATCTTCAGATAAAGTGTTAGCCTACATACAGACAGCTTTCATTTAGTTTGTCTTTAACAGAGTGCTGTTAGCACCGCGAGCGCGATGTGCTTGTGACGACCGCGATCATAAATCATAATAGCGGTGAATGAGAGACTGCGGACAGAGCGGATTGAAATATGGCTTTCTACATGCTGATCACATGTATTGACAGAGTATTGGCTTGGCTGGCAGAGGTTTTATTGCACTTAGGCTACTCACAGTTACAAGCGTAGTTGTCATTAACTAGAGTAATCTTGAAGTTATATTCCCTTCATCTGCACTGTGGCCTCTCTGCTGTTGAGTTTGTGTGTCTGTGTGTGCGTGCTGTGAGGGGTGGGGTTTTTTTTCTCAATAGACGCATGTGTCAAAGCTGTGTTGACAGGAAAGAGGCAGAGGAGAAAACCGCAAAATCACCTGGGGCAGTGCGGGCGGGGCATCAAGGCCACTGTGGCCTTAGGGCAGATATTTTTTTCAAGGGCACAGGGCCAAATTGGGAGGCCATGAGAGCCATGGCCCTCGTGGCCCTTGTGAAATTCCTGCCCTGGTTCAAGAACAATTTGTAGTTTTTGATGTCACACGTCAACACAGCCCAGGCTTCTTCGAGGGGTTCTGCAAGGCTCCGTTCTTGGCCCACTGCTCGTTTTTGTTTTTTTTAAAAATTTATTTATGTCAGTGGTCTGTCTGTGGTTTGTAAAGATCACTCTGTTTGCAGATGATACAAACCTTTACAAAAGCGTCACACAATTACCAATATTACAAAATGCTGACACAGAATAGGTGCAATTTTTTTAAATGGTTTCAGCTGAACAAATTTACCCTAAAAAGACAAGCTTCATTATATTTTCTGATAAAAGCAAGGCCTGAATATTCAGCATGGATAAATAATTTTAAAATCACACAAGCCACTTTTACAAGTTGATTCTTTTTAGATGAAGATCTATTGTATGTGAATGTATTACATTTTTAGATTAGCCGCCATGATATTTTCCAATATGTTTACAGTGCCAGCGTATTTGTTGTTTTCTTTTTCTTATCTTGTTTTTAATTGTAAGTTCCTCCTTTTCATGACTGTAATTATTCTTGTTTGCTTTGTTTTGTTGTCTGATGCTTATGATATACTCAGTTGAACTTTTCTCTAGCTGCTTAAGAGATGTAAAGCGACTACAAAATGACACAAAACAAAATCACAACCAAGTACAGAGACACAAAATCACAACAAAAACAAAAGGAAAATGGCTTGCAATTTGTTTGTAGTCTTTTTGTGTATCTTTCAGTCTGGGGGTCATGCTCCTATGTAGAAGGGGTCTTGTATAGGCTATGTCTTTGCCCAGGAGCCCCTTGTCTCATAACTCTCCCACAGTCACTCCCCAGTCACTGCAGTCTGTGCTGATCTTGGAGCATCCTTTTTGGGGAGTAATGAAGTCAGAGGCAAGACATCAAATATCAACTCTGCACATATTCTGCATGCACATAATAGTCTATTGAAAGACTTAAAGGAAGATGAATAATTTCTCAATCCACCGGATGCTAATTTAGGCTCTGGATTTAAATGATGCCATTTGTTACAGAGACCCATAACCATTATGTATCTGTCAGGATAATTATAACGGTATGATGCACTGCATGACTCATCTTTGAATATACTATATTTTATGTCTTTCAAATAAATTAAATTACTGTAAAATAAATACATACCATATGCAATGTATCTTTGGTTTTGATTTAATTCATTCCAAAGAGCTACCAAGCATTTTATTTTGAGTTTTTATTGCTTGGAGGGTTTGGAGGGTTTACATTGTGGTGAGCAGCAAATGTGAGACAAAAACAAATCTCATAATGCTGTAAATCCTGGATGTGTCAGTGAGCACATTTCTCTATCTGTGAGGACTTCACTAGAGGGACCATTATAATGGGCAGTATAACTCAAAAAGTACGGGCAACAAAGAACGAACACAAGATCATCCAGTGTCATCTAAATTATGCATGCACTGCAGACACAGTCACTCTGCCAAAATCATGTAGGAAAATGTCTTAAGGGTTTAAGGAGAAATTTTTGTCTCAGTTCCCAAAGATATGCTCTGGCACAGAGAGGTGACAGGACTGTGGTTAGGACAGAGATTAAAATTAATACAGCAGTCCTTCAGCGTAACAAGACATGCTGAAGGAAAATCTGCTGCCCTCTGCAAAAACATCACTAAAGAAACTTGCTCGGTTCAATCTTATGAAAAACTGACTCGCTTTAGAAATGGTAGTGTTGACGTGAGCTTGAACTCTGCTGCAAAGAAATACAGGAGCAAAGGTTACTTTGACTGGACTTGCTCTTGGCTCAGCTCTCTGTTCATTAATACAGCTATTACTTTTTCTATCTCACCTTCAAACTTGGTCCAAAAAAAGACTTTCCATAAAGATTCTGAAAGCAAAAACAAAACTGTTAGACCACATTGTTAGGCTGCCATAGAGTTATCTGGCACTTTTTGCTTTGTTGTCTCACTGTGTACAGTCAGACTGTGCGGACAGGCTAGAAACTGTGCCTGTATACTTGTCTTCTTTAAATGTTTTTTTTCCCTGAGGACTGACTTTATTCAGTGACCTCTGCAGAGCCCTCGGGCGTGTTCAGTTGATACTTTCGAGGCTGTGAAAAGAGAAGAAAAGTAAAAATAAAAAAACAATCTTGGTGAGTTAATCAAGATGAAGTCAAGTGTAGCTGCATAGTTTCACCCTCTTTGAGATGCAGTAACTCAAAGCTTCCACTTTCTTAGCTGCAATGACTCAGTTCAACATGTAGACCTGAGGCCTGTACTGTGAAGCAGGGTTTAGCAAGGTAACTTGAGGGTTAACTCTGGGTTTTCAGTACTATGAAGCTGGTTCTCTTTTTACTGGGATAAATCACCATGGTTACTGATGTTGAACAGCTAACCTGCCCCAGAGCAGTTTAACTTCAGAGTGTCGGATCACAGCCTGTCAACATCCTGACCGCTGACCAATCAGATCACTGAAAAAGGCCAGCAACAACATAACTATGTAGCAAAGGCACCCTGCAGCTCGTCACACTTTACCTGCTCTCTGAGGGAAATTGGCGAGCCATCCAATGCCACATGGACTCCTGTATCATTATCATGTAAAAACAACAAAAGGTCTCTGGTGCCCACTCAACTACCACTACACCACTGAGAGGAGTGGATGTGGAGACAAAGAAAATAAAAAAAAAAAAAACTAAAAAATCGGTGTGAAATGATGACATGAGTGTTTTAAATCAGTCGGAGCAGAGCTAGTTATGTCTTATGCTATGTTACGTCTAAGCAGTCATTGGCTGACTTGTCAAACTCTATTCCGTAAAAATGATTATTGGGTGAAGGTAAATTATAACATTCTCATGATGTGTTCAATGTAATCTTGTAAAATGTAGCTTTTGGTGAGCGGGACACCAAATGTGCTAGGGCCGCACACTGCCACTGCCTGTGAGGGACAATAGAGATACTTTAAACATTGATTACCATTGAATCATCAATTAGTCACCTTCCTTGAGGGTTGAATCTCCACCCCAACAGTTGGGTAAACACTGGCTGTGTCCGAAATCACTCCCTACTCAATAAATATTGCACTAAATAGTGTGTTCGCCATTTTGTAGTGCTGTCCGAATGTTTAGTGTAATATACCCTATATAGTGAACTCATAGTATCCCACAGTGCAGCGCGAAAAGTAGTGTACAACCGATGGTCACTAACCAAGCAATATGTACCATGATGCATTGCGGTGGTGCCAGTAGCAGACGGCAGACACCACTGCTGTATGTGATGTGAAAAACAAAATTGTCATGTTTAATTTTCCCCAGGAGGGGGCGTCATTTGACCACTGGTCTGACACTGAAAGTTTACATTGACAATTCAGAAATGATGGTTTGTGTATCTATTTTAAATATAGCCTAAATGTACAGGCCTAGCATAATCTTTTCACTTACGAGTCTACGACGTCTTGCTAGTCTAGCAAGAGCAGCAGGTCTCAGCCTTCTCTCTCTGGTAATGTGTTTTCTTCTTATTAAAATTATTTTGATAATTGTAAGAAGGAACAAAACTACGGTGCCATTTGCTGGCATTTCCACGTTTTCTTGTTTGTAAAAGGACCGAAAAGGACAGGAAAGAAATTAAGTATACCGGTTTTGGCAGTTTGTTTGGCAGTTTGTTTTTTATGGCGAGCGCAAGACATTTATGAAGGTGATAAAACAGCAGTTGGGGGTGGATTTACAGAGGAAAATCGTTATTATAAACGGAGATACAAGTACAATTAAAAAGTTATATAGAATAAAGCTTACGGTGCAGTGCGAGGAATTAATCAAAAGCCTCTAATATGATTTAATAATAGGCAACGGCAAGGAGAAAAGGTGTTCAGTCTTGATTTAAAATAACTGAAAGTGTATTTATTTTTGTATTTGTTCATGTGGGAAAATATGCTCAGTATTATGTATTTATCACACAAATGACAGTAATGACAGTAATGACGTACTTAACTATGCGACGGAGTAGTGTCCGAAAGTGTTTTAATGAGCTCACTATATAGCTAGTCCTCTATACAGGCAATTCCCTATATAGTGAGTAGTGAGTAGGGAATAGTGAATGATTTTGGACACATCCACTGAGTCATTAGAAACCTGCTAACATTGATATGCCCTCCAATGTACAAATTCAGCTTTTGTGAAATGCAAAATTTTGAATTGTTGTTGACTTTGTGACTTGGCTCTATAGTGAGATCTGAGGCTGCAGTGGTGTTGTAATTAGGTGTTTGTAGTCTTACATATACGCTCTGTATATATCTACCTATACACAAACAAAGAGGACAAAATATAATAAACTCCTTTCATTATAATACAGTTCAGTATGACACCACTACAAATGACAGCCTCTGAACATACAGTAGAACCCTAACGCTAACAGTTAAGAGCCACAACAACATAAATGTTGCGTTTGGTCATTGTGTTGGACTGCATTACGTAATACAGGTCTTTCTGTTTTGTCTCGTCACTAGCATTTTCCGTATTAGTTATTTTTTATATCACTAATCACAGCACAACTGACAAAGGAACATGATGAGTCATTCTCAGCTGATTGTGTTGATATTTTTACATGTAGCTCTTCTTTTCATTCTCCCTCAAAATAATTTGTTTTGGTTTTGGGTCATTCTAAAAATGTTTTGTTTCACCTTTGTGTTATTCTTCAGACTCCGTCTCTCAAATGAGAGGGATGAAAAAAAAACACAAAGTCAAAAATAACTGTGCCACAAAGTCCCTGAGGAACAACACAAGCACAAGTTTACCAAAGCACTCCTCTTCTGTCAGTTATCTAAAGCAGCAGGAGCACCTGCTGTGATAACCTTGTCATTATAGTTTTGGTGATTTTCTCATCATTGCTTTGTGTTCTCCTGCTCAGTGTGAGGAAATCTGCTGATGCACTTTAATAAAAGTTTCTAAACCAGTTTGATCAGAACAAAGTACATTAACATCAAGTCAAGAAAGCTGCTTCACAAAGTTATTGGAAACATGACATTTTGGTAAAACTGTCACCCTCTACTTCCTCACATCTGATTCAGAAGTTTTCCTTCAGAGCTTCACCCTGTCAGGGGTCAGACTCATCCAGGTTGGTGGGAGATGGGCTCTTCCGGCAACAACATGCTAAGAAAGGAAAGTTGTGGGTGTGGCTGAACCAGAGCAGCTCGGTCTGAGGCGAGACAGGGAGCCGTCGTGGTCGATGATCCAGGAGGGAGCACCTCCCTCTCCCACACTGAGATCCCACAGATGATTTAAACTCAGCGGATCCAAGTGTGATCCAAACTAAATGTTTTTCTCCTTGTTATTCCCATAGACTCAGCTTTCTCTGTGAAGCAGAGGAAGACCGTGGAGGAGCACATGAAGCTCTGGGGGGGAGCAGATCTGGAGATACACCATGGTGCTGCTCACCTGTGGGGATTTCCTCAGGAAGAGTGTTTAAAGCTCCAGTTGGTAACTTTTATAAAATAACTTTTTGTCATATTTGCTGAAACTTTTACTACATCTTCACAGACCTACATGAGACGGAGAATCTGTGATAAAAATCTGGTTCTTCCTCCAGCTCCTTGTGCTTCTATTGGCATTTGCTACAGAAAACAATGAATCAGAGCCAAGGCGTCTCTAACCATGTCAATCACTGCATATAAACAGCACTCAAACTAGGCAGCGCTGATCAAATATGAATCAAGATTCTGTTACTGCATTGCCACCTTCTCCAACACATTCTCACTCCAACCTCGTCACATATCGACGTTTGGTCATGGACTTTCCACATCCAGATACGACGTGTAAGGTACCACAGGTGCGTTGGTTGTTGACGTTCTGGGACACCGTGTCAAGTTCTGCCTTCTTTCAAAATACATTTCCATTTTCACAGGAAATTTACAACAATTAACAACAAACACATGTGGTTGGGTTTTGGAAAAAAGAAAAGGATTTGGCTTTATAATCTTACAGGACACAAACACTGCTCTTCTGGGTGAAAGTCAGTGTTTGATGGACACATCCATCACCACTTCCGCCTGCACCACTCAGACCTTCACTGCCTTATTTTCATTCTTGTCCCACTGCATTTCCCTCTGATGCTGCCGGATGCCGTCAAATGTAGTTTTATAACTAGGTTCGGGAACAAAGACCACGCCTCGAACACATCCCATTTCCACCCAACAGTATTTAAGCACACTTGATGCATTCTCTTTCCCTTCGACACATTTCTCACCCACCCAATCCCATCTTGCCTCTTACATCTTTTTCTCTGCTCCTTTCTGCATACAGGAACCAGCTGGGGCTCTATCCGAAGCCGAGCTCACGAAGAGACAACTCCCCCACTCAGTCTCACTCCCGGGATCCCTCCTGTGTTCCTGCCTCTGACTCAACATGTTTATCACAGTGCTCGCCAGCTACCCTTCATCCCTCATCCCTCAACCCTTCATCTCATAATCCATCATATGCAATAAATGATTCAAAATCTTTATCTTTTTGGTGTGGTCTTTGTTAGTGAAACTATAATGGCCTCATCTGTTCGACCCTCAACCCTTCATCCCTCATCCCTCAACCCTTCATCCCTCATCCCTTCATCCTTTCATCCCTCATCCCTTCATCCCTCATCCCTTCATCCCACATCCCTCAACCCTTCATCCCTCATCCCTTCATCCTACATCCCTCAACCCTTCATCCCTCATCCCTTCATCCCACATCCCTCATCCCTTCATCCTTTCGACCCTCAACCCTTCATCCCTCATCCCTCATCCATTCGACCCTCAACCCTTCATCCCATAATCCATCATATGCAATAAATGATTCAAAATCTTTATCTTGTTGGTGTGGTCTTTGTTAGTGAAACTATAATGACCTCATCAATTCGACTCTCAACCCTTCATCCCTCATCCCTCAACCCTCCACCCCTCATTCCTTCATCCCTCATCAATTCAAATCTCAAGTCTTCATCCCTCAACCCTTCATCCCTCATCCCTTCATCCTTTCGACCCTCAACCCTTCATCCCACATCCCTCAACCCTTCATCCCTCATCTGTTTGACCCTCAACCCTTCATCCCTCATCCCTTCATCCTTTCGACCCTTCATTCTTTTGACCCTCAACCCTTCATCCCTCATCTGTTTGACCCTCAACCCTTCATCCCTCATCCCTTCATCCTTTCGACCCTTCATTCTTTTGACCCTCAACCCTTCATCCCTCATCAATTTGACTCTCAACCCTTCATCCTTTATCCCTCAATCCTTCATCCCTCATCCCTTCATCCTTTCGACCCTCAACCCTTCATCCCTTCATCCCACATCCCTCAACCCTTCATCCCTCATCCCTTCATCCCATATCCCTCAACCCTTCATCCCTCATCCCTTCATCCTTTCGTCCCTCAACCCTTCATCCACATCCCTCAACCCTTCATCCCTCATCCCTTCATCCCATATCCCTCAACCCTTCATCTCTCATCCCTTCATCCTTTCGACTCTCATCCCTTCATCCCATAATCCATCATATGCAATAAATGATTCAGAATCTTTATGTTGTTGGTGTGCTCTTTGTTAGTGAAACTATAATGGCCACCGGCCACGTATCATGCCGATGTTAGAGGACAGCATTTTTTTGTCTGTGGCTGACGCCGCAAGTCACGGCCCCAAGCACTGGATTTTGACAACTTCGGAGTGAGACCTGGGTTGACTTCTCACCTCAGATGTTTTCCGAAACATATTTTAGTGTACTTTTAAACTGTAAAACAAAAATCTTTGCTCTGGTGGCAGGGCGGTGCCTGATTGTTGTTATCAACATGGCAGACGAGTCACAAACTTTCATTCTACAGGCACAACAATGGCAGTTACGACAAGGTGGATGAACAGACGTTTAACAATATTTCATCCCTAAAATGTCCAAATGTATATCAGTTACTCACAGCGAGTTACATTGAATTCATGAAGAAAACTATGTTTTTCTGGCTATGCCTCCATGGTGAACGGAGAATCCAAAAAAGCAGAAATTCTTCATGAATGTAAACACAAGGGATCGTGTTAAAAAACAGCAAAACTATATCGAAACATCCTCTTACAAACACTCACACAACTCACGCAGTGTAATCCAAGTCTCATTTATCTAGTCGTATGCTCAGTACTTTACAAACACATGCATTATCACTAAAAACTCCACGACTAATCAAACTTTGTTTCGTCTGACAGAAGAGATGGAAACCATCCCAAAACTCCAGATGATTCTCTTGGGAAAAACCTCAGAAAGGAATCATCTCGGGAATAAAAAAGCAAGAAGATGGAAAGGGAAACGGCACACTCGGTGGCCCGGTGGGGTTTTGTGGGTAAAACTGAAATAACTCTTGTTGACACACCAGGTTGGTGGAAAGGCTTCCTTGTGTTTGACACTCCTGACGCGTTCAAAGACGAAGTGATGCGCAGCATGTTTCCGTGCCTCCCTGGGCCTCGTGTTCCTGCCGGTGATAGACGCAGATGCATCCTTTAATGCCGAAAACTTATGTGCAGTGACAACACACATGGAGCTTCTTTAAGAAGACATGTGGAGACACAGCAGTGCAGTTTTCACCAGAGGAGATACACACCATAGAGGAGCACATGGGAGGGGAGAGGTCTTGTGGTTTCCAGTAGAACAATATGGAAACAGATGTCATGTTGTTGATAACAAGAATGCAGATAATGGTGTTTAAATCACAGAGCTGTACTGAGACTGCGGCTGGAAATGTTTGGGACTGTTTTGTCCTTGATGAGAAGAAATTTCTGACTGCTGAAGAGAGAAGAAGAGGAGTGGAAGAAGGAGCATTACTGAGGCAAAGTCAAGTCAAGGCCAAAAGAAAAGCCCTCAGAGGTATGGTTCAGTCATCCAGCATTAGCGTCACAAGTAAATCAGTCTGGCATTGTGAGAGCAGTTTCTTCACTCCAGGGGTGAACAGATACCAGTGGTGGGCAGAGTTAAAGAAAACACAACAATCTGATGAGGCTCATAATGTTCAGCTTTTGTTGGGACTGTCAGAGCTGATGGATGGGCATCTCTAATGCCACAGTGTGTTCGGTTAATGAGTAGCCTAATTATCCCATTTCAGTGTCAGATGTGTCATGTCTACTTGTGACCAGCAGAAAACTTGGCAGGCCAACATTATCAGCCAGTCTGAGCTAATCAGCACACACACACGTAGTCAGATCTGTGGCTCTATGGATGACCGTAGGTTGCACCTGACAGTTCAGGAGGTCTAGTTCTGATTTGGCGGTTAAATAGCGGCCACTATTACACCGACTGTGGCCAGTGACACTGTTTGGATTTCAGCATCTCTTCCTAGCGTCTTAGCTCTATGGTCTTTATTAAACAAAATTAAAATTCTGTACTCATCAACCAGACTCTCAGGAATGATCAGCCTCACGTGACGATCACTGATGTAAAAGTGTTTCTTGCTGAGAGACAGACTCCTCCCTACGTTTAATTGTATCGATAAAAAAAGTTGATGAGGGAAATCTTTCTAATAAATGAAGAATGTTTGGGGTCCTTTTGTCATTGGCAAATTAGAGAACAAATGAAATATAAAACTTGGGAGTGATACACTTGAGTTTGATCTCTGATGTGTCTTCCCTCTGGTATGAAACTCCAGTGGGTGTGTCGGTCGATAAAAGACTTCCACAAAGGCTGCACTCATGTATCCTCGCTTCCCTCTCCTCTGAAAGCCTCTCTTCTCGAATCCTCCGAGCACATTAAATGAATTGAGATGTCCTTCAAGATGGCGGGTGTCAATCGATTTCTGGGTCAAGTGGTTGAGGATGGAGGACAGAAGAGTCGAGGAGGCATACTGGGATGAATTCTTTGTCTCTGTGTTTGCTGGGCATGGCCTCCTGGTTCCCTCCTCCTGCCAATCCTCCTGAGTGTGCTGAACCTTCACACCTAAACCTCATCTACAATCAAGTCACTGCAGTATAAAACCCCGGCTCAGACATCCAGACTCTGCCGGATCGTTCAGTCTCTTCTGCATCAATTCATACTTTGTTCTGTGGCTCAGTTTCACCACGCCAGCCTCAACCATAACCCGCCACGTCCAGCCTCGTTCTCATCTTCTGCCTCCGGATTTAGACTGCTCTGCCTTTAGCCTTCAGCCCCGCTTCTTTAAACTACAATAAACTGCCTTTAACCATTCCCTGTTTCCTGGTTGTGTTTGCATTTGGGTCCTAAGTTGAGCTGCCACAGCAGACACAGTGAGCGGTGCCATGGTTGGCCACAGTGCGCCCGTCTTTACCTTCAGAATGAACTGCACGTATGGCCTTACAGTGTCCTGTTCTGTCTTTCAACTCACCATTTGCCTGAGGCCAGCATGTCGTGACACCACAGTGTGCAATGCCTTTTTCCTTTGAGGTATATTTTGAAGTCTTTTGAAAAAAACAGTGCCACTGTCAGTCACAATGCACTCTGGGATGCCGTGAGTTGCAAATGAACGTTTCAAACAATTTATTATGCTTACTGAAGTGGGCTTCCTGAGAATATCCACAGTCACCCACCTTTAATAGCAGCCAGTGAGCACTAGTAAGTGGTGTCCTGATGGGAAAGGGCCACACATGTCAAGAGTGGAGCGTGTTCGCTACCTGTCAGGGTAAGAACTGTCAGGTGGAGGAAGGGGAAGTTGCTGGCAGACTGGTCACAGTGATCGACATCCTGGCTGGCAGATGGACAAAGACGCAGTCTGAGGTCTGTCGCTTCATTTTGTCCTGGTGGTTGTTCACTTGGACCTGAAGTTTAGAGAGGCTCAGCAGGTTGACATGCAGGAACCTCTTTGAAGCCAGCGTCTGGAAACACACCATGGTTTTGTTCACACACGGAGACAAACTTGCAGATGAGCTCAGAAAACGGACACAAGCTTTTTGGGAAGATGGAAGAAATGGTAGCAGGGAAGAGCTGTTCTGCCCCGAGATGAGCGACGTCTACCTGAGAATTGTTGAAAGGTCGGGGAGGCGGCAGCTCAAACATGCGATGAAGCAGCGGCTGAGGAGGAACACAGAGGAGACAGCCGAGGTGATGACAGGCTTCAGTTAAAAACTCCTCGAGCTGCAAGCTGAGATCAGGGGAAGTGTGACAGGCACAAATCACTGAGTGAGTTTTACTCTGTGATGGGGGGGTGGTTAATTAGTTTATTCCATCATAATATCAATATTTTGTCATTTTAACTGTTTTTTATGATAAACAAGTGGGTGACATGACCAAAATCGGAGTTGAGGGTTTTGGTCAGAGGAGGAAAGATGGGAAGGAAAAAGTAGACTCAGAAATTAGGCAGGAAATTGAAAAGCTGGATGAGGACATGATAATGATATCCTCATTTTTCGGAGCAGTGTAACCTTCTTGCTCCCAGACTTTATGTGTGATTAGGTGCATCATTTCTGGCATTCACAGTAGCACTGAGCATCACAGTCCAATTGTGTTTTGTGAAAGCACAGAGTCCAGCACCATCTATCGCTCAGTCTCTGTCAGAGGGGAAAAATCCATTTGATGAAGTAGTTTGGATGTCCACAGTTTAGAGAACCAGATGACTCTCAGATACAGATCTGTGCTGCCACATGATGACTTGGACTTTGACAGAGCAGAGTATTCCAGAATGAATCGTCTCAGTGGGCTGATGTGATTAAAAAAAATGCATTTTAGCATGGCAGAGTTTTCACCAAACATCAGGGAAGTGTCATTATCATGTAACTATAATATGATACAGCCATGGATGGATTACTGAACAGGCTCACTGGGTACATGCCCCGGGGCCCAAAGTGTTGGGGCACCCCTGGCATCCACCTACAAAATGTCACAATGACTACAAAGAGACACAAACTGACTTTAAAATAGGCAAAACAAACAAAAATGAGACACAAAATGACCTAAAAATGATTAGTGTATCACAATATATTATCTTTATAATGTACCCAGTGTGTTATTTGATGCGTTCGACAGCTGTGATGGACGGAGGTGTCTGACTCTGACTGGAACTGAGACTGTTTTGCTGTTTTATTTCATTTGCCCAACAAAGTAATTTAAGGTGAAGGGCAGGCAATCCATCTTACTGGATTTGTATTCATGTGGAAGCGACAGAATTTCTCCACTGAGATGATAAAATTCAGCATATAATGTAATTCTTTTTCCTCCTCTATTTTGAAAACAAAAGATTACATCTTTGCAATTTAACGTCAGAGTGTACTTGGAATTTCCTGTTGAATTAATAAAACAAATGAGGGACGCAGTCAGGCTCAGCATGCAGTATTTATTCTCTTATTTATTTATTTATTTATTTATATTTTGAAATTAAAAATATCAGTTGAGTATGTCATGCAGCTTTTTTTTAGACGTGGCCTGCTTCTTTTACTTTTGTTGCAGCAAAGAATGTTTTAATTATCATGAATGAAACACTGTTATCATTTTGCGAATACATTTTGCATTGTGTCAGCATTGGCTTATCATACATCGTAAACTGGACAGTAAAAGATGTGATTCAGGCGGCTCTTAATTAAAAGGCTTTTTATTTGAAAAGTAATTGGAGCCTGGACACTGCAGCTGATTTTAATACTTAAACTCCTGACAGGGAATGTTGCACTGCTGTATCTGTCATCTGTCAGAAACAGGATATGCCCTACAGTTAAGCATATCAACTCTATCAACAGAAGACTTACTGTGCCCCAGAAAGCATCTGTTCATGTCACTGATTTCTTCCTCCAACAAATCATCCATTTCTAAGTTCAGGCTAAAGAACTGTTCTTCCTCTCATTTCAAGGTACATAATCAGGTACAGCATTAAAGATACAAAAAAGGTGCATTCAGAGACACCAGAATATTACATGCTCTGATCAAGTATTGGCACTTAGTGTTGTCTGTATTCCTATAGCAAAACAGAAATGTAATATAGGAAGAAAATGATGTGTAAGACAGTAGATAGTATGACATAGGTTAGTATGGTACAGTATAGTGTGCGGTATAACAAAGTATAGGGTGCATTGTAAGAAAGTAATAATAATAATGCTGAGAATGTAATGTAATCCAGTATAACAAAATATAATGTACCGCTATAATACAACATATCATCAGAATCAGAATCTGGTTTATTGCCAAGTAGATTTTAAAATAAAAAGGAATTTGATTTGGAGCTTTTGTGCATAGACAAAAAAATAAATAAATAAATAAACATGAAAAAAACAAACAGCAAAAACCAAACAAACAAACAAAAAATAAAAAATATATTTAAATATATAATATGTTCAGTGCAACTGTTTAAAATAAAAGATATAGGAAGAATTATGCAGAAATATATTTTAGGGGGAAATAATAAATAAAACAAAAATAAAAAGATATGCAATATACAATAGTAGTTGTCCAAAGATACTAAATTCTTCTAGAGAATGCAGGCAAAAATAGTAAAAAAAAACAAACAAACAAACAAAAAAAAAACTTAAATATAACAGGCAATTGTTATTATTATTATTATTATCATTATTATTGTTATCATTAGGCTATTATTATTATCTTATTGTCATTGGATGGAGAATGAAATACTAAGCAGGATTCAAAACCTCTGCCCACAAGCAAATATTATATAGTTTGCAAAGGAGAAAAACAAAAGATGTACAATGTACAATGAAAGTAGTCCAAATAAACTAAATTCTGCCAAACAATGTAGGCAATAATAAAAGAAAATGTATATAACAGGATATCAATAATACTACTACTACTAATAATAGTAGTAGTAGTAGTAGTAGTAGTATTAGTAATTATAATAATAATAATAATAATAATAATAATAATAACAATAATAATAATCTGGATTTAACACTCCACCCACGAACTAATATCACATATAAATGTCCAGGTGCTTTCAAACTGGTCAGTTGAATGTTTCTAAGCTGCAGTTTTCTGTTTTCTCCACTAGAGGGCGACAAAGCGCCGCGATCAGGACCCGACTCTCTCCGTGACGTCAGTTTCATGAGACGGAAGTGAGGAATTGTAGTCGTTAGAGATCCTGGTAGTGACATGACAAATCAAACTGCATTCTGAAAAACACACAGCAAGCCGAGTCAAAAGAACAGGTGGGTGTTTTATGAGCTAGACCACGTCGCGTTCATTGAATACTTGTAAATGTAAATATATAATGTGTCGCAGGTTGCTGTCATTCTGTTCTGGTTTGAATGAACCCAGCCCAGTGTTGTTTACTGGGGACGGAGCTAATTAGCAAGCTAACTGCAGACTCAGGGCTGTGTGTGTTCAGGGTTTAACATTAATGACGGATAAATGTATGTATGCTAACGATAAGGGAGCGGCTGAGCTCACGATTTAGACTTGTCATAACTTCCATTACATAAACGCCCTCATCTGTGTTTGTATGTTACATTAACGTTCATGTATGTGACTCATGTCTCTGTACCTAACACACAGTCTCTTCATCCTCAATGCTGTGAACGTTTACACGTCACCTGGATCATATTTAGCACATAACACTGTAGATGTTTTTATTGTATTTGTCACATTTTTATTGTCCCTACTTGGCATGAACTGGATTCTGATTTCATGCCAGCCTGTCAGCTCACTGTCTGCCATATTACTCAGGCCTGACTCTGAATATCACTTCTCATTTTCCATCACAAACAGATTTATTGGGAGGTCTCCTGAGCAAACACAAAGGATGGTAAGAGATTCATCATTTACTTACTTTGCTTTCAAATGCTGGTATATCCATTGCTTTGGTACAGTGTTAATATTGCACACGAAGCAATCAAATATTCCTAATAACCTTTTACCAGCAGAGTGAGCTGTACTGTGCTATCCATTTTTGTTGTTGTGACAGCATGGTCGAGTGAAGATTAAATCTACAGCCCAGCAGGAGGAGGAGAGAAGAAAGGAGCGCGAGAAGAAACTGAAGATATATGTGGCTGCACGAGATGCCATATTTTCTAAGGTCTTTTAGAAATACACATTTAAAGCATATTAAAACATATATTTTGATAATAACTGTATATATATAATAAGTAGTACAATTCATGCATAAAATGCAATACAAAGTGCTGAACGTTAAAGACAAAACATTCCTGAAATAAAAGATAAAGTAAGATTCAGTTCAAACTGCAGGCTGAGACAAGATAAAACAAATATCAGTTAAATTAAATTTCAGGAGTAAAGCAATGGTAAAAAGACGCACCTTAAGATGACGCTCAGCAGCCCCAAAGACCTTCAGGCAAACCGTTCCAGAGGTTAGAACTTAAAGGTAGGGAGAAGGAGTCCCTAGGTTTGAGACGGAGGATCTCAGGGGCCTAGCAGGTACAGGCATCCTGACCAAGTCAGACAGATAAGATGGGGCAAGGCCATTTAGTGATTCAAACACCGATAAAAGAATTTAAAAATTAATTCTGTGACAGACAGGTAACCAATGTAATGATTTAAGATTGGAGTAATGTTGGCTGTCTGTCTGCTGCATTCTGTACAAGCTGTATCTTACCAATGGCTTTGTTAAACACACCAGACATAGGAGTGTTACAATAGTTTAGTCGGCTAGAGACAAAAAGCATATATCAACGTATTTATATCTGCATGGGAGAGAGATGGTCGGACTCTGGCAACATTCCTCAAGTGATAAAGGGACACTTAAGTCACGTGTCTAATGTGATGTTCAAAGTTGAGGGTTTTAAGGGTTTTTACATGTTCAGTGCAAATAATTTTAGGTGGTTAGACAGTTTTGATTGCTGCTTTTGACAAGACAAGAATGACATCAAAAACAAGAATCTTGTTATTTTTTCCTTGCCTTAACACATGCAAGACACACATGCAATCAGGCTATTGATAGTCTGAGTGGGCGGAAGTTCGCTGCATAGATCAGCCTCTCATTGGGCGGAACGAGCCACCCACTGAAGTCCCGCCCTACCACCTCTGGTTGTGTAGCAGTTTTCAGCATGTCCTTTACTAACTTTTGCGGTGTTTGATCTTGCGGGGATGTAGCCATTTTTCTGCCATGGTTCACATCCTGTAGGTGATATTTTTGTGGGCGTGTTACACCAAAACCTGTTTCCCCCCGGCAATATTTTTGCAAGCGCACCGTTGCTGTGGCACCGCCCAGAACGATTGTGATTGGATGAAAGAAATACAAGCAGCCGGGGCGTTTTTTTTCTCCAATCTTAAAGTGAGAGTCGGCCCAGCCAGACCTTTCTTTTCTTGAGAAAGGTCTGGTGAGCGAGACCAGGTTATTGACAGACCTCTAGTCATTTGAATTCATGGTGATATATCGCTGCGTATCGTCTGCGTAATTATGTAAATTGGGTAACACTTTACTTGAAGGTATCTACATAAGAGTGACATGACACTTTCATAACCATGACATGACACTGTTGTGAACCTGTCATGAACATTATGTACATGTCATAAACGTTTATGACCGCTGTCATTAAGTGTCATTCGGTTTTTGTAATGTCAAGTTGACATTGTTTGGGATGTCCTTATTATGACAACTTGACATTAACCAGGATGACATTACCAGAAGATGTCTTTGTATCAATCAATCATTATGTCAACTTGTCATAAACCCAAAAAGAGGTGCATTTCTTGTTAATGTCAAGTTGTTATGACAAAGACTGGTAATGTCATCCTGGTTAATGTCAAGTTGTCATAATAAGGACATCCCAAACAAAGTCAACTTGTCATTATAAAAGCCGAATGACACTTAATGACAGCATGACATGTACATAATGTTCATGATGGTTCATGACAGTGTCATGTCACTCCTATGCAGACACCTTCAAGTAAAGTGTTACTGTAAATCTTTGTGATTTCTGATATTATTGCCGAGTGGTAGTTTATACAGAGTGAAGAGAACTGGGCCTGAAACAGAGCCCAGTGGGAAATCCCATTAAAGAAAACTAAAACTGAAAATGAATTGACCCTGTTAATAAACTAAGTATTATGGGGTTAGCTGCAGCCCGATAGAGCTTAGCATCTAACCGTGCACTATGTGGCATGTGTCTTCATTACCATGATCAAACATTTTAGTTTGGTGCATTAAGAGTTGAAAATAGTTCCCAACAAATGCACTAATTTTCCTCCTTTTGTAGGTTATAGAAAATCACTGAGTGCTTGTAAAATTGTAAATCGTATACCTTTGATCACTGTTGAAAGGTTTGTGTCTTGGGTAGGAACAAATGGGCTCAGGGCTGAGAGCCACATATTGGATAGGAAAGTTGGAAAGTATTTAGAGAAGGACAAAGAAACAAAGAATAACACCAGCCTTATTTGTCAAATGGCAGTTTATATGTGATGGTTAAAGTACAGCATTAAAACCAGATGTCTTGCTTAGTGCTTATTGGATATTTTAAGTGACTAAGCTGAACCTGTTTATCAGTTTCAGGTTTGTTTTGTCCTTGTGTCAATTTCTCATTTCTGTCTCTGGGTCTGTGTATCTGCCTCCCTCTCTTGAACCTGCATGGCAGAGGAAGGAGGGGATCTGGGATGACGAGGCTCTCCTGCTGACCCAGCAGCTCCTATCATCCAATCCTGACTTTGCAACCCTGTGGAACTACAGAAGAGAGATCCTAATGCACCTGGAGACTGTGAGGTGAGATCATTATCTGTTATCTTGTCACCTGCGTGTTGTCAGCGCAGCCCCTTTTTGAAAATCATGAGAGATATGACGGGAAAGTGATGTTTCTGTTTCTCCATGTCTGCTCCAGGGAGGAGGATGAAGTGCAAAAGATTTATGAGTCTGAGCTGGCATTTCTGGAGTCTTGCCTGAAAGTGAATCCAAAGTCCTACGGCAGCTGGCACCACCGAGGGTGGGTCTCATTCCGCTTGCCTCGACCGGACTGGGCCAGAGAGCTGAGCCTGTGCGATCGCTGCCTCAGTCTGGACGACCGCAACTGTGAGTAATGGAGCCGAAAAAGGAAGCAGCAGAAATGAAGGAGGCTGTTGAAACTTCAGTACTTTAGAAATCTGGGTCATTTTCTCACAGCACTATTTCCGTCCATGTCTTACGCCACATTCTCCCATCTCAACCAGTCCACTGCTGGGATTATCGCCGCATGGTTGTGAAGATGTCTGGTGTTCCTGTGGATCAGGAGTTGGCGTTTACTGATCGTCTTATTGGCTCCAACTTCTCCAACTACTCCAGCTGGCATTACCGTAGCACCCTGCTGCCGCTGCTCCACCCCGAGTCTCCTGAGCCCCCGTCACCGTGCCGCGAGCCTCCCCAGACCTCCCCTCCACCATCTCCGCAAACCCACTCCCATCGCGTCTGTGAAGAGCAGCTCCTCAAAGGTAAACTCAGCAAATGAAAGGACAGGTTGTGTGCAGGCAGCAATACCTGATCAAAGCAGACAGGGGGCAGTCTGAGGCTTCATGATGCCTGTAAATGCTTGTTCTATCTGCTGTGTAATTTAGCATCTAATTAAACCTTCTTTTTTGTTTTCAGAATATGAACTTGTACAGAATGCTTTCTTCACTGACCCCAATGATCAGAGTGCTTGGTTCTACTATCGTTGGTTGCTAGGCAGAGGTACGTCCATCTGTAATTCTGTCTGTGTGTACAAATGTGTTTGAAAGCACAAAGCAGTTTTCTTGTGCTTGCAAATATCTGCTGTACTCAGTCATTCATGAAACACGAGTTGCATAAAGAGTTTTCTGTCTTTTAACAGCGGAACGTGAAGAGATGATCAGCTGTGTGTATGTCAGCCGGAATGAGGAGAGAGTGGCCGTTGCTTTCTCACGGCCTGTTAATGTGAGTATCTTCAGTTACTTTCATAAAATAAAACTTTCTCATTGAGACATTTTTAAAAAATAGTTACACACATTGCTCTATACTGCGTCCACATTTTTTGGATTGCGCAATGGTTGATGCATTTCCTTTGTGCAGTAAATTGAACCTTAGTTTTCCTGGGGGATTGTACCTAGTGACAGACAGAGTTGCATAAGCCCTTTTAAACAGGAATTGTGCAAATTTGCAGGAAAGCCCAATCAGTCTTTTTTCAGCATTGGCAGTATAAAAACAAAATCGGGGAGTGCAGCAAAATGCCGCCTGCCTACTTTTGTTTTTGTTTATTTTTCGGGGCAATGGGGGGCGTGAGCAAGTAACAAAATGTGTAGCTCAGCGTGTGACGTAAACAGTGACGTGGGAGGGAAGCCGCGGCTGGTCAGTCCTTCAGCGATTCTCACATAAGTCGGCCCGTCCTTCACCGTCCCCGTCATCTGACGGTTAATGGCCTCTTTGTTTGCGAGGACAAGGAGGGCGCGCAATTCCTTGTCTCCCCAGTTGCTCGTCTTTACAGTGTCTGTCAGGTTTGTGTTTCCCTCTTGCTACTAGCTGCTCGCTAATTCCTGCTATCAGCTGTTTCCTGTTTATCCACCGCCAGTGGCTCGCACGTGCTGCGTCATCAACAGCTCCTCCCACAAGTCATCAACAGCCCCTCCCATTGCAGAAGGCCGCCTCGTTTCTGTTAAATATGTCTACCCTACGAGGCGGAAAAATTGGGCACCTCAGATCAACTCGCCAATCCAGCTCTGTGTGTCTAAAAGCTCGCAGCTTGCCTCCAAAACGGCTCAACATTTGCCGAAAATCTGGCAGTGTGAAAGGGGCTATAGTGAAAGAAAGGCTTGTAGGGAACCAGTCTAAACACTAATGGTTTTATTATTCTGTAACCATTACATTGTGCTATGAACATTTACCTCATAATGATAAATTAAAGCAATAAAGGTGTTTATTCCCACTTTAACCAACATGCAGCTCAAATCCAAAATGCAACCAAAACACATCCAGTATCAACTCTTGTACCAAAAAAATGACATGTCTCCCAACAAGAAAACGTATTAACTTTCTTACGTGTACTTGGGTTGTATAAGTTGGAAAATGACCAAAATGAGTTCAACAAAACTTAATTTTATCACAGTAACAAGAAAGACACCTCTTCACTACAACTACAGAGGCTGGATGCGTAGGAAGCGTAGCGTGAGCAGCACATTAGCAGAGCAGCAGCTTCAGGGCTCTTGGTTTTCACAGGATACACTTAGGTGCAGTGTTGAGCGTAGTTCAACCGTGTTTTGGCAGCACCCAGTCTGACAGACTGTCACTGTAGTTAAGGGTTTAAAATGGCAGAAAATAGACTTGAAACATAAAAATATGCTCTGACCCTCCTGTGCAGACAAGCTGTTGGAAATGAAATGCAACAATATGTTTCAGAAGGCTTATTTTCCTTAACATCAGTCTTCTGAGTGATGCAGTACAAAAAAATAACATGTAAACTATGTATTTACTAAACATACATGTAAATTAGGCTTGGGTGGTATCTGTTTTTTCTCTGGGGTATACAGTGTATGATGGTATTCTTGGAAAAACAACAACTGAACTGCTGATGATAGAAGTCATTGTAGCATGTGTGTCATTGTCTAGCCTGCAAGGCTGTGCTTGTAACATGTAATTAGCTGACTTAGTCAAGTCTTACTGGGTTTAAATACTTATGGCCCATAGAATAATGAATAGGTGCTCCTCTTGCTGGAGGCACTGATGACGCATGTTGCTGCAGCGGATACTGACACATTAGTTGGCTAAATAGAGATAATTAGTCGAATAAAATCATGTGGCTAATAAACTATTTTTGTAGTCGGGAGGAGTCGTCTCAAGATAAAGTTAAATGTGGCAGTACTCCCAAACAAGGTCAGAGACATTTTCTTTTTCACTAGTCCTGTAACGCTGTCCCCACCACTCGCTGTCGTCAGCTTTCTTTGCACGTTCCACCAGTAGAGACTGACCTCTGGTGGCGTGTGCTGTGCAGTACATCGCTGCAATACATTATTTCCGTATCAGTATGATTCAGTAAAGTCATACCTTCTGGTTTTTCAAACCCCCAGTATACTGTAATATCATGATACCACCCAGGCCTAATGTGAAGTAAGGTTATAGATACAGGCAACAGCAGCGCTTACTAAACTAGTGATTATTTCCTTAACAGTTAATCTGCCCATAATCTTGATTATGGTTTTGTCAGTAAAATGTCAGAAATGTGTCCTCTGTGTGATTTCTCAGAGTCCAACGTGACGCCTTCAAATGGTGTCTTTTATTGAACCAACTGTCCAAAAATCCAAAGCTCAGTCAAATTCTCACATTTAAGGAGCATGAAAGCAACATTTTGGGCTTTTTTATTTTAAAAAAAGTGACTTAAACAATTTTTCGATGATAAAAACAGTTGTCAATTCATTTTCTGTCCATAGACATATCGATTAAAAAGATAGCAGGAGCGCTGCTGGTGTCCCTCAAACCAACGGTGCTCATGGAAGAGAATGCTTCAATAAAAGAGAGAAAGACTTGTTGCCAAAAAAGGCCTAAATGATCCAGGTCCAGGCACTCAAGATGGTTTAAAAAAATATAAAAGGCCTTTATTTCAGTGGTTTAGAAACATTAAAAATACACCAACGTGTATTGACATGCGCCTTCCTCACAGTGTAGTTTTTATTCAGATGTTGCAGAATGAAGCAAATTGTTGTTTCATTTACACTGATTTTGTGTCATGTCAAGTTTTTTAAATTGAATATTAATGTGCAAAATGGACTTAAATATGCAGATCTGGTTGTGTTTGAGTGAGAAAATAATTCAAGAAATCTGAAAAATTAGGTCATTGAATTTTTTGTTTAAAGTGATGAAAAGTTCTTCACAGTTTAGTCCGTGCTGACTCTTCTGTGCAGACTGTGTGAAGAGTTAAACAAAGTGAACTCAGTATTTTGTAAGAAACTGTACTGTAGTGTCTGTATGGTACCCTGTGTTTACTCAGCGACCTCTCTTCCTGTCTCCGCCCCTCCAGGCGCAGTCTGTCGGCCTGCTACTGGTTCTCGACGGTCAGCCCCAGAGAGTGGAGTGGAGGAGCGTCCACCCGCGTTTTAAACACAGCCCTGTCTGGGTATCCTTTTTTCACAGACACGATTATCAACTGTCACTGCTGGTTGAACTGGATACCAGTTAAACATTCTGTTGTCGTCATTCTTTACGTGTCACATGCTGAAAAGATGCTGTGGTATGTGCACGAGAAAGAGAAATGGTTTTATCACAAGACGTTGATAAATCTACTGGAAAGGAATGTCATTGTTACTTTTACCACAGATGTACAGTGAGGCTTGTGTGGAAGCTTCATGTGGAGGGCAGCCAGCAAAATGTGGTAGTTTAATTCCAAAAATATTTAAAGTTGCTCGACAAATTGATTTAAGGATAATTTCCATAATGAACATGGACTAGTAGGTGTTTATATTTTGAACTCAAGGTCCATTTATTAGCCTTTTATGGAGCTTTCTGCCATATTCATGTCATATTCATTCATAATCCCATGTTAATATTTTCTTCCGTGGTGAGAGCAGATGCAGCTGTGGCCTGACACTTTACATTTGTGGTCACTCACTCAGGGGCTGCACGTATGTTCGTCACAACCTGATTATTGTGTCTTTAAATTTGTATTTTAATTCTTTTCTCTCTCAAACTAAATTTAAAAATGCTTAATGCTCACCCAGTCATGGATTGTTTTACTGATCTGTGCAAATCTAAATTAACTACCAAAAGCCAAGTTTTTTAAATTACTGTTTTTGTTATTCCATCAAGGATATGGTATTTGAGTCACGCTGCCCTGCTCTACCAGTCTGCTGTATTGTCTTGGAAATGAGCCACTGAATTACTATGCACACTCATGCTAAGAGTCTGTAGGGTTTTTTTTAGAGCTGGTTACCTTAAAACTTTTACAAAATTAAAAGCAAAGCACAAACTAAACAATGATATCCTGGCAGGGGTCGCGGGGAGGCTGGAGCCTATCCCAGCTGACACTGGGTGAGAGGCAGGGTTCACCCTGAACAGGTCACCAGACTGTCACAGGGCTGACACATAGAGACAGACAACCATTCACACTCACATTCACACCCGGAAAACCCACGCTGACACAGGGAGAACATGCAAACACTGCGTGAAAAGGCTCCCCACACTGGGTTGGAATCAGGAACCCTTCTGCTGTGATGCGACAATGCTAAGCACCGCACAACCGTACAATGGTTATAATTCATTCAGATTACCAGCATGGTAAACGGCAGAGTTGGAAAAAAGTGCTGCTACCCTACTTCTCAAGTGGTCATAAAGAAAAAAACAGTAAACTGAGACTCAAAATCCAGAAAACTCAAGCCAATTGAGTGAAAACAAAGATAGACTAATTAATAAAGGCAACTTACATGATTATAATGTCTATGACAGACACAACTCATTTCATTCTTCCCCCAAATACCAAAGGCACCAGTACACAAAGCAGACTGTGACCAGTTCAGGGACTCTTCCTTTTGACTTGTGTAGTAAATAATCTTCATTTTGTGCTTTATTAAACTTAACACTGTCTCAGATCTGTGATCTTCCTCCTGGAACAATAAGCGACATCACAAATGAACACAACCTGACTGTACACTGGACTGAAAAACACACTCACAGAGACTGTGCTCTCTACACAGGTGACACATATCGTGCATAATCACATGTTCATGTTCTACAAATGTTCGTTTTCTAAAGCAACATAATGCTGTGAACTTTTGACTCCCACAGGTCGAACTGAGAGTTGGTGCCGGGACTCTGCCACAGATCAGGAACTTTTCAGGTATGGTCTTGGCTCACTAGCAGCACACTGTGTAGGTCTTTTAAGGAGTAAGAACTGAGTGTGTTGTTTCTGTGCAGGAGTGAACTCTCAGTAGAGAAGACCTCAGTGTTACAGTCAGAGCTGCAATCATGCAACCAGCTACAAGAACTGGAGCCGCTCAATAAGTGTAAGTGCTTTTAAATGCATCACATCCACACAGCTCCTTGTTCTTTACACAACCAAATCACCCACTTTACATAATTACACAATACTGAAGTTTGCTCCTGCTGATCATGGTGTTTTATTGTAGTCATTAAAACTCTGCCTGCCTTTGCAGGGTGCTTACTGACCATTATCCTCCTGATGAGGGCGCTAGACCCACTGGGATATGAAAAGGAGACTCTTGCTCATTTCCAAACATTGAAAGTGAGTACCAACCACAGATGGTCTGTGACACTGACTAGGAAACAGATCACTGACTGAAGGTTCTCATTTTCTCCCTCAGGAAGTGGACTCTATGCGCTCTGCATATTACAGTGATCTGTGCAGCAAGTTTATGATTGAAAACACCATCCTGAAAATGGAGTACGCTGAAGTGCGCGTCTTCAGCATGTCTGACAAGGTTGGTTCGGAATCAGAAAAAAGAACTTCCATTTGCTTGAAATGAAATTACTTTCACTCTTAGCAATAGGGGTTCAAGAAAGGTCCTTCCTGGAGGGTTGATGTTCTACCCAAAACCATTTGCTTCTGAAAAAACTCTTTTAAAGAAAGGGTTCCTCATGGGTTCTTTGTAAGTTCAAGGGTCTCAACAAGAACCCTTTTCATTAAAAAAAACTTGTGGAGATAGGGTTCTTTGTAACACTAAGGGTTTGTGGTTTCCAAAAATATATGCACTTTATGAGTGTGTGAGAGTCTGAAATAACGATTTCTGAAACGCCAGAGATGTCTTTCAGTCTTTCAATGCTTTGTGCAAAGGGTCACACAATCATAGAGAGGAGCAGGCAGTCTACGGAGTGTAGCCAAAAGGTATCCTTGCTGGGACTCCTTTATAGACAAGTTAGGGAGGACACTGATAAGAATGCACTACCTCTGACTCTGCGTAGCATAGAGTCCACTGATGGTTTCAAGAGAGAACTAAAAACTTATCTTTTTAGACAGGCTTTTTACTGAAGTTGATGTTTTTGGGCCTCTGTGACTTTATCTGTTTTCTGCGCCGTTGTGTGTTTTCTGTGTTGTCTCTGTCTCTATTTTATTGCTTTTTATTCTTGCTGTAAAGCACTTTGTGATTTTATCTGTGTAAAGTGCTATAGAAATAAAATTTACTTACTTACTTACTAAGAAGGTACGAGCACCTGCAAGGACGTTAACCAGCTAGGACCGGTTCTGTGGTCAACAAGTCAACTTAGCCTTGAACAGAAAAAACAAAAAAACATACAACAACAAATCCTGTATTGTATTTGATTGTGTAAACATTTTTAAATTACATGGGAAACAGTCATGGGAGAGTTCTATCAGTGAGCAACTTACAAAAGGCATTTGTTCGAGCAAAGTGATGGGTTATACAGTTATACAGTAATTTTCCATTACAGGTTCCATTAAGAACCCCTTTCATCCAAAGAAAACATTTTTGTGAAGAAAGAATTCTTTAAGTGTTCCTTCTAAGAAGAAGGGTTTCATTAAAATCATGTTTCAGTCAAACAACCCTTTTGTGGAGATAGGGTTCTTTGAGGGTTCTTTGTAACACTAAGGGTGTCATTAAGAACAGTTCTTCAATGTTTCTTTGTAAGAATAAGGATTCCATTAAGAACCTTTTTCATCCAAAGAGCCTTTTTTTGTAAATAAAGAGTTCTTCAGTGTTTTTTGGAAAGTCCAAAGGTTCCCTCAAGAAACCTTTTCATTTAAAGATCCATTTCTGTGAACAAAGAAGTCTTCAAGAGTTCTTTGTAAGGCTAAGGGTTTCATTAAGTGCGTTTCCATTAACCCTAGACATGCACAAAACCCAAATATCCCAATAAAAAAATGGTAATGGAAACACCTACATTTCGAAAAAAACTCTCAAATATCGAAAAAAAGTTTTTACACTCTCATGAGGTGGTCTTTCAGACGTGTCAATATTTAAGTATATCGCAAAAGTGTAATGGAAACACTTTTTTCGCAAATATACATCCCCGGACATGACACTGGGGGTCACATGACCGGTTCAGGGTTCACTTATTCAAACTTATAAGGACTTTGCCTTTGGAATACCACTCACTCTCTTCATCTTCAGTTGTAGACTACTGCAACAGCAGCAGTGGCAACCGAGATGATTGTTCCAGCTCGCAAGACATTTGGAATGTCCATCTTACTTCCGCAAACAAAGTGGAGTCTCGCGGGACGAGATTTTACAAGAATTACGGCTCATACGCCAAACACCTTTTAATGGAAACACCTGCAAGTCGCAATTGTACTTTGTCGCAACTTTAGAAATATTGCATTTATTTTGCGCAAAACCGTAATGGAATTAACTATTAAGAATCATTTTCATCCAAAGAACCTTTTTTTTTTATGAAGATAAGGTTCTTCAAAGGTTCTTTGTAAGGCTAGGGGTTCCCTTAAGAACTCTTTCCATCCAAAGAACCATTTTTGTGGAAGAAAGAGTTCTTTAAGTATTGTTGCATGCATTTTAAATGGTATTTTTAAATGTAGATGTATCTAGAACCCCATGAGTCAATGATGATTTCACCTTCATTTCCTGCCATATAATACCACATGGTCTGCTGAATTTTTCTTTTTGTTTTTGGGTACCTGGTACTTGGCATTTTGTCTTCGGCTCTAATTTTGAAACAAGTTTTGGTTCCCAGCCCTACTACACCATTGAAATAGTGAAGGCTGCACAGCTGATTTAATGAGCTCTCTAACCCCTAAAAACTTTGTGAACCGTGATTGTTCTGGATTGGGCTGGACCACATCTGCCCCGGCCCTTTAGGAGCCTCATAAAGCCCAACACTGTTGGACGAGGTTCCCTAGGCCCTAGGCTAACCTCCTGAGGGAGATCTTTGGGTGATGTTGGTGGGTGGGTGGATTCTAGATGAAACCCTCGGAATAGAAAAGGATTCTCGATAAACCCCCTGGTTGGGTTCTTTTTAGCACCCTCAAAAGGTGAAAGGGTTCCAGATGGGACCCCCAGAGAGGGTTCTGGGTGGAACCATTGCGCCATAGAAGGGTTCTCTTTAGAGCTCTCCATGAGGGGTTTTGATTGATGGTTCAAGGTATCACCTTTAAGTTGGCCTCTAGGTAGAACCCTCTGAAAGGGTTTGAGGTGGAAAGGCTCTATCAGAAACCAAAAGGGTTTTCCTGTGGGTACAAGCCACAGAAACCTAGTTCTAGTTCTCTTCACTTCTAAGAGTGTGCCTGCCTGCCACACAGGGGAGCTTTGAAAAATAATATCTCCCATTTCTTTCTTACAGAACCTGACCACTTTATGCCACCTGGACCAGCTGTTATTGGTTACCCATATCAATTTGTCCTCCAATCAGCTTCAGCGGCTGCCTCCTCAGTTCGCCATGTTGCAGTGCCTGGAGGTGATAAAGCTCCAATTCAAATCCAATTATATGTCCTACACGGGCAGTGTTCCTTTTTTATTGTTTACTTCTTTCTCTGCAACATGTTTGATTTAACTTTTTCATGCTTGCAGGTCTTGGAGGCTGATAACAACGCCATAGAAAATCTGGAAGGAGTGTATCACCTTCCCAAACTGGAAGAAGTCCTCTTGAAGAATAACAGTATCCTTAAATCTATCATTCATATTCATTTATTCGTCTCCCGGAGAACATGCTGTTCTAAATCCGTGTTAATCCTGTAACATCAGTGTCATAGAGATCAATTTATATTATATCTGTACACTCCTCTCACACTGTACAAGTGACTCAAAACATGTGTGAATCAGCGCACTGCTCAACGCTGCAAAACAGCCCCGCTAAAGAGCGCGAGCAGCTGATGGTGTGTGAAGAGTGCGATGTTAAAAACGCACTACACACCCGGATGGTGTTTACAGAGTTCAGAAAATTGCAGCGATATCGAGTCTTCAGCTTCAATGCATGAATAATTTGTTTTCACCTGAAACTTTGTTTAGCGGTTGAGTAAATAAAATCAGTGCTGCAATTTCACAGAGCAAACAACATCATTAAGTAGGGAAGAGACACTTAACAACACATCATCGCTGCAGGCTCTTTCTCTTTCACGCTTCACTTCCCCCGGTACACTGGAGAAGAATTAACGTGGTGCGCAGGAAGTGACACTGAGGCCACCTTCAAGTTTTGTTTTCTTGTAAGGACAGCTGAATTACATTTTGAGTGCATACCTTCTGATGTAAATTTAGGCCTCTAGGTGTTTTATATAGAAGAATTAATTCATATCACAGTGTCACATTTGACACATGGATCTTACGTTTACACCCGTGCTTGGAAAATCTGTTCATCACTACTAATGTTACTAGAGCACACAGGAAGGCTTTTCATTAACCCAAATGCACAGAAATCTCTAAATTGGCAGATCTTCAGCCGCTGGCCTCCTGCCCCAATCTGAAGCGCCTCGATCTCCGTGGCAACCCTGTCACTCAGACGGCCAACATCGAGTCGGAGCTGGCCGAGCTGCTGCCCTCAGTCACAGACCTGCTGCTCTGATGTGACGGAGGGCAGGAATCACTGCCATCATCGTCCCGTCGTTCAATTGTCCGTCTCATTCTCTGGCGTGTTTGTTTGTGAAAGAGCAAGTGGGTGTTTTTCAAGCGTCTCGTGACTCTGTTTGTTCCACTTGTTTGGGAAACTGTCAATCACACTGTCCCTGAGGGCCCGAAGGCCTGATGCCTCAGAGCATATGTCAGAAACCTCTAACACCTTCAGCAAAATGTCTAGATTTGTGAGTGAGTGAGTGAGTGAGTGAGTGCGTAATAACCAATGTTGCATTTCATGTGTGTGTGTGTGTGTGTGTTTACGGATGTCCTTAATACAACACACCCAAATGCATGCGGAAACCCTGGTAATGAACTAAGTGACTGACGGTTTATGGATTGGCGTGCAGCAATGCTGGCTTATTGCTTAAAACGGTTGAATTTGAAAAATGAGCTTATAACTAATGATCAGAGCATCTCATAGTTCTCATACACATTTTTTTAAAAGGTTATGTAAAGCATTTAATATATGACACTATACTGTTGCACAGTAAGTCACAGATCAAGTAATAAAACAGCACACATTGTGTCACTGCCTTCCAAAAAAATTCTTGTGTGTTTTTCTTAAGCCTCCACATCGTGGACAGACGTGGTCGGAGGCATCATGTTAACAGATTGTCTGTCTGTCCGTCTGTCCTATTCTCATGAGTGTGAAATCTCAAGAATGCCTTCAAGGATGTTTTTTTTTAAATGTTGTACAAACCTTCTCTTGGACTCGACAATGAACTGATTCAGTTTTTGTGATCAAAGGTCACTGTTAGCTTGTTCGTCTCATTCTCGTATGCACAATATCTCAAGAACACCTTGAAGGAATTTCTTAATATTTTGCACAAACGTCCGCTTGAACTCAATGAGAAACTGATTAGACAGTGGTGGTCAAAGGTCAAGGTCACTGTGACCTCACATCCATCTCATTCTGTTAAAAACAATACTTCAGTGAATTTCTTCATATTTTGCACAAACATCCTCTTGGACTCAACAATGAACCAGTTTGATTTTTGTGATCAAAGGTAACTGTGACCTTGTTCGTCTCATTATCGTAAGCACAATGTCTCAAGAACACCTTGAGGGAATTTATTCACATTTAGCACAAATGTCCATTTGGACTCAACGAGAAACTGATTAGATTTTGGTGGTTAAAGGTCACTCTGACCCCACAAAACACTCAAATCACTCAAATTTATATGCTAATTATGACAAAATTTCACACAAATGTCTCAGAGAATCAAATGTTTGATGTTGTGGTCATCCTGGGAACGAATAAAACAATTAACATGAGTGAATTACAATGTAAAGATGCAATTAGAGACAAATTCCTGCCAGGTGGTGCGATGAACACGACACGATTTATGTAAAATACGCGAATTAAGCAGCAGGAATGAAGCAAGAAGTCTGATATCATGTCCTAAGCTTATTCGTGTTGAAGAAACTGAACTTAAGCGACCAATTCATGCCCCAATAGCCAATCAGCATTGAGCTCCTGTGGGCAGGTATGACGCCGAGGACATACCAGCGGACGTTCATTTATCAAATCAGTGATTGAGGCGCGTATGACGGGAGTTGTTCGTGCGTACGAAGTGAGTCAACAAAAAATATTAGCATTCAAACTCACCTTTCTGGTCATTACTCAACACTAACTCAGGAACAAAAGGGGAGACATTCGGTCGGATACTGAATTGTTGACACTAATCTTGGGCGCCCTCCTTGAAACTGTGCTGATTGTATGGATCTGTGCTGCCGGCTGTAGATGCATAAGAAGAATCTATATTTTAGAATATGTGGCTTTTTAGTAGCAGCATCCATATTTGAAGCATTGTCAGACGTCATAGCTACATATGATACTGGAAAGACGTGAACTTTAACTGCAACTTGACCGGTATGCGAAGGCATACAACTGGGATGTGGTAGTTCTGCTTTTCTTTTTTGTTGTCTAAAAAAAATATACATCTGATGATCAAGCTTTCCTGAATGCACTTTAATCCCCCCCCAACCTATTGATGAGGTGGTTAAAGGTGTGTCAGGGTTGGGTCACCAGGAGTGTCTCACCCTATTCAGTTTTCAGTTGCTGTCTTTGTTCGTTTGTTTGCCCTTTTTAAAGTGACAGATGTGACTTTGTGACATATCAAGTTGATGTTTGTTTTTCCTCTGATGTCATGGTGCTAAGGAAGCCCTTCGGCGAGCTGAGAAATGTTTTTTGGGAGTGTCAAAACAAGCCAAAACAAGTGAACTGAAACTGAATTTGAAAAATATCACACCTTTTGAACACAAAAGAAAAAACATCATTAAAATAGTTCCATCTTCAGTCAACTCCAACTAATTTAATGGAGTAGGAAATTCAGATTTGCCACCTGTAGAAAAAACAAATTAAACGACCCTATTTGAACAGCATAATGCAGGTCTAAAGTGCATGGCACAGGTGCATTTGGGACACATCCAGCTCCACTTAAACTAGTCAAACTGCTCATGATCTGTGCACAAAGTAAGGCACAAGGGGCAAAGGGGTTGTAATTAGTCCCTTAATTAATCACAGGTGTGTTTTGGGCACCACATGATTTCAACCAATCAGATTGTCATCTCCCACTCTCTTTAAAAGCCAGGTGCAGCTTACATGGCAGATTCAGCAAACAGGAGAAGCGAGCGGTAACACAGAGAGAGCAGTTGTGTCACTGCAGCATTTAAAGGACATTTAAGCACCAAAACTAAAAACTGTAGTTCTAAACTTGACAGAAGAAACAGAACTAAACTTTTAGCTCCTGAAATAAACAGCTGCAATGGAAAGTTACAATTGCATCATACTGAAACCACCAGTGACAGCTGCAATGTGCTGTATGCCAGGTGTAAAAATATGGCTCCATGAGTGTATGACCACACTAGCAGCCCTGTGAGGTTGAAGCCACTCAGGCACAGCAGTACTTTGAACTAAATGCTGACATCAGCATGCTAATATGTCCGTATATGCACTAGTGGGTGAGGAGGGAAACCTTGAACTCGACACTGAGTGAGATGGGGAGCCAGTGAAGTGACTTAAGGATAGGGGTGATGTGGTCATGTTTGCGCACCCTCATCAGGATCCTAGCAGCACTGTTCTGAATGTACTGGAGCCGCTGAAGGCTGTAGCTAGGGATCCCGATGAGGAGTGCATTACAGTAATCCAACCTGGAGGAGACAAGGGTAGGATGAGCTTTTCTGCATCTGCAAGGGTGAGCATGGGACGGAGTTTGGCGATGTTCCGAAGGTGAAAGAAAGGTGTCTTGCACAGGTGTTTGATATGAGTCTCAAAGGTGAGGTGAGGGTCCATTTTAACGCCCAGGTTAATAACGGATGTGGAGAGAGGGGTGTTTTGGCCAGAGAAAGTGATGCTGGTGATGGTGGATGACTGGACCTGGTGCGGTGTGCCAAATTGGATAACTTCTGTCTTTGAACTATTTAGCTGTAAGAAATATAGCTTCATCCATACCTCTATCTCCTCCAGGCAGGAAGTCAGTGTAGATAGTGGCAGGGGTGTAGAGGGAGTGGGTTTTGTGCAGAGATACAGCTGTGTGTCATTGGCATAGCAGTGGAAGGAGATACCATGCCTACTGATGATATGGCTGACATGTTGAAAGTGAACAGGGTGGGACCCAACACCGAACCTTGGGGGACACCACATGTGACATTATGGGTGAGACATCTTACCTTTCCGATTGCAGCATGCTCATTTCTGCAGGTGAGGTATGAAGTGAACCAGTTGTGAGCGGAGTCATGCGTAACAGCTGATACTTTCCTTGTTCACCATCTTAGTTTTCAGTTTTAGCATGTTAACATTTGTTGATTAGCACCAAACACAAAGTGTAGCTGAGGCTGATGGGAATGTAATTTGTTTAGCAGGTATTTAGTCATATGCCAAAGTGTTAAAGAAAAAAAAATCAGGAAAAGTGATCACAGTTCATCTTGAGGGGGAAACTGAAATGTGGATCAAGTCTCATGGCAACCTCATGATCGCACTAAAGCAAAGAGTCTGGGTCACCAATGTTATTACAATTCGCCCTGACAGAAAGGTCACTGTCTGTAGCATGCCTTGCATTCATACTGATGTGTAATAAATATAAATCAAAGATAAAAATATGCCAAAGAGTTCAGTGGAATAAAGGAATCTATTAAGGAAGAAGAAATAAAATGTACAGTAAATAGACTGGTCAATAAAAGAGTTTACAAGTTGGTAAAAATGCAACGACACCCTGATAGCGTCCGATGCCATTTGATGACAATCCAAAAACACACATGTTAACCTGCTGGTTAGAGGCAAAGTCAAGAGATCACCAGAGTCATTAGGCTTCATCCTCTGGACATTATGAACCTCTGCAGAAAATGTCATGGACCAACCAGCAAACACGCCAAAATTGCCATCCCTAGAGCCGCATTGGTATTGTGGCTTGAAACAGACCAATCAGTCCAAATAATCACAGTAAATTATTTTACAGGTGAACACAGTGAACTCTCTGGTAGAAGGTGACGCACCTGTCTTGCTGATTTTTCCGCTTCCGATGGCATCACAGAAATGTACCTGTGTAATACTCAACTTTACACTTGTTCACTATTCCTGTGGATTATGCAATAGAGTAAGGCTGCTTTTGTTCAGAGTTACACATGACTGAGAAACTCAGTGAAAACTGACTGAACCAGTTAGTGTGAATAACATCCAACTTATGTCATTAAAGTAGATGAAACCCACTCTATTACAGAATGCCGTGAACAAGGAATGCACCCTCCCACTCAGTGGGTGAGTAACCTGCTACGTGCAACCTGTTACTTTGATGCATGTAGATAAGACATTTTGTCTTGTCACGGCAAGAGAAAACAGGTGTTAGTGATGAAATCAGTCATGGCTGAATTCCTTGTAGTTTATTTCAGCACTGGCAGTGTGTGTGTGTGTGTGTGTTTGTGTGCGTGCTGGGTCAATGCCACGACTCTGAAACATCTGAATAGAATAAAACTGAAGCACACATACACATACAGAGTTCTGCAGGAATAAGTCCTAAAACCAGGAGATGAGTTTCACATGTTAGCACTCGTGGTCCCTCGTCTGAAAGTCAGTGGGATTTTTAAATGGTTTTAGGATCTGTGGTTAACACAAGCTCAAAAGACTTTCATGTTTTATTCTACAACATAAAATACATCATAAATATCCCTCTTGTGAACTGTGAAGTTTTTAAGTGTCTTAAAAAAGATCTTCGCTACCAAGTGGCTAAATGAGGCTACAGAACGTCATCACACCGGACACGGCTTTACAGCCTTGTTGTAGCAATGACATTAAAACCATGCGACCGTAGTGTAGTTCGGTGGTTCCCAAATGGTCCAGCCATGGCGTCCGGATTTTTCCTTAACATAAGCTGAAGGTCCACAAAGTTTAAAATATCCAGCGTCATACTTGTGTTTGTCATCAAGCCAGTTTGCTGTCTCTGTCAAGTAGTTGTCCATTAGTCACTCATTCTACAGCTGCTGGAAATTCACTTTGCTTAGAAATAAAGTGTGTTTTTTACAGACTTGATGTGTTTTTGCACTGCGACCCACCAGATGAGAACCACTGGTGTTGTTCATTTATAGCTTAAGGTTAACTTTTTACCTCTGGCGATTGCAAAACGTGGAAGTATCAAACATTTGCCACAAAGAGTATTTTCTGTGATCGCCTAAATCCAATGAAAATACACAATTGGCTTTCCGTTGAGGATGAGAGACCAGGGTGATGTTAACCTCTATTGGTCTACAAAAAACCGTCACCCCTGCCCCGCTCTTTATTCATAGAGTATTAAATTGTCCCCAGTTCTCCTTTGACAAGGCTCAACAATGCACATGATTCACATACAAAACACATTTAAAACCAATATTAAAAGGACTGTTAAAAGAGCAACTGATAAAAGCAGATTAAAGTTCAGTGTCTATTTTAGATTGTTCAGGGTGGTTATTACAGAGGGAATAAAGGATTATTTGTAGATGTTTTTTCCGGGCCAGTGGGACTCTGTAGTGTCTGCCTAATGGCGGTAACTGGAAGGAGTGGTGGAGCTGGTGAGAGCGGTGGCTTTTCTGATCACTGAGCGGGGCCTTGTGCTCTGACTTGGCACAAAATAAATGTTATTTCCAAGCACAACGGTGATACTTGAATGCATTTAATGGGAACGCGCTGAGGTTCCAAATCTGGGTTTAAATGAGGGAGAATCTTGTTCGGGTCACGGCTACACCGGATACTAGTTTTGTCAAGGCTGCGAAGGTCTCATATAGTATGCCAAAGAAATGTTTAAAACATTTCATAGTACAATAGGTCAAAAAAAATGTCATGAAAATTTATAGAGTAGCAAAAAAGTAAATCAGAGTTTCAACGCACACCAGGATACTCAGATTCGCTCTGTTCACAGCTGTGGTCAGGTGTGCGTTTAGTAAAGAATCCAACAGGTGCACTACAAAATGTCAACAATGAAGGCAATAGCAGCTATAATTCTGCTGTACAAAATTGATTTCAATATAGATATACATAAGATAATGAGATGCAATTAATGTTTGACAGAGGATGAGATCCAGACAGCATACATTTCCATTAGGACACAATAAAAGTACAAAATACATAAATATTGTCATAATAAGAGATCAAAACATAGTAGAAAAAATAGAAATAAGGTAGAAAAATTTAGAAAAGAAAAAACAATACAAAGGTTACCATACAAAATATATAATATCCATCCATCCATCCATCCATCCATCCATTTTCAACCAATTATTTGAAGCTGGGTTGAGGGGGCAGCAGACTGAACAAAGCATTCCAGATGTCCCTCTCCCCAGCCACGGTTTCCAGCTCCTCCTGGCTGACCCCGAGGTGTTCCCAGGCCAGATGAGATTTATAATCCCTCCTGGGTCTGCCCCGGGGCCTCGTACCAGTTGGACCAGCCCAGACACCTCTAATGGTGGTGGGCCCACAGGGTGGCAGCTCCATGTTATTCATTCGGGCTGAGC
Organism: Epinephelus fuscoguttatus; assembly: GCF_011397635.1. Classification (NCBI taxonomy): domain Eukaryota; kingdom Metazoa; phylum Chordata; class Actinopteri; order Perciformes; family Serranidae; genus Epinephelus; species Epinephelus fuscoguttatus. The sequence goes on from NC_064761.1 coordinate 41,248,817, forward strand.
CTGGCCACCAGATGCTCACGGAAATTCATTGTTTATTGTGGTCATCATTGTGGTCTTCTTGAACTGCTCTTAGTTTGGCCCCTCTCCTAGGACCACTTTGCTTTCGGAGACCCTACCAGGGGCTATTATCCCGGACAACACAGCTCCATGGATCACAGGGACACGCAAACCCCTCCACCACGTTGAGATGGCGATTCTTGGAGGAGAAATACATAATATATAATGACATATATACTATATACAATGTGTTTTATGACAAATAGAGTATAGTATAGTATGTGTTGGGAATAGAATGATTTTATGTGTTTTACTGTAAGTTGTGTTTCATTATATAAGTTTTAGATGTGTGAACATTGAGAATACTGAGATGATTTCAGCTGATCTGAATGTGTTTGCTTTGCAGAAGTGGAGAAGTACAGGAGATGAAGAGACATGAAGTCTGAGGAGCACATACCGCAATGCTTAGATAATTAGTTTCATACATGGTAAAAAGAATAGAAAGTGATGTACAGGTAGTAAGGTACAGCACGTGTAGGGAGTTGTGTTGTTCTCTTTTCTTTCAAAACAGGAGCCATGCCCCCACCGCCAGCGGGAAGGAGTCAGATTAACATGAGGCAGGGGCGTGGTGTGGTGAAGGAGGAAGTGGAACTGCCAATGAGAAGAGGACAACGCCTCGCGTGCGCAATGACACTCTGTTACGCTCAAATATACTGGGTCAGGGGAAGGACAGGAGGTCAGACTTCGTGAACTGACACACTTTTGTTGTTCGTCAGGGACGTGAAGTTGAGACCCAGAGCTCTGTAATTTTATTCCTTTACTGCTTAATAAACTACATTAACTGAGACCGAATATCTTCTCCTATTGCTTCATTAAAGAACACGCAGGACTGAGCTCACACATAGCACACTGGAGAGTAGGATGAGCCTCGAGTCCATCATATGTCATAAAACATGACATAAAAACGTCATAGTGTAATATGTCATAAAAATGTCATAGTAGAGGAAAGGTGTGGACCATCTGCAGAGGACATGTGTCCTTTTCAGTCGCACCAAGGGGCTAACCTCTGATCTGTCCCAGGTGGCTGGCTCTGCAGCCAGGGTTCAGGATATGCTAACATATATCGATGATGTGCTGTCTGGCAAAGTGACAGCAGATAACAGTGTGGGCCGCTTCCTGATGGAGCTGGTTAACCAGGTTCCCATTATCTCAGCTGCGGACTTTGAAAACATGCTCAATGCCAACATCAATGACCTGTTGATGGTGAGCTGCCTGGGTAGCCTCACCCCGGCACAGCTTGGGGGATTTCATTGAAGTGATTCATATTTAATTTTGAGCCATGAACAGTCATATTGTGTGAACGTGTTCCTGTGAAGCCCTCAGCCATATGCTGGCTTCATAAAACATGATCATCAAAACTTTGAAAACCCTGATTTTTGTTTTTTGTTTCAAAATGTTAGCTGTTGTGTTTCCTACCTTCTGTGTACAGATATTTACTAGCAGTCTTCTACTTTACATGTAGCTGATTGTATTTTTAACTATGACTCACCTTTATTCGTTCTCTCTCTATTGACAAAAGAAACCCACAGATTTACTGACCCCGATTCCCTGTGAGAGCTACCTTAAGAGCTGTTCTCTCTGAATGGAGTGTGATAAAGCCTACAGTTTAATGAATGAGTGAATGAATTCAGGACGAGGCATGATCATGCCACTACTATTACTGCTCATATTGCGTGTTCATTAGGTTGCTTGGCTCCCTGCCGAAATTGTTTCACTTGTTGTGTTTGGAGACACTTGACTGCTGTCTGTGCAGCACAAAGGCGTGTCTTCACTGTCTCAGCTCACAAGTATTTAACGGAGGTCTGAACTCGCAGTCTGTGAAACACAAAGACACAGTGAAGAAAGAAGATTTCTTCCTCCAGTCTGCGTTGTGTCATTTCTTCTGCCGTTGAACTGAGTGAGTTTGAACCAGCTGTTTCACACAGTCAGGCTTTTGTTTCATGACTTTATGCTGTTAACTATACTCTCATTAAAACTTTTCTCCTGAGCAGATTATTCTGGGATTTCACGCTCAAGTAATTCACTTGATTTCTCGGAAAAGGATACAGTTCCTAACAAAGTATTGATGTGTTGCCGCTTTGCTGTCATGCCAGGATTATGCAAATAATAGTCTAAAAGTTCAATGAGTGCCATTTCATGCATGATTAACAAGAGTGTGTTTTTAATGGCAATCTGTTGCCTGAGTGGATTCACATTCTTCGCTCAGAGCTGCACAAGACAGCTATGAAATGTATTATTTATTTGTTTTACATGCCGCTATCTGACTGAAAGGTATCACTCCCTCATAATAATAAGTGATATATTGACTCCCAGCAACACAGACTTGTCCAACAGCAGCCACATCTCATGTCTAATCAAGTGTAGCAAACCAGTATATGAAGGCAACATCATCAGACTGATGTGAAAGGGAGAAAACATTTCCATTACTTGGCTCAGGGTCAGATATACAGTCAGCGTTTGTGTGTGAAATTGAATCCTGCAATGCTTGAATTCTGATGTCATCAGTGAAGGTCTCTTTGTTTCCCTCGTTGTAACTCCAAATGAGCGTCCCCGAGGCCCCGAGGCAACGAGTCATGAGTGTAGCTGAAAGGATGCTTACTGGATCAGCACCTTCCTGGAGGAAAATATGCAACTTGGATGAATAGCACATGGATATGATGAACAGGTTGGCTGTATCTGCTGACATCATGGGAATGAACTTAGACCCACTGCATTGGACATGTGACCAAATATTCTCGATCTGTATGCATGATTCAGTTGCACATTTGTGCCACGGTCCAGAGGGAGAGTCAGCTCTGAGTAGTTGGAATGTAACACAGCGGATGATGAAGTGATGGGAATCTCATATCATGGCAGGTTCAGCTATCAGGCTTCCTATTACCCACAACATGTCGCTGTCACTGCTGTGCAGCTTGGTGAGCCCTCTGCCTCCTCGTCTCACTGTTAGAGTGTACAGAGCAGCACAAACATTTTACTGTATATTTTATTAACAGATAACTGAATGCAGTGAAAGTGTTTTGTTGCTCTGTGTGGGTGTGTACCTGTTTTGGATCTGAGATATACCCTGCAAGCAGACTGTAATCTCAACCATATGGAGGACAGATCACGCAGCCTTTCTCGTCTACTACCGTCCTTATATTGTTTTGGCAGCGATGGAGGTGCTGTGGTGGATTTCATTTTCACTTATAAACAGTTTGTGAGGGCCCACCCTGCGGCGAACTTTCACAACCTACTGAGTCTTCCAAGTTGTAATCACTGTGGGGATTTGCAAATGAAAATATGTTAGGAATACTAAAACAGAGCTGTGTTTAGTTGAACGTGCAGGCTGGCAGCATGGGATGGAAATGTTGGTTGATTGCTCCACTGTTTTGGTCCAGATTGACATATCTTAAAAACTATTTGATGGAATGCCTGGAAATTTTGAACAGACGTGATTCTCAGAGGATGAAACTCACTGACTTTGGTGATCAATTAATGTTATCTCTAGCAGCACCACAAGGTTCACATCTATATTTTCACATGTACAGATATTCATGTCCACCTCATGAAGAACTGAGATCACTTTGGTAGTCCTTCAACATTTCAGCTAGCCCTATCATCAGGTCAGAATTTAAAGGAACAGTGTGTAAAAGTTTCTTTATGCTTCTGCGTACACTCGACGCAACGTGCACGCAGTTGCTGTGTGCCTATCATAGTTCTGCGTCCTGTTGGTCTATGTCGCTATGCAATTCCCCGCCAAAGTGCTTGGGGGCGCGGTGTTTTTTTACATACCTACCTAGACTCGGTGACGTCTATGGTCGTTGCTCGTTCATTGTTTGTTTATCTTCCAGCTTTGCTCTAGTCACAGTGAAGATGGCGACCAAGAGAGAAAGACTGTTGCTGGAGCTGGGAATGATCGACATTGAACAACAAATGCTCAAACACTCAAATCACAATGGAGACTTTTGAAAATGGCGGTGTGGTGCTCCTGCAGCAGGAAGTGAAACCTTGAGAAATGCCGGAAATGATGTAGTTTGAAGAACCAATCATAGCTCTTCTGGTCTGCGTCAGGTCTGCATTGTCTCGACGCGTGGTTACAATTTTTTGGAGGTGCATGTCGCATCTCTGCGTTGGTTGCAGAGGGACGCAACACCTCCACAAAGCCCTCTGCGTCATAGGTGGGCAGAAGCATAAACCTTGCTTTAGGTGTAGGGGCATCTAGCAGTGAGGATTACAGATGAAGGAAAGTCTCTTCCTCTCCAAAACCATTAGACCTGCTGATTTAAGCCAATAAAAAGTGTGTGCTCACCTTTTTCTCTGATGACTTTACATCCTGATGTTCAGGATGTTTTTACCTGGAGACAAATTATCCACAGAGGTCTCTTCCTTTCCAAAACAAATGGACTCGGTGATTAGTAAAAACATTGTTTTAAGAGAGAGTTAAGAAAATATAAGACAAATTTAAGAGAATGTTGCGACATGAGGCTCACTGTGTATTCATTTAGGGATCCTTTCTACAAAAAAGGTTAAGAACCGCCCATCCAGTGCACACAGCCTGGTTATCAGGTCATGATGGATTGTTTTATGCGTATAGTCTCATTAAGCTGCTTTCAGCCTCATCTGTCAGCAGTTAATATGACGCACAACCCTGAACTGGGAGGAGGAGGAGGAGGAGGAGGAGGTGTTCCCTCACTTGCTGAAGTCCGTCTGTAATTTGCTGTATTCACTGTCTCAACTTCTTTAGAATATGAATAAGGAGTGAACTCGCCATCAGTGTCGCTATTGCTTCATCTGAGCCTGTTTGGTCACCTTATAGTCACTGTTGCCGAGTAACGTAGCTTACGTGTGTGTGTGTGGGAACATTTTTCAGTGGTTGTGGAGCATTTCTTGAAAGCTGGACCTGCCTAGAAACATCTTAGATTCAGAGTGAGCTGAGCAAAGGTGAGGCGAAGTGAGCAGAGAGAGAAAATGAGAGGGAAATAAGATGGATTTGAAACATCTGTCCCGCTTGAGTTTTCCAGAGTTCATGTGCATTTTTTACTTTGATTCTCAGAGGGATGTGACTCTAATCTTGGTTTTGATCCTTTCAAGAAATTTGTTTCATAGCACAGTTGTTAATCAGAGCACGTGCTCACCTCCACAGAAAACCTCCTGGATGCTTTCACTGACTCAATAAACCAGATTCTAATTCAGCATCAGTGAATCAGCTCCAGATATGTCCTGATGGTATCACAGAGTGAAGGCAGGCTTCCTGCTCGATGTCACAAGGGATAATTAACTGCATGTGAAGAGCTAAAATGAACAAGTCAAGATAGTTGTATGATTTACTCTCTGTTTAGGACCAATATTGGCGGATCAAATTGTGTGTTATTCTTCATGCATGAAGAAGCTTTTTATGTAATGAGACACGATCAGTTCCTTTGTTCCTATTGTGATATCATCTATTCCAGGAGGGTGGTAAAAACATAGGTTAGGGATCCCCCCCTATTGAGTCTAGCGCTGATGGAGCGAGATGGAGAAGGAGCTGAGGATCTGGATGTGAAGAGGAGTGGGCTTTTCATGAGTCATGGGCTCGAGATAAGGTGACTGGAGGTGAATGGGGTGGAGGAGGGTGCAACGATGCTGCTTAAAACGACAGCTGACAGGAGCAGAGAGAGGAACAGATTTAAAGTTTGGCAGCAGCAACATGAATAGCTGAAGGAGATTGTGGCAAAGATTGATTGGTTAACTGGGAGAGGGGACGCCCAAAGTCAGCTGAATGGTGGGAGTGAGAGGGAGAGAATTGCGAGACAGTCTTCCTGAACTTACGCTGAGCTTCATTTAGAGAAAGGTAATGGGTCGATGGTTGAATCAGGTCCCAAAAGACGCCTGCTGAATGGATGCATGGTTAAAATAGATATCTAAAACTAATAAATAAATAACTTCTATCTCAGCTGTCACTGAGCGAGAGGCAGGGTTCACCCTGGAGAGGCTGCCAGACTATCACAGGGCTGACACACACAGACAGAAACCATTCACACTCACATTCACACCTACGAGCAATTTAGAGTCACCAATTAACCTGCATGTCTTTGGACTGTGGGAGGAAGCCGGAGATAACCTACACTGATACACACATACACGCAGACTCCACACAGAATGGCAGATTCAAACCCACTTGCTGCCAAGACTAAATGAATACATGGTGAAATAGCTAAAAGTAATGAATTTAAAACAGCTAAAAGTAGAAGATAAATGGTTGAATGCATCAATAAACATTTTTAATCATATATATTTTCTGTGACCATAAATCGAGCTAAAAAATAATAATGGTGTAGGATGCCTTTGCAGTCTGTGCTCCAATTGGTGTTTGTATTTTCATCTGCACTCAGGTGATGTCATCATGCTCAGAAAATGAGAAATAATGGTGGCAGAAGTAGGGAGTATTGATCAGAAGGCGTAACGACCGGAGGGCTCCACCAACAAGACCTGCAACAGGAGAGAAATGTGAACAGCATAAAAGTGAATATAATGAATGACAGGTCAGTCTGCTGCCAGGACCAGTTCGGCTTGTGTGTGTGATCTTTGAAGACTCACAGTAAACCTTAAACATTAAACAGTAATGGATGGCCTTGTCTTTATTGGAAAAGTAACCAGTGTGGGTAAAGAGCTGATGCAACTGGCCTGAGAATGGATTTTTATCCCACATAATGGCTAAGGTACAGCTACAAATACTGAATAAATGATTAAAATTGATGACTAAAAGTTGGGTGATGTATGTGGCTGAAACTTCGAGCTTCTCTAATGCAAACTTACCGTATATGAAGGCTGCGTCCTTGCCGCAGTGGCCACAGGCTCAATTCCAACTAGGGCTGCCCCTGACTAAGAATTAGTCGACTGGTCGCCCGTGTGTTTACGATCTTGATTTAATTATTAAATTATATATTTTGGTGGTTTGAGTCAGAGCATGTGAGCGGAGCGGACCTGGAGCAGAGCGGAAGGATTTTGTGTTGAGCGAGGAGCGGCTATTTTTTTAAAGATGGAGCGAAGCCTTATCTCTCACTCCAATTTTGCTCCGGTCGCTCATGCCTCACCCAGAATGCATCTTTGCACCTGCGCACACCCACGCTATTTTCTTTCAAAACTATAGAGTAAACTGTGATTCTGGCTGCTCAGGTCTTTTAGAAGATTGATGACAATTTTGGGAGCTCTAGTTCTGCTCAGTTTTCTCAGTTTTGTCTCTCTTGGTTTAAAAATAAAACATTTTAAATCAATAACCTATGGTCTCACTGTTTTTGTCGGCTTTAAAACAAAATATTACCTTTATGTCTTAGTTGAGTTGGGTTGTGGTATTTTTTAAATGAAAAGAAATTACGTAGCATGGGGAAAGACAGAATCGAATCTACCAAGCTCATGTTTTATTTGTGAATAGAAGATTACAGGTTAGGGTAGTACGACGCAGTTTTTTTGAGCGGGGTGGTGAGCGAGTGGAGTGGGATAAAATTTACAATGGAGTGGACCGGAGCAGAGTGAAGAATGCGCAGAACCAAGCGGAGCGGACGAGCGGCGCAAAGTGACAGGTCTGCAAACGAGGAGTGGAAATTTTCACCTGGTACGCTCTGCTCACATGCTCTGGTTTGAGTTGAAGGTGTGAGAAAGAATAGTACCAGTAACATTGTTAACACTGTGCTACATTACAGAGAAATACAAACCGTACTAATGAACCTTCATTAATATAGGCCTATATTTTATCTCCAAGTGCACGTCACACACTGAGCGAGCCGCCTGTTAATGATGCTGTGGGCTAATGGGCATGTAGCTACTTCCATGTTTCACATGATACGTCATGTTTGTAGTCGACCAATGAAGATGAGTTTACATATCACCTTGGGTTCGTCCTTCACCTTCTCAAAATGATCCCACACTTTGGATTTCCTGCCCGACATGTTATTAACTAGCCTGTGGAATAACCACAGGTACCAGCCCTGGAAATTAGGGGCGGTACACATGCCGCATCTTCAACCACCTGGAAAACACGGGGTCAGGCGCTAGGCGTTGTGCCAGCTTTCAAGAGCACAGCAGCAGGTTGTGTCCGAGGTTGCTAAGCAACCTTAACAAGCATCAAATCATAGCCAATTAACCTGAAATCCTGAGTGCAGAGCTGATCTTCTTCCAGGAGCTGTTTATAAGTGTGTAGGCCCGTCGTCTGTGGGACAGATGTAAAGCTCTGGGTAGCCCTGCACTAACATGATCAACTTTTCCGTGTTTATCAGACTGAATATTTGCAGAAGAAGGGAAAGATATCTGTCGGCTGTGGTTGGTTTGTGACGTGAATCCTCTCTGACTGCTGAGCGTGGACACTTCCTGTGTCTGTCATTTCAAATTAAAGTCCCACATCAGTTCAGTCATATTGGTCGAGATAGAGTTTCCATGTCTGTTTTTTTCCCCAATGAAATCTTGCCAACTAATGACCTTTCTGGTCGACTAACGTTTGGTCGCCTAAATCCAACCCCCAGCGCTTTGCTGTATGTCATCACCCCCACCCCCCTCTCCCCCTTCACACTCCAGCTGTCCGACCAAACAAAGGCAAGAATCCCTTCAAAAAAAATCTTAAAAAAGAAAAGAAAAACTAACAGTATTGACTTTTTGTGCTGTTCCGGGCATGACTGCTCCCATTCAGACTGAAGTTGACAGTCCTAGATACACATACAGACGCATGATGCAATCACATGAACTGAGTGTCTGAAGTGACAAAAAAAAAAGCTTGGCAGAGACAGAAAAATAGAAAAAAGCCTTTTCAAGTGGGTTCTGGTGCTGTCAGCTTCAGTTTGATGAAGAGCAGTGGTGCTCGAAACGTCACCTAGGTGTAAAAAATAAGTGAACATTGGAGCCCTGCAGTGAGCAGGCTGTTTATTTTTTTATTTCATGAGTTCATATGACAGGGCTGCCGTCTTACAAGGTTAGGAGCCACTGTAATAAATCCATAACTTAAGATTTAAACATTATACACAAGCTAATCATTTCTCACTCTCGATGTGGCACTCAGGGATCTTAATTAAGTGTAGACTATCATTTTAACATTACATGTGCTTGGTTTGTGATGTTCATTTCAGTGGACACATGGAGAGAGATGCCTCACTTTCAATCTCAGATTAATTCAGCTCAGGTCTACCATATAAAAAAAGCCCATTTCCTCTTTTTCAAAGTAATTGGACAATGAATTAACTTTAATTTTATTCTACTGCAGTAGTTTAATCAGGTTTCTGAGCCAATGGAAAAGGTGCACAGCAGTCTTAAGTGTAAAGACAGGGGTGTTAAACCCTATTAAAGAAGTCTTATCTTTTAGGAAACTGGTGCTCAATCAATAAAAAAGCCATTGACTTCTTCATCGTTTTTGCCTTTTTTTCCAGGATGCCTGTAGAGACACCATCAATCAGAGACAGATCTGCAGTGGGTCGGTTTCCAGCTGTCACTCTGGGATTTGGGGATGACGCAGAGGAAGAGAAGGAAGAGCCGGAGGTCATCTATGATGAGAATGAAAATGCATGTCGGAGGTGGCTGCGTAAGGTCTGCCCGTGCTGCAGTCCCAAGCCAAGTAACGATGATGTAACAGACACTTTGATGACAGGGCTTGATGAGCTGGATAAAGACGAAGGGATAAATGGCGAAAAGCCTGAGACCGGTGCCAGCGAGCTCGATGGTAATGTCATCTCAGAGAGCTTACAATTTTGTGATTTATCAAAGTGAGAAGGCGCCAGCAGATGTGATAGACTTTACCCTCATATATTTGTTTTTGTTTTTCGCAGAGCTCCTCCTGAAAGTGCGATCAATAGACCTGATGAAAAGCAAATCAGGGGAGAACCGCACAGAGCACCACACAGACCTCTACCAAAGTGATGACTTGATTATACGCAGAGGGCAGAATTTCCAGATGTGGATTACACTCTCTCGACCTTTTAACCCCGAAACTGACAAACTTCACCTTGAGCTGAAAACAGGTTCGTCAGAGTCCTTCACAGAAACAGTGTTATCATGTTTTATGATTCTAATCAGACACAAACGTAACACTATGAAGACTTTCACGACAACAAAACAGACTCCAACAACAGCCAAGGCAACAGTCATGCTTATGAATACTAATTCAATTTATATGAATTTCCCACATGACTGGCCTCTGATCTTAAGAGGCCAAGTGTGAAACTGGATGGACACAATCCAGCCTGACCCTCTGAAACCCTGTGCAAAGCTGCACATGATAATTAAGACTTCCCTCTTTCTAGGCAGACACAGGAAAGAGAGGAAGGTGATGGGTTGAGGGCTGTGGGAGGAAACAAGATGTACCAACAAGAACTTTGCTTTGTATGTCTGTTTTTAAACTGTTAATGTTGCTGTTTGCGTGTGGGGGATATAGATTTTGTTGCATTTGTGTGTGAGATAAATAGATTTATAGATAGATAGGGTGGGAGAAGGAGAGAGAGGGGGGAGGAGGGAGGGGGAGAGATTTTGGGTTACTATTGCTATGGAAACAGTTCTGGTTGCTATGCTCCAGGGAGAGCGTTTTACGGATGCCGAGCCCTCAGTCCCACTGTAACTAAAAATCCAGACTGCCGACAATTCGCCATCGACGCTGCCACTGCTCCCTCTCACTGTGTTGAGCACTGTAAGGCAGAGGGGACACAGACCAGTATAGATCCTACAATTATAGCTGTGTGTGATAACAAGTGAAGCTTGAAGAGAATAATTACTATGTCTCTTTTGTGAAAAGGCTACGCATCCATATCAGGAATGAAAATTTTACCCAGTGCTTAGCTTAACACTGAGGAAACATGCAGGGTTTATTGAGCAGTTAATAATAGCAGTAATTGTTTGGGTTTTTTTTCCAATTATACTCCTTGAGAGAGAAAAAATATGTCGTTGCAACCTATGAAGTCCACAATGTGACGTAATAACAAAAAATTCAGCATTAATCGTGAATAATCATCCAGTTATTTAAAAAAAGCCATCTGCCACAGCCGCAGTAAGCAGGAGGACAATACCAGCTGCAGATAGAGCCAGTTTTTAGTGTAAAAAGAAATCATGCCATCACTCTCCAAATGGTGGCTATTCCATTTTAAAACAGCAAAGTACCATTTCTCAGTTCAAACTGTTTTTTTAACCGTGCCAGTGGTACCCTCCACTCACGCCAAACGCTGTATTCTGAGACATGAGCCTCACGGCATGAAACAAATCACAGCCCAATCTGAAACGATACAAGTGTTGTTTCTAACATTCAAGTGAAAGTAAAAGACAAGTGAATGCTCTAATTTTGTGGTTTCAGAGGGGCTGCAATTTTCATAACACCTCACAGAGGCAAATTGTAGGACAGACTGAACACTGACAATTTTGCTGTTCTTTGAGTCTTACCTGTTGCAAGACTGAGAATGTAAAGTTGTACCCGAGGGGGTACGGACCTTGATGACGGTAGAAACTAAAGGATATATCCCCCTCTGGAGCATGGATGTATTGCCTCATAGATTATGAGATATGTTGTGTGGAAAGTTGACATTTTACAGGGGGTTATGTGCCTGATCATCGCCAGGAGCAGAAACTTCCTGGCTGTGTCATGTATTTAGCACAAACAGCAAGCAGAAAAAGCTTATTTCCTAAAATGTCAAACTGTTGCTTTAAGCACGGATTCAGACTGAACACAACGCAGGGGGCTGCCGCATGATGTTGCGCTGTTTTGCTGGCGCCCCCTGCCTCGGCACCCTTGCATTGGCACCCCTGCCATGTCAACAGACCGGCTCCAGCTAAATTCTGAAATGTTCCACGCAGGCCTAAGGGTTCACCCTCTGGGGAGAGTGAAAATGCAGTGTAGATTTAATGGAGATCTGGCTCTTATTATTTATATTTGCTTGTGCACATGTAGAATTTCAGCATGAATGTGACACAACAGGAAAGGACAGAAAGTCATCAACAAAAGTGGGCTTCAACTGCTTGGTTGGTGTGATGCAGTGACTGGTGAAATTATTTCATTCGTTTCTTTGGAAGCAGCTTCAGGTTCCTATTGACAACAGTATATGTACAAATATATTCTAAGTTTGCCCTTATTCTGAAAAAGACAATATTCTTACTATTATGTTTTCATCACTATGAAAACGAGTATTCCACTAATATTCCTGTTTCCATGCAGCCGAGCATACTCTGATTAACCTGCCCTAACATGTCGTTATCACATCAAAATATGGAAAAGTAGAGCCGTTGGATGCAATTCTGAGGTTCCCAAACTGCTGGCTTCATCACACAGTGACCTCCAGCATGCACTGGGGTGGTGTGCAGCCGAGTGTGAAGGGGTCAGGATGAGAGTCAGCACCTCCAAATCTGAGGCCATGGTGCTCCGGTGGATTGTACCCTCTGGGGTAGGAGAGAGTTACTACCTCAACCAAGGGAGTTCAAGTATCAAGTAGGGTTCTTGGTTTGGTGCGGCATCTGCAGTGATGTGGGCGCTCCCTCTTCACCACGCATCATGGCGAAGAGGGAGCTGAGCCTGTAGCCAAACCTTTCGAGTTACGGGTCCATCTACGTCCCGACCCTCACCTGTGGTCATGAGCTCTGGGTAGAGACTGAAAGAATGAGATTGCAGATACAAGTAGCTGAAATGAGTTTCCTCTGTGGGGTGCCTGGGCTCAGCCTTGGAGATAGGGTGAGGAGCTCGGACATCCGGGGGGAGCTTGGAGTAGAGCCGCTGCTCCTTTGTGTCGAAAGGGGTCAGTTGTAGTGGTTTGGGGTATCTGATCAGGATCCTCCTGGGCGCCTCCTGTTAGAGGTGTTCCGGTGATGTCCCACTTGTAGGCGGGGGTAGAACCAGGACCGGTGGAGGGATTACATATCTCATCTGGCCTGACAACACCTTGGGATCCCCAAGGAGGAGGTGGAAAGCATTGCTGGGGAGAGGTACATCTGGGGTGCTTTGCTTGGCCTGCTGCTCCTGTGACCCGGCTTCAGATAAGCAGATGAAAGAGATGAGATATTTGTGTATATCCAACAACCTGTTGACATTCAAGTCTTTCTAACTGTTTAAAAGTAGGTGAGTTTCTCCTACCGAGCAGAAATGTAGACTTTTCTTTTCCACCCTAGCACTGCAAACTTTTGGTGACAATGCACAGAGCAAACTGTGAACAGGCGAGAGGCCGTGTGCTGCAAACTGCAGTAAAAACCCTGACTGAGACGCATATTCCATATGTGCTGTATACATGTCCAGAGAATGTTATGTCAGTCAGGAGAGACTCATTCTGAGTGAACATAATATTTACTTACATGTGTACATAAGTATGAGAAATGTGAATAGTTTTTGTCCGATTAGACCCCATCATGGTGTCACATATTTAAGAAGGGTGGCGAAGCCGTGGAATAGGGCGCCCTCCATAGATACTGGTGGTGATGAGGTGAAGAGGGTGCTGGGGATCTGGATGTGAAGAGGGGTGGGCTTTTGTAGAGCTGGACTGGGACTCTAGGTACGATGACCGAAGGTGTGTGGGGTGGAGGAGGGGGCAAGGATTCTGCCTAAAATGACAGCTGACAGCAGGAGAAAGGAGAACAGATTTTAAGTTTCACAGTGGCACCAAGATTGGCTGATAGAAATCATGGCAACATTTGCTTACATTTAGCATTTATATCGGTCTGCGAATAGAAATAAGAACATCATGTATTAATCTGCAGATTCAGGTAAAGAAAGTCACAGCTTCTGAGAAAATGGCAGATAATTAAAACATTACAATAAAGTATTCAACATAACTTCTGCAGTCTGAAAAAAGGTGTAGGCTGAGGCTACAGCTTTTAACACCTACCCTTTTAACAGCACATCATATGTAGCAATCAACAACAAAACAAACCATTGATTGATTGGTTAACTGGCAGAGCGAACTCCCATAAACAGCTGATAGGAAGAAGTGGGGGAGTGAGATAGAGAGCAAAGTGTGAATGAATGAGGCAAGGTCTTCTGATTGATCTCATGCTGAGCTTCTTTAAAACCTGAATACTGTCGGCATGTCCCACATCTTCATCGGAAAAAGAAATTATATGAAACATCCAGAACATGCTGTGTACATGACACTGATCATTGTCAGATTATCGTCATATTCAGAATAGTAGTGGAATATTAGTGTGCATGTACACTTTGTTATCGTCACGCACAACCTGCAGTTAGTCTGTCCAAATAAACGTGTCATGGTGTAATCGCAGCCTAGTGACTCAGTTCTGTTGGGACGTGAAACTGCAAAAAAAAGACAAGGTCACACCTACTGAGGATGGAGGATGAAAAGCAGGGAGGGCTGTAGTTTTAAACACACACTTCGGGGTGAAAGCTCTCGAATGTGGCTACAAATAAAGCATTTCCCAACAGCTGTAATGTTGGAAATTATAAGTTACTTTATCACAGAAAACACTGGGCATTAAATATTTTGGTGTCCTTTTTATACGGGATACAGTTGCCCTGCAGTCACATTAGACAGCAGTATGTCCCTGACAGGCAGTGCAGTTACTGGCTGAACAGCAACCTGCTGCCAGATTCCTTTTATAGTGCAGCCACGCTGAGATCAAATGCTGTCGTGACATGTTTGAATGTGTGTGTGTGTGTGTGTGTGCATATCTTCTCAGGACAGCACAATCTGTATTCTTTCTATTTGGTCTCTGTTTTTATAAACATACTCCAGCAGGTAGGAATTCAGGTGTGGCTTAGACTGAGGTATGCCAGTTGTGTAGGACTGTGTGACTGAATTGTCTGGTGCCTCTGTGTGGGCATGATGTACAAACACAGTTTCCACATGCTCCTTCACGTGTCTCCTCTCATTTTCTCAGGGCCGCTGCCAACAGTGTCAAAGGGAACCCATGTCATCATCCCACTGGTGGAGGACTTAATGGATGAAGGTTGGGAGGCTGCTGTTGTGAAACAGGATGACAAAAGGATTAAGCTGTCAGTGCGTTCTGCCCCGACGGCGGTCATTGGCCGATATCAGCTCATAGTGGAAACAAACACTGCACACGGCCAGGCTGTCTCCACACATGATCCTGCTAATGACATCTACATGTTGTTCAACCCCTGGTGTGAAGGTAAACACGGGATTGAAAAAAACTTCGTTAACACATTGTGATTCATATAATACGAGACTTAAAATAACAAAAGTCCTACAATACAGTTACATAGCCCTGTTTTCTGTTTTCAGTCTTTATGCTAAGCTAAGCTAACCAGTCACATTCAGAAAGACATGAGACAGACACTGGGCCTCATTCACCACTGTCTTCCTACGTTTTTTCTTAAACTTGTGCTTGAGAGAGCTCCTCAAAAAAGTCTGTCATATTCCCGCCATGTCCTTAAACCGCAGAAGTGTTTGCACCTGTGCTCTTATATTGATGAATTCCATTGTCTTTGTAAATTGAAAGCACATGCCAGTTGATCCTAATTAGCATAGGTAAATGCCCCGCCGCCAGTCACCATAACAGGGCGTGAGACTGCAGCGCCATGCGCACATACTAAAACTGAAAATAAAGGTCTGAGAGAATGAAGTCAAGAACAGAAGTGTGAAGAGGGTGAAGCACCGGACTCCAAACATAAATAAAACGTTCAATAGCTTTGTTTGGGCCTGGTATGAGCACTTCTGCACGTAATTCTGCAGAGAGTGAATATATTGTGGCAGTTCAGCTTCAGACCCAAATGCAAACACAACCAGTAAACTGCGAAATGGTTAATGGCGGTTTATTTTAGTTTGAAGACAGGGCTGAAGGCTGGAGCGAAACGATGTCTGAAGTAGGCTGGGAATGGCAGAGCAGAGCAGGCCGAAGACAGGATGTAGTAGAACAGCCTGGTATTTTTGGCATCCTGCATTTGACATACTATGTATTGGGACATACTAAATATTTTTCTGGCATACTCTATAGTAAGGTAGTATGGGTACTAGAATGCCCAGAGACTGAAAGCAAACATCAGACACTAGGGAGTGGAAACAGGCAACACAAGAGAGAGGCAAAGCTGAAACCCAAACAGAACACCAAACCAGCTGTCATATTTAGTAGCGTCAGTGGTGGACATAAAAAACGTACAAAAAAATATGCATTGGATGCTATCACTTGTTCAGTGAACAAAGTGATGAATATAAAAAGTCTGAGTCAATTTTTTTTTTATTGTGGGCCTACAAATAGCGTGATCAGTTACTGATTACTAGGCATAGTTCCCAATTAACATAAACCACCTGAGCTAAAGTATAAGCGTTGTGTTTATTTATTTTAAAAGACCAGAATGCTTTGTGAAATAATGAACATAATTAAAAAAGAATATTATAAATGATGAAAATATTATTTAAATTTAAATCATATAACACTATACAACTGTAGAATTGAAGACTTATTTTGCACAAGCATGTCAACGCTCAGATGTGATGTTGAGTGTGCACAGATTCTGTTCTTACCTAAGAAAAAAATCAATTAAGAAAACACTGATGTGTGTCAGAGACTTTGTGAAACTGCATGAGTGGGTTTTGATAAAATATAGTTGGTGACTGAGGCCCAGTAATCTTCTCATCTCTCCCATGAGAGGCACGTCAGTGTGTGTTCCAAAAATGTCTAACTACTCCTTTGAGAAAAAATCAACCTATCAGGACGGCATCACTAATAAGTCCCTTATCAATCTTATGAGGTTTTCCTCTTGACGAGGCCCCAGCAGCGTTCACCATCATTTCTGAGAAAGTGTGCTTGAGGCAGAGACGTGCTTAAACGGCACTTTGTTTTGCCTGACAAACATTCAACTGAATGTTTTTATCAGAACATGTTTACATGCTTTAGTGCTAAAAAAACAAATTGATTTTCCTCAAACTGTCTGTGCTTGAACACCCTCTGTCTGACACCCTCTGTTTTAATGCTTGCTCCTGCTTGCCCCATCCTGAAGAGGCTTAGTCTGCCTTGACTGTACAGCGTTTCTGTGTCTTCCATATCTCGGCATCTCTGCACCATCATTGCAGTCGGGGAAATGTTTGTACCAAAGAATAGTGACACTTTCTAAAGTGAAGATCACCAATAAAAGCTCCTGCACACAATCAGATATGCTCCAGCAGGAATATGATCCGAAATCAGGGAGATATTAACATATAACATGTTTCCCTGACTTTAGCATGTAGCTACATGTAGCCGTGTACTTGCAACCCGAGGATGACAGTAACAGAACACAGCAGCACTTTCTACTTTCATTATTCTAAAAAACTAAGACTAAGATTACATGTTTCCCTGATGTTAGCATGTAGCTACATGTAGCAGTGTATGTTATGTAAACACTTGCAATAGCATGCCTGTAGCAGTTGACCATATTTAAAGACATTAATCATGAGCTTGTCTCAAAAGTAGAAACATTTTTCAACACAAACAGTATTCAGAACACATTTAGACCGATC
Organism: Epinephelus fuscoguttatus; assembly: GCF_011397635.1. Classification (NCBI taxonomy): domain Eukaryota; kingdom Metazoa; phylum Chordata; class Actinopteri; order Perciformes; family Serranidae; genus Epinephelus; species Epinephelus fuscoguttatus. The sequence continues at coordinate 41,266,246 of NC_064761.1, forward strand.
TGAAGCCTCAGGTATTAACTTTCTACCACCTGACATTAGGTCCCTTTAATGCAGGACTTTGTATTGTGTCGAGTCTTGTTTTACTGGTTCTGATGTAAGCACTGTGAGGCTAATTATATACTGCAGGCGGCTGTGGCTCAGGAGGTAATAACTAATCAAATGGGCGGCAGTTCAAGTCTTTGCTCCTTCCTTTCCTCCGCATGTTAAAGTATCCTCGGGCAAGATACAGAATCCCATATTGCTCCATCAATATGTGAGTGTGTTGAATGGTTATAAAAGTGAGTAGCAGGTGGCACCTTGTATCTTAGCTTCAGCCACCAGTGTATGAACAGGTAAATGTGAAAGTGGTCGACCAGAAAGGCGCTATATGAGGGCGAGTCCATTTACCATCGACAATCTGATATTTGCCTATAAAAATCTCATAAAATTGTGGTGAAATAAAATAAAAAGTTGTTCTCTGTCAGATGACTCAGTGTTCATGGATTCTGAAGATGAGAGGCAGGAATATGTCATGAATGATATCGGACGAATCTACTACGGCACACAGGATCAAATTGGAGTGCGGACATGGAACTATGGACAGGTGAGTGATGCTTCGGTGTTTGGTGAATAGACTTAGCTGTAAAATCTGACTGGCTCTCTCAACCCTCCCTGTGTTTTCTCTGTTCTGGTTTCAGTTTGATGACGGGATCCTTGCTGTCTGTGTGTTCGTCCTGGAAAAGAGTGGAACTCTTCCGTCTGGTTGGGGAGACCCGGTTAATGTGGTGCGAGTCATCTCAGCCATGGTGAGACTGCACTGAGTATTTTTCTACAACCTCTGTATTTCTCTTCTCAATGTGCTGCAGTGACCAGTACAATATGAACCCAGCCCAGTGCTGTGGCCGTGGTGACAGCTTTCACTCAGCACAGCAGTGGTTCAGCAGGACACCAGTAACATCACAGGGCCCAGAGCTGATGGATTTTCAGCCCTTTTTGAGAACCAGTGCAAAATGGTACATTTAGACAGAAAGGCCTTTGCAATGCTTGTATAAAATACTGCAGAGAAACTTTGCACAGACATTCACCAGAGGATGAATCCTCATCCTCTCTGTAGTTACAACATGAAATTGACCTTTGCGTTTTTTAGCTAGAAGGTGTCTCGACAAGTACAGGAAGTATTGCCATGATTTGTACACTCAAAGAAATCATTTGGTCTGTTTTGTCAGGTTTATGTGTTTTGATTACATAAAAATCATCCAATTGAGTTAAGTAATTCTAACATAAACCAAAATATCATTTATCTGTTAATTCAGATAAACATGAGATGAATAGAGTGAGGATGTGTGTAACTGTAGCTCATAGAATTGACTTTTTTTACTTTAATAACATTTATGTAACATTTTACTTTAATAAAATATATGTACTTACTGTTTAAGTCTACATACTTCAAATATATTGAGTAAATTCGATGAGCTATGGTCACATAAATTCTCATATTCAATTCATCTCAGTTTTACTTGATTAAACTACATAAATTCTACTGTTTTTTTGTTTATGTTAGAAATACTTGGCTCAGTTTGATGGACATTCTACATGTAATTGAAATACTTAAAGGGACAGTGCACCTAAAAATGAAAATTCAGCCATTATCTACTCACACTCACGCTGAGGGAGGCTCAGGTGCAGTATGGAGATATTCTGTGGTTTCAATTATGTGTTTTTGGACGTTTGAATCTGGGGCGCCGTCAGCCTCCATTAGGTGGAGTTGTGTTGCTACCTCCTCTCCCCTTGGATCGCCGCAAGTGTTGTGAGGACTCTAAAACTTCACCTGAGCCTCCCTCGACACATGGGTGAGTGGATAATGGCTGAATTTTCATTTTTGGGTGCACTGTCCCTTTAAAACTGGAATTAGACCAAATAATTTGGTGGTAGTGGTGGTAATTTATTTCTGTCCTTGTTAATAATTTTCCAAGAGGAAATGCACATAATAAAGAATAAATAACGTCAAGGCATTAAATTAAAAAGAATAATAGAAAAACAACAACAGGAAAACAAAGAATATAGACCGAAAAGGTGCGAGCTTAAGCTTATTTTACCTACCTACTAAGTTTAAGACCAAAAAACAAACAAACAAAAAGAACAAGAACAGAATTAGCAGCAGAAAGACAATAAATAACAACAACAACAAAATTCCAAAACAATAATCATAACTTTTATATTTTTTTTACCACCTTTTTTTTTAAACATTTTTTAATCTGCAGAGTGAATGTCAGATCTCTTATCACAACCATTACAGACGTTAACCACTTTGACAGATACACATCTTTTCTTTTTGTTTGTCCTCGCCCTTGTTTTTTCAAACGCACCAATTTCCCTAAATTCATACTTGATCTCCCTAATTTCAAACAGCCTCTGAACGCAGTTAAGAAGCAAATTATTTTTTCTTTGTACATTGTCTTTGTAGTTTCATAATCAACTAGATCACAACATTTGATTGCATGTCAATTAATACACAGAGCGTTTGTTTCTTTGTAATGAAACATGACTTTGGTGCAAACAATTACTGAGTGAAAGTTTGGCGATTTGCCTCACTGTATTTGTGTAATTTTGATATTGTGTCTCTTGGATGCCTGCTGCTTACAGTCTGGCACCTGGTCACTACCTTTTTATAGAGCCTCAACTTCGCCTGAGAGCTGTGGCGGTACACACACACACACACACACACACACACACACACACAGAAAATAAGAAAATACAGGCTGATGGCAGAGGACTCTGCAGGAAAATACACACTTCCAGTCACACACTGACAGTGGGTCATACATGATGACTGGAAGGGATTATTCTGTCAGAGTCTGTACGTTGTTGTTTAGGAAGATCCTATATCTTTAACATCAGCATGTTAGCATGTTATATATTGAGAGATTACCTATATTTGTATTGGAAAAGACACAACAACAACACTTCTTATTTCTTCAGATCAACTCCCCTGATGACCGTGGTGTAGTTCAGGGAGACTGGTCAGGAGACTATTCAGCTGGAACTAGTCCACACGTTTGGAGCGGAAGTGTGGAAATCCTGAAGGAATACCATAAAAACACAGGACACCCCGTTAAGTACGGCCAGTGCTGGGTCTTTGCTGGCGTATTTACCACAGGTCAGCTGATTGTTTGGTTCCTCTCCATTCAGACGTGTGCTTTGATAGGTGTGTGACAGGTAAATGTCACATAGATAGTGACCACTGACGCCTTATCGCTCTGTTCTTTTCAGTTTTACGGTGTTTAGGCATTCCCAGTCGAACTGTGACCAATTACAGCTCAGCTCATGACACAGACGTCTCCTTGACGACAGATGTTTACCTGGATGAGAACCTGGAACCTATAGAACACCTCAATTCTGACTCTATCTGGTACGCCCTGTCACCATCGTTGTGATGCTGCCAGATCATGACATGTTCTCCGCTCTAGTTTATTAAGTCTGACCTTCGAGTCTTCCCCTGAAGGAATTTCCATGTGTGGAACGACTGCTGGATGGCTCGTCCTGACTTGCCCCCAGGCAACGGAGGCTGGCAAGCTGTCGACGCCACACCTCAAGAGACCAGTCAGGGCACCTTCCGCTGTGGCCCTGCTTCCCTGGCTGCTGTTCGAAATGGCCAGGTCTACCTCAAACATGACACCCCGTTTGTGTTCGCAGAGGTATGTGGAATAGTTTACCCTAAATTAAAAGAAGTCATTTTTGCTCCTTCTGTATCGCTATTTATCAGTCTAGAAGAACTCAACAGCAATGTCTCTCTCCAAAAATCATGACCTGGTTACTCAAGATAATCCACAGACCTTGTTGTGAGCAGTTTCACGCAAGAAGTGTTTTCCTTCTCATAAACTACACTCACCCACCACACCACAGAGCAGGGAAGTGTGCATCTACTGTTAGCTCACTACTACTAGCTACTCACTACTAGCTACTGAGCTAGCTAACATTACAGCTCACGCCATCTCTTACATCTCACTAACACGAACCACTTGTCCATGAGTAAATGCATGCTTCCGTTGACGCGTCTTTCAGAAGAAAGAAAATAGTTCCTACAATCACAGGTCTGTGGATTATGTTGAGTCACCATCTTTCTGGAAAAGAGACACTGCTGTTGAGTTTTTAAAACGTATTTATTTTGGCAATTTGTGCACCACAAGCCGAGTGCCATCTAGTTCCATTATATTCAATGCAGACATCTCTATGGCCGATATCTCTCAGCAACTCACACCAAAACAATCCACATTGACGTATAGCACTACAGGTAAGAAGAAAAGTATGGGGTTTTTTTTATTTTAGGGTGAACTGCCCCTTTAAGAGCACTCTTAATATTCTTTACTGCACTTCCATAAAGTTGCAGAACTTGCAAAAAATGATTAAAATTGATGATGTGGTAGGAAAATACTCTAAAATTCAATTTTTTCCTTGCATACTTGACCTATAAGAGTGAACAACTGATTTTCCAGTTGTTGTTTTGACATATTATGCATGCACGGTGCACTAATCCTGAGCCATATGCCATACGTCAAACGATGCATGACATTTCCCATCTGTTAGGGATTTATTTTCTAACTCCCTCTCTTGCTCCCCATCTGCACACTTTCAGGTGAACAGTGATAAAATATACTGGCAGAGGAACATAGATGGGACCTTCAGTCAAATCTACAGCGAGAAAAAGACGGTGGGCCACTACATCAGCACGAAGGCTGTCGGCTCTGACGAACGCAACGATATCACACACCTTTACAAACACCCTGAAGGTATCATCAAACAAAAGGCACATGCAGAAATGCTCGAGACAGCAAGAATTCAGAATATGGGACACAAAGCAAAAGGTAGTTGTGCTGCGTTATCTATTAAATTAACACTTCTGGTCATTCTCAGGCTCAGAGGAGGAGCGCATTGCTGTGGAAACAGCATGTAGCTATGGCTCCAAAGCAGAGGCCTACTCCTCTCCCACAGCAGAGGATGTCTCTATAGAAGTGACCATGGAAGGTGAAGGTCCTACAATGGGGAAAGATGCAGAGCTGACCATCATTTTGCGAAATAGCAGCTCAGAGGAACGCAAGCTCGTCCTGCACAGCCAGGTGGCAGTCATGTACTACACCGGTGTCCACAAAGCCACTGTCAGAAAGGACAAGACGGACCTGGACCTGCTGCCCAACGAGGGTGAGTGGAGCTGCTTGGACAGGGTGGGCTGCAGAAGGAAAATGGAGGTGTCAACAGAGGGGTTTTCTCATAATAAAAAAAAGATAAAAGTGCATCCGTGATTGTATTTCCTTGGTGGAAATATCTGGAAACTGAGAGGAATATTAACAACTAGGGCTGCACCTAGCAAGTATTCTAGTAATCAAGTATTCTACCAATTAATCCATTAATAAATTGAGTAATCAGTTAAGAAATGCTTTTGCTTTGTTAAAGAGCAGTAGTACACATACAAGAAAAAGGCAGAGAAACTAAGACGGATCTTTTAAATAAACAATTAACTGGATTCCTTTTTAGGAAAATAACCATTTTCATTGCTTATCTTGCATACAATAATTAGGCTTTAATTGCTACTTACACTACCTGATATTTTGCTCTCGGTGGTATTTTATGCATCACTGTGAGGGGAGTAGGTCTGTGTGTGTTTCTGTGTGTATGTGACTATCATTATAATAATATGAATGAAGTTCAGGCTTTCATAAAGTGACTACAGCATATTATATTCTGTGGTTATGTCCCTAAGTTGGCTAAATTTTGCTCAAGAAAATAAACACAGAAAATAACATGCTGCTGTCAGTTTGTGAAATCCTGACCAGCTAGCGTGTTGATTTACGTTCTTTAAAGGGAAACTCAGTTTTTGCAGATGAACAGTGTTTTGCTTCCCTTCGTACTGCCCGGAGCTTCCTGCTCATCTGCTAGCAGAGGTATGGCAGACTTTTACAGGTGGATAAGTGGGAAGCTCCAGGCGCTGGCAGCCCGGAGGGAGGCTGGGTGTTGTATATTTGCATTTAAAGTTATTGTCCACTTTGCAAAGACAGAGAGCTGGTTGAAAACAGCATAATTAGCCATGATTAACATATATTTTTTAATGTCTTCATCTCGACTAGCGATCATACTGATTTACGTTAAATGCTAATGTTAATGTTACCTTTTGTCGGTTCCAATACATGGACTGGATACACAGACACAATGCTGTTGAGATGCTCAAGCACTGATACTATAGAGCAGTGGTTCCAAAGTGGTCCAGCCACAGGGTCCAGATTTCTCCTTAGTCACTAATTCAACAGTTTAATATATTCAACATTATACTTTTGTTTGGCCATGTTGTCCACTAGTTTGCTGTCTCTGTAAAGTAAGTGTCTGTTATTCACTCACTCTACAGCAGAAAACCACTTCAAAATAAAAGCTCCGTGCCAGAAATGTACTCTACTTTACAATAAAGTGTGTTTTTTACAAACTTGACAAGTTTGAGAGTCACTTGCGGCCCATTAAGAATGGACCCACAACCCACCAGTTGGGAACCACACTTTTTTTTAACGGTGGCCTGCTTAGATAATGTGAAAATACCAGAGGGCCACCTGCCTCTTGCATCATATGGATTACTTGGGGAAAAAGTTACATAAAAATGAGACATACACAACTGTTTTCGTCTCTCAGTGAAAAAGTATTCAACTTCCTACCACCTCTTAAAGCGCTGTCCCTCGCTTTCAACTTCACATTTCTTTGCTGTGGTCATGTCTGCTACCAAGCCAACCCAGCCTCATTCAAAGTTGTCAAAATCCAATCAGACACCGACGAACAAAGCCGTCCTGTTCTGTTATAGCTTAACAGTGTTTGGCAGTGTAAGGGGAATTGCAACGGGACAAGAACGAAAGTTAGGGCGCGAAAGTCTTAGTGGGGTGGATGGGGCGTTAGAAAAAAAATGTCAATTCACGGAGTTGTACAGACGTGGTGCATTTCTCTGAAAGAGACTGTATGTAAACAGTAAATTTCCTGTGAAAATGGAAGTGTATTTTGAAAGAAGACAATGCATGTGACAGGCATAACTTAACATGGCGTCCACGAACGTCAACAACCAACACGCCCAGGGTACCTTGCACGTCGTATCTGGAGGTGGAAAGTCCATGACCCAACGTAGATATGTGACGATGTCGGAGTGAGAATGTGTTGACCGAGCAGGAAATGTCTGCTGTTAGTTAACCCTTTGTTTGTTTGTTCATCGTCTGTTTATGAAAACACATTTATTCAGCCTACATAGGTTCCATTGGGTGCATATCTACAAGCAGTGTGATAGTCCTGAGGTCCACAGTGAGATGAACGGAAAAAATGTCAAATTATCTTAATTGATTAACCAATATTATGTGGTGGGCCACATAGAATATATTTAAAGACAAGCCAGGGGCTGTTTAAAAGAAGTCCACAGGCCACAACTGGCCCCAGGGCCAGACCTTGGATATGCCAATGCTGTTATGTTAAACTCTGATGTCTTCTTAACATCTCCTGTCCATAGTCCATAATTACCCATGCAAAACACTGTGCTGTATGTGGTTATATGGATCAAACAAATCTTCAGTGCAAGTAATTTGCATCAAGGATTTTCAGTTATCGAGCTATTTGAGTTTCTTGCGGAATCCTTTGTGTCTTAGTTACAAAGAAAATGTTTCTATCCTGCTCAGAGAAACAGTTCGGCATTTTTGGAGATATGATTATTTGCTTTCTTCTTTTCACAAGAAAGTGAAAAAATCAAACTTTGTCAAACAGTTTAATCAAAAAGTTTTACTTCATACGAATCTATTAAGTTTAAAAAGCAGTGAGGTAGGTAACAATGATGGAAATGAACTTTTAACATACTTAACCCACATCTCCCATCTACAGAAAAGAATTTGGAGTGGACTCTGGAGTACCAAGACTACAAGGACCAACTGGTCGACCAGGCCGCTCTGATGCTGACACTGTCAGGCAGGGTCAAAGAAACACAGCAGGTCGTGGCCACTCAGTTCAGTTTCCGGCTCAGGACACCACAACTAGACATAAAGGTAAGCCAAACAAATCATCAGGATATAAAACTGGCCAGAAGATTAAAACATGAATTCTAATCTGATTTCTTGCCTTGTTGTCCTGTCTCACAGCCGATCGGGAAGGCTGTGGTAGGAGAGAAGATGGCAGTAGAGATTTTATTTACCAACCCACTACCACAGGTGCTAAAAGCTGTGATATTCCACGTGGAAGGACTGGGCCTCCTAACTGCTCGAAAGATTCATTATGGGTAAGGAGGGAAAATATATTTTATATTGTGCTCAGTTTTTTTAAAACTACCTTGTCTATCTTTCTCTTTTATGATTGCCACTGTCATTTCCTGTCCTACCCTCAGAGATATTGGCAGTCGTGCCTCGGTGTCTCTGACTGAGCACCTCGTCCCCACCCTGCCTGGTCCAAGGAAATTACTGGCTTCACTGGACTGCAGGCAGCTCACACAGGTTCACGGTGTTACCGACATCATTGTGGAGGAGAAAAGCAATGGTGCTCTATAACCACTGAAAATGGAGACACTTTGACACTAAATCTTTCCTAGGTCTTTGTCATGTAATCTATATGGAAAACTACAGTATACATTGACAAAAGTGTGACACTACAGAGCTGCTTTATTCTGCAAGAGAATTTCAAAATGATCAGTGGCCAAAGAGAGATAACTAACTATGAAAGAGATAAGAAAAATGGGGTGTTTGTGGGACGGAGCTTTTTATATTCTATGAAAACCAGTATTATCATAACTTACACCAAGCTGATTACATTTAATGTAATCCCACAGGTTGGACAGTGTGGCAGCTTGAATGAAAGATGTGTACTTTTGCAAAACAGGCTGTGCATTGAGATAATGTTCTGTGTTTATATATGCAATATAGTATAGTAGCGTTAAAACGTAAGTGAACGGGCAACCTTCAAGTGCAAAGTTAGTCCACTAAACAAGCTTTTTTTCCACAAAGACTGCCTCATATCGTTAGGATAAATGTCAGAGAACATATAGAAAACCACATGTAAACGTGTTGTCTTACCTTACCGGTGTGTTGCCATGTTTGTTTACCATCTAGCTCTGCTTTCCAAAGCGCAGCCAAAATATATCTGGCGAGCTCTAGATAAAGCCCAGCTGGATACTACTCCAGGTGGAGGTGTCTCGTCCTCGGTCACATCCAGACCTTGAAAATAAGGCTGCAACCGGTCCCATTCCTTGCAACAGAGGCATTCCTCTTCTGTGGGCACTGGGGCACAGCATCCACAGGTACACCACCAATCTCCAGAGCTACGCAGCCTTGCAGCAGCCATTCCTCCTCTCTCGTCCTCTACCTGTTGCGCCTCTCTCTCTCCTCCTCCATTCTTCAATTTCACGAAGCTCTTCGTCAATGTATTCTGGCTCAAATAAATAAGGGCGGCCATCAAACTCTGCAAAATCAAATTCCTCCTCCACAGAGTCGAAGTCTGGCAAAAAGTCAGCCATTATTCTATAAATCTTTCATAAAATAAATGAATGAACTTTTCAGGCTACTGTCCGGTTCTGCCTTCCAGCTGCTGCTGCTTGTTCTCACGAGATTTCAGGCACGGTATGAGATCGCTGCTTATTCTCGCGATATTTCGGCAGCGCTTTGGAAAGCAGAGCTAAAGGGGTAAACAAACATGGCAGCACACCGGTAAGGTAAGACAACACGTTTACATGTCGTTTTCTATATGTTCTCTGACATTTATCCTAACGATATGAGGCAGTCTTTGTGGAGAAAAAGCTTGTTTAGTGGACTAACTTTGCACTTGAAGGTTGCCCGTTCACTTACGTTTTAACAGGTCTGACGCTACTATGCGCCCCGGCTGTATCTAGGCTAACGGCTAACATGCTAACTATTATTTCTATGTCACAAGTCACTTGAAACAAATTTAGGACGATAGGAGACAGGTTGAAATAAACTGAAATTTCCCTTTAAGGTCTCTCCTCGTGAAATATAATAGCTACAGAAGTTTGGAAAATAACGATATAGGTGGCGAAACGTTGCTTATTTTCAACCAGCTCTGGGTCAGTGCAGTGTGTGCAGATGAATGCTGGCAGCACAGGGGGAAGCCAAACATTGTCTATCTGCTCACACTGCACTGCAATGACAGAGCTGGTTGAAACTGGCGAACAAGACACATGGATAAATAAAAGAGAAAGACGGGCATCGAAACCCAACACCCTGCCCTTAAGGAGAGGGATGAGAAGGGGTAGAGTTCCTCAGTGTTTTGTGGCAAGGCTGATGTTCAGAGCTGCTGATAAACTCAAGCTGTGTCGTTTTATAGGGTGCTCAGCTATAAGGTGCCTCTTTGAGCAAGCACCCAAAGTCCTGCGTTCCATAGCAGTGGGCTGACAGCCAATCACTGGGCACTGACATCTGGCAGGCCACATTTGTCATGCAGAAGTGTGCTGGAAAAACACAAGAAAAGGTTGTTTGGGAGGGCAAATATCCTGAAATCTGGTGAATTTTTAGTTGTGCATTTTCTGCATCAATACATGGGGGTTTAAATGTTTCTAATTTTGTCAAAATAAATTGCTAAGTTAACATTAGCATAAGTAACAAGATGTAGGCATCCCATTACCTGTACCCTAACCTTAACCACCTTTCTTTTAACAAAATACTTCATAGCTAGCTAATCGCTAACTTAGCAATTTTGTCGGGACTTATGCGTCTGGGTCAAGGAGCTAAGGGGGCTGATCGTAGACTGACATGTAAATATGGAGGGCGGGACACGTAGCTGCTCCAGCATCAGTTATATTCTGTGTGCTACCCTACGATTTATTATGTGAAGGTCAATTAACTGACATCACAGCTGTCACACGTGCTATATACTGTCAAAAGACAGGTTTTGTTTTGGCTCTTTGGTCTTGTCAGAAAGATGAGTACAAAGCTGTAAAGTGATTTAATAACATTAAGATTACATGACCTTTACTATTAAGACACATGGCAGACAGACAATGGAGGGTTTCCACAATCTCATGCTGCATTCATGAAGTGGAATCTGGGAGAGCTCTTCTCAGATTTTCCCTATTCTGTACTCACCTGAAATGTGATTAAGATGGGAAGGAACTCAGCACCCAAAAATGATTGAATTTGTCTGACTGCTTTTGATGATTACCTGATAGTGGCAGGGCTACAGAGCTGCAGTGTTTCATCGTACAGGTGCATACAGTGCCTACAAAGAACACTCCAACATTATGAAAAAGGTTTTACAGTTCCTCACTAACGAAGAAACAAAACAGACAGAAATTTGAGTTCCTGACAGGTCAAAATATTTTCACAAAGCATCCAGATTTCTGTGTCTTTTTTATTCTGTTTACCCCCTTTCCTCCCAAAAACAGTGAACAGGCTGTTGCGAATTCTGACTGCAGAAGAGCAAATGAGCCCAAGAAAAAATATTTTTGTTTACAGATATTCACACTGTTGGATTTTTTGACAAATGATGTTTGAGTGGTGTTCAATTTGTTTCTCCTACTCTGCAGTGGGAAACATTATGTTCCCTCTTTCCGCAAACACATCATAATGCCAAACAGAGATGGTACAAGCCAATTTAATCACTCCAGCTAGCAGCCACTCCGGTTTGGTTTGTATGCCGGTGCATTTATTATTTGCACTGGAGAGTCAAGATGGAGTACAGAAAATTTCCAAAACTCTGCCCACTTTCCAAGAAAGCCTTCAGTCCACTAAGGTTTTTTATGTATTTATTCTGTGCACACAGACGACTTATTTCTCTCAACATTGTGCACAAATGTATTAAAATCCATGTTAGTGAGCACTTCTCCTTTGCCAAGATAATCCATCCAGCTGACAGGTGCTGCATAGCAAGACGCTGATTAAACAGCTTCATTACCACACAGGTGTGACTTGTGCTGGCCACATTAAAAAGGAGACTCTAAAAAGTGCAGTTGTATGTTGAAAAAATATATTTATTCTACACTGTGGTTTTCACATATAGAGCTACAGGACATTTTTTAATTGTCACATAGGATTCATCAGTGAAGAGAAGGCTTCTAGAAATCGTCAGACGTGATCGCAGGTGAGCATTTGCACACTTAAGTCTTTTATGGTGACAAACTGCAGTGAGGTCAAACCCTGCTGAGAACCACAAGCACGCAGATGAACTTCCTTTAGATGGTTTGTGCAGAATTTCTTGGTTGCGCAAACCAGCTGTTGCATCAGCTGTGCAGGTTGCTGTTCTTAGAGAATCTTTCAGGGGAGGATGCTGGATGTCCTGAGCTGGTGTCATTATACGTGGTCTATGGTCGTGTGGCTGGTTGGATGTACAGCCAAATCTGGAAACAACATCGGTGACAGTTTATGGGTGTGAAATAAACATCGTCTTCGAGGGCTCAGCTCCAGTGGACGTTGCTGCAGTCAGCATGCCTAACCCTGTCTTGTAAAAATTACGTCTGTATGGTACTAAACTGCTTTCTTAATTACATTGCCAGAACATAACCACTGTAACCATTGATTTTGTGTAAAGACAATATTTCATTCAGATAACAAAACACTACATCTATGTATGTGTAGGCTTTGGAATGAGGTGGTTTGGGAGGATGGCAGGTGTGCAAAGTGCCGGACCTTGACACCACAACTTTGGGTTAGCATCCAGACTGCTGTCATAGGTTAGGCAACAAGTGCACTTGGTTAAGGTTCGGGAAAGATTGAGATTTTGATCAGCTGTTTTTAAAAAAGGTAATAAAAAATATTGTGTTTTCACTTTGGGTAGATAATGTATTACAAGTTGCCTATTTTTGTTCAAATCGACTGAAATACATTGTCAGTGAACATTTTGCTGAATAAAATAGCAACATTTCCTCAATATGTAAATAGAAATTGGAATTTGCTTCAACCCGGTGTCACTCTGAAGTCATCAAAATCCAGTGCTTGGGGAGCGACTGCCGGCATCAGACACCAACAAAAACCCCCGTCTTTTATCACTGGTATGATGCGCAGCCAATCACCATTATAGTTTAATGGCAACCGGCCAACAAACACCGACTTTCACCCCAGAGAGCGGTTTTCACATCCCGTAAGATTACAAACCCTAACTGTACGTTCAAACCAGAAGCTTTGAAAGAGGCAAAGTCTCTTGCAGACACCCAAGAAGCACGACTGTCAAAAAAAATTTGTGGCAGCTTTGAACGTTCGATCGTGCTCTTCAATTTAAAGGAGCTGCAAAGCAGACTACTGGCTTGAAAGCAGCGTAGTTGCTGCTTGCTGTTGTCCAGTCAAAAAGCTCATAGTTGGCCAACACAAAGTTATGTTTGGTCAATGAAAACAGAAAACGTATGTCATTCCATTCAAACCAAGCAAGGAAGACTTGCATGCTACGTTGCAACATTAGCCTGCAATTCTCTCCTCTATTACAAACATTACACACTTTAACACTCACCAGACCAACCAACTACCTCCGTGACGCGGTCCCAAGCCTCATTCTTTTTATTGTGGTCTCTGTAACCGAACAGCGGCACATTATAAAAGGACTGAGTGGGCGCGAATGCAAGTAAGTGTGCTGTAGGAACCAAAGTTGCATGGCTTGTTCTCTGGGACCTGCTTCATCGAAGCACGTCAGTGTTCCGATTGGTTGTCGCCGAACCGCGTCAGAGCTCATTACCATAAAGTTAAACGAGTTTTAACTCCCCTCTGGACCCAGTCCGGTCGCTTTGGTCGCCCAAGATGTGCGGCTGACGACCAGGTCGCCTAAGTCCCCGGGCTCTCATTGTAAATGAATGACTTCCGCCATTTTGGAAGCTCTGGTGCTGTTGGTGTGAACATACAGTAAGCCTGTTCTTTTTTTCCTAAACCCAACCTCGTGCGTTAGTTGTTGAAGGAAAAAGAAACGTTAATTCGAGGTGTTGTACCAAAGTAGTGCATTTATTTTGAAAGAGACTGTCTGTAAAGGTTAAATTTCCTGTGAAAATGGAAGTGTATTTTGTATTCTTTTTTTTAAATATTTTTTTGGGCATTTTGCCTTTAATGGACAGGACAGGTAAGTGTGAAAGGGGGAAAGAGAGAAGGGGGGATGACATGCAGCAAAGGGCCACAGGCTGGATTCGAGCCCGGGTTGCTGCGGCAACAGCCTTGTACATGGGGCGCCTGCTCTACCACTAAGCCACCAACGCCCCGTGTATTTTGTATTCTGAATGAAGACAGTGGATGTAACAGGCAGAACTTGACATGGCGTGCTTGGCATAACGTTTCCTTCCAAATGTATTTGCTGTATCAAATTAGTCGTGTTATGTGATCAAACTGCACGTAGAGCTGTCTGTTACTGTGACCCGCACAAGGCACACCTGTGCAGTAATGATGTTGTTTAATCAGCATCTCGATAGGCCGCACGTGTCAGGTGGATGGATTATTTTGTAAAAAAAAAAAAAAAAAAGTGCGGACTAACACAGATTTGTGCACAAAATCGGAGAGAAATCATCCATAAAAAAAGTCTGAGGTCTTTTATTTTAACTCGTGATAAATTGGAACAAAACCAGAATCACTGCATGTATAATTGTGTTGCACGTAGAAGGTTACATTCATCTTTTCTGCTTGATAGTTTGCTGGGCCAAGATAAATGGGCATCTGCATGGGTAAACAAGACTTTGACAGCACACCTACATGTGATGTCAAAATAAGAAAAATAGGCCGTGCTAAGTGTGGATATCCATGTGGTGGAAAAGAACAGGTGTAATCAATAATGTTAATGATGACTGTTGCATTTAGATGCCCCAGTAAACTGTGTCTGTGAGCCATGCATGCACAAAACCAGCGATCCTGAAGGGCATAAATCATTTACGTAGATATTAGAGGAGCAAATAACAACATTCAACGTGATTGTTGTATACATTTCTTGGGTATTATTCATACTGATTGGATTGTATTACCTTGTACATGTTTCCATTTATCTGCTCGCTCAGTGCAGCTTAATAGGGCACATACTGTACAGTAAAAGGTCTAAATGTGCCAGTGGCATTTTGGATTTTTTCTTCTTTTTTTTTTGGTGATAGCAGCATGCATAGATCAGAAACATGTATAGGCATGAAGCCTTATAGACGCATACAACACTGAAGCTGGCTAACAGCCATGCGGAGTCTTTCTCGAGTCCTCACTGGAGAGAGGAAAACACTTTTTGTTCCCCTGATGTATTTTATTTTTCAGATGTTCCTGCCACTTGATATGATGTCCAAAATCCTGACAGGATTCCCTCCGTTAATACCGATCACCAGGATTTCACCTCTGATAGCCAGACAGTATGTGGACAACACAAAAGAAGAAATTAGAATATAGAAGCTTCAAAGCCAAAAGCAAATGTGCTGCATATCATTAAACTAAAAGCACTCTGAGAATGAATGCCTTCAATGAGGCTGCAGAATCCTCGAAATTTGTTATTTAAATTAGGAGAACGTGTAGATCTCTGTTAAACACACATAAATAAAGACAATACTGCAGATGATTTTTTTAAACACCTTAACCCTGGCTTTGTACAGAGAAGGATTTCTGACTCATGACCACTGAGTTATAGCTATTTAAAGTTATAATATGTAGTTTTTCCACATAAAAAAAGCCAATATTATATATTTTGTTTAGTTGTGTACTTTGATTATCAGAAATGTTTCCAACAATTTTTCAAACCCAGATAAATATGAAATTATTAATAAAAGTTACGGACCGTGTCATTAGGTTGCATGTCAATGGCGACGTAACTCCAGTTACCATAGCCATTAAATGAAGGAGAAGAAGAAGCAGCAGACCAGATGAGACATCAGAGAATGAACATTACTGTTGCTAGGCTAAGCTAACTCGTCATGGATCATGATTATGCATTGACGGTTGCTGCACCTTCTGACACCGAACCTGTCCCGATAAATATTGGTGTGGCCTGTCCGAGATGGAGAGAGCTTCATGAAAATCTAGGTCTACAATTCGACGCCGACCTTGTGTGTGTTCTGCTAGACAGGTAAGCAAACATCTGGCTGATGTTATCGAAATATTAATCATTTCCACAAGTGTAGTGCAAACACTGCGGCCAGTGGCTTCCGCTGCGGAGCGGTGTGGAGTGGAGGCTGGCTAACCACAACATCTAACAATAGGTTTCTATAATGCTGAGCTGATGCCGGTAAATGAACTGCATTTATAAAAGAGGCAGAGGAATAGCTAAACATAAGACGCACTGAGCAAGACAGAGCAGCAGAGAGGGAGAAGCCATCGCTAACTGTAAAGCTAAGTAACTAGCAGTTTGCTCAAATAACTAGCAGATTGCTAACCGCTCAGCTAAAGTAAGTAGCTCACTCTGCCAAAAAAACTGCCACGGTCGGTTTCGGTTTCACGGAGTGAGGAACGTCAGATCTGTATCTGTTATGACTACAACTCCCATGAACCCACGCTACTTCGTGACGTCATCCAACTCCGTCTTCTGTTATCGTTTTGGTTTGAGACCCCTAGCAGCAGAAAATTACATATTGCACGTTTAAAGTTATCTTGCTGCACTGCCACTTACTAGATATACATGATGACATGATGGCGTGGGTGTATACTTGATTCTGATTGGCTGCAGGATGACCATGAATTCCTGATAATGGACAAGGAAAACACTATAGTTCACTGAGTAGTTCCACTGAAACCATATTCACCGTTCTAAATTAATGCAGTAGCTACATAATAAGTATCAGCTCATATCTAAGGCTGCTTTCACACCTGCCCTGTTTGGTTCGGTTCGGTCAAACTCAAGTTTGTTTGCCCCCTCAGTGCGGTTCATTTGGGCAGGTGTGAACACAGCAGTTGTACTCGGGTGTGCACCAAAACAACCAGACCGAGACCTTCTTGAAGAGGTGGTCTCAGTCCGGTTCCAAAGGAACTCTGGTGCGGTTGGTTTGTGGTGAGAAGGTGTTCCGACCTGGATGTGAAGCAACTGCAGTCACATGACACATTGTTTGGGTTAAACATGAGCATGTTACAGTCCTGGAGGATTATTAATGTGCACCTCCTCCTGTACTGCCTTAATATGCACATTCAGCACATCCAATGCATCAAAACATTGTTTTCTAGTTGGAGCCGCGCCTCGTTTTCAAACTGTATGGTTTGACTAAAATGAACAATGACAGCAATATAGTCCACAATGAGCAGCGCTAAAATCAACCTGCGTAGTTGTCCCTCCATTGTGACATTAGAAAGTGTCACATTTATCTTGCAAGTGTACTCTTCTTCAACGTTTGCTTTACTTCCTGGATTTTTCCCACATGGAAATTCTGACCAATCAAGAGCAGCTTTCTCACACAAGGCATTTGATCTGGTCCTCTTGTAAATGCTGCCGTGAGAACACGAACAAACTCTAGGCAATTATACAACTTTGGAACAACATGAGTCCCTGATTCAGACCAAAGGATACGACTCTAGGTCTGAAAGCACCCTCAAATGAGTAACCATAGCAACAGGAATGCGGTCATAGCCTCCATTTACAATTCATTGCTATACATTAATCCATCATCAAACTACGAGTCTTGTTGACAATTTATATTGTTTGTCAACCATATGCAGTGTTATTGAGTTTGAATCTTGCTAGCAAAACGTTAGCTTTGTCGCTAGCAGCTGAGCCAAAGGGTTTTACGAGCTGAGCGAAATAGAAATGTCTCCCGTTGCCAAGCTGTATCTAAGGTTCATCTTATTTACTGGAGTAGTTTATCAGAAACCTTATGGGAAAGCGATGATTATTGCAGGTGTTAGCCAAGTCATTTTTTGATTGGAAAAAGTGTTAAATTTGTTGCACAATTTTGGAAACGTACCTTCAGCAGCCAGTCAGTTGTTGCTCTGTTTGCCCGATAAAGGTCTTCAACTGAAAAGTTGCAATAAATCTATTTCTTTTGCAAGTTAGACACTGTACGGCAGTTTGTCTGCAAACTGTGTCCTACTCATCCCTCCCCTTTGCACCTGTTTAGAAATAGATGTACAAAGTGTTCTTTTTGTTCATAATCAGGAGTTAATGGACTGTGTGAAGGCAACCGTGGCTTCCCTGTCCTACATAATTCCTGATAATGGACACCTTGTAGGACATTACCTTTTACTCACATTACAGTTTCCTTGTACACTACACTAAATTTGGTTGCATTGATGAATAAGCACTCACAGCCCACACGAATCTGACAGTTACAGGAAAACTGTATAGAGGACCAAAAACATATCCAAATATTTTATGTACTAAATTTGAGAAGGTTTGGATAAAAATGTAAAGAGCTCTAAAATATTAAAAAGAGACAGAAAAATGTGTTTTGGACCAAGGAAGGAAAGATTTTAGTTTCTGCTGTGCTTCATAAATGGCCACATGGCTGCACTATTCACACCAACAACTATTAAAGACACTGTACAGGATATTTTCTTAAAAAATAATGTATTAACTCAAACAAAAGTATTCCCTCTCTATCATCAACAATAACCGTGTACTAGACTGTAAGCTGCAGGCATCCAGGAGACACAGCGCCAAAAAAAAAACAAAAAAAAAAAAAACAAATATAGTGAGGCGAAATGCCAAACAAGAGTCACTCTGAGGTTGGCTTTTACTTTCACTTTTGCTGGCAAATGTGTCTACAATCAGTATCTGACAATCCTGCATAGTATATCTTTAAATTCTATTTTGGGCCACAGCCTCCTGAGCTCCCAGGAAATTTCACTGAAATCTGTTGAGTAGTTTTTTTTGTCAGACGCCTCTCCTGAGCAGAGGTAATTAAGCTCTTATGTCTGACGGGCATAGCTGTGCTGATTAATGTGAGTGGCTTCCCTTGGTCTGAGTTTGGTGTTTTACATAATGAATGACAATTTAGAACTGCTGTTTCTGAAACTTAAAGCAGCCTAGTTTCCCATGTGATGCGTGATACAAAAAAGTAGACGATAAATGGCTTCTGCTATAGTAGTAGTATATGTTTTTGTAAATAATCAAGTGGCCTGTTTGAATCTTGTTTCATACATAACAAAATTTATGCGTAAATGTGAGTATTAACGTGCCTTTTGTATTTTGTTTTCAGGAGCATGAAGTAACGTTAAACTTTTTTTTGTGTGTAAAAATACATCAAACGAGGAGGGCGCAGCAATGTTAATTTAAGTAAAAAATGATTTGTTCAAAAATCAGGTAAGGAGTTTTTTCTGTAATACTGCTGCGAAATGGACAAACCAAACTGAAAGTACTGGCGGAGGTATCAAGGATCTATGGCTGCAACTAATTATCATCATTATTATTATTATTTTTAAATTGTATTTTAGATGCATGTTTCTTTTATTACTGAGCTGACTTTCTGACTCTGTCAGAAAATAAGGAAAATGTCCATCAGGTTTCCACAGCCTGAAGTGACATCTTTAAATTACTTGCTTTGTCCAGCTATCAGACCACAAACCAACGATAGTGAATTAACAGTGTTACAAGAATTCTAACATTTCAGAAGCTGTGACTAGAAAATGTTTATATATAAATAATAAGTAAATGATTTACAAATCAGTTAACCCTAACCCTAATTAAGTTCTTATAAATTACTGAAAATATTAACTGAATATTAAGATGAAGCTAAATGGTTTAAAAAGATACATTTTCTGTCCGTGAACAATCAAATGTATTTTAATCACTTTTGAGTATTTTTTTTTTTAAATTTGTTAATCATGAAAAATTAAGATTTAATTTGTCACAAAAAACTATAGTAGTATTTCATTATTCTTTGACACTTGCTGTCATTTCCCTTTTTCCAAATTTATTTCAGCTCAATTCCACAGAGGCCGTTTACACGTTGCCGGCTATTTTCATGAACGGACGTTTCACCGTCTCCGTTTTCAAAAAGATCTTCGTTTACACTTACCCGTGTATATATACACAAGAGCACGCCAAACCTGTAGGTGGCAGTGTAACGAGAAGCTCAAGCCTTCCATGTATACATTGTCACCATAGCAACATAGGTCGCACTTTTGACACAGGCACAAGTTACGGCGCATACTGTGACGTCGGCTGCCTATAACTCCGTTTATCTCCGTTTATCTCAGTTTACATGCAAACGCGCAACTGGAGTTTTCCAAAATCTCCACTCTGGCCGGAGTTTTTAGAAAGACTCGTTTTCAGAGGAGAAATCTCCGTTTGCGTGTAAACGAAGGGCACAAACGAAGGAAGATGTCTCCGTTTATCAAAATCACCGTGTACGTGTAAACGGCCTCACAGTTCCCTGAGTTGATTGGAGGGTGATTCAGATCACCTGTTGCACAAGGTGTGGGGACTGACTCCTGAGTAAGAATTGAGAGCAGCTTGGTGCATTTCTCCTCTGGGCCAATCAGATCAGCCCTGTCTTTGGGCTTAAGAGAGTTGGGGAAACACACACTCAGGGCACTCTGATTCTTCCTCGGCCTAATGCTGACCTCATGTTAACCCATATAATCAGCCAGAAACTCTGCTCTTTCAGCACCTTTAAAAATGGATCATTACTCAGCAGGCCTATGGGCACAGACCCGTGGCCCAAGTGTCAGGGTTCCTCGTGGCCTTCGACTGCAAAACCTTACTCAAATTAACACGTACCAACCAGGAAGACACTCAAAATGACCACAAAGGGAAACAAGACAACTACATAAGATGCAAAACAGCTGCAAAAAGACACACGTGAAAAGAGGCAAACCAATCATGAGACACCAAATAAGTACAAAGACACAAAGCAACTACAAATAAAGATTAAAAATGACTACAGAGAGACTCAAAATGACCTCACAAAGGCCCAAAACAATTTAAGACACAAAAACTACGACAACACAACCCCACAGGGGGCGTGTAATGACTTTAGAGAGAAACAAAAAGAGAACAAACAGAAAATGTATAGTTTAAATTGTCACATTAAGTTGCCAAGACATTCAGCATCAGTGTTAACTCTATTGGGAAACGCTGATTTAAGTTGTCACAAAGTCATTCTGCCACTGCTCATATGTAGACAGCCTTGGAAATCTTCAGTGACCCCACCTGTGTATGACGTGACCCCATATGGTGATGTGACACACTCACATATGCTTTACCAGTAAATTCCCACTTACACTGAAGCAACAAGTGAGCGACATGTTGTGGTGACTAAATTAAAAGCATTCTGTTTCATAATTGTTCCCTTTATTTAATTTAAAGTCTGCACGCTGAGCCTGCTCTGTCAGAATAGATAAGCTAAATTAATCTCTTTGGTTCACTCTCTGCTCTGGACCTTTGGTAATTCTCACAGCAGTCATTTGTTGTACGCATCTTTTTTTTCATGTGTTGATAGACCGTGTGCAGATCTTGTGTGACAGGAAGCCACAGACTGCAGGAGGATATGAAAAGGCAGATTGCTTGCACTTTGATCAGGTCTGATTTTTATCATAGCCACCAAGCTAATCTTTATGTCTGATGTTCCTCCAGAGTAAGGAACCAATTTGGAAGTTATTTGTTCTGTGTGTAACAGTAGCACTTTGTTCAGCAAATTCACTTCAACCACTGTATTTTTTGGGGGGTGTTCAATAAAAAAGGAAACAACAGGAACTATAACTTTGTGTTGTTGTTTGTTTTCTTTATCAAATAAAATAAAAATGTTATGTTGCCTTTATTAAATCAGGTAAAAGAAAATATGTTCCCCTTCTGCTTCAGGTGAAGACATTGAAAGATTTATCCTTAAACAAAATGGAGAGAGGTTTGTGTTTGTTAAAGAAGCTGCAATGCCACAACTTTCTGAACAACTAGTTTTAGCGTCTGATATGTAGCAGGTCAGCCTGTCAAATGTCCGAGTGCTCATGGATCTGTAATGTTTTGTAACATAGTGCAGCAACGTCTCTAAATGAATAAGCATGGACCAACTTTAAAGCCCCTACAAGGAACTTTCATTTTGAGTTGATTTTGGCGACCTTGTGGACAAAAGCGGTAGTGTTTTGCCGGAATGAAGCCTACATTTCCCATGAGCTCTAGCGTGTATTGTCCTAAAGGTGCTTACCTGGAGGGCGGCACAGTGGTGTGGTGGTTAGCACTCTCGCCTCACAGCAAGAGGTTCGGTTCGATCCCGGGTGTGGGAGCCCGGTTCGATCCCGGGTGTGGGAGCCCTTCTGTGCGGAGTTTGCATGTTCTCCCCGTGTCAGCGTGGGTTCTCTCCGGGCACTCCGGCTTCCTCCCACAGTCCAAAGACATGCAGATTGGGGACTAGGTGTCCGTAGGTCCGAATGGTTGTTTGTCTCTATGTGTCAGCCCTGCGATAGTCTGGCGACCTGTGCAGGGTGTACCCCGCCTCTCGCCCGATGTAGCTGGGATAGGCTCCAGCCCCCCCCGCAACCCTCAAGAGGACGAAGCGGTTAGAAGATGAATGAATGCTTACCTGGCTCGTGCATGTGTTTGTTTTGGGGATGAATGAAACAAGACGGGAAAACTTTGTCCCCGCTCCTATTGGGGATCCCAGCTCACCTCTGCCGCGCCCCAGTTCCACCTCTCCGGCGTAAGTGCCACTGCCGCCGGGGTAAACACAGCGGTCGGCTGGTAAGGCTGAAGGCCTGTTTGGCGAGCACTTCCATGGCTTCTTGGACTGAGTATGGAGCGGTGCCTCGCCTCTTTATTTCTCGGCACTCGCTGGACCCTGTCGACGCCTGGCTGGTACCTGTCGTCGGCCCGGATGAGGTGTTCCAGCCCCGCGGCCCCTGCTCTCCTCATCCCCTCATGAATCTGCGCAACCTGCAGCCTCTGCGTGTGGCTCCCCGGACAGCTAACGCTGTGGACCCGCTGGCTCCTGCCAGGATTGGGCTGGTAAATGCTAGATCGCTAGCGAACAAAGCATTTATCCTGAAGGATTTCCTGACTTCCCGAGGATTGGATTTTCTCTGTGTGACTGAGACATGGCTGACTGTTGGTGAGTCCAGTGCTTTCACAGAACTTTTACCTGATGACTGCTAACTCCCCGCGGACGTCGGGTCGTTAGGAGGAGGAATAGCGACTATTTATAAGAGTCACTATAAATGTAAGCAGCTAAGTAAGATGACGTGCCGTCTGAGTGCTGTAAATCGCTTCGTCCTGGAAGTGACCTGGTGCGGACCCGGACACAGTTTCCTAAAGGTATGGATATACACTATATAGAAATAGCTTATCTTCACACCGATGGTCTCATTTGCTGTTGAAGGTCACGCACAGACATCAGCAGAAACAAGAGACTTTTGCATATCCAGTTAAAAGTTCCTTGTAGCAGCTTTAAGTAAGACTTAAAGGCCAATGGTGCATTCATGTCCTTCTCTGATGGTCATTCTTCTGCCTTTGTTGTGTTTAGGAGCTTTACGTTATGTGAAAACAACATGGATGCTGCACATTGTAGTATTTCATCACAACATGTTGATAAGGGAGAGCAAAGAAAACAGATCAGATGAGCCATGAAATAATCAGGACCTCATTTCAGATTATTCCGACACCACGTGAATGCAGCATGGGACTGTGGAGGTGACCGGGACATCTACTTGCCCCTCAGAGTGACAGATCATTCGTCTGTAACATTGTATTGAGCTACCTTTGCCTCCTTCCAAAAAAGTTGGATCCTGAATCAATGCAATAAAATTCATATTATTTTTATTAATGTAAACTACACATGATGAGTACATGTAATATGACCAACACGTTGTCATCCAAACTTGAATATCATCATTTTGTCAGTAGACTTTCACATCTAGATATGACGCATTACTGTAGGTAACCTCCTGTGTCTGCTGTTGATGTTCCAGCACGCTGTGTTGTTACATAGATTGTTCATTCATTCATTTTCCATAACATCACAGGGCTGACACATAGAGACAGACAACCATTCACGCTCACATTCACACCTACGGACAATTTAGAGTCACCAGTTAACCTGCATGTCTTTGGACTGTGGGAGGAAGCTGGAGCACCTGGAGGAAACCCACAATGACAACATATACTGAACAAAAATATAAACGCAACACTTTTGTTTTTGCTCCCATTTTTCATGAGCTGAACTCAAAGATCTAAAACATTTTCTATCCACACAAAAGACCATTTCCCTCAAATATTGTTCACAAATCTGTCTAAATCTGTGTTAGTGAGCACTTCTCCTTTGCCGAGATAATCCATCCCACCTCACAGGTGTGGCATATCAAGATGCTGATTAGACAGCATGAATATTGCACAGGTGTGCCTTAGGCTGGCCACAATAAAAGGCCACTCTGAAATGTGCAGTTTTGCTTTATTGGGGGGGGGTGTCAGAAAACCAGTCAGTATCTGGTGTGACCACCATTTGCCTCATGCAGTGCAACACATCTCCTTCGCATTGATCAGGTTGTTGATTGTGGCCTGTGGAATGTTGGTCCACTCCTCTTCAATGGCTGTGCGAAGTTGCTGGATATTGGCAGGAACTGGAACACGCTGTCGTATATACGCGATCCAGAGCATCCCAAACATGCTCAATGGGTGACATGTCCGGTGAGCATGCTGGCCATGCAAGAACTGGGATGTTTTCAGCTTCCAGGAACTGTGTACAGATCCTTGCAACATGGGGCCGTGCATTATCATGCTGCAACATGAGGTGATGGTCGTGGATGAATGGCACAACAATGGGCCTCAGGATCTCATCACGGTATCTCTGTGCATTCAAAATGCCATCAATAAAATGCACCTGTGTTCGCTGTCCATAACATACGCCTGCCCATACCATAACCCCACCGCCACCATGGGCCACTCGATCCACAACGTTGACATCAGCAAACCGCTCACCCACACGACGCCACACACGCTGTCTGCCATCTGCCCTGAACAATGAAAACTGGGATTCATCCATGAAGAGAACACCTCTCCAACGTGCCAGACACCATCGAATGTGAGCATTTGCCCACTCAAGTCGGTTACGACGACGGTTTCTGACAGTTTGTGCGGAAATTCGTTGGTTATGCAAACCGATTGTTGCAGCAGCTGTCCGGGTGGCTGGTCTCAGACGATCTTGGAGGTGAACATGCTAGATGTGGAGGTCCTGGGCTGGTGTGAGGTTGTGAGGCCGGTTGGATGTACTGCCAAATTGTCTGAAACGCCTTTGGAGATGGCTTATGGTAGAGAAATGAACATTCAATTCACGGGCAACAGCTCTGGTGGACATTCCTGCAATCAGCATGCCAATTGCACGCTCCCTCAAAACTTGCGACATCTGTGGCATTGTGCTGTGTGATAAAACTGCACATTTCAGAGTGGCCTTTTATTGTGGCCAGCCTAAGGCACACCTGTGCAATAATCATGCTGTCTAATCAGCATCTTGATATGCCACACCTGTGAGGTGGGATGGATTATCTCAGCAAAGGAGAAGTGCTCACTAACACAGATTTAGACAGATTTGTGAACAATATTTGTGAGAAATGGTCTTTTGTGTGTATAGAAAATGTTTTAAATCTTTGAGTTCAGCTCATGAAAAATGGGAGCAAAAACAAAAGTGTTGCGTTTATATTTTTGTTCACTGTACAAACTCCGCACAGAAGGGCTCCCTCACCTGGGATCGAACCAGGAACCCTTTTACTGTGAGGCGACAGTGCTAACCACTGCATCCACTGTGCCGCCCTAGATGTAATCAGTGCTTTTCAAAATAAACTTACGATGTTGGTAAAACACCTTGTATTTACATTTATTTCCTTGTGCAACAAAAGCACGTGGTTATGTTTGGAAAAAAAACATCCTGGTATGGTTTAACATTCACACAGGAAGCAAACAGCAGCCTCCCAGGTGAAAGTCCAGGGCTTTTCTGGATCCATCTGCCTCCCCTACGCTGCAAAAGGTACCCGTTTGCGTCTGTGTTTAACGCCAGCATCACTGATATTTAATGAGTTGGGAAAGACAATGGGCTGTTAAAAGTGTCACAGAGAATGTGACACCAAAAGTGTCAAACTTGAAAAGTTCGAAATAGTCTCACGTATCAGCTTGAGGGAACCATTACTGTGAAATAGGGCATTAACGACTTTGATTTTTTTCAGGTCGACTTATCTGTCAATAAAGTTGAGTCGACAAGTCATTTGATGACATCATCACATTGACACAGCGGAGGAAAGTGAAGTATCTCCACACGTGATGTGTGTCTGAAGGCCTGAACATACTCAGGCGGAACGGACTCTGCTGAGGTCCGTGCGGACTCAAAGCGGACGTCTGCAAGCCCTGTGCGCGCAAAGCTCAGATTTTACAACCATGCGGACTCCACTTCGTGCACCAGTGACTGCTCAGCATGTATTTTTCACATCCTGGGGTTTTTTCACGGACATTTTTACAGGAAACTACAACGCGGAAGTGTGCTCGACTACGAAAGCCCGAATGACTGCAGACACTCCTCGCGGAGTCTGCTCCACTTACAGTACGCCGTCAAGGATAAAGTATCAGCGTAATCAGAGGCAACGATTGCATTCCGTACACAAGCACACACAGAGAGAGAGAGGAGGAAAAAACACACGACTTGTCGACTCCTCCCAGGGGGTGTCGACTTGTGCCACTGACGTCGACACATCAACAAATCAACTTTTCTGTTAATGCCCTACTGTGAAACAATCTGATCTGCCCATCGCTACCGTGCTGAACCTCAGATTCTTTAGACCAGTAAGACAGAGAAATAAAAACAAGAGTTGTGTGAAAGTTAATTATAGCAGAATTTCACTGTGAAAATTGTGCACAACGCTCACTGAACAGTTTGATTATATCTCATATAGCCTAATTTTGTGCTATAGTTCTACAGCTCCTAGAGATGGTTATCCCCAGTGATACTGTGCTAATCATGTTACACTACAGACGCCCCAGGCTAGCAGTCGGGGATGGAGAACTGAGATACAAACCTTCAAAATCAAACTGTGAAAAATCGGCTTCTCTGCGAGCTGGAGGATGGTGACGTTATCACAACAGAATATTCTGAAAATAGAAAAGGTCACACTGATATTGTAATAGTCTACCAAGCTCAGACAAGACGAGTGATTTGATCCAGTTTTTTGAAACCAACATGAATCTTTGGGAGACATGAAGTTGTTTTGAAATCCTTGGCTTGATGTTGTTTGTGCCAGAATGTGGGGGATAAACAGCCATCGATATTGCAATATGCTCTTTACTGATAAAAAAAATGTTTGCACACAGCCAAACAGAAACATTTATGCCTCCGCTGGCTGGCTCCTGAATCAATAGCCTGCAGGCCCTTGGGGGATTGTGGTTTTCTTCTTCACGCTATTCTAAATGGCTGCTTTTTTGTGTTGACATTTTTCCTCCTTTGAAGACTACCTGCAATGGGACTCCCACGTTCCAGCTTGTGGCAGATGTTATATCAGCGAGCAGCATCCTCTCGCTCAGTCGGCTCCTTCGTTTCAATTATAACGCACAACTCGGAGGAGAGATTTACTGTGTGTTAAAGGTGCTGCGCTCGCTGTGTCACCTCATACTCGGAGACAACTAACGAAAGATTGTCACAGTGGGTTCTGTGTGTGTGTGTGTGTGTGTGTGTGTGGGAAAGCATGAAAACTCAAGGGGTGTTTGTATTATTTGAATGGTGTGTGTGTGTGTGTGTGTGTGTGTCTCTCTCTCTCTCTCTCAGGTGCTTTAACTTTCCCTTTTTCGGCTGCACTCAGGGAGCACAGGGTATGTTTTTTGGGGGCTGTCGGTACACATTGCAGGAACACTAAGCAGCCGCACAAGCCACTGTTGGTTATGTGATACATTATTAAATTCTACCTGATACGAAGTCCCTGCAGATAACGTGTGGATTCAGTCGGCACATGTGTGAAAATACAAGTAGCATTGTGTCTCCGGGAGATGTGATCTCTGCAGGCTGATGTAAACACTGCTGCAGTGTTGCATCTAATAGGCCTACATGTAACCACACACTGTAAGTCTATCAGTATTTCACAGAGGACAGGAGAAGGGTTAAAACAATATGTTTCCACTGTGTTTGCCCATTTAAAAAAAAAACAAACAAAAAAAAACGTCGCTGTACCCGAGAAGGTCAGCATAACTGTGTTTGGAAAAATCCAAATATTGTCGATTCCTGGCGTATGTTCAGTAAAGACAGAGACTGCAGCCTCATCGTGTCCGAACCAGTGTCACTAATAAGGTTTTGTTTGTTAGTGGCAGATGCTCCCACAGCAGTAAATAAGGTCTGAGTCCAGTTCTCAGTTTGTAATGAATCAAAACAAGCTGTAAAGCAGCACTTCAGGCTGAGAGTCTCTCAGCTGACTGAAAGGCAACAAACATTGAGGGTGGTTTTATTTTTCAAAGCCACTGTGAAATGAAATGTTAACCCTTCACCCTATTAAATTACAGAATAGTTACATAAAGCTGTCGTAACATATGTTTTTAGAAGAAAGAAATAAGGGTTTAATTAACTGACAGAGATTTATCACCTGGATCTGCAGCTCCTCTCGTCTTACAGTGAGTTTAAGCCCAATGTTTTGCCGTCCAACCACAGCTTCACTGTTTTGATTCACTCTCACAGCTCTCATAGTGTCCTTTTGATCTGAGTAGACTGGACACTACTTGCTTATTAAATAACAAGGTAATAAACAACACTATCGCACGCCTAAACAACAGAATAGCTCCATTTCCATTGATTCCCAAAGCCTGTGGTTGCAGTTACACTATAAAACATCATAGTTAGGTTTAGGCAACAAAACTAGGTGGGTCGACGTTTGGTCGTGGACTCTCCACGTCAACATATACCATGCATGGTAGCATAGGTGTGTCTGTTGACATTCTGGGATGCTGTGCCGACTTCAGCCTGTTACCTGCATTGTGTTCTTTCAACATAGACTTCCATTTTCACAGAAAATTTACAGTTTACATACAGTGTCTTTCAAAATAAATGTACTATGTTGGTACAACACCGTAATTGACAATTTTGTCCAAACGCACATGGTTACATTTAGCCAAGACATGCACGTTGTTTGGTTTAGGGAACAAAGCAGATGGTTAGATTTAGAAACAAATAACAGGGTTTGGCTTAACATTCATACAGGAAGCAAACAACAACCCTACTGAGACTCCTCACTCCCTTAACTTACGCTGTTGTCCAGCCGCGTTTCCCCCTGACACCATCAGGTAGCCAGCCACGTATCATGCCAACATGAAAGGAGGGCTTTCATCTTTGGTGTCTGATGCGGAATTCACTGCCCAAGACTTTGGAGTGAGACCAGGGGCCTGTATCACAAAGCAGGATTAATGTCTTAGCGAGGTAACTTCAGGGTTAACCCTGGGTTTTCGGTCTCACAAAGCCGGCTCAGTTCTTATCGGGGTAGATCACCATGGTAACTTACTCTGAACGGCTATCCTGCTCCGGAGCAGGGTAAGTTCAGGGTTGAATCTGATCCTATAAAAAGCACCACCCACTGGCCAATCAGCTGTTTGGAAAAAAATGACTCCGCTGACAGAAATGCAGCCCAGTCATGACGGGAAGTTTAATTCATTTGATTGATTTTGATTTGAAAGTTTATTTTGAACATTAAAAAAGAAAAGCAACAACAACAGACAATGAAAAGATTGTTCAAAAAGGAGTGAAAGAAGTTGAAATTTCATCCCACCCCTTCATAAGAAAGAAACTGATCATTTGCGGACACTTAATAGCACCATTAATTAGTGCCAACATTTTGTTTTGTTGGAGGAAATGATCCCTGTTAAAGATAATGGGCCTAACTGACAGCTTTGCTGCTGGAAATGTGGAAAGTAGCCTATCATGTCTACACTTCATGGTGTTTGAGGGATTTTCCTTTTTGTTTTTTGAAGAGGGAGACTAGGTATATTTCTGCGCAGCTGTTAATTTCTAACACAGCTCAATATCAGGATGATTTTATTCAGACTATCAGTTTGGTGTTGATATGATTTAACTGTGGCGTCAGCTTTAAGCTTTATTGTAGCATATATAACGTTATGACAAAGAAGACCAATTTATCAGACGCAGTGATGTTGGACGGTAATTGTAATACACGCAATTCATCTGCGCAGCATTGATTTCATGGGATTCAAGGGTGTGATCAGTGTCAGATGTACAGGTGCAGGTACTGTAGCTACTTGAACCAGTGATGAGTAATTTAACCTACACATTTTATTTGCTGCCTTGTTTTGTCTTGATTTTTCCCTCTCTCCTCCTCTATTTCTTCTTTCCTGACTCGTTTTTTTTTTCTTCTCTATTATGTGATTTCATTGATATTTTGACAGGGGAATTTCTTTGATAAGCTTTTAGTGGCTTCTAACCTCTCCAGCACTTTTCTTTTTTTAATCTTGTAAATTTTATACTGTCTGTTTTTAACATTATGTGCAAATAAACTAATCTAAACTAAAACTAAACATTATTCATCCCGTTATGCGTTGCCACGCATGTTTCCTCCTCCTGCAGCTGCCACGGTGTTGGCCTTTTCTCTAATGTTGCTTTTCTCCTCCTCATATTTTAGTAGAATTAATCTCTGATCCTCACGAGAAATACTTTTTTTTTTCCTCACATACGGCGCTCTGTGAGGATGCTCAGTGACGCTCAGTGATGCTGTGCTTCTCTCATGATTGTGATTGGTTCACTGCGTGCGCGTTCACGGTTCTTGATGAAGCAACCCTGGGTTGAGTTACCGAGTTGATCCAGCGTCGTGATACCAATTATCCTGATTGACATTGTTAGGATTAGTCAACCCAGGATAGGTCTAGGTAACTCAGGAAAGGTTGATCTCGCTTCGTGATACAGGCCCCTGGTTGGGTTAGGATAGTAGCAAAACATCATGCTTTGGCTGTACTCCACCCCCATTTTGTAGCGAAAAAGCCTAAAATGACATACCCAAATTAAAATGACTGTAGCTTCTGAACCACTCTGACTACATACATGCATGAGGTCTTGCCAGATAGCCTCCCTGAGGTTTCTTGTGAAAGTGTCAGAAACACTCTAGGTGACACAGAGACAGAGTAATGGGCCTCTGAAGTCAGTAAAAAATTGAAGATTTTGCCTAAAATAAAATAAAAAAAAATTTCAGGATGAATAACTGTCTGTGGCTTCATCTGAGCAGGTAAATGACACTGTGGGGCTGTAGGCACACTATCAATGAACATTTGTTTCAAATAGTAAGTATGACCATTCTACAGTGTTTTTTCCATGAAAAGATCCAGGCGGAGCTCCAAATGACAAGTCGGTCACTCGGCTTCAAAGCAGTACTATCAGTGATCAAACAACACTCAGCCAGCTTCTAACATTGTACCTTATTGAAATCAGGTGTGATTATGATAGCTGATGTTGTTTATGACACAGAAACACCATAAAATATCACCAAATAAAGCCATATGAAACGTGAAAGTTATGATCCCACTTTCTAGACGGTATATCTCAGCCAACAATAGTGGTAGGAGTGAGACTCTTACCTTTTTATAAACCAGCTAAGTCCCCGCTAACAGCTCCACATAAGGTTGCGAGTAATCCTTTAACTTTTCCTGTCAAAAAACGGCATGACATGACTTGTCACCACTCATCGTGATTTTGGACTTTGTGTGTTTAGGCTGCTCTGGTGTGAAATCCATAAGAAATAAAAGAAAAACAATGTTATTTTTGAAAAGTCGAGAGCTTCCTGAATCTGGCAATACCAAATATCACATGGTTTGATGACGTAGTGCGCCTGGGAGATACCATTTAACAGAGGAGGAGGGGGGAGAGGACATTGGTGTCCTGGCAGAGTTAGAGAGGCTAAATAAGTAGTTTTGTTACTAACGTAATTACAGCGTACAATATGTTGCATTATGCTACATGTACTAGCATATGACTTGTTGTTGATGTTGTTGTTGATGTTGTTGTTGTTGTTGATGTTGATGTTGCTGTTGATGAAAGAAGTCAATGCTAACTTCAGAGCATGAACACTTCTCTCCTCGGTCAAAGTCCTGTACTTGTTTGACCCATCGTCTCCCACCCACCCTTGACTTTTAAACAACACTGGGCAGACTTAGTCACTTTTTAGACTACGTCACCTCACTTCCTCCCCTGCTCCTGTAATAATTACTACAGCCACTAGACTTACAATAAATGTAAGTATGGGTTGTAATTAGTTGCTGACCCAGAGCCATGCAGGCCCTCAGGAAGTGCCTTGAACTTTGAAGCCAGTTTTCATAGCTGCAAAACAGTGGACTTACAGCTCACCTAGTGATGTCATGTGGCCAGAATAGACTTTCTCCTTGGGAAAGAGATGTCTGTAAATCAGTGGATACTTTTTTTTTGAGCGTTACAACCCCCTTTCACTATTGGAGTTTGATCCAGTCAGTCCAGTAACATCTGGAAAGTCTAGAGGAGTCGCAAATCATTTTATCCCCGTTCAAATTAGCAGACCAGTGAGCCAATAGCTGGCTCAGCCAGTGGAAGTCTCTAATGCACCCGCACTATCGGCCCAATAATGCAGAAGCAGCTCTGATTATCTGGGTTATTTTATACATGGAGGCATGAACAGGAGTCCTGCCTCCTACATTCTCTTAATACACCCATGCCCAGGGCAGCATGGTGGTGCAGTGGTTGGCACTGTCGCCTCACAGAAAGAGGGCTCTTGGTTCAGGTTGTGTCAGCATGGGTTTTCTCCAGCCTCCTCCCACAGTCCAAAGACAAGCAGGTTCAGTTAATCAGTAACTCTAAATTCCCCGTAGGTGTGAATGTGAGCGTTGTCTTTCACAGTGTGACAGTCTGGCAACCTGTCCAGGGTGTATGCCGCCTCTCGCCCAAGGTCAGCTGGGATAGGTTACAGCCACCTGCGACCCTTAAGAGGATGGAGGAGGAGGTTACAGAAAATGGATGGATGGACAGTTGACCTTTATGAATGTTTTTGGTGAGAGCAGACTGGTAATGAAATAAAATACAAAACAAAAACTGATGTTCATATGAGCATAAAATTTTAATTTATGATGCCTGTCAATCAGAGGACAGCAGCAGTCCTGATCAGTATGACCAGGTTACGTCCCACAGCTGGAGCAGCGTCCTGCCACTCTGATGTTCGACTTTTCAGGACAGATGCCAAGAGGAGGGCTGGGGGGGGGGATTAGGTGCGTCACTGTCCTAAATGGCATCTGCGTATTCATGCCAGGCAAATTACTTTTCTGTATACTCATCTGGATGAGCTGTTTGTTTGGGCTGTTTTTCTCGCTGCTCACCTCTCTGTGTGCTGAATTAACATACAAAACGAGGTCAAACGTAATCAGCCAACAAATGGAAAATGGTCTCATGACAGCACCAGTGAGTGACAAGTGACAGCTGAGTGACACAAGTGACAAGTTAATGTAGGGCACAAAAACATCAGGTTGGATTTCCTCATTTTCTCATTTCTGTACAGGAGAAACTGGCAGAGGCAGAAAAAATGGGCTTTTTAAAATGTGGAGCCAGTCACTGGCACGACACTTCATCATCTTTCTTATAATTTAATTAGTTCCCCAAGTTTGTGATAGATAATTTAAGTGTGCCCTGTTTGATCCTCTTGTCATCAAAATTGATCACTTGACTATTATTTATCACAAGCACAATGTTTATGAGCTCCGGCTGCAGCCATGCTTTGATTACTGCACGCCTGCTGTGTATAAAAGTTTGTAAATGTTCCACATGGTTGATGCTTGCTAGGCTTCAGGTTGATCTAACTTCACTTTAATCCGGCATGACTGTCATAATAATTTATGAGGCACTTTTCAAAGCATTTAAAGTGGAATCACATCAGAGTGACTAAATTGGAGGACAAAGGTTAGCAGATGGAAGATAAGCACACGAAGTAATTACATAAGCAACAATTTAAGACAATAAAATCTATTTGTGCCTGGCATTTCACCACCACTGATCTTCATATCCTGCTGACTCACTCTGAAGCTACCCACAAATGATCTGTCTTACAAAATAACCTTAAAAATGAATAGATAAGAACGTCTATTGTTTGTGAGGCACTGTGGACATCAGCTCAGAGAGTAATCCAGTGAAACAGAAGGCTGACCAGTAAAACACTAGATCTGCACCATCAGATAAATAACAGATTGTCAAACTGTATGGAGGACAGAAGCTGCCAAAATAAATAAATGACTCGAATGTTAAATTATTATGCCACGTTAAAAGAAAATGTATTAATTGATATATTAACTTGTTTCTTTATTTATTTTGCTTTGTGTTAATTCCCTACATTTCTATTTAGTTTTACCTTTTATTTCCTTATTTTCTAATCAGTTTTAATATTTATTTAATCATTTATGCATTTTTTACTTATTGCAAACCTATATCTTTTTTTTTTTCATTTTAATTAATTTAACTTATTTAACTGGTTTATTTATGTTCTTGGTGCACCAGGTTGTTAACCGTATGTCAAACCCTTGGGAAGACAGAAGCCGCCAAAAAAAATAAATGACTTGATAAATACATTTTATATGCCACTAAATGTACCAAAAATAATATTTCAAATAATAACTATAGGCAATAAATATAGACATAAATTTATATTTCTGTTTTAATTTGCTTCTTCATGTATTTACCTTTTGCATTAATTCCCCTATTTACTTACTCTGCTCTTTAGGGTTTTTTTTTTTAAATCAATTAATTATTTTAAATTTTATTTTTAGGCATTGTAGACAATGGCTCAGAAACTTTTTTGTCGAGTTGTCCAAAGATGTCAAATTCTATAAAGGACAGAGGCTGCTAAAATCAAAATTAATCAACAAATGTCTCAATAAATAAATCAATATGCCATTAAATGTAACAATAATAATAATAAAAAAAAATGTAGACATTAATCAGTTGATAGAATATGACATAAATTGATATTGTTTTAATTTGCTTTTTTAATCACTTTATTTTTAATAAATTTTCACTTTTTTTGCATTTCTTTTATTTCATATTTATTTATTTATTTATTTATTTATTTATACATTTAATTAATTGATAAAATGTGACATAAATTAATATTGTTTTACTTTGCTTTTTTAATGTTTTTTATTTCTAATAAATTTTCACATTTATTTTTTGCATTTCTTTTATTTCATATTTATTTATTCATACATTTAATTAATTAATAAAATGTGACATAAATCTATATTTGTTTATCTTTTATGTTAATTCTCTTATTTTTTTTAATTTACTTTCCTATTATGTCAAATGATCAAGTGGAACGGATGGCCAACTGTAAACCCCAAACACTCGATCTGCACCATTAGAAAAACAGGTTGTCAAACTTCATTATTATTATTTTTGATTGAATTTTTGCTAAATGAATAAATAGAGGAGCTTAGTGTGTACTCCCTCTGTAGAGTCTTATGTTTTTTTATCTTTGGTCTTGAACAGGCAAAGTGGGAGAAAATACAATATTAAAGCCACAGACATGAGCAGGATTATTATAGTGTCAAGCTTTGTTTGTCAAGCCCACTGCCTGGCAACCTGATCATACTCATTATTTTATTATTCATGTATCTGTGGCCCCGGACGGTGCGGTCTAAATTTGGGAATAGGATCTCTCTGAAACAAAACAGAGAGCATTAGGAGCATCACATTAGAGGATCGGCTTGCTTGAGCTCTCAAATCAAAATTACCCATTGAACCTTATCCCCTGTAAATTGTCTCCTGACTGGAAAGATGACTTTCAATGAAGTGCAAAATCCCCAGGTGTTCCAAACTCTGATGGAGATAACAGAGGTGGAAAAACTCATTTTCCAGGCACCAGGTAATGATGTTAGTGGAGATCGTATTGTCTTGAGGTACAGCTTAATAACAGGGAATTTAGTTTCATTGCCCTTTAACCCCATAGAAAACCCATTTGAAAGGCACCGTAGTGGTTGAAGTAATTTGAAGCTTTCTGTGTTTCAGCCACCAAACTCCGACAGGTATGAAACTACTAGGAGAGCAAGACACTTTGGGGACAAATATAAAAAGTACTTAAAGTACTCAGGTATTTGTGCTTATCCCAGCTCCTTATGCCTTTTATTTCAGTGCCTCTCATCCTTTATTTGGAACAGTAGTTGGCATAACAAACAAGTAACACTGATTCATTAAAGGTTTTGTGCCAGGAACATCTCGTGCTCCTCTCTTGTCCAAAGGTTGTGTGAGAAAGCCTCCATGCTTTAATGCCAAAATTTGACTTTTCAAGTCAGATAGGTTTTTTTCCCTGCCACAGACAGCAGTACAACAAATGCGGGAATCCAGGAAAGGTCATTTTACAGGAAATATTTAAGTAACATCTTGTGTAGTTTAAGCGGCAACAATCAATCTGCATCAATTGTCATGACTGAAGGTCAGAAAATGCCATTTGCTCTGGCTCACAAACATATCTTTTGGCCATTCTTCTTAATCTTTTTTGGTTTATGACTATATCAATATCTGAAAAACTAAAGCCTGATTTATGGTTGGGCGCTCAACACTTTTGATGAGTGTTACTGAACAAAGCAAAAAGAAGTGTAGCTCAACACAGGGGGTGAAACAGTGAGATTTTTACAGTATGATAACCGTCTCAGAAAATATCACAGTTTCACAGTATTACAGAAATATTATTATCAGTCCTTAAGACCCTTAAAGAATAAAAATGGCGAGCCTGGTCTCACTCCAAAGTCATCGAAGTCTGGTGCTTGGGCAGTGACTTGCTGCGTCAGAAACCAACGAAAAAAGGCATCCTTTAACGTTGCTATGATACATAGCCAGTTGCAGTTATAGTTTATCGGCGCCCAGTGGCATCAGGGGGAAACGTGGCGGGACAAGGACAAAAGTTAAGGTGGTGAAACTTCGACTGGCGCAGATGCGTCCAACAAACGCCAACTTTCACCCAAGAAAGCAGTGTTCGCATCCTGTAAGATTCCAAAGCCAAACCCAACCATCTGCATTTGTTGTTGAAGGAAAAAAAAAAATTCAATTTGCAGTGTTGTACTAGTCTGAGTGGGCGGAAGTTCGCTGCAGAGATCAGCCTCTCATTGGGCAGAACGAGCCACCCGCTGAAGTCTCCAATCTCACAGTGAGAGTCGGCCCAGCCAGACCTTTCTTTTCTTGAGAAAGGTCTGGTGAGCGAGGCTAGTGTTGTACTGACGTAGTGCTTTTATTTTGAAAGAGACTGTATGAAAATGTTAAATTTCCTGTGAAAACAGAAGTGTATTTTGAAAAAACACAATGCATGTGACAGGCATGACTTGACACAGTGTCCCAGAATGTCACCAATGCACTGGGGTGCCTTGCACGTCATATGTGGACGTAAAAAGTCCATGACCAAATGTTAACATCATGAGAGGAGGTCGGAGTGAGAACGTGTTGAAACTGAAGGGTTATTTTTGTTGAAACAAATGTTTTATTATAATTGAAACTTGGAACCATTTACACATTTTATGTGTTAAAAGTATTCCTTTTGAAAATCAATTTAAACGCTGCATTTTTTCCCAATATTGTACACGATACACGATATGATAACTGTCAAATTTCATATCATGGTAAACCTTAAAACCGGTAAACCACTGCAGCCCTCCTCAACACGTTGCACATCTGGACAATTTTATGTTACAAACAACATCATATTTTGTTGCGCAAAAGGATTGGTAGTGTTACTATCATCACCATGGAGACAGCAGTTTTTAATCCACACCGACTCCAACCTGCATTCAGCGTCTCTGTCCACAGAAGCACTCGTCTGTCAGTAGCAGCTCCTGCCACAGGAGGAAATCAGTGTTCACATTTATTGATTCATTGATGTTATTTACCAGCCCACCATGGCAGGTGAGAGGAATCTGCTGCTCACAAACAAACTGGAAGCTGATCTAGAAATGTAGATTCAGTTCAAGTTAAAAACACAAATACAGCTGGATAGCTGTATGATTCAAACAGCTGTTTGTGCAGACTACGCTTCACTAAAGGTGCCAGACACTGATAGCTACAGTTTTACTCTGCTCTTTAATTCTTATTGTGCGACACTCTAAAGTGTTGAGTGCCCCACCATAAATCAGGCATGACATTCCTCTTGGCTTTTGTGTTTTCGTGCTCATTACTAAATGTTAGCATGCTAACACGTAAGCTTTTACCCGCTTTAACCAACAATAACTGATTATTCTTTTCACCACTTGGGGGCAGCAGAAACAAGCTGTGAACACAGTATGGACATATTTGAGGTTGATGTTGGGAACTTGTTCTCAAACAGGTGTTTATTCACACATCCAGCAGATACAAAGCAACCTTCACACTCTGTCCTCCTCTTCAGTCACATTACAACTTCCTTGAGACCATTCATTGCCTTTTTCGTCTATCAACCAGACGGCTTCTGACTTTCCCTCCTTTCATGGTCATCTGACTGCCCCACACATCTACTCACTGAAGGCTGAAAAGAGGAGAGCTCACAGCGTCAGATAATGTAAAACCATTAGCATACAACACATGCACGGAGAAATCTGTGTAATCACTTGCTGAAAGGCCCAGTTGCTGCTGCACTGTCATGGAATACAGGAGATGACTGATTTGTTCCACTGAGGTGCCTACAGTCGTCCTTGGGACAGAATATTTTTGTACGAAAAAATAATGTGTGAGAAATACAATTCTGTATTTACTGAAAAAGTCTGTGATGGAAGACCACACACAGATGTTCTCGATATGCAAACATTCTATTGTATACCGACCACCTAACTGAGGGTACCCAAAGTTCTGTCGGGCCGAGTGCAAACAAGAGTGTCAGCAGCTCAGTTCATGAGGATTTGGCTTAGGAACCAGAGGGTCGTGGGCTCAAGTCCCTGTACAGACCAAATACAGGTGGAGCAAGGCCCGGAACCCCTCTGACATCTCTGTTCAATGCATGTATGGTCCTGTTAGTGCATGTGTTTGTATTTCAGGTCTGTGTATGTGACAACAAAGTGAAAAAGTTGAATTTCCCGTCAGGGATTAAAGAATTTTTTCTTCTTCCTCATCTGAGTGGACACAGTCCTTTTATTTCTAGTGCCGTCTGCTTAAACCCTCCAGTGTTGCAGGTCCCAGCCTCCGTTTGAATAGCCTGGTGTACCTCTTTCTTTTTACTTTCAGTGCTGACAGCAGCTGCCCTTACAGGTCAGTACATTTCTCAGCTCATGTGGCCGCCCACTTGGATTTCATTTTATTTTTTCATTTTTTCACTAAAGCATCAATTGATACAATGTTTATTTTTGTTGTATTGATAATTAGCCGAAAGGTGAATAATTTGGTTCAGAAGAAACCGTAGTTATCCTTCGTTATGTTTAAGGTAAACATGATGAGGTGGCTCAGAGGTAGAGCAGGTCGTCCCCGACTCCTCTGGCCTGCATGTTGAGGTATCGTCGGGCAAGATACTGAACCCCAAATTGCTCCCAATGACTGAGCAGCAGTTGACACCATGTGTGGTAGCCTGGGCCACCAGTGTGACAGTGTGTGAATGGGTGAATGTGACATGTAGTGTAAAAGTGCTTTGGCAATGGCTCCCCTGAGTATGCATCCGGCATCTGGACATACTGCCTCGTCATAACACTGCACCTTGAACTTTGACTCCTGCTCATATATCACTCTCAGTCCACTTAGCGTCATGCAGCAATACTATATAAATGCATAGAAGAGCTGCAAACAATATGTAGTACTTCCACTTATGCGGTGTCATCTGTCATTGCAGCTTCTGTCAGCTGTCACTGAGCTGTCATCTGTCTGCCAAGAGGAGCCACAGATTCAGGTGATGATTCTCTGTGGTTTCATCCCTACAAGTGACTCCTTTCACATTGTCACATTGTCATTTGATAGATTACTATATAAAAATAATGATTATAGCTGCTTTAGCCCAAAGCACTGCTGTGGCTTAGTGCAGCCTCACAGATCTGCCAGAGCAGGTTTAGACTCAGTCTTGTTTGAACATAATGAAAACATGAAAAGGGCACATGAACTTGTTGTCAGCGGTCAGAAAATGACAACTGAGGTTCACGACCTGAAACGAATGCTTCTAAGAAACTGCCCAGCAGTGTCATGGGAAAGGCAAGTGAGACATTTCCCATCTGTGTGTCTTCACTGGCCGTCACTCAGCCTGACACCACTTCACTGATAACAGAAAGCCTGTGGCTGGTCAATGTGCAAGTTTACTCAAATTCATAAACACGGAGTTGAAAAGTTGAGTTTGAGAAATGCTAAACTACATTTCCTCAAGTCCTGAACTACAGTTTCACTTCAATAAGTTCAAGGCTTGTCAGCCCAAATCAGAAAAGCAGTTTGCAGTAATTAACAAGTTACACAATTATGTTGAAATTGATGATAGAGAGAGACGTGTTTGATTGACCTCTTGAGGTAAGAGTATTCAGTGAAGGGTTTCTCTGCAGGCAATTAGCTTATTTGGGGCATTAGGGTTAATTAAGAACTCTGGCAGAGAAGTGTGACGTATTTTATGCCTCTGCAAACAGCTTTATGTTTTCAGGTTGTACCGTATGTCCATTCCATTCTCATGAACGCAGTATCTCAGGAACGCTTTGAGGGAATTTCTTCAAATTTGGCACAAATGTCCACTTGGACTTTGGTGGTCAAAGGTCACCTTGACCTCACAAAACATGATTTTGGCCAGAATTCAATGTCATAACTCAGAAATAGAAGGGGAGACATTTGGTCAGATACTGAACTGGTGACTCTGACCTTGACACTGTGCTGATGGAAAAATCTTTTGTGCCTCTGGGCTGAAGATGTATGTGTGCAGCATCTACATTTTGGACTGGTAGCTTCTTTGCAGCAACATCCATATTTGAAGCATCGTCTGCTGTCATGGCTACAGCTTGTGTTGTATCCTGTTCCTCTGGTAGTCCACCGCAAGCTCATTGGTTTTGCTGATACTGAGCTTCAATCGACTGTCCTCATACCATGTGACAAAACTCCTCAGTCCTCTGTATTCCTCTGTACTCCTCTGTACAAACAGTCTCTAAATAAGTGAAGACAGCATGTTTCTCACCAGTGGCATCCCCAGAAATTTTTCATAGGGGTGGTCAGATGAACTGAAATCTGAAATCTGTTTTGGTGATCTATATGGGCAGGCTGAAAACTGTCTATATGGAGAGTTCAGAAATCACATACTTACATATTTCAATCAGGAGGGACAGAGGACAAAAGTAAAGATAATATTTAATACGGTATATGAGTGTACAGATTAACAGATGATTTAAGAAGTCTATGGCGCTTCGACATCAGAGGGAGATATTTTGTGATCGTGGGACATCAAGATAAATCCCCCCATGGAGTCGTGGTGGTGGTGGTGGTGGTGGTGGATGATGACTCAGAGGCTGCTGCCTGTGCTGAGGCGGATGAGGCTGATGAATCTGTAAAGACTAGGTGGTGATGGGGAGGTGGAGGGCGCGCACGACTGCAGCAAGAAAGAACTACGTTACAGAAAGAAACATATTTAAAATGAAGAGCAGTAGGATGATGGGCTGACAGGGATGACTGCACCTTCACTAGATCTCCATTTTGTGTCATTCTTATTTTACAGCTAATGTTACTAATTATCTGATGTGCACAGACTTTACTTTACAGCATTTACTGGGAACAATCCTTCTCAAGCTTAGCGGAGACTCGTGGGTACCCGTAGAACCCCTTCTTAGTCCGATTACTTGAGGCAAGAGTTCAAGAAAACCTTCTCCTAACTCATGTCCTCTCCTACTGAGGAAAAGAGAGAGGGCTCCCTCTCCTCCACTTCTTGTTGTTTTGCATTTAGCTTTAGCCACAGGACACCTGCTGCCCTCACCTTGCATTAATCACAGCCTACATGTAGCTGCTAAATCTAAAATGGCCATGCCAGTTGCTCCCTCACCAAAAACTTTGTCTAAATTTTGGACTGTTATTTAGCCCCCTTCTCAACAAGCTATCCTGACATGACTGGTACTAATGGATTCTTGAGGTTGTCTGGTTTTATAAGTTATTACGCCTACACACCACATAATCAAATGTTAGTTGACCAGAGAGGTCATTTGTCGGCAAGATTTCATTGGTCACTTAGTCGCAGGAAAAAACTAAACAAACAAACCAAACAAACAAACAAACAAACAAACATTAAACTCTATCTGGGGTCCATTTCAGAAAGGAGATTCAACAAACTCTGAGCCTAACCCTGAACTCTGAGTTGAGTAACTCTGAGATGGGAAACTCTGGGTTACGGGTTTCAGAACAGGTGAGTTCAATCAACACAGAGTTTGTTCACTCTGAGTTAAGCGTGTGCACCACGACTTTAAAAAGCCATCATCAATGGAGCCCCGATACCACGATTCACCATGGCAACAAGCTACAAGAAAAGGTCTGCATTTTTTTACTCCTCCTACTGGAGTTGGATATTTTAATGCGCTCATACAGCAAATTTGAATGGGAGTCAGCGTGGGAGAAAATTACTGCTCGAGTCAATCCGTAAGTTTAAATTTATTTCATACATTTATGCAATCACAATAATGTTAGGCTACAGACGCAGAACAGGTGGAATGGTGTTAAAGCTAAAATTTAGTTCACTTAGATGCAATCCCACCTCATTATTTTTCAAGTGAAAATGGTCTAAAAACAAGTTACTTTTAGGTGTGATTTGTTTTGACTAAAAATTAGACATTTTGACAAGAAATAAGACAAATTCTTGGAATGATTTTGAGTTTTTGCAGTGTGATGCAGTCTGACATTTTGAGACAGTCAGTCTACTGTGAATGGACTTCATATTCACATAGTCTCTTTCATTTTGTGAAGGAGCAATGATGGGAATGTGGGTT
Organism: Epinephelus fuscoguttatus; assembly: GCF_011397635.1. Lineage (NCBI taxonomy): Eukaryota > Metazoa > Chordata > Actinopteri > Perciformes > Serranidae > Epinephelus > Epinephelus fuscoguttatus. The sequence continues at coordinate 41,308,894 of NC_064761.1, forward strand.
CCATCGATGCACCCTATCACACCGGAAAATCCTAAAAGAAATTAAAATGATTAATCTCAGTCTGAGGTTGCAGCACCACCTGAATATGATTTAGAATCATAAATTTTAACTGATTTCTACATCATTCACCTGCAATCCTGTGGAACTCCTCCTTGATGACCCTCACAGGTTTATGTCCAGGGAACACAACAACAAAAGAGTTTAATAGACATTTCAGAGCTAGGGACACTTTTCTCATGGTTCTGCAGACAGTGGCCTTACTGATATTTTCTGCATCTCCGATATTATACAGAAAACTCCCGTTTGCAAAAAAACGAAGAGCAACACAAAGAATCTGGGTAGATGAAAGTGCACGTCCACGGTTGGTGACATTGATTATGTCACGACGGATGAGGTTATGGATATAAATGATGGACTGTGATGTGAAACGGTACCGTTCAAAAAGGAAATGTTCTGGAAATAATAATACATCAATTCTGGGCCTGTGAATAATCTCCCGATGAATGGGTAACTCGCTCCTCAGTAACTCTGCCTCTTCGTCCACAGGGTCCTCCAAGAACGGACATGCCGTGGTCGAAAAAAGTAGATTTAGAACCAGAACACACTTTAGGATCCGACTTTACCTTGAGGACAGATGATCAAACTTGCTGAAACCCGTACGACACTAAACGAATGAATGAATGAATGAATCACACTGCGTGTGTGGCGCAAGAGGGAGGAGACAGCTAGAAACTCGAGGTTCATTGAAGAAAACCTGCCCCCGACCAGGTTAGGTTCACAGAGTCAGTTGCCATAGTAACTGACACCAAGCTTCAGTTACCTCTCTTTCTGAAACGGAAAACTCAGAGTTTCCCTCATTTCAGGGTTAACAGACTCACTAAACCTGCTTTGTGAAACGGACCCCAGGAGCTGAACCTTTTCAAAATAAATCCAAACCTATATGACTGGACCATGTGGGACTTTAATTTGAAAGGACAGACACAGGAAGTGTCCACGCTCAGCAGTCAGACAGGAGTCAGGTTAATTTCCAGGGCTGGTACCTGCGGTTATTCCACAGGCTAGTTAATAACATGTCGGGCAGGAAATCCAAAGTGTGGGATCATTTTGAGAAGGTGAAGGACGAACCCAAGGTGATATGTAAACTCATCTTCATTGGTCGACTACAAACATGACGTATCATGTGAAACATGGAAGTAGCTACATGCCCATTAGCCCACAGCGTCATTAACAGGCGGCTCGCTCAGTGTGTGACGTGCACTTGGAGATAAAATATAGGCCTATATTAATGAAGGTTCATTAGTACGGTTTGTATTTCTCTGTAATGTAGCACAGTGTTAACAATGTTACTGATACTATTCTTTCTCACACCTTCAACTCAAACCATTGTGTTGCCCCGCCCAAAATATATAATTTAATAATCAATTAATATCAGGAACAGTTGACTAATGGAAAATTCTTAGTGGAGGGCAGCCCTAAAATACATCTGTAATTATCCCTCTTGTGAATTTTGAAGCTTTTATGTATCTTAAAAAAGAGTGGCCATTAGCAAAAGGCTGAATGAAACTACAGAACGTCATCACGTCAAACATGGCTTTACAGCCTCACTGTGGAAGTGACGTTGAGTCATGCAACTGTGCTTTAGTTTGCTTATAGCCTAATGTTAGCGTTTTTACTTTTGGCAATTGCATTTAGACTTCAAAAATCATGAAAGTGTTGTTCATTTGTAAAGATTATCTTTATTATTAGGCTTATTGACAAGGAAATGAGAGTAACACTAACTTCCTCACCAGCCCACAGATAAAGGTCATCCCTGGAGAACTCCATTATTTTTGCCAGAGGAGGGGGCACTGACGCAGGGCTGCAAGTGTACCAGAGGAGCCATAGCCCCCTGGCCTCCCCTTGGAGCCGCCACTGTTTCTCACTGGAAATTATTCACTGGAATCATCATGCATCAATACAGTGATAACCTCCACTTTGCAAAACTCTTGATATTTTCTTTATTAGATTCCTTCAAAGTCTTCATTACAATTGAGTCTGATGGACAAGGATGTAAACTGCAACTCGACTGGCAGAGACACAACCACAAGGAGGAAATTCTACTAATGTCAATGAGGATGAATTGCAGGATATTGTTCCCTACATTTACTGTTTTGTTTCTGAGAGCAAAGAAACTATAGCACCATAAAAACCATTAGTGCACACTGTGTGAATCCCCTTAAAGAGTTGATAGCAGCATCATCAGCGGCTGCCAGGATGTGTCTCTGTTCATTACCCAGGATCGAGTGTGGTAGAATACAGTACAAAAATAAATGGAAAGTCAACTCCTTGCATTGTTCGTATCCTGACTGAAATGATTTCTTCCTTCATTTTCTCAGACAAACCTTTTACAGGCTCAGCATTAATCTTACTCTCAGCTGAATATGCTGTCAGGATTTTCCCCTAACAGCTTATTAACTGTGACCGTATACTGTACCATCATAGAGGAAGCAAGCACTGGGACATGCTGCTTTCAAAAGCATTGTAATACACTCAAGGGAGATATTTCTTTTGTTTTCTGCAAATGACGTGTGTTTGCATGTTGCTTATCATCCTGGAAACACATGCTGTCTTGTCCAGTGAGCAGCAGCTATATTTAAGTCTCTCGTACGCTCAAAAAAAAAAGAAGTCAGAGGTGTGTGTGTGTGTGTGTGTATTCACCCTCCAGTCCTCGAGGACCTCATCTGTGTTTAGTGCTCACCAGATATTTGCCTCAATAGCAATTACATTACTGTCACCGTATTTGTATCCCAGAGCAATTCAAATGTGAACCGGCAGGATGTGAACCGCTTCCAATTTTCTTTTTGAAAGGCTGTGAATATTGGTTCTTAGGTCTCCTGCTGCGCTCAGAAACAATGTCAATATTCGCGCTGAGCAATTTGTTTTCTATTTGCAAGTCCACCTGCGTCTCTGCACAGGTCACCCAAAACACAGTCTATTCATCTCATCCTCCGCTGACCTTTTAAGAAATGCCTCCAAATTGACTTTGTCACCCGTTTTGAGGGGAGTGGTTGGATAAGGTAAGGGGACTCTGAAGTCTATTTCCATTCTAACAGAGGGATTCTGAGGAGCACTTATGACAGTTGTGTCTAATGTGTATCAAATTCTTCAGATCTGTTTGTGGAAAGCGTTTTCACAGGCACAAAATGTGCATCCACACCCACAGAAACCGCTGCATTCAAAGCACTATCATTAAATGGGGACAGTGGGAGAACAACACCGCTGCGTATGACCAGAAAATCTCTTTATCCTCAAGAGCCCCTCTGCAGCAGATGACAAAATAGCTGCTTTTTTTGTGAAGGGTCTTTTAAGGGAATGAACTTTCTTCAAACAAAGGTCACTTAATGTGTGTTGTGTTGACAGTCATGGGTAGAGATGGAAAATCTGATGAGGAGCTCCAAACTTTGACTGGGATGTTGCTAACAGACATAAAAGAAATGCTTTGAAAGATCCTCTGCATCTGTTGCTAAAAATGGCACTCTCCTGAAGCCATCTAAACAATTTACACACACTGCACGCCTCACATTGTTGTCTCTGTAGGAGAATTTATGACTCTACTTGACTTTCAAAACATATTGTTGAAGTATGTTGACGAGAGGAAGGCAGAATAAAAGCTATCATCATCCAGTTTGTATGATTTCCCTCTCAAAGCCATGATTTTGTCATTACAGTATGAATCTCCCGGGGTTCAACAATCTCCAAGAGTCTGTTTTCCTCTCAAGAAAAACATCCCACATAATTCCCACAGGGCAGAGTGATGCTGTTGTTTCCGGTGGACTTAAATCCCCGGGGATAAGGACATATTTTGTTCATCTATGCTGTAAATATTTAACAAAGGTCAAAGCCCTGCACTTCTGTCACGCCATTCACCTATCACATGCTCGTTATCAGACCGTGAAAGCTTGATAGCATTCCTCAAAACAAGAACTCCTTATTTTCATTACAGTGTCAAGAGCCTTCGAGGAAGCTTTCTTCTTTCAGTATTTCTTTATTTGTGATGTGAGTTGATTCTGTGTTTAACAGTAATTTGCCAGGTGTGTATCACACACAAACAACAGCTTTCATTCACACACAACACATCAAAATTCCTCTCCACCCACTCATTCCTGACTTGCCCATCGCAGCGTTATCTCATCCCGTCTTATCAGAGGAGGCAGAAAGAATTACAAACCTTTTATCGCTCACAAAACACTTCAAGACAAAGTAGTTCCATGTTTTGGGAAATGACCTCATTTGACTGTCGGACTGTTGATGCAGTCGGTGTTGGTTTGGTCCAAACAGTCAATATACAGACTTAAAAGACAGCTAGTAACCAATTCAGAAATCATCTGTCTGATGATTTAACCTCTGAGGGCAGCAGCCAGTATTTCGGGGGTTCTGGTGTGGCCATCAAATATCTAGTCAAAGACTTCTTCTTCTGTGAGACAGCCATTGTTTATGGTCTGATTAGCAACTTCAGATGTCAGAATGGAGTTGGAGTTGAGAGACGATAATCTCTACAAACAGCTGTCTGCATATGAAGGCAGATTAATTGAAAGAAAACTAAATCATTGCCGAAAAAGAGCTGATTGGTTCCGTGATTGCATTTAAGCCAATGTGTTCCAAGTCTTTTTCATTTTAAGTGGCTGGTGCTGGCTCCAAAAGTTGCTTGCATTTGACTGGCATGAAAGCTATGGTGCTCACCACAGTGCACCATTTTGTTGTGCTTCCAATCCAGAGAGCATCAGACAACCGTACACACCGTTCACTACAACTGAACAACCATGGTGAGCGGCGTCTCCTCTCCTCATGCCTGTCCCAAACCTCCCGCTCGGTGCAAGAGAGGGTGAGAGACCCTTCACACATGGCGGAAGAGGTGCAGACTGCAGGGGGATGATCCAATATATTTCTGTCTTTTTCTCTGATGGTGTGAATAAGTTGTTAAATTTGTCACTACTTGCTTTTTAGAAATGAAGTCGTAAGAGGCTGTTAAAAGTCTCTAAATCTAGTGAGAAAGTCACTGAGTTGGCAACACTGCGGCCAATTTGTTCTGCCTATTTTGCTCTCCACACAGACTGTTTACCTGCAGGTGACCAGAGACTGTGAAAATTTGATCGGTTAATACCCCTCAGACTACAGACGGAAACCAGAATGCCACCGATACCAAAGTCTTGTCTCGTTTGCCTTCAAAATCTGTATTCATATCCAGATATGTGTTTGTAGAGATTAGCTTGCAATGGAATTTGTGTTTATGTCCGGCACAGCCTCTGATTGAACTCGGCAAAACTTGAGTTCTTTCTTTTATTCCTTTACTATTCCATTACTCTCACAGTGGCATCTTCACCTCTGTTGGAATTTTCATTTAATCTCCTCTTTCCATTTACTTTTCTTGCCTCACTTGTGTGAACATATGCTGCCGTCAAATATGTCATAAGCTTGTGGCGTTGACATTCAGAGTGGTGTACATGATATGCTTGGCATTCAAGTTGTCCTGAGAACACTTCTACTAGGCAATGGCACCTGGAAACCACAAAGGCTAACAATTTAGCAGGCTAGCAAGAGGGTATATCAACATTTTCCTCAGTTATATTCTAAAATGATATAGAAAGAAAACACTAAAATTACAACATAATTTCCACGGCCTCTGCCATCTCTGAAAACATCAGCAATCACGTCCCAACTGGGGAAGTTGAAGCTTTCAGCAAACTTCTACTTCCAAGGTTGTGAACGCCACAAAGTGGGGGTGCTCATATGGACTGTTCTCATGAATACGGTAAACACAACCCCAGGAGAGTGCCTTGGGGAATGTCTTGAAACCTGGAAATGAGTCAGCATTTTTCTACTCATCTTGAAGTCAGTGGGTTTTCGGTTAGACGCCTGAGACAAGGTCTGTGGTTAACACAAGCCTAAGAGACTTTCACATTTTGTCCTATGACATAAGATGTCTGTAAATACCCCATTTGTGAATTCTGAAGCTTTGATGTGTCTTGAAAAAGTGGCCGCTAACAAGTGACAAAATGAAACTACAGAACATCATCATGATGAACACAGCCTTACAGCCATCCTGTGGGGACAATGTTGAGTCATGTGACCTTGGTGTTGTTTGTCTACAGCCTAACGTTAGCTTTTAACCTCTGGTGATGGCATTTAGGCTTCAAATATCATAAAAGATTTGTGAAGATTAACCTGCCAAAACAAAACAAAACAAAACAAAACAAAACGTGTAAGTACTCTGAACAATTGTTTGCCACAGAGCTTATTTTCTGTAATAATCCAAAATCCAGTGGAAAGAAATCCCACTGGCTTTTTGACGAGGGAAGCAGCAACTCTACTGAAGGCAGCGTCAGAGCATCAAGTTTGCACAGGCTTAAATTACCTTCAGATAGAGCCAAAAGGGACGAAAGGTTATTGTTAATTCCATGTTATACCACTTATATTGTTTATAAAGCGCTACCGACACATGTGTTATATGTCACACTAGAGGCCGACGCTGTGGTGTTATGTCATGCTCGTCATGCCTCCTTTGATTATGCGCTGTATAATCACACACTGCTGCAGAATGATGCTGCCATTGTTTGGGTTTGTGTAGAAATGCAAAGGAGGCATAAAGAAGGGACTCCATAGCAGCCCCACAGTGTGATCTCTGTGTAAGAGAGCTCGAGGACAGCGAGGTTTGATTTTTCAGGGGTCAGTGCCTCTTGCTCTGAATTTGATTCTGGCTTTGGTGGCTGACACATGTATGGATGTACCAGTCCAACAAAAAAAGAGCATCCATTGTAGCACTACAATTAAGAGAGGCTGCAGCTTTCCCTGCAAGTGGGCGTGGATTTAGCGCATTCGGCAGACATGCCCCCGGCGTCTCAGAGCAGAGAACACTGTCTCTTTTTTAATTATTTTGAAACGTAATTTTACACACTCTGCAACTTTTTTAAATTTGTCTGAGTGCTTCATAACACATTTGTCTGTGGTGTGACAAACTCATTACACCCAGATTGTAACGCACAGACATGAATGTGGTATCACTCTTCACATCTAACTCTTGGCGCAAAAGCGTATAAGTATATTTCCCAAAATGTCAAACCATTTCCTCCTACGCTTCCACATTTGACCAGTAACATGTACAGTTAGGAAGCCTGTAGTCAGTCCTCTTTTTATTCTCTCTTTTGGCTACTTACACCAACACACATTCATAGCCAAGATACAAAGTAGTCAAGTAGTTTGGGTGGTAAAAACCAGTCAAGTCTTTGAATAAATTAAAATGCACTTAAAGAACACAACCATTTAGCGTGGCATAGATATTATTGTACAAAAGGTTTAATGCTGCTCTCATATTATAGTGCTGTACATGTGTAACATCAACAATAATACCTTTTTTAAAATTAAGTGCAGATTCAGTGTTGGCAGATAACAGCTGATTCCCCTCTGCCTATAGCCCACTTTTCAAATAAAATGAAATAAAACATCAATGTGATGAAAGTTCACACAGTAAACAGATACAGGTTATTCTCTTCTTTTCAGATGCTTTGAATTTTGAGGACTCCACATTTGTCATCCTATTGCTGCATGATGAAAAGCTTGAATTTGAAAAGTACCTTTTTGAAGACAAAAGCAGAAGGCCGTCTGTTTCAAAAAGGACAGTGACGCATTCGAAACTGACGTGAAAAGGGTTTCATGCGCGGAGAGATTATGAGACTTTATAAAAACCACAAAATCCTCAATTTGATCTAAAGAGGAGTTGAAGTGCCCTGCGTCGCAGCAGCCCTGTGAGAAACGGGATGTTGGTGGAAGCTGCTGTCTCTCTCAGCTGTGCATTCAGACAGACAGACCGTAATTTAACAGCTTGGTGGTGCTGTAGTTCTCGTATAATATCTTAGGCTAAATTACAGTCATCACTTCTATCTGGCTGCATAAGTCATCATTTCCCAGCATTGAGCTCACGAAGAAGTGAGTGGTGAAATAGCCTAAACCATGTCCCTCTTCCTGTCCTACTTACCGAGATTGTCTGTGAATATCTTAACTGCAGTTTTTTTCCCTCATACTCTCATATTGCTAACAGATATGCTGGGACAAACCTCGCACAACTTTAACACAAACATTTCTCTTATGGACTGTTCGTTACTTATCGGGGGGATGGGTTGGTGCAAAAAAAGGGGAAGCATGTCAAATATTTTTAAGCACTGGGGAGGGACATACAACTTTAAATGGCTGTAGTTTGTACATATTTTAAATACCCTCTGAATACCAAGTCCTGCTGAGGGTTTAAAAGGCTGTATAAACAGATATTATAGATATTGTCGGTTAATTTTACTTTCAAAAGGCAGACATCCATTAACTGGTAACTAAGAATAAAAGACGTGAAATACAAGAGGCCTTTCCTTTCAGTCTGGCGCTCCTTTGACTCGGTGAGCTTAAGCGATACATTTCAAAGTGCTACCCATTTGGAGGTGGTGAAAACTTAATGTTTTGCTTTTTATTTTACTTTCTGCTGGCCTTGCTGACAGACAGCCAGCCAGCTTCACTAACATGTGATAACTAGTGCCCACCTTCCGCTGGACTGGTTTCTTGGCCTCTCTGCACTGTGCACCACTTGGGTCAGGAGGGTGCTAATGTTAGCTAGCTAGCAGAATATGCGGTATATTCTGCAACTACAGCTGGTGATGCCGTCCTGGTGGCAGACCGCTTTTCTGTGGAAACATTGTGTCCACCCTCTGGTCTTTCCCCAGCTCACTCTGGTTATTAAGCGCAGGGCTTGACGCTAACTTTTTTGAAAAATTAAGAAGCGCACGAAGCGATCAAATAATGTGTTTTCCGTAATGAATGTGATGCAAATAGACATTTACAAGCAAAATTATTTAATGAATTTGTATACAAAATGTACAGAAAGGTAAAATCATCAAGTTTTGAAAAAGTATTGCAATTTAATTTTGTCTTTAATGTTATTATCTTATATATATATTATATTTGCAACATAATTATCTTATATAATGTTATTACTATCCTAAAACATTCTCCAGGTCCTCTGAAACTCTGCAGGACTTATTTCCACCCTGCCCAGCAGCGGTACCGTGGCGAACGGTCCCTAACAGCGGGAAGAACGGAGCAGGCTTCCCCGGAGGTCCACCACTTTTCCTGGTCCCTCATCTCCTCCACACCACGCTGCCGACAGTGGGACTTATATTCATTGTGCTGACAGTGGCTTGGAAAACCGCCCATAACCGTGTCACACGGGGAAGAGGGAAGGCGGCTGGAGTTCCTCCAACATTTGCGGTTAGATTATCATATTTTTTAACTGACAAAAATATAGGCTGCTTCGGCTGTTTTTTTTATGCGCACATGTGCCCCTAAATATTTTTTACAGTTCGCACACACCTATTTTTAGTCACAAATGCGAGTGAAACGCTCGCACTGTCGAGCCCTGAAGCAGCTTCATTTTGTACCGCAAACCCCGCACCCTTTTTAGCATTGTTTACTATGTTAGCACTACTAGCTGTGCTGAAAGTGCTACCAGTAATAACATAGTCAGTACTGCTCAAGGGGTTTTACAGCGCTATGTTTTTTTCAGCGAGCTTGGGGGATAGCAGAGGGTGGGCACAATGTTTCCACTAGAGTGCTGTTGGGTTGGGTTGCACTACCAGCATTACTGGCCGAATGAGCGGCGCCGCTAACACTAGCTAGTTCCCACCAGACTGGGGCTGTGCACAGTGCAGGAAACTGAAGAGTAGCAAAATTTTCCAAAAGACATGTAACTGGTCAAAAATACTCTCTCTGCAGGTAACCGATTGATGGTTAACCATTAATTCCTACATTTGGCTCAAGGAAAATAATAATAGATTTGGGGAGGGTCCAAATAAAAAACAATAAAACAAACAAAGTTACCCCAGCCTGTCTCTGATAAGTAAAGAACAGTCCCTTATTTTTGAAAACTGGATTTTTTTTCTTTTTTTTGATGGAAGAACATTATATGGATTTTTTTTACAGTGGTTGACCAACTACAGTTACTGCATTCATAAAGTATGGAAGTGCAATTGAGTTCATCTAACAAGACTGAGCCTCGATCTGAGGTTGGACTGATTGTCTCTTCGGACACAGTATCTTTGAGAAAGCCCTTCGAAAGCTTCTGTGGCACAGGGGGTAAAGGAACGGGTTGATGGCAGAGTTCAGCCACAGAAGCCAAAATGTAATCTCGTACCAGTAGTTCGCCACACACTTACCGCTACAGGCGGCACGAATGATCATTAGTAGAGTGTAAGGAGCCCAGCAAATCCCAAAGATGCAGACAATAATGGCCAAAGATTTGGCGATCTTTTTGTCCCGACTCAGACGAGATCCCAGCGTCCCACGGCCAGGGGCCATGCAGGAGGCCGTGTGCTGAAACAGCCTGGAGTTTTTTCTGTTAGGAGACAACTTCTCCCGCTGCATGAATATCTGACTGTTATTAGGGTCCCCACCACAGGAGGAAGGGGAAAGGACATCGTCATCCTCGATGACCGCAGAGATAGCAGTAGGCTCACTGGACGACACCTTCCGAGTCTTCACAAAAAACACAGACCAACCTGTTCCGTCTTTGTGCTTCTTAGTGATCCTTTGCGTCTTGACTTCTTCCTCAGCGCAGGCGCCTCCATTCTTGGTCCTGCGATGGATGTTTAGGTAAATGCTGAGGTTGAAGAAAGCTACTGACACAAACGGGGTGAAGAACTCAAAGGTAGAAGCGCAGAGCAGGAAGTACCAGGTGAAATAAAACTCAGCGTAGCACTCATGAGCCGGGACGACACTCTGGCCGACGACTGTCTCCCAGAAGATGATGGCGGGGCCGTAGAGGAGGAAGGCCAACACCCACACTGCCACCATCTTGAGCACAGCCTGGCGGGTCATGTTTCGCTGTGCTCTGTATTTAACCTGCATCAAAAGAGAGGGAGAAGTGTGACTCACAGTGATGAACATAGAGGCCCAAACCCATTTCTGATTTTTACTCACTGAACAAAATGTATAAGTATCATAAACGTTTGCCACAGGGCTTATTTTCTGCAATAATCCAAAATCCAATGAAACCCCAAAATCCCTTAAGCTTTCTGCTGAGGGAACCAGGGCAATGTTTCATTTGCAATGGCATACAAAAATATCATCATCCCTGCAGCACTGTTAAACCATAATAATATTATGGTTATCACAATCTTTAAATCTTTATTACTGGGGCGTCGGTGGCTTAGTGGTAGAGCAGGCGCCCCATGTACACGACTGTTGCCGCAGCGGCCCGGGTTCGACTCTAGGCTGTGGCCCTTTGCTGCATGTCACTCCCTCTCTCTCTCCCCCTTCACGCTCATCTGTCCTATCAATTAAAGGCCTAAAAAAAAAAAGCCCAAAAAAATATCTTTAAAAAAAATCTTTATTATCAAGGAAAATACAAGTGTGCCTCTAAAAAAAACTCCATTTGGAGGGCCATGTAGCCCTGACACTTTGCCCTATTCCTCAGTTCCAACAACAATTGGGACACCCTACCCCCTAGATGTAAACATGCAAAACAGTGGGGTAAGGGCTAAGTGGTAGGGGCAAAGGGTGTTCTGGGATTGGGCCAAACTCTGCTGCAGAATAATGCTATTTGTTTCATTCCACAGCTGTTCACATAACAAACGCACTTGCTTCTGCTCTAGGTGCTCAAATAAAGCCCAGTTTGTATTATGAGATGCTGTAAATAAAACCGACACGCGAGGCTCCTATTCCACGGTGTGCCACTGAAACCAAAGAGAGAGGGGAAATGTCAGGCTGAGAGCCACATTCACTGATGCAACACAAGAGTGTGAAAGAGACATCTGGTTTCTCCTGATCCACTCCTCCCTCGTCATCACCCGCCGCTCATTCTCTTCACACTCGCTCCATTTTCACTCCTCAGTCTAAACTCTATCATTAAGCAGCTCTCCTCTGTTTACCACTCTTTTTGTATTGGTGTTTTTTTATCTTGTCTTTGCCTCAAACCATCCGATATCTCTCTGCGGCTAGAACAGCTGGGTATGTCTGAGACAACAACGCTGCCAGTGTGACCTTAGTTAAAGAGCAACTTAAAAAAAACAAACACTTTTCTGAGTCAGTGAATAATGAAACAAAACCACTTCATGATGCTAATAACGGATTCTGGCCCCGCTATTGAGTGTTCATTACAAAAGCGCAAGACTCCCCATTTCCATTGTAAATTACAAAAATCCTTCTCTCTGGAATGAGAATTAATACATGAATAAATAAAATTTCCTTCTAAGCTGGCAAGATCAAACCCTCAATCAAAGGAAGATAAAAGCAGCCACAAGCAAAGAGATATTATTACCATACACTGCTCAGTGAGCAGCTAAATACACTTCATTTTTTCTGTGGTGTCTAACAAATGTAGTCAGTTAGAAATAACACAGGCAGCAAGACCATGTAAATGATCCACACGGAAATATTTCAGTTTTGTGCCAATCGAGGTCAAATGGACATGTAGTCTGGGAGATTTATTCTTGGGAAGACGTTTTTATAATTGATGACTAATACTGGCCATATGTGTAGCACTGTCTTAAAAAAATAATCAAGTAACCGAGGCTTATGTCTGGTTGTACACTGATGAAGCCAATAGGGGAAAAAATATCTGTTAGTTTTTGTTCTGGAGGGGGTGTTAAAGGTGCACTCCAGCTATTTAATATTTAACTTTCATATGGTTGGCGGACAAAAGACATGTTAAAAAAAAAAAGAAAAAAAAAAAGGACAAAACCAAAGCAGCAGAGAGTTTTAGTCTTAAAGATTAATCCATGCCCAAAAACCTTGGATCCTACATTTCCCATGATGCAGCTCAATAGCATGCTTTATCAGACCTTTACTGCCTCCCAATAGCCCGACTGCCAGAAGAAAATGTTTGCATTGTACGTTCCTGCAAACCACAACTACGTTATATTTGTCGATTTTCTAAGTATCATATCAACGTTTCTAAAGTGGCGAAGTGTATGAGCTGACTTTGTCATCAGGAGGTGAATGGGAAGGTTGATTGCAAGTCACCTAGGCGAGTCACCTGCCAAGCTTGAGACCACTGTTTGAGCCTAACAAACAACACAAACTAGTTGTGTTTTAGCGAGTTGTCACTGTTTTTCCAGCAGCTTTTTAGCAAGCAAATTTGGGGTGTTTTGTAGTGACCTGCAGCGGTTTTTCCAAGAAAAGCATCTGATTTTAATAAAGACATCACTTTGTTTCCAGCTGGGATAGTGCCAAGAAAAGCAGCTCATTTTTATAGAGGCGTCATTGTAAAAATTAGCTGCTTTTCTTGGCACTATCCCAGCTGGAAATTCAGAGACGTCGCTGAATTTCCAGCTGGGATAGTGCCAAGAAGAGCAGCTAATTTTTATAGAGATGTCGCTGAATTTCCAGCTGGGATAGTGCCAAGAAAAGCAACAAATTTTCATAGAGATGTCGCTGAATTTCCAGCTGGGATAGTGCCAAGAAAAGCAACTAATTTTTATGGAGACATCACTGAATTTCAAGCTGGGATAGTACCAAGAAAAGCAGCTAATTTTTATGGAGACGTCACTGAATTTCCAGCTGGGATAGTACCAAGAAAAGCAACTAATTTTTATGGAGACATCACTGAATTTCAAGCTGGGATAGTACCAAGAAAAGCAGCTAATTTTTATGGAGACGTCACTGAATTTCCAGCTGGGATAGTGCCAAGAAAAGCAACTAATTTTTATGGAGACATCACTGAATTTCCAGCTGGGATAGTACCAAGAAAAGCAACAAATTTTCATAGAGATGTCGCTGAATTTCCAGCTGGGATAGTGCCAAGAAAAGCAACAAATTTTCATAGAGACGTCGCTGAATTTCCAGCTGGGATAGTGCCAAGAATGCAGCTAATTTTTATAGAGACGTCACTGAATTTCCAGCTGGGATAGTGCCAAGAAAAGCAACTAATTTTTATAGAGACGTCGCTGAATTTCCAGCTGGGATAGTGCCAAGAAAAGCAACAAATTTTCATAGAGATGTCGCTGAATTTCCAGCTGGGATAGTGCCAAGAAAAGCAACAAATTTTCATAGAGATGTCGCTGAATTTCCAGCTGGGATAGTGCCAAGAAAAGCAACTAATTTTTATAGAGACGTCGCGGAATTTCCAGCTGGGATAGTGCCAAGAATGCAGCTAATTTTTATAGAGACGTTGCGGAATTTCCAGCTGGGATAGTGCCAAGAAAAGCAGCTAATTTTTATAGAGATGTCGCTGAATTTCCAGCGGAGATAGTGCCAAGAAAAGCAACAAATTTTCATAGAGATGTCACTGAATTTCCAGCTGGGATAGTGCCAAGAAAAGCAACTAATTTTTATAGAGACGTCGCTGAATTTCCAGCTGGGATAGTGCCAAGAAAAGCAACAAATTTTCATAGAGATGTCACTGAATTTCCAGCTGGGATAGTGCCAAGAAAAGCAACTAATTTTCATAGAGACGTCGCTGAATTTCCAGCTGGGATAGTGCCAAGAATGCAGCTAATTTTTATAGAGACGTCGCTGAATTTCCAGTTGGGATAGTGCCAAGAAAAGCAACTAATTTTTATGGAGACGTCACTGAATTTCCAGCTGGGATAGTGCCAAGAAAAGCAACTAATTTTTATAGAGACGTCGCTCAATTTCCAGCTGGGATAGTACCAAGAAAAGCAACAAATTTTCATAGAGACGTCGCTGAATTTCCAGCTGGGATAGTGCCAAGAAAAGCAACAAATTTTCATAGAGACGTCGCTGAATTTCCAGTTGGGATAGTGCCAAGAAAAGCAACTAATTTTTATGGAGACGTCACTGAATTTCCAGCTGGGATAGTGCCAAGAAAAGCAGCGGACTTTTACTGAGACACAGTTGTGTTTCTTGCCAGGATAGTGCCACAAAAAAGCAGCAGTCGAGATATCACTGCATTTCCAGCGGGGATTGTGCCCCCAAAAGCGGGTATTTTAAGCCAAAACACGATCTTGTCCTGACAATAACCAAGTGGGTTGCTGAAACAAGACATAGCTATGTAATAACGTACAAATGTAATGTATCTGTAATCCGCAGAAGCATACAGTGCCAACAGTTTTTGGGTGATTGGGTTGCTCCTAAATGCCCACTGCCTAGAAACCCCACACCTCCTAGACACTGTAACTCATGGGATGCCCAGCAGTTCAGCAGGCCCCCCATGTACAAAGGCTTTGTCTTTGCCATAGCAGCAGTGGGTTTGATTCCAGCCCGTGACCCTTTGCTGCATGCCATCCCCCTTCACTCTCCCCTATCACGCTTGAATTGTCTTATCAAAAACAATCATCTTTAAAAAAAAAAAATATATAAGTCTCAAAGCGACCTGGCCAGGCGTTTATTTTAAACGTTGAAAAGCTCCGCCAGAGCGACAGAGGACATGATGAAACTGTTTTCATTGACGGAGTAGTTCCCCTTAAATTAAATTATACTGGTCCTTATAGACTGCTGAGTTGCCTGCTAATGTCTGCATCCAAAATATTTACATAGCAAATCACCCAGGCGGCTCAAGTTCTGTGCTCAAATTGACTGGACAAAATTAGAGATTGGTGTGTGGGATGCAGAAGGCACCTGGAACACACACATACACACACTGCATGTTGATTCAACCTGTCTAACATTCACACCTCTCCAGACCTCCAGACAGCCTGGATGTGAGACCCATTACATGTGACAAAAAAATTACGGGCTGCTGCTGTTACTGATGCAAACCCCTGCAGAGAAAAAGTGAAAGACATTTGAGAGGAGAGCAGCTTGTATTGGTTGTTTCATTAAAGAGAAGGGTCTAATTCATCTAATGGTGCAGATAAGAGCAGCACAACAAGAGGGGTGTGATTGCTTTACCTCAATGAAATAAAGGGATGCTACAAATATCCATGGTGCACATGAATGAAGCAAAAAAAAAAAAGACAAGGTCACAATAAACTCAGCAGTGAACACTAGTGACTCACTGTAATTATACTCTGTGTGTGTGTGTGTGTGTGTGTGTGTGTGTGTGTGTTTGGGGCGTGGAGAAAAAGCCCTTTTTTCATTCACAAGGAGGAATAAGAGATTTGAAAGAGCCAAATTTGAGCGACCTGACAGATGAGACACAAAGAAGAAGAAGAGGCACCAACTCACCCACGAGAAAATCAGATATAGCCAGGTTCAGAAAGAAGTAGTTGCTTTGGATTCTCAGGCTTTTATCCACAATAAAAGCCATGATGACCAGCGCGTTCCCAGCCACCACCACGACAACCAGTGTCACCATGAGGACCGATAAGATCACCGCCAGGTAGCCCGGGAGGACAGTCCCAGCCTCGGACACAGCAGGAGTCAAGTTGCCGCTGGAGTTGGTCTCCAGAATGTGCGCGCCCATAGTTAGAATAAAGCCAAAACCATCGTAGACCCTTTTGTTCCGTTTCACGCACAGAGTCCAATTACGCGCCCAAACGTTCCGCTCCACTTTACCCAGGAGTCAGACATGACTGGAGACCTGTGGTTTAATGGAAACACTTTTCCCAAATCTTCCATTTTCCCTGGAATAGTTCTGTGCTAAGAAGAGACACAAATTTAAATTAAAGTTTTTTTTTATGAAAATAATTGTAGATCCTCTGTGCGCGTTTCTCTCCGGTCAGCAGGTTTACAGTAACAGTGCTGGCTGCTGGATGTGCGAGTGCTGAGGAGCGCACACTTGCTTTTGTCACCAATGTCAAGACTACTAGAGTAGAAAATCAGCACTATATCCGCTCGTACTTTCAAAATAAACGTCCTACAAGAACGTTTTGTGAGAAAGGGGAAGACGCTCAAAATATGCGTCCTAAAGCAATTTTTATGTCGAATTACGATGACTGTTTTTTCAACACATAACCTTAGAGAACATGATAATCAAAGCCTGTATGTTTCCTCAAAGGCAACCAAAATTAAATGTCTTAAAACGTTTGTGTAAATGCACCTAAAACCATAGTGATGTGTCCGTTTTTAATCCCATCAGATGCATCCGAAATACAATTAAATCACTTTAAATTTCCCTTATGTGTCTGTTTCCAGCAAGTGCAAAGGTTTAATTTAGAAATTGGGGGGACACAACATGAAATAAGCGGTTTGGGGTCATCTGCAAGAAAAGTTTTAGCATCAAACAGTTAATTTTTGCAATTCTGGAGAATCTGTATGCACCAGTTTGAGCCTTTTTAGCATTTATGATGTACATGTCTTATATTTGTCAAATTAAAGTCCCTGCTACGCTCACATTTGTCGAAAATGGGTGGGAATGAACATGCTGTAAATATCTATATACTGAGGGGAACGTGTCTTTTACACCCCCTGAAAATCTACACCCATGGCTGTGAGTAAAAGGAAGAGGTGTATAATTTTTACGCTTTTATTTTGTAGGCCACTCATCTTCCGGCCTTCCTCAGGTGATTTCTGCGCGCTTGACGTTTTGCCTCTTTGTCCGCGCAGCAGCTGATCAAAGGCTGAAGTCTGCAATCAGAAGCTGAAGTGGTCCAGACGCCTGAAGCAGGCTGAGATGAAATGATCCGAGCCGCTGCCAGCAGGATGTCCGCAAGGAGCCAGGCATCATCAGCTGACAGATATTTACGCCAAGCGTCAAGTCTAGTCATTCAGTCAAGTGATTCAGAGGTCAATGTCCACTTGACAAAAGCTGGAGACACCAGGAATCACAGTCCACTTCTTCCTTTGATGTTTTCACCAAGATAATCACTGTTAATACACAAATCCAAACACTAAAATGAAGTATTTATAGTGTATGTTTTATTAAGTATTTGTATCTTAGATTTTTTGTATTTACACTCTTCCCACTTTCCCTCTGGATGAATACATGTTTAGATTAATACATCTTATGAAGGAGACATTAGAGCATGAGCATGGAGAGTCTGTTTAATTTTAGAGGAGGCAACGTTCCCGCAAATTCAGTGTTCTTCATCTTTTTAATTGTCTTAATGTTTTCATATGGAAAGTGTTCAAAATTAAAGGAATACCTCACCCCCCCTTATGATCATTTATATATCAACTGCTCACCCTGTGTTACGGTGAATTTGGCAAGAAAACTTTATCGTATGCCTCAATGTTAAACAAAGAATCCAAAAACAGAGGAAATTGAAAAAACATCATTAAAACATGTGTTCACAAACTCTCACACAACTCGTTTCATATAATCCAGCGCTTATCTATTTAGTCGTATGATCAGTACTCTCTAAACAGACTCAAATAAAAGTGAAATTTATCTATGCACATTTCAAAGCCAGACTCCAGTGACAGAAATAGTAATTTTACCTCACCAGTGGACAAAGAGTCCAACAACTGGAAAAAAAATCTTCATGAATTAAAGTCTCTGAGGTCCAGTTTTAACAACATCAAAACATCAAGAAAAGAAACTTACACAACTCATGCAGTATAATCCAAGTCTCATTTATCCAGTCAGTGCCTGTGTTTGGGAAGCGCTAACCATATGACTGGAAAAATGAGACTTAAATTCTACTGCACGAGTTTTGTAAGAGTTTCTAAATTGATGTTTTGATGTTGTTAAAACTGGACCTGTGACTTGATGAATTTAGGGTAACGCATGAGTAATCAATAAACAAATGGTTATTTGGGGGATGAAGTATTCCTTTAAATAAATAAATACGACACTGTGATATAAATTAGCATTGTGACACTGGCTGCAAGGTTGTCAAGTAAGATTATGAAACACAATGTGACTCCATAAAGACAATATATCAATAAATGTATTCATGCATTTTATTATTTTCCTCATTAACTGAACACTCCTGGTTTCCATACTTGCGTACTTTGAAAGGAAATGTACATTATTTGATTTTGCTGCAACAATCAAAGTCTTCGGCTCTCCAATATTCTCCTGTATGGATTAAATTTTAAATTGAAGTAAGCTCATTATTCTCAGCCCTGCGTATTATTTTAGCTTCATGAGTTCCTCACAAGCCTCTAAAAAACATAATTAAGGGCTGAGATGATGGGTTTGGCATGACAGCTTGTCAGGGAGAAACAGCTCTATTAAGTGAATTAGCTGTAATTATTCTCAATGGCTAGAATGCGCAGGCAGCTTTGTACACAGACATGGAGTAATTTCAGGAATCTCAGCCTGTTGTTAGTCATTTGTGTTCTCACTCCAATGAGATGTACTTATTGGTTTTATTCCCTCAAGATAACTAAACACAGAGATAAAAGACTTTTATTCTTTGTCACAACAGTCAAGTAATAGTGGTGAAAACACTGCCAGGTACGAGCCCTGGATATTTTTAGAAAGTAGCCCTCTGCTGCCAAAAGCCAACCCTGGAGTGGTTAATATGCAGAATGTGTCTTTCCAGGGATCAAGTGACACCAAAATGGAGAGGTGAAGCAAAATCCCACAGGAGCCGATGTGGGGTAAAAGCTTCAGTAGAACACACTACTGTGAAAAGTTGAATATTTAGCAGGCTTCAACTGGATGTGCAATGCACTGAGGACAACAGGCATGTGAATTATGTGTGTATGAGTATGAGAGCGTCAATAAAACTCAGTGAACTTCATTTTGCTGAGCCGTGATCATATTTCTTAGAAACGCTGAATGAATTGTGTATGAATTTCATTCACATGCCGGTTCGTCTGAAAGCTGAATTAACACGTACAAGGACAAGTATTCACACATTTACATCAGGACGGAATGGAACATTATGATTTAAAATGAATGATGGAATAAAGATGCCTTCTCCTGAACAAAATCCTCCATTGAAGCTTGTAATGATGTGGCTGTCTTATAAAATGGAGACTGATCACACTAGGATTTTTAGTACAAATCTCATGTTTGTTTTAATGAAAATATGTACTGTAAACATTTCATTTCAAGACTCCTCACACAAAACGGTGCAATATAAAGTCCGTCATAATTTTCAGTCAATTATTTCTAGTTGCAAGAAATCCCTGGTTGTTGTTGTTATTAAAGGAAAAGTGTGTAAGATTTAGGGGTATTTAGTGGCATCTAGTGGTGATGACTGCATATTGCAACCAGCTGAAACTTCTCCTGGTTGAAATTCCCTCAGTGTTCTTTGTTCAGGAGGTTTTTACCAGGAGCCGACTTATCCGCAGCGGTCTATTCCTCCCCAAAACAAACAGACCAGGTGATTAAAAACTGGTAAAAACACTGGATAAAGCATTTTCATGTTACAGATCAGTGTTTCTCCAACACTGTTTGGCATGTCTGAGACAGGATGCTGTACTGTAAATGACCTAGCGTAAACTCTTATCCTGTAATATAAGGTGTGCGTGACTGGATATAGACTATTGTTATCCTGATGTGACTTGATTCTGGCCAAACTTGGTTATGTGAGGAGAAGCAATTGTTCTCCGAGCCGGTTGTCTGAATAACAGGAAAACCGTTGCTTAAGTGACAGGAAGCAGCTTTTAATGTGTATTGGAGAGCTGTAGGTGTGTCAACTTAAACTGCATGTTTGTCAGACACTATACATTGTCATGATGTACTAATTCTTTGGCTTTCTCGCGAGTAAACCCTCAAATGTGCAACTCCATGTCTGAGCCTCTCTTATTTTAAGTCTTGTCTATGCTACAACAATTCTAGCCTAGCAACTGCTAATGTGCACTCGTTCAGGAGGTTTTTACCAGAAGACAAATTATCCACAGAGGTCTCTTCCTCCCCAAAATAAACGGACCAGGTGATGCTGAATGAAGTAGTATCACATTACAAATCAGTGTTTCTCTACTGCTGTTTGGCATGTCAGAGACTGGCCGCTAGCCTAGCAACTGCTGATGTGCTCTCACCTTTTTTCAGAACCAGACGTTCAGGAGGTTTTTACCGGAGGTCTCTTCGTCTCCAAAACAAACAGACTTGGTGATTTGAACCCTTAAAAACGCTGAATAAATCACTTTCACATTAAAAATTGTTGTTTTTCTGATGCTCTCGTTGTGGAGGGGCTTCTAGCTATGATGGCTGATTTTAAGATACAAGAACACAATTCTTTTTTTCCAGGTGACACTTAAGAAAACATACTCGTATTCAATTTTTGCCAACATAGCCCCATAAATCCGACACACTAGACCTTTATGACACACCTGAATCACAACACTCTGAAAATGTGTTTGAATAAAAGTCTTTCTCTCTTCAGAAATTCATTTCGTCTTCTTGATCTTTGTCCTTTTGGCCTTCGCTCCAGATTTGGTGGCCTCATCCTGGAAACGAGAAGAAAGGGTTAGAGAATGGACAGACTAATAATTATCTTACATTAGCACTGCGCTTAATGGTACCAAAGCCTTTTCCATGTTTAATATTTGAGTGCTGTTTCAAAGCTCACGACTCAATTTATGAGAAACACTTTCACCTGAGCTCCTGCTGCGTTTCCCTGCTTTACTGAAATGTGCGTATTACAATGTGCTGATTGGCATGCACCCTACTGTTCTAATGTATTCAAATAATTGCATCAAACCAAACATTGCATTCTTAAGTACTCTTATAAAACATCCTCTGCTAATTATTGCAGTGACAATGCAGGCTGGCCATCTTGTAGACCTCCCAACATTGTAACAGCCTTTCTGGACAAAAAACAAGCATAAATGATAATTCTGTTTCATACAGCCAAGTGGCAAATATGGCAAATTTAATATGCATGCTTCCCCTTCAAATCTCATATGGTGTTTGCACCTTATGGTGTTTCGCAATGGGGCTGTTAAGCAGTCACTCTCAATCATTTGTTGTCCCAATTACCATTAAAATATGTTCCTCCCCCCTTTGGGATTGGAGTTTTCTGCTCGTTGTGGCCGACAGGAAGTCGCCTCATTACTATTTTTAATAAGCAACACACATGCTGCAAAATAACTGGCAGCAACCTTTCATCGAGGGAGGTCCTGAGGTGTGAAATTGGTGGTTCAGCTCTTTTTTTTTTAAGTCTATTTTCTTCCTAAATCCAATCCAAGTGTTCACAGATTTTATCTAATTTTGCATTCCACCAAAATTGTCACCCACTCTCTCTTCCCCAGAATTATTGTCCTGTTTTCAATTTACACTTCAACTCAAAAATACAAACGACAGGATGAGGCACTGGGACAGAAAGAAACTAACCTGAAGTGTTTTGTTTCTTCCTCAGACAATAGAAAGTTCTGGATTTCCACCAACAGCATCTTCTACAGATTAACCTGGTGTCCCTCAAGGGTCAATTCTGGGTCCTATTTTGTTTCCTATGTATGCTTCTTCTTGCCCAGAGGGGAGCGTATCTATGTTCCCAGGGTCCTATGCTCCCCGGCTTGATATACTCTAATTATGACACATTAAAGAGACATTTCAAATAGTTCTATTTTCTCAGCAATGTTTTTTCTTTAGGTCAAATGGTCAGTAAATGTTTCCCGAGTCAATTATGTTGAAGTCGCCCACCTACAGCTTATAGCCCACTGATATTATACATCTTGAAACCTACACCTAATGACAGTTTTCTTGACTTTAGACACTCATCTCCACAGTGGCTCAATGGGTTTTCCATCTTCTTTTTGCCTTTGCAATTGAACTGCAAAATTAGCCCTTACCAATCTCTTACAGGAAAGACCCTGGAAACATAGGGATGGCGCCACTAAGAGTCTTGGCAACTAGTCACAGTCATGCTGTCTCCAGCTGACCAATTGTGTTCAGATTTTGTTCCTGCCTATGTTACTTTTGCTATAAGGTTAAAGGGACCAACGCACAGTAATGTCTACACTCTCACTAGCTGCTTGCTAGTCACATAAGTAGTTGTGTTGGTGCAGCTGGACATATCTCTGTCAGCAGAATTCAACACGTCTCCTTTCATGGGGCAAAATGGACAGCCACAAAGCACTTCCAACTCTTATAAAGGCCAACTCGTAAAATGGGCAAGTTATGGAGCTTTTAGCATGCTATCACTGAAACAAACACATTAGGGTGCATTAGCACAAAAGATATGTGGTCAAATGCATCCCAGAGCACCCTGGCAAGTGGTTTAGGTGATGGAGGGCCTAATTTATAACCACTGTGAACTCACCAAAAAGAACTTGAACTGTGTGTACGCCACTTTCTAAGCATAACTTGGGATTTATAAAGAAAAACTTGAGTAAATGTGCGTAAATTTAGGGAAACTCTGACCCACATTTTGGAGAGTGGAGAAATTGGCGACACAGATGGTGAGGTGGTGAATTGAAGCCAGACTGTGGAAATTAGACGTGAAAGGAATCATTATACATATGATCTCTCACACATTTAAAGTCACCTCATATCACACATTTCATATGAATCACTGCATAAATATTCAAATACAGTAGTGTTTTTTGTGTTTGCTGGGCTGTGGCAGGTGACAGGATTCAGTAATGTTCGGCTTTCCTTTAAGCGTGAATATACTGAGGCATTTTCACCTCAACCACGTTAACCAGGCTAAATGATGTTATCTTGGGTTTCTACAGCTGACAACGTTAATTTCATCAGACACCATTAAATATTTGCACTGCGCCGACAGTTTTCAATAATCTTTTCTAATACTGTGCATATACTGTATCATCTTGATAATACGATACGATATTTGTTCACATAGTTATCACATAGTTTTTGCAGTGGTGTAGTGGTAGCTGATGAGGTGGGTGTTACCGATAAGGAAGTAGGCATACTCTCCTATATATTACAATGGCTTTTTAGCTGATAGATGTGTATACTTCAACTGGATAGAAGAAGAAGTGGGTATACCCCGTATACCTGAGTATACCCTCCACTACACCACTGAGTTTTTGAGTGTAAAATGGCTGCAGTGAACACGAGTGTGCTGTCAGGCGCACAGAGCACACTGGAGACACTGCTGTACTCTGCTTCTTTTTAGCATCCACCTTTTAGATATGACCTTTTTTTAAACAAAAATAAGTGAGGTTGTGTCGTGTTTCATGAACTTACTGCATTAAAAGCAGCTGCAGCATGTTCCCACTCGCCGCCTTTTCTTTAGTTTGTGACCCCACTGCCCACCAAACAATAGGGTTTTCTAACCTCCAGCTCACCAACAAGCACCGATTTCTGCATCAGGAATATTTGTTTTCTTCTTGGCCATTGACTCACCATTAAGAACCATTGATCACACTCTGCCTAACTCCCTCATTAAGTTTTCTACAGTTTGGGGACCTTTTTATTGAACACATCAAAAGGACGAGGAGTCAAGCTGACGAACCACATCGGACTACTTCATTGCATTGAACTGTACACTGTGCTTCAACTTACCAGGACACTATGTCTTCGCTGGACCTTCCCTGACCACTCATGGTCTTCACCATTGACCAGCTGGCTCAGGTTTATGCATTAATATTTATGTTGTGCTTTGCATTGATCATTTATGGTTGAATGTGGGTGTGTAGAGGGCGGGATATGAGGCTGGCCTATGTGCCGACAATTCCAAGTTGATTTGGGATTTATGAAAGAAAATTGTGTACTGGCAGGCGTACGCACAGCTTTATAAATCATAATATTTTTTGGCATACGTACATTTATTTATTATTATTATTGTTATAATTTTGTCCACTTGTGACCAAGACGCATGTTAATACCAGACGTAAACAAGCTCTTGTGTCTTTTTTCCTGAGACCAGGAGCGCAAATTCATACAATTTAAGACAATAACTTCAAAAAGCGGTCTTGAGAACAAGACTGATTTTGAGTACTGCAACACAGATTGAAACTAAGCAGTGTGTTTTAGAATCAATTTTTAACTGTTACTGGTCATTTTTAAAGCATCTCACGGGCTGGAAACAAGCTATTCTGCAGAGGTTTTATGTCCCTCCACCCACATGCAGTGGCCTCTAATTAGTTGTCACACAGTCCAGGCTTGATGTCCACAGTGGAACGCAGCCTTTGCTGTCAGGATGGGAATGAAATCAGGTTCAGATTTTTACAGTGACTTGATGGGGTTTTGAAGTACTTGTAAGAGTAGGTCCGCAGTACAGTACCTTTAATCTATATGTGACAGCAGCTCAAAGGTCAATCATGTTATCAATGGAATAACTTTGCAGAACACAAAGATGACTTCAAAGCAGACTGGACCTAACTTCAGGCTGGTGAAAGTGAAGAGAGTGTGTTTGATCTTCAGAACATGTGGCAACCAGACACTTCAAATGAACCAATATCCCTAATGGGACAGCTACTGAGGAGTTACTGTGGAAACACAAAGCAAGCCAGACACTCTATATTATTATAATATGTCTCAAGATAATCTGTAACTGTGTGCTATCTGACAGTGTTGAAAGAATGTTTCTCTTCTGACCTTCAGACTTCAGCTTTGGTTGTAAAGGCAAAAAAAAAAAAGTAATTTTTTGGTTTTCAAATAGTTGGACGAACATAAAGGGTAAAGGTCAATTAAACTACAAGATACCAGATGTTTCCCAGCTTCAGAGAGCTGACAGCAACATCAAACTTGACCGATGATGTGTCAGTGGAAGATGACAGAGCAATATGTAAGAGACCCAGAGAATGTCTCACCGTGGAGGCAGTGTATCCTTCCTCCACCAGGATGTTTCTCGCACAGTTGTTGATGTGTTTGAAGCGGTCGGGACCCAACAAAATACCTCCGTACCATCGAGACACGACCACCATGACATTACGCACGTCCAGGATCTGAAGTGAGAGACAAACACGTGGTGAAAGTGACATGAGTGTGAATTTGAAAAGCTGGCAAGAGATGAACACTAGAAATCGTGACACAACACCCATCCCCTGGCAACAGTTTTTAAATGCAGTCAGATATTTCACACCAGATGCGATACGGTGGATGAACCTTCATTAAGTGTATCTGGCTCAGGCCATCAGCTGTCAGTCTAAAGCTGTGGGAATATTTCCCTATTTGGCAGCCTTCCACACAGTTAGATGAGAAAATTAATTTCACTTTCATCTTCGTGTGTCACTATCTAGCTCTAGGAAATGTTTAGCTAAGGTTAGCACAAACACTGGAAGGTTCAAGGTTCGATTTGTCATCCATAAAATCTCGGAGGTTACAGCACTGCAATCGCAATCAACAAATGCTGTTTATGAACATGGGCAGATTATGAGACAACGGGCCCCTGGGCACAGATATAAATAGGGCCCCACCATCTTTCCTACGTTAGAGCAAGACACAGACTTTGTGAAGGTTTTGCATCTCTTCGTAGTTGTTATGCATCTCTCTTTAACTCTCTCTGTGGTCATTTTGTGTCTTTTTGGGCTGATTTGTGTCTCTTTGTCCATTTTTGTAGTTTTTATGTGTCTTTTGCATCTATCTGTGATCTTTTTGTGTCTTTCAGCCTCGTTTGCACCAAGCAGTCCGGTTAGTTCAGCTTGGTACACATTAATACTTTTATTTTTGTGTATCCACTGTGGAAAGTTGTGGATGGTACAAACAGAACTGTTCCATATGTCCCCATTTTTGGTCCCCCCTCTGTTGGGGTACTAAGCACACTGATCTGATACTAAAAGCCTGAGCTAGAAACACTGCAGTCTGTAGACTGGTCAACAGAGAACAGAAACTCTTGCTCAGGGCTGAGTTGTGGCTGGTTTTGAAGTTTATGTAACCACTGTTCATTCTGTGGAGAGTTTTACATACATTAGTAAACTTTAACTATAAAATGAGAGGAAGTTTTGCAGCCTCTTCATCTTACTATATAATGATAAAAACTCTGTCTGTTCCAATTTTCTCTCCTCACTGACTTGGTCAATCCATGTGAAATTTGGCACAGTGGTAGAGGGTCATGGGAGGATGCCAATGAAGCAATATTACATCAATTGGCCAAAGGGGGCGCTATAGCAACCCATTGAAATGTCAAACTTTGAATGGGCATATCTCATGCCCCGTATGTCGTAGAGACATGAAACTTTGCACAGAGATGCCTCTCCTCATGAGGAACACATTTGCCTCAAGAACCCATAACTTCCACTTATATAGATTTTCCACCATTTTGAATTTTTTGAAAAACACTTCAAATGGATCTCTTCCTAGGAAGTTTGAGCGATCTGCATGAAACTGGGTGAACATAATCTAGGGACCAATATCTAAAGTTCCCTCTTGGCAAAAGTTGGAAAACTTACTAAAACTGAGCTTCTATAAGGCAATGAATATTGCGGAGGGCGTGGCTCATCACATAAAGGTGTAGAACATCTCAAGGGTTTCACCCATCACCACGCAACTTTGTAGGCATATGAGCACACATAATCTGAGGGGACCCCTCCATTATTGACCCCATCAAACAAAATGGGGGCGCTAGAGAGCTCATTTCTTATCTAGGCCTAACCGCCATATGGATTTTTACTAAACTTGGTAGATATGTAGAACAGGACGCCTCAAGGTGACTGGAGAAATTTAACTCTAATTGGCAACTGGGTGGCGCTATAACAACAGAAAAATGCTTCAAAATGGCTAAAATGCGACCGATCGCTGTGGCTCCCCCTGTGGACCAATGTTGGTGTTGTTTCTAATGTTTGGTATGACTAAGTCATGGTATGGTATGCTGTACATAATCACGGAAACTGTCAGTGTGTCATTCTGTCAGTCAGTCATTCTGTCTGTCCCACGTTTTTCTACTCACTGACGTGGTCAATCTATGTGAAACTGCACATAGGCATTGAGGACTGGCATAGGTAGAAGGTGACAAAGCTACCAATGGCTATGGACTAGACTTTACTAATTAACAGTTAGCAGCTATAGACTGAGGGAAAATAATGTAATTCACTATGCGGCTGAAAGCCTACCCGCAACTTTTAAGGTGGAATGTTTCCTTGCATGTTACTCTTGACAATGCGAATCTATCAACACAATCTGATATGACAACTTCAATCATTCCTTTACTTTTAATAGTCCCTCTTGATTGATTTACACTTTGGTAATGACTGGATCTTGTAGCATTTAAAAATGCATAGGAATTCATACAAGATTGTACAGTGCCCTCCAAAAGTATTGGAACAGTGAGGCCAATTCCTTTATTTTTGTTGTAGACTGAAAATATTTGGGTTTGACATCAAAAGATGAATATGGGACAAGAGATCAACATTTCAGCTTTTATTTCCAGGTATTTACATCTGGATCTGATACACAACTTAGAAGATAGCACCTTTTGTTTGAACCCACCCATTTTTCATGAGAGCAAAAGTATTGGAACATGTCACTGACAGGTGTGTTTTGTTGCCCAGGTGTCTCCCAATTACATTGATTATTCAAACAATAAATAGCACTGAATGTCTGAGCTCAGTTTCAGATTGGGTACGATAGATTTTGCCTGTGCAGACTGCATTTAGAGGTGGAACCAACATGAAAACCAGAGAACTGTCTATGGGTGAAAAAGAAGCAATTGTGAATCTGAGAGAAGATGGACAATCAATCAGAGCCATTGCACAAACATTGGCCATAGCCAGTACAACCATTTGGAATGTCCTGAAGAAGAAAGAAACCACTGGTGTACTAAGCAACAGACGCGTCGAACAGGTAGACCAAGGAAAACATCAGCAGTTGATGACAGAAACATTGTGAGAGCTGTAAAGAAAGACCCTAAAACAACTGTTAGTGACATCAGCAACAACCTCCAGAGGGCAGGAGTGAAGGTATCACAATCTACTGTTCGCAGAAGACTTCATGAACAAAAGTACAGAGGCTACACCAGAAGATGCAAACCACTCATTAGCAAGAAGAATAGGAAGGCCAGGCTGGAATTTGCCAAAAGGTACAGAGATGAGCCTCAAAAATTCTGGGAAAAAGTTTTATGGACTGATGAGACAAAGATTAACTTTTTCCAAAGTGACGGAAAGGCGAAAGTTTGGAGAAAGAAAGGATCTGCTCACGATCCCAAACATACAAGCTCATCTGTGAAACACAGTGGAGGTAATGTCATGGCTTGGGCTTGCATGGCTTCTTCTGGGACGGGCTCTTTCATCTTCATTGATGATGTAACACATGATGGCAGCAGTGAAATGAACTCAGAAGTCTACAGAAACATTTTGTCTGCTAATTTAAAGAAAGATGCAACCAAACTGATTGGGAGATCCTTCATCATGCAGCAAGATAACCCAAAACACACTGCCAAAACAACAAAGGAGTTCATCAGGGGCAAGAAGTGGAAGGTTTTAGACTGGCCAAGTCAGTCTCCAGACTTTAACCCAATAGAGCATGCATTTTACCTGCTGAAGAGGAGACTGAAGGGAGTAACCCCCCAAAACAAACAACAACTGAAAGAGGCTGCGGTGAAAACCTGGAAAAGCATCACAAAAGAAGAATGCAAAAGTTTGGTGATGTCAATGGGTCACAGGCTTGATGCAGTTATTGAAAGCAAAGGATTTGCAACTAAATATTAAGTCTCATTCACTTTAATCTATTTTAAGTTTATATGTTCCAATACTTTTGCTCACCTAAAAATTTTGTGTTCCATTACAAATAATGCTATCTTCTAAGTTGTGTATCAGATCCACATATAAATACCTGGAAATAAAAGCTGAAATGTTGATCTCTTGTCTCATATTCATCTTTTGATGTCAAACCCAAATGTTTTCAGTCTACAACAAAAGTAAACGAATTGGACTCACTGTTCCAATACTTTTGGAGGGCACTGTATGAACTGCTTATATTCTAATCTAGCCTGGTTCCAGACCATAGACCCCACCCACTCAACTGAGTAGGCTTGCATCTCTGGTCTGGCATACTGTAATGAATTTGCGATTTATCTCGTCCAAATGATGGAAGGACCAATGAACGCTGGGGGTGGGGGCGGGTCTAGCGATTAGCAATCAGCGCCACGCTGATGTCAAGCTGTGCGCCGGTGGGTAACTGGGGAGGATAGCAACAATGGCGACCGCTACAGATCCTACAGACCACATTAACGATGCTACTGATGTATTTCACCACCACTCGCATTAATGGAGGACCAAATTAAGGAAGCTGCTAAACTGGATTTAACGGTGATGCAGCTGGGCGTGCACGACGACGGAGACATTTTAAATGGGCAATGCTCGCTTGTTTTCGGCACCCCCGAGGCATGGATACTAATGACGTCAGATTCTGGGTGAGTCGTTGATCTCTACTGATTGGTTAGGGAAAAATCAAATTCCCTCCCCCTTGTAAATCGCCTTCAATGGAGGTGATGTCAGACTGAAGGTTCTGGGAGCTTCAGTCTGACACTCAGGCTAAATCTAGTCCTCACTTGAAGAAAAAATGTAGCGGAGCGTTGTAACAGAGCGTCATAGCAGAGCGTCCTGCTGGTGCACTCTGGCAGCACTATAGTCCTGCTCTTGCTCAAGAAGGACTCTTATTCCAGCCTGGTCCTTTTTGTGCTTATAATGTCTGCATGCAACACCTTTCCATGGACATTTCTATGTATAACTGATGAAGAGTAAATACACTGAAAGCTGGACAGAGCAGTGAGTGACGACAACCCCACCTACATTTAACAGCCCTGTCTGCGGAGGAAACACTCAACACATGCAGGATTTAGGTACATGCTCACATAGGTTACGTACATTTCTAAAGGCACTATACTGAAAGTTTTTGGTGGAAATGCAACTTTAGTGGTCATTTTGGTCTTTGAGTCTTTAAAAGACATTTCAAGTGAAGGCCAGGGGGCCCCCTGAGATTTTGGGCCCCTAGGCCTGTGCCTTGTAGACCCGTTCAGTAATCCATCCATGTTTTCGGAAATAAATACCCCCAAATATCAGCTCAAACTACTTAAATTGGAATCCACAAATCAATAAAGAACTGTTAAAGGGAGAGCCAAAAAAAAAAAAAAGAAGAAAGTCACAACAATAGCCTTAATCCTATAATTAAAGCGCTCTAATCAATATCTTTAAATTAACAATGGATCAAATGTTGACCGGATTTTTCTTTTTAAATGTTGTCCCTAACTTCCTTGGGCTAAGCTTCTAACATGTCCTGCGTCTCTCTACTGAACACCGAGAGATTAAATTGACATTAATCTCATCAAACTCTTCATAAAGAGCAAATTCCTCAAAATGTCAGACCATTCCTTGAACATCAAATCCCTTTTTTTTATTCATCACCTCACGCACTACCACATTCAGAGGCAGAAAGCACAAATCTAAATGAGGAAATGGGAAGAAAGGCTGGTGGAGTGGAATGAGATTAGAGAAGAATATATTAAGGAGAAAGCTCTTCATGTAAATTGCTCCGAACGCTGAGAGTGTGACAAGTAGAAGATTAATCAGTGTGTTGCTACGAGGACAGCAGACCTGATGCTATCACTCCAGTTACAGTAGGTCAGTCAGCTGCAGGAGGTGACCTGACAGTGCATCTTTGAATCCACTCTTCTGTATGTATGCCCACAGGGGTTAAGAATATGAGGAAAAGTTGCATTTATCTGTTTAATAAATGTGCCAACTGGGCTCACTGGTTGTGAAGCACAGATTTTCAAATTATCAGAAATAAATAAACCAGCTGGACTCAGACAAGCAAAACTACACTCAAACCAGTGAATGACTGTAGGAACAAGCATTGGATAAAAAGTCAAATTCATATCATCATTGCAAAACTTTAACAAAATATGATTTTTAAATTGGGAAAATATGATTAAATTTGCTGATATTTTACTTGTGTATAAAATTGGTCATGGCCTGGCACCTCCTCTACTCCATGAAGTCATCTACCAAATCTACCGCCAGGGGGGGATTGTAAAATACCACACTGAAAGAGCAGTCAGTCTTTTCCAATCGAGCAGCACACATCTGGAACTCTGTACCCACACGACTCAGGAACATCACATCTCTTAAGTCATTCTCCGGATCGATAAAACAGTGGTTACTGGACGATCAAACATGTTGTCATGATCTGAATTAGTGGTTATGTCCCTGTTTTCTTGCTGTATGTTAGGGCTTGCATGCTTTTGTAAGGTTTTACTAATGGACGTGAAATTTCGCGTCATAATCTGAACTTCAGTGACCAATTTGTGCCACGGTAGCCAATCAGCATTGAGATCCTCCGGCAGAAGTTCATTCATGAGTGATTCAGCAATTTCACACCTGTATGATGTGAGTTATTCATGCGTATGAAGCATGTCAAGACAAACTATTCTCGTGTTCAAACTTGCAAAAATTTGCATCCCGTTAGAACTGCACGTAACCCATATGGACCTCGGGGTTGGACAAAGACAGTCCCCCAATCCCAAATAGATCCCTTATGGCCGATATACACTGTGCGATTTTGGGCTGTCCCAGACGAAAGATGGCCATCGTGGGAGAAACGTGCTGATATCTTTGGTCGTGGCTCTAAAACAGTGGTCTTATGTCGCACCGTGAGACAGGTTCAAGACTGGCTGTTGTCAACGTCTTGCGACCAAAGATAACCTGAGATAAAATTCTGACGGTGTCAGAAATTTAGGATGACCATCTCACAGGGTGACAGCTGCTACAACCTACGTCTGCTAATCAACCAATAGAAATGCAGCATGAAATGACGCAATGGTCACCGCGACACCGGTGCTAAACCCAAACAAATGATCGCTTGCCATGGAGGTAAAACGAAAAAAAGAAGTCTGTGGAACTCCCAGAAAGAGGAAAGTTTGGTGGAGCTGTGGCAGCAGAAGCCTTGTTGATTTGATGTTTCCTCCAGCTGCTATCATGACCGCCAGAAAAAAGATGCTGCATGGAAGGAAATTGCGGAGGAACTGCAACTTCCAGGTGAGCAAGCTACCTCTGGTGGCACAAATGGATGACGTACGCTGATGAGGTGCACGCTGATAACGTTGCATATTGACGTACGTCGTAACCTGCGATTCATTAGTAAACGGCCATCGTACAATCTGCACACATCAAACTTGACGTTGTACCAAAGTTTATTAGATCCACGTCTCACAGTGTGTCATGCAATAGTCTTAGCAAAGATTGCTAAAATCGCACAATGTATAGAGGGCATTACAGACTCGTTGACTCAAGCCCTAAGCCCTTAAAGACGTAGGACCAATTCCATTTCTTCCCCTTAGCTCTTGTCTTGGCTCTTCCCATTGGTTCTGTGCGTTCACATGAGGGGAAGTGGTGTCCCAATTCTATAATTCTGTATTGAAAACTTAAAAGCTTCAGGTTAAGAGCTAACCTGATGGAGAATTGGGACACCATTTCCCCTCACGTGAACGCACAGAACCAATGGGAAGAGCCAAGACAAGGGCTAAGGGGAAGAAATGGAATTGGTCCTAGGTCTGTAAGGGCTTAGGGCTTGAGTCAACGAGTCTGTAAGGGATCCATTTGGGATTGAGGGAGTGTCTCTCGATGGGATGTTTAAAAATAGCGGGTTTGTGCATTGAGTTCTTCTTAAGCAAGAGCAGGGTGTAGTGCTGCCTGGGCGCACAGGTACAACGCACGAGTATGACACAAAGTGACTGGCCTGCAAAGTAGGTGTTCCAGCCCTGCTACTTGGCACATTTTCGCTCTTGGGCTTCGTCCATGCGCTCTTCCCAGGGTACACTAAGTTCTACTATGATCACTTGTTTGGTGGAATCAGAAAAGATGACTGTCTTGCCAATTGTGCTTGTGTGCTGTTGTGCGTGCTTATGTGCTTTGCTTTGTGCTTTTGTGTGTTTGTGGCTTTGTGCTTCGGTCTGTCTTGTGTTTTATGTTGTACTTTTGTAAGGTACGTTCTTGATGTTTTTGGTTATATAGTTATGTCGTTGTTTTATTACTAGTGCTTTTGTCTTATTGTTTTTACTAATGTGTCTTGCTATGTGCTTTTGTCTATGTTTATATGCTTGCTCTGTGCCTATGTGCCCTTCTATGGACATGCCATCAACCTGCTTTAACTGTGCTTTTGCATATTATTTTAATGTCTTTTTCTTACATACACATATACCATCATTATGTGCCCCCCCCAGCTCTATAATTTTTACTCATCCTCGTTGATCTGACTCATTGTGAATATAAAAATATTTATTAGAGCAGCTTTAATGTGAAGAGCCATGACATATGCACACGGCTAAAAACTTGTGCTGTGTTTGAGTTCTCACCAGGAAGCATGAAAAATAGATTTAAGACATGTAACGCTTGACAAGCAGCCAGTTTTTTAATAGAGTGTGTGCTTCCAAGCTTTCAGCATCAGTTTTTAGCCCTGTTTTCTTCACTTATCCAGGAGGTAATTGAAGTAAATTAGAGCCAAGCCTGTCTGAGCAGAGTGATGCGTTATTTAAGTGTTGGACTGTTTTGGAAGGGAACACTGTATTAGTCAAAGGCAGTTTGATTCATCGAAATTCTACGCAGCAGATCAGTTTCACCAAGAATCCAATGCACTATTTCACACTGATTTATCTCTCTAACAGGGTCACACTGGCACGCTCGACTGCCGTCATCTTATAAATGAGTATGAACTTTGACATGAGTCATGGATCTCATCTGGAGAGGCGCTGATACGACTCAGCACCTGCTGGTAATGAGTATGACAGAACTACTTCGAGTCACCGCTGAGCTCTGGTTACAGGAAACTTTTTTGTTTTGTCATAAACCTTTCACTGGCCTCCATTCAACATTACGGGGAGACAAAAAGTGTGTGGACAACTGCACATTTCAGTGTGATGTGGGTGTGTGTGGGTGAATCATAGAGCCATCTGACACCACAAGTCAGTAACAAGTGCCTCTTTGATATGTGAAATGGAAAGATTCATAATTGTGTGAAATTACTATCATGAAACATTTCTCTGGAGAGGCATAAAGTGGAAATTTACACATTATGTAAATTCAAGTGTTGTGGGTTATGGTAGTGAGGTCAAGTCCCCACATGTAAAAGCGTAGAGAGTCAATGTCTGTGTAGATATATTTTCCTTGAGGACACTCACCTAAATTAATGTTTGGTTCTGCCCTCAGGATGAGCAATTTCAGAGTTTTCGCATTGTGATTCCTACTTAATTAGAGATCACAGTGATGGTACGACAATATAATCAACACTTACAGGTTTAAAGCAATTAATGAAATAAGCTGTTGAAAATATAACATACTTGATGATTGCACAGCATTAAATGTTACAGTCACAGGACTCTTAAGCACACTGCTTTGATCTCTAATAGGGTTTTCGTGATGTAGTGATGAAGGAACACTTCCTCACACTCTCATGGGGCTGGAACAATTGCTTAACAACTTCGTCAAGCAGAAAATGAATTGGCAACAATTTTGGGTTTTTTTTTCAAAGTCATTTTTCAAACACATTTGCTAAACGCAGCTTCTCAAATGTAAGACTGTGCAGCGTTTCTCTGCTTTGTGACTGTAAACTGAATGTATTTGTGTTGTAGATTAGTGGTAAAAGACAAGCCAAGGCCAAAGAGAGGCGCCTTCTTGTGCAGGAGGAAGTTTGAGCAGTAAGCAGGATGGTGGGTCTGAAACAGCAGGGAGCATGGACGAAGTGGGGAATCTGCAGAGCAGCGGCTGGTCACATGGGATAACATCCTGTGGGCAGACTACCTCCGAGTCCGATTTCTGAGCCAGACTGTGTACGATGGCCTACAAAGTCAAATCTCCACGTCTGTGGCATGAGCAAAACACCATCTTGTGCTCTGCTATGGAAGAGGGTCCCTTGAACGTCTCCTAAGTTGCTGCCCAAACGCCCTAGCAGAATTCCGCTACTGCCAATCAAGCGTTGAAAGCAGCAGCAAACACCATCGCCCAAAGACAATCATCATCTTTGTTAAGGCTGCAGAGAAAAACATCCCACAACCATGATCAGCCTTCTCACCTCGGGAGTCGACTGGCAATTAAGAGTTGATCTTGGCAAGCAGCTGCAGTTTCCACTATCACCTCAGAAATCCTTCATCCAGACATGGTCATCTTTCCTAATTCCACCAAACAAGTGATCATGGTAGAACTCACTGTATCCCTGTAAGAGCGCATGGACGGAGCCCTAGAGCAAAAATGTGCCAAGTACCAGGAGCACTAGGTGGCTCTGGCTGAAGAGGGAGGCCCCGTGGTCAACTGCTGTAGGGACTATTCGCCCCGGCTGGGTCGCCTGGGCGAGAGTGTCTGATGTTTGAAAAGACTCGCAACACCCGATGACCCCAGGATACATCATGGACGATGCAGCCCAGCACATCCACAGGAAGTAGTCTATCAGTAAAGTCAGCAGGCGATTTGTTAATTTTCATGATTCAGTGCCATTTCACTTAAGTTCTACAGTTTATGATTTAATGTGACAAATACAATGATTGGTTGATATAAAACATTTTATTTTCTGTGCACTCGGTTTGGATTTGATTGCGTATGTTTGCTCCATGCTTTGTCTCGCAGTGGTGTCTCACATAGCCACTTTTAACAATCTCCATGGTCTCTGAACATGTCAGACTTACTGGTTTTGAGCTGCTCATGTGAGGAATAAACATGTAAGTCTGTCTATTCTTGATTAAAAAACATTATAGTTGAATTTTTTAAGTCGCAGTTTGATTGATGTCTGCTTCCATGTTTTCACGAGTTGAAATAATCCACCCGACAGTTGTGGCATATCAAAATGCTGATTAATCAGCATCATTATGGCACAGATGTGCCTTGGGATGGTCACACTTAAAGCCTGCTCTCAAATGAGCAGTTTGATCAAACACAAACAGCACAAAGCTACAGATGTCCAGTTCTGAGGAAGCATGCCATCATCATGCAGACTGCAGGAACATTGCCTGGGAACTGACTGTTCATTTCACTACCATAAGCCAATTTTCTAAGAATCTGGCAGTACATCTAAGCAGCCTCACAACCACAGACCTCGTACACCAGTTCAGAACCTCCACATCCAGCATCTTCACCTGCACGATCATCAAAACCAAACTCCCTGACACAGGATGCAACAGTTGGTTTGCACAACCAAAGAATTTGTAAATGAACTGTCTCAGAAGTTCATCTGCATGCTCACTGCCCTCACCAGGGCCTTGACCAGAGGCAAAAATATAGACAGTGCTGGATTGCCACCTGGAAATACACACGTGTTATAAGACGAACTCATGGTTTTCTGTTTTTGCAAAACAGTCTCAGTCTATAACAAAATGATCTGCTTATTCTACATGAACTAAAAAAACCAACAATTCAACTACAAAAACAATTTAGTTAACAAATAATAATTTCCTATTTTCTATTGTAGTTGACAGTGTTGTGCTAGTTACTGAAAACTAGTTACCGTTACTTGATTAAAAAGTAACTCAGTAAAAACATGACCTTGACGCATGCGCACTAGTGTCATCTATACTCTGAATACGTCCTGGCTGTAGTTTTTCCAAGCCACAAAGAAAACAACGTTTATTGATGTTTTGTCCTGCAGCCCAAAACATTTCCTAACTGTACTGGCTTGTAGCTACATCGCCTAAGCGACAGCAGATGGAGTTTAACCAAGGGACTGTTAGACTACAACTTGACAAAACAACTGAACGGTATAGGAAACATGCAATCGTCTTCTACAGTGGAGTCACTCGCTGTCAGGCAGCTAAACGTTTTACAACTACGGTACTTGGATACAAATATGGAAAATGAGCTAAAGAGAACATTTGAAGAGCTACATGATGATGTTGAGTCTGTCGCCCACCGCAGACATTGTCTGTCCACAACAAAAGCTTCCTCGGGATAACAAAGGATATCACGTCACTGGATATAACGAGGCCAGCAGGTCGACAGTGACTTCAGAGATGGTGAGAGACATGTGTCATTAAGATGCTCTGGTAAGAATTGTTCATATACCTCTATCTGACTTGACTATCTTTTATTGTTTAGGGCTAAAATGTTTTAGTGAAAGGGAACCTCAGTTTGTGAAGGAATGCTGCATGCTGCGCGCCGTTTTAAAACCTGGCAAAAATAACGGAGTAACGCACCGTTTGGTAACGGTTACCGAGTTACTGAATTTAAAAACTAACGCGTTAGAGTATTAGTTACTGCCAAAACTAACGGCGTTACTGTAACACGTTACTAATAATGCGTTACTGCCCAATACTGCATACAGATATGTAATGATGATTTCTGGGGAATATGTGTGTTTATGTTTTCCAATATTAACTCTGTTTAATCGTGTGATGAGACAATACGATTTACAGCAGCTAGTTTAGGTGCAAAATCTCTCAAGACTGACGAGCATTCACAACTGCAAGCGCATATAACATAAAGCAACATTAAGACACACTGTTGGTGAAATACATGCCTAAAACTGTATGTGCGTGTGTGTGCTACTTGTAACTGTGCACTAGAGCCCGTCATAACAGTGTGCACTCAGGCCTACTACTACTACAACTACTTTACGCCACTGGTCTTGACGAACTACAGTTCGTTGTCGTAACAGCTCTCCTTCAATGGCATCTGACGCAAGAAAAATGTGTCTTCACAGATGAATGCCATTTAACAAAAAAAACTGCATTTCTGTACCTTTAGTCATGTGAAATAATGAAATAATACATGTAAAAATACATAGCTCAGAGTGCTTAATAAATATCTTTTTTTTTTTAAAGAAGAAAAATTTAAGAGTGGCCTTTTACTGTGAAGAAAATCTAAGAGTGATAAGCCTTTTGTGAACACGGAAAAAGTCAGAGTTATTCTATTTAAACTTGTGAAAATGGGAGTAAAAAGCAAAGTGTTTGTGTTATATTTTAGTTCAGTGTAGGAGGGCACAGCTTTACTCCTGTTCATTTCCATTCACTCACATTTTCTTTCATCTTAGAGACTCAACAACGTGAGAATTAATTGGAACAAGTAATTGCAGGCTTAATCAATAATGAAAATAATTGTCAGTTGCAGCCCTAAAACCAAATGTCCTAAACATCAATGATGTCACATGTTTTTGTTTTTAATTAAAATGTTGCCTAAACCACATTTCCCTTCACCACCTTTATTAAGGCCACAAAATGATCCCATGTGAACTGATGCAGAAGCCATTCAGTCTCTGGTAGTGTAATAGTGACACACTAAATATTGATGGTGTAGAAACCTGCTCCTTTTCAAGTCACCTGACATGATTAACCTTTTTGAGGGCTGTAAAATTATCATATGTTTTGTAAAATGTTCAGTTAGCATGAATACACATAGTCTGTGTTTTCCGTACATGATTGTGACCACCCTGATCTATTTTATACTATATGTAGTTTAATATCACATACATTCCCATCTGCTCCAAAACAGCCACCATCGTCCCTGTACTCAAAATATCTGCAGTGTCTACACAGCTATCGCCCTGTGGCATTTTCCCATTCTGATGTGAAGTGTTTTGAGAAACTGTTTCTCCAACAGATCAAAGACATCATCCCAGCCAGCCTGGACCATCACCAGTTTGCATAAACAGATCCACAGAGGATGCCATCTCCACTGCCCTCCACTCAACCTTCACACATTTTGAAAAAACAACACCTACATCAGAATGTTGCTTGTTGATTTCACCTCAGCATTCAACACAATCACCGCCGTGAAACTGATTGGCAGGCTCAGCACTCTCTGCCACCCTCTGCCAGTGGATGTTGGACTTCCTCACAAACAGACCCCAGTCAGTTCGGATTGGAGGTCACACCTCCTCCACTCTAGTGTTGAACATCGGAGCCCCACAGGGCTATGTGCTCAGCCCCCTCCTGTTTACGCTGCACACCCATGACTGCAATCACCAACAGGGTGAGAACTCTGTTGAGAAGTTTGCAGAGACACACCCCTGTCTACATCAGTGGACCTGGGGTGGAGCAGCTGAACAGTGTTTGGTTCCTGGGAATCGGAATCACAGAGAAACTGACACGATCATTACGCATATCCATCAAGTGGCAACCTCCAGGTCAAGAAACGTAAAGGCGACACTGAGATGCAAAAAAACGCAGTTGATTAAATTACCACTTGAGGCTGGCTTCAAGAGTGAGTCAGTCCTCACACACACCCATGTTCAACTTTACAGCAGAAATAACATGTTTACAGCACGGTACAAAAAGCAGTTTTGATTTCTATAGCAGGGGGAACTGTGCAGGGGGTGAATTGTTATTAAGGCTTAAAGTTATACATAATTAAGGGCGTGGCTGCTTTGATTGACGGAGGTGCTATCAGTTGACATGTCACAATCACAGCAACATATCTAACATGAATAAGCCACATAACCATGATTCAACCAGATTCACATATAAGATTATCTGTTGCTATTTCAGTGTGTTTTCAGTCCATGAAAGTTCATTGTAGTATTTTGGTCACCTAAAAAAAGTCTTGTTCAGTGTTTGGTGGTACTAAAGGACCCTCTAAGGAGTCGGATGTTCTTTTTTTTCAAGTAAAAACATTTTGTTTGAATGGTTTTAAGCCGTTTTTTTTTTTCGGTAACAAAAAATTATCATTAGCATTATCACAGTTAACCATTGGCTGTAAATGCACTGTGCTAACCAATCTGAAAGCTAGGTTTCGCCTGAGCCACACTGCCTGCATGAGCAGCACTTGTAGGCTACCTCACTGAACTGCACCAGTCCGTACGCCTTTGGTGTTCACACAGACAGCGTTGCTGCTGCTGTGAGTACTGTATTTCTACACTTAGAAGCCGGTACTCCACAAATTCATGGAGTTGTGCAAGCCACTGCATTGTCAACAACACAGTCTTGCAAATATTTAACAATTCAAGCCTTCTGTTAACAAATGAAGGGTTTATTACCAAAGAAATGTTGACAGAAGGCTTTAATTTTGAAACAGAAACAGGAAGTGCTGAGTGAAAAATAAATATTTATATTTCTTCACATCAGTAACAGATACCTCACATATTTAAACTGGAGTGAAAGGTGGTATAATGTCACTATGATCATCAAAAGACCACTTTCAATGTCTATTTTTTGGGTTTAGGGTTAAAATTGCATGAGTGAAGCGGAAAAAATAGACGAGACTCCTATTCTCTAGATCAGTAGTTCCCGACTGATGGGTCGTGGTCCAAAAGTGGGTTGCAGGTGATTCGCAAACATGTGAAGTTTGTAAAAAAAACACAGTTTTTTAAGTGCAGTGAATTTCCAGCACAGAGTTTTATTTTGAAGTGCCATTTCTTGCTGTACAGTGAGTGACTAATGGACAGCTACTAAAGAGAGACAGCAAACTAGCCCTACGACATGGCCAAATGCAAGTGTGACGCTGAGGGCCGAATTCAAAGAATGAACTGCGGCCGCTGATAGCATCTTGAATTGCACTTCACTTGCACCCGCAGTTTGCTCCGTCTTAACGTCCTGTTCACAAAGGATATTGCACTAATGATATACCAGCGCAAACACGCCCACAAAGTTTGGCAGCTGAGTGCAGTTTGCCCCTGATTTGCCCCTGATTGCAATTAGCCACATGGCAAAGTATAAATGCTGGCTTTGCGCCAAGAACACCGTGGCAGAACAATGGCAGACTTTGTTTGGCTGAATACTGAATACTGTATCCCCTCATGTAGTGATGTCTGCTGGTGAGTCAGTCTAACAGTGTCGGATGGGTTGAGGCTGTGGATTTGACCAAGTTTGACCACTTTATCACTAATCCCTCTCACTTGTAGCTGTTTTTTCGCTATCTTTTGAATTTAATATGAATTATGGAACCGGTTTTGTTCACGTTTGTTTCCCCCGTTTCGTAAAATAAATTACTGTTGCTTTTGAAGCGAGTGACAGAAGTGCGTTTTGAGAACGACCGCAGACTGTCACCTGTTCAACGCATCAGTATCTTCGGATGCCATTAAAGTAATAATGATTATAATAATAATGTCAAAACATTATTTACAGACTGATTTAACAGACGATCACTGCTGCCACGATCACTGGAAAGTCTGGGCGAGAGGCTTCCACAGAGGAGTGCCCAGTTTGCACCAGCTTTCTAAAGACGTTATTTACTTCATTCAAACTGAGTGTGGCTATTAGCGCTGGTGTTAGTGAATTAGACGTTGTTTATCAGTGAGGCTCATTTGCATAGAAAGGGGCAATTTTTGCGCCAAATATATGCATATTACCTCATTTAAATACGTGCAAATAACACCGGAGCACCGAGACGCAATCTGCTTGGCAGCGCAGTTAGTTCACCCTCTGTGCCTGCTTTGTGAATTAGACGGTATCTGTTTGCTTGATTTTTACCGGTTTAGCGGCCGCAAAAGCCACGCAATCCTTTTGTGAATTCGGCCCTGAGTGTACTAAACTGTGTGGACCTTGAACTAGTGATTAAGGAAAAATCTGGACCCTTTGGTTGGACCAGTTGGGAACCCCTGATCAAGATGCTGTGCAGCTGAGCAGCGGAATCATGGTCATTTCTGGCTCCAAAAATCGAAGATGGTGACACCAGATTTGAGGCTTCAAAACAGGATCCCACAAACCAACATGTGACATCATGGTGGCTACATCCATTATATTTATTATATTCTATTATATCAGTCCTGGTGAATAAAGCTCATAAGCAGCTGCAGTTTGAGGAAACTTGCGAAGGCAAAATCCCCTCGTACCAAGTTCTTGTCAACTTTACAGAGTAGCAATAGTACGCATCCTGACTGGAGACAGATACAGATTATCATGGTTTGTGCTCAGCCCAGGACAGAAGGGCTCTGCAGCAGGTGATTAAAACCCACTGGCACCCATCTACCAAGCATCAGTGATACCAATGAGGCAAGCTGCCTGTTCTGAGCCCAAAGGAGACTATAAGACAATACCCACCCCAGCAACCGCCTGCTCACCCTGCTGCCGCCTGGCAAACGATACAGAAGTAGCCGCTGTCATACACAGAGGCTTCTTTCCTTAGGCTG
Organism: Epinephelus fuscoguttatus; assembly: GCF_011397635.1. NCBI lineage: Eukaryota > Metazoa > Chordata > Actinopteri > Perciformes > Serranidae > Epinephelus > Epinephelus fuscoguttatus. The sequence continues at coordinate 41,351,528 of NC_064761.1, forward strand.
TAGGACTCCTCAACTCCTCCTCCATGAATAATTGTTTGTTTCTTTGTTTTGTGAAGCTTAAAGAAACAACAACTTTCATTTTATTTTGTAACCCTGTGTTGTGGATGACAATAAATGAACCTTGGACCTTAATATACTGTGTGTTTGTTATTGAGGAACATGTCTTGATAAGCCTTTGACAGATGAGGTACTAAACTAAGAAACCCAAGAGATTTAAATATAATGTTAGAGTCTGTGGAAAGCTCCTTACTCATGACAATCTCAGTTTAAAAGCCTCAGCAGATGCCAAAGTGTGCAGACTGTGAAAATGAACAAGGCAGCTAACAACAGACGCCAATTAAGCACACGGAAGCCAAAAAGAAAGTTGGAAGCAGCCAGCAAATTTTACACTGTTTATGTCATCAATTCTGGGCAAAAGCTTTGTGTGTTCATTCATCAGTTCCTTTGGCAACATTTTCCCTTTTGACAAATGAAGCATGCAGTTTAGTTTGCAGCTGAAAGAGTGATGTGTTGGGTTGAGGTCAGTGTTTTGTTAATGCAATGATAACCTGCAGTAAATGGAGCATTCTCCCCCCTGCGGCCGTCTCGCCGTCGTCTTCGCAGTCCTGCAGAAAGCTGTGCTTGTCCTCGCAGTAAATCCTACAACAGACAGAATCCCAGCAGCTTGGCATTAGGCTGGAGAGCATTGAGACATTTCGCTTGGAGAATGACACCGTGACACCGGCAGCCTCTTCGCCAACGAAGTTTTTTTTTTTTTTTTTTTTTAAAGTGGTTTTAAATGTCAACAGTAATGACCACCCAGGCAGTGCATGAGCAGCTCGACATCGACCTCATTAAACCGTGCTGACAAAAAGTACGCACACATGCAGGCGTGAGAAAAACAAACACACAGAGAGACATATACACACATCTAGACACATAATACACTATGCTGTCAGGAAGCCTTCATTTTCTCTGGTGCTTTTTTTGACCTTTAATGCAGTGATGTGCCCTTAAGAGAAGAAAGACAGGCCTTGACTCTACATATCTCATGTTCTTCTCCACTAATGAGACACACTGTAACAGTAACCTCAGAGTGTTGCATGATTTGCATAATAGCACCATGACAGATGTGAGGTCACCTATATATATAAATATAAATATATATATATATATATATATTGTATTGTATTGTGACATCACTGACCTGTATGCATAAATGTTATGAGTGGCACTCGCAATCTTCTTGTTCTCACACAGCTTCTCCAGGACCATTTTAACCTGCAGCGCACGACAGGTGAAACAAAGAACATCATGTCATATTCCTCACTTTACTCTCAAATGCTTTTACGTAAACTCTGCTGTAAAAGGAAACTGCTGACACAAGGATTTTATTCTGCGCTCTATTTTAGCACAGTGTTTCATGCTGAAACCTGTGGATATACAGTGGCATGCAAAAGTTGGTCAAAATTTCTTTTACTGTGAACAGTTAAGTGAGTAGGAGATGAACTGATCTCCAAAAGGCATGCAGCTAAAGATTAAACATGCTTTTCGACATTATCAGCAAGATTACTGTATTATTTTTTTATTCGTACAATTTTAGAGTAAAACAAAAAAAAGAAAGGAGCACCATGCAAAAGTTTGGGCACCCCAAGACATCTGAGCTCTCAGACAACTTTTACCAGGGTCTCAGACCTCAATTAGCCTCTCAGGGCTCTGGCTTGTTCACAGTCATCGTTAGGAAAGGCCAGGTGATGCAAATTTCAAAGTTTTATAAACACTCTGACTCCTGAAACCTTGTCCCAACAATCAACAGCCATGGGCTCCTCTAAACAGCTGCCTAACATCTGAACGCTAAAATAACTGATGTCCACACAGCAGGAGAAGACTGTAAGAGGATAGCAAAGTGTTTTCAGGGAGCTGTTTCCTCAGTTCGTCATGCCATTAAGAAATGGCAGTTAGCAGGAACTGTGGAGGTCAAGTTGAGGTCTGGACAACCAAGAACACTTTCCAAGAGACCTACTTGTAGGATTGCTAAAAAGGCAAATCAAACCTCCCAGTTGACCGCAAAAGACCTGCAGGAAGATTTCAACTGTTTTACTGTGCAGCCACTCCTGTACAAATATGACCTTCATGGAAGAGTCATCAGAAGAAAATCTGTGTCCTCACCACAAAATCCAATCACAGAAGTTTGCGAAGGAACATCTAAATAAGCCTGATGCTTTTTGGAAACAAGTCCTGTAGACTGATGAAGCTAAAATAGAACTTCTGGGACACGATAAATAAAAGTATGTTTGAAGAAAAAAGGGCGCAGAATTTCATGAAAAGGACACCTGTGCAACTGTAAGACAGGGGGGTAGATCGATCATACTTTGGGCTTGTGGTGCAGACAGTAGCACCACAAGCATTTTTACAGGTAGATGGAAAAAGGACGCATTAAATTCCAGCAAATTCTGGAAGCAAACGTCACACCATCTGTAAAAACGCTGAAGATGAAGAGAGGGTGGCTTCTACAACAGGACAATGATCGTAAACATATCTTGAACTCCACAATGGACTACCTCACGAGATGTTGGCAGCCTTTGAGTCCCGTAGGATTGGAACATTTTTTTACCCCATAAAACGCAGCCGCGGTGGACCGCAGCAGCCTGCCCTCACAGCCGCAGGTGGCAGTGGCACAGGGTGGAACGTCAGACTGGGTCAATCTAATATTTTGCATATTAAGGGGGGATACCAGCGGTTAGCAAGCACTGCCTACATAGCCCTATCATCCCAGACGGGTCGGGCCGGCCCGACAAACCCGACCAGACCCGCGGGTTCGGGCCAAAAAACTATGCAAATGACTCGGGCCGGGTCGGGCCTCGGGCTTCCTTTTTTTCAGGCAGACAATCAGGCTAATGCTGGTGTGTCGGCTGCGTCGGGTCTGGGCTTAAAAACCCGCAGGGTTGGGGTGTAATTTTCAGGCCCATTGAGAACTCTAGTTTGTGTTTTTGGATGTGTTCAGGGCACACAGAACATTAAAGGTAGCCTACCAGCAATGTTACACCATACGTGCATAAAGCATTAATCTGCTTTATCAACTAAAAATAAAATCCATACTGGCTGACCAGAAAAACGCACAAATTTCTTTATTGCAAAAGAAAACATAGCCTATTTCAGGAGAGAGTCTGTGTTCACAGTTAAAAAGATAATATTGGAGTTGAAGCAGAGGGACAGGATAATGCCAGTCATAGGAGTGAGGAAGAGGAAGAGACAGATGAGGAAGGACAGGAGGAGGAGGAGGAGGAGGAGGAGATAGAAGAGGAGGTGGAGGAGAAGAAGGAGGAAGAGGAGGAGGAACCACCAAATAAACAGAGCCAGGTACAGGTGCAGTGTGCAGGACTGGGTTGGCAATAGGTCTTTGCATAGAATTATATTATATTCAATACACTCTACTGACTGACTAATCTGTGTGTGTTGTGTTTAATATCATTAGATTGTTTTTATACTGCAAATAAAGTATTCGTGTTAAAATTACGGTTCCACTTGCGTCCGTCGTGCGATCGGAAAAAAGGCTTCTCCAAATCAAGCTCCCGGGCTAAATTTCAACCCCAGCCCGCCCCTGGCAGCTGGTCTGAGGATCTGAGAGGTCTGGGGTTGAGGGGGCATGGGAGCTCAGAGGTGGACCGGGGTGCCAGGCCATGTAGGGATTTGAAGACAAACAACAGGATTTTGAATTCTGTTCTGAACTTGACCGGAAGCCAGTGCAGAGATGCCAGGATGGGTGTAATGCTTTCTCTCTTTTTTGTGCCGGTTATTAGTCTGGCAGCGGCATTCTGCACCAGCTGCAGACGGGACAGAGAAGACTGGTTGATGCCAAAATAAAGTGAGTTGCAATAATCGAGGCGAGAAGAAACTAGGGCATTAGTGACAGTTTTCAGATCGGTAAGTGAGAGGAATGGTTTGACTTTGGTGATATTTCTGAGATGGAAAAAAACCAAAATGATCCATGTTATTCACCTCACCAGCCAGTGGTTTTGGTGTTTAGGCTGATGTGTTTTTTTCAGCACTCTGTCCACAATTTTCATAGCTTCCTCTTGTGCATGTTTTCTGGCACTTGGTCACTACCTTTTCATTAAGTCCCAACCTCACCTGAGTGCTGAACGTCCCGACCATCCCGAAGAAGAAAATAAGAAAATACAGGCAGATGGCAGAGTCTCTGCAGATAAATAAGCTGCCATACACTTCATGAGTGAGAGGGATTACTGTTGTTGAGTCTATACATAGTTTTTTTTTCAGGAAAATCATGCATGGTACACCTGTGAGAAAAAGGTACTGGCTTCAAAACCAAGTCAGTTTGAGAGTGATGCTGTTTCTGTGCAGATGAAAAGAAGTCAACATGCTGTCTGACGCTGCTGACTAATGCAGAAAAACAAACTTAGTCACCTGTTTGTGATGGAAAACCCCATTAGAATGTCTAAAAATATATTTCGAGAGTAAACTACAATCTGGCAGATTTTAGGGAGGCCTATCTCTGTAAGGGCTTCAATAATCTTATTATTTTATTATGAGTGAAAACTCGTTCTATAACTTGAATAATAAATACAAGTATAAGCAATAATAAGTGCGGTATGTTGACTTTACAGTGTGTACACCATGACAATGTTTCTGTATTTGTGTATTTGTATTTTCTTGTGTTCCTGATCAATCCTTGAGGATTTGTGAAGCCAATGTGTCAAAGTAACACGCTGCATACGAGGTCAGCTTACCTGCAGACAAGTAATAAATCACTTACAAGTAAAACACTGCTTCAGAATTAAAAAGATTGACCCTCTGAAGAGCACACTGAACCTCTCTGTGGCCCGTCCGGTATGTGCGGCCATGAAAAGAATGCTAATGTAAAGTTATACACATAATTTTTACAAAACACAAAGTTGAGTAAAGTATTTCCCTCGGCTAGGGACTTAACTTTCACTTCAGTTTTATGGAGCTCCAGAGTTGTTAAATTTGAAATAAATTAATAGGATATCATGAAACACATACTGACATGAATACATTTTGTGGAAAATATAAATAACTCAATAAAATATCAGTTAATTTTCAGGCAGAATGAACACATCTCCAACCATGTTGGTTTCCCCTGATTCTTTTTCTTTTATTTCTTCTTTTCTATCACTGTTTTTGTAACTTTGCATTTCATGTGTTTATTATCATCATTATTATTATTATCATGTGGAGTTATGTTTTTTAGTTTGTGTGCTGAGCCGTGTGTTTTTGTATCTTATTCATGCTACTGCAGCTAACCAATTTCCTCTCCTGGACAAATTAAGGCCTTGAACTTGAACTTTAAAATTAGGGCTGTAAAAATAATGCGCTAAGTTGAATTAAATCACACAAAAAAAATTAATGAATAAATAACATGTTTAAAAAAAATAATAACGGATTAACTGTGTTCAGTGACTGACCTTGTGTGCTGTTGAAGGCCACAGTGGCTGTGCATTTGAATTTGAATTTTATTAGCACACACGATTTTATATTTTTTTGATTGATTGATTTGAGTGTCATGCACGTTCAAGTGCCCAGCCCACATGGGCTTACAAGACACTACACAGTATATGTACAAACATATGTATATAAAAAAAAAACATGGCAGGGATTGTGCAGGAGAGGTAAGAAACCCTCCCCTGTAGAATTTCAAATATATATATATATATATATATATATATATATATATATATATATATATGTGTGTAAATATTATGTAAAAATAATAATAATAATAATAATAATAATAATAATAATAATAATAAGGAATTTTCTTCCATTGGAGTACTTCAAGCCTGAAATATCACCTCAAAACAAAACATTTCACAGCACAAATTGATGTATGTGATTAATTCAGATTAATTAATCACAGAGCATTTTATTAATTTGATTTATTTATTTTAAGCGGTTGACAGCCCTTCTTAAAATATTAGTAAATCTTAACACTTTTAAATAAATGTAGTTATTTTATTTTTTATTTAATCAAAGAACATTTTCTTTTTAGAAAGACATTTTTCCAATTACACTTCTTTTTCATGACACATTTCATTGACTTTCCCCAAGACGTGCTCTGACCTATGTTGTTTTTTAACTTCCTGTCCACACTGGAAGTGACATCACATTGTGTTTAACATGTGTGAAAATCCCAGCAGATCAGCAGTTTCTGGAATACCATGCCACGTTCAATTAAGCAATATCTTATTATTGCTTTTATACAACAGTTCAACGACAGCTTAAACAGCAATGCTGAGTAGGGAAATGTTAACAAAAGGTGATGAAATAAATTATTTAAGTACGTTATGTAGCTCCGCGAAAAAAACAGCTCCCCCAGTCTGTTGCCAGGCAACGCGGCACACACGCCAGGAACTCACAAGCTAGTCTACTTTGTATTTACATTGATCTGCAGCTGTGTAACTTCGTCCAGTTCGGCTGATGAAACGTTTGTCGAGGCCAGCTGATGTTACACAAACACACCTGGAGGTCTGCACAGAAGAGTCCTGGCTTTCTTTTTCCTCGTCCTCTCCTGACGACCTCTCATAATTTAATGCAAATGTAATTTTGGGGAAAATATCCATCTTCTTGGTGTAACGCTACAGTGCACGTTTGCGTCAATGTAGCGAGTGTGACAGTTGGTTAATTAACGGTTGTATTTATATTTATAACACCTGTGAGCGGAGTGATTTTACTGTTACAAGTCCCAGTGATGTTATACTCTATATCAGCACTCACAGAATGCTTCTCGTCCAATCAAATTACTCGGTCGGAACTAACTGTTGTATAAAGTCACTTAAATCACCTTTCTTCCTCATTCTGATGCTCCGTTTGAACTTCAGCAGGTCGTCTTCACCATGTCTACATGCCTTAATGCATTGAGTTGCTGCAATGTGATTGGCTGATTAGCTATTTGCATTAACAAGCAGTTGAACAGGTGTACCTAATAAAGTGGCCGGTGGGTGTATATACATATTACATGATTTATTCATGTACTTATTTCATTATTTAATATCTAACTTTTTTGGGCCCCATACAGTTTATGTATCAACACATAAATAACGCTATGGTGGATCAGAAGGCTCAAACTAAGTAAATCTCCAATTTGTTCTCAGTGAAGCATTTCTTAGTCTTTTCCTTAATTATATATTCGAATACTTTCAGACTATTACAGGAAAATATGTAAATGTTGTGCAGGTCACAGTCGATTCAGTTCACGTGCTCTGTGGAGGACACTGCGTCTGTAAATATTTTTGTCTAAATAGCACTTCACAGCAGGTGGAAGCTTTTAAGATGAGTCAGTATGTTACTGGAGAGCAACAGAGTGAGAACGCAGGAAACAGATGATGCCTCACTTTGTTAAAATGCTGCGTAAAAGAACACACTTATATCTCTCTCCTCTTTCAGACCTTCATGAAGTTATTTGCCGTTTGTCCTCTTTATCTTTGTTTACTGTGTTGTGTGGTAATGTAAAAGATAATAATGTGTCATTCATGATTTTTACCTGTCGGGGAGTCACCACAGGTGCTAAGTGAGGCTGGAAGGTACTGCGTCGGTCTGTGATGGTATTTCCATGTTTTATGGGAGGTAGCTCTTCATCTGCAGGACAAAATGTTACATAGCAGAGAGATCAGTTTTATAACAAGCTGTGTTTAATGTCGACCACTGAATCCAAGTTTATCAAACTGTAATGAGCCGTACCGTTTTTATGATCCATGAACAGATGTGCATTCTCTGTGTTCAGCCTGAGAGTCCTGAAGTCTGGTATGTCATCATCGTCATCATCATCCACTTCTTCCTCAGCTGTCATGTTCACCTTCTCTTGGTGATCCACTGAAGCATGGAAGAAATGCAAGGGCAATTTTAGGCAATGTAATGGGGGGGTTGGTGTGAGGACAGAGCACCAAGGGTGTAGGTTTTGTTTCAGCATCGAGGGAGGACACAAGGTGGACTATGAGGCCCCTGGACACAGATATGCAAAGGGCCCCACCACCTTTCCTACGTAGGAGCAAGACACACATGCCCCTTTTACACAGCCTGTTCAAATCGGGAATATTGTGTCTTTATACTGCCTCGCCATTCTGTATATAATCACGAATATGATCACGGAATGGGGGGACAGAGTGGTCTCACCTTTAAGCCACCACACTGTATAAACAGGCAAGATAGCAGGATGGGACCAAGGGCAGGACGGGTGTGATGTTTCGACAAAGTGTTATATGTGCAACCCACCACAGGATATTTAATCTTGTACTCCACCCCCATTTTGTAGCAAAAACGCCTAAAACGACATACCCACATTAAAATGACTGTAACTTCTGAACCGCTCTGACTACATGCGTGAATGAGGTCCTGCGAGAAAGAAAACTCCCTGAAGTTTCTTGTGAAAGTGTCAGAAACACTCTAGGTGATACAGAGACAGAGTAATGGGCCTCTGAAGTCAGTAAAAAATTGAAGATTTTGCCTAAAATAAAGGATGATGATTTTTCAGGATGAATAACTGTCTGTGGCTTCATCTGAGGAGGTAAATGACACTGTGGGGCTGTAGGCACACTATCAATGAACGTTTGTTTCAAATATTAAGTATGACCATTCTACAGTGTTTTTTCCATGAAAAGATCCAGGCGGAGCTCCAAATGACAAGTCGGTCACTCTGCTTCAAAACAGTACTGTCAGTGATCAAACAACACTCAGCCAGCTTCTAACATTATTGAAATCAGGTGTGATTATGATAGCTGATGTTGTTTATGACACAAACACCATATAATATCACCAAATAAAGCCATATGAAACGTGAAAGTTATGATCCCACTTTCTAGACGGTATATCTCAGCCAACAATAGTGGTAGGAGTGAGACTCTTACCTTTTATAGAACAGCTACGTCCCCGCTAACAGCTCCACATAAGATCGCGAGTAATCCTTTAACTTTTCCCATCGAAAAATGGCATGACATGACTTGTCACCACACACGATTTTGGACTATGTGTGTTTAGGCTGCTCTGGTGCAAAATACATGAGAAATAAAAGAAAAACGATGTTATTTTTGAAAAGTCGAGAGCTTCCTGAATCCAGCGATACCAAACATCACATGGTTTGATGACGCAGTGTGCCTGGGAGATACCATTTAACAGAGAAGGAGGGGAGCGAGGACATCGGTGTCCTGGCGGAGTTAGAGAGGTTAAAAAGCAGCTAATAACAGTTAGCAGCTAACTCAAAGAAAAGAACAACAGTTGAAAATGTCCGCAAATTGGGAAAATAATGAGATTTGGGAGCTTCTTACCCTTCTAACAAAGAAAGAGATCCGCTGCCATATAACAGAGAAAGTAAATAATTGTTACTGTCATGTTATGCTTTATTAAGTGCTGTGGACGCACATGTAATATGTAACACGTCAAGCCCATCATGCCTCTTTTGGTTCTGCAATGCCAGCGTGCTTTTGAAAATCACATTCTGGAGCAATATGATGCAACTGTCATTTGGTTCTGTGTAAAAATGCAAAGGAGGCGTAAAGAAGGGACTTCCTAGTGGCCCTATAGCATGATCTCTGTGTACAAATGGCTACAGACTATGTGGTGGTTCGGCAATTTTTTGAGGTAATTTTGTGTCTCAGTGAGGTAATTTTTCACTTTTGAGTCTTTTTGTGTCTGCTTGTGGTTGTTCTTTGCCTCTTTGTAGATGCTTTGCCCATTTTGTAGTTACTTTTTTTTTGCCCATTTTGTGTCTCTTTGTAGACGCTTTGTGTCTCTTCCTCGTTGGTATGTGTTAATTTGACATTTGACATGTTGCAAGTGAAGGTTCCTTGGGTCCCCTGACACTTTGGGCCCCTTGGCCTGCGCCCAATAGGCCCGTTCTGTAATCCACCCACCTATTAAGCATGGTTCCAGGAGTTGTCACTCAGGAAGTTTTCAGCCTCCAACACTTCATTTCCGTGAATTTTTATGCACCAATTTATGATGCAAATGTCTTTATTTATGCAAAGGGAAACACAAATTCAGGTGCCAGATGAAAATTCAAATATATAAAAACATAATGCAGTAAGGCACCTAGGTATCTGTATTGCTTCATAAATATTTATTCTCCTGTAGATAGACTTTCTAACTTAATGATATCCCTGCAGAATCAACACACATGTCGGAAAAATAAACTCTTTTGTCCTGTTTTGTTTGTGGCAGAATCTTTTTTAAACGTGTATGTGGGGGGTGTTTTTGTTTTGTTTATTTGCTTACATAATTTGTTTTTCAGACATTACACATGTGTTTCTTCTATATTTACATGGCATTAAACCTTTCTCATTCATTAGTAAACATTTCTTGAAGCAAGCTATTCTTAAAAAACCTTTTTAACAAATTATGCTTTTTAAAAGCAATGGGGAACAAAATCAACCATTTCAAAAAGTGCTGGGGACACATCTCTGGCGGCCCCAGTGTCAATGAAACCTATGAGGAAATGTTGTGTTTTAGTTTGGAGAAAAAGACTGTGAAAATTAATAAATGCACATGGTTAAAAAAAAAGAAGCCTGAATTAGCCTCGAGGCCTTTTTTCATCATTAGTCCCCATGACCATGGTGTTATGAAAGGCTTCTTAAAATACATCAAAAACAGGGCACTGGTTAACAAAACAAAAACAAAACACAACAGTTTTCTAAGAAAAGCTTTTTTTGGAAATCTCAAACCTGGTGTCTGTAAAGGTCGTTACTGATAGGCTGACCAAACGTCCTCTTTTGCCCGGACATGTCCATGTTTTGACGTCCTGTACGGAGTGTCCGGGGGGTGTTTATAAATTGATGATAATGTTTTCCTTGTGTGTGTGTGTGTGTGTGTGTGTGTGTGTGTGTGTGTGTGTGTTAGAGTGCAGCACGGGCTGCATATTTCTGTCCAAATTCTGTTGTGTGTTCTGTCATTCTGTTGTGTTATGTCCGAAACCGAACTGAGCCTGAAATTATTTAATGACTAAAGCACTGAGTTTGTGTCACACAGTTGTCATGGTTACAGGCTATTTAACAGGCCGGGCGTGCTCCGCGGAGAGAGAGACCTCCGTGTTTGAGACGAGAGCGGGCGGTGGGTGGTCCGAGGCTTCCAGCGGGGGGAGAGAGAGAAACAAACAGCCAAGGTGTGTGTGTTGTGTTCAGGTGTTGTCACGTAAATAACAGTCCCCAAGCAATAAACAAGACAGACAATAGGATTTTATTTATTTTTACACTACATTTTTACTGAAAGTTGACCGAATCCGACCCGAGCCCGAATACAATTTATACATTTTTGACTGAACCCGGTCTGACCCATCGGGTAGGCCTGCCGTCGGGACCCGTCGGGCTCGGATCGGGTAGCCACAGTCTAATGCGTGAATGTGTCCCCTATCTATAGGGGCCTATCTGAATTTCTGTCTTTGAGAGATATTATTTTGTAATATAACTGAATATTCTATCCATACATATAAACTTTAAATATATTAAAATTATAAGGCATCTTTGAGTAAACTGCGAGTATCATTTAAGTACGCTATGTCGTGGCCGGGCGAGTGTCCTCTTTTTTGGAAATCTCAACCCTGGTGTCTGTAAAGGTCGTCACTGATGTCTACAAACACGGCAGCTTGTCATTAAAATGACACCTACTGAGCAACTTAGTACCATCACCTGACCTTAACATCGACACTAAGATGGTTTCATGACCTATGACACCAGTTATTAGACTGATACTACCTTTGTGGGACCAGTGAAGACGCCGATATGATGTGTAGCAAGGATTACACAAACTGACTGATCAGAGTGCCATCAGTAACTGAGAATGGTTTTAGCTGAGTGACTTCAACATATTTGTTCTCTTGGACAGTTAACCATGACAGATACTCAGTTCCACATTTGCTTTTGTTTTTTAAGATTGGTTTCTGTTTTCTTGTTTGTTTTTGTTTTTTGATAGGAAAGCTGACATGCAGCAAATGGCTACAGGCTGGAAATGAACTCACGCCGCTGCAGCAAGGACACAGCCTTGATACATGGAGCTCCCGCTCTACCAGGTGACCCACTGGGCGCCCCCAGTTACACCTTTGTTAACAACACACACAGGGAAAAGTGCCAGTGCAGAAAGTGGCCGAGTTCATAAGTTACTGTTGTATAATGTCCGGTATCCACTGACAGCTAATGCAGTAGGACTGGATACAAAAGATCAGCAGGTGAGCTGAAAGTAGTGCTCGGTTGTTATGGAAACAAAGGTGAGCTGTGTGTGAGCGCAGTCTAAATCTGTTGATGGACACAAATGTGCTAAAAATAAAGTTAAACTATAACAATGACCTTGTGAATTTTCTTGCTTTCTTGCTTGTTGGATAAGGCCATATATATATATATATATATATATATATATAGATATAGATATAGATATATTTTGTAAAACCAATAATGTGTGAGTCTGTCTCTTGGTACCATCCAACTTTCAGAGCCGTTCTGTGGCAAACCCAAAATAATTTCCTACAGCAGCTGGTCCATGTAGTTTTTAGCAAACATTACTCAAACAGGGAAATTTAGATCAGTGAATTTGTGTGGGACTATTTTCAACTGTGGATTAAAGCTTGAGTGCCAGACTTTTACATATAAATGACCATCTGTTACATTCAAGCCCTCGCCAAACAAGTTCACACAATGCTGATTAAGCCTATTGCCACCAGGGAAAGCTCTCTTGTCATTCGCAGTACACCAAAGCTGTGTTTTCTGGTTTCTGTGGCTACTTTCCCATGCAATCACACCCGAGACAAAAGTTCCACATGCCAGCTTTAACATACATTTGGTGCTCTAGAGTATCAACAACAGCAGGAGGACACGTCTTTTATTGTTTCAGGTTGATTTCCTTACCCTATAGCCCCTTTTACACTGCCTGTTCAAGGAGGGAATGTCACGCCGCTATTCAGCATGCCTCATGAAAGGTATGATTGCAGATAGGAGGCACAGTGTTGTCTCGCCCTTAAGCCGGCAGTGGAGGTAATAACAGCGCCAAATCAACATCTATATAAAAGGGACAGCCAGCAGGATAACAACATAACAACGTATTATGTGTGCAACCAGCCGCAGGGAAATTTAAAAAGCAGCTGATAGCAGTTAGCAGCTAACTCAAAGAAGAAGTACAGCAGCTGAAAATGTCCGCAAAGTGGGGACACAATGAGGTCCAGGAGCTCCTTACCCCCTGAGAGGGCAAGATCAGCTGCCATATCACAGGGAAGGTAAATGATCGTTATATTAACGCCATTGTTATTGTTTAGAAAGTGCTGCTGACATATGTTATATGTCACACCAGAGGTTGACGCTGTTATGTTACACGTCACACCTGTCATGCCTCTTTTGCTTCTGTGATGTCGGACTGTCTACAGTCACACACTAGAGCAGCATGATGACGCCATTGTTTGGTTCTGTGTAAAAATGCAAAGGCGGTGTAAAGAAAGGACTTTGTAGTGGTCCTACAGCATAATCTTGGGGTTATGTGCAATACATGAATGGCTAATGTGCATTACTGTTATATTTATTATCTGTTTTTATGTTTGTTTGTTTGTTTGTTTGTTTTTACAGTGTATGATTTTCATTTTTTCTGGACTATTACTGTAGGGCAGCAATACCTGTGCAGCTCCTGAGTCCAAGACACATTTGGGGCAATAAAGTATATCGTATTGTATCGTATCGCATCGCATCACATCGTATCGTATCGTATTGTATCGATCTCTGCGTAAAAGCGGCTGATGAATGTTCTTCTCTTACTGTCACACAATAGTCCAGGTGAGAGAAGGTCTGAGTTGGTAAAATTCATCTGAGATGCCGCAAAGACCCTGTGTGTAGGATTCAGTGGCAACTAGCAGTTAAGTTGCAGATTACAACCAACTGAATATCCCTCCCCTCACCATGTAGAGCAGTGCTTTTTAGGGATGGGTCATGATTTTCGAATTTTGAATAGTCATTTTATTTTTGAAAAATCGATTTTTTAATGCGACTATTACTATTCGGCGTCTTATTTCCCCCCTTTATTTGACATGCAATTCAGCTCCTAACCACACGAGGGCAGTATAGGATTGCTACAGCGGTGTGAGATGGGCTGACAGTTAGTTTGATGCTCTTCTACAAACAGGAGAAACATGCAGAGACTACTACTCCGCGAGGAATGTCCGCAGTCATTCGGGCTTTCATAGTCGAGCGCACTTCGGCGTTGTAGTTTCCTGTAAAAATGTCTGTGAAAAATCCCCACGATGTGAAAAATACATGCCGAGCAGTCACTGGTGTGCGGAGCTTTGCGTGCACAGGGCTTGCGGACGTCCGTTTTGAGTCCGCACAGACCTCCATGGAGTCCGTTCCGCATACGTTCCGCCCGAGTATGTTCGGGCATTTAATGATGAATGGATCTCTGTGTGCATGGCTCCGGGGGTGGGGGCGATTATTCAAAAAATTGTCGAATAATTGCCACGATTTTTGAATAGTGTTTTTGCTTGTGCTGCCCATCCCTAGTGCTTTTCAAACTTTTTGTGCCCAAGCCACCACAAAGGACGAACCAAAATCTCAAGGCACACCCATAAATATATCTGTGCACAACAGCTTCTATAACGTGTGTTATCACTCTTATCACGACATTTACAATAAACCAATAAAAATAAGAACAAGACAGGTAGTTTTCGTGACACTGTCCACTGCAGTTTTTTTCCCTTTCTTTTCAGTGGTAGGTCGTAAAGCGATCCATTGTCCCACTCATGGCTTTTTCCTTTTAAATGTTATCATCCCTCACACTGACTGCTAATCAGGGCTTTTGATGTATCACACACTTATAATTCCCATGTGCAAACAGCAACAAATAGGTTCCCCATGAAGGTTTTTTAGATTAAATTAAATTCTTAGCTGGAGTTTGCCTCTTTATTAAGAAATTGGTGTGCACAACATGCTGATACAGTCAATTAAAAATTAATTCATAACTTTTTGTACAGGCCCCGTAAATTGTTGTTGGTGTTAATAGTATGTGGTTATCACAAACTCCCATGGCACACCTAAATTTGCATCATAGCACACCATTTAAAGAGATAGTGCACCCAAAAATGAAAATTCAGCCATTATCTACTCACCCATATGCCGATGGAGGCTCTGCTGAAGTTTTAGATTCCTCACATCCCTTGTGGAGATCCAAGGGGGGAGTGGATAGCACACCTAATGGCAGACGGCGCCCCAGACTAACATCCAAGAACACAAAATTGAAACCACAAAATATCTCCAACATGCTCATCCATAGTGATCCAAGTGTCCTGAAGCCCCGACATAAAAAGTTGTTTCAAAAACGTCATTTGAACTCTCTTTTTAGCGTCACTGTAGCCTGTAGCTCTGACTGCTTCTGTGCTCCGTGCTCACGTGTGCGCACTTGCGCGAGACCAGCGAAAGCATGAGCTTTGCTTACCCGTGTTTACATCACGTGACATGTGCACCACAGGGGGAGACAACAGTAACCACATATCCGAGACCAATGCCATTGTCCGCCTGAACTACGGTAGAAATGAATGACTGAAAGCCTGCCATCTGGTCCTGCGGGCCTCTGCCTTTTCTTCCAGTTGATCTTGGGGAAGTAAAAAAATGTCTCCAGAACACCACGGGTCAGTAGTGCTGGAAACTCAGGGTGATCAGTGATGCACAGTCTCTGAAAAGCAGCAGTCTCGTCAGTACTGATGTCCAGATTCTCAAGTGCAGGCATCGCCAATTCCCAGTCTGAGCAGCATCCATTGGCACTGCTTTGCATTTGAAACAACTACACCACCAGGTTTCCAGTGCTTGACTCTGGTATTCTGCGGCTGGCTGAGGCTCATGAGCTGCGGCGGCTGCTTTGTCCAGTAGCCCAAGTTCCACCCGTATACTCGGGCTCAAACAAATACGGCTCAACAAAGAAATGCTGTTCCTCCTCAATTTCAAAGTCTTCAGACATGTTGGGCTGTCCTTTGCTAAAAGACCGTAGTGCAAATTATCTTTTAGCTACTGTGGTTACTGTTGTCTCCCTGTGGTGCACGTGTCCCGTGATGTAAACACGAGTAAGCAAAGCTCATGCTTTCGCTGGTCTCGTGCAAGCGTGCACACGTGAGCACGGAGCACAGAAGCAGTCAGAGCTACAGGCTACAGTGACGCTAAAAACAGAGTTCATATGACGTTTTTCGAAACAACTTTTTATGTCGGGGCTGAAGCACACTTGGATCACTACGGACGAGCAGTATGGAGATACTTTGTGGATTCAATTTTGTGTTCTTGGACGTTAGTCTGGGGCGCCGTCAGCCATTAGGTGTGCTAACCGCTCCCCCCGCCGATCTCCGCAAGGGATGTGAGGACTCTAAAACTTCACCAGAGCCTTCCTCAGCATGAGGGTGAGTAGATAATGGCTGGATTATCATTTTTGGGTGCACTATCCCTTTAAGAACCATTGGTGTAGAGAACCAGTAGAAACATAGCCGTGCAACATGGCAGGCTCCATGGAAGAGGACCCCCTCCCTCTGTAGATATAAAGGGCTAACAAAACATGATTCTTAGTTCCAGGTAATTATCAACTAATGAAAACATAATTATGAATATTATGTTCCATTTCTGCTAACAGACCCCCTCAATCCCACACACTGGACCTTAAAGTTATTGGTGGGATGAATTCATTGTTGGTGTGTAAAAAGGGCTCCAGACTGTGTGGTGGTTTTGCATCTCTTTGAGGTAAATTTGTGTCTCTGTGAGGTGACTTTTCACCTTCAATTCTTTTTGTGTCTCGTTGTGGTTGTTCTGTCTCTTTGTAGATGTTTCGCCCATACTGTAGTTACTTTGTGTCTATTTGCAGCTTCTTTGCATCTTTATGTGGCCAGTCTGTGTTTCTCTGTAGACACTTTGAGTCCCTTCCTCGTTGTTCATTTGACATTTGATATTTTGCAAGTGGTTTCTTGGGCTCCCTGACGATCCTTATTGGTAGAATAAATCCATTGTTGGTGTTGCTGTTTTTTGATGGGGTAGCTCATAATATGTATAAGCATTATTATAAATATAGAAGATCAGCCGTATCCTTTAATGTTCCTCATGAGAAATAGGTACGCCTTTTCAAGAAAGGAAAAAACAGCTCTTAGATGGACATAATAAAAACGAATGATCAAAGTTGAACTGGTCATAAATCTAACAAGCGTTCAGTGACAATGTGAAGCTGACTAATGCCTTCAGTGTTTGTTCCGCGCATGAATAGAAGCACCCAGAAGCACAAATGCTGCCAAAATTCATTAAAAGTAAATGGGACTTCATATTTGGGTGAACAAACATTTGGTGTCTCTGATGTTTTTCATCCTTCGCTTTCCATCTGCTCTCATTCAGCCAAACTTCATCATCATCATCATTATTTCTCTTTCTTGTCATGTCTTCTGTTATGTTTACTCCCTTTTCATTTCCTTTTCTATGAAATGTGCATCTTCAGCCTCATCACTCCCCCCCCTCTCTCCACCGTGTCCCCGTCATTTGAATGGGAATAAGCTGTCAGTCCCACTCCTCTGAGCTTAAGTGCTGTGGCCAGTTATACTTATTACCACATGAATCGCGGAGAGAGGACAATTTTATACCACACAACAATGGGGAGGAGGACAGTTAATATTTTCAGACTTGTTGCTCAAAAGAAAGCAGAGCCTACCTCGATAATGGATACTGCTGGGCTCGGCTGTAGATAACCAAGCGTCCTCCAGAAAACCTAATGCATGCTGACACTTGTAGAAAATCTTTAATTTGGGAATCTTTTACGCTTTTTACACTTCAAAAGAGTCTGCCAAGGTAACAGAAGCCATTACATAGATATTGATCTTAATTCAATGCAGTCACTCAAAGTCAGACACAGAAGGCTTTTTTAATGCCCCCACAGGCCTTTGTGCTCATCTTATCACAGCTCTAGACCACATCAGACAGCTGTAGTACTAATGGAGGTGCACCTTAGCAGAACTTAGACAAGTATTCATCCGGAGCTTTGATACTACTCGTTCATAAAACATAATCAAACAATCACCCCTCTGATAAACAGCAGGTTTCATCAGAGCTTTTAACATGTATGCATGTTATCATATACTCCCGAGCCGTGTCATCCCTATTCTCTTCAATGGGCCTTTTTTTTTTTTTTTACAGCAATAGCGGAGCCTCTCAATTTTCATGCAAGTCAGCAGTAAATACTGAGTTTCAGCCGAACAGAGCAATTGTGATAGACATTTAAAAACATTTAAAGAATCACATTGTAAATTGTCACCACATCTGCATTAAATGAACATGTGCATTAAATGAACATGTGTATTAACGGTCCAGATGTAAGATTTGAGTGAAATCTAGCTGTGAGGATTGCACATTAAAACCAGCTGAAACTTCTCAAAGTTAGAATTCCTTGGATGTTTATTGTTCAGAAGATTTTTATCAAGAGCTGAGTTATCCACAGAGGTCTCCTCCACTCAAAAACAACCAGACCAGGTGATTAAAACCAGTAAAAACACCAAATAAAGCAGTTTCACATTACAAATCAGTCGTATGCTGTTTGGCTCAGCACCTGCAAAGATGTGCCAATTTTCACTGCTAACTACAGCGGCTGACACAAAACCATAAATGGCACTATCTATAGCCAGTGTTTGGTTTGTCCCTTCTGGGCTCCTGTCAAAACACAGCGGCGCAACATGGCAGACTCCATAGGCCAGGACCCGATCCCTGTGTAGATATAAATGTCTCATTCTGAGGTAACAAAAACACAACGGTTCATACTTTCAGGCGATTGTACACTAAAGAAAACATATTAATTACATTATATTCCATTTCTGCCAACATATCCTCCTAAATCCTACACACCACACCAAGGGCAAAAAAACCTCACTCTCCTCCAACACTCTTGGACCAACTACTGTGAACAGGCAGTTGGTAGCTGATGATAAACCAATAATAGACTCCTTAACTCTGATCATACAAGCAGTGGACCACTCCAAATAAATTACACAGAGAAACATGAGCATCCAGCTGCACCCTGAAAGTTTGTCAGGATTTTTTTTCACCTCATGGCAACCTGTTTCTTGGCTGTATTAAGGTCAGCAAAAATAGGTCTTCTCTGGTACCCAGGAGCTGGCAGCTGAGATAAATAATTCAGGAGTAAACAGTTATAGACACTGGCATAGTCGAGGAGAATATATCTAACAAGTGAAAGGAAGACCCCCTTCAAAGAATGAGCAACAGGTGGGCATTCCCAGAACACCTGGAGGAAAGTAGAAAAATAACTCTAAACTTGATTTTTTTTGCAGGGTAGGGAAAATAAAAAGTTAGTCAAACGTAACACTGGGGTGATTGTAGAGTAGTGGGTAAATGTGGTGAAATAATTTTGGTGTACCAGTTAGTATAATAAAGTTAATGTTACACAACATGGAGCTAAGGGCACAGGAAAACTGCCTGACATGCTCTTCATGTTTTTGAGTTCATTACAAATTTATTAAATGATGTTTGCTTGAATGTTTGCTGCTCTCACCTCAGCTGCAAAAGTTAGTATGCCCATCTAACTAGTTGTGTGCGGTAGTAATCCAGCGTTCCCTCCAAACACAAGGGTCAGGGATGCTTCTCTTTTAAAAGTGAGCCACAATGTTTAAAAATGAAAAGATTAAAGCATCAATCTAATGATTGTGTTACTTATCCATTTACCTTTTTCTGTAGTAAACATTATCCATCCAATTAGATGCCTGGTTTTGTTCACACAAGCTTAAAATCAGCTAGAATTATCACCTCGCTATTGTACACCTCCACAAACCAGTCAAGTTACAGGCACAGTTTACATGCAGTGAAAACATGGATGTATCACACATATTTCCCCCCCTGGAAGCACAGAAGATCTTTACAATAAGCACAGTTTCAAGATGGACGCCAGTTCACTATCTGACCAAATGTCTCCCCTTCTGTTCCTGAGATTGAGGGCCCTATTTAGATAGTCTAAAGTGGACGGCGTGTGGCGCATGGGCGTGTCCCAGTCACTTGCTAGTTAGACAGCGCGTTTTCAGACTGTGCACCATGGTGGAGAGTCTAAAAGGGTTGGACTTACTCTGTGAATGATGGGTGTGTTTTGGGCGTATTATTCCATAAGCCAATCAGAGTGTCACCTCTCATTCCCTTTAAGAGAGGCGCAATTGGAGCGCACGGCGGAGAGCTAGTTAGATGGCGGACCTACCAACTGGAAAGAGTGAGCATTTTACAGCTGAGGAGATGATAAATGTATCTCTGTATCAACTGTCCCGTCACATCTGATGTCAGATCAAAGGGGATTGGCACCGTTTGGCACATTTGGCACGCGTAATGGAAACCCAACCTGATTTGATTAACACAGCTGCAAACTAATGAGTTCACATCCCTCTCAGCCAACCACAAACAGCCACAGCATCAGATAGGGAGTATATATTCAGCATCTGTCAGATTAGAAAAGTCAAAAGAAAAGAAACAGAGTGAGACTGCGAGAGAGAAAGAGAGAGTGCGCGCGCACGGAAGAAACGCTGTCAACAAGTTGTAAGTTATTGAATTTTATTTTAACCCGGGAGGTTAGAGAGCCCAGCTCCCTCTCCAGCATCCTGAACCCCCCCGCCTGAAGGTGCAGGAAGGGCTGGTCCCGTGGCTGCACCCGGGCCCGTCTGGCCTGGCTGCGTGCGGGCTGCAGAGCTTCCCCCGGGTGCCCCCAGCTGTGCGGCGGGCTGTGCGGCCGCTATGCATCCTCCTCCTCCTCCTCCTCCTGACAAGATGATCTTCAGTTTTACGTTCTAAAGCTTTTTTTTACACATACATTTGTACTTGTAGGGCTGTAAGTTTACGTTTTTAGTTCACAGAAGCTGGTTATTGTTGTGTTTATGTCAAAATAAAGTTTATGAAACATTTTCACATCTTTGATTTTGTGATTTACATGCCAAAAATGATCACAATTCATTTGGGAAAGACGAATTCATTTTACAGGCTATGCATCATCAGCCCGTGGAGGTCATTGGATGATCATTATTACTGCGATTAGATCATTCTGAATAATGACTGACCATTAAGACGTGTTTCTGATAAATATTTTAATGTGCACAATAATAACCTTTCACATTGTAAACATATTTTTATTTGTTATCTTTTGCATATGTGTGGCTGCTCCGTGTGTGTCTGAGCAGAGTGCACGTGCGTTGTGCACCCGCCTAGAGACGCATATTACTAACTTGTTTAACAGCGAAATACTGCGCCGTTGACTTCAGACCAGGTTTTTGTTGGTCACTGGTGCATTTGCTTTTCCCGTCATCTAACTAGCAACGTGCAATGATTGCGCCTGACCACTCCTCATTTTTAGACCAACACGCCCAGAGAAGCGCACGTTCATTTGCTAGTTAGACGACGAGGGCGCAAGGCGTGAAAATGACAACTACGCCGACATCTAAATAGCAATGGCACTTGCGACATGGATTATGCGCCGTCCGCTTTAGACCATCTAAATAGGGCCCATAGAGTTGTGTAATGGCCAGAAAATTGTTTTTGCAGATCATTATGATGTCACAATGAAGCTGACCTTTGACCTTTTATCATTTTATCTTATTGGACATGAGTTATGGCCAAAACATGTTTTGTGAGGTCACAGTGACCTTTGACCATTAAATTCTAATCAGTTCATTCTTGAGTCCAAGTGGAGGAAATTCCATCAAGGCCTTCTTGAGATATCGCCTTCCAGAAATAAGCCGGATGCAAGGTCACAGTGATCTTGACCTCTGACCTTGACCACAAAATTCTAATCAAATCATCCTTGAGTCCACATAAATGTTTGTGTAAAATCTGAGGAAATTCCCTCAAGGCCTTCTTAAAATATAGCCTTCCAGAAATGAACCAGATGCGAGGTCACAGTGATCATGACCTTTGACTTTCAACCTCCAAAGTCTAATCAGTTCATCCTTGAGTCCATGTAGATGGTCAGGCAAACTCCAAATTCCCTCCAGGTGTTCTTTGCAATCATGAGAATGAGACGGGACACGATCACAGTGACCTTGACCTATGACCACCAATGTCTACTCATCTAACCACATTTAAAGAAATTCCAGTGAGGCGTTCTTGAGATATCACAGATTTCACGGGAATAGGATGGACATATGAAGGGACAGACGGACATATGGATATAATATGTATAATATAAAGCCTCCAGCCACAGTTATTGCTGGGGTGGATGCACAAAATCTGTCACCATCATCATTGACAGGTGTAGCAACAGCAACTAAGAGGGGAGGGGCTTACTGAACAAATGAGATTCCTGTATTTGCTGTGTTAAGAAATAAGCTTTCCTGGACTGATAAATGTTATCAAATGTAAATTCAAGTCATTAGGATGTGCTTGAATGAGTGTGTCTCTCGAGCATGGATTTCATTT
Source organism: Epinephelus fuscoguttatus (assembly GCF_011397635.1). NCBI lineage: Eukaryota > Metazoa > Chordata > Actinopteri > Perciformes > Serranidae > Epinephelus > Epinephelus fuscoguttatus. Next base: position 41,373,898 of record NC_064761.1, read on the forward strand.
ATCACACCTCACCTGTGTCTGCGCTCTGGGATTTCTCCACGAGGAACTCTCTAATTTTCTCCACCCACAGATAGAGGATGCTCTCCCCCACATGCTCCCTGTTGAAATTGCAATAAATACACATGAGGGTGGACTCTGTGAGAGACACAGACAACACAGACATAGCATTGTGGACACAATTGTATAAGCTTTTGTTGTGGCTAATATCACCCTACAGTGCCTCCTGGTGAAGTCAGAAATCATGAGAAGCACTCACACATAGAGGTCTTCCAGGCTGTTTGCCAATTTGGTCCTCTCGGGGCCTCGCAACCACGCGGCACTACAAAAGCCGAGAGCAAACACAGGGTTATTGAGTAGGAGCATGAGTGGGCTTTAGAGTGGGATGTTGTTCTAGTAATTCAGCAGATCTCTGCTAGATTAAATTTGAAAGGCAAATAGACTCACTTAATCTGGTAGATGGGCGGGGCGGCGCTCGGGTAATCAGGTGGGAGAATTATCTGATCAATGAGAAGAAAAAAACATCATAAACTGGGTTACAAACAAGAGAACAATAAAGATCTCTGTGTCTCTACCTGCAAACATGCTGTCAGTTTTGGCTCATCCAAGTCGTCGGATATTTTGATGCAAAATATTCTGGATGCTTCGTCTATAACGCACCATTCGTCCCCGTAGATGGAAGACAGAGCCTCGACCTCTTCGATCTGGACCATAGGAAACAATAACAAAGAAAAACATCTATCATATGTGTCTGTGGACATGAAGTATGAATCTATCCATAAGGTTATTTCAGCATTTGGACCTTAAGTTTACTGAAGGCTTTAAACTCTGACCTAATATATTTTTTACATAACATCAAAATCAGCTGCACACAGAGACATCAAAAGCACACAATATTAAAGATATACTATGCAGGATTTTCCCTAAAAAACAATGCACAGACTCAGACAGAAGTAATCCCATGACCACCATACTTATGCCCCGCTAGAAGTGTGTGGCTGTGTTTTTATCTGCCGGGACTCTGCTCTCTGCCTGTACCTTCCTGGGCTCTGCACACAGGTAAGATCTGGACTTTATAAAGAGCGAGCCATGAAAACTGAGGCACAGCGCTGAAAAAACGCAAATACAGTGAGGTGAAACCAAGTGGCAACATCCAGGGCTGAAAAATGAAGCCAAAGCAAAGAGCTAAAAACTGCAGTTCCTATAATGGCCACTTGAGGCTGGCTCCAGAAGTGAGTGAAATCTACAGATAATTTCACCTAAACTCACCTGTTTACATTTTATTAAGGCTTAAATTTCTGTATATTTAAGGGTGGGGCTGCATGTGTGACAAGCTCTCTGCGAGGCGTCATCTGGGTCTGTGAGTCCGATCCTTCTGGTTCCAAAAAATCAAGATGACTACTGCCAAAATGCCAGACTCCAGGCTTCAGAACGAGGGAAGTCACAGTGGCTACATCCATTATTTTACACAGTCTATGGGTGAAACACCAAGTGGATGAAGCTTGTTCCAAAATGAAAGTGAATCTGGGCTTGGCTTTCCCCCTTCACTGGCGATGTTAACAAACAAATTGCATGATATACCTCTAAAGTACAACTAATCTCAGTTTAGTCACAGAAGTAAAAATTGGATTTTCCAAACAAAGTCACATCTGGTGGTCTTTGAAAAACCTTTAAACCTCACCTTCATCATTTTAGGAAATATACTTAGATGCTTTTTTGCTGAGAGTTAGATGAGAAGACTGATACCACTCTCATGTCTGTACAGCACATATGTAGTTGGAGCCAGAAGCCAGTTAGCTTAGCTTAGCATAAAGACTGAAAAACTGGGGAAACAGTTAGGCTTTGACCAGAGGTGCCAAAGTCTGCATGTCAGCACCTGTAAAGCTCACTAATTAACGTGCTAACAGTTATCTTGTTTGTATAAATCCGAACAAAAATGTCTTGGGACTATTTCTTGATCAGCAGAAGTAACTTCCTGAAGTCTCCACTGGTTGTCTGGCACATTAAAGGTCCAGTGTGTAAGATTTAGAGGCAAATAGTGGTGACGTTGAGGAGCTGAAACTTCCCCCGTGTGTTAAGCATGCAGGAGAACTACAATGGCCGACACGAAAACACAAAATGTGGATGGCCCTCTCTAGAGCCAGTGGTTGATTTGTCCTTTCTGGGCTACTGTAAAAGACATGGCAGGCTCAGTGGGAGAGGACCTGCTACAGTATGTGTATAAATATAATGTAACGAAAACCCAAAGATTCTTAATTTCAGGTGAATAGTTCAATACTGTGTAACATTTCTGACAATAGATGACCCCAGATCCTACATGATGGACTAGGTATGCACGATATTGGATTGAACAACTAGTATGACCAATAACTGAGACCAATATCGATATATATCCACTTTTTTAACAGTTTGACGTTTCATGTCTCCATCATGAAACAACGAACAGTACTTTCTAATGTATGTCATATTCATCCATTGTGCTAAATAAGAAAAAGCATGTTGGCTGATTCTGATATTTCATTTTAAAGCCAATATCGGCTCATACCGACGATGTGCCAATATTATCGTGTGTCCCTACACTGGACCTTTAAATGTGCTAATTAATGAGCTTTAGAGGTGTAAGGAGATGGATTGTCTTACCTTCAAACGGAGCCAGTAGAAGTTTACTGTACAGACATAAGAGTCGTCTCAATCTTATCTAAATCTCGGTAAGAAAATGAATAGGCTTGTTTCCCAAAATAGTGAACCAACTGCTTTTATAGAATTGTCAAAGACCTCTGACCATCTGGATGGAAAAAAGAAAATTTCTGCTGCATGACAAAAAAGATTTTAATCCCATTTTCCAAGTTTCACCATCAAACAACCTTCTGTCGTTTTTTAAGGAGCACCTAGCAAGCTATTTATTTCTTGGAAAATTGGATAGCTCTATGATTGTCATGGCGATACAGGAGAGACACTGGAGCTGAACTACAACAAAGACATGTGCATCTGTTCTGGCACACACATCTAATTATGGGTGCTTGTGAGGGTGTTAATTTGAGTCCATCTCTTGCCGAGCCTGCTGGGCTTCAAACATCACATCACATCACCTTGGGAGCAACCTGCAGTGTGTGTGTGTGTGTGTGTGTGTGTGTGTGTTAGTGTGTGTGTGTCTATTCCTCTCTGTTCCATTGCTTGTGTCAGCCTGCCTGAAGTTATTATCAGTAATATTTTCACCTGTCTAGTTCACCCATGGGTTCACATGCCAACAGTAACCATCTGGCTTATACTCTCTCTGCACGTCAAAAACACCACAACAAAAATAGACATTGAACCCAACTTGCCAAGTTGTCTTAACTTTATCAGACAGGTTGTAAAAGCAGAAATATATATTACTTGAGCCTGTAGATCTCCTTCATTCCCCGGATGTAAGATGTCGGCCATCAGTTCAAGTGTCGGCTACAGAAAATATGAAAATAAATCAGTGAAAAAACACAGATTATATATAATTTAAGTCACATGAACTACATGTTCAGGAGCAGTCTGCATGTGGGGAAGTAAACAGCTTCCAGGGCAGAGCGGATTGGGTGTTTTGTCTTCCGGGTTCTGACGTGTTTTCACTCAACAAAGTAAAAAGCATTACGACAAGGACGACGCCAAATACAAAGCGCAACCAACAAAGAATTAAATTTGTGAATATATATTTTTTAATTGCGCGTGATATATAAAGCAACGCGTGTGTTATATGTCACTGTAAATGTATTTCTGCGTTTAAAACAACGCTCACAGCTTTTATTTTGAAAGGCGCAAACGATGCTGCGGGGCGACTTCCGCTCTTCGAAGATCAGCTGATGTGAGTGTAAACAGAAAACAGAGGCGTGTGTGTGAAACTGACAGAGACAGCTATATTTCGCCATCGCTCAGCTCAGCGTCAGTTGAGGACGATAAATGGGGGATGTGTGTGTGACGGTGTGATGTGTCGGCCGATGTGCGCCGCGACGTTTGTGCCGCAGTAGCGCAGCAGGAAGCGGCTCAGAGGGGCTTAAAACATCACATGTAGGACCACCGAGGGGCCTGTGAGAGTCCCGTACCCTGGGTTTTACCTCTCAGGACTGGGAGTGTTGAAGAAGTAAGTGTCTGGCTCACTGTTTGTCCTGCTTGCTGGTAAACAAACATCTGTTATCAGGTCTGGTGATTATTGCAAAAAAAAATAAAAATTAAAAAATTAATTGTTAATTTAATTTTCTCTTAATAATGGTTTTGTAATGCAGCAATGAATCAAAGAAAATTCCAGATTACAATTCTGATTAGTTGCTGCTGATGTGTTATTCTATACACTGTTATTATTATTATTACAACTAGTAGTAGCATGATAGTATTCTAATTGTTATATTTTATGAGTACTTTAATTTTTATTTAGAATCTGGAAAAGCAAATATAAAAAGTCCCAAGACAGCAGTGGTGGAAGAAACAGCCATTTCATTTATGTTAAAATAATCCTGCATTCAAACTCTTAGTAAAGTAAAAGTACACAAATCTCAGGAAAATGCCTGTGACTGATATGTTATTATGAATTACATTAATAAATAATTAATACTGATGTATTCATGATGCAGGTTAGTCCAGTGGTTTCCAGACATTAAGGCCACGCCCCATCTAAAAACGTCACCATATAAATGTGAAGGGTTGCGTAAGGTGATTAATATAACAGGAAAGGAGAAAACTAAGTACTGCAAACACATTTGTATTATTATTTTTTTTCTACACTGCTTTTTTGTGAGATATTGAATATTTTAACACCTCTGGGCCTCACACAGTTATTTAAGTTAAACCATCTGAGAAGTTTAAAGGGAAAATGTATCTAACAATGTGTTTTTGTTTTACATGCTACTCATCATGTGATTTTAATGTTAATTTTTAATCTGAAAAGTCACTTGTAACTAGTACAGTTTGCAAATCAATGTAGTGGGACACAGAATTGTTCCGTCTGGCATGTAGTGGGACAGAAGTAGAAAGTAAAACAGCATGAAATGAAATGAAGCCAAAGGTGACGTATTCATACTGCTTGTTTTGTCAGTCTAAAACCCTGTAATATTCAGGTTACTATCACATAAGACAAAGACAAGTAGCAGAATCTCACAAAAGGAGTAAAACACAGGAAATGTGTTTGTTTATTTGTTGCTTTAAAATGACCGAAATTATAATAGGTTTGATAAAATAATTTAAAAAACTGCTCAAATGAGAGTCAAGAATAGAGAGATCTAACTGAACATCATAATAAAGGAATGAAAATGCAAATTAAAACTGGATTGTAATAAATATTGAGAAAGTAAACACCAAAGAAAGCTCTGCATGCGTCATACTTATGTCGTTACAATATATAGTGGGAGTTCACAGGTGTATCCCAGTGACTGCAGTGTGCAGTAGAAAGACTGGCTGAGTAACCGTTACTGTCACATGCTCCTCAGCTCCAGGTAAACCTGTTTGAGTGCCAGTCTGACATCTGATTTGTCATCTGTGGTTCGTAGATTCTCCGCCATAGCGTCATGACATTTCATAAAATCACATACAGCAGCCCTTTTTTTTTTTTTTTTTTTTTTTCTCTGCATACCAAGGTTTTACTGCAAACGCAGAGCGTCATGTGGACTGAGACTGTATAAAGGGGAAAGGGAGAACTTGTTTCCTTCCTGTAAAGCCAGTCTGGTGACAGCCACCTTTCTGTAATCACTCTGACAACTGCTTTTTCCTCACTGTGTCACAAAACACTCTTGTGACTTTGTCCTCACGTGTCTTAAACAATGAGCGATGATGACTTGTTAGGACATATAACCAGAGACAACACCTCCAGGCTGAACTCACTGTAAAGGTGCACTGCACTGATTTTGCAAATCACGCTCAGTTTACTCATCACACAGAGCACAGACAACAGTGGAAGCTGTTGTTTAAGGGTCGAGTGTGTCGGATTTAGGGGGATAAACTGGCAGAATAGGAATAGAATAAGTATGTTTTCTTTAGTGTATAATCTCCTGAAGCTAACAATGGTTGTCTTTTTGTTACCGTACAAAGAGCCGATCATATCTGCACAGGGAGCAGATCTTTGTCCACAGAGATCGCCATGTTCATCACTGTGTTTCTACAGTAGCCCAGAGCAGACAAACCAACCACTGGCTCTAGATAGTTAGCAGCCAATACAGTACAATACCTCTGCTCAGAGGTACAGCAGATTGTCCACCAATCGTAAGATCGGTGGTTCGATCCCCAGCTCCTCCATTCTGCAAGTATCCTTAGGCAAGATACTGAACCCCAAATTTTGGTGTGTGAGAGCATGTGAATGGTCACTGAGTAGCAGGTGGCACCCTGTACAGTAGCCTTTTCCACGAGTGTGTGAATGTGTGTGTGTGAATAGGTGAATATGACATGTAGTGTAAAAGAGCTTTGAGTGGTCAGAAGACTAGAAAGGTGAGATACAAGTGCAGTCCATTTACCAACATAAATGGTCTGATACACTCAGTTCCCAGGTTGACACCTCCCTCTCCTGTATGTTCAACAAAGGGTCCCCAAATCTTAAGAATCTTGGGGTGGGTTTAGACAGACTATACAGACTTTCTTCAAAATTTAGACAAGAAACTGTGTCATTTAGCCATTTTTTAAAGCAAGGAGGGGAAACTGAAATCCACTCTCTCAGGATAAATCTTTTTGCTGTGATCAAACCAAAGATGAGGGCCCATTTTAATGCTCGGGGAAGAATCAAAGAGTAGTAGGACCAACCCAATATCACACAGACTATCAGGGATTAGCTGTCTGCTGTATATGTCGCTGTACAAATGAAAAATGTCATCCCCAGAAACTCTTGAGCTCGGGGCAAGACCAGAGAAGATGAGCTGTCACTCTGCTTGCACTTATCACAGGTAGCAGAGACAGAATAAAAGATACTGTTGGGTTCGGTGCAGCCGTTGGTCAACTTTAAACTGAATAAGTTAAAGTCTAGCATTGATGGAACATGCTTTGATCCTGTCTAACCCCTCTGCCCATAACTCATCTGAAATCTACTCTGAAAGCATCTTTTTAATCACAGTCGAGTCACAGAAATAAAAAGCATCTTTTTGTGCTGTCGCTGTTTCTCTCTTGCGTGTCCTCCGCAGGGGTCAATGGAGGAGCTGGAGCCAGAGGAGCAGTTCCTGCAGTTCGCCCGCAATGGAGATCTGCAGGGCATTCAGAGGCTCCTCATGTCCACGATAAAGGAAGAGACACAGATCAACATAAACTGCAAAGGTTTGTGACATTTTTCAGCAAACACTGTCAATCACAGCGTGTGGTGTAACACTGTGTGCTGTTTTCTCAGGTAAGAGAAAGTCCAATCTGGGATGGACGCCTCTTCACCTGGCCTGTTACTTTGGACACAAAGATGTGGTGGAGGAGTTACTGAAGGTTTTCTTTTGTTTGTTTATTAAAAAACATTTTAAAGGAGCAGTGTGTAAGATTTAGGGGGATTTAATGGCATCTAGTGGTGAGGATTGCAGATTGCAACCTGCTGAAACTTTTCCCTGTTTAGATTCCTTTTCATTGTTTAGGAGATTTTAACCAGGGGCCAAATTATCTGCAGAGGTCCTCTCCTCTGCGAAACAAACAGGCTGTTTCTCTGATAACTTAATGTGTGCTCACCTTATTGTGATCCAGATATTCAGGGGTTTTTACTCTGAGCCGAATTATCCGCAGAGGTCACCTCTCCAAAACAAACACGCTAGTTAAATACACTGAATAAGGCAGTTTCACATTACAAATCAGTTCTCCAATGTTGTTTGGCATGTCAGAGACAGGCCACAAAGCACCAGGCATTTTTCCTGGAGCGCTCTGAACTCCTTGAGTTGAAAACTTCAGCTCAGAGGGGAAAAACACTCCTCGTCATCTATGTTTTCATCAGCTCTTTTCCTGTTGTCCATTCAGGTGATTCGGATACCCAGAGCTATTATGCCTGACGATAGACAGCTGGTTGTCAAACTGCCCCTGAGTCATCCTAAAATATGCCTTTAAATGGCCATCATCGAGGCAAAGCTTCCGGACCAAGTGGTGGTACTCCCCGAAACCACCCTCTTTTATTAGGGTCTCATGTACCTGCACAATTCTCCGTTTCCCTGTGCCCAACGAACTTTTTGCTGACAGCCTCTCACCCTCAATCACAGTCTATTACTACTAACAGTAGATTGATTACATGGGAAGGTTAGTCTTAGGAGGTGATAGGATGGTTGCCTGGCAACAATAAAAAGGTGCAGCAAACGTTTTTTTTGTTTGTTTTGTTTTGTCTTTTTTAAGAGCAGTGCACCTCGTCTAGTCTCGTGTGACCAGCCTCCCTTACTTCAGAATGGGAGTCTGAGGACATTCAGCTTTCGTTTTGTAATAGAAATGGGCGGGGATATTCAGACCACGTGACAGCGTTGCCATAGGTACAGCACGTGTGTTACATGTAACAGAGACGTTGCAGCTCTGCAATATAGCTGAATCAAATGAAATCATATTCATTTTAATCTCTTCTTGCGATGCACTGAACACTTCCTTTTCTGTTGTACTACGGACAACAATTCTGGGAACAGCAATTCCGGTGTAGGCGGGTGTAAGGCAAAGCTAATCAGCCGTTGGTCGAGGAAGTACAGAAGTACATAGATTTGGATCCAATCACATCACTGCCGCTGGGAGCCAGCGCTAGTTCTGTTACAACTTTCCTATGGCAATGTCCACAGACGACAGAGTCAGCAAGCGTGCTGACGCAGGCCTCGCCAGGAGGTCCAGGAGGTTTTTACAAGCAGCCAAAATGTCCACAGAGGCCTCTTCTGCTCCAAAACAAACTGTCCTGGTGATTAATACTGGTAAAAACTCTGACTAAAGCAGTGTCACACAAAAAAATCTGTGCTTGGGGCGTCGGTGGCTTAGTGGTAGAGCAGGCGGCCCATGTATAAGGCTGTTGCCGCAGCGGCCCGGGTTCGACTCCAGCCTGTGGCCCTTTGCTGCATGTCTCTCCCTCTATCTCTCCCCCTTTCACACTTCACTGTCCTATCAATTAAAGGCAAAAAATGCCCTAAAAAATATCTTTAAAAAAAAAAAAAATCTGTGCTTTTTGGACGATCTCGTAGTGGAGGGGCTGCTAACTTTGGTGGCCAATGTCAAAACATCAATGGCTGTATCTAGGACCAGTGTTTGGTTTGTCCATTCTGGGCAACTGTAGAAACGATATGACATGGCGATCTCTGTGGACAATGACCCACTCCCTATGTAGATATAAACAGCTCATTCCAAGGTAACAAAAACACAACAATTCTTGTTTTCAGGTGATTATAAACTAAAGAAAATATGCTTATTATATTAGACGCCATTTCTGCCAGTATATCCCCTTAAATCCTTCACACTGGACCGTTAATTTCTAAATTTTGCTTCAGATTTTAAATAACTGCATGGCTAACATGTGTGTTATCTGTGTGTGTCGCCCCCTGCAGGCAGGTGCAGATGTTAACTTGCCCAACAATGTGGGAGATACACCGCTACACAAAGCTGCCTTCACAGGAAGAAAGGTACCTGAATGCATCTTCCATTCAGATTTTAAATTTCTTTCTGCTCTTCCCGTGTCTTTGTTGAAAATATGGTTTTGTGCATGCATTTATTCATCCATTCAGTCAATCAGTCAATCAATCAATAAATCAATCACGTATTGATCAGGAGGTTGTCATGCTGCTGCTGCACTATGATGCATGTGCTACTGTCATCAATGGGACAGCACAGATACCCAAAGATGTCACTCAGAATGCAGAGATCAGAAGCATGTTAGAAGGTGAGAGAGGCATGTCCTCATCTAATTTCACAGAAACAGATTTATCTCTCTCCATGTTTAATCTTTTTATATTATTCCATACAAGGTGTCTATTTGATGTATACATTGTAAAATCATCCCTCATTTCCTCTTGTGAATCCCGTCATTTTACCAAAACCAGCGGCTGAGAGAACAGAGGAGAGGAAACTGGAGGAGGAACTTTTGGAAGCTGCACGAGAAGGAGACCTTTCATCTCTAACTCAGCTGGTTAGTGCCAGATGCTGATCATTGATTCAGTACTCACAAAGATATGAAATGGGAGTTGGAAACATGCTCTATATAAAATCTTACTTTTGACCTATGAAAGTATGGAACATCCTCTCATAATCTGGGCACAGTTTTGCAGCTCCTATGGTGGAAAAAAATGAAGGTTTCTGCACATTAAGGGAATACTTTAACTCTTAAATCACCATTTGTAAATCAGTTACTCACCGTGTGTTAGCCTCTTTTTTTCTCACACACCTTCACAGTGAACCAAGAACAGAAAAATGGAGAAAAGTCTTGATGAATTGAACACATCAAAACATCTCTATACAGTGACAACAGAGCTAGTGACCTAACTTTGTAAATGTTCTCCACCCTATTTGTCTTTTTGCTTTCCGTGTACATCAGAAGTGGAATGTGTTGTGTCATGTAATGTCATGATGTGTCATTGTATCTGCTGCTTGTTTTCACCGTGCAGCTGCGTTTTAGCAGAACTTTGTTCCTCTGGCAGGCCTCCATGCTGAACAGAGAATCCAAAAAACAAGGCAAATATTCTTAATGAATTTAAGTCATTGGGGACTGCGTTCAACAACATTACTATATCAACACATCTGTTCTCAAACTCTCACACAACTCATGCAGTGTAATCCAATAATCATTTTTCCAGTCGAATGCTTAGAACTTCCTAAACAGACAGGCCTCTCCAACAAGGGAACTAAACAGATAATGAAACGTATATATGCTCTGTTCAAAGCCACACTATATTGACAAAAAGTAATTTACAGTAGCAAACTAACTGACTGAGGCAGTGGCAGACCAGCAGCACCTGTGCTCAGCCAGGTAAAGTTTCTGTTTTTGTCAATGAAGAAAAAAAGCGTAGCAGAGCGTTGTTCCTGTGAGCTACAGCAACACTAAACCCCTGAGCTTGCCTGAGAAGGACTAAATGCACAAAGCTGCTATTTTTAAATATCCCATGGAGAGAGACTCTCACTGCAGCCTGTTTTATGTTGTCGGCATGCAGCTTCGTTCTGTGGACGATAAACCAGGTGCAGACTTCCATCTGTGTCACCGCTGGTGAGGAAATACAGCCAGTGCTGGACGGAGCAGTGAGTGACAACAACCCCGCCCACATTTAAGAGCACTGTCTGTGGTGGAAACGCTAGGGTCTAGGTACCATGTCTGAAGGGTTACTGTTGGCTCCAAAGGTACCATACCGAAGTGTTTTGTGGAAAGCTCTGTCAGAAAGGGCTGTCTGTTTGGGAAGTACTGACCATGAGACTGGATGAAGAGACACCAACCATGCAAATACTGCACCACCTGTGTGAGAGTTACAAAACAGATGTTTTGAAAAACTTTTGCTGAAGTTAAACGTGGCCTCCTTTTACTACAGTCATCAAGACTTTTCTCTGTTTTTGGATTCTCCATTCACCATGGAGGCAGGCGAGAAAAACAGCGTTTTCTCGACAAATTCAGTGTAACGTAGGTAATTGATTTGGGGGGTGATGTGCTCCTTTAAATTCAATTCAGATTTTATTAGCTACACTAGTCACATGGCTAGAGGAATGGCAATATCAGTCTGTCACTGTGAGCATGTCACAATGCTACACTCTCAGATATTGTCACACATTCACCCAGACATGTGTACTCTCTGCTACACCCTTTAACTCTTAGTGACAGCAGAACAATTGTCCACAGAAGCCTCATTAGCAAACTGCTCTGAAAGAAAGAGAAGCTAACAAAATGGACACTGGCAGGAAGATTTTGAGCAATCCTAACTACTTTAGCTATTGGACACAGAGTGAGAAATCAAAGAGTCGTGCTTCACTCCTTAGCAGAATAATAAAGAGCTGCAGGATATTTGGCACCAGACAAGCCATCTGTTTTTGTCCTGTGTGTTTGCTGCAGCTCAGCAAGAAGAAGACCCCAGACATCAACTGCACAGATCTGCTGGGCAACACTCCGCTGCACTCTGCAGCCTATCGAGGCCAGAAGCAGTGTGCCCTGAAGCTGCTTAAAAGTGGAGCCAGCCCCAACATTAAGAACAAGAAAGGTAAGTCTCACCAGCCGAGCTGGCAATCATGAATTCCCTCCTGTCTTGAAAGGATAAGGCCGGTTGTATTCTCTGTTCTTCCAATGAAAAGACCAAAACCACAGCTTATTCCTCTGGGCCACAGAGCTCCAAGACATCAATTAAGCACACTGTTGGCTGCAGTGAGCTTGAGGGTGAGAGCCACAGGATGGTCTGACACATCGTTGGTTTTAGTCATTTTATGGGCTTTATGACGTCAACAACATTTTCAATTAATAATAAAAACATCAGTATGAATAATATATAATAACACTGGCCTCATCCGTTAACCAACCACTCATCTCTATAGTTGTGTAAGACTGCTGCTTGTATCAAAAATATTCCCTCTGGTGTTAAGTGAACAACAATTTTAACTCACTACATGAGGTCCTTCGCTCAAACAGGAACAGCAACAGACTGAGTAAACAACTCTCACCTCTGCAGAAATTTATTCTGACCTTATTTTTGCCAAATACTGTGTTTATTTCTGTGACTCGACGAGATTATCAGTGCAAAAAAAAAAAGTAAGAACACGAGAGGCACAAGCGGGGGCTGGTTTGGATGTCAGTGACCCCTTGATATTTCCAACAGTTGTCATTAAGCTTTAAATATCACAGACTCTGTGTTTTTTTTCCTGCTGTATACATGTTGTACGACAGCCTCACTTGTCTTGTGTGTACACACCTCACAGGCCAGACGGCGTTTGACCTGGCGAGTGATACAGCAATGAAGCAGGTCCTTGAAGGCAGCGTTCATCGAGTGAGTGCTAATGGGCTTCCTAAAGTTACTTTGATGTTTTTCTTTGATTTGTTTTTTACTGTCTGTGTGTTTCTCGTCCGTGTCCCTCGCAGGGTATGACCCGCCATGTCAAGAAGTACGAGGGACTCCTCTGGAAGGTAAAGCCTGGGGATTATTCTCTGTGGTGGCTGAGAGAACCCTGTGTGTTACAGATAAAGAAAAAACACAGACAAATGGAGAAACTAACAGAACGGCTCATATGATGCATTAAGATGCTGCAAAAAGAAGATGCAACAAAATTGTTGGCATTGCACAGTGTGGCTGATGTTGAGAGACAGTTTGGTTTAAAGTAAGATCATTATAATCACATAAGACATGGTACAATGTGCATGCTGTCTTAATAAGAAAAATGGAGAAAACTCATGAAGCTATTTTTTTATAAAAGAAGCCATGCTTTTATTTTTGAAAAACAAAATCAGCCTTGTAGTCTTGATCTTGTTTTTGTCACTGAAACCAAAGAGAAAAGCTGAAATGGGTCTCACACTGACTTCAGGTGGGAGTGAGTCACAGTGAATTGGATTTGGGCATTGATTGGTTTACGCTGACGACCTGTAACATCATACACAGGCAGCACAATGAAGATGTCACACTCACAGTACACTGCAGGCTCAACATCATGCAATGATGGACGGCTGTTGTGCATAAAGTTATAAAAAACGAAGGAATAATGTGTCGAAGCTTTGTTGAACACTCTGCATGTGGTGTGATGGTAGACTTTGTTCTCTGCACACATTGTGAGAGGAGTGGGAATAGCGCAGGTGTTACTCATGAAGGCTCGATGAATGCTGCCATCATTATTGTTATTAATCACGCCTGTGCTCTTTCTGCTATAATGTGTCAGAACGACTACAAAACATTTGTTTCTAAATGACAGTCGTTGGTATGGAAGCTCATTTCTGCCATAAAAGTATTCTGTAAGTCACTATAATGAGAAACTTTCTCTGCATAATAACTTTTCTTCAAATACATGGCAAAGTATCAAAATAAATGATTAAACTTATCTCAAGCAATGAAAGTAAGACACTCAAAAATAATAACCTACTTATCCCAAAATAATGAGTAAGCATCTTGTAATAATGAGTTAGAGGCTCACAGTGATGGGAAATTTTCTTAAAATTCTGAGTTAATATCTCAAAATGAGTAGTTAGTTTTTTAAGTTAGTTTCTCAGAATAATTACTTACTTATTTCACATTATTGACTTAGTATCTCAAAATAATGAATTAGTACCTAAAAATAATGAAAAAATTCACTCAAAATAATAACTTACTTATCTTAAAATGAATGACAAAATATCTAAAACCAAAAACTTATTGATCTAAAAATAAATGACTAAGCATCTCAGAATAATGAGTTAGACGCTTAAATTGATGAGAAACTTTGTCAATACAATTATTTATTATCTCAGAATAATTACTAACTTATTTCAAATTACTGACTTAGTAGTAAAAAATAGCACCTAAAATAATGAGAAACTCACTCAAATTAGTAACTTACTTATCTCAAAAATAACAACATACTTATCTTAAACGTGAGACTAGTACCTTAAAATACCTGAAAATAATAAGAAGCTTACTCAAAAATAATAACTTACTTATCTTGAAATAAATGACCAAGCATCTTAATAATAAGTTATTTGCTCAAAATGATGAGAAACTTTCTCAAAATAACAACTTAAAGGCGCTGTATGTAAGAATGTGGCCAAAACGGTTACCGCACTCAAATTCAAAATACTGCCGCGAGTCGTGTCCGCCCCCCCCTCCCCTACAGATTGGAGGTTGCTGGACAGCGGCACGCTGGAGACTGATTTGTTTGCTCATGGGTAGCTGCCGTGGCAGGGCCGCGTCGCCGCATCCGTGATCTTCGGTTTTCCAGCGGACCGTTGGAGCAAGTCCGGCTTCTCTGCTGCTAACGCTGCTGCCGGGACACAGCTGAGGAGGAGCCGGCTGCTAATACTATGTACTGGGACACTGCTAATGCTGCTTGCTGTGCTGCTGTAGCTCAGTCGTAACTGTAACTGATGCTGAGACTCTACTGACTGTGTGACTGGTAGACGGCGGTGGGTGGCGCAACAGACCAAAACACAAATTCAAAACATAAACATGATTTGCGGACCGTAAATTTTTTTTTAAAATGCGAATATTCTGGCTGTACTATTGTTGTCCGTTGAGATCAGTATGTTATATGAACATTATTCCTTAGTCTCTGTGACATATTAGGAGGATTTTATGACTATTTGCTTGAGATTTCTTAGCTCCTTTAATATTGCTTCTCATTATTCTCAAATGTTAAGTCAATGTTTTTAGATAAGAAGGCTATTATTTTTAGACATTTTGTTATTATTTTGAGACACTAGTCCTTGTTTTGAGACATCAATATTTTGGGAAAGTTCGTCATTATTTTGAGATACATTATTTCAAGAAAGTTTATATAATGACAGGATCAAGATCTCATGGAAATGGGCTTCTTTAAGTTAGTATTATTGTCAGTATTAAAGGTTAAGTTTTTTTTGGTCATTTAGGGGCAGTGGAAAGTGGTTAGTGACTTTTAGTGGACATGGCTAACACGTTAGCACACACTAGCTTTATGACACATCTGACAGATCTGTACCTACAGAGCGACGTTATCATTCATTTGGATTTGTGTTTGTGTCCAGCTGATGAATGTTTGTCCAATAGTGACTCTCTTCTTGAGCCCTTTTTTGCTCTTGGGCCTCTTTAGCTCCTAAATGCTCCGCTAAGTTCACTAGCTAACGTTAGATGCTAACTGTGCTAGCATAGATTTGTTTTTTGGAGACTTAATGACTGCTGCCTGCTGTGACCTGAAAACAACACTGTCGATGTGAGAGCTGTTTAAAAGTTAGAAACTTCTGTGATACATGGCTGCAGCGTTGGAAAACCCTAAAGATTGACTTTATTTTCACTCCCTGCTGAGCTAATCAGTCAGGAAACAAACCCAGACATAGCTCATGTTTGTGTATCCCATCTTTTCTGTTTGTGTTATTAGCATCTGAAATGTGTTTCTAAACGCAGCGTGATTTGAAATGTTTCTAAATGCAGCATGAGTGTTTTCAGATTTAATGTTCTGTGCTTTCTGGAGGTGCTGCACTTTGTGTCAGCCACCAGATGAATCAGAAAAGACTGAACAATAACAGAAATCAGTGAAAATCAGACAACTGATTCTCCTATTGTGCTTCATCCCACAGAGCTCCAGATTTTTCGGCTGGGGCTCCCACTGGGTCGTCCTCCAGGATGGGGTTTTGTCCTGGTACTCAAAACAGTAGGTGCCATCTCTCAGCTTGGCTGTGCTCCTTGAATCAGGTGTGCTAAGATCTCGGCACCAGATAAATGGAAGCACTACTCACTTTTGATTAGAAAGGTGCTGGACGTGACAGATAAATGAGTAAAAAAGAAAATATAGAGAGGAGTCTGTCTGCTATACCTCCATTGAAAATGTGTCATCTGTCAAAAAAGTTGTGCTGCACGAGAAAAATATCGACTCTTTCTCTCTTATGTGAAGGTCAGATGCAGCTGCCAATGTCAGGAGGCAAGGCTGTAAGTCCCTCACACATGCTCAGTGTTTGGTAAGACGACATTTAAACATTACACTCCATTTTTTTCAGTTGTGTTGAATTTGTGTGAGTTTAACTTTTGCACAAGGGAATGTTTTTGATGTTTTTGTTTCCAGATCCGAGCCAAAGACAGCTGCTTTTTTACCCTCAAGTGCTTCGATGACAGCGTGCACCACTTCAAAGTATCAACTAAGAACAACCCGGAGGCAGCGAGAAAAGTATGTTTAATTATTCCTCTGCCTCCTATTAACATTCTGTGTGGCCTATTTTTTAAATGCATTAAAAGCCCTAAAATCTGAAGAAGGAAAAAAGGCTTTATCTCCAATATCAGTCTCTAATGTGGGTCTCGAGGGTTCTGCCTGTGAAGCCTCTGTTTCATTTTGAATTCTTAGTAAAATGCTATGTTATCAGCTCAGTGATGGGACTCAATGTTTTTTGGGTCTAAATTTGAACACGTAGCTAAATTGTACGTGCCCAAATATCTCACATCGTAATAACCTCAAGCAATCAGAGGTCGGACTAAGTCATTGTTTTGCGAGTCACAAGTAAGTCTCCAGTCTTTGCACTTGAGTCGTAGGTCAAGACAGGCATACGGTGTCCATTTTAGGACATTCTCAGGTGTCAGAATTTGTTGTCAGACCTCCATCAGGTTTCAGAAAACATCTGTCGGACATCAGATGATGTCCAGATCAATCCTGGCAGGCACCTGTCATCAAATCTGTCCCAGTCGTGTGACTCCAGTCCACACCTCTGCTAGTAAATAACTGCTTTCTCATTTTTGTTTTTTTGGTGTAAAAATCATCATTGCTGTCTGTCAGAGCTGTACACTTGAGACTAGGACTCAAGTCGCAAAAATTATGACTTGGGCTTTAATTTGAGCTCATCTGCTGTCAGACTAAATTGAGACTTGAAGGCAAAAATTCTGAGACTTGACTCAGTAACTTATAAATATTGAAAAATGCAATATTATGTGTAGTTCTGTCCTTTGGAGCTCCGCCAAGCTGTCATGCATAATTAATAACGAGGATGTGTGCCATGTATCCATAACCTCAGCTGCAGCTGCTGGCACCAGAATAAAATGTAAAGATCTCTAAATTCAGATGAGGGGAAACTAGCCTTTCAGTATAAAATTAATTTAATCTATTCATGAGTCGCTCTTCATATCCAGCACGTCGCCTGTTTTCCTCCTGATTTGCCTTTCAGTGCTTTGAATTTAAAGTTTATTTTTTTATGACACAAAGCTGTATGACCCTCCATCTCAACTGATCTTTGTAATGTTAATGACAAATTACCAAAGTCAGAGTCTCAAGTAACTTCTAGTCATTTTTATACCTGTAATGCAGTTTTAAGTGCCTCCCCCTCGTGCACTGTGCCACTTGATATTTATAGCTTTTGCTTAAAAGCTTAAGTGATCATTATCAGGCAGCGTAGTCACATTAAAATCAGGGTCTTGTGTTCAGGTCAGAAACAGGAAACACCACAGTGTTCCAAACAGATAGAAAGTCATTATGGGCCTTTTTGCTCACATACAGATGTTTTGATTTATTACCTGCAGCAGGATGTCAAATGCCCTGTTTTCATTAAAAAAGTATAGATTTTTTTCCACTGTGCTGTTGTAATGTTCACACTAAGCTTTGACAGACCGGAAAAACTTTGTTTTTGAATGCAAGTCACGTTACAAACAAGGACATGAGGTAGGACTCGGTCCAAAAGACTAAAAACAGCTCTGCCTTCTGTTACGTCTTAACAGATAGAGCTTCATGACTCTGAGCAGAAGATGAGTTATTTAAAGGTGACTTCAGAATTTTTATAACCTGGACCTTATTTTCACATGTTTTTATGTCTAAGTGACAAATGAAGGCAACAGTTTTTGAAAGTTATAGTTCAATGCTGTTCATTATGTCTTTAGTTTCTGGTAATGACGTTAGTTGTTCTTTTATCTCAGACATGTAAGGATGTTACATACGTTGACATGTTTCAGCGGAAACTTCCGCCTTCCTCAGAAGTGTCACTTGGTGGTGGTTGAGACGCGTTGACAGATCAGCTGATAGAGACGCATCACAATCAATGTGTGTGAACACACTACGATGTGAACTGTAGTGATGGGTGAAGCAGTTCTTTAGATGTTACTGAATCACTAGAATCAGTTCATTAAAAGGATTTGTTCAAAAGATTCGTTCACCGAATCATTCAGTGCTTGGCGGGAGGAGCCCTGACTGTGTACTGCGTAGTCTGACTCAGTCTCTCTCCATTGCTGCTGCTGCGTCTGCCCTGCACTGGTGAGTCTCTTTACTGGCCAGCTTAATGTTTTATGTTTGTTTATCTGGAAACTAAGTCTGTCAAAACAATGGGGAGGTGTGTGATTGTGTTCATGTGGCTTGACTCCTGGCAACATTAGTCGTTAGCTTGGAGAAAACAGTCCCAGTGTATCGCTGAGGAGAAATGATTTGAATCACGCAGGGATCAGGGTTACGTCATTCACCAAGTGATTCGTTCACCGAATGATTTGTCACGCGGTAGGCAGTCCCTCCCTGCACCTTGGCTGCCTCGCGACTCACGAGTGAGTCGTGGTTCGCACGGACCAAATTGGCAGTTCCACTCCTGGCCTGCACGTTCGCTGCTGAGCTCAACTGAACTGAGAAATGAACGAATCAGTTCCAGAAGTGATTCAGTTCAGTACGTTCACTCAACAGATTCGTTCTTTTGAACGATTCGTTCGCGAACAAAACAACACTAGTGAACTGGTCGGTCTGAGCTCGACTCAAGCCGGCTGATGGTGTCACCTGCAACTCAGCTGGTCAAAGGTCAAATCGCTGGCGGCTGATTTTAGAACGTGAAGCACGCCACCTGTTTCTACAGCCAATCGGCTTGTAGTAAAGTCCGCTGGTGAAGTCAGAATGGCCGCAGACGATGTGTTTGCTTGCTGCTGCAGGTGCTCCGTCCCAGCCGAGCCCTCTGTTTCTGACCTCACGTGTGCCTGAGGTCAGAAAACTGCATCGCTGCTGCTGCTCGCTGTATGTGCTTATGCCCACACACACACACACATTCTTTATATTATTGGGGTGTATTTATTATGAACACAGTCCATCTGATGCTCGTTTTGTTTCTGTTTTTCACCATTTCATCACTACTACAAATGCAACCGTGGCCAGTATCTACCTGTCACTATCCTCATTCATATTTTAAGTCACAATTTATATTCAGCCACAAAATAAGTCTGAAAAGCTGCAAATTAGAACAGAAGTACAGAGAGCTGTTGCATAGAGATGATACACCATCTCTTCTAGTTACACTGATGTCAACCAGCAGGTTTTTAGAACATTGTAGAACAGCACATTTCAGGTAGTTGCCTGTTTCAACTCGTCTCGTCATGATTCTTTGGTCTGACGTGGGTTTAAGGTTTAAGGGCAACTGTGCACTGTTAATTTACATCAAGTAAAAAGTCTTGTTTTTGCCACTGACAAGCTCAGATCTTCTCCTAAGTGTCTGACAGCATTTTGGAAAGGATCCCTACAGAGAAATCCCTTTTTGTTAAAGAGTAAAATCCTTTTTATTTAATCACAACCCTGAAATTACTATCACAAAACCCACCAGACTCCATTAAAATAAGTTAAGTTTAGTTTAGTTTGTCTCTCCAGTGTTCCAACAGTCACCAACTCTGGTTTGATTTAAATGTATCATTGATTCACCCAGTTTATTTAAAAGGAGTCTGATGGGATTGGTGATAGTGATTTCTGGGCTGTTTCTGGTTAAACAAAAAGGATTCGACTCTTAACACAAAGATCTATCTCTGTAGGAATGGTTTCCAAAATGTTGTCGGACACTTGAAACAATAATGCGAGCCTGTCGGTGGCAAACATTTTAAGTGGACATAAATTGACGGTGCACAGATGCCCTGATTGTTACATAGCAGCTTCTCACAGCGGTCAGCTGCAGTGCTCTCGCTCAATACTGGACCAGTTTTTAAAATTGTTCTCTCCATTTGTCACTTTGACACAAAAACATGGGAGGTTTTACTATCCAGGATGTGAAACTTTAAATGTCAATATCTCAAAACCACACATATCACAAGTAGAAGTTTGTAACTCCAAGGTCATGCTTTATAAATACATCAATGACATGTTCCACTTTCATGATGAACAAAGAAAAATCTGTGTTTGTCTCCCAGGCTTGGCTGGACGCTCTGGAGGAGCACTCGGCTTACAGCACACACTACTGCTCCCAAGAGCAGGGCAGCGAGGAGGAGGAAGAGGAGGAAGTGATGTCACTCGGGGCACTAACAGACTCACTACAGGTGGCTGTAAACAAAAAAAATCCATGATTAACATGTCAGAATAATGACACGTAGTGTTTTTGGCTGCAGAGTCCTCCCACCCTGCGCTGCTCTTGTTCATCTGTAGTCTCCTCTCATCTCTCTGACACCAGGCAGCAGAGACCAGTCAGAGGAAACTGGAAAAAGAAGTGGAAGCTTTGCTCAGCATGCTGAAAAATGACGGGCTGGCAGAAAGTAAACGCTGTTATTTCTTTGTCAATTAATCTTTTTTTATACATATTGTATTAGATGTAATGGATGAGAATGATTCAAGAGTGGAAATGAAAAACTTGTGATCACAATTACAAGCATCATCAAGCAGATTTAAACGCAGCGTATTGATGGAATAATGTCATAATCCTCATAATTAAGAATCTGCAACATCTGTGTCATTAGAGGTTCGTTTTGCTTCTTGTTTATAGCTTTCCTACAAGCATGAAAAAAACAACTTGAACATAATGCTTTGTCTGATTTCTCAGCAGCTTGTTTGACTTTTTTTCATTTCACTTATTACATTGTGCCGACAGTCGCTGATTGATGTGTTTGTCTCCTCAGGGTTTCCGTCTGCCATACCGCAGAAATTGCAAGAAATCTGTGAGTTGTCCAGCGAGACCAGCTCCAGTCTCAGTGTGTGTCTCAGCCTCCTCTCCAAACAGGAAGGGGTAAGTGTCAGCGTGCCCAGGGCAGATTTATTTGTTCTGTTTGAAAGCCTGCAGCAGCTGTTACGTGGGTTTTTGTCTATTGCATCATCAGTTATCAGGGTTTTACTCTCAGCAACCCACAGCAGAACACAGGTTATCATATCGAATCAGTTCACTCAAATTATAAAAAAGTTATGTCTTTTGTTTTGAGTTTTATGTGCCCATATTTGGAGATATTCAGCTCTGCTGCCAATCCAATGAAACGGAGGTGATTGGTATTTAAACCACATTCAAAAACTCAAAGTTTGCTTTGATATCTATAGATAATGTAACCTATGTGGGACGAAAAATGACACAAGTATTGATGAATAAATGTATAAATATATACAGGAATAAATGCATAAAATGATGAATAAATGCTGAAAATAAAAATGGAAATAAATGTGTCAATAATTGCAGAGGTTGGGACATATTATTTATTTATATATGCCCTGTATATCTATGAAATTTTATTAAAATAATTCTTCAAGCATTAATCTATTTATTTCAACATATATTTATTGATTTATTATTTAATTTATCTATTCATGCATTTATTTATTTTGCATTTATTTCTGCATTTATTAATTTATTTATTTATCTATTTGGAGTTGTATTAATTTATATCTAGATTTAGTTACAACTTTTTAAACGTCATTCCCAGATTTATTTATTTATTAATGTATTTATTTAGACATTTATTATTTTTTATTTATTTTATTTATTCCTGTATTTTTTAAACATTTATTCTCAGATTTATTTATTTATTTATTGGTACGTGAGTGATTTTACGTCCTCCATAGTAACCATGTCATTGTTTCTGCAAAGTCACGCTAATGTTGAGTTTTTAGAGTGTAACTGAGGGCAGAGTAAGAAAATATATTTATATATTTTATTAAATATTCTTTGTGATTTGAGTGACCTCACCCTTTAAAAAAAGTGCAGACTGTAAATACTGTAATCAACAGGATAATCTGACCCTCATATATAGTGATTTTTTTTTTTTTTAAGAGTAATACATAAAAACAGAGCATGTTTCATAAGAAAGCAGCAGCACATTTCACACCTCCTTATGAAAGCAGCTCAGTGGAGTGCAGTGATTATAAGCTGTCAGATGGGTTTTCTTTGTGTGTGATTCAATGGATTTGATTGTAATGGAAGGATTCGGTGGATAGATTACGTCCCTGTAGGAAGAAAAATAGATGGCATCACCAGCTCACAACAAGTGCCAACCCTGAACATCAATTCTGTAATGATATAAAACTTTATTTATAGAGCACTTGACAGGGCCGGCCCCAGAATTTTGGTGGCTTTAAACACACTTTGTTTGTGGCACCGAAACGCTCCCAATGCAACCATCAAATCACAAGCTGCTCATTACTGAATACACACATACACACACCTATACATACATACAGACACACAATAGAGATCAACAAATAAATTAAAAACAAATCTTTTTTTTATTTGGAAACAGTACACAAGTATATGAAAAATGTGTAAAATCTGAGGAGTTATGAAACAATTGCAAAGTATTAAAAATAATGCATTCAGTACATTTATGCTAAAAGAAACTGCACATAAGGTGTATGAATAAATATATAATCTACAGGTCTGTAACTATTTTTTTTAAGGAGCCATGATTAATTGCTGCACTAACAAGCACTCAACAAGGTGGTGCAGCAACGAAACAACAAAATGTTGACCCTACGTTACCCACAATGCTGCTGTGTTACTGTGGCGACACCCAGGGTTGCCTGCACGTGGCTCTCACTCAGGTCCCCTGGAATGCCACTGAGCCTTGCTTCCAATTTTTACCAGTGGCCACTGACGGTATTGCAGCAAAAAATTCCCCTGGGGCCCAAAAAGCATTTTTCACATAGGTCCTCATTAGCCCCTTTTATACTGCTAGATTTTCCGTGAATGTTGGGCCGTTTTGCCGGCAAGCTGCGAGCGTTTAAACACACAGAGCCGGATTGGCGAGTTGATCCGAGGTGCCCAATTTTCCGCCTCGTAGGGTAGACATATTGACGGAAACCTTTTAGTTTAAACAGAACGAGGCGCCCTTCTGCAACAGGAGGGGCTGTTGATGACTTGTGGGAGGAGCTGTTGATGACACCGCACGTGCGACCCACTGGCGGTGGATAAACAGGAAACAGCTGATAACAGGAATTAGCGAGCAGCTAGTAGCAAGAGGGAAACACAAACCTGACAGACACTGTAAAGATGAGCAACTGGGGAGACAAGGAATTGCACGCCCTCCTTGTCCTCGCAAACGAAGAGGCCATTAATTGTCAGATGACGGGGACGGTGAAGAACGGGCCAACTTCTGAGAGAATCGCCAAAGGACTGATCAGCCGCGGCTTCCTTCCCACGTTACTGTTTACGTCACACGCTGAGCTACACGTTTTGTTACTTGCTAACAAGCTTGTTAGTGCTAACAATGGCAACAGTGCTGACAGAGCTAACAGTGTTAACCTGGGGGGAACTGGAGGGTTGGCGTTACACGTTGTCAACGGTAACCACCCTATGAGCACAGTGCAGAGCAGTAGGGAGGGACTTGCGTATTAGTCCAGCTACAGTCCAGCTCTACTGTGCTGTGATTGGCTCGAGCACAAAACACTGTTTATCCAATCAACCGGACAAACGTTCTTAGAGCAAGGGGCACGAAATCCCTGGTAAAAATGACAGAAGTCCACAGATCCACATCCAGGGGTGTGTGGATACTGAAGGAAAGCCAATACAGGGCCCTTGGCTGTGAGCATGGCCCCCGGCCCCGCCACCTCCCATTGTCCCAGTGCTTCTCTAGCAGAGGAGCAGAGCACAGCCTGGGTCAGTGGGGCCTGCTGGAGGCTGTTAAGGGGCTGCGGGATAGAACGAGACAGCTGAGAGTCAAGCCAGGACCTGCTGAGCATGTTGGAGGCAACCAGGGCTGGAGTGGCAGTCATGGCCAGTCAGAGTAGAGTCAGGAAGGTCTGCAGGGAGAGCAGGAGGTCTGCGGGTCCGTGCCCACAGCCAAGTGCTAACTGTCATCTGTCCTCCAGTGTCCACACACAACTGGATATGGAACCTCCAGCATGCTTTGCGGGCCCTGGCTCTCCTCTAACCTGCTATGTTTGCTTCTCCAGCCCCAGTGAAGCCTCTAGACTCTTCAAAACAAATCCTATATAAAGAGTTTATAATATATTTGGAATAAATTTAGCTACCCACACAGTGCAGGAGCCTCTACCTCTAGACTTAAAGCTCATAGTAATTTATTTGGACACTGAGCCAAATTCATTCAGGCGTTAAGTAGTGAAATTGCATTAGTACTATAATGTGTATGTAAACACAAAGACAAACAGTGATGAGCCTGCAGTGTGTCACGATGTTGGCCACAAGCCCAGCCGCACTGTCAGACACAGCAGCAGACAAATAATACTCAGTAAGGGATGGCAGTGTACATAAAACCTCCTAAGGTTGTATATGAGATTTTAAATTGTGATATTGTATTGATGATGTACTTTTTCTGGAAAATCAGTGGAGGAAGTGTTTATGGACAGAATATCTGTTTTCAAATAATCCAGCAAATGAAGATGTTTCATCACATTGAAATCAGATGAAATCACACCACAAACATAGACTACAGTCATGCCAGCAGCTCTGTGAGGCTGTACCACGGATGTGTAATAATATCTACATACTGGACCCCAAGATGATGCTCATTCAGTCCAATGGCACGCCTGCTGCATACACCTAAAAAGTTCTTAGCTTCCGGGTTTACTTCCGCAGTATGTGGCTCACTGAATACGCTCAGTGGTGTTTCTCCTGCTCAGCCCACAGACTTCACATTGTGACGACCCCCCCACGCCCCCCATTGCCCCGAAAAAGGTGCATTCTGTATAAACAAAAGTAGGCAGGCGGCATTTTGCTGCACTCCCCGATTTTGTTTTTATACTGCCAATGCTGAAAAAAGACTGATTGGGCTTTCCTGCAAATTTGCACAATTCCTATTTAAAAAGGGCTATAGTTGACCTATAGTTGATAGTTTGCAATTCGAGGTGTTCTGGGTTTCTATTTGGCTGCAATACCACAACTGGGGAAAATTGGGGGCAAGGCTGACCTGCTTTCATGGAGGCCTGGGCTGTACTTACAGTGGTGTTTTGAGCTAAATGCTACCGTCAGCATGATAACATGATCACAATAACAATGTTTACCGTGTTAGCAAGTTGCTCAGTAGCACTAAACACAAAGTACAGCTGAGGCTGATGGGAATGCCATTAGTTTTGCAGGTATTTTGTCATAAAAAAAGAAGCATGTCGCATAAAAATTTGACCTGGTGGTGGCGCCATGTGAGAAGTCAGGGGATCACATAAGTGATTACAGTTCTTCCAGAGGAAACATCAATGTGTATAAAATATTACAGCAGTCCCTCAAACTCTGAAACACAAATTTCAACCACATGGTGATGCTGGAAGAAAAGTCAGGCAATCCTGAAAGTAATTAGTATTCCTTCCAAGTGTCAAACTCAGGGGCTGAAATATGAAGCCAACGCAGGCTCCAAAAGTGAGTGGATCCCCATAGACCCCCATGTTAAAAGTCCCAACTTAACAGCAGAAATAAACATATTAACAGCGTGGCACAAAATACTGTTTTGGTCTCTGAAGCTAATTAATCCCTTCATGACAACCGTACGGGGATGAATTTTAATATTACCCACCAGTTTACATTTTATTAAGGCTTAAAGTTATGCATAATTGACCTTTCGCTTTGCCAGTCACAGTAAGCATAGAGCCCACACTGTAACTAACTGCACTCCCTGAAGAAATATCAGCATATTATTGGAGAAATGAAAGAGTGATTCCAGAGAGAAGCAGACAGAGGGGTCTACAGTCTGTGTTTGAAGGATATATCCAGGATGTCAAACTGACTCAGCAGCAACAACAGGTTAAAAAGACAAAGATAGTTAGAAGCTAAAGCCGAACTATAGGCTACAGATCACAGTGTAAAAGTGAACCACCACATCACTGCTGATCGCCACACAAGACAATGAATATAAAGGGAAACTTTGCTGATATTCAACCAGCTGTGTGGCATCGCAGTGTGTGCAGATGAACGGTGTTTGGCTTCGACCTCGTGACGCTGCCAGCACCCAGACATCCACCGCGGACAGGCAGCATGTGTATACATTCAGTAGGCTATATCTTCAGTAGCTAGCTAGCTAACCCTACACTTTTCAGGGTTTGATTTTGGTTTTGGAACAGGGAAAAAACTTTTTCCAACCTCTCCAGGTAACGAGTATCATTAATACACGACGTGCCCCAGGCACAACATTTAGCTCCAAATCCACAAAACCAGCCTGGAAATGAAGGAAATCTGAAACGACTGCATCAGAGTCAATGGAGCACAGCTGTGTTGTTGTCGGACCCTGATCTGAGCCGGCCTGATGCTACGTTATGATTGTCCTGTCTGCGTCCAAGGGCAGGGCCCCTTTGAGTGACAGGCTGTCTGTGGATTGTGTCCTCAGTGTCTTAGTCAGATGCACCCCTTACTCCTCTGCAGCTCCACACTGTTGTACAAATACGGACACCTCTGACTCCACAAAACCAAGATGATGATGGCCAAAATGCAAAACTTTTGAATTACTTTTATAAAGTCTGTGATTCATCCTCTACACAGCATGAATGCCTGTACAAAATTTATGGAAATTCATGCATAGCTGCTGAGATTTTTCAGTCTGGACCGAGGTGATGAACAGACAGACCGACAGTGTCGACATATTATCATCTCATGGTAAATATCTTCGTATCGCCCACCCCTAATGCTCAGAGCTGCTTTAACAGTGGGACTGAAAGTCATGCACGTGTGTGTTCAGGTTGGTGTGTGTATATGTGCAAGAGTATATGTATTTTTTATGACTGGAGGGGTGGCATGTGTAAGAAGATATGAGTGAGGTAAATCCAGATTGAGCAAGAAACAGGAAGTGTGGGGAGGTAGTTTGTGTGATTCACTCAGAACTGTCTGACCAAGTCTGAGTGCTGCGGCTGAATATAAAGCAATGTTCACTGATGATGCATACATTTTGGGGGAATATCAGAGCGAGCACGTCTGATTTTCAACATAATCATGGCGTCCCTCCTCAGTTGTGTAGGCTGTGACACACAGAACTTAGTTTGCAGCACTAACTGTCTAAGATTGAGAGTGTTTTATTTTTGGCTAATCACCGTTTTGGTTCATTTGCTGCAGTTTCTGAACCAGAATTCTCTCTGAACGTCGTATCAGAATGAGAATTAGTCTCTGTCTGCTCCCTGCTGATTGTTTAAACTGATATGTAGTGCTGCTGCTTTTGATGCACGCTGCATTTGATGTTTGAATGCAGTGATGAATGCACACTTGAGTTGTTGAATATGTAAATCGAGGGGTGTTGAGCCTCACATGGTAATGCACAGAATCAGTCCTTTGATACGTTCTGCATTTTCACAGAAAAACAAAGACATGGACAAAACTGTTAAATATCAGAGCCTGAGTTATTAAATTCAGTGGGCAGCAGCAGAAGTCAGTTTCGGTTACGCTGTGTTTTCTTTCCTGTCCTCTTTTCTCCTCTCGCTCACAGCTTTATCTCCCAAAACAAGAATTTCTCTGGGATCTTTCGAGAGTACAGCGCTGCTGGTGTTTCCAGCGGCTGCCAAAAAACCATTTGAAGGCTCTCAGTTTAACAGCCAGTCCAGTGCTTTCAGGGTTTACACCTGGGCCGGGCCTCAAGCGCTCAGCTGTGCAGCCTTTTGAACTGTGATCTGCAGAGGCAGAGCGCACGATAAAAGGCTCACAGGATCTCCGAGCTCTCACCATGAATAAGCCCGGTCTCTATAGGGATAACTCAGACACGTACTGTATATCTCAGTTTGCACATGATGGTATGCAGTCTGAATGGAACAGCGGGGTCTGCGAAGGGAAGATACTGAATCACTTCCATCTCCTGCAGCGCTGGTTTGCACTTTACACCACCTGTGTGGGTGTCAAGCAGCAGGAATTTCCTCTTTAAAGTTCAGGATGTTGCAGTGACGGGGAGTGATCTGTAGTCTGTCATTATACAGCACTCTCTCCCCACTTCACCTTGCCTGCTGTGGGCCTGGTTACCGTCTTGTGGATGGTAATTTACCACCAATTTTCCATCTTTTGTTTCTTTGACAGTCCAAAGTAAAACACGGCCTCTTTTGTGGTCTGTACGCTCAATATTTACACGTCGGCAGACGATCAGTGGAAAGAGATTTTCAGAAAGGTGCAGCTGAAAAATGAGCACATCTTAATATTATCAACACTAATGTCTTGGGTAAAAGGGATGTTTGGCTAATGGTCTATATCTGAGTCCATTACCTGTTATCTGAGCCCCTCTCCTCCACGGGAGTCATGTTCTCAGGCAGGCCATTTGAGACGACGACATCAAGGCAGCTGTCCTCCATTACAGATAAACATGGCTCGTCCCTCTCAGCTCCGTCTCTGTCTCTCTCTGTGGGTCTGATAATGACAGGATGGTGCAGAGGGGAGGATCAGTCAATCAACAACCGGTCTGATGGTCACACAAATAAGACATTAGAGAGTCAGAATAAAATTTTGGTAGCCATGAAAACACTTCCTCAGGTATTAAATGTGAAAAATAGAGTTGTGTGTGTTTTCTTGAGTGATTAGTCTCTTTCTTTGTGTGTGTGTGTGTGCGTGTGTGTTTGTGTGGCGAGCTCAGGTGCGCACTCTGAAATTGGAGCAGGAGGTAGAGAAGAATAAGATCCTCTCTGAAGCGCTGCAGACTCTCGCCACGGAGCACCACGAACTTGAGCAATCCGTCGTCAAGGGATCTTCACCGCGGAGTGCCCTCAGTGAGGATGAGTTCCACGACGCCGTGTCTGGTGAGTTGACAAGTTATCAAACACGCTCAGGAGATGCAGGAGATTCTGTGACAAGCTCCCGCTCACCCTTACTGATCTGTCATTCACCTCTAGGACACTGGAATACCTTTTTCCTGCCTCTTTCCTGAAGCGTGACGTAAGCGCCAAGTGTTGCCTGGTTGTGTTGAAATAACTTGAAGCCTTTTCACGTGATTGAGTGTTTTTGGTGTGAGAAACCTGCATGGTGTTGTGCCAGTTAAAACTGACTCATGTTTGAGGGTCTTCTTCAAAACTGGCTGTAAAACAAAACATTTATCAGGAGTTGATACTCATTTATATTTAAACTATCTGTAACTGCAAAACTTTTTATGTAATTTGATGCTGCTTTCCTGGTATCTTATGGAAACATGGATGTCTTCAGGCTGATGTGCACGGGACATCTGCATTCATTCATGCAGAGTGTTTTTGTGAATGATATTTTATAGATATATTTTTTTCTTTACATAGCAGTCTACAATCAATGAAATTATAATCATAAAATGACAAAAAAAGAAAAATTATATGGAATATATATGTACATACATGTATACTGTATGTGTATACAATTAAATAGATAAATAAAGTTAGTCTTATTAAAGTAGAGGCGAGAAAAAATCCTATTTTTATGTTTCATTTTCCTCACTTCTCCTCATTTAAACAGTCTTGTTGTTACAGCCTGAATTATACCTGATTTTTGAGGTCGATACCAATATAGATATTTGGGAGTTTAAAGCCAGCATGACTTGATTTTGGAGTTTAAAAAAAATCCAGTAACAATATAAATCAAATTAGCATGCTAACATGTTACGCTAACAACAGCAGTTATTTCCAGGTCGACAGCTGACAGTTAATTTTTAATTTGTGGACAATGTTAAATCAGCTGAAGTTATTTTTTTTCTCGGTTTTCATTGTCAGCTGTAACTGCAGTGTTTAAAGACACATAGTTAAACTAGTAGTCCGACCCTCGGGGTTCCCCGGTCATGGAAAACCTGGAAAAGTCATGGAATTTTACAGTCACATTTTCCAGGCCTGGGAAAGTCTTCTGCTGATAACCTTCAGTGGTGTGTAACATAACAGCGGTAAACTTTTTGGTTTGTTTACCATCATGTACGGTTCATCAGTTTCTGCCTGGGCTCGCCTCTCTCCTCCTGAATGCCAGCCAGCTGAAATTATGTTTTAACCTTTAACAGTTTGAATCTGATATATTTTAAAAACTGCCAGGCAAGTTAAGTCAACTTTATTTTCATCGCACTTTAAACACAGACAGTGGATCCCAAGTGCTCTGACAGACACACAGTAATGATAACCTGTCATTACTGTAATTATAACTGTGTCCTTGTTAGGGTCCGGGCAGCTAAGCTGCCAGGACACTATTGTAATCCTAGGTATTCTTTTTCTTCTTTCTTCTTCCGAGGAAATCATACTTCCCATGGGTGAAAACTCACCAAACTTTGCACAAAGGTCCAGTCCCATGCCAGATATCCTCAGCTGTAAACTCAAGCCAATAGTCCTGATGGTGGCGCTACAGCAAGCGTCTAAAGTTCAAAACAACTTTCATCAAACTGTAGCCCCAATACTGAAGAAACTTTTGTACATTTAAACCTATTAAAAATTATGAAGTTCATCACTCTGTTTTTTTTTTTCAAAAACTGTAAAACTTCTTAAACCTATCTCCTCCCACAGTTTTTGCTCAATTGACACCAAACTTGCTACAGAGCATCTTCAGACTGTCCTACACAAACTATGTTTCTCAGATTTTTGATTTATCAAAAATTGAGCCTACAGTGCATCAAAATGTTTGACTGTAAACGGTACTGTAAACATATACATGCAAATTCTTGCTAAATAAATCTTCAATATTCATGAAAAAAAGACAAAATTCTAGAGTCATGGTAGATGATGTGTGGCAAATTTCAGAATTTTATCTGAAAAACTGAATTTTTGACAGCATTTTGAATTTTGCTCTAATGTGAACAATTGGAGTCAATGTAAAAATGGCAATTTTAAACATCAGTTTTTCACTTATGGAGCAAATCAATCATTGTTACAAACAAATTACCAACATCTCCATGCTGTCTAGATGCAATATGTGTATTTTCAGATTTTTGTCTTAATAAGTGAATATTTTACAGTGGTTTCAAATCTGCCTTTCCATGCATGGATGGCTGCTTTCCTACACAACAGTGAATGGCTTACTCAGTTTATGAAGCCACTGTTGAGTTGCTACTTGCCAATTAGCTCAGAGCTGTAGATGACCGTCTTAGGTTCCAGAGGTTGCTCAGAATTGCCTAAAAATGCCCGGACCCGATCCATTGCTGCGCAGCAGTTATAATTGTTTTTATAGTGTCATCACATTGTGACAGTAACAGCAACAAAGATAGATTATGCACAATTAAAGGCTGGTGAGTTAAAGTGGTGCAAAAAAAAATTCTTAATGAGCCCTTGAAAAGTCTTGCAAAAGTTTGGAAATTTTGTCCACGAGAATGTTTGTTATTTTATGTACTGTGTTGCTCTGCAAGTGTCTTTGATAAACTAAATGTGCTGGCACAGAAGCTAAAAAATAAGCTACTGTAGACGGGGGCTGCATCAAAAATGTCTTTTAAACACCTAAAAACATCAGTATCAGTTTAAGTGTAAGATATAATTTAGATTATTTCCTCACACCTTCAACCGATGGAGGCAGCAGTAGACCAGCAGCTTCCGTATTCTGCTTAGTAAAAGTACTGTTTATGTCAGTGGAGTCTGGTTGCTTTGAGCAGAACACGGACAACAGCTTCTGTTCCCCTCGGAAAGGTTGGTCTAACATCATGAAAAGGCGGTGAAAATATTCTAAATATAGCGTGCACTTAAACTTTTCAACCCGGAAATTATTGCAAACAAACATTTTGTTTTGGTCTATTATCGGCTGGTGGTAAATATTTTTACACATTAACAATCTTAATGTAGATTCCTTAGGTTTGTTTGTTGTTTGCGAAACATTTTACTGTAGAAAATCAACTTGTCATTGCTCTCTGATTGACAAACCATGTAATGGTGTCATTGTTTCTACAAGATCTCAGACAAATCTTTGGCATTTCTTAAGCATTTCTTGTTATTTATCTGCAGACGTACCTCATACATGACACTGAAATATGTGCATTAAGCTAATATCGGCTATCTAGCTTTAATTGCTGTCCTGTGTGCGTGTGGACATTATCAGACTTTAAAAGCATGATTGATAGAATGAATGAATATTTTATTTATTTTCATGTCTGGTAAATAAATGCCTAGTACAAATGGAAAGTAAACAAATTTGAGAATAAAAAGTGTAGGAGGACAGACGGGAGAGACAACAAGAGCAGGAACGGAAGACAGAAATAGGGAGACTACAAGTGTTCTACATTCATCTACTGGGTAAAGTGATACTTAATAAGATCCTCCCTAAGAGCTCGCTAAGTGCACAAGTTGTGTGTCTCCTTCTGTTCCAGGCTTAATAAATATAATTAGATACTGCAAATATGTGATTATCAAAAAGCCATTTAATTATATCATAATCTTGAAGCATGCCTGCTTGTAAAAGATGTCCACAGGTATTGCATAATTCTTTTTGTTATGTCCCTCTCCTAATAAACACATCAGATTTTATGTCTCTAACAATTCCTTTAACCTTTTCCTTCGACTGCCACTTTGACCTGAATTGTCTCCATGTGTCCGTCTCAGATTCAGACTCTGAGGTCTCCCTGAGCGGCTTTGAGACGGTGGCCAGCCATTCCTTTGACGAGGACGAGGAGGAGGACGAAGGCTCTGTCATGTTAAGCAGCCCTTGCGGCAGCCCCACCAGCATGTTGCAGGAGGATCACCATGGCGACAAGGACGAGACTCAACCCAACGGGATCACAAAGCATAGGTCAGTGTTGCTATATGCCCCCGCGGCGTCCTAAATGGACCGCTGACCCCCCTGCGCTTTTATGCTGCTCGCATCAAAAGAAACAAACTCCACAAAGAGCCTGTCTCCTCATAGCAACGACAATTTATTTTCCTGCTGTAATATATCATTGATACAAGTGTCAGGCTGCTATATTTCCCAAACTGCTGTGAGAGCTCTGTTTTCTCAGCGGTCTTTGTTTTTCATTTTTATGTCCTCCCTCGGGTCTCTCCACTTCATAGTGTGAATAATTTAGAGTCAGGGCCAGCCTGGTGAAGGAAACAGAAAGAGTTGTATTGAAAGAACTGAGCTCTGTGCTGGAGCTGTTAAATATTGATAAGGTCACAGTGTAATGCAATAATCAGGCTGCAGTATGATCCCATGTTGCCTAATCCCTCCAGGCAGCTTTTGAGTGCAGCTCAGACTATTTGGGTGGATTTCAAATTTCATTATTATGTTAACCTGTCTTGTTATTTTAAAACGGTCTGTTTGCCACATTCCTGTCATTCTGAGTCTACTATCCAAACTCCAACATGTAAAACTTTTGAATTACTTTGACCTGGCTGATCTGATGTATATTTTACACCTACAAGATTCAAGTGCTGCTGATGGATGATTCCAAGGCTGTTGATACTGGTGTTGATTGTGTCTCTGGGCTTTGCTCCAGTATGTTACACAATACATTTCAGGCTTTTGTTGACTGTATTCACTTAAATAAGATATGACGCTTGCAGCGATTATGTGTCTGGTTCATTTACGCTAATGAAAAGTGTTTGTTTTTAGAGATCAGTGCATTGTACAAAGCTTATTAAAGTAATACAGCAGTGTGTTAATGTGTGTTATTCCAGGACCAGCTTACCTGCTCCAATGTTTTCAAGAAATGACTTCAGTATTTGGAGCATCCTGAGGAACTGCATTGGAATGGTGAGGATGATGTTCATGTGTCTTTTATTGGCCATGCTAGGTGTAATGTTGGCACTTGTTTAAACCCACTCTGCACAACCTGCTCTGCACCAAACAGCAGACAGACACAGTTAAAGTGTTGGGCAAGCTACTTGGAAAATGTATTGAGCTAAGCTAACCCCAGAGAAATGGGGGGTCAAAAAAGAAGAAAAAGAGAGAAAATGGCAGAAGTACCTTGGTATTTGCAAAGCTACTTTTATTTTTTGACTTTATGTCAAATCAGCATTTTCTCAACGATCAGGAAAACTGTCAGCCAAACAAATAGGCAGGCAAAAAATGTTCAGGTGAACTGTTTATTATAAAAAACAGATTTAAATTAAAACTTTCTTATTTAATTTTGAAGACTTTGTGACATTTGAACATGTCCTCCAATAACGACATCATCAGTCGGCCTATTGCTCTCTGTCGTTCTCTCTCTCTTCTGTCTTGTCCTCTTTCAGTCAGCTATCTGGCTCTGTCTCTAGCCCCTTTTACGCTGCCAGGTTTTCCGTGAATGTTGGGCCGTTTTGCCGGCAAGCTGTGAGCGTTTAAACACACAGAGCCGGATTAGCGAGCTGATCCGAGGGGCCCAATTTTCCGCCTCGTAGGGTAGACATATTGGCAGAAACCTTTAGTTTAAACAGACCGAGGCGGCTTTCCACCACGGGAGGGGCTGTTGAAGACTTGTGGGAGGAGCTGCACGTGCGAGCCACTGGCGGTGGATAAACAGGAAACAGCTGATAGCAGGAATTAGCGAGCAGCTAGTAGCAAGAGGGAAACACAAACCTGACAGACACTGTAAAGATGAGCAACTGGGGAGACAAGGAATTGCGTGCCCTCCTTGTCCTCGCAAACAAAGAGGCCATTAACCGTCAGATGACGGGGACGGTGAAGAACGGGCCGACTTCTGAGAGAATCACCGAAGGACTGACCAGCCGTGGCTTCCCTCCCACGTCACTGTTTACGTCACACGCTGAGCTACACGTTTTGTTACTTGCTCACGCCCCCCATTGCCCCGAAAAAGGCACATTCTTTATAAACAAAAGTAGGTAGGCGGCATTTTGCTGCACTCCCCGATTTTGTTTTTATACTGCCAATGCTGAAAAAAGACTGATTGGGCTTTCCTGCAAATTTGCACAATTCCTGTTTGAAAAGGCTAGTAACTCAAAAACAGAAACCCAAATATATTTTTCAGTCAATAAAACCATAATAAATAAAAGACAATAATATACAGTAATGTCTCTCTCTCCTCTCCTCCTTCTTAATGTGGTTCTCTGTCTCTCAGCTCTTTTCTCGGCCCTTGTTGTGTCTTTTTCTGGGCTGTCCACTGCAAGTCCACCAAATATATACAGTCTATTAGCAAGACGCGTGAGAGACTCGTCAAGAAGTGCAGTGTAGTCAATCAGAGGCAGAGTAGGGCATGTCTTGCCAAGAAAAGCCAACAGCAAAAGCAGCAAGCAGAATAAACTGAAGGAGTAGTATGCAAAGTCATAAGTGCTTCCCTCGTCTACATGCTTTTATGCAGACCTCCGCAGAGAAACAGTATGCTGCACTTCAGAGTTTTTCCTGGGAAAAAGAACTTGTAACTTTTGCTGAAGCTACTGCACTACTCGGCCAATTAATCAACTTCGCTACTGAAAAGCTATTTCACTCAAAAAGTAGTGACGTTACAGCTACGCTACTTAGAAATGTAGTTGGTAATGTTGCTACTTGTAGTGACATAGTGAAATGAACATAGTGAAGCATTTTGCAGCTAAATAGACAGATATTTCCTTAAGCAGATGGTGGGGACCAAAACAGCACAAGGATGAAATGAAGGGTCAAGGTCCTCTGTCACTGCTGTACTGTTCACACTACACAACTTGCTGTCTTGTAGTCAGGAGTCTTAAAGTCGTAGTTTTCACACGACCATCTACAGGGGGTCACACACAACAAGATCTTTCACCAGGAGGAATACTCAGTGACTATGTCTGGTCTCCAAACTTTATTTTGTCTCAAAAACACACACAAGTGTGAAGTGATTCGAGAGATGATGTAATGTCATGCACAAGACAGGAATTTTGTTGACGTTAGCACATGTTCACAAAATACTGTGTTTCCACACGTCTTTGCTATTTCTAGCCTATTTCCGCGAGGTGCAACAGCAACTTTGGTCTGTGCTGCAAGAGCAACATACACAGTTTAGTTCCTGTAGTTAAAGACTGCCTCTCCCCCAGGTTACCCCGCTTGTGCTCTCATTGGCTGTACCTTTCCAACAAATTCTCTGACATGTCCAGATCAATGACTGTATATAAAGATGGAAACATGTCTTCACTTCGTGCCACTGCACAAAAGTGAAGCCAAAATACCCAGGACACGGCCGCTGCCATCTTGCGCTGTTGATGTCATTTGGAGCCAGAGTCTGAGCAGTAGCAATTTCTGTGGTATTAACCCTCCATTTGACCAGTCGCTAACAGTTCAGTTAATTGTGAGCACACCAATTGGCACACACAGCTGTCGGTCATGACGTGAAACCCCTTTTTATAAGATCGAGTAACTGATTAAAACCAAACTTATCACATAAACAAACACTTGAACATACTGCAGCATAGAGCAGCAGAAGCCATGTTTGGGAAGAAGTGTATGAAGTGTACTTTTGATCTTTTAGAGGGGGCGGGGTTAATGACCTATACTGCAGCCAGCCACCAGGAGGCAATTGAGATGTTTTGGCTTCATTTTTGGGAACTGTTGCGTTCCTCGTCTTTATTATAAAGTCCATCGTCTAGCTTGCTCGATATCTAGATATCTACTAGATATCTTGCTAGTGTTACCGCCTGGGAAAGGAAGCAGTCATATAGGAAGTGTGTGGATGAGTGAAAACATGGCATAGTGCTTGTTGGGTGGTGACGCAAACCAAACAAAGAACGAAGGCTGAGGAGCACGCAGCAGACCCAGCTGTTGAGTTCTTTGATGCCTTCTGGGAGCCCCACCCTGGTGGGCAGATACAACCAGACGACCCTCTCAGCTCCACCTACCAGCCAATTCCCAGCATCTGCAAACACAAACAGCAGAGTAAGATAACTGGAAGGCAGAGTGGGAGGGGTTTTCACACTAGATATCTAGCAGGTATCTGGCTTGCGAGGTATCTGGGGTGCGTCTGCCACGCATTGGGAGCCTCTCAGCTTGTGTCTCTGAACAGTTTAGACATCGCACTTGAACGATGATTTGTAAGCACCGGACCAAAGGTGTATAGATACTTTTCATGCATAATGTGATGGGGATGGGAAAGGTACCAATGTCTCAGCATGGCCCTGAACATGTTAAAAATTATACCTGGTTAACATAAGCATGCAGGCATTAGCATGGTGATAAGGCATTAGCATAGCATTACCTTTCTCAAAGCACCACTGTTCTTAAGTTCAGTCTCACAGAGCTGCCAGGGTGGCTGTGTGTGTGTGACTCTTAGTCTTATTTAACAACATTGTCTCAGAGATATAAATGTAATGCGTTGAGCAGCTGTAGAGTATTAACGTGTATGTTTCTCTACTTCCAGATTAGACCATGAAAGGCAACATAATCCTTTATCTTATATTTAGATGATACATTTCTAAAGCTGTGTTTCATTTGCGCCAGAGGAGGATACAGCAGACACAGCAATGTATTTACATTTATTCATTTTGCAGACACTTTTATCTAAAGTAACGTGGTGTACAAATGACATGCTTTACACTAGTAAAGGATGTTTGAAGACAGATTTTCCCTTGGGCAACACTCTTCATAAATAATACACTTTCAATTGCTGTGTGAAGAGACTTTATTTTCTCTCTGTGATGAAACCTGGTCCTTCAATTCCTCTTCACGTCTATTTTAGGAACTCTCCAAAATTACAATGCCGGTGATTTTCAACGAACCGCTCAGCTTCTTGCAGCGTCTGACAGAGTACATGGAGCACACTTACCTCATCCACCAGGCTAACACCTCCGACGACTCCATTGAGAGGATGAAGGTACATTCTGTGACATCCTAGACATATCATGTGCAAAAAAAATGTCTCAAATGCAGACATATTTTAACTGGATTATAAGTTTAGTGTGTGTATGATTTGAAGTGTGTTTATGTGCTGTTGGCAGTGTGTGGCTGCATTTGCAGTGTCCGCTGTGGCCTCCCAGTGGGAACGGACAGGTAAACCCTTTAACCCGCTGCTGGGAGAAACCTACGAACTGGTCAGGTGAGTGGGATTATTCAGCAAATGTTCTACACTAATTTTTTTACTAAAAACTTACCTCGTGCTTGCTGTCTTCTTGGTCGTCCCAGAGAGGATCTGGGGTTCAGGCTCATATCAGAGCAGGTGAGCCACCACCCTCCAGTCAGCGCCTTCCATGCTGAAGGCCTGAAGCAAGACTTTGTTTTTCATGGATCCATCTACCCCAAACTCAAGTTCTGGGGCAAGAGTGTGGAAGCAGAGCCGAAAGGCATCATCACGCTGGAGCTGCCCAAGTAAGACTCTCAAGCTGATAAAAAAAAAAAAGAACTCTTTTCTTCAGAAATATTAAATCAGCTCTTGCTCTTCTTTTTTGATTGACAAGTCCTATGAAAAAGTTTGTATCTCTTCTTGAGTTCCTCTGTATGAGTGGCCTGTAGATTTTTGTTGCACATTAGAAGAACACGTGGCTCTGGATGTAGATTTCGCCGTGTTGTTACCAGCTTTCTCTTCTGTTACGCATTTAATGCTTTCAACTTCCGGATCAAAGTCTGTGGTGCATGCACAGAGCCCCTCAGCCAGTTTGGGTCCGATTAACTAATTCAGCTCCCAGTTGCATTATCTGAGTGTTTTAGTCCGACTTTTAGATATTCGATTTTGTACAATTTCAGTAGGACTATCAAGTTGACAGTATTTTAAAAGTCTGGTGTTAGTCGGACTAACAGAATGAATCCACTTTCTCTAATGTCATGTAAAAGTGCTGCATGTTTCTGGATGGTTCTGATAATCCACGGTTTCTGGTTGTGGAATAATTTAATGCAACACATCCCAACCTCAACAGTCATATGGTGGCTACATCTGAACCTGGACAGCGATACCGCTCTCCACATGGTTCTGCACAGCATATAGCAGTGATCCACAGCAGGAACAGGACAGCACCTCATGTTCCCACTGACACACCAGTCATTCACCAGCACACGCCTCCTCTACTCTCCTAGAGTCCTCTGCCCCGTCAGATAGAAAATGAGCCTCCTGGTTGAATGCCGCTGTTGAGGATTTAGCCAAGTTTTGGTGAATCAAAGGATATTACAGTTGCTGATATCCCGTTAAAAACTGATGCAGCATGGAGGTTGTCCGTTTTTTTTTTCCAATGTCTGTACAATGGCTAGCAGGCTAGTTCTGCTAGTGCCCATATTTGTTCTGTCTTTTCTTGATGTTTAACACTTGAAAAGCTCGACCTGGCTATCTAGCAGCTAGCTATCTAGAAGTGAGCAGAAGGAGAGTTTACAGACTGGCGAGCTCATGTCCTCATCCCGATGAGCGACTCTCAGCCACACGCCACCAACGTCCAAAGTCAACCACAAAAAGCGCCATTAACACTTACAAAATAGACAGAAGAGCCTTAACTTAGCACAGATTTAGCACAAATTTAGCGGAGCTGACAGAGAGGCGACTGGAAGCCTTCTTGTCTACGTCAAACTGACTGCTTTCTAACTACACAACCTGAGATTTTCTGTGCCAGCATACCAACATCACATTCTGGTGAAAAGGATATCTCAGGAACACGTTGAGGGAATTTCTTAAAATTTGGCACGAACATCTACTTGGACTCAAGGATTAATTAAGTAGTGACATCACTTGAGGATATTTATCAGACTTCACGTAGCTCCCTTTGGAGCCACAAAAGGCTTTCTAGATCTCTTGCCACATGTGCAGTAGCTTCCCCCAACACCTGTGAACAGACTTTGATGTATAAAATTGTTCTCTTTTAAGTCATTGTTTCATCTCCAGGCACAATGAAGCCTACACATGGACAAATCCTACATGTTGTGTTCACAACATCATTGTGGGTCAGCTGTGGATCGAGCAGTATGGAAATGTGGAGGTGATCAACCACAAGTAAGAGGAAAAAAACAATCCACTTAGTCATTAAGTTTGCACATGTTGCACACTATTCTTATTTGAAGACTGTAGAGTATTGCATATTTATAGAGTAGAACAAGTTTGATACAGTTGATATTTAAACATTTTGAGGAAGTTTGACCAATAAGGAGGAAAACTGAGCAGATGAGGAAGTTCTGCATGACTCAGCCAGCAGAGAGTGAGAGCATAATATGCTGTATTTCTCTTTTTCACCCAGAACTGGTGAAAGATGCTACCTGAATTTCAAACCATGTGGCCTTTTTGGCAAAGAACTGCACAAGGTTGAAGGGTATATTCTGGATAAAAGGTACGGCTTTCTCTAAAGCACGATGTTGAGAACAGTCATTTAAATAATGAGTACTCTTTGGTACAAAGACTTGTTATTCTTGTCTTGAATGCTGAGGGAAATAGTGGACATACTGAATTATTCACCTTTGTGAATTGTGAATACTCTTTGCATATTGCAACACACAGTATCACTTTACAGTTAGTCTGGCCAATGCCTTTGATGCGCATTCCTTCACGCTCCATTATTGTCAAACAAATATGACTCAATAAACAGTTTGAAGCCGTTTAAATATGCTTCATTTATAAATCAGCACGAACAAAGTTAAGTAGGTTGCCTGGGATCACTCCCCTGAGCACATTTCAAACTTTAAGTGTGACATAAGACCCCATTACAAATTAAATCACCATGCAAATTCTTTGTAAACAGTTCACACAGTTAATAATTCATCACCATCAGAAGCAGCTCCTGGGGGGAAATGGGCTTTAATGCAGAATGAAGGATACACTAACAGTGTGTAAGATTGAGGGGGACTGAGTGGCATCTAGCAGTGAGGATTGCAGAATGCAACCAGCTGAATCTTCTCTGTCAGAATTTCTTCAGTGTTCATGGTTCAGAAGGTTTTTACCTTCCAATTATCCAGAGAGGCTTCTTCTTCTCCAAAACAAACAGACCAGGTGATTTAAAGTGGTAAAAACACTGAATAAAGCAGTTTCACATTAAAAAAGCAAGTGCTTTTTTTGATACTGGTCATCACCACCTACTGGTCATCGCCGCCTACTAAATACGTCAGCCAGTGCGAAAATGCAAATATCCCTGTATAGCAACAGTGTTTGGTTTGTCTTTTCTAGGCTACTGTAGAAACATGACAGTGCAACATGGCAGGCTTTGTGGACAAAGATCCGCTCCCTATGTAGATACATGGCTCATTCCTAAGCCCAGTTCAGACCAAAGAATCACGACGAGATGAGTTGAAACATGCACTTGCAACGCACCATTCTGCAGCATTCTAAAAACTTGCCGGTTCACACCAATGCAACTAGATGAGATGGTGTATCATCTCTATGCAACAACTGTCTGTTCTTTCATTCTTTTTTCCAGTTTTTCAGACTTTATTTTGTTGCTACATATAATCTGTAGCTACTTAAGATACGAATGGGGATAGTGACAGTTAGATACTTGCTATGGTTGCATTTGTAGTAGTAATGAAATGGTGAAAAACAGAAACAAAACCAGCATCAGATGGACTGTATGATGGACAGAACCCCGGCCTCAGCAAGTTGACATGCCATCTGCGGTCATTTTGCTACAAGCCAACTGGCTGTAGAAACAGTCGACCAGCCTGGCGTTCTAAAACCAGCCACTGATGATTTGGCCAGCAGAGTTGCAGGTGACACCATCAGCCGGCTTGAGTTGAGCTCAGACAGGTGAACTGCTGCAACTTTTCTCTGCAATGTTCAAAAACAGTTTTGTCTCGTTGTGAATCTTTGGCCTGAACTGGGCTTAAGGTTACAAAAACATGATTCTTATTTTCAGCCAC
This sequence comes from Epinephelus fuscoguttatus, assembly GCF_011397635.1. Classification (NCBI taxonomy): domain Eukaryota; kingdom Metazoa; phylum Chordata; class Actinopteri; order Perciformes; family Serranidae; genus Epinephelus; species Epinephelus fuscoguttatus. The sequence goes on from NC_064761.1 coordinate 41,416,034, forward strand.
CAAAGAAAACAAACTTATATTCTATTTCTGCCAATATATCCCCCTAAATTCTACACACTGGACCTTTAAAGCTGTTTAAATATGCTTAATTTATAAATCAGCACTCGCAAAGTTAAGTAGGTTACCTTTTAAGTTTGACATCAGAACCCATTACAAAATTAAATCATCATGCAAATTATTAATCAACAATTCTCATAATTAATAATTCATCACCGTCAGAACCAGCTCTTGAGGGTCACAGGCTTTATTGCAAAATGAAGGTGAAAAGACTGAGGGAGAACGTGTCACTGAAGTAGATTATGTTAAAAAAAAAAAAAAAGAAAGAAGAGCAGATGGCTCAATCAAAAATGGAGACAAGCTGTTTCAACAGAGCTGATGACTCAACATGAATGACTGGACATGTGCATGACCACAAGAGCAAGAAAAAATATGCAACCATGAGATATTCAGATGCACGAGGATCCATGCTGACTGACTGAAGTCTTTATCTAGTGTTTTTCGCCTGAGGACATTTGTATGTTGGTGTTTTCCACAGCAAAAAGAAGCTGTGTGCTCTCTATGGGAAGTGGACAGAGTGCCTGTATGTTGTCGACCCTGCTGCCTTCGAAGCGCACAAGAAAAACGACAAGAAAGGGGCAGCAGAGAAAAAAGGCAGCAAAGCGGTATGAGCTGCTTCCTCCTGATCCGCAGGGAGTCACATCAGTGTATTATTGTGATTCAGCACAATGACAATGTAGTTTGATGACCGAGTGGGTGGAAAATATCAGTATTTTTCAACTCAAATGAAATATCATGAGATCTTTGCTTACATCCATAATTAACTCTACTATTTCAATAGACAATGCATCCTGCAAAGAGCATGATTAATATGTAGACGATTCAATGCAGTATCGGTTTGTCTCTTGTGCTGGTGTTCAGAGCTGCAGTGAGGATCAGGAGGAGGTTCCCTCTCCAGCTGCAGACACTGTGGAGATGATTCCTGGCAGCCAGCTGCTGTGGAGAATCGCACCCAGGCCGGCCAACTCTGCAGAGGTCTGACTGACACTATTAGCTTTAATTATAGCGGAGTCTCAGTTTTGTGTTTGTAATGCTCTAATCTGCAGAATTGGTCTCTAATTGCAGATGTACAGCTTCACGTCCTTTGCGATGCAACTAAACGAGCTGCATAAGGACATGGAGGGACTCATTCCTCAGACTGACTGCAGGCTGAGGCCAGACATACGAGCCATGGAGAATGGTGACATTGGTAATAGCTGTTGGTGAAATATATAAACTGAAAATGTATAAAACCAAAGAAGAGAATACTGTAGCTGCAGTGTGAAACTCTACAATGTTATTATTCTAACAGACCTCGCCAGTGAGGAGAAGAAAAGACTGGAGGAAAAACAGAGAGCTGCTCGCAAAAACCGCTCCAAAAATGATGAAGAGTGGAAGACGAGGTGAGATTGTTGCTGAAAGTGGCCAAGTGAATCCTCCTCTCTTTACTCAACAGGCTTTCATGTAATCAGCTAATGTGTTTAAAACGTTTTCAAGGTCTAAAGTCTTTGTTACTGAAATGACCAACCAGTTCCTGGCCTTCATCTGTGGGCAGAAATTGGCAATAATTGACCTATAGCTAAGCCACGCCCCTCTCCACTCACTCAGACAAAATATCAACATTCAGTGACCAGTGCTGGCAGGTGTCACAGTACACGGCATTTCGCAGGAGGCAACTGATGATTTTTGGAGACATAACGCTCAAATTTTGGTGCATCAAAGTGCCACTGAAGTTAAGGTTTTTGGCTCAGAATATGAGAAAAGGATAACGGCCTTTTTACCATCTTTACCAAGAGTGTCTCTCCGTTAGTTTGGTGCTACAGTATTTACACTGAATCATTCAGCATAACGTTTGCCAACCTTTGTTATCTCTGCCATTACAGATAAGTTAATGAAGCTAAGCTCCAGAAGTTAACGTTAGCTTAACTAGAGCCCTTTGGACAACAGCTAACAATGATGTACGATCACCAAAGTACAAAACTAGAACAAAATAGGCTAATGAACTCCCAGCAAACAAGGTGACATGATGAACAACGCAGCTAGGAGCTAACGTTAGGCTAACTTTAGCTAACGTTAGCTAGAGATGTTAAAGATAACTTTATATTTCTTTGCAGCAAAGTGACAATATGTTGCCTCAAACACAATGTTGACTTACCTTAGAACAGACGTAGACATCATTGTTAATCTTATTCACGTTGAGTTGATGTTGTGGTCTAACGTTACCACACAACTTTATCCAAAGGAGACTCTTTTCTCGGTTGAGATGTGGTTTAACGTGTAAAAAATACACCTGGTCGCCCAGCCTCTCAGGATACCTTGTGTCGGAGTTGCATGTACCCCATGCACACCGTTTGACCATTTTTAAACTTCAAATCTCAGAAAAAGCTCATAAAACTGAACGAAACTGATTTTCTGTAATGCATTTCAATGGACGTCCAGGCAGAGACTGTCCCAGTGTATGGGAATGACTATACGCACTGTGATTGGCTCATTGCGTTTGAGGGCGGGACTTAGCCATGGGTCAACTGATTTAAAGTGTGAGCACTGTCAATTCAGATTAGCCTCTGTTCAGTTTGCTTAAATTAAGAGGCATTCATAATTTACATTAACTTTATTTTCCATTTTTATGCTGTAGGAATGAGTCCTACAACACAGAAAAGAGTTAGCATTTTGCCCGAGCAGTTCCCTCGTCTCAAAGTCAATGTTTTTATAACAAGTTTTTCTTTAGATGCCTGAAATAAGGTCTGTGGTTAACACAAGCTTAAGAGACTTTCACGTTTTGTTCCACCGCATAGAATATGTCACTAAATATCCAACTCGTGAATTTTGAAGCTTTTATGTAAGGTAAAAAAGACAGTTGCTAACAAGTAGCCAAATGAGACTACAGAGCGTCATCACGCTGAACACGGCTTTACAGCGTTGTGCTGGCGATGATGAAGTCATGCGACTGTGGTGTAGTTTTTGAGCTCATTCTCTGCACCAATCCAAAATCTAGTTTTTAACAAAATCCATTGGCTTTTTGACAAGGGAACCAGGGTGATACTAACTTTCGGGTTGGCCTACAAAAAAAAAGTCATACCTGCAGCACTCTAACGTGGCTAAATCTGGTTTCTGCCTTTAAAGAATAGTTTTAAATTGTGAGAAATGCCTTTATCCACTTTGTTTCCGAGAGTTAGACACTTATATTGATTCTCTCATGTCAGCACCAAAGATCGTAAAAATAATGGACGTAGCTACCGTGACGTCACCCATCGGTTTGAAGCCTTGAGTTTGGTATTTCAGCCGTCGCTGTCTTGGGTTTTTTGGAGTGAGAAGTGACCATGTTTGGATGAGAAGGTGGCACTGCGGAAGAGCAAGGGACATGTAATCATTCGTAAATCTGAGCCTTAATTATATGGAAACAGATGAGTTGTATAAAATGTACCTGTCGTACAGTTGTCATGGATGTTGGAATTAGCTAGACCAAAACCGTTCTTTTGTACCAGGCTGTAAACATGTTTATTTCTGCTCTAAAGTTATTTAACATGAGGGCCTTTGGGATTGACTCACTTCTGGAGCCAGCCTCAAGTGGCCATTAGAGGAACTGCAGTTTTTGGCACCCCCATGTTGGCTTCATTTTTCAACCCTGGAGGTCACCACGTGATCAGCACGCTGGATATGGCTTCCTGGATTATCAGCAGCATACACAGAAGTATACTGTGTAATATGTAGATGTGAAAGGCCACACACAAAGCGGTGATACGTGACAACTCTGAAAAAGTACACGTGCTAACATGAGAGAAACGTGTAAACTTGGTTGTGGTGATTTTTTGTCATAGTAGAAAGTGTCACTATTCTCTGTTACAGTCGTTCCCCCACTGCAAGTACACTGCTCTATGCTGCTAACGTACATGTAGCTACATGCAAATGTCAGGTTGGTTAGCTTAGCTTAGCTTAAAGAGGTGAAAAAACTAGCCAGCATTGTTAGAAATTAGATTTCAGCTGTTCCCTCCTCTTTCAGGTGTCTGTGCTAAGCTAAGCTAATAGGCTGCTGGCTGTAGCTTCATATTTACCAAACAGATATTCTTCTCATCTAATTCTCGGCATCAAAAACAATTTTCCAATATGTCAAACTGTCTTTTTAACAAAGTGTGAACACCACCAGCTCAGAATTATCCTCTAAACTAGAACTGTTTGCCTTTATATGCAGTCTTCATGTGGCCAAATATAGTGTTTGTGTCTTTAATGCTGCCGTTTTATCATCTCTGTCTGTACTGTTTCATACTTTGCTTTGAAGTGCTCGAGCTAAATCTCCATTTTCTCTTCATCTGACTTGTTTTTCTGTTGCATCCTCGCTTTGATGTTAAGGAGTCCTGCCCTGGGCCCAAGGTCAGAGCTGCCGGCTGTTTGATTGATGTGCCTGAAATGTGTGAAGTGATCATGTGTCCTTGCAGTCTGAGTGTTTCCAAACACTTCTTATTCTCTAAATCGAAATCTTATCTTGAGAACTGCGTCCTGCTTTCTGTTTAGATGAAATAGAGAATCACTGTCAATTGAATCACAGTTTGGAGACAGTGGGCCTCATGCAGCAACGCTCTCTTAAATTTCTCCCATATTTCATCTCAGGGTGCACCCAGCCCGTCCAAATCTGCTCTTACCCAGGTGTGCTGAATGATGAACTTGACCATATGTAACCTGTTGGCATAGATAGTCCCCCCTACTCTATATTTAATGTATAGTATAGTATGGAAATGTTTTTCAGGTAGTAAAAGTAAAAGTACGTAAAAGCCCAAATTCTGGGCCGTGTGCATGATCAGTCTCTGTGGGCCGCTCACCCTTAGTTTGTTAGTTTGGCTTATTTATTTGCAAATACATGTATATAGCCAAGACAATAAGAATTATAGGAAAAATTTAAACATTGTGCAGGACAGGTTAGAAGCCAAAGAATGGCTCATAAAGATACCTCCCCTATTAAACAGCAATAATGACACATAAAAAAATAAAAAGATAAAAACAAAGATTGCATAATTTATTAAACTTTCAAGACTAGCAGTATTACAAATTAATAGAAATGTACAAGTTACAAAAACAATTGCTTTTTAAAGCTAAAATTCCTAACAAGTGAATCAATAAAGTGTTGAGTCTTTGTAAATTAGAGTCCACTTCCTTCCTTCCCTTCCTCCCTTGATCCATGTCTTTCCATGTGTGTGTCTCAAATCACATACTTCCGTTAGTACACTTCCATGTAGTATACTATGTGCACTATGTACTCATTGGCGTAGTGCGTGAATTTCGACAGGGTAGTGTTGTCTCAAACCAAACATGGCCGTTGTGCACTTACCGGAAATGATGACCGCAAATTAGCTAGTTAGCAAACTAGCATTAGTGTTTGCGTTATCATTAGCGGTACCAAATCATTACAGACTGCTAAATTAACCCAATAAACATACTGCTGGCTTATACCCGACAACAGTATAGTGGTGCTTAGTGCAAAAAACACGTGTATTTGTACAATGCAGCGGCGTTCACGGTTGCACAGTCCTCGGCCACCATTTCCAGTTTGAAAAGTGGTCCCTCCCCTTCCGCTACGCAGCCAAGATGGCGACCACTGAGGATGAGAAGTGTCCATAGTTCCACACTCAACTTCTTGACCATTTTGAGTGCACCATGTGGGTACTCATAGTGCACTGCATTTTTCCATACTTCTCAGTGTGAACGCACCATTTTGACCTTTAAGGGATGAGAGCTTCCACCATTCTCTTGTACGAAGTTCAGTCTTTTAACAGATTTATTCCCTATTTTTAATTTACTGTAGTTATGGCACTAATTGCTGAGAAATAAAATAAAATACAAACAGAACCAAACTTTTAACCCCGGGTTTTTCGAGTGCCACCCCCCCATCGGTGCCCCGGGTAATCAGTCCCATTTTCCCTCCCCCAACTATGACGTCCCTGCGAGTAACTAAAGCTAATAGTGGAGTTAAAAGTTCAAATTTTTCCTTCTGAAGTGTAGTGGAGTGAAAGTAGAAATTGGTACCTCAAATTATATGAAAATTATGTCAATTAAATTTAAAACTTGTGTTTTCTCTCGTTGGACAAAAAATTTGTGGACTGTGAAAACAAGATGTTTTTTCGTTATCTTGGTGTTTTTGTTTTCAACCACTTGTAAAATGTTTCGTAAGAGAAGAGCAAAAAGAAGATTCCTAGAAATCAAGGAGTACTAACAAAATAAGAACAAATTAGGAGAAAATGTCTTTGTATTTCACACAGTTTTGACTTTTAAGCACCCTCTCCAAAAAAAAAAAAAATCTGTCCATCCTGCATGAGGCCTAGTTTGATTAATCTGCTCTCCTTTGTTTATAGACATTTTATTTTTATGCCATCCCTATTGCTGGTCATTGGTGCCCTTTATATAATTTGTATAATAGTTACACGTTATTTTCTGATGTGTACATAATAGTCCTGCCTGTTCCTTAACTTTATCTGTCCAGCTTTGTTGTCCTTGCTCTTAGCTATTATGTCTATTCCTAAGTACATGAGAGCAATGCAAAAACCTGAGTCAGATTCTTGGTATGTCGACATGTTCTTGGCCAATAAAGGCAGCATGGCAGCTTCCTGGCACGAACGTTGCAAGTGTCCTCTCCCCCTAACAGCCTAAAAAAAGAACTCCCATGAAAATCACCCATAACCTTGTGATGACGCATGCCTGACCTCCCCTCCTCGCTTCCTCTGATTTGTTTGAGTCATGATTTTCTGGCTGGTGTCCTGTCCGTTTGACAGTAGCTCAAACTGACTGCTGATATGTCTCCGCTGTGCTTTCAGGTGGTTTCAGCAGGGACAAAACCCTCACACCAACGCCCAGGACTGGCTCCTCTCTGGTAGATACTGGGACAGGAAATACAGTCAGCTGCCAGACATTTACTAACAGACGTTTCCTGCAGAGAGAAACTAACACCAAACAGTGTCCTTCGCACGGAGCAGCATTAACTGTCTTTCTTTTTTAAATGGAGTAGCTACAGTGACTACAAACATTATGCAAACCTAAACTGCGTGGCCTTATTCTACTCTATGACGGTAAAACTGTGCATAAAAATGTCAATAATCAATATTGAAAAATTCTGAAATGTAAAGTTGTTTGCTTTGAAATGTAGCATTTGTATTTACATTGAGGTTGTTTCTGTTCTAATGGACTTGTAGCACACTCTGCTAAAAGTTCATGATTTTACTGTCCACCTGTCTTATTTTAAGTGTTCATAATAGTGTTTTGACTCTAAATGTATATCTGTGTACATACTTTACACAAATCCAACCACCAGTGACCTCATCGTGTCGTTCACATTCCCTCTGGGCTCCCGACTCACTAAATCACAAGCATGTATTTGTTTTATTTTGCCTTGTAACAAAAATGAGGCTCAAAAAACATACTCAGAGAAAAACATATTTTCTATACCAATATTACACTTGTTTTGTTTTGTCTGCTGAATTCTGTGTCTGCTGTGCTCACTACTTTATAAAGCACACGTCAGAACTGAGCTCTGTGAAAAGGTTTATTAATATTTTTGTGAAAATCAAAAATGTGTGTATCATACAACCTGTGAGAGTAAAAGTTGTCATGACCCTGAAGGTTGTCCTCTGCTTTGTGTGTGTGTGTGTGTGTGTGTGTGTGTGTGTGTGTGTGTGTGTGTGTGTGTGTGTGTGTGTGTGTGTGTGTGTGGAAGGACAGGGTCGTCAGAGTAGATGTGGCTCACCTGTACCTCCTGGCTCACCTGTATTTAAGACAGCTGCAGACTATGCTCTGGTTTGCTTTGCCCTCACCATGCCACATGCTGTGAACACTCCAGCTCTCTGCATGCACTTAAAAACACTCTCCTCACACTGCTGATATTACTTATCTGTGGTTTTCCTTGAAGTTTATGTCAACTTGTAGTTCGGTCAATAAAACCCTTCAAGGTGACATTTGTGTGAGCTTCCTCTTTTGTTGCAAGGAGGAGCCAACTTCCCAGACGTGACCCTGTTTGTTACAAGTTCTTCTTGCAACAAAAGAGCAGTTGTGCCCCCAGAAATATTTCATGGCGGTCAGATGGGTCCACCCTAAAATCTTGGGGTGCCACACCAAAACTAAGAGCCATAACTGAGTTTCAGGAATTCACTGACGCTCTTGTCATATAAAGGCTAGTTAAAAACTATATGAATATGAGTTGAGGAACTGCATACTGATGTGCTTTCTTTTATTTTACAGTTAATATTACTGATTACTTGATGTGCATAGACTAATACTGGTACAGATAACATTATGAGCTCCACAACAATCCTGTTTAATGTGTTCTGTATCTATACACGTTAGGCTGGTTGTCCCTTTTCTCAAAAAGAAAAATGTACAGCAGTCTCTCCAGGATTTCGCAGTACGTTTTGGGGATTGTTGCAGCCTGAAATACTGATTTCACACCAGCTTTTCTAAAAAATTGCAATGAATGATTCAATGTTTATAGACGTTTTTTGTAGTTGTTTTGCAATGAAATTGCAGGGGCAAGTGACAATTCCAAAAATAGTTGTGATGCTGTCACAGAAAAGTTGTTATTATGAGCATTCAGTGTTTCCCACAAAATTAGTACCTGTTTAAGATGACTGGGGGGCCGCCGATCACCTGTCCCTGCTGTTGGATGTAGCACTGAAGTACCGTGCCCCTGAGAGGCTCTCGCCCTGCTATCCCTGCCCCGTCAGCACAACCCATCGCAGCACAACGTGTTCTCATCCCTGCTCATTATATTATACCAATCAGGCAGAAGACGGCAGCAGGGGTTAACATCCAACATCGAGTTGTTAACCTCATTCTGAAAGGGCTCGACTCAACGTTAAACTGGATCGTAACTGTTGGACGTTAGCTTTATGATGCTAATAGCTAGCCTTTTCACTGTGTGTGTGTGCCTGGCTGTGTCTCAGGCACAGAGCTACGGTCCTGCAGCAGTCTCATGATAAACAGAAGCTGAGGGAATCGCTATGCTACACGCAGCTCTACAACGAAATTATTTTCTACCCATTTTAAATATTCAACTTCGCAGTAAAATCGCAAGTTGCACAAATTCAAAGGGATTGGCTGAATTTGCGATAATTGTTGCGATCCCAGCATCTCAAAATCCTGGAGGAACTCAGACAGGTTTTATTTGAAGGAGTAAATTGAGGAAGGGCATGTACTAGCAAGCCTTTTCAAGTTTAGGGACTGTGAGTACTCAGAGAACTCATTTTCATTCAGTTATCTTGAGGTGACAGTTTGGAAAGAGAGTGGGAGTTTTGAAAATGGTCTAGCCAGTTGTTCCCTTGCCAAAATTTAGCCGAATATTGGAGCATTATTTCACTTGCTTCCCATAAGATATGCTGACATAACTACTGCTATATATCTAGTTTCACAAGATACCTCTACCTCCATTTTTAAAAAATGAGTGCACCACAGCCTCAGTAAGACAGTAATATCAGGCTCTAATTATTTCTGCCAGGAGGCACCACTGCTCACAGGAAGCTCACACGAACATCACCTTGAATGATTTTGCTGGCCAAACTACAGATCAACATAAACGTGAAGAAAAAAACAAGTAAATCAGTAGTGTATGTTTGAGCATATCATGAAGTATGTAAAAGTACAGATGAAGAAATAATGGACATGTGGAGAGCTGAGTCCACAGGGTGTGGCACAGTAAGAGAGAGCACCAAATCATTATCTACAGCTGTGAGCCACTTGGCGCAGGTGTGCCACATCTTCACAAACGACCCCAGCCGTCATTCTGCCTACAGACACCCTGAAACATAAAAGCGCACACAAACACACTAAAAAAGAGGACAATGTCCAGGGTCACCACAAAGTTTAATGGGGGTCATTAAATACATAAGGTGACGTGATGTGGAAAGCATTGGATTTTAAGGACATTTGCCTCCAAATAGAGCATTGAGAATATTGAATTGAACACTTCATTAAAACACTTCAGTGTGTTCATGGATGTTTTTATTGTTTATATACTTAGGTTCAGAGGAGTCTGAAAATAATTGGATCTAATAGCAAAGGCTGGCGTCCAATGTATGTGCAGAAGGAGGCTGAGCTGATCAGGGCAGCCAGCAGGAAAGGTGAAGGAATGGTAAAATGTTGGCATTTTCAGTAACTGAAAGAGATACTGAAACCCAGAGGAGCAGAGGAGCAGAGTATATGTGTGAATTGAAGTGTGATTTGCATATGAATGAGGGGAACCCAAATTAAATTTCTCACATAGCAAACCATTAGGGAAAAGAAGGAGGAGAAGGTTCACGGAAGGAGCTGAAAATAGTGCAGGATGACCAGGAATAATAATAAAAAACGTACAGGGATTTAAGGCAAAGAAAAAAAAACAGATACCCATTTTTTACCTGCAAAATGTCACTCTAATTAACACATATCCACCAGGAAATTACCACAAAAAGACACAAAGCAACAATGCAGAGATGCAAAACAGTTGCAAAGAGGCAAAAAGACTCACAACTACTATGGAAAGGAGCAAGACAATCACAGAGACACAAAATGACCACAAAGGAACATAAAACAAAAAGAGATTTAAAAAAAAAGGACCATAAAGATGCAAAAGAATTTCTACAAAGAGACTTATGACTATGAAAAGAGGTAAAACAATCACAATGAAACACAAAATAATGACAGAAGCACGGCAACTGCAGGGACTCAACATGACCACAAAGAGACACAAACCGACTAACTAGAGATGCAAAACAGTTGCAATGAGGCACAAAATGACTACCAAAAGACACAAAGCAACTACAAAGTCATTCAAACGGACCTCAGAAACACACAAAATGACAATAAAGAGATGCAAAACAGCTGCAAAGACACAGAAGGCAGCTCAAAATGGGGCTAAGTAATCACAAAGAGACACAAAATGATCATAAAGAAACAAAAAGACGATAAAGACGCACAAAATGACTATAAAGAGAATCAAGTCCACTGCAAAGAGACTCACGACTACAAAAAAAAAGGCAAAACAATCACAGAAACACAAGATAATGACAGAGACACAAGGCAACTACAGAGACCCAACATGACCCAAAGAAATATATAAAGACAACAAAGAGATGCAAACCAGCTATGAAGACACACAAGACTCATGACTACAAGAGGGAGCAAAATAATCACAAAGAGACACAAAATGACCACAAAGAAACATAAAACCAGGAAAAAGAGATGCAAAAAGACCATAATGACGCACAAAATGACTATAAAGAGATGCAAAACTGATACATAAAGACTCCCAACTATGAAAAGAGGCAAAACAATCACAGAGAGTCACAAGGCAACCACAGAGACAAAACCTGGCCCCAAAGAAATAAATGAAGACAACAAACAAAGTGATGCAAAACAGCTGCAAAGAGACACAAAGAGACTCATGATTACGATAAGGGGCAAAAACAATCACAGACACACAAAATGACCACAAAGAGACAAAAATTATTTCAGAGATAGAATCAACTGCAGACAAAAAAAAACGACAAAAAAGGGCAAAACCACACACACACAAAAAAATGACAAGACTCATGATCCATTGAAAAGAGTCAATTAGTTTCACTGTTGTGTAGTGAAAAAGAAAAAGTTGAATAACAGGACGTCAGCATGGCTTTCTCTTCCTGGTTGCACAATGATGACAAAATGTGATGAATCAGCCAAACGTCTGCTCACATGATCGTCATCTTTTCATTTACTCTGTTCATTCTCACTTTATATTGTCATTTGAAGGATATGTATTAAAACGTGTTCATGATATGTGGAGATAAAACAAAATGAGAGAAATTACTGAAAAGAAAATTTCACAGAGAATTTTAACACTTCAAATGGTTTTATTTTTTCCTCCCATTTCTCACAGTCGTTTCAGTTAAAGATCTAAGACTTTTTTTTTTCATGTATTCAAATACGCCGCTCCTTTTCCAAGATGATCCATCCACCTGACAGGTGTGGCACATCAACATGCTGATTAAACAGCCTGATTCCTACACAGGTGTGTCCTGGGATGCTCACAATAAAAGGACACTTTTAAATGAGCAGTGTGATCACACAACACAGAGCCACAGATGTCCCACGTTTGGGACAACGTGTGCCATTGGCATGCTGACTGCAGGAATGTCCAGCACAGCTGTTGCCTGTGAACTGAATGTTTAATCCACAACCATGAGCCGTCTCTGTCGTTTCCAACCGGCCTCACAGACCTCATGTAACCACACCAGCTCAGGGCCTCCACAAACAGTGACGTCACTTGCAATGTTGTCTTTGAATTATATAGCTCATATATTTAAATCTCTGACTCACAAACTGCATCACATCATAATGCAACAAATCACAAACACATACTGTAACCAATGGAAACATGTCTGATGTTTACTGAGAAACAAATACTAACAAAAACTAGTGTACATTCAGGCTACTTTGATTACATCTACAAAAACATTAAATGAGATCATTTTGATTCAAAATAAATCAATTTAAAAAGCACTATCGACAGACTTATTCAAAGAAACACTTTCAAAATCAAAGAGCAAATGTGTTAAAGCAAATAACTGAAATGGTAAGAGAGATAGAAAGAGTAATCATTTTTGGCACTCAAGAATTAATTCAAAATCAACCCTCTTCATGCTGCTGATGCACAAACGTGAAGTACAAATTTGATTCCAAATAAATCTAATTAACAAACACTCATTGTCTGCCAGTGCACTAAATGCAATATTAAATGGGACAAATTCGACTACATGCAATTAACAAATAGCTGCCAACAGGCTAATGTAAGAAAAAGTCCAGATAAATCAAATCCACAAATACTAAATCAATAAGAAAATAACTGCCAATAGGTGTATTTAAAGGAACAGTGTTTTAGGAGGATTTAGTGACATCTAGCAGTGACGACTACAGACTGCAACCAGCTGAAACGTCTTCCGGTTAGAATTCCCTCTGTGTTAAAGCTGCCCTGTGGAGTTTTGCCCATTTGCGCCATCTGCCGTGTTTTTCCGAGTACTGCAACAATAACAGTCAGCGTGTGCCGTTCGATGACGTCGGCAATATGAGTGACGCTCCCGCTAACGTTAGCTTTTTGCTTTAGTTGTTTTATTTGCTATGAACAAATATACAGACAGCTCAGCAGCAGAGCGGTGCGCTCTTGCACCGTGGTAGCACATACACAATGAATGCTGCTTTATTCTCATAGCTTCACGGCTCTATTCTTGTAGATTTATGGCTTTGTTCTTGTAGATTTACAGCTCTATTCTTGTAGATTTATGGCTTTGTTCTTGTAGATTTACAGCTCTATTCTTGTAGATTCAAAACTTTATTCTTGTAGATTTATGGCTTTGTTCTTGTAGATTTACAGCTCTATTCTTGTAGATTCAAAACTTTATTCTTGTAGATTTATGGCTTTGTTCTTGTAGATTTACAGCTCTATTCTTGTAGATTTACAGCTCTATTCTTGTAGATTCAAAACTTTATTCTTGTAGATTTATGGCTTTGTTCTTGTAGATTCACAGCTCTATTCTTGTAGATTTATGGCTTTGTTCTTGTAGATTTACAGCTCTATTCTTGTAGATTTACAGCTCTATTCTTGTAGATTCAAAACTTTATTCTTGTAGATTTACAGCTCTATTCTTGTAGATTTACAGCTCTATTCTTGTAGATTTATGGCTTTGTTCTTGTAGATTTACAGCTCTATTCTTGTAGATTCAAAACTTTATTCTTGTAGATTTACAGCTCTATTCTTGTAGATTTAAAACTTTATTCTTGTAGATTTACAGCTCTATTCTTATAGATTTACAGTTTTATTCTTATAGATTTACAGCTCTATTCTTATAGATTTAAAACTTTATTCTTGTAGATTTACAGCTCTATTCTTGTAGATTTAAAACTTTATTCTTGTAGATTTACAGCTCTATTCTTATAGATTTACAGTTTTATTCTTGTAGATTTACAGCTCTATTCTTGTAGATTTACAGTTTTATTCTTATAGATTTATAGCTCTATTCTTATAGATTTAAAACTTTATTCTTGTAGATTTACAGCTCTATTCTTGTAGATTTACAGTTTTATTCTTATAGATTTACAGCTCTATTCTTGTAGATTTAAAACTTTATTCTTGTAGATTTACGGCTCTGTTCTTGTAGATTTACAGTTTTATTCTTATAGATTTACAACTCTATTCTTATAGATTTACAGCTCTATTCTTGTAGATTTACAGCTCTATTCTTGTAGATTTACAGCTTTATTCTTGTAGATTTACGGCTCTATTCTCGTAGATTTACGGGTCTATTCTTGTAGATTTACGGCTCTATTCTCGTAGATTTATTACTTTATTCTCATAGATTTACAACTTTATTTTTAAAATCTAAGTTTTTTTTTCTTGAACATGGTCCTAATCCTCTTTATTGGCCACTGAATTTAACATAAAGTAAGCACAAATTCCGCAGAGCTAACAAAGAGGCGACTGGAAACGTCTTTGCCTCTGTAACTCGCATAGTGCATTTATGTCACTAACTGTTTTCTATCTATGACTTTGTTTTTCAGGGCTGAGGGCAGGGCAGTTTCATTGATCACAGACTGATGTGACTTTACCTGAAGACTGTTCCTCACACATTTGGTAATTTTCCAAAAGTAGTGACCTTTGGCTGACATTGTAGCTCCTTTCTGTAAGTGTCTCATTCATCACCCATTTAGTCTTGTTCAGAGTCACAGATGACTGCAGCCTGCTTAAGCATGCACTGAGTGAGGGGGGATGCATCACTTGAAAGTCACGGGTGCATTAGAGAACAAACATAGTTGGACTCACCATTACTTTGTAAAGTGAAAGCTGCATTCACTTCCCAGTCATCACACTGAAACACATGATTGCTATGACTGGCATCTAAAAACCCTTCAGACTTAAAGTAGCCATCCTTATATTTCATCTGGTAACAGTAGCTAGATATGAGGGAGACGTGGCTGTAATCAATGCAGGGAAACTGCCACATTAACTGAGCCACAGCAGAGACACCACACTGACTTCTGTACAGGAAAACTTCCCTGAAAGCAGAGTGGGACTAACTGAACACATTTTATTAGGACAAGCACTCCATCTCATGGTCAAAGGTAGAATATCAGATTAAGCTTTATGCTATAGTTGAAAGAGTTTTGTCATGTAATGCTACTCTGAAGCTGATACTGTGAGGTACATGTATGTGCCTGTATTGTAGCAGTGAAGTGGATCTGCAGCTGTCTGTCTAATATTGTCCTTAAAGATTAAAGTAAGAGTCAAACAGCCACATGATGTTTAACCCACTGATGTTTAAATGTCTTTATGCCTCTATATGAGGTGATAATTTTGAAATCTATGCATTTACACAGCCCACCAAAATAAATCTGAAAAAGATGTATAAAGTCACAATTTAAAAGCTGTCATTTAAGTAGGTTTTTTTTTTTTTTTTACAGAATCTGTGCATCATAATAATTAATCATAAGTGTAGCTTTCAGGAGGGATGCAGGGTCCACGTCCCCCTCAATATTTAAAATGTGCATTTCGATCAGGAGAGACAGAAGAATGAAGTAAAGATAACATCTGATACGGAATATGAGTGTACAGATTAACAGATGATTTGTGCTGATCAAGATTTAACAGAAGAGGGACATATTTTGTGATCATGGGAAATCTGAGCACCAGCAAGGTGGTGGCTGATGACTCTGAGGCTGCTGAAGTGGATGAGGCTGATGAATCTGTAAAGACTAGGTGGTGATGGGGAGGTGGAGCACCAGAAAGCAAGAAAAAACGATGGCAGAGAAAGAACCATATTTAAATTGAGGAGCGGTAAGATGATAGGCTGACAGAGAGGGTGTGTCGCTGTGCTATTGGTTGATGACTCAGTGGACAGACCCAGATAATGACACCTAGAAATCGTGAGTGCGAGATGAGAGGGTGAGAAAGAAAACTCAGAGCCTGAGCATGAAAAGTATTGTCGTCCTGGCTGGACTTTTGCGAGAGCTTCATTCATTGACCCCCAAAACTCTGCTTCATATGTGTGTATGCTATATTTTATCAAGATCAGTGGTTCCCAACTAGTGGGTCACGGTCCAAAAGTGGGTCACAGACCCAGTCTGGTAGGAACGCAGGTGACTCGCAAATGTGTCAAGTTTGAAAAAACACTCTTTATTTTCATGTACAGTGAATTTCTGGCACAGAGCTTTTATTTTGAAGTGCCATTTCCTGCTGTAGAGGAAACATGGTCAAATGCAAGTGTGACGCTGCATGTATTAAACTGTGGGACCTTGACTTAATGACTGAGGAGAAATCTGGACCCCGTGGCTGGACCAGCTGGGAACCACTGAACCACCTGAAATACACACACGTGCACAAACAGAACGTATACATGCATTAAATGGAGGGATGTCACAGTGAGGGGGCTGCCCATAGACAGGCACCCTGAGCAGGTGGGGGTTCAGTGCCTTGCTTAAGTGCACCTCTGCAGTGCCCAGGAGGCAAAAAAAGCCAACTAAGGACGTTGTCTAAACATTAGCTTTTAATTAGCTACAGCTGGTTAAATTTGGTAGCAACAGATGTCATTTCAGCTGACGTTCAATGGTCGTCAGGTAGAAGTGAGAAGTCTGTTTTTCTCTGTCTGAAATCGTGTTTCTAAATTTAGCTTGACAGAGGTTTAGTTATTTCAGGGTGTAAACCTGTTCCTTTATTAGTTAAACTGTGTGGGGTGTGAAATAGTAAAACCTGACAGGTGTAGCAACAGTAGCTCAGGGGCGCTGGGTTTTAGGATTTCAAATTAAGATCTGTGGGTTTCAACAAAGCCTGTCTGCGCACTTTGTAATGATGTCTCTGAGGACTGAAAGATGTTGGCATGTCCCCCGTTAATTACACGTCTTATTCTGCTGGGCATGTGTTGATGCTGACAGGTCCGACCACCCTGGATCCTGTCTCCAGTGCAACAGGTCTTCCATCAAGCTTCACATTTCGTAGGCAGCCCACAAATGGTGAGCTGGTCTGCTTTGTTGTCCCTGATTGGAGACAAAGAAAAGTAGACACAGAAGAATATGTGTGTGCAAACTTATTTTTTCCTCTTTCGTTATTGATCAGGTTTTGTAGGTTTGACGCAGATTCAAAACAGAACAAATGTGACGGTAAAACAATGATTACCGCCTCACAGTTATACAGTATGCCTCCACCAACCAGTCACATTGCAGTTACAGTTTATAGCTATGTCTGTCCAGACTCATATGTAATGCTGGCAGCTGACTCATATGGATGTTGCTGCAGAGAAACTACAAATTCTGAGATGTGAATGTTTCACACATCTTCAGTCCGGCAGCACAGAAGATCTGAACAATCAGCACAGTTTCAAGGTGGACACCACTGATTAGTGTCTCCAATATAGTATCTGACCAAATTTAAGCTTTTCCCCTCCTTTGTGTTTCCTGTTTCCCCTTCCCAGTGTTTCATGTCTGTTTTCAGTTTGGCTGAATCCAAATGTGCAGACTCTGTGGGCTGTCCAAATTCACAATTCAACAAGTCCACAAGATGCCTCAAGCGGACTTCCAGCAGACTTCCAAAGAGTCCGCTTGGGGTGCAGACTTCACTGATTTAATAACCCACAATTCATTGCAATACAGACGTGATGTTGTGGGTTTTTCAACTGCCGACAAAAAAAATCTTATGAATGTGTAAAATAGATATTAATACTTAGGCCTGCTAAAATGCTACTTGAGTTGTGTAGGCCAAAAATAATATTCAGCCACATCATGATACAGAGATATGTGTATGTAAAGGTTGTAGAGGGACTGAAAATGCATGTTATTGTTGCAGACTGTGCAGTGTAAAAGGCTAAAAAAGAAAGTGGCTGAAAAACAATAAAAGAAGGTCTTTTAGGACACATTCACACTGGCGCTATTTGGTCCGCTTTAAACAAACCCTGGTCCGCCTCCACAGATAGTTCGGTTCATTTGGAGTGGTGTGAACGCTCATTCGAACTCTGGTGCAGACCAAACGAGCAAACGCTGGTCCACTTGAAAACTGGGGGTCTCAGTTCACTTGTAAGTGAACCCTGGTGTGGTTCGCTTACAGTGGGAAGTGCAAACGGACTATCCAGTGAACCAAAGAGAGGAAGTGACGTAGATCGCAGTGCATTTTGGGTAGAAAAAAAACAACAAAGCCAACAGCGCGAACCAGGAGAAACAGAGATTAAAAAAAAGAAAAAGTTGGGAAATGTCTCGTGGTTTGAACACCAAAGTAAAATCAGAAACCCCATGACTGCATAGATTTGGTGTTGCTCCATTGTTTTTGTGGTGACCAAGCTGGCTGAAGGGGATGGATTTCCGTTTTCGGTCCTGGCCAATCGACGAGCCAGGTTTTTATCTTCCTCATTCCTTTTTCTTCCTAGTCAGTGGTTGTTTTAGGCAAAACCGCCCCCAGACGAGCAGCTGTTGTAACTGCGTGACGTTGTCCAGGTGGTTTGGTCCGCTTTAAAAAGTGCAGTGTGAAAGTGAACCGAACCAGATGAAGGTGTGAAATATTTCAGCATTCCCCATCCAATTGAACCGAGTCCCCCGGACTATCCTGGTGTGAATTTGCCCTTAATGTAAGTAAATACCCATATGTACATTTAAATCTTGTTATCTGCAGGAACAGATGAGTTCAGCACTGTTCATCAACTTATATGACATATATAAATATATACGAGGGCTCAGTCTGCAGGTCCAGAGGGTGGACATTTGGATTCAGCCTGTCTCTGTGAGTTTGCTGGGCGTGGCCCTCTGGTCCCCTCCTCCTGCCAGTCCTCCTGAGTACCTACCAGCTAGCCTGAGTGTCAGACTGAAGCTCCCAGAACCTTCAGTCTGACATCGCCTCCATTGAAGGCGATTTACAAGGGGGAGGGAATTTGATTTTTCCCTAACCAATCAGTAGAGATCAACGACTCACCCAGAATCTGACGTCATTAGTATCCATGCCTCAGGGGTGCCGAAAACAAGCAAGCATTGCCCGTTTAAAATGTCTCCGTCATCGTGCACGCCCAGCTGCATCGCCGTTAAATCCAGTTTAGCAGCTTCCTTAATTTGGTCCTCCATTAACGCGAGTAGTGGCGAAATACCTCAATAGCATCGTTAATGTGGTCTGTAGGATCTGTAGCGGTCGCCATTGTTGCTATCCTCACCAGTTACCCACCGGCGCACAGCTTGACATCAGCGTGGTGCTGATTGCTAATCGCTAGACCCGCCCCCACCCCCAGTGTTCATTGGTCCGTCCATCGTTTGGACGAGATAAATCGCAAATTCATTGCAGTATGCCAGACCAGAGATGCAAGCCTACTCAGTTGAGTGGGCGGGGTCTATGGTCTGGAACCAGGCTAGCTACCAGCAGCTGCTGAACCTGCATACCTGAACCTCATCTACAATCAAGCCACTGCAGTATAAAACATCCAGACTCTGACAGATCGTTCAGTCTCCTCTGTGTACAGATGTCAAGGCCGGCGTCTAATTTCATTTTATTTTTTTTTTTAAACTTTTTGAACATAAATTCACATTTCGTTTGTTCTTAAATTAGAAGGGGTGCCATTTGCTATATATGCCCTCAAAAATGCAAACCCATTTCTGTCAGGATTTTCTTTCTTTTCTTTTTTTGCAAAATAGTCAGTGGCAAATGAAAAACTGCAATAAAATGATATTGCTTATTCTACATTTACATGAACTAGAAAAGCCATGAATAAACGAGGATAGGTAGCCACTGCTGTCGCCAGCGTTGAGGCATAAAAAGAAAAAAGCTGATAAAGATATTCTGTGAAATGTCGGATGGATTTACCTCCGATGTAAAGTGTCTCCAGTGTTGTTGAGGTGGATGTGAAGGGAATGTATCTCTGCTCAGACATGGAGTCCACTGCCAGTTCGATAACATCACGTTGTTTGGACACTGGAGGAAATTAGCATGAGAATTTAAAATTTATAGCAACTCACTGATCATCAGTTTTGTGTAACGTTGTCAGCATGAGCCGTACCTGTAACCATGTGAAATTTTCCATCACAGAGGCTCTCAGGAGGAGTTACTGAGACACTGACAGCCTCCTCACCATCATGCACTTCAACACCCACCTGGAAACAAGGTTACAGTCTCTTAACATAATGTTCTAGTCATTGAGTGCAGTTTTTCTTTTGAATTGCTGCCTCCTCAGCTGTTCATTCACCTTGTTCTCCATTAAGAACACATTAAAGCTGGCCTTGTGACTCTGGACATGGAAGAGAAGACCTGTCAGGTACTGAGGCCGCAGCTCGAAAGCCAGCACAAATGGGGAGCCAAATGAGAAGTAATTATCTAGAACAGAAATATCTCATGTGAGACTTGAGGTCAGTGATTGTTGTGACTCATATGTTACAACAGGAAAATACTCCAGTATCCATGGAAGTAGTCAAACCCAAGATGATGTGACCGCCGCCGAGGTATGCCCCCATCTCTGTGAGCCCGTCCATGCAGGGTAAAGTTTTGTGGCTTTCCTCAGGCTCCCCGATAACTACGTTATTCATTCTGAAATCCCGTATGCAACCAATAACACTGTTGGTGGGGATGTTATGTCCCTAAAGGGGAGAACAGGAAGACAGAAGAGATGAGAATCATTATGTACACAAACAGGGGAAAATATGTGACATCATGTGACAGGCGACTGAGGTGTGATACAGACTTTTGTGGTTTTGCTCCTGGGATCACCTCCCAGGTACACGGGGTTGTGCAGGTTTAAAGATGATCCCTCGTTGTTGGGCAGATCTCCATCAGTCACACGGTTCCCATCAACCAGCAGGTGGAAAGTGCTCCTCTCCACACTGAGCTCCACCTGTCACACAGGTGACGTAACACAACACAAGACATTCTCCTAAAGACCTCAGCCAAACAGATTTTAGGTTACTGTCACATGGCCTGTCAAGCCTTGTGCATGAAACTGTTATCAGAGCCTATTCAGCATTTAAAGCAGCTTCAATATTCAGAGCATTAATACACTGTTGAACAGAGATGCACTTTGCTGAACAGAGATGTACTGTACACTTTACTCCAAATGTTAACTATATTTTTATGGGCAGTCCGCACACATGGAGTAGTAGAGCTCCCTGAGTGGAGGAGTGACTGCCAACGCTGGTTCATTTGTTTTGAAATAAAGTATACTCTGTACCTTCCAACTACCATGCTCTACCTTGAGAGCAGTTAAAACTAAACCAAAGTAAACAGTGGGTACGGTAAGATGATGGCTTCTCATTCAGAATGAAATAAATCTGAATGAAATCATTTGGAATTAAAGTCTTTCCAGGTAGTTTACATGGGAAATATTCATTCTGAATGAGGGTTTACACGGGAGATCAGTTTAATCACCTTTATTCGGGTCCACGCAAGGTTTGGGGCAGGGAAGGTTTCTGATTGGATAGGGGGCGGGGCGGATGTTACGTGTCTACATTTACTGGAAGAAAACACTGTAGTCCTTGTTCTGGATAACAAGATGCTTGATGCTGCTGTTCTTAGTGCCTTTTTCTGGCTTGTTTTGCTTATATTCTTGAAGCAGCAGTACGACAACAACCTTGCTCTGCTAATGCTTCGTCTGTTGAGGAGGAGAAGGGAGGCAGAAGGTCGAAGAAGGGAGATAGATGACCGTGCTGTGGCGAATGGAAACCGGTGAGTGCAACGAGTCCGACTGCTCTATCTCAGCCTGTTGCTATGCACGCTATATACGTCATCGCGCCAGAAGGGCAAGGAAACGAGCATGTGCAGAAAGACCGGAATGAACTTAAAGAGGAATGAGTGTATACAAGTGCGAGAAATTCTGTCATTCGGAATTAGAAACTGAATATTCCAGCCCCTTACATCAGAGTGAATTTTCAATCACACTGGCCATTTTCATTCTGAATTAGGTGTTTACAACATCACTTTTAATAGGAATGAACTTTCCGAATGAAAAGGGAATTAAACTGTCCATGTAAACACACTCAGTTGAAATCTGTAGGCTGCCCATATCAAATGCTCAGTCTCAGAAATGTAGTACAATTTAAACCTGGCATGATTGACATCGGATAGAGCACCTGGATATCCCAGGAAATAAATAAAATATGTTAACACCATTATCTCTGTCAGCACTGTTGCTGTTGTGAGCACTCTTTGAGCACCATTAACTGCTAGCCACCAGCTTGCTACAGTACATCCATTTCTAGAGCTGTGTGCATACAATCTCTGAAAACCAAATCAAGAGTATGGGGTGGATTCCCATCATGGCCTCCTACAGTATCTAGCATTATTGTCATAGTCAACGGGGGGTCATCCCTAGTTTCCCAGGTTCTATGTTTCCTGGGTTCTATGTTCCCCACTTAACCCTGCAAAAAAGGTTCAATGTTCCCCACTTACACAAAAAGGGTTCTATGTTTCCCGTTTGGTTGAGTGGGCAACACAGAACCTTTTTTGTGTAAGCGGGGAACATAGAACCCGGGAAACATAGATACGCTCCCGTCAACGGGCATGTCGTTAGCTAACTACATTTTTTCGTGGAGGTGCAGGTAACAATAGAAAAACTCTTGTTCAGAGCTGGAATATCTGCGCTGTGGGAGCCAAACTCATCACTGTCATGTATGTGGCCGCGATGTTTAGATTTTGGATCATTTTGCAGTTTTTGTTTCATGGTAAATAATTTGGAAACACTGAGACCTCAGCTTCAGCTATCTCATGGAGTTTAAGCACTAATGTTGGCTCATCATAGCTTGCTAAAGATGATGTAATCTGCCAGAGACATTTCCAGATATCATACCATATCCACAGTCATCGACTGGAAATTAACAGCTGCCTTTTTTTTTTTTTTTTTTTGCTATTGTGGGCAATCAAAGACCCAAATTGACACCAATCATAACCACATTTTGAGTGATAAATTTGCCACCATCATAATAGCCCCTTTTAAACAGAGATTCCACAATACAGCCGTAAAGAAGATCAGCTATCACGCCACCTTTGCTGTTTCACACTGAACTGAAATACTGAAAGACGTCACTTTAGGTTTGTTACAAGCTCAGTTGCTGGCTTAACAGCTGAACAACAGTGTCCGTCTATTCTATGTTTGTACGTATTATACAGAACATCGAGAACATCGAGAAACATTCACAACATTCCCACCATGAAGAGTGTATGTAAGGAACTACTGTTAACTGCATATGAAAAAAGGAAAGTTGAACAGGTTTGACAACAACAGCATGAGGCTTAGCAAATAGTCAATTACTCTGTGCCAGTTCCCGTCGTTGCTCTGCTGCTTGTGCAGGATGATTCTGTTTTGCCCGAGAGACATCTTGATCTTGCCATTTGCCATGTACAGAGCCAGCAAGGGGACGACTCCTCCCCCTGCCACATGGAGGATAAGCCCTTTGGACGACTTGGTCTTTATGTCAAGGGAGAAGTGAGGCCTGAGACACAAGAGGACACAACAGTGAAGTCCATTATACTGCTAATTTGAGCGAATGATGGCTGAATAAAAAAGGATTAAGGGAGGGACAACAAACCTAAAGGAATACCAAACCCAAACCATAACATTTCTGAACAACTCTGTCATAATATCCTCATCTTCAGGAATGAAAAGGTATTTTACTGTTCATACATTACCACCGTTACCTGTGATTAAGGTCCTGCTGTGGCACCGTGTAACTGAGCCAACTGTGCTCCTCAGTGAGCTGGTATTCACGGTTTGCTCGCCGGTGTTTACACTGACTCCCTGTTGGAACCTGAATCTAACACAGCGCAGATGACCTGGTTCACCATCTAATTAAAAGCAGTAGGCAGATTGTTATGGTGCTGTAGAAATAACGGCTTGTTGCACTCACAGGTTTGTGTTTCTGGGACCTTCTTAATACAGGGTCTTGTAGAAGCTTGGTGTGCGGTGCTTGATGGAGACTGCAGAGGCCAAGCACTGCAACTCCTGTTTGTGGAAATGAGCTCAGATCGGCAGGTATGAAGCTCTGCTCGGGCCTAAATAAACATAAATTGTGTTATTATAAGAGAAAGGGACAAACATCTGTATTAGACGACCCAAGTGCCAGAATAAATGTTGGAATTGTACGTTTCTGCAAACCGTTTCTGTTGTGTGTTGGTCTCAAGCACTGGTCATGACATGACATCCAGCATCCCCACCACCTCTCAATGACAAAGTCAGCTCATATGCATGTAATCAGAACTACAGCACTTTAGAAATGTTGATAATATAGGTATGACATGAACACTCCCTGGCTAATTTATTAGGTACACCTTGCGAGTGCTGGGTTGGACCTCCGTTTTAATTCTTGGTGTCATAGGTTCAACAAGGAGCTGGAAACATTCCTCAGAGATTTTGGTCCATATTGACATGATGACATCACACAGTTGGTGCAGATTTGTCGGCTGCACATCCATGATGAGAATCTCCCGTTCCAGCACATCCCAAAGGTGCTCTATTGGACTGAGATCTGGTGACTGTGGAGGCCATTGGAGTACAGTGACCTCATTGTCATGTTTGAGATGATGTGAGCTTTGTGACATGGTGCGTTATCCTGCTGGAAGTAGCCATCAGAAGATGGGTACACTGTGGTCATAAAGGGATGGACACGCTCAGCAACAATACTCAGGTAGGCTGTGGTGTTTAAACCATGCTCAGTTGGTACTAAGAAAATCTCCCCCACACCATTACACCACCAGCAGCAGCAGCCTGAAGCGTTGATACAAGGCAGGATGGATCCATGCTTCCATCTGAATGTGGTTTTTCCAATCTTCTATTGTCCAGTTTTGGTGAGAAAACCCGTGTGAATTGTAGCCTCAGTTTCCTGTTGTTAGCTGACAGGAGTGGCACCTGGTGTGGTCTTCTGCTGCTGTAGCCCATCTGCTTCAAGGTTGGACAAGGTGTTGTTGCTTCAGAGATGCTCTTCTGCACACCTTGGTTGGAACCAGTGCTTATTTGACTTCCTGTTGCCTTTCTATCATCTTGAACCAGTCTGGCCATTCTCCTCTGACCTCTGGCATCAACAAGGCATTTTGGCTCACTGGATATTTTCTCTTTTTGGGACCATCCTCTGTAAACCCTAGAGATGGTTGTGCTGAAAATCACCTTAAATCCACCAAACTTAAATCACCTTTCTTCCTCATTTTGATGCTCAGTTTGAACTTCAGCAGCTCGTCTTCATCATGTCTACATGACTAAATTCATTGAGTTGCAACCATGTGGCTGGCTGATAAGCTAGTTTCATTAACAAGCAGTTGAACAGGTGTACCTAATAAAGTGGCCAGTGAGTGTATAAATGTCACATATCCATGGTTTCCAGAAACATACAATGCAAACATTTTCCTCTGGCAGCTTGTATTAGAACAGCTGTGATATTAAAAACTGCAAAGAGATTTGTAATGTTTCCAAACCTCCTGATGTAAAGGTTAGCGATGCAGCTTTTGAATTTCCCTCCTTGCGAATTTTGATCCTCCGGCCTCAAACCAGGTGATTGTCCCTGAATCACCTTTACATTATCAATCCTGAGCTCCAACCTGAGAAAATTACGACAGGTTCAACACAAGTTCAGTTTAAATTTTAATTGTGATAAAGCTACAAACATAGGACAGATCTTACCCTGTTGGCCTCCTTATTGCAGACAAGTAGTGCCAGCTTCCATCACTGTACCTGTCATCCGACCTTAAGGTGTAATCATCACTATTAAATACTACATAGCCGTCATCCAGAGACAGCTTAAAGTCGTGGACAGAGGTGGAGCCCTGCAGAAAATCGGAGAATACTGATAGAGTCATTATGATCTTTACCTTTTTTGATTCTCCTGTAAAGCAGGATGCAGTGTTTACCTGAGAGCTGCTTCTGAGAAGAGGACCATCTCTGTCTGTGCTCTTGAAGCCCAGAGAGACTCCGGCCGTCTGTTCACCCCAAAGAGCCGAGGAATCAACAGACAGAGCTGAATATAACGTAGCTGAACGAACACCCTGCACAAACCAGAAACACACAAGTATTAGATTCTCAATGTTCAGTCCTTACTGTATGTGAAACTGAAAGTAAAAAACAAAGGTTACAGTTTTCTTGCTGTTATATTTTAAATATTTAAAACATGTACGTAATTCTTAACACAATGTTTGTATAAAATAATATAAAGTAATATAAAAAAATGTTGAATCTTAAGGTAAATGTTAAATCTAAATCCAAGTATTAAATCTAAATGTTAAATCTAAATAAGAAATATAAATCTAAATGTCAAAATGTTAAATCTCAACATTTTGAGTCATTATTTATGTTATCTTATTTAGATGTTAAATATTGAATCAAAAATAGTGAATCTAATGGTAAATTTATATCCAAATATTAAATATAAATGTTAAATATAAATAAGAAATATAAATCTAAATGTCTAAATGTTAAATCTTAATATTTAGATTCATTATTTAGATCAGATTAGATTATTCAAATGTTGAATCTAAAAATTAAACTAAGGTTAAAGCTATATGTTAAATACTGACTCTAAACCTAAAGGTTAAATGTTGAATCTTAAAATCTAAATCCAATATAGATATAAATGTTAAATCTAAATCTGAATGTTAAATCTCAACATGACATATGAATCTAAATGTTAAATGAGAAACTTAATATTAAATCTCAGTCTAGTAATGAATCTTAAAGCTAAATGTTAAATGTTAAGAATAGTGTTAAATCTATATGGTAAATGTTGAATCTTAAATGTTGAATCTAAATAATAAATCAAAATTTAAATATTCAATCAAAATCTAAATGCTAAATATAAATCAGTTAAAAGTTAAATCTTGATATTAACATTAACATTTAACTTTTATTTTTTACACTGACATGAATTTCCATCTCAAATGTGAGTAAAAAGCTGAATATTCAAAATTAATCAGCTAGAAAAGTGTAACCACATTTTTACAGTCGCGCATGAAGCTTAGAGCAGCCATGAATCCTGCTCATCTCTTTGTGGTACTTTACCAGTAGTGAAACTGGACATCTGTCGCTGACACCAATCGTCCTGATGTACTCAGCGATCTCAGCGTCTACTGTCAGATGATCCACACATCCTCTCAGTGCTGGAGCTGTGACGTTGTGTCTGAGATTCAAAGGTGTAAATAGACAGACAAACAACAAATATACAAATTTTTAAAAAGGCTAATCTGAAGAGCTGAAGCTGTGAATGCTACACATACCTCTGTCTGAGCTGTGCTGGTACACCCCCGATGTAAAAACTCATGTAGTTTGTTTGATTGTGTTCTGTAGAGATCTGCTGTGGTCCACAGTGCACAGTGAACCTGTCTGCAATGGTGATTGCAAAGGGTTTGTCCTGAGACAGGACACATACTGTTAGTTTATAAATGGAACAAAAACATGAATTCAGAAAGCTTACACTGCTCAATAATCAATATGTTGAGTTAATAATTTTAGATGAGCTTACGAATAGAGACACTTTGTCAGCACTCTGAACTCTGAGATCTCGACCTGCTTGCTGTCCTTGAAGCACCAGGAAGCCTCTTTCCACAAACACACAGAAAAAAGACCCCTGTAACAAACAGAACACAAACTCAGTACCATACATTGTTTTTACTCAATGATATTACATTTTCTATTTGCAGAGCATAAAATTATCAGTAAGTGTTACGGCTGGGTGATATGGACAAAAATTCATATCTGGGTATTTACAGGCTGACTCAGTGTTTTCTACAAAATGGGCTACAAGTTCAGTTACAAATCAAAGCCACATTTGTGATGGCAGGCCGTTTAAAAAAACAGACTGTCATCAAAATAAAATGCAAAGAAAGGGATTTTATTCCCCTGTTTGAAAGTATGCAGCTGCACAACAGCTACAGCTCCGAAACACAGTCGGCAGTGGAAGTGCTGTAAAGTTTCGTTGATTCAAAACACTCCTAAAACATTGGCTTAATAGAGACAACTTCAAACCCAATTACACAAATCGGCTTCATTATAACTCGCAGCATTCACAGACAAACACTTGTCTTTATCTGGACACATTTTCTCCACAACATGCTAATGTTTTTAGCACAAGCCTATGGCATTTTTCATTGTATAAATTAGCCTAGCAGCTAGCAGACTTTTCCTCCACTCATATAAAGCCAGGGACAACAGCAACATTTAACAAAGGTAACATTACAAAATTCAGCTCCATTACAACTCACAAGGCTCACTGACAAAACAACTGTCATACTAAACATGTTTTCCAAACAAATACAACATGCTAACGTTATTAGCACAAGCCTATGGTATTTTACATTGTATAAAGTAGCCTAGCAACCAGCGGCGATTTCCTCTACCTATATGAAGCCAGGATAAATGACACACAGGACATAAATTGCTATTTTGTGGGGCTTTAGGCTATTGTCTTCACAATTTATTGTTTCTTATCTGTGAAATTAAAGTAAATAAAAGTTTCCACTGAGGTAAAAGGTTTGAGCTTACAAAAATAGACAGGAGGTCTTTATCGCCACGACGTGCAGCTACATTTCTAGGGAGGTGCACGTCAGGCTACAGCTCTAAAAATTGTTGCTGGAGAACTTGTGAGTGAGTGAGTGAGTGAGGCAGAGCTGTGCGGAGAGGGTGAGAGAGGAGAGATGCACACTGGTACGTGTTATGTAACGCAACTTGACCCTATATCGATATAAACTGTGTTGTCTAAATTTATATCTTGCTTGAAAATATATTGATATACCGTACATAGTCGTTTTATCGCCCAGCCCTAGTAAGTGTTTGACTGGTGCTTCTGCAAATCAGTTCAACTCAGGCAGAAACATCTTACTTCATTTCCGATGAAGAACAGCATGGCGTTTGTCTCTCGGCTGTTAGTGTGAAATCTGAACAGTCTTCTCTTAATCTTGTGTGGCTCCCTTATAATCGCCATGCGGTAACCTGTTCCATCGTAATAATCCGACACCTCTGAGAGGGGAATCCTGAACAAATAAAGACAGGTTTCATCCTTATTTTACCTTTTCTAGTCTTTGTAACAACACATCTCTGTGTAATGCAGCGTAGCTTTAGCGTTTCCAAACTTAAATAATGCTTACTTGATGGGAGGCTGCTTTGCATCCATATTGACGGCACGCTTGTAGTTAAACAGACTCACAGGGTTGTCGTTTATGTAGGAGAGCTTCATTGCTCCTCTGTACTGTGGGTAACGCAGCTGCACTGGAGGCTACAAAAGTCAGAGGAAGAGAGTCTGAAGACATTAACATGTCATGACTGGATGAATTCACCAAGTAGATTTTCATGAGACTAGACATAAGACCATCTATTGGATCTTTGACTTTGATGTATTGGATCAGTGTCATTTTTATATGGAAACCCATTTCAGCCAAGAAAAGAAAAAAGTTTGACATGATAAAAAGACAGTAAAGATAAAAAATAATACTAATGGTATGTAACAATTACCATTATTACCACTTACTTGAGCACTCCGAAGTCGTCGAAATCCGACACTTGGGCAGTGACTTGCGGCATCAGAAACCAACAAAAAAAGGCAACCTTTATCATCGACATGATACACGGACTGTTGCCATTATAGTTTAACGGCACCCGGCGACGTCGTGGGAAAACACGGTGGTACAAGGACGAAAGTGAAGGCAGTGAAAGTCTGAGTAGGGCGAGCAGGAGGGGAGGTGGATGGGTCCAACAAAGACCGACTTTCACCTGAGAGAGTGGTGCTCACGTGCCGTAAGATTCTAAAGCTAAACCCTGTTCTTTTTCCTAGACCTAACCATGAACTTTTGTTGCCTAAACCTAACCATGTGTGTTTGGTGTACCCCTCGGGGATTAATAAAGTATATAGCCGTTGCAATGCTGTTGCAGCTAGTTATTGGCACAGTGGGCACTTTTTACCTGCCATACATACAATCCTCTCAGCTCAGCTCCTTGCCAGATTTATCGTCGCCCACATGCAAGACTTTCCAGCACTTCTTACTTGCCTGATCTCCCATGGCCAACCCTGCCTGCCTCTGACCCGCCTGCATCATCTGTTTCCCCTGAACCCAGAGACTGTGCGTGGACTCTGAGCCTGAAGATCAAACTGTTACCTGTATTTCTTGATCTGCACAAGTGCCTTCTTTGCCTGTGTTTCATTAAAGGTCACTACCAACTGTCACAGACGTCTGGAGTGCTGCATTTGGATTCAAATCACACACGTTACAGGTAGTTTGAGATGGTAAGTCAAAATATTGTCTCTTGTCAAAATTATTGGTTAAAAATAAAAACTACTCACAGTCAAAATGTGGCCTTACCATCTCATAGTCTTGAAATAGTAAGTCAACATTTTGACAAACCATTAGTATTTTTTTATTCTTCGTCATGCCAAACTCATCTTGTTTTTTGTTTTTTTTCTTTTGTTGATGGAAGTGGGCTTTCATAGCCTAAAGAAACTCCAGTGTAAAAAAAAATGAAATACACTGTGGCATAATAAAATGACAGCAGGGACTCATTACCATAAAGTTTTTAGGATAACCGCCCACGTAGAACACAATGCTGTCTGGATCCAGTTCAAGGACACCGGTCATTGTGTTTGGATGGTTACGTTTAGGTAAGCGGTGGATCGGATTCTGTGATGTGAAGTTCCCTGTGACGTTCACTTCAGCATCTTGGTAAACTCTGCAGGAAATATTGACTTAGAAATAATCTGCTAATTACACTTGCTATGAACGTTTAGCTAGTAAATCCATGTTTTGCTTTCTAAACTTCCGTCGTGTGCATGAAGTACCTGTGGAAGATAACCCTGTCAAAGTCCGAGGAGTTCACATTAGTGGTTGTTGTTATTGGGCTGGTAACAATCTCATGGACGACTCCACCCAACTTGTAGACACAAGTCAACACGTTGCTGCTGATAGCCATCCCGATGTAGTCTCCGGAAGCCTGAACATGAAACAAATACATGACAAATAAAATGAGAAACAAATTTGCTCTGTCACTTAAAATGACTTCCTGCTAATCTGACGTACATCAGCTGTATTGCGACACTTGACAGAAGCATCTCTGTGCACATACTCACATCTTTGTTACCCAGGTAGAAAACAAACATGTTGGCATCTCTGTGTTTGTTCTGCCGTCTCTTCCGTCTGTAGTTAGCCTTGGAGGGATTGTTTTGATGGCGATTGAGAAGCAGATCAACGGCTGTAAATGCTTTTATGTCGTCAAGGTTTCTCGGAGGACGAAGCTCAACGTGACCTTTTCCGTTGAAGGTGGTGGCAACTGAGAGCTGTGAGCAGATCAGGGAAATGGCAAACAGTTGCTTATTTACATCTAAGTCATGCTTGTGTCCATCTGATGAATAAAAGTCAAATATTCTCTCTGTTTTAGCTTTGTTTTTGGTCTCCACCAACTCCAGAGAATAAATCTGGCTCATTAGCAGCTAAATGCAGCAATACGTTCACCTGTTAGCGGCTAACTTTGCCATTTGTTGCTTCGCAGATGGCATCCAGTAGGTTTTTAGGGTGTTTTTGGTGAAAATAGCTGCCTGCTGCAAGACCATGGTCTCTCTCCAGAGTCGTCGAAAACCGGCACTTGGGCAGTGACTTGTGGTGTCAGAAATGTGTCCTTTAATGTCAGCATGATATGCAGCTAGTTGCCGCTTTTGTATGGTGGCTTCAGGGGGAAACGCAGAGGGACAAGGAGTGGTGGTGGATGGGTCCAACAAATATCGACTTTCACCTGAGACAGCGGTGTTTGTGTCGCGTAAGATTGTAAAGCCAGACCCTGTTCTTTTTCCTAAACCTAACCATATTTTTGTTATCTAAACCCAACCATGTGTGTTTGTTGTTGAAGGGAAAAAAACGGCAATTTGCGGTGTTGTACCGACGTAGTGCCTTTATGAGACTGTATGTAAATGTTAAATTTCCTGTGAAAATGGAAGTATATCTTGAAAGAAGAGAACTTGACACAGTATCCCAGAACATCAACACCCAACACACCCAGGGTACCTTACACGTCGTATGTAAGTCCATGACCAAACGTCAATATGTGATGAGGTCGGAGTGAGGATGTGTTGTCTGCAACTGAAAACGATGTCATGATGACAGTGAGCCCAAACTAAAACAGTAAATTTTGCATTTTGTAAACCCAATACAATGAGCTGAAAGATGCTTTAAAACAAAGTCAGGTGATCCTTTGCAGATTTAATCACCATGAGCAACACCTTTCACATTACACACCATCATTCGATCCATTGTTCATATATAAATGCCATTTATAGCAGATTTAAATCAAGCAGGTGAGAAACGACGAGTTAAGAAACTACTTTACCCTGTCAACAAAGTTTCTTGTCTCCTCTATCACGTCCTTGATTCTCCTGATGCTTTCTGTCATGTTGGCACCGGGAGACGCCTTCTCACTGACAGCCTCAACTTGTGTGATTTTGTCTTCCAACACAGGGAGGGCTGCGCTCAAGTTCTTCACTGAATAGACACAGGAAACAAAATCTAACATACAGTATATTCCAGCTGCAAGATCACAATGAATTTGAAAAGTCTTGAAACAGCGGAAAAGTAAAATACTTTTAGAAGTTGATTTCTGCCATTAAACACTCACACGCTTGCTCTGCTTCAGCCAACGTATCATCTATATTCACACTGACATTAGTCAAAGATATTCTCTCCACATCCTGGCTGAGGTTCCTCACTCTCTCTGTTATATCATTGACGGTGGAGTTGGAGGCAGAGGCAGCTGTTTTTGCAGACTTTATCAGGACGTCTGTGTCATCTGAAATCAAAAGACAGCTATGATCTACTGTGACGCAGACATGGAATATCATCTCTTACTGTCAAGACATCCACCAACCTCTTTTGATCTTGTTGAGGTTGTCAGTGACGGTTGAGATGTCCGTTCTCAGAGATTCTCCTTTTTCCTTTTGCGTATTCACACAGTCTTTGAGGGTGTTCACTGTATGTGACAGCGCTGGTCGAAAGAAATTGAAAAGTCTTTTACTTTTCAGAACGGTTTCAGAACTTACTTCCTTTTTTCAACTTTAAATTATGTCCCCAAAGGAAAAAATTGTCAACGTCTGCTTTATCAAATACGATAAAGTTTTCAGTAGGTTCATCTCACTGCAGCCATTTTTTTGCAGCCGCAAAATGTTTGTTGTGTTATGTAGTGTGAAGTTGAATTTGTATTTGTCATATTAATAACTTACATAATGAAAAAAATTGATTCTTGGAACTGTGTGACGATACTATACTGCCACACAAAAGTATCCTGACACTATGCTGTGTCAATATTTTCCCCCACCCCTACTGTTTACGCACTTTCAAGTTTATGCTGAGTCTCGTTGGCTTCTGTCTGTAAATGAGTTGAATTATCTTTGAGTCCTTCGGCCCTGTTGACGAGGCCTCCCTCCTTCACATCCTAATGGACAGAAACAGAATCATATCAGTCTTTTATTCTCATTACCATTGCTAAACATTGAGGTTACATTACTAACAGCACCTGAGTAGGGCTGGGTATCGGTACTTGAAATAACCCAGTACCAAGTGGTATTTTAACTTCTCCAGTCAAATGATAAATGCAGTTGATCCTTTTCGTACCCTGATCTGGAAAACAGTGACTACTTGGATGGTTTTGCTCGCAGCCAATCAGCACAAGCATTATTCTAAATGGCACCTGAGGTTAGCCCTCTACTGCAGCAGCTACAATCCATTTAAGCCCCGTTTCCACCAAGCAGTACGGGTGTGCATGGTACCAATAGAACTGTTCTATAACACCTCTGTTGGGGTACCTTGCACACAGATCTGGTACTAAAAGACAGAGCTGTGAACACTGCAGTCTGATTGGTCAGTAGATCATCTTCAAGCGTTTATATTAATTTCGACCGGGTTGCGTGAACTGGTTCCAAAGGTACCATACCGAAAGTGTTTGGTGGAAACGGGGCTTTAGTCTGTGGTGTATTGAAGTTGTATGGATCAGAAGTTCAGCGTGCCAAGATGCCGCCAAAATGTTCAAAAGAATGGTATAGTGCACACCTGTGGCATCTGGTGGCATTTTACGCAACCAAGTGCTTCCACTCATGTGATGGGTATCAAATAAAGTTGGAAAAAAAAGTATCAAATGAAGTAATATTGATATCTTAAAGGGTACTGGTTTCGGTACTGGTATCTTAATTTTTTAAACGATACTCAGCCCTACACCTGAGTTACCTTTGAGGCCTGATCAACAGCCTCTCTGGAC
Organism: Epinephelus fuscoguttatus; assembly: GCF_011397635.1. NCBI lineage: Eukaryota > Metazoa > Chordata > Actinopteri > Perciformes > Serranidae > Epinephelus > Epinephelus fuscoguttatus. Next base: position 41,450,251 of record NC_064761.1, read on the forward strand.
TGATTTGCTGCCATCTCTGCCTCTTCTAAGGCCTTTATGATGTTATTATAGACTCCTACACCCAGCACACTGTGCAGGTCAGTACCGTTGGTAGAGTTATGAAGCATCCTGCAAAAACATAAAGTCAACATAAACACTACAGTTTTATCTATCCACTTTCTTTAGCTCCTCTGTTTCACACTCACTGCTGAAATTCTGCTGCTTCTCTGTTGAGCTTCTCTGCATGCTCCTCAGCTTTGTTAACGATATCCACCTTTGTCTTAATCTGGGCGATGTTGTTTAACTTCTTTAAGAGTTCCAGCTTGGCACCGTCTAACTGAGCTGCGTGATTCTCAAATTCCTGCAGTGTAAAGACAATAAACTCAGTTTGAACACTCAAAATCTTGCCTCCTGTAATCATGGCAGTAAAAGATGTCTGCTTACGCTCTTAATTTCCTCAAGCATTAAAAAGACGTCGGTGGTGTTCTTTAGCAGGTCTCTAGTCATTCCAGTCACAGGAAGGAGCGCACTTTGTTCCCCCTCCAGCTGAGACTGAAGATGCTGGCAAACGTTGAACAAAGAGAGATGAAAACATCAGTGTGATGCTACAAAGAGAGAGAACTGTATGATCCGACATTATATGCCAGCTATGTTTCATGTCACCTCCAGATGCTGTAGGGTAGCACCACTCTTCAGGTTGAGGCTCTGTGTCCTGTTGACTCTGTCCTTCGTGTCTGACAGCAGCACAGCCACTTCCCTCAGAGCAGAGTCTGAGGCCATCAGTGACTCTGCAGTCTGATTTAACACAGCCTGGTTGGTTTCCACAGGATCTGTCATGTTCCTGATTATGTCCAGCACTGAGGAGGACACACAGACTTTGGATTTTACAAGTTGAGACAATCTACACTGTTGCACTGATGGTAATTTGCAAGATTGTAGATCATGATTATTGAACACTGACTAAAAAAACGTCTGTTTCTCAACAACCAGAGCTGCATATTTATATTAACCTACAATAACATTTTATCTTTGTTGACCTTTTATTCACTGGTTTAATTGTTCATGTCTTTTGTTCATTCAAACGTGAAACAACCCAATCGCCAGAGCAAATGTTGGCACTGAACCTTTTTGCAAACCAGGTGTATGTCATTTGTATGTTTCATATGTAGCAGATTATGTTGAAACTAACATGTGATTACAAACACGGCTGGAAATGTCCTGAACTCTCAATAAAATATCCACTTTCGAAACTCGGTCTGATTCTGAAGTAGCTGAATACCGGCGCTTGGGTAGCGACTTCTGCATCAGACACTGATGAAAAAAGCCATCCTTTCACTTTGGCATGAAAGGCTGCTGAGCGCTGTTGGTCAGTAGCACCGCCTGACAGTGTCAGAGAGAAACGCAGCTGGACAACAACGTAAGGGGCAAAAAGTCCAAGTAGGGCAGGGTGTTGGATGGGTCCAACGATGACTGACTTTTACCCTAGAGGCCAGTGTTCACTTTCCGTATGAATGTAGAGCCATACCCTGTTATTATTTTGTAAACCTAACCACCTGCTTCCGTTGCCTTAAAGGGATAGTGCACCCAAAAATGAAAATTCAGCCATTATCTACTCACCCATATGCCGATGGAGGCCCTGGTGAAGTTTTAGAGTCCTCACATCCCATGCGGAGATCGGTGGGGGGAGCGGCTAGCACACCTAATGGCAGACGGCGCCCCAGACTAACGTCCAAGAACACAAAATTGAATCCACAAAGTATCTCCATACTGCTCGTCCGTAGTGTTCCAAGTGTGCTGAAGCCCCGACATAAAAAGTTGTTTGGAAAAATGTCATATGAACTCTGTTTTTAGCCTCACTGTAGCCTGTAGCTCTGACTGCTTCTCTGTGCTCCGCGCTCATGTGTGTGTGAGACCAGTGAAAGCATGAGCTTTGCTCACCCGTGTTTACATCACAGGACACGTGCACCACAGGGAGACAACAGCAACCACAGTAGCTAAAAGATAATTTGCACTACGGTCTTTTAGCAAAGGACAGCCCAACATGTCTGAAGACGTTGAAATTGAGGAGGAACAGCATTTCTTTGTTGAGCCGTATTTGTTTGAGCCCGAGTATACGGACGGAACTCAGGCTACTGGACGAAGCAGCCGCCGCAGCTCATGAGCCTCAGCCACCCGCGGAATACCAGAGTCAAGCACTGGAAACCTGGTGGTGTAGTTGTTTCAAATGCAAAGCAGTGCCAATGGATGCTGCTCAGACTGGGAATTGGCGATGCCTGCACTTGAGAATCTGGACATCAGTACTGACGAGACTGCTGCTTTTCAGAGATCACCGATCATCCTGAGCACGCACACGTGAATGCGGAGCACAGAGCAGTCAGAGCTACAGGCTACAGTGAGGCTAAAAACAGAGTTCATATGATGTTTTTCGAAACAACTTTTTATGTCGGGGCTGAAGCACACTTGGATCACTACGGACGAGCAGTATGGAGATATTTTGTGGATTCAATTTTGTGTTCTTGGACGTTAGTCTGGGGCGTCGTCTGCCATTAGGTGCGCTAGCCGCTCCCCCCACCGATCTCCGCAAGGGATGTGAGGACTCTAAAACTTCACCAGGGCCTCCATCGGCATATGGGTGAGTAGATAATGGCTGAATTTTCATTTTTGGGTGCACTATCCCTTTAACCTAACCACGTGCATGTGTTGACTAACCGTAACCACGGTGCATGTGTTGTTGAAGGGAAAAAATATCAAATTCCGATGCTGTACCATCGTAGTTCATTTATTTTGAAAGGGAACTGCACATTTCCTCTCAAAACCGAAGTGTATTTTGAAAAAACAGAATGCGTGTAAAAGGCTGAAGTTGACATGACATCAACTACAGATGCACCCAGACAACAGATGCACCCAGGCTACCTTACACATCATATGTCGACATGGAAAGTCGATGACCAAGCAGCCCATTGTGACGTAGTTGTTGGTTTTTATGGCTACAAACACAACTGAAAATGTCCCAAACTCTGGTTAAAAAACATCCATTTTTGTCGTTAGAAACATGGCTGAAAATGTAACATATTGGTGTTTTGCAGAATCTTACAATGCCAGCATTTCAACATTTGCAGAGATAGTTGGGGTTAAGCACTGACCTTGGTTGATTAGGCTCAGGATGGCACCTGAACAAATCCAGTTTCTGGTACGGATTGGTGGCAGTACCTCTAAAGATCAGTCCAGGCTAGCTGTTTCCCCCTGCATCGAGGCTTTATGCTAAGTTGTACCATCATATTTAGGGTACGGATATAAGAGCACTATCACTCGTCCTTTCTAGGTCTTGAAAAAAGTAAATACTCCCAAAATGATGGGGAGTACTAAATCAAGATTTTAGAGTCCAAGTTTTTTCTTTTAAAATGAGTTATTTTTCTGCGAGTGCCGCTGAGAGGGTTATGAATCTTCTTGAAGAGAAGTGTTTGTTGTGGTGGTTGCAGCTTTAAAAGTGGGAGAGTTGTGAATCGTTGTAAGTGGCTGCCCTAGATGTGCCTTCTGCTTCACATCATTGTGAAGTGAGTGTGATTTGCATCATCATGGTGAGGAGCCAAACAACAGGTGCACCATTTCACTCATGAGCTCAGCATAACCTCTACGCCAGAAAACAACCAATGAATACATTTCAAGGAAAATCTCACAGTGGTGTGCATCCTCCTGCTCTCTGCCAGCCCGGCCTCTCTGAGCAGCGCAGCCTCGCTCTCTCATCTCCTGCACGATGCGCTGAGCCTCCTCCATCATCCTGGCTCTGTCACTTTGAGACTGAGTAGCCGACTCTCCAGGTTTCACCTCAGTTTGCTGCTTTATCAAATCTGACACATCACAATAACAGAGACACTGCTCTTAATGACACACCTGAGGCCAATTCAGTTTCCTTTCTAGTCCTACAAAGTCACAGACCACTCTCAGGCTTGGCCCAGTCTGACTTCAGCCAGCCCACAGAGCAGTGGGTAATGTCACAGCAGTGTAAACACATCAATCATACTAATGTTAACTGATGTACCTTGTATTGCTTTGAGGAGAGTTTCAGCTTCAGAGAGAAGATCCTCCGCCTTTAACTTTGTTTCACTGGCATTCTGCAAGACTTCCTCCAGATCTGATACAGCTTCAAGTGTCTGGATATGTGATAGAAATGTCAAAATTGTGTCAACATGTGCTTTTAGATGAATTTATGTACATTAATGCAGCATTCTGTGGATGAAATGTGCTGTACTGAAAATGCAGTTATTCTGGTGGAGTTTTAGTTTTTAATTAACTGTTGGAAATTCACTCCAGGTACCTCGTCAGTCAGTTGACTCAAGTCATCTCTGACAGCATCCACATCTGCTTCCAGCTGTTCAACCTTTGGATCCAGGTGTCTCATGGCGGTGCTGTACCTCCAAACCCGAATCTGCAAAACACGGGAGGTGGGAAGTTTTTTCTTTTGGCAAATGCTTTGGCACGCACTTAAGAGACTTTTTTAAAGAGACAGTTCACCCTAAAATTAAAAATACATATTTTTCCTCCAACCTGTAGTGCTATTGATCAGTCTAGATTGTTTTTGGGTGAGTTGCCAAGTGTTGGAGATATCACCAGTAGAGATTTCTGACTTCTTTAAAATAACGTAGATGGCACTTTGTCTCTTTTCAGAAATCATGACTCAAGATAATCCACAGACCTTGAGCAGTTTCATGTCGGAACAATTTTCTGTCTACCGAACGACACCTGCCAACTATCACTGCGCTGAAGGAAGCGTGCATCTATCGTCAAGAGTCTTGCGTCTGTGACGTGAGATGTAAACATTAACAGCGTCCTCCTCAGCTGAGCTGTAGCGTAGTTAGCTCAGTGGTGCTAGGTGAGCCGGCAGTAGATGCACACTTGGTATTGGGATAGTTCATAACCACACACACACCGCAAAACCTCATCAACTCTACCTTGGTTTCAGAAATGTTAGCCTGCAGGTCGTTCAGCCTGAAGATGGAACCAGCGCCATCAGAGACGTTCTGCAGCTGCTGCTTCTGCTGAGCCAGGACATCATCCATCCTTTCCAAGTCGAGCAGTAAGGACACAGTACAGCTGTCACATTCTGTCAGTAAATACAAAGAGAGGATGAATCAGAGTAATACAGTCGAATTGTTTATGTAACATGATTGTGAGATGAATCTTGAGCACAAACTCACCATGGCAGTGAGCACCACAGCTGCTGTTTCCAGATGTGATGCACTCTATTAAAAGGAAAGGATATTAAAAAACAAATCTCATCACATCAAGGCCAGTTTACCAGTCATGAGCAGCACTACTCAGCCTGCGAAAATGGTTGTATAATGGCCGAGGAAATAACTCCTCAGTTCAAGCTTTGAGGCTACAAATTTATACCAGAAGGCCTCTGTTACAAACTGTAGCGTGGAGTTACCCTGCATTCACGTTGTGTCGGAATAATCACAAAAATGAGTTCCCAACAGGGAAAATTCACATTAACGCCTCCTCGAGTCGGAACATCTCGGAAAGTTAGTGAAAATTTTGGTACGTGAGTTGGCAAGTTGACTTTCTATATCCAGAAACATGGCGGCAAAAATAAACACTTTGTAGATAGTAACAAACATTTTATCAATCTACATATTGCATGTTCATTTTTTAGGTTAAATGGATCTCTTCCTAGGAAGTTTGAGCGATCTGCATGAAACTGGGTGAACATAATCTAGGGACCAATATCTAAAGTTCCCTCTTGGCAAAAGTTGGAAAACTTACTAAAACTGAGCTTCTATAAGGCAATGAATATTGCGGAGGGCGTGGCTCATCACATAAAGGTGTATAACATCTCAAGGGTTTCACCCATCACCACGCAACTTTGTAGGCATATGACCACACATAATCTGAGGGGACCCCTCCATTATTGACCCCATCAAACAAAATGGGGGCGCTAGAGAGCTCATTTCTTATCTAGGCCTAACCGCCATATGGATTTTTACTAAACTTGGTAGATATGTAGAACAGGATGCCTCAAGGTGACTGGAGAAGTTTAACTCTAATTGGCAACTGGGTGGCGCTATAACAACAGAAAAATGCTTCAAAATGGCTAAAATGCGACCGATCGCTGTGGCTCCCCCTGTGGACCAATGTTGGTGTTGTTTCTAATGTTTGGTATGACTAAGTCATGGTATGGTATGCTGTACATAATCACGGAAACTGTCAGTGTGTCATTCTGTCAGTCAGTCATTCTGTCTGTCCCACGTTTTTCTACTCACTGACGTGGTCAATCTATGTGAAACTGCACATAGGCATTGAGGACTGGCATAGGTAGAAGGTGACAAAGCTACCAATGGGTAAGGACTAGTCTTAATGGTGTTTTGGCGCTTGACCATACTGGGGACCAAAAGTTAGGATATCTCAGCCTCTGAAACTTTGATTTTGACCATTCTTTTTAAAATCTGTCTCGTATGACTCCTCCGACTTTATGGAGGTCCAATATTAAATCGTCTGTCCCTTCAAAATAAAGTAATAAATTGTACTGATCGACCTTCGGTTAAGGATAATCACACATACTCGGAAAACTGACTGTTAACTTTGTGTTTAACTGAAAGACATTTCAATCTAACCTTTATTTGTCTGTATTTGTATGAAATATATATTTACCTCCAGTCAGAGAATCACAAATGTTTGAGCTGTCCTTGCAATTGCAGGGCTTGCAGCTGCCTCCATACACCACTGGGTTACCATAGTAACCAAATGCACATCTTAAAGAGAAGGAAAATAGGAGGGTAAACTGTAATTTTTTTATTGTCAATCCTACATGCGACTATAATTAATGTGCCTTGCATCGAGCAGTGGACAGTGGGGATTAGGGTGCAACATTTGGTTATGTGTCACTTCCTCAGCAGCAGACAAACCTCTCACATCTGGCTCCACTGTAACCACGTTTACACAAGCACTCAACCACTCCTGAGCCAATGTCCAGGCAGGCCAGAGCGAAACTGCAGAGACACATAATAAGGTCTTCACACTGATGCAGAGCAGAAATCAGGTGAACTTGGCTGAGCTAGGTAATAAAAAAAGAGACCGACTTGTTCCATGTAAAGGGGCACGGACAGGCACGGCAGGTCCTCTCAGCTGCGTTTCCATAGTAACCCCCTTTACACCGTTCACAGCGGTCCCCGGTGGAGTCAAACTGACAGTTCTGGAGGTGAGTTAGATCAAACACAACATGAGCAACATGTTTTCTGTTTGGGTTGGCCCACAAATGCCACAGCCTTTAAAGGTCCAGTGTTAGCGGGATTTAGTGGCATGTAGAGGTGACGAGTGCAGACTGCAGCTGAAACTTCTCCTGCTTTTAATTCCTCATTTGTTCATTGCTCTGGAGGATTTTACGTGGAACCAAATGGTCTATAGAGGTTTCCTTCTCCTCAAAATAAACAGAACAGGTGATTTAAACCCAAAAAACCCAGAATAAAGCAGTTTGACGTTTAGAGAAATCTGTGGTTTCATTGTGGAAGGGACTATGAACCACAGTGGCCAACGTGAAAGCACAAATGGCCCTATCCAGAACCAGTGTTTGATTTGTCCATCCTGGGTTACTGTAGAAAAACATGGCGGTGCAACACTGATTAATCAGTGATCTCTGTAGATGTGGACCCGCTCCCTATGTAGATAAAAATGGCTCATTGTAAGGTAACAACAACACAATGGTTCTTACTTTCAGTCATGTTTAATCTGCTTCCTGTTTTATTTTGTAGATTCTCTCCTCATGTGTCGTGTCTGGTTTTACTTCCTCTCTTTATATGTTTTCCCGCCTGTTTTCTGTCACACCTGTCTCGTTAGTCCTTCCCTGTTCCCAGAGTCTCCCTTCACACCTGTTCTGTGTTAGTCTTGTTTGCTCCACCCTAGTGTTCCCACCACAGCCTGGTTGTTAGCCAATCCCCATTTCCTTCCTTCTGCCTGTGTCCTCCTGTTCCAGCTGTGTCTCATTCTTGTGATTAGTTTTCTGTGTATATATATATACCTGTATGTTTCCCTGTGTTCCTTGTCAGCTTGTCTGTGTTCATGCCTTGTGCTCATTGCTGTGTTCTTGCTCTGTTTCCTGCCTGCTCTTGTGTTTGGATTTTTTATACCTATTTTCATCGTATTATCCCGGTTGGTTTTCAGTTTAGTTTTGGTACTGCTGTCATTTGGACTTTCAGTTACCTGCCTGTTCTAGATGTTTCTCATCAGCTTTATTTTAGCTCACTTTTTGTATTGTACTGTATTTCTTGATCCTTGCTGAACAACAGTTTTGTGCGAAAGGAATTAAAGGGATAGTGCACCCAAAAATGAAACTTCAGCCATTATCTACTCACCCATATGCCGAGGGAGGCTCAGGTGAAGTTTTAGAGTCCTCACATCACTTGCAGAGATCCAAGGGGAGAGGAGGTAGCAACACAACTCCACCTAATGGAGGCTGACGGCGCCCCAGATTCAAACGTCCAAAAACACATAATTGAAACCACAAAATATCTCCATACTGCTCGTCCGTAGTGATCCAAGTGTCCTGAAGCCTCAACATAAAAAGTTGTTTGGAAAAACGTTATTTGAACTCTGTTTTTAGCCTCATTGTAGCCTGTAGCTCTGACTGCCTCTCTGGACACTGCGCTCATGTGTGTGCGCTTGCGCGAGACCGTGAGACGTGGGCATCATGTGTGTTCACGTGCTTTCGCTGGTCTCGGGGCTTCAGGACACTTGGATCACTACGGATGAGCAGTATGGAGATATTTTGTGGTTTCAATTATGTGTTTTTGGACGTTTGAATCTGGGGCGCCGTCAGCCTCCATTAGGTGGAATTGTGTTGCTACCTCCTCTCCCCTTGGATCTCTGCAAGTGATGTGGCATATGGGTGAGTAGATAATGGCTGAATTTTCTTTTTTTGGGTGCACTATCCCTTTAAAGGCCTGTCCTAAATATAGGCTTGTCGATTTCACTGATTTAAGCAATCATATCCCGGGCTATTAATTGAAGTTTTACAGTTTATATATATATATTATGGGTCCTCGATAAATCATGGGAAAGTTTTTAAATTTGGTCCATGAAAATGAGGAGGAATCCTGAGTTAAGAAAACACACTTATTACATTATATTCCGTTTCTGCCGATATATCTCCCTAAATCCTTCACACTGGACCTTTAAGTGTGCTGTAAATCAACAATTGTGCCATTGTATGTGTGCACGTGTGTGAGCACCGACCACACAGTTCCCTGTTCGCTCATCACACTCATTGGAGAGTCCATTGCAGCTACATGGCACACACTGACCCCGGTATGGTCCAACCCGCTCTCTGTAGAAGCCGGAGCTGCACCTCTGCACAGACACAGAGAGCTGAACAGTCGACTGTGGGACAATTAACACAAGCAAACACTCCAACCCCACTGACCTGCTCAGGAGAAACCTTTTATCACTAAGTAATCACGCTGCAAAGTGATTAACGGCAAGAACATGTGGATTTAATCATATTAAATACATACAATATCAGATGCATTTGTCACAAAGGAAATTAATAGTCTCCAGTGAGTTGTAAATCAGGGTGTGACGTGGAGGCAGAAGGAAATTCACATGGTGATATACACACTAAAGAGAGAGTTTGCATTAGAAATGGATGCCATAAAGAGTTTTTTTGTTCTAGAGGCATAATAAAATGCACATCTAATAGTGATAGTAGCTTTATCAACCCACATCAGCATAAAATTAACTTTCTAAAAGGGGTTGGAAGAGTATTAGGTGGAGCATTAAATTATTCCATGACATTATTTTGCAGCACAGTCTGCAGTGTAATCTCCTTACGGACAACAAGTGTAAAATAAATATAGGAAACCCCAACAAAGCGTTGTGTTACCTGTGTGATGGCGCCTGCTGTCTGGTTGCTGAATGAAGGATCACAGAACTTTTTGGTGCTGTGTGTCCTCTGACGGATCTGACTGTGTCTGTCATACGTACACTTTGAGCGTTTCTCAGTAGAAACCGGAGCCAAGCAAAGCAAAAACAACCACACTGCACTGCAAAGCAAAGATTTATTCCACTGCATTATGAACTATACAGTGAGCCATGTGAGTCTGATGGTAATAAAGAAAGCCTCTGAGAGCTCCTCCTCCCAGGTAAACCCTGCAAAAGGTGAACCTTGGAGCTTTTTATGCGAGACACATAAAAAAAAGCTGGACAGTGAGAAATAGTAAGTGTGATGAGCGTGGTGCACAGTTGGGCTCAAGGTTCAGAGAGGTGTGGTTGAGCTTGCAGTCATTATGGTCTTTTGGAAGCAGTGGCGCATGTGTTTAGTTGAACAATGCAAAGTGCAGATAACACGACAAATACACACAGGAGAAAATGGTTATCACTTTATTATCAGTCAGTCCACAGGTTAAGACATGTCGGCTGATCCAGTAAGTAACTGATACAATATTGTTTATAATGGTAGAAAAAAAAGCCACAGGAAAGAAAACTGAAACATTTATTTGCATAGAAAATAAAAAGTTTGTTCTGTTTCAAAACACATTCAAGCTGAAACACTGAAGCCACCAGGCTTATACTCTATTTCATAATGTGTGTCCCCCACCAACACCACCACCAACACCTCCCCTTCTCAGTTTGTCATTTTCTACCACGCATAATAAAAGTTATTGCAACAAAAATACCAAAGGTTTGCAGTCTATAGATATAACAAAGAGAGTGAAAAATAAACTGTGGCACACATTGCTCAGTGAGTCATTCGGTATCCACAGAAGTGTGATGTGTTTAAAATTCACAAAATGTACATTGTTTTGTAGACTCTACAAAATTAAAGGGTGTGTATAATGTTAATGAATAACATGGGGGGAGATGTCCCTTTCTGAGGCGTCCTGCATCAAAACATTAGTTACTTAGATTTTCTCGTACTGTAAAAATTCAGTTTAACACCCAGTCCCTTTTACTAACCCAGTGTGGCTACACATTTTTGACAAACTAAGTCCTGTCTCAGTTAGAGGCCTGGTCTGGTCTTTTTTTTGTAGTTCTTCGGATGTATAAAAGCAGATTGTTGGCTACCTCAAATGATGTGTCCATTCCTCAATTACAATTATTACTCATACTGGTTTAACTAAACAGTTTAAATGTATTTCCTGATCTTTGCTGAGCAACTGTTTTGTGTAAAAGGAATTAACGGCCTGTCCCAAATATAGGCCTGTTAATTTCAGTGATAAAAGCAAATAATAGCCCGGGCTATTGATTTAAGTTTTACGGTATGCTTGTATGTACCTGTTATAGAGTGCTCCAGGTATGAGTCCTAAAGGGTAGATGCCTGAAATAAGGTCTGTGGTTAACACAAGCTTAAGAGACTGTCACGTTTTGTTCTACCACATAGAATACGTCAGTAAATACCCAACTCATGAAATTTTTAGTTTATGTGTCTTCATCTTAGAAAAGGCGGTTGCTAACCAAGTGGCAACCTCCAGGGATGACGAGTGAAGCCAATGTGGAAGTGCCAAAAACTGCAGTTCATTGAATGACCACTTGATGCAGGCTCCAAAAGCGAGTCAATCCCCATAGACCCCCATGTTAAAATGTTCAACTTTACAGCAGAAATAAACATGTTTACAGCCTCGTACAAAAAACGGTTTTGGTCTCTATAGTTAATTTCCTCACCCCCTGTACAGGTGGTGATTTTTTTATAACTCATCCGTTTAAATTTTATTAAGGCTTAAAGTTGCGCATAATTAAGGGCATGGTCACTCTGAGTGACAGGTGGTGCCATCACGGGTTGCTAACTAGCTGCTGGCTGTCTGCTAGGCCTCATCTCAGCTAATTCGCAAGTCTTTGTACCTGAGCTCTCAGCCGTGTTTGTGCCTTTTGGATAATTTGTTTCGTGAGGGAGCTGGCACCAAGTGGGAGCATGAGTGGGAGCAGCCAACGCCACAGGGCTAGCCAAAGTAGCCTAGCTTGTTAGCCATAGCTAACTTAGCAGCTTCGAGCGTGGTGTGCGTGTTTAAGCAACCAGGCTCCATTTGGCCCACTTCTTTGCCCATTTTTGATTGGCCAGGAGTTGGGCGGAGTCAGGCTCTGCCAAGATGGCGATGGACAGAACTGCCTACTTTGAGCTTCAAACCCGCTCCTCAGAAACCAATGGGTGACGTCACGATGACTACGTCCATATTTTATACAATCTATGTTGCTAACAAGTGGCTAAATGAGATTACAGATCGTCATCACATGGCTTCGAACACAACTTCAGGCCTACTGTCATGTTACGGTGGTCATGTTGCATCATGCGAACACAGTGTAGTTTGTTTATAGTCTAGCGTTAACTTTTTACTGCTGACAAATGCATTAGTCTTCAGAAATCATAAGAGCGGTGTGAAGATTATCTTGCTGAACACGTTTCATAAACATTTGTTTGCCACAGAGTTTATTTTCTGCAATAATCCAAAATCCAATTAAAAAATCCCACAGGCTTTTATGACGAGGAAACCAGTGTGACGCTAACTTCTGCATCGGCCTACAGAAAAGCGTCATCCCTGGAGCACTCTACATAATAGGCTTACATACCAACATGTAGTAGTAGTATAGTATTGTAGTTTCATTGGCTTGCTAGCAATCATTAGCATTGCTAGCTATCTAGAAGAGCAAACATTTTTAGCAAACTCAAATAAAAACGATTAGCCTGAAGGAAAGGCTACAAGGCTTTTAGATAATCTATTAATGGATCGGGAGGTCAATTAAGTTAGTCATTTTCATTTTGAGCTCAGGGCTTATTTTAATTATTATTTTTGTGCAACTACAAGTTAGACTAATCAATAGAATTTTAGGAAGTATCTGTGGCCACAGAGGCTGGTATGTGTACGTCCCTGAGAGAAGCAATGTGTTCATTGTTAAAGGTCCATATGAGCACCAAACATTATCCACAGTGTCACAAAGGATGGTATGGAGGACAAAAGAATGCCAAAGACAAACATAAATAAATAAATGACTGGACAAATAAATTAATATTTCCCTTTATATAATTTCACTATTTATTTACTTTCCTATTTAGGTTTTCTTTTTATTTAGTTATTTCATAAATCTTAAAATTTATTTAGCATTTTTTTAAATTTCAAATGTATTTATTTATTTTTTTGTTATTTTTTTTATTTCAGTATTTCTGCATTTATTTATTGATGATTACATTTCTTTATTTTTTATTTTTATTTTGGTAGCTTCCATCCTCCATAAATTTCATTAGGAGGTTCAAAAAGTATGGATAAAATGGGCTGTATCAGTAATGTCTGATGCTGTTTGAGGTCCTCCGACACTCCAGTGAGTTTATCATTAGCACACAACTGAGGCATCTGATCAGAATCATAGAACAGGGTACAAGGCGTAGCTCGCAATGCCACATGTGTTTCTGCCGTCTCTGATCATTCGCATGTAGCCGCTTTCACCCCAACTGCTTCCCCAACTAAAAAAAACAAAATAAAACAGGGATTCATATTAACGAAATACAAGAAAAGTGTACATGTGATAACAAAAAATGTTGTGTTCAACAAAATCAACCCATGTTACTATATGGAGGGAAGGGTTCTCTGACCTGTTTTTGATGATCCAGTAGTCTTGGCCTCCCTCAGAGCCATAGCCAACCAGCAGCACCGCGTGACTCAGATTGTTCGGATTACAGTTGGGCTCATCGTATATTCCTGCAAAGGAAATTTCAACCTGCATTAATTTATTGTTTGGCCACTTGGGGGCAGCAGAAACAAGCTGTAAAGACAACACTGACATATTATCACCTTTTAAGGCATAGTTGCTCAAAGTGCGGCCCATTAGCAGCCATTGTGTGTCACCTCCAAATGTTACATGAAATGCATCCATTACATTTTAATCATCCACGGGCAATTTCAATAATTTTACCTGCAATATCTCACATTTAATACGCTACTCCACTACTGCATCAAACTATAGCTCCCTAATGAGCGTCTGTCAGGGTAGGAATGACAGCTTGTAGGAAACCTTGCTAGTGTTGCGGAAATCACATTAGGTCATCAATGTTACAGCTAAAATAAGTTAGCTTAGCAGACAACTTTAATGTGGAGGTGAGCTGGAAAAAGCCACAATAGCAAAACACTGTATGGTTGAGAAGAAACGGAAGTTTCGGGAAAAATGGATTAACTCTCACTTCATCGGACCTCAGGGGACAGTCATCTGCAAACAGGTTGATGCAGAGCTCAAGGAAATTATTGTTTAACGCCATTATGGGACAAATCATAAATCCTATGGCAAATTCATGAGTTAAGAGTGCAAATGTAAGGTTGAACAGTTTCAACCAGATCAGTACAAGTTAATAAGACAAACCTGTTAGCACAGGCTACAGTTAAAGACATCAGGTAAGGAGTGACAGTACATTTCATTAAGAGGCATGTTTACGTCCACTTGATGATTCTAATTCCAATTTTCATTCTTCTTTTAGCTCTGTCATACATGGCTTTTTCCACAGTTTTTGTCTGCTCTTTAGCACTGAGCAGGGAGCGTACAGTGAGTTTATCAGAACCAAAAACAGTGAAGTTGCAGACTAAAACAATGAGCTGAAACATGCTGCAAAGCTCACTACTGGTTTGTCACTTTGAGCAACATAAGTGATTTGATTCCTTTGTTAGTATGAAAATATTGATTACGCCAGCTAAAAAATATATATAAACATTAATCACTAACATAATGATTGTATAGAGGAAGTATTTTAATATTAACCTGAGCTGTAGAACAAGAAGCTTGCATGATCTGCATCAACAGCTACTGTGATTGGACCGATAGTTGCCACGGCATCAGCCAGAGCCTGCTCATCTCCTTTGGGTATGAACCTGTAGTCTCTGATATGTGCAACTGCAAGTCTGCTGTCGTAGTAACAGGGCTGGGTGTCCTGTGGAGAGAAATACAGAGCGAGAAATTAACAGACACAGGTTAATTAACTGGTTTATGCTGCTTTGAGGCGGAGTTAGCAGCCTCACCACTGAGGTGTATGGGTAGGTGCTGGTCGACTGCAGCCCGTTGCTGATCACATAGTCGTAGGCGTTGGCCATCCAGGCACCGTTGCAGCCATAGGTACCATAAGATCTGGAGCAGTCCACCAGGTTTTGTTCACTCAGAGATACAAGCTGACCTGTCCTCTTGTATATTTGTCCCTCAATAGCTCCTGTAGTGCTGAAGGCCCAGCACGAGCCACAGTAACCCTGTGAACATCATTTAAAACATAATGTAGATTTGAAGGTGTTCATAATTCAGTCCACATAAAACCCACGTAATATGAATTTATACATTTCTTACCTGGTCTTTCACCTCAGTGACATAACCCTTTTTCCTGTAGTCCACAAACAAAGTGTCGTACTTCTTAGCATTGTTACGCAGCCTCCTGGCCGAGACGGTCTTCCCTCTCTTCACAAATTGGGAGTCGATCACGGCACCTTGCAAAACGTGGTACTCTTGTCTCGTCTACACATGGAGAACATCAGAAAGATTGTTCAAAGGAGGCGTTTCATATCTGGGGAAATTCACTAACTTATTCTGCATTACCACTGCATGGGACGGCACGGCTTAACTCAACTCACAATATTTTGTTTTTCTACACGAAAAAGTTGATAGTACCGGGAACCTGATTTTTTTTTTTTGTGGCACTACCTCAGTCGAGATTCCAAGCGAGCTGAATCAATTACAGGAGGTGGAGTCAAAACACTGCAGACCACTGACATCCTGCACAACCCCACTATTTTTAAATACAACTCAGTCTCACTCCAAAGTCGTCAAATACCGGTACTTGGGCAGTGACTTCCAGCATCAGACAAAAAATGCTATCCTTTCACGTTGGTATGGTACGTGGCAACCTGGCGGCATCAGGGGAAACACAGCCAGACAACAACATAAGTTAAGAGGGTGAAAGTCAGAGTAGGGCAGGTGGCAGGAGTGGCGAATGGGTCCAACAACCACTGACTTTCACCTTATAGGTTGGTGTTCACTTCCTGTATGATTGTAAAGCCAAACCCTGTTCTTTTACCCTAAACCCAACTACCTGCATGTGTTGGCTAAACCTAACCATGTGCATTTGTTGTCGAAGAAAAAAACAGCAAATTGTGGTGTTGTACTGTCGTAGTGCTTTTATTTTGAAAGAGACTGTATGCAAACTGTACATTTCCTGTGAAAACGGAAGTGTATTTTGAAAACAGACAATGCATGTAGCAGACTGAAGTTGACATGGTGTCACAGAACGTCAACAACCAACGCATCCAGGGAACATCCGTCATATCTCAACATGGAAAGTCCATGACCAAACGTCGATATGTGAGGAGGTCGGAGTGAGAATGCGTTGCGCAAAACTACGCCATATACTACAACATAAAGTATGTACACTACACCGCACAATTGATGTAGTGCAGTCGTTCTCTGGCTGCTGATGTAAGCCGCTGGTGTCACTGTAGTGATAAGCTGAGAATCCAGCCTACATTTAGGAGGTTCTGTCTGCAGTGGAAAATGAAATAGAGAAAAGAACCTGGTGCTAAAAGAGAGCTGATTGGAGTCGAGCAGAGCCATGCAGTGGACATGAGGCATAACTTTCTGAGAGTTGGATTAAAGGATTGATATCATTCTCAGGTTTTTGAGGTAAATATGAAGCCAGAGCTAGGAAACGATTAGCAGAGCTTAGCACTAACACTGAAAACACGGGAAACGGCAAGCCAGGCTTTGTCCATAGCTAACAAAATCTGCCTACCTGCACCTTTAAAACTCACAGATTAAAGGTTCATTAATGCTCAATGTTAGATCTGTATACTGACACACATGGATCTTTCTATGCACAGGCCTACACTGCGTTCGTGTTATCCATTATTCCACATCCTTCCTAAAAGCTTAAGGATACAGACAAAATTGAGAATAACCACCAGAAACAGTGGAGGTGGTGTAGCATAGTTCAAGCAAGACATGACCATATGAGGGATTATGTGCTGAACTGTTTCCTTGGCAGGAAGCAGTCACTTTCAAGCCAGACCAGCTGTTTCCACCTGTTGCTAGTCTTTATGCTAAGCCAAGCTAACTGGCTGCATGCTTGAACTTCATTTTGGGTAGACGGGAGAGTGGTATCAATGTTTTGATCTAACTCTTGAGAGTCACCTTTATTTTGACACTTTTCCTGCTTTATGTCGCAGTTCATAAAACAATAACTGAACAACATTAGTAGCATAGTAAGTGTATCTAAGTTTAAAAGGTTGTCGCTTTGGACAGATGCGTCCAGATGAATGCAAATAAATCTAATAAATGCATTTTGTATTGACTGATAATCTGTTTATCAGGATTTGTATTGAAAATACTAAAAACATCTTGGCTCAATCACGGATTTATCTCAGTCTTTACTGTTAAGGATTATCAATAGTTCAGCCATGTTGGGAATTTCGAATGTTATCAGTAAACTTATGATAAGTTTGTTAATGCCATGAAGTTTTTACATTTACTTAGGAAAACTCTGATTAAGGCTTTAAGCGGTGGAACTTTTAGCACAGAGAGAAATTCACTCCTCACCAGGTCTCCATATTTATTCATGGCCATAGTGAACGGCCTCATCCCCATGAAGAACCCTTGATTGTTGTCTTCAATCATCTGTTTGTTTTGCTCCCAGATAGCCCTCCTTTGCATGTCGTCCTGCAAAACACATAACAGAGAGAGTCACGTGAATCAGATCATGTATGCATTTACTGTTGATGCATGGAGTCAGCCTCACCATCTCTTCATAGGAGACGCCATGGCTGGTCTTCCAGATCTGCCACTCAGTCAGGACGGCCTCGTCTGAGTCTGAGGACACGTGCTGAGGGCCGCACAGCAGGATGGAGAGCAGAGCTGCTCTCAGCAGGAAGCTGGCCTGCTGGACTATGAGGACAAGAGCATCACATCTTTTATTTGTACCTAAACAAATTGTTATTGTTACAGCTTGTGAATTGTTCTGTCATAATAGCATAACCAACAGCATAAGCACGGCACAGTTCTGTTGAAATGCTGTTTTTTTATTGACTGAAATTTGGATTTATGGTCAGTAGTATCATCAAATCAAATGCAAACAGCAGAAATTACTATAAACTAGGGCAGCTGTGGCTCAGAGGTAAATTGGAAGATGTGTGTGAATGGTTACTGAGCACCACGTGGCATCCTGTATGATAGCCAGTGTGTGACATGTAGTGTAAAAGCACTCTGAGTGGTCGGAAGACAGGCAAGACACAAGTGCAGTCCATTTAGCATTTACTCAGCAGTGGCTAATGCAGCCTTAATATCCAAAATTTCCAAATAAACCGTTTTCTTGAACAGTTTCTTTCTGGTTGAATTGTTGTGTGCAGCTGAGAGGAAGACGCCTAACATTTCACCTGCAGGGTGAGGAGGCTGTGAGACTGCAAACAGCTGTAATCTTAACAAAACAGGTAATACAAAGAATTGCAGTTTAGAGATGCAAGAATAACTTGCTTTAGTTGTGAGAAAAATAAAGCACCTTGTCTGTTCTATGCAGCAGTTTACTCGTTAACATTAGGCTGTAATTTTATGCAGGGTGGTAACATCAGTTTTGTGACTGCTACAGCTTCCGTATCTTCTTTTGAAAACCTCTGCCAAATCCAGAATGCACCATTTTCGCCAGTCAACATTTTCAGCACTTCTATAACAAAATGTGCTCTGTACTTAATAGATTGTTGAGTGCAAAGATAAGACAGCAGCTGTCTACAGTAAAAATGCAAGGTGTGTGTTCAAAAGTGAAAAATATATTTGTTTCTAAAGTGGGGTTGGTGCTCGCTGTCTTATGAAACTGTGCTGAAAATTCTAATTTGTTAAGGCTACATGTTCTTCACAGACAAACACAGTCACTCTCACGACTGAACTCTCACTATAAATGCACTCTGATGTAAAAATATATAACATGTCTGATGTCTGATCTATCATAAATGAGGACTGTGTGATGTCAGTGCATGATGACACAAACTTTACATGTTGCTGCGTGTACAAAGCAGATTGTAAGCTCAAATACACAAATGAGTTTTGTGGCAGAGCCCAAAGGCCAACATATTGTCTGCTCAGAAACAGCATCCATAGACTATAGACAGGACATTAAATGAAACACTGAATCTGCATTTTAAATGGAAGTTGTCTTAAAAATAAAAGGTACACAGTCAGATGTCTTTTCTAACACCATACTCCATATGAAAAAACCAGCTTACCTGCACTGATGTGAGTCTGTTTTGTTCCCATGTTCTGACAGGGACTCTGGGCAGCGACACAGCGATAGACTCCCTGTCAACCTTCCTTATATAGCTTTGCAGTAAGTGCATGTTTCCACTATACTTTAACGAATCCTTTAATCAGCACTTCTGCCAGCACCTGAGAAGGACATTAGTCAACCAAAATAAGATGCTTTCCCTGCTCCTCCTCCGTAATATCTCTATTATCATTCAGAGAGAGAGCTAAAGCTGCAATATTGTAAATCCCTCAATAACCGGTTTATAATTGAGCCTTACACCTGACATCTAACTTTCCCAAAACAGTGGTGGAGGAAGAACGCAAATCTTTTGCTTACGTAAAAGTACCTTAATGTAAAAAAAGCTTCACTGAAAGTAGAAGTCCTGCATTCAAAACCCTACTTAAGTCAAAGTATAGAAGTACAATTAGAAAAATGTACCCAACGCATCAAAAGTAAAAGTACGTATTCTGCACAAGTTATATTATTACATGTTACATTGTTGGATTGTTGATGCAGCGATGTGTAAGCAGCAGTTTGCTGTTGTAGCTGGTTGAGCTGGAGCTGCTTTATATACAGTCAGGTAGTCCAGCGGCTCTCAGTTTAAGGGGTCAGGAGGTCATAAAAACATCAGTGACATGATTACTGGGTCAGAAAAGAAAAATATACAAAGTTCTGCTACAGAAGTTAATATTTAAGAAACAAACTTTTTTTTAATAATAATGTATGATTTGACAATCTTGCAGCAGAAGTGTAAATCACTCTTGAAACAACTCAACACCTAGACACTAAAGGCGAAGACGGTAAAACTTCAGACTGATAAATGTTACCATGAAACCTTCCCAGCTGATTACATATATTGAGGTTATATTTTTATGTGTTACAACTTTTCTAAAATATCATGTTTAATTATGCAAAAATCAGGACACATCTTATTAAATATGCACAATTTTGCGTACATTTTGGACAAAGCCAGGTTCAGAGTCGTGTTTCATGTTGTTGCCGTTCAAGAGTTAAAGGTTTTTGCCACGAGAATTTTTTAAATCCCATATATTTTTAGATTAAAAAAACACACAGATAAGTAGGGTAAAAATGTTAACTCACGGATTTCACCATGAAACTTCCCCAGTTGATTATTTAAATTAAGACGTTTAAGAGATTTAAATATGCATATGAGGCATTATTTAATTAAATATGTGCTTTCTGCATACATTTCCAGAACAGAAATCTGAACTAAGATAAACATAAATGTGTATTTTGGACAGTTTCTTTCCACTCGTCTAAAAAAAAAAGACATATAATGGTAACAAAATAGCCCAAAATCTCAAAATTGACCAGTGCATGATTTTATCTACAGTGTCTCCCTTTAAAAATTAAATCTGATGGGCAATAACTGACTGTAATGGGCCACAAGCCAAAAAAGTTAAGGATGACTCAATGTATTTTATATGTTTTTCATACATTTAGACTTAGACTTAGAAGACCTTTAATGTCTCCGGGGGGCACAATACATAAAACACATACATGTACTCTGTAGATACGACGACGCACATAGATTACACAGACATATCACACATAAATTACACATATACACACAGAATAAATAATGATAATAATAGTCTAACCAATAAAACTTTGCCCTTGCTTAAGATGCACTGCTCATTTGTTTTAAATTTGATAAATAAATACATTTGTTTATTAAATTAAATTGTAAATTAACTTGTAACAACAGCTGTCAAATAAATGTAGTGGAATAAGAAATACATATAGCAACTCAAGCAGTCCAACAACAGTTGAGTAAATGTACTTAGTTACTCTCCACCACTGAACCAGTCCACCTGTCTCCACACGGTCAGATGCCTCTGTGTGCTCAGCAGCGCCACCCAGCGGCCTGCTGTGTGTCTCCTCCGTCCGTGCAGCACTGACTGCAGAGGATGAGCTCAGCTGACCGTCTGCCTGTTATTATGTCCGCGAACAGGCGCCGCCAACACCCAAACTCAGTGCGGCAAAACAGGCGAGTGGCGCTCAGCTCAGCATCGTCTCTAATGAACGAGTGCGCAGGAAGAAACATGAGTCACGAATGAGGTCTGCAGGATGTCTTTTAAGGTGAGGCAGCCTTTTGCATCCATCATTCTCTGCACGCAGCCCCACAGGGCCTCAGCGAGGAACAACATCATCCCAGCTTCCTCTTTAAAGTGTACACTTGTTCATTTTGAGGGTTTATTTAACGATGTGGTGTTTAAAAGTGAGCTGGAATTAACTGGGCTGCTTTCAGACTTTAATGCAATCATACCGTCTAGCAGTGTGTCTGTGTGTGTGGGTATAATGGGGTATGATTTGGCCTGTGGTCCTGCTTAGATTTCATATAATCCTGTATAGTGTGCACGTGCTGTTTGATGCAAAACACTTCATTCAAATCCCTCATGTCTATTCTGAGAGAGAAGAAAGCAGTGTATGTGTGTGTGACACTGTAAACCTCTACTTCTGCAAAGGACACTGTTGTGTTTTCACTGTCTCCTCCACTGCCAGTGTGTGTATAATACCATAATGGTGGTTTAAGGTCACTGGTTGTTGTGTGTATTTACCCTGCAGAAGGAAACACCCCTGGCTAATGCTGTGTTTTGGGCAGCGAGGAAAGGGAACCTGGCTCTACTTCAGCTGCTGCTCAACAGTGGGCGCGTGGACGCAGACTGCAGAGACAGTGTACGGCCGCTGCATGTCCTGGCTGCTCAGCTGCACGCTTTAACCATAACCCACCTGTGGTAGGGAGACAGAGAGCTTCAAGCCTTACCTCTGTGGTTGCATGTGTGTGCTGAGTACCACCCTTTTATTTTTCTCATCATAATTAAGGGTGAGGGTTTCATGTGTTTAGTTTGGAAAAATCTGCAGAATTAAGCAGTTTCATCAGCTCATGTTCAGCATGCTGTCTAGACGTCTACAATAAAAACACCAGCAAGGTTGCTAATTAATTGTTGCCGTGTTTCTTTTCAGTACGGAACCACAGCGCTGATGGTGGCGTCCTACAGCGGCCATTATGATTGTGTCAAAGAACTTATCATGCAAGGAGCTGACATCAACTACCAGAGAGAGGTATGATGGGAAAATAACTGGCTCTCCCATACAAAACAGTATAAGACTTTTTTGGATTACAAACCAAAGGTCACAGTAAATCTGGAGTCTCTTCGTCACTAAAGGGTTACCAGTTGAATAGTAGAGACTCCAGTAAGTCACTGCTCCCAGCCAAGAAATAGTCTGTCACATAACCCCCCTGTAATACGGCAAATTTTGATTTTTTTCAAGGTGCTAGTTGGTAGATTTATTTTTTATTTAAGCTACAGACAGTGTCAGGCTAACTGTTTCCCCTGTTCCCAGTCTTTGTGCTAAGCTAAGCTAACTAGCTGCTGCAGACTCCAGGAAGTCACTGCTCCCAGCCAAGAAATAGCCTGGCACATAACCCCCTGTAATACAGCACATTTTAGTTGTTTAAATGCATTAGGTATAGCATGTTAAATAGTGAGCTTTCAAGGTGCTAGTTGGTAAGAAAAAAAAAAAAAAATTAGCTGCGGACAGCGTCAGGCTATTTCCCCTGTTCGTAGTCTTTGTGCTAAGCTAAGCTAACTAGCTGCTGTAGACTCCAAGAAGTCACTGCTCCCGGCCAAGAAATAGTCTGCCACATTACTCCCAGTAATACCACAAATTTTAAGTTTTTGATCACATAAACAAACAAAGATACAACGTGTTAGTTAGTGAGCTTTTGAGGTGCTAGTTGGTGGATTTTTATTTTATTTTTCTAACTACAGACAGTGTCAGGCTAACTGTTAACCCTGTTTCCAGTCTTTGTGCTAAGCTAAGCTAACTAGCTGCTGCAGACTTGAATTAAACAAACAAGGTATAGCATGGTAGATAGTGAGCTTTCAAGGTACTAAAAAAAATTTTAGGTGCGGACAGTGTCAGGCTAACTGTTTCGTTTGTTTCCAGTTTTTGTGCTAAGCTAAGCTAACCGGCTGCTGGCTGCCAGAGGAGACCCCAGGAAGTCAGGAAATAGTCTTGCACATAACTCCCAGGAATACTGCATATTTTATTTTTTTAAACGCATTAAACAAACAAGATATGGCGCGTTAGTTAGTGAGCTTTCAAGGTGCTATTTGTCCGATGTTTTTGCCAGGCTAACTGCTCCCCTTGTTTACAGTTTTTGTGCTAAGCTAAGCTAATCAGCTGCTGGACAGTCCAGGAAGTCACTGCTCCCGGCCAAGAAATAGCACTTATGTTGCACTTGCGTTAATATTTAACACAGTTTTGTATAGAAAGGTGTATTATGCAGGATTTCCTAAAAAATATAGCCTATAGTCCAGGGATGACATTTTTCAGTAGGCTGACTCGTCGTTTTCTATTGGATTTTGGATTATTTCAGAAAAAAAGCTCTGTGGCAACAGATGTTTATGATACTTATACATGTTTTGTTCAGCAAGATAATCTTCACTAATGAACACTGATATTATTTTTGAAGCCTAAATGCAATCACCAGAAGTAAAAAGCTAACGTTAGGCTATAAATGAACTGCATTACTCTACACTTCGACCACAACGAAGCTGTAAAACTGTGTTCAGTATGATGATGTTCCGTAGTCTCAGTTGGCCACTTGTTCAACCACCTTTTCTAAGACACAAAGAGAGTTCACAAGTAGGGTATTTACCAGTGTATTTTGTGTTGTAGAACAAAACGTTAAAGTCTCTTAAGCTTGTGTGAACCACAGACCTTATCTGAGATATCTAACCAAAAATCCAGTGACTTTGAGATGAGGGAACCGGGAGTGGTAAAATGCTAACTCATCTCTGGGTTTTAGGACTCCTTACTGGGCAGTGTTTGCCACAGCTTCTTTTTAACTCTCTTGTTACATCTCCAGACTGCAAAACTTTGTGTTTTTGTCACAAAAACCTTTATTATAGTTGGTAGAAAATGGCATATTGAGAAGGGGAGGTACAGCAGGAATGCTAACTTCCTTTCCTGGAGCACTCTAGACTTGTAAAATAGCATTCCCTCACAATGGACACTTTTAACCAACTTCTTATTTTTCTGTGTCTGGGATGTTTCTGGGCACAACACGCAGGTGAGGACAACTGGTAGTAGATCATAAGCAGCACATGTCAAAGAGGAAGCTATGAAAATTGCTGACACAGTGCAAAAAAAGCAAATATAGCAAGGAGAACCGCCAAGCAGACAAAGCTGGGGTCGGCCTTCGCTTTCACTGGCGATAGTGTTTACAAACAGTAGCTGACAATTCCTGCATAGTATACCTTTAAACAAGTAAGTTTCCAGTCTTTGTGGTAAGCTAAGCTGTTTTTCCTCTGGCTGGACATATTTAGCGTACAGACATGAGAGTGGTGTTGATCTTCTCATCCAGCTCTCTCTGTATTCCCCAAAATGGCCTTTCATCAGTGCTGTGGTGGCAGCTGATGAGGTGGGTGTATGATTAGGTAAAAGGGTAGGTAACCAGAGAGGAGATGAGGGTATACTCTCCTTGAGTGACCAGGGAGGAGACCAGGGCTGCAAACTCTGTCTCGTCTTTTAGATTACTTTAAGAAAACACTTTTTAAAATTGCTTTTCTGTGAATTCACTCAAGTTTTATTAAAGTTTATTTGACAGTGTGTTTTTCTTTGTGCTCAGTTTTTGGCTCTTTAGTTCATTTCACTCTCTGTATGTTTTTAAATGTGTTCTGTTTGTATTGTGAGGGACTTTTTAACTGTGTTTTAAAGGCGTTATATAAATAAAGTTTGGTATTATTATTTATTATTTTCAGACAGGTTCCACTGCCCTGTTCTTCGCCTCCCAGCATGGACACAATGAAATTGTGAAGCTCCTCTTTGAATTTGGTGCCTCTACTGAGTTCCAGACAAAGGTATGCTGCAGGGCACAATGACGTGTATCACAGTCTGTAATACTGGGTGTGATGGAGACTGCTGCATCTCCGCTGTGACTCAGAGTGCTTCATGTCGAAATAAAGAGACAAATATGATGCAAAAAAATATGCTGAACACTTAAGAGACGCTCTCTCTGCAGCCTGTAACACACAGTGGTGACTTTAACAATCATTCTCACTGTCAGCTTGTTTTCTTGTGTGTTTTGTGGCAGGACGGCGGCACAGCTCTCACAGTCGCTTCCCAGTACGGACACTCCAAGGTGGTGGACACCCTGTTGAAGAATGGAGCCAATGTTCACGACCAGCTGAATGTGAGCCAAGTCTTCTGTCCCCTCTCACTGTCAGTACCTCTGTCTGTCAGGAACATGATGGTTAGTTGCACACAATGTCCCAGCAGCTGGAATCCAGCCGCTCAGGTTTCTGCAGACTGCTGAGTCAGACCTGACTGACATTTGGCAGGATTAGCGTCTGTCCTCAGGCCGGGGAAAACAACCTGACTGCACATACATATATTTATAGAATAGTATTAAAATAGCAACATGTTGTGAATGCACTTTTTATCAGCTGGAAGGTTTCTTAACAGTTTTTAGAGATCCTGGTACAGCAGGAAAGTGTTACCCTGCATGTGACATGATTCTTTTATGTTTCAGGATGGTGCCACCGCTCTGTTTCTGGCTGCCCAGGAGGGTCATGTGAATGTGATTCGTCAGCTGTTGTCATCCGGTGCCAAGGTTAACCAAGCGAGGGAGGTAATGTCCTCACCTCTCTAGCACCTCTCTAGATTTAAAATACACAGTCACACATACGGTCACCTCTTTAGCTCACAGCTCCTCCTCCTCATCCCTCCATGCCTGCATCGACTCTAACATTTCTCTCTCTTTTCACCTCTTCCCTCTTTTGTCTCTGCATCCCTCCCTCGTCTATGTGTCCTCCAGGATGGCACTGCCGCCTTGTGGATGGCAGCTCAGATGGGTCACAGTGAGGTGGTGAGGGTGCTGCTCTTACGTGGTGCTGATCGGGATGCTGACAGACAAGTATGTAGTTCTTTTAGAATTATCTTAGTACATAAAAATGAACATAAAGGGATTACTGATTGATGTAGATTAGTCAAGAACATTTGTATTCTATAGGCCTGTGTACTACTCGTACAAATAAAATGATGTCACTCTATTTCTATGATACTATTACACACATAATATCTCAGAGTTTGAGCATCTGCAGAGCAAACGCTTTCTGCTGATGAGGACCATGTAATATAGCCGAAAGCCTCAGAGTGAGTGAGTAAGAGGACCTTGAGTCCTGACTGTTTTGTTAAATGATTGTATGCGTTCTCTTGTCTTTCAAGGATGGATCAACAGCGTTATTCAAAGCCGCGTATAAGGGACACAACAGCGTCATCGAGGAACTTCTCAAGTTTTCTCCTTCAGTTGGACTTCTCAAGGTAAAGCATGCTGCTATTGACTTTAACATTTTGGGAAATTTGCTTACTCACTCACAAGAGCTGAGTGAGAAGATCAATACCACTCTAATGTCTGTACGGTATATTACGTAGCTACAGCGAGGAGATGATGAGCTCGGCATACACGATAAGACTCCAGGAAGTTCCTGTACCGGGCCAAGAAATAGTCTGACACAAAACACAAACCTCAACTCATTCGAGTTTTATTGTACAGGGTTAAATCAGATGATTGATACCTCTCTCGCATCTATTTATTCAAAGTTCCAGCCAGCAGCCAGTTAGCTTAGCTTAGCATACAGACTGGTAACAGAGGGAAACAGCTTGGCTTTGTTCAGAAGGTCAGAGCCCACAGCCAAAAAGTTGATTCTGCATACAAACATATTCGTACTAAAATATTTAGTATTACATGTTTACAAGTAAATGTAAAGTTACTCTTCCACTATATTGAGACAGACGCATCACTGCTACATAAACTAGCTGTAGAACAGTGCTTGTGTAGACAGGATATTTTAATGAGAACGAAAAACAATACCCATGTATATGTGGACAAGGCCTAAGTATGAAGTAAAATTAAGCATCTGGAATCTGGCGCTTTGGAAAGCAGAGCTAGATGATAAACAAACATGGCAGCACACCGGTAAGGTAAGACAACACGTTTACATGTCATTTTCTATATGTTCTCTGACATTTATCCTAACGATATGAGGCGGTCTTTGTGGAAAAAAAGCTTGTTTAGTGGACTAACTTTGCACTTGAAGGTTGCCCGTTCACTTACATTTTAACAGGTCTGACGCTACTATGCGCCCCGGCTGTATCTAGGCTAACGGCTAACATGCTAACTATTTTTTCTATGTCACTAGTCACTTGAAACAAATTTAGGACGATAGGAGACAGGTTGAAATAAACCGAAATTTCCCTTTAAGGTGCAGTTAAGAGGAAAACCTCTGGAGCTCACATAAATAATAACAAAATATACATTTCATAATTTAAATTTGCCTTAAAATAATGCTGGACAATATTAATTCAGGTTGAAGAGGTCATGTTGAGTTACATTTGTAC
This sequence comes from Epinephelus fuscoguttatus, assembly GCF_011397635.1. Classification (NCBI taxonomy): domain Eukaryota; kingdom Metazoa; phylum Chordata; class Actinopteri; order Perciformes; family Serranidae; genus Epinephelus; species Epinephelus fuscoguttatus. Next base: position 41,477,888 of record NC_064761.1, read on the forward strand.
ATCCATCCATTTTCAACCACTTATCCGAAGCTGGGTCACAGGGGCAGCAGGCCAAGCAAAGTATTCCAGACGTCCCTCTCCCCAGTGACGCTTTCCAGCTCCTCCTGGGATACCCGAGATGTTCCCAGGCTAGACGGGATATGTAATCCCTCCAGCGTGTTCTGGGTCTGCCCCGGGGCCTCCTACCAGTGGGACATGTCCAGTAAAACCTGATCAGATGCTTGAACCACCTCAACTGACCCCTTTCAACGCAAAGAAGCAGCGGCTTTATCTGAGCAGCCTCCGGATGTCCGAGCTCCTCACCCTATCTCTAAGGCTGAGCCCAGACACCCTTCAGAGGAAACTCATTTCGGCCGCTTGTATCTGTGACCTCATTCTTTCGGTCACTACCCAGAGCTTTTGACCATAGGTGAGGGTTGGGTTGTAGATGGACCAGTAAATTGAAAGCTTTGCCTTCCAGCTCAGCTCCCTCTTCATCACTGCAGACACTGAGCCAGACCGCTGATCCATCTCACGAAAGATGGATTTACATTTGTGGTAGATAATTTTTATTCAACTGTAACTCAGACCAGTAATGTTGTGGTGAATACAGTCAAAACAACAAGGGCTTGACACACAAGATAAAACCACACATAGATAACCACACATAAGAAGAAGAGTCAGTCACCTTTAGGCAGAGCCTAGCAGCTGTTTCCCCCTGTTTCCAGTCTTTGTGCTAAGCTAAGCTAACATGAGAGTGGTGTCAGTATTCTCATCTAACTCTTCACAACAAAGGGATTAAGCATATTTCCCAAAATGTCAAACTATCCCTTTAATACTAACCCTGCAGCACTGGATAACATTTATGTGTTGTCTCCAGAATGGCTCCACTGCCCTACATGCTGCTGTTATGGGTGGAAATCTTCGATCTGTTTTGCTGCTGCTGGAGGCCAACGCAGACCCCACTCTACCCAACAAGGTAAAGCACTTACATTTGAAGGCTGAGCTGATGATAAGTAGATGACTTCAGCTTTTAAACTATTTCTCGTATGTGTTTTGCAGAATAATGAACTCCCTGCAGATCTAACAAAGAACGACCGCATCCTAAAGTTGTTAAATCCAAAAATGTTAAATGGAGACAGCTGATGACCGACCTGACTGCTGCCTTCCTGCCTGCCTGTACCACACCGGTGACGTGTACTGAGGGGAAACTAAAACAAACAATACAGCGTCAAATCTACTCAGCTACAATATGTCCATGGTGCTTGCTTTTGATTGCAACTGAAATTAAGCTGTCATATGTTGAATAAAACCTGGACAAAATCTAGAGCTACACAACGTGCAACCAAAATGCATCTGTCTGCCATGTGCATCATCTCCTTTACTCTGTTGTTCTACAGTTTATGCATTTATTTTTGTTTACCCCAGGTGTTGTAAGATTTCTAGATATTTTGCACACTTTTTATTTGCCTTTTTAATAGATGTAATAAAGTGTAAATTTGTTATTCAATCCTTAAGTTGCAATGTGCATGTTTATTAAATGTGTGAGGGTCAAGTCATTTTATTTTCAAAAGTCAGACGTTCTGATTTGTATTTTAGTATTAAAATAGATACTAGTCCATAGCCATTGGTAGCTTTGTCACCTTCTACCTATGCCAGTCCTCAATGCCTATGTGCAGTTTCACATAGATTGACCACGTCAGTGAGTAGAAAAATGTGGGACAGACAGAATGACTGACTGACAGTTTCCGTGATTATGTACAGCATACCATACCATGACTTAGTCATACCAAACATTAGAAACAACACCAACATTGGTCCACAGGGGGAGCCACAGCGATCGGTCGCATTTTAGCCATTTTGAAGCATTTTTCTGTTGTTATAGCGCCACCCAGTTGCCAATTAGAGTTAAACTTCTCCAGTCACCTTGAGGCGTCCTGTTCTACATATCTACCAAGTTTAGTAAAAATCCATATGGCGGTTAGGCCTAGATAAGAAATGAGCTCTCTAGCGCCCCCATTTTGTTTGATGGGGTCAATAATGGAGGGGTCCCCTCAGATTATGTGTGGTCATATGCCTACAAAGTTGCGTGGTGATGGGTGAAACCCTTGAGATGTTCTACACCTTTATGTGATGAGCCACGCCCTCCGCAATATTCATTGCCTTATAGAAGCTCAGTTTTAGGAAGTTTTCCAACTTTTGCCAAGAGGGAACTTTAGATATTGGTCCCTAGATTATGTTCACCCAGTTTCATGCAGATCGCTCAAACTTCCTAGGAAGAGATCCATTTGAAGTGTTTTTCAAAAAATTCAAAATGGCGGAAAATCTATATAAGCGGAAGTTATGGGTTCTTGAGGCAAATGTGTTCCTCATGAGGAGAGGCATCTCTGTGCAAAGTTTCATGTCTCTACGACATATGGGGCATGAGATATGCCCATTCAAAGTTTGACATTTCAGTGGGTTGCTATAGCGCCCCCCTTTGGCCAATTGATGTAATATTGCTTCATTGGCATCCTCCCATGACCCTCTACCACTGTGCCAAATTTCACATGGATTGACCAAGTCAGTGAGGAGAAAAACATGGAACAGACACACAGAGTTTTTGTCTTTATATAGTAAGATTACATATTCTAGCAACAATATTATTTAGCTGATTTTAATTGAATGACTAATACTCACTTGAACCGTGGTTCCTAACTGGAGGTCTTTTACTACTTTTGGTGGTTCAAAAGTGGGTCGCAGGTCCATTCTGAATGCACTGCATGACTCATGAAGGTGTCAAGTTTGTAAAAAACACTATATTTTGAAGTACAGTGAATTTCCAGCACAGAGCTTTTATTTTGAAGTGCTTTTTCCTGTTGTTGAGTGAGTGACAAACAGACAGCTCCTTAACAGAGACAGTAAACCGGCTTGATGACATGGCAAAACACAAGTATGGCGCTGAATATATTACACTGTGTGACTAAAGACTAATGACTAAAGAGAAATCCGGACCAGTTGGGAACCACTGCACTAGATGGCAGTATTTTCAGATGTACACCTGCCTCACACCTTCAACACAATTTTATTGTGTTTGATTTATTTAATAATAATAATAATAATACGTTTTATTCATAGGTGCATTTCAAAGTACTCAAGGACACCTTACTAGACACAGTTTAAAACAAGCAGCTAGATCATAAGGTCAAAGAAATCAGTAATATATGGTAAAAAAAAAATAAAAAAAAAAATTAACACATTAACTAGACAAAAATCATTATTATCAAAAGTAGGTTAAAATAAATCATCATGATTAAGTCATTAACAGTGCAACATCTCTGTAGTAACGCTGAATTATATTTGTTTTCAAAAGCATAACTGATTTTTTAGTTCTTTAATATATCGAACATAATACACATTCAGTATACAGGGGTTAGTATACAGAGAGCTAGGGGTATATAACACCAGACAAAAATATTATAAAACATGCAGATATTAATTGTGTTGATGCATTTTTTTTTTAAACGTAGAATTAGAAAGTAGTTTCACATATCGCTCCTTATTGACAACAAATGCTTTTTTATTGTTGAATTTTTATAATTCACGTTTTTTATTGGTTTGAAAGGCTCAGTACATGGCATACACATATTATTTTCCGGGCATACAAGAATACAAGGCACATATGTTTTATAATATGGAGGTGGACTCCAATTCATAATTATGTAGGCTTATCTTCCACTTTGATATGAGTCCATAACTGGTCCCAAGAAGATACTCCTTTCTCCTGATTGCCATTCATTCCACTGAGCATATTCATAAGATGCTTTTATCACCATTGCATTAACCTTTAATTAATTCTTTCAATACCATCAAGGCTGTTGTTGTCTCCCAGTGTCTTAGAATAACTCGACATACAGTTATTAGATCCAAAATAATAACAGAAAATGCACACTTGGATCTTTTCTTTCAAAAATATGGGAAAGTAGTTTTAAAAAAGTGAGAGAAAATCAAAAACAAGAAAATCTGTAAAACAATTAAATAATAAAAAATAATAAAATAAAAACTAACAATAGTAAAAAGGAAAAAAAAGTTATGCCTTAAAAAACTTCTTTTTTTAAAAAAAAATAATTTTATAAATCCATTTTTTTTCTTTTTGCAGTTTGTGGGACATATCTTACCAAGTTGCTTGTTGCCTTTTTCCCGTGGTCTTGAGATAAAACGCACCAATGTTCTCAGAGTTTTAGGCTTTAAATACTTGAGAGAGGCGTCTTAAAACAGCACAAGAAAAGTGGTGTTGCTCCAGGTTTCAAAGGGTTAAAGATATGCTCGGTGAGAGATGCAGTTGGGAGACATTTTCCTCGAGGGCTTTCTACCAGAAAGGATCTCTTGGTAAAGACTGGGAGTTAAAAATGTAGAAGTTTGGGTTCAAGTGATCAGGTTTCTGTGAGACAGGAGTTTCCTGTAGAAAGCCTTTAATGAACGCTCCTCCCATGTGCCTGTGAAACCAGCATGACTGAAACATGACCTCACAGCTGCTGAAGGAGACAAAAACATTGTCACGTGACCACCCCGGAAGTGACAAACAACTTTGTGTTGATGCGGAAGAGACTTTGCGACTGAAGTTGTTGTGTGCAATGAAACTGAAGTTGTAGGCGACAGGATAAATAAACAGTTAGCGGGTTCACAGGTTTATTCAACGCGACAGGTTTAAGTTTGACCGACTCATCTCAGGCTAATGGCTGGAGGTAATTTACAGGTGAGTGATGAACTTGTAGCGAGTTAGCTAACTTACCTGGTTACGTAAGACTGTGACATCAGAAGAGACGTTGACGATTGTGCTTTTTGATAAACTGTCAGCTTTAAATGTTGTAAAATGGCAAATTCAACGCATAGAAGTTCGTTTATTTAGATATAAAGAAGAGCTGATTCGGTACACAGGTGTAGAAGTGATGATTCATGGTTTTATTAATGTTTTTTAAAGTCATTTATTAATGCTTTCTGGATTGTCAAGTTAATGATAATACCCAGAGTCCATTTGACCTGTGTTTACTCATTTATAATGGTGAAAAGTAAATATTAAAGTACTGTATATAAAGGGTTTGATGTACTCTACTTGAGTATTTTATGCTTCTACAGTGGTGGAAAAAAGTTTTCGGACACCCCATGCATTTGTGAAATATTGCATTAAGAATCACTCTTAGGTCTTCAAGTGCAATTTCTTTTAGTACAGTCACAGCCAAAATACTAAATAACTCCCAAAAAAGCCATTAAAAACTTAAAATTGATTGGTTCCATAAAAATAATAAGAAATTTTGAGTATTGGGTCATTTTGGTACCAGTGATGAAGGTCGTTCTTTTTATTAAAACACACAATTTTTGTTGCCAAGCTTCGTGTCTACATAAAGCCAGCCCATTTGAAAGTTCTTCAGACACAAAAATGGCTAAAACAAAGAACCTAACGCAGGAAACACGCCTGAAGATAAAGATTCTCAGCCAGGAAGGGTACAGCTGCCGCCAGATAGCCAGGAAGTGCAGATGCAGTCCTTCAGCAGGTGGATACACTCTGCAGAAATACAGACGAACCAACAGCTTGGAAGACAAACCAAGATCTGGGCGTCCAAGGGTTTCTTCAGCAAGAAATGACCGCATCCTGATCCACATGTGCAGGCAAAACCGCCGAATGACATCACAGGAGCTTCAGCAGCAGTGGTCAAACCAAACTGATGTCCAGTGTTCCACTCGCACTGTACGTGGCCAACTTTTAGATCATGGCTTAAGGTCCTACAAGGCTATCAAGAAGCCCCTGATCCATGAGAGACAGAGGTTAGCCCGGCGTCGTTGGGCCCAGGCACACAAGAACTGGACAGCCAGGAATTGGAAGAAGATTTTGTGGTCAGATGAGTCCAGTTTCCAGCTTTATCTTCCTCCTACTAATGTGAGGGTACGCATGAAGGCCAGGCGAAGCATTATCTCCAGCATGTACAGTACCTACTGTCAAGCATGGTGGAGGCAGTATCATGGTTTGGGGATGCATGAGTGCTGCTGGTGTTGGTCATCTCACTGTCTGTGATGGCACATTGAACTCTACCAAGTATTGTACCATTCTCCAAACCCACATGCTCCCTTCTGCGCGTGCACTGTTCCGTCGAGGTAAAAACTGGATGTTTCAACAAGATAATGCCCCTTGCCACACATCCAAGGCCAGTAGAACTTGGCTGCAGGAGCACAGTATCCAGGTCTTAGAGTGGCCAGCTCAATCCTCGGACATGAGCCCCATTGAAAATCTGTGGTGGATTATCAAAAGGTCTGTTTCAAAGCATAAAATAAAGAATTTAGAAGAATTAAAAGCAGTAATTCAAGAAGAATGGGACAAGATTACCCCTCAACAGTGTGAAAGGCTCGTGGGGAACATGCCAGCCAGGATTAGAGCTCTACTACGTGCCAATGGCAGGACTACTAAATATTAATTTGATGATGTGATGGTTTATTTATTTTTTGTTCAGTTTTGAACACATTCTCTGTTATTTGTTGACTTTAATACCGACAATGTTGAGAACTGACATATTGAAACTGTCAAGAATTTAGTTTTGTTAGTTTTTCTTGTAAACAATAAACAAAAAAATATAATTTGTATTTGTTTGTATCTGTCTAATGCAGCCACACCTTTTGAAACACAAAAAAGATTTTTCCACAAATATTTCATGATAATATTTGAGATTGTGTAAAATTTTAAAGGTGTCCGAAAACTTTTTTCCACCACTGTACATGTAAGTTTAAAGAGAAACACTGAACTTTCTGCTTCACTGCATTTATTTAACAGGTGTAGATGAGCTGCTGGTTAGTTTTTAGATTCATATTTTGCATATAAATCATTTGATGAGCTTGTAAAATACACCACATTGTTACATTAACCAGTGGTTCCCAGTCTTTTACCTCCTACATTTTTTAGCCCAGTCACAATTTGCCTCAAGGAGCTTTACAATCTGTTCAACATACAACACCTGTTGTCCTTGGACCCTCGATCTGATAAGAAACAAACCACCACCAAATTGGGAAAAAAGAAATACCTCAACACACAGCACACAGTAAAATTATAGTGTAGACCATCAGGGTGACAAAATTATAGATGAATGGTAAATGATGGAAACGTTTCAGACATCTTTGAGCTTTTAGTTGTTCCACTAAAGAGATATTTGCCCGTGAAACTTATATCTTATTGTTTAATTTAAATAACTGTCTGAGGCGTGAGCAGGGCAGATTAATCAATATTTCACTTAAAAAGCTAGTGCAAATTTGTGCAGCAAAACTTTTTGTTTTGGTCAATCATCTCACGACCTCTCAGATTTATTTTGTCACCATTTGGAGGAGACTGATTCCTCAGGTTGGTAACCACTGGACTAAATCACAAAGTAATTAAAACCAGCTCCACTTGGACCAGTTACACCAGTAAAATGCTTCACTTTAATATATCATACTCTCACTTTTTAGACATTTGATGCATTTTTAATGACTTTAACTTGTAATGGAGTATTTTTACTGTGATGTATTTGTGTTTTAAATTCAATTACATTAACATTAGGCTTTATAAGTCATTAAATAGTCTCAACTATGAATTTGTGAAGTCGTAACAAAGCATTTTCTGTAATTTAAGTCCATGTTTCTGCTCTTACAACTCTTAAAACCTAATACTTTTAATATTTTTTTGGCTTGTATGTACCTGTTGGCAAAATGTAGATCAACTTAACTCACTCTTATGACCATATTCTGTCATAAAACCTACCTCTGAACATGACCACGTACAGTATATACATACTCTACGATTTAACCTTCATATACTTACCTGCGATGCTTGACAAAGAAAAAGATTATTTGTCCAAAAATCAGTCTTAAATTTAGGTTAAAATTTATCTTGAAAGGCTCTTAAAAAACATTCAATTCTGCCCTTTCTGTACCATTTTCTAGTAAAGCACCCACATACAAACTTTTGCAAGTTGCAAGTAATTGCTTTATTGATAGTCAATAAATCATATACTAATTAAAGAGTGTTAAATTATGTCTTCTAACTTTTATAACAACATTATTACCAAATAAAAACCATAAACACAAACCATTTTGTGGCAAACATGCCGAAGTTATTAACATCATCAGCTTCAAATAAATAATAATTATTCATTAACCACTAATAAACTCATTATTAACTACTTATAAAACTTTATAACATATAACAAGGTGGTTTCCTAAGTTCCTCTCTTTCATGTCGTCTGTTGTTCTCAGAAAGCTATAGATCTCGCCACCAAAGCTGCAACAGAGGACAAAGCCAAACACTACGAAGAGGCCCTCAAATGTTACGAGCATGCAGTGCAGTACTTCCTCCATGTCATCAAGTGTGAGGAGCCGATCAGTGTTTGAGTTCTGCAATATTTGTGTGATTCACCACAGCGCTGTGATCTAAGCGTTTTGCTGTGTTGCAGATGAGGTCAAGGGTGACCGGGCGGCGCAGTGCATCAGAGCCAAGTGTGGCGAGTACCTGGGCAGAGCCGAGATGCTGAAGGAATATCTGAAGAAAAAGGAGAAGGCTCCTCCGGCCAAACCCGTCAAAGAGTCTGGTGATAAAGGGTGAGTCAAGATCTCAGTGTTTGTTACCGTGGTTCTTTCTTTAGTACTCGTCTTAATTCAAACTAATGAGGGTCATTTCTGCAGAATATCTACGGTGTTATAGGCGAGTTCAGAGAGGGTAGTTTGAGTCTTGTTAGCTTCCCTGGGGAGTTTTCTTGTAAACACACAAAGTTAACAAACCTCAACAAATGCATCATGTGTGTCTTTTAGGTCTGACAGACATGATGAATGTTTTTCCCTCCACACAAAACATTTGCAAAACCAGTTTTCTGAACAGTTTAAAACCTGCAGTGGTTACGTCCATGTTTACGTCCCAGCAGTCTTATGTTCCCCGTCTTTACTGGCACATTTCTGCATTTCTTGACCCATAACCACCATCGGTAGATCAGAGGAATAATAATGTGTATTGTGTCATGCACGAGACAAACAAGACAGAGTCCCATTCGTAAAAACATTCCTCCATAGTGCTGCTGGTGGCCAAAAACTCCACAGGTTACCTTTAAGTTTTAAAGAAAATGCTTAATTCCAAAAGAGCCTCCTTGAAAGAACAGCTGGAATCCTAATTACAGGAATAACTAATAAAGAAGAGCTGCATGTGTATCCTTATAGTCAAGGTGTGTGCAAGTGTTTGTAGTCAAATTTGTATGTTTCAGGTTTCAGTTAAAGAGAATTAAGTATTTAATTTGAACACACCTATAATTAGGACACAACTCCTGAAAACTATAGGATCTGTGAAATCAAGTGTTACTGCATATCCATGAAAAAAGAAGTCATTATTTCAGTGTTCAGTGAAGTATCAATAAATCCTGATATTGCCATTTGATTTCAGGGATGAAAGTGATGGGGAGGACTCGGAGAAAAAGAAGTTCCAAAATCAACTCTCAGGTGAACGACGCTGTCACTGCATTGCATGAACACAGAGGCAGACGCAGCAGTTAAAGATACACTGTGCAGGAATTTCAGTTCATTTCATTTTCCATACATTTCAAAAGATCAAAGTCTGGTCTGTTAAACCTTGTAATGGACCAGCCTCCCAATGATTTTCACCTCCGCTGATGAGGTTATGTTTTCACCGGCGTTTGCCTGTTTGTTTGTCTGCAGAATAACTCTAAATGTTCTGAACGGATTTTAATGAAATTTGCAGGAAATGTCGATAATGGGACAAGGAACACATGATAAAATTTTGGTGGTGATCGGTTGAAGCGAAGTGGATAAAATAATAAAATGGCGGGAAATCTGAGCTGCTTGGCAGAGGTCTGCGCTCTCTGAGTGCTTTTCTAGTTTAAAATATTATACATGATGTATATCAGAGGTAAGATCTGACGGAGCTGAGGTTTTACAGAGTTGACAAAAAGTTATACATCTATTCATGTCATTGCACTCACAGTGAGAAGCCATTTTATTTTTAAAGCTGCTCAGGGTTGTCTTAATGCTAATCAAAATACTAATTTTTAAATCATAATCATCTCTTAATATTGACTCAGAAGGGCTAGCGAGTTGACATGTTATAGTTGTGACTAACCTGGTAGCAATATTATTTAATGAATTTACCAAAAACTAGAAAGTTTGCCAGTACTTGAGCATCATTCCCACCTTTTTAGAAACCAGGAAGTGAGACAGGAGTCCTTAGGATTTAGCTAACACCTTTTACACCGGATTAAATTATGTTTTTGTAAAAATCTGACTGAGTTGACAAAAATCTGGAGCACATCTTGAAAGGGGCAAAATATTTACAAAAATATACAGTATAATAAAACAAAGATGATTATAGCAGCACATTGTTACAGCGATGTTCAGTGCGTACTGTTTGTTTTAGTTTTGAAGGCTTTTAACACATTTTGTAATTGTTTTAAAGAAGTGAGTTCTCGTCAGGGAGAAATGTGTTTAGGCACTGGGCAAGTTTAGGAGTTCAAAAATGAAAGCAGATGAAAATATTTAATGAATCATATTTATTTCATTTATCTAAATTCTTTAAAATAATGTTTAATTTCAGAAACAAATAATTTTAAGGGTCTCCTTTTTTGGCAGGACACGATTTGTCTCAGTTCCCAAGTATGATGGGTGATTAATCCGCAGAGACCTCTCCCTCTGTCTGTATTTTTATCTTACTTTGCTGCGGTCAGGTGTGTAACCCCCTGCCAGTGACCGCAGGTGAGGTTGGAACCTAATAAACTGGTTGCACCACGTAGTGACAATACACATGCAAGGGGAAGCGTGAGAAGTGCGGACACAGCAACAAAAAAAAAAATGCAAATATAGCGAGGCGAAATGCCAAGCGGACAAGGCTCGTTCCAAAACGAGGAGGATTCTGGGGTTGGCTCCCACTTTTGCTGGCATGCACTGAGGGAGAGGATGTGGATGAAGAGCAATGCAGAGCTGACCTCTTTTCTGTTGGACAGGTAGATAAAAGTAAATGACTATTGGTGATTACATCACCAAATGTAAGGCTCCCAAAATAGCTCGGTAACTTGCAGAGTACATAGAAGCAGTGAAGGGAGGAGGGGCCGAGTTTTAATGTTGTGTTTACAGACAGTTCCTGCATAGTATGCCTTTAAATATGATGTGCAAAATATTAGCAATGCATGACATTTCAGAAAATTATCAATGCTTCCATGTAACAATCACCCCTCCCTCTTACAGGTGCCATCGTCATGGAAAAGCCAAACATTAAGTGGGACGATGTAGCTGGACTTGAGGGTGCTAAAGAAGCCTTGAAAGAGGCTGTGATCCTGCCCATTAAATTCCCCCATCTGTTCCAAGGTACTGAAAACAAGAGCTGACTTTAAACCTCCTGAAAATAAATAGTATTTAACGATATGGTTTTTATTTGTGTAGGAAAGCGAACTCCTTGGCGGGGGATCCTTCTGTTCGGACCTCCAGGAACAGGGAAGTCCTATCTGGCCAAGGCAGTGGCCACAGAAGCCAACAACTCCACCTTCTTCTCCATCTCCTCCTCCGACCTCGTGTCCAAGTGGTTGGGCGAAAGTGAAAAGTGAGGCTTGAGTTCTTTACATGATGATTAATCTGCGATACAACAAACTTGACAATGATCTCCACCTTCTGTCTCTCTCCAGGCTGGTGAAGAACCTGTTCAGTTTAGCCCGAGAAAACAAGCCATCGATCATTTTCATCGATGAGATCGACTCCCTCTGCGGCTCCAGGAGCGAGAACGAGAGTGAAGCAGCGCGCAGAATCAAGACAGAGTTCCTCGTCCAGATGCAAGGTGAGCAAGAGGAGATTACCTGAAGATGTGAGCTGAAATCGAAATATCAGTATTTTGTTTGTAAAGTGCAAGAATCATTCTTCTTCAGGTGTTGGAAACGACAATGAGGGAATCCTGGTCCTCGGAGCCACAAACATACCATGGACACTGGACTCAGCGATCAGGAGAAGGTTAGTTACATTTACTTTGGTAATTCCTCACACTGTGTTATATGAATTTGTAAAGACAATATTTGTCTTGAGGGAGCTGAGCCAGAAGGCGAAGCTTTCGATTTACGTCCCAACGCTCACCTATGGTCATGAGCTCTGGGTAGTGACCGAAAGAATGAGATACAAGCGGCCAAAATCAGTTTCCTCTGTAGGGTGTTTGGGCTCAGCCTTAGAGGTAGGGTGAGGAGCTCGGACATCTGGAGGGAGCTTGGAGTAGAGCCGCTGCTCCTTCGTGTCGAAAGGGCTTAGTTAAGGCGGTTTGGGCATCTGATCAGGATCCTCCTGGGCGCCTCCTGTTAGAGGTGTTCTGGGCACGTCCCACTGGTAGGAGGCCCCGGGGCAGACCCAGAACACGCTGTAGGGATTATAAATCTCATCTGGCCTGGGAGCGCCTCGGGGTCCCCCAGGAGGAGCTGGAAAGCGTTGCTGGGGAGAGGGACGTCTGGTTTGCTTTGCTGGGCCTGCTGCCCCCACGACCTGGACCCGGATAAGCAGATGAAAATGGGTGGATGGATGGAATGGATGAACAATTGTCTTTCATGCCTCCGGTGAACGAAGAATCCAAAAACTAAGGACATTGTTGATGAATGTTGTTGATCACAACGTTCTGACTGATTTGGGATAAAAAGGACGAAGCTCTTAGGCATGGTTTTAAACTAGTTTTAGTAATTTTGCAGTCTCACACAACTCTTCCATCTTTCCTGTAGTTAAAACATCAGTTCATGTATCTCTTCATAATGGTTGATAGATTCTTCTGTCTGTTTTAGGTTTGAAAAGCGAATCTACATTCCTCTGCCCGAGGAGCATGCTCGCTCCTTCATGTTCAAACTGCACCTGGGCTCCACCCCCAACGAACTGACAGAGGCGGACTTCATCACTCTGGGCAAGAAGACAGAGGGCTACTCCGGGGCGGACATTAGTATTATCGTTAGGGACGCCCTCATGCAGCCTGTCAGGAAGGTTCAGTCAGCCACTCACTTCAAAAAGGTAAAAACACACTAACACACTAACCTGTCCTGTTTGAAGCTGAGAGAAAAGGTGTCTTTGTCCTTACTTCTGTCCATGCCCACACAAACACACCCTAATTAAGGTTCGCGGGTCTTTATGGAACAATCCCGATGTTGTGGTGGACGACCTCCTGACTCCGTGCTTGCCCGGTGAGCCCAACGCCATAGAGATGACGTGGGTGGACGTTCCTGGGGATAAACTTCTAGAGCCAGTCGTGTCCATGGTAAGAAAACACTATAAGTGTCTAGAAGTGCATGTTATTTCCATGAGTGGTACTGAAAAGCACAAACTGCAGTGATCAGCATTTACAGTGACTTCCGTGATATTTTCCGTGCAGCCTGACATGCTGAGGTCACTGGCAAACACCAAGCCGACGGTGAACGAGCAGGACTTGGACAAGCTGAAGAAGTTTACAGAGGATTTTGGTCAAGAAGGCTAAAAACACTCGCACTCTACTCGTTAATAAGACTGCAACTAACTATTCTTTTCACTGTCAGTTGTGCTTGTGATAAATTGATTCATCGTTTGGTCTAAAAAGAGTAAAAAATGGTGGAAAATGTCCATAAAAGGTTGACTGGAGCCCAAAATTCTTACTTTTCAAATTTGATTGGCGATCAAAAATCTAAATTAAGTTACTGCATCCAGGGGCAGGACTTAGCGAAGGGTCAATAGATAGGGCATTAAGTGTTCCTTTAAGGTTTAAGTTGGATATGAAATTGCTGTTTTTACTGGAGAACTGACTAAAACGATTAATCAATGATCAAACACCTAATTGTCGACTTTTTTACCAATCCACTAATCAACTGTTTCAGCACTGTTTATTAGTCAATCCACTGATGCTCTTGTTTACATCCACTCTTTTCTTAGCTTATATATTTCTTTTACTTGCTGGTTTTATTTTGCATCTCTCAGACCAAAGTCATAATCTTGAAAGAAAACTTAATCACTCACTGTCCTTCAACATATACATCAGGTAAATGCACACTCATCACTACATACCTCCTGATATAGTCTAAGGGGGTTATATTGCACTCAACAGAATCAGTTTCAGGGTTTGCTTTTGAAAATGGGAATTTATACTAGAATATTTAAGAATGTCAGCTCTCTTTTAAACATGTAAAACACCTTTGGAGGGTTTCTATTGAGTTACTGAATTTAAAGGAATCAAAATTTTGCACAATATTCCTTTAAAAGCATCTTTAAATTCTGTCTTTGCATACATGTTCTGCTCTCATATAGTTTCAGACCTCAGTAGTCAGTTGCTGTATGTTCTGAAATATGTCTTTATTTAAAGAGTCTGTTTTTGGGGTTCAGAGGTTTCTTACGGTTTACATAAATAAAACTTGTGAAGGTGGTCATTTGCACTTTTGTTGTATCCTCTACGACATGTTCTGTGAACTCAAGTCTCAGGGTTAAATAAATAACACAAAGAAAAACAACAGGAGTCCTCGTTAATTAACTTTGTGAATATATTTAATTGTTAAAATACATCTCTTAGTTAACTGTCATATTTGTACTCTAAATGCAGGATAGATCATAATTTAATTAGTACATTTGATAGGAGAAATATAACAGGTTAATTTCACATCTTTAAACAATTTGAGACCTGTAGAAAAATGACATCAATGTTATGCTGCTTGCACAAGCTGATGCTGAAATGAAACGATGTGGAACTAGAAGTCTTAAACATCTTGTGTGTTAGTGTCATTAATAAAGATATGCAGAGTTTTTGAAGAGCAGACCAAATTGTTTTCTACTAAGCAGAAGTTGATATTTCAAAGTGAGTAAATGCTGTCATAAGTCACGTGAATAATGGAGAAAACGTACAATATTTAAGTCATTTGGAGTGATAAATAAAAGTCCAGGCCGACTGAAATGTAACTGAAACTCAAAAGACTCATCGACCTGACTGGTGTTTGAGTAAACTGCTGCACTGAGCCTGCTGAAATGAAAATTCAAACACATTTTAAATGAAATAAAACGTATGATACAACAGCTGCCAATGAAAAAAGACCATAAATAATGCATGCAAATATGCATGCATTATGCTGCGTTCACAGGGAATCAGGCGGTAGACAGCAGGCGGGCAACACACGGGGAAAACAGCCCGACAGAATGGTATGTTGCAATGGCGATGCCATACTGCCTACAAAGAATTATTTATATTAAATAAAATAATTTCAGGTTAATTATTTTATGTATTTTTTCTAGAAATGTCCAGATCATCTGTGTTTTAAGGAAGCTATGTAACATCCGGCTCTAAATTTCATCGTGGAGGATGGCAAACGTTAAAATATTTTAATATTTTGCCATCTTCCATCTCACCAAATATTACCGTCCAGCTCTCGTCCACTAAAATGATCTCCAGTTTGCCGTCTGCCGTCTCCTTGATTTCATGTGAACGCAGCATTAGGAGTGACGTCCCTTTTCACTTCAAAGCACATTGTTGTAACGCCAGTGTTTCCTCACACATAGACTTAATTGTGGTGACGACATCAGGCATCCATCACGACCAGATTTCAAACAGGTACCTCAAAACGCTACAGTGTAAGTGATTATTGCTTTATGTGTGTCTCGTCTCAGCCTGCCTCCACCACAAATAACCTGAAGAGCTGAAGGAAACACTGCATATTCACGACCATAACAGACAAGTTATACATGTTAAAGTAAAGTAAAAGGTACCGAGGCAAACTCAAAACCTGTAAAAAAAAAAAAAACAAATACACACACACACACACACACACACACACACACACACACACACACACACACACACACATTTATGGCTATTAAGATACTTAGATAAATATAAAGGACAAATGTGCTCCATGAAACAGACATAACTTGAAAAACAACAAGGACCTGAAATATACAGTACATATAAGGAGTAGTGTTTTTCCTGTTGTTTAAATGACTCTTAAAAAGTGAGTAATAGTTGTGTTTTTTGGTTAAGAACATTCATATTCAGACAACACAAAGAGGGTTGGGAAGCTGCCACACAGGGCATATGAGAAAGTGCTAACAGTATTTACTCTGTATATATAGAACACATAGGGAGGAAATCACTGCCCATCACAATCATGCTTCATAGATGGTAGTAGCCCAACAGACACATTTCACTCCGACTCCTGTGACGGCACAGAGAAGAAGCCAAATGCTGCTAATAAGAGGGGACGCTGTGCTAATAGTTGTACGTTAATCCTGACACTAGAAGACTGAGAAGAGAGAGCCGAGGGCCAAACCAGTCGCTGCTCCGGCGAGCATGCCCAAAGCCACGTCTCCTCCGTCTTCACGCTGGCGTTCTCGGATCACAACGTGGTTCACTCCAGGAGCGGGGTACGCACCTAGAGAGATCAGAAGCAACATGACATCTCAGTCAAGTTTGGTATGATGGTTTCCTCCTCCATGTACTCTGAGAAATGCTTAATATTTACCTTGGTACTGGTAAGGATATGCTACAGCGTAGGGCTGCCCGTCAGCAGAGTATACAATCTGTGTGGCATGTGGTGGAGGTGCAACATATTCTCCGTACGGGCCTGGGGCGTAAACCTGCTGAATAATGACAGACAGAAACACCATGACAACTCTACTGATCCTTTTGGGGATGCCAGCAAGCCATTCACATTGTTTGATTCAGTGTTAAATGTCATAAACGCTGCTTGGTGGAGCTTTTAAACACTTCCATGATTCCACCAGTAGATGGTGGTAGGCTTTAACTTTGTCTGTTGTTAGGCAGCAGTCTTTTTGTTGTTGTTAGCTTGGTTTTCCCTAAAGGGTGGGCCCATCTGTGCTCATGTCTGTGTTCTACAAATGGAAACTCCCACTCAGCCGTTAGTGAAAAGCAGTGACATAGGTTACAGCCCTGAGGCCCTCCCTCAACCCCACATGCCGTTCACTGACAGTGTTAGACGAGAGAAGGAGGAAAGTGTTAGCTGGGAAGGTTTGAGCTTGGAGGGAGAAGGTGGTGCTGAGTGAAGACACTTTGAGATTCAATATAATCTAACAATGCTTTTTCACTGCAGATGGCACAGCACAGACGTTAGTTCGGATCCGAAAGTCACACAATAACACAAACAAACTAAACCAATCAGAGGCATCAGAGGCCCAGCAACTCCTTGTGTCCTGCGAGGTCAAATTACTGAGTCTGTCAAAACAGTCTGGTGGCTGTGGACGGGGGCAGCAGCAACATGTATTTTAGCCACCTTGAAATATTAATATCAGTTAAAGTGTATGCTATATTTACATTATTTTTACTGCTTAACCCTGCCAGCAGAAACCCTGATCTGAGAGGGGACTGGAGCTGTTTATGACCCCCTTCAAAGTCACCAGACTCCACTGACAGACACATATTTTTTTAAGTTTAGTTGCTTTGTGTTGTTGTGATTTTTAAAACCTCAGCAACAGTTAACAGTCTATATGTAGCAATGTAATCATGCAGACACCTATGGCAGATCACGTGGGAGAACGTTTTTAGACAGGCTTGGGAAAATAGCATTCTGACACTAAAATAGACTAACTTACACAAAAATTTGAATTTCCAGATTTGAATAAATAAGCAACACTACTAGGAAGCTATAGAATGATATAAAGAAAGATTCTGGAGCAGCCCTTTGAGAAGGATCACCTCAAACCAAACCTTACTGTGTTGTACAACATATAAAGCGAAGGTGATGCAGCGTGCAAATTCTAAATACAGTAAATCATATTGTGCATAACCTAACCAAAAGTTTAGTTTTTGATGCCTTTAACCTTGCCTGTCAGCTGTTGCAGATGCACATAGTGACTTGTAATTATAAAGACTTTTTCCTGTAAAACATTCATAACAATACTATTCAGGGATTCATAAAATTCAAAATGTGACCAATTTATTGGGTAAAGGAAACCATGCTTTAGCCTGCAATACACAGGTACATAAAACATCTGTGTGAAACATCTTTACCTGAGGTGGAGGAGCATATTCTGAGTAGGGTGGGGGAGCAGATGCCATCACGTCCTGTGCAAAGCCGATCTGAGGTGCAGTGACCATCTAAAAAAAAAAAACACAAATGAAGCCACCTCACCTGAAGGCTGGGAATGAACACGAACATAACTGAGCTACATCATGTTCGGACAAACAGAGGAGAATCCTGGAAAACCCACTTAAAGACACTGGTGTGCATGGGCGTAGCGGACGCGGGGTATGCGTGGGGCATGTCCCCCGCACTTTTTACAGCTGTTCCTGTCATTATTTTGGTAAACAAGTCATGTGATTCAAGATGTGGCAGAAACTCACCGCATTAATTCTGGCATCCTGAAGTGCCATGGTCCACGCCCTGCAACACAAAGTGAAAGTCATCTTGGATGTAAAATAATATTAGACTAATACCTTAAACTACAACATTCAATCAGGCCAAAATAATTCATCAAATTGATATAACGCCTCAGTATGTATGTGTTGTCTTACAGGGCATCGTCTGCACTGTCCGCACACAGGCTGATGACCCGTCCGTCTCTGCACACTATCTGGAGCAAGGCATCGCGCATCTTCCCCTCCGGTGGGTTCAGATCTGAGAGGCAATACAGCAGAACAAACAGAGAGGTGACACGGTTAAAATTATGAACAAAAGTTTCATTCAGCCAATGATATCCTCATGTGGCAGATGACAAGCACCTTGACAAGCAGCAGAGTTGCGGATGTTAATGCAGTCGACCCTCATGTGGATGTCATCCTCCATGTCACGCCGCTGTTGATCATTGTAGAACACGAGTCGTCCGTCAGCCCACAAGTCAAACCAATTCCTCTTCCACCGACGCAGTATGGTACCTTTAATGAAAATATGACACAGTCAAGTTCAATCCAAACTTATTTTGTTTATACTATGTATCACACCAAGAGTACCAGCATCTTTAGACAGCATTTAATGAGCAGTGGGGGAAGAAGTATTAACTAACACTGTGATAGTACTCCACCATCAGTAGCCTGTGAGTCCTGCATTCAAAACCTTACTTCAGTAAAAATATGTAAGTATAATCAGCAAAATGTACTTAAAAGTACAAAAAGTAAAAGTACTCTTTGTGCAGTAACTACGTCACTATAATATCACGGCTACATTAATGTGTATGTTGCATTTTACTGCCGTAGATGTTTAAGGCCATGCCAATTTTTACTCTATTACATACGGCTGGGTTGTTTAATTCACAGCAATGCATCATACGAATACACAACGATTCTTAGTTTTATGTGATTATAAACTAATGAAAACTAATATATTCCATATATTTCTGTAACAGATGCTCCTGAATCCAACACACTGGACCTTTAAGAAGTAGGAGAATTTTCTTAACACACTCTCAATGCATACTTTTTCTTTTTACTTTGAGTAGGTGCTGCAGCTGCCCCTAAAATGTACGTACTGTTGCATGCAGTATGCACACAATCAGGACATACTACTTTCTCACATCACACCCTGAACTTTGACCTTCTTGCTTTTATATCCGTTACCTTGGAGATAAAACAAACGCCACTCACCAAGTTCGCCAGAGATGGAAATCAACCCAGAGAGCTGTGCTGTTGTTACTTTGCAATATATGTTTAACTTTTAAGTTATAACTGCACAGATTGTAGATTCGAACATATTTTATTTGCGACAGTGGAGTTATGTCATTGTTATTTTTATAGTTGTGTCCTGTTTGTAATATTTGCTAATGTTTGATGGATGGCTTGAGTGTCATCTGTCATTGCGACTTCTGACAGCGGTCAATGAGATGTCAAGCCGTCTTCTGTGCAGAGGACGGCATACTGCAAAATACAACCAGTTGTACTAGAACATCCTGGTACTTTTGGCATGCTGCGTTTCACATAGTGTGTATTGGGACATACTAAGTCTTTTTCTGGCATACTATAAAGTATGGCAGTGTGGGTATTGGAACGCAGAGATTCAGTTTATCACAAACATTCAAAATCAATACATCTGGAGATACAGAAGGGGTATGGAAAACTGTGATCTGTAAAGTAACTACAGCTGTCCAACAAATGTAATGAAGTAGAAAGTACAGTCTTCTCCTCTGAGATGTAGTGGAGTAGAAGTATAAAGCTGCATTCAATAGAAATACTCAAGTAAAGTACAAGTACCTTGAAGTTATTCTTAAGTACAGTAATTGGGTAAATGTACTTACATCCCACTGTTAATAAGCTGTTGATGCTATTTCTGAATACTCACTCTGTCGATGAAGCCAGCCACTCTTCACCATAGCCATCTTAGAGTTAACACCTGAAACAGTATGACATCATGTCAGTCAGTGCACACACTGAGGGCTGATGACTGGGTGTGACGTTGCCAAAACAAACCTCGTGACTGTTAGCACTGTTAGCATAAGTACACAATTAGCTTATATTTTCATAACTACATAGATAAGTTATGAATAAGGCTTTAAAGCAGAACTTTATTTATTCACAGTTTCAGATATAAAGCCACCACACGAGCTTATTATCACCAGTTCTGACTTTACAACTTCACATGAGGACATGAATAGAAACATTTGACACCATATGGTTATTAGTGACAGCATTATTGGATGGTAACGTTAGATAACTGTCACTGTCAGGTCTGTTAAGGTTCGTTTAAGCACTCAATTATTCATCCAGCTGTTTTGGTGTCATCGCACCTTAGCTAGCTAACCTAACCTGACGGTAACATAATGGCTTCAAGTAACAACAGGCCACTTGTGAATAGGTCATCCTCATTTCTTATTACCACAAGTTAGACCGGAGAGACTATGTTTAATACTGGTAATGTAACGTGAGGCACAATATCAGTAATCACTTGTAGCAAACAAGTTTAGCTAATGTTTCCTCACTGGTGTCAAACGCAGTCGAAGTTAGCTAGCGTTAACTAACGTTTGTTTATACATGGCAGCAGCGAGTTCAGTGTTCAACGTTAGTTAAAATAACCAACACTGGTCCTTATAACCGGTGATAACGGCACATTAATTAGATACAGACATATAAAAATGGTGTATTTTGGTTACTTACTTGTTTATTTGTATGTTTTATGAGAAGATGAAGTATTTCGTGAGAAGACAGCAAACACGGAAGTGAGATGTACAAAAAAACGAAGATGCCCACTTCGGAGTCAAAAAGCTTGACCAGCAAACCGAGTGGACACAGCGTGTCTGCGGCCGTTATTTGATCTTCGATAGTTGCTCTTAGCCCCGCCCACGCAGCATCCTCGCGTACGTTGAGCATCTTCGGAGAAGGAGGCGTTTGGTTCGCGTGACGTCACCCATCAGGTGACAGCGTTGGAAAGTGCGAGCAAACTCAGCGAGGGGCGGCGCGCTCGTTTGTGTGTGTCCTGAGCGGGGCGGGTTCATGTGTGTAAACAGATGAGTCCAACATGGTTTGTACCATTAAATTAAATTAAATTAAATTAAATTAAATTAAATTAAATTACAAAGTCAAAGAAAACAAAAGAAAACCATTACATTAAATTAAATTAAAATTAAATACAATACAATAAAACAACATAAAATCAAATGAAATGAAATAAAATACACCCCAGTACAATACAATACAATAAAACAACATAAAATAAACAAAATTAAATTAAAAAAAGTCAAAGAAAAGAATACAATAAAATCAATAAACACAATAAAATAAATACAATACAATAAAATAAAGTCAAAGAAAAGAATACAATAAAATGCAATAAATGCAGCACAATAAAATGAAATAAAAATAAAACACATCACAATACAATTCAATAAAATAAAATTAAAAAGTCAAAGAAAAGAAAACAATACAAAACAATGAAACAAAACACATCACAGTACAATTCAATACAATGCAATAATATAAAATAAAAAAAAATAAACTAAAATAAACCCTTGATGATCCCCAGTGGAGAAATTCTGTTGCAGTGTTACAAGCATACAAGTATAGAAAGTAACAGAAACAGATAATAAGAAGTAGCCTACATAAACTATAGAATATAAGAATAAAATAAAAATACAGGAGTATTTGGAAACAAAATAATATGGTGAAGTCATAGTGGTGCTCATAAAGTGACAGGAGTGCGCACGGGTGCAGCAGCAAATTCTGGGCCCTGTGCATAAGCAGTCTCTGTGGGGCCCCCACCCATCCTCTCTCGAACCGTGTCTCTCACACACCTTTAGATTTTTTATTTTTGTAATGAAGGCAGATTGCTCTCTTGCCCTATCTTTCTTTCTTCCTTTTCTTTTACAGAACAATGATTCGCCTGTCTTGGGGAAAGACATGACAGTGTACGTTGGTGCTCCGACAGCATAACCAGTCACGTTTATGGTGCATTACATTTACCTCAGAGGGCCGGGGTTGGGAATGACATCACACCTGAGTTGATCATGTTTCAGTGCAACAAGACGGAAAACCATGATGTTATTAGCATTACCAATTCATTTGCTAGCAATGCCAGCTGATAACAAAGCAATATTTTGCTCAAGCTTAGTTTTTGCTGTTAGCTGTTGGAAGTGTTCGCTGCGCATATGTATTCCGTGGGAAGTTTGAAGGTCCCACAATAAAGTCTGTTTTAACAGTTTTTCTTTCTTTTTTCAATTATAAACATAAGATTCAGACAATGTTATTAATCCCAGCAGGGGCAATTTGTTTGAACAGCCTGCGGTGCACACACACTGCAACATACAGTAACATGTTGACAAATAAATAGATGAGAAATAATTAAAAAATAAAAAATATGCCAAGGAGTTCAGTGGAATAAATGAGTCTATAAATAGCAATTTTAAAAAGTTAATAGACTGATTATCAGTAAAAGAGATTTTAAAAAAACTGTATGTGCCTCCCTGAAGCCAAAATGTAAACATAAGTGCCTCCCCAGTGCTTAAAAAATATTTGATGTGTTGTCCCCAGTTTGCACCTCCCTTCCCTCTCAACAGTTAAGGACAGTCCCTAACTGTAATTAATTACAAATCCATTTATCTTATAATTTAATTACACATTACTAGTTTCATGTAACTAGTTACTCCCCAACACTGAGTGTAGTATACATTATAGTATGGGATATGAGACATAGTATAACGTGTAGTAGTGTAGTAACCGTGACATAACATGTAGTGTTTCAGATCAGGGTTCATGTTAGAGGCCCGTGCCTGCCAGACAGGAAGGAAACACAACAAACAAACTGCAAACCCACCACAGCCTCTCTGAGCCTCCACACATGTGCCTGTGTGTTGGAGGGAAACTGATCCTGCGTGACTGCAGCAGCGAGTCCGCGTCGCTTCATCACCGTCCGCCAGAGCCAAGTGTCTCCGAGCCACTGACCGCCGGGGGACGCTGGGGTATAAAAGAAGCACAACAACTCTCCGGCCAACAGTTTGAGAGCTAACGAGAATAACGCAGGAGCCAAACAGCTAACCTGAAATGGCGACGGCAATATACTTGGAACATTACCTTGACAGTGAGTATTCGGTGACACACTGTGCTGGTATTAACGTTTCGAACATGTGACGTGTGTTTGAGGTTTAGTTTGACTGTATCGAAGACTTTTTCGCTCGGCGGATGACTGGCAGACAGCAGCATAGCGCGTTAGCAACTAGCTGCTAGCTCGCTAGCTAAGTGGTTAGCATCGCGATATAATCGTTGGTGGTATAAAGTTAGGCAAACTCCACATGCATGGTGTTAAACTCTATCTGGGGGCAGTGTGCGCTCCACCTGGGCACATGTGAGATATTTAATAGAGTTTGTAGTCAGCTGTCAGTGTCGGGCTCTGTCACAGGAGCTTCCTAGGTGACCTAGAAATTAGCACTGGTTTTATAAGGTTGTTTAAAATGATAGTTATACTCAGTGCTATGAGACTTTAAAACTGCATCCATTTTGGTGTAAATGTGTGTTTGTTGTAGGAAGGCAGACACCGTGCATTTACAACCTGTTGATAACCGCGTTTCCCGTAAGCATTACGCGCCGGGGCGGGGTTTTTGAAGCCATATAGCATAACGTTACTGAGCTGTCAGACAGTGGGTAGCCCTGTAGGCTGCAGCCAGCTCACACGTCTCTCCTTTAGGTCAATATTAATCTATATACTGTTAGATATATTATACACTTATCATGTTATATTAACATTATCATCAATGTCAATATAAATCGAGTTATCCTGCATATACTGACTGTAATGTTGAGGTGACTGATGGTATAGGATCAACAGGAAGACACAACTATCTTAAAACAAATGTGTGTTAAAGGTTTAACAAAAAACTTATTTTGCAAATGTGAAATTGGTTTTGTAAGTGGCAGAAATGTACATTTTATTACATTTCAAATAATTACATTTCTGGACAATAATTTATTTTAGGGTGTATAAATCAAATCAAGTTTATTTATATGGCACATTTAAAAACAACCAAGTTGAACAATGTGCTGTACAAATTAAAAGAGTGACACCAGTAAGAACGGTTGCATATGTAAAAAGGATGATATAATAAAATAGTGTCAGTGGAAGGAGAGCATTTGATTGAGAGCTTTGGAGCAGCTACTGCAAAGGCATGGTCTCTGTCACCCACCAGTCTCGATCGTGGGACAGTTAAAAGTCATTGTTCAGAGGATCGAGAGATGGTAAGAGGTCGGGAGTTGGAGTAGGGGTAGAGAAGTTTAACAATATACTGGGGTGCCAGCCCATGTTTGGAGTTATAGTTTGTAATTGATCATATAGCCCTGTGTCGCCCTAAAAATGCATTAATCTGTGAATTTGCATTCAGTTACAGGCTAATTATGTGTTTGCACATTTTTAAAGGTCCCATATTATTAGAGATGTACCGATACCACTTTTTCCTTCCCGATACCAATTCCAATCCCTGAACCTTAGGTATCTGCCAATACCGAGTGCCGATCCAATACCAGCGCGAAAATAAAAATGGATGGGATATGAATTGTTGTATGTGTCAACTCCTAAAACTCTATGTAAAATATTAAGAAATACATACATAGTTTTAGGTGCATACTTGCATTTGGGTTCCCTACTAGAAAATGTTTACATGTTTGAAGGTGAAATAAAAATACATTTTTTAAATATACCTGCAGTCAGCCTGTGTTTGAAATCCTCCAGTTTCACACCTGTCTCTTTAAGCCCACCTCCTGAGAAAGCCCAGTTTGCTCTGATTAGGGTTGCAACAGTTTACCAGTTTCACGTTATACGATGATATTAAAATTAATGGTTATCGTACCATGCACATTTGCTTATCTACAATATTAGCAAAAAATGCGACTGGACAGAAAACCTCAACTTTGTTTTCCAGTGGGAGATTTTTTTACACATACTTCCATTAAAAATGGTTTGAGTTTCAAATAATGTGATAATAAATTGTTTGTTATATAACCCTTCTGTTTTAATTCCTTTAAGGGTCATTCTGATTGTTGATAATAATACTAGTAATAATGTAATTATCATCTCAGCATCTCTGCATAATCACTACAGCCTGGGAATGACAGTAACGGCACTGTAGCGGCAGTTTCTACCATTGGATAGTATAATTGTGACATCACAGCTTCACAGACGTCCTGATGCCTCATTCAAAGTAGGGATGGGCAGCACAAGCAAAAACACTATTCGAAAATCGTGGCAACTATTTGACAATTTTTCGAAGTCTCTGCATGTTTCTCCTGTTGGTGGAAGAAAAACCAACTGTAAAAGCTGAAGAGGTATATAAGCAAGAATTGTGCCTGGTTTTCCAACTGTTATAATCCTATTGTTGTGCAGAAAAGAAAAGTGAGATTGACAAACTGGCTGAAGAGTACATAGCGAAGGTGAAGAACCTGGCCTCAGAGCAGAGAGTGGAACACCTGCAGAAGATCCAGAATGCCTACAGCAAGTGCAAAGAGTTCAGTGATGATAAAGTCCAGCTTGCAATGCAGACATATGAAATGGTCAGTCCAAAATGTATAATCTGGTTATGATATATTCCTGATTTGGAGGTGAAACCGCACACATGGTCAAATTGTAATCACATGATTATTTTTTTTTTATTGTAGGTGGACAAACATATCCGCCGACTGGATGCAGATCTGGCGCGGTTTGAGAATGAGCTAAAGGAGAAACTGGAAGTGAGCGGATACGAAAGTACAGATGGAAGAGCACTGAAAAGTAAGTCGAGGCTTTTACTGTGCGACCAAAACGGTTTGATGCACATTTATAAATGTAAATCCTTTCCACAGAGGGTGAATCCCGTGGACTGAGAGAGAAGCGAACATCCAGAGGAAGAGGAAGGAAAGGTTCTGATGAAGATTCTCCCAAAAAGAAAAAGCTAAAAAACAGGTATGTTTGGTGGCACAGTCAGACTGAGAATTTACCTGTCAGAGTCTGCAATACACATTTTTATCAGACCTGAAAATCCTGTATTACTCTAACCAGTGGTAACTCAGATTACCAATGGCACATTAATTTGCCTCCAATTTAAATTTGTTTATTTCCAATCATTCGGGGTGGAAATCTCCAGGTGCCTCACGATGTGATTATGATTCAGAGGGTAACAATTCGATAATACAACGATTATTGATGCATCACAATGTTTGATTTCAACACATGGCTTCTTTTTCTCTTTCTTTTAAAATATAGCAGACTGCATTTTTGGTGATCCATAATTAAATTAACAGATTATTTTACTTGCATACAGCGTGGCTCTTGTCCAGGTCCCTTTCCCCTTCAACCTCCATACCCTCACTTTTAAACCAGGGGGCAACAGTTGGATTGTATCTTCCTGTGGATGCTCACGCTTGTCCATTGTGGGATTTACGTATATATGGGATGTACACACACCTGCATAGGGTCCAGTGTTTGCATAGCCTACTGTAATATTTCCCCTAAAACAGTTTGCAACTCAAGTTCTGTTCAATAATATATGGTCTGCATGCTTTTTATTTTGAAAAGTCAACTGCATTGATTCATGACTGAATAGATTTGAAAGCACCTCACAGTCTCCTGTGTGTAGCAGAATAACATGAGGGGGAGGCCGAGTGCTCTGTTAGTGCTGGTGAAAGCCAAGACACTAAGCAGGTCAGGCACAGGGTCTTTAAAGGTAAAACAGACTGAGCAGAGTTATTTTCTTCACCACAGAGGTGTTTTCATTTGGTTAATGCTGCAGCGTGTGTTGGTCAGCTGGTTCACATGCTGATCACTGCTCCCCTCGTTGATGTATACCCAATGTTCACCTCGCAAATGTAATTGTTTAGACATTAAATTAAAATTAAAAGCTGCAACTGCTGTCGTTGTCATTGTGCTGCACTGACTTTGCAGTTGAGTTCCGCCTCCTTTGTTCCGTCAACATCATGTGATGAACAGTTACATAATCGATTATTGACATTTGGAATCGTCCACGTCTGCATTGTGATGCATCTAAGCATCGATTTATTTCCCTCCCTTTCCAACTAATCATGCTGTGTGTTTGATGTTGGACCTTCAGCCCAGACCTGAGTGACGCCCTCCTGCCCATGCAACCATCAGACGTTTTGGACATGCCAGTCGATCCCAATGAGCCCACGTACTGCCTGTGCCACCAGGTGTCATATGGAGAGATGATTGGATGCGATAACCCAGATGTAAGATTTTATAGAGTTTCTTGTTGAAATTAAATTTGTTTCTTTACCATCAGAACCACATTACTGACCTTGTTTTTCATCCCTCAGTGTCCTATTGAGTGGTTCCACTTTGCTTGTGTTGATCTCGCCTCAAAACCCAAAGGAAAATGGTAAGAACTCTGAAGGATGTTAACCTAGAGTTGTTCATGAAAATATTATTAGACCCCGATCACACAGAAAGCGTTTTCCACGTTGCAAAACACGCTGCGCTGCACTGCCTTTTTTTTTTTTTTTTTTTTTTTTTTAAATTGATTGCCACTAGAGAAAGAAAAAAAGGTTTATCACGTCACGAAAACCGCGAGCAAAAAGCTTCACTCTCATTTAAAACAATTACAAAAAGCCGCCAGCAGCTGCTAAAACACTTTGTGTGATGGGGGCCCTACTAATGCAGACTTGTCATGATTGTCCTCTTTGCTCTCAATCTTTTTCCCTCCCCTGTCAAATCTCACAGGTTTTGTCCGAGGTGCACCCAAGACAAGAAGAAGAAATGAGAATCCTTACTTTCAAAAATACTCAGCTAATAATGTATGTATTTTTGGTGTAGGTTATAGTGTAATATATATATATTTCAGCCCTATAACTCTCCATAGATGGTGGGTCATACAGCTTTTTTTAAGGCCTAATCCAGATTCAGTGTATAGCTACGCTTGTAGCACCATTATCTCACTCTATTACAGTTACTTCAGTTATGTTATGTCAGTGTCATTGGATCTAAGATGGCTGTCTTTGTCCAATAGCTTTACAATAATCAACTCACATGTATATTATCTGTGCACTCAAGCTAAAGTAGTCTGGGCAGTGGAGTTAAACGTTGCACAAATTACCAACAATCATAGAGTCCTTCCTGTCGAGTCGTATAGTGTGTGTGTGTGTGTGTGTGTATATATTGTCATTACTAACATATTCAGAAATCCTGGATTGTGGCTTTAGCATACTTGAAATATCAATTTTATAAAGAACTATTTTTTAAAACAAATTAACAGCCTGCTGAGAATTAACGATTTTAAACACCTTTTTAGTCCTGACCAAATTTTGGTGGTGAAAGGAATTATGTGTCAGATTTTCAGTTACCTACCTCCTGAGGGAAAACGTCAGCACTGCATGAACGACTGCAATTTGATACCAGTGAAAAAAAAAAAGATCTTAAACCAAACAAGCAAAGCATTGTAAACCAGTTTATTGATTTTCAAAGAAACCTGCGACCTTTTTGAATGTATTGTGGTACTAGTGGTCAGTCAGTCAGTCAGTGTCTCTAATCAACTGAATGAGGTATTTAAGCACTTTGAATGAAATTTTCCCCTGAAGAGGTTTGATCCTGCAGGCTTGGTTTTATGATAAAGTTTAAAACTTTGCCACAGTGCATCACTTCAAACCATATGGAAATATATATATATATATATATACACATATATGTTTTGTATGATATGATACAATATTTTGTGGACACAGTTTTTTTTCCAAAGATATATTTGTTGTATTGCTTACTTATTGGTGTACACTCAAATTTTATTTAATAGGATTTTAGCATCTTCTTTCATATTCAACTGTGAATGTCACTCACTTAGGTGTAAGCCACAAATAAAAGAGCCAAAGTCTTTGTATTTTGTAAAATTCAGTATTTTATAACAAATAAATATTCACTATAATTCATGCATTATTTCATTCATTGCGGTTTGAAATGAAATGTGATCTGTGTTTAAAGTGACGGTTTATCCTGAGTGGTAAATAAGACGTGGGGGTACCTATTGTCTTTATTGCCGTCATTGTTTGGGAATGTTTTGATCAGCTGCTGTAGCTGTGGGCGTTGTTCTCAACTATCCACTCCTAATTGTATTGTATCTGAGGCTGAATCCAAATGCTCGCACTTGCAGACTCACGGACTTTACGGGCGTGTTCCCGGTAAGTCTGGCAGTGCTTTGGCCTGTCCAAACTCACTATTCCTCCAGTCACAAGGGACCTAAAGCGGACTTTCTGCAGACCACTTATTTAACTGCACACAATTCATTGCAATACAGACATCAAAATGCACTGTGTTATTGCAGCCTACCCTAGAGGTTGGGCAGTGTGATGCTAAATATATAGGCTAGAAAAGTGGCCGGAAAAAAACCTACCAGATTTATTCAGTCGTAGCTTGGTCCTTATTTACAAACATGTCTATTTGAATGTCTGCAGTCTATACGTTATACAGAAATTTAATTTATTCACTCACAAAATGACCCCATACATGAGATTTTTATCCTCTCTGCAGACAGATGAGAAGACAGAATGTGACTGCAGTAACAATTATTGTAATCGTCACTCAAACGTTTCCGTGGCATTGAGTAAACCAGTCTTGAGTGCTGTCTATCAGCTGCTTGCTGTCTCTGCCCTCGCAGACTTTACATGACGAGGGCTCAGTCTGCAAGCCCAGAGGGTGGACATTTGGATTCAGCATAAAACTCCTATAACTTTATGATACGTTTATTAGGTAGAACAAACTAGAACAGTGGTTTCCTGTGGACTCCTTTTCTATCATTATATAAAGTGACAATCCCTGACTTACTGACATTTCAAGGCTATTTCATATTATATTTAATGCATGTCTGTGACAACACAAGCAACTGACAAACTTAACAATTATCCAAATGATGACCACAATAACACAAAGTCTGTAAAAGGAGTGATACGGATGAATTCTTGAGCAGATTATTTCATGTGAATATTGCATCAGGGATTAGTTTTACTAATATTTTTAGCAAGTTTTTATGATTCTCTCCTAGTGTGTATATGGCCATTGTCCTGTTAGCGCTTTAGTTTTAACTGCTTACTTTTCTAATGCAGGCTGATGCTGTTAAGCAGAGAGTGAAGGCTCTGTAAAAGTAGCTTGTATTCAGGTCGTCACCATTCTCCAAACTTAAAGTATTTCATTTAGTTTTCTGCCTTCACAGAAAATTAAATGCTGAGATAAAGGCCTACTGTAGAGTTTTTAAAAAGTTTTCTTCCACCCCTTAAAGTCATGTGACACTCTAAAACTGGGCAGTATAACTTCTGTGAAGATAGTTTATCACAGTTGGTGCATTAGACTGTTTTTAAATATGTGTACCTAATTAACTATCTGTGTGCAAGAAGATATATCCTGGAAAAAGCTACCAAACATCAGAAGTTAACCAAGTGTAAAACATTGTAGTAAACCTCAGCTGTGTCAGGTTGTCTTGTTCTCTCAGAGGACATCAGGTCAGGTCATTTGCAGTCTGAAAGGTCAAAGGATTGAAGAACAGTTTCAAAATCCATCATCAGACTCCTCATCCCAGCTGCACTTTTCCTGGGCGGTCTTGGTGAAATCCTTCTCCACGTCGTAAACAAAGTCAGGATCGTCTATGCGCCTCCGATTCTTCTCGAACAGTTCGTCCATTTGGCCCTTCTTGCGAGCCAGCTCGTCATCGTCCAGTTTGTTCAGGTCTTCGTCAGGGTCCAGGCGGAGCGAGGCCAGGCTGTGCTCCAAGGTGTAGCCTTGCATGTGATCTCGCAGGATGATGTGAAGCTTCTCCAGCTGGCTCTGTGACACACCCTCCAGGTAGTCCCTGTGCCGGGGGTGGTTCTTCAGCCTCTCTGCAGCCATGCTGTAGTCTGGAGGTTCAGGAGAGAGGATATCAAGGATTCAGACTACTCTGTGGAAGACTAGAGGGTCACATTAACCTGCTGATGCTCTCACAATCTGTGAGTACTACGTATGTATCCTGTTGCCTTCATGCATTCATCAGGAACAGTGCACATGGCTTACTTCACCTGGCATGTTCATTATTTTCCCAGAAATTTAGACTGGAAGTCTCCCTGCCTCGTTTGTAGTAATTTGAACACATAAGGAATATATATTATTATGTAAACTGAAATAATTAAAGTTTGGATACAGGGCCCACAAACAGAAAGGGCCTTAGAATCAGGTGAAATTAATGACCTTCCTTTAAGTGCATTTCCCACAAAAAAATGCAGCTGATCAAGTTATATTTCTGGAGCCCTGAGGGCACCTAAGGGTCACGGGCTGGCTGCACAAAACACCATGAGTTAAGGCTTCCTCAAAACAAAAAACACAACACCCTTCAGTTTTCTCCCTCATGTTTCCTTAAAATGTTCACCTAAGTATTTAAGGGTTTCTGCTTATCTTGGACATATACTTAAGAAATCCCTTTAAATTAGTTGAACAGCTGCACAAGAGATCTCAGGTATCACAAGTAAACAAACAGTCCACATGGAAACTGTAAAAATCATTTTCAATGCAGTAAATGCCTCAATGTTCTTCCTTAACTAAGGACATGTTTTAAGGGATAAGTAAATCTCTTAAGCCTTAAGTTTCAAAGGGGAAAAAACTTGAGGCCCTTTTCCACAGGGTAGTCTAAATTGAACACAAATTTAGGGTAAAATAGAGAAGTAATGAAAAATAACTTTACTTAAAATATTTTACATTTTTATAGAAGGTGCTTAAAGTTTAACGTAAACTATTAAATAAGGAATGCTGGGAAATATAAACTATAAGAGGCACAGAAGGTGAAATATTAAATTCTATCAAAGGGTGACTGTAAATGAAAACAAATACAAGTTGTCTTTATGTGTGAGTTGCAAAATAACTGTCTTGCCTTACCAGAATACTTTGAGAAGTTCCGCACAGGTATTATTCTTTTTCGCACATTTTTAGTTTCCTTGTGTTGGTAAATTAAAACTATAGAGGGGGGACTGAACTGAACTCCACATCGCTTTGCCTCGAAACTCATCTCTTGTTTATGTCTGCAGCAGTCTGGTTCAAACTGGTCTCCACTTTAGGTTCAGATATTAAAGGCTAAAGCATTTTAACTTAAATAATTAACACAGTTTACGGTAAAGGGGCGTTTGACAGTCGAGTTGATTAGAGCTGAGGAGCATTAGCGTTGCCTGGGCGCTTAACGTTAGTCGGGCTCGACGAAGCCTGACTACATTTTGAATCCATATATTTTAAAATCTAACTATTTCACTTACAATAACCCCAATGAATCACATTTAATTGTCTGAGTGGTCCTTTAAATCATAAATTTTGTCTCAAAGCTTTCCCACAATGCCCGTTTATCTATTTTTAGACAGGCACTGCTGCAGCTGCCCTGAAACTACGAAGGGGTCCTTCAACATTCTCTTCCGGAAACAATTTCAAAGAGCCATCATCGCGGTTATGACAGTAGAAACTAGCTAAATGAAATAAATACGCTGTAAAATCTTGTTGTAGTTCACCACCACTGTTTTGATGTATTTTGTACTTTATTCTTTGTTGACTTTTTTATCGACATGTCACTGTTTGGTCGAGAAGGGTAAGGTTTATTCTTAACACCGAGCTAAAACTGATTAGTTCTGTGTGTCACTGAAACTTTGACTTTAATTTAAATTAACATTCTTTCTGGCATGATAAAGCAAGACAGGGAGTCTAATGCAGTCTAATTCTCTTGTTAAGTATAAAAAAAAGTTAGAGTTAAGCATCATTAGCTTCCTGGGTGGTGGAAAATCAAACAATCCTATATTTAATTTTTAATTTAACCTTATGTATCTAGCAGTTCCCCATGAACCCACTTCTGGGGCATCTTTTTTAATGTTTTTTCATTCCTAACAAATAACAAATCAATGTGTTTTATTACAGTTGTAATAAAAAAAGTCTTCCCTGTCTAGTCTTGTGGTCTTGACTGATACAACCTAACTATTTTTGTAGATGAGACGAAGGAGAACCACTGTGGTCTTCTAAAGCAGTGGCTTGAATCCTCACTAGTTTCAGTGGAGATCATCAAGAAGGGTTTTCACAGGTATTGGCAGTGTATTTTTTTTTAAACATTTAACAATAACCATATTCATAGCTTGCTCATCGTGATTTCTGATGTGTTTCAGGGAGGTGGTAACAACTGTCGAGCTCAGCCCTGATGTGTCCAGAGGGGTCAGGGTTTTGCTGGTTCATACATGGCCCAGAGGTGTCTATGTTGATCCATACCAGCTGGCATCCCTGAGTGGGCGAAGTAATTGGCAGGTAAGACCGACACTTGTCAGACTCGTCTAACATTTATATCAAGCAACTCAGCCAAAACATTTGTGGAAATCAACATTACAAACTAGGGCTGCAACGATTAGTTGACTAATTGATGACTAATCGACTATGAAAATAATCGGTGACTATTTTAGTAGTCGACTAATCGGTTTGAGTCATTTTTCATAGAAAAGCACTATAAAAGTACCCCAGAATACCCCACTGCAGCTTCTTACGTTCAAATATTGGCAGCTTTACACACTCTCCCATGACGGTGAACTAAAACTCTTTGGCTGAGTACGAAACAAGACATTAGATGACATAATTTTGGAGTTTGGGAGAGACAGACCAACATTTGTCAACATTTTAACACATTTTTCGATAAAATGATTAGTCGACTAATCGAAGAAATAATCGACAGATTAGTCGACAGTGAAAATAATCGTTAGTTGCAGCCCTATTACAAACCACATTCATGTACACTGTCATATTTGTATTAATTTGATTGTGTATGTGTTCCCCTTTGTAAGATATTACTAGATTCAGCCATCGACCTCGAGCTGCCTGCTCACAAGACTGCAGGGTTTGTCACCTATGTGTATCCCACCCTTGATGGACCAAATCCCAGACTGCTTAAAGTCACAATTCCAATACACGGTCGCTACCATGAGCCTTCTTTTGTTGGCGAAACATTTACATCTGTGGACATAGAACCTCCAGAGCTGCTGCTGCGGACTGAAAAATGTAAGTGGATCGTCTTTACTGTGTTGATTTTCCTAACATATATATATATATTTTATATTTAATTAAGTTAATATATCAATAAAATACAGTTATAACAATTACTTCACTATTAAAGGCCCTTCCTAGTGGTTGTCAGAAACACAGGATGAAAAGTGTGGCTGACAGAGACAGAAAGTTAACTAATTTCCTTAATCCAAACTTCTCTCTTACTTCTAGGTACACAGCTCAACAACCTCGGGCCTCATACTGTCATGGACGCCCCCTGCACCCATGACAATTCAAGCACATGTCAGTGGGTTAAACTCCAGCCTCAGCAGGTGGTTCTCATAAATCTTATCATAATCTGAAGTGGGAAAAACTTCCAACTGTTTATGATACTAATTGTCCATCGTTTCTTTTCTTTTATCCCTAAAAAACATATCTTCTATCCTGCAGGAGCGAGGCCCCGTGGGTTTACAGTTTCCTGTTGGTGAAGGGTCTTTGGTGACGCCTGTGTGCGGTGGAACTCTTCTTGTCACAGTGCTCTGCTGTGCGGCACTGTCCAGATACATATGGAAACATCGCATCATTTAAACAATGACTCTCAACATATCGTGTGTTAAACAACTCACGATTCTGTAACACTTCTGTTTGATGCCAGGATCGTTCCAGCATCACTATGATCAAGGTTTTTAACATAAAACATCAAAAGGAAATAAAAAATAGGAACGATTTAATCTGAGAAATGCAACCTCTGATGAGACACAAACAGAACAAGTCTATTTTATTCTATTTTTTATTTATTTAGGTTACAAAATTGAGGATGTTCAAGGTTTTACTCTGTGAAGTAATCCAGATAATTCAGTTGAACAGGTTCCTGGAATAGGGGCATAGCCCAGAGCATACTTAAGCTTGAAACACTTAACTCATTAATGTCTGCGACCAGTGATCATTTTACCAGGATGTCCTTTATCCCAAGTGCAAACATTTACACTCTAAATAATAATATCTGCTCTCTCCACCTGCTGATTTTTGTCTTCTTGAACCAAAGATACTGTATTTTTTGCTGTATTGTGTTATAACTCTGAAAGCATGATTGCAGTGTCATGAGGCTACCGTGCATATGAATGCAGCAGCACAGATAAGATGGTTAAAAGATGCTTGTCTGATACCCAACCCCAGAGCACTTCCTGCAGAGTGTGTAGACTGAGCACAATATGTCGACTGATGTAGACAGTTGGTGTAAAAAAATAAAACAAGGGCAAACTTTGTTTTCATTTTATTATAGTGGGTGTTTGTTTTTTCGAGCTCAAATCACCAAAAAGGTCAGAGGTCATGGTCTGCTACAGAACAGCGGCTGCATAATGTGGAAAATAAATATCACAGTGATTAGCTTTTTGAACCTTTTCAGTCTGGCAGTAAAAACATGTTGTGCAGCCACTCGTTGTTCAAACCCACAAAACTTTACTTGAAAGTCTCGTTCCCAAAGATGCCAACTTGAATGTTTTCATTTGATAAATTGGTTCAGCCATAACATCATATAGCTTCTGTGAAGAAGTGGGAGAAGCTGATATGATGTATGTATGATACTGTCAGACAATATGGATGAGATATTCCTTGCAACTGTAAAGGTAACTGGATGTTAAAGGATTCTAATATCCATATCATATCTACTTGAGGAAGGCAAATCACCTGTTGAAGTGTGTACTTGATGTCAGCTGGCATTTTACAGAGATCACACTCATTTGACTGATAACTGATACTGATATCAATACAGCCACTTTTTTCCCCTCCTTATTTTAGTGATCATTAAATCTCTTCTGTCGTGGTATTAACATCATATTATACATGCATATTCTTATCATGACGGCCCATCAGCAGACGAAGACAAAAGCAAAGCAACAGCACGTCGGCCAATTCTGATGTTCATTTTAAAGCCCATAGTGGCCGATACTGATGATGTGCCAATGTTATCTTG
The DNA here is from genome assembly GCF_011397635.1 of Epinephelus fuscoguttatus. Taxonomy (NCBI): domain Eukaryota; kingdom Metazoa; phylum Chordata; class Actinopteri; order Perciformes; family Serranidae; genus Epinephelus; species Epinephelus fuscoguttatus. The sequence continues at coordinate 41,514,203 of NC_064761.1, forward strand.
CATCCCTAGTTTACGGGTACTTCAGCAGGGCCTGGTTTTATACTAGTAGCCTCCAGCCAATTCTCTGCAGTGTCTTGTTCACTGAAGACTCTCGCCTCACCTCTCTCTGCTGGAATGACGATATACCTCACCATACTGGCTCATCTTGTTATATATTACTAAAACAATTGATATCATATTATATTTGACCTTCTATTCAGGGTTGGAAATTATTTTTTGGGCTCCTGCCACTGTGGCTGATGGATTCCAAAATCTATCAATCACTCAATAGATTACCATTGTTTTGAGGCTGGTGAATAAAGCATATAGCAGCCACTTGAATATTTTACCAGTATTTGATTGGTGCTAATTTCCAGCCCTGGATTCTATTCTATGTCACATTACTGTACAATACAACATGTTATATCTTACACAGAGTTATAGGTAAGGTAGTTGTACTACATACCAGTGGTTTTCAAGCTTTTTGTTCCCAAGGTACACAAAAGGGCAAGCAAAAATCTCAAGGCACACCTGTAATTATATATCTGTGCACAATAGCTTCTTTAACGTGTTATCACTCTTATCACAACATAAATGTTTGTTTTTATTTACTAATATCAAATAACGATTGACAACCAACTATAGCTCATAAAATATTTAACAAAATGATTCAATAATTCATCAGAGCACCAATAACACGTCCATTTAAACAGGAAGTAATGTAAGATAATATGATGTGTCACACACTTAAAATTCCCACACATAATTGAAACCACAAAATATCTCCATACTGCTCGTCCCTAGTGATCCAAGTGTCCTGAAGCCCCAACATTCAGGACACTTGGATCACTACAGATGAGCAGTATGGAGATATTTTGTGGTTTCAATTATGTGTTTCTGGACATTTGAATCTGGGGCGCCGTCAGCCTCCATTAGGTGGAGTTGTGTTGCTACCTCCTCTCCCCTTGGATCTCTGCAAGTGATGTGAGGACTCTAAAACTTCACCTGAGCCTCCCTCGGCATATGGGTGAGTAGATAATGGCTGAATTTTCATTTTTGGGTGCACTATCCCTTTAAATTATCTGAAATCATCTTATCTGAAATTATCTTATCTTAAATTATCTTAAATTATTTTATCTGAAATTATCTTATCTGAAATTATCTTAAGTTATCTTAAATTATTTTATCTGAAATCATCTTATCTGAAATGATCTTAAATTATCTGAAATGATCTTATCTAAAATTATCTTATTTTTTTTAAGATATTTTTGGGCCATTTTGCCTTTAATGGACAGAACAGGTAAGTGTGAAGGGGGGAGAGAGAGAGAGAGAGGATGACATGCAGCAAAGGGCCACAGGCTGGATTCGAACCCGGGCCGCTGCAGCAACAGCCTTGTACATGGGGCGCCTGCTCTACCACTAATCCACCGATGCCCCAAAATGATTATCTTAAATTATCTGAAATTATTTTATCTGGAATTATCTTATCTGAAATTATCTGAAATCATCTTATCTGAAATTATCTTATCTGAAATGATCTTATCTTAAATTATCTGAAATTATCTGAAATTATCTTATCTAAAACGATCTTATCTTAAATTATCTGAAATTAAATTATCTTAAATTATCTTACTATCTGATGGATTATTTATACAGTCTGGTATCACTCAGCCTCCTCGTCACATATTATAAATATTGAACTACATTACCTAAAATGCTTTTCGACCTGATTCAACCTCTAACTTCCAGTTTCAGATGTTTTAACATATTTCTGGCTGTAAATATGACCAATTATGAAAACTATGTTTGTTACTAGAGCTGTTGGTGTAGTATAATATGATCAGATGAGTGTGCACACAGGGGCTGCACAGTGAGGAGACAGACAGCAGACAAACTTCACACACACCATTCACTTGAAGCATTATTGAATAGGCTAGGGCTGGGTCGGTAGTTCCGCTTCCCCTTCGCCATAACGGAATTATCCAAGGGCCGAAAAGATAGAAGAAAAGTCGCTTTGTAAATAGTTGTAGCCACATTTTTACTAACTTATTTGTACGCGTAGCGCACCGCCAAGGCCCCATGTAACGGAGGAAGTACTTTTAACGGATTAACAAACGTTTTCCAAACCGGGAGTGAAGTTGTGTTCAAGTTTAACTGGTGAGGAATCTCCGGTGAGCTCTGCTGCTCCTGCGTCGTCTTCGCTAGCCTGCAAATAAAGCGGATTTGTTACCGGGTGGTTTGTAGCATCTGTAGCTTTGTGTAAACCGCCGCTTGGCGATGTTAATTAATCAGGGAAAGCCTTTAACTTGGGTCGCCAGACTAGTTAGCATTAGCTAAAAGCTTAACGCTAATCTGGTAGGATTGCAAGCAGTGGTGTAGCTTGTCATGCTAACCTTAGCTTCTAGCTAGCACACTTGTTGGCCAAGTAGTTGGTGCTAACGTTAGCTTGCTAGCCGCCCCTGCTGTTACTCATTTGAAGGGCATTTTTGACAGAAATACCGTCATGTGTGAAGACAATGAGCTGGACGTCGATATGTTGACATGTTGTATCGCCACAAGCGGCAATAAAATGCCCGCTTTTCATTTCTATATCGAGTGTACGAGGAGAAGAGCAACTTGCATTATTCTTTTATCCTCATCTGGGCTCCTCTTGTAGTCTCCTTCAGAGGCGACGTAGGACACAAAAAATAAACTGTATCACTGTATTTGCTGTCATTTTCTCTCAAATTAATATCAGGGTTCGTTAAGAAAGGATTACTTAGGCAAAATAAGCTGTGGACACTTGTAGTTTCGCATTCATGGTCTCAATTACTTTTAAATGTGCAGTGTCTGCTCTCCTCGTTATGAGTAAGCTAGATAATGACAAATAGTTTGTTTTCACTGTAATTTCTGCAGTGTTTCAATTAGCACACCTTCCTATGGACTTATGTGTACTCTAAGTAGTGGCAATTCTCAATATTGAATAGAATTTTCCTTAATATTAAACTATTAATGCCTAAATATTGTAACTGCACAAGACTGAGAGCATTGTGTGCAATATTTCCCTCTCCTCAGTATTTATTTGGCCCCAATAGCACCCTACAATGCTCCAATAATACATGTTATTCAACAGTTTTACAGTATTAAGTGGTTTCCTGATTATTATTCACCAAAATCTGCTGTGTTTGTAACCTTATTATTGTATGTTTCTGATCTGATGAATGTATGATTTACTTCCAGGTACCACTCGGTGCTTCCTTTCTCTTCTGCTGTCACTTTCGGCACATCCTCCCGAAGCGCATGAGCACACCCGTGCCTCATGCTGATGTGAGCGCTGCCTCGCTCCCTCTCTGTTTGCCATCCTCGCCCGCTGCACTCCCCTGCCCTTTCAGCCCTGTAAGGCTCACAACAACCCGTAGTGATGTGTGATAACGGAGACCCCGAGGATAAACCCCCTGCCCCTCCGGTCAGGATGAGCAGCACCATCTTCAGCACCGGCTCTGGCAAAGACTCACTCTCAGCCAACCACAGCTCTAAACCACTGCCGTCTGTGCCTGAGGAGAGGAAACCTCGCAACAAGATCATCTCAATCTTCTCCGGGGCTGAAAAAGGTGAGTCTGGAGGAAAGATATTTATTTATAAGTGTGTTCTTGTGTTTGTGAGTGGCCGTGTGTGCTCATGTGTGATTGTTGTCATGCTTTTTCACTTTCAGGTGGTAGAAAGAAAGATCGAGACAAAGAGCGACCAGAGATCTCACCACCTTCAGATTTTGAACACACCATACATGTTGGGTTTGATGCTGTCACGGGGGAGTTCACTGTGAGTTTTGGTTTTTCTCACGTTTGTACATGCTTTTTGACACTTCAGTCTGCACCTCTCTCACACCTTGCTGTCTTTGTCACACACACAGGGTATGCCAGAGCAATGGGCTCGACTACTCCAGACCTCAAACATCACCAAGTCAGAGCAGAAGAAAAACCCGCAGGCCGTGCTTGATGTTCTTAAGTTCTACGACTCTACAGGCAACGGTCGTCAGAAGTACCTCAGCTTCTCATCTTCTGGTGAGGCTCGAAGTTTAATTCAGACATTTAGCTCATTCAGTTACCTGCAGGGCGTTACGAATTTGTATCACGTTGTTAAATTCAAGTTAGATAATAGACTCCGCCATGTTTGTCTGTACAAGTTAATTATTGCCTAAATTATACTTCAGCCTTTTGTCTTCAGGTAGATAACATTGTCTCTATTCGCGTGAAGAGGAATTTGATCGATATCATCTCATGCAAAACAACGGGTGACCAGGCAGTAATGAGTACAACATGTTAACCTCAAAATAAAACCCTTTGACACCAGGTTTAAAGTTCCAATGAAATCAAAATGATGTAAAGTTTATCACATATGTTGTGCGCTGATTGTCACACACACACCCGGCCCAGCAATGACAGAAAAGTAGTTTCCTGAAAAATGATTTATTTATTTTCTTTCTATGTTGATGACTCATCCTGCACTCAAGGGCGTGTACTTATTTTGAACCCAGTGAAATGCTTTCTCAAAAAGCACGAGCAGATAATAATACAGACACAAGTGTACCACTGGGATGCATCAGCTCCACCCTGGGGATGAGCCTGCATCTCTTCTCCACCAGTAGCACTGCCGCGTCAGATCTCGGCTCGGACATGTTCGGCCTCATTTCCAAAAGCACTTTACCATGGTCGTCTTCTACCTGTATTTCATCCCTGTTCAATTCAGTGGTAAAAACTGCAGGTGTAGGTGATGTTGGTGGCGAGATGTCCTCGACGACAGAGAGCAGGCTGTCCTCGTGGCTGCTCTTCATGTTGAGCTAGTAGCGACTGTCAGTCTGTAATTTGGCGGTGGGGGGAGCGTAACGAACATTCAGCACAACTGTAAACACGTATCAATATCTGCAACAGGTCTCTCTGTAGCTTCCTGTTTTTACAGGAAACGTTTAAATATACAGAATGAAATAGCACTCTGCTGTACGTTTCATGTGATTTTAATCTGTGACTACCAGAACATATGAAACATCTGTTTTTTCTGACTCTGCTTCTGTTATTTTACTTCATAGAAAAAGACGCATTCACTCCAGGGCCTCAGTCTGTAAGTATCTCAAGACTGTTAAAGCACCCTTACTGTTTTATTTATGCTTTGTTTTGTCTTACGAAGGCTAACAACATTTTCTTTCACTCTAAATCAGCCTGTCAAAAAAGGCACTGAACCCTCTTCTCCGAATATCAAAGACATTGACGATGATGACGATGATGAAACTCCTCCTCCTGTCGTGGCACCAAGACCAGAGCACACAAAGAGTGTAAGTCACCTGCTTCAAGTAGCCTCGAAATCATAATGATCATTTTCATCTTAAGACTGTATTTTCACTTTCTGTGGCATTCTTTGTAAACTTGAAATGTGTTTATTTGTTCTTCTTTGGTCATTGTCTGGTTGCACAGGTGTATACTCGCTCTGTAATTGACCCCATCCCAGTTCCGAGCACCTGCACAGACGGAGATTCTGCCTCCAAGGCTGCAGACAGACAGAAAAAGAAGGGCAAGATGTCGGATGAGGAGATCATGGACAAACTGAGTAAATGATTAATAAATCATTAATCTTATAATCTTTTGTTACCATATAGCAGGTCAAATTCCACCTGTTACGGTATGTACTTATATTTATTATTTATTGCCACGTTGTTTCCTTTACATATGTTGTTGTTATTTGTCACACAGGAACGATAGTCAGCATCGGAGATCCCAAGAAGAAGTACACAAGATATGAAAAAATTGGTCAGGGGTGAGTGCAGATTCACCAGTTGCAGAACGTGAGATAGTGTGTACTATGTAATAATGCTTTTATAATAATGATATGGTCTTCTTTCTTTTTAAAATCTGGTCATTTTTGAATCAAAATTACATTTGTTAAACTTCCAAAAACAAGGTGCACACACTTGGCTGATATTGGCTCAGAGAGAGCCTGCTGACTGAAACAGAATCCACACTAAGATGTCATGTAGCCTTCCCAAATCCTGCAGAGATTTTTTCCTTAGAGATATTTAAAAAAAGGTGCATGATATCACCAATCAGAAATACCTTATTGATCTTTGAGGGCAAATTGTGATTCGTTTCAGTCGCTCCGATGTAAAGAATAGAGAATTATAAGACGTAAGAAAAAGTATGAACTAGATGTATGTGAATATAAAGCAATAAAATAAAACAAAGTAGAAATGAAAGTGTGCATTGAAATAGAAATAATAAAATGTGCATTATGCAACAGCGTTTAACACTAGTACTCAAGATATTAAAAATGATATGTGCTGAGCCTGTAAGTGTGAAAATTAATATGAGATATGAAATTTTATTATGAAATATTGTGTTGAGTATAATGGTAACAATATTACTTGAAGTAAATAATCACATATTAAAGTGTACTCAGTTCTGCTTTTCTGCTGCTACAGCACTACAACAAATTCTTGAGTTCAAACGCTTAAAGGAAATTATTTACATAATTGTTTTATTAAAGAAATTGAAAATTGAACTGAACCTTAAAGGCACAAATAAAGACTGATAGTTACATTTTAAATCACAATTTCCTACTGATACTCTCTTTTAACTAAGTCAAACAATCCCTGAGTGCAGTATTGCAGTCTTACACGTTTTGTCATGAAAGTTTACATCATAATGACAATAAAAAAAATTATATATTGTGCAGCCTTACTCTAAAATAGAGGAAATGGATGCCAGATAGTACTGGGAATAAATATTTTGCTTACTGTATCCTAATAGCCCAGTCTTGAAAAGCAGAAAATGTGAATTATCTGAGTCAAAACTTGAGTAGAAAGAAAACATTTTGGAGTTATCAGAGCTTTGTGAGGTCATCTTTGGAGCTTCATCAGAGTCAGGTTAATAAAGCCAGATATCTCAATGAGATCCTAACTGTTCTATGAGATAGATGCGAGCCGTCGTGTCATTTGAGTGTTTCTCCATCAGTATTACACAAACAAAATGTCATGTCACAACTTTGTAAGGTGAATCACACCTGTGGAAAATGTCCGAAAAATGTGACAGCATAAATGCGTCTGTGAATAATACATATGCAGACTGATCTGAGTGAACTGTTGAAGTAAACTGCTCACCTTATTTGTCTTACAGGGCGTCAGGAACAGTATTCACAGCCATTGATGTTGCCACAGGACAGGAGGTAAGAGTGACTTCAGGGATGAGTTGTGGAGGCTATAAAAAGACCAACCAGGGACACAACAGTAAAATAGTGGAGCACATGACATAAAAATTACACATGAAAGTCAATAGTTGTAACAGTAAGCTTTATTTATACCACTTTCTCCACAAGATATGCCAGTAACTGTAAAGTGAGACTGTAACTTCTGCTGAACAGCTGCCACTGTGGCAGCAAGTAATAATTAGGAGATACTAAAACATAGTGTAACAGTAGCATAAGTAAAGATACGTGAGCAAACTGACCCAGTACTGTAATGTTATGTATAATGATAATAATCTTTATTTATAAATTGCTTTATGTGCCAATGATTAAAATAGACATAGAAACTTTTAGAAGAATTGATTAAAACACTTTGGTTTATAAAAACTGAAAAAATAAAAGACAGTTTAAACGAGCTGAAAACTCAAGTAAAATCAAGAATGGCTCTCCAATAAAAATATGTTTAAAGATGGGACTTAAAAGAGATCACTGACTTGGCCGACCTGATTTCCTCAGGCAGACTGTTCCAGAGCCTCGGGGCCCTGACAGCAAACACTCTGTCCCCTTAAATTTTCAGCTGGGCCTCTGGAACAGACAAAAGACCTCTGCCTGAGGACCTCAAAGTACGTCCTGGCGTGTACAGTGCTGAGAGGTCGGAGATGAAGAGCCTTCAAAGTAATCAGTAAAATCTTAAAATGTATTCTAAAATACACCGATCGGCCAAAACATTAAAAAAAAACACTGGTGGGTGAAGTGAATAACATTGATCATCTTGTTACCATGCAATATTCCATTGGTAAACCTTGGGTCCTGGCAATCAGATAGATGCTACCTGATTGCTCCACCCACCCAAACACCATTGGAGACCAAGTAAACCTCCTTATATTAATGGCACTTGTTGATGCCACACCACAACAACTGCTCAGGAATGACCCGAGGACTGGGACAAAGAGCTCAAGGTGCTGACCTGGCCTCCAAATACCCCAGATCCAATCTGATTGAACATTTGAGTGATGTGCTGGTACCCCACAGGTACCCCTGATCCACGGTGGGTCTACCGTACCGGTCTACTACTGGGGAGTGCCGCTGCCATAAGGGGGGTACCTGGTTTGCACTGGTGTTTAGGTGGGTGTCTGGTGGCAACCACGTGAATGTCAGAACCCAAGGTTTCCCAACAGAACATTGCATTGTAACAAGATGATCAATTTTGTTCACTTCACCCACCAGTGGTTTTTATGTTTTGGCTGATCGGTGGAGCCAGTCTAAAGAGCCGAAAACTGGAGTGGTCTGATCACGTCTCTTGGTTCTGGTTAAACGCCTGGCAGCTGAACATTAGCTAACGTCAGCTATTAGTCAGCATAAGCTACCTTCCATACCAGACCAAGTATGATTGTGAAAACAAATCCTCCGAGCACATTGAATTGAGGAAGGGTGTGTTTTATTGTTTATGAATTCAAAATTTCATCTGTAAGAGGAAGAATGTGTTGTTCAAAGGTTACGTAGTTGTTATGTAGTTGAATTATTTACTTCAAGAGAGAAAATGACAATTAGTGAAACCAGTTGAACATGTATAACACATATACTTACTCAGTCATAATAAAGACAGAGGGAAAGTTTGGACAGTTGGATATTAAAGACTATACTAACATGATCCCTTGAGCAACGGTAATGATTCTACATATCTGGTCTCTCACGCTTACTTTTCTTACAGGTTGCCATTAAACAGATCAACCTACAAAAGCAGCCGAAGAAGGAGCTGATCATCAATGAGATTCTAGTCATGAAGGAGCTGAAGAACCCCAACATCGTCAACTTTTTAGACAGGTGAGACTGAAAGTAAACCTGCAGCCTCAAAGCAAAATCTGAGCCTGATTATAACAAATTCAAAAAGTTGTCACAGTAGCATGGTTGGACACCAGTGTGTGATTTTGTGTATTTGTGTGTCAGTTTCCTGATGGGGGAGGAGCTCTTTGTGGTGATGGAGTATCTGGCAGGTGGCTCACTGACAGATGTGGTAACAGAGACCTGTATGGATGAAGCCCAGATAGCTGCTGTCTGCCGGGAGGTATGCTGCACTTCTCACAAGCAAATCTAAGAGGCAAAACAAAAACTTAAGTCTTAACTTTTTCCTTTCCCTCCCCATTTCTCTCCATTCCTACAGTGTTTACAAGCGTTGGAATTCCTGCATGCGAACCAGGTTATTCACAGAGACATCAAAAGTGACAACGTGTTACTTGGGATGGATGGCTCTGTCAAGCTGAGTAAGTCTTGTACTGATGTGCTAAGCGGCCTGTTAATTGGATAGTTTAGATTCTTTGAAGTGGGGTTGTATGAGGTACTTACCTCTAGTCGGTGCGATCACCACACTCCCAATTTGGAGAAGCAGGCAGGAGTACCGCCACAGAAGGTGTGATGTAATGCTGTGGAAAGGGGCAGCAACAAAACGTATTTTAGCCATCTAAAAATGTCAGTATCAGTTAAAGCGTACGCTATGTTTGGAATATTTTTACTTCTTTAGCTTGTCGTCACACAACTCTTTGTGTCAGGGAACTGAAGCCGTTATCTTTGTTCTCTTCGAAGCCACCAGATTCCTTTGACAAACAGTAATATACCTCACAGAACAAACAATTGATCGAGGCTGTGGTCGACCGGCAACTTCCGTGCCGTGTGAGGTAAAATTACTGTTTTTGTCAAAGAAGTCTGGTCGTTTTAAAGAGAGCACAGATTAATATAACGGCTACAGTTCCTCTTCAGAGAGGGCTGTCCGATGGCAAGGTAAAGCATTGACAATGTTCTAAATATAGCATACACTTAAATTGATATGTTTTGCTGCTGCCCCCGTCCACAGCAGTCCATTGCTCAGCTTCCATGCTGGTATTCATGTCTGTTTCTCCAAACTGGGGGCATGCCCATCGCAACCCCACTTCAAGAAATCCAAACTGTTTCTTTAAGCACAGATTGCTTTGTTCTCCCACTGTAACTACAGTATGCATTGACTCTTCTCCATCTCTTCGACAGCCGATTTTGGCTTCTGTGCCCAGATCACTCCAGAGCAGAGCAAGCGCAGCACCATGGTAGGCACGCCTTACTGGATGGCTCCTGAGGTGGTGACCAGGAAGGCTTATGGGCCTAAAGTAGACATTTGGTCACTTGGTATTATGGCCATCGAGATGGTTGAAGGAGAGCCTCCCTACCTGAACGAGAACCCACTACGAGTGAGTGACGTTTTAAATCAACTGTCCATGTTGTTCATTTCCAACACTTTGACATGAAGGTCTCATTTGTATCACCTGTACAGTAAGCAACTCTGTGAAAAGATTAAGGTTCATTTCTAAGGCACAGTTTAATGTGCCTGTCAAAGCAGGACAAATACTCACAAGTGTCATGAGAGTCTGTCCTGCTCTCCATACGCTCTAACAGCAACAGTTAAGGAATAAGGCGTTTAATACATCAGTTGTTGTCAAGATAGAGATAATTTTGTCCACCTTGCTGCTACTTCTGTTGCATAGAGTCTGTATTCTAATTGGGTATGAACATTATGGAATCGGCTGTATTGGCTAAATATGTTCAGCCATACAGGGAATTAGGCCAATATACTATACTGATGCAGACATGCAGTCTGTCCCTTAAATGTTCAGGAACATTTCTGCATGTGTTCATGTGTGAAAGGGAGCAGGGATGAATATTCAGGCCAGTTTTCCACTTGAAGACCTTTTAACATTTCAGGGAACATGCTGATGTCAATGTGTTGTGAATGACAGCAGTAACGTTGCAGGGACGAGCACATAAAGGGTTACATCCGTCTGATGAAAGTCGCTTTCATGTGGAACAAGCAAACCAATCACAAGACTCCTCTGATGACTTATTTGAATCCACAACGTGTTAACAGTGTAGCATTTATGCCGGTGCGCTCACGGGTTATTTACACTACATACAGAGGCCTCCATTACAAGAACACTGGCACCAGTCAAACAGCTCCTCATCCGCCATGTTCCTGAAAATAAAACCGCTGCTTACACATACGTCAAGCCTTGCCCCATTTGGTTTCTGTCATGTTGCAGGACTGTCCTATGTCCCATCTGTTCCTGCATCACCATAGCATGTGTGAAGAGGCATAAGACTGTAATGTCCTGAATGTAGAGCATATGTGAGCAGTGACAATCACTAGTGGTGTCTGAAAGGTTATCCCAGTGTGATAGTGGCATAAGCATGATTGTAAACAGTGAGTGCAAGGATGTGTGGGCGTGCAGAGAGTGTAAGGTAAATAAGTTATGATTGATAGATTTGTTAATTTTATTTGTGTCATGCACACTTACATGTGCCCAACCCTCGTGGGTTTACTGCTCAGTTCAGAAACAGAATACTCTGCCCTCTATCCCAGGCAAAGAAATTCAGCATCCAACCAAAAGAAATCAACAAAGATGGAGATGTCTTCATATACAGGACAGTAAAACAAGAAGTCAACCTCATTCTCACCTTCACCTAAATTACACAACAAACAAAGTCTGTCATCCTCTGTAGTGGCGTTAAACCCTCCAGTCTCTGAGGTTGATGGTAACGTTCCTGATCTCAGCTGTGCACGTGGAGATCTTTGTCTTTTGTTTGATTATACTTCATGTAAGGTTCCACACTGTAGCTGTTCTTTATGAGACAGTAAGTTAGTAGTTTTGGTTTATACCATAAACATAAACATACGAGACATTTCACTCCTAATGTCCTGAATATCACAGGTTAACCTGCTCTGGAAAATAAATGACGAATTGTTCAATTTCAGCTCATCAGCCCGGGGATGACAGTCGAATGTGTCCCAATTAAAAGTCTTTTCAGTGAGTCTCTGATCCGACATCTTCACAAGTCTTTACTCCAGAGCCAAGGCCTGATGCTTGGAGGTTCCCATCTCATATCTCCACTAATGGCCAAAATTGAAATAAATTTATGGACGACCAGGAAAGATCAAATCACTCTATGATAGGGCTGCACGATATATTGTTTGAACATCGCCATCGTGATGTGCACATGTGCAATAGTCACATCGCAAGACATGCGGTGTTTTCTCTTTTTTTAGAACATGTAAACTTTTGTTTTGCTTCAGAAAAGCAGCTCTGAAGTAGCCTCACGTCACCAGGCTCTTCAAGCGAAGAGCCTGGTGTCTATTCACTCTGAATTTTGTCTGGATTCTGGTTCCGGTCTAGGGAGCGGATGCGGCATTCACCAAATTCACCAAACTAAAAGTGTTCACCATAGTAAAACTTTAAATTCTGGCGCACCATCGATTTGGGGTGATGAGGGGTGTAAGAAAATCGATTAACTTAATGGCTTGGGGCTTTTCTTGTAAATTATATTCTTTAAATTAAAAGTTTCACCGCATTTTTATTAGCTTGGTGCTTTTAGTTTTACGGAAAGGCACATCCATCGAATTCTGGATCCTGTCTCACTCTCCCTGGTTCCGTTTCCTTACCAAAACGGCCACTAACGGCCCCAGACTAGCTCTGAAGAGAGCTCCTTGCTCCGCTCACCTCTCTGAGCACTCAGCAGCCCCTCCCCCTCTCATGCACACACTGCAGTCACACACTGAAAGTGAGTGACATGCAAGAGGGAGAAACGGTAACGGAGGATTTATGCCTGGTACACACTACACGACTTTCCTGCCCGTTCTGAAAGTCACTATGTCACATTACACAATTGCGGAGTCATAAAATCGTATGGTGACTTTGCCGACAGACATGACACACTACACGATGGTACAGTTATCCCCGGCCGTCTTTCACGAAGTGTGTGTTGTCATCGGGTTATTCTTGTCCTATTTTTATTACTTTTACTATTATTTGAGTCACTGTGTCTGTTCATGTGCCAGCCGACATGTTGTTGTAGTAACGTAAAAAAGCGCCAGCAGATGGCAGGAGCTACATTTGATGTACCATATGCAAACACAGAAGTCACCGAATCCTCCACAACAGGTTCCTATTTTATTTCACAATAAAAGCCTGTTTAGAAAATGAAAGGATTCACTCAGCTGAGGTTATAAGGGGCTTTTAATTTGAAGGAAAATCAGGAAGTGTTGAGCTTGAAATGACGACGCAATGTTTATGAAGGCAACAGGAGCGGATAAAAAGTAAAAAGATAAAGATACAGAGGGATTAATAAATAATGGATCGTCTATTATGTAGTCTGTTTCAAATGAAGCTGGTAGCCTCTGCAGTTGTGGTGAGTAAAAGCCCCGCCGCTATTTTTTAATTTTCTTGCTTTAAGTCATCTGGTGAAAATTCTTGTGTTTTTTAATATCACAGTATATATTGCAAAAAAAAAAAAAAGAGCGCAAAGTCAGTTTTTTCCAATATCGTGCAACCCTACTCTATAATGCTCACTCCATAACTTTATACACACCAAAAGTGATGTATGCACAGTATATGCATGTGTGCACAACACTGTACAACAGTACATGTACTTGATTAAACCAGTGACCTGGTATCACCTACAGTTTGTTGTATGGATTTGTAAAGTCAGGTTACTCAGCTGTCATTAAGCATTACAGAAAGTGAAAGCACTTTCCGGTGGCTGTGTGAGAGCAGTGTTAGAAGAGGGAGTGTAACGCCCTCATAGCATTAATGCAAAATAGATCTGACCTTTAAAATGTCCTCACTTTACCAGTTTGACTTGATTCACCTTCTGCAAGTGAGTTATTTCCTTAAACTAGATTTCACAGTTGTTCCTTTTTTCTCACGTCTCTTCCCTTTTTGGCAGGCATTATACCTGATCGCCACAAACGGCACACCCGAGCTCCAGAACCCAGAGAAGCTGTCTCCAGTCTTCAGAGATTTCCTCAACCGTTGCTTGGAAATGGATGTAGAGAAAAGAGGCGGAGGCAAAGAGCTGCTGCAGGTTAAAACCTCCTCCTGTTGTTAGATTGTTTTCATTTGTATATATCGTGCACTTGATTAAATGATTTTCCCTTCTCCCCTCCTCTTGATGTGCAGCATCCGTTCCTGAAGCTGGCGAAGCCCCTCTCCAGTCTCACACCTCTGATCCTGGCAGCCAAGGAGGCCATGAAGGGCAATCGTTAGCTGATGAACCTAGCTACCCTGCCTTCCCATGCTGTGCACAGATATGTGCCAACCATTTAGATTTCGTGCCAGACAATAGGCTGAGAGTGACTTTCCACTCTTGACGCACCAGCCTTATAAGCCCTGACAAACCTCACTGTGAAGAAGACCAAAAAATATAGAGCACAACTCCACCGCTGTCCATATGAACTCTATTCTCACTCAGACGTCAGAAGACAAGTCAAACTAAAGTGCTTAGAGTCGGGCGTAGTTATTTTGTACAACAAATCTCCTGGTGACAAGTTAGGGCTAGGCTTGTATTTAACTTGGAATGAAGAAGATGCCTAGTTCTATTTAGTTTTTTTAATCAACTGCCTTAAACAAATGCAAAATGTTGCCTAATGTATTGTTGATTGTGTCAATGTTTCTCTTCCCATGATTTTTACTACCTTTGTAATTTACCTTTTCAGCGTGTCAGTGTCTTAGTTATTTTGATACTTGAATTTCATATTTGTCCCCCTTCTTGTGATATAGTTGGTCTCATTCAATGAACACTCTTGCTATTTCCACATTGACTCGTGTTTTATGGACATTTTTCTCTGACGGTTTTTATAGGAAACATTTCAGTACATTCGTGATCAGGAACAACATGCTGTGATTGTGTCGTTCTTCGATTGCCACACCTGACAGACCTACTGTACCAGTTCGTCCCCTGTTTCATTAGTCTCCTGATACCAGAGGTGCACCTTACAGGCAAATTAAAAAATGTTAGATTGACAGGGTTTATACTTTCTTCTTTATTGTTGTTATTAAAAATGAGTATTGTATGTTGAACTCTGTCCTTTGTGTTCTTCTGAACTAAAAAAATGCGCTTCACCCATGTGTATATTGTGTACTTGATGTTTAGTTTGAAAAAAAAAAGTGGCCATATCTCCGTGGTTAGCTGTCGAAGGCTGGTTAAGACAATTTGTTGACTGTTTTTTTTTTTTTTTCTTCTGGGCGACTAACAACCTTGTCTGCGCACTCAAATAAATGCAACTGTTCGTGCTTTTGGGATTTAAGCGTGAAAGTGATTGTTGTGTAGTGATGTCACCTTGTACAGACAGACGAGACTAATGTGAGTGGTGCAATATAGCATCATCATCCTCCTGTGTCCTAATATGAGGACTTTGGGATTGCTGCACCTTATGTATCATTCTGCTTAATTTAGACCTGTTGTCCTCATTCATAGACACTTATGCTATCTAGTGGTAGAAATCCAAGTAAAAACATGGCGGCCAAGTCCATCTACATGTGATCCCGACACAAAAGTGGACAAGGTACAAAATCTGCTCACATTTTATGGTTCATTTTATGGTTATAGCACACACATTAGACTTATTTTACAACCCTGTAAATTAGAAGATACTCATTTTAAGACATTAGGACTTTGTTGTGTTATGGCAGCATTTCACACAGGCCAGTCAGGTGCCTGCAGATAAAATAACATTGCTAGCTTGGAGTATGGAGCAGGGAAATATTCCTACAGAGTAAACAAAATATGCAAATCCTAAGGCTTGTAGATATGTTGCATTATTTGCATTTTTTTGCTTTTGCACAGCCATGTTCAGGCAGTGAAATTAATACCTTTGAACAGTTTCAGACTTAAACAGTGACCCCCGACCAGTTCTGTAAGGTAGTTATGATGGGCCCCAGTGCAGGCTAATGTGAGGGGCCCTCCTGCCAGGTAGCGACCATGTTTCATCTCTTCTGATCACATGATTAAAAAAACACTTGACACTGGATGACATCTGTAAAAGCCATTTCTGCATGCTTGTGTTTTTATTTTTTATTTTTGTGTATTTATTTTTGCTGTGAGCTTCCCACCACTGGGGGTGTCCCTGCTGTGAACTGTGAGAGGTCATATAATCAGCCAGGTGAGGCACTCACTCACCATCAGCAACTAGGTGATAGTGACCTTGATTGATAAGCAAAGGGGGTCACTACCACATCAAATCCATACCACCCAGCAGCAGTCATGATTTCATGCCTGTATATCACAAAAATACCAAAGAAAATAAGAAAAATATTAACTTAGTTGAATAGCTTTTATACATAAGATAACTTTATTTGCCATTTGTACACCTGCGCAGTCTGGGTACATTCTTGTGCAAAAACACTCAGACTCGAGTCAGAAATAGACAAGTAATAAAAAGTAAAGAATAGTAAAAGATAAAGTTTACACAACGAGGTAATAAAGTATAAGAAATACAAGAACATAAACTCCACCTGCAGGGCATTCAGAAAGGTGTTTCACATAAAAGGTGCTGCACATTTCCAGTTTTTATTGCACATGAGCAAAGATAGATGAGAAAGTGACTCTGTGACGTCGCACATAAGGGAGCGCCATCAGTAATGAAGTATAGTTTATAGTTTTTATAGTTTAAAAGACAATATTATTATCCCAAATAGCCAGGAGAAACTGCACCTTTAATGTCAGTGTAGGTTTAATGGCTTCAAAAGAGGATTCAGATGACAGAGCTCAAGGTTTCTTTATTTTTAAGTTGTATGCTGACAATCATATCTTTTCTTTTTTCTTTCTTTTTTTACATTTTGAGCACAATTTTAAAGTTTCTGAGTTTATCGGGCGCTTTTATTTTGGAGTTCTTACCCGGAAGTGTAACAGTTTTTAACCCCGGGCTGTTGTATTTTCTACTTCCGCTCTAACAAAACTGCTCGGCAACTCTATTTATTTTGTTATCTCTGTGTGTAATGGCTGTTCAACTGAAAGACAAAGACGCGTACCAGAGACTCAACTATCTTTACCAGGTAGGAAGTTAATAATAAGGTGAAAGTTAACGGCTGTCGTGCTGTCGGCAGCAGTCACGTTGCTAACATGCTAGCTGTGCTAATCAGGTGTGCTAATGGTTGAACTCCTCTGGTTTCATCTCTCTGCAGGCTGCTCACTGTGTTTTAGCACAAAACCCTGAGAATGTGGAGCTGGCTCGTTTCTACTGCTTCACACAGAAGACCATCGCAAGACGTTTAGTGCTCCGACAGTAAGTTAGTCACCTCAGTGTTATTGTGTAGTGTGTTTCATCAGGGGTTGGTTTTATTTTGAAGGATGAATTACAGCACTTTGGGTACATCAACATTATGTTCACACAAAAATGTTCATACCAGGGCTTCATATGCAGAGAGGGAAAAACAGAATAATATAATGTATTACTGGCCCACATGACATGAAATATATCAAACACAATAAGTTTTAATTGTCATTTTATTCTGAAGGCCTTTTATTGTGGTGCATTCTAGAAAGTAAAGTCCAAAATCTGGATTGGAGTACACCTACCTCATCTTGTGAATGTCAAATATTCCCAATATTAAAATTTATTTTACAAATAATAATGATAATAATCGTTCCCTCTTCATTAAAATTGAAAAAATAATTAAATAAAAAATGTTCACCTCTTGAATGCATGTATTTATTCAACATTTAATGCACATAACTGAACATATTCCTTGTGTTTATTCTGTTACTGTTTTACTCTATTGATGTACATATTGTAGTTAAATTTTCACAGTTTATTTTAAATATTTTAATATCTAAGTACTGGTGTTACACACTGTAGCATAATGCAATTTTATTAGTATTTTTATTTTATTTGTGTTTATTGCCAATATTTATATATTTCTATTTCATACTCATATTCGTACTTCTTAGAATGATCTATTCTTTACATCAGAGCAACTGTAACAAATCCTCAGGGATCAGTAAAGTATTTCTGATTCTGATTACATTCAAAACATATAAAATGTCTTCATCAACCCAAAATATTCTGGTATACATACAGTGATAAATGTTCACAGACAATACAAGAATCCTCATCACCAGCTTTTTTTGTTTTTGCAAGATATATTTGATAGAAAACTATTAAGGGAAATCACCTTAACTTTATTATTAAGACAGAATTTGTCCTTAAGTAGCACAATGTTCTGCCAGTTCATCTCACTGGCATAATGCAAAAGTACACCTCTTGGCAAAGCATCAAAAACCACTGCACATTCCTTTGAAGTATCTGGTGAGGTGAATCTTGAGAGGAAGTCGTTATACAAGCAGAGTGCCGTCACTCAGATTGATGATCACTCATTTTGCGCCATGTTTGCTTCCTGTTTTTTTTTTTATTATTATTATTGTTGCACAGGGATTCATATGTACACAGACATTAATCCAGTTATACAAATCTATTTGGGTGATAATTTTATTTTTCAGGCTTCCTAGTTGATGACATATGTGTAACAGACGTGTCTGTTTGTTCACATCAACAAACCCCATGAAAAGATTAAAACCAACAATGAATTAATACTGCTATGTAGCTAAAGCCTGATATTGTCAAAAAATCTAATACAAACACACACTGAGCCACACTGTTGCACAGGGTGAAATGCTCCTTTATTACAATGAACATGGGCGCTGCCGTTTATTCTGAGTCAGTCCTGCAAACACTGTCCTTCTGCTGTTAACACTGACTAGAGTAACAAATGTATATTAATCCAGCGCTGAAAATAGTCCTCAACAAGTGCACAGTTTCCTCCTGTTTGAGAAACATTTACTAAAAACAACCAAGCGAGCTGTTGTAGAAAATTACTGATTATTAAAAACTGAATCTATATATGCGTGACCCATTTTAAAAGATTTGATGCTCCAACAGGAACCAGTGAGCATCAGGATGAGAGCCAACATCAAAAGTGAACATTCTTTCAGTGTCTTTCCTGTGCAAACATAAATAGATTTTCAACATCAGTTAATTGTGGATTTTATCGCAGAGACCCGTCAGTGAAGAGAACATTATGCAAGAAATGCTGCTCACTGCTCATCCCTGGTGTAACGGCGACAACAAGACAACGACGTAAGTCAATTCATGATGTTTCCCCATGTTACCTTGCATTGCATACTGAGTGTAATCAGCTTGTAGATGTCCTAACTGGCTCACTGACGTGTTTAATCTCAATATGTATGGCAGATTTAAAGAAACAGAGACACTAACTGTTGACTGTTGTTGACTTTGTGTCGTTAGGCAAAAAAAGAAAGACCCGCTTCACTGTTGTGCGGTGCCTCAGCTGCGGCCAGAGCAAGACGTTACTGAATGATCCAGATTATTGTTTATGGGCAGAGCGTCCGGAGGCTCAGCTGGAGAACCAAAAGCAGCCAGGTGACAAACCTCAACTCTACACGACACACCAGCCTCACAGAGGATGCTCTCCATACACATAAGACCCGTTTCCACCGAGCAGTACGGTTTAGTTCAGTTCATTTCCACCTGTCCCCATGTTTGGTCCCCCCTCTGTTGGAGTACCTAGCACACAGATCTGGTACTAAAAGGTGGAGCTGTGAACACTGCAGTCTGATTGGTCAGTAGAGGACGGTCACTCTGCTCAGGGCTGAGTTGTGTCTGGTTTCGTGGAGAGTTTTATTAGTAAACTGTAACTATAAAATGAAAGGATGTTTTGCTGCCTCTCACAGCAGCTGGAGTCGAAGAAAAAACAACGTCATTCACTGGGCTGACTGCCGGCAACTTTTAAGGTGTAACGTTAACTTGTAATGTTACTCAATGCATGAGTTGATGATGTGAATCCATCAGCACACCTTAAATTTCACTGTGACAACTTTGACCATCACTTTACTAGTTTTTATATGACACACACTTTTAGTAATGAGTGGATCTTCAAGTGTTTATATTAATTTTGTCTGGGTTATGTGAACTGCATATATTCTAATCGTCGTCCAGAGAAAAAGTAAAGCATCGCAGAGCGTCGTTCCTGTGGGCTACAGCAACACTAAACCCCTGAGCTTGCCTGAGAAGGACTAAATGCACAAAGCTGCTATTTTTAAATATCCCATGGAGAGAGACTCTCACTGCAGCCTGTTCTATTTTGTTCTGAATGTTCGTTCTGTGGCCGATAAACGAGGTGCAGACTGATAAAGGAGGAAATACAGCGAGTGCTGGACGGAGCAGTGAGTGACAACAACCCCGCCCACATTTAAGAGGACTGTCTGTGGTGGAAATGCTAAACAGACCGAGGGTCTAGGTACCATGTCTGAAGGGTTACTGTTGGTTCCAAAGGTACCATACGGAAAGTGTTTGGTGGAAACGAGGCTGTGCTTATTTAAACAACACTCTAGCTGAAGCATCAAGATTTGTAGCATGAAGCCCTTTTTTCCAAGCTGTTTCAGCTCCCATTGAGGCAACAAAAAGGGAAAACACTTGGTACTGACTGTTATTATTTATTCTCTGTCTTCCACAGATCCAGGCCCTTCTGGTAAAAAACAGCCTAAAGGCAAAAAGCCTGATGCGTCAGTGTCCTCCACACCCAGTGCTGCCCAGAGCACCGCCAACACGTAGCAGCAGTTCCCCTCTTCAGACTGTCGAATATGAAGGACTGATATTTATTTTCTGTTGCTCAAGATATGGGTAGCGTTCTCATGTTGAATATATCCATAGTTTTTTTTTGTCATTTTATTGATTAAGTTACCTTTTGGCCTCTGTGAGATCATTTTCAGTGGTTTTCTACAGTGTGTACAAGTGATTTTTTTTTATGCTACCAACAGATGGCGACCATGTGTCTTAAACATGGTGAATTTTTTTTCCAAAAGTAAAACTTCATTGATGGCAATAATTTAAAACCAATGACAAGAATGGAAGAATTGAATTGTTTTGTCATTAAGTTTTATCCTTAATAGTTTAAATTGTCCATACAAAATCTCTTCACCATTAACCAGGTAATTTCCTAAAAGGCTGATTAAAAAACATGGAGTTTCTCTATTTCTTCTTTTCTCCTTTCTCCCCCTTTGGCACTCGGAAACGTGTCTTCTGAAGATACAGTAGGTTCTTCGCAAAGATCCTTGGTACATGGCCCATGTACAAGAGCAGAGCCAGAGTCATGCCTAGAAAACAGACATCCACTGTAAACACTGTTCACTTATAAAGAAATGATACACATATATGTCATTTTAATGTAAGTTACCAGTGAGAGGGCCCAGCCAGTAGACTACTGCGTACTGAGTCAGGGTAAATCCAGGACAGTGGAAGGTGAGGCCATAGGACAAGGAGGGATTCATGTAAGCTGAGGTGTAGCCTCGGGCTGCGAGAGGGAACGGACAAATACAGATTATGGTAGTCGCTCTTTATTAAACTGATGCTTTTAAAGTGGAAACAGATGCATAAGTCTATCAAATGACAGTTGAAACAGGGTCACACGCATGACTAATGTGAAGGTGGAGTCCGAGGAGCTCATTCTAGTGTGTATGAGTTTGTAAAAGCAGAAACTGAAGCACAGTTCTGATCATGAACATTAAAAACTATTAATGAAATATTCTCCAGTAGAAGAGGTTAGTACCCACTTCATACACAGAGACATGAGAAAATATAGGTTGCAGGGGATTTAGGCTACTATTCAAAGTAAGAGACAGGCAGCACAGACAAAATTCTCAGTGCTTTTTTGCATTATGTAGCTGCAGAGAGACTGATTCTGATTTCTCACAGGGTTCTAGTATTTCAGTGACCCTTTGTTTTATTTGCAGAAGTTTTAAATTCTAATATTCAAGTGATTTTCCTGTGCTCATTGTCTCATATTTGCAAACACAAAGTTTCTTTGTATGAATGGACTTTGAACCCTTCCTTCACATATAAATCAGGGGCCAGGTTCACCTGACACGTACCTGTATGGGACAGGAAAGTGAGGAGGACGGCGATCAGGGGCACCCGGATCAGAGCCGATCTGCGCCGCAGGTTCAGATGGATGAGATGAAAGATGAGCGTGCAGACACACTCGGTGAAAAAACCCTGAAGCACAGACACCAGCAGGGATGTGCTGCACTCTCTCACCATCAGATTTTTGATCATGTGCATGTCGGTCAGCTCCAGACTCCAGTAGTACACAGCTGCAAGGAGGGCAAGGTGGGCCCCCAGAAACTGGGCCGCAACAGCAAGGAGAGTTGGCAGAGTGTTGGCCTCCAGCTGCAGGAACTTCAGCACAACCAGGGTGGGATTCCCTGATGCAGCACCGCAGATCATGCCGTGGGTCAGCAGCACCACAAACAGTATGGTTAAAGTCACATCAGGCCCCAAGCCCCCGGCCCACTCCCCCACCTCCACAATGGTCTGCACCTCCAGCCAACACGCCACCAGCATGAAAGAGGATGCAAACTCCAAAATGAATCCAAACCGTGGCCATTTTTTAAGGAGAGTCCGAACCGAGGCTGCAAAGATGACAGCAGCCAGGAAGTATCCGAGGGATGCGTTCAGTCCAGACATGGCTCAGATCGGGTGTCACCAGCTGTTTCTTCTCCAAAAGAAATGAATGAGGGTTTGACTCAACAACTCTGCTGACTATTTGGCAACGTGGCACATGCACAGACACTTGTTATCAGTGACACGTCAGGTTTTTATCCCACAACCACCTGCCAAAATACACATGGGCCCTGACACAAGGTCAGGTCAAGTAGTTGACTGTCATTCAGTGGTCATTTCCAAATAGATCACAGCCTCAGTTCAATACTTCCTCCCTCCCTCTACAGGATAACTTATACTGCACCTTTTCAAAGACTAAATGGCTGGAGAGACTTATTAAAATGCAAATAAAACATACCACTGGATTCAAAGGCTTAGGGGATGTTGGGCTGCTGTAAGGACACAAGCTTTTTACTTACAGTCCAAAGATAGTTGTCCAGTGTGCATCATTTTGCAAACAGCTTAACTGAAAAACAGTAGAAAATAGGGCATTGATTGGTCTAAGGAGTAATTACAGTGTTTCTCACTCTTAGTTTTACCTTTTAATATATCGGGAATAAAACTGAGGTTGAGCACAAGTTGGGCGGGGTGGAGAGGATCAGAGGTCAGAGGTCAGAGGGTGGTGAAGTCCAGTATTTTTGAAGAGCTTGAGGAATCTCCTCCAGTGAGATATCTTTTGGCAGCTTTTTTCCCAATAATTTTCATGAAATATGCCCCAACAACTCAAATTAAATACCAAAATATATCACTACACTGGACACATGATACACCTCTTTATACGGAGTTTTAGTGCTTCTTTTAATTTTTTTGAAATAATATATTTATTGTAACATCAACAAGTAAACAGAGACAACCGTTGCTGATAATACTTGATCATAATTATTTTTTTTTTTTTTTTTTAAAAAGTCTATTTTTTTCTTTGACATATTTATGTAAAATAAATTGATTTCACAATGAAAATCAGTCTGCTTTTACTGACAATAAAATTATTGTTATAATTATTATTGAAAAAAGTATTCAATTATTTATAGTAAAATAATAATTGTAATAATTTTACAGTAGGAATAAATAATAATAAGAAGAAGAATCTATGTTGTGGATAAAATTGCATTTCTTTGTATTCAAATATTTATGTAAAATAAATTAATTTCACAATGAATGAGTGCGCCTTCACTGACAGTAAAATTATTACGATTATTGAAAAAAAGTAATTTTATTTTTGCTGTAAAATAATAATTGTAATAATTTTACAGTAGAAATAAATAAATATAAATAATGATTTATTTTGTGGATAAAATGCATTTTTCTATTCAAATATTTATGAAAGATAAATTAATTTCACAATGTATATCAGTGTGCCTTCACTGACAGTAAAATAATTATTATTGAAAAAATGTAATTTTATTTTTTACTGTAAAATAATAATTGTAATAATTTTACAGTAGAAATAAATAAATATAAATAATAATTTATTTTGTGGATAAAATGCATTTTTCTATTCAAATATTTATGAAAGATAAATTAATTTCACAATGTATATCAGTGTGCCTTCACTGACAGTAAAATAATTATTATTGAAAAAATGTAATTTTATTTTTTACTGTAAAATAATAATTGTAATAATTTTACAGTAGAAATAAATAAATATAAATAATAATTTATTTTGTGGATAAAATTCATTTTTTTCATATTCAAATATTTATGTAAAATAAATGACTGACTGAAATAAATATGTTTTCAGTGACAATAAAATAATAATATTTTGTTATTATTATTATTATTATTATTATTACATTTTATTTTTTTAAGAAAAAGGCACTTTTGCTTAAAATATTTATGCAGAATAAATGACAATGAAAAACTATGTTTTCAGTGACAATAAATAATAGTTTATTATTATTATTATTATTATTATTATTATTATTATTAATTATTTATTTTTTGGGGGAAGGGCGTTTTTTTTATCAAAATATGTAAATTACTATAATCTATATTATTATTATTATTGCATTTATGTGAAAAAAGCCTTATTTTGTGTTAAAATATTGTAAATTACATAATTATTATTATCAATATTATTATATTCATGTGAAAAAAGCTTTTTATAATCAAAGTATTTATTTATTTATGTAAACTAAATGATTCCCAGAGTGTAAATCAGTGTGTGTCAGTGACAGTAAAGTCACCACATGCTTTAAATTTGTTGAGCGCTCTGTGTCGGTGATGCTCCGACTACAGGCGGAAGTTGTGAAACGTCGACGTGTGTGTGTGTGTGTGTGTGTGTGTGTGTGTGTGTGTGTGTGGCCAGTGAAGTGATGGCAGGGGAAGAGCCGACAGTCAGAGAGGAATGAGAACTTGTCGGGGATGGCGGACAAACCTCTGACGGTGTTCGTGAAGCTGTTTGCCGCTGGATTTTACGGACTGAGCTCGTTTCTCATCGTCGTGGTGAACAAAAGTGTGCTGACCAACTACAGGTAACGTTAACGGCTGTGCTAACGGCTCGGACGGCTCTAACGTTACTTGGGGAGCTACCGTGTTAGCTAACCTAGCCCGTGGAAGTTTGATTGGCTAATAGCGGCGGAGCTCATTAAGCTAACAGCAACTTTTGGCTAGCGACGTTGCTCGAGCTGAAACAGGAGAGCTTCAGTTACAGCAGCACTGTAGCAAGCTATGTGTTAACCTAGCTTTGTTAAGGACGAGGTTAGCTAACGTGCTGTGTGCTCAGCTTCTAACTTCAGCTGTAACCTTCCAGTTACCAGTGAATTATATATATTAATCATTTAAATACACACTTTAAACATTTAGAAATATCGCAGACACAATCAGAGCATCCTGTTTACACTGTATAAACTGTCACATCCATCTACATCATGAGTACAAGCAACCTGTTACATTAGCTTATCATTACACTGCACTGTTGTCTTACTGTTTACAAACTTCATTGTGTTTTTACTGTTTTATTTATTTACATCCATTCTGTACATAGTAGCGAAATGTTTACTCCATTCAGATTTGTTGTCCTTGTTATTAGCTGCATGTTTATTCTGTGTTTGTACATTGAGAGCAGCAGAAAACAGACAGGGTGTGTTGGGGTGGGGAAACAATCGATACAGCATAGTATTGTGATATTTATATCGTATCATCACAGTGAAAAGTATTGATTTTTCTAATTGTATGAATTATTTAATAGTACAAATACCAACTAGAATAGAATAATCAGTCC
Source organism: Epinephelus fuscoguttatus (assembly GCF_011397635.1). Taxonomy (NCBI): domain Eukaryota; kingdom Metazoa; phylum Chordata; class Actinopteri; order Perciformes; family Serranidae; genus Epinephelus; species Epinephelus fuscoguttatus. The sequence goes on from NC_064761.1 coordinate 41,539,921, forward strand.
ACTAGATACATTTTGCTGCTGCAAAAAAATGGCTTAAGTTTGATCAACAAACTGCAAACTAGGTTTTTCTTTGGGGAAATAATTTACAATTGTCGAACCAAGTAATAGGGTGGCACGGTGGTGTAGTGGTTAGCACTGTCGCCTGACAGGGTTAGGGTTTTTGTCCAGGTACTGCGACTGGGATAGGCTTGACTCCCCCCTGCAACCCTCAAGGGGATAAGCGGTTAAGGAAGTGAATGAATGAAAACAAGTAATAAACTGCAATGTGTTTTGTCGCAACACTCAGCATATCGCAACATATTTAAAATCGCAATAATACTGTATCAAGTATCGTGATAATATCGTATCGTGGATCCTTTGGTGATTTCCACCTCTGGAGTGTCTGCAGGCCCTTGAAAGTCTTACAGTGTCTTGAATACATTTTATTTTGTAAATATTAGGCCTTAAATGTCATTAAATAGTCTTAAATTTTAATTTTTGTGAGGTCTTAATTGACATTTTATCTCATTTCATTTAATCATCAGTCAAGATCTTCTGTGTGAAAGTCCACATTTATGATCCAACAAATCTTTAAACCTAACACTGAACCTAATGCTGTCTTTTTACTGTCTACCTGCACTTACCTGTCGCCAAAAAGTAGATTAATTTACTCACTCTAATAACCACCTCCCTACAAAAACCTACTCTCAAAGTCCGCTCCATGTTGAGTCTCAGATGCTTCTGTCAGAGCTGAGGTTTTGCCTCCCTTAATGTAACATGAAGCGTTATAGCTCGTCCTTTGTTCCACTGACAGTGTGTGATGCTGGATTATGTGTGTCAGTATTGTATTGTCTGTTTTGTTTTACTTATGACTACTGTCTGTATCTCAAATTGCCCCTCAGGGACATTTAAGTTTTACCTCACTTTACCTTACCTCTGCATGGAATTGCATACTACTTACTGTCATTGCTTGAATAAGAAAAGGTTGATTTGTCCAAAAATCAGTCGGTTGGAAGAGGTATTAAGAAGCATTAAATCTAAGTGTCAGATCTGTCCGTGCACACTTAAGTTACTCGGCCATTAAAGCTGATTCTGTTTCACTGGGACTAACGTGAACTCAACTCCGCTCTTCCAGGTTCCCCTCCTCAATATGTGTCGGAATTGGACAAGTAAGTTGAATGCTTTCCCGTCTTTCTTCAGTGATCGTCACCTGCTGAAATCAGTCAGAGTTTAAGTTGTTTCCTGTTAACTGTGTGTGCAGATGTTGGCCACAGTGGTTGTGCTGTGGGTGGGCAAGGCTGCGAGGGTGATCAGCTTCCCAGACTGTGATGAGAGCATACCTCGCAAGGTGAGACCACCTTTCCATCAATGAAATGATTTCCAGTTCACCATGATCAGGGCAGTGATTTCATTTACGTTCACCTGGTTTTACAGACGTTTCCTCTACCTCTCCTTTACGTGGGAAATCAAATCACTGGTCTGTTTGGAACCAAAAGGCTGAAGTAAGTCCTCATCCCTAAACTATCTAGGCCAAATGATGGTGAAGGGGAAATTCATTCGGTGCCATCATGAGCTCATTGGGCATGGCTGTTAATGTTTGGCTGAGTTAACGCAACTTATGTCCTCTCCCACCAGTCTGCCGATGTTTACTGTCCTCAGGAGGTTCTCCATTCTGTTCACCATGCTGGCTGAGGGATTTCTTCTCAAGTAAGATGACACATGGCAGATAACCCACTTTTCTCAGTCATTTACTGGTCCTATTACTCAGCAGGACACAAAGCCACCCTTTATGTACTCTATTGTGGTTTTTATTCACATCTCAAAGCAGCCAGCTAGAATTTCATTGCTCTACTGTCTTTCACCTTTGCCAGAAAGAAGTTCTCCAGGCCAGTCCAGCTGACAGTATTTACAATGATCCTCGGGGCGTTCATAGCCGCAAGGTACGTTCTACTACATCCAGGTGTCCTGACTGTAAAACAACCAGAATTACCTTCACTACAAAGGGTTGTCCTGTCCTTATTTATGTCCTCTCTAAGTGATATTGTCTTCAGGGTCATTAGACACATGTTATACTCCTGCAGTTAAAGGAGCCTGAAGCTAAGTTGTTAGTGACAGAGCACCTATTTACTTCCTAAACACTTTCTTTCATTTTCTCTCGTCTCTGTTCGTAGTGCTGACTTGTCCTTTGACCTGCAAGGGTACGTGTTCATTCTCATGAACGACGTGCTGACTGCAGCCAATGGAGCCTATGTGAAACAAAAATTAGATGCTAAGGTATGTGGCAGCGCCATCTTGATGAATATAACCATTGTTGGACTGGAGCTGTTTTTGGCATTGAGCTGATGTTGGTGGATATAGAAAACCCAAACTGTCTTTCAGCGTCTGGCTTAAGGGAACTCTGTGTACATAAACACCATGAGTGGTTCTTTTTATTCCCCTCTAAGTTGGTTATCGTTGTTTAGACTTGTTTTTGCAGAGAAAGTATCACCAAACCTCTGCTTTACTGTTTATTTAGCATGTTTTCTTGCATTATTTATAACAGTCAGGTCACTTACTGTGTGACTGTTGAGTCTGAAACGGCTTGTAGCTTGTTTTAGTCGTTTTTTTTAATGTCACATGCTCAGCTCTCACATTACAGCAGACGCTGAACTGGGTCCAGATTTAGTCTGTGATGTCTGTAGTGCACCATCTGCTATGGCACAAGACAGAGAGGTGTGTGTGAGTGATATTACAAGGGAGTGAAAGATGGAGCCACGTGAAGCGGAATCAGACTAATGCAAACAAGAGGCTCTAGGTATTGCAGTGGGCTGGCCATGCATGACATCTGTATGCTAGTTAGTGAGGAATGTACTGAAAGACTTGTGAATAACCCTCTCTGTTCTGCTTATTTTTCATGTTGCCGTTTCTCCATCTGTTTCTATGCTCTTTCTCACAGGAGTTGGGGAAATATGGATTGCTGTATTATAATGCATTATTTATGATAATTCCCACTCTTGTGTTGGCTCATGTGACTGGGGATATGCAGAAGGCAAGTAGTTCAACTCCTCTCTTGTTTGTGCTTTCTCCTCTATGCAATCTATTTCTAATTATCTTCATTTAAAACCTCTAAACATGTTTATTCATAGAAGATGTATTTATAAGATTTGGAAAATGAAAGTGTTTGAACAGCAAGTCTTTGTAGTTAGTTTATGGGGTTGGTAGTGATCCGTTATTGCGAGGTTTAATCCCAAATTGAAGTGAATTCACATGTGTTTAAGTGTGTGTGTGTGTGTGTGTGTGTGTGTGTGTGCCGTAAATATGGGCTGTCTGTTAGTTGGTCAGTGTTGGCAGAGACCTTCTGGTTTGCCCAGCTGGGGCCCAGCAGCCAGAAAGGCACAAAGCTGCTATTATGCACCTAGTAGAGTTATTACAGCAGTGCCTACAGCCCCCTTTGACTGAAAAACCTCAGTATAGATACAGACTACTACCTTTTTAAAGCTATTGGAAACGCAGTGTTGAATTTGTAAGTGTGTAAGTATTAGTTGTATCTTGCCGTCCAATTTCCTAAACAGTTCTGCATTGCTCAGTTAATCCTTCCTTCCACTTAACGCCAGACCAGACACATCTCTAAGGACCTGAATATTTTGACCATAAATGATCTTTGATACACAACTGCCTACATAACCAGCTTTACTCCTGTTTTTATATGCTTTTTATGTGTGTGTTTTCACTCACAGAGTTCTGTTGTTTCTGCTTCTCTTGTCAGGCAGTGGAATATGAGGGTTGGTCCGACATGATTTTCCTCGCGCAGTTCATCCTCTCTTGCATCATGGGGTAAGAAAGCCAAAGCTCATGTGTGACGTGCATGCATGCGCAAGGATTGTGTGGGTTGGTTTTTTTTGCCAGCATTGAACATCTGGATTGTACTAAATGTTTGTGGTATTGCTACTATCCCAGTGGTTTAAGATTGTAGGCCACAGTTTGACTAAGTGTGACGCTCACAAAGACTCTTTGTCAAGTCTGGCTACCATGTTGCATCAACATTGTGAAAATCTGACATGTTGCTTCAAGAAGTGTTGAGTCATTTGTAATATGATAACATGTTTGTTTTGCAGGTTTGTTCTGATGTATTCCACTGTGCTTTGTACGCAGTACAACTCTGCATTAACAACTACAATTGTGGGCTGCATCAAGGTAAACTGCAGATCTGTGTGTGAAGACACAGTTAAATGCACTGAAAGAAAAAAACATAGAGGTCTGTTGTTTAGGATTAAATGGTATTTAATATTTATAATTATGTTTTCATTAGTTAATAATCACCTGAAAATGCCTTAGACTGAGCTGTTTATATCTACATACGGAGCGGGTCCTCCTCCTCAGAGTCTGCCATGTTGATCTATAGTAGGCCAGAGTTGAAAAATCAAGGACAGGCTCTAGATAGGGCGATTCACGTCCAAATATCTGGCAAAGAAAAGTGAATAAGCACCAGATATGACAGGTGAGACTGATGAGTGAGGTAGACTAATGTTGGACCTAGAGCATGTATTGGTACCAACCATGACATGCTAACTTGTTGGAAAAGGGGCCAGAAGCCATATACTTTCAAACTATTCCAGTTCTGCACACAAATTGACCTATATTTGATTAAAGTAGTAGTTTTTTCATTCATGATTTGGTCTTCTAATACCTTGCAGTAATTTCTCCAGTCAGTGTTTGATTTTACTTTTCTCTAACTATTCATTGGAGGACATTTTTTGGCCAAAAAAGCAAAACAAAATACATGTGGAAATGTGATGAACTGGATTATAACTGCAGGAAGTATAAAATTGTGCATAGTGATGTAACCCCGTGGGTGTGCAAGACGGGCCCACTTTAGAAAATGTTGTCCCCCTGCCCATATTTCCTAAAGGCTGGTCTGTTCGGCTGCATATAAAATACAAATTGGTACTTGAAAAATGTGATTAGATTTCAAACAGGCTCCTATATGCAGATACGTTCAACCTTTTAGATTAAATTGTGCTCATTTTTGACTGTTTTCTGAATGTTATTTTACCTTGAGATTAGTTGACTAAACTTCCATTTAAACATCAGGGAAATTAAGTCATCAGGAACATCCCTACTTTTGCCAACTATACTGAAACAGTTATATAACAAGTTTACTACACTTTGTGTGCCGTAAAGCACTATGCTCCTCTCCCGGTAGATCTTTCCAGTTCATTAAAGTTACATAGTGCAGGAACAGGTGTTTGGGGTGTGAAGTTGGAATGACAGAGGCGCAAGTCTCCCTATGTGGGCCGTCTAAATCAGTGGTTCCTGACTGGTCCAACCATGGGTTCCAGATTTGTCCTTAGTCTTTAGTTCAAGGTCCAGTTAATATATTCAGTGTCATACTTGCATTTAAATATGTCGTCGAGCTGGTTTGCCGTCTCTGTCAAGTAGCTGTCCATTAATTGCTCACTCTACAGCAGGAGATGGTACTTCAAGATAAAAGCTCTGTGCCGAAAATTCACTGTACTTCAAAATAAAGTGTGTTTTTTTTTTACAAACTTGTCATGTTCGCGAGTCACTTGTGGTCCATTTAGAAAGAAACCGTGACCCACCAGTTGGGAACAACTGATCTAAATGATGTTGAAGGTGTTATATGGAGGGGAACAGTTGCATAATGTTGCTTTAATTAGCTTAATTAATACTTTCTCCATTTTGCAGAATGTGCTGGTGACATACATTGGGATGGTGTTCAGTGGAGACTACATCTTCTCTTGGACTAACTTCATAGGTTTGAATATCAGGTATGAAATGACAGGTTTATTTCCTAATTAATGCTGTATTATCCAGTTGTCATCATAGAGGGATAGATTTTTTTTGGGCCGTTCCATGTTGTTTTGGGGCTCTGTGCAGAGTTTCTCCCCAACAGAAAGCCTCACCCATCTGGCACTCAGCACTTTGGCATTGCGTAGTCACACAGCAGATTGAGTCAGTTACATATAAACAGAAAAGGGAACTGTAAATCCCATATCATATCATACCACACTGTTGTTTAAAGCCACGTTAGCAACATGCTTCTATAGATGGAAGTGTCGCTTGGTTGGTCCACAATTTTAGTACAGACTCAATTATCAGATGGATTGCTATGAGATTTGTCACTGAGGAACTTTTGTTTGCCACAAGGCTTATTATACATGTAGCTTCTTAGTTTGAACTTAGTACTCACCATTGTTCTCGTCTCTGGTTGTAGACAACAACTAAAATAGTAAGGGAGGGTCCACTGTCGCTGAGTCAGACTAGTCCTCCCTAAACTGTGAAATCCCAAATGATGCTTGTCTCTGTTGAGCAAAGACAGAGGTCAGTGCTGACACTGGTATTACTGATACTAGTGTGCCAATCAGCTGCAGGAATTTACATGTGCATGTTGGAGCTTGTCTGGAAACATGATGAATTTTGTGACTGATGATGCGTTGCAACATGTTCAACTTTATGCTGATAATGACAAATGACAACTTGATTTTCAAGCCTCATTCTGACAACTACTATCAGATGAAAGTTTTTTAGCCTCTGTGACATTAAAGCTGGGGTGTGAAGTTTTCTGGAAAAGGTAAAAAACAAAACAAACCCAAAAATAGGCCAGAATTTGAGAATGCAGCCCTTCTCTTGCAGCTCTCCTCTCCCAGTCCCTCCCACCAGATAAGCATGGGCATATACATGTGCATCATACAGTAACCTTCCAATGCTCCTGACAGAACACAGAATAATGATGATAATAATAATAATAAGGCTACTTCACAGTGGCATCAAATTGGGGATTTTACATGGTATATAACCACAAGGGGTCAGTGCATCTTCATCAGTAAATCACTAATATGGTGATGGCTTAACAAGTAGCAGGTCACATGACCAGGCTAGGCTGTTGGGAGTTGCTTCGTTACACTACTGAGTTCAGTTCAAGTCCTTGCACTATTATCAGCAACGTGACAGATACAGGCTATCTGATATCGATATGTCAGGGTATTTTTACGATAAGGTTATTCTTTTCGATATGTCAAATCAGTAAAAAGAAAAATATATACACATATTAATTTAAGACCATAGAACTGCAGCAAAACAAGTGATCTATTTTTACAGTTTTCTTCAAATATTCAGTAAAAACTAAACAACAATGATCTCTCATTTCTTTAGTTTGTGAACAACAACAGTAACTCAGAGTGAGATTCAGATTCTGTTCCAATATTAATAGTTCAACTAAATAAAATCCACCACAAATTACACATTTAAACAGCTCCCAAATACAAAAATGTCCCCTGGGATATGTGTGTGTGTATGTATGTATATATATATATATATATATACACACACAGTACAGGCCAAAAGTTTGGACACACCTTCTCATTCAATGCGTTTTCTTTATTTTCATGACTATTTAAATTGTAGATTCTCACTGAAGGCATCAAAACTATGAATGAACACATGTGGAGTTATGTACTTAACAAAAAAAGGTGAAATAACTGAAAACATGTTTTATATTCTAGTTTCTTCAAAATAGCCACCCTTTGCTCTGATTACTGCTTTGCACACTCTTGGCATTCTCTCCATGAGCTTCAAGAGGTAGTCACCTGAAATGGTTTTCCAACAGTCTTGCCTTCACTCTAGGTCCGGTGACTGTGGAGGCCAGGTCATCTCTCCATCACTCTCCTTCTTGGTCAAATAGCCCTTACACAGCCTGGAGGTGTGTTTGGTGTTGAAAAATAAATGATCGTCAACTAAGCATAAGCGGATGGGATGGCTACGTCGCTGCAGGATGCTGTGGTAGCCATGCTGGTTCAGTGTGCCTTCAATTTTGAATAAATCCCCAACAGTGTCACCAGCAAAACACCCCCACACCATCACACCTCCTCCTCCATGCTTCACAGTGGGAACCAGGCATGTGGAATCCATCTGTTCACCTTTTCTGCGTCTCACAAAGACACGGCGGTTGGAACCAAAGATCTCAAATTTGGACTCATCAGACCAAAGCACAGGTTTGAATGCCACTGGTCTAATGTCCATTCCTTGTGTTTCTTGGCCCAAACAAATCCTTCATGGTCAAATAGCTTGTTGCCACTGCTAAGGAGTGGCAACAAGCAGAAGAGATTTGACCATTTGGGCCTGAAACACAAGGAATCTCCTCATTAGACAGTTGGAAATCTAGAGATGCTTTGGTCTGCTGAGTCCAGAACTTTGAGATGGCATTCATCTGGTCTCTGATCTGAGCTGCTGTTAACTTGTGATTTCTGAGGCCTGGTGACTGGATGAACTTATCCTCAGGAGGAGAGGTGACTCTTGGTCTTCCTTTCACTGTTGGGTCCTCATGTGTGCCAGTTTCACTGTAGCGCTTGATGGTTTTGCGACTCACAGCATCCTGCAGCGACACCATTTAAAGTTTTTGCAATTTAGTTGGACTGACTGACCTTCATTTCTTAACAGTAATGATGGCCACACACCTCGTTTTCTTGTAGTTAGCTGATTGGTTCTTGCCATAATATGAATTTTAACAGTTGTCCAATAGGGCTGTCGGCTGTGTATTAACCTGACTTCTGCACAACACAACTGATGGTCCCAACCCCATTGATAAAGCAAGAAATTCCACTAATTAACCCTGATAAGGCACACCTGTGAAGTGGAAACCATTTCAGGTGACTGCCTCTTGAAGCTCATGGAGAGAATGCCAAGAGTGTGCAAAGCAGTAATCAGAGCAAAGGGTGGCTATTTTGAAGAAACTAGAATATAAAACATGTTTTCAGTTATTTCACCTTTTTTTGTTAAGTACATAACTCCACATGTGTTCATTCATAGTTTTGATGCCTTCAGTGAGAATCTACAATGTAAATAGTCATGAAAATAAAGAAAACACATTGAATGAGAAGGTGTGTCCAAACTTTTGGCCTGTACTGTATATATATATATATATATATATATATATATTTATATAAATATATATATATATATATATATATATATATATTTATATACATATATATATATATATATATATATATATATATAAATCAGCAGGTGATTTCCTTCTTTCAGTAAAATCCTAAATGATTGAGTTGGGGTTTTTTTTTTCCACCTGGACCTTTATGCTCTGCCATTTCTCCTCTAATCATCACGCTGTAAGTTGTGACAGGCTGTTCTGCCACGATAACTACTACATATTAGTTTTTTTGTTGAGCTGCAAGCGTCTCATAGGTTTACATTACCAAAGGTTTATGACAAAATCACTTGACGACACTGACTCCTGTGTGTGCACGGCGAGAGAGGAGAGGGAGAGACGCTGTGCTGCTGCCAGAGGAGCCGCTGAATGAGTTCCCTCTGAGCGGTAAGTCGCTAGAAGAGTCTGAGAAGTCCAGGGCTGTTCATAAAACATTCAGGACACCACAGTTTATTCCACACTACTGAAGCTGCTCCTCTTTTTGGAACCACCGTAGACTCAGTAATAATTTCGCTTTCAGCCATGCTTGTTGTTACCGTCGATAACAGTATATCATTATGGCAACAAGTTGAAATATTGTGGGTATCACAATATGAATTTTTCAGATGATATAAAGAATTATACCAGTATTATCATGAGCAAGATGATATGGCACACCCCTAATCTGAATTTAGGAAACACAGTCAGTAACTAAACAGGCAACAACAGAAAGATAACAACTTGTAGCTTATAAACAGTGTTACACATCTGGTCATTGATAAAGTTGAGCACCTCGTGGGTTAAGCTGTAAGGTAAGGTAAGGTAAAACTTAAATGTCCCTGAGGGGCAATGTAAGATACAGATGGTACTTCTACAACAAAACAGACAGTACAATACATCCATTACAGTCCAGTGTGACACACTGTCAGGGGTAAATCATGGACAGTTAGTGGCCACTGCTGGTAAAGATAAGCGATAGCAGACGGGACAAAGGACGATGTGTAACACTTAGTGCTACATTCAGGGAGGCAAAACCTCCACCCTGATGGAAGCATCTGAAACTCAACATTAGCTTGTTAATTATCATTATCATTATCATTATTATCATCATCATTATCATTATTATCATCATTATTTATGATAACCTAGATTGTTACTGACTGTTGTAACAAAGGATAATGACAACAAGAATGGATGAACCACCCTGTTTCCTTTGCCAACTCTTGGACCTGTAAAGCTCTTTATAATTACACAGTGTGATTCGAGACTTGAGCTAGCTTCATAGATAGGAACCTGAATTAGCTGCAGCTGTGAGCCTTTGGCTACAGTTAGCAGAAGGCTAAACTATTAGCCTCCAGCTCTAGCTCTAGCTCTCTAGCATGTTTTGTGTTCATAGTCACTCTCTTCTAGACTTTTTTTTTTTAATTATTATTTTTAGATAAGTCCATCTCTCTGTTTGTGGTTGTTTTGCAGTGCAGGCACTTGTTGCCAGTGCTAGCAACTTTTTCTGCAGGATTCTCTGACATTGAATTAGGCTTTCACTGAAGGGACGTGCAGCTGCATTTGTAGACCAACCAGTAGGAACACCCTCCTTCTGAAATGACCTGTGATTGGCTAAAGTCTCCCATCACGGCCTATATTTTTTAAATCCAATCCAATCCACTCTATTTATACAGCACATTTTGCAAATCACAGACGAGATTTAAAAGATTCGTCATGGGATGGAAGTGCATTCCACAGTTTAGGTGCTGCAACTGAAAAAGCACGGTCACCTCTGGTTTTCAGTTGTGTCATAGGGACCTCAAGTTGCAGCTGGTCAGAGGAGCACAGTGACCTTGGGGGAGTCTTAGCATGAATAATGTCACAGAGGTCCTGAGAACAGAGTCAAGAGGAGGTGCAGAAGTCTAGTTTTCTCTCAGTTCACTTGAATTACAATATGCTCAAAGTTTTCAGTTTTTCATTCTTCAGTTTTACAAATGAATCTCAGTAAACACAGTGATGACCAGCCCTTCAGAAGGGTTTCAGAAGGGTAGGGCTGCACGATTAATCTAATTATTATCAGATGTGTCACAGCATACTATTACGATTGAAGCATTGTTTTGCTACAGAGATGCCCTGACCTACAAATCATGTTCCAGACAGAAGGGAACATGCATGTTTGGTACAGACCACGCTTAAAAATCTTTCTGGGGGGAGTTCAAAAGTTGTTTTCTGTGGCCTGTCAAATAAATCCTGTGCTGGAAAATGATTTAAATCTTTTTAATTACTTAAGCATTAATCATATTTCTGCACATAGCACACCAGAGAGGCCAAAGGAGAGGAAGGAACGAGAGACACTCTGTCTGCGTTTTATAGCCTACGTCTTGTATATGAAATGTCTGTGGTGTCGCCGCATTTTTAAACAGATCTGTCGCCTGCATCCAGGCGCTGTCTCAGTGTCGCACATTAGACCACAACTACCAAGAAGAATGGCGACGCGCTATGATCCACCGCACACACAAACTAGCAGTGCAGCGCTGGACGGCACATGTGCTGAGGTCATCTCACAGACCGACTTAGAGTAGCACGTGCAACATATAGACTGATGTCGCACTGTAGATTAATGAACAGACAGATTAAACAGAGGAGCAGCTCTGTGTCTCTCTGAGTGTTGCTGGAGACTTTGTGTGTGTGTGTGTGAGTGAGTGGGGCGGAGCTGTGCAGAGAGAGAGAGAGATGCACACTGGTATGCGTTACGTAATGCAACTTGAACCTATATCAATATAAACAACGTGATCTTGATTGAAAATATATCAATATATTGTACATAGTCGTTATATTGCCCAGCCCGACTGCAGCCTCACAGAGGGTCAGATTAAATGCCAACATTGACGTGTATTAACCTTCATTCAGTGATCTTGTACAGGTGTGTTTGTATACTTCAACACAGTGTCTGTCTGTGTTGCAGTATTGCGGGCAGCCTGGTGTACTCCTACATCACCCTCACAGAGGAGCAGTCCAACAAAGCAAGTGAAAGCACCAAGCTGGACATCAAGGGCAAGGTGGTTGTATGACAGAGACACTGGATCTAATTATTTTTATGCTGATGAACGAGAAAACTCTATTTTTAATACGACTTTTATTTATGGAGTATTTTAGCAGCCGAGGCGTGGGATGATGGGAACTGTGCTGGGGAAAACGTCTGTGTGTGTGTGTGTTTGTGTGGAAACAGAGCCACACGGTCACCATGACTCTCCTGCTGCTGCCATGGTTACAAACCCTCCAGAGGGATTGTGGGTTGTTTTTTTTTTTTTAGATGGTGTTTTCTTTTTAAATATTTGTATTTTGATACTGTACATGTGAGCATTGAGAAGAAGGGAAACGTGGAACCAATACTATTTATCTTACAGCATTTTTTAAACACTTAGACAAACTGAACGTTAAAGCGTTGGGATGATGTAATGTTTCCTGAATACAGGAGTGAACAGCTGGAATCAGTGGTTATTTAAGTATGGGTGTGTACTGACGAATGGTGGGACTATTAAGTAATGGCTATTTTAAAGGCACAATCCTTATTTTTTATTGCCTTTTCGGTTTTGCTGTTTACAAGGAATGTAACTTCAGATGCCTTCTAAGCACAGTGAGATGCACTGACACTGTCATTATCTGTTGTTTCAGTCTTAAATACATTTCTTTGATTTTTGCGCATACACTGTTATAAGCTTGTTACGGACGAACGGTAATGACAGTGATCTAACCTCATCCTTCAAACAACCAAAGTGGATGGGCAGTGAGTGGGCCGTCAGTTCCCATCAAGGATTGTGGCTTTAAATAAATGTTGCTGCCTTCTTTTGGGAGATAATTTTAAGATTACAGTTTACATTTTGCTCCCTCAGTATTACAGAATGTTTGTCGTGACTGGTCCTCTCTATGCAGACTTATCAAACTTAGTTTGTTATGTGTACAAGGGGATCCATGTGTTCTTTTTTTTCTCTTGACACAATGTTGACGCACTTTTAACTGAGGTAGCGCCTGCAAAAGGGTGAAACTAATTTGCCTCACCTGTTACGTTCATTGTTGAGATTGAGATTATTGTATTCTTCTGAAATGTACGTTTCAGGTTTTTTAAGTATTACAAGAGAGACGCGGTTTTCTAAACCTTTAATAGTCAGGTACAAGCGTTGACTTTGTCTTGTTTTTTTGTTTTGTTTTTTTTTTTTTACATTTTTATGTACATCATTTTATATTTATTACTTTTTTTAGACTAATATTCATTTTGTAGGTGGAGTGGCTTGTGAATTGTTGATGCTGATCTCATCTCAAACACAGTAACCATGGATTTGTAGCTGAAACACAGTGATGTATTTTTACATTAAAAAAACACCTTGTTGACACGACGTATTCTTTTGGCTTCATTGTTCAGGTTGTGACTATAAAGTGACTTATCGGTGATCTTCACGTTACTCTATTTTCTCCAGTCTCCTCTGATATCCAACTGGTCTCATTTAAATTAGTAATTCCATTTATATTTGTAATATTTTTTAATCCATCTATTGTCATTTAATCTTGGATAATTCAATGCAGTTCTGTAACTGAACCTCTGTTTGCATTTGCAGCTGATGATAGACAACAGTAAAGAAATGGTTCCCTCTTCTGGACAAATATGTGACATCACATTGGACCCACAGGAGTAATTCTGCTGCACAAATAAAATCAGGGTTAAGTGAGTTTTGCCTGAGCAGATATCAGACACTTACATTTAATGCAGTTGGGTTTTTTTGTGCCAAATTTAAGACTGATTTTTGGACAAAACATCTTTCCTATGCGTCTGTGCTGGCGATAACTGCGGCCAGAAGCAGTATGTATTTGGGTTGTCCATCCGTCCCGTTCTTGTAAACACGACATCTCAAGAATATCTCGAAGGAATTGTTCTAAATTTGGCACAAACATTCACTTAGCCTCAGCAATGAACTGAAAGATTTTGGTAGTCAATTGCGACCTCACTGTGACCTCCCAAAAGCCATAACTCAAGAATTCATCCACTAATTATGACAAAATTTCACACAAATATTTAACAGGATATAATGATACATCCAAGATGTCAAAGGTCAACATCACCATGACATCGTAATACTTTCTGGCCATTCCTCAACATCACATCTCAGAGGGGGAACTTTTGGTCAGATACTGAATCGGTGTGTGAAGCATCCATGTGTTCACAGGCATGTAAGTGCAGCTTGACTGGTTTGCGGAGGCATACAACCACAAGGTGGTAATTCTAGTGTTTTTCAGTCATTGCAGGTAAGTAATATATATGTGGTCCAATGCAGAGGTAGGTTTGATGTTGGTATATGGTTGAGTTAGGCTACATTTGCAAACAGGTAGGTGCAAGTAAGTAGAAAGACAGTACTTAAAGACTTTCACACAGAAAGGCTTTAAAAGATAGGTAAATAAATTAGTCCAAATATTTGTGACAATCAGGACATCACAAATTCAAACGTAAGACTACTGAATTACTCAAGGCCTCATGTTTATAAGTTTATTTTAAGTAATTTTAAGGACCTGCAGACACCCTGACAAATACTACAAATTAATCTAAATATAAACAAGGATAAGTTGAAGCACAAAACTGAAGCACAAAACTGAGAGAACGTTTTAATACAAAAAAACAGACCATACATGTCAACATAATTTATGATACATTCCCACTACCAACCACTACTAATAGCTCATGACCTCTGACCTCACTGGCCTTCAGGCAACTCACATTCAGTATAACACAGTCCACACTACACTTAGAACCCATCATCTCATATCAATAAACCGGTATAAATATACACAAATTAGTGTAAAGTGGTAAAAAGCAAACAAATACAGCTTTTGCATTTATTCACAAAACTGTCAAATGATTTGAATTGAGATTTTATATTAATGTAAAGAGGCTGAGCTAACAGGCAACATACACAAAATATAATATGTTCAGTTTAAAACTAGGTAATATTGCATTGTCTTTGCAAGTTATGGGCACATGATAAGCACCTTCATCAGTCCAGTCGAACCAAACAGAACAAAAAAAGAAAAAGAAAATGTTTCAGAGAGAGGTTTCAGGATCTGCTGCCTCTGCTCTGATGACATTAGTGTTGTTTGTGATGGCGTGTTTTACCTAAAACATGGCGTGTTACAGGCCAACACAAACAGACTAGAAAAACAGGAAGAGGAGGAAATATATCGTTAGAAGAGTTTCACCTAAGCAGTTATAAAAAGGAGCACTGAAGGGCTTGTTAGCGATGTGACCGCAGATCCTTTCTGCACACAAAACAAACAACGCAGAAACATTCAAACTGAAAATTAAAGCTCTGACACCTGAGAAGTTTACTGCAGGACCACAACTCTAGTGCAATTACAACTTAACTCATTTGGCTTCAGCTCTGGTCATGGCTGCATCATTTCCCCACAGCTCAGTAACGTTTGGACACATATGGCACATGGAGGTGTTAGAGAACAAGGCAAAACACACCTGAATAATTTCAGCTAAAGCCCCGACAGCTTTGCAAATCTTTAAATTCCTTCACCAATTTATATATTGAGCTGACGTAATTTTCAGTTGAGGCACACTGCAAGTTAACGACATACGAGGAGATCACACGGGATGAGTCAAGTGTTGAGTGCAGAGATATCATTCAGGTCTTTATATAGGAAGCTCCACGAAAGGTTTTCGTTCTGAGCTAATACTTCCACAGAAGTTATTTTACAAGACTGAAAAATTAGTTAGTCTGTGCTACTATTATTTGTCTTACTGACCCACATCATCTCAGTAAGTCTTAACACTTTCTATCATACCATCCTTTCTACTTACAACTACATCAACCTGCTGTGCAACAACAAATCTTAACGGTCTTTGCTCCTTTACAAGGCAACAAGCTGGAGCTCTGCATGTACTCCAATAAAGTCTAACTGCAATGTACAAATGAACAAACCACTGGTCAAAGTGTGTTTAGGATGGGCTACAAACAGCACTGTATACCACATAGTAAAAATTCCTGAACACATCTTTTTCATACCAGCAGCCAGGGCAGCTTAAGATAGCACAGTTTCTCACTTTACCTCACAGGTGCTCTAAGGTTAACATAAACCTAAGCCGGACAAACCTGTGTCACTGGACTGAGAACAAAGTATTCAAACTGCACCTAAACAGGAAGAGCAGGACTAAGCAGCGTGGAAGCAGTTCATAAAGCTGTTTAATAAAGACACCTTTCTTTAGCTTACATATAATAAGATGCAATGCAGTGAGCTAATTTCAGCTATGGAATTTCTGGTACTGCAAGTTTTATTTTTAAAAAACATCCCTTATATTTAGGTTCCTGAAAGGTACCGTATCGTAATTGTAAAAGGAAATAATAAAGGCCGCCGCCTGCCTCAGCCACACTAGGTGAAAGGTGAGACATTAGTCACTGCAGGGACTGATTTATCTCCCTCCGACCTTCAGGAGAGAAATGTAGCTTTAGTGACGCTGATTGTCTAAAAACAAATAAAACAGAAGGGCCAAAGTCGAGGCATGGAAGCTGTATCCTTTCATTATTCCCCAAGAACAACGAGGCTTACCTGACTTTTGTATCTCACAACTAATAAGGCAGATAGAGAGAGAGACTTCAGGTATTAAATATATAACTTATGCTTTGATACAAAAATGAATTTAGATTTATAAGAGTGATGAAAGAGGGGGAAGGGGAAACAGTCCAGCTGCAAAGTGTCACTTTAAAGTGTACCGAGGTTCTCAGCCATGTAGCACAGACTGTAGAAGTTGCAGCATATGCAGCAGAGGTTACAGAGCGAGGACAGCAGTCTGTACAGCCACAGACGACCGCTCAGGTGTCTGTATTTGACATCCGTCTCACACAGCTTGGCATAAGCTTCACGGTTGGACGACAGGCCGATGTCCTGACCCAATCCACACGCCTGCTCGATAAGGTGCATATCTGCCATGATCTCTGACGTCATTTGGCCAAACCACTGAGCGTTCACAGCTGCAACCGTCACCGACACAAAGAAGATGAAGATCTGGTGGGGAGTCAGAGATTTAAGTAATATTCTACGATGGGTTTTATGCAGTGTGATGATGTGGAATGAACAACACACCTGGAAGGCTTCTCTGTCGTCCAGCAGGTCGCTGGGATGATACACAGCGTAGATAGTGAGGTTAAAGAAGGCACAAGCTGAACCCAGGTGGAGGTAGAACGGGACGAGACGACTCTGGATAAACCCATACGTGTGTCTGTTCAGGTGGTTGTCCATCACAAAGCCTGTGCAGAGAGCAGAACAACTCGTTAACACTGCATAAAATATCCATGTCTAATGATGACGACTTTAACATGCGCTGAAATAATCTGATGACCTCTACCTGCATTACGACATAGTTGAAGTAAAATTACTCAAGTTAAGAAGTAGTTTTCCATCTTTAATATTTATGACTTAATCACGCTGTATCAGGGTTTCTGATGCAATTTCAGACACATACGTGAATCCAAATGCTTGATGCGAGCTCTACCTTACTCATCTGCTCTATGGTTTTAAGTGGACTGTTAAAACAACCGTGTTTGCATGAACACAGCCACAATGGTTCACCACAGTCATCAAACATGACAACACACAGACTTTGTGGTTAAATATTAGCAGGATGCACAGGTGTTGGAAGGTACTGAGGGTTAGAGCTGCAACGATTAGTCAAGTAGTCGTCAACTATTTAATTAACTGCCAAGTAAAACTGATTTATCTGTTTCAAATTCTCTTATTCCAGCTTCTTAAATGTTTATATTTTCTGGTTTCTTTACTCCTGTATAACAGTATACTGAATATGTTTGGGTTGTGGATAAAACAAGGCATTTGAGGACGTCATCTTAGGCTTTGGGAAACATCAACATTTTCAAACATTTTCTGACACTTAATAGACCAAACAACTGAATGATTAAGAAGATAAATGCTTGAGAGCTCTAACTCATCTGTCTTTTTCACATGAAAAACAATGTTTGCAAACACAGCTCTTGATGGTCAGCACATGGGAAGAAGAAATTAAGGCACTCATTGGAGCAGGAACAAATGCACTTGAATTAAGTTAAAAAGCCTTTATTCAAAAAACATGGATACTTATATTTACATTACATTTTTTTTGCACCCTGATGAAGTCCTTCGAGTGCAAACTGGTCAGTGTTTTGATGTAAGCAGCCATGTTTTTGGAATAAAGACCTTTTTTAAAAGAAAACTTCATTCAAGTCCATTTGTTCCTGCTCCACAAGAGTGCCTGAAGTTCAGTTTGGATCGCATGTAGATCTTGGATAATTGGTGCCTGAGCTACAACAAAAGCAAGTCTGGATCTGGATGTTGGCACGAAGGCGACCACGAAAAAACTGGTTGGAGACGACTCAAAGGTGTGTCACTGAAATCCTGTTCACACACTTGGCACAACGAAAGCATTCTGCACGATCCAATCATGAGATGAGGGATGTAAATACAGGATGTATTGAATACACACTGTGATCCTATAGCAGTCATTACTGAACTGTGCACGGAGCACGACATCCCTCACTTGTGTTTCTGTGTACATTTCCACAGTGTGTGTGTCTATGTGCAGGGTACTGACTTGAAATGAAGGTGACCCAAATCTGCATTCCCCAGTACGTGGAGAGCAGCAGCAGCTGCAGCAGCTTGACTGTGAACGTGGGCTCCTCATCAGTGGACATGCTTCCTCCTCAGCCTCTCTCCTCTCCAGTCTGCTCTCCACTGTAATCTCCAAAAAGCCAAAGATGCTTTCTTTTGCTTGTCTGGATGGCACGCTCCGGAGCCTCTGCAAACATAATCAAAACCACATCATTATGATGTGACAACATGCAGCATGCTCTAAGTAAACTGGGTAAAAACTGAAATGAGGTAACCTGGCGTGTTTAGCCTCAGTGACTTGCTGATAAGCAGACAGAGTAAGTGTACTCATCCACACCTTTAGATAAGAACTATGACTTAACTCCTGTTGTTATGAGGGCAGCGACAGCTCGATCCAGCTTCTCAAATACACAACACACCTGCAGGTTTGTGTTGTGTTTGTAAGTGGTGAAAACAGTGCAGGCCACACTGTACCCTAAATGAAACTTCCGCATTGTTGCCAAGATCACTGGGTTGCTGTTTTGACCTTACCCACTGAGTGCACTCCTGTCAGCCCGAGAGGAAAATAAAACTACAGGTGTGCACATGCAATCACTCAAACGCGCTAATCTGCTGATGAGCTAAAACTCAAGTCTGCAGGCTAAAAACAAAGAGTGCCTAATTATTAAACTCCAGCAGCTGCTAACGTTAATGACTAACGAGGCTGTTGCGAATCTTCAAAGTCACCTTTCGCCAAACAAACTACTTCGTAAACCAGCTGCTGTTTGCTAACTGTAGTTTTAAAACCACCGTTTAGCTGAAGATAAAATTACAACCGAGCAGCAGCTAGCGTTAGCTTAAGTTTTAACGTTAGCTGCACTTAGATAACTACTGTAGTTACAGTTCACTGTCCTTAAAGTCAGCAGCCGTCATCTTTATAATCTTCAGAGGAAACACAGAGTTAGCCAACACTTTGATTTAAATAATATAAAGTCTGAGTGCAGCCCTACCTGCGTTACTAACTACTCCTGACAGCTTGTAGAAGAAGTCTTCGGCTCTGACAGTTAACTTGACTGCTGACAGTAGCTGCGCTAACTCGAGTCGAAGAAGAAGAAGAAGAAGAAGGAGGAGGCGGAACCTCGAGTGTCACAGTGAAAGTGCTCTTGGTAAAAACCGACAGCTCCAACAACAGGTTCCCAGAAAGCCTCCAGACGAAACCTCCCTTCAGTCTGTAGTTACACACAATAGTCTTTGATTGGAGGTTACACTTATTATACATCAATCCTATGTTAGAGGTGCATTATAAACGGCTACTATACTACGACATGTTTGTGATGTACTTTACTATGAGTTACTATGAGGCGGCAGAAGCTCCGTCCATAGGGACTTGGGTTGGGAACTGGAGGGTCGCCTGTTCGAGTCCCCGTCCGGACCAAAATATGGAGCGTGGACTGGTGGCTGGAGAGGTGCCAGTTCACCTCCTGGGCACTGCCAAGGTGCCCTTGAGCAAGGCACCGAACCCCCCAACTGCTCAGGGCACCCCACCAAGGGCAGCCCCCTCACTCTGACATCTCTCCACTTTGTAGATGTATAGGTGCTGTTTGTGCATGTGTGTGTCTTTCGGACCTGTGTGTAATTGACAAGCAAGAGTGAAAACATTGAATTTCCCCTCAGGGGGATTAATAAAGTAAATAAACTAAAACTAACTAACTAAACAAAACTTTAATGACATACTATATGTCAATATTTTATGACTACATACTATATTATCACTTTTTAATGATGTGATACTCTGACATTTTTTGACATGTGATACTCTGACATTTTTTATGACATGTGATACTCTGACATTTTTATGACGTGATACTCTGACATTTTTTATGACATGTGATACTCTGATATTTTTATGACATGTGATACTCTGACATTTTTTTATGACATGTGATACTCTGATATTTTTTTGTGGAATATCATACTATTAGCTTACTATTCTTGGAAGCTCCGTCGGCTGTATTGGCATCTGAACTTCCGGAGGGTCGGCCTGATACAGCCCGCAGACCAAAATATGGCATTCTGGTTTGAGGCGAGGTGCCAGTTCACCTCCTGTTAATATGCCAAGGTGAACCATTGCGATGGATTCAGAGTTTGCAATGATGCCAATTATGTTCCGCCTCATTAGTTCAGCTCACGACATCTTAACCTTTGTAACAATAGGTGCTGTTTGCTCAGCGTGATGTGATCAATATCACCTGTGTGTAATTGACAAACAGCCTACAACTGGAAACCAGGGCTCTTCCGCTCTTCTTCCGGAGGCAAGATCTCCGGGGTTTGCCTACAGACTCTACATTCACTGAATGTAGAGTCTGTATATAGAGACTACCTTTATAATGACATGCATTACTCTCTTTAAAACATACTATACTATGACTTTTATAAAATGTAATACTATAATATGGCATATTGTACAATGAGGGTTTTTTTTCTGAGATACTACACTACACTACTATCACATAGTATACCGTCACTTTTTAATGATACACTAAACTATGACATTTTATGGCATGCTATACTATGATTTTTATGACATAATGTACGTTCCCTTTTTAAATAATATACTGTACTATGAGATTTTGTATGGCATACTATACTATGAGGTTTTTTTATGACACGATACTATGGGATTTTTTATAGCCTACTAGACTAAATCACTTTTTAATGACATACTTTTTCTGGCATTTTCACAGCATATTATGCTATGATTTTTTATGACACTCTACTATACTATGAGGTTTTTACATATTAACATATTAAACCATCACTTTGTAGTGACACACTACACCATGACATTTTTGATGGCATACATTGTTGCAGCATATTTCATGGCATACTGATACACTGAGCCCCTTCTCTCCTTCTTTACTCTCTCTCAGTCTTAGATTCTAAAAAGTTGGTTCTCGCTTACATTTGCTAATATTCATGTCCTGTTACTGCGTGTCACTAACCCGACTTCTTCTCTAGAGCCTTTGTTCTCCACTGTCCCACAGGTTCCCTCGAATCATGGCTACGCCTGGATCGTGGGATGTGTTTATGCTGCTGCTGTGGTCCTGCTTGATGCCTACTACTACATATTATTATTGTCATATACATATAATGTTAAATATTAATACATACTTACAACACGACATATTATACTATGACCATTTTTATGATATTTTGACGCTAAACTATACTATGACCATTTTTATGATATTTTGACAACATACTATACTATGATTTTTTTAATATATTTTGACGACATACTATACTATGACCATTTTTATGATATTTTGACGACATACTATACTATGATGTTTTTCAGGATATTTTGATGACATACTATACTGTGACCATTTTTATGATATTTTGACGACATACTATACTATGATGTTTTTCAGGATATTTTGATGACATACTATACTGTGACCATTTTTATGATATTTTGACGACATACTATACTATGATGTTTTTCAGGATATTTTGATGACATACTATACTATGACGTTTTTTATGATATTTTGACGACATACTATACTATGACGTTTTTTATGATATTTTAACGACATGCTATACTATGACGTTTTTATATTTTGACGACATACTATACTATGACCGTTTTTATGATATTTTGACAACATGCTATACTATGACCATTTTTATGATATTTTGATGACATACTATACTATGACGTTTTTTATGATATTTTGACGACATACTATACTATGACGTTTTTTATGATATTTTAACGACATGCTATACTATGACGTTTTTATGATATTTTGACGACATACTATACTATGACCATTTTTATGATATTTTGACGACATACTATACTATGATGTTTTTCAGGATATTTTGATGACATACTATACTATGATGTTTTTTATGATATTTTAACGACATGCTATACTATGACGTTTTTCAGGATATTTTGATGACATACTATACTATGATATTTTTTATGATATTTTAACGACATGCTATACTATGACCGTTTTTATATTTTGATGACACACTATACTATGACATTTTTTATGATATTTTGACGACATACTATACTATGACGTTTTTCAGGATATTTTGATGACATACTATACTATGATGTTTTTTATGATATTTTAACGACATACTATACTATGACCGTTTTTATGATATTTTGATGACATGCTATACTATGACGTTTTTATGATATTTGGACGACATACTATACTATGACGTTTTTATGATATTTGGATGACATGCTATACTATGACGTTTTTATGATATTTGGACGACATACTATACTATGACGTTTTTTCATTATTTTTGACGACATACTATACTATGACGTTTTTTATGATATTTGGATGACATACTATACTATGACGTTTTTTATATTTTAACGACATGCTATACTATGACGTTTTATGATATTTTGACGACATACTATACTATGATGTTTTTCAGGATATTTTGATGACATACTATACTATGATGTTTTTTATGATATTTTAACGACATGCTATACTATGACGTTTTATGATATTTTGACGACATACTATACTATGATGTTTTTCAGGATATTTTGATGACATACTATACTATGATGTTTTTTATGATATTTTAACGACATGCTATACTATGACATTTTTATATTTTGATGACATACTATACTATGAGTGTTTTTATGGTATTTTTGACAACATACTATACTATGACCGTTTTTATGATATTTTGACGACATACTATACTATGACCGTTTTTATGATATTGACAACATACTATACTATGACGTTTTTTATAATATTTTGACGACATACTATACTATGACGTTTTTTTATATTTTGACAACATACTGTTTTTATATTTTGACAACATACTATACTATGATGTGTTTTATGATATTTTGACGACATACTATGACCGTTTTTATATTTTGACGATATACTATACTATGACGTTTTTTATGATATTTTGACGACATACTATACTATGACGTTTTATATGATATTTTGATGACATGCTATACTATGATGTTTTATATGATATTTCATGACATTTTGTTGACATAATATAGTATGACAGTTTTTAGGATATTTGGGTTGGGCTTTTTAATAACTTACTATATTATGAATTTATTATTCCTTGCTACACTATTACATTTTTTATTGCATAGTATGCTGTCACTTTTTTCACAAGAAAGTATAATTTGACATGACAATTTGACATTGTATTTTTTTTTTTTTTTGGACAGTTTTGTTGAGAGGGACAGCTGGACGCTCTTCTATCAGTAGGGTGAAGATTCCACTCTTTACAGTGTCACTTCACTTTCCTCTTTTTAAACAATTTTTTTTTTTTTAACAAAAATAACATGACAGATACTGTAACCTACTCTTTGTAGTTTCAACAAAACTAGCACCCTTTCTACCATGACCTGAATAAGCAATGATTCTCTCTCCTTTGAACCCAGATTTGGAACGCAAGTGCATTATTGTGAAATGCATTTATGGTTAACTGTTGCTCTGGAAGTTTATTAATGAATTTGATTGGTGCCAGATTGTATCCACATTATAAGAGCATACAATAGTCTAAATCAGTACACAATGTGGGGATAGGATGGTTAATGATTTTCAGATCACACAGGGACAAACCATCAAAGCATCAACTCAGTTATTCAAATAAAGTGAGATAACTGTTAAGAGCAAATAAATTCATTTGACTTCCAAATGCTGTTCCAATACATTTAAAAAAAGAAGTTGAAGGATACAGAAGGATAAACAAAAGAAACAAACTCTGAGCTCTGAGCTGAGCTGTTATCCATGTACAGTCAAACAAATCTGCTCCCAACAATGAAATCAGCTTTGACTATGTTTGTGACAGATGTGAACCCTGATTACAACAGTGCTGCACAGTATTTCCCCCCCAACAACTTCAGAATCTATAGTTAAACAAGCATCAGAATGAAAGTTATTGCATAAAACAGTTTTTAATCAATTCATTCAATCCTTAGACAGTCCTGGTGATATGATGTAAATCTGACATTAAAATAGTCGTCTATAAGTTACAAAACATGTTGTTTGGTTTCTTTTTTCCACAAATTTATCACAACAGCATATATTTTAAAATATGTGTATGAAGCAGATTAGAAAGTCATGTTTTAAGTGTGAATGGCACTTGTAGATAAGGCTGACTTATTAATAAGAGGTGTACAGTACAATATGGATAACTATGGTTGTAAAATGGGGCCAAATATACACATTAAAAAGAAGGTAAAAACAAAATACTGGGTGCAATATGCTCCCAACATGTACAAGTAACACACACAGGTTTTGAATCACACAAGACATGAAATCAGAATACAGAATACATTCACGACTTAAAAGCACAATAGTTGTGCTTTTGCCTCACATTGATGGAAAGTCCCCTTAAGACACAGTCTGTCACAAATAGCATAAAGCTTGTCTCTGTGAAGCTTAATTCAACATCAGAAAATTTTCAGATGTATCTTTGTGTAAAACTGTTTTTTGTATTAATTAAAACATCCCTAAAGCAGAGGCTGTCACCAGACGTGACATGTGGGACACCAGGCTGAGGTCAGGCACCAGTGAGGGGTGTCAGTGTCGCGCAGATTTACAGATTTTATCGTAAACCTCTGGGAAGGCATCCTTACAGCCTAGCTCCTCTCTCAGTCTGTGATACAGCTGTCCATCAAACATCTCCCAAAACTCTTCCCGGTCCATGTACACATCTGCATACAGCATCTGGAACCTGCAGGAGGCAGATGGCAAATATATATCTCAATGCTCCAGTGTAAATGTATTGGGTGGGTGCGATATTATCACTGTTGTTCTAAAGATATCACTTAAGTTTCATGTACGATTTGACACCTACCCATGCACATCTCTAACAAACTTCTCCAGCTGACGCGTTGATGCTTTAGCTTCAAAGTGTTTGACTTTAGGCTCTCCATAAGCACCAATATCCACATACAGCTCCTCCTCTTGACCTTTGGGATGGACCATCCCTCTGCCTGGTGCCAACAGGAAGGGACACAGCCACAGAGGGTAAACCTGAAATAACACGAGACATGCAGGAGTTCAACAAGGAGCACGCTATGTACGATAAACAGTGGGTATTCATTGGCTTCATTCACATCTGAGTCTCACATCGATGTCCTGGTGGAAGCGCATGATGGCATCCTGCAGATTCTTCATGGGCACCAGCATGTCCTGGACCACATGGTGCTGCTCGTAGAGCCGTCTGATGGTCTCTCCCTGGGTGAGCTTCAACAGTGAGATCTTAGGAGGAACCATCCATCCAAAAAGCCAGCGAAATACCGGGTTGTTGCCGAAGGGAATAATATCCTGAAGAAAGGATGCAAATACACAGAGACATAAATGAAAGGGTCAAAAGAGGATGACAAGGTGACTCTGTGTGATGCACTGTGCTGTAACTGGTGTTGAAACAATGAATCATTTATGCAATTTATTAAGCAATAAACATGATTTGTTTCTCAAATGTGTGTGTCTTTCTCTGTTTTATAGGACTACAAATAAAATCTTTAAGGGTTTTGTACTCTTGATCAGACATGACAAGCACATTCAAGATGTCATGTTTGCCTCTGGAAATTTATTGTGGACATTTTATTTACTGTTTTCTCATGTTTTCTACACTACGTGATGATGACAATAATTGTTATTTATAGACCTGTTTGCTGAGACAGAGTTCAATGTGTGTACAGACGCCAACAGTAGATGGAATAGTTTGAATTTTATTAGCAACTGAATAATGAACTGTGAAAATGATTCACTTCTCAATGTTTAAATTCATCAATTGCTCAATTTATAGCGTTGAAATATTTGTATTTTAAAAATGACTCATATGAACATGTGATTTGTGTTCCTCTCTTTAAAAAAAAATTAATTAATTAAAAAAATATAAATATATTAAAGTAAAATGCCAATCATAAAGTAAGGAAAGTAAAATTGTAAATGTGTCTCGAAAACTGAAAGTTTGTGTGTGTGTGTGTGTGTGTGTGTGTGTGTGTGTTTTGTGTTGTTTTTTGTAACTTGACTTGAATTTAAAGAATCTGGCTAAATGGATTTAATGATCTTGAATAGTATTTTCACAAATTTATAAAAATAAAATAAAATCAAGCAAAATCAAATCAAATGAAAATAATTCAGTAAAATAAAATATAATCAAGTAAAATAAAATAAAATAAAATGAAAATAAAGTAAATAAAATAAAACAGAATAAAATGAAAAATAAAGTAAAATAAAATAAAATAAAAACACATAAAAAAAACACATGCATAAACACAGTAGTTATTTAAATTCCAGTATTAAATATTCAGTCTCTGCTAAAATGCAAATCCTGACCTTTATGACCTTTCTTTGCTTTCATATGTTCAAATCAATCTTTAAACTTCTGATTTGTCACCACCACTTTCTACTTTTTTACCTATCAATGAGCAATGTTAATACTTTCAAATCATGATTCTGACTTCACAAAATCAATCAATAAAAAAAAAAAACACCTTTAACCAAAAAAAAAAAAAAAAAAAAATCCAAACAAAAACGTTAATAATGCTGTGGAGGTCCTGAAAATGAAATGTAAGATTTAGCCCTCCTCACTATCCAAATAGTTTCATACAGTCCTTTAACATTTAATATTACAATAATATGAATCAAACAGCATTTTCACATTATATCATTTTTATATGAGGATATAATTTGTCATATCTGTTCCAGTGTAATGTAGATAAGTCAGATCCAATCCAGCTGCACTCCTCTTGTATTCCAGCAGAGGGCAGCCACAACCTTCCAACCAGCACCATAAACACTTTCACATCTCCACGTCCAACACATCAGCGATGTCTATCACAAAGTGCCGATGTAATCACAGCGTCCGTCAGCCCTGTTTCTATCTGACTTCCCTCTGCACCGTCGACAAAGCAAAATCCTTTCAAAGACAGAGAGCACCCAAAAGCCCCGAGCCAGCTCCTGTCCGTATCTGTCAAACCCATACTATGCATAATTCATCACACCATTTACTGTTACAGAAAACAGAGGATGCCAAGCCCTTCTCACTAATGGCTAATGGTGTGTGTGTGTGTGTGCGTGAGTACAAAGTTTGTGTGTGACAGAGCATTAGAGTCTAATAAAGTGAAGCGGGTTGATAAGACGATGACAAGATGATATCTGTAGATACGTGCAGGACGTTAATGTAATCCTAAAGTTCATGGAAACAATCTTTGTGTGCGTGTGTGTGATTTTGTGAGTACCTGAAGCTCCCAGAAGATGCTGCGTGTGTGTCTGTGATAGTACTGTCTCAGAGGGATATATTCGACTCCAGTGTGGTTGTTTTTCAGGTAGCCCTCCACGTGTTTAAAGAACCAGGGTTTGAAGTGCAGGCCGATTCTGTTAATCTGACGTCACAGAGGAGAGACGGAGGTTAGAAGTGAACCAACATGAGAAAACAATACAGCTCATAAACACTTTACCTTATCAGGCTCAGCGTGGTCAGTCATCGTTCCCGTCATGATGACAGCAGAGTCCCGGGTGTACTGGAGGCCCTCTACGAACGTGTTCTGCTTGTTCTCCGATGCTTCAGTGAAGCGTCTGCAGATGTTCTCCAGCCCTCTGACCGGCTCATAGCGCAGCTTCACCCACGGTTTAGCCGGGACTATTTTGATCTCAGCTGCAACCAGGAAGCCCAGAGTTCCACAGGACCACGGGACGGCGTGGAACAGGTCTGAGTTCTCCTCCTAAGCGAGAATAAATCGTCTGTCAGAACAAGAACAAACTGTTCACATGTCCACGGCATGTTTGCAGTGATTAATGTGGGCTCAGCCTTCTTGGTTTCTAACGTTAGGCTATTTGTCTTGTATGTTGCCATTAGCAAACCTCACAGCATCAACAACTTCATCTTCTCCCCGAGGACACAAATCTTTGTGCTTTACTTTGTGTGACAGTTACACAACATGTTGCTGCTGCTCAGGGGCCTGTGGCACAAGTTCAACATAGTCTGGCTCTCTGTTTGTTAGGGACTGTTTGAAAGGTATTAGCGGTGTAGGTGGGGTCAGAAAAGGGGAGAGGGTGACATGGGGTGCGTTCTGAATCACCTACTTTTTCTTTTCGGTTTTAGTTGGTGCTGCAGCTGCCCTTTTAAAGTACATAGTGTTGCATGCACTCTGCTATTTCTTCATAATGTTACGTCCTGATCTTTGACCTTCTTAGACATATATCCATTACCATGGAGATAAAACAGAGACGGATGTCAACCCTGACAGCTCTGACGGTGTCGTTTTGCAGTGTTACAACTGTACACATTGTAGATTCTACCATATTATATTCACCATAGTAAAATAGTAAAATAGTAAAATTACAAAGGCTGTACATGTCTCTGTCATTCTTACTTAATACTTAAGCTGTTTTGTTGTTGGTTATATTTATGATTATTTTATTCAATTAAACAATTAATATTCCTTTTATGACTAATCGACTGGTCATCAGTCACCTGAATGTGCTGTCATCTGTCATTGCGACTTCTGACAGTTGTCAAGCCGTCATCTGTTTGCGGCTCAGTAGATATGACATCATCCCCTGTGCAGAGGATTGTGGGTCAGAATAGACAGAAAGCATGCTGGCTTGCATACTTCAAACATCCTGGTATTTTGACATACTGCATTTCACGTATTGGGACATACTAAATCTTTTTCTGGCATACGATATAGTATGATAGTGTGGTATTGGAACACACTAGGGCTGACCCAAAAAATTCGAAACTTCAAAGCTTCGCTCGATGGCACGGGATTCGATTGTGAAAAACAAAATTTGAATATTCAGCCTTTTTTTTCTCCCGTTTTTTTGGGAGACCTTGAACGCAACACTAACCCTGCCACTGGGCTATTTTTTGTGTGTGCAATTTTAATCATGTCGTCCGTTTACGGTTGTTTTTCCCCCCCTTTAGCCATATGTAAACTCAAAGAAGGAGAAGCAATGTCTGTTAGGCATATAAGATTTCATGTTTGTGTTTTTAATTGATTGATTGTTTTTGGTTGGTTGACAAATAAAGGCTGGCGCCATTAGGCCGAGTAAAGAAGTCATCTGGTCTGATTGTTGCATGAATTGCCTTAAAAAGTTTCACAGTAAATCAGAGAACAGGGATAATATTATTGCCACGGGTTATTTGAAATGGACAGAGTAACTGAGTAACTGAAATTTAACTACACATTTTTCCTCAATAACTGTAACCAATTACAATTACATTTATTCTGTAATCCAACACTGCACATAGATATGATGTAATGCATGTTCAGCCTGACCAAACCTGAGCTACTAATGAGTGAAGTTAAAATATCACAGAGCTGAAGCCCGTCCCTTTTCACTCATTCAGTAACTTTGATATTAAGTGTTTATTTTGTAGCTTTGGTTCAAAAATAGACAGCTGGAATGTTTCTGTAAAAAGGAAGTGCCATTTGATGAGATTACAACTAATTTGGCCACGAGCATTTTAAGCTTGATTCCAGGGTTGAGTTGAGAGATTAGGGAGGAGGGTGTTGCAGTTTTTCAAGGGGACAGAATGAATAACCCTGGAGAGGGGTGTTTAAACATAAGGTCCACCCCAGTGACGAGCACGTTCACGTTACAGAGGAAGAACTGAGTGGAGTACTTCTGAATATGAGATGAAACGATGATAGCCTTGAGGCTATCTGCTGTAGCAGAAATGTGATACCCAGTGAGGTGAAATAAATGCAGAGTAATCACACAACTAGAACAGAAAAGGGCAACATAGAAACTGTGGGAATATCAGCCACATACTGAAACTAACACTGAGGGTGCTTTCACACCTGCCCTGCTTGGTTCAGTTCAGTCGAACTCAAGTTCGTTTGCCCCCTCAGTGCAGTTCGTTTGGGCAGGTGTGAACACAGCAATCACACTCAGGTGTGCATCAATACAGCCGGACCGAGACCTTCTTGAAGAGGTGGTCTCAGTCCGGTTCCAAAGGAACTCTGGTGCGGTTGGTTTGTGGTGAGAAGGTGTTCCGACCTGGATGTGAAGCAACTGCAGTCACATGACACATTGTTTGGGTTAAACATGAGCATGTTACAGTCCTGGAGGATTATTAATGTGCACCTCCTCCTGTACTGCCTTAATATGCACATTCAGCACATCCAATGCATCAAAACATTGTTTTCTAGTTGGAGCCGCGCCTCGTTTTCAAACTGTATGGTTTGACTAAAATGAACAATGACAGCAATATAGTCCACGATGAGCAGCGCTAAAATCAACCTGTCACATGTATCTTGCAAGTGTACTTGTCTTCAACGTTTGCTTTACTTCCTGGATTTTTCCCACATGGAAATTCTGACCAGTCAAGAGCAGCTTTCTCACACAAGGCATTTGATCCGGTCTGCTTGTAAATGCTGCTGTGAGAACACGAACCAACTCTAGGCAATTATACAACTTTGGAGCACAATTAGTCCCTGATTCAGACCAAAGGAGACCACTCTAGAGCTGACAGCAGCCTAAGCTTTAAATATGATTGGCATTTTCAGGAGTCTGAGGTGAATATGGAAGATGACAGCTGGTGTTTTTTGCCACAATAAATCAACATATATGAATAAAAACAGTTAAAAGTATTGTATGACAGTTTCTCAGTCTGAGCTGATGGTGATGATGTTGCCATGGTGATCCCTGAGTAAACTTGAGCCAACTTTGTGACAGCAGAAAAACCTGAGACCTGGACTCACACACACACACACACACACACACACACACACACACACACACACACACACACACACACACACTCATTGCTCACCTCAGTGCAGCGTACTAAGCTGCCATCAGCCAGAACCAGCTCATATGCGACACAGATGTGCTGAAACAGCCCGTAAATGTGAGAGGATGACTCAATGCCTGTACCCATCACCAAACCACCTGAGAGAGGAGACAGAATAAAAGATTCACTCTTAGTAATTCAATCTCTGCCCAAGTGAAACCAACAGCAGGCAAACACACAAGCAGAAAGCAGCGTTGGCCTGCTGGGGGTGAGTATGTACAGTGTGTGCCCACGTCCACATCAGGATAAATGAATGTACCGCGGCCTGCTGGGAAAACATTAGATTGTTGATGCGCAGTTTATGGCATCAAGAAATCCATTACGAAACCCGATCCAGGGGTGCTTCCAACGCTGCAGCCATTTCCTCCCAGTTTCATCTTCTGAGCTACAACATCAATCCTCTAACACAATTAGAGAAGTCACTGGTGCTCTAAACAGGAAGCAGTGATTGATGGAGGTGCCTCACTGAACAATGGGCTGTGCACTCATCACTCTATTTCTAGAAACCCAGGAGATGATGATGATGATGCCACTCTGTGATGATTCCCTAGAAAATGATCCACGGTAATACGTACCCACAGTGAGGTCATCGAGCTCGGGGAGCACGGGAAGTGTCCAGCCAATAGAGGTGAGGAGGGCAGTCACCTGACCCATGTTGGCCAGCGGCTCCACTCTCACCACCTTAAAAAAAACAAAAAAACAAAAAAAAAAAAACATACCAAAGATTACTCTGAGTAAAGATCAACCATCAGGCTGAGGAGACAAAATCCAGCCAGGTATATTTTAATGAGTCATATTCTACCTGTAAATGGTTTAGTCATTAATTCAAAGACAGAAACCTTATTGTGTTGAATTATTCTTTATCTTCTTCAGAAATGTTTTTGCCAGTTCCAATAAGATGGTTCATCACAGACACCAGAACATTTCACCAGTAATTTGAAGTTGTGTTCAAATGCTGCTCAGTAAATATGACCCCAGTCGGCCTGATGGCAGCGCTGTAACTAAAAGTCAGCTGTAATCAGATTTACACAAAACTGTCACTCTACAAATTTGCCCCAGGAACCACTAAAGTCTGCCTCACTACATTTTTGACATCTCCTCCTGAGCCGTAGGTTTCGATAGCTTGTTTGCAATCATGTGACTATTATGATGCACGAAATACAGATGGAGGGCAGGAGGTGATAAATCCCTTTGTGTATTTGAAACAGAGGAACGTGACTATGTAAAAGGGTCGGACGAACCTGGAGGAAGTAGATATTGTCAGAAAAGTGAAACTCATGTTGAATTTGGTCCATAAAAGTTGCACGTTACATACGAGTTACCTCATTGTTACATAGTGAGCCAATAAAATGAACTAAAGTCCACTATAACTGTATTTTATATTTCAGCTGTGTACATGGACAAACCATTGTCAGACAAGCTAATGTTACCAGGTAAAGTTAGCCGATTTCATTAGGTTTCATATTGAATAGGGATGTCCCGATCAAATTTTTTTTGCATCCGATCCGATACTGAGTCCTTTATTTTGAAACCGAGTGTGATACCGAGTCCAATCCAATACTGAGTACTTTATTTTGAAACCGAGTCCGATATCGAGTCCGATCCGATACTTTGCAAAGCATTATGAAAGAAAAAAAAAGAATGCATCCAAGTTGTCTCATAAGGTTTGTTTTTTATTTAAATAGCATCCAAAAAGCTTATCGGTGGCTCAGCAGCACAAAATGTAAACAAATTCTGACTTGTAAACAAATTGTCCCTCCAGAGTTGCCATAGGGCTGTGGTAGACGAGGTTCCGCCGTTGGGTGTGGCTGTGTTGCTCAGAATAAAGAGAGAAGCAGTGGCCACTGAACCTGTTGTCTCGACTCCTGTCCGTTTATTGCTCATTAGCTGCGCTCAGTTAGGCGAACCCAGGACGCTCGGTTACAGTTCATTGGAAAGCGGAGGCAACAATGAACAACATAGATGAAAAACCTGGCCATTTTTGTTGTTTTGATTCCTCTGATCTTTTATTACCGATTCCGATTTTGTGAAAATAACGTGATTGGTCTGATCCTCGGATCGGGTATCGGCACCGACATCCCTAATAGTGAACAACAGATTTTAAAAAGGGGCGTGGCTCAGCACATAAATACTCCTAGCTCCTCAACTGCTGGGTCAGTCATCAAGAAACTTGCAGGATATGTCCACATGAGTACATGAAACATACACTTAAAGATTTATTCAAATTGACCACTAGGAGGTGCCACAAATGCAAAAAATGTGCATGCCATAACACAAATGAGACTATGAATCTCATTTCTCTCATGTTTGTCAAATACACTTGCAGGATATGTTTCATAATAATGTTAAACCATGTGTGTAAAATTATTTTTTGAAAGTGCTCAACAGGGGGCACCACCAGTTCTAAATATGCATTGGCCTTGTGCAAAATTCGGCCATAAATTAACAACAGTTTGTCTCAGTGGTTATTTTTAATTAAGCTATTGATGCATGTCCTCAACACGTCTCTGAAATTGACCCAGAGGAGGTGACGACGGTGCAAAAGAAGAGCGTGGTGTGGTATGGATTTGGATTCAATGAATGCGCACCTGTTCAATCATCTTAAAGCCTGCTAGTTATCCTAAATGCAAGTGTCAGAAACGGTCAAAAGTCTTGATCCTTCATGGCTTTTAACTTCTAACAATCTGTGCTGACTTAAAGCCCATGATCAACACTTGCAGCCATATTCTCTTTGAGTTAATAATAACTCTAGTGTCTTGCTTAGACCTGAAAACACAGCGTCACTGTTCAGCAGAAGTCTGATGTGGCCAGAATCAGAGGTCAGATGATCACACAGGTTTTAAACAAACTTCCAGGTTAGTCTGATGTATTTGGAGGAAAGCGCTAGTCAACTGTTAAATCATTAAGCAAAGTGTAGGCTGGTTTACAACCATCTGATCTCCTGACTCCTTGTCTTTATTGCTCTGTTAAAACAATGTCTGTCTTTACAATCTCAGCCGTTACTTTGGAGAATACGATGTTAACATGAGCAAAGTAAATGACAAACCTGTAAAAAGACTGACAGTCTACAGCCGTGCTAACAACTCCAGCCAGGCTTTGGCACAGTGGTGGCACAGAAAGCATGTTTAGCCACCACAGCAGGCACAGCTGAAAGAGCATGTTCATCACAAGATGGGCCCCTGTCCCAAAATTTAACAAGCGAGATGTCTGCTTCCCATTCCCTATTCCTAGTGTCTGCTGAATCGTCCCACCTGCCTCTTTGTGTCCACCTCCAGGATGTCCATCATGTTGATCATGATGTTCTTGTGAGTTTTCTTGTATTTCCCCACTCTGAGTGACACAGTGAGCCAGCCGGGTCGACCCGTGCACATGTAGGTCTTACTGCCGTCCTTCCTCCACTCACGTACCTGAAATGTGTCACATGATACAGAGAAGAACATTATTATCTCTTAAAGGACACACAGCACATCAGACTGTTCATCTCCTCAGCCATCATCAAGGCTGTCTTAGTATGAAAGACTGACGACAGTCTTGGAGATAAAGCTCATTTGAACTCCTCAAAGTATATTTTGTGAACACAGATCATTCATCCCACCGTACACAGCCTGTTTCCTCTTTGCTTCATCATTCCCTAAAGTCCACATGTTTGGGTAAAGCTCTCTCGGGCCTGTGGCTACTTTGATTCACCTCCACTTCATGTCAGATTCCTCTCTCCTGACCAACTGCTTTTAGGAATCAAGGTATTAGGTGTCTGCTCTCAAACCAACATGCTCCCAGTGCTCTCCCTCTCTTACCCAGTCAGCATGTTATCACACAGATTGCCTAAATTCACACAACTACATCCTCGCATAACTTTTACCTGCACCACAGCACTGAGACAAAGACACCAGAGAAAATGCAAACAAACGCTTCAGTGCCTCAAAGTACAGAGATGTGCCTTTACATGCTTCCACTGGACATACTGGGGACACTGGGATTGCTTTGCATAACTGTGATGATTAGTTTCTATATTAGATCATGATATTGGGCCCATTTCTGAACTGCCTCAGCACACGACTAACAAACACTGTCTTATATCACATGGCATATCGAAGTGATTCGTGACCAATATTTAAATTAAAATGCATTTGCAGAAATGCTTTTTCATTTTAAGAATGTGGCTACATTATTTGACTCATAAATAAAATTAGTCATCAATCATCCTATTTGCATTTTAATTTTCTTCTTCAAGACTGCTCATTCTTTCACTTAATTAAAATGAAAAAGAAAAAGACATTTGAGATTTAATTTTCAGAATATGCCCCAGCAAATAGATACCAAAATTCAATTTGAAATGTAATGGCTGGTTTGATTAATATGTTCTGTTGAGCGTCACAACAACAATCAGTTTGACTGGAAAAGTCGTGAACATGCACAACCTGATTGATCCAAATCCAAAGTAATCAGTGGGCGTTTAATCAGCCCATCATTAACAGTCACACATCACGAACACATCTCAACAAAACGACCATCAGATATGTAAAATTATAAGACCCATAATGATTTTGTAATACTTGTGTGACAGACATGGCTCCAACTTGTTAGTGAGACGAGCCTCGGGGCGTCGCTGGTGGTGGAAAAGCTTGTTCTAACAAAATGTTAATTATTGTGTGTATGCGATGTAAAATATCCTCTGGTTGTAATAATGTGATGTAATAACCAATAAATGACTGATTGATTAGAGAGCAAAGACAAATCAACAGCACCAGTGTTTGAATTATAACATCACATCCCATCTGACACACACAGACACACACAGACACACACACACACACACACACACACACACACACACACACACAGTTTTTCACTACCCAAGATTCCTTGCAAAACACATGTAACATGTCGCTCCTCAGTCTGCTCATGCCAGTGACATTCTAACACTGAACTCTTGAGCTCAACACTTGACTTTTTACCTCTAATATACTTTTAACTAACTGTTACAAAACTGTTTATGCATATCTATCTATCTATCTATCTATCTATCTATCTATCTAGATACTTATAATTATGCATACACATTTCTGTTTACATTCAGTCTAATTGCATAGACTGTATAATTATTACTAAATTATTTAGTCCTAATATTTTGGGGTTTTTTTATATTCTATCCCTTACTTTAACTTGCAGGGGAAGTTTAAAAACAAATATTTAGCTTCAGATTTTCTCTGCCAACGACTGCTTCTCTGTATTTGTTCTGCATGTGTTAAATAAAGAACTTGAACTACACACATCAGCACTGATGTAGAATTTGGAAATTACTTTAACCTTAAATAAAACTGTTAAAATGATCATACCAGATAGGAATATATATACATTTCTGTTTACATTCAGTTTACAAATTGCAAATACTGTGTAATTACAATTAATTTATTTAAGCATAACATTCTGTGTTTTTTAATATTTTATCCTTTACTTTAACTTGCACTATTTTTGCCTTTTTTTTATTTTTACAAATGTATTTGTTCTGCATGTGTTGATAAAGAACTTGAACTACTGCACATCAATACTGACGCAGAATGTGGATATCACTTCAACCTTAAATAAAACTGTTAAAATGATCATAGCACACAAAATAGGAATATATATATGTACATTCAGTCTATAACTGCAAATATTGTGTGAGTAATATCAATATTTAGGCCTAATATTCTGTTTATTTAATGCTGTCTCCCTTAGTTTCACTAGCACTTTCTTGTTTAACAAATATTTAATTAGCATTTTTGGAGGGAACCTGAGACTTCAGATTGTCTTTGCTTCTCTGTATCTGTTCTGCATATTTTAAATAAAGAACTTGACCTACTGCACACCCGCACTGGTCTCTAGATATTACTGTAACCTTTAACTAAACCGTAAAACATATCATAGCACATCAAATCAGAAGATTCACACTGCACACACACGCGCGCGCGCACACCTGTGCACGCAGACCCTGTCAGACTGTGACGGCTCACCTGTCGCTGGATGTCTCGCACGCGCTGGTCGTGCAGTTTGGGCGCAGAGCACATCTTAAAAATGACCCACGCACGCACATAGTAATACACATCAAATATAACGGAGAGCGGCAGAAGGAAGAGACACACAAAGATCCACCTCTGGTGCACGATCACGTAATCTAGACCCTTGACTCTGATCCACAGCAGGAACATGATCACGGCTCCGGCTAAATACAGCAGCGGGTCCATGGTGTCTGAGCAGGCCGGGTCGAGATGTGCACGAGCTCCAAACTCAAACTATCAGACACAGTTTTTAGTCAAACTCCGGCTGAGTGTGGAGACGTTCATGAAGGGAAAGCCCGCACAGCTGCTCCTGATCACCTCTTCACTGCGATAGGTGAGCGGCACTAGGTGGTCGGTCAGCCCCTCCTCTGCTGCGCGCTCATTGGGTAAAACTGGCAACAGGGCGGGACTGGACGTCAAAGCTTTACGCTCATTGGTCAAATAGGTGCCATTGTGAATTATGGAGTAGTAGCCTTTCTGAGGTTGAACCAATCACAAAGCAGAGAGGCTGTCACACCACGCGCACTGTCCCCGGGTCTCTGTTACAACACTGCTGCTACCAGCCAGTGGAGACTGATACTGACTCTGAACCTGAACCTCTGACACTCACCGCATGAACTCAGGCAGATACAACTGAACTGGAATGATCCCATTATTATAGTAATAATAATAATAATAATAATAATAATAATAATAATAATAAACTGTATTTATATAGCACCTTTCAAAGCACAGTTAAAGTGCTGTGCAATTAAGCCAAACACAAGAAGAATAATGTCATAAAATGTCATCTAGTAAAAGATAAAATAACGAAGACCAAAGCTAAAATCAAGATAATAAACGGGAAATAGCATCAATAAGACAGCAATTAAATAGACAGACAGCTGCAGATAAAGTCAGGATATGCTTTCTGATAGATTTTCAAACTGGTGCTATTTGGTCCGCTTTAAACGAACCCTGGTCCGCTTCCATGGATACTTCGGTTTGTTTGGAGTGGTGTGAACACTCATTCGAACTCTGGTGCGGACCAAATGACCGAACCCTGGTCCGCTAGAAAACTGGGGGTCTTGGTTCACTTGCAAGTGAACCCTGGTGCGGTTCGCTTACAG
Source organism: Epinephelus fuscoguttatus (assembly GCF_011397635.1). Lineage (NCBI taxonomy): Eukaryota > Metazoa > Chordata > Actinopteri > Perciformes > Serranidae > Epinephelus > Epinephelus fuscoguttatus. The sequence goes on from NC_064761.1 coordinate 41,578,443, forward strand.
TGGGAAATGCAAACGGACTATCCAGTGAACCAAAGAGAGGAAGTGGGGAAAAAAAAAAAATAAAACAACAGCGCGAACCGGGAGAAGCGAGAGGATGGCGGCACAGGGATTTAATCGGTCAGCAGATCAGTGTCGCATCAAGGTAAAAAAAAAACTCTGACAGCGATATAAAGTCAAACAGAAACCCCATGACTGCATAGATTTGGTGTTGCTCCATTGTTTTTGTGGTGACCAAGCTGGCTGAAGAGGATGTATTTCAGTTTTGGGTCCTGGCCAATCACTGAGCAGGGTTTTCTTCCTCCTCATTCTTGTTTTTTTCCTGGTCAGTGGTCGTTTCGAGCAAGACCGCCCCCAAACAAGCAGCTGTTGTAACTGCGTGATGTTGTCCTGGCAGTTTGGTCCGCTTTAAAAAGTGCAGTTTGAAAGTGAACCGCACCAAATGAAGGTGTGAAATTTTTCGGCATTCCCCGCCCAATCGAACCAAGTCCCCCGGACTATCCTGGTGTGAATGTGCCCTTAGACGAAGCCAGTGACTAATACCCTCGGGCAGGTCATTCCAGAGTCTCGGGGCCCTGGTGGCAAAAGCTCTGTCCCCTTTCATTTTCAGTCTGGACTCTGGGACAAGCAGAGGACCTCTGCCTGTGGATCTCAAACCACACAAAGGTTCATAAGGGACAACAAAGTCTGAAATGTGATCTGGAGCCATGAAGAGCCTCAAAAGTAATTCATAAGATTTTAAAGTCAATCCTAAAACAAACAGGGAGCCGATGTAAAGAGGCTAAAACTGGTGTGACGTGGTCATGCTTCTTGGTTTTGGTTAAAAGCCTGAACAGTTCTGAACAGTTTGAGGACACTGCAAGGCTTTTTGATTGAGACAGGAATAAAGGCTGATGTGAAGAGATGAAAGAGCATTGATGAGAGTCAAGGACTGAAACGTTTGCTGCTGTTTTTATTTGCTCTTGATCTTTTTTTGCACCTTGACCTCCTTTTGTGCACAGATGTCTTAAATGAATTGACTTTTTTTGCACTGATCTCAGGCTGTGGACCTTTTTGTATCTGTCTGTCCCAGTTACACTGGTGTATGGGTATCTCCTCTGCCGTCCTCTCTTGTTTGCCTATCCTCCTGAGACCCAAACTCTTGTTTGGCATGCATTTTCAGTTTTTCCCAGCTATCTGAGATTAGTAGGAACTAAAGACTGTCAACGATAATGAATAAATAAATAAAATCCCAACAATCCTCAAATGGGAAACAATAAAGCCCCAATGTCCTTCAACGAGCTGATGAATAATTTCCAATGTCTGCTGAGTGCTTTCTAATGAACAGCGTCTTGGCTTGTATGGCATGTCAAACTAGACACATTAATCATAAATACACAAGTTTCAACCATAGAATGTGATCAAGTTTCGGACCTTGTCCACTTTTGTGTCGGGATCGGCTGCAGACTGACTCAGCAGAGACGGCTGCCATCTTGTTTTTACACTGATTAATGTATTGTGCTCTTACTGCCACTAGATGGCACACAAAGTGTCCATGAATGAGGACGAGAGGTCTAAGTTACGCAGAATGACGTATAAGGTCCAGTAAACCAAAAATGTGATGTCCTCATTGGACACAGGGTGTCAGGAGGCTTTTGTACCGATGCACCTAGAGTTGCCACCCGTCCCGTTTTTCCCAGAATTGTTCTCTTTTTTCATAAGCTGTCCCGGAAAAAAAAAAATCTCTCCCGGGACACAATTTGTCCTGTTTTTTGGAGAAAATGCAGCAGCAGGCCAATCAGTCCATCCAGAATTAGTGTAACAGGCTCAAGAACATGTGTGTCACAGAGACAACAAAGAGGTAAGAGGAGCTGTGGGAAGTCCTAACAGTTCACTTTGTATATTTGCACATCCAATCATTTTTACATTGACTCCAATTGTTCACATTAGAGCAAAATTCAAAATGCTGTCAAAAATTCAGTCTTTGAGATAAAATTCTGAAATTTGCCACACATCATCTACCATGACTATAGAATTTTGTCATTTTTTCATGAACTTTGAAGATTTATTTAGCAAGAATTTGCATGTATATGTTTACAGTACCGTTTACAGTCAAACATTTTGATGCACTGTAGGCTCAATTTTTGATAAATCAAAAATCTGAGAAACATAGTTTGTGTAGGACAGTCTGAAGATGCTCTGTAGCAAGTTTGGTGTCAATTCAGCAAAAATTGTGGGAGGAGATAGGTTTAAGAAGTTTTACAGTTTTTGAAAAAAACAGAGTGATGGATTTCATATTTTTTAATAGGTTTAAATATACAAAAGTTTCTTCAGTATTGGGGCTACAGTTTGATGAAAGTTGTGAAGTTGTAGCACTTATGGTTGATTTGTTATGAATTTTCAAAGTTTTGAACTTTAGACGCTTGCTGTAGCGCCACATTCAGGACTATTGGCTTGAGTTTACAGCTGAGGATATCTGGCATGAGACTGGACCTTTGTGCAAAGTTTGGTGAGTTTTCACCCATGGGAAGTATGATTTCCTCAGAAGAAGAAAGAAGTTAAAGAATACCTAGGATTACAATAGTGCCAGGACACGAATAATAAAGGGTTTTTAACTACAGTCAGAGTCTGTGATGCATTTTTGTGTCTTTGTTTTTTTATCTTTATGTGACTATTTGCCCCATCCTTAAAGGGCACCTGATTTTTTACAGCTAATTACATAGTGCCTTAACCGAGTTCAGCACTCCTAATTTTTTCCTCAAATTCAGATTGAAATCTATATAACAGAACATGACCTCAGTGTCCTTATTGGCAGCTAAAGGTCTAGATAGCAAAATACTAATTAACCCTTTAATAAATTCTATAGGTTGTAAAGGTTGTAGAAATTGTATTAAATAACATTGCAGGGATGTTGCAGTTCCTAGAGATTGCTGATGACATCTTAAACATTTTAAACTTTATTCGAGTTTTGTAACCCAACACCATTACTGGGGTACAACACATCTCATTTTGTCAAAGGAAGTGGACCTAAATACCTCTCTGTTTCATGTCCAGTATGGCCATTTATGTTTGGAGAAATTGCTGTCACACACACACACACACACACACACACACACACACACACACACACACACACACACACACACACACACACACACACACACACACACAGGGCTAAAGTGGTACCCTTCAGACACATTAGCCAGAGGGAGGGTGGGGCGCCAGTAAAGATTTCTTAATGGGCTCTGCCGTCCTCTCGTCCATCTGCCTTGATGATAAACACTGCTGGTCCACTTTAGCCTGATGCGCATCAGAGCCTTTACCGTTTTATTTTTCTTTGTTCAGCAAGAAACCATTAATTTTAATTCTTTTCCCCAGGAGCTGGAGCTCTACAGAGAGAGGACTAACACTTGGGCTTTATGATGAGCAGTTTTTTAACAGTATGGGAGAAATGATTGGAACAAATAAGTAAGATTCAACGAGCTTTTCCTTCTCATAATACTTCTGTAACTGTGGAGTAAATCATTTGGATGTCCGGTCCGTGCCAGAGCGCATGGGGAGCGCACTCCGTGGGACTGTTAGTACGTGAGTGACACTATCCAGCCGGTCACAGCCTTCTCAGTAACCTCAGAAACAGTCCGGGTCCCGGAGGAGGATGCCTTCCCTGCACCACGGAGCAATCTTCATCGGAGCCTTCCTCATTGTGACCGGGGGCTCCACAGCCTTCCTGGCCTCATACCAGAGCCGCATGCAGGCTTTCTCCCTCTGCTGCGTGGTGCTGGGGGTGGTCATGCTCATCCTGGGGTTATTCTGGGCTATGAACAGCAAAAGTGCAGCAAACTACAACCACCGAGAGTTCGACCCGGAGTGTCCACATTATCCATACAACGACTCCCCCAACTTTGGCAGCCATGCCCTCTTCACACCCCCAGGAAGCCGTTTCCCAGAGTCCCAGTCAGTGTTTCTGCCTAGGTGGGTACAAAAAATGTTTAGAAATAATATATTTGGCACAGTTTAATCTGTATTTGTAAATCATTTTCTCCTGAAGCCAGAAAATAAGATAACCATTGATTCAAGTTTAATACACTGATGTCCTGCACTGTACTGTTTAGCTGACTCGAAGAAAAGATTTTAAAAGGACATTGTTACTGTCCGATTTGCCATGTTGTCTAATTCATCCTCCCTGTTGCAGCTCTACATTTGATGACATCAGAGGTTCGGTTATCAATTTTCAAGGTCCTTAAGAGATAGAGCTGTTCACAAGTATAGGAGAGGCCTGCACACAGACCCCAGCAACACCACTTTTTCAAGAGAAATGCCCGCTTTGATATTAAATCTCATTCATTTTGGTCAAAATACAAGTGAACCTTTAAACTTGGAAGAAAAAAAAGCCATCTTGCCCTCTGCAGGCCGTGCTCAGCCCTGGATTACACAGTCTTTCATTGATAGTAGGCCCGGGCCGATCCCATCTAATACTGCCCACAGTCAAGATGCACAGTTATTGAAATATAATCACGACAAAATATAACGTTAAAGAAACTGATTTATATTTTAAGAAATACTCTTATTTGCTTTCTTCAGTGCAGGTGAGGAAAATCCACACCACTCTCAAATCTGTGTGCGAGATATGACTCTGGAGCCGATTAGCTTAGCTTAGCATACAGACTGAAGGCCACATGGATGTATAAAAAGAACTGGAAGGTGGGGTCACATTTCTTCCCTTTATAAGTGGCACAAAAAGCCAAAAACGTTGAACTGCAGCAGATATAACTACTCAACTGGTCGGTGCTGCTTCTGCATCACTGGGCCCATATGGCAGGTGCACTACACTTCCGGTTCAGCACTTGGCTAACTTGAATGGGCGTAAAATGATTCACTCGTGGCTCTTTTAGACTATTGAAATGTTATCGAACCAAATGCATGAAATTCTGATTTTGTGGGGCTTGTGAGGCTCAAAAATGTATCAGACATGTCTTTGCCATGTAAATCTATGGGGAAAACTCTTTTTGGCCCAATGGCATCACGTGATGGATGTAGTCCACTGTGTGGCCGCTACAAAAATTGGCTTCAAACCTCAGGGCACTTCCCGGGGGAAACAGCTAGCCTGGCTCCATGGATGTATAAAGTGAACAAGATCCAGTGTTGGAGGTGGCTCCCCTTTGATTCCTATGACAGTTGCTCAGCGGCACATGAAGCCAAAAAATATCAAATTATCCAGATCCTAAATTTTTTTTTTTTTTACCCAGATCCTGCACATCGTCGGGCCCTCCTCTAACTTGAATGGGGATAAAAATGATCTAATGGTGCGGGTCTTCCAGACTTTCGCAATGTTATCGAACTGAATGGATCAAATTCTGGCAGTGAAACAACATTTTGGGGCTATTGTGATGCTCAAAAAGTGTACTCACAGATTTTCTCTTTGGGCCCCCAGGCATCACATGACGGACTCTGAAGTTGTAATTCTACTTTTGGCCACTATGTCAAATTGGCTTCAAAGCGTGGCACAAGCCCCTTTTACACTGCCAGATTTTCCTTGAACGTTGGGCCGTTTTAACAGCAAGCTGCGAGCGTTTAAACACACAGAAGCAGATTGATCCGAGGTGCCCAATTTTCCGCCTCGTAGGGTAGTCATATTTGCGGAACCCTTTTGGTTTAAACAGACCGAGGCGGCCTTCCACCACGGAAGGGGCTGTTGAAGACTTGTGGGAGGAGCTGCTGATGACTCCGCACGTGCGAGCCACTGGCAGTGGATAAACAAGAACAGCTGATAGCAGGAATTAGCGAGCAGCTAGTAGCAAGAGGGAAACGTAACACTGTAAAGATGAGCAACTGGGGAGACAAGGAGACGAATGAAGAGGCCATTAACCGTCAGGGCCCAGCAACTTCCTAGAGTCTCCTCTGGTTACCTGACAACCAGGTCCCGCCCCCCAAAAAAGCCTAGACGTGATTTATCATTTTTTACACTTCGGTTTTTGTGCAGATTAAAGAAAACAGATTTCAAAGTGTTAATTAGTGAGGTTTGGAAATGCTGGTGGGTGAATTTATTTACCTTTGAACAGAACCAGGCCAGCTGTTTTCCCCTATTTCCAGACTTTATGCTAAGCTAACGGTCTGCTGACTGTAGCTTTACATTTGGGATTCCCTAAACACACGGGGTTTTGCCCAGCTGAGCATGATTTTGCAGGACGTAGCAGTGCATGTTTTGGTAAGCTGTGTGACTGTCTTAGCCCCACTAAGCCGTGCCCTGTGCACTTATTTATGAGTTTTCCAAGATGGAGGATGAATTACGTTACGTTTTATGAATTACGTTTTGTCTAGTCATATATGTACATGGAAACTGATAGTTTGCCTCGCAAGCCTCTTTGGGTTGGAAATCTATTGGGCCAAGATACTACATACTTCTGCTATGTTGGCCATAATTTAGTCCATTTAAATGTCAATATATTTTAGCGCCACTTAGTTGTGTATTTTTTTTTAAGTATAATGTCATTATCAGCAGTCGAGTAAAAGTCATTTGAAAATCTGCAGGGAATTATTGTCACACTACAAGGAGCAAAAATCTGAGTGTATCCATGTGTTATATAATGGACACAAAAAATATCATCTCTGTTTGAAGTGAGAGTAAAGTGTGACGCCCCCTGTAGTTTCAATCTTGGGGTTAAGATTAGGTTAATAAACAACTTTTTAGGTTATGGTTTTGCGAGTTTATCCAAAAAGTGACCAAACCAAATGCGAGCCGATGAGAACACGCATCAGACACACAACAGTCTGTGTGACACAGGAAGTAAGGCTCGGGATCAGGATGAAACTGTGTTTTTCAGCAGTCCCCTTTACATTTACCAGACAAACATGACAATGGCATCGATCTTCTCATCTTAATCTCAACAAAACAGTGAATAAACGTTGGATTTTGGATTCAGGAGTTGGACCTGTTGTATCTCAAAGACTGCAGGTTTTATTAGAACTTTAACATCAGACTAGCTCTTGTTGTTCTATTAAGAGTGTGTATTCATAGCTCATGTTTATGTCTGTAATTCAAAAGCTTTTTATCATCCTGCACAGCCCAGATGTCCATTATACCTTTGTGAAACCCAAATCCTGTATTTGGCAGGAAACACTACAGACAGAACACGACTCCGTCTGAGCTCTACAACCGCTGACACCTCAGAACTGCACTGTACATATCAATTTGTGTTTGCTCTGGCCTCATAAAATGTTCCCACATGATTTCTTACTGCCACTGTTTCCTTGAGTGCAGGACAATGGAACGCCACAGGCACGTTGCTCGTGGGGAGGAGTTCGACTACCCTCCCATGGACCATGGTGGTTTCAGTCCATCGCCTCACCCTCCTCCATGGCAGGAACCCCCGCCTCCCTATGAGGTTGCCATCAAGACCACGTGCAGCTCTACACACCTGCGACGCGCATACTCAGACACACACCTGGCGACAGAGCCCCTGTTTGGACAATCAAGAGAGATCAGCTTTGAGGTGTGACACTCGACGATAAGGACGTCCGACCACACTGTACATCACAAGATAATTAGCCATGAGCCTGGGGTTTTTACTCAGACTCTGCAATAGCTGTCTCCTGGCAGCAACTAACTTTATCAAACACTTGAAGCATGTTTCTTCCTGACGTTGAACAGTGGGTCCTCGCATGTTTTCCCTAAGTTTTCTGTAATTACAATGCAGGTGTAAATGCATATCTAAACATATGGTGAAATAAAAGGTGGATCCCATCGGATTCAGCATTAGCAGACCAAAAAAGCAACAAAACAGAAGTGTCAAAACACCACGTCTTGGTGTTGGGCTATTTTTGGCAAGTCACAGCGACTTCCAGCCTTTATCAGTCCCTCCAGGATGTCGCAATCGCAACAATCAAGGCAAATTCAACCAATCTCCATGAATTCTGCTCGATCTGGCAATTTTGTTCAATCACTGCAGCTTTCCCGCATATTTCACAAATCATCTTGTTTCCCATGAGTCTCACTTCCTTGTTTCTAGTTGTGAAGATGCAGACATGTGTGCCTCAGAACGTCTCACATTTACCAACAAAAATTAAGACCGTGCAAGGTAATTTCCTGGTGTTATGCACAGAAGAGGGGTGAACTGTTTTGCACAGCGTGCAGCGTTGTGGTAGAACACAAACACTTTTGTACAGCAAACACACATAGAGAATGGCTGACACACGGATGTTAGACAAGACAAATGACTGTGCCAGAGGCTGTTACATTCAGATCTATTGAAAATGTGGAAAGAATCAAGGTGAGTTAGATTAACTATACATGGTTAGTGATAATGTTTGTGTTGTATAAATCACAAAAGGATAAGCCCTGTTTCCACCGAGCAGAACGCTGCAGTTCAGTTCGGTATGCATTTTTTCTGTTTCCACTGTGAAAAGCTGTGGATGGTACCAATGGAACCGTTCCTTAGCGTCCCCATGTTTGATCCCCCCTCTGTTGGGGTACCTAGCACTAGGGATGTAACGATATGGAAAATTTGATATCTCAATTATAGTGACCAAATTATCACGGTAAACAATAATATCGCGATATTTTTTCAAGCGCTGTAAAATGTACAAAAAATAGATACACTGAAATAACTTCACTAAATCTTATAACTTCCTTATCATACTAAAATGTTAACAGCCAAAATCTTATATTAAAATGAAACTTTCACATTAAAGGGGCAAGGGATTGGCACAGCAACAGAAAAATTTATTTTAAATGAACAAAATATGTAAACAAATTACAGGAACAAAGCTTATTTGTCTGGTGCATCTTAACAGTCAGCAAAATATGTAAACAATTTATATATTAATTATTTATTTATTAACATGAGAGGAAAAATATATATAAAACAAAATGCAAGAGTAGAACAAATAACATACAATATATAGACGAGATATCACAAAGGTGCAGGAGAAACCAAAAAACCCAAAGGGCAATGGTCATCATTACACAGAATAATTCACATATTAGAAGTGCGCATGTGAGAGGAGAGCCTGTATGAGAAAACGAGTGCTTGTTCTCGTGTGTGTGTGTGTGTGTGTGTGTGTTAGGTCAAGACTGTAAGCAGTGAATTTAATTAACTTTATAAAACCGAGAGCCCCCATTAAGGCTCTCGGTCAAAGGTTAACACGGCAGTGTTTTATGTTGTTTCCTTGAGTTTATGTCGAGAAAGCATAACTGGCCGTCTATATCGATTCTAGCGGGCCATACAATAACCATAATCACAGTGATTCAATCATAGTTGATCTCAATTAGCGTTACATTACATCGGTTTATATTCTGTCGGCTCTGCTCAGTGTTTTCAGCTCGCCGTTTAGGAGGACAGATACGGCTCAAATGTCCCGTATATGTTGAGAGTTACACATTATGACAGTCTCAGTAAAACCGAAGTCCCTCACACAATAACTGACGTTTGCATGGCATAACTTGCATTGGCTGTAAAGCTGTGGACGATGGTCACGGAGATGAGCCAGCAGATTTGTAGTGTTGCTACCCTTCGCAGCAACTTTCTTTCTGCATGTTCTGCACACAGGATAGTCGTCCTCCACCAGCTGTCCCTCGGCATTCTTCAGAAACCCAAACTACGCCCAGACCTCAGATTTCGTGCGTTTAGTTGGGAGGAAAATGTCCTGAGTGCCGCTATCACCACCTTCTGCCATGTTTTCATTCTTTGTGTTTACACATGCTACGCATTCACGCAGCGCCTGCATCGCGAGACTTGAATGAGGCTGTTATTACATATCCTGATAACCCACCGTGATAATGCAATTAATTTAAACATAAACAGTAATTCTTACTGTGTAAAAATTAACCGAGATTTACCGTAATATCGGTAATTGTTATATCCCTACCTAGCACACAGATCTGGTACTAAAAGGTGGAGCTGTGAACACTGCAGTCTGATTGGTCAGTAGAGGACGGTCACTCTGCTCAGGGCTGAGTTGTGGCTGGTATTGCAACCTGTTTTACATTAGTAAACTGTAACTGTAAAAAAAAAAAAAAAAAAGGATGATTTGGGCCGACTGGTGGCAGCTTTTAAGGTGGAACATTTACTCGTAATGTTACTCAATGCATGAGTTGATGACGTGAATCCATCAGCACACCTTAAATTTCACTGTGACAACTTTGATCATTACTTTCGGTTTTATGGTCTCTCTTGAATGACTTACTCTTTTAATCTTTATTTTGGTTCCAAAGGTACCTCACTTAAAGTGTTTGGTGGAAACAGGGCTAATAGAGGCGTGCTTGCCTGTCTGCGTGACAAACTGTGTGTGTGTTTGTGTGTGAGTGCACGCATAATGAAGAAAATAGGTTAGGAATACCTATTATTGACTGAACAGGAATACCTGTTTACCTAAAAGGTTGAATAAAGCTCTCACCTTGTTTAAAGTTACTTTTAATAATTTACTTTTAGTAGTTTTAATATTATTGTTATTAATTATATAAAAAATAAAATAAAATAGAATAAAATAAAATAATAAATGAAATTTTCACCTGATTCTAAAGTTTAATTGCAAATACCCCCCACTGCAACATGCATCACAGTTTCATAGAAAAGCTGCCATTAAATCAGGTATGATAGGCCACAACAATGTCCCCAAAAAGCCTGCAAAATCCTGGAGGGACTCTGCAGTGACACACAGACACAAACTTAAAAGTGCGGTTGACAAAAAATACGGTGACCCACTCACCCCTCTCTCTCCAAAAAACAAAAACCACACAGGTGAACATGAGATGCTCATGTAGATAATGGGTGTCACCGCTCATATCCATGCGACCAGGCTTTTTCTAGAGAGTATAATGTGTTTCTTTACAGGCAGTCAGTCAGTAAACGTATGCTCCTCAGTAGGTGACTCAGTCGCACTAAATGGTTGAAAATACAGGCCTGGTCTCAGATTATTTTTATTAACTGTATTTAATTGGAATTAAAACACAGAGAAGAAGAGTACATGATAATAATGCTTGTTTTCTAGTGCAGGAGCTAAAGTGCTTTGTAAAGGCTGAGCTTTATATTAAGTTGGTGTTCCTGACTTTGGTAATGGCAGATTTTCACCTGCAGCAGGTTCGTTTAGGGGCATCAGTTGCCATGGTAACAGAAGCACACAGGAAATCCAGGATTCCCTTCACTTCAGCTCCATAAATCTGGATAATCCTCCTCTCTGGGATCCTCCTGCTGACTGCAGAGGGCAGTTTACTTTTTCTGTTTTTTCTCCTCTATCAAACGACGCAGTGATCCTTTGTTTTTCTGAGAATGTCGGAACTGTCGTTCTGAATAAATATTTCCCCATCAGGATTAACATGCTTCACCACATAATGGACATGATGATAATTCACGTTGGGAAAGTAGCGGTCAGGCCCGTAGACATTTTTTTTAGTTAATGTGCCACACGTACTCGTCAGCTTGTTGAAAGCAGGGGAACGATGACTCATCTGACCATATGAGTTTTTCCACCGCTCATTAGACCACTGCAGCGAACTGGCAACATGGCCTGAGCTCTAAGTAACCATACGATCCCTCTATTTTAAAGGATCAAATCAGTGTTTGTGCATAGTTTAGTGAAAAAAAGTGCATATTTGTAGCACATTATTTTCAGTGTTTTTTCGACGTCTGTTCCTATCCATACATTTCAATGGAATGTGCAAAGAAGCTCACAGAGAACCTAAACTTGTTTGGAGAAATAAAATCAATCACTAGTTTTAAAATTCCTTTGGCATGAGACATTTAGGTGCTGGTGGGAATCTCAAATGTACAAAGTCAAACAAGGAAAGTGTGAAATCTCTCAGATCTTGTATATTGGAGAACTCCCAGCAGGACATCATCGGACCAGTATGGGAGAATTTTCAAAATCTGAATCTCTTTGACAGAAACATGCACCAAATGAATGTTATGTAAAAAGCTAGAGCCTGGAGCTGGAGCCTATCCTGGCTGACATTTGGTTAGAGGCAGGGTACACCCTGAACTAGACTATCACAGAGCTGACACATAGAGACATAGCCATTCACCATCACATTCACACCTACGGCGAATTTAAGGTGCTTTCACACCTAACCTGTTCAATTGAGCTCAAGTTTGTTTTCCCCTTGGTGCAGTCTGTTTGGGCAGGTGTGAACACAGCAATCACACTCAGGTGTGCACCAAAACAACCAGACCGAGACCTTCTTGAAGAGGTGGTCTCAGTTACAAACAAACTCTGGTGCGGTTGGTTTGTGGTGAGAAGGTGTTCCGACCTGGATGTGAAGCAACTGCAGTCACATGACACATTGTTTGGGTTAAACATGAGCATGTTACAGTCCTGGAGGATCATTAATGTGCACCTCCTCCTGTACTGCCTTAATATGCACATTCAGCACATCCAATGCATCAAAACCAATCAAGAGCAGCTTTCTCACACAAGGCATTTGATCTGGTCCTCTTGTAAATGCTGCCGTGAGAACACGAACCAACTCTAGGCAATTATACAACTTTGGAACAACATGAGTCCCTGATTCAGACCAAAGGAGACGACTGTAGGTCTGAGAGCAGCCTTAGAGTCACCAGTTAGCCTAACCTGTGTGTTTGGAGTGTGGTCAGAGGTTGGTGTACCCCTAGAAAACCCAAGTTGACAGAGAACATACCTGCGAACTTGCAGACCCAGATGGGCCCCCCCACCCCAGGGTTCAAACCACTAATGTCTTGCTGTCAAGTGACAATGCTAACCGCTGCACCACCGTGCTGCCAAACAAATCTTTGTTAATCACAATCATTAAAAAAGAAGTGATTGGATACCATTAATGATTTAACTGAATATGCATGTCTGTAGTCTCTGTGGGTTGATCAAGATATTAACAAAATATTTGTAAAAATTCATGATGTAAAAACACAAGAATTTTCGTTTTATCAACTGCCATGCATTACACTGTGTTTCCTTAATTTTTCACAGTTACATAGTTGTTAATAATGTATTCGATGGATATGTGTCGTCACTGTCAGCCTTCATTCAACTGTCATAAAGTATTATTTGTGTGGAGGAGTCCCACAGCCTTCACTGCCTCTGAAATAAGATGCTGCACTTAACTGATGACCGCAAATACACTGTTGTGATGTCTGACAGCACAAGGATGACTGGCTTCAGCTGCTCTGATGAACACACACACACACACACACACACACACACACACTCTGGAGATGACTGAATCACAGGATTAAGGATCCACCATGTTGTTTAGGACTGTTTCTTTTATACCTCTGAATATCTGCATGCTCCTGAAACGCTTTAGTCTTGGAAAAGGTAACTCAAGGGATAATCTTGCAACATGTTTTTAATGTGTGTGTGTATTTAACTTTATTTAATAAATCAGTGATTAAGGACACAGTATCTGAATCATTAACCAGCCACAGTAAATGACCTCTGTCTGTGTTTCTGCTGTCCTCCAATACTCACTGGCAGTAATGGACACAGGTACATTTTGTGGTCTACAGGAGTGAGAGAAGCTGTTAGTGAGTGAAAATGGATCCACAGTCAGGTTTAAAAGGCAGAATCCACACATCCCTGGTCCTTTCAGAATTACGTTTCAACAGGGCTGCCAAAAAACTTCCAGGTAAGGGTGGGGTGGGGTGGGGGGGGTGTTCAATATTTTATAGGGATGTCCCGATTGAATCTCAAAGATCGGGATCAGGGCTGATCAAGGCATTTTTTAACTGATCTGGATCAGATAAAATGAGCTATATAGAGGATCCAGTGCTTTGTGTAATGTCAGCTGTCACACAGGTGTTTTTACCTGCGAAGCTTTTTTGCAGAGACACTGGAGTGCAGCTGTCTCCAACTCTCCACTCTCCTTTTTCCCTCCACTCAGCTGAGCTCCTGTGTTGTGTCCGGTTGTGTTCACACTCGGCGTGAATAAAACAATTTGCGCAAGTGAATTACATGTAAAGTCAATGTAAAGAAGCAATTAGTCGTGACGCGAATGACTTAAAATACCCCTCAGGTCCCCCTTATAAAAAATCACACCTGTCCCCTTCAGGACGTTTTTCGTCCTTGTTGAAAAACAACCATAAAAATATTAAATATTAATATTTTTTCTACTTTTTTTGCTTAAATCTTTTAACCAACTCCTACTCAGGTTATACATATCAAATATTCATTAATTTTTTTAGGATTTTTAACCCTTTCTTTATACGTCATTTCTTTACATGAAGTCACTGTTACTTTTATGTAATAAATGTTGGACGATTTTTTTTTTCTACTTATCACAGTCTGGGATATGTGAATGATTAATAACAACACCAATTTTGATGCATTATTATTTTTTTGTGCAGTTTCAATTTTTCAATAAACACCAACACATGTCCCCTTCCGGACGTTTTTCGTCCTTGTTGAAAAACAACCATAAAAATATTCAATATTAATATTTTTTTCTACCTTTTTCTTTGCTTAAATCTTTTAACCAACTCCTACTCGGATTATACATACCAAATATTCATTGTGTGTGTGTGTGTGTGTGTGTGTGTGTGTGTGTGTGTGTGTGTGTGAGAGAGGGAGAGAGAGAGAGAGAGAGAGAGAGAGAGATGGAGAGAACAGTAATGTAACCTTGCAGCAACCTGCAGGTAATAATCTGCAATTTTTAGCTAAACAATTACACACATGCACATGCAAACACACGCACAGACACACCATATTTTTTTAGTATCCATATCAACACTAACGTAGCATTTATTTAAAAAATTTTTTGCAACAATGGCTCGCAAACCTCAGTAATGAAAAAATAGGAGAAAAATACAGGCAATTTTACGGCTTATTATTTAGTGTGTAGGAGAAAATGTATGATTCAGCGTTTTAGTAAAAACTTCCATTTTGATCCCCTAACTCTGGAATACATGACTAATATCATCAAATTCATGTTTCTAAGAGGATGTGATGAACAAATATGGAATTTATGGTTTTACATTTAGCTATATTTTCACATAGGGATTTGACATTGTGTATTTTGAGTCCATGTACACACACACACACAAACTAATATTGCAATATTTTTATACAGACCGCACTGTCACATCCTTATGAGCACAGCAAGACCATTTTTTGATCTACTCTGCATTTGCCCTCCCTGTTAGGGGCCTATAGTGCTTCAAGTGGCCAAACCAGGAATTGCATTGAAAAGACAGCAGGGCCCCAAAAAATGGAAATTGGCCCCACCTGTTTGTTTTACCATTCTTGGGTCTCCCTAACCAACCTGACTGCCAGAGATAGAAAAAAATCAAATTTTTTTATGCAAAAAAATGTTGTTTTAATGGGTTTCAATGGGGACGTTTTTTGTCGGAGAGGGCGAGGTGTCGTAAAAGGTTGCCATTTGTGTATTTTAGGCCTGATTTAGGAGCGGCTTTAAAATTAAAATAAGGTTTCTGATCAAATGTCATGCTGTATGCATGAACACAGCCAAAGTTATCAAAAAATAAAAACTGAAAAATGACTGAAAGGGACGTTTTCCATCCGAGGGGGACCGGAGGGATACACAAATAAAGCATGTGGCATGATTTCGTCTCATACACTTATTCGCAAGACTTGTAAAATCTGAACTTCAGCAACCAACTGCACCACAATATCCAATCATCACTGAGATCCTCAGGGGACATCTGATGCTGAGGACGTACTGGTGGAAGTTCATTTATTGATTCAACAATTTCAACAATTTCTCCAGGCCTTGACAGGTCAGAGATCCATCATAGATCGGACTTGGCTCTGACCTGTCTGATCCTGGACAAAGGACCTCTGAGGTACTGGTTTGTCCCACAGATGCTTGATCAGATTGGGATCTTCTGAGATGACAATCTGAATCATTTGCATGGGCAAATGGGCCCCAATGCAACCACACTGCCTGCACTGTCTTTATTTACACCTCTGCTTGACACTCAAAATTTTCACAGCCTGAAAGCCAAACCAAGATGTTTTTTTTCTTAACCTAACCATGTGCCTTTGTTGCCTAAATCCAATCATGTGCTTTTGCTGATGTCCCAGTGTTAGTGGTGCATTCTATAACGTCAACTGCAGACACAGAAGCTGTTGGGTCAGTGCGGGGAGCAGTGAGACCTGGCATTGGGGGAGTGTCTCTGGGACGCCAGAGATCACTGTCATGGGACCAACTAGACGAAACACTGGTGAAAGGAGGTTCCCACCCGATGACCCCAAAGACATGTTAGTTATCACTGCTCACTGGTCTGTATAGTTAAGCCTTGGCATAATAGCTTATCATAGGGCTTAGGAGGTTATTCACTGAGTGCTGATCCTTTCTCTAGAGCACAAACTTCTTGTGTTTATTTGAACCTAGCACGTTATATGTGAATGTAAAAGGCCACTGACACGGCGGTGATATACACCGATCAGCCAAAACTTTAAAACCAGTGGTGGGTGAAGTGAGTAACATTCAGGTGGATGCCACTTGACGCCCTCCACCCATGCAAACACAGCTGTGGGCTACGTAACTCCCCCTCACAGCAACAGTACTCCCCGATGGCAGTGCCCCCCCCCCTCAGGAGGAAAATGTCCCATGTCACACTGCAGAAGCTGCTCAGGAGTGGCCCGAGGAACGTGACAAAAAGCTAAAGGCATTGAGCTGGCCTCCAAATCTCCCAGATCCAAATTTGATCGAGCATCCATGGGATGTGCCGGTACCTCAGATGAACCCCTAATCCAAGGTGGGACCTTTGGAAGGTGTCCTGTGATGTCTAACACCGGGGTGCTGGCTTTGAGGAGTACCGTTGCTGTGAGGCGGGGTTAGTTAGCCCACAGCGGTGTTTGGGTGGGTGGAGAGCGTCATGTGGCATCCACATGAATGCCATGGCCAAATGTCTCCCAGCAGAACATTGCACTGTTGCAGAATGATCAATGTTACTCACTTCACCCACCACTGGGTTTAATGTTTTGGCTGATCGGTGTATACATATATTATTATAGAGTATTCTAGTGGCAATGCTGGGGACTGCCAGTGACTGAGTTTGAATGTTTTAATATCTGACCTGGGAAATATCAGAACTTTGATGACTGCACTGGAGATCATGTTAATTTGGTCAATAGATGGCAGATACAACACATTTGTAACCGACCATAAAACACACTTTTTCACCTACTTTTCCATGAAAATTTTTAAAATTAATTGATTATTTCAAAGGGTTTTCATTGACGGGTGATTTTGATAGCTTGACGTCTGGGAAAATTTGGGATTAAACAAGTTAGTGCACATGTAATGTGTGTGGAAACATGCAGATGTGAAAGTATTACGTGGTCTAATATTACAATAAAGGAGCATCATCAGGTAATCAGAGCAAAATTTAGCCCCAAACTGGCGGTTACAAATAAAGTCATGGAAAAAGTGCATGATTATGTTAACTGTTGTTTTACCAGGATATTTTGTTAAGTGTTATGTGTGAGTTGTTTTGTGCAGTGTCACAAATGTTAAGTTGTTGTGGACCTCAGGAGGATCAGCTGCCAATAAAGACTCATGATAACTCATGTGTGACTGAACCTCTCCATCTTATTCATACTCCATACCCCCCCCCCCTCCCTCTGTATGTAGACCAGTGAAGACCCCCCTGCTCCACCCCCAGCAGAGCTCCACCTCAGCTCCAAAACAAACTGGCTTTATCGGCTCACACAGAACTGGGACTATAACTCTCTCCTTGTGCAAACAGCTTGCCCAAACAGAGGCAAAGTGACAATGTTCAGAGCGTGCGCCCGCCCTGCCCTCCATTCCTCCTCGTCACTGGAAACCCTTCCTCATACAACAACACTTCCTCACACAGCGAGGATCCGCTGCTGCTGCTGCCACATGAAAAGCACACAGTGCGGCCAACATGCGACACCAACTCCTCTCCTACAGATTTTCGGTGCCGTAATCTCTCCAAACCCGGATATGCTTATTGTGCGAGGAGAAAAGGCGAAGCGGCAGAGGAGCACAGAATGAGAGAGGCGCGGCGGCGGAGGATCAGGATCAGGATCAGGACTGAAGAAGCTGTTTGCTGCCAGTTTTCAGGGCGACACACGGACGTGATGAGCGGAGTGAAAGTTGATGAAGAGGAGAAAAGAAATGGTGAAGCTTTCAGGCCACGCATCTGCTGAGCAGCTCCTCACCAAGACTTCCTATCAGGTACACAGAGGATCGATGTTTATCACACGCGCGCGCGCTGGGATGATTTACGTGTTGCATATATCCGTGTTATTCTCCTGGTGTCAGCTTCCTTCTGCTTCTGCTCGCTTCCTCCTTTATCTGTTACTACACACACACACACTCACATTCCCAGTAGTAGTCTTGATGCAGTGTACCTGAGCCCTCTCCTCTCTCTGTCCTGCAGACTGGCTGCTGCCTCTGAGGGTGAGGTGGAGGTGCAGCTGTAGCTGGACGAGGTGAATTCCCACAGGGCAGGGGGGGCTCCGGAGATGCCGCTCCCTCAGGGCATGCTGTTCTGCTTGGGCATGGTGCTGATGACCGTTGGCGGGGTCATAGTCCTGTGCTTGGGCCTGCCCCAACAGTCAGCCCCGCTGTTTGGGGTCGGGCTGTTCCTGGGCCTGGGGGGCTTAGCCCTGCTGGTCAGTGGGCTCTGCATGGCCATGAAGAATCTCCAGGTGGCAGTGCCAGGACACTTCCTCCTGCATCCCCGCACGGGCACACGTTTCAGCCCACAGCAGGCCCTGGCGATACAAAGGTAGGCTACCAATGTACGGACGAACGTGCATAGGTAGACAGAGCCATGGTGCTTTGAACGCAGACATTTTGGGGGTTGTTGTTTTCTTCGGGTGTTGGTACCCTTCAATTGCAGGCCGTCGGTCAATGTTGGGCCATAGGTGAGCATCTGTCGCCCTAGTTTTTGCAGTGTGTCCCGCACCATCTTAGCTTTTTTTTCTCCCACTGAATCGGTGATGGAGACGGAAGGAAATCACTCTGACAGGCAGTTAAACTTCGTACACGCCAAGAAAAACAGAAATGATAAAAGCAAAAAAAGGCTGAAGTCAAGACACGTGAGATTGAAACAAACTTGTCCTAGGTTAGATTATTTTTAGCCATTGAGCTCGTTTGCAGAAGTGGTTCATAATTGTGTAACTGTTTTACCAGCACAAAGTAAATATTCATTGTTCTTTCAACATCGGGTCGCGTTGCTAACTGGCTAATTAGCATCTTGAATTCATCCTGTCGGTAGTCTCGCTCACCAGACCTTTCTCAAGAAAAGAAAGGTCTGGCTGGGCCGACTCTCACTTTAAGATTGGAGAAAAAAACGCCCCGGCTGCTTGTATTTCTTTCAACCAATCACAGTCGTTCTGGGCGGTGCCACAGCAACGGTGTGCTTGCAAAAATATTGCCGGGGGGAAACAGGTTTTGGTGTAACACGCCCACAAAAATATTGCCTACAGGACGCGAACCATGGCAGAAAACTGGCTACATCCCCGCAAGATCAAACACCGCAAAAGTTAGTAAAGGACGTGTTGAAAACTGCAACCGGAGGTGGTAGGGCGGGACTTCAGCGGGTGGCTCGTTCCGCCCAATAAGAGGCTGATCTATGCAGCGAACTTCCGCCCACTCAGACTATCCTGTCGATATCCTGATGTCCCTTTTTGAATGAAGAATACAGACTACCGCCACCTGCTGGTGTGGAGAGTTCTTTCCGCTCACTCAGGCGCTGAATGTATGTACTAGTTGGCTGTAGTCTTTGCGGTGTGTTCAAGTGCAACTTTTTGGCTGTGACACTACTAATGTGCAGCAACACAACAGTCTGCCTTTGTTGCTACTAGTTCTTTGATATCAGTTTGGTGTGTCTGGACCTGAAGGACTTCAAGTCAACTGATGGTGGTGCTAGAAGAAAAGTCCTGGGATCACCAAAGAAAGTAGGATTCATCCTCAGGGAACTATGAAACAAATTTCATGGCAATCCATCTAATAGTCGTTGACATATTTCCATCTGGTCCAAAGGGGTAGACCCACTGACAGGCCAGCTGATATTGCCATGCTGCTAGCACGGCTAAAAGGTTGGAAACCCCTGGCACAGAGGACAGCGAGCGTAGAAAACCCCTTTTTCTCTATAAACAAACTCTGCTTTCTTAAACGTTGGAAGCGAAGACATTTCCAGGCTTCCCTCGTGTTGTTCAAGATAAATAAAAGCACATACAGACAAATACCAGAACACACCATCTGAGCACTGAGCTGACAAACACTCTTGTTGTTGAACAGATCTCTTGGACACATCACTGCACATTAGTTCTAGCGCACAGTTTGGCAAAGAGCAGTGAACCGCATTAGGAAGTTGAAAACACTGGACTTGTGACACTGAGAAACTGGACTGCAACAGATTTTCTGATTATGGACTGATTATAGAAGTAGGTCATGGAGAAAACAGCAGACACACATGCATGTGGCTGACAGACTCCCCCTGGCATTGTTTGAGGTGGTGATAGCCGGCAAAATTAAACAAGACATGCTCTGCTCATTGTCCGGCACCGAGGAAGAGAGGCGCCAGCAGCACCATCCATCATACACGCTTTTTCTGTTTCCAGACACTGACAAAACTCAGTGATCAGTAACTCTAAACCTGAACCATCTGATAACTGTGAGACAAAACTGTGTTCTATTAAATATCTCTCATAAGAGAATGATGAAATGAATTATCACAGGGGAATAATATGCAAACAACAGAATGCATTATCAGAAGGAAATGTGGCGTGAATGCTGAAGGAGTATGAACTGTAGGACAAGTAAGGGTGTTGTTGATTAGTGGAAGCATGAAAGAAATTCAAAGGAAAGAAGTATCAGAACTGAAAGCAGTTGAATTTCAAATTAAAGTGTTAAGTGCTGAGATTTGCTGAAGTTTCGCTGATGATCAGTTAAGGTCTCATCAGACACATCCAACCAACATAGACAAGTGGTGACGAAGGCCTCACGTCACCTGTGTCTAGACCAAAAAGTTGCACCCGAACACAACGCAAACTCTACACCCAGCAGCCAGCTTCTTCTGAACCTGCATGAGAGGAAATAACTCCACACCAGTAGGTGGTATCTAAAAATAGCAACGGTATCAGTTTCATTACCGTCATTAAAAAAATCTGACGCCCATATAGGCCTATAGAGTGTGCCAGTAAACCTGGAACTCCGTTAGCGCTTTTGGCACTTCCGGTTCTCTCGTCTAAAAGTCAATACGTTTTTTGAATGGGATTTTGGTAAAATGCCTCAAATAAGGTCTGTGGTTGACAAAAGCTTAAGCAAGTTTCAGGTTTTGTTCTACGACATAAAACACGTCAGTAAATACCCTTCTTGTGAATTTTGAAGCTTTCACGTGTCGTAAAAAAGGCGGCTGCTAACAAGTTGCTCAATACGACTACAAACCCTGTCGGGGACATTAAACGTCATCACCCCCGAACAGGCGAGAGTGCTGGCAGTCCGCCATTACAGCTTCTTATTTAGCTTAAACAGTCCGATTTTCCCGTTATACAATGTTTTTCAAATAAAGCAGCCGAAATCAGTTGAAAGCTTAGTGGCGGTGGCGTCAAGAGTCATGTGACCACGGAGTAGTCATGTAGTCTGTTAAAGCCTAACGTTAGCTTTTTACTTCTGGTGATCACATTTAAGCTTCAAATGCGGTATGAAAGGTGTTCATATGTGAAGATTATCTCGCTGAACAAAACCTGTAAGTATCCTAAACTTGTGTTAGCCACAGAGCTTATTTTCTGACATAATCCTAAACGCAATGCAAAAATCACATTCACTTTCTCTTTCGGGAACCAGCGCGATGCTAAACTTCCGGGTTTTGACGTCAGCCCTGGCACACTCTATTGGGGCCTGATATAATATTAAATTTAATTTATTTAATGCCTAAATAATGAGTGTTTGTCCAGCACCTATGTATGTGTGTATGAGTTTTCAATTTAAAACTAATAGTAGTCTATCATGTTTCTCTTATAACTGCCCTCAACTGCTGTCTGGAGATGACATTTGATAAAGTTTTTGGATGTGACGTCGTCACGTGACAGCTCGGATGTGAGAAAGAGAAGAAAAGATGGCAAGCCGCGAGTTGGTTCAAAAAAAAAACTTCACTTTACTTCACAACTTCTGCAAGCAGCAGCAGCAGCAGGTCCAGTGGCCGTCAGAGTGAAGGAGGGAGAAGCGCAACCCGAACCACCCAAAAGAAGATGACTCTGGGCAGTCTCCTTCAAAGAAAAGCCGATGCGGTGGCTGGTCCGGTCGGCACCATACAGGAGCAAGCAGGAGCAGAGACATCCTCGGAACCCATCAGCTGTATTCGGTGTCTGACTTCCGGCAGATGGCGATATAGCCTCTCGGGGCAGACCCCCGATTTTTTGGCAGTCCGGTTTGATTTGGGCGGAGGAGGCAAATTTCCATTTCCGACTTCCGTTTAACCTGGCAACAACTGCAGCCGGCTCAAACGTGATTGGTCAATATCACGTGGACTACAAACAGCCTACAACCGGAAACCAGGGCTCTTCGCTCTCCTTCCGGAGGCAAGATCTCCGGGGTTTGCCTACAGACTCTACATTCACTGAATGTAGAGTCTGTATATAGAGACTAGAGCAGAAATAACTGCCTGTTGTCGCGAGCCTGTTATTCAGGAAGACGAAGACCTCCATCTCTGGTGGAAATGTGATGGAGCCAAACGTTTCCTCTGATGTTCGGGGCTGCCCGAAATTACCTGTGTTTGTGCCACGAGCTCTCCATCAGAGCGCATATTCAGCACCGCAGCCGAAGTTGTGAATCCACTACGTGCCCTGCTCCAGCTGGAAAACAGTTAACATGCTGGATTTTCTGGCGAAAAAACTTGAATAGTTTTGAAGCATATGATGCTGCTGTAATTATCATTTTAGTTTGTTTACATGTTGTTTTCAATGAGTAGTAGCCTGTTCTGACGGACAACACACTTGGAACTGGGAGACGGTGAACTTTTCAAACTAAAGGTAGGCTCTAAAAATAAACCAGCGAACAGTATTTCCCGTCACGGTCTGAGGATACGCTGTATAGCACACATTTTCGTTACTGCCTTTGTTATTTATTGTTACTTTTTTATTATTTGATAAGCCTGTAAGTATTGAATGCTATAGGGCTGCGTTTTAATTCAATTGATTTGTGTCGATTACTGTACTGGAAGTGGACTGTAGCCCACAGACAGTTTATTTTTGTTATTTCATTCTGTTTGGTTGACTGCTGCATTTGTGAATAAAAGTTGTTAATGTACATATTTTGTTGTTATTTTTCAGTATTCTTAGGCCTATGTAATGTTTGCTATTCTGTTTCTGAACGGTATAGGTGCAAGCCGACAATTTGGCGATTCCCTCTGAGCCCTTCAAAGTGAATTTTAAGTAGTCATGGTAATACCGTATACCCCGGGAAAATGTGGGGAAGGCTTAACGGTAACAAAATTTGGATACCACCCAACTCAAATTCATACCACGGAGAGTTTTACATACATTAGTAAACTATAACTCTAAAATGAAAGGTGAGTAAGCAGTGAGTGTCAACAACCCCGCCCACATTCAAGAGTACTGTTTGCGGTGGAAACACTAGGGTCTAGGTACCACGTCTGAAGGGTTACTTTTGGTTCCAAAGGCACCATACTGAAAGTCTTTGGTGGAAACGAGGCTTAATTAGCCAGTTGGCACGTTAACAATACAACCTAATGTTGAAAGAACAAAGGATATTTACAATATGCTTTCAAAGAATAACAAACAATTACAAACTGTTTCTATTAAAGAGCTCAAAGGCTAAAAAAATGATGTTGAACGTGACGCACCAGAAGAAAATCAGAAATGCGAGTGTGACGACTTGCAACGAGAAAAGAGTGTATCGCCTACTTTTAGCGGGTTTTCCCATGTTAAAAAAACCTCCATATACGCATTCACTTTGGTGGGAAAAGGGTTCAAAACACAGTGTAGTCACTGAAAGGAGTTGACGGCTGGTTGGAGTGTAAGCATTGATAAAAGGTATGGATTCGGTTGAGGTCTAATGACTGAAATATAGTTACGTACACTTCTCATCGCCTCTCTCACTCTCTCTCATTCTCTTCAGGAGGTTGGACAGAATTCGTCGAGAGATGTCAGAAGACTCTGTCAGCAGGGCACCAGATCCCGAACCCTCTCTCCCGTCCACCCCACCGCCCTGGACTATGGAGCCGCCTCCGTCCTATGACACAGTGATGAAGAGCCAGGAGAACAGCGAGCAGCTTAACCTCGCGCTCTAGTGGACATCTTTACTCTGTGTTTGTGCCTTTTGTCTTTGGTTCTCAGTGGGAACCTCGAGCCAGCAGTTGGTGCTGTTGATGAACTCGCTGCAAGGGGCCTCTTCTGTGCCTTAAGACAGCCGCCCTGAACCCAAACCTGAGCACAAGCCAAGAGGCAGGAAGAGACTGCAGCTGGTTAAAGACTTAATATTTGCACAGACTAAGCCCCAATGTGGCCTCCGTGTCTACTAAACGTGTGTGTTGTGATTGATTGTGAAAGGAATTGAAATGATCACTGCAGCTCCTCTGCTCTCTACACTAAGGGCCTTTCTTGAGACCAGGATTATGTAACTTTTACAAGAGGGTTAAGGGATTCATGTCAACAGTCTGGCTGCAAGCCTCCTGTAGACACCTGATTAAGATATTTTATTGGCCTGCTTGAATTTATGTGACCTACTACTGTGGCTGCGCAGCACTCCTCTTCAAACACGATAAGGACTTTTCTCATGGCTTCACAGCTTCTCTTTGTACCTGCACTCTCTCCTGTCATAACTTTGCTCAAGGTTCATTGACAGCTTACTACAATGCAAAGTGCCTTAACCAGTGACGGCAGAATGTTAACAGCTTTGTATCCTGTGATTGCAGAATGTCCACTGTTACTTCTATGTTGTGATGTTACTATAAACTAAAATTAATGAATAGCTCCTGAGCTCTCTGTGGGTGGTGCCGCACTTAGAAATAATGGATTGTTTATTTAAAGGAACAGTGTGTTTGATTTAAGGGGATTTACTGCCATCTAGTGGTGAGGACTGCAGATTGCAACCAGCGTTCAGCTCAGTGTTCATTGTTCAGGAGGTTTCTACCAGGAGCAGTATTATCCACAGAGGTCTCTTCCTCTCCAGAACAAACAGACTTGGTCATTAAAAAACACACTCATTGAATAAAGCAGCTTCATATTATTAATCAGTGTTTCTCCGAGCCTGTTCAGCACTTTGCAGACGGGCCACTTGCCCAGCACCAGCTAATATGTGCCCACCTTATTTCTGATCCAGATGTTCAGAAGTTTTTACCATGAGCAATATTATCTGCAGAGGTCTCCACCTCTCCAAAACAAATGGACCCAACGATTTCAACCAGTAAAACCACTGAATACAACAGTTTCATGTTAAAACTCGGTGTTTCTCCAGTGCTGTTTGGCATGTCAGAGACGGGTAGCCAATGTGTACTCACCTTTTTTTTTCTGATAACTTAAGATCCAGACATTCAGCAAGTTTTTACCGTGAGCCAAACTATCCCGAGGTCTCATCCATCCATCCATTTTCATCTGCTTATCTGGGGCTGGGTTGTGGGGGCACTGGGGGGAGCAAGGTATTCCAGACGTCCCTCTTCCCAGCAACGCTTTCCAGCTCCTCCTGGGGGATCCGGAGGTGTTCCCAGGCCAGATTAAATATATAATTCCTCCCATGTGTTCTGGGGCTCCCACAGGGCTGTCTACCAGTTGGATGTGCGCAGACAACCTCTAAAGGGAGGCACCCAGGAGGATTCTGATTAGATGCCCGAACCACGTCAACTGACCCAACTCTGAGCTTCCTCCAGATGTCTGAGCACCTTACCCTGTCTCTAAGGCTAAGCCCAGCTACCCTATGGAGGGAACTCATTTCGGACACTTGTGCCTGGCATCTCATTCTTTCGGTCATTACCCAAAATGGTAAGACCGTAGGTGAGGGTTAGGATGTAGATGGACCTCTCCAAAAAACATGGACCAGGTGATTTGAACTGATAAAAACATTGAAGTAAGCAGTTGCTAACTATAGTGGCTGACACAAAAAGCCCTGTCTAAAGCCAGTGTTTGGTTTGCTCGTTCTAGGCTACTCCAGAAACATGGCGGTGCAACATGTAGATCTCTGTGGACGAGGACCGGTTGCATATGTAGATATAAAGGGCTCACTCTATGATAACACGATTCTTGTTTTCAGGTGATCATACACTAAGGAAAGCAGACTTATTATATTCCATTTCTGCCAGTATACCTCCCTCAATCCTACACACTGGGCCTTTAAAGGGGAAATCTCTGGGAAGGTGGAGAAGACACAAAAAGACTTTCTTAAAATCATGTCCAAACCAAGCAAACATAAACACTCACTAGGCTCAATACTGTTCAGATGTTCAGTTGCCAGCCTCCTTGTTGTCAGCAGCTTGAGGCAAGGTGACCTATCAAGTACACACCAGCAATTTTATACCTGACCTGACTGGCTGTCTGCAGGCTGTAATAACCAGCAGAGTGGAACCCTAACTGCGCCTCCTCCAGCCTCACCTTCAAGCCCTGACACAGAACAACACCAAACCTTTTCTAACTTTACGACAGGTGCTTGAGTTTTACACATAAATAAGAGCTTCATTAGCCAGCAGCGGCTGCAGCGATGGTCGAGGGGAAACCATATCGATACGGGCTGATAGTTGCGGGGCTGTGTGTGGCGGCAGTCGGCCTCTTCATCATGACTCAGGAGCAGCCACACATCTATGCCACAATGTGCACTCTGGGCATCACTATGGTGTGTGTTGGGACTGCATGGAGCCTCTGCCAGTGCTATCCGAAGGTAGACTGTCTGTGTGTGTGTGTGTGTGTGTGTGTGTGTGTTGGGGAGAGAAGACAGGAAATAAAGTGTGATTGCTATCACGCAGAAATGGATTTGGTCATGGCAAGTGTGTGTTTGTTAGGTGATTCTGGGTCCTGAGATTCAAGAGAAAAGTCCAGAGGATGTGGTGTGTACTGCAGCTGGAGCAAGGTACTGTCTCTCTCTCACACACACACACACACACACACACACACACACACACACACACACGCATTAACACACACACATTCACACATGCATAGTGCCCTAATGGCTCACAGACAAGTGGGTGTTCATTCAGGCCTTAATGATTCCCTGTGGTCTGTCTGTGCATCTCAGGATGCTAAGCGACCATCATCTCGTGGGTGAACATGGCGACAGGAGCAATGTGATGTGTCTGCAGGGGGGAAAGATGTGCATGAATACACATAACTTTATTATCTTAAGGGGAAAATTAATGGTGATGTAATGGAGTAGCTGTGGCAGCAGAGCAAAGGAGAGAAGCACAAGAGAGGAAATGTGGGATTGAAGAAAAAGGAGAGATTGTGGCTTGAAGGTTTTGACTGAAAGGATTAGTTGGAAACATGATGGTGGAGAATGAGTAATGCCCCCCCTCCCCCTCCCTTAACAAGGACCATTAACGTTCCCTTGATTAAAGCACTCGAGTCTCAGTCTGTATCGTGGCCAGCGGGTGAAAAAAAGGAGGTTGTACTGTGCAGCTCCTGCATCAGAGTGTTTGTAATATTCCGAATGTTCAGCAGCCAGATAAAGACATGCACGCTCAGCAAAACCCTGCCTCAGATTAAAAAAAAGTAAGAAAATGAGGACAAAACACTCGAACCAGACTTCTATTTCTGTCTCTCCCCCTCCTCCCCACCCTTTTTGATTTAATTTTAGGCATGCTGAGGCTCTGCCAGGTTTCTGTGGCCAAAAGTCGAGTAGCAGCAGACTTCTTCCCGAAGCCCTGAAGAGCCACAGCTGTCCTACGCTGCACCTGGTCTGAAGCAAGGACATCATCATCCTCCTCCTCGCTGGTCCAATTAAATCACTACACCACACTGCACTCAGGACAGATCCTCTGCTGTATTTTTATAACCTGTAACAGCTGGATTTATTTTGTTTTTTGCTTTTTTATAAAGTGACTGATTTTGTGTCAGAAGTCTAAATAAAGTTGAATATGCACTGCATCTTAGATCCAGAAGATGGCACTATTTACTGTGTGAAAGAAAGAGGCTGTGTGTGTTTAGCACATTTGAGGGACAGTGAGTGACACTGAGCTGGCCTACATTTATTCCACTCAGGCACATTTTTGCCCCATAATGTGATTAAAGCAACTTTCTTAAAGGGACAGTTCACCCAGAACTCAAGACTACATATTTTTCCTCTTACCTGTATTTACCTCCTCGTGCTATTTATCAGTTGTTTTTGTGTGAGCTGCTAATTGTTGGAGATATCGGCTGTAGAGATGTCTGCCTTCTCTTTAATATAACGGAACTAGATGGCGCTCAGCTTGTGGTGCTCAAAGTGCCGAAAAATACATTTGAAAAACTCAACAATAATGTCTGTTTCCAGCAATCATGACCCGGTTACTCAAGAAGATCCACAGACCTTGTTGTGAGCAGTTTCATGTAGGGACTATTTTTTTGCTACCGAACTACACCCAGCAACTGTATAATGGCACAGGTGGACGTGTGCACCTACTCATGGACGAGAGGCTGATGCTTGTGACAGCGTGAGATGTAAACAAACTATACTACACAAACTGTCACACTACACTGTCAGTAAAACAACTTGATTGACTTTTGGTTTCACACTGGACATGAACAGCAAGCTCCTGGATGAAAGTCCTGAGTTTGTTTGACCCATCCACCCCATGAAGGCTTTCTTGCTATTTATACTACAGTAGTTGCCTGGAACATCATCGTATGCGGCTGCCTGGGTTGTTGTATACCATTGCTGAAGTGTGCCTCCATGCATCGGTGTCTAAAACCGGATTTATACTTGTGCGTCAGCTCTATGCAGACCCTACGCCGTAGCCTATGCATGTGGCCTACGCCAATGTGAGCATTTATACTTGTGTGGTGGTGTGTCTGTGTCACTCTGCAGTTACACCTCCAAAACACTAGTTGGTGACAGGATTTCTGTGAAGTGCTGTAAAGTTTAGTTGATTCAAAACACACATTAAACACACATTAAACATGACTTAATAGCAATAATTTCAAACACAAGCACACAAATCAGCTTCACTATAACTCGCAGCATTCACAGACAAACACTTGTCTTTATCTGGACACATTTTCCCCACAAATACAACATGCTAACATTATTACCACAAGCCTATAGCATTTTACATTGTATAAATTAGCCTAGTGGCTAGCCGACTTTTCCTCTACTCATATGAAGCCAGGGACAACAGCAACATGTAACAAAGGTGATGTTACAAAATTTGGCTGCATTACAACTCACAAGGTTCACTGACAAAACAACTGTCTTATACTAAACTTGTTTTCCAAACAAATACAACACGCTAACATTATTAGCACAAGCCTATGGTATTTTACATTGTATGAATTAGCCTAGCAACAAGCGGAGATTTCCTCCACACATATGAAGCCAGGATAAATCACACACAGGACTTAAAATGCTATTTTTGTGGAGGCTTTATTGTCTTCACAATTTATTGTTTCTCATCTATGAAATAAAAGTAAATAAAAGCTTTGTTTCCACTGAGAGAAATGGTTTCAGTTTTCAAAGACAGACAGTAGGTCTGTGTTGCAGTGTCATATGGTTACGTTTCTGGGGAGGTGCAAGTCAGGCTACAGTGTAGGGTATGGCATCAATTTGACACAGAAGTGTAAACACCGCTAAACACCGACCAAGTAACCGGGTCATGATTTCTGTAAAGAGACATTGATGTTTAGTTTTTAAAATGTGCCATTATGTTTTCTTATATTTGACAGAGTGCAGACATCTCTGCGGCCGATAACTCCAACACTCGGTCGCTTACACAGAAATAATCCATATTGCTCAAGAGCACCACAGGTAAGAAGAAAATATGCAGTTTTGATTTTCGGGTGAACTGTCCCTTTAATGTTTTGTGTTTTACAAGAGGCAATGACCAAAACCATTATTATTATTATCATTCATGGGTGGACAGAAACATGACTACCCAATGAACGATGATGTCACTTCCTGCTGCTGGCTGTGTAATAAAGCAACTGTTTGCAAACACATTCATCACAGAAACTTTTAAGGTGATAATATAACAGTGTTATTTTTACAGCCTGTTACCAAGATACACAATATTAACTCTTCTATCATTCTCCTTTACAGTGAGACTGTTGCAGTCATAACTTGTGTCTCCGGTCAATGACAGAATGCCAGATGTGCACTTAACAAAGCCTCTGAAGAGCCACAGAGGACACAGGCTGAGTAATAACTGTAAGAACCATAAACAATATTGTTTGAAGTGAGCTGGACTGACACAGAGACATACGGAGAGGGGGTGTGACACAGAGTTAGGAGATCTGCAGGTGCACCAACAGTTTGACAAAACAAAAATTAAAAGAAAAATAATATAAATAAATAATGTAAGTATGATCTCAGCATGGTCAGCCTCTCTGCACACACTCACACAACATGAGTTCATAAACAAGTCCCTGCATGCAGAACTCTCAGTGTTCACATGTCGTGCACACGTTAAACCGCATCAACGGATGAACTTGAACTCAGAGGGATTGCTTTGGATTGACATGTAATAATTACAGGGTGTTTCAGGGGCAGCGTGAAACATGACTCCTCCACAGTGAGAGGTGTTTTTAACGGAGGGAAATCATTCGATACAAAAGCGGTGGCGTGAGCCCCGGAGACGTCAGCAGTCCCCGCCTTCAATTATAAGAATCAATTGTTCGATTTTTTTTGTTTTTTTCTTCCAAAATCAGAATATTTGGTTGGAGGCGTTATCTGACTGTCAGACACACACACACACACACACACACACACACACACACACACACACACACACACACACACACACACACACACACAGTGCGCGCGGCTATCAGAGGCACCAAAACATCTGGAGAAGTCAGACTGAAATAAAAACTCTCATCACATCACAGGATTTGTGTCATTCACTAGTTCTCCTGATCATCTTTCTGGAGACGGTCCAAGAGGTCTGAAGAATGCGTAGCACCTCAGCCTGGTATGGCTGGACGCTGTGTTTGTGCGCATCTTTGGCTGCGAGCGCGCAGGACTACCCCGAGGACGACGAGATGATTGTGGATCTGATCCGCGAGGACGGGACTGCACCTGGAACCGGAGCCGAGCCCGCTGCTGAGTTCCTCAAGTGCAACAAGGTATTAATAATCATTGTGTCAGGGGCACTGAAGCGCATCTTCTACATACTGCACACAGCCTGCTATCATACCTGGAGCTGTGTACCTGACAAGTTACAAGTCTTCATCGTCTCATTATTATGCAGGGATGATTTTTATATTATATACATGTACCATATATTATTTTTTATCTCAGGGTCAAATAATCACGAGACAATATTTGCTGCAGCTAAAACCATGTTGACAGATGAGCAGGATGAATGTGATTAACTGCTCATTACAAAGTATTGAGTGACATTTAAAAAAAACTTTCTGTGCGCATGCCTCATTTCTCCTGTAACCTGCATTGGGACAGAGCACCTGTACTTTGTGTTCTGTGCGCTGTGCTCCAGGCAGCTTGGCGCATGCCCGGTCAGTACCTGGTGGTTCTGCGTCAGGGGGCGCACGACTCTCACGTGCAGAGGACCATCAGGAGACTGAAAGCCAAAGCAGCCAGGAGAGGTTACCTGCTGGAGATCCTGCAGACGTACTCCGGAGCTCTGCACGGCTTCCTGGTGAAGATGAGCAGTGACGTCCTTCACCTGGTAACTGCTTCACTGGCTGTCAGCATGCTGCATGTGGTGGTGAATAAATAAAGGTGTGGGTTAACCTCTTGCAGGTGATCAATATAAGGACACTAAAAAATCTATTAACTCATGTAAACATCAGTGGATTTATTTGTTTTGCTCCTCATTAAAATACACAGTTGGTTTGAAAGTATTGAAAATATTCACCTTGTTGGAAGTTTTATTTGATAAGGTTTCACCTCACCTGAATCACAGTGGATGAAATGAGGCTCATTGACACTGATCGACAACAATATCAATGCAGACTTGCATCACCTATGCAGTTATTACAAGGGGCTGTAACCATGCAGTCAGCATTGAAGGGGACCAAATCCCTGCCCCCCCCCCCCCCCCCCCCTCCAAACAAATTCAAAATTTCAAAATGAAAGCTTGTTTGTCGACATATATTACACGTGCAGTGATATTTGATTGATTTGCGCTTGCAAATCAGCTTACACTTTAGTCAAAGAAAACTTTATTTTATAGTTTTTGATAAATATATTAGGGAAACATTTTGAACATATTTGAATGATCTTTAATTTGAGGTCATTCAGCAGTACAACACTTTTGGAAATCTAGATCAGTGGTTCCCACCAGCCACCAGTTCCAGATCTGTCATTAGTCGTTAGTTCAAGATCCACACAGTTTAGAATATTCAGCATCATACTTGTGTTCGGCCACGCCATCAAGCTAGTTTGTTGTCTCTGTTAAGTAGCTGTCTGTTATTCACTCACTCCACAGCAGGAAATGGCACTTCAAAATAAAGTGTGTTTTTTTTTCTTTTACAAACACACCTTCTAAAGTCACTTGCAGTCCATTCAGAATGGACCCACGACCCACCAGTTGGTAACCACTGATCTTGAAAATGGAAGAACATACCGAACATAGAGTTGCATAATCTGGATATCATTGTACATCTATATTATGTCTGCAGGTGATAAACCTGAGGGTTAGCATATAGATGAAGAACAATAGAGGACCCAGGATCGATCCCTGAGGGACTCCGTGAAAAAAGAGGGCCACAAGAGGAGGAGAAGAACCTGACGGACAGTTCAGAATCAAACCAGTCTAGAGTCACATCACTGAGAACCTTCATCTGCTTTGATCACTGTCCAAAAAAATCCGAATTACATCCACTGTGATTCAAATAAAAAACATAAAACAGTCCAAGGTGCTGCAATAGTAAACGGGCAGTTTCACAGTCATCAACCTCCTGTGCAGGCTTTTATTTATTTTTTTTTGCTTTAGACCCACATTAAAATTTCACTATGTTCCTACCAGGCACTGAAGCTCCCTCAGGTTCACTACATCGAGGAGGACTCGTCCATCTTTGCTCAGAGCGCCCCCTGGAACCTCCAGAGGTTACTGCAACCTTATGGTGGGACTCCTGAAAATGGAACATACAGGCCACCCAGTGAGTCCGCCTCTGTGTCTGTATCTTAAACACACACACACACACACACACACACACACACACACACACACCTGTAGTAATCATTATCACAAATCCACCTACCCTCTGTCCTCTGCAGATGATGGAGGGATGGCGGCGGTGTATCTGATGGATGGCAGTGTTCAGAGCTCTCACAGAGAGGTTGAAGGACGAGTGCTCATCACGGACTTCAACAACGTCCCTGAAGAGGATGGAGTTAGAGTTCACAGACAGGTTACACACACTCAAAGGAAATAACCTGCATGTTTGCCAGTGCAGCTCAATAACAAATCTTTCACCAGCATGTCAAACCCTCTCTTCTCTACAGCCCAGTCAGTGTGACAGTCACGGCACGCACGTGGCGGGAGTCGTGAGTGGGTCGGACTCTGGTGTTGCTCGAGGCACCACTGTTAACCTGGTCCGTGTGCTTAACTGTCAGGGGAAAGGGACTGTGTCAGGAGCTTTGGCGGGTAGGACTCCTACTGTCTGTTGTACCACACAGAAAATGTGTTATGACCAGTGCTTCCCAGCACTGTCCACTGGTTGTCCTTCATTAAGCACAGCAGCTTTTTGCTTTTGTTTTACAGCATACTGGATCACTTTAGGTCCATTCACAGTAGTTAGCTGGAGATGAAGCTGCTTTTGCATGCAGCCATCTTGTGGAAACATGTTCAAAGGGAAAGGGAGGGCAACAACATCTGCAGCATCAGGGTTTATATATCTATATATTCAAATTAAGTGTATGATTTCTTTGTCTAAACATCTCTCTTCTGTCCTGCCCAGGTGTAGAGTATATCCGAGCAACTTTACTGGCCCGTCCTGTGGGTGCTGTGGTTGTTTTGCTACCTTTCACTGGTGGTTTCAGCCGTTCATTAAATGCAGCCTGTCGGGACATGGTGGCTAACGGAGCTGTGGTCATTGCTGCTGCAGGGAACTACAGAGACGATGCCTGCCTCTACTCACCTGCCTCAGAGCCAGAGGTTACACAGCCCTTACGTTAAAGGGACAGTTTACCCCGGAATCACAAACACATATTTTCCCTCTTACCTGTAGTGCTACTTCTAGATATTTAGATAGTTTTGGTGTGAGTTGCAGAGTATTGGAGATATCGGCTGTAGAGATATCTCCTTTCTTTTGAATATAATGGAACTAGATGGCACTCGGCTTGTGGTGCTCAAGGTGCCAAAAACATACATTTTAAAAACTCAACATCAATGTCTCTTTCCAAAAATCATGACCCAGTTACTCAAGATAATCCACAGACCTTGTTGAGAGCAGTTTCACAGCAGGAACTATTTTCTTTCTACCAAACGACGACCACCAACCGCATCACTGCAGAGAAGGAAGTGTGCATGGACAAGAAGCTCATACTCATGACAGCGCGAGATGTAAACATTAATGGCGTCCTAGATGTATGCTTCCTCGAGTTTTTCAAATGTAGTTTTTGGCACTTTTAGCACCACGAGCCATGTGCCATCTAGCTCCATTATATTAGAGAGAAGGCAGGCATCTCTACGGCCGATATCTCCAAAACAAAAAAGAATTCAGGCTGACAAACAGCACTACAGGTAAGAGAAAAAATATGTAGTTTTGATTTTGGGTGAACTGCCCCTTTACCTTCTTGTGTGTGCAGGTCATCACTGTAGGGGCTGTTAACTCAGCAGACCAGCTCATGTCACAGGGAGCAGGTGGGACCAACTTTGGACGCTGCGTTGATCTGTTTGCACCCGGCGATGACATCATTAGTGCCAGTAGTGACTGCAGCACCTGTTTTACCTCCAGGAGTGGCACGTCACAGGCTGCTGCACATGCTGCTGGTGCGCACACACACACACACACACACACACACACACACACACACACACCTAAAATGAAGACAGAACATGAGTAACTGAAATGATCTGTGTAGCTGTGGTAGAAGTGCTTTACATTTTGGTTTGCGCACCTGTAGGTGTAGCAGCAGTGATCCTGTCGTCCAATCAGAAAGCATCACCGGTGCAGGTCCTGCAGGTGATGCTGCATCATTCCGTCAGCAACACCGTCAACTTCCTCTCTCTGTCTGATACACATCGCCTCGTCACGCCGAACCTGGTAGCAGCCATGCCTCCTGCCAACAGCACAAGTCAGTGATGCACAACACTTAATCTTACACACACACACACACACACACACACACACACACACACACTCAAACTGTGTGTCTGTTTGGGTGCGCAGACAGGGAGCTTCTGTGTCGCTCAGTGTGGTCAGAGAGGTCAGGCGTCACGAGCGCTGACAGGGCCATCAGCCGCTGTCGTCAGGGGGAGGAGATGATGAGCTGCAGCAGCTACACTCCTGACCACGTCCACGTGGGAGAAAGCATCACTGTGAGTTCACACTGATTTCTCCTTTTCACTAAAAAACACTTCAAAGTGAGGTCTTATGTTTAAACCTGTCACTCTGTGTTTACAGGTGAACAGAGGGCGGATGGAGTGTGTTGCCTATAACGCTCCAGGGGGCACAGGTGTGTATGCTGTGGCACGTTGCTGTGTGATAAGTGGTCTGCAGTGCCAGGTCCATGCTAGTCCTGAGCCCGGACGAGATGCTGAGTGTGTCAGCTCACAGCACCACCTGACCGGTAAGTAACAACTATAAGACTACTTTGCTTTCCTGCAGAGAGGTAGATAAGAGGATCGATACCACTTTCATGTCTGTCCATTAAATGTAAACCAGCAGACGTTTAGGGACTGTAAGAAAATTACTGGGGTGGAGAGAGGGGGCAGAACTTTAAGTTTATGTTATGTCCCTCCCCAGGGCACAGTTGTAGAGGGTCATGGGAGGATGCCAATGAAGCAATATTACATCAATTGGCCAAAGGGGGGCGCTATAGCAACTGATTGAAATTGCAAACTTTGAATGGGCATATCTCATGCCCCGTATGTGGTAGAGACATGAAACTTTGCACAGAGATGCCTCTCCTCATGAGGAACACATTTGCCTCAAGAACCCATAACTTCCGCTTATATAGATTTTCCGCCATTTTGAATTTTTTGAAAAACACTTCAAATGGATCTCTTCCTAGGAAGTTTGAGCGATCTGCATGAAACTGGGTGAACATAATCTAGGGAGCAATATCTAAAGTTCCCTCTTGGCAAAAGTTGGAAAACTTCCTAAAACTGTGAAGCATGACAGGAGGGGTGGGAGAGAGAGAGCAAGGAAGACATGCAGCAAAGAACGAAGGCCGGATTCCAACCCCCACCGCTGCAACAAGGCCTAGCCGCACCTTTCCCATGTGAACTACCAGTGCTCCCCACTTTTAAATCAGTACAACATATAAACACTTTAACTATCTGCCTTTCAACATGCTACATCAACTACTAATGTAGTTTTAGCCCACTAACTATCCCACTATTGGCAATGGTACTACTGTACTTTCAATAAAGCAATTGTACTATCAAATTCACAAACACTCTGTCTGAATACATTGCTCTTCTTAATGGGTTCAGTTGACTATTTAATCTGCAATGTCCTATGACCTGTATCCCAAACACACACCATGTGAAACTGTACGTGGGCCACTGTGCACTCAATGGGTATGGACTAGTTAATTAATATGTACAGCAGGTAGTTACATTGAATGAAGAATCCAAAAACGGCAAATTCTTAATGAACTAAAGTCATCATGTTTAACAACAGCAAAACTGTATCCAAACGTGTTTATAAACTCTCACATGACTCTTCTCGTATAATCCAAGTCTCATTTATCCAGGCGTATGCTCAGTGAGAACGGCTCATTTATACACCTTTAAAGTACGAAAACAGATACGTCTGTTTAAAACAAAAATGTCACCACCTTCGTAATTCCATGTGTCCTTTATGATGGCATAGATACAGCCAATAGATGGCACTAGAGAGCACAGTCAAAAGTTTCACACAACGGCGAAGGAGGTCGTAATAATGTACCTTTAAACGGAGGCATTGCTGTAGGCGGCGAAGGTCTGTGTGGCGATTACAAATACAGATGAAATGAATGAGTACAGACAGAAGGCTCCGTCCATCTCCGTATCTAACGTTGAGCAGAAATGACCCTCAATCGATGCTCTCTTCAAAGCCAGACTTAACTTAAACGAACAATAATTTTCCCTCCCTGAACACAGAAGCTGCCGTGACCAGTTTGTTTGTGTTATGATGTGACTTTAGGCAACAGTAGATCTGGAGCTCCCGTGTTCGGCTGTGCACATGCTGTGTTTTTGGTGCCCTTAAATCCATTGTTTTAAATGTGTATGCAGAACAGGCTTGCTCGAATGCCGTTGCGATGTGTTCCTGAGCACCTATTTTTGATGCATGTCATGTGATGGGAAACAGCCAATCACAGCCCACAGATATCTTTCTGCACTCAGGATTTCTGGTAAGCAGGCTACGATACTGTGCTCGCTGTGGTTGCTCAGACATAACCTGTGTCTGCGCTCTTGAACGCTGGCTCAGAGTAGCCACAAGAGTTGCACACAGCACCCGACCTTGCGTTCTCCAGGCGGTTAAAGACACAGCATGTGTGCCGCGCCTACAGCTGCTGTTTTTGTCAATGAAGTCCGTCTTTGAAGAGAGCGTGAATAAGTTTTACTATCAGTTCCCTGTTGGAAAGGGCCATCTGTTTGGGAAGTACTGAGCACACGACTGGAGAAATGAAACCTGGATTATTCTGCACGAGTTGCGTGAGAGTTTGTAAACGGATGTTTTGATTTAGTTTTGCTGCTGTTAAACATGGACCCCAATGAGTTCAATTCATCAAGAATTTTTCTTCAGTTGTGGATTCTTAAGTTCACCTGAGGCATGCAAGAAAAACTAGGTTTTCTCTACAAATCCAACATAACACAGGATGAATAACTGATATACAAACAGTCATTTAGGAGGTGAAGTGTTCCTTTAACCCTTTGAACCCTGACAGCACATTGGCTGGATTTCTTTTAAAAGCACAGGACGAAGGCAGTGAGCAACCAAAGAAGAAATGACCCCAGAAATGATTAAATTATTAATTGCAAGAAATTATTAAAATGAGAAAATTAGCCAAAGGGAAAATTAAAATAAAATAAAAAAATAAATGAAAGAAGGTATAAATAATAAAACATGAATATGACAATATGGGAACCCTCTTTGGAAAACAGAGAAACATTTTTTTTCCTTTAATTGGTCATTTTATTGCGTTTAATTTATTATTGTTAGTGTTGTTGGTATTTTGTTATTTCTAAAATGTCTGACATGTAAGGGAAGTCTTTATTTTGTTGCTGGACAATAATATCTGTGCTTACAATATTCTTCTGAACGAGAACACAGTTGCTCCCCTGCTCTTATAAGGGATTTAAAAATTAAAGTTAAAGATATTGCTGGGAAAAACAAGACAGAAAAACAAGAGAATTAATTGAAAAAGAGTGCTTAAAAATTACAATAATTCTATACCATAATTCTAAATCTCATAATAATAACAAATAGTTTTTCCCTAGCTTTTTCTTTTTTCCTCATTTTTTAAAAATAATTTTCTAAATTTAATTTAATTTTTTTTGCTATTTGTGTGACAACTCTTACCAAGTTTCTCACTGCCAAGATATTTTTTTGGGGTGTTTTTGCCTGTAATTGACAGGACAGCTAAGTGTGAGGGGGGGGGGAGAGAGGGAATGACATGGCGCCTGCTCTATCCACTAAGCCACCGACGCCCCGCCATGTTTTTTTAAAAAAGAAATCGCACCAGTCAGCTCAGAGTTTAAAGGTTTAAATACTTGCAAACGGTGTCTGAAAGCAGCAGAAGAAGTGACGTTGCTCCAGGTTTTAAAGGGTTATAGAGAGACATGAGATTGGCATCAATCCTCTCATCTAATTCTCAGCAACAAAGTACATAAATAATTTCTGAAAACGTCACTCTGCTCCTTTCTAAGTGATATCTGCTGATGAGCTGGAGTCAGTCCAACTGTAGTGTACACAAACAACCTTTCAAGCGAGCGTGAGCTTTTGATGTGGCTGCATTTAGAACACCTTGGTCAATTATGCCAGTTACCATGGCAATCACCCTGAAAGGAAAATGTACTCCCTGCCAACATAAATACCAGCTTTGTGTGCAGTATAAATCGCGGGGTTGTCAACCGTCATAACACCTGAATGGTCTCTTAATTTACATTATTACATTATAAACCTCATTCACTGCCTTCATGATGACTCCAGTGTGGTCAGCGTGAGCTCGTCTGAGAGTCATTGATGGACAAAACCTGAAGACAGCGGAGTACAAGCACTGCACACACAGATGCTATTTTGATACTTCACGTGTACTCTGCTTCTATATTGTGAAGGGCTCATTGGATGAGACCATATCGACCCATCCATGAGCCCCTCACATGATGGAATAATACGTTTGAAAGTTTTGGCCTGTTTGAGCTCATGTAAACACACAGCTCGTGTCTCTCTAGGCTGCACATCTTGGTCCACTGCCGAGATCTCGTCCGACTCTCGTCCACATCACGGTGATCGGAAGCGTTGTGCTGTGAAAGACAGGGTGACATCACACGCCGTGTGCTGCCACGCTCCATCCTTAGAGTGCCGCCTGTTGGAAAACATATCAGGTGTTAAACCTCAGGTGAATATGTGAAACAAATGTCTGTGATGATCACGTCCCAAACTTCCCCTCAGGCCCTCACCTGTTGCTGCCGTTGTGTTGCAGGTGGAGGTGTCCTGTCCCTCCGGCTGGACTCTGACAGACTGTAGCGCCGTCTCTCAGGGCTCGGCTATCTTTGGGCCAGTTGCTAAGGGCAACAGTTGCCGTGTCCACAGTGCCACAGGAGCCGAGGGGGCAGCTGGCATCGCTGTTTGCTGTCGTGTCAGACCACCAGAGCAGCCCGCCACAGCTCACTGATCCACTCACACCACCTCGATGTCAAACACCTTGAAAACAGCTTTGGTTTTTCTCTACCGTCGTCATCTTGTCTTTTCTTCAGTGACTGTGAGCTCCTCTGTGATGCTGTCTGTGTTTCAGTTTTAGGATTAGGTCCAAATATGCTCCAGTGTGGTATTAATGTCTCAAATGTTGCCTCATCTCATGTCGTCTTGTTTGCTATTTTTAAACCATACAGTTTGTAAAATGTAACCAGATATTTTTGTATCTTTTACTAAACAATTATGATAAAAAGTGATTTCACAAACATCATCTGTGACTTTCCTTTTTTGGTTTGTTTTTACAAAATCACAGTTATATCTATCCAACATACTGTCCGCATGCTCTTAACAAACTGAATAAATTAAACTTTATAAGACAGCTTATTACAGTTTTTCAAAGGGACAGTTAACGTCCAAACCAAAAGTATTTGTTTTTCTTCTTACCTGTAGTGCTGTTTATCAACCTAGGTTAATTTGCTGCCAGTTGCTGAGTGGAGGTACTGACACTGACATCAATGTCTCTTTCCAGAAATCATGCCCTGGTTACTCAAGATAATCCACAGACCTTGTTGTGAGATATTTCATGTAGGAACTACTTTCTGTCTCCTGAACTTCACCCTCCAACTGGATCACTTTGCAGAAAGAAGGGTGCGTCGTACTCATGGAGAAAAGGCTCATACTAGGGGCATAACTATAGACAGTGCAGGGGGTGGGGGGGCCATAGTAAGAGTGGGCCCTCCAATAGTGTGTTGGGTGGAGAATGGGACCTTATGATCACCAAATATGCATGTTTTCAAAAGAACTCTAATTATATTTAAAAAAGTGTCATTTGCTATATATGTCCTTTAAAAAGGTAAACCCATCTCCATCTGAAATAGTCAAAAGCATCTATAACAAAATGATATGGTTATAATACAATAAACTATTCAAATTGTTAAATTAATAATTTCTCATTTTCTTTGGTATTTTTTTGTGATATACAGATATGCAATGATGACTGTTGAGTAATATATATGTTAATGTTATCCAAAGTCTCTGATCGTCTTGATAGCCTGCACTATTGGGCTCATCATAACTACCATGCGCCACTGGCCCATACTCATGAGCACAAAATGTAGACATATAATTGTATCCTCCTCAGCTGAGCTGTAACGTCTGCTAGCTAACTGCTCACAAGGTCTGTGGATCTTCTTGAGTAACCGGGTCATGATTTCTAGAAAGAGACAATGATGTTGAGTTGTTCAAATGTATATTTTTGGCACTTTGAACACCACAAGCTGAGTGACATCCATCCATCCATTTTTGTAACCGCTTATCCTGTTGGGGGTCGTGGGGGGGCTGGAGCCTATCCCAGCTGACACTGGGTGAGAGGCAGGGTTCACCCTGGACTGACTGGCTGACACATAGAGACAGACAACCATTCACACTCACATTCACACCTACGGACAACTTAGAGTCACCAATTAACCTGCATGTCTTTGGACTGTGGGAGGAAGCTGGAGAATGAACCAGGAACCATCTTGCTGTGAGGCGACAGTGCTAACCACCACACCACTGTGCCACCCGAGTGCCATCTAGTTCCCATTAAACTGGAGAGAAGGCAGACATCTCTACGGCTGATATCTCCAACACTCTGCAACTCACCAAAACAATCTAGACTGACAAATAGCCCAACAGGTCAGAGGAAACACAGTGAGTGACCTGTCCCTTTAAGACTCAGGGCAGTTATGTGACATGTGTACATTACCTAAGTAGTTCCTAAGTGAAGGCAGATCACAGTTTCAAACTAACAGGCATCCAAATAATCAGCCTTTTTTTAATAGCAGACATAACTACAGCTCTCTGAGTCATGCACAACACCAGGACCCTGAAACTGAAGCAGCTAAATGGAGTTCAGCCTTCATTAGTGTCATTATCTACATCAGTGTTTTTCCCCTGTGACGTGTCAATGTGTGATAAAGCACAGTGAAGAGTTGACACACAGAAGGACAGGCAGCAGCTGAAACACCCATCAGAGCACACACAACTCACCACAGATGTTGTCATGATGGGCAGAGGAGAGTGTTTCCAGCTCTGACTGCAGGTGAGGAGCCAGGCAGCAGCAGCAGCAGCAGCAGCGGTGGCGGCGCTGTGGGTAACCAGCCTGATTAGCAGCTTGATTAATGAGCCAGTTATCTTCTGCTTACTTTGTTTTGCATTTCATCTGGAACAGTAGGTGCACACAGAACAAAACCACTTTGCTTTATGCTTGACTGAAACACATTTGTCTGACCTGAGCAGTGAACTGCTTTTATGTGACAGTGAACGGAGTGAAAAACACCATTTAAACCAAGCACACTCAGAGGACTTAAATCCTGATTGTTACTGATTCAGACGGACTGATTCCTGCATGGAGAGCACCACACTGCCAGCTTAGGTGCACTGATGAGTGGACTGAGGTTTGATTGGCACAGGAAAATCTGACACCATTACTGCTCGAGTGTTGCAGCCCTTCATCAACATTTGTGTCATCAGTGTGAGGAGGACTCTCAGTAAAGAACATCAGCCATGACATGAGGGTGAGGGTGAGGGTGATGTGTCAGTGCACATGATTTTTTAACCAATAGGCCTGCAGGAAAAGCACAGGCATTAAAAATAATATTCATATGAGTGACTTTGAGGACCTTAAAACTGAAGCAGCTAAATGGAACTCAGCCATCAGTAATTCTGTTATTTCCACCTGTGCCCTTCCTGCTGTGACGAGTCAAAATGTCTTCAATGAAAAACATATTTATTGTCTGCAGGATCAAATCAGATGAGCTACTACAGGAATATTTCACCCACCAAATGAATGGTAAATGGACTGCACTTGTATAACGCCTTTCTGGTCCTCTGCCACTCAAAGTGCTTTTACACTAAGTCACATTCACCCATTCAAACACTGGTGGCCGGGGCTACCACACATGGTGCCACCTGCTGCCAAGTAACCATTCACACGCTCTCACACACTGATTGATCAGCCATCAGGAGCAATTTGGGGTTCAGTATCTTGTCTAAGGATACTTTGACATGTGGGCTGGAGGAGCTTGGGATCGAACCACTGATCTTCCAATTAGTGGACCATTTGTATATCAATAACATACCCCACGTTATGCTAAATTCATGCCTCCACAGTGAACAAAGAATCCAAAAACAGAGAGAATTCCCAATGAACTGAAGTCATGGGGGGCTGCAAAACTACACAAAAACGTCTGCTTACAAACTCTCTTACATGGCCTTATTTATCCAGTCATATGCCCAGTACTTCACCGACAGGCCTCTGTCTATGCTCTCTTCAGCTCCAGACTCCATTGATGAAAACGGTAATTTTTTCAGCTTTTTTCTACGGAGTCTGGCTTTGAACACAAAGCATGGATTAAGCTCAGTTCCCCGCTGGCAATGGCGGTCTCTTTGGGAAGTACTGAACATACAACTGGAT
The DNA here is from genome assembly GCF_011397635.1 of Epinephelus fuscoguttatus. Classification (NCBI taxonomy): domain Eukaryota; kingdom Metazoa; phylum Chordata; class Actinopteri; order Perciformes; family Serranidae; genus Epinephelus; species Epinephelus fuscoguttatus. Next base: position 41,621,953 of record NC_064761.1, read on the forward strand.
AAATACGACTTGGATTATATCGCACAAGTTGTGCGAGAGTTTGTAAGCAGATGTTTTGATATAGTTTGCTATTCTTAAAGTCCTCTATGACTTCTGCCTCCGTGATCTCCAGTGGTACTGCTCCATTTTGTGTGGTGTAAGCTCTCAGAAATTTTGCACAAATACAAAGGAAATGAACGCACAGTATGGACAGAAGGCTCTGTCCGTATGGAGCTTTATCCCTATCTTTATTCAAGCGAGTGGTATATCAGTTTGAGAGCATTATTTATTGATTTCACGTTCAGATTTTGTGATATTGTCCCTCAAACCCTGCCCTCGCACTCAAATAGCCTCTGCTTGCACTTAGATCTGCTCAAACTGTGCGCTCAGATACCATGTTGCTCGCACAGATTTCCTGCTCCAGCTTCAGCTCTTCTCCTCTCACTCAAGCTGCTTCTGTGCGCTCGTGGAATTTCTGCTCTCAGATTTCTTGGATTTTTTTTGTGTAACAGCCCTGTCAAAATCCCCCATCCAATAGAACACCAGGTTTATTGTTGACCAATGAAATGATCCCTGCCTCCGTGCAAGTGTGCTCGCTTTAGTTTTAGAGTGACCCGTCCGGGTGGGTTCTCTTTAACCGGGTTCATCCACTCCCACCCTCCAGGGCTTTATTAAATATTCTTCACTTGCTTTCTTTACGACTTTTGGGGACTGTTAATTTACACTCGTGCGGCCATATTTTTTACTGTAAAAGCCACATAGAATATACATAATGATATAAACCTGCCGTTCTATTGGTCGGGGGATTTTGACAGGGTTGTTACACAAAACAATCCAAGCACAAGGCAGAAATCTGAGAGCAGAAATTCCACGAACGCACAGAAGCAGCTTGAGCGTGAGGAGAAGAGCTGAAGGTGGAGCAGGAAATCTGTGCAAGCGACATTGTATCTGAGTGCGAGCACACAGTTTGAGCAGAAACAGAGTAGATCCAAGCGCAAGCAGAGGCTATTTGGGTGCGACGGCAGGGTTTGAGGGACAATATTTAAATCTGAACATGAAATCAGTAAATAATGCTCTCAAATTGATAAACCACTCTCTTGAATAAAGACAGAAAAAAAGCTTCATATGTCCGTCCCTGTAACTAATGTTGAGCGTAAATGACCCTTAATTGATGCTCTATTCAAAGCCAGACATCATTCATACAAACAATTTTCCCTCCCTGAACACAGAAGCTGCCTCGATCAGTTTGTTTGTGTTATTATGTGACTTTAGGCAACAGTAGATCTGCAGCTCCCGTGTTCAGCGCAAATAAGCTGTTGTTTTCCTCAATGAAGCTGACTTTGAAACAAGCATAGTTTAATTTTACTTTCAGTTCAGCTTCCCGTTGGAGAGGGCCGTCTGTTTGGGAAGTGCTGGGCATCCGACTGGATAAACGAGACTGCATGAGTTCTGGTTTTGGATTCTTCGCTCACTGTGGAGGCATACGTGAAAAACAACACAAATTCAGCCGAGCATGGTTTCAGTAACTAATATACAAATGCTTATTTAGGGGGTGAAGTGTTCCTTTAAGAAGATATCCTGCAGAAATCAACATTAAAAGGTAAAAGTGAAGGTGCACCAACACTTTGTCGGGCGACATGTTGACATACATAAAAACAATGTTTACAAAAGGTTGTGCATTCCAGTTTATTTTATATCAAATTTCCCCTTAATCAAACTCTGATGTACAAATTAAAACTGAGTTTTAACATGCATTACAGAATCCTGCCATGGCAGAAGTGACTTTTCAAAATCGAATGACAGTAAAAACCCGTACAGATGCCAATCCCTACCCACGCACTTCCCCATCCCTCCCTGCATCCCAGGATTAAAACTAAAGATTGTTTCGAAGTTGTTGTTTGTTTAGAGTAGTTGTGGTGATGTAGCAGTGAGGCAAACCTAGGAGAGACTCTCGGGCTGAATGAGACTCATGTTGCCATGACCGTGTATCACTTGGCACAGACTGCATGCAGCTCCATCAGATAGCACGTAGCCAGCCACAGAGAGGGGGCATGTTTGTGACAGTGGGCGCTAATGACCAAATTACACAGCAAACAACACGGGGAGGGGGAGGGGGAGGGGGCTGTTTTTCCTTTTTTTTTTTTAATCTCTGTCACACAAAAGACAAACTTCACCACCACTTACTGCCACACATGCAAACGTGCCGCACAGCACGACGTGACATTCACATCTAGTGAGATAGAGAGAGAAATGGGCTGGGTGGAGTGAGGGGGGTGTGTGTGTGTGTGTGGTGTGTGTGTGTGTGTGTGTGTGTGTGTGTGGAGGGGCTTTGAGGACGCAGAGGAGCCTCAGAGGAGTGATCACATGATGACTCCCAACAGAAAACCGTTTTTGCATGATAGGTTCTCACACTGTAAACATTGACCTGTTAAAGCTGAGAGCTAGTCTGCTAAGCTAGTTTAGGCTCATGTCGTCAGAACATCTGAGTGAAAAGTGTGGCGTCCCTAAAACTATCTAGCATAAATCAGTATCTACAAAGTGTCTCTGCCTGAGCGCAGAGTGAAAAGAAGCAGCATTTTTACCATCACCTACACCCTGTCCTGTCACCTACACCCTGTTTTATTCAGGTAAAACTTCCACCCGCCCCCCCACATACACACACAATCAACAACCAACAGTTACATTCCTACAATCCTTTGTCACAACACACAGAGGACATTTTCCCTGTATTATTTTGGGTCTAATGGGGATGAAGAAGCCCTGTTGCACTCCTACAGCGACACTACTTGACCAAAGGAGACACTAGTTTGGTGTCACGGTGAGGACAGGTGGAGTTAACCCACGTGTCAGAGGTGGGGAGGGGAGGAGAGATCGGGAGGTTAAGGCACTTCAAGTCTCCCGATGATTGGGGGCACGGATGATGGATGCACAGGCGTTGTCCTCGTGTCAAACTAGAGCTACATTTGGGTTCAGCTCCTCTGTGTGTGTTTCCAAAGGGAGACAAACGCAAAAAAGGCAAAGCAAAAGAAAAAAAACCTGATAAAGCAGAGGTAACAGTGAGGCGAGGAGGACTTGTTGTTTGCGAGCAAAGTGAATGAGTGACACACACTTGCATGTTTTTCACAAGTTCTATCGTCATGTATGTGTGTGTGTGTGTGTGTGTGTGTAACCTTGGCACCTAAAAATAAAACATGCTCCTGAGCTCCCCCTCAGTCGGCACTGACGGCCCACCGCGACTGATCCGTGCACTTCCAGATCAGCTTTTCTTGCATAAGGCTTGAGTCCCTAAACATCCTCTACATTATTCAATTCATCCAGAGTCAAAGAAAAAGTGGCAAAGAAAATAAAACACAGCGATGAAGAGAATAAAAATCCAGCACACGAGGCTGCCTGACAGCGACAAGAAGTAGAGTCGAGGGCGAGTGCTGACCATGGCACTGCTTGCTTCAGATTGCTGCGGGCCGGGACTTGTCCTGTTTATGGGACAGGGCCTGCCCTGTACTGCGTCCCCGTGGCTACACTGCGGTCACCAGGGCGAAAGTTAAAGTCACAGGCAGAGTGGCTTGCTATCAGGGCTTCCATGTGTCTGCATAAGTGGCACTGAAAATATAAAAGCAAAAGAAGAAGAGGACGCGCTGGCGAGGAGGCTCTAGAGGAACTGACCAGTGCTGCTGTACGTCACAATAGACTGGGCTGGACTATAAAGTGCATACTTAACCCCACCCCTCCCAAGTGCTCGTGTGTGGAGGTGTTCCTGTACAAGTGCACACGTGTGTGTGAGTTCCTCTAGAGCGGCTAACGTGACCTCTCACTATTTGCATGGCTGTGGAGAAGAGCACAGGAGACTTTAAAATATTATCTTACACTGGAAATTACATCTATGGAACAAATCTTTACAATATGAATATGTCTATGTAGATACATTGGCAAATATGAGCAGAAAATTGTTAAAACACAACCCAAACCCATCCTCCACCTTGCTGTCATTCTGAGTGAATGAATGAATAAAAGGATAAACTGAAGTCATCCGTGATTGAGGAAGGTTTTTTTTTTTCCTGTACTTCCCACCGTAATCAACTCTGCTGCCCTTAATGATAATGCATCTCCATCATCGCCTTGGCTGCTCTGAAAGGAAGTAATTTATGATTTATTCATAGCTCCTTCGTTGCCATAGCGACCAAGAGAATAAGTGTTCTGATTGGCTTGTTGTGGAGTCCTAAATGTCCTGACCAATCAGAGGCAAAGTGCAGCCCTTTCAGTCGGCTGCCCGGAGCTGTGCCGCCTCTCCTTCGGAAGAATCCTGCTGGCTGGAGGAGCTAGGGGTCAACATCCTCTAGATCGCTCTTTGAATCGCCGAGCATCATGGGAGACTCCGACCCCTGGGAGAGACACACACAATAGTAATAGCTGTTAACATGAGCACTCTGACATTTGGGGGTTTCAGGAGGAAAAAGAGCAAATGGTGAAACATTTCTGTGCTCAGCAGTGACAGAGGGATTATGACTTCTATACAGCGCACTGATTATCCAGAACAAGTCTGACGGTCTTGTGCTGTGTGGGCATCCTGTCAGGCACAGCAGGAGTCAGAGAAGAATGGAGCAGTTTTTAAATCCACTGCTAATAACAGCCGTGGGAGGTAACAAACTGCCTTCACAGCTTCTGACAGAAGCTGCTGAGATGTTCCATTTTTGCTCCATTCTTCTCTTTTTTGGCTGCGCGAACAGAGCATGAGTCACACAAGACGCCTGCTGCGCTGGGGGGCTACCTGTCGGAGGCTGCGGTCAGCGTTCTCATTCGCCGGGCTGCCGTCAGAGCCGTTGCTGCTGCCAGACTGCTCCTTCTCGTTTAGCAGTGCTGTGGCGTAGGCCAAAGTATCCTGTGGAGTTTTATAAACACACAATGAAACGTAGTGAGTTGAGAGGAGATGAGAAAAATAAACATTAAATACAAGTGACAGTGTGCGTTTGTGTCGAACTAGAGGGGGTCATATCACGCTGATCAACACTTTCTATGTGTGTGTACCTGTGCAGAGATGGTGCGCTGGAAGGTTTTGTTGGTGGATGTCTCATTGGAGACGTTGCTCTGTGGCGTCCAGTAATGCTCTGTCATCTGAGGGAAGAGTGCAGAAACACAATGAGCGAACAGGATCATCACAAAGTATTTCATCACAGTGTTTAAAATGAATTCATCCAGTGCGTTCTGGTGTTTCTACACACGTGTGTTGAAACTTGCCTTTTTCTGCAGCCACTGTACGGCCCAGCTCCAGTGACCTGACAAGTCCTTGAAGTAATCCTTGGCTGGAGAACACCTGGTGGAAAAACAACAGGAGGCTCAGAATTATGTCGAACAATTTGTCTGTCAAAAAAAAAAAAAAAAATCATTGAAGTATCATCATGCACAACAAAGTACATCTAAGGAGAATTATTACTCCTGCACAACTCTTTACTCTGACCCTTAAATGAACTCACTTCTGGGCCAACGTGACCAGGAACTTCACACACTGGTAGCAGCGTCTGCTGTCCACATTGTTGCTCTGGTGCATCAAAGCTGAGAAGAAAAAGCTCTCAGTTAGGTTTTTATACCTTCAATAAATCCATGCAAACAAACTGATGCTGCTGCCAAGAAGCATGGCAGACTACCAACAATGTTGATAAGAGAAATATTACATTGTAGAAGGCTGATTTGCTGCCAGCTGTAGGCATTAGAGCAGAACAACAAAAGCACTGTGACATACCCAGAAGGCCTTTCTCTGACTCAAAAGCGTACTTGAGTCTCTGGGTTTGCAGATGGTCTTCCATTACCTGATGTTAAAGATTTAACTGATGTTAGAAAATCTGATAACAGCAATCAGATGTCATATAGTGACAGATTAAAGGGTGAAGGGTCACAGAGTTAACTGGTGTCACTCACCAGCAGCTCCTGCAGCATCTGAAAAATGTTCTTCAGTTCATGAGGTGGAGCCGTCTCCAGCTGGGCCTGCGAGACACAAAGTATTTAGATCATTTTAAAACAAAGAACACTCATAATCAACTAAAAATCTGTCAGCACTGGTCATTGTCTCTTTGTGGTTTTGTGAAGCTTCTTTTACCTTGAGCAGCTGCAGCACACCCAGAGAGAAGGGCTCGTTACAGTACGCAATGTAGGTCACCATCTCTATCAGGAGGGACAGCGGACCTGACAGCTCACGCATGGCAAACATCACCTGTAAATGAAAAACATCGAAGATGTTCTGAGCTTATTTCATATTTGTATGAGTATCTTAACGACTGTTGGTGTCATTAGTCTGAAAAAGTTTAAAACCCAAGTTGTCGGTTTGTTACCTCTAGAAGGTAGGACTGCCCCTCTGGAGTGAAGAGTGAGGCCAGGATGTCGGTGTGTAGTGGGAGGAGTGGGCTGGAGGACGGGACACAGCTCACACGCAGTTTAAACCCTGCAGGAGCTACACGGGAGAACAGGTGAGAATTAAAAAGGATCAGACTGAGAGCTGGAGTGTACAAAAGCATCAACCCTGTGAACGTCAAGAAGAAGTGTCTCACTCTGCATCCGCTGGGAGTTGAGGTCAGTGTGCAGCGTGATGAGCGCCAGAGTGTTGTGGAGGTGAAGGAACTCCCGAGCCTGAGCTGGACTCCACCGCCGGTTCTGTGGAGACACACAGATGAATATCTGAATAAACTGCACTCAAAATAAACAGCACTACATAATAACAAGCTCATCGTTGGTGCATTCCCAGAACGTGAATGTGCCATTGACCAACACAAACCTGGTCTAAAGTCAACAGTGCAGTATTTTCCTGCTATTTAAAGGGCGCATTATTCTAATAGTAAGCTGCCACTACATATGCAGGTACACAACAGACGTACACTCTGCTAGTTACACACACACAGGGTCGTGCAGATGGGTTGTGGGTGGGTGATATAATACATCATTAATGAGGAAAATATGAATGTGAACATAGCAGAGATCAGAGCAGAGCTGCTCTCCGGCTCCCCATTAAGAGGAACACTGTACATCTTATGCAACAGGAACATTGTAACTTCACTAATTCAGATGCTGAAAGTTTGGTTCTGTTTCTGTTGAGTTTATAACAGGGATCGTGTTAACCGGACAATCTCGGTCACTGACCGTTTTTTTACAACAATGACCAGAAAATCTGAAGGCTGTCGGTCATTTTGATCGGTTGCAATTACCATCCCTGCCCACTTGGCGGCGGAGTGCACAGTACTGCAGAGAAAAAGTCATTCATCTGCTTCATGTAGCGTTGTTGACATCACGCCCTGGACACACCGGACGCGGAGCCGAAGCGCAGCGCCCAGCAGCGGAGGCAGTTTTCAGTCAGCGCCCATGTTAACCTATCTGACTGTCCACACAGGCTGCTGAGCAGAGTGGAGCAGAGCAGAGCGCCCGCGGAGGCAGCGCTTCAGTTCGGCGTCTGGTCTATTTTTCACACGAGCCGCGAGCGCTTCTGTCAAGCTGGATCGAGCGGATCATACCAAACAGGAAGTCGGACACAGAAAAGACGAGAGAATCCGGCCAATTTTCAAAATAAAATAACAACAGCACGCACTGAGGAACGTGAGGAGAAAATACCGTGTTTATAATTTAGAATAACACAACAGTGCATAACCAAACACATTTTTCAATACCATAATCACTTCATAACAATTTTGATTTTGTGTCACCGAGACTACAGGCATAACTACATAACGCCCTGGACACACCAGATGCGTTAGTGACGCGTTAGTGCCGTCCAGTGTGTCCAGGGCGAAGCCTAAGGGCACGGGTGTGTGGATGTCTGTTCATCTTTTCGTTCATGTCCTTATTAATGCACACTTTATAACTTGCTTGTTGGATTTATTAAAAACGAACGAATGAAAACTAAATGTCTTTGAATATCTTTGTTAACGAAAATTAAAATGACCAGTAAAAATAGATTATGACCGGATTTTTATGGCCCTGTTGGTCAAAATGACCGGCGACGAAAAAGTCTAGTGCAACATCTAGTGGTTTACATCTACAGTTTTTTAGTTTTGCTGCTTAAATGTCGCAAGATATTTGCTGCCGTGACATTACTGCCCTTGCTGTATTGATCTCTCTGCAACAACTCTCTGTACGTGTACGTCTGGTCTGTTCAAAACTTTTCAGACTTATTTTGTGGCTGAATATAATTTGTATCTTTTTAAAATATGACTGAGGATAGTGACAGTGAGATACTGGCTGCAGCTGCACATGTAGTAGTGATGAAACGGCGAAAAACATAGAAGGAGCATCAGATGGACTGTGTTCAAAATGAATGCGCCACAATAATATTAAAAACCAGCGACAATTAATCAGTCATATATAATGTGTGTGGGTGGGGCATAAGCACATACAGTGAGCAGCAGCAGCGACCCACCGTCTGACACCGGCACACTGTGAGGACGGAAACAGCGCTCGGTGGGGATAGAGCACCTGCTGCAGCAAGCAAACACGCCGTCTGTGGTTATTCTGACTTTGGTACAAGCCGACTTGCTGTAGAAACAGGTAATGAGCTTTATGTTCTAAAACCAGACGTCGTTGATTTGGCCAATGGAGTTGCAGGTGACACCATCAGCCGGTTTGAGTCGAGCTCAGATGGTCACTTCACACTGCTGCAACTTTTCTCTGCAACATTCTAAAATGGTTTTCTCTCGTTGCGAATTGTTGGTCCAAACTGGACTTAAAACTCACCTTTGATTCATTAAGGGAGTAAAAGCAACCCTCTTGTTGCTTGTGCTTTATTATTATGCGCCAAAGAAGTGGCTGGATACACACTGAATATGTTTGCGCCAGACCATGCACTATAGACCATTAAATACGGCCCACAATGAGTGCAGTCTTGAGGTTAAAAAAATCCTGAGCGAAAATGTAGTTGTACCTGGTTGTTTTGCCTGTTGGGTCCCAACAGGAAGATGAGCATCCGGCGATAAGCTGAGTGTTTCAACAACAGCTGACAGGGACTGCCCCCCTGAGAGACAGCACAGAAATCAAAACACATTGTCATTTAAATCAGTGTTTGCACCTTGAACACTAAAGTCTATTTATGTCCTGATGGGCTATTACCCTCTGAGCGAAGTTACTGAAGAGGCCGAAGTACTGCCCACAGTTTTTCACATTCTCAGGAACGTCTTTGTCCAGTAAGGAGAGCAGGGTGTCCGTCAGGTTGTCCAGTCCGGGGTCTCCAAAGTGAAGCGCACTCTCCAGAGTCTTTTCAAGGATGGATGCGACCACCACCCTCACCTCCCTCACACTGCACTCCAACAGACAAACCCTGAGGAGCAGATGTATGATAATGGATATCAGTATTGTGAACGGCGAGCAGAGTGAATTGAACCTGTGATGTAGGAACAAAAACATATGATTATGATGTAGAAACATCTTCAGGGCCTTTAGAGATGGAATGTGGCTGAAAAACAGGGAGAGGTGTTTACATTTGAGTGGGGAAAAAACATTTGTGCGGGCGGCTTTAGCCTTGAGACACACAGCTGAGTGTGACACTGTCTTTCCTTTTTGTGTGAAGGGGCGTGTGTGTGTGTGTGTAAAGGGGGGCCGGGGTGTACTGTTGTCCAGTGTGTGATAACCAATCATGTCTGAGGGCCATATGATCACCCCATGCCTGAACACAGAGCAGTTAAGACAAGACCTCTTCTGAAAACACACACTTTGAGAAACTATCCTCTGACTGTGGAATGTAAACATTTAGTTTGCATTTCACAGTGACGGTGACCTGCTCCTTCAGCCAATCAGCATCCAGGCAGTGAGCAACACACACACACACACACACACACACACACACACACACACACACACACACACACACACACACACACAGGTGCTTTTAATACAAATAAAAGCTTGTTCAAAGTTACTCCAGAGGCTCAGATAGTGTGTGTGTATGATTAAAACATACTATAGAGATCCAAGGACTCTACTCAAGTGTGTGTACTTCAAAGAGAGTGAGTGAAGCTTTCGAGGCTGCAGCAGCGTTATCTGAGTGGAATTATCTGACCGAGGTCAGAGAGTTCAGTGTGCATTGATTAGAATGGGGGAGCTGCCAAGTCTGTGGTATCGCATATCACTAGGACAGCTACAAAAATGCTGCAGTGATTAAACCCAGACTGAGGCCCTGCAAAGAAATAAAAACACCCCAACAAACATACAGTAGGTCTAAGCTCTGTGTTTCAGGAGCTGCATGAAGATGAAGTGAGTGTGCTCTGTTGTTTTGGCTCCAGAGCTCAAATACAGCCACTAATACTACTAATTTTCACTTTCTGGAGCAGGTGGACAGAAAACTAGCCTTTGTTTCTCTTTTTAACCCCCCAATCTATTTACTTATTGCCAAAAATAATGTTAAATATCTGTTCTAGAGTTTCCCCTTCATTCTGAAGCATCCTAACGCTGTGAGTTCATGCATGAGGCAACTGTCTGTGGTTAGTTCTCTTCTGTGATAACAACAGGACAGTCAAGTGTCTGCTAGCCAAACTGCTGAAGAACATGTCAGATGAACATGTGAAGTTAATTTAACGTTGTTAACGTCGCCTGGATAAAAACAGGCTCTGTAGTAAAAGACTAGGCAGCATGCTGATGGATTCAATGTTGTGATGAGAATATATTCAGTTAAAACAGGTCGATGCTCTCTGTACCCTGGTTAACAGATGAACCAGCTTTAAAGGGGACCTACTACACTTTTCCAAAGTTTGTCCTGTTATGTTACAGTGAAGGATGTTTACTGTCCATGGCCAAAGTTTTAAATAATGGGATAAACATATGTAGAAGTAATCCCTGTGACCAAGCCTCCAAATACTCCAGCTTTGCTACATTTTTTCCTACTCTGGCAACAAGCTGACGTCACAGTGTGATGGATTTCTATATATGTGGTCATCTGCTCCAAGCACACCACTTTAAGTGTTTAGCCTACACTGCTACGTGAAGCTACATTTAAACGTCAGGTAAACATGTAACTTTGGTTGCTGCTGTTCTTTATGACAGTCATTCCCCAGCTGCAATGACGGTGCACAGAAACAGAAGCTCTTTTTAGACAGGAATTGTGCAAATCTGCAGGAAAGCCCAATCAGTCTTTTTTCAGCATTGGCAGTATACAAAGAAAATCGGGGAGTGCAGCAAAATGCCGCCTACCTACTTTTGTTTATACAGAATGCGCCTTATTCGGGGCAATGGGGGGCGTGAGCAAGTAACAAAACGTGTAGCTCTGTGTGTGATGTAAACAGTGACGTGGGAGGGAAGCCACGGCTGGTCAGTCCTTCGGCGATTCTTTCATAAGTTGGCCCGTTTTTCACCGTCCCCGTCATCTGACGGTTAATGGCCTCTTCGTTTGCGAGGACAAGGAGGGCGCGCAATTCCTTGTCTCCCCAGTTGCTCATCTTTACAGTGTCTGTCAGGTTTGTGTTTCCCTCTTGCTACTAGCTGCTCGCTAATTCCTGCTATCAGCTGTTTCCTGTTTATCCACCGCCAGTGGTCGCACGTGCGGTGTCATCAACAGCTCCTCCCACAAGTCATCAACAGCCCCTCCCGTTGCAGAAGGCCGCCTCGGTCTGTTTAAACTAAAAGGTTTCGCCAATATGTCTACCCTACGAGGCGGAAAATTGGGCACCTCAGATCAACTCGCCAATCCGGCTCTGTGTGTCTAAACGCTCGCAGCTTCCCGGCAAAACGGCCCAACATTCACAGTAAATCTGGCAGTGTAAAAGGGGCTATAGAAACAGAAGACCCAGAAACGTTGACCAATCAGAGCAAACTGGACTTTTTCGGGAGGGAGGCTTAGGAGACCGTGTTTGAGACAGAGGGTGAACACAGGTGTACCAGCACAGACAGCATGAGGATTTTCTGAACATTAAAGCACATAAACATGTTCCAGTAGGAACCTCAAATGAACCTGGAAATGAACCCAACAGGCACAATAGTATTTACTTTTGAAGTGCTGTTTGGTGGATCTAATTCATCCCGATGTAAAAAGTGACTCATTTGGATTTTGATAAGTAAATGTTAAACATTTGGACATGTAACCCGATGGATACATATCTAAAGAAACTTTTAAATGTTGAAGTTGACAACTGAATTTGGTGTGGGCAGTTGTGTTAGCAACCCCGGCCCATCCACCAGGACAAAGCCGTCAAGCATACCTTGGTGTGTTACTGGATTTTCTCTTACTGCGCTGAAAAAACAAAATGTCCTTGCAGTATGGCGGTTAACTACAGGACTACCCCCGTATTACTCATGATGTGTAAAGAATCAGACATTTATTTTATCAGTTCAAGAATAAAAATAAGCTCAAGCCCATGGTAGACATCATATGACTGCAGTATTATAGTCATGCTCACAGCCCTCTATGTACCGTGTCTGTGGGTTAAGCAGCTGGCCAACCCGCACTGACCTGGTGATCTCTCGTCCCTCCGGTCCAACCAGATACTGCACCATCCACTGGCACGCTTCACGACTCTTCGACAGCAACACCTCCACTGTCGCCATCCACTCCTCTGTGTCCACCCTGCAGGAGACACAGATGTAATACAGGTATTAAACTGCTGCTTATGTGGGGTGCTCATTATCAGCAGGAGTGTATCTGTGTGCATACCGGAGTTTCTTTTTGGTGTGCAGGTAGGTGTGGAAGAGAAAGTGAACAGCCAGCTGAAGACTCTCTTTGGCCATGGGCTGGTAGTCTGGATGCTTCAGCTTTGTCTGTAACACACACACACAAACACATCCACACACACATGAAAGCCACTATTTGCTGCACCTTTATGTTTCTGTGGTAAATAATTGTGCACTGTAACAAACAGCATATTCAATTTCAATTTTCAGTTTCCCTGGTAGTCCCACGGTGCTGCTTTAATTAATTACACATCCACCACTTACAATGATTAAATGATCAACATGCACTTATATTATCAAAGTGAGATGGAAAAAACAGGCATTTATGGGCAGGAAAAAGCCCACTGGAAACATTACATACATAGTATGAGGAAGAACAAAGTAATTAAATATAATAAACTAAACAGAGGAGGATAAAAAAGTTATTTTGAGTTGAGCTACAGTGTGATGATGGTTTGTGTGAAAAGATTTATGAGTTGCTTGTACTTCAAAAAGCACTGTGCAAAAAGTAAAAAGTAAAAGGTAGAATAAATAAGATGCAAATGTGGAAGAAAATGTTTACTCCCCGCGAACTGAGAAAAATATTCAAGAGTACTGGTTACTACATTTACTGTGCAGATGTAGCTCTACTTTGTACGTATACACAATCAGGAACTCAAAGACAAACAGCAGAGGCACGTACTGCATTGACGGAGGCCAGAGAGAGGGTGAAGTTGAAGTAGTCGCTGTTGTAGACGTCTCTGTTCCTCATGAACTTGAGATTCTCGTCTCGCACCATCTATACAAAACAAAATGGGGAAATCAGATGAGCCTGGACGTTGCAGCTTATAACAAATGGGACAAATGTTGACCTCAATGTCACTTTCTGATGCCACTTTACCTGATAGATGCTGGCGGGCATCTTCTCTACAAACAGGCCCTTCTTCTCTCCCTTGCGGACCAGGCGGGTGAGGAGGGTGAGGCGGTCGTTGTTGGCTCTAGGGGGGCGAGGAGAGGACTGTGGCGAAACATCAGGAGAGGACGGGGCAGACCTGGAGAACACAGAGCCACAGGCAAGATGATAAGAGGGTGTGAACTCTTGATGTTTTCTGGTGATGTTTCTAAATGCTGATTGTGACAGTGTGGGGGAATTATTCAGGACTCTATTGGAGGGTAATTTCCTGTATCTTGGGGTCATTTCCTTTTATCTGGTCTGTGGAAGTTTCTTGTTTTGGTGAATCTGTTTTATGTGGAGCAATATCTTTTACGAGCGCAGCTGTTTGTTGTGAGGTCAGAGCTTCAGTATGGTAGAAAAGTCTGTGTGTTCTGAGGGTTGGCAGAGAACACTTGGCTCTTCTCTCCATGCTGCATGTACTAAAGAGACTTGATTCCTCATATAAACTACAAAAGGTGGACTGAGTAGAGGGCAGATCTTCGCCAGGCGGCATCTGGAGCTGACTGCAGCCACTCAAGACAATGCATGTGGCACAGCTGTGCCCGGTGGAGCCGTTCCTACTGGCTCCCTCACAGTCAATGTGGCAGTGAAGATAATTTCTTTCTCATCCCAAATCGTGCTTTACTAAGTGGAACATAACACTTCAGGTACAGGATTAACCTGCAGATGCTCCAGTTTAAATTGAGACCAAACTTCTTGTTTTCAGCTGAGACGATTTATAGAAATGCTGTGTTTGCTTTATGTTTTTGTTACGCGATTTTGTTGAGGACTTGTGCCCCCTACAGGCCGGGGAGACGAGTGAGGAATCACTGCAACCACAGGAGGTCCTTTGGGTGTACAGACATAAATGTGCACACAAAATATTACACTCATTGGTCCAGTAGTTTGCAAGACTAGCTGTGGATACACAGATAGACACACTCACACTCACAGCTACATACAAGATCCCCTCCAGGCTTACATCTGGCAAAGATATTAAATAACTGTAAATGTAAATGTGTGTTTGAAGGCTGCAGTGTTTCATAAAATGTTCTGCCTTCTATCCCAACGTATTAAACCGTCTCCACACGACATCAGGCAGGAGCTATCAGTTGCAGATAGATGACCCACAGCGCTATTATCCTGCTGACTGCTGCACACTGCTGATACATTATAAATGACGTGATGAGAATGTTTATGAGGTGAGTGTAGTGCATAACGGGAGGTTCACTCACAGTGTAAGGTCCTCAGCCTCCTGCCTCATGATGCTGACTCGGCTCTTCTTGGGCAGGACGGGCGAGTTCTGGTCACTGATCTTCTGATAGAACAACATGTAGGCGTTCCAGTACCTCCTCCGCACGTCGGGGTACGGGTTGGCTGCACACACACAAATCAAAGTTGAAGTGTGTGTATGAGAAAACAACATGTGCAGTGGTTGAGTTTCACTTATTTTTAATGTTCCCCTTAACTCAAAGATGTTTGACCTTCACTGTGCAGAGTTTAAAAATAAGAGGCTGTTTTCTCATTCATCTTCTCAAGGAGGAAAGTTTCTCTGTGCAGACTTTAATCTCAGTTTAACACATGTACCTGCGAGATGATTTTGTGACATCACAACAAGTGTGTAATTTTTTACTGGGTAACTGAACTTCTAATGAAAAAAACGTAGACACAAATAACTGTTCAAAGCATTGTATCATTATGTCTTAAAACATGTCGAAATTGGATCTTTATTTTAAGCGCTCAAATGCACCTTGCTTCATAGACGTCAGGTTATCTACATGTCACTTACATTGGTCGTAAACTTTGGGACGGTACTCTCCACCAAAGCACTCGTACTCCAAAGTCTCATCGTTCATATCAAACTCCTCCACCATGTTGTCGTTAAACTTGTACCAACGTCCACGAGCGCTGCCACTGAGAGATAAGGACGAACAAAGATGGAGGAAGGGCAGAGGGGCACAAAGAAAATGTCAGATTAAATTCAGAGCGTCAACAATGTTTGACTCAAGAACTGGGAACTCACACTGAATAATAAATAAACAATGTTGTTATTTGTTGCAGACGGGGTAAAAACAGGGTTGTTTCTCCCACCAGATTTACATTTCTACTTGACAGAATAGTTTACAGGGACACACTGGACTACAGCATACAGCACACCTGGTGAACATGCCTGCCTGTCTCGCTTAAACTAAACTCAGCTGAGAGGAGATTTAAATCAGATCTCAAGATATGGTTTTAAAATCATTTTTAGTTACATGAATACCACATGTTTTACTCTCTATGGTTTTTTTTAAGTTTAATGTCATTCTTGCTTGACACTTTCATATTTAAGCTGCCATCTTATGCTGCAACAGAGGAACACAATAAAGACATCTATCCATCTATCTACCTACCTACCTACCTACCTACCCACCCATCTACCTACCTACTTACCTATCCATCTACCTACCTACTTACCCACCCATCTACCTACCTACTTACCCACCCATCTACCTACCTACCTACCTACCTACCTACCTATCCATCTACCTACCTACTTACCTATCCATCTACCTACCTACCTATCCATCTACCTACCTACTTACCTATCCATCTATCCATCTACCTACCTATCCATCCATCCATCCATCCATCCATCCATCCATCCACCTACCTACCTACCTACCTACCTATTCATCTATCCATCTACCTACCTACCTACCAATCTACCTACCTATCCATCTACCTACCTACCTACCTACCTACCTACCTACCTATCCATCTACCTACCTACCTACCTACCTACCTACCTACCTACCTACCTACCTATCCATCTACCTACCTACCTACCTACCTACCTACCTATCCATCTACCTACCTACCTACCTACCTACCTATGAGGCTGAGGTGTCCACCTCTACACAGAGCTGTGGCGATTAAGTGATTAGTTTTCAACTATTAAATTAATCACCTACTAATATGATAATCGATTAATCAGTTGGAGTAATTTTTTTAAAAGAAAATAAGTCAAAATTTTCTGATTCCAGCTTCTTAAATGTGATTATTATCTGGACAAAAAAGACATTTAACAATGGGGCTGCAACGATTAGTCGACTAATCGGTGACTAATCAACTATTAAAATAATCAGTGACTGTTTTAGTAGTCGACTAATCGGTTTGAGTCATTTTTCATAGAAAAGTACTATAAAAGTACCCCTGAATACTCTCACTGCAGCTTCTTATGTTCAAATATTGGCAGCTTTACACACTCTCCTGTGACGGTGAACTAAAACCCTTTGGCGTGAGTACGACACAAGACATTAGATGACATCATTTTGGGGTTTGGGCGAGACAGACAGACATTTTTCAACATTTTAACACTTTTTTCGATAAAATGATTAGTCGACCAATCCAAGAAATAATTGACAGATTAGTCGACAAAGAAAATAATCGTTAGTTGCAGCCCTGTTTGACAACGCTTTGGGAAACACTGATATTTTTTACAATTTTATAGACCCAAAAAAAAAAAACCTGATTAATTGAGAAAATAATTAACAGATTAATCAATAATGAAAATACTCATTAGTTGCAGCCCTGCATTTCTGGAAAGAGATCACCATCCTGAGAACAAACTTTATGGTCGTCTTAAGCGAGGATAGGAACAAACGAGTGAGCAGGCAAAGGGTGCCAAATATTAGCTCCTGTGGTCTCTTTATGTTCCACTTCTCCAGTGAGCAATCCTGCCTTCCAGAGCCAGACATCTGGAGATGCTTACAAACTAAACCAGGACAGCCCACACAAAGTCTGATGCTGCATACATGTGCCCCAAGGAGGTCCTGGAAAACTAAAGCAACAGATTACCGTGTTCCACTAATCACTGGTTATGTGATTCTTATGTAAAGAGGGAAAAAGAGCTGGAAAATACAGTCGGGGAACTTTGCAGCATGTAGCTCTGACAAGCAAATGAAAACAAAAATGCTTCTAAATTTCAGAGAATATTAAACCCTTTAAATGAGGGAGGGGTGGAGGAGCTCATGACGACAGTGCCTCTTACCGTCTATCTTTAATGAAGGAGTAGTAGTGACCGGCATGTGCCTGACCACTGTGGACGACGACTCCCACCAGTTCATAGTTCTCTGAGATGGTAACTTTCTTCCTGGGTGACCCTCCTGAGGTCCCGTCGCCTCGGCTCTCACTGCCCTCTACGCTGCAGTCTTGACGAGCCATTCCAGAGACGGTGTAAGGCTCCATGTTCAACACCCAGGGGAACTGTGCACCAGCAAGACAGAATTCATATAGATCATATTCATGGGATTTGGGTGTTCTAACGAAACCAAACTGTGTATCCTAGTGACGGGTGATGCTTCATACCCTGATCTGTTCATCATATTTGATGGAGCGTCCGCTTTCCCAGTCGAAGCCGAAGCGCATGAGGTGAATACACAGAACGCTGGGCAGGGATTTGATGCATGTCCTCTTCACAGTGGTTCTCTGTGCAGATGAACAAAGTGTGAGCACCCATGATGTCGGTGTTGTAGAATAAAAGCATGCAGAGCACTATACACACCTTCTCCTTGCATTTCTCACAGTAGTAGGCGTTGCTGCCCTCCAGCACCTCTCCTCTGACAAACTGGTCCAATGAGATCTCTAAGCTTTGACATGATGTCACTCCAAGGTTCAGAGCCATGAATGTTTCTTCACGCTCGTACCTGTAATATGAAAAGTCACACATCAGCTGTGGTGTGTCAAAATGAAACAGAAGTGTTGCAGTTTGAAGAAAAAAAAAAAAACTTGCTTACCGGTGAGGACAGTCTTTACAAATCTTCTGGTCGGAGAAAATTCCCTGAAACGTGTTTTTGAAGATTTGTTCTCGACCCATTTTCTGTTGAAGAGCAGTCTCATCGTTAATAATGTTATAATAACTGACTAGATATTATAAGCACTTCATGCTTTTATAAAAATGTGTGTGGTGCATGTGAGGTTTACTTTGAGATGTTCATCAAGCTGATCCACCAGGCTGGTGAAGAACTCATAGGCATCCTGCTGCTCTCTGACATACAACTCCTTGTTCCACATCTTGAAGATCTGCAACAGACATTAAATATTTTCACGTGGATAAAAGTGGATGTTTTTGTGATTAGTATACATGATATCTGATTGATTATATTGGTGAGAGTGAAAAAAATACGAATGTTATAGCTGAGAAAGTGTGTGAATGTGTTGTGTAGACCAGTGGTTCCCAACTGGTGCAGCCACGGGGTCCAAATTTCTCCTTAGTCATTAGTTGGAGGTCCCACAGTTTAAAACACGAGTGTCATACTTGTGTTCAGCCATGTTGTTGAGTTAGTTTTCTGTCTCAGTCAAGTAGCTCTCGGTTAGTCTCACTCTACAGGAGGAAACAGCACTTCAAACATTTTCTGTACTTACTTAGTTTCCTCAAACTCACATATATCTTATTAAAAACGATGAATAATTTCTTTGTTCACAGTGTTCTTACTTTGAATCTAAAAAGTTAAAGTACTTTCATTGTCGTTACTTCTCCTTATCTGAGATATGTAATCCTCCTACCAGTGGGACATTGCTGGAACACCTCTGATGGGAGGCGCCCAGGAGGATCCTGATCAGATGCCCGAACCACCTCAACTGACCCCTTTCTACACGAAGGAGCAGCGGCTCTACTCCGAGCTCCCTCTGGATGTCCAAGCTCCTCACCCTATCTTTAAGGCTGAGCCCAGACACCCTACAGAGGAAACTGATTTTGGCTGCTTGTGTCTGTGATCTCATTCTTTCGATCACTACCCAGAGCTCATGACCATAGGTGAGGGTTGGGATGTAGATGGACCAGTAAATTAAAAGCTTTGCCTTCCAGCTCAGCTCCCTCGTCATCATGATGGTCTGGCGCAGCGCCCGCATCACTGCAGAACCCGCACCAAACCGCTGACCCATTTTATGCTCCATTCTACCCTCACTCATGAACAAGACCCCCAGGTACTTGAACTCCCTCACTTGAGGCAGTAACTCTCTCCCAACCAGAGAGATTATAGCCCCTTTTACACTGCCAGATTTTCTGTGAATGTTGGGCTGTTTTGCCGGCAAGCTGCGAGCATTTAGACACACAGAGCCGGATTGGCGAGTTGATCCGAGGTGCCCAATTTTCCGCCTCGTACGGTGGACATATTGGCAGAACCTTTTTGGTTTAAAAAGAACGAAGGGCTGTTGAATACTTGTGGGAGGAGCTGTTGATGATGCCGCACGTGCGACCCACTGGCAGTAGATAAACAGGAAACAGTTGATAGCAGGAATGAGTGAGCAGCTAGTAGCAAGAGGGAAACACAAACCTGACAGACACTGTAAAGATGAGCAACTGGGGAGACAAGGAATTGAGCGCCCTCCTTGTCCTCGCAAACGAAGAGGCCATTAACCGTCAGATGACGGGGACGGTGAGGAACGGGCCGACTTACGAGAGAATCGCCGAAAGACTGACCAGCCGCGGGTTCCCTCCCACGTCACTGTTTATGTCACACGCTGAGCTACACGTTTTGTTACTTGCTCACGCCCCCCATTGCCCCGAGGCAGGCAAAAGAAGGTAGGCGGCATTTTGCTGAACTCCCCGATTTTGTTTTTATACTGCCAATGCTGAAAAAAGACTGATTGGGCTGTCCTGCAAATTTGCACAATTCCTATCTAAAAAGGGCTTATGATATGTTATCCTTGTCACACAGGTGACGAGGTATGGCCATAATGAGATATGGATTATCACTGCTTTTTGGTTCACTTCCTACATTTGGGTCCTATTGCGTTCTCACCCAAAGTGAACCAAACTCTAGTACACTTGGAGGCAAAGAGAACGTGAGACCCACCAGAGTACAAATAATTCACAACACCCCAAACCAACTGGATGAAATGCTCCATGGTTTGATTAAAAAGGAGCAGCTCAAGTGTGACAGCACCCCTTAGTGTGGCAGTTCAGCATCCAGACAGCCTGGGGAAAGGAGCTATTTTTGAGTCTGGTGGTGTTGGACTGGATGCTGCGCAGCCTTCTGCCAGAAGGTAGGGAGTCCAACAGTCTTGTTCATCATGAAGTTAAAAGGTTGAGTACAGTCAGAGCACAATAAAGTCTGTGTTACCTTCCAGAAGTTCTCGGGTATGTAGTACTGCAGCTTGCTCTCCATCAGGTGGCCAAACAAAGACTGGACCTGGTAGAAGACGCTCTCTTCTGGCTGATCTGTGTCGTCCTCGATGGACAGGAAAGCCTTCAAACAAACACACAGACTCACTGATACTGGGTTCACTGTGTGAACAGTGGCAGCACAAAGAGCAGATGCCCTCTGGTGAATACAGGAGTTAGACAGCACATGGAAAACACGTTTACCTCTGGCAGGCCTGGCTGCATGTAGAGCTGCTGAAACACAGCATTCATGTAACACGTGGCTCCGCCGTTCTTCAACCCAACGAAACCTGAGACTGACCGGCTCTCTACAGGGGGCAGATACTGAAAAAGAAAGAGAGTTTGATTCACAGTTAAACTATTATCAAACCATATCTAACAACAAATATTATTATGAGAAATATTATTTCAATCTGTGTCTTACATCAAACTCCTTGCAGAGGGAAGGATCAGACTGGTGGTGCATGGACATGAGCTCTCTTGTGATGAGGCGGAGGTTTGGGAGAGAGCTGTCTGCCAGCATCACCAGCACCTCGTAGGCTGCCAGCCTGCTGCTGGCTGTGCTGCACCTGAACAGATCGTGACAAAGGATTAACGTCAAGGTTCAGAATGTCTTTTTAAATGATTTCACAGGACAAAAATAAAATGTAACTAATCATGTACAGGATTCACATGTCATACTTGGGGTGGAAGTCATGACTGGGCGCCGGGGAGGGCGTGGGGTTTGAACTGTTGATGATGATGCGTGAGGCTCGAAACAAGAAGTCATCCAACAACTGCTGGATCAAAGACGGACCTGGAGAAAAGAGTTCTCACATTACATGTTACAGTTCTCCACTTCATAACCCTCCAACATGTGTTTAATGAGCGCAGATGTGGATGTGTGTGTCCTTGTGTGTGCGCTCACCGAGATGCTCCTTCTCATTGCCACAGAGTGAGAGCAAGGTCTTGATGAGTCGGAGGTGTCCTGCCAAGAGGATGTTGTCCGCCTCGCTGGTCTCCATCTCAGAGCTCCAACTAGGCTCAAAGTTGTCAAGCCACGAGATCTCGTCCTCCAGCATGGTGGCCGCACTCACTTTTAACACTTCCATCTCTGACGCTGGAGGAGGTAGAGAGAAGGGAGAGAATACAATGTGATAGAAAGAAAGAGTTTTGATGACACCCTGACCTTTAAGGGCTAAAACAGGAGGCAACAACCTCTTAATTTAATCAATTCTTACATCTGGGACAAGACTTCATGTCTAGGTATTGATAAAAGAGGCTAAAAAGGGAAGTGATCAGCTTACTAGTGAGGTCATCCAGAAGCTGACATCTTAAGTCAAAGTACTCCGTGCATTGGGACAGTAACCTGAGAAGAAAAGCAACGTCAACACAAGACCTCCTCCAAAGTCTTCAGTGTGTATATCTTGAGTGTTTCTTGCTTAAGTACCTCTGGTTGACGCCTCTCATGATAGATGTCGGGCTCCATAATGGCAGCTGAGCAGTGAGAATGACCGAGAGGAGAAACAAGTTGGGTTTCTGGACATCAGCAAAGGCTGAAGTGTCAGACTGGCTCAGAGTGTAGAGCTGATCACAAGCTACACGGCGGATCTGATGGAAAAAAAGACAGAGACCGCACTTGTAAACACACACTGCATTGTTAGGGATATATTTCTTGTGTGTGCAGTCTATTAAACAAAAAGAGGGTGTTGTTTACCTCTCCGCTGGGAGATCCCAGCAGAATATCAATGATGAAATCATTGACGGAGGGAAGGTTGTAAAAAGAAGCTGGAGAGAGAAACCAACCACAGGATTTAGTTTCACTGTAGAAGTCTGACAAAAACAGCAACCTTCACACTAAAGGTAATGTACAAACTACTATAACACTGTAGTGTGTCTTACACAGCTGTTGACAGCGTAACTGCAGACAGGTGACCAGCAGTGACAGAGCCTCGCGGGCAATGATGGCATCTTTGATGGAGACACTCTGCTGTCTGACACATATCCCTGCATGCAACGCTGTGGGCGTGGTCTCGCCCTCACTGCTGGAGCTGCAGTTACTTCCTGCAAACAAACACAAGACCTATGCTTTACTTTCCTTTCTTTAGCTTTTGACTGTAGCACCGGAAATGCTTCGACCATGAGCTGTTGGCAACAATCATTACAAAATGCATATCAGGAATGAAGTTGTGCAGGATGATGACCACACCTACTGACTGTGACACCACAACAAGCTTTCTGCTTATGTTTAAAGCACCCTTTTGAGATCAAGAACAGTAAAAGAACAATAGAAATTAAATTGTGTTTTCTGTGTCACCTGTACTGCTGACTCTGGTGCGGACTCCCTGTGGCAGAAGGCTGCTATGGGTCTCTCTGATTGGCTGCGGGCTGCCAACCAGATCTAATCGGCCTGCTGCAGCTGCCCACGTCAGACGCATGAAACAGGCCACGGTGGAGGTGAAGTCACCCACCTCCATGGTCTAGAAAAGAGACAGAGCGAACAAATATTTAAGATCAATCTGGGTCATGAATCAAAGGTGGATTTGTCATCGAAACTGCTCAATACTGAAACTGAAAGTGTACTTTACCTGAATAGCTACACGAGCAGCCGGTATGATCTCCTCCACTCTAATGGAGGAGCGCTCAGAGAGAGACATCTGTCTGTAGGAGGACTTCTCTGGGGTTCCGCAAAGAGACAGCTGTCGCCCGGTCCGTCCAGCGTTACGAAACGGACGAGATGACAGTGCATCGCCATCCCTGATTACATCATCGTCCAGTGCTGCAGGCATACTTTGGCCAACAAGAAGAAACCTGCAAACACAGCCGGTTGAGTATGAAGTCTAACTCTGTATGTGTCACAGATTATCACCCCTTGTGTGTGTGTTTGGGAGACAATATGCACCTGGCCAACTGAAGGCAGATTGAGTAAACTCCTTGTCTGGTCTCATAGTCCACCTCTGATGGGATGGAATCTCTCTGCATCACATTCACCACCAGACTGAGAGGAAACAGAGAAATACTCCTGTTAGCACTGAAAATAAAAAAAGTGGCATATGTGTGCCAGTAGAGAAGCACCAGACAATGCCAGCACGTGTCTTTATCAGGTCTGTTCTACTCTGTCACCTGAGGCCTCCTGCTTTAAGGAAGTTTTCACAGAAGGACTTGCTGCTGGTTTTGGCCATCTCATCATCCGATGTGGGCATGAGCTTTGAACTCAACACCTGACAGACAGAGAAGAGGGAGGAAAACAGATGTTAATGTCACTAATCTTCATTTAAAGTTTAAAAGCAGGTGTTCTGCATTGGAAAATGATGTACTGCGTTTCATGGTGTGTATACCTCCAGGTTGTATAACACTCTGAAAGTGGACATGCCCGGGGCCGAGGATCTGAAGAGGGACTCCAGGATGGATGCAGCACTGGGCTGGTGCTGCTGCTTGGAGGCCATAGATGGAGAACGAGAGCCTGTACCCTGGAAGAGTGTTTTCTACAGAGAAGAGACACAAAGACGAGAGTTGGAATGTGTAAAACCAAAATAAGGGATACAGCCTCACAATGAAGCTGCTTACACCAAATACATCAAATAACAAAAGAAAGGCAAAGAACTGAGAGCCTCAGCCACGACAGGTGCCACTTGATCAGAATTTATCACAGACCATTACCTGGTGGCTCCAGACGCTGGATTCTTTGGGAACAAAGTTGTCAAGCGCATCCTGCACTTCAGGATCTGTTGGAATCAGCAACAGCAGCTTCCTCACACGAAGAGTGATCCTGGAGATTACAATATACTGACTGATTAATATACTGTTTGTCAACAAGGTGTATGTAATTTAGGCTTCCTTCAAACCGATGTCAAAAGTGTCCCAAGTGGTATTTTTTTTTTGCTCATGTGACTGTGTGAACTCAAATCACAAATGGAGGTCCTGAATCGGATACAGATCTGACACCTCAATTTGAACAGTTGCATCAGAATCCATGCAACCTGTATGTCACTCTAGATCTACATTCTGCTCTAGCAGGAGTCACTCTGTGAATACAAATGTGTAAAAGCAAACCAATGTAATTAAAAGCAACCTCTGAAATCATGAGATTTGGATGAAATCTGTTTCACTGAAACCATTTACATCACAATTCCACCACTCCTGGCTCCGACTCTGCGTCCACACACACACACACACACACACACACACACACACACACACACACACACACACACACACACACCTCTGTGAGCTCCACTAAGAGCCATAATTAAAAATTTGGCTCTCTTTCTGTTCATCCTCGTTATCATCCGCTCACAAATTAGCTGGCTTCCACTGCAAATCAACGTATTAATTAAACCGCACACGCTGACTTTAGTGGCCTCAATTTTTACTTTTTACTCCAACTGTACTTTTTACTGCTTATGACAAAGAACTTGAAAACTTCAAGTTGCATGTGACGGCTTTTTGTCATGTTTCTTTTGCACATCCGGGCTAGTTCAGAAGCATGAATGGTTTATGGGATACTTCGCTGATTTTCAATCACCTCTGAACCATAATAATGTGGGTATAAATGAGCTGTGGCAAACTTCCCTCCATCTAACCAGTGCCTAGATCTCCTTGCTCCTCTCCTGGCTCTTGGGCTGTTGCTCCAACTACAGGCTGTACTTTCACATTTTCAGAGTGCCCGTTAGAAGTGAGTGAAGAGACACATCACCCCCCCCCGTTTCTCAAACTCAGAACAAACTCCAATTTAACTGTAAAACCAGGAGGTGTTGACCAAATATAAACCAAGATTCTGTTAATCTTGGAATGCCCATTTCACATCCAAAATGTTTTCAGAAACATATTTTAGTTGCTGTTTAGCTGTAATAGTGAGAGTTTGTGACAAGGAAGTGGGCGCCGTCCTGCAAAGTGAAAATGGAGGCTAAAAAAACGAATAAAACAAAGCAGCAATGATCATTTGATCATCCTTGAATATTTTCAGAGACGTATTCCAATTTAACATTTAACTGTAATTTGAGACAATTTATTACCAGCTGGCCGCCATTGTGTCAAATGAACGAGTTCGTATTCCATCACCCACCTGCGGGAGCATTTACTGGTGCGGTGTGGCATCGTAAATTCTGGTAGTTGTAGGTTTTCTACCTCTCGAGCAATCCCAAATGCCACAACACCTTTTCTCTGGTCATACAGCACTAAATTTAAAAGTATTTGCAACTTTCTGCTGCATAGACAGCTCAGTTTTATGAAAATCTGATATAGATCGGTATAAAAAAAAACAGTCAAACAAAAAAATGCAGATGTGAGTAATAGATCTTAATTGAGCTTGAAGGTCTGCAGTGTGAATGTAGCCTTAGATTTGGACTTTCTTACCTGGTTTCATCGAGGTTAGCCAGCTGGTAAAGCATCTCAAACACATTACACACCAAAGCCATCACCACACCGGGCAGGGACTTCTCCTGGAGACAGAAAACATGAGCACAGCATGTCAGAACCGATGTAAGCCAAAGTGTGACCACAGTTTTTTTAGTAAAGCCACGTCTGAGCTGGTACCTGCTCCAAGGCGTAGGCAGAGTTGAAGACAGCAGAGCTGGAGCTGCTGGAGGCAGAGGCCGAGGACTCGGAGCTGCCGGAGGGAGTGCCAGTGCCTGAGCTCTTCACAGTCAGGCTCTGCTCATCACTGAAGCCAAGCTGGGTCAACAGCTTCTGGTCCCGATTCATGGTCAACTAACACATGGTGGAAGAGCAGTGAAGGGACGCAGTGAGAGACAAACAGGGATTGAGGTTGTTCCAGATTGTGTTTCCCCTGCCGCACAACAGATGCAGAAAAACAACCCACCACCAAACAGGAGGTGGAACCCTGCCTACAAGGATTAACTGTGCACTGATTTGTAGTTTGTAACGTGTACTGGCTTCAGGGGAAACACGTGATCGGGAGAGGAGTAAAATACCTTGATGAGGGAATGACAAGTGCAACTGTACTTTAAAAGCAAAAGAGGAACAGAGTCCCCGTCACTTACAGAGTCATTAACACTTACCACGCTGTCATGGGCAAAGATCTGGACATTATCCACTGGACAGCTCAAGTGCTCTGATATCTTCCACCGGATACTTCCTATTGTCTCATTACTGTGGGTCTGCAGAACACACACACACACACACACACACACACACACACACAGAGCAGGGCTATTTCCTCTGTAGATGTAACTCGACACGATAAAGGTGTGTCAAACGAAACTGAAGACACGTCCACTCGAATATGTTTCCTTTTTAAAAGAGCATTTTTTCTCTGTACACACAAGCATTTTAGCACTGTTTCAGAAATCGTCTCGGTCCATACTAACATGCCTGAAAACACATATCACATGACCATGCACATACTGATGTAAACAAGAAGCAGATTGTCTACTTAGCGGTTGGTTGCTTCGTTACAGAAAATACCATGGAAATGGAGAAAAGTAAGACCATAGAGTTTTTTTTTTTGTTTGTTTTTTTTTGCATGGACCAACGTAGTGGAGGTGCTACTGACAACACATGAGTACAAGGTGGTCAAGGTGGCAGAAAATAGAATGGAACGGAAGTCATTGCTACACAAATACGGCAACATGTCAGAGTGCTGCCAGGAGCCCATCCAGACTAAAACGCAACCCCAGAGTTTTCAAACTTTCAAACTCAATAGTAGTGCTGTACAAGCCAGGACGCACTTTGAGGTCCTGGGGCAGCGGTGTTTTGTCTGTTCCAGAGGTGTTTTAAAACAAAAACATATTAGTGTGGATGTAGCCTAAAGCCCCTTTTACACTGCCAGATTTACTGTGAATGTTGGGCCGTTTTGCAGGAAAGCTGCGAACGTTTAGACACACAGAGCCGGATTGGCGAGTTGATCCGAGGTGCCCAATTTTCCGCCTCGTAGGGTAGTCATATTGGCAGAACCTTTTAGTTTAAACAGACCGAGGCGGCCTTCTGCAGCGGGAGGGGCTGTTGATGACTTGTGGGAGGAGCTGTTGATGACGCTGCACGTGCAAGCCACTGGCGGTGGATAAACAGGAAACAGCTGATAGCAGGAATTAGCGAGCAGCTAGTAGCAAGAGGGAAACACAAACCTGACAGACACTGTAAAGATGAGCAACTGGGGAGACAAGGAATTGCGCGCCCTCCTTGTCCTCGCAAACGAAGAGGCCATTAACCGTCAGATGACGGGGACGGTGAGGAACGGGCCGACTTACGAGAGAATCGCCGAAGGACTGACCGGCCGTGGCTTCCCTCCCACGTCACTGTTTACGTCACACACTGAGCTACACGTTTTGTTACTTGCTCATGCCCCCCACTGACCCGAAAAAGGCGCATTCTGTATAAACAAAAGTAGGTAGGTGGCATTTTGCTGCACTCCCTGATTGTGTTTTTATACTGCCAATGCTGAAAAAAGACTGATTGGGCTTTCCTGCAAATTTGCACAATTCCTGTCTAAACAGGGCTTAAGAAGAGTCTTACCTCTAAGGTGAAAGTGTCTTTGGTTGACTCGTAGGTGATGTGAAGAGTGATAGGGTGTCCATTGAACGAGGCCCCGTGAGGTAGAATAGTGCGAGGAACTGAGTACATATCCTACACAGAAACACACACACACACACACACACGCACACACAAATTAAACAATGCTGCATCTTAAAACACAAAAAAATCTCATCAATCCTCGTTTCAAGGATCCATCTTCTTATGGATTGTGTTAAAACTATCATTGTGTCTTATATATTACTGACATATTTACTGTTAACATGATAGTGAAACCTTACAGTAAAGGAGGCGGGGCTTACCTCTATAGTGATGACGTAGCGTTCAGCCAGTAGCAGCAGTCTTTCGATTATCACCAGCTTAGTGGACCTAGAGAGGAACATCAACAGAAGAGTTTCAACAAGACTGAAACAAGTGTTTTATTTGTGTGTGTTCTACAGTCGTCAAGAATGAATTGAGTCTCTGTGACGACGAGAAACATTTAGACAAAAGAAAAAATATGTTTTAATAGGTTTAGTAACTATGCTCTTACCCAAACCCCCCTCTGTACCTGGATGGTGATTGTACAGATGTGGCCACAGTCGGCATGGCAGTGGCCGTCAGCATCTTGGTTGCCCTAGTAACAGCATGTGTCAAAGTAGGCCCACCCAGGGCCGAGCTGGCTGCCTGAGAAACACAGAAACAGAAATAGGCTTTCAGGTGATGATGTCTGTGAAACGTCACAATCACTCCGAACAGTAACAGGTTCCACTACTCACCTCCAGTCGCTTGTAACAATCAGCAATGAACTTCTTGTGCAAAGACACAGAATCCTGGAAGGAAGCAAGAGTTAATATCACAGGTGGCTTCAAGCTTCAGAAAGGGACAAAACAAACCAACTCACATATGTTAACACTGGAAACAAAAAGATTCCTGTGAATCTCTAGATTCAAAGCAAAATGATGTCCTTAAACAAGATGGCAGCATCTTAAAGGCACCTCTTCTGCTCATTTTCTGGTCCATACTTGTATTTTGGGTTTCTACTAGAGCATGTTTACATGCTGTAATGTTCAAAAAGCACATTATTTTTCTCATACTGTCTGTGCTGGAACACCTGTATTCAAACTCTGTCTGAGAGGCTCCATTTAGCGCGTGTCTCTTTAAGCCGCCCACCCAAAAAAAGCCCAGTCAGCTGCAATTGGCCAGATTTTCTGGGTCTTCGGCATCTCAGTGTCTCTGCACTGCCATAACAGCTGGAGGAATGATTGTGACGGAGTATAGCAGCACTTTCTACTGTGAACAATCACCAGTAAAAGCTTCTAAACCAAAATCTTCACAAATGAAATCTTCGGTGAGGAATACGATCCAAAATTGAGGAGAAATTAACAGCATCAACCTTCAGGATTACAGGTTTCCCTGACATTAGCACGTAGCTACATGTCACAGTGCATGTCAGGACAGGAGGGGAGAGAGACAGGGAATGACATGCAGCTAAAACCTGGTATACACTGCGATTTTGGGGTTTCGCACAGTGAGAGAAGTTCAAGGATGACTGCTGACATGGTCTTGCAATCAAAGACAGCCTGGGATAAAATTCTGACTTAAATTTGGGATGACCATCCCACTGTGTGACTGCTGCTGCAATAAAAAATGCAGCATGAAATAACTCACTGATCAGCATGACAATGCCGTATGCTAGTAGATGCTAATAAATACTTTGAGCTCCCGCTGCAAAATTGGCATGCAAAGACTAGATTCATGTTTGTCTTCATTTTTCTCTTACCACTCAGCTCTACCTGGACGCCTCACAGTTTTACATAAGTGTACCTAATTATTTAAAACGTAAGCCATGTTTAATATGAACATGAGACATTGCAACAAAAATAATAATAGCTCCCATTTAAGTTACAATGTAGTTTACAGATAGTGAGACACACATGAGGGGACAGCTGGAGGAGGCATGTGTGCACACTCATATATTTACCTTCTTCATTTTAGGATTGAGGTTGGTGTAGCTATATGTGATAATTAGCAGGATTGCTTCATTGGCTATCTCTTCATCAGGGGTTTCCATGGCGATGCGCCAGATAAAGTCCATCCCTGCCAGGTCAAGTCGCTCCACACACTGAAATCAGACCATATGATACGTTAAATATAAATGGTAATCCAGATGTGTTTTATCTCCATACGTATTGTTTAGTGTTCATCAGCTCAAAATCAGCAGGTACAAAAAACCAAAACATTAAATGCAGAGAAAAACGAATGAGAACTGACCAGCTGAGTTCCCTGGCGTTTGAGGCGATGGTCACACAGATTAACATTCTCAAAGAACGTCTTGAACAGATTGAAACCTGGGAGACAAGTAAAACATGTTAACTGCTGTATCACAGGCGTGTTAATCAACTAATCCTAAAAGGCTGAGGTGTTGTCAGTGCTGCATCTCCGTGCAGTCTCTCACCATTCATTGTGATCTCATAGGGCTCCAGTTTTAGGATCTTCTCCTTGAAGAGCTGCTGCTGAACATCACTCTCGAGGTCATGTTGTCCTTTGGTGAACCACTCAAAACACATCTGCACACATTAAAACATACCATGTGTAAGGTGGGTGAACTGAATCTTGGATACATGCCTTGTGTGTTCCTCAGAGGGTAATAAAGTTAACAAAGAGCAGCTGTTGATTAGATGCTACTTTTAGTTAGTCACAATGTCAACGTGTTCACTCAACTATGAAAAGACCTGACTCCACAGTAAGGCAGAGAAAGGATGCTCAGGGTCAGTGCATCCAATTATATCAGCCAAATCAACTAAATGACACACAGACTAGACGTCTGATCTGTGCTCAGTCTGCCTCTGACTGCTCTATCTTACGTGTAACTACGTGTGTGTTTTTGATTGAGAGATCTTTGACCGAAATGTACAGCAAACACTCAAAACAGCAGGAAACAAGGTAATAAATGAAGGAGCAGCACAGAGTCGAGCAAAGATGTAGAATGGTTAAAGCAGCAACAAGGTTATGAAACTGTCTCAATTTAATACTGACGCCTCCACGTGACCTACATACGCAAACACGAACAACAGCAAGTACTATTTCTATATAGTTATTATTGTTAAGGCCTGTCCCCTGGTCTGATTCCTCGCCAAATCATATGAAATAATTTACAGCCGAAGACCGTAAGAGCCTCTCTTTATAAGAGAGTGCTGAGTATTACATTAGCCAGTCAACAGGGTGCAAGAGGAGAGTTGTCTTCAGATCATTTCACTCATTTTGTGGGCTTTTTCTGTCTTTTGTTTAAGAGCAGCTGAAGATAGATGGGATAGAAGGGAGATTGAAAACATGCAGCAAAGCGGTACGGCTCGGACTTGAACCCAGGCACCAGGGCACCCGAGATACTGTTAATATTGACGTTACGTTTTTTGGCTGATACTGGGACAGGATGAGCAAAGAGAAAAATGAAAAAAAGGTAAAGCACGGATGAAAACATGAGTCAACTCTGGTCACTCATTCAACAGATGGGGAGAACTGCAGGATTTGAAAGGATTCAAAAAATTGGCCCACTTCCTCCGAGGTAGGTATGTAATACGTCTATTTTATTTTTTGAAATACACTGCGAGGTGAGGTTTATACATCAATATATGAGTTTATGCTGGTGGCTAAAACAAAGTCATTGTCATATTACAGTTATTAATCTTACAGAGCCACAATTACCTCATCTCTATGCATCCTGCAAACAGCTACCTCTTTTAAAAAAGGAAAAAACAGTATTCAAACTACTTTGCATCTTTCTTTCACTCACTTCCAAAACAAATCAAGAGCCAGATAAAGATCTTTACAACATGAGGCGGAGGTGCTCATGGAAATACTACCGCTTTTGTCCACAGGGGCCGCCAAAATCAACACAAAATAAAAGTTCTTTGTAGTTGCTTTTGTTAAAACTAATGGTACATTCACACCAAAAGCGTCATGAGCGCCAGTGGTTGCTCAGGTCGCTGGCATCGCGCTGCTTGGCAGCAGCTCCAGCAGGCGCTTGCAGGGGCCAAAGGGGCGGGGCCGGCTGCTGCAGATGTGTCCATCAAGGCTGACACGGCTGTTCACTTTACAAGGATGAACAAATATATCATATATGTCTTCACTTTGTATTATTCATGACTTTCATTACACAATTAAAATAACGCTAATAAACACAGTCAATATAGAGTCCTTTATAATTATGATTTTACTCTCCTAGGACCACTCAGAAATGTAATTGGTGGTAAATAAGTGGGAGCTCTTTAATCGCACTTTCGGAAGCCTGCTTTGTACTGCATCGGTGTATTTGCTGAGGAAACACAGGGACCGGAGCCGTCAGGCCGTCTGGGTCCACAGAGTCCTGCAAACCTGGCAACTCCACGGTGAATTTCACCGGCTCGTACAGCTCCGGGAGAGCCCAGACCTCCGTACCCGAATCCCAGTCTGCAATTGGCTGCTGCTTCAGCAGCGGCGCTGCTCATTTGCATAAAGTTCAGCTTCTCTCAACTTCTACTTGACGCTCTGGTCGCTGGCATCGCGCCGCTCGCTGCAGCCGACGCCCCTGACGCCCTTTGTAGCAAGCGTACATTGAAAATGAATGGCTGCCGGCTGCTTATGACGCTCATGACGCTTTTGGTGTGAATGCACAGTAAGACTCACTTGTCCGCTCTTTGTTTTGGAGAGTGATGTTCAATAAGCTTGATTTATTTAGATACACATTTTTTGGGCAAAAGGTTGAAGGCTCATGTTAGGAGGTAGAAAATAAACTTTTTTGCGTACTTACAAATTGTTTCTGAGACAATGTCATGATCCTGGTTCTAAAACCAACATATGATCCTGTAAAATGTGCCAATTTTTTTTCATTTTCTTCTTATTTTAATGTATGTTTGTGCACTTAAATACTGTCTTAAAATACTTAAAATAAAGAGGAGTGTGGAGTGAATGGCTAATGTGTGTGCAAGTGTTCCTCAAGAGCAGTCATCCAGAGAAAGGTGGTTGCAAACACAAACACACGGACAAGGACAAAGGCTTCATTTGCATAACCGCCTTCATACCTCACGGTCAAGTTCACAGACATCCGGCCCCGACACCAGGCACTCCCAGAGCTCCTTGGCCCTGTTCCAGACCAGGTAGAGGCTGGCCTCCTGGAGGAAGAAGGCCAGGAAGCGCAGGTGGCTGTCCAGATACTAGACGGAGATTCAGAGAGACACGTGTCATCATTGTGACCCTCAAACACACGCTGTCAACATACGCTGTTTTATTATTATACACAGGAAATAAAATTAAGCTTGACTCCTTAAATCAAATTGAAATTAAGAAAAGAGCCAATGAGAGAAAGTCGGACACAAACAAACCTCCTGGTAGGTGTATCGTCCGTCCACCAGAGTTGAGCCCGAGAGGCCATTATTTCCAGCAGCGGTCACAGCCAGTCGGTGGCAGCACACAAGGGATCCTGTGATCAGTTTGACGATCTCAAAGTTCTTCTTCAAGTCCTGGATGATGCTCTGCAGGGCGGTAGGGAAAGGTTACCATGGCAACAGTGCACCAACTGTACAACCGTTTCGACTGTGTGTTTGTTTCTGCTACCTTGTCTTGTTTCTGATAGGTCTGCTTGATGAAAGAACGGGTTATCTCGTGCAGCTGACGGAGGGCAGGAACAACCCAGACGGCCTGAGGACTGCTCTGCTGAGATGCCTGTTGAGACACACACGCACACACACCAGACAATGATACACACTAAAGCACACAAACATGTCGTAATAAGATTTTGTAATGAGATTGCTTTGTCATCCCAGACCCAGTATTTTTGTAGTTGTGTAAACATGAGAAAACAAACCAGAGCCAGGGATGTGAAACACTGAGCAAACTTTGACTGTTTCAGGTTTAAATTTGTTTTCCTACAACTTCTTAGAAAGTCCAAATCAAACATGTGCATCTTTTACATCACCGAGGCTCTGATTAGATTCCTCTTCGCATGAGTATATGTGCTAGCACTTCCACCAAAGCTGAGCATTCATCCAGCGGCTAAATCACTCATTTAATGCAGCCAGCTCTCACCCAGGACAGGATCAACACCACTGTGTAATCATTCATCAGTGCCAAAGCCCTCTCAGTGAGGCGAGCAGCAGATTAACACACACCTGGTCAAACTGCCTCCTGTTACAATCAAGTGTGAAATTATCAACCTGTGACCAATAAAACCCCTTTGTGGTCAAGCCCTCCTCCACGATTGGTTGGCAGGCGTGAAGCAGCGAGACTGGGTACAGCTTTTTCAGTGGAATTATAAATCAAATGGGCTTTTTCTCTTACTTTGGCCAAAGCGTTAGCTTTCTTCTTGCCCCAAGTGCCAGTAAGAAATGAGCTTTGAGTGTCGCTGCCTTTAGAGTCCTCCTGAGTGTGATTTTACAAACATACATTTCATTTGAATCTGCACAAGTAAAGCACATTTCACTGGTCCTTGTTTTCCTACATGTACTTGTAAAATACACATTAATTCCATCCACAGAGATTCATGTATTTCTAACCTTGATAATTTCAGTATCAATAAAAATTAAGACTATTTGGTAACAATTTACTTTAAGTCCCCCTATTCATCATTAAAGCTGTAGTGAGTAACTTCTATAATAAATATCTATCATCTGTCATATTTGCTGAAACTGTCACTTTATTCACCCAGCACTAAATAAGACAGAAAACCTGTGAAGAAAATCATATTCGTCTGCCTATTCTGCTGCTTTTAATGGTTTTACTGCATGAGAAAGACAACAGCCAATCACAGATGAGGAGTCTGTAACGCAGCTGTCAATCATTTCAACCACTGCTCCTGAACTGAGGTCAAACTGTCAAACTAGGCAGCACTCATCAAATATTAATGGAGGTGTTATAGTGTACTGTTTAGCTGTAAAATGACGTTTGCTTCGGCCAGTGGGCAGTGCTTGGTATTCCTTAGACTGTGTCCAACACAGCAGCTGGGTCACAAACTTTGTCATTTTACAGCTAAACAGTTCACTGAAATATGTTCCTGAAAACATCTGAGGTGAGAGATGGGTAACGCCTTGACAGAATCTTTATTAATATTTGATCAGCACTGCCTAGTTTGGCAGTTTGACCACAGTTCATGCGCAGTGACTGACATGATTGACAGTAGGGCTGGGCGACATGGACAATAATTCATATCTCGGTATTTTCTATGAAATGAGCTACATGTTTTCAGTTGCAAGTCAAAGCAGCATTTGAGATGTCACAAGCACTTTTATAAAAACAGACACTAGCCATGTTTCCATCAGCCTGTTTAGATGCGCATCTACAAAGTATTGCATCGGAAAATTATGATGGAAATGCCAAAATCTGAATTAAAATCCCCTGATTCGCACAAACTAAAATACGCTCGTTTTAGCTGTATTTTGGTTTGAAAAAAATGTTGATTGGCAAAACAGGGGATGGAAACAGTTATGTTCGAATTAAGTCTGACGTAGTGCACCTCTTTCCATGGTGATATCCACACT
Organism: Epinephelus fuscoguttatus; assembly: GCF_011397635.1. NCBI lineage: Eukaryota > Metazoa > Chordata > Actinopteri > Perciformes > Serranidae > Epinephelus > Epinephelus fuscoguttatus. The sequence continues at coordinate 41,657,576 of NC_064761.1, forward strand.
CCGGGTCGGGAAGGCGGTAATGCATTTACAAGCTGGTTGCCAACCGCCAGAAAACGCAGAAGAAGAAGAATGCGAGACTTGTTTTGTTTCCGGTTCTGCGGGAAAACTTGCGCGAGTTCGTAGTTTTCACCAAAGTCCGTACGTTTAATGGAAACACACAGGATTCGTATTTCTTTTAATGCGCATTTCCCAATGATTCAAATCACTTTTGGATGGAAACATTGTGATCAAAATAAAATGCAAAGACATTTTCTTCCTGTTTGAAAATATGCAGCTGCACAACAAGTAAATGAAAAATGATATAAAATAAATAGCAGGGCTGTACGTTAATGTTTTTGCACATAGCACTGGAACTACAGAGGTTTAAAGGTTTGCAGGACAGGACACAAAACCATAACATGAGAATAAAAGTATCAAGAAGGCCTAAATCTATTGTAGTTTGGAACACTTAATCTTTGTGGAGTTAAAAAGTCGTTTTCCATCTGTTGGCCTCTCAAATGAATCTAGTGATGGAAAACGATTTAAATCCGTTCATATATTTATGCTATTAATCTTACTTATGCGCAGAGCATCAACAGAGAGGCTGAGGGAGGGAAGGAGTGAGAGACACTTTGTCTACGTTATATACATCTTGTATTTGAAACGTCTGTGCTGTCGCTGCATTTTTTCAACACATCTGTTGCATCCCAGCAAGCATTTTTTGGTTTAAAAAACATCTAATAGCTGTCTACATGAGACCTGACGTCTAGGCTAAATCATGGCTGAATCTGGGCTGTCAGTGAAAATTTGGTAGACGTCTAACCATAGCCAAAGTGTCGACGTCATCAATTATACGGCTATGTAGAGACCATGTCCAAAAAATGGAGATAAACATATTTTAATTACTGTTGACTCTCCATACGTGATTGAATATCATACCGCATGCCATCTGCAATGGCAAAAATTACATTTAATCAATTTCAAAATTAAATCCGCTAGATTTGGGTTACATGTAGCTAGACTAAATCAGAGCTAAATATAGCCAATACGTTTAAATCACGACTATTGCTTGCTGGGATCCAGGCGCTGTCTCGGTGTCAAAAAGTAGACTACAACTATGAAGAAGAGCGGCGTCACGCTATGATCCACCTCGCACACAAATTGGAAGGTCAGCGCTGTACTGCACATGTGCTGAGGTCATTTAATTCACCTCACAGACTGATTTAGTGTAGCACGTGCAACATACAGACTGATGTCACACTGTAGACTAATTAACAGACAGATTAAACAGAGGAGCAGCTCTGCGTCTCGCTGACTGTCACTGGTATGCGTTATGTAACGCAGCTTGACCCTATATCGATATAAACGGTGTTGTCTAAATTCATATCTTGCTTGAAAATGTACCAATATATATCGTACATACTCGTTATTTCGCCCTGCCCTACATCTGAATTAATTATGGAAATTACTGACTCAAGTAAATACTGAGGCAGCGCTCTGGAACAGGATGATAAAGAAAGAAGAGACTGAGTGACATCAGCCTCTGTAGTGTCACAATATTTCTGGCACAGTCAGAGGGATCAAGGGAATGAACCAAGAGAGGAAATAAGACATTTTTCTTGAGGTTTGAAATAAGAAATGAACTCTGACAGACACTTGTTGTTTTAAACGTGAGCCAGAGAGTGGCCCCATCTCCACTACAGCTCCATGGAATGTTGACATAGATGGAAGAGATGTAAACAAACTGAAGGGCAGCACTAACAAGGACGTGCCAACTTAAAAACAAAGCTGTCACAGCAGGCAGAGATATATAAGAGCCCAGTGTAGAGTTTCCTTTAAATATGTCAAGCTGCATTTTGGAGCTGCACATCGTCTTCATTCATGTAAATACTGAGTCAACAACAAATATAATTACTCTTGGGGCTGATCCTGGAATGACCTCGTAAAACACTTCACTGCAATAAACACTCGCCCCCACATCCGCAGGGACAATAGGAGGCATCTGTAGCACGTCTGTCTCACCTTCTTAATGTCCTCAATACATTTAATGATGTAACTGCGCTTCACAGTCTCCTTGACAGCGTAGGCATCGCTCAGAATCCCCAGGTGTTCCTCCAACGCCTGCTGAACGAGACTGGTAGGCAGGGTGGGGAGGTGAGCCAACTCCCACAGCACCTCAAGCACCTAAACAGACACACACAAGATGCTTCTGTCTCCACTTTCACAATGAAACCTGACACACTGCAGATTTCAACATCTATTTCTCCTGTTTACTTCTCGCTGTCTTTAGCCCCGACAGAATGACAGATACACCAACATACCTTTCCAGTTGTAGTTTCAGAGCGAGCCTCTCTGCCGATCCTCCCGATCAAACTGAGCAGCTTCTGCCTCACGCGGTCGCTCTCGACCTCCCAGCTCTAAACAACATGCAAACAGATTATTACCACTGTGCGCAGACTTACAACCCACTTTCCACTGAGTCAATTTAGCCCCAAAATGTCACAGAGACAGCACTGACCTTCTGAATGAGGACGAAGAGGTGGGTGAGTTGATCAAAACTGAACTTCACAGCAGCAGCAGCAATGATTGTATGAATGTTTTCTATCACAGTTGATGACTGGCCTGCCTGAAATGGCCACACAGGAATCAATAGATACAACAAACATATGGACATTCTCACACATGAACACATTCAGTATCAGCAATGCTTCTGTGTACATAAAATATGCTAACAGTTGTGTTTAAAGTTTAGCAATTACAAAGAGAAAAACCTGTTCAACGTGATTAAAGGTTTACTATGCAGGATTGTTGGTTGTTGTTTGTAAACACCCTGGCTGGCGAAAGTGAAAGTAAAAAGCTCTGTTTCAACCAAACACTTTCGGTATGATACCTTTGGAACCAAAAGTAACCCTTCAGACATGGTACGTAGACCCACTGCAAACAGAAGTCTTAAATTAAATGTGTTTGTCTCAGACTCCAGCTGCTGTGAGAGGCAGCAAAACATCCTTTCATTTTATAGTTACAGTTTACTAATAAAACTCTCCACAGCGGGGCATCAGTGGCTTAGTGGTAGAGCAGGCGCCCCATGTACAAGGCTGTTGCAGCGGCCCGGGTTCGACTCCAGCCTGTGGCCCTTTGCTGCATGTCACTCCCTCTCTCTCTCCCCCTTTCACGCTTGTCTGTCCTATCAATTAAAGGCTAAAAAGCCCCAAAAAATATCTTTAAAAAAACAGTGGTTACATGAGCCTGACACAACTCAGCCCTGAGCAGAGTGACCGTCCTCTACTGACCAATCAGACTGCAGTGTGCACAGCTCCACCTTTTAGTACCAGATCTGTGTGCTAGGTACCCCAACAGAGGGGGGACCAAACATGGGGACAGTATGGAACGCTTCTGTTGGTACCATCCACAACTTTGAATTGCTTCCTTATAGGTCTATACACTGTGTTTCAGGACAATCCTGCATAGCATATCTTCAGTGAAAATGTAATAAATACCCAGAGATGACTGTGTTGTTACTGTTGTGATGTGTGCACTGGTGCTGACCTGTATTTTCCAGATCTTGGAGAGCTCGTCCAGTGACAGTTTACTCCCCAGCAACTCAATGATTCCCTTAATTCTCTCACAGTACTGAGCCTGGTCAATGTTACCTAGGACATAAAAACAGTCAATGACCACAGTGTAAAGAGTCAACTTCAACCTGAAAGCCTGATCATTGTAATGGTTTCCATGTTGTTTCTAAGTGGTTACACAAACTTCAAGTGTTTTGCAGTTTGTGACAGGAAGTGATGGATTTCCTTACCCTCCAGTGCTATTGATAGGACTGAGTTTTCCACCAGCCAGTCCAAAAGTTTATCTGTGTCAATGGCATTTTTCACTGTCTTTGACACTGTACTCTCCTCTATCAACTTTGTCACCTGAGAGATAAAGATACACAAAAACAGTGTGACTTTAGATCACCCAAAAAAAGTCATCTTTGCTTGCCTTAGCGTTGACACTTCAGATCCATTAAAAGCTAACCTCTTTGAGGGAGTTCATCTTGGTAGAGAAGTGAGGGGTTTTGAGCATGCGCAGCAGTGTGTCCAGCCGCAGGTCATCCACGACAGTAACCAGCTCCCTCTGGAACCGCATACACAGCAGCTTGATGGCCGACAGCAGGTCTGGGATGCTTACCAGACGCTACGGTTAACAGGCAAATGACGAATAACTGAGTTAGTAACATCTTGGTTGGCTCACAATCAACATTTACAAGTTCTTAAAGAGACAGTTAAATAAATAATTCTTCTAAATTCTAATCCTGTGTCCCTCATTGTTGATTATCTCATGTAAAAAACACCATATATAAAGTATTTTAACAATAAAATCCCTCTCATTTTTCTTCCTGTAATACTGCGAATCATCTTGAGCTTGAGAAAACATACATACATTTATTGAATCAAATGTAATTTGGGGTGACAAGCTAACCCCGCTCATCAGGTAAAACTGCTTAATTGTTAGCTTGTCAGTCATACGAGCTAGAGGAGCTTTGTTTACATTTTTAAAACAGCATGATTGTGCTCCAATTTGTTCATTAATCCCTCTTTGTGCTCTTCTAATCTTACAATAAGGGAAAGCTCCATAACCCCAAGGCACACCAAAGGGCGAGCCAAAATGTCAAGGCACACCTGCATTTGTGTCTGTGCACAATAGCCTTTATAACGTGTGTTAGCACTCTTATCACGACACAAATGTTTATTTTTATTTAATAACATCAAATAATGATTGACAACCAACTATTACTCAAGAAAAATTCACAAAATGGTTCAAGAATTAATTTTAAACTCTTTAAAATTACATGAAAGCACCAATAACACATCCATTTTAAAAGGAAATAATGTAAGATAATTCTATGTCCTTGTAATTCCCACACACAGACGAAGGGTTTTTTAAATTAAATTAAATTAAATTAATTTAAATAACATTTTTTAGGTCGAGTTTGCCTCTTTATTAGGAAATGGGTGTGCACAACACACAAGTGGGGTTTCCATCCAAATGTATTGAAATTTTCGAGCGAATTTTGTGAAAATGCGCAAAAGAAAATGCGAATTTATGCCCGTTTCCATGCGTTATTGTTTTGCAATTATTGGGTGTCAACAGGAAGAGCAGGTGGCGCTTCTCGTGAAAAATGAAAAAAATGAAAACACCCCCGTGGAAGAAGAGTGTGCCATGAGATGACGTCATAAGAGAGCGTCTTATGCCCACTGTAAACAACAACACACTCAACTGACACTCAACAACTGACCATGGACAGATTCCTGATAAACCTGTCGGCTCTTGGGAGAACTCTGGTTAGCATTTTGTCAGCGTTCACAGTGTACATAACCATCTTGCAGAAGAGACGACAAAGAAGAAGTTTAATGTTAAGAGTACTGTCGGAAATAGCTGGAAGGAGACCACCGCGTTGTTCTCCGTGTGTATGGGAATCAGACGTTGCGCTAGACTTTTTTGTCGCCGGACATTTTGACCGACAGGGTCATAAAAATCCGGTCATAATCTATTTTTACCAGTCATTTTAATTTTCGTTTTTAAATTATTATAAAGATATTCAAAGACATTTAGTTTTCATTCGTTCATTTTTAATAAATCCAACAAGCAAGTTATAAAGTGTGCACTAATAAGGACATGAACGAAAAGATGAACAGACATCCACACACCCGTGCCATTAGGCTTTGCCCTGGACACACTGGACGGCACTAACGCGTCACTAACGCATCCGGTGTGTCCAGGGCGTTATGTAGTTATGCCTGTAGGCTCGGTGACACAAAATTAAAATTGTAATGAAGGGATTAGGGTATTGAAAAATGTGTTTGGTTATGCACTGTTGTGTTATTTTAAATTATAAACACGGTATTTTCTCCTCACGTTCCTCAGTGTGTGCTGTTGTTATTTTATTTTGAAAATTGGCCGGATTCTCTCATCTTTTCTGTGTCTGACTTCCTGTTTGGTACGATCCACTCGATCCAGCTTGACAGAAGCGCTCGCGGTTCCCTTGAGAAGTCGACCAGACGCCGAACTGAAGCGCTGTCTCCGTGGGCGCTCTGCTCTGCTCAGCGGACAGTCAGATAGGTTAACATGGGCGCTGACTGAAAACTGCCTCCGCTGCTGGGCGCCGTGCCTTGGTTCCGCATCCGGTGTTACCAGGGCTTTATGTCAACAACGCTACATGAAGCAGATGAATGACTTTTTCTCTGCAGTGTGAAAACGGCAGCCACTTAAACCACTGACTGTGCACTCCGCCGCCGGGGTGGTGGGCAGGGGTGGTAATTGCAACCAGTCAAAATGACTGATGGCCTTCAGATTTTCCGGTCATTGTTGTAAAAAAACAGTCAATGACCGAGAATATCCGGTTAACGCGACCTCTGATGGGAACGTAGGCGTGTGAAGGACTTTTGGGAAGTAGTTGTCCAGCAGCATGTCACTCACGAACTCTGGCTGAAACATTTCTGTATGTCAAGGGCCACATTTGAGGATCTGTGTGCCGGTACGTCATCGTTTATTTGCAAAACCTGTTTCCATAGCAAAAAGGCGCATTTTCTTTTTATCGATTCGCTGCCAAATCCACCCCCTCCAAGCGTAAATTTTTTTTGCAAATTTTCGGGCGTTTCCATTGAAGTTTTTTTCCGCAATTTAAACCCCACTACTAATACAGTCAATTAAATATTCATTCATAACTTTTTGTATAGCCCCAGTTGAATACTGCATAATTATGTGTGGTTATCACAAATTCCCACGGCCCAACTGGATTTGCAACAGAGCACACCATTTGAGAACCACTGACTCACCACATCTGTGTCTCTACAGCTCTCAATTGTGCTGTATTTGCTAGGCCACGCCCACTTTGCTCAACAGCATCCCATCCCATCAGATCTAAAGGATTTGATTTAAATCCCTCTTGTAACTAAACTACGCCCATATACTCTGTTTCACAATGAAAGATTCACACTATGCCCCAGATTCATCTGTGCAAGCGCCCTGACCAACCAGCAGTGTCACAACAAGGACACAATCCCTCACTGGCTTCCCAACCCGAATATGCCAACAAGTTAGACCACTCCCGGGTACCGAACATACGTGTTTTTGTCCCTTCTCTCTTTAACTGATAAAAGGGTGACGAATATAAAATGCTACCTTGTCTTTGAGATCCTTTTCCTCCAGGTTCTGCACATATCTGATCATCTTATGGATGACTGGATCGAGCATGGGCTGGGGAAAAACAATATGAAACTTTAAGGCCACTGCAGCAGCAAAACAGTAAGAGGATACAGCAAATAAAAATAGAATATAAATCTAAATGGTGTCCAAGGGTCATATAAACAAACACGTGATAGTTTTAACACTGGAACAAGGCAGACCGAAAACAAACTAACAGGATGTAAATTATAACATAATTCAACTGAAAAAAATGAAAGTATCCACTCACAAGATCTGGGTCAGTGTACTACTCGAGTGAGTGCGTGTGCAGATGAGATAGCTCACCTGGACGAGGCTGGAGTTTAGGTATTCTGCCCCAACTCCAAGAGGCTGGACCAGAGCTGACACACACTGTAGGCAGGGGGGGAAGAAGACAGAATAACTCAGGCATGACACAAACCAAAAAGGAAATCATTTTATCAAAACCAGCTGAGTATGAGCAACTATGATAAGAACTGTTTATTGCATCTCTCTGGGGTTTTTTTTAGGGCGTGTCAGCATAATCCGTCTTGCATAGCTGTGGGAATGGGATTCGTCTACGGGTGTCACTTTTGATGGCTTATTAGGAAGACGTAAACAACAACAGCCCTCCACCACTCCTCTCAAATTAAAGGCCACAGGTCACATTGTGTTTAAACTGATACTGTGTTTTCACTGGTGCATGTGTGCATGTGAGTGAGCGTAAACAGATGTGTGGGTGACTTTCAAATACCGGAGCCCAGCTGTCATTTGTCATTCAGTGCTAAATCACAGGAGCTTAATGAATGGTTCCCGTGTTCCTGTCTTTTTTTTATCTGGCTATCTTCCATCTCTGCTTCTGGGCTCTCTCCGAGCTGCTCCCGACTCCCCACCTTCCTCCTCTATTCACTCAGTGCCCCCCCCGCCCCCCTTGCACTTGACTTCCTGTTCAAAGCAGACAAATGAATGACTCAGCCCTGGGAGTCAGTCGAGTAGGGAGCTCTCCTCCCATTATCTTTTCTCCTTTCGCTTTCAGTCTCTTCCTCCTGTGCTTGGAGTATGTTAGGTATCTGACAGCTTACACACTCTGCCGAGCTCCCACTGCCACTGAAGAGTGGTCTGTGCCCGGTCTCTTCCGTATTAATATGCTAATGGTTAGAGGGAGTGTGTGTGCATGTGTGTGTGTTCGCACACACTGAATCAATGGCTGTGCACGGCTGTGGTTCCGGCCAGGTTCCCAGAAGGAAGCATCAGTACAAGGATGCCTCAGAACACATAACACAACAGAGCATTTCAACCATCACACAGTGGGAGGATGAGAGAGTGTGTCTGTGTGTAAGTGAGTATTAGTGGGAAGGGGGAAAGAGAGAGACATTCAGTCCCCTGCAGCTGAGAGCGGTGGGGGTAAACATGACGACCTTTCGCCTGCATAGGCTGTCTCAAAGTCTGCCGACAGTGCTTCTCTCCATCCATCACCAGGGCTGGAACTATCCCATTACTCTTAACATACGTCAGACCATTTGTACGGAAGGCAAAAAGATCAAAGTGAGGACGGTTATTCTTACAGCGATCTCAATTTCGTCTGTGTTGAGCTTCGTCTGGATGGCGGTGAATCCTCCCAACTCTCCAAACTTCACAGAAAAGAAGAGGAGAGGAGAAATATGAGGCCAAACTGACACAACTGTGGCATATGGACATGGAGACAACATCTGGGCGACTGCTCATTACTCACCCGATTCACCAAATCAACCAGCCAACCATGAGGCTCCTGAAAGACATAGTTATGTTTTAGTTATTCAGGAATGACACTGCAAATTATTGTGAGACACAGAACTTTTCTGACAGCTGCTGTGTGTCAGTCACACATGTTCTGCTGAGCCCCAGTGGCTCAGTTACACAACAATGTGGATGAAGAACTCGTTTGTCTGCCCCTGAAGAGTAAATAAAGGCTAATAAGGAAGTGTGTATATTCAAACCAGCACAGCTTTACATACTTGCACGTCCGTCTGGATAAACAGGCACACACACTGCAATAAAACTTAAGAGTCCTGACACATGAGGTACCCCTTACTTTCTGATAGGCGTTGCTCGGAGAGACTGCAAACTGGTTAGCCTCTTCTCCAAAAACTTCCGCCCAGTTCCTCTGACAACCCTTCATCCGGTTCTTAAAATGGTACTCGTTGTCAGGGTTGAAGGCCTGGACACAAGGACAAAGACACAGAATGTAAATAGTTATCTCTTCTTAAAAGTGTCCAATACCTTTGATAAATTGACAGGCTGACATTGGGAACGTTTACGTGGTGCACACTAATATTTCCGTTATTCTGAATATGACAATATGGTCATGTAAACAGCTTATTCTGAATTACGCCATTTTCCGATTAAGACATGCGGGATATGCCTATATTATTCAGCTTTTTATAGCATTCTTTGGACATGTATGTAGCTTATTTGGAATACATGTCTCAGTTGGGGTTTTTACCGTAGTTTGTGACACACAGCCTCTTGCCTGTTTACAGTCAGCTCTGTGCGTTGTCATGGATATGCTGTACACAGGCTAACTCACCAACGTTGTGCAAGGCTGTGGGGTTGAGATGCATGCCAAAAGAAAAGCCAATATTTCTGGAAACACACCTACTTTTGAAGACTACTTGGATTTTAACAGACCGACCTTTTCAAGAGGGTGGTTAAAGGAATTAAAGTTTGCCACCGGTCAAAAACTTCTGACACAAGCGACAGCCGTTTCACTTTTTCATTAAGTAAATCAGAGTTAGCGCTGCTGCACATTAACGGGAATATTAATTAAATATTCATTTTCTTATTATCCATGTAAACAGCTTAGTAGGAATATTGTCTTTTCCGGAATGAGGGCAAAAACCGGAATAATTTTTGCATGTGCACACAGCCAATCAATCTTCACACCACAGGCCAATTACTCACAGTGGCAGATTCAATTTTAAACGTAGGCTCACGAAAAGATCAGTCTGGGTAAAGCAATTTGCTGATTCAGAGCACGAAAATTATTGAGGCGCTTTATTGTTAAAGGGATAGTGCACCCAAAAATATAAATTCAGCCATTATCTACTCACCCATATGCTGATGGAGGCTCAGGTGTAGTTGGATCTCCGGAAGTGTTGTGAGGACTCTAAAACTTCACCTGAGCCTCCATCGGCATATGGGTGAGTAGATAATGGCTGAATTTTCATTTTTGGGTGCACTATCCCTTTAAGATAGCACCCTTGACACTAAAAATGCACGTTTAAAGGAACTTCCTTAATTGATCATTTGCCACATAATAAATATTAATTGATCATTTAAAGTAGTATGTGTTGGTTATTTGTTCTCCAAATGTTCCATCATTTTCAAAGGGTCAGGTCAAGTCAGTTTTTATTTGTATAGCATAAAATCACAATCATACTCACGAAATTTCCCCCAAGAGTGAACACTTGGCAACAGCAGTGAGGGTGTTTGATTTATTCTTAAGTTAAATAATTTTTTTTTTTTAAAGAACAAATACAAAAAGACAGGTTATTAAAAGGCAAATATTAAGAGAGACAGAGAGTGAGAGACAACACACCATAGTCAGGACTGCCATCAGGTTCACAGGTGTGGGGTCCTGCTTCACCCTCTCTGCCACCAGCTCCACCAGCAACATGAGCATGTTGTAGATTCCCTCGTGAATCTCCGTGCCCCATTTGTGCACAGCACTGCTGGTCAGCAACTGGTGATGGTGAACAAAGCAGACAGGAAGGAGAAAAGTCAGGAAAATGTGTGCAAATGAATCAACTACTACAGTCAATCTCTGCTCTGTTTCATTGCTCACCTTTTTAAAGGCCTCCGGCATGCACCGATCCATGAACCGCTTGCAGTTCTCGTCAGCGTCAGCAAGACCTGACAGAGAGGCAGAGGTTTGATTCACATATTTATCCCACTTCGACACATGGGGGAAAAAATAGCTGTGACGAGGGAGACACAGATTGAGCCATGTAGCACGAGGGTCCAAAATAACAACATGTGATAAACACCCAACAGTTCAAAACAAAACATGTCGCCCACACAATAACACAGATGGAGAGCGTTTAGTTTAATGCAGACTTTCAAAAACTATTTTCATCCCACACAATTATGGTCTTACCGTGCCGGGCGAGGCAGGTGGAAGCAATAAGACACTTGCCCAGAGACTCCTCTCTCTTGTAAGGTATGGACCAGTGGTCGGTGAAGACTCGACTCTCCAGCTCATACAGGTTGGTGGTGGGAAACTCCATGCTGCCCCCAGAGCAGTTCCCATTCTCATCATTGCTCCTCTGTAAACACACACACACAACATAATTACAACATAATGCTATGGGTAAGCTATTTCTCACAGCTCGTCCCTGCGTGGACCATTGTTTTAGGACACTGCAGCTGTCCTCTGTGTGAGGTTAATCCAAACGGCCTCTGGCAATGATAAAGTCAGAGAGGATGATGCTTGATTCTTTCTCTCCCTCTGGGAGAAGAGCGATAGCAGTCATTTGGAAAGTGTGTCCTCTCCTCAACAATCTGTCCTTCATCGCTACATCTTTTTGTCTCTTCTATTTCCTCCCAAGAAGCTTAAACAAATCCAGACAGGTGCTTGTTTTAAGTGTTTCACTGAGCGATACAGAAAAGGGTTGTGACGTGTAAGACAGGGTGTGAGCGCTTAAGTCAAATGTAATAAACACCCTGCCACATGACACGACACTGTCTTGTTATCAGAAGGATGCTACCCACGATGACATATTTTCACAGATCATATCTGAGCAGTTATGAAGGGCAAGTTAAAATTCAACTCATTCAAAGTCACCTTTTACACCTTCTGCATTTATGGTTCAAAATGCTAAGTTCAGGTTTAGCATACAAGTGCTATTAAAACAAAATGGCCTGTGGCAGTAAAGTCTATGAGTCCACGTGGTGAAAGCAGACAAAGGATTATTGAATTATTTACATCATAAAGTTGTTTACATATTCATGAAGTCATCTGATTATTCATTATTAAATTGCAGCACTCCCTCCTCTGAAATAGTGCTGCCCTGTGAAACATTTCAGAACACATCTGCAACACTAAAGCGAGTCACGTCTGAATTCAACTAATGATTTATGTTTGCACTGTAACTCTGCAAAGCATTTAAGCATAGTAATCTGTGGAGACTGCTGTGTTGCATCAGAAGGTATCTTAAAGGGACAGTTCACTCCAAAATCAAAAAGCCGTATCTTGACTCTTACCTGTAGAGCTGTTTATCAATCTAGATTGTTTTGGTGTGAGTTGTAGAGTGTTGGAGATATTGGCTGTAGAGATGTCTGCCTTCTCTCAAATATAACAGAACTCGATGGGACTTGGCTTGTGGTGCTCAAAGTGCCAAAAATATACATTTTTAAAACCTTAATAGCAATGTCTCTTTCTAGAAATCATGACCTAGTAACTGAAGATAATACACAAACCTTGTTGTGAGCAGTTTCATGTAAGAACTATTTTCTGTCTACCCAAATACAACCACTAAGTGTATCAATGCACAGAAGGAAGTGTGCATCTACTAATGGCTCGTGCTTGTGACAGCACAAGATGTAAACATTTATGATGTCCACCTCAGATGAGATGTCACATTAGCTAGCTTAGCGGTGCTAGGTTACTATACAATCAACTTTGAGTTAAGATTACTGGCCAACCTCTGGCACACTTCTTTCAGTCAACCCACAAAATGTGCATGCTCAGACTTGCTAAGTGTATTTCTGCTGACCCCTCGCATGTTCTAAAAGGAGAATACCAACTTCTGCACTTCAAAAGGATGATTCAGAGTCCCTCCATTTGAACACAACAGGTTGAAAATTTTGTCTATACATCAGTCTATCCTGTTGCTAAACCAAAATCAGCATGCTCCTGACTAAAGTGTGAATCTGAGGATGTTAAATGATGTGTTTCATGGTTATAATTGTTTGGCGTGCTTTCATGAGGATGTGCTGTTTGTGTAATTGCATGTCTAATTTGTGTGTGAACTCCTTGAGCTGAGCTGTTTGAGGACGCAAGATGAATTTCAGTTTGAAGTGACAATAAACTTGCATTGTGGGTGAGCTAGCAGTATCTGTGTGGTGATAGGGCTGGCAGATGTCGCTTGGCAGAAAGAAAATAGTTCCTAGCGCACAAAACTGCTCACAACAACATCTGTGGATTGTCTTAAGCAGCCGGGTTATGAGTTCTACAAAGAGACATTGCTGTTGAGTTTTTCAAATGTATTTTTTGGCGCTCTGAGCACCACAAGCTGAGTGCCTTCTAGTTCCATTATATTCAAGAGAAGGCAGACATCTCTACGGCCGATATCTCCAGCACTCAGGAGCTCACACCAAAGCAGCCTAGACTGATAAATACCATTACACGTAAGAGAAAAATATAAATAATTTTGAATTTGGGGAGAAGTTCTCCTTTAAACTATAACTGAGCCCTGGAATTCAACTCTCACTACATTATAAATGACCAAAACTAATACAACCCATTTGTCCATTTTGCCTGCGGGCACTGTGCAGTAGAAATATTAATAAAGCAAAGTATAGTTAGGTCAAAGCTTCCCATTGTGAATACATCTCCACATATTTGCATACATAATGGTCAAAATGTTCAGAGCATGTTACACTGCGCTGCACACTGATACATATATAATATAAAGTGATGGACTGGACAGAAAGGAGAGGAGAACAGGGGAGAGGGAAGGGGAGAAGAAGGCAACAAAGAAGCGTCATATTTCATCCTTTCCCTTTCTAGGAAAATTAGAAATGACAGATAGATGGACGAGAGGAAGGAAAAAGAGAGACTAACCTAACACCGGTCCTGGAAAACACTAGGTCAAAAGAGTAACCAAAAGGAAAATTTTTTATTTCTAATCCAGAACTGACAATTTAAATTAAGCATAAAAACAGGTTCTTTCATTTAAATTAAAGGAATACCTTCTTGTAGTTGTACACAACATGCAGAGCCTGTCACAAATAGTAATCAAACATGCAAACAAACATGTAACTGAGCTGCAAAGCTCTATGTTTCACAGCCTTTAGGGGAAAGGTTCAGGTCTCAAAGCGGGCACAGCACATGTGTGTGGTTGTGCAGCACGATGAGGTAACTCACGCCGCGCTGTTACTATGCACCCTGCAACCCTCCTGGGACCCCCTGCAAAAACTGCAATGTGTTAGTGTGTGTGTTAAGGAGACTGCAGGACTATATTTAGGAGCAAAACATGGGGCCAAAGACCTGTGACATGCCTCTTAAGCACAAATACAGCAAACAAGGGAAGCGAATAAAGGAAATAAAGCACTTTCATCCTTGAAGCTGCATGTTTCAGAGCTTACTATGACATGTGGGAGTGACACCTGTTAATGTCTCCATTTCACGACAAATAGAAATTCTGTTAATGCTTCAATAATATACATGAGTAGAGAAATCCATTACAAGAATGGCTCAAACACAGATGAATCATTCATTAGACAAGCTGGTTTAAATGGAAAAATAGGCTCAAATTAGACTTCTTTGGCATGTGGGCATACATGAAAAATCTTTTTGGCAGCTCTTAGTGAAATTTAATGAACTCAGAGAGTGAGTCACTTTGGGCTGAGTTAGTTTGTAACAATGCCACTGCTGGCATATTGACATAAATAGGCTCATTATCCACAGTAACCTGCAAGCGCATGCCATTTTCTGCATACTGTAAATAACAACTGTTGTTTGTACTACACTTACTATAACAACCTGCATCAGAGTGTGACAGCAGTAAGAGAGTATGAGGAGGAAGAAAGATGGCCAACAGGTACTGGGACCAGTGTAGTTTATTTGTGTCTATTGTGCTGACCCATATTAATCACAGCAGCTCAAAGAGCTATCAAAGGGATACAACAAGTGGTTGGGAAGTCTGAATCAATAATGATACAGTTAAAAGGACTTGTGACTTTCTAAGAATGTGTTGCCTCCTCTGGCAGCATCTGCAGGGTTTAGGAGATCTGAGAGAGCAACAGGCTTCAGGTCAAGTTACTGTGGGCGAGTTTTCTCCAGCTCCACGAGGTGCCAATCAAAGCAATAATGGCATATCTTGTGTGGACAAGTATTTATGATCAGTTAGCTGTTACAACACGACATTAACACTGCGAACTAGGACAACATGATACGACCTAAAGGTAAATCACTGACAACTGTCAGGGAACCCATAGCTGGCCTCACAGCATCACATGCACGCACAGATTCTCCAACGGTAATCACTGAGTGACACCAGAAACTGGCATTTTGACAGCTGAGAATGTGCACAGATGAATTATCAAAATGGCCACGTATGGTTGAGACATTGCGAAACCGCTTCGGAGTCCCGGTTCGAGTGGACTGCAACCTCGGTGGGAGCTGAGCACGGTTGACGCTGTTAGCCAACCTGAAAGCTAACGTCGGCTAACCTCTGCAAAGCTGCTGCAAAGCAGACTCAATGATCCGGCCAGCTGTCCGCGGGCTAGCTGATAGCACTGATTACCCACCAGCAGAGTAACGTTACCGCCAGTTTAAATGTGTGACTGAAGTGATGCCTCTGTGCTGCTACACCTGGTCCTGCTACTGGCGCGTTCAACTCCCAACTAACGTTAGCTAGCCTGCTACCGCCTGCTACTAGCTAGCTGGGTTAGCTTGTAAGTTTAGAATAGCGATTTCGGTTTATTCCATCATGTAAGTAGCTATGCTTCATGTTAGCAGACAGTTCTCCAGTCAATATGAGCCACTGACGAGCCCTGTCCCGTGAGACAGGAGAGTATTTCACCTCCTGCTCTGACAGCTCACGTTGGGCTCGGTGCACCGACGCTGCTAAGTTTAGCTAGTTAAATGGGCGAGTCCACTATTCCCCAGTAAGTTCCAATTAGCCCAGTTCTCCTCCCTCGTTCTTCCAGTTGATGCTCGGTGAAACGCTAGTTGCTCTTACCTCGCTATCCACGACATCGTGGTAAGCAGGCGGGGGATCAAACCCTCCAGTCCCGGTCCGCCCGCTGTTTTCCCCGTCTCCAGTCGAGCCCACGCCGGGGGCAGGCCCGCTCTCCATCGGCTCGTATCCATACCCGAGTCCGGGGCTTTCGTTTGTCAGGAGCGCCACTGCCTCGTTTATGTCGTTCTTTGCCAGCCGAAGCGCTTTCCGTATCACGTCGGGGTCTGGGAAACCCATGCAGAGGAGCGTCGTTATGTGCTGCTCCTCTTCGGTCTCCATTTTTTGGGGTGTCTCAGTCTCTCGGGCTAATAGTAACGGGGTGTTCGGCACAGCCCTGTAGCTGTGCACGCCGCCATGTTTACAGTCCGGCGATACTAGCCTGTCACGATCTGGCTTCCCCTACAACAGCGCCGACACAGGTTGCCAAGAACTGCATGCCTCTCCCGGGAGCGCGCACAGTCCTGCACGGCAATGGTTTCTAGTAACAGTATTTTTTATTGTCCGGGGAATCAGGAATGTATGGAAGTCCATTTTCACCCGAAAAAAATCATGCCTTTAACAAAAAAATAAATAATTAATAAATATATATATATATATATCTACCTTGAGAGGACTTCCTATATCAAAATTTACCATTTCATTATTTATTAATACAAGATTTTTTTTTAATTGAAAAACATGAGAAGTCCTACATGTTGTTATGGTTACGAAGATTAATGTTTAACAGCAGTATATTTTTACTGTCCAGGGAATGAGGGATGTATGGAAGTCCATTTACACCAGAATTTAAAAAAAATAATATAATATAATATAATATATAAGATAGATAGATAGATAGATTTCTTTCGATTTATCACTCCATCATTTATTAACACACATGTAATCATGTGCATCAAATGCATCTCTTGTTATTTCAGCAAAGGTAAATGTTATCACGCTGAGATGATGAAATGTATCTCCAAAATGTATGCTAGTGAAAACAAGTTTCTATAGAAATTGGAAGAGCTAATTTAGCAGCCAAGAAAAGCCTCTCCTGTTATTTTAAGCGACTATCAAGGTATGAATGGAGAAACACAGACATTGAGATGAAATTGTTTATGGTATCTAAGTTAGAATTACAATAAAATTACAATAAACAACTCACTTTGGAGAATTAAATTGTATGAAATCAATATTATATTGGTATTATATTTTAGTTGTTATTGGAAAACAAAAAAAGTATTAGTATTTTGGTTCCGTGTAGTTGTAAAATACATTTGTGTTGCTTTTGTTTTTTAAAATGGTGATAAAAGTCTGGGAAACAAGTTTCATTACATTTCGAGGTGGTAAACTGCATTCTCACATTTAAATAGCAGAGAGAACCAAATTAAATTTTAAATTAAAGCAATTGCAAAATGAAAACAGTCAAACATACAGCATAATGTGCATTGGTGATTTACTGCATAGACAAGAAACATAAATGTAGAACAGAAACATTGCAATAAAAGCATTACAGTACCATTTAAAATGTGTACGGTTTAACTGTTTAAAATGACAGAGCAAGACAGGGGTTTGCAAAAATATATATTTTCAGGGATGTGCAAAGGCTCACAATAATAATAATAACAAACTTATATTTAAAAGAGTTTATTCTTAAATTCAATGACCTTTTTTTTTAAAAAATTGATTTATGGTAAAAGTTATTATCTGTAATCATTCTGGTGACACGCTGCAGCCTTCATACAACATACTTACTCTAAGATAACTATATTTTATTTGCACAGGTCAACCTTTTTGTCTTGGTTTCTTCTTTTTAGTGACTGATTAAATATTAATTTAAAGTCTGATAAAACCAGTATAAATGTTACCAGCAAAAAAAAGTTGGGGAAAAAAGACAAGATAAAAGTAGTTTGAAATATTTCCGACTGTAATTAACCGCTGGTGTCTCACAGTCCAGCCTCAAACATCACCAGGGCGTGGCAATGCGCGCGAGTAGGGGTGGTGGTTGTGGTGGCGGGCGGGCGGACGTCACGTGAACACTCCGCTCATGTGACAAGGAAAAAGTCAAAACAGGAACAAAATGGCTGCAACTGGCGACGACGCCGCAGCAATGGACAGCATCTCCAGGGCACCAGCGGCCCACTTAGCGGCTCTGAACGCGGCTGCGAGCGCCAGCAGTCACACGGAAGGCCCGGAGGATGTGACAGAAAGCCCGGCGGTCGCTCCCAAAAAGCCCAGCACGAATAGTGAGGGATGCTTCATTGCGGCTTCCGTAGCTTGCTAATGCTAACGTAGCATATAATAACCAAATTACTTTTGACTTTCAGTGTGGGTTTCATTGTAGACAGTCATTGTCTGTTTCCATATGTTTTACATTTTCCCTGTATTTAGCTTTATTATTTATTTTACTCCATTTTTGGATATTGTTTGAACTAAATGGACAAGCTGTGTTTTGTGTTGTCTTGATCCTGCTCCTGATTCTTTGGCTCAGGTGATGGTGGTGTGGAGACAGCAGAGGAGGCAGTGGAGCCAGCAGAGCCTGATATCAACGAGCTGTGCACTGATATGTTTGAAAAGATGGCCATCTTCCTGCAAGGGGAACTAACAGGTCTTCTAACACATTGCACACTTCCTCATTTTCTCTTCCTTAGTCTCTGCACAGAGGAAAACATATTAGCCAGATCAGTGATTTACTGGTGCTCTCCTTTTGTTTCTCACTTTCATTTCATTCATTTATTTATACAGGAAAGGAAGTAACAGAAGCTTTGTGAATTACAGGTGAAACCGGACTGACTCGGTTAAAAACTGGTGCAACAAAAACATATTACAATAAAGAATAAAAACCAACAATCAACATAGGCAGCTACATTGACAATGCAGAGCAGTGGACTGAAGTGGAGTAAAATAGGATATGGGAGTTAAATCAGTGGCTGCAGACATGTTCTTCCATCAGACAGTGTTTATATGTGTTTGAAATGTGCAATAGAGGTTATTGCTCTAATGTAGTGTGGGATCTCGCTCCAGATCTCATTGTAAGTGTGACAAAATGATCTTTGACCATAATTGTTTCTGTGGTACAGGAACAAGTGCATGCAAAATTGATCTAGTCATGCGTTGCTGTCTTGTGTTGTGACTTGGAAGTAGAGCAGTAAGTGTAGGACTGGAGTTGTTATTTAGGATCTGAAAATAGAGTTTAATGGCCAGATCATTTGTGTGGTTTTGAAAAGTCAGAGCATTAGAGTATGAGAGTGCAGTGCAGTGATGAGTCCAACGGGGGAGGTTTCCATCTTGTAAGCTCTGTTGTATAGTCTTGCCATTGGTTCTATGGTTTCCTTTGCTGTGAGGAACCAAACTGGAAGACGGTAGAATATTTTCGAGAGAGTGATTGCATGTAGGTATGTGTCTGAGACAGCAGGGGTGAGATATGGTCTGATCTTGTTATAGATGTATAGTCTCTGGTTTAGCGTCTTTGTTAGGTTCTGAATGTGGTGTCGATAAGTGAGGAATGCTCAAAGATATTTGTAGGTTTCTGTGATGGTTAGTGTTTGATTTGCGAAGAGAGAGGAGGAGCGCACACCAGGGTTGGAGAGGTGCTGACCATTGACGAAAATACACAAATTTGAAAAAAAGATGTCAGGCGCACACTCTAAGACTCGATGCAGAAATGTTTTCTTTTATTCAAGGACCAACGTTTCAACTAGACCATCTTCATCAGGGTATGGATGAAGGGGGTACTATACCCTGATGAAGATGGTCTAGTTGAAACGTTGGTACTTGAATAAAAGAAAATATTTTTGCATCGAGTCTCAGAGTGTGCATCTGACATCTTTTTCAAATTAGTGTTTGATTTGCAAAATGAATAGGGTCAGACATAGATATTGTTTTTTAGGGGACTGAAAATACATACATTCTGTTTTCTTGACATTGACAGTCATGTAAGTAGTTAAGATTAGATGATAGTTTCGATTACAGTGTCATAGCATATAGTAAACAATTAGACTATTTTCACACGTTAGGAAGGTCATTGATATAAAGGAGAAAAAGTACAGGGCCCAAAATGCTGCCTTGTGGAACTCCCATTTTACAAGTTAGAGGGGGAGATGTTACCTGATTTTAACTACTTGAAACCTGTTGGATAGTTTAGAGGAGAGCATTGATATCACAGAGGGGGGAGTTGAAATGAGCTTAGTTTGTTCAGCTGAATATGATGATTCACTGTATCAAAGGCTTTGCTTAAATCAACAAAAATGGCTCCAATGACATGGCCTTTGTTGAGTGAGAAAAGTATTTTTCAGTAAATGGTAAAAAGCAGACATAGCTGATCGGGTACAGCGGAAACCGTATTCTTTTCATGCAAATAATTTCCATGTTCTTACTTTACCAGGGACTTGTGAGGATTACCGTCTGTTGGAGAACATGAACAAGCTCACCAGTCTGAAGTACATGGAAATGAAGGATATCAGCATCAACATCAGCCGTAACCTGCAGGATCTAAACAACAAATGTGAGTGAGATACATTATGTGCACACACACAAAACAGTCATTATTTCTAGTACATGTATTATTTTTACTACTACACCATGAACATGTGGCTGGTATGTGTGTTTGGTTTAGATGCTAGCCTACAGCCCTACTTGGACCAGATAAACCAGATTGAAGAGCAAGTGTCTTCACTTGAACAGGCTGCTTACAAACTGGACGCATACTCCAAGAAACTGGGTAAGACTCAAGTGCAAAATTTTGCGTATAATATATTAGAGGTCCAGTGTGTAGGATTTAGGGGGATATATTGGCAGAAATATAACAGAATTAACACATTTTCTTTTATGTTTATTCATCCATTCATTCCTTTCTTCATAACCGCTTATCCTGTTAGAGGTGGCGGGGGGGCTGGAGGCTATCCCAGCTGACCCTGGCAAGAGGTGTGGTACGCCCTGGTTGGTCGCCATACCATCACAGGGCTGACACATAGAGACAGACAACCATTCACACTCACATTCACACCTACAGACAATTTAGAGTCACCAATTAACCTGCATGTCTTTGGACTGTGGGAGGAAGCTGGAGCACCTGGAGGAAACCCACGCTGACACAGGGAGAACATGCAAACTCTGCACAGAAGGGCTCCTCCACTCTGAGTTCGAAACACGAACCCTCTTGCTGTGAGGCGACAATGCTAACCACTGCACCAACATGCCACCTCTTTGGTGTACAATCACCTGAACATAAGTATAGCTGTGTTTTCGTTACCTTAGAATGAGCTGTTTGTAGCTACATGTTGGTCTACAGAGTCCACCATTTTGCACCACTATGGTTCTACAGTAACCCAGAACCGACAAATCAAACACTGGCTCTAGATAGGGCCATTTGCATTTTCGCATTGGCCACTGTAGGTAGCAGCCCCTCCATGACAAGCAGCATTGGAAAAACACAGATTTTTGAACATGAAATTGTTTTACTCAGCGTTTTGACCAGATTAAGTCACTGGGTATGCTTGTTTTGGAGAGGAAGAGATCTCTACAGATAATTTGGCTCCTGTTAAAGACACCCTGAACATGTGGATGTTAAGTTACCTGAGACAAAAGGTGAGCACACATTAGCAGGTGCTTGGCTAGCAGCCTTTTTCTGACAAAAACAGCATTGGAGAAACACTGATTTGTAATGTGGAACTGCTTTACTCTGTTTTTACCACCTTGAATCACCTGCTCCATTTGTTTCAGAGAGGAAGAGACCTCTGCAGATGAGTTGGCTCTCAGTAAAAACCTTCTGAACAATAAACACTAAAGTAGTTCCAGGTTTCAACTGGTTGCAATTTGCTATCTTCACCACTAGATACCTCTAAATCTCCCTAAAACTTATACACCAGACCTTAAAGTCAAAGACTGTATTGAGTGAGAGTGATTATATGTGAATTAATTGGAATCCATCACACACTGCAACATAACATAAATGTTATACGTTTATTCCTGCAAGTTAACTAATGTTCTTACTAACTTGGCGAAATCAACAATAATATTTGTAAAATTCTACAGTTTGCTTCCTTCACAATGTTTGGTGAGTGTCTGTTTTTCTGTCAATTAGAGCTCACACCCTGCATGACAGAAACATGACAGCCTCTCACTCTGTTTGCTGGCTACTTTGTCTGGTATGTGTGGCTGAGACCAATAATAGTACAGCCACATTTATCAGCTCATGTTGCAAAGCATTATGAAGTGTACCAGCAGATGGCGCTGTGATACCACACATAATTCCTGACCTAAACGCCTCCACAGTACAGCATACAGAGAGTCAAACATCACCCCATTGTGTTGTATTTGGACTCAAGCACTCATTAGCCACAGAGTGATCACATCCCTGTGTTTTCTTATCTTTACAGAGGCCAGGTTCAAAAAACTGGAGAAGCGATGAGAGGGAAGAAGAGGCAGACTGGAGAGTTATGGTGCCTTCTCACCTTCTTTAACCCTGCCTCGCCTTCCTCGCTCCCTGCCAGTGGAGCCAGGAGCTGCGGGGAGGATGTGAACTGAGACTGAAACAACAAACAGTCAGAGCCACTTTGACACCTAGAGAGGACCCTAGAGGAAGCAGCTGAAAGCACATGAATTAGTACTGCAGCATTTGGCTTAGATTTAACTCCAGCATCACTGATTTTGGCAGCAGTCGTGCAGCCAAGATGAGGGAGAGTGTGTGGTGTGTGCCCACATTGTGCAGATACACTTTGTTAAATAAACCTGCTTAATTAGTAGCATATCTTAATTGAATGGTGGAATCACATAATACTAACTTACTACTAAACATAAAGAAACACAGCAGATCAGCAGAGACTTGTACTTTGTCGTATGTAGATATTTATATGATGGAGCATGATCATAGATGTGTTTTTAATAAAGCCTCAGCCTTTTAATTCTGAGCATTTCAGGCAACTGACCTCTGGACAGATAGATTTCCACTTGGTCGCCTGATGTGCATTGGGGTTTGTTGTTGTCACACATTCATCTGTCTGGGCTGTGCTAATAGTATCACAAACTGATTAACTTACAGAGTTTGGTATAAATAAAAAGGTTACTGTGTAGAGCACAGAGCAGCTGGAAATCACACTATCTCTGTAGAATGAGTTTAAAGTCTGCAGTTTGAAATAAAAGATACTTGATAAGTATGATAGGTTGTTTATCTGGAGATTTTGACACTGAAAACTGGAGGTTTTTTAAATAATAAACCATGATGTGCATATCATTACGTGACTGTTTCCTGTTACTGACAGCAGATGGCAGACCTGCACCACGATAGACTTGAATTGATGATGTGAGATATTGTATCACTCTGGAAAAACTGATCCACGGCTGAAGGAGCTTTGACTTTCAGCCTTCTCAGAAGAAGAAAAACTCCGGGAAGAGTAAAACCAACAGAGGGAAACAGATGAGACATGCTCAACAATTTAAAAGAAAGGGTGAATGGGTGACTAAAGATGTGTGCGATGCCCTTTGCCTCCTTTGTTTCCTCCTTTATATTAGCTGTCCCAGAGCAGAACCCAGAACCCTTTTTGCCATGGGCAACAGATTATCTAAACTGACAGGACCTCCCTCCTGACAGTGTGTGGGTTTGTGTGTGTTGCACATGTACGCTTGTGTATATATGTTTGTGCAGGACCTAATCTAAACCAGGTCTCTGTCATTAGTCCAGTTGAGGCCCAGGCACAGAGGGAGCTCATTATTCATACTGTAACATTATTTACTGTTGCGCTGTGATCTTCCATCTCTCCCTTTCCCCCTGCCTTTTTCCAGGGCCCTGGGGCATAAATTCAGCTCCACTCCCAAAGGCTCTCAAATCAGGTCTATTAAATGATTTTGGGGTTGTTTTATAAAAGCTAAATGTGAGTGCCAGGAAGCAGTCAAGCATAGAAGAGAAGGTAACATAATAATCATAGGTAAACTTTTTTTTTTAGTATTATTTAGTTTGGAAAGTACCACAAAACCGGACCATACTGTAGTAATATAGTTAGGGTGTGGGAATTTAATGTGTGTATTAGTGGCTTTCAAACCAGCTGGATGTGAAGTGCAGATACAAGAACTGGTATATGTTACAGAATACAAGTCAGGCCTGTACTCTTGGTATTACTCAACCAATTAATCGAATTGAGATGCCAAGAAGATATGGCACTACCAGGTCGTCATCTCATTTTTACACCCCACCATCTCATCTTAAAGAATTCATCATCTTAAATGAAGTGCTGTTATTCTAAGGGTGTTGCCGATACAGAAAAGGAAGCAGCCAAACAAAAGACACATACATCAAAAAATGACATAGCCACTTGGGTTGATGTATCTTTAGTAATCTGCAGAGGAACGATCGTTATCGCAGCAGTGTTTCTTTATCTTCTTTTCCATATATTTCCAGTTGAGGTCTAATATGAAAAGTGTTCCCACGTTCCACTGAGTATGCGTGTGGAGACTTAATGCAGAAGCATTATCCAACAGCCACAAGCACATTTGGAACAAGTGAGCAGATGTGTAATAATTTCATGGTACTGATAACTGAAAATGTGTTCCACTGATTGTGATTATGTATGTGTGCATATGTGTGTATGTATACTGTAGGGCAGGGGTTCCCAACTGGTCCAGCCATGGGGCCAGATTTCCCTGTAGTCATTAGTTGGAGGGTCCACAGTTTAATACATTCAGCATCATACTTGCATTTGGCCATGTCGTCGAGCTAGTTTGCTGTCTCTGTCAAATAGCTGTTGGTTAGTCACTTACTCTACAGAGGAAAACAGCACTCTGCTGGAAATGTACTGAACTTGAAATAAAGTGTTTTTTTTACAAACTTGTAGGCCTGCCCCCTAATAGTCGACCAAATGTTAGTCGACCAGAAAGGCCATTAGTTGGCAAGATTTCATTGGTCACTTAGTCGCATGAAAATTAGGAGCTGCACTTTGTCAAAATAAACCAAAACCTATATGACTAAACCATGTGGGAATTTAATTTGAAAGGTCAGACACAGGAAGTGTCCACACTCAGCAGTCAGACAGGAGTCATGTTAATTTACAGGGCTGGTACCTGCGGTTATTCCTGCGGCTAATAGCCTTCCACTAACCCGAATACAATGATTTAATCCTGAAGCACTTCTAGGCTTTCCAAATGTTGTCAGACTGAGTATATGAAATATATGTATCTCTTTCATAATGTAAGTCTACAGGGAAAAAAGTCTGGGCGTCACTTAGCCATAATGTCAAATTGGCTTCAAAGTGTGATGCTGATCCTGGGGGCTTGATTCACATGTTATATTCTGCTCTCTTCCTGATGTCTCCTTCCTGAACCTCACAGTGAAGACGAGATGCAGTCATTGTTGCCAAAAATGGCTCTATTGATGGTAAAGGTTGCCTACCCCTGTCTTGTGCGTTAAATAATCAAGATGTTTAGTGTTAATTAGTGAACTTTAGAGGTGCAAGTTGGCTTTTTTTCACCTTTTGACAAAGCAAAGCTACCCGTTCCCTGTTTCCAGTCTTTATGCTAAGTTAAGCTAACCAGCTGCTGGCTGTAGCTTCATATTTAGCATACAGACAAGAGAGCATGGCTGTATAAAGAGATCTACATACAGCACTGGACACAGGATACTTTCATTACGATGAAAGTTGTTCAGTGACGCCTGCAGCCAAAAAGTTATCCGGATCTTTTGCGTCATTGGGTCCACTGACATTCCCACTAGAGACCTCTGCTGGCCGGGCAGCCAGCTTCCAGTTTAGTCTTCTGCTTACTTGATAGGGGATAAAATGGTTTAATTGTTAGGCTCTTCTAGACTTTCAAAATGTTATCAGACTGAATGGATAGATTTCCCGGGTGGTTCGACACCCATAAAAATGTATCCACTGATTTATAAATGTCTCTTTTCCAGCATAAGTTTTTAGGGGCCCAATGACATTATGTGATGGACCTGGATGTTGTAGTTACATGGTTTGACCACTATGTGAAACTAGCTTCAAAGCCTGGCACACGTCCTGCGGTCCTGCAGGAGGGTGGTATTAAACTATTTATCCAACTCTCAGCAAGATAGCAAAGCATATTTCCAAGAAATACCGGTCACTACTGGTGTTCCTCAAGGTTCTTTCTTGGGTCCCCTTCTGTTTATCATCTACCTACTTCCTCTTGGCTACATCTTTTGTAACTTTAACATCCACTTCCACTACTATGAAGATGACACCCAATTCTATCTGTCCTCCGAACCTACCTCCACTCTTCTGCCCACCTCTCTCTCTGACTGCAGGAAATCAAATCCTGGTCCTTTTACAACTTCCTCAAATTAAATAGTAATAAAAACAGAGTTACTTTTCATTAGCACCAAATCCACCTTGACAGTTGCACACTCAGTATTGATAACTCACATCAGCAATGTCACTTGGTTCACCTGCTTCCATTTAATTAACATTAGACACCTTCGCCCATCCCTCACACCACACAATACCACCATTCTTGTTCACACCTTAATTATATCCCGTGTTGATTACTGTAACTTGCTTCTTTTTGGTCTCCCTCTCAAGTCCATCCACAAACTTCAACTGGTCCAGAACTCTGCTCCATCAGTGACATCACCATTGTCCTTCAGCTGCTTCATTGGCTCCCAGTTAAATACTGCATTGACTTTAAGATCTTACTCCTGACCTTTAAGGCCATCCACAACCTACTCCTCTTTACCTCTCCAAACTCTTGCATATCCACATCCCCACCTGAACTCTCAGGTCTTCCTCTTTCATCCACCTCACTGTCCCACCAGCCCACCTGACCACCATGGGGTCTAGAGCCTTCAGCCAGACATTTGTAATCATCAAAAGTCATCTCTTTCAAACAGCCTATTCAGTTTGACTCCCGTCCGTCTACACACATTTCCACTCTTTACACAGAATTTTATTCACTGTAAACTTGTTCTACTGATTATTTATTTGGTTTTTTTTTTATTATTTTAATTATTTGTTTTTTTATGTTACTCTATTCTTTATCTCATTTACTTATTTGATCTGTTGTTATTTTCTTTTTCTTTTTATCTTTGCCTTCTAGATGACCTTGACTGTCTTGAAAGACACCTATAAATAAAATGCATTATTATTATTACTAAAACATCAAACTATTTATTTAATGGTTGCTTGTGGACATGCTGCAGAAAATTAACTTTCACTCAAGTCTATTCTCATGTACCCATTTCACTTATTGTTTATGTGACAGTTAAGTGGGGGAGTATTCCAGTGAGAAGATTTTTGTTAGACCTTACAGACTCATTAGGCACCACCTGGTTTATCACTTCGGTCATTGCAGTGTTTCTCCATCCTCAGTAGTGTAACATGATCATGTTAGACTCAGTTCAGAATGAGGATCTCTGAGCTGCACTCGGTGACCAACAGGGTATTTTTTTTTTCAGCCGATTACTGTAATAACAAGAAAATGCATGCTTTCCTTCTGTTTCTCAGAACAGACTTCTCTCTTTTCACTCCCCCTTTCATTTCTGATCCCTACCCACGATGTAGATGCCGATTCCCAGGGTTTAAATACACCACAAACAGCAGGGGACTCTGTGCAGACAATGACTCCTCTGCAAATACGCTCTAAAAATGATCTTGCAATCTTCATCCCCCTTCTAGCATCTACATAAGCAGAGAGCAAAGGCTTAGACAATGCATAAATATGTCTTAACACATGTCACTTACAATGCCAGATTATATATCAGTTACATAGGAATTATTCTGATTGAATTACATACATTGTGGCTTTGACCTATAGATATAATCAACTTAAAATACAGATTACGCAAAATGGACCAAATAGGCCTAACTCAACAAAGAAATTATTGCAATTCAGATCTTTTGAAACGATACAGCCTCAATTTGATTTGGTCTGACAGACCTCAGGAGATTCCCAGAAAGTATCAAACACATGTCCATCATCAGCTTCAGCAAAGGAGCTGTTTTCTCCATAAGTCTAACGTGGAGCCTGGGCCAGTTAACAATAACAGGGCAGCATGCCACACCGCAGTGTTGTGTAACTGACAAGCAAGCACGAAGTTTTGGGGAAATTTCGGTGTTCATGAATGAGAGCGGACAAGGACACTCAAAAAGTCATTTTCAAACCACATTTGTTCTGTGTTTGCTCAAAGTTAGCATTTCACTTAATTGGGCAATGTCAACAAATTGAGTAGTATTGTGAAATCGCTCTTTAGCCTTTTGTCTCTCACTCACTTTCACACACACAGACCGTGATGGGATAAACAGCCCTCTGTAATAGCAGGTTTTAATACCCTCCTATGCCCCTGTAAAGCAGTGACACTATAAAGACAGCCAAATGGCAAAGAGCTTCATGTTTACATCCATTTCAAAGCAGCCAATAGCTCTGGGAGGTATTTCAGTGCAAATATAAGCCACATGTGAGATCTGAGGGACTGAGTCAAACTTCAAATACCTTCCACGAGAAGGGCAAGAAAAGCCACATGAGGTCAACGTTTGGCACCGCAATCATTCACTTCACTCTGCTGCTCACACCTTCATCATATACTGTGCACACATGTGAGGACGCAAGAACACGCACAAAACCTACATGTCACATCTGACCCCTTTGAAACTCTAACCCAAAAGCCAGCATCTGTCAGGTATGTAGTCCTTGGAACACTTTCACCAAACACTAGATGAACGCAATCCATTTTGATTATACCAAAACGTCCACACCATCACTCCATTATTAAAAATCTAAAATGAGACCAGATGGGATTGTGGCACAAAACCATAGGTGCAATGTTATTTTGGATTTGAGACAGAGCCCAGCCGTTCTCAGCAGGTTGGAGAGTCCGGGTGTCAGACTCTGGCTCCAGCCTCAGATCCGGCTCTGCTCCTGGGGTTATAAAGCGAACTGAGGATCCTTCCTCTGCAGGAAGCCGTAACCAGCAACACCTGAGAACTGTCCTGTGTAATCCCTGTTCAAATGTGATATTAGTTTAGTCCTGGTGTGTCTCCCCATGTGCTGCTGTTGTTTGTGTTCCCAATTTGACTTTCTGTGAGGAGTCTTGCTTTCATGTGCAGCGTGTCCAGCACCGTGTCTAAACGGACTCAACATCTCTTAGACCCCCCATTAGAACCACACTCAGACTTTTTGGCACCAGAGCCATCAGTCTATGTGTCTGTCCCTGCATGTGTGGAGCAGAGACTGTGACACTGAGCTAGCAGATTTCTGCAATAATGATGTTAGTGCCCCACACTTTAACAGAAGGGGACTTCTTGTGATATTAAAAAAAAACAACCTGTAATCAAGAATCAGAGAACAACATGCGCCTATAAGCTGTTCTGAACCCTTCGCAATGCTTTACAACACATGCACACTCGAGGAAACAAATTTTGAGTGTGTACATTCTTTCACTTTTGCAGATGCTGCCTTTAAAGCTGCACTCATCAATATTTTTATAATAATGTATCAGATTACTCATTGCTGCTCATAGTGACGAACCCACGGAGAATTAAAACCTGAATCAAGACTCAGACATGGTACCTAGACCCGAGGTCCACTTGTTGTGACTCATTGCTCCATCCAGCACTCACTGTATTTCCTCCTTTATCTGTCTCTTTATCTGTTTATCATCCACAGAACGAGGCTGCACGCCCACATTTTCACAACAAAATAAAACAGGCTGCAGTGAGAGTCTCTCTCCATGGGATATTTAAAAATAGCAGCTTTGTGCATTTAATCCTTCTCAGGCAAGCTCAGGGGTTTAGTGTTGCCATAGCCCACAGGAACGACGCTCTACGATGCTTTTTTTTCTCCAAGTCAGGATTAGAATATATGCAGTTAACATCATCCAGTCTGAATTAATATGTATTTTTCAAAGCTTGGAGACCCACTCATTACTGAAAGTGCATGTCATCCAAGAGAGACAATAAAAACTACACGTCAAAGTTATCATATGGAATATTTAAGGCGTGCTGATGGATTCACGTCATCAACTCATGCATTGAGTAACATTACAAGTTAACATTCCACCTTAAAAGTCACCGGCAGTCGGCCCAGTGAATGAAGTTATTTTTTCTCAGACTCCAGCTGCTGTGAGAGGCAGCAAAACATCCTTTCATTTTATAGTTACAGTTTACTAATGAAACTCAGTATGAACAGTGGTTACATGAGCCTCAAAACCAGACACAACTCAGCCCTGAGCAGAGTGAGCGTCCTCTACTGACCAATCAGACTGCAGTGTTCACAGCTCCACCTTTTAGTACCAGATCTGTGTGCTAGGTACCCCAACAGAGGGGGGGCCAAACATGGGGATGGTAGAGAATGGTTCCATCAGTACTATCTGAAACCTTTCACAGTGGAAACAAAAAAAAAAGAAAGAAAAAAAAGCGTACCGAACTGAACTGTGCCGTACTGCTCGGTGGGAACAAGGCTTTAGTGTCTTTCAGCTCATGTTTTTGGTTTTACAGCACTTAAATGTTTTGGTTCACACTGACTATGTTTACATGCTCGCTAATATTACACTATTATTCCAAATATGACAACATTCTGACTTTGATATGGATCATGCAAACAGTAAATTCTGTTTGGATATTCCCGATGTAGCACTTTCCAGTTAAGACACGTGGGATATGCAGGTAGTATTTGGGTTTTAGGAGCACTGTGTGAACATGTAGAAAGTGCTTTCATGGATACACTGTACACAAACCAATTTGCCAGCATTTTGCAAGGCTGGGGGAGGGGTGCATACCCATACGAAAAGCCCACATTTCTGGTCAGACAGAGACGCCACTTACTTTTAAACATTTTAAAAGATTGGGATATCAACAAGTTTTTGGATATGTGGAAATATATTGAATATACTGAAGAAGGTGGTTGAGGGGATGAAGAAGTGAGGCTGTGTTTGCACAGTCGAACAAGTAGCCACCAGTGGAAGACTTTGAGCAAAACGGCACAAGCAGCTCCAGCTGTTCTACTTTTATATTTTGACGTGATGAACAACATGTTGGGGCACATAAATCAGAGAATGCACGGCTGCATGTAATCAGTAATATTATTGGAATATGCATTTTCATTAGCCGTGTAATCAGCTTAGTGGGAATGTTGTTGTTGTTTTTTTTAGAATAAGGGCAAACCCCAAAATATTTTGTTCATGTAAACATAGTCATTGTTTCCAGATGCAACTGGAACCATTTTTTTTAGCAAACAAGAGCCAATAAAACTACTGTACACTACTTTCCCAGCACTATGTGGTAGACAGACATAGTTTGCGACTGGCTGGTGAACAAAATTGAGCATATACACACTACACCTGGCCACTTTATTAGGTACACCTGTTTAACTGCTTGTTAATGCAAATAACGAATCAGCCAATCATGTGGAAGCAACTCAATGAATTTAGTCATGTAGGCATGGTGAAGACGAGCTGCTGAAGTTCAAACTGAGCATTAGAATGATGAAAGGTGATTTGAGTGACTTTGAACGTGGCATGGTTGTTGGTGCCAGACGGGCTGGTCTGAGTATTTACTGGGATTTTCAGCACAACCATCTCTAGGGTTTACAGAGGATGGTCCCAAAAAGAGAAAATATCCAGTGAGCCAAAATGCCTTGTTGATGCCAGAGGTCAGAGGAGAATGGCCAGACTGGTTCAAGATGATAGAAAGGCAGCAGGAAGTCAAATAAGCACTGGTTCCAACCAAGGTGTGCAGAAGACCATCTCTGAAGCAACAACACCTTGAAGCAGATGGGCTACAGCAGCAGAAGACCACACCAGGTGCCACTCCTGTCAGCTAACAACACAAAACTGAGGCTACAGTTCACATGGGTTTTCTCACCAAAACTGGACAATAGAAGATTGGATTGCCTGGTCTGATGAGTCTGGATTTCTGCTGTGATGGCCTCCACAGTCCCCAGATCTCAGTCCAATAGAGCACCTTTGGGATGTGCTGGAACGGGAGATTCTCATCATAGATGTGCAGCCGACAAATCTGCAGCAACTGTGTGATGTCATCATGTAAATATGGATCCAAATCTCTGAGCAATGTTTCCAGCACCTTGTTGAATCTGTGACACCAAAGGGGTCCAACATGACACTAGCAAGGTGTACCTTATAAAGTGGCTGGTGAGTGTATTTCAGGAGCTCTGGTGTAACAAGCAGACACCTGGGCCACAGTTTCTTTTTCCTTGCGCTGGTCATTTTGGCTAATCTCTTTTAACATTTAAAAATAAATAAATAAATAAAAAGCTGAATCATTGTCAGACGATAGCTGATGGGTTCTGAGATAGCATTTCAGCCTATGTGTTCTGCCTCTCCTAACAGACTCAAACATGACTGATCAATACTACTCTGACTACAAACAGAAGCCAGAACACTGCCGATAACAAGATCTTGTGATTCTGCACACTGTACATACGCTGATATCTATACACAGAAATGACCTGAAGCCAGACTCCAAATGACATTAGTGTCTGCCAGATGTTTAAATAGGCGACTGTTTGCTTGCACAATTGCCATAATGACTATTTAAGTTTAAAATATGTGAATTTTGTGTTTGCAACTTCTTCCCAGCCTCAAGTGGCCAAACAATTATGACTATAATTGCGGATTTAAAAAGTCTTTGTATATATAAGAAGTGATTCATCTATTTATTATTGTAGCAAGATGGTAAAACTCATTTTCCTTCTTATCCATCCATTCTTATCTTAAGAATGCCAAATAATCCAAAAATGTTACAGTTCAGCAGCTATTACCTCATTATTTTGACTGAGACATCTAAGACCACCATGTTCGAGTAATAAAGGGGATTTCTGGCAGAGACGGTGGCTTTATTAACAAGTCACATCCTGTTTATCAGGAATAAAATGTCAGTAGTTCATAGTTAGCTCGCAATTTATAATTTTCTCCAAAAGGGCTTTTGTATGATGCAGGGTCTATGTGTGCATGTGTGTGTGTGTGCGTGCATGCTTGTGTTTTCCTTTCAGCATGTGCGCATTAGCTCATCCAAATGACTAATAAGTGTCCGGAAGCCATAAAAGGACAAAGTTGACTCATCTTGGTATGAAGGCCCCGAAGGCTGTCCCAAAATGAGACCAACATTCAGAAACAGAAAATAACTCAAATTACACAACACCGTCTTAACTTTGTTCTCGATAGTGACACACACAGAGACGTTCTTTCTGTCCAGCACAGGAGCACAATTAAACAATACATCTTATTCTCCCTCTTTAGTGACATTTTCTCATTTGTTAAATAGTTAAATGGCTACACCCTCTGTATAACTTTGATCTCCACTGCACTGTCTGTTCCAGTTCCTCTCATTTTCCATGGATAACAAATAGCATGCATACTGCAGCATGAACTGATGAATCCTGACTGCAAATAGGCCTCAATGGCAGAAAACTAAAGTTGTACACAGATATTTCTGACAGAGCTTACAACCACAAGGGCACGTGAGCTGCTTATTCGTTTGAAGTGACGGCTAATTAAAAAGAAAGGGGTTTTTTTTCGAGACAGCTGACTCCTCATTCCTGTTCCCATTCAGTCAAAGAACTATTGTATTTTTGTCCATAAGGTCACTGACATAATAGCTAATATCATACCTGTATGTTTTCCGTTGTCGGAAAATTCTGCCTGTTCTGAGCCAGTTCAACAATTAATTTCTTAAACTTTTTATTTGAAACGCGCAGCCGTTATCTAGGTTATCTCAGCACTGCTGGTTTTTCCCAAATCCTACATTTAGTTGCAAACATCTCTCTCTTACATCCTTCTTCCCATCCCCTTATGAAAATCCTCCTGGGCATTTAAATATATATACATATATCTTTGACAGATTCCAATCAGGCTCACTCAAACTGCACTCAACAGAGACGCTTGTTGCATGAAACTTTTACTTTTTTCACTATTTGGATTGCTGAAAAAAATTAAAGATGTGGGCAGTGTTTCAGAGGCTATTTCAGGAACTGCACATACATGATCTAAATGCTACGTCCCTTTGGATTAGTGAATTGTGTTTCATCATTAACTTCCTTGATATGTGGTGTGCCTCAGGGTTCAGTTCTTGGTCCCATCTTGTTCTCTGCATTTATGTCCCATCAAAGCCACATAAAATCATTGTTTCTTATTATTGTTATTAGAGATGTACAGAGACATCATATCTGTATCTGTATTCAGATAGAAGACAGGAAGTGGGCGTGGTTTACATTGGAAGTCACATTAAATCAGGCAAATGTTGTATTTCTAACCTGATATTCCCTGGCAATGCAATTGTTTGGCCTTCAAAGTATTAAATAAATTTAATATTGGCATATAATTAGTTATGAAACATATTTCTACATTATCATATTGCACTTCTCATTTCTCTCTCTGTCTCTGTTGTCATTTTTATTTTTAACTTAACTAAGTATTATGATTTAAACAATCTACTATCAGAAACTGAAAAAATGTGTTATGAATGTACCAGAGCTCCGCAAAGACATTTTAGAAAATGATAAATTAATATCAATTAAATATTTGTTAAAAAATAAATCAGTATTTGCTAAACTGAAGGCAAATAACTTTCAAGAAGAACCAGCGTTGGCAGTTAGCCACCAAGAGTAGCCACTGGGACTAACCACAGACAGTCTATGGGACTAACTAGCTTACTGCCACTTCCTCCATCTCACTGGAAGTTGCCCCCCTAATCATTTCTACAGTAGTGCCCTCAGGAATAAGGTGGATATAAAATATATAGAAAAATATCCTTCAGTTTAAGGGTACCTCAAGAATTTATTCAATAAATTATGTCTATTGTTTTGCTGTATGTGATCCCAAATGCTCTGCTTTTTCAAAAATATTTTTTTAGATTTTTATCTTTTCATTTTGTTTCTTTATTAACATTAAAACACATATATATGCAGCAATCACTTTTTGTTTACTGTTCTTAATAATTATTGTTGTATTGTTGTTGTTATTGTTGTCCCCACTGGTTTTAACATCAAAACTAAAACCTAAAGGTGATGATGCTTTAGTTATATTTTCAGTTTAGAATGTTTCATTTTTCTATTCTGGCCCTGTTTTGTTTTCCTTTCTATTTCATCTCATTTCTTAAAATTCCTCTTTAAACCTCTTTGCACTGTCTCTTTTAAACAGTGCTTCATAATGTTTACTTGTTTACTTGTAATGCTATCAGTCCAAAATTGTCCCCGTGTCTCACTGAAACTGAGACCACTGAGGACATGACCATGTTCTGCTCTGTGTAACACTGAGTGCATGCAAGCTGTGTGTGAAAGAAATTCAACAGAACATTGAATTAGACATGCTTCTACTTTCCTCTGCTTGTGGAGAAAATGAGCAGGGTAGGTGGGACAAAGCCAAAGGACAGACTGTACAAAGACACAGAACCTGAGGAGAGGATTTTAAAATATGTATGTCAGATGAAATAATTGAATCAATGAAGCAGCTAAGTCAACTGAATGTCCTGTCCTTTTCTGTGTTGAAATGATCTGGATCGAACCAACTGGAGCTGTGTGATCTCGCTCTTTCTCAACTGGTCCCACTCTGTGTGAATGAGCTTTGGCCAGTTGTCCAAGCTAATCGCACCAGCAGAGCGGAGTCAAGGGCTGCAGGCTGCAATAATATTTGCTATAATTACAGAGGGAACATAAACATAACTGCACCTGGCTCAGCTGGGCTACCTGGTCAGTTCTGCTGTGTGTGTTAGTCTGTAGTCTGTAGCTGGTGGTGCTACAGTAACCCTGAGCTCAGGTCATGGTGGGGTCAAGCTGAGTCTGCCAAAAATATCAGGTGGGTCTTTTGTCTCTTTTTGGGCTCCAACACCAACTTTCTCAATGTATTTTTAATGATTTGGAAACTTCTTTTCATATTGGATAATCGTGTACCAGTGGGTGTGCATGACCAAAAAAACAAAAACAGTCTCTCTGTATGTGAGTCATTGTCATTCCACGTGTGATCAAGTCTGTGAGTCATTCTGACTTTGAATCCAGATAAAGTGCAAATATCAGAAATTCTTAGTTAGGTCAATATCTGTTTTTTGCCGGACCAGTGTACGACACTTTCTGGCAGATTAAAAAGTAGCCTACATCAGCAACCTGTGCCAATGGTGTCATGGTGCTAAATCCAACTTATATTGACAGGGCATGCACAATTTACCACTGAGCTGATGCTAGCATCACAGAAGAGATCGAATTCCAGTAATGGTGGGAGAGAAAAGATGTACAAAGTTCACATTATGTTTGTTTACTTGAAAGATCATGTGTTTTTTGGGGTGACCAGACACGACATGGCAGTGCAGACTTTTACATAGGGGTCTGTGTGGGCCCTCATGGACAAGGAGTGGATGACCACATTTACGTCACAAGAAGTCGAGTCGAGTGAACCCTTAGGGACAAGAGAGTATACTGCTCAAAAATTGAAGGAAACACTTAATAGTCATAGTATAACACCAAGTCAGTTAAACTTCAATGATATTTATCTGTCCATTTAGGAAGCACAAGTGATTGTGAATAAGTTTCAACTGCTTTGGTGCAAATCAAAGTGACAACAGGTGCAATGGAGAGGCAAAAGCAAGACAACCCCCAAAAAGGGAATGGTTTTACATGTGGTGTCCACAGACAGTTGCTCTGACTGATTCGTCTCTAGTTTGGTCTTCTGCTAGTGTCCTTGTCACTACTGGTACCATGAGGCTCTACCTGCAGCCCAATCAGGTTGCACAGGTAGACCAGCTCCTCCAGGATGGCACATTAATACGTGCAGTCGCAAGAAGGTTTGCTGTGTCTCCCAGCACAGTCTCAAGAGCATGGAGGAGACACCAGGAGACTGGCTGTTACACAAGGAGAGCTGGACATTGACCCAGCAGCAGGACTGGTATCTGCTCCTTTGTGTGAGGAGGAACAGGAGGAGCACTGCCAGAGCCCTACAAAATGACCTCTAGCAGGCTACTGGTGTGCATGTTTCTGACCACACTGTCAGAAACAGACTCGATGAGGGTGGCATGAGGGCCCAAATGGCATA
Organism: Epinephelus fuscoguttatus; assembly: GCF_011397635.1. Taxonomy (NCBI): domain Eukaryota; kingdom Metazoa; phylum Chordata; class Actinopteri; order Perciformes; family Serranidae; genus Epinephelus; species Epinephelus fuscoguttatus. Next base: position 41,694,644 of record NC_064761.1, read on the forward strand.
CAAGTGGAAAAATGTGCTAAAAGTTGGATGAGCATTCCCACAGATCCAGGCATTAATAAGTCCTAAATCTACTGAGCCCTCTGACAGGTGATGCCATTCTTTAACCCTGACCTGGTGCCCTGAGTCCTACCCCCCACAGACAAAGAGCAGATACCCAGCTGCTTGACCAGACCTTGCATCTGCGTTGTATCCGTTTAGGCAATGCTATATCAGGTGGCCCCAGTGGCTTGACAGACAGTTCTTCTGAAGGCCATGGCCTGCTCAGCTGTCCGGACAACATCCCTGCTTATCTAGTTCCACTAGTCTTACAAATAGCCATAAGTTATATCAAAGTGTTCACACCATTCTCTGGGGTCACACAACACAAAGAAGGCTACATGGTGTGTTAGATAGCTTTATTAGTCCTTTCTGAAATTGAGTTTGTACCGTACAGCAATCCTCAAATAAATCAACAGAAAAATACTCTAACACAACAGCAAAAAACAAAACACCATCAACAGAGCATCTCACCATTACTGTAGACCTATTCACCTCATATCATGAAAGACACAGCTTCACTTCCTCCCACTGCACAAAAGTAAAGCAAAAATATCCTGCTTATGGCTGCTGCCATCTTGCACTGGTGACATCATTTTGAGCCAGAGTCTGTGCAGTAGTGATCTCCGTGGTATTGAGTTCTCGCCCAAACACCCGTTCGACCAATCGCCAGCGGCACAATTGACCTATGGCTAAGCCCCGCCCTCAAATGCGATGAGCCAATCACAGTGCGTATAGCCATTCCCATACACTGGGACATTCTCTGCCTGGACGTCCATTGAAATGCATTACAGAAAGTCAGTTTGTTGGGTTTTATGAGCTTTTTCTGAGATTTGAAGTTTAAAAATGGTCAAACGGTGTGCATGGGGTACATGCAACTCTGACACAAGGTATCCTGAGAGGCTGGGCGACCAGGTGTATTTTTTACACTTTAAACCACATCTCAACAGAGAAAAGTGTCTCCTTTGGATAAAGTTGTGTGGTAACGTTAGACCACAACATCAACTCAACGTGAATAAGATTAACAATGATGTCTACATCTGTTCTAAGGTAAGTCAACATTGTGTTTGAGGCAACATATTGTCACTTTGCTGGAAAGAAATATAAAGTTATCTTTAACATCTCTAGCTAACGTTAGCTAAAGTTAGCCTAACGTTAGCTCCTAGCTGCGTTGTTCATCATGTCACCTTGTTTGCTGGGAGTTCATTAGCCTATTTTGTTCTAGTTTTGTACTTTGGTGATCGTACATTGTTAGCTGTTGCCAAAGGGCTCTAGTTAAGCTAACGTTAACTTCAGGGGCCAGTTGCGTCAACTGGTCTTAAGCCTGGTCTTAAGCTAAGTCGGTCGTAACTTGGCGTTCTAAGTCCGACCTAATAGTTACGCCGGTTGCACCAACAGGGCTTAAGCCTTCTTCTCACTAAGACCAGGCGTAAATCTTACGCCTAGTCAAGAGCAGGTGTAAGGTCATTATCAAGCTGTGCTCATGCGCTCTAGAGCGCAGAGAGCGCAGCTTGATTATGGCACGTCTCATCCACCGTCTGTATACGAGTAGACGGGAGAGGGTAATTAGGGACAGAAGCAATTGGACATAGCCTATATAATGACGAGGAGCTGATTGAGAGGTTTCAGTTCAGTAGGAGAGATCTGTTTGAACTTATTGAAGAGCTGTCACCGGATTTACAGTTTGTGTCAGGCTGCAACGCAGCACTACCACCAGCCCTCCCAGCAGGCAGGGGAATCCTCCCCAAATACGTCAACAATGATGTCACTGTAAATTGAGGTTTTCGGGGAGGACCCCCACCAGTTGAATGATTTTTTTTTGGAGGAGATGTATTTTTTTTGCCTTGCTGAGAAGATCTTTCCACTTCTTCCTCGTGTCAGCCTCTGTATGAAGGCAGCCAGAGTCTGAACACATATTGATGTGCCCCGTTATCTCTGCCCATATCGACTGTTTTTTCTTATTTGTGATACATCTGTGTGCTGGCTGTACAGCTTGATTCATTTTCTAATTTCAGTGTCGGTAAAGTTTTTCGTTGATCCTTCATGTTTTCTTCAAATCTTAAACTGTAAATAAACTGTCAACACAGATGAGAGGGGCTGTCAACCGTCAATTGACATCCGTCAAGCATGCGGGGTGATTCAGCGGCGCATCATTTAACGTCACCGCGCTCCTCTAGGCAGGCCGCATGGGGCATTCCGGGGGCATTCACATGAACGCGCACAGCTAAAACCAGCGTAGCTAAGACCAGGCATAAGCCCTGTTGGTGCAACCGGCGTAAGTCCACTCCTTAAGACTGGTCTTAACAAAGACCGTCTTAGGGGTTACGACCAGGCGTAAAGACCAGTTGGTGCAACCGGCCCCTGGAGCTTAGCTTCCTTAACTTATCTGTGATGGCAGAGATAACAAAGGTTGGCAAACGTTATGCTGAATGATTCAGTGTAAATACTGTAGCACCAAACTAACGGAGAGACACTCTTGGTAAAGATGGTAAAAAGGCCGTTATCCTTTTCTTATATTCTGAGCCAAAAACCTTAACTTCAGTGGCACTTTAACTTGTTGTCTTTGATAGTGACGACAACCAGATGCGGTTCACAAGCCTACACTGTGACCTGTAAATTTTGGCTTGTAATTTAAGCTTTTCATCGACCTTCTCAACAATAAAATGATGAATATATCCCTCCAATGTGTAGTTTAGGCCCTTTTGGTTACTTCTCAATGACATCTGATCGTTATGTCCCCAAAAATCATCAATTGCCTCCTGTGAAATGCCGTGTACTGTGACACCTGCCATAGCGCCGGGCACTGAATGTTGATAGTTTGTCCGAGTGGGTGGAGAGGGGCGTGGCTTAGCCATAGGTCAATTGATCGTGAGCACAACAATTGGCACACATGGCTATCTATCATTACGTCAAAACCACTTTTTATAGCATCAAATAACTATTTAAAACCATACTCAGCAGATAAGCAAACAATTGAGCACACATCAGCAACCCAAAAATGACAAAAAAAACAACTTTGGGAAAAATGTGTTTGACGTGTACCTTGATTTTTTAGTTTGGCTCATGTCTCTATGCTAACTTAGGTTTATGAACTACACTGCAGCCAGCCACCAGGGGGTGATCCAGATGTTTTGGCTTCACTTTTTGGGAGCTGTCGTTATAATACAGTCTCTGGCTCTACACACCGTAAGATGCAGCATCCCAAAACAGGCAGTCATCAAAGCACTCTTACCATCAAACAATGGACAGGATGGATAGCCAACATCAGCAAACACAAGGCTGGACTGAATATGTCAAAAACATGACTCTGTGTAATTTGATTGTGAGTTTGCATTTCAAAGCAACCAACTGTGAGCTCTTACGTCCACTGAAGTGTGATCACAAGCGTCAGCCCTGTTTTACTCTCTCCTGCAGTGTGTGGCTGTTTATTACATTTTACACCCTCCCTCCCTCGTCTCCAAACTTATCCTATCAAGGCTGAGTCTACAGTTACACAGAGGAACTGTCCACATATTGAATTACGACCAGTATGACCCTACATCTGGATCAATGAGAAAATGCTGTTAGCTCTGCACCACTTAAACACATGCGCCATGTATGCGTGTGATTTGCAGCAGCTCCACATTTTCCTCAGAAGCAGTTACATTGCCCTTTGCAAGTCATATGTAACTGAATCTCCTTATTTACCTTTCAGACTAGAGTCCAGCTTACCCTGATTACCTCAGGTTACCCTGTTGACAATGACAGGCCCTCACTGTGATGTAGACCTTTGTGTACAAATAAGCAGCATGCAGCTCCCCGGCTCATTCTATTTTGAGTTGAAACGGGAAAAAGGCTCTAAAGCTTTAAAGTCACTGTTACTGTAAACAAAATTATATGTTTCCCCTCGTAGCCTTGAGCGTCATGAGGAGAGAGAAAAAAGAGAGGCTGATTGATGGCTTGACCCCCTCTGGTTCTGAGATTCATACACTCTGTAACAGATTTAACATACACCACATGTCAGAGGTGTGCGTGTGTTTTTATGTGTGCATGAGAGAAAGAGACTGACTTCAACTGTCCTGTCCTCATTTCCAGATCCAGCATAACTCTCTGAAGAATGAATATATAACCAATATCAATAATTATCTACAATGAATGGAAGCACTATAGGCCAAACTAGTCCGTTTGTTTGGCTTGAGGTCACTCACATTACTGCACATACAGGCCCTGTTTACACCTGGTACTAACATGTGTCTCAGGTGATCTGATCACAAGTGGACAGTACCTAGATGCACCAAGATGCATTGTGATCTGATCACTCAGACCAGTTGCTAAGGTAGTGTGAGATGCTTTTGACCATTAATTAATTCATTCATTTTCCATAACCGCTTATCCTGTTAGGGGTCCCGGGTCACTGGAGCCTATCCCAGCTGACATTGGACGAGAGGCAGGGTACACCCAGGACAGGTCGCCAGACTATCACAGGGCTGACACATAGAGACAGACAACCATTCACACTCACATTCACACCTACGGACAATTTAGAGTCACCAATTAACCTGCATGTCTTTGGACTGTGGGAGGAAGCTGGAGCACCTGGAGGAAACCCACGCTGACACGGGGTTCAAAACCCCCACCACAGGTTCGAGTCAGGAACCCTCTTCCTGTGAGGCAACAATGTTAACCACTGCATCACCGTGTGACATTTGACCACATATCTTGATATCCTGACTATGTCATGAATGCAGGATGTAGTGGTTGTTTTGGTTTTGAAAGCTTTTGAAAAAAACGTAATTAGAAAAACTACACAGGAGGCAGTCGCGTATGTGACGTCACAGCTTTCACTCGCTTCCTGCAGCTTGGAGTGACTGTAACCTGGCACAAAACACACAGACATCTTCAATCATAAATCGATTAATCATAAAACAGTGGAATTTCAGCGGGGAGGCCAAGCTGCAGGAAGCCAGCGAAAGCTATGACATGACATAAGCGACCGCCTCCTGTGTACTCTTGAGACTTTCTAATTAAAAAGCTTATATCTCAACAGTTTTACCACAAAGTATGACTTTCTTGACCTTAAAATGTATGTTTTAAATTCATTAACAACATATTTGGATTTCATGTCACAACTCAAACGGGAACAAAAGATAATATTGCTCTCCCCATTCACTGCCATTCATATTTTTTCCAATCTAAGGTCCCATGAGCTCTACCGGAAGGGGCGTGACTTCGGCACTCTATACCAGGCATACACCAAGCTGCAACCTCCAGGACTGAAAAATAAAGCCAACACAGAAAGTGCCAAAAACTGCAGTTCTTTGAACGGCCACTTGAGGCTGGCTCCAAAAGCCAGTCAATCCCATAGGCTCCAGTGTTAAAATGCCCAACTTTACAGCAGAAATAAACATGTTTGCAGCCTGGTACACAAAACAGTTTTGGTTTCTGAAGCTAATTTCAACATCCATGACAACTGTACAGGGGGTGCATTTTTATTTTACTCACCCATTCATATTTTATTAGGGCTTAAAGTTACGCATAATTAAGGGCAGTGACACTTTGAGTGCCAGGCCGCCTGCTGATGGTGTCCTCGATTTCACAGTCAAATCCATCCCTCACTCCTCCACCAACCAATGGGTGACGTCACATGAGCCGCGTCCAGTCTATGGTATAAACAGGCTCATAGTAAAGCAAAAATGTTCGACAGCAGCATCTGCAAAGTAATGATTTCAGACAGTTCTGTTCTATTCTATTGTATTCTCTGCCATTATTGTAGTCCAGAGCTATGTTTAGATGCAAAGGAAGTGGGTTGGTTAACATGTTTGGTAAACACTTCCTGTAAACACAACAGTATCCTGTTTGAAGTGAAACATGCTGTAATGGATGTGCAGCTCATGTGAACAATCAGACTACAACCAAATGCTTTATAATAATTTCCAGGTTAATATCTGTCAGTAATAAAGCCACATTATTTGACTGTGTCTGCCTGAAAGGGAATTTATGTAATATTCCCTCCATGTTACATCACCGTTTATCACAGGTTTATATGTGGATCAGGACAGATAATCAAAACATCCCTTGATAAAACACGATGCATTTCTTGTGGTTTCTGTTGAAGGAAAGAGAACATGGATACAAAACATCCTTATGATTCTAATATCAGCAAATAAGTAGGGAGACGAGGAAACGGCTATTTTGAGAGCAGCGCAGAGAGACCTTGACTGTGTTTATCAAACGTGTGTGTCTGCGTGAAATGAGCTTGTGAATGTGTATGTGTGAGACTGTTCCATAGGCGTGTCCGTCAGGCCACCGGTGACCCTCAGATTCCCTCCTGTGCGACGTCATGTCACTTCCCCCCTTTGTTTCCCCGCTCAAGAGGACCTTTCTAAAAATGACTTTTTGTTTAAAGGTTCTCAACAGCCCTTCTTCCTCCTTTGCTTGGCGGGGCTGTGTGTGTGTGTGTGTGTGTGTGTACGTGCTTGTACATTAGTGATACCCTATATAGTTGGTTCCAAAAACAGGAACTGTTGAGATGCACACGAGGATGCTGAAGGGAGTGTATTTTCCTCTCTGGTTAGTACCTATATACAGTCAAGGATCCTGTTTCATAACACACTCTAGATGTGGTGAGGTGCAGATGGTGGGGACCTGCATGTCACCACACACTTTATTTGGAGTGACATACGCCCTCTCAAACATAACGTACCTCCCAGGCTGTACTGTAAGATTCACCTCTGCACAGAGTAACCTCTGCTCCTGACCACAGCAGTGTTGGGACACAAAGCTTCTCCCGAGGTGCTTAGGAACTGCCAGTTATACTCTGACAGGCATGATGTAATGCTCTCTCTGGGACACCATGACTGTGTTGAGGTGTTGCAGCAAGAACACGGTGTGATAGTGCTATTATATTATGAGATTACTTCAATGAAGACATCTATGTACAGATCCTGAACACACAATAGCCTACACACTGAAGGGAAGCACACATGTTTTTCTCCTCTGTGGAAAGTGGCTATTGTCCAGGTAAATAAGTGACTTCCAGACTTTCAACACCTCCAAAGCTTTCCTCACTGTAGCGGCATAACAATATGAACCTGTAGTGGCCATTCATAGGCCCAAGTATAGGATACACCAGGCGGGAGAGCTGATAAGCTGACCTCAGGGGACTTGTCCAGACAAGCTTGGTCCAGGTCCTGCACATGTAGCGGCAAAAGGACAGTGATGATTATACAAGCGGAAGAGCTGTGTGTCGTGTGTATGGTTTGCGCATTTGTGTGTGTGTTGTATAGTTGTAAATAATCTGTTTTATATATAGGCATTGTTCAAAGACTTGCGAAGAGTTCATTCACATCCAACTCCTCATACCAAAACAGGAAAAGAGGTTATTTGTTGCTTGCTTCTAAAATGACCCCCATGACTGTTACAAAAATGATTCATACTTATTTTCTGATCTGCCACGCATATGGGTAAGATTTGGTCAAGTTTATGCAACTGAAGTGCCTTTTGACCAGAGATTACACAGTACTGCTGTAAAGAAGACCCACCACTATGCTTTTTATACACTGAATCAAACAATGCCAGCATAATACTGCCCCAGTGTGTGATTTGAGGTGCTTTCAGACCTAAAGTTGTCTTGCTTTGGTCTGAATCAGAGACTCACGTTGTTACAAAGTTACATAATTGCAGACCAGATCAGATGCCTCGTGTGACAAAGCTGCTCTTGATTGGTCAGAATTTCCATGTGGGAAAAACCCAGGAAGTAAAGCAAACGTTGAAGAAGAGTACACTTGCAAGATAAATATGACACTTTCTAATGTCACAATGGAGGGACAACTACGCAGGTTGATTTTAGCGCTGCTCATCATGGACTATATTGCTGTCATTGTTCATTTTAGTCAAACCATACAGTTTGAAAATGAGGCGCGGCTCCAACTAGAAAACAATGTTTTGATGCATTGGATGTGCTGAATGTGCATATTAAGGCAGTACAGGAGGAAGCGCAAATTAATAGTGTGATTGCTGTGTTCACACCTGCCCAAACAAACCGCACTGAGGGGCCAAAAAACTTGAGTTTGATTGAACTGAACCAAACAGGGCAGGTGTGAAAGCACCCTTAGATAGCATGCCGTTGTTCTAGGAGCAAAAAAGACATGACAGGAAACACAACAGTATGGCATCTTGTGTGCTTTTACGCAGACATCCATTTTGTTCTGTCACTACCTCCACTGCTGGCTTTACGGTGGAACAACAAATTTCCCCCAATATGCATTTGTACGTCTTATACAGAAAGGCAAGGTTGAGCAATGGCACAACATCTCTGCCTTGATCAGGCTGCATAAAAGGGGCTTAAATCTATGGTTGAGGTTAGAAAAAGATCCTGACAACGGACATCTGATCCTATCCCCAGATAAGAACATCAGCATTGGACCATTCTGTAAATCCCTGGTTACAGTCAACTCTCTCTTTACAAACATCTAAACGTTTTAAAAACTCTCTACAATATCTGGGTCTGACAACTCCAGCATGGTTGGTTGGGGAAATACCATGGTTATGGCAAATAAAACATGGTTAGGTTTAGGGCTTGGCAATTAAAAGATTACTGTTGAGATATTTAAGTCTGGACCAAAGTGGCAGACCGCCCAACAGACTGACATTTAATCCATAGCATCATGCTGCTAGCATGGCTAAAACCCAAACATAAATTGCTAGTTTGTGACAGGAGGCAAACTCTGGTCTCTGTATGCCAATAGAGACACGAAGTTCCTCCCTTTCTGGTATCCCCATGGGACCGTTTTTTTGTGTCTGTGTGTGTGTGTGTGTGTGTGTGTGTGTGTGTGTGTGTGTGTATACCAACACCAACTAGCTAGCTAGCAATGTAACCTGGCTATGTTCCATGCAAAAATGTAATGCTATCTTACCTGTGTTCATCCTGTATTTTATCCAGCAACTCCTGTTTTATCAGGCAGGAAGCAAAATAATGAGCAAGGCCAGTTACTTGTTTGATTATTTCCCATTATGCCCAGTTAAGACCAGAGATTTACAACAAGACGAGTTGAAACAGACAACTACTTGCAGCGTTCTAAAAAACCTGCCAGTTCACACCAGTGCAACTAGACGAGACGGTTTATCATCTCTATATGCAACAACTTCCTGTACTTCCGTTCTGATTTCCAGCTTTTCAGACTTATTTTGTGGCTGAATATAATTTGTAGCTTCTTTAAATATGAATGAGGATAGTGATAGTGAGATACTGGCTACTGTTGCACGTGTAGTAGTGATGTTGAAACAGTGGAAAACATAAAATGAGCATCAGATTGAATTGAAAAACATCAAATGTGAAATTCATGGCACAGTTCAAACGGGATCATAAAATGATTCATCTCTTGCCATTAAATACCATACATATTTTTTCCGAAATGAGGTCCCATGGCGGCCCACTGGAAGGGGAAGAACTTCGCCCCTTTATCCCCCGGGGCCACCTCCACACCCTGACTTTCCGCCTTGAAACATAAAGAGCATACTACTTCCTGAGCGGGCACTGAATGTTGGCATTGAACCTAGATCGTGGGAAGCGTCCAGTATGGACATAATACCTCTGGATAATGGGCTGGGTCAGTAGAAACCAGTGTTGAGTGACAGTAGGAGACTTGCAGTCTCTGAGTCAACACTTTGTACACCCAAACAACCCACTATGGACAGAGGTCACTTGTCAGAAAAACTTTGACGTAGAAGGTTTTGCATATTTGATCAACTGATGAATGTTGTGTTGGTGGGGAAAGTCTCTTCTCACCAGTGAGCGTCATCAAAAGTTACAGGTGTTGGTGTATTTTCACCAGGGTTTGCCTTGGAGGAAAGAGATCAAAAAGAAGACTTGCAACATACAGAAAAAGGACTATTAATAAAGACATTCTAAAACTCTGTCTCCTCTGTCATCGCCTCTTGTGCTCTTCTGTCTTCTCCTGTCCCTTGATTCTAACTCTTCATCAAGTCATTTCCATACGCTCATCAGGAGGTCCTGTCTCAGATACCATCCGGAAACTCAATCCCCACCGAGCAGCTTTCCTTTCTCAGCTTCTTAAAGGGCATCATAGCCCACTGCTCTATTTACAGATCTGTGCATGTGTGCGTGTTTTCCGGTATCACAGCTCTGAAATAGCTCCGTCAAAGAGAGCGCCAGGAGCCAGGGAGGCACCAGACGCCACACTCACACGGATGTCAACCTCGACACGGAGCAACAGTCCCACAAACGACTATCACACAGAATACAGAATGAGATTTCCATATGCTCAGAAGTACGAGATGAGAGGAAGGAGGAGGGACAGAGACAGTAGGAGAGGAAGAGGAGAAGGAAGCTGAAAACGAAGGGAAGTGAAAGAAGGGCTAGAGGGCGAAGAGCTGTGTGGAGTCTTTGTGAGGTGGAGACTCCTTGGAGGTTTGGAGCACAGATAAAGGGGTTTGTTGTTTGAAGATCTGTTTGAAAGACAATTTGACACATCGTTGAGGCTTTGCTGCACTTGGCATTTTGATAAAATACCGAATCTCACGGTTGGAGCCCCGAGGCGCACTGACCAGCAAACTGACCCCTTGATGAAACCATTTACTACCACCCACTGAACGCAGATCAGTTACTTGAGACCCCCACTAGCCCTCTTCCAGCCAGTTAGGACTGTTTTATTCCCTGGCAAACTGCTACTCTACACCTCAGTCCAAACTAAACATATTTCAAAAGCAGGAGCCCGCACACACACATACCTCACACACACACACACACACACACACACACACACACACACACACACACACGCACACCCTCTTGTTTGTGTGCCTGGCTGTGGATCAGAGGACATCAGTGCTGCAGCACTAACACAAACCTTTGGAAAAAGCAGCATCCTGCGGGAGCATTGAGTCGAGTCCATCTATCCACAGCAGTGTGATAACGCTGGGCCTGAACCCAGATGTGCACAAAAAGACACACAACATATTTGCACATAAACACACATACACATAAAGCTCACAACTGGCTACCATACCCCCCAACTCATAAATACACAGGGCCCCTGGGCTTTGATCATTCTTGGCCAACAAAAGACTGACTAATGACTTAACAACAGAAACATGCGTTAACGGCTTTTTCTCACTCTTCTATAATGTTTGCCAGGTTCTGTTAGCCATCGTGCTCTTTTAAAGGGGGGTGCGCAACTACTAGACTCCTTCTGCAAAAAGCTTTCTGTCCACAGTTGTGCCACACGCAACAGCATCTTGGAATAACAGAACAGAAATCTTACAATATATCGTGCTGCAGGGATGGTGCTTTTTGCAGGCCAAGCTGGAAGTTAGCGTCGCCCTGGTGTCTTCAGCAAAAAGCCAATTGGATTTTTCCATTGGAATTTTTGTAGAAAACCTATGTAGCCAACAAACCATATTTTGTCCAGCGAGATAATCTTCACAAACAAACCCCACTTACGATTTTTGAAGCTTAAATGCAATTGCCAGAAGTAAAAAGCTAAAGTTAAGTGGGATTTATAGGCTACCTTTGCATCGGCTCTAGCCTGCGCCGGTATGAGCATTTTATACTTGTGCGGTGATGTGTTTGTGTCACTCTGCACTTCAACACACTTTAAACTTCCTAGACTTCCTGGTTAAATAAAGGTTAATAAAAAATAAATAAATAAACATGGCATAATAACAACAATTTCAAGCACAAGTACACAAATCGGCTTCACTATAACTCGCAGCATTCACAGACAAACATTTGTCTTTTGCTAACAACATTTTCCCCACAAATACAACATGCTAATGTTTATAGCATAAGCCTGTTACATTTTACATTGTAAAAATTAGCCTAGCGGCTTGTGGAGGGGCACAACAGCAACATTTAACAAAGTTAATGTTATTAGCTTCATTACAACTCGCAAGGTTCACGGACAAAAAAAACTGTCTTATACTAAACACCAGGGTTCAACGCTAAGGTTTTTTTTTCACTTGCCCAGTCGGGCAAGTTGGTCAGAGATCTACTTGCCCGAAGTCAGTTTTTTAATTTAAGCGGCTATCAATTAACAAAGACTGCAGTTATTTTTATGTTATATAATCTTTATTCACACTGTATTTATTAATTAAAACAACATATGTCATGTACTGTAGCTTGATTCCCACACAAATATGACAGTGTCAGGGCTTAAAGTGAAAAATCTGTCAATCGTTCTCGGTCTATAATTTTGAGCCATTTATTTTTCACCCCTCTCTCCAGTTCTGCTGTATTAACACCAGGTTTAATATATTTTGCTTCCATCTCTCTGCCCTGCTCTACTCTACTTCAACGCTGCTTAGTTCTCTCTCTGCTCTACCAGTAGACTACCACATCCACCTGTTGCACAAAACGCACACAGCAGTGTTTCCCCTAGGATGGAGTTGTAGCAGCGGAGGTGAAGCACACACATGAAAAATAATTTTCACATGCGTGAAACTTTTTTGTATGCTTGCAAAGCACAGCCTGCTGGGATGTTTCTGTGTATCTACTGGCACCAGAAGGGCTCTTTAGGACTAAGTACATACAGTACATGTGTGCACAGTAATGAGCAGGTGAAATGTCTGTCTAGCTTACATATGAGGTGTCTCAAGATTTAGGAACATACAATTGTATTGAATATAATGAAAGTAAAAAGTCACGCTGCTGTTTTGTGCTATGACCTATTTAAGTGCTGGAAGTTGTTATTTACGTGACAATGCCTGAACGCAACACAAGCTCCGCATGAGTGCCGTGCTGCGCTGCTCGGAGTGCAGCGTGTTTGTCTGTGCGTAACAGCAGTCTGTTGGTTATTTACACACTGTCCATTTCAATAACGTCAGCTGACAAACTGCACCGGGCTCGGGGTCAGGTTTGGTCAGGAAAATGCGGCCCGAGCCACTCTAGCGTGCTCATCTGTGTGTGTGGCGGAACTCCGCCGTGCGCGATACAGAGAGCAGAGGAGAATTGTTAACGTGTGACCATGTAGAGACAGAAATGACACGATGACACAACACCATAAATAGTATATTGTTCTGTTGTTATATGAAGCGTCCGTCGTGCAAAATAATATCAATGGGCGCTGTGGGCAGGACATTGTTACACAGCTGTGCCTGTGACTTCAGGCAGAGAGACCGCTGCATCAGAGCAGAAGAGCACGTTTTAAAATACATTTATTTTATCAATTAGTTATTAACTTTTACTATTTTTAGCAACTTGCCCAATTGGGCAAGTGAGTTGTTCGTTTACATGCCCGACCTTGAGTTTTACTTGCCCCGGGCAATCGGGCAATCCTTACTGTTGAGCCCTGAACACGTTTTCCAAACAAACATGCTAACATTATTAGCACAAGCCTATGGCATTTTAAATTGTACAAATTAGCCTAGCGAATAGCAGAGATTTCCTCTGCTCATATGAAGCCAGGATAAATCACACACAAGCCTTAAAATGCTATTTTTGTGGAGGCTTTATTGTCTTCACAATTTATTGTTTCTTATCTGTGAAATTAAAGTAAATAAAAGCTTTGTTTCCACTGAGGGAAATGGTTTCAGCTTAGCAAAATAGACAGGAGGTCTGCGTTGCCGCAACGTGTAGTTACATTTCTGGGGAGGTGCATGTCAGGCTACAGTGTAGGGTTGATTTGACACAGAAGTATAAATCCCGCTTTAAAGGCTATAAATGAACTACACTATGTTTGCATGACTTCAACATCCCTACCACAACGATGCTGTGAAGCTGTGTTCAGCTAATGACACTCGTCTCATTTAGCCACTTGATAGCAACCACCTTTTTTGAGACACACAGAAGCTTCAAAATTCATGAGTGGTATATTGACTCATGTATTTTATTTTGTAGTATAAGACATGGAACTCTTTTAAGCTTTTGTCAACCACAAACCTTATTTCAGGCATCTCACCTAAAACCCATTTAAAGAAACAAACAACTGACTTCAAAAAGAGGTAACCAGGAGCGCTACAATGCTAACTCATTTCTGGGTTTCAGGATTTATTCCTGTAGCACTTTAACAGGAGCTTCTGACTGTAACAGAGCAGCTGCCGCTCTTATCTCATACTTTGATTTAAGTGGAACTGCTAGGGGAATGTTTGGGAACTGTGTTGTCTGTATTGTGAACCCTGCTATGAGACTTTCTTGGAAGGGAGGTTTGAGGGTCAGTGACTGTGGATGTGAGGGAAGATGCCTCAGGGTTTGTGGGGGGAGTGTTTGCTTGTAAATGATACAGAAATCTGTGCGGAAGTAGGAGGCGTATTTGCAGGAATGTGTTGGTTTCAATACGTTAAAGTGTTTATGCGTCATCTTTGGGTATGTGTGTGTAAATTCTTCTGGAATCTGAGTCATTCTGTGAGCTCAGTTCAACCGAATCACTTGCCTGACAGGTGGTTTTAGTTGTATGAACCCAGGTTTGGAGCTCTCTGCTGGTTTGTTTCATTTGTGCTCTCCAAGACAATGAACAAATTTAGCAAAAACGTGACTTATCAGAAACAATGCAGCTGTCACCCAGGATTAACTGGTGAACATGCACGGTGGTGTGGTGGTTAGCACTCTCGCCTCACAGCAAGAGGGTTGCCGGTTCGATCCCGGGTGTGGGAGCCCTTCTGTGCAGAGTTTGCATGTTCTCCCCGTGTCAGCGTGGGTTCTCTCCGGGCACTCCGGCTTCCTCCCACAGTCCAAAGACATGCAGATTGGGGACTAGGTTAATTGATAACTCTAAATTGTCCGTAGGTGTGAATGTGAGCGTGAATGGTTGTCTGTCTCTATGTGTCAGCCCTGCGATAGTCTGGCGACCTGTCCAGGGTGTACCCTGCCTCTCGCCCGATGTCAGCTGGGATAGGCTCCAGCCCCCCCGCGACCCTCAAGAGGATGAAGCGGTTAGAAGATGAATGAATGAATGAATAGTTGTGCTAGCTTTTCCAAAAAGTGACGAGACAACCACATACAAGCTGACGAGAGCGTGCATCAGGCAAATAACACTGTGATGCAGGATGTAAGGCAACGCCACTGGCAAAAAATCTGGACTAAACATCAGCATGTTAGCATTGTTATTGTGAGCATGTTAGCATGCTGACATTAGCATTATGGATACGTATGACTCAGGCATCTAGGAAGTGCCCTGTGGCCCACAAATAATTTTTGCATAGACTTAGATTGTGAGGGAGACATCTGTAAATGAGTGAATACATTTTTTTGAGTGTAACAACCCCCACTTGATTTGATCCATTTGATCCAATAACATTCAGAAAGTCTAGAAAAGCCACATGATTTAGTCTTTTAATTCCTTCCCATTCATGTTAGCAGAGCACTGAGCTGGAAGTAGCCAGCTTGGCAAGCAGAAGTCTCTACTGCGCCTTCTCTATGGGCCCAATCATCTATGCCTGAAATAATTCTGCGTTCCAGGCAAATTTCTGAGCCCGTAAGTCACCACTCAAGTCATGACTCACGACTTCATAGCATTCCAGGCAAGTCACGCCAAACTGTCAAAGCAACATGGCGGACCGTGCGGGGTTTATGTTTGTTTATGATCACTTCTGTCACCAAAGGTGCCGGTTCCTTGCTCATTTGAGCGAAACAGACGAGTAGAAATGGCGCATAAGGTCACAGATGCTGTTATACTTTTTATTTTAAGTTTGTGTGTTTGGAAACGTATTTTGTATTGATTTATTCTTGTACTGGAAACTAGCTGTTAGAGCGGCTGCCAATAATGCGTAAACATTAGCAGTGATTTCTCACCGCGTATCACCTGCATCAACACCGCATCCATAGGGCTGCCGTTGTTGTTTAGAGGAGTAAGGTAATTGGTTTAGAGGGCTGTGTGACGTCAGAGAGCATAACTGGGAGTACATCAATCTGGTACGAGTTCACAGATGGTAAGTTACGGGTTTGACTGTCATTCCAGTGCACTTTCATTGGTAGAAGGTTGTAAAAACACGTGTTATGGGTTGCCTGGAACGCGCCATAAGGTCTTTGGTTATCACAAGCTTAAGAGATTTTCATATTTTGCTCTGCTGCATAAAATACATCAGTAAATACCCCACTCTTGAATTTTGAAGCTTTTATGTGTCTTAAGAAAGGCAGTTGCTAACAAGTGGCTAAATGCAACTACAGGACGTCATCACACCAAACACAGCTTTACAGCCGTGTTGTGATGGTGACATTAAGTCATGTAACCTGGGTGTAGTTCCTTCCTACAGCCTAACATTAGCTTTTTACCTCCAGCGATTGCATTTGGACTTCAGAAATCATAAAAGTGGCGTTCATTTGTAAAGACAGTCTTGCAAAATGGAACATGTAAGTTTCATAGACTTCTGTTTGCCACAGAGCTTATTTTCTGCAATAATCCAAAATCCAGTGGAAAAATCCCATAGGCTTTTTGACGAGGAAACCAGGGCGATGCTCACGTCTGCGTCAAACTACAGAAAAACGTCATCCCTGGAGTAACTTCACAGAGCTGCTAGCATGGCTGTAGTTGTGTTTTGTCATTTCTCAATGTTGTGAACACCACATTATCCTGGAGTTGAAGCAAAAATCACTGTATTGAAGTGGCTCACCTGGATAAATCAAAATAAAATCATCTGCAAGGCTCAACAACACAACAAGAAAGTCAAAAAACAAAAAAGTTGCATGAGACATGCTTTATAAATGGCCAAAACATAAAAAGAAAGCTGTGTGTGTGTGTGTGTGTGTGTGTGTGTGTGTGTGTGTGTGTGTGTAGCTGGTGACTCTGGGGTCAGGAGTCTGACGTCGCTCTCTTGCTGATGTTTGACAGAGAGGATTTCCTGTCAGCAGGTTGTTTACCTGGTGTCCTGTGTGTCTGCGGGGGGTCAGACCAGCACCTGACCCCTGGCTCTGATCACCCTGTGCAGACCACCTGTTTCTGTTTGTCCCTGCTCCACAGCCACCAGGACAGGACCCACTGGATGATGGACTGTTTCTAGTCATGACTCTAAACACAGGCCGTACTGTCCCTGCTGCTGTAATTTCCTCTCTGCTGCTCAAGTATTGTCTTCTCTTCACTGCTCAGTAATGGCTGTCAGTGTAATCTTCAGTGACGTCAGCAGATGGTAAACACGTGGACAGGCACGAGTCCTGCTGTGTAGAATGAGGAGAGAAGAGAATACTAGAAGAAAGACTCCCCTCCGTCAGCCCCATGGTACCAGAAACAGTTCAAACCTGTCACTCAGCATAGGCAGGGGTCCTCCATGCACACAAACACATTCATGCCTCCCCCTTCTGCACTCACACCGCACACACCTGGTTTAGTTTTGTAGGGTCGGAGGTGAGACATAGATGGATCATTACCATAGGTCATACATGAGGCAGGCGCAGAGCGTGGATGTATGATACTTAACAGAAACACACACAGCGGATCTCGCAGCAGTGATTCTAGGCTTCAGGTTAGGCCGCTCTTTTGATTGACACAACTCATTTGGCTGCGCCTCAGAGAGTATTTATTACTTTCCTATCATCAGCTGATAAGAGATCTCTCAGTGACGGGGGTGGTAAGCTGGTTCTTGGAAATATTACAGTACAGTATGCACCACTCATCCCCTCCCTGGTGACTAAACTGTTGGCTGTGAGTTTTCCTCTGCTGGTGTGGGCACCAAAGTCTCCAGTTGGCACTCACATTACAACACGAATAGGCAACTGTAATCACACTTGAATGCACACACCCACGTGGATTACCAAACATTATCACAGACTGCTGGAGCATGTCGTCTTTTGGTTTGTTACATTTTATTTGTTCAAAGGTTTCTTGATTGATTAAAACACATTGTTGCTGCAGGAGCCCGACCTGCTCTGTGTCTTTGTTAAAAAGTCTGGTTGGGACTTTTCCATCCTCCAGTTGCTGAGGGATGTTTCAGTTTACGCACATCAGGCTGAGTGGATTAGTTCTTGTCAGTGTGACCTCATAAAGAAAGCACCATTTCACATTTCTGTGTTTATTAGGTTACGTAACGGCCATTGTTTTCTTCCTACTCCCTCTCCAGGCGCACACGTGTGTGACTTTTTCTGTCTGTGTATTATTGCAAACGTAACTTAACTCTACTCGGCAGGGCTGAGGGATCAGTCCCCAGGTCTCTTCAATTCATCAGTTCTTATGTTAGAACTAATGACAGCACCGCAGCTCTCCATCATTGACTTGGCTCGTTCAGACGGGTGTCATTAGGGCAGAGAGGTATTGTAATGCTAATGATAAATCTGTTTGTATAGAATCACTCGGGGCTGCGTACACTTGCACAATACACACAGGTGAAAAACAAGTCCTGTTTTTTAATGATGCTGTCAGATGTGGACAAACTACTTCCAGACGTGTAACCAGAGACGCGGTGCTGATGTGGGAGGGTCTGGATTCACTTACATGTGCATCACATGTGCATCACATGTCACATACACCAGTGTGTTCAGACCAAACAGCCCTGCTTTGAAACAGTGAAAGGGGCCGACGTGTTGTGTCAGGTACTGGTAAAATATGGTCAGAAGTTTATAATACTATGAGACAGCATTTTGCAACTCTGCAAATTTATCAGTGATGATCATTTCAATTTTTGTGACGACAATCTCAAGGTGAACAGTAGAAATTCAATGTTCACAAAGCAATCTACCAGGAAGGCCACATATCGAGCCAGGTGCAACTTTTTTCCCTTTGCTCTCTGTGTTGGCACCCCAGTTGAATCAATGCAGTGGTCTCATTAAAATTATTACGATATCAGTGTGTGTGTCGACTGGTCCGGGACATGTTAAAGCACCAGTTAATTTTATCAGAACTGTTTGTGAGACTGTTGAATAGTTGTTCTATAAAGGCAATGGTTCCCCTGGAGTGTTATTACATGCAGTCACAAGGGCTAAACTAACTGTTAAGGAACAGCTCCAAACCACAGCTTGACTGTTTGTTAAACTACAATGGGCCTAATGCAAGAATGTTTTTGTATTTTTATCTGATTGTAATGCGTCTGCACTGATGCAGGCACTGTGCCGGACTGTTGTGGTGAAGAGAGCTGAGCCAGAGGGCAAAGCTTTCGATTTACTGGTCCATCTACGTCCCAACCCTCATCTATGGTCATGAGCTCTGGGTAACGACCGAAAGAATGAGATCATAGATATAAGCAGCCGAAATGAGTTTCCTCCAAAGGGTGTCTGGGCTCACCCTTAGAAATAGGGTAGGGAGCTCAGGCATCAGGAGGGAGCTTGGAGTAAAGCCGCTGCTCCTTCGTGTCAAAAGAGGTCAGTTGAGGTGGTTCGGGTATCTGATCCGGATCCTCCTGGGTGCCTCCTGTTAGAGGTGCTCCATTGCGTATCTCTTCTGGCTTGAGAACACTTCAGGATCCCCCAGGAGGAGCTGGAAAGTGTTACTGGGGAGAGGGATGTCTGGAATACTTTGCTGGGCCTGCTGCTCCTGCAACCTGGCCTCAGATAAACGGTTGAAAATGGATGGACATCTGAAATCTCTCTCACAGGATTCTGTGAGATTTGCCCTTCTCAAAAATCGCTTGTTTCTGCTTGATAAATGCCATGATGTCATCATCAGCATGATCAATGCCCTCCAAAATGTAAGGTTACCTGTTCCACTTCTGCTCTCTAAAGTCCAGTGTGTAGGATTTGGGGGCATCCATTTGTCAAAGTGGGCACTTCGGACCTGCCATACCTGCCATCTTCTCAGCTTACTCAGTAGTTCTCCATTCATCCCGCCTCTCCACCACACCTACCTGCCAGCCTATCACCAACCCATACATCTCCTGCTCCTGCCGGTCCTGCCGTTCACCTGTGGATCATTGCCTCCTGACATTATAAAGACTCCAGCTTCACAGACCCTTATCACCAGATTGTTTTTCATCATTCTTATGCAAGACTTTCCAGGGTTTATTCCCTGTCTGCTTCCTCGTTGCTAACCTCGCCTGCCCCCGACTCTCCTGCTTCGCCTGCTCCCTGGTATACCACTCAGCCTTCTGTCCTCGACCAAGAGCTCTGCTTCTGCCTTCCTGGTTTCCGTTCACCTGTTCCCTGAGGCTGTTTGGAGAGACCATCTCTCAGCTCTCGATAATGGGTTTACCTGTTTATCTGCCTGTTTATCTGCACAGGTGTGTTGGCTTCTCCTGTGTGTACTCCTGGTTGTGGATTCCCTGCTCGTCTGACATTACCTTCTGCCTACTCCCTTATGGTCCCATTGCACAATACTGAACTGAACTAATCGTCGTCTACTCACCTGTTTCTGGCTTTGGCATCCCATGCCAAGAGTCCTGGCCTGAACCTGCTTCTCAGAAGGCTCCGAACCTGGACATTGACTCTCCCAGTTGTTTCACCAGTTTGTTCACTTTGTATTTATCAGAGCGGTGCATTCAAGTCTATTACTAACTGTCCTGCCTTAATCGGTGCTGCTCTTTGGTCCTGTGCTCACCTAATATTCCAAACTATGTTTAGTTTGTAATCACCAGATAATATGAATCGTTGTGTTTTTGTTTCTTTACAATAAGGTGTTTATGTCTACATACAGAGCGGGTCGTCTTCCACAGAGTCAGCCATGTTGTTCTACAGAAAAACTAAATCCTGCTAAATCCTCGCACTTGACCTTTAAGTCAATCAAATGTGCCACATAAAAACAGACTTGTTTGTCTCTATTTTAATCTCTTCATGTGTGGGTATGGAGTCTTTAGAGCCGGGCTGAGTAATTCAACAATAATACTGAGACAATTATAATCCAATCTGGGTCATTCGTGGTACTCAGTACTGGGTCAGTCTGGCACCAACCCATAACTGGGTAAAGTTCACACAATACTCATGAAAATTAAAACCACTGGGTCACCACTGATACCCAAAAATTTGTTATTTTGACCCAGTTTTAAAACAAACCAGCGACCTGTGTATGGGCTCAACAAGGTCATATCTGGGTCATTGTTCCCTCTGCATTAGAATATAGTCCCTGAAACTGGGTGACTTGACCCAGTGTGTTTTGGGATGTAATCACATCCACTTTTTTGTATTGAGTAATATGACGTTTTCAATGAGTAATAAGTAACAAGTGATTCATCACATTTTCAAGTAACTTGACCAGTACTGTGTGAATGGGACAAACAAAACACTTCAGACAGGAAAACAAACACACGACCATCCCGCCACACTGACCCAGTAACCTTTGACCTCCAGCTGGATCCAGTGTCCGGTCCAAATTATGCCGACCTCATTGAGGGGTTTCCAGTCAGCCCTCATCCTGACCTCAGGCCTCCCCGTGGTCGAGGGTCTTATCTCATGTTTATAGGTTCTCTTCATTTTACGTTTATCAGTCGCCTGCAGGCATTATTACATGACAGGATTATGTTACCAAGACCACTGTGGAGGAACAGCAGTGTGTATTTATGTTTGTGCATGTGTGTGTGTGTGTGTGTGTGTGTACCCACTGGATGGATGGATACATGGGAGATGAGCGTAAAGTAAATGAACAGCAGATGTGAGCTGTGCATGACAGCAGGGGTTACACACACACACACACACACACACACACACACACACACACACACACCAAATGAAAAAAATCCTACTTAAAACAGATATATCTTTCACGAGTCACACTCTTACCTCTGCATCTGAAAGCAATCCTCCCCTTTTCTTAGAACAAGTGCCCTCCATAAAAATCTATAAAACAGGTGTCTGTGTGTGTGTGTGTGTGTGTGTGTGTGTGTGTGTGTGTGTGTGGCTATTCTAAGTACATGGCACTTTTGAGAATGGGCAACACGAGCGGAAAGATGGAGGAAACTGAGAGGTTCACTGGACCAAAACTGGAGTAAATCACAGGAGAGGGGGGAAGAAGGGATGTTAGGAATGGAAAAAAGGGATGTGGAGAAACAGATGAGGAGGGAGGAATGTTGAGGGTGAGGAGGAGTGGGCCTGGCATCATTACAGGACACAGGTGTGTTTACATAACGAGGCAGTGTTTCAATACGATTAGCCCACTTTGACAAACTATATCACCAACGAAGCCCTCCACATCACTCACAGTGTTAACCCTGACACCTCCACTGTGAGGTCACTGTCGAGAAATTAGAGTCCAAGACAATTGCTAAGCCCCTGAGCTGTGTGTGTGTTTGTGTGTGTGTGTGTGTGTGTGCTGAGATAAGAAGAAAAGACTACAGAGCAGCACATGAGCTCATCCTGACTCCCTCCGAGCCTGAAGCTCTCAGGAGGGAAGCTGCGAAGAAGGTAACACTTAGTTTGCTTTCCTCATTAATGTGACATATGAATAGGGCCATTAGATTTAAATGCCTCAGTATGTGGTGTAAACGATAAGGTAATGTGAAAGAGAGTGTGTGTGTTCTCATCTGACTGTGATTTTGTGTGTGTGGGTGTGTGTAGGCAGGATAGTGCTGGTTTGTTAAGGGCTGTTCCGTCACCATGTGGCATCGTGATATTAAAATTCCAGGACATTGTTGTAAAGGGCAGCATCTGATTATGGTTATGATGCACACATTCTTTCTTTTACATCTTCTGAAAGTTTAAACCTGTGCTCCCGCGAGTCCTCCAAACTAAATGATAGAATGTTTTGTTTGTGTGTACCTTCTAAAACGGCACATCTGACGCTCCTATTGGCAGGGCGATACCATTTGTTTGTGTCCTCCAAAACCCTTGCAAATCATTGCTGAAAATTAATCAGTTTTACGATGTAACAACACTATGTTTATGGCAACCTAATCGCTAGAGGAAATGTTGGCATTGCACGTTCATTTAAACCTTGAGTACATTACAATTCCACATTATTATGTTGCAGGTACAGTACAGGCCAAAAGTTTGGACACACCTTCTCATTCAATGCGTTTTCTTTATTTTCATGATTATTTACATTGTAGATTCTCACTGAAGGCATCAAAACTATGAATGAACACATGTGGAGTTATGTACTTAACAAAAAAAAAGGTGAAATAACTGAAAACATGTTTTATATTCTAGTTTCTTCAAAATAGCCACCCTTTGCTCTGATTACTGCTTTGCACACTCTTGGCATTCTCTCCATGAGCTTCAAGAGGTAGTCACCTGAAATGGTTTCCACTTCACAGGTGTGCCTTTTCAGGGTTAATTAGTGGAATTTCTTGCTTTATCAATGGGGTTGGGACCATCAGTTGTGTTGTGCAGAAGTCAGGTTAATACACAGCTGACAGCCCTATTGGACAACTGTTAAAATTCATATTATGGCAAGAACCAATCAGCTAACTAAAGAAAAACGAGTGGCCATCATTACTTTAAGAAATGAAGGTCAGTCAGTCCGGAAAATTGCAAAAACTTTAAATGTGTCCCCAAGTGGAGTCGCAAAAACCATCAAGCGCTACAACGAAACTGGCACACATGAGGACTGACCCAGGAAAGGAAGACCAAGAGTCACCTCTGCTTCTGAGGATAAGTTCATCCGAGTCACCAGCCTCAGAAATCGCAAGTTAACAGCAGCTCAGATCAGAGACCAGATGAATGCCACACAGAGTTCTAGCAGCAGACCCATCTCTAGAACAACTGTTAAGAGGAGACTGCGCGAATCAGGCCTTCATGGTCAAATAGCTGCTAGGAAACCACTGCTAAGGACAACAAGCAGAAGAGATTTGTTTGGGCCAAGAAACACAAGGAATGGACATTAGACCAGTGGAAATCTGTGCTTTGGTCTGATGAGTCCAAATTTGAGATCTTTGGTTCCAACCGCCGTGTCTTTGTGAGGCAGAAAAGGTGAACGGATGGATTCCACATGCCTGGTTCCCACTGTGAAGCATGGAGGAGGAGGTGTGATGGTGTGGGGGTGTTTTGCTGGTGACACTGTTGGGGATTTATTCAAAATTGAAGGCACACTGAACCAGCATGGCTACCACAGCATCCTGCAGCGACATGCCATCCCATCCGGTTTGCGTTTAGTTGGACCATCATTTATTTTTCAACAGGACAATGACCCCAAACACACCTCCAGGCTGTGTAAGGGCTATTTGACCAAGAAGGAGAGTGATGGAGTGCTGCGGCAGATGACCTGGCCTCCACAGTCACCGGACCTGAACCCAATCGAGATGGTTTGGGGTGAGCTGGACCGCAGAGTGAAGGCAAAGGGCCAACAAGTGCTAAACACCTCTGGGAACTCCTTCAAGACTGTTGGAAAACCATTTCAGGTGACTACCTCTTGAAGCTCATGGAGAGAATGCCAAGAGTGTGCAAAGCAGTAATCAGAGCAAAGGGTGGCTATTTTGAAGAAACTAGAATATAAAACATGTTTTCAGTTATTTCACCTTTTTTTGTTAAGTACATAACTCCACATGTGTTCATTCATAGTTTTGATGCCTTCAGTGAGAATCTACAATGTAAATAGTCATAAAAATAAAGAAAACGCATTGAATGAGAAGGTGTGTCCAAACTTTTGGCCTGTACTGTATGTTAAAACCATAGGTGTTTCTAGCCCATTTTTGAGGGTGCTGAAGCACCCCTAAATTGAATCCCAGCACCCCTAAAATTTGAGAGATTTTTTGAGTGAGTGAGCGCGAGTGAGTGCTGCAATCTAGAATTTGACTGTTGATGTCACTGTTAATCACCATTTTTACACACTGAGGCTTTAATGTTACATGTTGTGCATTGCATTTCAAACAAAAGTCCAAAAAATAAGTCCAAGGCCCATTTTTGGTATTTTTGGTACTCACTATAGGGGGATGGTTTACTCCAGAAACATACATACTGTTTATGTGTATGTTGAGGAGCTGCTGTATCAGAATGAGTTGTCTTCCCCCAGAAATTAGGGTTACGATATGTTTCTTTTATGATTCCAATCCATTCCTCTTTTGCTGCGGCTCAGCATTTAAATAACCTTTATCAGATTTGATGGTTTAGTCACAGACTTTACCAAAAAGTGTTTTTCTTTCACAAATGTGGGAATGAAATTGAGTTAAAATGTACAAAACAGTGAAATTTATCTTGCCTGTCCGGGCAGCTCTCTGGGTGCTCAGCACCCCTAAACCTCTGATCCTAGAATCGCCCCTGGTTAAAACTTCACATTTCTTTATGTTTCCATAACGCTGTGGTTAACGTAGTTGAGTTTAGGTATAAAAGCCACTTGGTTATGGTTCGGAAAAGATCATGTTTTTGCTTTAAATACCTGCTTTTGTGACACTATCCTGGCAGCAAATGCAATGACAGGTTGCTAATGCACAACCGTTGTCTTTTGATCTCGAATAGTGTACTGCAGTTTGGCAGGCGCTTTGGCAGACATCTTGCTGAGGTGTCACACCATCCACCATCCAGCATTTTCTTCTGGCAACTGGGCTGCTTATGGTTTGGTTACACTTTGTCACAGGTGTGGTCTGAACCCAGCAGCAGCACCAAAGACCTGGGGCTGGGGGAAAAAACAAGAGTCAATTTGTTGGCTCAGAACCTTCCAAGACACAAGTTTAGTCCAAACCACTTGGTGTGGCACACCGAATCGGCTGGATGCACACCAATGACGTGCAGTTAAACATGTGCAGCTGTACCTTGAGGGAGCTGACGGGAGGGGATGTCAGAGGAGCACAGGGTTCGATACCAGGTGAACACACAACGGAAGCCAACCAGTGAGGAGCCGGCTGTAGGCAGGTCAGAACTGGTGGGGAGTCGAGGAACCAGCCACAGGAAACATGCGAACAGAAACCAGGAATGTAGAAGCAGAGTTCTCAGTCGAGGACAGAAGGCTGAGTGGTTTACTGGGGAGCAGACGAAGAAGGTGAGTCAGAGACAGGCGAGGTTGGCAACGAGGAGGCAGTCTGGGAATAAAAGCAGGAAAGTCTTGCATGGGTATGACAAAGAACAATCTGGCAAGGAGAGTCTGTGAAGCTTGTGAAGTCTTTATACTAGCAGGAGGTAATGATCCACAGGTGAGGTGGATGTGGTGGACCAGCAGGAGAGGGAAATGTGTGGACAGGTGATAAGCTGGCGGGCAGATGTGGTGGATTAAATGGTAAATGGCCTGTATTTATATTGTACTTTTCTAGACCACTAAAAGCACTTTAAGCACAATTCACTCATTCAAATACACGTTCATACACTGGTGGCCAAGGCTGCCATACAAGTTGATACCTACTCATCACATAAATGCGTTCACACACTGACGGCACATACTGTGGTTCAGTATGCTGCACTAGAATGCAGGCTGCACGTGCCAGGGATCGAACTTTCCGATTGGTAGATGACTTCTCTATCTCCTGAGCCTCAACCGCCCCAAGATTCTACATAGTAGTCATCTCCCTAAACTCTCCACTGGTCCTAGAAAAAGTTTTCAATTTAATGGCATTACGGAGAGCAGAATATCTGAAATATAATCCAATCCTCTTGTATCCATTTGTGGGCTCATGGAAATCCAAACACAACTACTTTCGCTATTGCTAAATTGAGAATTTTTGGATTTTTCTCCTGTGAAGGAATTTGTTATGAGCATGCATGCAAAGGAAATGCTTTGTTTAGCTAAAATAGTTGTGTGACAACACTGACATTGCTATTGAGGCCGTACTAAATCCATGTTTTACATCATAGTTAGTTTTTACTTTGCTCAACTCAACTCTTAAAATAACAGGTGTGCTATGCATCAATGTGGATTTAAAATGATGGTAGATTCAGGCGGATATGTTGGTCTCTAGTGATTGGTTAGGGAAAATTGAATCCCCCTCCCCCACGGAAATCAGTTGGAGTGGACACAATGTCAGACTGAAGATGGAAACAGAGTATAATGAGTTGATGATCCTGTCTGATATCAGGCATCGTAAACATCTGTTGTTACTGAAACGACTGATGCTGTCATTGTTTTGTTGTATTCATTTTTTGAGAAGTCTCGCTCCACTGCATATTAGAGGCAAATACTGTACACTTAATTCCATCATGTTTATTTGACAACTGTACTGGTTACACTGAAGAATTAGCGGTTGTTTCCAACCTGGAGGTCAGTTTGCCCCCTAAGTTATGAGAGATAAAATAAGTGGTTGGAAATTATTTTTACTGGGATAGAGAATAATAAAGGACACAAAATTCTGATTATATTTTGGACTCTTCTCAAGTCTTCCCCCCTGCAATGTGAAATACTGCTCACAACTCACATGCAACCTGTGATGAGGGGACACGAGTAAACATCAGTGCTGATTCTGATGAGCTCATAAATCATCATGACATGATAGAGTTTTAACCATTTAGCAACACAATATACTTCAAAATATGTTGGTATAAATATAAAGTTAAGACATTTAAAATATTCAATCACACAAGACACAGAAGGGCGGCACAGTGATACAGTGGTAAGCATTGTTGTCTCACAGCAAGAGGGTTCCTGGTTCCTTCTATGCTGAGTTTGCATGTTCTCCGGCTTCCTCCCACAGTCCAAAGACATTCAGGTTAGCTGGTGACTCTAAATTGGTCGTAGGTGGTTGTCTGTCTCTGTGTGTCACACCTGTGATAGCCTGGCGACCTGTCCAAGGTGTACGCCGCCTCTCACCCAATGTCAGCTTTTCCTTACTATAACCAAGTGTTTTTTGTGCCGAAACTTCACCACAGTGTTGCTGACAAATGTAACACATCTGTGGTTTACAGAAGAGTATAATGCAAACATTTTGTCTGGTGATTGGGTTGCTTAACTTCAGGAAGAGTGTATTTTCAGAGAAACGGAACATGGGAGCATTTTTTTTTTTTTTTTTTGGAATAACAGGCCTTCAGAGCAATGGGATTTTGGCCTAGTAGGACAGTTTTTGGACTAACAGGGATTTGGAATTATGGGCTGTCGGAACAATGGGCAGTCCCTGTTTGTAGTCTTTAAGCTAAACTAAGCTAACTGACTGTAGCTTCATGTTTAACATGGTATTGATTGCGATTTCCCACATGTTAAACTTTTAATTCAATGGGTAAAAGAATTACTTTTAATTTTACTCTGGTAACTTTGATAAGATGTTATTTCATTTACGCTGATGCCTTGGTGCGCTACTCGCCCATTTTGAGGAAGTTTAAAGTACACTGCTAAAAAAAGTGAAGGGAACACTTCAATCACACATCAGATCCTGATGAACGAAGTCAGTGGAAACCAACATCATCAACCCCTGAGGGCTGGATTTAAAATCACACCAAAAATCAATGTAAAAAAAATAAATCACAGGCTGATCCAACAGGCTGAGGCAACTCGTGATGCGACTCAGTTTTCAGTACAGCTGATTTAAGTCGATGACTCTAACAGTATTTGTTAGTTTTGATCACACACCTGCGAATGCAAAAGTGCTTTACAACTTTCAGTCTGGCAAATGATGATAGATAAGATGAAAGAAGAGTTTGCAGTGGTCTCTGCCACACAGATGGAGGCAAAGCGAGCAGGGAATAAGTCCACTTCTCCAGCTGTAGTTTTTACCTAACATATTTCTTTAACCACAAAGTTACCTTTGAAGTACAGCAGGAAGCTTACAGGAAACATTCCCACTACTTGCAGAAAAACGTACAACACAGGGTTCCAGAGATCACGGGGTTCGTTTACAGAAATGATTTTACCATTGCGAAATACTCCTACTGATAAAGGAATGTATCTGCCACAGAGAAAGTTGACAGATATGTGATTAATTTTGAAAGACTGGCACCTGGCAGCTCACTTTTCTAGAGGTCTGCAGCTAGAAAGAGTCTGAAGATAAAGGCAGAAAAGAAGGCGACACAAGAGACCTGGCAGTGAACTCTGCATCCTGAGTTAAACTGTCAAGTCTTTTATTTTAACAACAGGAAAGCAACATGAGAGTGGGAGAGAGTTTGACCCACAGAGAGAGGGAACAGTCAGCAGTTTGTGTTAAGTATCAATGGAGAGTCTCTGTCTTTTCCACTCCCTCTCAGAACCCCCGAGGGCCGTGGATATGCTCTGTCTACACCCCCCCGTTCTTCCTCTGAAGCTGGAGAACTTTTAAAAGTCAGAGTTGACTTTGAAGTCACAGAGTCACACAGAAATGTTTACACATTGTTTTAATCCCGATTGTTTCATGCTCAGCAGTATAACTGGGTAAGGTCTGGGTAACAGCTCCCAACAGTCCTGCTGACTTTTGTCACGCCACAGATTTTACAGGCATTTCTTTTTCTTTTGTTTCACAAGACAAATCTGTTATGCAGGACAACTTAGTCACAATTAAAGGAAAACTTCACCGACAAAATGACTATTTGTATATTACTCACCCCATGTAACCTTGAATTTGTGAAGAAAACTTGTTTTTGTTTTTGTTTTTTTGCATGACTCCATGGTGAACTACGAATCCAAAAACGCTTAACATTTTTGATGAATTTAAGTAAAAGGGGACTGCGCTTCACGACCGCAGAACTATATCAGAACATCTGTTTACATACTCTCACACAACTCGTGTTATATCATCCAAGTCTTATTTATCCAGTCACATGTTCAGTTCTGCCCAAACACATGCATTTAAATGAAACCTCACTATTAAAAACACTTGCGTACAAGTAGGGCACCTGAACAAGCACATATGTTCAAACTCTTCTCATGCACTCATGCGCTACTCACCCGTGCTTGAGAATGTTTTTGCGGAAGTGTATAAAATTGTAAGATTTTAGTGAAAATGGATGTGTTTTGGAAGTAGTAAGCGTACGACTGGATAAATAAAACTTGGAATACACTCACAGACTGTATAAAATAATGGATGTAGCAACCATGACATCACACACTGGCTTGTAGAGTTTTAAAAAAGCCTCAAGTTTGGCCTTTCCCCCCTGCCCCATGTACAGTGGTCATTAATGCTGAAATTAGTTATAGAGACCACAGTCGGTTTTTGTACCAGGGTGGAAACACATTTATTTCAGCTGTGAAGTTTAACATGGGGCTCTATGGGGATTTACTTCCCTCTGGAGCCAGCCTCAAGTGGCCATCTGATGAAGTGCAATTTTTTTTTTTTTTTTAAATACTTTTATTGCAATAAATTCATGTTTCATTTACAGCTACATTCCAGTCAGTATTTGCGTATTATTGCAAAACTGCAATTTTTGACACTTCTGCATTGGCCTAAATTTTCCGCCTAGAATTTGCCGCTTGATTATACTGCACGAGTTGGGTGAGAGTTTGTAAACAAATGATTTGATATAGTATTGCTGTTGTTAAACATAGCCCCCTTTGAATTGAGGTCATTAAGAATGTTTCCTGTTTTTGGATTCTGTTAGGATAGGATAGGATAGGATATGATACGATATGATACGATACGATACGATACGATATGTTAGGATAGGGAAGGATAGGATACCATACTATATGATACAACAGGACAGGACAGGACACGATACAATACGATGCCATACGATACGATACGATACAATTTGTTAGGATAGGAAAGGATAGGATACCATACGATATGATACAACAGGACAGGACAGGACACAATATGATGAATAGGATAGGATATGATACGATATGATACGATACGATACGATACAATACGATATGTTAGGATAGGATAGGATAGGATACCATACGATATGATAAAACAGGACAGGACAGGATACGATACGATACGATACGATACATCTTCATCTTCTAACCGCTTCATCCTCTTGAGGGTCGCGGGGGGGCTGGAGCCTATCCCAGCTGACATCGGGCGAGAGGCAGGGTACACCCTGGACAGGTCACCAGACTATCACAGGGCTGACACATAGAGACAGACAACCATTCATGCTCACATTCACACCTACGGACAGTTTAGAGTTATCAATTAACCTAGTCCCCAATCTGCATGTCTCTGGACTGTGGGAGGAAGCTGGAGTGCCCGGAGAGAACCCACGCTGACACGGGGAGAACATGCAAACTCCGCACAGAAGGGCTCCCACACCCGGGATCGAACCGGCAACCCTCTTGCTGTGAGGCGAGAGTGCTAACCACCACACCACCGTGCCACCCGATACGATACAAGACAATACAATTTGTTAGGATAGGATAGGAAAGGATAGGATACCATACGATATGATACAACAGGACAGGACAGGACACGATACGATACGATACGATATGATACGATACGATGTGATACGATACGATACGATTTGTTAGGATAGGATAGGATACCGTACGATATGATACAACAGGACAGGACACGATACGATACGATACGATATGTTAGGATAGGATACCATACGATACAATACGATTTTTTAGGATAGGATAGGAAAGGATAGGATACCATACAATATGACACGACATGACACGACATGGTACGGTACGGTAGGATACGATAGGATAGGATACGATAGGATCCACTACAATATGATACCATACAACACGCTATGTTAGGATAGGATAGTATACGATACAATACTTTGGGATAGCGTAGGATAGGATGCGATACAATGCGATGCGATGCGATACGATACTATGGGTTAGGATACAATACTTTACTGTCATAGGGAAATTCGTCTTGGACTCAGGGGCTGCACAGGTACTGCTGCCTTACAATAATAGTCAGGAAGAAATGAAAAGCATTTCTACTACTGTACAAGTTGTGTGAGAGTTCGTGGGAGTTTTTAGTTTCTAGTTTTATATATGTTTATAGTTTTGCTGTTGTTAAACACGGCCCCCTTTGACTTCAGTTCGTAGATAATGTTTCCTGTTTTGGATCCTTCCTACATTGCTGAGACGTGAGAAAAACAAAGTTCTCTTCACAAATTCAGTGTGACAGAGGGTAAGTAACTGATATTCAAATGGTCATTTTGTGGGTGAAGTATTCCTTTAAAGACTTCAATGAAAGAATCCACAGCTGTAACCAACAGTGTGACACGCTGCCTTCCTGAAATCACTATGAGTCGCAGTCTATTGATACAATAATTGCTGTATACCAGTAGGACGTACAGTATTTCCTCTCATGCACAACACTGTGTCTGTTGACGGTTACGTAATGAGCAGCTTGTTCTATAGGCTGGTCTCAACAGTAGCTGCTGTGTTATTCCTTTTTGGGGTTACACTAGGGTTGACTTTCAAACCCAGAGAAGCACATTCATACCACAGGATGTTTACGGTGTGTGTGTGTGTGTGAACTGTGCAGCAATCTATGTATGAAATTCAACTGACTTAGACGCTATTCACTACCTCTTAGTCATGTGATGCAGTGGGCCTATTTGTCCTGTCTGAGAGAGAGCAGCATGATAAGGTCATTTCTGGAAGGAGAGGGTTAACGTGGCCTAAACCTGGGATAAACTGTACTCCTCAAATCACTCAACAAATGTGTTCACCACACACATGGATGCAGACTCACACTCCTTTCGTCCATCTCCTCACTGAAACGTGCACAAAGGTGGATACACTCAAAATGCTCCACATGCTCAGCTCACACTCACGTATAGTCCTGTGAGGCAGCAGGATAAGGCCTCTGCAGGTCTAAAGCCTTTGCTGCTTTTCTTGGCACTGAACACAGCAAAGCCTTCAGGGAGATATGCAGCAGCTCAGTGGTCAAACACAGCCGGCCCTGCCCCTCAGCACCAAACAACAAGAAATAAACACTTTTTAATCTATCGTCATCTCACAAATGCTGAGACAAAACAGACATGGAGCTAATGTACGGTGGAGTATCGAGAGGAAGGATGCTGCACAGTGATTGCACAAGGCCACCCAAACTGTCCGGCCTGCACGCCCTTGTCTGTTGGCAGAGGCTAGTCCCGGTCCCGTTAGCATAACTCTGTCTGACACATAACCGCTTGATGGTAGGAAACATATGGACAGTAGGACAATAGACGGTGGCAAAAGACTCGGAGAGAAACGTGAAACTCCTCTGCTGCAGGAGGCACCGAGTCACCCTTCCTCTGTTTCCTCTTTGTGTGTTTTACTCCCCCTTCCTCTTATGTAGCCTATAGGTATTCTCTGTACTGCGTCCGCTTGTTTTTTATTTTCTCATTACTGCCCGGACCCTTTCTTCTATGTAATGTTTTCAACATCTACTCTCTTTGCCCACCTGTCTTATATTTTGCTTTGCAGTGTTATCCCCATCTTTCTCTCCTTTAACAGCACCTCTGTCTTCTGTCATGTCTGCTGTGCATGGTGCTGTGTATTTATGACTGAGGTTGTTTAAGTTTATCTGGGGAGGCCAGATGTCTGAGAGCGTCAGAGCATCAGTTTACTGTCAGGACCTTCTCTTCCCTGAGCATCTGCAAACCACAGAATGTGTGTGTATTATGTTTCCCTTATTAGGGCTGTCAGATGTGTGTGTGTGTGTGTGTGTGTGTGTGTTATATTCTTAGGCTTGCAGTTGACTGTGGTTAACTGTGTTGATCCCTGAATAAGGCCTGCATACATGACTGCTGTGTGTCTGCGTGTGCATGCATGTACAGTGAGATTAAGTGCTGCTGCAGCCGATATGTAAAGGCTATATTTAGTTTCTGGCTCAGCAACACTGTTGCAGCCCTTTTGATTTTTATCAGTATTACAGTGTGCGCAGTGTTGTGGCACGTGGCAGTAGTTCAGTCATTAATTGTGATAATATTTTGAACATAAATTGCAGTTTATTTTTAGCCATGTTAGCAGCATGCCTCTATAAATGGCAGTGACGCTCTGGTCTGTCTGATCCAGACCGTAACAACTGAAAAACTGCTGAACATGCACCATGAAATTTTGTGCAGACAATTATGGACAAAAGAGGATGACTCCCGCTGACTCTGATGATTCTTCTAGTGCCATATGCAGGTTCAAATTTCAATTTGTCAGATACTTTGATTAATGACCAAAGGCCTGCAAAACTAAAGCCCTGTTTCCACCAAATGCTTTCGGTATGTAGTTTCTATATACAGTCTGAAGTGAAAGTGAAAAGACAAGATATAAGTAACTGTCAGTAAACATTGACTTCATCGCTGCAATGTTTACTTTGCAGGAACGACCCCCATGCGTGCACGCACACAAACACACACACACACACACACACACACACACACACACTAACCAAGGCAGCGGCCAAAATCACCCATTTAGCTCATTTAACCCTGTGTTGCTCGTTCATAAAACGTACAGCTGGTCTTGTAATGAACCAGTCGGAATGTTCGCTCACATTTTCTGGGGTTAATTTTAGCAAATAAATTAAAAAACAAGTTCCACCAAAACGACCCACCCCATCCCCGCATCATATCAAGCTAACGTTAGCTAACTACCGACTAACCAGATAATATTAGCTAATTGACAAGCACTTACTGGGCAGAGTGGCTCTTCAAATGACGAACAAAGTTTGAAGTTGTCGTCTGGCTGTCTGACATGTTTATGCCGCATGTCTTGCACTGTGCTGTTCGTCTTTTGCTGTAATAATGGTAATTCCGAAAGCCAAAGATGATGACTCTCGGTACCCCTCCTGCTGACATGTTGATGCCTATCTGATATAAGAGGGCTTGTTTCTCCAATAAACACGTAAGGTACGTAGAGAGGGCATGACTGATTGACAGGGTAGTGATCCAATCATGACAACGCCATTCTCAGCCTGCGCTCCTACCGGGTAATCAACATTATTTTTTAAATTAATTTATTAATTTTATATTCTAACCGAAAACATGATGTGAATAACACTCAAGTCATTCAAGTCATCGTGTCTCAAGTCAAGTCCCAAGTCTTTAACTTCCAAGTCCGAGTCAAGTCTCAAGTCTTTTATTTTTTGTCAAGTCACAAGTCATAAGTCATCAAAACAGCGACTCGAGTCGACTCAAGTCCAAGTCACAATGACTCGAGTCCTCGTCTCTGACATAAACGCTTGAAGAACCACTCATTACTAAAAGTGTGTGTCATATAAAAACTAAAGTGATGGTCAAAGTTGTTAAAGCGAAATTTAAGGTGTGCTGATGGATTCACGTCATCAACTCATGCATTGAGTAACATTACAAGTTAACGTTCCACCTTAAAAGTTGCCGGCAGTCGGCCCAGTGAATGAAGTTATTTTTTCTCAGACTCCAGCTGCTGTGAGAGGCAGCAAAACAATTTTTTATATTATAGTTACAGTTTATACTAATAAGACTCTCCACGATAGCAGAGTGACTACTGACTCCTCTACTGACCAATCAGACTGCAGTGTTCACAGCTCCACTTGTCTCCACCAGATCTGTGTGCTAGGTACCCCAACAGAGGGGGGACCAAAAATGGGGACGTACAGAACGGTTCCATTGGTACCATCCACAACTTTTCACAGTGGAAACGGAAAAAAAGCGTACCGAACTGAACTGAACTGCTTGGTGGAAACGGGCTTATGTGTAAAGTAAAAAACCATCAATGCAGCGTGAAGCTAATTAGCATTAGCAGCACTAGCAGCAGTAAAATAGGTCAGACTTGTATATTTGGGTGTCTGCAAAAACAATGTTTCCATTTCTCTAAATACTGTGGTTGCAGTTCAAGTGGCTTAAATCTACTTTTGAGCTCTTGTTAAAATTCAAATCGAGTTCCTTTTATAATTAACTGCAGCCCAAACACATCCTGTGTCATGCAGCAACACGTCAAAACATGGATGGAAAATTCAGTGAGGACTTCAAGGTTATTCTGTGGAGCTTAGACCTAAAGTGATTATGGCTGTTATTTACTGTATAATTGACTATACAGAGTAAGATTCATATTTCCAGTGCAATAAAATTCATCAACCATTAGGAACCCATACGTAGACCCACTTTTTTGAGCTGTGGCGCCTGCTCTGACCTCACACACTCCCCCGTCAAACAGTATATGTGTTAACACATGCTCGCTGTTAAAACAATAAAGTGATTAATCGAAATGCAACAAGACATGAAAGCAGCTTCCACAACCCATCGTTCACTTCCCCCTCTTTATCTGTCCATGGAGATCCTGCAGATCAGAAGCTACACAGACAGCTAAGTGATTGAGTTCTGAGGCACTGACTTCACTGGCAACAGGTTACTTGGCATGCACGAACAGACCGAACACAGACCCTTGACACAGACTCATTCAGCTGAAGGAAGTCTTTGAAGTGCTCGCAGTGGTTTGTAAATTGATGAAAACTTTAATGGCAGCAACGAAGCCAGCAAAGAGCAAAACAAATATGTGATTCATCTTCAAGGGCCCTGGAGTAATTGCTTCAGAATGCTTTGACCTTGAGCCAGTAAACTCAGGTTGAACAGCTATAAAAGAGGCGAGGTCGTTGTGGAACAAACAAACAAGCGTGCGGGAAACATATGTCCCTTGATCATCTCTCAGTGATTCCGACTGTAACATGTACCTCTGCATATGAAAAATCTAAGTGCACGTTATGGATGCACAGAAAATATTGCATTTTTTAATATTCAAATTCCTTTAAGTTTGTTGGTGTGTGCTGTAATCCAGTGAGTGTGAGGCTGCAGCTCTTTAATGACTAACAGGCCAGTGTAGCTCGTGGCCATCGAGAAAATGTTTATTTTGATGGATAAGCCAAGAGCGGACAGCTGGTTTGAGTTGGGAACAATACTGGAGATTCAGCCTGCATATGGTTTTGATTTCAGCCCTCCCTCCTCCTCCGATTCTCAATCCCCTTTCTCCATCACCCCCCCGCTCCTCTCTCCACAGGCCACTACTGCCTGTATCTTCATTTCCTGGGAATCCTGCTATCCTTCTTATCCCTCACCTCACGATCACTCTTTTTTTTGGGTTCTGTCACCCTTCCTTACTCCCCTACAAGCCCCTGATGATTGCAGCTGATAAAGTAATGAATGAGTCATAGGAGTGCATCATGTTTTATTGTTAAAGATTAATAGAACTGAAAAAGTTGGGTAATCCCTGAATTATTGGCCCCTCTGGTCTAGTGTGCGCTCGCTGGGAGAGCAGAGGTGCTTACTGGCCTCTGTAGCATATCAATCCTGGGTTTATCTGTATGGAAGCTAATGATACAGGGAAGAAAAAGTACCACTGCACTTATGAAGACTTTGCACTCATTATAGCCCTGTTTCCACTGAGCAGTACAGTTCAGTTCTGTACACCTTTTTTCCTGTTTCCACTGTGAAAAGTTGTGGATGGTACCAATAAAACTGTTCCTGACCGTCCCCATGTTTGCCCCCCCCCCTGTTGGGGTACCTAGCACACAGATCTGGTACTAAAAGGTGGAGCTGTGAACACTGCAGTCTGATTGGTCAGTAGAGGACGCTCACTCTGCTCAGGGCTGAGTTGTGTCTGGTTTTGAGGCTCATGTAACCACTGTTCATACTGTGGAGA
Organism: Epinephelus fuscoguttatus; assembly: GCF_011397635.1. Lineage (NCBI taxonomy): Eukaryota > Metazoa > Chordata > Actinopteri > Perciformes > Serranidae > Epinephelus > Epinephelus fuscoguttatus. The sequence goes on from NC_064761.1 coordinate 41,731,792, forward strand.
GTTTTATTAGTAAACCCTAACTATAAAATGAAAGGATGTTTTGCTGCCTCTCACAGCAGCTGGAGTCTGAGTAAAAATAACTTCATTCACTGGGCCGACTGCCGGCGACTTTTAAGGTGGAACGTTAACTTGTAATGCTACTCAGTGCATGAGTTGATGACGTGAATCCATCAGCACACCTTAAATTTCACTGTGACAACTTCGACCGTTCCATTAGTTTTTCTTCTTTCTTCAATCGTTTAAAAATTTATATTAATTTGGGCCAGGTTATGTGTGTCTAATCATCACTCAGAGAAAAAAAAAAGCACTGTTGAGTGTCGTTCCTGTGGGCTACAGCAACACTAAACCCCTGAGCTTGCCTGAGAAGGACTAAATGCACAAACCAGCCGTTTTCAAATATCCCATGGAGAGAGACTCTCACTGCAGCCTGTTTTATTTTGTTCTGAAAATGCTGGTGTGCAGCCTCGTTCTGTGGACGATAACACACTATATAAAACGCCCAGATTTAAGAGTACTGTTTGCAGTGGAAACGCTAGGGTCTAGGTACCATGTCTGAAGGGTTACTGTTGGTTCCAAAGGTACCATACTAAAAGTGTTTGGTGGAAATGGGGCTTAAGAATAGCTCGTATCTTCTCACGCTGCTGTGTTTGATTGTGTGCAAACTGCAACAAGAGGACATATGTCAGCCAGATGAGAGAGGTGGATGTGTGCCTGCATGCATGAGTGTGTATGTGCACATATGTATCGGACAGCCACGTTATCAATCTTGTTCTATGGATCTTTTGCCACAGTTCTGGTGACTGCTGGGTGCCCGGTCAGCTCAAACCTCTCCTGTTTCACCCTGCAGCCTGCGGTGGAGCTCCTCTCACTCTGTGGTGTGTCTGTGGTCAGTGGCCTCCACACACAGGATCTACTAAAGTGGTGTTTTTTTCCCTCAGTTTCCTGTTTCAGACCTACAGTACATACACACGGGCACAAACATCGAAACACAAGCCCACATGTGGACATGCATGCAGGCAGTCACATATGGGATGTGAGGAAATTTGGTGCTGTGGTGAGCGCATTACTTTTATGAAACAGCGTATATCAGACATTGTGGCGGTGGCGGGGCATTTCCCTGGCACTGCGGCATTCTCACTGATGGAAGTCCTCCAAGATTTTCACCCTTCTTATGTTGTTTTTGCATTTTTAGGCTCCAGCCAGTGTTGTTCTGTCCGTCAGTTGGGCGGTCAGTCGGTTCACCACTTTGGTACAGACTCAAAAAACCTCAAAACAATTGCACAAATTCCTATGAGACTTTGTACAGATGTTTATGGAGTCAAGAGCATGAATCCTACTGACTTTGGTGATCCCCTGACTGTTCTTCTGGCACCACCAGCAGGTTGATATGTTTGCGGTTTTGAGGGACATGTCTCAAAAATGATTGACCATGAAATACTAGTCAATAACATATTCCACAGTGGTTCGTTTGTGGTGGGAACATGATCCAATCTGGATCCGACCCAATTACAAAGCGCGCTGTGCAATTGGGATGGATGATACTGAACTTTTTAAAATCAACGTACCAATATGCTGCGTGGAACTTTCTTGTCACATGTCGTGCATGTTGCTGTAATTCTGCCTAATTTGTTTTTTGTTTTTTTTTACCTTTGACGAGGGCCGCCCCTTGAAAGTTAGAGATTTGGATCATTAGTCGGAGAACACTCAGTCGACCGAGACTGCCTCGAGTGGATTTCTTGTTTTTTTGCTAGTCAGTGTGCAGTGCAGTGTACTTTTGAGCATGTTTTGGCCCCCAGATTTAGCTGCAGAGCAAGTTATCTTGATCTTAACACTACGCTTTGATACAGACAGCTGTGGACAAACTTTCCATCGTGGGCTCTGAGATAACTTTATCTTCTCTTTTCTGCTGAGAAGCTCACAGATACTTAATACTACACAGTCTCTTGCTTTTCTTTGTTATCTAGTATCGGCAAAAAAGGTTGTTGCACATTTCCTATCCGTCGTTAGCACAGTTAGCTTGTTTACTATATTACATGAGTGCCACTGTCACACTAAGCGTCCTGCTGGGCCCCGTTCAATCTTAAAAACTTTATATGGAAAAAAAAGGAATCGTTAAATATTTGTAATAAATGGTCAAATCTGATTTGACTGTCATAATTGTGAGTCAGGTACAGCCCTACCTTTGACCACCAAAATCCAATTAGTTTATCGCTGAGTCAAAGTGGACGTCCGTGCCAAATTTTAGGAAATTCCCTCAAGGCATTCTTCAAATAATGCAAATCACAGGACGGTGACAGACGCGAGGTCACCATGACTTTGACCTTTGATCTTTGAGCACCATAATGTAATAATTTTATGGTTAAGTCCAAGTGGATGTTTGTGCCAAATTTGAAGAAATTCCGTCATGGTGTTCTTGAGATATCACAAGAATGGGATGCGGACAGAAATAATTGAATAACATGAAATCATTTTGCCCCCAGCCAAAGCTGTTGCTGGTGTGGAGGCATTATATTATAAAATATAAAATATTATTGGAATTTAAATCCTGTGATATTATTTATCTGTAGAACTGAAGAAAGCGTGCTCTTTAATGTGTGTGTAGATTGTGTTCTTACGGAGGAACAAACCCCAGATAGGAAAACATTGGTGAATGTCAGAAATTTCTTCTCAAGACTGATTAGTGTACAAGGCCAAATGAGTTGTTTCTTCTCACCTGTCAAAGAGGAGCCTGACCAGGCGGCCATTACGTTTGTAAAGGATCACGCTATGTCCTTCCTCATTCTGTACAAACTCTCCACCAGCCAGCAGGAGTCACTAACACAGCAACAAGGACGCCACCCTCGGCAGGCTGGTTACAGATCTTCTGCCCAGAAAGCTGGTGGGATCCATAATTGCGCAACACTGAGGTTTGCCATTAAAGTTTGTGTTGACTGATACTTTCTGACAGTTACATGTTGAGCAGAAAAAACTCTGGCAACTTTGCCCCGTAATCTTCTGCACAGACTCGTATGTGTGTGTGTGACTGTAAACACGGCGCTGAAGGTTCGACTCAACCGTACTGTTACCTTGGGGATTAGAGCATTAAGTTTCATTGGAGCCATATTTGTGTCCTGAAATGATTGTTTGAATGTTTTGAATTAAATTACATTTTGGGTCAGAGTCATGATAGAGTGAAGTCAGACAAACAGCCCCTGGGTCCACACTACACACACACACACACACACACACACACACACAAATGAAGTGTAAAAAAAATAAAAGTAAAGTATGTCATGTTGCTCAATCTGTGTTGAATTAGGTGAGCATTCATTACTGAATCAAGAGTCAAAATGAGAGCGAGTAGGTTTGGAGAGGGAAGAAAATGTGGAGGGAGAGGAGTGAGCACACCTCTGGTAATGGCGGTGGTCTATTTCGTGACAACTTATTATTTAACAGAAAAAAATACAACTTCATCCCCTCCAGAATTTGTTTATTTTCTTGGCGATGTCTTGAAACTTTTGCTGCGCCAACTTCAATACTTTGTCCCAGTTAAGATAGCACTCGCACAAACACGTGCATGCACACACACACACACACACACACATTCTTTCTTTAAACACATGACTAAGTCTATTAATAATCAATCAGATGGCGGTTTGATTCAGCCTCTCTCAGTGCGCAAACAAACAAGAGTTTGATTCTGATTGGATCCAGATCCCATGTGGATCTCATTCCTCTGACAAATATCTTCCAATAATGTTTCCCATTCTGTGGCTTTCATTACAATACTGAGCAAGATATCAAAGTGCAGTTGAATAAAACAGAACATCTGTGAAACATGCGCAGCGCCCTCCACAACATACATGATGAGAAAAAAGCAATAAAATATTAAAGATGGCTCCTTCGAACAGCTTTTGACCATCATCACAGCTGACACATCATCCATTCCTGAATAAACACGATAAAATGAATGTAAATGTTCTGTTAATCGTTCCCTTATTCCACATTATACAACTCAGCTATTTATGTTTATCTGCGTCCTGAGTGCTAATGTGTTTATGTGTTAGCTGAGGCACGAGTGTTCAATTAAGCCTCTTAGTGGTTCACCTATAAAATGAGTGCATGCCTGGCCTCTATATGGAGATCACACACGATGTAGGCAGCAGTAAAATACCAGCTAAATTAATTCCACTGGAATTATTTACAATCTAAATTCTCTCCTTCTTAAAACTGTTCACATTTACTACATAACCGCTGTTTTTCCGCCTGTTTGCTTGTATAAATGTGTTTTTTTCCCCAGACATCTGCATGTATACAAACATGTGCATCTTATATTGCATTTGTTTGTTAAAAGTGATAAAATACCAAAGAATTTATTGGGACAACACATGAAATTTGACATTTTGGATGAGAGTCCTATACCAGTCATGTGTCCGCACTCCGGCTCATAACCCTCCGTAAAACCACAAGTTGTTCTTTTAATACTTAAAGAGACATTTCCCCCCAAAATAAGAAAAACATATTCTCATGTGCCCAGTTCAGACCAAAGATTCATGACGAGACAAGTTGAAACAGGCAACTACTTCCAGTGCAACTAGATGAGATGGTGTATCATCTCTATGCAACAACTCTCTGTACTGCTGTTCTGTTTTCCATCTTTTCAGGCTTATTTTGTGTCTGAATATAATTTGTAGCTTCTTATAATATGAATAAGGATCATGACAGTGAGATACTGGCTGCAGTTGCATTTGTAAAAGTGATTAAAATGACAAGAAACATAAACAAAACGAGCATCAGATGGACTGTAATCATATCATAATCAATACACTGCAATAATACAAATAACTGCTGCCAATTAATCAGTTAGTGAGAATGTGTGTGTGTGTGTGTGTGTGTGTGTGTGTAGAGGGTGTTAGCATATACAGCGACACTGGCACACCATGAGGATGGGCGCAGAAGGCTCGGCAGCAACGGAGCACCTGCTGCAACTAGCAAACACACCACCTGTGGTCATTTTGACTTGATCGGCAGACTTCACTACAAGCTGATTGGCTGTAGAAACAGGCGACGTGCTTTACAGTACATCCTAAAACCAGCTGCTGGTGATTTGGCCAGCGGAGTTGCAGGTGACACTAGCATCAGAGGAGCTCAGACAGACAGTTCACATTGCTGCAACTTTTCTTCCCAACGTTCTAAAATGGTTTGGTCTTGTCGTGAATCTTTGGTCTGAAGTGGGCTTTACCTGTAGTGCTATCTATCGATCTGGTTGTTTTGCCGTGAGTTGCTGAGTGTTGGAGATATACGCCGCAAAGATGTTTGCCTTCTCTCTAATATAATGGAACTAGATGGCAGGAGGAAGTGTGCATCTACTCATGGACAGGAGGTTCGTGCTCAGGACAGCGCAAGATGTCAAATAGCAGCAATCATTTTGTAACTAATAGTTTCATACTGCAAGCTCTCTTGAGTTAGCTAACGTTACAGCTCAGCCGAGGAGGGTAGAATTAATGTTTTATTCTTGTGCTGTCACAAGCCTGAGCCTCTCATCCATGAGTAGATGCACGTTTCCTTCTGTGCAGTGATGCACCTGTCCAGTGCCGTTAGTATACATAGGAAGGAAAAGAAGAGAAAGATGGAGGATGCTATGAATTCATCCCCTTTTGTCAAATTCTTAAATCATTTTATTTGTGACGTCAATGAAGCAAGTAACGCAAACTAATGGTAAGTAATTTGTACCAACTCGATCTGTACAAACTTTTATCAAGCAAATCAGCATTCATCAACTCTAATAATATAATGCTGGTAGCGAAACATTTAGTTCAACCTGCTAGCTTGCAGGCTATATCCCCCAAAATAATTGGGATTCATGTCATTACTGTTGTCTGCTTTCATTTTTTGTTTCTTTACAATGAAGTAATAACTAATAGCAGTATGAGCGAACCTTCTGTTCATTGACTGTAGAGGAGTGGATGCAAAAAATAACCATTCTTTTACCCGACGAGCCCCCTGCTAACCATATCACTGCACAGAGGGAAGTGTGCATCTACTGCTAGCTCACCTAGCACCACGAGCTAGCAAACATTACAATTCAGCTGGTGGGGATGCCATCAATGTTTACATCTCGTGCTGTCACAAGCTCAAGCCTCTCGTCCATGAGTAGGTGCACACGTCCTTCTGTGAAGTGATACGCTTGGTAGGTGCAGTAAAGAAAATAATTCCTACATGAAACTGCTCACAACAAGGTCTGTGGATTATCCTGAGTGACCACGCCATGATTTCTGAGTTTGGCAGCTCACACCAAAACAATCTAAACTGATAAATAGCACTACAGATAAGAGAAAAAATACGTGTTTTAATTTGGGGGTGAACTGTCGCTTTAGACATTTTTGTTCAGATTTCTAAGAAAGGACATACAACAGGTTAATGCGTGAGCTTCAGAGGTGCTGGTAGGCAGTATTTTGTTACCCTCAACAGAACCAGGCTAGCTGTTTCCCTTTGTCTTCAGTCTTTGTGCTAAGCTAAGCTAACTACAAAGCTGGCTGTAGTTTCATATTCAGCGTTCTGCTGATATTCTTCTTTCATTTTTGTTTTAGCTTCAAAATATGTTTCTGAGACAAGAACACTGACACTGTGGCCTCCACCTCGCCAGTGATCTTTAAGCCAATGCTCTGCTTTCAATCAGGCAAGCTCTTCACTGCATGGATCGCTCACTCTCTGTCCGACCCTCTCTGTTTTGTTCTCCGCTCATCACTTTTGCCCTTTTGTCTCGGTCTCTGCTGTGTGTGTTGGGAAAGTTGAGCTGAACAGTAACAGGACAGAACGTTCCTGATAGTCCTGCCAGCTCTCATACAGGCCTCGCAGCTCTCTGTGGGGCCACAGTTTGTGATTTGTGAACCAAAGTGTCCTTTTTTTTTACTTTATGTATGCATGTACCCAGGTTTTTTTTTCATTACTGAGGTGCACTATCTGTGATTGTCTGAGTGTTGAACATTCCTAACGTGGCTAAAGCTAAAACACTGCCCAAATCATTCTGAGCCTGTTTCTTTAGCCTGTATAAATCAGTGGGTGGGGTTTATTGCTCCAGGGCAAGTATGTTCAGGTGCCAGTGGTCAATCACAGTAACATACTCTAAATTGAAAACTTAAAACATTACAGTGATTATTTAAATGCTCAGGGATTCGTGGTAGTCATTTGGGCTGTCCACACCCATTAAAAAGGCCAGATGATATTTTGAAAAATGTTGCAGTGCTATTTCACCCAGATCGAGTGGCTTTCTTGGAATCCAGGGTAAAGTGAACTTATGCAAAACACTCCATTCATCTATGGCTATTTGTTGGACGGGGATGCAAGGTTTATATGTGAATGAAAATAAATGTGATGTGAATTACGTTAAAATTCCCACTAACGAGTAAAGCCTAATAAAATAAGTCAGCAAGGGAAGTGAAGTGCGCAGGGAATCAAAAATAAGGACCATATTTGCCCTCGAGGTTGAGTAGGAAACATGAGCAGAGTGTACCAACTCCTAATCTGTCCGTTTGGTAGATGTTCAGGGTTAAATCAAATTTAGTGCCTTTGCTGGGGTCTGGATGAAGAGGCTTTGCTGGGGGCCACCATAGTTAGTTTCATGTTGGGAAAGCAACATTTGGAGAGTCTGTTTTCTCAGTGTCGCCTCAAAATAGAAAACACACCCTTGCACTGCAATCTATTAGTTGTTTTTTTGATTATATAGCAGATGAACCTTTCAAAGTCTCTGCCATTCTTGCTCACTGTCTCTTTCTGCCGAACAAACCACAATGTTTGGACAGTTCAGATGAAGCTGTGTTTCAAATCTGTTGGGGGATCAGTGAGAAGATGATGTATCTGAGCTGAGAGTCTTCAGGCTCAGAACGGTCGTAACCCAGTGATGAAAAATAATTCTGTTGAGAGGTAAAGTACGGAGGCAATGAAACACTGCGGCTGTGGGACGCCAAACCCCTCTGGAGAGCTAGTTCCAGAAAGACAGAGTGGAAAGAGAATGAAACAGGACGGGAGTGGTGGATCTGAGGAGTGGTGAAACATTAACTCACATACTGACTATCTAGAGGTTACTTTTCATTTTGTTCTATCACCTGAAAGTAATGTTGGCCTCACACCTAATGACTTTTCAAGGGATTTCAGTGTCACAGAAAAATTTTCAATGTCCGAATAAAAGAGTTTGGACGCGCTCCTGTGATCGCGAACGCTTGGTGTAAGGTGGTCATAAAACTCAGTTTGAGCCGTCTTATGTTTGGGTGCTTTTAAACCTAGAGTTCGCTTGCTATTACTAATTTTGTTCCAAAGTTGTATAATTGCCTAGAGTTGGTTCGTGTTCTCACGGCAGCATTTACAAGAGGACCAGATCAGATGCCTTGTGTGAGAAAGCTGCTCTTGATTGGTCAGAATTTCCATGTGGGAAAAATCCAGGAAGTAAAGCAAACGTTGAAGAAGAGTACACTTGCAAGATAAATGTGACACTTTCTAATGTCACAATGGCTCTGTCACAGCTGCGGCGCTCCGGAGCTCTCCGCAACAGATACGCAGGACTTGTATTTTTGCCGGACACCGGAGCACAACGCAGCAATTCAGCACAGAGCAGATTGTGCAGGGCAGGAAGTCGTGCACAGAAACAAAATAAAACATCCGGTTAATTTTCAAAATAAAATACAGTGTTCATGGCGGATCATATTTCCCTGCACTACACCTTGAAAATGTCATAATGGGCGGAGGCAGGCCTGAAGTCAACAGGTCAGAGGTTTTCAGACGTCATTTCACCCCGTTGACACCATGGACGAGGAGATGTTAATCATGGAGGTGCACCGAGATGTCTTCTGGCTACTCCTCTGGTTTTGTGGTTCTGTTTATAGAAGCTACATCTTGTTAAATCGCATGATTATGCGTGAATTCACGAGATCTCGTGGGTCCCCATGACTCCTGCTGTGTTTTACCTTCAGTAGAACAAGGTCGGTGTGCCCTGAGGGTGGAGGAGCAGGTGGGAGTACCAACACAGAAGCTCAGCAGTGTATCGCTGTGGACGGGGGTTAGCACCAAAATATAAACGGCCACCTAAAAAGAAAAAAAAAAAAGTCAATATCAGTTTCAGTGCACTTCATTTAGAATATATTCACCTGTATACATTGTTGTCATTTAACTCCTCTCCTTTGGTACTACATTTTCTCAACAGTAGAACAAGGGTGGACAGGGGCACTGCTGACACCCGTCCACAACCATATATAGCTTAGCTTCCGTGATGTTACTCCCATAGATATATATAATCATAGATGACTCTTATCCTCTGATACCCCGAACGAGTTTGGTGGATTAAAAAAATACACTGGACTTCTTGTCGGCATGAGGGTCACTAAGTACTGTCTGTATTTTCAATCTAAAGTGGCCATTTCCTAACGCTGAGGACGGCTACGAGCTGAAACGTGTCCGTTCGACTGCTGCTGTGCAATTCACTGTATTAAAAAGTATTATACTTATTAGTGAGTGCTGTCGGGTTTTTCTGCTTTGCTGTAATTTTTGGGACTGGCACCCAATTACACTTTTGAGTGAGCACGTTTGCTGAAGACTTATCTCCATACACAACAGTACTAGCAAGCCGGCTGTGACCTCCCCAAGATGGCGGTGACGTTGACGCATCGCTGAAACAGGCCAAAGCCGTCAATGAAGTATCTACTGTATATGATATCTATGGCTACTCCTATCTGCTTCTTATATCTGGAAGCATGCTGTCTATATGATTTCACGACTATAAATAAATACGTCATACAACTCCACTTCAAATCATCTGAACCATCCCTTTAATGTTGCGTCTACCTTGATCCAAAAAGCAACACTTATTTTAGTGAGAAATCTTAATTATCAGAACTTAATTTTTGCCTCTCATTCCCATCGTCTCCTCCCACGAAAACAGTGCAGCAAACCAATGGAGGGTGGCAGGGAGTTGAGGCAGCTAAATCCAAATCGAACCTATACATTTGCACACATATTGAAAAACTCAATACATACCACTGAGCTCTTTATTTATTCTACTAACTGCTTTATTTTTTGTTGTTGCCCCAGTTTGTGAGGAGCTAACATTTGCTTCTTTTGGTGGCTGCGTCATGCCAACAGTTTCTGTAGCTTTGGGCTGCATGACTGTTCTCTGATCAAAGCCTGCTCCACAGTGATCACACTGGAATGAGTCCCATTCTCAGTCTCCCATGAACCACATAAGCCTGCAGGGGACAATAATCACACTCATGTGTAAATATTTGAAAAATCAATAAAGAAAATGGCAAAAAGGATGAAACCTAAAGCATTTGTATAATCCTTGTATAAGTTTAATTTTGACCCCCGTCAGTCTGATTATTTTGTACCTTACTACTTGTTTGCGCAGCCTGGTTGTGTTGTCATTCTTTTAAAATGCCATGAATGAGTATAGCTTTGACAGCACGGTTAATCCAATTTAAATACAGCATACTGGGACTGACAGGAAACAATCAGAGCGAAAACTTAAAGCTTAAACCTCGTGAATTTATAACAGATTGCAAAACAGACAATCGAACTGAGTTTCCACAGGAAAATATTGCGAGTCAACAAAAAAAAGCAGTGCAATGCTCCCACCCACACGCTGAGACACAGCTCATTTCTGTGTAAACCAAAGCAGATCTTTGTCTTCTCGTTGCACTACAGATGTTGTCAGCTCTAATCAGCTCCACCATGCATCCTGCAGATTGCCCGGCTTAGTCTCGGATGGTACTGTAATTGTGCCAGGTTTGAACCATGACATGACTTTTCTGTCTTTCCCAAGGTTCTCAACTTCTTGGCCTTGAGAGGACCTTCAGCAGAACCTTTCTTTTTTTCAACTTAATGTGAATCAAGCCACCTTCGACTTTTCACCTCTTTACTCTCTGCTGAAATTAGGTCACTCCCACAAAAAGAAAGCTCCTCGAGCCAGCTGACTTTTATCACACACATTTCTACATCCCCTTTGACCGACCAACTCTGGCTTCACACATGACGCCCACAAAAACCTTTTCAAAACTCATTAATTCTCTTTTCTTTATCACCTTCTGCTGCTCTCTCTATTGCTTTTTTCACGCTTTGTGATCAACAGAGAGAAAGCTCCACTGGAGAAATAAAACATAGATCTTAAACCTGCTGAACTTATATTGAGCAAGTGCTGCTCACACCCACAGGGACCATACGAAGATACATGCATGCAAGAAGGCAGAGCCATGTACACACTTAGTGCGCACTCACTCTATTTCGAAACCACTATATTGAAACTTAGAGCCTTTTCAATCCTGAAAGTCACATTTTGTTTTTTACACTGTGTAGGAATTCATTTAATCTGGTCAGAGAACTATACGTGACACACCTACTTCCTGTCCTCATCACCAACGTGACCTGTGTCTCTCCATACTTCAAATCGTATGGTTTGTAGAGATAGGGTAAAGGGCTTGGGCATCTGGAGGGAGCTCGGAGTTGAGCCGCTGCTCCTTCACGTCAAAGAGGTCATTTTAGGTGGTTCGGGCATCAGATCAGGATGCCTTCTGGCCGCCTCCTGTTAGAGATGATCCGGGCACATACCACTGGTTGGAGGCCCCGGACAGACGCAGGACACGCTGGGGGGATTACATATTTTTTCTGGCCTAGGAACGCCTCGGGGTCCCTCAGGAGGAGCTGGGAAGCGTTGCTTGGGAGAGGGATGTCTGGAATGCTTCGCTTGGCCTGCTGCCCCTCCAATCCGGCTTTGGATAAGTGGTTAAAAATGGATGGATGGATGGATGGATTGTTTGTAGATGGGCTCTCCTGTCCTTTCTTGTCCTCTTTTTCTCATCTACTTGGAAAACAACTGAAAAGCGTCAGACTTCTTTCTAACGGACTCTTTATGAAGATGTCTCCTCTACCCGTGTGCTACCACAACTCATTTGTTATGTTGCCTTGTTCACAGACAAACTGAAACCTAAAACGTACATTTACAACCACTTGGTAACATAATTGCTAATATCTCTTCTGCTTCGATTGCAACCAGCTGTCTGATCTCTCTCTGTCTCTAACGCCTCCTTTCCATGTACGGAGACTAGGCAACCGGAAGTCCATTCATTCCTATGGAAATCTCTGTGATGTCCGATATGTCTGCGAGACTCCTCTCCTTCATAATATTTCAGTCCGGAATTTGCCTCAAGTACATAAAAAAAAATGAACTTTTGCGTTGGATTTTGGAGAGACCGTATGACAGTGTGCTAGCTTAGCTAACATGGCTACAGGTAGTTTCCATCAGGTTTCTATCCATCCGTTAAGAAATGCATTTCCTTGCGTTGGACACTGGAGGCATCATCCGTATATTTACGGATCTACGGACACCAGTCGCATACGTAAGTAGGTTCTGATCAGACTGAAAAGTCCAAAAGTCCGAACCAAACACGATAGGTGTGAAGGGGCCTTCAGTTATATTGACTATTTTGTAATCTGTTATAAGGTATGTGCACTCACACTGTCCTATAAAAGACACATCACAGCATCAGAGGAATACTTCATTTGGCTGCCAACGGTTACAGTCTGGCTTCTGGTGTTATAATGTCATTTTTTACAGTCTTAAAATGATCATCATCATTGCATGACAAGACAGGTGCATCGAAAAAGCACCCTGTTCACACACTGCCAACACTTTCGGTCTGTTTATTCAAAGTTACATTTCAGCATGTTTTTGACACAGTTTGAATCAAAGTCAACAGCCACATGACCTGCATGTCAAATTGAAAGCAAGAAAAACTTTCTCATGAAATCCTTTGGGTCTTTGAGCCGACTTCCTAAAACTACAACTAGAATAATCCAGCAGCTCAGGCTCAATTAAACAGTTAGATCCCTGTTAGTCTGCTTCTGCTGCTGTGGGAAAAAGGATGTGAGGCAATGATCCATGGTCTATGTATTACTCTGTCTCTGTGTGTGTGTGTGTGTGTGTGCATTAGAGAGAGACAGACAGAGAGAGTTGTGACTAAAGTGGGTGACAAACACTCATTTTCCGCCCTGATAGCCAGAGCAGTGGGAACTTCCTGTGGGCAGCACACTCACAGAGCAGCTCAAGCCCAGAGTCGGGCGTCATACGAGGCCATTCAGCAGCAGTGTAACAACATACGGCAGCAACTTTGCAATTACATAACACTTCACTCCTGTGTATGTAAAGGCTTTACAGATATTATATAGCAATATAAAACATTCACCTTCTGATTCAGACAGTGAACATCAACAGTGATGCCTTGACCAGTACCAGCTTTTTCAGATAACACTGAACAGAACAGCATTTGGCATCTTTTTGGCTGTATACTGGAGCCCATTATTTTTTATCTTGGTATATCCCAGGGGTGTCAAACACAAAGCCAATGGGACAAGACCAGCCCACCAAAGGGTTCACTGGATGACTTTGCACACATAATATTGATGCAACTGCAAAATCTTGTCAGTTAGCAGCTTTGGTACAAGAAGTACAAAAATCTGTATCAGACTTCTATCTTAAAACAATATGGGTGAGACCCTGTTGATAAGGCACTGCCAAAACCTGTGATTTATAAATGGGTTATGAGGCAGGCGATATTTTAATCTGCTTCCTAAATAGCTTCTGCTCTAGTTTGGTGTGGTGATGCCAGAATTACATCTGACCGATGTATGGAAAAATGGAAATGTATGGGAACATGCACAGTGAATCATAGACTGACTGAATGTGGAAAAACTGAGATGTACTGTTGAATCTGCACTTATTTTTTCAAGACATCTTAGGCAGTTTATTGTCTGTTCTGTAAATGGATTGTTTTCAGAATGTGCTTGTTCTTCTTTACAATAAAAGTAAGGGAAACGTTCTGAGGTGTTGTTATTTATCGCTAATTATGCAGTGATTTCAACGGTCTGACCCACATGGGGTCAAACTGGACTGTATGTGGCCCATGAGCTAAAATGAGTTCAACACCCTGGTAAAGCCCGGTTTCAGGTCAAGCTTTTAATATGTGATTAAATGTAATATTTACTGCTGTAACTTTAAATAACAAAATACACAGGATCAGGAAAGTTGCCTTCTTTGTATTGCTGTGTTACACCATGAAATAATTATAATAGTTATATTATTAATAATTATATGAATTGAATTCACCAGGTAGATACCAGTGCGCTAGGAGCTTAACTGTAGACTTTATGGCCGAAATACATGAGGCATGGACATGATGCATCAAGTAGGCAGAGAGAAGCAGGGTTTTATACCTGCTATACAGACTCTGTCTTTGCAGCGTGTGGTTGCTGCAGGACTCATTTTGTGTATATTGAGTTTTGCCAAGTGATCATGCAGTTGCCATTTGGTTATGGAGAGTTTAGAAGCATAGGCTATACTTTATCTCCTTTGGTCTGAATCAGGGACTTGTGTTCCAAAGTTGTATAATTGCCTAGAGTTGATTGGTGTTCTCACGGCAGCATTTACAAGAGGACCAGATCAGATGCCTTGTGTGAGAAAGCTGCTCTTGATTGGTCAGAATTTCCATGTGGGAAAAATCCAGGAAGTAAAGCAAACATTGAAGAAGAGTACACTTGCAAGATAAATGTGACACTTTCTAATGTCACAATGGAGGGACAACTACGCAGGTTGATTTTAGCGCTGCTCATCGTGGACTATATTGCTGTCATTGTTCATTTTAGTCAAAGCATACAGTTTGAAAACGAGGCGCGGCTCCAACTAGAAAACAATGTTTTGATGCATTGGATGTGCTGAATGTGCATATTAAGGCAGTACAGGAGGAGGTGCACATTAATAATTTTAATCATTTTTAAACAGAGTGTACTCATTTTTTTTTTTACACAGTTCTATGTAGTTTTTACCTGTTGGAGGGCTGCGGAGCTGCTTGTAGAGAAAAACACATATACCAGCTGTGTAAAATTACTGTTGAGCAGTGTGGTGCCTGCGTAGGGAAGTGTAGCAGCATCAGTTGATTATAATGGCAGATGTGTCACAAGGCAACCGTGTTCCATGTATTTTGGCCATTAGACTTGAAAGCAAAAATATCAGAAAGTCTCAAGTGGTGGCCTGGTAAATGTTGGAACAGTAAAAAAAAAAATACATAACGCTGTGATAGGCAAGCCTTGCTGCACATCTTGAATCACTGTATGAGGCCTCTGCATTGAAAAGACTTGAAAAGACAGTTTACTCATCATACCGGACTCAGCCTGTGAAAATCAGTTGTATTACAGCTCAGGAGGGAGCTGTCATCTCAAGTGATGTCATCAGGATGTTATCTGGCTTGTAAAATACAAATTCATAACAGAGAGCCTGTGTTACAACTTACTGGAGGAATGAAAATATATTTTACAGAGAGTTACAGAATAGACTAACAAAAAGATGCTGGTGAGATGCATTATGGGAAATGTATTTTTCAGGTCTGACCCATACTAGACAATATGCTGGGTATAGCTACTTCTCCAAGACAAAACTAGAAATATTGCCTCACAGCTGTTTGCCTCTGCAAACCAGAAGATTTATACAATCAGACTGACATCCAAGATTAGTGTCACGAATTTCGTATCTGACCAAATGTGTCCCCCTTTGTTCCTGACATATGATGTTGAATAATGTCCAGAAAAGTGTTTTTGCAGAGCATTATGATGTCACAGTGAAGGTGACCTTTGACCTTTTGGATATGAAATGTCATCACTTCATCATGTTATCCTATTAGACATTTGTGTTACAGCCAGAAACACGTTTTTGGCCATAACCCATGAATGGACGTGGAGTGGATGTTTGAGCCAACATTGAGTAATGCCCCAAAGGTTCTCACAATATCATGTTCATGACAATCAGACGGATGCAAAGTCACAGTGACCTTGACGTTTTGACCACCAAAATCTAATCAGTTCATCATTGGGTGCGGTGACATGATGGCTTCTCATTCAGAATGAAATGAATCTGAATGAAATCATTTGGAATTAAAGTGTTTCCAGGTAGTTTACATGGGAAATATTCATTCCGAATGAGGGTTTACACAGAGATCAGTTTAATCGCCTTTATCCGGGTCCGTGCAAGGTTTGGGGCAGGGAAGGTTTCTGATTGGATAGGGGGCGGGGCGGATTTTACGTGTTTTCGTTTACCGGAAGAAAACACTGTAGTCCTTGTTCTGGATAACAAGATGCTTGATGCTGCTGTTCTTAGTGCCTTTTTTGGGCTTGTTTTGCTTATATTCTTGAAGCAGCAGTACGACAACAACCTTGTTCTGCTAATGCTTCATCTGTTGAGGAGGAGAAGGGAGGTAGAAGGTCGAAGAAGGGAGATAGATGACCGTGCTTTGGCGAATGGAAACTGGTGAGTGCAAGGAGTCCGACTGCTCTATCTCAGCCTGTTGCTATGCACGCTATATACGTCATCGCGCCAGAAGGGCAAGGAAACGAGCATGCTCAGAAAGACCAGAATGGCTGGAATTGGGTAGGAGGTGTATACAAGACAGAAAAATTCTTCCATTCGGGTTCTGAAAAGGAATATTCCACCCCTGTGCACCCGATTAGATTTTCTTTCGGGTTGGCTGTTTTCATTTGGGTTGAGGTGTTTACAAGGAGCATTTCTATTCAGGTAGGGCTTCTAACCCGAATGCAAAAGGAATACATGGCTCCATGTAAACGCACGTATTGAGTCCAAGTGGACGTTTGTGCAAAATTAGAGGAAATTCCCTCAAGGTGTTCTTGAGATATCGCGTCCATAAGAATGCAATGGACCAGGTCACAGTGACTTTGACCAGTCAGTTCATCGTTGAGTCCAAGTGGATGTTTGTACCCAACTTAGAGACATTCTGTTACCATGTTCTTGAGATGTCGCGTTCACAAGATGCCGTATCGCTGGTGTGATGGCATAAAAATGTGGTTCTTGCAACCCTCTAGCTTTATTAAAGTGCAATACTAAATCACTAGAGTACTTTAAAAGGACAGCTGTTTATACAGCTTTATAAAGAAAAAATGCTGAAGACGTAAATCTGGAGTTGCCATTTGCTTATACAAACTTGTTAATCGACTTGGACTTTCTTTGACAAGACCTCATACATGACTCTGACTTGTTCTAATTGAACAGAGACTTGACTCAGACTGGTCCCAGAAGACTTCAAAGCAGAGCTGCTAACAAGAGCGTGAAAAGCAACTCGACACAGTTAACCGGAGCCTCCTGAGCCTCAAAGAGACAGAAGGTAAAAGGGGCCAAAGTTACCAAATCATGTGTAATTCCCAAAACACTGTCTGAACTGCTGTGGACAGTGTTTTGTAAGCTTGACTGGAGTGAGACACTGTAAGAGCACATGGTGACATTATATCATGAGCTGTCAGTGGTGGGTGGTGATGCCATTCTGGGTGTAGACAGGCGGGTTGAGAAAGGAGAGTAATCGGACCCCGCTGCGTCAAACTGGGATCACTGTGTCTAAAGAACTAAAAATATAGAAATAAATAAAATATAAAACCTGGCTCGGATTTAATCTTTTCTGTGAAATGAGCTAAGTTACCACATACACTCACACACACACTCACACACTAACACACAGAGTTGCAAAGACATGTTCTTAAATGTTCCAGCTCCATGGGAGTGAATCGCAGTAAATCAGCGTCAACGCGTGATGATGACCAGCTTCCATGTCGTCCCATGTAAGGACTCACTCCTGGCTTCCTGATATTCCCCACTGTCTCTCACAGAGTTTGAGACTTTCCAACTCTGTGCTTCGGTGACATCATACAGTTACACACATCGATCAAGTTGTTGTGAATCCATAGAAACGATGGAGGAACACAGTAAGGTACGGAAACACTCTCCAACATGGCAGCAAACTTCATGTGAGTCAACAGAGATGAAGAAGCTATTCAGAAGAAATGTTGTTCTGCCTTCAGTGCACAAGTCCAACTAAAACTGTAAAAACACTGAAGAGGAAAACAATACACTGAAGAAGAAACTAACAGGTTATAATTAAATATTCCATATTCATGCTAATTTCCATATTCTAAACGTTTTACTTTTACTATGTTTGGCGCTCTGCTGCTTCGTCTCCTCCAACAGAGTGCTCAGAGCCTCGGTCGCTGATGCTCTGAATAGCTTAACAGTTTATTCCAACAGTGCTTGGAGCAACAATTTACGAATGACCCCACGTCACAAATGTCTGTTATGGTTCGGGCTCGGGTCGGGCCCAGACAAAAAATATGCAGGTTGGGTCAACACATTCTCACTCCGACCTCGCCACCTATCAATGTTTGGTTGTGGACTTTTCATGTCAAGATATGACATGCAAGTTACCCTGGATGTGTTGGTTGTTGGCGTTCTGGGACGCTGTGTCAACTTTAGTCTTTTGCTTGCATTGTCTGTTTTCAAAATACACTTCGATTACAGTTTGCATATAGCCTCATTGAAAATAAACGCACTACGTCGATGCAACACTTTATGTTCTTTTTTTTCTTTCAACAACAAACACACGTGGTTAAATCTAACCAACACACGCATGTCATTGGGTTTAGGCAATGATAGCACATGGTTGGCTTTACGATACGATACGATACGATACGGTACGATACACTCTATTGTCTCTGTAGGGAATTTTATCTTGGACTCAGGAACTTCACAAGAATTGCTGCCTTACAGTAACAGTCCAGAAGAAATGAAAAGCATACACATAAAAAAAACAACAACATGAAAACACATACTACACATAACAGTATCACACCTAAGCATCGAGCAACATCATGATCAGGGGTTGTGTTGTGTTTTGCTTATGGTGCTCTGTTGTGTGCTGATGTTATGTGCAATATGAGTGGCTGATGTGCAATACGGTTGTGTAGTATTAACAATCTTGCAAGAAGAAAACACCAGCCTCCTCGCCCATTTTTTCCCCCCGATGCTGCCAGGCTCTGTTAAACAACAACTGCAACTGGCCATGTGTCATGCCAATGGGAAAGGACGGCTTTTTTGTCTGACACCCATAGTCACTGACCATTGACTGGTCTGGCCTGACGTTTTGGGCCCAATCAAAAATCTAAAGGCGCTTGCACATGACCAGCGTTAAAAATCTCTTGATGGGGGCGTCGGTGGCTTGGTGGTAGAGCAGGCGCCCCATGTACAAGGCTGTTGCTGCAGCAGCCTGGGTTCGACTCCAGCCTGTGGCCCTTTGCTGCATGTCATTCCTTCTCTCTCTCTCCCTCCTTCACACTTGTCTGTTCTGTCAAATAAAGGCTAAAAATGCCCCAAAAAATATCTTAAAAAAAAAAAAAATCTCTTCATGCCCACTATGCCATTGTTTTCCTATGGAAGCTGGTGTTAACGCTGACGTCGGGGTACTTTTCGACTTCGGCGTTGCTTTATGGGCTTCACCGGCGTTTTGACGTGATGCCGAAAGTTCAATTTTGTTGAACTTTGACCCCGTTTGGCGCTGACCTTTCCATGTAGAGCCAATGATTTTACAGTAGAACGCAGGCAGGGGGCGGGGGGCGGGGGTGGAGATGGGGTGCGGAAAAAGATCCAACTGTAGGATGGAGGAGAGATCAGCGTTGGGTCAAGCCAATGGCAAGCACTGTGGCGTCAGCAAATTGGCAATCATGTGCAAGCACCTTAAGAATCAATCATGATTGGGACTATTCATTGGGCAGTGACTTCTATGTTTTAATTTAGTGACTTAATAAGTGTTGATTCTGTTAAATTCTGGCAGAGCCAGACTAAATATTTCCCCCTGTTTACACTCTTGATGCTAAGCTAAGCAAATGTTTGCTGGCTAAAATTTGTTCTACCAATGTAAGAGAGCTATTAATCTTCTCATCCAACCCTTGGCAGTGTATTTCCCCAAATGGTAAACTGTTTCCCTCAATGTGAAGTTATGTGATAGTTCACCAAAAATGAGAATTCACTGACTATCTACTCACCCCTGTCCTGATGTGAGGATGGATGAAGATCTCCAGTTCACAAAACACAGAACAATTCAGCTAAGAACATCTCACCATTCATTTCAATTGTACTGAATTTGGCTGCAAGGCTGTTTGAGAGTGTTTTGTGAACTGGAAATCTTAATCCATCCTCATATCAGCACTGAGGTGAGTAAATATTGAGTAAATTGCCTTTTTTTGGGTGAACTATCACTTTAAGATGTCTTGTGATTGGTTGATACATTTCACATTCTTGAAATGGTTTGAAAAGTTTGGTAGCAATTCCTGCCCAGTAGGCCAGTGCACCGGTCGACCCACTGTTGCGGGGGTGATTTGGGTTGGTAGAACATGCCGCAAGTTTTAGGCAGGTGAGTCATTAAGTGACAAAGCAGCATTCTGAGTAAGTTATTAATAACTTACAGGATCATTTCCCTCTCTGTTTCTCTGTCTCTCTCAAAACACACACAGCAAGCAGCTTTATCATCAGCTCTGCTGTGCTCAGGGTTTCTGTCATGTGGTTTTTGACCAGTCAGAGCAGTTAATGTCCGACATATTTAAATCTATTTGGTCATGATTTCCAGTAATAATATTGCCCTCTAAAAAAAGTAGGACTAACATTGTGTCCTAGCAGCAAGCAAGCAAGCATTTCTCTGTCCATTAAGAATGGACCCGCAAGCCTCTTTTGAACCGTGACCCACCAGTTGGGAACCACTGGTCAGGTGGGGTGGATTGGCTCTCATAACGGGTCGGGTTGGTTGAATTAACTCCGTTAGGTCACTTCTGTAACATTTCTGAACACATTTCCAAAATAATGACACTGTTCTCTGTGTATGAATTTTGCCTCACTCATTATTTATTTAAGAAAAGTCTTTTCTTCCCTCCAGGACAGACATGCTGCTGCTGCTGCTGAATCACCAGTTGTTCCTCTGGTCCCAGATTCTCTACTCCTCCTGCAGTCCTCCAGCTCTCTGAGGGGAACTCAGAGCCGTATATATTATACCTGCATCTATATGACTGTGCTGGGAGCCATGTTCCCTTTCCAAAACGCACAGACACTCAGACGCTCCTCTGTCAGACTGGGCTCTGGTTCTGTACTCCGCACCACTGGGACCAAAGTCTGTATTTCTGTGTGTGTGTGTGTGCATTCATTGTTATTTAGGCCAAAGTTTGCCACATTCTTTCCATCATCTTAGGTGCACACACACACACACACACACACACACACACACAAAGTAAGAGAGGTGTGTGTTTGAGGGGGATGAGTTTGGAGAGGCTTACTGGGACATGGTAAGTCCATCATTGGTGTTTTTAAAAGCGTCAGTGTGTGTGTGTGTGTGTGTGTGTGTGTGTGTGTTTGTGTTTCTTCATATAAGGTGCTCTCATACTCCGCACACACACACACACACACACACACACACACACACACACCAGTCCAAAAATGGGAAGTTTTTTTGTTGTGGAGAGAGCTGCAGGTATTTTCCACTCCAGCTCCAGACAGATCCAGCTCTGTCTCTTGGATGGCCTGATAAAAGCACTGTGACCCAGTTAGAAATAACTGATGGCAAACAGGCTCCATGTCACTGCAGTCCCTGACTCCATGCCTACTATACAGTACATACACTGTCGCTGCAAATTCTTGGGATGCCCATAATTATTCTGGCAGGCATCGCTGTCTTGCACAGCCTGAATGTAATGTGGCCGAGGTCTGGAATTAGCTGTTTCGTAATCAAACCACTGAATCTTCTCGATGAGAAGACCACCTGCTGCTGGTTAAACTTAGCTGCCACGTTTCTTGCCAAACATGACCAGAACACACTCTTTTATTTCATATCATTACTAAAATTTGAGGAGCTCATGTTTGGCTCAATTGCATTTTGGAACATTTTAAGAACTGAAGCTGTTTAAGAATCAGAAAATTACTATTTCTATTTATTTATTCTAACAGAGCTTGAACAGATATGCTGGTGTCACTTTTATTCTGGTACAACACTCATCCATTCCAGCTTATAGTTCCATAGGGTATAATGGGTTAGTCTTGTCCATAGTTTTGCTGGTAGATGAGAAGACTGATGCAAAATGTTAAACTAGCCAAGGCCTTCTTAAGATATCATATTCATGAAAATGAGACGGACGCATGGTCACATTAACCTTGACCTTTGACCACCAACTCTAATCAATCAAATATTGAGTCCAAGTGGACGTTTGTTTCAGATTTAAAGACTTTCCCTCAATGTGTTCTTGAAATATCCCATTCACAAGAATGAGATAGATGAGGTCACAGTGACCTTGACCTTTGATCTATGACCACCAAAATCGAATCACTTCTTCATTCAGTGGTTGTGTGTCTTCCTCAAGCTTGGGTCCTCTACCAGAGGTTTGAGGGTTCTGTGCAGTATCTTAGCTCTTCCTAGGACTGTCTTCTGGACAAAGACATCAGATGTTGTACCTGGAATCTGCTGCCACTCTCCCAGTTTGGGGGTCACAGCCCAGAGTGCTCCGATCACCACTGGCACTACTGTTGCCTTTACTCTCCACATCTTTTCTGGCTCTTCTTCCAGCACTTGGTATTTTTCGAGCTTCTTGTGTTGCTTCTTCCTGATTGTCTGTTGTTTGTCCATCAGCACGATGTCCGGTTGGTTAGCCATCACCAGCTTGTCTGGATCTGGAAGCCCCACAGGATCTTAGCTCAGCCATTCTCAACCACTTTAGGGGTGTCTTCCATTCTGACCTTGAGACTTCCTATACTCAGTGCAGATGTTCCTGAACACTATGCCAGCAACTTGGACATGGCATTCCATGTACGCTCTTCCTGCATCTTACACCCTGCTGTTATGTGCTGAACTGTCTCAGGAGCGTCTTTGCACAGCCTGCACCTGGGGTCCTGTCTGCTGTGGTAGACCTCCGCTTCTATTGATCTTGTACTAAGTGCCTGTTCCTGCTGCCATGATTAGTGCCTCCATGCTGTCCTTCAGTCCAGCCTTTTCCAGACACTGGTCAGACGCTTCTTCAATCTGTCGGTGGTACATGCCATGCAGGGGTTTGTCCTTCCATGATGGTTCGTCCTCCACTTCTGCCTGAGGTATTCACTTAGCAGCTCATCTTCAGGGGCCATCTTCCTGATGTATTCTGGGATCTTGGTTGTTTCATCCTGGACAGTGGCTCTGATGGTCACCAGTCTTCTGCCCCACTCGTTACGCTTAGTGTACAGTCTCAGGGTGCTGGACTTGGGATGAAACCCTCCATGCATTGTGAGAAGCTTCCTTGTCTTAATATCAGTGGCCTGTATCTCCTCAAAAACCCTGCTTTGCTGTCTCCTGTGTCTTTGGAGTTTGGAGTCTGCACTTTAAATCACATTACACTCTCACATTTACACTCTAAACATTTGCTCTGCAGCAGGTTAAAACTGAGGATGTGTTTCCCACTCTCTGAGGATTAAATGAACACATGGCATCTTCTGTTACTTTCACAAATTTTTTTTCCTCCTCAATTCCTCTCTTGTTCTCCAATTTGGAAGCAAACAGTGTTTGGAGGTAATGTCAGTGCAAGGAGAGTAAACAGCACTGCTGGCTTGAAATGTACAATCTCTGGATGTCTGAGGTCTGAGCCAGGGCCATCCTCTGACCAATATATACTGGAGCTGTGTTAATTTGCCAAATTCATTGCCTTAATGAATACCCCACATAGCTCCCTTGATTGGCCAAATGTGACTGAATCTAAAATTAACACACCCGCACACATGGACACACACAAAATAACTTGGCATCCGCAGAGATGAATACCTATCTAGTCATCCACCGGTCTCTCCAAACAATTTAGACAAGAATACCAGCTCTGTTTTGGAAGCAGCTTACTTAATGTCCAGTGTTGGAGAGGAGAGAGCTGTGCGAAATCATAACTCGTGACCACCCCGGTCACAGAGCCACAGAGGAGCACTTATATCACTGCTGAGACATACCTTAGGAAATGTGATTTAGAGTTATTAGTTAACGTGTATCTTGGGACGCGAAAATGTGCTATGCAGTGAGTCAAGTGGGGTTATAAGTAGAAAAATCACATGGAGCAGGGTGTCATAGAGTTAGGGGAAGTCCAGCTCGTTCCCCTCGTCTCTTTACTCTCCCCCCCCTCCTTCCTCTCTTTTTTTTCAGCATCCACAGCTTAGAGTTACAGCCTGGCAAAATATTTTCAAAGGAGTCAGATGTAGGTTTTCATGTGCTAAGCAGTCTGGTGTGTGCGGGTTTCACCGTACAGCTCCCACCTGCAGGCCCGGGAACACTTTGTTGTCCAAGTTACTGTAATGTGCCTTTTCCTAACAGGGGAGCAGAGAGGTGAAGTCATTACATGCGGCTGGTGGTCATTGTGTGAAGTCAGGCCCTGAGAGGAAATATCAGCACCTCGGTCCCTTTCTCTCTCTCACACACACACACATCTACCACACTTTGAAGAAATGCCTGTGCGAGCCCCGCGGAGGAAAGTCTCACATCTTTATGACCTTCGAAGATTACAGTCGGGGCTTTGGTCGGTCAGCTGTGTGTGTGTGAGAGAGAAAGAGAAAGACTCAGAGGATAAACACAGGAGGGGAGATAAAGCTTCAGGGTGTAAGGGAAACCGCTTACTCAGCAGTCTTCCAAACTTCAATCCCACACTCTCATCCTGACCCTCCTTTATGAGTGATGTCCAGGAAGGAGTATTAGACACGGACCAGCGTGCACTTGTTATTGTGTATATATTAAAGGCACACACATATATGGACACACACTCATACAGAGACACAGCGATTCAGGCTAATGGGAAAGATAACAATCCTCAGGTCCAGAGTGAGAAAACAGACTTTTCTCTCTGGCGATGAGTTGCGTAATGGCACTCAATAACCCGGCGTGTGTAGGACGTCCAGTCCACTCGAGAAGTGGAACGAGATCAGCAATCATAAAAACATCTCTTAGGTATGATGTGGCACTTCAGAAATATTTCTCCGCTTCTCTCTTCACTCTCTTCACAAAGCTCGTATTTGTATCAGACTGTGATCACTGGATTCTTGCTGTTTTGGGCCCATGTTCTCCCCCGCTTTCCTCTCCACAACAATCCACACATTATTGAGCCATTAGCCACTGACCTCTGGCTTTATGGGCAGCCAGGACCTCTGATAGGCCCGCGGAGAGCTTAGAGGGATGAGAGAGGAGAGACAGCACAGTGGGAGCTTTGTGAGATCAAACAAGCCGCGTCCAATTAAAAATCAGTCGAGGGCCTTTGCTGCCATCTCTCCCTAAGTGGCTCTGGTTGTGTGCCAAATCAGTGCCATGCTGCGCTCAGAGACAGCCTGCTTCACTCTCTTTGGTATCATTTAAGAGTTTGGATGCTGCACTGTCAGATTTGTTTGGTGTCTGTAACAGACATGACTCTTTCTTCTTATTGCCAATGAAATGAGTCCCTTAATTTGCCAGTTCAGATGTGCTGACAGAAAACAAAATGCCTAAAAGTGAGTGTGTGAGCTTCTACATAACTCTAATTAAATCTTTAGTAATTGCTGATGGTGTACTGTTCACTCCCTGGCCCTCAGCCCTCCAGGGAAATAAAACAAACTATTATTTCTTTCAATGCGTCTATGCAGCCACACATAAATACAAATGTCTCAAGTTGTAAAGGTTTGATGCCATGTACCTGTACATAAATGCTTCATTTTGAGTCTGGCAGTTCTTCTTCAGTTCTTCTCTTCCAAAGTCTCCAATAGGGTGGGGGAAATAATTTGCAGATGAAAAAAGGTAATAAACAGCAGTATATTGCAGTCATAAAGAAGGTCATAAAGATGTTGGGTCGGTGTGGCTTCTGCAGTGATGCAGGCGTTGCGCCGGTCCGTCATGGTGAAGAGGGAGCTGAGCCAGAAAGCAAAGCTTTCAATTTACTGGTCCATCTACGTCCCAACCCTCACCTATGGTCATGAGCTCTGGGTAGTGACTGAAAGAATGAGATCGCGGATACAAGCAGTGGAAATGAGTTTCCTCTGTGAGGTGTCTGGGCTCAGCCTTAGAGGTAGGGTGAGGAGTTCGGACATCCGGAGGGAGCTCGGAGTAGAGTCGCTGCTCCTTCGCGTCAGAAGGGGTCAGTTGAGGTGGCTCGGGCATCTCATCAGCATCCTCCTGGGCGCCTCCAGCTGGAGGTGTTCTAGGCATGTCTCACTGGTAGGAGGCCCCGGGGTAGACCCAGAACGTGCTGGAGGGATTACATATCTCGTCTGGCCTGGGAACACCTTGGGGTCCCCCAGGAGGAGCTGGGAAGTGACGCTGGGGAGAGGGACGTCTGGTTTGCTTTGCTTGGTCGGATAAGCGAATGAAAATGGATGGATGGATGGATAGCAATAGACTGAATCACTGTGACGTCGTGCTAACACTGCCAAATGTTTTGAATTGCAGAGATGTGAAATCGGCAGACTTGTTTATTTCTGTTGTCATTTTCAGCTGTAACTATAACAATTAAAGTTAAACACAGAAGTCCGACCTATCTGACCTTTCTGCTGTGTTTATTTCATGTACTGTGATGATTTGCTGTCATCTTTAATAAACCAAATCTTCTGGTAATACAGCTAAACTATGTACCGCTGTGGACGGGCTGCAGCAAAAGGTATTTTAGCCACCTAAATAAGTCAA
This sequence comes from Epinephelus fuscoguttatus, assembly GCF_011397635.1. Lineage (NCBI taxonomy): Eukaryota > Metazoa > Chordata > Actinopteri > Perciformes > Serranidae > Epinephelus > Epinephelus fuscoguttatus. Next base: position 41,758,314 of record NC_064761.1, read on the forward strand.
TATCAGTTTGGGTGTACGTTATATTTTGAATATTTTCACTTTTTTATCTCACACACTCACCAGTCAAGGCAGCGACAAACCAGCAACTTCTGTGTTCTAAAATGAATGTTTGTGTCAGTGAAGTCTGGAGACTTTGACATAATGGCTTCTGTTCCTTGTCAGAAAGGGCTGTCCGATGGCAAGGTAAAGCAGTGAAAATATTTTGAATATAGCCTACACTTAAAGTAATATTGTAATTTTTAGATTGGCCTTTTTTAAGATGGCTAAAAACTAACCAACTGAGGCAGCGTTTGCTCTGCGCTGTTTTATGTCTGCGATGCAGGGGGTTTCTACATGGAAATTATTGTATACATTTTGATTCAGTCTATATATACTGTCACAATACTCACAATATTGTATTGTGATCATATCATGGGGCCTCCAGTGATTCCCACCCCTAGTGTCCAGTGGGTGAGAGGGCATTTAGGTCAGAGATGAAAGGTGATGAGGTCACATCCTGTGCTATGGAAACTGCAGAAGCCCTCAGGCTGGCTGACTTAGTGTTTGCTTGTGTGTGTCTGAAAAGACAGGACCTCTACAGAACCACAATTCAAGCCTAAAGCATGCCTAGGTCCAGACCTTTGAATCCGCCCACTCCACCAAGTTGACTGATTCATCCGGCATCGTGACATGAAACAGTGGTTTCTCGGTTAAAATAAAACACAACCAGTGAGCGCTGCTGGCGTCTTGATTAACCAATCAGCACCACGGCGGGACACAGCCAACTGTCGTCAAGTGGTGTGCCGAAACCACTTCAGGGTAATAACAACAATAGCAAGCGTAATAGACAAGATAGGCGCTGTTATTGAAGCTGTTCTAAATCGATGTCTTGTCAATACGGCAGGTTATACTTCACTCCTCTCCAATCTCGAAACCCTGGCAAAACAAGTACGTTGGCATGGCTAGGCATCCGTGTAGATTTAAAATAATGTTAGATTCAGGCAGACACGTTGATCTCTAATGACTGGTTAGGGAAAATCAATTTCCCCTCCCCTTTGGAAATCTGTCAGAGTGGACGCAATCTCAGACAGACGATGGAAATGGAGTTCAACAAGCTGACAATTCCGTCTGATTTTAGTTACATCTAAAGCAGTAAGAGGGCCCAAAGCCATGAGTCAAAAATGGATCCACTGTTGCACGAAAAGAAGCTCACCCTATCATCCATCACTCTCACTGACTCACATTTATAACAATAAATCCATAAATCGCCTGTAGGACTTAGTTATTAATGAGCCTTGTGGTTTTCCACAGACCAAGACATTCATCGTATCGTCTGTGGGGATTTGAGTTGAAGTGATTTCATGCCAGCAGTGTCTCATGAAGTGTCCCTCTGCGTCAGCTCTGCAAGAATGCACTTGCAGCTCTGGCGTGGATACCTGAGAAGCAGATTGAGAAAGAAGTTTTCCAGAACTGACGGGACATTCGACTACATTCCTGCATAAGTACGGCCTGCCACTCTGTTTACTTATTTTGCCGAAAAAGTTAAACTCTATTTGGTTTCCTGTACCTCGAGGAAACATTGATTGTGGGAGTATTTGTGTCTGTGTGTGTGTGTTCACTAGTTTGTGTATTTGTGCGGTGCGCCTCTGTCATCGCGTCAGAGAGGGTTGCATGCTTCTCTCCTGCTTTGTCAGCATTTTATTCCCACAGGAGGGAACACAAGTGAAAAGCTGTCAAGGTGCTGATTCAGAACACTTCAGGCTGATCGGCACAGTCATGATGTCTCACCCTGCACATCGATGTTTCTCATTTTAATCATACAGGATTGGAAGGCTGTCAAAGGGCAGTTAATGAAGTTAGCTATGGTGACACATTTGCTTTGAAGGGGCCAGTCAGGGTTAGCGGTCGGATGTGCTAAATACCCGCAGTGCTAAGTGCATTAACACAACCAGTTCCACTTCTTGTTAAAATAAACTGCACATATATTTTACTACAATAACTACAACTTGCACTTAAGAGCTGATTTAGCTGCAGCACTGACAATGAGCAGAACACCATACAGTCACCTCATACTAACTGAACATACAGTAAGCAAGCTTTTCAGTTCCCGGGCTTTGATTTGGTTTATATACTCTGTGTTTTTGTGTTGGGAAATTGAGGGGAATATTTGTTTTTATAGTGTGAGTCACTGGGAAAAAAGGATAACCAAACACAAAACCTCAGTGAGGAAGTCTTAGGACGCAAATGAGACATTCCAGCGTAGGTTGTTTAATTGCACACTCTCATTTCGCTGCACTGCTGTTGCCAGATGTCCCGAGATGTTTGGCAACAACGATGATGGATTCCCCTGACCGACGGCTGGTGTTGCTGCTCCACAACTGTGTTTAGAAAGCAGAGTCATTGTGAAACTGGGAAAAATCCGGAGCACAATGTTGCCACAAACATCTACAAGTACTGAAAAAAACACAGTGAGCAGAATCAAACTATTGTGCCGGCATGGTTAAAACATTTCTGCACTCTCTTGGTGGTACTTTTGCCCACAGGCGTAGATTTAGAACATGTGCATTTGTCTCCCCTTATAAAAACATGAAAGTAGCAGAGAACTTTTATTTTGACAAAACCGAAGAGGTTTACGCCATGGATTGATGCAGCAAAAGCACAAATTGGTGCATAAAAAATCCTCAGAATGCAGGAAATTAAGTGCTTGATGCTAAAAACTTTAATTTCATATGATTTGGTTTAGCATGCTCTCAATGTACTTAAACAGAAATAGACATAACAGCTAAGACCAAGGACAACAGAACTGTACAATTAAAGGTATAAACAGGAATATTTTCTTCACAAGTATGAGGAAAAAAAGGTGTAGATCTAAATATATAAAAAGGACAGTCCTGGTTTGAACTCCAGGAGGGTTGAATGAGGCCTTACCCGACATGAACTTCTCGTATTTCAGCACGATCGGTCACAGATTCCAGAGAAATAGAACCGAAATGATCTCTAAACAGTCTCAGTATGTTTCAGATGTTCCTGTATATTGTTCCTATTTGTCAAACGTTTATTACTTTTGGCATTTCATGCAGACCAAGAGACCTTCCAAAAGATGTTACTATTCCTTAACTTATTCTATTCACTGATGCCAGATGGTGGATCTGAAAAATATTCAAGTTAATGTTATTAAGCAGTTTAAGTGATTTAACGTCTCTCTGGGTGAAAGAGGCTACAGATCATTTAAATATCCAAAGCTCTCATCTCCAAACTATGTCACAAACAAGCATCACACAGGAATAGTCAAGCCAGACACATTAATGTTAATACGACATAGAGGCATGGATCGATTACTGACCGGGCCTACGGGGCACAGGCCCAGGGTCAAGGGTGCTCCTGGCCTTCATTTGCAGAATGTCAAATGTTACATGAACACATACTCAAAGTGACCACAAATAGACACAAAAACTCACAAAGAGATGCAAAGGAACTGCAAAGAGACAAAAAATAACCGCAGAAAGTGGAAAACGACCACAAGGAGAAAGAAAACAATTACAAGGAGACAAAAAAGGCACTAAATTACCTCAGAGACACAAACTGAGAAATAAAAGACACAAAATTACCCCAAACAGACACAAAACCACTATAGAGAGACACAAAATGACCAAAAAAGATAAAATTGCCACAGATATAAAATAACATTTGCAAGAGATCCAAATGACTACAAAGAGACACAAAACAATAGTAAAGAGATACAAAGACGCACAAAAAAAACCTACTAATTGACACAAAATGACCAAAAAAGACACAATATTACCTCAGAGACCCAAACAACTACATAGAGACACAACACAACCACAAGGAGACACGAAATGACTACAAAAAGACACAAACTGACAGAAAAGGGCACAAGATTACCTCAAACTGACACAGAACAACTACACGGAGAAACAAAATGACTACAAAGGGACACAAAACGACCAAAAGAGACACAAAATTACCTCAGGGACCCAAACGACTACAAAAAGACACAGCCACAAGGAGACACAAAATAAACACAAAGAGATACAAAAGGCTGTAAAGAGATGGAGGGGAACTGCAAAGAGACAAATAATAACTACAAAAAAAAATGCAAAACAACCATGAGGACACACAAAAGAAAAAAACAAATTGACACAAAATGACAAAAAAAGACACAAAATTACCTCACAGAGACACAAAATGACCATAAAGAGATGCCAAACAACCACAAACTGACACAAAATGACTACGGAGTAACACAAAATGACCAAAATAAAAAAGACAAATAAAAGCCAATAACACACAAATTACCTCAGAGATCCAAATGACAACAAAAAGACAAAAAGAACAAAAAGTCATTGTGTCTCCCAAGGAGACACACAATGAACACAAAGTGACACGAAATAAGCACCATAGACACAATAGGACTACAAAGAATCTGACAAAAAATGACACAATATTACCTCAGAGACCCAACCAACTACAGAAAGACTCAAGACAATCATAAGGAGACACAAAATGACCACAAGCAGATGCAAAAACAACCACAAACTTTGTGTCTTGCTCGTTTGTAGGTGGAGGGGCCCTTTGCACATCTGTGTCCAGGGGCCCACGTCTCATAATCCGCCCACACATGGACGACATCAATACTTACGATTCCAAGATAATGTAAAGAACTTATCGATGCCCAATACCAAGACTAATGGACTGAATTTGTGTTTAAAGACCCACCATACATTTATGAGGTTTCAATGAGGATACAAGGCAAACTGCTTCTTGCACTGCATTTTCAGCGCCCACTCACACACCAGTGCTCCACTCAAGCCGCTTCCTGTGCTCATTGACAGGTGCACACGCACATGCTTGACCAATACAGCAAGTTCAGCTGTCACAGACAGGCCTAAAGCAGTGGCATGCCAGTCAACACAGTCTGCAGGCGAGCAGATTCAGAAAGGCATTCTAGTCCTCCGAGTCACTCTTGGATCGTTCTCCTCTGGGTTTTGACGCAGCTCAGCCACTGAACCCCATTCTGACCAAGGTGGAAGTGGGTCATCAATAATCACAAATCCCCTCGTCACTGAGGGGGATCTAGGGTCCATGAATGCGTAATGAAGAGCGTCAGACACACCCATTTCCCTCATCTTTTCCCTCTGTGTAATGACTGTAATGGCAACAATTTGTGGCTGAATAAGAGGTGGGGCGCTGGACTCGGGGTCAGACCCAGTGGAGCAGAACTGTCTTAACTCCTCTGTGAGTCACCCCATGAAAAATCAGAGCATGACTCTTTTTGTATGACGCATTATTGGAGTGTCTTTGCTCCACACGTTACAAACATATCTGCAGATCAGCGGCTGGTATTCAGAGGCTGATTTTAAAACCCAATGTGATATTGTATCCAGGTGGATTGATTCGAACAGCATTAAGCAGAGACAGTGCAGCTCCAGGACAGTCTGGACTACGTGCGCCAGGCATGCATGCACACCTTCTCCTCTTACCGCTGGGCTCAGGTTCAATCACGCAGGCAATGCTTTGATCCTGGAGCACGGTCCCCATAAATGATAGCGACAACGACTCCTCCAAATCCTGCCAGCCCTCGGCATAGGCCGGCACAAATGGCTACAGTGTGGCATCGATATACACCTGTCCCTTTGCTCATTGACTGAAAGAGGATAATGCCTGCTGCAGTGTGGTTTACAGCTTAAGGGCCAAACTTGGTTCGGTCTATTTTTAAGAAGGGAGAGACCAAGGATACACAGAGGAAACTGAGAGGTTTGGATTTTTTAGAATCGGACGTACTGTATGTAGGACTGCAGACATACTGGTATGTCTTCTCCCTCTATGTCTCAGTATATTTGTATACATGCAGGTACCTACAATATATGTTTGGTTAACCCAATATTGTACTGGTGCTATATGGACCTAAACTGGGTCCATTTTTAGCCCACTCATTTTGAGTCTGTGATCTATTTAGCGCAAATATCATAGACAGGGAAGCTAATTGGTTAACTGCAGAAAATATTTTTGACCGGTTATGCATGTTGATCTATTGGTTATTTTTGCTACTCTTCAGTTTACTGCACTGCACACCAACTGGATCTGTTGGGAGACAGACATCCAGCTGGATGTGTTAACTTGCCTACCCTCCGATCTCCACTGCTAGCCTGGCTGCTCTGCATTGCATAACAGCTGGGTGCCATGGAAGCTAGCTAGCGGCACCGCTCATTCCGTGACTACTGCTAGTGATCAGCGGGACAATGTTACCAGTGGTAATACCAAACGAGTAGAGCCTCCGGCTAGCTCTCATCCAACCCGGTTAGTGCAGAGTGCAGAGTGGCCAAGACTCAAATAAGTTGCTCAGTTCTGTGCCATGAAAGCCCTTTAGCATTGTCAGTAAGTAACTAAGTTATCACTATTAGCTTTGTTAGCACAGTTAGCAGTGTCATGTTTGTGGCTGCCATGTTTCCACAACAACATATCCCAGCCCAAAGACAATATTACCATCAGTAATAGCTGAGCAGTGCTGCTAGCTAGCTAACATTAGCTCTGACCCAACCCGGGTGTGGCACAATGCAGAGCGGCCAAGGCTAATATAAGTTGCTCAGTTTTGAGCCACAAAACCTCATTGGTATTGTTAACTTAGTTATCACTATTAGCTCTGTTAGCTCAGGTAGCAGTGTCAGGTTTCTGGTGCTTACATGATTAACAATACTAAGGTTTTTTTTTTTTACCCCATAATAAAGCAGCTTACTCACCTGGCTACCTGTAGGGAGACCAGAGGTTGGCCACCATGTTTCCACAACATGTCCCACCAGAAGGACAATGTTACTATCTGTAATCGCTGAATGAGCTGTGTTGCTAGCTAGCTAGCTAGCTAACGTTAGCTACAACCTAACGTGTGGCACAGTGCTGCGTGGCCAAAGCTGACGTAGGTTGCTCAATTTTGAGCCACAAAACTCCTGTAGCATTTTAAGTTTTCACTATTAGCTCAATTAGCACAGTTAACAGTGCAGGTTTGTGATGTGCTGGTAGTTAACAGTGCTAAAGGTTTTTTTTGGGCCCAAAATAAAGCTGCCTACTTACCAGGCTACCTGGGGGGAAACCAGAGGTTGGCCGCCATGTTTCCACAACCACATGTCCCGCCACAAGGACAATGTTACTATCTGTAATAGCTAAATGAGCTGGGCTGCTAGCTAGCTAACATTAGCTCCAACCCAACCTGGGTGTGGCACAGTGTAGAGGCTACCGCTAAGGCTAACGTTAGCTAACCAGTGGAGACCGGAGGCTGGGCAGTGGGAAAAGACCTCTTCTATTTCATGTTATTTTGCAGTTTTTCTTTTTTCTTGACTGGTTATTTACTGGTTAATAGGTGTCAGGCTAACACAAGCAAAACAAACTGAACCTAATGTCCCCAGTCACAGACAAACAAAGACTGCCTAAACTTAAGCATCCACAGTGCCCTCGTGATTGTGATGGAAACCTGTAAAGTTAGTTATCCAGTAAACTGCTCCAAGGTCTTTCTAAGAGCAACATTCATCCTCAGCAGCAAGCCAAAGCACATACGGCTCACTTTTCTCCTTAAGTTTATTTTATTTTGGCAACAAGGAGCTCTTATAAAACAGCATTTTCCCACTTAAGCACATTTACAAGCACAGTACCATATGTAAGGTGCAAATACAAGCACCATATGTGAAGAAATGTGCTTTACCACAAGGTTTTACCACAAAAACATGAAAAGGTGAGAAGTCCATGACCCAGTTTTCCACAATCAGGAGGAGAGGAGGACGGAGAAGCCAAAGATCTGAGTAAAGCCAAGTGAAAGTCATGCCTAAATTCCTCTGGCATGAAGTGGTCCAAGTCTGAATCCAGCATGTGGATTGATTTCAATGCAGGCATCACAGATGTCATCATGTCTGCGATGTGCATCTGAATCGAGCCTGTCCGCTCATCCATCCATTATTAAACACCCATGCGTTTATCCTGGTCAGGGTCACCAGTCGAGCTGGAGCCAAACCCAGCATGCATTAGGTGACAAGCCGAGTACATTCAATCTATCAGGATGAACACAGAGACAGACCCAGTGCTGGGCCACTCGGTGCTCCCATCTCCTCCTACATGCAAGTTTAGAGGAAACAAAACTCTAATATTTCCCGTAGGTGTGAAAGTAAATATGACTGGAGCCCCCAAAGGTTAAATCTGATAGGTTAATCCAGGTCTATGGTGCTTTTCTGAGAACTTCATACCATGATCTGATTTTCACAAATATTAGTGACACACGTCAGCGATGTGGCCTCGGTGAGGAAGCCACTCTGATTCCGGTAAGTGTTTTGAAACCACCTGCTGCTGCCAGATACTCTCCTGCCAGAGTCAGCGATGTGAATGTGCGTGCACGTGTTTGCCCCTATCCGTTCATGTGTGCATGCCTGAATGTGCACTTGCGTGTGCCTTTCTGTGTGCGTGTGTCAGAGCATCCAGCTCACGCATTCCTCTCAGATGGAGTCAGTGCTTTGGAGGAGACCCTGCTGCCTGGACTATTGAGTGTGTCAGGACTGTGAGGGAAACAAAGGAGGAAAAAGAGAAACTAAGCGAGGCCGGCTTTTAGAGGAACACTTGGTGTTACACCACACACACTCAAGAGTAATGCACCACTGCAAAAACTTTACTGAATCCTGAAGGCAATTTCCTCTTGCGGTTCATCCAGAAATCACTTAACAGAGACAGCAGTTGTTTGTCTATGACACATGTACAGGTGTACACCCCCACTGAGGACCCCCAGTCCCGGGCCCAGAGGACAACTCTTGGAAGCTTCTTTCGGATCCTGGTTCTCCAACCAGCGTTGGTCTTCCTCTTGTCCAGAAAGCCTCCGCCTGGGAGGCCTGATTACACAGAGGCTCAGAGGAGGATAAAGGAGCTGGATCTCTGCTGTGTGTGTGTGTGTGTGTGTACACTGGTCTCCACATGCGCTCATAATGAAAGATTCAGCTGGTTGTGCAGCATTTCGTACGTCAAGATCACCATTTATTTTTGTTATTATTTTCAGCTGACCTAGAAAAATTCCATCCATCCTGAGGAAAGCCCAGCTGGTTTAATCCAATCAGTGCTGCAGAGGAAAGTAGTGTCCAACCAGTACTGAATGTTGACGTTTCAGCAAAAAAAGGAACACTAACAGCAAATATGGTAAATATTAAAGGTAAACTTGGAAACTTAACAACAACCAAAGTCCATTAAAACTGAGGTAGGAAAAACAGTGACATGTGTAATGCAGCAGCCCAAAACTTAAAAAAAGTATACTTAATTATTCATCAATTTTCCATAACTGCATATCCTGTTGGGGGTCACAGGGGGTGGAGCCTATCCCAGCTGACACTGGGCGAGAGGCGGGGTTCACCCTGGACAGGTCACCAGTCTATCACAGGGCTGACACATAGAGACAGACAACCATTCACACTCACATTCACACCTACGGACAATTTAGAGTCACCAGTTAACCTGCATGTCTTTGGACTGTGGGAGGAAGCTGGAGCACCTGGAGGAAACCCACGCTGACGCAGGGGAAAATGCAAACTCTGCACAGAAAGGCTCCCACATCCCTGGGGTTTGAACCCCCAAAACTTGGATTAGAACTGACCATACTAACCTCTGCTCCACTGTGCCACTCGGAAGCTTGGAAAATATCAATACATTGGCTAAGGTGAAGGCAGTTGGGCTCGAGCATAAACTCTCTGATCCTGCTTTCTGGCTCTTGTGTGTTTTGCGGTGTTTAAACTGTATGGAGCCATGTAGCCTGCTCCTGAACTCGGCAGCATCAGCATAACGTTGGACATTTTCAGCACATCTGAAAAGTCAACAGTGATTTTCAACATTATGTGAACTTATGAACTCTTGTCATCTTAAGTTTGTTCCACAAAATTTTCTCTCCGTCTGCACCTCTCAACACACACACCCTCCCGTTCTGGCTTCCTACCTGGCGGTTGCCTCTCCGACATCAAACCCCAACAGTGAAACCACAGCACAGCAACAAATCCTCCTCCCAGGAGTGCTGGTCTTTGATCTCCGTGTTGTCGCAGCTCACAGGGAACATACACGCAGACAGAACCCAGACCAGGATTCTGCTTCATGTTTTTTTTTACAACCCTGTGAGAGACGTGATTCTTACAACACCAGTCTACAGACTTGCATAATTCTGCCATAAAGTATATAACATGACAGTGGATTCCAGTAAGGTTAGAAAACATCACATAAGACCTGCATGTAAAGGCACTACGTCATTATTTTACAATGTTATTTCACTTGTAAATCCGGCCTTCGGACCTATCACTTCTATCTGCTTTTAGGCTTTTCATTGATTCAATGGAAGCTGTAAATCGGGATAATTGGCCCATGTTGATTTTTTAACTGTACCACTATGGAGGAACCAAATGACCTTTGACCACCAAGCAGAGCCGAGTGGAGGAAGATGAATGGCGTCAAATGATACAGTCTGAATACTTAAAGTGCAGCTAAATGGTTCTAGGCTTGAGGTTCCTATGTTGTACATTACATCACCTAATTAATGTGAGCTAAACTATGCTGCGTGTTCGCTAATGTGACAGCTTGACGACTGTTTTCATGTGCGGGAGCCAAGCGGCGCTGGGTGTGTCGGGTGGAAGGGCTCCAGCTGAATCCACGTCCAGGGTAAAGAGAGCCTCAATGCAACAACTTATAGGATGTCATGAAACCCCGCAATGGTGCTAATGTTATTCGTATGGGAGAGCTGCTTGAGTGTATAGTTTCATCTGAAAATGAAATAAAAAGCATGAGTATCCTAACCCAATAAAGAGCGGGGATTGTGACACTCACATCGGGGATTTTCACTTCGGATGATTTACGCCCCAAAAATGTTTTCCAATGCTCATCCTAAACTTGCAGTTAAATTCAAAACAACTTCTTTTTGGATGGAAAACAGACTTGCTCTTCTTGGAAGTGAATTAAATACTACCCCCTTCTCCCCAGTATCCCTTTCCTCCCTAAAACTCCTTCTTCTTATCCTCCATGTCTTTTGACTCCCATTTTCCCCCTCTTCCCTCTCTGCACCCCAGCGTTCTGTAAAGATTGCCACCATATGTTTCAGAGAGGGATCCTACAACATGTATGGCTCCAGGGCCTCTGGCTGAGATACATGCTGGGCCTCTCTGGGCTCAGTAACCTTGGCGACTCCCACTGCTCGGTACTTTACCTTTACATCAACATGGCACCAGGCCCATCGCCCAGGGATCTCTGCTTTCTGTCTCTTCACCCCATCCATCCACCCCCCTCAGCCCACTGCTGATCCAAGTCTTCCTCTCGCAATACATTTTCACCTGAAACCTCCTCCGTCCATCTCCGTGTCCCTCCCCCACTGTGTTCATCCCTGCACAATAGGAAAAACCCCAAACTCCAAGTGATTCCAAATGTTTCCCATTTTCAAGTGTTGACCTTACAAGTTAACTGTACATTCTGACAGTAAAAGGAGTGAAAACAATCCTGCGATTACGGTAAATACACTTGTTCCAACTATAGCTGACAGGAGATAGGGTTGCGTTCATGTATAGGCCTCCAGGCAGAAGAGGGGGGACTTCTGTTTGTGGGCCCTCTTCCCCAGTCACTGACTTATGGCATGTGTAGTATTGTTTATGAAGTCATGCTGAATCATAAAACATTTGGAACACTAGGTCACAGTTCATTTTATGCCTTATAATATTCAATAATAATAACAATAATACATTCCTGAAATACTATGTAAACACTCAGTTTGAATGTTATCACCCTATTAAATGGACGTTAATTGCGGTTGTCAGCATTATAGATGTAGGCTAGGGGGCCCCTACTGCACTGATCAGCATGTTAAGAATACCATTCAGCTATTAAAGTGCCATGTTCATTGTTATGGGGTGACACGTAAATGAGCTGAATTTGTCATCCAGAGCTTGAGGGGATGGGGGACAGCGTGATGTCAAGGCAGCAGACCACTGTTCAAGAGCAACCAACAACATCTGTTAGTTTTTAATCATCCATTGTTCTTAGAAGTTAATTTCTTGTTTTTCCTTATGCTTGTCTGGTTGGTCAAACATTAGCAGTGTTTTAGGAGCAAGACACTGAGGCATTTCCAGCTGCGTTTCTGCCCCTACTTGTGGGTAGTTTTCAGCGACCCCTGCATTTCCAGCGGGGATTGAGCCAACAAAAGTGGGTGTTTTTTTACAGAGCCACTGCTTCATTTTTAGCAGGGATTGAGCCAACAAACATGGGAGTTGTTCACCGAGCCATCACTGCGTTTCCAAGCAATGTAGACACACAGCAGGCTACCTCAAACACCAGCATAAACAGAGTTCAACTTTTGGAACACAGCAGCGTGCACTGCATGTCATGTGATGAGGACCAACTAATCACAGCCTGCAGATATCTTCCGCTCTTCCGTAAATATCAGTGTGATAAATAACCCCCAGTTTCCACCAGATGCGTGTTGGTTGCGTCTGCGCTCCGGCACGGCAGTGGAGCCGATAGGATTCAATTCTAGTCAATGTGTGTGCTTCCACCGGCTGCGGCTGTGCTGCGTTCTGGCTCTGTCTCAGCTGTGGCACTCTGGAGCCCTCCGCAACAGATATGCAGGACTTCTATTATAAAATAGACAAAATAAAACATCCGGTTAATTTTCAAAATAAAATAACAGTGTTCACAGCGGATCATATTTCCCTGCACTACACCTTGAAAACTACATAATGGGCGGAGGCAGGCCTGAAGTCAACAGGTCAGAGATTTTCAGACGTCATTTCACCCCTTTGACACCATGGACAAGGAGATATTAATCATGGCGGTCCACCGAGATGTCTTCCAGCGGAGCTGCACCGCTCCGCACAGCAAACGCAGCCGGTGGGTGTTGACGGACGGCCGAGCACGCAGCGGATAACCAGCGCTGCCGTTCTGCAAGGGACGCACATCCAGTGGAATTCCGGCATAAGAAGTTGATCATTCTAGTGCAGCGCTACCAGACTTTTACATCTGTCCCACCAACAATTGGCCGACACACAAACATCGCCTGGAAGAAGATCAGCTCTGCACTCAGGATTTCAAGAAAATGGGAACTGCCCATTGGTTCGACAGCCCATTGGTTCGACATCCCATTGTTCCAACCATATTAAACTCATTGTTCCGAAGTCCGTTCCAAAATCATCATGATGCCCTGTGGTTAAGGTCTGGTTAGGTTTAGGCACAAAAAACACTTGGTTAGGGTCAGGAAAAGATCATGGTGTGGGTTAAAATGAAAAAGAAAGTGACAAACACATAAGCTGTGAGCCTGCTCCGCCTCAAGCCGGTCGCGGTGCACCATACGCCCGCCGCGAGCCGTTCAGCACCGCGGACAGTCGGACTAATGGAATGTCAAACCAATGGGCTGTCGAACTAATGACATGGACCCAAGAAAACAGGCTATGATATGGGGCTTGATGAGGTTGCGCTCTTGTAAGTTGGCTCAAAAAAGGCACAAAAGTAGCATGCAACAACTGACTGTGTTTTCCAGGGGGTTAAGGATGTGGCATGTGTACGGATCCTAACCTGTCAATGAAAAAATAGAGGAACACACAGGAATGAAAAAATATTGGCAATCATGTCCGCCTGGCACAAACCACATGTTTTGGACAGCTGTGAAGTGACAGAATGTCCCACCATCATGGTTCTTATATTGCCAGATTCCAGAGAGTCTCCCCTCTTCATATATGGCAGAATATGTCTACTTCTAACCTGCTACGGTGAGATACATGTAAAAATGTAAGAAATTTTTTTTTTCATTGATATAAAAATCAATATAAAATACAGGCACACAGAAGGACATGAAATGATGGCAAATCTGGATAGCCCAGATTGTCCTGAAAAAAAAACAAAAACAAGATATAGCATGTGTATGTAGCCTTTATAATGACTGTGATATGAGCTTAAAAGTAAAGGCAGGAAAAATTCCCCAAAAAGGCCTAGGGCCCATAGGGTTAATGAGTTTGATTTCTCTCCATTATTGCAGGAGCTTAGCACCTTTTAGACTGCACCACATTGGAACCAACTATCCCTAAAGAAAATACTGCAGACCGACAAATGTATTCTCCGACTTATAGAACATATGCATTGAGATCATCATCATCAAGCTGAAGCATCTTTGAAGTGAACTGTAACACCAGCAAGACCACCAAAACATTGCAGCGAAACAAAGGCCAACAAGGACAGACATGACTGTAGGAACACTACGATGCCATCAGAATAGAGAGGAACAGGAAAACAACTGATGCAAAGCCCGCTGCGTGATACTGAATTTCTTTTACATTTTCTGCCTCACAGAATACAGCAGTAAGTGTTTCTAATCAGTTAAAAACATGTAAAATTTCATCTGTGGTGAATAAAAAAGGAGAGCATAGTGTGAACTAACGGGCTCCTTAATGGGGCCCCTTGGTGAGTGTGGATCCTGAGTCGGCCACCTGTCATAAATCTCTGCTTTTGGTTGGAACCCTGACTGTGGGACAAGCTGGTGTGTATGAAATATAGTAGAGTGTAATAGGCTCCTCATGTGGGACACACACATATGAGGTCCATGTGCTGCAGAGAACATGCAGCAGAACATTTGTTGTTTGTTTTTTTTAAACATCATTTATATCATGATCTAAAAATACGATGTTTCGTAAGGGTAAAGAACGTTTTGTTTTTTTTGTTGGTGGATGATGAGATAATGAAAACACTTAATGAAACGGACACTTTTGCATTATCAGAGTATCTGGGTGACACATGGACATCAGCTTTCATAATGTGTTTGTGTTTAAAACATATTTTACTGTCTATTCTTTGGATCAGGAAAAATGTACAGTATGTGGTTTGCTGCATGATTTGTTTTTCTTTGCGGCATTGATGTTGACGCCTGGAAGTATTGTGCAGTATCATTGTGTGTGTGGTTATGGTGTGCATGTCCAGATGTGCGTAAGAACATGTGTTGTGTGCCTTATTGAGGCCCTGTCTACACATGAACAGATATTTTTGAAAACCAACATATTCCCCCTGTCCACACAACCTTTGTTTTACAAAAATTTCTTTCCACACTAGAACACAGAAACACATACATTTGCAGGAGTTAGCAGTGTTCTGCAGTCTCCCCTCATCACAAAAGGTAGTGAAGCGTACAGCCCACCTTTTTAAAAAAACATTGTTTATTCCAATTCAATATTAGGACAAAGAAGTTCACTCAAATGTATGAATGATGCTCAGGACGGAAGTGTTCCCTCCAATCCTCACTGACAACAGTAACACTCATAAGAGTGTCCCACCATCTGCTGCTTCGACCAGGCCTGATCCAAAACAGACTTTAAGTGCGTATTCACACCAGGATAGTCCAGGGGACTCGGTTCAATTGGGCGGGGAATGCTGAAAAATTTCAGACCTTCATTTAGTTCGGTTCGCTTTCCCGCTGCACTTTTAAAAGTGGACCAAACAATGGCATGCAGTTACAACAGCTGCTTGTTTGCGGGCAGTATTGCCTGAAACGACCACTGACCAGGTAAAAAAAAAGCACGAGGAAGAAGAAAACCTGGCTCATCGATTGGCCAGGACCGAAAACGGAAATCCATCCTCTTCAGCCGGCTTGGTCACCACAAAAACAATGGAATAGAGTCCTCTGACCATGTATCAATAAGCGCCTGTGCCTCCTCACGACTCCACGTCTGCCCACAATTCATTTTCCAACCTTTTCTTCTTTTACCTCTGCTTCTCCCGGTTTGCGCTGCTGGCTTTGTTTTTTTCCTACCCAAAATGCACTGCCCTGTACGTCATGTACGTCACTTCCTCTCTTTGGTTCACTGGATAGTCTGTTTGCATTTCCCACTGTAAGTGAACCGCATCAGGGTTCACTTGCATGTGAACTGAGACCCCCAGTTTTCAAGCGGACCAGGGTTCATTTGTTTGGTCCGCACCAAATGAGTAGTTGAGAGTTCAAATAAGCGCTCCAAACGAACTGAACTATCCGGTGGTGGACCAGGGTTCGTTTAAAGCAGACCCATTAGTGCCAGTGTGAATGGCAGGCGCTGAGGGGGACCAATAATATTAGAAGCAAGAGAGGCCTCTGTTCATCCTTGAAGTGATGCAGCAACACTAAATTAATGTGCAAAGTACTGTAAAACTTCAATTAATAGCCCGGGCTATTAATTGCTTAATTCACTGACAAGCCTGATTCTAGACAGGCACATATGAGGGGGCAGTTATAAATGTGAAGGGGGCATCATGCTCCAGCACATTTTTGCCATAGGTAAAGCTGACAAATAAAGGTCACTCACTCACTCACTCACTCACTCGCGGAATGTGGGGACGCTGTGTGAGTGCCCTATAGAGGGTGTCACCGTGGTCTTAAATGTGCTCGCCGCTTGTTTTGTTGTTGATAACAGTGTTTTCTACATAGAATTGGGTTGTTGTTAGCTGTGTGTCCAGCCCCCAACCTAAAGAAATGGATTGCACTTTGTCAGGCCTCTACCCTAAGACCTGTCCAACTCGGGTGTCCCACCTGAAGACTAAGCTCCTGCTGGTATAGCTCTTAGGGTCACTGAGGCATGCAAACCCCCTGACCACAATAAAGTGGCAATTGCTCAGGGAGGAAAATTATGATTATCAAAAAACAGCGTGCAGAACTAGAGGCTGGGCGGGGCTTTACGTAGGGGTCTGGCACACACAGGGCATTTGTCCTCGGTATGTGACATGCAGCAGGCACTCATCTCTCGCTGTGCTTGTGTGATTGAAGAAACGTTTGCACTGACAGGCTCACTCTCTATGCTCACACTTTGTTGTTAACTATGTATTAAGTATCTCACGACACGAGATGCTACGACGAGTTTAACAGCGCTTCACTTCACTGCTGCATTCTGCCTCACTGAGACTGAGAAACCTGACGCCGATGGGAAATATAATCAAACTGTTTATTCAAACCAGTATGAATATTACTTGTTCAAAAATGAGGCTTTCAAGAACATATTGATTATGAATAATTAATTTGATGTATCTCTGAGAGACTGTGCATCATAGTGAAAGAGTCACGACACTAATTTTACAGCACCCAGCATACCGACACAACACCACTTTAACCTGTTAAAACAATACTCACAACTTGGATTCATATTTATGAAATACACTTTTCAATCTTCCGAAGGAATATTAATAACTTAATTGAGGATTGGACACATATTCTGATGATATAACTGACTATATATCAGAGGTACTGTAGGGAGTAACCACTTAAGTCTCAATGAATTACTGTCTTCTTTGGTGCTCATGCTGTAGTTTCATGAAAATGAGCTAAACGATTGGATTGTGGAGAACCTAACCAAGCTGACAATATGTAGCATCTCTATACTGACAAAAATTTAAACATTTATATTCGTATGTTTGATTGAAGCAGCTGAAGTCAACTGGATAGCCAACAACATGGTTTTATACATCTGAAGAACTTCTAAAAAAATAAAATGCCTAGTAACCAGACCAGGCCTTTATTCGAGACAGGCCTTTATTTGTCAAAATGCGTAGCAACACCAGGATAGTAAAAGGGACTGGGTGTTAAATGGGAACTAGGCTTTTAATTGCTGTTTTACTGTAGTCATTGGACCAATCAGTGCTAAAAACACATTAGCAAACCCGTAGTCGTCCATTGTTGTTATTGTTTCTGGCTCCCTGCACAAAGCAACTATGGGCATGCACAAATTGAGAACATGATGTCATCGTTTCCCAAATGCTCTGAAGAGTTTTTAAAAATCTTCATTTTAGTGACTAAACACTCTGTTTGAGGTCAAAACAAAGAGGAAAATATCAGTTATCAAAAATATGTGGCGTGTATGTGGTGACAGGGCTTTTCACAGGGAACATCCAGTGATGAGGTATGTAGTAATGACCAGCATGGCTCCTCTAAAAATCAAATGTTAAGTTGAGAGCAGCATTGGCCAAAAGATAAGAAATGAATATCAGATAAAAAGGACATTTATCTGATGGCAAAGATCATTGATCAAACCATCCAAGAGGCCTCTGTCCCCCCTACAGTCTCACCCTGCCCCACCTCCACCACCTAAACCCCTGCAGAGACAAAGACTTCACTGCAGCAGATCTGACTAACAAACAAAGCGTGGGCATCATTTGTTCTTTTTATTTTAGCAGCTCCTCCTTAAGTGAACGATTCCATGTCTATTAAACAACAGTCATGTGATTGATAACGGTGAGCTGTGAATCACACGGGATGAGTCAGTGATAAATGTGAGAGTGCTGTGCTGCCTCCTACTTTATGTGTCTTGTATTTTTGGTAGGAACGTGTTGCTCTAAATTTATTTGAACATTTCCAAATGTGTGTGTGTGTGCGTGCGTGTGTAAGTGGGTGTGTTTTGTTTGAGTTCCTGGTTTGAATTAAAGACTTCCCGACACAATTGAAACAATATATAGCTGCAGGCCAAAAGTGTGTAACACATCTCTGCTCTTGATTTGAACAACACACATGTGTGCGCGCGGCCACGGTACATTGGTTTTATATTTTACAGCTGATTGCAGTTACCTCTTGTTAGTGTGCCCAAAAAGAACAAAGACAGAACGCTGAAGTAGAGCACCTCATTTAACAACAGATCCAATCTAACATGTAACCTCTAATGGAGTCCGCTCAGGCTTTTTCCATTTTACTGCTTCAAACTTCGCCAGAAAAGCAAAGTAGTGAAAAAGTAGTGAAATTGAAGGTCATTTGCACCAAATGGTTCAGTCCCAATCCAATAAACTCTTGTCCTCTCTTTGAGATCACTCACATATTACGTAAGTGGAGACTGCCGTAATGATCTTTCCACATAAAACAGTAAACTGGCAGTGGATACTGGGAGCTGAAAGATAAGGTAACAACTAACAACACAAAGAGATAAAGAGGAATTTACAGTAGTGACACAGAAAAGGCCCCAGAGCTGAATTCCAGATGATAGGGAAATGAGAAAACATGTAAACCAAAGGGAACTGTTTTTGGCTTTAGCACTGTAAGTGAAAGTAGCAAGCACAGCCCAAACTGCAACCTCCGGGGCTGGAGAACGAAGCCAATGTGGAAGTGCCAAAACTGTTGTTCCTTGAACAGCCTCTTGACGCTGGCTCCAAAAACGAGTCAATCCCCATGACCCCCATGTTAGAATGCTCTACTTGTTTACAGCAGAAACAAACATGTTTACAGCCTGATACAAAAACTGTTTTGGTCTCTACAACTAATTTCAACATTAATAACAACTGCACCCGTGCATTTTTATTATGTTTTAAAGTTACGCATTATTAAGGGTGAGTCCATTGTGAGTGTCTGCAGACGGTGTCCTCTCACCCTCTCGCCAAAAGGGTCACTTCTGGCTCTAAAATCCAAGATGGCGACAGCAAAAACTCGTGGCTTCAAAATGATAGTCCATAAACCAACAGGTGACGTCATGGTGGCTAAGTCCTTTGCTTTTATACAGTCTACAGCAGTGGCTCTCAAATGCTGTGCTGTGGCACACTGGTGTGTCAGGATGCCAATCCAGGGGTGCCATGGGATTTGGTCATAACCACACATTATTATGGCAATATTCAACTGGGCCTATACAACAAGTTATGAATGATTTTTTTAATTGACTGTATCAGTATGTTGTGGCCACCCCTTATAAAGAGATAACCTGTAGCTAAAATATGTGATTTAATTCATTTCAATTTTAAAAAAAAAAAAAACCTTCACGGCTAACCTGTTCAGCAGAGTTGTTTCGCCTTTGAGCTGGCAGTGGAGGTAGTAACTGCACTGAATTAACGTCTGTGTAAAAGGGAGAGCCAGCCAGACAGGACAGATGTGACGTTTTGACGACATGTTATGTGTGCAACCCACCACTGGGCAATTTAAAAAGCAGCTGAAAGCAGTTAGCAGCTAACTCAAAGAAGAACAGCAGCTGAAAATGTCCGGAACTGGCAGAACAATGAGGTCCAGGAGCTCCTTACCCTCCAAGCAGAGGAAAGACCGGCCTACATAGAACAGACGGTAAATGATTGTTATTGCCATGTTATGCCATCTTACTATATAATGACGAAAACTCTGTCTGTGTGTGTGTTCCATGTTTTTCTCCTCACTGACTTGGTCAATCCATGTGAAATTTGGCACAGTGGTAGAGGGTCATGGGAGGATGCCAATGAAGCAATATTACATCAATTGGCCAAAGGGGGGCGCTATAGCAACCCACTGAAATGTCAAACTTTGAATGGGCATATCTCATGCCCCGTATGTCGTAGAGACATGAAACTTTGCACAGAGATGCCTCTCCTCATGAGGAACACATTTGCCTCAAGAACCCATAACTTCCACTTATATAGATTTTCTGCCATTTTGAATTTTTTGAAAAACACTTCAAATGGATCTCTTCCTAGGAAGTTTGAGCGATCTGCATGAAACTGGGTGAACATAATCTAGGGAGCAATATCTAAAGTTCCCTCTTGGCAAAAGTTGGAAAACTTACTAAAACTGAGCTTCTATAAGGCAATGAATATTGCGGAGGGCGTGGCTCATCACATAAAGGTGTAGAACATCTCAAGGGTTTCACCCATCACCACGCAACTTTGTAGGCATATGAGCACACATAATCTGAGGGGACCCCTCCATTATTGACCCCATCAAACAAAATGGGGGCGCTAGAGAGCTCATTTCTTATCTAGGCCTAACCGCCATATGGATTTTTACTAAACTTGGTAGATATGTAGAACAGGACGCCTCAAGGTGACTGGAGAAATTTAACTCTAATTGGCAACTGGGTGGCGCTATAACAACAGAAAAATGCTTCAAAATGGCTAAAATGCGACCGATCGCTGTGGCTCCCCCTGTGGACCAATGTTGGTGTTGTTTCTAATGTTTGGTATGACTAAGTCATGGTATGGTATGCTGTACATAATCACGGAAACTGTCAGTGTGTCATTCTGTCAGTCAGTCATTCTGTCTGTCCCACGTTTTTCTACTCACTGACGTGGTCAATCTATGTGAAACTGCACATAGGCATTGAGGACTGGCATAGGTAGAAGGTGACAAAGCTACCAATGGCTATGGACTAGTTGACATTATTGAGAAAATGCTGCAGATACTAGACGCAGGTGCTGTTGGGTTACATGTCACACCCGTCACGCCTCTTTTGCTTCTGAAATGCCAGCAAAGGTGACATAATGAAGGGGCTTTGTAGCGACCCTGTTGTGGGATGTCATCATAAAAAGAGCGAATGGAGGCAAGCTAGGAAACCAAGACACAACTACAATGTCCTGTTGAATTTATTACTTCTTTATAACAGTGTAAATACAGAAACTGGACAGCAGTACATCCTGTATAAATCACTGCTTTATCTGTAGAAGCTTGAGCATATTTTCATTGTTGTGTCATACAGAAAGATGCTGTTCAGTGTTGACTCACTGTACCGTAGCTTTAGCATTCCCAGCTGTTGGCACAAGTGTTCTTACTTTGTATCACCAGGGGCCACATTAAGGTTGCATTTTAACAGCATGTCCACTTGTCTTATAGAAGAAATGTCTTTTTACAGTTTAAGATACTGCTTTATATACTATATGGTACACTGAAAATAAGCAACAGAAACTTGCTGCTCGAAGGAAAGGTGAAGTAAGTTCTGTGTTTTAAGCTGTGTGTTATCTGCGGTGACAGCCTGGTTAAGAGTTTAAGGCTATAAAAGAGAAATATTGCTCATGCTCTGTCCCTTTGGACTTTTCCAGGAGCACTCTTTCAGGAGGTCCAGGTTGACCAATCAAATTCACCATACAGATTTACAGGGCACGCCGCTGTGAGGGAAAGTATGGAGAGCTCTCGTCTGCAATGCATTCATCACGAGGTGTCCATGTAATCCGTGCCTGACGCTGTGAGAGTAATCTCTACAAGCTGTTTGTAGGACGAGGCCCCTCTTGAAGACGCTCATGCATATCTGTTGCCATTTTGTCAAACTGCACATCATTAGCGGCTACGCTTTGCATCGTTAACTTTAATCAACCACTCACACACTTCACTTCACTTACACGCCATCACTTCAAACCCGTCCTTTCACACCCTCCACTATCAGCTGCATGTCTTGGTGCTCACCAGGACTTGGCCCCCATAAACCTGAGAGATTAGATGGGTGGTTATGACGGGCGGCCGTCATCACCTCTGTTTATTCAATCTCAGGACTCTGCTCCATCACTCTTTCACCTCTCTTCTTCTCTCGCAGGACTCGATCTTTGACTCCTTTAGGGAGGTCTGTGCTTCTAAGAAAACCCCTCTGGACCCAGCAAAAAGACATCACAAAAACAGAGAGCAGGACAGCACATTGATACACGCACAGATAACCAACACACATGGTTTGAAGCATGCCAGTCCTCCCAGAGGATTCAGGATGTTTTGGCTGAACAAACACAAGCTTGTTTATGCTCTGAGGTGGTGGTCAGCAGTTTCAAGAGATTCAAAAGAAACATTTTTTTGCTGCAAAAATGATTTCAGTGGAAGACAAACATCAGTTCTGAACCACAAGCCTCTAAAATCCCTTGTGGCTGAATCTTTTTTTCTACTTTCAGTGTCCCTGTCAACATCGTCCAAATCACCTAACACCATTTGCAGATTTGCGCAACTCAGGGATTAGAGATCAAGCTGGAGACTGATATGGCCATATCAGGTGCTTGCCAAATGGTTTCTGCTCTGGGGTGCAGAAATATTACCCAAACACTTGAGAAGCTCCAGAGCCCGGCAAGGCCAGGCAAGCAGAGAAAACAACCAGCATCTGTGTCGGGAATGATCTCCAGCACAGAAAGTGAGGAGAGAACGATCTGAGACATCTGCAAAGGACATTCTGCAGAAAAATACAACAAACAAATGAGAGTGGAGTGATGCAAGTGACTTGTGGCGACAGAGGAATTCTGCAAAACAATAGCAAAGTCAACAACATTTAGACAAGAACATAGTGCACGTCCGTAGTGTACACAGGCATTCATTTGCAGACATTTGCATAAATACTGTATATAAACAGTGACACACTAATATCAAGCGGCAGTAAATCAGCTGGAATGTGGTTTGAATAGTCTGAGTCACAGTGGTTGGAGCCACAGAGACACTGTGGTTTATCTCCAGTAGAGTTATGTTCCTGGTAGTAAACATGGGGAGGTGCCACACACCCACACAGTGACCACCCACCTCTGGGTCTCCGTCAGGACACTGAACATATGAACTGCACGTCTGATTGATTCTTACTGTCGACAGAACTCAGACAGTTGTTCCTTAGGCCTCTGACTCTCTGAGACACTTTACATTACTGTAGCCTATATTTTGGACTGCCAGGAGGTGAGTGCTGAGTGAGAAACGACAGGTGACCATCGTGTGACCCAATATGCTCACTGCCTCCTGGAAGCCCTCAGACAGAAATCATAAAGCTCTCTCCTCTCCCATCTGTCTGTCTGAGAGAAATGGAAACTGTCTGAGTGCTGGCAGGCCATGAAGACACCTGACTCAGTGGTGATTAATTTCATTTTCCCCGCTTTGCTATTTTGAACCTGCAAAATATTTGCTTCCACTTTCACTTCTAGTGGCCTTAAGGATGGATTTTAGCCTGAGTGTCAGACTGAAGCTCCCAGAACCTTCAGTCTGACATTGCCTCCATTGAAGGCGATTTACAAGGGGGAGGGAATTTGATTTTTCCCTAACCAATCAGTAGAGATCAACGACTCACCCAGAATCTGACGTCATTAGTATCAATGCCTCGGGGGTGCTGAAAACAAGCGAGCATTGCCCGTTTAAAATGTCTCCGTCGTCGTGCACGCCCAGCTGCATCGCTGTTAAATCCAGTTTAGCAGCTTCCTTAATTTGGTCCTCCATTAACGCGAGTAGTGGCGAAATACCTTGATAGCATCGTTAATGTGGTCTGTAGGATCTGTAGCGGTCGCCATTGTTGCTATCCTCCCCAGTTACCCACCGGCGCACAGCTTGACATCAGCGTGGCGCTGATTGGCTAATCGCTAGACCTGCCCCCACCCCCGGCGTTCATTGGTCCGTCCAGCGTTTGGATGAGATAAATCGCAAATTCATTGCAGTATGCCAGACCAGAGATACAAGCCTACTCAGTTGAGTGGGCGGGGTCTATGGTCTGGAACCAGGCTGGATGGATTTATTAAACCTCTATGAACTGCACTCAGGAGCCAATTCAGGAGTTAAAAAGTAAGACACATTTATAAAGGCGCCAATATACTTCATCAGAACTGATTCACAGGTGATATGAACAACTTCAAAAACCCTCTCTCTTGATGTCGGGATTGGACGGGCTGTGTCCGCCTTCCAAAACCGACAATCTGACATTCACTTCACACCACGACGGGCCAACTGTCCCGAGGTGAAAATGTAAGCTGGGTTTGAACTTCTCTCTGTCACTGAGCAGACTGTATGATCCCCATATTTAAACCATATTGTGTCTCCCCCCTCACTTTAACAGGCATCTTTTCACCCCACTCTTCAGTGCAAATCTGCTATGAACGCTTTTGACTTTTGACATGGACGGTAAATATGTTTAATGGGCTAGATTTTTGAAAACTACCCTGCCAGCTTGTAAGAGTGAATGGAGGGTATTTTCTGAGCATGAATAACCAATCAGACAGGGATTTACATCACACCTGCCCAAATGTTCATTCTCTGACAAAATCTTTACATCTAGACGTTATTTAACAAAGGTCAGTATGGTCTAGATATTATAGTACAGTTTTAACATCTCCAGTAGCAATTAAATATCTATATGGTCTAGTATAGACTGGAGTTGAGCCGAATACTCGGACCAAACGGTGCAGATAATGTGCCTTTTTATCAGAACGAGTACCATATTAATATGGTGTAAATCACTGGTTTCATCACGATACAATATTATATCAATTATTTGGACAACAATAAGATATTTGCCAATATTGCAAAGTCTGCCACAATAAGTTTTGATGCAATTTCAGGGCCTGCGATCAATACGACACAATATTATCTGCCCATTTTACACAATCTGTTACAGAAGAAGCTGCCACTACTTTATTTTTGCTTTTGGCCATAAAAGATAAAAACAACACATAAATAATGTCAGCAATTGTAACTGCTTAAGTGCAGTAAAGTTAACTTTATACTGACTTCACTAACACATAAATTAGCCTTCAGTGCTTTCTTCCAGAAAGTCCTTTCTCTCAGTAATAACTGTCCAGGTTCACAGCAACAACAACTGTTTTTTGCTGGTCACATTAGCTTAAGCACGTCTACACTGCAGAAATTAGCCCAGCGGCTAGCAGACTTTTTTTCCTCTACTCATAGCTTCACAAATGAGATGTAACGTTATTATTGTTCTTGCTCACCGTTGGTTTAAGCAGCTACATGTCCCGACAGAACAGCTCGGTTGAGTTTCAGCCTGCATGCACGTGTTTTTTCAGGCCGACATTGTTGAGACAGAGCAGCTAATGTTAGTGCTAATCCAGATCAATGGATCGTTTCACCCCTAATCTGTGAACTGTGATCAAAAACGATCTGAAGCTCAATTCTGAGGTTGTTGTGCAAGTTGTTTTCTAATTAATAATAACTATAGCAACTTCTGATCAAACCATATTAATATAAGGTTTAAAATAACTTCTACTTAAGCCCCACCCACTTTTGGTTAAAACCCCACCCACTTCTCTCTGAAAGCCCGCCCATTCTGAGTACAGATACAGATCATTTAGTTGGTTGAGCAGTGACAGACGCAGATACAGATAATGGTGTACGTACTCATCCCTAGTATAGATCATACAGTAGACATGAAAGTATCATAAATTGCCCTCAATAAAAACAAAAAGGAAAGTTAACTGCTGGTAGAAGAGCAACACCAGAGGGAACTATTAAGTGGAATCTACCGTGGTATCACATTGAAAACTACAGACAAAAAAAAAGATGCAGGAAAGACCCAAGAATAGGTCATGCTTTGTGTATGCCTTTGAATACGAAAAAGACACATAACATCTCACAGAAGTGTTTTCTTTAGATAACAGCTTACATTAAAGACCCCGCAGGCTCTTAAACAGCTTTACAGACTGCTGGAGTGTTTTTTTAGTATTTTGCATTATTATTATTTTTATATTTTACTTCTGCTCAAAAATCACTTTTCTGTTTGATAAACATGGGCCCTGGTTGATATTCCAGCGCTGAAGTAAAACTGTGCAGAACCACAATAAATTCAAACACACACACTCATGCACACACATGCAGTGCAGCACAGAGATGTATCCTAGACAACAACATGATTTATGTGGCAGCTGTAGATGTACCCAAACCACATATACCAAGCATGACTCACAAAACACTTCTGACAGGAAAAAACTGAAGGAGACACGAGACGGATGCTGTCGGCCATCAAGGAAGAGAGAAGAGGAAGAGGATGTTGCCAGAGACCCCCCTCCTCCCCCCTCCGGTCACCTGGCACAGCCATCAAACCGTCTCACTGTGCCAGGAACTGTGTGATAGCCTTTACTGGTCATCTCATCGCCATGTCCCCCTTTACTATAAATAACCCTCTCTATGAGTGTATTGTTCCTGGAAGGACCTTCCCATGGCCCCCTCTCCCACCAACATGAAGGGAAGACCACACTTTCACCTCATTGACTGGTCGTGTGTTTGTACACTGGGAGCGACAGCGCGTCTGCACTGCAGGTGGGTGCCTGGAAGTGGGTCTGAGTGGAGCTCACAATGTGGAGGATTTAGGAGGCAGTGTGAGTCAGGCAGGGTCGGAAGCTTCATTGTGACATCGGGGTGGACACATATGAAATGGTGGGTTTGGGGTATGGATGGATTACTGAACGGGCCTACAGGGCACAGGCCCAGGGGCCCAAAGTTTCAGCGGCCGCCCTCGACCTTCCCCTGAAAAATGACACTCTAAGAGGTGAGCACCAACCAGGAGGTGACTCAAAATGACCACAAAGATGTAAAACAACTACAAAGAGGCACAAAATAACCACAAAAAGACTCAAAGAGGAACACAAAGACACATACATTAACTACAATGAGATGCAAAGCAACTACAAAAAGACTCAAAATGATGTCTAATGGTCGGAAAATGACTGCAAAAGGCACAAAGCAACTACAAGGAGACTCAAAATGAACACAAAAATATACAAAATGACTACAAAGATGCACAAAGAGACTACAAATATAAACAAAATGACTACAAAGATGCACAAAGCGAATACAGAGACTCAAAATGAACACAAAAATACACAATATGACTACAAAAAGGCACAAAGAGACTACAAAAGTAAAGAAAATGACTACAAAGATGCACAAAGCAACTACAGAGACTCAAAATGACCTCTAAGGGCAACAAAATGACTACAGAGACTCAAAATGACCACAAAAATACACAAAATGACTACAAAGAGGCACAATACAATTACAAAGAAACTCAAAATGACTACAAAGACACAAAGGACTACAAAGAGGCACAAAGCCACTACAGAGAGACTCAAAATGACTACAAAAGGGGGCAAAACAACCACAGACTCAAAACAACCACAAAGAGACATAATTAGCACAAGGAGAAACAAAACAACAGGGAGATGCGTCACGACTACAGAGAGACACAAAACAAAAACAAAAGGAGCCAAAACAACTACATAGTGTGTTTGTCCAGGTGGTGGGGCCTTGTGCAGGTCTTTGCCCAGAGTTTGGGGTTCCTCGGCCAAAACATTTTGAGCATCGAACACTTAATTTCCTGCATTCTGGTGCATTTTTATGCTCTAATCTGAGCATATGTTGCATTAATTAATAGTGTAAATGTCCTTAATTCTATCATATAAAAGTCCTCTTCTGTTCTAAATATTGAGGGGGATGTGTCACACCCGAAATATACACCTATGGAGACAGGATAGGGGCCACAGGCTGCTCCACAGGAGGCTTCCAGCTGGGGTCAGGTGGATGATGTTACAGAGTGCAGTTTACAGCACAAATGATAGCTGCCATAACGTAGCCCTGTTACCGGAGCCATTTCAGCCTTTTACAACACACACTCTTTCTCTCTCTCTCTCTCTCTCTCTCGTTATACGATTGCCAAATGTTTACACTCACAGAGTGCTGAGTTTGCAGAGTTTGTTTTCCCATTAGTCTTAATGGCAGGTCGGGAAAAACCTTCCATTAACTTTTGTTCAAGGGTTCTTAGACCGACCGGAACACTGTAATGGCTTTATGTTAGATCATATTGAACACTAAGTTTCCCCTTGTACTAATTAACTTCCTCTATCCATACAGTGCCAGTGGCTCCTCAGCTTGATGTAATTATAATGGCATCCACTAGATGGGGTGTTGTGACCCCTTGGTCTTTGGTGCCCAGTGCTTAATGAATGGTGTGAAGAAGTGTTACTCATCCGTGCTCAACTCCAAATATATAACAATAGAAATGGCTGGATATTAATGAGTAATAGTGATCAGTCAGCATGGTACCTGCTCCTTCTAACGCACACTCACTAGTAAAATTTCTGACTGGTGTAAAAAGCATTTTTCCTGAAGCTGGAAGTGCTTTGTGGTGGATCTGACAACATTATGAGGAATCTAAATTACTGCCACATTTATTTTAATTTTCCTAACCCACCCACCCACCCACTCCTCCCTCTGCCTCTCTCTGTCTCTGTAAAATTCAGAGAACTGCGAATGAACCCTGTGTCACAACCCAGCGCAGATTTGTTCAGATCCACTGGTGTTGTTGTTTGTATGTTGACGGAGCCCCGGTCCAACCAGAGTCAGGGGTCTTAGAGGTTCTTAAACACTCTTGAGAGCTCCAGCCTGTCTCCTCTTGACTCCTCACGGTATGCGGATGGAGGCCGGGACGAGGCTGGGCTTTGGGCTGCGGTGTTTGTGGGAACCAGAATCCTGCCAACAACTCTGAGACGTTCCACTGTCAGAGAACGCAGTGGAAGCATGTTTGTGTTTATACAATCTCAGCATGTGTGTGTGTGGCTATAGCATGTCTGTGTGTGCATGTATATGTGAGTCACAATGTGGGTATGAGTGCTTCATTTCAGGCCTGCATGTGCATTGTGTGTTCTCGTGTGATAGTGAGCTTATGGCTCTGGGTGTATTGTGTTTACAGCATGTGGTTCCCCATGTCTCTATCAATCAGGGGTTTTTTAAACTGACAATCTTGGAGTCATGAGCCTATTAGCCACCGCAATCAAACTGAGGATCCTAACTCATCTCTAACACAGCGCTTTGTGATGACTTTAATCTGGCATCCATCCCTCAAAAACCCCTCTCCCCTCCCCGCTGGAGCCTCAGTGTGGGACCACAAAACATGGTGTACCCGAAATCTTTACTGATGTCATGAGAACAGTGACATCAAATGAGGCAAGTGTCAAAAGCGTTTCTCACCACTTTAAAATACAACAAGAAAGCTCTGCTCAAACTCGATTTAACTGATGTTTTGGCCACTTAGGGAGTAAACAGAAACAGGCTGTAAACACACTTGTTAACACACAGTTGCTTATTTACACATCCAGCAGATATGAAGCAACATTAGCATTCATTCTGAGTCGTGTCTCTGGCCACCTGGTGAGAGTAAATCCAATATCCACTCTTAGATGTATTGTCTGACAACTCCTGGCAAATATAACTGACTCTTTAGCTGCCACATGCTCCACTTGTGCTCACCAATTAGTTGCCAACTTGTCTGTTTGCTGTTTGGTGCTGGGTGGGTCATGTACAGTGGTTTTTTAGAGCTTTTTCCCTAAAACAGTTTCCTGCTGTGCCTGAAAACAATGCGGATGAAAGCAGTGAGAGCAAACCAAAACACTTAAGCTGTGGGCTGTTAACACTCAGACAGATTAAACCGACATCAAAGAACTGGTGCCGACAAAGGCAAAGTGTTGCGTTGCCTCACGTTATCTCGGCCAAAAAGTTGCACCTGAACACAATGCAATGGCTACAGCCAACAGCCAACTAGCATGTAAGTTCTGCACCTGCGTGAGAGGAAATACTACGTATCCATAGCAGCAGGCGGCGGTAGTTTGTATTCGTCACTCAAAAAGGGAAGACGACAAGATGGATTCAAGAACTAAGCATAAGGTTAATTCAGGCAGGACACGGTATAAGGCTCAGCTCACAACCCAGCTACATCAGCTGATCTCAAGCAGCCCATTCAACTGATGGATCAGCTGATTGATGGAAGGGAGTCAGCTGATAGATCACATGATTCCTGTCTATGCAACCAATTGGTGAATCTCATTCAGGGCGCCCTATTTAAACCACTCTGGCCTGCCTACTGTTGCTGCTTCCTCTGCAAGCTGCTTTGCAACCCAGCTCCTCCTTTTAATGCTGTGTCTGACTTCTCAGTGTCATTTCTGTTTGTTACTGATGCTGCTCTGTTCTGTTCCCAGGTGGTCTTTGCTGCTGCTCTTCCTGCCTTAGGCTTTCCATGTAGGCGCATGGAAGGGCAGAGAAGTGTGCTCTGTCGGCCTTAAGGCTTTCCACGCAGGTTTGTGGAAGGGTGGAGAGGTGTGCTGCTCTCCCTGCCTTAGGCTTTCCACGTAGGTGCATGGAAGGGCAATGAGGTTTGCTCTCTTTGCCTCAGGCTTTCCTTGTTTGCACGTGGAAGGGCAGAAAGGTGCGCTCTCTTTGCCTTAATGCCTTCCACGCAGGCGTGTGGAGGGGCGGAGAGGTATGCTCTATCCACCTTAGGCTTTCCATGTAGGCGCATGAAAGAGGCTTTCTGCATAGGCCCAATGAAAGGCAGACAGGCCCCCGAACAGAGCCATACTGCCAAATATTATACTGCAAAACTACTGCTACTGGAAATAAAGTTTTCTTTGACTAAAGTGTTCTTGACTGAACGCTAGTTAGCCAGTTAGCACATTATCAACACAACCTAATGTTGAAAGAACAAAGCATATTTACTGTGCTCTAGCAAATGATAATACAAATAAATCAGAATCATTTCTGCTAAAGAGATCAATGGCTAAAAAAAGAATCTTGTCCTATAGTTAGTTAGTTTGTTTTGATCTCATGCCCTTTCCTCACTTTTCCACTTCTCGTGCACTCAGCTGAGTTGCCAATCAGAGAAATTTTGTTCACAAACGGGCTCCGCCATCTCTGCAACAGATTCAACACGCTGAATCTGATGACAAAATGGCAGGAAAGGGTTGACTTGTGCCAACGGTGCAGGAAACACTGCTAAAACCAGGCCAATAGACACTTGCCGATGGCTCGACGTTGACAAACAACTTGGTGTGCCCGAGCGTACAAACTGCCGAAAGAATGTTACCACATGCAGCCCAGACCATCTCCGAATATGGTCTGAATGATCGGATCTCAAGACTCATTCACACCCGTACTTAGAGCTGTCCACCTGTGATCACCCAAGATGCTTGTTAATACCAGGTGTTAACAGAGTCTATGTTTGTTGTCCGTTTGGTGCTTGGCAGCTCATATACAGTGAGTTTTTTTTAGAGCCTTTTGCCAAAAACAGCATCCTGCTGTACCTGGAGCATTGCTGATGAGAGCAATAAGAGTGAACTAAAACACTAAAGTTGAAGTCTGTGGAGCCAAAAACATAGATTATAACAGCTTTAACCTAAACCATGAAGTGCCAGAGGGCTGTATAGTATGTCTTTAAGATGTGTGTATATTTAGGAGTTGATGCGATTTGCAGTAGAGTGACAAAACACACCAGCCAGTGGAAATTCCATCTGTGTTTGGAAACATGGAGCGGTACTGGCCACGTCTATTTATGTGTGCTTGTGAAATCAGCTGATCAAAGTCAGGACTAGATGGAGAAAATGTGTGAATGTTTGACAACCTTCTAATAATATTCCTGCATGTCCTTTTTCAGAGTGAAAGGGAAGCGTAACAGTGAACAGTGTGTCAGACTGTGTATTGTGAATTATGCTATGTGGGTGTGAGGTGATAACATGAAAGCTGTCACAATAGTGTTGCACTTAGTCATAGACATGTTCAGTCTGGAAGCATCACTCCAAAAACAAAGTGACTTTTGCTGATAAGTGTTGGATTCATATCCCGTCTGATGCCAGTTGACAAATGGTGTCCAACCATGGGCCTGGGGGGGTGATAGGGATTACAACAATATTAAAGTCATAACCATATTAAACATTCTCTGATGGATAAATAGAACACATGTGCGTCTCATTTCCTAGAACACAGGAAACAGGAAGTTTCGAGACAGGAAGAGAGCGTGATGTCTTTTATTCCACTTTGAGTCCCCAATCCAAAAGCTAAAAGTGTTTAAATGTTGCGAGCAGATCCAAAAATAATGTGTGTTTCTCATTTTCTTCTCATATTTGCACCAAGGATTGCAAAGTGTCTTGAAAACCAAATTCCATAAGCCAAAATTAAATCTAGGGCTGAGGGGGAAAACCTCATCTGTTCCATGTTTAATCCAGTTGTTCCATAACCGTCCAATGTCTTTTACCAGGATTTGATTTCAGATTTACAAGGTAAACAGGAAATGTGTATCCAACCTCCTCAGGATGGGATTATCGCTCATTTTGTGCTATTCATTATTCCACCCCACACCATAACTCTAGCATCTACACACCCCTGGACTGTAAAAAAAAAAAAAAAAAGTCTGCATTTAAATGAAACTCTATTAATACTGCTCAGATCCCACTAACATTACTTATTTAGCTAAATTGAAATCCTCCTCTCCTTTCCTCTCCTCTCTGCTCCTCTCCTCTCGTCACAGGAGGAAAATGTTGGCATATCTGCAAACCACAGATATGTTACATTTGTACTTTATCATATCAATGTTTCCAAAATGACATAGTTCTGATTACACGTGTATGAGCTGACTGTGTCACTGGGAGGCGGAGCTGCAGCCCCACTGTTCACGATCAGCAAACAACGAGATTTAGCAAGACATCAGCAACATTTCCAGCAGTGATTGTACCACCTAAAGAGGCTGTTTTTTTGTTTTTGTTTTTTTTACAAGATATCAGGGACTTTTCCAGAGCATGGCATTCAAGACGCCCTGTTTAAACTGCTCTGGCCTGCCTACTGTTGCTGCTTCCTCTGCAAGCTGCTTTGCAACCAGCCTCCACCCCAGCTCCTCCTTTTCATGCCGTGTCTGACTTATCAATGTCATTTCTGTTTGTCATTGACGCTGCTCTGTTTTGTTACCTGGGGGTCTTTGCTGCTGCTGCTCTCCCTGCCGTAGGCTTTCCATGTAGGCACATGGAAGGGCAGGGAGGTTTGCTCTGTCTGCCTCAGTCTTTCCTCATATGCGCGTGGAAGGGCAGAGAGGTTTGCTCTGTCTGCCTCAGTCTTTCCTCATATGCGCGTGGAAGGGCAGAGCGGTTTGCTCTCTTTGCCTTTAAGCCTTCCATGCAGACATGTGGAAGGGCAGGGAGATGTGCTCTTTCCACCTTCAGTTTTCCACATAGGTGCATGCATGGGCAGAGGGGTATGTTGTCTTTGCCTTAGGCTTTCTGTATAGGCCTGAGGAAGGTCAGAGAGGTCCCAGAAGAAAGCCATACCTTCAAATATAATACTGCGATGGAAATAAAGTTTCTTTGACAAAAGTGGTCCTGACTGAAGTGGGGTTTTTAACGAGATGTCAGCAACATTTCCAGCCCTGATTGTGTCCCCAAAAGTGGACGTTTTTTATTTCCAGCGACAATTGAGCCACCAAGACATAGCAAGACATCAGCAGCATTTCCTGCCAAGACTGTGCAAAGTATTATAAGTCCAAACATGATCTTTTCCTAACCATAACCAAATGTTTTCGTGCCTGCCTAAACTTATTCACAAACTTTTAATTTACCTGTGAATTGCAGAAAGATACAATGCGAATATTTACTATGGTGATGAAGCTGCCTCTCCTCTCCTTTCCCACTTCATCGCCAATTCCTTCCGCTCTTCTATTATTGTCCACCCGGTGTGAAATGAAACAACACTCACAAAGGTGGGTGGAAGTTTTGTTAGTTCAGGGGAGCCGCCACACCCTACATCTCCCTCTCTTGCTGTCTCCATCTTTTCCTGTGGAAATGGGATCATTTAGTATGAGAGGAGATAAGCTCAGTAGACAGGGTGAGTGATGGATTTTTGTGTAAAGGTCTGACGCACTGAGTGCTCCCTTCCTGCACTCACTGAGAGGTGGGGTCACAGGTCAGACTGAGTTATTCCTTTCATTTATCCTCCTGTCTGTGTTGTCTTTCTCTCTGACTCTGATAACGTCTACTCGCAATATCTCTAATGAAGTTTCTTACTGATTGAAGGCCAGGAGACAGACTGCACTCTCACTATCACTCCCACTCCCACTGATGCCCTCCTGATCTCTGATGGATGCCTTCTTCATGATATTACCACTCTCTCCGCTCTCTTCACTCTCTGAACTCATCTTTCCCTCCTCCATATCCTCTCCTCATCACTCATCTCACCTCTCTTGCCTCCCCTCTCTACATTATCTTTATAATTTCCAGGAAGTGCATATGAAATACCAGAAGCAATTTTCCTCTCTGACCGAGGAGTAATTTCTTCATAAATAATAATAAAGTGGAGTGGAATTTTCAATCTCACTCAGTGGTCTTGGGTTTGAAACAGGAGGAGGGGAATGAACTTTGGCATCTTGCACGCTGAACCTTTGCCAGCTAATTAAAAAAGATAACAAGGGAGGGTGCTGGCAATATAATAGGATTTCATAAATTCATGAGATTGTGAGAGGTTGATGGCCTTACACCGCTGAGAGTATTCCAGCTCTTTATTGTCAGCTGACAGGACATGTATTTTCAATCATGTTCCACTCTTGAACAGCACAATCATAAAGGAATAATTGAACACTTTGGGAAATACGCTTATTTGCTTATTTTGCAAAGGCTAAAATGAGCATGATGCCACTCTCATGTCTGTACAGCAATGAAGACTGGATACAGAGCGCACACATGTGAGCGCAGTGTCCAGAGAGGCAGTCAGAGCTACAGGCTACAATGAGGCTAAAAACAGAGTTCAAATGACATTCTTCCAAACAACTTTTTATGTCAGGGCTTCAGGACACTTGGATCACTACGGACGAGCAGTATGGAGATATTTTGTGGTTTCAATTATGTGTTTTTGACGTTTGAATCTGGGGCGCCGTCAGCCTCCATTAGGTGGAGTTGTGTTGCTACCTCCTCTCCCCTTGGATCTCCGCAAGTGATGTGAGGACTCTAAAACTTCACCTGAGCCTCCCTCGGCATATGGGTGAGTAGATAATGGCTGAATTTTCATTTTTGGGTGCACTATCCCTTTAATGTCGGCATGACAGGCAGCCAGTCACCGTTATAGTTTACTGGCGCTCGGCAGCATCAGGGAAGACATGGCGGGACAAGAACTAAAGTTAAGGCAGCAAAAGTCCGGTGAAAGTCCAAGTAGGGTGGGTGGGAGGGATGGTGGATGGGTTCAACAAACACCGACCTTCACCGGGGAGAACCATGTATGCATCCCGTATGATTATAAAGCCAAACCCTGTTCTTTCTTCCTAAACCTAACCACGTGTGTTTGTTCTTGGAGGAAAAAAATTGTTCATTGGGAACATGCCCCCAGTGTCCCCGCCCCACCAATCCCCAGTGGAAATTACACCTTAGCCAGTCTCATATCCATACAGTAAGTAGCCTATTAAGCTACCATTAGCTGTCAGTTAGCTTAGCTTCCAAAAAAGACTGTAAACAGGGGGAAACTGTTTGCATGGCTCTGTCCAAAGGTAACAAATCTGGCCAACAAGCACATTTAAGCTCGCCAATTTTTTTACCTGCTCTTTTCAAATCCCTTTAGACAGAGCCAGTCTAGCCGATTCCCCCTGCTCCTGGTCTTTGACACATGAGAGTGGCATCAGTGTTTAAATGTTTCTCCTGGCAAGAAAGCAAAAAAAGTATATTCACCAAAAATGTCCAACTAATCATTTAATTAGAAGAAAGTTATGGATAATTCTGATGATTCATGATGAATCCTCATCACCCACTTCCTGAGCTGACCTGCGTGGTGTGTAATGTGAGGAAGCCCATGCTTACGTATATATGTGACGTTTTATCTTATCTATGTACGAGTGACTTCATTCACGACAGGATATGTCCAGTTACTGGCCCACATTTCCCCAAAGTGGCAGGCCCATGGAGAACTTTGCCAAATAAAATAAACACACCTAAAGCTCACAATGAAACAAGCAGCGCACACACAGTTGTATGACACACACAGCTCTAAATATGAGCTCCGTATGGGCACACGCAGGGACATACTGTACAAGCGTACAGACGCTGACTGATGGATCACATCACCTGTTTATCAGCGAGTGTGTGTCAGCTTTGAGCTTGATTTGTAGTTCTTTTGGATGAATGATGTGTTCTTGTGCACAGCATGCCAACCTCATTCTTTCTCCACGGCTGATGCCCACTCGTCTGTATCAAATCACCCTCTCCTTCTCCTTGTCTTTGCTTCCCTTTTCCACCCCCCGCTCTTTTTATTCACACAGGAATGTGTGATATGTGGATCAGCAGACAGGGTGTGTTATATTCCCGCTGAGCTCCACAGAGAAGGCCGAGGACGAGGGAGAGGTGGTGAAAAACAACCCCGCTGCCACCTCCGCTCACGCATCCTTCATCACCTCTCTCTCTACGATCCAACGACCATCACACACCTAACCTACTTTTATGGCCTTCACCTCCATGCCATCAAATTGTCATGCACGTACACCGTATATCTGACACAGGAACACTGATCACGTTGGTGCTAAGAAAATGTTGCATCTGGATTTTTTTTTTACCATGAATAACCTAAGGGAATGTGCTCTCCTGTCCTGCGCGTATTTCATCCCTGAGGTCTGTTTAAAATTAGAAAATGATGTGTTTTTGATTTATAGGAAGATAACTAAAGACAGGGATTCAGGAAAAGAGGGATTTAGACTGAGATAGGGAGGAGGAGAATGCTAAGGAGGAGCGAGAGTATTGCATAAAGGTCTGTCGTTTGGGATACTGATGGTAAGAACACAAGAGAAACTGAGCTGTTGAACCTTTGAGGATCTAACACATGGACTCAAAGCAGGAGGAGAGCAGCACTGTGCAGCCGGTGCAGGTAGATTTACCATGTAGGCCCTGCAGTCCCAGACTGGGGGAGAGAAAAAGTCAAAGAGGGGAATGATAGAAGAAGAAATAACTGGAGAGTTTGGCAGCAGTGCAGATAAAGAAGTGCGAAGGCAAAGAGGTGCAAAGGAGTTAATGAGACAAAAAACTGCGGAGCGGCGAGGGCAGCCGAACAGCACAGCATGTGTTTTTGATAAATTATCACTCACCTCGAAAACACACCTCACATATTTTACCCGTACATGGACCGAGTGAGATGGTGTGTAATTCTTGTGTTTGTGCTCATGAAATCCCAGCAGGAGTTGCAGAGCGGTTTTAGATTTTCTCCTCTTGTGAGATGCAGACAAAGTTTGTTTTGAGAGGTACAGTCTCTTCGTTTCCCCCCTTTTTTGACAAAAACACACATATAAACTACAATGCAACAATCACATTATATTCACTTTCACAACCGATTCTACAGACGCTCCTAAAATATACACAAGTCAAAGGAGGATGGAAGATGCTAACATAACCCCTTTAACCCTTTAGCTGTGACCTCTGAACCGAATGAGGTGAAAGGTCACACAGATAAAGGGGTAAACGGAAAGCACTGTGTAACGAATGGCCGAGCAAACAAAACAAGCCTGACCACAACTCATCCTCTTATCTCCGACCATAAACCACAGAAGTGATTTGGACATGATAAGTCATGCACATGAATCATGGCCCCGAGGTTTACTCTCGAACTGATAAGCATTTAAATAAACCAAACTCAGAGAGTGCGGCTTTAAGGCATTTCACCATCTCCACCAATCCAGAAAGCAGCCAACCACAACACCAGGGCGCTGTCAACGGGACGACATGTGGCTCATAAGAGCAGGAGAGGCCCGTCCAAAGCCTCAGCCATGACCAGACTCTGCTGACTCCAGTAAAGGCAGGAAACATGCAGGTGGACAATGGAGGCAGCTCAAACTGCCTTAGCAGATGGCATTTACAGTCTGGTTTTTAAAAACGTAGCCATAAAATGATAGCCGTCTACTGGTCTTAGATGACTGTACTGCACCATAGTAGTCTAGCAAAACGGGGCTCTGAATGATTCCACAGAGCTTTCCTGGTGCTGTGATACTGCTCACCAGTGACAAGGTCAGGAGAGGGGCAGAGCTCTTTCACCACAACGCTTTAGATATGAAATACACAGGAGGTTTATTGGATGTAGTGTTACAGTAACTGAAGGTTTCTGTGTTTGTTCTGTTTCTGCATTTATCAAAGAATTAGGTTCAGGGGGCAAAACATATGAAGAGTTATACAGTATTTGCTCTGTTTTAAGATGGTGGAAGACGTACTAAGATCCTTTAGCTAAGTAAAAGTAATAATACTACAATTTAAAAATCATTCCGCATTGAAAATCTTACATAAAAGTAGAAAAGTATTCAAAGCAAAATGTAAATCTAAAGTAACACAAGGAAAAGCACTTATCATGCAGATTGGCCCCTTTCATAGTGTTATATTTATTATAGGGGTTTATCACTGATGCATTCAGTGCAGTGTGTAGGATTTGGGAGGTTTTAGTGGCATCTAGCGGTGAGGACTGCAGATTGCAACCAGCTGAAACTTCTCCCAGTTAGAATTTCTTCAGGTTTTGAAACAGGAGCCGAATTATCTGCAGAGATCTCTTCCTCTTCTAAACAGATGGACCTTGTAACTAAAACAGGTAAAAGCAATGGCATACAACAGTTTCACTCTACAAATCAGTGTTTCTCCAGTGCTGTTTGGTTCCTCCAGAAGAACAGCAGCCGTAAAAGTCAGCAAATAGGGAAAACAATGAGATTTGGAAACTGCTTAGCCTCCGAGCAGAGGACGAGATCAGCCACTAACAGAGAAGGTAAATGATTGTGATTGACATGTTATGTCATTGTTTTTGTTGTTGTTGTTTATAAAATGCTTCCAACATACATGTCATATGTCACACTCAAGGCTGACGCTGTTGTGTTAAGCCTAGTTCACATTACATGATTTTCATCGCCATTTTGACGTCGCAGAGGATCTTGAGAGCCTTGAGTTGGTGGTGAGTCGGCAGATAGTCTGCCACGACGAGTCCTCATGTGTGAACAAGCCTACGAGCAAGTCGCCCCCTCGTCTGTGACTGGGACTGGATATCTGGCATGCTAGAAAACTGGAGACACGACTGACAAAGAGCATCAGCCAATGAGAGGCGGGATACGTCCCACGTCAGCACGCAGGAGGACAGAAGAAATGTGAGGAGGACAAGCAGCAGGGTTGCCTGGTCTGCTTATTAGCCGCGACTTTGGGCTTGTTTCTAAAGTGGAGTACCTTATTTGGACTTGCTCTCTAAATGTCACCTTCCTCTATATATCCGTCTAATAAGTTATTTAAACGCATGATAGTATGTCGGACTGCAGTCGCTTCTATTGGATAATTGGATAATAAAGGATAATAAAGAATATCCATGCCTTTACGATGTGTCGCCTTCAAGTTTGGTGATGTCACCGCATTATCTGGGGCTCTGTCTGCGAGGGCTCTGTGCAGAAATCTTGTGGTGTGCACACACAGGTCGTAACGCAGTTGGCGAGACTCCCGCTGACAGAAACACACGTCACCAGGTATGAACACTCAAAAGATTACGATAGTCTCTGTGACGCAAAATCAAGGTGAAAATCGTGCAATGTGAACTAGGCTTAACGTGTCATGTCCTTCACACGTCTTTGGACTGTTGGATGCCAGGGTGCAATGTATGATCACACACTGGAGCAGAATGATGCTGCCATCATTTGGTCCTGTGTAAAAATGCCGAGGCAGCATAAAGAAGGGACTTTGTAGCGACCCTACAGCGTGATCTCTGTGTAGAAAGTCTCCTCTTTGAGGTTGAAAGTACAGAGGGTGTGGTGGTGTATGAGCATGGTGAATGACAAAGCCACAGTTGCTTTCTAACTTGCTAAAAAGGAACCGTTGCAACGGACAAGACAGTGGTGTGTGAATTTCAATCCCATTGAGCAGTTTGCTTTTTAAATGATAGGTTTCTGTTGTGTGAACTAATACATAATGTTCATGATATTCCAGAGTGAGTGTGTTTTTGGAGGACAAAGAAAGAAAGTGGTTTGATGAGTGTGTTGATATATCGTCGTTTTTTTTCTAGCTCCAGACAAAGCACAGAAAAAGCATCATGCAAGTGGAATTCTGCTCTTGCTAAAAAATCAAAACCCCAGTCTGCTGCAATCCTGCTGCTGTCTGCTTGAGTTCTCAGCCCCAGGGGAGTGATGATGAACTCTTCCTGCTCACTAAAGGGGCTGATATGTCAACCTGATGACGTTTGCTGGAAAGGGAACACTGTGAGTATGACCTTCATCAAACTGGGAAATTCTCAGGCCAGACAGAAACTAAAACTGAAACTAACCGTGTGTGCTCGTGTGCTTTTCATGCTTTTGCGTGTTTATGTTCACATCTTTATAGCCATAACCTTCGCTGAGGCTCTTCCAGAAAACTGCCCAAGACATGGCAGCTCCCCTGGGTTTACCGGCCTTACTTCAGCTCCCCAAAATGTAAGCCTCGTGTTCACAAGATGGCCAGGACAGTGCCGCCGTTGTTGCAGATCCAAGTTCATCTCAGGGTATTCATTTGCCTGTCTGGTCCTCATTAGGATGCACTCGCTTTGGCCTGCACTTTTCATTACATTGTTGTGTTCTAGACAAATCTAGAGTGGCTTTAAGTAAATTGGGAATAGCTGACATCTGTATGACTGTGTATATGTTGGACGGAGACCAGAAAGCCTTCTCCACCCCCCGACCTCTGTCAGCTCTCAGAGGAACCCATCTTCTCTTCATCATTAACAACAACAGACACTTCTCCGAAACTGGAGAACCACATTTCTCCCTCTCCCATCTCATCTATTCTTTCTCTACCTCCCTTTAACTGTGTGAGAGGGCGCCTGAGTTAAGCTTCAGCGTGGGGAAAGCATGTTTGTGCCAGCTCTAATTTAACACTGTGCGAGCGTAGCACTCTCAAAGAGGGATCAGTGAGGAAAGAGTGTGTGAAAATTACAGTGAAAAGTTTGCGTAATGCAAAAAGACATACAGAAAGTAAAGCCAGAGACGCACAGAGGGGTGAACATGAACATGGTTTTCCCAGGCTCTGAGTCCCAGAAGAAACAACGTTCTGGTCTCTAACATACACACAGGCATGCACACACTATACATACACGAGCTGACGAGTAAAATAAATGTATTCTACACTGAAATAGCGATTCCTGTGCATTATGTTCTGCAGAGGATCGGCGTGCAAATGCCTCCTTATATGGAGCAGCTTTGGTCTCTGGGGTGCTAAACTCATTGGGTCTGGATACAGGGGCGAGTTTTGGTATTTCGTGTCCTACTGAGTGAAAGATAAGAAATGCTTGTGTGTATTTTCTTCACAGGAACCATCAAGGACTAATTACAAGAACACACTGATGCTGCATTTGGAAACTTACAATTCCAGCGAAGCAGACTTACACAACACAGCTTGGAGGAATGTGCACTGACAGCCCCTCCTTGTCCGACTATAATAGGGCCATAAACAGAAGGATTACCAGACCCAATTAAGAGTAAACCTCAGTCTCTGTCCGCACATTCCCCAGCTGCTCTGTGGCAACCCGCGATTCAGACAGGAAACACTTAGTGTACAAATACTCGCAGCCAAGTGGTTTCATGTGTCAGTCACTGATGGGCACGCAAATGAAGAGTTAATTACAAAACACTATCTGCTGTGTGAAAAACAATGTTTATCACGCCATGGAAATGTACGAGATCAAAGTATTCTGTCAGGTTGAGGTTTGATTATCAACATCATCAATCTTTTATACGTCATGTTTGATTGTAATTATGTAGATCGGTACAGTATGTGTGCCTTTAGGCTGTGGGCCCATAAATCACTCACCCAGAGCGCCTGGACAAATGTGTCAGCTATCATTTAAAAAGGAGATGAGCGAATGAGGTCATCATAATGTTGTGTTTGCCAGGTGAGCTGCCATATGTGGGCTGATGATGGGATTACTTTTAATTGCAATCTGATTGTTTTTAATACATAAAAAAAGCAGTTGAAGCTCCACCTTTCAGTTGTTATCCAGGGGTCTCTGGCCTCTGGGCCTTCCCATCACCCAATGATCAATTTAGTCAAAGAACATTTTAGATTTCAGATTTTTTTTCATTTAGAATTTATTTTGGTCTGCAAATAGAAATAAGAACATCATGTTTAATTCTACAAATTTATGTAAATAAAGTCACAGGCCCTCACAGAAAATGGCTTCGATAGCACAGTGCAAAACATTACAATGAAGTAGCTTGTCATAGCATAACCTAGACACTTCTGCAGTCTGAGAAAGGTGTAGGCTGAAGCTACACCTTATAAAACCGACCCTTTTAACAGCACATCATATTTAGCAATCAACAACAAAACAGGCAGACAAAGGAAAAGGGCAACAAAGACAAAAACAACAACTCACAAAAGGCAACTTACACACTTTAAGCTCCTGTGCCCTGTTCTTCTACGTCAGTATCACAGTCTGATCATCCATTTTCATATTTGATCAATAAACATGTAAGCCAGCTTGCCTGTTTTGTCCACAGACTGTATAAAACAGTGGATGTAGCTACTGTGACGTCACCCACTGGTTTGTGGACTCTTGTTTTGAAGTCTCAAGTTTGGCATTTCGGCCACCGCCATCTTGTTTTCTTGGAGCC
Source organism: Epinephelus fuscoguttatus (assembly GCF_011397635.1). Lineage (NCBI taxonomy): Eukaryota > Metazoa > Chordata > Actinopteri > Perciformes > Serranidae > Epinephelus > Epinephelus fuscoguttatus. The sequence continues at coordinate 41,801,093 of NC_064761.1, forward strand.
ACAAGTGACCATATTGAGATGAGAGGCTGGATCCAACTGAGAAGGTGAGGACACTACGGCAACTTAAAGTGGCAATGCTCTTAATTATGTGTAACTTTAAGCTTTAATAAAATGTACACAGGTGAGTTGTATTAAAATTTACACCTGTACAGTCGTCATGAAGGGGGAAATTAGTTACTGAGACCAAAACTGTTTTTGAACCAGGCTGTAAACATGTGTATTTTTGCTGCAAAGTTGGGCATTTTAACATGGCGGTCTATGGGGACTGACTGGCAGCTGGAGCCAGCCTCTAGTGGCCATTTGAGGAACTGCTGTTTTGGCACTTCTGTGTTGGCTTCATTTTTCAGCTGCAGAGGGTTGCTGCTTGGTTTTGTTTCAACGGGGTTAAAGTCAGTGTCTTTATCAAATATAGCTTCTGTATTGATGTTAACTTGTTGTCATCTTACTATATAATGACTGTGTGTCTGTTCCACGTTTTTCTCCTCACTGACTTGGTCAATCCATGTGAAATTTGGCACAGTGGTAGAGGGTCATAGGAGGATGCCAATGAAGCAATATTACATCAATTGCCCAAAGGGGGGCGCTATAGCAACCCACTGAAATGTCAAACTTTGAATGGGCATATCTCATGCCCCGTATGTGGTAGAGACATGAAACTTTGCACAGAGATGCCTCTCCTCATGAGGAACACATTTGCCTCAAGAACCCATAACTTCCGCTTATATAGATTTTCTGCCATTTTGAATTTTTTGAAAAACACTTCAAATGGATCTCTTCCTAGGAAGTTTGAGCGATCTACATGAAACTGGGTGAACATAATCTAGGGAGCAATATCTAAAGTTCCCTCTTGGCAAAAGTTGGAAAACTTCCTAAAACTGAGCTTCTATAAGGCAATGAATATTGCGGAGGGCGTGGCTCATCACATAAAGGTGTAGAACATCTCAAGGGTTTCACCCATCACCACGCAACTTTGTAGGCATATGACCACACATAATCTGAGGGGACCCCTCCATTATTGACCCCATCAAACAAAATGGGGGCGCTAGAGAGCTCATTTCTTATCTAGGCCTAACCACCATATGGATTTTTACTAAACTTGGTAAATCTGACCGATCGCTGTGGCTCCCCCTGTGGCCGAATGTTTGGGGTTTTGGGGTTGTTTGGGGGGCACTACACCTCTGCAAAGCTGCGCTCCCATTATCAGTGGTAACCACTGTATGAGCACAGTGCAAAGCAGCAGCAATGAGCTAACCAGTGTGATACACACATGCACCAGCATGCACACTCACGACAACAAACCAAAGAGAAGTTCAGATTACAACACACACAGAGGTAGCGTGACTTCATTCTCTGCTCAGGACGCCATTATTCCAATATATCTTTACATAGCAAACAGTGCTCTGCTGCTCTGTTAACGCTCTGAATGTCACATACAGAAACTTAAAAACACTCTAAAACTCATCTAATCAGCTTCATCTGGGTGCCGTTTGATCAGATTTGATTGACAGCAGCCTGCCAACATGAGCAAACAAGTGTCATCATATTTTACTCAAACATTGCCCAATTGTCACTGGTGCGTGGAAGGATGTGACATCACTTTTTTTTGGCTGAGCTGTGGCAAAGCGGGGCCAACCCTATAAAGGCAAAAGTCTGTCCCGGACTGAGTGAGTGATGTAGTTACACCATTGGGTGGTTGAGTGTTGGAGTTTCTCCACTGACTGTTGCATTTTCAAAGCGAATAGGCGCATACAGTCCTCAAACTGTGGGTGGACATCAAGAAATGTAATGAGGAGAAACTGGAAATAAGATACTGATTATATCACAAAAACACACTATGCTTTGGTAAAGTTAATTCCTGTCACAGAGAAAAACATGGCTGCTTTATTGTTTACATCATCTGTGGAACCAGGAGTTAACAGGAGTCGCAGTTCCAAATACATCATGACAGAGGCTGCAGTCCAACTCAGAGCAGACAGTAACAGCAGCATGAATTATGCTTCATTAGTCTGTGTACCCACTGCACAGTTTCTATTTGTCTAGACCACAAATACACTCACAGTCTAATAGAAAGACACAGAGCAGTTAATAAGTGCTGCAGTATATGTGCAGAGTGCTACTATCCTGTATGAAGAAAAACAGGACTTGCAGTGCGAGCATACAAACCACCATAAGCCCCTAAAAATGCCAGCGGAAACCCCGAAATTGAAAGAATATGCTGCCATGCGTGCATACCATGTTTACTACAATTCTTTCCTCATGTGTAATGTCCCTTTTGTTTTCACAGCCATGACAGAGTATCGATTGCGCCATCACAAGGCCTTTGTCTGAGATCAGTTGTCATGTGATATTGAGTTTACTTCAGGAGCAAATATTGCTGGGATCACTACAGAAAATTGCAGATGAACATTATCCACTGTCCAGTCATGTTATGTTTTGACCTAGTCTTGGTCTAGATCAGGGGAGGCAATATGCAGCTCTGTAGCAACATTTTATATCAATGTTGTAGGCCTTAAGAAATTCTTACATTCTCTAATTGTAAAAATGGGAAGCCTCAATACCAAATTAAAAAATGTTTTAGCATTTCAAAAACTAATACATTTACTGCCTTTCCCTTAAATTTTGCAGAACCTCGATAGCAGTGGCTCGTCTTGAGTCTTCTTTGCTGGTTAGCTATGGATGCTAAATCCAAAAAAGTAAAAGTCTCGCAATAAAATACAGAATTTTGTAGTTTTGTTTGCTTTCACTGCCAGCTCTGCAAAGTTAAAATACCAAATAATCATAAATTGTGCACCTCAGGGCAGCCACCTTGTGAAGTCTAATTTAGACTTGGTAAGCTGTTTTACCTCCATTAAAAGCCTCAAATATGTTTTGCAGCATCACACAGATTTTGGTCAAAATTGGCTCTTCTGATAGTAAAGGTTGCTGAAACCTGGTGTAGATGAATCTGCCTGCTTCAAACCAGTGAGAAAAGCTTAGACAAAAACTTCAAATGCAGAAATCTCTTATGTAAAACTGTTTAAAGTTTGGCAAATAACTGAGTCTTTTTCCGTCTGTTGTAGTATGAAGTTCAATGACTAAAGATGTTTTCAAGGGCCTAAAGGAATGCTACACAAAATGACCATTTGTAAATCTATCAGTGATGCTGTGTCACATTAAATTCATGAGGAAAATTTGAGCACGTTTCACAAAAGCAAAACTACATAAACTGTTAACAAAGTCTCTTACAGCTCATGCAGTTTAATCAAAGTCTCATTTATCCAGTCGTGTGCTCAGTACTCCCCAAACACATGCATTTTCACTAAAACCTTATTTAAAACTGAACTAAAAGAGAGACTTAGTCATGCTCTCTTCAAAGCCTACTGAGGGGTTTGTTTTTTTTTGTGAAAATCCATGTGTTTAGGAAGAGCTGCGCATGTGACTGCATAATTGAGATCGGGATTGTATTCGGCAAGTCGTGTGAGAGTTTGTGAATGGATGTTTTGATGTAGTTTTGCTTTAGTTAAATGTTGCATCCAATCAATCAGTGAATAAATTTGTTCACTGTTTTCCGTGGAGGCATGTGAGAAAAACAGTTTTCTTCAAAATTCAAGGCAGCACTGTGTGACTAACTGATTTACAAATGGTCATTTTGTGGGTGAAGTATTCCTTAAATGTGGCAATACATAATTCACAAAGCTCTTTTTAGCCTCTAAAGTTGTGACACACAATCTGCAAACTATAACCCAGCCAACACTTGTACGTGGGGCCATGTGGGTAGTAAATGAGCTGGAAAATGGGCCCTATATGGGATTGTCCAAGGATTCCATGTCCAGATGGGTGATTTTACCCGACTGGCCCAAGATAAGATGCCCATTGTGGGCCCATACCCACTTGGTACCCAGGTAATCGTAGCACAACCCATGTGGGGCCCACTTGGGTAAACCCACCCATGTGGACAACTGGCATTATGGAACTTATGGACAACACCATACAGGGCCCATTTTTCAGCTCATTTACGAACCACATGGGGCTCACATACAAATGTTAACTGGGAAGTTATTTAAAAATAGATTTTACAAAAGTGCCTCGAAGAAGCAAGTATTTAGAACCAACGAAACATTAAAGAGAAGGATGTTGTTTGCAGGAATATGCTCTCTTTTTTGACACTACAATAGAGTCCATATGAAAACCTTGGTCAAGTTTAAGGTCTTAAATATTTAATTTGGTTCAGATGGATGGGAAGATTATGGGAACGTCCACACCCCTCACCCCCAGGACATTTTTGAGCAGTGTACTATTTGGCAGACCAACAGGATTTCATCTGTCCCATTTTGAACTCTGCGTTAATGAATCCTGGAGGGAGGTATGGGGGCCTTGCCTGATATGAGACAGAACTGTCAACTCATTATCCTTTGTTTCCATCTTCGGTCTGATACTGCATCCAATTTAACAGATTTCTGTGTAGGGAGGGGGATTCGATTTTACCCGACTATTCACTAGAGACCAATGTATTCGCCTGACTCATTATTCATTTTAATTCCACACTGATGCATAGCCATGCCAACACACCTGTTTTGCTGGGTTTTAAGAGCTGAACGGAGCAAAGTAAAAACAAAGCCTCGACAGCAGCGTCTATCTTGTCTATAGTTCTTGCCATTATTACGACTACTCATTGGTTCCATCATAGCCCTTGTCAAAGCTTGACACCAGCTTGACAATGACATTAGTCCTGCCTTTGGTGCTGGTTGGCTGAGAAACAGCTGATTCATGTGACAATGCCAGACAAATCAGTCAAATCAAACTCAGAGAAATGGGCAGATTCAAAGGTTAAGGTTAAGACCCAGGCAAACAGGGTCCCCTAGTGTCAGCACAATATATTAATTATATCCGTTAAATTCTCCATCCATCAGTTAAACTGATCAGTGTGGAACTCCTGGAGGATGGATAAAAGAGTTCGGATGAACTCAGATAACTCCACAGTTCGTAACTCCAAGTTAGTGATGTAACTTCAGGGTTAACTCTGGGGCCTCTAGTTTCGCAGACCGGGCGAGGCGGGGGCGCAGCGCACCTGTGCTTCGCCAACTGGGTGTGGCCAGGCGGATTTTGTAAGTTTGGCACACCGTGCGCCTGGCGCAGCTACTCCTCTTTCCCACCTCTGTCCCTCCTACCTGCGCAAGTCAGAAAGAAGGAGGAGAGAAGGCGTGTAGTGGGTTTTACATACATCACACCAATCAAATGAGCCCCTCTCCTCGCCCTTAAATGCGCCGCGCGAAGGCGTGATGAGAGTTTACTCAATTCGCCATGGCAGAAGAGAGCAGCAGTGTCAGACAGCCAAACTTCTCCCAGGAGGAAACTGATGTTTTGGTCCGGGAGGTCCAAGCTCGCAGTGTCCGAATATACAGAACTGCATTGAACAGTGGTTTGTGGCTATTTATTGCATCGTTAATGTGCCTGACATTCTGGAAACCTGCCTGTGAGGTTTTGGTGACGTGTGCGCACTGTCCGCCGGTCAGCCAAACTTCTACTTACACCGGCTGTGCTCTGTCTGCACTGACAGTAGACCTGGTTTCAGTTCGCCACCCTGCGCCACGCCGGGAAACTAGAGGCCTGGGTTTTCAGTACTCAGCCTGGTGATACTTACAAGTTTTAAGTCTCGGCCGACGGTGAGTTTTTGGATAGTATTTTCAACGTTTCTACATTTTCTGTTATAAGATTACAGAGTATCGTTTACATCCTGTGTCACCAACATTTTACTGTCTCGCAGCGGCAGACCCTCTCAGCACCGTTTCATCTCATATCATATGAGGTAGCATACTTAATTCATGGTTCTGATGGTGTCGCTCATAATTAACACCCCTGCCTCTTTCATATGAACTCATGGCTGGATCATGGCTGGGTAGGAGCACCCAGAGTTGACTGAACTAGTTGATAACCAGCTTTGTAGTACCAATTATCCAGATGGTCGATGTTAGGGTTAGTCAATCCAGATAACGAGAAAACATCCTGGGTAAGCTGAAGTGGCTTCATAGTATGTTTATAAACATGTAAAATTAGTGCCCACAAAGACACTGGAATGAATAGCTGTAGATGTGGAGATGGGGCCCCCCATAGAGAATGCCTGTGTTCAGGGTCCAGAACTGTGTGCTACGCCCCTGATGACCCCTGGCTGTTTTACTGCATGTTGGTACTTATATAATGTGTTTTATTGTGATGTTTAGTTTTGATTCAACTATTCCCTTAATCCAAGACGATTTGCTCCCATGGGAGACAATAAAGTAAACCGTAAAATCTTAAAAGCTTACAGGTGTCCACGTTAAAACTTATCTCGAGCAACACATGTGGGCAGCAGCTTCCTTAATTCATAATTAATCCTAAACTGTGTGTGCGTGCGAGTCTTTGAGACAGAATGTTCGGTCTCAGCCGACAGGAAGTTATGATGATGAAAAATCATACGTGGCCTTTCATACAGTACATTTTGTACACACACACACACACACACACACAGATTTATACTAGCATTTAAGCACTTACATAAGCTCAGTGGAACTGTCTGGAGAGGCATTTTGCTCAGACAATCTGTTGCTATCTTGTTTTATGGCAGCTGTAAGAAAAAGGCAGTGACACTGAGATGTGTATAAATCACTCTGAGCCGTAAGACTCAACTGGCTCACTGCAGATCACACTCATATTTCACACTCTCAGTCATGCTGTATAAATGGTGCTTCTGTGAATGTTAAATATAAAGAAATTCAAACACACACACTCTCCTGGGAGCTTGGCCTACATTCTACCTGAGTTTAGGGCCTCTCAGAGTCAGTGGTACATTTCTCCCTGTCTCTGTCTCTCCATCTGTCTCCCTCCCTTTAGGTAAGAGACATGGGAGCTCTGGCTGACTTCTGCATATAGAAACTGCGTGCTTATGTGTGAATGAAGGATTGTGGGTTTGTGACCACAGCTGCTGCCAGCGGGGAGAGAAACAGGACGTTACCCAGCTGGACCTGAGCCCTAACCTGGACACACACTCTGAACCTTTCCCCTGTCAGCGTCAGCACAAACCCCGGGACCTGGACCTGGATACACGCCCCCCTTTCCTGTCCTTACCCAAATGCAGACACCTCCATGACTTTAGGGACCGCATCAGTTTATCCACCATTTATCCAGAACCACATTTTAATGTACCCAGTTTTTTAGGAGCCTCCGCAGCAGCAATCATGTCTAAGCTAATGTTGAGAATGGTTGAAAAGTGGATTGTAAATGTGTCCCCACTGCAAATAAAGTCACTGAAAAGAAATAAATTGACAGGAACAGAAACAAATTTGTTTTAGAATGTACAAATTGAGGTGAAGAGTGGTCAGCATGAGTTAAAAATGTTTCAATTTGAGAAAACAAATCTGTGATAATCCCAAAAACTGCATGAGACAACACTGGAGCAAGAAAAGAGAGGAGTTTGGATGTAAATATTTATAAACTGGAGTAGGTTTTGTAATCAGTCAGGGGCTGAACTGTCACACAAGCTATCCAAGTATCTCTGGGAATTTTTTTGGTATTAGATGATTCTGCACCTTTGGATTTAACATTAAGTGCCAGCGCAGGAAGTGGTGCACTCTTAATGTAGTTCAGCCAGGACCACGTCAGTAAAAGAAAACCTTATTTCCATTTGCAGTATTATACTTGGCGGTATGACGAGAAAGCCTAAGGTGGATAGAGCACACTTCTCTGCCCTTCCATGTGCCTACACAGAAAGCACATTGCAGAGGCACACCCCACACACACATAATAAGTGAATATACTGATAGCTATCTATAGCTAAAATCTGTACAGTCACTATATTGAGATGTATGTGGCAAATACATCCTGCAGTCAAATATGCACATGATCTACAACTTGACCTGTGAAAACAGTTGTATCATGTCTCCTGTGGCTCTGAAGGAGCTTTCAAGAGTTTGAAAAAAAACGACCCTGATGATTTCATTGTGATGTCATATGGGTCATCTCATTTTCACATTGGGATTTATTTTAACAGGAAGACTGTGTTCCAAATACCCTTTTCCACCCTAATTAGTGCGTGTATACAGGTTTTTTTTTTTTAAATGCAGGAAAACTCAATAAAAAATAGGCTAAAGACCAGTTACATTGCCCAATAGATAATAGCATCAGGCCAGAAGTGGGGTGAAAAAAAACACCCACATGTCCATGCAGGGGTTGTGTTTCAATCCCTGCCAACCAGAGCCTATTGGAGCTGAAGCCAAGAAATACCTGTGACTACTGCAGAATCGTCTGTACCAGGAATTAATGCCGATTGTAACCTTCCCCACTGAAGACAAAAGCCAGATGTTTGTGGGCATTAGTGGGTTTTTTGTCCAGTGGGAAAGGGGCTAAAGTGGAGGAGGGTTTTGAAAGGAGTGGGCATGTTCCTACCCTCACTCATAAACAGGACCCTGAGATACCTGAACTTCCTCGCTTAAGGCAGTAATTCTCTCCCACCCGGTAGGGGGCAATCCACTGGTTTTCAGCCCAGAACCATGGCCTTTGATTTGGAGGTGCCCACTCTCATCCCGAGTGCTTCACACCCAGCTGCAAACTGCCCCAATGCATGCTGGAGGTCACGGTGTGATGAAGCCAACAGAACCACATCATCTACAAAAAGCAGAGACGCAATTCTGAGGTTCCTCGAGATCCTGTATTTGAATATCACAAACAAGATCGGTGACAAGGGACAACTCTGGCAGAGGCCAACACCCACTGAGGTCATGTTTGACTTAACACCAAGTACACAGACGCAGCTCTCACTTGGGTCATACAAGGACCGGACCCTCACCTATGGTTATGAGCTCTGGGTAGTGACCAAAAGAATGAGACTGCAGATACAAGTGGCCAAAATGAGTTTCCTTCGAAGAGTGGCTGGGCTCAGAGCCGCTGCTCCTTCGCGTTGAAAGGGGTCAGTTGCGGTAGTTCAGGTATCTGATCAGGATGCCTCCTGGGCGCCTCCTGTTAGACGTGATCCAGGCATGTCCAACTGGTAGGACGCCCCAGGGCAGACCCCCAGGAGAAGCTGGAAAGCGTTGCTGGGGAGAGGGATGTCTCGGGTGCTTGGCCTGCTGCCCCCGCGACCCGTCACGGATAAGCAGATGTAAATGGATAGATGGATGGGCATGTAGGAGGAAGGCGTGAAAGACACTGTTGAGTGGCATTAGGATCCAGTGTTTTTGGAGCCTGACCCATACTCGTAAGGACTAAAAGTAAGGAATTTGGCGTCTGCTGTCTCTTTCTCTTGTCATTCCCAACTTTATTTAAGTGCAATTTTGCTAAAGTTCCTCACTAAGTTCTCACAGTGAATCCAAAACAATGTGGTGAGAAGGCTGGTACCAATATTGAAATTATTATCTCACTGACGGAATGGCAGTCATTGGAAAATCCCATGTTTAACGCTCTAATCTGTTCCATTCTTGTTTTGATGTTTTATTTGGTGACATTTTGGTGTTGTTGTGCTGACCTACCCGGAGTTACCAGGTTACTAAACCCCACTCTCAAACACCAAACATAAATAATAATGTCTGTTCATCCATGGATCTTGAGGACACAAACACACTGAGGTACACAGACACAGACAGACAGCAGATAATAGACAGAGCCCAGAGAAGATGAGCAGCGTCACAGCAGGAAGCCGAGACAGACAGATCACCCCCGCCTGATAGAAGGATGCCCTTTTGGTGTCCTCCTTCGCTGCAGCTATAAACAACCTTTTACCTTTCATCCTCCAGCACTCTGTGCTACCTGTTAACCTCTGACCTCTAACACATGATCTCCTGCATCCTGACCTCTGACCTTTCACCTCTGGATGTCATGGTCAGTGCGCTGCTGGTCATCACTGAGTATCTCTGCTCTATTCCTTTAACTTTCTTTCATGATCAGCTGGGATAACAAGAGGTTATTTTCCTTATGAGTTAGTTCAATAAATAAAAAAAAACAACTAATCCCCAGTCAGTCCCCCTTATTGCAAAACCAAATCAGTCATTCAGGACTGCCTGGAAATGAGCAACACAACGTAACAAGAACACAAAAAGCTGAGAGGGGGGGATTGCTGTTGATGCAGCGCTTACGTCTGTAATCTCATTTTAGATTGAAACCAGATGTCAGGATGACGAGGAGTGAGGGGGCAGGAGGAAGAGGAGTTGAAGGTAGATGAAGGGAAGGAGCGAAATAACAATGCATAACCCCAGAGTGCCCTGCCTTCAGTCTTGCATACTACCCACATCAGTCCCTGAGGAGGGGGGCTCAAGGGAGAGAGATCTGCCACACCTCGTAAATCTGCACATTTTCCTGCTTTAATAACGTTGAAGTTCCATAACGTGAAACTTAAGATCCTTTGAAGATGTGATGCCACACCTCCCAACAACTTACCTCGTTCTCCTCCGTAATATTTTCTTTCCTTTCTTTCCTTTACACCATCTCTTCTTTCCTTTCCTTTCATGCTTCTTCTGCGTCCCTTCTTTTCATTCAGAGTCCTTTTTCTCTCCTAGACACAAGACAGTAGGAATAAGGGCACTGATATCCATAGGTGTAGATTTTTGGGGGGGGGCATGTCCCCTTCAATATTTAGAACATGTGCAGTAAAACCCCCAGTAAAAACATGATAATAGCAGAGAATGCAACTCATAGATGCAACAATGCCTCTGGTAAAGTTGGTTGTGGCTGAATGAAACCTCAAAAATAATCGTTGTAGTCTGACATAAATCAGAGGGATGAAGAAGCAACTATGCACGGTTGAAGCAGGAAGTACTGTGATATTTTCACCATAAATTGGTGCATAACAAGTCACAAGAATGCAAAAAAATTGAGTGTTTGACACTCAAAATTTCTTGGGGGAGAAATCCAAACACTGAAAAAAAAAATCTATTTTCTTCCTGGCATTCATTCAAGTGTAAGTCCTGAAACTTGCAGACATGATGACTGGCTTTCCCACTGTCCAGGTGGCTTGTTTTTCCATGGAACAAACCAACTGCTGAATTAATCTTCCTGGGAATACACAATTCAGAGTGAGCCATTGTATTGTGGGATATTAGTAGTAAGTTTTTTGGGAAATAATAATAGTCTGTTGCTGTTCCAGTAAAAGAAACTGTCTGGAGGAAAGGTTTTTTGGCCAAAGGCAGAAAACTGAATAATTTGTCAAATCACTCCCTAGACTTAATATAAATGTCCAAATAAATTTTAAAACATCCCAAAGACAATTACAGGAAAGAGGTTCATCCTCTCACAGCTAAAAGACATGTAGACATGTTCAGTGAGCCCACTAAGAAAAATAGACACATTTGGAGATTAAAGATAAGAGCGATAAAAGTGTTACTACTTGCGTTACAGTCCAGAATGTAATAAATACTGGAATTTATTTGGTATGTGCTGCATGTTAGCACCAAGAAAGTATTGCTTCTTTCATTCTGAGTTTTGTTGTACATTTGTACAGTTACTGGAAACCAACAGGACTTTTTCTATGAAGAAAAGCAGAAGTGTAAATAACATAAATGCTGGCTGAATTCCATTTAGCTGCATCTGTGTGAGGTTCCTAGTATTGTGCATGTTGGTCACTGTTATACTGTCATGGTTTATTAAAAGTAGCAGCCATGCCTTCTCTCCTCTGAAAGTATTGTTTCATTCATTCTGAGTTTTGTTGTACATTTGTACAGTTACTGGAAACCAACAGGACTTTTTCTATGAAGAAAAGCAGAAGTGTAAATAACATAAATGCTGGCTGAATTCCATTTAGCTGCATCTGTGTGAGGTTCCTGGTATTGTGCATGTTGGTCACTGTTATACTGTCATGGTTTATTAAAGGTAGCAGCCATGCCTTCTCTCCTCTGACAAGTCAAAATGTCTGCTGTGACAAAAGACCTTTGAGCCAGCTGACAGCTGCTGAGATGATTGGCAGCCTCTCCCTCTCCTAATTGTATTTACTTTGTACTACTGGATTTGTTTCATGTGGACAATCGGAAGACATTGTTTCATGGCACAAAACAAACATGGCCACTTGATGCTACTGTTGATGTTACTAGAAATCAGACTTATCCTTGGACATCAAGACTAACCAAGTTAGGTAAAAAGAAAAAAGAGTTAGTGGGCACTCAAACCAAAAACAGCCAAGGGACTATGTTGTTGGTGGCATGTCATTCAGGGTAAACACACTGACTTGCGGTGACATTCAAACTACAATTCAAGAAGTCCAGTTTGAGTGACAGATCCATGAATTTAAAAGTTTATAAGACGGCAAAATGCTGCACTGTGGTATATAATACTTGCAGACAGGATGATCATGGTGGTGATCATTTTACCTTTATCCACAGCAATCACAAGGTAAACAGTAGAAATATGTTGTTGTAGTTACAAAGTCAAGTAAAAATGTGTTCTTGCATGTATTTGATTGGCCAGTGCAGCTTCCTGTCAGATGTCAAGTGCTACTGAGCAACATGGGAGCAGTTGTGCAGGCAGATGGTAGTCAGGTGATGAGGATACTGTGGGTGCTTACCCTGCAAACCACTGTACTCTGAACGTGTTAAAAATGACCTCCAACAGTGAAAAGTGCAGCGGAATGGTCATTTTTAAGTCGGAATTCCAAGATCCACCAAGCCTGATTTTACCAACAAACACACATTGATCATAGCGTTAATTCAGACGACTGCAGCAAGCACCGCGATGCCAGCGACCAGAGCATCAAGCAGAAGTTGAGAGAAGCTGAACTTTATGCAAATGAGCAGCGCTGCCGCCGAAGCAGCAGCCAATTGCAGACCGGGATTCGGATATGGAGGTCTGGGCTCTCCCAGAGCTGTACCAGCCGGTGAAATTCCTTGTGTTGCCGGGTTTGCAGGACTCTGTGGACCCAGGCGGCCCGACAGCTACGGGCCCTGTGTTTCCTCAGCAAATACGCCAATGCAATACAAAGGAGGCTTCCGAAAGTGCGATCCATGAGCTCCCGCTTATTTACCACCAATTACATTTCTCAGTGGTCCTTACGTACCAACAGGAGGGTAAAATCATAATTATAAAAGACTCACACTCATATGTGTTTATTAGCGTTATTTTAATTGTGTAATGAAAGTCATGAATAATACATAGTGAAGACACATATTTGTTCATCCTTGTAAAGTTCACCGCCGGTCAGCCTAGATGGACACATCTGCAGCTCCTGGGCCCCGCTGCCTTTGCCGCTGCAAGCGCCTGCTGGAGCTGGCAGTGTGAGCGATGTCAGAGCGACCAGAGCGCCCACAGGCAACTATGAAGCTTTTGGTGGGAATGCACAGTTAGGCTTTCCATGTAGGCACATGGAAGGGCAGGGGGGTGGGGGGGTGGGGTTGCTCTCTCTGCTTCAGGCTTTCTTCATTTGCACATGGAAGGGCAGAGAGGTGTGATCTCTCTGTTTTAAGGCTTTCCACATAAGAGCATGGAAGAGGCTTTCTGTGTAGGCCTGAGGAAAGGCAGAGAGGCTCCAGAACAGAGTCACACTATCAAATATAATACTGCAAATGGAAATAAAGTGTTTTCTGACTGAACCGACGTCACAGCAACATGGTGGCGCAAACAGTGAACCTTACTCAGTATCACCTTTCATCAATTATTAACTTATTTAGTGTTTTATGTAGTGTTTGTGTTTTTGAAACATGCTGTATGATGCTGTAATGATAATGGCAAAAATGAATGCACACAAGTTTTACAATTTTATGCTGTTGGCTGTGGCTCACACTATTTTGCTTGGCACTTGTACACACAATTTTTTGGTGTTGTACGTTATTCTAATGAGCAAAGACAAGAAAGACAGTTATTTTATATAGCTTTTCTCTTCGCTGATAATGCTGTGGCAATTGATTTAGGTTCTCTGTAGATACTTACGAAGCTGTAAATGTTTGCTAGTGGTGTCCAGATTTTGCCAAGCAGATGCACCGGGACCATTTTAGATCAGAAACTGAGAATACGGAGTCAGAATTATTTACTTTGGACTTTGGCATCAGTGGGCAGGCAATGACTAGTTCTGAAATTAACACAATAGAGAGATACCCCTTTTCCGCCAAAATATCTCTGGTTCTTTAACCAGATCTGTTCAAGACTCTCGGGCCCTTAATGCCATCTAGCGAACCAGCCCACCAATTTTGAGCAGAACTATTGTAATCAAGGATGCATCATCAACCGAGGGCATTGCACAATGCACAACAGAAGTAATACATTCTAGCAAAATGGCAAATTGATTACCTACAAGCATTCGTTCCGTTATTGCAGATATAAGCTTTTAATGATAAGAGGACATGGACTACTGCTACATGCAAGACTCTATCCTCTCTTTGGTTTGCACAGGGCACGGAAAACCTGCTGTTTTTGTGTTTCAGCTGGGAATCAACTATCTGAACCTATTTATTTTTTGGTCAAAATTCTCTGAACAGTTCAAGATTATGTGCACGAACCAGAACTTAGCTCGTTCCATGTTGGTGGAAAGGGGGTATGTGGGGGAAAGAATCTGGAGAACCAAAGAAGGAGATGGAGAAACGCTATTGTTCCAGCACAAACAAAGCAATTAGCAGCATCCTGTTTGTGACAGAAAGAAAGAAAGAGGCTGGTCTTAGTTTGGAAAACTACTTGAACGAAGTATGGTATTTGGAGAAAGTATGGTCCCATTTGTTTATAGTAATGTGACAGTAATGATGCTGTAAAATACATGCTAAATATTAATAGCTGAACACAGCAGAGGACAAGGCCATCATTAGGACAGCATGTCTCCTCAAACTGCCATTAACATAACTGTTTTCCCAAAGCGTCAGCAGTTACTTTGTTAGAGCAGCAGACTTTCTTTCTCATTTAAGAATGAGGCTCTTCAACATGTCTTGGCAATAAAGACATCATTGACATTGTCTCTCAGAGAGGCCATAAAACATACATTGACAGTTATTGTTCACTCTCAAAGGAGACATTATCTTGTTGCTCACCAGGCCTCAGAGACAACAAACAAGCATCTGGCTGCGGACAGTTTACAGCATTGTGCCACGCCTCAGCATTTCTTAAGATATGCTGAGTGAAAGCCTTCTGTAGGGGGTGGACGTGTAGTGAAAGTGGTCACTGTCTTTTCTCTCAGAGTCTGACTCACTTCCTTGCACTGCTCGTAGCATCTGCACACATCATGGGGGGTTCAAGTGTCCTGTGAGGAGTCAGAGATAAAACATTTGTGGTGGGATTCAAACCCAGGAGTCGATTCCTGTAACTCAGATGTGTGACTTGTGGTCAGGGAGTTTTGTAAATGGGTCATAGATTGGAGAAAAAACACACACATACACACTCACACACATATGCAGACACACAGATTCTTGTACTTCTATCTTTGTGAGGACCGTCATTGACATAATGCATTCACTAGCCCTAACATGACCTAATCGTAACCTGAGCCTTAAAACCAAGTCTTGACCCTCAAACAGGCCTTAAAATCACTTTCCAAAAATGTCCCCACTCTGTTGGCTAAAAAGTGTTTCGGTCCCCTCTATGTATCAAGTATAAGTACACATTTACACACATGTATACAATGACAGTGTGGGAATGGACCTCTTTTGGGAGCACCGACAGGCACAACATGGAGTTAACTGGGGGTCAAACAGAGACAAGCATGTAATCTCACGTTAAGGCCTTTGCTCAGTCCATGTCACCCTGACCCCCTGTCTTCGTCGCTCATCTGTTTCTGTCTTTCATCCCTCACTCGCACTCCTCTGTCTGCTCCTGTCTTTTTGTTGTCTTTGCTCAAGTCCTCACAATTTTTGTCTTGTTTTGAGCTAGCCTGCTAGCACAGCTGTGGGGATGGCTCTGTTGGTTGGACCATGACTTTGCTACAGACTTAAATATCTTGACAACTATTGGACGGATTGGCACAAAATTTTGTACAGACATTCATGGCTCCCAAAAGATGTATCTTGATGAGTTTGGTGCACACTTTCCTCTCTCGGTTTCCTCCTGGGCTCACAGTTCTCCAATATTTCTCCCAATTTATCACACATTTTCGCACCTTTTTGTTATCACAGCCTGTTTCTGGCACTGTACAGTGTCTATAAGCCTTACTAGTCTAATAGGGTACGGTTTCCAACCTATTGTTGTCTCTCCCTCTCTGTGTCCTTCTCTGACCCTCCAGGACTGGAGAGGGGCGTCCATCAGGCCCACATGAGTTGGGCATCGCTGCCATTGGACACCTTCTCTGTGCTGACCATGTTATGCGTGCATAAAGGCGGATTTATACTTGTGTGGTGGCGTGTCTGCTGCAGTTACACCTCCAAAACACTAGTCGGTGGTGGGGTTTCTATAAGGTGCTGTAAAGTTTAAATGATTCAAAACACAATTTAAACATGGCTTAATAGAGACAATTTCAATTACAAGTACACAAATCAGCTTCATTATAACTAACAAGAGTCACAGACAAAGCCCTTGTCTTTTGCTGGACACATTTTCCCCACAAATACAACATGCTAACGTTATTAGTGTAAGCGACGTGGGTGTGTGTGCATGAATGAATGAGTCCAACAACGTACTGGGTTCTGTTCATAACGTTTAGTGCAGTCTCTGAACACAGGTCACAAAAACAGCCATACGATTATCCTCCGTTTTTCCTTCCTCCTTCTCCCTAAATCTGACCTCCACATTACCCGCTGTTTCAACAGCGCCGCCAAGTGGCTAACACTAACACATGCCATAAAAATTCAGGCAATACTTCAATAATGCTCCAGTGAACAATAATACAATGAGAACAGTAACTTTTACCCATAAAATATAAATTCAGTCTTACATTAGCACAAGCCTATGACATTTTGCATTGTATAAATTAGCCTAGCGGCTAGCAGAGATTTCCTCTACTCATATGAAGCCAGCGAAAACAGTAACATTTAACAAAGGTAAGGTTACAAAATTTGGCTCCATTACAACTCACAAGGTTCACTGACAAAACAACTGTCTCTATATAAACACTATATACTAAACACGTTTTCCAAATAAATACAAATTGCTAACATTATTAGCACAAGCCTATGGCATTTTACACTGTGTAAATTAGCAAATTAGCCAGCTAGTGGAGATTTCCTCTGCTCATATGAAGCCAGGATAAATCACACACAAGACTTAAAATGCTATTTTTGTGGAGGCTTTATTGTCTTCACAATTTATTTTTTCTAATCTGTGAAATTAAAGTAAATAAAATCTTTATTTCCACTGAGGGAAATGGTTTCAGCTTACAGAAAGAGACAGGAGGTCTGTGCCACCGTGACGTGCAGTTGCATTTCTGGGGAGGTGCACGTCAGAGCCCACACCATAAGTACAGCATTGATTCGACGCAGAAGTATACACCCTGCTTAAATCTGATGGGATGCTGTATTAAGGGATTGAGGGGTGCTTTGAGGGTTGGGGGGGACTCGGCTTGCCCTCCACCATGCTGGGGTACTCAGCTGTCTTCCAGAGGCCCTGAGTTTCATGCTCCACCTCGCTTTGGCATGTAGGAACAAGTGGTGTGTGGGCCAGGGAGGACAGCTGGCTGTGGGTTCCTGGTATGGGCCAAGCCTACAGCCTGGCTTCCCCTCCTCCCCTGGTACTCTGCTTGAGTACTTGGGACTCTGCTTGAGTACCAGGGTCATGTACCAAAGACCAAACCAAATTATAGCTGCTGCGCAGCAATGGCGGGGCAAAATTAGGCAATTCTGAGCAACACACACACTAAAACAAAGCATATCACAACGTAGAAGTTACATCATATAATTATGGCATGCCCTTCAAATTGTGGATGAGTGGCTGAAGTGATCAGACTCATAATATACAAAGGAAAGAAAAAACTCAAGAACAAGAAAGTAAGAATAACATTAACTGCTAGCAATTATGAACAAACTGGCCTGATCTAGCTTAAAGCTAAACATTATCCATGGTGACAAAGACAATTTTTAAAATGTAAAAGTAGCTATTGGATAGACTCTGCATATTGACTGATAGCTAAGCCAAATAAACAGGGAAAAGAGACAAGGGATGATAGCAGTCTCTAATCCACATAGCATGATGCCTGAACATAGGACTTTCACATTAGAATGTCCATTCTGCCTTAGCTGAGGCTTGAACTCATAATCTTCAACACCAAGAACCATCCTCTATCTCACTGAGCTAATTGGCAAACAGAAATGTCATATGTAGCTTCACAAACTGACTAAGCCAGTTACCTGTGTGCAAGACAGCAGCTGTTAGTGTGTAAAGACAGATTTCAAAGGGCTGTCAAAAATTCAGTTATTAAGACAAAAATCCGAAAATACACAAATTGCATCTAGACAGCATGGAGATGTTGGTAATTTGTTTTTAACAATGATTGATTTGCTCCATAAGTGAAAAACTGATGTTTAAAAATGGCATTTTTGCATCGACTCCAATTGTTCGCATGAGAGCGAAATTCAAAATGCTGTAAAAAAAAATTCAGTTTTTGAGATAAAATTCTGAAATTTTCCAACCATCAGCTACCATGACTCTAGAATTTTATCATTTTTTTTTAATGAACATTGAAAATGTATTTAGCAAGAACCGTTTACAGTCAAACATTTTGATGCACTGTAGGCTCAATTTTTGATAAATCAAAAATCTGTGTGGATTGTTTGTGTAGGACAGTCTGAAGATGTAGCAAGTTTGGTGTCAATTGAGCAAAAATTGTGGGAGGAGATAGGTTTAAGAAGTTTTACTGTTTTTGAAAAAAAACAGAGTGATGGACTTCATAATTTGCAGTAGGTTTAAATGTACAAAAGTTTCTTCAGTATTGGGGCTACATTTTGGTGAAAGTTGCAAATCTGTAGCACATATGGTTGATTTGTTGTGAATTTTCAAAATTTTGAACTTTAGAGGCTTGCTGTAGCGCCACCATGAGGACTATTGGCCTGTTTTTGCAGCTGAGGCAATGTGGCATGGGACTGGACCTTTGTGCAAAGTTTGGCGATTTTTCGTGCATGGGAAGTATGATTTCCTCAGAAGAAGAAGAAGAAGAAGAAGAAGAAGAACATGCAGCAAAACAATAGGGTCCGGGCAGCCTAATTAAATTATTGTTATTTTCATCCTTTAAAAGTCAACAGAATGCAGAAAACGGAGTGTCTGTAACTCACATTTTTGAGATCTCAAAGTTAGCCTAGCTTTCCCATGAGGGTTACATTTTGTTTAGGCTGAAACATCTCGACATTTAGTGGACAGATTGCTGTATTTGGTGCACACTATCATGGTCCCCAGAGAATGAACCAGCTACCTTTCCAGTTAGCACCACCATCAGGTCAAAATTTGAATTCATCTAGTACTTTGGTTTCTGACCCAATACATGCAAAACATTGTCACCGGCCTCAGCTGTACTTTGTGCTTAGCGCTGATTAGTTGATATTGGCACCCTAACACGCTAAAGATGGCAAACATTAGTTATATCTGCTTAACATGAGCATGTTAGCATTACTGTGTCAGCATTTAGCTCTGGTATCTATCTATCTGTTGCTGTCTCTGAGCTGTCAGTTGTAAGAAATTGCAGTGTCACTAAATTCTCGTAGAACCCCATGAACCTGGAATGACTCAATCTGACAACTAACACAACCCTGAGGTTTATGTGTGAGCATGTGCATAAAAATACTTTAGGTCAGAGACATTAGGAGCTCCTTTGAGAACAATGTGGTGCAGATTAGACTAAGTTTGAATCACGTGTGGGGAGATTCACCACAAAAATATTTCAGCATTCTCCAGAGAGATTTGGGATGAGTGTTCAGTTAGGGTAATGTGGAAACACACACGTACACAAAAGAATACACACACATATGCTGTATATGCATTTACATAAGCTTGGGCCAGATTGTAGATAATGATAGATGAGCTTTGGGAGCTTTGTTACATACTAAATCACATTCCCTAACTTGCCTCGATCTAGTCCCGTGTCTGACCTTATGAAACCTTGCAGAAAGCTGCACTCTCCTCTGTTACCCTCTGATTCCCGCAGAGAAAGACAAACTGATACCAGCACTGAATCATGCGCTTCACGATCTATAACCCCTACTTTACTGTATTCGGTCAAATTACAGCTTTCAACCTGAATACGCACAAATTCCAGTAAATTCCTCAGAGCCAACATCACATCTTTACGAGTACAATGGATGGGCCAAATGTCTGGAGTAGGTATTCAGCTTGTTGTCAGCGAGGCAGATGCATAGTCCCCAAGTGTTGAGCTCACAGTTGGCTCCCTGCAGGATGACACAACAGATACACAAACGCTCCACGGACACACGCTGGATGTCCAGTAAATCAGGCAGCAGCCTCTGGATCACAGCCAGAGGGACTGAGCTGTACTCTGACTCCCAGTGATCACCCAGTGGCTCTGCGCTGCTGGAGAATGCATGTATGTGTTTTTGTTTGTGTGTGCATGTGGGAGCAATATGGGTTTGAGTGCTGGGGTTGCGTGAGCAGGTGATCCACGGGGGTTTAAGCAACTTTGGCTGGATGACAGAATTCCCTTTGGCAACCTTGAAGAGAAAACAAGGCAGAGGAGAAAGAGGGAGAGAGACGCTTGCCTAACTCCATTTTGTACATTTGAAGGATCACAGAGGCCTGCATCGCAGTCGTCTTACCCCATTTCCTCCTCACCTGTCACTGCTCTCCCTTCATCCGCTGTCCCCCTTTCTTTCTAATCTCTCCAGGCCTTCATCTGCTCTAAAGAAACTAGACACCAATAGAAAACTTCACTCTGGATTTGTTTAACCTGCCTGACTGCATCAGTGGAGATGATGACTGTGGTGAGTGTGTGTTTCTATATGTGTGTGTGTGCATTCAAAGAGGTCAAGATGTCATTAGGTTTTTCCTTTTGATGTTTCTGTCTTAACCATGATGTTTGGTACAATGATCTCTGTGTCAGTAGAAAAAATGAAATAACCACCAATAAAACTTTTTTGCATCTGTAAAAATCATGTCTAGTAAAAAGATCAGAGCAACATAATCCCTGTGCTCCTTTTCTGACCTGTCCACTCCTCCATATGGGACATTAGGGGACTGACGGGAGGGGGAGATGTCTTTTCCATACAGGGAGTCACGGATGAGGTGAAACGTAATGCAGCTTTTACGTTGTTCAAATTGAAAATAAGAGGATTTAGGTTAGTGAATAAGGCTGAATCCTTGCGCACAAACTCAGACGCAATATTTGTAAAGAAGTTAAATGAGGCTTCGCAAGACATGTTGAAGGAAATGTGGATCTGAGAGAACCAGAGCACAGAAGAGTAGGTGGACACAGAGGCCGATTATATGAAGATGACATAATCACCTGTTAACCCCCGCGTGCGGCTGACATCTGTGAAATTTATTAACTTTCTATCCTTCGCTCTCCTCTCCCTGTTTTTCCATCCAGCTCACCACCCGTGCACAGACACTATGTCACACAGGGATAGTGTTGTTACGTGTGAGGCAGGCAATTAGTTTTTATATTCATGCAGTAGTTACATTTCAGAAACGAGGCTCCTTGAACGGCAAATCGTTCCAAGTCAATCCAATGGTTAAAACCACAAATATGAACCTCATGGTGGCACTAAAGGGAAAAGTCAGGGGATCACCAAAATAATTAGGATACATCATCTGGGAACCATGAATGTCTGTGCAAAACTCTGTGCCAATTCAGCAGATGTTCAGATATTTTACTGCATAAGGGAAACATTTGGTCTGCTGATGGTGCTGGACAAAAAGTCAGGGATCAACAAAGTCAATGGGATTCATCCTCTGGGACAAAGAATGAAAGGGTAACACAAATAGGCCAATTTGTGAGTGCTGATATATCAGCCATCACTAATATTAGCTATCATAGCAAAGTTCATTTATTCATTAATTTTCTGTCACTGCTTATAGCTGGAGCCTATCCCAGCTGACACTGGGTGAGAGGCAGGGTTCACCCTGGACAGGTCACCAGACTATCACAGGGCTGACACATAGAGACAGACAACCATTCACACTCACATTCACACCTACGGACAATTTAGAGTCACCAATTAACCTGCATGTCTTTGGACTGTGGGAGGAAGCTGGAGCACCTGGAGGAAACCCACGCTGACACAGGGAGAACCGAGAACATGCAAACTCCACACAGAGGGGCTCCCCCACCCTGGGTTCAAACCAGGAACCCTTTTGCTGTGAGGTGACAATGCTAACCACTGCACCACCGTGCTGCAATAACACTTCCGTCAGGACATGCATGAAAAGGAAACATTAACGTCAATACGTTATTTTGCGCTAAAAATGTCTGTAATTGCATGGAGTGGAAACATTTTTGGTGAAAAGAAACCACTATGCAAGAGCTAATCAATCAACCAGCACTAATGCTGTATATCATAGCAGTTACCTGCAGTAAATCAGCCACGCATTCACACAGCAACAAACCATTGATGTGTTTATGCATATTCATGTTAATGTCTTTGCTATGTTCTATTTGTCACATAGCTGTAGTATAAGTATAAAAACAAAATCAGGGAGTGCAGCAAAATGCCGCCTACCTACTTTTGTTTATACAGAATGTGCCTTTTTCGGGCAATGGGGGGCGTGAGCAAGTAACAAAACGTGTAGCTCAGCGTGTGACGTAAACAGTGACGTGGGAGGGAAGCCACGGCTGGTCAGTCCTTCGGCTATTCTCTCGTAAGTCGGCCCATTCTTCACCGTCCCCGTCATCTGACGGTTAATGGCCTCTTCGTTTGCGAGGACAAGGAGGGCACGCAATTCCTTGTCTCCCCAGTTGCTCATCTTTACAGTGTCTGTCAGGTTTGTGTTTCCCTCTTGCTACTAGCTGCTCGCTAATTCCTGCTATCAGCTGTTTCCTGTTTATCCACCGCCAGTGGCTCGCATATGTGGCATCATCAACAGCTCCTCCCACAAGTCATCAACAGCCCCTCCCGTGGTGGAAGGGTGCCTCGTTCTGTTTAAACTAAAAGGGTTCCACCAATATGTCTACCCTACGAGGCGGAAAATTGGGCACCTCAGATCAACTCGCCAATCCGGCTGTGTGTGTCTAAACGCTTGCAGCTTGCCGGCAAAACAGCCCAACATTCGCCGAAAATCTGGCAGTGTAAAAGGAGTTACTGTCTCTATTTATCATGAAACCGCTGCTGCGTGAGTGAGCTCAGCGAGTCACACACACAGTGACAGGGCTAACTGTTAGCATTACATGGCTAACATTAGCCAACGGTTATTAATGGGTTTAATGACAGACTTGAGCTGTTTCGGTGTTGGTGTGGGATAGTTGGGACTGTTTAATGGCTCAGTGTTGGATGTTAGCTGCTGCTGCTGTGTTAGCTTGTGCTAACCGAGCAGAGGGAGACCAGCTCAGAGAGACACCCTGTCGAACAGCAACAGTGGCTTATTGTTGTCGGAAAGCTGAACACTCATCATAATAGGTTCCAAATCTGTGACAGCATCACAAGAATTTTTGCAGTTTTCACTTGCCTGCTTAATTTCATTGCAAATAAATGCCTCAAAAAGTTTTTTAGAAAAGCTACCGTGAAATCAGGCAATTTAGGCCTCAACAATGCAAAAAAAGGCTGCAAAATAAAAACAGATTTATTGCATATTTGCATGGTATAATATATAGCTGTACTTGCTTATGATAAAAAATATATTAGGATATTAGTTTTCAAAGTTTGAATTTTTTCTGGGAGGCACCTCAAGACCCCACGACAGATTTAGTCCACCTCATTGTTAACTTTACGGCTACAGCCTTACAATAGTTGTTAAGATACTTCACTCTGGAAAGATGTGGTTTAACCGACAGATATGTGGACCAGCACTTATATAGCACCTTTCTAGTCTTCTGATCACTCAAAGAGTCACATTCACCCATTCACACACACATTCACTTGTGACCGAGGCTACCATATAAGCTACCAGCTGCTACTCAGTTTTTAACACACTCACACACCAATCAAACAGCCATCAGGAGCAATTTGGGGTTCAGTATGTTGCTTGAGGATACTTTGACATGCAGACTAGAGGAGCCAGGTATTGATATCCATAGAGCCACAGCTAAACCCTGACAAACACTTCAAACTGAATATTCCTCATTGCTCTCACTTACTATTATTACACCTACCGTTTGTTCTGCACACAAATATGAACCTTTCAAATCAGAACACATGAAATAGGTTAATCCAGTCTTCCTGTCTGTCACAATTAACATGAGGTTGATGTCTGACTCCTTTTTACTCTCACTGGATTTTCATTCATATCAAATTGCTCCAAAATATCTCTCTAGCTGGAACAAAGACGTAGTGTTCTCATGCCGGATCATCATCATAAAAACATGGCATTAATCCTGTAAGTATTAATCCTCCTGCTGCCTACACATGTTCCTTCTGACTGACACCCCACCGTGTCCTTATTTTAACCACTGAAACACATATAATACTGCAGATAGACCAAAAACTGGGTTAATACTTTACAAAATCAGTCGACACTTGTCATTTATTTAAAAGCTGCTCCATTTTCCCAACGTGTCTGTTTATGTTGAGTTAAGGAAATTATTCCTTCTGTGAAATCTGAGGTGACACAGCAGGGCAGGGGTGCAGGTGGTGGAGGAAGCTGTTGCTGTTCTTTATCATTCTGTTTCAGTTGTTCATGTCAGGATGGAAAACATTTCAATCAGGAGGTGGAATGTGGGGCACAAAGTGTTTCTCTTTCTCTTTCTTTCTTGCACACTAGATTCATTTTTTTTGTCCACTCTGTGTCCTGCAGGTGGGTCATATTATGTCTACACACCTCATGTGTAAAACAGACACTGACATACTGTAAACAGCTGACTGCTGGGAGTCTCTGCTCCCATTTCCCTTAAGGAAGTGCAGAGTCCTGCCCACACTGCTCTCCTCCGGCTCTCCTCTGGCTCTCCTCTGGCCAGCCTGTGTGCTTCCCCGGGCCCAGCTGCCTCTCTGCTCCCTGGACCGTGCTGCAGAGAAAAGGCCCTCAGAGCTCCAGGCCTATGGACGGCTCTCCTGGAGGTGCCACCCTCACCACAACCCAGCTCCATCTCTCTCTAACACACACTCACTCGCAACGTTCAGGCCAAACCGGAGCCACCTACAGTAGCACTCTTGTTATGCCGCGATGCTTTTTATATCATGTGTGCCAGTGGACCATTTCACTCAGGGCTCTCTGACTACAACCACTACATGGCATGAGGAGAAGTCTGTTAGTCCACCGTGTTTTGGAATCGCCAGCTGAGAGCCACTCTAACCACTTACACACATGCTGACTCTCCGCTACTGTGCTGAGTTAAATATAAACTAAAATGAATATTTCCCACTTTCTAATTCTGCATTCCTGCTTGTGACAAACGTTTTGCAGACCTGTGTGATATTCACCCATGTCCCTGTTCAGTCATTTGGTGCATATGGCATGTGGACACATATGTTATCAATCTGTCAGGCGTCTTCTCAGAAAGGAAAGGTTTTCCACAGCAATTATACTGGAATCTCTAACAAAGTCCAGTTGAGCAGAACGGGGTTAACTCGCCGCTGACACTTACCAGCTGTCAAATGACACTTTATTTACATTTGAGTGTATCAAAAATGTTTAATTGGCTGTATTACTCAGTTATGTTGCATGTTCACTTGATGAAAACCCTTTTATTATGGCAACCTTAGATGGGAATTTTTATTTCCCTTAGTGTTTTTATTTCTCTTTAGGCATAGAAAATATATTGTAATGTATATTTAAACATGCGTTTTTCAAGATTCTTTTCACATGTGCAGGTTTGAGGTTTTAACTAAACGGTAAATGGACTTGCACTTGGATAACATCTTATTAGTCTTCCGACCACTCAAAGCTCTTTTTACACTACATCACATTCACCCATTCACACACACTGGCTCAGCTTTAACAAATTAAGTTAACAGTTTGCATGCATCTTTTTAAGTGGTGCCAACTCTGGCATTATTGAGTAAATCCAATGAGTCTTTTACAACTGACAAACCAACTTAGTTTAGTGCAGCCGACATGATTTGCTTTAACATCGAAAAGCTTAATTGAGTTGAACTAACATAGTATTGATCCAAAAGTTGTGGCAATATTTAATGATCAAATTACTTTATTAAAGATATTCTAACTTATTATTCTAAATCAGTCCTACTCAGAAATTTCAAAATTGTTTTTGGCTTCCACCAACATCTTAAAATAATTGTCAACTCACTTAAAAACTTTAATGTGACAAATGTATTTCTTTAATGCTAAAAAAACGTCTTCATTTCAAGCATGAATCATTTTGCAGAGTGCACATTCATAAGCTGATGGTAAGGTGCCACCTGCTACACAGTTTTTAACTTACTTACAAATTGGTCAGTATCTTTCTCAAGGATATTACAACATGCTGACAGGAGGAGCCAGGGCTCGAAGCAGTGATCCTCTGATTAGTGGATGACCCGCTCTATCGTTGAGCCTCAGCTGCCCTGGAAACATTCATTACCTCCGCCAAGGAGGTTATGTTTTCACCGGCGTTGGTCTGTTTGTCTGCAAAATAACTCAAAAAGTTCTGAACGGATTTTGATGAAATTTTCATAAAGGGTTGATAATGGGACAAGGAACAGATGATAAAATTTTGGTGGGGATTGGTTGAAGCGAAGTGGATAAAATAATAAAATGGCGGGAAATCCGAGCTGCTTGGCGGAGGTCTGCACTCTCTGAGTGTTCCAGTTTAAATATATATTTAACAAACCACTGGATAAAATGATTAATTTCTGAAAACTATAAACTAAAATATATCTTTGATGCTGGTACTCTAGTTCACAAATTAACACTCATATACAAATATAACATATTCTAATACTGTTCAAGCATCAGCCTCCTCAGCTCACAGCCCAGTTGCCAGAAGATAATGGTGTCACTGAACATTTCTGTGAACCATAAATATGTTAAATTTGCACATTTCATATTATCATATCAACATTTCTAAATTGACTCCATATATGAGCTGACTTTGTCATCAGGAGGAGGAGAATATGGTGGATGGCGTTGAATGAAGGAGGGAAGCCTTCCAAGCTGCAGACCACCGCTGGAGACCAACAAACAATAAAACTGGTTGAGATTCAGTGAGTT
Source organism: Epinephelus fuscoguttatus (assembly GCF_011397635.1). Taxonomy (NCBI): domain Eukaryota; kingdom Metazoa; phylum Chordata; class Actinopteri; order Perciformes; family Serranidae; genus Epinephelus; species Epinephelus fuscoguttatus. The sequence continues at coordinate 41,828,165 of NC_064761.1, forward strand.
GTTGCTGTGTTTCCAGTGGCTTATTAGGCACCAAATGTGGGTGTTTTTTAGCATCACATTACTGTTTTTCCAGCTGGAGTAGTGGCACAAAAGGTGGTTGTTTGTAACCAACACATCATTGATTTTCCAGCATGATTATGCCCTCAGAATTGGGTACTTTAAGCCAAAACATGGAATTTTCCTAACCATAACCAAGTGGTTTTTATGCCTAAGCCTAACCACCCGTTAACCACAGCGTTGCTTTAATATATCCACTACATATTAGCATGCAAATGTAACATATTTGTGGTTTGCAGAAACATACAGTGGCAACATTTTTCCTGGCAATTGGGTTATTGCTAGCATCTGCTAGCAGGTATTCATCATCATCACTGCCACAAGCATCATCAGTCAGTAATTGTATGATGTAAGGCAATGCATGATGATGATTATTCCTGGTTCTCTCCACACATAAAATTAGTACTTGGGAATTTTAACTTAGCAGCTGTATTTTTCTTTATGCAGGCCTTACAACAAACCAATTTTCAAGTGATTTCCCTGTCACAGACAATGTTGTCACATGCTCCCATGATCTTATGTGTTTGGTGTGAGGTGGTCGTCTTGACATTCCAGTATGATCAAACATGTTCAGTATCATTGTAAGTTTTTAGTCTTGGCTCATGCAAATAGTGAAGCTCAATGATGGGCACTCACTCCAGCAGCAAACAGGCAGTAAACAGGGAGGGCACTTTGGGGAAGTGCAAGTGAACAATTCTCAGTTCTCTCGTACGTAGAGTTAACAAGAGGCTGTGTTTTAATTCAGTGTGTATCTGATCCACCAGCTAACACGTAGAGGCTGGTAGCGAGTTGAGGCAACTCTGTGCACAAACACTGTTTATCTTTATCGACCAGATTGATGCTGAACGGACAAGAATACTGCTGACATGTGACACCTTTTATCTTGTGTTTCTAGAGTTAGATGTTTTTGCAGACACATAAGGAATTGTTGATATGTCACATTTCTTAAAATGGGCTTTGGAATAACATTTTCCACCAGCAGCAAGATGGGAAATAATCTCAAAAGGAATCTAATTGTAATCTTGCACGTGACTCTGCAAGATCTGCAAATGTGTGACTAAAAAATCACATTGTGTGTAGATGCGAAAGAGTGTGAGACTTCAGCGTGTCAAAAATCAACAAAAAGTCTTGTCACAGTCCTCTGGTGTCTGGTAGGCATTAGATGTTACTTGATGTTGCTGAATTTGACTTACCTACAGGGGTCTGTCTCCTGCTGTGGAAGTATTGGCATGAGCTGGTGAGCATTGCATTCCCTCCGTCCCTCCGTCGGCCATCTTGGTTTTTCAAAAGATTTGTGTTGCACCTATAAAGGCTGGCCAACAGGTGGCAGCGTATGGGATGACCACTTTGACGATTGATGTTCAACTACGGCATCAAAAGCCATGCATATTCAAGGAAATGGCCTTTTGATCGCTGTCCTTTGTAGTGACCACTATGCGTGAAAGCTTCATATTTGCAGAAGCATTAGCGTGTGGTGGAAGCTGTGTCTCCAGTATATAAACTGAGGAAAAACAGCCTTGTTTTTAACGTGACCACGGTGCATTCTGTAGATTATCCAAAGGGGTTTTGAAGAGCTTTTATAAGACCAAGGGTGGAGGAATTCCTCAGCCCACAGAGGACATAATCCATCCAACTTGTGTTAAAATGTCAACATTACCGACAGAGCGACAAGGTTTCCACATGCCAACAGGAACTCGCCTTTTTTATATATAAAAGTTTGGACACTAAGATGACGGAAACATCAGCTTCATGTAAATGAGAGTAAACAGTGAGTGGATGTTCTGTGCAGTATGTGATGCAGTACACACACACACACACACACACACACACACACACACACACACACCCATTGCACTGAGAGAGGTACGGTACTATGTAATGCCTTGGCCTCCCTGTGACGGCCCCGTGCCAGCTCTGCTCTGCTCCACTGCTGCCAAACAAGACCACAACATGGGCCTCTCTGCCTCGGCAGCAGGCCCTCTACTATTACAGCCACGCATGGCTGACCCCAGGCCTACCAGCTGTTCACAGGCACCGTAAATCTCAGTTTGGTGCTGTTTTTTACAACTGACCTCAGACCAGCTGTACTGTCACTGTCAATAAAAGACTGCACTTTACAGGACACTGAGGGGAAACACACATGCCACTATAATGATAACATCAGTCCAATGATTGCACTAAGTGACTGCCTTTTTACTCATTCAGCTCATACAGTAAGTACCAGTTGTTCACTGCTTCGACAGCTCTTGTCTGAGTCTTTCTTTCTTCCTTTTTTAACTTCTTCCTTTCTTTTATTCCTCGTCATGTCATGCTCGCATGAAAACTACTCAGAAAAGTTTTAAATGTATGTGTTAAAGGGAAATTTCAGTTTATTTCAACCTGTCTCCTATCGTCCTAAATTTGTTTCAAGTGACTAGTGACATAGAAATAATAGTTAGCATGTTAGCCGTTAGCCTAGATACAGCCGGGGCGCGTAGTAGTGTCAGACCTGTTAAAACGTAAGTGAAGGGGCAACCTTCAAGTGCAAAGTTAGTCCACTAAACAAGCTTTTTTACCACAAAGACCGCCTCATATCGTTAGGATAAATGTCAGAGAACATATAGAAAACGACATGTAAATGTGCTGTCTTACCTTACCGGTGTGCTGCCATGTTTGTTTATCATCTAGCTCTGCTTTCCAAAGCGTGCCTGAAATCTCGCGAGAACAAGCAGCAACAGCTGGAAGGCAGAACCGGACAGTAGCCTGAAAAGTTCATTCATTTATTTTATGAAAGATTTATAGAATAATGGCTGACTTTTTGCCAGACTTCGACTTTGTGGAGGAGGAATTTGATTTTGCAGAGTTTGATGGCCGCCCTTATTTATTTGAGCCAGAATACACTGACGAAGAGCTTGGTGAAATTGAAGAACAGACGAGGAGAGAGGGAGAGAGGCATAACAGGTAGAGGACGAGAGAGGAGGAATAGCTGCTGCAAGGCTGCGTAGCTCTGGAGATTGGTGGTGTACCTGTGGATGCTGTGCCCCAGTGCCCACAGAAGAGGAATGCCTCTGTTGCAAGGAATGGGACCGGTTGCAGCCTTATTTTCAAGGTCTGGATGTGACCGAGGACGAGACACCTCCACCTGGAGTAGTATCCAGCTGGGCTTTATCTAGAGCTCGCGAGACATATTTCGGCCGCGCTTTGGAAAGCAGAGCTAAATGGTAAACAAACATGGCAGCACACCGGTAAGGTAAGACAACACGTTTACATGTCGTTTTCTATATGTTCTCTGACATTTATCCTAACGATATGAGGCGGTCTTTGTGGAAAAAAAGCTTGTTTAGTGGACCAACTTTGCACTTGAAGGTTGCCCGTTCACTTACGTTTTAACAGGTCTGACGCCCCGGTTGTATCTAGGCAAACGGCTAACATGCTAACTATTATTTCTATGTTGCTAGTCACTTGAAACAAATTTAGGACGATAGGAGACAGGTTGAAATAAACCGAAATTTCCCTTTAAATACCTAATATTGTTACGTGTACATGCGGTTTAAATGGTGTGCTGCTGTGCACGATTACAGCACAGCTTTTGAATTTAATCACTGTGTTATCAAAAAGAGGGTGACACACACTTGAGAAGTGTCATTCAGGCTTTTCTCTCCCTGGTTGAAACACGTTGTGGTGGAGAAAATGACACTTCTTGTTTCAGTCAGAATGGCAAACCATGATGGCACACACTCACACTTACATGCACGCAGTGACGCCAGCCCCTCTGGTCTGGTGTCTGCCCAAGTGTGAAATCACACACACTTCTGAGCCCATGTCTAAGTGTGTGTCGTATTTGTGTATTTCATGTGGTATTTTCGACAAGAGGAACTAAGGTCACGGTGAGGCCGCTGCAAAAGTGTTACTTCTGCAGCTTCTATATTCACTGGCACTATATTAAGCAGTGGTGGAGGAATGTAGTACTCAGATCCTTCACTTCCAGTGTGTAAAAGTAGCAACAGCACAAAACACACTGTAAATCCTCTCTTACAGGTTTTATCTCTGCAGCACTATTGCAACAACCCAATCACCAGAGAAAATATTGGCGTTGTACATTTCTGCATGCATGTTGAATTTGTACATTATTGTGTTGCAGATACGGTGGAACTTTTTGTTTTAACAACACTGTGGTTAATGTGGTTAGGCTTAGGCACAAAAACCCCTTAGTCATGGTTAAGAAAAGATCATGTTTTGGCTTAAAATACCTGGTTTTGATGCCACTATCCTGGCAGAAAACACAGCAATGTCTCTGTAAAAAATAACCACTTTTCGTGCCACGATACCAGCAGGAGATGTTGTGATGTCTCGGTAAAAATAACTGCTTTTTTTGCAGGAAATCAGGGATGTCTTCGTAAAAAATAATCACTTTGCAAGCCACCATCCTAGCAGGAAAAGCAACAATGTCTGAGTAAAAAAAAAACACCTCTTTTTTATGCCACTATAGCAGCAGATGCAGCAGCGTCTCGGTAAAAACAATCACTCTTCATAGCACTATCCCTGCTGGAATACTGACAACCAGTTTTGTTGCTGGTTGGTGTTGACAAGTGGTTTGCAGCTTGGCAGACATCTCGCCTTGGTGACACGCCATCCACCATCCCCTCCGTCTAATGACAAAGTCAATGTTGCTGTATGTCTGAAACAAGCAAATGGAACTTATTCATGGTTTGCAGCATCATCCCATACCAATGTTTTCTTCTGTCGACTGTATTATCAGCAGAATGTACTTGTTATACATAAGTCCCTAAAACTTGTAATAAAGTACCTGGGTAAATGTACTTGTAGTTGTGTGCAGTTTTTATATTGTCTTGTGAATGGGGAAAGAAAAGGGATCATTTCCAGCTGCTAATATTCAAAAGAATCCATCAGGCAGTACAAAACTAACATCATCTAAACATGCATTTGCAGGATCAACAGGGAAGACAAACCAAAAGTTGTGTTCATAATGAGCTTTTTATTTAAAAGCACATGTATTAGAGCTAAGTACATTTAGCAGAAAAAACAGCATTGCAACTATGTCTTTGTACAAAAAAATGAGACAATACAAAAATACTAATATTGAATTTTCATACAATTGTGGGTGTATTTTTTGTTGAATGCATATTACAAACGTAACTATAACAATCTACAATAGTTTAGTTATCTAGATACAAAAATCTGTCAATCGATGCTTTTTAAGCAGCATTTTGTAGAGAACACAGGTCTGTAATCATAGTGGATATATCTAAACATGTCAAGAAACAATATCTTACAGAGTTAATTTTAGTGATCTATACATTATTTATATATTTATAAAAAGAGTGAAAACGGCTTGGTGAAATGATAGGACGGACTATACGATGAGAAAGATGTGCAACATGGCGGAGTGTGTTGTTGGAGGAGGATATCTGAGTCGGCTGTAAAATAAAAAGGGCTTCTGTGTCTGTACTGTACAACTGTTAGTGATTATACAGGGACAGGCTATAAACATACAAGGTTAAAAGATGCTTCTTAGCAAAGAATAAAAATATTAGATCCACAGTTTTTATAACTCTCACCTGCTCTCGCTCTCACACACACGCACGCACACACACACACACATACACACAGACACACCTGGCACAGCTGACAGTGTGCGTGTTTTACAAAACACACACGTAGTTTATCAAGAGGTGGGGGGGTTCCTTTTCACAGCGCTCATACATATGTACACACATTCACACACACAGGATGTACATGTACAAGCACAAGCGTACCCACACAAGCACAGGAGTGTACACACACACTGAGAGACAAACATCCATCGCCAATGAGTGATTGGGTGGGTGAGAGCCCCTCCCTGCCAGCGGAAAGAGCCCAAATCATCCCAAAATAATGTGCCAGCTTAGCTGTAATTCATCACCCTCTTTCCATGGTGACAGCCCGCACCCCTTCACTCTGTCCACCCGTCCACTTCCTGTTACGGAAGCCAAACAGATGCCTCCTCCCCAACACCAGGAAGTGGCATGGCACAGCCACGCCTCTTATACAGGTGCTGGGCGGCTGTGAGATCTGCCTCCCTCCTTCCACAGAATACATCCCCCCTTTTACTACATCTAACCCTCAAGAAATGCAACATCCCGGGTTTGGGCCGCTCTGAGAGTCCACTGCAAAAAGCTTGACGTGCTGATCTGGAGACAGAGGTATATGAGGTCGCTTCACTTCTTAAAGACACAGATTATTTAAGAAGAAAGACACCCGACGGACTGCTCTGCTCTGCTCTGTTACAACGGCCTTAAAAGATCAGTATATGATCCTTACAGTGGACCTACTGGTGCAGGGTTACTGTTATAGAAGCCATGCTATGCTAACTTTATCCTGCCTGAGTATGGAGTCTTATGAAACAACCACATCAGGCTCGCTCAGCTTCCAGGAGTCGATATTTCTGTCTCGTGTGTGTCAGCATCATCAAGTTTTCTGTCAGTTTGACGTCTCAGGCAGCAAGTGGTGATAATGGACAATGAACTTTAAAAACAGTGCTATAAGTTATATTTTTCTATACTGTTAATATTTCTATGCTGCTAGTTATTGCAGTAATATCCTTCCCATAGCAAAGGAAGTTGTTGTCCTACGATGTTCCAAGGCCACAGAGAGTTCAGAGAGGAAGCATCACTGGGACCCCCTCTCTCCCTAGGCAGGGGGTTTGTCTTTTTTTGTGTGTCTTTTCTTCATTTGTTTTTCTTCACAAGTGTTTTCCCTTCATGTGGTTACACTTCCATCAAACCTCCACACCCTCAGCTCTGCCTGTCAAGTCAATTTCTTAATTCGTTTTGCCTTTTAGCTTCCAATTCTTTTCTGTTTGTGCTCAAAATGATGGGCTCAAATGTTGATTAGTAGTTGACATAATAGTAAATAAAAAATGTCTGGATAGTGAGAGTGGACTCTGCTGTGCAAATCTCAAATCTGACACCCTAGTCCACACAGCGCCTCGCTGGGCGTCGCAGAAAAGGGAGGAGGGTGCCGTTTGAGAAGCAGCTACAGTCTCTCGTCGCTACATTCTACTGTCCGATGGGAGGTGAGCAGCGCTGTGATTGGCTCCTCGGTCGCAGGAAGTAGTCGCGGCCTCTCTCACACCATGTTGTGGTGGTTGTTCCTCTCGATGATGTCGGAAGAAGGGAGCAGCTCCTTCTTGATCGGGGAGGGCGGGGGCGTGGCTGGCTTCACCCGGGGCTTAAACAGGTCTGACACGTAGAACACCTGGGGGACAGAGGGAGAGAGAGGTGAGGAAACTGAAGGACAGCAGCAAACAGAGAAGACATAAAGACTCAGAGGAAAACAAGAGGGACTACATCATCCCAAAGTGCTCTCAGCATGAGGCCACTCTAGACGAGTGGCTCCCAACTGGTGCAGCCACAGGGTCCAGATTTCTCCTTAGTCATCACTTCAAGATCCACAAATTTTATTATATTCAGTGTCATAACTACATTTGGCCATGTTGTTGAGCTAGTTTGCTGCCTCTGTGAAGTAGCTGTCCATTATGCACTCGCTCTACAGCAGGAAACGGCACTTCAAAGCACTTCAAATAGCTTTGTGCCAAAAACTCACTGTACTTAAAAATGAAGCGTGTTTTTTACAAACTTGACATGTTTGCGAGTCACTTGCGGTCCATTCAGAATGGTTGCGCCTGGTTAAACTGTCCCTCCTGGCTCCTTTATGGCCATGATTGTGGCAAAAAAAAAAAAAAAAAAAAATCTCCTATCATGTCTGACTTACTGGTTCATAACAAACCAAGTATGGAATTAATTTGAAGATGCTCTGGTTTAAAATGAGACTGAACTTTTCTCTGGATGTCAGCATTTGAGCCACAACAAAGACCACAATGAGACCTGAAATATTGTGGCTTCTTGTTTTTAGCTGAGCTGACTGTCAGAAATGCCTTTTGCTCAATGTTTATGCTATGTGATGTTGTTGAGGACTTGATAGCCCCTACAGGCTGATGAAGAGGAGTGAGGAGCCAGCAGAAAATGACGATACAAGACAGGTTTTTCAACAATTGTGAATCACCGCAACCATGAAGATCCTGAAGTATACAGTCATAAATGTGCACATAAAATATTAGGCTGACTGGTCCTGTAGTTTGTGAGATTAGCTGCACACAGACAGACAGAAACACACACACTCAACCAAACCACCTAGCTTATACCTGGTGGAGATGATAAAGACGGGATCCAGTGGCTCAAACCAAATATGGAGCTGTTTTTCGGGCATGTGTGTACAGTTTAGCAGTTCGATTTTAATGCAAATGCACCACATTCAAGGACAGATGAGTTTTCATTGTAATTTGCATCGGTCATGATAAACCTATCTCAGCTGATTTGCCTATGCCAGACAACTCCCAAGTTACCAAATAACCACCATGTGTCTCCTCTTGGCTCTGAGGCTGGGCTCAAACATGTTTTTTGCTCGGATTAACAGCAGCTACACTCTCTACACAAGAAAAAAAATCTAATTGCGCAAGTGAAATGTCAGATTAATTTAATAACAGGTGTGAACTGCACCCATTAGCTGGGTCTGGAGACAGTCTGGGTAAAACACAGCAGGTCTGAACAGGGCTAATGTGTATGTACACCCACGTGTTGTTAATGTCTGCATGGGAGCTGTGAGCTGGCGAGAAGTGTAAAAGGGAATGTTGCATTACTTTATGATGCCATGATGAGAAGTGCCACCCTTTGTGCAATCCCCAAACGAGCAGCGCTGAGTAATCTGGCTGAAGGAAGTGATCTTAGTGTAGCTCACTCTAAACTGACAATCAAACGTAGTGAACCCGAGCTAATCCGCAATTAAATGATGCCAGGGGTGAATTCCCCCTTTACATCAACTCTGAGGTCAGCCTGGCAGCTGCTGGTGGCAAACGAAGGATGCTGGAGAAAAAATAAAAAAGAGGCAGAAAAGAAATCTCTTCCTGAGATCCTGATGACATCATATGTCAAACAGGAAAATGGGCATGGGTGGACAGGAAGTGGGACCATGGAAACTACTGTCCACTGAAAGAGTGGATTACCGTTTCCACTTACAAGGGTCTGGGGTCAGTCATGAGCAACAGTGGCTTCAGCTGCGGACTCACACACAAACACACACATAATTGGCAGGCGCAGCAGCTTTTCCTTCCGTGCTGCCAGTCGAGGGCGAGCAGAGGGCCTGTGCCAGGGAGACGAGTAGGAGGGAGGGCCAAGAGAGGGGAGCTGCCATTCAACAGCGAGCTCTGAGAAAGAGAGCCGACTGGGCACCAGCTCCTCCAAGAAAACAGCACGGATAACTCTCATGGGAGAAAATACGCAGTGAAAATACATGCTGGTTTCATACGGGGAAACATATACGAGTGGCCATGGTCAACCTGCAGCCGGTGATCTATTTATAAAACAAAGACTCACTCGATACAAAGACATTCTCCTCTGCTACAGCTTGACATTTACTGACCATAAAGACCTTCACTGGTGACCTCTGACTCATAGATGACATCAGTCGTATACAGATTCCTCCTTAACACACAGCTGCTTTCAAGGCCTTAAAAGGGCTCTTTGTCTGTACAGCCGTTAGTTTGTACAGCGTCTTCTGTGCATCATAATATGGTATATCATATATGATATAATTAGCGCAGTGTGGGGGGATATGATGTGAAGTCATATCTCTGAGAATCACCCGTTCTTGGAAACATCCTGAGCTCATTTTCCATCGGGGATGCTCGGTGTCCAATCATAGTGGGCCTTGCTGCCACGTCACCCGACCTCCAACCTATCGCCCCCGAACCGGCCATGGTGGAAGGCTTATCACGACCTCACCACTTCCTGTGCATGATGTATGCAAACACACACAGCCTCCAGTTCTTTTGTGTTGAGAGATGCAGACTCAGCAGTTAGGCTTCTACTGCAGGAAAAAAAACAGTGCATGCACTGAATATGAATACATATATGTGTGCGTGTGTGCATGTGTGAGAGAAAAAGAGAGAGAGAGAGAGAGTTTGCCTCTAATTGTCCTTAACCACTATTTAAATATCAAGCCTTACACATTAAGTAAGTGAGTCACACAGGAAGTGAGTGCAGTACATTGCAGGAACTGTGAATTTCTAAAAAACCACCGTTACTCACCAGACCCCCGCCAGTGAATTTGTTCGCACGCACATGAAACCAACCATGAATATATCTGCAGCCTAACCACACAATACATCGGTTAATGCATTCAGCCAATATAGGTCAGAGGATGGAACTCTGACACATTTGTGAGGAAATATCAAACGACTGCATGTCTCGCAATGTCAAATGTCAAGTTTTTTAAGTAAGTTAAAAGGTCTAGTGTGGGATTTTCTGGCAACTAGCAGTGAGGACTGCAGATTGCAACCTGCTGAATATTCTCCCGTGTGCCAAGCATATATTCCCGGTTAGGATTTCTTCAGTGTTCAGAAGGTTTTCACCAGGAGCCATTTTATCTGCAGAGGTCTCTCCCTCTCTAAATCAGGTGATTCAAACCCAGAGACTTCATGGATGTTGACCCGCTCTCTATGTAGATTCTGAGAAAACGAAAACATGATGATTCTTAGGGTGCTCTCAGACCTAGAGACCTAGAGTTGTCTTGCTTTGGTCCAAATCAGGGACTCATGTTGTTCCAAAGTTGTATAATTGCCTAGAGTTGGTTCGTGTTGTCACGGCAGCATTTACAAGCGGACCAGATCAAATGCCTTCTGCGAGAAAGCTGCTCTTGATTGGTCAGAATTTCCATGTGGGAAAAAGCATTGAAGAAGAGTACACTTGCAAGATAAATGTGACACTTTCTAATGTCACAATGGAGGGACAACTACGCAGGTTGATTTTAGCGCTGCTCATCGTGGACTATATTGCTGTCATTGTTCATTTTAGTCAAAGCATACAGTTTGAAAACGAGGCGCGGCTCCAACTAGAAAACAATGTTTTGATGCATTGGATGTGCTGAATGTGCATATTAAGGCAGTACAGGAGGAGGTGCACATTAATAATCCTCCAGGACTGTAACATGCTCATGTTTAACCCAAACAATGTGTCATGTGACTGCAGTTGCTTCACATCCAGGTCGGAACACCTTCTCACCACAAACCAACCGCACCAGAGTTCGTTTATAACCGGACTGAGACCACCTCTTCAAGAAGGTCAGTCCGCTTGTTTTGGTGCGCACCTGAGTGTGATTGCTGTGTTCATACCTGCCGACACGAACCACACTGAGGGGGCAAACAAACTCGAGTTCCACTAAACCGAACCAAACAGGGCAGGTGTGAAAGCACCCTTATTTTCAGATGGTTATACATGAAACAAAACATGTCTAGTATATTATCTTCCCCCTAAATCCTGCACACTGGACCTTTAACTGTTTGCACTGCGCATATAATTCAGAATTTAGAGACTTGAGTTGCGTGATAAAAAAAATGACTTCCTGCTTCTACACAAGTTCACTGACCACGCAGCTTTAACATTTGAGACCCTGAGCATATCCAGCTTGTCCTCGTGTGTTTAAAACAGAGAGGGAGGGACAGCATCCTCTTGCCCCCTCCTCCTTTAATGCCTGACCCGACTCCTCTTTACTGTGACAATGAACCTCGAAAAGCGCTGCCCCAGCTTTCGGACAGCTGCTTCCTGCTGGATTGGGCCCTTTTGACCTTTGTTACCACACATGTTGAAAAGTAGGTCACTGCGTCTGAAAGGAAGTGCCAGGTAGGACAGATGGACCACTTCCTGTTGTGGTTCTTTGAATCTCTGGATCAGAGCCCTGCAGACAGAGTCTGGAGTCTGACTCAAAACAGACATTCATCTACATATTCTTAACAAAAAAAAAAAACTCTTAATGTATCCGACTCAGACACCGTCTGTCATCAAATGTGAGGAAAGACAAAGCAGCAATTAACTTACAGCAAAGCCGCAGTCGAACACGTCACTACACATGAATGTGTTCATTCCTGCCTCAGGTTTGTATTGTTCATTTACTGGCACTCAACACGGAGAGCAGTGGGATTAAAGAGGTAACGGTAGCCTGGGGAAACCTGGAATAGCCCTGACAATAAAGTCATGGAATAATACAATTCTCTACAGCCAATTACTCAAATGTATTTGGAAAGGAAGATACTTTTCCACAAGGCTTTATTACTCATCATGTGATATTTAGAACAATTGTTCACAATCACACACTTGGGACTGACGTGAAAATCCAATAATTTGCACCACTGCATTCTTTTGTTCTTTGAATCAGACTTTTGTATCAAGACAAGTGCAGTGTGAGTGTCTGGAGGCTGCTGTCTCCATGTCTCCACTGTACGTACACAAGCTCAGGAAAGATTTATGGACCACATTACCCAAGCTGCCTTGGGGCTCTTAAATATCAACTGCTTCATGGAAGCATCTTATGAGAATGATTGGCTACAAAGGTCACCAATATCTTCCTAAGTTTTATTCCTAAAATCTGAAGAAAGGTCCTGAGAAAAGTCTTATCGAATCTTATTGTCCCTGTAAGTTTAATGCACGTGCCAGCAAAGGTAAACACGCCACCAATCCTCATAAAAGGACATGAGACTGCAGGGCCGTGTGCACCCACAGAAATAGAAGAAAAGGACAAATAAGATGAAGAAGAAGCAGAACCGAGAACCGAAACGTTCCTGCTGAAAAGCGCAAAGGCTAAAGAAAACTAATCTTGCCTAATGGAACAAGTGTGTTTTGATCTCAATCCCCTTTAGCTCTTTGTTTACTTTCCTCACTTTTGTTTCTCATCTCGTGCACTAAGCTGAACTGATAACGCTGATTCAACACGCTGAATTGGCGGAAAAAAAGCCAACTAGCGCCAACTAGCGCCAACAAGGGCCAACGGTGCAGGACATACCTCAGTGATGAGGGCAGCAAACGCTCACCAATGGCCCAACGTTGACCAACAGACGATGGTTAGCTTGGTGTATCATGGCCTTTAAAGACCATAATGGTTTTTGTAAAGTGATAAAACATAACTATTTATAAGTATTGTAAATTATACAAATATTATTGTTGTGCACAAACATTTCAGCACAAAGTATGTGTAACAATGCTCTTGAGAGTGTGTAGAGTCTGATCTTACCCAAGAACAAATCCCAAATAAGAAAACTTTGGTGAAAACTAAGTTTCAAGAAGAAATGTCTTCTTAAGAACAGTGGGTAAATGACGCCCAAAGTTCTCCAACAACAAAGCTGCTTCTACAACCAGTATGGGATACAGACTGAACCCTCAAAGCCTTCGTCATGTTGTTACAGTGTATTCTCAGTGACCTTCAAAGACAAATCAAAGGCACACTTATGAACAACTATCACTGTACATCAAGAGGACATGTAGCAGATCCAAGCGGAGACATTTAAAAGACTGTTTCAGTGCTCTGAACATCTCTGATTTCAAAGTGTGAACTCGTGCTTTTACTCTTACATTTCAAACTCTACTTTTAAAAGATTAATGACTGGAACCTGCACACTTGTTAACATAAGATCCAAGTATGTTCATGCTTTGATTTAGTTCTTTCTGCTGGCTTTTTTCAGGCAAACAGGCCTCATACTGCCTCTGTCCTGCCTCCACTCATCTCCTGTCAGGTCCTTTCTGCTCTGCTGCTCATTGAGAGGCTGAAACAGCCGAGCTAAAGTATTCACAGATGTGTGTTTCTACTAAGACTGGGCAAATCAGAACGGGCGTCAAGGATCGTAAAACTAACCTCACCGCCTTGATCGGCAGGGGTTTCAAAATGAGTGTGCGTGCGTCTGTGTATACGTATGTACATGTGTTGTGTATGCATGTGGATGTGAACAGTGCGTCTGTGTGTTTGTGTGTTAAGCTGTCTCTCTGAGGGTTGTGGAATAGCCGAGTTGGATTAAACCCACGCTCATCCCGAGCCAAGATGTAGACAAGGCTCCTCTCTCCTGTCACTTCCCTCCCTTCGCTCCTCCTGCCAGATCTGCCCATTCAGAGGTCAAGCTCATACATTGAGCATATTTCTGAGAACATTCTTTTTTCCCCCTCTTGTCAAAGCTGATGTCGTCCAGGAGCTTCGCCCAGCTGGAGGAGTGCTGATTTTGCCAGAGCATTACTGTCTATTGTTACTCACTGATTTCTGCTCATTTTGGATGCTTGAATAATCCTGGCATTCAAGGACACTGGTGTGCTGTGTGTGTGTGTGTGTGTGTGTGTGTGTGTGTGTGTGTGTGTGTGTTTGTGTGTGTGTGTGTGAGTGAGAGAGAGAGCGTGCATGTGCATTTTAGCTGTGCCAAAGTCTGCCTAGGCGCCACTACTGAGGTCTTGCTAAAGTTTATGAATCTAATCCTTTCCACGTTCATGATTTGGATCGTGTAGAAAGGTAAGGGCTGCTCATGTGTGTGTGTGTGTGTGTGTGTGTGAGTGTGTCTTTCCATGCATTTCCCAGAGGCAGCAGAGTTTAGCAGGGGCCTGCTGTGCTGATAGAACCAGAGCCGCCAAATAAAAAACCCAAAATAATTAACAGCCCTCATTCCTGTTTCAAAGGCTAATCCTCCCTCTCTCTCTCTTTCTCGCACGCGCTCCTGCTCTCTCTCTTTTTACACTCCCTCCATTTTCCTCTTGACCCGAATTCAATTTTCCTTGGCTCCGTCTAGCTTAGTGTAATGACGAGGGTTACGAAAATCATCTGGCAACTGTTGCGACGATATGTCACAAAAGTAGCAAAGAAGTTTGCAGATTCATACTAGCACACACACACACGCACACCCTCCTGAACAAGGGCCTGACTCCACGCAATGTGTTATTCATTAAAGGGAATCAGATTCTCCTCACTTCACTGCTTGCTCCATTTCTCTTTTTCAGAGAAAGAAGAGAACAGAAAAAGTCAAAGAAAGAGCTAGGCGGAGGCAGACTTTATTTGAAGGTCGGTGCGTCTGTAGGATCCCCGATGGTCAATTATAGAAAAGTATTAAGTTGCGGAAAGATATATGCCTTCGTGCTTTATCACTCAGATTATATTTTCAAGCAGGTTGCATGTTGGATTTATGTGTCTCTTTGCGTGACATGTGTGTACTCACTATGCAGTAGGCCACCAGGGCTCCCTGCACAAAGCCAGCCAGGACGTCGGTCGGGTGGTGCTTGTGGTCGGACACACGTGATAGGCCGGTGTAAAAGGCCATCATCAACAGGGTGAACTGGAGCAGCGGGCGGAGGAGACGAGCGCCACGCCATGAGAACCTGGACTGGAGATAAAACTGAGAAAACAGAGAGATGATGTTATTTATTTTCCTCCAAACAACAGAATCAATTATGCAGTTATTGTGTAAAAACTCTGACACACAAACCCTTAAATAAAGAATTTACTGGTGAAAAACATGCATTATCAGTGTGGTTGTCAGTCCTCTCTGATGCCAGTAATGACCTGCACACCAAGCTGTACACCTGCAGCGCGTGTTTCTGTGTGTGTGTGTGCATGTGTATTATTACTGTCTGAGAGGTCTAGACTGAATCAAAGTGGGCAGGCTGGCCAGAGCCGCAAAGAAACACATAATCTCTTCCACAACACACACTCGACTGCCTGAGACCCGGACATGACTGATTCATGGTTAAACATCCCAGCTGTAAAAACAGCAAGACCACAGAGAGCCACTGGAATACACACACACACACACACACACACACACACACACACACACATACATGCATACATACCCTACCATGAACATTTCAACACTTTGTAGGGATGAACTCGCTCCCCTCTATTAGAGTAAATAGAGGACAAAGCGGATGCACCCCCCCACTGCGCCTGCAGCCAAAAACCATCTTCTGGGTCATGATAAAGACAGAGAAGAGCCAAAACAGGAATGACTGGGTCCAAGGTCACTTTCAGTCACTCTTACAAGTGCAAATACACGCCGTCTCTCTCTTTATATCCTCAAACACGCACAGCAGTGAGATCAGCCCAGGTCCCTCAGACATCCTGTGTTTCTACACCACTCGTACCCTCCAACTTCCTGTCTCTCACACCCAGAGACAGAGGGCATGGGAGGGCCCGCCTCAGCCAAGGTCTACCCTGCGTCTTATAATCAGCTAGGCTAACAATACCAGCAGAAAGCCGCAGTGCCTCCCATCAACCCCCATCCACTATAAGCTCCTGTAGGTGTAAAGCTCCCTTGCACTTCCTCTACAACACTTTGTCATTGTTCTTCTCCTTGTGGACGCAGAGGAAGTGATCCCTCCCATCCCTTCTGCTTTCGCTCTCTCCTCCCTGGCAGCAGGGATGTTTAGACTTCAGGTTTCCTCCGATGTGGTTCTCAGGTAGCGGGCGAGGACTGCTGATAAGTACTTTTGTCTGGCGTCCTGCAGGCATGACGCAACATCCGTAACCTCTCAGTTTTAAGCAGGCTTTGATAGAGGTTGTAGGAGAAAGGATGAGCACTTAGCCAAAAAGAGAGAGTTACAGTGACCCGTTCAACTTGGCCCTATCTGAGTGGGTGGCAGTGAGTAAACCCAAATAACTCATCCAACTCTGATTCAGCAGAAGTGTGAACACATTAAGTCACGATAAGCAATTCAGAAGGTTAACGACCTTCTTAAAGTCTCAAAATGGATTTTCGTCTCCTCTATAAATCAAACTCAGACTTAAATAGACTCAGGCACTTGCCTTTGTGACCCTAGCTGTCCTCCCATAAATTTGTTGTGCGTCTTAAACAGTTAGATCAGAGGAAAACAACAATAAAACACAACAACAAACGGAGTCCCAGCAGATTCCCATGACAGATGGAGACAAGAGCGACACAAAGTCTGGTGGTTTCTGAAGGAATCCAGCTCATTCCAGTAAGATCTTCTCCCTCTGTCTTTCTCGCTATGACTCAGTGTTCAATAAAAGAAAACACACAACAATGTGAGAAAGAATGAGAGCGAGGGCTCGTTTTACACGGCTTCCCCCTTCCCATCCTCTCTTCTGGTTCACACCATGCTGTGAGACAGAAGCATAGCTGTGGTCACAAACAAACATATTGGCTTTTATTTAACCAACAACATGCTATCTGCCTCGGCGACAGCAGGCCCAGTAAGCACGAATAACCCACAGAAACGCGCCCAGTCCTTTGCCACTGGATCATGTGTTTGCACATTAGACAAAACAAAAGATAGCTCAGTAGGACGCATGAATGCTCACACACGCTTGTTCTCTGTGGCTGCGGTTGTAGATGAGCAGCGTGCCGTGTCGTGTGTGCCAGTTATCTATGTGCCATCGCAGAAGAAAGCGATGCTGTGAAGTCGCAGCTCAAAACCACATCAGACGCAAACGCAGCTCCCAGTCGAGCTTGGCAGGAAATGAAGTGCTTCGAAATCAAAGAGTGGCAATTAGCAGACGACTGGGGGCTGTGGGGGGGGGGAGCTAGGCGACAGCCACACTGTGGAAGTGACACTTTCACCCTGGTGAGGACGAGGGGGAGAAAACAAGGGCCAAAAAGAGACCTAAGAAAGAGAGGATTCATTATATCTATCCAGTGCAGACATGAATGGTTGATTTATTAATTATTCTATTATTTGACCAAAAGGACAGAAAATGAATATGGCGACCGAAATGCATCATCTTTAAATGTATTGTTATGGGATATATCATGCATCTTAAGCTAGCGATTAAACTTGCAGCCAATATCCATCCTCATGTTCTATTGATTTGAATTAAGATTAGCAACATCTCCTTGAGGACGACAAATGAGAAACACAATGTTACGTCTTCAAAAAGATTTTAAGAGAGAAGGAGGCTCTGTGAGTGAAAACGTGATGTCACATGACTCGTTTTCAGCCGGCAAAAACAAAACAAAAATGCTGCAGATTCCTTTTTCCACTGGGAATGCCTCCAGTGGGCTTTGTTTCAGGCTGGTTTTATGTTCCAAAACATAAACTACAAGCTGTACCTCCTCTCCTCTTTCTGTTCCACTGTTTGCACCAGCCTCCTCTGGCTGAGGTCCTGAGCTCGCCGCAGCTGGAACACTGGTCTCTGACTATTGTGTCACACTGTGGTCTGGATGCATCACATGTCCGTTCCCTCTCTGCTTTTTCCCCTGCTTTTAATTCATCTCTTTTCCTTGCTCTGACCAGAATGCAGCTGTAGGTTCAACCAGAGGCTGGGAAATACCCGCAGCAAGTTCTCACTGCATGACAATACACTACGACACACCAGAACTTCCACTGTCAGCCCACTGTGAGAACCGAGACCACCCTTTAACAAAGCTTGAGCCAGCCAGACCCAAAACACTGACTGTCTTCTTCCCTCTTCAGAGAAAGAGGAGAAGGAGGAGATGATTGGGGAGCTATGAGCTGGCGATTGTCTGTGTGTGTGTGTAATTAGACTGTTTGAAGCATGAAATGCCTTGAGGGTGCTAAGCCTCACCCGACACCCACAACAGGTGGAGTGAGAGGCAGAGACTGAGGGAAATGGGAGAGGACAGGAAGTGCACGTGCAGCTGCTCTTAAGAAAACAGGTGGAGCGCATCCATCCATCTCTCGGAGGGGTAAAAAGGAGAATAAAACTCTTTATGAACTGAGTGAGGAGATAGAGAAGAGGAGGAGGAGACGTGGATCAGAACAATGTTTTGTCTTCAGGCGGTAAATCCCTAAATCACAGCCCAGCCTTCTTTCCATGACTCCCTCTATGATCTGTAAATCATTGTTTCTGGGGCTCTCTGCATGTGTGTGCTTGCATGAATGTGAGTGTGTGACGATGTGTGTGTGTGCAAGAGAGCTTAATGGTTACTTACAGCCAGGTAGAGCATGGTATACATTGAAAAAGAGGCATGTCCTGAGAAGAAGGATTTCCTGTGGAGTAAAGATCTTCAGTCAGTTTTTCAATCAAAGGATTTTTTCAGTCCAGCATATTTACTGCATATCGTGTATGTAATGGTGTTTTCTCAAACCTGGCCTCCTGCACATCACTCTCACTGCCAGCACAGGTATAGTTGGTGATGTATCCCTGCGAGCAGTTGATGGTGGAGAAATCTGGCTTACACACATCTAAGAAGTGGGGCCTCATACGACCCACCGACACCTTGGCAATGTCTGTGAACGACTGGCTGACGGCACATCCAAAGAGAAACACACCCATCTGCAAGATCACACACACCAATGGTTAGACACAATAACAAAGCAGCTTACTTAAAAAAAACTGTGGCGCATTTGCCACTCAACATTCTTAGTAATTCCTAAACAATGAGTCCTCATTGTGAGACACTGGTAAACAAAAACAAGCTTCTCATTTCATTGTTGTGGCGTAAGTGGCAGCTGCTGCTTACAGATTTCACCAGCTGTAACTCACTAAAAATAATGTTAGCTTAACAAATTGGTTTGAAATGCTGTCGCTGGCTGATTTTGTAACATTTGCAGCAGCCCCATTTTAAACCAAGAAGCCTATAAAGGAGTCTAAAATGTGCACTTGATGGTTTCATACAGTACATGAATATCATGCTAAAAGACTGAGGCTAAAGCTACATGTCGCAGGCAAAACGTCAGCACCCTCTCTGGATGATGATCCACGTAGAAGACATGGATATAGATAGCATTGCTCTTATATTGCAGTGCATTGTAAGTCCTCAAGTTGTAAATATGACGAGAAAAACTGTAAAATCAGGCTGTTATTTCATTCTAACATAAACCTGTTCAGCTGCTCATCTTATATAGCTGGCCATGTAAAACAAAGATGAGATTAATGCTTCATCATTTGTATTTCTAAACTGTTTCACTTCAAACAATACAAGAAAAAAAGCTTTAAGGCTTGATGACTAACTGATGTATTCGGGGAATATAATGCTGTACCCCAAATCCAATTCAGCGAGACAGAGCTGCTGTTAGCCTACACTCTGAAACCCCTTTTCCACCAAAATTAGCGCTTGTTCATGGATTGTTTAAACACAGGAAAACCTGTTAAAAATCAGCGATAAGAGCTGTGCGCTCCGCTCTCCAGCAGACAAGTATGCCTCTCTGTCTCTTCTCTTCATGTAAGGCTACTCCTTCAATTTCTCTTTTAAACTCAGTGCTGAGTAATTTGGAACGATGTTCGAGCACTGCTTGGATGGACACGGACATTATTTTGTGATGGGCTGTCATTGCATCGTGTTAGCAAAGAGCCTAACATTAGCACATCCAACTGGGTGTTGTACTTCCATCACAGCCAATGGAAGCTGAGCTAGAGCCAGTAAATACCTGTGACTATTGCCGAGTCGTTTGACAAGGAGTGATGCCGACTGTTGCCCTTCTAATTAAATAAAAAAGCCAGATGCTAGTGGGTGTTAGTGGTTAGTGGTTATTCTGCGCAGTGGGAAAGGGTCTTGATAGTAGCATCCAGGATCGGCTCCCACACAGTGAGTGCTGGTCGTGAGCAGGACTTTTTTCAACTGAGTCTGTAACCCACAAAATGTGGTATGAAAAGCTCCTTGGCCTACTACTGTAGATAGTAAGCTAGTTAGCTCGACATGCTAACAATGGCAGCTTACATGAGCAGACACTGTTTGAACCCTTTCTTACACTTGTGCTGTATTTTAGTGGTGATGAGGCTAAAAATAAGAATCCACCATCCAAACTCTTTATACAGACAGAGTACCCCTCTACAGGTTAAGGGGAGGTGTTTAGCGACGAGTCATTTACGATATGTATGCAATATCCTGAACACATAACGCCGGGCGCACAACCTATTTTTCCTGTTTTAACAGAGCATTTCCCCAACACATTCCCCACCCCCAGAACAACGCCGCGAGGTTCCGTCGTTGACGGACCTGGCCAGATGCGGGCGGCTAGCTAGCATGCTGTCGGCGAGAGTTGTTAGCGAAGTCATCCAGCAGAAGAGCTAGCAATATCTTCCTGCGAAGATCTCTCATGTTGACTGTCACCATACCAACTGAACTGAGACGAGTTGAGTAGTGTACTATTGAAAGAGCTGATATATAGGTGTGAAATAGGCTATGGAAATGAGTGCAAAATTTGAAAATATAGATTAATTATCAACCGCATAGAAATCAACCTATGGTCAACAATCACTTTTAATAGTGGAAACAAAGCTTATGCTTATTTTTCTTTTGCATAAATAAATGTGATATTGTTTGTTTACAACTGCGATTGCAATTTATTTCCCACTTCCGGCACTGTAACGCTCCGTTTCTCCCATGTTGTCAGTGCCCAAATAGGAAAAATCCAATGCCTCCACGGTCCAATGGTCAATGGAACCGCTGCCGTGCTGCGCGCTAGTCCGTTACTATCCGTCATTTTCACCTCCATTGGAATGAATGACTTCCAGTCAGTGTCAATCCGTCAACGCGTTAGGTTGTGCACCCAGGGTAAGAAAGCACACTTAAGGAGAGCTGACCTGCTTGTAGAGGGCTGCGACGTAAGGATTCCCAACAAAAGACTTGGTTCCCTCATGTAGTTGGTGAATCCTGAAGCATTCTCCAATCACAATCTGAAAGAAAGGATAGTTTTTATTTAGATCACAGAACAGCCGACACTGATCACAAATATAAGACAAATTCTACAGCTATTATGCTGCTATATCCTACAGTCGTACATTAGATTTAGATGCATTTAAACATGCAGTAAAATAATCATGTTTGAGTGTGTATCATGCAGGAAGTCTAATGTAATTCCAGAATGAGCAGAGAGGATGTGGAAAGGACAGACAGGAGAGACAGAATGAGATTCACACAAAGACAAACATACAGAATGAGCATGGCCTGCCTTTCCCTCAGGCAGTTTTGATGTGATGTGAGATTATAAATGAGTGGTGATGCTCTGCTTAATGATGTGATGGGGCCTTTTTCAGTGGGATATGAAGGATAATGAGAGAGTGAAGGCAAGGGGAAAGGAAAATATGAAAACAAATGATCCAGACTGGGTTGATGTCTCAGTCACACCGACCTGACTTTGATACAAGGAGGATTTATATGAGGACAATGTTCTGCTTTAGGGCTTAAGTCTAGTGGGCTAACCCTGGATCCTGTGGCATTCCAGCCAGAAGGTTTTAAGTCATGTTGGGGCCCATGGAAAGACCTCATCTACACTGAGGGGGCTTACACCAAGCCAACCCTCCAGGCACGGACATGTCAATCACATCTGCACCACCTGGGGTATCTGAGTGACGGACCGGCTACTCTCCACCACTAACCACATCTCCCTTTCCTTCCTCTTTCCACACAAGGCTTCAGTCTTCTGCCTACCTTCTCACCCAATCTCTCAGGAAAATATTTACCTGCCCATCTCTGAGCCAGCATTAAGACTTTAAATGTGTGCACATCTGCAGGCTCAGTGTTCCCCTGACCGCCTAATACGGATTCATAATGTTTGTGTATTTACATGTATTGTTTGTGTATTGTTAGGCCTGATAAACACACCTATCCTGCCTGTTGGGTGGTCAGCTGGCAGGCTCACAGCCAGAAGAAACAAACATGGCGGTGTATTAGAGTGTGTGTGCTATTGTCAATGAATTGTTTTGATCTAAGCTTAAGATTAGAACCACAGGGGGCCGATACAGGACAGAGAAGTTTATTTGGCTTGTCAGAATCTGCATTCAAACCTCTCCTCCCCTTTGCTATCTCCCTGTCTTGGTTTATTGCTGTGTATCTGGGTGTCTAAGTGCAGACAGGGCCTGTCATGGATACGGCAGGCCTTCCTGATCAGAGCAGAAGGCTCAGTTGGTGCCTGAAGGGTTTATTTGGATCGTCAGTGCTTATTGAACTCTATCTCGCTATGGCTAACTGCGTTTCTCACAGTGGAAACGCAGCCCGTCAGACATGGATATGTCGGACCAGCAGGACTGTTGGGATTTCCCTCGCAGCGAGGATAAACAAGAGGCCCAACTGGAATCTGCTACCAGTGCATGTCTATGTGTGCACACATGTGCGCGTGCCTGCATGAGTGAGCATGCATGTGTGTTAGAGGAATGGTGTTGGCATGGCAGTAGACGCCACTAATGAAACACAGCTGCGTGAGACACGCCAACTTTGCCCACACGTGAACATGTGAGGGAACTAACTAGCAGTCTCCTGGTTCCAATAAGCAGAAGAGCTGAGCTGGTACAGCGTTTGTGTGTGCCCACCAACCTAAGCGACGTCTGGGAACTTATGAGGGGGCTGTAAAGATGCTCTAGACTGACCACGTGGCATTAATTGACATGCACATACACATGTCGTTATAACATGTTTCCACTAACCCTGACCCCACGCTTAATCCTGCTGGCACTATCCTGGAGCCATTCCCTCTCTGGAGCAAAAGTCAAGTCATGGGAATGAAGACTTCATGCAGTTGCTAACTAGTGAGATGCCTCAGGCTATCAGTGTAGCACTGCGGGCATGGGAGAGAGCACTGACACATTAACCCAAAGTCATGTGCAGGGCAGAGAGGGCACGGAGTGAGGGTGCAGGAATACGAGTGGGAGGTATGAGAATGGACCAGGGGCTTGTAAAAATCTCTTTGGCCATTGGCATGCATGCGTCAGCCCACACACAAATGTCGCTTAGGGGGCCTCTCGCCACCTCGGACCCGCTTAGTGAAGTAATAAAAACAGGCCGTCATAAATGGCTTGGATGACTCAAAGTTGATACGGAAGAATAAAATATGACGAAGAAAACATCACAGGATGAAAGGGTAGGACATGTAGAGCACATTGACAGCAAAAGACTGGGGTGTTTTAGAAAACACTGCATGACAGGAAATCACTCAAACTTTCTAAATTCAGGGGCTATGTTAGTGAGAGTACTCTATCGGGCTAAGATATCTAAGAGTTAAAAAAGAAGTGACTTTAAAAAGCAGAAAAAACAAAGGGAGGTGTGAAGGTCGACTTACAGAGAAGATGGCAATAAGAATGCCAACACCACAAAGCACAGCATCGCTAATGGTGTCTCCCTCTTTTCGGGGGTAGCGGATGGACTCGTCCGAACAGTAAAACCCGCGCTGGTACGGCTTTATGGTGCTAGTCTCAATGATCAGGAAAGGCAGGCTAGCTACAAAAGACACAAGGAAAGAGGGGAGCGAAGAGAGAGAAAGACAGGGAGAGGGAGAGAAGAAAGAAAGCATAAAAGCACAGGTCAGTGACACAGACATAAACAGGAGAGAACAGGGGGGAGCACAAGGAGCACACTGGCACCAGGGGATCACGGCAGAAGTGGGCGGGGTCTGAGGGTGGCATGTAAGGTCCGCTTAGAAGAATGATGGATTTCTTTAACTAGATTCAAGTGACACTATAAATTAAAAACTTTCACAGCCACCGTCATGAACCATCCGCCCTCCCTGTTTCTGCCTTCAGTGTTCCCCTAGTGCGAGCGCTCTTTGTGTCGGGGGGACTTACGGACACCGCGGGCAGTGTCAAGCCAACAGAAGTAAGCACTGAGGAGGGGACGGTGCTCTTCTTGTAGGGGTATCTCAGGCTGGAGTCACTGCAGTAGAGACCCCGCTGGTATGGACGAATAGAGGTACGGTGCAGAACCAGGCTGGGCAGCATAGCTATACACACACACACACACACACACACACACACATACATGAATGGATGTATGAAACCACGCACACACAGACACGCCTAACACAGGGAATCATACTGCATCATGTAGCAAACCTCACTTACCTGTTAGCTGAAGAAAAAAGAATCACATTAAAACACACATAAACAGACCTTCGCAGGTGTGTGTGAGCTCATGCTAATACTAATCAGGCTGTTTACTCAGCAAACCTCCTCCTGCTGCTCCTGTTGACAGTCTGACAACAGGCTATAGAGACTGAGGTTTATTCTTTAGCATTAGGAGACCCTCCTCCTCCTGACAGAGCAAATACACACTGACATTCAGGGCCTGGGGTCCATTATTGGAGACAAAAGAAACCCACCAACACGAGTACTATGTCAACACATTGTGGGAACTTTAGCGCTATGGATTGCAGGGGAAGAGAGTGCCATTCCAGGTAGAGTGTTGAAATGTCTTCCATTTGTAGAAGTGACCCAGTTAGCTTAGCTTAGCAAAGAGGCTGACAGAAAAAAAAACCCAGCTAGCCTGGTAACAAAATCCAGGTTTGGGATGTATAAAACAAATGACGAGACTGACCTTCAGAGGTGTTTATGGGTGGATTTAATGACCTTCAGATACTTGATACTTAATTATTATTATTGTCACTTAACATGGTTTGCAGAAATTGTTTTGGCACCGTGTGGTAGCCCAGGTCCAGTGCAACGAAAGAGAGGAGAGAAAAAGAAGCAAGCAAGGTTCCATACGAATGTCACCAGTAAAAGTGAAAGACAAAGCAACTGAGCTTGTACCTAGATGAGCCTGATGGCCACCATGTTTGGTGTATTGATAAGCCCCTATCACACATGCTGGACACCTGAAATTATCTCGACATTACACAGAGGAACTGTGTGTGAGAATGCAAATGTCTGAAAGAGTTGGATTGGATGTTAAACGAACTCTCACAGTGAGCGAGTCAGTGTGTTGATCAGTTTCTATCATGCAGTTTGTGAAACTGGAAGAAAACAGGGTCATTTATTAGGGATGCATGATATTGGATTTTTTGCCGATATCTGATATGTCGATGTGTAACAGCTAATTTGACCGATAACCAATACCAATTTCCAAAGTCTCTTCTGTAGCGGAATTAACATCATATTATGCATGCATACTCTCATCGTGACAGCCCACCAGCAGACGGAGACATGAAATACAATACCTTTCAATGTATGTAATATTCATTCATTGTGCAAAATAACAAAAAGCATATTGGCCTTTCCAATATTATCGTGCATCCCTATCATTTACACAAAGACGGCAATGAATATGTCCAACTGGAGAGATGACGGTGTTCAGGAACTTCTGTCGGTAAGGGCTGAAGCCGAAATCGTCAGACAAATTCAAAGAGCGTCAAGAGACTCTGTTGTTAATGACCAAATTACAAACCAGCCACATGACTGCAGTGTAATCTGTGTTGTGTCCTCCCTCTTTTATGTTCTATCCAGGTGCCACCCCTCGCCCACACTAAACAGCGTATTTCCAGTAGGTGAGAACGCTTCTGAAACTGACAATCTCCTGTTGTGTGCATGTGTGAAAGGGAAACTCTAGACCTGTTTCTCCAAACACTGTCCGAGGTTCATATGAGAAAACAGCTATAGACAGAGCCAGGCTAACTGTTTCTCTCTGCTTTCAGTCTCCATACTGAGCTAAGCTAAGCTAACCAGCTGCTTGCAGTAGCCACATATTTATATGGGAGTGATATCAATCTTCTTATCTTACTCTTGGCAAGAAAGCAAATAAGCGTATTTCCCAAAATGTCCAACTATTAATACCAGCCCTCATGAGGATCTGGATAAGCTTTGTCCGGCTACCTCAACAACAAATGTAGAAGCTGAAAGCCGGACTGGAAGTTCAGTGAACATCCACATACTATTCTGATGAAGAGAAAATAAATACATATCTCCAAATCAAAGCAGTACAAATACAGGCGTGCAAACTCTGGCTGGGACTTTGAAAGTTTTCCTTCAGGGATTTTAAAAAGTGTGAACACCAAGAAAAACAAAACTAAGCCCACCCAACTCTGGAACATTTTTCGCATGAGAGCATGTTTGGTGTGTGTGCGTACTACTGTAGTAGCTCATAAGTAGAGGGAGCTCAAGACACGAAGGCGTCCTGAAGACCCACACACTGACACACCAGCATATACATTCAACATCAGACTGCACAGAAACTGTTCCCACATGCGGTTCGTGTGGTTAGCTCACATCACAGGGATTTTTGACATTTGGGTCAAAGTCAGAAATCTACGCATGAATGTTCCTAATGCGGCTGAGAACCGCGGCTGTTGTCTCACCAGTAATGGGGAGAGGGAGATCATGTTACTGGTCTGTGCTGAAAAACACAGCACTCACCAATAACCATTCGCATGAACTTCTTAAAGACCTCAAAACACACTTTCGTATGCATTCTTGTGGAGACACACTCAAGGCTCTCACAGACTTCTTAACATCCACACTGTGACATCTGCTCCCACTTGGAAGAAGAAAGTGTTGTCCCAGGTGTCAACGAGTCCATGTCCACACTAAAATGACTAAATAGGAAAAATGTGCTGTTTTTCCTTATTTTATCCTTCTTTTTGCATTCATATATGTGGTGGTGGTTTTTGACCGTAGGAAATTATAATTTTGAAAGCTGTCTCCAAAAAACTTAAGCTTCTTGAGGTCAAGAATGAACCAAGCTGATGGTCTACAAGTTGAGCCTTTTGAAAGTGTAAGTTGTCCGAGTTTTAGTGTGTCCTGCACCACTGTCACTAGTCTTTCCTTGTCACTTGAGGTTTGGTTGATTCAGCGTGTTGAATCGGTGTCGGAGCCGACGGAAATCACTCTGATTGGCAGCTCAGCTCAGTGCACAAGAAGAGAAACTAAATTTAGAAAAGCAAACAAATGGCCAAAGTCAAGAGGGAGTGATATCAAAACAAACCTGTTGTATTAGGTAAGATTATTTTTCTTAGCCATTTTACTCTTCAGCAGAAATGGTTTGTAATTCTTTCCATTAGTGGTCACTAGCACACAATAATGTTAACATGCTAAGTGGTTAACTAGTACCTTTTTCAATTGGCACTCTTGGTTGCACCAATTTTTGTTTCCATATCAGTTTAGACGCACCGTGCCACGCTAAGCTGCGGCGGAGATGGACCTTCTCAGGAGTAGGTCCAAAGGCTGAGCAGCCTGCCCTCAAGTGGGTAGCGGTGACGTCTCACGGACCGCAGCCAAACCCTGACAACGTGCCTCAAAACTCAGCTTTCCTAACAGGCAAGTGTTCATAAAAAAATGGAAACTAGGGATACTCAGTTTGCTGATGAAGCTCACATGATGTGATCTAAAGCTCCAGAACAGCTGCTAAATGGACCTCAAGGCTAGCTCCTTCTATTTACCAACAACAGCTGAAAGCCACTAAAATGGCGCAAAGAGTTTCAATCATTTATCTGTGATTGTGTTCCAGTGTAATGGAAGCAGACTGTCTCTCTCTCCAGTGTGTGGCAGAGGGCAACAGATGGGATGGTCACTGAGGCAGACACCTGCACAAACAGGGTGCAGCGCCAGGGCTGGACAAGCTGCTGGTGGGCCCACACAGGGCTGGGCCAGGCTTTGGTGGTGTCTGAGAACCACACTGTCCACACAACAGGCAGGGTTAGCTTTGGGTGAGCCTGTTCACACAGACTTACAGGGGCAATGTGCGTGTCTGTTTTCTGTCTTTAAGCTTAATGCCTCTGTGAACTCACTTGGGTACAGTTTATACCTTAAACACACAGAGAACCTCCATGCCTTCAGTCCATGAACAAAATGAGTTGCGTTGGGTAAACACTGAGATGGGGCAAACAACTTTTTCTGAAACTGGATCATGCTTTCTCTCTCATGCCAGCTTCTCCTCTGCTTTTCCATTTTCTCCTCCCTCTCCTTCCTTCTCTTTCTCCGTCCCTCCACTCTGGCCTACTTGTGGAGGGGGGATTCACATGCTAATGAGGAGATGTGAAAGGAGGTCATGGGCTTAACAGACATGGGAAACACACACAAACACAGACAAACACACATGCAAACCGGTGCTTAAAGGCTAAACCAATCGGAGAACACCATGGGAAACTCAGGCGCTAACCAGCTGAAAGACAGAAAGAGGAAAGTGAGAGCGAGCGATTGAGCACCTCAACACTATCTATTGAGAATTTATGAAAGCCTCTCTGTCCGCACGCTGCCAGACTTGAAATGCCAAGCTTTTTTGTGCTGCCCCCCGAAGCCATTTCCCTGAAAACAGCCTGGTATGTGGGCATACCACAATCAGTCCGTGACCCTCTCAGCACAAGCTAAAACTCACTCTAACCCCGCAGCCCATCTGAGCCTCATCTGCAAACAGCGGTGTGAAGAAATATGACCTCTTTAATGGCGATGGTATAAAGAGCGGGTGACCTTCACAGGGCCCCGCTGACCCGGAGAGAGAGGAAGAGAGAGGAGGGGGAGTGTCAGAGGACGGAGAGATAAAAACAGAAAGGGGAGAAAAAGAAAGAGGTGGGCTGGGCCGTTGGCAAAGGCCTGTGGTGCGTCAGTGAATTAAAAAACAACTATTTTACAAGCTCTGACATGAGGTCAGAAACATTCAGTAATGCTGGGGATTCTCAAACCCTCACTGAAGGAGGAGAAACACCTGTTATGCTTTCCAACACTCCTGTTCCACTTCCAAAGAGGAAGCTAAATGCTCAATGCTACATTACGTCAAACTACTTTCACCTTCTGTTTTATGTTTGAGGTTGTGTGTTCTGAGCTTTTGAAGCCAATGAGCCTTATGAGCTATCAAGGCGCTGAGCTGCTTTTAAATGGCGTCTGAGAATAATTGGAGCCTTAAAAAAACCCTTAAATTCTGAGAAAGAGACAGAAAGTATGGCGAAAATACAGCAAGAGAAAAAAACACATGTGAAGTGGGTGGCTTGGAGAACAGTTCTATTTGTATTATCAGATCCTGTCATGCATTTCTCTCTTTGAGTCTATGAGGAAACTCTGCAGACCACTAAAGACTACTTACCTCAGGTCAGATAGAGAAAGAGAGAATGTGTGTGAAGGAAGAGAGAGAGAGAGAGGTATTTCTTTGGCTGGTTGAATCAGTGTTTATATGCAGAGGTCACTGCAGGGCCTGTGTGTGTGTGTGTGTGTGTGTGTGTGTGTGTGTGTGTGTGTGTGTGAGTAAGTGTGTGTGCTGTACTTATTTTCCATCTGTAAATCCACTCACATGTTCACGCTACACTGCATGCTAGAAATCCCTGTATGTTTGCATTTGTTGATATATGCTTTGCGTGCATATGTTCAGAAGTTTAAAGGTCTAGTGTCGGGACACTTAACTCGCTTTTCAGAGGGGCCACTTTTGCAAAATGACAGGAGACCAGGGGCCAGTTGCAGCAGCCCAGCACAGGTCAGGTATACACAGGGGTGTTTCTTGGTTATGAGGACGTTTAGGACTTCATCCGAACCTCTAGCCCTTTGTAAACAGGAATTGTGCAAATTTGCAGGAAAGCCCAATCAGTCTTCTTTCAGCATTGGCAGTATAAAAACAAAATCGGGGAGTGCAGCAAAATGTCGCCTACCTACTTTTGTTTATACAGAATGTGCCTTTTTCGGGCAATGGGGGGCGTGAGCAAGTAACAAAACGTGTAGCTGAGCGTGTGACGTAAACAGTGACGTGGGAGGGAAGCCACGGCTGGTCAGGCGGCGATTCTCTCGTAAGTTGGCCCGTCCTTCACCGTCCCCGTCATCTGACGGTTAATGGCCTCTTCGTTTGTGAGGACAAGGAGGGCGCGCAATTCCTTGTCTCCCCAGTTGCTCATCTTTACAGTGTCTGTCAGGTTTGTGTTTCCCTCTTGCTACTAGCTGCTCGCTAATTCCTGCTATCAGCTGTTTCCTGTTTATCCACCGCCAGTGGGGTTCCACCAATATGTCTACCTTACGAGGCGGAAAATGGGCACCTCGGATCAACTCGCCAATCCGGCTCTGTGTGTCTAAACGCTCGCAGCTTGCCGGCAAAATGGCCCAACATTTGTGGAAAATCTGGCAGTGTAAAAGGGGCTTCTGTTGGGGCAGTGGTTCCCATCTGGTGGGTCGTGGTCCAAAAGTGGGTTGAGAGTCCATTCCGAATGGACCGCAAGTGACACACACACTTTATTTTGAAGTACAGTGACTTTCTAGCACAGAGCCTTTATTTTGAAGTGCTGTTTCCTGCTGTAGAGTGAGTGACTAACCAACAGCTACTTGACAGAGGCAGCAAACTAGCTCCACAACATGGCCAGACGCAAGCAGGATGTTGAATATAAAGCGAAATATGTCCCTTATGGCTGGACCAGTTGGGAACCACTGTGTTAGGGAGTCCAGGGGGAATCCTCCCCTGGATTTCTTTTTTAATAAACAAGCCGTTTTTTAATGATTTTTATGCACTCTGCACTCTTTATTTACATTTAAAGTACATAAAACATTCCCATCTTGAATACATTTATCATCACTGTGAATTAGAAACTGTAAAAGAAGCAGCTCAGTCCGACACACTTGACCACAGCTTGCTTTGTATGTGTGTGAGAGTGAGTGAATGCACGCATTTGTTTGTGTGAGAGAGATTAACCAGCCGGCGCCCGTTTGATTGGCTTTGGAGTTAAATTTGGTATAGCGAGTTAGCACTTAGATTAGCAGGAGTTACACGACTAAGTCTGGTTTTTACATTTCTCACAGACATAAAGGACAGAAATGTGTTTCTTCCCTCAGCTCGCTACAGTTAGAACTTGCTGTTTTGTTTTTCCATGAATTTCAACAGCGCTCATTAATATAAAGTCCAAAGTCCCTCTGTCCTGCAGGGTTAGGATCAGAGATCTATTATTTTCTCCCATCTTAAGACCGACTGTACTTGCCAGAACAGGACACAATAACTATTCTTAAGGCAGCTAAACCTCTGCGTTGCTCAAAAGGTTAATTCCCCTTGACATGGTACAAATGACCCTGCAGAGCAGCACCTGTGTGTCTGCTGAGGCTATAGTGACAAGCTTCCCGTTCTCTCATGACTCTCTCCCCTCTCCATGTCTCTATTGACATTTTAATGAGCTTTCATGGCTTTCAGGAGCAGAATTAGAATGATATCGTGATTATGGTGAGCGAGCTGGAGCGTCAGCAGTCAGTGTGAGAGGTGAATGGGAGGCGTAGCCGCGCAGAGGAAGAGGTATTGTGGCGTGCTCTAATGGAGGATTTCCTCCTCCTGTCTCTCAAGCACACCCAGTGTGACCCGTCCTGACAAGGAGTGGGACCAAGAATTCAGAGGACGGTTACAGAGGGCGGGGGCTGGGGGGGACTTCACTCCATAGACTGACCAGTCAATCAATCACGACTTTGTCTTCTCTTCTTCTGTGATTTTTCTCACCACTCTGCAAACAATCAGATAACTGTTGGGGAATCAGTGGCTCAGAGTGTGGCTGTTTATCAAACCTCAGTGCTTTTTGGTAGCGACCAATTTGTTTTTCATGCGCCTGAAGATCCAAAATCTGGCAGAGAATATGTAGTTAGTAGAAGTGGGAATCACCAGAAGCCCAACATGAGCTTCACTTCTCAGTTTTAAGTTGTAAATTGAATATTTTTGGGTTTGGGGGTGTTACTTGGTCAAAACAAAGAATTTTAAGACACCATCTTGAGCTCGCACTTTTCACTACTTCCTGACGCAGCCCAAGACTACTGTGAACCAAACACAAAATGTATGTGTACAAATATATTCCTGTCTTTAAATCCCTTTACGTAACATCATCTTATGGATCAGACATTTCTCACCACAAACCTTGAAACAACCTGATCTGTGTCTGCCTTGTTGTGACAGAAGAACCCGGCTCATGTGTACAGATCCATTACCTTCACTTGTCTATTTCAGGCCGATCCCAGTCTCCTGAGGAAACTTTTGACACACTTCTATCAGTTCATCCACACACACCCTGCAACATAACCTCTGTCGCTAAAGGACACTCTAAAGTGGCCTAAAAGGAAATATGTATAGATATTATGTTGTAGTTACATGATATGTGTGTGACTCTGTGTGTGTGTGTGTGTGTGTGTGTGTGTGTGAAGAGAAAGAGACGAACAGAGAGGGTGTCCTTGTTCAACTACGTGCATTAGCAGAGCCCTCTAGTCCATTAATTTGGATAAATGCTCTCTTCCAGCAATAAGCCCCAGTGTAATTGAAGTGTGTGTGTGTGAACAGTGAGAGCGTGTGTGCTGTTTGAGTGTGTCTGGTAAGAACAAGGGATCAGAGAGAATGAGTGGCTCAGAGCCAGGTCCACTTGATGGCGGACATTGTTCTGCCAAAGCGAGGGCAGGTGAGCAGGGAGCTGGCTCAGAGGCAACAGTGTGCGGGTGGAAAATAATTGCGGAGTCTGCCATGGAGATATTCTACGTTTGGTGTATGTTAATAAGTCAAATCTTAATGAATTATATCAACAGCAACTCATACAGATTAGCTTGCACTTCATCTTCAGCCTTAAAGGGATTGTTCACATCTTTTCAAGCGGAGTTGTGTGAGGTTTTTATCCGTAGTCAGTGCGTTACATAGAGTAGATGGTAATCAGCAAGCCCCGAGTTTGGAGAAGCAGACAGGAGTACCACCATGAAAGCTGAGCGATGTACTGCTGAGGACTGGGGCAGCAGCAAAATAGATTTTGGCCACTTAAAAAAGAGTCACCTACAAAAGAGTATAGAACATTTTCTCCACTTGACCTTGTATCAGACAGCCTCGTCAACAGAGAAGATGTTAACGGCTCCAATCAGTGCACTCGTCCAAGCCACCAGACTCTATTCACAAAAACAGTAATTTAACAATGTTGGACACTGGAGCTGCCGGACTACCACTGCCTCGATCAGTTTGGTTGTTCGTGTTGTTGTGTGACTTTGGTGAATCCAAACTAACCGTTTTAAAAGCCGAAGTCAAACCATAACACAAACAAACAACCTGATTGGGGCGGTGGTGTACCAGCAGCTCCTGTGTCCAGCGATGTTAAATCACTGTTTTTCACAATGGAATCTGGTTTTGAAGAGAGCGATAGAACGGCTTTAGTTCCTTGTTGGAAATCACTGGCTGACGGCCATGTAAAGCAGTGAAAATATACTGAATGTAGCATAAATTCAAACTGATATTGATCTTTCAGGGACTTTCGTAGGTGGCTGAAGTTCTAAACTATACCTTTAATATATATATCTTAACATTTAGAGAGGGCACGCACACATGCACACACACAGACGCATTCTTCAGCAGTCAACTAAAACACCACTGTGACCTCTGGGGTTTTAAATACGGCCTGCCATGCAGATGCCTTGGATGTTCTGAAATTTGTCACACATCCAACACTACACAGCGGCACAAGCCCACACAGTTCACTTTATCTGTAGGTCACTGAGGCCGTGAGTATGTGTGGCCTTCCAGACATTTGGGAACAGAGTGCATGGGTTAGCTGGGGTTCATGACAGGCCCTGGAAGTAGCTACAGAGCCAAGGGTCAAAGGTGAGGGATGTGACATCAATTTCAGATTATACTGTAGGGTACAGGAGCACATGTCACTGTAACACTGCGTATTATAACTGAGAGTGTGTGCCTGTGTGTGTGTGTGTGTGTGTGTGTGTGTGTGTGTGTGTGTGTGTGTGTGTGGCTATGTGGGTGTTAAAGTGGATTACTGTGGTTCCACTGGCAACTTCAGCAAAGCCTTTCTCAAACATTTTTGAGTTGTCGACCACAAAGGGTTTTAAAAATGCTCGCACAATCCAAATAAACAAACACGGCTCCATAAAAACCACCCAGGTTCTCTCTATACGCCTAATCACTGTTTAGGAAAATATACATTTATAAACAAATGCATGAACATGCGCACGTGCACACTGATACAGATGTTTGGCCTCAGATATCAGTGCTTTGTTTCCACAAGCTGCTGATGTGTTGCACACATGTACAAAGCTCACCGATACACAAACACACACACACGCAGGAGTGGCTGAGGTCAGCAGAGTGGTGCGCAGAGTGAATCCCTGTCCTTTTTCCCCCTCTGTATGAATGCTGCAGCGACCGGGGGGCCGCTGGCTGAAGCATGTGCTTACTCAGAGAGATTTTTATTCACAGGAATAAATGCCCTTTTACACACACAGGCATCTGTTGGGACACTCTCTGGGGGACTTTTACCAGCAGGCACCTGCGAGGGCAGCCTCCGAATGCTGCTTCCTGGCTCCGTGTTGCTGTTGGCTTATAGGAACATTTGAAGAGATGTTGGATTCAACACGATTTTGTGGGACTCTGGTCCACATTAGCAAGTAGAGGATATTTATAATGTGTTTTAAAAAGATCAGTTACAAGTCATCAAGACATTCCTAATGCTTGGCCACACTGTCTGTTGAGGGAGGACGAACGAACACACAGCTGCTCCAGTGAAGGGAAACTTGAGCAGCGCCCAGGGGCTAGATCAGGCTATTTGGCTGGTTGGTTGGTTGGCTGGCTGGGCGTTTCTCTGTTGTTGCCATAATGGCATTATTACCCCCTGGGACAAAAGCCTGGCCACGGAGAAGAGGGCTGTGGAGTCTTTGAAACCTGATGCCTCTGTCTGGATAATGCTCTCCTAAACTTCACTCAGAACGTTCCTCCCTTTCTCGCACTCCTTCCCCTCATCTGCTCCTTAAATATCCCGCTCACCTCTGCACACATCATGGGCTGTATCTATCTGAAGACAATAGGTGTTAAATTGGAGCAACAGTGTGAATGTTCTGCATGATGTATAGTATCACAGGGAGCCTCTTCAGTCGGCCTCTTCTCTGTATGTAAACAGGATAGGGCTCAGTGGCTGCAGCACAGATAAGGCCAGCGCCAATAAAGATGCTGAGCTGATTACTGCCCAGCGCTGGCCACAGCAGAGCAGATAAACACCACAGCCCACAATCCAGTCAACAATACTGCTCGAAGCAGCAACAGCAATAAACCTCTGACAGATAATCAAGCGGCCTTGAGTGCCCGGCGAGGAGGGTCTCTCACTCTCTCATCATCTCTACCTCATTCACTTTTTCCCCTCCCTCCATTTCATCCTCCTTCTGTCTGCCACCGGCCCATTGGTCCTCGTTAACGAAACAAAGAGCGCTGAGATACATCAAAAGGGGCATTGTTCTCAGTGAAACAGTGAAATCTCCCTGACCCCCAACCCCCCACCCCCCATCTCTGGTTGCGCACAGCATGCGCACACACACAAATACAGAGGATTGTAGTGGGCAATGTAGTAAGAGAAAGTGACAGACAGAGGAGCCTGTGTAACAGCAGGGAGGAGGCCCAGGCGAGGACAGTGTGTTGGAGCAGAGAGATGAAATGGGGCCGGCAGCTCTCAGCCTGCTGGCTATGATGAAGCGCTGCTGTATAACATCACCTGCTGCTCCTATTTACATTAAAGCTAATAGCAATGTTTCTTTTCAAGCTGCTGGTCCCATTTTAATACGTAGAACTTAGGGATGCTTTGATTGTGAAATTCTGAGTCGATACCAATACATTGTTTAAGATAACAATTAGACTGACAGCTTATACTGGTGTTTTGTTTTTGTTGTTGTTTGTGTTTACTTCAGCTTTTGTTCTAGGCAAACAAAGTAATTGTAACTGTTTTTTCAGCCACCAGCTGCTAACAGGTAACGTTAGCCAGCTTTCAATAAGGCTTTGCTGTTCATGCAGTGAACGCAACGGTGCGTCAATAGTGACTTTACTGTGTCCTTTCGTTCTGAAGGCGTCCCAGGATCTCTGTTGGTCCCGAACACGTTTTCTATTGTCCCTGGGATGTCAGGATGCCATCAGTCTTAGGCCCTGTTTAGACGACAACGGTGTCTCTAAAAACAGAAAAGTCTGTCCTTTGCGTTTTAAAAAACTTCTGCGTTTATATGACGACGTTATTGAAACAATCCCCGTTCACACAGAGCCGCAAAATCTACTGGAAACGCTGTCAATAGGTGGCAGTGTAAATTTTCAAAGCAACACCACGGCATGACGCCATGCGCCTGCGCTGAAGCGCCTTCCTCTACAACACGGTGATTACAAATCAAAACAAAGAAGACACACTGGCGAAAGCATGCACAGATAACTTTGTCTGGATGGACGACGACGTGGAGTTGCTACAGTAACAGATCTACATTTCACTTCAAATCAACAGGGTGAGGAGCACAAACAGAGCTCGGCATTGTTGTTGTGATGGCCAACTTTCTCGCGCGTGCCTAGTGACTCGAACCGTAATTAGCATGTGCGAAAAGTCTCCGTTTTCAGGGGAACTGCATATTGCAAGTTTACATGACAAGGGAGATGCTGCCATTTCCAAAAAATTGCACTCTGGAACCCGTTTTCAAAACGCTGCATTTTCAGGCACCCAAAATGCTGCTGTCGTGTAAACGATCGGCCAAAACGCAACAAAAGTTTACCGTTTTCAGTTGAAATCGTTGTCGTATAAACGGGGCCTTAAGCCCTGCTTTTTTGCCGGCAAAAAAATTGGTGCGACACAGAAAAATGTCAGCCACTGCTATAAGTGAATATTGTTTTATTTGCTGATAGGCTGATGGCTCAATAAGGTGAGTACCGAGGCCCCTACCGATGTTTGGCCAATAGATCAGTGTATCTCTGGTTGAAGTGCATGCAGTCTAACTAGGGTTGGATGATATGGAGAAAATCAAATATCTCAATATCAGTAGAGCAACAATATTGTAGGGTTGGCTGTTGGTGTTTTCACAAAATATTTACACAATGGCATTGTGAATAATAATCATCAGTGATGTATATATAATGGAAAAAGTGGGTAAAGGCAAATAAGAGAACAGCTAGAGCAGTCTGGTCAGTTTAGAAAACTCTAAGACCAGTGGTTCCCAACTGGTGGGTCACAGGTCTATTCTTAATGGACCGCAAGTGACAGTACAGTGAATTTTCAGCACAGAGCTTTTATTGTGAAGTGCCATTTCCTGCTGTAGAATGAGTAAATAACGGACTAGCTCCACAACATGACCAAATGCAAGTATGATGAGCAATGTATTAAACTGTGTGAATCTTAAACTAATGACTAAGGAGAAAAACTTGAATCCCACTGCCGGACCAGCTGGGAACCACTGCTCTGAGACAACAACCATATATAGTGAGTGCTAATTCATATGATCGTGGAAAGACAAGTGTAAGAGTGAGAAAACCTCAGAGTTGGGTGTAATGACCAATCAGGCGTTTATGAATGAGCCCATTGCCCACACACATTTCCAAAAAATATTCAATTACAACACCCACTGCAACTCAAACACAAGCTTAAACACAACCAAGAATGGCTGCTGACAAGAGTTTATGGCAGGGAGCAGCCCAGTAATTCTGCTTTATCTAAATGAGCAGTGTGAGGGTGTTTACCTAAGAGGGTTATAATCATAGATGAGAGAGTGCAGAGATATGAGAGGCAGAGGCTTTTCTACACTATTGTTGTCAAAGTGTAAACTACAAGCTGCTGCTCATCTATTGTCAGAGTTTAGTCTTTTATTGTGCAATTTAATTGTTTGCCAGGACGGAGACGTTGGGGGAATAGTTACGAGATGAATGCGTCTGGTTTGTATACCAGTTTAAAGAGACACAGTCACATCAGTCAACCTGATGCCTTTGGCTTGCCCACGGGAACCACATGGGACACACACAAACACACACATACACACAAATTGAGCCACAGATGCCTCACACATGCTACCCACACGCATTGCAGACATAAGTGCACGCACACATAGACTCCTTTACCCCTCGGGCCATACAGTCCTTGTAATGACAGCTCTGGGTGCTCCCTCTCCCTCGTAAACCCCCACGGGACACAAATGCACACCCGCACACCTCTAATCGCAGCCCTGCGCAGACATAAACCCCAAGGGTTTGTCATTTAGCTCATGCACCAGCAGAAAACCAGCCACATGTCACAATGACAGGCAGAAATGTTGCACACACAAGTCTGGCCACAATACCACCGCTACTATCCATCAAAAATATACATCAACACAAAAAGGCACACTTAAAATTCCATACATTCTTCAAGGACGAGCAGCCCTGTGGCCACGACCGTTGTCATGAACATCAGCTGATCTTTATCTTATTACATAATCAAGTGATGGTCGTCTGCCAGAGGACCCTCCTCACCTTCTTAAGAGCCCCAACCTCCCCTCGTCCTGCAGCCATAACAAACACACACCACAAGCCACCGCCTAGAGCCACAGATAACACACAAGCATACATGCAGGGATGTAATCACAGCGTAAATATCATACCAT
Organism: Epinephelus fuscoguttatus; assembly: GCF_011397635.1. Lineage (NCBI taxonomy): Eukaryota > Metazoa > Chordata > Actinopteri > Perciformes > Serranidae > Epinephelus > Epinephelus fuscoguttatus. Next base: position 41,867,012 of record NC_064761.1, read on the forward strand.
ACATGGACTATTGTCAGAACTGAACCTGATGTTACATGTTCCTCTGTGTGTGTCCACTGAGCCCTCAGCTTTGTGTTAGTGCGGGAAATGTCATACGGAGAGCGCTGCAGGCACTTGTTCTCTTTTCTACCCGACCTTTGACCTTATATGACAAACAGAAGAATAAACTGACAAGGAGCATCAAGTGCGACACAGAAAATGCTATTCAATACATGTCCTCAATAGATACACGTGCCGTCTGGGAGATTGTGAAAAGCAACGTAATGGCTGCTAGTTTAAATCTATTTTGTTGACTGTTACAACACCCAAACTAGTGATGCTCGACATGGCAGATTTTGAAGAGAAATGAATATACTGGCATGTGTTTCTCCTACTTAATTCCACCTCTCCGTTGCTCTTTAGGCTCCTATATCTGGGTAGGTAGTCCATTTCTCTGCTCAGTCAGCTCCTGCCCCTGAACAGACAGACTCATGCAGAACTCCTGAGAATATTTGCCCTCAGATTAAGGTCGGCAGCTTTGGATAGGAGCCCGTGTTTGGGTTTGTGTATGAGGGCCTCCCACTTGCTGTTTGATTACAGTTTTCTGCGAGACACTTGGCAAAAGCTACTTATCTTGTTGTTGTCGGGAGGATAAGTTTCTACACATACACTAACCACATGGTATCGTATTTAATGTTGCTACCAAACCTCTTTCGTGACATTTCTCTCCATTAGTGCGAAGCTAGTTGAGAAGAGGGAAGACATGCTCAAGTGGAGAGGGAGGGGAGAGGGAAGGAAAGGGGTGTGGGGGGTGGAAATGGGTTGTGAGGTAAAAAAAAAAAAAATGGACAGGATTTCATTTCACAACCACACCTACCTCCGACCGACACTACCTTTCCGTTTCCCACCCTTTCCTGAGCACCACTATGCACATACACACACACGGCGTGCCCCCTGGTTCACTCACTCCCAAAATTGCACCAGATGTCACATCAAGAGTCTCTGGCCAAGGCACTACAGCCAGATGAAGAATTTGAGAAATTCTGGAAAATATTTGTGGAGCGGCTCAGGATTGAAGTGGCTGAGGCCTGGAGAGGTAGAGGTTAAACCTCTCCAGCTTTAATGAGGGGCTGTGTGACTGACTGCTGTAATGCTATAGCGGCTAATAGAGAGGCAGGAGTTGGGCCAGAGCCATATAGGGTTAAAGCTCCAGGGCCAGTTTTGAAGCCGATTCCCCGGGGCCAAAAGGTTACACTCCTCTCTGCTGCTAATAACAATCTCCACGTCTGTCGCTCGTGGAAAATCACGTCACCAAACACCTGACTGTATCACAGATCAGAGCCGATACCAAGAAATGTGAGAAGCTGAAAGAAAAATGGCGAGCTTGGGCCTCACATGAAGGCTTGTCACTATAGCAACACCCACATATCTAGCAGAGCTTTTAAATCAACCTACAAGAGTGAAAGTCAATGGAGCCAGTCCTGGACAGTCCATGTTTATACTCTGCAAAAAGGCCCCTGCAGCGCAAACTCTGAGTGGCTTCTAAACCCAGACAGCCACGAATGCAAACACACAATGCATAATCTCCTTTGCATTGTGTAAAACTTAATCTGGGTTTAGGTGAGGCTACTTTGAGAGGAATGCTTTCATGAAAGCAAATTATTTTCACAATAAACATTCACTTTAAACCCGATGATAGTCGGCTATCAGAGCACGTGAAGCCATGTTCAGGGTCACATGTGAGATAGACAGAAAGAGAAGAATGAAACGTCCCAGCCTGCGGTTGAGTTTGTGTATTTATAGAGTGTGTGCTCCTTATGGCGTCGTTAAATCATCTCTGCTGCACAGTAAGAGTGGAACCCGAGCCAAAGTGAAATCAGCAGATGATTCTTGGGCTCAGCAGCCAAAATCGTACTCTGAAACTCTGGTCTCAGCAGCTGAGCACTGGGTGAGAGTGTTTGTGTGTGTGTGTTTGTGTGTGTGTGTGTGTGTGTGTGTGTGTGTGTGCGTGCGTGTATACATTTTTTAATCACCATTCAGATCCTGCTGTGTTTATGCATCATTAGCCTTGATCAGCGGAGGCAACAAAAGGAGGGAACCATTTTTTCGTTTGTACACATGTGTGTGATTATAGATGGCCTCAGATGTCCTTTATGCTAACAGAATCATTAGTTGTGCCTGAGGGTGTGTGACTGGCAGACTGACAACCTATAGAAAGGTGTCACTGCACCGTGTGTTTGTGTGTGTGTGTGTGTGTGTGTGTGTGTGTAACAGCAGCTGGCAGATAGAAACTAATTAAAGGTAACGAGATATTTATGCATTAACTAGCTGTGTGGTGAGCTGTAGCCTTTTCTGAGAGCATTCTTCTGAGCCCTCTACACACCCGCATTCCTCATTCAGGACCCCCTGATAAGCCCCCTCTCTCCTCTCCTTTAACCCCCCTGTCCCTCCACCCACTGAAACCCCCATGTGTAACCTCCCCACCAAACCACTAAAGTGGGCCAACCAATCACCACTGAGCAGCCAGATTGTGTTTAGCATGACAAAGGAGAATCTGTGAGCCCATTTGTGTCTGTGTGCTTACATGCATTGTGTGTCTGTTGTGTTTACATGCATGTGTGTGGGTGTGTGTGTGTGTGTGCTGCCCTTACACGGCAAAGAGGAGCTTTTACCAGCGGAGGAAGTTGGTCGTGCAGGAAATTCACTCCACATGTGCTCAAAGCTCATCTACATTTTTATGTGTTCAGATGAAACGGCCTATCTCTGTCTGAGGTTCTTTAATACGCAAACCAACATACACCCACTGGAAAACTTTGCGTCTGTCGGGCAGATCTGCTTTTTCTACCCAGCACTTCAGACAACGTGGAGTTAATCTGCACCATTTGTAACATCCTGGGTGATAAAACCCTGTTCCTGTGTGGCGACGCTGCATATTGTATTACTACTGTTGATGCCTCAGTTTCTCCATATAAAGCTGCTGGTGTGGCTCCCACCTGCTCCTCTAATGCCTGGTCAGCCACGCGTCCTGCCTCTCCATCTCTCTCTGTTAGATTGGAGAGGCATTCCCCTGCCACAACACATGCTTAAGCAATTATTCCACGCAGTCCCCTGGACAGAGAGGGAGAAAGAAGGGCCAGATAGAAAGCCAAGGAGAGGCAGAGAGAAAGTAATTTGAAGTGGAGTGATCGGGGGCAGCTGGCCAGGGATTTGCAGGGTTCTGGGAGAGAATGTGTAGAAGCTGAGCGCAACTCCCATAATCCTTTTCTAAAAGAGAGAAAGGAGAGACGGAGGGATTGAAAACAAAGAGAAGAGAAAGGGGGGCCACTAGAGCGAGGAACTAAAAGGACTGGGCTACAGTGACAACAGCCAAAAACAAACCGGCTATCAAAGCAACACACACATAAACACTGCACACTGACTCTGGACGCAAGCGGAATAACAAGTTAGGACGAACACACAGACTCACAAACAAGTGGAGCACATCAGACCCAACACAGCCTGTGTGACACTTTAATCAACTGTGGATCAATACTTTAATTACACTGTGATTTTTTTTTACTTCAGCCACTTTGCATCCCTGTGTGTGGACAGCTCGAGCTGGAATGGCACCTCTGGAGGGTTTAGGGTCAGATGAACAGAGGGCACAGGTGGGGTGTCACGGGCTATTTAAAGGGCAGTAAAAGGGCAGGTTACAACACTTCAAAACATTTGTGCCCCGGGCATGTTGGCAGGCGGCAGGAGCATCTGTGTCCCAGTGATGCTCTGTGGACTTTGAAATGATCAGTCTATAATATGATGTGATGACAACATTTTCATCCTGAAGTCTCAGCTGAGAGAAACACACACACGTGTCAGTCAATAAGCAGAATGTCAAAGTTCCTCTTGCACTGATTATATGTGTTGTTTCACTGTGAGATTGTTTACTATGAGCTGTTTATGTTTAACAATATAAAAGCCAAATAAGTTGAGTATTGTAGTGTTTTGTGCGCGCTCCCCAGCATGGGGTGGTGTGTTGCAGCTGGATGATAATGGGATGTTACAGATTAAGTTGCCTTGTGGTGACAGATAACAGGCAATACTTTTAAAACGATAAGGCTTTTACTGCCAACCATTAGAAAGCGCGGGCACTGTTTAATCTGTTTGTTGTTTATGTGTGTGTGTGAATCCAGTGTTTAAAGACTCTGTGGTGTAAAACAGCTGATTTGATCCAAAAACTAAACAACTGAAATCATGATAAAGACAGTCTAACTTTTAATAAACTTACCAAGTAGAAGACAGAAGATGTCGAGCGCTATTAGCAGCTTCTTCTTACTGTTGTCAACACCATTGTTGTTATTTAACGTAGAGGTTCCTCCGTTCCTTGTCTCTTGGGCCATTGCTTTCTCATACATGTACTTTTGCATTTGAGAACTCCCCGTTTCAGCTCCAAATCCCACACCACGCGGTAGGTAGGTGAAGAAAGTCTGTCAGGCTCTCAAGTCCTTAAAAGAAATGTCATGCAGTTCAGCAGGGAACAAACTCCCCGGCTCGCAGGTCTCGTGAAGTTTCAAATCTGCTGATGTCTCGTTAAAAAAGGTTAAAACATAAGTATTAAATGGTGAACGGACCCGCGCCACGGACTCAAGAAAGCAAAGTTGCCTGCGCTTGAAATGAATGGAAAGCCCGCTCCCCTTTATCGCTCTTGGTTCAAAGACTTGGAGTGAGTGAGAATTGCGCTGCGCATCGACAGCCGCTCTTGTTATATCAATCCTTCTTCTCCTCCTCCTCCCCCTGCTCTCTTCAAGTTCCCCCGGCAGCTTCAAGGCTCAGCCCTCTTCCCTCTTCTGCTAGCGGTGGGTAATCACCTCCATCCCTGCATGGAAAACTTTCTCAGACTGGTGACCAGGAGGAGGGCAGAGAGCCGCGCGGGGATGCAGCGCCCCCGGCGGTTACGCGAGGTACGACATGCGCACTGGAGTGATGGTGGTTTGGAGCGTTTCAGAATATGTTGTTATTGGAGACGGGACACAAAGACTGAAAACAGCCTTTTCACAAACACTGTGGCATCAATGAACTCAGACATCTGCCCTATCTGACTAAATGATGAGATGCCATTACTGTGCGCGTGCAATATTCACCTCATATCTGTCATACTACACATCATTGGACTTTGCTGCTGCTGCTTCTTGCACACTTGTTAGTTGCACTTATTTTTATATATTATAAATTATTATTTCAGAAATAATATTACTTATTCGCGTCTCTGTAAACATCCCATTACCTCATATTTCTTTTCTTTTTTCTTTTGTTCCTAACTGTAAAAAATGTTGATGAATAAAAAGTATTAAAAACTGCTTATTTTCTGTGCTTATATGATGTTATTGTTGAATATCTCTTATCTCTTACACTCGTGCTTTATTCTGTACGTAAATATGTGTTAAGTTTTTTTAGTTAGGATAATCTGTAGCTATTGTTTTTATATTTGTCTGCTGTTGCTTTTGCTTTATGTTTGCTTTTTAAATACATTTTCTGCACTGTTTTTCTTGCTTTTAGCTTTTGTTTTTAATGATCTATTGTTCCTTTAATGTTTTATCTTAACATATTTCCTTTGTAAAGCACATTGAATTGCCTTGTGTATGAATGGTGCTATATAAATAAAATTGCCTTGCCTTGCCTTTAGTAGTATGCACAACTTGAGGATGACAAATTTGCAGTTTCGTTGTTTGGATAATGACAACAAAATCTAAATCTGAATCTTGAGTGGGAATATTTGCCCTCTTTGCATCCTGAGAAGATATTTAAAGCAAATATTTCTAATATTACAGAAAAAATGGTAACAGTAGATGATATTTCATCAGTTCTATGAAAGATTTATATTAAAATATGATGAAAAAGTGAAAAAAATTCTCCTAAACAAGATGTTTATCCTTTTTGTGTATTTTGCAAATACGATAGTAAAACTCTCTCGATATATATTCTGTCAGTGTCCATATGAAGACTATTTAAAAGTTAATGATCCATCATTTTTATTTGCAAGGACATGTGTAGTGGGGACTTCTTTAACTTTTTCAGTTACTTTGTCTAGATTTTAAACATATTTATCAGTGGAAATTTCAATTTGATTAACTGGTATTTATGTGTATTTAAAGGCAAATGATTCAAAACCTCTTCTTTTTTTTTTTTTTACTTTGATAAGAAAACGTTCATGCACAAGCTCCACAAGTGCTTTCCAATCCCAGAGAGAGCTCAAATATTATATGCACAAGCAGCAGAAGCACTGTCAAGAGTGAGCCTTGATACTGATAAATTAAACTTACACTGCCATCTAGTGGTTAGAGCCATCAGTTTCACTCTTCAGGCCTATTTTTCACCAGTCCAGTCTGGTACACAAATTAAATTAAAAATTATCACCAATTTGACGCTGATGCAGCAGAGACGGGGCCAACAAAATAAGAGAAATATGACACTATGACATAACTGCAGGGATGGTGTACACAATGTGGGATGCACTTATTTGTGAGAGAACAGTGAAACTATCTCTGACCTAATGGAGCAGCTTGACAGCCCATATGGATAATGGATCCTTCTCAATGCTCTGATGGCCTCAGCTGTGGACTATAGATGCAAAACCAAAACAAACACGTTCCCCATTTTTCAGAGGGAGGGTGCTGTCTTTCAGAACAGTCTCACCAGGGACGTAACTACCTATTTAACACTGGGGGGACATGACCCTCAAGGGGGGGTCTGCAACAAACCTTTCCCCCAGGAGACATTTTTGGAAACTCAACAGCTGAACTGCCCATTTTAGAGCATTAATTCATTTTCTGTAACTGCTTATTCTATTGGGGGTTGTGGGTGGACTGGAGCCTATCCCAGCTGACATTGAGCAAGAGGCAGGGTTCACCCTGGACAGGTCACCAGACTATCACAGGGCTGACTTGGAATTGTGCAAATGTGCAGGAAAGCCCAATCAGTCTTCTTTCAGCATTGGCAGTATAAAAACAAAATCTGGGAGTGCAGCAAAATGCCACCTACCTACTTTTGTTTATACAGAATGCGCCTTTTTCGGGGCAATGGGGGGCGTGAGCAAGTAACAAAACGTGTAGCTCAGTGTGTGACGTAAACAGTGACGTGGGAGGGAAGCCGCGGCTGGTCAGTCCTTTGGCTTCCTTCTCTCATAAGTCGGCCCGTCCTTCACCGTCCCCGTCATCTGACGGTTAATGGCCTCTTTGTTTGCGAGGACAAGGAGGGCGCGCAATTCCTTGTCTCCCCAGTTGCTCATCTTTACAGCGTCTGTCAGGTTTGTGTTTCCCTCTTGCTACTAGCTGCTCGCTAATTCCTGCTATCAGCTGTTTCCTGTTTATCCACCACCAGTGGGTCGCACATGCTGCGTCATCAACAGCCCCTCCCGTTGCAGAAGGCGCCTCGGTCTGTTTAAACTAAAAGGGTTCTGCCAATATGTCTACCCTACGAGGCGGAAAATTGGGCACCTCTGATCAGCTCGGCAATCTGGCTCTGTGTGTCTAAACGCTCGCAGCTTGCCGGGAAAACGGCCCAACATTCACGGAAAATCTGGCAGCGTAAAAGGGGCTAAGTGTAAAGGGCTACCTACGGACAATTTAGAGTCACCAATTAACCTGCATGTCTTTGGACTGTGGGAGGAAGCCGGAGCACCTGGAGGAAACCCATGCTGACACAGGGAGAACATGCAAACTCCACACAAATATGCTACCCTAATCTGGGTTAGAACCATCTGACAACGGGCCTGGTTAGCACAGTTGTGCAGTGGTTAAAGGAAAAAGCAAGCAAGAAAGAAAATCTTATGTTGTGTTAATGTGAATTCTCGTGTCCTGTTCCTCATGCAAGTTTGAACACTAAAATATTTTGTATTGACCCGTGTCATACGAGCATGAAATCGCTGAATCGATGAATGAACGTGATGCGAATTGGTGACTTAAACTAAGATTTTTCAATAAACTATGACGTGAATTGCTTCATTTGCGCAGTTTATCATAATTCGCGTCATGCCCATAGTGTCCATCGCGCCTATCGCGACACCCTGCGGGAATTCGTGTCTAATCCCATCTTTACATTGGCCTAACGTGTGCCTGGAACACAGCATTAGATCAGGGGTTGGGGAAGTGTTGATAACTGAGAGCCATTTTAGGAAGCCAGCATATGATTGAACTTTTTTGCAACCTTTTTTGAAATGCATTCTTATGAAATGCTAACACTTAACTAATTAATAGTAATAAAGCCTGCATAACACTCTAAATACACACTAGCTTTCCATTTTTTAATAGGCCTATATCTGAAAATGAAAATGATATGTATTATAATTATTGCCTTTATAATATATAACAGAGCATTTTTTATTACTGAAAACATAACTACATTTGATGTGTTGCTCGTGGCTATTCCATTTTAATTAATATTCTATATATTGTAATTTGTGGGTGATTTAGACATGTGGAGAGTATTCATCAGCTAATTAACCAGGGTGCAAAACTCGACACACACACCGGTTCAGGTGGATACGCACACCCACAGGGTGGATGGCAGAAGTCGTTGGTTTCTAGGAGAGATAATCCCGGTTATACACACACTCGGTGCTTTACGTCAGACGCCAAATGGCCTCCAGGAGAGCATTTTTTGGCACTTACGTTTTTTTCCTCTGCTCCAGTATTTACAGTAAACCTGACAGTGCCCGTTTATCGGGGTCGAGTCTTCGCTGCTTCTCCCCGTCCTCGCTCGCAGGGAGACAAGTGCCCCGCCCCTCCGCGCGCTCCATAGGCAGGCAGGCAGCACACCCGCCGCACCGAGCGAACCCAGCCGTCGGTAACGGAGAAGATGGCAGAGCGGCAACAACAGAAACACGAAGGCAGGGTAAAGATCGGACACTACATCCTCGGCGACACGCTCGGAGTGGGGACATTCGGGAAAGTGAAGAGTTAAGTCACGCTTTTGTGTCACGCCGAGATTAAATGTGTGGATGTGTTTCAGTTGGAGTAATATTCAAGTAGTCGCCCACAGTCAATGGACTGTTGAAGTTGCCGGCGGCCGGTGAGCAGTTTGCGTAGCTGGGTGGGTTAACGCCGGCGACAGGAGCGATTTAAAGCGTAAATGTGCTCCGTGAATCCGCCAGCTTGAAAGTCAAATTCTTCCTCTGAAGCCCCTCTGACTGTAGCTGCTGTTATCAGCTATGGCAGGTGAATTACCTGGAGGACAACAGCTACAAGAAGATGCACAGTCATACTCACAATAGTGTCGCATTGTGTTAAAAAAAGAGGAGTTAGTGTGATGGTTTTGTCGCGGTAAAGGACGTGAGTGAGGCGCACAGCTTGTCCGAAACCCACCGTGTGAGCATATTGATATAACTGACATAATGTTTGTGAGCGGTTAAGCTAGTCCGGTGTTAACGTTAGCCCACCGCTGCTAGCTTGTGAAGTAAGTCGAGAAAACCTGTCACAGCGGTAAAGTTTTGCTCGAGAGGCCGTTCACAGGATATTATTTCAGTTTTCTTAGCTAGTTTTCGGACACTCTGCGTGACCTTGTGAGCTCTGAGTCCACGCTCACCCAGCCTGTGTCTTGTGTGCGCAGTTGGGGGGATGTGTTAGCTTAGCAGGGGGTGAACGCACCTCAAGGCAGGGCTGACGTCACATCTTTAATTCTTTATAATGGAGAGATTTTTTTTTCTCAGTAATGCATGCAGCCTGAGTTCACTTTGCTTTAACTGAATCAAATGTTACTAATGACATGTTTGTGTTAAGGTCATCTCTATGTGGGAGAAAGAGCAGTTCATGCACCTTTATATTGTTGTAGTCAAGCTGTTAATAGAGTTTGGCAGCAGCAGCAGCATCTTGGCTTGAGAGCCTAATAAGAAAGGCTTATAGCTCCAACACCCTGCACAATTAAAGATATGGAAAAAAGATGAAGGCTACAGTAGGCCGCTTAAAAATGCATTATAATAAAAGTTAACTGTTCTGTCTGTGCAACAGAGCTGCAACAATCACTTGGTAAATAGTCGATAGGAAGAAATTTTATTAACTATTTTAATAATGGATTGATCGCAGTCATTTTTCAAGCAGAAATGTCAAACAGTTTACAGTTCAAGCTTCATAAATTTGAGAATTTGCATCTTTTCTTTGTCATTTATGATTTAACTGAAGAGTCTTTAGGTTTTGGACAACATAAGGACTTTAGAGACGTCACTTGGGGCTCTGGGAAATTGTCACGAGCAATTTTCACAGTTAACTGACATTTTATAGATTGAGCGAAATAATTGGCTGATTAGTCGATAATGAAAATAACAGTTGCAACCCTACTAAATTAAATCTTAAAACTGCATTATAATAAAAATGTACTGTTCTGTTGAAGTCTGCTGTGCAATAGAGCTGCAACTTATCAGTTAGTTGATCGAAAGACGATTTATCGTCAAGTATTTTGATCATTACAGTCATTTTTCAAGCAGAAATGTCAAACATTCGCTGGTTTGAAATGATTATATTTGAGAATTTGCAGCTTTTCTTTGTCATTTATGATAGTACATGAAGAGTCTTTGGGTTTTGGACTGTTGCTTGGACACTTTAGAGACGTCACTTTGGGCTCTGGGAAATTGTCATGAGCAATTTTCGAAGTTAATTGACGTTTTATAGATTGAGCGATTGAATGTGAAAATAACCGGCAGATTAGTTGATAATGAAAATAATAGTCGCAGCCCTACTGTGCAGCAGCTTTCTAAATTAAATCTTAAAACTGCATCATAATAAAAAATACTGTTCTGTTGAAGTCTGCCGTGCAACTTATCAGTTAGTTGATCGAAAGATGATTTATGGCCAACTATTTTAATGACTGATTGATCGTTGCAGTCATTTTTCAAGCAGAAATGTTAAACAATTTCCAGTTCGAGCGTCTTAAATTTGATTATTTGCTGATTTTCTTTGTCATATATGACATTAACCGAAGAGTCTTTGGATTTTGGACTGTTGGTTGGACAAAAAGACATCACTTTGGGCTTTTGGAAATTGTGATGAGCATTTTTTACAATTTCATGACATTTTATCAGTTAAGCGATTAATAGTAAAAAATAATTGGCAGAATAGTCGATAATGAAAATAATATTTGCAGCCCTACTGTAAAACAACTTTCTAAATTAAGACTTAAAACTGCATTATAATAAAAATGTACTGCTCTGTTGAAGTCTGCTGTGCAGTAGAGCTGCAACAATTAGTTGATCAATCACTTAGTGGTCCGAAAGACAATTAATCACCAACTATTTTAATTATCAGTTGATTGTTGGAGACATTTTCCAAGCAAAAATGTCAAACATTTGCTGCTTTTCTTTGTCATATATGATCGTAAATGAAGAGTCTTTGGGTTTTAGACTGTTGCTTGGACAAAAGAAGCACTTTAGAGACGTCACTTTGGGAATTTGTGATGAGCATTTTTTACAGTTTCATGACATGTTGTTGACATGTAGTAAAAATAATTGGCAGGTTAATCCATAATGAAAATAATAGTTGCAGCCCTACTGTGTAGCAATTCTCTAAATTAAAACGTAACCCATTAGTGCCTCTGCCTCTCTTTGTTCCTCCATATTGTGCTTAACTGTCTTGTTTATGATGAGCTGCTCTGTGGTTTTACCATCTGTGTGCTGTATGTGCTTCATATCTGTATTCTTTTGTTTCCAGTTGGCGAGCATCAGTTGACGGGCCATAAAGTGGCTGTAAAGATCCTAAACAGACAGAAGATCCGCAGTCTCGATGTTGTTGGGAAGATCAAACGAGAGATCCAGAATCTCAAACTGTTCAGACACCCACACATTATCAAGCTGTAAGTAGAGAAAGACGACACATCCTTCTATCAGACTTTAAGACTCTGAGCGCCGACACAGGGAGATAACTGAGCTCTGTTAAATAAGTGGCTGTTGTAATGTGGGTATTTTGCTATGTTGTGTTCCCTCTGTGTTGTGGCATGCTTTGTGTGTTCCTGTTTGTTTACTACAGCTACAGCTGCGCTGTACTGAGCATGCCCACAGGGCTCCCAGGAGGTGGAGCACACAAACATTGGCAATGCACACGCACTTGTGGTTCGTTCAAATATCCAGATAAGATGATAGAAGTCGCTGTAGTTCCTGCATGACTAAATTCTTGTCCTCATTCAGGTATCTTAGCTTGTCATGGGTTATTTATCTGACCTTGTGTCCCATCTTTCTCCTTCTCCTTGTCAGTCCATGTCTCTCTCAACAATCTCTGTGTTATTTTTAGGTTAGGGTTAGTCCACTGTCGCACTGTAAGCTATGGCAGATATGTGAGCTCTTAGGTCAGAAGCTCAAGTGCTGTTGAACACTCTGTCACTGCCATATACATTCAGAAACATGCATATATTTTAGGCACATACACATCCTGTTTGCACTGTTGCAGATTGCTCCAGGACTGTGGACAGAGCAGAGCAGACTCTGGATACATCTGCAGCGTTTGTAAAACCAGCATGAACTGAAATGAATTAGAATAAATGTCCTAACATTTCCCTCAAGTGCTCTCGCTGTTTAGATTTCGCAGAATCTGTATGTGTGATTTTGTTGGTGTTTATTTCTCCCACGGTGCCGGCCGAGTTGTGCAACACCCGACTCGACAGGAATATAGTAGATTGTGATGAAGCACAGAATCTCACAAAAGCAACCATTCATGAGACTGGGCCTGCATCTTAATATACCTGACCTTTAGGAAAGTAATGCCTACACTCAGCAGCCATACATCACAGCGCGGCCTCACCTATCTGTGTGTGTGTTTCTGTATATTAGTTCCGTGCAGTTTTGAAGTAAATACATTTATTTTAGAGATTGAGACAAAAGCCTTTTGGTATGTTTACAGTTATATTAACATTTAGGGACATAATGTAAGGGAGTTAATTAATGTCCAGCAAGTTCATGTGAACAGAGACATGTTTGTGTTTCAGGTACCAGGTGATAAGTACACCAACAGATTTCTTCATGGTCATGGAGTATGTGTCTGGAGGTGAGCTGTTTGACTACATCTGCAAACATGGACGGGTAAGACATTTCATCTGTTAACTGACTAGTATTATTAACCTCATAGTCAGTATTTGCATTGCTAAGCAGTGTCTGAGGTGGTGAGTGACTTATAGATATTGGCACCACTGACTAGGGATGCACCGAATATTCGGTAACCGAATATATTTGGCCGAATATTGCAAATAAACATGCATTCAGTATTCGGTGGAATAAGTGAAAAGCAAGGCCGAATAATAGCGGTTTTTGTTTTGATAACGCAATCAAACAGCATGCAGTGACGGACGGAGTAAAATGTCAGCAGTGTGGCGTTGTTTTACTCCGTCCGTCACCGCACTCGCATTTGCGACTAAAAATAGTATTGTGCAAGCAAAATAAATCATTCAGCACGCTGTGTGAGTACAGATTTCAACCAGCAGCAGAAATGAAATGGCGAATCCCGCCGGTTGTGGATTGAACGGGGGTCACACACACAGACAGGAATACATATTCCTGTCAAATACGGCGGCGCATGATAACGGCTTACCGGCAACGGAGAAGTCCGGCTCCAGGTGAATAACTCGTTGTCATGACTGCCCAAAAGTACCTGGACAGCCGAGCCATGGCGGCACACAGGTATGTGGCGTATCAGAGGAGAAACGAGCCATTCACATTACTCTTTGTGGCAGGTAACGGTCCACAAACCTCACCACACTTTAAGGACTGTTCTTTACTTATGAAGGGACTGTCAGGGGAGGAGGGTGGCTGGTTGAGTTTTATTTTATTTATTTATTTTATTTTGATCCCCCCTATGTTAATCACTTATTGATGCTGTTTTTGAAGTATGAATAAGGCAATAAGTAATTTATTCCATGGAAATATCATTGATGTATTATAGAAAAGTGATTTATCTTTTTATAAATGACAAAAGGCACATCTGCCTCATTTTTGCTGTGGTATCCTGATACTACTCAGAACCGTGATACTTTCACTGGTATCGTACTGTGGGTCCCAATTTTGGTACCGTGACAACACTAATCTGGAGGGGGTTCATCTGCAAAAACTAATGAAAAACTAAACAACGGCATTCGGTACTCGGTATTGGGCCAAGCGTTTAATTTTATTCGGCTTCGGCCACAAATTTTCATTTCGGTGCATCCCTACCACTGACCCTGTGAATGTTACAGCTCAGCCGAGGAGGACGCCATTAATGTTTACAGCTTGCGCTTTCATAAGCACGAGCCTTTTGTCCATGAGTAGATGCATGCCTCCTTCTGTGCAGTTTTGTATATTGTATATTATAGTTTTGTATATTCGCATTTAAAAAAATTTTTTGCAGTCCACAAATCATGTTTATGTTTTGAATTTGTGTTTTGGCCTGTTGCGCCACCCACCACCGTCTACCAGTCACACAGTCAGTAGAAATTGTCATTTGGTATGAGTTATAGATAATGAGACATTAAAGTTTGTTGGGCAACAGTGTTCCCACACACCATCACTGCTTCACCTTTCTAACTGAGAGTCGTCAGTGATAATTTTAATGCCCCATTTACACACCTTTAAATGTTCACTTCCATGTTCAAAACACTGAGCTGTTACTGACAGCTATGGAGAGATGACCTCCTCTGGGGTCTTTATTTTTAATAGAATAATCCTACTTGAGCTTCACCTGGGTCCTGAGCCACACCAACCCAACACAGAACATGATACATTTGTTCTAAACAAGACACCACATAACTTCCTTATCCTTCCACACAATCACAGAAACACTCAGAGCAGCCACAGTCTAATCATGTCTGTTTATATTGTGTGTTTCAGGTGGAGGACACTGAAGCCCGCCGCCTTTTCCAGCAGATTATCTCAGCTGTGGACTACTGCCACAGGCACATGGTGGTCCACAGAGACCTCAAACCTGAGAACGTCCTGCTGGATGCCAGCAAGAACGCCAAGATAGCTGACTTTGGTAAGATCCCAGACAACAGAGTTACAGGAAGAGGGAGAGGCTGAAGGATTGTTAGGGAATTTAAGAAAAGAGAAGGCACAACAGAAAATGTTCACGGAGGGAATGAGAAAGACAGAGAGGCAGAGTCTATGGCAGAGCTGAGTGGAATTGACAAGTAATTTGAATTGTTGATTAGAGGCAACATTTGTTGCAGAGTCATAGTACAAAGCATAATTAGACTCTTAATTATATACTTAAAGAAAAGTGTGAAATCACTATCATGCACCTGTTGACCTCATTATTAAATACATCTCTCACTGAGTACAGTTTCTTAACAGTTGGGGCATAATTGTTCCAGCTGATTGGAGACTGTGCCTGATGCAATACGAACACGAAAAAGAGAAATATTCTCACAAACACACAAAGACCCTTGTGCGCAGCAGGGTGTGTGGGGTGGAGAGAGGTCCCCCTAGCAACGGCCAGGTTTCATATCATGTCTGGCAGGAAGCCTTGAGGCCCAGTGTCATCTGATAGGGAAGGAATCGTGGGGGTGCGTCAGGGTTGTGCAGCAGCAGGAGTGTTTTGGCTGAGAGCAACAAACACCAGTGAGCAGTGAAAGAGTCTTAAAGGAACAGGGATAAAAGATAAAGTTAAGGTCAGCACATCGCAGAGCATGTGGTGTTTAGCGTGTGGCCCAGGCAGGCTGGGAGAAGCTCATCCAATTAGATGAGCTTTGTGTTTAGAGCTTAGAGTCTTGGTGGGTAAATAAGGATAGAGATATCTGCGACGTCCACAGTGTATAACTCACCCTCTCTGTGGTGGGCCATGTGCAATTAAACCATAGGATCAATAACAGTAATATAATAACAGAGGATCGTTTTGTTAAACTGTGTCACTGTCAGAGTGAAGACTGAAGGATGTCTTGCATTTATCAACAGGTTTGTCAAACATGATGTCAGATGGGGAGTTCCTACGGACAAGCTGTGGCTCGCCCAACTATGCTGCTCCAGAGGTCATCTCAGGAAGGTGTGTGATCACATCACATGTACGATCACGGCTATAAGATTAATCACAATTATTTACGTCTGGAGGACAGTTACTTAATCAGCATTATTTATATGGCTTTAGGAACAATGTAGTTTAGGACTAAAACAGTGTTTTAAAACATAAACACGAGGGTTTTAGCACCGCCTCCATCCACAGTAACACACATGACAATAGGAAAGGAGTACCCACATCATAAAAGGTTATGTAGACCTAGCTGTAATGTTTTGGCTCAACACATCGTGACTGATAAGACCCAACTGGGATGTGAACATGGTCATTGCGTGTCATTGTTTTTATTGGTCACCGTGACCGCTCATCCAGACTAAAATGCAACAGGCTTTTTTCCAACTAAAATTGTTTCAGCAGGGTTTTCAAAGGTCTCTGTTGCAAAAGCTCCAAAGTGCCGCAGCAGTGTGGAAGCTCAGCGTGAACGTAGCAGTAGTTATTTGTTTTAAAACAAAAACGTATTAGTGTGAATGTAGCCTTAAACACTGCCTGAAGCCCGACCTGACAGAAAACAACTCTTAGTTGCCCTGTGGAGATCTCTCGTAAACAAACAAAAAAGCTGTTTACATTCACTGTTCCACACCCAAGCGCACCTTGTGTATGCGTATGGTTTAACAAATATGTTAAAATGCATGTACTTCTTCATAAACAGTTGCAAAGTAAATTTTAAATCGTGGATTACTTGCCTGGAATTTTCTTCTTCACTGCCTTTGGTGACGCATTGCTGCATTTCTTAGCGCACTACCGGCACCTGTAAAGCAGTGGAAACACTATACAACCAATTGTGTCGCCCATGGGTGTGCATTTTGTCTTCACAAAAGCTACAAATGACACTTAAACAAAATCTGTATTTATTAAAGGAGCTATATGTAAGAAATCTAAAGCAAATAGTCGTAAAATCCTCCTAATATGTCACAGAGACTAAGGAATAATGTTCATATAACATACTGATCTCACCAACAACAATAGTACAGCCAGAATATTCGCATTTAAAAAATTTTTTTGCAGTCTGCAAATCATGTTTATGTTTTGAATTTGTGTTTTGGCCTGTTGCGCCACCCACCGCCATCTACCAGTCACACAGTCAGTAGAGTCTCAGCATCAGTTACAGTTACGACTGAGCTACAGCAGCACGGCAAGCAGCATTAGCAGTGTCCCAGTACATAGCATTAGCAGCCGGCTCCTCCTCAGCTGTATCCCGGCAGCAGCGTTAGCAGCAGAGAAGCCGGACTTGCTCCAACGGTCCGCTGGAAAACCGAAGATCAAGGACGCGGCAACGCGGCCCTGCCACGGCAGCCACCCGTGGGCAAACAAATCAGTCTCCAGTGAATCAGTCGGTATGAGGCTTTTGGTTCAGGACATATTACAAACCGAACAATTCTTTAAACTAATCCTGTTATAATTTAAAAATAAAATGTACAGCTATGTTACAAAACATAATGTTCTCAGTGCCACTGCGCTCAACAAGGCAGGCCAAACGACATGGCGACAGGCAATTTGCTTTCTGCCCCTCCAGACCAGAAAAAACGTTCCCCTGATAACCTACAGGTCTGGCGTTGGGAGCCACATCAGTAGGTTACATCAGTGCAGAATACTTCAAACATGTCAACTCATTTATGCCGACTTCACCAGTGTGCCAGTCGGGGTAACGAGACGAAAACAAGGGGCAGCACAAACACTACATGCTAATGTATCCCTGCAGCATTATGATTTTAGTTTTTATACATTTAAATTAAACAAAAGACAACAAGGATATTTTTTTTTCCCTTTCGTTTCAGAAACAGAACTGTTTATTTGTTCCTATTTGTTTATAACTACTGTATGACATTTAATATTTTTAAGGAGCTTTTTTGTTTTATATGCTGCTGAGAAGACACCCCAGAGGACGGGTCACTCAGGTGTAGCTCCGTCAAGGTTCAAAGTAAAAAAACATCAGGCTTTATGATGATAGTTTTTAAAGAAACTAAGTAAATTTCTGCTTTTTTGCTGTAACAAAAACATACCAAACCGTGACATCACTGCGTATCGAACTGAACAGTGAATTTAGTGAACCCTTACACCCCTAGTATTTATATATTAAAGCTATATGATAGCACTTAAAAGTTAAGAAAGTGCTATCTGCTTTTCCAGTGGACCCACAAGAGTGACACATTGTTTATGGATCTTCTTCTTTGTTATGTGTCACATCTTCTCATCACTCTGTCAGACTCTATGCAGGCCCAGAGGTGGACATCTGGAGCTGCGGCGTGATCCTGTACGCCCTGCTTTGCGGCACTCTGCCCTTTGACGATGAGCACGTCCCCACGCTGTTCAAGAAGATCAGAGGAGGCGTCTTCTACATCCCTGAGTACCTGACTCGCTCTGTGGCCTCGCTGCTCATGCTCATGCTGCAGGTGGATCCTCTGAAGAGAGCCACCATCAAAGACATCAGGTGCTCACACTACTCTGTTCACTTTGGCATTAATTATTACCAGCCTCACTCGATATAGGTTTGTGTTTGTAGTTAAGAGTGATGATTTTGAGTGGTTATCCTCTCCTCTGTCAGGGAACATGAGTGGTTTAAGCAGGACCTGCCAGGCTACCTGTTCCCCGAGGACCCCTCGTATGATGCTACAGTCCTGGATGAAGAGGCTGTCAGGGAAGTGTGCGAGAAGTTTGAATGCACTGAGTCTGAGGTTGTGTCCAGCCTTTACAGCGGGGACCCACAGGTACACAAGACTCATTCATGAGTGGAGTCGTTGTAGGTTTCAGTAATCTCAAGGTCTGTCCTTAGCTTTAACTCGTTATCTCAGTGGTGTTCAACTGACTCTCCATCCTCCCTCTGTTCATGCAGGATCAGCTTGCAGTAGCTTATCACCTCATAATAGACAACCGACGCATCATGACCCAGGCCAGCGAGTTCTACTTGGCCTCCAGTCCTCCCCAGGGCTCCTTCATAGAGGAGGGCATGCCGCTGCCCCCCGGGATCAAACCCCACCCAGAGAGGATGCCTCCGCTGCTGGCTGACAGCCCCAAGTCTCGTTGTCCTCTGGATGCTCTCAACACCACTCGGCCCAAACCGCTAGCAGTGAAGAAGGCCAAGTGGCACCTCGGTATCAGGAGCCAGAGCAGACCCTATGACATCATGGCTGAAGTGTACAGGGCCATGAGACAGCTCAGCTTCGACTGGAAGGTAATGGATATGTCTTACACGTATAAATACAGAACATACAAAGGTCTGCGTACAAACGAGACAGTCTGTTATTCTGTGCTATAGGTGGTGAACCCGTACCACCTGCGAGTGAGGAGGAAGAATCCAGTGACGGGAAACCTGGTGAAAATGAGCCTGCAGCTGTATCAGGTGGACAACAGATCCTACCTCCTCGACTTCAAGAGCATCGATGGTTGGTGATATCCCAAACTGTTTTTGATTTACACTGTACATGGCTTCACCTGCAGTTCAGTTGTCTGTCCCTGTTTCGTGGATCTAAAATCTTGAGTTGCTGGAGTTGGAACAGCTGAGGTGGTGTTGATGCAAATCAGGCAGCAGAGTGCACTTTGGGCACTTGTCCCAGCATAAATGCATTTGAGCCTGTACAGGTCACCTCTTTGAAATGCAAGCGCATCAGTCACTTCATATCTTTCATGTGTATTTAGTTGTGTCTTTTACCCACAATTTCAGATTTGACATTGATTTAAATATATTTTTAAATACACATGTGCTGTACATAGCCATGTGCTTTTCTACATGCAACTGTTTGTCTTTATCACACAGATTTGAAGTTACATGATGTCAGTGATCAGAAGTACAAATGGCACACATGGCACTGCTTTTTGAAAAAATAATTTTCTGCGTTTAATTTACTTGAATTTATATTAAAGCTAAAGTGTGGAGCTTTTGTCTCCACCCTCTGGCAGTGAGAGTAATTACACTCATGATGTATGCCTGCAGGTGATCTCGCCCCATCTCCTCTGCCCCCAGGAGCGCTCTCTCAAAGTCTGACTTTAATCCTTTCTCTAAATGGCAGGTTTCTTTTTTTATCTGCAGCATCCACTCCAGAAACCTTTCTTTGATGCTTCTTAGGATTTTCCCCCCATACTCCTATCTGCTGCTCTGTTGCTATGCTCTCTTCCCACTTCCTGCTCCCTTGAGTTCTGGTTAATTGACGAAAATTGCATAATTTCCAGCGCACCAGTGCGAGAAAGTGACCACAGACACAACAACTCTGGTATACTGCGAGATACAGAGAGCTTTCCCTGGCGGTGATCATCTCAATCAGCACTGTGTGAACTTGTTTGGTTCATTCATTTGCAAACGTCCCACACTCCAGCTTTAACATAACTGTAACTGGTTAGAATTGATGCTGAATTCAGTAGATGGATTTATAAGTGCATGTGGGGAAAGACTAGATAAAAACTCAAACACATAATTCAAATTTATTTTGGTTATGGCATGATTCTCATACAGTAATTAGCCTACATTCACGTCATGAACTGCTCCTCTGTTAAATGCTGACACTACTATCCTCTGTTCATGTGACCCCCAGATGACATCATCGAGGCAGTTGGCTTTAAATCGGGCTCGTCCACTCCTCAGAGATCAGGCTCCACAGCCGGACTCCACAGACCCAGACTGAGCATCGACTCAGCGAGCCCCGCGATTGATCTGCCCCAGCTCAGCTCCTCTCTCCCGGGGTCCCTGTCCGGTAGCAACCCTCTACTCACCCCCCGTCAGGGATCACACACCATGGACTTCTTTGAAATGTGTGCCAGCCTCATCACTACGCTGGCACGCTGAGATGTATCTGTAACCTTGATGTCAGTGGGGTTTTTAAGCCAATTGCTGATCCGGGACGTCGGGGAGTGTAGATGTTAGGAGTGACTTCCTCTCTCTGTCTCCTCTCCATCTCCGTTCCAGCTGTATTGGCCTGGAAGGGTGAATGGAAGTGTAAAAAGCAAAGCCTGTCACTTCAGATTAGGGAGACACAGAGAGGAATCCTTTCTCAGAGAGGCAGATTAATAGCCTTTTTTTTTTTTCTTTTCGTATTTTGACACAGTCCTTAGATCAGAGTCTCAGAGTTTAAACATGCAGCCACAGCTTATGACAACTGATCCTGGGACTGGAATCTGTGACATATTGAAGGCCATAGGCAATAGGTCACAGCACGCAGTCGTGTCGGAGTCAGGAAAGGTCAAGTCCACTGTCACTCCTCCCACAATTACCTTCAATCTATATCAACTGCTGAAACGTCATCGCCTACCATAACACTAAATGGCGGGAAAGCCTGCTGAGTTTTCCCCAAACACTGATCGGAGGTCAGTTTTGCTTCTCGTCTTATATTTTGATGAAGGTTGTTAAAATTGACATAAAATCTGTGTCTGAGGGAACGTTAGCACATGTAAAATTTATTTTCAGGTTTTATATTCTATGGTTTGTAAAGAAACTTTTGTTATCCATGTATATTATATTTATATTACATAGCTGAAAAGGTTGACAAGGGTATACCAAATAACAGACTTTATACTCCATAAAGAAGATGATTATTATTTAGATATCAGATCCATATTTATTTTTGAGAGATTGTTTTTTAGGCGCTGTAGTTATATTATTTAAGCACTGCATCGACGTAGAGTTTTATCCTGATTTTGAATAGATTGTAGAAGATTAATGAACCTAGAGAGGCAGCGGGATAGTCGGGCGATAATACTCTGCATGGTGCCGACTGTGTCCTGCATTTAGTGATGAAGCACAGATACACACCATCTAACATGAGTTTTCACAGCCACCGTATTACCTGACTTCTCACATAGCTATGGTCGGTCTCTGTGTTTTTCAAAGATGCCGTTCATACCGTACATCTGCTGTTTCTTTCCCCACACAACCATCATTTTATACATTCAGTAACTGTCATAAATATGCAACAACACACACAGACTCCTCTACACTTCAGTTTAGCCCTTAACAAATGACAAGTTGAGCAACTGCTAATATGCTGCTCAGCCATGCATGCACAGAATGTAATTTAAAAAGCGCGAGCAGGCCGGAGATATCAGGAGGACAGACATGGCAGGCAGTCACATACGCAGTAAGCTGAAAAAGACAGACGCCATGTGCTGTTTGTAATGAAGAGTGTAGCAATTTTTAGGGCTACAATTATTAACTATCTTCTTTTTTTTTTTTTTTTTTTGACTTAAAGGTCCAGTGTGCAGGATTTAGGGGGGGTCATCATTTTCTTTAGTGTATAATCACCTTAAAATAAGAGTTGTCGTGTTTTTGTTACCTTCGAATGAGATGTCTATATCTACATAGGGTGCATGTCCTTGTCTAAGGAGATGGCAAAGTTTCTACAGTAGCGCAAAATGGACAAACCAAACACTGGCTCCAGACGGGGCCGTTCACGTTTTCGCATCAGCCACCATAGTTTGCAGCCTCTCCCCGATAAGCATGTCAGAAAAATACATTTTTGTAAATGTAAAACTGCATTATTCAGTGATGTAACTGGTTTAAATCACCAGGTCCATTTGTTTTGGAGAGGAAGAGACCCCTATGGTTAATTTAGCTCCTGGTAAAAACCTGAACTCCTGGATCTTTAGTTATCAGACCTCCGACATGAAGCTGCTTTATACACTGTTTTTACCGGTTTAACTCACTGGGTCTGTTTGTTCTGGAGAGGAGGAGACTCCTGCAGATAATTTGGTTCATGGTAAAAACCTCCTGTACATCTGGATCAGAAATCAGATGAGCATACATAAGGTTATCAGGTAAGCAGATATTAGCAGGTACAGCTGCAATGTGCCAAACAGCGTAGGAGAAACTGCTTTGTTTAGTGTTTTTAATCACCTAGTCTGTTTGTTTTAGAGAGGAAGAGACCTCTGCAGATAATCCAGCCACCTGAACAGCCAAAAGTGAAGGAATTGTAACTGGGATTGTTTCAGCTGGTTTCAATGGGTATTCCTCACTGCTAAATCCCCCTGAATCTTACACACTGTTCCTTTAAGCCTTTTAAAATGAGAAAAATGTGCATCAGAATTTAGAGCCTAATCTGAGGTCTTGAATCAG
This sequence comes from Epinephelus fuscoguttatus, assembly GCF_011397635.1. NCBI lineage: Eukaryota > Metazoa > Chordata > Actinopteri > Perciformes > Serranidae > Epinephelus > Epinephelus fuscoguttatus. The sequence goes on from NC_064761.1 coordinate 41,890,013, forward strand.
AGCATATGTTAGTATTTACTTGATAAATTGCTCCAATAGTCGATCAGTTTTCAAAATTGCTACCAATCATATTAGCAGAGTTAAACTTCATTAGCCCTGAGTCTGTGTATGTGGACAGATAATGAGGTGATGATGATAATCAATGAGAGGAAGATGACAAATCCATGCGAGGTGGTGTGTATCTGCTGCAGGACAGTATAAGCCACAGAAACCTTTCTCCAGTTGCCTTAAAGAATGCAACACAGTAACTGTGCATATGTTTATGGAGAGTGTGTGTATGAGCCAGTGTGTGTAGTGGAGATGGGTAGAGTGTGTCACATGATGTCATGTTTTTCTTACTGACTTTGTTCGGAGGATCTCTGCAATGCTTTGGGAGATTGGTTCAGTTGGTAGAAAGTGACAAAGGGACATGATGTTTGGTGTTTGTGTTTCGTCATCGTCTGTTGAGTCTGCGTTTTAAAACTCGTGTGGATTTACTGTTTTATTGCCTCACACTAAACTTCACCGTGTCTGTTGTTTCTGCTCCTTTGTTTCAATGGTGTTATTTCTTATGTAAATGTTGAGCATTGTCCTGACAGATCAGACCATAGCTGAGTTTAGTGTTGTGTTGTCATGGAATATTTTTTCAAAATCAGTGTGAAAGTGAAAAGTGAAAGCTGGTGCTGCAGTGTAGCTATGATTAACTAATCAGCTGTCAACCATTAAATTAATCACTGACTCATTTAAAGGGGCAATAAGCGAAATTCATCATTTCTAGATTGAAGGAATTAAAAAATTGCTATGTGAAGAACTAGAGGTGTAATTTGATCTGGAGTGTAGCATGACCTCACACAGCCTCTCTCTGTGTTGATCTCCAACCCATTGTTTACAAGCCGGTCTGGCTGCGCGTTCATGTACGTTCATGTGAATCCGGAACGTTAGCGTGGCAGCTGACTAGTGCTAATGCTAACAGGAAAGCAGGGAAATAGCTAAACACAGCAGAGACCGAGAGTGAGTGAAAGACATTGCTAACTGCTAAACTAAGTTGGCTGTTTAGGTTTTATTTCCTCGCCCCTGTGGCGAGTGAATCTGCCTGTAGTGAAACCAAGGCTAACCGGTGCTTCCTCCTCAGACTCCACTTCACTCAGCTACTAACACACCCAGTTAGCCTCCGCTAGCTTCCCAGCTAGTGGCTCTCCGTTTGGATCCAGCTGGAGCACCGAGCCCTGGTTTGTTATTCAGGTTAATGTAGGAAGAAGCAGCGGGTTTATCGGGCAGCTGAGTGAAGCGGAGCCTGCGGAAGAAACACCGGGACCGTCTGGATGTGATAGTCCGAGATGCTGTGGTGCTTGCCGGCACAGACGAGGCGAGTGGGGGGTGGGGGTGCACTCCTTTATGACAGTAAACTGAATATCTTTTGGTTGTGGATAAAACAAGACATTTGAACGCATCATTATGGCCTTAGGGAAACACTGATGGACATTTTTCACCATTTTCTGACATTTTATAGACCGAACAAACAACTAATTGATAATGTACAGATTGATCGACAATAAAAATAACTAATAAATAATATATAAAAAAATTAGTTGCAGTTGCAGATCCTCCTGTCCGTCTCTCTCTGGGTTTGTTCTTGGTTTTTAAAGCAGCGTTATTTTGATGGAGAGTGCTGGACTGTTGCCTTTCTACTGTTTTTGATAAAACAGGTTGGAGGGATAGTACGAACTCTGCTTTACACTGATGTCATGAATAGGAAACCCCAAAATGGCCAATTCATTGTGTTCATTCTCGTTATTTTCACAGGTTTGGGGCAAGTGATTGGCAAAAGGGCAAAATGAATGTTATTTTTCGTTTTATATAGTTGGTATAACGTAAGAATAATAGGATAATATTTCAGAATATTGGGGAGAATTTGGCCATGTTGGAGGTTTGCACACATCACTCTCAACTATGAGTGTTCAGTTAGTTAGTGTTAACCTAGTACTTTGTTGGACCTACAATAATTTGACGTAGTTTGGTTCTCTACTTGTTGTGAGTCATCATCGTCTGCATCGAGTCAGTAGTTTTTGCCTTATGAGAGAATTGTGAAGGCTTCTGGTTGAACAGTGAAAGCCACATTCTTTGTTACTCTGCTGAAACCCTTTATTACATGTATGTTCTGTTAACGTGTCTTGTGTCGGGTTGCCTTCGCTGTCTGTGACGCCACATACACCACTGACTGAATATACCTTGACGTCAGGGAGAAACTGTGCTTCCTGCCGCGAGACACGTGCCACTGCACACGCAGTCCTGTAAACACTAATCTCTGTTCTTCAGTCAAACCTCTATATTACACTCTGTTGCTGTGTCTTAAATGACCTGTCCTGTGGATAGTGAGCTGCGTTGGTCACATCAGGATCACATCTGGCCCATTGTGCATCCATCCCTGATTCTGCTGCTCGTAACAACAGTATGACATGTCGATCAATGGAGCGCACTATCTGGGAGAGGTCATGGGTTGTATTTAAAAACTCCCAATATAACCAGTATTTACTGTCAGATGTAGTACTGTACCATTACACCTGTATGCAACTACCAGTGGCATGTTAGTCATGTAAACTCTAATTTGTGTTTAGAGCTGGGAAACATGCCGGGGGCCTAATCAAATACAGACTTTAACGTGTTGTACCAAAGTGAGTATTTGCAACAGCAAGGCTGTTTATCTGTGGAGGGGTTCTTATGATTAGTGTAACCTTAAATACCCCAGTGTGTGTGTGTGTGTGTGTGTGTGTGTCTGTATGTATGTGTGTGTGTGCACACTGGTAATTGTGAAAGAATGTGTGTAAGGGTGTGTTTCCGCGTGCGTGTGTAAGAATGTGACAGTGTGTTTCAACTGTCTCTCCCTGTCTCTGTCTGATTGGGGTTTGGATTTCTCTTGTTATGCACTGCATGATATTGCTGTTATGATTTGCACTTTAATGAGTATTTATTGAAAAACAATAAACAAACATATAAAAGGAAAAATGTTTTTGTCCCTAAAGGCTTTGTCAGTGTCACACACACTCATACACACACACACACACCCATCACAGAGGATTAGTTTTGTGGGGGTTTTTTTTCTTCCAGACAAAATGCACCCTTAGATGTCAACAATATTTTACATGAAAATGACCTCGGGTGATCATCACACGACTTTCTCTTTCTGTAACACGTATTATTCATCAGCTCGAGGGGAAAGTCATAAGAAGAAAGGCGGCACATAAAACTGACACCTGCCAGACATCCGCTCCATAAAAATGTAAGAAAATAAAGTTTATGGGTGACGCTTCCCTCCAGAAGGTGCACCTATGACCAACACAAATGACACTAATTGAATTGTTAGATTGTGTATTTTAGATTATGCTCCATGTTGTTTATTGGTGCACCATTAAAGATAATTATTACACCTTATATGTTAAAAGCTCAGCATTTAAATACTATGACATGAGTCGTTACATAAACACTTCCATAATCTGTAATGATCTCTAACAAAATAATGAGGGTAAATAAAGTAGAAAAGATATTCATGTACAAAAACAAAACAACATAATAACACAAACACTTGGAAGAAAATGAGCAATTTAAACAATATTAAAGGGACGGTTCACTCCCAAATAAAAATTGCATATTTTTCTTCTTGCCTGTAGTGCTGTTTATCAGTCAAGATTGTTTTAGTGTGAGTTGTAGAGTGTTGAAGATATCAGCTGAAGAGATGTCTGCCTGTTCTCCATTAAAGTGGAACTAGATGGCACTCAGCTTGTGGTGTTCAAAGAGCCAAAAAATTACATTTGAAAAACTCAACAACAATGTCTCTTTCCAGAAATCATGACCCGGTTACTCAAGATAATCCACAGACCTTGTTGTGAGCAGTTTCATGCAGGAACTATTTTCTTTCTGCCAAACTACACCCACCATCCGCATCACCGCACAGAAGGACGCTTGCATCTACTCATGAATGAGAGGCTCATGCTCGTGAGGTGAGCTAGCAGTTTGTTTTTCAGATGAATTTTTTTGGTGCTTTGAGCTCCACAAGCTGAGCGCCATCTAGTGCCTCACTCTTACAGTCTCCATTAGCACTACTTATCCTGTGTATCTTATTGCGACTATATCATTAGATGAACAATACAGTACGATGAGTCAGAGATGGAATTAAAGATCTCGTGTGTACAGCTGGAGGAAGTATCTGCAAATGTCAGCTTTGACCTCTGAAACATTAAAACATTGGTGCCAACTCTTCACCGGTTTCACGTCCAGTCCCACCAGAAACTTCTCAAAGTTCCACTTGATGTTACTGAGCTTCACTGGCTCCCAGAACATTCTGGCGGGGTCACCCAAGAGGTAAATGAAAACTTCTTGCTCGTTTCTTCCATTCTCATCACCCTTTCTCAGCAGCAGGAAGTTTGGAACAGTGAACATGTGCTGGAACATATCTCCAACACTGTGCAACTCACACCAAAGCAATCTAGACTGATAAATAGCACCACAGGTAAGAGGACAAAAAAAATGCATTCCTGATTTTGGGGTGAACTGCACTTTAACCATAGTCCTATAGATGCAGTATGAAATAAACTAAAATAGATCACAACACTTGTGGGGTAGAGCTGGCCACATACAGGTTCTTTAATTACTGCTGATGACCAAACCTAAAATCATATTAAATGTCCAGTGTGTAGGATTCAGGGAGAATATTCACAGAATCACTGTTTTCATTACCTTCGAATGAGCTGTTTATATTTACGTACTGAGCGGGTCCTCTTCCATGAGGTCCATCATGTTGTGTCTACAGTAGCCCAGAACATACAAATCACTTCTCTGACAGGGCCGATCACGTTTTTGCGTCGGCCACGCTCATCACACGGGAGCAGCTTCAGTTGGCAGCAACCTGCACCCTCAGCTGCTGGACATCACTGAATCCTACACACTGGACCTTTAAGTCTTTGTTCATTTGTAAGTTTATCAGCTATATTACTATTCATCCATTTGCTACCAACACTGTAAACTGGTAACAAGTTTGTGAGACACCAATTTCCATCCAGCCCTTGAAACTGCTATATGTAGACGACGATAAATATTCAGACACCGATAACTGAACTGTTGGATTAGTGGTTGAGCCTGAAGAAAGACTATTGATTACTGGGAACATGGATGGAATTGGTTAGTTAACAATCCCCCGTTCAGGATAGCGTCCTAACCTTAAAAAATTCCCTGGTCTACGAAAAATCTACATTTTCATTGTCCCCTCCTTCTTTCCACCATTTTAAAGTGAAAATAGACAATTTCTTTTGCTTTAACTTGTCAGTATGAAGTAAATATGGATTACACAATGTCAGAGTACAATCACATGAGCAATGCAGGCGAGTGGCCACGCTGCCAAGGCGATAATATGGGCTAGCTTTCTGGCTAATGTTAGCTAGCGTGCTGATAAAGACAACGAAATATGATGTTATTTTCCATTTTCTTACATTCCATTTCTGTCTCTCGCCAAGCAGCATTTCTCATGTGGGGCAGTTTGTGTTATTCATGGCCAATATCATACAGTATGGGCTGGTCAAACAGGGCAACAATCACTGTCTCCTCCACACGTGCTACTTTGCTAGTAGTTGAAGCTGCAACGTTGCCAAGCAAAGGTCACTATAGTTCCCTGAGGAACTCCACGTGATGTGAAGATGTGATTTGCTTTGCCACCAGAAGCAAATATTCAACGTCCCCCTTTGCTCGCATTGAATGGAAGTGAACGGAAGGCTAATATTCACCACTGTTAATTTTGCTCATGTGTAATTGTACCCTAATGGCTATAGAATACTGACACTATTCGTGTTGAGACTGGTTCCCCATAAGCCTCACTGTCATTATGCAATCATGTTTGCTTGTTTATGGCACAAAGGAAGTGCATCAACCATTGCACAACCAAAAAACAGAAAGAGGATAGTGCTTTTGTTTCCCCAGTAGCCATCCACAGTTACTAAAGAGTATCAGTGTACGTTCTGTGCAGTTACTATCCCCAGTAGCGGAAATGACAGACAGTGGAACAACCGAAGTAACTGTGAAACTGTGGTGGCTGCTAAGCTCAGAAGTACATGTAAAGCGAGCCGGTTGTCTTTGCAACAGTGGTGCCAACAATAATACCCCTTGGAAATGCTAGTGGGGAAAGCTGAAAAGTTGTCTGTTTCCACTTTAAATAGATTTAGCTTTCTGGTGTTTGCATAGGAAGTTTGTAATTTTCCCTACAACAGCCTCCAGGGTGCGTGTCTGCAACAGTTCATAAGTCCTTTCCCAGGATCAGCAGTTCATCTTGGTCCAATATTCAAAGTCACTCAGAGCCACCAGGCAAACTGTCCCTCTGGTTTCACAGCGAGTGCTTCAAAAAAAGCGCACAAAAAGTTCTAGTTGCTGAGATGGTGTGTCGCTTGTTGAGAAATCCCCAAATCCTGCTCTTCTTCATCATCATACTGATCCACAAATGCAGTCACCAGGTAAAAAAGGTTATTATCAAGAAGATGAAGTTACTGTCACAGTATTATGTGACTGACACGGGTCACAGAGTGAAGAATAACATAGACAAATCCTGTTTCCTCTGCCTGGCTGCTTTTTGCCCAGCTGCTACAAACAGAAAGACATCATGTCAGTGTGTGAAGTGCACAGAGCTGTGAGTGACGAGAGAGTCCAGGTGATTCATGCTCACCTGGTTTTATGATAATTACTCTGCGGCCAGGTCAGCATACAGGGCAGGAGGAGGTAAAATGAGCATATCAGTAGAGTCTAAATCAACTTCCTGTGTTGAACTGGCTTCAGGCCTGCAGAAAAACACATTTCAAAATAACTCAACCTTCCCCGTGTTGCCCAGAAACTGTTGCTTAGTATGTAGGTGCTGCCATGTTGGTTACTGTGCCAGCAGCGACAAAGGAGGGTGACCTCATTTTGACCATGAATATGACACCACTGATAAATGTGAAAAGCACATTACGAGGACTCGACTCATTCTTCTACCAGGACATCAGCCAGCGTAACTTCCTGGTAGGAGAGGAGGGGATTCTTCGTCCGTCTCTTTTTCTCTCAAACACAAAAAGAATTAAACGCTCTTTTCATGCTTAGCAACCCATTACAGACAGAAATGAAGCTTGTCCGTCTACAGGTTGCACAACATGTTCGGCATTTTTCTTTGTGTGTGTGTGTGTGTTTTATAACCCTACTCACATGGGAGCTGCTTCCTCCTTCACAGGCACAGGACCTGAGATAGGAACAGAGTATTAAGTTTCAAAAATCCATTTATCAAACACATCAAATGTGTTATAAGGGAGACAGATGGATTTTCCAGTGATTGAATGGTCATGTTACACACCATTATACATAAATAATTTTATATAATCTATGTTGTATTCACATGCAAGATGTCTATATCATTTTTCTATATTTTAGGATCAGGCATATTTTATGCATCACTTACTTTTCTCTGGTTCAGTGCTGCTGAAAAAAAAAAAAGCAAAAAAGCAAAAATTAAAACCTTATTTGTATGCGTGTGCATGTGCACATATGTGTGTGTGTGTGTGTGTGTGTGTGTGTGTACAGCAGGTGAACATTTGTGCACTGAGCCTACCTGGCAGCTGGCTCCACAGGTTTGGGTGAATGGAAAAATGTCGCCAGCTTCTGAAGTGCTTCATGTCTTGCTCTGATTAAAAGACAAACACACATGTATTGTATATCCACATTCTGCATCTGTGTATGTGTGTGTGTGTGTGTGTGTGTGTGTTTCTGTAAGAGAGAAACAGGTGAACTCACTGGACATGGGGGCCATCTGCACTGAGGTCACTTTGACTGTGCGCGTGGTTTACACTGAGGTCTTTGTTTCCTGAGAAAATGAATAAATGAGAGGTAAATGCGATACACTTTAACGTCACGCACCTAAAGCATTAATCATACCATAATCACATCTTCCTGTTTACTCAAACAACCGGCTCATCCAGTGAGGTTGTGAGTCACTGTTAAAGTATGCAAACAGAGCTAAGAGGTCAGTGTGTCTTTAAATTAAGTTTAAAAACCCCTCAGACTAAATTAAGTGGCCAGTGTCACCACAATGCCACGTTCAACGCTACTGAGGTCATGATACTTTCAAGTTCTAAAGTCTGACACTGTGGCTCAGACGAACTGATTGAACCACACAACTTAGAATGCAATATGAATAAAATTTACACAATTCATTGTTTTGGCAGGCGTGCTCAAAAGCCAGAGCGATGCCATCACGATGCGCACGCATTCCCGAGCACCTTCTTTTTTAGGGCACGACAGCTGTGCGTCGAGATAAAACGAGTTCAACTTTTGGAACTCAGCAGCGCACACTGCATGTCATGTGATGACGACCAACCAGTCAGAGCCGACAGATATCTTTCCCTTCATCGGGGCTGCCACTTAGGATTTCAGGTAAATAGGCTATGACACGGTGCTTGCAAAGGTTGACTCCTGAGATGCAACCTTTTGACAGCTGGCACAAACAAGGCACAACATGGCGTGTGTACGGCCCCTGAGACAATCATGCTCTACGGTTTGAGACTACACTTCCAATAATGCTCTGGGAGTCTGGGGGATGTAAACAGGAAGTATAATGTCACCATAGAGTCAGTTAGCTAGCTAGGTTGCTACTAGTTTATGTGTTTTATACCTGAGTTAGCTATTAGCATACCCTGTCTGCAGTGTACCCATGGATGTACAGTCAGCTGTCACTGGATTACTGTGATACCGAAGAAAACTTAAAACGTGATGATTCTCAGGTAAGTTCAAGAGTGATTAGATTTCCAAGCAGATTTATGGAGGCGACAGTCACCAGATTATTAGAATATTTATATTTCATCTTTGTGTTCAACTTTGACTGAGTTATGATGAGAGGAAGTGGGTTTTAAAGTCCCATAATTGCCTCCATGAGTTGTGCGTTACAGCCGCTGCTGCTGAGTTGATGAGCAGGTCAAATCAGCTGAAAAAAACAAAAAACAAATCACTAACTTCCTATTGTTTTTAGAATGCCAGCATGCACCTGTCCTTTTCACCCTCCTGCCTCATTCTCAGCCAGCTCAGAGGAGAAGCTCAGTCCTAAACTTCCGTGATTTTCGTCCGTGATTTATCGTCTTTGTGCTTTGATCACCAACGCTTAACAACTAACGAGAGAAAAAAAGATGTAGCCTCACACATCACCTCTCCTGTTCTGACCTACAGATACAAGACTTGGTGTTAACTAATAATCCGAAAGTTATTACATAAATTTGTCACTAAAAACTTTGCTAGGGCTCCACAACACCTTCAACTTGGAGCCACAGAAGCATAGATGGCGAAAGATTTCTGCTGCTCTTTAAAAGCCCATCTGATGATAAAGGCTTGTACATGGATCCTGTGCTTGTCTGAAACAATCATCAACTTAATCTGACGTAAAAATCCATCTGTTTGTAGTATCGCTTCTCTGTTGTATCTGCACACTCGCATCAAGATAACACATGGAGGAGACGTGTGGTTATGTAACCTACTGTCACAAGCAGACACACTTTGTTTAACCCTATTGTTAAGCTTACAAGTACAATTTGCTGAAGAAAGTCTGGTTTGGAATTTCTTACCCATGTCTGGCACTGAGAGCGTCCTGGAGTGACCGCTGCGGAGGAAAAGACATTGACAAGACATGGCTTTGGTTAAGAAAAAATACAAATGACTAATCAGAGATCATCGTCAATAAGGCTCATCATGGGTCTGTATCTTGTTGTATAAATCAAAAGTGAACAGCTCAGCCCTGTGCAGTAGATTCAGGCTAACATGGACTTACATTGGAGCCAGTGGATCTGTAGTGTTCGAGGTAGGGGACAGAGGTTCGTCATCATCACCGGTCCACTCCTCACTGTCATCTGTGACTGAACACACCAACATCAACATCAAACTGCTGCAGAGTAACTTAAACATATACTGTTATCATTATTAAAACTTACAGCTTTCTGCTGACAGAGGATAGTGGTTTGAGGTCCTGAGAAAAGAGACAACAACAGCTATAAATCATCCTTTAAATTTAACAGTGTAATGAATAATGAGTGAGGATGGTTATTCATTGGATTGTTGGTATAAGTTATCACATGTGCACATGTACCTGCTCCCTGATCTTGCAACATCCTCGATAATATTGTTGCTGCTCTTGTGTGTGTTTGCAGCCTTCTTTCCCAGCTCCAACATCTCCTTTATGTCCAGCTCCACATGATCCACCGCAATATAGCCATCTGGAACACACTCACAGAGTCAGCGGTGCGATCAGCAATCAGAGACCACAGGAGATAAAGTTATCTGTGCAAACACTTTTATACAGTTAGCTGTGTATAAGGGAGGTGCACAAACACTAATACGAGGTGTTTACAGGTAGAAGACACTTAAATTTAATGCTTTTTAAATTAAGATCATTTCATGACATCAAGGCCCAGTATCCTCCTGAGACCCTGTATCCTCATGTGAGGACATCACATTTTGGGTTTACTTGACCTTATACTTCACACTTCTTAACTCAGACCTGTTGTCCTCGTTTGTGGACACTTTTTTGTGCCATCTAGTGGCAGTAAGAGCAAAATACACTAATCCATGTAAAAACAAGATGGCAGCCATCTCTGCCAAGTCAGGCTGCGGCAGATCCCGACACAAAAGTGGACAGAAACTTGTTTATTTATGATTAATAATGTGTCTAGTTTGATATGGCAACAAATTTTTCCAATGCTAGCGACAGTGCTGCCAGTGCTGTATTCATTTTAGGACATTTGGACTTAATTATAATTAACAATGTCTAGTTTTTTTTTTAGAGTTGTACCGATACCGATACCAGTATCGGAAATGCCTCCAATACTGCCTAAAATGCGGTATCGGTATCGGCGAGTACTATGGCAAGCCGTTTTAACATTTAATCGCTAAGTTTGACTATCCAGAATTACCATTATAGATATCAACAACACCATTTTGACTAGTCATAATGTCATTGTGACTAGTATGCATTTTAATTGAAGATATCTATGACGTCATTCTGACTAGTCAAAACTACAGTTACAGATATCTGTAATTAGATTTTGACTAGTAAGATTCAAACTACTTTTGCCATTAATGTGTGTGGGGTTTCTCATTATAGATATCTCCAATGTAGTTGCGGATATCTGCAACTGGAGATATCTCTAATTCAGTTGCAGATATCTACAACGTCATTTCGACAACAACTCAATTCAAGATATCTAGAAAGGACCATGTAGATATCTTCAATTAATGATAATTAAAGATATCTTGAACTTGAATTATGACTAGTCAAAATGACGTTGTAGATATCTGCAACTGAATTACAGATATCTCCAATTCAGTTACAGATATCCGCAATAAGAATTGCAGATATCTGCAACTACATTGGAGATATCTACAATGACAAACCCCACACACATGAATGGCAAAAGTAGTTTGAATCTTACTAGTCAAAACTGAATTACAGATATCTGTAATTAGAGTTTTGACTAGTCAAAATCTAATTACAGATATCTGTAATTAGAGTTTTGACTAGTCAAAATCTAATTACAGATATCTTGAGTAAGAGTTTTGACTAGGCAAAATTATGTTGCCGATATCAGTAATGAATATCCAGTCTAGCGATTAAATGTTAAAACAGCTTGCCATACAAGTACAGCCTATGTACTTAGGTGTACCACGTAATGCCTCATGTCATTACGCATACGCACGCTACAGGCAAACAAAACGGAAACGGAGCGGAGTTTAAAAAGCATTCTACTGTAGCCTTAAATTGTGTGGCTGCACTTTAACCTGTGTCTTGATCTGTGTCAACACTGGATAATAATAATATTAAAAGTTTTATGGCATTCATTCTACTATTATGTATTTATTCCTTAATATTTTACATAGAGTTTTAGGACAATTCATAACCCATCCATTTTTATTTTATGCGCTGGTATCAGATCGGTACTCGGTATCGGCAGATACCTAAGGTTCAGGGATCGGAATCGGTATCGGGAAGGAAAAAGTGGTATCAGTACATCTCAAGTTTTACTCCACTTATTGGGTCCTGCTGATCCCAAATAGCTAGGAGAAATTAAAAATGTAGACCAAACAAAAGTTCAGGTCTCAAGAGGTTAAGACTCTTTGAAGGACCCTGTAATAGACCTCTTTCTTTATGCATCCCTCTACCTTTGACGTGAGCACATTTCTAATGACATAGTTTACTTTTTTTGTTGTTAACTCACAGTTGTTGCTGCTGTCTCTGGCCAGCCATTTCCCTTTAGGACAGTTGGTTGTTCGGATGATGCTGATGGTGTCACCGTTGGTGACGGGCAGATCGTGCTTACGTCCCTTGGTCGTCACAGTTACTGTTGCCTGGTACATGGCATCCTCCTGTCCTGTGATCTAACAAATACAGGAGCAGGTTAAAACCACACATTCACATGCTGTTTGTACATATGCACATAACAGAGCTCACATACTTGTGATAGAGAGAGAGACCTTTTTCACAGCAGGAAAAGCTGCTTTCAGTTTAAGGGAGGACGTCCTGTCTCATGGGAATAGCTCACACTTAGTGGAACTTAGCCATTATTACGGATACGAATTTCACCTGTGCTTTTCCTGCAAGTTTGATATTTTTCAACCTGGACCCTAATTTTACCACGTTTTGGGTCTAAGTGACTGATGGGAACAACACGTTTTGAAATTGGTCCAATATTGAGAAGACTGCCGTGAAACAGACTGCAGTGTAACCACTTGAAGCATGTTTGCACTGTCAACTTAAAAGTGATTGTTTTTGCCACAGACAGGCTCAGATTATTTTAAGTGTCTGACAGCATCATGGAAAGAATCCTACAGAGAAAGACCTCTTTGTGAAAGAGCAAGATCCTTTTAGTTTAACCTGAAACAGCCCTGAAATAACCATCACCAAACCTTTATCCAGACTTCATGTAAAAAAAAAAAAAAAAAAGAAGTAATTTTATCATCATAAAACACATACATACAAAGTCAACAGAAACAAAATAAAACTCACAAAAGCTGTCCTGGTTTGTCTTCCCACTTTTCCATCAATTGCCAACTCTGGTGGCTCTATACACACCAAAATGATCATGTGTTGAAATGAAGTCTTGTGGGTTTGGTGATGGTGATTTCAGGACCATTTCTGGTTAAACAAAAAGGATCTTACTCTTTAACAACAAGGTCTACATCTATAAGGATCCTTTCCATAATGTCTCAGACACTCTGAATGAGATCTGAGCACGTCAGAAGCAAAACAAGCACTTTCAGTGGCCGTACGTTGAGGGTGAAAGGCCTCAGCCTGTTCCACCACAAACAGCTTCAGCCCTCTCGCTCAATACTGCAATTTCATAAATTGTTGTTTCCATTAGTCACTTAGACACAAAAACATGGGAAAACAGGGTCCAGGCTGGAAAATAATGAACTTCCCCTTTCATGACATAACACCTCTTATGACAGTGTGGAATGCATTCATGAGACTATTAGTGTTTCATTTTCACTAACTGCTTTTTTGTTTAATATCCGCTCTAATTTAACTCTTTTTCATCTCCTTACCATCTGCTGAGGGAAATAACTGACTCATTAGCTGCTAAATTCTTCACTGTGTTCACCAGCTTGTCACTAAAGCCCCGTTTCCACCGAGCAGTACAGTTCAATACGCTTTTTTTCCGTTTCCACTGTGAAAAGTTGTGGATGGTACCAATAGAACTGTCGTGTGCCGTCCCCATGTTTGGTCCCCCTCTGTTGGGGTACCTAGCACACAGATCTGGTATTAAAGGTAGAGCTGTGAACACTGCAGTCTGATTGGTCAGTAGAGGACGGTCACTCTGCTCAGGGCTGAGTTGTGTCTCGTTTTGAGGTTCATGTAACCACTGTTCATACTGTGGAGAGTTTTACTGTAAGTATAAGATGCTTTGCTACCTCTTGCAGCAGCTATAGTCTGAGAAAAAATAACTCACTGGGTCGACTGCTGGCAACTTTTTTTTTTGTAAGATTATTTCTTGCCTTTATTGCATGGGACAGAGTGAAAGGGGGGTGGGTGGGTGGGGGTGGACCTACAGTCTAGGTACAACACAGGTACCATACTGACAGTGTTTGGTAGATTTGGGGCTTAACTGTGTCCGCCTGCAGTCTGGTGTTAGGCAGGTCATGTACAAGGGCTTGTTCAACAGCTGCCTGCTAACGCTTTGAGAGCGGATGAAGCAGAACAGCTACGCAGGTTAAAATATGCAAGAATGAGTTGGATGAAAGTTCTCCGTCTTGCTTTTTCTTCAGTAACTATAATGCATCTTATTCTTTCTGTTTGGCCAGAGATGTCGGTTTCAAGTTGAACATTCGCAGGACCCACTGGATCCTGGAGAGAGTCATGTTCTGTCGTTAGAATATGCTGATGGTATATCACAGAAGAAAAGAATAGCCTATCGATCTCCTGTCAGAGAAACAATGAGACAATGTTTACACAGATTCCATTTGAGCTCGCACATGTTGCTCAGCTCAACTCTCTCACTTGGAGGAATGAATCCAGACAGGTTTGCACGCCAAGACATATACCCCACCCTCCCCCGCTGCCCGTTCACCTTCTATACCTCCCTCCTCCGTCCAAACAACATCACTCACTTTGAATTTCTTCTTCATCTCGTTCTCCTTCTTTTCCCTCTCTTTCTGCTCTTTCTTTTCCCTCTCTTGTTTCTCCTTCAGCTCCTTCTTCTCTTTTTCCAGGCGCTGCTTCTCTCTCTTTTTCAGCTCCTTCTCATCCGGCCCTTCTGTGGCAGCTTTCTTGTCGCCCCTGCAGAGGAGAGAGAGAGAGAAAGAGAGATGGATATCATCCTGTCTGAAAGGGACTCCTCGCTGCATGTTTAAATGGCAGAGGAGATTATGAGGGAAACAAAGGTGGACCGAACTCCCTCACCGCTAACAGCGTCTGGGGGATAACTGAGATGAAAAGAGAAGTGGGTCAAAAACAAAAAAAAAAAGAAGTAAGACCTTACCTGCCAAACCTGCCCGTCTTGGTTTTTTCTTCAGTCTGTAAACACCAACGAAGAGATAAAGCTTGATTCAGTTTATTCTACATCAGTGGCATCTCCAACAGATAAGCAACAGCTGTCATTCAGAAAATGTGTTTGTTTTGTATATTTGAGAATGACTTAGTTATCACAAAGCTACTTACGGCTTCCTGTTGTGCCTCAGCATATGGATCTGTGTAAACAACAAATTGTCAAAAAAGTCAGCTTAGAATACAAACAAGGAAGGTTCACAGCATATGGTACTATTACACAGTGCTATTCAGTTTTGATGCATTGCTCACACAAGAAAATATTGTTTATTTATGGCGATCGGCATTGTAGTCCACCCTTCTGTTATTTTAATTTGTGGGTGAATAGACGAAAGACTTCAGCATCTTTAGAACTAGAGATTCTAGTTAAATGTCACACTTGATGCACGTGCACTATCATACAGCAAATACATGAACATAATGTGTTTATTTAGATTTCTTATCAATGTGATATGACTGCTGTGATTATATCTGGTGTTCAGAAACTCTAACGTCTCATTGCTAGTGTTGACCAAAGAGAATCCTTACTCTTTGGTGGTCCTTTGCGTTTCTTGCCGTCACTCTTCCCTTTCTTTTTGGTTGTAGATGTGGAGATGTCCTCATAGACATTTTCCTCACTTGCGTAGACACCGTTGCCAACTTGAGTAGTTTCGAGCCTGGGTGAGTTAGAGTGAAAGAATCAAAACAAAGTTCTCAGAGATGACCGAGTATTTCCAAGCACAGAGATCAGGATGACTCACCCTGCCTGTGGTGGGGACCCCTGAAAGATAGGCAAAGAGAATTCCGGTAGTGAATTGTGTTGGTTTTCGGCCCCAAACACTGGTGATGCAGGGACCTCCACTCCTGGAGGAGTTACCCCATTGCCGTAAAACTCTGGCGGGTTCTGTCCATCTGGAGAATCTGGACCTGAGTACTCCTCCCCGTTCCACTGTGACACCGGCAGCTCTGGAGAGTGAGCATCTGAGGCCACGTCGTCAAACTCTGGGACATCTGTGGTGTCGGTCCCGAATTCAGGAGGAGCAGGGATCTCTGTAGATGAGGAGGGGACAATATAAAAACAATATTCAGGGGGCTGTTTAAGTTGGGTTCACAAAGTTGTAAGTACAAAATGGTGAGCTCACCATTACCTTCCAAAGGAGGAGGGATGAATTCATTGAGGCTGACAGATGGAGGTCTGCCTGGCTCCTCTGGAGTAGGATCCAGAGACCCAGTGTTTCGGGGGATCTTCTTGGGTGGAGGAGGTGGGACCACCAACAGCTCTGAGATAGGGTTGGACCCCTCCTCACTGATACCCTCCAACACTGGAGAGGCTTGCCCTGCAAAGAATGACGTCATGTATTAACACAAGTGTATCATGCTTAGAATCTCTGTGCATTGCTTGTTTGTCAGATGTTTACTGGTTTTACAAAGTCTTAAATTAAAATCTTACAGACATTTAAGCAGCTAGATTTGCATATGAACACAGTCAAAACAGTAAAACACTTCAGCTGGAACACCAGAATGAAGATTCCAAGCACAGAGAGGGAGAGTGAGAGAAGACAAGAGCAAGCTGAGTGGAAGAATTTGATTTGTGAGGAGACCAAACCAGTCTGTGTGGAAGTTGTTGTGATAGAACGCTGCAGAGCAGAGATAATGCAACGAGTGAAAAATCAGGACACCTTAATGAAGAAACACACAGCGTACCTCGCTTTAAAAATCTTTGAGTCTTTCTTTTATTTTTACCTTTTAAGACATTTCTTAAGTTAATGCATTTCTTATAATCTAAAGAACTTGTAAGGTACTCTGTTCTACACATTACATCAAAGTACATCACTTTTCTTACTTGGAATGCAAAATATATCTGTTCTAACTTGTATTTATATTGAACTGTTCTGAAAATGTTATCACTCTGCACTGCACATTAAGTAATAAAAATAAAAGGCCGCTGGGAATTGGCAGAAATATATGAGTGTTACTACACTATGATAAGTGACAATGGCATTGAAATGGTAAACAGCATGAGGCTGTTTAACACTGATAGATGTGTGAACACCTACATACCAGAGCTGCATAACATATATATTTTTTTATCATCATGGTTAAAGACTTTAATACTGCACTCAGGAATTTTTCAGTTTGTTAAAAAGAGTGTATCAGTAGAAAACACAACTTTAAAATGTAACTTATATTGTTTTTGTTGGTGCCTTTTATGCTCCGAACAATGTTCAGTTTGTTCAGTAAAATAATGTTGGAAATAATTCCCTTTAAGTACACTGACGGTGTTCTCATGCTGTGTTCATATGTATTCCTACAACAAGCAATGCACCAGAATGCGTGTATAATTCATGTATTCAGAAAGGCTGCTGTCAACGGATGTGCTGACAGGAGTAAAGAGCAAAAGTTTGTGAAAGATTTATGCAGGTTTGGGTCGTGGCTGGGTCAAACAAACACAGGACTTTCTCCCAGGAGACCGGTCACCATGTTCGGTGTGAAACCAAGTGCTCTTTGAGTTTTTTAAGGCACGTCATCACCATGTGTCTTTTCCTAAACCTAACCTCCGTAACTTGTAACTTTATATAGAGGATGAAACTTTATGTTATATAAGTAACGTGACAACATCCATCCAAGTTTCTTTTCCTAAACCTAACCTTTGCAATTTCACTCGACCAAACCTCATGTTTGTAATTTTATGTTAAGTATGTTACTTTACATTAAGTACATAATGTGATTATGCCCAACCACGTTTCTCTTCCTAAACCCAACCTACGCAACTTTACCTGCCTAAATCTAACATACGTAACTTAATGTAAAGTATGTCATTTTACTTCAAGTAACATGTCAACGCCCATCTGTGTTTTTTCCCTTAAAACCTAGCTGATGCACCTTTACTAGACTAAACATAATCTAAATAACTTTATGTTAAAGGTAGGGTCTGGAGGATTTTCCAGTTGCTGTTTGTAAACACACATTCAAATTTGGCCCCTCCCATCAGGCTCAACTCTCCCGGGTGTACGGAGCCCGGAGGTATGGCAGACGGCTTCACAGAAGAGGTTCAGGTAAGGCTCGTGCTGGTGCACGCTCGGACATGCTCGGACACGCTCAGGCACGGCACCTGTGCTCTCTCATTGGCTGGGGAAATCTCCGCCCAGAAGCAGTCTGAGCTCACAAAAACATCAAAATACAGTTAAAGGGCAGGAGCTCTGCAAACAGAGTCACCACCACACATGAGTAGAAGCCCATAGGTGATGATTAAGCAGGATTTCATTTGTATATGTCTATATTTTGTTTTGTTTGGAAATCCTCCAGATCCTACCTTTAAGTACGTAACGTGATGATGCCCATCCACGTGTCTTTTCCTAACCCCCAACCTACGCAACTTGACCTGTCTAAACCTAACATACGTAACTTAATGTAAAGTATGTAACTTTACGTCAAGTAAGTAACATGACAACACCCATCTGTGTTTTTTCCTTAATCTAGCTGACGTAACTTTACTTGGCCAAATATAACCACATAACTTTATGTTAAGTATGTTACTTTACGTTAAGTACATAATGTGATTATGCCCAACCACGTTTCTCTGGGTCCATGTCATTGGTTCGACAGCCCATTGGTTCGACATCCAATTAGTCCGACTGTCCACAGTGCTGAACGGCTCGCGGCGGGCGTATGGTGTGCCGCGACTGGCTTGAGGCGGAGCAGGCTCACAGCTTATGTGTTTGTCACTTTCTTTTTCATTTTATCCCACACCATGATCTTTTCCTGACCCTAACCAAGTGGTTTTTGTGCCTAAACCTATCCAGACCTTAACCACAGGGCATCATGATGATTTCGGAACGGACTTCGGAACAATGAGTTTAATATGGTCGGAACAATGGGATGTCGAACCAATGGGCTGTCGAACTAATGGGCAGTTCCCATTTCTCTCCCTAAACCCAACCTACGCAACTTTACCTGCCTAAATCTAACATACGTAACTTAATGTAAAGTATGTCATTTTACTTCAAGTAACATGTCGACGCCCATCTGTGTTTTTTTCCTTAAAACCTAGCTGATGCACCTTTACTTGACTAAACCTAATCTACATAACTTTATAAGTACGTAACGTGATGATGCCCAACCACGTGTCTTTTCCTAACCCAAACCCACACAACTTGACCTGTCTAAACCTAACATACGTAACTTAATGTAAAGTATGTAACTTTACGTCAAGTAAGTAACGTGACAACACCCATCTGTGTTTTTTCCTTAATCTAGCTAACGTAACTTTACTTGGCCAAATATAACCACATAACTTTATGTTAAGTATGTTACTTTACGTTAAGTACATAATGTGATTATGCCCAACCACGTTGCTAAACCCAACCTACGCAACTTCACTTGCCTAAACCTAACCTACGTAACTTCATGTAAAGTATTTGGCTTTACGTTACCAAGTTTTGTTTCCTAAACCTAACCTACATAACTTTATGTTTAGTACATTACGACGATGCCATTTGTGGGGCGCTAATTCCTTAGATATCATACAAACCGTTGACTAAGGAGACATTCGTAAACTGTAATATGTCTTTTTATCACAAGTAATATCGTTATTGTGATATTCAATGATGTTATCCCGTTTTCCTCGTTGCTCATAGCTCTACGACATGCAGACTTAATAATCTCTGTGTAAATGAACTCAGTGTTAACACAGCAGCAGACTCACTTTTCATCTCATGCATTGTCAGCTGCACAGCCATTAAAGTGTTTGTCACTGCGGCTCTGTGTCATAATGATGGACATGCTCCTGTCATTGCTCCTCCTCATGTCATTGCTGACATACCTTTGCAGCTTTGCCCTACCTGCTGCTCAGTTGTTTCTGGCACAACAGAGGAATGTCAGGACTGTTCTCGTTATGTGTGTGTGTGTGTGTGTGTGAGTTTCTCTAAAGCTGCCTCTCCAAACCAACACCCGAAGCAACCCTGTGGCATAAACCATACTATACATACCACATTTTCTGTATAGTTGAAACCCTACACTGACAAATGATGTTCTGTAGCTGCACTCTGCACACTTGATGATGAGATATGCTGTTGTGCACTTCATGTTCAGGTAAAGAGTCAAAGAAAATTCAGAAATAATGAAACAAGAAGCGAAAAGGAAATTAATTCTGCAGTGATTAGTTCAGACTTACGGTGGTCGAGGCCGTTAACTGGTTTGGGTGCGTTCCCCGCATAATCAATGGGTGGGAGCTCTGGGAGAGAGATGGTGGGACTCTGAGAAGGGGGAAACTCTTCAGAAGGAGGTGGGCTGGCAGAGAAGGATGTGATGGAGGTTGTCTGTGGGCTGAAACCAGATGAAGGCATTGTAAGATGTTAGTGTTTTGCAATGATCGACAACTAAATGGTATAGTTCTGAAAGTAAAGAACTGCACTGATAAAGTTGTGTGTTGTTCACCTGGTCTTCCTGCGTGCCTTCTCCAGAGCATTGAAGATCCTCTGGTCACATGGTATACTCCTTCTCACTGGGCTCATGTCCTCCGCCCTGGAGAGGGCTGAGAGGGCTGAGATCGGATGCTCAGGTTTTGGAGATGGCGTGGAATTGGAAGTACGATTCACCACTGGAGGAGGAGGCGTCTCCACCGCAGCTATGTTTACAGCCTCAACTGCAATCTCAGGCTCAGGAGGTGATGGTGAGGGAGTAGAGGCCACTGGTGGGGGATCAATGATGGCACGAGTGGGTGGAGGGGTTGGGGTAGCACTGGGTGGACCGGGAATGATTTCATTTTGGCTTGCAGGCCTGGAAACATGCAACGCAGGAGTTTCTATCTCAAGTGGAGTTTCAATCTCTGGCGTTGGCACTTTAGGAGTTGGGATATCAGGAATAAAGGCAGGAGGTGGGCCGAAGTCAGGAGAGGCAGGGATAGTGGAGGGTGGGGTGATTTCCACTGCAGCACTTGAGTTTGGTAAGGTGGGGATGTTTGGCATTAGAGCCTTTGGTGCAGCCATCTCCGGCTCTGGTGGTGTGTCACCAAAGTCAGAAGGTACTGGGATAAGTGGAGCTGGTCCAGGAACATCAGTGCTGGGGCTGTCTAGGATGGGCTCTGCTGGGACCTCCACTGAATCTTTTTTTCCTGACTTCCTGAAACCCAGGAAGCCCTTCTTCTTTTGTGTTGTGGCTTTAGGTGGAGGCGTGGCTGGCACCAGCTCTGCAGTGCTCTGCTTGGGTGCTACAGGGAGCAGCGGGAGCTTCTTGTCTTTACCGTTCTCTTTCTTCGGCTTCTGCTCCTCTGCATCCTCATCAGCAAAGAGCTTCTCTTTGCTTCCTTTTGACTTGTCTTTACTCTTTTTCAGCTTCCCTTCACTCTTGTCTTTCCCCTTAGAGTTCACCTGGCTGAGAAGCTTTTTGCTCTCCTTCTTGTCGTCCTTGAAGACCACTCTGGGAGCAAGTGGTGTCTTCCCGTCCAGGCTCTGGTTGATGGTGGTGAGCAGGGAGGGGCGTGCTCCTGCAGGGATGTAGTGAGTGGGACTCTGTGGGGGAGGAACAACTTTTGGTTTCTGTGGGAGAGCAGGTTTGATTTTGGGTTGCTTCAGGAGGTGTTCTCCCTCCTGAAACTTGGCCCTCAGGGCCATAAAGTCCAATTTGTCCTCCTGGTGAAAGGACAGTGAATAAGGCTGAGATATATTACCACTATCAGGCAACTACAGAATTTAAGTTTACCTGATTGAGATCACAAAAACATGTCACTTGATATTACAGATCGTGTGGTGCTAAGCTCAGAGTAAGAATGAAATCACGGCAGTGTATCAGCCTTAACAGCACAGTGATCGTTGTGTTGTTATTGCATTTACATATCTACCACTCTCTGTTTGAAGAGAGAAAGTAGGCAGACCTGATTTGTAGTGCTTAAACCAGGTGACTGTCAACACACTCACGTAATAAGAGTCTTACAAGTGAGTAAGAAATACAGTATCTGCTCAATTAATCCATCTACTGTGAAGACATTGACTCAGTCACAGCGTATTAAAGAGTTAGATGGTGTCATTGTGACAGGAAGCAGACCTACACCTGTTAGCACAGTTTAAAATATCTCAATAATTGCAAATAGTGTCGTTTTAATGTCATAAATCATCGTTGAATACACACTGAGGAAGGATTTGATATAAAAAGCACAACTCACCTGATCCATTGTGTTTAATTATCCACTAAAACGACAAAAGTCTTCGTAGTGAAAAAAAAGTTAACTCCAGCGAGTTTCTTCGTCAGTTTCTCATCATGTACCGATTAAAATCCACCACTAACAATAAGTTGTCGTATTTTTATCGACCCGTCGCACCTGTGCGTCTTTCTCCTCCGCGCTGATCGAGACGAGTGTGCGTCCCATGCGCGCGAGAGACGGTTTCAGTGTTGGAATGAGGTTGAGTAGGAATACTCACACTCATCTTCTAAAAACAGTCCGTCTCGTCCAACGGGTCTGAGTTTAACGCACCACACTGACTCTCAACAGATTTTTTTTTTTTTTTATCCTTCAGGAATGTGGCCCAGCTGGCACTACGTGTACGCGCAAATGTGAGTCACTGTCATGAAACTTTGTCGCTGCAGTTGTTTTTTAAAACTGTTCATTTTCCACTGCGACTTTTGCACACATTAGGCCCTGCACCTTTTCAAAAGCAGCTTGTTTCTTGTAGTGAGGAGTTGATGTATCATTAATACATCGTTAGAGTCACGGTGTGTTGTCTGCAGCTTCAGCTGGATCATGAGGGTAAACATTTGAGGAAAAGGAAACAAAGGAGGTCAGTCAACATTCCAGGTTTGTTACACAGAATACAAAAGTATTTAGGCAGGCATTTATAATATGACATCAATACACCATATGTTACAGGCACACAGCCTCCCTGACACAGTTTTAAAGGATACTCTCTGTCATTGCCAACCTGAGCTTGTGCCGACAGGTGTGTCAGAGCTGAGACCTCATACACAGACAGGGCTGCTGGTTTGACTCACAGGCCTCTGTTTCCCTGGTTATTAACAGAAACCCACTGGTCTGGTCTGTGTAGTGGAATATTGGTAGATTGAAACCATTTAAACTGGACATGAAACTTAAACTTAAAGGGGAACTATGGCCATTTTCAAAATTCATACGTGTGTAACCCTTTTGTCTTGATGGTTGGTGTTCAGTTCTTCCAGGCTGTGGGCAACGTTTAATTTTTACCAACACAGCAAGACCATACCAACACTTTCTGACTTAGGGGTACAGCAACTTCTTTCACTGTCCCCACAAAACAAGCACAGGTAGGAACCAGTTAACTTATAGGGAACACGATGACTCCGCTTAAACACTGCACATGACAATACAAATGAAACAATATACAAAGTACTATATATGACAATGAAATAATAAGCTACCAGTAACTCAACAATGCTGAATCATTACAACTTAAATATTAATAATGTACCCACTCATAACACAGCAAATAGTGATAAAATGGCCCCAAAAACATTCCTGTTTTTATTCCTCTAGTCTAACACAGTCCAAAAACAGGTCGCTAAAATATTAGTGAACAAATCTCTCCCAAATCCAAAAACTAGAGTGCTAAAACTCAAACTTGAGATGTCATAGGATATAAAGTCTGAAACTACTTCATAAGGTGTCTTCGGCCGGAATAACTTTTTCATGGTTGTAAGAAAGTATTGGTGTGTCTCATATCAAATACTTCCGTTAGTACACTTCCATGTAGTATACTATGTGCACTGTGTACTCATTGGCATAGTGCACGAATTTCAACAGGGCAGTGTTGTCTCAAACCAAACACAGCCATTGTGCGCTTACCGGAAATGACGACCGCTAATTAGCTAGTTAGCAAACTAGCATTCGTTATCGTTCGTGGTACCAAATCATTACAGTCTGCTCAATTAACCCATACTTCTCAGTGTGAATGCACTTATGCATTCAAAATATTAAGTGTAAGTACAGAAGTACGTGATTTGAGACACAGCATAGTTCTTGAGTCTGCACCACAAGAAGTAGGAACGATGGAGGTACTTAGGACGCCGTTTTGAGGGAATTTTTCAGCTTTTATTTCACAGTAGGCACTGAAGGGAAACCTTGACTGATGTAAAGGTACATTAATTGAATGAACAGCCAGTCTGTAAACAACAGACAGCACAAAAGACAGACAACAGCTTGTAACCAGAAAAAAATGGAATAATTCAGGGACGAAGGGACCGTCAGTAAAGTCCAGGCTTTACTGAGCATATATGTAATGGTGGATATACATGATTAAAATTAATGTTGTTATTCCAACTGGCAGCCTGTTCACAGTATAATATTTCCGTGTTCCTATTGGTTGCAAATGCAGACAGAAAAAAAGTCCTTGAAGGTCTGAAAACATTGATAGACAGTGACTTTGGAAAGATGTAATAGATTACACTGAAAGCACTCAGGGGAACATTCTGGGTATCTGGGTACATTTTCTGTTTCAGAATGGAGACCACTACAATAGAGTAAAGTTCCAATTCATTGTCTATGGAGCAGCTCCAGCCTTTATACCCTACAACAGAGGTGTCAAACATATGGCCCAGGGGCCAGACCTGGCCCGCCACAGGGTTCAATCCAGTCCACTAGATGACTTTGCACTTAATATTGAAGCACATGTGAAGGCTGAGAGGTGCCAGGTTTTAGGAGCAACTGAAACAGTGAGTAGATACTTCATGTAAAATGCTGCCTCAGAGGCTTTTCCACCCTGACCAGAATGCAGCTCTCTGAAATAACAATCAATACTTACTGTGGTCATGTTTAAAGATAGTAAACACTGCGCAAAATATTCTCAACAAGCAGCTTCAGTACCAAAGAATCTGTATCAGACTTCTGTCTTGAAACAATATTAGTGGAACCCTGCTTTGTCAATACTTTTCGCTTCAGTGGGAAATTTACTTGTTAATTTGCACATATTGTTCTCAGGATGTCGCAGGCTGGTCATTTGTTTTGTAAATGAATGAACATTTTCAGAATGAACTTCTTTAAACTAACAAGGGGGACATTTTGAGGGGGTTGTTATGTATAGGTTGCTATGCAATGGTTTTACTGATCTGGCCCACTTGAAATCAAACTGGGCTGTATGTAGCCCATGAACTAAAATGAGTTTGACACCCCTGCCCTACGACATCACAAGTCTGGCACTTACTTCTGTGGTGTCTGGCTTTGAGGGAGTAGCTCATGTTCACAAATACTGATTGAACCTTTCAAGGCCATGGGAATAACATTGGAATTTGGGGTGGTGTTCCCCTTTAAAACGTCAGTTAATCCTACAAAAACACTTTTCCACTAATCCTTGATTGTATCCAGTCATGCAAATTGTTCATATTTTATCTGCCAATGTTTAAAGACATCAGTCTGAAGTTTGTGACACAAGTGATGAACTGGATTTAATGTGCGAGACTCACTGTATTAAAAAAGAATACAGTTGAAAAAAAATTCAACTGCAACTCGTCTTTGCAAAAATAATGAGCCCTTACCTAAACCTGAACCAGACTCTTAGCTCAAGCCATTACCACTGAGGGGGCGTTATGCAACAACACTGTTCGATGCAACACCGGTAATCCGGCACGATCCAGACCTCACTGTTGACAGTTTTCACAGAAGAAATATTCCCAAAGAAAACTGCTGACGGTGAGGTTTGTGGATTATCCCGTATCTGGGACAGTGTTTTTGGGAGGACATGTTGCTGTCAAATGTAGTTTTTCAATGCGATGAACAAAATTCCATTCAGCTACACAGTATGTGGGTGGTAGCAAAAAAATAAATAAATGAAAAAAATCATGAATGAACTTCTCAATACCTCATCTCATAAAACTGAAACTAACTGCACGGTGAGCTGGCACTGTAGGTAAGAGAGAAAATGTTTGTGTTTTTATGTGTGAGAGAGATTTGGGGTGGCTGGGCTCAGCCTTAAGACAAGTTCACATTACATGATTTTCACTGTGATTTTGATGTCGCAGAGGATCTTGAGAGCCACCTTGGGTTGGAGGTGAGTCAGCAGATAGTCTGCCACGACGAGTCCTCATGTGTGAACAAGCCTACGAGCAAGTCGCCCCCTCGTGTGTGACTGGGACTGGATATCTGGCATGCTAGAAAACTGGAGAAGGCTGACACGACTGACAAAGAGCATCAGCCAATGAGAGGCGGGATACGTCCCACGTCAGCACGCAGGAGGACAGAAGAAATATGAGGAGGGCAAGCCGCAGGGTTGCCAGGTCCGCTTATTAGCCGCGACTTTGGGCTTGTTTCTAAAGTGGAGTTGCTTATTTGGGCTTGCTCTCTAAACGTCACCTTCCTCTATATATATCCGTCTAATAAGTTATTTAAACGCATGATAGTATGTCAGACTGCAGTCGCTTCTTTTGGGCTTGTTTCCATAGCCCTGGTTGCTTGTTTCTCTCCCAAGATCTGGCAACACTGGCAAACCTGCAAGCAACAACAACAATGGTGGCGTCCACAGGATCACAGGGAGCACGTTGTGTTTGGACCCAGGATAATAAAGAATATCCATGTCTTTACGTTGTGTCGTCTCCAAGTTTGGTGACGTCACCGCGTTATCTGGGGCTCTGTCGGCGAGGGCTCGGTGGAGAAATCTTGTGGTGTGCACACACAGGTCGTAACGCAGTTGGCGAGACTCCCGCTGACAGAAACACACATCACCAGGTATGAACACTCAAACATTCCGATAGTCTCCGCAACGCAAAATCAGGGTGAAAATCATGTAATGTGAACTAGGCTTTAGAGATAGGGTGAGAAGCTCAGACATCTGGAGGGAGCTCTGAGTAGAGCCGCTGCTCCTTCAAGTCAAAAAGGGTCAGTCGAGGTGGTTTGGGCATCTGATCAGGATGCCTCATACGTGCCTCCCATTAGAGGTGTTCCAGGCACGTCCCACTGGTAGGGGGCCCCGGGGCAGACCAAGAACACACTGGAGGGGTAACATATCTCATCTGGCCTGGGAGCACCTTGGGATCCACCAGGAGGAGCTGGAAAGCGTTGCTGGGGAGAGGGACGTCTGGGGTGCTTTGCTCGGCCTGCTGCCCCCGCGACCCAGCCCCGGATTAGCGAATGAAAATGGATGGATGGATAAAGTCTGCAGCTCTCATTTCTCCTGTATAATATGGAATCAACAAAGTGCTCTAATGTCTTAACCTTTTCCACGGGGAGGAAGGGAGAAGTAAAGTTAAAGGAAGAAGCCTGAAGTCCTTGTTTTGTAGTCGCTTGCTAATAAAGCCTATGACAGCTTGCATTAGAGGCTGCCGCTGTAGCAGAATGTGACAGGCCATTAAAGCTGTGTTAAATTACAACAAAGTACTGTAACACTCACTTTACACTAACTACAGCCTCACTGAGGGTCACCTCTGCCAGGCACACACCATTAGGCACACTCTCTCTTCCACACACACACACAAACCAAGACACATAAGTAGACGTATCAGTCATTTGGGATGTGTTTATTTGTAACAGTAATACATGGTGGAATACGTAAATCAAGAGAGAACCAAAAAATTATCTAAAAACCCACTGTAGAATGTCATATTCATAAAGATAAAAATAATGTGTCAATTTACATTAAGAAACTGTTAGCTGAGGTAAAGTTAAAATAGGTCTAGAAATGTTATGTACTCAAACAGCAACGTTTCCCTTTTTATTCAACTTCTTTGCTCGTCTTCTAGTTGTCAAATGTTTAAGTTAATCAACGTCATAGTCCAAAAGAGTTCTCAAGTGACATGGGGACTCTGGCCATAAAATAGGGAGTCATTGGCATCACAGTTGATGTAGTTGTAGCAGAGGTTGCTGCAGTCCACACACAGACGCTCGGACAGCAGCGGTTTGGCACCTGACCGACAGACAGACAGATGGGCAGAGCATCACTGTATCTTAAAGACTATTCTGGGAGGGGGTGGTGTGGGGTGGGGAGGTGGAGGAGAGTGAGACTGCAACATAGGGAGTGGTGCGAAAACGTGGGGCTGCGGTGCGTACTTGTGGCAACATAAACTGCAGAAGCAAATCTGTTTGGGACATAATAACATGTGGTGGTGGGACTCTGAAAGGACCAATAAGGGGTAAAGATGTGCAGCTGGAATCAGGATTAGTAAGTGAGGTTAAGACGAAGACCTACAACATCCATGCACAAGAACAAAATGATATCAGAGGGCAACAAAACAGGAAAAAGAAAACATATGTTGGTATTGCTTGGGTTAACGTCAAGTTTGCATAACTGAAGCCTTCCTATTTTATGGCACAGAAGTCCGGTGGACAGAATGGTTGTTGTCTTCGTTATTTACAAAATGAGTTTGGCAAACCAACGATCAGATGCCTTAAAGCCATGTTGACTCTATAACTCCTATAGAGCTGACCCCAGCGGCTTGATTGACTTATAAAATAAAAATTCCATTTTTCAATTTCTTCTTTTTTTCTTTTTTAATCGGTATTGTACAAAAGCTATAGAGAATGAACAGTTCGATCACAGAATCTGTTGGACTCGCTTCCCTCTCAGGGTCCATTCCTCAGTATGTCCGGTCCTCTGGCCTCTGTGTGAGTCTGTCTGCGAGGAGAGACGTTTGGCAAATCACTGTGTGTATGCATGTTAGAGAGGGTGAGAGATGAGTGTGTGTGTGTGTGTGTGTGTGTGTGTGCATGTGTGTGTGTGCGTGGTGGGTGCATGTAGGCTGATTGCTGTGTGCGCAGTATGTGTGTAGTTGGTGTGTGAGTAGCTCCCAGAGAGTCTGTTTCTGCATAGTGATCCAGCAGACACTCACAAGAATGGGGAGACAACGCCCGAACCAACCAACCAATCAGAAGCAGTGATCCCAGTAACGGGCCGTCCCTGATAGGCTCGTTAGAGTCTAAGCTCCTCCTGTGGGATCTCCTCGCTACAGATGCAGATTCTGTCAGTTAAAAACGAAAGATGATCATTCTAATCCCGATGAGCGTGCGTGTTTGCGTGGGTGTGTGTCGGAGACAGGGAGGCACTGCTTGATTCAGTCCCTCCTTGGCAGCACAGTCTCTGGCCAGACACAGGAGGCAGAGGGAGGAGTGTGAGAGCGAAGACAGGGAGGAGGGAGGAAGGGAGGGAAGGAGGGAGAGAGGGAAGGAGCAGGTTATGTTCTGTAAGGCTGGGGTGTGAGTCGCCACAAGGAGGAGAGAGGAGAGGAGAAGACAGCGCAGTGGAGGGAGAACTGGATCCGTCTCAGTGATTGATATCCCTCCTGCCTGGAGTGAATGACCAAGAGGGCTCTCTCCTCTCAGGAGGAGAGGAGGCTGCAGAGAGGAGGAGGAGGTGGAGCACAGGAGGAGGAGGAGGACAGAGGGAGTGTGGAGGCTCCTCCTGGGAGGTTGTTAGCCGGAGGAGGAGTAGAAGAAGGGCTTGGCAGGGAAATGTGCCAGACACTCACACGCACACGCACACACACACACACACACACACACACACACAAGGTGAGGGTTCTCCTCCTGTTCTCTCAGTGCTGGTCAGGTCTGTCTTCCTGTGTGTCTCTTTATTTCTTCCCTTTGTTGATCTGGGCGTAGAGAGGGTCCTTCCCCTTCTGTGCATGAGAGAGAAAAACATCAGCAATTTTAAACAGCCTCTTTTTCCTCTCAATATATAAACCTGGCTGGATTTGTAATGTTTGACCTCAAGAGTTCATCTGAATGTTGCACAATTAAAAGGGAGGACCCAAGTTCATAATTCTGATTCATTCTCTCGACCAGCCGAACTGCAAGTATCACCTACAAGCCCCGACAAGTCAGATCCAGACCTGCAAAGCTTCGTTAGCTCCTGTACCTACCATGGCCACCAGGTGGCAGTAGCGCACCACTTTGGAGGCGACGTCACTTCTCTCAGCTCATTGAGAGCTCCCACTGAAAAATTCACCCCTCACTCTCGGAGGCTTTTTGTGTGTGTGTGTGTGTGTGTGTGTGTGTGTGTGAGTTATTGTCTCTGAGTGTGTCATTGTGCACGCACATGCATATTCTCTCCCACTGCAGGCTCCCTCCAGGACCAGTATGAATCAGAGGTATAAACTAGCGCCTTGAAAGACCAGTTATGAGTCATCATGTCTGTATTTCTCCCCAACTGAGCCGGAAGACAACAGCGGATGATGGAACACCCTGCAGTCAGAGCACCAAGCCTGCTGCAGTCACTCACAATGGGCCCGTTATTATCGTACACATAATTACAGCCAGCCACTCAATCTGCCATGCAGACAACTTGATTGGAGACTACTGGCTGGCCTATTATATTCTGGAAGACGTCTCTCACTCTGTGCAGAGAGTTTGGGGTCTGCTAGTAGCTGCCACACATGGATCTGGTACCTAATGTTCATAGGATCGGATGCAAACTGAGGATGTGAGCAGACTAGAGTGACAGGAGGTTCTGCTGATGTGTGACATCATTTTAAGCCCAAAAATGAATGATGTTATGCAAATCTCATCACATACAGCCGTCTCTGCTGCCACTGTGTGCTGCCCCTCAGTTCAATCATACGGCATTAAGTGAAGCAAAGACACATTTATGCGAACATGTCTAACTTGGGGAAACCCTGATGGTTATCCTGAGTTGTGAGACTCTACCTCCTTAACATAGAGTCAAGAGGAACAGGTGAGGGTCTGGAGGAAAAAGTAAAAGCCAAACCCAGATACATTCTCATTTGGTGTTTTGCCGCACTATATTTGTGTTTCTTCTGTGCTGTCTCTTGGAAGCCTGCTGCTTACAGTCTGGCACCTGATCGCTACCTTTTAATAAAGCCTCGACCTCACCTGAGCGCTGTGGGGGCACACGCCCTGGACATGGAGAATAAAAAGGCAATAACACAATATAGAGTAGGTGGAGGGTAGAGTCTCTGCAGAAAAATACACAGCCACACTCTTCATAAGTGATGATTGAGAGGGACTACTTCTGGGCGGCACAGTGATGCAGTGGTTTGCATTGTCACCTCACAGCAAGGGGCGAGCCTTTCTGTGCGGAGTTTGCATGTTCTCCCTGTGTCAGCGTGGGTTTCCTCTGGGTACTCCAGCTTCCTCCCACAGTCATGCAGGTTAATTGGTGACTCTAAATTGTCCGTAGGTGTGAATGTGAGTGTGAATGGTCGTCTCTCTCACTAGCCCCTTTTACACTGCCAGATTTTCCGCAAATGTTGGGCCGTTTTGCCGGCAAGCTGCGAGTGTTTAGACACACAGAGCCGGATTGGTGAGTTGATCCGTGGTGCCCAATTTTCCGCCTCGTAGGGTAGACATATTGGCAGAGCCCTTTTGGTTTACACAGAATGAGGCGGCCTTCCGCAACGGGAGGGGCTGTTGATGACTTGTGGGAGGAGCTGTTGATGACTTGTGGGAGGAGCTGCACGTGCGAGCCACTGGCGGTGGATAAACAGGAAACAGCTGATAGCAGGAATTAGCGAGCAGCTAGTAGCAAGAGGGAAACACAAACCTGACAGACACTGTAAAGATGAGCAACTGGGGAGACAAGGAATTGCGCGCCCTCCTTGTCCTCGCAAACGAAGAGGCCATTAACCATCAGATGACGGGGACGGTGAAGAACGGGCCAACTTATGAGAGAATCACCGAAGGACTGACCAGCCGCGGCTTCCCTCCCACGTCACTGTTTACGTCACACGCTGAGCTACACGTTTTGTTACTTGCTCACGCCCCCCATTGCCCCGAAAAAGGCACATTCTGTATAAACAAAAGTATGTAGGCGGCATTTTGCTGCACTCCCCGATTTTGTTTTTATATTGCCAATGCTGAAAAAAGACTGATTGGGCTTTCCTGCAAATTTGCACAATTCCTGTCTTGAAAGGGCTAATGTGTCAGCCCTGTGATAGTCCCCCCACAACCCCTAACAGGATAAGTGGTTACTGAAAATGAATGAATGATTCTATACATTGTTATCCTGCATAGTCTATCTTTACATAAACGCTCTGTTCACACAGTTGCATGTACAAAAACATCATTCTCTGGTTCCAGGTTCTCAATATGTAATAGTAAATGAAATATCTTTAGGTTTTGGGCTGTCACTTTGACAAATCAAGGGATTTCAATGTCATCTTGGGCAGATTTATTAACAATGTAAACAGGAGCTTGTTGTAGCCCTGTTAAAGTTAATGTTCATGATATTAATAGTTGTCCACTGGTTATCTGGGGCCAAAACACACACATGGTAAAATCAATTCAGTGTTCAGATTTTCACAAATAAAGTAAGACTTTATTCATGTTGTGTCTGAAAGCAGCTCTGGGGAAAAAAAAAAGGAGAAAGACTTTTAAAAAGCTGCTTCACGCTCAAAATCACACCAAAACCTGACCTGTTGCGTAATCTGCATCGGCTTTCATCCGCACATAAAAGTGGAGTTAAAGTTGGGAGAGATGCTTTAGCCGAGGCTCTGGGCTCTGGGATACAGAGCTGTAACTGTGGGGCCGGCCAAGGCCAGACAGTCAGCAGAAAGTAGCTGCCAGCAGCCCTGAGAGAGGTGACAAAGAGGCTGAGACAAGCAGTGACAGCAAGCACACACTGCTCAGCCCCTGCACCAGAGCCACAGCCCGGCAGTGTCATCCCGCATCATCTAACCAGTGCTGCCAAGCGGGGCCGCTTCAGCTCCATAAACCCCGAGAGAGGGAGGGGAGGAACCGGGTGGAGGTATGAGGTATGAGCGATGTGCTGGCCTAGCACCAGCCTGAAGGCCAAAATATCTGGCCTGGCTGGTACACGTGTGGACATTTAATGTGCGTGTGTGTGTGTGTGTGAGTGTGTGTGAGTGGTAGGTCCTGGGCCGGGGGAGCAATGTGAGATTGCTCAGTGAACCGTGGAAGCAGGCCATTTCACGGCTGAGACTCGGGAGCGTTCGCTGGACATGATGAGATCACCCCAGAAAAAACACTTACACTCCCACTAGCCTGAACACATGTCTGTCTGAAGCACACAGTGGGAGGGGGAGGACAAGACAGGCGGTCATGGCCAGCAGCAAACACACATTTTTGGCTCCAATGTGAGCACAGGTGGTGACAGTATCGATCACAGGTGTGCTCATCTGGGGAATAACTGGGCCTATTGCACAGGTGTGTGTGTGTGTGTGTGTGTTGGGGGGGTGTTTGGGGAGTTGTCTAAAGTCGATGTGATTGAGCAAGTAAACACCATATGGGAGCAGCGTCATTGGACCAGGACCAAAGCAGTCCACCTACTACAGAGGAAAAACTCGGTGCTTCTGGCCATAACAGTCAGTGTGCAGCCAGACTCAGCACTCGGTACTCTACAATCCGTCCTCCCACTTAAGGCCCACATCCACCTGCTGCCCTGCAGCTTTCAGACTGTCTCTATATGAGGACGGTGGCCAACAGGGGAGAGAGGCTGCTCAGCCGTCCCTCCTCCTCTCCTGGAGTGGGGAAGGACTAGAAGGCTTCTTGGGTTTTAATTAATGCCAATTATGCCAGGGCAGTCATTAATCTTGGCACCCCAGTATTAGCTGATGAAAACAAAACCATTACATTTTTCCCTATGTGAGTGCCAGCAGCTATCATTAAGGAGCCACACTCGGGAGTTGTGTGGGTGAGGACACCGGGCAGGGAGGCAGGGATCAAAACGTCTCTCTTCTTTAGTGTGTGTGTGTGTGTGTGTGTGTGTGTGTGTGTGTGTGTGTGTTGTGTGCCCGCCCCTCTGTCTCTGTGCAAACAGCATGTTGACACATCTCTAAAACAAATTTCCAGCCTGTGCAAGTTGTGTGAAAGTTTTCCTGCAGGATGAAGCGCACAAAGTATAAAACACACACATCATCAGTTCCCTGAGTTCTGATAGTCGCTGCTTGTCGTTCTCAGTTTGATCCTCTTACAATAACGCACATATTATGAGTTACATTTCATCATGTAACATACATAATGCATAAAAATGACAGCACGCATCATTTTTATATTAAGCTAAACATCCGAGATCAGCATATTGCGCACAACATTGGCAAATCCCAGATGACGTCCTGTTCACTGAAGTGCACAGTTTCTGATTGGCTGTCACACGCTATTGGCTCTCCAAGTGAGATGTGTGCTATTCAGGGAACTGGGCATGATTTAAGTACACGTCACAAAGACAGGACACAATGAGGGCACGGAGCACTACGGCCAAAGTGATCATGCGTGATGAACATGTCACCTATTGTTTGAAAAACTCACACACGTGATGCCACATCAGAAGAGATACTTACAAAACTCCAGTCGAGGCTTCAACAACACACAGAGTGAAACACAAGCAAACACTCACACATGCACAACCACACACACATGGGCGAATCATGAGACAGTTGGCTCCTGGGCACAGATAGGCAAAGGGCCCCACCACCTCTGCTACACAGGAGCAAGGTACACTGACTTTGTGGTGGTTTTGCATCTGTTTGTAGTTGTTAAGCATCTTTTTGTGATTTGATGTTTCTTTCAAGTTAATATGTGTCTCTCTGGAGTAATTTTGTGTTTCCTTGTAGTCGTTTTGTGTCTCTTTGAAGTAATTTTGTGTCTCCTTGTGCTTGTTTTGTCTCTTTCAGGTAATTCTGTGTCTTCTTGTGGTTGTATTCTCTCTTTTTGTAGTCGTTTTATGTCTCTTTATAGTGATTTTGCATCCCCTTGTGGTTATTTTGTGTCTCTTTGAGGTAATTTGCATCTTTCTTGAACATTTTTTGTCTCCTTGTGATTGTTTTCTTTTTGTAGGTTGTAATGTATCTCTTTGAAGTCATTTTGTGTCTCTTTGTGGTTGTTTTGTGTCTCTTGTGGGTCCTTTGTGTCTTTTTTGGTCATTTTGTCTCTTTGTGGTCATTTTTTTGTCTTCTTGTGGTTATGTCCTGTCTTTTCGTAGTTGCTTTACATCTCTCTGAGGTAATTTTGCATCCCCTTGAAGTAATTTTGTGTCTCCTTGTGCTTGTTTTTTCTCTTTTAGATAATTCTGTGTCTCTCTGGAGACATTTTTGTCTCCTTGTAGTTGTTTTGTGTCTCTTTGTGGTCATTTTTTGTCTTCTTGTGTTTGTATTCTGTCTTTTTGTAATCGTTTTATGTCTCTTTGAAGGAATTTTATGTCCCCTTGTGGTTATATTGTGTCTCTTTAAGGTAATTTGCATCTTTCTTGGACATGTTGTGTCTCTTTGTGACTATTTTCTTTTTGTAGGTGTTGTGTGTCTTTTTAAAGTCATTTTGTGTCTCCCTGTGGTTGTTTTGTGTCTCTTTGAGGCCATTTGCCTGTGATTGCTTTCTTTTTATAGACATTTTGTGTCTCTCTGAAGTCATTTTGTGTCTTTTTAAAGTCATTTTGTGTCTCCTTGTGAATTTTTTTGTCTTCTTGTGGTTATGTCCTGTCTTTTCGTAGTTGTTTTACATCTCTCTAAAGTATTTTTGCATCCCCTTGAAGTAATTTTGTGTCTCCTTATGGTTGCTTTGTGGTTGTTTTGCCTGTTTTTGTAGTTGTTATATGTCTCTTTGAAGTCATTTTGTGTCTCCTTGTGGTTGTTTTGTGTCTCTTTGAGGTAATGTATGTCTTTTTTGGTCATTTTGTGTCTTTGTGATCATTTTTTTGTCTTCTTGTGGTTGTGTCCTGTCTTTTCGTAGTTGTTTTGCATCCCCTTGAAGTAATTTTGTGTCTCCTTGTTGTTGCTTTGTGTCTCTTTGTCTTCTCTGTCATTTTGTGTCTCTTTGTGGTTGTTTTGCCTGTTTTTGTAGTCATTTTGTGTCCCATTGAAGTTATTTTGTGTATCTTCGTGGTCTTGTGTCTCTTGGAGGTGATTTCCTGTCATTTTTGGTCATTCTGTGGCCCTTTGCAGTTCCTTTGTCTCTCTTTGTGGTCTTTCTGTGTCTCTTTGCGGTCATTTTGAGTCTCTTCCTGGTCAGTATGTGTTAATTTAAGTGAAATTTTGCAGGTGAAGGACAGGGGACCCCCTGACACTCTGGGACCCAGGGCCTGCGTCTGATCGGCCCATTCAGTAATCCTTCCATGATCACACACACGACACTCACACTCAGTCAAACACATGCCTTCTCATGAGCATGCGTGACAGCAAGTCAAAGGGAAATGGTGAAATGAGACCAAAGACGCAACAGAAGAAGGAAAATATGAAAAAATAGATGGAGAACCTGGACAGATCAGTGTGATGTGCAACAGTCAACCAGGAGAACAGGTAAGGGCTGGGAAGTGAAGGAGGAGGTGTTAGGGGACAGGAGAGGTATTGATACCTACCCTGCCCTGCTGCTATCTAGCTCCCAGCCTCTGGACTGGCCTGGTCTGGGCTGGGCTCTGCTGTCTCGCTGGGGCAGGGCGACCCAGAACCACACGCCTAAAGATGGGAAGAAGGGGAGGAAGGAAAGTATGGGAAGAAAAGTCGATGGAGGGAAGGAAGTAAGGGGGAGTGGAAGTAGACAGAGAAGAATAATTATGAAAGAAGGACTGCAGGATCGGTAGAGACTAAAAGAGCAGACGTAAACAGGAAGCAAAAGAGAAAAAGTGTCAATACTCGGAGGAGAAATAAGGACACTTGGAGACAGAACCCACAGCCCACGCAGTCTTTTGCAAATACACACAAACATACATGCGAGCACTCATTTACAGTTCTTTCTCTTATAAAAGCCTTTGTTCTATTGATCCCCTGCTTTTTCTCTTCTTCCAAAAACACTTCCGCTTTTCACACCTCGCTTCGCAGAGAGTGGGAGGTTGTTTTTCTGCCTTCGCTCCGTCTTTCCCGTCTTTCTTTGTAACCTTTTTCGCCGCACTCACTCACTGGGTGCCGCCACCAATGCACATTTCTCTGGGTTGTGTAAAGTGTCTGGGTGTTATTCAGGCCCGGTGACATTTTCAGCAGTGTGAAAGTCCTCTATTTTTTTTTCAATAATAGCTGGATTGGAGGCATAAAACTAATGTTTCACGCCTGGAGAGTGGAGAGCAAAAGAGAAGAAAGAGGCAAGCATGAAAGAAACACAAAAAAGAGAGAGAAGGAGACAGAAAGAAAAATGGCAGGAAAGAGCTACAAAAGTCTTGTTTCTTGGAAGGTCACTCCTTCTGCAAGGACTTTGGTCAAAGGCAAAGGGAGTTTCTCCGTCCTCCGTAAAAATCTCTTTATCTTCTCATCTTTCCTTAATTTCTCTCACTATCTCTCCTGGATGGAGGTGCTGCTGGTTAAAATAAATATTAATTGCCCCTGGAAGAAGAATTGGGGACGTTATTTCTCCTCTATCTCGCCACAGATGAGTCTGTCCATATAGAAGTGGTGATGTATGGATGCTACCTGGCTGGTATTAATAACAGCTTAATGATGTCTCTGACAATTCCACCAGCTAATTTAACGCTGTGTTGACCAGGCAGACACACACACACACACACACACACACACAGAACCACATACTTATGCAGGTACACCACTGCTCATGCTCACACAGAAACACACTCTCCATGTGCACATTAACACATGCACAGACACAAACTCACAAACTCACACACACACAAACACACACTACGGGACACAACAGCATCGGCCCCCTAATCAGCCAGAGTGATTACCTGGCCCGCCAACACCGCTACAAAGGCTATTTATCAGCAGATCTCAACATGCTGCGCAGGTTATAGCAGCATAAGGAGTGAGTTATTAAAGGCACACACACACTTGACTTATTCCACACACACACAACTACACACACTTACAGCATCTTCCTCTCCACTGCGACTTGGGCTGCCCTCTGCTTCCCCAAATGAGTCGTCTGTGGGGGGGTCTGTGGCGTCGGTGGGGGGGTCACTGACATGGGAGGCTGAGGACTTGGAGGGAGAGCTCTGCCTGGGAGCTGGGGTGGGTGCTGCAGGGAGGATGAGTCGAGTCAGATGTAGCTACGGGAAAAGCGTGTAACTTAGAGAACAGACAAACACGAATAGCTGAGCTCTTACGTGAGTTGGTGGACGGTGTCGTGGAGGTGACTGGTGTCAGGTTCATTTGAGAAATGTCAAAGTCGTCACAGTCATCTGTGTCCTGGGCGGTGCCCACACGGCTGAAGTAAGTGCTGAATGCCTCTGAGGTTCCTGCTAAGCCGGGCTGTTCAGCCTTCTTCGCCGGCATGGCCGGAGGCTTCGCCAGCTGGAAATCCTGAAGGTCAAGAAGGCTGACGTTTAAACTGGGCACAGTGACTTAAACACTTTGACTCACTGCAGGTGCATTCAAAATGGAACTCAGACTTTATTATTTCTGATGTGTTTTTTGTTTCTTTTCCTAAAACTAACCACAGCAACTTCACTTCCCTATACCTCTGTAACTTTAGGTTAAGTACGCAACATAAGTCGTAGAATATCATGCAAACTGTTGTGTGAGGATACGTTGCACCGATTACAGTCTTTAGGCCTAGTATAACCTGGGCCTCTAGTAATCTGTAATAATTAAGGTCACCTATGATCTTAATCCAGTGCAAATTTGCCATGTCCATAATTTGTCAAGTAAAAACCTATCAAATGTTTCTAAACACGGAGGTCATGTAATAATATTAGTCCCGTGCAAATTGGCGTCTTGGGGTCTGTTTTGAGGATTATGGAGGCTGCGTTGGCAATTACAAATAAAAGTTCTGACAGCATTTTGGGTGCAAGTTCAGGAGGCTTATCTTGCTTCACAGCATGGAGACCCATTTGCAGAAAAAAAGAGCTCAAATACATCTGAAGGGAGTAAAGTGACACTGTTGGAATCCTGCTGCCTGACTTGTGGTGGTCATTAAAGTGAGCAGAGTTGCATGAAAGAACCTTTTCTAATGCATTTACTTTGACCCATGCAGAGCCTTGACATAACATCCGGGAACATTTTCAGTAAATTCAAATTTAATACAGTCTTTGCTTATCCCGTGCAAATGCACCACATGAAACACAGATGTGGGTAGGGCTGGGTATTGTTTAAAACATTACGATATCACCACCAATACCGGTACCCATAAAGTGATACTGATATTAAAAGAGTACTTCATTCCATATGTCATGAGAATGAAAGCATTTAGTTGCCTAAAATATCTTGTGGTGACTGACTGGGAGCAAAACCATACAAATATTCACCTTTTTTCTCTATCTGGATCAATAAAATGGAATGCAATTGAAGTTTCGATACTACTTGGCCCTGGGTTATTTCAGTCAATACCTTAAAGGGATTGAGTACCGATACTCAGCCCTTCACCTGGGGGGTGGGGGGGATTATCTAAATCACAATAGGTCCAGATTTCTCCTCAGTCATTAGTTCAAGGTCCACACAGTTTAAAATATTCAGCATCATCCTTGCGTTTGGCCGTGTCGTACAGCTAGTTTGCTGTCTCTGTTAAGTGGCTGTCTGTTAGTCGCTCACTCTACAGCAGGAAACAGCACTTAATAATAAAAGCTCTGTGCTGGAAATTCACTGTACTTCAAAATAAAGTGTCTTTTTTAGAAACCTGACACATTCGCGAGTCACTTGTGCTCCATTCAGAGTGGACCCTCGACTCGCTTTTGGACAGCAACCCACCAGTTGGGAACCACTGGCATAGACTGTCAAGTTATGGCACTGACAATGTCCACAAGTCCCCAGTTTATGACCAGTCAGGGACCTGTGCATATTGTTCCTCATCTTTCTCCCCTCATTCCCTGTCGGTTTTTTAATAAAGGCATATAATGCTCCAGAAACAACAGAAACAAATGACGAGCTAAACATGGTTCCTGGTTCCTCTGATTGATTTTTGCTGCCTTTTCTTTGTGTCACACTTTCTAAAAAGACAAGTTAGAAAATATAGTTCTAATGATCATAATTCTGGTCCCATGGACCAATTCTGGTCCGATATCTCCCCACCTTGAACATCTCCTTGCCCATCTTCCTCGCCCTCTCCCCGTGCTGCGGACTCGACGACGCTGAAGGGGAGGGAGCTGAGGCGCTGGCTCCAGCACCTGAATGGCTCTCGCCGGCTGGAGTCACAGTCGTGACGGGGGTGAGAGTCTGGAACATGGCGGCGGGCAGAGTGCCCACAGGTTGGGCAGGGAGGTAGGCTGTAGGGGGGAAGGCTCCGGCTGCCATGGCTGCCCACTGCTGCTGGGTGGCAGGGAAGATGTTGGCCTGGCCCCAGATCAGAGGCTGGCCGCCCGGCAGCACCTGGGCGACCGGACCTAGAGGAGACTGGACCCCAAAGGCCAGCGGTGTCTGGGCAGCGAACGCCTGCTGTGACCAGTGGCCGGGGGGTACTGCTCCCATCGTCACATAACCTGGAGGTGAGGGGCGGGAGAACAAAGAGTTTGAGGTTAAGAAAAGGTCGGTACTTAGTCAAATTTTAATGATAAAGTCAAAAAGAAGACAAAGAAGGAAGTGATTAAAATACCCACAGTGCATATGCTCACTGCTTTACTTCTACACACAAACACACACAGATAATAACCCATGCATCACCAGAGAGTGCTGCCCTACTTCTGCCTGCAGCTAATGTGGTGTCTCTTGATGGTCATGGTGAACTATCATAATTACCTCCAGAATGAGGGAGAGTCATTATGAAAAGGAAGAACCCCACACACACTCATTAAAATCACTCAAACTCATCAGCAGAAGCTCATTCTATTACACACTCACTGCTCGCCTGTTTCTGGTCTCCAGTTGTTACCCACAGCAGAGAAAGTTGACATTTAACCTCGGCCACCCTGCTACCCTGACATATGCACGGAGAGGGGAGAGGAGACGAACAGAGGTGAGGATTGGAGCAAAGGAGAAGAGACCGGGGAAACTATAAAATATATACCAACGTGTAATTCACAGTGGCCCTGTGCATACAGAGAGTTTTCACTACAATCATCTCAGCATGTTTTGTTCCTTTCCCCTGACCACCACAGTCGCTTCAGCCACAGGTAAATCAGCAGCATCTGAGGCAGCAAGCTAATGATGCATTTCATATTCAACACACAACCAACACCACCTTTTCTCCTCTTTCCCCTCCCCTCATCTACATTTCAATTCTATTCCGTCCCCCTCTATTTATTTCAACCCCCCTCTCCTCTGCCCTCCGCCTCCGAAGCTTCTGACTCTCCAGCTCCCCTTCATCTCCTTTTCTCGACGCTCTCTCTCCCGCTGCGTTTGTTTTCCCCTCCGCTTGTGGCGGTGGTGTATTTAAGCAGAAAATGAACAAGGTCCTACCTGAGGGCACAGACGCAGGATTGAAGGGAGCAAATAGTTCCGTGGGAGGCTGCAGGCCCTGCGAGGGGTCGAGGGTGTTGGCTGGAGAGGCGGGGGTCTGCGCGGGTTGTGATCAGAGGTGGAATTGAGGAAAAAGCACATCATCAGAAATACAGTTAGGAGTTTAGAGACCAAATCACTGCGACACCAACACTCACTTCAGGGTAGACAACTGGCAACTGATGTCAATTGTGGAAATATGGGACATCAGCAAAATAGCTCATTTCCTTTATCATTTCCGGCCTTAACTGTGGCATACCTGGTGGTCCAAGCTATGTGATGCTTCTGCTGTGCTTATTTTATGTACTGTGTTTCTTTGCTAGTGTCTGTGATCAACCAAATCCACCAGCACAGACATTTAACAATGTACTGCTGTCGACAGGTTCCACAGTAAAATGTATTTTAGTCACCTTAAAAAAAGTCCCACCAACAAAATCTATATCCGTGCAAGTGTACGCTGTATTTGTAAGATTTTCTGCGCTTTACTTTACACATTAACAAATCGAGGCAGTGCTAGACCAGCAACTCCAACCTTCTGCAAAGTAAAATGATCCCCCTCTGTAAAGGCTATCTGATAGCAAGGTAAAGCAGTGAAAATATTCTAAATATAGCGTACACTTAGAGGTCCAGTGTGTAAGATTCAGGGGGATTTAGTGGCATCTAGTGGTGAGGATTGCCAACTGCAACTAGCTTAAAGTTCTCCTGTTTAGAATTCAGTGTTTAGGAGGTTTTTACTGGGAGCCTAATCATCCGCAGAGGTCTCCTCCTCTCCTAAACAAACTGACCAAGTGATTTAAACCCGTAAAAATACTGAATAAAGCACTTTCATGTTATAAATCAGTGTTTCTCCAATGCTGCTTGTTGCAGAAAGGCTTCTGACTACGGTGTCCAATACGAAAATGCAAATGGCCCTATCTAGAGCCAGTGTTTGGTTTGTCCGTTCTGGGCTACTGTAGAAACCAGACATGGGGGAAAGTCACACATGTGCAAGTTACAAGCAAGTCTCAAGTCTTTACCTTCAAGTCTCAAGCAAGTCCCAAGTTAGTTGTGGTGAGAATCAAGCAAGTCAAGTCGAGTCATTGCTCAGGTTAAGCAAGTCACAAGTCAAGTCATACGTCACATACAGCAAACATCTCCTCACGATCCACTAGCTACATGTCCTCTGAATATGCTGTGAAAAAGTCCGGTCTCTGTAGGCAGCCCAGGCTCCGCAAATGGCAACAAAAACGTTTGGGTCCAGGCTGCACCAACCAGCCAGCGCAGGACCAGCGAAAGCAAGCACACACACATGAACGCGGTGCCCAGAGAGGCAGTTAAAAAGAGATTTTCCAAACAACTTTGTATGTCGGGGCTAGCTCCGTTGTGTTTGATAACATTGTTGAACGTAAACAGAAGTGACGCCCAACGGTGCTTAACGTGCCTTTAATACTGAATTAAAGCCAAGTCCTTTCGAGTCATCTGTTTCAAGTCAAAGTCAAGTCTCAAGTCATGAATACAAAGTCAAAGTCAAGTTGAGTCTTTTATCAAGCAAGCAAGTCTCAAGTCATCATATTTGGGACTTGAGTCTGACTCGAGTCAAGTCATGTGACTCGAGTCCGCCATCTCTGGTAGAAACATGGTGGTACAACATGGCGATCTCTGTAGACGAGGAACTGCAGTCTGTGTAGATGTAAATGTCTCATTCTAAGATAATGAAAACACACCAATTCTTATTTTCAGGTGACTATATACTAAAGAAATTACATTCCACAAATATGTCCCTCTAAATTCTACACACTGGACCTTTAAACTGATATTCATTTTTTCAGGTGGCTAAAAACTAACAGACTGCGGTAGCTTTTGCACCCGTAAGTTATTTTAAACAAACATTGCGATTCAGTTTATAAGATGTCAACCACAATCTGTGCATGTGTGACAGCTACTCACCGATGGAGAGGTGATGTCAGGAGGTGTGGACATGTCTCCAAAAATCTCTAATTGGTTGATATTCTGAGAATAAAAGAAAGTATACCAGTCAGGTACAATAACACTGCTGTTATGCTCTCTATATATTATCTGGGTCAGTTTACATTCCAGTGCAACATGCATCACACACTGCATGCAACACGACACAAGCTTTTGTGGCACCTACCTGAGCACTGTGGCAGCGACACAAAGGAGGTGACAGAGGGGTGAGGAGAGATGGGATAATGAGATGAAATGATTATGATGACATACCTACCAAGAGTTATTACAATCTTCCAAAGGGGGAAAGAAACTCACAATCTTTGTCATCTGCTCCACATGAAGATGCTTTCAACCAGCTGGGCTAAAAGCAGCTACCACACCCCCCTGCATCATTACTGCGCCAGTGTCTTCTTCTGGACAAGTCATTACGGTTCCCCAGTTGAAGAGGATGTGTGGTGTGCCTCAGAGGGAATAGCTATCAAAGACAGCAGCCTTTCTATTTGATCTGAATTTGTTCTGTATCATTCTGTTTCCTTTCACAGTCTCCCCATGATCCCCTCTCTTTAGTATCTCCCCACATTAATAATATCTTTAGGCCGGTGGCAAGTGAAGGAAACTCTATTTTTAGTCATAAAGGAATTTAAGCCTTGAATACATGGTCAGAGATTTGCATAAATCATGGATGCGGATAATTTCTTTTGAGATAATGAATGTTCTTAGAATATCTCCCCTCTCGTTCTCTCTCGTAGGTCACAAAGTTCTTTTTACATCTATCAGAAAATGGATCTGTGAGCATGGTGTTTTACAGTCATGGGTCTAGATGGGTATGTTTTTTCTGCACAGATTGGGGGGGGGGGGGGGGGCAGGAGGATGTAATATGGACTATTGTTGCTGCGGAGTCTAACGTAGCAGATAAAAATCAACCCAACAAGACGATAAGCTACATATCCAAGATATGCAGAAGGGACTGATAAGAGTATGTCCATGGGATTTTTTATTTTAAAAACAAGCATTTTAAAAACACTCTCCTTAACATAAAAATTCCTGTAGCTGTTACTGAATGTTGTGGCACTGAGTGCTCTGAGTCAATACCACAGAGCCTTTGCTAATGTTCTTCAAACAGAAACTCCCGGCACAGGATAAATGCCACTGGAGCGAGTGTTCAAATAGTACAGGAAGTTTATAGACTTTCTGTCTGCTTTAAGTTAAGCCACTTGACTCAATATTCTTTACGTGTGTGGTGGTGGGGTTGTGGGGGTCAGGTTTGCTGTGATTATCAGAGTGTTATGAATGCTTTGTTAATGTGCTGCGAGCAGCCCGACTCTGCGTGTGTCGGCGAGATGACCGCCGCTGTCTGCTCACCCCGCCGACCCCCACCGGTTCTCTGACAGACACGCTGACCTTTACGTCCACTCTGCCCTTAAAGGACCTCCGCTCTAGAGCTACCGGGGTGTT
This sequence comes from Epinephelus fuscoguttatus, assembly GCF_011397635.1. NCBI lineage: Eukaryota > Metazoa > Chordata > Actinopteri > Perciformes > Serranidae > Epinephelus > Epinephelus fuscoguttatus. The sequence continues at coordinate 41,934,615 of NC_064761.1, forward strand.
TTTCTCTTCTCGTCCTCCGTCTTTCATACACATGCAGATGTGAACTCACAGGTGCACCCATACACACTGTACTTTCAGCCTCAACTTGGTTACTATGCAACGGCAAGGTTGCATGTTTTATTCATTAGTGACAGGGGTCAAGAGTTGGGGTGACTTACGACTAGAGAGGAACAAAAGTGGCGCTGAACGGATGAGGACAGGAGACAGGAAATCATCTGAGGATATGCCTGAAGAAGCTGTTCATTAGGGCTGATGGGTAACCTTTAGGACAGTATGTTCCCTGCTCACACAAACTGAAAACCCGCCGAGCTTTTGTCTAAAACCACACCAACAGGAGCGCTGTGCTTCTGTGGTATATTGCACCTTACCTCAGTCACCATGTCCAGGTCTAAGTCTATCAGATCTGCCACTGCCTGCTGCTGCTGGGGTTCAGTTTGTTCTTGCTGGAGGGGCTGATCATAATGATGATGATGCTGATGATGATGGTGGTGGAAGGGGTTGTTTTGATGTCCGTTCTGCAATCACAACCCCAGTGTTAGATGACAGGTGGGATGAAAATGTGCACACACACACACAAATTAGTTGTTTTCCATACACTCAGAGAAAGGGTGAGACAGAAGGGAGTGAGGTGAAATGAGGCGTATTTAAGAGGGAGATATGATGGTCTGCTGGTGTCACTAAACACACCCATGTACACACATTCACACACAGAGCAAGGTTCTTCCTGCCAGACTCGGAGCCCAAGTAAAGATTTAAAAAGGTTTAAAGATCATCCCCACCTTTAGTCTATACTACAGCGCTGAGCTAAGGTTTAAACCCCCTTTGTGTTTCTGCAAAGCCTGCTCCCCTGTGTCAGGAACCACAGTGTGAGACAGACAGAAAGGTAGACAGGAGCTGGATTAACGAACATGCTGTATGTCAGAGCAAAGGTAGAGAGTATGTTACACTGTAGGGAAAAACAGCCTCCTTTCTGCTGGCTTGCTTTGTGTCATCGTCGGCTGGATCTTCATCAAAGTGAATTACAGTCTTAATATTACAGGATAAGGCCGGCGTTATGTGATCTTTTTATTATCAGCAACAAATCCCATTAAAATAAAGCCAAAAATGATTTTATCCAACTGTGTCTGTGCAGCCAGCAGCTGATAGAGCTTGTGCCGTCATGCTTCTCAGCTGTGAGCCATACTGGTGTATCTGCATGTACAGTGGGAGCCTCCTATAGTGATCACATCTGTCACATTGTTCGCTATAATGGGATGATTATTAGAACAGAATTTTTTCTTTCTCTTTATTTCTCACGCATTAATATAATGTAATGTACAGACAGCACTGCCATCGAGGGCTCGCTCAAGGGGGCATTACGTGACCGGGCGTTATCACTCCACATGGTGAGGGCAGCTTTGACCACAGGAGCTTTCCCTGTGCACATTTGTTTTCTGTCTTCATCACTGGCAGCCATGTTTCTCGTTATTTGAGTCAACTACACAGAGAAACTCCAAGTTTAACTGCTGCATCTCGCTGACTCATTTTTGTGATAAGCTTAAAGGACACTACGTTTTTCATTGAGAGAAACTGATTTCCTTTATCAGCCTCAGGTAGTGAGCTGGAAGCAGACGTGCTACTGCAAGACAAAGGTTGCTTGGGTCCAGACCTTTGAGTCCGCCTACTCCACTGAGTTCAAGTTGACTGATTCGTCTGGCACTAAGCAACCTTTGTCTTGCTACTGCACGACAAAGGTTGCTTAGTGCCAGACCTTTGAGTCTGCCCACTCCACTGAGTTCAAGTTAACTGATTCGTCTGGCATCATGACATGAATCAGCAGTTTCTTGGTTAAAAACAACCAATGAGAGCCCTGGGAGGACTCGATTCGCCAATCAGCGCCACTGGCAGGACTTATGCCGTTGTCAAGCAGTGCTGGGGCGGCAATAGTTCAGTCCATAGCGACTTGGCTTGGGAACCAGAGGGTTGCTGGCTCAAGTCAACAGACCAAGTATGAAGTATGGACTGGTGGCTGGAGAGGTGCCCTTGAGCAAAGCACATAACCCCTACTGCTCAGGGCGCTCAGGGCTCTCCATTTAATGCATACACAGGTCCTGTTTGTGCACGTGTGTGTACTCGGGCCTGTGTGTATGACAACAGAGTGAAAAAATTGAATTTCCTCTTGGGATTAATAAAGTATTTTTTCTTTTTCCTCTTCTTCAATTGCAAGCGCTAAAGACAACATAGGCGGATCTAAATCAATATGTCTTCTTCATACCGCCTGACATCATAATTTGTTTTTGCTCCACTCTTAAAAACCTCAGCGTGGATTTAAAATGACATTTGATTCAGGCGGACATGTGGGTCTCTAGTGATTGGTTAGGGGAAATCAAATCCCCTCCCCTGGGGAAAACAGATATTGTGAACGCAATGTCAGACTGAAGATGGTAACAGAGTGTAACTAGATGACAATATGGTCTGATATTGGCCAAACACAAAGGACCATGGGAGTAAAGTAAAAAGAAATAGAACTGCTGTAGTTTTAAATTTTTTCCATATGTTGTTGTTTTTTTCGGATCTCATGTATGAAAAGACAATTTTTAACACTGTAAGCGAACAACTTAATTATATAAGAGAATTGTTAAAACCAACTGGTGGGTCGCGGGTCCATTCTGAACGGACAGTAAGTATCTCATGAACGTGTCACGTTTATAAAAAAACACACTTAATTCTCCTTTTCATGTTGTTGAGTGAGTGACTAAGGGCCCGTCCCAATACCCCCCTTGGCCCTACCCCTACATTTGCGCGTAGACGTCGCCATGGCTACCACCGAGCAAGAGACGGGTAAAAAAAGTTCATATATAACTAACGTTGCCATCGTCAGGTTGCTTGTTAGCTAGCTAGCTAGCTCGCACTATCTGGCGTCTGTCATCTGTCCTGTTCTGCAAAATTGTTGGACTTTCCACATTACGATAACACGCCAGCTAGTATAACTATGCTGCCTCGTAATGTTAGCTGGTTAGCTAGCTAGCAGAAGTCCCCCTGTCATCTGTCATTCATCAAACGAAGCATGATGAATGCGGCAAACGTGATCGGTAGGATGAATGAGACTCCATTGTAGATGCCGGTTGGAAATGTAGATGGCTCGCAGCTTCCTGTTTAAAATAGTTTCATATGCGTGAACGTAACCGACGCGGTGACGTAGTGAGTGGTGTCCCAATTCCTAGGGAAAGGTTTCTACCTCTACCCCTCGTTGCTTCATTTTGAGGGCCAAGGGCTAAGGGGTAGTGGACAAGGGGGGTATTGGGATTGGGCCTAACAGACAGCTGCATGACAGAGACAACAAACTAGCTGCAAATATGACGCTGAATACATTAAACTGTGTGGACCTTGAACAAATGACTGAAGAGAAATCTGGGCCTTGTGGCTGGACCAGTTGGGAATCACTAATCTAAACAGCATTTGTCTGATTCTGTCCCAACCTTTTTGATCCATACAAGCGGTTGATTACTGTATTTGTGATCACTATAAGCAGTTTCCACTGTACTTCACACCCGCAACTGAAAAATATGACTGTATAAACAACTTCCAAAACATATTTCATCTAGAGTGGAATGATGGTGGGATCTGCAGGACCTGTTGGCAGAGCTGGCACTGACACATGATGTGCAGATTGGTCTGGCAAAGCAAGAGTAGTTGGTGCACCACAATACTGCTGAGACTATTCCCATCTTTGGATGAAAGCATGACGTATGGTCATCATTAGCTGATGCTGAAGAACAATAACAGCTTGCCCAATACTAATCTGTTCTGGAAATGTTATCCATTTTTCAACTGGATGTTTTTTTATATCAGAAACTCAGCACTCATAATGTTTCATTTAGATTCCACTGATGAAATGTACTTAATCTTTTTGGAACATTTCAATTTACCTGACAGTTTGCTAGAAATACACACCGTCTACTATCCTTGTTTAAAGCTACAGTCAGCTGCTGCCTTTCCTTCTTCACTCTCTCTCCGTCCATTCCTCTCTCTCATGCCCTGCCAATTATCCCTCTGCGCCCATTATACACTCTCGCCCATCTCTTTGCCCAGCCCTTTATCTTTATCAGTGCAGCCACCACCTATCAATTAGCCATCTCCAGGGTAACAGTAATTACCTGTGCACATGTGTTCTGCATACAATTATCGCAGCCCCTTTAATTAACGCCACCTTGCTGATCCCCTACAGTCTGACTGATCACACTGGCACACGGTCAAAAACACGGCTGAACTGTCACATGCAAACACAAACACACACACACAGACTCACAACTCTGAGCTCAACACACCCAGACTGGATTTATTTCTCTCCCTTTAAGCCATTTTCTCAGTCACTCTTTGACACACAGATACCAACGACCAGCGACCTTAATTCAAACCAGGAAGCCAGGCCATATTTTAATTTATGGTAATGACCCACTTAAATGGGCCATACAGGGCTTCATATCAATATCATATCATGTATCATAGTGATCCAATGAGGAGAGTAGGGCTGCCCCCTACTGGTCGACCAGAAAGGTAATTAGTCGGTAAGATTTCATTGGTCGATTAGTCGCACAAAATAAAAAAAACTCCCAAACAAACCAAGCAAACATGAAATTCTATCAGGAGCTGCACCTCGTCAAAATAAATCAAAACTTATATGACTGGAACATGTGGGAATTTACTTTGAAAGGACAGACAAAGGAAGTGTCCTACTAGGCTACCCAGAGCTTTACATGTGTCCCACAGACGACAGGCCTACACACTTATAAACAGCTCCTGGAAGAAGATCAGCTCTGCACTCAGGATTTCAGGTATGTTATGATACGATGCTTGTTAAGGCACAAAGGAGGCACAAAAGCCTAGCGCCCGTCCTCCTGTCAACCAGGCAGTTAAAGACGCAGCATGTGTACCGCCCCTAATTTCCAGGGCTGGTACCTGCGGTTATTCCACAGGCTAGTTAACAACATGTCGGGCAGGAAATCCAAAGTGTGGGATCATTTTGAGAAGGTGAAGGATGAACCCAAGGTGATATGTAAACTCATCTTCATTGGTCGACTACAAACATGACGTATCATGTGAAACATGGAAGTAACTACATGCCCATTAGCCCACAGCATCATTAACAGGCGGCTCGCTCAGTGTGTGACGTGCACTTGGAGATAAAATATAGGCCTATATTAATGAAGGTTCATTAGTACGGTTTGTGTTTCTCTGTAATGTAGCACAGTGTTAACAATGTTACTGATACTATTCTTTCTCACACCTTCAACTCAAACCACCAAAATTTATAATTCAATAATTACATTAATATCATAAACATGCGGGCGACTAGTCAACTAATGACCCTAAATTACAACTATTAGTCGACTGGGAAAATTCTTAGTCGGATGCAGCCCAAGAAGAGAGCTGGTGTGTTTGGCTGTTAGGTGGTAACATGCTGACCTCTACGTGTGGATTCTGCAGTAGCGTGGGCTGGTGTTGATTCAACACACACACACACACACACACACACACACACACACACACAGTTCTCACAGGGGTCAAAGGCTCAATAGACTGAAATCGCTTTATTGTAAGTGTTTGTGTGTTTTATTGATTTGTCATCATTTAGGTGACAGAGTAAACAACAGAAGAGATAGCTTTAGACAGGATGTCGCATTTCTGCCAGTGGTATCATTTCATTCCAGGTGTAGTGTGTACACACACACACACACACTCACAGAGCGATGATCTCATCTAACGCTGTTGTTCACTGTCAATCCTCCTGCTGAGGAGACAATGAACCTCCTCTCCCAATGAAATAAACTGTAAATCCGCTCTAAGATACAACGGTCAGATAAATGCTGCCACCTCTGGTCACTCCTCACTCAGTAATGTCACAAAAGGTGCTACTGCTGCGTTCATAATGTTTTTCTTTCTTTCTGGCTTTTCCTCTTAAGTGTTATTTCATGCATTATTTCACCCCAAATGCAAACTGTTGTGAAAAAAAAAAAAAAAAATTCAATATCAAGTATCTGAATCTCATTGTTTGTAATAATAGTAATTGTATGACAATATGATTCATCCATGGTCAAGGTTTTAATAGAGAGTCCTTCACTGTCTGCATGCAGGCGTGTGAGGAGGCTGAATGCTGACATATTGTAAGATGAAGACCTTGTAGATGTTTAGACTCCAATGTTGGACACATCTGCAACATGTGAAATACACTATAGAAGGCTGAATCATTGTTCTGTTACTTTAGGTTTTGGTATGGCTGTGTCCGTATGGATGTTGCACCACAGTGTTCTTTGAGGTCAGATTTGTGTTGTATTAAATGTATATTCAAGTAAGATCTACTGTGACTCATCGGGTTCATTTTATTATTCATCAAAATGAAGATTGATCAAGGCTGCAGGATTTTTCCACATCACAAACCTTGTGAAAAAGATTGTTCACTACGGCCCTGTCTACATTTATACAGATATATTTAGAAATAGATTTTTTCCTCAATGTTTTGGCCTCTTGTTCACACACAATCTGAATTTTAGGTCACTAAGACAGATTTGTTCTCCCAGTGCAAATTCTTTAAGACTTTGTATCCATGAGGACAAGTAAAACCGAGTGTATGGGAAATGATGATGTCATCTCCTAAACTGCCACATGCCCATTGTTGCTTTGTGTAATGAGCATGCACCAGAAACAGTAACAATGGTGGACTACTGTTCTGCTTATGTTTTTTATACCACTGCTTGGAACTTAAACTTGGTAATGCTGCACCACTTCACCGCCAAATGGAGGCGTCTGCTGCACCCAATGTTATCAGTCCACTTCAGCATCCGCAGTTTAAAGTCCACCAGAAACGACGAGCCAGTAGATGGTGGAAGGGAAAAGTTTAGCATGTTCAGAGCATCACTGGTACCTCTTAGTAAGCTCCATCTTCTGAATATCAAAGGGGAACCAACGGCAATGAGATCTCCAGGTGAGACTGTGTTCATCTAATGCCGGCAAGCGTTAGCTGTGAGCGTCTATTTTGCCTTCTAGTGTAGTTGAGATATTTTATTTAATGAAGAACATATGGACAGAATTTTGTTTGAAAACGGAGAGGGAAATATCTGTTTTTAAAAATGTCTATATATGAGTAAACTACCATTTAAACTAACCCGTTCACTGGGCTATACAGCTCATTTAACCCTTTGAAACCTGGGGCAACATCACTTCACTTGTGTTGCTTTCAGATGCATTTCGCAAGTACTTAAACCTTTGATCCCTGAGGAAAACAGCGAGCGAAAAACTATAGTTACAATTATTACTATTATTATTACATATTTAAAATCATGGTACGTAATTAGTATCATTTCAATTTTAATTATTGTCATCGTTAGCACTTTTTCCAGGTCTTTTTGTTTGTTTGTATGTTTTTTACTAATTTTCTTGTTTTGAATTTTCTTTGAATGAATGTTTTTGCAAATTTTTGGGGGTAATTTTGTCTTTCGTTGCTCATTGCCTTCTTCCTGTGTTTTTAAAAACAAGAAGTATAGCCAATTTGCTCACGTTTTAAAGGGTAAAGTAGCTGAATTGATTGTTGGTGTTAACAATGACTTCCTTTGCACTGCCTACAACAGCAGCTTTGTAGCCATTTCAGCATCAGTTTTTGTAGACTCACAAGTCAGTCTTTAGACGCTTTGCTTAACTAAAGACTGATGACTTTCTCCCTGATTTTGTGTTTAGATGGGTGGATACAATTTCAGAGTTTAAAAAAACTCCCTACGTTGCGGAACCAATAGTAAATCTGCAGGGCGGTCCTTCGGTGGCTCGCTGAACTCTTGTGCTCGTAAATATAGTCCGACTGCGTTAGAAGTTTTAAACAAAGTCGTTGTAAGTCCTTCATTTCCACAGTCTTGTAGACTGAGCACAAGTTTGATAAAACAGAGTTAAATCTCTCGGCATCCATTTTCAAGCTCTCTGTGTGTTTGTTTCCTTGCGGACGAGAAAAGGGGGAGCGCACATTTCCGGGAGGGCGTGTCCTTTTCAAAAATGCAAGAGGCGTTGCTTTGTTGCCGGCCGTTTTCTCCGGTGTGTTAAACACACTTTAGAAAGGAGTGTCCCCAGACTATCGGAAGGCGGAGATCTCTGATCGTCTGGTGGCGAGACTACAGTTTTTGACACTTCTTCAGTTATTTCCACTAAATGTAAGATACTGTAGCTTTCAGAAATTCCCCATTTCTCCTTGAGGCTTCAGAGAAGAAGAATGCAGCAAAACTTTTTACAATCAAGCATTTAATCTTAAATCTTAAATCAGAGGTACAGTAGAGGGGGTCGTCCACCAATCAGAGGATCAGCGGTTTGTCCTCCAGCTCCTCCAGTCTGCATGTCGAAGTATCCTTGAGCAAGATACTGAACCCCAAATTGCTCCCGATGATGCTTCCATTGGTGTGTGTGTGTGTGTGTGTGTGTGTGTGTGTGTGTGTGTATGTGTGTTTGTGTGTTAAAAACTGAGTAGCAGGTGGCGCCTTGTATGGTAGCCTTGGCCACCAGTGTGTGAATGTGTGTGTGAATGGATGAATGTGACTCGTAGTGTAAAAAAAAAAAAAAGCGCTTTGAGTGGTCGGATGACTAAAAAGGTGCTATACAAATGCAGGTCCATTTAACCTATCATTCACAGAGCATGAATAGAACAACATTGTAAAGAACTGAAAGAAATCATCATGGGAACTGAGAATGAATCGAGTGTGGTTTAAAATAATGAATAGGGTATACTGGTCCACCTCAAGGTTATTTAGGGTGAAATTAAGAGACAGCCTGAGATGCTAGAGGTGTGAGCTGAGCGTTGGCACACTGCTCTGCATGTTGTGGTCCAAAAATCTTGGTCTGCTGTACATGAGAGTATCAAAATGATCGTTAAATGAGACATCCCATTCTGCCCCAGCTTGTTTGTCAGCTTGTCTGATCCTGTCCCTCTAAAACCCTCGCCTGCACCCCAGACAAAACTCATTGTAACAGAATGGAAGGTGATCACGTCACTGCCAGCCAGGGTGTGGTTCGCCCAACTGGGTATCGTGGCTGCACATGAGGGCTTCTCCTTTAGGCTCATCAATCAGGTGGAGAAATACTATGCTAAGTGGGTGAATCAAATCTCCTTCATTACTCTGTCCCTGATGCAACTGTAAGGTAACAGACTGGCTCAAATCCTTAAGAACCATTTAGAATTGTGTCATGTGACACTCACTTATTTACACGTCTGCCAATGATTATTTAATTCATTTATTTAGATTTTTATCATTTAGTATTGCTAAGTTTGTCTCACTGTGGAACCTCTTCAGTTTTTATACACCCACATGATGTGTCCTATTTGATGTTGTTTCTGTTTAAAATAAAAATTACTGATCACAAAAAAAGACGAAAGCAGCATTTTGACTCGTGATGGAAAAGACCTGCTGTGGCTTCACTGACTTGTGGTGCAACACGCTTGAAAGATTCAGCCCACAGAGCGAGCAGCACAGCAGCTGTTTTCTGCCCTCTGTGAGTCTGGATTTATCTTAAAACCCAATTACATTATCTTCAAATTACAATACGAGCTGTCTGCCACAAAACACATTCTTACACTTGTATGATCCATTTATATTTCTATGATCCTGGGTTATATTTACTCCCTCTGACTGACTGGGAAGCAGAGAAGACTTGAATTTGCTTTATTTAAACTAGAATGGACGACTAGTCCAATTGGTTGCACAACAAGAGAGAAATATTGGATTTGTTCACGTTCAGACACCTGCCAACGCAAAGGCAATCCAAATAGCAGCATGTGTTGTGGGCTGGGTGAGGAGAGAACAGAAATACTATGGTGCCTGTAAGCTCCTTACCAAAGCTGGGGATAATATGCAGCCAGGAAACTGCGAGACTGATTCCAAGTCTACCAAAATTCATGGAGTGGGATTGGGGCTGCCAGTAGTGACGTGGAGGAGTCCAGTTTTAGTGGTTTAAGGATAAAAAAAACAACACTGCAGGGGCGATACACACAGAGCTGCAGGGCTCTGGATGGACTGAGGGAATACTGATCTACAGAGCAGCAGCATGGGACGAAGTGTTCACATACAAATGCACACACATGCACATGTACAACCTCACATTCACACGCACAGCACAGCAGCCTGGTTATTGGGAGTGTGAAGATTTTAGCAGATTAAATCAGGCAACAATATAACTAGCATCTTTATAGGCAGATAAAAGAGCAGCTGAGTTATAGTGCAGCCTGACAGTGGTCAAGGTCATCTTTCATTATTACCACTGGCAGTGTGAGGCAATAACTGGAGCTTAAACACATTCACACACACACAACAGTGATATAGATTTACACTGCAAACAGCCTTACTTATATGCGTCCTGATATATAGATTTAAAAAAATATGAGGCCATGCACATTTATAGTCAGACACATAATTTGTATCCATTAAAGGACAGATGACAGTGACAAAACGTGTTCAGCGCAATCTGGGATGAGGTCATGCACTGGATTCACCGCTGGCAAACCACAGCTGAGCATGCTTCATCGAGCACGACACACACATATATTCACACACGGTATCCCGGTTCACCATAACGAGCAGGCACCACAACAGAGCACAAGGAGAATAGCCACCACAGCCACAGCACAAGCAGAGGAGGAGCACAGCACACTGCACACGAGCACTGAGTCCCAGCAAACCTCTCAGGGAAAAATTAAAGAGACACTGGATCACTGTGCAGGAGCGATGTTGACAGGAAGTAGAATCACTGCGAAATTAGAGCTTCACAAGGCTCTAAAAAAAGGAGAGGGCGCCGAAAGGGAAGGGCTTTACGCTCGAGTCAGAGTGGGACAGCTGAGAGGTTTGTCTGAGAGGGGGAGGCAGGCTGAGGCGGGCGGTGGGACACGGGCAAACACACGGTCACTCACTGGGTGTCGCTTTGGGACGTCATAGACCCCTTCCTTCTGCTGACTGGTGGGAACCTACACAATCGTCCAACAGGGTCAGAGAACAGCCAAGAGAGCCCGTTACCTCTGGTTTAATCACACAGTCAAAACAGTCTTTACACATCACTGGTACAGCACTGGATGCCAAGACAAAACCCTGAAACCTGGCTCCTCAGGATCCAAATCAATCAGTAGTAGATTGTGAGAGCGTGTGTGTGTGTGTGTGTGTGTGTGTGTGTGTGTGTGTGCGCATGGATAATCAGAATTAAAATCTGTGGAGTGAGAACTCATCTACTAGGCTAATCAGAAGACTAGGGGCCTCCGGTGATGGTCTCCCCCTCTCTCTGGCTTTCTCCCTAATAAAGAATGGATAAGGCTGCTTATCACACTCACAGACATGTAATAACTCAGATTGTCACACACATGGAGACATGTAATATCTCCATGTCACACAGGAAGATAGATTTGACAGTGTGTGCAATGAGAAGACACAATGAGCACTGATAGCAAACTGCTGATATGTGTGAATCCTTGGATTCCTGTGCTTTTGTTTCACCTGCAGCAACACGATGTTTAAAGTAAAGTTTTATTCTTCCCTCGTTGTGCCCTAATCACACTGTGCGGTAAATGAAAACACAGCGCTGATGAAGAATGTGGATATCTATCTAGCACAGCCCGTCTTTCTCCTCCTCTCAATGCCTTGTTACTTCTTCCACATGTTTATTTCCAGAAGCTGCCATCTTTATTCATACATTAGTTCCTCTGTGGCTGGAGGCTGGCTGAGGCTCACGTTTCTTACGCCCGATGTGTGTGTGGGGGTTTGTTTGTATCAATGTGTGTGTGTGTGCATTTTTCTGTTTGTGTATGTTTGTGCACGCGCCAGCACTCCGTCTATTTTCAATCCATTTTATTTAAAGATCAAACGAGAGGCTGGTGATTAATCTTTCTTTCCCCCGCTTTCTTTCATCTCCTCGGGAAAAGAGGGAGGGGAGGAGAGGAAGAAAAAAGAGGAGGGGTCCGCCTTCCACACAGGCCAGGAATAACCTCCACATCCCCTCCACATGCACCGTACCCTCCCCCCCTTCTTCATCCCTCCGAGGTCTACCCACGCCTCTTAGGAGTACACCCAGAGAAAGGCTGCTCTCTCTGGGGTAGCTAGCTTTAGCTGTCGGGCCCCTCTGGAGAGTGCTGGCTGGTTGTTTGCCTCTGATTCTTACCGTCTTTTATTTACTCTTTGTACAATTTTTACGAGTGGAAAAACGCAGCTGTTAATTTTATGAGCAGGCCACAATGTATCCATCCCGTTAAAGAGTGATGTAGCTATTGGCAAGCAAACGGAAGATTAAATCTCTTCTGTTTAAGAGCTTCTTGTTGTTGGGAGTTTAACCACAGCTGACCACAACATGACCAGAATATAACTGAGACACAAGCGACACAAGACGAGCTTGTGAGTACCTGATAAATGCTCTCTTCTGATTGGTCACGGATGGGCTCGTGTCCCGCCTCAAACACAATGTACTACAACGTCAGCAGCGGAGGGAGGAGAGGGAAACAAGGAAGCAGGAGAGACATTGGAAGATAAAGAAATTGAGAGAGAAAAGTGGTGAAATTGCAGAGGTGATTAGTCAAACAGCATTGTCAATAGGCTCTCGTTAAAAAGCAGCTGCAGAATAGATCCCGGTGACACATGGGGGAGAATTTAAGCAGCGAAAACTCCAAAAGCAGCTGAGAAAAGTTATACATCTTTCAGATAATCATGCACCCCCAACTGGCAGACATGCAGACACACAGGACCCTCATATTTGGACGTCTCCTTGCTTCCACACACACATCCGCGGACATCTAACCCTCCGATATGTACCACACTGCCACGCTGTAACCAAACAGGGGCTGTCTCCCCACAGTGCACACACAGAGGAGCAAGCTGACTGGAATGCAGCAGGTTGACAGCAGCGATGCAATTGGTCAGGAAGTTACCTGGTAGACCGGGTCCTCCAGATCCTCCTCCAGTATTGTCTGCGGATGAGCGGCGGCAGGAAATAGAGGGAGAGATCACACGGGGAGGAGACAGAGAGAGGAGCAGAGGGGAGAAGGCAGAAGAGAGGGAAGAGGCGGAGAGTTAAGCCGGTGGAGTAGAAAGAGTAGGCGGCAAGCACAGCGAGACACAGCAGCTTCCCGGCATTCAGATAATCATTTGGCAATCATCAGAGAGAGAGACACACACAGAGAAAGATAAAGAAAAATTAAACAGGAGATGCAGAGAAGACGGAACAGAGAAAGGTGAAATAAGCAAAATGGGCAGATGGTGACACTGATGAAACCTCCCTAAGTCGTTCGCTTGCTTTGATGTTTTTCATTTCAAGTCTTATTTGACTTGTTTGTCAAGAGTCTCTCAGATGAAGCTCATCAAACCTATGGCACATGATTAAGGGAAGGTTAAAAAGGGAGAAAACAGGTAACAGAGAGATGGGAAGTGTACCTGGTAGACGGCCTGCTCACACTGCTTGTCTTTCTGGGCCTTCTTCTCCATCTCCTCTCTCTGCTTTATCTCATAGATGAGCTGGAACAAGTCCCGCAGGTCCAGGATCACAGGCTCAGCCTAAGAACACAAGGACACATTATACACCCCCATTAACACACAAGGCCTTTCACACTGCCTGGTCAAGGCGGGAATGTTACGTTGTTATTCGGCCTCGCTGTTCTATCTGACAGGTACGAACACAGAATGAGGGGACAGAGATTTTCAGCCTTTAATCCAGCAGCAGAGGTAGTAACAGAGCTGGATCGCCATTGGTGTGGAAAGTGTGAGCTTGGACTCCATCAAAAGTGTCAAGGCTGGGGCTTGGGAAGGGTGATAGCTGTTGGAGATGTAGCAAATAAAGGGGCACGTTGGTCCACATGCTGTATGAATGTGAAATGGTGCATGACTTTTGGTCAGCTATTGTCAAATGTATTAACAATATACTGGAAACAGACTTCATTGGGGGTCCCACATTTTGTACAGTGGGCATCTTACCAACGGAGACTAACCTGTCCTCAAAGTGTGCTCCTGGGTGAAACTAGCCTCACTACAGGGAACAGGACAGTGCTGAGACACTGGAAGTTAAAGCAACACTTAGCCTACCTTTCTGGAAATGTTACGCTTCTCTTTGTTTAGGTTAAAATGCTATTAATAAGCTGATGGCACACTAAAATGTAAGTGAATTCCACCAGAGATAAAAACTCATAATTATACTATTCTCATATGGTTCTAAGAAAACTTGAGTGTCCTGTCTGTCTCCGACTAACGTAACCGCTTGCGTAACAGGTATTTTCAGTTTGCCTCTAATGTAACTATAACGTAGCTATAATTTTATATATGACAACACAGCATCCAGTTGCTAACGGTTAGCCTGTAGCCCTGTAGTCACCAGAACTATCTAACGTTAGCGTTTACGTTATATGCAGGACATGCGCGGGACAGGTAACGTTATGTTTAGTTTGCTTCTAATATAACATATAACGTTATATATGACAACACAGCATCCAGTTGCTAATGGCTAACATTAGCCTACTGTAGCGTAGCCTCTGAAACATTAATGTTATCCTCCTTGTGCGTTTCCACTTACTAGTAACGTTAACGCTACTATCTAACGTTAGCACTGTAACCTTACTCTAAAACTCATCAGTCATCACTGACTCTGGTTGAGTTTTAAAACTCCGGGGTTGACTGTCTTGGTTGTTACGCACTACTGTAGCACTTACTACACTTGCTCTCCTCTTCCGTGTGTCTAGCATTACCATGCCAACGTCTACGTCTATCATAGACGTAATGAGGACGCAATGGAGGAGGGGGGAAATTCAGCCTCAAAGAACGGAGTGATGAGCTGCTGAGGATAGCTGCTTTTGAGTAGCTTATCCACAAATAATAATAATAACAGTGTAAAGGTTTTCAGAAATATTTGGGGTTCCTATCTGGAGATGATCGGTAAAGATAAATAACGTGTCAGTTGATACTTCTGGGTCCCATCCTTGTGTCTATGCTAAGTGGATGAACATAAGACACAGTATGATGTGGTATAAATGTTGCATGACAGCCTGTGTCACACACTGCCAAGAAGAATGTGCACGTTCTTTTCTATTTTCCTTATTATTTCGTCTTTTAATTTTAAATGTTGTTTGTACATCTGCAACGTACTGTTTGTTCTAATGCTGAAAAAGCAACAAAAAGTGTAAAAAAAAAAGTGAAACCGAAAACTGCATCTTCTGACTATGCACCTTGGACATTGAACAATCTTTAAAAAGACCTAAAATTAGAAACACTTATATGCACTGATGAATTTAAGGGCATCATAAAGAATGTGGTGACAAAGACATGTGCTTGTTTTTCTTGCGAGGCCACTTTGTTTGAATAGTTGTTGTTTCATTGTTGATTTTTTGTATTATATGTTGTATCTGTTGCATTTTAAATGTGTTTTTCTTGGCTCCAACCTCGGCCAGGTCTCTCGTTAAAGAGATTTTCAATCTCAATGGGACTTAAATTAAATAAATCATGGCTGCTTATTCTAGATATGTAGTGATTAATGTTTACTGAACCTGCCCTACCTCATGACAGGAGATTGAGACCATGGTCAGACCAACAATAGCACTGTAACAAAAAACATTATGGTCTTTCTCACCAGCACAGCAGTGTCCCCAATGCAGAGGGCTGTGGCAGAAAAGTTTCACCTGGCTCACCTTATCCCACACCCGGCTGCATTGGTATGCATTATCACCAAGATGATGATTTTCCAGAATTACAAAATCTTTTGTTTTGATGTCTGATTCAAACTATTAATCACTTTAATACTATGACGCCTGGATTATATTTCATCTTCCCACCTGTGGCAGCATGCCCCAACTGAGAAAGACCCTTGCATTTTTCTAATTCAGCGCCTCTTTGGGACTGAGTCAGACATACTGGGTTGGGTTGCTGACAGCCGATTATGGATGATTCCATTAGGCAGCATGCCGAAAAACAAAATGGCAGCAAACTGAATTTGGCACTTTTGCCAATTCGGCAATTAGTTTGTCTAAAATCTTTCATTAAAAGTAACAATGTCTCTGTGACTGATTGTTTCCCCCTGTGATTAGTTAAATACTCGCCAATCCTTGTAAGTGCTGAAAGTAACTAAACTCAGAAAATGGAGGTTCCAGGCTATGAATTTCTAAATATATCGTCCTGCCTGTGATTGGGATCTATAAACCAGATTAAGGAGCAATCACTAGATACTCTGCTCCTTCTCTAGGCCTGGTTCAGACACTGACAAGAGCAGATACTCTGCGCTTGTCTTACCTTGTACAACCTTTCTTGTCAGGGGAGCAAAAGTACAGATGATAAACAAGTTAGGTGACTCACAACTTAAAACTACAGCGAAGTGTCTTATAATACAATGGTGTTTCAGACCAAATCAATTATTGACTGGGGCTATGCCAAGTGCACCCAGAGTTAACAGACTGAATGCTGCCTTGCATAAAGTAGTTCTATTTTAGTGTCGCCTTTCTGCAAGATGTTCCCAGCCGCATAATGCTCCTGACAGACACACGAGGGTAAACGGTGGCTCCTGCTGAGCCAACAGTGAAACATATTGTCACTCTGTCAGACTCAGATCCTCTTTGCATTTGACAATACATGCTCTAATCTCCATCTTTTCTTCCCATCTGTCTCTTTCTCCTTTTCGCTCCTTCTGTATCAAAACTTGTAGGTAAGAGAGAAGACACGGGGAGCTGAGACGAGCAGTGAATTCTGGAATCGTAAATGCAGAAAGCTTCAAGGATGATCTAGGAGAAGTGGCCATAATGGACCAAAGAGATGAGATAACCTCAGCTCAGCTCTCTTGAATCAGATGACTAATTCATAGCCTACAGCAACAGTGACAAATGATTCCAACAAAAAGTAGTGATAAAGATTTTACTGCAGATACGCTGTTTTATTAAAATCTGCTCTGATCAGAATTTTTGGTTCAAATCCGCCTGAAGATTAATGCAATAGATTCACCCTTTACCCAAATTAAATTCTGGTGTTGGTTATAGACAGACTCCAGGATATTCTGCCAGTGAATTTATCAAGAATTCATTTCTTGGTATATTGAATTTCCCTCCATCTGCCTCATCTAAATGAAATTCAGCTAGTTATTTCCTACATTTCCTAAAACGAATTTTGACAACCCCGAGAGGATATGCCTGAATATACAGCTAGAGGAAGTACATGCAGCAATGACCACAAAGTAAAAACCAGGGAGAAACTTTCAAACTTGTACTGTACGTCCTCTCTGACTCCTCTGAAGATGGAGTTATTTATCTGTAACCGTTGAACCCTGGTGTCAAACTCATACAGAAGCATTTGCTCAGTGACTCCGGGCTCAGACACCTTTGATTGACACAACTGACATTTTGGATAGATTCAAAAATGTTTTGCCACTAAAATAAGCTGGAAACACTGAACTAAAAACTGTCCTGCCTCATGTCGTGGACCCAGTGTGCGACCTGCAAAAAATGTAATTCGCAAGTGGTATTTTGTGTTGATTTTATTTCTGGGTTTGGTTCTGGATGAAACAAAGTACATGTGGGTTGGATTGTAGGCGGTGGATGACGAATACACTCAAATAAAATAATAATCGTTAGAATTTGATTTAATGTTTTAACACTTTAATCCTCTGACTGCTGAGTTTGTGTGTCGGCTCTGTCTTATGCGCCAGCTGGAATATGAAAGCCGCCTCAATCAGCTGTGTTACTTATAGGCAACTGCAGAGATGTGTTGCTCAATGTTATTAATAAGGGCAACTAGAACTTAAGCCTCGCAGTTGTATGCCTTCACGAAGCAGTCAAGTTACAGTTACAGGTTATATCCATGTCTGTCCAGACTCATTCTGTAGCCATGACAGCTGACAATCCCTCAAATGTGGATGGTGCTGCAAAGAAACTACATATTCTGAAATGTGGATGCTTCACACATCCTAAACCCGACAGCACAGGAGATCGATACCACAGGTAGGCAACCTGTGGCTCCGGAGCCACAAGTGGCTCTTCAGCCCCTCTCCAGTGGTTCGCTGTGGCTTTGACCAAAAAGCAAACGTTTTAATCTTCATTTATCAATGCTGTAGGCCTAAAGAAATCCCTACATGCTCAGATTATAAAATGTGAAGCCTATATACCGAATAAAATAAATGTTTTAACATGTCTACAACTAAAATGTGCATAATACATCTACTGTCTGGCACCTTTTCCTTGAAATAGTGCCGAACTTTGATAGCAGTGGCTATAGTCTTGAGTCTCCCTGGCTGGTTAGCTATGGATGCTAAATCCAAAAAAGTAAAAGTCTTGGAATAACATGAGAATTTAGTAGTTCTTGTTTGCTTTCACTGCCAGCTCTGCAAATCAAAGTACCAAATAATCATAAATAATGTCCTGCACAGTAGCCACCTTATGAGAAACATATTAATGAATGCTAATTTAGATTGCTAGTATAGGCTAATTTAGAATTAATAGGCTATGTTACCTTCATTACAAGGCTCAACTATATTTTGCAGCTCCACACATATTTTTATTTTTGGTCAAAAATGGCTTTTTTGATGGTAAAGTTTGCCGACCCCTGATCTATACAATCAGCACAGTTTCAAAGTGGACACTAAATATTAAAGACACCAATTCAGTATCCGATCATGTCTTCCCTTCTGTTCCTGAGATACGGCATTGAGTAATCGCTAGAAAAGTGTTTTTAAAGACTATTATGATGTCACGGGGAAGTTAACCTTTGACCTTTTGGATATAAAATGTCATCACTTTGTCATCTTATCCTATTAGACAATTCTAATTTTGTAATAAGTTGTAAAAGTTTTGTGAGGTGACAGTGACCTTTGACCAACAAATTCTATTCAGTTCATTGTTGAGTCCAAGTGGACGTGGGTGCCACATTTGAAGAAATTACTTTAAGGTCTTCTTGAGCTATCGTGTTCATGAGAATGAGAGGCCTTGACCCCTGACCACCAAACTCTAATCAGTTCATTGTTACGTCAAAGTGGACGTGGGTGCCACATTTACAGAAATTCCCTCATGACATTATTGAGATATCGCTTTTACAAGAATGGAACGTACTGACAGCTCAAAACAAAATGCCTCCGGCCACTGCTTTTGCCAACGTGGAGGCATAAAAAGTATTCATCTGAAATGCATTTCCTGAATCGTTTTGAAATATGATATCGTAGTTGTATATGTATGAAATGTCCAAAAATATAAAAATAATTTTAAGTGTGCTCTATCCATTCCTCCATTGCTTATCTGAAGCCGGGTCGTGGGGGCAGCAGGCTGATCAAAGTATTCCAGACATCCCTCTCCCCAGCAACACTTTCCAGCTCCTCCTAGGGGACCCCAAGGCGTTCTCAGCGTCCTTCAGTTGGACGCACCTGAAACACCTCTCATGGGAGGCGCCCAGGAGGATCCTGATCAGATGCCCGAACCACCTCAACTGACCTCTTTCAACGCAAAGAAGCAACGGCTCTACGCCAAGCTCACTCTGAAAGTCCAAGCTCCTCCCCCTATCTCTAAGGCTGAGCCGAGCCACCCTACAGAGGAAACTCATTTCGGCCACTTGTATCCATGATCTCATTCTTTCAGTCACTACCCAGAGTTCATGACCATAGGTGAGGGTTGGGACGTAGATGGACCAGTAAATCGAAAGCTTTGTCTTCTGGCTCAGCTCCTTCTTTACCACGATGGTCCGGCAAAGCACCTATAGCACTGCAGATGCCACGCCAAACCGCCAATCCACAACTGAACCCACCGACTTTAAGTATGCTGCCTAACCAAATTATTTGAACAGCACATGGCTTATTACAGGATTTGCAGATTCGAGTCAGGCCGCAGAACTAATTGGTCATATGTGCAGGTGGCAGAGCAGGTGGAGCACTGCACGTCAATGTACCTTGCACATTACAAACTGGGTGTTTTTTGTTTGGTAAGTGTTAAATATATTTCCATTAGTAGTAAATTAAAGCTTGTTCTGAAACAGCAGAAAGCGACACTCACCAATCACGGCTGAACCAACTACTACATTATTTTTCATCTGTGGTTGCTGTTATGACTTGCTCTTATGGGAGTAATTTTATTTCAGTTTTTTTTCAAAAAGACTAAAATAAAAGATTTAATAACTTTAGATATAATAACTTTTTAAAAACACCCAGTCTAAATGTCTAGACCGACACTAAGAGGTCTTTAAACTCTCTGTAGCCTTTCAATAAATTGGATACAAAGCTGATTTCGTAACAAATAGATCTTTTCATATTAATTACAATTGTAACTTTTCTAAAAAACCTTATAACAAAGACTGTGATGAAGTTAGAGTCTGTGGACGAAAGCCTTTCTAACACAATTAGTGTCCTTCCATCTCCACTAAAACTTGCTAAATAAAACACGTCCTTCTTGTGCTGAGACTTCGAGTTGAGTGGTAAGCCAATTACTTTCGAATGTACCCCTAAATTGGCCTTTTTCGGAACAACCTTAAGTCTTAGTCTTCATGACGACAGAGACGCTTTGTTAATTCACATCAAAGTGGTTACTTTCCAATTACAGCCTCAGCCTCTGCCATAAGCTCCGCGCCTCCACCCCTCTCATCGTCTGCTCCACGACTAATGGTCTGAGTACGAGTGATGGTGGGTTCAAATCCTGAAAATGTGAGTAAAATATAATTGTGACCTTTCCTCAGGCACCCGTCAGGTAAATGACAGCTTAGGTGACTGATGAGAGCTTAGCCTCGTGCTACTATGCTCTGGAGAGTAGCATTTGTTAGCAACATTTTTTGAGTGCAAGTCAGGTTGGTGTAATTGTAGAGTACAGCCTGGTGTGTGTGTGTGTGTGTGTGTGTGTGTGTGTGTGTGTGTGTGAGGCTGTGTGTATCTGTCTAAGTCAAAGAGCCACGGTTCATGGCCCTGGGAGGATGGATATGCCATTAGAGCCGGTGACACACACTCAAACCCTCATCGACTCACTATGGGAAATCAATATGGCTACAGAGCGAGCCAGCTGGATCCAGACTAAACAAGCCAGGCACATAGACACAACAACAGCAACAACAATCATAACAGGTCCAAGAGGGGTACTCAATATCATATAGAGTATGTGGCTGCAGGGCTGAATGTGAAACCTTACACACACACACACACACACACACACACACACACACACACACACACACACAAAAACTAGAGCTCTACAGGGTAAACAGTTTGTTTGATGAACGGCACAAAGGAACATGAGCTGATGTTCAAGGGTCCTTATCTAAATGTCAAGAGGTTCGTGTTACTGAGAAAAGACCCCGCTGAATCATACATTAACCTACACACAGCGGGTGCATGGGGAAAACATGTACACACGCTTGTGAAACACTGAAATGCACACACAGTTGCCTACACACTGACACTGACCGACTGTGCGGTCTTGATTGCCACGAAGCGGTGGTTCCCTTCCTTCCCGCAGACGTAGCCAAAGGCTCGGTGGTCCGTGATGTCCTTGGCAATGTAGGAGATCTCGTGGACCGCATGGTGGTGTTGGAGGACCTGTAGGAACACGAGACACAGGATGTTTAATAAATGATTCAGACAGCCAACAAACAAAAGATTACAGTTGTATTTTTTTTATTACTTTTATTTTAGAATTTACGACTTTGTGCTTATAACAAGGAACTGTCTGCTACATATGTTGACTTTATTCCATAGACTGTATACCAATAATGGAAGTAACCACCGTGAAGTCACCTATCAGTTTCTTCACTCCCATTTTGAAGCCTTGAGTTCGGCATTTAGGCTGTCACCATCATTGATTATGGGAGCCAAAAGTGACCATATTGGAGGAGCGAGGGGCGGATCTGACTTATAGACTGTGGTGATGCCTCACAGACAGCCTGGCAATTAAAGCGGCCGTTAATCGACAGCATAACAAACCTTTAAAGGATCACTTATTCAAAAATTTATCCCTTTACAGTTGTCATAAAGGGGGAAATTACTAGGGATGCACTGAAATGAAAATTTGTAGCCGAAACCGAATAAAATTAAACGCTTGGCACAATACCGAGTACCGAATACCGTTGTTTAGTTTTTCATTAGTTTTTGCAGATGACCCCCTCCAGATTAGTGTTGTCACGGTACCAAAATTGGGAGTAGTATCACAATACCACAGCAAAAATGAGGCAGATGTGCCTTTTGTCATTTATAAAAAGATAAATCACTTTTCTATAATACATCAATGATATTTCAATGGAATAAATTACTTATTGACTTATTCATACTTCAAAAACAGCATCAATAAGTGATTAACATAGGGGGGATCAAAATAAAATAAATAAATGAAATAAAAATCAACCAGCCACCCTCCTCCCCTGACAAGTAAAGAACAGTCCCTAAAGTGCGGTGAGGTTTGTTAGTTACCTGCCACAAAGAGAGAAATGTGAACGGCTCGTTTCTTCTCTGACACGCCACATACTGTGTGCCACCACGGCTCGGCTGTTCAGGTACTTTTGGGCAGTCATGACGCCAAGAAGAGGACATTATAGGAGCCGGACTTCTCCGTCGCCAGTAAGCCTTATCTTGCGCCGCGAAGCACTATGGCCGCCGTATTTGACAGGAATACATTCCTGTCTGTGTGTGACACCCGTTCAACCCACAACCGGCGGGATTCGCCTTTCGTTTCTGCTGCTGGTTGAAATCTGTACTCACACAGCGTGCTGAATGATTTATTTTGCTTGCACAAAACTATTTTTAGTCATAAATGCGAGTGCGGTGACGGACAGAGTAAAATATCGCCACACTGCCGACATTTTACTCCGTCCGTCACCGCACGCTGTTTGATTGCGTTATCAAAACACGCCGCTATTATTCGGCCTTGCTTTTCACTTATTCCACCGAATACCGAATGTGTGTGTTTTTTTTGCAATATTCGGCCGAATATATTCGGTTACCGAATATTCGGTGCGTCCCTAGAAATAACCTATAGACACCAAACCCTTTTTGGTTAGCAGGCTGTTTATTTATGCTGTAAAGTTGGGCATTTTTAAGATTGGCTCTATGAGGATCGACTCACTTTAGGTGCAAGCCTCAAGTGGCAGTACAAGGAACAGCAGTTTATGGCGTTGGCCTCATTTATCAGTCCAGGAGGTAACAAAGAGACTGCTTTGCAAGTAACATTTCATGATTGCCTGATATCAAACAGAACTGTCAGCTCGTTACACTCCATTCCTGTCTTCAGTCTGACATTGCTTCAACTCTTACCAATTCCCCTGGGGGAGGGAGATTGATTTTCCCCTTAACCAATCACTAGAGACTAATGTATGCACCTGAATCTAATGTCATGTTAAGTCCACGCTGATGCGTAGCCATGCCAGCACACCCATTTTGCTGAGGTTTTAAGAGTGGAGCAGAGTGAAGTAAAAACAAACTACGATGTTGGACAATACTCATAAGACATGTCAATTTAAGCCCCGCTGCACAAAACATTTTCAGTATGGTAGCTTTGGAACCAAAACTAACCCTTCAGACATGGTACCTAGACCCTAGGTCTGCTTAGTGTTTCTGCCACAAACAGTACAGTGTGGGCAGGTGTTGTCACTCACTGCTCTGTCCAGCACTCACTGTATTTATGCTCCCCGTGTATTGTCCACAGAACAAGGTCACATGCCGACATTTTCAGAACGAAATAGAACAGGCTGCAGTGAGAGTCTCTCTCCATGGGACATTTAAAAATAGCAGCTTTGTGCATTTAGTCCTTCTCAGGCAAGCTCAGGGGTTTAGTGTTGCTGTAGCCCACAGGAACAACGCTCCAACTGAGGATTGGGATATATGCAGTTCACATAATCCGGTTGAAATTAATATATATTCTTATGTAAATGTATGTCATCCAAGAGAGACAATATAAAAACTAAAGTGATGGTCAAAGTTGTCACAGTGAAATTTAAGGTGTGCTGATGGATTCACGTCATCAACTCATGCATTGAGTAACATTACAAGTTAACGTTCCACCTTAAAAGTTGCCGGCAGTCGGCCCAGTGAATGAAGTCATTTTTTCTCAGACTCCAGCTGCTGTGAGAGGCAGCAAAACATCCTTTCATTTTATAGTTAGGGTTTACTAATGAAACTCTCCACAGTATGAACAGTGGTTACATGAGCCTCAAAACCAGACACAACTCAGCCCTGAGCAGAGTGACCGTCCTCTACTGACCAATCAGACTGCAGTGTTCACAGCTCCACCTTTTAGTACCAGATCTGTGTGCTAGGTACCCCAACAGAGGGGGGACCAAACATGGGGACTGTATGGAACGGTTCTGTTGGTACCATCCACAACTTTTCACTGAGGAAATGGGAAAAAAGCATACCGAACTGAACTGTACCAAACTGCTCAGTGGAAGCGGGGCTTTAGAATAGCCTTGATAGTAGCATCTATCTGGTCTACGGCAGCCAAAGTGTTCACTCCTCATTGGTTGTGGCACTCAGCAATAAGACCCATTTATGCTCCCTTTACGTACAAAAATGTATACGTCCGTTTCAAACGATGTTACCGTCACTGCCCACATATTTCCATGCATCCTTTACGTTGGCATGGATGTTAACCAATATATCCACCAGGAGGCAGCCCAGAGTCGAAAGTTTATGACAACAACAAACTCAAAAACAAACATGGCGACTGTGGAGGAGATATTGATAATGTACCTCTTGCATAAAAGACAAAAACAGAGGCAGCGTTGTAGGAGGCGGTGGTCGGTGAGGCCGTTAAATACATCGCAACTGGAGGACGGAGAATTCTTTTCTCTAGTACTGCCGAAGAGAGAAATTGAATTGTTATTTCTTCTTCGTGTCTCACTAGAGCTATGTATCAGGTAGTGACAGCAACACTGCCTCCATGGTTCCCGGTGGTACTGCTCCGTTTGGCCTGTATCCGTAAGCTTTATGGAAACGTGCAGAAATACGGATGAAATGAACGCAGAGCACGGAGAGAAGGCTCCGTCCGTATCCAGATCCGTATTTAACGTTGAGCATAAATGGGCCTTTAGTGTTACTAGTTGCTAGTGCCCCTACGGCGCTCATTGGTCATTTTTTATTTCTTCTCAAAGTTGGTGGAGTGGATCAATTTACAGATCTGAAACCAGGTAACTTTCATGAATGACACATGAACTTAAGTGACTGAGCCAACTCTCAGGTGTACAAACTGATACTAAAACACTGGAGACGTCATTCCCACACAAAGATTCAAAATGCAACCAGAGAATTCACCAAATTGCTGTACGCCTCCTCAAAAACCTGTGTGACGAAAACTCCCCCAAGTGTACATGCAGAGACAAACCCTCTCACACGGAGACCTTGTATCCTGTATTGAACTGCTCCTAGCTCCCGTGCCCTCTCTAGTTTAGCCTGGGTGGGGAGTGCCAAGCTGGCATTGCCTGTGGCAGATGGCACTGTTTTTTCCCGAGGACAGAGGGGGGATCAGTGACAATCACAGCTCGGCAAGCTGTCGACTTGATCACTTCATCTGTGCCCTCACGCACAACACACACAAACACATACACACACACAAACACAATTCACAACTTAATATGCAATAGCCCTCTGTTAAGTCACACTAAATGTCTGCTTTGTTGTTATTGTGTGTGCCAGCTGCATGCTGGGAGCAAAGACACACAGTCAACATAATGACCCAGTAGCCCTTGAGTGCATGCTAGGGGTTGTAGCTCTATACATCAGAGGCTAAACACACACATCTGCTCTCTTTGAAGCTATTCCAGACCTAAGACATGGCAGAGCAGAGTGACACCAATTTAACATGGGGGCATTGCTGCTCTCTCACACACACACACACACACACACACACACACACACACACACACACACACACACACACACACTAAGAGCCTCAGTAGAAATAGATAATCATTGTATGAGTTGTGTCTTCTAAATTTAATAATTAGAGTAATGATTATTATTATCACCTCTGATTGACATGAAAATTACATCTAAGGCAGTGCATGTGCTCTCACACACACACACACACACACACACACACACACACACACACACACACAGCTCATTTGCAGGGGTTATTGAATTATCTCTGGGTGGGTGGCGAGGTGACAAAGACGGACTCTGATTCAAAGCGAGAAGCGAATGAGACGACTGCAAAGATTCAACTGCACTGCTTCATCTTGGTCGAAGCTACATCTCAGAGAGCAGAGACAATTTACATATACTTACAGTCAGTACCTAGTTTGTCAGGTGCAGCCTATACTAGCCAGTGTTTTGATGTAAAGATTTAACAAAGTGTTGAAAATGTTCCACAGGGATCTTGGCAGACTGCATCTGGTCTTTCATGTGTGCTGTGTAGAGGAGGTGTGGTACGGATGCCACTGGTTATTCATGGCAGCAGTTTACCCTGGCCTCTACTCGACAGAAAACAAATCTATTTTACTGCCAAAGATTTGTCGAGAAAATATTATTGCGCACATTCTAATGGGTAACACTGTGACGTCAGTGATGAAGCTGACTGTGGAATGAACTTTGCACTTTCATTCTCAAGTTGGCAGAAAATGTACGGCTAAACATAAGAATTCAAACTGGGCTTTTGGAATTTCCCGTAACAACCTTGGGCATTTAATTTTAATTCTTGGTACATTGCATGCATACACATAACACAAATGAAATCTTCAAATCAATTTGATGGAAGTATAAATTTTAGTAATCTTTCTGCTTTCAAAGCAGCACTCAAGCAACATTCTGTGTGGCTTTGGTCACCAAGAGATAATGAATAGAACAACCTTGCCCTTCTTAATTAATTGGAACTCAAACTTTTGCTGCAGATTTTTCTCTTATCTACACCAGGGTTAGTACAGTTATGAAATACTTTGTTTTTCAATGCCATACAGAACAAACTTTAAGGCCAATTTTAAAATAACAAAACTGTAGAAAAAAAACACAAACAGACATATTTCGGAGTCTGGGAACATTGCGGGGAACACTTTCCTACTCCATCATTTGAGTTGTATGATTATTGTTTTCTCCCAGTGTTTAGGCACCACAGTACCTCCGCTTTCTGTGTAGGCGTACACCCAAAAGTTATTCAAAAATCTGTTAGTCCTGACCCTGCTGCTGGCAGCAGAACTAGAGGAAGAGGTGTGCCAGAGACGAGGGTAAAGCAGAACTCAGAAATACATGGCATTTGTTGGCGGGTTTTCTTGGCAATTTTGAGTTTCTCACTCTGCATGTGAGATTCCACAGCCTTAATTACCATCATGTTGTCTAGGAAACTTCTTGAATACAATACAGCAAGCCTCATATGTACAGTACTGCCCTGTAATGAAGCTCTACTGAAAGTTCGGCCAGGAAGACAATACTTCTCATGCTCAGGCTGTAAGTTTTTTTCTCACGTTGCCACTCACTCCTTGCATTCATGCTCACTCACTATCTCTAGGTGTCATTGTCTGGGTAGGTCAATTAAGTGTTCAGCTGATTCACAATCAACCAATAGCACAGCGACACACCTCTATCAGCCTATCATCTTACTGCTCCTCATTTTAAATGTGGTTCTTTCTCTGCAATAGTTCATTCTTGCTTTCTCGCCCTCCACCTCCCCATCACCACCTAGTCTTTACAGATTCATCGGCCTCATCTGCCTCATCAGCTACCACCAGTGTCTGAACTCCATAGGGGGATTTGTCTTGCTGCTGCTCAGATGTCCCACAGTCACAAAATATCTCCCTCTGGTGATGGCTCATCCATCGTAATCCAATCCTGCAGCCTTGCTGTGTTTACGTGGCAACTCGCATGAGACTCGAGAACGTTCTTGTACTTCTTGTTCTTGTTCTCGAGTCTCGCGAGTTGCAGGCTAACAGACCACGGTGAGAAATTATACTATAAAAGTGAAGTAAATTACGTCTTTTCAAGTCAATTTTGCATGCCGTGGCTTTCGGGCAATTACAACGGACGAGCCATTCTGACGTTTTTGAAATGCAAGAGTGGAGTTTTATTACATTTTTTGGACGTGGGTTCCATGCACTTCAAGTGTATGGAAAAATCAGGCGAGCTGTTATCCTCCGATACCCCGAACAAGTTTTGTGGATTAAAAAACTACACTGGTGGTCGTTGAATATGAAGTTCCCCGTATCATCCATGGTACAGTGGATCGTCTGCTCTGAGCATCCCGGTGACAAACAAAATATGAGTGTTGTCGGTTCCGCTATCCTGATCTGAGTGATGTTATTGCAAGAGGCATTTGGTTACCAATTAATTTGAAATTTAAAAATGCAACGTCAGAAATTAAGATTCATAAAATCCTTCTTCCCATGTCTGAGCATTTAGGACTATTGAAAGATTTATTTAAGACATGTTAGTAGTAATTAAGGCCTCATTTGTAGATGAATGAATTCAATGCCTTTTAAGACTGTTTAAGGATCTGTGGGAGCCTTGTATGCTACAAAAAGACAGTTGTACCCAGTTGTAATTGGCACGAGATGTCATTATTCTCTTTAGGTCTCTTGATAACACGACATACATTTTTTGCCAGTAAGACTGTGACTTGCTGTTGTTTTTGTTGCAAACATTCAAATGTCTTTGCTGTATCAGTCTTGATAAAGTTTGGACAGAACAGTGAGATTAAATCCCAGGAGGGTGGCCGCTGCTGGAGCCGACATGTCTGGCAGCATCAACTATCAGATGCCGCTCAAAGTTGCTTAAACAGATGCATTCTCTGGGGAAGTGGATTGTTTGCAAAAAACACACAGGTGGGTGTATCAAAAAAAGTCAATACGGACTGTGTACTCTCTCTTCTTTTCTCTCCAGCACTGTTTATGCACTATTAGTCCGTCTCTCACAATCTCTCTCTCTCTCTCTCTCTCTCTCTCTCACTCTCTCTCTCTCTCTCTCTCACACACACACACACACACACACACACACACACAGTGTCAGTGTCTCTGAGGGACTTTGGACAGCGTGCCCTTCAGCAGTTGCTGGCCACTGAACCAAGATATTCCCTGTTAGGCTGGGAGGAGGAGAGGCAGTAGAATACTGTTTCACTCTGTCCCTGCTCTTCACATCATCCTCTTGAAGGGGAGACCGTCATAAGAGGGCCTTCAGAGGCTGTCCAGTCTCCAGCCCAACTGGACAGGACTGGGATTAGAGTTGAGGTGTTATTAGCTCTTTGTAAGAGGTGGCACTGCTGTAGTTAGTCAGTCAGTCACAGACACAAATACACATGCACAAAAGCAGAACCTTACTTATGAATAATGCTTGATAACTTAATAGTTTGACACAGAGCTGGCTCAGAATTTGTCTGAAAGAATGAAGACACATGAGGGGCTTATCTGGCCCAACAAAACCGGTCTCTGCTCCCTTGTCTTCTCTTCTGCTTTCTTGAGATCTTGCCCTCACCCTGAGTCCAACCCCCTGTGTTCCCTGCCATGACACCTCCTGGTCCACACACATATTAATTCCCATTCGACCCACAGTTCATCCCCTCAAGCTTGACCCACAGGTCATCACAGCCTCCAATCTCAACCCCCTGTCATTCCTCAGTCCACTCCTTCTAATTTAAGTAAGACTTTACCCATATCAGTTACTCACCCTGTGTTACCTTGAATTGGTGAGGGAAACATTTTTCTTACATGCCTCCACAGTGAACGAAGAATCCAAAAACCGAGAAAATTCTCGATGAATTGTAGTGAAAGGGGGGCTGCATTTAACAAACAGCTAAACTACAAACTTCACACAATTTGTGCAGTATAATCTAAGTCTCATTTATCCAGTCGCATGCTCAGTACTTCCCAAACACATGTATTTTAGCTAAAACCTTACTATTAAAAACACTTCTGCAGGGCTGCCCCCTAATGGTCAACATTAGTCAAACAGAAGGGTCATTAGTCGGCAAGATTTCACTGGTCGCTTAGTTGCAGAAAAAACAAAAACACAAACAAATGTGAAACTCTATTAGGGGCTGCACCTTGTCAAAATAAATCAAAACCTATATGACTGGACCATGTGGGAATTTACTTTGAAAGGACAGACACAGGAAGAGGCCATGCTCAGCAGTCAGACAGGAGTCATGCTGCAAACACCCAGAGCCTGACCTCCAGGCGGTTAAAGACACGGCATGTGTACAGCCAATAAATTTCCAGGTCTGGTACCTGCGGTTATTCCACAGGCTAGTTAATAACATGTCGGGCAGGAAATCCAAAGTGTGGGATCATTTTGAGAAGGTGAAGGACGAACCCAAGGTGATATGTAAACTCATCTTCATTGGTCGACGACAAACATGACGTATCATCTGAAACATGGAAGTAGCTACGTGCCATACCTTTAATCAGGAGTGGAGAGAGGAATGACAGGGGGTTACTGGAGGGGGAGATGACTTGATGGTCAAGCTTGGGGGGTGAATGTTGGGTTGAATGGGGATTAATGTGTGTGTAGACCATGGTGAGGAACACAGGGGGTTTCTTCACCAATTCAAGGTAAGTAACTGATATACAAAAGATCATTTCGTCGGTGAAGTTTTCCTTGAATACAGTAAGTGGGGTGGTCTCTGTTGGTCAACACAGGACCCAAAGTGAATTCATGGAAGGATCTGTCAGTTAATACCATCCTCTGTCTTGTTTGCCTTGCTACAGCTGCCTCTCTGGGTAGCCTCCATATGAATACTGTGCTCCAGGGTCTTTTCTACATAGCCTTCCCTCATGTGTACTTTTTTTTTTTTTTTTTTAACATGATCCTTTCTGCCGGCTGAACTGGACTAATTTGATCTTTCTGATTTCATTCTCCGAGGGAGCAGCAGGCCGGTGAGCTCAGCCCTTCACTCTTGTGAGTTCTTGACCTGACGTGGTGCAGCGGCCCTGACGAGACTGACAAAAAGGGTTGAAGAGGGTAGTGCACACGTGTCTCTATGTGTGTATGTGTCTTGGGGGGGAAGCTGACAGAGAGAGAGAGAGAGAGAGAGAGAGAGAGAGAGAGAGAGAGAGAGAGAGAGAGGGAGAGAGACATGCTGGTCTGCCCTCTGCTAGATTAATGTCTCCTCTCTTCTTCTCCTCCATCTCAAGCACCACCTCCCTCCATCCTGCACGACCTTCCCTCCTCTAAGAGAGAGGCCATCCATCCATTCGTTCACCCATACATCCATCCGCCCATCCGGCTGACTGATGCACAGGAGGGGAACGAGACTGTCAAGATCCCTGAACCTCAGCAGAGTCATTCTCCCTCTCTCCGTCTCCCCCTCTCCCTCCTTCCCTAGCCATTAGAAGTGGTTGAAGGACTGATAGTAAGGACAGCATATCTCTATAGTTAATATTAATGTGCGGAGACAGAGGACAAGGTCTCCCTGTAGAGAGCTTTACTTTGACATATGCTCGCTGATTCTCCACCTATCCCTCTAACTCTGTCTCAGTCTGTCTTTGTCCCTCCCTCCCATCCTCCCTCTATCTGTCTTTTCACATCCTCATTTCTTCACACCCTTTTCTTGTTTCTTCTCTTCCACACCGTCTCCCCTTTGACTCTCCACCTCTCTATCTATCTCTGGTTTTTTCTCTTTATCCCCCTCAATCTTTCAGTGCAGAGGGTTCGTGGCATCGGGATGGGGAATGAGACGAAGAGAAATGAGGGTTATAAAAAAGAGGGATTGGACTGGTGAGGGATGAGTTTGGCTGCATGCAATATGGCTGCCATGTGGGAGGCCACTGGTTACTGTGTCCTGCCTGTCTAATACCCTGCACTTTTGAATTAATGCTAAGCACACACACACACACACACATATACACACACAGTGGCAGTGACATCCAGCTCCTGTCGAGGTGTAAATCTCAGACACTAAAGCCAGGTGTGGAGCAGCGAGCATCAAATTATGTCTAAACCAGACTACATCCACAATCAGATCCGCTGACAGCCACACAGAGCAGAGTTAAACCGACAGCTCACTCTGCATATTTACACGACGCACACAACAGCAGATGTTAATGCTGTATTATGTTTTAAAAATAAGGCTGTTTCACTGGAGCTGCCAAAGCAAAAAGTCAAACATGCACAGACGATCTGGGTGGGCCACAGTGAGCAAACTGAACACCTCATAGAGTGCCGCAGGAATGAATCCTAAAACCAGTAAACGAGTTGCCATTTTATCACTCCCGGTTCCCTCGTCTTGAAGTCAATGGGTCTTTTAAATTGGGTTTTTGGTTCGATGCCTGAAGTAAGGTCTGTGGTTAACACAAGCTTAAGAGACTTTCTTGTTTTGTTTTACGATATTAAACACATCAGTAAATATCCCACTTGTACATTTTGAAGCTTTTACGTGGCCTAAAAAAAGGGGTCGCTAACAAGTGGCTAGTTTAGACTACAAACGTCACCACACCGAGCACAGCTTTACAGCCTCGCAGTGGTGGTGACATTACGTCATGCAACCATAGTGTATGGTGACGTAAGCTTGTTACTTCTGGCATTTGCATTTACACTTCACGGACCAGGGAAGGGAACCAGGGCGACACTGACATCTGAGTCCGCCTGCAGAAAAATGTCATCCCTGCTGCAGTCTGTAGCTGCTTTTTCTGGAAGTTTCTGGGGCCGGTTGCACAAAACACCTGAAGTTACAATTATCCTTAAAGGCCTAGTTCAGGTTTCCTCATAATAAATCAGTTGCACAAAACCCCCTTACGTCTTCTCCTTAAGATTTCCTTAAAGAGGAACTAATGTTTTTTTCAACCTGGGCCCTATTTTCCGATCTACTTTTGTCTAAATGAGTGATAGGATGTTCAATATGTGACATTTCTCCAGTACGAAGCTAGGGCTTACCTGCCTGCAGCCCGTGAGCACACGCTATATTAAATAATAGGGCACTCAGACAGCGTCAAACAACGTCAAAATATGTCCACTAAAAGTGCATTTTTTTCACACAGATAGGCTCAGATTATTAGTATAATTATCTGACAACATAATGGAAAGGAGAAATGAACATCTGTGTTTACCTTTAGCTGCATTCGGACATGTTCTGGATGAGCCATTTGAATTTGATGAGCGCCCGTATTTATTTGAACACGGAGAACACACGGACATACACGGATGCAGAGCTCATTGAAACTGAAGAGCGGACGAGGAGAGAGAGGGAGCAGCAACAGGCAGAGGAACATGTCTGAATCCAGCTAAAGGTAAACACACACGTTCACTTCTCCTTTCCGTTATGTTGTCGGATAATTATATAACAATCCAAGCCTATCTGTGTGAAAAAAAATGCACTTTTAGTGGACGTATTTTGACGTTGTTTGACGCTGTCTGAGTGCCCTATTATTTAATATAGCGCGTGCACACGGGCTGCAGGCAGGTCAGCCCCAGCTTCATACTGGAGAAATGTCACATATTGAACATCCTATCACTCATTTAGACAAAAGTAGATCGGAAAATAGGGCCCAGGTTGAAAAAAAACATTAGTTCCCCTTTAAAATGCTTACCTAACTATTTATGGTTTCTCGTCTTCGCCTTAAACTTAAGGAATCCCTTGACTGTTGCACAAAGGACCTTAGCAACCAAAACAAGGTGTTAAAAAAAAAAAAAAGCTTAAGGTATCTCTGACTCTATCTTAACTGCGACATGATCGAGTTATTGTGGTAACTGGAAAAAACTAACAGCCTGAGAAGAGTGTTCACTTTACATTTGACTGAATTCATTTTTGTTGTTTCTTCCTACAATCGTTTTCTGATTTCTGGTATTTGGGGATCCAATTTACTTTGTAGTGTGTCCTTTCTATGATTGTATTCCTCCAGAAGTATAATCTTTTGATCAATATGGTTCTCTTGTCTTCTTTTCCTCTGCCATTTTTTCACCATCTAACTATGAGACAACTTTGTGAGACAATAACAGGCGTCACAAGCACGAGTCCAAAAGAACAAACAATCTTCATGGAAACTTGTAGCGCTGTAAAATCTCTGTCAATGCAGTAAATGAGTTTTTCCTTAACAAAGGAAACCTTATAAGGAATTCTGTGCAACTGTGTAAATCCCTCAGCTAAGAAGAAATTTAGCCTAAAGTGTCATACTTAAGGAGAAAACTTGAGGTGTTTAGTGCAACTGGTCCCTGGGATTTAAAGTTACAGTTGGTAACTTTAATAAAAAAAAATTGAGCATAGTGTTAGTTCAGGCAGGACACGATGTCAAGCTCAGCTCACATCCTGGCTACATCAGCTGATCTCAAACAGCCCAATCAACTGATGGATCAGCTGATTGATGGATGGAAGGGAGTCAGCTGATAGATCACATGATTCCTTTCTATGCAACCAGTTGGTAAATCTCATTCAGAGCGCCTGATTTCAACTACTTTGACCTGCCTACTGTTGCTGCTTCCTCTGCAAGCTGCTTTGCAACCTGCCTCCACCCCAGCTCCTCCTTTTCATGCTGTGTCTGACTTATCAGTGTCATTTCTGTTTGTCACTGATGCTGCTCTGTTCTGTTCCCGGGGGGTCTTTGCTGCTGCTCTCCCTGACTTAGGCTTTCCATGTAGGCGCATGGAAGGGCAGGGAGGTGTGCTCTCTCCACCTTAAAGCTTTCCATGTAGGCGTGTGGAAAAAGCTCACTGCGTAGGCCTAGGAAAGGCAGAGAGGCCCCAGAACAAAGCCATACCATCAAATATAATACTGCAATGGAAATAAAGTTTTCTTTCACTAAAGTGTTCCTGACTGAAATAAGTTTCAGCAAAACAGAACGCAGCCAGCTTTCGTTTTTTTGTGCAACACTTCCGGTCCAGCACTCTTGACCACTGTGTAAACGTCCCACGGTATTTGCTACCGTGACATTACTGCGCGCATGGAAATGTTTACATTACTGAAAGGACTAACTTCAAATATTTGAAGTTAATCGTTAAAGAATAAATCACCTGGAAAGCTTTAAAAGGTAATTTAAAAGGTAACTTAGCCTACACAGAGCAGTGGAAATGTCCGTGCAGCTGCAGACGGGTGCGGCTGGATGATTGATGCGTACATGGTGAATCAGGTGCTATCAGAGCCGATCCGCGCATCTCTGTGGCTTAATAATCAACTCAGTCAATAAAAACAACCCGTCCTGTGTTAGGAGTGTATGTCGCTGACAGAAAGAAAGAAAGATAGAAAAGCAGCGTACAGCTCACATATTTATTTCTCACAGTTGAGCACACGTTTGGCTGGCATGCAGAAGCACCGTCTGTGTGTCTGTGTGTCGAGGGTGCGAGCCGCAGCTTCAGCTGCTCAGGTAGAGAGGCTGTGTAGCCTGGTGTGTTTTTTCGCTGATTCGGTTCTGCAGGTTCTCTGCTGGTACACTGGAGACGGGGATCAAGCAGTTTGTCTCACTCAGGATAGATTGTGCTTTTTTGATTCATAGTTTTTGATAGACGTGTGATTTATTCGCGTTTAGAGGGAATTATTTTTACTGGCAATTACCGGATAACAGAAACATGGGCACAGTTATTATTATAAAATACACAGACTAACTAACTAACTAACTGATTGACTAACAAACAATTGAAAATTGAAAAAAAATTAGCTTGCACCGTTAGCTCCAATAAGGGAAAGCAGCTGACCGGAAGTCACGGACAAATTGATCACTATTTACTTCTGTGTTTGAAAATAAGGTGGATAGCCTGAGAGTAGTATGGGAGACAGATAGCCTGCAAAATTATGTTGCTCTGCACCCTCATAGTCCTCCCAATGGCTTTTGCAAGAGTCCTCCATGGAGAGAAAGATTGTGACCCGGCCTTCATGTTAAAAACACTCAAGCCAAAACCAAATACCGACCACCAGCCAGAGCAAACTTTCTCATTCTACAGTTAAAAAAATACATTAAAATATGTTCGACACAGTGACCGTTTAAGAAAATATGCCAAAAACTTTTTTTTTTAAAGTTACCAACTACAGCTTTAATTTTCCTTTATTTACACAAATGGAGGCAAAATGGCGTTTTTAGTGAGGCTGTCCTCTAACGGCAGCGCTAAGTATCCTGAGGAGTGTAGGCATTATATCTCTCTTGTTCAAGGATACTGTGACAGGTATGGCCAATTGGGGAATCGAACCTGGACAATACCTGTCAGAGGATCCTTGAGAAAGAAATCATTACGCTCTGTCGGCCACTTTCCCTTGAGCTGCAAGCACAGTCGCTCTGCAACAACTGAATTCACAGTTTATCTCTCCATAGAGTGTCCTCTGTTTATGACAGGTCCTACTGTTGTAAATCTCTACGTTGTCAATATATCTCTTTTGTGATTTATGTCATTAAGGTGATTCTATGATCTCTTACTGAACAGTAAGAAAAAGATGGCTGGCACACCGACTGACAGAGGGAAATGAGAGATTAAAAACAAGTGGAGGAATGACATCAGTAGGACAGCAAAGCCTGCATAGATCCAGCCGGTCAACCAGAAAAGCAGCCATGTAAGACTGAAAATGCATAATCCTGGAGCATAATCTAGAACCAGTGTTGTCGCTGTTTTCTGAGAGGCAGACAATGGGATAGCCATGTTCTCTCATCTACGGAGGCCTTGTTCTCAGGGTTTCAATTAGGGCCTCCTGATTTCCCCGGGGGCCCCTCCCTCTCGTGGAGATGCCTCATTAACAGAGGAAACACGCATACACAGAAACACTGCATGCAGGCACACACACACACACACAAACACACACACATTTGCGTCTGAGCTTACCCCTGACTTCTCATCAAAGATCTTGATCCCTCCAAAGGAAACGGTCAGAAACACCTTCTGTTTGTGTTCTCCTTTAGACCGTGCTGCTGCAGCTATACCCTGAGGACAGAGACACACACACACACACACACACACACACACACACAGAGTAAACAGTCATGTTAGAAGCAGGTCAGAAACACATGAGTAGCGTCATTGGAAGATAAATCCATGAAGAGCATCTCTTTTGGCTCCCGTCTCTCCCAAAAGACCATTTTCTTGTTGGATTATCCATTTTTCTTTTACTTGTCAGTAAGTCAATATAACGCTCTACAAAATTAACAATAAACATCCTGAATTAGAATCACTCTGTAATCAGTCAGCTAATGGTCAAAGACAAATTCATCAGAGGTGGGGAGATCATTTTTCCTCCACAGTAGCCTCAATAATCCATATTTTTTCCGTTTCCACTGTGAAAAGTTGTGGATGGTTCCAATGGAGCTGTTCTGTACCGTCCCCATTAGTGCTGCTTGATAAAAATGTGCGATTGCGATTTGAGTAGACAATATTGCAATTGCAATTACAATATAATAAGTCTTCTTGCTTGATTCAGTGTTTCCCCTACATTATATTAGGAGGGCACTGACCTGACCTGAAATAGTCAGCCATCAACAGACTGAGCACAGTCAAACACGCTGCTCACACAGCAGCGCAGCACGGCACTGTACACACAGCGGAGCGAGCCTGTGTTGCGTTCAGGCCATAGCACAACACAGCAGCATGTCACACGGGCTGAACCCGAAAATTGCTCAATTTTTCATTTGTTATTGTATAGTTTGTTACAGAGTCCGTGATTTCCCTGTGACACTTACAAATGTTTGCATAACTGTGCTTTGTTGCTTTATGAGGCTCTGGTAGCTTTTTTTTTTTTTTTTTTCTTTTGGCCTCTGATGGCTTTCAGTTGTCTCTTTGTCTTTAACGTCACTCGGCTCGGCTTTCTCTCGCATGCACTCTTCCTACTTTTCTCTGTGCTGTCTCAAGTGCTGATATAGATTGGTCGTGTTGCCGCGGGACGTGGCGACTTTAGCCTTTGTCACACAGAGCGCGATTTTCGCGGCGCCCACAACAGATAGAGCACAGAAAAAGGGAAGAGCAAGGCGCGCAAGACAGGATTTGGAGGAGTACAGGCTCGTTCAGGAGCTACAGCTCCATGGTGACCACTTCCGGGTCTACTTCAGGCTCTCCTCTGCTACTGGACACACCGAGATGTCGTCACAGCACATTGCGGCGAAATTAAAAAAATTTCAATTCGAGCGCAGGCTGGCGGTGCGCAGACGCCGCGCCATGCTCCCTCTCGCATGCTGCTCAGCTCAGCGGTACGCTCTTGTGCCGCGGTAGCACATACACAATGAATGGGTTCGTCGGCAGAGGTCTGCGCTTTGTGCGCGCTGTGTGAAAAGGGCTTTTAACTTTTAAACTTTTACACAGCACGTCTTAAGTGGCCTTCACATGATAAGAACAACGTGCTTCGCTCACCGCCAGGTGCAGCGCAGAGGTCAGAGGTAAACTCAGTCAAAGTTCAAATAATTTCAGCTCTGAGCGCAGTGCTCGGGCCAAAAATCCGAGCGGTGCGCGACGCCAAGGGTAGCGGTGCCGCTTTGCCAGGCCACCCTCTCCGTAGACAAACAACAGGACAGCCAGCACAAAGCGGTTTTACAGCTGATCATGTGTAGAGGCCTTTACTGTTCACCGTCGCCGTACCTGAATCCAAAGTATCGCCATATAAAAGACGTTGGGTTTTTTTCGCCACCAACTCAGCCTGTTCATGGTCGTGCTCATGCTCTTCTTTAGTGTCTGTGTTGGTCAACGCTGCACGCTGGGTGGTCACCTGACCATACGTGCTACACACACCAGGATAGCTTGTGGACATGATGTCAACAAACTCCACACACTACAGGAGAGGCAGTCACGTTCACAGGTACACATGTTAATATTTATTTACATTAAATCGCAAATCGCAGCCTTTTATGCGGTTATGTAATCGCACAGCCTGACATCGCGATTGCGATTAGATTAATCATGCAGCACTAGTCCCCATGTTTGGTCCCCCCTCTGTTGGGGTACCTAGCACACAGATCTGGTATTAAAAGGTGGAGCTGTGAACACTGCAGTCTGATTGGTCAGTAGAGGACTTTTAGTAATGGGTGGACCTTCTGATTGAGAGGGATTACTTCTGTATGAGCCTACACATGCTTTTGTTTTGTTTTTTTTTTTGGTTTATATATCTTAGTTGACTGAAATGCATCTTGGGAAATGCAGGAAATCAATAATACCTGACAAAATCAGACAAGGCAGGTACAGCAAAAAGTAAAATTGCAACAATGACACGACAACACAACTGATTTATAACTCTGTAAGTGTATCTAAGGGTGAAACTCCCGCTTATGTTCACCCCACCTCCATTTGCATAGGTGAGTCACAAAAGGAGAAGAAAAGAGAGGAGCGAGATCAGAGAATCGAGCGAGTCGGGCAAGGAGAGGGAGGAGCAGTATGAAAGAAGAGGTGGGGAGATCAGAGAAAAAGAGTTGATGGATTTCCTGTCTGAATAAATGAGGAGGTGGGAAGCTGTTTGATCAATGAGCTGTCTATCCTCTCCTCACCCCTCCATGCCCCGGCTGGATAGAGTTTTCACTACACATAAACAAAACGTAAATGTAATTTTCTCAATTCAAACATCTCCTGCGGTCTGTGGATCCCATGTGTTAAAGGAAAATTAATAATGAATAAGGCGCCACACACACACACACACACACACACACGCACGCACACTCATTTGCAAAGTCTTACATAAAGTTTTGAGGTATATTTGAACATTTCTAGCGTGAGAGAAGCAATGTGTTTTTCATATACATGCTCCAGTAAAGCACTTCACTATATCAGCTTGTTTGTTGTGACTTTAGTTATAAATGAATAAATAAATGCCGTATTTCTCCTCATCTTTATCCCCTTTCATCTCCCTCTCACCTATCATCCAAATGATTCCCCTCCTATAAGCCTCCTCTCCACTGCTAACTGCCCCATCTGTCTACCTCTCCCTCTAATTGTTCCTGTCCTTGCAAATGAGACATTCACCCCGATCCTCTTCTCATCCATATGGCTAACCTCCTAACTTGCCCCTGCACTGATCATCACCGCGCCTATAAATTATAACGTCCTTATTTTTGCCTCATCTCCTTCCAACGCTTCTCCTCTGGCAGCGTGCTAAAAAAATGCAACAAACTATACACGTATGCACACACACACACACACACACACACACAGGCGCGGTTATGCTGTGATGTATAAAACATGCATATTTAAAAAATGGCCTCTAGAATATGCATGAATTTGAAGAACTATTCATGGACTTGCAACTGTGTATTGATGTTCAGTGGTTTTTGTGGGTCATGGTACTTAATGTGGCTGTAGGCAGTCATGTTATATTATGTCACTTCTTGCTACTAACATGCAAAGATCTGTGTACGTAGCAAGCTTCAAAGCTGTAGTTGGTAACGTTTATAAAATTAACTTTCTTGTTGTACTTCCTGAAACTGTCACTACATCCTGGCAGTAGTGCATGAGACAGATAGTCTGTGAAAAACAAATCTTGTTCCTCCTCCTCCTCCTCCTCCTCCTCCTCCTCCTTGAAGTGCTTCTGATGGCATTTGCAAGAATTCACTGCAGCTGAAGGAAAACAACCAATCAGAGCCAACAAGTCTGCAGAAGTGAATCATGTCAATCACTGCTCCTCTATCAAACTCTCAAATTCTGTTACCGCATTGCCCATTTCTCACCTCAAATGTTTCACAAACATATTTTAGTGTACTGTTTAGCTGTAAAACGAAAGTTTGCTCCGGCTGGTGTGCTGGGCTTTGTTTTGGCTCCACTGTTGTCAACATGGCGGCTGGGTTACACATCTAAACATGACAATAAATTTGTTTTAATTCATATCAGGGCTGTCACTTTTTATTTAAAATTCAACTGTTTGTTCCAACATTGTTAATTTTCGATCTGTAAGGACCTGTGTGAATTTAAAATTGAGTCTATCAGCACAACAGACCGCTTTAAGTAGTTTGCTTTGTGATCAAGCTGATGATCATGCTTGCCAACTCTCCCAATTCACGCGGGAGACTCACGATTTTTAATCCTATCTCCTGCGATGCTCCAGGTCAGTAATTTCTCCTGCTAATCTCCCGATTTTACAGTGAAGGAAACAAGTAATATTGTGGGGGATATTTGCCGCAGTATCTGGCAACCCTGGCCTGCCTGCGCGTATGAGGCAAACTGGTGACATGACTCAGTCACTCACTGGAGGCACTGATACTCCAAGTAGCGTTGATACTGCCAGAAAAGAAGAAGAAGAAGAAGAAGAAGAAGAAGAAGAAGTCACTCGCTGGTTTCTGTCTTCCGCTCAGTTCAGTGCCCAGACAGAGATGGATAGAGCAAGAGAGATACCTGACACTCCTCCGAAGAAAAGAAAAATCGAAAAAGAAAAAAAGAAATATGCTTCCAGGTTCAACAAAGCATGGACCGAGACCTTCCCCTGGGTTAGAGCCAGCCGGTGTCTGATGAAGGGCCTGTGTCCGAAACATCACGTGGTGATATTCAGATTAAATCTTGGGAGCTGTATCTAGTGTGCGGACTCAACTTTTTCTACATTCCAGCCGGTGTAGTAGCCACCATGCGTCTTGGGCAGATACACCGATGAAAAAAACATCTCCCTATTTTTCACAACCCAGTGTTGGCAAGTATGCTGATGATGCTCTAAAATTTTATTATTAGCTTGACCTGCTGCATGTCCTCCTGACCTATCAGTAAACTGGACTTAAGCGAGTATTGCTATTGTACAAGCAAATCCAACCTGAGTGAACAATCGCGACAGCAAACTATCTGAGAAACAGCGTGTAAAAGTATTTTGAGTTCTACACCGTGGATGGAGAAGTAACGTAGTGTTATACTGTTTGTTGTATTTTTACTCTACTATAATGACAAATTTTCAGATTCACCTGCTAAAATTAGATGACATTTGAATTTATTTGAACAAATTGAATGTTTCAAATTTGTCTGATTTTGATTTTTTGGAAATATGAAAGCGCAAATTCATATTTGACGAGCGCTGGTGAGTTTGACCACAGTTCACAGGCAGTGACTGACTCGGAAGTACTTCAGTCAAATCAGATTTGGACGTTTAATATGGATTTTCAACGATTCTTTGTTTTGTTTTGTTTTCCATATAACATTTAAAGGTTTGAACGTGGCTCGGCGGGACGTTCAGTGTGACAGCGGCATTTATGGTATATAATAACAAGCTAACTGAGCTAACAACAGTTTTTGCAGACGTCAGATATCAAACAAAAGCCAGAGTCTGTGTTGTATTAAGTGTCTGTGAGCTGTAAATTCACCACTTCCAAGCAGAAGAAAGAAGATAATATCTCAGAGCCTTATGGTGGAAAGTTTCTCCTCTGTGCTGCTGCATCACGTCTGCACCAAAGAGTAGCGTAAAAGTCAAGAGTGCTCACTCCACAGCAAAATCTGGGGACCAAAACTTCCCCAGCAGTACGCTAACTAGTGGAGAACGAAAAGGAGTGCTCAACTTGAAGCAATCTCAGCCGACTGAGGGGTCTCTGACTGACACATCGAACCTTCA
The DNA here is from genome assembly GCF_011397635.1 of Epinephelus fuscoguttatus. NCBI lineage: Eukaryota > Metazoa > Chordata > Actinopteri > Perciformes > Serranidae > Epinephelus > Epinephelus fuscoguttatus. The sequence continues at coordinate 41,976,880 of NC_064761.1, forward strand.
ACCTTTAAGGGGCAGCCCTACATGATTGACAGCTGCATTTGAGACAATTTTTTTGTTTTGCTCACGCGCTGTGGATTCTTGCAGATGCCATTAGAAGCAATAGGAGGAGGCAGAGTAACATGATTTTTATCACAGAACTGACACTGTTAGCAAATATGACAAAAGGCTATTTCTATAAAAGTCACCAACTGTAGCTTTAAGCAGTAAATTAAAAGAGCACGTACATTCTTAATTTACGGCGCATTAACAGAAAGAAAAGAGAAGAAGAGAGAAACGCTCCTTACCTTGAGCTTCATCATCGAGTCCTGGCAGAGTTTGTCTCCACGGGCAGCAGTGACCTCGTCCAGGCCGATGAGCTTGGCCTTGTAGCGGACGCCATCACCCTTAAAACGCCTGATGAGAGCCGCCTCGCTGCGATCCTGCCCTGCAGACACACACACACACACACGCTCTGCAGTCTACAGTACATCTTCCAGTCAAGGACCTCCATCTCCCTCAGACCAGTGCTATTACCCCGGGATCATCAATCACATGGACCACAAAAGACTTCAACAGTAATCTCACAAAAAAACAACCATGGTGCAGGTCAAAGCTACTGATGGTAGCAACATCTTGTTATGTTGCTAAGTCAGATTGGAGGCTTTGGGGCATTGAACTGTGCTATCATATGAATGGCACCGGTCAATACACTCAGACACGTTAATCAATGAAAATTCAGCGGGATTAGAGTTATAACTGTGACTGCTCTCCTCTCCGGCTACTCCTCCTGCGAAATAATGGTGTGACATTTTGTTCTTATCTCCGCCGTCTCCCTCGGTCCTCCCTCTCTCCTCACCCTCTATTGTGTTGCGAGATTGTTGGCATTGTGCGCATGCATTAGTGAGTGTCGCGATGGCGCGGGTGTGTTGACCTTGCTCTTGTCCAGGAAGTCTGTATGTTATCTCCTGAAGTGACTACAACTACCACTTCACACACAATACAGACCAGAGAAAGAGAGACAGAAGAGACGCTCAAAAGGCTAAACTCTCTTTCTCTTTGTGTCGTGCTCTCTCCGTCTTCCTCCAATTCTGTTTCTCTATCTCTGACCTGCAGTGCGCAAATATTTCATCATAAAATATTGTATAGGTGAAACACTCCTGCATCTGTGTGTGTCTCTGCATCGTGTTTCTGAGTGTGTGAGCGAAAGACTGCAAGAGCGATAGTGAGAGGGAGAGGCATAATGATAATGCAGCATATTCAGATAATATATTGAGGCATTAGTTCTGTACTCTATAACAGCGTGACTCTTGGAAGGTCATAGTCGGAGTGATGGAGAGGTCCCACTCCTCCTCTCTTCGTTCTTCCACACTCCCTTCATTCACACAGAGTCCCTAAAGCACTGCAGTATCGTAGAAACGAGCCCTTTAACCGCAGGCGAGAGTATCGTGTTATATGGCTCTATTGAATCACCTTTGTCCGACACTAATCTCCCTCCTCCTTCAGCTTTTGTCTGCTGGTCTGCACATGAACACACACAAACATGCCCATCTTTAAATCCATTACATGAATTGAATTATATTTACGTGGGATTTCTAGAGGTTGGACGATGTTTAAGGACATTTAAGGCTACAAAAGGCCTCATTATGAGAGGAATTACAGGATTCTAGTGCTGGATTGGGCCTTGCGTTCATAGCCCTGCACTATAGACTGTGTAATAAAGACAGACGACAAGAAATCTGGATAATCCTCTGGTGGCTGGCTGCTGCACAGGTCATAAACCCTGCCCCCTCCATGTTAGCGGATGGGACATGGGCCAAACTAAAACATCAAAGTAAGGGTCAAATTAGTTTGGGTAGGTTTTATCACGCTGCAGTATGTTCAGGTGTTCCTTTTCCTGGTGAGTTTGGTTTTAATTAGGTATTTGATGCTATAAAAAAAAGGGGTTGACATGATGATTGACAGCTATGCGTGCCAATCAATGTTCTCGCAATCAATAGCTCAGTAGGGGTGTAACAATCTATCAATCTGGATCAATATATCAATTCAATGATCCACTATCCAACATCATTGATGCAAAGTGAAAACATCGATCGATATCATCTTATAGGACATGCTTTTATTTTGAAAGTCTGTGTCACTGTCAAACAGCCGCAGGCAGATGGAAAGCAGCCGAGAGAAAGACAACGAGGATAACTTTATTTATTTAGTGGAAATATTTTGGGTTTCGGAGAAATTAGGGGTCAACAGACAGAGCACATGACGTACGTAAACAATGCCATTATGAGATAAAACACAACATCTCCGCTAACTTCCCAGTACAGCGACATTAGCTGCTGTTTCAACAATGTTCAGCTGAAAAGACGTGCACGCAGGCTGAAATTCAACCAAGCTGTTCTGTCGGGAGATGCAGAGACTTGAATCAAAATCATATCGTGGCAGACGTTGTAATATCTGCAAGTATCGTATCATTATCCAAAGAATCGATATAATATCGTATCGTGATGAAACTGGTGATTTACACCTCTTTAACTCAGTGGCCGTATCCAGGATACTTTGGCTTTATTTTCCTACAGTGAGAGGAAGTGGAGACACGTCGTCCATCTATATATAAAGCTTATGACCTGCACTGTGAAAGCAAACACAGCAGGTTTTAAAGTCCAAGGCTGCTGGAGATCATGTTTATTAAAATGTATTTGTCTGAAAATCTTCCCTGTCCCATGTGAAGGAAAAATGGGCAAACTAGTGAACAACACTTCACTCTGTTCTCCATTGATAAAAAAAACAATGCCTACACACACACACACACACACACACACACACACAAATATTGTGTGGCTGAGCTCATTCCTCTGAATCATTGAGCAGACACACACTCAGTCACAATCCTACTTAGAGTAAATCATGACTGTCTGCCTCAAAGTCTTGGGAGACAAAAGAGCTGAAGAACATCTGTCCTTATTTTGGAGAGAGTGAGAGAGAACCGCTCTCTCTATTGTGTGTCAAGTCTCAGTTGGGCTGAGATGAGAGTAAGTGATTAAACCACTGGAGGATTGTTTCTGTTCGACGCGGGGACGTTTGAAGACATTTAAATATTGCCTTCATTAAAGTTGAAACAGTCCCGTGAAATGTGCACACAGGCGAGAGCGCTCATAAACAAGCATGTTCGCTCAGCGGCTACGATGACCCGCCATCTCTCTCCCCTGTGTAAGGAACATGAAACATGCTACTACCACTGCTGTGTGTAAAGAACACACTCATACTGAACAGTACAGTATAACTGTCACATCCAAACACGAGTCGCCTGTCTGGAAAAACCACAGCTTCAAATCTCTTTGACTGCTTGTGAAAACAAACCAGGAAACTTTAACTTAATATTTGGAAAGAAGTTACATTTTTATACAGCCAGTCAGAATTAAAGGTGCCCTGTGGAGCTTCCTTGTAAACAAACATTCAGTGTTACTCACAAAAACACATTAAGTGTGCCACCCAGGTCTAACAATGTGTTGAGTGCGTTGCGTGCCTCATAAAACATTTGCAAAGCCGACTGTTAATATTTTAAATTGTGCTTTGTTTATGTTTACTTGCAGTCTTTTTCTTCCTTGCCTTTGTTAGCACACAGATATGTAATGGTATGAAAATTTCATATCACGATGGCGACCAAAATTATTACATTTATCAGTATTATCAGGGTGTTGTTAAAATGTGCTGAAGAGTACCAACACACATGCTGAAATAATTTCAACAGGTTATATATTGAAAACCACAAATAAAATCTGCAGTAGTTTCTGTTTACGTTAACATTTAAATAATAACAAAGCCAATACTTTGTGTAGACATCCATCCATCCATTCTGGTCGCAGGGGCAGCAGGCCGAGCAAAGCACCCCAGACATCCCTCTCCCTAGCAACGCTTTCCAGCTCCTCCTGGAGGACCCAGAGGTGTTCCCAGGCCAGATGAGATGTGTAATCCCTCCAGTGTGTTCTGGGTCTGCCCCGGGGCCTCCTACCAGTGGGACGTGCCCGGGGCACCTCCAGCTGGAGGATTCTGATCAGATGCCCGAAACACCTCAACTGACCCCTTTCGACGTAAAGGAGCAGCGGCTCTACTCCGAGCTCCCTCCAGATGTATGAGCTCCTCCCCCTATCTCTAAGGCTGAGCCCAGACAACCCACAGAGGAAACTCATTTCGGCCGCTTGTATCCATGATCTCATTCTTTCGGTCACTACCCAGAGCTCATGACCAGAGGTGAGGGTTGGGACGTAGATGGACCAATAAATTGAAAGCTTCACCTTCCGGCTCAGCTCCCTCTTCACCACGACGGACCAGTGCAGCACCTGCATTACTGCAGAAGCCACACCAAACCGCCGATCCATCTCACGCTCCATCCTACCCTCACTCCTGAACAAGACCCGAGATACTTGAACTCCCTCGCTCTAGGCAGTAGCTCTCCCCCAACCCGTGGGGGCACCATGGCCTCAGATTTGGAGGTGCCGACTCTTATCCTGACCGCTTCACACTCCGCCCCAGTGCATGCTGGAGGTCATGGTGTGATGAAGCCAACAGCACCACATCATCTGCGAAAAGCAGAGATACAATTCTGAGGTCCCCAAACCGGACCCCTTCCTCCCTCCGGCTGCGCTCGAGACATATGTGTAGACATATGAAAACCATATCAAATGTGTATTAACATTAGAGATAGCCTGTCTGTGAAAGGCATACTCGAGTGAACGTGTCACTGCAGATTAGGGTTGGGTCGATAAAAAACCGCATCAAGTCGGTAATACCGGATTTTCGCCACTTGGGGGCGCAATTGACTCATTTAAAATAAAAAAAAAAATTGACCTTAGGACAACAGAGTGACAGTAACAAGTTGTTTCTTTTATTCCTTACAAATAAATTTTGCAGCTTACTCAATCAGTGCAAACAAGGGTTGCCTCCTTTGTCTGGCTCAAAGCCAAAGTGTTGCCATAGTGGCACATTCCTTGATTTCATCGAGACTAAATTGTCTGCCATTATCGACTCCCCGTCACTATTAAACAAACTCCAGGCTACAGTAGAGGCGCATGCGCACTCGCACCTCCTTGCTCAGTCCCCGCCCCACCCCCCTCTCTCTCCTGCTTGCTGTGCGCTCGGTGAAGAGGCAGACACAGGTGCTCACAGACTCAGGCGTACTAAGCGGAGTGGACTCAGTGTAAAAATGTCCGTGGAAAATCCCCGCGATGTGAAAAACACATGCCGAACAGTCATTTGTGTGACACTGGTGCGCGGAGCGGAGTCCGCGCGGTCGTGCTTTGCACGCACAGGGCTTGCGGACGTCCACTTTTACCGGGCGGACCTCCACGGCGTCCGCTCCGCATATGTTCTGCCTGAGTATGCGGTCCGGTCGGTCTCAAAAAATAAAACCCGGTCCAAGACGGAGTACCGGACCGAATTGGTATTACCGAGACCCGACCCAACCCTACTGCAGATGAAGACAAGGGCAAAGGAGGTGACATCAACAATATGCTTTTACAAAGAGAAGCATTCTACATTTTCACCCTAAACACCCTCTTGGAGTTTGATCTTAAACCTTTTGCGATTGGATAGATCTTTAAAAAACAAAACATTTTCTTTGGTATAATTAAAATATTTATTTTTATTAATGCCTTTATGAATCTGAAGTAAGTATCAATACCATTTTTACCATAGCTGCCCCTAACTTTGAAGTAATTTATAAAATGTTGTTAGAAATTACATGCTCTCATCTGAGGATAAATGTCTTCATTGTTATATCTTCTGCAGGACTTTATAATTGAGTGAATGAATGTACAGTATATCTGTGTGTTAAATAACAGTGGATGTGTCCAGCTGCTTGTGTCTCAAGGGAACAGCAGTTTTCATTTGAGTTTGACATTTAAGACCTGCTCCCTCCATCTGCATCCATCACCATTACTGCTGCTATACTTAGCACACCGAGGGAGAGAAACACAGAGAGAGGGAGAAGTCGAGAAAGGCCAAGAGGGGAAGACAGAGAGAAAAGGGTAGAGGGGGTCCAGGGTTACTTCTCCTGCTGAGTGGTTTATATTATTACCTTTTGGGAGCATGTTCCATGAAAAGCCATCCCTGTGAGTGTGTGCATGTGTGTGCACGTGTGAGTGTGCGTGTCCCTGTGTGTCAGCAGGGGAAGCATTCAGTCTGCTGTAAAAAAAAATGTCTGTTATTGCTGTGACCCTGCTGAGCTTCAAACACACAACTAATGAAAGAATCTTCCGTTTCATCTGTCATGGCTGTTACACACACGCACACACACACACACACACACACAAAAGCTGAACGTCTTCCTCTATCATCAGAAACCCAACCAAGCACATGAGCACACACCTACCATACAACACTAATTAAAGAATCTTCTGGAGCATCAGTCGTGGCAGCTCCACAGGTGAACACACACACACACACACACTCATTTTTACACTCATTCACAAATACAAACTTCTACTCACATCTGCACAGCCCAACATGTAAGACCACACCATATAGACAGCTACAGTGCCGCACCGGAGTCGTAATGTCTGGCATTCAGCTTTCTGGGCTATAGTAAAGCAGTTAATACCTCGTACAGTGTGTGTGTGTTTGTGTGTGTGCGAGTACTTGGTATGCAGGGATGGTTTGACTGTCTGTCTGAAGCAACAAGCAAAGAGGGAGGGAAGGACATAAAGCGCAGAGCAAAGGATGGAAAGGAGGAATAGAACGTGATGGATGGATGAATGAGCGAGGCCTCCATTGGATAAATGTCACTCAGGATTAGAGCGTTATGACAGGCAGAACCCCCCTGACTCTCTTCTCTCTCTCTCTGTGTCACACACACACACACACACACACACACACTGACTTCCACAGGTGATAGATGGCAGGTGACTGCTGGTACAGTACGGCTAGCCCTTCAGGGAAGCCCCTAGCATCGCCCCTGGCAGCTGTAACCATCTGCCTCCTGTGTGCCCCTCCATCACCCTCTTCCAACTAGTTCCCCTTTTAACCTCCTCTGCTCCGCTAAAGCCCCAACCCCCCTTTGTTCTGCATGACTCTTCCCCTTTGCTCGGGTTACATTTAGATTACATACATATTGGAATCAGATTTCTTCTTCTCCTGCAAAATTCCTAGACACTGCACTCACCAAAGTCATTCCTGAGATACTGAAAACTCTGCAACATGGCTACACTGACGAGTTGTAATCAAGCCAACAGTTAAGACAGAGTAATATTTGCAGGTGAAACCCAAGGGATTACGTCCAAGCCTGAAAAGTGAAGCCAATGCAGAAGTGCCTTAAACCTGCATTCTTTCTAATGGCCAGCAGGGGGCGACTGCACTGATTGGATGTAAGTCTGGGAGAAAATGAGCCGATTTCTCACTTGATTTATGACCTCAGTAAACTTTATCCGAACAAGTTCATGGTCTCAATAGCTGGTTTCAAATCTTATTCAATAGAGCATGATGTTCATTTTGTAAACTGTGGTCCCAATAGAGTGAAATAGACGGTATATTCATTTATTCATACATTTAAGATAGAGTTCCTTGCAGCATCTGTAGCTCACACTGAGGAGAAGATAACCCTGGTCCTGAGTCAGAGATGCGCTGAGATGCCCCCCAAGGCACTGGACTTAACTTACAGAAGTGAGGGGAGAAAATGGAGCGTACAAAAGGTGTGAGAAGGAGGAAAGATGCAGATTCATTCATTTATCTTCCGTAACAGCTTATCCTGTTGGGGGTCGCCGGGGCTCTGGAGTCTATCCCAGCTGAAACTGGGCGAGAGGTGGCATACACCCTGGACAGGTCACCAGACTATCACAGGGCTGACACATAGAGACAGACAACCATTCACACTCACATTCATACCTACGGACAATTTAGAGTCACCAGTTAACCTGCATGTCTTTGGACTGTGGGAGGAAGCCGGAGTTCCCGCAGAAAACCCATGGTGACACAGGGAGAACATGCAAACTGCACAGAAGGGCTCCAGGAACCCTCTTGCGACAATGCTTACTGCTGCACCGCTGCACCGCTGCACCACCCTAATAGTGGTGTCTGACTAGTTGCAACCATGGCGGTTTCCTCCAGTTCTTAGTCAGATCCACCCTTCAATCCTTCACAGCTCCACTGTCTCGTTCAAATATGGTCACCTCTGGCACCAAAAGACCAAGATGGCGAAGGGCAAAATGCTGAACTCCAGGCTACAGAATGGTAGTCCCTAAACCAATGGGTGACGTCACTAAGGCTACATCTACATGTTTTATACAGTCTATGGTAAAAGCTGAAACACAGGTAATGATTCCTTATTCCTCAAGAAAGCTGTAGCATGCACAGCTACTGTGATAGCCCTTTTCCATACACATGTGCTGGCTTGGCTTGACTTGGCGCGTTAGCCCAGTGCTGCAGGGATTTGCGTCTCCATACAGCTGTCTTTAACTCATGACACCCAACGATCCAATGGTCATTTGCTAGTGGCTAATTCTCATTGTGGATTTTCAGGTTGTTGTTTACAATGTTGCTGCTTATTGCTTGAAAAACAAAGACGGGATGACGGAATGGATTGAATCACTGAATTCTGACGCTAAATAAGGATGATGAAGCCTATCAGATACAACCTGCTTGGCGGTGTGCTTTGACAAAACTCCGGAGATGGTCTATGGAAATCAATGCAGCATGGTGTGACTCAACACAGCATGGAAAAGCCACATCAGTACAGTAACTCAGTATTATACCAAAAAGTTGGTCTATAAACTGTGATGTATGTTTTCAATGGACAGTATGACTCATAATTTTTTATAAATTTTACTGTTCGTCTGATCGACTGCTCGTGTATCTTACCCCATCAAACTTCTTGCAGTAGTATTAAGCTGTAATGTCCCTTGAATGTAATCACAGTCACTCTTGTTGAAATCGACAGTCACTTTGTCTGGCTTATTTCCTGTTCACAAGAAAAGCTCATTTTGTTGCCATCTCATTTGCCTGCCACATGACCTGTTCACTCATACAGTTCCAGTACAAAAGGTTAGAACTGTCCTGCTTTTAGACTGATGTTAATGTGTCCAAACACGCTTCAGATGACCTGCAGAGGTATTCGGGGTGATCTTCAATGGTGCAGTTTTTCTCCATCCAAATGCATGCTGATCATCCAAGCTGAAGATTGAAGCCAAGTGCAAAGGGTTTAAAGTGTACGGCCAATAGCGCATAACAGTCTAGTCCATTAATTTCATTAGACAATAGAGACTAAGGCTGTTAGTTTGAGGCCACTGACTATGAGTGAGAGATGCAGCAGCTCTCTATGCATACGAAAAGTGGACTTTCCTGGTTTGTGACAGGAGGTTGTTAGCGTCTTCCTGTTCCTATTTCTGTGGAACACCTGATATTCCTAAAATGTGACGTTAGTGGCACAAAAGCTGATGCCACTGCTTATTTTCAGTAGGCCTGTATTGTTTACTGGTAAAGTGAGTAGCTCGTTTCACTGTGCTTCAGATGAAGAAGCACCCAGAGGCTCTTAACTACAGCTGGGATGGTTCCCAACAAACACTCAACAGCACATGAGGGAACCCGGCAGTTACTCTCCAATTAATCCTGCTTCTAAACCCGCTGCCGAATGTGTGTGCGAGAACGTGTGTGGGCTTTTTGTGCTTTCTTTACCTATCAGAGACTTGTTCAGATGAAGCGCTCACTCATACCCACTCTAACACAGACTCCTTTAAACCCACAAACAGCATGTGCCAAGAAAACAACAAGTTTCCCCTTCTGCTCATGCTTAATTCTGGCCGATTGATTTGGCACACAAAAGCTCACACTTGACTGAGTATATGCATATGCGCATGTTACAAAAACATAGCCGTAGTTGCTGAAGTGAAACGCCGGGTGTAAAATGAGATTATAAAGTAATGTTGCCACTCATCAAATAAATGAGTGCTGTGCGTTTGCTAAGGTTCATTTTTTCTGTCTTATTTGCAATATGACTGCTGTTGTGTTTACCAAATGAAGATGCTTCTTTCAAGCGCAAGTAATTCATCAAGAGAGAAGGCTTTAGAGTTAAACTAAGTAAAGTAAGACTTCTGGGTGATCTAAAACAGCTATAGTGGGGTAGTTATTCTTCTCTCATCCTAGCATTCCTTTTCTCTCCATCAGTGTTTCTTTCCCCCTTTTCCCCAGCTCCACCTCCCTACCCGCCACCCGCTGCTGTGACCTGGATGACAGCCGCACAGCCAGAGACCTGAGCTATCTGTGCATGAAAGTGTGTGTGCACACGTGTGTCCCAAGGCATCCAGAACTATCCTCACCAGCAGAAAAACATTAGAGTTGAAAATACGTCAGGGACAGATGCAACATACTGCCCATTATCATCCCGTTACCCCACCCCCCACACACACCCTACACCAAGGTCACTTTGGAAAAGCAGACAGAGAAATCTTTTGACTTGTGTATGGTGGGAGTTGGATAACAGACACACCTCCAAAACTTTTTTTTAAAAAAACATTTGTTTTTTTAGCTTTTGACAGCACAGGCACTTTGTATGTCATTTAAAACACTTTCAGTAGGAAGTTAAGTTCTGTTAACCTGGAAATCCAGATGCCCCGCCCCTAGCAAATTCGAATTTGCTCTGCACAGGGATCTGGCCCTGACGAGCAGAGCCCGGTGGATCGCCATTGGACCAGTCAGATCAGTCTATCTGACAGAGGCGGCTCTGGCCAGCAGTAACATGATGAGGACAGCGCTGCGCTGTAGGAGTCGAAAAGTAAACAGCCAAGATGGCAGCGTCCGAAGGACCGCGTCCATTCAGTTTAGCTTTGGAAGAAACACTAAGCCAACTACACTTATCTTTTTCCTTGAGAGAGGAACAGAAGACTGCCCTAGAAGCCTTCGCTTCCAGGAAGGACGTTTTTGCCGTTTTGCCGACGGGATACAGCAAAAGCATAATATATCAGTTAGCCCCACTGGTTGGCAAACAAATGGGGCTCAGTGCAATGAATATGTCACCTTGTTTTTTGCTCTGATTGGCCATTGTGCTATCCAATTTTGTGCAGCGGCATTTGAAATGCCCAGTTAGTGCCGCCCCTTGGGTAGGAAGGGTGTATCGGGCCAGACTCAAAATCTCTCTAGATTTGAGTCTGGATTTCCAGGCTAAAGTTCTGAAGTTGAACAGAATAAATAGCAAACCTGGAACCTGTATGCCAATTTTACCCTTGAAAGTGCAAGACAACATTTTAAACAGGTAACTCGGGGCTCTGTGTTGTCGTGCAAAGCTACAACAACATGTTTCCAGTTCAAACTTGTCAAATATAGCAGTTTAGTCAGTGGCCCTACGCTTCAAACGATGACGCTATAGGTACCCATCAAGTGTGAGTTTTGGATGTATCCGTTTTCGTTTCTACTTTCCCAATTTCCACTTGTTACATGCTACAGTGTCTTTCAAAACAAATGCCAGTCTTTCTCAGGAAATGCAGGTTTCGCCACCAAAACTACCTCAGGTTTAGGATGCTTCCTTTTGTGAATATGGAGGGAAGCAGCTCTCTCAGGGTGCCATGGTGAAGACGGCAGGCGGCAAAGAGGGAAGAAAAAATTAAGCGTCCAGATGAGCTCAGGGTTCCTGTTCAACCTCATGGGAAGGCCATGTTTATTGTTTTGTGGTTAAGGCTGCAATAAAGCCATTGTTGGTGAATGGCACCGGAACACCTCGCCATCCTTTCTTCTGCAGAGTGGTCCGGACCACGAGAAGCTAGTTACCAGCTGATAACGTGCCAAGCTAAATTAATGTAAATAAGCCAGCATGTTCCCAACTATGGTTCGGAGCTGGTAAGCTGTCACTGAGAGAGCTAGCAACATGAAGACGATGTCGCACACCAGTAACTACATTCTGTGGTTGAAAAAACTCAAGTTGTCTCCTGGATTTCACACAGGACGCAAACACTCCTGAGTGAAAGTCCTGTGTGTGTTTGACCCATCCACGACACCCTACTCAGACTGTCTTGTTCTTTCTATGATGTTACTGCCCTGGACAGAATTACATTGGATTTAGTTGACAGCCTGGTTCTTCTTATACAGATACTGTAGGGAGCCTTGTGTGTTGGGAAAAGAAGCCAATTGACCAGGTTGCCATATTTGACGCCCTGGGAATGAGAACAGGTCGCAACACCACATGACCTGCCATATTTCGACTACTGGATAAAATGAGGGTTGTTGCTCTCACAGCTTCTCCTCTTCTTCTCACAGCTTCAGAGATGTAGAGTGGAGAAAAACCGCCGTTGTATTTACCATGTACAGCTTATACATCTTTAAAGCTGAGGAAAGTCTTGCTTTCAAAGTGAACACACAATAAACATTACGAGTGGGAGCCTAGTTTTAGGCAGACGTTCATGGATCCTACACACCACAGTTATGCGACTGAACTCGTGGCATTTTCAGACCACTGATCAAATTAGTTTTCATGATTCTCCAGGTGTCTGCTAGGTGGTGCGGTTGGGAATAACAACACATTAAAAGAACAAGTTTAAGAGGAAGCACTAAAACAACACAAAGTACACAGATGTGCCCGTCTTCTGGTAACTGGCAACATGTTTTGGCTATTTGTCTGAAGTGTGGTGCAGTGCTGTGCAGATATTTGGAATTCATGAAATGCTGGTTCACTAAACTGATGTGCCTATTACACTTTAGTAAAGTTTAAAAATACTGAGATGTTTTTAACTATATCTCCCAGCTCTACCACATATTTTGCTGCACTGAGTTGTAATTGAGTCGTTCTCTTAGATATGCACACACTCACTGTGGGCCTGGATGAGTTGTGTGCTTGTTAGTTTTCTTTGCATTGATCGTCTTATCCAGCAACAAACCCGCTGAGGATTTTATGAGTGTTCGCACGACTATCATGGCATGAGTTAAATTTCAGTGCTCCCTTACCGGTATGCGGCGAAGTCGAACTTTAGGAAATGCTTGAAGCTTTTAATACAGCACTACTCCCTGCCCTGTGCCTGCACTCTTCAGCATGGCATCATTCTCTGTGGCTAAACTGTTTTCATACATGTGTGTTCTGTTTTACAGAATCTTACTTTCACTATAACATGTACACCTGGAGAGAGGTGCTCAGCTGACGTTAGCATGATGTTACACACTGAAATTGTTGTTTGTGCAACACAGTGTTGATTAAGACTTAATGACCACCGCCTTCCACATCATCTGAGCCCTGTTTTCATCTGAGGAAATGGATTTCATACAAACACACAACAGAACATGAACACAGCATGTTCTATAGTGAAATAAGGTGATTTAATCACCTCCTCTACCTTTTCATTCCACGTCGGCCTTTTCTATGTCCTCCCCATCTAATAAGGAGCCAACAATAGCTCTGCTAGCATGAGGCCATTCTCAGCACTGTGAACTCCCTCTCCCTCTGTCTCTCCTCCTCCACCCAGCATCCCTCCGTCTATGTAGGACTCTTGGTGCTAAAGCTCGTTTCTCGCCCCGGCTTTAATTACAAGGTAATTGGTCTCACTAACGAAGGGAAACATGGCTTGCGAGTGTGCATGTGACTGGGTCTGTGTGCATATGTATGTGTGTATGCATGTGCATGCGTTTTGTTTGTGGGTGCAGCTGTGTGTGTTCTGGGCTCTGACAGGGTATCAGAGAGCGGGCTGTGTAAACAAGCCGCTAGCATCCTGTCATGCAACACTGAAGCGGTTCCCCCCGTGGACTGCACTGTCGGTCGCCCCTGAGCCGCCACTCTCTCTCTCTCTCTCTCTCTCTCTCTCACACACACACACACACACACGCTCAATTCCAGCTCTGCATTAATGTTCATATAGTGCTGCAACAGAACAAGTAGTTCTTCAAAAGAAGCAGAAAAAGCACCTCATACGTTGTCCTTGTCATTCTTGTGTTAGTTCCTTACCTGAACACACACACACACACACACACACGCAATTTAGTCTGTTCAAACACTAAAAGACACTTCTGACTGAAAAGTGTCAAAACTATTTGTTTCCTAAATCCCACAGTCTGTGTGAACAGGAGGTGCGCTCGCTTGTGTGTAAGTCCGCGCGTGTGTGTTTATGAACGGATGTGTGTGTGTGTGTGTGACTGTCAAACACTAGAGGCCCCTCTTTCAAAGCATTAGGAAACACAGAACACAGGTAACTCCTCAAAACACAGCAGTCCTCCTTTTATGCCAAGGCGAGTGTGCCAGAACAAAGCCTTCTCTCATGTCTGTCATCTCTGCCAAAATATGGAACCACTTGAAGTTGTTGTCCTTCCCCTCTCTATCTTTCTGTTTCTCATCTTGTGTAATGAACCCCTTCCCTTCATTCACTCCGCCGGGGTCCTGGAAGAGAGGGATGGAGCAAAGGAGGACTGAGGAACATCACAGAGCATGAAAAGAAAAAGGAAGCTCCGCCATCTGCCAGAATGTTCCTCCATGTCTCTGACTCTCTCACATCTCCTCACTGTGTACACACTATCACAATCATCCTTTAAGTCAAACTGTAATTAAATTGGTTGTTTTTTTTTCAGTCAGCACCATAAAGATTGTCTTTGTAAATTTAATTACATGTCCTGCTGTTTCGTTTCAGAAAATAAATCAGTACAAAGAATTTGAATTTAATATTTCTTTTGCCTTGTTTTATTAGGTAGTTACAGTGTAGAGACAGACAGGAAATATAGAGAGAGAGAGTAATTCTGTTGTTCTGTTGCCTGACTCGGATGTTTGAGTTGGGTGTGATGAATGAAAGAAAAGGAGGCACGTAGAATTGGAAAAGGAGAAAAGAAACTCCACAGCGGATGATCTGCTGAGTGTTTGATGGTTATTTTTTCTGCTTTAGAACAAAACCACCATGAAACAATCAGTAAATAAAGTTTGATGTCTTTACAACAACACCTCCCTGTTTTGTGGATGAAGCCGCGGGCCGACACAAGTTGCTGAACGTCTGTGTTTGATCAATCAGCTCTGCCAAACTTAGCCCCTAAAGTTTCTGAACTTTTGTTAAGTACTAACCCTTAAAGAGGAACTTTTGTTTTTAGTGCTGGGCAATGTGGCCTATAAATAATATTGCAATATTTTTAGGTTATATCACAATACACAATATATATCTCCATATTCAAAAATCTCTTTTAAACTACTGTAGACTACTAAAATAATAAACTACTAATTAAAGTATTATTAAAATAAAGTTAAATAAAGTACTGTTATATTAAAGTTTAATAAGTTATTGTTATAATAAAGTTGAATAAAGTGCTGTTTCAATAATGTTAAGTATTGTTATAATTAAGTTAAATTTAGTACTGTTAGAATAAAGTTAAATAAGGTTTTGTTTCAATGAAATAAATCAAAGTGGAACCACTGATACTTTTATTCTGAAGCACCCAGCTCGTCTCAGGCCAAAAGTCTTGATGTTTTTGCTGTTAACTTTGAGATTATGGTCAACAGTTAGCTGTTAGCCAAAAGTTAAACTGACATGTGAGGATCTATTCACTGTGACAGGAAAATAAAAACAGCAGCTCTCCAATTCATAAATGTATAGCATTTTCAAGTCACTCTGGTGCTCCATGGTTGAAAAATGCGACTAAATGGTCGTGGTCTGGAGCCCTGCAGATGCAAAAACACATAATTGAAACCACAAAATATCTCCATACTGCTAGTGATCCAAGTGTCCTGAAGCTCCGACATAAAAAGTTGTTTGGAAAAACGTCATTTAAACTCTGTTTTTAGCCTCATTGTAGCCTGTAGCTCTGACTGCCTCTCTGTACACCGCTCTCACGTGTGTGCGCTTGCGCAAGACCGTGAGACATGGGCACTGTTCATGTGTGTTCACGTGCTCATGTCTGGTTTCGCGCGCAAGTGCGCACACGTGAGCGCAGTACACAGAGAGGCAGTTAGAGCTGCAGGCTACAATGAGGCTAAAAACAGAGTCGTAAGCCTCCATTAGGTGGAGTTGTGTTGCTACCTCCTCTCCTCTTGGATCTCCACAAGTGATGTGAGGACTCTAAAACTTCACCTGAGCCTCCCTCGACATATGGGTGAGTAGATAATGGCTGAATTTTCATTTTTGGGTGCACTATCCCTTTAAATAATTATACTTGATAATTGTGATAAAGTCATTTTATACATTCCATGTGGAACAAGCCGCTATATAGCGGGTAATGGATATTTGCCCACCCCTACCTGGAACAGTCATTGAGGACTTAAATTTAGTTCCTGGCTCCACCAGATGAAGCGTAGGTTTAGCTCCTGAGTTCCTGAAAAGGGTCTTGGTTCTTGAAAAGGTTCTGCCCTGCAAGCTCTTGAGGTAGATCTGTTCACGACCTACTGCCGGCACAGCTATCAATCAAACATGTACACTGGCCTGCCCAGTCAGAGACTTGAAGGTTAAAGGAGCATTTCTGCTGCTCCAGAGATTTTTATTCTTCCTTTTAATATTAAAGGCACTGTATGTAAGAATGTGGCCAAAACGGTTACTGCACTCAAATTCAAAATACTGCCGCGAGTCGCCCCCCTCCCCTACAGATTCGAGGTTGCTGGACAGTGGCACGCTGGAGACTGATTTGTTTGCCCACGGGTGGCTGCCGTGGCAGGGCCACGTCGCCACGTCCTTGATCTTCAGTTTTCCAGCGGACCGTTGGAGCAAGTCCGGCTTCTCTGCTGCTAACGCTGCTGCCGGGATACAGCTGAGGAGGAGCCGGCTGCTAATGCTATGTACCGGGACACTGCTAATGCTGCTTGCCGTGCTGCTGTAGCTCAGTCGTAACTGTAACTGATGCTGAGACTCTACTGACTGTGTGACTGGTAGACGGCGGTGGGTGGGGCAACAGGCCAAAACACAAATTCAAAACATAAACATGATTTGTGGACTGTAAAACTGTTTTTTAAATGCAAATATTCTGGCTGTACTATTGTTGTGGGTGAGATCAGTATGTTACATGAACATTATTCCTTAGTCTCTGTGACATATTAGGAGGATTTTACGACTATTTGCTTTAGATTTCTTACATATAGCTCCTTTAACATAATTACTAATAAGAAATGTGAAAAATCACTTTGACGTGATTTTGTTCACTTCAAAATGGGATGACTGGTGCTTTCAATTATAAATCACCTTCACAAGTTAAAAGAAAATGGAGTTATGCAATAGTCTAACAAAACATAAAAAAATTAACAATACATATTTTGCTATAACTCATAGTACTGATGTATCTTTGATCTCTGCACAGACCACCGACTCTGTTTGTGTTTTGTGAGAAAACTGAAATAGAAAACAGCACCCCGTCAACATCTAACAAATGAGAAATGTCCTTTCAACGCACAGTCCTTCAACCAGCACAGCAGGGTGAGAGTATCAGCCTCTATTCCAGCCTGTGTGTGACATTGGGACGTTTTTTCCTTTTGTGCAAATTATGAGCACGGAGCAAACTGTTGCTATGGAGACTGTAGTTAGTGATGCGGTGGGCAAAGCCACACCAACTAGTGTGCAGGAGAGGACTAAGCTGAACATACTGAGAGGATCACAGAGTACACAATCTACCGCGTGCACACACACACACACACACACACACACACACACACACAGTCCAAGACTCAGGAAAGCAAATAAAAGGCTTTCACTGATATATATTTTTCTCTCTGAGTCAGGCGTTTTGAATGCTTATTCGTCGTGGTCACATTTAAAAGCTTGGATGAATCTTTTTTAACACTCAGGAATAGGGGCAGAGGAGTGTGTCATTGAGCTGCTGCACAGAAAGAAGATGTGGGGTTTGCTGCGTGGAATGTGATGCCAGCCTGGGAATAGCATTGATCACAACTTACCACCCTTACCTTCTCTCCTAAGTTATTATAGTGCTGCAAAAAAGAAATCAGATGGATAAATAGATGAGTACGATGAGAGCACAGAAGGGTAAAAGAGTAGACAGCAGGATGGATAGATCACTACTTTTCCAGGAATAAACTGATGGGAGAGAAGGGCAGCAGATAGCAGGAGAGGACAGAGTGGAGGCAGTTATCTCTAAATATAGTTTTAGTGCTGGAAAAGCCACGTTTGGAAAGCGTGTGCCACTATCTGCTGGTGAGTGTCGTTGTTGTCTTCTATCCCCCACCCCATCCACTATTGGCCTCCACTGACAACCACAACAGCAGACAGCCAATTCAATTCAATCTCTGTCTGATTGGAGGGAACAGATCTGATTACCTCTCATAGAAGGCACACACACAAACACATGCACCACACACACACTCAAAATACCGTTGTTTGTGCTCTAAGATTCCCCAGGGAAAGATATCAGAGTAAATGGCTTCGGTGATTGTGCCAGATAGACTGGATGTGTGCATAATATCCACACGAAGAAGATAATGTGTTTGCTAATCGCACACCAGAGACGAGCAAACACACACCCACACGCATCCGCACACACACACAAACACAAAGGCTAACAGCTGCACAGCTATAACCCTTAACCACTTTTTTCATGCCGTTGGCTGCCAGCTACACTGTAGAAACACACTCCCACACATCCTCAGCTAAATCCCATTGTGGGAGAGTCGTGATTTTTCGGAGTTGTGATGACAGTTGACTGCGTGTGTTGACAGCAACGGAAGTTATTATAACTTGTAATCATATTCGGTGTCACATCATGAAAGACAGACACGCATCAGTGAATGTTTTATTTGAACGTTTAATGATGTTATGAATACGATGACTGCAAATAGAAAAGGAAAAAAACTTTGTCTGTTGGCCGGAGTGGGCGATAAATCTCAAACATACAAACATCAGTGCTGTTATGTTTACAATAAGGGCCTAAGGACCGAACAACATGCAAATTATCCAAATGATTGCTGGTTACCAGCCAGAGAGGCTGCGTGGATAGACAAGCTAACCAATCAGAGCCACAATTTACCAACATTTGGCCAGACTCAAATATTCATCAACATCCACACATATTGTAGCAACAATATGGGCACAATGCCAGCTCCACAGAGAGATATGCCAAAATCAGCACAGTTTTTTACTGTGGGATTTCACTATTTTTAGCTGTATCTGTTCGTGCTTTTTGTTTAGTTTTGTCAGAATGGAGCCACTGGAGGAAAACGAACTTCACACTGCATCAGCTGTGAAAAAAACACTGCACACATTTGTGTTTTTCTGTTACACAACAGAACCAAATTAGAGTACTGTAAGATAAAACTCCACTGTCTCTCTGCCAGCTCGTCAACAGACCAACACCATGCCCTGTTTTGACTAGAGATCCTCTGGAGGGTGAAGTAAAAGCAGAGCATATGTTCATTAAGCATGCTGTAACATCTTAAGTGTAATCTGTAATTATATTAATTACGCTACATTTGACAAAATGCCGTGTTGTTGGAATCCTACGTTGTGATGTCAGGATGATTTGCCTGCGCTGTGAAAGTGAGAAATGCGATTCAAAGGTTCCCCGGAGTAAGGCGTCCACGGTTCATCGTACTTCATCAGCAAGGTGGGCGCTGAGATGTAAAAGTTTTAAGTGGAGACAAAACTGTCTGCTGCTGTTGGGCTCAAATGTCAAATTGGCTCGCTGTTCTAATTTGACATGCACATAAAAGTGCTTCCACTGGCAGACTGTCAACTCCATGTTTTATTGATCATGAGGAAGAATATCAAAATGTGTTTCCTTTAAAAAAAAAAAAAAAAAAGCTAACGCATATGCTAATTAAACATCCACTCTAGGCATCTTACTGGAGCTGTATCCCTTTGTATAACATTAAGGTTGCATTAGACAGACAGGGACACAAACAGCACCACTACACGTCTTGTGAAAGCCTAAATAGGTGCACCCCCCCACCCTCTGAGAGGGTGCAATACATTGAGAGAGGTTGTGTGACTGATATACAAGTTAGGAAAGCAGAATAACATACACAGACATACTCAGATCCAACACAATAGTTCTGCCATGAAGTCTTTTATGGTCCCTATAATGATCACTTCTTATTGTCACTGTCACAGTCGTGTTAATTCAATTATATCTTTTAGAATTAGGGTCATAGTTACGGGGGTGTATGATTGGGTATCATTGATAAAATGATAACAGTACCAGTGCCCTTAAAATGATACCAATATCAATAAAGTACTTCATTGGATCCTTTTTTTCTGCTTCATTTGTGTGATTGGAAGCATTCAGCTGTGTAAAACGCCGCCAGATCTCACAGGCGTGTAGTATAGCCATCATTTTGAACATTTACGTGGCATCTTAGTACACTGGACTGCCAACTCTGTCAAATACACCGTGTTTGACTTCACCACACCGAGCAAACTATACAAATATTCATTGTTCTAGATCTGAACAGAACTCATGTATTTCTAAATTCACTACTTTATTAAAACTGTTTCAAACTTTAACTTTAAGGCCTCATTTACACAGCAAATGATCCACAAGTGTTGCGGCAGCACATGTGTATTCACACCAAAACCGAACAGACCGCTGCTGTCCCATCAAAATACAAACCACATCCGAACAGTTGGTGGCAGTAGTGCACCATGTTTGCACAGTTTGCACCATCTCCAATAAACCCCAAAGAAGAAGAAGTGAGTTTGGACCCAAAGCCCAGGGTGGACAGGTTCACGTGCCAGTGACGATTCCAACGCTAAAGAATTAATATTTAGCCGTACAAATGGGTAAGTACATGAAACATGTGCCTGTCAGGTTTCACTTGGTCAAGAGGGAGATGTCTACGGTGGCCAAGAGAGGTCACAACACACACATACTCGTGTTTTTTGTTGAAATTTTTTTTGTGTTTTGTAATACCGCGACCATGCGCTCGCGACTCGCACAATAAAAAAATCGTCGTCTCTTCTATTTTTGAGCTTGCTCGCAAAAGCAGTGCGTAGAATGGATGCGGTGTGAATGCTCTAACCTGTTAACGTGCTCGCCAAAATGAAAACGCCATTCTCGAGCGCTACGTGAATGCATCGCTTGCCGTATAAATGAGGCCCTCTCCACACACGACTCCTACTACCTGACTTTTTGATAAGCAGAGGTGTTGTGGCTCCAGCAGCACTTGTAAAAGCCATTGTTTCTAGCAAAGACAACGGAGAACAGGCGTTCTACTTCGGCGCTCGTCCTCAGCACCGACTAACGCGCGTATACTGCCCCCGTCAATTCCAATAGGAATTGACACGGCCCACTGAGGGCAAAGTTGTATCCGGTACTTACGGTACCGGAAAAAAAACGGGTACCGGCGTGTTGGCATTGACTTGGTACTGAAGTATCGGTTCTCATGACAACCCTAATCTGAATACAAAATGGATCGAAGTTTTGATACCACTTGGTGCTGGGTTATTTCAGTCGATACCTTAAGAGGTATCGAATACAGACAGCAAACTGCAGGGTGAGGACAAAAGAAAAAAGAAACAGTCCACTAGTTTAGCACAACGTTACCTGTACAGTAACTACGACCTCAATAATAAACATATAAGTGAATTTTAACATTTCTAACATGTCACCAATCCTTGATCATTATGACCTCATGAAGACAGATGCCATGGCAGGGTTGTTGTTCTGGATCGCATTAAATTTTTGAGTTTTCTCAGGTCTTATTTCTTTTTATTGGTACATATTGGAGAGTTTGACCTCTGCAAGCCTCTAAAAACTGACCAAATGAAATCATCTGTGGGGGAAACATAACTCTTTGTCTGGACTGCTCAGAGTTTACAGATACCTGTGGAAACTGTGATAAGGGCTCATGAGTAGGCGGTGCTTTGTTGCAAAGGCACGAGCCTACAGGGTCCGTAACCAGGCATCTAAATGAATACCGACATTAATACTGAAGTTGTTATGATTTCATAAGTAGGAGAGGTTGGGGAGGAAGGAGGTGGGGAGTAATCAGAGAGGGATAGAGAGGTGCACAGATGTAATCTCTCTGGATTTATTGAGGATTAATAAAGACTATTATACTTCAAGAACCAAGCCTGACCAAAAACACTGACTAATACAGAAGCAGAGAGCTGCTGTTATTCACTTAAGGTCATGTAAATGCTAAAGGTCGAAGGTTATCTCCATCTTGTCACGGTAATTCAATAAAAACCTTCATGTAGAGAAAAAGGTGCTCTTAGAAGAACGGCCCCGAACTCAGCGATCAAACATAATTGTGTGTATAAAAAACACACACACACACACACATGCACAGAGACCCACAGATACACGCCGACGCACAGACCCAGTCACACACCGTCTGTGATTAATGTGTGACACGCAGCAGTCCCATAGTCTTTTTCATCACATTCTTCAGCACAGAGCTGTGAAACAAAGGCCTGAGATTAAACAGCTCTCCTTCACATTGACTCATTAGTCTCTCTCACTCTCCCTCTCTCGTCGTGATCACTCTGTGTCTCACTCATTCAGGGCAAGGTCATTTAGGAGTCAGAGTGGTGGGCGGAGGAGGAAGAGGATGAGGAGGGAGAGGAAGAGTATTAGAAGAGTTAAGGACTATCCTGCAGGGATTTTCACTACGGCGGAGCTGCCATTTACACCCTAATGATGATCAGCTACTCAGTGGATCTATTTCCATTTAAATCCAGCTCCTCCGAAGAGACAGAAACTCGAGGCAGGACAGAAACACAAACGTGTGTGTGTGTACTGTATGTACACGAGGGTTTCAGGTCATACACATGAAGCACAATAACAGGAACATTATCAAGGTTTCCTATTCCCAGTGAAGGTTTGTTGGTTGTGTGTGGTATATGATTGCATTTGACTTTCATCACCCTGCTGAGTGTGTGTGTGTGTGTGTGTGTGTGTGTACGCATGTGTGTCTGTGTGTCTGTGTGTCTGTCGGGAAGAATGACCCAGATCAGAGCAGAGATGAGGGCTCTGTGTGAGCTCAGCTCGACGACTCTGTGGCCGAGTAAACTGTACATCCCATTTTTCAAAAAAGAGATGCAGAATGAGACAAGTCGTGTGTGTGTGTGTGTGTGTGTGTGTGTGTGTGTGTGTGTGTGTGAGGGACAGAGAGAGAGAAATGGAGACGGGTAAGAAGGCAGAGGAGAGAAGCTAAAAACCCTCAAGTCTAAATGCTGAAGGCAAACCATTCATCTTTCCTCTCATATGCTCTTCTGGGCTTCAATCCCAGTCCTAGTGAGTGTGTGTGCGCGGTGTGTGTGTGTGTCTGCATCTCCCCACATATGGAGAGCAGTCTGAATGATGAACATGATCTCCATTGCAGCAGAACAATAGTGTTTCTAAATAGGACATGAGAGGCATTCAGCCTTCCCTCACACACTGTGTATGGGGGAACCGACGCTTGTTTGCAGGGGCTGAGGCGCACCATGTGCAATGAGGCATCTGCTGCAGGTGATAGTGAGTGTATGTGTATGTGTGTGTGTGCGTGTTTGGGTTTCTGTGTGGTTGTGTGCATCCATTAAGTGTCATTCCCGACGGTGTCCGGAGTTTTTGCTACATCAATCAGATGCTTATTCAGAGAATGCTGGGCGTCGCTCTCGCAGTCGGGCAGGTGGCACCGAGCAGCTGGGTGATGGCTGCCAGCCTGGCCCCTGGCATCACCTCTGCTCTGAGACCACCCAGGCCTGCTCTCATACACCTGCTAGCTACCTGCCTCTGGAGCTTTTCACACCTGGATCTGTTTGCTTCTCAACAACCACAACATCCCGCACCTGTTTGGTAGCAACCTACTGTACCGTAATACCCCCGCACCTGTTAATTAGCTATGAACAACAGCCGCCCTGCATGCTGTTGTCTAACCCAAATCCATCATAAATAAAGGGGGAAAGAGTAGCTGACAAAGATGTGTGTTTGTATACCAGTGTGTCTAACCTTTTTTCTTACTAGCACTGATGGCACTGCCTGAGAAAGTACTTTAGTGAAGGGATTCCTTTCCTCAAGAAATACTTCATTTCACCACAACTTAGTAGGCATGCCGTGTTAGTTGGTGTTACACCGTGTTCCGGCATACACCAATTACTTCACTTGCTAATTGTCCCCTTTGTGGTCTTTTTTAATCAATACTTAGTTGGATGACGGATGCTACAATTATAAACTGTAGCCCCTTTTACGCTGCCAGATTTTCGGCGAATGTTGGGCCGTTTTGCCGGCAAGCTGCGAGCGTTTAGACACACAGAGCCGGATTGGCGAGTTGATCCGAGGTGCCCAATTTTCCGCCTCGTAGGGTAGACATATTGGCAGAGCCCTTTTGGTTTAAACAGAATGAGGCGGCCTTCCGCCACGGGAGGGGCTGTTGAAGACTTGTGGGAGGAGCTGCTGATGACGCCGCACGTGCGACCCACTGGTGGTGGATAAACAGGAAACAGCTGATAGCAGGAATTAGCGAGCAGCTAGTAGCAAGAGGGAAACACAAACCTGACAGACACTGTAAAGATGAGCAACTGGGGAGACAAGGAATTGTGCGCCCTCCTTGTCCTCACAAACGAAGAGGCCATTAACCGTCAGATGACGGGGACGGTGAAGGACGGGCCGACTTACGAGAGAATCGCCGAAGGACTGACCAGCTGCAGCTTCCCTCCCACGTCACTGTTTACGTCACACGCTGAGCTACACGTTTTGTTACTTGCTCACGCCCCCCATTGTCCCGAAAAAGGCACATTCTGTATAAACAAAAGTAGGTAGGCGGCATTTTGCTGCACTCCCCGATTTTGTTTTTATACTGCCAATGCTGAAAAAAGACTGATTGGGCTTTCCTGCAAATTTGCACAACTCCTATTTAAAAAGGGCTTGAAGGTGCTCAATACAGCAGCAGCAGCAGATTAACAGAACAGAGTAGCAGTGGTCAGATTTCACTTATTAAGTAACAAAAGTAAGGACAGTTGACCGACAAGATGATGGCGAAGGATTTGGTGTCAAAGCAAAAAGCAAAATTGCCTATTGGGCAACATTTTGGATTTTAACCCAGTGCTAATAAGGAACCTATTATCGTTAATGAGGGAGAAGGATTTGATTACGTCACTAAGAAGTTGGAGGTGTGCAGCCTGTTGCCTGCAGCTCTCATCACTGTGACTATTCCTTTTTGTTCTATTCCTCCCTGCAATATTTCAAATGGATCAGCTGTCAACAGAGGCCAAAAATGACAGTTGTCTTGTTTGGTAGATGTATTTTGGATGAACACCAGCGTTAGTACTATCGCACTGAAAAAGACACTGCATTTTCTGTGACTTCATAATAAAAGTCAGCTTGTGTTTTGCCAGTTAGATGTATCAATGTAAAGCCGTAGCAGTGGGAAGTGGTCGATTTGCACTAGCAAAAACAGATATTGAGCGTCATCTCCCCTCCCATCTTTTCTTGCAAAATGTCCAGTGTAATCTATAACACAGGAGTTGCTACCAGTTTATAACATTTCCTCACTGTGGCATCTCTATGACTTAAAGAAATAATGATATTCCTAACTGTACAGCAGGTGTGGATCATGTACTTACCTTTCCTCCTGGAGTCCCGTCTGACGCTGCTGGGCCTGACCGCTGGCTGTAGCTCTGTCTCTGTTGACATCCTCAGGCTCCAACTGGGCTAGACTCCGCTCCGCTTGGCTCCGCTGGGCTCCGAGGGTCCAGTTCACAGCGTCAGTGCCGGCTGTGCGTGCGTGGGCGCCGGGTGTGTGCGTGGAGGCGCCAGGTGTGTGTGTGGGCACACGGGCTCATGGGAGAGGGATGGGCTTTAGCCCTGACACAACATCCCACACACACCCACAGAGAGCTGGGGAGACAGAGAGGAAGAAAGAGGTTTGCTTCAGTTAGGCGCTGTTTACTCTTGGCAGGCGAAACCTTGCAAGAGTTCTCAGAAGGCATGACAATGAGCTTGTTTCTGATCGGGGGCCTTGAGTAGATGTTGCCCATGGTAACAGACTGTAGAGACCTGCTCCACACTTCCTGCTTCCTGTCAATAATGTGTCTCTGCAAGGACACTGCTTAAAATACAATCCCACCTCTCCAAGAGTTTTGATCAGTTTAATCAAAATTCTGGATAGTTACAATCCTGGTCTTATTTATTTAGTTTTAGCCATCATTCCTGTCACTGCACTCATTGAGTTAATTGCTATGATTTGGGAACTCACTATAACAATGTTGGGGCAAGAACTATGCTATCCCAGCTGACACTGGGCGAGAGGCAGGGTACCAGACTATCACAAGACTGACACATAGAGACAAAGAACGACCAATTTAGAGTCCAATACCAGCGCATAGTTAACAAGCTGTATGCCTCAGTGTGGGGACTGGGATCATTCTTTTATGTGTAAGGCAACATCAGGTGTGCAGAGTTTGCATGTTCTTTGGGTACTCCGGCTTCCTCCCACAGTCCAAAGATGTGCAGGTTAGGTTAATTGGTGACTCTAAATTGACCGTAGGTGTGAATGTGAGTGTGAAAGTATTGTTATAATACAGTGAAATAAAGTACTGTTATAAGGTCAATATTGTACAACTATAAAAAAGTTGAATAAAGTACTGTTACAATAGATTAAATAAAGAACTGTTAATGAACTATTTCTCTAATTAAATAAATTAAAGTGAAACCCCTTGTCTTAATATCTTTCCTGTGAACCCAAAGATCCCGATAAACAGTTAGGTGTTAGCAGAAAGTTAAACTCTTTCAGTGGCACCGCTAAGCTCAAGGATTTGTTCACTTGCAGCAGGAAACAAACAAACAGCTCTTAAGTTCATTCATCAATATGTGCAAGTCACACTGGTGCTCCATGGTCGCAAAATGCCGCTAAATGGTCTCAGTCTGGAGTCCTGCAGGTACAAGATTACACATCGCACCTCACAAGAAAGTGGCCTGGATGGGCAGGGAGTGTGTGTGACATATCATGTTTGTGCTGGTGGGTTAAAAAAAATGACGTGACAATTTATACTTAATATTAATATAGTCGTTTAATGCATCTTACGTGACACAAGCCCCAATACACTGAGTGTAATATATATATCGCCCACCCCTACTGGTTATAATCCCTCATTGCATAGAAAAGTGTGTGCACACAACAACAGTAAGTAAAGCAGGTCACAGTTGAACCTGTCTTGTAACCTGCGACGGCTAATTTCAAGTGATACCAGGTAATAAATTAACATTAACCTCTTTGTTTTTACAAAAAAAGAAAAAGAAAAAAGATTTGGCTAAACTGGACGTTTAAAACCTGTCTGTTCATCTGCTCATCGCCTTGTCTAACTTCCTCCAACAAGCTGTCCCATTCCTAGATCTTGGCAATTAACTCTGTGGCTCCAGTGTTATTATTACCAGTATCAAAGATGGCCAAAACTAATAAGCCATGCTGGATGAAATTGTAATTTTCTTTTAACGCTACGACCACACTCGTTACCCTCCCTGGGCTCTGTCCAGTGCCTGGTGGTCCCCTCTGGCCCCAGCAGTCTGTCCCTTCTTTGCCCATCTGCCGCTACTTTATTCTGAAGTGCTGACTGGCAGCGACGACGACAACTTAGGAGCCAAAAACACTCAGATTCGCACTCTAACCCTGTCGCGTGAATGCATGAAAGCACACACCCATTTACATGCACACACAAATGCAGACAAGCTCCTTTCTTACGCAGAGATGGTGAAGTACAAAGACAGCAGGAGACAGCTGCAAGTTGACATGCTGCATAATGAATCTGACTACCTTCTGAGCTGCTCTTCAGCTCTCCTCAGACTATCAGTCTTGACCTCTCCGTCCCTCTCCATCTCCATCTAACAGTGGCAGAGTGCAGACTTGAACAAAACGAAAAGTCTGGTGCTTCTTGGGTAAGAGGGAAATCTCTCTTATTCTCTTCCTCCCCCTCTCCACGGTGTTTCTGTGTGAATAGGAGGCCCCTGTGAGCCTCGGGCGAGAACAGATGAATTGAGAGGCTTTTAATTTGCTGCAGACAGAACAGAACAGAGTCCATTTAATTCTGCCAGCAGAGGCCATGTCGGCAAAATGCTGACAATATTCTTTATCTGGTCCAAACACACTGGAAAAGTGTGAGTCACTCCAATTACAGGCATTATCAGCAGCACTGTTCCACCAAATGGATGGAGAGAGAGTGAGTATGAAGAGAGAGGGGTTAGAGGGAAGAGAAATGAACAGAGTGGGAAGAAAGTGAGGGGTGAGGGAACATAGAGTGGGTGAGTAAGATAATGAGCGAGGGGTAAAAGGGGAGAGAAAAAAGCCCAAGGAAGTAAAATCAGAACTGAAAGGATGGAGTCTGAGCGGCTCCAGCTCTAACCCTGAACATGTCCCCCTCTGTCCCCCTTCTCTCGCCTTTTTGTTCTCTGAATTTGTTCTTCTCCTTCTAGCTGTGAAGTCTTTCAGGCAGCATCTGGAGCTTGTGTTTAAGAAAGGCAGACTGTTAATCCTCGACTTGGACCAGAAAGGAAGCAGTCTAGAAACCCCCCTGAACTGCCTTAACCCAGAAAATAACAGCTTTAATTCTCCAGCTACAAACCCCAGGATTTAAGACGTGTTTCTGTGCTTTTACATCGAGTGTAAAATCAAAAATATATCACGGAAAAATTGCAAAATGAGTTCCGAGTTCATATTCTGTCCGCTAAATTGCTCCTGCGAGAGCACTACTCACTTAGTTGAAGAAGTCCAACTCATCCAACCATTGCAAGCAAAACAGCCACCACTCTACTGGTGAAAATGAGCAAGAAACAAGACTCTGAAGGCTGAAAATGAAAAATCTGCTGCCGCGCCGCTCTCCAGACTTCTCCAAGGCTCCAGACATATGGTCGTTTCTCTGGAGACTCGAGGGGAAAGAGTTCTACATCTAAGCTACAGTCCCTGGAGGGGAGAACAAGCTAATTTCTCAACAAAAAAAAAAAAAAGGCAGCCCATGTCTAGCTTCAGCTGTACAAATTCCCTGCCTCTTACACACACACACACAGACAACATGAAAGAAAGAGCAGCGCCATCAAAAGCCATCGTGAACACTGTAGTGGCGGTTTGACCTGGAATCAGCGCGCGAGCTAAAAGTAGCAGCAGAGGAGGACGTGGAACACGGCTTAGTGTGTCTGGATTTAGACAGCAATCTGAAGCCGCACCAGAGGAGACGCGCATGGGAGGAAAGGAGGAGAAGGGAACGAGCGGTAAATTGGACGCCCGTAAATGGGGGCGCTGCCAACAGGCGCGAGTGGGTGATGTGAGGATCTGCCCGTGTGTGTGTGTGTGTGTATGCACTCCGCTGTATGTGTGTGACTTGATAAACAGGATGCTGCCAATAGGAGCTTAATGCCCAGAAATCATCTGCAGCTACAGTAAAGTCTGCCAGGCGAAAGGAAAGAAAAAAGAAAGACAGAGAAAAGGGGTGGGAGGGTGCTGGCTCTTTAGCCTCCCCTCTCTCGCTCCCACCTCCCACTCTCAGGGTAATTGTGTTCTGTCCATCAGGCTCAGAGTTAGATTAGCGGCTCCACTCATTCAGCTCTCCTGCCATCTCTCAATAATGAATAATCATAGAGACCACCTCTACACCACCCTTCTCTCTACCTGTGCTCTGTCCATCTTCTGCCTCCTCCCCCATCATCTTCCTCCTCCTCCTCCTCCTCCTCTCCACTCACCAACCTCGCCACCTTTGTATCCTGACACTGATGCAGAGCCCTTATCAGCAACACATTTCTCCTCTGAGCTGTATACTTGTTGATGAATAACCATGACTGCGAGTACAAAAGGTTATCCATGTTACAGTCTGTCATGGTTCAGATGTCTGAATGGCAAATGAACAATCTTTCTTGAGACTGCGTTACAATCCAACGCCATCAAATGTTCTTAGTTTTAGGCTCAGAGATGCTTAATGTACCTTGAAAGGTCAACTGACAGAGCACACTACTACAGGAAACCACAGAGTGACATAATGTCAATCAAAGACCATTTGAACTCAGAAAAATGTGTACGTTAACAGCAATAACTAAAGATATAAAATATTGAGACCTACCAGTTTGTGATCTGTAGTATGTAAAATACAGTGCCCACCAAACTTCAGTAGTCTCACCAACTCAGGAAGAGAAGAAGAGTGGTGAAGAATGAAACAGGGCGTAACTTAAAGGGACAGCAGGAAGGGTGAAAGATCAACTGCTGAGAGGACAGGACGTACCAATAGGTGAATGAGTTAATGTTAGTTTGTGTGCCAGAGAGAAAGCCAGGGAGAAAGGAGGGGGAGGTACAAGGAAGGAAGAGACCTGAGGATATGAGCTGTAGGCTAAAGTTCAGTGTCAGATAACTGCTGCATATCACTTCACTCTGTCCAACCCTCAGCCAACAATACATGAAATACAGCGTCATTCACGTCAATGCCACATGTTTTAAGAGATAAGCACAGAACAAAGTATGACTGATAGAAGGCGAGGATTAAATTGCAAAACAGACCAACTAGGGTGGAAAATTTTAAGTAATTTCCTTATTTCCAAATCCAGTTCTCACAGCAATGTTGCGGTTGTGCTGGAGCCTGCCCCAGCTGACACTGGGTGAGAGGCAGGGTTCACCCTGGACAGGTCACCAGACTATCACAGGGCTGACACATAGAGACAGACAACCATTCACACTCACATTCACACCTACAGACAACTTAGAGTCACCAGTTAACCTGCATGTCTTTGGACTGTGGGAGGAAGCTGGAGCACCTGGAGGAAACCCACACTGACACAGGGAGAACATGCAATTTGAAGAGGTTGCAAACCCCCCATCCTGGGTTCAAACCAGTAACCGTCTGCTGTGAGGCACCAGTGTTAACCACTGCAACCACTGTGATTGAATTATATTTGAAACATAAATGACATGTAATAATTCTGTCAATGAAAACTGCTGCCCGCTCCACCTGTAACTCTTCAACAAATGGCCAAACTTCACTTGGGATGAACTAAAATATCCTTAGGGGCTGTACACATGCCATATTTTGTGCGCCCTCAAATTCATTGTTTTCAATGTAGACATGCAGTAAGTGTGCTCAAATGCCACAGGGTGAGGCTGTGCAATTAATTGTCTGGTGATCGTGATTACGATTCTGAGGTCAAACAGTTTCAAAATGAATGAAATCTAAGCTAAACCATTTTTGGTCACAGACGCCTGGAGATGTTATTTTGTCTTCTATGGAAGCCGACCCCTCCTCTCCTCTGTTCACTCCACGAGCCAGTCAAGTAGGTGAACTACGAACAATGTGAGGGTCAGGTGATCGCGGAAGATTTCAAAAACAGCGTGCGGAAAATGGCAGAGGGAGGGCCACAGAGGTTGGTCTGTGTGTATGTGTGTGTGCGCACACGTGTCTGTGTGTGTGTGTGTGTGTGCGCGCATCATGGCCAAACTTCGCCGTGCGCGATACAGAGAGCAGAGGAGAATTGTTAATGCAAGACCATGTAGAGACAGAAATGACATGCTGTCGTGTAAAACATATAAGTCATCACATGCACTGCATAATCGTGTTTTCAATTTCGACCAAAATAATCGTGATTATGATTTCTTCTGTAATCAAGCAGCCCTACTGTTGCGGCACGCACACATTCCCGAGCACCTAATGTCAAGCTGCCATGGCTGTGCCTTGAGATAAACAGAGTTCAACTTTTGGAACGCAGCGCACACCACATGTCACGTGATGAGGAACAACCAGTCACAGCTGACAGATATGTTTCCCTTCTTCCATAAATATCAGTCTGTGATAAATACGAAGAAGAATTTGATGATTCTAGTTCAGGGCTACCAGAGCTTCATATCTGTCCTACAGACAATATTTTTGGCTGATTACACACTTAAAAAACAGCGCCTGGAAGAAGATCAGCTCTGCACGCAGGATTTCTGGTGAGTAAGCTATGATACGGTGCTGGTTACGGTCGCTTAGCAACCTCAGACGCAACTTGCCTCCACGCCCTTTATAGTTGTAGGCACAAGAGTAGTACCCAGCGTCCGACCTGGCATTTTTTGCGGTTAAAGATGTGGCCCCTTGATTGACTGAACAGTGATCAATCATTGATTATTGATCAACCGAGTGCTAACATGTTTTGAGAAAATCTGAGGGTATTACCATGTTTTTACTGATCCACAATGAGGTTGAAATGATTAGTTAATTAACTGATTTGTTGATCAATAGAGAATTGGCAACTTTTATGATAATCTATTATTCTTTATGTCATTCATCTAGGGAAAATGCCAAACATTACCCAGTTGGAGGTTTTCAGATTTGAGAATTTGCTCCGTTGTTTTGTCTTATGTAACAGTCAACTGAAAATACTGGGGTTTTGGACCATTGTGTGGGCAAAACAAGCAACTGAAGATGTCTCTGTATCTTGGATTGGCAAACTATGATCAGCATTACAGGACGTTTCTTATTTTACATTTTAAATACTAAATATCTAATTGATTAATTCAGACAGTTATCAGCAGATTAAACAATTATGAAAATAATCATTAGTTTCAGCCATAACCCAAGATAAACAGATGAAACTAAGAACATCTACACAAAGAAATGGAGGAAACCACAGAAAACTAAAAAGTGTAGCTCAGTGATAAAAGCTAAACATAGAAGGATAGACTTTTAAAAAATCTCTCTAACCACCTGCACGAACACACACTGCATTTGCACAGGTTAGCTGAGGTTACAGACTGGCACTGTCTGGCACAACATCATGGATCAATGCAGTTAACGCCTGATGTAAGGTCGCTGTCGAAATGCATATGATCACAGCTCTGCATACCACAGCCCAGCTAAAGTGTGATTATACCAGGCCTGAGGTAAAAAGGGTCCTTTTGACACTGATCTAAAGAGCCATTACACCCCCAACACCACATTTGCAGCACTAGACTTCAGACAGTCCCTCTCGAGGTTGAAGCAGGAAAAATAAAAATCGTGACTTCAACAGTGCTTACATCTGTACCACATACGAACAACGCCTCAAAATTGTTACTGCAGCTGTCTGGTGGATAAAGCACCAGCCATTGCAGCAGGCCTGGAGGCCTATAAGAACAGCAGTGCAGCTATCAGGCAGTCAGCCAGGCCACCAGCCAGCACAACAGCACACTGCAGGAGGGAAACATGGAAACACGGGGCTCTGAGCTGCTCTAGGTACTCCACATGGCTCCCTGCCTGCCTGAATGACTAGAAGGAACATTCAGCAGAGGCCTCATCACGAAAAGGTAAACATACACACACATACACGTTCCCACCCACAATCCCCTGCCAGAAATAGGATACACCACAAGATGACAGATTCACATGCACGTGCCGATCGCAAATTAACACAAAAACATGCACGCACACACACACACACAAACACACGCCTCACATCGTCTTCACCTAACCTATTTACAGACACGGGGCTGTAGATATCAAAGCGCTGCGCTCTCTTTGGGGAATTCCTCCTTTCTCATGTTTTAAGGGGAAATAGATGAAAAACGAATCTCGTTCTCCCTGCACCTCCCCTGTGTGTGTGTGTGTGTCTCCTCTGCCTTGTTAATGTGCTAAAATGTAAATTGGTTGTGCTCAACAATGTGTATAAGGCTTCCTTTTTCATGCAGAGTGGAAGCTGTGGCTTTGCCGACAGACTGTGGATATGCCTTTATTAACAAACCCGCGCTCTGATTCCATCTCTCTGTCTCTCTGTCTGTCTGTCTGTCTGTCTGTCAGTCTGATCTCCCCGCCGC
The DNA here is from genome assembly GCF_011397635.1 of Epinephelus fuscoguttatus. Taxonomy (NCBI): domain Eukaryota; kingdom Metazoa; phylum Chordata; class Actinopteri; order Perciformes; family Serranidae; genus Epinephelus; species Epinephelus fuscoguttatus. The sequence goes on from NC_064761.1 coordinate 42,010,433, forward strand.
CTCCTTCAATCTCACGCTACTATTCTACCACATCCGTCTGCAACATTCTCATCTTTTTAGCAAACACATGGAAAACTAAATTGCTGCAGATGGTTCTCACACATCCAGACCTCCTGCATGTTATTCATCAGTCCCAAATCTCAGCAACATGTGGAAGTGGTGTTGGAGCTCCTTCCTCCCTGCAAATGATTCACTGATTGATGGGTTCTTGTGGTGGACAGAAGCAGGCAAATGTCAGCAATATGGTAATGATCCTCATCAACCAAGAGCACAACAAACACACACACCAGGCCGGTCAGAGGGTCTGCTGTGTGTTCCCCTGACCCCTCAGATACAAATAAATACAATTTTTAGTTATTTTCATGGCATCCTCACTTATTTAATTTTATGCATCAGCGGTGCGTGAATGAATGAATAAATAGTGTACAGGGAATGACAGCAGACACAATAGAGAAGAGGATTGGGGCTCTTTCAATTGAGGCGAGAAAGTACCAACGCTCACAGTCAACAATTTGCCTGTTGCAGCCAGTGTGTCCCCGCCAGCTCTAAAGCCAGGGGTCGCTCTTTGCTCTAGAAAACCATCATCACTGAGCTGCAGTCCATAGTGCTGCTGGCCTGTTAAAAATGTCCACTCAAAATGATTTAGATCCCCCACAGCCCCTCTGGACCCCCATCAGCAGCGCCTAAAGTGAGTGATGGATTTGCTACATCTGTGGAGTGGAAGAGAAAAGAGGAGAGGAGGATTCTGGTGCATAAAAATAGAGCCAGAGCCTGCCGGAGCAGGAGACTGAGACTTAATGAGGGATGCAATCATCAATTATTCAAAACACTTAATCATGGTGTCGCACGATGCTGTTGCACAAACACACACATGCACACACGCACACACAAATGTACCACAGGCTTATCACACTGTGCCGCTGACGGCAGACACACAGAGACAGATAGATGGATGAAGAGGAATTAGAGAAAATGACTACTGTTGCTTCTGCATCATTTTCTACGGACACCAATTGTGTCACAGACAGTGTCACACAATAAACACAGGAACAGGGGTGAAGATTACATAACCCAGGAGCCACCCCAAACACATGCAGACACTAAAATATTAATCCATCCATCATTTATTATCATGTGTCACAGGTGGCTGCGAGCCTATCACAGCTCACAGGGTGAAAGGCGGGTACACACTTCACAGCTCGCCAGTCTGTCACAAGGATACCAAAAAAATAAGAGAAGCTTCTCACACTCATATCACACCTACTGGCAATTTGGTGTTCTCCTTCCGTCGATCACCTGATGATCCTACTAAAGTGACATTTGTTTCACTTCAGTTTGTTAATGTTAACCCAAACCAATCAGTAGCGAGCAGACCTGTCACAATAACTACTTTTGTTGGACGATATATTGTCCCATAAATAACTGAGATAAACGGTATCATTGTCATTTTGAGACCAGTTTATGCCTCTGATATAATGATAATGTATTAACATTGTAATGAAAGAACAAATGCAACAGACTTTTAGGACTTTTTAAGAATAATTAGACATTGGAATATGAAAAAGTATTTAATGTACTATTAGGAAAGTAACTAACTGCTGCTCCTTCATAAAAGTAGCCAGACATTATTCAGTGTGAGTCTTTAAGTTGGACAACAAAACCAAAACCAAGTGACTCCTCTTGCGACTAATAGGCAAGCTTTGCAAAGCTCTGGAAACGCCGTACCTCAGTAATTTGGCAGTGTGACGCCGAGGATGGACGGCCTGGGAGCTGGGCAGTTTGCTGGTGGATTTACAGAGTGAAGGATGTGAACTTGTTAGAGGGTAAAACTACAAACGACAAACTTTTTGGCTCGTTGCCAGGGCTTGGCAAGCTAATAACTATAAGGACTGTGCTTCTTACAATCCAAAAGTGCAGCTGCAGTCTACAGATAAGCTATGCAGTGTCATCTTTTCAGTAATGTTTTATTGTTCTTCTGACTCGTGCACGTAGACAGAACCGTTGCACCCAGGTCTTGTAATAGTTGGGAAAACTGGGGGAAAAAAAACCTTCTGATGTAAACAAACACATGTAAATAGAGCAAGCAATATTGAGGTTAGCGACATGATCGAGGTCATGTTCATTTATCGTAGCATAAGTTGATAATGTAATTAACGTTACAGCCCGAGTAGCAAGTGCCATCCACCAGATGTCATTTTCATTTAACCTGGAAGCTGTGCTGGGGTTTCATCGGGCAGTTAACCTCGCAGTTTTCAAAGAAATACGCAGAGTAAGAGTTATTTAACGTGTGGCAACATCGATCACACCATCACCATTTTTCAATGGCTGTATTTAGGTAGGCAACGAGCTATGCAGAAAAAAAATCCCCTCTCCAAATCATGCCTCCGAAGTCGATATTTAACGACTGTTTTACCATCCCACTTTAATGGCCATCAATAGGGTTTAGAGGTCTGAAATCAAGTTGGGAGCATCATGCAAAGTCCACACAGCTGGTGGATTTTAACTTGAGCTGTGAGTGAGGTGACACCTCTAAATATAGCAGCACTGTAGTGCCCATTCTAGAGATTCAGGGATCCAATACGTTGGATCAGTAGAGGTGCCTGTGCTGACCTTTTAATGGATCGGCCATGACTTTACTGATAAATACTGGATACAGTATCTTTGTCAATGTCACTGTAAAGATTTTGAGTTTCCTAAAAAACAGTTAGATTCATTCAGTCATGGCGGGCGCCGACTCAGCGTGTAGTGCCACAGCAATCTGGCCTCATGTTACCTTACATGAAAATGAGGGAAAGAGATGACTGGTATTTGATCTGTGATCAGTGTGTGAATATGTATCAGGAGAAGTATCAGTGTATCAGCCTTGCCCTTTCCCAGGCTGCACAATGCAATCTTATTTTCTTTACAAGCAGCTCACTAATAAACGTGATAACACAAGCATACACGCATATAATGTGTGCTCTTTTCCCTAGAAGCACGTGGAGCTTATTTGGAGCAACTCATGGGAATGTTTAAATTCTTGTAAAAGTAAAATCGCACAGTTCTGCTCATGCTTTAAAGTGGGAAAGACATGATATAGAGAGGGGGAAGGACTGGATGGTAGAGGAATGGAGTAGGCAGTGACTAAAAGAAGCTAAGGATGCTTTAGGCTAAACCTTCAACAATAACAGCCCTGAACTTCTTCACTTGCAAGCCGCTGGCGTGCCCTGCCTGAGCAGCTCGCTGCCAGCAACTTGTTCCACGACACACATCTGGAGAAGCCAACGGGTGATCTTTATCGATGGCTTCAAACTCTGTCTGTCAGTCTGTCTGCGCTGCAGGGGGGAGGAACAGATTCTCCACCTCGGTCCTCAGAGCCCACTCAGACCGCAGAGGGAATGTCTAGGTTCAATCTGCCCCTTTAAACCCTTGGGAGAACCCCCCGAGGGGGTACAAGTACATCTTCTCTCCCAGGATCTCCCCGTGCAGCCTCCTGCCACTAGCGGCCATCAGTCAGTCACAGTTCCTGCCTCCTGCCCGTGTGTCTAATCGCCCACGCACACTGTCACAGCCGCCTGCCCTTCCAGTTAAAACACAGACAGCCAAACAAAATCAATCTTTACTGAGTGTCCGTGTTTAATAAGGCCCTGTTGTTTCTTATGGACTCTGACAATGTGATCAGCCCCCACACCACTTCACACACACAGACACATAACGTGTGCACAAACACACACACACACACACACACACACAGGGGAGTAACAGCAGCACCGATGTGTGGCACAGTAAGCTGGATATTTAACACTTTCTCACACTAAATTTCATATTTGTTTGTTGTTCTACTTGAGTCCATCCATCTATTCCTCAAACACACACACACACACACACACACACACACACACACGCATGCACATCAAGCCCAGATAAAGACTGCACCCTCCGATGTCATCAACAGAGTCGGTGTAAATCACCACGGGATTGTCAGACTCAGGACACGATTTGCATAATTTCCATTTCTGAATTCCAAACTCTTTGAACTTTGCGCAAACATTTTCATCCAAACACACGCACGCACGCACGCACACACACACACACACACACACACACACACACACACACACACACACACACACACACGGCATGGCAATGTGCGAAAATCTCATGCTGCATATGGAGTCTGTGAAAGTTCCTGGAGGTGAAACTTTCTGCCAGCTCTTGAAATAGACCCTTTTAGCACCCTATGGTCTATTGGACTGCTGGTCTGTCTGAACTCTCACAGAGAGTAGAGGGGCTATTGGCATTCACTTCCCTGTGGGACTCCAAGTCAATACAAACCTCTTAAAACTCAGAAAAGGCTGTGTGTGTTTCTGAGCGTGTGTGTTTGTATGTGTGTGTTGGAGAGGGAGAGAAAGAAAAGAGGGATGTTAGAATTCAATAGTCATTTTTCCATCTGTAAGCAGGCGTCTGAATGACGTCATTTGCTTCAGGCATGCATTCGTTTTAAATGCACTTTGGTACGGATACCTAAGTACACACACACACACACACACACACACACACACACACACACACACACACACACACACACACACACAGAATCAGCGTGATACATCCGTGCTTCGGTGTGTGCGTTATCTGTATGTATGTGTATGCGGTGCAGGTAATGATGGTGTGCTAAAGCAGAGTCCCACCCCGTCAGGGCCCAGCCTCTCAGTGCCATCCATCATAGTGCTGCTGCTAATGATGCCAATACATACACCAGCACAGAGAGGGCCAGGGGAGCTGGGGAGAGGTGTGTGGAAAACAAAAAGGAGGACAGGGAGAGAGGAAGAGGAAGAGAGAGGGAGCCGGAGAGGAAGATAGTTGTGGCAAAAGTGAAAGAGGCAGCTGGGATTAGAAGAAAGAACAACAAGAAATTCACTGTTATTACCGTACTCTAGTATATGTTATATACAAATCCCTGTCATGCCAATAAAGCTAATTTGAATTTGCATTAGCATTTGAGAGAAAGAGGGGTGGAAGAGGAGGAGGAGGAGGAGGAGGAGGAGGAGGAAGAGGGGAAAGGGAGCTGGTAGAGAAGAGGCAACCAGCATGAAGAGGGAAGGAAATGTGCTGTCACAGGCTGAGGAGTGAAAGACGATCTGTGTGACTGGAATAGGCAATTCTGATTCCCCCAGTCCTCCTCCTCCTCTCTCAAACACACACAAAGACACAAACACACACAACACTGCCCACTGCCAAACACACAGAGAAGCTCATTGCATCTGTGTGGATTAATATTAAAGGCCAGTGGATGCTTCATGTTCGACATGACCTCTATGAGCTACTCAGGAATAAGACACAAGTCTGCACTTCTGGAGATTGTGTTTTATTTTCAGAGACGGCTTCATGGAGAAATCTAAAATCCCTCCCTGTCTGTGAGATAGACGGGATAAAAGTAGGAAAAGTATTCATATTTTAAGCAACACACTGGCAAGATACCGCAAGTGCTAAATGGAGCTTTTTATTTAAAATGTCTCACTCACATTATGTGGTCAAAGTTTTAGTCAAAGAGTTTTGGTCAGAAATATCTCGTGTCATGTTCAATTCTCGCAACGAGAGAAAATGTATTCACGGAAAAATGAATGTTGGAGAAGAGCTTGTAAAGAAAATAATGGCTGAAGAATCCCTTTGGTTTGTTGGAATAAAAATAGCTGGGAAATCTGAGGAAGAACTCAACACAGTTATAATAAAGGCACTGTAATACTGCAAATGTTCAAGTATTCTTGAAGAGCTCTACAAAGCACCACAAATGTTCTCTGCAAAATTAATCCGACCATGTTGCTGTGCAGGATATCTACAGGGTTATGGCCCCAAAATAGTGTTAGACGAGCATGTGAAGGTCCAATTATCTGCACCACACTGAAAACTGCTTATTTTCCTGTGATTAGTTTTGTTCTTTACATTCTACCTGTTTCCTTTAGTGTATAATCGCCTGAAAATAAGAATCATTGTGTTTGTGTTACCTTAGAATGAGCTGTTTATATCTATATCAGGACATGGTCATGTTGCACTGCCATGTTTCTATAGTTGCCCAGAACAGACAAGCCAAACACTGGCTCGACATTTTCGTGTTGGCCACCATATGCAGCAGCCCCTCCACAATAAGCAGCGTCATTAAAAACACTGATGTGTAACGCAAAACTGTTTTATTAAGTGTTTGTACCGATTTAAAACACCATGTCTGTTTCTTTTGGAGAGAAGGATCATTTCACTCAGTAAAAACTTCTGAACATCTGGATCAGAAATAAGGTGGGCACACATTAGCAGATGCTAGACAAGTGGGCCGTCTGCAAAGTGCCAAACAGGCTAGGAGAAACACTGATTTATAACGTGAAACTGTTTAATTCAGTGTTTTCACCCTTTTTTTAATCACCTGGTTCGTTTGTTTTGGAGAGGAAGAGACCTCTGCGGATGATTCAGCTCCAGGTAAAAAGCTCCTGAACGTCTGGATTTGAAGTTATTAGAGAAAAAAAGGTGACCACAGGTGCTAGCAGCCTGTCTGCGACAAGACGAAAGGCGTCGGTGCAACGCTGATTTGTAACGTGAAACTGCTTTAATCAGTGTTTTTATCAGCCTGGTTTGTTTTGGAGAGGAAGAGACCTCCTGTGGATAATTTGAACAAAGGAATCCTCATCAGGAGTTAAATGGTAAATGGACTGCAAAACAGACTTCCGACCATTCAAAGTGCTTTAAAGGTGCTGACACACCAAACCGACATCAAAGAACAAGCGGCGACAAAAGCCAACTGTTGCGTTGTCTACGTCGCCTCACGTCACCCTGTGTTAGTTGCATTTGAATACACTTAACCGGACTACATCCGACAGCCAAGAAGCACGTACGTTCTGCACCTGCGTGAGAGGAAATAACGCAAAAAGGGAAACCGGAAGTCCGAGGAATGCATGAGATAAACAAAGTAGCGAAGTCCTGTCAGCCAAGGGGTTTCCTATCTGTGCAGCCAAGCACCGCAGCACCTCCACGGACTATTACATCCAGACGGTCCCGGTGTTTCCTCCACAGGCTCCACTTCACTCAGCTGCCCGATAAACCCGCTGCTTCTTCCCACTTTAACCTGAATAACAAACCAGGGCTCGGTGCTCCGGTTGGATTCAAATGGAGAGCCGGAACTAGCTCAGAGACTAGCGGAGGCTAACTGGCTGTGCTTCCCTCCGGTCATGCTGCGGCTAACGCTCTGCTAGCCTCCCAGCTAGCTCTGGTTTGTTATTCAGGTTAAAGTGTGAAGAAGCAGCGGGTCTGTGGGGCAGCTGAGTGAAGTGGAGCCTGAGGAGGAAGCACCGGTTAGCCCCGGTTTCACTACAGGCAGATTCACTCGCTACAGGGGCGAGGAAATAAAACCTGAACAGCCAATCAGAGTGATCTCTCTCACCGACAAGCTCCGCCGCCGATTCAACATGCTCAATCTGCCAAAAAGCCGCCGACGCCGAAGGACACACCGCAAAAAGTAGGCCGACAGACGTTCACTGACGGCTCAACTTTGGTCGACAGCCAGCTGTCGGCTTGGTGTGTCAGGGCCTTAACACTACATGTCCCATTCACCCATTCACCCATGTACCATACAAGGTACCTCCTGCTTCTCAGTAACCATTCACAAGCACTCACACACCAGTGGAACAGCCATCAGGAGCAAGTTGGGGTTTGGTATCTTGCCCAAGGATACTTGGACATGCTGGAGGAGCCAGAGATCGAACGGATGATCTTCTGATTGTTGAACGACTCACTTTACCTTTGCCTCCGGCACATGGAAGATGTTTCAGCTGGTTGCACTCTGCAACCCCCGATCCTCACCGCTAGATGCCACTACATCCTACACACTGTTCCTTCAATTAAAGATCGCTCAGGATCAGAGTTAACCAACAGCCCAAAATAGGAACTAAAATTATACCAATAACAGCACAACCCAAAGAGTTTACTTTTGTCAAAATTAATCTTTAGATTTTCCAGACTACCTTCAGCTCATTCAGAATTCAGCTGGGTCTGTTGAGAGAGCGAGTGAGACAGAGCAGGCTGGAGCACTTCTTTTCTCTTCTCATCTTATTCCCAAGACACATCATCCTCTTCACTTCCTGGAGCAAGATGAAGGCCAGCGGGGCTGTGAAATTAGCCTATCAGATGCCTCCACCAGCTAAAGGAGAACTCTGAATATGCTAATAGACAGGAGATTAAGATATGTAGCTGGGGGCACAACCACATGCACACACGCTCCCTCACACACACACACACACACACACACACACACACACACACACACACACACACACACTAAAACCCTTTATTCTATGATTATAGAGGAAAAAATTATAATGGCAGATCTCAAGTGCAAAAAGAGCTTTGGAGAATGTTACAGTGTCTTTGATGAGGGTGCAGGTAATGAAGAGGATTATTTCTTATGTGAGGTTGAACAAAAAAAAAGAGATAAAAAGAAAAGAGATAAAAAAAGATGCAGATGTGAGTGTGCATGTGTAATGATATACATAGAACTTGGAGAGAGACTCACTAGATTACACAGGACTATCTGCTGCAGGCAGAGGACACAGGTGAGGAAATCCCTCCCTTTCTTCCTCCTCCTGCCTCCTCCCTCCATCTTCCCCTCAGTCCTACTCCCTTGTTACCATGGCGTTACACAAACAGGTGGAGCCCCCCCTGACCCCACACCACCAGCCCCCTCCGGATCTCCCCTGCTTCGATCTCCTTTAACAATCTCCCCGTGAAAAATATCATTCCTCCCTTCTCTTTGTCTCTTCTCCTCTGTGTTTCCCTCTCTGTTTGATGGCTCATCTTTCTTCATTGCTCTGCCTGCCTCTCTCCCAGGGCTTGCCATCTGTACAGTAACAGGTGCGCTGTGTATGTGACTGATGTGTTTGTTACCTGTAGCGCTGCCTGCAGCCACAGCCTGCATGGAGAATAGCTGCCTCTGCCTATCTGCCTCCTGACCTACTAGCTACCACTCTGCTCCCTTTCTCGTCTCCTCTCCCTCCGTGTCTCCTTCAGATGGCGACGGGATGAGGAGAGGAGCTGGAGATGAGCGGTGTAATGAGTTGGGGAGGCAGCAGCAAGCTGTCGCGTATTTGTATGTGTGTTTGGAGCTTTTACCAGCCGTGCTGTGTTCACCGTGGTGGAGTTTGGGTAATTAGTCCCACCAGCGTATGAGCGTGCGTGTACGTGTGGGCATATATAGGTGTGTATGTGTGTGTGTGGCCTGCCGGCTCATCTCATTAGTCTCACAGGTGAGTGATTAAACGCTCTGTAACACCTGGAAGTGTTCCTCCTATCCTCCATCCCTCCCATCTCTGCTGTTGTCTTAATTTACAGCTATACCCCTGAGAACTCCCCTGGCCCAGTCATAACACACTCCACGGGATGGCTACACACACCTTACGACACAAACACATCATCACTCACAGCCACACCTCACAATAGAGCCTTTATCAGGCATGGAGTCTATAACATAACTGGGTCCATACATCAGTTAAAGTAATGGGCTTAGGGCTTCATAACATAAGTCTCCGTTATGCAAATGATTGGTAATGGCTCAGCCGTGGCTCAGCAGGTACAATGCAGGGTTGGCGGTTCAGCCCCTGGCCTCACTTGTCTACACACTGAAGTGTCCTTGAGCAAGACGTTGAACCCCAACTGCCACTAATCATTAGACCAGTGCTCTGCATTGTAGCTCGCTACCATCTATAACTGGGTTTCCATCCAAATGCATCACAAATTTTAAGCGAATTTTGTGTAAATGCGCAAAAGAAAATGTGAATTTATGCATGTTGGGAGTCAACAGGTCGAGCAGAAGGTGGCGCTTCTCGTGAAAAATAAAAATAATAATGCAAAAGAACACCTGACGTCATTGAGAGCGTCTCATGTCCACAACTGATGTAAACAACTACCGGTTCATCCAAGATTATGACGAGATGGAGAGATTCCTTGGGAACTTCTTGGCTACTGCGAGAGCTCTCATCACACTCATATCAGTGTTGTCAGCGTAGCCTACATAATGTCATGATGTCTGTGTTGGTACACCAGGCAGCGCACATGATGCAGCCGTATTCAACACGTCCAGTCTATTCAGGTAAGCTGTGAAATACACTCACCTGACACTGGAGTAATTACCTCTCTCTAAGTTCACACAGGTGTGTGTGTGACGTAGAAGTAGGATCCGGTAGCCTACGTCATCGTTTATTCGCTAAATCTGTTTCCATTGATACACTGACTTTTCCACCCCCTCCAAAGCTGCGTTTGAAATCGCTCCCTATCACGGATATAGTGCACTATATAGTGTGTTCGCCATTTTGTAGTGTTGTTCGAATTCTCCGCGGTTAATTTCATTCACTATATAGTGGACTATAAAATACCCACAATGCACAGCAAATGTGAGTGAACAAACAATGTACCCTACATTTTACTCCCGTATACCACAATGCAATGTGGTCGTCTTTTGCCAGAGGAGAAGAAGAACAATTTCCAATGTCCTGTATTTGCATTAGTTAGCTAATGCTACCATTAAAAACTCCGGCGCAAACGTACTATCTCAACTGTAACATTGTCGATGTGTGGAAAATGCCTTGGAATAAAGAATTATTTTAATACACAAAAAGAAAAGAAACGAATAGGATGCTAGCCGGTAACGTTAGCTCACGAGCTAACAATAGCCACTTAGCTCGCACGAGCCAGGTAGCTTGTAGCTCATGCACTATCGTGGGCTATTACAGCTCACAATGCAGACACACAACCATAGCTGACAAAACCAAACATCCACACCATTGGCATTTCAACAATTTATTGATATAAAGTACAACCACCATACAGTTCGATCATCCTCAAAGCGCCCAGTTTGTTTACATGATGCTCGGTGCGTCCACTTGTGTCACAACAGTATGCGGCGCAGCTACTGATGCAACAACGTTCAGAAAATTTCAATTAGTGTCCGAAATCTCGTTCAGTCGTTCCCCATGTAGTGCACTATATAGTAAACACAAAATCAGGACGTTTCGAACACAGCTCAAGTGTAAAAACTTTTTTGCCATATTTTGGCCTTATTTCGAATTTCTGGTGTTTTCATTCAAGTTTTTTTTCGCAATTGTTGAAAATGCGAATAAAAATAGGTGGATGGAAACCCAACTTATGTGTGAATGCTTGTGTAACTGCGTGAATGAGAGGCAAGTTGTAAAGAACTTTGGGTAAAAGTGCGATATAGATGCAGGCCATTCCATGAGAAGACTGTTTTGGCAGTGGCAGCTTCATAATAAAATAAGGACATGAAGGAAACATGTTCTCAGTTGTTTTACAGGCTGCTCCACTGACGGGATGCCAACCCCCAGTTTTCATTATAGGTTTCTTTAGTAGGGTTGGGTGAAGTCTACCAAACTGGCATATGAGCATGTCCACAGTGAAACATCCTGTTGGACGATGACATTGTTGTTTGGGGGGACAATTAGAAGTGACTGCAGCAGTGCTCTTCAAGGTGTGTGTTAGGGCTGGGCGATATAACGACTATGTACAATATATCGATATATTTTGAAGCACGATATACATTTAGACAACACCGTTTATACTGATAAAGGGTCAAGTTGCATTACATGACGCATACCAATGAACATCTCTCCTCTCTCACACTCTCCACCCAGCTCTGCCCCATTCACTCACTCGCTTTTAAATCACGCTGTTGGGCTAAGTGGTCGATGACTGACGGCCATGGGCGATGGATGACGGCATCATCGATCAGCTCAACCGTATCATCTAATAAATGTTCTCATCAATTTCATTATTTATTAGATAGAAATAGTCTGTGACTCTGATTTAACTCCTGTTTGCTCGCATGTTGTATGTGAAGCATTTTGCTAATCATACTGTGAGTAGCACATTTAAGTAGACTGTCTGAGGATTATTGTGGATTTCAAATTATTACTTTTCCCCCCATTGCCCTGCATTGCAAAGGAGGAAACTGCAAAAACTTAATGTTACAGAGTGATCTGACACGACAAACATTTCATCAGAACTTAAAATTGGCTCATCTGCAGCATTTCTTGGTTTATACACCTTGTGCTGCTGTAGCATTTATATTAATGTGACACCATTCAGGACCAACTAAAGCCATGCTGAAGGTGTTGCAGAGATGTGACTGGGTAAGATTACTGTTGTGATTCCTGTGGAAAAGTGAGTCTTAAGGCCCATTTATACTCAACGTTAAATACGGATCCAGATACGGTCCGTGCTCCGCGTTCATTTCGTCCGTATTTCTGCACGTTTTCATAAAGCTTACGGATACGGGCCAAACGAAGCAGTACCACCGGGAACCGCGGGGGCAGTGTTGCTGTCACTACCCAATACGTAACTCTAGTGAGACACGAAGAAGAAATAACAATGGCGGAACTTTTTCGCCTTAAACGCTGAAAATAAAATCAAAGAGGGAGACAGGTTTTTCCTATTTTATCTTATTTTGTTATATTTCTTCTCTCCCCTCTCTGGGAACGTCCGACCTCCCGCCGCCCGCTCCCGTCTCAAACACAGAGGCCTCCCTCTCCGCAGAGCCTCGCGCCCTCCGACTGGGGTCCCTCTGTTTTTGTCTTTTATGCAAGAGGTACATTATCAATATCTCCTCCACAGTCGCCATGTTTGTTTTTGAGTTTGTTGTTGTCATAAACTTTTGACTCTGGGCTGCCTCCTGGTGGATATATTGGTTAACATCCATGCCAACGTAAAGGATGCATAGAAGTATGTGGGCAGTGACGGTAACATCGTTTGAAATGGACGTATACATTTTTATACGTGAAGGGAGCATAAATGGGCTTTTACTCAAACACAAGACCAACATGTAAAACTGCCACCACCTATATGATGAAGTGTGAAGCTTCTAACACCCTCACAGGAAGGAACGGTTGAAAGAGATGAGAAGGAAGAAGAAGGATCAGACTAGTGATGGAGATGGGGCTACAGGATTGTATTGCCAGTCTTACTGCCAACATACAGCCAGAGTACCCAAGCATAAAACAAATCATTCACCTAAAGTTCACAGAAGGAGGCAGTATGTTGTACAGAAACCATAGAGGAAGCCACTGCACCATCCAGTCAGTCATTTAATAAACCCTACAGGCTGCCACAGCAACGGGCAGACAGTCATATGGCGAGTATAGGGCTGCTGTGATATTATTATTGCGTTCGTGTCCCTGAGGGCTGAGATCTGATGGATGTCAGTGGTGTAGGTAATAAATTGCGGAGGTCAATCCACTCTGGTGAAGAGGTCCACTCTCGGGTAAGGCCACCTGATAGACAATATAGGCTTCAAATATTCCCCTCAGTGCACATTTCCATTCATTCCCCGGGCCTCCGTTTATCAGACTCAGGATCATTAAGTTGTTCTCTCAAGAGAGCTCTGGTCCAAGGCAGCGTGAGGGGATCACAGTGAGAACTCATTTGAGGGGCGATTTACAGCAAAGGCCAAGGTAAGAGTGTGTTTTCTCCAGGCGAGTGGAGAGTCTCCAGAGAGGGGGGTGGCGGCGGTGGTGGTGGTGGTGGTGGGGGGGGGGATTGGGAAAGGTGAGACAGTGGACTCATCGTCAGCTCTAAAACCCATTAGACATCCACACAAACGCATGAGGGCACATGCACACGACAGGTGGCAGGGTGCAGGCGGGGGGCGGGTGAGGTGAGTTGGGCAGATCACAGCAGCAGGTAGTATGACTAATAACAGCAGAACTCAGTGAGGCACACCAGGCAATCACAACCATTTCTCACCTCACTTCCCTCCGTCTTTCACTTCCTGCTGCTCCGTCTTTATTCCTCCCTCTGTCATTCACTCCTTTCCCTATTTATTTCCCTTCTGGATGGCTCCATTTTAAACACATGCCTCAAATAGAGCCTTTTTCTCCTCACCTTACTTTTTATGTCACTTTTAATTTTTCTTTCTTTTGCCCAGAAGGACGCAGGCTTTCCGTAATGGCTGCCGTGGCACTTTGCTGCTTTATGACGTGAAAAAGTTGCTTAAAGCACACACTCCTTACAGATAGGCTCCATGCTGAAGAGAACAGTCTTTCCATGCCTGCTCTGCCTACTTACATTCGTAGCGTCACATGGGAAAATATGGGAAGGAAAGATAAATGAAGCTCACTTTAGAAGTATCTCTTTTACAGTACAGCTGCTATTACAAGCTGCCTCGTAAGACTGAAGCAATGTGAGGCTGCACAGCGCCGAAATAAGCATGTGTGCCATTTGAAATCACACACACGCCAAATATGGAAGTCCACTCATCCACATCATATTATCAACTTCAAAATAAGCCCCCGCCAAATATTTCTGTCAGCTGCAGGCATGGCTATTATGGATGTGTGTGATTGAAACCATCAAATCAGTTCACAGTCATTTAATCTTGCAGCTCTTAGATCTTGCCTATCCCATTAATCCAGCTTTATGTGCACACGCACGCACGCACGCACACACACACACACACACACACACACACACACACACATAGAGAGCATGGCCCCATGGTTGAATGGGTGGTCCTTTAACACCCTCATTCCCAAAATTACTTATCATCCTCATCAGCCCCCAGACTGCTATGGATAGAGAGGAGTCGTTATCTGAAAGCATATCAAGCTAATTGAAGGCTGCCTATCTTAATGCTCAGATATAGAATGTAGGGGAAGTGTGTGTGCACGCGTGTGTGTGTGTGTGTAAGTGTGAAGGAGACGCGACGGAGAGCAAAAAAGAGGGCGAGACAGGTCATGGCCTAAGGGTAAGGGGGCCATCAAAAGCACTTTTATAATGAAAAAAATAATTTACCCTTCAGTTGAATGTCCCCTTCATCATTTGACTCCCTCTCGCTCTCTTCCTATATGTCTGTGTGTGTGTGTATGTGTGTGTGTGCGACTCCAGCAGCCCAGTCGAGTGTGTCAGTCTAGTGGATGCTCAGTGGAACTCGATCAAGGAGCACAAATGACCTGAGAGCAGGTGATTGAATCCTCCATTCGTCCTTAAAGAAGACCCCTGACTGAGAGACTGACCACACACACACACACACACACACACACACATATGGACACAGAAGACTGCTGGGTCTTTAAATCTGCTGAATGCACTTTCAATCCATTTTCATTGGTAATGCCTATCTGCTAGATTTGGCATTAACCGAGTCCAGTGCCTGGTTTGTATGGTAAAGATATTTAAGGCAACATTGTTCATGTTGACACTAAATAATATAATGACTATACAACTAATCCCACTAAGAATTAACACCAAATTCTGCAGTTTCACACAAATTACAGCCACATTTGACTCACTGAGTCGAACTCACCAAATCCACTTCATATAAATTAACAACCAATAACCATATCATTGCAATCTGCAGCCACATGATGCTATCGTTAAATAAGTAAATATAGAAAAATGCGCTAAATTGGCTGCAGCCCCTCTGTCTGCAGTCACACTATAGCCCCTTTTACACTGCCAGAGTTTCGGCAAATGTTGGGCCGTTTTGCCGGCAAGCTGCGAGCGTTTAGACACACACAGCCAGATTGGCGAGTTGATCCGAGGTGCCCAATTTTCCGCCTCATAGGGTAGACATATTGGCAGAACCTTTTTGGTTTAAAAAGAACGAGGAGACAAGGAATTGCGCGCCCTCCTTGTCCTCGCAAACGAAGAGGCCATTAACCGTCAGATGATGGGGACGGTGAAGGACGGGCCAACTTATGAGAGAATCGCGGCTTCCCTCCCATGTCACTGTTTACGTCACACGCTGAGCTACACATTTTGTTACTTGCTCACGCCCCCCATTGCCCCGAAAAAGGCACATTCTGTATAAACAAAAGTATGTAGGCAGCATTTTGCTGCACTCCCTGATTTTGTTTTAATACTGCCAGTGCTGAAAAAAGACTGATTGGGCTTTCCTGCAGATTTGTACAATTCTGATTTAAAAAGGGCTTATGTTTCGCCCACAGCAGTATCTGATTGGTTACACATCACGAATAAGAGACTGGAGCTGCTCCAGTGAGTAGCAGACCAGAACTGCGTGTTGAATTAAGACAGCAGATATTACTGAAGTTGTAATAAACATATGAATCTCTAATACTGAAGTTGCAAAAACAGACTAGTATTAGTCATTACTCAATGTAACTTCAGTTGTATGAGTACACGAACAGCAAGGAGAGGAAAAGGTAGTGATGTGACCAGATTGTCAAAGTTTATAAAAATGCAGCCCAGTGACCATACAGACATTTCAAACGCCAGACTGCCAAACCTCATGATACGTTGCCTTTTCACTGTCTAGATCAGTGTGAACTGGTGGCGAGCTGAAGGAACAAAGCAGCAAGAGAGACACCCACTTAATCTCAGCATGTAGTGGGCCACACCAGGCACAAAGTACCAGTAAATATTAGACTTGCACTGAACAGGTGGAGAGAATGTGGATTCTAATGGGATATTCATGTTGCGCTGGTTCTGCTGGATTAAGTGGGCAATTGTTTGCTAACAGCTACGGGCTTAGCCGTAAGAACTTGATAAGCTGATACATTATCCAAGCTCCTTACTGTGACGTTTGTTTTGGGGTCTTTTACCCACCACAAGTTGAAAATTGCTTAATGCAGCTTTAAGCTACTTTAGACTTTCATAAAATAAACGGTACAGCTGTATTTTATTTTCTCTAAATGCTTGTCTAATAAGTACATCCTTACTAGTGCTAAAGCTCCACTTTTACAGCTCAATCTGAAGCACAAAGCCATGCTAACTAGCTCTGGGCTGATGCGAGCTGAAAATTCCCAGCAGTTAAGTGAGGACCGATTCATTTTATCTTTACTCCTAATGTGTGTTTATGTGTCTGCGGGTCAAATCCTCTTACACAACTGCCAGTAAACAACATTTAGATGTGGAAAAAATGAAAATACTGCCACTGGAGGGATATATGTTGGGTCATTAGGAGGGCGTTGATTGTGTGTGTGAGAAGCATTAACAACATTACATATAAATGTATTAGTAAAACTGTGTGTACCTGGTTGTTCCATGGATGAACACAAAATATATAAAGAAAAATTCCACTAAAGCTGCAGCAGTGAGTCATCAACTCAGCCATTCCTGAACCAATTACGAACATACTGCAACAGCTGGCCAAAGTACTAAATGTAAAAGTGACTATTCTTAAAAATTAAACAAAAGATGTGCTCCAAATGAAAAATGTTTCCTGTGGTAGTGATTATATAAGTGGATTATTGCTTATGGATCTTACTGGACATACTCTCATCTATGGAGATCTGTTTATTTATTCATGTGTGTCATTCTGTCTATTTGAAGTCTCATGAAAACTGTAGATGTGTTGAAGCCTTTAAAACCATGAAAAGACAACACGCTAAGATGATATCTTGCCTCATGACACAATATTGATATAATATTGACTCACTGCAAAACCCTACTTTCAAATATCTTGGTGGAATCTTTGCACACTGAACTGCCAACTCCATCAAATACACTGCACTCAACTTCACCTCACCAGCATGGGTCGTAGCTGCAGTGGGCCAATCACATGTTGCATTAAGTCAAAGAATTCTTGTGGTCATTGGCAGCAAGCAAAAATATGGATGCACGATAATGGAGTTTTTGCCGATATCTGATATCCAATTTATGCGATATGTAACAACTCATTTGGCCGATAACAATATCAATATATCCACTTTTTCCCCACCTAATTTTAGTGATATCAAGTCTCTTCTGTCGTGGAATTAACATCATATTGTGCATGCATGCTCTAATTGTGATGGCCCACCAGCAGATGAGACATTTTCTGCACAGAAAAAGCATGCTGGCCGACTGTAGTTTTCATTTAAAGCCAATATCAGCCAATACTAATGATGAGCCAATGTCATTGAGCATCCCTAAGCAAAACCACATGAATAGTCGTTTTTTTCATGATCTAGGTAGAAAATGAATCAAATGCAGGAATTGTTTGACTGGAGAAGCTTTAGCACTACTTGGTACTGGGTTATTGATCAATACCTTAAAGGTATCAAGCACCCAGCCCAACTGAGGGGAAAGGAATTACTGGTCATTGATTAGCTGCACTTGCCTGTAGTGCTGTGACGGTTTGTGTGATCTCTCATAAAAGTCCTCATAATTCTGGGGAAGTTCCCACAACATTGACAAACTTTGCTTTCCTTTGGCAATATGAGCACAACCAGCCTGATAACGGTCCAATTAAACCACAAGTTGGCGCTGAAAAGCTCTTTTCCAGTTCAAACTGTGTATATCCTCTCTGCAGAGCTCCAAATCCTTGTGCATTGGTATGAAGGCAGCCTTTATGATGTGGCAAAAATCTAATGGCTTAAGTGTGTCAAAGTGGCCAGAATGTATGTCTTACGTGCCAGTTCACAATGTGACAATATGTCTGTCTCAAGAGGTGAAATGCAATAGTTTGCAATGGGACACAGAGGAAATGAGTAACATTTGGTGAATATTTAAAAATCACTGTTGGTATAACATACTCTCTACTGAGTGCAAACTAGTTTAAAATGCATTAGGCTTGTCCATTCAGAACCTGGCCACTCTCTCTCAGTGGTGACTGTGGCAGTCAAGGCAACTGACCTCTGCACAGCAGGTCCAAAATGTGGCCTATAGACTGCATTCAATCTGCTTCCCTCACCTCTCCAAATGCATGGCGCAGTGAGGAGGGCTCAAAGAGTGTGTGAGAGCGTGTTTGTGTGTGTGTGGTGTGTGTGCAAGGGGCACAGTGGGAGGTAGTGTGATGGGCAAAGACAGTAGCAGTGCGTGTCCAAGTTTTTACATGTGCACAAGTGTGTGTTCTTGTGTGTGAGTGTTGACGACTCAGCGTGGAGGACAAATGGCCGAGGCCGAGCAGTGAAATGGCCAATCACAGCTCAGCAGCACCATTGACATTGAGGAGCTTCAGTTATTCCTCACCTCAGCCTTGACCTCCTCTGAGCTCCTTCTCTTTTACGCCTCAGTTCATTTTCCTCATAAATAAACATTTTGTCCGTGAGTTTGTCCATAAAAACTGTTTGCAGAGGTGTAAAGAAAAACAGCAGAATTTATCACTTTTGTTTTGGATTGGTATTTTTAATGCAGTTGCAAAATATGCTCTACCTGCACAGTAAAAACTGAAGTCTCAGAGTTTTTCAAATTTTGCTTTAATGCTGCATTAAAAAAAAAAAAGAAGAAGAATCCCATTTTGATCATTTTTATGTTTCTACCTTAATTGAAACTTAACTTGGTTTATGGGTTGAGCAGATTTCATGACCCATGAAACCACATAAAACTCGATTCTGTGATCACAAAAGTGCCTGAGTGCGACACTGAAGTGCTGAGAGCCGTGAGCAGAAACACACAAGTTTGTAGCTGTGTGAAAATGCGTGCGGTGGTGTATGTATGTCATGCATGAGCGTATCTAAGTGTGACAGCGCACATCAGAGAGTGTGAGCTCAGCAGGCTGAATGCAGCAGCATCTGGGCGTCTACCCGCTCCTCTGAGCCCGGCGAGTGCTGTACGAGCCGGGCACCAGATGCTCCAGGGAGGCAGCTCGGGATGTGGTTCCGGCCCGGGGACTGCTCTTCTGTCCTGGATACATATGCCAGACTCACACCCCCTCCTCCTCCCCTGTTTCATCTGCTTTAACAGATGTCTGGCACACAAGGCAACCCTCACATCCCCTATGAAGAATTGAATTAGGTTACCAGCACCTTGTCTTTCAAAGCGGGACAGGGTCAGACAGGCTATGTCACTCCCACATGCAAAGCTCCTGTCACGCAGTAAGTTCCCATACCATGAAACCTAACTGTGAATTAGGTGCAGTGAAGACAAGAGCTAATGATGGATATTGAATTGTGGCTAATCTTTACAAACAGAGAGAGTAAGGGAGAGACAAAGGGGAGAATCATGGGATGGTTAAAAATTCATTAGTGAGCAGCCACAGAAAAGCACAGATGGAGAGAAAGCAAGAGAGACAAAGAGAGAAAGAAAGAGGGGGAGAAATATAAAGAGGAAATCCTCTAAGGAAAACATCTTTCCATTCCCGTCTCTGCCTATTTCTTTCTCTAACTTTGTTGCAGTCTCACAGTGAGTGTGGAAGTCAGTGGAGCCGTTCCACAGGGAAGTGTAGCTAACAAACCCCCCAGCAAACCTGAGAGCCCACTCCCTGTCTCCCTCCCGTGCTGTATGCATTCATTATCTATTGTATTCCTTGAATAAAGAATATGGTACAAAACCAGGCATCTCCGCTCCTTTGTACATGCTGGATGAAAGGCAGGGAACACAAATTAAAATGTAATTTATGATGCTTTGTTTGCCCGCATTCTCTCCAGCACCTAAAATGTCACAAGGAGCATGTAATACTGCTGGGGTCTGCTGAGGCACGACACAGGGCACCATACATCACTGCTGTGTGTGTGTGCGTGTGTGTGTGTGAGAGAGAGAGAGAGAGAGAGGTTTGAAGGGAGGGGTGGTCAGGGATCTTGACTTCTGGGGAAATGAGTATGTAAGGCGTTCAATTAATTGAAGTGTTAATGTGCTGTGACTCCTCCAGTGTGGCACATGCCTCTGTATGTGTGTCTTTACCTCCCACTCTAAAGTGCTTTTGTTTGCTGTGAAAACTCATTAACAAAGTGAACACCTTTGCGATTTCACCCCAAAGTGGCGCTCACTGGAGAAAGAAATGAGCAGAGGACCAAACGTGTACAGCAGTGCAGTGTGTAAGAGAAAATGGAAGAAAATGTGATAATGATGATGTGAAATACTAATGGTGGTGTGAATGTGAGCAGGAAAAAAGGACGAACTCAAGAGTCTCAGTTCCATAATCAACATCTCATCTGAAACAAGAGGATCCCCGAAGCTACACTACAGGCAGAGATGGAGGGAGAGAAAGAGAGAAAGACAGAGAGATGTAGAGAGAGAGAGCAGCGCTAAGAAAAACAGAGAGAGCAGGAACAGGCGAGAGATGGAGAACCAAAGACAGAGATTGAGAAAACACAGAAAGGACACTGCGAGGGTAAAGATGTGGAGGGGCGATTATGCTCAGAGAGGCAAAGGGCTAAAAAAGAAGCTGGATGTGCATGAAAAAATAAAGCAGTTATCATGGTTGTTCATTTCCAGTCTTTCAGACGAGCAGAAACCTCAGAGGCTGAAAAATGAAGCCAATGAGGCAGTGCCAACGGCCATTATAGGAACTGCAGTTCCTATAATGGCCACTTGAGGGTGGCTCCAGAAGCGAGTCAACCCTAGACCCTCATGTTAAAATGCCCAACTTTACAGCAGAAATTAACATGTTTACAGCCTGGTACAAAAACAGTTTTGGTCTCTGTAACTAATATGAACATTTGTGACATCTGTACAGGTGAATTTTTATACAAGTCACCCCTTCACATTTTATTAAGGCAAAAGGTTACCCATATTTAAAGGTGGAGCTGCTGTGTGTGACAGCAGTCACTGAGTCAGATCCACTCGTCCACAGCTTCAGCCTCTCCTCCAAATGTGGTCACTTCTGGCTCCAAAAAGATAGCGATGGCCAAAATGCCAAATTCAAGGCTCCAAAACAGAGATCCACAAACCAAGGGGTGACGTTACAGTAGCTACTAGGGCTGTCAAAAAAAATTCGAAGTTCGAAATATATTGGAATATATATATTTTTTATAAGTTCGAACCTAAATTTAATAATTTGATAATTTGAATATCATTAATAATTAATTAATACTATCAATAATGTTGTATATCATTGCGAATCCCATTTGGGCGGAGATGGCTCGCGCACAAGCCAGGCCAGAGAGGGACACAGCAACGGAGGGAGAGGCGCCGACGGAGGAGCCCGCTGCGCCAACACCACCCACTGTGCTGTCCACGATGTGTGACCTGTTCAGGTTGCACCTGCTGCCTCCCTGCCTACCCTTTTTGAAGAAAAGATGAAACGTTACCAGAATGAGACACCGCTACGAGCCGACCAGGATCCACTCTTGTGGTGGAAAACTAAGCAAGCACTGAAGTATCCAAACATTGCTCAGATAGCGAGGCAGAAGTTGGTCATACCTGGCACTTGAGGGGGGTCAGAACGGGTGTTTTCATCCGAGTGTAACGTTCATATTGCGTCAGCAATAAGCATCTTATTTTTTGTGTTCTTTGTAACAAAAAAAAAAAAAATAATAATAATAATAATAATAATAATAATAATAAATCTGATCTGAATATCATTCAAACTCTACTAAATTAATTCGAAAATATTCGAACTCAATTTCATGGTGCTTTTGGCAGCCCTAGTAGCTGCGTCCATTATTTTTGCAGTCTATAGTCTTGTAGCGAAAAACTTCAAGCAGCAATCTATTATAGTCTATTGTAAATATAAAAATATATCCATGCAGTTTATGAAGATCACTGTAAAGTCTTTTGGACCATCTTGGACTTAAACCCAACCTGCCCACACACTCAGGGATGGCAACTGCCCTGTGAGGCAAACTGTGATTTGTGATATTGGGCTTTATAAATAAAACTGAATTGAACTGAATTGAGAACCTGTTCCAGTAGAGAATCATATGCAGCCAAATTTATCAATTCCTTTTTTTAATGCCGTCATGTTTTTCTGACAGGTGTGCATTGCAAAACAGTGACATCAAACTAATGCATCCACTCTGCTAGAAACCTGCAACAAAGAGGAGTCATGCTGGAGATGAAGAACGGTCCAAAGCTTGGCTTCATTTCAAGAAGACAGACGATTGGTAAAATGATCATTTTAAGTAAGGGCAGGAAGCGCAGCAATATGCCAAAACATCTTTCTACAATACCAGCTTATATTCCAGGAATTAAATGTATTTGACACTCTAATATGAGAGCCTCTGCTTCCCAACTGAGCAGCATGCCCAAACCTGAATAAGGACGAATTCTGTACAAATATTCTTGCATTTCATCTACACTGTGTTCAGACTCTGAGAAAACAAAACAGTTTAAAATATAACTGTTGCATTGATGCTGAAACCTGTGTAGGCCTACTGTTTTTCCTCACATTGAAAATTGATCAGGAATCAATAAAGAACTGAACCGATAAGCAGAATCAATAATGGCACTGGTGTCAGTACAATGTTATCAATGCCCATTTCACCACTATCATCCAATTCCTGCATAGTGTTGTACACACTTTACATAACCTAGACCTATACTGTAGGTGAAGTGGCCTGCAAACGAGCAAACTGTGCAGCATTTCCTTCTGTTTATCTGCTAATTCTATTTCACAGTCACAGTGCCGTCTAAAGATGAGAAGTTGGCCTGCAAAAGCAGAGCACAGCAAACCCACGCAGCAGTCTTTTCGCGGTCAAATGTAAAGGCAGCAAAAAGTGTGTGTTTTTGTGTGTGCGCGCTGTTGTTGTAATAATGTTGTATATCATTGCGAATCCCATTTGGGCGGAGATGGCTCGCGCACAAGCCAGGCCAGAGAGGGACACAGCAACGGAGGGAGAGGCGCCGACGGAGGAGCCCGCTGCGCCAACACCACCCACTGTGCTGTCCACGATGTGTGACCTGTTCAGGTTGCACCTGCTGCCTCCCTGCCTACCCTTTTTGAAGAAAAGATGAAACGTTACCAGAATGAGACACCGCTACGAGCCGACCAGGATCCACTCTTGTGGTGGAAAACTAAGCACTGAAGTATCCAAACATTGCTCAGATAGTGAGGCAGAAGTTGGTCATACCTGGCACTTCAGGGGGGGTCAGAACGGGTGTTTTCATCCGAGTGTAACGTTCATATTGCGTCAGCAATAAGCATCTTATTTTTTGTGTTCTTTGTAAAAAAAAAAAAAAAAAAAAAAAAAAAAAATAATAATAATAATAATAATAATAATAATAATAAATCTGATCTGAATATCATTCAAACTCTACTAAATTAATTCGAAAATATTCGAACTCAATTTCATGGTGCTTTTGGCAGCCCTAGTAGCTGCGTCCATTATTTTTGCAGTCTATAGTCTTGTAGCGAAAAACTTCAAGCAGCAATCTATTATAGTCTATTGTAAATATAAAAATATATCCATGCAGTTTATGAAGATCACTGTAAAGTCTTTTGGACCATCTTGGACTTAAACCCAACCTGCCCACACACTCAGGGATGGCAACTGCCCTGTGAGGCAAACTGTGATTTGTGATATTGGGCTTTATAAATAAAACTGAATTGAACTGAATTGAGAACCTGTTCCAGTAGAGAATCATATGCAGCCAAATTTATCAATTCCTTTTTTTAATGCTGTCATGTTTTTCTGACAGGTGTGCATTGCAAAACAGTGACATCAAACTAATGCATCCACTCTGCTAGAAACCTGCAACAAAGAGGAGTCATGCTGGAGACGAAGAACGGTCCAAAGCTTGGCTTCATTTCAAGAAGACAGACGATTGGTAAAATGATCATTTTAAGTAAGGGCAGGAAGCGCAGCAATATGCCAAAACATCTTTCTACAATACCAGCTTATATTCCAGGAATTAAATGTATTTGACACTCTAATATGAGAGCCTCTGCTTCCCAACTGAGCAGCATGCCCAAACCTGAATAAGGACGAATTCTGTACAAATATTCTTGCATTTCATCTACACTGTGTTCAGACTCTGAGAAAACAAAACAGTTTAAAATATAACTGTTGCATTGATGCTGAAACCTGTGTAGGCCTACTGTTTTTCCTCACATTGAAAATTGATCAGGAATCAATAAAGAACTGAACCGATAAGCAGAATCAATAATGGCACTGGTGTCAGTACAATGTTATCAATGCCCATTTCACCACTATCATCCAATTCCTGCATAGTGTTGTACACACTTTACATAACCTAGACCTATACTGTAGGTGAAGTGGCCTGCAAACGAGCAAACTGTGCAGCATTTCCTTCTGTTTATCTGCTAATTCTATTTCACAGTCACAGTGCCGTCTAAAGATGAGAAGTTGGCCTGCAAAAGCAGAGCACAGCAAACCCACGCAGCAGTCTTTTCGCGGTCAAATGTAAAGGCAGCAAAAAGTGTGTGTTTTTGTGTGTGCGCGCTGTTGTTGTGTCTGCAGATGCTAATCCCAGTGGTGTGGACAGATTGCGAGTGTTTTTAAGAAGATTACAGATTACAGACTGCAGAGGCAGATTAGCTGGCAGCTCGATCTGCACCTCTGGATGGACTGCTCTGCTCTCTCACAGCCCTTCTGCGGGGTTGTGTGTGTATATGTGTGCGTGTATTGTGCTTTAGTGTGCCTGTTGGTATTCAATAAGTAATAGTGATTGGTGGTAATGATAGTTCTGTGCACACGTGGTGTCTTAAGGTTTGTGTGTGTGTCTGTGTGATGGATGCTGATTTGCATGGTATCACAAACGCACATTCAATTTGCCTTACAGTGAATAAAGGCCAGGAAATAGGGTACATATATACACACATACTCCCAGCGGGCTGTAAAGATATTCCCGATGCCAATTATATCTGAGAGAATGTCACACACACGCACAGACACACAGGATGTGGATCAATGGGAAGGGCAGCCAGCCAAGAGTCAGTCAATTCTCCCTCCTTCCTTTCTCTGTAACAGTGGAACCCCCTACTTAAAAAAAAATACCCATATTTAACATGTTTCAACCTGGTTAAAATGCCTCAGCTAAGAACGAATACATTTCACTGGAATTTCTTTTTTTCTGTTCTTTTATTGCATGACAATTCTGCCTTTGACATACATTTAAGCAGGATAGAGTTCTTTGCAGCATCTGTAGCTCATACCGAGGAGAATATAACCCTGGTCCTGAGTCAGAGATGTGCTGAGATGCCCCCCAGTGCACTGGACTTAACTTACAGAGGTGAGGGCAGGAAATGTAGCATTCAAAAGGTCTGAGCCGGGGGCTGGAGCCCAATGCTGCTGACACTGGGCGAGAGGCAGGGTTCACCCTGGACAGGTCACCAGACTATCACAGGGCTGACACACAGAGACAGACAACCATTCACACTCACATTCACACCTACGGACAATTTAGAGTCACCAATTAACCTGCAGGTCTTTGGACTGTGGGAGGAAGCTGGAGCACCTGGAGGAAACCCACGCTGACACAGGGAGAACATGTCAGAGCACCTGGAGGAAACCCACGCTGACACAGGGAGAACAACAGGAAGACTCCACACAGAGGGGCTCCCCCACCCTTGAAAACAGAAACCTTCTTGCTGTAAGGCAACCCTAACCAAGCAGACAGTCGGCTGATGGTCAACATGGGACAGTCATTAAGCGTCCGTCACCCTAATTTTTGCAGTGTGTCCCGTACCTTTGGCACTTGTCGGACACGGTCAACCTTTTTTTGGCTGATTCAGCTTGTTGAAGAGCCCGTCTGTGAATGAATTCACTCTGACTGGCAGTTCAGTTCAGCACACAAGAAGAGAAACGGAAGTTAGAAAAGCAAAAAAAAGGCTAAAGTCAAGGGGCATCCGAAAAACCTGTCATTTTGTTGCCTATTACGTAAAACTATTTTTCTTTACACATTGAGCTCTTTAGCAGAAAGGTTTCTTAATTGTGTTATTGTTTGCCAACACAAGGTGAATATCGGTTGTTCAACCAACATCAGGTTATGTCATTCATGTGCTAACTGGCTAACTAGCATCTTGAATCCTACCTATCTGTCTTCCAGTGTCCCTTTTTGAATGATAAATACAGACTACTTCTGTCTGCTCACATGAAGGGTTATGTCCTCTCACCATGCACAGAATGTATGTGCTAGCTGGCAATTGCCGTAGTCTTTGCTGTGTTTTCATGAGCAACTTTTTGGCCAGGATACAGGCAACGTGAGGCAATGCAACAGTTGGCCTTTGATGCCACTGATTCTTTGATGTCTGTTTGGTGTGTCTGGGCCTTAAAAGTGCACAGTGCTGATCAGAAAGTCAAACATGAGTTGGATTTATCACCTCATGGGAGGTTTCACTGATACAAAAAAAATATAGCTGCCCTACAAAGTGCCGTTGACATCCACCTAATGCAACTGTCCATTTAAAGGCAAAGCTGTACAAAATGGACCCAAGAGCAACTGAACCTTTGTCAGAAATGTTCCAAAGGAAAATTAATCTGAATGTGGAGTTGTGTTGCTGCTGTCAAGTTAGATAAAGTGAGAAAAAATGTACAGTCCAATCAACTTCAGAAGGGGAACTTGTTGAATGTTTATATTCATGCACAAGTTTTATTCCACTGCAGCTGCCTATTCATTGTTTTCATCACTGTTGATAAAGCAGTGCCGCTGAGACACCGCCTGCGTGGAGTCGAGAAGGTAACTTGAATAGTCCGTCAGTTTATTGTGGCATTGAATTGTATCCATAGCAACAAGTGTCACTGAGGTGCCACAGCAAAGTAGGCAGCAATGTGAATAAGATTACAACACCACTCTTTGGGGTAAACAGGTTATGGGAGGAATTCCACTAATACATGTTGTTTCAACATTTTGGTTGTCACAGTGCTGCAAGGCAGTGATTTGTCAAATTCTTCCTCGTCTAATGAAGGAAGGCCATCTTCACAGCACTGTGTCAGCACTACAGAAAGGTCTAGAGGCACCCATTATCATTCTGGTATAGGAGACAACACTACTCTGGGTGTATAGGGCGGCAGTAGCTCAGTCTATAGGGACCTGGATCAGGAGGTGGAGGGTCACAGGCTCAAGTCCCCATCAATGCCAACACCCAAAAAATATGTTGGTACCTATTTATTTTTTGGAACCGTAAGTTCCGGATACAACTTTGCCCTCAGCGGGCCGTGTCGATTCTTGTCAGAACTGACGGGGGCAGTATACGCACATCAGTCTGTGCCGAGGACGAGCGCCAAAGAAGAACACTTGTTCTCCATCGTATTTACTAGAAACAATGGCTTCCACAAGTGCTGCTGGAGCCACAACACCTCAACTTGTCAGAAAGTCAGGTAGTAGGAGTCGTGTGTGGATATTTTACATCTGAGGTAGTTGAAAGCGGAGTAATTATAAACTCGCAAAAACCGGTGTGCAAATGGTGCCTCCAAAGTTTCCAGAACAAAAGAGGAAACACTTCAAACCTGGCTAAACACTTAAAAAGAAAAAAATAAACAGCTGTTCACTACTTATGTTGATGTGAAATGATTGCTATCATTGTTGTGAGGCATTGTTCAGTTTAAACCCTTTGTAAAACATAAACTGATACATGGAGAGAATGAATGCCATCGAACTTTCTTTTATCCTGTGTAAAATATTGATCAAGTAACACCAGAAAAAAGTTCTTCTTCACAGCTCTAAAACAGTGAATGCCAGTAGCTGTACAGCGCAACTTGCTGTGGTATTAGAGCAGCGAAGAAATTTTTTTTACACAAAAACTGCTGTTTTATTCAGGTGTGAAACTACTTCAAAGTTTATTAATAATAAATAAACCATGTGGTATCAGATCGTGTATGAACTTGCATACTTGTCAATACCCAATCCAGCATTTTAGGCAGTGCTGAAGGCATTACCGATACAAGTGTCGGTATCGGAACAACTCTCAGCGCTAAGCCTGGGATACAGTAACAATGCCTTTGTTGAAATGTTAGCACGTAGAAGTGGCAGGCCTATAACCACAGCTGACATCATGTTAGTCAGACTACATTCTCCCTGGCTGATAAAAACACACTGTGTTGTTTCTCAGTACTGGTGGGACCAATGAAAGTTCATTTCGACTTGGCTAGAAAGGTGGAACTGGACCCAGTTGGGCTCAGGTCAACTGGTTTTCAGTGGCTCTGGTATCCCAAAGGCAACTACACTTCAGTGTGCTCAATGACCACCCTTACTTTAAAGTACAGTAGTTCAAACTGTACAGAACACAGTTTAACATCTTAAGCTTGATGTAGTTCTTTGTAGATGGTGCTTTCTTTTACAGCTTTAAGCAGACATTAACATGGTGTCAGGTGAGTTTGTGTGCTGCATAAAACTCTTCTTAATAAAAAGAAGGCTTTCAAGATATCAGAGGTACATCATGTCTCCCACTCAGAAACAAATTCACAGTTACAAGCTTCCTTCTGCAAAAGCTGTAAAAAGCTTTAGGAACCTGAACAGTAAGCTCCGGGTTCCAAACAGTTCCCCATGTCAAAACTACACAGCTTAAAGGAGATCTTTTCTGTTTAAGACTGAGCCCAACATCCATTCAGACTGCCTTGTCGACCATTATACAGCACACAGACACAACACCTACTATGCTGCATTGGCAAAATAAATTGCAAGAAGCAGGCTGGGTAGTGGAAAGTAACAGAGAATGGGTACGAAAAAAAAAGGGGAGCCTGAGACTGTAGACGGAGCAGATGGAGATGAGAATTGAAAGAGGGAGAAAGAGAGCCTTCAACAGGGTTTTCTTTGAGAGTTTCCACACAATACTCTGTGGGTTACTATGACGCCCTGGAGTCGCCTGCTGGGCCCATACAGGCAGAAGTAAGAGGTCTGTTTGGCAGGAGTGGAAAAAGTATTCAAATCCTTAACCTTGGTTACAGCAGAGGGACTACAATGTACAATTAACAAAGTGAAAATAAATGTCCTGCATTCAAATTTCTGCTTTCACAGCTAAAAGTGACAGCTGTGAAATGTACTTACAAATACTCATTATGAAGGGTGGTCCCCTGTTTGTACTGTATAAGAAGTATTTTAAAGACGAAGGTGGTCTAATGAGTACTTTTAGGATATAATTATCCAGTGGAGGTGCATCATATTTTATGATGTCAGTGTTTAATGTATAAAATCTAAATCTGATAGTAAACTGACAAGCTTATAAAATGTTTTGCTTGACTCCTGTCCACGCTTTTTGCACCCTGATGAAGACCTCAGGGTTGAAACCGGTCGTGTTTTAATGTAAGCAGCCATGTTTTTTGCATAAAGGCTTTTTAACTTTATTCAACTGCATGTGTCCCAGCTGCACGCATGAGTGCCTGAAGTTCATTTTTTCTTCCCAAGAAAGGCAGATGTGGTAGAGTAAGATATATATATAGAGAGATCAAAATACAGTCTTCCTCTTCCTTGTATTTCTGTTTATCACTCCAGATTGTTTTGTGAGCTGCTGAATGTTGAGGATATCGGTCATAGAGGTGTCTGTTCTTGAAAAAGTAAGCTTGTAACTCTGAGTTTGTTCCTGAGTTGGAGACACGGTGTACCTCTGACGTCTGGAAAGCCTCCTCTTTACTCAGAAAAGTTTTATGCTGAACCAAAAATTCACCTAACACTATGTAAATGTCTGCATAAAGTGGCAAGCTGTAAAGACTAAGGGACCACCTGCAAAGGATCACATGAAGCTCGTGGATCACAAATGGGAAACACTCAAGTAAACTGACAGGAGCTCAGAATAAAAGAGTGGTTGTTGTGTAAATGCACACACACATGCAGGTGGCTGGGTGCACCTGGCATGCCTGTGAGTGACACACTGATTTTAAACCTAATAAATCCCCACTGAGTAGAGATTTTATTGCAAATCCAGTCCCATTTCACACATGCAGACAGGATACAACCTCTTCACACATACACACCTGCTAGCCTACATATATAAAGCTGATGCAGGTTGTGTGCATGGAGGAGGGGGGGAAGAGAGGAGAGAGTGAGGGTCTGCAGAGCACACCAGCTTCATGATTAATGCGGCTTTTAGCTGCAGCGGAGCCCGGGCCCCCCCAAAGCAAACTGACCGGGTCGCCCATTCAGCTCCCCCCTTCCGCCTCTCTCCCTTCCTCCATCAACCAAAACCCAGTGACTGTGAACCGGCTATAACCTACACACCATTGACTACATTTCTGCACTAGCACTTCAACACCAGTGTAACCTAGGCGTTGCACTTCATTTCACTTAACTCCCACTGCGAGTCAACCCTCCAAAGTGGACAAAACCCCACACATTGGGAACATTAATTTAACAACAGGAGGGGTTGAAAGCATCAGTCTATAAAAGAACATGGAATAAAGTGAGTAATATGTGATTATGCACTTGTAAAAAATGAATAAAATCATAAGGATAAGTGCAAACAGGGTCATAAAACACACTGTACTGCAGAAGCATAATAAGGTTACTATAAAGTCACCATGGAGTGCCAAAGACAGGCTTCCCCAGTCCCTTGGATTTTTTTCACTGGGGGTAAAAGAGCAGGAAAACGCGCACATAACAAGGGGACGCACACTGACGTGCACGTTAAACAGCAGATATTTATAAGATGTGCAGGAATGAAAAACTTGCACCGCTTTTATCACTTTATAGAAAGCAATTACGCATCATCCGCTCCGAGAGAAGGGCGCACTGTAACAACTACACACGCTGGGGACACAGATGCCAAATGCAGCAAACCTCCCGCCTAACACCACTAACAAACACACACACAGCCCCTGACCACTGTGTTTCTATGGGGGGGTCACTCCCCCCTACACCCGCCCAACACACACACACACACAGACGCGCGCACACACTAAAATCCCGATGCACCAGCAGCAGCAGCAGCACTAGATAATTCATTGCAGTGATAGGAGCAGAGAAGCACACTGAATCCACAGGCTCCTCTCACATCCTAAAACACTAACTACCACACACCGATGTACAAGTACACACTTTGTGGCCCCCACCGCGCACGGGACCGAGACGAGCTGTGCCACTTGTGCTGCATCCGTTCAGCCTGTTTGCATTGGCGCACTTACCTTTGCACTACAGCGAAAATGAGCACAGTTAGTTCCCATTTTGTGAAAAGGCTTTAGAATCCATTCATTCCCGTGTATCTCCTCCTGGTTTATTCAGACATCCACAGTGTGTTTCAGCAGGGAGAGTAATCCAGTTTTCCATCCCGGGGAGAGCGCTTGCAAGCTTCGTTACATCTTTTTCCACAATCCCCACAAAACTATGTCAGGCTTCTTTCAGCGCGTTTTTTTTCTCCTCCTCGCTCCTCTGCCCCCTCTTCTTTCCTCTCCCTCTCTCTCCCTCTCTGAGGTTGCCTGGTTACCTCTTTCTGTAGGCTGGTTTAGACCGCCGGCCGGCAGCCAATCACAAGGCCGGGTTCAGCTTAACCCCTCCGCTGCTGAACTGTCCTGATTTCCAGCTTTCAAGGAGTGGGAGTGGAGGGGGGGGTGAGGAGAAGAAAAGCACTGGGTGATGGTGAAGGGTTTAGAAAAATGTATATTAACAAATTTATAATGAGCGAGAAAAGATGAAAGGAGACAGGAAGGAGGAGGGGCTGCTGGGGGAATTTGGGGTTTGAAATTAAAAGTTGCGGAGGAAACGTCAGACTTGTGCGTCACTGTTTGGCCAGGAAGTGTATTTTTTGTAGTTTAGAGGATGTGAAAGGATGACTGTATTGTGAAAAGTTCACTGCCACCATCACACACATAGTAATGCTGCAAAGAACACACTCATTGAGTCATGGATGCACACAAGCAGTCATCGTGACGCAGCCTTCACCCAGTCATTCACCAGAGAGTATTGATTAGTTAACCACCCACATTCAACTCATGCAGTCTCAACTGTATGTGAGTCATGGACTTGGCAAACTCATCCCTCACCTTGAGAGCAGGAACACACACACACACTGTAAGTTTGTGGAACTATGAAAAACGTGAGGTAAATTAGGCCTAAAGATAGAAAACACAGCGTCCTCACTGTTATTTTATTCATTGGAATAAGACTGACAAAAGAAAACTTGAGGATGATGCAGAGATGCTGACTTCACTGAACCACAGCATTTTGCCATTTCATGCCGTTCTTCCATTCTTCCTTAAGCCTTAACCTTGTGCAGCTTGCCCCCTCTAATCCACACCACCTGTCACCTCTCTGCCCCTGCACCACCTCCACTCCCTTTCTTCTCCACTTCCTCACCTCAGATCATCCTCCTCTCCAGATGTGGCGTGCTGCTGTCAGGGGTCGGGGAGTCCCAGTCTGGACACAATTCCTCTCATCTGTGCAAAGACTGGAGGACACTCAGCAGTCTGCCAACTAAACCTTTTCTTCCACATTCAAGCGAGAGTGTAGGCTTGATTTCAAAGTTGGTGGAGACACAGTTGTTGGTGGGGTGTGACGTGCTACAGTAATAATATTAATTTTTCCAGTAACGAGCAGTGTAACTAATTACTAATACAATGTCAGTATTAATATTACAGTTACTCCAAAACCAAACAGCTCATTACAACATTGCTTTTGTTATCACATCACTACTGACATGAAATACAACATCACAACCAAGCGTCACACTGCGCAGGCACGTCCAACCCGATCTCACTCCGAAATCATTGAAATCCAGCGCCTGGGCAGTGACTTGCGGCGTCAGAAACAAACGAAAAAAGTCCTTTAACATTGACATGATACACGGCGGGACAAGAACGAAAGTTGAGGTGGCGAAACTCCAAGTGGGGCGGGTGGCAAGGGTTTCACACAAGAGAGTGGTGCTCGCATCCCGTAAGAGTATAAAGACAAACCCTGTCCTTTGTTTCATAAATCCAACCATGTGTGTTTGTTGTCAAAGTAAAATAAACATCAATTTGCGGTGTTGTACTTACGTAGTGCTTTTATAATTAAAGAGACTTACGTAAATGTTACATTTCCTGTGAAAACAGAAGTGTATTTTGAAAACAGACAATGCATGTAACAGGCAGAACTTGACACGGTGTCCCAGAATGTCAACAACCAACACACCCAGGGTACCTAGCACGTCGTATGTGGACGTGGAAAGTCCATGACCAAACGTCAAGCCCCTACATTTGGGGGCTAAAAAGCCGTTGGAAAACAGTGTCAGGTCCCTAAAAAACACCCACGTTCGGTGCCTAAAAGCTGCAGGCAACACACAGCAATGACTCACTAAAAAACAGCTACTTTTGTTTGTTGGTCTCGTGCAGTGATCTGCAGTTGGCAAGCGTCTCGCCAAGGTTTTCACTTTCCACTGTCCCCTCCACTTCCTGATGACAAAACCAGCTGACAATAGTTTTCTACATCACTTTAGAGAAACACTGATATTATTTGCATGAAATGTACAAATGTAACATATCCATCGATCAAGGAAACACAGCAATGTCTCTGTAAAAAAAACAACCACTTTTCGTGGCACTATTTACAGTGGAAACACAGTGTAAAACACTCATTTGGGGCTAAAAAGAAGCTGGAAAAACACGGACTGGTCCCTGAAAAAAAAACACGTTTGATGCCTAAAAGCTGCTGGAAACACACAGCACTGACTCGCTAAAAAACTACCAGTTTTCATGTTTGTTGGTCTTGAACAGTGATGTGCAGCTTGGCAGGCGTCTCGCCCCTTCTCCCTGTGCTGTTACCTTGTTGTGGTGGAGAGGCTTGTGTGCTTCTAAGACCCTGAGAGCTATGCTGGGGGTGGTCTGTGGCCCCTGGAAGGTTCAACCTTACCAGTCTGATCTCAGGAGAGGAGCCAGACAAAAGTCAGCACACTGGCTCATGGGCATTGTGCTAACAATAGCCCCTTTTACACTGCCAGATTTACTGTGAATGTTGGGCCGTTTTGCCGGCAAGCTGCAATTTTCCACCTCGTAGGGGTAAACGTATTGGTGGAACCTTTTCGGTTTAAAAAGACCGAGGCGGCCTTCCACCACGGGAGGGGCTGTTGATGACTTGCCGGAGGAGCTGTTGATGACGCCGCACGTGCGACACACTGGCGGTGGATAAACAGGAAACAGCTGATAGCAGGAATTAGCGAGCAGCTAGTAGCAAGAGGGAAACACAAACCTGACAGACACTGTAAAGATGAGCAACTGGGGAGACAAGGAATTGTGCGCCCTCCTTGTCCTCGCAAACAAAGAGGCCATTAATCGTCAGATGACGGGGACGGTGAAGAACGGGCCGACTTATGAGAGAATCGCTGACGGACTGACCAGCCACAGCTTTCCGTGGAGGCGCAAGGCGCAAGTCATTAGTTACGTCACACGCTGAGCTACATGTTTTGTTACTTGCTCATGCCCCCCATTGCCCCGAAAAAGCCACATTCTGTATAAACAAAAGTAGGCAGACAGCATTTTGCTGCACTCCCCGATTTTGTTTTCATACTGCCAATGCTGAAAAAAGACTGATTGGGCTTTCCTGCAAATTTGCACAATTCCTATTTAAAAAGGGCTAATGCCACCCCATAAAACACAGTGTTACAGAAACTACAATGAGCAAAACTGTTGACATAAGGTACTTAGTAGACCCCAGCCACCAAAACGTTGGCAGTGTGACCATTCCTGATGGAAGCCGAGAGGAAATCGCAAGTGCAAAAGACAGTCTACTAGGGCCAAAATCCAAGATCCGCCTTGGAACATTCCCAAACCACATACAAGACCATCAAGACAGCACAAATCCTCAGTAAGATGAAACGATACCACCTGGACATCCTGGGGATAAGTGAAAGTCACTGGACTGGCTCTGGACACCAAGGCGTCTCACCCAGTTATCACATCATCCACCATCCTCTCCACCTAACGATGACAAAGTCTGCTCATATACTATGTCGATTTAGAGAAATGTTGATATGCTATGTATGAAATGTACAAATGTGACGTATCCAGGGTTTGCAGAAACATACAATGCCAACATTTTCTTCTGGAGACTGGGTTGACATACAATAGAATCTATAGGATACAGCCATGTATGAACAAAAGTAGGCAGGTGGCATTTCACTGCACTCCCTGATTTTGTTTTTATACTGCCAGTGCTGAACGAAGACTGATTGGGCTTTCCTGCAAATTTGCACAATTCCTATTTAAAAAGGGCTTAAGTCTACTTCTATGATCTGAAACCTGAGTTAAATCCTAATTTCTCCATCTCATCAACCTCACATCTCAATAAACTTCTCACCCCTCCTTTCTTTCTCGACCACCCCACCTCCCCAATACGCTGTCCTCCCATCATCTTTCCTTCCCTGCTGTTTTCCTACCTAAGTATAGCTGTAGTTTACCTTCTCTATCTGTGCAGAGCCCTCCTGTCTATCTCCCTCCCACACTTCAGTATCTCTGCCCTTTTTTGCCATATCTCCCTCCCTCAGTATCTGCCTCCCTCACTCACCGTCCTCCTCTCTTTCCCTCACAGTCTCTGTCTGTCTGTCTCAGCTTGGCTGAACAGATAACTCCTGGATGCTCATGTGGGCAAGCCAGCAGCTAGCTTTCTCTCTTTTCTCTCACTCCCATGTCACACACACACACACACACACAGAGCAGTCACACAGAAATACACCTGAATAGATGTAATCGCATAAACACACGCACAGGGACACAGACTTCTTTATACACACACTCTCTTTAGGGTAGTCCATGGGAATGTCCAGATGGATATGATACCCGGTGAGAACGTGAAGGTTGGCTCCGTCTTACTGTTCACACTAAACATTGTTTCACAGGATTAGGATCCCTCTAATACACACATATGCAGAGAAAGGGACAGAGAGAGGAAGTGGAAAAAGAGTGAGACCGACAGGGAGACAAGAGAGAGAAAAACAGAGAAAAGGCGAAAGAATGGAAATTTATGCGTATTATCAGCAAAACGGGTCAAACTCGTTAAAGGCAACAAAGGCA
Source organism: Epinephelus fuscoguttatus (assembly GCF_011397635.1). Lineage (NCBI taxonomy): Eukaryota > Metazoa > Chordata > Actinopteri > Perciformes > Serranidae > Epinephelus > Epinephelus fuscoguttatus. The sequence continues at coordinate 42,046,924 of NC_064761.1, forward strand.
GCTCTCTAATTGCCTGAGCACAGCTCAACACTGCTCAGCTACAGTAGTGGCAGTACAGTACAGCTGGATGGTCTCTGACAGTCACTTCATCATTGGACAGTAAGCCTGATTAAAATCTTAAGCCATGTACCAAGTAACACATGTTGACCAACAACGTTCATACATCAGATACATGGTAGAAAGTATTAAAACATGTTCATATGGATGAGGGAATCTCTGGATAGAAATGATGCCAATTCAGAGCTCAAACACATGGCTCACCAGAGAGGACAATGAGACGGGATTTGGGGGGATGAGATCTGGAACACACACTCATCATTCAAACTTTAGGAAAGATGCAGCAACTAACAGCAGGTCCTCATCAGCTTCAGAAGACGCAGTGGAGGTGAAAAAATTCAGAACGCCTGCTCCGAGTGAAAAGAGGCATCTCATAAAACAGACAGGTTGTGGGCGTTACGTCTAGCCAATACCATAGCTCATAAATATACGTACATCAAGGCACCCAAGATGAATGACTGTATTTATTTTGTCCATACGTTTTCAGATGTGTTAAATATGTAAATCCAGTAGGATTAAGTCCTTTAAATACTACAGCACAGTAGGGTGGAGGCCCATCCATGTTTTGCATACATAATAGAACATAATCGTGTGACATCTCATTCAGCTCCAGGTGAAACAGACATCCTTCCTTTAAAGGCATCATTCTGTTCGGGCGACATACACCAGTTTTTCTATGATGTATATTTTTGCATTCTGTGTATGCCATTGGCTGGATGAATGAGAAAAGCCCAGGACCTGTCCATGCTACGAGATGCAGCTTTACCTGGATGCAGGCAAATTAAACATCCTCACCGCCACTGATGAGGACATCATGGCAGTAACATGTTGGTTGCTACACCGTATTAAAAGCTTTAACTGTAACCGTGTGCTCCAGATCTCATCCCTCCATACTACCTGACAATGTGGCTTACTGTGTAGTCACATGACATAGTAATCAAATGTTCGTTGACGCCTGTAAATGACACAGTCTCCTCTGAAAAGGTGTCAATACGTCTGGAGGTGAATTTGTTAGACACACCACGAATGAAATGAGATTAGCTATGACCCAAATGCACATAAACATACACGGTGACCTGTCTCACCTACTATCTCCCATACTGCTTATTTAGCTGCGAACACCAGGGCGTCGTTTGTGGATGTGTGAGTGTGTCGTGAAGACTGAATGAGCGATAGAGAGAGGAAGGGTAGGCAGAGGTAGATGGAACAGGGCTATGAAGCCGGACCCCCCTCCAAAGACGAAACATCCCAGCATAACCGTAGCTATCAAAGCATGCCACTCTTCAATAACTCTGATGTATCAGGATATCAAGTGCCTGACAGATGTGAAGAGAGTACAGGAGCAAGTGGAGATGAGGAGAGATGGTTCATGAGAGAGAAAATATATTGAATCTGAGAACTCTATGTGCAAACACATGCAGGGGAGTTTTGACAATGTGACAGGCCATTCTTATTGTATCCTCATATGTAAATACAGAGGAAAAGAGACAGAAACAGAAAGGGAGACACTGCTGAGCATGATCACAACTTAAATCTAGGTGACAGGTTGACTTGTGAGCTAGTGTGTATGTGTGCATGTGTGTGTGTGTGTGTGTGGGTGCGTGTATTAACCCACAGGGGGTTAGATATAAAGATGTGCTCTGCTGAAATGTCACACATGTTTATGCTTTCATCAGGATGTGTAACTTTGCGGGCTTTTGCCTCTGGGAGGAGCCATCATATTTCATCATATTTCATTAACACATTTCCAGCATACACTGACATCTGCGCACGCACACACACACACACACACACACACACACACACACACACACACACACACACACACACACACACACACACACAAAGGGTTTCCCCCGTAGAACAGAGGGGAAGCAAAGGGTATCTAATCCCACCTCTGTGTGAGCGTCGCTGTGAGCACTGCTGCCAGTCTGAACTCATTGTACTCTATCAGCCCTGACACCTACACCACTCTAAAATAAAATAACCAACTGTGTCATACGTCACCACAACACTGTTTTTCCCATTAAGTCTTTTAAAGATATTGTACACTCATGCTGTGATTCTGAGAAATGTTATATGTCTGCAACTTTGTTTAATTGTACTGCTGCCTGTCTTGACCAGCACACTCAATGTGGATTTTCCTGGTTGAAAAAGGCCGTAATAGACTTACCGCTTGATTGAACGTACGTGTACATAATGCACTGTGTCTGTGTATATGCTTGCTGCAGCACTACGCAGCCAAAACGCACAATACTGGCTGTCTCCACCTGGGGCAGACAACAGAAATATGACCCAGAAATGGGGTAATGCATGCCTAGGATAGCGAAGGCAAGACCCGCCCTACTCTGCCTCCAATTGACTTACCTTGACATTCTTACACTAACCCTAACCAATCTCATTCCTCATGCCTAAACCTAACCAATCCAGCCAAAAAAGGCAATGGGTGCAGTTACATGATGGTTTCTCATTCGGAATTAAATAAATCTGAATGAAATCATTTGGAATTAAAGTTTTTCCAGGTAGTTTACATGGGAAATATTCATTCCGAATGAGGGTTTACATGGGAGATCAGTTTAATCGCCTTTATTCGGGTCCACGCAAGGTTTGGGGCAGGGAAGGTTTCTGATTGGATAGGGGGTGGGGCGGACGTTACATGTTATGTTTCCCGGAAGAAAACACTGTAGTCCTCGCTCCGGATAACAAGATGCTTGATGCTGCCGTTCTTAGTGCCTTTTTCTGGCTTGTTTTGCTTATATTCTTGAAGCAGCAGTACGACAACAACCTTGTTCTGCTAATGCTTCGTCTGTTGAGGAGGAGAAGGGAGGCAGAAGGTTGAAGAAGGGAGATAGATGACCGTGCTGTGGCGAATGGAAACCGGTGAGTGCAACGAGTCCGACTGCCCTATCTCAGCCTGTTGCTATGCACGCTATATACGTCATCGCGCCAGAAGGGCAAGGAAACGAACATGCGCAGAAAGACCGGAATGAACTTAAAGAGGAATGAGTGTATACAAGTGCGAGAAATTCTGTCGCAATTAGAAACGGAATATTCCAGCCCCTTACATCAGAGTGGATTTTCAATCACATTGGCCATTTTCATTCTGAATTAGGTGTTTACAACATCACTTTTAATAGGAATGAACTTTCATTCCGAATGAAAAGGAAATTAAACTGTCCATGTAAACACACTCAATGACTACTAGCCAATCAGAGGGAGAGTAGGGTGAGCCATGCCTTCGCCATCCTAGGAAAAATAATTCAGCTGCTGGGTGTTGTAAACAAACATGAATACCCTTCATATGCTTGATGAGGAAGAAGAACTATGTCACTATGTAACAGCGTGGAAACCTTGTAGAGATGCGGGTAGTTCCGCACCAGGTCTGTCAGGCTCCCTTCAAAAGTTTCTGCCATTGCTTCGACAGCGACTCCGTCTAGTCTGTCTAGTCTGGTCTCATGGTCACTGTGTTCAATCGCATGAGCGCCTCTAGTGGTCATGTCAATATTGCATTTCGCATGCGTCACAGTACCACGCGTTGAGATGTGTGGCCGACAGATCAAACAAACGCAGATCACGCATGGCAACCATGATGCGGTCGTGTTCACGTTGTTTGCAGCAAGTACATTATGGCTCTTACAGTTTACATCCATGTCTGTGAAAACATGGGTGCTTCACACACATCCTTCCCTGGCAGCAAGAAGATCTTTACATTCAGCATAGCTTCAAGATCAGAGTCACCAATTCAGTATCTGACCAAATGTCTCCCCTCCTGTTCCTGACGCTGAGTAATGGCCAGGAAAGTGTTTTATGCAGAATATTGTGATGTTACAGTGAAGCTGACCTTTGACTTACAAAATACATACAAAATGTCATCACTTCATCATTTAAGGAATTTTTGAGTTACCGCAGAGAACTTGTTTTGTGAGGTCACACTGACCTTGGGTCTCACTTATCAGTACTGAATACATACAAAACAAGGCCTGAAAGAGGCATACAGACTTGATGGGACCAATGCTTACGAACATTTTGGAAGAGGGAAATTGGCGACTCAAACCCTGATTGTAGAGATTGTTGAATATTTTTTTGGCACCAACATTTTTGTTTTTTGGTCTTACATACATTTTTAGTGTGGATCCTATGCATTGTTTCATAATTGAGACCTTGACCTTTGACCTTCAACCCCAAAATTCTAATCAGTTTATTCTTTAGACACATTTGAAGAAATTCCCTCAAGGCATTCTTGAGATATCACGTTCACGAGAATGGCACAAATGCAAGGTCACACTAACCTTGACCTTTGACCTACAACCACCAAAATGTATTCAAATCATTGAGTCTGAGTGAACATTTGTGCTAAATTTGTAGAAATTCCCTCAAGGTATTCTTGCCATACTGCATTCACAAGAATGGAACTTACGTACATACAAACGGACAGCCTGTAAACATAATGCTTTCAGCTACAGCTATCGCAGGTGCTGAGGCATAAAAAAAACTAAATAAAAAAGACTTTTGTCACAACAGTAATGTGATTATGTGTCGATCTGGTGTGGCACAAATGTGTTTGTCTAAAAAAGACAATTGTTTGTTTAGTTTTAAAAACGAGACAAATCAGTTACATAAATACATGAATCAAAAGTTGTTCTCCTACTTAGTGGATGTGTACATGTTTCATTATAGCAACATAATTTGTGTCCGAAAAGTAATTAAAGGAGGTTATTAGCAGAAAGAATATTAACATGGTCTTACTGGAGGTGGCAGGAGGCAGGGGTGATAACATGAGCAGCAACATTACAAACTGTTGTCTTTTATTTTTCTTCATGAAGCTCCAATTTTCCTCGTTTCATTCGCCTGTGAGAATTTTCCAGCTCTGCTTTATTTATTTATTTATTTACTTATCAATTTATTTTGTGCAGTTAATGACTCAAGAATGAAGCATTCAATGTTAGAAAAGGAGATGTGTCTGTCTAAGTCATTTTACATAAAATGATTAAAAATTAACATGTTAAATAAAAGAAACTAGTCCATACCCACTGAGTGCACAGTTGCCCACGTACAGTTTCACATGGTGTGTGTTTGGGATACAGGTCATAGGAAATTGCAGATTAAATAGTCAACTGAACCCATTAAGAAGAGCAATGTATTCAGACAGAGTTTTTGTGAATTTGATTGTACGATTGCTTTATTGCAAGTACAGTAGTACCATTGCCAATAGTGGGATAGTTAGTGTGCTAAAACTGTACATTAGTAGTTGAGGTAGCATGTTGAAAGGCAGATAGTTAAAGTCATTGCCTTATAGAAGCTCAGTTTTAGGAAGTTTTCCAACTTTTGCCAAGAGGGAACTTTAGATATTGCTCCCTAGATTATGTTCACCCAGTTTCATGCAGATCGCTCAAACTTCCTAGGAAGAGATCCGTTTGAAGTGTTTTTCAAAAAATTCAAAATGGCGAAAATCTTTATAACAGGAAGTTATGGGTTCTTGAGGCAAATGTGTTCCTCATGAGGAGAGGCATCTCTGTGCAAAGTTTCATGTCTCTACGACATACGGGGCATGAGATATGCCCATTCAAAGTTTGACATTTCAATGGGCTGCTATAGCGCCCCCCTTTGGCCAATTGATGTAATATTGCTTCATTGGCATCCTCCCATGACCCTCTACCACTGTGCCAAATTTCACATGGATTGACCAAGTCAGTGAGGAGAAAAAAAAAGTTTTCGTCATTATATAGTAAGATAGTAAGATAGTAAGATGACTTCCACATAAAACATAGGCCTTCTAAATCATGCTGTTAAAGAACACACTATGCCACTATGGCCAGTGTGTTTTTATGGGCATGTTCAATTTGTGTGTAAAAAACATCAGTGGAAACACCAGAAATCCAAAATAAAGTCCACATATTGCCAAAAAGTCGGTGTATCATCACACATCAATAAAGGGATGAAAAATCACAGCAGATGAAAACATCACATCTTTGTGAAGAGATGAAAAGACTGTAACCTTCATCAAGATTATAAAGGAATCTGCTGCTGCTCTTATAACTATGTCATCTTGCACCTTCTTCTGCAATCAATGGTTTAATGACAGCAGACCAGAATTAGTGCAACCAGCTGTTTGGCTGAATGCTCTCAACACTTTGGTGTATGAATGCTCTAAAAGAGCATGTTCATTGAATGTGCCCATATTTTTTTTATTATGAATGTTGTCATGTCATTTGAGCTGACTTCACCTTCATATATCTCAAAAACTGTACAGTAAAATCACATAAAATATGTCATGGCCATAATCAGGGTACCTCTGAGCAGGAATACTTTGAAAATTTCACGACCTATTCTTTTAAATGGAATTTTTAATACCAGGAAATTATGAATGTTTATATGAATTATGAATTATGAATGAATGAATTTATGAATTATGAATGTTTATAATGTAATTTGAGGACTTTCCTTTTTATATTTCTCAAAAACTGTACGGAACATGAACCTTTGTTCGGTCATAATCAGGGTCGTCCACAAGAGGAATCCATTGAAACTCTCAGCAAACTTCTGAAGGAAAGGTTTTTATGACAAACATAATTATTTGATGATATTTTAACTCTAGATCTCCATTTTTTGAGTAAAAAGCAGCACAGTAGAATAACTTCAATTTTTATCATGATTGGAATTGGTCTACTATGCAATAAAATGTCTTGGCTTGGACCTTGGGTATCAAGGGGCAAAGGGGACAAAGGTGTGTGCACACTAGTGTTGTGTCATTCGCGAACGAATAGTTCAAAAGAACTAATCTGTTGAGGGAACATACTGAACTGAATCATTTTCAGCACAATGAATCACTCGCGAGTCGCGAGGCAGCCAAGGTGCAGGGAGGGACTGCCTACCGCGTGACGAATCACCCGGTGAACGAATCACTTGGTGAACAAATCACTCGGTGAACAAATCACTCGGTGAACAAATCACTCGGTGAACGACGTAACCCTGATCCCTGAATGATTCAAATCATTTCTTCTCAGTGATACACTTTCATAGGGACTGTTTTCTCCAAGCTAACGACTAATGTAGCCAGGAGTCAAGCCACCTGAACACAATCACACACCTCCCCATTGTTTTAACAGACTTAGTTTCCAGATAAACAAACATAAAATGTTAAGCTGGCCAGTAATGAGACTCACCAGTGCAGGACAGACGCAGCAGCAGCAATGGAGAGAGACTGAGTCAGACTACGCAGTACACAGTCAGGGCTCCTCCCGCCAAGCACTGAACGATTCGGTGAACAAATCTTTGGAACGAATCATTTTAATGAACTGAATCTAGTGATTCAGTAACATCTAAAGAACTGCTTCGCCCATTACTAGTGTGCACCCTCAGCCACCTTCTGCACGTGCCTGGTGAAGTGAATGTATCAGTTTGCAACGTACGAACTTGAACATGTGTACCGCTCACTTCTGTGACGTGACCAACACTTGCTTTACAGCACCCACCGTGCTAACACAACAATGGTGTGGTATCTCTTCCCTATCAAATTGCGTTTCCCTCCTGTTCTAGTGTGAATTGCACTTTAGACACTGTGCTGTTGGAGCCTGTTCATATGGATATTTGAGGAAGTTTTATGAACAAATCAGCACAGATTCCACATCAGCGACAAATTTGAAATGACACTTCAAGTTGAAGCATCCGACCAATCTTGGGATATATCTGTGAGTGAATGATGATCACAAAATTTTATATACAAAAAAGAATTGTGACATGAATGTAAACTAATTGGAATTTTGGGGCAACTTCAAACTATGAACTTAACGTCAGCCCCCAATTTCTAATTTTTGCATAGCAGTATTGAATGTGTGTTAATTGGCATTTTGTTTTTGTGCTACATTTGGATGGAACCTTGACAACTGCGAGGCATCAAGAACATCAAGTTGATCCTCGTGAAGAACAATCGTCTTGTGTGGACTTGGAGAGAACTTCTCAACAACACAGACAATCTGCTAGACAATCATGTAAAACACATCATAGGACACAATAATGGACTGAGAAACCTGCAATAGAACCAAAGCTAAGCATTACCTTATTGTTAAGGGGTGTAATCAACCAACAGCCATGGGCTATCTGTATTTTCAGTTTTCAAAATCTACAATCAGAGACATTTATCTGTCCACCATTACTGCAAGCTTTCATTTCATAAATGTGAAAAAGACATGATTATACTTCATGTAACACGTGCCTCTCAAACAGCTACTTCTACAGCATTTCTTCTGATGTCTACATGATATATAAAAGTGTATGTGTTAAGATCAACCCTCATGCTCCCAGAGACAAGTCCTCACTGCAGACAGCCAGTACATCTACACTTATCTAAGGAGAAATGTGTGTATAAAAGTGTATAAAAATGAAGTAGGAGAATCATGCATCAGTGTGAAGTGAAGAGTTGATAAGAGTATCTGTTGTACACTATCCTCCTCTCCACTGGACTGAAGAGTTATGATACTGACCCTGCTCAACCTCTGGTAAACTCTGAGAATCACTCATCGAGGGGGGTTAGGGGAGGAAAAGTGTGTGTGTGTTGGGTGGGAGGAAAAGGGGGGTGATGGTAGCACTGAAAGGGGAAAGGAGGGCAGAGTAGGTGGAACAAGTCAAGCTGACACAGCTTCAGTGTATACTCAATATTGTAAATAATGCAGGATGTGCTGTTTCTCATGGATGTTGTCTTCATTCATTTTTAACTGGTTCAGTTACACAGTAGTACTCCAGCTCGCTCGCTCTGCGTGTGCCAGCCTGCATGCATGGGTATGTGCAGGTGTACGAGTGCAGGCATGTATTTAATGTGATAAACTCACCTTTCAGTAGAGGTCACAGAAAAACAAGCAGGTTAATGGCTCACTGCTAATTGTTTTTTGATTGCTGGAGTTAATTAAAGCTTAGAAATCCACTTAAAAACAGATATTGGTGTTGACCCGCACGCTCCCTCTGTCGTGCTGCTTCTTTGGCAGTGATTCAGGAAAAAAGTCAGAAGACTTTATGGATTCATATAAAACTGACCTGAGCTTTTACACCTAAAAATTACTTAACTTCACTGTTTTGATTACAGCTACCAACTAAAAAGCCCCGATTACTGCCACAGTGTTGCGTCAAGGTGGGTGTCACGATTACTCTGCCAAGACAGTCTTCCCTTGCTTGTTTATCATGTTTTCCAGACCATCAAGGATGCTGCGATCGCCACAATTAACACAAATTGAGCCAATCCTTGTAAATTCTGAGCGACCTTGCAATTTTGTCCAATCACCTCAACTTACACAAATTTGACTATTTAAAACAGGTAATATCTCATTTCATTGCAGAGCTGCACACAGCTTTTAAATCACTCAGCTCCTCTTTCTCTCTGGGTTTATCACGAGACTACTGCTGCAGGACTGGAGCTCTTTGTCTGGGACACAGTCACGCACACAGTGACAGGGCTAACTGTTAGCATCACTCCGCTAACGTTATGCAAAGGTTATTAATGTAAGGCAGGTTTCTCTCTTCTTCGTCTCAAAAATAAACTTACTAGTTACTGAATTAACTATCAAAGTCCACTTCAATGTCCGAAAAGAACGTAGGACAACTGAGCATCGACAACAATAGTGGCATCTCACATCTTATATATATCACTCCGCCAAACATAATCATAACTCTCATTGCACGATATTAAATAGTTCCAAATTTAACGTAAAGAGCAAATTAAAATATGTAAACAATATATGAATGTAGTTAACATTAAATCATGTAGATGCAAAATGATGAACAACGGAAAAACAAGACAATCTACTGGTTATGTTCTCAAGAAAATAATTCTCATCTTACATTAATAAGTTTAACAACAGAGCTGAGCCGTTATGGGGTCAGATGCTAAACACTGCTGCAGGGCTTCTGCCCAAGCCGCAGAACATGACGAGTAGGGGTGAGATCACTTTGTAGGTAGGTAGGTTTATTTGACAACAATTAAAAAACATACATGAGTAACTGCAGATCAGTTTCATGTACATTAATTAAAAATCGTTGAGGATTAAAATACACAATAAAGCCCAAAGGCTTATTTCCACTGCGATGACAATAAAAGCTGGCAATTGTGTCAATGTTTGGTGTTAGCTCATGCTAACCAGGCAGAGAGGGCAGGAGGACAGCGGCTCACGGAGGCGGTCCTTCAGTGCTGCAGCAAATGGCTATTGCACCCCCGACCCACCATCACAGATAGAGAATAATTCTGTGGGAAACACTGACTGGTCATGGTAATAAGCTTTCAATCTGTAGCAACATCACAACTATCAATATATAAAAAATATAAATGATAATGTAATTATAATATAATATAAAAACAAAACACCCCTGAACACTGCAGCACACATTGCATTTATTCAGAAAAGCGGGAGGTGAAATTACGCAATTCAGACTACAACAATCCCAAAAATAGCCCGCGAAATCCTGGAGGGACTGGTTTTCATGTTTACAAACCTAGAGTGAGCAATATCACAGGAACAGCAGACACTGTTGGCATTTTAGAGCGGATTCTCCCTTTAAGGCCGTGCCACAGAATGCCTAAACACAAGGCTGAGAGCAAGGACACAGCGGGAACTCCAGTCCTCCGTGTGCTATCTGAGGCTAGGCAATACAGCTAACTGCATTACATTAGTTCGTATGGTCAGACACATTGTTGATGAAACCATCTAACCTCCACCTCAGCCTTAACTCACAGCGTGTGTGTAAGTGGGTGTGTGTTGAGAGAGAAAGTGTGTTTCTGTGTCGGTGTGTGTCTACGTGTGCTCGGGCTGGTGAGTGAGGGCTGCCTGGGGCTCATTGCTCATCTCAGTGGGTATAAATAGAAAAATAGAGAGCCAGGAATATAAGAGCATCATAGTGTGTCTGTGGGGCGTCTGTGGGGTGGAGAGGCTGCTCAGAGCTGGGGGGAAAAAAACGTCAGATCTGATAGGAGGTGGATGGGCCGCAGCATTCAAAGCTAAACAAATGTTGGATGTAATAGCAAGTTTGGTTTGTCAAATTGAAACCATATCAGATGGAGCTGCAGGATGTAGAACTGTGGCGGTCTCCCAGTACAATACCAAATCCAAACAGTAAAGATATGATTTTATTTTACAATGCAGAATTGATTTTTAAAAAGCTGAGAATCTGATTGTCATTTTGTGCCTTCATGCTGCTGTTTTTACTCATGTTTGCTGCTTCATTAATTTTCAACAGGTTCAAAACAACATACTCAGAGCAGAGTTTGCAGCACTCGTCTGTTGTTGCTGGCTGTTGCCTCAGCACCCCCTGGTTTGTTTTGGCATCGTTTCCCCTGTGCACTCACTCAGGTTTTTGTGTGATTAATGTCATGTGTGGAGATGACTGCTGTGTAGCTTATGTGAGTTTTTATGCTAATCTATCTACTTGCTCTGTCGCCATTCGGTATGTGTACGGATTTAAGCTGCGTTCAAAATCACTCCTCATTCACTCTTTATGACAGACATGCTATATAGCACACACACACAGTCAAAAGAGTAGTTTTATCTATAGGGAGCAGTTAATTGACATTTATGACAATTGTGAATCCTTGCCATTTGGTTTCATTACTAACAGGTGTCGCACAAAGATCATTCCTGCACCTTTAAAATGCAACACACTGCACTGTGGGATGGTTGAAAGTAGTTAATATGCCACAAACACATCAATTTGATTGTGTGGAGTTTTGAAGGCACAATATATTGCATTAAAGGGACAGTTCACCTCAAAATTGAAAATACATATTTCCCTCTTACCTGCAGTCTTATTTAGGGTGCTTTCACACCTGCCCTGTTTGGTTCGGTTCAATTGAACTCAAGTTTGTTTGACTGCCTATGTGCAGTCTGTTTGGGCAGGTCTCACTCAGGTGTGCATCAATACAGCCGGACCAAGACCTTCTTGAAGAGGTGGTCTCGGCCCGGTTCCAAAGGAACTCTGGTGCGGTTGGTTTGTGGTGAGAAGGTGTTCCGACCTGGATGTGAAGCAACTGCAGTCACATGACACATTGTTTGGGTTAAACATGAGCATGTTACAGTCCTGGAGGATTATTAATGTGCACCTCCTCCTGTACTGCCTTAATATGCACATTCAGCACATCCAATGCATCAAAACATTGTTTTCTAGTTGGAGCCGCGTTTGCCTCGTTTTCAAACTGTATGCTTTGACTAAAATGAACAATGACAGCAATATAGTCCACGATGAGCAGCGCTAAAATCAACCTGCGTAGTTGTCCCTCCATTGTGACATTAGAAAGTGTCACATTTATCTTGCAAGTATACTCTTCTTCAACGTTTGCTTTACTTCCTGGATTTTTCCCACATGGAAATTCTGACCAATCAAGAGCAGCTTCCTCACACAAGGCATTTGATCTGGTCCTCTTGTAAATGCTGCCCTGCACCCTTAGAGAGATTGTTTGGATGTGAGTCGCAGAGTGCTGGCTATATCAGTCGCAGAAATGTAATCTTGATATAATGGAACTAGATGGCACTCTGCTTGTGGTGCCCAAAACACCAAAATATTACATTTGAAAAACTCACAGCAATGTCTCTGTACAGAAATTGTTGACCAGGTTACTCAAGATAATCCACAAACCTTGTTATGAGCAGTTTCATCCAGGAACTATTTTCTTTCTACCAAACCACAACCACCAACCATATCACCATGCATAAGGAAGTGTGCATCTATTGCTGGCTCACATATCAACACTGAGGAGCACACCATTAATATCTACATCTCAACACCACGAGCCGAGTGCCATCTAGATCCATTATATATGTGACAAGGCAGACATCTTTACGGCTGATACTTGGCAACTTACACCAAAACAATCTAGACTGATAAAAAGCTCTACAGGTAAGAGGAAACATACGTATTTTTGAATTTAGGGTGAACTGTCACTTTAAATTCTCACTCAGAATTGGGGCAGAGCAAATAGGTGAGTGATATCAGACACAGTCAGAGCTTTGGTTTAACGGCAGCTGAACAAAAGGTCAAAGTGGCAGAACAGATCGCAGGTCGTTATGTGATGACAAGACGGCATTACTCAAAAGATGGTGTGTGTGATGGTCGCAAACAGTGTGCTTTGAGCACTGACTACATACCTGGACGTCACCACACCTGGTGTCCATATCACTCCTCAAAGACGGAAAATGCACCTGTAGGAGAGAGTGAGGGAGAAACAGGGAGGGGGAGGGGAGAGGCATATCATTAAGAAAAAGCACTTGTCAGGTAGCCCATTAGAGTACCATTACAATACCAGTCTCTGCTCCCCATCTATCCCTCTCACACTGTGTGTGTGTGTGTGTGTGTGTGCGTGTGTGTGTGTGTGTAATTCTCTTTGTGTGCCTCTAGTCACCAGTGGGGAGATGAGATCATTACCTGTGACTGCAAGGCTAATGTCACACTCAGCCTCAAAACACACACACACCCACCCACACACATACACAGAGTGAGAGAGCGACATGCGCGTACACACACACACACACACACATTGAGACTAAAGAGGCTAATGTGACAAAACTACAGTGACCGCGGGGCTTGTCTCCATTTGGATAAGGCGGCCTGTTTTACAACCTGCTTCCAACACTGGCAGACAAGAGAAACAAGAGGATAGAGAGAAGAGGGAGGAATGACAGAAGGATGAATAGAGGGGCATCTAATTGGAGACATGGTAGGAACGAGCAGCCATCTCTCTGTTTCTGGTTCAGGAAAAAAAAAAAAAAAAAAAGGCGAGCTGCACTGTACGGAGAAAAAGGTACAGCTGCAGACTTAATGTATGGCTCAGAATAAGCTCATTAGCAGTGGTGGGAATGTGAATGACAGATACGGGGAGATGTAGAGGGGGATGACGGGAGGGGTGGAAATGGGTCAGAAGGTGGAGATGACTGGCCTGGCCTCTAATTAACTTCTCCATCAGCCCTATGGCTCTTACTTCATATTACATTTACAATAGTACGGCTGCAACAACATGACACTGTCTGCAGCGTGTGTGTGTGTGAACGCAGGAATTCTCTGTCACTACTTAAGCACACATAGATTTCATGTCATTTAGAGAAGTTGTGATGGCTGTTTAACACATGTATGGATTTTAAGTTTCAGTTCCAGTGTTTAATTTCAATCTTTTCTCTGGAAAGGAAGCTGAATCAACCAATCAGCTTGTTTTTGACCCACTGGGGCATACACAACTTGTTGTGGAGATTTGGGAAGTTTGCGAGTCAGCTCCACTACAGTTGGATTGATATCCGGTTTTGATGGTCTGGTCTGGTGTATGAGCTTAAACCAGTTTGATTTCATGCTAACCAGCTGGACTGATATTTGTCATTATGACATGTCTGAGCAAACTAAACAGTAGCCTACATCAGCAACATGTGCTGATGGGGTCATAGTGCTAAATCCAACTTATAAAGCATTAGTAAGAAGCAACAGGACAATGTGACAAATATAATACATTTCTAAATGGACTAACAGAGCCACTAGTGCCTGACTCTAACTGAGCACCAGCAAAATAAAGTAGCTCAGTATTCGGGGGCAGTGGAAGAGGAGACAAGCAGCACATGTTGAGTTTGTTGACTACAAAGTTACTGTGTTTTTTGGTGGTGATGAAAGTAGCCACGGCAAAGAAAACTAAAACTGTGCCAACTGATCCATCGTTAAGTCCCCCCCGTTAAGTTGTTTGGATTCCCCTGGAGATCACTGCCTGTCCGCGGTGGATGTCTGGGTGCTGGCAGCGTCACGAGGTCGAAGCCAAACACCGTTCATCTGCACACACTGCGATGCCACAGAGCTGGTTCAATATCAGCAAAGTTTCCCTTTATATTCATTGTCTTGTGTGGCGATCAGCAGTGATGTGGTGGTTCACTTTTACACTGTGATCTGTAGCCTATAGTTCGGCTTTAGCTTCTAACTATCTTTGTCTTTTTAACCTGTTGTTGCTGCTGAGTCAGTTTGACATCCTGGATATATCCTTCAAACACAGACTGTAGACCCCTCTGTCTGCTTCTCTCTTTCATTTCTCCAAAAATATGATTTCTTCAGGGAGTGCAGTTAGTTACAGTGTGGGCTCCATATTTACTCCGACAGCTTGTCGGACCATCACAAAGGGGCAGGGCTTAGTGGAGGGTCAATATGGCAACATTTTGGATTTGAAGCCGATGAAAGAGCGACGCTGTGCTCCATTTTGAGCTACACTTTTGACTTGTTTCTATTTATTCTTGTCGCTCACTTTGAAAACACAGCAATGGACGAGTAACGGCTAATTCATGAAACTGAAATGTGGGATTTTCTTTACGATGCCTCTTTATTTTACTATAAACACTAAGTAAGATGGCAGCTGGCAGGAAGGAGCTTACCAGGGAGTCAAAAGTTTATGGTATGACGATCACCCGTAACAACCGACTTGCTGTTGGTTATGTAACTTTCCAGTAAATATCTCAAAAATGTGTTTTCTGATTTAAAAGTACAAACATAGGAGGACAGCAAGGAGGCTACCCATCTTTTAAGCAGTAACATCTACAGTCTGATCGAGCACACGGCTAATAGCTGTGTGGTTTGTTTACATGATGCGACAGAAGAGTATATTTAAGGGAATCAGTGTGGACAGAGAGCTCTGATGTTACCCACTGCAATACTCAGTGGTCATTCTGTTTCACCAAGGAATGGCTGCTGAGTCAAGTGCGACACCTGGTAACATTTGGTATAGCAGTCATGTCCAGTGTTTGGCTTAATTTCAAAGTGGTTTAAAAAAAATTTTCACCAGCCCAACCCTCAGCCCCACTGCCAGCCTCTGCACCCATAAGTCTCCTCTCTACATTAATCTGCAGAGATATTTACATGCATCTTTACAGCAATGTAATTACTATGTAGAAAGGGAGGCAGTGAAGTGTGTGTGGGGGGTGTTTTTAGTGTGACATCATGGTGGCTTATCCAAAGTCTCCATTGCTTTTTGAAGCTGGTAAATTATTGTAATGCACACCACTAAAACACCATGACCTAACAGCAGGCTTATTAAAGTCTCCAATTATGAACAATAATAACATTTCAAGGGCTGTATTATCATGAAATCTGTGCTCCCTCTCTTTCTCGCCTTTCTTTTTCGCTGTTACGATGCATGTGTTTCCTTCACGCCGCCTGTTTCCAGAGGGAAGAGTGTAATGTATATACTGCAAACACTCTGTAGTTATCATTGCTGTGTTTCATAAATTGAATTCTCGTTCCATGCAGCATGAAAATAAAGCTAGAGGTGCAGTCTGTGTTTATTCTTGTGCTGCTTAGATGCACAACAACAAACTGTGTCAGCACACACTTCACCCCCCACACTGAAATACATATGGTAATGCTGTGGCTCTCTCCTCCTACAGCAGTCCTCCCCCTCTCCAGTCATCTCCCTCCTTTTCTCTCTCTTTAATTGTCTCTTTCAATCTAATTTTGTTTCCAATTTCAATTACTTAGGCGTCACATTAGCATCACTGGTAAGCACAAACAGTATTAACAATGCAATTTACAAAACGTATGATTTAACCCTCTCTCTATTTTTCCCGCTGCCCCTCTCGCTCTCACCTCCCAAACATGCACACCCACTATGTGTCCTTTTCATAATCATGTTGCAATCATGTGAAAAAGCGTAGGAATATTAAATATTAACTGCACATTCATTCTGGGCAAAGCAGAGTATGGAATGAATTAATCATGGTGCACAAGGCTGTCTAGATTCTTATCCTTTATCCTTATCTGCCTTCATGTGCTGTGAGGATGCGTCGCAGAAAATTAACAGGGGCCAATGAGAGGAACCAGTGTGTGTACTGTATGTATGTACACACTATATATGTGTGAGTGTGTGGGTGAGTGTGTGAGAGTGTGAAACCTGTTACTTAATGCCACATTATACTACTCATTCATCCCACAAATGTTTTTATGAGAGTAAAGACATCTTTTTAAAGCAGCACTCCACCCCTGTGTGACATCATCACAGTCATCACATTAACTAGTCATGGATAGTATCTGCTGAGACAGTGGAAACAGTTTTGCACTCAGAGCTGAGTAAATGACCCTGATGAGGTCACAGTGAAGTCAGCAGAGATATCTCAGCTTGGGCCTGTGTAGCCTGGTAAGATGTGAGCTCAATGTTCTGTTTCACCCTCTGTATCAGTCTGAACTCGGTGCCACCGGAGAGATATGCACCGAAGTTGACCATGTAAGCAGCCAATCAGGGACCGCATTGTAGTTGATGTCGTAAAATGCAGGCTGCAGGTTGCAGAACAGTAATGGCGGCTCTGCAAAGCAACATGCATTGACGTCAACATTAGGAAACACAGCAATAAGTGAAATTATTGAAGAAATAGAGTCGATAACACCAAATACACAAGGACAAGAGTGTGCATTTGCAGCATACTCAAACGCAAAGACGTTTTTACCGTTCCTCCAAAAAGCTCAATTCTTCAGCTTTTTCAGCATTTGTGATGAAGGTGTTCCCCGGTGTTTTATTATTATTTATTTTATTTTTGGCTGATGGAGTTTGTCTGTAGAGTCAAGTAGGCCTACTCCCAAGTCCAAACTGATATAGAGAGCAAAACAGAATGTTGAGCTCAAATTATGAGGACGGTCTGACCAGGCTACTGAGGTTGTACTATGAAGCAGACTTTGGGGTTAACGAGGTAACTTCAGGGTTAACCTTGGGCTTTCAATACTACAAAGCTGCTTCACTTTTAAGAAGGGCTGTCACAAATAACACTTTTGGGGCTGCAGAGCTTTGGTCGTAATTAAAAGTGACTATTTGAAGATTTGGCTAGCAGGGACGGGGGTGGGGAGGGATAGACTCAGCCCTGCTTGGCTGAGATGGACTGCAAAGCCCTGCAACACACGTCTTTTTGTTTAATTGAAGGCGTACATTTTTAAGGACTATTCGACAGTATTGTTGTTTGTATTATTTGTTATCAAAATCTTGTTTGTAATCCTGAGGGGTTTGGTTGCGGTGCTATCAATGCATGTTTTGTGATACAATAACAGCTTGTGGCATTCTTTTTTTTTTTACCATGGATAAATTACAGACCTACAGAAATGATCATAGTAACAGGCTCTGAACCTGTGACAATGCTAAACAAAGCGCCGTGAAAAGCACAAGAACATTGCACCACCTCCAACAAATTTACATTTATTAATATTTTCTATCATGTCATTTCTCAGTATTTACATGCAATTAAACTAAATTTGTCCTCAGTCTGCATTGAGCCAATCCTTTACACCAAGCACGTCCAAAGTCTGGCCCACAGACCAATTTTAATCTGCCCTCGGCTTGATTTTCAAAATATACCATATGTGGCACTTATCATAATAATAGTTAATCAAGCAAGATCACTTCGCATTTTTACCCTTCATCTCACAATGATAGGACTATCATACAGTTTGTAGACAGGCATCAAGTAGTAATGGTTCATTAAAAGATAAAAATGGTTGCAATTGTCTCCCTTTTTTTGAAAAAACAAAACAAACAAACAAACAAACAAAAAAAAACAATTGATGCGGGCATCAGTTGGCCCCCAGGTATTTTCACGTTGTTTTATCTGGCCCCCATTCAAAAAAGTTTGGACACCCCTGCATTACACTAGACAGAAAAATAAATAAAACCAAAGTGAAATTACCTACCTAAGGAACAAATAACCACATAGTCGAATAGTCTACTTTTGATGGCGACAAATCACTGTTTTATGCTGAATATCTAAAGAAACTAGTAGGCAACAGCACTCACAAGCATGCGCGCAGATGGCACTGGGAATGGTGCCCCCCCCCCCCCCACCCATTGCAGCACAAATTTGAAATGGCAGCGGCAGTAGCCTTACCAGTGATCAATCCACATTACACCAATTCAAGAAGGG
The DNA here is from genome assembly GCF_011397635.1 of Epinephelus fuscoguttatus. Taxonomy (NCBI): domain Eukaryota; kingdom Metazoa; phylum Chordata; class Actinopteri; order Perciformes; family Serranidae; genus Epinephelus; species Epinephelus fuscoguttatus. Next base: position 42,065,865 of record NC_064761.1, read on the forward strand.
GAAAGGCTGGAGCAGATCCTTGCCGAGTTGGGAAAGCAAGGTGTTCAATTTTCCACGTAATTCTCGGTTAAAAACACTGCACAGCTGATCCACTGATAGCCCGGTGTTTGTGCTATGACTAATGGTGCATTCAGTTGTACTTGTAAGTCGGAGTTTTGAAGTCGGAAAAGCACTGAAATCTAGCATCTACAAGCATGAACGCTGGGGTTTTCATTTCATTTCATTAACTGGGAAGCGCTCAGTTCGGAGGTTACGTTGTTTGGAGAGCTGGTAGCTGTGCCTGTAGCGGTAACCATAGTGATCATATACAACTGTCTAATGACTGAGCTGGTGATTTTTCTGCCACATGAAGCCAGAGAATAAAGAAAAATAATCACAGCGTTTTTTTCAAGAACCAAAAGATATAAATATCCTATGCCTGTTGCATAGGATACGTGCGTCTGTCATTTTGTTTGGCCATGTGTTGCCCCATTAAAACATAGATTTTGACTCTAGTCTTTCGTGAGTGCTGTTGCCTACTAGTTTCTTTGGAATCCCTCTGCAACTTGCACCCAACACGATTGGAAATATTGGAGTTGTGCATCCTCCTTCCTTCTGCTGAATAGTTAACCTGCTCCGTAACTTCACAGGATCGGATCACAACCTGTCAACACCACAACCACTGACCAATCATACCACTGGAAACAAAGGATCCTGACCACAGGTTAAAAAAAAAAAAAAAAAAAAGATTATATATGTTTATAGGGTTTGTAGAGTCTTCAAAATGCTCCAGGCTTTCTATTCCCACTCTGTCTTTTATAGAAGGTCTTTCACACAGAGAAATCATTTACCGCGCTAAACACACAATTATTTTTAGCTGCGTTTTAATTGTGCAAAGTTTATTTTATCCCTGGAGTGATAGTTGACAGTGTGGTGGATTTTACACTCTGATTCCATCACTGCAGCTCAGAATAACATGAGACACCTGTGTAATGAGAAATGGAAATAAAAACCAAAGGCAAATAATCCACACACTGTTAATTGGCTCCGGTTGTTAGAAATGCAACATTTCAGTCAGACAGACCTCATCATTAACTACGATGCCACTCTTTACGTCAGTCACAGAAACTGTCTGACGTTACTTTTTAAAGTGTTTTATGGGAGACATTCAGAGGAGTTCCTTCATATTCCAACAACACAGCAAAAAAACACTCACTTTCTATTTAAGTCATATATAATAATACCTACATGTATTTTAAGCCTTGGCCTACTTTTGATATTTGGAAATTATATCTAGTGCATCTACTTTTTTTTACTCTGCTGTTTACATTACAATGAATACGACTTTTTGCCGTCCCAAAACAGACTTCTTCATTCATGGTTCTGATGCTGCTGCTATTGGAATTGACAACCACGCCTCTTTCACATGAACACACTCGTGGATGGGAAGCAAAACCAAGAGCTGACTGAGCTAGTTGATAACCAGCTCTGTGATACCAATTATTCGCTCGGCTAATGTTAGGTTTAGTGGAGCCAGATATCAAGAAGGTATCTTGGGTATGTTAAACTTGCTTCACAGTACAGGCCTCAGGAGACTAGGAATTCACAACAGAAAGCCTGACTTTCTGAGCGCAGGCGGAGCGCAGCCAGTGTAAGTGGAAGTTTGGCTGACCGGCGGACAGTGCGCACACGTCACCAAAACCTCACAGGCACGTTTCCAGAATATCAGGCACATTAACGATGCAATAAATACCCCCCAAAAAAACACTATTCAATGCAACTATCTGCAATCAGCACATTAATGTGTCTCTATATCGACTGTCCCGTCACATCTGATGTCAGATCAAAGGGGATTGGCACCGTTTGGCACGTTTGGCACGCGTAATGGAAACCCAACCTGATTTGATTAACACAGCTGCAAACTAATGAGTTCACATCCCTCTCAGCCAACCACAAACAGCCACAGCATCAGATAGGGAGTATATATTCAGCATCTGTCAACTTAGAAAAGTCAAAAGAAAAGAAACAGAGTGAGACTGCGAGCGAGAAAGAGAGAGCGCAACAATGATTTACAATTGTGGTGACCTCCTCCCAGGCTACCTTTGCATCATCAGCCCGTGGAGGTCTGCTCGCAGTTCCGTATATTCAGACACTGTGAGCTTGGACCTCCCGGACCAAAACATCAGTTTCCTCCTGGGAGAAGTTTGGCCGTCTGACGCTGCTGCTCTCTTCTGCCATGGCGAATTGAGTAAACTCTCATTACGCCTTCACGTGGTGCATTTAAGGGCGAGGAGAGGGGCTCATTTGATTGGTGTGATGTGTGTAAAACCCACTGCACGCCTTCTCTCCTCCCTCTTTTCGACTTGCGCAGGTAGGAGGGACGGAGGTGGGACAGACGAGTAGCTGCGCCAGGCGCACGGTGTGCCAAACTTGCATCCGGCCACACCCAGTTGGTGAAGCGCAGGTGCGCTGCGCCTCCGCCTCACCCGGCCTGCGAAACTAGAGCCCTCTGTCTCAATTAAAAAGCTGAGGCTTGCGTTTTATCAACGGAGATGAATGCTGAGTCGTTTGTGCCCTGATCATGACACATTAAAGCAACACCAAGTAAAGAATGTTGGGATATTCTAGTACTGAACCGTTTTTAACAAAAAGCTATGAAAAAAAATACCTACATTTTAATCATGCAACACTACAGAGTTGCAGGAGGTGTGAAATCCTGCATTTTTAACAGTGGAGACGAGAAGTCAGGATATCTCGCCCTCTGCTGATTCAATTTTTATCATTATTTTTTAGTCTCATGAAAATCCCCCAACTTTACCAAGTTTAGTCTCTTTGTCAAAAACTATTATTCATGAGGACAAAAATGTACCCAAATTTTCAGGAAATAAAAAGAAAAAATATAGAGATGCAAGAGGAGAGGAAGAGGAGAAACTCAATGAGTCTCTTTCAAAGCCACACTTTAGGACCAGCGCTACTTTGCTTTGGGAATGATTCTCTCGTAACCATCTCTCCCTCTCTTCATCTCTCTGCCGTGTCTATCTCTCTATCTCTCTCACGCTTGATGGACCCCCTGCATGCTCCTAATAACCCATGATGAGTCCTCCACACTTGAGCACCCTCCCATCAGACACCCGCTGAGACTCAAACACACACAAACACACACACACAAATATATACACACTCTACCCCTCTGTGTCGGACATAGAGGGGTGTGGGTGATGACAGTCATCAGCGGGGCAATTAATGGGCTCGTCCCCTGGTTACAATACAACAGAGAAAAGAAGCAAAAAAAAACCATTAGCCAGTATGGCTGGATCCTAATGGTATAATTAGCCTAGCATGCTGCTTCACACTTGGACCCGAAATCCGAAGCCAGCAGTGACGCAAAGACATGGTGAAGGAGGGAGACCGGGGAGAGATGAAGTGCAGAGAGAAGTGGAATATGAGGGAGTACAGGAAAACACACTGTTCACAGATAAGATAAGGAGGCTGAAAATAGTAAAGAGATGAATACACAACGGCTCTGTAGTAATAAGCAGCTCCAATCTGGCTCGGTTTTACGCTAAAAGAGGGAGAGATCAGGGATGGAGGGAGTACCAGAGCAGAGAAAGCCTGGAGAGAGTGATGGAGGTAAGACAGAGAACTGAGACGGAGGCATAAAAGAGAGGTGGACGAAGGGAGGGAGAGGAGAGTGGTGTAGACACGGGACCATGCCCGTAGCATACTGATGCTGCTGTAAGACATGCAGTCAGCGTGGCCTCGGCTATGCAACCAAGCATGTGCTGCAGAGGGCTGGGCTGCCTCATAACTGTGTGTGTGTGTGTGTGTGTGTGTGTGTGTGTGTGTCTGTACTGTCATGTGTGCATGCATTGTGATGTTGTATGAAAATAACACAACAAAAGAAAGACGGGATTATAGAAGAACATGCACTTTATGTGAGCGCATGTGTGTTTCTACATGGGTGCACACGTGTGTGTTTGTGTGTGCAGCCTTTGCTGCAGTAGGCGGTGGGTTGTTCATTATGCTGTGTGTGTCTCCTCCTGCAAAGCCTCTGTTATCACAACACTGAGCCTCAGCAGCTCCTGCGCTAGCTCTGTTACCATACCTGAGTCCCATGGGAGCTCCTATAGCATGTTCTGCTCCTCAAGGACAGTGCACTGGAGCTCCAACAGAGGCACACACCACCATAGCCCATCACAACCACGGATGAGTTTCGGTACCAGAAGTGTCAACTCGAGTCATTTGACTTGGACTTCTCAAGTCACAAATTTGATGACTTTTGATGCGACTGATATAATCAAAAAGAATTGCAAATCGACTTAGACAATACCACCAATGACTCGTGACTTCACTCGAACAAAAGCCTTCTGACTTCATTCATTTTCTGTAATCGCTTATCCTGTTGAGGGTCGTGGGGAGGTGGAGCCTATCCCACCTGACACTGGGTGAGAGGCAGGGTTCACCCTGGACAGGTCACCAGACTATCACAGGGCTGACACATAGAGACAGACAACCATTCACACTCACATTCACACCTACGGACAATTTAGAGTCACCAGTTAACCTGCATGTCTTTGGACTGTGGGAGGAAGCTGGAGCACCTGGAGGAAACCCACGCTGACACAGGGAGAACATGCAAACTCCACACAGAAGGGCTCCTGCACCCTGGGTTTGAACCAGGAACCCTCTTGCTGTGAGGTCAAGTCAAAAGATCAAAAAATTATTGAAAAATTGTGCCATAAATCGATTCATTTACCTTCATTTTCTGAATCAACTAACGTTAACACTATTCATTCCCACTAGTCAGCACTTAATTCCCCGGATCCACTTTTTTAAAACCAATCAGACAGCATCCAATCAAATGGCAGGAGAGAACAACAAAGACCTCACGTTACATTACTGAGTGCCAGTTGGAAAAAAAGATAGCAAATATAATTTTGTTCACGCACAAAAACTACAGTGGTCAACTAAAACCAAATTGCAGTATACAACACTTGGTTGTAAATTACAGGCAGAGACGGAACAAATTCCAACAAACTTGTTTTAACAAATAAATACGATTTTTAAAAAATATTCATGAATTTTGTAAATTTAATATATTACTCTTTTGTTAAAATGGCATTACATTTGGTGAAGAGCGCATTATGACTTGGGACTTGACTTGGGAATTGCAAAATAATGACTTGGTGCCACCTCTTTTCAGTGCTAAATCAATGCCAAATTCTACTACCTGATTGTAGGTACCGGGTATGTGCCTTTACTGGGTATGTGCCTTTACTGGGTATGTGCCTTTCCTGGGTATGTGCCTTTAGCAGAAGAAAGTACGCAGAGCATTCGACAATTTTGAAGAACGAGCTGAAGAATACTGGTGAAGTAGTTTAGTTCAAAATGGAAGCAAAGGAAGAAGAAACATATATATATATATATAGTCTTGAGCGACGTAGGAGGTGGACAAAAAGAAGAAAAAGTGTCTATGTAATTCTTCACATCAGCATCAATTTGAATTACATTTGAAATTTTCAGTGAGACAACAGGACTTCATTCAGGTGTTATAATAACTGCTCCACACTGTAAAGTATAGCCAGAAGGCTGACTGTATAATCTCCCTTTCTCTTCCCACTCTATTTGACTCCGTCCAGGACACAACAGGAGGCCTGCTCTTCCTTTGTGCCTCACTCAATCCCTCATATTCACCCGTCTCTCAGACAGAGATCCAGAAATGGATTTCATTCATTAGCAGAGATGAGAACAGCTTGCAGGGGGGTACAAAAGTGTCTTTTTCTGCGTTTCTAAAAGTGTGCCACATTGTGAAAAATAGAAGGAAAATTTAAAAAAATAAAAAAAAAAAAAAGCAAAAACGCTCTGCGATGTTCTCCTCCATCTTTAATGAAAGAGAATGAGAGGAGCTGTCGCTTTCTGTCTCCCACTGCTCCACCACAACCTGATTACTGTCTGATGATGATGGCACTACTTCCTGACATCTAATTGAAATAATTGTGTGTAATCACTTTAAAACACTGGCAGGAGACATGCGAGCGATGAGAAGTAGTTAAGAAAGGCAACGGCATTTTAATTGAATCTTCCCAGATGCATCTGATTCCATCAAACAAGTCTAAAACCACCAGGAGACAGGCACAGACACAGCGGTGGCACAGTTCAATTGAGAGATGAATAGTGGGGTAATGGGTTTAGGGGCTGTGAAAGGGAGCGGGGTTTAGGTGGATATGCTTCAGCCATTCTCTCATACTCGCACACTTTATCCCACATAATCTGTAAGAAATCTTCAGAGTCCCACACTGTATCCAGGTTGACTTTCCCAGAAAGGGATCTTTAATACAGTGTTTCACATAAACAACCCAGGCGAGGATTTTGTGCCATTACTGCTGATGCTCTAAATACCACCTTTTCTGGCTCGGCAGCACCAAAGCCCACAGCTTGCAATCACAAGGCAAAGACACCTTGCGGGTTTTGTTGGGATGTATTCTTAAGTAAAATGCTCAGTCTGGACCTCCATGCACAGCCGTCGCCGTTTCATGGGCCATGGGGCTACTCTGTGGGTTTCTGAAGGCCCATATCACACAGAGAGCCCAGGCTGGGGAGAGCCTGTCCATAGCCATTTCCCTACTCTTTAATCTCAGCGGCCGACTGGAGAGAGCAGCGCTGCACATTCCATTAATGTAAAGTGGGGCTTGAAGGCCCGTAATTTATTGGCTCTGCAGACTCGCCTCCCCTCATCTCACTCATACTGGCTCCCGGCCACCAAATACTCCCCCTGATACCCGCCGACATGCAGCACCCTGCGCTCAACGTTTTACGCTATTTCGCTTTCTTTCTCCCTTTACCTCTCCCTCTATACTCCTCTCCCTCTTTACCTCTCCTTGCCTCTCCCTCCGTCTACTCTCCCTTGAAACCTTTTGCCTCGATGTCTCTCTCCATATTCCTCTTGCTTCACCTATCATGCATACATACAGAGATTTCCTCTGCAGAACCTTTCTCCGGTCAAAATTATCATAGTATTTCATCCAAGCTGCTCCCAAAGCTTCTGCTATGAAAGGAGTCAAAGCCTGGCTCCGTAAGCCTCTGCATCACTGATTTAACAGATAGTTTAATTACTACCAAAATGACACACTCAGAGAGCCACAGAGATAACTGCAGGAGAACAGAAGAATCCCCTGCTGAGAGAGATGAAGTACCAGAGAAAGAAGTGTGCGTGTAAGACAGAGAAAGAGACACAGAAATCTTGTTTTCTCGGTTGATCCTCCCTCCTCCTTTTCACTTCTTCAGCCTGGATTAATTGTCAAGATCTGTGCTGCTGTAGTAAGGGTGCCCTCCTGACCATTAAGATGCCGGGGTGCTAGACAGTACCAGGCTTTGTCAGCACAGACTGATGGGTCAGGAGGGAAGACAAGCAGGTAAGGGGGAGGGAGGGAAGGCAGAGAGATAGTATTACAGAATCCTCATGAAACAGAACTGAAAGTGATGTGAGGAGAGGGTGTTTTATGCAACTGTTATGCTGCCAATCACACACACACACATTGAGAGGGACGGAGGAAGAGAAAGCCAGGGCGCTTCTTGTTTGTAAGCTTTGTGTTTGCTCAGTTATTTAGATTACAAATTTAAGATGAGTCGGGACAGCTTGTCTCAGTCTTTCAGGTTTTTGTTTTGCCTTCCAACTCAAACTACAGCTCTTCACAAAAACACAGACATAATTCCCTACAAGCAAGGCTCAGAACATGTTCTTAAACTGAGCCTTATCGTACACACTAAAACACAGAAGGTAAACAGCAGGAGCACATTTTTGCACTGAAAGCACCATAAAGGTACCAATGTAGGTTCTTGTAGTTTGAGGTAAGCCCGTACTGTAGTTATGACTGGGGCATCTTGGTGTTTCAGAGCATCTGCCCATCATCACATAGACATGAGATAAATTCCCAGCAGAGCTGCTTCTGGGTTGGCTAAACTTCCTATCAGAGATCTGTGTGTAGGTCTATCAGGATCGCACTTTTGTTACAGCAGTGGGTTTGCTTCATTTTAGTACGCCAGTGCACTGCATAACACGTAATTGCGAGGGCTTGGAAAGCTGTTCAGATGCAGTGTAATCTGTCAGCCAGCGGCACTAACCACGTAATTGTCAGCTGACAAAACAAACAACGTTGGCCTACAGGGCCAAGCTTTGTAGCTTTGCCTACATGGACAGTAATGTTCACAATATGATTTTATGTAAGCCTGAATGACATTTATCAATTCACTGTCTTATCAATCTCCTGGTAAAAACCACAGCAGGAAAACACAATTTTCTTCAACCTCTGACACCAGACAGCGATTCTCCTCTCTGAGACAGTCAGTCCAAATTCTGAGACAAAAAACGTCTCCTGGTAAAACAGTGACAAACATTACGTCCGAAGAGACAGTGGAACTTAATCTATTAACCCTAGACGACGCAAGCAACAGAGTGACAGCACACTGGCTCAGGAGGAGGTTTAAACTACACAAGCAGCATTATGTCAAAGACAGCCAATACACAACTTTCTGTGTAATGAACTTTATGTTGCGGGACCTCCCTCACATGTCTAGGCAGCCCTGCTGTGTAACCCCTCGATCAGGACCACAGGACCCAGGAGCTGCATTGACTACACACTGTTGTAATTGTTTTCTAATTTAAAGTCACTGTTTTATGTGTTGTGTTTTGTGAGTACAAAATGTCCCCTGCGTGTATTGTAGTACTTGAGAATTAAGATTTAATTTGGGAAATGTACAATCTAATTAAAGAGCCAACTTTTATGTATGAAGAAAATCAATATATTGATAGCAAGTTAAAGAACCTCTGCAGGCTATTTAATGGAGGCATTTCAGTAATGCTGTTAGTAGAATTATGGTTGTTTGATTTGCTTCATTAGTTTGAGTATTTCATTTATAGCAGTGGCTAAAGTCATTTGATCATAGTCAGGTTTACCTATGTAATGTTTGGTATCATTTCACTGGCCTTAAGTCAGACTTTCCAAATCAGTCATCAACATTGCTCCACGAACTATGAGCTTTGAGTAATGATTCAAATGTTAATCGAGTCGTACACGTCCATTGACTCTCTCCTGGAAACATGCAAGTATTGACCAGCACCATGGGCGGATTATGAGACAATGGATCCCTGGGCACAAATATGCCAAAGGCCCCACCACCCCTGCTCCTAAAGCCGAGTTCACATTACACCATTTTCATCGCCATTTTGACGTTGCAAAGGATCTTGAGAACCACCTTGGGTCGAAGGTGAGTCGGCAGATGTGTGAACAAACCTACGAGCAAGTCGCCCCCTCGTCTGTGACTGAGACTGGATATCTGGCATGCTAGAAAACTGGAGACATGACTGACAAAGAGCATCAGCCAATGAGAGGCGGGATACGTCCCACGTCAGCACGCAGGAGGACAGAAGAAATGTGAGGAGGACAAGCTGCAGGTTTGCCAGGTCCGCTTATTAGCTGCGACTTTGGGCTTGTTTCTAAAGTGGAGTACCTTATTTGGACTTGCTCTCTAAAAGTCACCTTTCTCTATATATCCATCTAATAAGTTATTTAAACGCATCCTTTTGGGCTTGTTTCCATAGCCCTGGTTGCTTGTTTTTCTCCCAAGATCTGGCAACACTGACAAGCCGGCAAGCAACAACAACAAAGGCGGCGTCCACAGGATCACGGGGAGCGTGTTGTGTTTGGACCCAGGCCCTGGAGGCAGATCTGATTCAACACGTCGTCAACGTCGTCGTCCTCCGCTTATCCGGGTCCAGGTCGCGGGGGCAGCAGCCTCAGCAAAGAAGCCCAGACAGTCCTCTCCCCAGCCACTTTCGTCAGCTCTTCCAAGGGAACCCCGAGGCGTTCCCAGGCCAGCCGGGCGATGTAATCCCTCCACCGTGTCTTTGGGTGGCCCCGAGGTCTCCTCCCGGTTGGACATGCCGGAAACACCTCCCAAGGGAGGCGTCCAGAAGGCATCCTTACCAGATGCCCAAACCACCTCAACTGGCTCCTCTCGATGTGGAGGAGCAGCGGCTCTACTCCGAGTCCCTCCCGGATGTCCGAGCTCCTCACCCTATCTCTAAGGCTGAGCCCAGCCACCCTGCGGAGGAAACTCATTTCGGCCGCTTGTATTCGCGATCTCATTCTTTCGGTCACTACCCAGAGCTCATGACCATAGGTGAGGGTTGGAACGTAGATTGACCGATAAATCAAGAGCTTCGCTTTCTCACTAATCTCCCTTTTCACCACAACGGACCGGTTAAGCGCCTGCATCACTGCTGACGCCGCCCCAATCCGCCTTTCAATTTCTCGCTCCATCCTACCCTCACTCGTGAACAAGATCCTGAGATACTTAAACTCCTCCACCTGAGGCAGGACCTCCCCCCCGACCTGGAGTGGACAATCCACTCTTTTCCGGCTGAGGACCATGGCCTCAGACCGAGGCGGCTGGGATGAGAATCAGCACCTGATTCAACACTGGGAAGAATATCCATGCCTTTACGATGTGTCGCCTCCAAGTTAAAAAACGTAGTTTGATGACATCACCGCGTTACCTGGGGCTTTGTCGACAAGGGCTCGGTGGAGAAACTTTGTGGTGTGCACACACAGGTTGTAACGCAGTTGGCGAGACTCCCGATGACAGAAACACACGTCCCCAGGTATGAACACTCAGAAGATTACCATAGTCTCTGCGACGCAAAATCAGGGTGAAAATCGTGTAATGTGAACTCGCCTTAAGAGAAAAGCGCAGAGACTTCATGGTGATTTTGCACCTCTTTTTAGTCATTATACATCTTTTAGTGGTTTCGTGTCTTTTTTTGGTCATTGTTTGTCTCTTTGTGGTTGTTTTGCCCAATTTTGTAGTTATTTTGTGTCTCTCTGCCGTCCCTTTGCATCTCTTTATGGTCTTTCTTCTTTGTGGTCATTTTGAGTCTCTTCCTGGTCAGTATGTGGAATTTAAGTGACATTTTGCAGGTGAATGCCGGGGGGGGGGGGGGCCTGACACTGATACCCCATGACGCCCAGTAGACCATTCAGGAATCCATCCATGACCAGTACTTCCCCAAATGATGGTTACTGCACAACTAACTGCAATTTCATTTATCCTATTATTTGTCTCATCGAATATTCACCACAAGAGAATTTGGTCAAAGGTCCTTATCCAAAAATATCCACTCTTTGTTATCTATACAAAGTCTAATGTCCCATTTATAATCCGTTTGTGTCATGTCTTTATAGTGCTGTTGTTTAGTGAGGAATAAATGTATCTGTTTGGTTAATCATATTTTGGATATTGAATTAAAACCCCTGCTATGCTGCTTTGTATTAAGATTAATGGTGAAATGCTTTTTCAATAAGATTGGTTATTATTTTTATCACGACACAGTCATAATAATAGGAACACACAGTAATAGCATCTCTCTTATCTTGCCACTGATGCTTTTTCCCCTATCTGGTACTCCAAAATCACTTGATTGGTCAATCATATTCAATTTATGTGTAATAAATTTAATATTCCCCCACAAATGACACTGGCATCAGCTACATTCCTAGACTTGCTACAATCAGTGCTTTGAGAGGTTTTATAGAAGAAAAATACAAGAAAGAATGTGAGACTGCAATAAAACTAAGAGTGGATGTTTAAAAGTTCAGTTACACATGCAGATGAAATGAAGAAATAAAATAAATTCACAAACACCCCCAATGGTTATTGTGTGTGTAGAGTGGAATTGAATTATAGAAGGAGAACAGCCGAACTGGGACTTGTTAGAGTTGGCAAAGACTTTTTTAAAGCCACACTAACAAGAGGAAGTAGGTGGGGAAGGAACAAGCATTTAGTCTGAAAGCATAAAAGAAATCACAAGCTATGAGCCGCATACTGTAGGTTAATGGTATCTAATTACAGCAACAATGAATTAAACATCTGCATCTCCTCGTGTTTCCATTCTTCAAATGCATGTGAAAAAGTGTCTCCAGTCTGTCTCTTAGCATCACAATCTGTAGACTCACTAAGTGGTAGTTAAATGAAAACAAAATTGAATACAGAATTAGTGAGCCTATCAAGTAAGCAAGAAATGCAATATTTATGTGCTGATTAAACTGTGTATGCGGTCAGAGAGGAGCGGTGAGAGGGGCGCAATTGGCCAGTGGGCTGCCTCTTACTTATTCATGCTCGGGCTAGACGTCTCTCTCTGTAAATTATTTAGACCTTTTCTTTGTGTGTGTGTGTGTATGTGTGTGCTTGAGAGCAGTGTGTGAGTGAATTATTAAGGTTATGTGTATACAGCCACAGTAGGGATCCTCTTTAGAGGGGTCACTGGCCATGCTGTTGAAATAACATTATTATATTGCCACTTTGTGCTCCATGTGCACGTGTGTGTGTAAATCCATCAGTAAGAGGGGTTTCCCATTTAGCGAATGGATCCTTGGGGACGTATTGTGGACGAAAAAGGCCAAACTGATACTGAGACAAACATTGCATGATGCTGAGATGGAGGGAAGGGATGAAGTAAAGAAAAGAGGCAAGGAAAGAAAGGTTCTGCATTTCTTACCTTCATTTTTTTTTACATACATCCATTCCCTCTCCTTTATTCCCACCTCAGAGAGGAATGAGTGCATGATGGAAAGGCATGGCCTTTCATTGAGTGTACTGTCAGGACTGACTGTAGGGGTCCTGAGAGAGGTGCCTGTGCATTTGACGGGTTAACATGTGAAATAGCTATGCTAATCGCTATGCTAATTGCATTTCTGAACGCATGTTAGCACACTGTGAGCTATTTCACAGCAAACAGCCATGGCCTAAGCTGTGAATAATGACCACTTCAGCTTCTGCAAGGATATGTAAGCAGCGGGCCGCTGATAGACAGGGTTAGTGGGCGGTTTAAAGAGAGGGGAGTGAAGAGTGATGAAGGGAGAGGAGAGGGGGTGGAGAGAGGAAGACGAGGATGAGGAAGAATGGATAGAAGGTATGACAGCTTTCTTCATAATTACTCACATCTGTCTAGCCACTCTCAATCCCTGAGTAACATTCATCTGACAGAGAAGACAGAGACATAGACACAGCCCTTTCTCAAAATACATGTCTTGTCGCTGCATTACATCATGGATCATTGAGTCAACTGTCTGCTGAAGAATGTCTGTCTCTTCAACAACAGATTTCTCCCTGTTATTTTTTAACAGTGGTACCAACTGGTGAGTCTAAAGAATCCCCCGCGCTTTGATTCTGAGGTACTCGCACATTCAGTAAGGCTGACATCCAACAGGGTTTCAGATAGTTAAGTTTTTCTCCCATTAAGCCCCTTTAGCTTCGTTTTAAAGCTGCATTTGAAGTGACAATAGCATCGTGTCCAAAATGAGACCACAGCATTGTTGCTGCAAACATTGAGAGTTCTGGCAAAGAAGGGGCAATCAAACAGAGAGTTGATCCCTGCACAATTTCTGCGTTAGCGCAATCTGGTGTCTGGCAGCGCAGAGCTCTGGCCGATCAGATCCATAAAACTGCACGTACCAGGTAGAATACCTTACAGACTGAACAGTGTAGCATTGTGCTGATGAAAAAGCACTTGGGTTTCCATCCAAACACAAATTTTAAAAGAAAATTGGCAAAAGAAAATGCGCTATGCTCCTCCATCCATCGCTGTTGTGCGAATATTGAGAGCTGGGTCATCGAGATAAGCAGTATGTGGTGCTAATTCTCCAGTCAGGTGCCACTGCAGAAGATGGCACAGCGAGATAACGTAATTTTAAAGAGCACCAGCGATGTATAATAACAGAGAGCCCACTGGACGATGGAGATTTTCCATTTCCCCCATGCTTCAAACTTTCACAATATTTTTGAGAGTTTTCGTATTTCATGCATTTCCACTCACGTTTTTTATGCTTACGCTCCAAGGGATTCTTGCTTTAAGTTTTTAGATACACTACTGTGGAGCTTCATCTTGTCTGATGTTTCAATTACTCTTATATGCAAAATGAAAAATACTGCAAGTATTCACACAGTCAGTCATAGTACAAGTGTGAGGAATCACATTTAACATCTGATTAAGGAGGCTGGAGGATACAGTGGAGACACTGATTGGGAAGAAACACCAATGCACTGGTGGAGTAGTACTTGAAGGTACACCATGAATCCAATTTTTCTGTCAAGGAAAGTTTTTCTTTAGATAAACCTATTGCGGTACAATTCACCGAAATGCTGCTGTTTATTTGTTATACAGCTTGAGGAGGCCTTGTAACTTGAAGCTGTACTGTGTGCCAACCATCTTCCTATAAACATTAGACAATGCTGAAATGCCTCAATGTCTCAAGACAAAGCTAATGAAAACTGGTTATGTAAAGGAAGATGACAAGATATCCAATTATAAACACCTCTCCTCCTGTCCTTGCTATTGTTTGGTATCGAGAGCTTCCCACCTACACAAAAAGGTGAACATACTGCATGCGTTGAGTTAGGTGACTCCTTGATAATGTAAAATAAAGTAGTCCTATATTCATCTAAGACATCACCTAATTAGTAGACAAACGATGACTTTTCTGCTCTAAAAAGGCTGTAACATCACTAAACTTTGAGGAAAAGATGTACAAGATGGGCACAGCCAAACTAGCATCATGCTAGCCATTGTACAGGCATTGGAAAAACAACTGGACACTGCTTCAGGCTGCATCAGTTTCCGACGGGATATCAGGATCGGTGATATTCTTTTGCGACTGTTTTTCCATGTGCTTATCTGACAGAGTAGATGACTTTGGTGAGACAAGGGGAGAAGGAGTTGTGTGCTTTATGGGAAACAAGGACTGGTGTAATAGTGGGACTGTGAGGTGCTGTCCTGTTCCTGCTCTGTATCACTGCTATACACCATGCAGAGGCAGCGCAGGATGTGTGGACGGATGGATTTTTACACAGAGATCGTGCTATAGGGCTGCTACAAAGTCCCTTCTTTGTGCTGCCTTTGCATTTTTACACAGAACCAAATGGCCGCACCATCATTCCACTCCTGTTTGTTATTGCATGACATGTAACACAACTGCATCAGCCTCTAGTGTAGGAAACGTGCTGGCGGCACTTTATGAAAAATAACAGTGACATAAATTGGCAAAAACAATCATTTACTGTCTATTATATGGTGATTAATCTCGTCCTCTGCTGGGAGGGTACGGAGCTCCTGGAACTCATTGTTTTCCCAATTTGCAGATATTTCCAGCTGGTGTTCTTTGAGTTAGTCGCCTGCTGCTACTTTTTTAAATCTCCCGGAGTGGGTTTATTTATTTATTTATTTGTTTATTTATCAGGGACAATGCATATTAATGAACAGTGAACTGTAAATATACCGGAATTAGCCAAAAGGCTAGTTTTCATTCGCAGTCCCTGGCCAGATCTGAGTTGGCAGCCTAAGTAATAAAAAAGTTAGAAGTTTAAAACAATATCATTGCATGCAGTTTAAGATATAAGATAAAAATATAGTAACAGGTAAACATAGCAGCACAAACATAAAAGCAGAGCAAGCCAAGACTCTACAAATAACAATTACAAAGCAGCCTAATTCACAAAAAACAAACATAGACTGCGACAAACAACAGCAAGACAGACATAAGCAAAAGAATAAGGCAGGCAGTTGTTAAAGAGCAGACAGAGGCAGCAGTATCATTGTGTTCATGTACAATTTGGCTGCGTTGGTGTTCATTGAGTTTCTGATAAAGCAGAAGTTGGATAAGTTAAATTTGGCTCGATGACAAACTTTTTTAACATGGGATTTGAAAGACAGACGAGAATCGATCAGGATGCCCAGATATTTATATTCAGAGACAACTTGCATTTTTTTTCCTGACAGCATTATGACTGGTTCTGAGGTGGTAGATGGATTTTTAGAGAAAAACATGCTGACAGTTTTGCACTTATAACATGTCATCAAAATATCACATCTGTGATCCCGTCCTGCTGGCTGTCCCATTCATACAGACATTGCCTCGGCACTGTTACCACCTTCGTTCCTGGCTCAGAGGCTAGACAACTCTGTTCCCCGCATTCCATGATCGTACTTTGTACACAGAATGACGAGGCGGTTTTGATTTATAAAACAACAGAAGCAACAGTACCCAAAACTACAGTTAAATCATTCCACAACCAGAAACCACGGATCATCAGAACCTTCTTCTAAACCACATTTACGATTCTTTGATAGCTGGTTTGGGGTAGGGAGCCATGTGTAAGGTTCATCTGTTGGGGGTGGTGGCTGGTGTTAGTGGGAGAGGGAGGGAGAAGATGGATGGAGGAAATGCAGAGTGGCCTATGAACCCCTCCTCTGGGACTATGGTGGGTTCAGCTGAACATTCTTTCCTCCTCATCTCACTGATACACGGTCTCCATGGTGATCATTACGGATGGATGGTAGTTGCACCCTTCGCTCCTGCATCACCTTAGCACAGGTGATCTCCGGTAACAGCCTGGTGTCTTTTACATATCACCGCCTGATTCACTACAAGCTCCCCAGAGAGGACCTCATCATAATGAGGAACATATACTGGGACCCCTAAAACATACCCCCCCTTCCATCCCCCTCTGCTGTACTCATCCATTTTCCATTTTTCCCCTTCTTCTGCTTCCACCTCCCCCACGCCTGTCCATAGAACAGCAACCCTCCTGGTGCTTTCCTTGCTTTTTCCTATTTCCCCTGTTTTCTTTCTGCATTCGAGCCAGGGATTGATATTAGAGACTGCACAGTGTCCTACACCTGGAGGAAACATGTCTGTGCAGATGCTGCCTTCATGTTAATAGAGTAGCCAGGACTCCTCATGGGCACAGACAAGTGGATTCACCCAAAGGTGAAAGCAGGACTAACATATTCGGCAGCAGAGACGATTTGTCTCTCACAATTTTAAAGCAGAACAGCAAAAGCAAACACTTGATATGTAGACACACTGCCAAAGAGCTGTTAGGGAAATCTGTGTCACTGCGCTTACGAACACTTAGACAATGTAAACAGGCTAATGTTAATGACAAGGGGCAGACTGATTTCTTATTGCTAACATTTAGCCTAGCATTTAGCCTAGCACTGAGGTAACAGCCACTGTCATGGGAATGCTAATGAAGCTAAGGAAAACAAAGCCTGGTTAATGAGAGCTCTGAGATAAGAGAGCAGAGGCTAGGGCACACGTGTACACACACACTCACACATACACACACACACACACACACATACACACTCAACTCACACACACACCGTGACAGGCTCTTCTCCTTCGACACTAATTAGACAGGAAGGACTATATGTGGAGGAAGAGCTAACTAACCGTCCACATCAATACTGCATCGTGCAAGCCTGTCTCGGCCATTGGCCTCAAAGACATGGAGGGAGGAGGGGATGGAGATGAGCAGGAGGAGAGAGACAAATTAGAGAGAGGGCAAGACATGGAGGGCAGAGAGAAATGAATCTGCAGGAATGAGGATTATTTCACATGTACGCCTGTCTGGGTGTGATCTGCACGTGTGACACATGTAGTGTGAGTGGAGATTCAATCCACATATTACAGTACAGGAAGTGATGAACTCCACCTGGAGTGAGCTCTGTTGTCATGCATACATCCGCCAGCTGTCCTCACATACAGTATGTGCTCACACATGGCTACACTGAAATTCAGATACATGCATGCATGCAGAAAGGTAGTGGTCTTGGTTAAATATTGAACGAGACTTAAGCCTGATTTATGGTCCTGCGGCGTACCTACGTCGTTGCCGTGACGCCATCGTGAACCCTTTCGAACTTCTCCGTCACTCCATTTCGTCGCGGTGCAATTCACCGCCAGAGCGGTAGGGGGCTGCGTTCCTTTCCTGAATGGTTATCGTCGTCTCTAGTTGATTCTTTGTTTAGCTTCCGGCTTTTCCGGTCACAGTGAACAATGGCGACCGAGAGAGAGAGAATCTTGCTGGAGTTGGAGTTGTTGGATGTCGAAGAAAGTATGTTAATACTGCAACATCTACATCGCAACAGAAGATGTTTAAAGATGGCGGGGTTGGCGCAATCTGGAAATACGGAGCCGGAAATGCATTGCTACCAAGCAAACCAATCACAGCCCTCTCGGTCTGCGCTGGGTCTGCGTCGCCTCGACATGTAGTTACATTTTTTGGAGGTGCACGTCAGGCTACACTGGGGGCTACGGCGAGTCTCCTGCGTAGCCACGTACCCTACGACGTAGGCACGTCGTTGATTTAACGCAGGACCATAAATCAGCCATTAGAGTCTAACAGCCATGATAGTAACCTGTGAAGCTGGAATTTAGCACAGCAGTGTTTTAAGCGACATGCTATGCACAATCCGACTTTTTTCAGTCCTGATACTGACACCAATACCTTGGCTTTGGGTATCTGCTGACAGAGGGTGTTGTATGTTGTAAAGCCCTCTGAGGCTGATTTGTTGATATTGGGCTATATGAATAAGCTTGAACTGAATTGAAATGTCAGCTGGAGGAAAGTCAGGGTATCACCAAAGTCAGAAGGATACATCATTGGTAAATGGAAATGGTCTGTCCAAAATTTGGTGCCAAGTCCTTCTGAGAAAATGTTGCGATACTCCACTGGAAACGTCAGAACTTTGACCTGCTCGTGGTGCCGCAGGAAAAAGTTGATGCTGACTTGAACTTTTTACATGACATGGGACACATTGACAACAGTCAAGCAAAACCACAGTGCTTAACTTAACCTCGGTGGCCTAAACCCAACAACACACAGAATAAAGGATGCAAACCCCCTGACTGCACCCACCACTTCTTTGCCATAAGAGGACGTCACACTCACCAGGCAACAATTACATCTTCTATAAAATGAATAGTGTTCTTAAAAAGGTTTTCTAGAACACAGGGTCGATGTAAGTGATGTTAAAAGCCACATGCAGCAGTGCCAGAAGACCACCAGCGTTTAGCTTTAGCCAAGTTAAAGCCTCCTCCTCGAGACATCTTCTCCCTGCCCCCCACCAGACACTCTCCGCTCCATCTCTGCCTCCGACACTCCGGGAATACTAACCACTGGGCTTTTCCCCTCCCCGGGCTTGACCTGATATTGCTGCCACTCCTTTTTCCACAAGCCCGAGGCGATAGCTGAACTTAAACTAGGTTAGGGGTGGGAATGGAAAGAAAAGGTGCAGTAACACAAGACATACAGCGTGCAGAGGAGTGTTAGCTTAATAACCACCCAGCGAAGGTTTGGGGAGTGACTACCACTCCATCTCTCCCTCGTCTGAATCCCTCTCTCTCGCTATCCATCTATCACATCTCTACATTCCATTTTCTTCCCCTCACTTCCAATCGCTCCCCCTCTGTTGCAGTCCCTGGTCCTTTTTTTATCTGTCTCTGCCTCTCTATATCTCCCCCTCTTTTGCACTCTCACTCATTCTCCACTTCTCACTCTCTCTTGTACAATCAATCAGTTCTGAATTACTCATTTACTCTGTCTCTCAGTGCTGCATATTCTCTCCGCCACCGAGGACTCCATTAATTTTCTCCCCTCCCTCGCTCTCTCTTTCTCTATACTCCGCTTGATAGAATCAGATGCTATTTGTCTATTAAGGGGCCACAGGGATATTTAATAAAGGGCCTGTAATAACTGCGCGTGGTTGCGTGTGTGTGCAGCAGTGTGCATTTCCGACCAGGCGGGCGAATATCCTTCCATGCTCCACCTTGATGAGGAAATTAACATGTCCGATGTGGTGGCTGATGAAAAGTCATCTCGACGCCAATGGTGAATGTCGCACTTAATTTTCTATTTAGCTACAGTAACCCTAACCAACCCTAATTGATTAGGTGATCAAAAGTAATTGGTATTAGGCCACAGCTATGGATTCATTTGTCTTTTATGAATACTAATTGACCCCAGACTGCCCCCTGCGCCCACACCTCCCCCGTTCTCTGGCGGTCTTCCTTTCCTTCGCAGCACTTACCAGACCTGCAAGTCATTGTACATTCCTCCCATACCCTCACTCCTCTGTGTGGTAGTGTGGGGGCGTCGTGTCGGTGTGTTTTCCTCCACTTGTGTACGTGTGATTAAGTATTCGTCTCTCAGCTGCCTTGCCCCCCAGCCTTTGGGAGAAAACCAAACAATTCTTTTTGACATCCATTATGTGTGTGCCTCTGTGTGTTGTGCACTTGCACTTGTATATGTACACCAGTATGTCCATTTGTGAAGCAAATTGAAGCAGGGAAAACTGCAGGTCTTTGGGAATGAATGTGGGATGAATCTAAATAATCTAAACAAGCATCATTTCCTCAACCCATGTTTGACATTTATGAGGTCTGGTGGAAAAAAAAACAGAATGAAAGGAAAATGTGTCTCCCCCTCTGCACCCCATACTGAGCCTCTGGCACTTGGCTATATACAGTTCAATCACAAACACATGGCAGATACGGATAAACATTTAACCACAAGCTAAATATGTGCACAGATATAACGCGCAAACATACACGCTTGGACATAATATACACACACGTGTAGTTCACCTTCTCATGTCATAGAGGAGTAAAGGTTAGTGACCGTTACCCCAGTAACATGTCCTCTGAAAGCCAGCTACTGAAGCCGACCAAAGAAAGATATTGATTGAGAATGATTGGGGACTGATGTTAACTGACCGCTTTTACTGCTTCTTCACCAATGAGCTATTAATCAGACTGGTGGGATTCTCCGGAGAATATTCTTCCTCTACAGCGAGGCCGTGTTACCCGTCACACACAGATAAGAACGCCAGCACACCCACAAGACTAAACTGAGCCCTTATCACTGCTTACTTCTTTTCTTTGGCTATGTGTTTGTGGCAGAAACACAAAAATGCAAGAATACACACACACACACACACACACACACACACACACACACACACACACACACACACACCTCTGGCAGCCCTGCAGAGGCTGAGGCTATAAGGCTGTCATGGCAACCATTCTGCAAAGGTGTGATTGGTCAAGGCAACGACGTGCAGAGAAATGTTTGCTGAGAGGAGGTATGTAAATTCGCTACACAGAACAGGAACATGCAGTTCAACCACACAGGCACCACGGGGCAGACAAACACACACAAACACACACACAGTCCAGCAAGTTTTCTCATGTGGCAGAAAAGACGTTCAAGATCTGCGTATCCTAAATAACGAATAAACAGACAAATACAAACTGACAAGTCAGGGCAAACATTAATTAGTTAATGCCACAATATAGGAAGTGACAAGTTGGTTTAGATGATCTTCAAAAAACATGGCCAGACATTTAATTAAAAATATGCAAATGTGCTCACAGTTTGGAGGCTATCAAATTCAACTTAACAGAAAAAAAATCATTTCTGACTACATTTCAATTACAGTCTCTCTGCGCATTTTTCCAGCAGCTCCACTGAATCAGAGGGGGGTTTCTTCCAGTGGTCTGAAATTAGACATCTAACATAAGGTTCCTCTTTGACTAAATGACAATTGTTCTGGCTCCAGCAGCACACAGACGAGATTAAACATCAACATTATTATTTATGATTAAAACACACCAAACTCTCATGGAGCTTGATGAAAGACATAATGGGGAAATGATTACTGTGATTTTTTTCTTTTTTTTTTTTTAATATACAACAGTCGTTCCAATCACAAATTTTGTTTTCTTTTGCCGTCTCCCTCTGATTTTTAGAAAACGCCACTCGTGTGCAGTCTTCTGTAATTATTTATATGTGCGAGAGTTGCGCTGCGTGTTTTTCTGCCACACCAAAAGGGCAGTGTGATCATATCTCAGGTCCACCACCGGTCCCCTGTGCCCAATTAGAGAAGAGAGAAAATCAAACCAGTCAGGGCTTGGGAAATGATCGATCACGCTGACCCTGTGTTGGTAACATATATGTAACATGTCAGGCTATAAGCTGGGCTAATACATCAGCTAACACATTTGTCGACCCCGACATTCCCAACAATCCCACAGTGACTGGAACATTTGGGCCGTGGTTAGTTTAGCAAACTGGAAATGACAAAACTGTCAAGTAACAACAGTCAGCTTTTTACTGGTTTGGTTTCATTCGTCCCTTTTTTGGAGATGTGCATTTATTCAAAGTGGACTTTACACTGGTGGGATGAGGTTAAGATCTATGCAAATAAGCTGTAGTCATTCAATATCAGCATAGACGAGGTATAGCACTCTGAATCCCCCTGCATTACCCTAATTAATCATTCATACTTCACATCTACATATTCAAATTACCTGAGCTTAAGTCACAGCAAGTGGGGGTGGAGACGGCACACGTGATGGAGGATAAGTTGCAGGAAAGAGGAGACAGGAATGTGAGAGTGAAAAAAGAAGAGTTGGCTCCTGTTTATGTGATTTCTGTGAAAAAAAAATGTTTTGTTTCAGAGTCTTGGATTCATCTCGGGGCTCTTGACGCGTTGCAGCAAGCAGTTCGCCTGTGACCGGGCCGTGCCGTCTGCATTAGCACTTGGGTCTCCTGGTTACTCAGAAGAAGCCATGTGCTGTCAGAGCCACAGCACCAAAGTCTTTATGGCCACAGCTGACAGACTCTAACCTCTGCCCTATTAGTGAACATACTGGGAGCCTCCGTGCTCTCTTCTTTCTGACTCTGTGTGCCTCATCTGAGAGCCTTGATTAGGGCTTCAGGGAACCAGAAGACAGGGAGCACGGTGACGGCCAGAGAGAGGGAAAATAAAAAGACAGAGAGGGGAGAGGAGGAGAAGAAAAAGAGGCAGCATCAGCAGGAGGGAGAATCAAGACATTCAAAATATTTCAAACACGCATGTTAGTATAAATATGTGGCTTCTATATGTTTGGTGGGCTAAGATGACGACAACAGAGACATGAGGAAGGTGTCAAAGTGTACAGTGGACAAGAGGAAGACAGACACAAGAGTGACAGAGGGTGAAGCGCAGGTGGAGGTGAGCGAGTACATGAGAGTCATGTGGTTAGAGGCAATGTGGCGTGTAGTGAGGGCCGTGTTAACCCGTGTGTTATTGATGCTGTGAACCAACCCCCCTCTGTCATCGCCTGCTGGTACCCCCCGGGCTCAACACACAGAAGATAATCTATGGATACTGGAGGAGCTCTGAGGGGTCAGGGGGTCGGGGCTGAGGTGGTTAGGAGGGGATCGAGGATACATTTGGCTGGCAACTGGGAGAGTTGGAAGTCTAGAGGGTCTAAAAGCCGCTACACGTTACAAGTTGCTACTACTGCTACAGCTTGCACGTTCATGAGTAAGTAACTGCACGCAGGCTGAGCAAAGTATTCCCAGACCAGATAAGATATCTAATCCCCATAGCATGTTCTAGGTCTGCCCTGGGACCTCCTACCAGCGGGACATGACCCTGATCTGAAACCACCTCAACTGAGCCCTTTCAATACAAAGGGCTCTAGTTTCCCGGCACGGTGCAGGGTGGCGAACCCCGCACAGAGCTAGTTTCGAGCAGCGCAACCCGAGGCACGCTCAGTTTGGTAGTTTGGCAGACCGAGGTGCGCTGAGATGGGTGTGGCGGCGCAGCAGGGGGAGTTGTCGACAGATCCAGCTTGGCGCAGTGACAGTTTCGTGCCAAAAGGCTTCGCCGAAGGTGCGCTAAAAGCTCGCCAGCTGAAACCAGGTCTACTGTCAGCGCAGGCGGAGCGCAGCCAGTGTAAGCCGAAGTTTGGCTGACCGGCGGACAGTACGCACACGTCACCAAAACCTCACAGGCACGTTTCCAGAATATCAGGCACATTAACGATGCAATAAATACCCAAAAAAAGACTATTCAATGCAACTATCTGCAATCAGCACATAAATGTATCTCTATATCGACTGTCCCGTCACATCTGATGTCAGATCAAAGGGGATTGGCACCGTTTGGCACGTTTGGCACGCATAATGGAAACCCAACCTGATTTGATTAACACAGCTGCAAACTAATGAGTTCACATCCCTCTCAGCCAACCACAAACAGCCACAGCATCAGATAGGGAGTATATATTCAGCATCTGTCATCTTAGAAAAGTCAAAAGAAAAGAAACAGAGTGAGACTGCGAGAGAGAAAGACTGAGCGCACACGAGAGAAACGCAACCTCTCGCACCAAAACATCAGTTTCCTCCTGGGAGAAGTTTGGCCGTCTGACGCTGCTGCTCTCTTCTGCCATGGCGAATTGAGTAAACTCTCATTACACCTTTGTGCAATGCATTTAAGGGCGAGGAGAGGGGCTCATTTGATTGGTGTGATGTGTGTAAAACCCACTCCACGCCTTCTCTCCTCCCTCTTTCCAACTTGCGCAGGTAGGAGGAACGGAGGTGGGAAAGAGGAGTAGCTGCGCCAGGCGCACAGTGTGCCAAACTTGCAAAATCCGCCTGGCCACACCCAGTTGGCGAAGCGCAGGTGCGCTGCGCCCCCACCTCGCTCAGTCTGTGAAACTAGAGCCCGAAGGAGCAGCGGCTCTACTCCGAGCTCCCTCCAGAAGTCTGAGCTCCTCACCCTATCTCTAAGGCTGAGCCCAGCCACCCCACAGAGGAAACTCTCTTCACCACAACGGTCCGGCACTACGCCAGCATCACTGCAGATGCTGCATCAAACCGGCGATCCACCTCACGCTCCATTCTACCCTCACTCGCGAACAAGACCCTCAGATACTTGAACTCCCTCTCTTGGAGCAGTAACTCACTCCCAACCCGGAGGTGGAGTGAGTTGTTAAGTCCAAAAGTCAAACTGTACTGAAAAGAAAGAAAGATGTAATAATTTAAAAAATTCACAACATATTTTTATCTAATGAAATATTCTACTTCAGTCCATACTTGTAGGTGTTCAGCCTTTCAAAAACTTATTGTATGCGGTCAAAGGGAGGCACGCACCTGTATTAATCTGGCAGTCTAACAGCAACGTAAATTACATTTATTCATCAAAGAAAATTGATTTAATAAAAACTCTTAATCTAAAGAATAACTTTATTCAAATTGAAGATTTTGTGCCTGGATCTTTTATTTCTTTATTTATCATGAAATATGATGACAGACATTCAAAGTTTTATTAGAAAGCAAGGAAAAGACATTTGGTACAGCCCTAGTTTGGTTTCTGTGTGTGACAGACTATTTCGTCTTCATCTTCTTCATCAGCAGTAAGAAACGTGATTTTTGTCTTCAACATTGAAACTCAATTCTATGCTTCAATACAATACAGAATCTAGATAAAATGTGTCCATCTTCACTATAATATATTCAGATTTTAGATCATTTTTGTCTTTCAAATTGCATCAGACATTCAATCAACATGATACAAAGTTAAAAGCAGGACTTAACAGTCAGTAGGGCGGCAACTAACAATTATTTTCATTGTCAGTCATTTATTGGATTAACCTATTCACCATATTGTCCATAAAATGTTGAAAATAGCCAGTAATGCCCATCATTGTTTCTCCAGCTAAAGGAGACTTTTTCAGATTGCTTGTTCTGTTTCACCAGTCATCCAAATCCCAAAAATACTAAATTTAAAATGACATAAAACAGCCCAAGGCTACATTTTACAGGCTGGAACCAGCAATTTTTTTTTTTAAATGATCAATTAATTATTATATTATCGTTGGTGACTCATTTTCTGTCAATCAACTAACTGTTTTGTCACTACATTACATGTCTGTGTGTCAGACACACAGAAGAGCAGTTACTGAGGATGTTTCAGACATAAGAAAGCAAAGGTTAGCTGGAAACTGGGTGAAGGGGCTCGTGAAGGCTCAGCGCTGCAGGTAGGGGGGTGTCTTGACTGGGAGTGGGGGTAGGAGAGTCAGGCTTGGCTGACGACCGGGTGGGTTGGCTGGCTGATGAGCAAAAAGGCTGGCTGTCAGTGTGAGCCTGTAATTGAGGGTGGGTGGGAGCTTCCCCCCATGGATTCCCTATATTGTCTGACTGCTGCAGCACAGTACAGACTGTTCACACACAGCCGTAGTAATCATGATCTGCTCCCACGGACCGCACTCCTGTACATCTCTCTATCGGCTGGTTCGCACAGGTGAAATGTGGTGTGTGCACATTTAAGACAGAAATAAATGCGTAATTCAGAACTGTTGTGTATGATGTATAATGTAGAGTCTAAGGCATACAGTGGGTGCCTGTTGGATGCAAGATAAATTTAACAGCAGGTAATATGGACTGCTTTCTTTGAGGTAGTTGACCTATACGACTCCCACAAGAAAGAGACACACAGAGACATTTATTTCAAAAAGCCGTTTTGTCACAGGATAAAAAAAAATCCTTCATTTTCTATTTCGATCCATAGCTGAGTGGTGTGTTTGGTAAAGTGTAGCTCCCTGGGGAGTCTGGGCCTGTGATCCGGCGGTGCTGCAGGTTGAAAGGGAACTCACATCTGCTAGTGCCTCAAATCCACCGCATCAATAAACCAGACTTAAATGTATTTCAGTTTACCATTTGCTCACTTGGTGCTGGCATTTCAAAACTCTTTACAGCCGTTGCTTTCTTTCTGTCCCTGTTTTTCCCCACCTTCTGCCATGTTTTCTTCTCTGAATAGGATAGTGAGGCCCGTAGCGTTTAATACACCTTCCATTCTCTCACTTTTACTCTCTCCCCCTCTCTAAAAGCGAGTGGATTTGTGGCTAACCCCTGCAGTATTAGTTTCTGTTGACTTTGGGTGATCAGCACACTTTGTCTGGCCGATGGAAAAGCCGTGTTGCGCCCTGGCTGTCCCCTAACCTGCCCACACACACAGTGCTACCCATATAACTCACTTGGAGAGCTTGGAACAAATCTTCTGCATGGTAGGTCACCAAGGCCCTGAGGACCCTTCACACTTGACACAGTCGCCCACAGATGCAGTCTGGCTGTACAGCACCAAGCGGTCGCAATGGATCTGCAGTTTTCAGCGGAAGGCGAGGGAGCAGTAGTGGGGTCAGGTTTGGACAGAACCAGACATGCTCCACTGGGCCACACAGACGAGCTGCTGTCGCTCTAATTGGCTGCAGAGCAGGACTGAAAGCCCAATACACTGCACTCGTATTAGCCTCCGCTTTAAGGACAATAGGAGCTGAAGGACCACAACAGCAAAGCAGACAAGAATTAATGATAGCCATTATGGCTGCCAGCAACCACAAACCGTTAATTCCAAACCAGGTTTTTACAAGACGGGTAATTAAGGGCCAAGTATGCCAAGCTGCATCTTCTGGCATGTAATATTTCTGCTTTTAGTGTAACACATCTGACAGTGAGTTTCAATTTTAGATCTCAGCCCCCACTTCTAATCTGTCTTGACTGTAGCTGTGGGCTATTTGGCAAAAACATTTATGTTCGTTTGGTTTAATGCCTTAAATTAGCCCACATCACACTGCTCTCAGTCTGACCTGTTTAATGCATCCTGACACCAGCAATTCTCAAACGACCATCTGAGTGTGCGCAGACATGGGCTCAGCAATCCCGCCGTGCTTCACTACACCAACAGGGGAAACTCATATTTTGGTTAGGATATAAAAAAGAGTGGGAGAGCCCACGAGAGGAAAGAGATAGAGAGAGGAGAGACAGGTTTTTTTTTGCTTAGAGTGAAAGGATTTTAAGTAGCCTGTGTAAAGAGGTGGTGTTAATTGCCACGGATTCCTCTCCCTCTCCCTCTCTCAGTTTCGCCTTCATGTGTACGGCGTCTGGCAAACCAATTTGCACAGGCAGCATCAAGGAATTTCTGTGTGCAATCAGATAATACGCAGCAGAGCCAGAGAGGCTGAGCTCTGAGTCAAGATAATGGCTGGATTTAAGGGAAATCTCATCACATGCTTTCTTCTTCTCACCTGCAAGCAAATCAGAGACACAAACAGGCAAATGAACAATGAAGAAACCCATGACTGCTTGCATCGTGCATATATTTATGCGTAATATGTAAACGAATGAAACATGAAAAGAGGAGACACGTCCTGAGGGCGACACAGGAGCCTCAGCGTTCAGAGAGGAGGAGAAGCGAAGAAATCCTGGAGATGCGGTTTTGACAAGTGCATGACATTCACCCACTCTGACAGCCGACTTGGTGAGAATGACGTTGGTGGGAGAGAAGGAATGAATAAACTCCATCTGACATGGTGATGAGCCCTGACCTTTCAGGATGAGAGGAGGAGGATGTAGAGACAGGACTCATACTGCTGTGGGGGTGGCTGAGTGACACAGACACAGGAGAAAGATGGGTGCCCTTGTATGCATTCATGTCAGTGCATGTGTGTGTTTGTGTATGTAGGGCACACATACCCACGCGCTGAGGTACAGTATGTCCATGTTTGTCAGCCAAAAGCTACAGTTCCTTCAAATTATGACACAGATCCAACGTGGTAGAGGCAGAGCAGGAGCAAAGGAATATTTAACCCTGCTCAGGGCTGCTGTGTTGAGCTAAAAAGGCCAGACCTCGCACGTTTTCTCTCTCCATTTTCAAGACAGTAATTGATGCAAATGGAAGCACAGACCAAACAAAACGATGCGTATGTTTGCATATGTACAAAAGAGATGGAAACAGCCAAAAAAAAAAAAAAGTTACTTTTTATGAATCACTCAGTTCAGGTAAAAGCTGTGCAGCTCCCTGGTTGCCTCTCTCCTTCCGTCTCTATCTCTCACTCTGTCGCTCTCCTTCTCCTCCTCTGTCTCCTCCCCTGTCCCTCCGGCTGGGAGAGACATAACAGCTAGTGACAGAAGTTAAGTGATTCCCAAACCCGCCGTTCTCACAAAAACCCAGCAGCAAAACACTGCCTTGCACATGGATACTCATACATGCACCCACACACACAGAAACACACACATCAGATTAGGAGGCTGCTAGACAGTTTGTACTTCAATCCGTCCATGCTCACTGTGCGCCTGCATATGCATAAGTTTATACTGTTTGCATATCCATCCATTTCAGTTTATTATGGCTCCTGGGAACACCTCTTAGGAAAATTGTTTTGTGCAGCTGTAGATGAAAATTAGCAAGAAGCTGAATCTGGTCATCTCTATGACAATGTTTCTCGTACATCATCCCCGGCAAATAAATATAATTAACTAAACTCTTAAGCACCCTATGCTGACTGTATCTCTCTTTGCTTCTCTGCTTCTTATTCTCTCCATCATACTCTGCTTCTCGCTCTCCTCCTGTCTTTAGTAATGTAGATGTCAACATCAAAGTCTCTGTCCCGCTCCATCCAGAAGTGAGGTGTAGGAGGAAACGTCTAGACTAGCCAGCAAGAGTCCATATCAACTGGAGTTAAAACCACTTTGTCAGCAGTAGATGTCATACTACAATTACAGCACAGTAACACACACTTACAGGCACGCACATACACGCACCATCCAACTCTAGCTGACTGCAGGAGGTGAGGAAATAGTAGAGATGGGCATATTTTACCTTTAAAGATGCCGATTTTGTGTTGACTGAGCAGCTCTGCAGCAATGATCAAAGACATGTGAACAACTAGCTGAAGATTATCTGACGGCCCCATTCGTGCACATCACAGACTGCAGGAGCCGGTCAAGGAAACTAACAACTACAGGAGTGCGCTAGTGAAATGAGATGCTCTGCAAACAAAGCAGAAACATTTACTTATTCTTTACATCAAAGGAATATCTGCAAACATACATGTGCACCAAGTGAGCAAGTAAACGCACAATATAGACAAATGCTGACAATAAGTCCTATAGAATATAAGCTCGCTGTCTGTGTCCATTCACTCCACTTTACATGCACTGTGCTTATTAATACACAAGCAGGAACATTTGGAAGCATTAATCAGGCATTTAGGAGGCCAGTCCAAGCATTAACAAGATTATTTGTCTAATAGAGGAGTGTGTAGTGAAGCTGAGGTCTGTAGCTTTGGTAAGAGCATTCTCAATCCTCAGCTCACAACTACAGACTGTATGAAAAATATGGATGTAGCAACTGTGACGTCACTCACTGGTTTGTGGACTCCTGTTTTGGAGAATCAAGGTTAGCATTTTGATCATCGCCATCTTTTTGGAGCCAGAAGTGTCCATAAGGTGGAGCTAAACCTTACGCTAGCTCCTAGCTTGGTTAGCACGGTGCCTTACAGTCTATCCCTGTGTCTCAAATCACGTACTTCTGTACTTACACTTAATATTTTGAGTGCATAAGTGTGTTCAGACTGAGAAGTATGGAAAAATGCAGTGCACTATGAGTACCCACATGGTGCACTCAAAACGGTCAAGAAGTTGAGTGTGGAACTATGGACACTTCTCGCCCTCAATGGTCGGCATCTTGGCTGCGTAGCGGAAGAGGAGGGACCACTTTTCAAACTGGAAATGGCGGCCGAGGACTGTGCAACCGTGAATGTCGCTGCATTGTACAAATACACGTGTTTTTTGCACTAAGCACCACTATACTGTTGTCGAGTATAAGCCAGCAGTATGTTTGTTGGGTTAGTTTAGCAGTCTGTAATGATTTGGTACCGCGAATGATAACGCGAATGCTAGTTTGCTAACTAGCTAACAGCTGCACATTTTGACGTTGTGGGCAAACGGTGGCAGTATTGCTCCACTGGTCGGTTACAATTAGGCATTAAAAGAAGGAGAAGAGGTCCAAATTTGCGGTCATCATTTCCGGTGAGTGCACAACGGCCGTGTTTGGTTTGAGACAACACCACCCTGTCGACATTCGCACACTAAGCCAATGTGCACATAGTATACTACATGGAGGTGTACTAACGGAAGTATGTGATTTGAGACACATCATATGGTTAACTGCGAAAATGCTAATGCTAATTTTGGGTAGCATAAAACCGGCTTAAAGTAATTCTTCACAGGCAAAATGACACTTTGTACATCAATCACTCAACGCATGTTTCCTTGAAGTCATGAGAAAGACTGTTTTTGTTAGCATGCCTCCAATGTGAACGAAGATTCCAATAAAGGCAAACATCTGTCTACAACACAACTTGTGCAGTACAATCCAAGTCTCATCTATCCAATATGCTCAGTACTTGCCAAACGCATGCATTTTCGCTATAACATGACCCACTGGACGCATGCAAGAAAAACATTTTCTTTACCAATTCAAGGTAACATGTGGTGAGTAACTGATATACAAATGCTCATCTGCTGGGTTAAGTATTTCTTTAAAGCTATAAAAAACAAAATGTATTTACAGGAAAAACTGAACATTTGACTCCTCAGAGGGTCTTTTTGCTTTTGTAACTAAAAACATACTGAGAAAGTGACAGCTACAGCCCAATTCAGACAAAAGATTTGCGACAAGACGAGTAGAAACATGCAAGCAAATACAGCGAGCAGCAGCAGTGACCCACCGTCCGACACCGGCATACCATGAGGACAGAAACAGAGGGCTCAGTGGGGGCGGAGCACGTTTCAAAGCAAGCAAACACGCTGTCTGTGTTCATTTTGACATGACCAGCGGACTTCACTCCAAGCTGATTGGCTGTAGAAACAGATGACGGCCAGCTTGAGTCGAGCTCAGACGGCCACTTCACACCGCTGCAACTTTTCTCTGCAGTGTTCTAAAAAGGTTTCGTCTCGTCGCTAATCATTGGTCTGAACTGGACTTAAGGTTACACCTATACTACCATGAGTATGTTACCTAACCAACATTGTCAACAGACAGCACCAACCTGCCACTCAAAATGGTCACAACCTTAATTATGCACAACGTTGGTATCATTTACAGGGGTTAGTTGCATAAAAATTCACCTCACGTGCAGGTGTCATGGAGGGGGAAACTAGTTATACAGACCAAAACCATCTTTTGAATCGGGCTGTAAACATGTTTATTTTGGCTGTGATGTTGGGCACTTAAACATGGTGGTCTATGGTGATTGACCGGCTTCTGAGGCAACCCTCCAGGGGCCATTAGAGGAGCTGCAGTTTTTGGCACTTCATTGTTCAGCCCAGGAAGCTGCTGCTTGCTCACAAAACGTAGAGAGTACATGACCTCAAAGTCACACACAAGTATAAAAGTTCAGGCAAATACACACACACACACTACAGTATAACATGCCAGTGATCCTTAACATCAGAATTAAATGGTATTTTGGGAATATTCTTTTCATATTTGTTCTTGAACAGGATATCAGTCCAGAAGATCCACATGTGACAATCAGGGAGCGGAAGACAGTTTAATATGGTTGCTCACAAATTTGCAGTGTCATTCCCTTTAACCTACTGTTGTCTAAGAAGTAAAAAGTATTTCATTTGAACATACAAAATACTCGGAGCTACAGGGATGTACCACATTTCTCATTTGTTCATTCGGAAACCGAGTGAGGAAGAAACAAACAGACTATTGAGCAGCGGATAGGAAGTGCTCCTCATTAGTGTTTTATTAAAAAGCACTCTTTAAAGTTATTGTGCAAGGATGTTGAATTTTAATGACCCCACACTGTGCTCCAGATAGCAATCTGGTTGTGAGCATAGATACAGGAGGCGAGGAGAAGTGAGGAGTGAATGGAAAAGGAGATGAGGAGGGAGATGAGTGGAAAGAAAAAGAGGGAGCAGAAAAACGAGAGGAAAGGAGAGAAGATGAAGAAGAAAGAGTTGGAGAAGGTGTGATCCACATTAGTCTTTTAGTGGTGGGATGATGAGATAAAAAGAGGAATGATGACATAGCTGTAAAGATCTGAAAAGACAACCTAGCAGCTGGAGGAGAGTTGGACTGGGATCCTCTACATGGAAGAGGGGAGGAGGAAGGTGGTGGGTTAAAAGGACCAGTCTCTTTCCATCTGTCTGTCTGCCTATCTGTCTACAGTATGTACGTATATCTACCAGTTCTCCATCTGTCTGCGTCTCTCAGCCTTCCAGTATGTCAGACAGCAGACACACAGTCGCTGCCTGTAAGCCGTCACTGACATGTGTCACATACTGGTGCCACATCCCTGTTGTGATCTTATTGTCTGAATGACAGCTTGTTCTCTCTGACATCAGCAGGACTTGCACACACAGACATACGCACACACGTGCACACGCTTGCTGTGGTGTTTACTTTGAGGTTGAGAACTGTGCAGCCCTGAGCAGTCTACTCAGTAAGATGGAGCTTTTCATTCAGAGCTTCTCCCCCCGATGCTTTTGTTTTCCACAACAAAGAGCTAAAGGTAACTCTACCATCACTGTGAGCTGTGCTGAGTAAGAGTGTCACAACAGTGGTGTGATCCAACAACAGCTGCTCCAGTAATGAAGAATATATGAAGGTTTAAAACTGCAATAAATCAATATTTTTATATCAACAACGGATCAAAAGACTGTGTGTAATGTGAAAGGTGACGCTTGTAGTGATGAACCCACAGAGAATTTCATTTCCAGCAGCAGCAAGCAAATGTTTTCTGCAACAACAACAAAAAAAGCTCTGATAAATTCACTGAATCACCAAATAGTAAACACAAAGTTAGCAACCAGCAAGCCGGTGAAGCAGCCTGTTCTCATTCCAGAGTTGTCAAATTCCAATGCTTTATCACAGCCCTAGGTGTTTGATATTGACAGCATTTAGTGACTAAACTCCAATGTAACCCATCCACAGCAACACTTGACACTGACAGGAAGTGATGTTGTGAGAGCGAGATAGTCCACAAAGGGCCGGAGGGAGTGGAGGTGGATGGGGAAAGAAAAAACTGACTTTCATCCAAGAGACTACACAGTTCATGTCGCATGTGAAACCAGAAGTCACCACTGTTTAACGAAACATTACGTAATTTACGTACAGTCATTTCACGTGTTACATAACACGCCTACTTTTTCCAAACCTCAGCAATTAGTTCTCTTGCCTAAACCTAACTGCGATCATTTTACAACATTAACTACATGTCACTATGTGTTTCAGCTGTGCGTCAGATATGCAAAAGTCTGCCCTGTGAGTTGCAATCAGATGCCAACAAGGGTCCGACAAAGCATCGGTATTTGACGACCTGGGCATGACAACCGGTTGGGTGAACACAGTAGATTAGCAGCAAAAGAGCCTGGTATTTTCCATAGGTGTTGGAAGAGATCACACCAGAATATGAAGGGAAGTAAAAACTAGAATTACGCCATGTTCACACTGAACTCAGAAGCGCCCCGTGTCAGTTGCTGCACAGCCGCTTGTCAGCAGTCGCCTGGCTGTTCACTGTCTGCAAGTGATTCTGCTCCTCTGCCGTTCTAATCACACCGAAAGCTCTGTCTCTGCTTGTATGTGTGTGTGTGTGTGTGTGTGTGTGTGTGTGTGTGTATGTCTGTCTTTTTTTTGCTCTCTGTTCAGACTCAACTGACAAAAATGTGGAAGCATGGGATGCAGAGTTAATCATTAATCATAATCAGAAAATTTATTTCATATCTAATGTATCCTTTGTTTAATTCAAAATAGATTATAAGTGTGTTTTTTTCCCCAGATCCGCCCACAGCATGCGGAAAAAATACACCAGATGCCGAAACTGTCACTGCAGATTGCAAGTCGACCATGGAAATCTGAAACACAGCGCATCTAGTGTGAACAGCCCGACTGCTATAAGGAGAACTAATGTTTTTTTCAACCTGGGCCCTATTTTCCAATCGGGTAAAAATTGGGACGTTTGTTGTGGCAAGTCAAAACACTCACTCAGAAAAGCCTGGCTATGAAATCTCACGTCTCGCGAGATTTGAGTTGTAGCTGGACGTGACCGCTGGAGTGACCTTACAAACGCGAGGAGTCACTCTGTTTGGAGTAGTCATGGCTGAATTTTTACTCGATTTTGACCAACTGGATCTGGATGAGCCATCCAGATCCAGTTGGATCTGGATGAGCCATTTGAATTTGATGACCGCCCGTATTTATTTGAACACAGACGTACACGGACGCAGAGCTCATTGAAACTGAAGAGTGGACGAGGAGAGAGAGGGAGCAGCAACAGGCAGAGAAACATGTCTGAATCCAGCTAAAGGTAAACACACACGTTCATTTCTCCTTTCCGTTATGTTGTCAGATAATTACACTAACAACCCAAGTCTATCTGTGTGAAAAAAATGCACTTTTAGTGGACGTATTTTGACGTTGTTTGACGCTGTCTGAGTGCCCCATTATTTAATATAGCGCGCGCTCACGTGCTGCAGGCAGGTCAGCCCCAGCTTCATACTGGAGAAATGTCACATATTGAACATCCTATCACTCATTTAGACAAAAGGAGATTGGAAAATAGGGCCCAGGTTGAAAAAAAACATTTGTTTCCCTTTAAGGTTAAACGAAGCATTTCGCGGCGCTTCTGTATCCAGTGTGGACCTGGTGTTACAGTCATCAAGTGGCGCCAAATATTGTTGTGTCTGTTGGATAAATGTTGCTAGGGTGTTCACCATAGCAACATTACAAAGTGATCATGTTGTGTGTACAGCTTATCAAAGCCTCTGAGTCCAAAATATACTGCAAAATAGATTTAAATAACTCATAGAAGTAAACTTTTGATCATCTGTTTTTGCTGTCACCTGACATCTTACCTTTTGACATTCTAACCAACATTACAATCAATGAGTGGGAAACAGTGCAACAATCAGAGCTACAGGCTACACTCTGTGGCTCTCTTGAAACTAGAATTACTGCTTTGTGGTTGTGCGCCTGTGCCGGCCAATCAAACTGCAGTTTACATCCATTTGTGTCCAGACTCGTATGTAGCCATGACAGCGGACAGTGCTTAAAATATGGATGCTGCTGCAAAGAAGCTACACATTTTAAAATATGAATGCTTCACACACATCTTCAACCCGACAGCACAGAAGATCGACACAACCGCCACAGTTTCAAGGTGGGCCCCCAAGATTAGTGTCTCCATTTCAGTATCTGAGCAAATGTGAAATATGGGCACATATAGGCACAGAAAATCAGATATGACAGCAAAGAGAGGGAAGAAACATAAAGGCTTACATTTATTTTTACCACCTGCGAGAAATGGCACAAACACACCCACGTATGCACGCACACACACACACACACACAAAGGACAACACTTGCATAAATGACAAGTAGCAAACATTTGGCCTCTCGGCTTCCTGAATGGCAGTAATTGTGTTTTGGAGCTGAGTGACGGACAGGGTTTGAGTGGCAGAAATGAGTGCAGTGGAAAAGGTCGTTTAGCTCGTTATGACTAGCAGGTAGCAGCGGATGCAGCTGCCGTGATTGGACCATTGAGTTCCGGCCTTCTTGATTCCTCTATTGTTTCTGATGTGGGGCTGGGATACACTGAGGGATTTTGACAGCTTCATGCGGTGTACCATTTATGTGTGCGTGTGTGTGCGTGTGTGTGTGCATATGTGTGTTAGCTCCCCCCGGATGTCGTGAGTCAGTGTTTCAGAAGGCTCATTGCCGTTTGACGCCCACTTCTCCGACTAAACGGGTTTGTTTTTCAAATGTCAGATCATGGTGGGAGAGTGAGGCGGCCCTCCGACGAGGCTATGATTGTTTTCCCAGAAAAATGGAATGGAGGCAAAGAAAGAGGGAGAGGGAGAGAGCAAGGGGAGATGATGA
The DNA here is from genome assembly GCF_011397635.1 of Epinephelus fuscoguttatus. Classification (NCBI taxonomy): domain Eukaryota; kingdom Metazoa; phylum Chordata; class Actinopteri; order Perciformes; family Serranidae; genus Epinephelus; species Epinephelus fuscoguttatus. Next base: position 42,102,247 of record NC_064761.1, read on the forward strand.
CTGCTTTCCATTATTAGCCTGGCTCATTCTACCGACAGAGGAAATAGTGAGGCTCTCTCGTTCTGCTGATCGATCCCTCCGTGCTGGGAAGATGGCCAGCACAATACGCTCTCTATCTCTCCATCTATCTATTCCTTTCTCTCCATTTTCTCCCTCTCTTTTTTTATCTGTCCGTCTGTCATTTGGTTTCTATTATGTTTTCTCAGATAATTGCTTTTCACTGCAGATAATTCTTGAAGTGAAGTCCTTCGCCAATGAACAAATTGTCATAAAAAGTTATAAGTTCTTGCATTACAGTCGCTGTAAAATGGAATCCAGAGCTCAGTTCATGGCATGTGATAAAAGCGAAATACGAGTGGGAGTTTTGCAAGTTGAAGGGTGAGGGTGTGTGTCATCTTGATGGTGGTGTGTGCCGGCAGCCCAAAGGCAGCGGCTGCTTATACACGCTTTAAGGTCATGGCAATAAAAGCCAAAGAAGCACTGATGAAATATGATTTGAGTCAAACACATTTATTACTCTACTTGCTGTAACTTACTGGGAGCACTGGCATTTAATTGAAATTGTTAAGCATGGGCATCTCAACAACGGTACATCTCCCTGTGTTTAATGTGCATCTGCACTATAGACAAAGGGGGAAAAAAATCCCTTAATATATAGTGGATTGGAAACAAGCCATCAGCTCTCACCGATAAATTAAAACATTGCACTGCTGAGCCCATAATGAGACATTAAACTTCACAAGACATCTGAGGAGTAAAAAACTTAATTGCAGCAACTTTCTGCAAGGCACTTTATTTTTTCATCCTGTATCTTCATTAAAGTTTTTATAGAGTAAATAGGTGCATTATTTAACAGCTGACAAAGGTTGGTGTTCACTTAATAAGTCTTAAAAAGGATTAACTATACACTGTTTAAGTTAAGTGAATTAACAGCACTGATACTTGCACTGCATCTACAAATGTGCTCATCAAAAAACGGAGCAGCGTCTGTGGAAATCACATACGTGAGCAGGGTTCTTTAAAGCATCCGAGGTGGTCTAAACCAGGGGTGTCAAACAAGTTTTAGTTCATAGGCCACGTACTGTACAGCTTAATTTGATCTCAAGGGTCAGGCTGGACAAGTAAAACCACTGCACAGTACTCTTTAAATAACAGTGACTCCAACTGTTTCCCCTTTTTTAGTGTAAAGAGGTACATTTTGAAAATGTCCATCAGTTTCCAAAACGGATACACAGCCTGAGATGTCCCAAGAAAAATAAGTGCAATTTCAACAGTATGTCTCCGTTCTTTCACACTTCTTTTGAACTGAAGCTGCGGATTGACAGTGTTTTACACAAGATCTTAAAATATGACCACAGTAAGTTTTTATTGTTATTTCAGAGAACTGTACTCTGGTCAGGCTGGAGAAGCCTCTGAAGCAGCACTGTATATGAAGTAGGCTACTCATTGTTTACTTCGCTCCTGAAACCAAAAAAATGTGATGGCACAACAGTATCCTTCAGTACATTATTCTATGCTTTCTTTTAATTTTCACATTGGCTACTCATCCTGTTTAATTTGTCTTCTGATTAAATCGGAACCGTTGAAACAAGCACAGCCTTATAGACTGAGCTGAGTAGTGATGCGCGGGTTGACCGCGGGACCCGCAAATGGACCTGCGGGTCGGGCAGCAGTGATCCTCTGTTAAATCGGTCTGTAAATGATATCTTGACATTATTGGCTATTACTGTCATGGCATCCAAAGGTACTGAGCAGGTGACAGTCCGCGGTCGTTTTCAAAACACACTTGTGTCACGCACTCCAAAAGAAACTTGTTGAAGCTTTAAACAATAATTTATTGTACAAAACGGGGGAAACAAACGTTGACAAAAACGGTTCCATAATTCATATTAACTTCAAAAGATAATGAAAAAACAGCTACAAGTTAGAGGGAATAGTGATAAAGTGGTAAAACTTGGCATTGATCCACAGCCTCAGACAGATGCATTAAAGCCTCCCGTGCGCACAAGCTCCGTTGGTAGGCGATACTATATTTTCACATTTTTAACAATGCAATTTAAAAGTTTTGATTTTTATTGATAACCTACATTTACCAACAACAAAAAGACTACATTTAGCACCAAAAAAAAGTTAAAAAAAAAAAAAAAAAAAATATCGAATACCAAATTTTCATGACGAATACCTATCCATAGAAACGAACATTCAAATATCCGAATATTTGGGTACAGCCATAGTTTTCTGAAAGCTTATGGATACAGTTAAAACAGAGCAGTACCACCAGAGATTATGGAGGCAGTGTAGTGTAGGTCAAGTGAGATACGAACGTAGGAGGCAACGAAGAAATTTAAATAATGGTGGAACGGAACAAGCAACATTGTTAACACTGTGCTCCATTACAGAGAAACACAAAACCGTACTAATGAACCTTCATTAATATAGGCCTATATTTTATCTACAAGTGCACGTCACACACTGAGCGAGCCACCTGTTAATGACGCTTGTGCCTGGCCTCATACCTGAATGGGACTAGATGTTACAATCCTTGCTTATACCTTGAGAGACGGGATGGGGATGATGATGTCATCACAGGTATGGGTGGTTGAAGGAGCTATGGTTCGTTGGGTGGGCGCCCTCCTTCATAGGTGTTTTCAGTGAATAGGCCCACGACACCTCCAAAGGGTTCAACAGCAACAACTGGCGTCCCTGTTGTGCTCCCCTCTGCTTTAGCTCCTTCATCACACCCCTCGATGCTGCCTTGCCCTTTGGTGTCATTTCGGGGCCCAGATGTTGTGTTTCCTCCTGATCCAGAGCCACTGACTTGCCCTTTCAGCAGCACTGGACAGGGCTTTGATGGCTTGACATTGGGCATGGCCTCTGACTCCCATGTCCTTGAGGAGGCTGGTAGCTGATCTGTCCACAAAGCCTCTGCAGCCAACCTCAACAGGGCGAACCGTGGCTTTCCAGCCCTGTTGTTCCAGCTCAGCATACCGAAGCCTCTTGCACTCGTAGGCCTCAGAATCCTTTCAGGGCACTGTGAGCTCTATGATGTAAACGCTCTGACTCGAAGGGGACCAAAGTACAAGGTCTGGTCTGAAGTTGGTTGTGACAATCTCCGCTGGGAAGCAGGGTCTCTGATCCAGGTCTACCAGAAACATGTTAAGATACAATATTATGACCTCCTCCACAATTGCCTCATTTGTTGTTGTCTAAAAACGTTTGACTCTGCCCTGAAATGCAATCTATTGGCTGCATCTATGCCATCATAAAGGACACATGGACTCACGGAAATATGGCTTGATGCTGCAATGTTTTATACGGAGTATAAATGAGCCTTAGGTCGGTACACGTTGGTCATCCATGTATTTGTAAAGGGTTGAGTGCCTTAGATGCTTTTCAGAGTGCCAACAACCTATTCTATGGCAGTCTACATTAAGTAACTTGGACAGTCATTGTTTTTTATTCTGATGTAACTGCTTGCCTTATCCTTGAAGAGCACCTGATTCTTTACTATCACCAACACACAGTGTCTTGACTGCTGTGTAGCACTCCCCGTTTTATTCTTTACTTTGATTTGATGTTTGGAGATTAAAAAATGTGCCGTCCTTGGTTGAAGAAAAGGGTGAAAAATTAAAATAACCAATTCGTCAACTGTGAGAAAATGAATAGTAATAATTTAACCTCTGAAGACATCTATCAAACAAAAATGCCTGAACATTTGTGGTTATGAGGAATATGAGGATTTGTCGGCTTTCTGTGTTTTGTGTTATTCTTCAAACATCAAAGATCATTGAAAGATTTTACGTTGACTGCTGGAGACTGTGACTGGCATTTTATTTTTACATTCTAGACATTTATAGGTTAAACAAATAGCCACTTAATGGAAGGAATAGTGAACAGATTTTTAGCTGTAGTCTCGTTAATGCACTGGTGGCTGTACAGTGTGACATGAATATATTGATCATGCACTGCTGTGTTTGTAACCAATGGTGAGGTATTCTGTCTGCTGAGGAGACAGCGTAAAGAATTCATGAGATAAAACTCAGAGCAGAAGGGCCATCCTTCAATGTCAGAGATTCATCATCCCAAAACACACACATGCACAATCACACGGTGAGCTACTTCGGCTTACTTCTAACTTCATAATGCAGACTGACAAAGCCAAATCACAGTCATGCAGCGAGTGGAAACTTAGAGAGACCCAAGAGAATCCACAATACTACACAAAACCCGTCGCACACACAATCACCTCCTCCCACAAATCGGCGGGGAAGTGTGTGTGAGTACGTCCTTCCCATGTGGTCAGCGCAACAGAGACAGCATTGTCACTGACTGAGCTCGCTGTGATATGGAGGTGTTGACAGGTAACACTCCTGCGGGACTTGTACGACCACAACAAACTAGTGCGGCATGCGCGCACACATACACAGCCACACACAGGCGTGCACACAGGACGTGACGTGACAGACTGAGAATCTCGGCGACAATGTGGGATCCTCAGCACATCAATAATGCAGCGCCTCTGACAACTAGAGGAATCAAACTCCCCGCACCATCTCACTCCACCATCCTTCTTTCCCCCCTCTCTTATTCTCTCTCTATCTCTCCCTGTGTCACCATCTCTCGCTCTCTATATCCCCCCATCCATCTCTGCTCACTTCGTTACCCTGTCCTCTGCTACAGCATGAAGACGGAGCGTGAATTAGAAAGCAGGCAGCGGGAACAGCAGAGCCGCTGTTGTTCAGACAACTTTGCTGGATAGTATCCAGAGTGACAGAATAACACGTTTGGCCTCATGGGATCAAAACACATCTAAACAGCTGAAATGGATATGAATGCTTATATGTCACGACTGTGTGTGTGTGTGTATCCGTGTCTACAGTAAATGCATATTCGTTTGGGCTGTTAGCTGCAGGCGTGTAGCTCAGTCGTTTAGCTAGCTTGTTGTACCAGCCGCATAAACAGCAACATACGGACGCTCATACACAGCAAGATGTCTGTCACAACCAAAGAGCAGCGTCTCGTGGTGGCACAGCAGCCTTCTATAGCCATGACAGATGAGAGCTGCTGGAGACACTGGAGTGTGTACATACAGTACAGACACACAGAGAACTGAGCCGGAGGCCTGCTGAGTTTGGATGTCACCGCAGTGGCTGTCACCAACTGCCATGCCATTGTATTGCCACATAAATCTGTATTGTCTGGTGCCCTGTGTGTGCATCCATGCACGCGTGTGTGTGTGTGTGTGTGTGTGTGTGTCCCTCCTTGTCGTTGCTCAGTCAGTTTCAGAAACCCTTCACTGTCCCTTTGCACTGCCATTATTTTCAGTGTGACTTAAAGGATAATTCCGGTTTATTCGACTGGTCTTATTTTGTAGAGCTGGCTATAACACCTGTTGGTTAATGACAGCGTACAAGTTAAATGATGAGATCTGTGTACACAGCGGCATCACTAATATCTGACAGGGCAACAAATGAGCAGTTAGATGATCAGACAGGTTGTGCACAAACTCCCAGGTCAACCTCTAAACAGCAATCAGTTTGCAGACTAACTTCCTGGCTCATCGCTGACTTACCAAACTTCATGTCGGTCCACACACACATTTTTCCAGTGCAACAACAGATTACTACCAACATTTCAGAGTTGGTTTCGATAATGTGGTAAAAGGAATATTTCATCCCCCATTTGATAATTTCTAAATTGATTTCCCACCTGGTGTTATGCTGAATTTGTTAAAACCTTTTCTTGCATGCCTCCGTGGTGAATGAATAATCCAAAACTGAGAAAATTCTTTATTGAAGTCAAACTAAACTCAGCACAAAAAAGGGAATTTGTGTTTGGTAGATTATTTATTTGTTGTAACAATGCTTCTTGGCAATAAATCTTATACCGTTGGAAAGCCTGTTTATTTCCCTTTTAAATGGTGCCACAATTGTAAGGAACATGCATTTGTGGGATGAGCAGCAGAGCTGAGTATGTGGGGTGCACCTCCGCCAATGCCAAACAGCTTATTTTGCTATTGCTATTGGCTCTTGTTTTGAGCTTCTGGCACCTGTGAGCATGGGTCCTGCTACTGTGGTCAGTGGGTGTCTGCTCCAAGAATCAGCATGCAAAGTTTGACCAATCTGGATAGGGTCCGTGCGATAGGGCAACTTCAAGCTGGTGTTCTGCAAAACCAAGTTGCGGCATCACTTGGAGTGAGCCTTAGTATCACCACAGAGCGGGGTTTATCAGAGACTGCCACCAGAATCTGGGAGTGGAGAGGATGGGATTGCCTGCCAGCAGTCCTGACCTCAACCCCACTGAACACTTGTGGGATCAGCTTGGGCGTGTTGTTCGTGCCAGAGTGACCAACACAACCACGTTGGCTGACTTGCGACAAATACTGGTTGAAGAATGGGACGCCATCCCACAGCAGCGTGTGACCAGGCTGGTGACCAGCATGAGGAGGAGGCGCCAGGCTGTTGTGGCTGTGTATGGTTCTTCCACACGCTACTGAGGCTCCTGCTTGTTAAATGAATGAATTGTTATATTGCCAATATGTCTTCTTTCTTCAGACTTCAATCATCCAATCCACCAAACAAGAGTCAACAGCCAAAACAAAGCTGTTTGGCATAATCTGATGTTCTGATATAGCGTCATTCACCAGAGGCCTTCAAGAAAAAGTTTTCTTCACAAAGTCAACATAACACGAGGTGAGTAAGTGATATACAAAGTGTCATTTGGAGGTTGAAGTATTGTTTAAATCACTGTCTCTTTCAAACTTGGTGTGAATGTCTGTCTGATTGACCGCTGACAGCAATGTTGCAATGTTCCCAGATCTCAGCAATTACTTGTTCAATGCATCAAGCACAATGACATCATAACTGACAAAAATGGTGGCCAAAACTGCAAAGACCCGAGCTGTAATAAACTGTAATTTCCTTTAATATGGAGGTTAACAATGTTTCTGCAGTAATGCTACAGAGACAAATCCCTGTGCATTCATCGTAGTTGGTGATTCTGTCTTTTACTTTCTCCTTCTCTCATTCCACACTTCCTTCCTAATGGCCGAAACACAGTCAACCATGCGACTGGTCACAAATGCTAATGACGCATGGCTAACGCAAGACTCTCTCCCTCTTTCTCCCAACAGTTCATTCCAACTGCTATACCTGCAATCTAAATGGATCTGACAAGCGCGCACACATGCACACACCCTTGTAAGTGCATGCACACACACACGCGCGCGCACGCACGCACGCACACACGCACGTCACAGACATCAACTCATCCATATAATGCTGACAGACAGTATTGCTCTGCAGAGAGATATTACTTAGCTGTATTGCATTGCTTGCACTTGCAGCAGAGAAAAGCATATTACTCACAAATGCCATTTAGCCGTGAGACTGTGGCTGGCTGCTCCACACAAGCTGTGGGGAAATAGTTTCCCTCTCAGCCCTCGTCCTGTGACCAACTGCTTCAGTGCGCCACATGGCACTCACAGTGCACCACAGTGCTCTTTTGGCACTTCAGTCACAGTGAGACAAACTCTTTTTAAAGCTTTAATTCTGTAAAGCCACTATTTTTAGCAATGGTACTTTCCTTGGTGCTATTAAAAATGAGCACAAAACCATGGATGGGTAAGTCTTATAAGAATTTCTCTCCTGCTGTGATGGCAGTGGTGTGTGTCACGGGGGTTGTCTGGGGAATCTGGGGTGGGTGGATAGGGGGGGTATGAATTCCCTTACATTTAAACACACACACACTTTCCCTCGCCTTTGAAGGGAAGCGTCACGCGTGATGCCACAATCTTCTCATGAAATGGGAAACCAGAAAAGAGGATTGGAGCATAGAGGAAAGAGACACCCTATTTCCCCCCTTTCTCCCTTCTGTCTACCTCCTTCCCCCCAAAGTGCTGGCAGGACGGGCTGACAGTGGATGAGACTGTTTGCCATCTCCCCTGGAAGTGCCTCTGTCTGTCTCTCTCCCTCTCTTTTTTTTTCTTGTGTTACACTTTGTCTCCATCTATATCTCCTTCTCTGTGCCACCCTTCTTGCTGCCGCTGGAGTCCCGTTGTCCTCTTTATCTCCTCTAGTCCTTGTGTTTTCCCTCTCCATCCCGTCTTCTCTCTGTTCTGTTAACCTTCCATTAGCAAGTCTAATGTCAGGCCTTCGTGGCTGCCTCCTGGATGGCTCCCGGCTCTGCGCTTTCCAGGCACTATGACAATGTTTTCCTCAAGCCCCATTAGTGCCTCCTCACACCACTAACAGCCATGCAGCACACAGAAGGATGAGAGGGGGAGGAATGAAGAGGAGGATTACAGAAGAGAGGGGAGAGGGAGCGAGACGAGGGGGGAGTGTGTTGGGTGAGACTGGGGAGATCGGACCAGGCAGAGTGCCTGGCCAAGTGAGAAAAAAGGGTGGAGAGGGGATTAGAGGAGACTGAAGGGGGGCCAAAAGGGGAAATGATAGAAAAAAAGAAGCACAGGGGCAATGGTGGCAAAGAGGAGGAGAGGGTGAGCAGGATGGATTGGGAAGAGGGGTGGGTGGGATGTGAGGGGGCTGGGAAATGCAGGCCCTTCCAATACGCCTGTTTAGCAAACATCATTTGCATAGAACCGATGCGGATGGAGTTCTGTGTCACAGTTATTTGCATACATTTGCATAAAATTAATCCCCTTCCCAATTGCCGCAGCGATTGTTTCTGATGCAGAAAATAAGTCAACAAAATGAACTGACGCATCCAAACAAAGCAAACATATTGACACAAACGCATGCTGGAAGAGTGCATGGGAGGAGTCCAGGCTACTGCGTGTGTGTCAGTACATCTGTGGACATGTGTATGGAGCCATCTGCAACTATTTCAGGTCATCTAGTGCTCTTTAACAAAACACAAGTTTTTGTCTTGGGAAACTGTGGTCACTGACACCACCCACTTACAAATATGTTTTTTTTCTTCCTTATAAACACACATACATGGATACAGTCCAAAATTAAAAGTTGTGAAGCACTTCTATCTGCCAAGTTGTATACAGTTGGCCACTTTCTCCACATCTACAGTTCAGTATCTCATTCAAAGGCACCTAAACAGCTCGGTGATGGCAGCAGGTAGATTAAAGGTCCAGTGTGTAGGATTTAGAGGGATATATAGGCAGGAATAGGATATAATATTCATCACTGTTGATTCCCATTCAATATAAGGATGAAGGAGCTCACCCAAAGATACACGTGATGCTCCGTACATGCAAAAGTTTTCCTTCCAATTCTCACTGAAAACAATCCCACCCTGGAAAGTGTCCGACCATCTGCTAGTTCAACCAGGTCTGATCTAAAACTGTAGCTTGGCAGACGTTAAACCAGGGACACTAAGGTGGACAAAATAACACGGGGCGCAGCAGACGCCTCCGTTCATCTGTGAAGTGATGCAGCAACACCAAGCTTAGGTGTACAGCAGTCATTAGACCACGCTAACAAAACAAACCGTCTGCCTTTGCTGTTTCTAGCATATGCTTGTGACACAAAACAACAATGGGCAAGCACAAATTGAGGAGGTGATGCCATCAATTCCCAAACACTCCATTTTACTCTTCATTTTGAACAATGACCAGGATTTTGAAACATCTGCACCGTTTTAGTGACCTTAAACTCGGTTTGCGTGTGGACAAGAGGCCAAAACGTTTGTATATGTGTAGACTGGGCCTAGACTGGAGCCATTTGTATCAACCAAGGGGCGGGTCCTCTTCCATGGAGTCCGCCATGTTATTCTACAGCAGCCCAGAACTGACAAACCAAACATGGCTCTCGCTAAGATCATTTGAGTTTTGTATCAGCCACCATAGTTTTCCTACATGCTTGAAACACAGGAGAAATTCTTACACACTAGACCTTTAAACCTTTAACCCTCCACTGTTTCGCCCATGGAAAAATAAACTTTGACAGACTGCAAGATGAAAAGTTACATGAATATGAATATGTCATGTAGTGTATGCATCAATCAGATTAGAACGTTTTCTCATCAAAACGAGCGAAATAATTCAGGTAAAATGCACCGCAACCGGTGCTGAAGAGATAAATCTATCATTTTCTAACTCACAAAGCATGACATCATAATATGCAACTGGAATCTGCCAGCTCCTTGAACGAGTACCTGTTACGTCTTTCAGAGATCAAAACCAAAATCACAGAAACACACATCCAAGGACAAACGCTTCTCCTTGCAAATGAGTTCCAGGAGGCTCGGCGTGAGGAAAGAGAAAAATAACAACATGAAAGATTCCTTCACTAATCATTTTATCCTGCGATCAATTAGAACTACAGAGCATGAAATAATGCAGATCCTGCTCTCAGGCCGAGTGGGCATTGATCAAACACATTTGGATGGTTTTGCATCCGTGCTTGTGTGTGTGTGTGTGTGTGTGTGTGTGTGTGTGTGTGTGTGTGTGTGTGTGTGTTTGCATGTGTGAAAGCCAAAAGTGAAAGTGTGTTCACGCTTGTGTTTCTGTGTATGCGAGCTCATCTGTGTGTGTGGCCATTGATCAAAGGCAGAGCCCCAGTTTGCCGGTGTGGAGAGGAGCCAATTGATCAGAAATGGCTGTAATTGGAATCTAAATAAGACCTGCAGCATTGATCCCATCTCACTTTTCAGCTCCTGGCTCCTGCAAAATGCGGGTTTTCTCAAGGCCAGCCAGCCCACCTCCTGTAGACCTCCACCTCCAGCACACCGCTTTTTGCATTAATAATTACCAAAGTTAAACTCTCACATCTGAGCGGAGTAACTTGGATGATTGACGAAGCATTCTACATTTTTATAATACGCTGCCTGCATTTCCCTTTTCACTGCACCACCTACTCAGTGAAACGCAGTAATTAGCCAAAGTAGCGGAGAGTGATTGCAAATGCAAACTGTTTTTTAAGACTCAAACAATGGAGCAAATCAAGGTGGTGGTAAATACAGTGCGCGGAGTTAGTGGTGCCTGGTCTGCAGGCACAAAAATGGCTGCTTGAATGCATACACACTTACACGTACACACAGACACACACAGACACACACAGACACACACACACACACACACACACACACACACACATTCCCCTACAAACAACCTCCGCCAGCAAGATAAGGGCTAAATTATGGGATCTGTGAGTTGCCCGGTGAGAGCAGCGTCATGAAGACAGAATGCAGCAAGTAGCAAATGGCCTTTACGCTGCTTGTGTGTGCTTGTTACTGTGTGTTGTTCTGTACTGTGTGTGTTTAAATGGTCACTCATGCAGAACCACAGGCACAGAGGGAAAAAGAAGCCACAGTTTTACCTCTCTGTCAGGCATTTAGAATGCATTATTCTGTCATACTCATTACTATCAGATACACAGATGGAGAGGAGAGATATGCGTTTAGACATAATGGGAGGCATACAATACAAACATGTCCTTCAGAGTGTTTAAATCACATAAGCATTGCAAACACATGCAGGAACAATCCTGGAGTATATACAGTGCAGTGATGTCACATAAAGCTGTACACAAACACACAAATAAGAGAAATGTTTTATCTGCAAGCAAACATTCGATGTAATGATAGACTGAGTGTGATCACACAGGATAAGAAAATAACTTTTACTGTCACTGTATTCTGACAGAAAAACAGAAGACAGATAATCTGTGAAAAAAATCATGTCCCTCCTCCTCTTCCTTCTGCTTCTAATGGCATATGCCAGAATCTTCCGCAGCACACTGAAAACAACCAATCAAAGCCGAGGAGTCTCTTATGCAGCTGTCAGTCGCATCGATCACCGCTCCTGAGCCGCGGTCAAACTGTCAAAGGGAATGCTGATCAAATCTGAATCAAGATTCAGTTTCTGCTTTGCCAATTTCTCACCTCACATGCTTTCAAAAACATATTCTAGTGTTTCCGTTCAGCTGGAAATTGAAAGAGTTGTTCCGAGTTGGTGCTTTGGTCAAATGTTTCCAGCTGAGTCACAAACTTTCTCATTTCGTAGTTGAAAGTTAACTAACACTAGTTCATAGCCATTGGTAGCTTTGTCACCTTCTACCTATGCCAGTCCTCAATGCCTATGTGCAGTTTCACATAGATTGACCACGTCAGTGAGTAGAAAAACGTGGGACAGACAGAATGACACACTGACAGAATGACACACTGACAGTTTCCGTGATTATGTACAGCATACCATACCATGACTTAGTCATACCAAACATTAGAAACAACACCAACATTGGTCCACAGGGGGAGCCACAGCAATCAGTCGCATTTTAGCCATTTTGAAGCATTTTTCTGTTGTTATAGCGCCACCCAGTTGCCAATTAGAGTTAAATTTCTCCAGTCACCTTGAGGCGTCCTGTTCTACATATCTACCAAGTTTAGTAAAAATCCATATGGCGGTTAGGCCTAGATAAGAAATGAGCTCTCTAGCGCCCCCATTTTGTTTGATGGGGTCAATAATGGAGGGGTCCCCTCAGATTATGTGTGCTCATATGCCTACAAAGTTGCGTGGTGATGGGTGAAACCCTTGAGATGTTCTACACCTTTATGTGATGAGCCACGCCCTCCACAATATTCATTGCCTTATAGAAGCTCAGTTTTAGGAAGTTTTCCAACTTTTGCCAAGAGGAACTTTAGATATTGGCTCCCTAGATTATGTTCACCCAGTTTCATGCAGATCGCTCAAACTTCCTAGGAAGAGATCCATTTGAAGTGTTTTTCAAAAAATTCAAAATGGCGGAAAATCTATATAAGCGGAAGTTATGGGTTCTTGAGGCAAATGTGTTCCTCATGAGGAGAGGCATCTCTGTGCAAAGTTTCATGTCTCTACCACATACGGGGCATGAGATATGCCCATTCAAAGTTTGACATTTCAATGGGTTGCTATAGCGCCCCCCTTTGGCCAATTGATGTAATATTGCTTCATTGGCATCCTCCCATGACCCTCTACCACTGTGCCAAATTTCACATGGATTGACCAAGTCAGTGAGGAGAAAAACGTGGAACAGACACACACACACAGAGTTTTCTCATTATACAGTAAGATATGTTTCTGAAAACATTCGAGGTGAGAAAAAGGAACAGAATCTGGATTCAGATTTCATCAGCACTGCCTAGTTTGAGAGTCTGACCGCAATTCACAAGCAGTGATTGTCATGATTGACGGCTGCATTACAGACTCCTCTGCTCTGATTGCTTGTTTTTGTTCACATGCAGTTGGGCCATTAGAAACACTACAAGGCAACAGAGTAGGCAGAGGAGTGTGATTTCTTTCACAGATTATCTGAGAGAGAATACAGTGACAGTTTCAGGAATATGAAAAGATGTTTTTTTGTTGTTTTTTTTAAGTTACAGACTACAGCTTTAAAGTGACAAGTTCAAAGTGAATACATTCATCACCAATAAAGCCAACTATTTTAATCTGGCGAGCTAAGTCATGAGAGGACAGCTTTTATGGAGATTCCTGCAAAGCTATTGCTTTAATTTGCAATTTCTAGCGTGTCAAAATGTTGTGCTGACCTTAGTCTCTCCTCTGCATGACCACTGCCTTCCCTAATTGCAGTGCTGTTACTGCAATAAACTATAATTAGTAATTTAGCACCAAATTTGCATATGCATATCACTGGAGTAGAGCCAGTGACAGAATGAGGGAGTGACAGAAGCGGTGGGGAAAAAAAGGGGGTCGTGGGAGACAGGGCGGTGCGAGGCTGCTGTGGTTCCCATGTACAACGCTGTAAATGTTGCGTGGGAAATAAGACATACTGGAACATGTGTGAGAGCTGGACTGACAGCAGTCACAGATGACTGCCGTTGTAGTATTACAGTTAAACAATAACTCTCCACACATGAAGCATGACCTTTATTAATGCTCAGGCACAAACAGCAGCACATGCAGCTTTCTCATAATGATGGATGGTGTCCTGATTAAAAAGCTTGTTTGTGTTTGTTACAGTCAGTGTGCGAGTGTAGCTGCGCCTTTGTGTGTGCAGTGAGTCCATGCATGTTAATGTTTTGCTTGTGATTGCGCATTGTGATATGTTTCCTAATGTATATGCATATATTGATGAGTGTGTATGTGTGGCTACACGTGCAGATCTGTGTGTGTGTGTGTGTGTGTGTGTGTGTGTGTGTGACTGTTTCTCAGCCTCGGCAGGAGAGCTGCTTGAGTCTTAACGAGGCTGTTAATTAGTGTGCTTCAGAATGTACATCTAACGAGTGTGTCTTTTACAGCAGAGAAACACACACACACACTCATTTGCATGCACATATAAGTACAAACAAGAAAAAAAGGCAGATGGACAACAGCATATAGATGTGGTACACATCTGGCAGACATCTCTTTTCTGTGGCGAGGAGAGTGTGTGTATATGAAGAGAGGTTGTGTGTGTGTTACGTATGTGCTGGTTGACTGTGTTGAAGAATGCCGACCAGCAGGAAAGATGTTGCTGGAGGCATTTCTCAGTGTGATGTGAACTAACATTCCCGTACATGGAGGGAGACGAGCTGGAGTGAAGACAGTTCTGAGCCTTCTGCCATCTCTGCTCTCCACCATCTGTTTACACGCACTCAGTACTCACACCTACTGCTGCTGTCAGACTCAAGGCTTGTACTGCCGAAATGTATGTTTTTGTGAGGAACTGAGTTAACATCCAGTCAGATATTCCAATTGATGCCTGGGCATTTTGAAACTACACAACGGGTTTGTAATGGGTCCCTGAGGGCCCTTCGGTCATAAAAAAACAACAGCGCTCAGAAAAGCACAATTCAATTCCAGTCAGAAGCGATAAAACATCAACACTGGAGGTATGAGGGGTTTGTCTGACAGCAGCGCCATGATGCAATGCTGCTACACTCGCTGTTGTCCTGCAGACTGAGCCAAATCAATCAGATTTCCACATATCCATGCAGCCAGTCAGATCAACTAATGCTTCATTCCTCACAGACGCACCAGCTTGGATCTGTAGCTCTGCCTTAAAGTATTCATAAAGGCAGAGGACGAAACGTGCCCTAATATTTATTTAATGCAGTCTGTGTTTTTGATAGACATTTCCCAAGTGTGAGTGCATAAGGCAATCATCAAACGCTGAAATCATGTTGAACCATGATTGATTGTTTCTGAATATTTGCATGTGGCAAAAAATTCACTCTGACAACATCAGAACGAGGCGGGGGGAAGCGACGCATGCACAGACTGCGAGAAAATGAGTGTATGAGCGAGAGAGAAAATAAAGCTTAGACAAACAGTCGCAAAGCCACAAAAAGAACGTACAAACGACGATTTTTCATCTCCTGAGTTCTGCCGCAAACTGTCTACTCGACATAAAAGCAGGACTGACTTCTCATAATGTCTTAGATACAATCATGTGTCCCAAACAGCACATTTATTACCCAGTGTTGCAGCAGAAAACTTCCACAGAAACAGTAAATTCCAGCTCTCAAATCTCCTGTGAGTTCAGCACCAAGGACAGCTCCTCTGCTGCCGCTCGCTAAGAACGTTTCCACTTTTGGGGGGATTTGTAGAAGGCCAGATAGGCTCATGTATAAACTTGAGAGTCCGGACAATATGGGACTTTGTGAAATGAATTACATTTTCCAGCATGACTAGTTCGGACTTAATGCCTGTAAATGTAGCATGCAGGTCTTTTTCAGTCCCGAAATGAGAAATCTAGTCTTACTGTAGGACTCTTGTGGGCGTACTGAAAACACACTGTTACTGTTGTCTGCCACCATAAAATCCCACAAGAAGGATTGAGAGCCATTCTGGACCTTAAACCATAATTTATGAAAAAAAGGAGTCAAGAGAGGCCATATAATAGTCCTCAGGGCTCTTTTTGTGTCATTCACCCGCACTACGACCACATAAAGAAAGCTTGTTCAGAATCAGTCGCAGCTTACAAGAGTGGTGATAGAAATAGTGATAAGGTACTAACCTCTTACAGCTGTTCCAGGGGGAGGCAGGGGAGAGAAGAAGAGATATTCAGATGTTCAAATGTTTCACTGTTGTTACAATGTCACACTTTAGAAGCTGCAACCAGTAAATATTTGGTACTTTTACCCAATAAATGACAAATGAGTGATAGATATTCCAAAGTGTTAATGTCGCAGTTCAGCCCAAATCAAAAATACACATTTCTCCTCTTACCTGTAGTGCTGTTTATGAACAATCTAGACTGCTTTGGTGTGAGTCGCCTACTGTTGGAAATATTTGGCTGCCCTCTCTCCAGTATAATGGAACTAGACAGCACTAGGCTTGTACTGCTGAAAGCACCAAAAAAATACATTTGAAAAATTCAATATCAATAGCCTCTTTTACGCTGCCAGATTTTCGACAAATGTTGGGCCGTTTTGCCGGCAAGCTGCAAGCATTTAGACACACAGAGCCGGATTGGCGAGTTGCAGGTGCCCAATTTTCCGCCTCGTAGGGTAGACATATTGGTGGAACCCTTTTAGTTTAAACAGAATGACGCGCCCCTCTGCAACGGGAGGGGCTGTTGATGACTTGTGGGAGGAGCTGTTGATGATGCCACACATGCGACCCACTGGCGGTGGATAAACAGGAAACAGCTGATAGCAGGAATTAGCGAGCAGCTAGTAGCAAGAGGGAAACACAAACCTGACAGACACTGTAAAGATGAGCAACTGGGGAGACAAGGAATTGCGCGCCCTCCTTGTCCTCGCAAACGAAGAGGCCATTAACCGTCAGATGACGGGGACGGTGAAGGACGGGCCGACTTATGAGAGAATCACCGAAGGACTGACCAGCCGTGGCTTCCCTCCCACGTCACTGTTTACGTCACACGCTGAGCTACACGTTTTGTTACTTGCTCACGCCCCCCATTGCCCCGAAAAAGGCACATTCTGTATAAACAAAAGTAGGTAGGCGGCATTTTGCTGCACTCCCTGATTTTGTTTTTATACTGCCAATGCTGAAAAAAGACTGATTGGGCTTTCCTGCAAATTTGCACAATTCCTGTCTAAAAAAGTGCTAATATCTCAATCCAGAAATCATGACCTGGTTACTCAAGATAATCCACAGACCTTTTCGTGAGCAGTTTCAAGGCGGAGTTATTTTCTTTCCAAAGAACGACACCTGCCAACCATATCACACGCAGGGAAAAAAGCGTGAGTATGCTCATGAATGACCGGCGTCCTGCTGTACCTAGGGACCCTTAAAGTAGCTAAAGTCATACCGCTATTCAAATCAGGTGAGTCCAGCTTACATAATAATTATTGTCCTATATTTGGAAATACCATATTGAACTTAACTTTTTTCTATAGCTTAATTTACCCTCATATTGGGCTGCCACATGTCCTACTTATCTCAATAAGATTTTTCTAATTCAAAAGACATTTTGGAGAGTGACGAGCTTTGCTAAAATACACTAGTCTTGTGTATTCATGTATAAATATGTACATCTCACTCATGACTTGCCGAGCATTTTCCAGCGTCTTCCTCAGACATTCACTCATATTCCACAAGACATGCTGAGGACCTTCATCTTCTATAGTGTTGGACTCTTAATCAATATTCACTGAAATACCATCTCTTTGGAACAATTTTTTATCCATCTCTACAATCATCATCTACAGTATCATTTTTCAAAAAACATCTGAAAAGGACTCTCATTTGCAAAGACTCTGAACACTTCATTGATTCATTTGTTATTTGTTTTGTTTGTTTGGTTTTTGTAAATTGTACATTTTTAACACTTTTGTAATACTTCTTAGTCTGGAACTCTTATTCAGTTATGCAATCTTTGTTTTTATCTTTTTCTTTTTATGTATGATTGTTGTAATTTAACAGGAGAGGTGTCTTCATGAGCCATTTTTGGCTTCTAACTGCTCCTACACAATGTTTAAACTTTTAATTTCTTTTTCCCGGATTTTCTATACATGTATGTGCAAATAAACTAAACTAAACTAAACAGTTGTAAACATTGAAAGCCTCTCTTCTTGGCTGAGTGCCATCTACTTCCTTTATACTCAAGAGAAGGTAGACATCTCTATGACTGTCACCACCAACACTCTGCAACTCACCAAAACAATCTCTCTGTCTCTAAATAGCACTACAGGAGAGAGGAAACATATCTACGTTTGTTTTTGTTGTGAACTGTCCCTTTAAGTTTCCCTTAATCAGCCACTTAATTGTTTCAGCACTAGTGTCACCCACCCACACATACTGTAAGACCTGACATGACTGCATTTACAGTATTAAAGTGATACACACATGCTCACACACACACACACGACATTAGAGAGGTCACCCACAGAGTCTGATAAAAATGTTCTCAAAAAATGGATGAACGCCAGAGCTGCAGCAGAGGTACATCACTCCCTGGCCTGCGCCATGAATCACTCACTTCATACACTTACACACCCTTTCTTTTTCACACCTACATGCACATACACTTACACATACTCATATATGTTCACGCACTCAGAAACATCCAAACACACACACACACACACACACACGAGCCCTCCCCCACTCTTCCACTTCGCTGAAACAGTAGAAGTGTGCCCTTTCCGCATGGCACACTGCCAGCCACTCGCAGCACATTACCAGTGCGCGACCCCTGTACGTGCTGAAAAAGGAAGCATTTAACCTCCTGCCCTTTACTGCTGATGCTCTCTCATAGAAGCTCATCCTATGTTGAATATGGACCGTCAACAGTCAACACACCGCTCTGCTTGCGAGGAAAACGCTGACGGGATGTGACAGTGAGTCTATAAAAACTGCTGCATTCGAGTCTGAGCGTGTGCCGCGTTGACTCGTGCGTTCTGAACTCGATATTCGATATGTTTCTTTGAAGTGTGTCTCTCTATTCCCATCTGTAAACTGCGATGGATTCACTCCTGCTGTGGCGTTCTATCAGAGAGAACATCAATCTACGAGACTGACGTTTAATCCCAAGCCTGGGCAGGTAGAGAAACATACTTATATGCACATAGCACACACACACACAAAACAAACAAACACACAAACACTATAGCAGCTGCGCGCGTACACACACAGAAACACAAATCAAAACCCGAGCACAAACCTGTGGATCCAGCAGAGCGATGAGAGGATGTGAACTGAACTAGTAGAATAAGACAGGCTGAGAAAGTGAAAAATAAAGCCATGAAAAAAGACAGAGGGAAAGGCTTGAAGGGAAAATGTTTCCCGTATCAATCTATTGGTAGAGACGTTGACAGAATGGCTCAGAGATACAGGTGGTCAAGGAGAACGAGGAGCTGATGTATAGACACCTGTGGTCCGTTTCTCATTGCCAAGGTTTCACTGGACTCTTCAGCCTGCAGCCCTCTTATTGTACCGGGCATCTGCGGCCCGTCTCGCCATGTGACCAAATCAATCACACCTTTTCTCCCTTGGTCCTTTTCTTTTTGTTCTTTTAGCCTTTCTCTCATTTTACATCTTCTCTCCTCCGCCTTGTCTCTAATGCTCATTGAGGAAGTCATTGCAATGTCCTCATTAGCAGTGGTGTCATTTTCTCCACAAGTACTTAGCTTTTTCCTGCAATGATGATGACTCCTTTTAATAAGGTCATGCTGAGAAATTCTTGTGCCTGTCTGTCTGTGATTGTGCGTGGATGTGCATGCCATGCGCACTGCATAACACCAATAAATGACAATATTTTTACTATCATTATCAGATGCATTGCCGACTGGCTCACAAAGGGAGGAGTAAAGCACCAAATGAAACAAGAGTAAAAGAGAGAAGACAAGAATACACGAAAAGCTGTTAAAACTGCAGAGAATGAATGAACATGAATACGAGAGAGGAGAGCCATTACTGAAGGGCACAAAACCAGCAGGGCTATGTAATCAATTTTAATTAGCACTGCGCATCACCTGGAGTCATATATTTTAGACAGCGTGAGAGCAAGGTCTGTCAGAGAGCACGGCCTCTTTCGTCACACACTGCCAACCTTCTCAATGCCCAAGTCACAGTGGAGCCCCGGTAGCAATCCAGTCACTGACATTATCAAGTCTTTCACCAATGTGGGTCCAATTAATCAAAATCATATACTTCAGTCTCGTCACAAAGACTTATTTTGGCGACAACAAATCAAGCTGCGGTTTAAATAAGCATTGCGGTCTAAACTCTTTGAACACCTCTCCTGCTGGAGAGCAATATCAATCCTCCATCGCACAGTAGCACGTTTTACTGGCGATGATTTAGGATTTGTTCAGACTGCCACCCAAAAACCGTTCTCTTTGCATATCCAAATTAAGTCCAGATTGATAGCAGAAAGTCTGGACAGCAAAAAAGAAAAAGAAATGTGAATCTTACAAATCAGAGCATTTGGAGGTGGTTTAAAATGTGATGTGTCTCAGTCTGGATGGTAAAATCTGCTAAAATAGTGTCTTATGTGTCACTCGCAACCAGGGTGTGTGCAGCTATCAGACACTTAAGACCTTTTCAAGATGATTTTTAAGTAAATTCAAGACTGTTGGATGAATCATCGTTTTTCTTATTCAAGCATAGCCTGGAAATCCAGACTCAAATCTAGAAAGATTTTGAGTCTGGCTCTCACCAATACACCCTTCCTACCCAAGGGGCGGCACTAATGGAAGCATCTCAAATGCCGCCGCATGCAATTGGATAGCACGATGGCCAATAAGAGCAAAAAACAAGGTGACGTATTCATTGCACTAAGTGCCATTTGTTTGCCGAACAGTGGGTCTAACTGATATATTATGCTTTTGCAGTATCCCGTCGGCAAAATGGCAAAAATGTTGAACTGAATGGACACGGTTGTTGGGTAGCCGCCACCTTGGCTGTTTACTTATCAACTCTTACAGCGCAGCACTGTCCTCACCATGTTATGCCTGCCTAGAGCCCGCCTCTGTCAGATAGACTGATCTGATTGGTCCGATGGCAATTCAGCGGGCTCTGCTCGTCGGGGCCAGATCCCTGTGCAGTGCAAATTAGAATTTGCTAGGGGCGGGGCATCTGGATTTCCAGGTTAATTCAAGCATTGAATAAGACAGAAGTATAAAGTATAAAAGGTAAGTAGTATATATGTGACACCATGCAGAGGCAGGTTTTATGTAGGGATATGGTTGTTAGGTTGAGTTAGGTTAATCTACATTTTGCCAACAGGTTTGTTCAATCGTTCAACACAAGAAATTTGTGCTCTAGATAAAGGATCAGCACTCAGTGAATAACCTCCTAAGCCCTATGATAAGCTATTATGGCAAGGCTTAACTATACAGACCAGTGAGCAGTGATAACTAACACATCTTTAAATAAAAGTATAAAGTAAAAAGATTAGGTTCAGTGGTAGGTTTAAAGATTTTTAAAACCAGAAATCTGGATTTCATGTAGAACACCTTGACTCATTTTGAGAAAAAGAAACTAAAAGATGGACAACTAAATCAGATAAAATCTGTCAATTAAGACCACACAAATTCAAATTTAAGAGTATTTTTAGACTTCGAAGGCCTAATATTAAAAAAAAGAAAGAAAAAAAAAGAATTTAAGACATTTTAAGTCTTTTCAAGGACAGGCAGACACTCCGCTCACAACATGACACAGGACGACAACATTCAAGCAGGAGTGAGGGTAGTGCTGGGCAGAATCGTTGCTGCTGGATGAGAGGTGGAACATCTTCAAGAAACTCAAGCAAGTCCAGTTGCCTTCAATACATCATTTATGACTGAAAACAAATGTCCTTTGACAGATGCCAACGGTGGAGTTCTGCACCTCAACTTGACAGTGTGATTTTTTGGGAGGAGAAAATTATGGACCATCATTTCTCATGTTTTCTGCTATAAAAAGCCACATCATCAGCATAGCTACGTAGTTACTGATGCCAACATCATTACCACAGCAACTCATGTTTGTGATGTCTGGACCAAAGATGATGAAAAAATAAGTGAAGCTGATACATCTCAATCGCCCCCTGGTGGCTGACTGCAGTATAAGTCATAAACCCCACCGTCTATGTTAATG
Organism: Epinephelus fuscoguttatus; assembly: GCF_011397635.1. NCBI lineage: Eukaryota > Metazoa > Chordata > Actinopteri > Perciformes > Serranidae > Epinephelus > Epinephelus fuscoguttatus. The sequence goes on from NC_064761.1 coordinate 42,124,187, forward strand.
GGTGGGACATGACCCAAACTAAAAACTCAAAATACACACCAAATAAGTTTTTCCCAAAGTTGGTTTCTGTCATTTAAGGTAGTTTTTATCACACTGCTGTGTGTTCAAGTGTTTCATATCTGGGATATTTTAGCTTTACCTCTGTAAAATGGGGGTAAGTGGAGATGCCTCGTCCTTTTTTTTACACTTTTTTATTGTCTATGGTCTGGACATAAAATCCAATCTGATCACTTGCAAATAACAATGAGGACAGTCTGTCTGAAAGATCTGATTTGAGAAAAAGATGTATAAATGTGGTATGAGTATATAAAAGGTTTTATCGGTATGGATATCAAGTTATACAAATTGTCACAGCAACAAAGATACTAGTCTGTATACTAAAACTCTGATGCGAGGATCACAATGTACATACACAATGGTATAAAAGTATATACAGTAGTAAACTGTGAAATGTTTTGTGAGGCACCCCTGTGACACAGTGTGGAATGCTGCTCTGGTCTACAGGCAGCTTAGTTGTCATCTGAAAAATGCTGCTCTGACTCTCTGACACAGAAAGCCGCCAATCAGCTTTTTTCGTCTGTGTGAAAAGGATTCAAGAGGAAAGAAAATAAGACACAGTGTCAAAAATGCACTCATAGTTAAAACAACAACCAAGCATGTTGAGTGCTCACTGCTGGCTGTCGGAAGCCACCAATAACCCACCATGTGCACTGTTCTACAGGAAGTTGTTTGCATCTTTATGTACTGAACTTTTCGTTAGCTCTCTTTCTGTCCTATGTGTGTCTGGATTTGTGATTGGTGTAAAGACTGCTGTATTAAAGGTACACTATGCAGCAAAAAAAGATGTATAGACTACAAAAGTAATTCCTTAAAATCATCAGTTATGACCCACCAGAAGTGTGTAGCAGTGTAGTTATCTGCTCTCTGCTTGTATTTTTTTCTTCTTCTTCCTGGGCACAGCACAAAGGTGGGGTTGGAATTTTATTTTCAAAAAAAACCAACAACTAGCAAGTAGGTGCAATACTTAAGTGGCACGCATCCAAGAGAAGCTAGTAAAATCACAGAAACAGTGGCCTAAAATGTTTTTATTCTTTTTTTATCAAGCAATCGGGGAAAGTACCAGAAGTTAAAAACATAAACGTTTTTTAAAAAAACATGCTATTACTGCCTTGGTGTCTGTCTCTTCTTACTTTTATTTCCAGTGTAATGTTAGTTTTGACAAAGTAACATTACATACATTGCCTGTTAGCCACATGTAAACAGGAACCAAGGACACAGAAGCAGGTCTCACGGTCAGGGACAGAATGTTGAGTCGTTTACTGGGAATCACACGAAGCAGGCAGGTTAGATGCCGCCAGGGTCAGTGATGGGAAATCAGTCCAGAATAAAGCGCTGGACAGTCTTGCATGGGTGGTGAAGAACAATCTAGCAATGAGTGTCTCTGAAGCTGGGGTATATGTACTGGCTGTGTGTCATCAGGGACAAGTGTACTGAGTTGCCTTGATGAGGAGGGTGTGGTGAATGTGCAGACAGGTGATAGGTAGACAGGTAGGAGTGGCAGGGAATCCAGAGTAAATGGAAAATTACTGACTGAGGCTGTTGCGCCACTTTTACGCACATACACAGACACACAAATATGGAAGTGCAGATAACTTGAGCTGACAGATGTTACTGAAAGCACAATAAAACCTCCACAAGGACAAAGCCAATACTTCATCAATGCACCTGTTCAGCAAACATAAACATGTAGAAAAGTAACATTTTAATCTGCTCTGTCCACAGTCTCTCAAATTGTTGCTAACAAGCTAAAACAACAACATTTTGTCTAACTGTTTAACTTAGTTTGCCAATTTATCTAAAAGTTACCAGCGGTAATGTGACCTGCAGGCAGTGACTCTCCCCAGCAGAGAGAGGACGGATGTCTGATTTGTTTCCAGTGGGATACTGAGTTTATATTGTGACTTTGCTGTTTTAATATTACTGATGCTGCTCTAAAAACATCACTGTTATAAAATATTCGGTCATGTTCTGACTTTATTCTTTTTTTTTTAATAACTCCTTGTAAAACTTACATTATTAGCTCTCTGAGAATCTCTTTCACATTCTAACAAAAATTGGTATTAGCCATATTCACAACGCCGCCATCATTACTGACGTCAAAGCACGTTAAAGGAGGTAACACCAGGAACACAACAGTACAACATGTTGCAAAGTTGAGTTTTCCGGGTGTTTTCCACCCTGAGTGATGACGTCAATAAAGATGGCGGCGCTGTGAATATGACTAAGTGTAACTGAAATATCCCCAACTGAATCAAACCGTGAATCGAAATCCTACCAATTCAGGTCATCAGTGTCAGCAGGTAGCAGCAGACACTGACGACCTGCCACGACAGTAATGGCAGTGCCGCAAGATTGCAGAACACACAGAGCTGTTCCCGGATTCGTCTGTAGCAAATGAGAGTGGCTCTGGGATTGGCTCTCACTTTTTCTGGCGATACCGTCTACAAACAGTAACTGACAATCCCTGTTTAGTACACCTTTAAAGAACGTCCCTGACAAACATATGCTCACACTCCCACTGTGGCACAATTAAAACACTGATTGACTAACTAACAGAGAGGTGAGATGGCTCCCTGGTAGAGTGACAGCGACCAGAGTATGGAATCTGTTCCACTGTGAAGAGTGACACATTAGATGATTAGACAGCATGCTCATGACAGCTGCCACAGGTACGCACAAGCATACGCACAAGCATGCACACACATATACACACAGAGAGTAGGCTTGGGACTAGTGCTCCAGCTCAGTTACAGCACAGCGTAATAAAGAGAAAGCTGGCAGCTGCAGCCTAACACAGCTAACTCCCCCTGAACATACACAATATCAAGTCACTACTGATAAAGACTCAGAACCCAGACACACACAGGCCCACTGCAAAACTCCATAACAGCTAACATTTCATTAAAGAGCATGCGTGTGTGTTTGTGTGTGAGTGTGAGAGAGAGAAAGAGAATTTTGCCCTCAGGCTTTTCCTCTGATAAACAGTTGCATTAAAAGATTTCACCCACATGGACACACACAAAGATTACAAAACCTACAGACACACATGTAAACACACACACACACACACACACACACACACACACACTGAGGGTTAACCCTAGTAAAGCCTTTTTTTAAGCGCATATTCCCACTAGAGAGAAAACCATTACCGGCAGAGCTTGGTGTGAAGGTACCTGTAGAGGCAATAATGGCTAGAAAAACACACAACTGCTGAGGCTGATGAACACAAAGCCGCACTGGTTCCTACAACTGCTGCAAGGATGACAAGGCGACTGGAGACGCTCATGCAAAAGAGCTGAATACATACAGCCAGTAATAGCATTTATGATGAGAAAAAAAATTACCACACATTCTCTAACACACTCACGTAGGAACACAGACAATACTTTCGGAGACTGGGACCCTGATAGTATTCATGAACCATCTCTTTAGCAGCCATGTATATGTATGAAGAGGTGGCATTGAGGCTTTGGGACAGGGGAGTCACTGAGGGGGACGTTAAGTCTCTTTATAGAGACTGTCACAAAGGCCCAATCCCCCACATTAGGAACAAAATTGTCTTTTTTATTGCCAGCGATTCGCCTCACATATCTATCTATGAAGCTCAACCTTCGATGAATCACTGTCATTTTTAATCTGCGCTGCATCTTCGGGGTGAAGATACAGTAAGTAAAAGCAGAATTTCTACACTGACACATTTGGTATGGACTCAAAGAATCCACCATATTCTTCCTTAATGATGCCCTCGTCTCTCCCTTCTCTCACACTTATTTTTTTTTACACTAGCATCATTTTTAAAGACCATTCCCTAAGGGTTTGGTTAACGCTCTCTCGCTGTTGTTCACACGTTTCTAAAGACAAGGTGCAAATTGAAGTGGCGTTGCGTTTCCTCCGAAAGTCTGGCACTTTCTGTGAAAACAGCTAACACATTAGCGATTATCAGCCTGTGTGGGAGACAAAACAGCCAGCCTGAGACACTCCTCTTAGGCTCCCTCTGAATAAACAGAAGAGGAAAAAAAGAGGACAGTTCAAACCACACATACATCACGTGGAAGAAAACAAACTGAGAACAGACATGGATCCACACAAATGAATGCACTGTCATGGGAGAATGTTTCTCTGCCTTTTCCTGTCACACAAACACACACAAAGCACTCTCCTATCCCCCGTCCATTCAGTTTGTATTTCATTATGTGGCTGTGGAAGTGTTCACTTATTCCAAAGTGGTCCTTGTTGCAATACAATTAGTCTATCAGCTTTTAAAACAATGGACCGTACGCTGTCCATGCGGTTCATTTTGTGTGTCTAGTTTTATTACAATACACTTGAGATTAAATTATACTCTTTATTTCCATTTCCTCTATGAGGTCTGACCTTCAAATGTATCAGCACAGATCAGAGCCCAAAGCCTGATAACACTTAATATATCCTTTTTGGCTATTTGCAGGGAAATTACATGCAGCACAATATTAGAAAAAGAAAATGAGTGTGTATAATGAAGCCGTGATCCAAAGTCTATAACAAATTTGCAAGGGCTTGGACTTCTATTTCAATCCCTCCAATTTAGTGCTACGGTAGGGAAACAAATTGGACTTGAAGTTATATTGGCACCAAAATTGAGACCCTCCATCCTAATTTATTTAGTAAGCTCTGTTAGTAAGCAAGCATATTAAAAACTGGGCCCTGCCAATGTTTAGAGGTTGAAGTGTCCTTCTGTGAAATAATAATTTATCTTTCACAGGGCTGAAACACGGCGTGACTGTGATACTGTGCTGCATCCATGTGGCAACATTCTCTGGAAACCTATGGGACGTGGTTGAGACCACAATTCATTGCTCCTATAACCTCAGATCTGCAGCTTACAACCAATTACCTCACCTTTTACCCCCTCAGCCAACCTCAATAAATAACTATTCTCTGCCCATCGCAAATCAGCTCTCCATCCCGACAAGCAATCCTCAACCCGGCACAACAATCACAAATCTGGCCCCGGTGCAGCATTAAGATGAGACCTGGCCGGAGGTGGTCAGAAGAATACGCTGCTGTCAATGCGGTCCTGACCTCTGACCCCTGCCCTTTGATCCTGGATCTGATTGGCTGTGTCCTACAGATATATAAAAAAAGACCCTTCCCCCAAAGGAACAGAACAGCTTAAAGGTGAAGTGCCTGCTTGGGCTCTCTTACACCCACACTAGTCCAGATCTGTATCAGTACTGGAAATAAATCACATATTCTGTGGCCTCAGTCTTGACCTGACTAAAACCATAATGATTTTTCCTGAGATTTTTCCACAGATGCCTAATTTGTCTCTTTTTTAGGAGTCAATGCAAATTGGGAATCTGTATAAAGAGTCCAATCATGTCTTGTCTAACGAAATAAGATTTTGCCAGTCACACTGTAAGCTAACATTCGCCGTTGCTTCCTCTTTTTAATTCTTAAATCATGAGTAAACAACACATAGCAAAAGAGAATCTCAAACTGTGACAGAGTGTTCAAACCAAAGTTAAAGAAAGATGTTTTCATAGTTTTTCTTCAGGGAGTTTCTTTACAAGATGACCTTAAACAAAAAGCACACTGTCTTCTATGAATGTTTTTTGCTCATTTCTCCAAGCCTGATGACAGCAGCCTTATGAGATTTACTTTTAATATGAGGATGTCATTTTGGTTTATTTCATTCTTAGGCTCATTAATGAAAAAGCTATTTCTAAAATGTATTTGAGAAAAGTATGTATTTCCAACTAAACATACAGCATAGCAGTGATCTAACATGTTTACCTACACATACAATACACACAAATGTACAGTATGTCATGTATAGTAGGTTTGTCTCATTCGCAGCTATGTTGGATACTGTGGTTATGTTAGATTTTGACATGGCAACACCTTCTCACTCTTCTGACGCATCACGCCAGGGCCACACCACCTGTGGAAGTGCTACGAAGCGTAGCGCACTGAAATTCTTGCGCGAGTCAGAGCACTTCCGTTCAGACGCGCATTTCTCCATGCTGGTCGACAAGCGGTTCTGCTCCCTAACCAGCTGACTTCCTGCCCGGCTTGACACATTCGCTCGCGGCTCATGCAGAAAATAGACCAGGCGCTGAAACGATCGCTGCAGGGCGCGAGCCAGCGGCGGAGCTGCCCAATGACACAATCAGTTAACATGGGCGCCGAAAGGAAACTGGCTTCGCTTCTCAGCGCTTCGAGGCTATTCGCAGCACTTCCGCGGGCGGTGTGGCCCTGGTGTCAGTTTCCATTTATTACATGCACACAGTGTCTTCAAAATAAGCATCCATGTTCAAAGGAAATGTGCAGTTTACATTCATTACATACAGTGACTTTTCAAAATAAACTTCTGGTTAGTATAAGGAGCCCAAACTACTCAGTTAGGTTTAGGAAAAACTTGGGTTAAAATAAGTAGTGTAAGTTAACTACATACGTGCTTTGTGCGTCAGTATCAGACACTGTGAGGCGCGACCATGTATCGGTATTTGATGACCAGGAAATAGCGTGGGTTGGACATGACACAGTAGGGAAAACAGGTGTACATAAAACATTGAATGATGGCTGAATTCAATTTAGCTGCTTCAGTCCTGGTATTGTGCATGCTGGTTCACTGTCATGGCTTACTGGGAAAAGAACAGACCAGAGTCAGATTTTGTGCTGCACCAGTGCTTAAGCTACTATGACAAGTCACAATGTGAGCTATGAAAATGATGTAGCTAACATATTTAGCACTTTTCACAAGTGTAAGATATCACTGAGTTTGATATCTGAAACACGGCAACATGGATTATACATAAAATTGTTCTTTATTTCAATTTGGAAAGCAGTCTGTTATTTCTTTTCAAATAATAGCATATAAAGAGTCTAAGGGCCTGTATCCAATATATTTTTTGAGCACCAGCGTCTTTTTCAACTGTTCCAAACAAGGACAGAGCTTATGTGTCCTTAGAGAAAAACAGTGTGCCCAGCGTCTTTCTTCACAGCATTCCTCCTCTTTGTGCGGCTGCTCTGCACGCTTTTAGCTTTAAAAAAATCTCTCAACTTTTCAGAGAGCTGCTGGTGACATCACTGCTGCTTCTTTAGCTACTGTCGATCCAGAGCTGTGTTATAAGTCAGTGAGAAACTATCACAACAACAAAGACAGAAAAGCCGATTCGTGGGAGCAGATCAGCCGTCAGACACTGAATGTTGCTGGTGAGTGTTGTACGTTAACGTACAGCGTGTTGTTCACTGTGCAGTCAACCCTCTGTTAACACAGTATTATGTTAGCTAACCTAGCCAATATTACAGTTTTTACAGTTGTTTATGCACTAAAATGAAAATTTTCACACAATTAACAGCTCTTTACACTCAAGAAGCAAAACACCTGTCCATAGTTGCACAACAATAAGCACAGACTCAGCTTCACACTTTTTGCAAAACATTACACACAGTGATTTGCAAAACTCTACATGCATTATCACACCTTAAGATAAGGATTGTGAGGTTACTTCCTTCTCATTACAAAGCCCCTGCTTGCCAGCGACCACACTAATGAACAAATTGGATAATCACATCCACCTGGTGTGGAAGCACACAGGTGCTTACTGTAAACCAAGTGGACCACATGCAGTACATTGTCGTTTGGGACAATGTATCTTTCCATCGATCTGCTCTGGTCCACAGTTGGTTCCATGAGCACCCTGAATTTGCAGTCTTTTACCTTCCACCATACTCCCCATTCCTAAACCCAATAAAGGAATTTTTATTTGTCTACACTTTACAGTAGTAAGAAAAACTACTATTTTGTTCTGATTTTCATTGTTGATCTGTTACTGTAACTGAGTGTGGTAAGAAATAAATATTTTCAGTCTGCAGCAGTCTGCAATCAGTGTTGTGTTTGTTTGTTGTATTTGTGTACTTTCTCTGTATACCTCAAAGTAATCATGAAGAATGTTGTGGGTTTGACAATATCTTCTTGTCATCTAAATTATCCCTTACATAAAAATGTCTGGCAAAAAAGTCTAGCACTAGACCAGCTATTTCCTAAAATAGGGATTTTTACAAATGTATTTTGTATTGATCACTGTAGTGTGTAACTGACTGCAATAGTGTCTGATCATTTGAAGACTGTGTTAGTGAGATGAAAACAAAACAGCATTTTTATAAATATGTGTATATGTTTTGACTGAAGTGTGTCATTTTGCAAACAATCTAGGAGTTATGCAAATTGAGTGTGGTGTTTGGATAATTGTGCGAATATTTTGAAAAAAGGAGCCCTGTTTTCAAAATTGCGTGTAAACAATTGAGAAAAACTGTAATGTCAAGATACTGTTGTCATAGAAACTAAACCCATGCATACTGTGTCTTTTTGGGAGCAGTTTTTTTTTTTTGCTTGTTTTTTTTTTTTTTTTTTAATGAACTGCGAGGATGAGGCGCTCCCCAGCGCCCTGCCACCGCTTTTCTGCCAGTGAAAAACGTAACGTGGACACAGGCCCTAAATTACTACGATGAAAAGTGTTATTGTCATAGTGTCTGTTGTGTTTAATCTTGACCTTCTTTGCCTCACTCCTGTCTTTGTTTAGCTATTCCTAAACAAAACACTGCTTTCTAAACTGCATGCAAGCATCTCAACAAAAACATATTCCCACATGAACAGGAAACAAAAGAAAATACATTTCACAGACACACACACACACACACACACGTGGCCACAAGTGTGCGCAACACACACACAGGCATTGTTTTGGCATGTTCACAAATCCTTGCATCTTGTCACACAGCAGAGGGAACATATGAATTATGTGTGAAAGCGTTCCCCCAAACACACACATGCACACACACACACACACACACACACACACACACACACACACACACAGACTGAAGTGACTGATGACTTGGTTCAGGTGATGTGAGACTGGCCGGGATAATCCCAGCGCCTTGTGTATTCTCAGGGGAATCACACAGAGGTAGCAACATGCAACATAACATAGCCCCAGATAGTGCTCATGTGGGGTTATTACAAACACACACACACACACACACTGAAAAGCGCACAGAGGTGTGGAAGGAAGTGATGTAGTGTGGCATTGTCCCTGGGGAAGGATAGGCTAGAACAGAATCAATAAACTCAGGAGGTTTGTCCGTCCGATCCTCTTCAAACAGACACTAAATACGACACAATACTGGCACACACAGATACACACATATGCCAACACACGCACACACAGTCTGTCTGCCTCTCTCGCTGTCTCTCCCTCCAAGGACATGTAGCTGAATCCACCCACTACGAGGTTTGGATGTTATAAAACATGCTGTAGCCTTGAAGCTCAGCGCCGCATCCTAATAACCAGCTAATCCAATCGGGTCAAGCTAAAAACAGACCAAGTTTCAGGGCAAAACTTTGATCCTTTGTCTGGCTGGTTTAGACTCTCATATCGCTGGATGCCTGGGAGAGAGGGCTAATGAACAGCTACTCAAACTAAGATAAATTCTTCTGTCTCTCACACTAACTGATAGTGCATACATTGTAATTTATGTAATATTCTATAGCGTTCAAGCAAGGCAGAATCATTAACCGCACCATTACACCTAAAGATAACACGGACAGTTTGGTTCATCCACCAGCCATTTGCCATCTGTCTCATCAAACTCTGGGTGTGTGAGTGTGTGCACACACGTGAGGATGTGCATGTTTGTTTGTTTGTGTGTACATGTGCAGAGGATTGTTTATGTTTTTCATTTCATTGCTTATTAAAATGTCTTGTTTATGCTAATCAAATGGGTTTTTTTAAAAAAACTGGACTGAATTACCAAAAAATGTTTTCTCTATAAAAACTATGTGTAGGGGTGTGTGTGTGTGTGCTGTGGTTTGTGCAGAAATGCATAAAACCAAGCGACAAAATTTCATCACGCTGCTATTTGTGATGCCCATCTGTGCATCAACACCGTCATAACACACTCTCTCTTTGACATGCCAGCACAAAAACACCTCTAAAATGGATCTGTAAAGGAAAGGTTGCTCTCTGTCTCTTCCTCCCTGCTCGTTTCCCTCCCCCTCCTCTCACCTCCCATCATTGACGGAAATCCTCCGTTCTGAACTACTCTATCGAGCTGTAAGTTGATGAGGCACTACTGGCTACAGCCAGTGCACAATGAAAGACACACTATAAAATACCACACAATGTAGCAGAGAACCAGCTCTGGTAATAGCTTGGGGTGGTGGGGGGATTTGGGAGGGGGGAGCACGCTCCACAGCTACTCATAAGGATGCAAGGGCAATTAGATAGCTGTCAGTGTCAATGAGAATGCCTCTCTAGAAGTACAATGTGTGGTGCAAGAGAGGAGATGAGATCTGTCTATAAACCAGTGAGGAGAGAAGGATGGAGGAGACGAGAGGAGGCTTGTAAAGAGGGGTTATTGTGAGGGAGGGACCAAAACATGGAGCCGAGAGATGCAAAAAAAGACAGGGAAGCAATAGAAACGATTCCCTTCCTCTCTCTCTCTCTATCTGTGTTGCCAGACAGGTAAATTTGTCTCCTACGCAGAGCCTTGACAGACCCACTCAAAAGGTATTCTATTGACCTTTGTGGTTCCTATAGCAACACGTAGCACAGGCCAACAGTCTAACCTGAGGTATGAAACAGAAAAACGCTGTTACTGAACAAATGAAGGATTGTATGTAAACACAATGACACAAAGCAAACACCCTCAGTAATTAAAGCTCTAGTCTTACTGCTGTAAGTCTAGCACAGTGAACATCTGTCCCAGTGTAAGCTCTGACAGCACCAGAATTATCACCTTATCTACATGGTGCTGAAAGCTGGCTATGCTAACCATGGTGGATGTTCAAATAATTACTGGCACCAAGCATTTCTAAAGGAAAATGAAGTCTTGTAGCAGTAATAATGAAGAACACATCAGAAACAAAAACGTATCTCAGTGGCTTTTGAGTAGGGCTACACAATATATCTTTTGTTTTGTTGATAACGTGTGCAATAAACACGTTGTTAAAGGCTCCACAGGATTTTTTGAGTCAGCTGAAAGAGAGTATTGGTAGAAAACGGCACATAAAATGTAAACAAAGTAAGTAGAGCATTTTTATTGGTGCCTTTTGTGTTCAGTTCAATGCTCAATTTGTTCAATGAAAGACTGTTGTAAATAATTTCCTTCCTATTTGTTAATTTAACGAGCCACTTGTATTTTAGCAGTCTACTGAAGGAGGCAGAACGGCAGATAACTGAGTACACTTTGAAGGAGCAGTTTGCAGGGTTTAGTGGCATCTGGAGATGAGGACTACAGCTGAAACTTCTCCCAGTTAGAATTCCTTCAGTGTTCATTGATCAGGAGGTTTTTACAGGGAGCCAGATTATCCACAACAAACAGACGCTGTGGTTTAAACCAGGGCAGACACTGAATGAAGCAGTTTGACGTTACAAATCACAGTTTCTCTAAAGCTGTTCAGCTCGTCACAGATGGGTCACTAGTCCAGCACCTGCTAATGTCTGCTCACCTTTTTTCTCTGATAACTTAAGATCCAGATGTTCAGGAGGTTTTAAGTGGGAGCTGAATTATCCACAGAGGTTTCCTCTGCTCCAAAACAAACGGACATGGTAATTTAACTGGTAAAAACACAAAATAAAGCAGTGTCACGTTTACAATGCTGCTCATGCGTAGAGGTTGCTAACTATAGTGGCCAATGCGAAAAAGTGAATGGCCCTATCTAGAGCCTGTGTTGGGTTTGTCCATTCTGGGCTACTGTAGAACCACAGTGATGCAACCTGGCAATCTCCTTGGACGAGGACCTGCTCCCTGTTTAGATATAAACAGCTCATTCTAAGGTAACGAAAATACAATGATTCTTACTTCCAGGTGATTCTACCATAAAGAAAACTGTAGCACTTTACTTGAAGGTATCTACATAAGAGTGACATGACACTGTCATAACTATGACATGACACGGTCATGAACATTATGTACATGTCATAAACGTTTATGACTGCTGTCATTAAGTGTCATTTGGTTTTTGTCATGACAAGTTGACATTGTTTGGGTTGTCTTGATTATGACAACTTGACATTAATCAAAGTGACATCACCAGAAGATGTCTTTGTCATGACAAGTTGACATTAACAAGAAATGTCTTTTTGTGTTAATATCAACTCGTCATGACAAAGACATCTTCTGGTAATGTCACTTTGATTAATGTCAAGTTGTCATTATAAGGACATCCCAAACAAATTTAATGTCAACTCGTCATGACAAAGACAACTTCTGGTAATGTCACTTTGATTAATGTCAAGTTGTCATAATTAAGACAACCCAAACAATGTCAACTTGTTATTACAAAAACCAAATCACAGCAGTTAAAAACGTTTATAACATGTACATAATGTTTATAACAAGTTCATGACAGTGTCATGTCACCCTTATGTAGATACCTTCAAGTGTTACCAAGAAAACATACTTATGTTATATTCCATTTCTGCCAATATATCCCCTTAAACCCTACAAACTGTACATTTAGTACCTGTTTATTTATCGTACGTTATATTGTTACTGCAATATTCAACAACTCTGTTACAGAGCGCATGTCGCCCTATGGTGCAGTCAGATGAGCATACCACATAACAGCTGGTGGTGGTCAATATTTGTATACAAAGACTAAGTGCACATGTCCACCTCTGGATCAATTAAAGAAAAAATAAAAATGAAAGTCTTTATTTTGACTTGACATTTTGACTTGTTTGTAGAAATATAATCATCAAGAACACCCTCTTTAAATAATACAAGCAGCTCTTCAACATGACTGGGACCCATTCAACTTTATTTTGAAGTTGTTCTGAAAACGTCATTGTCATAATTACACTTGCCCGTTATGACAATGGCACCTCCTTTGTCAACTTCAATTAAGATGTTTTTCAAATTCTAGTTCTACAAGTCTACAATATGTTTCTACTGCGTGGTCTCTGCTGCCGGGTGAATAATGTCTGATATTCATTTTAAAAAGTGCCTCCCGAAACAGAGTTCTGAGAGGAATCATTTTTCAGAAAGATTTTTTTTTCATTTTTACATCTCTGAGAAATGTATATTGATCTAAAAAGAGTTGAAATGGACTTGGGTGGGAACTGGATCAAAGGAAAGACAAAGTTCACGTACAGAGAGCTGAGTGGAGGTCAGTCTAGTGCTGCTCAGGCACACAGACAATTTCTTTCCTGGCCTCAGGATCTGGTCCGTGGACGGCTAAGATGATCTTCTCCTCTTGCCCGTATTACCTCCCAGAGATGTAAGACGAAAATAGTTGTTCATAAAAATCATGTTAAGAATTGAATCCAGCACATTGCTCACAGGTAGAGTTACAACCCATTACCTGTTATGTTGATTTGAACATTTAATCAAGTTTCTGGTCGCAGTTAACTTCGGGTCTGGGCGTCATTTCGATACCATGTTCTTTTTAAACAGCTGATTTGGACTTCAAACATTGTTTTGGTTAAGTTAATGAGATGCAATAAAGTAAAGCAGCTTAGTCCACAGTATGACTCTCACTATCAAATGGAAGAGAAGAGGGAGGAAAAGACTTTACTATAATTGGTTCATTAGAATTGGCTGAGGCTGTTGGATCTCTTGCACACAGCAAATAATCCATTCGGGCATGCATGTGCATGTGCATGTGTGTGTGTGTGTGTGTACATGAACACAAGCATGTGCACTAGTGTGTATATGTGTATGCATGTACTGTACAGACACACACACACACACACACACACACACACACACACTAATACTTCAAACGGGCTTGGATTATACAACCCGGTCTCTTGTGATGAGGAAAGACATTTTTAGCTAATGCATAACATTAACTCAACTTCATAAAAACGCACACAGAGAGACACACACATTCACACACACTAACTCATATACATCTGTGTGCTTTCTCCCTACCATTATCTTTGATGCATACGGCAGATTAAAATCAGTTTAAATCTTTGCAGCATGTGGAGTGAATATGTGTCTGATTTTCAGTAAAAAGGGAGAAGATTATAAAGACACATTTAAACAGACACAGACTGCACTGCGAGGCGAGGCTTCGTTTGTATCAGAGTCAAAAAGAGGCAAAGACACTCAGGATTCAGCTGTTCCCTCTCATATGCGCTCTAGGGGTTATTGTTGACATCCTCCTGTGAATTAATTCAATTTGGAAGACAGCGTTAGCATTGATGAAACTGGGTTAGCATCGACGTTAGCATTCAGCAGAGAACAAACGTCATGATTACCAAAGCACAAGCTGCAATCGCTAACCCCATTTAGATATACAAGGGCAGTGCTAACCTTATTCAGCAGCATTGCAGCAGCTAACCTTATTCAAAGTGAAACCCACATCTCTTAAGACCCTTTTAGCAGCCATGCAAAGTTAGCTAATTGTACTCAGGGGCTTTTTAGATGAGAACTTTGTGACAAGGTCGGCTTTTTAGTTCAAGTGAGATCTGTTTTCCATTTCCGAAGCCTCTAATAGAGCTTCAACACCATTTCCTGCGTCTGCACCTGTTTGTTTGAGATGGAATCAGGGAGGTGGAGAAGACAAACTAGCAGGAAAATACTGAGACAGTGAGAACATACAATTACATTCAAGTGCCATTTACATTTTGTTACTTCCCTATATTAGTTTCCTACCTCTTTTCATTTTTCTGTTTTTGCTTCCCTGCTTTTTTATACTCCTTATCTCTCCATTCTCTTCCCCACTCTTAGCTTCACAATTTTTACATTTGTGATGATTTGGCATCGTACCAAAAGGATTTACTTTTCCAATTTAACTCAAGCAGCCTCTCTTGTCTCTCCCTCTCTCTCTCTCTTTTACTCACATATTATTCCCCACCCCATCCTTCTTCTCAGAAACACACACATGCTGTCCACAGCCATTTGTATAGTGTCATATTAGAACAGGCTGTGAAATAGTAGCAAACAAGCCCACACAAAACCTGAATGCGACACCATACATTTGTCTGCATAAAGAAATGAATCAAACGGGAGGAAGCGGGAGGCAAACAGATGAGGAGTTTTCCTCTGATTAATTTAAAGACATTTTCATCTGAATGTCCTTGTTCTCATTTGACAAGTAGTGTCTTCACTTTAATTCCCTTCTCCCCAACAACCACTGTATACCTGAGAGACGTTTCTCTGTTTTCTATAAGCACTACTTGCAATGTAGGGATGTAAATCACTGGTTTCAACACCATAAAAAATTCTATTGATTCTTTGGACAATAATACGATATTTGCCGATATTACAAAGTCTGCCATGATACGATTTCGAAACAATGCAATTCAGGGAACAATATCCTGAAGATGACGATACAGATCGATGTTTTCAGTTAGCACAGATGAAACTGGATCATTGATCATTGAATCGATTTATCAATCCGGATCAATGGATCGTTACATCCCTGTTGCAATGTATCACTCTACTTGGCAAACATGGAGGATGTCCCTCACATTAAGGCTCAATCCCAATACACACCTTGCCCCTACCACTTAGCCCTTCGCCATCTGTTTTGCCCATTCATATGCAGATGTAGAGTGTCATTTTTTGTCGGGATAGAGGGTAGGGTGAAGTTTTGGGGCTCTCCATGTTCAGAGGCACATTCCAAATCGAGGGTCATGAGGAATCTTTGGCAGGATTGTTGCCGAACAAAGGAAACCCACAAATGTATTTTCTTTGTTAATAAAGATTTAAAAAATTGTGATTATCTTAGTCGAATGTAGTTTTGATATATCATGGTCCTTTTTTCACAGCAAGCATAACAATAGCAAAAATGTGAAGATGAAGGTGAAGATTCTCAGTCATTCAGGTCATGGTCATCTATATCGTGTGAACCCTTACAGAGTCGTTGAGGTCACATGTGAGTCGTTGACCATCATGTGTGTCATTAGGGTTGGATGGATCCAGGTCTGAATGGGTGTTAAATCGTCTGGGGAGGGATCCCAAGACTGTATTTTAGGTGGGTGATAAGTGGTGTCCTAGACCACACCCGCACACTCGCACAGTTCACACCCGCACAGAGTATAAATGGTAAATGGACCTGCACTTGTAAAAGCACTTTTAACACTACTGAGTCACATTCATCCATTAACACACACATTCACAGACTGCTGACCGAGGCTACCATGGATGGAACAGCTATTGGGAGCAATTTAGGGTTCAGTATCTTGCCCAAGGATGCTTCAACATGCAGACTGGAGAAGCCAGGGATCGGACCGCCAATCTTCCAATTGGTGGACGACCCCCTCTGAGCCACAGCTGCCCACAGAGTATAAAGCCTGCAACTACTCACCAGTCCATTAAAACTGAAGACGCCTCTTGGATGAGAGGTGAAAACGTCTTCAAGACACTCAAGCAAGTCCAGTTGCCTACAATATAGCACTTCAAACAACAAAAATGCCAGTAGCATGCTGATGTCTCGGTAGCTTATTGGCTAGCTAGTAAACGTTACACTGCTACTGCTGATTTGTGCACGACAGTCGCGCATTTTGACATATTTCCATGTCACATTCCCCCTCTTTGATAGCATATGGTGCCCAAAATTCAACTTAAGTCCAGCAGCAATATTTGCTGCACTTGTTAACGCTCCCCTAATATTAGTGAGGACTGCTAATGTTAGCAACGGGGCCCGCTACCAGCCTGGTAATGAAGCGGTGGTCTTTTTTAATTGATGACTTGTTTCATTGATTAATAGCATGAAACTTAATTTGTGAAACAAATCATGAGCTATGCTTTTCTATCTTCGTCAGGAAAATGGGCTAAGTCACTGTGGTAATACCATTACTGGCATAGTCACATCTGTTTATGTAAATGCCATTTAAGACCATGATGATACTGATGATGTATACGGGGTCTTGAAGAGGTGTCCCTTTTCATAGGGAAAGATTTCAACCAATACCTCTTGTAACTGTGCTACAAGGGGCAAAGAAGCAATCAAAAACATGATGTAGGGTTAAAAATAATAAATGCAATTGGGGCTTGGTCTGAGTCGAACACCCACAAATAAATTATAAGCTAGCTACAACAACTGTTCTTTCGGTAACTGTAAACTACCCACCGCCACCTGATTCATCAGCTGTAGGCATTAATTCTCAGTGTTAATCTTGCACACCAGTTGACCAACATGGCTGCCTTTACGAGGCTGCTTGACAACTCTTTATAACAGTGTTTCTAGGCAAAGAGCCCAGCTCCATCTCTCTGCCTGGCACTGTATAGACACACCCATCTCTTAGCTGCTCTCTATAATTTGATTTACTGGCCCTGCGATTGGATTACAAGGCTGACATCCATGTCCAAGCTACGACAGTCGTGTCCATTCTTTCACAGAACACAGACACACACACACACACACACACACACACACACACACACACACACACACACACACACACACACACACAAAATGGAAAGCACTCATAGATATACACAGATAGAGACTTAACTTATTTGTAACTCAAAATGTATGTGGATATTAGCCAATATTTTAGAAACCTCTTCCAAGTAGAGCATCTCCCAGCTACCACATTATTAAACCTATTTCGGTGTATTACTTTACACTTTGATATGAAAATCTATATTTGTACTAGAATAAAAAAAAAAACATCCTATTGCTGGAATTCACACACACAGACACACACACACACACACACACACACAGACACACACAGACACACACACACACACAGACACACACACACACACACACACACAGTGTAGGCAGGCAGGCAGCGCAGCCTTGATGTGGATTTGATTACAAGCTGCTGTGTTCATTAGATGAAACAGGTGAAATCCCTGCTCTATCTAAATAATCCTCCGTAGCGCTCACTCTCTGTACATTAACCTTATCCTTTCCCTCACGAGACACCAGGAACATCCAAGTGTGGAACAACACCCACACGCTCACCTGCAATATTTACCAAGCGCCATGACAAATGTTGCATTTAGATAAAAGTCATTTCTGTGCTTGCAAAGTATGTGAGGTCTCAGTGATGCAGTCTCATTGGGGCTGATGATTGCAGGAACTGCTGTACAACATCTTGTCAAGTTGCTGTTTTATATGATGTTAAAATTATTACCCATTCACTCCATTATAGAGACAGTTTCTGACGGCACTGAAAAACCCCAATTGCTGGAGTCAAAAAAATTTTGAGAGCTACAAATGGGGCCAGAGGTCAAAAAGCTTTGACTATAACAGCCTTGGTCTCTGTCTGTGCCTCTACAATCATTATCTCACTCACCACATGATGATGAGAGGCAGCTATGTGTAAACAAGTGACTGGTATCTGACCCAGTCATCTCTGCTCAATGTCCCTCTTACACATAACACAAACAGTTTTGCATGTTGGAAGAGACAGTCAGTTGGAGAAATGAAACAATTGCTATTTGGAGACAGACGGTATATAACAGTCACATCTTCCAATGCTTCTCCTCTGTCTCTCTCTCTCTCTGTTTTCCCCTTTGATACACTGTTCTTGGCAGTCTTCCTCCCTCCATCCTCCCTCCCACTACTTGTCAGGAGCAGAGTGGCAGCCATTTGTGTTGCTGTTATTACGAGTAGAAGCGTGCATACTTGTGTTAAAATATGTGCCTGTATGTGGTATGTTCGCTTCAGTGAGAGCGTGTGTGTGTGTGTGTGTGTGTGTGTGTGTGTGTGTGTGCAAGCATCTACGTATTTGCAGCTATTAGTGTGCACTTCATTCATCCATTAAATCAGCCCCCAGGGCCACATACTCTGTAAGGAGCGCTGTGCAGATGTAATATGGCGCACAGAGAAAGACGTAGATGCACAGAGAGCACCTGCCAGTCAAAGTTTGTGTGTGTGTGTGTGTGTGTGTGTGTGTGTGTGTAGTCTCATGTAGCTAGAACTATCTTCACAGCGCTGCGTCAGCGCTAAGAAAAAGGTCTGGAAGCACACATTATCATTTTGCTATAGGCAAAAAAATGCTCTGACTTGTTTGTATTCTTTTAAACCAGGGCTGCCCAATTTGGGGCCCGCGGGCCAACCGATTAGTTTTGGCCCGCGGCCCATGCTCAAATTTTCAATAATTAAATAATTATTATTTTCCCGCTGCCAGCAGTCGGAATATCTCTTTAAATATTTATTTATTGTTGCACTTCCTCTACTGACCACAAATCAGCATTGTGTTACATTGAGGGTAGGGTGGCGCTGTTTAGCTCCCGTCAGCAGTGATGAATGTATTGGAGGCCTAGGCGTGAAATGTCTGGCACTTTGGAGCATATTCTGCTCCGTATGGTTAATGTTTCAGCTGAAATTAATGTAAACACAGTTCAGTGATTTACAAGAAAAGGCTAAAAAGCTAAAGCTGTTGATCAATTATATTCCTATTTGAAAATGACTGTTCAAGACAGTGGAGACTGTAATATATTGGTCTTGTAGGGACATGTTGTGTCCCATGTTTTTAGAGACATAGGCCTGGTACTTATTATTTTTCTGCTTTCAATAAACAGAAATGTTATTCATTTTCTAAATTACTTTGTATGACTGTTTATTTTGCATAGTTATATCATAGTCATTTAATTAAATGCACTGCAACATGAATGTTTAGTTTTGGCCCGTGACCCTCCACCCTGATTCATTTTTGGCCCTCCACTGAGAAGTATTTGGGCACCCCTGTTTTAAACCAATCACAATCATCTTGGACAGTGTTAGGTCCAGAATACAGTAACCCCCAAATTCCACCAGATGCGTGTGGGTTGCGTCTGCGCTCCGGAACGGCAGTGGAGCCGATATGTTTCAATTCTAGTCAATGTGTGTGCTTCCACCGGCTGCGGCTGTGCTGCGTTCCGGCTCCGTCACAGCTGCGACGGTCCGGAGCCCTCCGCAACAGATACGCAGGACTTCTATTTTTGCTGGATGCTGGAGCACAACGCAGCAATTCAGCACGGAGCAGATCATGCAGGGCAGGAAGTCGTGCACAGAAACAAAATAAAACTATCAATTTTCAAAATAAAATACACAGTGTTCACGGCGGATCATATTTCCCTGCACTACACCTTGAAAACGTCATAATGGGCGGAGGCAGGCCTGAAATCAACAGGTCAGAGGTTTTCAGACGTCATTTCACCCCGTTGACACCATGGACGAGGAGATGTTAATCATGGAGGTGCATCGAGATGTCTTCCTACTACTCCTCTGGTTTTGTGGTTCTGTTTATAGAAACTACATCTCGTTATATCGCGCGATTATGCGTGAATTCGTGAGATCTCGTGGGTCCTCGTGACTCCCACTGTCTGGCGGAGCTGCACCGCTCCGCACAGCAAACGCAGCTGGTGGGTGTTCACGGACGGCGGAGCACGCAGCAGATAACCAGCGCTGCCGTTCGGCAACAGACATGCATCCAGTGGAATTCCTGCGTAAAGAGTGCCCTTGCAAAATAGCATCTGGAGGGAACACGTTTTTGCATGTGAGGAGAAAAGCACTGTCATTAAAATGTCAAATTTTCTGCAAAAGTAAACGCCACAAAAAGCAATAACAGTACACCAGATGTCGACAGTGTTAGACAAACATAATTTGATAATCAATGCGCTAGAGGTGAAGCCTGATTGGACTTTAGCTCTGGAGGAGCTCACTGGACCCTCTAAAACCACAGAGGAGCTGCATGTGGCTCAACAGACAAGCTAATGTGAAGTGGAACAGATTCGTACATTGGTGGAGTCAGTGCCAGTGGTGCATGCTGCTGCCAGGGTAAAATGATCAACTCTGACCGGCCATGTCAGAAAACAAATCAACATCAGGCATAAGAGTCCTGTGAGACGGAGTCTGAGCTCTTCAAAGGTGCGCTCACAAGTGGTTTTATTCATTGTAGAGCTTTATAATTCAACAAAAGAACAAAGCAGCCATGCCTTATTTCATGATCCAAATCACTGTCATAAAATCTGCCATTTTCAGCATGTAGGGTGTTTGCTTGGTGGTTGTTGTTGTGTTGTTACCTGTAGCGAAGGGAATTTGGAAAACGGTAGCACACAGATAGCGGAAGGAGGTGAGAATGCCAGCCTAAATAGCCACTGGCAGGCTAATAGCCACAGTTTACATGTGGTGAGTCAGACTAGCATGTGTGCGAGCTCCAGCTAGAACCTTTGCAGAGCATATTCATGACTGGAATCAGTTCTATGAATCATCATCAAGGCTCACCAAAGGTTCCCCCGTCAATGTTTAGGGCCGCAGGGAGCTGCCGGCCAACCCACACACCGATACACACAATGAGACACAATGAGGAGGGAGCTGAGTCACTGTACACCCACTGTCTGTCTGCTTTTCCACTGATTAATAGCTCTGATCACAGCAACAGCGGATGAGTGTTCGCTGTAGATGATGTTGACTAGACGAAACAATGCTAGTTGTCTAATGTATTCTGTTTTTAATGTGACTTATTACCAGTACATACTGTATATTAATATGTAAGATTATATCAGATTTTATTTATAAATGTACAGTTGCAGGATTCTGCAGCATTTTATTGTCAGCAGTCACAACAGAGACAGAGGTTTGGTTCAAATGAGCTGAATGGGTCATATATGATGTCAAACATATCTGATTTCAAACTGTTTCACATCCTTACAACACCAAGACACCAAGTGTGAATGAATGTGATGAATGAATCTCATAATTTGAAAATAGACGTCAGGCTTGTAGAGTTCTTATTCTCTTTGACTGAGATGCAAATAAATGAAATGCCATGGTATTAGCTGCAGACAAACAAAATGAATATTCTTGTCAAAGTCAGTGAGTTGAGAAATGATCACAAATGTTACAAGAATATCCTGCTTTTTAAATATATATGAGCCAAGCTAGCTGCATGGCTCTAGGGATGGCAATGTCAATAGGTCGGTCAGTCCATCACTTTGGTCCAGCCTGTAATATCCAAACATCTATGAAATGGATTTTCATGACATTTGGTAGATTTTTGAACAGCAGGTCAAAAATGTTTATTATCCAGTCAACACTGAATGGATTGGCCCACATTTTGAACAGACATTTACTGTCCTAATACAGTTGCATACAATACTATAATATAATACAATGATTCTGGTGATACCCTGACACCATAAGGTTGACTTTTATTATTTCTAAGTGATATGTCCCAATAACAAGCATTTAGCTCAAAACACTGCTGGCTACAACCTTCACAGAGCCGCTAGCATGGCTGTTTCCTGCACCCACCCCCCTCTGCAGGTTTTCCACCTTCTCATTTCTGTAACAATGATGCTAAACATGGAGTTAATGTATTCTGCATAACACTGACGTTGGATCCAGTCTGGCCCACCAGATTCCAATCCCACTGCATCCTTTTAATGTGGTGCACTGAGACCTAAGCCTCCTCAAAACCCATTAAAATCTGCAAAGTGTCCAAATACTCCTGATCTAGCAACGTTTTTTTAATTTCGTCTGTTGCATTGGAGAAGTTTTCCATCCAACAGTGACACATTAATTTATATTCCAGTGAATGATATGCGGCACTTGGGAAGTTTATACTCTTGTAAAAACATAAAATAAACATAAAACCACTACCCTCGCCATCCAGAGACTGAAGCGTGAAGTCTGCGTCTGCATACAGGGAGGAAGGTAGTCATTTGTAACACTGAGGATAGAGGGTCTCGTGGGCTTTCACACTATGAATAATTCAGGTTCACACACTATGGGGTTAACTCGGTCACTTCAACCATATACACACACAAACATGCACATGCATGTTGCGCATGCATGCATAGCATCAAAATAGCCACCAAGGACTTACACAAGCCTCGGCACATATTGTACAGCCTACAGTACATGCACACACACGGACGCACTCCCTCCCTTCCCTTCACAAATGAGCACAGACGATGGCATCAAACTCAAACACTTTTTTAGTGTTTTCTGCAGCTGCTTTATTTGTTTTGAGTCAATATTTTCTTGGAAGGAGGGCTGCATTGACCTTTCACCCCGACCTTGGCGAGATCAGCTGCTTTCACCACAGAAACCCAGTGACTCAGGACTTTTCTGCTTGTTGCTTGGTAACAGAGCACAGCGGCCTAAAAAACACCATCTAAATCCAGACTCTCTGTCTGCCTTTGCTCACTCTGCTCCAACTGGCTCAGCTTTTTATCACTTCATCTACACAGAGATTAAGTGATAGGCACAGAGAGTGAGAGGTGGAGGGAGGCAGAGAGTAAAAAGTGGGATCTACTCTAATTACTATGAGCCCTTAAAAGGAGATGCAACAAGTTTGTTTTCTCTTTCTTGGTCATTCCGCTTTTGAAAACCCTGACATCTTTCCCTCTGCTGCCATCACTCGTCCTCATTTGGTTTCATCACGCTAGCTTACTGTCCCTGCTGAAACACATGAAAAGAAAGAAAGAGAAAGAAGAGAGGGTGGTATGTCCCACTGGGAGTGGGTGAGGGAGTAAAAAGCAGGAAAGAAAGACATAATATGTGGTGAATAATGCTACAGAGAACAGATGACCCCCCTCACCTTCTTTTCTGCAATCCTTTCCTCTCTTACTTCACTGTGCTACTTCGCTCTGCTTTGACTGGAGGAGACAGTGAATCAGTGTGTAAAACAACACTACTATTCATCTTTCCTCTCTGTCCCTCTGCAGGACATACATATTCATTTCAGATCCCAGCGTGTGTGTTTGTATGCATTTGTGCGCCCATATGTATGTGTACGTACATGTGCACCCACTGCGGCAAGTAGCTGAGTACCAAGATGCATAATCTACATTCATCAACTCAGTTAAAGATCATAATGAGTTGATATCAACATGCAAATTGGGCTAGTGACAACAAACACCAAATAGGCAAATAAAGGAGGCTGGGGACTTGGTCCTAATGAAATCACACACACACACACACACACTTAACACAAAGAGAGATACAGTTTGGCCTTGGCAAGCATATAGTCGGATCCAATGTTCAATACCTGATACTCTTCAGAAGATTTTTATCAAACAAGGTGCACAAATATATACAGCTTTGTGCTCATTTTTTCCCTGTATGTGCCTTATGCTAGAAAGCCTGTGCTCATGTGTATAAACAGTGTGTCCCTGTGTGCAGCGACTAGCTGTGACTCTCACTGCACTGTGGGACACTGTGTGATAATAGGTGTAACATCGTACTCGGCTTCGGTCCAAACTTCCTCCGCTCTATCTGATACTTCCTGTCTGTGGGGAACAGCATTAATCCTGGCAGCTCCTATTCTACAACACCGGCACTCCATGGTTTTCCTTTATGCAACTTCTCTCCAACAACTGACTGCAGTGGATAAAGTGGATACTGTTACAGCCAGGAACAAACTTATGCTGACAGCTGATCCCTAAATGACCCCTTTTCAACAATGGAGTGGAGAGCAGTTCATGTGTTGCACAACAAAAAATCACAGACTTACAAAAATAAATAAGGGAACCTGTGAAGCAAACGGACAAAGTGTAAATCCACAAGGAGACTGAGCCAATAAATGGGAGACGTGGTGGAACATAAGGAGCTTACTGCATATAGAGAATGGTGGAAGGCAGAGAGCCCAGTGTGCATCTGTAAATACATCTGATTAGACAATTACGAGTAGAGATTAGAACTGGGGGAGTTAAACATAAGCAGTTAGCGAGGACAACATGTATTTTCTGCCAAAAATCAGGAATTCCTCTCATTCCTCTCAGGAAAGGCGTCAAGATTCCAAGTAATCCTGCAGATAGTGCAAGTATGAACATAAGGATGTCCGTGCACACGCACACACACACATTAAGAGGAGGCCTATAATTTGTTTGTGAGTGGTAAACTCAGCTGAGTGAAACTGCTCTTGGGGATGTGTATGTTGCTGTTCAGAAAAGACGGTTTGCATAAACATGCAAATTACAACTCATACATACACATGCGGTTTCACAACTTACAAAATGAACAAGCAAAGAGGCCCAAGGGCTACGATTGGCTAGATGAGACATGGACTGGAGCTGAACAGCCTCAAGCGGAGCTACTTTGGTATCCTGATGGCACCAGGAAAAAGGTTCATTATGATCAGGCAGACACACAGACACGCCTATACAGGAGGAGGGAGACAGTGTTTCAGATTGACAGGTTCCATTGTGGGTGGGCTGTGGTGAATTTGCATGTGCTGTCACGGTGATTTCACACAACTTAACCTGTATTCCTCCCTCCGTGGTGGTGCAGGGCTTGGGAGAGAGGGGGCCTGATGAGATGGAACACTTGTAAACGTCTTCTGTTTGAGGAGCAACAATCTCCAGGGACTCCTCTCTCCTCACTCCCTGCACTGTGTGTGTTTGTGTGTGCATCATGCACTAAGGAATTGAAAGCTTGCAGGAGCACTTTCATCTATTCTGTTAAGTTTGGAAAGGTGGCAATTAGAATTTTAGTGGAGGTGACAACATTTGGCAATTATTCCGTGTGTGTGTGTGTGTGTGTGTGTGTGAGATTTGAAGTAAATGGCATTTTTAAAAGCAACACTTAGCCCCAAGCCACTAATGAGCTCGTCTCGTGAGGTGGACATGTGCACTGGTGACTGTTGGGAAGAACTGAGATTGGGAAGAGGTTACAGTGTGACGAGAGAAGAGAATGAGACGGATGGAGACAGTGGAGTATTGTAGCACAGTTCAGTGTTTGGGAGATAAAACACAAGACGGGGTAAACGTAACAGGCTCTTCACATAGATTCAAAAGGATAGAGCAAAAGAACGCAGAAACAGCAGGGCTCGAAATACTTTTTTCTGTGTACATGCACTGTTGCATGTAACTTGAAATATTACATGTGCCGAATCTTTTGTATTTGCACCAAAACATGTTTTTACAGCAGCATTTGGTGTAAACGTCCTTTCTCCACACTTACACAACAGCAGCGGGCAGACAACTAACCTTCAATCTCGCAGAATCAGTAACTTCTTTTAAATCACTTCTTAAAACCCATTTCTACAGACTTGCTTTTATGTAATGTTGTCTTTCAATCATTGTCTTTTAATCTTTTAATCTTTTCATCATCTCTTTATTGTTTTTCTTTGTCTTCGGCCGCCGTCTTCTTAAGGTCAGATCTGTTACTGTTTTCTGTATCATGTCTTTGCTTTGCATTGCACTGCTTTTGCTTTGTCTGTCAAATCACTTTGTAAGCTCTGTTTTTAAAGGTGCTATATAAATAAAGATATCATTATATTATTATAATTTAGTTTGGAGTGGAATACTTTAAATTTGTCATGGTCACAGTCGGGTCAATCTGAGGAGGTCGTCATTGAAAATTTCAGCAAAGCTATTACAGATTTTTTTTTTTTATGACGGCTCAAATGTGAGGAAATGATTAAAGGGAAATTTCGGTTTATTTCAACCTGTCTCCTATCGTCCTAAATTTGTTTCAAGTGACTAGTGACATAAAAATAATCGTTAGCATGTTAGCCGTTAGCCTAGATACAGCTGGGGCGCATAGTCGCGTCAGACCTGTTAAAACGTAAGTGAACGGGCAACCTTCAAGTGCAAAGTTAGTCCACTAAACAAGCTTTTTCTCCACAAAGACCGCCTCATATCGTTAGGATAAATGTCAGAGAACATATAGAAAACGACATGTAAACGTGTTGTCTTACCTTACCGGTGTGCTGACATGTTTGTTTACCATTTAGCTCTGCTTTCCAAAGCGCGGCCGAAATATCGCAAGAACAAGCAGCGATCTCATACAGTACCTGAAATCTGGCGAGAACAAGCAGCAACAGCTGGAAGGCAGAACCGGACAGTAGCCTGAAAAGTTCATTCATTTATTTTATGAAAGATTTATAGAATAATGGCTGACTTTTTGCCAGACTTCAACTTTGTGGAGGAGGAATTTGATTTTGCAGAGTTTGATGGCCGCCCTTATTTATTTGAGCCAGAATACACTGACGAAGAGCTTCGTGAAATTGAAGAATGGAGGAGGAGAGAGAGAGAGAGGCGCAACAGGTAGAGGACGAGAGGAGGAATGGCTGCTGCAAGGCTGCGTAGCTCTGGAGATTGGTGGTGTACCTGTGAATGCTGTGCCCCAGTGCCCACAGAAGAGGAATGCCTCTGTTGCAAGGAATGGGACCGGCTGCAGCCTTATTTTCAAGGTCTGGATGTGACCGAGGACGAGACACCTCCACCTGGAGTAGTATCCAGCTGGGCTTTATCTAGAGCTCACGAGATATATTTCAGCCATGCTTTGGAAAGCAGAGCTAAATGGTAAACAAACATGGCAGCACACCGATAAGGTAAGACAACACGTTTACATGTCGTTTTCTATATGTTCTCTGACATTTATCCTAACGATATGAGGCGGTCTTTGTGGAAAAAAGCTTGTTTAGTGGACTAACTTTGCACTTGAAGGTTGCCTGTTCACTTACGTTTTAACAGGTCTGATGCTACTATGCGCCCCAGCTGTATATAGGCTAACGGCTAACATGCTAAATATTATTTTTATGTCACTAGTCACTTGAAACAAATTTAGGATGATAGGAGACAGGTTGAAATAAACCGAAATTTCCCTTTAATGTTGTACTGGGAATTGGGCTTAATTTCCTTTTAATTATCTCTAAAACTGTACAGTAAAACAACTTCAGACTTTACATGGTTGTGGTCAGGATCATCCTGAGCAGGGTTACATAGAAAATTCAAGCGAACCTCTAGAAGAAAAGCTTTATTTCATTTATGAGAGTTTAAGAATTAGCACGTTTTCACTGTGTTACAATATCATTTGAGATGACCTTCCTTGTACAGTAGCAGTGAAATTACTTCAAATTGTTTAAGGTCATAGTCAGGAACATTTTGACAAGTTATGGACACTGTTTTATCATATTAGGACTTTTAGCTTGCATCATATATATTACAAAAGACTTATATGATATATGACGTATACAGAGGTGCTGTTGCACCGTGCTACTCTGTCACATCTATCTGTGCTCGGTCCGTGTTCTCTTTTCACGCTGTTGTGCTATCACTAATAAATGAGTTATTCACTGCGTGAGAGAATGGATGTGTGGCATGAGAGTGTCAATGCATTATTACCTGCGAGCTCAAATTTTTCATGCACTACCGTACATTTGCATGTGGTATTTTAATCCCTGGAAATAGGAAAGCACTCTGACGCCCTCACCACTGCACTTGTATACATGTTAAGATTTTGCTTCTTAATAAAACATTTGACCTTTGACCTTCTCGCTGTTTTCCTGAGGCACACTGGAGAGACGAGCCAGATAGCATAAGCAGCATCTCCTTGCTGTGACTCATCCTGCAGTTTGTTTTCATAATTCAACAGCTGTGTCACACACTGCTCCCTCTGCATTTTCAAACACAACAGAAATATCAAAAGTTACAACGTGACTGGGCTGAACTGAGAGCAAGAGGGAGACACAATCATCTATAAAACAAGACTAAGACAGTGACCCCCAGGGGTCATTCTGCCCCTCACACTCAACTGGACAAAAGTGGTCTGAATAGATATCTGTACAAGCAACTGCCACAGCAACACTAATTTGCTTTCATTTTAAAAAGAAAACAATCTCCATACACAAGAGCATTTTGGCACCACTTCAGAAATAATTTCTGTTCATACTAACACACCTCAAAACGTACATCACATGACCACTCATGTACACTAAGTATGCACATTCCGGTGTAAACAGGAAGCAGACTGTCTCCTCTGTGGCTGGTTAAAAATACTACAGAGATATCCAAAAGAGATTTCTGTGCTCGGACCAACAATGAGATGGACCTGTTAGGGTAGCAAAAAAAGACTGGAAGTTTCTGCAAAGCAAATGCAGTGACACATTATAGCAGCAATGGGAGATTTATTCATTGCTAGAAGAAGTCATGGCCATGGGAAATAAGAACCTTTAAAAGAGCGATAAAATCACAAAAGGCTTGTAGACCTAGCTACAATGTTTAAGCTCAACAGGTGACAGAAAGGACCCAGTCGAGATGCAAAAGTGTTGTCGTTTTCAAAAGTCTCAATTTCTGCCCATCCAGACTAAAACAGAATATTCCAACTAAAATGAGGTCAGCAGTGTTTTCAGAGGTCTCATTTTAAAGGGTTCCGAAACACTGGAGCAGTGTGGACACTAGGCAATAGATACTCCTTTTAAAATGAAAACATATGCTTGTGGATGTAGGCTCAGAGGTCCAGATTCTCGGTAGCAGTGCTAAAACTTCAGACCCACCTCACTCGTTATTTAAAGGAGCAACGTGTAGAATTTAGCTGTATCTAGCGATGAGGATCGCAGATTGTGATCAGCTGAGACTTCTCCCACGTGTCAACCGTGAACTCATGGTCAGGATGTTTGTACCGGGAGCAGAAGTATCTGTTGAAGTCTCTTCCTCTCCGAAACAAACAGACGTGGTGACTGAAACCAGTAAAAACACTGAATACAGAAGTTTCACAATACAAATCTGTGTTTCTCTGACAGTGTTCGGTTCACTGTGGAGGGGCTGCTAGATACAGTGGCCAACATGAAAACGAAAAATGCAAGCGGACGTCGTGGACGAGGACCCACTCCTTATGGATATATAAACAGCTCAATCTAAGGTACCACAAACACAACAGTTCTTATTCTCAGGTTATTATATACACAAAAACATACTTATTGTATTATATTTGATTTCTGCCAATATATCCCACACACTGGACCTTTAGGTGTTTCTGAAAGCAGCAACAAGAAAAAACAAAACACACCACACACACACACACACACACACACACACACACACACACACACACACACACACACAAAACTTCTCGGAAGCAGCGCACTGTGACCCCGCCATCAGACTCCCTAAGTTTCCATCCCTCGCAATCACTGGCTGACTCAAACACAAACTCAAACACTCAGCATACAGTAAATGTCCTCCTCCTCCTCAGCCCTTGCCTTCATCCTTCCTATAACAACATGCATAAACAAATTCAAAGTGAACTCAGTTCCCTCCCTGAGCACTGTCCACCATATGGCCCGAGAAAAAAAAGTTTTAACATTCAATTTCCATTCCAGTACATTCATTAGTATTCATGAATATGCAAATCCAACTGTCCCAGTTGCCATAACGATGCAGGCTCCCACTGGGAGGTGTCAGCATTGTCAGGGGAGAAAAAAAAGCCAACGCCCTTCCGGTTGCGGGGGCAGTGCATGTGTGTGTGTGTGTGTGTGTGTGTGAACCTCAAACAGATGCTCCTGTATATTTATGACCCGTTTGACTGCTGTCTCAGAGCGCTGGGAATAAAACCAGTCCCATAGCATCATCCATACAAAATCATACACACACACATTATGTCCACTGTCTTACACACACCGGTGTGATACCGGGGCTTTGAAGGACTTGTGAACAACCTTAACAGATCTAAAGCTACAAAGTAAGATGCAAAGTAAACACAAATCTCTCATGTGAATGTGAGGAGTAATGAATGAAATGAAGAGGTGTGACAGTATCAAAGGCACGCTGAGCTACAGAATACAGTAGCTTACACTGTGCTGTGGTGGGAATAGGTGGGAGACATGGGGACAGACACACATACAGAGTCAATACATATGCAAAGTTTCTCTATAGGAAGTAGCTGTGTCAGCAGCTCCAGTGGCTCACTGCAAAATGAAGGGTAATCTCTAGGTAGAGAGTGCTTAGGGCGCGGAAATACACACACACACACACACACACACACACCCCCTCACCCACTCCAAGGGAGTGCAGGGGGAGAAAGAGAGCAGCTGCTAAATGCTTCAGCATAGTAAAAAGGGACTCACAGTGGACACAAACTTGACAGGCTTTCTTGCGGAGCCAACACACCATGGAGCCTATTCATGGCTACCCTAGATGCCGAAATGGAGAGGCACTTATCCACAATACAGACGGGGAATGAGACGGAGAAGAGGGAGGAGGAGGACGGTTTGGGTGCGACAAAGCTTGGATCTTCATAGCGACAGTATACGCCAAAGAAAACTGAATTTGGCGCGCAGACAGAATGTGAGGTTTATAATGAAAAGGAAGCAAACCACTTCAGTCCCCACACGGTGCACATGCAAGCCAGCTGAAGTTTTGGAAACTTCCACACAGCCTCATACACAGCCTTTTAATGAACCCACGATTGATGGACCAGCTCATGTGACTGGTTATTTGGGTTTTTGTGTGTTTGTTGGAACATGTTTCACCTCCTCCACCTGGGCATCATTACATAAACAGGGCAGATACAACAGCCTTTGAAAAATCCAGATTTTAATTTTGTTTAGAGTACACTGCCTTCCTTAGCAAGCAGAGAATAAATGCACTGTTTGACAGATATATAGTATAGAGAATTTATTCCATCCAACTCCACCTATTTCATTTCTGATAGCTTCCTTTCAAAAGTCAGTGTGGAAATTAAGTTGAGCGAGCAGACTGACTGCAAATTGTGAGTCTGAGGGCTGTAATATACAGAAGACTCTACTTCAGAAACACCAAATGACTATCTACAAAAAAAGGGTAAAAATCGGTCTTTTATTTTGTAAACAAACCTCCTTTAACACCATCTCCCTCTGGATGTATTTCTCTCTCATACCAGCAATCATTTTCACTTTTCATGTTTCATTTCCTTCCAAATTATATTTTTGCGACAGAGACAAACCAGAAATCAAATGTTGGCACTGTATATTTCTGCAAACCACAAAGACGTTACATTTACACACTTCATATGTATCATATCAGTGTTTCTAAAGTGACAGTATATGATCTGATTTTAGCCCCTTTTACACTGCCAGCAAACCTGACAGACACTGTAAAGATGAGCAACTGGGGAGACAAGGAATTGCGCGCCCTCCTTGTCCTCGCAAACAAAGAGGCCATTAACCGTCAGATGACGGGGACGGTGAAGGACGGGCCGACTTATGAGAGAATCACCGAAGGACTGACCAGCCGCGGCTTCCCTCCCACGTCACTGTTTACGTCACACGCTGAGCTACACGTTTTGTTACTTGCTCACGCCCCCCACTGACCCGAAAAAGGCACATTCTGTATAAACAAAAGTAGGTAGGCGGCATTTTGCTGCACTCCCCGATTTTGTTTTTATACTGCCAATGCTGAAAGAAGACTGATTGCGCTTTCCTGCAAATTTGCACAATTCCTATTTAAAAAGGACTTTTGTCACGAGGGGGTGGAGGGGATGGTGGATGATGTGACACCTCAGCGAGATGCCTGCCAAGCTGCAGACTACTGTTGGAGACCAACAAACAACAAAACCAGTTGTGCTTTAGGAAGTCATAGCTGTGTTTCCACCGGCTTTGTAGACACCAAATGTGGGTGTTTTTCTGCGAGTAATCACTGTGTTCCCATCGCGGATAGTGCCACAGAAAGCAGCCCTTTTTTCCAATTGAGACATTGCTGTGTTTCCTGACAGGACAGTGCCAATGGGGATTTTGTGCCTAAACCTAACCACATGTTATCCACAGCAATTTCGAAACATAAAGTTTCAATGTATCCGCTACGTAATATTGTATAAATGTAACAAATGTCGTGAAACGTACATTGCCACCATTTATTCTGCCGATTAGGTTTTCTCCACTTCACCAAGACAAAGGTCTTAATCTGATAACTCCAGCAGCTCGAGAAAAAAGAAAGATTCAAAGTGTTTTTTGAAGAGACAGGGGCTGCCTCCGAGGCAGACGATGTGACACTGGGGATATGACATGGCTGTGGTTAGGTGCACCATAACCAGGTTACTGCTATAGCAGTGGATATATGGAGACAGATGACAATAGTTTCTGTAACTTTATTTGCTGCTGTACTTTTAGGTCGTCTGCACTGCAGAGTGACTGGAGAGGAACATCAATCCAACTGCACACAGAGGACCACAATGCACACTGTTATTACACTGTAAAAATGTCATGATGTGGGTTAAATATACATGTTCAGATTTAATTTAGACCACAAATTTCCCAGATGGAGAAGAATATAGTCGTACTGTGCGAGCAGTTCAGTATGTCACCGTGCTATATTGGACAGAGACAATGACAGAACCTGCTGATACAAAATTCTATCACAATGAAATGAGCTCATATAGAAACGTCCTTTTTATACAACTTCATGATAATGATTCTAAAGTGTTTTGCAAGCACTAATAAGCTTCTCTGAATTTAAATTAAAATCCTTAATGTCTATAAAGTGGGTCTAATTAATTACATACTATGTACTTTAACTTTCTAATAAATTAACACTCCCTGTCAGTATTCCCACCTCACCGCTGTTGTTGGTACTGGTGCAATGAAAGCTGCAATCCACAGCCACACGGTAAAAATACAGACTTTTTAAAAGCCACTTAAAACTAGACACAGCCACATAAATGAATAAATGAAAGACCATCCTGCTGTTTTGAAACCATTGTAGCACAAAGGCAGAGCAAATGTCATTTGTCAAAGCTTTGTTGTATTAAAATGTTGTGTATGATGGTGGTGCAGGCTGGTTATGCTGGAGTGCATTGATCGGGTTGTAGGAAGAATAGAAGCTGAAGAGGTTTGATTGAAAATGGTGATGGTTATTGACTAAAGGAGGAACATGCACATATAGATATGCATATATAACATGCACTCCACTGACAGACTCACCTGAAAGTTTCATACATCATTACTGACTGCGCTGCAATCAATACCCAATTAACATGGTCTAAATATGGCCCGTGGAGCAGCTACATGGCACACACATGCCATATCCACATGTGACAGTCTATTCCATCTAACTAGAAGGATCTGCAGGCTGGAAGTCAGTAGGTGTTGGACCGTGCGTGGAGGTCTGGCGTTCCTCAGTGGAGAGCAGAAGTAGAATAACACATCTCCTCTTTGTGAAAGCTTGACGGGTGTTACCGGCTAATTATTCCCCCAGCTCCTTCCTGCAGTGTCACGGCTATAGCTTCCTCCTCTCAAACAGCTGCTCTGCTAATTACCTCTGGTGGCACGTACTGTGGTCTCTCTCTCTCGCTCTGTCTGTCTCTATTACCCATTCTCTTTCTCCCTCTCTCCCTCTCCATATTGTCACAGTTAAGACATAGAGACACCAAGCTGAGACTGAGGACCATCTAATAATTCTATCCCACAGAGAAGCCGTGTTCCTCTGCCAGTGTGTGACAGTAAAAGCAAAGCACGAGAGCAGCGGGACTCAACAGTGTGACGTGGACGCTCATAAAACAAACACTCTGCAGAAACACATTTTAATGATTAATTATCCCGGCTAAGATGGAATGGACGTAAGTTTGTGTGGCTTTGTGTGTTTGTCACTATCTGTGTCAACGCTTTTGTGTCCCCCGTTTGTGCGAGCTGACTGCGGTGACAAGCTAAGGCGACAGGATTAGCGCGCCCCTGCCCATCATTCAAATAGACAAACGCAGACACATAAGCTTTGACACACACACACACACACACACACACACACACACACACAGATGTACACACAAGACTCACAAACACACCGTACCTACACACAAGGGAGCGAGTAGAGACGCATGCAGGTTAATTGACTTCTCTTTTAGCTGTGAGGGATTCTGATGGAGTCAGCACATTCAGAGGAGAAAGCAGTGGGTGAGGAGATGCTACAAGGATGCCTCTGTGTGTCTCTCTCTCCCCGTCTCACCCTCTACCTGTCTCTGTCTCTGAGGTGGGTTGAGTCAGAGGGATTATTAGACAGGACACGGCCATGGTGTGAATATGATAATGAAGTGTACAGGAGAGAGGATTACACTATCCTAACTCTCCCATTGGTCTAATCCAGGTTCACACATTTGCATAACACACCTGAGTACTGCATACGTCCCGCCAGCACAACACTGATATGGATACAACAAGCAGCAGGTGCAGGCTGTTTACACTAACATAAGAAAAGAGAACTGAGAATTGCCAGTAAGGGATTTGCAGCGCCGCCTTTGTAGCTGAAATAATGCTGAATCAGAATGTGCAGTTTGCGCTGTGATACACTATCACTGGTGAGCTTGGGGAGTTTCCACAGTCTCAAATGAAAGTGTACAAACAGCACAGGGTCTGCGTAATAAGCATAAATATCATTTGAATTGCGTGCCGACTATAAGAAGATTATTATAGTTTCAATAATAAGAGCGCAGGCTATGCAGCTGTTGATACAGTACACAGTTATATGGCATCTGTGCCACTCTCTGATTTCAATAGAGGTTATTACAGTCTGCCATGTTAGCATTTATGCTGTAGAGGAGGGAAAGGGATGGTTCATGGCGGCTTTGAAAAAGGACCCCAAACAACCCAAGGGATGCAGCGAGCATTCTGTGACTAGAAGATTTGCACAGTAAGCTGGTAATTGAGCTCTATATTTTGTTGGGTTTTAAACTGTAAGACCTGCCAGGCGGCCCATCGTATAGCCTTTAGAGTTATGGAGGATGTAAAAATCCATACCTGGAGACTTATCATAAACAGTCCAGCTCTCAGTGAGGCCTAACACAGGATAGAGAGCATCAGACACCATTGTCACCGACAGACATCCAGCAGCAGCATCTGCACCATCCACCTCTCTCCATTACCTTCACCCCCCCCATCTGTCCATCCATTCATATCCATCCATCCTCACCTCATCTCCACCTTGTCAAAGCAGCAGGGCTGTATGTCAGCCCAGCATGTGTGTGTGCACCTCTGCTCGTGTGTGTGTATTAGTGCATGTGCATGTATGTCAGGGCAGCAGTTGTATGTCATGGTCATCTCCTGCCTGCAGAATCATGTTATTGATTGGATGCATGTGCTGGTACACTATGAGAGCCATGACTGATCACATACTGCACAGCTTGTCATGGACAGGGCTGTCAACAGTAGCTGGGAGGACAGACAAAGGAAGTGATAAGAAATAAGGAAAAAGGAAATGACTTGTAAGACTGACGTAGGCTTTAAAGGTTAGTTTACCCAAAGAACTAAAGTGTATTGAGCCATGCAGATTGTTTCCTTTCACGTGCTGGTTTATTAATGAAAATGAAAACTGTTGACGGTCTATGGACCATCCTGAACAGCCAGAACATTTTTTAGAAAAGACTCATTGCTACTGAGTTTTGCCAGCTAAATTCATCAATGCATTTTAACACAAATCTCTACAGTCTGTACTATATTGGGTTTTATAGGCAGGTATCTTAAAACCTTGGCACATGTAATCAGAACCAGACTGTGCGGCTCAATGCCACGACTGCAAAGTGAGAAAATATGTTTAGTTTTCTGTTGGATGAGCTCTTTAAAGGTAGGATCCTTGGTAAAAGCTCGCCAGTGAAAGTGAAAGTAAAAGCCAACCCCAGATTCACTCTTTTGGCATTTCACCTCCTTATATTGGCATTTTTTTTGGCGCTGCATCTCCTTACTGTCTGGCACCTGGTGGCTACCTTTTAAGAAAGCCCCTTCTTCACTGGAGCACTGTGGGGGTACCTGCCTATAAACATCCTGAACACAGATAATAAAGAAATGAGAAAATACAGGCAGAGGGAAAAATACCCTGCTATGAGTCCATACATTGTCTTTTGACTTAAATCCTGCATAGTATAACTTTAAGAAAAAACAAGCAGTAGGAGGAGAAAGACGGGGATAAAGAACAAAGCAAGAGTGTGAGGGAGTGAGAGTTAAACAGGAGGAGGCATGCTCATATGAGGTGGTGCACTCAGACAGAGGCTGATAGGCCTGAAGGTGAACCAATCAATTATTCTCCACCGTCAATAATTCAGAGTAGACCAGGGGCTCTCTCTGCATATGTGTGTACGGACACACACACACACACACTGAGCGGCCAGCCCACTGCCCTGATTTGATTTAAGATGACCAGTCAATGTGGATCCAAGGCTTCAGAGGGCCGAGGCTTTAAATTATTGCTCGGCTTAAAGACAGAGGGGGAGCAGTATTTTCTCCCTCCATGGCAAAGCCGTCTTATTCCAGCTCCCTCTCTCTTCAATCCCACTTCCCCTCTCATCTTGCTCTTGGACGCTTCCCTCTTGATGAGTCCTAAGCCAGTGATGGAGGAATACAGCCCCCCACCCCCGGCTTGCACCTTTGCTGCTTTGCACTATGCTTCCTCTTAAAATCTCTTTTTTTTCAGTTTCCCCTGCTCTCTCTTTCTCTCTTTGGCTTGCTGTGTCTTTGTCTTTCCCTCTGTACTCACACACACTTACAGACCCGTGCATGCACACTCCCATGGACACACACACACACACACACACACACACACACACACACACACACACACTATCCATTTCTCTGTAATTGAAAAGATGCCCTGGCTGTTTGCCACACGACTAAAATGGATCAGATGGCAGAATATCCCTGAGGTAGTACATCTCCAACAGAGAGAATTAAAGAGAAAAACCTCTCTCCCTCTCTCTCTGCCCCTCTGCCTTTCCCTCCCTCACTCACTCCTCTCTCTCTCACACACACACACACACACACACACACACACACACACATTCACGCAGAGTCAAACACAGTGAGTAAGGCTGACTGTGCCATTCCTAATGTCCCAGCTCTCTCCTTTCTTTGTTCCAGCCCTCTATTACAATATGAATGGGCCTGTTAAAGTAGAATTGGACCATTTGTCTTGCGTGAGTTTCTTCTTTCCGACACAAGGACTAGAAAATGACTCCTCAGCTATTCAATAACAGGCAAGAGTCTGAGGTCTCCGAGATGAAAGCAGACCGGAGAAGAGAATTTTTTTTCTCCTTCGCTGAGATGACAGAGAGAAAAGCTATAACACAACATCAGTCATCAACAATCCGCATCCCCGCAAACAACAGCAAATAGTCAATGACGAGTCAACACAACTGAAATCATCTCAGTTCATCTCCCCGAAGTTTTTCTTTCCTCCTCAGTATTTCTAGTCTGTGTGACAGCAGGGCGAGATCTGAGTCTGTGTGTATTTTTGATTGCTGGAAGAAAAGACTAAGACTGGCCTCGTGACAGAGAGTGACAGCACCGAGAAGGTAAAGCAAAGATGGGTGCTGAGCTATGAATCCCAATAAATCAAAAAGGACTTGAGAGATAAAAACGAAAGCATCTTAACACCATGTGAGAGATCTGAGTGTGGGAGTAATAACTTTGCGCCTCATAACCGCCACCTGGCAGCTTTGCATTGTTTATGTTATTTAAAACAAAAGCCAAGTCAATTAAAAAAACTGTGTGCAACCATGCATGTCAGTCATGATGAGCAGCAGGATACCAGCAACCAGGAAGAGGGCTGATAGGGTTGGCTGAGACAGAGGAAATTTAGTATTTCAAGAGCAGGCTTCCAAGTTCGACTTCTGAATTCATTATTCATCATGGAAATGGCAGCGCTCCCATCCTAAGAAACTGACATGGATTATAAAACATAGAATATTAATACCCACTAGGTAACGTAATTCAAAACCATAAAATCAGACAATGTAACAGAAAATCTGGCAACCGTCAGCAAAAAAAAAAAAAAAAAAATTATACAACAATCACAAATGTACTGTCTTCACACATCTAACACAAAAACATATTTTCTTAGTTTTTCATTACAATCTTATAATTATATAAAGCAATAACATGTTCAATGTCAGTAAATTAAAATATTCAGTTGCCCAGCTATAAGGCTAAAAAATAATATTGGATTAGTTTATCAGAATATTCTGTGTGGCTGATTTTTTTACAGAATTGTCATTGATTTTTTTTGTGTATTTGTTTGTTTTACATTTTTGTCTTTATTGGGCAGATAATAGATGAGATTTAAAAAGCAAATGAGAGGAGAAAGAGGGGTACGACATGCAGCAACATGACATTGTACTTACCTGAGTACTTGATGAGATTTTGGAACAAAGCAACAAAGCTGCTGTGGTTCACTACAGCAAGAAATAAGGAGCCAGATGACCAGTTTGTACAGTTTAGAGAGATTATCTAAATCAGTGATTCCCAACTGGTGGGTAGCGGGTCGATTCTGAATGGTTCAGGTTACTTTATTTATACCCGTGGGTAGCAGCAAGATGGTGACATCCACTCCACAGACAAATGACAAAACAATGTAACATGAAACATAGTAAAAACAGGCTGAGGCAAAAAAATGGAAAAATGGACCCTAACCCACTTTAATTGAAGTACAGTGAATTTCTGGCACAGAACTTTTATTGTGAAGTGTCATTTCCTGCTGTAGAGTAATTGTCAAATGGACAGCGTCTTGACAGAGACAGTAAACTAGCTGGACAACATGGCCAAACACAAGTATGACGCTGAATTGATTGACTGATGATTAATTAATGAGCAGACATGCAATCTACTGAATAAAGTCAGTATCAACACCGATACTGATCCAGTGGATCAAATCATCCCGTCCTCGTTAAATTTCAGGTGCTTTGGGTTTGGATTACAATCATCTGGCTAAACTGTCTCCATGTTTTATCTTCTTGAGTTTCTTACCACACAGCAGTTATTTTTTGCAATGTTTTCAGTAATTACTCTTGTTTAGCCAATGTAAAAACAATCTCAGAAGCCAGCGGATATTGGGCTGATGACGATAAGCCTCGGAGGGCACTGACCAATATTCTGGGGGCTCCAGTGAAGCAGCAGATATCTGGCTTCCTCATCCATGCACCAGTCATTTCAGCTAATCTTTATATACAGATATTTGCATATAAACGCAGATAAATTCTTTTAAAATGCTAAATCGTTGTAAGACAAAAGGCGACAGGTATTAAAATATCATTACGACCCGTGCATTGTGCCTTTTTACTCTCCACAAGCACTGTTCACTGTCACTCAGACATGATTGGTCAACCCAGACCAGAACGCTTCTGACTACTGATATCTTGCACCATTCCCTACAGATTCTGCAAACATGCAGATATCGTTTATAGAGATTAATATAAGTATAACTACTTAAACTAATGGAAACAATTGCCAAAACAAGAGCTACAAAATAAGGTCTCAGACACATACCTGAGGTTTTAAATACAGCATATACCCGTACAAGGCGATGTTTTGAGTGAAAATGTGTGTGCTGTGCTGTGCTGTGCACACATGTTTAACAATATCAGAGCGGTGGCCCTCCGTGTCTCGGTTCAGCAGACAACAGGTCTGATTGGATTAAGACACTCTACAGTGGATTAGTCATGTCTGGTGTGATGCTGGACACATGGAGAGAGGAAGAGCAAGAGCAGCGTGCCTGATTTGTGCGTGCATTTAAATCTCATAACTGTATGTATGTGTGTGAGTTTAATCTCATAACTGTGACAAAGGGGGTTTTATCACAGCCAGTGTACGTGAATGAAATACCAGGATAAATACTGATGCTATAATGGAGATTGGCAGCTCATTTAGTTTGTAAATGTACCAAACATCCACCACTAAGCTGAAAATGCCTCCTAATTGCTATAATAAATAGCTGTGAGTAATGTAGGCACAGCGCTGTCCTAATGTGTACTTCTATATTGAATGATAGACATATTCATCGGAACCATCACTGAGAATCATCAAACATCATAAAAAGTGTGAAAAATGTCCCTCTGAGTTCATCAAATGCAGGTTTAGTTGTCACAGTGAAAAATATGTGTATGATGTTGCTTTTAATAACTCATAAAACATGATAATTGACTCAGTTTGAAGTTCATGGCAGGTGGCTGTCTGTGTTTATTTTGCTCAGAGACAAACGGAGCTTAATGTAATACTGTAATACCTCCTGACTACTGTAGACAGTAATGGTTGATAAAATGCTGTGTAATTTACAACTTTGTACAAAGCTGTTTGCCGCGCTAGATCCTGCAGTTCATATACATTACCTCCTCCCCACAAGTACATTCTGCTACCAAGCTTCAGTCTTGTTGGACTGTGCACTGTGGTCACATGGTGGTCATCGTTCCAACTGATTGGTTGAAAATGTGAACACGGTGGGTCTTATGTAACATGAGTCTGTAGAGGCTGGAGCCAGGGCATAAGAAGAAGAACAACAAAAAGTTGCTGTGCTGCAGGGTAGCAAGAAACTCCTTTTGTTTAGACCTAAATTAAATGGAACAAGCTGAGCTGTTGGTGCACTGTTGACAACACACCAGAGAACACCTGGCCCCGCCCCCAGCACCCAGTCTGAGTGGAGCTACATCACAGGAGACAAATTAGAGATGTACCAATACCACTTTTTCCTTCCCAATACCAATTCCGATCCCTGAACCTTAGGTATCTGCCGGTATCTGCTGATACCGAGTACCGATCCAATACTAGCGCGTAAAATAAAAATGGATGGGATATGAATTGTTGTATGTCTCAACTCCTAAAACTCTATGTAAAATATTAAGAAATGAATACATAATAGTAGAATGAATGCCATAAAGCTTGGTGGTAATACTGTAATACCTCCTGACTACTGTAGACAGTAATGGTTGATAAAATGCTGTATAATTTACAACTTCGTACAAAGCTGTTTGCTGCACTAGATCCTGCAGTTTATGGATGGGATATGAATTGTTTTGACGCTTCTTTATCAGCTGATAAAGACATGTCACAACCACCACCAAGTGACACTTCTGAGGGAGGCGGAAGTTTCTTCCGAAACATGTCAAGGTATCTTAACATGTCTGAGATATAAGAACAACTAAAGTCGGTATCGGTACAACTCTAAGACAATCTGTCTCATCAGGTTCAGGTAAGGCCGGCATTAATTCATTGGTTTTGGCAAACTCAGCCACTAAGCAGAGTCAGACTGGGAACAAATTTAATCCTGGCAATTTTCCTCTGGACCGGCCCCATTGCTACCAGGCAGCAGTGTAACCTGCTGAGTCGTCAAGTTGTTCGTCCTCAGCAGCGGGCAACCACCTCATCTTCTCACCCTGCCTTGTTTTTTCTTTTTGTCTCTGACCTTTTGTGTTCCACCTCTTCATTCTTCCTTTAGCCATCTAATTCTAATCTTCATCCCATTTACTCAACTCTTTCTGTCTTGATTTTATTTATTTCCTGCTTGAATTCTCCTGCTTGACCTCTGACATCACATCATGGACCAAACCACTAGAAGTGATGGGGGGAGGTGACGACGGCCTGTAGGGGAGACTGGGGTAAGTTGAGCATAGGGGCAAGTTGAGCCACCCCTTGTTGCTAGGAAATTGTAAATAAAATTGTGTGTAACCAAATATTTAGGAGGAAGGCATCATTTCATGGAGTCTGTGAAGGTAAGAACCACATGGGTTCAGTGGTTAGAGATTTATGTCCAAAAAAGTATTTTTCACTCATGAAAGTGAATTTAGTCTATCATAAGTTTTATGGGGATTGTGTTTAGACCTAAATAGATATTTTTTCATTTGTTTTATACATTAATTGTGGTATCTATTAGCTACAAAATGAGGTAGTACAGCTATCACGAAAGTGCACTATTTTAGCTGTGGGGGCTAATAAAGTCAATATGGTAGCTATGGGGTAAGTTGAGCAATTTGAACAGGGGTAAGTTGAGCCACCGGCTCACAGAGTTGGTGGCACAGCAAGGAAGTCCCGGCAGTTTGTATTCCCCTGCAACCTGGACAGGTGGAATATTGAGTAAAGGGGCAGGTGGGATATGGATGGAAGGAAGGAGGGGGGTGGATGGAACGAGAGTAAGATGGAGGGAAGAGTTTAGAGAGGATGAAGGAGGACATATAGAGGAAGGATGATGAGAGAATGAGAGTTTTGGTTCAGTATGCTCAAATGTGTTAATAAACAAAATTATTATAATACCTTAATTTCCACAATTAGCCCTCCTGTTAGCAAGGACACCAAACTAGGATTCACGTCTACAGATTTAGTTCAGTGTTTTTTTTCCAAAAACACTTCTGTTAAGGTTCTCTTCCTAAGCACACTTTAAGGCATTCTCAGGCCTATGTTAAAATGTTTTGAAGTTGTTATATGCAATGATAATTTTAAAAAGATTGGTACCTGTTGAACTGTGTATTATAAACAAAAATACGCATGGATTTGAAGAAGTGTCTTATTTAATTCAGTACAGACATGTATAACTGTGGAATATCTTAACTCATGGAGGGACAGAGAGAGGAGAAGGAAAGAAGGTGAGGTGGGGGGTAAGGGGGTAGGAGGGAGGGCAGGGGGGAGGGAAGGAGAGAGATGGCACAACTTACCCCAGACATGCTATATTATCAAAACAGTTATGTTCACACTCATTCTGTTTGTTTGTAGGGATGCACAACATCCTGAAATATATGCACATATATTAGTTAGCAACAAAACTATAATATCCTTGATGTAATGATCCTGAATATGAAAAGTGGCTCATCTTACCCCGGTCTCCCTGTCACTGCACCTGCCTTACAGTATACTGTAGGTAAACTACTGATAATTTTGGCACCGCGGCTGTTTCAACATCAGGTCTTTGCTTTTTTTTACCTTCAGTTCTTTTTCCAACATTGCTGGAGGTACAAGCTCGGCCAAGCCCATCTGGCTTTTGCTAAAACTTCTTGATGGCCAGTCTGAGCCTGCCACTCAGTACACATCGCAGCCTGAAAGGAGCTGTTACAGCTGAAAGGATCAGTGTCAATTAATTCCCCTACACATGACAAATTAGTTTACCTGCACTGCCTCTGCCATGACAACTTTAAACACCGACAAACTGATTTTAATGCAGAAATGTAAAAGTGGTCGTAGATTAGATGTACTCAAGAAGAGTGTGTGAAGAATGCGTGGAGTGTGTCACTTGTCACAGGAAGTGCTTTGAGTCAAGTTTGAGTCATTCTCCCATTAACCGTGGTGCGCTGGTGCATCTACTCAAGTTTATTAATTGTGACATAAAACCCCTGAAATAAAACTGTTATGAGGGATAATTTATTGACTGTAATTCTGAAAGAAAATGAGGGTTTTTGCTAATTGCAGACCAGTTAGTGCGACTAATCTGTCACCACCACTGCTGCTGCAAAGCCACATAACCTTCCTCCTCTGTGACAATGTGGTTCATGTTGTATTGTAAGACAGAGGTTGTACAGTGTGTGTGTGTGTGTGTGTGTGTGCATGTGTTTGTTGGCAGAGGTTGTGCATGGCCAGTGTGTGGTGGTGACTCTACCCTGCCCTACCCTGCAGTCCTCTCCTCCCTCCTGCCACCATGGAGCAGCCTGCCTTTTAATTACCTGGACCACGAGAGTGAGCGGGCTAGTGAGGGAGAAAGCGTGTGTGTGTGTGTGTGTGTGAGAGAGAGAGAGAGACAGAGAAGCGGGGGAGAGCGAAGCGTGACATTCCAGTGTGCCTCATAAACTGTAAACTGATATTGTCTGTGAATGCAAACCAAACAGGAGAAGAAGAGGAGGGAAGGTGCGATTTGGGGAGGTGGAATTGAAGAGGAGGTGGGTCCGTGTGTGTGTGTGCGGTAAATCAGAGCAAAGCGTGGCTCCCAGTGTGCAGCAGATTGCCTCAGCTCACACCACTGCCTCCGCAAATTAATACCATTGATTTTCCTTTGCCTGGCGTCCAACACACACACACACACACACACACACACACACACACGGAAACACACCCCAGCTGGTCAGAAGGTAGGCAGAGGATAGTGGATCTGTGGATCAAACTGCTGGAGGAGTCTTTACCGCCTCCTTTAACACACACACACACACACACACACACACACACACACACACAATGAATGATGGGATACAAATGAAAGGCAGGAAAAAGAAACTGTCAGTT
The DNA here is from genome assembly GCF_011397635.1 of Epinephelus fuscoguttatus. Taxonomy (NCBI): domain Eukaryota; kingdom Metazoa; phylum Chordata; class Actinopteri; order Perciformes; family Serranidae; genus Epinephelus; species Epinephelus fuscoguttatus. The sequence goes on from NC_064761.1 coordinate 42,168,844, forward strand.
GTGATACCTCCCTTAACACAGGGACTGGCAAAGCCGCAGAAGCACACACACACAAACATACACACAACAGTCAAAGTACTGGAGGCCTGCCAGGTGAATGAAGCCAGAAGCAGAGGGATTGTCAAAGTGTTTTGAATGCTGAGAAAAATCCAAACAGATAACAAAACGCATATTAATACTGAGCCAGAAAGCTGAGAGGACTAGCAGGGAGCATGTGACACTGACTGACACACAAATCAGACAGAGGGAGATCCAGTATGAGATGAAAAGATAGAGGGACTGATAGCAGAACGACAGAGACTGTTCCCCTCTCCCTCCTTCATTCTCACCGAGCTTCCTGATGAATGCAGCTGATTGCAGTAACTAGAGGGCAGCAGGAAATTATCATTAATAATCCCCAGCCAACTCTTAACCATATGTCCTCCTCTACTGCATCACTGAGCTCATCTATCACAGTGTGCGTGAGTGTGTGGGTGAGACCACTTTTTGGCTTCTTCTTAAGGTCAATTCACAACATCGTCGCACACAAATGAGTCAGCTGAGGGCGGACTGTTTAAGAGAGGAGAGCCAATTTATCAAAACCTTATGTTTCCTTTTTTTTTTTTTCTTTTAACGCGACGTGACACCTCTGTTTTAGCTCACCATCATGCATATTCCATTTAATGGTGTTTCTGTGGATCTTCCTGATCCTTTCTTTGTCTAGCTTTGATCTTTTACCATGAAGTGCCCAAATGTGTGTACTCACAAAGGAATTCATGTCCAGGTGTCTTCTGTCAACTGTGATTTCTTTGGACCTCACATGTAGGGCTGCCCCGTGATAGTCGACCAAACGTTAGTTGACCAGACAGGTCAGACCAAAACAAAACAAAAACAAATGTGAAACTTTTTTAGGAGCTGCACTGTCAGTGTCTACAATGGTCCTGAATGAAGGCTGTTGGTTGACTAGGAAAATTCTAAGTCGGGGGCAGCCCTATTCCCATGAAAGAAGAGGAAAATTAAGAGTTAAAACATACATACATACTTCATTCAAAACCAGGTACTGCTTCGTTTCAACATTAAAGGGGACACATATGACACAAGGGTTTTTAGGCATGACGCACCAGTCGTGCACCAATTTGTGCCTATTCTGCATTGATTTGCTGGTGTAAATGTAATTCTGTCAAAGGTCCATTTCTACTTTCATGTTTTTATTGGAGAGCCTGACCAATGCACACGTTCCAAATCAGTGGCGGCTGCTGGTCTTTCAAACAGGGGAAGCTCACTTTAAGTTTACATCATAAAATTTGTATCATATTTATATTGTAGCGAGGCAGTAACTTATAAAAGGAACATTTAATCACATTTCAGATGCGTTTAAACTCCTGAACTGCGTACAAACGGACAGCACTCTGCCAGAAGACTCTACTCGCCGATGCTGGTGTGTATTTCCAAAGCGCTGTCAATCACAAAGGGGTTCAGCCTTTTAGACAACTCGTCCAATCATCATGCAGACACCGAGCGTCCTCTCCCACCTACTATCAGGTCCCAGGGAAGCTGAGCCTCCCTGGAAGTGACGATTTTGTCGCATTTATCCAATGACCGTCTCGCTTTGCTGCATGAAAAAAAACCTGCTCGGCGCTGTCTCGTAGGAATGCTTGGAGGCTCTGCGTCCACCGTGCTGACATGAGAATGTATGACAGGGAGGTCGCGTTTGAAAACTGGTGATAAACAGCTGACGTTTGAACATCAGTCATGATGTGAAACGCATCCTAGCGCACGTTTAATGTGCTGTAAATTCTTATTGTAATGTAAATTCAATAGTGCATATTTGACCATTTCTTCTATGAAATTTTAGGGGAAGTTCAGCCTCCCTTGTTGTCTCAGAGCAATCGCCCCTGTTCTAAATATTGAGGTGGCCGTGTCCCATGTTCCCCCCCAAAATCTACGGCCATGTATACTATAAAGAAGGAGAGACCACATACTGAGAATAGAGCTTAAGTGTAGACATTCATCAACACTATGTGTCATGTGTTAATAATTACTAATGTGTGATCATTTTGTAACACTGCATATTTGGAGTTTGCAACTGTTGGTTGAACAGAAGACACTATTAGAAGATGTTAGTTTGAGCTCTGGAGAAATTCTCATGTGCATTTTTCAGAAAGAATTAAATTTTTCATACATAAATTAACTGATAATAAAACTATAGGCACCATAACTAATTTAAGTGATGCTTTGCCCAATAGCTTCTTCACAGAGGTTTGCATCAGATTCCAATAGCGCCAAAAAAGTGGTCGAAAAAGTGATACACAACACAAAGTAGGATGTGCTTACATATAGGGAAGATGAAAGATATCTTTCATGGTTACAAAGTGAGATATATGTTTTTCTATGCAGACTTGACGCACAGAGCCAGTGTGAATTGATGCAGCTTCTGTCCCCTGTGCTGTCAGATGGTAAAATGGCTGCTCTGCAGAGGCCATATTTTTGTGTGTGAACCGCTGGTCCACGGCCACACAGCTACTGGCCTGCTAGCCTTGTGCGAGCCATTTTATGGAGGCGGAGTAAACACTCCAGCAGCAGAGTTTATCAACCGGTCTCTCATCACTGTGCAAGGTCACCCATTGTCAGAGACAGTGCAGTGTGTGTGTGTGTGTGTGTGTGTGTGTGTGTGTGTTTTACAGCAGTCCCAGGTCTCGGAAACCTTGGAAACGGAGTGGAACAGAGCACTGGAGCTGTAACAATAAGGCAGCCTGTTGAGCATGGAAAGCTCAGTTGCTGCAGTCGGTCTGTCTTAGTGTACACATACACTGAAATACACACATACACGAGTGCACACGCGCACACATACACACAACTGCCATCTCTAATGATGATTTATGCCCGGCCCGAGCGCAGGCATGCATAACTGTAGCAGTCACAAACACACACAGATCCACTCACACATGCACTCAGAGCTAAATACACAGGGATACTGTATCTCCCTCTCCCTCTCTTCAGCTCACTCTCTCTCTCTCATACACCTCTAAAGAGGAAAAAATGACAAGATGGATATGTTGTAACAGCAGTGAGCACCAGGGAAAGAGCAACGGTAAAAATGCATATTGGAAGATGGAATAAATGAGAGCTGAGAAAAAAATGTGAAAAAAGCGTGGAAACAAGAGAGAGACGGAGAGGGAGAGATAGTTATCTCCCTGTTGACTATCACAGTCTAAGCTCATTTACCATGTACTATCTGTGATACTGCTGTAGCTGTCCAATCTCTTTCTAGATATTTCCTTGGAGAAAAACTGCTCATTTTGCTCTCCTCTTAACGCAGAATACACTAAGCTCCTGGTCTTATTGAAAACACATTTCTCACATGGATCCTCTCTCTGCACTGCGTGTATATGCATCTGTGTGTATCTGTGGAAATGGGAGCGAGTGTGTATGAGCCCAAAAAGATGCTGCTGTGCTAAAGACACAACATTAAGATATTTAAGGAGCTATGTGCGAAATTCAGAGCACATCGATTATTCAGAGTTTGAGGCAGGATTGTCTGCACAGGGTTCTCAACATGATGGTGGCTAAGCTGGTGCTAACACATTAAACAGCGATAACAATAGCAGCAGTGCTGACAGAGCTAACATTGTTACTTGGGGGGAACTGGAGAGTAGGCGCTAAGTTTCTTCAACAAAGCCGTCCTGATATCAGCGGTAACCTTTGTACGAGTGCAGTGCAGAGATGCAGCAATTACCTAGCCAATGGGACAAAATCACAGGGACTCACATACACTAACATGCATGCACAGCCGAACTAGCTTACAAACCATAGAGACACTCAAGCCCTTTTTAAATAGGAATTGTGCAAATTTGCAGGAAAGCCCAATCAGTCTTTTTTCAGCATTGGCAGTATAAAAACAAAATCAGGGAGTGCAGCAAAATGCCGCCTACCTACTTTTGTTTATACAGAATGCGCCTTTTTTGGGGCAATGGGGGGCGTGAGCAAGTAACAAAACGTGTAGCTCAGCATGTGACGTAAACAGTGACGTGGGAGGGAAGCTGCGGCTGGTCAGTCCTTCGGTGATTCTCTCGTAAATCGGCCCGTCCTTCACCGTCCCCGTCATCTGACGGTTAATGGCCTCTTCGTTTGCGAGGACAAGGAGGGCGCACAATTCCTTGTCTCCCCAGTTGCTCATCTTTACAGTGTCTGTCAGGTTTGTGTTTCCCTCTTGCTACTAGCTGCTCGCTAATTCCTGCTATTAGCTGTTTCCCGTTTATCCACCGCCAGTGGTTGCACGTGCGGCGTCATCAACAGCTCCTCCCACAAGTCTTCAACAGCCCCTCCCGTTGTGGGAGGCCACCTCATTCTGCTTAAACCAAAAAGGTTCCACCAATATGTCTACCCTACGAGTCTACCCTACCAATCCGGCTCTGTGTGTCTAAATACTCGCAGCTTGCCGGCAAAACAGCCCAACATTCACCGAAAATCTGGCAGTGTAAAAGGGGCTACAGAGGTAGCATGACTCTGACTCTGCTCACAACTCCACTAAAATGCTTGAATTTACGGCAGCTTTTTTAAAAACTGCAAAGCATGTTGCAATGTTTTATGTTCCCTTGCAAGGAAATTGCAGGATTAATTGAAAGTTGCAAAAACTGTTGCCATTTCTCCTGTGCATGATTTGTTAAAAATCAAAGGTCTCTTGTTCCAGTGAGAATTAAACCACACTGTTCTGAGTCTGTGATTTATACTTCACTTACTTTACTAATTAGCATGCATATTTAAACTATCACACCTGCAACAAACCTGCATGCAACAGCCTCCGTCATTGGGATTCATCTTGTCTGTTGTCACAGTGTTTGAGTCATTCTCTGAATGTGTTTTGCAGTAGAAAATAGTTTGTAGAATGGATGTCATTTGTGTTACAGCAAAATTTGCACACAGTGCAAAAGAGTTTACTCCTCCTTTTGTGCAAAACATCAGGGAAATGCCTCTAACCGTCTTCACAGTCTCACTTGAGCAGTCATTTTTGTTGGTAAATGTGAGATTTTAATGTCTGCATCCTCACAACCATAAAACAAGGAATTGAGTTTGGTGATGTTTGTGGGGGACTCCTATAACTGGCAAACTAAGATGATTGGTCAATTTACTGAAAAGTAGCAGCAATTTGACAAAATGGCAAGATGACAGAATTCATGGAAATTCGCTGAGTTTGTGACAAATTGTTGTGACTGTGACATTGCAACATCATGGAGGGGCTGTATATTATTAATCTCAATGTCACATATAGCTCCTTCAGTATTAAACCGTTGGGAAGTTGCACATCCACAACCATCCACACATTGTATAAACATAAAGTGCAGGACATACACACACACATTCACGCAGATTAACTATGCACACAGGCTCAGTGCTGGTGAGATCTGGTCTCAGTCAGAATAATTAGGGTCTGAGATGCTTCACTCATGCTGTTTGGTTGGTGTTATCAAAGCACCAGGACGACCCAGAAACTTTCCTGTTTCATCACCAATAAGTCAGTTGAGGTGAAGGGAGACATTTGTCTTGATCATATTTAACTAGAGTCATGTCTTTGCAGCGATGCAAATTCAGATCATCTACAAGGCCATAGCACTCCGCTCACATCAGCCACGAACGAAAATACACAAGGATGCAATTCCCTGTCTGTCGCTGTTATTTTCTTTAGAACAATAAAAAAGGTACAGTATGTGTTGTTTATTTTCATCTATCTGTCTGGGGATCGTTGTCTGTGAACTACAAAGCAACGTATTCTGTTTAGCAGAATAAACATTGTTTATTAATACATTTCCTGTTTTAATTGTAAGTATCTGACATTTTTCATTTGTGAAGTATTCACACTTTTAGGTGCTTTGGGGCCAGCGTGTCCTCGCTAGTCAAAGCATTTGTTGATCAGACTGCATTAATTGATATCAAGTTAAAACACATTATTCATTGGTTTATCTGCCATGGCTGTTTGTTTATGGAGCAGATGCTACAGATGGTACATCGTACATTTTACAGTAGAAAGACAACAGTAAAATTCTTGTTTATACAACTGCATGCTGAGATGAATAAAGCACCGAAGAAGTAGCCTATAGAGCTGAAGTAAGTGTAAGAACAGTGACAGTAAAGTGTTTTGATTAAAAGTTGTATAATTTACACCTTTGGAGTAAATCTGGTCCAACTGCACCCGTATATAAACACAGATAACTTTGTTAATGTGCAGCAAATCCAACAGAAGAGTGAGAAAGACGCCAATCAAGCACAGTTTGTAAATGCTCACACAGTCATGAGAAGAGGCCTAATCAGACAACATAAGTGAAAACAGCTGTGTGGGTGGACGACAGGTGAGCAGAGGCTTTAACAGCAGCATCAGTGGCGGACAGCAGCAAACAGAAATCAAGTTTTATTTTTCAATCAAAGGAAAAAACACCAGGAGTTAAGGATAAGTTGTAGACGGTGTTTGAACAAGGTGAGTCATATCTGTCCCTCAAAAGTAACTGCCAAGGAAGAGTCGTGACTTTCTTCCTGTACTTAATATAAATACTGTATTAGCTGGTGACTCGATGTTTATCAGACAACGTCGTCTGTCCACAGCTCTCTGTCCCTATGACTTTAGACCACAGGTCCACAGGTAATTTTGAAAATGTTTTTGTTCCCTCCTGTCCACACAAGCACATAAAAAATCTCAGTAACACCTTCAGATAGTTCATAGAGTATACTGTATGTAACATTTCAAATGCTTGTTAGTTGACAACAACACTTTACCCATTTTCCTTTATCTTTAGGTGTGATTTAGTTATTCACTCACTATTACCTATTCACTCATCCTATGCTGCACAGGTTAAGTAAATAGTTCAAGTTCAACTAAATTATTCTGGGTCGAATACTAAATTAATTTTATATACTTTATTAATCCCCAAGGGGGAAACTCAATGGTGGGAAATTCACAAACATATACACCCAGGCTGGAAATACACATAGATGCACAAACAGGACCTTTTACATGCATTGAATGATAAACAGAATGAGAAGAGGCCTAATCGGGCAATATAAGTGAAAACAGCTGTGTTGGTGGAGTACAGGTGAGCATGGGCTTTAACAACAGCACCAACAGGAGGTGAACTGGGACCTCTCCAGATACCAGTCCATGCTTGATATTTTGGTCCGGGCAGGAACTTGAACCGGCGACCTTCCGGTTCCCAAGCCAAGTCCCTATGGACTGAGCTACTGCCACCCTAGGTTTGCTCATGAATTGTCACATATGCTCTTTAATCGATAACCTGTTAAACATCTACAGACTAAAGTGAAACAGTTGAATTGTTAAATCTAATCTAACTAGTCCATAGCCATTGGTAGCTTTGTCACCTTCTACCTATGCCAATCCTCAATGCCTATGTGCAGTTTCACATAGATTGACCACGTCAGTGAGTAGAAAAACGTGGGACAGACAGAATGACTGACTGACAGAATGACACACTGACAGTTTCCGTGATTATGTACAGCATACCATACCATGACTTAGTCATACCAAACATTAGAAACAACACCAACATTGGTCCACAGGGGGAGCCACAGCGATCGGTCGCATTTTAGCCATTTTGAAGCATTTTTCTGTTGTTATAGCGCCACCCAGTTGCCAATTAGAGTTACATTTCTCCAGTCACCTTGAGGCGTCCTGTTCTACATATCTACCATCCATATGGCGGTTAGGCCTAGATAAGAAATGAGCTCTCTAGCGCCCCCATTTTGTTTGATGGGGTCAATAATGGAGGGGTCCCCTCAGATTATGTGTGGTCATATGCCTACAAAGTTGCGTGGTGATGGGTGAAACCCTTGAGATGTTATACACCTTTATGTGATGAGCCACGCCCTCCGCAATATTCATTGCCTTATAGAAGCTCAGTTTTAGTAAGTTTTCCAACTTTTGCCAAGAGGGAACTTTAGATATTGCTCCCTAGATTATGTTCACCCAGTTTCATGCAGATCGCTCAAACTTCCTAGGAAGAGATCCATTTGAAGTGTTTTTCAAAAAATTCAAAATGGCGGAAAATCTATATAAGCGGAAGTTATGGGTTCTTGAGGCAAATGTGTTCCTCATGAGGAGAGGCATCTCTGTGCAAAGTTTCATGTCTCAACAACATACGGGGCATGAGACAGTGCCACTGGCCACACGTGAGTTGTCGACGGTGACAACGTGTGTATCGGCTTCGTCGAGTGTACCAAGTGCTGGTACAGTATATGACAGCAAAAAGACAGGGACACTTAAGAGGCACATAACAAAGGCTTGTCATAGAAAGAAAGGCGAGAGTCAGCTTTCAATGTCCACACTCGTATCCTTAAAAAAAAATGTCGGGTTTAACCCAGGCTCGGGCTCATAATTACAGTAAAAGAGACGGGACAGGCCGGGCTCGGACAGAACATGCACAGTCTCAGGTGGGGTCGGGCTGGATTTTTTGGGCCCGATCTAAGCACTACTCTAAGGGCCCAACAATGTGAACGATCCCCAGGGAGTCAAACTTTTCTGGCTTCACGCACCACTAGGCAGCCTCTATAGAAATGAACAGAGCCTTGCCTACAACAGTTCAGTTCTGTTTAGAACTACAACTAATTTGGCCACGTCTGCCAATTGCACAAAGGAAATAACTGCGCACATTCTGCCAGTTTTTGCAAAAAGTCAGTTTTCAGTGGCCTAAAACACAGTTTTTATGTGGATAAAGGCCAAAAGCCATCGAAAAAGCTACATTTTTAAATATTTGTGCCTTGACCAACCCATCTACCAAACTCCTGAATCAGCTCAAGACTTTGCTATCTGACCACCTGTCAGTTTGCCTGTCTCTCATTTTGCCACTCACTGCACTGGCTGAAGCCACAAAATATTAAATACTGCAGGTAAACACTGAAGTCAGTTAGTCACCACGTTACAGAACGAGCTTTGGCATGACATAAGCTGAAGACAAGTGCACTGCATGACACCATATCACGAGTATAGCTTATACCGCACAGAGTGGTCACATGACATCACGTTCCCAAGTCCCTTAAGATGACTCTTTTCATTAAAAACTGCTCTAAATCTGTCTTTCTTGCTCGGAACGATATGACGTCCTTCTAATTGCTGTCTATTAGAATTTCAGATGTAGTGTAGACTCAATTGTGACTGAAGTAGACTCAAGTGATTCATTTTAGATGGGATTTAGCACAGTCTCTGAGGTTTCAAAGAAAATATAAATGATCACCCTCTCACCGCTGTGCGTAAAGATACAGATGGTGAACTTTGAATGTGTTCTTTCTTCCTAAGATTGCTGTGTCAGTGGGGAAATTAGAGAAAAGAAACTCACTGAAACTGCACCATCTGTATCTTTACATTCGGTGTCAAGAGGGTTATTTAATTGAGGCAATTAAGCCCATTTGAAACCGGGTGAATACATTTACAAATTAGGTTTTGTTGCCATTTAAATGTCGCACCTTTGCATTGCCACTGTGGGTGTAGTAACTGTAAATCACTATGACTAATAGTCCATGTCCCATCTACATTCAGAGCAGATGTCCATGCCGTATAGAGAAACCACATTTGTGACAATTTATTGAATTCAAGATAAAGTGTCAGGGAACTGTTCATTTCTTCATTTGAGTAAACTGAAGCCACAGTGCTCTGAAGGCATTTCAATAAGCAGGTACCATCATCTGACATGATGACAAAATTGCAAGGTTAAATGAAACCTGTACACGAACTAAAGTGTACACCATCTTGTTTTCACACCCTCAGTTGCTCCTACTACACATCCACAGCCATCCATGGACGGGGAATCTCTAAATTTCTTCTCGACGTTTTCTTTCCCCGTTTTCGTCTTTTGTGGAGGTTTGTGTGAAGCTTCGGCTGAGTCAGAACCATTTCTGAGGCGTACTGAGAAAATATGTGGCTATAGAACTAAAATCAACCTATCTTGACACAGATTTAGCAGCAGCATTAACTGCAGCTAACAGAAATTTCAGCACCCTTTGAGTGTAACAGAGCTCACTGCAGGGACTTCTGACAAAGAATTCCCAAAGAAATAAACAGATGGGGGACTGTGTTTTTCTTTCGATTGCACCACAAACAGCATGGGGAATACTGCTTTTAGCAGCCATAACAAGATGTCAGCCTATCCTCTTTCCCCTACTCTGCTCATTCCATGCCCTTCCCATTCATTTCCATCTGTTCTCTCCTTTCATCATCTCCCCTCTCCTATCCCCCTCTCTTGCTCTCCTCTTTGCAGAGCAGTAGTGTCCTTGCAACCCCCTCAATCATCCCCACACAGGGAGAGTTGGAGGCAGTCCAAGCCCAGTCCCTTGAGTCCTGGCTGGGTGACTTCCAACCCCGCTCCCCAGGCTTCACTCCAGGCCTGTGGGCCTGAGAGCTGGCAGCTCAGGGAGGCTATTGTCGGAGAGAGATTAACCACACATAGCAGCTATTGTAGACAATACACACACACACACACACATCTCAACACATACAGAGCCACATATTCCCTCAACATAACAGCTATTGTTTAACGTCAATGAAGACGTGAAATGGCAGCAGGCACACTATAACACTAGAGCTTTGTAGATTCTCCCACTAATATTGTACAAGGTGAGCAAATGTCATGTGTGCGCACACCAGTGGTATGTACACACTAAGGCTCGCACGTGCTGTGTGCCCAGTAATTAATCCTGCTGAGGATATTGATTTTCTATTCATGGGTATCCACAAGTGGATACATAGGGCTATATCTTTATCAGCCCCCAAAACACACACACGTTTCTTACACAGTGCACAGTTTCTGACCAGGTGTAATCCGCGATGTATTATAGTTAAGATGATCTGCTGTGCAGCGTCCTCCAGGGTCCATTCTGTAATAAACGCAGCACAAAGACACTGGTGTTCAGTATAACATGTATGTTTCCATGCAAATATGCAAATAAGGGTCCATGCAAGCAGGAACGTGAGTGCAAATGCTACTTACACACAAGACATATGCACACAAACACACACACACATTCACAATGCTAATCCCCCCAAATAAACCCCGCAGCCTGGGGACAGAGATGGGGTGATGGCAGAAGAGATAAGAAAAAGAGGAAGAAAGCAGAGGAAAGGATGTGAGCTGCTGTGTCCCACATACATGCACCACAACTCCCCTCCCTCCTTCACCGCTCTCCTCCTCCTCCCCCCCGATTATCGCCCCCACCCTGCTGCCGCTGCTCTCCCCTCTTCTCACCAGTCTCTACACCCCTCTTCACCCCTCTGCCTTCCCTCCCCCCCAACTACAGAATCCCAGCAGCCACTCACAGGAGAGGTGGCACACTTTGAGGATAAATTTAGAAATGAGGTGCAATCCCAAGGCCGGCACAGAAAAAAGAAATGTAGAGACAACCCACATGTGTGTCAGATCTAGGGATGCCACGGTGAGGAAATTTTCCCACTGGTTAATAAACTCATGACAACGCCGGCGTTGGCGATTACACCAGACATTTTACAAGAAAAGATATTCGTCAATGACGCTCAATATCTGCAGAGCGCTTACTTTGATCTTTACTACGTTAGATCTCCAGATCTCTCCCTTACTTTGGACAAAACGGAACAGGAACAGTTGGTGTGGCAGCACAGATTTTCTTTTTGATAAATGTGCTAAAGTTTTGTTTCTTTTGGGCGGCGACTTCCTCATCCCTTCATCTCCCCCCTCTATCATGGGATGCACCCTCCAACCGAGGATGACCGCTTCCTCCTCTGTCATCCTTTTGGTCTCCTCAACATTTGAGTCCTAGTCAGTAGCACAGGTCCATGAATGTTGTCTTGGACATATAGTCGTAGCTTGCGCCTGGAGACTTTTTATTTGATGAACATGGGCTCTGATTAGAGGATACTGAATTTATAGCTTCAGTACAATACCTTACAGACCAATATTTGATACCATTTTCAATACCACGGGAGAAAACTGACACTGAGGGCATACAAGTTAAAATTTTCATTACAAGATAAATATAACAAGGCAATAACATGAAAATGACAATGTTTTTTTGGTTAGTGGCAGAGAACAGTTGAATGACTGTAATAAACATCAACAATAAGAGAGAGCAAGAAAGTGCAGCTGGTAGCGATGTACCAATGCTGCAGAAAATGAGCACTGACGCTATTTCAAATATTCAAAATCAAAATGTATCAACAAATCAATATTTTTAACAACACCAACAGGTTTCATTTATGTAGAAAAAAATCAAAATGACAGTGAGGTGGTGGGCAAGTCATAAAATCAGTGTGTACCGAAACACCGTGTAACACCACTGACACCAACTTCTGTTGCAAGCATAGTCAGATCACATGCACAAATAATAGCCATGCAACAAATTGCTAATAAAACTCCAGTGATAATATTACAACCTGACTTTTGTTGTCGACCTCCCAACCATTTGAAATCTAACCATCAATCAGATCCCAGATTAAATTCCATAATCATCACTCATGCACGTCACAAAGCAGCAAGCCAGCTCAGATGATGAAAATGCTTACATATCCATTACCTTGACTTTGTCGGGAGGCGAGATGACAAGGACATCATTGTTCCAGGTACTGTAGTGGTACTAAGACTCTTTACACTGTGGAAAACATTGCCTCAAACTTCTGGTCTGAAACACCGACTATGACTGACAGCACACCATGAAGCTTGTGGAAATACAACCCACCAAAGATGAGTCCTGTAGCTGTAGCCTGACACTGGCTAAACAACCAAAACTGGATTTTAATCGTGGACTACAGGCTACAAAGAACAAAGAACTAATGAAGCCTGTGGCTGGATATGTAGTGGGTGAAATGTCGCCTATCTATATCTTTTAAACAGATCAAACAGAAATTATGAGTCACAGCCAACAGACAACACCCAGGTAAAAAATAATTTACAAGCTATCCGGCCTTAGGTGTGCTGACCAGAGATGACCATGATATTCACATGAGAAGTGTAAGAAATTACTGTCGGCAGGGAGTAATAAGTAAGATTACTTTGCAAAAGTTTAACAAGTAATAAATTATATTTTTGAGTAACAAGCCCAATGTTGATAGAGACACACATAAAGCAGTGTTTCAACACACTCTTAAGAAAACAAACATACACGGGGGGATTTCAGCGTGGTTTCTACAGAGATCTTAGGAGGGATATACTGTGAGAACAAAGGTATGGTGAGGAAAGAGGACCACAGTCAAGAGACACGTCTAGCCACGTCATACTCCTCTGTTCAATGGCTGGGAGTTGTGGTGTGAATCTTAATGCCAGAGCTGACTGGACCCCCTGACGAGAGGGGGAGAGTGTGTGTCTGAGAGGAGTGGAGGAGAGCCAGTGACTTTGGGCTGATGGGGAGATGGGTGGAAAGAGGAGGAAAAGGAGGAGGGAAAGTGACTTTGAGGCGGTGAGAGGACGCTTGGCTCCTTGAGTTCTAGGGTTGAAAACTCATCATCTCATACAGGCGCTTACTCGCAAACACACCCACAGACACACACACACACACTCACAATTCAGCCTCGGTGTGCAACAGCTTCTCTGCTTCACTGCTCAACCCTGAACAACCTCTTTCCTCCCTTATAACACCCATGCTGCCCTCCATCTCTCCCCTCCCTTTTCTTTTCCAATCTTATTATTACTATCTCACCTCTCTTCTCAACCGTTGCCCCTTCCCACTGCTCGTCTCCCCTCCAATCCTGTGGAATCCATTCGACTATCCCACCATTCATCACGAGTGCATACATTTTACTAAGGGTGGCCGGTGGGAAATAAAAACTCTGCACCCGGCAGGTTTTGTTGCATTCTCTGTTTACTGAGCTCCACAGCACTCTCACTGACGTGTGTCCTGGACCTCACTGCCACATTCATACAGTAAGATTGTGTTTGGGTGTGATGAACTTCTTAATTATGGTTTGTCTTAAACTGCACTGTTCATATTACAGTGAGGTGAGCACTGTGTGTAATCACAGATGAACTGCTTCCTTTACTAACCTGAAAACAAAGATGGATAATGTTAGAGTTTGAATATTTTTTACAGCACCTTCCAGCAAGGTTTTACATTTCTTGCTTTTATAAAAAGACTCACTTGGTTGATCCTACAACAAAATATTGATGTAATGAACTCCAATGAAAATACAGCATGGCATTGACATTTTTTAGATCAGATAATCACTCTTTATAAATTACTGGTAGTGTTCAGTAACAAATGACTTAGAAAGGCATGAAAGTGAACATGATTACCTTTTCAGTGACAAGTTGTATAAAGAAAACAATTTTAAAGTCAGTTATGATGTTACAATGCTCCGTTACTTCGAACCAATCTCCAGAATAAATGTTAGCAAAGCACATTTCAGCAAGCCATGAATATGTCACATGTGTATGTTTCATATGTAGCCGATAAGTTGAAAATTAACATTTGAATTTTCAATTTTAAGCTGTGATAATGCTTTGGTTAACATGCGTTTAGGATTAAGCACAAAGACCACTCGATGAGGGTTAGGAAAACATCATGTTGGCTTAAAATACCCGTGTGGTCGTCACAAACACGGCTGGAAATGTCCCAACATCTTGTTGAAAAATAGAGCTGCTGCTGCTGTTTGCTGCTTTGCATCTTCTATTCCCTCCTCCTCCTGATGAGAAACTCAGCTCATAGTTCAAATAAACACAAGAAGTTTGTGCTCTAGAGAAAGGATCAGCACTCAGTGAATAACCTCCTAAGCCCTATAATAAGCTATTATGGCAAGGCTTAACTATACAGACCAGTGAGCAGTGATAACTAACATGTCTTTGGGGTCATCAGGTGGGAACCTCCTTTCACCAGTGTTTCGTCTAGTTGGTCCCATGACAGTGATCTCTGGCGTCCCAGAGACACTCCCCCAATGCCAGGTCTCACTGCTCCCCGCACCAACCCAACAACCTCCTTTACCTTACTTACACATGACTTTCTCAGCCCAAACAGCACTGCCACCTTCAACAAACCTGTTCGGACTGAGAAATTATACACATGTAATCTGAACTACGCTGTACATATGAAACCTAAAAACACTTTATTCTGGTGTGTGGGCTGTACTTTGACATTTTAAGGGTCCGCTTCTTGCTATCTTACCAAGAGTTTAATGGAGGGCTGATAAGTATCAAATTTATGTGTTCACTGGAGAAACTGGAGCTGGAGGTGCGGGGAGGCAGGTAGCTTCTACCAAAAAAGCAGAAGTAAGTATTGTCCAATCTATATCAATATCACTTTGGTTTTGTCCAGCTGGAGGGTATATGAACCGTGTAAGTATCACTGTGAAGGCAGCTGCAGACCACGTCTGTACTTTTCATCCGAAATTGTTGCACATTTAAAAATAAATACGACCCCATGTTGTGTCAATCACATTTGCACACCGACTCTGAAACCTTCGTCCGTCATTAAAGCTTTCGAAAAAGGCTCGATTTTCTGCGTTTTCTGCATCAGTCAAAAGCCCTTAGAGAGCTGTTTGATCAGGAAGCAGCCAAGAAAATGTGGAATAACCTGCGGGACACATATATTCACAACCAGAGAGAAACTGAGCGCACAGTATAATTTCATGACTCAGAAAGTCTACTTTCAACAGGTCAGATAGTAGTTGGCCTATTTAGGTGGATGATGATGAGACAGAGCAGAGACAGAGAGCGCGACAGTGTGGAGACAGAGGGAGGACAGCTCGGCCCCTTCAGGTAGCCACGATGCCAAGTGCAAGACACAGGAAGGAAGTGGCAACAGCCAGGGAGGCAACTCCAGTGGAAAGAAGCGAGGGAGAAAATGTGTCTTTTCATGTTGTCTCATATTGTGATATCAAAGGCCTGAAGGACAGGACTTCTGGACATCTGGAAACACTGTGGGAAAAAGCCAGCTGTTCATGGTACTTAAATACCTCAAAATCTTACAGGCTGGCTGCTGCTCTGTGGCTGCACAGAGGAGCAGTCAGAGCTACAGGCTACAGTGAGGCTAAAAACAGAGTTCACATGATGTTTTTCGAAACAACTTTTTATGTCGGGGCTGCAGCACACTTGGATCACTACGGATGAGCAGTATGGAGATACTTTGTGGATTCAATTTTGTGTTCTTGGACGTCAGTCTGGGGCGCCGTCTGCCATTAGGTGTGCTAGCCGCTCCCCCCACCGATCTCCGCATGGGATGTGAGGACTCTAAAACTTCACCAGGGCCTCCATCGGCATATGGGTGAGTAGATAATGGCTGAATTTTCATTTTTGGGTGCACTATCCCTTTAAGGCAAAATGTCTCATCTTCTGTTTCAACAAAGTTTTAAATACAGAAGATGCAACATAGGCATGGAGGCGTTGGAGTAAATGCACCTGGACTGAGTAGTGAAAGTAATGTAACTAATTACTTTGTTAAGTAAAGCAATGAGTAATGAATGAAGGATTTAGTTCATTTAAATTTGTCTGACACTAGTATACGGAGCCCACTGACAAAACAACACGCTCTGTATTCACTCAAAATCTGTGGCAATCACTTGAGACCACTTCAGTTATAAAAATGTGTCTAAATATAGCCTTATGTCGCTCTCACATGTCGGGTGACAGCCGTACAGTGTTTGACTGGCTGCATGGACACAGTCATCTTTTCAACACTGCCTACAGACCGATCAACATTACCTGTCTCACACTGCCATGTTTTCTTTTTAAACTCAGCAGTGTGAGCTTCAGCATCACGGAGGCAAGACACAAACCATTAAACATTAAAACAAATTAAAGTATTGTCATAGCACTGGCTGGGATGTGGGTGGCTATTAGGCAGCATTAAAGATTGCGTGTACGTGCGTGTATGTGTCTTTGTCAGAGCTGCTGTGTGACAGATGAAAGCACAAACAATTAATGTATTACAGTTTGGATTCAGAGTGTGCCTTGTCATGGTAATGTGTTTGAAAAGCTGCAAGTCAAAAGCAATTAGAGAGAGAGAGACTGAGCCCCGTAGCTTCAAACACAAACCACTACACACAGCGAATAGGACTCCACTCAGTGGTAAAAAAAGACATTATCTGTGGAATTTAGTTACAGTGCAGCAAGTGTAATTTGATGCTACAGTATGTTCATGTTCTGCAATGTAGAATAGTTGGCGGTACACAAACACAGACAGCTACCCGACCAAATATTCATTCTCATGCTTTTGGTTTTGTCGGAGCTGCAATAAAGCATATCAAAGAAAATAAATGAACAAAATAAAAGAGGGACAAACAATGCTGACAGTATTTAAATAAAGGCAAGAGAGCAAGACTGAAGAAAACATGAATACAATCATTTAAAAGAACGTTTGAATCTGACTGAGTGAGACAAATAGCACAAGAGGGAGAAAAGGCAGAGAAATGGGGAAGAGGGGAAGAGGGATTACTTACACTTGGCTTTTGACAGACTTGCTGTAGGAATAAACACTACTGGGAGCGCTGGAGATCAATAGTCACTGCTACAAACACAAACACACGCACACGGAGAGCCTGGTTTGGATCGATGCTTCTGGTGCAACGGCGTTCCAGTAAACATCATTAATGAACACACATTTGTATCCAGCAAATATCTCACCCAACAAATTACTACATACAGGAAGGTCTCACGCAAAGTCAGTGAGCAACAAACATGTAACAAACCACCTCAACAACCAGTGTAACAGGGCTGCAGACGTGCCTGCTCACACACACACACACACACACACACACTGAGTGTAAGAGCCTGGGGAGCCTGAAGGGGTGCACATGGACAAGTTGGCGGGTCTTTGGTGACACTAAAAGACCAACGCACGAACGCACCCATGCATGGACACGTGAGTAATTGCACACACACACATATGGACACTTACAGGCTGAAGGCTAGAAAAATCACAGACAATCAGGATATAAATGTGAGCCGGTCGTGCAGGACAACATGTGAAGCAACACTAAACACACGCTCAGCAAGCACATACAGTAAAGGCACACACACACTCACAGACTGGTGGAGGCCCAGCAGAGAGAGAAACATTTGAGCATCATGCAGGGAGGGAGGTGTATGGTTGGGAGATCTGCTGAGTGGGAGGGCGAGTAAAGCTTCAATCCATTTACACAGCATCCAGGAAAACACATTTTACAGAGCAGATGGGGAAGGACAACCTGACCAACGCTACAGCTCTGTGTCGCACCCTGCTAAATCACTCCACCTTAAAGAGAGAGCAGAATCTTGGTGCTAAATTTAAAAGGCTCAGCACTATTCATCTATGCACACAATAGCTATCATCTACACAAAAGCTAATCTAAAATAAATAGAGAAGTTGATCCCTTGTCAGCCCGACTGCGACTCCATGATGGTTGCCCTGGCACAGGAGAAATTGAATCTTGGGACTTTAATAAGATATCCATTGAGTGATGTATTGTATCTCCCACCAAAATGAGACACACAAGTAAAATCAGATCAGAAATCAGATTAATCTGTCGAGCTTTACTGTCAATTAAAATTCAATTTCACCACACATAAGCTTATTTTCTATTTGGATTTCTCACCCACACACCTTTAATCATCTAAAGACACACGCGGATCTATTTGGGTGCAACTGTGGGTGTGTGTGTGTATTATGTGCATCTTGGTGTGTGCCTGTATCTGTGTTTTATGCGCCCTATGACCTCATAGTATCTGGACAGCGGTCCATTTTTCCTAAAAATGATGCCGTCTTTGGCTCCCCTGATTCCATTAAGGGTGGGATGTGAATATTAATTGGTGTTTTAGCTGGCAAGCTGTCAGGGGGAGACTAATGTATTCTGCTAATGATACAGAGTTTGCTGCTTTCACAGAGTGACTGTGAAGGTGGAGCATCAGGGAGAATTAAATGCTTGCTGGCTGGTGTTCAAATTCACTCACCTCAATGTATGCACACACACTCTTTCTCTCTCTCTCTCTCTCACACACACACACACACACACACACACACACATATCAGTGAACACAGATGTGCACTAGTTTCAGTACACACAGTGCCAAAGCAGGTGCCCACGCAGGCCACAAACATCATTTGGTGACAGTCAGAGGACAGCAGCTGTGATGACGTAGTTCTCACCTTACCGGCTCGAGTATAATGCGGAGGAGACAAAGCAAAACACACATATCTGTAAACTTTATGCCTGCGGAAAGATTGTGGGAGTGCAGTAAAAAAGGAACTTTCCCTTTCCACAATATGTTAGTTGATAAATAGCTGAACAACAGCTGCTTTAAAGAATATAGTCTTTGTACTGCTTACATTTTCCTGGTGAGTGTTGAACAAAAGCTTGTAGCTCTGCTGTTGAGAATAATATCATTGGGAATGTTTCTTAATCTGTGCAGCATTCATAGAAGACTTTATATTGAGGAGAGACGGAGAAAGAGAGCAATGGGGCCCTTGATGGTGCTGGTACACCAAACTGAAAGTTAGCTAAAGGCCTCTGCACATCAAGTTCGTCGAACATGACGCACATTTAAAAATAAATACGACCTCACGTTGTGTCAGTCCGGTTAGTTTTCAGAATGGGTTTGATAGTCTGAATTTTTTCCCATTTGTTAAGAGCCTTTAGAGAACTGTTTGACCAGGAAGCAGTGACGAAATTGTGGTGTTACCTGCAGGACACATATGTTAGCAAAACCAGAGGAATGGGGTGCACAGTGCCATTTCATAACTCTGTTACTTTCAACAGGTCAGACAGGTGAAATAGAGAATGAGGACTGCACACACTGTCAGAAAGAGCAACAGTGTGGACACAGAGAGGGAGGACAGCTCAGCCCCTTCAGGTAGCCGCCGTGCCAAATGCAGAATGCAGAGAAAGCCAAGTGAGAAAATGTGTCCTTCCATTATGTACAGTATTGCAAATGTTCGCAAAGAATAGATTAATAAACGTATTGTACTCAGGGTGCAGGGTTTCTCTGCGCATCGATTTTCATGAGATGACGGATTAAAAGAATGCATACAAAAAATAGGCATGTGAAGGTCTTCATTCCAACTGTACACTGCATTCAACTAAACTGAAGTGTTGACTTGAATTGAACTAAACTGCAGTGAAAGTCTTTCCAGGGACAGAGTGTCAACAGCAGTTTATCCTCCTCAGAAACAACTGACAGTGAGACTTGTTATTACAGAGAAATACAAAAGGATTGAGTGTCTCTTTCCTTTTATACGTTGCTCTCTGTCTACTCCTCTCTCCCCATTTCTCTCACTCTCACTTCCCAGCTCCCTAAATTTAATGTAATGCTATTAATCAAAACTCCAGAGGAATCACTGTCTGCCCGACACTTTGATTGGGCCAGACAAAAAATGAAGACAGCGAGGATGAAGAAAGAGGAAAAGTGCTGCTAGCTGCAGCCTGCTTACAAAAAGAAAGACCTCTTTGATGTTTTCTTGTTTGGTATTATCCCGTGAGTTTTACAAGATGTGATGGATCCAAAGCAAAGGTTCATAACTATTAGCTGTTCCACCAACGAAGTGCATATCATTAGTACATTCACTGCACGTGGGCTAATGTGTTAAGTGTAGCCAATTTTTTTTTTTTTTTTTTTAAGATTTTTTTGGGGGGCATTTTTGCCTTTAATGGATAGGACAGACAAGTGTGAAAGGGGGAGAGAGAAAGGGAGTGACATGCAGCAAAGGGCCACAGGCTGGAGCCGAACAACAGCCTTGTACATGGGGCGCCTGCTCCAAGGCCCCAAGTGTAGCCACATTTTTAAAATTAACAAATCTATTTAAAGTTGGGCACTAAATTACTTTCGATTTCTGGGACACAGAATGTCAAAATTTAATATTTTAAAAGTGATATCTCAACTTCGTATCTCCAAATCCATAATTTACACATACTTCCGTGGTGGTGTGATGCTATCCCCAGCTGATGCATCTTTTCGCCCATGTATAATTTATTATTTTAAACATGGAGAGAAAGCAAAGTGTTTACACCTACAGATGAACGTATGAACGCTGTTTTGCTTTTTTCTTTCCCAATGCAAGAAAAGCTTAACAAGGAGGCAATGTTGTAGTTAAGACCACCTAAACCGAGACCAAGTCATGACCAAGACCAGAGGGTATTGAGACCGAGACGAGACCTAGGGCCTGTCCCATTTCTACCCCTTAAATCTTCCACTTGGTATTGAGTGCCCTCGTTTGCGAGATAACCCTTGATGAGGGAAGTGAAAAATATTAGGGTAGAGATCTTTCCCTAAGAAATGAGACACCACTTCATGCAAATCGGTGTGGCTGACGTGCAGGCGTACGTCATGCATAGTAGCGATGCAGTGAGAATGCCGGCTCCACCGCTTGTGTTGTGGCGTGTGCTATGTTTATTCTTCTTCGTCTGATGAATCAACGGAGAAGAAATGCTGAAAACAGGAGGCGCCTATGACGTCTTCTAGTTGTGATCGATTTTGTTCAGGACGTCGATTTGTTTAAATATTTTGACGCTGTGTTCAACCGAGTTGCTGATGAGTTTACACCAGTCCAACCATTTGTTGTTTGTATGGCCTACATTCCGATCATACAGGAACAAATTGTTTTCCAAGGTGTTCTGGGAAATTTCATCTTCCACTTCGTTGAAAGTGTGGGTCGGGGCTCCCTTGGAGTCTAGGGCGGGTTTAAAGTGTTCTGTTTTGGGACACCACTAGCCTAGACGTGAACGCGCACAACCAAGTGCAAGTGGGTATTTCTAGGGAAAGTGTGGGTATTGGGACAGGACCCTAGACTACACGAAGTTCAGACCGAGTCAAGACCCAAACTAGACCAGTACACAGACAGTTTAGTGATATCCCCACTGTTGTGTTCTTGATCGGTTTTGAAACAAATTCCTGAGATTCCTGACATGATCGAGACCTTCAAAAAGTGGTCTTAAGATCGGTCTCAAAACCAAAACTGATCTCGATTACAACAACACTGTGGTGCAGTCCATTCAGATGAGGGAACATAAGGCGGCACCAGATAAATCCAATTTGTTTAAATTTTCATCCTGATACAATACAGTAGTTACACCATAGATTTTGCTGAGGATAGCCAAAGTGGGCAGGTTCACACATTGCCACTCTGGTCCTTGTGGACTTTCTACCTGCAGAAACTGGCACAGCTGTTTAAAAAGGTAATGTGTAAGTAATGTGACCAGCTGAGAGGTACAATCACCGTACCTGTCAATTTACTCCACTTGATCCAGCCCTTTTGCATGCGGCAAATTGCACCCATATGAATGCAAATAGCAGGTGCCCCCGTCAGTGCACACCCCGTCATTGTCATTGCGCAAATGACCAATAACTTTGCCCTGTGATTTGTGATCTTTGTTAGAGGTGAGCCAATGACAGCCCTCCACAAAAAAAGCACACATATGTAAATGCTCACACCAGCAATTCTTCAAAAAGATCTATTCCTTTTGATTTAATGAGAGGAGACATGAAACTCTGCTTAAACATCACAGGAAGCAGCCCCTAGGCTACACGAACACACGTGTGCACGCTCACACTAACGCATTCAAAGTCTTTCCCTCTCTGTCCTCATGTTCATGGTGTCACTCATAATGAAGTATATTTTGCATCATGAAATAAACAACTCCTGTATCAGAGGAGACTTGCAAATTCATAAAGTCTACATTCACACACACACACACACACACACACATCACGCTGTCTGCAGGAGGAGAGTCCTCCAAGCAGTGTGTGTTTAATAAGAAAAGCAGACAGTGGGATGAGGGAATCTCCTGCCTCCTCTTTTCATGCCAGCTCACATATTAAGACAGGCAGCTGGTTAGAACGACCAGCTTCTCCTCGCGTTCACACATATCAAACAGGATTTAATCACATATTATACTGTATGTGCACAGATTAAATATAACTTACTGGCAAATCAGGAATGCTGCTCTGTGTGAACCATCCGTCAGAAATGCTTGAGGGTATGTGCGCGCTCGTGTGGGTGCATATACAGCATGTGTGTGGTCTATATGTACAGTATGTGTGTGTGTAGCCATCAGTTTGGTGTCTTTTGTTGCAGAATGTGCCGACACAGTTTGTCTAATTAAAGCAGTGAGATGGTCAAAGAAGAAGAGACCTCAAATATCCACGATGAGATCTTTTCCACAAGCGATTTCTCACCCAACTAGACGACAAGAAACAAGAGCAGAGGGGGTTATGACTGGTGAGGGGAGGGAGGAGCAAACAGAGAACAAGAATAAAATCAGGGGTGCAGAGATCTGTAGGGTGAAGCGAGTGTGAAAGGAAGAAATGGAGGCTGGAGGGATGGTGAGATAACTAGAAGGAAGGATGCAAAAGAGCAGTTTTACCATTCCACTGGGTCTCATTAATTCAGCCTAATCTGATAATATATTGCTGAGGAAACACTTGTACAATATCCTGCACAACACACGCTGTCTGTGTGTGTCTGTGAGGATGAACTTCCCATGAGCTCCCCACAACCAGGCAGTGGTATTTTTGCAGTTTCCTGCACATTCAGGTGCAGGATGGAGGCCCGAGTTCAGTTATTATCAAGAGGATTTCCTACTGTGAGACAAAGTGAGTCACGGTTGTTCTGTATGTGTTTCGCCTGTGGATAGAACGAGGCAGTCTGGATGACCCTCTGTTTGAACACGGTCCCCTCACTGTCTAGATAATCTGTCTGAAAACATCCTGCCCAATCCTGACCTTAGAGGCCACGTTGTCTGAGCAAGAAACAGAGAGAAATGAGGAAAAGATAGACAGAGGCTCAGATAGTCAGAGACAGATAGAGACGGAGACAAAAGTTTCTCTTGTGAGTCTAACTCGCGCTGTTTCATCTTCTTGTCTCTGGGTCTTTCCTCCCTGTCTCTCACATAAACACACACACACACAACATTCCTGAAGTGGTCAAGCAAGCCTAAAGAAGAGGAGGATGCACTGCATAAAGTCCTTGCAGACTCCCACATACGTCTACACGTTAAATACACACTACCCGCCTTCCTGTGAAACATGCCCGCTGAGACACAAGCAAGCAGACATCACAAGCAGACACACATAAATGTGCACAAACACACACACACACATACACATACACACATCACTCTTTGTTCTTCTGAGGCTGTACCCTTTCATGTCAGAATGGTTGGCCTTATTTGCGGGGAGTCAGTCCCCCGCTGAGGCTGACTTGGACTGAACCAATCCAGTTCAGAGCAGGGGGAGGGAAGAGGAATTCTTAATGACAGATGAGAGATACATACTGATAGCAGTTTGTGGAGAAGGGAAGACTTGGTAGATGGGAAAACTGGGGGTTAATAAGCTGGAGCAGAGAGAAGAACGAGGGAAGGAAGGATGGAGATGGGGGATGTGGACCAGATTCTCCCTGTAGTGATCCTGCACCAGACTGATTCAGTGAGCACACTGGGGAATGACTCTTTAATTCTAAGCCAACATTTAGCCTGGTGCACGCACACACTATCACCAAGGGATACATATGTGAGAGGCATGGTTGATATTCTGCATGTGTCTGCAAAAATTCTGATAAGAGTGCATAGAAAGAGACAAAAAAATACTAAACTCTGAAATTAATAGGGCTGGCGCCCTCTAGTCGGTCAGTCCATTGGTTGGTCGATATGCTCTTGTTGGCCAAAGTCTCAGTGGTTGGACGATTGCTGGTGTTACTTTCATAAGACCAAGTGTGCATGAAAGAAAAGCTGAAAAGACCAGGCGTCTTCTTCCAGGGGTGCAGCGTTTTTTATTAGCTGAGACTTTTTAGTTGCGCCTGGTTGCTATGATAAATCTGCAGACACAAAAACATCGGCACATGGTAGAGTACTTGCTCTGGCTCCTGCTCTGGATTAGGGGAATGCTGAAGCACGTAGGAGAGGATGGAGCCACTGTGTGGCCAGCTTTTTCAATTTCTGCTTCATTGTTATTGTTGTTTAGCAGTGTACATGTAGGATGTGACACTTGGTATTTGTAGTATTTGCCCCACCTCTTATTCACAGTGACTGGACAGGTGGGTAAAAGCATTTTACCAAAAGTTGATTTTTAACAATTTGCAGCCTGCAAATGCCGATGTTATTTCTAGCATAGTGTAAATATGCAGCGCTCTAATTGCAAAGATTAATAAAATATGCTGGCCTTAGTAGAAAACACTTTGGTGGAGGCACAAAAGGTCGAGGCTGATCTACAACAGATTTTTTCCCTCACTGACCAATCAATTAATGAACAAGTAGAATTTCAGTCGACCAAGATTTCCTTTACAGCCCTACAAATTAAGAATACAACAAAATTTAAAGGTGTAAAAAATAAATTAATAACAATAACAAATGTATCAATTTGCTACCAACAATACTCAAAAGGAATTAGAAGCATACTGTTCATAAATGATGTGAAAGGCTTGTACATCCATGACATTCAAAACCATAGCCTACAAACCCACATCCTCCCAGTCTGGGTTGAGAGGGCATGAAATGCTTGAAAGATGACCCAATTAATAACGACACACACAGACACACACACACACACACACACACACACACACACACACACACACACGCATACACCCACCCAAATGTATGTTTAGCAGGCATGTAAGTGTTCAGAGCAGACCTTATTAATTCAGCTCATTTAGCCCCAGTCCAGCCATTAAATATAAGCCTGCCCCAAAGCTCAAAATGCAACACCAAGGCTCAACCCCCACAGCTTTGTCTTCATCTCGCTCCCCTCTCTCTCTCTCTCTCTCTCTCTATCTCCTTCACTTCACACATCCACTGTTTATTTGCTCACATATTGACAGCACATGCCATTTTTCTGTGCTTTTATAAATGAGTTAAATTCCAGCGTGTGGTCAGAGGATGAGGGCAGAGACGTATCGGTTTTAGAACTGGTGTCGGGGCAGAAATCAATCTGAGCGTGCCCTCAGGCTGTACAAAAATGCCAGAGTCTAATGTCACCAAATACTGTTTAATACCCCGGCCACAATACCAGGGCACGCAGCCAGAATCACAGCTTACATTAGTCATTTAACAGCAAAAGATGTGTGAAGAATAAACCATTAATATTTCCAAACCAGCGGTCCACTTGCAAGTAAAAATTTGTACTTCTACACGAATGTTGCTCGTGTGAATTTGATAGCTGACCAGCTCAGAGAGGAAATGAGAGACAGAAACAGACTGTGTGTGTGTGTGTGTGGGCAGCAGCAGCAGACGCAAATTAGGATTAGAGGAGTGTTCATCCCTCCTTTTCTGCTCTTTCATTAACGCACCTCTGAGGTGTTTTTAGAGGCTGTTGGAAATAAGCCGATTTCACTGCTCAGGAGGGCTCACCCACTACACATTAACAGCACCCAGTGTGTCACACAGGCACACACACACACACACACACACATATATAAACACAAATTATTCTCGCTGTCAGTCATGGTGCACTAAGTATCCGCGCACAGAGCCAATGGCTGAACGATGCTGGGGTGAAAAAACAAAACATACCAAATGTCACCAGGGGTTGAGTCTGATTTTGATGCAGAACAATTCATGTCAATTCAATTAGTGTGAAGGGAGACAAGAGCATGTCAGTGTTATCTATGGCCTTTAGACTATCTGGGAGCTTTAGTCAGATAGAGCTGGTGAACAGGGAGCAGATGGATTAATATGTGGAGGGGTGATAGAGGGAGGCAGTAGGGCTATGGAACCCAGATAGTCATGGAGATAAACTAATAACTAAGATAAGACTCACACATACAATAAGTCATAAGCTTGCACAGTTCAAGCAGACAGCTACTGGCACACTGCAGTCAGGGCATCATCATCATCTGCCCCATCCAATCCACAGGAGGAGAGAGAGAAAGGAGTTGAAGCGAGGGGGAAGGGGACAGCAATGTCCTCATCTTTTCATTAGGCCTCTGTAACAAGAGATTTCATTATTGCCTACCAACCGCTTTAACTGACACTTTAAGCAGCCCTAAGGAGAGGCAGAGAGGAGTGGGAGAAGACAAAGAGGAGACAGAGAGATAAAGACAGCGGGGTGAGATGGGTCTTCAGAGTGTGTGGGTGAAAGAGACGGAGACAGTATGGACCAGGCAGATAGGCTGGAGGGCTACAGCACACATGCACAGCAGACCAGAGGCAAAGGACACTGTGAGGTACTTATGATAAAGTTACCCAGCTGGACTGAGCTGCGTAAGTGTAAAAGCTAAAGCTGTCTCCAATCTGAACTGAACAGCAGGCCTGACCTCAGGTCTGCCAGTAGGAGGACACACTCGGTGAGGAGGCAGTTCAAAGTCACTCAGTAAGGATGCACAACAGAATAGAAAATACGACAACACAGAGCGGGCTGCACAGGATCAGGACATCTGTGAATATTTATTCATCAGCAGTATGGAAGCCACAGTATTCAGTATAATGCAGCTGCATCAACACACAGCCAGTGAGATTCAGCACCGCGGACAGCTCCAGCCTCGCGCCCTGATCTCAGTGCAGTGTTTCTCGAGTAACTCCCGTCCTCTGCGTCTCTGCTCCAGCTTTTACCTCAGCTCAGGCTTATAGCTGGTTGAGCAGTACAGATCTAACTGAACAGGCCATCAGTTAACATGTACAGTATGGTGCTCACTTCTACCAGCTGTGCAAGTGTAAAGAAAAAATAACTTGTTATGACATCTAATTTAATCATGTGTAGTGTACCTGCTAGTTCAATTTCTTAAAGCATATACAGTCAAGGCTGGAGCTTTAGTGTTACGTATATAATACAATATTACCAGGGATTATTTTATTTGTTTCCAAACAAAGTATATATGATGGGATGGGAGGTTAATATGACCAGGAACAGCATACATGTGGCTGCTAACCCAAAACAGCAAAACAAAGGATAATTCAAGTTTAAGAAAATATACATGTTAGGATTACCTTGTATCCCAGTGGAGCCCAACCTGGGGGTCCACTTTCAGTTTACATCCATTTCTGTGAAAACAGCACTGATGATCTATGCATTACTGCAGTAAATGTAAAATGTATACCCTATAAAAAGAAAACACAATAAAAATTTAAATCATAACAAAACAGCACTGATGATCTATGCAATCAACACAGTTTCAAGGCGGGCCCCCGAGATTAGTGTCACCAATTAAAGCAACTTCACCTTTCTGGAAATTTTACCCTTTTCTTTGTTTAGGTTAAAATGCTATTAATACACTAAAATGTAAGTGAATTCCACCAGAAACAAAAACTCATAATTGTACCATTCTCATATGGTTCTAAGAAAACTCCGACCAATCACTGCATCACTCCGACTGACATAAACGCTTGTGTAACATCTTTGGAGGGAGGTGGAGTTGCAGGAGGAGGGGGATGGGACTTTGGAGGGAGGCAGGAGTTGTGGATGTTCAAATTTTTTCAAAGTGCTGTGTGAATGCAAGAAAGGTGAGAGTAGCTTTAAGTGTTTGACTAAATGCATCCCCCTCTGTTCCGAAGTTATGGTGTTGAATAACGACCAGAAAAGTGTTTTTGCAGAACGTTATGATGTCACAGTGAAGCTGACCTTTGGCCTTTTGGATGTAAAATGTCATTATTTTACCATTATGTTCTATTAGCAGTAAATGTTTGTGCCAATTTTGTAAAAATTACCTAAAGATGGTCTTAAGATATCATGTTCACAAGAATGAGACAGATGAGGTCACACTGACCTTGATTTTTGATCTATGACCACCAAAATCAAATCAGCTCATTGCTGATTCCAAGTGGACGTTGGTGCCAAATTTGAAGGAATTCCCTCAAGTTGCTTTTGAGATATCGTAAGTGCCGTATCGTAGGCAACCGGTCTTGCTTGCCTTTCTCGAAGATGTTTTTGCCTCTCATCCAAGAGTTCGTCTCCGAAACGTCTTCAAGAAACGCAAGCAAGTCCAGTTGCCTATGATATAGCACTTACTATTACCATGACCTGGATGGCTGAGAATCTTCACCGACTTTTTGAGATATCCCGTTCATGAGAATGAGACAGAAGGATGGACAATCTGAAGAAGCGGAGGCATAAAAAGTCTCAGGATGAGGGCACAGTGACGGCCTGAATGGAAGCTTTACTGACAGAGCCTTCACTCTTTGCTTAACAGCCTCGTCCTGCATTGGAAAGTATGCAGTTAAAACAACCAAAGAGCTAATATAATAACGTCCAAGTGTCAGAGAGAAGGAGACACTAAATTTGACAAAAAGGTCTATTAAGTAAGTCGCAAAATACAGAACAGAGAATTTTATTAGGGTTACAAATATTACAGGAATACTCATCTCTGATGCAGCATTCACAGGAAATAATCTGATCATCTAAATCACTCATTTTACAGAAACTTCCTGCAGTTATTGTGCTCACTTTTGGGGGTAACTGAACAGACTATTAGTCGTCCTGTACGGTTACTGTTATGCATTATATCCATAAAATGCCAGAGACGAGAACCACTGCTCCACAATAGCAGCCTCGTCTATTCAAGCAGTTTTGTGAAAATATCATCAACATCCATCTTTAAACAACAATACAGTAAAATATAATGTTTCAGAAAACAGCCTCATCATTCTTGCAATTTTTCATTGATGTTAAAAAGCTTAAGTGTTCACCCAAAGTACGATAAAGACCAAAGTAAATATACAGGCTTATGTGAACGTGTGTGTGTGTCTGTATGTCTATGTGTACCAGAGCACAATACTCTGATGCAGGGCAGGATCAGACTGAAGATATGTTTGTAGAGAGGCTGGGGCTACGTGAGATGACTGCATGACTGCGGAGACCTGCAGTGATAAATGTGAGTGCATGCACGTGTGCATATGTGGAGGTATGGAGTGGGGCAGGGGGGTAAGGCAGACGCAGGAACTGACAGTCAGAACCAGCGGGCGGGGGAGGAGCCAAAGGTGAGCAATTAGCTGAAACTGTAACTGATGCGTGAAAACCTCGATATTTGTTGCTCTCTCTGTGTGTGTGTGTGTGTGTGTGTGTGTGTGTGTGTGTGAGAGTGAGAGTGAGAGAGAGATTTCTACAGTCTCTGAGTCCAATTATTACACACACAGACAAGAAGCAATAATGGCCCCAGTCCCAATAGCACCATAAGGACATCAGTCCATCCATGACACAAATACACATTCACAGACAAACCTCTGACCCTCAGCCGTGGATAATTATCAGTGTGTGTGTGTGTGTGTGTGTGTGTGTGTGTGTGTATGTGTGTGTGTGCGTTGGGCACAGAGTGTTGGCCAGCCTCAGCAGGCTCAGAGCAGAGCTGGACAACAGGCACTGGCTTCACTTCAGATGCAATCACACAATAGATGGGGATCAAACTGTTAATAACCTGCAAACCTCCTTCCAAACACGGATCCAAATGCTCAAGGAGAAACAAATGTACCGACACAAAAGCCTAAACAAGAGACGACGAGGCCAACAGTAAGCAAGAGAGAGAGAGACAGATCAGAAAGGAGGAAACAAAACACAGGTTTTACCATTTCATATCCTTGTTTCCATCAAACCACAACAATTTGTTTTCTACAATTCCTCTTTTCTACAACTTGACAGGGCTGCATGATTATGGTCGAAATGATAACTACAATAACTCTGAATAATACTGAGATCGATTATTCAAAAAAAATTTTTATTGCACTTCCACATTTAAATTAACACAGCGCTGCTTTTACTTCCACGTGATGCTACATTCCTGCTAATGTACAAATAATTGCATAAAAATAAAACTGGTTCTTATTCACAGTGCATCTCCTCAAAAAAATAGAAAAGATAAATAAATAAAATTGCATTGGTTATTTCAGTCTGTCTCTTGAGAGCTGGGTGGATAGGTATTTTTAATTTTACAGCGGTCACTGTACCGTGACATGCTGTACAGCATCACTGTTATTGATTTTTGAGTTGCCACTGGACAAGGACGAGGATTCAGTGAGGCAACAGAAGCCCTTTTTAAACAGGAGTTGTGCAATTTTGCAGGAAAGCCCAATCAGTCTTCTTTCAGCATTGGCAGTATAAAAGCAAAATCAGGGAGTGCAGCAAAATGCCGCCTACCTACTTTTGTTTATACAGAATTTGCCTTTTTCGGGGCAATGGGGGGCGTGAGCAAGTAACAAAACGTGTAGCTCAGCGTGTGACGTAAACAGTGACGTGGGAGGGAAGCCACAGCTGGTCAGTCCTTCGGCGATTCTCTCGTAAGTCGGCCCGTCCTTCACCGTCCCCGTCATCTGACAGTTAATGGCCTCTTCGTTTGCGAGGACAAGGAGGGCGCGCAATTCCTTGTCTCCCCAGTTGCTCATCTTTACAGTGTCTGTCAGGTTTGTGTTTCCCTCTTGCTACTAGCTGCTCGCTAATTCCTGCTATCAGCTGTTTGTCCACCTCCAGTGGCTCGCACGTGCAGCGTCATCAACAGCTCCTCCCACAAGTCATCAACAGCCCCTCCTGTTGCGGAAGGTGGCCTCGGTCTGTTTAAACTAAAAGGGTTCCACCAATATGTCTACCCTACGAGGCAGAAAATTGGGCACCTTGGATCAACTCGCCAATCCGGCTCTGTGTGTTAAACGCTCGCAGCTTGTCGGCAAAACGGCCCAACATTCGCGGAAAATCTGGCAGTGTAAAAGGGGCTGGTGATGACCTTCATGCATTCATCTCACTGCAGTTTGTGGGGTTTTTCTTGTGGTTTAACAAGTTAGTCGTGTTGCTTTGCAGTGCAGACACGAGTGTCATGCACTCGTTGCATAAGATTTGTTCCTTACTAAATCTGAAAGACTTGCAAATAACAGATGATAGAGGCTGACGAATGGATGTTTTTTTATTTTGTCTGTCTGCAGTTGGAATATTCATTTAACTTTTTCACAGGCAGCCGCTGCAGGGTGCACACATAGTGGCATGACAGCTTTTCAAAAGTAAAGGCTGTTACTTTAGAAGTTGCTTGATATGATATGTAGTTGAGTTTTCTAAGAGTGGAGCACACATTTTAAACGTCAGCATCACAGCTAATGATGTTCATCTAATTGTGGGAAGCTAAAATCCTGATAGTGATAAATATTGGATTGATTGTGAAGCTTTAAAACTCCAAAAACCCCAAATCAAATTTAATCATCTCTTTCAGTAGCCTGGAGAAATTAATGACTGGCAAAGGCCTCTGTCTAAACTCCAAGAAGTCCAGACTGCAGCCGTTCAGCTCCTTATTGGTCCTGACAGACAACTTCATACCAGTCCAGTCTCAGCTCCTCTCCATGTGCTCAATGTTCAGTTCAAATCTGACTTTAAGATTGCTGGAGAACTTCTTGTCGCGCTTCTTCAGCTCCTCAACACTCAGATGTCTAAAGGTCAACAACCCTTCACCACATTTGGAAACTTTTTCCAATAAGATGCAGCAGAATCCCTGCCATCCTTTAAATCACTTCTCAAAACTCATGTTTACAAACCAACAGCAGCACAGTGTGTTGTTTTTCTTTAATTCTTCGTATTACTGCTACTTTATTTTATCTTCAGTCATTTACTTTGCTTAATTCTCAGTTTTAAAGCTGTTTATAAGCCTCTCTCTATTAGCTGAGCACTGTGCTTTTACTGGGTCTGACAAAGCATTTTGTAAACACTCCAAAAGTCCACTACAAATTAAGTTAATTATTATTAATCATTGACTGAACTACTCTTTACTGAGCTCCACTTCTGTGGAGTGGGGGTGTAAAAAAGTTCCCTATCAATCACAGACACCAATTCAAACTTTGTATTTACTATGCAGAACTTCCTGTTTAACAAGTTCAGTAGAAAAGGAATAAGACAGGGCTATCAGAAAAACACACAGAGCGATGGCAGCTCACCATCAAGGCTTAGGAAAATACCAAAGGAGCACAGTGGCTGATAATGCAAACCCTCACTGGGGTCTTTAGTAATCAAACATAATTATCCTTGTCACAGTGTTCTCAAACACACTGATAATCACATTCCCATGCACACACACATATACGGACACACTAATCCTGGCAGCCTACATGGGGATCTTTGTATTGATTCTGTTGCAGCGCTGGTTGATTTTGGAGTAAATGTTCCACTCCTGAGACTCTCTGCCCTCTTCTGTCCCAGCTGCCCTTTGGATGCCCTTTGTTCCCTCTCAAGTCTTTTCCATTTCCTCCTCCTTCTCCTCCTCACCATCATCTCTCTAGTGCTTTTCGTCCCCTCCTCCCTTCGTCACTTTCCATCTTTATCCATTCTCGACTCCCCTTTTCCCCATATCTGCTCCATTGATTGTGATTTTCTTCCAGCTCCCTAACCTCCCCCAACATCCTTCTTTGTCTCCTTTCTTTCCCTCTTTCACCAACGAGTCCCATTTTCCATTTCCGACTCCAACTCCATGCCATCAGCCACCACCTGCCCCCCCTCTCAATGCATTTAGCGTTTCACCCAGTGTGTAAGTCAGTCAGTCAGTCAGTCACTAGTGAGGGGAACAGTAAAGTACCTGCTCAAATGTCATCAGCATCAACTCTGAATCTCAATCATCTCAAACAGGATAAAAAAGCAGGGGCTTGTAGAGGAGGGGGGTATGGGTTTGGAGCTCCAGATAAAGCTGACAGCACACTTCATTGGAGGAGGGGGGGGCGGCGAATTAGATTACATTTTCCCCATGGGTGTCTCGCCTGGAGCACAGCCTGGTCCAGGTGACATTTTGACAGAGTAGGCCTCGGGCTTGTTGTGCTAAGGTTTGCCGTAGCTCTTTGACTACACAGATGGGATCTATAATTGTGGTGAGCTAGCCAGTTAGCTCTCGCTTGAGCCTGTCAGGAAGCACGAAAGACACTTCTGAAGACGAGTGTCTGCTCAAAGAGCCATTGTCTGGTATTATAGCTGGAGGTGACAGGGCTATTAAAATGCACAGAGTCTGAGCACCCGTGTGTGTGTGTGTGTGTGTGTGTCTCGCAGTGATGGGTGGAGAGAGGCGTCTTTGGTATAATCCACTCTGTGACACAAACCTGAGTGCTCTCTCTTCCCCCCTCCCATTACCTTCTACCTCCCTCCACCTCCCGTCTTCCTCTCTCTATCATCTGGCCCTCCCTTATTCTGTCTCTCCAGAATAAATCTTTAATGGAGGTTTTATTGTCCCTGATCAGCATTCAGCACTGTGCATGTTTATGCAGGCTCATCTCACACACACACACACACACACACACACACACACACACACACACACACAGACACACACAGACACACGCCTCACCTGTCCCTCCTTTTGACTTGATTGTCCCAATTTCACATTTGTGCCGTCTACATCTTTACCATCCATTCTTTTCGTCTTTTATCACATTCACAAATCAACTTAACTCCTCCGCAAAGAACCCATATCTATTTCTCTATTTCACCACTTCTTTTTTTAACTGTAATTGCAAGAGTGAAACAGCACTCTCCTCTACGCTTTTTTGCTGAAGCACTGCTGTTGTGTTATTTTCCTCCCCAGTGGGAGGAGGTGTGTATGGGAGCAAAAAGGTGTTGTGCTGTGAATGTAAATCCTGATTGGGGTCCATACTCGGTGGACCAGGAAAAGGATGTTTGTATAAGCGACAACAAAGACAATGACAGGTGAGGCTGGAGCTATGATTGATGTGCATCCAGCTGAGGAGAGTGTGTGCATGTGTGTCTGTGTGTGTGTTAGTGAGTGAATGAGTGAGACAGACAGAGAGAGACACATATTATATGTGTGTAGTAAAGGCTCAAAGGTAAAATCGTGGCAATGCGGCTCCTCTGTTCACAGTGGGAGAGCAGGGGAATTACGGTATCGCTGTCCTGCAGTGCACACACACACACACACACACAAACAGAGAGTCAACTAAAAGTGCAGCGCTTCAGTGTACATCAAAGCATTACAAGGACAAAATGTCCCTCTGTGTATCTACTATTGAAAATGAATAATGTTTTGTGTGTATTTCATACTCCTGTATACAGTTTGTGACGCGGGGACAACATATACAACACGGTGAATGATTTTTCAGCTTTTTAATGTATAAGCTTGTGTGACTGTGTGTGTATGTGATGCACTATAAGGGACAAGTTATGTCCTCTAACAAAAGTCAGTGTATCTATACATTATAATCAGCGGTGTTACCCAGCAGACCCACACAAAGTCACAGTCGCACACAAACAAGCACGCTCACCATGACAGATATAGAGTCCACTTTATATTCTGAAGTTACAGCCACCAGCCTCACCAGAGACCTGCCTTCAGAAAATTAATTCATGTAGCATGTGCTTTTTGTCTGGGTATAAATGTATGTGTGTGTGTGTGTGTGTGTGGCAGTGAGCGAGAGAAACATGAAAACTGAATGTTGCACAGATATGGACAGAGATGCACCGATGGAGGGAGGAGAGGAGCGAGGGATATATAGAGAGAGGGAGGGAGGGAAGGAGCGACCTTGCTGCAGGGAAGACTTCTCTACAAAGGCTCTCTGTAGGGTCTCTGTCCAGCACACGTCAACACCCCAAGGCTACACACAAACACATGGTAATATATACACACACACACGCATGTAGTCACACGCAGACACAAATACAGATTTCAGGATGAAGTGATGCAGAGACAGAAACACAGGGACCCTGAGGGCAATCTCTCTCTCTCTCTCTCTGTCTCCTGTTCTCTCGCTCTCTCTGGATAGAGTTACAGTACTAAAGAGACATTTCATCACTTTAAGCAATTTCACTCATTTCCTCCTGTTTACTTTACTTCGCATCTCGGCATGCTACCTTGGATGTTTTCAACATTTTTTAGATATCCAAAACTGTCACTGAATGGAGAGGAGACGTATAGGATTTGCAAGATTTACAGGCAGAGAAGTGACCAAATAACAAAGAGAGCTTAGTAATTAATGATTGGCTGACAGGTGTCAGTTCAAGCCAATCGACAGAAAAATTGTTTGTATTGTACCTGTTTGCAAACCACAGATGTGTTGCAAGCTTCTCAACAACGCTGTGGTAAAGGTGTGGTTAGATTTAGGCACAAAAATCACTTGGTTATGGTTGGGAAAAGATCATGTACTGGATTAAAACACCCATGTTTGGTGCCACAGGAGTTGAAGGTAAAGCAGAAGCAGGCAGGTGAAAAACACTCAGACTCAGTGGCTCAACCATCACTGGGAAAGGCCACGATGTGTGGATGAGAAACACCCAGGTTTGGTGGCTCAAATGCTGCTGGGAATCGCCGCAATGTGCTGCTAAAGACCCTCAGTATCTATAAAAAAAATAAATAAAACCGGTCCAGTGCAAACGTAACAAAAGGTCGGTGGCGCAGAGATAGAGTGTGTCATCCACGAATCAGAAGTAGGGCTGCAACTAACGAATATTTTCATTGACGACTAATCTGTCGATTATTTCTTCGATTAGTTGACTAATCATTTTATCAAAAAATGTGTTAAAATGTTGAAAAATGTCGGTCTGTCTCTCCCAAACCCCAAAATGATGTCATCTAATGTCTTGTTTCGTACTCACGCCAAAGGGTTTTAGTTCACCATCATGGGAGAGTGTGTAAAGCTGCCAATATTTGAACAGAAGAAGCTGCAATAAGAGTATTTTGGGGTATTTTATAGAACTTTTCTATGAAAAATGACTCAAACCGATTAGTCGACAACTGAAATAGTCACCGCTTATTTTAATAGTTGATTAGTCATCGATTTGTTGACTAATCGTTGCAGCCCTAATCGGAAGATCAGTTCAGAAGAGCGGTTCGATCCCCGGCTCCTCCAGTCTGCATGTCGAAGTACCCTTGAGCAAGATACTGAATCCCAAATTGCTCCCAATGACGCTGCCATCGGTGTGTGAGTGTGTTAAAAACTGAGTAGCAGGTGGCACCTTGTACGGTAGCCTCAGCCTAGAAAGGGGTGCTGTAGCATTATTCCGACCTCTCATTAGTCTGACGTCCCGTTGTTCCGATATGTGATTATTACTGTATTTGTGTACCATAGAGGATCAGCAACGCAACAAAAGTAGGCTACTGGTCGAGATACAAGTGTCATAGAGAGAAGAGAATGAAACACCATAACCTCCTGTTATTTACTCTGGGGTCCGGGTTGTGTGGGGAGCTCTCCACGGTGCTGAATGGCTCCCGGCGGGCGTATTTCTACCTTGATGGTGCACCGCGACCGGCTCTGGGTCAGCTGGGAAAGGTTTGAGGCGGAGCAGGCTCACGACTTACGTATTTGTCACTTTCTTTTTCATTTTAACCCACACCATGATCTTTTCCTGACCTTAACCAAGTGGTTTTTGTGCCTAAACCTAACCAGACCTTAACCACAGGGCATCATGATGATTTCGGAACAACAGGACTTCGGAACAATGAGTTTAATATAGTCGGAACAATGGGCTGTTGGAAAAATGGGCAGACCCCTAGAAAGGCGCTACACAAGTGCAGGTCCATGCAGGTCCAAAAAACAACTGGTGTTGTGTCTGAACACTGGTCTGCAGTTTGGCGGGCGTCTCGCCTACATGACACGCCATCCACCATCCCCTGATGACAAAAGTCAGCTGACTTATTTGATACATATGAAACTTGTTCATGTAACATATTCATGGTTTACACAAACACATAATGCCAACATTCTCCTCTGGTCAGGACTGGACTGTTCAGTTAAATCTGAATCACCTTATACACAGTTTGTGTTGACATTTTAACCCCATTACTAAATCAGTGTGCAATATTACACTGCCGGTAGCCATAGCAACAGTACTTCTGCTTTCCGCTACATTACCAGTTAACTCTCAGTGGTGAATGGGACTAACCATGGGTCAAAGACACCACCTTTACAAATGGATGATGAGTTGGATCTAGCTTCTCCTTTTTAATGTCGTGACTCAGAATAAGATAGATTCAGCACTGATATGTCCTGTGGTGGAAAATAAAGGGTATGGCAGAGGGAGAGCAACAATAGTTTGCATCATCGTGTTAACATATGGGGCTATAATGGCTGGAGCACAAAAAAAATAACCTTTGACGTCTGTCAAAGTTTTTTAAATAAAGAAACTATTGTTGAAACTATTATTACATCCATGCACTCCAGATCTCATCCCCTAAGATTTTGCCTTGTCTGTTGAGACACCAGTCAGATAACACAGAGTGTAGGTCTGCAATTACCATTATCTTTTACATTTGATTATCCTGCATTTTATTGATAAATTGATCATTTGGCAAAATACCCATATGGTGAAAATATTCCCAGAGCCCAAAATGAAAACTTCAAAATGTCCTTTCTGCCCAAACAAAAGCTCTAATTTCAAAGGTATTCAGTTTATACTTTAACAAGACCATGAGAAGCAGGAATTGTCACATTGGAGAGTCTGGAGCCAACAAACACTACATAGTCTTATTCCTCAAAAAAAAATGTCTTAAGCTGTTTAATTCATTGTCAAATTGTTGTCCATCAATTCATCAGCTAATTGTTCCAGCTCAGGTGCACTGACCCCCCTTACAGTATCACCTTTTGGTGTTCTAGCTTTGACCTCATTGATTATACTCATATATAACGAGACCTCTTTACAAAGCACATAATAATCTGTCTGAAATTGACATTGTGTCGACAACACTGCCTCAAAGTCCAATTAAAAACTGATTAACCACTGAACCAAATTACTCCTCTAAAGCACCAGCACTCCTACACAGGATCAAAACCACACATACATGTACAAGAAGCCCCGTGTGCACATGTGAAAACACTCACTTGCATACATGCATGCGCAGATGTGCACACCTTGGCACATATACACCCCCAGTACAATACCCATTCTAACCCTAACTGGGTCAATCCACCATCTATCTGCTGGGGGAGGGGAGGAGACATGGGTTTTGCTGAAATGGAGGAAGCAAACACCAGAAAAAGCAGCCTCACTGGGAACAGAGCTACCACTTGTGAATCTAGGACAGCTACACGAAGGAAGGGAGGATGGAAGGAGAGAGGGAAGGAGACAAAATGAGAATAGGTAACAGTGTGCCACAAAACACTTAAAGGATACAAGCACAAGGAGAGCAAATGATGAGAGGGTAGAGGGCAGGTAGAGAGAAGGATGAGAGAAGAGAGGGAAGAAAGAGGCTGTGGAGAGGACAGTGGTTTCATTAGTGAGATTGATTAGATGAATGGAGAAGCTAACAGCCTCTCTGCTCTTTAGCTAAATGCCATCTCTGGGCCTATCAGCACCAGCTCCAACAACAACACATAAATTAGAGAAAGAGAGGGACCGAGAGAGGGATGGGAAAAGAGAGAGGAACAAACGCAAAGAAAGCATAATCGTCATGGCAGAAACAGCAGCGCAGCCTGCCAGGGGAGGCCTGAGATCACAAACAACAGCAAATGGCTGATCACCTCATTTGGTCGCAGGAATGTAAGCAACAGTATGGTGATGTGTTTTGTTGTGTGTATGTGTGTCCAGGTCTGTGTGAAAAAGGGCCCTTGAGAGACTCGAACCTGCCCCTGATTTTATATTACTAATCTGTGTACTATCAAAGCGCTAACATACACACAAACACACTCAGGGACACACACACAGTCACTAATGACATTCACCCATCCTGAGGGCTTCCTTCTAAAATGTTGCCTTTTACATGGAAACTTAACAAGTGTGAAATTAGAAAGGTTACCAAATAATTCACACACACACGCACACACACACAATAACAAAGCGTGTGGCAGAGAGTGGAGCTCAGATGGGGGGGAGAAGTCCTAATTGAAAAAGCCTCTTCCTTCCAGGAGTTTGCTGCTGAGAAGAGACAGCACAATAAGGTAATTAAAAAAGGGCTGTGTGATACGCCAGAGTTTATCTCAGGATTGTCACACACTGACTGATATGAATTTACATAAACAAATCATATTTTCTGGCCTATTAACTGTATGTGAAAGTGTATTTGTGCACTATGAGAAGAGGAACAAAATACTGTCTTAAACAGCCCATCCACCACTTTCTAACGACAATAATGTGACTTATTGATTTCAAAAACTGTCTTTCAGTTTGCTGTGTCATCAAACACTTTCCCTGATGAGGTGCCTTTAAGCTAGGCAGAAGAAATTTGTCAACCAAGATCAAAACAAAGTTGAAGTCCTAACTAGTGCTGTCATGATGCCATTAAAGAAACTTTGTTTTTGTTTTTGTTTTCCTTTTAAACGCTTGTGTGTCCCTTTGTATCCTTCTGTGTCCCCTCTCTAAATTCGGAGGTTTCTGTGGGTCCATGAATGCAGCGCAAGTTATTTTTTACCCCAGCAGCAGTGCATGACTCACAGGGTGGATAATTTAGCTGTTGAGCCGTTCAAAGCTGATCAGATCAGAGAGGAGCAGCTGCTGCAAGTCAATGCAAACTTTCAGACCGGCAGAATAAACGGTTAAGTTTCAGTTTCAATGCGCCTGATGTTCTGCTGCTACATCTCTGCCCTCAGTACGCTTTGACAGTGTGGTACTATTGATGACTGAATGTACACATATATATCCAACAGCGCTCCTAATGAACAGTCCAGCTCCAAAAATAGAAAATCTATTTGTGGCGGCAGATGGTATAATCATTGCAGGCCGCCACAAATAAATAAATGTGTGTGAAACCGTGCAATTTACAGCCACCATTTGAAAGCTGATGTTGACGCTTGTTAAACATTAGCTTGGTAGCTCGCTGCTGCTGCTGCTACTCTAGTCCATTTCACCCACACTCGTTCACACTGCGCGGACATGGAACACAACAACGCGAAATTCCGCACCACGCCTGTGTGTATTGTTTAAACGCGGAAAAGCACTGCACGAATTTTCTGCAAATCCGTCCTGCATTTCCGCATCGCGGCAGTGAGAATGAACCTTAAAGGTTTCCAAAAACAATTTTTATTTTCAGGTAACCATAACTAAATGAAAATGTAGTTATGAATATTAAATACAATTTCTGCTAATAAATGTTATGTACTGGACCTTTAATAAAGTGTCTGGTCAAAGTCTAGGAATGGTTTGGAAATGTTCTGATGATGGCAGAATGAAATAGTTGTTTGTTTCAAAAGCTTGGGGGAAAAACATCAGGGTGTTTTGTTTGTTTATTATTATTTGTAATTTATTTTTATATGTTTTTTGGTGCCTTTTTCTAAATAAACTCATTTTCAAAAATAACGGTGTCTTATAAGGTTGTTTGAGCTGAGCATAATATTTATGCCTGACACAATAATAAAAAAAATAAATCAATAAGTCAAATCAATCCAGCTGCTGTGCCACTGGCTTCTGTAACTCACTGCAACCTCTCAGGGTTTCTTTCATCAGTCTTTCTGATGCTGTTCCTTGGGTTTGCAATCTATGTTCTAAAATCAATGTGTAACCAAAACAACACTTCACATTAGTTTTTGAACCCTTTCAAAGTTTAATTAAATTAAAAACAATTAATTTGTTAGATTTTGAAAACTACAGCTCAGTTAAATGTTTCCTGTGCAGCAGTGCACAAATTAAGTGTAACCATTTCCACCTGATCCATGATATCCCCATCTCTACAAACCTGGCTGCCCTGTTCGACCCTCTGTGTCATTCTCATAGCTCGCCACTTGACTGGTCTCAGTCTGTCAAGCTGGTGATTGGCCTGTTTTATTCTTTACAGCATTATATTCTTTCAGTATAGTGTGTAGAACCAAGTGTAAAGCTATGAATGTAACCCATCTTGGGCTGGTATAAAAAAAGGTGTTTGTTAAAGACATCTAAAAAAAAAAATAAATATATATTAAATAAATAGTGAAGTTAATTTGAGATTTTTAAATAGCAAGGCTCTGTTGTAGATCTAAATTTTTACTAATTTTGTGGAAACCTGTTCCAGTTTCACTTGCACTCTCTGCAAGGGTATGACATCATCATCATTATCATTTTTATTTTTCAAGAATATGGTTAATTGCAGAGGGACATAGCTGTGTGCGAGACAGGGGATACACAGTAACAGCTGCTCAGAGGCACACACAGTCACCAGTAGACTGACTCTCCCCAGCTATCTTCACCTTTCCTCTCCCCCCTCTCGTCATTTTCACTCAGGATGGAGCACAGTTTGCTCTATTAAATCTGTAATGATATGCAAATGAGATGTAAATCCCTCCCAGAGGAGTGGACTGCTGGAGGGAGGCTATCTGATGTCAGCGTTCAAGAGAGAACCACTGCCTCAGGAAGAAACAGAGAAGAGGAAGTGTGTGTGTATGTGTGTGTAGAAGAGTGTGTGCCTATGTGTAAAAGAGAGAGGAAAAAGGCAGAGCTGTTGAAAAAGGGCTAGGGCATTGATTGCAGCTGTAGAAAAATGTTTTTGATTTATCTTGGACACAGGAGCAGAATGGGACCTTCAGTATCACCGCATGGCAGAAAAACTCAGTCGAAGAAAAATAATACCCTCAATCTGTCCTCTGTACGGCTCCAGATAGGAGGCAGAGAGAGAGAGTGAGAGAAAGGGGGAGGCAAAGATAGAAAAGAGCCGCAGAAATCTAAGGAAAAGATGGAGATTGGGAGGAGGTGGGAGGGGGTGGGGGTCAAGGAGAGGCTGATGCAGCCATGCCTGTTGACAAGAGAAAAATACACCTCTCACTGAGAAATAAAGCTTCTCCTCCTTCACTACTGCATTCCCTCTGACAGAGCAACTCATCTGGCCTCGCCTCACTCACACCGCAGAGAGGGAGGGGGGAGGGAGAGAGGGAAGGGTGGGAGAGAAAGAGAGAGTGAAAAGGGGAATAAAAAAAGAGGGAAACCGCATCACTGTGCTTTTCTGACATGAGCAGTGAAACTATGTCTGTAGTTTAGTGCTCTCCACTGTTCCACTCTCACTGTGTCTCTCACACACACCAGTCCAGCTGCCAGAATAAAACTGCACTGTACGTTTCTGCAAACTACGGACATGTTGTATTTGTATGCTTCATGCGTATGACGTAGTTCTGATTCCATGTACATCAGCTGAGTGTCTCAACCGGAAGAGGAGGAAATGGTGGATGATGTGACACCCGGGTGAGACGACTGTCAAGCAGCAGACGACCAACAAAGGCGGCTGTTCATTGGGTGTTTTTCAGCCAGAGTTCGGGACATTCCCTGCCATGTTTTTAGCAACCAAACCAGGTATTTCAATTCAAAACATAATGCTTTCATAACCTGTAAAGTTTCAACAAACCCGCTACATATGCAGGTTT
Source organism: Epinephelus fuscoguttatus (assembly GCF_011397635.1). NCBI lineage: Eukaryota > Metazoa > Chordata > Actinopteri > Perciformes > Serranidae > Epinephelus > Epinephelus fuscoguttatus. Next base: position 42,211,874 of record NC_064761.1, read on the forward strand.
GACGATGAGGATTACCCAATTGCCCAGGGCAAAAAAAATGTCACATCAGGCTAGTAAATTTTGGTACTCACTTGCACCTGCCCAGCTCACAACTAGACATTTCCTGCCACGTTTTTAGCGACCAAACTGGGTATTTGAAGACAAAACATAATGTTTTTATAACCTCTAAAGTTTCAACAAATCCACTACAGATGCAAGGTTCAACAAGAAGGATTAGCCGATTGCCCAGGTTAAGTAAAATATCATGTCAGGCTGCTCACTTGCACTTGCCCAACTCATAACTGGGCGAGTGGTAAAAACAAATCAAACACATTATTATTTCTGGCGCTGATGATGGAAGTAGCTAAGGAGTTTGCTGTCTCGCTTTCTTATCATCTCTGTTCTGAGTTGTATGTGAACACTGTTGATAGGCACTTGGAAGAAATAGTGACAGGTAAAGACAAAGTGAACGGACTGAAGCAGACTCGAGCATTTCAATTATCCTGGAAGCACAAGTTTAGTTGATGTAGGTCAAACTCCAATGTATTGCACAGTTTGCCACAGGTTTGAGAGCGAGGCAGATAAACGTTCTCATGACAATCAGCTTTAGTCTTTGTTGTAATTTGATAACCTCTAATAAATAAAACCATTTATAGAAGGCAAGTAAAAGTTGACTTTGGGCAAGATTTCTAAATCACTTTCCCCGTCAGGGTTTACGGGCAAGTGGTTTCCAGAAACATACATTCTAGTGACTGAGTTGTACACATACAAATACACATGCTTCTTATCCCAATGTGTACGATGCTCCAACACATATGGACCTACTGTATCTGTGCTTGTCAGAGTTACAAACCCTGAGCCAGGCTCCTGGCTTCAGCCCTGTGTGTGTGTGTGTGTGTGTGTGTGTGTGTGTGTGCTCCCCCTCACCCACCTCTCTGTCCGACTGTCCACCATTTTTTTCCTTCGTCCCACTTTAAGCTCAGCTGTGGCTAAGAGATAAATACATAAAGTTGGAGCTGAACCCAGAACGCAGTGCCCATTTCTCTAACCCTTGCTCACTTTCTACAAACAAACACCCGAGGGACCATGTGATGATGATAAACCTGGGCTATTTTTAGCTGCAAACATAAAGACGGAGTGTCCAAGCTTCTGAATTCCACCAGGACTGTAACATTGTAGGCTGGAGGCTTCGCTGACCCACTATGTATGTGTTACTTTTATTTTTGTGTCTTAGAAATGGCAGCTATCCATTAGCACCTACCCAGCCTCCTTTTGACAGCAAAAATAACACTGCACCAGTCAACCAATCAAATCAGAGGTGTGACATCCTGGAAAGCTTTGGGAGCTCATAGGAGGAGACTTTCATCTTTTATTTACCATTTGTTCCCTATACGCTGCATACCTTCCTACTGGTCAGTAACATCCCGATTCATTATGCACCACTATACTCTGCATTGTAAGTGTTGTATGTCAAATGTTCTGCTACACACAGACAAATGTTGATGTGCTCTGTATGTACAGTCAGCCCTCTGCTGCTCGCTGGAGCATGGCTGAGGTTAAATGACTTTCTCAAGGGTACATCATTGGGTTTTAAGGGTGAGGACTACTGATAACTAGTATGCTAACCTCTCCACTATTCACACAAAATAATACATCCTATATGTGCCTCGTTTCATGATAAACTCACAGGCACTATCAGGTATAGCTGAATCCAAACAACACATGTATACATTATAGATAAACACACATATTTGTAATAAGACACACCAAACAATGTGATACACAGCGTTAAACAAACAAGCTGCCTTTCTGCGCTTGATAACCGCATAACCAGAATACATGCTGTACTTTTAACATACCATTAGTTACAAAACAACTCACAACAGAGTAATATTTGTTCCTCATGGTACAGTTCTCAAAGGGACAGTTCACCCCAATATCAAAAATACATATTTCAGCTTTTACCTGTAGTGCTATACAACACTCTATACTGTCTTGATGTGAGTGGGTGTTGGAGATATTTGCCATAGAGTCTGTCTTCTTTTGAATCTAATAGATGTAGATGGCACTCAGCTTGTTGTGCTCAAAGTGCCAAATATACATTTGAAGAACTCAACAGCAATGTCTATTCCCAGAAATCATGACCTTGTTCCTCAAGATAATTCACACGCCGGAATTCCACTGGATGCAAGTCCGTTGTGGAACGTCAGCGCTGGTTATCCGCTGCGTGCTCCGCCGTCCATCAACACGCACCAGCTGCGTTCGCTGTGCGGAGCGGCGCAGCTCCGCCAGACAGCGGGAGTCACAAGGACCCACGAGATCTCGCGAATTCACGCATAATCGCGCGATAACAAGATGTAGTTTCTATAAACAGAACCACAAAACCAGAGGAGTAGTAGGAAGACATCTCAGTGCACCTCCATGATTAACATCTCCTCGTCCATGGTGTCAACGGGGTGAAATGACGTCTGAAAACCTCTGACCTGTTGACTTCAGGCCTGCCTCTTCCCATTATCACGTTTTCAAGGTGTAGTTCAGGGAAATATGATCCGCTGTGAACACTGTGTATTTTATTTTGAAAATTAATCGGATGTTTTATTTTGTTTCTGTGCACAACTTCCTGCCCCGCACGATCTGCTCTGTGCTGAATTGTTGCGTTGTGCTCCAGTGTCCAGCAAAAATAGAAGTCGCGGAGGGCTCTGGAGTGCCGCAGCTGTGACGGAGCCGGAATGCTCACAGCCGCAGCCGGTGGAAACACACACATTGACTAGAATTGAAATGTATCGGCTCCGCTGCCATTCTGGAGCGCAGACGCAACTCACACGCATCTGGTGGAATTTGGGAGACAGACCTTGTTGTGAGCAGTTAAATGTAGGAACTATTTTCTTTCTACTGAACTGCACCACTGCTGCATGAATAACGCGTATCTGCGTTCTGTCTCATCAAGGCTCAACTGTCACATGAGACATTATTTTATTTATATAAAATGTATGCTCATCAAATCATGGCATGACTGGTTTGACATGTCTCCAGTGTTGTTAATATAGTTTCAGCATCACAGCAGAGAGCTGACCAAGAGTGAGTGAAAGAAAGGACTATGGAGATGCATCATTATATTCACAACATATCAGTTTGGTTTTTCCTCCTCTGTCTTCACATCTAGTGGATGTAGTTGTGTATTCAAAGCACATAACTGCTGTGCTATGTTGCATTGCATTGCAATGGACAACTCACACAGCCAGAACGCTGCTGTCAGGCTGCATAAACACACAGGTGCACACTGTTGATGTGCAGGCTATTACTGTGTGGATTCAAACTGTCGCTGAAACTCTGAAACTCTGAAACTCTGGTACTATAGTGGGTTTATATTTTAGCTCATTCTCATTTCTAGGAAGTCAAATATCAGCCCTTTCTCGTGCCCCTGACATGTGATATTGACGCCAAAGGCACCCTCTAGCGTCTTTATGACACGCACTGGGCTGTCAGCTGACTCCAATGTAAACCCATCTGTGGCAAGGCTTAACGCTGAGAGCAACTGACGTAGTATAAAGTGTGAGAATGTCTGAATATGGTGGGAGGATGGGGAGGTGGATTGGTCAAACAAAACCGGACTTTTACCCAAGAGACTGCAGTTCGTGTCCCCTGTGAAACCAAAAGTCACTACCACACTGATGTCATTCACCTGATGTGTTTACATCATGTTACATCGCATGGCAAATGTACTTATTTAAACCCAAAACATGATCTTTTTTCTAAACCTGACCAAGTAATTTTGTTGCCTAAACCAAACTGTGACAACATTAACTATGTGTTACAATGTGTTTCAGCTGTGCATCACATAGACAGGCGAAGGCCCTGATCACAGAAAGTGTATTAGCAGATGGAGGCATGTTTTTGTAATCGTTTTTAATGAGATTGAAGGTTTTTGCTCGCAGTAATTGCGTTGCGACGTGCCTCGCATTTCTGCGATCTAAGCACCTGGCATTTTTGCCAGAGCACTCTGAACTCCTCTAGTTCAAAAAAATTGAACTCAACGCATAAAAACACCCCCCATCATCTCTTTTTTACTCATCTTTTTTCCCATTGTCCAATCAGATGAGTTGAGAGACAGCGGGTCTTCTGTGGTAGCTGCGACAACAAGTTTACAGTTGGTAAACAATGGAGGAGAAACTGGTGGTAGTGGCTGCTGGACACCCAGAGCTATATGGCTTGACGATTGACAGCAGGTTGTCAAACTGACCCTGAGTCATCCTAAATTATGCCTGAAAACAGTCATCATGGAGGTGAAGCTCCTGGACCAACTGGTGGTACTGCCCGTGAACCAGCCTCTTTTTTTGGGTCTCATGTACCCACAAAGATCTCCGTTTATCTGTGCCCAATAAAAAATTTGCTGACAGCCTCTCACCCTCAACCAGAGCTACAGCAAGTACCCTCTGCCTGTCCATCTTAGGAACTAGATACTAATTACTGTCAAATAACTAAAATAAATAAATAAACAGTAGATTGGTTAGACGGGAAGGTTAGAATGAGAAGGTGAGTCTGTGGTTGCCTGGCAACAATAAAGAGGTGCAGCAAGCATTTTTTGTGGCATTCGATTTTTTTTTTATTCGAAAAAAGGCGTTTCACAACCTGCAAATCGCTTTCTGTGTGATCGGGGACGAAATGGTGCCCAATGCATCGCTATCAGACACCGAGGGGTGTGACAAGTATTGGTATTTGATGAGCAGGGAAAGAGAACGGGTTGTGTAATAAGTATATTACTGTACTGGCAAGGAGGTGACACCATAATGTTTTTGTGATTCTACAATTCTTAAAACCAAGCTTATTTTCACTATAACAGTCTCACTGAGTTGAACAACTAAAAGCACTGTGAGAACACACTCCTAATGCAATAACTCTGTCGCACACAACACCCTAATATCACACCTTTTAATGTCACATCTAACATTGCCCTGTGTCTCTCTTTCTCCCTTTTATTTCCCCTCCTCATGAAAAACCATTAAAATGCTTTAGGAGGGTGGACCGCAGGCTCTTCCTCTTTTCCAGGCTGATAAAGAAGCTGCTCTACTGTGAGATGGTCCCCGGGTCCCAGCCATGGTCGAGTGAGCTGCACTCAGACACCTGCTGCTCATTAACCACAACAGAGAAAGGTGACCACTTCAATCAGGATATTAAGACAGGAAATGAAATGGACAGAGGGGGTACATCTGGGGGAGGAGGAGGAGGAGGAGGACAGGAGAGGAGATGGAGCTCTACAGAGTGTCCCAAGGTTAAGAATGAGGAGAGGAGAGAGGAGAGGATTGAGGGTTATTCTTTGGCATTGTGCCCAGATGCAGTGTTGTGTCCCTCACCTTCGCTCAGCTGAAAATTCCCCAGCACTCAGAGGTGTGTGTGTGTGTGTGTGTGTGTGTGTGTGTGTGTGTGTGTGTGTCTCTGCCCTGTCCACCTGACATCTCTTAACAGTAATAATGTATTCCCTCCTATTAATATGTTATGGATCAGAGAGTATATTATCGATCCACCAGCTCAGCCATATTGTTACCCCTCGTCCACTCCTTTTACTGCGTTCTCTCTCCACCTGCTGCCTCCCTCTCTTTCCACTGCTGCGCCACTGAGGACTCCAACACCTTTCACTTCACAAGCTCCTCTCGCTCTCTGCATTAACCCCTTACCTAAGTGCACAAAGTGAGTGAGTAAAAGAATATGCAATTATTCAGCAACAATACTGATAATCAATTATTTGTTGGGTTCATGTATCAAGCAAAAAATCTTTGAACAAGATTTACTGGTTCCAGCTTCTCAAATAAGAGGACGTATTGCTTTTCCCTGTTTTTTTTTTTATCATTTTAAATTGAATACATTTGGATTTTTCTTTTCTTTTTTACCACTGTTTCAACAAAACAAGCAAAGTGGGGATGACACATTGAGTTCTGGACCTTATTTCATAAACTGGTTAAGTGAAAAACTGTAGGTTGCTTAACATTAATTGACTAACTATAATAACAATAAAAGGTTTAAGCCAAATCAAAGAAAGTGCGTGATTTTTTACTGGTCAACCATTTTTATGTGGCATGAACAATATCAAAAGCTATTCTTATTAAACTGTCCAGTACTTTCTACAGAGAACAATATGGCGGCAGGTAGGGATGCATGATAATATCAGCACACCATTGGTATCGGCCAGTATTGGCTTTAAAATGACTTATCAGAATCAGCCGTACTGGTATATTGGATAACTAGCCTGGAAATCCAGACCCAAACCTAGAAAGATTTAGGGTCTGGCTATGAGTAATGCAAACGGCCCAACTCGAGGGGCGGCACTTAGCATGCATTTGAAAATATCACTGCACACAACTGGATAACACTACGACCAATCAGAACAATACTTAGCGCTTAGCTACCAGCAGAGCTAACTGGTAGATTAGACTCTTGCTGTATCCGGTCTGCAAAACAACAAAAACATCGTCCTTGCATCTTGCAATGTTTACTGACTGATTCTGGACTTCGTCGTTGCAGCGCTGTCGTCATCTGTTTAGCTCGCCTCTGGCCCACCTATATCAGATACACCAATGTGATTGGTGCAGCTCGGCTCCAACGGCATGGGTAATGAGCATCATTACTGATTGCCAGAGTGACACGCAAGAACTCTGGATTTCCAGGGTATTGGATAACGGCAAAGAAATCCAATATCGTGCATCTCTAGTGACTGGCTGGTAACCAACGATATGGAGGTACATTAAAAAGTATGCCAAAATAAGTGTCTTAAAATTATTTGAAGTGAGAAATAGTCAACGCAGCAACAGATTGGTCTGTATTTTATCTGCACTGTCTAGTTTTAGGTGGTACAGTTGTGCAGTGTTGCATTGTCGCCTCACAGCAAGAGGGTTCCCGGTTCGAACCCCAGGATGGGGGGGTTCCTTCCACAGTCCAAAAACATGCAGGTTAGGTTAATTGGTGACTCTAAATTGGACGTAGGTGTGAATGGTTGTCTGTCTCTATGTGTCAGCCCTGCGATAGATAGTCTGGCGACCTGTCCAGGGTGTACCCTGCCTCTCACCCATTGTCAGTTGGAATATGCTCCCCCCGCGACCCCCAACAGGATAAGCGGTTACAGAAATGAATGAATGTCTAGTTTTACCGTTTGATATTGAGCCTCTGTTTTAACAGGGTAGGAAACAGTATGTCTTCTTCACTAGTTCTGCTATCTCCAGCCAAAGCATTAAATTATATTCCTGAATACATCTTAGGTGAGAAACAGGCAATACAGTAACAGATTCTTGGTTTTTATCTGATCAGAACTCTTTGGTTTATACCGTTTGATTTGAGTTTAAGAGAGAGAGAGCACCAGATCTCTTTCTCAATGCACCTCTACGTCCATGGTGGTGGGCACACAAAAATCCAGAGGTACAATGTGTGGTACAGCAGCCCTAGAGCCAACGAAAATCAGCTGGATGACATGTAACGTGTCATTCAGTAAATTTGAGCTGAAAGATGAGTATGAGATCTGTGAACTGGTAAGGTAGAGGCAAGTTTACCACGGTTCATTTACACATACTACCCACATCGTTAAGCAGAGCTGGTTGAAAATCTGCTTAGTATTCCTTTAAATATCATGAAGGCGCTAATACAATTTTGCTTCATCTAAATTATTTCCATCAAACATGGAAGAATAAATAGTTTGCTCATTCATGGATCTGAGGTCACCGCTGTTTACTGTCCCCACTGACAGAACTAATCTAAGAGGAAAACATCTGCTGCTCAAATGAAAAGGTGTTCCTGAAGTGTGTAGATATTGCCTCTCCTAAAAGAAGATATGTCTTCATCAACACAACCAACGCTGCCATACTGCATCACCATAATTGATGTTTGAGTTTCTGCTGCATTGCATTTAACTTACAACAGCCCCTTGGATCCGTCTGGAAAAAAAAAAAACAGTGACTGTGCACTTTGTTGCTGCACCCACATTATTTCTTAACTTCTCTCTAGGAGGGAGGCCAAACTTTTCTGTTGCACAGACAGACCTGTTAAGATTGTGTTTTACCTCAGCAGTACCTCAGACTTTTCTCTGTTGGTGCTGAAGTCCTGACTTCAAAGCTCTAACACTTTAAGCACTCCTAACAAGCACACAGGTATACACAATTATTACAAAACAATACATTTAAAAAAATCTATGTCTACATTCAAAAAGGACACTAGTGGATTACACAAATGAAAGATGTGAGTATAAGTATCAGCACCTTCTCTTAATATGGCAGCTGGTGATGTGTCCACACATACAGCCGTACTTTCAGCCTTTTACTCGCACATATCTGATATCTGACAACTTCTCACTACTTACTGTACCTATGGACATTTACAGAAACTGCAAAACTCAAGCAGTTTGTACTCATAACCAAGCTGCGAGACAGCATCACACACACACACACACATACATACACAAACAACACTTCACACATACCAGAGCTCATGACATTCATAAGAGGAAATGAAAAAGAGCGTGGCCCTGTCCCGGGCACTGGCGTGTGAGACAGTGATTGTGTTGAGTAAATGTGATTACCTGAGAGTCACTCTCTGGAGGCAAACGCCACCGAGTTATTACACTCTTATTATTCCCAAACTAATATCATAGCCTGCCAATCACTTACGACGCATTCCTTAACCACACGCTGACAAGTGTGGAGGTGCCACACAAACTGGATGAGCGAGAGACAGGCAAACACACACAGACAGTACAAGCACAATAAGATGAAAACACACCCACACAGATTTCCACTCACATTTACACGCTGTGGGAACACATGCAGAGTGAATCCAGACATGCGCACACACCCTCATCTGACTAGGCTGCCAGCCAGCAGACATTTACACACACATACACACAAATTTCCTCGGAGGGCCCCAGGGCGAGGGGAATCGTCCTCTTCATCTGAAGTGGAGAGGAAGCCCATTGGCCAAATTAGATTCCAACGTTTCCTGACGGAGTTAAGCATCAATCTGCAGCGCTGCGCCGTGATTCGCCATGACCTTGGCCTATCACAGCGCAGCGTCTGGGAGTGCTCAGAGAGGCTCTTAATCAGACCTGGAGGACATGGGGCCTATGATGACATTACTCAGCCCTTTATCTCTCCACACACGTCCCTCTGTTTCTCTGTGCGTCTGTCTTCCAATCTGCCCTCTCCTCATCCCCTCTCAGCTCCGAGCTGAGGAGGTGGCTCCACAGCTCAAATGGATGCTTACTTACCCTGACCTCTGAATGTAATCTATGTCCATTGATGCAATTCTGGGCCAACAGTTTGCCCTCCCAGTGCTGACCAAACACAAAAACACACTGCCCTTTTGTATCAAATGTGACCCATTTCCACTCATTCTACTCAACAGGTACATCAACAGGTCCATTTCTGCATCACTGATTGCATTCAAACATACACTGTGATACACACACACACACACACATACATGACCATCCCCTAAACAATACACACACACTCATCCCCATTCCAGATCTATTGCAATCCCATTGTGAATGATGAGATTGTGCTGAGATGGAGATAAATGAGCTTTCATTACAGCCATGATAGCACCAAGCGGCACCAGAGAGAGGGATGAGAGGAAGGGACGCTCTCCTCCTTTCATTCCTTCCGTCTCTCATTTGCCATGTCCAAGGGTTCTTAAATGTATAAAGGACACAAAAGGACAAGGTACATACTGTGGAAATACAATAAATATGTGCATTTATATAGCTTGCACTTATACATACACACACAGGCACTACGTAAAAGAAATATGTGCATTTATATTGCTCATTCACACACACCTATACAGTGCTTCAAACTGAACTCCATCCATAGAGGATATATAGAAAACACCTACATAGATAATGGAATTCTCTGTCAGGATCTATCAAGGGAAAGCTTTTACCTCCACATGGATAACACACTTATCCTTAGCTGGAAACACACACACACACACACACACACACACACACACACATTTATGCACGCGTAACTTTCTCAAACCCATACACATGCCGCATGCCAAATGAATACAATAAAGGCATACCGTTTTAGGTACATTCGGCCCATTTGATGATTGAAAGAGATTTGTAAAATCAAAGATATAAAAAGCCTGTCTCGTTTTTGGCAGACAGTGTAAGGAGAATGTAATTGGATTTTTCCCCTCTTGGTTTAACAGATGATGTTCTGGAGGGGTAGGAAGTTATGAGTGCTGCACAGCACCTGTATACACATTCAGACTCACTTGTACACAGAAAATGCAGTACAGCAAACAGTGTGATATTACAGCTGCCAGTATGATACAGTAGCCCTTTGTTATTTTCAAACAAAGTAATATTACCCCTCATATCCACTCTATATCAGTGCCAATATTCACAGTCAATATTCTGCACTGTAGCAATACAGAAGCAAGACCAGAATTTTAACAACCTCACGACTACCAATAGCCTGCAAGTGTGTGTGTATATGTGTGTGTGCTCCTGCTGCTGAGTCACGCAGGGTCCAGAATGAATTAGCCTGAGTCGAGCTTAATTCTCAGTAGGTCAATGTCTAGTTGTTACCTCAGAAAGACATGATGTGATGTGATGGGAAAAAGGAAACCAAAAGACAGAGACAGAAGGATACAGGGAGACAGACCATCCTCAAGGCATGCACATCAAAGCCTGATTTCGCTCACATACACACGGTATATTTTCCCTCTATGCCTCACTCTCCAGCCCTGGCTGTCGTACAAACAAATGCGCATAAACATGTGGACACAAAAACATTCACTGAGGCCCCTCGATTGGCTCAGAGCCGATGTAGTGACTTGCAGGTTTTGTCTTAGACGTTTTAATTGCTTTTCCCATTTTCCTGTCCATTCATCCTCCCACACCCCCCTGCTCTCTACCTAGCTGTCGATGGTGCACACATTCCTGCATTTTGGATCACAGTCTGATCAGTGTATGTCTAACAGGACTCTAAGAATGAGCAAAACTGTGATTGGCCTTGAGATGTGATGTCCCAGAGTCCATTGGACGGTGCTCATCCTGCCCATGTTTCCTTGGGTGTAAATATGTGTATAAAAATGTCACAAATATGACACAAGTGACAGCACGGAGCTTTAGCACCAAGCAGCACCACCTCTAGATGGTGAGATTCACTGCCTCAAGGCCACTTCAGCACAGCATGTGATATCTGTCATGTAGGACTGAATCCAGGCCTCCTGGCTGAGGGACAGGAACCTCACACGCTACAACCTCCTGCTGATTTGATTCAGAAACTCTCAGCACAAATGCTAGTAGTGCTTCAGGTCTTGTCGTATACACAGATGTAGATGTACGGTACATCACACAACTACATCCTGTAACTTGCACCTTACACGAGGGCCAGCTCCCTCCAACAGAGACATTCCCTTTATAGTAAAGACTCCAGCCCATCAGTGCCAATAAAGAAGCATAATGCACTAATACTAAGATATAATCCCACAGAAGGACAAATTAACATTTAAAAAGACACACAAATGTTCCCAGAGAGCTGTGAGTGCACACTAGCCTGCAGCCTTGAGGCAGCGCCCAGCCCACAGTGATTGATACTCCGATACAGCCGTTTTTCCTCGCTAGCCAAGTCCAAGCCAGTCAGAAAACACACACACAAACACGCCTGTCATCCTCGCTGAGCTCTTGCTGGCACAACATACATCTCCCCCTCTCTCCTGCTCCATCCATCTCTGGTATTCTCCATTTATATTTTCCTCCCTCTCTTCATATCAGCATCTCTATATCTGGCTTCTGTGAGGATGTATCCATCTACAACATGTCACAGAAGAATATCTCTCTTAATGCTTATCTTCTTCACTTACAACTCTTCTCCCTCAGCTCTGTGCTACTTTCTTAACTTGAACACTAGCACTGCATTACAGTTTGAAATGACATTTAAGTGCATTTCAGTGTACAGATATCTCGCTCTGACATATTTCTGTGCTCCACGTATAAAGCATCCCTCCTACTGTACCATGCACAGCCTCTGAATACAAATTCAAGCCCACAGCAGACTTTCAAACTCTCTCTTACTCATCCCTTTAAGTGCTGACACACACCTGATGGATCCTGTGCCTGTTCCCGGTTCCTCCTCCTCTGCTTTGCCACCACACCACGAAGGTCACTGCCGGCCCGCTGTCGCTCTTCCCCCTCCTGTCTTCCTCTTGCTCTCCTCTTACTCCCTGTCCCTCTCTTTCTCTCTCTGCTTTGGCCAGAAAGAGAGAGAATCCTTGCAGGGGCAGGAAATCCTCAGCTACAGACAGACACACTCAGAGACTGTAGAGCCTTGCTGCAGCTGAAGCACACCGGAGGCACCGGCTGACTGAGCTGTGGAAGTGGTGGAGGGAGGCTAACGTGGCTAGGCTACGGTCTGCACCACAGCAGCCTACAGACACACACAGCCAGAGAGCTCAGAGAGTCGCTAGCTCAAAGCTCACCGCAGCAAAGCTCAGAGTCAGCAACCTAGCCCCCCTCCCCGCCTGCCTCTCTCCTGCTCTCGCTCTGCCTCTACCCCCTCCTCTCCTCTCTCACAGTTACCACATTCCACCTAATAGCAGAATCCTCTCTTCCTCCCTCCCTTAACTAAAGTATACATCACTCATCCTCAGCTCTCATGATTCTCCTCAGCTTGGTGATTTACCTTCTGATGAGGCTATATCCTCTCTTCTCACAAATCTATTCACCCTCTCCAAGGTGTGTTGTATTTTTGTTCACTCGGGATAAAAAGAAAGCTTTGAAAGGGTCTGAAGTCAAGGTAAAACCCTTGTCAGAGTTTAACTGCACATTCCCTGGCTTCAAAATAACAAAATGCAGCCACCAACCAACCGTCTTGTGTTCAATTCTGTTCAATTCATGTTCGACCTGGCTGAAAGACAAACTTGTCTTTGGGGTCAAAAGTCAATTTGAAGTTGAAACAGTCTGCAGGTGTTCACTCAAAGTGATCACCTCTGCCAGTGATGTTACTGATGTGTTCTTCCACTCTACTTCAACAAGTGCGAATCAGTTTTTAGTTGAAATGGAAACCTGCACACAGCTGGTTGTCAATGGAACATATTTCTCCAGCCCTGTGCTAATGGTGACGAGCCCTGATCTTTTCTCTGCTTGGAGTACGTCTGGAGGAGGAGATCATGCGTGTGGTTGTGTGGTTGTGTGTGTGTGTGTGTGTGTGTGTGTGTGTGTGTGTGTGCATTTCTGTCTGTCCACAGCTTATCTCACAATCTACCTGACTAACCAGCCTCATACTTTTGTGTGCACATTTGTGACTATGCTCAAGGACCTCTCGTGGTTGCAGTGACTCACAATTGTTGAAACCCTTTTGTATTGACTGTTTCATATCGTCATTGACCTTGACTCATACCTCTTCTTAACCAGCAGGTAGGGATTTCGGAAATCTGCCTCACCTAGTCTGTTCTATGAGTCACTTGCAGACACGTTTTGGCCTTCGTCATGGCTCAAAGACATCCACAGAAAAGTCTGGTCTCATCTGTAACCAGAACATCTGCAGATTAATTCCATTTCTGAAATATTGTGATCCACTAAAGGCATGTTACAAGATGAATAAATCAGCATTTTCGTTATCCTTGCCGCCATCTTGACTGTCAGGGAGCCGAAAGGGACAACTGCACCAGGCGCAGCTACAACCCAATTGTGTTACCTGTGCCGCACAGCATCATACCACAAGAGTGTTTCGGAAGCAGAGTGGTTTGCTTGCCCCATTTTGTAGACTTGCATATTTTGTATCTTGCATATTTGTGCTTCTGCCATGCTTCTGCCTGCAAGCAGGCTATGTAGTTAAATTTAGAGCTGCCCCTTGAAAGTCAGAGATTTGAATCATCAGTCGGAGATCCCTCACTTGACTAAGATAGCTTCAAGTCATGCATTAGTTTTTGCTTTTTTTTTTGTTTTTTTGCTGGTCGGCGTGCAGGACCATGAACTTCTAGGGAGGTTCTGGTGCCCAGATTTTGCTGTGGAGTGAGCGCTCTTGACTCTCACACTACTCTTTGGTACAGAGAGCTGCGGAAGTGATGCAGTGGCATGGAGGAGGATGAACCAGGATCCTTACAGTGTGTTCTGGGTCTGCCCCGGGGCCTCCTACCAGAGGGACGTTCACAGAACACCTCTAACAGGAGGCGCCCAGGAGGATCCTGATCAGATGCCTGAACCACCTAAACTAATCCCTTTCTATGCGACGGAGCAGCAGCTCTACTCCAAGCTCCCTCCAGATGCCTGAGCTCCTCACCCTATCTCTAAGGCTGAGCTGAACCATCCCATGGAGGAAACTTATTTCAGCCGCTTGTATCCGTGATCTCATTCTTTCGGCCACTACCCAGAGCTCATGACCATAGGTGAGAGTTGGGACGTAGATGGACCAGTAAATCTAAAGCTTCACCATCCAGCTCAGCTCCCTCTTCACCACGACGGTCCAGTGCAGCACCTGCATCACTGCAGATGCTACACCAAACCGGCAATCCATTTTATGCTCCATTCTACCCTCACTCGTGAACAAGACTCTGGGATACTTGAACTCCCTCGCTTGTGGCAGTAACTCTCTCCCAACCCGGAGGGGGCAATCCATCTTTTTCTGGCAGAGAACCATGGCCTCTGATTTGGAGGTGCAATTGAAGTAGGGCTGTACCCAACTCAGACTCAGACCCAAATCCAATCTGAGTTCTTTCTTTGTCTGTTGTTGTGTTCATTGTTATTATTCCATTCTTTGTTGTGCTGTCGCCTACAAACAATGTTGACACCATTAAAAGTCCAATAATGAATGACATTTATCAAATATTTGTGGCTGTGTTTTACATATTAGAAAGACATCCTCATAATTATAAAGTCACTTCTGAAATGTGTTTTGGCGCCTCTGCTGGAAATACAAGAACTGTCTAGAGTGGCCACAATCAGCTCAGACAGCTGGAACGCGACCGCCTGGCAAAAATCTGCACTATACTGAGTGCACTTTACTAGCTGTCTCTGCCTCCACTTTAATACAACTAAGGTGAATGGAAAGCACTGTTTCCAACACTGAAAAATAATATTTGACACAAATTTAAAAAAGAAAAGGTTTGTATCAGCAGAACTACTTTCTACCAAATGAATAGTCCCTGTGAAGAAAAACCTCAGGACATCAAACTGAAACTATCTGCATGACTAGATACCGCACACAGTAGATGATAAAACGTTTAGTAATTTGGGTGAACTGACCTTTTAAAATACAAAGTGGCATACAGACCACATAAATGCACACTTATGACAGCAGGGGGGACGGGAATGGAAGAGGGGCGGTGGCATTCAGATGAATCCAAATCCACATGCCGCCACCTTCACCACCACCATTTATCATTTAATGTATTCATCCTCTCCAAACCTAATGCCCTGACAAAGACAGGCTTATTCAGCCCTCCCTAACACAAAGATTAGCCTCAGACAGACTACACATACAGACACCCGCACAGGGGAGAGGGAAGAGACGAACACATAAACAGTGGGGGGGGAGTCAAGTGGAGCATCAGCCACTGGGGAAAAAAAGAGCAATCATAAAATGAGTATCAGACAGGGTGAGACTGCAGAAGAGTTGGAAAATCATTAACATATAGCCTGAGCAACATGTTCACAATGTTCACATTGTTGTGTGTTGAATAGTAAAATGTCACTACTCTTCTATTGTTGCCCTGATCCAACATGGTGACTCCATATGTAACAGCAGCTGTGGATAAAGCCACTGTTCAAGGGGGCAGAGAGAAGAAAATGACAAACTCATAAAGAGTCCGTCACAGAGCTCTGCCAGCTTGTAGAACAAACAGCTAAAAGGATATGAAAGAAAGCCTCTGCTCAGTCTTCTCTAAAATTTCTTCCAGCCCTCTCCACCCCTCCCTCCTCTCTCCATCCTTCACTCTGACTGCGTTTTCATCCCTCGCTCTCCTTCTCTCATCTGAACAAGGACATTCGGTGCACACCACTAAAGAAAAAATGTCATCTCCATCTCCACTCATGGCTGTTGCTATGGCCACAGCAATAAACCTGACTGTGCTGCTTCACTCCACACTGAATGAGTGCCTGTATAGGATGTGCTTATGCCCTTACACGCTCGCTGTGTCAAACCTATGAGGAAAAACACACAAACACACACACACACACACACCCACACACACACACACAAACACCTGCATCATTCTTCACTGCAGACCAGGTTTAACGTGGCTTCCCACAGATCTATACACCAGGATTCACACGGGTATTGGAACACCATTTCATCTAGGAAATTAGTTTTGTCATGAATACGTCTACTTACTGGTGATGAAAGGAGCCACAGTCTATTGACAGCTGTCAAGTGTGGCCATAGGGGCAGATTGATAAGAGCGTGAGTTAACTGTCATATGGCACAGAGGAGATGGATTACGTTTAAGTAATGACTGGCTGAACGATGTGGAATGCTGTCCCATCTCTCCGCCACTGTCACATGCTCATTAAGAGCATCAGAGCATGTCATTAACA
Source organism: Epinephelus fuscoguttatus (assembly GCF_011397635.1). NCBI lineage: Eukaryota > Metazoa > Chordata > Actinopteri > Perciformes > Serranidae > Epinephelus > Epinephelus fuscoguttatus. Next base: position 42,228,375 of record NC_064761.1, read on the forward strand.
TACACACATACACTCACTAAAGCGTATCATTAAATAGATTTAATTATCTAACTTTCTGAGTCTCTGAATAACGACAACAAGTGCACAGTGCATTCAACTTCCAAACAAATGATTCTCGTCAGTACATTTCTAATTAGTGCAGAGAAGAGGAAAAAGATTGGTATTAACCTGGGCTTACTCAGTCTGTGTGTGTTTAAGTGTGTTCGTGTGTGTGTGTATTCATCCTCCAGTAATTATATTTCCAGGCAGTGCTGAGCAGAGAGGGGCAGGCCTGTGTGTATATTCCATTCGGCTTATCAGACGTGTCCAATCCTGAGGCAGATCAGATCGAACTGTAAAAGCTCATTAATTACGGATGGTTGCTGAGCGACAGAGAAAAGGAGGGGGGTGGGGGGCTCGTAGGGGTGAGGTGAGGGGACTGATGGGTGAGGAAGTAGATGAGGAGCAGTGTTGGAATGCTGAAGCTGAGAAATAATTGAAAAAAAAATCTCCCTCTGGTTTGTATTTGAGACGTAAGCACTCAGCAAGCACAGCTTTGGAGATCAAAGGGTAAATGTTGCCGGCCATCTCTGCTGATGGAGGCTCACACAGCGTCATTCATACACCAAAAAGGCTCACACAGCATACACTCAAAGAACACACAGGAAGATTTTAAAAGCCGTTTGGTTAAGCATCATACAGAGAAAATCTGTGGGGGATAGCCTTGATAAAATACCATTTCAGTTGAGTTATACAGATAAGACTGTCTTCCCATATGATTATCCTCTGGAAAATGAATGCAAATTCACCTCTTAAGAGTGAGTGTTTATTAGAGTAACATCTATTTGTGACTCCAGGGATGAACTTAGACCCTCAAGGAAAAAAGCCATCCAACAAATGAGCAGTCAGCTGGTGAAAAGTAAAACTGGCACCACTGCCTAATAAGCCATACTTTGTAAATGCTTGTTTAAAGTAGGACTGAACGATATGGAAAAATAATTATCTGCGGGGTTTTGTTTTTGGGAACTAATATTGTGACCATTCAGTGTGTGATTTTCTTTTTAAAAAAGCTCTGTATCTCCTGTATAATCCACGGCACACAAGCCATACTGTTAATCTTTCTGTAGCATGACCAACACAACATCGGATACAGTGGATACATAAACTGCTCTTGTGCGCGTTATGATGACATGAGACAAGTTGATGCATGAATGGATATGAATAATGTATTTTTATTGTAAAAACGCAGGCTGGAAACACTGAGATCAAACGGGTATTGGCAAGCACAGAGTGTCATGTGTGCTTCCTGGCAGCGATCTAGTTGCAGATTGCAAACAGCTGAAACTTCTCCTGGTTAGAATTCCTTCAGTGCTCATTGTTCAGGAGGTTTTTACCGGGAGACAAATTATCCACAGAGGTCTCTTCTTCTCCAAAACAAACAGACCTGGTATCAAAACCAGGAAAAACTCAAAATAAAGCAGCTTCATGTTACAAATCACTGTTTTTCTGATGCTGTTCAGCATGTTGGAGACAGGCCACTAGCCCAGCACCTGCTAATGTGTATTCACCATTTTTCACTGCTAACTTAGCGCATGCTCAGATTTCTTCTGACCCAGTGTTCTGTACTTACACTTTTTTTTTTTTGAGTGCATAAGTGCGTTCACACTGGGAAATATGGAAAAATGCAGTGCACTATGAGTACCCACAAGGTCAAAACAGTCAAGAAGTTGAGTGTGGAAGTATGGACACTTCTCGCCCTCAATGGTCGCCATCTTGGCTGCATAGCAGAAGGGGAGGGACCACTTTTCAAACTGGAAATGGCGGCCGAGGACTGTGCGACCGTGAACGTCGCTGCATTGTACAAATACACGTGTTTTTTGCACTAAGCACCACTATACTGTTGTCGGGTATAAGTCAGCAGTATGTTTATTGGGTTAATTTAGCAGTCTGTAATGATTTGGTACCGCGAACGATAACGCGAATGCTAATGCTAATGTGCTAACTAGCTACTTTGCGGCCTTCATTTCCGTGTTTGGTTTGAGACAACACTACCCTGTCTAAATTCGCGCACTACGCCAATGAGTACATAGTGCACATAGTATACTATATAGAAGTGTACTAATGAAGTATGCAATTTGAGACACAGTTCAGGTGTTCAGGAGGTTTTCACCAGAAACTGTAGAGGTCTCTTCCTCTCCAACACAAACAGACCGAGTGGTTTTAACTGCTAAAAACACAAAATAAAGCCACTTCACTAAAAAAAAAAAAAAAAAAAAAAAATCAGCGTTTGACTCACGCTACTCTTGGGGTGGCCAATGCAAAACACAAGTGGCCCTATCTAGAGCCAGTGTTTGGCTTGTCCATTCTGGGCTACTGTAGAAACATGGTGGTGCAACATGGTGATCTGCATAGATGAGGACTCACTCCCTTTGTAGATATAAACGGCAACAGTTCTTATTTTCAGGTGATTATACAGTGAAGAAAACACACTTATTAATTTAAATAAACACAAGAAGTTTGTGCTCTAGTGCCAATATATCCCCCTAAATCCTGCACACTGGCTCTTTAAATGAAATCTGAAAAAAACAGACCAACAGGCAGGTGTGAACACTAATATGATAAATAAACATGAATCTTACTGATCTTCACTGAACTTCACACTGACTATCACTCCACCACTCTCCTTATTAACATGTTGTTGAAAATTCCTGCTTCAGCTTCCACATTCACATTCACCTTAACTCTCTCTCGAACACACACTTGCAACAATGTAATATATAAACATGTGATAGGTCATACTTTATAAATCATATTTGCTTTATAGATCAGTAATAAGCTATTAACAGAGTGAGAACTTTTAGGTCACCAGGCCGGTAAACAGTCCACTTGGTGTTTATTCAGACCTTGCTTTGTCCCTTCAGCTCTTTAATTCATCAGAAGTATCCTCTGATGAACCATTCGGCCATTTAATTCTAGATAAAAGATTGCGGGGCATTTGGAACCAAAATCATCTTCATTAAAGCTTATTACCATTTACAACTACAGATATAATGGATTATAAATTGAGAAACTCAAGCCCTCTTAAGAAAGACAGACATTCTAATAAGCCATCAAGACCGCAGTTATAAATTTAAGTTTCAGTAATAAAGAGTTTTCAGCCACAATAAGCTGAAGTCCAGAGTTATACACCTTATTAATAAGTGGTACCCTGTTTAAAAATGACACTGAGAGAGTTTATCTATTTTATTTTATTTATTTTATTTATTTATTTATCTATTTCTATTTATCAGGACAACACTCTGAAGTACCAGCTTCTCCCTGAGTAGGGCTGGGTAAAAAAATATTTTCAATTAAATAATCCAAGATGGATTCTCAACATCCTGAGTATGATCCCAGCATCAGTATGATACAATGCTAACATGCTTATGTTTAGTAGCTGATGACAAGTCTCTGTGCTCATCAGATCCTCTGACATACACATTCATAAAGCTGACTAAAAGCTGGGTCCTTCTCCTTCAAGCATCCCAGGGATTTGGACGAGGGCTTCAAATAAAGTGATCTCTGCATCAGTGCAAATCCATTTTAAACAGCCTATAGGTAGGATTGATTTTAAGGTTCTTTCATTTGTTTTTAAAGCCATACATGGGCTGGCATCCCATATTGCTGAACTTCTCTGCTCCTACTCCAACTCCCAATCTCTTACCATCTCTCAATCCTCAGAACAAAGTCTTAACTGTCCCATGATCGAGGCTGGTGGGTAAGGAGGATCGTGCCTTTGCAGGAGCTGCTCCAAAGCTCTGGAATAGCCTTCCCCTCCATTGACACTTTTAAGACAAATCTTAAAACATACACATTTTCAATGGCCTTTGATTGTTTGTAGTGGTTTTAATATTTTAGTATTTTTTCTTTTTTCACGTAAGTGTTCTTATTCTGTTTTATATTTGTGCACGTTACATTGCTATACATATGTGTGTAATTATTTTCATTTGGACGGCACTTTGGTCAACTGCAGTTGTTTTTGAATGTGCTTTATAAATAAACTTGATTTCATGTGATCTGCTTTACCTGCCTTCCTGCGGAGCTTCTGGACATGAGCAGCAGTTCAGTGTGAAGGACTTCAGTGATTCAATTCCATAAAAATGAGAAGCTCACTCTGCTTCACCATCAGTTGTCACCGGCCTCTATGTGCACTATACACACAGACTCTACTGTATGCCTGGAGTTATACACACACACAATATATACCTTACAGTCCAACTTCCCCCTCCTCTGTTTTTGTTTTTCTTACACTCCTCTGCGTCTATACGTTATCTCCCGATCTTCCACAGACAGCTTACAGAGCCGCCATCCACACAGCTAATCGGGGTCAGAGAACTAGAAGTAGGTCCCCCACCCACCCTGGCTGAGACACCCACACAGAGGCAGACAAGTACAAACACATATGCATGTGGACTCAAGCACCTTTTCCATTAGCCGGTGACTCCCGGATGAATAAAACATAGCAGATGATCATGCTGCAGCCATCAGATTAGAGCCCATACATACATACATGCATGCAAACACACGCATATACCGTGCAATCACATTTATGGCAAGACATGAGAAACCAATTCCCTTTCGTCACGCCCACCTACAGGTCAGAGATAATCATAAAAAGTAATTGGTACACACTCTTGAATATATTAGTGTTTGATTTGGGCTCCATCGAACTCCCAAATATTCAATCTCTAGTGGCCAGCAAACTGGCAATACGGCACAGTGTGTTAATCAAGGTTTTTTCAAATGATTTCCCAGTGGCAAATAAACATATAGATAATCATATATGATTTTAGGCTGCATTTAACCTTTGTTTCCATTGCTGGTTGGTCTAAAGATTATTTTCTCAACTAATCAATTAGTTGTTTGCTTTAAAAAATGTCAGAAAATGGTAAAAAGTCGATCAGTGTTCTGTAAAGCCCAGGATGGCATCCATATTGGTATTGTTTTGTCTACAGCCCAAGGATATTCAGTTTATTGTCACAGAGGAGTAAGGAAACCAGATAATATTCACATTTAAGAAGCTGAAATCAGGTAATTTTGACTCTTTTTCTTGAAAAATTAGTTAGCAAGAATTAAATATTTGTCAAGTAACTGATTAATCACTGTATGTGTCTTCTTTTTCATTCACAACCTAATGTCTAAATGATTTTTCTTTGACTGCACTTTGCTTCAACTGTATCACTGCTCTGATAAGTCATATAAAATATGACATTGATAAAACATGATGTTTTAGAGTGCCGTTGTGCATTATTTATCGACGCACCCACATGAACGTGATGGCTACGCTGCATAACCTGCACTTCCTCTGAGTGTTGGTCGTGTGCGTCCACAGAAATTAATGCTACAGCAAGAATCAGCAGGTAAGCCCATGACGGGTGGGGGCAGTGTTATCAGGATGTGGAGTGAAGTAAGCAACAATGGCTAAAAGGGTTTAAAGAGATACTAACACAGCTTGTCACCACTGCAACTTTTTCTGCCATGACTATTTCAACACAGTAACGTCCTTAAGTGTCAGCATGTTTGGTTTAATGTGTCTACATTTTGCAAAATCTAAAATTCTCTAGGAGGATAATTCCAGCGTTCCAGCGAGGGACGATTCTGCCCTGACATACTGCTCAGTGGAATTTTTAATCCTCCAGATACACACAAATTGTGCAGGAAAAGATTAGACAATGCCAATATAAATATGCTGCAGTTATATGGAAAATATTTCTTGAACCCAACTGAAATCATTCATGGTTCTGCCTGCTGTGAGGCGTCTAATCTGCAGGAAATATAACAGAAGAAGACGTTTTTGTTTTCCAACTTTTTTGAGAAACTGTCCCTTCCTCTGCCAAAGACCAGGAGCCAGTGGATGACAGTCTCAAGCAAACAGAATTCAGAGTTTATCAATCAGCAATAGAAACAAACATTTCCAAATGACTGCACGGTCGTTCATGAACTATGCATGTTGAGAGTAGGGGTGGGCAATGTGGCCCTAAAATAATATCACAATATTTCAGGGTATAATTGTGACGATATTCTTGACAATATCACATAAAATTAAGTCAACATGGCATGGCAACAAAATCAGTGATAAAGTTTTACAGTTTACTTTCAAATATTCATTAAAAATTAAACAAAATTTATCCCACACACATGTTGCACATGTTGTTTTTTTGTGGAGATGTGAGAATCACCGAGGTTTACATTATCAATAGCCCCTTTGACACTGCCAGATTTTCCGCGAATGTTGGGCCGTTTTGCCGGCAAGCTGCGAGCGTTTAGACACACAGAGCCGGACTGGCGAGTTGATCCGAGGTGCCCAATTTTCCGCCTCGTAGGTTAGACATATTGGCGGAACCTTTTTGGTTTAAACAGAACGAGCAACTGGGGAGACAAGGAATTGTGCTCCCTCCTTGTCCTCGCAAACGAAGAGGCCATTAACCGCCAGATGACGGGGACGGTGAAGAACGGGCCGACTTATGAGAGAATCGCCGAAGGACTGACCAGCTGCGGCTTCCCTCCCACATCACTGTTTACGTCACACGCTGAGCTACACGTTTTGTTACTTGCTCACGCCCCCCATTGACCCGAAAAAGGGGCATTCTGTATAAACAAAAGTAGGTAGGCGGCATTTTGCTGCACTCCCCGATTTTGTTTTTATACTGCCAATGCTGAAAAAAGACTGATTGGGCTTTCCTGCAAATTTGCACAATTCCTGTTTAAAAAGGGCTGAAGTTTGATGACAAAATCAGTTGACGACACTGACTCCTGTGTGCGCACGGCGAGAGAGGAGAGGGAGAGACGCTGTGCTGCTGCCAGAGGAGCCGCTGAATGAGTTCCCTCTGAGCAGTAAGTCACTAAAAGAGTCTGAGAAGTCCAGGGCTGTTCATAAAACATTCAGGACGCCACAGTTTATTCCACACTACTGAAGCTGCTCCTCTTTTTGGAACCACCGCAGAGTCTGTAATAATTTAGCTTCCAGCCATGCTTGTTGTTGCCGTGGGTAACAATATGACGTCAAAGAGTCAAAATACTGCTGTTATCACAATATCAATTTTTCATATCATGTTAAAAATGATACCTGTATTATCGTGAACGATATAGTGAAGAGGTGTAAGGCCCCAGAGGAGGAAACAGTGAGCCACAGTTATATTTGCTACCACCATGTTTCTGTCCCTCCCCGACACGTTACCCCCACGTGGAGCAAACATGCACATAAAGAGTATATTTATTTTAACCAGTGAAACAAGTGGATTAAGTGTTCACATGGTATCAGGCGCTGATATTTACCTACTGAAGGGATTATCAAAGGTTTACACCACCCCTCTCAACTCAATTGAAATTTCCACCTCCACTTCCGCCCGTTCCAGTTGGGTCAGATCGGACGACCTCTTCTGATTGAGGTTACATGAGGGTTTTCTTTCATTCTGATTGGGCTATTATTCTGACTGTTAGTGGAATATGACGGCCCATATAAATGTACTTAATGCCACTGGCATTGCAGCTGCTTATCAAACACATGTGTAGATAAAAACCAAGTATATCATATACTTACACTCATTAAGAGTACTTATCACAAAGCACATTGTACTTTGAATATAGAGAGACACTTTGTACTTGAGTCTACTACATGCAGCATATTAAAATGAATAAATCATCAGCACATTAATTCTGAGACAGAATGTCTGCTAACAAAGGCCGCCATCACCAAGACGACCTGCAGCCTCTAATGGCCTCTACACTGCATTTTATACTGCGCGGCATCAAGTCAGACTTTGTAGAGAATGGACAGCTTTGCAGCACAAAGGAGGCAGCACAGAGAGAAGATAGGGTTTTGTCTTATTTTTGTGAAACACTAGCATGTATAATAGCAACCATTTATTTACGTCAATTCTACCAAGGTGTCATAACACATTTGCCAATGATATATTGATATTTTAAAATGCTATGTGCAGCACATTTAAGTACCTCTCAGCAATAACTCCCTAAAAGAGCATTTCTCTGTTTCCCTCTATTTAATCTCCTCCTCCCCCCAGTGCCTTCTGCAATGTCTGGGTGTCATTAATCTGATGGTGGTGGAGTGGTACCCATTACAGTCGCACACCCTAAATCAATGACTGATACACGGGGGTGTATGTGTGTCTGCATAGCCGAATATTGCAGTGAAGAATACTGGGATGTTCCTTCTCCTCCTCTTAACACTGTCTTTTGATTCCTCTCCCCGCATTGCTGATGATCTTACTCTGCAGGAGGGCCTAATGAGCTGACGGGCCTTCATGAATAAAGAGAGAAAACCCACGTACACACGTGTGCACGCACACATGTACACAAAAAATGACTCAGACTGTTTGTTTTAAAGAGTGAACAGTGTGATAAATCACAAATGCTAGTTAGAAGTAAATATTTGCATGTGCTAATTGGACTCATTAATGGCAGAGATATGAGTGGGGGTGGGGAGGGAGAAGAGATGAGTGACTACTTAAATATACACCACTGATCAGCTATCTAATTGGAGCTTTGTAATGCACACACACTCAGAACTGTTTGTGTGTTGGTGTGGTAGGCTGTGGGAGAGGAATGATTAATACCTTTCTTAGACACACACGCAGATGCAAACACACACACATACACACACTCAGGCAAAGACTCTTCACTGAACCCCCGTCTCCAAAGAGGCTTTCAAGTAAATTGAGTTTGGGTTTAGGGTCCTGTTTATATTAATGAGTCCACTGCCGGTTGAGTTAGACCCACTGCTCTGTGTTATTACCTGCTTGATAATGAATGCCAGCTTGACTAGCTGCAGTCAATGGAGGCTGCCACACACAGCAGATAATGCTGCAACTTGCCACTGGCTTGCAAGAATAGATTAGTTGCAATCTCCCAAGGCTAGAAAATGACGGCAAATGGCAAATGCAGAGAGAAACTGTGGCAGACCTGGCAGCTTGAAGGACTTTGACAATTACTATACAAGAGCTTGATCAAATAGCATTAGCAAATAATTGAATGCATTTGTTTTAACCTTCCTGGAAAAGCAGATTGGTGGCATTTGTCAAACAGGACAATACAATAAGTGCCTGAAGGTTTAAACTATTTTAGAGGTAATTTGGTAAAGATTTTAGTGATTGACTTATCTCACTATAGAAAGCCCTGCTCATCACTAATACAGGGCTGGGTGACATGGCCTATAAATAACATCACAATATTTTAGGCTATATCACCATACACAATATATATCACAATATTTTCAAATCTCCTCTAGATTCCCTTCACATGTCTGAAAATGCACCTTTTCAAGCTGACTTTATGATTATCATTTTATAGCTATATTTATAATTATGATTTCTGTCTAGGGCGGCACGGTGATGCAGTGGTTCGCCTCACAACAAGAGAGTTCCGGGTTCAATTCCCAGGAGGGAGTCCTGCTGTGTGGAGTTTGCATGTTCTCCCTGTGTCAGCGTGGGTTTCCTCCAGGTGCTCCAGCTTCCTCCCACAGTCCAAAGACATGCAGGTTAATTGGTGACTCTAAATTGTCCGTAGGTGTGAATGTGAGTGTGAATGGTTGTCTGTCTCTATGTGTCAGCCCTGTGATAGTCTGGTGACCTGTGAACTTATTTTTGTAAATTACTGGATTGTTTGACTTTATGATCTATGGAAACATTGCTGCTTTTTTTTTAACTGTGTCTTGTAAGGTGTCCTTGAGTGCTCTGAAAGGCACCTATCAATAAAAGGCATTATTATTATTATTATTACAGAAATAGTCGTGACTAACTAATCGGTATTTCATTAGAATGATATGACATAACATGACTGAAGGTAACGTGAATAAAACCTTCATATATTTCCTCGCCTGTGATCATGATTTCTGCCTCCGTCGTGTCAGATAGTTTCATCAGCAATAAATGACCCCACAATACTTGAGGACATCATCAAAGTCCATCTTTTCTTATTGTTTGGTTGAAAAATGGCAGAAATTAATTAATTAAAACAGTGGGTGTAAAACTTTTTTGTTTTGTCCAATTAATTTGTTTACATTATTAGCTATAGCTAATTTATTTAATTTTATAACATTAATTTATTTAACTTTATTATAGCAGTACTTTATTTAATTTTATTATAACATTACTTTATTTAACTTTATTATAGCAGTACTTTATTTAACTTTATTATAACAGTACTTTATTTCATTTTATTATAACATTACTTTATTTAACTTTATTATAACAGTACTTTATTTAACTTTATTATAACAGTACTTTATTTAACGTTATTATAACATTACTTTATTTAACTTTACTATAACATTACTTTATTTAACTTTACTATAACAGTACTTTAACTTTATTATAACATTACTTTATTTAACTTTATTATAACAGTACTTTATTTAACTTTATTATAGCAGTACTTTATTTAATTTTATTATAACAGTACTTTAACTTTATTATAACATGACTTTATTTAACTTTATTATAACAGTACTTTATTTAACTTTATTATAACATGACTTTATTTAATTTTATTATAACAGTACTTTAACTTTATTTACCAGTACTTTATTTAACTTTATTATAACAGTACTTTAACTTTATTATAACATGACTTTATTTAACTTTATTATAACAGTACTTTAACTTTACTATAACATTACTTTATTTAACTTTATTATAACAGTACTTTATTTAACTTTATTATAACAGTACTTTAACTTTATTATAACATGACTTTATTTAACTTTACTATAACAGTACTTTATTTAACTTTACTATAACATTACTTTATTTAACTTTATTATAACAGTACTTTATTTAATTTTATTATAACAGTACTTTAACTTTATTATAACATGACTTTATTTAACTTTATTATAACAGTACTTTAACTTTACTATAACATTACTTTATTTAACTTTATTATAACAGTACTTTATTTAACTTTATTATAACAGTACTTTAACTTTATTATAACATGACTTTATTTAACTTTATTATAACAGTACTTTATTTAACTTTACTATAACAGTACTTTATTTAACTTTACTATAACATTACTTTATTTAACTTTATTATAACAGTACTTTATTTAACTTTATTATAACAGTACTTTAACTTTATTTACCGGTACTTTATTTAACTTTACTTACCAGTACTTTAACTTTATTTACCGGTACTTTATTTAACTTTATTTACCAGTACTTTATTTAACTTTATTATAACAGTACTTTAACTTTATTTACCGGTACTTTATTTAACTTTATTTACCAGTACTTTATTTAACTTTATTATAACAGTACTGTTATTTAACTTATTTTTATAACAGTACTGGATTGTTTAACTTTATGATCTATGGAAACATTACTTTATTTAACTGTGTCTTGTAACAGTACTCTTATTTAACTATCAATAACAGGCATTATTATTATTATTACAGAAATAGTTGTATAACTAATTACTTTCATTTAATGATATGACATAACATGACTGAAGGTAACGTGCGTTTAAAACCTTATATATTTACTGTGATCATGATTTCTTTATTATAACAGTATCATTTAATCAGCATTATAGCAGTACTTTATTTAATTTTATTATAACATCTTTTCTTAACTTTATTATAACATGCAGAAACTTTATTTAATTATTATAACAGTACTTTATTTAACTTTATTATAACAGTAATTTATTTAATTTTATTATAACTAATTTATTTAACTTATAACTTTATTATAACATTGACTTAATTTAACTTTATTATAACAGTACTTTATTTTACTTTATTATAACAGTCCTTTATTTTACTTTATTATAACAGTACTTTATTTAATTTTATTATAACAGTACTTTAACTTTATTATAACATGACTTTATTTAACTTTATTATAACAGTACTTTATTTAACTTTACTATAACAGTACTTTATTTAACTTTATTATAACAGTACTTTATTTAACTTTACTATAACATTACTTTATTTAACTTTATTATAACATGACTTTATTTAACTTTATTATAACAGTACTTCATTTAACTTTATTATAGCAGTACTTTATTTAATTTTATTATAACAGTACTTTATTTAAACATGAGGATTTATTCACTGTGAGCAGGACACAAACTAAAAGCTCTCCAGGTCAACGTAAAATAGCCACAGGACAGAGTGACAGAACTGAAACGCCAAAGTGAGTCTAACATGCTTGACATGACAAGTTACATTTGGTGACTAAAATACAGTCATTTTATACATCCCATGTGATCAAGCTGCGATAAGCCTCCCACAGTCCAAAGACATGCAGGTTAATTGGTGACTCTAAATTGTCCGTAGGTGTGAATGTGAGTGTGAATGGTTGTCTGTCTCTATGTGTCAGCCCTGTGATAGTCTGGTGACCTGTGAACTTATTTTTGTAAATTACTGGATTGTTTGACTTTATGATCTATGGAAACATTGCTGCTTTTTTTTTAACTGTGTCTTGTAAGGTGTCCTTGAGTGCTCTGAAAGGCACCTATCAATAAAAGGCATTATTATTATTATTACAGAAATAGTTGTGACTAACTAATCGGTATTTCATTAGAATGATATGACATAACATGACTGAAGGTAACGTGAATAAAACCTTCATATATTTCCTCGCCTGTGATCATGATTTCTGCCTCCGTCGTGTCAGATAGTTTCATCAGCAATAAATGACCCCACAATACTTGAGGACATCATCAAAGTCCATCTTTTCTTATTGTTTGGTTGAAAAATGGCAGAAATTATTTAATTAAAACAGTGGGTGTAAAACTTTTTTGTTTTGTCCAATTAATTTGTTTACATTATTAGCTATAGCTAATTTATTTAACTTATAACATATACTATAACATTACTTTATTTAACTTAACTTATAACATATACTATAACATTACTTTATTTAACTTTATTATAACAGTACTTTATTTAACTTTATTATAGCAGTACTTTATTTAATTTTATTATAACATTACTTTATTTAACTTTATTATAGCAGTACTTTATTTAACTTTATTATAACAGTACTTTATTTCATTTTATTATAACAGTACTTTATTTAACTTTATTATAACAGTACTTTATTTCATTTTATTATAACATTACTTTATTTAACTTTATTATAACAGTACTTTATTTCATTTTATTATAACAGTACTTTATTTAACTTTATTATAACAGTACTTTATTTCATTTTATTATAACATTACTTTATTTAACTTTATTATAACAGTACTTTAACTTTATTATAACATTACTTTATTTAACTTTATTATAACAGTACTTTATTTAACTTTACTATAACATTACTTTATTTAACTTTATTATAACAGTACTTTATTTAACTTTATTATAACAGTACTTTAACTTTATTATAACAGTACTTCATTTAACTTTATTATAACAGTACTTTATTTAACTTTATTATAACAGTACTTTATTTAACTTTACTATAACAGTACTTTATTTAACTTTATTATAACAGTACTTTATTTAACTTTACTATAACATGACTTTATTTAACTTTATTATAACATGACTTTATTTAACTTTACTATAACAGTACTTTATTTAACTTTACTATAACATTACTTTATTTAACTTTATTATAACAGTACTTTATTTAACTTTATTATAACAGTACTTTAACTTTATTATAACATTACTTTATTTAACTTTATTATAACAGTACTTTATTTAACTTTATTATAACATTACTTTATTTAACTTTATTATAACAGTACTTTATTTAACTTTACTATAACATTACTTTATTTAACTTTATTATAACAGTACTTTATTTAACTTTACTATAACATTACTTTATTTAACTTTATTATAACAGTACTTTAACTTTATTATAACATTACTTTATTTAACTTTATTATAACAGTACTTCATTTAACTTTATTATAGCAGTACTTTATTTAATTTTATTATAACAGTACTTTAACTTTATTATAACAGTACTTTATTTAAACATGAGGATTTATTCACTGTGAGCAGGACACAAACTAAAAGCTCTCCAGGTCAACGTAAAATAGCCACAGGACAGAGTGACAGAACTGAAACGCCAAAGTGAGTCTAACATGCTTGACATGACAAGTTACATTTGGTGACTAAAATACAGTCATTTTATACATCCCATGTGATCAAGCTGCGATAAGCTGAGTATCATTGATATATCGCCCACCTCTAATACAAAACATTGTTACCTGGACTATCTGTGGGTCAATGCCAGTGTGCTCATTTGTATTCTCTCTGCTCTCAGAGCAAATGGAGTCCAGGCATCACACTGTTACTCAGTGTGAGAGTATTGATATAATGACAACATACTAGATGGTTAAAATATAGGTTTGAAGGCTCAGGTTATCACAGCTGTAAGTCATAATGCATAGCCCATGAATTGGCTTAAATCAAATAAATTAGGGCTGAAGGCTGGACATTTTCAGCCTGCAATGCAGCAGTGGTCAACATGGCGGGCAGATAGCAGATGTATGGAGCTGGGCGTTAAATAGACCACTTTATTATGTGAATGAGTGTGTTGATGGCACTTAGAGGAATCACCTGATCATCAGCTCATCTAGGTGGCACAAATGACTTCATGTTTCCGCTTAATACCTACGCTCGGAGCTCCATTTTAGCAGCTTAATTAAACCACTGGGCACGGTGGCTTTATTCTCCCCGCGCTCATTTTATCTCAACTGGAAAAATTTACTAAAACAATGTAATTGCTTTGTCCACCTTCATGTTTACAGCACAGGGAACCCTATTCTCTCAGGATGGCTGCATGTTATTCTAAGAAACAGAAGAAGGTTTGATCATAAAAACAACCGAGTTGATGACAAATTGATAGCATATAAATATGACCGACACCAATATACATCTTATTAAGACTGCTGAGCCTGTGACTGAATTGTGCCAGCGCCTCCAACTAGAAATTCAAAATCTGCCAAAGTACTTCGGTTTTCGGGAGTTCAGGGTTTGCTAAAAATCAGAATTGTGTCATGAAATATGCCTTCATACTCTCGAGAGCCAGGCTGTGTTGTTCTGAGAGTGCAGCAAAGTCAGCAAAGGGAACAATGAGTGCAGAGAGAAATGCCTCAAATCATGTCAAAGCACCGTCTAACCACACCTCTCATGTGATTATAAGCCGCACCATGAAGAATCACACTATGCACACAGCTATAAAGAGCAACTCAGTCTGGCAGATCTCTGTAAAGAGAGTCACTGGGATGGATAGAGAGGCTGTAACTGGTGCATGTCATTTTTAGGAAGCTGGAAATTTGATTTTTTTTTCTGGCTTTTTTAAAAAAGTGCAGTTTGTCTCTTCTACACTGAACAAAAATATAAATGCAACACTTGTATTTTCTCAATTTTCATGAGTTAAAATAAAAGATCCAAGATTTTGTCTATGCACACAAAGGGCTTATTCTTCTCATGTTTTGTTCACAATTTTGTTTTAATCTGTGTTAGTGAGCATTTTGCCAGCATGATCCAATAATGCATCCACCTGTCAGGTGTGGCATATCAAGATACTAATTAAACAGCATCATTACTACACAGGTGCTCACAATAAAAAGCCACTCGAAATGTGCAGTTTCATCACACAACACAGTGCCACAGATGTCGCCAAGTTTTATGAAGTGTGCCATTTGCATGCTGGCTGCTGGAATGTCCACCGGAGCTGCTGCCCGTGAACTGAATGTTCATTTCACGACCATAAGCAGCCGCAACCACAGAACACGTGTAACCACACCAGCTCGGCACCTCCACATCCAGCATCTCTATCTGCAGGATCACCTGAGATGCCTATATGTCACTGTACCAATTATTACACAGCGAGGTTACAGCTCTCTCAACTTTTCCCTCAACTGTTTATCTAATAAAACATATGTCTTCAGAATAAATATTTAAAAGGGTAAAGAATGAAATGCAGCATCAGCTCTCCATGAACCTTGTCTGACTCTTAAGTTCAGACTACGAGCTGCAAATGTTGTGAGCCAGGTGGGATGATATTTTTCCTGCTGTAGTGAGCTGAAGTAATAGTAGCCTATAGCTGGATGTTTGAAAGGCTGCAGCAGTCCATCTGCAGCTGCAAACAGTGAAATCCACCAGCTTTGCTCAGCATGAGCAGTCAACATTCTTCATGTGTAGCGATTGAGAGTATGGTACCCTGTGGGTATTACATTGGACTGGCCTCTCAGTGTGTGTGTGTGTGTGTGTGTGTGTGTGTGTGTGTGTGTGTTGTGGTGTCTCAGTGGTCTGCTGGTTCTCTATGAGTGAAGCTTCAGCAAGCTTTAATAATTCACCAGTCTCTTTTAGCTCCCAGACAAACTGAGTTTTCACCGACAGGGGATTCAGGGAGCGAGCACAGAGGCAGCTTTGATTTAACTGGAGTCCAGTCTCTTTCTCACACACACACTCATACACATACATGAGAGGCTTGTGGTACAGTTCTCTGATACGCTCCCACACATACTTCCTACAACAGTAGCCTATGTAACCCCAGTGAAGAAAAATGCCACACTGTGTGGGGCGCAGTCTGTATTTCTAGACTAAATACGTCATGATGTGCAGACAAGGACTTTCCTAGTTCAAAGGTTCCTCTGAATGCATACTGGAAAAAATATTGTAGGGGGAAAAAAAGAAATGCCAGCTGTGGCCCACTTGATGCTGGAACAGCCAATCTGATTAGGGTTACACAGTCTCGCAATAGCCGATAGCCTACCTACACTGAATGGCAGCTGCAGTGGTACTGGCTGTTGTCTCCTACACGCACCCCAACAAGTGGATCAGTCCATCATGTAATGTCAGAGGTCAAGCAGAAGAGGTCAAGTGGGAAATAAGTGAAATCAAGACAGACAGAATGGAGTAGGTGGAATGAAAATACCAATTAGACGGATAAACGAGCTAAAAAGTGAAAAGATGGAGCAGAAAAGGTCAGAGACAAAATAAAAAGCACTCAAGGCTAATGCTGCAAAGTGTCTCTAACTATAGCAGCAGTAATAACAATAACAACAGCTGACCAAATGAAGAGGAGGAAAGAGCAACATGGACAGATGAGCAGTCAGGTTGACACCAGCAGAGCTATGTTACAGCCCAGCCCAGGGGCAAGAAGATGAGGTCGTGCCCGCTGCTGATGACGAGCGACATGACAACCTCTGAGCAGGTGATACTGTTAATGTTAGTGACAGTAAACAGAGCTAGCCAGTTAGCAGCAGCACCAAGCAGTGTCAATGTTGTACCACTCAGGTGGCTTCAGCTTATTAGGTTTTAACTGAGTGTATCTGAGCTGTAAATGTGTTTTAAATGTATTCTATGGTCTGTTATATCTGAATATTAGACTGTAGCAGTAGGGCCGGTCCAGATGAAAACCACCAAGTTGAAATTTGTTTCCAGTCCTTGTTTTATAGTTCATGATTTACATGTCATGTTCACTTTTTTCCCAGTGTATTTTTTATGCTACACAAAGCCATGTTTACCATATTTCACACAGTGACATGATGTTGGAAAAATAAGAAGATGAAATAAGCACTAGAGCTGAGACTGACTGGGGAGTAAAATCAACGTTATCAAAATTTAGTGTAAAGATCATCAAGACTGATTTCTTTCTGGTTTTTGATTTGGTTGTTATTTAATAAAGGATCTGCAGCTCTGTCTCAAATATCCCCAGTAATTACAGCTGGTGACATGATGGAGACGGGAACATTAGCTGCACACAAGCAAATATATAACAACCAGAAAACGAGCAGAGATCCAGCAGAAACATTTAATAGTGTTGTCATGATACTGGGATTGAAACAATACCTTGAAGAAAAATTGATATTTGATACCATAAGGAAACACTGACATTAAGGGCATACAATTAAAAATTTCTGTTAAAGGATAAATGTAATAAGGCTATAACATGACGATTGTTTGGTTAGCAGCGGAGTTGACTGTAGTAAACATCAGCAATAATTAAAACTTTTTTACATTCAAACTGTAGTATGTAGAAAGCCTGAAAACGGTTGATTTTTGAGTCTCATCTGAGTTAGGTTTCATTCGTCTCCACGCTGAGCCCCTCCTACCAGACAAGCACGCGAGTATTTTATCCTACTTGGTTCTATTTCTCCTTCTCTGGGAGCCTCGGGTCTCCCTCACCGCGCAGCAGCCCGCCCCATCCCTCCCTCGTGGCCCCGCACATACTGCCAAGGCTGGGCTCTCGCTCTCCGCTCTGCTCCCACGGCCGACCCTCGCGTCTTCCGGCCGGGCCCGGCCCCACATCACCCTTCCCCTCCCTCCGGGGCTCCGGGGAACCGAGCTCTGTCTTCCTTTTTTTGGGTTTAGCCGTGTAGGCAGTTGTAGCCAATGCTGGAATAGCTATTTTACCTGGTGCACTGTTCGCCATTGCCGCTTGCTCTCCCCTTCTGCCGGCAGCACGGGAACACACATATGCAGTAGAACAGCCAATAGGAACGCAGTGGTCTGAGCACAGAGCCATGGTGAGGTGCAGAAACCTATTGTTTGTCTCAGACCACTTGATTTACATTATGCTTAGAGGATATTATAAAATTTTTACTCAATTATACCAAAACAATGTTGCCTACTGGAGCTTTAATGAAAACAATATTGTCATTGTGGTAGTGCAAATGTTAAAAAGCCTATGAGGTGGTCACACATTCAAAACGCAATAAAGTGCAAGTACAAAAAACAAAACAATTAGGGCTGTAACGATTAGTTGACTAATCGATGACTAATTGACTATTAAAATAATCGACTAATCGGTTTGAGTCATTTTTCATAGAAAAGTACTATAAAAGTACCCAAAATACTCTTATTGCAGCTTCTTACGTTCAAATATTGGCAGCTTTACACACTCTCCCATGACGATGAACTAAAACCCTTGTGAGTACGAAACAAGACATTAGATGACATAATTTTGGGGTTTGGGAGAGACAGACCGACATTTTTCAACATTTTAACACATTTTTCGATAAAATGATTAGTCGACTAATCGAAGAAATAATCGACAGATTAGTCAACAATGAAAATAATTGTTAGTTGCAGCCCTAAAAACAAAACTGTGCGGCAAAAGCCTATATGCAACTAAAGTGAATGACACGAGTGAGAAGACAGGCGGGGCTATGTGGGCACTGCAGTGGTGTGTGTGTGTGTGTCAACTCCCTGTCAGAGAGATGGGAGAGTAAGAAAGCTGTAGCAATAGTATCAATAAAAATGAGTACTGAAACTGTTTCAAATATCCAAAATTGATATGTATCAATAAATCTATATCTTTGACGACACTATTTAGTGGTACTACATTTCACAGTGCAAGTTAATGCATATTAATGCACGGTGGTGCAGTGGTTAGCACTGTCGCCTCACAGCAAGAGGGTTCCTGGTTCGAACCAAGGGTGAAGAGGTTCGAACCCTGGGTTGGGGGAGCCCTTCTGAGTCTGCATGTTCTCCCCGTGTCAGCGTGGGTTTCCTCCAGGTGCTCCAGCTTCCTCCCACAGTCCAAAGACATGCAGGTTAACTGGTGACTGTAAATTGTCCATAGGTGTGAATGTGAGTGTGAATGGTTGTCTGTCTCTATGTGTCAGCCCTGTGATAGTCTGGTGACCTGTCCAGGGTGAACCCTGCCTCTCACCTAGCATCACCTGGGATAGGCTCCAGCCCCCCTGTGACCCCTAACAGGATAAGCAGTTACAGAACATGAAGGAATGAATATTAATGCTACCTTAAAAGTGTGCCCACCAGAATTGGAAATTAACTTTTTGTCCACCTGCCACTGCCACTCTGACTGGATTCCAAGAACTACCAGTCATTTAATAGATTAACGATTTTTTGGCTGGTGAGTGAAGCACATGTAGCAGCCACTTGCATACTTAACCAGCATTTGGCTGGTGGCTGGTGCCATTTCCAACCCTGGTGGCCACAGACAGCACGACCGGACACCTCTGATGGATATTTTCTGCTGCACTGGAAGTTGTATAAAGACATAAAAACCTTACCACATGCAACTCAAATCCCAGACACACTCTCAAACCAAAACAAAATGTAATATTTACTTGGAGAAAGAACCGACATTGACATGGAGGAAGCAAAATGTTTTAGGGCATGAAGCTGTATGAGCTCCTTTAAACTCTGGTTCTCAACATTACTGTTAAATTCAATTGTTCAACTCTATCCGTTTATATTTCACCATGGTACACTGTGTAGTATTTTTCAGTGCCACTCACTTTGTCATACAGTAATATGGCCTTTCAGCATCTGCAGACAGAAATGTGAAGCACTGCTTTTTCCCCAAATAGATACACCAAAACAGCACATATTCTACAGGCTGTATTTTGCAGTAAATTTTACAGTAAACTGGAATGGTAAATTTGGCTTGTGAATAGATGGCTCACTGACAGAAAATGAAAAGAGGTTGGAGAGCATTTCAGTCTTGGCTAAAAGATCCTTGTAGGCCTGAGGCAGTCCTGCATGAAGGAGTGTTTTGGCTATATGCATGAAGCAAAAAAAGAAAAAGAAAATCCATGTCATGGGTCCATAAATACACAGTACATTAAGACGAGTCTCCTCGTGTGCAAACCCTGAATTATCATTGAAGCTCGCTGCCTGCTCACAAAAGAACCTAAAAAAAAACACAACTGAGTTTTATTTAACTCTCTTCAGAATAAAACACACAAGTACATGCGCGCGCACACACACACACACACACACACACTTGTATGACAGTAATCAGTATTGAAAAGGCTACATTGTAAACCCATGTCTAATTTCACAGATGCTGAACAAATTGTCCTCTAACCTAAAGAAGAGCGTGTTCGTACGGGTGGTATAATTTGTGCAATTGTGTATGTGTGTGTTTGTTTGTGTGCGTGTCTCTGAGTGTGTGTTTGAGTGTGTATTCATCTCGGATTCAGACAATGAGAGAAAGTCAGGGAGGCGTGACGAGAGCTCAAGTTGCAGGGGGAATATCTATGTGATTGTGTCTGTTCGTACATCTTGACACTTGGCGTGTGTGTGTGTGTGTGTGTGTGTGTACGTGCACAAGGGTGGGGGACGCGACCAATACAGTACATGAGTACATCTCTGCATTAGGCTGCAGTGCAGAACGGCCGACAGAGCTTCACACGCATCTCGTCAAGATTCAGAGGCCGTCACGTATCTGCTTGATGCAAGTTGACAGTTTCACTTCTAAACCGATTTACAGTGAAATGACACTCACACAGCCTCACTCACTGCTGCAGAGCCAATGAATAGCCAAACATGTCATTTTTTTCCCCTTTAACATCAACAAGCTATAAAGTTCGCTGGATGTGTACATATTTGTGTATAGAATCAGTATCTTTCTCACATTCTGTAGAGCCAAACGCATTTATTGTATGTCACTCTTTGAAAGCCTATTTGCCTCTTCAAAACCCCAGCCTGCAGTTCACTGAATCAAAGAGACATCCATACATTTCCATTATAATATTCATGGGTATTTAAATAAATCAGCATTTTGGTCTCCAGAAGATTATGAGAGCCCCACAAACCTATCAGGTGACATCAGGGTTCAGGTGTGAGTTTATTGCTTTTGTCAAACTGGGCGTTTATTTATTTCTCAGCGAAAAACTGGAAAATCTATTTAGCCCCAATAAGAAAATGACAGCTCAAGAGCTTACCCGAGTGACCACATCCAGGGCAGAGTTTAACCTCCTTACAAACAACAGCTCCCTGATGGATATCTGGCTGGATGTGAGACAGTCCTCTGTGTGTGTGAGCACGCGTGTGTGTTTGAGTTTCCTCTTTATAGTGTGTATGTCTGGGAAAAAAACACCGAAACCTCACACACATCAATCTACCTCCCCATAAATGGACTGTCAGAAAAAGTTGTTTGTGTTCAAAGAGAGGCCAGATAGGAAGCAGGAAGGAAGCAGAAAAGAGACAGAGAGACAGGGGAGGCGAGATCGAAGGGATGCTATGAGTAGGGATGGGACGACGTACAATTTTATTGCAGATCGCCATACAAAAACACTGAGTTGGTTGGATGGTGGTGAATCTTCGTTATCTGGATAATCATGAATAAAAGAGCTGGATCGATTTTGCCGGTCCAGTCAGGTGTACGAGCTTAAACCAGTTTGATTTCATGCAAACCAGCTGAACCAGCATTTGTCATTATCATACGTTTTAAAATTAAAAAGGAAAATTAAAAAGTAGTCACATCAGCAACCTGTGCTGAGGGCAGAAACATGAAGTGAAGGCGGGAGGGGGAACAAGTGGCACCCGTTATACTTGGCAGAGCTAGTCAAAAGAACTAAAACTGCACCAGTGTGGCAACATTTCAGATTTAAAGCTGACGAAAGAGGTGTCCTAACTGGCTGCAAGCTACATTGTGCACCGACTTGAGCTGAACACGGCTGACATACACATTTCACACAAGCTGAAATGAGGAATTATCTCTATGATACCTTTGTTCTCCACAAAAACACAAAATACGGTGGCATCTGGCAGGAGGAAGACTGCCAGGGAGCTTTAAGGTTCTGTTATGGTAAGTGACCATCACTATTAACGAGCTAGGCTTGCCTTTGGCTATTCTGCATGTAAAATCCAGTTAATGTTACAATATAAAATGTGTTTTTATTTTGTTCAAAAAGTACAAGCAAACAAAGATAGCAAGTACTCACTCATCTTTTAAGTAGTTACGTCTCCTGTATGATCTCAAGCACACAGCTGATATTTATGTGGTTTGTTTACATGATGTGCATATTTAATGGATTCAGTTTAGACCGAGAGCTCTAATGGAACCTGATATTCGGACACATTTGCTGTTGGGACATGGTGTCATTATATTCCATCTGGGAGTGGCTACAGAGCCAAGTGTGACTAGATCTTGTGGTACAATTCAGTATAGCAGTCTGGTGTTTGGCTCACACACATCCACCGGCCCAGCCTTAGTGAATATCTTGTCCAGCAGCACTTAAAGAGATCGCTGTGTGTGCACCAACCTCAAAAAATGCCAGATAGCTTGATGAAGCACTGGCATACAGTATTTTATATTGCAAGATCCAATGCCATTTCAAATTCTTGAAAAGTCTGCCTTTTAAAGACTGTTTATTGTTTTTCACTAAAGAAATGCATGTCCTATTTATTATGAAGTAAAGACATTTGTTTCTTGATAAATGTAAGGTAATGTTACTGCAGTGTGTGTTAGTGCCATCAGAAGACCCCTCAGTCGACTCAAATTGCTCCAAGTCAAGCAGCCTTTTTCTTCTGCTAGCCAGCGTGCTGTGCTGTGTGAACTTCTGAGGACGTTTTAGTCCTCAGAAGTTGCTGCGGAGGGAGCGCTTCAGACTTTCACGATACTCTTTGGTACAGACAGCTGCAGACACACAGGCAGCAGCACGATGGAGGAGCGACTCTGCACCGCAAGGCTCCGAGATAACAGTATGTTCTCTCAGCTTAGAAGTTGTGAATTTACAAGGTTGCAGCAACTTAATGCAACACGGTCTCTGGCTTTTGTTTGATGTCTAGTGTTGGCAAAAGATGTTGCTGCACATTTCTGATCCGTCATTAATGCAGTTAGCCTGTTTATTATAATAAATGAATGTCACTGTCACATTGAACGTCCTGCTAAACCCTGTTCAAAGTTTAAAACGTGATATGGGGGAAAAAAAAAGAATCAAACATTCATAGTGAACAGCCAAAACTGATTTGACTGACTGAATCGGGTACAGACCTAATTTTGATGATCACTGGGATAATATTGTGAATGACACTTATTTTGGGCCGGATAATCATGACATGACATTTTTATTTTGTCCTGTGTGTGTACAGAAAAGAGGAATGGGCCCGACAGATTGTGCCTGTTGGGTTTGAACGCTCATTTATAGAATAATTGTTTCCCAATTTTCATATTTATGAAATGATTCTGACATTGTCCTCTCAGGGGAAAACAGTTCCTATAATCAGATATTAACTGTGTGGAATGGATTCTGCTATGACATACTTAATTCAATCAAAACTGTCGTCAGATTAAACTAATTTGTTCATGTGCTCAGCTCACTGTTCTTCTCAATACAGGATGACAACACACTGTGACAGGCTGATATTTCCCAGCCTGTTCCCATCACACCCACACAACCCATCTGCAAAGAGCACAGAGGCAGTCCCTGAACATTACAGTCAGATGACATTTAGGGCATGACAGGACACTTTTAACACATTTTCCACTGTATGCGTATGTGCATGAGTGTGTGTGTGTGTGTGTGTGTGTGTGTGTGTGTGTGTGTGTGCGCGTGCATATTTATGTGTGCATGTATGTGTAGGCCCAGGATGTGTCGCGGCCTGGATAAATGTGACATTTCCGTGATTAGGGCTTGTGAGGCCAATGCCTCATTAAAGGTTATCTGTTAATTACAAGGACAAGTTGGGGTCAATATCGAGGTGACAATGCGCCCTCTCTCTTCCTGTTGTCACACACACACACACACACACACACACACACACACGCGCGCAGTTAAGTGTAACAGTGTTAAGAGTGGTTTGTTTGGCCTGACCCTTTGCTGTGTGTAAAGCCACAAAAGCAAAGAGGGGCTAAAAGGGTTCACCACAGTCGCTCTAATGTCCGCGCTTGCATCAATGCTTACAAACACGTTTACTGTACACACACACACACACATCCATATAACCCTAATACAGAAACCTGATAAGGACATAAAGTCAAATCAAAGACGGTCTCAGTGTATTAAGCTGTATTGTAAACTTGTGAATAGTGCTCTGCTATCTGCTCAATGAGATCAGCTGCGGTAACAGCCCAGCTCTCAGACAGAATAGGAGGCCATTAGCCACAACACAGACAGATGGAGCAGAGGATGAACGTCTCCGAGATGTGCTGGAATGGAGCTTCACCAGCCTCTCTATCATGCACACAGATAGCACCACTAACACCGAAACAATCACAAAACAGACCTGGAAGCTTCAGAATAAATTACAACCTAGAAGCTTCAGTATAAATTCTAACTTTCAAAGAGGCACTTTAAAATCCCCTCTGTGCATCTGCTCTTGAGTTGGTGACACAGATGTATCTGATGACGGTCCTGGAGAGTGCTGACTTACTGTCTTACAGAAGTGAAACAGTAACTGCAAACTATGAAGGTAATTTCTCTGACATTAAACTTTAATGATCCCTGTGGGTAAACTGGGTCATTGCATCAGCAAATATTAGGAAACAGCAAAGGAACAAAATGGGCAAAAATAACAATAAAGCAGCTTGGGGTTAAGCAGCAACAACATGATCTTGGATTAAGTAAAAACTACATGAAATTGAAGTATGAAATTAACTGATATGTAGCATGCAGTGCAGGGATGTTTGGTTTTACAGTTAGCCTGTTCATATTCTGCAAATACACAATTTGATTACATTATTTTTAAGCTCTGTTTAGTTGTTTGTTTTTCTTCTTATTACAGTTGCACAGTAAACAATTTGTTTAACGTATGTCGACTTTAAATTCACTCAAGCCATATAAAACATGAACAGTGAATGGCTCTGCATTAAGCGGCCTGCCATCACTGCTTTTCTTTGATGGTGTCCAATAATACTCCATAGTGTCCCAGAGTGTTGTGTATAATATCCACGGAGAGTAGTGTCAGTCTGGAGCTGTTGTGGCAGTAAGCTTTAGATGGGATTTTGACAGCCTCTTTTCAACCCAAGCATGAAGAAAATACAGAAGTTCAAAAGCAGTTTGAACTACATCAAACACACTCTCGAGGTGTGGTGCACCTGCAAAATGCTGCCTGAATTGATGCCCCCACCCCCACCCCCACCCCCTTTATTTACTCAACATGCTCTGCACACATCACTTGTGCATGTCATATCACGACAAAGACATTGCTTAAAATGCTGATTACTCTTACCCTTTGAAGGATGCTTGCAATGTTCATCAGCAGCAAAGGAGCATTGTTGTCTCCGCTGCATTTGGGCCGAAAGAACTGACCTAAGAGCATGCACACAGAGAAAAGAACACAGAGACTAGTTATAAGAGTGTCAATCTCAGAATTAGTCAGCTATCTGTCTGACGACGATAAGCCTCTTGAGGCAACAGCAATGTTGCGGGAGATCTGGTGAAGCCAGCAGATATCTGGGCCAAAACTCTCTTCCATGCACCTGTCATTTTGGCTAATCTCTGTCAAGAGATATTTGCATATTAATGCAGACACAGTTTTTAAAAAAGCCGCTATAAAGATAAATTATTGTCAGATTATAGCTAATGGGTTAGGAGATTGCATGTCAGCCAATGCGTTCCACCTCTCTACACGGACTGTTTACAAAGCACTAAAACGCAGTTGGTCAGTGCTATTTGGACTACAAACATCTGCAATACCGAAATCTTGTCCCATTACCTACAGACTCTGCACACATATGCAGATATCTGTTTTTAGACACACAAGGCTAAAACAATAAACTACTGAGCTCTCGTTTGACACAGGAAGTTGTCCCTTTGTGTTTGTCTTTATTGTTAAATGCACTGAAGCAGCCATTCAGAGAGCAGCCTGTTTGATTTGAGCTTTCTGGAAGCAACTGGCTCCATTCCTCCATGTTAATGTAATCATATTACCGCACAGGAAAGCTATTGTCATATGCTTCTGTCAAAGAGTAATGGAAATGCTAGCAGGCTTTATATAAGAGGGAGAACGGGGTCTTGCATAAGAGCAGCAGCAGTGTAAAAAGCCCATATGCAGGACCTAATTTCACGCAATCAACAAAGCCACTTTGTGTCAAACCTTTGCTCTTTTTAAAATCCTCCTTTAAAGGAGCTGCAGGCCTCCGAATCAAGACTTGGACAAGCCTCACAGAAGCTCACAATTTCATTTCACACTGAATGGAATTAGCCAGTGGACCAACCTTACAAAGTGGCTTTAAAAGATTTTAGTTCCGCCCCGAAACACTCGGCATGTCGATGCTGTGAAATGTGAATATGAGGATGTGTGTGTGAGTGTGTGTGTGCATCAGAGGGAAATGTCTAAAGAAATAGATTCATAAAGGTCATGACTAAAATGTCCTTTTACTTTAGAAAATTACCCAGTAACGCTCCACTGCAGGATCGGCCTTTAATATCAATATGTCCATTTCATCTGAAGCCAAGCGTTTGCTTCTCACCATCACTGCTGATAGAGACTGCCTGAACGCCGGAGGACAAAAAAGACAGAGGCGAACTAGGCAACAGATGACGACCTCATCTGACTCTTTTTATGTGTTTGTTTCTTTTTCTGTTTCAGGTCCTCTTACCTGTCCATCCATCTATTTGCTTTGGCTTTAATGGTTGCATTTCTTAAATGGTAAACAACTCAAAAGCAGCTTGGATGCCTGGAACAGCAAAGCTTAATTTTGACATGAAGCATAATTCATCAGTGAGAGACTCTGATGTGTTAAAAGATTTACTTTTCAAGGACTGCTTTGAATATTTCATGTTTTAAATTGAAACATGGCTAAACTTCTTTTTGATTGACAAACTCTTGTTTCTCTGATTCCAACTATAAGCTTCTCTCTCTGTCATCCATTTCTTCTACCCGTATTATCCATAGCGAAGCCTTTAGATTAAGAGAAGAGGACACAGGGAAGGAGGACAGAGGAGCCCGGAGTCAGAGAACAACAGAGGGAGAAAGAGGGAGTCGATGCTCTGTGTTTGCTGCTGTGTGGTGCTGGCTGTGGTCCAGCAGGGCCTGAGGACCCAATGTTGCAGCTCTGATGAAGAGAGCTCTGCAGCCCCGCTCTTTTCTCCCTGCTCCCCTTCTTTCCAACACTCCACTCCTCCATTTCTCCAGTCCCCACACTTTCTCCCTGCCTCCCCTCTCATTCGCTTATACTTGTTAGCTTTCCCCACATACCCCCACTCCCGCCCTGCCTGTACCCTGCCAATGTGATCCATGTGTTGTGCTCCAGCAGAGACTGCTGAGGCAGCAGAAACAGGGAATATTTACAGATCAGTCAGATGGGGTTGAGCTCTGCTCCTACTGCACACTCACAGTTCCTCGTCAATCACTGCTACAAGAGCTGCAACACACAGGCAGAGACACTGCTGCACACACATAAGGGCATTTAAGCCACTCTGAATGTAAGCACACACGTGCACTTAGCCATACGCTCATACAGAATGACTCACACTGCACAGTAGAGGTGTGTCATATGATACTGTTCACAATAATATGGCGTAATTTTTTATATGATTGAAAAAAAATCCTATCAAAATAATGGCAATGTTCCACATGTTGATGTAATGACGTCGCACACAGCAACAAGCATGGCTGAGAGAGACATTCCTACCGGCTCAGTGATGGAGGAGTTAGTTAAAAAAATTTCACTAGTGTGGAAGAGTGACATTGCTCAGCCTGCAGGGCGTCTGAGGCTACAGCCTCGAATGTTTTATGAGTAGCCCTGAACATTTCAGACCCTTTTAGCGACTTGCTGCTCAGAGTAATCTCAGTTAGCAGCTCTCGTAGCAGCAGCAAAGCATCTCTCCTTCTCCTCTCTCGCCATGCGCATGCAGGCAGAGGTGAGTTACTATGGTTATGGGAACTGGCATTCCTGACCATTCTGTCATAAGACTGTCGCAATCATATGATATCGATATCTGTTATATGATGGATGATATAACAGCTTCCCAAGAGTGAAGCCAAAAAGTCTCGATCACCCCCTGGTGGCTGGCTGCAGTATAGGTCATAAACCCCGCCCCCCTCATGTTGGACATGAGCCAACCTCAACGATCAAAGTGCGCATGAAATAATTATTTCATAAAGATGGTTTCTGTCATTTTACGTAGGTCTCGTCACACTGATGTATGGTCAAGCGTTTGTTTTTCTGATAAATTTTAATTAGTTATCTGATGCCATAAACAGAGGGCGTAACGTCATGATCGACAGTGGTGTGCTTGGGACTAATGGCGCTGCTCACGATTAGTTGGACAGATGTGTAGTGGGACGTTAAAGGGATAGTTCAGTTTTTTTGAAGTGGGGCTGTATGAGAGCCTTACCTATAGTCAGTGTATTACATACAGTGGATGGTGGTCGGCACGCTCCTTGTTTGCACAAACCAAACAGACTAGCATCCCAGAAGCTCAGCTATGCATTGCTGTGTGTTAGGGTTATAAAAAGGCCAACCTAAAATAAAAAAAAAAAAATCTATATCAGTCTAATTGGACGCTACATTTCATTTGGTACTACATTTTCTCAACCACATAACTTCCATATTCCTATGCAAAAATGCCCAACTGTGCACTGTATTATGCTGCAGGTCAGCCGTTCAGGTCAGAAGGTGTTGCTGCGTAATCCGACTGAAACCAACCTCACCTTTCTAAAGATTTCTAAGATGGTGTGTGCTTGTGTTTGTCCAGGCTGCTCAAACAAGGAAATGAAATCATCTGTGACTAGTTACACTGAATGTAGACATCAGCACCTCTACATATCTCTATACTCTGGTTCATTATGGTATACCTTTTGTCTTAAAAGCGAACGGCATTTTGTTGTTGCTGTTATAATCAAATAATGTAAATATAGCGTCCACTTAGATTGATTTTTTTTTTTTTTTTTTTTTTTTTTTTTTAGGTAGGCCTTTTTAAAGTTGCTAAAATACCATTTGCTGTTAACCCTTATCCACAGCAATGCATAGCTGAGTTTCTGGGATGCTAGTCCCACCTGTTTCTGCAAACAAGGAGCGCTCCGACCGCCATTTACTGAATGTAATACACTGACTATAAATGAGTATCTCATACAGCCACAATTCAAAAAACTCAAACTGGCCCTTTAATTCAGCAGAGATCACTAGTGCACAGACTCTGACTCCAAATGATGCCACCAGTGCAAGATGGAAGCAGTCACATCTGTGATATTTTGGCTTTATTTTTGTACAGTGGGAGCAAGTGGAGACCCGTGTGTGTGTGTATGTGTGTGTGTGTATGTATGTGTGTGTATGTATGTATGTGCAGAGGACATATGGAAGAGATTACAGGTTCAGGTGGTGAAAACAACTTAATCTCTTTTTTTCCCAAAAAAAGAAGGACAGGTAACAAATTAGTCTTTAGCCCTATTCGGACAGGATTAGTTTAACGTGGAGACGTGGGGTAAAGTAATTATTACCAGGGATTTTAGTCCCGTCCGAATGCCGCATGTAATGTCAGTAAAAATTACAGCGACTTTCACTTTCCCGTGTGAACAATATTTCGTCACATCCTGTTTACAACCATTTTTCCGCGTTTACAACTAGTTTTGCGCATTTTTTCGATGATGGGCTAATCATTAATTATTATTATCCTTCAGCTGATGCTTACAGGAAGCAACGTAGGACACACATGCCGACAGGGAGGTGACGCCAGGGTGCACTACCATCTCTGGTAGAATTAGGGAGATTTCTTGTCCCGTGCGAATCGGACATTTATATTACAGACATCCTGTGGTAAACTGACATTAGTCCACATCCCTATGTAAAACTAATCCCGTTCAAATAGTACTTTTGTAGTAACTTTTTAATCATGGTTGAAATTGCCTGCCGGACTTAAGTACTGAGAGTTGACGCACTACACCATCATCGAAATTAAATTTTAAGTATTTCGACTCTAATATCCTGCAGCGAATATTCAGACTGGTCCAGTCCACAAACTCATTTGAGTTTTTGATTGTTTCCATTTATGTATGAATCTAAAAAACACAAATCTAAGGGCTATGTTATTATGATGTTAAGTGAGAACACTTATTTCTAACGTGGTCCCAAGATGAGAGAAGTCAAAAGAAATATTTAATCTAAAATTTAGCAATCAGGGTTGAGAAAATACTTTTTCCACTTTGAATATTTCCTACAAATTTAATGTCTTACACAACTTTTGCTGTAAGAAAACTGTCTACACTCAGATTAAGAAATATTTGAGTTAATACCCAAGACTAAGAATCTGACCAACCGTTCACTACCATCTGTCAGTGCGAACAGTTTGACACTAGATTCTAAGGAGTCGGCACTGAACATGTGTTTAGCTTCAATACGCAGAGCTATGGTGCACATGCTCTAAAAAATAAATCACCCTCTCCCATAGAGAGCAACACTCACAGAGCAACACCGATTCTCTTTGTGTGATGCCTCTCAGGCTGATGAAGACATCAGCTCACTCTCTTCTTATCTTCACTGTGAAACAAACACACTTGCAGGTATTCTGTGGGTGCTGCTCACAGCGGGGATCTAATCTAATAGATATGCATGTCCAAAAACTAAGCCTGCATACATTCAACTTGTCAATTTGCCTTCATCAGCTCAGTTCAAAGACTGAATTGATTGAATCTCTGCTCTTTGAGCCAGAGTCAGTTCTCCAAAAATGTCCTGTAACATCCACTGTGAGCCTACGGCAGACAAACTGCAAACCTACTGTTGCTTTTTACCCTTGTTATTCTTCTTCTCTGGTTTTGCTGAATCCATTCCTCAGAGTCCAGTGGGAGTTTAACCAAAACTACACAGGCAGTGCAGAAACACACACAGTAACACACTGCAGTGCTCTAAACAAACAGATGATGCTGCCAAAGAGAGGTGTTGCTCCTGCTAACTCTGTCAGCGCAACAAGGTCAACATTCAAAACACAGGCAGAGTGTGTGTGTGTGTGTGTGTGTGTGTGTGTGTGTGTGTGTGTGTGTGTGTGTGTGTGGAGTGCGTAAACAGCATGGGGAGACCTTGACATCCACTTTCTGAGTTCCCATACCCAGCTGGGGCAGATCTCCTGCGCCCAGGTCACCCTGTGGCCGTGCCGATGCCCTGCCAACACCCCGTCAATCACACTGACCAAGCCCAACCTCCAGCCTTCACACACACACACACACACACACACTACAGCACCTCTTAGCCCATCCTCTCCCTCCAACGCACCTTCCTCTCTCACCTGCCAGTAAGGTCAACAGGAGCCTAATGTCAGCAACCTGGCTGGCGTCATGGCAACAGTCTGCCCAGCGATGGTGTTACTCAAGGACAAACACTCACATTGTATTAATTTAGCCGCCCTGACCTATTCAAAACTTTATTTCACGCATGCATTACTTTTAAGGTTATCAGCTCTCACATATCTGATGTGACACTCACACTTGCTCGTTTAATGTGATGCTTTAATGCCTTTAAATAATACTTAACACAAATTGGAAATGACACGAGTTATCATTCATTTTAATGGTTATCCTCCAAACAGCCTGTGTAATTTATGTGTGGCACATCACCAGTGTAGCCAGTAACACGTGGGTCAACCAGGTCATTCCACCTTGCCTGACACGAGGATCGACTGCGGCCAATTAAAGCCCGGTGTGACGCTGAATTACCTCTACCTCACAGGTCTGTGCACTTACACCTGTTGCACAGATGACTCAGCCTGACCTTCCACAGTTTCTATAATGACCAATTAACATGAAAACTGACGACTGGTTTTCTGTATGTGTTAATGGAAACATGGACTGCACCTCTATAGCTCTTTTTTAGTCTTCCGACCACTTAAAGCGCTTTTACACTATGAGTCACATTCACACACATTCACACACTGTTGGCCGAGCCTACCATACACTGTGCTGCTCAGTAACCATTCACACACACTCACACACTGATGGGACAGCCATTGGGAGCAATATAGGGTTCAGTGTCTAAACCAAGGGTGCTTCAGCGTGTGAGGAGCCAGGGATCGAGCCGCCCCATTTTATTTAGGGTCTATGATTCATCTTTAAATCTGTCACCAAAAAAAGAGAGAACCCATATGGGATATACACACTCAGGCTTGATCTACAATTTAAAAGTGAAAAGAATTTTATAAAGATGTTCTCATTTCACAACCACATTCAGAACTATAGATTTAAAAATACTATGCGTGTGACCTACATTTCTAACCAACTGTTAAACCCGTTTTGAGGCTGATGTACCCTAAGCACCCTTACACAACACCACAGTGTTGATTTTCAAAAAGGCCATGAGCTGTAGTTTCTTCCACACCCTTCAAAAGGATTCAACATCAAGACATCAGCGAGAATGCAGTATACTATAACAGTCATCTTGATATCAAACATGTTGCCTCAAACTACAATGACCTGGCACCTCTCTATCTTTAAGAGCATGCATAGCTTATGATAACATTCTTCCTGTGGAGAAAAAGACTTTATACACACAGACATGCATGAAATTGAGAATGCTTTGCTCTGAACTTGGCAGCCTGTTTAAATCCAGTAATAAAAGGTGATTAAAATGGCTGATAACTGCATTTCTGCAGCAGCTTGTAGTAGGCACTGTGGTCTTGCCTTTGGCTCTTGGAACAGACCTCTCCTTCCTTTGGGATTGTTTGGATTGACAATGCATTGCAGAAAACAAACAGTGAGCTCCATTTCTCTTGTGGAAATAAATTATGAGTAGATTAACCTCGCCTGATTCTGCTCCCTGCACGCTGGGCGGTAGATCTCTCCCTGTCTGGCGGGCTCCTTTTTCCATTGTTTTTATGTCCGTTTGTCCAAATGTCTGAGTTTCTCACTTATTTTCAGGAGTAGTGGAGAGGAGGGCCTCAAGTAAAAGTTGAGCCAACTCTGAGCCAGACATTAATAATTGAGGAGGGCAGGAGGGGAGAGAATGGCTCCTGCAATATTCATATGTCATATTGACTTGACTGCCAGCCCATGCACACAGTCCTTATGAAGTCTCACAGATGACTGAGGATGCAATACTGCGTCCTCCCTCAGCCTCCTACATCTCCTTTCTTTACCTCTGTACATTTACACATCTTCCACCCATTTGCCACCTCCTTTTTCTCCACTCCACTCTGCCATCTCATCTCCTGTCCCCTTCTCTTTCCCTCTGCCACTTCTTTTCATCCCCTTCTCATCTGCTGCCATCTCTCAAAAGAGTATGGCATGCCCATGGGCCAAATTCAATTATAGACCAAATTAAAGAGATGCTTCTCAACTCCCTCAACAGACAAAAGGAACACTCGCGTGCACCAGAAACGCCCAAGGGTTACAACCACACACACACCAACACATGCACACACAAAGGCAAACAGACAATGACGCTCTACAGCCTCGGCAGGGTGCAAAAAAAAAAAAAATCAGCACAAACCACTGAAGAGAAAATGGACAAACTGTAATTTCAGAATGTGTCCACAAGTTCGGCCCCTTCCCCAAGTGTTGCTTCACTGACAGAGCTTTGCCTCTTGCTCGCTTAAAACCTGCCCTTTCTGCCTCTCCTTCTCTCCAGGCCGCAGATGCAGTCTTTAATTAGCCATGCTAATGGTAACATAGCTGTGAATAAGTAGCTGGCCGCCTGACTGGTCCAAATCTGGGAGGACCATCTGATGACTTAGACAGTAAAGCAGGGAGAACCATCGTTAGTACCAGCCGTCCACATTTTAGCATCAGCCGTAAAATATCAAATCCTCAAAAAGAGTTGGAGTGTTTCTGGGGTCAACCAATTATCGAGCGCTGCAGGCTACACTGGCTGCCTTTCAACGTGATTAGATCTGAACTCACCAGAGGACATCCGGTCCACTTGTACTCTTGTACAGAGAGCCAAGATTAAAAAGCTCAAAATGAAATAAAAAATATAGTTTTTATGCTGAGACCTCAACGTCTGCTGCTCTTAGCAGGAGAAAAAGAGGGAGAGCTGGACAAAGGGGGAAGAGGGATTTGATGTGAGGAGAGTCCCCTCCATCTTTCAAAACACCCTCAGGCTGAAAGCAAGAACTGAGAGTGTGAAGATGTAAAATAATATTGCTGCTGTTGTTAAAACTACAGCATCAATTTTGGTGATTTGCATGTTTCTACTTGAAGGTCTGTAATAGGCAGAACAATTGTTGCGACCTCCGGGCTAATAAAATCCACTCAAAACCCATAATAGCATTTGTTAAAATGTATAAATTGAAAATGAGACCGCAGCGTAACATTCCTGAAAACCTGACTTTTTAATAATGCAGGAAATTTTTTTTGCAATGAGACACTGCACAGAAAAAAAATCCTGCGACTGCATGTAAACATGTTGTTCCCTCATCATCATGTGCAAAAAAAAAAGATATAAGAATCAATGCTTATTTGTCCTGGAGGGCTGTGCCATGACCTTGGTGTTAATACACGAAAAGGGGAAGACGCCTCAAGTCTGCAGAGGTGTGTGTGTGTGTGTGGGGTGTGTGTATGTTGGAACGTGGCAGGGAGTGGTGGTGGGTGGCAGGTGTTGCAGTACGTCACCTCTGCTCTCCCTGAGGATAAAGTAATAATAATTCTCCACCAAGCTGAATAGATATCGCCTGAGGGCTCTAACAATACATGGGAACAACAAACAATTCACACACACACACACACACACCAACTTGAAAGAGCCATAAACCACCAGCCGCCCACACTGTCCTCACTGAACCAGGCCTGTAACATTACTCTGCACCAACACCCAGTTAATCACACATACACACACACAATATCAATTTGTGGAGCACAAGCACAGCGCAGTAATAAATATGTAAATAACCCCACACTTTGTGCTTGCATGTGTGTGTGTGTGCTGGCGGAAACAAATAGCACCCACAAGAAGAAGAGGCATGATCATCATTGTCGTCCTGTGTTGAGACGACACACCCAACAATGCCCAAGTTCACACCAAACACACACTCACAAAATGACCTATCCATGACAGGAACTGTGTACAGATGGATCAACAAATACAAATGGATCAATTGGAAAGCAGTGCGTCCACCAACCCTACACACACACACACTGACTGTGACAGTGGGATGGGAGGGGGGTGTCTGTCATTGTCCTGTAAGGGGATATCGGAGCTGATGTTGGCGACTTATCCACACTCTTCATAATCCATTGTGTGTGTGTGTGTGTGTGTGTGTGTGTGTGCGCGTGAGGGTGTTGGTGTGTACGTGTGTAGCCGACCAGGCCTGGTGTTGTTGATAAGAGCTGAGGGCTTAGTCCTCAGTCACAGGGACACACTCAGAGCATTAATGAGCCCACAGCACAGAGGAGAACCTCTGCCAAAAAGGTCTTTATCAGCCACTAGGAGCGTGTGTGAGCGTGTGTGTGTGTGTGTGTGTGTGTGTGTGTGTGTGTGTGTGTGTGTGTGTGTGTGTGTGTGTGTGTCAGTCCCTGTGTCTCCTGTTTTTTCACACATTCCACTGTATTTTCAGAAAAAGTATTCATGATCAAACACTCTCTCCTTACACACACACACACACACACACACACACACGCCTTGGTTGTGGGTATAGCCTGAAGGTGAGGCTGGAGGTTAAGATGCAACACACAGCAGTTCTGTCTGAGAGTGCACATCCATCACACAGACAGCTTTAACTCAAGAGTGTGTGTGAGAGCGAGTGTGTGTGATTTCAGAAGTTAGTTAGCTGGGTAGCAGGGTGATTTTGTTAGCGGAGCAGCCAAAGCCAAGCAACAAGGTGATTGAATGACAGACTATTATACTGGTTGTCAACATGAGGCGGTGAGCAAACGTCAGAAACAAAATGGAGACATGGACAGACTGACAAGAGGAGAGAGGGAGGGTGACACAGGTTGCCAAGAGGAAATGTCTGCAAGTCTGTCTGCAGCAGACTGTTGCATGCAACACAACAGGGACAGTAATTCTAGTCCCGCAGCTCTCATAAACACACGCCGAGTACAAGAACAAGTGACGTGCACTTCAAAGTGTACACAAAGCCAAAAGAGAGAACACACTCACCTACGTGCGACACTGCAGGAAAACACAGTTGTCAACTCCAACTTTTTGATAAATGGCTTTTCTTCCACTCTCCTTCTGATTTGTCATGTTTCAGTAACCAGGAGGCATCGCTTTCATCTGCGAGAGCTACAAAGCAGAAGGAGGAAAGATGGTGGCATCAGGAGGTGTTATATACACTGTCTGGTAAGCACCTGGATTTTGCTTATGATTCTACTTTTGAATTATTGAATGGAATCAACAAATCAAACAAGCAGCCAATCAGTCAGTCAGAGAGATGGGAGGGGACCAGGCAGAGTGAAGCGGAGAGTTGGGTTTGAAGTATTCCAGGTTTAGGACTGTGCATCAAGAATTTATGGGCTCTAAGTGATGCTGGTTTGAGATTACAGCAGGGGAGGGGTTCGCTCAGCTGTACAGTGATACTGGTGCTTGGCGGGGGGGAAACTGCTGAGTGGTGTGTACCATTTGACAGTGGGGGGTGTTTCTTAGTTATACACACACACACACACAGGAGGAGGGAGAAGCAGAAAAGTGGGGGGTAGACAAAATATTGTTGATAGAAAACAACTTCTGCTCTTGAAGTTGGGTCATAGTG
This sequence comes from Epinephelus fuscoguttatus, assembly GCF_011397635.1. Classification (NCBI taxonomy): domain Eukaryota; kingdom Metazoa; phylum Chordata; class Actinopteri; order Perciformes; family Serranidae; genus Epinephelus; species Epinephelus fuscoguttatus. The sequence continues at coordinate 42,265,655 of NC_064761.1, forward strand.
GTCTGCATGACAATTATCATAGTTAACATTAATTATTTAACAGGATTATTTTCCCAGTGAGTGTACGTGAAGTTTGGGATAAGGTGACAAATTCAGCTTATTGTCATTCAACACAATATTTCACACAATTGCATGAGCAACAGCTTTTAGCAAGTGTTTACTTTTTTATAAATCAATAAGAGAAAAAAGGGAAATCCATAGAAATAAAATGAGAGGTGTTTGTCATGGCCATTTGACTAATTCAAAAGAAAATGGGGGTTGCTGTTAGCGATGGTGACAACACCCGTCAGTGGGGTGAAGAAGAAGAAGAAGAAGAAGAAGAAGAAGAAGAAGAAGAAGAAGAAGAAGAAGAAGAAATACTTTATTAATCCCCGAAGGGAAATTCCTTTTTTTTTTTTCTCCACTCTGTCACACATGCACAAACAGGATCTATACATGCATTAAATGAAGAGATGTCAAAGCAGGGGGGCTGCCCATGGACAGGCGTCTTGAGCAGTTGGGGAGTGATGACTTGCTCAAACTGGCACCTCTCCAGCTATCAGTCCATGCTCCACATTAGGTCCAGATGGGGACTTGAACCTGGCACCCTCCTGGTCCCAACCAGACAGAACGGAACAGAATGCAACAAATATGCACATCAACATATTAACTAGAATTCCTGCCTCGCAGTTATCAGCCTCCTCCAACCGGTCAAGTTGCAGTTTACATTTGTGTCCAGGTCAATTTGCAGGATTGGCAGCTGACAATGCTTCAAATATGGATGTGGCTGCAAAGAAACTACATTTTCTAAAAATGGATGCTTCACACATCTTGAACCCGGCAGCACAGAAGAGCTACACAATCAGCACCGGTTCAAGGTGGACAACCAACAGGGTTTCCCCCACACATTCATTTATTTGAGGCAGGCCACCATGATTAAAGCATCTGCTGCAGTGTTTAGATGTTTTATTTTTGTCACTGGACCATTCATTAGACGCACTGTTGGGATATATCCAGGTGAGCATTCGGTTATTTTTGCTCCACAGATTGAGGGCGCAGACAACGCAGCAGAACGACAGACGCAGTGAAAGTGAAACTTTGACTCACAGATAGCTGCTCCTCTCATCCATCCAGCTGATCTGATCAGCTCTAATCGACTGATACATTATCCATCCCATGACTGAAAACTCCAAAAACTGCTACTGAGGGAAAAAAGAAGAGTTCCAGCTGTGCTGCATTCACAGACCTGCAAAAACCCCAGACGTTAGAAAGGACGGACTGACACAAGGACACACAGGCAAGATGAAAAAATAGAGCAACCCTCCAGGAGTTCCTGAAATATTGCATTCACAAGAATGAGATGGACACAAGATCACAGTGACCTTGACCTCTGACCATCAAATTCTAATCAGTGCCTCACTGTCCAAGTGGACTTTTGAAATTTGAAAATTCCTTATAAGTGTATTTGAAATGTTGCATTCATGTGAACAGGACAACCAGACAATATAATGCCTCCAGCCACGGCTGATGCCAGCGCAGAGGCATAAAAATACATAACATAAAATAAGATATTTGCAGAATGAACCTGGCTATAACAGCATGAGGAGCTTATGGAGGACACCTGCTCTTAAACTGACAGTCAGGAGGTTCCTTTCTGTCTGAGTCATAAAGACACCAACACCACAAAACAGACTGTGCATCTTTACTCCTGTAACCTGCATACAGACAACACAAAAACACACATGCTCACATAACATGTCTGGTTCCTTAAGCAGCATGTGTCTGCTCCCAAGCCTTGGAGTAATAGCAGTCATTACCGCGCACAGGCAACATGAGCACACACACTCACTGACACACTCACACACATTGTCCAGGAGGTTATTACAGCAGCAGTGTAGCTTATTACCCGGCCTCAGCACCACTCAATTATTCAGCCCGAGTCCACGGGGATAGAAGAAGCAGCTCAGTGTGCTACTTACAACACGCCTAAGTAGGCCAAAGAGACTGAAACTAAAGTATGACACACAGACGCACCATGGCATCACCATGAAGACCATGGAAACTGGGAACTCCAGCACGGATAACACATTTTAGGAGCCGATTTAGAAATTCAAAGTGTGTGCGTGTGTGTGTGATGGTTGAGTCACTTTCGGTGAATGGTACAGTCACAGGAGGCCAAACATATCACTAGCTGGAGGGACAATTAGACTAAATCTCTACATGGCCTAATTCTGACTTCACCTGACTTTTACATTTTCAGCGTGGCTGTCATCACTTCATACATTAATGCAAAAAAACACATCCTCACCACTGCCAAACTTGCCTTTCATCGCTGTGATAACTGAGGAATTTCCCTCTGAAAACATTCCTGTTGATCCTTCTTAATAGAAATAAAACTGGCACGTCCCCAGTCATGTACCTTTGCTAGGCTGCCTACACACACACACACACAAACCACAGAGGACGATACAACCTTGCTTGATCCCCCAGTAGTTTATTAAATACTTTTACAATCTTGTGGAGAAATACAGACAGAGGAGGCAGAGGGGCTGAGAGTAAGAGAGTGGAGGGAGCAGATCTATTTTAGAGTGAGATTAAGCAGAGCTGTGTTGAAATAGAAGCCCTGACCGACCAAGCCATGATCTGGGGACTTATTAAAGACTCTTATTAAAAGTTAAGGAAGGCCCTAAGAACCTTACAATAAGAGAGCGGGGTGAGGGGGGAGAGAGAATCACACAGTGGAGGGGGTGATGCGTGTGGTGGAGAAAGGACTGAGCTTTAAGCTCTTTCTTTGCTTCCTGTTTTCACCACAGCACACACACTCCATGCCTGTCTCCCTCCCGACTCATCTCCGCTGACTCCTCCTCACTCTCCAACCAGGTCAGCTAAATAAAGTCCACCGTTTTAGCCTAATTTCTGACAGTCTGAAGACTTCACACACACACACACACACACACACACACACACACACACACACACACACACACACACTAGTGCTAGTTTTAGATTTCAGAGCCAGTCCTTTTTTTCCTGTATTGCTACACAGTGTGCACAACACAGGCCTGGTGCGCGCTCATTTGATTCAGTGCAGTCCTGTGTGATTGCAGCCTATCCCATAGAGAGTGCCGTACCACCTGCTTATTGATCAGTTAAAAGATAAGGCTTGCTAGAGCTAAACATCTAACGCCAAAGGGGGTATTGGCATAAAGCTGCCTTTCTACCTTCTCGGGAACCCTGGGGATGTGGATCGAAGACCACAGCGTGTGTGTGCATGTTTATCTGCGTGCGAGATGACATTTACCAACCAGCGACAAAAAAGAAAAAGTACATCATATATACATACATTCTCCTCCTTTGTTTTGTCTCCTGCTCTCTCCCTCCGCCTCTAAAGACTAACCATCATCAGCGTTTTGTCCTTCAAACCAGAGCAGGCAGGAAGCATAATGGAAACCATGACAACGAGACGGCGAACAGACAGCACTGCTTAAGCTGAGTGAGGATGGATGGATGTATGGATGGATGGGGTTCTCTGAGAGGACGACTGAAGGGGAGGGGAACTGAGAAGACATGTGGGAGAACAGACACAAGGATTCTCAATGCTAGTTTTCAACACCTTCCCCCCTTTACAGTACATGCATGTTGGAATGAGGCAAACATACAGACATGTATATACATACGCACTGAGGTACTTAATTTTCTTGGCAGATCTGGAGGACTTTGAGGCATAGCGTGAGTTGGTGCTTTGAATTAGGAAAGGCTCTGTGGGTTTTCCCTTTACGTTGTCCAAGTCTCAGCTATCAAAGTTCGTCATTTAACACGTACAGAATTCAGCTGGACTCAAACCAACAGAAAGCGTGCAGTTATTCCCAGTCACTAAGATTTTGGCACCAAATCTGTTTTGTGAACCTTAGCTAACAGCATGTAGTGGTGGCTGGCATTAAGGTTTCCTCAGATGTTATGATGGTTTCCCCCGGCAGTAAGCTGGAATTATAATGTCAAATTTAAAACAAACGTCACAGAAACAAACGTACAAGGATTAATGTGAAATTATTGTAATTTATTCCAGGCTTAATCCCTCATAATATCCCTGGTAAGTAGCTGTAAGCAGGCAGACACACACACACACTCTCAATCAGTCTCCCACACGCACACAAACACACACAAATGCCTAAAGTAAGTCCTCTTTCCCTGAGTAACCACTAGGAATAGTCGAACCATTTCTTTCTTGTTCAGCCATGTTTCAACCTAATAAACTATAACTTACATCATGTTTTTCAGCCAAATTCATTTGAATTTGTAGCCTGTTTTAGTGTAATACTCGACTTGTAGCATGTTTTAACCTGATACATTTAAACTTGTAGCATGTTTTAGCCTGACCCACAATGATCCCTATCCCACACCTGGCACCCTGCACAGCACAACTGTCATTGCTAGCTGCAGACTGACGCAGTTGTCATTTTTTTGCCACCAGTGGACACTTCTGTTGGTAGCAAATGTAGTTGTGCCCGTGGGCGTGCAGGTCTTCACTGACATTTCGTTGTTTATTTTACTTAAAGGGGAACTACTGTTTTTTTTTTTTTCCAACCTGGGCCCTATTTTCCGATCTCCTTTTGTCTAAATGAGTGATAGGATGTTCAATATGTGACATTTCTCCAGTATGAAGCTAGGGCTGACCTGCCTGCAGCCCGTGAGCGCGCTATATTAAATAATAGGGCACTCAGACAGCGTCAAACAACGTCAAAATACGTCCACTAAAAGTGCATTTTTTTCACACAGATAGGCTTGGATTGTTAGTATAATTACTAACATCAGACATGTTCCTCTGCCTGTTGCTGCTCCCTCTCTCTCCTCGTCCGCTCTTCAGTTTCAATGAGCTCTGTGTCCGTGTACTCTGTGTTCAAATAAATACGGGCGCTCATCAAATTCAGATGGCTCATCCAGATCCAGTTGGTCAAAATTGGGTAAAAATTCGCACGTTTGTTGTGGCAAGTCAAAACACTCAGTCAGAGAGTGAAAGCCTGGTCTCACGAGATTCTTCTTCTTTGGTGTTTTACTATACAGTCTATAGTGTTTTATGGCAGTTGATCTCGCAAGACTTGAGTTGCTGCAGGAAGTTACCACTGGAGCGAGCTTACGACTGCGACTGTTTGGAGTAGTGAATTTCTACCCGATTTTGACCAACTGGATCTGGATGAGCCATTTGAATTTGATGAGGTAAAAAATGGCAACAACAAAAATAAATGTCATAAAACCACTTGAATCATTATGCAAATATTAATGTAGTTGATCTACCAACAAGCCACTGCAAAATGTTGTTAGACATTATTAGTTTAATTACATGTAGTTCCCTCCACAACACTAGTTACCTTAAATGTACTAAGAGCATAAAACACTGTAGCATGTTTTATTTAGATGAATAAACTTACTGACTGCGACTTGTGGGACATTTTAACCTGTAACATTTGAACATGTTTAGCCAGCATAATAAATTAGTTGCATGTCCTTAGTATCCTGGTTTCAAACACAGAGAGTCACTATCATCTTTTAAGCATAAATAAAGCACAAATCTCACCTGTGGCTAACTCTCCAAGAAATATTCAGTTACATCTTCATCGTCGTTTCTGCCTCAAACTGGCTGCACAGCCGTGTCGGGCTCATCGTTGCTCCCTTGTGTTCAAAATAAAAAATGCATTTAAACTACGGATATCCGAAGATTCTTCAACAATGAACTGAACCATATCTTGTTCGCCATTTTACCACCGACATAGCTGCGGTGCTAATCATAGCTGTAAGACACAGGTGGTGCAGACTGACTCACACAGGTGTTCCCACTTCCCTGATTAGACCTCCTCTCACGACTGTGTGGGTGTGTGCAGACACTCCCACTTGATTGACATGTCCCTCCCTCCTGATGCACCTGTCAGCAGTGGGACAACTCAGACACCTTTATCCTTTGTATTTGCTCATATCATAATCACTGTAAATTATGGACAGATATGGATTTTAATAATTTGCATATGATTACCTGAAAAGACCTTCATCTCTCTTGGCACACTGAGTCTGGTGCTCAGACAAGCTCTGCTAAACTTAACTGTGGTCTGGTCAAAATGAAAACACTTGTGTATGTGTGCAGGGTTTATTATTATAAAGTTGATATATGCATGCATCAACAGATTTATTTAGTGGCAGTAAACATAAAGCAATAACAGACAGAGCTTTCTAGAAACATTTTCGTTGGACAAACACTGTCTCAGACACATTTCACCATGTTGTTGAGGCGACTCAAGGTTCAACATTAATTTTTAAAATGGGTTGCCATTTTAGTCATCTTATATTTTGCATATTTAAGATACTATGCGGTTATATGGAAGCTTAATAATCAAAATGTGACATAAAAAATGTTCCAAAGCTTTTTCACAGTATCCAAACAAAATTCTTTTTAGTTTGTGGTTTGTCATTTTTCAGAGCATGCGCATCCCCCTTTTTGACAAAATTATTTACACAAAAAAAAGATGCATAAACACAAAAATTCACCAGACTCTCAAAATGTTCTGGCAGAGGACCTACAAATCCACTGTTTCATATGTGTCACCCTAAATGTTAAAACAAAACCTATGCCCTTGCGCGATGTTGACAGTTTTGTCAACACCTCATTATGTCGTTGAGCTGCCCACTTGTGTTGCTTCGAGCTGCAGTGGTTGTCCGGCCCTGTGGTTCTGCAGGATGGGCTACCTTGAATTAGTGAACTCGATGAGTCCCTTATCGAGGTGTGTGTTGTACATGCTTTGCAGTGTAATTTTCAGTCCAGCTCAAGGATGCTGGGATACAACAAATTTCCCTTTTGTTTTTTTGTTCAGGTTCATCTGGTTCTTTGTCAGTTGAAACAATCTGCACTTCACTAGCAAAGAGCACACCACAACAGTATGTTGTTTAAATGTTTAAGTGTAACGCAGGAGGTGTTGAGGACTGGAGAGTGGATGTTAGTGGGTGTGGTAGTGGAGTGATGTCCTCTGTTTGGTCCGGGAGGATGTTCTGAAGATCGGGCAGAGGGAGACTCAGTGTGGGGGTTCTGTTTCAGGCGTTTTCCGCCCCAGCTGATTACAGTCACACAGACAGTACCTAGAATGAGATCTAGGAGAGGTATGCACCAGATTTAATAAGAGGCAGGCATATTCTGCTTTTCCACAGCAGAATATGCCTGCTCAAGCTGGAGTCGATCCCAGCACACCAAACTGATCGACACAGCCCTTAATGACACTTGCCGGATCATCACAGGATGCATAAATTCAAGCCCTGTCCCATGCCTCTATGCCCTAGCTGGCATTGCACCCCCTCACATCAGGCGATCCATCATCGCTCAAGATGAGCGGAGAGCACAGGAGGAAGACACAAGGCACCCCCTGCACAGACACACAGCACTCCCACCCAGACTGAAATCCAGATCCAGCTTCCTGCAAACAGTCACACCTCTCCAGACATCCAAGGAACCCGCAAGGACCGACATCTGGGAAGATGAATGGTTCAGACTCAACACCCGAGCCCAAGAATGGACAGAGAGAGGAATCACACTAATCGAATGCCTCGCCAGCGGGCACGACCTCCCATGGCCAACCTGGAAGACCCTCAACAGGCTGCGTGTGGAGCAGGGGAGGTGCAAAGCACTGATGAAAGAATGGAAATATCACACAGAATACAAATGCAGCTGTGGAGCAGTACAGACCATGTCCCACCTACTGGAATGCAACGATACCCCCCAGTGCAGCCCCGAGACCTGGCCGAACCGACCCCATCAGCTGTGACCTGCGCTAGATGCTGGCAAAATGACATTTGAGATGGCAAAGGACTCAAAGAAGAAGAATAAGAGGAGATGAGGGGAGAAGGGAAGCGAGGATGAAGGAATGTTGGTAGGGATGAGGTAGGGAGGGTGATGGATGAAGGGAAGGAAAGGGAGGCTGGGTCAGGAAATCTCAGACAAACAGAGCACGATGGGTTGACCAGGTATACATAGGATTGGCAGGTAATCAGCGGTGTGGTTGAGGCGTGGCCCTGCTCCTGAACCTAAGTTAACAAATTAACTTCATATAAGTTTATGATGTCGACGGGTTAGTCAAACTTTTCTCCCCACAGTCAAACAACTTAATTTGCTTCACCACTGTCCTTAGAACAGTTCCCTCTGTGCACACATGAGTAAATGCACTAGTGCACATGCAGCGTTGTCTGGTTGGGAGTCTATGTGTTGTTGTTTGTTGTGCGTGTTCTTTATTGCTAAAAAGAGGCTACAAAGGCTACAAGTGGTTGCCAGTTTCTCATAATGGTTGGCAGTGGCAGACATTACTGTAGAGCCCTGCTGCTGATGCAAAGAGGTTAAAAAGAGAAGCCACACTGCATCGTATCAGTGGGGTCCAACACATGCACAATGAAACGTGGTCTGCACCTGCCGAAAGGCTCAATAGCTGGCGCACTATCATAGAACATGGGGATGACTGATTCACCTGCTGAGGTGTCCACAGTCAGCCTTGGATCAAATATAATTGAGAGGAAAATTAAAGATATGGGTGAGAATAGGTCCTCAAAAGAAGACTTTAAACAAGTGCTTCGTATATGAAAACATTCTATTGTGTATTCATCCATCCAAGCGCACCCAAAAAGCACCTGAGCTGACACCATCCCTTTGTTTCTGCTGTAACCCTTCATCGTCACAGCTCTAGTTACATCTCACATGTGTAAAACCCCACAGAGAGCATGTCCTAGCTTTCATTTAACAGCCTTGTACTAATATAGGAAGAAGCCCTTTCTTTCAGACCAGGGCGAAGGCTATTTAGTATACGGTAGGCTGACCAAACGTCCTCTTTTGCCCGGACATGTCCACTTTTCACGACCTGTCCGGGGCGTCCGGGGGGGTTTTATAAACTGATGATAATGTCCGGTTTTCTGTGTGTGTTTAATCAAGGCGGGGGCGGGCAGCTGGAGGTCTGAGACTTCCAGCGAGGGGAGAGGTAGAAACAAACAGCCAATGTGTGTCTGTGTGTGTTGTGTTCAGATGTTGTCATGTAAATAACAGTGCCCAAGCAATGAACAGGACAGACAATAGGATTTTATTTATTTTTACACTACATTTTCACTGAAAGCTGACCGAATCCGACCCGAGCCCGAATACAATTTATAGCTACTGTACATTTTTGACCGAACCTGGCCGACCCGTCGGGTACCGTTGGGCTTGGATCGCCACACTCTAGTGTGTGTATGTGTCCCCTATAGGGGCCTATCTGAATTTCTGTCTTTGAGAGATATTATTTTGTAATATAACTGAATTTTCTATCCATACATATAAATTTTAAATATATTAAAATGATAAGGCATCTTTGAGTAAACTGCGAGTATCATTTAAGTAGGCTATGTCGTGGCCGGGCGAGTGTCCTCTTTTTTTGGAAATCAAAATATGGTCACCCTAGTATACAGTGCTTTCATGAGCTTTCGAGAGGCTTTGAAATCTGACATCTCAGGGTCAGCTGCTCAGTGAAAAATCTTTTTTTACTGCAGTCATAAAGCCATATATCAGTCATATATACATGAATGAAATCAAACCTTTTCATAAGCTAATTAAGAGGTCTGGATGATATCAGTGTTAAAGGTGTTCTTCTAAAGTGGAAGCCATCAAAACACACCTACTGTGCCTGCCAGCTGTACAGTGCTTTTGGTCTGAATGTCCAACCGGGTCTGTCACAGTTTGTTGAATTTAGCACAGGCAGTGTTTTGGTGTGAATCTTTCCCTCCATGTTGTCTTGTTGAATTCACAGGGATCACAGAGGAGTTGAGAGGAAGAATATAATGCACTGCTGCACTGACGGACGAAGAGAAGGATTAAAAAAAGGTTTGTGTTGGTTTCTGTCCTGTTTACACCAGTAGAACACATATCTTACCTCACAGCTGGCCAACATCATGTTCTAAAAGGGGTTAAAACCAAATGTAAAATACAATGCCTTTATAAGAGGCACGTGTTTCTCACAACATGTATTTAAATTCAAATTTTCGATGTCAGTTTTTATATTTTATTGTCATCACCGACCTTTAATCTGACTTTGTCACCACCTGTCCTTAAGTAAACCGTACCGTTGCATGCTGTTCATTTTCCTCATGGGACCATAAAAAGATACTTGTTCACTATCTTAATACGCTTACCCCGAGTTGTGACTTGATGTATGCACTCAAACACTGAAAGCTACCGGTGTCAAAGCAGCTGAGGAAGACTGATTTAAACCGTTTCATCTCATCTCATTTCCACATCCTCTAGTCCCCCTCTGCTTCTGCAATCTTCCTCCTCTCTTTCCCTTCATTAGATTGCACCCTCTCCTTGTTGAAAGACGGGGAAGAACGCTGGTTATTCAAATTCAAATCAACACTGACAGAGAAGCAGATGTAAAAAGAGAGAGAGGGGTAAAGAGAGCTACAAAGCTTGTACCTGACGTTGTTAGTATTAATGTGATTCCACTGCGAGGGTTGGGGATCGATGCAGTCAGATGAGGGACTGTGTTAACATCCTAATCTCTAATAGCATCAGAGCAGCCAGACTATAAAAACCTCTACCAGTTCAACCATGAACACACACGCTCGCACGGGCACAGATCGAGATGATAAGACAGACGGGGAAGACACGAGGAGCCATTAGAGGAAGACCCGTATTGTGTGTTGAAAGAGAATACCCAGATAGCCTCGATGACCCCGTGCAAGACAGTTTCTTCACTCTGGTTCACACAACAGACAGAACAGATCCGAGGAAAACCACCGACCAAAGACCGTGTAAAAAATACCAGATTTATAAATCATTTTCAACTAGAAATTGGAGATCAATTTTCATTTTGGTTGTGTTCATTTTTTAGCTCTCTGTGATAGATATGTTAAGCTTCACCGAGCAAAGCATGGCTCTCTCAGGCCATTACTGTGTGTACGGTGACCAACGCAGACAACCCGGTCTCACTCCAGGTTGTCGAAATCCGGCACTTGGGCAGTGACTTACATCAGACACTGACGAAAAAGGCCGTCCTTTTACATCGGCAAGATAAGTGGCAGGTCAGCGTTATAGTTTACCGGCACTCAGCGGCATCAGGGGGAAATACAGTTGGACAAGAACAAGAGTTAAAGGAAATGGCCACTTTAGAATGAAAACACAGACAGTACTTACTGACCCTCATGCTGACAAGAAGTCCAGTGTAGTTTTTTAATCTACAAAACTTGTTCAGGGTATCGGAGGATAACAGCTAGCCGGAATAACAGCTACACTTGAAGTGCACGGAAGGCACATTTTGAAAATGTAATAAAACTGCGCTAATGCATTTCAAAAACGTCAGAATGGCTTGTCTGTCGTAATCCAAGTGCCCTGAAGCTGCGGCATGCAAAACTGACTTGAAAAGATGTCATTTACTCCACCTTTATAGCATCATTTCTCACCGTGGTCGATTAGTCTGCCCTGCAGGCGTGCTGCGTTTATATGGCAACTCGCGCAAGACTAGCTGATGGCTAGTGGTGGTGCTAGTTCTCATTTTTGAAATGCATTAGCGGAGTTTTATTACATTTTCAAAATGATTTTGGACGCGGGGTCCATGCACTTCAAGTGTAGCTGTTATTCCAGCTAGCTGTTATCCTCTGATACCCCCATTAGAGGTGGACAGAGGGTTTTTCACTGTTGTTCCTCACGGTCCTTCTGTGTGCTTCTTCCATCTCACCTGTTCTTTATTATTACTATCACTCTGTACTCAACAACATCGTGTGCATGGATCAAGGAATTATCTGGTATAATTAATCACAGCTACTGCAGGCTTACTTAATGGTCCTTTGACTACACTTCATGCCTGGTTTTATTTATTTTTATTTTAGTCAATAGTTTTATCCAACTTTATTTCATACTTTATTTTTTTTAATCTCTTTTTAATTAAAAAAAAAATCATATTTATTTATTTTATGTGCGTGTGACCATATCCAGCATGGGGTTTTGGGAGGGGGATGGGTGGTGGGTTTCCAATTCTTTGTTTTCTGGTTGTTTTTTTTCTGCCACAGACACTTTATTAGACTCTGTACTGCTGTATTGACTTGTTCATGTCTGCAGAAAAGTCAATAAAAAGATTTGGAGAAAAAACAACAGACCTTGTTGTGAGCAGTTTCATGGAGGAACTATTTCCTACTACACCCATCAATCATATCACCATGCAGGAAGAAGCAGGTATCTACTGCTAACTCACCTTGCACCACTGAGCTAGCTAACGTTACAGCTCAGCCGAGGAGGACGCCATTAATGTTTACATCTTGCGCTGTCACATGCAGGAGCCTCTTGTCCATGAGTCGATGCACGCTCCCCGCTGTTGGCAGGAAGAAATCAGTTCCTATATTAAAGTGGTAGGTGGACTGTCTTGGGTAACCGGGTCATGATTTCTGGGAAGAGACAGAAGTGTTTAAATGTATTTTGTTGCCACTTGGAGCGCCAGAAGCCGAGTGCCATCTATTTCTACTATATTGTAGAGGGGGCAGACATCTCTACAAAAGACATTTCCAACACTCTGCAACTCATATCAAAACAATCTAGACTGACAGAGAGCACTATAGGTAAAAGGAAAGATGTATTTTTGATTTCGGGGTGAACTCTCCCTTTAAAGCTGCACTATGCAGGGTTTTAAGGTAGAAAAAAGGACAGCGATCAGCTTACTTAGATCCCACTATAGACTGCACCAGAGAAGAACAACCCCAGCCTTTCTGAGCGCCCCAGTTTTGCCCTATTTGCTAAAAATACATTTTTTGGCAGGTTTGTTCAGCGGGGAATCTTCTCAGTGTACAGGAAGTGACAAATTGAAACTTAGGAACAAAAGATTAAATTGTTACTCACAGAAAAACACGGACCCAACAGTGAGAGATGAAAATTTAGGACAGCCATTTGTCAGTTGTATCAAAAAACAAAGAATTAAGATTTTACGTTTACACTCATCGTACTAAATAATTAAATAATAATACATTATATTTATAGGCGCCTTTCATGACACTCAAGGTCACCTTAGAGGCAAAGATAGAGAAAATAACAGCAGATTAAAAAAGTCAATGAGATAAGATAAAGTAACATAAAAAAAATAATAAAATAATAATAATAAAATAAAATAATACAACAAATATTAAGCAAAGCAAGTCAGTAAATAAAATTCTGTGTATATAGTGGATGTGTGCGGCTAGATGGATGGGAGTCGTACTGAATAGGCTATTTGAAAGAGATGAGTTTTGAGGCGGGGTTTGAAAGTGAAGAGAGAGTTGATGCTTCGAATGTCCACTGGGAGGGAGTTTCAGAGGCGGGGGGCAGAGCGGCTGGAGGCTCCAGACGTCACGGTGGTCAGGCGGGCTGTCGGGACAGTGAGGTGGACAGAGGAGGAAGACCTGAGAGTGTGGATGTGCAAGAGTTTGGTACATGACAATGAACTAAGGTTTAAAGGTATACTATGCACGTACTGTCAGTTACTGTATCTCCAGTGAAAATGACAGCTAACCCCAGATTCACTCTCGTTCACTGTATTTGTTTTTTCAGCGCTGTGTCCGCAATTTTCATAGCTTCCTCCTTTTAAAAGATATTTTTGGGGGCATTTTTAGCTTTTAATTGATAGGACAGACAAGTGTGAAGGGGGGGAGAGAAGGAGGGAGTGATATGCATCAAAGGGCCACAGGCTGGAGTCAAACCCGGGCCGCTGCTGCAACAGCCTTGTACATGGGGCGCCTGCTCTACCACTAAGCCACGACGCCCTGTAGCTTCCTCTTAAATGCGTGACGCTTATGGTCTGGCACCTGGTTGTTACCTTTTTGTAAAGTCCCAGTCTCACCTGAGCGCTGGATTGTCTTGGAACATAGCAAAATAAGAGGAGAACAAGAAAATACAGGTGAAGGGCAGAGTCTATGCAGATAAATTCACTGCCACAAACTTCTACTGTGCCATAAGTGACGATCGAGAGGGATTTCTCTGTATGAGTCTAAACATTGTTTCTGAAAGACAATCCTGCATGGTGTACCTTTAACTGCAGCTCAGGCTACTTCTGTCCAATGCCACATCAGCTGAAAGAGTTTTTCCATTGTCCTCTGGCCTGTATGAAAAGCTTTTTGCTAATCAAAGTTAGACAAAAAGCAATCTTTATTTTTCCACGGGCCCCATTGCTTCAAAACATTCCAAATCTAATTTTACTCATTAGTAAGCCTCTGGAGTGCTTCCGTCTCATCCTGCAGACACAACCTCTGAGACTTGCATGTGTGCATGTGTGAGACAGCGTCTTTAATTACCCAGGTAACACAGCCAGATGCTCCATCACTCTGGCAATGGCAGTGATTAAAAGCAGTAAAATATTCATTTCAATCAGACACCCACATGCCACATGTATAATTAATGCACAGCGGAAGGACACAGCAACTTTTACCACAACCACACACACATTTCCATCACCATATTCCCTCTACACGCCGCAGCCAGCTGCTGCATGTGTGTAGATGTGTGTGTGTGTCGGGGTGGATCCAAGAAATGGAACTGCGGATGAGCCACTTCGAGCAACACTCCACAGGGAGGTCAGAGGGCAGCCAGACTGCATTCTGGGACATCATTCAGCCACCTACACAGCAGATGTGTTGGGTTGCTCTCGCACTGCCCTGACTCTCTCTGGGATTGTTTTTGTTGGGGGAAACAGCATCTTGAGTTTGCTGTCTAGCGTGCATTCAGCTTTCTCTGTTGTGGGTGTGCTACCTTTTCTTCTCCTTCTTCTACTTTTCAACGCTGCTCTGCTTGTCAATATCTTGAAATACCTGCGAGCGGTTTTGTCAGAGGTCTCAGAAGCAGTCTGATGTCTCTAGTGGGCGGAAAAATATACAAACACAAAACAATCTGAGACTTGAGGTGCATTTACAGACATAAAGTAGACACCTGATTCCTAGCTCACTTCGTGGAACAGATCTCATGCGCCCAAGGCTATGCATGCGAACACAGAGAACCCACATGGAATGGAAGGACTTTCCCATCCAGTACTTTTATTAAAATATGTTAAAAATCAAATGTTTGATTTAAATGTAAATAACACCAAGAAGATGCTCTTTTTCACACACCTGAAATAAATCTTTTTCTGTCAACCCCCATGGTTCCACTTTGTCTACTTTCTATTTCTGTCCTTTCAATCCCTCTGACTGCTGTCTCTTTGTTTTCCTTGATTAAGCCCTCTGTTGCAGTATTGTTTAGACTCCAGCAGTAGGCTACAATTACTCAGCGCAGTGTGTGTGTATTGTATCACGCTCATTACAATTACCTCTGGGTGTGAGTGTGTCATCTGTTGCCTGCTCATGTTCCAATTTCTCTCTGAGTGGTGAGGGAGCTGCATCCAGATGCTTCAGCGTGCATACACAACAATGTGACCAGGAAGTGGGAAGTCTCCATTAAAATGAATGAAAACTGTGGATCCAAATATCCTTAAAAAAAAGGTTGAATCTGTGTGACCAGGAAGAGCAACACATTAAGTCATCTCAGCTTTAGTTTCCGCTTGTCTCCTGCAGCAGGAAGCACGGAGGTCCATGCTCAAAAGGAAACTTTACACAGAGATATCACAAGATTGATCTCGTATTCAAGATGCAAGAACTTGTAACAGTTGGCAGGCATTACAAAAGCACTGCGGTGAAGCTGACTGATGGGAATTCTGGTAGCTTTCATTTGATTACGACTGGCTTGGTGTAATCTCATCTACAAGATTTCCAAACTGTACGTCTGTGTGATCAGCTGTGAGAGGCCAGCGAGGAGTTTCCCCAGGAGCCCGGCATCAATAAGTAACTGCTACTACTGTTTCAACCACACACACGCACACGTATGAACACTTCACAGGACTCAGTCTACATCTCCTCTTATCTTTTCCTCACTGTGTGACTGGTTGGTGTGAGAAAGGGAGAGCTTTGATTCCTTTTACTCTTACACACATTCAAACCAGGGGCACAGCGTCAGGAGAGTCAAACTCGGCAAATGTTTGGGGTCCTTCCCTAAACATTTGGCACAAAGGGGCCCCTAATGTCCACTCATATTGGAACATTTTGCAGTGACAGTTCAGGCAGGACACGGTGTCAAGCTCAGCTCACATCCCAGCTACATCAGCTGATCTCCAACAACCCAATCAACTGATGGAGCAGCTGATTAATGGAAGGGAGTCAGCTGATAGATCACATGATTCCTTTCTATGCAACCAATTGGCAAATCTCATTCAGCGCCCTGTTTAAACTGCTCTGGCCTGCCTACTGTTGCTGCTTCCTCTGCAAGCTGCTTTGCAACCTGCCTCCACCCCAGCTCCTCCTTTTCATGCTGTGTCTGACTTATCAATGTCATTTCTGTTTGTTACTGATGCTGCGCTGTTCTGTTCCCGGGGGGTCTTTGCTGCTGCTCTCCCTGCCTCAGGCTTTCCATGTAGGCGCATGGAAGGGCAGAGAGGTTTGCTCTCTCTGCTTCAGGCTTTCTGTGTAGGCCTGAGGAAAAGCAGAGAGGCCCCAGAACAGAGCCATACCACCAAATAATATACTGCAAATGGAAATAAAGGTTTATTTGACTTAAGTGGTTCTCACTGAATTATTGATTAATAGATTCAATTTGATTCTGAATATCTGAAACGGTTTCAATTGTCATTTTCTGCAGTATTGCTACAAGAACACCAGCTCTCTCTCTCATATTGTTAATGTTTACTACAGTCACTCTGCTGTTCTCCGCTACTAACCAAGAAGGGAAAAGTTGTCATTGTCGAGATATAGCCTTGTTATATTTCTTCATTCAATTATTATCCATAGCCATTTATCCCATTCAGGGTCACGGGGGGTTTGGAGCTTACCCAGGTGACACTGGGTGAGAGGCAGGGTTCACCCTGGACAGGTCGCCAGACTATCACAGGGCTGACACATAGAGACAGACAACCATTCACACTCACATTCACACCTACAATTTAGAGTCACCAATTAACCTAACCTGCCAACCTGCTGTCTGTAGACTGTGGGAGGAAGCTGCAGGGCACAGAGAAAACCAACGCTGAGAACATGCAAGGTCAAGGTCAAGGTCAAATTTATTTATATAGCATATTTAAAAGCAACCAGACCAAAGTTCTTCACAAGCATAAAAGAATCTAACAAAATACAGAAACACAGGGCAAACGAACAAAAACAAAATGTGGAGTCAAGATGTCACCTCAGAGCTCTGACAGGTGTGTGGATGTGTAAAAGCTCACATAAATAAGGAGGTGCCGTGCCATTTAAAATCTTAAAAACAAGCAATAAAATCTTAAAATCAAACTCCAAACTCCGTACAGAAGAACCCCAGCTAGAGTGCAGGTTTGAACCCTTCCACTCTTGCTGCAAGGCAACAGTGCTGCATCATTGAGCACGTTTACATGCGCACAATAATCAGATAACTGGGAATAATCAGGTAATGGTAATAATCCAATTTGACGCGTTTACATGCACTTCAATAATGTGATAATCAGAAAAACCTGGTTTACATGATTCAGTCCTTCAGTTGGATTTCTCCCCAAGTACATGACATAAAACTCAAACTTCCTGTTACAGTAGGTACTCATATCCTTGAAAAACCTTGAAAAGTACGCAAGTCATATATTTGCAGAATAAAGCACTCATCATGCTGACAGCTTATATTCTTACAGTACTGTTTGTTTTTATCATTAACAAATACATGTGAGAGCATTCTAATGTGTAGTTTATCAATGTGGAGCCAATTTTACATACTTTGGGTAGATTCGGAGTAAAAGTACTGCAAAGTGTAATATACAAGTGTATTGTATGTAAACTTGTCACACAAAGTGCATAACATATAAGTAAGATAAAATAAAAGTGACAATTTAAACACTGAGAATATAAAAATATATTATTTTATGTAAAATATTTATCTGAAAGTAAACAAAACCTGTCAGATTAATGTAGTGGAGTGGGAGTATAAAATAGCAAAACCCAAAAGAAACCAGATTAAAGGGTATACATGCACCGAATAATCTGACTACTGGGGAAAAAGCTAGATGAGTTTATCTGATTTCTCATAATCAGATAATGGCTTTTATCTGATAAAGCCTATCGGATTATGCTGTTTACATGACCACTTGAATAATCAGGTAACTCCAGAAATCAGATAATGATCGGTTTATTAGTGTGCATGTAAACGCGCTCACTGTGCCAACCCTATTTTATAATAGTAGTTTGATTTGTATGCCCTCAGTGTCAATTTTGACATTGGTTTTGGTATTGAATATTGATACAGTGCAAAGAATTATTGCCGTTTTCACCCAGTATCGTGACAACACTAGTAAATATTACATTGTGTTTCCATAATCCTCATTTCTACTGTATATAAATAAATGTCTATCTTTGATTTACTTGGATTTCAGGGGATCTTGCAGTGGAGAGAAAAAAAGCCCAAATAACATTTATTTTCTTCTATTTATTTTTTTGCTCGCCACTTGTAAACAGAGCACGTTCCTGCTGAGTTATTGATATGCAAAAGCCAATATTCCCTCGGCTTTTCAATGCTCTTTTTTGTGCAAACCCTATCACCGGCCACTTATTCTAATAGATTCTAATATAGACCTTCCCTGCTTGCAGTAAAACAAAGCTTCCACAGCACATGTAAGGAGTGTGGTCCGGTGTATTGTATTGTATACAGACCCTGAACCTAAAATGTGTGACACAAATAAAATAATCTATCCCATATGAAAACACAGTAGTACTTTTTTGATTTCACAGTTTAACCAAGTGTGCTACTTTGTTTCAGCACACGCAGAAAAGATTACCGAGATATGAACCATAACTGCCCTCCTCTCTACATTGTGCGACTGCTCCCGCAGGCTGTTGTTGTAAATAAGAATGTTTTCTAAGTCAACTTGCCTTGTTAAATAAGATTTTACAAAATCCCATGAAAGATTTCTCAAAGCTTGACGGTGGATATTGGCATTCCAGCGTAGAAGGCTGTGTTTTAAAACCTGCAAACAACCCGGCATAAATTTACACCATTAAGTCCCTCGGGGTGGAGAATGCATAAAGTGCTGTGTGTGTGGCATGAGAATGCAGTAGTCATAATTAGAATGTAGATGTCCTCGGCCTGCCATGGACGAAGCCGCCGACATGCACACGCAAAGTGCTTACTCTCGTCTGTTGCCGTGTGTCGATGAATAATGCACATATTAATCCGGCGATGTATGGAAGCTTTGCTAAGATTCGTTCAGCACTTCCCTGTTCGAGGTTGTCTAATTAATGTGGCATCTTCGTAGCCACTAGGCATGAATAACATTCTCTGAAGCTCAGTCAGCAGGGTGTTGCAGTAGAGGGAAAGGTTAGGAGGGGCCTTGATTTTTTTTTTCTTTTTCTATTATTTTTTTTGCTGACTTTTTCCACCAATTTTCTCCAAAGCCACTTATTTTCACAGCACCACCCCCGGCTCCACCCTCTATTGTGCTGGCAACCACAAGTAGTGTGTAATGAAAAGAAAAGGACTGACCCTTGGTCTCTGTGCTGGTAGGTTTAAACCTTACTCCTCTGCCACCTGTGCACCCAGGGCCTCTGAAATTTAATAGACAATAAGCAGCAGTAAATAGTTTGATAAATATGCCAGCTGACCTATATATCAATCATTCACTCATCTAAAAAGCCAGTCTATGAAAAACTTTGTGAGGCTTTAACGCCCCTGTCAGCTGGTGTTCTGCACCACAGGCTGGGATCCTTCCTCCTCAGCAGGAGCAGGGACAGACGCTATAGGTAACTCTGAAGCCACAGATGGGACTGGGCCTTTAATTTCTTGATCCACCTTTGGGGAAGGAGGAGGGGCAGTTTCAGCGAGCAGAGCTGCAGGCAGTCCAGTGGAAAGTGAGGCCGGGCTGTGGGGCAGGTGGGGCAGGTGGGGCTTGTGTGCCCTTTCTGGCCCTCCTCTCCCCTGGTGCTTAGCGTTTTCCAGCAACACACGGACACTCTTGGAGAAGACTGCACGAGGGTCAGTGGGTGATAGAGCAGGGCAGACACAGCTCTCCCTCAGCTCCAGAGCCTGGACAGAGACAGAGTGAGGAACAGACATTAAGCTACACTCACAGCTAAATATATAGTGACTTACCGTAACTTCAGGCAAGAAGTTTGTTGATAATAAGTACAAAGATGGATTGATAAGCCTGATGAGAAATGCCTTTGTTTGTGTCGTGGTGAGTCATTTGTTGTTTTTGTTTGCAGTGTAGCAGAACAAGAAAGTTACTCGTTCTTTTTAATTTGTGATAGGTAGATAGGATATTTCATCAAAACGCTGCTGTGATCTGAAATGAATGCGACACGAAGAAGACGAGGAGAATGTGAAGGCCCAAAGAGAAACAAAGACAAACAAACACAACAAAGACACTGAGATCAACTGATGTGCAGAGCTGAAGACACAGAAACAAAACGGGACACCACAGAAATAATCAACAAGAGTCTGCACCCGCGCCACTGTGGCAGCTCTGTGAGGCTGCACTAAAGCACTGTGGTGTTAAGGCTAAATGCTAACACATCTGGGTTTAACACACTTGTTTTTAAACTATGGTACATGAACCAATGGTGGTACGAGGAGAAATTAACAAAATATTTACCAAAAATTGAAAAATAATTCAAATAATTATAAGGCTACCAAATTACTGCATTTTAAAAGAAAATCCTGAAACTAAAAGATCCCTGAAATATAATTCAAAATAGGTTTTACCTTCCCTGTAATATTTTTGTTTCAATATCACCTTGCTATGTAGTCCATAATTAGTTACGAGCTAAGCTGTGATGGCAAGTTAGTAAGCAGAGGTCAAATTAATGGTTCCATGGTTCCAAAATAAAACTACTTGGAAGAAAAGCACAGATCAGAAGGAGAATTTTTCAAGCAGCTGAGCTCAAAGTGCCAGTAGCTAATCAGTGGTAATGAAGTCTCCGTAGGCGATGATGAGGGGCTGAGCCTTACGGTGTATCAGAGCTACCCCTTTGTCCATATCTGGATAGGACAGGCCTACGCTACTATATTTAACGCTGGTCATAATGATGGTACTTGGAGAGCCTACAATTTACTACGGTGATATATGGTTTGATGTGTTAGCATGCTACCATTTGCTGATATGAACTCAACACCAACTACAGCTCAGGACGAGGGGCATTCCTATAGTTTCGCAGGTAGTCATAAACCAAAGTACTGGACAAACTGAACTTTTGACACCTTTTGATGGCGGCACTAGAGGGAAATTTAGGGGATCACCAAAGTCATGATTCATCCTCAGGGGAACATAAATATCTGTGTAAAATTCCATCTCAATCTGTCCGGTAGTTGTTGAGATACGGCTAGCACGGCTGATACAGCATAAAGTATTATACCATAGTCTGGGTGAATACTCTTTTCTGATTGGTCAGCAGGTATGCGTTAAAACCCTTTAATGCACACGTAGTTCATCCGCTAACCAGCCTGTAACCATAGCAACATTAACAAGCGCAGCTGTCAAACTGTCAACTGCCGAGGGAAAAAACCCCACTGCAGCTGTCAAACAACTTCCGAGGGAAAGAACAAACAGAAATGGCTGTTTTTAACATTTCTTTTAAGTAGCAGTTCGGTTGTTATCTGCTTTATTTGAAATAGAAGCTAGCTGTGTCTCTTATTTAATCTAATCAATTTAGCAAATGTCTATCATTGCCTGATGGCCTATCTGCACACTGGGTCACGACTCACTACTTGATCCGATCATTTTATAAACAATAACCACACTGTGGAATAATTTTGACCTAAATCAAGCTTAATTTTAATTTTTAATAGGCTACTTTTGGCTTTGTTGAAGCGACTGAGCCTCATCCCGTCCTACTGTGACTACTGTAACTGGCGTGGTTGTAAAAGGGACTAGTTTATTCCTTGTCATGACAATAGTAAGCTCTTGCTTCAAAAACTTTTGATTTTGAGTACAAAACTTTCACCAGAAGTTGTCGAATCCTTTTATTCCTATATTCTTGGCAAATGACCATGGTATAAGCGGGTTAATCCACTAGTAGGTGTGTTCCAAACGGTTTTAATGCACTTGGCGGAGGCAACTTCTTCGCCCCCACATTGTGCATTAAAACTGTTTGGAACACACCTACTAGTGGATTAACCCTTACTTATAACACTATGCAGCCTCTCTTCTTTAAAGGTTCCATACTTTAGAACGTCAAATTTACCTGTCTTTTTATTGTGAAGCAAGAATAGGTGCTGTGTAAATACTGGCAAAGTATCAGAATGCTCAACCCACAGAGAAAAACACAGCCTCTATTCAGAAACTGTGCCTTTAAACGAGCCATCGCGACTACTGTGAAGGTGTGATGTCACAACTACACTATATAGAGATAGAAACCGCTGCTACAATGCTGTTACAGTAGCGCCCTGGCTGCAATGACAGTACAGAGACACCAAGAGTGTGGACGTGGAACACCTGCAAACACTGACCAATCAGAGCAGACTGGGCTTTCGGGAGGAGGACTTAAAGACAGGCATTAAAACAGAGCGTTTCAGACAAGAGTGAACACAGGTATATTCAGTATGAGAGAAATAACATTTATTTAGAACATTAAAGCATGTAAATATGTTTTAGTAGAAGCCCAAAATACAAGTATGAACTTGAAAACAAGCTTAATATGGGATCTTTAAATCTGTCACATATAGGTAGGATGAGCAAAGCTGGTAGGAACCAACAACAAGCACTTCCCAGCAGTTAGAGACACTCTGTCTGTCTCACACACTCCCCCACACACATCAAACTCATTAATCTCTCACTTAGACTCACCTACAAGACTCATACATACATGCAATTGGCTTCCCACTCAACAGGCTCTCCCTCTCATGCCACCAGTGGACTTAATGCGCTTTGCTTAAGGATGATGAGCGCACTAGTGGAGGCGGAGTGCCCTCAGAAGAGTCGGGTTAAGTAGCTTGATGCTGTCACCTCTCGCAAGGTTAAAAACATCACATTATGCGCCACTTTCACCCGACTGAGCTCAGCTGTTAACTGGCTCGTATGTGCCGCCATGCTGGATCGAACAGTTTGGTGTGAGGAGGGTTTATATCAGAGTGTTTTCTCAGCGCACACACAGTGCAGGCCGATGAATCCCCAAACAACAGTCTTCATCACTTCACTGCCTGTGGCTGCAGCCTGGCCTCGACAACGGCTGCTGCTAGAGGTCAATCTACCACACAGGGATATGATATGTTGCACAGGCACAATTATAACACACTCACACATAGAACATGCACACACACACACACAACGACACAGGCACCTGATGGACAATTAGTGGTTTACCCATCTGTTCATCTTTCGTGCTCGGAGCATCTGACGGTGTACCAGCAGTCCAACTCATGCTCAAGGTTAAATTTACCTCTGCCTAATGCTTTGTACATCTCTCTCTCTCTCTCTGCCTCAGACACACACACAGACACACATGTCAGATGTAATGATTGTGGATGCTGACGCTTTCCATAGTAGTTGCTGTCTTAACTGCTTGTTGATTTCCTTCTAGCCTTAAGACACCATTGATTGTCTTGCCACAGTGCTGGCACAGTGTGTGAGCCTGTGAGATCGAGCTGCTACCGTGGGGCTGTTTCCTTTCAGGTCCTGAACTCAAAGCCTCAAAGACATTTAGCTAAGCAGGCATCCAGGCCCCTGTGTGGCAAAATGTTTTTCCTGTCTTCCTAAAACCTTGCATCTTTTCCTCTCCTCCCCGCATCTCTGCTTCCTCTCTGCCCTCCTCGCCACATGTCTGCAGGTGGATATACATCTCTCCAGACACTTCATTAGTTCCATTAAGACTCCTTCCAACAGCTCTGAAAGCTACACTGTTTCTCCTAAACAACAGACAGGTGTAGTGCTCTCTCCTCACACAGGGATCAAAGAGTCTTTTACTTAAGACAAACACATGAATCAGAGCAGCAGGAATGTGTTTACTTATATAATTGAGGTAAAAAGAAACTTAAGAGCTACTCATGCTGTTCTTTGAACTGAGCGGGGGAATCATTACTGTCTGTGTCTGTACCTGTGGTACGAGGCGGTCCAGCTGAGTGAATCTGTTCCTGTGCGACGGGTGTGTGGACAGCCACTCGGGGAAGTTGGGCTCTCCTGTCAGCTGGTCTCTGATTTCCATTTGCCGCCAGAATACGGGTCCTGCTCGCACATCTGCACACGCCTGGGAAGGACACACACACACACACACACACACACACACACAGACACACACATCGTGGCATCCCTCTGTCTTGTGCTGGGATGAAAATCCTTACTGACATATCAACTGAGTTTAGTTTGACAACAGTGCCCCCTAGTGTCCTGCAGACATATTACAAGATATGACAGCTACATTAGAGAACTATGATTTTGCAATGTGAAAACACTGATTACTAGGAGTAAGAGGGTTTTAAGCTATTCCTTAATCATGACCCCTAAAAGGCATCAATGGTCTTTAGTGATGCCATATTACATAAAAGGGTATAAAGTCAGGGAACTTAAAAACATGGTCAAAGTTGAAACACTAGTCCTTTGCATGGGTCACCCTCCAAAAATACTGGATCCTACATTGTGCATAATGCAACTCAATAGCATCTTTCATTGGACACCCCTTATTTAAACCCCACACTTCCAGGCTTTCTGTAAAAGCAATTAACTTGAAAGCCCAAGCCGAGATAACCCTGATGTCATCTGGCCAAGACACTAAAAGCAAGCCAAAACCAGGCAGAAAAATAGGCGAAATTTGGAAATATTTTTCAAACTTTGGAAATATCCTCCAGAGCCACAGAATATATTATACAACTGTTTTCTCTGGCTGTGTAGTACTCCTCGTGACAAGTAAGCTGAACTGAATGTGCAAACTCTGTAGTTTTTCTTTAAAAGGACAGTTGACTCCATAATCAAAAATTAGGGATGCACCGAATATTCGGTAACCAAATATATTCGGCCGAATATTGCAAAAAAACCCACACATTCGGTATTCGGTGGAATAAGTGAAAAGCAAGGCCGAATAATAGCGGCGTGTTTTGATAACGCAATCAAACAGCGTGCGGTGACAGACGGAGTAAAATGTCGGCAGTGTGGCGATATTTTACTCTGTCCGTCACCGCACTCGCATTTGCGACTAAAAATAGTTTTGTGTGAGCAAAATAAATCATTCAGCACGCTGTGTGAGTACAGATTTCAACCAGCAGCAGCAATACGGCGGCCATAGTGCTCCGCGGCTCAAGATAAGGCTTACCGGCGACGGAGAAGTCCGGCTCCAATAATGTCCTCTTCTTGGCGTCACGACTGCCCAAAAGTACCTGAACAGCCGAGCCGTGGCGGCACACAGTATGTGGCGTATCAGAGGAGAAACGAGCCGTTCACATTTCTCTCTTTGTGGCAGGTAACGGCTCACAAACCTCACCGCACTTTAGGGACTGTTCTTTACTTATGAAGGGACTTGTCAGGGGAGGAGGGTGGCTGGTTGATTTTTATTTTATTTATTTATTTTATTTTGATCCCCCCTATGTTAATCACTGATTGATGCTGTTTTTGAAGTATGAATAAGTCAATAAGTAATTTATTCCATGGAAATATCATTGATGTATTATAGAAAAGTGATTTATCTTTTTATAAATGACAAAAGGCACATCTGCCTCATTTTTGCTGTGGTATCCTGATACTACTCAGAACCATGATATTTTCACTGGTATCGTACCGTGGGTCCCAATTTTGGTACCGTGACAACACTAATCTGGAGGGGGTTCATCTGCAAAAACTAATGAACAACTAAACAATGATATTTGGCCAAGCGTTTGATTTTATTCGGCTTTGGCTTCATAGCGATGTCTGTCTGTTACTAAAGATAATCCACAGACCTTGTTGTAAGCAGTTTCATCTAGGAACTATTTTCTTTCTACCGAACTACACCCAACAACTGTATCACTGGGCAGGAGGAAGCGTGCATCTACTCACTGACAAAACGTTAGCTAACTCTGTTGTGCTAGGTGAGTTAGCAGTAGATGCACGCTTCCTTCTGTGCAGTGATGTGGCGGTGGGTGAAATTCGGTAGACAGAAAATAGTTCCCACATGAGACTGCTCACAACAAGGTCTGTGGATTATCTTGAGTAACCGGGTCATGATTTCTGTAAAGAGACATTGCTGTTGCGTTTTTCAAATGTTATTTTTTTGGAGCTCTGAGTACCACAAGCCGAGTGCCATCTAGTTCAATTATATTACAAAGAGGCAAAACATCTGAATGGCTGATGCCGCAAACACTTGGCACTCACACCAAAACAGTCTATACTGACAAATAGCTCCACAGGGAAGAGGAAACGTATGTTTTTTTTAATTTTGGGGTGAACTGTCCCTTTAAGTAAGAACAAATTAGAGATGATGATACCTTAGCAGCCAACTGCAATCCCACGTGATCGGCCTCTGCCTCCAGTTTCCTGCTGAAGGGACGGCTGAACATCAACTGAGGGAGAGACAAATGGTGTCTTGATACTTACTTCCCTTATTAAAGTCCAAGTATATTTCAGTGCTTGTCAGACAGACTTGAGGAGGTGTTGCATTGTCAGTGAACACTGTGTGCAAAGTGTGAATAATCACATTTTTCCTCAGGAAACTGTGTTGTACAGTGTGTGTGGGCAACATTCTGGAATAGGTCTCACCTGGGAAAGCTTGTCCTGTACCCACTGTCCCAGCACAGCCAGACTGTCTCGAGGACACACAGCCCAGATGGCTGTCAGCAGAATAAGGGACAGGAGGTCTATGACATGAGACAGACTGGCCTGTTCTGCCTGGGGGAGGAGGGCAAAGGGACATGGGATGACAAGGAGGAGATGACAGAGGAGACAAAGAAGGAATGAAGAAAGTGAGGGATTGGGGTGGAAAAAAAAGAAGAGAGTGGGATAAGGAGAGAATAATAGAGGTAAAAAGTTTTGGGAGGTGAACAAGGCAGCTGGAACATATTGATTGTTCCCATCTATTTTAGTGGAACTTTAACGCTGTAACAGATTTAGAGGTTTTAACAGCCAATCCAATAGAGCACACCTACTGGGTAATACCAAGCCCATCGATGCTCATTCCCTTCATCTAATTAAAATCTCCTTCAAGCATTTCCTCCGAGGACGTTTAAAGTCTTGAAATACACACAACTTCATTAGACACTTTTTTAGAACAAGAAGAATGGGCTTTTGTAGCCAGAGTAAAAACAGCCATCTGTGGAGAATTAATAAAGCACGACAGTGCCCTAGGTCGACAGGACTTTGGTCGTCATAGCGCAGAGAGGATTAGTGAGTGTTCGGAGGTGATTGTCAGAGAGTCTTTATCACCGGCTGATGCAACAACACTGCAACCAGTGCCACTTCAGCCATTACTATACTGCTGCGATTGGGTGGGGGGGAGGGGGGGGGGGGGCTGATGATGAATAGTCAGGAGATCTCGGTGTATAATGCACATACCTATAGGAGGTCCAACAAATACATATTTTAAAAGCTTGTGTGGGAGAAACCTGGAAGACTTCCAGCTATAACTTCTATTCTGTGTGCCAAGGGCTTCGAAATGACTTAACTTTGTTCTTGAACATTATTTGCACTTTAAGTGTCTTCAGTGACTCATCCTCATGCACAGCGAGGTCTGCTACCATCAACTAAGCCTCTCTAATGTCAGCACACTGCACACAGGTTTCTGTAAACTGCAGCATGTCATCCTCCACAGAGCTAAACAGGTTGCCAAGTTTTCTGCATCAAACTCAGCAGTGCTGTCTTTGTGTGTTGTGCAATTTAAATAGTTTGACTCAGGGCTGGGCAATACATCAACATTACATCAATGTCATGATATGAGACTAGATACCTTCTTGGATTTTGGATACTGTAACATAGTGAGTGTTGTCTTCTCCTGGTTTTAAAGGCTGCATTAAAACAAAGTGAGGTAATTTTTTGAACTTGTATTATTACCCTTTACCCACTTAGTCATAGTATCCACGTGACTGATAATTATTTATCAAAAATCTTATGGTGTAAATATTTTGTGAAAGCACCAACAGTCAACCCTACAATATCGTCTCAATATGGATAAATATAGTGATATTTGATTTTCTCCATATCACCCAGCCCTAGTTTGACTCCCTCATATAACTGCAGCTTGCACTGAATGAATTAAAGAATGAATGCAGACGATGAGAGAGTTCTTTCTGTGAATAAATATGGAATAATTTCCTCCCTATTCCATAGCTGCAATAACAACTTTGGCCTGTCACTATTGTTCCGTGAAGCAGTTGGAACAAAATGTCAACTAGTGGATTATTAATGTGTTTCAAGGTCATTATGGCAAATTCCTGAAATGATTTCATCTGTCAAAAAATAATGTCACTGACTCTAATGTCTAGTCAAAAAATTCACGTGATAATATGCAGTGTGGGCGCCCAGTAGCTCACCTGGTAGAGCGAGCACCTCTTGTACTAAAGTGTCCTTGCCGCAGTGGCCTGGGTTTGATTTCAATGTGTAGCCCTTTGCTGCATGTCATCCCCTATCTCTTCCCTTTCTCTCTTCAGCTGTCCTTTCAAATAAAGGCAAAAAAGCTAAAAAGAAATATTGTAAAAAAATAATAATAATAATAATAATAGTAATAATGATACGCAGCAGTGGGCGCAGTGCTGAAAATCTATATTTGAGTAAATGTGCAATAACTCCCATAAAAAAATGACTCAAGTAAAAGTGAAAATCACCATTAAAGAAACTCACCCCAGCAAAGATTTAAAAAGTAATGGGTTGTTAAATTACTCAAACTACATGCTACTTTCCATTTTAACGTTGTCCAGGGTGTGTGGGCCAGTGCAAAATAATAAAAGCATCTGTTAAATTTTTTAACAACTTAATAATACTAACCACTTTTTTTAAAGATTTTTTTTGGGGCATTTTTAGCCTTTATTTGATAGGACAGACAAGTGTGAAAGGGGGAGAGAGAGAGGGAGTGACATGCAGCAAAGGGCCACAGGCTGGAGTCAGACCCGGGCTGCTGCGGCAACAGCCTTGTACATGGAGCACCTGCTCTACCACTAAGCCGCCGATGCCCCAACACTAACCACTTTTAATGAGGATTAATAATTTTAAAAGCCCAACTGACTACTTGCTACTCTGTAAGTTAATGTCATTATCATAACATCAAAGATTAACATAAAAATGAACATACCTGTGGCTAACATTAGCTAGCTAACTACATTTCATCCACAGTCTGTGGCACTGGGGTTCAGTAAGCTTGCAGATGTTATGAGTTGTCTTTTTTGGATTTTGGTACAAAGAGTGTAGAGAGATTGTCGCTGGAATCTGCCCCTTGTTCTGTGTTTTACTTCATCGTCATCACATTGTGGTCAAAAGACAGGTGAAGCATAGATGTCAAATGTAATGAAGTAAAAAGTTTTTCACTTATGTGCGTTACTTGTAATGTGTTACTACCCACCCCTGATTATATGATGATACATGGTGATACAAGCAAGGGTAGAAACAGAAGCCACAGGAACAGTCACAGTCTGCAGAGCGTTGTGTACTTACAGAGTGACCCAGTAAAGCATGAGCCATCTCATGTCCCAAGACAAAGGTGAGCTGATGAACATCTGCCACAGCTTCCAGCATCCCAGTGAAAATGAACACTTTCCCGTTCTACATAAAGGAAACTACAAATCAAATCGGAACCATATGGTGTTTGAAGACATTCTTTCAATGTGTACAAAAAATCCTCACGTGATTTTAAGGATGCTATAATGTGATAATAGACATAAAAGACGAAGAGAGGTGTAAGTGTGCGTCTGTCTTTGTTTTACTGACCGGGAGGACAAAGGCATTGACGTTGGGACCTTCCACCACGTGGACGCTCCAGGTGACTTCAGACACTTCAGGGATGTCTTGGTTTCTTTGCGCCAGGTGCTGCACAACCCGCTCCACCACCTGGTGCCGGGGGTCAGTGACTGGAACCAACTGCTCTGCAAAGTCCTCCATGTACTGACACACACACACACACACACACACACACTTAAGCATTTTAGGAATAATTTCATTTGCGTAATTTCTCCTCATATTAAATTTTTCCCCCTTCATCCATTTACTAAATGACATTTTAATTGTCATCACCGTTTTCATTTCAATGAATCTTGTGTGAGCAAAAAGGATAGTTTGTAATCTTCTAAATCCCCTGTCCACACACACACACACACACACACACACTTGCTCCCGTCCTTCCCTCACCGCCGCTGAAGTCACAGCTGCCAGCTCCATGTAGTTCTCCCTGCTGAACACCAGGAGGCGGGTCCGTCCAGTCACCGGGGACTCATCCAGGTGGGTCAGGAGAAGGAGGACTACAATCACTATGGCAACGCATGCCCCCGCTGCCAGATGCCAGCGGCGCTGCCAGGCCCATTCGCGCATGAGCTCTCGGCGGTTGTCTGGTAGAGCCACCCACCACTTCCTTAAACTCCTGTGCATAAACGAAGGCCACGAGGTCTGTGATATCTCTTTATGTAGGTCACCTCACTCTATATGTATATGTTTCATGTCTATGGCTCACACAGCCTCATGCAGCACATCTGAAATCATATACTGCACTACAGTGGTGAAGACTGAAAAGAAAAGATAAACGTGCATGTCTGGGATTTATTAGAAAATGCTGTAAGACAAAGCAGAAGCAAAAGTTCTAGTACAAATGTAGGAATCCAGGCAGACCCACACACATCTCAAAGTAGGTCTGGCAGAAAAAATAGCATCATAACACACATAAAATATGTTCACAGCAACAGTCATTCTGTGTGTTTTCCCTGAGGAAACTGTCAAATATTAAAGTTGACAAAATAGACCAAGACCTTTTTTAAACAGTAACTAAACAAATCAACTCTCTGTATTACAGGAAGTTCTATTATGGGGGAAAATGTTTCTGATTCAGTTCTCCAACTCATATAGAACCAAATAAATTAACGGTGCCTCACTGATTCGTGTGATATTAAACCTTGTGTATGCCAAAGAATACTGATATAGTCAGTCTGCTTCAGTGATTAATTTTGATTTCAAATTAGTGTGATAAGTCACAGCAGATCAGACAAGACAGAACGAAACACAAAAGGCAAACAGCCAAGTTTGACACGACAGGTCAAAACATGCATCGTACACACAACACAAACACAACAAGAAAAAAAAGGGTGTGATCGAGCATGTGACCAACATACTGTAGATATGTTACGTTGATGTGCGTTGTGGAAAAATTATTCAATGTGAAAGTATCTAAAAATCACCACATATAATAATAATTGTACAATTATATGATTCATCCATGGTCAGGGTTTAAGCACTTTCAGCCTCAGAGTCCTTCACTGTCTGCATGCAGGCATGTGAGGACGCTCCAGAATATCTGAAGGCTAAGAAAGAGCAGGATGAAGACCTTGTAGTTGTCTAGACTCCAGTGTTATAGACACATCTGTGTGATGTGTGAAATACACTATAAAAGGCTGAGTCATTGTTCTGTTACTTTAAGTTTTTCTATATGGCTGTGTCCATGCATCTTCTCTCCTCTGAGAGCATATTCAACTGTCTGTGACTCATTGAGTTCCTTATATTATTCATCAAAATAAAGACTGATCAACAGCACAAGTTTTTTCCCACATCACTGTGGGATGTGTGTATTAGAGGAGTGGGCGGTCTGTTGTGTAGGGTTACAAGTGTGTAGTACATGTGAGTGTGACAGCAGTGGGGAGGAGCTGTTCAATAAAATAATTAATTAAACTATATAAATAACAAACAAACAAAAAACACAAAGGACAACTGAAATAAGGAGTATGTAAGACTAAAAATAAATAATTAAAAGTCTGTAGATATACACATATTACAGTAATGAAAGAGGGATTTTTTAACAGTTAATTAAAATGAGTTAATTAACAAAACGTGCTTTGTACTTTATTTGTTATAATTAAATAATACTGTGCCTTAAGGCATTGAACACATTTCTCTGTACATGTGTAAACAGAAAAAATGGATACAGCATATATCACCATATTTTTGTCTATCAACTTTTTAAATATGAATTATTAATACAAATTAAACCTGCTAGAATGATATTATACATTATTTTTTGGTCCACTAGACATTTTGCTGCTGGACAAATAAATGACTGAAGTGAGGTGAACAATCTGAATACTTGATCTGATTATTAGATGAAACAGATGTTGACAAAGTTTTCTTTTGGGGACATAATTTACAGCTGACAGAGGAGATTCCCACAAACAGCTCCAGTGTGTCTCCTACCTGCCCAGGATTATGGCCATGAGCTTCTGCAGAGGTTTGAGCACCAACCATATGAGAGGAGCAGGCAGGGCCCTCACAGGAGCTGAGGTGTGGAAGTGGTGTCCACACTGTGCCAGGACACGGGCGGAGTGCAGAGGTGAGGAGGTTTTGGTAGCAATCTGTAAACAAGCTGTCCTCCCATTGCTACAGAAGAGGAGAGGCGGTGCAGGTGGAGTAGCTCTAAAGTGTCTGTAACAGCTGATCTGTGAGGACGCCTTTTTCACAGGGTGTCCAGCAGCTTGTTTGCAAACTTGGACTTTTTGTGTCAGATGTGTGGAGAGAGAAAAGACGCGGTTGCTCCTTAAAAGATTTACGCAAAGGAAGATCATGGTGCCTGCTAGTAGAGAAACACTTCCTGATTCACTCTTGTATAGTTTCCTTGAGCTCTTTTGCACCTACTAACGTTACAAACACGCCGCCGCGTAATATCTGAGAGGGTCGCAGTTCCTCATCTTAATGTACAAATGACCGTCATAGCACATTAACGTAACTTTTTATAAAACTTCACCTCGTTAATTTCATACCGGTTAGCTCCTAACTGTCCGCAGCTCTCAATGTCACTGCTAACTTACCGATGGACGCTAACTCCGAGTAACCTTGGTTACCACGACTGCCCAACATCCGTACGAATAAAATGTCCGCGCCTGTCCCAAAAGTTTGTTTTATAAAACCTTAACACGTCGAGTTAATACATAGTTTCCTTGCGACGCGAGACGTCAGTACTCTTCATAACAGAATGAACGGAGCTGTGGTTGTTTGGGCTCCTGCCTCCATAATGATTCCCCCTAGAAACGACTCCGCGAGGAACGTTCCGGGAGGAAAGTTATCTCGCGATAGGTAAAAGTCAACGGTTGCGGGAAGCTAGTAGCTACGAATACCGGGACAATTAAAAAAAAAAAAATACACTATATACAGTTAGTATTTTCATTAAGAGAAACTGTGACTTCTTTCTGATATCCGCTTACATGCAGGAGACTAGTTTCAGATAAGTCCCAAAACAACAGCCTCTTAAAGGAGCAGTGTCTACGATTAAGGGGGATTTAGTGGCATCTACCGGTGAGGATTGCACATTGCAACCAGCTGAAACCTCCCAGTTAGAGTTCCTTCAAGGTTTAGGGTGCATCTCATTTCCACCCCTTCCCCCTTCCCTTTGGTTTTGCGCGTTCACGTGTCTCAACCCTCATTTGGAGTAAGGGCTAGGGCCAAGACTGAGGGCTACATAGCCCTTGAAACGAAGATTTTGGAGGACCACATTTGAAAGAGAGAGCTATGAGGAATTTCGCATCATCCACCACGTAACCATTGAACAGACGGCTGGCTGAACGATCTCCCAGAGAATCGCACATACGTATTTTCAGCATTTTAATATCATAATTACGGCACTCATGTTTCATGATACAATTAATACAATGTTCGAGCGGTTTTGCCGACGTTAACGTTTCCGTGTTCCTTCGTGTGTCACAACCTGAGACGACAGCATTTTTGTCACTTCTGCTGACGTAGCAGCCAGTTTGCAGGAAGGCATGATGACGCAAACGGTAATCGAGTGGTGTCCCATTTCTTAGGGGAACGTTTCTACCCCTAGCCTGCTCAACTCTGTATAGAGGGGCAAGGGGAAGACGCAGACGAAGGGGGAGGGGGAGGGGTAAGAATGAGAATTGGGACTCACCCTTAGTCTGGACTTGGCACCACCCTAAACACTCTCCAGAATTAAAATCTGTCTATCAAGGGGACTACTCCCGCCCTCTGAAAGTGTTGGAGGTGACAGCATGTCCAGATTGATACAGAGATTCATCTGCAGGATAGTCTTACCAGGCTAGTTTTTACTGGGAACCCAATCATCTGCAGGATGGTCTTACCAGGCTAGTTTTTACTGGGAACCCAATCATCTGCAGGATAGTCTTACCAGGCTAGTTTTTACTGGGAGCCCAGATATGTGCAGGATGGTTTTACCAGGCTAGTTTTTACTGGGAGCCCAATCAGCTGCAGGATAGTCTTACCAGGCTAGTTTTTACTGGGAGTCCAATCATCTGCAGGATGGTCTTACCAGGCTAGTTTTTACTGGGAGCCCAAACATCTGCAGGATGGTCTTACCAGGCTAGTTTTTACTGGGAGTCCAATCATCTGCAGGATAGTCTTACCAGGCTAGTTTTTACTGGGAGCCCAGATATGTGCAGGATAGTCTTACCAGGCTAGTTTTTACTGGGAGCCCAGATATGTGCAGGATGGTCTTACCAGGCTAGTTTTACTGGGAGCCCAAATATCTGCAGAATGGTCTCCTCACCAAAACAAATGGACCAGGTGATTTAAATCGGTTAAAACATCGAAAAGAGCAGTCTCAAGTTATAAAATATGTTTGTCTGACACTAGCGCTGCTGCTTATGGTGGCCGACGCGAAAATGCAGAAATGAAAATGGCCATAATGCCAGTTTTTGGTTTGTCTGTTCTGGGCTTCTGTAGAAACATGGTGGTGTAACATGGCGGACTCCCTGGACAAGGACCGTCTCCCTATGTAGATGTAAACAGCTCATTCTGAGGTAACAGAAACACAAGGATTCTTGATTTCAGGTGATTATGCACTAAAGAAAACATACGTATGGTATTATATTCCATTTCTGGCTATGTTTCCCTCTGAATCCTGCACACTGAACCTTTAAAGCACTGTAACAAAAATATGCTGATCAAGCTGTTAACACAAAAATAATACAAGACAACATAATATGAAAATAGATTTTTATTTTCCTGTTTAAAAGAAACCTACCAAAGTGAAAAAGTGAAATGCTTTTTCTCTCAATAACACACACACACTCTCCTTCTCTTTCCAGTTTTTGGTTAAAGGACTTTTCTAAAATAATAAAATGTTAAAAAACTAAATGAATAAGTTGGTAACACTGATACAAAATCATTTCATATTCACATAAAAGCTTATACTTTGTTGAATATTGTGTTAAGAACGGTCTGATATATGGACCATCACAGTAGATAGTCATGTTCAGTCGACAGCACGGAGCCCAGATGCAACACTGGCTCAGAGGTTGTGTCTGTAGTCGATGTAGGAGGCTGTACGCTGCTGTCTGAAGCTCTGCCAGAGTCCAGATCAGAGCCTCTTCCTCCCGTCTGGGACCTCTCCTCACTGATCAGCTGATGAAAAGCAAAGTCATCTGAGTCCATTGGTCTGGATGAGATATTTAAAGATTCCCCTTCTTCCTGGTCACATGATTGCTGCTTGGCAATAAAGTCTGACTGGAAAAGTGCCTGGATCTGGATGAGGAAGGGGTCTCCCTCCTCATCTGGCAGGGGCTCCAGGTACCTGGCCAGAGATGACAGCATCTAAAGGGAGGTGACGGATGGAAGAGGTCAAGTGACAATTAAACCATAGAAGAGATAAATCAGTTAATGAAGCCATTCGCCACTAGTACGTGTGAATAGTAAATAGACTGATAGGCTGGACAGACCTTCTCCAGACAGGTGAGATGGGAATCTTTTCGGAAAAATCTGTCCATCTGCACACTCCTACCATAAACAGAAAAGGAAATGTTTAGATATGCCACCATTAAACTTTAAGACAAATTGTTCCAAATCACAAAAAGGCAGGATCAGCATCAGACCACGTGTGCCAGGACGACTGATCTTGTTTCTCACTCACCCAGGTGTTTGACAGTATTTGTGGATGATCCACTGAGCTCTTCTCAACGTCTGTTCCCAGTCAGGAATGTCTTGTGATGACAGGAAGTCGAATCTGAAGGGCAGCTCTGAGGGAAGAACAGAGAGAGGGAGACTCAGCCAGAGGATAAACTGCTACCATGTGCTGAAATCACTGACCTACATTGTCAGCTTGATTTCAAAGCCTCTTGATCTGAACTGTTTTGAAGTTTGGAATCATGGCTTTGTGTGTGTGTGTGTGTGTGTGTGTGTGTGTGTGTGTGTGTGTGTGTGTGTGTGTGTGTGAAACCTACTCTGTGGTCCTGAAGGCCCCTGGCTCTCTTTCACCAACAAGCAGGTAGTTTGGGAATGGGGGGAGGCATTGGCTGGGTCATATGGGCTCACTATCATCCCAATGAAGGGGGCTCCGCCACGTGAGAAATAACTCTGTAACACATGTTCACATACACATGTTCACATAGACTAACTCCAGTGTGACTTCTCTCATCAATCAATCAATCAATCAATCAATCAATCAATCAATCACTTATGACCCCACAAAGCCAAGGTCAACGGAACTTGCTTTTGGCACAGCACAGTGGGTCAGCTCAATGTTGGAGACAATATTAGACCCATGACTAACACAACAGACACCATTTACAACATCAACAACAACAAAAAAAATCACAGAAAATATTTACAAGATTGATACCTGTCAGGGTCAGTGAGAAATGTTCAGAGAAAATTAAATATTCAATGAGAGGATATGCTGTCAATTTTTTCTCATATTTGACAGATTTACAGCTACTTTCGGAACAGCTGTTTTTTTTAACAAGTTATTTTTATCGGTAATTCAATAAAGATATAGAGTATAGTGTAGTACTTATATTAATAAGAAAACACAGGACCAGTAAGAATGAAAAGACAACCACATCCACCCATCAACACACGAACAAGCCCAGTCCTGCACTGGGTCGGGTACCTGCAAAAACAGCTGATTTGCGGGTGGTTTTTAAAAAAACATTTTTCCCCAGGTTTGGATCTGGGTGGAAAAAATAACATGCGGGTCGGATCGCGTAAATAATTATTTAGGTATTTGAGAAATAAGTGGATAAAACGTACAACTATCACTTTATAATGTTTCTGAAGTGTTTCCCTGATGGATTACTTCTCTCCTTGATGGATTCTAAAAACACGTGACGGCTCGTAACTGCTGAACGTCGCTCTGGACAGAAAGTAAGTCTATTATTACACATGTAAAGTTCCTTTACATAGAGTAAGAGTTTAAAAGCATTAAACGTAAGAAACGAGTGCTTTTACGCTCGTATGGGAGAAGAACACAGAGGGTTGATGATGGAGCTGAAGTCAGGTTTTTATTGTGAGAGCTGCTTCATTCAGGTCGTTGTTTACTTACTGGCACCCTAACTGTGGCGATATGCTGTTCAATATTCAGCCAATATGACCCAAAATGATTACTTTAAATCTGGGTTATGGGTCAGGCTGCGGGTCATGTTTCAACGGGTCGGACTGGGTTGCGGTACTAATTGGCCTGATGCGTGGGTTTGTGGTTCGGGTGCGGGTTTGTACGTCGCCGGGTCGGGTCGGGGCGGATCTTGAAAACTGGACCCGTGCAGGACTCTGGAGTATAGTCTCGCCACCAGACAATCAGAGATCTCCGCCTTTTGATAGTCTGGGGACACTCCTTTCTAAAGTGTGTTTAACACACCGGAGAAAACGGCCGGCAACAAAGCAACACCTCTTGCATTTTTGAAAAGGACACGCCCTCCCGGAAATGTGCGCTCCCTCTTTTCTCGTCCGCAAGGAAACAAACAGAGAGTTTGAAAATGGATGCCGAGAGATTTAACTCTGTTTTATCAAATGTGTGCTCAGTCCACAAGATTGTGGAAATGAAGGACTTACAGTGACTTGAGCCATTTTGTACCGCTACACGTGTTTCTAGTCGGACTATGTTTACGAGCACAAGAGTTCAGCGAGCCACCGAAGGACCGCCCTGCAGATTTACTATTGGTTCTGCAACGTAGGGAGTTTTTTTTAAACTCTGAAATTGTATCTGCCCATCTAAACACAAAATCAGCGAGAAAGTCATCAGCCTTTAGTTAAGCAAAGTGTCTAAAGACTGACTTGTGAGTCTAGGTAGAGTATAGCATGTTTCATTACAATTTTTGAGCTTCCATGTTTGCCACAAAAGTTAAAAATGGTTGCCAGGTGGCAAAGAAGCGTGCCGTTAATCCTTTGATAAAACAACTGATTTTCTCTTTTTCATAACATTCTTAATCCCATGTCCATGTGTTGGAGGTGAAGAGTCGGGGCAACCAGCCGTCCAAACACTGTTCAAAAAGTTTTAAATATTAAATCCCAGAAATGAAATAGTGGGCTAAGGGCTGGTTTGGTAAACTGTGTCATGTGTATGTGCACGTTTCTGTCTAAGTGAGCCAGGATGACGTGTGTGGATGTTGATTTGTTTGGATTCTTTTTTTAATGTCCTTCATGCGCACATTTTTTATTGTTGGTTATTAACATTATTCTTTTTTTTATATAAAAATTTTAAAATGCATGCCCGTACACTTATTATTATGTTATTCTACACTGTTTTCCATAGAAATATTTTTTGGGGAAAAAAGAGACGTATTGCAGTTCTTTTGATTGTGTTTGTAATATAATTATTCAACTGATAGGAGAGGGAGTCAATAATCTTGTATGATTTATTGACTATGCTCTGCAGTTTTTTGTGTGTGACTGCCTGTGCTGCTGCACCAAACTATTACGGATGAAGTGAATATGTTCTCAGTGACATCTGTGTAAAACTGAAGAACGAGGCTTCGATTTACTTTGTATTTTTTCAGCTGTCTTATTAAACACAGTCTTGGCTGCATCCATTCATTTTTACCTGGAACTGGTCCTGTGTGTTTATGTCCCGGACTGAAGGGTTGGGGTGGAAGGTGGGATGTGAGTGGTACCAGCCCACCACACTGAAGCCAAGGGACGACAGCACGTCACAGGCCTGTGTCTGAGACACGGGATCCATCTCACACTGCAAACCTGTACTCACACTGTTGCATGGCTCTGCAGCACAGATCTGCACAGACACACAGAATCATTTGTCATTAAATACAAATGTCAAAATTCATCTTCACCATTGTTCCTTATCACTAATTTTCCTACCTTTAATATTCTCTCTTCTTCACTGAAAGTTCCACCGAGCAGACCGATGACTTCCCCCCGCGACACGTGGGCATGCTGATAATCACACATTAATCATTTTTTGAACTTTAAAATACAAGAAATGATAGTGACAGAATAAATGAGACCACGACATAACAAAAAGTAATCATTTATAGGCCTGGCTTACAGGTCAGTGGATTAACAGTTTCAAAACATTTCATGGTGCATGAGTTACACTAAATTTTCCCTAAACCCTAACCCTAACTCAACACTCAACAACTCACAAAATGCAGTGATTTTGTGTGGTACTCAGTCACAAAATCTGATGGGTCACAGAGTTTGATGTCACACCTGCAGCTGACTAACTCTTAACACATCAGGATGATACCAAGAGAGAATACATTAAGCATTTCTGATTGTGTGTGAAGCATACCATGTCCATTATGAGAAGAGTCTCTGCACACACAATGACCTGGAATGGTTCCTGAGGAAAACAGCAAAGAAGAGCTTTTAATACTTCTTAAA
The DNA here is from genome assembly GCF_011397635.1 of Epinephelus fuscoguttatus. Classification (NCBI taxonomy): domain Eukaryota; kingdom Metazoa; phylum Chordata; class Actinopteri; order Perciformes; family Serranidae; genus Epinephelus; species Epinephelus fuscoguttatus. The sequence continues at coordinate 42,305,323 of NC_064761.1, forward strand.
ATTAAATTCCCGTCTTGCAAGATGCGTCGCACTGCTGGTGACTGAACAGGAGGATAAATGACAAAGTTACAATGTGTTTTCCAATAAAAACAATAATAAATATAAAAATGTACAAGACAGAAAACAGTATAAGATACTATGACAAGTAACAATAAATACAATCAGGTAAGAAAAAGACAAACGATAAAAGTGAGTTTTGAAAAGAAATTTAAAAGAGGTCACTCAGTTTTTGGAGCCATTAGTAGAGGGCGGCAACGACTGGTCATTTGTGGTCATTTCTCTTAGTACGAGTTAAAAGCCTGGCAGCGGTGTTTTGTCAGAATAAAGTGCACTGCAATAATCAAGTAAATGTCCACTGACCTGTACATCCTCTCCAAAAGACCTGCAGGGAATCAGCTGGAAGGGATCAAACGACCTAGAAGGAGTGAAATCATAAGTAGTTACTATTATATTAATATATAACTACAGGACTGTGGGGAATTCAGCACATGTTGCCTGAGTCATCACGCTTACCCTTTGAATCTGGAGGTCTTGCAGGGTTTAGGCTGCTTCTTCATCTCTTCTCTCCGCAGAGCGAGTTCCTCAGCACTCAGATGCTGACAAAAACACACCAAACAGTACATATACTAAATATAACACTAAATATATTGATGCAAATCCACCCAGTGATCAATAGTTTGCTTTGAAATTGCAGTGTGAGTGAGTCCAAACCTCATACGTCTGTCCCTCCAGATCTTTAGAGTCACACCAGTTTCCCCATACGTCCCGCACACGGCGCTTCCTGGTCCGCTAAAAGGTGGAGCCAAACAGCAGTTAACTCACAGTTTAGATGCATGAAGGTGGGTGAGAGAGTTTGTGGGCACCTACCATGCTCTGCAGTCTCTGGGCGAGCTGGTACGCCTCAAGCACATCTTTGCCCTCCTTATGCTTGGAGCGATCCACCACCTTTGGGCGATTATAGACTGCTTGCTCTGTGAGAGAAGAGGCGGAGCTCCAAATGAAAAAGGAAGCCATACTTTATAAAAAAAAAAACAAAAAAACAAAAAACAGAGGACAGTCATCATAGGCTCAGTAAAGTTACCACAGTTGAAGTTGATGGCTCCAATGAGCTCCAGGTAGGTGTGTATTCTCCCGATGCAGTTGACGTCTCCGCAGTTCTTCAGTCCAGGGCGCACTGACGTCTTGTTCAGGTACTTGGGCTTACTCTTCAACCTGATGAACAAAAACAGTTACAAGCACTTCCTCTGCAGAGCCGTGGTGACAGAATTTACGAAACAAGTTTTTTACCATTGATCCAGGATGTAGTTTCGGATCTTGAGGTATCTCTCAGGGGTCTTGGACGGTCGTCCCTCAAAGAACTCTGGGATTGCTTGTTTCTCATCCTCAGTGATGGCCTCCGTGTCCATCTCTATTTCCTGCTCAGGGGCCTTAAGTTCCTCCTCTTCCTCCTCCTCCTCTTCCTCCTCCTGGTCTTCCTCTGGTCCATCAGCTGGACTCCGCTCAGCTTTATCAGCAGCATCTGGCAGGCAAACAGGACCATGGTGTGACTTCACAAGCAAAAAAAAAAGTTGGGATGTCATCATGAGGGGATTTACGTAAAATGGCAGGTGTGAGTCTTACCTGTGTCGTCACTACAGGCCTCTTCCAGTTGACCAGTCTGTGCTGAGCTCTCACACTGGGAGCTCTGGTCTTCATTCTCATCGTCCATTTGCTCTGAGTCTGTCTGAGCTCCTGACTGAAAGTTCTTCGGAGGTAGTAATACTCTCTCTATGCCTTTCTCATCTGGCCCAGGTGAGGAAGGGAGGCAAGATGAGGGTTGAGGACTTTGTGGAGACAGCGTCGTGTGGCTGGGTTGGTCCTTCGTCTCAATCAGACCTGCCTCTTTCTGCTCCTCTGCGTCCGTCTGGAACTCAGTGCCCGTTATCTTCTCTGGCTCACAGAGCTCGGTTTTGACCACAGTCTGCAGTTTACTGTCACCCTCTCCATCATCGCTCAGGTCGTCAGTGATGTCTACCTCCTCGTCCTCTTCATCAGAAAGCTTCTCTATGCGGACAGTGTTTGTCAGAGTGGATACATGACTGGAAGTGGGCTGAGGAGGTTGTAGGTGCAGTGTAGGACCTGCAGAGGGAGCTGCAGCTCTGGGTTCTGACTTGGCCTGAAAAAATGTACATATGACGACAGAGTTGGTTTGTTATTCATTCTTATTTCCCAAGCCCTCCTGAGGAATGTCTTCTGGTTGTGAAAGAGTTTTGAGGAAAACACAAGTTTAACTATGAGGGACTGTAATTAAGCTTGTATTAACAAACTGAAGCATGTGAGCCTTGTGTGCCGCTTTGGTTGCAGCACAACACGGGAAGAAAGCCAAGGCAAGTCTCACCTTGTGTTTGAAATACTGTCTGGCATAGCTCTTGACCTGAAGAACAGAACGGCTGCCCACCAACTTGGCAATCTTTGTCCACCTTCGACCAAACTGAGCCTGCAGAAACACACACCCATTGTTTAACAATACCCAGTATGTTAAACAATACACTCCCAAAGTGCCTCATATAAAACAAGTGTTACATCTGTTACAGGCCTGTAAACCCAAGCTGCAAATAGCCTCCAGAGACAAGGAAATCTCACCAGTCCTTCCTCAAACAGCTCTTTCTCCTGTTTGGACCAACGAGAGGATGATCCTGAGGCCGACGTCTTGGCTGGAGACCTGAACATGTGACAGGCAGAAGTGTGACAGGGTTGCTAACAACATGAGGTGTAATCTGCTCATGTTAATGCTGGAGGAAGAACTGACTTACTTCTTCACTTTGGGCTGGTTGTGAGCATCACTTTCCCATATATGGTCAGGAATCCCCTCACCTGTCAGGTAGTATCTACAAGTGTGGTTCAGGACCAACAGAGTTCTTTCAAATCTCTCTTAAAAACGCACTTTGTCAGCAGTGTTTTCTCGTAGATCAGTTATTCTTCCATTTACTTTACTTGTTTTTGTTATGTTTGAGTATTTCATGCTTTGGTTATCATTATTACTTTTTCAGTTCTACTTTTATTTTTGTTTTTATGTCTTTGTAAAGCACTTTCCAACTTATTTTCGTAAAGTGCTATATAAATAAAGTTATTGTTAATATTATTTTGTAATTTAAAGGTCCAGTGTTTAGTATTTAGGGGGGCATATTGGCAGAAATGGAACATAGTACATTTGTTTTATTTAGTGTAGAATAAGCTGAACAAATGAATCCTTGTGTTTTCTTTACCTCAAAATGCTGGCTCCAGATACAAGGTGATGCGAACTGCATCAAACTGTTAATTTTATTCTTTTTAATGGCACTGCTGTTGTAATAATTTTATTCTTTTCAATGATACTGCTGTTTTTAATTTTTTTTTATTATTTCTAATGGTACTGTTGATTTTATTATTTTCATCTTTTTAATAGCGCCTCTGTTTTAATAATTTTATTCTTTTTAATGGCGCTGCTGTTTTTTTATTATTTTATTCTTTTTAATGGTACTGCTGTTTTTTTATTATTATTTTTTAATGGCGCTGCTATTTTCTTATTATTTTATCCTTTTTAAATGTGCTGTTGCTTTTATTATTTGAATCTTTTTTATGGTACCACTGTTATTACTTTATTCTTTTAAATGGTACTGCTGTTTTAATAATTTTATTCTTTTTAATGGTACTGCTATTTTTTAATTTTTTTAATGGTGCTGCTGTTTTCTTATTATTTTCAGAATCAGAATCAGAATCAGAAATACTTGATTGATCCCCGAGGGGAAATTATTTATCCTTTTTTAATAGTGCTGCTTTTATTATTTTAAATTTTTTAATGGTACCACTATTACTTCTTCTTCTAATTCTTTTTAATGGTGCTGCTGTTTTAATAATTTTATTCTTTTTAATGGTACTGCTATTTTTTGTTATTATTTTATTCTTTTTAATGGTACTGCTATTTTTTTTATTATTTTATTATTTTTCATGGTGCTGCTGTTTTTATTATTTTATTACTTTAAATGGTCTGGTTTTCACTTACTTTATGTATTTATTTTTATCCTTTATGTCTGTGCGTGGAGCTCACTGCAAGAAATTCCACTCGACTATGTCGACATAACAGTAACGTATTAAATGTTGAGCAGTGTTGCAACAGTACGAGAATCACCCCAAAAAATAATGTGGTTTCATGGTATTACAGAATCTATATTAATCAGTCAGAATGATCCTTAAAGGGATGAAAATGAAGGGTTACTGTTGGCTGAACAAATGTTGTATTAGTTAATTAAAATTTGAAACCATTTGGTTGATACAAGAGTGTGTAAAAAGTCTCCCCTCAGATAATAACTACAATAAAGGAGAGTTCAGTTGCATTTTCTTTCAATGTCGTATATAAGCAAATGTACACGGTATGATAACCATCAACCTTTATATCCCAGTATACCTTGAAGACTGGTATAATGCTGCAACCTTAATCTTTAATCATGAACCTGTAGCTCATCAGGCCTGCAGTTTGCAGTGAAGCTACTGGACACTGTGTAGCCATTATGTCAGGATCACTCCCACTGCTGTGATGCATTCAGGGTCAGTGAAAGGATACTGTTCCTCCAGCAGCATCCTCTCTATCACCTCTCTGTTCTCTGGGCTGATGGAGCTGTCCAGCTCCCATGGCTGCACAACACAGAGACACACACAGAGTCAACACCAGCACTGAGACACACACACACACACACACTGAGGGACTATTAGCTTCATGTACTCATACCAGTATCCCTGCGCTGCTCTTCCACGCAGACTGGATGAACTGCTGCTCCTGGACTAAACCTCCTCCGTCCAGCTCACTGCAACAGAGAGACAAGACACCGAGGGGACACCTCTCATTAATGGGACACACAGGACAGCTAACCGCAGCTGTACCGAGCTCTGCGGGACTGAAGACAATAACCAGGTCTCTGTGAACCGGCTCAGACTGCAGCAAACATGCCCGTCAGACAGTGTGTAAGTTAATTAATCACAAACAGTGAATATTCTCACCTAATACTGCTGTCAAACTCGTCTCCCTCGATATCAACATCCACCTCGTCCTCCATGTTGGTGGCTAAACGTAAACAGCAGACAGGACAGAGAGAAGCAGCAGAGGAACACAGCGCTCAGCTCTGCGCACAGCGACACCCTGTGGCGGGAGGTAACATGTGCAGCTTTCTCTGATGAAAATTACAGGAAATTCAAACAACAAAAGTAGAGATGTCCTGATCACCAAGTTTTACAATGGTTCATCTTTTTTTTAATACTTCTTTATGATGATTTTTTTACGTTTAGGAACAAAATAAAAAATAAATTCAAAAAGAAATGCAGTACACAGGGGACAAAAAGCAAATATGGGATGTTTCCAAAGGCATGACAAATTAAAGTAAGGTGTTATATATGGTACATACAATAATCACGTGGAGTCTGTCTCATTGGCTAAATAAACACACAATTTCCCCCACTGTTTTCCCCCAATTCGTTTTGAAGTCGTATAGAATATGTCATCTGTTGCAGAAGATCTAAGTGTCTCACAGTATTAATGGGGGCTAGCAGTTTTTTCTGCAGCCAGTATTTTGTAATGGCATTTTTACTTGCTGCCAGCAGGATCTTTAGTAGACAGATCTTTACTTAGTCCATCAGGGATGTGTCCAAGATAAAGGGATGTGAATGTTGTAGTAATACTAAGTTTTTGAAATGATTGTTGCAAGTTCCTTCCAGAAAGAATAGAAGGACAAGACCAAGAAATATGGGCACGGTCAGCCATGATTTCTCCACATACCCTCCAGCAGCATAGCTGGGTGCCAGTTTTTTTAGACTTCTGTTTGGGCCTGATGAGAAAGCGATCAGGTTTTTCCAGCAGAAGTCTGTCCAGGTCCAGTGGAAATAGTTTATCTTATACAACCAGTAACAGCCTACAGCTGCACAGTGCACTGAAAGCCCAAGAAGCAAAAACAAAACATTTATTTTTTTGCTTGTAAATATATGACATGTTTTAGGGAGTTGCTTCAGAATTGGATATCAGAAAAGAACTCTTAAGTGATCAGTGTAGAATATATTGTGTTAAATTTGGAGTGCTAATGGAGGATAAATAAAACACAGAAATGATGTACAACAACTTGATGATCATGACTGAACAATTCAGCCACACATCTAGATTCATTCGCCTAATGCCTGACGATATTTCCTTGTCTCCATGAATAAATTAAATTTTTAAGGAAGCACTGAAATGTACCAAAACCAAACAAGCCTCACATATTTGACCATTTAATTTATTTTAGATTATTTTCAGTAGGGATGCACAATATTAGATTGTTGTTTTTTTGTTGTTTTTTTGCAGATATCCGATATGCCGATACGTAACAACTAATTTGTCCAATAACTGATATCAATATCAATATATCCACCTTTTCCCCTCCTAGTTTTGTTGATCATTAAGTCTCTTCTGTGGAATTAACACGATGCATGCATACTCTTATCATGATGATCAACCAGCAGATGGAGACATGAAATACAATAGTTTTCATTGTGCAAAATATGAAAAAGCATGTTGGCCAATTCCAATAGTTCACTTTAAAGCTTTTATTGGCCAATACTGGTGACGTGCCAATATCATCGCGCATTCCTAAATTTCAGTGTATTTATTTTTTTGTTTATTTTTAATGAGAGTCCTAAACTCAATCTGTAATTTGCATTGTACTTAATTATCAGCTTCCTGTTGTAATTGCCAGAATTTGTTACTAAAGAAAGGCTAAAAAGAAGTAGCAAAAACAATTTAGATACCGGTATGTCTGACAGTCAAGATTCTGTCTAAAGAAAATATAACATGCTACACGGGTCTAATATTTGTTTTAATATCCTGTAGTACAGGGGTCAGCAACCTTTACTATCAAAAGAGCCATTTTTTCCAATAATAATGCTAATAATAATAATGCTAATAATAATAATAATAATAATAATTATACATCTAAATGAGCATTCCTTAATATGTTTTAGCCCAAGGTGGCTCACCAGCAGAGGGCTATTTATTAACATTTGGTCAGAGCTGGTGGTGAAAACAAATGAATCTGTCTACCCATTATTAATTATTATTAATGTCTCTATTTTCCTCAGAGACTGTGACATTTTTGGATTTGGAGTCCGTAGCTAGCCTCACTGGGAAGATTCAACATTAGCTACCACTACTGAGGCTCATTCAGACATGACCTCAGAAACATTAGAGGAAAAGGTGCCAGGCCAGAGATGCACTTAACAGCACTTAGAAAACTACTCAATAATCCGCACAGTGCCTTTTCCCTCCCTGCACGCCCTCTGGGGTCCTGTCAGAGCACATTAGGCTGTAGACTGAGACCAGCAAGGAGGACTCATGTTCACTTGCAATATCATTTTCTCAGTCATGTGCAATACTACTTGTCATTGTTGTATTTGATATAACATTATTATCAGGAGCAGTCTGCTATTCTCCATCATTTAGTTCATTTTTATTAACTCTTGTCGTACTCCTATTGTTACTCTATTAGGCACTGGTTTTTGCTTTTGCTCCTTGAAACACATCTATATTGTATATTTATGTATTTTGCCAGATATCTAATACACTATTGTCCATTTGTCTGGTTGTGAATTGTTGAAATGGTGGTTACTGTACTTAGTGTAAGTGTAATTTGAAGCATTATCTGGCACAAGAATTTCCTTTGGGATAAATAAAGTTGTGGTGATATGATTTGAATTGAAAACATTAAAAAAAATTATACTGTGTATAGGCGACACATTTTTACCGTTAGAGAATGTAAACATTTCTTTCAGTCCACTACAATGATATATAGAAATTAAAATGTTATTCATTACCATATGATTTATTTTTTTAAAGCCACAGGGAGCCACTGGAGACAGGCTAAAGGGTCGCATGAGGCTCTGGAGCCACAGATATAGTATAATATCTGTGTGGAGTCAGTGCCTCTGTGTCCTGCATGAACAAAACACCAACACAACCAACAGCAGAAATGTTAGGACCTGAAAAATGTTGCTAATGAAGATGACGACTGTTGTAAAGCACTCTTTTGTGAAACATATGCTTCATAAATTTCTCCAGTTCTTGCAATAACTGACCGACTGTAAGCACACTTACTACCAGCACTTAAACCCTGTCATGAATGATGCCGTACATGGATCCAGAAACGCCCTGCTGGATTTTGTTTTACAGCAAGAGTATTAAGGTCATTCATCTCAACTTCCTAAAACCTGTTTTGCAGTCGTAGTGAAACGCTCCAGCGACGACCTTAGTTTGAGCTGATTCCTTTCTCTCTCGTTTGTGTCCTCCTGAGACCCAGGGAAAAAATACATTGCAATTCATTCATTCATTTGTTCATTCCTTCCTTCTGTCCCTCCTCCCTCCCTCCTTCTTTCCTTCTGTCCCTCCTGCCTCCCTCCTTCTTTCCTTCCTTCCTTCTGTCCCTCCTCCCTCCCTCCTTCTTTCTTTCTGTCCCTCCTTCTTTCCTTCCTTCCTTCTTTCCCTTCTTGCTTCTTTCCCTAATTCATTTCTCCTGCCCTCCTTCCTTCTCTCCTTCAATCCTCCTTCCCTCCTCCCATCCTCCTTCCTTCCATCCCTCCTTGCTTCTTTCTGTCCTTCCTTCTTTCCCTCCTTCCTTCCTTGTCCACTTAGGAAAAACTGGCCTTCACAGAGTGAGAGATAATGTCCTCGAGTGGACAAAAATGAATTGCTGGGTCTCAGGAGGCTATGGATTGAACATAAACATGTCTGAACATTAAGTGCTCTTTACTACTTCAAAAAATAATCAAGTAATTAAGTGCTGTTTTTAATCAGCCAGTTTCTCTGCTGCAAGTATCAGCTTCATTTTTACTCCCATGATCAGTTTCTGAGCATCACCCTCTCATTTAGGTTGTGACTGTCGGTCACTCTGTATGGACTACGAAGGATTTAAGACTGAATAATAATTGATAAACTGTATCCACACTGCAGCTGATTTTTAAGGTACCCACAACAAAAGTCAAAGACAAACTGAAAGACAACAAAAAAAGGTTTTATTTAGAAATTCACAGTTTCTAATGGCACTACAAGTTTGTAGTAACTCACTCCTGCTCAAAAATACTGTGCAGCTCTTCAGAGTAATCACAGAGAGAAAGAGAGGGATAGAGAAAGAAAAGGTAGCACTTGACATATAAGGTAGAAAAACAAAAAAAAGGCGCGAGGAGTCAAACAAAGTGCACACTGAGCTAGAATTTCTCTCCGAGGGCATTCTGCCTAGTCGCTGTGTTATGGGATAAGTAGATTCAAAGTAGTCTTTCTCATAACACAGACACACACACGCACGAGATCAACAACAAATAAATTCTCTCATGCATTCATGTTTACACGCACACGAACATAAGACCGTAACACATTCAAAAAGGGTTAAAAAATATCACTCATGATTTGCTCGGCTTGTGGAACATACAGAATCACATTAATAGTGTTCCAAGTTTACCCATCTTTGCTGCGTTCCCTTTATTCAACAATTCATATCCTCCTCCTCAAAAACCATGAGTATCATTCAAGGTGGGGTGAACACATGAAGTCAAAGAGCAATGACAAGTGAATAAAAGACGAGAGTGTACGACAAATGAGAGTGAGGATGCACAAAGGGATCAGCTAGACCAGGGAAGCAGGCGTGTAGGCTGACAAAGCATTTCCAGCTCCTAATGGGAACATGTTAGAGTGGTTAATAAAAGCAGGCATATTAAAACTTTTCTTCACAGTCACAGAAAATCGTGCAATGGGGGTCAGAGGTGACCTCGGTGGGTAAAGATAAGTGAAGAGGGCGCTGGTCAGAAGAGGTAATGATGCGTCTTTGAGAGTGAGAAGAAAAATCTCTGTCAAAATGTGCACAAGTCCAACCACACAGAGCCTGTCAGAAACTGCTTCAATAAAGAAAAACATACATAATATTATCTAAAAAGGAACGCCCTCTCACATCTGCAACTCCCTACGCTGTTTAAACATTAAACTGAATGTTAACGTAGGTCAGACATGTAATCATGAACAGGGCGAGTTAAAATCTGTCGGTTAGCAACCCGACGAAGACGCTGAAACAAGCACACAGAAGACAGGACAATAATGAACACTCAGTTTAGCCCTTTCCACGATTTCCAACCACCCAGCAGCTCTGGACAAATACAAACGCAGCAGTATGACGATCCTATGAAGTTTCCTAAATCAACACTTTATTTCTTGTCGGATATCTAAGCTGCTGCAGGACGTGTGACTGCTATACTTGTCTGATACTTGAGGCTGAGGCAGACAGAATAAGGGGCTGCTGTAAAGTCAGAGCCCAAACTGAAAAAATATTAGGAGGAGGAGAAAAAAGATGTCTGTGGTCGAGCCATTCACCATCGCCACGTGTCAGCGCGGTTAAGTGCATTTCACTGTTCTACGTAACATACTCACATGGATAAACTACTTTGACGCTGCAGGAGTGGGAGACTGGAAAGCAAAGTTATGTACGAAAAAAATCTGTAGTCATTTAAATAAATAAATAGATAAATAATAAAACTGGTCTGTCAGACTCGGCTGCAGGGTCCCAGTAGGATGTCTGTGTGTGTGTGTGTGTGTCTGTGTGTGTGTGACAGAAGAGTAAACATTCAGCTCCGCAACCCAATGTGCTCCTACAGTACACTGTGCCCTGAACAGGAAGCGTATGCCTCCACAATGGTTGTGAGAATAACTTCAACACACCACACCAGCAACGAGAAGAGAGGGACGTGGCTCAGTTATGGATGAAAGAAATAATAAAATAATAATAGAAAAAAACATAACTTGCCTCAAGCCTGTTTGAACCCTTTACCTTCCTCGCAGTCACGATATCCTCTGTAACAGTATGTGAGCACGCTCTCCGGGCCCAGCCCAAACTAACTGAGTAGGCACAGTTCATCGTGAACTCGTAGGATCGACAGACTGCTGCAACTGTATTCATGACGGGAGGTTAAACTGAAAGGACTAACACACTCAGACAGGTAAAATTATGTTCTTCATTCAGCTCTGGTGGTTGGTTTGTGACAGTGTGACAGAGATGGAGACAGAGACAGAGGAAGAGGAGCAGAGAGTCTGGTGTACAATGAAAGTTGAGCACTCTGGTCCCGTACAAACACCTGCAGTCATGTTAGGGTGCAAAATAAAGACAGAATGGAGGAAAAAGATGGCAATGAAAGACAGAAGGAAATAAGGATAAGAGAAGTAGTTTGTCTTGCTCTGCACACTTCTCTCACAGCGACACATTTCATCCAATAGAGCAGCCTAATACTTCTTGATGCCCCCTGTACGTGAAGGAACGTTGAGTTGAGGCCAGCGCCTCTCCTCACTGTGCTCAGAGTGGGGATCAAAGCTTACTGGTGCTCACCTGTCATGGGACAATGTGCTTATCCAGTAGAAAAAAACATCTTGAACACACTTCAATGGATTTGACTTGTATTAATGTGTCAGTCCCCACCACAGTGTCTCTCTGTCCGCATCCACAGTTCTTAGATTTTTAGCATTAAAAGGTCGAGAACAGATATAAAGGCACGTAACCGTAAACAGCTCTTTGACAGGAGTGAATGAGGACTGAATGAGTTCCACGGTGCGCCTGGGTGCTCATGGGAAACGTGGTTCTTTGGGATGCAGTTAAGACCTCATCTCCTCACAAGTCTGCTACCATATAGTGTGTGTGTGTGTGTGTGTGTGTGTGTGTGTGTGTGTGAATACAAAGTTGTGTAAAAGTGTGAGCATTCAGACATGTCCGGTGACTGCTGTCACCCCGATGGTCCCGACACTGATCTCCTTGTTTCCCTTCATAAGCTGCTGCAGGCTGGGCAGAGACCCAACGCTGCCCCCTCGCATGGCGGGGAAGTGCAGCTCCGTCTGCCGCGACTTCCGCCGCTTCATCGAGCGCTTCTCCTGGCGGGACTTGGCGGGATGCTGCTGGAGGGAGAAAGGCAGGCTGTGTCCGTTGCACAGGCCAGCAGAGGGGATGGGAGAGGGAGGGGGGAGGCGGCTCGTGTAGGACTCCTCAGAGTGCGTGGACGAGCTGCAGCTGCTGGTCTCTGAGGGGAACTCCTTGTTGGAGGTGCAAGTGGGCAGTGATGACACCTCCACTGCAGAGGGAGGGGGTGGCGGTGGGAGAGAAGGAGGAGGAGGAGGAGGCGGGGGTGGTGGTGGCGCGGGGAGGCATGGGAGGAAGCCGTTGCAGTTTGGACCCCCGTTTGTGAGCGGAGCAGAGGGATCGACTGGCTTCAGGATCTCAACCTTGTCCAATGATTTTGTCTTGTAACGCTTTTTCTACAGGGAAAAAAAAAAAGAGAGAGGAGAAGCTAAAAAATTTTAAAGACATTCACGACACATCTAATAATGTAAAGCCATATCAACCACTTTTTTGCCAGACACTGAGGTCACACAAATGGATCAAAGGGTGGGAAAGTTTCATAGGGAATGATGGAATCTGGGATTTGATGGAAACAAACATTAAAATTACAAATATTCACAGCCCTTTTTACACAGAGATCCTGCAATACTGCTGCAACAAAGACTGGCATAATGCTCCCGTGTGTTATTTTAGAGAGCACGGCGGCGCTCTGGAAGCAAAAGAGGCGTGATGGGCGTGATGTGTAATACAACAGGGTCAGCATCTACTGTGACATATGTAGGCCGTGACACGCCAAGCCGACAGTCGGCTGTCAGTCAATGTTGGGTCATCAGTGAGCGACCATGGCCACCGTCACTGCGGTTTGTCCTGCACCGTTGGACAAGTCAAGAGGAAGTGAGACCAAAACGAACTTGTCACATAAGGTGAGATTGTCTTTCTTTGGCCATCGAGCTCTTTAGCAGAAATGTTTCCTGATGGTTTGGCTGGCTAACTAGCGTCAAGATGGTCTCCCGGTTTCCCTTTTTGTATGACAGACGACCGCCGTCTGCTGGTGTGAAGAGTTATTTCCTCTCGGGCAGGCGCAGAACGTACTTGCTTGCTGGCTACAGGTGGAAGTCTTTGCAGTGTGTTCATGTGCAACTTTTTAGCCAAATACAGGCGACGTGAGGCGATGCAGCACGGGGCTTTTGTCGGCGCTAGTTCTCTGAAGTTTGGTGTGTCTTGGCTTTAACATATCTGTCAGGCAGTGCTTTCTAAACAATAACTAAAGCTAACTAAAACTGTATGAATTAACAATTAACTTTCTCCTTCACTGCGCTTCATGCTCTGCTGCTCTGTCTGTGCCTGGAGTAGAGGAGGCAATGAGCCACAAATTGTGTGGGAAACCCTGTAATAACACTCATTTACTGTCCTGGTTACATGGCGAATGATCTTGTCCTCTACTTGGAGGGTAAGGCGCAGACATTTTCAGTTGCTGGTCTTCGTTTTTGAATTAGGTGCTAACTGCTTTGTAAATCTTCCGGTGGTGGGTTACACACCCAAACACCCGTCCCATCCTGCAGGCTCACACATTTTACACAGGCGCTGATTCAGCTCTGTTACTTCCTTCGCTGCCGTCTTAAAAAGCGGAACTACTCCATCCTGTGTTTGTACCTTTTATACAGAATGGCGAAGCGGGATAATGGCGCAACATTCCTGCCTTTAACAGGCTGTGTAAAAGGGGCTTATAGCTGAACCTAGTGCTGTGCTGTGATTTAAGTCCACAGTACACCACTATTTATTCACTTCACCAGACATTTTCACCAGAGAAGAGATCTCTGATGTGTTTTAATTTTGTTGTTCATTTTCAAAGTCAGAAAATACGCCCACATGTGTCCGCAAAGAAGTGGTTAACAGGTATTTGGAGTGGGCTGAATCTTAACACCTGCTCCCTTATACCGGCTACTCCACTGAGAACAGAAATCAGTGACTGATGAAGGAAGCCATTCACTGCTCTAGTAACACTTATTGTACACACTGACTGACACTAGAAAACACACAGCACTTAAAGTAAGGCGGCCGTCACAGCCAACAGCAGCAGTCGGAACAAACACTGTACCTTTTTCTCTGGAGAAAACCTTAGAGGTTCTACAATGTACAAGTCATCTGGACCTACTGGGGAGGGGAGAGAGGGGCCAGGTTAATGATGGAATGGCAAACAGGAATACATACATGTAACAAGCATGAAGTGACCTTGCAAGTAGTTTTATTAAAGATGCAACTGCAAATATCAATTTTCTAATCATGGCTTAACGTCTACACATTAGAGTACACAAGTCATTCGACTAAAACTAAAAACAAGGTTGATCTAAAATCACAGGAAAGCGTGTTATTTTATTATTGATTACTACTTGCAAATGTCTACCATGAGCCAGCAAAGCACCATGCTCTATTATTATATCCCTTAAGCCTGCAAGTGGGCACAAGCTGGCAATGACAGCCTCTCAGCCTCAAGGGCAAACTCACACACCCACACACACATAGTTGAGGGATAATGAACAGCAGGGGGAGTTTTAGGTTTCATGAGTCAAAGACTTTATTCTTTTATTGCTTGCACCAGCCTCTCCCTGTGGACTTGTGTTGCTCGAGGCACCAGCAACACCAGGGATATCTGCAGCCACTAAGCATGGCAACATGTGTGAGAAGAAACAGCAGAGATACAGACTGAAGGAGAGCTGGAGAGAAAGAAAGAAAGAATGAGGAAAGACTCAGATAGTACTAGGATGCTGTGGACAGTTATGTGGAAAGAGCTGCAGCAGTCTGACGCAACTAGTCTGAAAAGGTTGACAGTAGCGATAACATGATCTTTGCAGTGACCTACGACTGTAGTATCAATGTTACAATGACAAAAGAAGAGAGGGAAACACAATAGATAGAAAGACAGAGAGGGCAGGTGTGAGGAGAGACTTGAGTATCATGTGTGTGTTTACAGGAGGCGGCTCTTACCTTCTGTAGAGGACAAGTGGAACGACTTGGAGCGAACAAGCGGACAGGTCACCCTGCGCTTTAGGCTCATATCGTCATAGGAGGAGAAGCATCTGTCAAGAAGAATCAGATTGACATTTGTGTTTTTGTACATCGTCTCTACCCAGTGTCCTACAGTTAGTGGCAGGACAGGAATGACAGCCTTGGGCAAGCAGATAACACGTGCAGCGAGGACGTGACACGTCCTCGCTCCCCTCCTCCTCTGTTAAATGGTATCTCCCAGGTGCACTACGTCATCAAACCATGTGATGTTTGGTATTGCCAGATTCAGGGAGCTCTCGACTTTTCAAAAATAACGTTTTTCTTTTATTTCTTATGTATTTCGCACCAGAGCAGCCTAAACACACAAAGTCCGAAATCGTGATGAGTGGTGACAAGTCATGTCATGCCGTTTTTCAACAGGAAAAGTTAAAGGATCACTCCCGACCTTATGCAGACCTGTTAGCGGGGTCTTAGCTGGTTTATAAAAGGTAAGAGTCTCACTCCTACCACTATTGTTGGCTGAGATATACCGTCTAGAAAGTGGGATCATAACTTTCACGTTTCATATGGCTTCATTTGGTGATATTATATGGTGTTTGTGTCATAAACAACATCAGCTATCATAATCACACCTGATTTCAATAAGGTACAATGTTTGAAGCTGGCTGAGTGTTGTTTGATCACTGACAGTACTGTTTTGAAGCAGAGTGACCGACTTGTCATTTGGAGCTCCGCCTGGATCTTTTCATGGTAAAAACACTGTAGAATGGTCATACTTTGAGCAGTCTTCTTCAAATTTGAAACAAGTGTTCACTGATAGTGTGCCTACAGCCCCACAGTGTCATTTACCTGCTCAGATGAAGACACAGACAGTTATTCATCCTGAAAAACATTTTTTTATTTTATTTTAGGCAAAATCTTCAATTTTTTTTTTTACTGACTTCAGAGGCCCATTACTCTGTCTCTGTGTCACCTAGAGTGTTTTTCTTGTGTTTCACAAGCGGTTCAGAAGTTACAGTCATTTTAGGCGTTTTTGCTACAAAGTGGGGGTGGAGTGCAAGAGGTTGAAAGCAGAATCATAAAACTGGGTGAAAGAGAAGAAGAGATGGCAGCTCTCAGAATAGTAGAGCAATAATATAAATAACTCAGTGAATTAAGAGCCAGCAGAAGTAAAATCTCCCATTAATACACTGCAGGAGTGTGTGTGACTGACAAACCTCTTGGGGCTGGGGTAGTGGTTGCTCTTGGGAAGGACAGCAGTGCTGGTGTTGGGGGCAGGAGTGGAGCTGCGGCAGCACTGCAGGCACAGCAGGAGGCCCAGAGACAGACACAGAACCAGAGACACCACCAGGTAGCTCTGACGGTCTGATACCTGCAGAGGAAGTCAAACAATGATACGATGACAACTGTGAACAGCTGAACAAGTCTGAAAATCACTTTCTTTTAAAAAACATAACAGTTTTGTACGAACATATTAAGGTTTCCATCTGGACATTGATTAAACCCCTTTAAATTCATTTAAGTTAATCAGAATTAGATATTTCTATTTTTTTTCTATGAGAAAAATAATCTCCTCATTCCTTAAAATGTCTCTGATGTAACTCTACACCTTTGCCTCATTTAGCATGTGCTGACCTATGTTATCACCGCCCTGCTGACCTTTGACTCCGCTCATCAATCACACGAACGTCTGTTTTCAAACGGTAATAGATAACATGAGCCTTGTAGTTCACTTTGTTATAAAACAGCTAATAATGTGTTGCTGTTAGATCAGACTTGCTCTGATCACCAACTCTGACAAGTTAAAGGGACAAGGGAAACTTAGCTTGCAAAATACAACCTCCCCTCTGATAGCCCGAGTGTCACCGCAGCAATATGGGACCAGTTCTTTGGGTTTGTTGCATAATAAACCCAGGAAGTCAAAATTCGTGTTTCTGAATCTGTCACTGTTACACTGCAGTTCCAAGGCAGAAATGCTCAGTCATGACTGCTTACTTTGCTTATATGTCTTGTAGCATATAAAAAACTGGTTAAAAACTTGACTTCCACTGGAGGGGGTTTTAATTCCTTTCCTTACATTAAGATGTCAAAGAACGATTTAATTATCAAATGTGTTAGCAGCAGGTTGTGTATTTAACGCTGTGTCCTAAAGTATGATCTTACTGCAAAGATCTGAAAGCATTATTGCGAACCCAGTTCATTCTTGACCCTGGAATCTAACTAACTATCTAAATAAATAAATATACCTCAAGATCCACTTAGTATCTTTTCATGAATAAATTAACATATATTCACCCATTCAACTATCATCCAAATTAAGCTTCGAGCTGAAAGCTTGTTGTTTATATTTACCAATAACCTGAGCTACCTGCCGCAAAAAAGACTTAAATAATCTGCTTCAATGTCTCTGACTTCTTCTTCACTTATAATGGTGGATAGGTTTATATTCGGATCTGCTACAATCTCTAATAGAATCACTGATGTGCTACTGGGACATTTTCCTTCACATTCAACAGTCTTATCCTTGGTTCTTGTCTGTTATATAAAATCTAATGTTTTCCCAGCTGTGTCTGCTCAACACATTACTCGTGCATTTATCATTCGCACATCTATATAATTCCAATGTAATTCAATCCTGCTGGGCACAACATTCCCTCTTGTCATTGGCAGTAGATTGGGAGGATTTTTTACACTGCCAGAGAAGTTGTACTGCAACTGTGTGCTCTCAACGAAGGTCAGCAACTTTAAAATTTTGAGGAGTCAACGGACTGAAAATAGCCAGTTCTGGGAATGACCTACAGAAATATTTGGGACAATTGAACTGTGTGTTGTGCATGGTCTCCAAATGTCCTAGTTACCAGCTTGCTGGAGGAGCTTTTAATATTATAATGAGTCACATATTTGTTGAGGTAGTTAGGGCATTTGATCAGGATGCCTCCTGGGCGCCTCCCACTGGAGGTGTTTTGGGCACGTTGTAGGAGGCCCAGGGGCAGACCGAGAACACGCTCAAGGGATTACATATCTCATCTGGCCTGGGAACGCCTCGGAGTCCCACAGGATGAGCTGGAAAGCGTTGCTGGGGAGAGGAATGTCTGGAGTGCTTTGCTGGGCCTGCTGCCCCTGCGACCCGGCCCCAGATAAGCAATGAAAATGGATGGATGGATGGATGGATGAAACTTTACAAATGTGCTGCGCAGCCCCACTTCCATGTGGTCTGCTCAATTTCAGTATGACATCAGACACTTTGATGTTGAGACCATTTCCAACAGGAAACCTAACATGTGTCTGACTCTGGTAGTGTTTGGCACTGCAGAGCTTAAACTCTCAAAACTAATAATAAACAGACATGATTTCTGAACTGTTTGCAAAATAGTGGTGTGAATCTGTAAGCACTATGTAAGCAGTAGGAAATACACCAATACAGGCATGTTACCTCTCTCTGCAGCTGGCCGACTGTAGCGGTGAGATTGAGCATCAGTTTAGTGACGTTCTCCAGCTGGCTCTGCAGCACCTGGATGGATTCTGTCTGCTTCTGGTCCTGAAAAGCACAAGGTTGTCATTTATTGGTCAGTACTATCAGACAAACACACACAACTACTTTCTGTTTATGCTTCAGCTTCTCTTGCTCTTACTGCCTCCAGGTAAACTCACCTGCTCCTCAGCAATGCGGGAGGTGTTCTGCAGTTTGATGATGGTCTTATTGAACGCTCTCTGCATCTCTTCCATCTGTTTACGATACCTAAGCAACACATGCAAAAATTACAACCTGTAAGGAACCCTTTTGAATTCATTATAACGGCACTGGTCATATCAATCTTATGAGCAATCAAACTACAAGAAAGATGCTTTCTAGTTATAACAATATAATTCTAGCGCCCATTGTGTCCATTGGTTTACCTCTGGCTGAGCTCCTCCAGGTATCTGCTGGACAGACTCATGTTCATCTCCAGGGCTTTGATCCTGTTGTTCAGCCTCATGAAGACACTCTCCTTCTGGCTGGAGCCGTGCACCGCTCCCCCGTTTGATAACATGCCGTTCCCCATCATTGCTCCGCCATTGTAATCTCCTCCATTCTGCAGCTCTGCATAAAAGTCTGTAGCTGCCCTGTGGACGTTGCCATTCCCATTGGTGCTCAACAGGTCCTCATCCACCGTGTCCTCCACTCGGTGGGAATCTCCAGTCTGATTGAGCGAGTCCCCCTGCTCACCGTGAGTCTGAGAAGTCTGGACATTCTGTCTCTGTGAGTCCCCACTGTCTGTGCCTGACTTCACCGAGTCTGTGTCAGTGTTCGTCAGTGGGGGAGCTGTTGGCAGTTCAGTGGGAGGGGGGATAAGGTCGTCAGGCCTTGATGCAGTGGGAAGAGGCTGAACGGGCTGCTCTTTGACAGGGGGAACCACAACGCCAGGAGAGGGAGCCTCAGAGGCGACAGACTGCGGGGGAATGCTGACAGTAAGGGTGGGGGTGGCACTGCTGGCCTGTTGCGTTTCTGGGATAAAGACAGCTTGGAGGGGTGGAGTGGGGACAGGGTCCAGAGCTGCATCTTTGATAGGAGGAAGCAGCTTCTCCTCATGGGTGGGGGTGGGTAATGTCAGAGAACTGTGGATGTCTGAGAAACTGTGAGGGGGGATGGTGGAGGTTCTACTAGGCTCTAGGAGGATGTTGAGCTCTGGAGTGTGTGTGTCAGGGGTGTCAGAGTTGGGATGTGTGGTGTGCAGTTCACCCAAGACTTTCCCCTCAATCTGGCTCTTAACAGCCACCTCGGGCTCTGGAGCTTTTTCTGTGAGGGGAGGAGCCTCCTTGACAGGTGTGGGCACAGGGGCAGGGATCAGTGGAGGTGTTTGTGTGAGGGAAGGGGTTTTTGCATCGGGGTGTGTTTGTGATTGAGTGCTCAAATGCTTCCGCCTGAGGCTGCGAAGTCTTTCCTTGGCCAGCCTGGCGGAGCACCAGCGATGAAGCAGCTCTGGCAGGGTGGCCATGCAGGACAGAGACAGGGAAGAGAGGGAGGAGAAAGGACAGTAAGCCTGGCTGTCCCACTGGTTCCTGTCTGCCTCCCTCCTCGTTGCCTCCTCTCTCTTCTCCTCCTCCTCCTCCTCCTCCTCCTCTCCCTCCTCCTCCATCAGTGTGACAGTAGACTGTCTGGGCTCTTCATCCTCCTCCTCCTCTACCAGAGTGACAATCTGTCTGTCCTCATGGGATTCCAGAGATGAGGGGGAGGGTGTGGAAGAGTCACTGGAGACATTTGAGTCTTTCTGGGTTTCAGGGTGCTCTGGGTCTGCCTGCTCCAGTCTGGAGGAAAGACACAGATACAAATTTAGAAGCATGTTAACAGAGCTTTTGTGCTTTTTGGAGGACTACAGAAGAAAAGTGATCCTGCTGCGACATTCAATACGTTATTCAATAGGCCTGATTCTGAATATCCAAACAAAATATGCTGTTTGCATGACCTGTGACACAGAATATTTTCATGTCATAATAACAGGAGAATATTTGTGTGCATGTAAACATAGTTACATAAACTTTACATTCATAATGGTTTATTGGTCTTTAATTGGCCTTACACTGCAGAGTCCTGAGGTGTTTCAGCAGGTTTAGGTGTAACTTCTGTGCTCCCCTTCTTGTCATCCTCCTCTGCTGTTATATTACCTAGAATTTGGAAAAACAAAACAATCAACAAACAGGACTTTGTTAACACTTGGTCCCTGTTAAAGCGTGCACAGAAACATATAGCTTGGCAGTGGCAGGTTTTAACCCCCTATCCTGTGTGGCTGTAGGAGGCCGAGAGCACAACAGAGACCCTTTTCCCTGCACAGCCTGTCTGGCAGGCCCATGTTTGGAAAAGTCAGAAATACTGCGAACCAGTCTAGTCCAGTTCGAACTGATCTCTCTCCCACACTCTCTCTTCCCTGCTTACTCTGCGGGTGTCAACAGAAATCCGAAGCAGAACTGTGGAAAGTTTCTCCTATGACAGTAAATTGAGGGATGGCTTTGTGAACTACATTTTTGAGTCATTTAATTATAAACTAATTATGTAACTCTCCTCTCTGAGTGTAAGAGTGCTTTTAAGAGTCGTTTTTGCTTCTTGTTTTAGTTTAGAGAGAAACACAAACCTAAAAAGAAATTGTATGCGAGCTCAAACAAAATAATCTGGCTGAAATCTGTGTGTCAGGCCGAGTTTGCCCTTTAAGTCAATGCCACAGGGGAAAAGCTGATGAGCGAGTCATTTTGATGCAGTTCTGTGGGGTAGAGAGCGCAAGGAGCAGGCTTGGCGTCATAGACCCCCCTCCGTCTAATTCATCCAAGCTGGTCTGCCAAGAAGTAAAACACAGATAGCCAAAGTTCTGCTAAAATGCTGCTGGAGACCTCCTGCCAACAGCCAAATAAACATCTGGCTCTTTCGGCTGAATTACACATGAACACTCAGGGTAATGCATATGCTCGCATTTAAGTGAAGAAAATATAGTGACCCAGTTTCAGAAGCAGTTAATTTAAACAATATGTGGGGAGACAGGCTTGCTGGCGGTTAGAGAAGGAGAAAGGGAGAAACAGGGGCAGCTGAACAGTGCGAGTATGAGCAGAGAGCAGGAGAAGAAAGAGTCTGGTAGTTTCATGGAATGCTATTTTTAAAAGGTCTTTGCAGAGCAAATGCAAATGACACTTTTTCCATCAACTTGTGTTTTCCAATATTCTCAAGAAAAGTATTTATGTAGTTGTAATGAATGAACGGGCCTCTTCTCTTACGTTCATAACCACTGTGTGCAGCGGTTATTAGTCGTCATTTTGATTTGTTATGTTTTGGGAAACATGTTAGCCAAAACAATGGATGATTAATACAAACACATGTCAGCACCAAACACTGTTTTTGCAGCTGCTATCTTTATGACCTGTTTGTTTGCGATGTCATCCTACACGTACATATATCACTACTGCTTGCAGTACTTTAAAAAGCTGTGTGTCCTCTTCCAATCTTTACACTGCATGACCTATTCTTGTCTTTTTTTGTTTGTTTTTCTTTCTGTGATGTATTTTAGGGAGTCTTTTAAACTGTAGGCCCTGATTCTTTGTTTTTTTATAGCTTTGATATATTTTAGGAAGCCTTTATAGATAAAAACAAATGCCTCTTGGGTCATTCTGGCAGTCTTATACCATGTGTATTTATTATTTTTTGCAATGTCCCTTTTCAAACAAATGTTTGATGTTGCCATCCGTTTCCATCTGCTTTTTTTTTTTGCATTTTCTTTGCATTGATGACGTGCCACCTCAGCCAAATCTAAACGTTTATACATAATGATAATGGAGACAAACTTCATACCACCTACTGATCTGAGCAAATCAATACAGCTCTAAGGGACACGCACATGATGGCATTTAAACTAGATGGGTGACTCATGCTCAACAGACTTTACAAGAGCTTTTTTTACGTGAGCTGATTTGCAAAGCATCAATGTTAAACATGGATAAACCAGTTTTAATTCCAACTGCACTGTGACAAGGTGTGGTTGCTCAAAGAGATGGGAAGCAAATGCATTTCTATAATGTTCAGCCCTTCTGTCTCTTAAACTATAATCAAGCCTGTTACTGTGTGTCAAGCATGTCGAGAATCTACAGTCTTGTAAATGGCTTGCACAATGGCAGCCTTTTATTTTTTACAGTGTCACTCCACCCAGAGGAGACCTTTAAAATAGATTGTTTAGTTAACTCAGCATGTGGCCGTTTCCCCTACACACCACAGCTTAGGAATGCACATTATGCAGCGTTCAATGACTATAATAAAATACCATGCACATTAATCAAAATGGTGCATGAAGCTGTTTCAAGGGCAGCATCCCACAAACACAGACCACAATATTTGTGTCACATTTTTGTCACCTCACATTAAAATGACGGGACAGGCTTTAGCTGGAGAGTCAGAAAAGGGTCCATTTACAAGAGAGATGTGGACGTGAAGTGTCGCAGGGTAGAAAAAAAAAAGGAACAGGAAGCACTAAGTGTATAAAGGATGAGTACCTCCTGCTTCTGTTCCTCCCTCCAGCTCTGGCTTGCCACCCAGCACATTAGCAGCAATGTTGTTTACCATGTTAAGGATGGCATCTGAAAGGAAAAGAAAACACACACAATGCAGTTACTTTGAAATGCACGAGGTTCCTGGTAAATAAGATGACGGGCAGCGGCATGTGGCCAGACAGGGTGTGAATGAAACCACAGGCTTTGCCATTTGTTTTTCCCTTTTCCCTCACTCTCCTCTCTGGCGCTGCTATTCTGAACTGTGTCAACATTATTTCCTCGACTTTTCTGTCATGAACTTTCTTTTCCAGCTTCTCCTTCAGGCTTTCCCTTTGTCCCCATTCTCCCTTGTTCATGCATGTCCAGCTAAAGAAAAAAGTGATGTGTTCGTCTGCTGTTTTTCATGGTTTTCTGGTCTGAGCCCTGGAGGGTTGTGTGTACAGCATTTGTATGTGGTGGTGCACCAGTCCTCCCTCTGCTAAATCAGGAGACAGAGGGGCACCAGTGTGTTTGCGCATGTGTATGTGGTTTAAAAAAAAAAAAAAAAAAAGACTAGTGAAAGCTGCAAAATTTCTGCAACACAAACCCCAGTCTACAGCTCTCAGTGTGGGTTAGGATACTGAGAGAGCATTCAACTATGCCATACAGGGAATGAGTCTATATTTAATCCATACTGTTGCTTCCTTACGTTGCCGCACTGACTGTATAGAACCTCACTGACTTGGAAAACTCTATTACGGTTGTTGTTTTCCTCAACATACAGTATCAGATACACCAGACACATTTCAGTCAACAACAACTTTTCAGGATTTTAAGGAAGCATCAGCTGCTTGGCCTTATCACAGGATAAGTCTTGAAAATGTCCCTGCTTCTAGCCCTTAATTTTTAATGTCTTAATATTTGTGAAGGTCACCTAATCTGTTGATGTCAAACACATCATTACAGCTTATTTTCTTTAGATTAGTCTTTGTTAATGTAGCCGTACATAGCTGCATGTTTGTCTGTACATACTTGTTGCTGAGCCAAGCAGGTTTTTAGACGCCTTGTCCTCTGACGGCTGGTAACCAGGTGGATAATCTGAAGAAAAGGTAAAATGTAAACTTAAATCGTCACAATAACAATACATAAAGTTCAACAATAAATACATGTGCTTTTATGGAGTTCTACAATAAAACATCACAAAACGTTGCAAGATTTGTGGAGTCAATAGAGGAACCTCGGCTGCAAAAGGCAGCTAATATTAATCGTTAACTCCAACTCAAGTTACTTGGTGACTAAGTCGGAGACTAAGAATGTAATTTGACTCCCATCTCAGGGTCCTTTGTCGTCTGGGGATTTGCAGCACACGTTGTTCTGCCATGTGATGTAGCTTAAAGCTGACAAGAAACAATTCCTATTCAAAGACACAACAGGTTACCATCTTACCATAGTCTTCATCCAAATACTCCAGTCGCTCCGACGGGTACTGGGAATCTGCTATCTCCTCATACTCCTCCACCATGCTGGTACCAAACACCCTACGCAAAACAAACGCATGTACTCTGTTACACAAACAAACCTACACCTTACAGAAAAGGAGAAGGGTTGATATTCGAACACAGAAGAGGTGGCAAAATGTTTCTGTGGAAAGCCGGCTTTAAAAAAACATGCTGCTCAGATTTGAACAGTTATCCTGTCCCTTTAAACCCCCATAGCAGCTCCTTCAGAACAAGACCCTGATGACCTCGCTGATCTGGCACAGACATGTAGGTGCAAGTGCCTTCATGTGTGCGTAAGGTAAACTGTGTGGCCAAGAGAGGGCTTGAAAATTAGAGTAAATCTTACATGTGAACAGATGAAACACACTGACTACAAACATGAAGCAATCTCAATCGGGATTTCATGAGTGTGTACGAGAGATGGAGAATAAGAAAGCGATCACAAGATCAACTAAATTTCTTACTACGCTATTATCTAAGAGTGAAGATACAGCATATTTCCTGGAGTTGTGGTACAATGAAGCATAAACCAACACTGACACTGGAGTCATTCTTCAGGGTAAAAAACACAGTAGTACAGGCAGAATTTTTTTTTTTTATCAGTGACAAAGTCAAATGACTTGTTGAAAACTGGTCTGCTGGTTCTGGCTGAATAAAGCAGTGTGTAGATTTAAGAGACGGGCGTGAGCACTCGGATACTTGATTTGGACGTAGTAATCGCCACCCAATCTCCCACATGTGAACATGACTTTTACATTTTTATTTACTATTACAATGGGTGAAATCCTGTCACATAGTGGAGCTGTGCGCAGTGTATTGTTTCGCCCAGCACCTCCTTGCCTCTCGGTTGCTCTCTCTCTGTTTATTATGAGACACTAGGGGGGACAAAGATGCGTTTCCTGGGATAGTGAAGGCATGACCCGCCCTATTCTGCCTTACTCTGCCTCTGATTGGCTTAACCTGACATTCTTACCATAGTAACTCCTTTTGCCAAAACCTAACCAATCCAACTAACAAAGGCAATGAATACTAGCCAATCAGAGGAAGACTGGGGTGCCTTCGCTATCCTAGGAAGTGCAGATTCACTAACCAGGGAGGTGTTGAAGTGATGGTGAGGAAGGTAGCTCTGAGACAGTCCTTCAGTGCTGCATCTGTTTTCTTAATGTTAACTTTCAGTGGTCTATGGTGTTCAGATTTCCCTCGTTTTCAACTGTTGTTCAACTTACACTTGTATTTTCATGTTAGAATTTTTATGCAAGTTTTCGAGTACTGTATAACAATTGAATTTGAGTGCCCACTCCTAGTGGTAATAAGTCTAAATGCATACAATTTCCTGTTCTTGACTAGTGTCTCTATTAACTTGCAAAGACAGAACAGTAACCTAAATGTTTCCTCCCAGGATTTGCTGCAGTGCAACTATATTTCAAAGATTTGAAGATCTTTAACTCTGCATGCTTTAATACCAATTCAGATACTGGAAATCAAAAAAGAGAGGCCTTGAAATAAAAGATGCTATTTCCTGTCTTACCTGATGAGACTGAGAGGACAGAAGTGTTCTGATCCAAAGTGGGAGAGAAGTTCAACCTACAGGGAAAACAGACAAACTGTTAAATTGAAAATATCATAGACAACAGCACCAAAGCCAATAACATATGTGTGCCCACTCTGTACACCCCAATCCACCAAATATGTGATCATAAATACTAGAACTGCAAAGCACTGACAATATGGTTTACATGCATGTTCTACTTGTTTTATATCTTTCACATGCATTAAAGATGATGCGCTGCCAAAGCTCACCCATTACAGTGTATGACCATTACATGAGTGCGCTTTGCAGCGCATCATAGCCTCTGACGGAGAGAGAAGAGTGCTAACCTTTATGTACTTGATGAACATCTGATGCGAGAAGAAGACAGGGGGACAGAGAGAGAGAAATAAAAAAAGGAGAGAAAGAAATGAGTAAAGATTCAAGATTCAAGCTACAAGCAAGTCAAGCATTTTTTGCACTCTGGCTCTCTCATAAGACAAACACACTGCTAGGACACACACTGGATCATTGTTCTACAACAGTCCACAGGCGAGATACTACAAAGAGGTTTCTAACAAGGAGTTAGACAGAAGCACAAGCAAGACAGAAGGACAGACACAGACAGACAAGCTCAGGACAGATGTAAAACATCACGAGACAAAACAGTTTCCAGCTGCTTAGATCAGTGTTCTGACCGAAGCAAATAATCCTGAAACTTTCTGCACAAAAATCAGTTTATGTAATAAAAGCACAATTATTTCATAATAGAGAGCATGAATCACAGCGAGCACCCACACACACACACAACACCTACACTCGCCACATAAAAAGGATAATCAACTGAGCATTAATCAACTGATTAACAAGTCTGCACAGTGAATAATTAGTGCGCAACATCAAGGGTGGAAGTGTGAGGGGGAGAGACAGCTCAGAAAAGCACAGATACAACACTTGTTTCTGGGTGAAATTTAGACTTAGGAATCTTCAAGCACATCACAGTTCGATTACACTAAAGATAGCTATGACGCAATATAAAACAATTATTCATACATCTCTGATAAAAGAAGTCACCTAGCGTAGAACCTGCACATGACACATGTTTATGTCAATTACGTTCCACCATCCACTTGGTTCAGCTGTAAGGAGCGTACAACCTGCTCTTCCAAATTCTTACAGGAGGTGATCATGTAGAGAATTGGGTTTACATTTCCAAACACTGACTTCTCTGCACTGAGACACTATACTCATACTGTCATACTATTTAGTTTGCCAGGAAAAGATTTAGTATTTCCCAATACATACACAGCATGTCAAAAATACCAGAATGTTCTACTGCATCTGGTTGAATTTTGAACTGTGCAAGCAAGCATGCTTTTCTGGCTACTCTGACCCACAGTCCTTTGTGAAACGTAAGATTCACGACATCATCTGAGTCACAGACAGATAACAGTACAACAGCTTGCTAACAGCTATCCCCAAGGTAACGGATATTAGAGCAAGAGGGTCAAAGTTCGGGGCCCAGTGTTATGGTCAAAAAGTACAAGTATGCGATTTGGAACGTAGCTTATCTTTCAAGAGAGAACCGCGATGCATTTTAGAGTTTGGTTTCCCCCGCCCCCACTGATATTGTGGATGTAGAGATGCAGAAATGATAACATCAAACTTTTAAAAGTCAAAGTTTAAATTAATCTTAGTGAGAACGATGGTAAGTGATTTGAGCAGTAGAAAAAACATTTGTAATCCTTCAGTGTCACAATAATGAGTTCATTTCCTGTGTCAGCAGCATTTAGGACAAACTACAACAGACTTGGCCCGATGAGATGTGTATTTGCCCTTTGTTCTTGCAAGTGAAACTCTGTCTTGGACAAACACCCTCACAGTCATTCACACAGTCACATTTCTTCACCCAGTCAAGGGAGGGGTTCCAGGCAGCGCTGATGACATGGCTAACTTACCATGAAGTCATAAGAAGGTCCCCTGAGCTTTAAATACAGCTTTAACCAATGAATGTTTCTGTGTGTACATTCATCGAGTACAACACTACTACGAATGAATAAATAAATTGTTTGTTGCTTCTCTCATTGAGACACAAGTGTACTGTTAAAGCAGGAGGAAGAAAAAAAGCAGTACCTTTACATATTTAGCATAAAGCTGTTCATCCAGTGGGAAGCTCTGGACTATGCGCTCATCACGGGCATGAAAAGTGCCAAGCTTTACCCACTTGTTGGTAGGATATCTGCAGACAGAATGAAAGAAAACTTAGATGCTCGTGTGCACGTAAAGACCACGGTGTACTTCAAACACAATTTGGCATGTTCTAAAAGGCCGGGTGCAAATGCCACTGTGCTCCGTGTGACTGCTTCCATGACAGAGGGGGGAATTTATGAGTTGTGGTGTGAGGTGATGCTGGAAATAAATCCTGACGGTGACATCCAGAACACAGACAACCCTGGCTCTGGAAGCACTAAAGTTAGAGCTGATAATACAGGAGAGAGGGGATGATTTTGTCCTGTCCTGGTCCTGATGGTTTTATATAATACTGTTTGAGAAGGAGGTGAGCCAGCCTGTTTCATAACCTCCTAAAATGAGTGTCCCCTTTCACTGAAAATATTCTTCCACCCAACATACTGCAAAAAACAAATCCTAAAATAATAATGAAGAACTGAAAATTGCAGCGAAATTATGAGCTGTACATTAAACTTCTTGTTTTAGTTAATGTGCAGCCATGATTCAGGCTAAGAAATATGGCAAATGTAGGTTTTTGTACAACTTGATTATCACTACTTCCTTTTAAAGGTTAGGGGTTTTTTTGGACCAGAGGAACTTTCTTGGATCTAAGAACCTGCTTTTTATTATGTACGCTATTTTGAGGGACTATTTTAGTTTTAGTTTTTGAGTAGGTACTCTCCCAACCATAGAAATAGCAAGAAAAACTTTGAGACACACAATGGGCAATTCAGCAACGGCAACCGCCATTTTTTATAAACAGTGTTAGCTGTGCAAACGACAGCTCGTCACAAAAACAGGGAGGTAGACACGGACAAATGACCCAACAGTGAATTTCAGGATTTGCTGAGCATATAACCTATGCGACACGGGAAATATAACGCAATTTTGACATTTCAAAGTGAAATACATGTTACTTCAGTGTTATTGGTGGTGCAAATGCAAACAAACAAAAAAGAAAGCCCTTGAAGGTATGTAATTCTCAGGGGAGCTCCCCAGTGAGCAGTTCCTCTCAGGGAGTCCCCAGAACTGTTTGGTCTACAAAGAATTCTTATGTTTCCTCTGGAAGATGCTTGACATCCTCCCCGATCAGTTCTTTACATGTTTATAATCTGTCTTTAATTCTGTCATCCTGCTTGTGTACACTATAATTGTATTTTTTTTTAGTCTATTCTGCACACAACATCTGCTGCATATCTGTCCGTTCAGGGAAAGGGATTCCTCCTCAGTCGCTTTTTCTGACGGTTACGGTTTCTAAAGCCCATTGACGTCAATTTGTGATTTGTGATATTGGGCTTTATCATTAAACTGACTTGACTTGAATAACAGTAACTGTTCCTCAATAAACCAATAGCAATATTCCTTCCTCCACATTTACTTGCAAAAGATGATGCACTGTGAGCAACACGGGAAAAAAGTTTGACGAGAGGTGGGTGCATACTGCGGCATCGCCCAATGCAGGGCTTTTTGTGTGTCACACACCCACCACCAGCCTGTGAGAACATGTCAGTCAATTCTTATATTGACTGAATTGAACTGTGTGGGTATACCTGTCACTGATAGAAACTAAAAAGTCTTTCGGTGTTGATGAGAAGAGCTCAAAGTTAGCAATGTCCAGCTGCTTGACTTGAATAGGCTCACAGAGCTCTATCACAAACCTGGAGAGAGATAAACAGAGAATGTTTATTTAAAGATAAACTCATGAAAGTTGCAAATCTAAAATGGAGGGTCGATTACAGACAAACTGTGTCCCAGTGGTGTGTTATCAGTGCACTCACCAGATTTTGTTGCTGCAAGGATTTAGCATGTAAAGATCCATATTCTCCATGAGAATAGCTGAAGTGCTCTGAATAAAACAAGAATAATGAGAATGAGCGGACGCATGACAGTCATGACAGTTTGTATCCTCAGCTGTATCAGTATATTTGTTTGTGTGTGGGCAACAGGGGACAGGTGATGTGTGTGTGTTTGTGTTATACCTTGGCCTCGTTGTTGGCAGAGAGTATCTTGGCACCACACTCCACAGAGGCATAATTATTCTTGAAGTTTTTCTGGACCTTCTTCACTGGATGGGGGCTGCCGCTGGTTGAGGTATGGAGAGACTGACCTGGACAGAGGGAGTGTTACATTAGGCCCATTACAGACACTGGAAAAAGAGCATTGCCTGAGAGGAACAAGTGGAGGGGTTATGCAACACACATAAACACACGCTCCGCTGACCACTGCACATGGCGTGCACAGGCAGAAAGAGAGAACGGAGAGAGAGATGGTGTGAGAGATAGACAGGAAATGAACACGAGGAAGGAAGCAAACATGGCATGACAGAGGTACACAATGCATGAAAAAATAGTGGTAAAGAAGACAAAGAAGCAATAAGATGAGATGTGAATGAAAGTGACATGTGAAGGGCTCCTTTGTCTACAGAGGCAAAGCTGCAAACTGCGCCTGGGCATGTGTCGCAAGGTTAGATTAACATCATCATGGTATCTCTGAGTTATCCAAGCAAGACTCTCTAAAACAACTTAATGGGACATTAGACTTAGCTGTGGACGTGGTGTTTCCCTTTTCCTTTGCGCGCATGCATCTAACTGTTTTAATAATGAATGCACTCACTTTTCTCCTTCTCCACCTCCATGACTTGTTTCTTCCACTCGTCAAAGGTGGGGATGTCTTCTTTGCTGGGCACTGATGGATCGGTCTCCCTGGCAATACCGCCATCCCCTGTCTGAAACACACAGACAAGTGTGTCACACACACAGGCTTATATTGACAGTTAAACCGTATATATCACCAAACCTAATGTCTTAATATGCTGTATTCTAGCAGAAGACCACAGCAGGTTGCAACTAATCTAATATATATGAAGATATAACTGAAATTATTTTGTATCATGGCATCAGTGAGCCACTAAATGAATTGCACGCTATGACGAGTCACTAACACGCACGTGTAGTAGTCATCTAGCCCCAGGCCACCAAAGCATTGAGATGCACTGAACTGTGAATAATATTTTGATGGATTATGTAAGTACCCTTTTGGACCTCGGAAGCCAGTCTGATCCTAAAAATCCAACCATCTTAGACGGCCTCTTATGTAAACACCACAACACGTTTGGCAGGACGTGTACTGTAGCTTTGCAGCCACATGCAGATTAATCACCAGCTCTTGGCTCCAAAACAACAAAACAACTACATGTACTGTACACAATGCACACAGTCTCATTAAAAATAAGGAAATTCCCCCGGATACACTCGTCTTTCATTATCCTTCAACCATGAAAAAAGCAACTGAAAGCAGGTTGACTCAGCATTCACCACTTGAAACTTTTAAAACCTGCCCTTTGCTAGAACAGCTGCGCACACTGAATATTTATAACTCTCAGTGCAATCTGGCCAGCAGTTGACCATGCTACAAGCAACATCTTTGGGTGCTAACACTGACTATGTTTACATGGACAAAATATTCAGGCTTTGATCCAAAAAGACAACATGCCTACGAAGCTGTTTACATGGCTAATAAAAATTGTTATTCCACTAAAAGACAACATGCCTACGAAGCTGTTTACATGACTAATAAAAATTGTTATTCCACTAACATTCCCCTCTACATGCATCCATGCACACTCCCCTCAACGTGACAGAATGTGTCATTTATCATGTTAAAATATGGAAAAGTGGAACGCTTGCGTCATTTTGCTTTTTTGCATCAAAATATGATTTTTCCCCAAAAGAAATGTGGGCTTTTCTTTTGAGCATAAAACCCACATCATGACAATATACACATCTTACTGTACACAGGCAACATGCTTTGTGTCACCAACTGCAGGAAAAAACTCCAGCTGAGATGCATATTCCTAAAACCTGAATAGCAGCATATCCCACACAGAAAACGCGACAATCGGAAAAAGGCTCAACTTGAATGTCTGAACGGAATATGCTGTTTATGTTAGTTACCTGTATCAAATTCAGAATACTGTCATATATTGAATGATAGTGGAGTGTTAGTGTGCATTTAAACATAATCACTGAGAACTGAACAGTGTAATAATCTAATATACATTTTTAAGAAAAGTATTTCAGCAGGATGGCTCTTGTGTCACCTGAACACATATGCTGACTGCACCTTGTTCAATAAAAAGACAGACAAGGTGTCCAGGAAGCTAAGAGCCGGGTTTTTCCACCACCTGTCCATGTTTATGTCTGATTAGGGTCAGATTTTCCATCAAGACACCTGCAGCACTGTAATGTCTCTGCCCATGCCTACTGAAAAGATCCACACTCTGCTCACACCCCTGCTTTGGATTTTCTAACTCACATAAAACCCTTGTTTGTCCACTGAATGTATAATGAACTGATACATGTGAGAAATACTTGAGAACCATAAGCTGCTGACCTGCGGTTCTTGGCGGTGTTGAGAACTGTTGCCCTCCGTGTCCAAATCTGACAGCCCGCCCTCCAGCTCCTGCCGCTGCTGTTGTTGTTCCTGGTCCACATTGCCTGGAGTCGACTGGACCTCTGCTTCAGGACCAGAGCTGTGGCTCTGGTCTGTCCGCTGGTCCTCTATGCCAGCCTCGTCCACACTATAGCACAGACATGGGGCCAACGAGGTGGAGAGGGGGAGGAGGAATAAGGATAAAGAGGGGTTGAAAACACAAATAAGTTCTCAGTAATGTTGGACACATGATGCAAAACATTAAAAAGCATTCAATTTATTTGACAGAATTGACTGTCCTTGGTGGTGAGCAGGCAAAACAATGGAAAAAGGAAATAAGAAAAAAAAAATTTAAAAGCAGAAGTAAGTGGAGAGCAAGGCCAGCGGTCGACGGTTGCGCACAGCAGAGAGGTGTAGCTTGTACCTTGATTACCTGTCTCTGTGCTTTGATTGGCTTCCAGGGGTTAGAAACTCACCTGAAGAGAGGCCTGCCAAAAGGGGAGTTTTCACAGGTTGCCAGTTCGGGGGGAATGACCCCGCACTGTGAATCAGAGTGCTCAGCAAAGACAAAGCTGTCTACTGGGAGTTCATCTCCTGCACTGGCAACCGCACTGAGGGAAAGAAAGGACATGGCGTTTACCACACCTCTTTACACTGGGGAGGGTAGAGAGAGGAGGATGGGGTGGGAGAGAAGAAGGGAAGGGGGTAAGGAAGAGGAGATAAAGGACACAGAGCGTAGGCAGAAAGAAGAGAAAGAAAGGGATGGACAAAGGGGATGGAGTGGTCGCTTGGTGGTGGGGCAGTTGGTTTGCACATCTTGAAATGTCCTAATGTTGACAGCCGCTTTGAGAAAGGCGTTGGATGGATGTCTTCTTCTTGAAGGTTCAACCCAAGTGATATCCAGAATGATCTTGGTCAAAGTTCCATGTTCAAACAGGTGACTTTCCACAATGTCCACGAACTTTCATTGGAAAATCGATTCGACAAAATTTCACCGCCTCAAATCAGTTCCGTGTAACTTTGACGCTGGCCATAGGTTCCATAAAAAGCGACTCTAAAATATCCAGGCTGTCAGAACAACTCTCCTTTGAGTTTCTCTTTCAGTTTGCAATCAGTCATTGACAAGTGGTTGAATAAAAGTAAAATAAATACAAACTGAAGGGAACAAAAGTTAACCAACAAAAATATCAAAGAAAATGTGCAATGGCAGCATCGGAAAACAGTTCTAACTTCATTATACCTGGATTAGGTTGAAACTGGCTTTAACCATCATAAGAGGAACAAGCGTTTTCTTTGCCATCTGAGGTTAAAATTTTAGTTCTCCAATGTGACTTCTCTGTGGTTAAAGCCAACTTCTAATGCCAGAGAAAAGGTCTCTGGAATGAGGAAGCGAATCTGAGCTTACCCTGTGTGGGTCTGGCCGACACTCTGTGAGGTAGGTATGTTTTCAGCTTCATCTGGGGATGTGGCTGGGTGTGAGTCCAAGCTGGGGTGTGCAGCAGGGGCGTCACTGATGATCTCTGCTGGGGCTGGGGCATCTGTGGACACTTGGCCCTGTGCTGGAACTGGTTCTGGAGTGGAGGAGACAGGGACCTCCTGTTCGTGGTCCTGGGGGTCAGTCTGCAGGTCCACATCAGCCTGGGGGTCTGGGTGGGGCTCTGGCTCAGGAGCAACAGGTACAGTAGCAGACTCTGGGTCAGGCCTGGTCTCCTCTACCTCAGCTTCCCGAGGATTCACAGTCTGGTGAGAGAAAACACAAAAACATTCATATATAAAAGACAATCAGTCGACACCATGAAAAACCCAAACACTTTTACTTGATTGCAATTCTACAGCGTTAGCTCGCCATTGTTTGCAATCTAACCTGTCTCTGTCTGCACACACCACTTTATACACTCACTCAAAGGGCCTGTCCCATTTCTACCCCTTAAATCTTCCACTTGGTATTGAGTGCCTTCATTTGCGAGATAGGGAAGTGAGAAATATTATATTAAAGGGGACACCACTTCATGCAAACTGGCGTGGACAACGTGCCGGCATACGTCACGTGTAGTAGTGACGCAATGAGAATGCCGGCTCCAGCGCTTGTGTTGTGGTGTGTGCTATGTTTATTCTTCTCTGTCTGATGAATCAACGGAGAGAAATGCTGAAAACAGGAGGCGCCTACGACGTCTTCTACTTCTGATCGATTTTGTTCAGGGAGGTCGATGTGTTTAAATATTTTGACGCTGTGTTCAACTGAGTTGCTGATGAGTTTACGCTGGTCCAACCATCTGTTGTTTGAATAGTCTACATTCCGATCGTATAGTAACAATTGTAATAATTGTTTTCCAAAACTTGCCGAAGTTGCTGACTTCGCAATAGGGGTGGGGGAAATAATCGATTTTTAGATGCATCGAGATTCTGTCTTGAATGATGTGAGGATCGATTTGGAAAACTCATAATCGATTTTAATTTTGTTTTTATTTTTCAAATTACCGTAACCCCTCAACCATTCACGCTATCAATGTAATTCCCACGGATTCTGAAAGCTGAGAAGCTTTCCAGTGATATACAGTACATTATGGTAGTGATGTCATTACCTGTGGAGGAGGGGAGGGAAGTGAGCACAGCAGGAGGAGAGTGACAGCTGATGAGAAAAGTTGGAGTGATTTAGCAGTGTTTTAGCTGAGTTTTGGTGCGTTTTAGTGGAGTTTGGGTGGCGTTTTCTGTGTAAATATTTAGTGTTGTAAATAATGGTATTTGTGGTTTTTTGAGAGCTTTTGAGTTTTTTTTGTCGTGTTTTCACCATAGTTCGTAGTTTTGCCATCGTTCGTCTTTTTTGCAATAGTACGTATTTTTATAGTTCATAGATAGTTATAGTCAGTTATAGTTTTGTAAATACTGGAGGAGAAATGTCGAGGAGGTCGACAAGGGACAGGAGAGTCCCGTTGAGATTTGTGGATGAGGAGGATGGACCGGAGGAGACTGGTGGAGTGTTGTCATCTCAACCACAGTAAGTAACAAAGTTTGTATGCACTGGATATGTATTCCCAGCTTTGTTACAATAATGTTTTTCAATATCTAGTGTAAATTTTCTTATGGCTCGTTTTATAATCGAAATCGTTGCCCTCAGAATCGGAATTGAATCGAATCGTGAGGTGCCTAGAGATTCCCACCCCTACATCGCAAGGTGTTTTGGGGAATTTCATCTTCCACTTCGTTGAAAGTGTGGGTCGGGGCTCCCTTGGAGTCTAGGACGGGTTTAAAGTGTTGGAAACCACTTCCACTACCTCAATTCTGTTTTGGGACACCACTAGCCTAGACGTGAACACGCACAACCAAGTGCAAGTGGGTATTTCTAGTTGAAGTGTGGGTATTGGGACAGGTCCAAAGTCTCACCCACAGCACTACCTGATTGGTTACACATTATGAGCAATAGCCTATCAACAATGAAGGCTGCTGGGCCTCTGATGGGCAAGGATGAATGCAGACTGGAGCTGCTCCGGTGAGCAAACAGTGCTGAGTGTTGAATGTGAGGTGAGAGATATTACTGAAGTTGTAATAAACATCACAACTCTACGCTGAAGTTGCAAAAAACATCCCGTGTTTCCAGTAACATTCTACAGTTAGCAATAGTAGTTACTGGATGTGACTTTAGTTGTATGAGAACTGCAAGGATACAAGAAGAGAGTTCATCATCATCATAATTCATAAAAATACAGCACAGTACGACATATATAACACGGACCTGAAAATATGCTTTCAACCCACGCTTGACCCGTTCATAAAATCTTGACCTTTTAATAACTTGTAGACATGTGATGTTACCTGTTCTTGGTGTATATTTTGTGTTGCTAGCTTCTCTCGTGCTGCTCTCTCTGTCTCTAGTCCCATATCGTATGATGTATGTGTTGTCCGTTCTTCCAACACCTGGGAGAAAGAGAAATAAACTCCACATCATCAAACAATCTCCATTCTTGAATAGGCATTATCAATGTTGACAAAGCTTTAAAACATATGAAATATCACAGGCTAAAAATGAAGCACCATGACGCGACGACTACTCAAACTCTCTGCGAGAAATTTTTTGATGGATTTTTTTTTTTTTTTTTTTTTTTAAAGCATTTTGTTTGAAAATGTGAGATGCAATAGGTCTTTGCATCTCAGGTTGTGAAAAAGCCTTTTGTTGGCGGACAAAGACTGTGTTATAAGGCCAGTGACAGACTGCCAGGCCTGTTGAACTGCCCTGGCATGCCTGTTTGTTGCTGGACCATAAACAATGATTCTCCTTCTTCAGTGCCCACACATGCATACCAAAACACACTCACTTCCCCAAATTATCATTCATTCTCATACTCATGCACACATTACCACACACACAAACAACTTTGAGGACCCATTCATAAGAGCTGAGGGTATCAAATATTTAACCCAGACCCAGTTCTGAGGTAGCACCACTCCACCTCGCTCTGGTGACGTCCACAGACTGACCTAAGATGGATTAGTCTGACATTATTCAGCCACTAAGAATTGCGAAAGCTTTGTTTACTCTGATTTCTAACCTCACAGGGAAGGTCCTGACCTCTACCACAAACACCTCTATGACTCATTATACAGAGAAGCCAATGTTCTTGACAGCGTGTAACTAGGCTGCTTTTTAAGTAACTTTTAACCTGGAAAAGGCCTCTAATCTTCATGGACTGAACATGGCTGCTCTTTGTGAGGGTCCCTGACACAGTTTCGATCACACAACAAGATTATCAGTCGTAAAGTTAGAGAGATATCGTGAAACAACTGATATGTTGTTTTCTTATTCAATAATGCCTATCTTGGTGGGAACAACAGAGGTTTATGCAACACACTCACCCTCCCACCAACCATCCACCTGCTTGCCTCTTTAGTCCACCATTCGTCTCTCCATGCCTCCTACTTTTCACTGGGGGTTAGTGGGCAGCTAAAGTGCATGACCCAACTCCCACCACATTCCACTTGGTATTCTGCTAACTCATACATTTCACCATGAGCAGTGAGTCTAATAATACTGCTGACCATCCCACAACTGGCCAACAAGATGAGCCAGTAATGTTAACCACACGTAATATCCATCTAACCATTAACTGCTTCTTATCTAGGGTCAGGTCGCTGGGGCAGCAGGCTAAGCAACATAGTCCAAATGTCCCTCTCTCCCGAAGCATTCTCCAGCTCCTCCTGGGGGATCCTGAGGTCTTCCCAAGGAAGATGAAACATATAATCTCTCCAGCATGTTCTTGGTCAACCGCCACAGGGTCTCCTTCCACTTAGACATGTTTGGAAAATCTCCAAACGCAAGACGCCCAGCAGGTACAAGATCAGATGCCTGAACCACCTCAACTGGCTCCTTCATCGTGAAGGAGCAGCGGCTCCCCACCCTATCTCTTAAGGTGAGCCCAGCCACCCTACGGGGGGAAACTCATTCCAGTCGCTTGTATTAATGAGGTCATTCTTTCAGTCACTATCCAAAGGTCATAACCATACGTGAGGCTTGGAGCGTAGTGCACGGACACAGCACTCATTCAGGTTATGTAAGGCCTGTAACAACAGCCCCAGTGCCCTGGGGTGACGCCGTCTCAAGATCCACGATACACATATTGACTGGGGGGTAAACTAGCATGAACCCTCTCATTGCCCTGGAAGGATTAAAGCTGGTCCACTGTTTCACAACCAGTATGGTATCCACAATGCTCCTCTTAGATCTGAGGTTCAACAATCAGACACAGCCTCCTTTTCAGCATCCTGGCATTAACTTACCCAGGGAGGTTGGGCAGTGCAATGCCCTAATTATTAAAGCATATTCCAGTCCCTGATTTTTAAATACGCTAACTACCGCCTAAGGCCGTAACGGTACATGTATTTGTGTTGAACCGTTCGGTACGCGACTTTCGGTTCAGCACGACCCTGTACCGAATTATTGGGCGCAGGATATTATTTTATTTTATTTTGTTTTGTTTTAATTCCATTTTTGCAAGCCGAACCATTTAAAATATCTAGTTAACCGGTAACCGAATATATTCGGCCAAACATTGCAAAAAAACACACATTCGGTATTCGGTGGAATAAGTTAAAAGCAAGGCCGAATAATAGAGTTTTGATAATGCAATCAAACAGTGTGCCATGACGGGCGGAATAAAATGTCGGCAGTGTGGCGAACCGTCCGTCACGGCACTCGCGTTTGTGACTAAAAATAGTTTGGAGCGAGCAAAATAGGCTTAAATCATTCAGCACGCTGTGCGAGCAGCCTACAGATTTCAACCAGCAGCAGAAACGAAAGGCGAATCCCACCGATTGTGGGTTGAACGGGGGTCACAGACACAGACAGTAACGTTAATGTATTCCTGTCAAATACAGCGGCCATCGGCTTACCCGGCGACGGAGAAGTCGGCTCCAATAATGTCCTCTTCTTGGCGTCATGACTGCCCAGAAGTACCTGAACAGCCGAGCCATGGCGGCACACAGGTATGTGATGTGTCAGAGGAGAAACGAGCCGTTCACATTTCTCTCTTTGTGGCAGGTAACGGCCCACAAACCTCACCGCACTTTAGGGACTGTTCATTACTTATGAAGGGACTGTCAGGGGAGGAGGGTGGCTGGTTGATTTTTATTTATTTATTTTATTTTGATCCCCCCTATATTAATCACTTATTGATGCTGTTTTTGAAGTATGAATAAGTCAATAAGTAATTTATTCCATTGAAATATCATTGATGTATTATAGAAAAGTGATTTATCTTTTCATAAATGACAAAAGGCACATCTGCCTCATTTTTGCTGTGGTATCCTGATACTACTCAGAACCATGATACTTTCACTGGTATTGCACAGTGGGTCCCAATTTTGGTACCGTGACAACACTAATCTGGAGGGGGTTCATCTGCAAAAACTAATGAACAACTAAACAATGATATTCGGTATTCGGTACTCGGTAATCGGCCAAGCGTTTAATAATATTCGGCTTCGGCCACAAATTTTCATTTCAGTGCATCCCTACTTTGGTTTCAGGGTAAAATACGAAGATGGAAATAAACAAGTGGACAAGACAAAAGCAGTGTGCCAACACTGCAGAACAGCGGTCAGGTATGTACTTGGAAACACGTCTAACATGCTAACGCATCTAAAGTGACACCACCCGAGTTTGAACACTGGCACCACTAGAAAAAGCAATCTGGTGCAAACTACGATATCGTCGTCGTTTAAAAAGAAAGAGCATTTCCCTGACCATCACGCTAAAGAAATAACCAACGCCATTGGAGTTGAGTAAAATTGTTTAAGCTGCACTTTAGATATAAGCATGTTTTGTTTACTGCACTTTAACAAAGTGGGAAAGCTAAGTAAGTTCCTAGTAAAACTGAATCTGAGCAGGCTTTAAAGCTGACCAGCTGCACTATACTTTTTATTTTAATTGAGTAAAACTGTTTAAGCAGAAATGTATATATGTATATTTTTCATTCAAAAAATGTGTTAAAAAAACAGCAGGATTTTATTTTTCACTTTTATATTTCTATTTTCATTCAAACAATGTGAAAAAACAGGATTTTATATATATTTGTTTCATTCAAAAATTGGGTAAAAAGAGTTAACTGCTGTGGTGGTATGTTTTAATAAGGTTACCAATAAGTAAAAGATATTTAATAGTTGTCTATTTTTTTCATTACTGTACCGAAAAAAAAAAACGAACCGTGACTTGTGTACCGAGGTATGTACCAAACCGTGATTTTTGTGTACCGTTACACCCCTACTACCGCCCCATTCAGCCATTCTGCAGGCACTGTCCCGACCTCCATGCGTCTTGAAGAAGCCTGTTAGTCCAGACAGCGCAAATAATGTCGACGACTTTCAACATCTCCAACAACCAAAAAGTGAACAGCATTTGTAAAATAGTGTCAATGTGTTGTGATTAGAATTTTTTAGAAAAGAAGAGGTTGGTATTACAAGGTCTGTTTTTTGATAGAATTTAAGTTTGTGCTTTTTATTATTATGGTGTATTAAAGCTGTTTTTTCAAAGCAATGCTTAATGTGTCTGCCCAATTCACTCAATCTGAAACATGTAAACCCACCTTGTGTTGCGTGGAGTCCTGCTCCTGCTCCTGCTTCTGGCCCTCGGGGTTTTTGTCCCCCGCAGACTGACCAGGGCCAGACAAGCTCTGCTCTGAACAATACACATGTTGACTGGGGTACCTGAAACACAGACAGGGAAACATTTGTCAAACCAATGAAAAATTATTGTGAACGTCATACAAGAGGGATATGTAACTAAACTTAGAGTGAAGTCGATGCCAGTTGCCGTAAAAGTAGTTGCAAAATTTCATCATAAAAACCCTGCACCAAGTTGTTGCCGTTTCCACAACCAGGTATGGGTTTAAAACAAGGAAAAGAAGTTCAACATCACAGTACGCTATAAGCAATGGCTGCCTTTGAATTAAGAGAATGCTGAGGCTGTACTATATCATTCCCTCACAGTGAGAGCACTTCCTTCGCTGAGGGGGAGGGCATCTGACACGAGCTCTTTGGGCACAGGCAATAAAAACACTAAGTGTAGGAGAGCAAAAGAGGCTGAATGTGCATGAGATACACAAAAGGGAATAAGATGAACCCCAAAGGACTGAAGGTAAAATCTGGTCTTCAAGGAGAGAGACAGAGCAGGATAAAGGCAGAAAGTGAATAATCACGTGTTAACAAAATTCCACTCATTATTTCTGTATTTTTGCAAGCTGTTCAAGGCAAACTGCATTCTTTGAATCAGTCTTTCAACCCAAGCTTTCGTAATTCTCTCCCTCAATTTCATTTCAACAGAACTCACCTTTGTGTGCACGCGTGCAACTTTTACAAGTTTGATTTCAGCCCCTGTATTTCGGCACACCTGGCCCCTGCTTTCCTGTTCACTCAATTATGTTCAAACACTTTCAAGGCTACCAATAAAGTGCAGTTTGCTCAAGGTCAACAAGGCCACTGTGACGAGAGACTGACCCACATTACCTCTGCTGGACAACAGGGCTACTGTAAAAGCTTGTGCATCTTTTCAATACAGGACTGCTGATGTTACATGCGCGTTGATACTGCAGTATTGATGACAGAGAGTGCAAAATTAATAGGACTGGACAGGATAAGAAGCAATAAGAATCAAGCAGAGGAGAGACAGCTGCAGTTAGTTTCCTTATCAGTGACAAATGAAGCAGAATGAAGCAAAGGGAGAGTGAAGCTAAACTGACAAGAGGTCTGTCTAAACATGTTCTCTGTGCTGTGACGCTAATAAGGTTTTCCCATGACTCACCAACTATAACACTTCTTTGAACTTTAATGAGTCCGTCAGCAGTCTGCTTTAAGTTTACTCATCCTACACAGATTGAGTAAAACACCCAATTACTTAATCAGCGTTAATGCAGATAAAATACCTCTCTAAAACCTATTAAATTTGTTTAAACCTGACAGTATGTAGACACTATGGAAATACTAATGCAAAAATCGAACTCAAAGCACGCCAACACTTTGCATCAGGGACAAACTGCACACAAACGCAGAGCTCAGATACAAAGCACCATGTGATTCTGAAACTGGAGCGGTTCTCCTTGAGCGGTCAAATATCAATGTCAGGAGAGAGCGGGACACATGGACAGTCATGTTAGCACCCTGTCAGCCTGGCTGTCGGGAGGAAGGGGATGAGCAGTACGCACACATACTCAACAATCACACAGAGACAACCATCTGTGCAAGTCCGTATCCTGTCACTCACAGAGCCTCTCCATCTGTATTCTGCTTATTAACATCTGAGGTGATTGAATGACGAGATTAAAGATGACAAGAACATCCAGCTAAGGCTTAATTTGTAAGAGGATCTTATGAGGGCCGTGCTGTATACCTTATCAGAGTTATGAACAAATGACAATGGTGTATGATAAGGTGTTAATACAAACAGTGAAGGTTTCTTAGAGTTTTCAGGCAACAGTTTTGACTAATTACTGAACATACATGTGCTCTCTGGCTACGCTGCAGTAAAGATAAAAGTTAATATCTCTGCTGCCTTTTCCACGACAGATTTATCTCTGTGTGAATGCTGAACATAGGTGCAAAGTCTAATATCTAGGATGAAGGCCTTGCATCTAAATTCTGAGGGACAGCTGGCTCTGACACCAGGACATGACATTTACCGTTGTTGTTTTTGCTCCCTGCTGATGAGCTGTGCGCATGTTCCTATATGGGTTAGTACCTTGTAATATGCGCTTTCCCATAAAGGGCTGGGAAGCGTCACAAGGCTAGTGAGGGAAACCTAAGAGCTGAGCAGTGTACAGATACTATAGCGTAAATATGAACCACAGGCTAACATAGGCTGCTGGCTAAACTTAGATCCATAGCTTTAAACTATGTTGTGCTGCGTTTCAAATGTCTCCTGTGTCCCCCTCCACCCTCAACCCCTGAACACCCAAGGATGTACAGGGAGATGTGTCCGACATATTATTACTGAGGAGGACACAAACATAATTACGCAACACACTGATGTAAAAATCAAACGTCAGCAAATTATGAGGACATCATTTAATCCCTGTGCAACAGAGAGGATGAATAATGTCTACAGTTTGGATTTTAATCTCAAAATGAATTAAAATAAAATTGGTTTTAAAAACACCTCAAAGTGAAAAATCTATGAAAATATATCCCTTTTGTTTTGTAACTCAGTAACAGACTACAATGAGAGATAAAGCCCTCTAATTACACGTTCAGCAAAGTCAAAGCTACTCCAGGGTTTTCCACACATTCATTTATTTGTAGCAGGCTGCCACGATCAAAACATCTGCTGCCATGTTTTGATTTTCTTTTTTGCAGCTGGACCATTCATTAGGAGCACCGTTGGAATATATATAAACCGTTCTGTTCTTACTTGCTCCACAGATAGAGCAGCACAATGACAGGCACAGTGAGGGTGAAACTTAATCTTCAGTGTGCTGAGTCTAAAGTTTGCTTTCACTCACAGACAGCTGCTCCTCTCATCCTCTGATCTGATCGAATCAGCTGATCACTTATCCACCTCGAAACTCAAGACTCTACGAATTGCAACTCAGGGGAAAAGAAAGTGTTCCGTCTGTGCTGCATTCACGGACCCGCAAAAAACTCCAAATTTAGAAAGGCAGCCCCCACCACCAGTAATTAATTGATTAATCAATCGACCTAAAATTAACTGGCAACTATTTTGATCATCAAATAATCATTTCAGTGATTATTTTTAGGCAAAAAGCAAAACATTGGCTGGTTTTAGGCTTCTTAAATGTGAAAAAGCTTCAGACATTAGGACTGTTGGTTGGTTATAATATAACATGAGGATGCCATCTGAGGCTCGGAGAAATTACTATTTATTGATAATGACTAATCTTTAGTTGCA
Source organism: Epinephelus fuscoguttatus (assembly GCF_011397635.1). Taxonomy (NCBI): domain Eukaryota; kingdom Metazoa; phylum Chordata; class Actinopteri; order Perciformes; family Serranidae; genus Epinephelus; species Epinephelus fuscoguttatus. The sequence goes on from NC_064761.1 coordinate 42,349,276, forward strand.
CGCTGAGACAGCAGATAAAATCCAGTAAAAATTGTGACAAAAACTGCAAAAAACACGTCCAATGCCATCCAATCCCTCTTGCACAATACAGTATCTCACAGCAGTTCAGCCCTGTGTGCTTTGTAAAACCTTTGATATTCAGAAATTATTCATAGCTTGGCCTTCCTGTATATACATACATATCCATCCAGAGACAAGCAGACAGTAGAGAGATAGAGAATAATTTGGGAAATAGTTTGAAAGGTGTGGTACAGGGACACAAAATCAGAGTATGAGGATGTACGAGTAGGATCTCAACACACACTAAGTCTGTCCACTCAGAATTTATAAATCTGTTTAAAGTGTGGCTATACAGCAGTGCGTGTCAGAATCCCTGGCCCACACATCACTGTTCATACACAAAAAACTTCTATTGTATCCCAACTGAGTAACTTCCCACATGCTAGATTTCATCCATCTTCAGTCAGAACTTTGCAGCTATAAGGTGCCTATGGGAAAGCGTGTAAGGTAATGCGGATCTCTGCTGAATGTTTGCATGATCTGTTTACTTGTAGCCTTGAGAGTATAACAACTGCCGTCTTTGCACAGGATGCCTCAAAGCCTCGGAAATGCTTTACAAATTTTCCAAACATCTCACAAGGCTAGTATGGTCTGAATAGTTTGCTAAGTAGATATACGCTTATTTATATCAAGGCCTCTTTCCTCCTGCATATTCTCTGAAACAAACGTTGGCTGTTTCACAGTCTAGTTCAGATAAGAACCTGCAAGGCTGTACTTCAACAGTTACTTAACTGTGCATTAAATGTCATTCTGACACAGCTGTACAATGTCTTAAATCTGTATTTGCAGTTGCTGATATTAATATCTAATAGTTAAAACTGGCTTAATAGAATCATTTTGCTGTCGAGCCATTTGTTACCAAATTTTGTTTATCGTTTTTTAAAAGGCCTTCCATCACCCAGATAAGACAACGCTTGTGTAAATACACATGGGTGGCAAAACAGATCAAACACCACAGTGTAGGTTTGAGTGAACACATCACCGAATAAACAATCCTGTATAAACGCGTGATGAGAAATGCAAATATCACTGACTTCCGCCATGTGACTCAATGAACCAGTGTTAAACTGAAACCTGCCTAGTCACCAAGTGTTATCCAAATATTAAACATTCAAATACAGAGATTAAAACATGTGGAGCAATTCAGGACCACAGATGCTCTCTCTTTACTGAGCTACATGCAAATCAGAGCCCGAACTGAGAAACAAGTGGGCATGACGCCCTCCCGCCCTCGCTCAGCGCCATCTCCACGAGTGAAAAGAAAGACCTGAGTGTTGACATTCCTTCTACGGATGAATGTAAAAGGAGAGCAGATGAAAAGAGACGGGGGAAAAAAGGTAAAGAAGGGGCCGATCTGATTTGGGGGCGTACCGTGACCTACTTTTTAATTCAAATAGTTATGCAACAGTGGGAGGAGGAATGCATGACCCACAAATGGAGAGAAATGCAGAGACCGCTGAAGAAGCAAATGTTCAAGTGTGCTATACATTACATACTAGCAGTGGGCTAATGCCAAGCTAATGGAGGAAGAGCTTGAGGCAAGACTAATGAGTCAGCAGCCTGCAAATACACTCTTCCTCATTCTCTCTCTACCCCCGTTTCCTGTCCCACTTCAGAAGCACCTGGGGATTTAAATAAGTCTGTTGGATTCTTCTCTGGCTTCAAACGCCTCAATCATTTTTTAATATTCACAGAAGTGCTGAAGAGGACATTATTAGCTTGTGTGCCACCTATTATAGAAACATGAATACACAGAACGGCACTGCTAGAGCTCTGATGGAGTTGGTGATAACTTCTGAAAACAGCTTCATACGTCTGGTGCCATCGTAGCACCACAGCTTTGCACAGACGGACACAGACACTGTGGCGAGTAGCTACATGTCCTCCTGATACGCTGGCTCTGCCGGTTCTGACCGGCCAAATCCCCTGATATTTCCTGTTGGCTTTAGGACTTTTCAGAGCCAGGAGACATAGCATTAAATCAACTATACTGTACCAACTGGTCAGGTTGACACAGCACAGACAAAACTGCAGAGACAACAGGCTGAGGACAGATTCATCTGCCAGCAGCAAGTCAAATATTATCACCAGCTGCATGGCATGCAAACTGCGCTCCGATCTCTTCTCAGGCAGGATGTCTGCCTGGTGACTAAACATTTTCAGAGGTGTCAAGCATGACAACACTTGTGTGGGTGTTGCTCCGTGCTGCCTTTGGTCCTGCTCTTTCTCTTCATCATCGTTTATTCTTCCAATTGACTATTTATTGTTTGACTAGTTTAGATTGAGCGAGCTTTGTCACCCTGCCCTCTCTGATAGCCCGGTCACACCTAGTGGTATAACATGTGTTTCAGTGTTTCCAACACAAGTGGACAGCTGAGACACAAAGCGGTTTACACCTGTGTTAATAATGCATCTCCAGCTGACCACTTGTGTTTGGATTTTGTTACTGCCTATGTAAGGTCAAAAGGGCTAGTGCATGGTTATTACCGCCACACTCTCGCTAGCTGCTCGCTATCATGCTTGCTAGGCATGTTAGCAGTTGTGTTGGTACAGCTTGAGATAATACTCTCAGCAGAACCCAACATGTCTCCTTCCATAGGACAAATAACGGTTACACAACATTACGTCCAACTCGTCTTATCACTGTGTCACCAAAACCACCACCACATCCTGCGCTGATGACACAGTCCTTGTTAGGGATGTATCAGAACGCATTAGTGTTTGCGCTCCACGATATGTGGTCAAATGCATCCCAGAGTGAGGTTTGAGTGATCGGATCATAACGTTTCTTGGTGTCCACTTGTGATCAGATCACACAAAAGATGCTGTTAAAACACGGTAAACAGAATCGTACACACTAATCACAGCATGACACAGCAACCAACAGCATATAACCAGAGCCAGGGTAGATTAGCTGTTGCCTGTCCCTCTCCTGGCCTAAATCTCTGACCAGCTTCTCTCTCACACACACTGACAGCACGTGATGGACTTACCCACCTTAATTGTCTTAAATGAAAAACTTAAACTGTGTCACAGTATCAAGTGCTGTGCAAGACAGAGAGAGGAGACAGATGAGCAAAAGTGTGAGAAGAGGGCGAAGACAAATTCGTTGACAAAATACTAAAGTCACTGGGTTTATGTTATCATGGTTAATTATAAATTTACGTGTGTGTGTGTGTGTGTGTGTGTGTGTGTGTGTGTGTGAATAGCAGAGGTGGGACCAAGTCATCGTTTTGCAAGTCTTAAGTCTTTGCACCCAAGTCCCAAGACACATTCTAAATCTTACACTTTAAGTTTCACGTCCTAAACAAGTCATAACTCTTCATCAAATGTAATGCCATTTTAACAACAGAGTAATACTATACTAATTTACAAAAATCATCAGTGCTTTTTAAAATTTAGATCTATTTGTTAAAACAAGTTTGTTGTTGTCTCTGTAGACCCACATGTTTTGCATACTGCAGTTCATTTCTTCCTGAGTGTCACATGGTTTTTGTTATCTAATTATCTTTATCAGGGTTTTCCAACTACTGCTCAGTAACCCAACATTATTTCCTCATGGTCCTTATGGGCGCTGTTGGATCAGTTCAAACAAAGTGGATCTGGGGAATTAAGTGCTGACTTGCTAGGAATGTATAGTGTTAACTTAAATCAGCTGTGTCTTTTCCTGACCTAGAAAAGCTTATTCATGCTTTTGTATTCTCGCGTCTCGACTGCTGTAACACACTGTTTACATGCCTCAGTAAATCTCCAGTAGCTCCGCTTCAACTAGTGCAGAACGCTGCAGCTCGTATTTAAACTGGGACAAACTGTAGGTCACATATCACCCTGATCATCGCCTTCTTTCATTGGTTGCCACTTAACTAGAGAACTGATTTTAAGATTATTTTAATAACTAAAGCTCAACATGGTTTAACCCCGTTATATGGCTGAGCTAACCTGTGCTCCAAGTCGTGAACTGAGATCCTCAAGCCTACCCTCTCTATTCGTCCCTACACTGAGGCTGATAACTAAAGGTGACTGGGTTTTTGCCATCAAGGCCCAGAGGCTCCGGAATTCTCTACCTGAGGAGATCAGGCCGGATAGCATATTACCCATTTTTAAATAATTGCTTAAAACATATTTTTATAGGCAAACTTTCCCTTTTAACGCCTGATTTGTAGTGTTTGATTTGAAACTTTTGTGTTCTATTTCCTTTTGTTCTATTTTTGCCTCTGTACACATTATTTTTCTCAGCTCTTAACAATGTTTTAAATATAGTATTGTTATTGTTATTGTTGTCTTATTTTCATGTTGTAACGTTAGTTGTATGAAGTCGCAAGTCACTGATGTTAAGGCCCAGGATGGAGTGAGTTAGTTCAAGTTTCCCTTTAAACTGGTCGGTCAACTCACCAAAGTCTAATCACATGCTTGGTGAGAGCAAAAACACACACCAAATAAAACTGCTGAATAAACCCAGCTGTTTGGTCTCAGAGCAACATCTCAGAGAATAAATCCTTTCAGCAGGCAGAGAGTTCATATTCACATAACACACTGTTGACTTCTACAGCCGACAGAAAAAAACAGTCAGAGGGAGATACAGAGAAAAAGAGCTGAAGAGAGAGAATCCAGGAACCACGTGGACAGAGGTGGATTGTGGGGCAGGGAGGTGTGCCAGGGCTCGCCAGTAAAAGTAGGCCAGCGCATCTGCCGGGCAGACAAAAACATGTCGTCACCATTTAGAGAGAAAGTGGGGGCAGAGCCTAAAAGCTCGGCCTTAGAGGACTGAGCGTGTTTGTGTGTGTAGGTTTGCCTGTCCGTCCTGATTTTCCTCCACATCGAAGCATGGAATAATGTAGAGCAGCAGTTTGTTTTAAAGCCTGCTGATCCTCCATAATCCTCTCCACTGGTGCATCTCTGTGGCAGCCAGGGCATAGTGGCTGGACTGGTGAACAGCTCTCTTAACTCACACACACAAACACACACATTTCTGAACCAGACCCTACCACCTTGCCTATGGTACATCTGTTAACTGAAGACACATTGATTTCAGCTCAACCCAAAGAGAATAGGATATTTTTCATTATCAGGGAAGTAAGTCGGCCTACATTAAGAGCAGTTTTTCCTTGATTTGCCCTCTTTTCCCTCTGGTGTACACTGTCTTGAATTCTTCCACACATGCAGTACACTCCTCTTCCAGTGTGACTTGCAAAGCCAGCCCAGGGCATGACAAGATTTACTTTGGAAAAGTGAACTCTCGCCAACTTCTGCCTGAAATTAAAATGGCTCTATTCTACACTCGAGGACTGTGAAATTCAAAACACAGATTCAGAAATGAACCATCAATGCTAGATCTTCTGACGGCTGCAAATTCTTCATATTATTTGAACATCTGACCACTTTCTCCTACAAACAGTGGGGTCAAGAGAAAGATTTGAGGGAATGGATGATCACTTTTTCTACTTTACTGCAGCAAACACATTAGCCCTGTAGATGAGCACTGCTGCTCTATTTGTTCATCTTCTTCTGCATGGACAGACCAAAGGCACTAAGTGGTAAATGGGGCTGGAATGGGGGGTGTGTGCTGACATGTTGTGTTGTTCATGGATGATGTGTTTCTTTTTGTAGGCCAACCCAGAAATCACCATACCCCTGGTTCCCTCAACGAAAAGCCAATGGCAGTTTTCAAATGTTTTTGGATTATTGCAGAAAATAAACTCTGTGTAAATTTATTGTAGATTGTAGATTTATTCAGCAAGAATAATCTTCACAGGTAAACACCATTTTTATGATTTTTGAAGCATAAATGCACTTACTAGAAGTAAAACAACATACACCACGGTCGCATGACTTCAACGTCACCACCACCACGAGGCTGTAAAGCTGTGCTCGGCATTGATGGCGTTCTGTTGTCTCATTTGGCAACTTGTTAGCAACTAGGGACGCGCAGATTTATCAGCTTAACATCGGAATCAGCCGACATCCACCCTGTTTACAGTCATCAGCCCATCGCAGGCTAAAAAGCAGGGCTCAAAACTAACAACCAGAAAGTTACAAGAGGTATACAATGTCTGTTTGGCGAATGGGCTCTACGATGTCACGGTTGTGTGACGAGATGGCTAGTAGCACCCGTGTCACATCTTTCAGATTTAATCTTTTAAAATGTAGTTTTGGGGAGAAACTTGAAAAAACAGGGTTATTTGAAGGAGAAATTTGTTTATGTTTTTACAGCAAAATAAAATAGATATTAGAGGGAATTATGATATTATTATATATATAGTAAAAAAGGGAGTGTAATGAAGGGCTTAAGTACTTTAAATACAGTTCAGTAACTTTTTAATAGTGTAGATTTCTTTGTTTTCCCATCCTAATAAGCAACTGCCTTTTCTCAGACATGTAAATGCTTTAAAATTCATAAGTGGGGTTTTTACCTGCATAATTTATGTTGTAGAAGGTCGAATGTCATGCAAACTCATTTCCAGATTTTAGGACTCATTCCTGCACCTATACCTGTCTCTACAGAGGCATACGCCATATACGTCATCCTGTCTAAAGAATTATGACCCCAAGCCCATTCCTGGCACCAGGATCTGGGTCTGTACATATCAAGCATCTCAGAGCAGAAAAGAATTAGTCCTAACTGGCACAAAACTCTCAGAGTGAAGCTTTTCTGGTTCAACTTTTAGCCTTAGGGGTGAAAGCAACTTACTTTCTGAATCTCTCTCTGCTCTAAGATTTAGGAGAGCTGTAGAGCTTTCCTAACCTGTTACAAGTTCCCAACAGGTAGAAAGTCATAGGATAAACATGAATGTGCAGAACCAAGAAGGTGGAGAAATACGAACAATCTTTGAAACAAAGCAGAAATGCAATTTGTCGTAAGACTTGACTGGATAAAACTTTCAGTATAAAAAAAGAAGAAAATCTATGATCAAAGAAATAGCTCCTAAAATCAAAGTTGCAGGTTTGGTCATAATTAGCTAGATATGAAGATATTTTTTTTACATATGCTCGACTCATTTCCAGATTTGGTTGTGTCTCTTCTCGGACAGAAACCAGTGGATCCAGATCTGCTGTGATCAAACAAGTTTTTACAAGCGAATATTAACATCAAGATTCTTTGGTGTGTATTTTTCAAACTTTAATACATACATGAGCTCAAAACTGAACATCAACACACACAGATATTGACAGGAAACATTATACTGTTCTTAAATCAAATGCAAAGTGCTACTCGTATGATTTTACTTATTGTTTTTACTTCAAGGAGGGAGCCTGTCTAAAATAAGTGAAGGCAACAAGCTTAAAATATAAATTCACCCCCTGCATAAAAGGGATATGTAAGAAAATGAGTTGATAATGTATTTGCCTGGATTTATAAAGCTCTGTTTAACCCATGGGACAAAACAGATGTCACACTCTCTGTTCAAACAGAACCTGATTGGTCGCTTTCTTATTATTCTCGCTAAAATGCCATGCTAATAAACGCACTGGCACATGCCCAGTGGTTCCTGGCAGAACAACAATACTTCATCCTGTTTCTATTTAAAGCCAGATAATCACAGTTTGATAAAACACTTCAGTTCATCTAATATAGTGAAAGGCCACATACTCGTATTAATCCACACTAGTTGAAGCTATTTGTAAAGCTTGTTTGCCTTTCTGCTACATAAGGATCCTTCTCTGACTACACCGCCTCTGTGACGCAAGTAAATACTTCAAAATTTACACAGGAGCCTCTGTCTAGGATGTAGCGTGAATGAACAGACACACCTCTATTTGGAGGTAAACCTGAAGCACAAAGTAGGCCAAGTTACATGTTGGCAGAGAGACTGCTGCTCATTTACCTGAAATGCCTTCAGCCTGCTGACATTTAGGACATTTTCATCCAGAATTAAAGCTGAACAGCTCGAGATCTGTGTGCTGTCTACATTAAATCATTAATGCAACAATTCAGAAAAAAACTAATTCAAACCTCAATAACACAAAAATAGCACCAAGTCAGATACAAACAGCATTTTTGATACTAAGAAAATGCAAAATCTCTCTGCACAGTGATACCATTGCAGGTGTAGTTTGGTAGAGAGAAAATAGTTTCCATATGAAACTGCTCACAAGGTCTGTGGATTATCTTGAGTAACCGGGTCATGACCTCTGGTAAGAGACACTGCAGTTGTTTTTTTTTTTTTTTTTTTTTTTAGTCCTTTGAGAACCACAAACTGAGTGCCATCTAGTTAGGAACCGAACTTGGTACTTTTACGGGTACCGACTGAATGACATCAATACTACCAAATACTGATTCATGTTTAAGTATTCAGTGCCAAATTTCAGTACTTGAGAACACGTCTGAGTGGGAACGCCAGGTATTGGACAAGAGGAGGAAGTGCCATGAAGCGCCCCAAAGCCTGAGAGTCAGCCATGGAGCTCCGACGCCAGCAATGGAGCTCTGCGGAGCTGCCGGGTTCAACTTCAGACAGAGGTGGAAGCCGCCTAAACCTGGGAAGTTCTTCACTGGCTTCCAAGCGAGCCACAACTATTGCTGCAGCACCAATCTGAGTGTCAGTCTCCCATGATAGTTTCAGTTTCTGGTCTATTTTCATTTCTATATTATTTTAGTATCACTGCTAGATGTGCAGACACACATACACACAAGGAGACAGACTGACAGAGACAGAGTATTAGCTCCACGTGTGATTAGAAAAGAGCAGAATTGTGCTTCGGTCTACAACGTGACCCCTGCAGCTTGCTCAAAAATGCCATTTATATTTTACTACAAAAGTAAAGCACCAAAAAAGGTACTGTTGGGTGTCTGTACTAAATTACAGGTACTGGTGTCTGTATCGATAAAATGTGAACAGTACCCAACCCAACATCTAGTTCTAATATACTGAAGAAAAGGCAGAGACCCCAACGGCCGACATCTCCAACATTAGGCAACTCACAAAACAATCTAGACTGATAAAAAGCACAACAGACAGGTGGAAAAATATATTTTTTTTAATTTTGGGGTGATATTTCCCTTTAAATTACTGGTTATACAATTAAGCAGTTATCGTCTGGGTTGATTGGTGAAAACATAACAATATTGGCATTTACATTGTTTTTTATTGTATCTATACCAATGTGTTAAATGCCTTTGTAATAATGTATTTATCAGCAAATTAAACATGAATCTCTCTGTTACGAAGCTAAACAAAAGACCTACAGTCACAGCATGGTGGCAACAGTGAAGCTGTGACACTGTGAAGCATCGCAGCAGTCAGACAGGGATCAAAGAGGCTTGGGAATGCGACATCAGGAACATCGGCCCTGGACAATAGGTCTGACGGACGCAGTCATGTGATATAATGTCATTTGATAGGAAAAGCTACTTTGCCAGGGTGGGTTAGCATGGGTGGGTGTGGAGAGAACAATGAATGCGTGAATGCTAGTCAGTATGAATGCATCGTCAGGCACAGCAGGGGAACAAAAACTCATCAAAGATTCACCTCAGAACACAGTGTACCCATGTGCTGCGGCATAGTGAACGCTTACATTTACCACCATGCATACTACAGTGTAAACAGTCCGAGCAGGGAATCGTCATGTTTTTTCAAACCCTGGAAACTGACAGGACGACTTTGATATTCTGGCTTATACGTTACATGCATACATAGTATCTTGATATTTAGCAATTTTTTTCTGGATCAATGAGCTGCAAATTATTTGATTCTGACACCCATTTTTCAAATCTATTTATTTCAGCCTGTGAAATAAGATAATGGGATCTTACATTTAGCAGGCGACTTGAAGAAAGTGGATTTGATGGTGTTGGTATGTCTTGAGATCCAAGCTTAAGCAAAACATGCCATTATCAGCTTTAGTACACAATGTTCTGTAGCACTATACATCAACAATGGACAGGGAGTCCCTCTCTGTACATTGCACTCACCCAGACTAATGAAAAGGCAGACACGCACTCAGTCAAGCACTTGCTGCATACAAGACCAAACCTTTAACAAAGAAAAAGAAAGAAATAGACCACCACATGCAGCACAAGCATAACAGCCAGGCTGGTCGGTAGCTGCTTAAGGTAAACAGTGAGGAGCAGTGAGCCAGAGAGGGGGAGGGGAGGAGAAGAAACCAGAGCATTTTCAGAGGGGAAAAACTGTGCCCTTTGAGGAAGACAGAAAAAAGCAATGCTGATTTCAGTGGAATGAACTATCAAAAACACACAGAGCATCAAACCATTAGTAAAGTCTTGGGATGCATTTAAACAACATGAGATGGAAAATTCTCATGCTTTAAAGCCCTTTAGATTAATACCATACAATTAAAAACCTGCTGAACGACGTGCCCTGTTAATTGCTCAGTAAATACATTCAGTGGGTATACGCAGTATCAAACAAAAAAAGAAGTGCAAACTGAATAATCATTTGACAAATATTCATGTCAATCAACTCTCTTGCCTTTGTCACACTCTCCTCTCACATACGCAAACACACGCAACAACACGACCAAGAGTTCTGATGCAAGTCTCCACCTTTAAAACCCAACAATTTCCACCCTCAGATTGCTATTCACTGATACAGTAAACAGTAATATTTTCATTCTACCCACTGACAAAGCCTCGGGCTACTGGCCTGCAATCAACTCTCACTGCAGGCCTACCTATTCCCAGAAAAATATTATGTGAGCAACAGGATCCTGCGAAGACTTTCCTGTTTCCAGAAAGAAAAAGAGAATCTTAATCGAATCTTGTGGCAGAGTGGCACCGCCATGGGGCTCAATGCAGATGACTGCAAGCTTTTCAACATTATGTCACACAAACAAATCTACAAGAACATAATGCAAGTTTATGACGCAGAATCCACAACACAAAGATATGCTGATATGCAGTGAAAAGCAGTTTGCATTTGATTTACCTTGGCACACCCAACCTCAAGTAAGCCTAGAGAACTATTTTCTGAGTAAAGGATGTAAGATGACAGATGACACTCAATCCTTTTAACATCTGCTTTTTGTTTTCATTTAAGGCAAAAGACAAGACACCTAACAGCGAACCATGAGTCTCTGCTTTATACTAACCTCCACTGTCTCCAGACTTTACTCAAAATACTGTTATCTCAAAGCGGATATCGCATTCTTACTCAGTTATCCAGTTGTTCTTTGGTCAAGTAAACAGACAAAGTGGATCAATAAAGTCTGGCTTCTACTCATTGTTTTCTGTTTCTCTACAAATCAATGATTCTGTTATCCACCTGACAAGTAGTCAAAGCTTCAGCCTAAGCTCACTGTATTGTACAAACTGCAGCCTGATTTGCTCATGATTAACACACACCACACAAATAATACTTACTACAAGCATCCTACGTTCATTTCTTTATTGAAGGAAATTTTATTGCAATCTGGATTTGATAATGTGTTGATCACCCAGCCCTGCCGCCAACCACTGCCTTTCACACCTTGGTGTACTCACATCACCTTACACTGGGTCTGCCTCAGGTGTTAGCTCACTCTGAGTACCTCACATTTCTCATGTTATAAAAAGCTGCCAGCGTAAAGCATTAACATACAGAGCGCCATGCAGCTGGGGGGACAGGAAGGCCGGCAGGCAAAAGAGCTCAGTGTGCTCGGCGGTCTCCATGGCCAGTGGGCAGGAACAATAGTGTGCTCTAGAGTGCCAGTCCAGCTCTGTCTCCTCACATAAAACCAGAGCGGCCAGCCTGCAGCGCTGAACTCTGCTACAACAACAACAGAAAGATGGACTCAGTTACGGAGCCTCTAGTCTCAAAGCCAACAGTCGAGGACAGGGAAGGTTTTATCACTGTGTTTTTTAACTTTACTGTACGTTCAAACCAGGAGCTTCCAAAGAGGCAAAGTCTCTTGCAGACACCCAAGAAGCACTACTGTCAAAACTATCTGTGGCAGCTTTGGTTGCTCATCACGTGAGTCATTGAACATTCGATCGTGCTTGTCAATTTAAAGGAGCCACAAAGCGGGTTACTGGCTTGAAAGCAGTGTAGTTGCTGCTTGCTGTTGTCCAGTCAAAAAGCTCATAGCTGGCCAACAGAAAGTTATGTTCGGTCAATGAAAACAGAAAACGTATGTCATCCCATTCAAACCAAGCAAGGAAGACTTGCATGCTACGTCGCAACATTAGCCTGCATTTCTCTCCTCTATTACAAACATTACACACTTTAACACTCACCAGACCAACCAACTACCTGCGCGACACGGCCCCAAGCCTCATTCTTTTTATTTTGGTCTCTGTAACCGAACAGCGACACATTATAAAGGGACTGAGTGGGCGTGAACGCAAGTAATAAACTTCTCGATATCCATTGTCGGAACAAGTGTGCTGTAGGAACCAAAGTTACATGGCTTGTTCTCTGGGACCTGCTTTATCGAAGCATGTCAGCGTTCCGATTGGTTGTCGCCACACCGTGTCAGAGGTCATTACCATAAAGTTAAATGAGTTTTAACCCCCCTCTGGACCCACTCCGGTCGCTTTGGTCGCCCAAGACGTGTGGCTGACGACCAGGTCGCCTAAGTCCCCGGGCTCTCATTGACAATGAATGACTTCCGCCGCTTTGGAAGCTCTGGTCACTGTTGGTGTGAACGTACAGTAACATGGTGTAACGCACCCACTGACAGCTAGTTAGACCCAGTCTCTCAGTCTGACAAATGGAAGTAGTCTTCTGTGGAGGGTTTTATTCTTTTGATTAATATAACACAATCTACACCTAATGACAAGTGCCTGTTTTTATTTCTTTCGACAGGAAGTGATATCTTCAGATTGCTTATTGTGTCTGCCAATCAAAAAACAAAGAAATTTAATTTGCTATCAAAGCCATATCAAATGAGACCCCCAAATGTTTGGTGTTTTTATTGAAAAACTGACTTGACTTGGATCAATTTTCTGCTGATCGAGTACATGACTGACTAATCAGTTCAGCCTAGTCTGTTTTTCAAATTGAACAATGACAATGCCAAAAGGCACACATTATCTGGTGACTGATTGATTTGATTAAACTCAAAGAAAAGATGACAAACACCTATGTCTAAGAACAAGAGGCCCGGGCCTGTTTTCCTTGCTGCAGATGATAATTCTGCTGTTTTCTGACATGTAGGTGAAGTGTCATGTTTGCTCTGACAGATAACCTTGAGGCTTTTGTTTTGCTTAAAAAACAAATCCAACTGCATTCTTTGTAAGTTAATCAATGATTTAAATTCACAAGTTTTTAAAAAGGAGTACCTCAGATACCACTGAACAGAGCTGAGATATGCAACATCTTCCCTCAGAGACTGACTCAAGAGAAGATAAGAACACAAACCAACTTAACAACCCTTTAGTGACAAACTGGAGCAAGCATAGACTCCTATTGCTCCACTGTGTAAGAGCTGGTTATCTGAATTTTTTCCATGATAAAACAATGAGTTTCTTCTATTCAAGTGACTGACTTTAACAGAATGTCAAGAAATCATGTATGTCTTATCTATAAATCAGTGTGTCCTCATGAACATTACCTGCATAGCGTGACAGAACGGTGTGTGGGCACTTCTGGATAAGGAAATATTGGGGCAGACGTCTGCAACTCATGATAAATTAATATCAACAATGTCCTTCAGACGATATGAAAGACAGTACAGTATATGCAATGTATCTCAATACCCCCAGGTTGGATGAGATCACTCACTGATCATACTCCTCTGACCAACCAAAACATGACTCAACATGACGTCAGAATGTGGCAAATGTGTTCTTAAAAACAGAAAAATTGAGTAAATATTAGGAAAATACCAGAGAATGCTCCCGTCACATTTGAGATTCTCCTTTAACCTTCGATCAGACTGCTTTCACAAGGAACCCAGCAGGACAACAAAGGAGTCATCTAATAAAAGCAGAGCTAAAAGGACAGAAAAAACAAGCATGTGTTGACACTGCAAATCACAGCTGCCATATTGTATTACAGGACCGTAAACGTTACAAGGCAGCTGGATGAAATGCATAGCTAGGAGGTGATGGGCTTCGGGGAAAGGCTCAAGTAATCAACATCGTCACCGTGTCCCGAGGCAAGGCTTTGTTACCTTCAATTTCACCTTCAAGTCCCAGCCCCTCCCTCCTCTTTCATGGCTGGAGCAGCCAAATAACACACACAGAGCCTTCTCTGTTTCTCTGTCATTTTCTCTCAGTACCTGATACAGGTGCTGGAGAGTGTCTACTGGTGGCAAATACAGGCAGTGCTATCAGTGACAACAGTCTCCTTGGCCACTTGCACACGTGGGCACCTCAAGGCGGAGCTACTTATGCAACAACTGCCCCAAAAGGGGAACTTTTACAACACAGTTCTTTTAACGAGGGGGTCGTGTGGCTATACACTGGTTTCCTGCTATGCAAAAAGTGTTTACATTGCCTTTGAGCAGGTTTTAGAGGACACCACTCAGAGGAGCATACTGTCAAGAAATACTTTTAAACCTTTGTTTATTCACAACACTGCAAAGTGTGTGTGTAGTGAAGGGGAATTCTCCTGATGCTATGTTTAACAAACTCCATTAGCCCCTTAACGTATTGTGAGCTTTCCAAAAATATTTGTGCCACAAAACAGACACTCGACACAAGATTGTTCAAGACTTCAAGCTGCAAGTTGGGAAACCCTGATCTGGCAGCAGACAGTGAGTGAAAGCCCCTATAGACAGTCCCATCCTATAGATGACCTAGGAAAGGAAACAGGTTGGACGAGCTAAACCCACGGTGTTCTGTTACTGGACTAATGTCAAAACATACGGCATCAAAACACCTCTGTGGGTAATGCAAGCACAAGGAGGAACACACAGCAGTACCCCAGAGTAATTTAAACTGTATCAAAGTAATTTAATTGCATATCAGACTAATCAGCAGCACAGACACTGAATTATAAAATAATCAGGCGAGTCAGCACATTTAAATTCAACGGCACTGAGTGGACAGCTTCATTTTACCTGCACACGCTCAAGAGAATTGTAATGCGTCGCGACTTTTGTTATGCTTAATGGAATATACTATGAAGTCCCCCGTTGGACAGTTGGCTGTAGAGTTATCTCATAAGTGCTAATCACATTACATAACAATAATCTTCAAATGGCTGTGAAACTAATGAGCCTATGACACAGGGACAGAATGAGATGATGACAACACGTGCAGCTATTACTCTTGAGCATGTTCCTGTCCTGACCTGTACAAATGCAATAATAACAATCCAATTATTTATTTACCCATGCAGGTACTTTAACAGAATACAGAATTAGCAGAAACACGTCAAATGTTGGAGGGAAAGTCCGATAGTGTTTACTACAGAGAAAAGTGCTGACACACACCATACTTAACTGATGTTGAGAAACTAAAGTTAAAATCTAAATGGGGAGAAAATAGGCATGTAGTGAGCTATGATTACTGACAACATGGCTGGGAACGTGCACCCCCCACACAAACACACTCAAGTACACATGCACGCTTTCTCTAGTGATGCTGATGTCAACAGCCTAAGCTAGCTTGCAGCACACACAGTTAAGAGCCCACAGTTGCTGACTACAGGAGCGTGACACACACACAGAATACATTTTGGTGTGCGTTTCTAAACACTGCAGCACAAAGATCTCAAGCTGATCAGTAAAAGTAGTCTCACAGTAATACACAGAGAACAACACTTCACATAACAAATAAAAGCCGCACAGGGTTATTAAAAAACAGCGGGGGAATCACAGCGACAGACTGATGCACCCCCAACAGGCTTTCGCCACCAGCCTCCAGATACAGAGGCCCTTTCTGCCTAAAATTACTGCTGCCTTGGAAACCTTTGGATTACTGCAAGGACTGCATTCCCTGTGTCTGTGTTCCCACTGGGACGTGTGAGAGCTGGCACAGAGGAGTGAGAAGCCGACAGCAGCACGCTAAAAGGGTTTGCATCAGTAATGAAGTCTGTGCGTGCAGTTGCATGGCCATTAGTTAGTTTGTGGGAAAGTGAAAATGTGCACCAAGGTTTTAAGCAAGCAAACACCTGACATGCAAGGCTGTAATCAAATATAGCCGTGAACAGGTAAGGCTGTCTCATTCGTGAATTTACTCTATAATCCAATATTCCCTTCTTGAATTTAAATGACTGACAACAAATGTGTTGATCCTTCAGTCAGTTCCCTGTTTGACTTGCTGAACCCTGTTCTGCCTAACTGCTGTGTTTTAATGTTCTGTGTTTTTTTTCTATTTTATTTGCCTAATATAAAGATGAAAAACTATGCTAAAGCTTATCCCAGCAATACCTGAACTCTTGAAATAACCTATGGGAATGTGATCATTCTTCAGGAAATAAAGAAACAAGGATTTACCATAGTCTAAATCAGTGAGCTCGTATTTAACTTGTCAGTCTGACCAAATATTTAGACTTCTTTTAAACCATTTTGCATCTCTTTTGCAAAAAAAAAAATGAATACTATAAAAGGTACTACACCAGACTGCATACTGAAGACAGCTAATTTTTTTATGACAGCACAAAAATCACATTCATGTCATGCTCAATAAAGTGTGAGCATTGAAAACTGTTTCCAAGAGAAGAAAAACAACAACTTGTACAGGATATAATGATCAGGGACCTTAAGTATGAATGCAATGGATATTCCTTGCCCTGTGTGTTACCACTACAGAACTACTGTTGGCTCTGCAGTGGTAAAACAGATATCAAAGTATCATTTCCTGAAAACATTGTAATGACGGAGGAGACATCACACTGAAGTAAGAGTATTACATCATTTGAAAGTACCTCGTTTTTAAAGGTTTACAAACGGAAGTACTTTCTACAATTAATAATCCATCAAATGTGTGCTGCATTTGTTTTATCATGGCAAAGATTATACAGTCTCCAAAAGGACTAAATCATCTCTACATTGTCAGGAATGTGATGGTAAATTGTTGCAAAGAAATGACCAGGACAGCACAGAAAAACAACAGTCTGCAGGCCACATGTTGAAAGGTTAACAGCTCCTGAGTCACCAATCTGGATAGAGGTAGCATGTTAGCTGGCCTGTTAATCCCATTTCACAAACCCTGCGCATTGTTACCTGCTCCGTGCCTCTGAGATTACACAAATTCATGAGTTACGTTAATCTACCAAATGTCACCTCTGGCAATGTACACTGGCAAAGAACTACCCACACGTGCATTAGAGCGCAACTTATGTGCAATGTTGAATGTCATGGCAGATCTGTTATATTTCTAAAAGTATACTGATGCAATTTTGCACAGTGTTTTCACCAGACTGTAAACTCTTGCTCTTTAGTGTTTTGCAGTGGATCTTGTGTGTCTGTGATGTGTATCTAGACTTAATGGGTACCCACATAAAGTAAATCCATTTTAAATTTGACTACTACTAGTTGTATGTTTCAAACAATGCCTACATACTCTGTATTTTTTGCACCAAATGCAGAGAAAGACTTGTTTTGTGTATGTCATATGATTATAAATTGAGTCATCTGGGTTCAAATTTGTTTCACAGACGAATTTAACAATCTTCAGACATCAATTGGGGCATTACTAGCTGATGATGTGGATGTGACACAATTTTTTGGGCGTTTTAGAGGTGGACAACTTGCTTAATTAAAAAATAACCAACTGTGAAATAATGAGTGATTGAATCCCTTAATTACAGGGAAGTAAAGTTATAATTGCATCATTATATATATTAAAAAGAAAGCACATCTTATCAATGTAACTGTAAGTACCTTTAGTCCACCAGCCACCAAACAAGAAGGTTTGCTTATACACACCATGCTCACTGGTTTAGGTTAGTTAGCCATGTTGCTACTCAACAGTTGGCTAGCTAACATACTAACCCACTAAATAATATTTAAACATCAAACTTTATCAACCAGTTTCTGTCAAGTACTGACACAACCCTAGAAAGACTCTAATTTCTACCAACAGATCCGTTAAACATCACACTGACCGCACACTGTGACGAGCTGATAATGTTAGCTATGTAGCAGGGAGGATTCATGTCACTGAACACTGATGACTGACACATACTCTGCGGCAAAGACATCAAGCAAAGCGACGTGACGGACAGTAAAATCATCATGAAACGTGGTTCAGCTATTGAAACGGCTGTCACCTGTCTGACGTGACGTTGGTAAGGTGAATGGAGGTGTCGGGCTTAGCTTACCAGCACAGGAGAGCTACAATGAGGCACACCAACAAAACGCGCAGCCTCTTCATTATCTTCCCGCGGGGACCAACATCCTCGCTCTTTGGGGGGGTTTCTAATCTCTCTCGGCTACACAATAAACCGAAGACAAGCCTTTTAGTTGACTGAGGGCTTGTGTTTATAACAAAGGAACAAACGACTGTCCTCCTGTAGCTAAAACCTACACTTGAGATGTGCTAATTTTCATTGTGCGGACCAGCTGTCCGCCTCTTTTTCGGCTTTAGCTGCTACTGCTGTTGTCGAGTAGCTGGCTCTCGGTATGTTCAACCCCCTGCTTCACGTCTGACCAATCAAATCAGAGCTGTGGATCCATCGACCAATCATAGGCGACGTGGCAATACCGTATTTGGCAAAGCCCCACCCCCTCTGGTCGGGATGAGTTGGTGAATGTGGAGCAGGACGCGTCACCTATTCTTGATAAGCAAACCACTAAAGCACGCAATATGTGAAGTTATTGCTCAACCGTGTGATGCCAAACGTTTCGATAAAAATGACTAACATCCATATCCTTGTTTCTGTAAAGGAAATACACGTGGAAGGTCAAAATCACTTAATGAGGTGTGTAGTGAGGAATGTGAACATCGTGTACTTTGTTCCCTCATTGCCACAACACCTTCATATTGTATAAAAATGTTTATTTAAAAACACCCTGAAACGGTTTATTAAAAACATCCATGTGTTATTAAAACTGAAAGGAGTGTAGCTCAATTTCTAATGTTATATCTGTATCACAAAATTATTATATCAGAAATATTTGTGTCATTTTCATCATTCTCATGTTTCATTTAAACTTTTAGTAGGGTTTCACAAATCATCAAAATCAATGGGTAATTAAAGTGGTGTAATTGTTCTTTACATTGGTAGAGTTAAGAAAAGAAAAATCTTGAATTCCCCAAACACACACACACACACACACACACAAATATCTATATACATAGATATGTATGTACATTGTTCAGCCACAACATTCAAACCACTGACAGGTGAAGTGAATAACTTTGATAATTTTGTTCCAATGCATTGTTCTGCTGGGAAACCTTTGCTTCTGGCATTCATGTAGATAGAATAGAACATAATAAATCACAAAATTGTCTTCGGCTCACCAACACTGAAGGTACACAGCACTAACAAGTCAACAGCACCATACAAACAGACAACATTTCATAAACACAATAAAAACACATTGAAGCAAGTAAGATAAAACAAATAAGCAGTAGAGCTGTTCAAGTCAATATCTGTGGATTGGTTAAGTTAAGAGTTAAGAATGCTGATGGCATTTGGAATAAAGGACTTTTTAAAAACACTTTGGTCAGAGGGACGCTGTAGTGCCTCCCAGATTTCAGAAGCTTAAACTGATTGGAAAGAGGATGGGAGCTATCTGCCAGGATTCTCCGAGCTGTCCTCCTTGTCCTGTCAATGTAAAGGTGGGTCAGAAGAACACCTGACATGTTCCACCCACTCAAACATCATTGCAGACCAAGTACCCCCCCTCCCCAATGGCAGTGGCTCCCCAGCAGGATAATGCACCATGCCACACTGCAAAAACTGTTTAGAAATGTCCTGTGGAGCGTGACAAAAAGCTCAAGGTGTCGACCTGGCATCTAAATTTCCCAGGTCCCAATCTGCTCAAGGATTCTTGTGATGTGCCGGTACCCCAGATGTACCCTAATCCAAGGTGGGCCCTCCTTGGATTGGACTTGGCTCTGACCTGTCGAGGCATGGACACAGGATCTCTGGGAGTGTCCTGCTGTGTCTGGCACCAGTGCGTTGGTGGCACATCCATTTAGTCCAGTGGGTTGTGAGGTGGGTTAACAGCACGTGCCACAGATGCTCATTCAGACTGGGATCTGGGGAATTTGGAGGCCAGGTTGACACTTTGAGGTCTTTGTCACATTCCTTGGGTCATACCTGAGCCATGTTTGCAGTGTGGCATGGTGCATTATCCTGCTGGGGGGCCACAGCCACTGGGGAGTACTGTTGCCACGAGGGGGGGTACTTGGTCTGCAACGGTGTTTGAGCGGGTGGAACATGTCAGGTGGTATCCATATGAATGACAGAAGCAAAGGTTTCCCAGCAGAACAATGCACTGGAACAAAATAATCAAAGTCATTCACTTCACCTGTCAGTGCTTTGAATGTTCTGGTTGATCAGTGTATAAATACATGCCCATCCTCATACTCATAAATTACTAAATACTTATTTATGTATTGCATATGAATATGTAAATAAGTATTTATTCATTTATGGGTATGTGGGTGTACACACACACACACATATATATTGGTATGCATATTCATTTGTTCACTTATTTAAGTATTAAAAAGATAGCAGGACAAGTTGATGAAGAAGTATGTGTAATATTGATATTTATATTTATTAATATTCATCATACATTTGGACTGGTTTATACTTGCTAGTCATGGATAATTGGTCTTTTATATTATATGCAAATTTAAGTTTTGCAAGATAGATATTTGGTATTTATTGTTACGCTACATAAGGAAGCTGTCTGTTTCATTTCACTCAATGACTTATGGCGAAATGGTGGGATTTAATGACTTTATACTTCCTCCCACTCCTTTTCGATTGTGTAAATCAAAGTAGCTATACATTGGCAATTGCTTTTCATTATGAGTTTTTATTATTTGTAAATACTGCTTTCTGGGTTTTTTTACACCTTCAAAATAAATATCAAATATCATAAATGTTGTCAGTCCTCTCGCTTCTCTTTAAATGTGAACTTCTATTGGTAAATTTGACTTTTGTTATTAAAATCAAAGACATTTGCTGCAGAATATCTTCTGGTTTCTTCTGTTTGCGCCACACGGAAAAGAATAACTACATATCCCAGAGTGCAATGCGCGAAGAGCCCTAAAAAATGTGCCTGTATTTTTTTATAGTAGCTAATTAAAATCGAACGATCAGTACAATATAAATAAAACTGTACCCTTAAAAAATACTTGTTTAATCCGACATAATTTTAAGTAAAAGTAAAAAATGTTTTGTGTTTTCAAACAGGCGGGGTCCTGAGCTGTCCACAGTCGTCAGTAGTTAGAGTGAGAACATTTCAACAGAAGTGAAGTTTGGGCGAACATAACTAGCCTCCTCGCCGCACACTTTCTAACACAGTAGCTAGTAACTGTACCGCCATTTTGGCTCTTTTGGACTTTAAGTTTGACCATGGAGGTAGTCCGGGTGATTCTGAGTGTCCTGTCCGTGTTTGTTGCTCTGGTCTCGGAGAGGTTTGTGGTGGTGGCTGCCTTCTCTCAGTCTTTAGACAGCGACTTCACGTTCACACTACCCGCCGGTCGCAAGGAGTGTTTCTACCAGACCATGAAGAAAGATGCGTCCCTGGAGATTGAATATCAGGTAAAACACACTCACAGAAAGGGGATAATCCTGATAAAATCATAACAGAGCGAACCTAAACTACTTCTCTCTTTCTGCAGTCTGCAACATCACTGATAACCCGTCAGCGAGAGTAAACACTGACCTGACATTACACTTGTTGCTGATCCTTTTTTATGGTTGCTGTTGTAATTTACATCCCAGTGCATTCTCATCTACAGATAACAATAATTCAAACCACACTGCTGAATCACATTTTCCTCTGAGTAAGACACCCAGCAGGTTATGTGACTCCCACCTCTATTTCCATATTGTTGGGAACCTGTTGAGCCGGTCAGTGTGCAGCTTGCAGCACTGAATCAACCTCTGAGCCTCACTCTCTTCTGTCTGTAAAAGTTAGGCGATGTCAGGGAGGTGTCTTTTGTTGCTGCCTGTGGGACACTTCCCAAGCACTTATATATCTGATGTAGTGTCTACCCTGGAGGACAAGGCATCATCACTTCCAGTGGAGCATGAGGAAGACCTTGAGACTAATGTTTAATTAGTCTGGAGAAGATGTCAACCCACACAAACTTGCATATTTTCTCGCCAACGCTTTCTCTAACTTCTCACGTGTGAATGTCCTCCAATGTCCACAGGTATTGGATGGAGCAGGTCTCGATGTAGACTTCTTCATCTCCTCCCCATCTGGCCAAGTGCTGTTCAGTGACTACCGCAAGTCAGATGGAGTGCACACGTAAGTCACACAGGTGATCGAGGGGTGCACACATTACCGACACAGACACATGCGCACACTCTTAACTGGCTGTGCGTTCCTCCAGAGTTGAGACCGAGGACGGAGACTACATGTTCTGCTTCGACAACACGTTCAGCTCCGTCTCCGAGAAGCTCATCTTCTTCGAGTTGATCCTGGACAACATGGACACGGATGAAGACCCAGACGACTGGAAGGAGTATGTCCATGGAGTGGACACGCTGGACATGAGGCTGGAAGACATTATGGTAAGGGGGCAGCCAAATTTGACATGCAACACATTCCAGAGTTGTTGTGTAATAGGTTTGTTTGTGTGGGAACTAAGTTAAGTCGTTTTGTTAGGTGTTTTAGACTTTGTCCCTCTTCTCTGCCGTTGAGATATTTGTCACTGTGCCACCTGTGCTCGCAGGATGACATAGAGGGTGCAAAGCGACCCAACAGACTGCCAACCATATAGCAGTACTGAGAGGCGCTGACACAGTGTGTTTTCTCAATGCACAGCAGAGCAAAGTAAAAGTGTGTTATCTCAGTGACATGTTGAAGATGTGCTGGTCTCAAACTAAAGTAAGAGCCTGTCACCTGTAGCTATTTTTAGCTCACTGACACTGTCTCTGTTTGTATTTCCTTTCCTGCAATATTTCTAACTGCTCGCTATGTTTTAGGCAATGTAGTGCACAGCTCACGCCACCAGAGGTCAGCCTTTAGTGGTGGAGCTGGCAGCTGAGTTGAGAAAGATGGCGACTGTGGGTGGTGAGGATAACGTTACAGGACTGGGAAAAAAGCTAAATTCCTCTGCTCATGTTCTGGAGTATTGCCACGTGTAACTTTATTTTGACATGACGTCCTCCAACTACAAAAGCAGTTATAAGCCACCTGATTTTATCCAACACATCTATTTTGTTCAGCCCATTATTGCGTCGGTACCCACTGCAGCAACATGTTTCACTGGGTCCTCCTATCTGTTCGTTGTTTTGTGGGGCGTAAGCATTTAAACCCAGCAAGACTTGTCGAAGTAAGCGACTTGCGTATTAGAAACACAGCACTGTAGCACAGACAATGACATACATGATACAATTAGTGCGTTCACACGACATTAGAGAAAATCGATTTAATTGTGTCAGTCCAAGTAAAACCGGACTTTTAAAATACATGTAAACATGTTAGTCGGACTGAAATTGTACTAAATCAGATTTCTAAAACACGCCCAGATAGTGTGATTAGGAGTCGAATTACTCGTGTGTAAATTCAGTCAGTCAGACCAAAAGTGGCCGAGGCGCTCTGCACATGCTCCACAGTTTCCTCCTCTGGCTTTGACCTGGAAGTCTGATAGCATTAAATGTGTAACAGAAGAAGAAGCCAGTAGCAACGTGGTGAAATCTGCATCCAGAGCTGTGCTTTTTCGGACGTACGAGGAGACAGTTTATGCTGTGTTAGCTGAAAGACCTAAATATTTTGAAATAAATGGATGATGAAAACACAGAATGGCGGTGTGTTAAGAAAAAAAAAGAGGTGGAACAGTTGGACGACACTCGATTGTTAAGGTCCAGTAGTAACAAGCTGAAAGGGGGCATATCGCCACCTATCGTAGAGGAGTCGGACATACTTCAGTTAACAAATCAATTCCCCTCCCGTGCTTGTTTACTGGGACAAGCACAGTAGTCCACTAACTGTACATGTAAATATACTCCATGACTTCTATCACCAGCAGCTCAGCTTTTACGTTTTGTTTTTTTGTTAAACAAATACCGTCATATACGTATACCCTGGTGAAATGTCTGGAAGCTATGATGGCATGAAAAATTAAATACTGCCCAAGCCTACCAGTCCATATCTGGTTGATGAGACGTGGTTATACTGAAGGATAATACTGCTAATGAAACACACACATTTCCTATCATTTCTTGACAGTAAAAGCATCCCACAGGTTCGCAAATGGAAAGCTTTCAATGTAAAGCAGCAATAGAGGAAATGTTGGCTTTGCATTAGCAGTAAATTAACACAGCTTTAAGTGATAAGTATACAATAAAACATGCTTGATATCTTCAAGGACAAATATGAACATTAGAGTGCAAGTGTAGGGAGCTGCAGGGAGACTATCAAAAGTATTGAGAGCCGAACGCACAAAAACTTTATAAGAACAGCTGTCTCTAGTCTGCAGCACAGACATGCAGGAGTCTAACCACTGAGGACACATCTCAGGGGAGAGGACTGTCACGGGTTGGCATGGAAACGCATGTTGGCACAGCGCAGCTAAAAACGGACCAACCCGTGGAAAAACCCTTATACATGCAAAGTCACAAGGAGAGTGTTACAAGAATAGAAAATGTCATGAACCCTCACCTATTGGCTGAAGGCAACCAATTGTTTCATCTTGCACCACAATGGCCTGCACCGCCCCTTCACCGGGAACTGTCTTAATTTGTGTCAGAGGTCACATAGGCCTCGCTTAAAAAGACAGGAAATGTCTGTTTCAGCTGTGCAGGAACTTTTTTTTTTTTTTCATGGAAGAAGGAACACACCTGACTGAGCTGCTCTGCTTACAGACTCAAAGCTGTGTGTGATCACTCTGCTTTGTGAGTGTGTGCATTTAGTTTGTTCATTCTGACCTGTGTGTGTCTTCTCCTCCAGGACACCATCAACAACGTGAAGGCTCGGCTGGGCAAGAGCGTGCACATCCAGACGGTGCTGCGGGCGTTCGAGGCTCGCGACAGAAACATCCAGGAGAGTAACTTTGACAGGGTGAACTTTTGGTCTGTCATAAATCTCATTGTTATGATGTTGGTATCGGCGGTTCAGGTCTACCTGGTCCGCTCGCTGTTTGAAGATAAAAAAATCCGCACATAACACCACCCCAAACGGAGGGACAGAGGGAGAGAAACTAACGCACTTGCCCTCGGATACCTTTGGTATTTTTTTCAGCAGATCTCCTGGCTTGTGACTTTTAAAACAAGATGTCATCTGTACATGCGCACACACACACACACACACACACACACACACACACAGACATTTTGACATTCTTAATGACAGTGTCACCTCTGTTGTTGCTCTTGTCCTCAGTCAACTGGAGTTTGTGGGACAGTGGGAGTCCCCGATTTGGAACATGAACTTATAACTGTCTGCCCCTCAACTTTGCAAACTTTGCTACAGAACAAAAGTCTCTTAGTCTCTCTTTAAAACTTGTATGTTGTTTTATAGTCCTCCCTAGTGGCTGTGATTCTTCGCAGAAAGTGACATAACATGCATGTTTACGATGTGACTATTTTTCTAACGCTAAAAGGCCGATTGCAAAAACAAAATGTCCTCTTTTCTTTGGACATGTTTTTATTTGAGATAAACTAGATGAAGAAATAGTATGTTGTCTGAAGAATTTGATTTATTTCTGCCAAATAAGAGTGGGAAGTGCAATCAGTCTGTCATGAAGTCTTCCCCCATATGGTCGTACCTTTGTGTTACTAAGACGCCTTCGTGGTTTGTGTTTAGCTGCCAGCCTTTTGCCAGTCAGTGAGGCCTTTGAATATTTCCTCCATTGCTGTTGACATTGATGTTGTTTTTAGAAATTTAGTCACACTTTCCCTTTCATGCCAACACAAAAAAAGTCAGGTGTCTAGGTAGGACCACGCTGCTAATCTTTGGCACTCATGGGGCCATGGAGTAGGAGTAAAGGAAATGGGTCATCTCCAAATCTCTTAATGACTACTGCTCGACTTTCCTCTGCCATGACTTGTGGCCTAAATGGCAGCTGCCCTCCTCTGTGAAGCCTCACTGCTGCTGGCGGGTGTCTTTTTACAGCCACCTACTGTGTGAAGATGTTGGGCCTGCCTGTCTCTCTGGTGTCTATTTCTATCTTACCGTCACCTGGAAGGTCATTACCACTACTACATGGGTACACTGCTGAGTTTAATATGCACGAGCCACTCGCTGCCTTGGCTACGTCAGCGTGCTTTTTAAATGCGTTCGTATTTTGTTGGGTATTCACGTTTTATCAGCCATCGTTACAAACTAACATCTGATCATTGCACTGTCTCTGATGCCACAGAACTTATATTTTTGTCTTCATATTCGTAGAGCACAATTAAACACAATGGGCCCCTGAGTGTTTTTAATCGGGGACCATCTTAAACGGGTCCACAGCTTGTTCTGATATGAGAGTTAAGGAACTGCTCAAGAGGTTTTTTTTGTCTCATTGGTTGCTTATTTGGTATTAAGACAGTACCGTGGCTTGTGAACAGATTACTTTTATTGTTGTTACTGGGCTCCACAGGTGGTTCGTCACTACCCTGCTGGATGCTCTTGTTGCCATCTTTTGCCCTGTGCTGTAAGATAAAGATCAAACAGTGAGTTCATGCCTTCATAATTTAACAGCCTTAGGCCCTGATCACACAGAAAGCGTTTTAGCAGCTGAAGGCGGCTTTTTGAATGAAGTTTGTCGCTTGCTGTTTTTGCGTTGCTATGCGCCTCGTGTTTCTGCGCTCAAGGCGTGTGGCATTTTTGCCGGATCTCTCTGAGCTCTTCGAGTCGAAAAAACTTCAACTCAGAGCAGAAAATCACCCCACGTCATCTCTTTTTTCCCATTGTCCCATTGGATGATTTGAGAGGCGGGCCTTCTGCAGTGGTCACGACAACAAGTTTACAGTTGGTAAGCAATGAAGGAGAATCTGGTGGTAGCGGTTGCTGGATACCCAGAGCTGTGCAACCTGACGATTGACAGCAGGTTGTCAAACTGCCTCCAAGACATCCTAAAATCTGCCTGTAAACATCCATCATGGAAGCAAAGCTCCTGGACCAACTGGTGGTGCTTCCTGTAATCCAGCCTCTTTTTTATGGTCTCATGTGCCCACACAGATCTCTGTTTATCTGCTGACAGCCTCTCACCCTCAACCAGAGCTACAGCAAGTACCCTCTGCCTCAACATTTTAGGAACTAGATACTAATTACTGTGGCATTCAATTAAAAAAAAAAGGCAGTGCAACCTGCAAAACGCTTTCTGTGTGATCGGGGCCTTACGTTGGAACTAAGTGCTGTAAAACCAAATTTTGTTGAACAGTTCTACCACACAGTAAGTAAGAAGTATTGTCGGTCACCACGATAACATATAGGATGCCTATTGTTGAAAGAAACAGTCATTGTGTGCCTCAGTTTAAGTGTGTACTACCATTCTCTATTCCTCTGCACACCTGATCTCTCTGTGGTATCCAGTGTCTAATTTAAGTACTGTATGTTGAGATTCTATACATCTTTGATAGTTTAATACTATAAAGTTGCAGTTAAAGGTCCAGTGTGTAGGAGTCAGAGGCATCTGGTGGCAGAAATGGTATATAATATTCATAATTATGTTTTCATTAGTTCATAATAGTAAGATTTTTTGTGTTTTTTGTTGCCTTAGAATGAGCCATTTATATATCTACACACAGAGCAGGTTTTCTTCCACAGAGTCCGCCATGTTGTTTTACAGTAGCCCAGAATGGACAAACCAAACGCTGGCTCTAGATAGCACGTTCACATTTCTTTTTCTCCGACGTGTTTGGCACACTGAAGAAGATGCAGTTCTGTCACTTCACCACTAGATGCCACTAATCCTGCACACTTGAACTTTAAAAGCAGTTACTGATTTATTTTAAAGTGCTTCGAAGTTCTACAAAAATAAAGAAATATTTTTAAAGTATTTTATAAGTTGCTGAGTAGGACATTGTTAAAGTCTCTGGGTCAACAGCCAAACTGTCTTTGAAAAGTATTTTTACTTCTCTGATGGAGCAGTGGGGGAAGAGGGAAACATCGAAAGATATTTATTCAACTAATGTCCTGTAGTTGTAAATGTGTATAAATTAAACAATCATACATTTTTCTGACTTGTGCGTCCTATTGTGTTCCTACTGAGCAAAAACATGTTATTTAATTGAATTATTGTATTGCATGTGGAGACAGTATATCACTCTGTAATGCAGATACCTGCAGGAAAGGGAAGGTGTCTTGAAGCATGCAGCAGCTCAAGTGAAGCTGAAGTGACCCAATCATCAAGCTGCACGACTAGCTGGTGTCTTCCTCTGGATCGGGTTGTGCAGAGTCACAGGTCTGATGATTAAACACTCCTCTAGTGCTGAGCTGGCTGAGCTGGAGACCTCTGTCCAGCACAGCGGACGAAGCCGAGGAGGCCTGAAAGGAGAGGAAGTGATATTGGGCTTGTGCTGGTCATCAGCACTACTCATCCTCACATCGTTACACCTTGATTAATGACACTTACCGGCACATCAGATGTTTTGTGAATGATCCAGTACCTCTGGAAACGATGTCTTTGTTAAGCCACGGACTTGTCCTCAACTAGAATCAAAGATAGGCAAGGTGCAGATGGATTGATGAAGAGATTAGGGCAAAACTCAAACACGTTGTGACTAACTCAAAGTCAGAGTAAATGTTCCTTCTCATTAAGTGTAAATGCAAGATTTCAAATCTGATTAATTTACTGTGGCATTTGGAGTTTGTGGTTCCTTTGCCACCATGCCGAGGCTGACAGTTTTCCTGCTCGCTTGAGTTGTCACGTTGGAGACAGAGGGCTTTGGCCTCTGATGTAGGATTCTGTTATTTTACAGATGTAGACACACACGGTTATGGATAAATATCACAGTAAGCATGGCACATGTATTTAAACAGTCGGCGTGATGAGAATAATCACAGGTTACCTTCCTGCAGGCATGCTTTGGTTATTGGCTGGTCTGTCCGCAGAGAAGGGGCCACATATGTTCACCACAGACACCTTGTCAAAGGAAAAGGAAGACGGTGACAGATTGTAACGTTCCTTTTTAAAGAATCCAACAACAGGAGCAGGGCGCAGGAGGTAAATGTAGCATGGTTAATCAGTTTTTAATTCAACAGCCACAACACTCTGCAATTAATCAACTGTGCAACATTCTTAACACCTCTGAATGTATTTATTTAGTCAACTTACAATGCACAGAACTGTACATACTTCTTATACCTATTCTTTTTCTTGACTTTATTCTATCGATGTATATATTGTAGTTACCATTATAGTGTAATACATATTTTATATTTCTGAATGTAACACTAGTTTACACAGTGTAATGTAGCACAATGCACATATTTGTGTATTTTTACACACTTACAGGAGATATATATCTTATTCTTAATATATTAAGTACTGATATTAACATTGTAAAGGTTTGAGATTTATATTTACATAAATCTTTTTCAGTGTCCTATTCTTATTTTTTTAATTCTCTATTCTTTACTTGGTACATCTAACGCCACGACTCTACACACTCTGACACAGTAGGTGGTGGTATGCACCTTTAAAGCGGGTTTGCGAACCACCTTTAAAATCGAAGAAGAAGAAAAGCAGACGCTCTGCTAACCACTTCCGGAAAACTGACAGAATGAGATAGTTGCATACGCGCTCAACAAAATTTCATCTCAGGTAGGCGGAAAAACATTTTGAGATATTTATGGAGATTGTTAGACAGACCGTCAACGTGTTAGTGTTCAGAAACACGCGTGTACACGTGGAATATCTGGTTTTATTGTCGCGTCAAACCCGGAAGTACCGATAGTTTCATGCTAGTAGCACCGGGGTATGTTAAGTTACAGTTAAATCTGTTCAGAAAAGATTGCTTCACCTGACCGCAACACATCACGGATATGATTAAATCTTTCTTTCAGCAAACTGTATAGACTCAAGCTGTTAATGAAATAATTAATGTATTCATTACATTTCAGATAGCCTTTTAGCATCCAAGCTAACAATTAAAATAAGCTCAGACAAATTAGCACAAACTAGTTAAAAGAGATGTCTGCCTTCCACCTGTCATTACACATTAAAATCTGTTTATAAATGATATATATTGGAAGAAGCTCTTGATGACTAATCGTGAATGGGGCCAAACAGGTGTCTTTTATAATTATTTATAAGTATTACCCTGTCAGTTACTACAGGAAGGAATAGCGATAATAAAGACTTAAACACTAACTGCTCTACTTTAAAGACTTAACATTCTTATGGGACAATGTGTGGTGTTTGGTTTCTTTAAAACCCCACGACAATAAGACATTTTTTGGTATAATAAATTCAGTAATGCCATTGTTTTATTCATAAAAGTAAATTTAGCAATAAAAACCCCCAACTTGTTTTGTTGTTTTCCCACAGGATGTTGATCAATATACAATAAAAAATAAAAAAAAATATTAGTAAGCATGAACAACTCTCTCTCAAATCCAAAATCAAGAGCACTAAAACTCAAATTTGTGATATCATAGGGTGTAAAATCTGGAGCTGCTCCACAGAGAGTGAATTGGGAAAGATATTGTAGATGGCACTGAGAGCACTCAGGGGAGTGTTCAGAGTATATGGGGACATTTTCTGTTTCACAACTGAGAACATTATGTTTGAATAAAGCTCATTTGGGTATAAAAATGAAAACAAACATTATGTGCGTCCACAAAATCAGTCTCCTATTCATTGTGTATGGAGCAGCTCCATACTTTATATCCTACGACATCATAGTTTGAGACTTCCTCCTCTGGTTTCTGGCTTTGAGACAGAGTAGCTCATGTTCACAAATATTAATTGAACTTTCCTAGGCCATGAAAATAACATATTAGAATTCTTAATTTAGGTGGCGTTCCCCTTTTAATATCTGTACATTTTCTAATATTTTGGTTGGTGTGATAAACCACTGTCTCTTCTGTTATTGTTCTTCTGCTTGTACAGCACTCTCTATAAAGCTAAATGATGGTTAACTCTGAGCTACTTTGAGTGATGGGTAAGTAAAATCCTCGTCGACAAATCTGACTGTATTTGTGTTTTGTCAGGGTGATGGGGCCAGACAGTGCCCCAGGTCCAGCTGTGTCCTGGCGGAAGGTGCTGTGGGAGCGACAGCCATTCCCTGATAACTATGTAGACCAGCGGTTCTTGGAGGAATTACGGAGGAATGAGGGCATCCGGCAGTACCGCTACTGGGCTGTGGTGAGAGAAGCAGGCTTCGTCGGTGAGCAGCTGTCCTGTGTGGCCATTTTTATCTCAGTCTGGCTCTACATGGAGCAGGTAAAGCTTTAGAAAATATGTGAGCACACTGTGCTTTTAATGCATGAAATAGTGTACATGAAATGCATACTGAATCCACCTCTCTGCTGTCCTCACAGGGTCGGCTGTCCCCTGAGACGCTGATATGGACCAGCCTTGTCTGCGCCCTGTTGGGTTATGGACTGCACCAAGCCTTGACGTCTCAAGTGGAATCAGGCTGTGAGCCCCGGACTCGTCTGGCTGACTTACAGAGTGCCACTATTTTTCTTTCCTTCACCTTTGGCTTCTCGCCAGTTTTAAAGACACTAACTGAGTCTGTGAGTACGGACACAGTGTACGCCATGTCTGCTATGATGCTGCTGGCCCACCTGGTGTCATTCCCTTATGCCCAGCCCTCACCCCCAGGAAGCCTCTCCCTAAACGCAGCCCTGTTTGCCTCAGTGTGTTTAGCCTCAAGGTTACCTGGGGCTCTGCACACCTTCGCCATGCTCAGTTGTGCCCTGCTGATGTTTGCACTGTGGCCCTGCTTGCTGCAGAGACTGAGGGAGAACGCACCCATGCACTTTACTGGGGTGTGTGTGGGAGTGTGTATCGGAGGGGTGGGTGGTCTGGGGTCCCAGTGGCCAGGGGGAGCCGTGCTTTTAGCCCTGGCCTTAGGGAGTGTTACATTACTCTGCCCCCTGCTGCTAGTTAGACTGCAGAGGCACAAGGACAACATCCACGGGCCCTGGGACGAGGCTGAGATTCACGAGGACCTCAGCCACTTCATTCACTAGTGGACATTTAATGTGTAAGCCAAGGGAGAATTTTATATGAATTAATTTAATGTCAGTTTGCAGTGTTATGTTGGTGCTGTAGATCCAAACTGACAGACGTTAACTCTTTTATCACTGGCCCACATCTGCTTGGACAGCCACGACAACTTGTTATACTCTCACAGAGAACATGAAGATGTTTTTAATGATCAAGCTGCTATTGTCTTACAAGTGTTGACCTCAGAGTTTATATGGAAGGTATCAACTAACGTGATGCAGACGTGCATTACTGGACACATTCTAATGCTATGCACTAATTTGATATCAGTGATGTTTTAATAATCTGTGGGAGATGCTCCATGTTTTTATTGTTGTGTACAGTATGTTGTTGGTGTTGTGTGTGAATGGACGGATGCTTAGTCTCGAGCTGAGTGGCTTCAAATTGTAAATGTACAAATTATGATTTTAAAGGATTTTCCCAATACAAAGGAGTTATTAAAAGATCATTTTTACCTGCTACTGTCCAAGTGTAATCAACGATGATTAAAAAATAGCCTCAAACGTATTGTCAGTTGTACATGAGGCTGATTTCATTTTAATTTTTGACAAGCAAATTTAATTTAATTTTAATGGTGTGAACTCTCCTTTCCAATATTCTAGGATTACATGAGTAAATCTGGGAGAAGTCTAGTATAACCTTTATCATCATACAGGGCAGAGAACATGCAGCTCTCTTTCTCATTTAGTTAAACAAAAGAAGAATACAGATTCAGTGCACTAATAGCACAGTAACAAAAGAGCAGAGGTAAATCACACTAGACAAATATGAGTCACATTTGAAAGTAGTTTCACACATTGCTCAAACTCCTCCAGGAAAACAACAGAATACTGCTTTTTATTTCTAAATTTGCTTTCATGAATTTAAAAAAGAAATTGGCTAACAGTTTCCTTGTAACCATGATGCATTCCCGGACACACCCTGGTCAGTGACGTCACCATGGCGTTGCCCATTGATGGAAAACACCTGTTGAAACTGTCACGTTGCCTAAAAACCTCACAGCAGCAGCTCTCTGCCCTGTTAAGACCAGTTATTAAACTTCTACGTCATGTTTAACCTCCTTGTGTCAGTGTGAAGAAGAATGGAACTGTTGTTGCTTTTGTTTATTTTTCATTTTTTTGTTTTGTTTCAATATATTAAAGAAGAGCTAACATTAAATGTCGGCGGATTATCTTGTCTTAATATTCTCCTTCACTTCTACAGAATAAAAACCTTTTGTTAGACTAGTTTTCATGTTCAGAAAACGCAGCATGGCAGCCAATTCATGACGTGAACACAAAATAAAGTGTGCGGCACCAGAGAGCCTGAACGCAGCACCGCCCGCAGTGTGTGATGGACGCTAGGTGTCATACCTTCACCTCTTCTTTCCCCGGCTTGCTGCGAGACGTGACGGCGGGCTTTGCAGTTGGTGTTGGCTGCTGTGGTGGCGCCATTTAGCAGCAGATGACTCTAACACAGTTCAGTCGAGCTGCCTGTGACTGTGCGGCCTCGTTTCTCCTCACAGAACCGCACTTCCACGAAACAAGGAGGGTGCGTCGTAGTAACAGCACGTCACACACTGCATGGTTGTCAGTGGTTGTTTTTTTTCCCTGTCTGTTTGGATTGTGTTTTATTTCCGTGGAGACACAACCAGTACTGGCTCACCAGGGGCCCCCAAACATTTTAAGGTGGGGAGCCCTAAAAAGACCCAGATATAATGAGTTTTGGGAGACTAAACAAAAAAATATATTTGGTATCTGCAGTTGGAGCAGAATGGTGTTAAGATTTTTAACTTGAAAATGCATTTCCTAGATTAAATGTATGTGCATGCTGACAGCTTCACTTGCAAAGCACTGCTGAAAACAGGATTCTGGAAGCACAAATGCACTGCACTGCTGAAAAACCTAAAAACTGAAGTGCAAAACTAGCAGAGTTGGACGCTGAATTGCATGACCTGAAGAAGCTACAGGCTGAAATACATTGTAATGTTGTTTAAAAGTGGAATTTGAGATGAATTACCTGAAAGAGAAAAATGCTTTTTACTTTAAAAAGCATAGAAGGTGGGAAAAGTGTTGAATACAAGCAGAAATGATAATAAATATCATAACGTTTTCACATTTAAATGTTTTTTTTTTGTTTGTTTTTTTTTTAAGTGTGCAAAAGTAGTAGTTGACTGAAAAATATACGTATAATTCCTTGGTGTCCTGGTTAAGGCTTAAATAAAGTCTAGGAAAAAGTATGCAGAAGTGGAGTAGGTTAAAAAAGATTTTGAAGGTTTGTTTTTTTACCATTCACTGCAAATTTTATAAGAGCTGAAAGACATCGCACGAACAGCTGGAAGTTAAACTGTAATACTGTCAGAGCCGGAGGTTGAGATGAATTGTCTAAAAGAGCTGAAAGAAGAAAAGCTTCGTATTAAAATCACTGCATTTTTAAGAAATAGTGAAGTACAAATTGCAGAAAAAAATGTAGTAAAAATTGCAAAAAAAATTGCAGAAATGCCTCAAAGAGTGGAACAGTTTAATATTTAAAAGGTTTCTGTAGTTAGAAGTATGCAGAAATATCATGTCAGGAATGTCGTAGACCAAAAAACGTACAAAAGTAAAATAATAAAGATTTGAAAAACAATACTGTGAATGTTGAATCTGCACTCACATAATATGAATCAACTGAAAATGAGTTATCATTTTGCTGGGGACCCTTGCAACATCCCCTTGGTCTCCTGCATGTCCTTGGACACCACTGCTGTTGGCTAAAGCAAGTAAAGGTTTTTTTCCCAGGCTAGGTGGAAATGCTATGGAGAAACTAAAATTAGTAATAAATAGATTAAATTGACAGCTGCCATAGAAAACAACTTCTTTAATCTCAAACCTTTAAATAATGAGAAACCAGGATACATGTTCAAAAATAAACCTGTTTATTTAAAAACAGTGAAAATAGTGTGTGTGTATTCTCTTTTAGAAGAACAGTTCAAAATTGGGATTTCTATTTACACAAAGTTCAGGCACTTGAAGAAAGTCCGCAGACGGTCGAGCACATTCCGGCATTTATGGCCGGTGATAATATGTACAAAACAGGCTCAAGCCTCAGTGAATTTTGCAGACAGCAGCTCCCGGAGGAGACAGAGAGAAGCCCAGCATCGTGCTTCAGCTGGATTACACATCACACAGGTCATGAGTGTCTCTGGGCAGCAGTGAGCTGCAGCTGGAGGGATCACTGGGGTGGATGGGTAATGGAGTTCTGAGGACAGAGGACTGTTATTTCACGTTTGGGATAGCTGGAGGTTGTCTCCTGGAGAGAAGATCAGATCAAAGATATTACTATAAGGCTCAATATGGTAACAGTATTAACAGGACACCACCTTAGAGCTCTAATAAAGACTGTAAACTACTGTCTAACTATGTCGATCACATGCAGAGACTCGTGACTCATAGAGTGCCTTGCTATTCAGCTGGGACTGAAAATTAGGTTTTCAATATCTGCCTTTCATTTGCATGGTTTTAAGAAGAAGAAAATGATAACTTTAATCAGAAGGTGTGGTCTGTAATTGTAGCTTTATAAACTGCAGAGCTAACTATTCAATTTTAGAGATAATGTCTGATCCCTAATCATCATAATTTATAAGTCTACTGTCGCGCTTCTGGTAAAGAATTAGAGTTGTAAAAGAAATACAAATCTTTCAGGTCCATTTCTGTGGCTGCTTCAGGTGAGTTTTAATCGCTGCACAGTGAGGACCTAAGTTCATAACAAAGCTGTAGACTTCTCAGTGAAGATCGACACACAAGAGCGAAGATTTATCCTATTACATCAAGACGAGACTAAAACACCTGGATGTGGGCGGGGTGAATCAAAAGGTCTGACAAAGGTATAACAGAACTCAGGATCCAAGACAGGCTAATTAACGATACAACCTGATTCAGTCTGCCCTGGTCCCTTCAACAAATCTGCTATTGTTACGTCTCTGTCTGCATGTAAGTTCAAGAAAGCTTTTTAAAGACTACATCCTGCAGTATCTCAAAGACGTTACACACAGGCATCTGTTAAAACTATAGTTGGTAACTTTATTTTAAATAAGTTTACCGAAACTGTTACTACACTCACAGAGCACATCTGTGAAGGCATCATATTCACTCTGTTGGCTCGTCGCCATACACTGCATATAATAATGAACATAGCTACCATCATGTCGCCCATTGTTTTGTGGACGGCTGTTTGAGCCCAGAGTTCAGCATTTCAGCTGTTGCCGTCTTGGTTTTTTGAGCCAGAAGTGTCCATATTTGGACGAGAGGGCGGAGCTATAGAGGAGTGAGGGGAGGATCTGACTCAGAATGCAGCGATGCCTCGCAGACAGCCTGTCACTCAAGCAACCACGCCCTTCCATAATGCATAAGCTTTAATAAAAGGTAAATGGGTCAGTTATATAGAAAATGCCCCCTGTACAGTCATTAATGTTGAAATTAGCTTTAGAGACCGAAACAGTTTTAACACAAGGCTGTAAACATGTTTTTTCTGCTGTAAAACTGGTCATTAAAACATGCAGGTCTTTGTGGATTTACTCTGTGTTTTTGGAAGCAGCCTTAAGTGGTCATTTGATGAACTTCGTTTTTGGCACGTCTGCACTGGCTTCATTTTTCAGCTTCAGAGGTTGCCATTGGCTCCCTGTCAACTTTTATTTTGGCAGATTCAGCATGTTGAATCGGTAGCCCTTTTTAAATCGGAATTGTGCAAATTTGCAGGAAAGCTCAGTCTTTTTTCAGCATTGGCAGTATACAAACAAAATCGGGGAGTGCAGCAAAATGCCGCCTACCTATTTTTGTTTAAACAGAATGTGCCTTTTTCGGGGCAATGGGGGGCGTGAGCAAGTAACAAAACGTGTAGCTCAGCGTGTGACGTAAACAGTGACGTGGGAGGGAAGCCGCGGCTGGTCAGTCCTTCGGTGATTCTCTCATAAGTCGGCCCGTTTTTCACCGTCCCCGTCATCTGACGGTTAATGGCCTCTTCGTTTGTGAGGACAAGGAGGGCGCGCAATTCCTTGTCTCCCCAGTTGCTCATCTTTACAGTGTCTGTCAGGTTTGTGTTTCCCTCTTGCTACTAGCTGCTCGCTAATTCCTGCTATCAGCTGTTTCCTGTTAGTCGACCGCCAGTTGGTTGCACGTGCAGCGTCATCAACAGCTCCTCCCACAAGTCATCAACAGCCCCTCCCGTTGCGGAAGGCCGCCTCGTTCTGTTTAAACCAAAAAGGTTCCACCAATATGTCTACCCTATGAGGCGGAAAATTGGGCACCTCGGGTCAACTCGCCAATCCGGCTCTGTGTGTCTAAACGCTTGCAGCTTGCCGGCAAAACTGCCCAACATTCGACGAAAATCTGGCAGTGTAAAAGGGGCTAGTGACAGCATCAGCCGAACTTTAATTAGCAGTTCAGCTCAGCGCACAAGAAGACAAATGGAAATGAGGAAAGTAAACAAATACTAAAGTCAAGAGGGAGTGAGAACAAAACAAACTTCTTCCATAGGGTAAGATTATTTTTCTGTAGCCATCAAGATCTTTAGCAGAAATGCTTCCTGATGGTTTGTGTATTTGTTCACAGGCACACAGTATATATACTCTGTTCTTTCAACACTGGATTGTGTTGTTAATATGCTAGCTGCCTAACTAGTGTAAAGATGGCCGTCCAGTTTTCCTTTTGAAATGACAAAATAACAGACTTCCTCTGTCTGCTGGTGTGGAGAGTTACCGCCTTTCACGCAGGGGTGGAATGTATGCACGAATGTACGCTAGTTGGCTGTCGGCTGTGGTTTTTCCGGTGTGTTCATGTGAAACTTCTTGGTCAAGGTCTGGCGACGTGAGGCGATGTAGCAGGGGGCTTTTATTGCCACTAGTCCTCTAAAGTCGGTTTGGTGTGTCTCAGCCTTCGGTGTACTGTTAAGCTGTAAAATAAGACCACTGGTCTGACTGGTGGGCGTGCTTGGTACTTGAGTAGACCATTTCCAAAATGGCAGCTGGGTCACAAACCTTCTCATTTTACAGCTAAACAGTATAGTTAAGTTGTGATTGACATGACTGACTGTGTTAGAGACTCCTCAGCTCTGATTGGTCGTTTTGGTGTGCTGGAGCACTTTTTTCAGAATATAGTGACAGTTTCAGCAGATATGACATTGTATGTCACATTGTATATGCATTGTATTGACATGGTATTTTCATAAAAGTAATCAAGTGTAGCTTTAATCAGTCTAAAACAGTTTGTCTCAGCAACATGAGGATAAAATTAAACTGAAACTATTAGGCAAAACATTTTTTCTACAGAGTGAAGTTTTAATTGGAACATTTTAGCATTAAATGTCCATTTACCACTTATTCCTAAGTGAATAACAACTTAAAAACACAGGCCTATGTCTCCACTGCAGCTATAAACCTGTGTTGCCCTTTAAATGAACTTTTCATTTTTTATTTTTTTTTTTTAAATGGCCTGTGGTGTAACCTTTCCGTTGACCCCCGGATTAGAGGCATGTTATGAAAGATGTGAAAACTTGCGAAAACTATTACATGGAGAATTATATGGGGTTTGGCAGTGTTTGAAAGAAGAACAGCGAAAAAATGAGTGAACAAGGGTGAGGAAATAGTGATTACTTGAGATTACTATAATATAGGTGAGATAGCAGTTGGTTACAGAACAAGATTAAAGAGATGCACTATCTAGCAAAGAGCTAATCCAGATGTTGGAGCACTGTGATTCAAGGTTCACAGTTTCCTGCTCACAAATTTCCATGTACATATTTTTTTGTATTTCTATTTAGCAGGATTTTTTTTTTAATTTCCCATAATGCCAACTTTTTAATTGTGACTTAATTAATGATCTGTACTGTCAACAGACTTTTCCGTGATTTGAATAAAGATGGGGAAAAAACCTGACTTGAAGAAGTAAGCTCATGCCCCATGTACTGTATATCTATAGGGGAGAGAGACTGAGTAAGGAAAAGAGGCATAAGGTTGGATGGAAAGACTCAGGAAAAACTATGCGGGAAAGAACCTAAAGAACCATTGGAGAGCACAGAGGAAATGAGGCAGAGAGAAAAAGGAGAGACAGGCCAAAAGCAGGGGAGGAACCAGTGAAAGAGGAGAAGTGAAGAAATGTACAAGAAAAAGAAGAAGGGGGGAAAAAGGAAAAATAACGGTTATTGCATGAGGGAAACTGGGGAGGGCAATAAAACAAATGCATGCTAGGAGAGAGAAGGGAAAAGGGGGGGGATGAAGGACAGAGAGAAAGATGAAAACTTGACAGAGCGCTCAGTCTGTTGTCTCTGGCTCCAGTAGAAAGCTGCACAGAGAGAAGTCCTGTCTACTGAGGCTGATGGGAAAGAGAATATGAGAAACACATTTTCCAGCAGACCCCCACCCAGCTCAAATAACAACTCCCTCTGCCCCTGTGTCTCTGCAGCGCAAGGCTTGATGGTGTGTATATGAGTGTGTGTATATGCCAGTGCAGTGTTTGAGTGACAGACTGGAGGTCATAGTAATGTAACAGGTCAGATTTCAGGCTGTAATTGTGTGGTTTCAGCGTCACCTTGGTACACTAGGTGGAGCACGGTGGTGTTGGCGAGCGAGCTGATGAAGGCCGTCAGTGCTCGGGGAAGCATTGTGAGTGGGCACCCGAGGGGCAGATGGGGCATGGCCACGAACTGTTGGCCTGCCACTGGTCGGTGACTTTTTGGGGAGTGTCGGGCTGGGTGGAGAAGAGAACCTTCAGTGAAAGATATAAGTAGCATCCATGTATCGCTGTAGTTTAACTGTGTGTGTATGTCTGTACCTGGGGGGCTGTATCCAGGAGGAGTCTACAGGTGGAGGCAGAGGAGTAGTGCAGGTGGAGGTAGAGAACTTTCCAATCACATCGAGCGCCTCCTTCAGGGCAGCGTGCTGGCGGAGCACCTCCTCCCGGTGCCGCTGCTGCTCCGGTGACTCATCCATCAGCGCAGAGCATTCTCCCAGAGCGTAGAGCTGCGCCAGGAGCTCAGAGCTAATGAACTCCTTCACCTACGGAGAGAGATTATAAACAGCTGTGACAAGTCAAAATGTTAGACTTTGTAAAGTGATATTTTACCCTGATTTGGGATTATGGATCGAAATTCTTCATGAGGTGGTGAAAATCTTTTTTCTTTCTATGGTCTCTTGTTTCTTTTTCAAGCCACTGAAATAAGTTCAAATTGTGTCTCAAATGGCAAATGCTCGTATGGTAGACAAAGAAGTACAGATTCTAATAGCCAAGCTATGAAGACGATTAATGCCAAACAAAGACAAGGAGCTTTTGGTTGGTAACAGACGAAAGACAGAAATGGAAAGAAAAAAAAGGAGGAGGAGTTAGGGGCCTTATTACAGAAAAATATCCTAATTGCAATATTTTAACTTAAAGGTCCAGTGTGTAGGATTTCGGTGGATATAATGGCAGATATGGAATATAATATTATGGGTTTTTTTTAAGTGTAAAATGACTTTGTTTTTTCCATAGAGTGAACCGTTTATATCTACATGGAGAGTAGGTCCTCATCCATAGAGTCTGCCATGTTGCACCGCCATGTTTACAGCAGCAGCCCAGAGTGAACAATTCAAACACTGGCTCTAGAAAGAACATTTGTGTTTTTGTGTCGGCCACCGTAGACACCAGTCCCTCTATGATAAGCAGTGTTGAAGCAACACTGGTTTATAACGTGAAACTGCTTTATTCATCATTTGTACCAGCTTTAATCACTTGGCCTGTTTGTTTTAGAGAGGAAGAGACCTCTGCAGATAATTCAGCCTCCACTAAAAACCTCCTGAACAATGGACACTGAAGGAATTCTAACCAGGAGAAGTTTCAGCTGGTTGCAATCTGCAATCTTCACCGCTAGAGGCCACTAGATCCCCCTAAATTTTACACACTGGTATATTTTGCAGATTTTCAAACAGCTTTGTACTGTAACAATTTGGGTAGTACGTGTAAATTAATTGCTAAACCTCTCTCCATCTTACCAGCAACCAGATCTGCAAGCTCATCTCCCAGCTCAAATTGTGGATTTTCACTGGCTCCTGCTCGAGCTACAGATTGTACTTCCGCATTTTTGAGAGTACAGAGAGTGAGAGTACAGAATTGGATCTAGAGAGACCCACCCGTCTCTCTCTCTCAAACTCAACCCAACTCTGATCAAACTGTCAAACTAGGCAGTGCTGATCAAATACAAACCAGGACTCTGCTACTGTATTGCCTATTTATTGCCTGAAATGCCTTCGGAAGCATATTTTAGTGTTTGGACTTAATATGAGTGTTACAGTATTGTAAAAGTGGAGGCTGAAAAAACTGAGATCAAACAATAAAACAAGGCAATGCTGATCAAATATGAACCAAGATTATGTTACTGCATTGCCAATTTCTCAGCTTACTGATTAACTGTAATTCGAGATTGTTTTCTGTGTCAAAACACCAAGCTTGCAAGCGTTTCTTGGTCTGCTGTGGCACAGTGCCTTTAGCTAGTTGTAGTTTTTAACTCTTGAGCAAAAATGAATGCAACAGCAATTTTCCTCTTTTTTCTCTGGTCATGTAGCGCCAATTTCAAAAGTATTTGCATCTTTCCATCTTTCCAGTGCTAAAATACTTCATAATTCATTTTAATGACAGAAAAAAAATCCTCTAAAATCTTCCTATGACAGAAGTTAATTCCAAAACTCGTGGCTGTGTTCTGTCCTATCTTAGATCTCCAATTTCATCTCAGTAAATCCAGACTATAACTGTAAATTTGATTCTTTAATTGGCACCTGTCCTGTCATGCCTGTATCTATGATCTATGTTCAGAACGTAGGCTTTACGAGACTGCTTGTATCTTTGATTAGATTGTACCCGTAGGCTAATCGAAATGGACAAGCCTTTATATCAATAGCTAGCTTGCTATTATGGAAAAAATTAGACAGGTGTTCAGTTTCAACAACACAGATTTAGAGGCACTAATTGTGTCGGCGGAGGAGAGGAAACCCCATCTCTTTCTGTGTTCAGGTTGTTCCCTATCTTCACTGTCAGTGCCATACAGAGCTAACAACAGAGCTGCTGCCAATTTTGGCCTACTTTGAACATAAGGCAGGGTTTATGCCATCATAACTTAGGATTCCTAACTTGGTAAATCCCTAAGTTAGGGTGGGTTTGTGGTAACTTAATTCATCAAAGACATTACACACCCTGGACACCATCTGTTTAAGCTCCTCCCATCAGGCAGGAGCCTCACATAAATCCAACGCACAAAGAGACTGAAAAACTGCTTTTTCCCCAAAAGCTGTGGCAGTTCATTGGACTTACTTATACTTCATTCATTCATTCATCTTCTAACCGCTTCATCCTCTTGAGGGTCGCGGGGGGGCTGGAGCCTATCCCAGCTACATCGGGCGAGAGGCAGGGTACACCCTGGACAGGTCGCCAGACTATCGCAGGGCTGACACATAGAGACAGACAACCATTCACACTCACATTCACACCTATGGACAATTTAGAGTCACCAATTAACCTGCATGTCTTTGGACTGTGGGAGGAAGCCGGAGTGTTACTTATACTTACTTATATTTATTATATTTTGTGCATATGTTTGTTAGATTTTATTACTGAATATTTACATTTGTGCCTTTTTCTAATGTAAATATGTGTGAAGTATTTCTTTAACAGTAAGCACAATTTGAGGATGACACGTATGCAATTTTTTTCATGCTTGCATAATGACAATAAAATTCTTGAATCTTGCTATCCCAAGAAAAGGTAACTTTTTCTCCTGAATACAGTTAGGAAACGTGTTTCTGTTAAACCAAAACTGTTTCAAAAAATATCATCCTAAGATCTGATTTTAGAATTAGGAACTTTCTGGAATGAGGCCCGTGGTCTGGATATCTTACGTTGTTGATCATGAGGTGCATAACAGTCTTTGGCATTAAGTCCTTGATGGTCTTATAGATGATGCTCATGTAGGATTCGACCAGGTTACGAATAGTTTCCACCTGACGCTCCAGCTGGGGGTCAGTGAAGTTCTCTGGAGCTCCGTTTCCCTGGCCATCCACCTGGGTGACAGACAGACAAGATGGAGTTGGACGTGCGTGCAACATACACTGTACAGATTGTCCCTGTGGTTTGAGCCAAGGATGTATTTGTGTAATGTGCAGCAGTGACCGCTGGGGTAGCACAGCTGGTGATTACATTTTAACACAGATGTGTGAAGCAATTAAGATCAGTCTTAAGTGTATTTCCATATCTCTTTATCTACTCTATGCTTGCGACAAGAAGAAGTATAAAGCCACTGTAATAGGAACAGGGAGAGCAGAACAGAGGGAACACAAGAGAGGGAGGTAAGGAGGAATGGGCAGAAGAAAGAAAAGGGGGAGTGGGGTGAGGGACGAGGAACTGCTGATTAGAAACAGACTAGAACACACACACATACACACATGTTGTAGTGACATCATGGGCCAAGAATGCTGTGCTGAAGAGCCAACGACAGAGCGAGATGGAAGGGGTGGGGGACTTGCTTTTCTGCTTTGGCAAGGGAAGAGAAGGGGGAACATGGAGAGAGGGGTTCGGGGTTATGGCCGGGGTTTCAGGTTAGCAAAGCCTGTGAGTGCGTACAACACAAAAGGTAAGGTGCAGACAGGTGCAGCTCCCCACAGCTAAGGTCAGGGTTGGGTTTAATTAGGTTGAATTAGGGGTCAGAGTACTAACAGTGACTCTCTCGGGGTAGACTC
This sequence comes from Epinephelus fuscoguttatus, assembly GCF_011397635.1. Classification (NCBI taxonomy): domain Eukaryota; kingdom Metazoa; phylum Chordata; class Actinopteri; order Perciformes; family Serranidae; genus Epinephelus; species Epinephelus fuscoguttatus. Next base: position 42,393,186 of record NC_064761.1, read on the forward strand.
CGGCCTGCAGCAGAGAAGCCTTCCAGCTGTCCAGCTCCTCCTGAGAGTCACAGGCCAACTCCAGGCATTTGTAGTCCTTGTACACATTCCTGCAATTCAGTGTGATATTGTCAGACATCTCCAAAAACTAATACAGTGGTAACACTTCACAATACCGATGTTATAAACACACTGCCATACATACATTAAATAAACACACCGAGTTCTAATGCATCCCAAAATCCTCCATAGATTGTGACACTTGCATACAAGTTTCTTAATGATCTCATATGACAAGCACTATCCAAAATAGGAACCCTGACCTTTTAGCACAGACATGTTATTAATGGTTTCTCTTGAGAACTCTGTGTAGGTGATGTAGCCAGAGTTCCCGTCACAATGCGTGGGATAATTTCAGCTGAGCAGTGATGTTTTCAGTCATTTATAGCTATCCACCGACTCCTCTTTCTTACCACGTTCACTTCCAGTGGAAACAAAACAACTGTTCCTCTACGTCTTGTGGGAAGAGAGGAAAGTACTCTCTAGTAATACTAAAAAAAAAAAAAAGTCAGCAAACATTGTCAGACTCACACACATGCTGTATCAATCAGTTTATCACGTATCCTGTGAGCTGTTACTTCTGAGATGAAGCCAATCGCCTATTATCAGTTAGTGTGTTGTGTGCTTTAAAGACGTCAGAGAAGAAGAAAAAAATCACATGGATGATTTTGGTGTTTCTTAATACCCCCTCTTCAGCTCTTGACCTACTTTGTACACAAGTCAAATGTTATTGGAACAAGGTTTCTTTTGTGTGCATCATGTGAACTCATTAAAAGCAGTCCTTATGAGTAAACAACACAATAAGCTGTTGTCTTGGTTTCAGTATTAGTCAGTATCCTACCGATGAGGGAAAAACTCATGTCTCTCCGACATCTTCAAATTGGCTCGACATGATTTTGTGTGTTAAGTTTTCAAGTACTATTTCTGGTGTTTGCATAAAAATAATAAGCAAAGCTACAGTTTGTAAATTTGATAAAAATAACTTTGTATCATGAGACAGTATGTGAATAAAGTCACGTCCCTCCTCCCCTCCTACTGCCTCTGATGGATTCACAAACACAACCAATCAGAGCCAAGGAGCTTCTCATGCAGCTGTCAATCATTGTTCGTGTGGTCAAACTGTCACACTCGGCAGCGCTGATCAAATATGAGTCAAGATTCTGTTACTGCATTGCCTATTTCTTGCCTCAGATATATGCAGGATCTTATTTTAGTTTGAAATCATTTGTTCAGTGACAGTTTCAGTTTTCCTAAAAGTCACCAACAATAGACCAATGGACCTGTGCAGCATAATGCTATCAATGAAATGTAAAATAAAACTGCATTTTATTAATTATTTGACAGTAAGGCTCAACAGTTAATCAAAAACTTTATCAAAATCACAATAAGGCCTACTGCAATTTTTCCACAGAGGCGCAGTATTTCTTAAAGGTGAAATGTGTGTCAAAATACTATCTAAAATTAAATACTGTGGAGATTTCTTGGCCTCACACATCATATTCTACAAACATTTTTGTTTGGCATTGATCCCTGCTAAATTCATACCATAATCATTTTAATGTTTCCAATGAAAATGAAAATGATCATTCCCTCTAATATCACTAAAAATATCACAATTACGATATCAGTCAAAATAATTGTTCAGCCCTATTTGCTGGAGCGTCCACGCTCCATTTTATAAAAAATATTAACAGAACTGTGACAGCCTTGTCTAGTGTACAGTGTGTAAACAACAGTCACCTATTTAAAAGGAGCAGTGCGCAGGATTTAGGGGCGTCTAGCGATGAGTACTGCAGATTGCAACCAGCCAAAGCGTCTCTCATGTGCCAATCGTGAACTCCTGGTTAGGATTCTTGCAGTGTTCATTGTTTGGGAGGTTTTTACTGGAAGCCAAATTATGTGCCAGTAAAAATCTGTGTTTTTCTGACACTGTTCGGCTCGTCTAGGGAGGGATGGCGAACTACAGTGGCTGACGCAAAAACGCAATCGGCCCTATTTAGAGCCAGTGTTTGGTTTGTCCATTCTGGGCTACTGTAGAAACATTGGCGGTGCAACATGGCAGACTCCGTGGCTCCTTATGTAGATATTAACAGCTTATTCTAAGGTTACAAAAACACAATGATTCTTATTTTCAGGTGATTATAAACTAAAGAAACCATACTTATTATATTATATTCCATTTCTGCCCATATATCTCCCTAAATCCTACTCACTGGACCTTTAATTGGCACACTGGATGACCTTTGTCCTATTCCCACATCTTGTGTAAATAACCTGATAAAGGAGTAACACACGTCGTTAGGTGTGTGTAAAAGGGCCCCTCCAGAGTCACCGATCTGTCGTGGACCACACTTTGAAAAAAGGGTTTAAAAGTCTTTCCAAAATGTGGTACAACCCTTTCCAAAAAAATGTAAAGAGAGAATGATTCACGGATAAATGTTAAGGGCACAGAGAAATACACAAGCACTTGATATTAGGCAGAAACACACATACGCACAGCTACAGACAGACAAAATGAAACCGTTTCAACATCTGTGCTTGACCTCCCTAACTGCAACTTAACCCCTTATCTCCATCATCTATTTTCTCCCTGTTATTCATTCCCTTGTTCCTCTTTCCCCTCCATCTCTCCTCTCACTTCCCTCTTCACACCATCATAACCTCTCTGTGCTTTGGCTGTGGAGGCAGCACAGCAAAGTAAGAAACAAGCAAGGGATCTGGAGCAGGCTGTGGCCCATCTGTTAAACATTTTTCTTTAATCACTCGGTTGTTTCTTTCCTCCTTTTGTTGTTCCCTTCTCACATTCAGAACACATAGCAATTAACCTCAAATATGTGAAACCTTTGTGTGCGTGTGAGAATGAGAGAGACAACAGAAATTAAAAAAAGAAAAGGAGAAAGACTACGGCAAACAGCGAGCGATGCAGAAAGATCATGAAATAGGCAGTCAGTTTGTGAGCTTATGGCTGGGCTAGGATGGGTGAGGCTAATAAGTCAGGGCGTGGTGGCTAACGGACGGGGAGCCAGGCCAACGATGACAATACTACAGTGCTATTACACTAAGATCAGGACGCTAACATTCATATACACTGGCGAGCACACATTAAAATTGTTCTCTGCGCTGATTTATCACTCACTTCGACATTTTTTTTTTCTCCCGTCCCCTCTTGCTATCCTCTCCTCAGCTCATAGTCAGTGTGAGTTTTTTCACTCATCTTGAGGAATTTCTGCCCAGATCCTTGACTGCTTTAGATTTGAAGAGTTTCCTGAGGTTTTTGATTACTGTCAGACAGGGACAAAACCACTGCAATGTCTGCCACACACACACAGACACGCACGCACACAAATACAGAAAGAGAAACAGAGAGAGTGAGGGCGCAGGAAGGAGGGGGGGCGCCATAGGACAGACTTTGACACATTCCTGGCCGATGGCTCTGATACTCTCTCTCCCGCTTTCTTTCTCCTCTCAGCCCTTCCAATTCTTCTTTCTCCCTCCTTTTTGTGGTGAGTCGAGCAATTCTTTCCAAACAAGAGCAGCCTCATCTCTGATCCAAGCTCTCTGGCTTTGATTAGCTGCTTAATGAGCCTGCCGTCGGTATGCTGTGGTCTATACACACACACATATTGGCAAAGGCACACACACACACACACACACGCACATATGCACACACAAATCCAGTTTGTGTGTCCGAATGCAGCATAGCACAGAATTATAAACAAAGCCCACATGCTCTGGTACAATCAGCCAGGCTTTGGGTCGGCTCCAGCTCCTAAACACACACACACGTTCTCTCTCTCTCTCCTTCTCTAACGCTCTTTCTTTGTCTCTCTGTCTTTCTCAATCTGTTTCACACACATAAACCTAGCAAACCCAGCCCTACCCTCAACAGCCTGGCATACACTTGGAGGCAAAAAACACTCCACCCGCTGCAGTACCCACTGGATATCCTTTCTGTTCCGGTGGCAAAGTTGAATGGAAGAGGTCAAAGGAAGGGCAAAACGCCGGTCTGACATCTCCTCCCTTTCCTCCTCTGACATGTCCACCCTCGTAAAATATCACTAAAACCTCAGCGAGCAGGTGACAAGAACAGAACTCCCTTTTCTGACTCACGCGCACGCACAGACCTCCAGCCACACACAAACAAACCTTAACTCTGTGTTGAAGATAGCAAAGACAAATTTGCTGGACATGAAGCCCTTCTCCACGTCTCTGAGCTTTAGGTTGTCCAGGGGAAGCATGTACTTCTTCTCCTTCTCCTGGAAAAGACAGAATACGAAGAGATAAAGTTTGACAGAGGTATGCGGAGTAAAATATGACATCACAGAGCGGTAGCACAGGTGTTGATAGCAAAAAACAACAGAGACTGAAGACAGTTCAGTTGGGGGCTTTTGCTAAAATAGTTGTATGTCTGGTAATAAATATTTTTCAGCGAGAAAGAGCGAAGCCAAGAAACTTGAACTGCAGAGGGAAAAGTGTCAGAAGGCGAGGAGAACAGGAGATGTGGAACACTGTGCTAGCAGAGCACCTGAGTTCATACGGGATGATGTGTCTGCCTGTCAGACTGACTCACATTAACAACCCACTAACTAGCGAAAGAGAGACAGTGGGAGGGGGGAGAGAGAGGGGGACACCATAAGTCTATAGTCTGTCATCACCACAGGGACTTATGAATGACAGAGAACAGTTGGAGGAGTGGAGCGGCCAGCGTGAGGAGAACCAGACAGCATGGAGGCAGGGTACAGAGAACTGAAGCAGGGAGGGAGGGAACGACAGAACGAGTACAAAAAAAAAGAGGGAAAGAGGCCGGGCCCACATGTGAAAGTCATTACTCAGACTCAAGCTCTAACACAACATTTCTCCTAAAGTGAAGCCCTTCCCCCTCATCTCTCCTCTCCGGCCTGCTCTGGCTTTCTAACCTCTGAGAAGGGGGCTTCCAGAGAGCTTGGTTAGAGGAACAGCCATGGATGACGTAAAGAAAGTGAAAATATGAAATATAAAGATGACTCCCAAAGAGGAGGCAACTAAAGCATGCGTGCAAAAGAGGAAGTGCTAAAAATTGTCTATGCTTGGATGTACGTGTGCGCGCCTGGATTTAAGAACGTGCACACACGCTGTATGAGATGCGAGTGTGCTGGTAGTACATTTTGGTCTTCCCTCTCTCAGTGCTCCCCTGAACCCTACGACTCTCTTCCTTCGTTCCTCTTTCCTTTTTTCCAAAGGGGCCCACTTCCTGTAACAGAGGCTGAAAAAAAATGACAGAACGGGATTGGCGCACGTACAGCAACATCTGGGATCGCTTTGGACGGAGGGGGAGGAGACTGGAGAGAGTATAGGGTGCTCTGATGGGGTAGAAATAGAAAGTAGAGATGATGAAGAGAGGAAGAGGAGGGATAGAGGTGGATAGAGGGATTGAGGGAGGTGATTTTTGCTAGAGTAGAAGAGGAAGAGTTGAGGAACATAGAGAGCAGGAGAGAGCGTGCAGGAGAAGTGGGGAGAAACTGCAGACCACTCCAAAGTTGATTCCCCATGGGTCACATCAACCCATATATGGCTGCTAAGTTCCTCCCTAACTCTCCCTCGTTCTCTCACTCCCTGTATTTCCTTACGCCTTCCCCGAGTGAGCAGGCAGATCCCTAGCTGAATGAGTGAATGTGCCACGTCAAGACTGGATACTACGCCGGGACACAGCCCTGCGGACGCTCGACTCGCGATACACTCACATCTCCGGAGGAGGGACACCCGTAGGAGTGGATGTCTGGTGTGTGCGAGACCCCTCACCTTGCGACCCTGCCAGCACCGACACAGGATAAGAAAGAAAAGAATAACAGAGGAAATCTTTTTCCGAATCCACACCGCCACTGGCAGGACTGCTAGCAAAAAAAGCCAGAGCGGGAAAAGGCGAGGCCGAAGAGAGTGCGAGAAAGGGTCCTGCTCCGTCATCCCAGTGTTCAGACTACCTGTTCAGGATCTTACTGGTGTACAGTAGTCTGCACATTGGTTAGACTGTGCAAGGAAGTGCTTCAGCAGCAAGACTCAAGGACAACGTGAAAAACCTGCATGTACTCTGCGCTGAGGCAAATCTAGAGTCTGATATTCTCTGATGTTTCTTGCTTGAACCTGTGCAAATGCCTTTAAATGTGCATTCACTATCACCAGCTTTCACAGCTTCAAAATGCAGCCATTAACTCTACCTTAATTCAAGCATAACGACATCCATTTTGTAGAATTTGCCAACCTGAGTTAAGCGTCTTTTTTAAGATCTAGTGATGTCTACAAACAAGGCAGAGATATTAACATGCATTGCATTTAAGCAAGAGAAGCTATAACTTGTCTCACTGTTGTTTTACCGACAATCAACGCAGGACAGCTGTAAAGCAGCTAATTAATTGTGCTTCTTTCACAAACATTCACTGTAGCGCACTCTGAACTAACTGATTTCTGTGCCACTCATTGGGTAATTTGAGTTTCTGCATGTGCATCTGTGTGGCAGTATGATAACTCCTGTGTTCACAGACATCACGGCACTGTTTTGTATATGCATGTGTCATACTCCCAGTGGTGCCGGGGTGGTCGTGAAGTATCATACATCAGAGCTGCTGTGTCTGAAGCTGTGTCTCCTCTTCCTCTGCACTAATGGATTTGAGATATGGAACAGGCCTCACACACGCACACACACACACACACACACACACACACACACACACACACACACACACAGAGGGGAGCGTGTAGATTAAGTGTATATGCATGAGCCGTCTGTTTTTCTTCAGGCTGCCCGGTGGAGGCCTGGCAGTCGAGGGGTGAAGGAATGTATGTCTGTTCAGTGTGCTGTGGAGATTAAACTCTGAACTATTATGCTGCACTCTGAGTGAGAGGTCAGTGTGAGGGTACAACTGTTTAGGTACGCAGAAAGGAGATGTACAGTATGGCCTTACAGATGTTAAAAAAAAAAACATCGGAGTGTATAGAAGCAATCGACAGGGATGGAGAGGGGAGGTTGAAAGGGGTGAGGGGGTACTTGTGAGAGAGACTGTGGAGGAGTTGAGAGAAGGGGGGGGGGAGTCAAAAGGGGGAGGTCTGCAGTGTAGAAACAGCCATGTGGGATTTCTCTGGGCAGATCTTGGAAGCTGGTGTTTGGACAAAGCTTCAGATTTTCCAGCCAGGAATGTGCACAGTCCCAGGGAGACTGCCAACCACACAGAGGGGGAGAGAGAGAAAGAGGGGGAGACAGGGAGAGAAAAAAGAGAGACAGACAGAGAGAGGGGGAGAAAGGAGGAAAAGGCAACAGAGGTAAAGAAAGAGAAAATAAAAAGGGGTGGGGGAGGCAGTATTCGAAGAAAAATAAACGTCTGTGGAAGGTAGTGTGGGCGGGGAGAGTGTGAGCGGGAACTGCAAGAGAGAAGAAGCAGAAGTCTGCCGTGTGTGAGTGTGTGTATGTGTGTGTGTGAAGCCAGTAGATCTGATCTCCTGTGATAATATGGGTGACTGCTTTTGCACTCAGGCCTTCCAAAACACAGCAGATAAACCCTCCAATGTAGCCAGGAGGTGCAAGGATTAAACGCTGACTATTCCAACTGAACCAAAATTTATCACAGGTTTAGATTTTCGTATTTAGCTCAGTGAGACATGCATGTGTCATCGTGACAGCCTAAGTTTGTTGCTCTAATGTGGTCAACAGATATTCGCTTGCCTGTCTTTGTTTTATGTGTCGCAGATGTGCTAAGTGTGTGTGTGTGTGTGTGTGTGTGTGTGAGTTGATTTGATTCTAAGGAGATGACAGCGAGAGGAAACCTATAACACTGTGTGTGTACAATATGCACGCCTCGGGCTGTGTCTGGGAACACTGTGTTCAAGAGGTCCAGTGTTTATCTGAAAAGTGACCGTGTGTCTGTCTGAGTGAGTGTATATTTTTCTCCACTATTTGCATGCCAGTTTGTTTACATCAGACTCCACATGTGTACTGTATACTGTATATACAAGCTTGTCCACTGTGTGTTTGTGCATGCATGTGTATGTGTGTGTGTGTGTGTGTGTGTGTCTCAGTTTGGCTTGGGGCAGCTCCAGCTGTGTCAGAGTGAGCCGCTCCAAATGCCTGAACTCCCAGAAGAGGAAGAAAAGGGGGAGTAAGGGGAAGAGTGAGCGGAGAGCGGGACGAATGGGGAGGAGGGGGCGTCAGAGGAATGAATGGGGGAAATGGAGGGGCTCACTAGCAGGTCCAGGTGGCAGAAGAAAAATGCAAAGAAAACGGTTGGCTGGACAGAGTCGAAGATGCTCCTTTAGGTATGCTTCTAATAGTGTCACATGCCACAAAGCCTCCTTAAAGACAGGGACTGTGTGTTTAATTTTGTCCACAACACAGCCCTCGAGTCATTTTAGCGCGGTCACCGAGAACAATTTGTAGAAACATTCTACATACTGTTTCTGCTAACTGCTCAATTATGTCTGTCAAACAATACACAACTCAATTTCATCCACAACATCGTCTAGAGTGTTTTCATCCAGCTGTGAGTGTTTACAGGTTCTTGTTTATATCCATGTACAAATGCTGCGATGTGTTCCCCTCTTCTGACCTCACTTCCTGCACTCTGCCCTTCTTTCTTCCCATGACATCAACTGTGACAGGATAAGACTGTTGTGGTGTGTCTGCCTGTCTACACTTGCTGTGCAGACCTTCTGCTCCTGTACAGCAGGCACAGACAGGCAGACAGATGGCAGCCCCACTGACATCAGAACAGAGGGCTCTTCCATTTGCTTTAACGAAACTGCAGGGGCTTGACTCAAACTGTGACGACTATATCTTAATCAACGTCAACCGATAAGGGATTTCCCCTTCCACTTCATTATGTCAACCTCCCAATTAAGATGTTGTTTCAAGCTGAGATACGTGTTAATAAACTTGTGTTAACAAAAAGCGTACTGCTGCGTTTCAACTTCACTAGTGTGAGTGTGAGTGTGAGTGCATCACCTCATCATCCTTGAACCAGGACAGGCTCTCTGCGCTGAGGATAAACCAGTACTCTTTGGCTCCTCCTTTCATGATGCCGATGTTGCTGATGGTCAGCCAGCCCTTGCGTATGACCTGCACAACAGTCAAGGGTAAGGATCAGACTGCAGGACTGAACGGACCATCACACGAGCATTTCATGGAAAATTAGACAGCAAGGTATAACTCATATGAAGGTGTGCAAAGCAGGTCACACACTGAGAGTGGACTCTTGCTGATGAAAAGAAGAGTTAATGTCAGAAACTAGTCACACATACAACATATACAACATAGATTATGCAGCCATGGCCCAGTCACCAATACATTTTACTGAACACCAGTGGACATAAGAGGTCAAAGAGGAGACTAGATGCACAGGTAAACACACAAAGTAAAGAAACACATTTGGAGATAAAAGCGAGACTGGAAGTCTGTGTGATGAAGAAGGGAAAAGAAAGTATGAGATGACGCAAAGATACCAAGAAATTAAATAGACATCTTGCTATGGAAATATTAAAATCTGCACATGGTAGAAATCACAAGAGGCAGAGAGAGAACACTGCTACTATAACTGTAAGAGGGGAAGCATTTTCAACATCAGCAGTGTATCAGTTGCAGATGATGAAACACATGATTAACAAAGCGACAAAAAGCATGCCCTTCAGCTTGATCCTGCACACAAATATTTCTAGCGGAGGCAGCAGTAAGTGAGCGAGCTTTAAGAGACTGGTCTCCTACTATTAGTCTTGAAGGAGGGGCCACACCCTGGAGAAAAAACAGGAGATGAGGGAGCAAAATTAAGATGGAGTTAATGTTCTAGTTATATGAGGGGAATACTATGCTGTTGTCTTATTAGGATGACACTGCTATTGATTATTTAACAGTTTACTACAATGAAGGCAACATGAGAGGTTGTGTGAATAGCTGACAACACTTTTTTATTTATTAAGATGTAGTTAAAGTGAACTGCTGATCAACAAATCTCATCATCAGACATCAAGTTTCCTGACTAAACACAATCGTGGCATCATGTTTTTAATTATTCCTGCTTTCATATGTGTCACATAAATATTATGTTAGATCGACACAAAAAAGCGCCTCATTTCAGCGTGACTGCATTCCTAAGAAACGCCAAGATCAACTGATTGAACCCGAAAAATCACATTTATTTATCTGTAGCTATGAATTCTGATTGATGCAGATTGATGCACAACACATGGGATGGTGACATTACTGATTTTTTTTTTTTTTTTTTTAAAATAAGATGGATAGAAAAAATGATATTAAACCATGCACTCAAACGCTGCTTGCAGAGAACTGTTGGCACTTAAATAAATGTCATAATTCAAGGAGAGCACACTGTCATGCACAAATGTACACTTATGTTTGGTTTGCTTAAAAGTGATCAAGATGATTCTGAACAAAAAGGAGGGTAAACAAGAGGAGTGTATAGCCAGCTTTGTTTTTCTAATTTTTGGTGTAAGAGTGGTGGGGCTAAAGCAAGATTATTTCTGGTATGAGATTTTGGTATATTGCTGGTGGCACTTCTGTAGATCAGTCATTCTGATGCATCTTCCCGAGGCGTCACATGAGTTTTTACTCAATTTTATGGCAAATTATTAAACAGTGTTCGAGATTTTTCACTCGAGCACTGGCCAGCTGAGTCTGTAGGATGCCATCACCATATCAAATGTCCTTTAGCATGGTTAAAAATACTGTAAAATGCATTTCCCTGCTGTATGATCCACTCTTAACCTCCTATAAATATATAATATAGAAAGTCTTACATGATTTCCTGCCGTCCCTGCAACAGTCTTCTTATTGCTTTGGTTGTATGTCTGCTGGGCACTGAGAAGAGAGAGGGAGAGCTCATGATATTTACTGTCTAAGCAGGTAAGAATCTGTTGTTGACTTTATAGTTTGAAACTGAGGAAGTTACTCACTTAGTGAAGCCGATGAAATCTTCATGTTTGGTATTTATGTAGGCGAGCTGGATGTCAATGAGCAACAAAACCTGAACAGAGAAGACATACTTTAACTAGAGAAACACACCAAACTTGATAATCCAGCAGAGTTATATGTAACTGATTTGTGAACGTGATGTCCAGCTGGGTGTGAATGACCTGATCCCTGCATTTACTCTCTTGCTCTCGTATCTCAGTGGTTACAATTCTCTCTGTCTCATTTTGTAGTTTGGGAAAAGACCTCAGCTATTGAGAGAAAACAGACCAGAAGTTAAATATAAGACAGACGGACATCCGAAACATACAGCGCATGGCACGAGAATATGACACACACATATTTATACCTCGTTGATACACTGGCTCACAGTGTTGATGAGTTCCTGGCTGACCATCTCAACAAACTGAATACACGGCCCCTTTAGCCTCGACATCTGTTTCTTCACTATGGCTTCAAAGGCCATGTCAGGCGTGAACAGACCTGTCCTGTAAAAAGACACAGATGAAGAGAAGTAAGAAAAAACATGTAGATTGACTGCAGCCAACAAGAAAATACCGTAACAGAATATTGTACATGATGTAACAGCTTTTGAGACTTTGCATTTGAGCTCGATACCACACCTGACACCATGGATGTTTCTGATGGCGTAGTTGATCTCCCGTCGCAGCTTGCTCTCATCTGACTCAATCTGAAGACAAACAAATTACACTTATTAAGCACTTGGCTGAGAAGTATTCACATAGCTACTGAAAAGAAAAACAAGAATCACACTCAGAATCACACACACACCTTGACCAGTTCATAGGGGAAGCGCTCATGAAAGATTCGGTTGATCCTAGCTCCTCCTGACAGATTCACGGTGTCTACTTTATCGCCTGAGCCCTCGATCAGCTTCTCAAAGTCGACAGCCAGGCGCTGAACTGACCTGGAACACACCAGAGGAAACACCGAAATATAGACAATTTAAAAGACAATAAATGGGTATACACATGAACACATCCACAAAGATTGACTGACTGTAGCATTATCTTGGTCCTGCGTGCAGGGTCATCAGGACTATACTGTCTGTACTCTTCAGCCTCTTTGTTCAAGGCTAGAAGCTGGCTCTGCAGGAGACTCCGGAAGGCTGGCAGAGTGTCCCGGATGTGGTTCGTCAGTTGCTGCAAACAAACATTATCAGTAATAATTAGGGCTGGGTTTTGTTTAAAAAATTACAATACCAGTACCAATATCAGCACCTTAAAGTGATACCAGTACCTACAGAGTTCTTCTTTCAATAACCATAATGTGAACGGTGTAGCCATACTTTCAAACGTTTTGGTGGCATCTCGGCATGCTGAACTGCCAACTGTCAAATATACCATGCTCGACTTACTACACCACAGACTGTATGGGTTGTAGAGGCTGCAGGGATGTGAGTAGCCTGGTTCCAGACCATAGACCCCGCCCACTCAACTGAGTAGGCTTGCATCTCTGGTCTGGCATACTGCCATGAATTTGCGATTTATCTCGTCCAAACGATGGACGGACCAATGAACGCCGGGGGTGGGGGCGGGTCTAGCGATTAGCCAATCAGCACCACGCTGATGTCAAGCTGTACACCGGTGGGTAACTGGTGAGGATAGCAACAATGGCGACCGCTACAGATCCTACAGACCACATTAACGATGCTATCGAGGTATTTCCTCACTACTCACGTTAATGGAGGACCAAATTAAGGAAGCTGCTAAACTGGATTTAACGGCGATGCAGCTGGGCGCGCACGATGACGGAGACATTTTAAACGGGCAATGCTCGCTTGTTTTCAGCACCCCCGAGGCATGGATACTAATGACGTCAGATTCTGGGTGAGTCGTTGATCTCTACTGATTGGTTAGGGAAAAATCAAATTCCCTCCCCCTTGTAAATCGCCTTCAATGGAGGCGATGTCAGACTGAAGGTTCTGAGAGATTCAGTCTGGCACTCAGGCTAGGATGTGAGCTCTATGCCAGGGACAGTTGTGAGAGTTTGCCTGGCTGCACACACACAGTGACAGCGCTAACTGTTAGCATCACACAGCTAACATTACCAAATGGTTATTAACAGGTTAAACAACAGAGTCAAGCTGTTTCGGTGTCGGTGAGAGTTTGCTGGGGCTCAATGTTGGATGTTAGCTGCTGCTGTGTTAGCTTGTGCTAACCGGGCAGACATTGAACAGACATGTGACAGAGGGGAGAATGACTCTAGAGACGGCAGCAACAAAAAGTTTGCTGATTTGATGGGGAATCAGGAGTGCGTGTGCGTGTGTGTGTGTGGCAGGGGCGATTGCTCTGAGACAACAAGGGAGGCTGAACTTCCCCTAAAATTTCATAGAAGAAACGGTCAAATATGCACTATTGAATTTACATTACCATAAGAATTTACATTGCATTAAACGTGCGCTAGGATGCGTTTCACATCATGACTCTCATGTTCAAACGTCAGCTGTTTATCACCAGTTTTCAAACGCGACCTCCCTGTCATACATTCTCATGTCAGCACGGTGGACACGGAGCCTCCAAGCATTCCTACGAGACAGCGCTGAGCAGTTTTTTCATGCAGCAAAGCGAGACGGTCATTGGATAAATGCGACAAAATCACTTGCAGGGAGGCTCAGCTTCCCTGGGACCTAATGGAGCGGTAGGCGGGAGAGGTCGCTTGGTGTCTGCATGATGATTGGAGGAATTGTTTAAAAGGCTGAATCCCTTTGTGATTGACAGCGCTTCACATTTCGAGCTCAGTCCCATGCAAATATTTGCGAGCGGAGTCTTCTGACGGAGTGCTGTCCAGAGTGCCTTATTTCCATAAACGATGTAGCTAATTTTCACCGTTTGTACAGTACAGTTCAGGACTTTAAACCCATCTGAAAATCTTTGAGGTGTGTGTTGCTGTGGTTCTACGGCATGAGTGTGGTTGAAAAACGGCTTCAATTAAATGTTCCTTTTATAAGTTACTGCCTCGCTACGATATAAATACGATACAAATTTTATGATGCAAACTTAAAGTGAGCTTCCCCTGTTTGAAAGACCAGCAGCCGCCACAGGTGTGTGTGTGAGAGTGTGTGTGTGTGTAACCAAACCTGGTTAAGTGTTCTTTGTAAATATGGGGTGCCCATGTTTTCAGCCATGTGTTTGTAGGCTGGATGGGACAGGAAGAAGTTCTTCTCTGCAAGCAGCGCTGCCTTAATATCCTTCTTCCCATCAATGTCCTTCTGACTGCGGTTCACCACCCCTATGTAACCTATGGAGGAGGAAATGAGAAGGGAAATGAAGAGCATGTGATCAGTGTAAGGAAGACAATGTGCAGTACTAAGAGGGAACAATCCAGACTCTGATGTTAGGCAGATTCAACTTGCATTTTCTGACATGTCCTTGGGAACTCCTCCCAGACCGCCATTTGTTCCATTAAGACTTTAGCGTACGAGCAGGAAATGAACATGTTTGTTCAACAGCAGAGCATGTGGTATAAAGCGGGCCAAATCCCCTATTTAGTACAGTAATAGATGTAATTGTACCAGGCTCCATATCTAATGTTTCAACTCTATGCTGCTACTAGGACAGCTATTTCAATGGGCTTCCATGGCTAATGCATTAGCACTGTAGGAGAAGCATGAAGGAGCCAGCACCTGGTGGTGCTTTACTCAGTCTGTACACGATCACAGTCACTCCCTGCTTTGCCTTTTTTCCTTCCTCTCTCGCTCTTACACACAAAAACACACACACATACACTTTTACTAGCCACTATTACCATCTCTGTCTATCCCTTTTATACATACATACAAGGAGAGATACTGCACGTGAATAAACAGAACAATAGTGAACGAAGGAGACAGAAAAAAAGAGTTAGACGGAGAAAACAAAGGGAATGAGAGCTGCACTGATATCAGTCATGTCAGTCCTCTCCAAAGGGCCTCAACTCAGTGTAGTTAGTGACTGCATTATAGCTAGGTGACTCAACACACACACACACACACACACACACACACACACAACATGCTCAAAAACACAAGCAGCACACCTCTGCGTAGGGGAAGCAACCTGTTCTCTAATATCTGCCGGGCATCTGTTCCTTCATCCATCAGATCCAGCTTAGTGATCACACCAATTGTGCGCTGGCCTGAAAGGAAGATGAAAAACAGAGGAAATTCTATTGGCTGAAAGGATTTCAAAACCTGTGGAAGTACGAATGATACACAACAACCATTTCAACCTTTTGGACATAAATATTTTCAGTGTAATTATAATTAACTCCCATAAAGACATGAGTGTGTAGAGCCTTATTCTCAGGTCATAATGACACGTTACAAGTCCGCCCACACACACAGGTGACTTACCCTGTGGGTCAACATCTTTGGCCAGTTTTAGTGCATCAGAGTTGGCGAGGTCAGTGTTGGCTGGTGTGACAGCGAGGATGAGACAGTTTTCCTTACAGATGAACTGCATGATCATGTCTCGTATCTGGTACTCTATGTCTGCCGGCTGGTCGCCTACAGGCACCTTGGTGATGCCAGGCAGGTCCACAAGAGTCAGGTTCAGCACTGCAAACACACGCACAGGTCAT
Source organism: Epinephelus fuscoguttatus (assembly GCF_011397635.1). Classification (NCBI taxonomy): domain Eukaryota; kingdom Metazoa; phylum Chordata; class Actinopteri; order Perciformes; family Serranidae; genus Epinephelus; species Epinephelus fuscoguttatus. The sequence continues at coordinate 42,408,748 of NC_064761.1, forward strand.
TCATATCATATGTCGGAGAAATAAACTTGAATGGATTCGTCGTGTTGCAAGAAATACACATTGTGTTACCGTGTGGTGAATAAATCCGTAGGCTGATGGGGACAGGAGAGATTCCTTTATTGGATCCTGTGACTCTGCGTGTCTCGGCCTCGATCTCTTTGCAGATGTCGTTAAAGTCTGTGAACTTCTTTCCTTTACAGTGGAAAAATTCACCGTACTCTGGAAAGACACAATGAGCAGGGGGAAAGATGTCAGTTAAACAATGATAGATTCATACTGTGATTGTAAGAGCTGCTTAACCACATATTCACATGTGGTAAAAATGTCTGTGGTGGTGTGACATATGATATAGGTTCTGATATTACTTGACCCATTCTTGAAAATTGGGACAAATCATGTCCTACACACACAAAAAAAACAACAACTTTAGAATTATAGTTTATCAACACATTGATTTGGTTTCTGGAGTGAAAGATTATTTTTAAAGGATTCATATATATAAATAAATATGATTTATAAATGTTTTTTGATCTGCTTCCATTTTTTAACCTCTAAACTTGCCCTGTGCTGAAAAACAGCCTCAGACTCAGACAAGAATTCACAACTTCAAACAATTAAAAATGTGTTAAAAGCCTTCAAAATCTAAAACTACTGAGAACATCAGTGTAACAATGTACAATGTACTGTAATCATCTTTATTTTAAATGAGGTTTTTTTGGGTGAAATTTTTGGCTTTAAAGATGTGTCAAAGATTTCTGTCAGCTTTATCAGATTTATAGAAAAACAAAATTTAGTCTCAAGTCTCACTTCCTGGTTTCCAAAAAGCCAGGAATGCTGCTCACCCATTGGTGAACTTTCTGTTTTTTGATAGATTAATTAAGTAATATCGCTATCATGTGTGTCTCAACCACAAAAGGTCATCTCTGTAGCTCTTCTAGATCAAAACTATTATTGTGATTAGCATTAAGAGAAGTCTTTACAACTTTGAAAACTCAAATGGCATCTCACTACAACTGCTGTGAAATTAAAAAGATACATAACTTTCTGTTAACTCTGTTAAACATCCACTCTGTCAGATTTTGTCTCTCATATTCACTGCACGATTCAAGAAAAAAATAAATCAGTGGGAGGCTGGCCCATCACAAGGTTTATTAGTCAAGACTTTATTAGTGCACATGTCAAAAAAGATTGGTACGACATGGTGCTTGGAAAATGATTTGAAGTCTGCAAAGGCGTGACTCGCAAAAAGTTTTTGACCATGTTATGCAGTGTTATAGTGTGTAACGATGTGTCATATGTGAGAATATATGGGAATAGGACATCAAGTCATGGTGGACCTGTGAGATGTAAAGCCTTGGACTTTGTGCATGTTAAAACAGCAACTATACTGATCATAATTTTTGATTTGTTTTGGAATATAAAAACCCGCCCAGTTCATCCAAGGTTTGTGTGAGTCAGGCTAACAGGGCACAGTATCATACAGCAAGATATAGAAAAGCCATTTAATTGTACTTCTCCTGCAAGTTTCTAAAAGCCAATTCAGGTTGATTTTCAGATAATAAAAATGTTATATGTCCTGCTACCTTGCATCTCTACAGCAGAATCAAGAGGGACAAAAGATACACAATCTAGGGCCTCCTAACAGTTCTGAGCCAGCACCAGATTTGGCTCAGCCATTGTAAAATATCATACTGCCACCTGGTGGCAGTTTAAGAAAGACACTGCACAGGCTGCAGGAGTGACTAGTATGTGTTCCTTTACCTGTGTTAGCGCTAAGCAGCTGGAGGATTAAAGGTCTGCGAGTGACAATTCCTGACCCCCGCGGAAGGAAGTCTCTGTTGGAGAGGAAAAGCTGAATTAAAGAAGTATATACACACAAACACACGTTGCTGTTGCAATGCCTCGTAAAGCCCTGTGAGCACAAAACAGTCAGCTGTGCAGTAGTTGTAATTTTAGTTGCCATACTACCCAAAATATCAGCAACTTGTTCAGGCAGGTTGAGAACATGTTCACCATATGATCAACACCACCAGAGAGGCTATATAAGGACTACAAGTTAAATGTAGTTTTAACAACAAGGAAACAGAAATGCACAGGAAATTATCCTCCTCTTTCCTATTAAAATCAGATTCAGGAAGTCTGTTTTACTGCATCCTGTCCCACATGAAACAGCTGGCACAGTCCTCCACAAAAGGGGTGTCATAACATAATCGTATCTCAGACAAAGAACTGAGGCGTGTGTTCAAATATCATTATACACTCAGGAAAGCAAACATTAATAGCCTTCTATAGTTTCTGGCAATGCAACACATTGTACTGCTGCAGACAATACATGCGTCTCCTTTAGTTACCAGAGCTCCACTGTCTTGAAACTCGGAAATTACGCTCACACTCACCGGCATTCTTTTCTGACAGGATGGAAATATTTAGTTTCCTCCTCACTTGCATTTAAACTTCACCCAAACAATATTATTATTCATGAGCAGGCTGGATTATTCTAGGCCCTTGAAGTCTGCGCTGACTGCACTGCAATGCCTTGTAGGTTAATTAAAGGAATGCAGTTATTTTTTCAAGAGTCATATTAACCTCGTCCCCTTCATCGACACCTACACAGCACGTGAGTGAGATAACGTGCCGCACTGGCTACTGTCACACAGACACTGTCACCTCTGGCATCCACCACTTCAGACTCATAACTCAAGCCGCTCAACTGGGTGGAGACCTTGATGTATGAACACAGTGATTTCAGCAGTGCGTTGTAATTGGTTACAGTAGTTGCCTCAAGTTCTGGTTTTAATTCAGTGGAACACAGATCCCTCGTGTATTGAGCATGTCCCTGCCCCTGGATCACAGCTGGGACTGTACTCTTAGCATGACAATAATATCAGGATATTATAAATTCAGATTAATGTTAATAATTCATATATTTTTAAGTATTTTATTTGAATTACCCAGAAATTACATATATAATGACATAATGGATTTTTTGGTAACACTTTCTGCAGCATTGCCTTTAAATCATTCAGTCATTTAGGGAAACTTAATAAGTTTAAACCACAGACTTTATATTTAAACATATACAGTTAATACATATAATCTATGTCATTTATGAGTGTTGTTAAAAAGGGGGTTTATCAGTGATAACAAATAGTTGCACTAATGTTTAGTAAACCATTTACTTGATTGTGAGGCTGTGAAAAAATACTACTGGCAGGTGTGTATTTGTATTTGGTAAAAATGCAGTTATAAATGTGAACTGACTGGTTTCTTGTTTTTTAACAGCCATTAGATCTCAAGTTATATGTTGACAGATGTTGGTCCAGGACAGGTAAGAGTCAAAGGGATTATTCACGACCTGGAAAACCAAAATCTGTTCTTATTTTGGTCCTCTGGATATTAAATATCTCTGGATATTAAATCTGGAGTAATTTTACATCCTTCCTTTTTTAGGTTTCAGTTTTTACAGACCTTTATTTATTGATTTTTTTAGTATATTATTATCTAGTGTTGCAAAACTTGTTGTTTCACTTTTGCTTTGTGAAGCACTTTGGCCTTGCACGTCTATATGAAAGGTGCCATATAAATACAGTTGAGCTGAGTTATTAATGGCTTTTAAATGATCTTTAAAGCACTGGTGAATGATCACAAGGAGACTCCAACTCTTAACTCTTTCAAAGTTTGGAGTTTTCCTGTGATTTGTATCATTCACCAAAGGATGATTTTGAGTTCATGAGGAGCTCCTACTCAAACATGCATTGGGAAAATATGTATTAACATTAATAAACTAACAATGTGTAAACCCCTGATAAAAGAGTGTTTCGTTAGAAAACGGCACACTTGTTGCATCCTACATCTTATCCACCTGGAGTGAGTGCAGTTAAAAGGTGTTGTGTAAGGTGATAGTGTCTCTTGCTGCACAGGTTCACCCAGAGTTCACGTGAGAGTCTTACCTGCCCACAAAGTTTTCCAGCACGGAACTCTTGCCTGCGCTCTGCCCGCCCACCACAGCGATCTGGGGCAGGTGGAGGCTGCAGTTCTGCCCCACGTTGCTCAGCGCATCTTGCAGCCGGTTGACCAGCGGGATCAGCTCCTCCATCCCGCGGTTGCCCATCGCAACGGAGCAGCCGGGCTCCCCGCCCAGCTCCTGTAGATCCTGTTCCACCCCGGTCCTACTCCACACCAGTCGTCGGGGTAGCTAACATAGTTCACGGCTACTTACAAATGTTCTGCGTCCATTACCAACATGTACAAACCTTACAAAGCGGCTGAAACTCTTCTTGGAGGACGGAGGCAACTTTCAAAGCTCAGTAACTTCAGCGGCTGATAGCTCGTTATCGTCAGTGCGTCTGGGAGCGACGGCAGTGCCCAAGATTGTACTCACACACCTCAAGTCTCCGAAAACAGCTCCCTGTGGACATTACTGTTGCTTTAAAGCGACGAAAGTTCACAGCGGGTTGTTTCCCTTAAACGCTGGGCACATTTAAGACGCTGGTCGCTGGTGGCGGCGCTGACTTTGGTCCATGGTCAGGAGGAAAACATTCTACTGACAGCTAACGGAATCAAGTTTAACGCGCATGCGCGGTAATCAGTGAGTTTAACTCGGCAACCCCCTTATGCAGAAGAGCAGGAGAGGGACACACTAGAGAGCCAATAATGAAAGTACCCTGACTTATCAGACAGCAGGCAGACATTCACTCACTGTAGCCGACAGATATTTAAAATGCTACGCATCCAGAGAGTGGGCAGGGCTCTGCTGCGGCCCTATAAACACTGCAACTGGAACCAGAGTGTAAGATTCATCTACTGTAAATAACACTGCTGCATTCTTTGGCAGTGAGGGAGTGAGCGCCATGTGGTACACTGGAAACCAGGAGCATGTGAAAGAGAAACTGAGGGCTGCATGTAATGGGGAAATTATGCAATAATAATAATATATTAAGTTCAAACATGTACCTTGGTATTAACTTCTTTGTTGAAACCCCACATTAAGATGTAAAGATAAAATGTCCTTTACTTGTGATTGTTTCTTATACACCATTTTTCCTTTTATTATATTGCACCGAATGGCACAGTGAAAGCACTTACTCTTATAATTCAGTTCATAATGCCTCAAACAGTGTTGGCACATGATTAAAGGAACAGTCAGTGGTGTAGTGGAGGGTGTGGCCATTTACAGTATACCTATCAGCCAAAGATAATATAGGCTACACATATATATAGGAGGGTATACACACTTCCTCCCCAGTAACCTATTTACCTTGCAGTACACCCAGCTCATCACCTACCACCACACCACTGGGAACAGTGTGTAAGATCTAGGGGGATTTTGTAACATCTAGTGAGAGGACTGCAGACTGCAACCAGCTGAAACCTCTCCAGTCAGATATCCCCTAGTGTCCCTTCATTCATTCATTCATTTTCTGTAACCACTTATCCTGTTAGTGGTCGCAGGGGTGCTGGAGCCTATCCCAGCAGACTGGGTGAGATGCGGGGTTCACCTTGGACAGGACGCCAGACTATGGCAAGGCTGACACACAGACACAAACAGCCATTCACACTCACATTCACACCTACAGACAATTTAGAGTCACCACTTAACCTAACCTGCATGTATCTGCAGGTCCCACATGTCTGTGGGAGGAAACCAGAGTACCCGCAGGAAACCCACGCTGACATGAAGAAGAACTTGCAAACTCTGCCAGGAACCCTCTTGCTGTGAGGCGACAACGCTAATGCAGCCTAGTGTTCATTGTTCAAGGGGTTTTTTTTTTACCCAGAGCTGAATTATCTGCAGATTTCCCCTCCTCTCCAAACCACCAGGTGATGATAAAACCTGAATGAAGCAGTTTCACTTTACAAATCAATGTATCTCCTACGCTGCTCAGCGCGCCATGCGTGCTCACCTGTTTTCTGAGACGTTCAGGAGGTTTTTACGGGGAGCCAAATTACCCACAGAGGTCTCCCCTGAATAACAAACGAACCCAGTGGTAAAAACACTGAATAAAACATTGTTACATTACAAATCAGTGTTTCTTCGGCACTGTTTGTCATGTTGGACACTTAATATCCAGACGTTCAGGAGATTTTTACCAAGAGCCGAATAATCCAAGAAGGTCTCTTCCTCTCTAAAAGAAGCAGACATGGTGATTTAAACCCTTAAAAAACAGAATAAAGCAGTTTCATGTTTAAAAATCAGTGTTTTCCTGATGCTGTTTGTCATGGAGGGGCTTCTTACTACAGTGGTCGATTCAAAAACATGCACAGCCCTATCTAGAGTCAGTGTTTGGTTTGTTGCTCTGGGGTACTGCAGAAATAAGGCAGTGCAGCGTGGTGATCTCCATGAACAAAGACCTGCTCTCTATGTAGATATAAATGGCACACAATGGTTCTTACTCACAGGTGATTACACACTAAAGAAAAAATACTTATATAATATTCAGTTTCTGTCGATATCGCCCCCTAAATCTTACACACTGCATCTTTTAATCCCATCCCCCTCTGGTAAGAAACAAACTTTACTCTACTTTAAGGTCTTTTAACAGCCCTGCGATGTCTATGTGTGGGCTGCTGTTGGTTTCAGTCCTGTTAGAGCACAGCGCGCTCTGCAGACTCTTGCCTGCTTGGTTCAGGGACTGAAGGATGTGAGCAGCATCCAATGTCTTGTTTTCTCCACGAGAGCACAGAAGAACCTCATTGACCTCCCCTTCAATCTTTCTGGAGAGGATGGAGGGAAACACGGCGCTGACACGCTCCAACACGCTTTTCCTCAAGACTGGGTCACGACACACGAGGTTCAGCATGAATACACCTGGTCCAATGACAAGGAGAGACAGACAGAGGAGAGAAGGTTACATGTTATATTACATATATTTAACATTATTAATGTGTCTGTTAATAGACAGCTTAATTTAGCAGAGGGCTCTTCATTAGACCTTTTTAAAGGTCCAGTGTGTAAAATTTAGGGGGATTTAGTGGCACCAAGTGGTGAGGATTGCAGATTGCAACCAGCTGAAACTTCTCACTGTTATAATTGTGTGTTCATTGTTCAGGAGTTTTTTGACGGGCGCAAAATTATCCCCTAAATCCTACATACTGTCTGTGCCAATACATTTATTGGTACTATTTCATAGAAAAGGATTGAGAAATAAAGTGTTAAAAATACTGTACCTCTGGGGGTTAGCAGGCTGAAAACTTTCTGCAGGATTGAGGTTTCTACAAAGGCAGCAGGAGGACAGCTCATACCCACAGTGCTATCTTTGCTGTCTACATCGAACATGATGACATCAAACAAACGACCACCTACAGTGGAAAAAAAAACACCCACAGTCACTTCTTGGTTAATGTACTCGCTGGTTTAGTTTCACATTTTAACTGGCATCTCTTCAACTCCTCCACTAACCTTCTTTCTCCAAGGCACAGATGCGCTCAAGGCCATCCCCCAGAGTGACAGTCAAATGGTCGTCTGGTCTGAATCCGAACCATTCCTTCGCCACTTCCATCACAGCAGGGTCTAGTTCTACAACCTCGACTGTAACATTGGGCACAAAGTCCCGTAGGAACTGAGGCAGGCCTCCTCCACCAAGCCCCACCAGGAGGACTGACACTGGGACATCTACGAAGCAAGATAGAGGGGAGGAGTGTGATGTTTTATGCAACAGTTAGAACACTGTGGCTGTGCAGTCAGTCCTTCCTCCCGCCACTCTCCTCTACAACCTTTACAAGACTGTACAAAACAGATGTGAGCTGACCTTTGTTCTGAGGCGTGCCCACCCCGAGCATGGTAAGGCCAGCCACCATAACTTCATGGTGAGCGCAGCAGAGGAAGCCACTGTCCACGGAAAGAGAGCTGGTGGATGTTTTTGGAGCGGCTGTTGGCTTGACCTTCTTTTTATTTTTCTTCTTGTGACTTGATGCTGCAGGGACATACAGACAGGTGACGATAAAACAGACTTTAACTGTCTTAGTAAGGTGTTGGGCCACTTAGTGCCACCATAACAGCCTCAATACACCGTAGACGTGATTCTACAAATCTCTGGAACCAGTTGCACAAAAGTTTTCTCCTTAAGTGTGAAACTTAAGGCTTAATTTCTCCTTAGCTGAAGGACTTACACAGTTGCACAGAATTCCTTAAAGGCGCTGAAAGAGATTTCACAGTGGTTAAAGTTTCCATGGAGATTGTTTGTTTGCTTGGTCTCATGCTTGTGATAATGATATCCTTTCACAACGCTGGATTTTACTTAGATAGTGGAAAATATGGCTGACAGAAAGAGGACAAGAAAACCAAACTGGTCAGAGGAGGAAAAGATTATACTTCTGGGGGAATACAGTAATAGAATGCACACACTGCAGGGATTCCTTAAATATAAGACCAAGACAAGGAGAAAACCATCAATACTTAGGTGAACATTTTACAGAAACCTTTAGGAAAAGATTTAAGGGTGTTTGTGAAACCGATTTTATTTTGAGGAAACCTTATGAGAAAAATCTTAACTTAAGGTGTTTGTGCAACTGGTCCTGGGAGTCTTTCAATTCTTTCCTCAAGATATTCCCTGATTTGGTGCTGCTGATTTGCACGAGCCATCCCTTTAAGGCAGTGGTTCCCAACCTTTTCCCTTAAAGGATAACTTTGGTATTTTTCAACCTGGGCCCTATTTCCCCATGTGTATGTGTGCGTATGATTCATAGGTACAACTCGTTCTAAAATTGGTTCAGTATTGAGGGAGGCAGATGCAGCCGGGAGCCGCGAAACGAGCTAAAACGGTAACGGGGGCTAATGCGTCCTGTATAAGTTTGCGCATTAAAAGTGCTTTTTTTCACCACTGACCGGTTCAGATCGCCAGTGCTATCTCTGTAAATAGCATACTAAGCGTTTCCCTTACCTCTGGGCTGTGACGTCATCTCTGTAGTGTGTTTTCTTTTTTTAAGCAATCATAAATACTTAATAAACTAATTGTTTGACAAAGTCTGTGTTGTCTTTTTTCTTCTTTGGCTTTTTTAACTGCTTTCTTTTCTCTAAGGCTGTTTGGCAGAGAGTGAAGGCTCTGTCAATATGGCTTGTGTTCAGGTTTGCACCGTGTCCTTATCCTAAGAGATTTTTTTAAAAAAGTTTATACCTTTAATGATAATAATAATCTGAACTTTAATAATAACAAGTTTAGATATTTCATTTTTTCTCAAATAAATGTATGTAATGCTGACATATAGGCCTACTGTATTGTTTTTAAAAAGGCCTCACGACCCCTCACTGAGCTTTGGCGACCCCTAGTGGGGGTCAGGACCCCCAGGTTGAGAACCAGGGTTTTAAGGGGACAAGGGGGCTCAAACCATGCCAGCAAAATGCCCCCCACCCTCCAACAGAGCCATCGGATCCCCTGATCGTAGGGGTCAAGCATTCAGGCCTGTACAAATCTCTTGGTGTATGCCACACACGCACTCACCCACTTGTCAAGAATATGGTGAGGCATTACTCATCACATAGACATTTTATTTCAGTTTTAATATTGGACAGTAGTGTTCTATATATAATGTTAATATAAACACCTATTATTTCACACACGTGTGTATACAGAATAGTCCTCTCTATTTTTTATATTATTTGTCCAGCTTTGTTGTCCTTTCCCTGTTTCTGTTTATGTGTAAGCACATTGAGAGCAATGCAAAAACTGGACTCAAATTCCATGTATGTGTGTAGATACTGTGCTCGGCCAATACAGGCGATTTTTCTCCACCTCTCTGAAGACCAGTACCTTTTGTTTTTGCACCACTGAACTCTCAAATGTGCCTTCATCTCTGTAATGAGAGGTTTATGCACTGCAACCCTGCTATAATATCCCTCTATGTACAGTAACTGTCAACAGGATGTTCTTGCTGATGCAGTCTGATCACGTCCTGCATTGATGATCTCAGTCATCTGAGGAGGAGTTGATCTGTTTTTTCCTCATATATCAAATGTGCACTGCGTACCACAATTTCCAACTTCATTAATTGATGTCTTCACCACACAGCTACATGCAGATGCCACTTTAGTTATTGTCCTATTGAAACACTGGCCAGTTGAGCAGTGTTTGTGACTGCCCTCTTTACCCCAATAAGGAACCCTCTTTCAAAATCACTTAGATCTTTTCCTCCTGATACAAACTCAGAATCAACTGGGCCTGCTCAGTATTTTCATACATGCCACAGAGCATGATTGGATGTTAACTGCTTTACTGTAACGTGCAGTGCACTGGTGTGGAAGCATCTGCATTCATTGTGCTTCAGCACACATTTATTCAGGTTTTTCTTTTAATTTACCATCCATCTCTAAATATTAATTCACATCTACAATATAACAACTGATTAAAAATATTAATACTATATGCTGTTTATAAAACAGTTGCAATGTTTGATGTTTTTACGGTGTGATTTATCATTTCTTTTATTGTTTTTGTTGTTACTTTCTGTTGATATTTGTTCTTTCTCTGTTGGCTTCTTGTCTGTTCATTTTATTGAACACGTTTATGCATTGTTGGTGTTACTTAAATGGGTAATATATTGTTTATCACAAAAAAGAGAGCATAACAAATTACAGAGAACAGGGAATAAGAACTGACCAGTATTTGAAGAGACAAGACGGCTCTCTGATTGGACAAGTAAAGCAGCGTTAGCCAGGAAAACAAGTCTCCGATACAGTTCTCCGTCTTCTCCTCTGACATTCTCCACGCAGTACTCCCCGCTCAGCTCACTCACACCTCTGCTGACCTCCTCTCGCCAACCCAGGTCACCTCCAACTGACAGAAATGGCACCTGAGTGGGGACAGAGAGCTCAGTTATTACGCTGATGCACATTTCAGCAACATGAAATGTTTCATTGTACGAAGAGAGCATTTTACCTGCTGGTTGGTGGGCATACCCGGGGGAGCCAGGTCCATCACCATTGGTGAGAGTTCTGACTGGACAGCCTGCATGTCTGTGTACTCCTGATTCCTGTGCATTGCCACAATAACCAGGCGCCGGAAGTTGGCACTGGCTGCCAGCTGCCTTCGCCCCTCACTGGAGCAGTAGAGCCAAGCTGTCTCACTGCCTTGAGGCACTGACATGATAAGCAGAGGAGAACAAAATCAGCAAAGGAGAACAAAATACCACCAGTGTGTCTTACATAGAGAGGCAGAAACATGAGAGCTCACCAATGAAAATAGCAAACTGGTTTGATCTTGGCACCTTGGCACCTGGAGGACAATCTTGAACTGTAAGAGTGTATCTGGGAAGGCCAGTTTTGGCGTGGCAGAGAGTGAGTGACGGGTTCGAGCTGGCATCTGTGCTTGTACGGAGCCTCTTTTTCAACACAGAGTAAGCCTGATGCTCCCTCACAGCTGACAACAACTCTGCTACCTGTGTGAGACGAGTAGGGGCTCCATCTTCCCCAACACACATCTCCAGAATAGGCATGGGCATGGGCTGACGAAACTTGGTGCAGACCAGGACAAAGACAGGCAGAGCAAAGGAATCCTCTTCTTTCCCACTTTCCTCCTGCAGGCAGTGGAGCCTCACAGCCCATCCCAGCTGAACAAAGTGCTCCACGGCTAACTGGATCACACTTTCCTGAGCCAGCGTCACACAGACATACCGGCCACCAACACTTAGCACCCGGCCCACCTGCACACACAAGAAAACTGCTGTGACAAGAATGCAAAGACGCCTGCTGATGAGTCTATTAAGTGAGGAAAGGCCATGTGGTCTGTGCACACCATGACTCAATGGTTTCTCACCTCAGTGAGCATGTTCCTGGCCAGTGCTCCTTCTTCTTCTGATGCCATAGCATCCAGTGTGCCCTTGTCCAGAGCAGCCTGGTAGCTGGCATCCTCATATGGAGTTTGTGTAGCATCCACCTGCTGGAAGGTGAGGCCCGGCCGGCGCTCAGCGTTCCGCTGGTTCATGTGGGTCACCACTGTCTCACTGATGTCGATGTTAGTAAGATGTTTGTAGCCGACATCATACATCTGTTCACTCAGCTCAGAGTTACCACAACCGACCACCAACACCTGAAGGACAGAAACACAAAACAATCAGTCACTCTCATCTGCAGTGATGGAAAGTAACAAAACACATTTACTTTAGTTTTGAGACACTTGTGCTTCATTTAAGTATTTACATTTTATGCTACAACTGCGATTCTAAAAAAGTTGAGTCACTGTGTTAAACTTAAATAAAAACAGAATGCAATGATTTGCAAATCCTTTTTGACCTACATTCAATTGAATACACTACAAAAACAAGATATTTAATTTTTCAAACTGACAAACTGTATTGTTGTTTGTAATATACACTCATTCTGAATTTGACGCCTGCAACACAAAGCTGGAACAGGAGCATGTTTCAACAACACTTGCATGTGAGGACACTAACTGTTTAAGTATTAAAAGTATTAAAAGTGAAATTCTTTCCCAGTCTTGCTTGACATATGACCTCAGTTGCTCAACAGTCAGGGGTCTCTGCTGTTGCATTTTGTGCTTCATAATGCACCACACATTTTCAGTGGGAGACAGGTACCTGTATTCTTTTCCTACGAAGCCATGCTGTTGTAACACATGCAATGTTGCTTACAACAGCATGGTTGGCAGCATCTGTTGCTCCACATCCTGCATTTAACTTGCAGCATTCATGGTGCCTTCACAGATGTGAGAGTTACCCATGATGCCATGGGCACTAACACAAGCCAGTATGATCACGGATGCTGGCTTATGAACTTTGTGCTGGTAACAATTTGGATGGTCCTTTTCTCTTTCCTCCCAGCTTTTATGGAGCATGTTGCAGGTATCAAACTCAGAATGAGTATATATATATTTACAAAACACAATAACGTATATCAGTTTGAACACTATATACCTGAGACAGCTGGGGCAGTTTGCTCATGAGGAGTGGGCCAAAATACCTGTCGACAGGTGCAGAAGTCTCATTGAGAGTTACAGAAATCACCTGATGGCAGTGACTGCCTCAAAAGGTTGTGCAACAAAATATTAAGTCAAGGGTACCATCATTTTTGTCCAGGCCAGTTTCATTAGTTTGTTTTTTAAAATTATTCTGTTGAGCCTAAATTCTAAAGCAATGTCTGATTTTCATTAGTTAATTTTCAGTAAATCTTTATTTATTATTACTTTTGTCAATTTCAAGTTACAGTGGGTACGGAAAGTATTCAGACCCCTTTAAATTTTTCACTCTTTGTTTCATTGCAGCCATTTGCTAAAATCAAAAAAGTTCATTTTATTCCTCATGAATGTACACTCAGCACCCCATCTTGACAGAAAAAAACAGAAATGTAGAAATTTTTGCAAATTTATTAAAAAAGAAAAACTGAAATATCACATGGTCATAAGTATTCAGACCCTTTGCTGTGACACCCATATTTAACTCACATGCTGTCCATTTCTTCTGATCCTCCTTGAGATGGTTCTGCTCCTTCATTGGAGTCCAGCTGTGTTTAATTAAACTGATTGGACTTGATTAGGAAAGGCACACACCTGTCTATATAAGACCTTACAGCTCACAGTGCATGTCAGAGCAAATGAGAATCATGAGGTCGAAGGAACTGCCCAAGGAGCTCAGAGACAGAATTGTGGCAAGGCACAGATCTGGCCAAGGTTACAAAAGAATTTCTGCAGCACTCAAGGTTCCTAAGAGCACAGTGGTCTCCATAATCCTTAAATGGAAGAAGTTTGGGACGACCAGAACTCTTCCTAGACCTGGCCGTCCAGCCAAACTGAGCAATCATGGGAGAAGAGCCTTGGTGAGAGAGGTAAAGAAGAACCCAAAGATCACTGTGGCTGAACTCCAGAGATGCAGTAGGGAGATGGGAGAAAGTTCCACAAAGTCAACTATCACTGCAGCCCTCCACCAGTCGGGGCTTTATGGCAGAGTGGCCCGACGGAAGCCTCTCCTCAGTGCAAGACATATGAAAGCCCGCATAGAGTCTGCCAAAAAACACATGAAGGACTCCCAGACTATGAGAAATAAGATTCTCTGGTCTGATGAGACCAAGATTGAACTTTTTGGCGTTAATTCTAAGCGGTATGTGTGGAGAAAACCAGGCACTGCTCATCACCTGCCCAATACAGTCCCAACAGTGAAACATGGTGGTGGCAGCATCATGCTATGGGGGTGTTTTTCAGCTGCAGGGACAGGACGACTGGTTGCAATTGAAGGAAAGACGAATGCGGCCAAGTACAGAGATATCCTGGAAGAAAACCTCTTCCAGAGTGCTCAGGACCTCAGACTGGGCCGAAGGTTCACCTTCCAACAAGACAATGACCCTAAGCACACAGCTAAAATGACAAAGGAGTGGCTTCGGAACAACTCTGTGACCATTCTTGACTGGCCCAGCCAGAGCCCTGACCTAAACCCAATTGAGCATCTCTGGAGAGACCTGAAAATGGCTGTCCACCAACGTTCACCATCCAACCTGACAGAACTGGAGAGGATCTGCAAGGAAGAATGGCAGAGGATCCCCAAATCCAGGTGTGAAAAACTTGTTGCATCATTCCCAAGAAGACTCATGGCTGTACTAGCTCAAAAGGGTGCTTCTACTCAATACTGAGCAAAGGGTCTGAATACTTATGACCATGTGATATTTCAGTTTTTCTTTTTTAATAAATTTGCAAAAATTTCTACATTTCTGTTTTTTTCTGTCAAGATGGGGTGCTGAGTGTACATTCATGAGGAATAAAATGAACTTTTTTGATTTTAGCAAATGGCTGCAATGAAACAAAGAGTGAAAAATTTAAAGGGGTCTGAATACTTTCCGTACCCACTGTATTTCAGTGACTATTGTTTTTTTTTTCTTTCTCTAACAGAAGAGTACCAACAATTTTGTCCATGTGTGTATTTTGCCTTTGTACTGTATCCAACTAAATAAAGGTAAAAAAAAAAAAAAAAAATTGCAAATCATTGCATTCTGTTTTATTTATGATTTACACAGTGCCCAACTTTTGTGGGATCAGGGCAGTACATTATACATAGTTCTAGTCCACTAAATTTGATTGCAAAAAAATGGACTTTTCATTCCAGCTAAAGTTGCTGGTTACATTGCAGATTCAAATTTAATACGCAAAACACATGATACACATCTAAAATATGAAACATTTTTTAGATTTAACTATGCAACAGTTTAGTAAGTAGATAGAATTAACTTTTTGTCGGACTTCCCTTGCTCAATTCTCACTGAGTTATAGAGGACCATCTCTCTGGAACAACCTATCATCATCTCTTAAAGCATCATCTTCACTGACAATCTTCAAAAATCAAATGAAAAAGTATTTAATTAATCAACTTTAATCTGGAATTATAATTTTTTCCTTGTTTGGATTGTCCTTGTTTTTGGTCTGACTATTTCTTCTTTATTTCTACATTGTCAAACACGTAATCTTATATTGATTTTGTTCATTTTATTTGCTACCTGTCTTGTTTTGTCTTGATTTTTTTTCCTCTTTCCTCCTCTTTCTTCTCCTTCTGCTTTCCTTCACCCTTTTTTGTTGTTGTTTTGTTTTGTTTATTTCTTATCCTTATTGTATGATTTAATCGAGGGGAGGTTCTTTCATAAGCCTTTAATGGCTTCTAACCTCTCCGGCACATTTCCTTTTTAATCTTGTAAATTTTATACAGTCTGTTTTTAACATTATGTGCAAATAAAATTAAACTAAACTAAACGTCACCTCAAATATCTAGAGGGGTAAAATGCTACTTACACATTATAAATAAAGTAGTATTAGCTATCCAATAATATCAAAGATCATAATAAAACACTCACAGGAGGCATTTTGCATGATGAGTGCTTTGCTTTTGACACATAAAACTACAAATATGCTGATACACATTACTTTTACTTGGGTAAGAGAAGGATGCAGCACTTTGTCTTGTAGTGGAGTGTCTTTACTCTGTGGTATATGATATATATTTTGGCAGGAAATGAATACAAACAGTAACATTAGGCAAACTGTCAACACTTGTGCTTTATGTGGTGATACTTATATGAAGCTACTGAGTAGAACCGGGTACTTTGAGTGTCGTTATACTGATGCATGTTGTGTTCAGCATGTTTCCTCACCTTGTCTTGGACTTTGATGTATTTGTGCAGCACGCCGCAGAGTTTGTTGTAGTCTCCGTACCATTCAAACGCCTTCTCTCCGCGCTTCTTAAAAAACCTCTCCCAGTATTCGGCGGAGCTGAACTCCTCAGCAGTGCGAGGTAGAAGACTCATTCTCAGCTGCGGCGGTTAAAACAGTGCTAAACGTGTCAGTTTACCCTGAGTGTTGACAGTCACTTGTCCACATGGCATCTCACATTCACTTTAACGCCGGACAACATTGCTGGCAGCACCGCTCTCTGATTGGAGGATGTGCCCGAAGGCGGGGCTATACGCTGCTCGCTGATTCGCTGAGACACTCGCAGCCGCGTTCTATTGGCTGTTACGGAGTCGGAAGTAGTCAGTCCGATAGTGTTAGTCCTCCGGGTGTCATTCAACATGGCGCTACCTGCCGGGCGGTCTGTGGTCTTCGTGACTGGAAACGCCAAAAAACTCGAAGAGGTAAGAGTCAAATAATTCAAACCTGAGACAGACTGAATGTTTACGGATATGCTGTCGTGTCGTAACAGTTTCAAGCGGGACACTTGTACACTTGTCGCCTTTATGCTGCCCCAGACTGTGACAGCTAAATATAGTCAGTGAGCATGAGATGTAATTCAACACAGAAATCTCTTGTTTCATTTGACAGAAAATCAGTTCTGCTAGATTTATGCTTGACTCTGTTTTTGTCACGTCCATCAGGTCATTCAGATCCTGGGAGACAAGTTTCCCTACAAACTAGTGTCTAAAAAGATTGACTGTAAGTATTAAAGGGGAGACCAAAAGTGGAATAAACACATAAATGTAAGGTTAAAGGGACAGTTCACCTCACAGTTGAAAACACGTATTTTTCCTCGTGCTATTTATTAATCTGGATTGTATCGTTGTGAGTTGCAGAGTGTTGGAGATATCAGCCATAGAGATGTCTGCTTTCTCTCCGCTATAATGGAACTGGATGGCACTCGGCTTGTGGTGCTCATTGCACCCCAAAAATACATTTAAAAAACCCAACATCACTGTCTTTCTCCAGAAGTCATGACCCAGTTACTCAAGATAATCCACAGATTTGTTGTGAGCAGTTTCAGGAAGGAACTATTTTCTTTCTGCCAAACTACACCCTCCAGCTGTTAGGGTTGGATACTGAAACTCGGTACTTTTTGTACTTGGTACTGATTCACGTTGGTACTACCGAGTACCGATTCACTTAAAATGAATCGGTGCCAAATTTCGGTACCTGTGGTGGAGGCGGAGCGAGAGCGCATGACTTGCACCTAAGACTCAGCAACAATGGCGACAAAAAAATGTGCAGACAAAAGTTAACGTGCCGCACTGTTCCTAAATGTTCTCAATAAAATGTTGAAACTGCGAAGTTTAGCCTTTAAAAAGTACCGAAATAAGGTACCATTTGGTACCGGTACCGAATTCCAGATACCGGTACCATATCGGTTCAATTATGAACAGTACCCATCCCTACCAGCTGTATCACCACTGAGAGAGAAGCATGCATCTGCTTATGGAAGCGAGGCTTGTGACAGTGCAAGATGAAAACATTAAAGGTGTCCTCCTCAGCTGAGCTGTAACAACAGCAAACTCAGTGGCGCTAGGTGAACCAACAGTAAATGTACGCTTCCATCTGGGCAGTGATATGATTGGCGGGTGTATTTTGGTCGAAAGAAAATATTTCCTACATGAAACTGCTCACAACAAGGTCTGTGGATTAACCTGTTGAGTAACCGGGTCATGATTTCTGGAAAGAGACATCGCTGTTGAGCTTTCAAAGACAAAAAATATTTAATTTCATTTAATTTTGTCGCTTTTAGCAACACAAACAAGTGCCATCTAGTTCCACCAACTGGAGAAAAGGCCGACATCTCTAAGCATGATATCTCCAACACGTTGCAACTCGCAATCTTGATTGATAAATGGCACTACGGGTAAGAGGAAAAATTTATATTTTTTTAATTTTGTGTGGACTGTCCCTTTAATCATTGCTCATTTATCTGTTTCTTTGTCTAGTGCCTGAGTACCAAGGAGAGCCAGATGACATTTCCATACATAAGTGTAAGGAGGCTGCACGGCAGGTACATTTACAATACTGTCATGCAAGTAAATATTCTGTATGTGCACGTTGAGTGATTGAAACTGATGTTTGTGTTACGGCCTCAGATCGATGGACCAGTCATAGTGGAGGACACCTGTCTGTGTTTCAAAGCTTTGGGAGGCCTGCCTGGTCCTTACATGTTAGTATAACAACTTTCCACCATTTTTATCTTTAACAGTGGTAATGAACAGGGATAATTACATCTATACTTTTTATTTTTCTGTAGAAAATGGTTCCTGGATAAACTCAAGCCAGAAGGTAAGCGTCGTCATAGATGCGACACTGCTGGGATATTTAACACAGATATTTAGAGCAGGATAGAAAACACGACTACAGCATCTCTGATCTTGTTAAATGTTTTGTTGTAGGTTTGTACAAACTCCTCGCTGGGTTTGAAGATAAATCAGCGTGGGCTCTCTGCACTTTTGCGTTCTCTGCTGGCAAAGATGAACCAGTTCAGCTCTTCAGAGGGAAAACAGAGGTCAGAGTCTCTCTCAAATTGCCTTCACATTTGTATGTGTTTGTTTGATTTTGCATTCACTCTTTTCTCTTTGTGTTTTAAGGGACGCATTGTGGAACCGAGGGGACCTCGAGACTTTGGATGGGATCCCTGTTTCCAGCCAGAGGGATATGACAAAACGTAAGGACTGCTTGAAAGTTCCTGTTCACACCACAAGAGGGAGCCGTAGGTTAACACACCAATCTTTCCTGTTTGGAAATTAGTTGAGCAATGCAGAGTAAGACTGCAACTAACAAGTATTTTCATTGTCAGTTAATCTCTCCATAGTTTTCTCAATTCATTTATTAGTTGTTAGAAAATGAGGACAAATGACATTCAGTGTTTTCCAAAGCCCAAAATGAGGTCCACAAATGTCTTATTTTGTGCACAACCCAAAGATATTCAGTTTACTGTCATAGAGGAGGAAAGAAACCAGAAAATACTCACATAGAAGAAGCTGGAATCAGACAATTTCAACTTTTTCTTTCTTAAAAGATTACTCCAACTGCTTAATTGATTATCAAATTAGGTGGCGATTAATTTAAAAGTTAACGTTTAAATGGATGAATAGACTAATTGTTGCAGCCCTGTTGCAGGTTAATTCATACAACAAAATGCATCTTTGACGATTCTGTTCACTTTATGCTGTTTGTTAGAGATTATTTATCACTATTGTGCCAAAAATAAGAGCATATCCATGATCTTTGATCCATGATCCGTTCTTCTCCTCACTGACTTGGTCAATCCATGTGAAATTTGGCACAGTGGTAGAGGGTCATGGGAGGATGCCAATGAAGCAATATTACATCAATTGGCCAAAGGGGGGCGCTATAGCAACCCACTGAAATGTCAAACTTTGAATGGGCATATCTCATGCCCCGTATGTGGTAGAGACATGAAACTTTGCACAGAGATGCCTCTCCTCATGAGGAACACATTTGCCTCAAGAACCCATAACTTCCGCTTATATAGATTTTCCGCCATTTTGAACTTTTTGAAAAACACTTCAAATGGATCTCTTCCTAGGAAGTTTGAGCGATCTGCATGAAACTGGGTGAACATAATCTAGGGAGCAATATCTAAAGTTCCCTCTTGGCAAAAGTTGGAAAACTTCCTAAAACTGAGCTTCTATAAGGCAATGAATATTGCGGAGGGCGTGGCTCATCACATAAAGGTGTAGAACATCTCAAGGGTTTCACCCATCACCACGCAACTCTGTAGGCATATGACCACACATAATCTGAGGGGACCCCTCCATTATTAAGCCCATCAAACAAAATGGGGGCGCTAGAGAGCTCATTTCTTATCTAGGCCTAACCGCCATATGGATTTTTACTAAACTTGGTAGATATGTAGAACAGGACGCCTCAAGGTGACTGGAGAAATTTAACTCTAATTGGCAACTGGGTGGCGCTATAACAACAGAAAAATGCTTCAAAATGGCTAAAATGCGACCGATCGCTGTGGCTCCCCCTGTGGACCAATGTTGGTGTTGTTTCTAATGTTTGGTATGACTAAGTCATGGTATGGTATGCTGTACATAATCACGCAAACTGTCAGTGTGTCATTCTGTCAGTCAGTCATTCTGTCTGTCCCACGTTTTTCTACTCACTGACGTGGTCAATCTATGTGAAACTGCACATAGACATTGAGGACTGGCATAGGTAGAAGGTGTCAAAGCTACCAATGGCTATGGATACCAGTTTTAATTACATTCTTTTCATCTGCAGCTATGCTGAACTGCCCAAAGAAGTGAAGAATACTATCTCTCACCGCTACCGGGCGCTTGCTGCCATGTCTGAGCACTTCTCTCAAACCAACAATACCTCACCACAGGTCAAGAAGAAGAAGCAGGGGGATTAGAGAATCCTTTTTAGGCCAACTTCAGGTTCTGACTCTGGATACTCCTTATTACTAAGACCTGTTTCATTGTTTCGTCTGGAAGATATGGCAGATAACAGATTTGTGATCACAATGTCTACTTGTAGAATCTGCAGTGGAAAATGTGCTGCATAGTGGTTTTGTGTTCTTTTTAATAAACTTATTTTTAAACAAGTCCCTTGTTTATTTGTTTTTTTAGGTGCATATTTCCATGTGTCAGTGGAGAGAATGTTCAGTAATGTTGAAACTACCCTCCAGATAATGTGGAAAGATAGAGGAAATTGTTGCAAGACTTCTTTCATTGTTCCACAGTGTGCACTCAGAGACAACCTTTTGAGATTTTGCTTCCGAAGACAGACAAACGTATATTTGGAGAAGACCATAAATTATAAAAAGAGGAGCTCAGGGATTTTGATGAGAGCAGCAGACCACTCTGTTGCCAAGACGGGCTCCTGGAGTTGGCGAGGGAAGGATGTTCAGGCTGGAGTCCAGAGAGAGCAGGGTGTGTGGGAGGTGAGGGTCTCTGAAGGAGGAGAGGGGGGTGTTCAGTACAAACACAACAGTGATAACAGGAGTGTGGGTAATAAATGACTCCGGAGCTGGAAGTCTCTGAGCAGGAACTGTGCACACACCTGTGACTGATGCCTCCCAGATGTACTGACAATGTCACACATTCACAAATACACACATCCTGAGTGTGACCACAAGACAGCAGACACAAATAACATTTAAAGTTTAATGGCATCACTAGTTATTTTGTGTTTTACCAAATATTTCATCTACTTTCCTTCTACACAGATTTAATGACGCTCACGTGTACTTTCCTCAGTTATTTATATTACGTAAGCTTCCTCAATGATGCAGAAGAAAGCCTTTGCACCTGGTTTTCAGATAATGATACTCAGCAAATAAAAGTTACGCTCCTTTAAGGAAAAGGTGCTGTAGGTCATGAAATGACCAGTCTGTTTGCTTAGACCTCCAGTTTTGTTTGGGGACTTGCCAGGAAGTTGTTGTGAGAAGGAACAGGAAAGCCGTATTTGTCTTCATCAGGGAGACTTCAATTCACCTGTCAGCCTCGTTTTTAACAGGACATGGGAGATGTGTGCCAGACTTCAGGTCACTAGAGGTCAAAGACATCGCTATGAAGGCATCCCTCCTTTTAGCTTCTTTTCCTTTGGGACTCAAAGTCAACACAGTTACTGTTAGTGCTGCAGCATTCAGAGGGGCCCCCAAGCTTCTGCCCTTACAGTCTGCATTTCAGAGGATTTTAAAGGTTTCAGATGTACAGTGTCAGCCAAGGAGGAGTCAGTGTTGCAACAGTACATTGTTTTGTTTCATTCTACTTCATTTTCACTCCATTACAGCAGCAGCAGCTTTTTGATTCCTCTAAAGACATTCTCTCCTCAGTGCACTGACGTCTAGATCAGCTGTATCATATTGTTTTAATATAATACATAATCAGAGTTCAGATAAGACATGATATGACATTCCTACATTTGTCTCATAAAGAAAAGCCAATAGTTTAGAATGGAAGTAGGAAGCACTGCTTGGCTCTGATGGCTGGTACGACAGGTGCTCTTTGGCGAGGTTGGTAAAAAAGAGAAACCTAATTTTGGCTTAAAAAAAGAAAAAAGCAGAAAACAATATCTTGGAAGTCTCAAAATTAATACAGACAACTATCAAAAAATCTAGATTGCCTCTATTTTAAGAATACATGAATGAGATTACTTCACCTTTTCACCTGGAGACAAAGTGCCTCGCTTGTTTCCATGGTTTTCTGCATTAATTCGAGTCTTTCAGGATCTTTTTTGGCTTTCTTTCTTTCTTTTAAACCAATATTTATATAATAATATATTCACATAGAAGAAGCTGGAATCAGACAATTTCAACTTTTTCTTTCTTAAAAGATTACTCCAACTGATTAATTGATTATCAAATTAGTTGGTGATTAATTTAAAAGTTAACATTTAAATGGATGAATAGACTAATTGTTGCAGCCCCGTTGCAGGTTAATTCATACAACAAAATGCATCTTTGACGATTCTGTTCACTTTATGCTGTTTGTTAAAGATTATTTATCACTATTGTGCCAAAAATAAGAGCATATCCATGATCTTTGATCCATGATCCGTTTTTCTCCTCACTGACTTGGTCAATCCATGTGAAATTTGGCACAGTGGTAGAGGGTCATGGGAGGATGCCAATGAAGCAATATTACAAAAATTGGCCAAAGGGGGGCGCTATAGCAACCCACTGAAATGTCAAACTTTGAATGGGCATATCTCATGCCCCGTATGTCGTAGAGACATGAAACTTTGCACAGAGATGCCTCTCCTCATGAGGAACACATTTGCCTCAAGAACCCATAACTTCCGCTTATATAGATTTTCCGCCATTTTGAATTTTTTGAAAAACACTTCAAATGGATCTCTTCCTAGGAAGTTTGAGCGATCTGCATGAAACTGGGTGAACATAATCTAGGGAGCAATATCTAAAGTTCCCTCTTGGCAAAAGTTGGAAAACTTCCTAAAACTGAGCTTCTATAAGGCAATGAATATTGCGGAGGGCGTGGCTCATCACATAAAGGTGTAGAACATCTCAAGGGTTTCACCCATCACCACGCAACTTTGTAGGCATATGAGCACACATAATCTGAGGGGACCCCTCCATTATTGAGCCCATCAAACAAAATGGGGGCGCTAGAGAGCTCATTTCTTATCTAGGCCTAACCGCCATATGGATTTTTACTAAACTTGGTAGATATGTAGAACAGGACGCCTCAAGGTGACTGGAGAAATTTAACTCTAATTGGCAACTGGGTGGCGCTATAACAACAGAAAAATGCTTCAAAATGGCTAAAATGCGACCGATCGCTGTGGCTCCCCCTGTGGACCAATGTTGGTGTTGTTTCTAATGTTTGGTATGACTAAGTCATGGTATGGTATGCTGTACATAATCACGCAAACTGTCAGTGTGTCATTCTATCAGTCAGTCATTCTGTCTGTCCCACTTTTTTTTTCTCACTGACGTGGTCAATCTATGTGAAACTGCACATAGACATTGAGGACTGGCATAGGTAGAAGAGTTTGCCTGTCCTTTTTTAAGTGTATCTGTTCTTGTTGTGTAGACTGCAGCACTGAAGCAACACAATGATGTCCCCCTGTATACTGAGTATTGTATATGGAGAGAATTTGAACTTTGAAAACATTGTATTTAACAATGTTTAAGCTTACACGACCAAGAGTTCTGCCACTGCTTCCATGCAGTTACATTTGATGCATCCAACTATTACAGTTTCTCAGTCTCAGTCAATCCTCAGCGATACTTGGGTCATCTAAAGCAGTTGTGTAAAATGTCAGAGGGCCATGAAATAATTAATGGAATGGGGGTAGAAGGCCAAAAAGAGACAGTCATTCTTCTGTTAATCTGTTCACCACTCTGCATCACGAGGCAACATATTTGAGACCACTGCACTATAGTAACCCAGCAGCTACTCTGTAAAAGGCTGTTTTTCAGGGCCTGGAAAATACTTCAAGTCTTTAATGTCTCCGAAACTATTTCCTAACATGACCTTTAAGTCAGGTGCCTGTTCCAAAACTCTCATGAGGTCTGAAAGACAGGATGTTTTCAGACTTCATTACAGAGAGAACCAATAACAGCATGTTTAGTCAAGGTGGTCAGATGGAGACTTTGCTGTTGTGCTACCGTGGATGTTGTGGTTAATGAAGGAATGTGCTACGCCGCGATCCCCGAGAGGAAAGGATCTTACTTTATGAGATCTTAATCCTTTGTGATTGCACCAGAGGATACAAAGGGCTTGATGTGGCTTTGGGGAGGCAGACTGCACTTCCTTGTGTTTGTTATGCAAGACTTACCTGAATTCCATCACTGTATTGAGTTTTATTAAACAGCAGACTCAAGTCAAAACAACCTTTTCTCAAGTACAGCACGTGTAACTGAGATTTTTTTAAAGCTTGGACTTAACTTCAAAGCAACAATTAAATAGGGTCATTTTCCATTCCATAAATTTTGTGTTTCATCAACTCACCCTTGAAAGAAGTCTTTCCAAGGTTTTTCAAGGTTCAGGCTAATGAATTATTCCACCATGGAGCCACTGCGGTGAATGATGGAAACAGCTGACCTAATACATATTCCTGCTGGGACTCCCTCTCAATTTTCACTGTTTATGACCAAACTTGAGTCCGACCGAAGACACCGAGGCCTCGATGAATATTAACTGCATTTTAACAGCTCCAGAGGGAGTTAACGTGGAATCTGAATTCACCTTTAACCTTCTGAGTTCTACTTTGACCTTTGCCGTTACTTGTGTGTTTTTATTAGGTTAGAGCAGAGTAGCATGGGTTGGGTGTCAGTGGGAGAATATTACCGAGAGGTTTGTGCATTACAGATACTGGCAATGCTCCACTCTCTGTTGGGTGTTTGTATCTGAGCATAAAAACACACTTATGAATGGTGGCATTATTACTGAGCAAAATAAGGAAAGGTACGAGTGAGGACGGAGGAAACGCTTCAGTGAGTAGGAGAACAGGAGCGTGGTGGGAAACAGAGGGGCATGTCTTTGACATTATGACGCTATGTCTCAAATCTCATATTTCCCACATAAAACAGAAATGCCTTACAAATCGTGCGATGATATTAATCTCATCTGTGAGAGTTACTAAACAAGCCACTGTTATAACATTTTAAACCTGCAAATAAATCTTAATTGGGTGTTTCAAAACATAACCAAATGGTCCAAGATTTTCCATCCAAAACATTTATTATGTAAAAACTATATTTATACAATGAGAGGTTTTGTTTTCAGTTAGTTTCTGAATGTCAGAACAAGGTAGCATCAAAGGCAGAGCTGGACATATGCGTCATGACAGGGACAGGGGCAGGACGACCGCGACATTGAATTGCTTAAACACTTTGAGGGCAAGCAAATAGTCCTAATATATTTAAATGTCCCACGCTGAGAGAGTTGTAGCTGTTTCACCCAAACAGTCCTGGGTTGTGCAGAGTCAGAGTCTGCAACATGCGCTCAAAGTCCTGCACCGTCCATGGCTCTCTGTGTGTCTCTGCTGAAGCAGCACTGCTGCTGTCAGGGCTGATGCTCTGCGGGTCATTGAAGGTTATCAAGACATCTGTGGAGAACTGTGGCAGACGGAACAGACCCAGGTGAAGGGTCACTGTGTTCCTGGCTTCTTCGTTGAACTTGGACACACACTGTGTCCCGGTCAGCACCCAGGCAGAGCTGCAGTCTGACAGGGACAGCTCAGATTTGGGTAGCTGCACAGCACCGGGCACTTCAAAAGCACCTGGCTCTAGAGCTTTGTTACTGTCTGCGATGTCCTCAAAGTGATACCGGGCGGCGTCCTGGTCTGCCACCTGACCCTGGTACTCCACCAGCTCCACTATCAGGCTCTGGTCGGTGTGTTCATGGGAAAACACCTCCTGGTTGTCCGGGATCTCCCTCAGCTCACTGATGTCTTTGGCGTTGTGAGGGAGGACGGCTGACAGCGCTCCTCCAAACAGAGGATGAGGCTGATGAGCGCTGCCTCCAGCACACTGCATCTCTCTGGAGAAACACACACAAACACAGAGCGTGTTTTAAACCACCTGCAGTTACATTCACACCGTGTGCTTATAAACAACATAGACTCAGGAAAATGTTATAAAATATATGAATATACATAAAAGAAATACAAATAATATGTGTAGAGACCGCGTGATAAACGCGTAGCTTACCAACTGCAACTGCCAGAACTCACTTCCGGTCAAAGTTTGTCTTCTTCTTCTACGGCTTAAATTTAAGGCACGCTACACACAGGTCATGCGCACTGCTGCCACCTACAGGTGAGCCAAACACTCACCCTGAAAAGGCAGCGGCGAAATTATTATAAAAAATATTTGTGTAAGTATCAAAAGTAAAAATACTTATACAGAGTAATGGCTCCTGTGAGTGGCATATTAATATTTATAATAATAGTTGAGTCCTCTATACTTGGTTGAGGTGAAACAAATTATAATAAACTTCATGTAAGATAAGAACATAAATTACGTAAGAAATTGAGATGTAAAATAAAAATAAAAATGAGAATTATTAAAATAAGAGGTATTTACAATTTGTATAAAGGTAGAATTAAAAATATTAAAAATAGAAATAAAACATAAAAATACAAATAAAAATAGAAAAAAATAAATATGAAAAAATAAAGAATATCAAAATAAAACAATTAAACAGCAATTTAAGGCAACGTCACCAGATAAAGTGACATGGTATTATTCATAGCTGTGAGTTTATATGATGTGCTAAGACTGTATGGCATATTAACATAGTATAGTATGATACAGTATAAGATATGGCACAAGGTGCAATGTAATAATACTAATAATAGTAGTTGTTGTAATATTATTGATATTATTATTGTTGTTGTTTAATTTATAATAATTATTAATTTTATTTTATAAACTTTTAATATTTGAAATCATAATTAGTAGTTACTATAGCTGCCAAATACATTTATTGGTGCAAGAACTAGGCTACAATATTTACTTCTGACGTTTATTAGATTAGAAATAAGAGGTATATATAATTAGTATAAAAGTAGAAGTAAAAAATATTAACAATGAAAGAGCAATTAAAGACAACGATACCAGGTAAAGTGACATGATATTATTCATAGATTTTAATTCTGTGGAAAAAGTGTACATCAGAAAAATAAAAAGTGTGATTTAGTAATGACACTTAGTGTTGTCTGTATTATTATATTAAAACAGAAATATAATATGATGTGGTAAGACAGTATTAACAGAGTGTAGTATAATACAGTACAGTATGATAAGAGGCATAAAACACAGCGTAAGGTGCAATGTAATGGTACTATTAGTGATTGTTGTAATAAAAATAACATTATTATTATTATTATTATTATTGTCATTATATTGTTGAGTTGATTAATTTATAATAATTGTGAATTTTATTTTAACAGTTACTATAGCTGTCAAATATATTTTTTGGTGCAAAAAGTAGGCTATAATATTTCCTTCTGACATTTATTAGATTAGAGGTAAAAATTAGCTCAATCTAAATACTAAAATAAATTACATGAACAGAGGAGGGCTCACTTAAATTTACATGTATGTATTTATTAAAAGAAGTGTCAAAGAGTTGAATATCTCTACGATGGATTTGTATATCTGCTGCATATATGATAAAAATGAAGTGAAACATGTCCCCACGCTGTGTGCACATCTGCAGGTCCCTCTCCTCCTCCAGCTGTTTGTGTTCACTTCCTGGTCAGCTGACTCAGACGGAGACAAGACGAGCGGACCGCTAGCATCCATAATGATAATCCTGTTTCATCGCCCGGACAGCATTTGAAATGAAAGCGACAACACCGTAAAGCCACATCAGACCCTGAAAACCCAGGATTAACACCCGAGCCTCTGTGTGTTTGTGTGCCAACAGCAGACAGCGGATCTTGTGGGAAACAGCAGGTAGTTAGCTACGTTAGCATCCCTAGCTTAGCTTAGCTTAGCTTAGCTTAGTTTAGCTGTGGTAGCTAGCTCTGTCACTGAACCAAGCGGCCTGTCTGAACTAGCTATATTAGCTAGTGGCTAGCTGTGTTGGCGTTTACACTGGTCCCTTTTCACTTAAATTATTAAGGTGTAGTGGTGTTAATGGTTACAATGTGGTAGACAGCGATATTCTGGCGTATTTAAATTAATGCTAACAACCAGATTAACCAGCTAAAGTTGTCAACGGCTGTGACATAACCGGCTAACTTACCATTCCTGATACCAGCTGTGCTCCTGAGATGTCAGTTTCATTTTCAGTTCTGGCTCCTTTAAGGAGTCCTTGTTCGGACCATAGAGCCATTACAGTATTACAGTAGTAGTAAAACAGCTAAATATAGCTGTACTTAGTGAACACAGCATCTTCTTTTTTTAACCTCTTAAGAGGAAAACAAGTTACAATCCATATATTGATTGTGCTCATCAATAATCTACAGTTCTCTTCTTGTGGTCATCATGATGCAATTTCCTCAGTTCTTTTGTCCAAACCTGGCATCACTTTATCTATATATAATTTCCATGTTATAAATTACAACTTTGAAATGAATCCAATTCTGCTTTGTTTGGATTGCACCTTTTAAAGTCCTCTCTCCTGCAGCCCTAACATGTTAGACTTGGCTTCTCCTCTTTCTCTCTCTGTGTCTCTACACGCTGTCGCCGCTTCAGAGCGAGCCCTGTCCCCTGCTTCTCTTCACCTCTGTTTACTGGAAAGTTCCTCTCCTCTCCTGGCTACTGAAAGGCCTTTTTTCCAATCGCAGTGCCAGAAAAGGACGCTGCTGTGAAAGCCACAGTGTCAGACTGAACTGGATTCAATGGTATTAGTTGTATTGTTGGATTGAGAGAGGCTGTGTGTGTGTGTGTGTGTGTGTGTGTGTGTGTGTGTGTGTGTGTATGTGTGTGCGTGAGACTGCTGTGTTTTCCTCTCCTGGTGGTTAAAGAAGGGCCTGAGGATCACATGTTGTTTAGTTCAGTGTCACAGAGGCACTTTATTGAGGCACTGTTTTGTTTTGTTGCACTGTTACATATGGTGTTTGGAACAAGTAACACCCAAACACAGACTCGAGGGGGTATAATTGGAAGAACAGCATGTTTTCCACATCTGACATGGTTGGGTTTTTTACCCAAAGGCACTCAGAGCAATGATGGTATTTCCTTTCATGGCTAGTCAGACTGAGTGCCTGCTCCTAGCAGAAATATTAGGAATAAAGACTGCTAAATAGGTGTTTACTGACGAGGCATAGTAGAGGAGAGGAACAGTATTTCACAGACAGCTGGCGTAATGGAACTACCACTTTTTTTAAAACATGTTCCAGAGGTGTGTATTAGATTGCACAGGAAATGAATGAAATCACCACTGTGACTAATAATGAAGTCAGGCTGTTTACCAGCATGTGTTGAGACTAGAGGCATCCTCATATTGCTTGACCATGACCAGACTTATTAATGCATTCACTACTGATTGAGTTTAGATTTACGGTCTGACTCTGTTCATACACTTAATGCTTTGTTCTCCATGTTCTGCTCACAACCATAACCTGGCCGTAGCTATGCCTGCAAGCTCAGTCTCTCTGCCTACGAATATTAGAGTGTTCTCATTTAGCAGGCAGCCATGTGTGACACTCATGATCAGCAGGAGCATTGTGGCTTGGTGCAGGTGTGCCAAAGACGGTCCATGTCATGATTTTTCTCTCTTCCTGTCCTACAGAGGGAGCCAGATCGGGAGGAGCAGTCTGAAGACAACATGCCCCCCAAGTTTAAACGACACCTCAATGACGACGAGGTCACAGGATCCATTCGCAGCGAGAGGGTGAGACACGGGTGGAGGTTGTGGTGGTGTTTGGGTTTTGGCTCGTCATCAAGAAGCAGGGGATGGAGGAGGCACACAGAATACAGGATGGGAAAAGACAGTACCTGATGATTTAGAAACTGACAGTGTGCTGTAATCAGGCTGAGGTTTTGATACACTGTAGAAGATGCCTGTGAAATCAGTGTTGATGGAAAAACTGAAGGAAAAGTGTGGGAATGCACAAAAGAGCACATCTTTGATGGAGGTAAAGTGAAGAAGCTGCTGTAGCCAAGTGTCTGGTTCTCATCAAAGTGAGCATCCCCTCCCACCCACCTCCACCTTCCCTGTCCTCTCCCTTGATTCTCGATTCCAGTCAGTCCTCTGTTTCTCTGTGTAATCCTGTTTGCTATTGTGTTGATCTGGGCTCAAAGCAAAGCTTACGGGGAGACTTGCATAACAAATCGCTCCCTTCCACC
The DNA here is from genome assembly GCF_011397635.1 of Epinephelus fuscoguttatus. NCBI lineage: Eukaryota > Metazoa > Chordata > Actinopteri > Perciformes > Serranidae > Epinephelus > Epinephelus fuscoguttatus. The sequence continues at coordinate 42,439,165 of NC_064761.1, forward strand.
TTCCATGCTTTCCCCTAAGTGCCCAACCCCCTGCCCTCTGATAATAACTACCAGTTCTCCCTCATGTTTCCCATCCGAGACAGTGGAAAGAAAGAGAGAATGACGTTGTACAGAAGGAGAGTGTTAGTCCCTAGACTTATAAAGGTCTTTATCGTCATATGGCCTCCATTCTCTGTGCTTTTATTTGCAGATGATAGTGTATTTACAAGACTATGTCTACACTGGCATGGCATTGGCTTGCAGCTGTCAACATTACAGGATATTCATGGAGTTTCCTTCTCTCAGATCTTTGCAGTGGGCAGTGTGTGATGACTGTTAAAAGCTGATGACCAGGACTGAAAAGTTTGAAATTGAACCTAAATTACGACTGAACCACCTATGCATGCTGTAAATCAAATGCAATTGCTCCTAAATTTATGGAACAACACACTGCGTGGATGCCACGCCTCTCATTTTCGTTATAAAAAATCTCTAGTAAAGACCTTGCTACAGAAGGATAATGCATTAACTTGAGGAAAAAAGTGCTCTTTTTCTAAAATTAACAAGATTATTATTTTAGAATTATATGAAATGTTTTCATAGAAAAACATCTGCTCAGAAAAATGAGAATTTACAAGATTATGATCTAGAAACAACAGCATTTTTTCCCCATGAAAACCTCTCTCACAATTTTGAGATAATCTCATTAATTCTGAAAAACAAGGCACATTTTTCTCAATTAAATGCATTATATTTCTGTACCTTTCTCTCCCCGTAGTAGGAAGTATAGTCCTCCTGCCTGCCATCCAATATGAAACAGAGTCTTACTGTCTTCCTGGTCCAGTTTTCCCTCCTGTGAGAATTTAATGCAGCTGTCCTCACTAATTCTCTATGAATAGCACTTTACACAAGGCGCTTTCCGCTCCTATTAAAGCCATCGGTGGTTCAGAAGTGATCATCATGATGGCGTTTTTGGGAGATAATCTACCTTGGGATCCCAGTAAGAACAGAGAGTGGCTCTATGCTTTCGTTGGAATCTGTTCACGTCCGTTTTGGCCTCCCTGCAAACGGAACATCACTGTCAGATTTTGATGTTGAGGAGCCGTAGAGAGCACAAAAGGAAGAGTTTTTATTGAGGTTTGGCAGGCAGGGCAGCAGAGTAACATGAGGCTTTTATTTTTCAGTAAGTCATCATAGTGTAAGTGCACTATGACAGCAGAGTATTTAGGCGTATCTGCATATCTGCTGACAGAAAAAGCATCTATTGATCCGTACAGTAGCTATATGGTCCCAGGAGGTCCGTTTTTATATCGGCAGCACTGGTTGTGAGTGCCAGGAGTGAACTCTGTTTGGGCCTTTCAGCTGACAAGATGCTTGTACTGGAACCTTTTCCTGAGCCAAGTCTGAAATCATTCAACTCAGTCATTCAGTATCAAGAGCTTACCCTTATCTGACCTCTGAACTTTTCCTTCTTTACAGAGGAACCTACTGGAGGAGGACTCAGATGAGGAGGAAGACTTCTTTCTGTGAGTTTGTTTATATTCTATTCAGGCACTGAGCTTATTGTAAATAAATCAAAAATAATCAATGTACAATTTACCTACATAATGAGAGCAATATTGCTAACATGGTTTGTGAAAACAGACTACACACAATCAGCAGCAAAATAAGTTGTTATGGTTCCTAAATTAAATTAGTGACTGGGCTTCAATAATACCTATTTTCCAGGAGAGGACCCACGGGACCCAGATTTGGACCTCAGAATGACAAATTCAAGCAGTAAGTACGAACACATTCCTCGTCCCAACTAAAAGCCAGAGGGTCAGAGTAGTTTTGCCAGCACTCTTAGTTTTGGTGTTGGTGTTATGCAACTGCGGCTCGTCATGTTTACCAGAAGCTGCAGGTTTATAGCAGATTGTGTAAGAGAGGCTGCCATGTGCAGGTTATTGTGTAACCTTCCCAAGAAGTCCTGGTCCCTCTGCAGTCTGTTTCCACATGTACCTGCAGTCAGAGGCGGCCAGAGAACAGAAGTTCATTGTTGAGACAGTCTGGCACCCAGAGTCTCCAACCTCTGTTCATACTGGACAGTTTGTCAGTATTGTGAGCACCCGAAACAAGATGCCATCATTACGGAATCCAGGAATGTTGGGTGCACTTTGCCTGGACTCTTCACCTCTGTGTCTGAACCCTGAGGTCAGGACCTCATAGTGTGTTTATGTGTGTTTGTAGCGGCCCATGCTTCTCTGTGTCCCCCAGTCCCTGATGGTGTGTTTTGCTCTGGCTGTAGTTTTGCATGTTTACCATCTTCAACATGCAATCAAGCTGAAGTCCAAGACTGATCATTTCCTGCAGCTCCTTGTCTGAGACAATCAGTGTAATGACGCTGGAAAATGTGATCAATTGTGAAAGAAAACAAATTCCTTTGTCGTGTATCTTCTGTCTGAGCCTCTCCGCCTTTTGTATTCCTTTGCCAATGTGATCTCTCCCGCTGACTGTGCATCTCTCCAAGAGGTATTGCTGAGCATTACTTTGAAATAAGAGTGACTGAATGGTAATCTGGAGTAGTCATGCCATGCTCAGGTGTGAGCACCGTGAATAAAGAAAAGGTTTAAATATAATTCTGCAGATACTGAACAGGTGCAGGCAGGTCACCGTGAGGCTGAAAACCATCTGACAGGCTTTTTATTGCCTGCCAGCTGGACAGGTCTAGATATAGAGGAGAGGACATTGTTGGGGAAACAGATGCTTTGTGCTGTTGTGGGTTCCCACAAAAAAAGATAAATCTTTGACGAATCCTACCTTTTATCATACATGATTCATGCATTATTTATGATTCTCTCACCAACCTGTGTCCTCAGGGTGCAGTCGCAGGTTGATGAGGTGATCGATGTGATGCAGGAGAACATCTCCAAGGTGATAGAGAGGGGCGAGCGGCTCGACGACCTGCAGGACAAGTCGGGTGAGTCACATTAGGACAGCGTGTGTGTCCATATGTTCAAAATATGTACACATACATATGTTACATACTCTACAGGGAATGTTTTATCAGTCTCGTTTGTTTGAATGGTTAGTTTCCACAAGTAGCTCACAGATGGTTTGCACACGGCTCTGAGGATTGTTGTCCTCACTGTATGGAGGCCTATCTGGGCAGTTTCTTATGTTAATGGAAACATTCCTGCAATGTGCATCGATTTGAAAAGGAGAACATTTGTTGTTGAGGCCCAGCGATCCTAAATGTGTCTTTGGATCAAACTATTAAGGTTGAGGTATGACTTCATTGTTGTTCAAAATCACTGGTGCAAACCTGCATATGGGACAAACTTCATTTCAAGTTCAAGAAAGAAAAGACAAATGATCAGCTACAGGCTGTGCCGTCCTCTCTGGCGGAGTGGATGCAGTTTGCATTGAACTAGGGCAACAAATAATGATCGTCAGTGAACTGTCAGTAAATATTGAAAAATGCTGTTAGAATATTTTAATTTTCAATTGTCTTGTCTGGCCCACAGTCCACAACTCAGATATATTCAGTTTACAAACACGCAGAAAACCATGAAATCCTGATATTTGAGATGCTTGAACCACCACATGCTTGTCAATTTTTCATTAAAAAAATGACTGAAACGATTATTTGATTAGAAAAACAGATGGCAATAACTTTTTTGTCAAAAGACTAATAAACTAATTGACTACTTTTTGCACAGGGTTCATCAGAGATCATGAGATACCTGGAAAAGTCATGAAATTAGAAAAACTGTTTTCCAGGCCTGGAAATGGTTTGCAATTAAAGTCAGAGCAAAGCAAAAATAAATACGTGTAATGAGTTTGTCACCCCACAGAAAAATGCACACAGCCACAGTTGAATGATTAAAAAAGTCGCCAAGTTTGTGAAATTGCTTTTCAAGATCATGAAATAAATAGGCTTCACTGCTCTGAGACGCTGGGGGCACGTCTGCTGAATGTGCTGAAGCCGCGTCACAGGAACACTGCAGCCTCTTTTACATGTAGCACTACAATGGATGCTCCATCCGTTAGCTGTATTGGACTTGTACAGTCGTACATGTTTGAGCCACCAGAGTCAAAATCAAGTTCAGAGTCAGAGGACACTGGCCTGCCTGAAAATACCAGGTTGATTATTTAGAGACAATACTGTCTCTAAATAATCAACCTGTTAGCCAATTGTCAATTCTAGATATCCTGATTGTAAGGCTAAGTTAGCCTTACAATCAGGATTCAGATATCTAGAATGTCTGACCACTGTAGTAGATCTTTAATCCACTTGGAGAGGCGATGGCTGAAGGGGCATGACAGCACTCAAACCCTCATTTATTCAGATATCGCTCGGTTCAGGCAAAACTATTATCAGACATACCTATAAAACAGTTTGTTTAACAAGACATAAAAGCATATAGATGTGTCAAAATTGTAACCTTAACATGCGTCTAATTGTATTGATATCTGAGGGATCTCTGGTTTGACCTTTTGCAAAGTACCTGTATGTGCCGGTCTGGCATTGGGCGTAAATATGCAGGTAGTTGGAGGCAGAAATGTCTAAGAAATGAGTAAAGTTAGTAAGTGCTATCAGTTGCTTATCCTAAGAGGCCTGGGAAGTATGTTTTGAATGATGTAAGGCTGTGAATATTGTTATGGAAAATGTTTTAAAATGTACTGGTTACAATGTGTGGGAACCCTGTTTGCAGCTGTACATTAAACCTTTCAGAAATCTGTGATAAATGTCACATAATTTAAGTCCAAAAATCAACAAAACACCAACGTTGTCAGCAGTAGCGGGTGCCTGCATATAAATCCGCTCAGCACACTTTAAAGGTGTTAATGATATGTCCAGGTTTAGTGTTTTACCAGGTGTGTGTCTGGAGGCTTTTGACAGGTCTCACACTCTCATACACACAGCCCTGCTCTTTGTTTTTACTCGGTGCATATTGAGCAGGTGTGTGAAATGTGTTTAGCTCGCTCTGTTACTCAACTTCACACACACATGCAAGGCTTTCAACAGGACTCGCACAGGTCGTCTTCTCCCCCAGAGATAGAGATAAGGCTGAAGTGCTTGTGTCTCTTCCCAGTCCATTAGGTCTAATCATGACACACACAGATGTTATATAACTGCTACTCCGTCATGTCCACCGGCCAACCAAGGCAATGACGCACATCTGGAGCACATTTGTGTGTTTGCACGAGTCTTTGTGTATATGCGAGTCTTGCTGTATAATGTGTGTGGCCGATTGCGTGTCTCTGCAGTGTGTGTTGTCCTTGCACAATATAACATCCCATGATTGACGTGCAGTTTGCTCTCTGATCTTTGTGCAGGTAACCTGTTGTTAAATCTGTCAGATTAACGAGCATCTTTACAGAGGCCACGTCTGAGCGCTTCTCTTTGTAGTAGCGGCGGGTCGTTAACAGGCACATGGGCGTGGAAGCAGCACACACATGACAAACACAAAGACTCTAAAGAGGGACAGGGGCTTGGACAGGCACAGCGCTGCACGCTAGGGAGCTGTAACCTTCCTGTTAACATGCATAAACATCAAGTTAACAACAGTATCCAAGAAACAGAGAGCAGCGTGGGTGAGCGTTTTGCAGAGGGATGTCACGACAAGGACAGAGGGGAGGAAGTTTGAGGAAATGTGTTTTTGCTCCGCTGTGTATAAATTCAGCAAGTTGTTGTTCACCATTTAATACCAGTAGTTAACATTTAAAAAACCTGTTCATTGCAGTGATCTCACCAGCAAGGCTTACGTAACTCTCACACATTGTAACTGCACATGCACGACGCAGAGCCAGGCAGTTTTGAGTCACCTTAAACAACAAAGTCAAAACAATAGCCTGGTTATTGTTTACATGGTGATTAACAGACTGTTTTTCCCTCTCCTCCAATTTGTTTTGCCCTCACGTGTCCTTGTCTGTGCTGCACTCACGTCATATCCCAGAGAGCCTATCAGACAACGCATCTGCCTTCAGCAGCAGAGCCAAACAGCTGCACAGGAGGATGTGGTGGAGAGACATGAAGGTGGGCTCTCTGTCTGTTTTATGTGTGTGTTTAAGCCTGTGACACCTTCACACTGTCTCTTTATTCACTTTCATTGACATTTTAGCCAGACGTTTTTAGTATTACAAAGAGTGTGTTTAAGTAGTTGGTTACTGTTATAAAAAAATGACTTGCTGAAACTGTCACTACATCCACACATTGATACACAAGACACATAATCTGTGACAAAAATCATGTCCCTCCTCCTTCTAGTGCAGTGCTCCTCAACCTTGTTTGCACCAAGGACCCCTAAATTGATGCACGTGAAGGTCATGGGCCCCCATTTGATAAGATTTCACTTCAGGGACCTGAATCTGGAATTTGGGTTTTAGATATGATTAAGACCAGAATTCTATAGTCATCGCCTACAGTGAGGAGATAACCATGAAGACAGTGAAACCTATCAGCAGTAGTCACTCTTATGTCTCCGACTCACATTGAGCTCACTTCTATAGTGAATTAAATAGTAAAAATATTTCTAGGAACCCCCTGAAACTCCCTCAAGGACCCCCTGGGGGCCCCAGACCCTTGGTTGGGAACTACTGTCCGAGTGCCCCTAATGGCATTTGATAGAATTCACAGTAGCTGAACAAAAACAGTCAATCAGAACTGATGTGTCTCCAACGCAGCTGTCAATATGTCAATCAATGCTCGAGAACTGCAGTCACACTTTCAGACTAGGCAGCGTTTTAAAAAATATGATGATATATGATATGATCAAGATTCTGTTACTGCATTGCCTGTTTCTCACCACAGATGTTTTCAGAAACATAATTTAGTGTTTTAATTTAATTTAACTAACTAACTAAATAAAGAAAGAGTTTGGGCGGGGTTGTTGTCACTCACTGCTCCGCCCAGCACTCGCTGTATTTCCTCATCAGCTGTGACACAGATGGAAGTCTGCACCTCGTCTTTTGTCCACAGAACGAGGCTGCACGCCCACATTTTCACAACAAAATAGAACAGGCTGCAGTGAGAGTCTCTCTCCATGGGATATTTCAAAATAGCAGCTTTGTGCATTTAGTCCTTCTCAGGCAAGCTCAGGGGTTTAGTGTTGCTGTAGCCCACAGGAATGACGCTCCACAATGTGGTTGTTTTCTCAAAATGAGGACTGGGATGCATGCCGTCTCGGTCCAAATTACACTTGAAGATCCACTCATTACTAAAAGTTTCTGTCAGATAAAAACTAGTAAAGTAATGGTCAAAGTTGTCACAGTGAAATTTAAGGTGTGCTGATGGATTCACGTCATCAACTCATGCATTGAGTAGCATTACAAGTTAACGTTCCACCTTAAAAGTTGCCAGCAGTCGGCCCAGTGAATGAAGTTATTTTTACTCAGACTCCAGCTGCTGTGAGAGGCAGCAAAACATCCTTTCATTTTATAGTTACAGTTTACTAATGAAACTCTCCACAGTATGAACAGTGGTTACATGAGCCTCAAAACCAGACACAACTCAGCCCTGAGCAGAGTGACCGTCCTCTACTGACCAATCAGACTGCAGTGTTCACAGCTCCACCTTTTAGTACCAGATCTGTGTGCTAGGTACCCCAACAGAGGGGGGACCAAACATGGAGACGGTACAGAAAGGCTCCATTAACTTTTCACAGTGGAAGTGTACCGAATTGAACTGAACCGTACTGCCCGGTGGAAATGGGGCTTTAGAAGCAGTAGGAGTCGTCAGAGGAGCGTGATTTTTTTCCCCCACAAATTTCTGTCTCATGTACTACTGTCAGGATGTAATGAGAGTTTCAGCAAATATGATGAAGTGGGTTTTTTACCCACTGTGTCTTTAATGTGTGCTGTTTCTTCCACAGATGAAGATGATTATTGCCTTGGTAGTTGTTGCTCTCCTGCTCATTATCATCAGTAAGTATTAGACCACACACACTAGCGCAGTTGACGTTTACATACACGTGCAGAACTTGTCATTGAATATTCCTTCTCTCTTTCAGTTCCAGTGATCCTGCGATATCGCTAGTGTCTGACGAAGAGGATGGGGGACAAACCTCTTCTCCCTCCTTCTCTGTCTATCTCTGTCTCTCTCTCTCTCTTCTTTGCACACAGTCCTCCACTCCAGCTAGGGGGCGCCAGCCAGCCTCCCACATCATCCCCAGCGTCGGCCTGTGTACCCTCAAGGATCTGGCCTCTACTCGCCCTTAGTACAGATCTTATCATCGGTGTTTCCACATATATCTGCTATGAGATCAGCGCTAAGGCTCGGTTTGATCCCTGCTTTGAAAATAAGCCGCAGAATGGGGGGACACAGGAGACTTGTGGGGATATTTTAATGCAGTTTGGGAGAAAACACTGACTCTCAGCCCTCTAGTCAACGTGAAGGAGTGCTCCATGCCATGATACATATCACGTGTAGGGACCTGTCTTTGCCTTGACCACAGGGAGACTCCAGGTCCTGCATATTAATCATATAGATAGATACTGTAAAGGCAGGGAATCCATGCCCAACCGTCTCTCTTAGTTTAGCTGGTCTGAATCTGCTGCAGCAGCCTCATATAAAGCGGGCTTAAACATTTAGTGAATGAACCTCAGATGTCTACCCATGATTCCTTGTGTGCCAACTTCTCACCGCCCGAGGATGAGAGCGTTTATAGGGAACATTTTGTGAACACAAGCACATTTCACCGCTCAACACGAGGCGAGGGAACATCTGAGGTTCATCTGTGTCGTCAAACGGTGGCTTCTTTTAATCATCAAAAAAGTCTCTGACAGGAAAGTGATTTCACGTATCAGGTATGTTTCCTCCTCAGTACAGATGATGGGAAAAGGGCCAAGAAAAGGAAGGTCATCTGTTCAGAAAACATCCTGCTTTCTAACATTCATCCACTCCGTAAATCACCACTCTCCATTTCCGTCTGCCTCTTGATAGCTTGTTATACTGTATAGCAGGACCACATCGAAGCAAAACATCCAGGTTATGAATGTCTCCTCACCAACTTTCTGGGTTGCGCCGAGCTCTGGGCCAGTTTGGTCACGGCTGTCCTACTTTCCCGCTAGTGACATAAATCTGTCTCTCACTCTGCAGATGGTTCTGTTTGGTTTCTAATACTGCTTCTGTCTTTTTCTCCCCACTAATTTAAGTTCTTATTTCTGCTGATCGCTCAATGTGATGCTTGTATGAATGCTGGTATTCCTGTCGCCACAGAAGGGACAGTTTGTGTCTCTGTACTGTTACATTATAAGCAGGGGTAATTTTAAGTGATGCAAGTTAAAAGTTGAGCTGTGAAACAAAACTTAGGTGTCATTGTGTCCCGATTTATTAACTGTATAATACATTGAAACTCTACATCGTCATTTTATTATTTTTTAAAGTAATTTATTTTAGCTGTAAATATTGATTCTGTAATGATGTACAATACTCTGGCATTGCATTGGAAGACTGTGATATACTGATCCTTTTTGCTCTGAAATAAAGTGATTTTAAAGGGCTTCTGCCTGGTTTCATCTGGTTTGAACTGGTCATCCTGGGAGGAGGAAATCAGAAAAGAAGAGTGAGGAAGGAGAGAGCAGTCAGAGGGGAACACAGAAAAGTTTGAATAGGTTGATGGAAAGAAAGAAGATGACTGGAGGTGAAAAGGGAAAAACTAATCACCATGCCATCCCTCCTCGTCCAGAGCTTTCTTTTATCTCCTCTCATTACCCAACTTTTTTATTGGTCTGTGACTTTACTGGCAGTGTGGAGTCCCAAGATGGCACTAAAGTTTGACGAAACTGGAGGCCGTGAAGTGATATTGTTCTGACAGACCCGCCGTGTTCACCCTCTCTGGACCGTAGACACAAACACAAACCGACAGCTCTTCCCTTTGCTCAGCCAGCAACTCTTCTGAGGGAGCAGAAATTAAATTGGCCCACAGGGGTCTTCTCCTTCATTGATCTATGGCAGATGGTCTTCCAGCTCACACTAGTTGCTGGTGTGCACAGCAGGGGGTGACGGTCTTATTTCAGCTTTGAAGATGAAGAGGAGAGAGGGTGTTTCAAGTCATAAACTTGCCGAAATGATATAGCTGCAGTCTGCATACAATGCTGCTAAACTACAGTGAAATCAAAGGTAGTAAAGTCCTGGTTGGACAAGTGGCTGTAAAACGTTACAGCTCTTTTCAAGACTCACAGATACAGGTCATTTGCTTTAAGTGCAAAGTGGACGCCTGGAGGTTTGATTTAGCTTCTGGTCGGTACTTTGTCTACAGGGGCGGCCTCAGAAATTCTTAACAGGGGCGGGCAGATGGGGCCACTGATGGGGTGGCACTCCAAAAACAAAGGCTGTAATTGAGTTTCAGGAATTCAATTTTGCTGTTGTATTTAGGCCAGCTGAATATGTCGTCAGTAAGAAGATACCTGCCACAAAGAAGGTTCACAGGCTGAGATCAATGCAAAAAAAAAAATTCTACTTATTTAGGACATCTGTGCAAAAAAAGACAAAAAAAAGAGATAAAAATGACAAATAAAATTTTTTAAAAAGTGAATAAAATTAGCAGCAAACATTTCAGGTATTGTCTTTCATCAGTGCTACTGACATAAGTGCTTCACAGAGCAGATACAGACACAGACAGATTACCACCAGGTGTGGTCAATCAGCCAGCTGCTGCCACTAATTAGATGAGATGGACTCTGGGGAGCAGAGGCCTGACTACTAAATCACAATGACCTGTCCTATGAGTATTGTGCCATTCACAGCACCCTCAAACACCAATGTATGATAGCAGAACATATATGAATGTCCAAAAAACACAGCTATACACAGAATAATTTAAAACAAAAGAAAGAAGAAAGTTCAAAATACGACAAAGCATATCCAAAAGGAGAGAGATGCATCATTTCCACACAGCTCTACAGTATGTATGTGAATTAACAGGAAGTCCTTTCCTTTTTATTAGAACCTCCATGACTTGTTTGTGAAACTACACCTTCCGTTTTTTTACGATCCAGAATTTCCATCGGGTATTTTGAACAAAATTAACTTTTGCAGCAGATTTCGGACGAACCGTGCGCACTGTGCCAGAGGAAGTTAGCATAAAAACAAATTAGCTTATAGCTTGATGAATGTAATACGGCTATATTTAAACTTTTTTTTTGAGAAGTCTGATGGCATGTTTAGCCAGCCAACATAGCATGCTAGCTGTGTAACCTACAGAGCAGTGGTTCCCAACTGGTGGAACATGCAGGGCAGTAGTCACCATATACATTGAGGGGGGACATGCCCCCCCCCCCAATATATAACTGAAACTAAAAAACAAACAAACAAAAAATAATAATAAAAAGTCCAGGTTCTGCTGTTTAATTTGATGTGCAATATCGCTATATTCTTCGTGTTGAGTGCATTGTTTCACACTGTGTTTGCAAAGTCGTTCTCAAAGGGTTTCCAACAATTTGGGCAACCCAATAATAGAAGACGAGTGCTCATTCTTTGTCAAAATTCTTTGTCAAAATACGTTAAAATCACGTGTTTAACAGGGAATTATTCAAAATTTTCCCAAGGGAGAAACCCCCCCAACCCCCAGATAAAAAATTATTCACACTTCAGAGCTAAAGCCCCGGATGTTTTCCAGCACAAAGCTTTTACTTTGAAGTGCCGTGTCCTGCTGTAAAGTGAGTGACTAACCAACAGCTACTTGACAGAGACACCAAACTAGCTCGACGACATGAGCAAGCGCAAGTATGACACCAGATGTGTTTAACTGTGTGGACCACTGCTATAGAGTGTGTGCACCACTGATCAACTACTGTTACTGCTCCATGTGCATATTCCACAAGTTTAGACAGTGAAAAAACACTCACAATTAACTCTACTGCCATTTCTGTGATGGCGTTTTTATCCCTCTATGAAGCATTTCTTTGTGTTGAACACTAGTATAATACTGAAATAAGGACACACAACAAAACTGTGGAAACGATGAGTTAAGGAATCGCATACTGATAGATGTTCGTGTCTTATTTTAGAGGCAATATTACCAATTATCTGATGTGCATAGACTTATACCAGCACAGTTAACATTCCCAACAAACCCGTTAATGTGTTATGTATCTATACATGTTAGGCAACTTATCACTCTTCACATAGACTGGTTTATTTTTCCTTTAAAGGACTAATATACAGCTTTAATCGTGGTACCCATAGAACCCATTTTCATTCAGATATAATGAGGTGAGAGTTCAAGGGGCTCCTTTGAAAATAGCTGTGACAGTTACATCGCCAAAATGTAGCCTAACTTTGGAGCGTAATTTAGCCCCTGTGCTGACAAGCTATGCAAACATGGTTGTTACTAATGGATGCCTTACGTTGTCTAGTTTTACAAGATACCACTTCATGGTAGCTTAAAAAATGTGCTCACCACAGCGTCTGCAGTGACGCAATTTCAGCCTCAAATTATTTCTGCATGGCAGGGCCTGTAGGAGGAGCAGTCATTATATCAGGGTGGCCAAGGCCCCCCAAGCCCACCCTTGGAGGCACCACTGTTTGTTAAGCTGAATGCAAGGGAAAAGAATGTTTCAGTGTTACACTAGACTGCATATTTGTGCATGAGAGGAAATTTGTATGCTCTCTACGTGTGGAGAACCGCCCACACTGGCAGCAAAGCATGTTTTGGTCCTCTCTTAGGGGCTCATACAGGATGACTTCAGATTCCCGACATAGCGGCAGTTATTTGAGTCATATAACAGTGAATTTGACTCACAAGAGAGAAGAGTGGACAATGTGCCAAGCAGCATTAGTCAGTCACACACACACCCTGTCCAGTGCAGAGATCAGGGAGAGGTGGATGTGTTGGTAGCTAGAGGACGAACAGAATACATTTCCATGTGATACACACGGGATATAGTGAATAAAACATTGTTCATATGTTAAAACACTCCTGATACTCCATTTTTTACCTCTTTCTCACTCCTCCTACTTTCCGAGGAGATTCTTTCTTCACTCGTTTTCTCCTCTTTTGTCTCCATTTCTGTTTACATGTGGTTTTACTCTTGTCTTTTCCTCCTTTGATGATTTATTCACTCCTTGGTTTCACGTGTCTCACATTCCACCCTCTCGTCAGTTTCTCATTGTCGAGATATTTCCTGTAAGAGGATGGATGTGTTTTCAAATTCAAACACATAACTGTACTTTATTCATCCATCTGTCTAACCAATCGAGACAACAGTTGCAGGTACTACCATCTGTCTGTAAACAAGCTCTAACAGAAGCAGATGGGGCTGGCATCAACCTGCAAGAGGAAGAGTGCATTTCTTAAAGGGTATGCACCCTTCCACGCTGCACCCCTTGCCCTCTAGCCTCCCTGGGGTGAAGCATCTGGGTCAGGTGATGTTTTAAGGTTTGGGGTGGCCTGGCAGGTCAGCAGAGATGGATGCACGAGAAGCATGGATTGATTACTGAACAGGCCTGCTGGGCATAGGCATAGGGGTCCAAAGTGTCAGGGGGCCCCCCTGGTCTTTACTTGCAAAATGCCACTCAAATTAACACATAGCAACCAGGAAGAGACTCAAAATGACCACAAAGAGACACAAAACGACCACAAAGAGATGCAAATGAACTGCAAAGAGACACAAAATAACTAAAAAATGGGCAAAACAACCACAAAGAAACACTAAATGACTACAAAGCAACAGAAAGCAACCACAAAAGACATAAAATTATATAAAAGAGACACAAACATACCTAAAAGACACAAACAACTACAAAAAGACATAAAACAACCACAAGGAGACACAAATGACTACAAAAAGACACAAAATAACAAAAAAATGGGCAAAATAACCACAAAGAGACACAAAGTGACTACAAAGCAACAGAAAACAACCACAAAAGATGTAAAATTACATAAAGGGACACAAAATTACCTAAAAGACACACAGATGACTACAAAAAGACACAAAACATCCTCAAGGAGGAGACACAAAACAACCTCAAGGAGGAGACACAAAATCACCTCAAAGACATACAAACGACAACAAAAAGAGACAAAACAACCACAAGGAGACACAAAACAACCACAAGGAGACACAAAATTACCTCAAAGACACACAAACGACAACAAAGACACAAAACAACCACAAAGAAACACTAAATGACTAAAAAGCAACAGAAAGCAACCACAAAAGACATAAAATTACATAAAAGAGACACAAACTTACCTAAAAGACACAAACAACTACAAAAAGACACCAAACAACCACAAGGAGACACAAAATGACTACAAAGAGACAGCAACCACAAAAGACGTAAAATTATATAAAGGGATACAAAATTACCTAAAAGACACACAGATGACTACAAAAAGACACTAAACAGCTGCAAAGAGACACAAAACAACCTCAAGGAGACACAAATTCACCTCAAAGACATACTAATGACAACAAAAAGACACATAACAGCCACAAGGAGACACAAAATGACTACAAAAAGACACAAAATAACTAAAAAAATGGGCAAAATAACCACAAAGAGATACAAAATGACTACAAAGCAACAGAAAATAACCACAAAAGACATAAAATTACATAAAAGGGACACAAAATTACCTAAAAGACACACAAATGACTACAAAAAGACACAAAACAACTTCAAGGAGGAGACACAAAATTTCAACAAGGAGACACAAATTCACCTCAAAGACATACAAACGACAACAAAAAGACACAAAACGACCACAAGGAGACACAAAATGACTACAAAGCGACACAAACAACTACAAAAAGATAAAAAAATGACCACAAGGAGACACAAAATGACTACAAAAAGACAAAAAAACGACCACAAGGAGACACAAGATGCATAATGACTATAAAAAGATACAAAGCCACCATAAAGTCTGCGTGTCTTGCTCTTATGTGAGACGAGTTGGGGCCCTTTGCATATCTGTGTCCAGGGGCCCATTGTCATTGTCTGAGAATCCACTCATGACAAGAAGTCTGAACATGTGAGGAGGCGTGAGGAAAAGAAGTGTAGCAGAGGAGCCAGGAGCCCAAACAAAGACGCAGGATATGAGGGTAAGCTGAGACCTGTAAGGCGAGGGTTGTTGTGATTGGAAAGTGTGTGAGTCTGCACACCTGCCTCACTGCGTGCATCTTTGAGCAAGTGTCTTCACTTCCAAACCTTTAATCCTGCCTCTCTTAAAAATAAACAACAGCTCGTCCTCCGTCTCACATGACCGTGGAAGCGAGCCTCGCAGGCAGCGGCTGTGATTTTGTGTTAAAGCAAAGAGACGAGAGGAGGAGGGACTGAAACAAATCCACCCCGGCAGCAAGTGACAGGAAGTGAGCTCGGGGAGCTGTGGTGCACGGCAGCTCACTCATGTTGTATTAAATATACATTTAAAAAAAACGGAGTGGAGTGTGCAGCATGTTCACACTCACACACCGCCCACAACAAACTCAGCTGAAGGGACCCAGTGTGTGTCGGGGTCAGCGTCAAGCATCCGCTCATCAATTGACTTGTAACCTCGACCCCTCTTAATGACAACCTTATCGGCTGCTTGCGTCACCTTCTGGCACTCTACCAATATGAAAGAGGACACCGGCACCTCAGGAGGTAATTGTATCCAATGAGGCCCAGCTCTCCCTGCCACGCTGGGGCCAAACCTCAGCCCGATCCCCTTTGACACATGGGACTGCATCATGCATATCTGGGGATGTTTCCACAAATAAGACATGAATAAATGACACAAGTGGGGTTGAATTACACAAATTTAAAAGACAGAGCGCTGCCCTGCTGGACCCTGGCATCCAAAAACATCAGCTCTCACAGAGAGACGGACTCTCACACTCAAACTCATGTGATCATTGGATGTTTTTGTCCCCAAAACAACCAGCATCTCACGACTTTTTCTTTTCTTCTTCCCTCCCTCCCCTTTGCCTCTGACCCCCCCTCCCCTGTCTTCTCCCCTCCCTCCCTTTAACCTCTCCTCTCTTCCCTCTTTCCCTCCTTCCTTCCCCTCCAGATTGTATAAATATCCCGTGAGCTGTTGGGGAGAGCTCAGTGTTACAGACCTGTCCACTGAGGAGAGACAGAACAAGAGAAGGGAGGATAGAAGAAGAAGAGACACCTGAGAAAAGAGTGAGACAAAGCAAGACAGAAATTCAGCATCAGGAAATTGGGATTTAGTAGATGATTAAAGGAGAATCCCACCAGAGAGCTGACAAATAGACAAAGGCTGCACAGAAGGAAGAAAGTGATTCTTCAGAGAGAGACTTTAAACTTCTGATCTGTGTGGACGGACCGTCTCCAGTATGTTCCTCCTTCTCTCGCTCTGCATGTGTGGGCTCCTGCTGCAAGGTGACGCACAGGACCGAGCTGCTCTGTGGAGAGGAAACGACCGCAGTGGAAGATGCCAGTACACCTTCACTGTGCCCAGCCCTGTCGAGGCCAGCTGCCCGCAAACCGGGGGCCCCGAGATGGAGGGCCTGAAGGCTAGACTAAGCCTGCTGGAGGCGCTGGTGTCCCGACTGACCGGAGGGGACACTGCAGGTTCCCAAGGGGCTGGAGCTGGAGCCAGAGCTCAGTCTGGGCTTCAGGAGGCTCTGAACCGGGTCACGGGGGAGAGGAACCTGCTGCAGGGGGCGAAGGAGCGTCTGGAGAAGGAGCTGGAGGGGCTTCAGCGCAGGATGGAGGAGATGAGGAGGGAGACGGAGAGGCTGAGGAACAGACCCTGTCCTCCACAGACCCCCGTGGTGCCACCGAGCCCCCCTCTGCAGGACAGTGGCCTGACAAGACCTGCTGGGGGTAAGAGTTACACTCAAACCACCACACACTTTAGGAGCTATCCAAAAAATGTTAATGACATTTATAAATAGGAGATTAGATTTATGGCTCATATATGTTTTTATATTTCGACCTCCCCTATCAATCCTGCAATTAAGATGCACAACTAGACCTGCTGACAGGCTGTCCTCTGTTGAAATATGTATCCAGTGACTGTGACTGAAGGATAAATTGAAGCTCTAATGTCATCAGTTAATGATGCATTAATCCACACAATATTCCAGTGCTTTGCACAGGCACAGGGGTCCCATGTGTGTGTGTGTGTTTGCAGCAACAAAGATAGCCAGTATAACTCCCCCTGACACCATATCTTCCTCCATATATCCCCTGACATACAACAGTGGAATAATGCGTGTGCACACATGTACCTTTTTGTGTGTTTGATGTCTTGGCTGCCCCATTACTTGGCTCAGGTTTCCGTTGTTTATGGGTGATGGTGGCAGGCCACAGAGGGTCACTTCAGTATTTATGAGCAGATCCTGCTTTCTTTATGACTGGTGTTTCCCTCTGCATGGCGAGCACGGCGTGAATAGCCTGGTTGGGAAGGAGGGGGGGGGCTGAAATGTGATGCACACTCTGGAAGTGGTAGTTCCGTGCCAGGGTCTCATCTCAGGGCTTTTGATGACGCCGGGTGGGTCAGGGCTGGAGAGGGGGGCGCAGAGGGCTTAGGGCCAAGAACACTATACTTCCAGGGGTTAGAGGGCTGCACAGAGCTGGGGAGTTATCTTGGAGCCAGTGAGGTTAAGCTCCGGTATTCTGTGTGTTTGCAGTGGCCAAACATCTGTTTAATTAGCCCGTGTGCTCGTCTTTTCACCCACCATCCCCCTTTCTTTCCTCAGTTGAGCCATCGCTCTGTTTGCCCTCCTGGCTCCCAGAGTGTAGTGCCCGTAAATCCGAGATTGCCAGCAGCAATAAATCCTTCCTTGCCATCTCCCCGTCCAGCAGACATCTCTACTCTGTCTGCATCAGGAGAGTTTATATACTCTGTCTCCTGCATACTCAAGGTTATCTGTTAAGCTCCTCATGTTTGCACCTGCAGGCTTAAATACACAGAGAGAGAGAGAGAGAGAGAGACCCTTAGAGCGAGAGGCAGATGTGGAATAGATCATAGTGAGAGGACGATACAGAACAAGAGCAAAGGGATAAAAGTGTTTTAGCATGGATCATAACTTTAAAAGAAAACACTTTAAGTTTAGAACTCAAACAGAGGTTATGACTTTCAATAACAATTATAACCCCAAAATATATCAGCTGATATATTGTGATGTTGATTTATGACTTCAAACATGACCTTTTACAAGCCAGCAAGCCTTTAAGCTAAAGTTACCATATTCTTTTTGTCATTGTTCTGCAAGTCACAAGTATGGCTCAAGTCTTTGCGCTCAAGTCCCAAAACAAGACTGACAAGTCCTGAGTCACATCCCATCTTGGTTTTTTGGAGCCAGAAGTGACCATATTTGGGTGAAAGGCTGGCGCTGTGGAGGAGTGGGGGGTGGATCTGACTGAGAAGCCAAGGACACTACTGGCAGACAGCCTGTCACTCAAAACAGCCCCACCCTTAATTATGCATGACTCTAAGCTTTAATAAAGAAAATTAATTAAATTAGCTGCAGAGACCCAAACTGTTTTTTTGTACGAGGCTGTAAACATGTTTATTTCGGCTGTAAAGTTGGGCATTTTAACACGGGGGTCTGTGGGGACTGACTGGCTTCCAGAGCCAGCCTCAAGTGGCCATTGAAATAAGTGTCATATTTGGCACCTTGTGCTGGCTTCATTTTTGAACCCCGGAGGTTGCTGCTTGGTCTTCGTCTGTAATTTTCTACCTACATGTTTTGCATGCTTTTATTAGCTTTTTCTTGACCACCGCATAGTTTTTGTTCGCTAACGCACTTATCTTTTGTAGCTTTTTTTTCCTCAACTGGCGCTCAGTAATGTAATGTCAGTTCTTAATGGTTCTGTCCTACAGCTTGACTGGATGCTACTGGATGGGTTCCACCAAAGTGGATCTTGGGAGTTAACGTGTCGACTTGCTGGGGATGAAAAGCGCTTATGATCTTTTTGATCTTTGTGCTTGGGGGAATGTATCAAGTGTTTTTTAGTCAAAAGACAAACGTCCAAGTGGGTGCTAAAGTTCAGTTTTAGTTGCAAGTCTTTCTGATTTTGTCAAGTCAAGTTTCAAGTGATCAAATTTGTGACTTAAGACTGACTCGAGTCCAAGTCATGTGACTCAAGTCCACGTCTCTGCTGGCCTGTGCTCAAAGCAGAACTAATATAAATACGTGCCTAAACAAGTTATAGTTGGTCACTGAGGAGAGCATGCATGTGCAGTTTATCAGGTTTAGCCCAGTACCAAAACACAGCTGATTTCACTGTGTCTTTCATATGTTTACTTTTCATGAGTGTGCAGCCAGCAGTCATAAATGATGCTCTGTTAACTCCTAAGATGTTCCAGTCAACATACACATCACGCAGAAGGCAAAGGGACTAAATGGACAGATTGTGGCTGATTTTTAGATCAATTTAAGTGTGTTTTTTCTATCTGTTGACTGAACCATGAATTATGAATATGGAGGAAAAATAAAAGCCTGGATGCAAAAATGTTCATGACAACAATATTATGGGAATGCTCCAGCTGAACTCTGTAAGCAGCAGTTGATTCGGCTGCTGGCTCCTCTGGCTGAGCCTCCCCCTGGAAATTAAGCCCTGTCTGGTCTGCGAGGTTTATGGTAGTCTGCTCAGTGACATCCCAAACAAAGAGGCAGGATATGAGGGCACATATGGCACACGCACACACACACACACCACGGGGAAAAGACAGTAAGAGAACGTGGCTGTTTACCTGGGATGATGATGAATGGCTGTGTCCTCTGGGAACAGCCTCACTTTAACCCCCGCGGTAACCCTCAAAACACCATTGACCTTTTTCTTTACAAACTTCTAAACGGGCTCAACCCTTACCTTTAACAACTTTCTCATGCCAGCTCCCCTCTCCTCGTCATCAACGCTGAGAATCAACATCAGCTTCCAGATGCTGGTGCTTAATGTTCTCTGCATCATTAGGGCTCATTATGCGCCTGAAATCACCGGACAAACCACACGTGCAAGAACACAGAGGGCACGTGCTCACACAAACAAATACCTGAGGACACACACACACACACACACTTTATATATATTGTCATGAAAACATTTTTGAGAAGCTAATTTGTCTTTTGTAAACATCAGTGTTTGTGTTTCCAGGCAGTAATGGTTTCAGGAAGGAGTGAAAATGAGGACAGGGTTGAGGGTAAATGGGGAGAAACAAGAGAAGGGATGAATAAAGGAGGCTGATACCTGACAGTTATACAGGGGAGAGGAGGCCAAATGACTGGTTTAAAGTTTTGAGGGCATAAAGCTGAGAGCGCTGATGAGATGGGTGTTGAATGTGTGTGTGTGTTATGGTCGTACAATCTACCGACTGCCTGACTCCGGAGCAGCTGGGAATCCATTCAGCGGTGTTTGTTTTCTGCTGTCACATTCCCTGCTGTCAGTAGAGCCATAGCCACGTTTGGGTACACAAACAATCTCCCTTAACTATTGTACGCTGCTGTGAAATGTGCAACAGGAATCACTAAACTCAGCCTGTGTGTGTGTGTTTAGGTTCCAATCCAATGTCTCACCTGATGACCAGGCCCAACAGGCAGGGAGACAGCAGTAGTTTGAGAGGTGGGACACGTTTCCTGCAGCATCACCTCCACCTTGCAGTTTCTTATTCAGCTAAACCCATGTCTCCATCTCTCCCTGTCAGACTCAGCGTGGCAGTACGGACCTCCGGGCTTCCAGGAGCTGAAGGCCGAGGTGACAGAGGTGCCAGCTCCTGATGGATCTGAGGACAACACAGGTCTGTCTTTTCAGTTTAAATTATTCTTTGAATCTAGGTTTTCTAACAAGTCAGGCATCCATAGTTTTCCATTTCTGCTATTTGCAAACTCGTCCAATCCATTATAGTGAACATCAAGACATTAATTTTTATTTAACACACTGCAGACTTTTAAAATCAGTCTCTACTTTAATGGCCATACTGTGCAATGGAAATGCAATTTGACAAAAGTGCGCCATCAACCATCATCATGCAAATCCCTGGATTGTTTTCGTGTTACGCAAGAACAAATGGTTTTAGGAATGCAATAAAAAATGTTAGAAAAACCTTTACTCTGCACCACAAACAAAACCACAAACCATAGTAAGATAACCGATGAACATTTTGAAAAATAATGTAACACCCAAGTTCACTTTCACATAGCTCCAGGTGAACTTCAGTAACAAAGCCAACAGTCAGCTGTAATATAAAAGCAATTAAAAGTTAGTGTGTCCTGCTGCACCCCCTGTGGTGCACCAATTTATAGGCTGGTGCACTGGAAGTATACGATATGTGGATAACCAAAACTACACACAAAATAAGCCTCTTTATTCAACAGAAAACACCCAAACTTCTACCAATAACACACCAAACCTTTAATTATATCACCACAACTCCACAGGTGAGCTCCCACTGCACCAGTTGCTCTCGTATACCAAGGCCAACACCAACTGCAGCACTGAAAGATAAAACCATACATTAAAGAATATAATATTCTAATTCTATAATATTTATACTTAGAAACCAGGACGTGTTCGCACCACTTTGCTGCCTCAACAAAAACATTTATTTAAAACACAAAGTTTGTTTGGCTTACCAGGCATGTGCACAGGAGTGTTAACAAATGTAGAATGAAGCTCACACACCTGTGCTCCATGAGCCTCTTAACAGCTCAGGTGCTCTCACCTTGATTGGCCATATTTCGCCTGGGTCCTAGTGTCCCCCTGCTACAATAAAAAATGTGATTGAATCCACCAGTTAGTTGCTAGTTAAAGGGAAATTTCAGTTTATTTCAACCTGTCTCCTATTGTCCTAAATTTGTTTCAAGTGACTAGTGACACAGAAATAATAGTTAGCATGTTAGCTGTTAGCCTAGATACAGCCAGGGCGCATAGTAGTGTCAGACCTGTTAAAATGTAAGTGAAGGGGCAACCTTCAAGTGCAAAGTTAGTCCACTAAACAAGCTTTTTTTCCACAAAGACCGCCTCATATCATTAGGATAAATGTCAGAGAACATATAGAAAATGACATGTAAACGTGTTGTCTTACCTTACCGGTGTGCTGCCATGTTTGTTTACCATTTAGCTCTGCTTTCCAAAGCATGGCCGAAATCTCGCGAGAACAAGCAGCAACAGCTGGAAGGCAGAACCGGACAGTAGCCTGAAAAGTTCATTCATTTATTTTATGAAAGATTTATAGAATAATGGCTGACTTTTTGCCAGACTTTGACTTTGTGGAGGAGGAATTTGATTTTGCAGAGTTTGATGGCCGCCCTTATTTATTTGAGCCAGAATATACTGACGAAGAGCTTGTGAAATTGAAGAACGGAGGAGGAGAGAGAGAGAGGCAACAGGTAGAGGACGAGAGAGGAGGAATGGCTGCTGCAAGGCTGCGTAGCTCTGGAGATTGGTGGTGTACCTGTGAATGCTGTGCCCCAGTGCCCACAGAAGAGGAATGCCTCTGCTGCAAGGAATGGGACCGGTTGCAGCCTTATTTTCAAGGTCTGGATGTGACCGAGGACGAGACACCTCCACCTGGAGTAGTATCCAGCTGGGCTTTATCTAGAGCTCGCGAGACATATTTTGGCCGTGCTTTGGAAAGCAGAGCTAAATGGTAAACAAACATGGCAGCACACCGGTAAGGTAAGACAACACGTTTACATGTGGTTTTCTATATGTTCTCTGACATTTATCCTAACGATATGAGGCGGTCTTTGTGGAAAAAAAGCTTGTTTAGTGGACTAACTTTGCACTTGAAGTATGCCCTTTCACTTTTAACAGGTCTGACGCTACTATGCGCCCTGGCTGTATCTAGGCTAACAGCTAACATGCTAACTATTATTTTTATGTCACTAGTCACTTGAAACAAATTTAGGACGATAGGAGACAGGTTGAAATAAACTGAAATTTTGCTTTAAAGGAACCTTGTGGAGTCTTTGACCACTGACAGCACTGTGGAGCCTTTTGTTTGTATTGTGCATACTCACAATGACACGCCATCAGTGTGATACACATTCCTCCGTCCTATCCCACTGATCAACAGTTGGTAGCTTTGACGCACAAACTGCAAAGAAATGGCAACCCAGCTTAAATTTATGTAAACAATACAAGATGTAAAAATATTTTTTTAAAAAAAATGTCTGCAAGTGTTTTACAAGTTTTTGTGTCGAGTTTCTCACGGCAACAATGATCTTTGAAATTGTTCTGGCATTGAGTGAGAGCTCTGTCATGGCAGTGTCAAAACGGGCTGAAATGCACACACTCATTTGCAGTGTCTATTTATGTCCACTAAAAGTGCTTGTTTTTGCCACTGACATTGGGTTTTTAGTATTTAGTAAGTGTCTGACACACATTATGGAAAGGTTCTCTACACAGATAGACCTTTTTATTAAAGAGTAAGATGCTTTTTGTTGAACCAGGAACAGCCCCAACCCACCAGACTCCATTTAGATAAACAGTAATTTTAGCATTGTATTATACACTTCTTTTAAAGTCAACAGAATTAAAGTTAAACTCACAAAAGCATCTTAGTGAGTCTTTCCACTGTTCCAACAACACTGTTCATCGCCCCTATTTTGGTTGAAATAAACCTTTAAAGTTCATCCAGTTAGATGTGAAGATATGCTGCCTCTCTACATAAAATCCACTCACAACAGCTACTACCCCTCTCACTCACCCCTTCTTCCTCCTCCTCCTCCCCCTCTGTCCATCTGACCTGGCAAACATGACACTCAACCCCCCCTGCTGACAGCCTCAAAGCAAATACTGCTATTAATACTGCAGCATTTGGGGCAAGAATACCAGAGTCATGCCAATCCGCAGGTATGAGGGCCTGCCCGGGTTTCACGTTTGTGTCGTAAATGTAAAAGGAAAGCACCCCTAACAAGGGTGTCACACGCTGTTAACCCCTCCCCCTTCTCAAATCTGCACCATGTGCTACTGAATGCCTCTCAGCAGGTTCGATTGTTTGGGAGATCATAAAAATACACGTGCAGTTAACACGTGAAGTCATACAATCTCTGATGAGACCACACCGCAGGGAGGTTAAATGGTAATGGTGTGTATTTATAAGACGTATATTTCTATCCAGCCTTGATCTGGTGCTACGTCCCGGACCGGAGAGCAACTGTGTATTTTAGGAAGTGGTAAATATACAGCCTGCCTTATCGTTTTCCCAGTAAGACAAGCAGCGGGAAGTTCCTGCCCAGGATGAATTGCTCTGATGGCGGTGACTCAGACAAAGTTGAGGCTAACAGAGATGTCAGGCAGCATCTCTAGACATGATGTCTGTCTCTATGATGAGAGATGATGACCTCATCTCACCCCTGACCAGCTATCAGATTACCTTCATCATCCCCTCGGCCACATACATGTAGATCCCCTTTAATGTGCCACTGACCCCATGACTTGTCTCCTGAAGTCACCTCAACGGAATACTTCACCCCCCAAAATGACCGTTCGTATATGAATTACTCGCCCCATGTTACATTAAATTCATGAAGTAAACTTTGTTTTTCTCGCATGCCTCTACGGTGAACAAAAAATCCAAAAACGGAGTAAACTCTTGATGAACTGGGGGTCTGCACTGAAAAACAATAAAACTAGCTATATCAAAACATCCATTTACAAACTCTCACACAGTTTGCGAGGTGCAAGTCTCAAGTCTCATTTATCCAGTTGTCTGCTCATTACTCCTGACACACACAGCCCTCTCTGATGGGGAGCTGAGCTCAAAGTGAAACTTATCTATGCTCAAGTCACAGCCAGACTTCACTGACAAAAACGGTAATTTTGCCTCGCTGAACACAAGAGTTGCTGGTGTACCACTGCAGCCATCTCTGTTTGTGTTATTGTGTGACCTTGGTGAATTGAAACTAACACTTTGAAACACTTAATATAGGCAGCTGAGATGAGCAGCTTAAAATTTAATTAAAAATTAAAGTACTGAGCATACGCTTGGATAAATGAGACCCCTATAACTTCCATTCATCCTGATTTTTACAGTTTTTGGATTCTTTCTTTATCAGATGCGAGAAAAATACATTTTTTTTTCACAAATTCCCAAAAGGTCATTTGAGGGGTGGAGTATTTCTTTCAGTCAGATCAACTTTATAAAGAACATTTTGATTTGAGGATGACTGTTTTGCAAGATCGTTGAAGCCCCTCATTGTTTCCCAATCGTCCTTAAACCCAACCCAAACCAACTGTAACCAAAGACTTAAAACGCCATGTGTTTTTGGTCAAGCCAATTGGCTAAAATGGGGCAATGGCGGGATATATGCACGTACATGGTCGCAGCCATTGTAAATTCATGCTTGTTTGAACGTGTCTCACAAATCACGTTCCGTCTCCTTCCTGTTCGCAGGTTGTGGGGAGCTGGTTTCTGTTGGTGAGCCGGTCACACACAGGAAGGCAGACAACATAGCAGGTAAATACGGTGTCTGGATGCAGGACCCTGAAGCCGTCTCGCCTTATGGACCCAGCATGGTGTGGCGAATCGACACCATAGGCTCTGACGTCAGGCAGCTGTTTGGATATGACGACATGGATCAACTCGCTAAAGGCTTTCCATCTAAGGTCAGTGTCACGTGGATGATATTTGGTCATGGGAATGAGCCAAAAAATCTGAGGTCATTCCTAGTTATTGTCTCATGTTTTCCCGTTACAGGTCCTGATATTGCCAGAGCTGGTGGAGAGCACTGGTGCCACTCTGTACCGAGGCTCTCTGTATTATCAGAGGCGTCGTAGCCGCTCCATCATCCGCTTCGACCTGGCCTCTGAGACCACCGCTGCCCGTCGTGACCTCCCCCACGCCGGCTTCCACGGCCAGTACCCCTACTCCTGGGGCGGCTACACGGACATCGACCTGTCTGTGGATGAGAAGGGGCTGTGGGCCGTCTACTCCACCAGCAAGGCCAAAGGAGCCATCGTGATCTCGCAGCTGGACCCACACAGTCTGGAGGTGAAGAGGAGCTGGGAGACCAACATCAGGAAGAACTCTGTAGCCAACTCCTTCATCATCTGCGGCAAGCTGTACACCGTGGCCAGCTACACGGCGCCCGACACCATCATCAACTACATGTACGATACTGAAACCAGCCAGGGGAAGTCCGTCTTCATCCCCTTCAAGAACAAGTACCGCTACAACAGCATGATCGACTATAATCTGGCCCAGAGGAAGCTGTTCGCCTGGGACAACTTCCACATGGTGTCCTATGACATCCGGCTGGGGCGCCAGCAGGCCAACTAGGGCCGCCATGAGTGACTGCTGAAAAGCGACATTTGCTCACCTGTTCCTGCTTCAAAGACTCAAAGCATTAGAGCATAATGTGTGTGGTAGTCGTAGTTACAAAGACAACACCATCAGCGTGTAGAAAGGCCTAACTACCAAACTCCAACGTGAAATGAAGACGTTTCAGGAACAGTGTCCCCCGCAGGTGTGCTTTTTATTTTTATTTTCTTCAGTGGGAGGGCTTTTGCTGTGGCACGGCCCACAAGCATGTTTGTAGAGGAATTATTTTTGTACTGCCTTTAATTCAGATGTATAATTTTGTTGTTTTCTTGATAAACTATATATATATTTGAGGACTGAAAGATTAATGCATTTTATTACAAGCTAAGTGGGATAATCAAAGCATACAACTACCAACACAAACTCCTGTGGTACTACACGCCCTGCAGTGTTTCACCTGTCAACATCTTGTATTAAATAAACCGCTCTCTCACTCAGCATGTATTGAATATTGCATGTACTTGTACACTGTAGTCAACGCAATGACATAATGTTCAAATGAAATAAACTTCTTCCTAAATTACAAGAGTTTATGTGGCCATTATTGTATCATACTGTGCACTTCAGACAAGTATTTGTACCACTTTAAGAGGGCTTATAGGCTGTAAACAAATAACTTTATTAATCGTTAACAAATCATATACATTGCTGGTTGCTGACAAATAAAAACCCCTGATATGGTCACTAAAATCTGAACTCCTAGATTGTTTGGTGTGAGTTGCTGAGTGTTGGAAGTATCGGACGTAGAGATGTCTGCCTTCTCTCCAGAACTAGATGGCACAAAAAATTAAAAAAACTCAACAGCAATGTCTCTGCAGAAATCATGACCCAATTACTAAAGCTAATCCACACACCTTGTTGTGAGCAGTTTCATGTAGGAACCATTTTCTCTCCACCGAATCACGATGCAGAAGGAAGCGTGCATCTACTCATGGACAAAGCTCGTGCTCCTGAGCTGTAACTTTAGCCACCTTGGGGGTGTTTGAAGCTAGCAGTAGATGTTTCCTTCTGCTCGGTGATGTGATGCATTTGACAGATGTAGATCCTAGAAAGAAAATAGTTCCTGCATGAAACTGCTCACAACAAGGTCTGTGGATTATCTTGAGTGACCAGGTCATGATTTCTGGAAGGAAACATTGCTGTTGAGTTTTTCAAATGTAGTTTTTGGCGCTTTGAGCACCACAAGCTGATCTAGTTTCATTATATTGGAGAAAAGGCAGACATCTGTGAAGGATGGTATCTCCAACACTCAGAGAAAAATGCATTTTTGATTTTGGGGCAAACTGTCCCCTTTGGCTAAATGAACCATAAACCAACTGAAAAAAGGGAAAGTTTGAAATGGTGCTCTTTTTCTGACTTGTGAGAGTGACTTTTTGGAGAGGTGTGGTTCTCACAGGACAGCAATGTCTTGTTTTATAAATCACTTTCAGCTAGCCAAGCTGTGAAAACATGACTGTTGAGTCAAAAGTAATACATCATGAAATCCCTGCATTTATTACTTGCAGAGACAAAACTTTTTTCGTTAGATCTTCTGAAATTTTATGTTTAAATATGCAAAGTCTGATTAAATATTTGCTTTTTGCATCCATTTCCAGAATAGAAATCTGAACTAAAACAAACAGCTATTTGTGTATTTTGGACTGTTTCTTTCCACTAGTCTCAGAGTCTGAACAGATTAGTTCAGTTAAGACAAGCTTCTTTCAATTTAGACTCCTGAGTAAAGTGAAGGCCTACCTCCCTCCACATGACTTTGAGAGAGAGGAATTCATGCCTTCATCTTTTCGCGTCTAGACTATTGTAATTCTGTGTATGTTGGACTCGACCAGTCATCACTGCCGCGTTTGCAGGTGATTCAAAATGCAGCAGCCCGCCGGCGTGATCACATCACACCTGCACTGGCCTCCTTACACACACGCCAATGAGAGCGTTGAGGTCTACAAATCTATCACTGCTGGAGGTTCTAAGATCCAGGCTCAAAAGTAAAGGCGACAGTATCTCTCCTGATTGAAATAGGAGCTGCCCCAACTCTGAAGCATTTTAAATCCCTTTTGAAAACACATTTCTTCTCTCTGGCCTTCAGCACTTGTTAAGCATGACATCTTGTTCTTATGATCTTTTTATTGTTCACTGTATGATGTTGTATTGTTTATTTTATTCGGCTTATTTTATTCATTACTGATTCTATTTATAATGCATAGCCTGTTCAGCACTTTGGTCAACTGAGGTTGTTTTTAAATGTGCTATATAAATAAATTTGACTAGACTTGAAAGACGACATCAAAATAGCCCAAAATCTCAACATTGACTTGTGCATGAAATAACTGTGTTTTAAAGTCTGCAGATGTTTATCTTTATAGGTTGCCAGTTAATTTATTGTAAATCAGATGCCTTGTAGCCCTCAGAAGACGAAGAAAGAGTGCTATCAGAGGATGAACACCAGCCCAAACCTCAAACACTGCTCTGTTTATGGGCTAGTAAGTGATCTATAGACCATTAATAAATCATTTTTTAACCAGTGATGAAGCCTTAAAGCTTTAAAAGGGCACGTCACTTGAAAGATGAACACAAGTATTGCATTAGTGGTTTTTTCTTTATCTAAGCACTCTCGATGTTGTTGTGCCACCTGGTGGTAAAATGTAATCCATACCAATGTGATGTGGGGCAAACTTAAAGTTGGAAACGTTGTGTACGATGGCTCTAAGTACAAACCAGACATCACTGAAAAGCATCTCAACAGTATATTATTTTATTAGTTTCTGTAACCAAACCAAGAGAATGTAAATAAGACCGTACATATTTTAATACAGCGATGAAACCCCTGTACAAGTTCAACAAAAAAGAAAAAAAAAAAGAAAAAAAAATCATTACCCTCCCTCCCGCATCCATCCTCCAAAGCAAGGACTCTTCCCCCGACTAGGGTAGAGGCGAGGAGGACGCCCTCCCCACCTCAGGGTGCATACTACTGTACATTTCTGAAGGACCCTTGTCGCCACAACCCCGAGATGAAAGCATTGTGGGTGGGACAGCCAGCGGAGGTGAGGCAGAGACAGAAAACAGCACTGATTGCTCTCATCAGTAAAGACAACAAAACAATAAGTGTCCTTCTGCCCAAACGCTTCTGTACTTGAGGCTTCTCATTTCATCCGTTTACTTGTTCTCTGTCCTGTTCTTGTTCCCCCTCGTCGTGAGGGTTGACATACACACACTCCAAGTGTTCTACTGTTTCAACACTCAACTCTTCACCGTTTCTATTCCTCTAAATAGCCCTATCCTGCTATACTCTAGCTAAGGGCACTGAAATCAGTCAATAGCAGCAGGTCTGGGTGCTTTACAGTAAAGTGTGTATAGGTGTGTGTTTGTGTGACAGCAAGGATGTGTGTGAAAGCAGTGAAAGGGTGTGTGACAGTAGCTCCTAAACTGGAACAGCTGTATGTAGTGATCATACATCATCTGTGTAATCCTGCAAGTCAAATCAAAACTCTGCTGCCACGACAACAGCAATCCTAATAAAAAGGCTGTGACATCATCTCCGCGCTGCTTTAACCTTTGGCTAAATATACAGGAGAGTCCAGCTACGAGCTTTCCCCCTGTTTATACCACAAACACACACCCGATACACACACACACCCCCAACACATCAGTAATTCTGAGGCAAGGAGATGAGAGCAGAAGGCAGGAGCAAAGGCTCACAAATCAATAAATCAATCATTAATTGCAATCAACTGCTGTAATTTTCACATTTCCGTTCTGGTAAAAACAAAAACAAAATGACGAGAATTTCTGATTTCATGTCTCTGTATGGTGACCGTGGATGAAACCGTTGAAGTGAGCGTAATGAGGTGCATTTCCACGTGCACAAATCTCTGGATTAGTTATGATGGGAGATTGGGCAACAAAAAAAGTGTGCTTCACTAAATGACATCTCCTTAACAAGATTGTTTCGACTACAAAAACAAAACTGATTCATTCTTTCGTTAACAAAACAGGTTTCTCCTATAATATGTGTGATCCTATTTGGGGGAAAATAAAAATAAAAAAGGAACAGAAACCAAGAGCTATAAAAATGGCAAACTCAGCAGCAAATCTCATTTCAATTTTCTCTTTCCAACTCTCCTCTTATCTACCGTCTCAGTAGATTTCTATGGAACAACTTGTGCAGCCATTTTATTGGCATTCTAAATATGATGGAAGAATCCAACTCAAACGCCGCCACCTACAGTGGGACAAGATAGGGGAAGAAAGAAGAGGAAGAGGATTATGTATACGCAGGACAGTGCCTACTCTCAGTAACCACTAGCATCGACTCATCCTCCTCCCCCACACTGTCCCCCAGGGCTGATATGAGGTGGTGACTGAGTGAATGGGGCTAGATTCTCTCTCTTCCTCTCTTCCATCCATTCATATTGTCATCCGAAGAGGTTCGTCAGCTCTTTACTTGCTCTCTTCTGGTTTGATGGCCTGCGGTTTTATGGGGCCAGTCCGTATGGGCTTGGCCGTGGAGATGGGGGGCTTGTCGGTATCTTGGCGGTCGCCGACTGCCTGGTGGTTTGAGGCAGAGCTGTCGAGAGGAGGTTTCCCCCCCTGATCAAGCCGAGACACTTTGCTGACTTGCGGGGTCTTGAGCTGCTGCTGTTGCTGCTGCTGCTCTGAGAAGAACTTATGAGTGGACTGGAGCACCTCGGCCCGCTGCTTTGCCTGCAGGGCGATAAAGAACAAATCAAATCAGCCAACCCACCCTTCACTGAAAGACTGGTTCACCATCTGAGCGGTCAGTTAATACAGATGCACAGAATCAGCAGATAAAACAGGGAACCAGACCTTTAGGTCCTGTTCAGCCTTTAGAGCCGCCTGTGTGCCTCTGGGTGCAAGCGAGGGGCCAGGAGGTCCTCGGGGAGGGTGCTGGCTGTGCTGTGGGTGCTGAGGCCGGGGATGGGGCATGAGACCACCACCCACGTTGGGTGACATTGGAGGGCCCATGGGAGAGCGCTGGACACCTCCAGCAAACGAGTTTGCGTGAGGAGGTCTAACAAGAGGAGAGACGATGTTGGGCTGAGACAGAATCTGAAATGAAGAGAAACAAACAAAATAAATAAATGGTTTGCAGTTAACTTTCATGTTAACAACCAGTTCATTATATAAACACAATCAAAATCTGAGTTTTGTGATAATGACTCTACCTGCGGGTTGAACTGGCCAGGGAAGTGCTGCGTCATTCTCATGCCGGCAGAGCTGGGCTGAAACTGCTTCTGGTACAGCATGCTGTTGATCTTACTGGACTGGCTGCTAGGAGACGTGGAGCTGGCTCTGCAGGAAGAGAACAATGAAATCATGTGTATAAAGAAGTGTTGACACGATACTGGAATTTCTAACTTCCATACAATACCTTGAAAAATATATATTATACCATTTTCAATACACCTCGGCAAATTTGACATTGAGGGCACACAAGTTAAAATTTAATTTAGAGATAAATCGACAGGATTCCCACACATCTGTAGAAAATTTTCCATGACTTTTCAAGGACCCATAATGTGTTTTTTTTTCTTGTCTGAGTTGTCCGGCAATTTTCAAACATATCAACGTCGAACTCTACTCGAACCTAATGTCAGCTAGCTGGCATTCATTAACAGAGAGGGAGAATGGCGAGAAAATGAACAAACGTATGTGATGGGAAACAAAATGTCACACAGACGCATGTTAGAGCTACATTACATCACAGCTCCAGAAAATAAATTTGCCATTTTGTTACATTACGGGGGAGGTTACAGTAACAATTTCATTATACGCAACAAAATTCCACGACTTTTCCAGGTCTGAAAAAAATGTACTTGTGAAATTCCATGACCTTTCCAGGTTTTCCATGACCATGGGAACCCTGAATATAACCAGGCTATCACAAGACAACAATGACTAGTTAGTAGCAGAGAACAGCAGAACAACTGTAGCATTTATAACTGGCTGATTTGGTGACATCTGTAGTTACAGTGGGAACAGTAAATGTGGTTTAATATTTCAGGTCACAGAGTTCTGAGCGCAGCAGAACAAACTGTTGTCATTTTAATAATAACGTCTGGCAATAACTGGCCTTTTTCCATTATTCTGTGAGCAACCATGGTCTGATTTTATGTTGCAGTCTGCTGACAGAAGGGCACAGTTAAGGTCAAAGGTGGCTAATGTTACCTCACTAAGTTTGAGCTGTGCAAACTGTCACCTGCAGCTCTTCGTCTAACAGCTCACCGTGGCTGCTCCTTTTTGTTTAATGAGTCCCTGCATTATTTCAAAACAGATCCACTGTCAACAAATACCAAAAATTGCTGCCTTGTCTTGTAGACACATTTTTTGATAAATGATAATGGTAAGTGCTCAGCTAACTGAAAAAAAGCCCCAGTGCATTTCATGTGACCCTTTATAACAGAGGTCAACTCATGTTTGGCCTGTTGAATGCTTTTAATGTAAAGCTGCAGCAGTAGGAAATGTTCGGCGTGTATTAGCAGAGGGGCTGGAGCTACGGAGGCACTGAGAGTGGTGTGCATGTGTGTGAACTCGCTGGTAGAGAAAGGAGCTAAAAAGCGTAGCTAGTACCAGTGCAACGATACTGTGGTTTCCATAAATCAGTGTGTTTTACAATACTGGTATAAAGTGCATTAAAATGACACATGATGAGTCAACCACACTTTATACATTGTTGACTTTAGTCTGTGTAGCAACAAACACCCTAAAAATAAAACCATGACAGATAGCAGTGCATGGCAACATGGCCACTTCCAAGTTTTAGTGCCGATTGTGTATGCAAATATTTACCCCCAAAAAAAGTTATACTTGGTGTGGCTTTTTAGGTTCGACTGTGTACCAGATAGAATGTGAATTTATGGGTGGTACCTGTAATGGCTGGAGGTGGGTGTAGTGCTCCTGGCGCCGACAGGAGGGGTTCCAGGCTTTACATCCATCCCACTACCAAAGAGCTTCAGATCCATGTCCATCTACAAAGAGTCAACACACAAACACACCCAATAAAAAAAACACAACTCAAACTATAAAAAAAAACTTTCACAGCTCAAATTTTAGAAATAAAATTCAGCCTGTGTGTCTGAGAGTCACAAATGCACACAGTACTGTACCTTGCTGGTGGGAGGCTGCATCATGCTGTGGCTGGGGCCCATGATGCCTCGGTATGGCTGGGAGACTGGAGGCTGACGGTTGATGTTGGGGGGCTGGGCCTGGGGAGGGGTCGGAGGCAGCGCCAGGAGAGGCTGGCCTCCACCCGAGCCAAAGTTCGGAAGGGACAGCTGGGAACTTGGCAGAGGGACTGTCACCTTGAGACAGACAAAGACACACAAATGTTACACACTAATAAGCGAAACACTGCTATGAGTTTCACACTCCTGGAAGTTAAACAAATTAGGTTGTGTGATAAGAAAGATGAAGGTTTATTAACACTGTCTATTATTATGTTTGCATGTAGGTTACCTGTTGCATTGCAGAGCTGGGCGACTGAGTGTTGCTGTAGTAGCTACTCTGGCCATGTTGTTGCACTTGCCCCGAGTACATGTTTGAATGCTGACTCATCCCCTGTCGAGCCTGAACCAAAGCCACAGATATATCAGATAGAAATGTATGCAAAATAAATTTATTCCAGATGTTTGTACGGCAAAATGCAAGTCTGTAAAGTAGAGTGAAGCAAACTGGTTACCTGCAGCAGGTGTGTATCAATGAGCTGGGAGCCTCCCATGCCAGAAGGCTGGTTTAGCTGCGGCTCAAACAGAATGGGAATGTGCTGGGTGGAGGAAGCCTGCTGATAGGCCAGATTAGACTGAGGCTTGCCCAGCTCAGGTGCCTGCACGCCAGGATAGCTGTGCAAGGATGGTCCTGACAGCATCATGGAGGGCTGTGACAGGCTGCTCTGCATGAACGCCTGCTGAGACCTGAGGACAGATCAGGTCACAGGATCAGATAACTGTACCTCAAAATAGGGAAACTGGCGCCTCAGTCGTACTGTATATTTCAGCTGTGTTTGTAGCAGAGAACTGAATACGTGTGCAGTGTTGTGTGTTACCTGTAAGGCTGCAGTGAGGAGCTGAACAGGTCCTGTGGCTGGGAAACTGGAGGACCAGTGCTGAGTCCAAGCTGAGCCTGGTGTGTGTGTTGGTGTTGGTGTTGGTGTTGATGTTGGTGTTGCGGCTGACCTTGCAGTGGAGCGTAGATAGGAATGGGAATCTGCTGCACCGCTGTCGGCTATAAGGTGGAGGAACACAGACAGGTAGTTTTACCTCTGATGTTAAAAAGCATTTCTGTGGCTCGTTAAAAACCAACAGATAACTCTACCTGCGAGAGGCCGGGCTGGAAACCTTGCTGCTGCGCCAGGGAGGGAGGCGCCAAGCGAGGGTGGGGGGTACTGAAGAGGTGGCTAGTGTCCATGTAGAAGGCTGGGATCTGAGCTGCAGAACCTCAACATACAAGGGTTTAAGTGTTAGTAACTGCTAATGTAGTGAACAGTTCTTCAAATATAAAACTGAAATAGGGGTATAAAAAACAAAGAGGTGTGGCCATGCATCTCTCACCTGCTGCAGACTGAGAGACGTACACCTGTGGGGTCTGCTGCTGCTGGGGCAGGAGGGGAGGCACACAGCCCAACTGAGAGAAGCTGCTGCTACTACTGCTACTGCTGGAGGAGGACAGACTCCCACCCTGCAGCTGCTGGGGCTTCACCTTACAGATGTTAGGGGGGTCAGAGGCCGTGGTGGTCTTGGTGCTGAGGGATGATGTGGTATAGGTACCAGAACCTGCAGGGTGGAGAGAAACACATGGTGAACACAAGATGCTTGTATCAAATGGTGAAATTTTGTTCAGACATTTTTATTTACAACTACAAATCATTTCTACACATTTACATTTTCTCCAGCAGTTTTTGACAGGTGTAAAGGATGATTTATGAGCACACACTTACTGATCATCATTTGACAAGCTGAAAATCTCAAACATTGAGACTATGAATAACTAATTTGAGACAACAAGAGAACTTGGATTTGTACCCCGGTTCACTGTAAGCTCTGACTTATCAATGTCACTGTTAAGAAGCAGCAAAGTAACTTTATTTCAGCGTGAATTATTTCTAAATCTGCAACATTAGTCTGGCTTTAGCTTTAAACTTGTGTCCTCCCACAGTCAGTGATTAAAACTGGACTTTCAGTTCTGTCAGAGAAAAATAATTTATCACCGTTTTCCTCTCAACTTATTCTGAATGTCCCATAGACCACCACTGATGTCTTACTGTTGCCGACGAAAACAAACATACATTTTGTCATAGTTTTTATTATCAATTATCTATTTTCTGTCTTCGTTATGGAAGTAAAGGTAGCTGACAAACATTTCTCGTCATAGTTTTCATTTAGGAAATTAACACTGGTGCAGAATGCCAGAGTACTGTGTGTCAACGCACAGTAGTGTTTAGGGCTGACCTCTCAAATCAATTTATGGACATTTGAAGCGCTGGAGCTCAGAACGAATTTAATTCGAAGCATTCGACAAGGGGGAGGGGTAATTTAAAACAAACAAACGGAAAAAAAATTGGCAAAAAACGTAGTTTCTTCCAACACTAGAATTAAGATAAAAATATTCACAAACGAAAAAACGCTAATGGTCGGTGATAAATAGTGTTTAACTTTTGATTGAACACTAAATTAAAAAAACCCTCAGCGCACACTGCAGCACAATCAAACAGATGCGCAACTCAGAGCATCAGAAGTGTCTGACACCAAACTCAGAGCGGACCAGTGGAACTGGAAAATGCATATTAGGCCTACTAGTTACTACTTACGTTTTTCAAGTGATTTCCCAAATTTGTTGTTGAGTTGTGATATGCCAATTGCTTTTGGCAAATCTGGCACTCTGCTTTCTGGGGGTTGTCGGGGCATATTTTAAAGTGCAACCACACATCTGATGACCTCTTGGACATGTCTGCCAGCTCTGAGTGTGCTCGTTGTCAGTATCGGACTGGTGGGGGTTAGTGTTGCGTTTAAGGCCTCCTCCCCAAAAAAAAGGGAAAAAATAAGCCCCGAAGCTTCGATTTTTTTTTTTCTCTCCCCACAATCGAATCCCGTGCCATCGAACAAAGCTTCGAAGCTTCGAATTTTTTGGGTCAGCCCTAGTAGTGTTGGAGATATACAGTAGATAAGTTAACTGGGAATTCTGTTACCTGACAGTGAGGTGCTGGGGGTAACAGAAGCCACAGGGATCTGTGGCATGGAGGCCGAGGAGAACGTGGAGTATGAGGATGCACAGGAGGTGATGGGGGAGGATGAGGAGGTGACTGGAGAGTTCTTCTCTAGACTTGGTGAGTTCTCCCATGCCTTACGAGCCGATTCCATCTGGGGAGGTGACAGAAAGAAACAAGTGTTATGGTAATGTTTCACTGAATATTTTCTTAAAATATCAGCTCATTCTCAGCAGTGTTGCTTTAGTACCTTTAGTGTTAGGTCAACAGTAGCAGGAGAGACAGTGCTGAGGCTGGAGCTCTGCTGCAGGGTCTCTCGTCGAGGAAGGGGCAATGAGTGGGGTAGAGCCACCTGAAACACATCAAAAACACCCCAAATCAGTCTTTAAATAATACCTAGTGTTGGGATTAGAGCACGACTGTGGCACAGGTGGGTCATCTCTTCAAATTAAAAGGAAGGCTGTACCAAATAAAGATGTGTACTCACATTTGCCACCAAACTCTCTTCTATTTTGTTCACCACTGTGGGAACACTGTCAGCCATTGAGGAGGAGGGTGTGGTGTAGTCAGTGACAGACTCCTGAGAAGCAAAGACACAAAGTCAGAACCCACAGACACATGTTATACTGCAGTAACACTACCTTTTTATTGTGCTCATCAACAATTAATATAAACTCACAAAAATTAAGAAGAATAAAAACAGAGTTGATGAAGTCATAATTTAACAGATTTACTATTACATTTGATCTTGAGTTACTGTAAATGAGAGGTACCAATGACAACTTAGCTCAATCCCACTATCTTAAATCTACAACAACAACAAAAAAAAGAAACCTAGCCGCATGGTCATGTGACACCGACATACCTTAGAGTTACTGTTGTACTCTGCTGAGGGGACTGTGATCATGCCCTCAATGTCTCCTCCCAGCTCTGGTACTGTGGTGTCACTGGTGGGAGGACTGGAGTCTGTGGCTCTACTGACGCCTCCTCCAGGGACTCCTGCCTCCATCCCCTCGCCTTCTCCTCCACGTGCGTCTTTGGCCTTGCGGTTCTTTAAAGAGCGCTCTTTACCGATGGGACCCGGCTTGTACTCCTTGGTTTCCACTGGTTCCATTTCAGGAAGCTGGGGAGCGGAGAAATTAAACATTTACATGACTTCAATAATGAATAGGAACCCATGTTCTTGTTCAACAGCTTAAAACATCAATGGGCGAATTCACAAAACAAATGCATGGATTTTGTGGCCACTAAATCTGCACCAATAAGAAAGAACCGTGTAATTTCTGAAGCACCCACAACGGGCGCAATGCACTCCTAACTGCGTTGCCAAACTCAGGATTCTCAGTGCTTTCATGCCTTCTGAGTTGGGTACAACACTACACAAGCAGCTGTAGTGAAATTATGAATATCTTCAGATAGTTGACGGTAACTGAGTGCACTAACTGGGATATTAAATCCCAAATTCAGTATGTATCTGTCAAGTTTAAATTCCTTGCCTCACGCTTTGAGTAATGCCTCTGTGCCTGAGCGGTCAGGATGTGTAGTTTGCAGTTTGAAAATGTTAGTTTTCTTCTTTCTTTCCATTGTTCTGCCTGCTGTGTTTCATACTTTGCAACATACATAACTGCAATTAGATGCAAAAAAACCCCAGCCAAATTGCACTACAAAATTTTATGGGCATGTTTGCAAGTCATGCCCACTTCATGGTGCTATCAGCAGCCTCTATCCATTTCCCTGTGAATTCACCCTCGGAGTTTCCTCCACAGCTGAGTTACCTTCTGTGTTTTGATTGGGCCAGCTCGAGGTTGTTTCTGTCTCTGTTCTTTGGGAGCAGGTAGTTTGTTTTCAGAGCCAGTTTCTAGCAACGCTGGAACTCCGTCACTGTCAGTGCTGCCTGCAGACGATGGCGCTCCAAACTGAATGCTGTCTATTGCCAATTCCACACTGCCCTCTGATCCAGGCTTCACACCCTGAAACAACACAATGTTTTTCATGGTTTAGAACTCAGCAAAAAGGATTGTACACTCAACAAAAGATGAGACGAACATATGGAACATACCTCAGAGGAGACAGTGCCAGTAAAGGAGGTAAGAGGTTTGTTCCAGGCACTCACAGAGGGTGGCTGGGGAGGGCTGATTGGACCAACTGGAATATGCACATTACATACTTTAGACAAAAGCTTGCTGATAAATTCAGACAAATTCAACATTTTGAACAAGAGTTGACTTATCCACTCACGCTTCTTGACTTCAGGAAGGACAGTGGAGCCCGCTACCTTGTTCTCCCACAGTTCTGTACCCAGAGTGCTGTGTGTCTGTGTGGGGGCGGGGGGTAGGCTCTTTGGGGTAAAGTCCACAGTGGCAGAGGGGATGGAGGGCATTGGAGCCACTGTGCCTTCCAGAGTCTGAGGGGATGCAGCAGGCTGGGAGGGAGCATGGTGAGGGTGCTGGGGAGCAGAAATGGAGGGCTGCTGTTGGGCCTGGGGTGTAGAGGCTACAGGAGGCTGAGACTGTGAGGCCTGTTGCTGCTGTTGTTGTTGCTGTTGCTGCTGTTGTTGTTGTTGTTGTTGTTGTTGTTGTTGCTGCTGCTGCTGCTGTTGTTGCTGCTGTTGCTGCGATGACTGCTTTTTAGCAAATCTTGGTGGCAGCTTTCCTCCACCTCCTCTGCCCTTCTCACTAGAGCCTTTTTTACTCCAGTTCTGTCGGAGCAGTATAAGTTGAGTATTCTTTGTCAAGAGGTAATGTCACATTAAAAAGGTATAGCTAATTATCATTGAAGGTTTTTATTGCTGTTGTAATTTGAGTATTCTAACTACGTGGTGCAAGCCCTCCTCTTACCTGAGTAGTCTGCTCTTCCTTTTTCCGTTTCTCTTCATCTTGCAGCCGTTTTTGTTGCTTGCGGGAGACCACCTCAGTGAAGCCGTCATCATTGGCGCTGGATTGCGGGTCCTCTGTGGTGGTGACCTCTGGATGGTCATCAATGATCACAACACCTACAGTGACGGGACAACAGAGGATCACGACATGAACATTGAGTTTCCAAGTGGAGAACAGCTGGAGTCAGGTACAGGTTTCAGGCTCATCAGTAAGAGTCATGCATCAGGGTGGACTTACTGGCATAATTGTTGAGATCAAACTGAGAGAGAGCATTCTCTTTGGGCTTCTTGGCGGCCTGTTTGGCCTCATCTTTGCGACGGCCAGACTGGTCTTTTGTAGGCCTCTGTGATGCTCCTCCAGCTGTCTGTCCTGTCCCGTCTGCGTTCTGCTGAGCTGCAGGGCTGTTCAGAGCAGAGACGTATGTTACAGACAAACTGAAGCCCAAAAAAGGAGACTATGTTGCACATTATACTGTTAGTGAGAACAACAGTGGAGTAGTGAAGGAGGCCTTAAGATACTACGAATGATAACATGCAAATTAAATGCAAAAAACAATGACTTTGTTGCTTATTTTATTACCGTCCTCTGACTTAAGAAGATGACAAGAGTGTTGATGCACTTAGATGAGGGGAGAAAACGTTTTCACTCTGCTCTCCATCAGAAATGCTGCTGCTATGCTACAGTTAGAGTCTAAAAATACCACCACACTGATGCCATATTTAGCAATTTATAACTAGGATTGGGCAATAGAGAAAACTAAATATCAAAACATTTTTTGCCCAAATGCCTCAATATTGATATTGCGACAGGGTGCTTTCACAAAAAAAATTACGTGAGATTTTTAATTAACAGTCATCAGTAATGTGGATAAAATGACTAAATAGGTAAAAGGGAAATAATAGAAGAGCTAGAACAGTCTGTTAAGTTCAGAAACTTTACTGTTACGCAGCTTTAAAACCAGAAAAAGACAACACTTAAATATCCAGAATCTGAGGTGATGTCTGGACTTGTCTCAAGACAGATGTATTGCCCAGCCCTATTTTTAATCAAAACATGTTTATAGTAAATGACAGGACACTAAGTTGCACTGCAGCTATTAATTAGGAGGAATACTACACAAAAGGTTTATTGTGTGGGAATAAACCTGCAGTATTACTCTACCGCACGCTGTTCATTGAGTCAACTTCATTGTGCTAAGTGTTAATGTAGGCAGCCAAAGTAAGTGCCTAACAACAGACAAAAGCCTGATTGTTCAAACTCACCCTTTGCGGCCAGCTTTGGCCCCTCCCCTCCTCTCTCCCTTGCCCCCTGTGTAGCTCCGGCCTGGTTTGGCTCCACTGTTGCCTCTACGATTCTGTCTCTCTGTAGGCCTCTGACTTGAGAAACTCCTCTTAGCTGCAGGAGCCCCTTCACGTTTTGGAGTCACCCCTCCCTCAGGAGGGCTTTTACTGGGGGTCAAAGAGCCCTGGGGGGGTGCAGGTGCCGGGGCAGAGGCAGTGGCTGCTTCATTAGCAGCCTCCAGGGCTCCTTTCCTTTCCTCTCGCTCTCTCCTTTCGTTGAAGTCGCTGCTCTCGGAGGCAGTCTCCCATTCCTCATTGGCTTGATCTGAAGA
This sequence comes from Epinephelus fuscoguttatus, assembly GCF_011397635.1. Lineage (NCBI taxonomy): Eukaryota > Metazoa > Chordata > Actinopteri > Perciformes > Serranidae > Epinephelus > Epinephelus fuscoguttatus. The sequence continues at coordinate 42,480,061 of NC_064761.1, forward strand.
GTTCTGGTTGGACAAGTCAGGTGATTTGGTACCGACTGCAGTGATGGTGGGGCTGCTGGTCTCAGGCAAGGGTGCTTCTACAGGGGAGGACAAGTCAGGTGCAGGCATAGTGGAAGCCACTTCTGCAGGCACAGTTACAGGGGTTCCTGGAGCTCTAGAAAGAGTTGGTGAGAGGGAGATTGGGGCAGGGGCAGAGCTAGGGACAGCAGCAGTAGCAGGCACTGGGAGTAGAGGGACAGGGGGGCTTGGGGCCGTTTCACCACTCGCTAACACTGCAGCCTCGCGCTCTTTCAAGCGCCTAAAGCGGGGTGGTTTATCTTGCCTTGGAGGCCGTGCTGGTCTGGATCGACGAGGCCTTTCTCTACTACTTTGAGGAGCACCATCCCCAAATTTCTTGCCATCAGACTTAGGGGGTCGTCTGTCAGCGGCAGGATTGTCATATCTTGGTGTGGACTCAGCGTCCTCAGGCCTGAATGTCTCCATGGGTTTAGAGGGCCACTGAGAAGAGGACTCTCTAGTTCCCGGCCGTCTGAGAGGGCCTGAGCGAGGGCCACCGCGTTCCCTTGCTCCACCTCGTCTACTGTATAGTCCTCCTCTTCCTCGCCGAGAAGGCTCCCCTTTAGGAAGGAATCCTGGCTTGGGTCTGCTTTCATCATCCCCTCTTGGTCCAACCCTTTCACCCATGTGAGGAGGTCCAAAGCCTGGCTTGTGGGGCCCAGGCCGGCCTTCCCCAGGGAGCTCTCGTCTCAATGGACGGCTAGGTTTAGTGCTAGGCTCACGGTCAGAGGGTCCAGTATCACTGGCAGACTCTCTCCCACCTTCACTTTCAGAATCTGTGTCTGAACCACGACGCCGTCTACGTTTTGGTATAACCTCAAAGTCTGAGCTCTCGCTGCGTGTTTCGCTTTCCTCCCTGTTGCGAAAGGCAGCAGCACCTCCAGCAGAAGGTAAATCAGAGCGCGAACGGGGCTCTCGGTAATTGTACTCTGCCCGGCTTCGACCGCGACTTCCCCTGCCTCGGCCACTGTAAGTACCCCGGTAGCTCCTCCCTCTGGAATAATATTCCCCTCGACCACGTCCTTTGAAATTTGAGTCAACAGGCCACTCTCTTTCTCTGTCCTTGTCTATTTCCTTCTCCCTCTCACGTTCCCTCTCCCTTTCCTCTCGTCGGTAGGAACGTGGAGGAAGATTCGACTCTTTCCTGGAGGGTAGTTTGGGTTCTGGATGTTTGTCATTGCTGGGCGGCTTGTCTGTTTTCTCCTCCTGAGAGGAAGACGTGGGAGCTCCAGATGAAGGCTGGGAGTCTCTGACTCTCTGATGGCCAGTCTGTGTTTCCTCAGCCTCGGCAGCTTCTCTCTTCCCCTCACCCTGAGGTCTGGAGCCCTCAGACACAGCAGCAGCTGCAGAGGGAGCTTTTGATAACTGATCCTTTTTGGACCGGTCTCCCCTTTCCCCTCTCTCGTGACGCTTCTCTCTCTCTTCTCTTTGCTCTCTCTCTTCTTTCATGTCCCTTAGGACAGGCTTCTTTATTGGCCCAGACCTGCGGACAGGTCTCTCTCCCCCTGGTCCTTCTCTGCGTCCGGCCCCTGATCTCCCACCCCAGCGTAGCTCAGCTTTCTGCTTGCTAGGTGCTGGCAGGGACAGCTTCTCTTGTTTGTGTAATCCATCAGCAGGAGGTGTAGCCCTGTTGCTAGTCACTGCAGCCTGGGGATAGAGTTCATTTTGGGGCTTATCATCAGCTCGTTCTCCTGTATCCTGTAGCTCTAGCGATTTTGTTCCCAGGGGTAGCCCGTCAAACCTGGGCTCATCCAACTTGAGGGAGTGACTGGAGCCCTGGGAGACACTCCTCTGAAGCATAGCTTGACCAAGAGCTTCTACTTCTTCACCACTGGGTAGGCCTGGCTCCTCAGGATCAAACGCTGAGCCTACAGGGACCCTGTCTAGAGGCCCCGACACATCCTCTGGGCCCTGGGTAAATGCTGACAGGGACTCTGTAGGGTCCTGGAAGAAGTTACTTTTATGAGAGTCCAATGCACTGTGATCCTGGGGATACATAGCTGGGAGACCCCTGTCCAGATCCAAACCAGAGTCCATCCTGTGGAAAAACAACTCTGTTTTAGTCTTGTGCAGAAAATATTGTAGATTTCTTATATCATCACTTATTTATTTTTACCTTGGCTCCTTGCCATCCTCCCGTCCTTTTGGAGGAGTTACAGATGGTAATGGCTCTGATTGTGGGTATGGGTCTGATCCCCATACCATCCGGGAGTCTGACGGCAGGCCATGGTCACGAATGGGTCGAGTCAAATGGTCAAAGGAGTCAGAGCTGGAGCTGGAGTTGTCACCAGGCTCTCTGCGCACTATTTGCTTTGGAGGCATCCTCCCTAGAGGGGACAAAACAGAGTGACTTTAATAAACAGTTTGTGTGGCACATCTGTCAGCTTGTCAGTGTCAGTAGTGACAGAACCTGTAATCAAACATTCTCCATTTCAATTCCACATAACTCCCTACCAGGGTGAATGTTAGTTGGCATGTCCATGGGAGGACGTCCTGACATCATGCGGGGGTCCATGTAGGACTGCATCATGAGCCAGCGAGGGTCAAACCCCATGGAGGCCAGGTGCTGGTGGTGGGGGCCCATGGGTTGATACATGGAGCGGTGTTGTTGCTGCTGCTGCTGCTGCGGGGCTGAAACACCGCCACCACCTGATGGGGACACGGAGCCCCCGCTCTGGTGTTGCTGCTGTTGCCATTGTTGCTGCTTCATCTGCTCCTACAAGACCACCACAGGACAGTAACAAAGAAAAGGTAAGATTAGAAAGCTGATGTTTTTAATGGCATATAACACACTACATTGTAAGTGGCTGTCTTTGTAGTTCTGATGGCTCATAGTCATATCTGCTAGTTTCAACAACTCAATGCTTTTTAAATTGCCATTTATGTTCACTATTTGCTTCAACCAAAACCAATGTGACAGCACCTTTGCCCAGGCGTTTGCATATGGCACAGACACACACTAATGCGAACAGTCAACATGTCCACTATGAAAAGCTCTAGTCAACCAAAAGTCCCACTTTTGTTCACATGGACTTGGAAACATGTTCACTAGTCCCTGACACTCCCACATATTTTAGTTTACCAAACAAAATCTAAAACTGTTTTATCTAAAGAAGTCTGACGTGGACATTCATACCTGCTGTCTGAGGAAACGAGGTGGCAAAGACTTTTGAAACTGTTTGGAATAGCCTGAGGTGAGAGAGGGACGCATAGCAGTTGCTGCCTCTCCTTCCAGCTGTGGTGGTGCCACAGGGACCTCCTCACCACTGGGGGTGTCCATGTGAGGCAGAGACAGGTGGGGCTCATCCACTGCAGGAAAACAAAACCAACAGTACTGATATCTATAACTGAAAGAATGGCAGTCAGTCGTACATTTATCATATACTGTATGTGCAAGTTTAAAACAAGGCTTGGAGCTAGCTCACCTCTGTTGTCCTCTATGTTGAAATAGTCTCGGATAGGCACTGGTGTCCTGTCTGTCTGGTTCTCCTCCATCAGGGGGCCGACCTCAGCCAGGGAGCTCTCTCCCTCACTCTGAGGCTCTGGACCTACAGCCACGGGTCTCTGGACGGGCGGGCTGGGCTGACGAGGCAAGAGAACCTCCTCCTCTACACTTGGTTCTACTCTCTCTCGTTCTCGCTCCATCCTCTCCCTGTCTCGCTCCACCCTCTCAGGTAGAGGAGCTTGCATGATTGGGGCCTGTGATTGTGAAACTGGGATTGAAGGTGCAGGACTGGATACAGGAGCAGGAGCTGATGAGGACTCTTCCTCTTGCGTAGATCCTGCTTCATCACTGGTGGTCTGAGGAATAGGTGATTTGCCCTCAGTTGCCTGTCGGTGTTTTTCATTGAGACGTTTAAGTTTTTCAGCACAAGCAGCAAGCCGCTGTTCTTCCATCCGCCGCTCCTCTTCTTCTCTCCGCCGCCTCGCTCTTTCTACAGCTTCAGAAACTTCTGGTGCTTTCTTGCGCTTCTGTCGCCAGGCCTCAGGGTCCTCGTCAGCACCAGGTGCTGCAGCAGCCTGAGGTTTGGCTACTCGTGGAGCTCCGCCACCAACAGAACGACTGCCACCCTGGAGAGCAAAGAAATTAGTACAGCTATACCTTTTTGATCAAATAAAAGGTGTACACATGATGGGAGGCTTGTGTAATGCATATCCAGCTTTACCTGGAAGTCCTGTGGAGGAGCTGACTTATTGTACTGTCCCATACTGCCAGGTGATGGCGCTCTAGGATCGCCATCAGCCCATGAGGTTTTACTGCCCCCACGGTCTTCGGCACCCTCCTTCCAGCCCTCCTGACCTTCTTGTGGCCGAGATCTTATACGCTCCACTTTACCCATCCACTCCCTGAAAGTAATATCAATGTAGTCAAGTAAGAACAAAAGACATCCAACAGATACTCTCCAGTTCACTAGCTCTCTAAAGTCACGCACTTCAACTCCAATAATAAAAGACTCACCAGTTTTCTCTTTTGTCTTTAGCAGCTTGGTTCTCCTCATCATCACTGAAGTTCAGTTTCTCAGTGTAGTCCACCTCCATCTGAGCTCCTGCAGTGAAGAAAGGACGGGATTGAAAGATGTGAAAATTATGTGCAGTTCACGACTGACTACCCTATTGTGTGAAATTACATATGTTTGACTTATTAGTTAATAACTACATTTCATAGGTTTAACTACAAACCTGCCCAGCCCTCATCAGCATCCGTGTCTAAGTTGTCCAGCTCTTTAAGTTCCGTTGCACTGATGATAGAGGGTCTGTCTGGGTCCTGGAGCCAGGACTGAGGGGGAGGCTGCTGGGGTCGTGTTGAACGAGGACCCCTGGCAACCCAACAGGGAAAAAAGGAAAGAGAGGCCATTATCGCACTTGGTCTAGTGTGTTAACAACTGCTTCTACTCAGCTCTATATAAGGAGCTAAGGTATGAGGGCAGTATTTGTTGCATAGGACCTGAAATGTTTAAGATTAATTTTATGCTGATATGAGTGCTTTGCTTCTGTGTGAGCTTATAACATCTTACATTTGTAGTTAGGTTCATTTCTTTTCATAAATACCAGCTGGTATACATATGCAGCAAGTATAAAATCTTGTGTCTTTAAAAGGAGCAGTGTGGAGGATTTAGTGGCTTCTAGCAGTGAGGACTGCAACCAGCTGAAACTTCTCCCCTTCGGCTAAGCATGACCTCCCAGTTAGAGTTCCTTCAGTGTTCATTCTTCAGTTGGTTTGTACTGGGAGCCAAATTTGCAGCAGAGGTCTCTTCCTCTCAAAAACCGTGATTAAAACCAGTAAAAACACTAAATAAAGCAGTTTCATGTTAAAAATCAGTATTTCTCTAATCTCTCATTGCAGATGAGCCTTTAGCCCAGCACCTGCCAATGTGTGCTCATCATTTCTCTCTGATAACTTAAGATCCAGACATTTGGAAGGTTTCTTTCTCAGGCGATGAATTATCTGCAGGTCTCTTCTTCTCCAAAACAGACCCAGTTATTTAAACCAGTAAAAATGCTGAATAAAGTAGGTTCACGTTAAAAATCGGTGGGTTTTTTTTCTGGCCTTTTTCGGCTCATCGTGAAGGAGCTGCTTACTCAGTGGCTGACGTGAAAATGCAAAACCACAAATGGCCGCATCTAGAGCCAGCGTTTGGTTTGTCTGCTCTGGGCTACTGTAGAAACATGGCGAAGTGATCTCCGTGGACGAGGACCTACTTCCCATGTAGAAATGAACAGCTAAAGCTAAGGTAATGAAAACATGACTTATTTTCAGGTGATCACACACCTGTAAACACACCTATTATATTATGTCCCATTTCTACCAATATATCCCCCTAAATCCTACACACTGGACTTTTTAGTTAGCAATTGTTTTGTTAATAATCGATTCCAGATTATATTTCTTTTGTGCACTGATACAATTAAATACAAATTTAAAAATGCATCTTTTATTTTGCTTAAACACAAGTATCTCTGATTTAGCCATTAAGGTGTGAACTCACTTTGCTCCATCTTGTGGTACAGGGTATCTGAAGTTTCCTTGTCCTAGGCCAAAAGTCATTTGAGGATAGGCGTGGAACATCTAAAAATACAAAGACGGCGATCATCATACAGACGAGAAGAGAAAAACACTACAACTAGATACTGTTAAGTCTGAAGTCCTAACAGTGTCTGTCTGGAATATCAAACAGTGACTTACGTAGGGTGGCATCATGCTCCTGAAAGCAGGGTCAAAGTGAGTTGGCACCCCAGCAGGAGGCTGCTGCCCCCCATTAAGTTTGGGCTGAGGAGGGGGAGCAGAGGGAGGCAACCTCTCCCTGCCATCCCTCTTCTCCCTCTGGACGTCAGTGGTTACGTTTCGCCCTGCCTCTTCAGCTTCCCCTGGTGGTGTAGAGGTACCAAGTCCCGTACCAACCTCCTCCAGACCCCTGCTGTCCATCTCAGGGGGGCTGGGTGCAGTGTTCAAATTCCTGCCTCCACCTTCACGCCAACTGCCAACATCTATCACGACAGAAAAAGGAGAGATATTTGTTATTTGACTTGACTTAGAGTGGCTGTAGTTCTTTAACACCAGGCAAACAGAGAGCAATCAGTGGACGATGTTTATGTGCCATACTTTGAGGTCTGAGGCTGGGGCCTGGTCCATAAGGCTCCTCTTCTTGACCTTCCCCTTTTTCCACCTCACCAGCCGCCTGCAGGCTGGGAAACTCCTGGTGAAAATGGCTGCTCACACGAGGAGCTCCTGTACAATAATGAACGCACACAAGTCCCAAGATTTAACGTAATACAGTGACCTACAGAGAAACACTGAAATGTCTAATCCTCAGCACCACTTCCAACCTCACATCACATATAGCAGAGATCAGACGGTCCATGCACACTGTAATGCTTAAGGGAGGTAAACCAATTGAGCATTGTGCCTTTGTTTGTTTGGACAAAAGAAGGAAACATGCTGGATAGTGTTCACAACCTCCTACATAAATGCCAAGAAGGACCACAGGTAATCTGTGCTTTATGAGTAGGTGTATTGTTTAAGGAGCAAGTGAAGAGCAAATTTACCGTCTAGCTGTGTAGGCTTGCTGTTGGCCCAGGAGCGGCTGCCCCCAATAGAAGGCTCTTGTGGCTGGAGCACTGCTGGTTTGTTCTGGGGTGGGGGCGTGTCCTGTTGCCTGTGGCACATAAAACAGGCCAGTTAGAAACAACGCTCATGATTTAAAACTTAGATGACAAACTCCTCCAACTGTAACAAAAGGGATGATGCGCACACAAGCTCACATACCTGTCCTCCCCTCCCTCAGTTCGAGATGCCCAGCCACTACCGTCTTTGGGGACAATGTTGACGTTGGGGTCGTTTCCCTTGTTCTCTGCCTTCAGGCTGGGCAGGTTGGCCGGAGGGGGCATGCGCCGGCTGGCAGCAACTTTGCCCAAACTTTGGAGCCCATGTCTGGCAGCCACTGGGATGAAGAAACATTGCACACACAGAGGAGCAGCGAAATTAGGGGTTTTTAAGAGAGTCAGGAAGAATTATCTTTCAAGATATGACATTGCCTCGATCAACTGAGCTTAAAGACAAAACACCAGCAGGAATAGTTGTGGGGGCTTACCTGCAGTTTTCTGGGTTTCCAGAGATTTGCCCTTGTAGGTGTTGAAGAGGCTAAGGGTTGCATACTTTGTTTTGCCATCCTTTGCCTTGGTGCTCTGCCCTGACTTCTCGGACATTTCGCTGGAAACTCATTGAGTCTGGTCCTTTGGCCGCGCCCCCAGAACCAGCCTCCTACAGACCGTGGGTGAGAGAAAAACAAGATCGCAGAAGGTGAGGAGGTTATCAGCTTTGGACACTAGACCATAAAGATATCTGAACCTTCTTTGATGTTCGCCAACACCTGAGGCTGATGCTGGTTTACAGAGCAATGACGCTGCTCTGCATCTGCTTTCAGAAGAAAAAAATAAATAGGGGAGAGACTATGCTTAGTGCAATGTCTTGTGTTGGCATGCTGCAACATGGAGTTTGGTCAGGGTACAAGCTAAGAGCTGAGAATGATGGTAGCGCAGAAGCTGAAGCATTAAACCTTCAGAGGGTGGAAGAATGAAAGAAGTCACCTCAGAAGGATTCTGTTGCAAAGAAATAGAGATTATCTCACACTAATTACATGGCACAAAAAGTAAAACAAATCACATGTCTCTAATCAAAGAGAGTGAATAGGACCTGTTTTTTTAGCAGAGAGATGACAGAATCAGGTGAGAAAGAGACAGGGAATGGTCCCACAAAGGTCCCACGCTGAACGCGAACTGGAATGCTGCAGTTCATGGCTGACATCTTAAAAACTACCAGGCCCATCAAGCAAAAACTTCCAGTTAGGATTCTATCAGTACTGATTTTTCAGGAGGTTTGTACTGGGAACCAAATTCTCTGCAAGTGTCTCTTACTCTCAAAAACAAGGGAGCAGGTGATTTAAACCGGTAAAACGAGGTAGAGCAGTTTCATGTTAAAAATCAATATTTCTCTGATGCTGTTCAGCACTTAAGATGCAGACATTCGGGAGGTTTTTTTAAATTTTATTTTTTTAAATAAATGGGGGTTAATTATCTGCAGAGGTCTCCTCCGACCCAGTGATCTGAACCAGTAAGAACATTGACTGAAGCAGTTTCACGTTAAAAATCTGTCTCCCCACGACACTTTCCAGCTCATCGTGGAGGGGCTGCTAACTACAGTGGCGGATGTGTAAACCCAAAAAACACAAATGGCTCTATCTAGAGTCAGTGTTTGATTTGTCTGTTAAATGTGAACCGGGATGCTGCAGTTCATGATTGACGCCTTAAAATCTACCAGGCCACCCTTTGATCTGATTTTATCTCTCCCAGTATACTATCCTCAGGGTATCTGCTGAAACTAATGCTCTCTTTTCCCCATATTTTGGATCTAAATACATCACTGTGTGGAACTCATTACAGTCATTTTTACTGACAGTAGCTTGAGGACACTGAGTGCCCTGGCACAAAAATCTGACTCACTGACCTGCCATGACTTCATGAATGTACCTGACAAGAGGAAACTTGCTAAATTTAATAATGACATTGAAAAAAAAACCGTTCCTAACTGTGGATTGTCAATGTCGGGCCAATACCTGATTAAATAATAAAGCCAGTATTTGTATTGATACCACTCTGGCAGATGAAAGCACTCCTAAATTTCAACTGTGCAAAATCTGATCTGTGGTCTGCACAGGTGAGAGAACTCTAATGGGTCTAGACTGAGTTTGGACGGGGGTCCTGGGCAAATCAGATAAGTCCACCACTGACAAATCTAAGATTCTTATTTTGTTCACAGTATGAAACAGATATCAGAAAGCAGCAAAACACAATAAGTGGTGGTGGCACTGAGGGTGACCTGAAGAGGCAGCAAGAAACAAGGCAGAAAGCGAATTATAGTGAGCAGTACCATGGACAGAGAGACAGCATGTTTTGGGCTGCAGTGTCTTTCCTAAGTCACACAGAGGTCATTTATTATTAACAGAGCAGTGGTGGAACAGTGTCTGTGAGTGTGTGTGTGTGTGTGTGTGTGTGTGTGTGTGTGTGTGTGTGTTGGGGGGAGCTGACAGCTACGATGAGCTCAGGCGCTATCTGCAACTTGGCCTTGGAGCACCTTGCAAAGAAACATCCACTTAAAGGAGAAGTCCTTTCGTTTGACAAAAACCTGTCTTTTTTTTTTATTTCATAAAATACTGTCAAATGCAATGAGAGCCTAAATTGTAACAATAAAACCCAGCTTGCAATTTCTTTCTTTTCTTTAAACAGAAGTAATGATGCTACCCAATACAGCTCCTTAGTTGCTTTACAAAAAACACATTTTGAAAGTTCAACCAATACTTGAGATCATGTTTTGCAGGATTTTTAGAGTCTTCTGACATGAGGAAAAACATTTTTAAAACTGAGTATTGCCTGATTTTAATCCTAAAACTTTAAAAAAACTAAATGACTATATATCTATGCCTTTAAAAGTTTTGCTTTTGGTGGTAAATGGAAAATAAAGGCACTAAAAAATTAGATATTGTAAGTGCATCAGTATCGTTTTTGCTATAGTCAAATTCTTTCTGTGCCTCTGCAGCAGGTGTCCAAAGTGTCCATTAATGACGCAATGGGACAGTGCAGACTACACACACACTATTAGAATCTTATCCGACATTTTTCTAGTTCTTTAGTGGTTGTTGATCACTGAAAGCCCAGGAATGGTGACACTTTGATGCATTACACCAATTGAGGCTTTAGCCCTGAGTATCTGCAGACACTCTGCAGCTGTCTGAAAATGCTTCTTCCAGAAACAACACCACACACTGAAGCTGGGCCCAGACTCCAAGAGATCTTCAAATTTGAAGAGGTGACAACACGCAATTAGTGTTTTCACCGGTCTCTGTCTTTTAAGTCAACACACCACGAGTTGCGACAAAGTACCGACACCAGTCCGAGTCGACCTGAGCACTGTCACACATCAACACATACTTGTTTGGGTGCACTGTGTGCAGCAGAACAATAAAAGACATAAAAAAAATATTTGGATTAATCTGTAGTTGAAAACCAGGCTGAGTGTGACTTCTAAATTTGGCGGAGCAGACTGCTCACAGATCAGAAGACAGTGACACCGTCGCATTCATCATCATTAAAATCAGTGTCTCTAGTGCAATTTTGTCACGTGATGCAGTGATGCTTGACAGGAGATGTGGAGGCAAAACGTTTTACTGTAGCAGGAGCACTTCATCATTTTTAAGTACTCCGTAAACTGCAACACAGTTCTTGTTGTTACTTGATGATTGAGGGTGTTTTTCTGGGACTCTTAAGACATCTTTACCTCATACACACACACACACAAAATGAGATAATTCACCGAGAAAGACCCTCTGATTCTGTTCTTGTGAAAGGTAAGCTTAAAGGGATAGTGCACCCAAAAATGAAAATTCAGCCATTATCTACTCACCCATATGCCGATGGAGGCCCAGGTGAAGTTTTAGAGTCCTCACATCCCATGCGGAGATCGGTGGGGGGAGTAGCTAGCACACCTAATGGCAGACGGCGCCCCAGACTAACGTTCAAGAACACAAAATTGAATCCACAAAGTATCTCCATACTGCTCGTCCGTAGTGATCCAAGTGTGTTGCAGCCCCGACATAAAAAGTTGTTTGGAAAAACGTCATGTGAACTCTGTTTTTAGCCTCACTGTAGCCTGTAGCTCTGACTGCTTCTCTGTGCTCCGCGCTCACGTGTGCGTGCCTGCACAAGACCAGTGAAAGCATGAGCTTTGCTCACCCGTGTTTACATTATGTGACACGTGCACTGCAGGGGGAGACAACAGTAACCACAGAGCTAAAAGATAATTTGCATTACGGTCTTTTAGCAAAGGACAGCCCAACATGTCTGAAGACTCTGAAACTGAGGAGGAACACCATTTCGTTGTTGAGCCGTATTTGTTTGAGCCCGAGTATACGGACGGAACTACTACTGGCTACTGGACGAAGCAGCCGCCCTAACCCTCAGCCAGCCGCAGAATACCGGAGTCGAGTGCTGCTCTTCAGAGACCGTGCGTCACCGATCACCCTGAGCGCGCACACGTGAACGTGGAGCACAGAGAGGCAGTCAGAGCTACAGGCTACAGTGAGGCTAAAAACAGAGTTCATATGACGTTTTTCAAAACTTTTTATGTCGCGGCTGCAGCACACTTGGATCACTACGGACGAGCAGTATGGAGATACTTTGTGGATTCAATTTTGTGTATTTGGACATTTGAATCTGGGGCGCAGTCAGCCTCCATTAGGTGGAGTTGTGTTGCTATCCACTCCCCCCACCGATCTCCGCAAGGGATGTGAGGACTCTAAAACTTCACCTGAGCCTCCCTCGGCATATGGGTGAGTAGATAATGGCTGAATTTTCATTTTTGGGTGCACTGTCCCTTTAAGGAGTATGGGACAGAGGTTGGTGGCGGGAGGAACTACGTCAAATGTGTGTAAAATAGCACGGAATAGAAGGATATGATATGTGTAAGGATGTGTTTGAAATAAGGGACCAGACAGGAAGAGGAAATGCTGATAAGAGGCCAAATAACAGTCCTGTTTCCTCTGTGCAAAGAACCATCAATTATGTTACCTGCTCAGTGCCCATGAAACCACAGGAGAACCATGAAGCGTAAAGTCACCTTGGATGAGCCCTCCACACAGAGGGGGTCAAATCCATGTACAATGCCTGACTCCATCTCTTAAACTATCAACATATGTTCACTAAGGGCAAAGAGGAGGGACCTCTGAATCCCACTCTGAAGTATTTTCAGATTGCAAAAAAGACCCAAGATTTGTCACAAAGCATACAATAGCATCCCTGCGCCCCAGCTGCAATCAGCTCAGCCCCACCTCCAGCATGACCCTGCACCCCTGCAACTACTTCTGCACAGTCCATGTATCAAAGCAAGTCTTTTTCCACCCTTTTGCAAAGCTCACAAAACACCAACATTTGGGTGTTTCTGTTTGACAAGAACCAGTTTATTTGAGTGTGAACATGTAAGGAATGCTCCTCAAAGATTTCAGCTGTTCTAATACGGCTGGCATTTTCCATCCATAAACCATATGGACAGTAAAGTCTTAGATCTTAAAGTCTTAGATGTCTTAGATCTGATACTAGAAGTATGAAATCAAATGTGCTGCTTTACAATTTGTACATGATTACTGTTCAGATTATTGGTGGAATGACTGATGCTTGAACTCAAAAACGTAGTGCCCAGACTGCACATTGTGCAGTCTTTTGCATTGCAGGATCTACACCTAGGTTCAACCCGCAGGTTGGCTTACCTGTGCTCATGCACCCTAGCTTCTGTTTACAGTGGGTCATGGGACTCACCCAGTCACAGAATGGGAAGACATGTAGATGACCTACATGATGGGTACTGAAAGAAAAGGCTTGTATTGTAATGTCTCCAGTGAAGAGCTCTGGTTTAAAATCTCTACAATAATAACAGTAAGTATAATATGCTAATCATCTGATCAACTGGCCACAACAATACGACAAAAGCTGTAACTTTACATCAGTATGCTGTGTGGGCAGTGAAAATAAAAATCAAGACACTGGACTACAGGTCCTGGGCAGCAAATAGAAAATATATTGTTGTATCTATTCCTTTCACTCATTAGCACGTGTTCAGCATCAACAGAGTAATCGTTACTTTGATCAGGGTCAACGCGAGGGCCTTCTTGGAACACAAAGCACAGAAAAACCTAAGCACTGGAGGCCACTTAAGTTTATTGTGGTTCTCCAATGCCAAGCCATCAATACCACTGAGATGGTCTCCCCTGGGAGTTGTTGGTAATTTAATTAAACGCACAGGAAGCTGAAGGAAGGCTACGTTCTCGCTCATTGGAGTGGTTAAACATTTGATACTAAAAATGTCAGTTTGAAATATACACACGGGAACACTTGAGGTGACTGACCAATGCAGCGCATAACATTTAAAGTTTGATATCCATCCTTATTACAAGTGCAAAGAGAATCACAGCGCAGACATAATTACTGAGCATCTCTTTGTGCTTAAATCAATGCTTGAGCCTTCCAGAAGATCCATCTTCAACAAAAGATCTCTGATCAGGCCGTATCATTGTGGGGGCAATCAATAAGCACTACCCTAATCAATAAGTGAATGGCCTTGCTATAACTAGCCAGATGCAGACCTGTGTCTAGTCATGGATGCATATCTATAAGACAATACCATAATGTGTTAGTAAGTAATCTAGGTGATTTCCACATCTGCAAATAGAGGTTATGAATCATTTGGAGGCAATTCACACCCCAACCCTGCCAAGCTCTCAAATGTACAGACTCACACAATAAAAATGTTCTCCTTTCAGACCACATCTGTTGGATCTGCAAGATATCATGACTGAGAAGGAAAGTGGTGTGTTGATCTGTACACAGGGCTTTATAGGAATCAAGATGAAATCACAATACATCTCCAGCTCATTTAGACGCATTCGGAGACGACAAAACACGGATGTAATGAAAGCCACATTTATAAAGCAGCCTTATTTCTGTAAATCACTGCCACTGAGTAGTGTGCAGGCCATCCTTCTCCATGAATCAAACTACTGGTGGGCTGGGTGGCTCATACCGGCAAGGAGTAGAGGCCCTCACCGCCCGGAACTCAACCACACCGGGCTACAATAACACTTAATTTGGGGGAAAGTGGAACACAAAATATGAACATTACAATCTAGCCAACAACATATATTTTAATGAACCACGAAGCTGTTGAGAGAGCAGGCCGCCAGCTTGCATCGTTTAGCATAGTTTCGTTTCTCACTAGTCGCCATCACATCCACTTTGAGCTCCTCAGTGGCCGAAGCGTGCTAACCAAGCTAGCGCTGTGTGAGCAGCAACACACCAGCTACAGGGCTCAACTTTAATTTGTCACCTTGCATGACACGGAGACCCACCTGCCACCGCCGGTGCCTTCTTTGTCCTTTCGGCTGTTGCGCGGCCCGACTTGAAATCCGATTTCGGCCTGGTTTGTGGTGGACGAATATGTGTCTGGCCGGCGGATTACAAAAGCTGGCTAGCCTGCTAACCCAGTTCGGCTAACGATGGTTAGCTACCTTGCTCGCTGGCTGCCAACAAACCGCTCTCCACATGCACGGCTTCTGTTTTATGTCTTCTGCGCCGTTTCAAGCCGCCAGTCGGTCCTTGTCTGTTCGGCCGCTACAGTGGGAACCGGTGCGCGGTCGTCCCGTGGTTCCGTGTCTATCCCCACCCGTTATCTCGTGTCAGACCGTTTTTCTAGTTGTGTGAGGCCCCGCTCGCGCCGCGGCCTGTCGCACAATCAAAGATGGCAGACTGTAGTTGCCAGATTTATCGCCTCCTATCCCCCTCTCTCAAACCCGAACCCCGTGCGCAGGTGCTCAGTCACACACATCTGTCACCATCAATATCCCTCAACCAAAAAAGAGTCAGACTCCTAAATCCAGATTTCATTACTCTTCTTTACCGTTGACTTTAAAGATATTAAAATCATTTAAAGATCTACCTTATGATAAAGTTGTGTAAATGAGCAGCACATAAAAGATAATATTTTCTTTCAATGTACACATGATACATTTAGGTTAATTATTTACATTAAACCCAGGATTAGAGTCAGTGTTGGAAAGTAGCACCAGCCACCAGTAAAATGCTGGTAAAATATGCAAGTGGCTGTGGGATTTACTTCAACACAAACAAATATAAATAAAAATGTAATAAATTCAATTCAACAGAACTTTATTTATCTTGAAGGAAATCTTTGTGACACACAATGCTTCAAATTACACTAACACTAAGCACAGTAACCACAATTTCAACAATTCAGTAGGTTCCCCAGGTCAGGGTCACTCACTCGGCCCAGTTTTAAAACAACTGAGTATCAAATATTTGGAAAAATATTCAAATATACAAGACACAAGTGTTTTCAAGGAGCAAAAGCAAAACAAAATGTATAATAGAGTAACAACAGGAGCGCAATAAGTACAAGAGTTACTAACAGTGAACTAAAATGGTGGAAAAACCAGACTGATTAAAGTGAGAAATGATAAGTATTAGGCCTAAGCTATTAAAACACAGCAAGTAAGCTGCACATTAAATCACAATCACTGTGTGATTTGATTGATGACAAGCAAATACAGTTCTGTACATATAATCCATTATTTATCTCAGGTTATATGTTACTCTAAAAATACTATGATGTTGAGTAATATTTGACAAGTTCACCCATCAAGTGATTATTGTATCTTTCTGGTTTAGAGATATGCCCACATTAAACTTAAAGAGGTTGTCTAATACAGCCTATGTTGCTGATGAGTCCTCTAATATAATTCATGTCTGGTATCTGTAGTGTAACTTAACAGATCTATAAAGTCGCATTAATAGGATACAGTTTGGCAACCGAGGCGTTGAACAACTCAATCAGCAAAATATTTTATCAATCATATCAAATCTTTAACATCCCTCGAATAACGTTCATATCCCGGGTATACCTAAACCTGGCAACCCAAATGTTAACGAGTCACGCGTGGACCATTCTTCTTCCGGGGTCTACCGGTGCTTCACGAGCGGCGGTCAGTTTAAGACTGATGCAGTTCAGATCAAACTCAGTCCACATAGAGGTTTCATTACTGAGTCTTTATTGATTATTATGATAACTGACAATGCCAATGATGAACTTATTGATGATGTGCTGAACAGGACACAAGCTGCTCACTGTCACTGCTGATTTTTGATGTCTTGATTCTTGATTGTAGCTACCACCGACTGACACCTTGTCATCTCTGCAAAGGAAGAAGAGTCAGCTACTTACACAGATTCAAAGAGATCCGTAATCACATGATCGCAGGATGATGCAGTGAGACACAAAGCACTGTACAAAACATTATTTCATGTACAGTATGTACCTACATGTTTAACAATGTCAACCTGCAGCAGCACTTTATTGGAGTCATTTTGTTACTGACATTGACTGAAAGAAAGGTTTGGTCCTTGCTACAAAAGTTTCTTCTAACAAATAAGGTAAAGGATGTTTTATTAAATTGATCCGTAGCTTTTATCCAGTGGAACATTTCTTTAAAAAGTTAATGAGTCACATGTAAATTTCTCTCTTTGGTCTTGTAATTTTACACGTGCAGTGGAAAGATAGCTGGCAACATTCTCTTGGCTTTTACTATTTATTTATTCATTTTTAAACATTTGTTTGGTTGTCTTTTTGTCTTTATTAGATAGGGCAGTCTAAGCATGTAAGGAGGATGACATGCAGCAGGCTGGAATAAAGCTCGTGACCATTGGTGCAAGGACATTGCCTTCATATATGGGACACCTGCTCTACCCACCATTATATTATAGGAATATTATATTTGGGGTCTTTCATTACTGTGACAATGATATGAATGCATTTTCCTTATTAATCTAATTTCATTTCTTGTCAATGTATTCACAAACACAAAATTCCTCAAATCAAAATAATGAACCATCAAACTATCAAAATAATAAATGTGAGCACCATCTTTAAAACTGTGTGACAAGAGTGAGCCTTTTGTCACGATTCACTGGCGTCTTTATTTCTACTTTAACTTGTGTCAGATTTGTTTTGTTTTTGTTGTCTTTTTATGTCTGGAGCTGTTTTAGTTTTGTTTTCTCAGTACTTCATTTCCATGTGTCTGATTCTGCTCACTTCCTGTCTCTGCTCACATGCTCAAAGTTTGAAATACAGATTATGTAGAGAAAAATATGGTTTCATTTAGTTTTTTTTTCCAAGGCAAACATCAGCTGAGTTCAGAAGCTGCCATTAGGTGGCATCATTGACCAGTGTGCATTATCTTAGTTCACTGTCCAGCCCAGAGACGGAGTGATGTAGTAGAAACTGCCAGAGGTCCAAAGTAATGTCCACACAGACCAGCTGGAACATTAAAATGCTGCTGCTTCCTTATACGTTACTGTACTAAGAATTTAACACTTATTGGGGTTTAATTTTGACATTTATATCTATTTAGATTTTTTTTTTTTCAATTTATTTCTGCTATGTTTATTATACTCAGCTAGTGCCGACCAGCAAATCAGCATGTCTTATAAAGTCATAATCACATCAGATGTGAATTTAAAAAATATTTGCACATCACTATACAGGCAGGTACGCTTTTATCTTATCCAACAGTATAGTGGGATCCTGCAGGAAATCTGGAAGGTTGCTCCTGTTAACGTATGCAGCCAAGCCCACAGCAGAAGCTGACAGGATCAGAGGCCACATAAATGATCTCTTGGGTTCGGGATCACAGCAGGGTCTGGTCTGCATGGGCTGAGCCACTCTCTCCCACTGTGTGAGGATGGCCTGGCGGGCTCCAGCCCATTTTCCTGGCCCTTTGAGACGATACTGATACGGAGTACCGGGACCGAGCATCACAGTCAGTCCCAGCCTGGGATCAGTCAGCAGCAGCTTCAAGAAGTTGGGGCGAACTCCCACCAGCTCTGCTATCTCATCCATGTATCTGAGATAATCCACTTGGAGGGTGTGTCTCTGAGTGGGGAAATACCTGAAAGAGAGCCTTGGCCTGAACAGGTCGTGCATAACAAGATTTGATGCATTTTAGATCCCAAATAGATAATTGTGAATTAGAAAATCCACAGTTCTACCTTTTAGCCATTGTCTCCTGTTTGTACTGGACATCTTTTAGCATGGACGCCACAGAGGGAAGCTTGATGCTGTCTGTTCATAATAAGAACCATGGGAAGGGAATTTACTTCTTGTTCTCATTATATTTCTGTAAAGGAAGTAGTTTGGAGCACAAGTTCTAAATGCTTATTTACAGAGCTTGTATTACCTTTAAAGACACGTGTGGCCCATCTGGCCTGCATCTCAGAGAGGGGAATAGTTGCTCCCAGTGGCTGCACGAGACCAATGATAGCCAGAGTGGGGCGGTCCAAGTCAAGAGGAAACACATACTTGTACAGGGATACTTTGTTCTCAGACACTGAGACCACATGTGAGGCCAGGAATGGAAAGGAAAACTTGTAACCTGTGGCAAACACCTGCAAGACAGGGGACTCATGTTAGTCACACACTATAGGCCAACTACACTGCAGTACTGTGTGTGAGGGTGAATACAGATGTTTAATAACTAAACCTACCACCAGGTCGACGTCTTCCACGACACTTCCATCTTCAAACTCCACACTGGACCCCTGAAACCTGCGGACGTTGTGTTTCACCTGAACTGTTCCAGACAGGATGCGGTTGGGAAGCTCATCATTAATTGTGGGATGCTGGTTGAAAATCCTGAGAGTTAAATTCAGACTGATAGGTAACACTGCAAACATGTCACTGATAAAACAACTCCTAGTAGACAATCCATGTCCATCAATGAAGCTCTGCTGTTGCTATCATACCTGTGCTTTGGCTTCAAGTTATACAGACTGTGATCAAATCTCTTGTTGACTTTTCTCTCTGCCATGCTGCAGATAACTCTGAAGGGAAGGATACGGCGCATGAATTGAGTCATCCTGTCATTGAGCATATCACGGGGAAGACCATTGTCAGAAACTCGATTTGCGATCCAGGCTCCCCTCCGAGTGCTTAGATACAGCTGTGAATACAGAATACAAAATAAACCATCATGCCAGCATTGTGTCAGGGCTGACACATCAAAGTCTCCGTCAACGGCCCAACCTGCTTGGTGACCCTGCTCAGCTCCACTGCTATGTCTCCTCCAGAGCTTCCTATGCCAACCACTACAGCCGTTTTATTCCTCCACTCCTCAGGAGTCTTGTAGTCTCTGCTGTGGAAGTACTTCCCCTTGAACGTGTCGATACCTGAGAGGACAGATTTGTGACGGTTACACAGAATGCATCACACTTTTAACATTAAACTTGTTTCACAACTTACTACCAATAATGGACTAGAATGACATTGTTTACCAGAATGCCTCTAAAACTGATCTTCACCCGCTAATTGTTACCTGCAGATTCATACTAGGCTGGCTCCCTCTTGATATGAGACGTTAATTTTACTGGCATTACTTTATTTTTAAATGCATCAACTTTAACTATCCCTGCTGTCTAAATCCATTTTTTGCTTGTTCTATGTCAAATTATTCAAGTTAAGTTCAATTCAAGTCAAGTTATGTTAGATTATATTCGCTCTCTGTCATCATTTCACTCATTTAAAATGTTCTGTTTTCTCATCTTAAAAAGGTTTGACATTTTTGTCAGTAATCCCATCACTGTTCCCCTCTCTGTGTAGAGACGTTTTCCCAGTTGTGTCTAGTCTAAGGTTGTACGCCTGCCTATTGTTTTTTCATTGTTGTGTCACATAACACTATGACATTTGTTTGGGACTCTGTTGGAAACTGGATGATGCAAGGATTTCCATGCTGAAGTCCAACAATGTATTTTATGATGATTTATTCAACAAACAACTGAAGAACTAAAGCAAAATTAGATGGATTTTTATGTCTTTTAAATATGTGATTGCAGTGATGGTCAACAGAAAATATCTCCCACTCTCATTCACCCTCTTTGTCTAAAAGCTGCGACGCCAGTAAATAAACAGGTAAAATAATGTGAAACCAAACCTACACCTGTGCCAATCACTACTGGAGGTGAAAGTGACCAAAAGATAGTGTGTGGCCTAAACAAATAATACACAACAAGGATTAAATGCACATTCTGGCTCCTACACTAATATATTTCTATATATCATTAAGTTAAATTAGGAGTTGATTTGGCAGACTTTCTTTTGTCCAAAGCCACTTACAATAAATTAATAAATGCCACATTGCTTCTGTTGCAACGAGGGTTTTTGACATATTGGTATTGAGTGATTTAAACAAAAAAAAAAAAAAAATCTAATCCTGTGCTCTGGTTGCATCAAGATGTTGTGACACATTATAAAAAAAGAAATGAATCGATTGTTTCAGATATTCATCAATAGCATCAGGCAAAACGTTTCGGAAACTGTGAAAATAATCATATTTGCCAAACTCTCCTCAAGTGATAATGTGATCTTTTATTTTTCTTTATAAATGGCAGATGCTTGAGACCTCTAACACTCATTCATAGTGAAACTATCTGTGAGTTTAGAGCAGACAATCATTGATTAGGTCAAAGTGCTAACAACCCGCTGATATTTACAACCTGTAAAAAAGAGTTGCAAACAGACTAGTGATGGGATTTCTCGTTCACTTTGAAGAGCTGGTTCAAAGATGAGGTTCTTTTGTTCTGTTTTTGTTTTTTTTTGCTATGTGTGTGTGGGTGTGTGTGTTCTGCATTGCTGATTTATCACATCACATGATCTGGATATTGTAATACGGACCCAGGATAGACTCCGTAGATATAAAGTTTAGTGTAGCCATAGCAACACCTTTTATAAACAACAAGCCTGTCAATACAAGCAACTGCTAACAGATAGTGGGTTACCGTCCTACCGTTCATTTCTAACTGAGGGGGGTCATCAACACGACGTGAATAAAGTGTCATGGTCATGCACACACAAACATTCACAAAACAGTCCAGAACATGTCCCGTTCGTACCAGAATAACCAGCAACCTCCCCCTATCCCAAAACACGGCCAAAAGGGCTCTCAATAACAAGTTTACAGTCTAAATTCAGACTTGTTCCAGCATGTCCGAACTGCATGCTGGGTAACATGCAAACTAGCTGGCTGGCGTCATGTCCAGAATAAATTAAAGCAACAAACAAAGAAATTAGGAACTGGCTCGTTCACTCTAAAGAGCCGGTTCAAAGACTCGGCTTGTTCGCAAATGCCACATCACTAAAGCAGACACTTTAAGGGGCCACAAGCCGAAAAGGGTGGAACACACTGGTTTGTACGACTAAGCAACATTATGGATCACGGAGACACTTCAAAAACAAATTTCACACAGGACTTTGATGTTAGTCTTCATGTGGTGGCTACACCACATAATTTTTATAATTACCCTATGCAACCACCACTGGTATAATAAGGTGTGGTCTACCCATAAGGTGCTCCTAATGTGCCAAAGGTTGATTCATGAATCACATTATTAATCTTTTTTTCTCATGCTCCGCAGCACAAAATGTCCCTGAGTGCACCAGTTTTTTATAGGCTGTAAACGATACCTGGGAAGTCATGCAGTGGCAGGTTGGGCTGGCAGTGATGTCCAATACAGATCATCACTGCATCAAAAATGTGTCTCTCCTTTTTGCCGTTCTTGTTCTCGGTTTCAACGTCCCACTGGCCTGAATGAGAAAAATCTGGTCTCTGCTTCACCTGCAAGACTTTGGTCTGAACATCAGCAAGGCAGACACAGATAAAAAGGTGCATTAAGTGCTTATACATTCAACTTACATCATCTTAAATAATGCAACATTTTACATTCAAGATAAATTTGAGTCATATAATTCTCTGCAAGTCAGTGAAGCATCCTTACATTGAAGCGTATGTGCTTGGTGAGCTGGAAGTGGTCAGCATACATTCGCAAGTAGTCCATGATGAGGGAGTTATGCATGTAGTTTGGGAAGTGCCCAGGGACGGGAAAGTCACTGAAACACAACATCTCCTTGGAGGTGTTGATGATGACAGAGTGGTAAATGCTCGCTCTGTCTGGCTCTGGATTCTCCTGCAGTAACAGCCACGAAGAGAAAATATATTTATCCTCACTTTCTATATATATACTGTATGATTAAAGGAATCTGTGCGCAGTGTGACCCACCTTAAACCTCCACAGACCACCAATGTCATCACTGCTCTCAAAGCAGACAGGCTCCAGGCCCTCATCCAGGCAGCACTTGATACTGGCTAGACCTGAAGCACCTGCTCCGACCACCGCCACACGACGAGTCATACTTCAGCTCTGAGGAGGATGGACCAGATTAGTCTGAAAAACTTTTTGTCTGTAATAAGAAGACAAATACATGGAACTACAAGCAACATAAAAAACAGTTGGTCAGCACCAAGACTGTTTCCTGTTATAGACTGCAGATTTGTTGCCTTCTTTTAGAGTTGGCTTCTTACATGTCTACGAATATCTTAGTCCTATGGTTGAGAAAATGTAGTGTCAAAGGAAAGGGCCTATCTGACGACAAGGTGGAAAGGTGCAGCTGCAATGCCAGGCAGATGCTTTGTTGAACACTGGCTTATAGTTGCATACTGTAGCAAGCTGTGTTGCTGGCACTGTGTGACTCCCAGTATTCAGACACCAACATTATTAGCTCCTCTATCTTGTCCTTATTGTGCTTCCCTGATGCCCATTAACTGATTGGTCAGGCAGGCCTATGGGGCAGACAGCAACCACCAGAAGTTTTAGACAGTGAACTCAGCGCTCAGCAAAATCTGCAGGCATGCATATGGGGGACAACCACTTCATACCCCTACTGCCGTTTTGGAAACCTCTTCCTCTCTGCCGCCTTCCCCTCATTAAAATGACTGCCGAGCTATCACGCGGTAGCATGAACGCCCCTTACTATATGTTTTGCTGCTGCCCTCCATCCACACGGTTGAGCGTCTGTGTTAGCATTCCTGCCTTCTTCTCCAGACTGGGGGCGCTACGACCACCATGCACTAAAGGTAATACACTGACTATGGATGAGCAACCCAAAAAAACCCACCTCAAAAAATATTAACTCTCCCTTTAATGTTGCATTAAATATCATAAGACATCAACAAAGTGAAGCACAATGCAGCTATAAAGCTAAATCTGGTGCAACTCTTCTCCACTACATAGTTTTTTTTACATATAAATGCAATAAATTAAACTTATATATATCAAATGAGCGGAGGGACATTAAGTAGAAATTATATTTCTGAATGTAAAACGTAGTTAAGATCAAAGTCCTGTCATATTGCACAGATAATAGATGAAGATCGTTTGGCTATTGTAAGGAACAACTTAAAAGATCGCAGGCTACCTGAAATCAAATTGATATGCATCATTAATTTAAATCATAAGAAGAAAGCACAGTAAAACCCAGCTGAGTCACACAATACATCAGATCCATTTCAGAATATACAGTAAACTGTGTGCCATTTTGAGCTTGCAAAAAACAGTTTCACCCAAACACTAATGAGAAACAAAGCTGATAGTTTGCATTTAAAACCACATCCAGTTTCCCAGTCTCTCCATGCAATCCTGCAAATCACTCACCTGTTGTGATGCAAAATCAGCAAGCTCACTGTTGCACAGGTTAAATGCAGCCGAAAGAATAATGAGCAGCAACTGCTCAGTTTAACCCGTAATCTGACATTTAGCTCACAGTCAGCACATGCATGAAGAAACTTTAGTACACAACAGCAGGTCTTGGTCTGTGTTATGAACGGAGGAGTGACCAAGTCAAAGTACACACAATTACACCTTCCTGCTTGTGTGCACTGTGCCGGGTTTCCTGTGTTAAACCTCACCGATGAAATAATTCATGGTCCAAACCTTCATGGGAGTTTGGACAGTTATCATGTGATGCAGTTTGAATAGTATGAGAGGAGACAATGACGCTCTTGTTCTGTAACTGATAACCCAGAATGTCTTTCCAAAGCCCATTTGGGGGGGCGCTGACTTTATGTAATCATCATTAAAATGCTTGGCCTGACAGCTGCACTGGTGAACTGGATAATACTGGTTCATATCATAAACAGTAAACCGCCTCATAAATCATTAAAATGACAGAAGTGCCACTTTTTTCACCCTGCAAGGTCTCACAAGATGCGCACAACGGCCATTCTCAGTGCATGCAAAAAACATAAAAAAAAAATCACAAAAAAAATTGAATTAACAGAAATTATTGATTTTTGTTTTCTGTTATTTTATCAGTCACTTAGTAGAAAATACTTAGTCGTTTAATTTTCTGATGCAACCACATTAAAAATTAAAAACAAAAACAATTTTTTTGAAAAATTATTTGTGTTTTCCAGATTGATTAATCTAATATCTAATATAGGTTGATTAATATATCTAATAATCTAATATACAATGCTCAGCATACTGTAGCCTCTAACTCAGGATATTCCTGGTCTAATAATGCCTTCATGATTATTCTGCACACCACACTGGTGAAGCAAGGTGGATATTGGTGGTCATAAAAGAGAGCCATGCACAGACAGCTTTTGAACTTCACTTTACTGATTTTTTTATTATACAAATCTCAGAACACTGATCTCCTCTGAGCTGTGTCTTTATCAAAAACTTTGATAGTTAAACAATTGTAAGTGCTTTTAGCCGGCAAGTGTATTGTGCAATGCTTTGTGTTATATGTCAGCCTGAGTGTAACTGTTTGTTTAACTTTACCTGTGGCAAAATTAAGATTATTATTAATCCCTGGGATTATTTTGTATTCACTTAAAAATTCAAAGTATTTAAAACAAAATTCATCAAAGAAAGCATTCATCACATAGAAAATATGGGCCACATTTACACCTGTGTTACTGTATCAATCTGTGTTTTTTTTGTTGTTGTTTTTTTTTTTTAACAAAGCTTCAACTGCTTTAGAAAAGAAAATAGTTGTAATAAAATACATTAATTTGCCAACAACCTCTATTGGTGGGGCTCCTTTTTATTTATACAACCCTGGACTGTGCATTTAGATACTCAAGTCTTCTTCCAGGAATGTAATGAAGTGTTCACATTAGTTTTTCAGTAAAAAGAAAGAAAAAAAAAATATGTAAAAAAACATAGTGTATTCTTCGGTCTGTAGAAAGCATCTGGGTGATGCAAGTTACCTTATATAATATAAAAACACACCAAAAAAGAAATTAAAATGCAGCATCATTGCCTATAAGTCGAGTTTATCCTCATGTTCTGGTCGTGCAAATGAAGCAATATTGTTACATACTGCAATTAAAGTTTACAGTGAGAATTAGACAGACAGTGGAATATGCTGAATATATGTTTGGCACAGTATAGCATCAGTCGGTCTTTCAAGCGACCATGAAGTGGCATCATTGACTTGCATATTTTAGTAAATGCATTTCGGTGCTGGTGTAGTTTAGTGGAGAAACTGCAAACATGTATGAAGAATGTGTTAAAAGACGAACACATGACGATGAGAGGAACGAGTATGAATTTCACATTAATGTGCAGGCAGGTACGCTTTTATCTTATCCAACAGTATAGTGGGATCCTGCAGGAAATCTGGAAGGTTGCTCCTGTTAACGTATGCAGCCAAGCCCACAGCAGAAGCTGACAGGATCAGAGGCCACATAAATGATCTCTTGGGTTCGGGATCACAGCAGGGTCTGGTCTGCATGGGCTGAGCCACTCTCTCCCACTGTGTGAGGATGGCCTGGCGGGCTTCAGCCCATTTTCCTGGCCCTTTGAGACGATACTGGTACGGAGTACTGGGACCGAACAAAACAGTCAGTCCCAGCCTGGGATCAGTCAGCAGCAGCTTCAAGAAGTTGGGGCGAACTCCCACCAGCTCTGCTATCTCATCCATGTATCTGACATAGTCAACCTGGATGGTGTGTCTCTGACTGGTGACATACCTGAAACGAGACCCGAGCTGAACATGTTGTGCATAACAAGATTTGATGCATTTCAGATCCTAAATATGTAAGTAATCACAAAGCAGAGTAAAACCACTGCTGTACCTTCTGGCCATTGTCTCCTTCTTACACTCCACATCTTTTAGCATGGACGCCACTGAGGGAAGCTTGATGCAGCCTGTTTAAAAATTAAAGACTTCAGTAAAAAGACTGTGTGATGATAAAAGGTTGCATGTTTTACAGAGCCTGTATTACCTTTAAAGACACGTGTGGCCCATCTGGCCTGCATCTCAGAGATGGGCATAATGGCTCCCAGTGGCTGCACGAGACCAATGATAGCCAGAGTGGGGCGATCCATCTCAGGAGGAAACACATACTTGTACAGAGATGCTTTGTTCTGAGACACTGAGACCACATGTGAGGCCAGGAATGGAAAGGAAAACGTGTAACCTGTGGCAAACACCTGCAAGACAGGGGACTCATGTTAGTCACACACTATAGGCCAACTACACTGCTGTTTATGAACGTGTACAGAGGCAGAAGAATAAACAGGCTATAGTGTAAATGCACAAGTGTGTTGGCTATACAGTAATAACCTACCACCAGGTCGACATCTTCCACGACACTTCCATCATCAAACTCCACACTGGAGCCCTGAAACCTGCGGATGTTGGGTTTCACCTGAACTGTTCCAGACAGGATGCGGTTGGGAAGCTCATCATTAACTGTGGGATGCTGGCTGAACAACCTGAAATATATGTTCACATTGATTAGTAATGTTACTAAAAACTGATAAATACTGCAATCATTAAAATAAGACCAAGAGACTAACAACAGAAAAATGCTTCAAAATGGCTAAAATGCGACCGATCGCTGTGGCTCCCCCTGTGGACCAATGTTGGTGTTGTTTCTAATGTTTGGTATGACTAAGTCATGGTATGGTATGCTGTACATAATCACGGTAACTGTCAGTGTGTCATTCTATCAGTCAGTCATTCTGTCTGTCCCACGTTTTTCTACTCACTGACGTGGTCAATCTATGTGAAACTGCACATAGGCATTGAGGACTGGCATAGGTAGAAGGTGACAAAGCTACCAATGGCTATGGACTAGTGTGTAATAACTTGTATCATGTGAGAATAGGTTGTGGTCGTGGACCAGACAAGATACAATTAAGAAGGACTTGACCCGTTGTTTTATACTATAAATGACAGCTATGAGGGGGCAGCATAGTTGTTCACATCCATTGTCTCGGCAGGAGTGGATTATCAGATAATGTGCTCCTGGGCACAGATATGCAGCCCCCATCCCCAAAACAGGAGCAAGACACCCAGATTTATCGTTGTTTCGCCTCATTTTGTGTTGTTGTTTTGCATCTCTTGGTGGTTTTGTATCTTGTTGTAGTCGTTATGTCTATTTGAGGTAAACTGGTATCTACTTTGGTCATTTTGCATCTCTTTGAAGTTGTTTTGCATCTCTTTGTAGTTATTTTGTGTCTCTTCGCAGTTCCTTTGCATCTCTTTGGGGTCATTTTCCTGGTCAGTACCAGTATTTGAGTGGCATTTTGCAGATGATTGCCCAGGCACACACACACACTTCAGGATTGTGGGCCTGTGGCTGGTAGGCCCGTTCAGTAATCCTTGAATATCTACAACACATTTTCTGGCTAACAGTGGTATCCTCATCTGGACTAATGTGTTGTGTGAACAAAATCAGAGAGTCTGCCGTGTGCAGGGTCCAGCTGTGCTATAGCTATGATAGATAGAATTATTAAAAAAAAAACAAAAAAAAAACAGAGATGCAAATACAGTACCTGTGCTTTGGCTTGAGATTGTACAGAGCGTGATCAAATCTTTGATTGAGCACTCTCTCTGCTAAACCACAGAAAACACCAAAGGGAAGGATTTTCTGCACAAAATCTGCCACCCTGTTAAAATGCAGATCCAAAGGCAGCCCGTTGTCCCCAACTCGATTCAGAATCCAGGCTCCCCTTCGCGTGCTCAGGTAAAGCTATGAAGAGAAGACATGACAGTCAGTCATCACGCTGGTACATGAGAAATACAGTTTGCAAAGTTTTACTGTAATGTAGAAATAGCATATTATAAGGTGGACTCAAACTTATAGGTTGTATCTGTAAAATGCATTTAATTGGGACATTATTTCACTCCAGTCTGTGGCTCTGTTACCTGTGACATAACCCAAAATGTCTTTTATATCTTGCAGAACATCAGCAGCAGAATTTTACTGCATTTACTGTCATTGTATGTGTGTGCAGCACATTATATTCACTGTTACTGTGGTGCATCACCTCACAGGAATAGTATGAGAGAAGAATGGATATTCCTATTCAAATCAATGTAGAAGGATGATCAGAGTGGCGGCTATTTTTATTTGTACTTGTGACCGCTGTAGCGGGCTAACTTCCGTATAAATTTCTCAGTAAGCACACCGTCTTGCTGTGTGTTTCAATACCCACACTATTTAGTATGCCAGAAAAAGATTAAGTATGTCCCAATACATTATATGTCAAATGCTGTAACCAAAAAATACCAGGATGTTCTACTGCATCTGGTCATATTTTGCAGGATCCAAGCCAGCATGTTTTTCTGGTTATTCTGACCCACAATCCTCTGCGCAGTGCAAGATACATCACATTGAAGCCACAATGACAGATGACAGCGCATTCAAGTGACTGATGACCAGTGGA
This sequence comes from Epinephelus fuscoguttatus, assembly GCF_011397635.1. NCBI lineage: Eukaryota > Metazoa > Chordata > Actinopteri > Perciformes > Serranidae > Epinephelus > Epinephelus fuscoguttatus. The sequence continues at coordinate 42,508,804 of NC_064761.1, forward strand.
ACAGTCATAACATGAATATTAACTGTTTAAGTGAACAGAGTAATCATAAAGATAACCGACAACAGCAAATGACAAGAAAATTAAGAGGAAATATAAATGTATTTTTACTGTGGGGAATAAGTTAGAATCTACAATGTCTGCAGTTATTATTTTAAAGTTTCAACTGCACACAAAATAACAACAGCAGAGCTCTCTGGGCTGATCTCTGTCTCTGGCGAGCTCAGTGAATGGAGTTTTGTTCTCTCTCCAAAGTAACGGATGAATGAACAAAAGGGTCAGAGTTCAGGGCGCAGTAAGGAAGTAGTATGTCCTGATTGTGCGCATACTGCATGCAACAGTATGTACTTTGTAAAGGCAGCTTTACATACCTACTGTAAGTAAAAAGAAAAAGATTTGAAACGCACCCTAGAACTGACTGGGGTAAGGTTCTGGTGTGACGACTCAACAAACAATGAGACAGAACTTGTTATTTCCCTGTTTCTTTTGTTGCCATTAGTGGCATGTTAGTTAAAGGGGCAAAAAGCGAAAACGTTTCACCGCTAGGTTCGCTGTTGTGCACTGCCTGTAGACCAAAACAAAGTGTGTCATGAGCCACTCCTCCCTCTTACCACCCTCCGCTCGCCTTGTCTGTGCAGCCGAGTACCGCAGCATCTCCACGGACTATTACATCCGGACGGTCCCAGTGTTTCTTCCGCAGGCTCCACTTCACTCAGCTGCCCGATATACCCGCTGCTTCTTCCCACATTAACCTGAATAACAAACCAGGGCTCGATGCTCCGGTTGGATCCAAACGGAGGCTAACTGGCTGTGCTGGCAGCTGAGTGAAGTGGAGCCTGAGGAGGAAGCATCGGTTAGCTCCCGCTTTCACTGCAGGCAGATTCACTCGCTACAGGGACGAGGAAATAAAACTTAAACAGCCAACTTAGTTTGGCTTAGTTTAGCAGTCAGCGATGTCTTTCACTCACTCTCAGTCTCTGCTGTGTTTAGCTATTTCCCTGCTTTCCTGTTAGCGTTAGCACTAGTCAGCTGCCACACTAACGTCCCTACTCTTCTCCGTGAGCCCGTGGCTCATGGCTCCGTTTCATGCAGAGTAGGGACGTTAGCATTAGCTCCTGGAGTTAGCACTAGAGCTACTATGGCTACTGGAGTAACTTACAGCTATGGAGCGCTTCTGCCAGCTCTTCTAGTCACTGAGCCTCGCCTCCATCTAAGCAAATATATTACATTTATTACAGGTACCATCATCATTGAAGTAGGCAGGGGAATAGCTAAACACAGTTTTATTTTGTGTCTGTTGAGTTTGAATGATGTGTGTTTTACGATGATTTAACAAGGCAATAGCACAAACCTTATAGTTTGGTTAAAAAAGAGAGACCTGGATTGGTGTATGGTAGGGGTGGCGGACTGATACCCTCGATACTACGTTTTCATTTTCAAGAACAATCCTTGCATCAACAAAATTGATAGCAAAAAGAAATATTAGTTCGTCTATTCTGCATCATACCGATTTGTATTTCAAGAGTTAAATTGTGTTTGCAAACACTGCTCTGTTGTCGAGAACACATCTAGTGTATTTACTTATGCACTCAAACAACATACTCCAGACCCAGCAGTGTCTTCTTAGTTTCACTTTCACCCGATGTCGGCAGTAGGACGACGGTAAGCTCACGTAACAGCCCTCCTGTTTACTGATGGGGGCTGATGTGAACCCTCACATCTACTATGAACGGCACTGCGTGCACATCTGTGTGACCGTAGCTGTCCACGGACGTTTAGTGCAGAAAGAATGTCCGAGCCTGATTAGTTTAATCCGCCACATAATAGCCGCTTTTTCCTCTTCATGAAAGAAGAAAAATCATGAGACAGAGAACTTGGAGCTGCAACCCAAACGAAGGGAGAGGGAGGGAGATGTCTCGGCGTCCAGACCTCTGACACAGAGACAGAGTTTACTGGCAGAGTCTGTTCAAAGAGGCTCATAAAAGGAATATCAAAGTATATTCTAGCCTAGTGAAAATAGTATTTAACTCAACCCAGATCTTCAGCACTTGTTAATGTTACATTTTCAAACTGTAACTGGTCAACATTAGCTGTGACTTAAGGAGACTGATCATTCGCCTCATAAATCATGACACTTTTAATAATATAAAGTATTGTATTGGTATTGGTATTGGTATTGACGATTCTGGCCTGTATTGCTTGTTATCGGATCAAAACCAAATCACCAGCCCAAGCGTACAGTTGTGCTTTATCTGTTTAGTAAGGAAAACAGGTGTAAGAATAGGTCAAAGTGGAGTTCTCAGACTAGCGATTGTGACACACTGCACAGCCCCACAGACATGTGTTTCACAACAACCAACTCCCTTTTTCTTCTGCAATCGTCAAATGACCACAGGAATCAGTTCAACATCCTTCCTACTCTCATTGTATTTTTATGGTTCATCTTCAATTTAACTTTCAGAGTATTTGGTTTTTGGCTGAACTGTGGATTTATTAGACACGTTGTGTTATTGTCTGACTGCTCATGTTATTTATTTGACCATTCTTTGCTCCTTCAGAGGTTACGTGAAGTTGGTTTTAACTCTGAGTCTTGCAAATGGTTCCAGGACTTCCTGTCACAGAGGCAGCAATGGGTTGTCTTAAATAATAATCATTCTAATTACCTGACATTGTCAAAAGGAGTCCCTCAAGGTTCAATACTGGGTCCTGTTTTATTTACAATATATATCAATAATATTGCATCCACCATCACAAACTGTAACGCCCATCTTCACGCTGATGATACAGTTCTGTACTGCTCGGCTAACACGGCACTTTCAGCTATTCAAACCCTCAGCAAGCTTTTGATCAAGTACAACATACTCTGTTTCACTTGAAACTGGTTCTCAATCCAAATAATACCAAATACATGTTATTTTCTAGAGTTGCAGATATTGATGACCATAGCATAAATATCACCACTTTGAGAGGACACAGTATGAAAAGAGTCTCTGAATACAAGTATCTTGGTATCTGGTTAGTTCACAAACTCAAATTCAAGTCCCACATTGATTCTGTGACAAACAAACAAAGACAAAAACTTGGTTTCCTGTACAGGAACAAAACAAATTTTCATGCTCATGCTCCGAGTACCATGGACACTTCATTTGGTAAAACTGCCTTTGGTTTCTCTGTTGCATTCACATGGAAAACTTTACAACAAACGTTAAAACTACAGACACTTGTTCCAGTGGGTCAGTTTAAAACCATGGTACATGAATACTCTGTCGTTGAATGTAACTGTTTTTAAATTGTGCTGTTACTGTCTTTTATTGTTCTTTTTATCTGCATATTATTAGTCTTTTTGTAGCCTGAGTGTCAGACTGAATCTCTCAGAACCTTCAGTCTGACATCGCCTCCATTGAAGGCGATTTACAAGGGGGAGGGAATTTGATTTTTCCCTAACCAATCAGTAGAGATCAACAACTCACCCAGAATCTGACGTCATTAGTATCCATGCCTCGGGGGTGCCGAAAACAAGCGAGCATTGCCCGTTTAAAATGTCTCCGTCGTTGTGCACGCCCAGCTGCATCGCCGTTAAATCCAGTTTAGCAGCTTCCTTAATTTGATCCTCCATTAACGCAAGTAGTGGCGAAATACCTTGATAACATCGTTAATGTGGTCTGTAGTATCTGTAGCGGTCGCAATTGTTGTTATCCTCACCAGTTACCCACCGGCGTACAGCTTGACATTAGCGCGGCGCTGATTGGCTAATCGCTAGACCCGCCCCCAACCCTGGCGTTCATTGGTCCGTCCATCGTTTGGATGAGATAAATCGCAAATTCATTGCAGTATGCCAGACCAGAGATGCAAGCCTACTCAGTTGAGTGGGCGGGGTCTATGGTCTGGAACCAGGCTAGTCTTTTTGTACTCTCGAAATCATTGAAAATGAAGGCAAGCCCTAAATGATTCTTCGAGAATAAATAAAGGTTGAATGAATTAAGGATGCCATTGTCTCTTGATCTGAGCGTTGAAGATGGTGAATTAAAATGTTTTATTGACTGACATGAATGACAGAATACAAGAAAATAAGTAAGTGATTATTCACCAGTTTCACCATATGTAACTATGTCATCCTGACCTGCTTGGTGACTCTGCTCAGCTCCACTGCTATGTCTCCTCCAGAGTTTCCTATCCCAATCACTACAACCTTTTTATCCCTCCATTCCTCAGGAGTCTTGTAGTCTCTGCTGTGGAAGTACTTTCCCGTGAAGGTGTCAATGCCTGGGAGAAACAAAGACAAAGACTTGTGACTGCTGGACAAAGAGCTTTGTGATCTGTATCTGACACTGTTATAAAAATATAATTCAGGTCAGTGTTGATGACATTTCACTGACATTATTCTCTCTGGGTGGAGCTGCTTTCTGTTGATATCATGTTACATAACCACACTGTACAGAGTTGCCGTTACAGGCTAGATCAGACTGTGTCAAAGGTTCACTTTGACATAATTTCCTCTTTGTGTTGCTAGAGCACGAGCAGCACTACTTGTGTTTGAGCAAACTGAAGGATATTTATAGGCTGCAAACGACACCTGGGAAGTCATGCAGTGGCAGGTTGGGCTGGCAGTGATGTCCAATACAGATCATCACCGCATCGAAAATGTGTCTCTCCTTTTTGCCGTCCTTGTTCTCGATCTCAACGTCCCACTGGCCTGAATGAGAAAAATCTGATCTCTGCTTCACCTGCAAGACTTTGGTCTGAACAGAGAGGCACAAACAGTTAACAGTTTACTGATAACAGAAAAGCAAACCGACTCTGAGGTGAGCAGTAACCAGCAGTAACACTATTTTACATTTACAACTCAGCTGAGAATATTGCATCCTTTCAGGGAAGTCAGTGAAGCATCCTTACATTGAAGCGTATGTGCTTGGTGAGCTGGAAGTGGTCAGCATACATCCGGAAGTAGTCCATGATGAGGGAGTTATGCATGTAGTTTGGGAAGTGACCAGGGATGGGAAAGTCACTGAAACACATCATCTCCTTGGAGGTGTTGATGATGACAGAGTGGTAAATGCTCGCTCTGTCTGGCTCTGGATTCTCCTGCAATATAACACAAGGCCGTGATCACCTGTTTAACATTGGGGTGGACCATTTTCAATCTGCACCTTATGTGACCTATGTGAATTTTTATAAACTCAACAGTGAAACTGAGCTTTTAAACCAGTTTGAGACAAAAATCTTAGATCATGGGTTCTCAAAGTTTTGATGGCTGAGTGCCAGCATATGATTGGGGGCTGCACAGCGAGAGCGCACACACTATCACCTTTTTATAACTTGATTAGGACATATCATACTATGACCTTTTTTCATTACCTTACTTTATGACATACTTACACTTAACAACAGTGGACAGTGATATAGCCTACATTCCACTTTTTAATACATTTAAAGATAACAGAATGAAGGGGTGGGGGCTAGAATAAATAAGGAAAATTTGTTGGGGGGTGTCACTACAAACATAGACGTTTGACCTTAGCCCAGGGTCATCTGTACCCTTTGACTTCCCTGAGGACAGGCTGGGCAACCAGACCAGGTATTTTTTAACAAGAGTTCACAGTGTTTTTAGAGACCAAACTGGGTATTTTAAGCAAGAGTTTGGGACATGTCACACTGTGCTTGTAGCAACCAAACTGAGTATTTTTTTAACAAGAGTTAGTTTGTGTTAGTATTGAGGGAAATGGGTATTTTTTGACTGAAGTTGAGGACATGTCCAGCTGTTTTAGTAGTGGCAAAAGCAAGTATTTTTAATGAGAGTGTGCCATGTTTGTTTCAGCCAAACTGGGTATTATCAACAAGAGTTCGGGACATGTCCAGCTGTGTTTGTAGTGACCACAGGGGTTATTTTTAACATGAATTTGCCGTGTTTGCAGCAACCAAGCTGGACCTTTTTTATGCAGTTTGGGACATGTCCAGTCTTGATTGTAGCAAAAAGTTGTTTTTTTATTTGTTTGTTTGTTTTTATCACAGTTTGCCCTGTTTGTAATGACAAGCAACCAAAGCAACCTTGCAGTAATTTGATCAGTCAATGTTTGATTTTGCTTTTATGTAAATATGATTAAATGGATTATAATTGCAGGAAGTAAAACATTGTGCATAGTGATATGTACAAAATTTTGCACACACAAAATAGGGGTCCACTTTGGAAAATGTCCCTCTGCCCATATTTCCTAATGACTGGCCTGCTGGTTGCTGCAAACACAGCGTGACATATCCTCAGTTTGTTCTTTACAAAGATGGTGAACTCTCTTAAAAACAAATCTGGCTGAACAAACAGAGCCAAAGGGAGTGGCATTTGCGTCCCTCAACATATATTATAATTGCTGCCTGGATATAACACATCTTAACTTAAAATGAAACGAACCAGTGTGCAGCGTGACCCACCTTAAACCTCCACAGACCACCAATGTCGTCGCTGCTCTCAAAGCAGACTGGCTCCAGCCCTTCATCCAGGCAGCACTTGATGCAGGCCAATCCTGAACTTCCTCCTCCAACCACCGCCACACGACGAGTCATATTTCAGCTGAAACAAATGTTTTCACTCTAAGTAACACAAGATCTGCAAACAGCACCAGAACACAGAGATCCGTCCCCTTCTTTACTCTGCTGAGTCGGATAATTATATCAGTCTGTCTGAAAATCACAGAAGAGGCAATGCATGCAGTAAAACGAGATGTGCAACATTTGTCTTATAGGGCTCTATGATCACCAGCCCGCCTTCTGTTTCAGTTTTAACTGGTTTCTCTAAATGTTGCGCAACCACGATCAAAGCTCATCATGCGTTAATGTGTAGCTACAAGTTTTACATATTTCACATTAGAAGCAATGCACTGACTCAGACACCAACCCTACTTTCGCAACTCGACTTTAACGTCTTGTTTACTGTGACTCTGCAAAGCCGGTGTCAACAATCTCAGAATACAGCAGTTAAAAGTTTAACCGCTTTTTTTTTTTTTTTTTTTTTTTTTACAAAAATCTTGACAAAAATGCACCAATACCTTACAATACTATATTTCGGCACGTAGCCCATGATTTCTTACCTTCTTCGATTCGGATGAGGAAACGACTTCTCCGTGCTGGGTGTATCTGAGCAGTGGGCGGAGTGAGAATAAAGAGACTGTGCACAACAATCTGTATCCCCAAACGACCCCCGTGGCAGTGCAGAGTCAGGGTTATTGAACTGGAGCAAAAGCAAACACACAGCGCTCTTTTGCCTGACAATCTACCAGATGGCAGAGGGCCACACTGTCAGGGCTCTATATCATAATGGATCTGAGTGGCCCCACGATTCACAAAAGCAGCTTATGGGAGCCAAACAACCTTGGGGTCCACATCTATGGGGTGCCGTTTGTAAAGTGGCTCACGCTGAAAATAACATCAACATTTTTCCACATTTAGCTTCAAACAATGTTTGAAAAAGTGTTGTGATTTTTTTAACGTCACCTTTTACCACATTTACAGCAATATTTGTTAACTTAGAAATATGTTAAATAGTTAAATCTAAATATTAAATGTGGCACCTAAATGTTAAATGTTAAATCTAAATATTAAATCTAAATCTAAATATTAAATCTAAATCTAAATGCTAAATCTAAATCTAAATGTTCAATCTAAATATTAAATCTAAATCTAAATGCTAAATATAAATCTAAATGTTCTGGGTGAAACTAAATATTTAGCTAATATGCAAATTCACACTGCCGGTCACCGGAAGTACCAAAATAAAAGCTCGAGATGGTCAGACTGCGTTTATAGAATCAAATAACGAATTAAAACCAACTTATCGGGGGAAATGAACACTTGAACATACATTAGCGTGATAATAACTACCTAAAATAACAAGCTCCGTTACCGTAACCGTTAGCTCTTAGCCCTGTTAGCAGTGTCTGTAATGACTCATTAACTCTTAAACGGTCCGTGAAAAAAATATTTTTTTCCAGCGGATATCTTAGTTACAACATGATTGACCTAGCAAAGCAGTTTTGTGTTGCTATGTGTGGTATTTGTTCAGTTTTGGGAAATCACGATGTCTAGAAAGCATCAGTGGCTGCAGCAGCAGCAAAGCTATCAGGACGTCATCTGTTAAATGTCTCCCATTGTCGGATATGACATGAAACTACTCCAGTTAGCTCAATCATGTTGTAACTAAGACATCCGCTGGAAAAAATATTTTTTTCCATTAGAGTTAATGGGTCATTACAGACAACGCTAACGGGGCTAACAGCTAACGGTTAGCCCCGCTAATCTACAATAACCATGTTATTAATTTCAGAACGTGATAGTAATGTTTGTTCAATCATTGTGTTTATAGACTTTACAATCACCAGATTAGTCTAAACGGCGATATAGTAACGTGAAAAATGTGAGATATTCACACACACACACACACACACACACACACACACACACACACACACATATATACAGTACAGGCCAAAAGTTTGGACACACCTTCTCATTCAATGCGTTTTCTTTATTTTCATGACTATTTACATTGTAGATTCTCACTGAAGGCATCAAAACTACGAATGAACACATGTGGAGTTATGTACTTAACAAAAAAAGGTGAAATAACTGAAAACATGTTTTATATTCTAGTTTCTTCAAAATAGCCACCCTTTGCTCTGATTACTGCTTTGCACACTCTTGGCATTCTCTCCATGAGCTTCAAGAGGTAGTCACCTGAAATGGTTTCCACTTCACAGGTGTGCCTTATCAGGGTTAATTAGTGGAATTTCTTGCTTTATCAATGGGGTTGGGACCATCAGTTGTGTTGTGCAGAAGTCAGGTTAATACACAGCCGACAGCCCTATTGGACAACTGTTAAAATTCATATTATGGCAAGAACCAATCAGCTAACTAAAGAAAAACGAGTGGCCATCATTACTTTAAGAAACGAAGGTCAGTCAGTCCAGAAAATTACAAAAATTTTAAATGTGTCCCCAAGTGGAGTCGCAAAAACCATCAAGCGCTACAACGAAACTGGCACACATGAGGACCGACCCAGGAAAGGAAGACCAAGAGTCACCTCTGCTTCTGAGGATAAGTTCATCCGAGTCACCAGCCTCAGAAATCGCTAGTTAACAGCAGCTCAGATCAGAGACCAGATGAATGCCACACAGAGTTCTAGCAGCAGACCCATCTCTAGAACAACTGTTAAGAGGAGACTGCGCGAATCAGGCCTTCATGGTCAAATAGCTGCTAGGAAACCACTGCTAAGGAGAGGCAACAAGCAGAAGAGATTTGTTTGGGCCAAGAAACACAAGGAATGGACATTAGACCAGTGGAAATCTGTGCTTTGGTCTGATGAGTCCAAATTTGAGATCTTTGGTTCCAACCGCCGTGTCTTTGTGAGACGCAGAAAAGGTGAACGCATGGATTCCACATGCCTGGTTCCCACTGTGAAGCATGGAGGAGGAGGAGGTGTGATGGTGTGGGGGTGTTTTGCTGGTGACACTGTTGGGGATTTATTCAAAATTGAAGGCACACTGAACCAGCATGGCTACCACAGCATCCTGCAGCGACATGCCATCCCATCCGGTTTGCGTTTAGTTGGACGATCATTTATTTTTCAACAGGACAATGACCCCAAACACACCTCCAGGCTGTGTAAGGGCTATTTGACCAAGAAGGAGAGTGATGGAGTGCTGCGGCAGATGACCTGGCCTCCACAGTCACCGGACCTGAACCCAATCGAGATGGTTTGGGGTGAGCTGGACCGCAGAGTGAAGGCAAAGGGGCCAACAAGTGCTAAACACCTCTGGGAACTCCTTCAAGACTGTTGGAAAACCATTTCAGGTGACTACCTCTTGAAGCTCATGGAGAGAATGCCAAGAGTGTGCAAAGCAGTAATCAGAGCAAAGGGTGGCTATTTTGAAGAAACTAGAATATAAAACATGTTTTCAGTTATTTCGCCTTTTTTTGTTAAGTACATAACTCCACATGTGTTCATTCATAGTTTTGATGCCTTCAGTGAGAATCTACAATGTAAATAGTCATGAAAATAAAGAAAACGCATTGAATGAGAAGGTGTGTCCAAACTTTTGGCCTGTACTGTATATATATATATATATATATATATGAATATATATATATATATATATATATATATATACAGCTAAATTCCGCTGGTTTTCTACCCGGAAGTATTTGTAAACAACAAGGTGATTCCCTCCGAAGAGACACTAACAACTCAAAGTACACATCAAATAAAATTTCTCCAAACGCGTTTCTTGTTATTTTAGGTAGTTATTATCACGCTAATGTATGTTCAAGTGTTCATTTCCCCCGATAAGTTGGTTTTAATTCGTTATTTTATTCTATAAACACAGTCTGACCATCTCGAGCTTTTATTTTGGTACTTCCGGTGACCGGCAGTGTGAATTTGCATATTAGCTAAATATTTAGTTTCACCCAGAACATTTAGATTCAACATTTAACATTTAGATTTATATTTAGCATTTAGATTTAACATTTAGATTTAGATTCATATTTAATATTTAGATTTAACATTTATATTTATATTTATATTTATATTTAGCATTTATATTTAACATTTATATTTATATTTATATTTAATATTTAGATTTACACTTAGCATTTAGATTTAACATTTAGATTTAGATTTAGATTTAATATTTAAATTTAACATTTAACATTTAGGTGCCACATTTAATATTTAGATTTAACTATTTAATATATTTCTAAGTTAACAAATATTGCTGTAATGTGGTAAAAGGTGACATTAAAAAATTCACAACACTTTTTCAAACATTGTTTGAAGCTAAATATGGAAAAATGTTGATGTTATTTTCAGCGTGAGCCACTTTACAAACGGCACCCCATACAGAGGGGGTCCCACACCCGGGATCGAACCGGGAACCCTCTTGCTGTGAGGTGACAGTTCCACCGTGCCGCCGGTATTAAATCTAAATCTAAATGTTAAATCTAATTGCTAAACCTAAATGTTAATTCTAAATGCTAAATCTAAATCTAAATGTTAAATGTTGAATCTAAATGTTCTGGGTGAAACTAAATATTTAGCTAATATGCAAATTCACACTGCCGGTCACCGGAAGTACCAAAATAAAAGCTCGAGATGGTCAGACTGTGTTTATAGAATCAAATAACGAATTAAAACCAACTTATCGGGGGAAATGAACACTTGAACACACATTAGCGTGATAATAACTACCTAAAATAACAAAAAAATGTTTGGAGAAATTTTATTTGACGTGTACTTTGAGTTGTTAGTGTCCCTTCGGAGGGAATCGCCTTATTGTTAAATACTTCCGGGTATAAAACCAGCAGATTTTAGCTATATATATATATATGAATATCTCACATTTATCTCACCGTTAGCGTTGTCTGTAATGACTCATTAACTCTAAACGGTCCATGAAAAAATTTTTTTTTCCAGCGGATGTCTTAGTTACAACATGATTGAGCTAACTGGAGTAGTTTCATGTCATATCCGACAATGGGAGGCTTTTAACAGATGACGTCGTGATGTTAGCTTTGCTGCTTCTGTTAGCTGTCCCTGTCAGCTGCAGCCACTGGTGCTTTCTAGACATCGTGATTTCCCAAAACTGAGTAAATACCACACATAGCAACACAAAACAGCTTTGCTAGCTCAATCATGTTGTAACTGACATCCGCTGGAAAAAAATATTTTTTTTCACGGACCGTTTAGAGTTAATGAGTCATTACAGACACAGTCAAGATGGCACCACCTGAGTGGCAGCTGGTTACAGTAGTTCCGACCCCCCTTCATGTGGTTCTGAGCGAAGCAGTGGCTAATGTGACACGTTTCCTGATCTCATAATTACGAGATCCTTATCTTGAAATTATGAGATCTTTTCTCGTAATTACGAGATAAGGATCTCGTAATTACGAGATAAGGTGTCTAATTTTTTTTTTATCCAGTGAATGCAATGTGCTTCCGTAGTTAAGAGCTTTTAGCCTGCAAGCGTATTGTGCAGTGCTTTGTGTTATATGTCAGCCTGAGTGTAACTGTTTGTTTAACTTTACCTGTGACAAAATTAAGATCATTATTAATCCCTGGGATTATTTTTTATTTACTTAAAAATTCAAAGTATTCAAAACAAAATTCATCAAAGGAAAGCATTCATCACATAGAAAATATGGGCCACATTTACACCTGTGTTACTGTATCAATCTGTGTTATTTTTTTTTTTAAACAAAGCTTCAACTACAACCCTGGACTGTGCATTTAGATACTCGAGTCTTCTTCCAGGAATGTAATGAAGTGTTCACATTAGTTTTTTAGTAAAAAGGAAGAAAAAAAAAATATGTAAAAAAACATAGTGTATTCTTCGGTGTGTAGAAAGCATCTGGGCGATGCAAGTTACCTTATATAATATAAAAACACACCAAAAAAGAAATTAAAATGCAGCATCATTGCCTATAAGTCGAGTTTATCTTCATGTTCTGGTCGTGCAAATGAAGCAATATTGTTACATACTGCAATTAAAGCTTACAGTGAGAATTAGACAGACAGTGGAATATGCTGAATATATGTTTGGCACAGTATAGCATCAGTCGGTCTTTCAAGCGACCATGAAGTGGCATCATTGACTTGCATATTTTAGTAAATGCATTTCGGTGCTGGTGTAGTTTAGTGGAGAAACTGCAAACATGTATGAAGAATGTGTTAAAAGACGAACACATGACGATGAGAGGAACGAGTATGAATTTCACATTAATGTGCAGGCAGGTACGCTTTTATCTTATCCAACAGTATAGTGGGATCCTGCAGGAAATCTGGAAGGTTGCTCCTGTTAACGTATGCAGCCAAGCCCACAGCAGAAGCTGACAGGATCAGAGGCCACATAAATGATCTCTTGGGTTCGGGATCACAGCAGGGTCTGGTCTGCATGGGCTGAGCCACTCTCTCCCACTGTGTGAGGATGGCCTGGCGGGCTCCAGCCCATTTTCCTGGCCCTTTGAGACGATACTGGTATGGAGTACTGGGACCGAACATCACAGTCAGTCCCAGCCTGGGATCAGTCAGCAGCAGCTTCAAGAAGTTGGGGCGAACTCCCACCAGCTCTGCTATCTCATCCATGTGGTTGACATAGTCAACCTGGATGGTGTGTCTCTGACTGGTGACATACCTGAAACGAGACCCGAGCTGAACATGTTGTGCATAACAAGATTTGATGCATTTCAGATCCTAAATATGTAAGTAATCACAAAGCAGAGTAAAACCACTGCTGTACCTTCTGGCCATTGTCTCCTTCTTACACTCGACATCTTTTAGCATGGACGCCACTGAGGGAAGCTTGATGCAGCCTGTTTAAAAATTAAAGACTTCAGTAAAAAGACTGTGTGATGATAAAAGGTTGCATGTTTTACAGAGCCTGTATTACCTTTAAAGACACGTGTGGCCCATCTGGCCTGCATCTCAGAGATGGGCATAATGGCTCCCAGTGGCTGCACGAGACCAATGATAGCCAGAGTGGGGCGGTCCATCTCAGGAGGAAACACATACTTGTACAGAGATGCTTTGTTCTGAGACACTGAGACCACATGTGAGGCCAGGAATGGAAAGGAAAACTTGTAACCTGTGGCAAACACCTGCAAGACAGGGGACTCATGTTAGTCACACACTATAGGCCAACTACACTGCTGTTTATGAACATGTACAGAGGCAGAAGAATAAACAGGCTATAGTGTAAATGCACAAGTGTGTTGGCTATACAGTAATAACCTACCACCAGGTCGACATCTTCCACGACACTTCCATCATCAAACTCCACACTGGAGCCCTGAAACCTGCGGATGTTGGGTTTCACCTGAACTGTTCCAGACAGGATGCGGTTGGGAAGCTCATCATTAATTGTGGGATGCTGGCTGAACAACCTGAAATATATGTTCACATTGATTAGTAATGTTACTAAAAACTGATAAATACTGCAATCATTAAAATAAGACCAAGAGACTAACACAGTGGTTCTCAACCTTTTTCCTTAGGGGACCTCTCTTCTATCATCGAGCAAACTGACGACCCCTGACTAAGTGACATACATTTTTTTTAAATATTTCATATTATATTCAACGCATAGCAGCAACAGTACAGAACCAACTGATAAACTGTATGATACAATAGTACAAATAGTGAACACAATAACTGCAGGAAGTTTGTGTAAAAAAAAGCCAGTTTGTATTGACTGTAAGCAGATTATTTACTGTAAATATGAAGATTTTTTTGACATATTGTTACTTGTTTTTAATTGTCTTGTAAGGTGTCCTTGAGTGCATTATTATTAATATTCTATCTGACAAATTGCCCATTGTTCTGTCAGCTCTTTGGTTGTTTTAACTGTGCACTTTTCCCATAGAGGACGAGGCTGTGTAGCAGAGAGGGAGGACTCTGTGAATACAGCTGTTGTGCGAGTCTTCACCCTGCCCTCTTCCTGACAGATTTTTATCTCTTGAATAAAAATCTAACCTAAATAAGGCCTACTGTATATATTTTTAAAAAACGTTTTTTACACCCTTTACAACCAAGAACGCCTTGCCATCCCCCGTGAAGCTTTGGAGAGCCCTCATGGGGGTCTGGACACCCAGGTTGAGGTGCACCAGTAGTGGCATGATGATATTAAATAGGTTCTAACATTACTAATGTTTTAAAAAGTGTATAGAAGTGGATTATGCAATTACTTCTGCAATAGAACACAGTTATAGATTATCTATTAAATGTATGGTGCCGTCAGACCATTGAGTGTGCAGGACAAAAAGAGAATGGTGAAACATGCTTGGAAGATGATGTGAAGTCTGTGTGGGTTTGGATGGTAAGAAGTTTTATGCAGTGTTACAGTGTGTAATAACTTGTATCATGTGAGAATAGGTTGTGGTCGTGGACCAGACAAGATACAATTAAGAAGGACTTGACCCGTTGTTTTATACTATAAATGACAGCTATGAGGGGGCAGCATAGTTGTTCACATCCATTGTCTCGGCAGGAGTGGATTATCAGACAATGTGCTCCTGGGCACAGATATGCAGCCCCCATCCCCAAAACAGGAGCAAGACACCCAGATTTATCGTTGTTTCGCCTCATTTTGTGTTGTTGTTTTGCATCTCTTGGTGGTTTTGTATCTTGTTGTAGTTGTTATGTCTATTTGAGGTAAACTGGTATCTACTTTGGTCATTTTGCATCTCTTTGAAGTTGTTTTGCATCTCTTTGTAGTTATTTTGTGTCTCTTCGCAGTTCCTTTGCATCTCTTTGGGGTCATTTTCCTGGTCAGTACCAGTATTTGAGTGACATTTTGCAGATGATTGCCCAGGGCTCACACTTCAGGATTGTGGGCCTGTGGCTGGTAGGCCCGTTCAGTAATCCTTGAATATCTACAACACATTTTACAGCTACTCTGGCTAACAGTGGTATCCTCATCTGGACTAATGTGTTGTGTGAACAAAATCAGAGTCTGCCGTGTGCAGGGTCCAGCTGTGCTATAGCTTGTTTAGAAAAAACCAGAGATGCAAATACAGTACCTGTGCTTTGGCTTGAGATTGTACAGAGCGTGATCAAATCTTTGATTGAGCACTCTCTCTGCTAAACCACAGAAAACACCAAAGGGAAGGATTTTCCGCACAAAATCTAGCACCCTGTTCAAACGCAGATCCAAAGGCAGCCCGTTGTCCCCAACTCGATTTACAATCCAGGCTCCCCTTCGCGTGCTCAGGTAAAGCTATGAAGAGAAGACATGACAGTCAGTCATCACGCTGGTACATGAGAAATACAGTTTGCCAAGTTTTACTGTAATGTAGAAATAGCATATTATAAGGTGGACTCAAACTTATAGGTTGTATCTGTAAAATGCATTTAATTGGGACATTATTTCACTCCAGTCTGTGGCTCTGTTACCTGTGACATAACCCAAAATGTCTTTTATATCTTGCAGAACATCATCAGCAGAATTTTACTGCATTTACTGTCATTGTATGTGTGTGCAGCACATTATATTCACTGTTACTGTGGTGCATCACCTCATAGGAATAGTATGAGAGAAGAATGGATATTCCTATTCAAATCAATGTAGAAGGATGATCAGAGTGGCGGCTATTTTTATTTGTATTTGTGACCGCTGTAGTGGGCTAACTTCCGTATAAATTTCTCAGTAAACACACCGTCTTGCTGTGCGTTTCAATACCCACACTATTTAGTATGCCAGAAAAAGATTAAGTATGTCCCAATACATTATATGTCAAATGCTGTAACCAAAAAATACCAGGATGTTCTACTGCATCTGGTCATATTTTGCAGGATCCAAGCCAGCATGTTTTTCTGGTTATTCTGACCCACAATCCTCTGCGCAGTGCAAGATACATCACATTGAAGCCACAATGACAGATGACAGCGCATTCAAGTGACTGATGACCAGTGGAACAGTCATAACATGAATATTAACTGTTTAAGTGAACAGAGTAATCATAAAGATAACCGACAACAGCAAATGACAAGAAAATTAAGAGGAAATATAAATGTATTTTTACTGTGGGGAATAAGTTAGAATCTACAATGTCTGCAGTTATTATTTTAAAGTTTCAACTGCACACAAAATAACAACAGCAGAGCTCTCTGGGTTGATCTCCGTCTCTGGCGAGCTCAGTGAATGGAGTTTTGTTCTATCTCCAAAGTAACGGATGAATGAACAAAAGGGTCAGAGTTCAGGGCGCAGTAAGGAAGTAGTATGTCCTGATTGTGCGCATACTGCATGCAACAGTATGTACTTTGTAAAGGCAGCTTTACATACCTACTGTAAGTAAAAAGAAAAAGATTTGAAACACACCCTAGAACTGACTGGGGTAAGGTTCTGGTGTGACGACTCAACAAACAATGAAGCAGAACTTGTTATTTCCCTGTTTCTTTTGTTGCCATTAGTGGCATGTTAGTTAAAACATGATGTACTGTAGGTGTCTCTAAAGAATCAGTAGACAGCTGAGAACAAGGGGGATTGAACAGCGTGCAGATCAGCACAATTTCACATCTAACTTTTTTCGACCTAGTCAGAGTTGGTGATTGCTGGATCAAATATTAGTTCGTCTATTCTGCATCATACTGATTTGTATTTCAAGAGTTAAATTGTGTTTGCAAACACTGCTCTGTTGTCGAGAACACATCTAGTACATTTACTTCTGTGCTCAAACAACATACTCCAGACCCAGCAGTGTCTTCTTAGTTTCACTTTCACCCGATGTCGGCAGTAGGACGACGGTAAGCTCACGTAACAGCCCTCCTGTTTACTGATGGGGGCTGATGTGAACCCTCATATCTACTATGAACGGCACTGCGTGCACATCTGTGTGACCGTAGCTGTCCACGGACGTTTAGTGCAGAAAGAATGTCCAAGCCTGATTAGTTTAATCCGCCACATAATAGCCGCTTTTTCCTCTTCATGAAAGAAGAAAAATCATGAGACAGAGAACTTGGAGCTGCAACCCAAACGAAGGGAGAGGGAGGGAGATGTCTTGGCGTCCAGACCTCTGACACAGAGACAGAGTTTACTGGCAGAGTCTGTTCAAAGAGGCTCATAAAAGGAATATCAAAGTATATTCTAGCCTAGAGAAAATAGTATTTAACTCAACCCAGATCTTCAGCACTTGTTAATGTTACATTTTCAAACTGTAACTGGTCAACATTAGCTGTGACTTAAGGAGACTGATCATTCGCCTCATAAATCATGACACTTTTAATAATATAAAGTATTGTATTGGTATTGGTATTGGTATTGGTATTGACGATTCTGGCCTGTATTGCTTGTTATCGGATCAAAACCAAATCACCAGCCCAAGCGTACAGTTGTGCTTTATCTGTTTAGTAAGGAAAACAGGTGTAAGAATAGGTCAAAGTGGAGTTCTCAGACTAGCGATTGTGACACACTGCACAGCCCCACAGACGTGTGTTTCACAACAACCAACTCCCTTTTTCTTCTGCAATCGTCAAATGACCACAGGAATCAGTTCAACATCCTTCCTACTCTCATTGTATTTTTATGGTTCATCTTCAGTTTAACTTTCAGAGTATTTGGTGTTTTGGCTGAACTGTGGATTTATTAGACACGTTGTGTTATTGTCTGACTGCTCATGTTATTTGAGCTTCTGGATTCTACTGTAAAACTATATTAACCGTTGACCATTCTTTGCTCCTTCAGAGGTTACGTGAAGCTGGTTTTAATTCTGAGTCTTGACTTCCTGTCACAGAGGCAGCAATGGGTTGTCTTAAATAATAATCATTCTAATTACCTGACATTGTCAAAAGGAGTCCCTCAAGGTTCAATACTGGGTCCTGTTTTATTTACAATATATATCAATAATATTGCATCCACCATCACAAACTGTAACGCCCATCTTCACGCTGATGATACAGTTCTGTACTGCTCGGCTAACACGGCACTTTCAGCTATTCAAACCCTCAGCAAGCTTTTGATCAAGTACAACATACTCTGTTTCACTTGAAACTGGTTCTCAATCCAAATAATACCAAATACATGTTATTTTCTAGAGTTGCAGATATTGATGACCATAGCATAAATATCACCACTTTGACAGGACACAGTATGAAAAGAGTCTCTGAATACAAGTATCTTGGTATCTGGTTAGTTCACAAACTCAAATTCAAGTCCCACATTGATTCTGTGACAAACAAACTAAGACAAAAACTTGGTTTCCTGTACAGGAACAAAACAAATTTTCTGATGTTTTACAGAAAACGGAACGTTTTAGATTATGATGATGTTGTTTATAGGAATGCCTCTGCCTCCACACTTGCTCCTCTAAATTCTGTTTATCACTCTGCCCTCAGATTCATTACTGTTACTCCACTCATCATTGTATTTTATATGAAAAGGTGGGCTGGGCTCCTCTAACTGTGAGACGTGACAGGCACTGGTTCATATTCATTTATAGAGCTTTAACTGGCAAGATGCCATCATATATTACCTCCTTAATGAATACGTCTCACAATTGCTACTCAACATGCTCTAGCAACTGGCTCATGCTCCGAGTACCATGGACACTTCATTTGGTAAAACTGCCTTTGGTTTCTCTGTTGCATTCACATGGAACACTTTACAACAAACGTTAAAACTACAGACACTTGTTCCAGTGGGTCAGTTTAAAATCATGGTACATGAATACTCTGTCGTTGAATGTAACGGTTTTTAAATTGTGTTGTTACTGTTTTTTAATTGTTCTATTTATCTGCATATTATTAGTCTTTTTGTACTCTCGAAATCATTGAAAATGAAGGCAAGCCCTAAATGATTCTTCGAGAATAAATAAAGGTTGAATGAATTAAGGATGCCATTGTCTCTTGATCTGAGCGTTGAAGATGGTGAATTAAAATGTTTTATTGACTGACATGAATGACAGAATACAAGAAAATAAGTAAGTGATTATTCACCAGTTTCACCATATGTAACTATGTCATCCTGACCTGCTTGGTGACTCTGCTCAGCTCCACTGCTATGTCTCCTCCAGAGTTTCCTATCCCAATCACTACAACCTTTTTATCCCTCCATTCCTCAGGAGTCTTGTAGTCTCTGCTGTGGAAGTACTTTCCCGTGAAGGTGTCAATGCCTGGGAGAAACAAAGACAAAGACTTTTGACTGCTGGACAAAGAGCTTTGTGATCTGTATCTGACACTGTTATAAAAATATAATTCAGGTCAGTGTTGATGACATTTCACTGACATTATTCTCTCTGGGTGGAGCTGCTTTCTGTTGATATCATGTTACATAACCACACTGTATAGAGTTGCCGTTACAGGCTAGATCAGACTGTGTCAAAGGTTCACTTTGACACAATTTCCTCTTTGTGTTGCTAGAACACGAGCAGCACTACTTGTGTTTGAGCAAACTGAAGGATATTTATAGGCTGTAAACGATACCTGGGAAGTCATGCAGTGGCAGGTTGGGCTGGCAGTGATGTCCAATACAGATCATCACCGCATCGAAAATGTGTCTCTCCTTTTTGCCGTCCTTGTTCTCGATCTCAACGTCCCACTGGCCTGAATGAGAAAAATCTGATCTCTGCTTCACCTGCAAAACTTTGGTCTGAACAGAGAGGCACAAACAGTTAACAGTTTACTGATAACAGAAAAGCAAACCGACTCTGAGGTGAGCAGTAACCAGCAGTAACACTATTTTACATTTACAACTCAGCTGAGAATATTGCATCCTTTCAGGGAAGTCAGTGAAGCATCCTTACATTGAAGCGTATGTGCTTGGTGAGCTGGAAGTGGTCAGCATACATCCGGAAGTAGTCCATGATGAGGGAGTTATGCATGTAGTTTGGGAAGTGACCAGGGATGGGAAAGTCACTGAAACACATCATCTCCTTGGAGGTGTTGATGATGACAGAGTGGTAAATGCTCGCTCTGTCTGGCTCTGGATTCTCCTGCAATATAACACAAGGCCATGATCACCTGTTTAACATTGGGGTGGACCATTTTCAATCTGCACCTTATGTGACCCAATCATTGAGGCGGTATGGGGGGAATTTCCCACAAGAGGAATTTTTATAAACTGAAGAGCGAAACTGAGCTTTTAAACCAGTTTGAGACAAAAATCTTAGATCATGGGTTCTCAAAGTTTTGATGGCTGAGTGCCAGCATATGATTGAGGGCTGCACAGCAAGAGCGCACACACTATCACCTTTTTATAACTTGATTAGGACATATCATACTATGACCTTTTTTCATTACCTTATATAACTGAATGAAGGGGTGGGGGCTAGAATAAATAATGAAAATTTGTTGGGGGTGTCATTACAAACATGGGGGTCTCTGGTTAAAAATGACATGGTTTGGTTGCTATAAAGTTGACAGTCTTGTTAAAAATACCTGGTTTGGTCGCTACAAACATGGCAAACTCTGATTAAAAACACATTTCAGTGTGCCATGTGTGTGCCCTGCAGGTATTGTGAAGGGGGTGGGAGTATCACATGGCATGCTGAAATAAGTTTTAATGATTAAAATACTTTTGGTTATAAGTAACTTGTTGTACTTGATCCGTTTAAAGGGTCAACCATAGACCATAGATCATGAGCCCTCCTTGACCTTAGCCCAGGGTCATCTGTACCCTTTGACTTCCCTGAGGACAGGCTGGGCAACCAGACCAGGTATTTTTTAACAAGAGTTCACAGTGTATTTAGAGACCAAACTGGGTATTTTAAGTGAGAGTCTGGAACATGTCACACTGTGCCTGTAGCAACCAAACTGAGTATTTATTTTTTTTCCAAGATATTTTTTGCCTTTAATGGACAGGACAGTTAAGTGTGAAAGGGGGAGAGAGAGAGGGAGAGACATGCAGCAAAGGGCCACGGCCGGACTCGAACCTGGGCCGCTGCGGCAACAGCCTTGTACATGGGGCGCCTGCTCTACCACTAAGCCACCGACGCCCCGAAACTGAGTATTTTTTTTAACAAGAGTTAGTTTGTGTTAGTATTGAGGGAAATGGGTATTTTTTGACTGAAGTTGAGGACATGTCCAGCTGTTTTAGTAGTGGCAAAAGCAAGTATTTTTAATGAGAGTGTGCCATGTTTGTTTCAGCCAAACTGGGTATTATCAACAAGAGTTCGGGACATGTCCAGCTGTGTTTGTAGTGACCACAGGGGTTATTTTTAACATGAATTTGTCGTGTTTGCAGCAACGAAGCTGGACCTTTTTTATGCAGTTTGGGACATGTCCAGTCTTGATTGTAGCAAAAAGTTGTTTTTTTTTATTTGTTTGTTTGTTTTTATCACAGTTTGCCCTGTTTGTAATGACAAGCAACCAAAGCAACCTTGCAGTAATTTGATCAGTCAATGTTTGATTTTGCTTTTATATAAATATGATTAAATGGATTATAATTGCAGGAAGTAAAACATTGTGCATAGTGATATGTACAAAATATACAAAAAATATGTCCCTCTGCCCATATTTCCTAATGGCTGGCCTGCTGGTTGCTGCAAACACAGCGTGACATATCCTCAGTTTGTTCTTTACAAAGATGGTGAACTCTCTTAAAAACAAATCTGGCTGAACAAACAGAGCCAAAGGGAGTGGCATTTGTGTCCCTCAACATATATTATAATTGCTGCCTGGATATAACACATCTTAACTTAAAATGAAACGAACCAGTGTGCAGCGTGACCCACCTTAAACCTCCACAGACCACCAATGTCATCGCTGCTCTCAAAGCAGACTGGCTCCAGCCCTTCATCCAGGCAGCACTTGATGCAGGCCAATCCTGAACTTCCTCCTCCAACCACCGCCACACGACGAGTCATATTTCAGCTGAAACAAATGTTTTCACTCTAAGTAACACAAGATCTGCAAACAGCACCAGAACACAGAGATCCGTCCCCTTCTTTACTCTGCTGAGTCGGATAATTATATCAGTCTGTCTGAAAATCACAGAAGAGGCAATGCATGCAGTAAAACGAGATGTGCAACATTTATCTTATAGGGCTCTATGATCACCAGCCCGCCTTCTGTTTCAGTTTTAACTGGTTTCTCTAAATGTTGCGCAACCACGATCAAAGCTCATCACGTGTTAATGTGTAGCTACAAGTTTTACATATTTCACATTAGAAGCAATGCACTGACTCAGACACCAACTCTACTTTCGCAACTCGACTTTAACATCTTGTTTGCTTGACTCTGCAAAGCCGGTGTCAACAGTCTCAGAATACAGCAGTTAAAAGTTTAACCGCATTTTTTTTTTTTTTTTTTTACAAAAATCTTGACAAAAATGCACCAAAAACTTACAATACTATATTTTGGCACGTAGCCCATGATTTCTTACCTTCTTCGATTCGGATGAGGAAACGACTTCTCCGTGCTGGGTGTATCTGAGCAGTGGGCGGAGTGAGAATAAAGAGACTGTGCACAACAATCTGTATCCCCAAACGACCCCCGTGGCAGTGCAGAGTCAGGGTTATTGAACTGGAGCAAAAGCAAACAAACAGCACCCTTTTTCCTGACAATCTACCAGATGGCAGAGGGCCACACTGTCAGGGCTCTATATCATAATGGATCTGAGTGGCCCCACGATTCACAAAAGCAGCTTATGGGAGCCAAACAACCTTGGGGTCCACATCATGATGAATCTGAGTAGGCCTATGTTTGATTTTAAAACACATAATGTGAGCTAAAAACGCTCTCTCCAACCACACGTCTGTCAATCAATTCATCTCTATCATGACCATTTGCTGTGATGTCATAAAGGTGAGCAGGCACTGTGATTAGGTCAAGCAGTTACTCAGAGCACCCTGGTATCTATACAACGAGGAATGTGATAGTGCACTTATAGCCACACCTTGGACCATGTGTAACATTAGGAAACAATCGCTCTACATTTCTACCATTAACAAAGGGTGTGCCACAGGGTTCAGTACTGGGTCCTGTCCTGTTTACCATTTGTATCAACAACATTACATCCTCTATCCTCGATTCTAATGCCCATCTTTACGCCGATGATACAGTTCTGTACTGCACCTCTAACACTGCACACTCAGCCATTGAAATCCTGCAGCAAGCCTTCGACAAACTACAACATTCACTTTTCAATCTGTAATTAGTTCTTAATGCAGACAAGACCAAATACATGATATTCTCAAGAGCCAGAAATATTACAGATGACAGTTTACACATCACCACTTTTACAGGACACAGTATTGAAAGGGTTTCAGTATATAAGTATCTGGGCATCTGGTTGGATCAGAAACTAACATTTAAATTCCATATTGACATACTGGCAAGTAAACTAAAACACAAAATAGGATACTTATATAGACACAAATTAAATTTTCCCTTACTTTGTAGGAAACAGATCATTGAGGCTGTATTTTTATCAGTTCTGGATTATGGTGATGTTATCTATAGACATGCTTCTGCCTCCACTCTCACTTCATTGGACTCAATTTATCACTCTGCACTCCACCCATCATTGTGTCTTATATGATAAGGTGGGATGGACACCTTTATCTGTGCGAAGAGATATGCACTGGCTACTTTTCATTTATTAAGTTTTGAACAGCAGCATGCCACCATACCTCAGCACTTTATTGAACTGGTTGCATAGTTCAACTGAGAAAGAAATAATTTAACAAACACAAATTTCCTTACTTTTTGTGCTCAGCTTAGATAGCAAGAACAGCCTCCTAGTTTACTGGGTGATGGATTCAGGGGCCAAAGTCTTAGTTGGCTGTTTCTATTCTAATAACCATGATACATTTAAATGCTAAACAAAAATAGAAAGTTATACTGGCAGTCGCATATCCAATCTAAAAGATTTGCCCTAAAACTGAGTATCAGCACTAGGTTATAACTTTGTAGAACCATTTGTACAATACTCTAAAGCCCCTTTTCCACTGCACAAGAAACCCGCTAGCACACGCTAACATCTGGCATTTTAATGTAATGGAAAAATTACAATCTGCATTTAAACCCGGGTCAAATTACTCTGCAGTTGTCACTGGTATTTATCAGCTCCTGCTCTGATCGGCAATAATGGAAACAAAACACCTGAGTGATCACGCAAATTTTAGCCCCTTAACCGTCGAGATGCAATGACGCACCAACACAAAATGCCATCTGTCTCCACCTAAGCAGCACTCAAACATCGATCCAGACTAGTCTGCACTGAGTTTGAAAGAGAGACTGAATAAGTAAGAGATATATAAAAATAAGTAACCAGTGCAAAGTTTTCACAAGCCTACATGTTGCTTTCTACTGTTCACTAACAGGTTCACTGGAGTGTCTGTGATGTCAAATGTGACACACCACAAAAAATAAATAAATAAATAAATAAAACACCTCCACACACAAAGGCATATTAACCTGCTGCAGAGCCTTGTCCACAGCTCTGGTTTACTGCCAATGGGAAAGGAGTCTAAAGCCTTTTTTAGCAGGTTTCAGATTTGGAGAGGCCTTTTTTCCGATCGCACGATGGACGCAAGTGGAACCGTAATTTTAACATGAATACTTTATTTGCAGTATAAAAACAATCTAATGATATTAAACACAACACACACAGATTAGTCAGTCAGTAGAGTGTATTGAATATAATATAATTCTATGCAAAGACCTACTGCCAACCCAGTCCTGCACACTGCACCTGTACCTGGCTCTGTTTATTTGGTGGTTCCTCCTCCTCTTCCTCCTTCTCCTCCTCCTCTTCCTCCTTCTTCTCCTCCACCTCCTCTTCCATCTCCTCCTCCTCCTCCTCCTGTCCCTCCTCATCTGTCTCTTCCTCTTCCTCACTCCTATGACTGGCATTGTCCTGTCCCTCTGCTTCAACTCCAATATTATCTTTTTAACTGTGAACACAGACTCTCTCCTGAAATAGGCTATGTTTTCTTTTGCAATAAAGAAATTTGTGCGTTTTTCTGGTCAGCCAGTATGGATTTTATTTTTAGTTGATAAAGCAGATTGATGCTTTATGCACGTATGGTGTAACATTGCTGGTAGGCTACCTTTAATATTCTGTGTGCCCTGAACACATCCAAAAACACAAACTAGAGTTCTCAATGGGCCTGAAAATTACAACCCGACCCAGCGGGTTTTTAAGCCCAGACCCGACGCAGCCGACACACCAGCATTAGCCTGATTGTCTGCCTGAAAATAAGAAAGCCTGAGGCCCGACCCGGCCCGAGTCATTTGCATAGTTTTTCGGCTCGAACCCGCGGGTCTGGTCGGGTTTGTCGGGCCGGCCCGACCCGTCTGGGACGATAGGGCCATGTAGGCAGTGCTTGCTAACCGCTGGTATCCCCCCTTAATATGCAAAATATTAGACTGACCCAGTCTGACGTTCCACCCTGTGCCACTGCCACCTGCGCACCTGCGGCTGTGAGGGCAGGCTGCTGCGCTCCACCGCGGCTGCGTTTTATGGGGTAAAAAAATGTTCCGACCACCGGCCGGTTCAGCCTGGAACAGACCGGCCCGGCCGCCCCTGGCAGGTTTACTTGTGTTTAAAAAACTTGCGTACATGTGCTAATTTTGGTGGAAAAGAGGTACAAGGGAGCAAATATCTGCTTTGTCCTTGTGCCCATCTGCAGGTTCTTATCTGAGAAGACTGGTGATAGCTTATCGCCCAGTCGGGTTTATTCACTTCTGCAGACCAGGTGAAAGGACAACTGATTTTAATCTGACATGAAGGTAAAAGTCTAAAAGTGCAGTGTATTCCAGCAGCGGTGCTGAAAAAAAAATGGGATCTCTTGGACACCCAGTCATGGCTAATTCTCAGTTATAGTATGACATTCCTCTTTCCTCGTATTTAGGCTAGATTAAACAAATAGCAACAATTCACAATATATTTGAAGTAACTGAAATGATGCTGTGTAAATATTCCTTGCATTTGTTTTGCATTTTATTGTGTAGAATCAGATTTTCCATGGCAAATGCTAAGGGTGAATCACTGCAACAATATACCGTTTTTGTTTCATTTCTAACATGAAAGTGTGATATTTTGATGTGAAGGAGAAGTAATGGCTTGAAACTGAAACTGAAAGTTTGTGGAAGACTTCTTCTTTTAGCATGACACAGCGACTTCCATTTTATCCAGTTTATTAGTTTGTTTCTGCGCATCAAGGTCAATTCCTCATCATATTAAAACTCTCCTGCAATCACATGAAGCAATAGAACCTCTCAGGAAGGCGTTCCTGTAGGCCAAAATCAACTAGCATGAAACCCAACATTGAGTCAACGGGTCTGATAACAATAACATTAGCAGGAAAGACTAAAATGTCATCACATATACCGTCACTTGTCACTGGTAAACAGATTAATTCTGCAGAATGATTTCAAATGTACAGTCGCCAAAGTTACATCGTGTTTCTTCAACTCCACTGGCAGAATAAATGCTGGCATTGTAGGTCTATGGTTCTGCAAACCTGTTACATCTTTAATTTGATGTGACAACACTGTGGTTAATGTGTAGTTAGGTTCAGGCACAGAAACACCCGGCCAAGATTAGGAAAACATGTTTTGACTTAAAATACCTGGTTTGGTTGCCACAAACGTGGGAAAGTCTCTTGCCAAACATGGCTGGACGTGTCCCAAATATCCAGTTCAGTCGCTACAAATACCTCTAACGCTTGTGAGAAAATACTCGATTTTGTTGCTACAAACATGGCAAACTTTTGTCACTCCAAATACAGCTGGATATGACCTTAACTTAAGTCAAAAAAAATACCTGGTTCCCTCTCTACAAACACAGTGAACTCTTGTTAAAAATACTCGGTTTGGTTGCTACAAACACAGTGTGACATGTCCAGAACTCTTGCTAAAAAATACTCGGTTTGGACACTACAAATGTGGCTGGATATTTCCCGAGCTCTATTTGAAAAAACACCTATTTTATCAGTCTCCAGTACTGGTCTGCTGCTGTCAGCTGTTGGCAGCCATCTTAGCTAAGCATCAAGCCATCCACCATCCCCTCCTCTACCTAATGAGAAAGCTCATATACATGCAATCTACGTCACTTGAGAATTGTTGATATGATATGAAACGCACAAATGTGACATATCTGTGATTTGCAGAAATGCACAATGCCAGCATTTCATTCTGGCGACTGGGCTGGGTTTGTACAGACCCTCAGTGGGTGGCCAGAAAGCTAATTATAAAAATAATGAAGACTTTATTTCTAATTGTCAAATTAGTGCAGTGTGCCTTCAGCACTTAGAGATAGAGAGTGTTGTACAGTAGTGTGCTGCTTCACTGCTGCCTCCGTCATCATGTTATCATTAATGCAATCAGCTCACTGAGGAGCTCTGAAGAATGCAGGAAGACAGAAGAAAGAGGAAATGGAGTGTTTGTTGTAGCAGAGGCAGCACAGCAGAGCAGCTCCTGAGAAGAAAAACATCACACTTGGTCTGGAGGAGTGTCTGGTCTCTGGGTTTGGTACCACTCTGGTCCTGAATGGCTGAAACACCCGCTCCCACTGAGTGAGAATGGCCTGACGGGCTCCAGCCCACTGACCCGGTCCAGTCAGACGGTACTGATAAGGAGTACAGGGACCCAGCAAAACCTGCAGTGCCAGTCTGGGGTCCTTCAGGAAGAGCCACAGTATGTTCGGTCGGACCCCTATCTGCTCTGCCAGAAAGTCCCGGTAGGGGGTGTAGTCCACCTGGAGAGGGTTCAGCTCCGAGCACATATATCTGACAGAGAGGAAGACAAAGACCATTGTAAAAACGAACACACAAACAAAACATGTTGTTTTAATAAGGGACTAAAAGAGCAACTAAACCCCAAACACTTCAGTTGAATATCAATATGTAATAATAGGGTTGTTGTGTTATAACTATGTGTACTGACTGCCATCTACAGGTTGACACCTGGCAATCGCAAATACATTTCACTACAGACCAATGATTTTGTCACCAATAGACCACATCAATTTCAAAATAGAAAAATAAAGCAGAAACTTCACAATTTCGGGATGTGATGAGCCAACTCAGGCGTTATTAGAAACAGATTAACTGTGTGACACAATTACCAGATGTATAAAAGTGTATTTGGATTGTCGAGCTGCAACAATAATTCGATTGGTCGATCAAAAGATAATTACCCGCCAACTGTTTTGATAATTAATTAATTGTCATTTTCAGGCAAAAATGATTCCAGGTTCTCAAAGTAGACGTCTTGCTGCTTTTCTTGGTCTGATGTTAGTTGTAAACGGAATATTTTGGGGTTTTACCTGTTTTTTAATTAAATAATTAATTGATTAAGTTGATAAAATAATCACCAGATTAATCAATAATTAAATTAATTTATTAATTGCAGGCTGAGTGGATTGTACGCGCAACATTGAAATGGATTGTGTTATAATCTCAACATCTTCACATGGATCTACAATAAGTTTTACGCTTATTCCTACTTCTGATGCATCGTCACTGAGTCCTTTTCAATTTCCTTCACCATGGTCTCCTCTGACGGGAGGGTTGATAAGCCTGCATGACAAAAAAAAACAGTTCACTAAAAATTCATGCAATTAAAATTATTTAATTTTGTCTTACTCTAATGGCCTGTTTGGGTCCTGGAGACCGAGGCCCCTCATTAACAGGCCAATGAAACATACTGAAAATTGTTTTATCACCCTGTTGCTTTATGATAAACCAAGCGTGAAACTTTTAGTTAAAGTGCTGTACTTTACCTTTAAACACTCTTGTAGCCCAGCGAGCTTGTAACTCAGCCACAGGGTTTATTGCCCCGAGAGCGTGGATGAAGCCCACCACAGCCAGCGTAGGCTGGGTCAGTGCAGGAGGGAACACGTGCTTGTAGAGACGCAGGCTGTATCCAGATTTAGCCTGCAGAGCCGGAGGCAGGAAGGGGAAGCTGTAGTTGTAGCCTGTGGCAAACACCACTACATCCACCTGTGTGACACACACACACACACACACACACACACACACACACACACACAAAACAACTATTAGATGGACTTCTACTTACCTTTACTTTGTGTGTACAGAAAACAAAAAGGAAAGAGAATCACTAGGGTTACAAAGATTTTCATGTTATAACCACATAATCACAGGATCACTGTGATACAGAATTTACATTATTATCAGTCAGTATGATCCCTAAAGGAATGAAAATTAAAGAGTTATTATTAGCATTTTTTCATGGTTTAATAACCATCAATTTTTACATCATATACTGTACCTTAAAACCAGTATATCACTGCAGCCCTGCACAGTACTAAATGCAACAATATTATATTTATATTATATGATTAAGATCAGGTACACAGTCTAAGAACTGTACTAATACACACCTTGTCTATGATGCTCCCATCGACAAAGACCACACTGGACCCACGGAACTCCTTCACATTTGGTTTCATCTGAACACGACCTGAGATGATCCGACCAGGCAGGTCGTCATTCACAACAGGGTTTCGTTCAAAAAACCTGGATAAAGGACAACAGGGCTGTGATAGGGCAGTGTATGAGGACACAAAACACACTCAGCGTGCAGTTAGAAGAAGAAGAAGAAGAAGAAAATATACTTTAGTAATGCTCGAGGGGAAATTTAATTTTTCATTCATTCTTTCATTCTCACAGGCCTGAATTACACACACACACACATGCACACACACACACACACACACACACATGCACACACAGGACCTCTACATGCATTAAATGGAGAGACTTCAGAGTGAAGGGGGGCTGCCTTGGACAGGAGCCCTGAGCAGCTGGGGGTTCTGTGCCTCTGTAGTGCCCAGGAGGCAATCTGGAACATCTCTAGCTACCAGACCACACTCCATACTTGGTCCATATGGGGACTTGAACCAACTGCCCTCTGGTACCTAAGCCAAGTCCCAAATCTCGATGGAAGGAGCTACTGCTGCCCAGTTCCAGTAGTTAGGTAGACTTGCCTGGTACAGCGTAGAAGCCACTGTTGCTCAGGAAGTAAAAAGTACATTTGTTCATTTTAGTTCATACCAGACCAGGAGAAATGTTGCAATTTACATCTTGTCCATCTCGGGCTCACACCTTCTTATTACAAATAGATTTTAATTTAGGCATTTAAACCTGCTTTAAACACACTTTGGATCCTCTAGCACCACCATGAGGCCAAATGTTTCACTGATGCATAACATATATGTGATGGGACTTTTTTTAAGTGTGATGCCCAGTGTGGTGCTAGAATTATAAAGTGGTTGCATAAGACAACTGGAAATTCTACTTTTTGACATGAATCACATTGTGTTTAAGTCTTTTTCGTTGCCATTTCTAAGGATGAAATATGAAGAAAAATGAACATTTGTAACCTGCAAAATCATCTGTATGTTGTCAGCTCTGCCAGTGTATTATAGGGTGTATGAACATAGAAAGACTGTGGACTTTGATATGTATGCTTAAAAATAATCACACTGACCACACAATAAGACAAAGATGTTCATCTAAAGTATCTTGTCTGTTACCCATTTTTTGGTTTCAGCCCATATAGTCTGTGGTCCAAAGCCTTTTCCAGCCCCTTCACCACCATCCTGTTGATCCACGAGGGGAAGAACTTGTACATCATCATATCCATTCGTGAAGTCCCAATAAGGTCATTTGGGATCCCTCCCGGTCCCAAACGGCTGACAACCCATGCTCCGCTCCTGGTGCTGAGGTACACCTGCAGGTCAGGACAGCACATTCATGTGCTCAGCTTTTAAAATGTTTAAGCGTCACTTTGTTTTTTTAAGAATAAAGCCAAATACAGAACTGAGTTGAATATGGTACCTCCTCAGCGACTCTACTGACATCCACAGCAATATCACCTCCACTGTTTCCAATCCCTATCACCACCACTCGTTTGCCCTGCAGACCCTCAGCGTTGCGATAATCCCAGCTGTGGAAATATCTGCCTTCAAAGCTCTCAATACCTGAGATGAAAAAAAAAGTGAATTATTTTCATAGCTCTCTGGAGTTGGATTAGCAGCTGCACTGTGTCTCTGTCAAATGCAGTGGGGGATCTTGGGTGACATAATATGAAGCAAGAAAACATAGTGTTTATAATGACTCCTGGTACCTGGGAAGTCTCTGAGAGGCAGGTGAGGCCGGGTGAAGTGTCCGGTACAAACAATCACTGCATCAAAAACATGAGTCTTCCTCTGACCGTCTCTCCTCTGTGTCTCCACCTCCCACTGGCCTGTCACCTCAAAATCCAGGGTCTGCCTCACGCTGACGACGCTAGTCTGTGACACACACATACACACAAGAATTAACACTGATATTTATCTATTAGGTTTATTGTTATGCCCTCTTATTCACTTTAAGTCCCCTATTTAGAGGCAACGGCTCTGGTCCCTGTTAACCTCCTGCCAGCTACTGCGTTAACAAACATGCCAACAGGAAGTATCAAGGAACCCATTTACATTGTTTATGTTGTCAGATCTGAAAGAACAAACAGTGTGCATCCACTCAGTCAAAAGTTAAAAGTTAAAGCCCCACTGATTGTCACACACCTGAGTGTGTGAATTTTTTTTTCTGCATTCGACCCATCCCCTGAGGGAGTGGTGAGCAGCAGCAGTGCCGCACTCGCGAATCATGTGGTGATCTAACCCCCCAATTCCAACCCCTGATGCTGAGTGCCAAGCATTTGCTTTACTGTCTTGGTGTCTTTGGTGTGACCCGGCCGGGGATTGAACCCACGATCTCCCAGTCTCAGGGCAGACACTCTACCACTAGGCCACTGAGCTGCTGGAGAGGCTCATTCTCATGACTTTGTGAGATGTTAACATTAAACCTCGGCCGAGCTGTCATGTTCGCTACCTCCGTGGTGCTAGGTGAGCTAGCAGTAGACGCGCGCTTCCTTCTGCACGGTGATACGGTTGGTGGGTGTGGTTCAGTAGACAGAAAATAGTTCCTACATGAAACTGCTCACAGAAAGGTCTGTGGATTATCTTGAGTAACCCGGTCATGATTTCTGCAAAGAGACATCGCTGCTGAGTTTTCTAAATGTTTATTTTTGCAACTTTGAGCACCACAAGCCGAGTGCCATCCAGTTCCAGTATATGCAAAAGAAAGCAGACATTGCCGTAGCTGATATTTCCCAACACAGATCAACTCACATAAAAACAATCTAGACTGATAAATAGCACTACAGGGAAGAGGGAAAATGTGTGTTTATGATTTTGGAGTGAACTGTCCCTTTAACTTCATACAGAAACAATACCACCAGTCCTTAAAGTCACTGACCTCAAAGTGTATGTGCTCCAGCAGTTTGAAAGCTTGAGCGTAGAGGCGAAAATACAGCAGCACCTGAGAGTGGTGCATGTTGTTGGGGAGCTCAGCTGGAGGAGGGAAGTCGCTGAGAGACATCATCTCTTTGGAGCTGTTGACAATCACCGACTGATAGATGTTGGCACGCCCAGGCTCTGGCTTCTCCTGCAGAGGGACGATATGAAGATAGATAGGGACAAACATTTTCTTTATCATTTAACTTACTTTGTCTGCAATTTAACTGTCAACATGAACAAATCGGTCACTACAGTACAGTATAAATAGTATTACACATTTCCCCTGTGATATGTCCCAAACTTTAAAGGACTTTTAAAATTCAAGGTGAAACGGTTTTTACTGTCTCTGGTGGACAATTATAGCATTAATATAACACTG
Organism: Epinephelus fuscoguttatus; assembly: GCF_011397635.1. Classification (NCBI taxonomy): domain Eukaryota; kingdom Metazoa; phylum Chordata; class Actinopteri; order Perciformes; family Serranidae; genus Epinephelus; species Epinephelus fuscoguttatus. Next base: position 42,541,963 of record NC_064761.1, read on the forward strand.
TGTGGCAACTGGATTCTGTTTAGTGGTTTCCAGCCTTTTTCCTTTAAATGGAACTTCACCTATTTTCAAAATTCATACATTTTATTCCTGTGGTCTAAGACAGTCTAGAAATACAAGTAAAAATGAACAAAATCAAAAAACTAGAGTGCTAAAACTCAAATTTGTGGTGTCATCAAATGTAAAGTCTGGAGCTGCTCCACAGACAGTGAGTGGTGTAGTAAAAAAGTATAAAAACAAAATCGGGGAGTGCAGCAAAATGCCGCCTACCTACTTTTGTTTATACAGAACGCGCCTTTTTCGGGGCAATGGGGGGCGTGAGCAAGTAACAAAACGTGTAGCTCAGCGTGTGACGTAAACAGTGACGTGGGAGGGAAGCTGCGGCTGGTCAGTCCTTCGGCGATTCTCTCATAAATCGGCCCGTCCTTCACCGTCCCCGTCATCTGACGGTTAATGGCCTCTTCGTTTGCGAGGACAAGGAGGGCGCACAATTCCTTGTCTCCCCAGTTGCTCATCTTTACAGTGTCTGTCAGGTTTGTGTTTCCCTCTTGCTACTAGCTGCTCGCTAATTCCTGCTATCAGCTGTTTCCTGTTTATCCACCACCAGTGTGTCGCATGTGCGGCGTCATCAACAGCTCCTCCCACAAGTCATCAACAGTCCCTCCCGTTGCAGAAGGCCACCTCTGTCTGTTTAAACTAAAAGGTTCTGCCAATATGTCTACCCTACGAGGCGGAAAATTGGGCACCTCAGATCAACTCGCCAATCCGCCTCTGTGTGTCTAAACGCTCACAGCTTGCCGGCAAAACGGCCCAACATTCGCCGAAAATCCGGCAGCTCATCTGGCCCTCAGCCTCCCTGAGGCTTTGGCGACCCCCAGTGGGGGTCGAGAGCCACAGGTTGAGAACCAGTGATCTACAGAGAAGAAACAACAGTACCAAAAAATGTTGAGACTCTGCTCTGTGTAAGCAACATAAGCCTCAGGTCTTGTAGGGAAGTCTCTCGTTACCAGTGTGTTATTATTGATTTATATTGTGTCTACAAGTAAACAAAACAAAACAAAACAAAACATTAAAAAAAATCTATATTTATATTTGCATCCTCAGTGCTCCTACAAGTTCACATATTCTCATTTATCTTCCTGTATGATACAGTGTTTGGCATCAAAGGGTCAAACTCCCAAAAACTTAGTGTAGTGCTCTAAGGGCCTTACCAGTTGTGGTAACCAACTTGTGAATGACAGCTCTTTTTTTTTTTAGCATAAATAATCTTTGGACCACATGAGATCCATAGAGGTCTTATCCTCTTTCATTTACTGTCAGATTTACAGGCACATCCCTACACAGGTTAACATTTCAAACAAATGACCATGACTGCAGCGCCAATGCAAGCTTATAACGTACAAGCATTTAAAACACATTCTCCCTCACCTTAAATCTCCAAAGACCCCCAATATCATGGCTGCTCTCAAAGCAGGTGGGCTCCAGACCTTCATCCACACAGGCCTTGATGCTGGTCAGACCAGAAATCCCTGCGCCGATCACTGCCACCTTCTGAACCATGCTGGAGAGGAACAAGAGCTCTGACCTGACGCAGAGGCTGGAACTGGAAGCAGTTTTATGTTGATTGTCATTTACAGCTGATCATTTCTGAATGATTAATTAGCATATAAGTGATGGCTTGTTTTAGGTTACTTGAATCAATCAAGGATAATTGTATTAATTTGGGTGTGAGACAGACGAGTACTAAACAAGATTAAAGTCTCATCTTATTCTAAAGAACAGTGGCTCCATCCATGAACTTTGTTTTCCAGAAAAATGTGGATAGAAAGTGAAATTAAAACACTTTTTCCTAAAAGAACTTGTACACAGGTGTAACAAATACCAGCAAAGCATGTAGGTTTCATCTCAACATTGGTGGGGACATGTATGAAACAGCATGTGTGTCAGTGTGAGGTGATTGGTCAGTGTGGTTAATAACACCCAGGTGTATATCATCATGGCAAGCACCCAGGTGTCTGCAGCCAGTGATCCTGCTGCTTGGGATAATATTCCTGGGTGTCCTGAAATGTTGAAATATGGCTCTAACACAAAGAGTCTGTTCAGCTGTTCTGCTGAAGTCCTGTACAAAGGGTGCTCTCATTAGCTTAGTGCATCCTAAAAACACAAAACAATGAGTAAACTGAGTCTGAAAATGATAAGCCAGCCCTGGCTCACACCTCGGACTCCTGTGTGAAAGTCAGCATTAGTCAATAAGTTTAACCCATTCATCCTCTATGTCAAACTGTGTCACTCTTTAAACTAGGTCAGCTCACTTTAAATCTAAAATACACAGAGTTGAGACTTGAATTTGATCACTTGGACAAATTTCTGAAATTGTGCAGCCTCATTTATAAGCCAACCAAATTTTCTTTTGGATCTCACTGTTGACTCAAGAGCTGATTATTCCAGACAAATAAAGATCCCTGCAGTGAGAGGAAAAAGAGAATTTTTAAGATCTTTTATCAGGATCGTGTTGAGACAAGAGGAACTTCTCAGGAGCTACATCTAAGAAATACAAACAAAAAAAAGGGTCATAAACTCAAACTGATGTTATACTGAGAAATAGGCTGGACAAAGAAGAGATCTTATTTTGGATTGCAACTCCTCTAGGTAGTAGAGACCTTTTTGACCTAATCTCAACTGCCTCAGACCTTAAAGGTGCACACGTGACGAGACGTGCATGCACTGGGATCCATAAAAAAGCATTGTATGGATGGGTGTAAATAGCCAAATCGCTGCAGAGTGACGATTCTCACCCCCATGCAAATAGACAATCTGTTAATTTAATCAAAATAAAAGTCCTCTGCCACATGAACATGATAGATTCCTGCTACGTTAAGTTGAACTATCTGCTGCGAAATAACGTTGTCACAGTTCTGCCATTTTGCTCACCTCATGCAGTACTTTTCCATTCACCCCACTCTGACTGCCAGCCACACCCATCTCATCAAGGCAACTCCACTCACCTGCTTTCAATCAGACTGGCTCAGTATAAAGACTCCTGCTCTCCACACACTCACTGCCAGATTGTTCTTTGCATGCAAGACTCTCCATCACTTCTACTCCCGGACTGAGTGCCTGTTGCCAACCTTGCCTGAATCCTGGTAATTTCCTCAGCCTTTTGCCCCCAACCACGAGTTCTGCTTTTGCCCTCCTGGTTTCAGTCTGCCTGTTCCTGTGGTTGTGTGGAGATTTCCTGCCTTGTCGCAACAGTGCAAGTTTCTTTGATCCAACCTGTGATTCCCTGTTGAGCAGAGACTCTTGTTGTTTTGCCACACTGGTTTCAGTGTCTATGCTGTGTGGATTTTCACCTGCTGGACATTTCCTCTGCATTTTCCTGTGCCTGCTGCAAACTACATTAAAGTCATTACCAACTGTACCTGTGTGTCTGCTGTGCTGCAGTTGGGTCTTAAACACACCCATTTCAAACATAAGTCTTAGATGAATTTGATTCATGCAGGAACAGAGAAACAAAAGTGCTCATGTTGGAAGAGATTTCAAGATTCAGGTTAGAAAGACTTATTTAGGAAGTCAAATAACATGTTAAGTATATGGTAGGCCACAGATTAAGTAGGGCGCTACTTCAAAGTTGTTAGATTTAATTTGTCAAATAATTTCTCTGATGCGAATGATCATATCAGAGGAGTAACTATGATGCTTTACATTATAACTGCACTGTACCTCTGTCACGTCAACACGGAAACACATGCACAAACACACCCTTTAGGACACAGACATTTTGACTTGTTACAGTAGGAAAAGCACAAATGTAAATCAAATCAATGATGGCTGAATTCCATTTAGCTGCTTTGCATGATGGCTCGCTGGAAGTGAACACAACAAAGCCATCGTCAGTGTCTTTAGAAATGCCTATATTTCCTGCTATGACAAGTCAAAATAATCTGCTGTGAGAAACGATTATTGCTACAACATTTGCAACTGAACAGCAACTTCTCAGAAGACCACCCTCAAATCTACTTTACCAGTAAAACGCTAACTGCAGTTGCTAACCAACACATAACATGAGCAACTTGCATCAGCCTTACCTCTTCTTCACAGGGACAGAGTAACAATGGACCAAAGCTCCACTCTTAAAATTTGTTTATCAGTCAGGCTTTAACATACAGACAGGTCAGATTGATGATTGACAGGCTGCGGGTCTCCTAAACAAAGGAAGTCATGAGGAAACAAATGTAGCGCACACTTTCTGGGAAGTGAGTTTTTAGTTTAACCAAGATTTTTTGGAGTTATCAAAGGATATCAGCTTTATTAGAAAGTGCATTATAATGTAATTTCTTGTTCATATAAATATAGATGTAACTTGAAACGAAGAACAAAGGGTCTAACACAGGGTGATTAGGCGGTGGGTGGTCCCTGTTTAATAAGTATCAAAAGCCAAACTGGCTAAACAGAAGGCAAAGTGCAACCTCGAGTCAGCACAACCTCGGTAAAACGCTTTAGGTGCTGAAATTTTGTGCCAGTACACAGCATTTAATTTGTAAAAGCTGAGGCCAGCATTCATGTGAAACAATCTTTGAGTTCATATGATTAATCATGTACACACCACCTCAAAAAGGCTTTTCTGCTATGATGTATAAGATGAGGAAATCCAATTAGGAACAGACACTCTCAAGACCTTCGACCCAAGCACAGGATCAATCAGCAGTCTCTGGATGCTTCTTCTCTACACCTCACTGAAAAGCCAGTGTTGTAGTCTCTTGCAGCTCTGAAGCACTATGCATGTGTCTTACTGGCATCTTATACAAACCTACTGTACACACAAGGCATTTTGTGCTTGGTGCAAGCATGGATTACTGAACAGGTCTGCAGGCGCAGGCAGGGATGGGCAGTATTTCTATTACTTGCATTTAAAATACATATTTCAATTACATTTGAGTATTTTGTAATTTGTATTTGATGAGGCTGATAAAAATGTAATTTGTAACACAATACTTTTGAGTGGAGGAATCTTTGTATTTAAAATACTCAAAATACTTTCTCCATGAATCAAAAAACAAAAATAATAGGCTACACATTCTTTTAATATTGGATGTAACAATAGTTTTTACTTTATATATATACGTATTAGGAATGGGCAGCACAAGCAAAAACACTATTCGAAAATCATGGCTATTCGACGATTTTTCGAATAATCGCCCTGCAGACGTGTTGCGCCTATTCGAAAATTCGAAAATCGTGACCCATCCCTAATATATATATACATATACACACACACACACACACATATATATATATTATATATATATATGTGTGTGTGTGTGTGTGTGTGTGTGTGTGTGTGTGTGTGTGCCTATTTTCGAATAGGCGCAACACGTCTGCAGGCACACACACGTCTGCAGGCACACACACACACACACACACACACACACACACACACACACACACATATATGTGTGTGTCTGTGTGTGTGTGTGTGTGTTTTTTAAACTTGGGCCATTCAATGTGGCCACGTGAGATCAATAAAGTTGTCTGAATCTAAATATGAATCAATAAATAATATTTTAGGGTAGCCTACATGTCCCTAGCTTTTTTCTTTTTTTCATTTGAAAAAAGTTGAACACAGGGCTCCAAAGGCTCCAAGTTAGACAGCAAACAAGTGAACTAGCTACAGTAGCTACCGTATCGGGGTCATCCCTATGTTTCCAGGGTTCTATGTTCCCCACTTAACCCTGCAAAAAAAAGCTTCTATGTTGCCCGCTTACACAAAAAGGGTTCTATGTTTCCCGCTTGGTTGAGCGGGAAACATAGAACCTTTGTTTCCAACGCAATTGGCGTACCAAAGAGTTTCTGGTAGAAGTTGGGTGCAGAGGGTTTGTTGCTAAGACCACAACAAGTCTTCTTAAGAAAATGGGGGTGAAAGGACAGGCCTTCCACCAAGCAGTAAAGTCAATCTCAGAGGCTGCCGAGCGAGGCAACAACTGGCTGTGGATAAAGAGGAAGGACCCCAGTTGGGCTGCGAGATGACCGTCGAGGGGTAAAAACAGAGGGGGGCACATCTGGGACGCCAGGTGTCGCCGTTGAGCCCTCTGGAGGTGTTGTGGGCCTAAATCAACGAAACACCAAGGATGGAGGGTGCCCACCTGATGACCCCAATGAAGTATTTACCCCTCGCCCACTCAAGATACCACGCAGGAAGCTGAGCTGATTATTCAAGGGATTGTAACATCAAGTCCTACAAGCTTTACTGTGTCTTGCTGCTATGTAGGAGAGGTGCGTTTGCGTTTCTTTTTTCTTTTTAATTTTCCACTGAGATCATAGTATGCCCACTACTATTTCTGCTCATGCCAATTACTAAAATTTCACACACACACACACACACACACACACACACACACAGAAATATTAAAGTAAAACACGTTTATAGTAACATGGAGAAATTCAGTGTAAAACAAGACCTACCAATAAAGTTGTTACCCTAACTCAAGAAAAAAAAACAGATAGAAAACACAGCTGGCCTCAGTGGTACAAACATCACCATCTGAATACTGGATTATAAAGTCGCTTGCATGAAACTAAACACAAGTTTGTGTGTGTGATGGGTTTCTGTGTTAAAGTAACACAAAGAAGCCACAGGATGGTGCTGTTTCTCAGGTAATCTACACTCCTGGATTTACTTCAGCTCCCTGTATAAATATAAAAGTCTCATTCTAAGGTATACACTAAAGAAAACATACTCATATTCTATTGCTGCCAACTTTTCCCTCTAAACCCTACACACAAGACCTACTAGTTTGTGAAAGACCTCTTCTTTTAGCATGACAAGGCAAGTTTCATTGGAGAATGCTGGACTGACAGACAGCACGGAGGCACTAATCATCGCAGCACAGGGCCATAGAGGCCAGGGTCCACCACATCAGATCAGACCCAAGGTGCAGGCTGTGCAAAGATGCCCCTGAGACGGTCCAGCACATAGTGGCAGGGTGTAAGATGCAGGCAGGATCAGTGCACATGGACAGGCACGACCAAGTGGCTGGGATAGCGTACAGGAACATCTGCACCCAGTATGGACTTGAAGTACCCAAATCCCAATGGGACACACCACACACCAACAGGGCTAAGATCCTGTGGGACTGTAGCTTCCAGACTGACAAACAGCTGCTGGCTAACCAACCAGACATCGTGGTGGTTGACAAACACCAGAAGAGGGCAGTGGTGGTAGATGTGGCGATACCAGCCAACAGCTACATCAGAAAGAAGGAACACGAAAAGGTGGAGAAGTATCATGGGTTGAAAGAACAGCTGGAACAGATGTGGAAGGTCAAAGTTGACATGGTCCCCGTGGTAGAAGGAGCACTTGGGGCAGTGACCCCCAAACTGGGAGAGTGGCTCCGGCAGATTTCAGGAACGTCTGACGCCCCAGTCCAGAAGTGTGCAGTCCTAGGAACAGCTAAGATACTGTGCAGAACCCTGACACTCCCAGGCCTCTGGTAGAGGACCCAAGATGAGGATGATGCAGACACCACACTGAGAGGGTGAGAGGGTGATTTTTTATTTGATTTTTTTTTATATATACATATGACCCTCCTCGGTTAGATATCAACCATCTGACCATCTGACCGAGGGGCACAACATAATGAAGAAACAATAGTAGCTAGCACGCACTGAATAAGCGCTTCCAGCGTTTCAAGTGTCTTTGAAGCATCCGCGTCTCTAGCGTCTCATTTCTGTGTGATCACCCCCTAATAAGTAATATGGTAAAAGTAGTATGGTCTTGATACATTTTGAAATCGGTCCATGAATCATGTGGGACCACATAAGCACAATGGAAACTCTAGGACTGAAAGCAGCAGACTTCAGGCTGGGATAAGAGTAATGTGGAGAAAAAGGGTTAGTAACAGACTGTTCATTGTTTACCATAGGAAGTGGGTGGCTGGGGTGAGTTTGATTTATTTTTTACAGTTGTCTACCAGGTGATTTTAGAGCGCTTCATGCTTCTGTCTGCTGACAAGCTTTGTGGAGATGCTGATTTTGTTTTCCAGCAGGACTTAGCACCTGCCCACAGTGCCAAAACTACTCGTCAACATTTATTGATATATATATATATATATATATATGTATATATATATATACTGTAACTTTCATGTGCTTCTATTGTTTTGTATGAACTGCAATCAGCATGTGTGGATTATGAGACAGTGGGCCCCTGGGCACAGATATGCAAAAGGCCCCGCCACCTCTTCTGCACGGGAGCAAGACACTAGGATGTAGTTTTGCGTCTCTTTGTCCTCATTATGCTTCTGTTTGTGGTTTTGTGTCTCTTTGTAGCTGTTTTGCTCATTTTTGTAGTTATTTTGTGTCTCTATTCATTTTGAATCTCTTCCTAGTCAGTACGTGTTAATTGAAGTGGCGTTTTAAGGCCGTGTTTGCACAAAAACGATCCACTGAAAACAGAATCGTTTCTCATTTTCGTTTTGAAAAAAGTTCCGACAACGTTTTGATAACAATCGCCGTGCACATGGATCCGCAAAAATGACCAAAACGCTGCAGTATACATGCCAGGCAAGTAGTTGGCGGTGTGACGCTTACACTTCCTTCTACAGAGAGCTGATGTATAAACAAACAAAATGGCAACTGCACAAACGTTCGTCTGGACGGACGACGAGGTGGAGTTGCTACAGTAAATCTACACTGATGGGGAAGCGTTGATGAATTCAGCAAGGTGAGCAGCACAAGCAGAGCTCGGGAGTCCGCCATTGTTGTTGTGAGGGTCGACTTTCTCGCATGTACCTAGTGACTGGAACCGTAATGCACATGTGCGAAAAGTCTCCGTTTTCAGAGGAACGGCATATTGCAAGTTTACATGATAATGGAGACGCTGCCGTTTCCAAAAAATTGCACTCTGGAACCTGTTTTCAAAACTTTGCGTTTTCAGGAACCCAAAACGCTGCTGTCGTGTAAACGGTCGGCCAAAACGCAACTAAAGTTTACCGTTTTCAGTTGAAATCGTTGTCGTATAAACGGGACCTAAAGGTGAAGGCTTTGGAGGCCCCTGACAGTTTGGGCCCCTGTTCAGTAATCCATCAGGGGATACTTGTAAAAGAGAGCTTCCTCTCAACGGCCTTCCCTGTTTAAATAAAGGTTATATTAATAAACACTAAAGATAAGAATAATGATAATAAAACACAGGTTTTATTTCTTTTAATTGGCTTTCATGAGAACTCCCATGTTTCGTCTGATCCACGTGAGTGTTCATAACTTGTTCTTGGACACATACTGCAATTAAATGTTTTTTCTGCATCATCAGGCTTCATTATTTCTCTTTTTAGATATTCTTCTTGTGTCAGGATGGTCGTGTGCAGGTTACTTTAAAACTGATACATCTGTCAGAAGAGTGCAAACTACTTTCACAATTTTATAACCCCATATTATTATATGTACAATATTTGTTCACCAAATTAAAAGTGTGAGGCTGGCTCTCTCTGCACACCCCACACAAAGTAAAAACACTAGATTACATTACGTCTGTGTACTCTCTTAGATCATTACGGATATTAAAAGGTGGATCTATAATCAGTGTCTCTTACATTTTACATCATACTGTACCATAAAGGATTTCGATCCTGTGTCACAGACTGGACCTGGATTTTATCATGTTATTGTGTGTAACCAGTGAACCAGGAGTCCCTCAAGAAAGTCTTGCACCTGTCCAGAATCTGAGCTGCACCCTGCAGCACTGGAAACATCCCACGTTTAGACAGAAGGACAGCCAATGTCAGAGTTCCTCCAAATGTGAGCAGCCAGGGGGAAAAGAGGACAGACGGCCTGCCCTCTGGTTCTGGTACCACTCTGGTCCTGAACGGCTGGGCCACCCGCTCCCACTGACTGAGGATAGCCTGACGGGCTCCGGCCCATTGTCCAGGCCCAGTGAGACGATACTGATACGGAGTGCAGGGGCCACAGAAGACCTTCGTCCAGAGCACAGGATCAGTCAGTAGTAGTCTCAGGAAGTTTGGTCGAACCCCGATCTGTGATTAGAAGGTTATCATGATGGTTGTGTCTGACACATACAATACAAATGGCAACACAACTTAATGGAGCTGAACTGAACTGACCTCCCCAGCCATGAAATCCAGGTAAGGGATGTAATCTACCTGGAGAGCCGCCTGTCGCGGGCAGTGGAAGCTGAGAAAGACAGAGTAGATTCAACACAATATATTTTAACTGATATTTTCTTTCCACAGGCAGAACGTAAATGATATGCCTGTACCACTGAAAGACACCAGTGTGAAGACACTTACATTTTCATGTATCTCATCCTCTCACAATCAATGACTTCCAGCATTTTCTCTTTAGGTGGAAGACGGCTCAAACCTTCAAGATAAAACACACCAGCTGAAATATTTTGCCTCTCAGGCCTGAGTGTTTGTGTGTGTACATTTAAAGCTCACAACTGTTTACCAGTAAAGACTTTAACAGCCCACCGCGCCTGCAGTTCCACAGTGGGCATGATTGGTCCTTTTGTCTGAATAAGACCCATGACAGCCAGTGTGGGTTGGGAAAGAGAAGGAGGAAACAGTCTCCTAAAATAAAATAAAATAAAAACAACAACCGTAATGTCGTCCTTTAAGGTTGTAATACATTACAATAATACATGACAGTCCTACAATCTTACTATATAAAAACTGTGTGTCTGTTCCATGTTTTTCTCCTCACTGACTTGGTCAATCCATGTGAAATTTGGCACAGTGGTAGAGGGTCATGGGAGGATGCCAATGAAGCAATATTACATCAATTGGCCAAAGGGGGGCGCTATAGCAACCCATTGAAATGTCAAACTTTGAATGGGCATATCTCATGCCCCGTATGTGGTAGAGACATGAAACTTTGCACAGAGATGCCTCTCCTCATGAGGAACACATTTGCCTCAAGAACCCATAACTTCCAGTTATATAGATTTTCCACCATTTTGAATTTTTTGAAAAACACTTCAAATGGATCTCTTCCTAGGAAGTTTGAGCGATCTGCATGAAACTGGGTGAACATAATCTAGGGAGCAATATCTAAAGTTCCCTCTTGGCAAAAGTTGGAAAACTTCCTAAAACTGAGCTTCTATAAGGCAATGAATATTGCGGAGGGCGTGGCTCATCACATAAAGGTGTAGAACATCTCAAGGGTTTCACCCATCACCACGCAACTTTGTAGGCATATGAGCACACATAATCTGAGGGGACCCCTCCATTATTGAGCCCATCAAACAAAATGGGGGCGCTAGAGAGCTCATTTCTTATCTAGGCCTAACCACCATATGGATTTTTACTAAACTTGGTAGATATGTAGAACAGGACGCCTCAAGGTGACTGGAGAAATTTAACTCTAATTGGCAACTGGGTGGCGCTATAACAACAGAAAAATGCTTCAAAATGGCTAAAATGCGACCGATCGCTGTGGCTCCCCCTGTGGACCAATGTTGGTGTTGTTTCTAATGTTTGGTATGACTAAGTCATGGTATGGTATGCTGTACATAATGATGGAAACTGTCAGTGTGTCATTCTGTCAGTCAGTCATTCTGTCTGTCCCACGTTTTTCTACTCACTGACGTGGTCAATCTATGTGAAACTGCACATAGACATTGAGGACTGGCATAGGTAGAAGGTGACAAAGCTACCAATGGCTATGGACTAGTAATTATCTAAAAATACATGATGTGGAAAAATGCATACAAGCTTGATTTATTTTTCCTATACGTTGCCTGTTGCCTTCTGGAGAACCAGACTTTTTGTGTCAGACTTATCACTACATGCTTGTTCAATAAGTAATTCTTATTGGTTATCATACAAGTAAATGTCAAACACTGAGTAAATACATATATTTGTAAAAGTATTTTTAAACATGCATACTAACAAAAGCATTAAAAGGTCTGGTGTGTAGGATTTAGAGGTTTCTATTGTCAGAAATGGTATATAATATTAATTCTACGTTTTCATTAGTTTATAAACACCTAAAAATAAGAACAATTCTTTTTCATTACCTTATAATCAGCTGTTTATATCTACATACAAAGCAGGTCCTCTTCCACAGAGTCCGCCATGTTGATCCACAGTAGCACAGAAAGAACAAACCAAACACTGGCTCAAGCTATGGCCACTCACACCTTCATGTCGTCCAGCATACATACATACATGCAATCTGCTACCTCAGTAATATTTGCCACTAAATCCTACACACTGGACCTTTAAAGGAACAGGAAAGGACATGTGGGGAAATACGCCAGTTTACTTTTCTGACAATAGTTAGATGGGATGATAGAAAGCTGGAGCCAGCAGCCGGTTATCTTAGCTTACCATAAAGTTTGGAATCGGGAAACACTTATCCTGGCTCTCATCCTACCAGCACCTCGAAACCTGAGTTATATGCTCGACTATGTCTACTCTATCTCCATATCTGACTCATGAGTTGAAGGTCCAGTGTGTAGGATTCAGGGCGATATTTTTAGGACGAAATGGAATATAATTAAATAAGTACATTCACACTTTTGCGCCATCCACCATATACCTACTTGTACAATCTGAACTCTCCCTGAGGCCCCTTAACTAAAGCGGCTGGCAGGAATGGGAAGCCTCCATTATAACCTGTACAGAAGACCACAGCGTCAATGTTCTCCTCCACGGTGCCATCTTCAAACACAACTCCAGAGTCCTTGAATCCTTTCAGATTGGGTTTCATTATTAGCGCCCCCTGAAGGATTCGACCAGGAAGGTCATCATTGATCAAAATCTTTTTCTCCAAAACTCTGAGAAAGAGAGGAAATGTTGGGAGTCAAGCAAACATATCATGCTACGAACAGTATGTCACATTACACCACCATGCTCACACTGGGATGACGAGGCAGAGAGGAATGGATGCCATCTAGGTCAAAATGTGTCACCTGTATCTCGGCTTCAGGCCGTACAGTTTATGGTCATATCTGTAGTTCAGTTCTCTCTCTGTTGACCAGCTGAGCAGAGACTTGGGAAGAAGCCATGAGAAGAAGTTGTTGAGCCTGGTGATATGTATCATGTCTAGGGGAAGACCATAATTGGACATTCTGCCGATCACCCAGGCCCCCTGACGTGTGCTGAGGAATGTCTGCCAAAGAGAGTAAAAGGCCTGGTTGTGAATACATTTATTCTTTTGGTGGAACAATGTGCGGTGCAATGCAAGAGCAGGACAGAACATATTGCTGCTTCTCTACCAACAATGACGAGGCTTTTCTAATCTCCTCTGTCTCACCTTCTCTGCAGATCTGCTAATCTCCACTGCAACATCTCCTCCAGAATTGCCGATGCCAACCACTACCACCCTCTTTCCTCTGCAGGCATCTGCATCTTTATATTCCCAGCTGTGAAAACACCTGCCAGAAAACGTCTCATGTCCTGGAGATACAGATGGTGCACAGATCAAAGGAAAATATTAAATATATTTCTTGCAAGAATGTGCAGATATGTGGAAAATCAACTCACTTTAGTCCTCTATCAAATTCAAAACATTTCAGTTTGATGGAGGAGTGAGATGTTTAAAAGTGTTTTCTATTTGTTTACCAACCTGTAAATTCTGACAGGGGTAGGTTTGGATGGGTGTAGTGGCCTGCACACACCAGAACTGCATCAAAGACGTGTCTCTCCTCCTCTCCATCTCTGTTAATGGTCACTATGTCCCACTGACCGGACTGAGAGAAATCCGGCCTTTGTGTGACACTCTTTACCTTTGTCTAAGACATGCACATCCACACATACACACATGCATTAATTACTTTGACTTTGTTGTAGAAACTTTTATAAAGACAGTGATGCGCCAGACATGATGAAAAAGGAATCACCTGGAAATGAATATGTCTGAGCAGGTCAAAGTGGTCAGCATAGAGCCTGAAGTACCGCAGCAGCTGCGAGTTGTGCATGTAGTTTGGGTAGTCCGCAGGCATGGGGAAATCACTGAAACACATCATCTCTTTGGAGGTGTTGACCACCAAGGAGCGATAGATGCTGGCTCGCTCTGGCTCAAATGCCTCCTGTGGACACAGAGGGAAACAAGACATACTGTAGAGCTGATACGGACATTTTACTGTTCCAATAGTGCTGATAATCATTGTTATGCACAAGCTAAACTCTGTCATACGTCATAAATGTGCGACTTGCTTTCGATGAGATGGAAAACTCAATAGCTATACAGTATCTGGTGGTAAATCCTGAACTGGTGACAAGATGAATAAATAAATGGTGCCCCCACTCACCTTATAATTCCACAGGCCGCCAATGTCATCACTGCTTTCAAAGCAGACAGGCTCCAGGCCCTCATCGACACAGGTCTTGATACAGACCAGACCAGAAGTGCCGGCTCCAACCACTGCCACACGTCGAACCATTGCTGAAACAGCTGACATAGTTTACATAATACAAGGTAAATAAACCAGCTCTGACTGAACCCGAACAGATAAATAAACATACAATAGAATGGAATGACCATGACACATTTGCACACCAAAGAATACTCATTAATTAGTAAAGTTTGGCAGTTTTTTAAGCCACATATTATTTTGTTGTATAATATGACTTGGAAGTGAATTCCATTCTTGCATTGCTTGGTATATTACTGTACGTTGGACTGATGTGGGTTTGGATTTTGGTGAAGTGAAAACCACCTTTAACAGCATGCCTTTTAAATAACTGCACTCTAGCGCTGTCTGCGTTGTGCTGATATAAAGAGGCCCAGGCTGTAGACATCTTCCTGACAACTAAAAACAAAATCCTCCGTCAATTACGACCACATAAACTTGAGCCCCTCTCTCATGGAGCACAACAGTGAAACAGGAGAGGCAAGATGGGAGACACTCCTTTATCGGTGGGGTACCCCCAAAGGTGACCGCAGGGGTACAGAAACTGGGTATCAAACATTCCACATACTGACCACAGAGGCCTGAGCGTGTCAGGCAATAACAAGAGCAACAACACTTAATATTATAAATGTACATTTGAATTTGTTACACGTTACTGCTGTATAACTGACCCTGTTACATCTGTACTGAAGGACAGGTTTTGTTGTTATAAGATTCCTAATGAAAACCATCAGTGAGCACAGCAATCTGTTTTTCACTTCAAATCAAGAGATATTCATGCAGTCAAGTGGCATTTCTTATCAACCCACATGAAAGAGCTGCATGTGCCAATTTCATAAGCTTGCAAAAGGAGATTCTCAAGAGTCACAAGAATCCACCCCTCTTCATGAATCACAGCTTTTTGATCGGACTTTAATATATGTTGAGAAAACATGCACAAACAGCATGCGGCAGCATCCAAGCATTAGACTCCTTTAACAGATTAGACATGATCCATATCTATACTTCTACACTCTGGCACAGTCAAACAGGGTTCCTTTCAGCAAATCTAGATTTTAAGGATTTCAGAACAGCAATGCCAAGTAGCTCACATCCTTCAGTGGTTTAAAACTTGTAGGAATATCGTATAAAGTTAAAGTAAGTGAAGCAGATTAGATTTACAGGTAGAAAATGTGTCTGAGCATGTCAACAGAGTCATTGTAGGCAGGGGCACATGTTAGGTGCTCTCACCTTCTCCTGCAGGCTGATTTCAACTCCTGGACAGCTGCGGTCAAACGCAGTACACCCTGTAACGAACTGAGCTGTTGCTGATCAACCAGTCAGGAACACAGTGCTGCAGGGGAGGGACTTTAACCCTGTCAGCTGGAGAGGAAATGGTGTCTCAGAAGGGAAGATAAATACAGGGAAAGCTAATCTTTGACATCAAACCACACTGAAGAATAAAAAGCTTAGGGTAGTGTAATACATTAACCTGCTTATCTAAATGCTTCTGCATGTAAATGAGCACTTCACCCACAGAGTCACTTGTACACTCACACGACGTTATCTTGAGTTTGTGAGGAACATTTTGTTTTCCCTGCAAGCCTCCATGCTGAACAGAGTCTAAAGCAACGAACATTCCTGATGAACTAAAGGGGGCGGAGTTTAACAGCAGCAAACTATCAAAACATGTGTTCACAAACTCTCACACAGCTCATACAACACAACCCAAGTCTGATCTATCCTGTCGTGCTTCACCCTGCTGCCCAAACACATGTATTACGCCGAAACCGTACTAATGAAACACTTCGCAAAAACAATCTCAGCCTCAGACGCGTAACAAGCCTGTCCATTAGATATGCCTGGGCACGCGCATGTATCGAGCACGCCTGCGCTTGCAGGTGATAGAGAAAACTTGAACTTCTAATTCTGCCATTTGGGAAAATAGTCTCTGCCTTTCAGCGTTGTATTGACTGCATTCTAAGAACACATGTTTAACTGTTTCAGGCCTCCCACAGTGACATAGACCTGTGTCGTGCTTTCCTATAATAAAAAGAGACTGGTTTAAACCACAATGACCCAACCTCAACCTACACAGTTTAACAGAGTCCCTTCGGAATGGAGAACTACAATGACATTTCCTATTGACTAGAGATTGTATAGAAAAGAAATGCCTCCCCTTACTTTCTTTCTCCCAGCCCACCTGCCACTCCTTTATTATGCCCTCTTTAATTACATAATTGAAACCACAAAATATCTCCATACTGCTCGTCCGTAGTGATCCAAGTGTCCTGAAGCCCAGACATAAAAATTTGTTTGGAAAAACGTCGTTTGAACTCTGTTTTTAGCCTCATTGTAGCCTGTAGCTCTGACTGCCTCTCTTCGCACCGCGCTCATGTGTGCGCGCTTGCGTGAGACCGTGAGACATGGGCACCGCCTTCATGTGTGTTCACGTGCTTTCACTGGTCTCGCACGCAAGCACTTGGATCACTACGGACGAGCAGTATGGAGATATTTTGTGGTTTCAATGATGTGTTTTTGGACGTTTGAATCTGGGGCGCCGTCAGCCTCCATTAGGTGGAGTTGTGTTGCTACCTCCTCTCCCCTTGGATCTCTGCAAGTGATGTGAGGACTCTAAAACTTCACCTGAGCCTCCATCGGCATATGGGTGAGTAGATAATGGCTGAATTTTCATTTTTGGGTGCACTATCCCTTTAAGAGTTTCTTAGGGAGAGGAGAAAATGGAAACACAAAGAGGCAGGAGAAAAATCTGTTGCATTTTGCAGAGAAAATAAAATGCTACAGATTAGGTCGTCCAGGGACAACATGTGGCGGATCTCATTTGTGATATACACACACATTTCCCAACTAATGCTACAACACCAGAAATAAAGTGATATTTGGAAAACTGGAAACAGTGCAGCAGTGATGACTTGTGTCTGTCTCAACCCTCAGTGATCACACGACCCTGGACTTTCACAGTCAGCAGTTCATTTCATTTCCACTGGGAGTCCTCACCTTGCAGGCTCACAAAGGGGTGTGTCTGTGACAACCAATCACATCTGTTAAAAGCAAGCATCAGACCTAGCTGGGGTCAACCACACCTCCTCACTAAGCTACAAGTTTCTGTCCCTTCCTTGCTCAGAGTTGCTCTGAGAACTTTCTTACATCACCACCAGTCTAAGACTCCTTGCTAAAAGTCAGACTATCACAGGGCTGACACATAGAGACAGACAACCATTCACACTCACATTCACACCTACGGACAATTTAGAGTCACCAATTAACCTGCATGTCTTTGGACTGTGGGAGGAAGCTGGAGCACCTGGAGGAAACCCACGCTGACACAGGGAGAACATGCAAACTCTGCACAGAAGTTTAGGCATTTAAATAAACAAAATATATATGTTTAATATATATCCTATTAGACATATCTAACCAGCCAAAATAAGTGAAGATACCAGTGTAGGTGGACCGTATGTGTTCAGGGCTTTAAACCTTGCTTTGCAGGTAAAGTATTTCAGAACACTTCATCTTATTTCATTCATATTTTTTCACTTAATGTATGCTTACCATTATATAATTATATTTCAGTAGGGCAGGACAAAAGATGAAAGTCACCTGAGATGTATAACATATTGCTTTATTCACACAGAAAAAACACTCTTTCACATTCATGGTGACTTCGAGTTAAGTATGACGTAAACACGTCTGGTTAGCTCAGCAAATTCCAACAGACAGTAAAGAAATTACAAAGGAATAAAAAAACAGGTTTAGCTTATCTATCTTCTGCCACTCCACATTTGTAAAATCTATTTACATTTACTTGCAGTTTTGTGTTTCAGTGTAGGAAGTGGCATGACTTTCATGTAGTGCAGAAGGTCAGATGGATTACTGGATGCACAAAGTGTGGAGACTCAGGGTGTATTCTGAATCACATACTTTTCCTTTTTACTTGTAGTATGCACTGCAGCTGCCCTTAAAAAGTATGTACTGTTGCATGCAGTATGCACAACATTGGGATGTATAGTGTCTCATAACATTACGCCCTGAACTTGCTTTTATATCCATTTCCTTGGAGATAAACAAACGCCACTTATCGAGTTCACCGGAGAGGCAGTTTAAACTGGAGAGCTCTGCTGTTGATACTTTGCAAAGTATGTAGTTTAACTTTAAAGCTGTAACTGCACAGATTGTAGATTCTAACATATGATATTTGCAACAGTGAAATTACATCTGCATTTCTATCATTGTTATTTTCAGAGATGGGGACTCGAGTCATTGTGACTTGGACTTGAGTCGACTCGAGTTGCTGTTTTGATGACTTGTGACTTGACTTGACAAAAAATAAAAGACCTGAGACTTGACTCGGACTTGGAAGTTAAAGACTCGCGACTTGACTTGACTTGAGACACGATGACTTGAATGACTTGAGTGTTATTCACATCATGTTTTCAGTTTGAATATAAAATTAATAAATTAATTTAAAAAATAATGTTGATTACCCAGTAGGAGCGCAGGCTGAGGCTTGTTTTTTAATTTATTTGCTAACATTAAGCCCAGAAAACGTGAGCGAACATTTCGACCGGTTCATCACAAGACCAGCTGTACGTTTTATGAACGAGCAACACAGGGTTAAATGAGCTAAATGGGAGATTTTGGCCGCTGCCTTGGTTAGTGTGTGTGTGTGTGTGTGTGTGTGTGTGTGCGCATGGGGGTCGTCCCTGCAAAGTAAACATTGCAGCGATGAAGTCTGAAACACATACAGATGTTTCTGATGCTCTATAACAGGTTTATTCTTTCAGATTTTTATATGTTTGCCTTTTTTTTCTTGGCAACTAAAATATTTCAAACACTGCTGGCAGAAGTGATCTTGTTTAGACTGAAAGCCATCAATAAATAATTTTATGAAGTTATTTCTGTTTTGTTTGATTCCATGATGTATTTTACTGAATATCAGTAATTACAATGCCAATCCAAATTACTGTCATATTTTTTAAACAGGTTGGACACATTGGCCAATGATGTTCACTGACAGTTACTTATATCTTGTCTTTTCACTTTATTAAGATCAGATTCTGCAGGTAAAATTACAATAATAAAGTGACTTGACTTGGACTTGACTTGGCTTGACTTGACATAACCTGTGACTTGACTTGACTTGCCCAAGAAAAAATGACTTGGGACTTACTTGAGACTTGAAGGTTAAGACTCGAGACTTACTTGAGACTTGCACATGTGTGACTTGGTCCCATCTCTGGTTATTTTTATAGGTATGTCCTGTTGTTGTTTGTAATATTTACAATTATTTTGTTAACTTAGACAATCAATATTCCTATCATTACTCTTCTTCTCGTCATCAGTTACTTGAATCCACTGTCATCCTTTATTGCGACTTCTGACAGCTGTCGATCAGCAGTCAAGCTGTCATCTGTTTGCAGCTCAGTTGATGTGATATATCGTCTGCTGTGCAGAGGACTGTGGGTCAGAACAGCCAGAAAAGCATGCTGGCTTGCAAACTGCAAAATCGGACCAGATGTAGTAGAACATCCTGGTATTTTTGGCATACTGCACTCACCTACGTGTACTGGGACATGTAAATCTTTCTCTGGTATACTCTATAGTGTGGTACTGTGGGGACTGGAACGCACAGCCAAGTTTGGATCCTCTTGTTTGCTTGGGTGAGTTTTAATCAATTAAACTTTACAGCACTTCACAGAAACCTGAATGCCAACTAGTGGTTTGGAGGTGTAATTGCAGAGTGACACAGACAGACCACAAGTATAAATGCCCACACAGCGTGGGTCACGTGCATAGACGACGGCGTAGGCTTTGCATAGAGCTGACGCACAAGTATAAATCTGCCTTTATACTATTAGTAAGCATTTATTCGTCTATATTTAACCACGACTAGGATACTGCACAGAATGGATGCTGACAGCAGTCCTCATTGGCAATGAGTGTTTGTGTTAATTGCGAATAATTGTGTAGATACACAATGTAAACCAGGATTTGTGACATCTCCTGTACATTTTTTATTTAATGTAAATAGCTGCATGTCAGCATCACTTTTCTTTTTAGGAAAAAGTTTAGGCATTTAGATAAACTAAATGTATAGATGCAATAGATGGACTAATGAATAGAATACCTGGAGTATTAATCAACAGCTCAGACAGCGACCCCTCTAATCATTGCCATAATCACCAGCTTATCAGGAGTGAACTGAACTAGATTAAGCAGTAGATATAGTGTTTGGTTAGCATGTTTCGAATTGCTTGATTGATGCAGCATGTTTAGACTGCTTGTGGGCGGATTTTGGACAGCAGGGTAGGGATGGTGTCTGGGCTGCGCACATGGATGTAGTAGACAGCAGCTCCTCCAGCGATGGCAGTCAGGCTCAGCTTAAACAGGCGGCCAGCGATGGAGGGCTCTTGTGCCTCCAGCTGCAAGAGATGGAAGGTAGAAGGTTATAGCCAAATGTCCAGACAATCAGTCGTAATTTATACTTGATGTTCAGATAAGTAGGGACTCAGACCTGTCTGGTTTTTAGTGGCTGGTACATGCGGTCAAACTGGGTAAGGATTGCTTTGCGGGCTCCCTCCCATTTCCCTGGTCCCATCAAGCGGTACTGGTAGGCAGTGACGGGTCCCCACAAAACCTTCTTAAACATTGTGTAGTCTGTGAAGAAGAGCCAGAGGAGACTGGGCCGCACCCCAACTTCCCCAGCTAAGTCATCCATGTAGGAAACAAAGTCCACCTGCAGGGGTGTCAGCTTTGACACAATGTAGCTGTGGAGAGGAAACATCAGAACTCCAAATTAATGTAAAAGCAATGACTCAGTATAGTAATAGCGCAAAGATGAGTTAGCATGTTAGCACTCCTTGTTTTCTCATCTCAAAGTCAGTGGGTTTTTTAAAAATGTTTTTTGTTGAATACCTTAAATAAGGTCTGTAGATATATAAAGAGATTTTCACATTTGGTTCTGAGCACAAATGTCAGTAAATATCCAACTCTTGAATTTTGAAGCTTTAAGGTGTCTTTAAAAAGTGCTAAGAAGTGGCTACATAAGACTACAGAACATCATCAGTTTTGTTGTGGTGATGATGTTAACTCATGCGACTGTCGTGTGGCATTAGCTTTTTACTTCCGGCGATTGCATTTACACCTCAGAAGATTAATTTGCTGAACAAAACATGTAAATAACATAAATGTTTGTTTGCCACAGAGTTTAGTTTAGGCAATAATCCAAAATCCAATCATCGCAGGACGATGCTAACTCCTGCGTCGGCCTACCAAAAAACATCATCCCTGCAGTCATCTATATAAAACATAGCATTCTTTGTGTGCACTCAGACTGGGGTGTTTCCACATGTATAAATTAATTTAATTTTAAGAATTGTGTTGCTGCCAATTGGCCGAAAGGAAAAAAGGAATGAAGCTCTAAAAATACAAGTGCTCTCATCTGTTCACTCCAGAGGGACATAACAGAATTTGGGACAATGTTAGTTGCAACAAATAATCAGGCAAAAGAATACTGGGAGATTTACTTTTTGGAAATGTCCTTGGTGTCTTGCTCCACAGCCTTTATCATGGCCTGGTTTGAGGGCAGCTTTTTCTTCCCTGAAGTGCAAAAGACAGAAGACAGACATGGGTAAATAGGCTGCTTGGAATCTGACTAGTGGCAGATGATAGAATGAACACGCAGCCTCACCTTTGAAGACACGTGCGACCCAGCGGGCTTGCATCTCTGCCTGGGGCATGATGGCTCCAAGAGCATGGATGAAGCCCACAATAGCCAGAGTGGGGTGCTCCAGGTTGGGAGGGAAGACGTGCTTGTACAGACCCACACGGTGCCCGGACTTGTACATAGCATTGCTCGGCAGGTAAGGGAAATCATAGCTGTAGCCTGTGGCGAACACGATTACATCCACCTGTAACAAGGATGGTATTAGTTAGAGATAAGATTTAATCATGCTCGAAATAAAGAAAATATCCTTGGATACAAAGTTCTCTAACGTTTTCCACAATGCTGCCATCATCAAACACCACGGTGGAGCCACGGATCTCCTTCACGTTTGGTTTGATAATGACCGACCCAGACAGAATCTTCAGCGGCAGGTCATCGTTGATCACTGGGATCTGACTGAAGAGTCTGAGGAGGCAGCAGAAGAAGCAAGATACTGTAAAATGAATACTGGACACAGATTCAGTGCTTGAATGTGCTTCAGCATCTGCAACAATGTGAGGAAGTCAGACTTTATGCAGAGTCATAGTTTGTGCAGTCCTGACAGCACCTACCTGTGTTTGGGTTTGAGGGCATACATGGTGTGGTCGTACATGGCGTTGAGTTTGTTCTCGCCAATCCAGTTAAGCACGTTGATGGGCAACAGCTGGAAGAGGATGTGGACAAAGCGCGTGTTGTACTTCATGTCCACTGGCAGGCCGTTGTCGGAAACCTGACGGATGACCCAGGCGCCACGACGAGTGCTCATATACACCTATGACAAGAGTAATAGTCAGACACAAACACGCATGAATTAACTAAAAAGAAGGAAGACAAGAGCAATCAGAAAAGACTCCGCCAACCTGCTCTGCCACTCTGCTGCTCTCCACAGCGATGTCACCTCCTGAGTTACCAATGCCGATGACCACCACTCTCTTCCCGATCATGTGTTCAGGCCCCTTGTAGTCCCAGCTGTGGAAGTATTTGCCTTCAAACGTCTCAATTCCTGAAACACAGCAGAACGTTGTCTTTATATGTTTTGTTACTCCTTTTTGTTGTGTGTTACAAGAAATACTGGAATCCTGTTCCAACAGCAAGACGTGAAAAACATTCACTTAACTCATTAACTCATTTTAAATAGATGTCAGAACAAGATGTCTTGCCTGGGCAAGAGATGTGCAAGCTATATGTTTTTACCTGGGAAGTCTTTGAGCGGCAGGTTAGGGTAGGTGTAGTGACCAGAGCAGCAGATGACGGCATCAAAGACATGCCTCTCCTCCTGTCCATCTCTGTTCTCTGTCACCACTTCCCACTGACCAGTGCGGGAAAAGTCTGATCTCTGTTTAACACTCTTCACTGATGTCTAAATATAAAAAACACACGCAGTAGATTAGTTTGTGGATTGTTTGGAACTGCAGTGAAAACATTTAATGAGCCACACACTCCTTTCACTGTTACTGTATCTTGTTACCTGAAAGCGAATGTGTTGCAGCAGTTTAAAGTGTTCTGCATACATCCTGAAGTATTTCAGGATTTTAGAGTGGTGCATGTAGTTGGGGTAATCAGCAGGGATGGGGAAGTCACTGTAGCACATCATCTCCTTGGAAATGTTGATGGTAAGGGAGCGGTAGATGCTAGCCCTGTTTGGATCAGAAACCTCCTGCAGATAAGAGGTTTTACATGACAGGAAATGTGGGAAAAAGGAAACAGTGAGATCTGGCAGCAACGTGATCCCTCAGCTCCCAACTTGGATAGCTTAAAGCATAAACACAAAAAGGCTGTTTTTTATTTCTGGAGTGGTGACCTGCCTTGAACTTCCATAGTCCGCCCATATCATCGCTGCTTTCGAAACAGATTGGCACCATGCCCTCATCCAGACAAGCCTTAATGCTGGTCAGACCAGAGGGGCCTGCCCCGATCACTGCTACTTTGTGCACCATGGTGGAGCTGCGGGACGGAAAGAGAAAAATAGATTTTTTAAACTCATGGTTGTCATCACATTTAAGTGCATCATTCCCAAGTACATCACGCCAAATGTGTCAAGTCATTCCAGCCCACTGTAATCTGTGAGACAGTTCGGTGAATGCCACTGTGCATTAGAGCATTAGAGCAGTATTTAGTGCATGTATGGTCTTGCTTTGCCAACAGTCTAACTGAAGGCATGTGTGCTGGAATCACATTAAAACCTTGTGCCAATTTGGAGCCCCCCCCCCTGGCCTTACTAACATAGTGAAGTGACTGAAATCTGCCTACATGTTTTACAGTACAGATGTATCTCTAGCTCACCTACCTGACTCACCTCTTGATGCATACATACACTCATGCCACTGTAAACACACACATGTAATTCCCCTCCCTAACCTTTACCGTTACCTTTTTTTTATTTAGTCTTTTTTGTCAAACATTCCTTTTCCCTAATTTATACCTTTTGTTTTATTTAGAAATTAATACTTTAAGCTGGGATGTGCTTGGTTTATTTTAATTTCTTTTTGTTGCCTGTAAGCCACATAGGCAAAGCTGTAGAACCAGAAAAAAGAATGTAAATTGTGAAAATGAATGCATAAGTTGCTGGAATTGAAATAAAAACTTAGTTTAAAAAAAACAAACTTGAACTGAACTGAGCTTTCACTCCAAGTTACATGAAATTACATCCTTCATCAATGTTTGCAGTGATGGATAAATGTCTTGGGAACATGTAGTAGTTAGGGTTAGTCTTGGTTAGTCTTAGAGGGTTTGTAGGTTGTAAATGTTACTCTGTACTACATGCATGCTGCATGCATTGTTTTTGATGAACCAGGGTTTCTCATCTGCATTTCATTCTGTCTCATGATTTCATTTATTTTTTTGTTGTTGAAACTGCACTGAATTATAAAATGACTTTGACAATATGTCTGGTTGCATGGTCTGCAGCATAGAGCAGTAAAACTGAACTCTTTTGCACTAAATACAGGTTCTGCTGTGTAGCTTTCTCAGTTACAAGAGGTAGAATTAAGAGCAGATCGTACACTTATTACACTACATATGTGCAAAGATTCAGTGTTGTGATTTCATCACTGCGAAATGTGCAAAAAAAACCTATTCTGCACAAACCTTTTCTGTTCGATTCACAGTCACGTTGCAGTTTAATCATTTGCACATGAATGGGTAACAGAAGACATCTCACTGACATATTAACAACTTACTCAACCACAACAATTTTAAGAAAATGAATTCTGCAGTTAAATATAGCAGAAATACAAGTATAGCAGCTCTCCGCCTTACCTCTATCCTTGTCTGTCCTTTCTTGTGCAGGGCCAATGAGGACGGGCGTCACCTGTGCACATGCTTTTATAGTAAGATGGTGATGGAGAAAAAAATCTCCCTCTCTTTTTTCTGTCCAAAAAAGGCAGCACCAGTTGGGTTGTGTTTACTGAAATCCAGTGGGACTGATTTTGACTAAAGTTCAGTTTGTGTCCTCTGAATTAGATTACATGGATGGAAGAATACTGATGAGTAACTGAGAAACTATTGTGCACGTTACTTTATTGTCACGTATCTGTCTATCATGACATGAGACAGTTTCACATATGTTCCCCGTTTATTTAAAAATTCTTACAATCAAATCATTCAAGAACAAGCCCTCAGTGAATATTGAGCAGCACATTAAAATCCAGTGAACATAACACAGTGTAATCACATGACCATACAGGTATATGTATATACATTAGGAACAGAGTCTATACAGGAATCACACAATATCATTTATAGTATATAGCAGGCAAAACTGAGTGCAGTGAAATATATTGTTGTCTTCATGTTTGATAATGTGCAAGAACAGATGTGCTGACAATATCTGAAAGCTGAATAAACAAACAGAATGCATCTTTCTTCATGGTCGTGAAGTAAACAGGTGACATGTGGAATGTGCAAAATCTATTTCGTGATCGTTGTGATGAACATCTTTTCCTTAAGTGTCTGTATCACTGCAATATCAACATATAAAACAACACAAATCATCATAAAAATCATTTGGTCACAATATCACCATCCAGCATATTTAGATTTGCGACAGAAGGCTGAGAAAACTAAAAGAATGGAAGCTACCACATCACTCGCTGGTCATCTTATCGCTCACTCAGTGGTCAGTTATTGCAGAGAGAGGGCACAGCATGTGAGAGGTCACTGAAAGTCTACAATGGATTCAGTTTAAGGTTCAAATGTAGTTCATACATTTACACGGAGGTCATTGATCTACATTACTCATCATGGTACAAATCAATAGACAAGTTATTAGCGTCCAACACACATAGAAATTAGGGTGAACTTGTTCTGGTTTCTAGCAGTACCAAGAAATCTGTGTACAGTGAGTGAGACTGAGCCAGCTGTTGCGCAACTTGTTAAATAATCTGCTTCACCCTGGAAGAGCGGCCGTGTCCTTACCAGCAAAAGTCAGGCAGTTACTAGATCTGTGCACATGAAATAAATGAATGGATGTGATGCAGTAGTACGCACCACAGCTCCTTTACTTTTCTTCAAATCTCTTGAGTCCAAACCTTTTTGGAAAAATATCAGCAATTATGCTCAACAGTTGCAATTATTCGTTTAGATGATTTAGATAGTGACAGAGAAAGGAGAGATGGAGGGGATGACATGCAGCAAAGGGCCCAGGCTAGACTCCGTAAGGACTTGGCCTCAATGGTACATGCTCTACCTGGTGGGCTACTGGGATACATATCTGACAATAAAGACAGGATTTATGACTTGTTTGTGGGCTAATCTTTTGATTTCTTGCTTCCTTGCAAATAAGCTAAAACACCTTTTTAAACGCAGTGGTGCCTGCAGAATTTTTTCATAAGGGTGGCCAAATGGGGCCACTGAAAATCTTGCGACAGCACACCAAAACCAAAGGCCATAAATTTCAGGGATTCATTTATCCTGCTGTAGTATACAGGGTATTTTAAAACAGTTAATATTACTAATTATCTGATGTGCATAGACTAACATTTTAAGTTCCACAATAATCCTGTTTTAATGTGTTTTGTTCATTTATATATATGATCTTTTTCCTTAAAAGCCAAGTACACAGCTTTAATTTGAAGGAGTGCATTGATTGTAAGGAACCAAAGATTTGCTGGGAACAGGCCCTTGCAAGTTTAGGGGAGACTTGTGGGGACCATGGACTGTAAAAATAAAGGACCTAACTACCGCGACGTCACCCATTGGTTTGTGGACTCCCATGTTGAAGCATCAACTATGGCATTTTGGCTGTCACCATCTTGTTTTTTTGGAGCCAGAAGTGACCATATTTGAGCGAGAGGCTGGCACTGTTGAGGACCGAGGGTTGGTTGTGACCAAGAAGCCGAGTACACTATCAACAGACGACCTGTCACTCAAAGTGGCCTGCCCTAAAACATGCATAACTTTAAGCCTAAATGTAAACAGATATATATATATATATATATTTAAAAATCAACCCCAGTACAGTCGTCACGAAAAGGAAAAGCAATGTTTACCAGGGTGGCCATGGCCCCCCTGCCCCCCCATTGGGGTCACCACTGCTTTAATGACACATCTCCTGCCTGTGAACAGTGATATTTGCTCTTCAGATTTGGCACAGATGTTGCACAGCACACACTTTAACACAGCTCTCCTCATGCTGTGCCCCCAGATGGCTTACATGTCAGTCAACATGACACTGCTAACGTCAAACACCCCTCTGTGTTACAACATCTCAACTGCTGGCGTCATTTAAACTTTTAAATTAGTATCGTTCAGTCAGCAGCCAGTACGTGGATATAAATCAGTCTGGCTGTTTATCCCTTTACCGATTATTGCCTTTAACAAAGAATTAATGGGTAATCTAAAAACATGATGAAAACCCATGACTCAAGATTAAAGTCACGAGAAATCTACCCATAGTGCCACGTGATATTGCCTAAGAAGACTTTCTTGTGTGTCAAGACCTCCTGTATGTACACACTGTAGTGCCATTCATTACAATCGTGTTGAAGGTTACAAAACTTGACCTTCAAACTGTGATCACTGATCCAGGAACACTGGCAGCACTCCAGGTGTCCTCATCCAAGCTCGATGCCAATATTAAACTAGGTGCTGCCACAGCGCTGGGGGAAATGATGTGGATAGTTACACATTCTGGTACATTTTTGTCTAACTTTATGAATAACCAGTCGATCATATCTATCAGACTGTAATTATTATAGTGCTTGCTAAACTGGCTGGGGCAAACAAAGTACAATGCCAGTGTTTTAGCAGCATTTTCACAGTGCAGAAATCTAGCAAGCTCTCATTTCAGGTGATAGGAAACCATCACCTGAAGGTGTTGATTTAAAGTGCCCCTTATACATTCTAACAAATGTTTTTAAGGGATAGTGCACCCAAAAATGAAAATTCAGCCAATATCTACTCACCCATATGCTGAGGGAGGCTCAGGTGAAGTTTTGAAACCACAAAATATCTCCATACTGCTCGTCCATAGTGATCCAAGTGTCCTGTTAGAGCTACAGGCTACAATGAGGCTAAAAACAGAGTTCAAATGACGTTTTTCCAAACAACTTTTTATGTCGGGGCTTCAGGACACTTGGATCACTACGGACGAGCAGTATGGAGATATTTTGTGGTTTCAGTTATGTGTTTTTGGACGTTTGAATCTGGGGCGCCGTCAGCCTCCATTAGGTGGAGTTGTGTTGCTACCTCCTCTCCCCTTGGATCTCTGCAAGTGATGTGAGGACTCTAAAACTTCACCTGAGCCTCCCTCGGCATATGGGTGAGTAGATAATGGCTGAATTTACATCTTTGGGTGCACTATCCCTTTAAATCTCCCAAATGACTGTAAGAACCAATAACAAAAATTAAATCAGGTTGACCCTGTGATTCAACTGCAAATATAAATAAATAATACATTTAAAAAGTCTCAGTACGTCAGCTTGGGCTGAGACTTTATGGGTGGGCTCATGAGCTTGATTAACATCAGCCTCAGTCAGAGCACGTTTATCAACTTGAACACATTTCAGGCACGTTTCATTTCCCTGCACTGTTGATAACACGCAGCCACATCTTGCGATGATGAAATCAGAGGAAGGTCTGGATTGACGACTTCAAAATGCTCATGTAATGTCAAGTCTACCAAAGTTTGGTTTTCATTAAAACAGCAAATATGTGATTCATTTACCAATGAGCCAAACTGTGATATCAGTTTAGAGGGTTATATTTAGTGAACGGACGGTTTATTACTTTACAATGAAGATGTAAAGATATACAGTTATCACCTTCAGTATGTAGCTTTCCATTCTCTTATGGACAGATGTATTGTACATTATGTCAGTCTTCAGCCTCGTTACACTATTTGAAACTGTCAGTGCCCAGAGAAGAGGATTCCACACACTTCTGACTTCTGACGTATATCCCCTGATAATAATGAGGTTGTGATCTTTCAGAGTTGATTAGTAATCAGTAATCTATGATATGCTTTGGTCGACTGGTAATGCAACAGTGATACTTTCAAAGAAATAGGGATGCCAAAGTCAATAAGGAAAGTATATTGGTCCACTTAGAGTTTATGAGGGGTTGGGTGTGTCTACTTGAGATGATTTAATGTTTAATCCTATCAGATGTAAAGTAGAAATAAAAGTTTAAGAACAGGAGGGGACTTAAATCTGTGAGCACGCTATGAAACAATTAGGTTTGTGAGCAGCTGTTAAACGGCAGTTTTTAATGGACACTTTGAACCTCTGAACAGGGAACAGCATCATTTGCTTTTACATAACAGTATTTAGTAAAATGTAGTAAAATTGTACTATTTACTGCTGTTTGCGTGTGTTTTTATTGAATAAAGCTTGACTGATTATTTAACCTTTCTTCTGTAGTGTATATAGGTTATATCTAAGTCAAATCCTCAAGTGGAGGGCTCACACGATTAACACTTCCTCAGCAACAAAAGCTTACTTAGAGTTGAAGGAAATAATGTGGACAAATCTGTTTCTTGTGGTCTACGCTGATTAAAAATCTTGTACGTTTTACTAACGGAAGGCTAGTTATCGAAATCTCGAAATGAGGGCTGAATTCAAAGGAGCAGTGTGTAAACTTTAGTGGCATCTAGTGGTAAGTTTGCGAATTGCAACCAACTTAATACCACTCTGCTCACACCTCTCTTTTCAAATGTGTATATGAACCTACAGTGGCCTTCAGGTAACGAAAAAATGCAAAAACCCTGCCCTCTCTAAAGCCAGTGTTTGGTTTGTCCTTTCTAGGCTACTGTAGAATCATGGTAGTGGAACATGCTGGGCTCAATGGAAGAGAATCTGCTCCCTGTGTTGACATGAGGTGCTCATAAAAAGCTAATAAAAACACAGCGATTCTTATTTTCAGGCGATTACACACTAATGAAAACATAATTAGAAATGTTACATTCCATGTCAGCCGATAGATCCCCCTAAACCCTACACACTCGCACCTTAATTGTTGGACAATAGCAGAACACAGCTGTGTTTGATAGAGCGCTCTTCTCTAGTCAAAAGACAATTCCTCTTATATATCAGTCTAAAAGACAAAAGGTGTGCATGTGCTCTGACAATCAAGATTTAAACCGCCATCCCTCCTCCCTCTAGCCCCTCAGTGTTAAGCTAACTGTCCCAGCAGCCCCTGCAGGGTTTGAGGTGAAAGCCACAACATCTCTATAAGGTTATACTGGCAATAGCCCATCCAGAACCCAAACATCACGTCAGTCACATTGTGCCGGCCCAGCAGCACTCGGCTCAGCCCCACCAGGCTGGCCCACAGCAGGACGAGGACCCTCAGTGGGGCGGCCAGCACGAGGTGAGCCAGCAGGAAGCGCCCACACATGGCGGCACGGGTGGCGTGGCCTGAAGGGAAGGAGTAGCGGTCCACGGAAAAGGTGGCGAACATGTCCATGCGGTTATGTGCGGGCCGACGCCGACGCACCACTGCCTTAACAATGCCGACCAGGACCAGGTCCAACAGCAGGCCTGGAGGGGAAGATGGGGAAGATGAGTTATGCTGTAATCACATTAACAGAAAAGCCACTGGCAGACACTTGAATTAAATATCAAGAAACATAAAGAGAGGATTTACTGCAACCTCAATAACATCCTTGGTACAGATTTGCACCACAAGGACAGAAACAGATTGTGAGCAAAATTAAAAATAGTTTCTTTCATTGGGATGATATAAACAAATCAGAACCAGTCTATAAAAACAATTTGTGGTGACGGAAACTGCTGCAATACCTGCTGTAGAGCTTTGACTCTGCCTGGATCACATTTGGCCCTTACCCGCTGGGTTTGGGCCAGACTGGGCAGCTATTTCTCCAAACTTTAGCTGGGATGGGTTCACAGGTATGTATCACAAATGTCTGTCACTGCATCGAAAGTACTTTAGTTGACTTAAGCTTGCTGTGGTTCTGGCTAAGGTCGGGCTAGGACAGAAACCATGCGGGTCCATGTAGGGTCGGGCCTGCTCAAAGCTCTGATCTGCAGTTCATATTTAAAAGGCTGCCCTTCACTTGAGCAGAGAGGACTTTTCTTTGTTGCGCCGTTGCATCGAGCATATATAGAGGCTGCTTTATATACTCCAGTGCTGCAGTGCTGAAATATTAATGCAACAGTCAGGTGGCACTGAGCCAATCGCTGCTGGCAGTCCAATGAAGGGATTTCAGCAAAAATTAATATGCAACGGTTCATTTTATTCATTATTGATAACTACTCAATGGTCCAATAACTGCTGCTGTTGAAAACTTCATAACTAGAGAGCTGCTCAGACATTTAACCAAAGCCAGGTTTGATCTGAGGTCAGTATTTAGTCCATGACAGAATCCTGACGACACAGTGACTCACAAAAACTTGTGATGAGGTGGGACCTTCTTAATACTTACCTGTTTTAAATGCACAATAATACAATTAAATACTTGTTAAAAGCTGGTCTACGGGTCTGTAGATACAAACTGTCCATGCAGAGGACCAGAGGCTGTCTCTGACTAACATCAGGCATTCAAGAAGGTTGACTGTTAAATATTAAATGACAACTGAAAGATGTCTGGTGGCAAAATAAATCTTTATCCAATACTTTTAACCTTCCGTGCACCCTTGGACCTCTCCTCCCTGCTGCAGCTTTATCTACTGAGAACAGAGAGAGAGCTCCCACTCTACATGCACAATCATTCAATGCCTCTTAAATGCAGCTTTTGTTGCAGCCCACTTGGCAGCAGCCATAAAAACGTAACAGAGGTGGAACGTTCGGTTAATCATTCAATACAATCAGGACTTGAGAACCTAAGCAACAAACTGCTTTGTCAATATTTTGGTTCCTGACATAACATTTCTGACAAACTACTAACCACTACAAAATCTAAAAACAGAAAGCAAAGAGAAATATTCAGAACAAGTTGCAGGAGCCCAATGTTGCATCTTCAAACTGATGTAACACGGAAAGAAGCAGCAAATCCTCACATCTGAGATACTGACACCAGAGACTGCTCAGCTTTTTCATTAAGCCACTGTCTTGAAAGATTAATCATCTATCAGAACTGGTGTCAATGACTTATCGAGGAATCAACTTTCAGCACTAGCTAATACTGACACGCATTCCACCAAATCTCTGACAGATCACAGACAGGTGCTGATCAGGTTCCCACTCTTCTTAAGAAAACATTTTCCAGGACTTTCCAGGACATTTTTCTTGACAAAACAGGACAGCACTTGCTCACAAACAGTTGTAGTATTTACCGGTAGGCCTTACATCATCGACACATTTTACCTCAGTTATATTCCTCCCTTTTTTAATGATGCAGGGTTCACGATGAAGTGTCTCAGATTCATTACAACCAACCGCTTCAACTGCTAACTGTACAATACGGTCATCTGGCCTATTCCTTTTGTTTGACGTCAATGGGTTTTTAATTCAGTTTAAGGTCAATTTACTACACTAAAGTCAAGCCAGCTGCAGCCGCTGCACAGCAGTGACGTTAGTTTTGAGTTGGATATTTAACGGCCATTCCCTCCAGACCCGGCAGCAGCGTCTTAGTTTCAGTTTCACCTGACGTTGGCAGTAGGAGGACGGTCAGCTCCCCTCCCAGCTCTCCCTGTTTACTGCCAGGGCCTGACACGGACCATCAACTGTACTATGAATAAAACCCTGTGCACGTGCACGTCCATGTCTACCATGGAAATTCAATGTGAAAAGTACGTCCGAGCCTTGACAAGCATCTTTCAGGGTAGGGATGACAACTTGCAGGAAGCTACTGGTTGCATGACAACTAGTGACACCGCAAGAGTGTCGCAGGAATTACATTCTGTCATCAAAGCTTGTGCTGTTTGCTTAAGTTAGCGATTTTGGTGGACATCTCGCAACTGCACTTTTCCAGCGCGACTCAATCATATGCTGGCTCCCTAAATTAGCAGTGAGTCATCCAAACTGTTTCAAACACAATATGCACCTGTAGGGGATCTGAATGACTAAGTTCAATTAAAGCTTTCCAGGACAACGAAGATAGTTTCCAGGATATTTACTCATTTTAATTATATTCCAGGTGTTTCCATGACAGCAAAACTTGCACTAGCTAGAACCAAGTTTTCCAGGACACATTGGAACCCTGAGAAAGTGTTCATTACAGCTTCTCTACTCTGAGCAACATGCACAACACAGACTTACCTCGGCCTGCCTCATAATTACTGAGGCACCTACCCCGTTATTCAATTCACACCAAAAGAAAACCATTCATTACAAAAACAGAAAAGAAAACAGGTCTAATGCTCATATTGTACAAAACTGCAAAGCTGTCATTATGGATTTGTGTTACAGGGCAAAACAACCTGATCTCTGAAATTGAGAAAGGAGACGCACAAATCCTCTTTCTGGAACAATAGGCTAATCTTGACATACAAAGTGCATGCCCGTGTGAACTTATGGGTTTCGGAGAAGAAAGTTCAAATGAGGGGAGCCTGCTAGCATCCAGCATGTGCTTTACCTTGTTACAGATTTGTACTGGCTGCTAAAGGAATACTTCACCCACAGAATTATCATTTGTATATCAATTACTCACCCTGTGTTACGCTGAAATAGAAAACAACAATGACATATATTGTTAAATTGCAGCACAAGAGGCCACGTTTAACAACAAGACTTTGAAGCACTTTTGCATTAACCATCTCAGGGTGCTCTCAGACCTAGAGTTCACTTGTTTTGGTCCGAATCAGGGACTAATTTTGTTACATTGCCTAGAGTTGGTTCGTGTTCTCACGGCAGCATTTACAAGAGGACCAGATCAAATGCCTTGTGTGAGGAAGCTGCTCTTGATTGGTCAGAATTTCCATGTGGGAAAAATCCAGGAAGTAAAGCAAACGTTGAAGAAGAGTACACTTGCAAGATAAATGTGACACTTTCTAATGTCACAATGGAGGGACAACTACGCAGGTTGATTTTAGCGCTGCTCATCGTGGACTATATTGCTGTCATTGTTCATTTTAGTCAAAGCATACAGTTTGAAAACGAGGCAAACGCGGCTCCAACTAGAAAACAATGTTTTGATGCATTGGATGTGCTGAATGTGCATATTAAGGCAGTACAGGAGGAGGTGCACATTAATAATCCTCCAGGACTGTAACATGCTCATGTTTAACCCAAACAATGTGCCATGTGACTGCAGTTGCTTCGGATTGATGTTCTCACCACAAACGAACTGTCACCGGACTGAGACCACCTCTTCAAGAAGGTCTTGGTTCGGTTGTTTTGGTGCACACCTGAGTGTGATTGCTGTGTTCACATTTGCACACATGAACCGCACTGAGGGGGCAAACCTTGAGTTCGATTGAACCAAACCAAACAGGGCAGGTGTGAAAGCACCCTCACACACGGACAAGTAGTGTGGCTGGGCAAATCAATAGAATGCATGAGCAGAGGTCAAACACTTGCCCATACGCACTACTTGGACGTGCAAATATTTTAAATGGTAGCGTTTTGGTGACTTGGAGAGACTTGGACTATACTGCACAAGTTGTGTGAGTGTTTCTAAATGGAGATTTTGATATAGTTTTGCTGTTGTTAAACAGGGCCCCTGTTTACTTCAGTTTATAAAGAACTTTCTGCTGTTGGATTCTTTGTTCTTCGTGCGAGAAAACAAAGTTTTCTTTGTGACTTCAAAGTAACACGAGGTGAGTAACTGATACACAAATGATCATTTTGTGGGTGAAGTATTCCTTTAACTGACACAATCCATGTGAAACTGAATTTCTGTTTTTAAATCAATTTTGGGATGCCTTTGCTGTGTGTCTGATAAAGTGCAGACCAGTGTGAGCTTCATGTTGAGTCCATCAAAGTTAAACCTGACTTGCAGCTCTCCTTCAGGCCACTGAGCTTCACTCAGGCTGAGACCACCCTAATAAAAACAAGACAGCAGAGAACATTTGGTGAATGAAGCATGACGTGTTTTGATTCAGATGGACCTGCACTGCAGCTCACACTGATCAACACCTTGCTTTTCTGAAAAATCTTGAAACCAATCTCATCCCTTCCTCATTGTACATACTTCAGTGTGTCAGTCAGGCAGCTTATTTGGAGCCGGCTGCCGCAGTAGCTGCAAACACAGGTGGATTAAGGCCAGAATGAACAACAGGTGTCATCTGTATGTGAGAATATGCCAGTACTGGTGAAGGAAAGACAAAATGGGTCAGAAAATGAACATAAATAGTCATGGAGGGTGGGATCACCTGTGAGATCTGACAGAAGAGGCGCACATGGGAGGGAGGAGGGAGGAGCTGGGGGACGTGAGTGACACAAATACTGCATCTCAGCCAAGCTCAGCCAGTGGTACCACGAGACCTGTCTGCACAGGCGTAAGTAAAGCTGTCTCTGCGTTAATGTGCTCCTACAGGGAGACACAGCGTGACAACATATGGAGGAACAGAAATAGTTTACCCATGAGGAGGTTGAGCATGACTTCTTGTCCTGCGGCGCTGTCACTCTTGTACAAACAGTAGGCGGACCCAGCCAGCCAGGGGATGCCATGTCCCGATATCTCTATCAGTTTCATTAGCGGGCGCACACTCCCCCAGGACGAGTCCTCACAGGCACACACCCCCAAGCGCTTAGACATCCACAGGTCGATGGCGAGGAGCGAGCTGAGCGCTACGCGGATAAAAGAGGGGTTGAGCCGTATACCGTCCTCTTCTGCCAGCCCCTGGCCGCTCCCAGAGCCCGTGGAGGAGCTGGATCCCCGGCGCCGAGTGGGGCTCTCCGAGGCTCGCAGGCGGGCGGTGGTCGGGTCGGATCCCTGCCGCTGGAGGAGAAGCGGCGGCGAGGACCGGTTCAGCGGCTTCGTCAGCGACATGAACTCGTAACGGCCGTTGGAGCTGCCGAGCACCGGGCTTCCTCCGCTGCGACCGGGGTTTTTAGCTTTAGGAGAAGGCATTTCACCTGTTAACCTGCTAACGTAGTCGGGTGTGATGTAGTTGACGCGCAGTGGTAAATTCTCTGCAGTGCTGTGCCGGTTGTCGCTCCTTTAATTCATCTGTTGTACGTTTCAAAATTCTTATCACGTCCTGAAACATTGAGCTGAATCGCCATCTTTGTTGTTCTCCGCGCAAAGGTTCCTGGGAAATTGTGTTTTTCTGGAAATGCGCGCGTGAACGGCGTCTTCTGACTCTTCTGTCTCTGTAAGCGCACTTTGAATTTCCCCAAAATAGAGAATGAATACAATAAAATGCACTAACATAGTTGGAGACGTTTTCTCATCCAAGTTTTTTCTGACCTAAGCACCCAAATAATCACTTTGTGCCTTAGTGGATGTTCTCTGTGACTGATGTAACAATTCAGCGGCCAAATCGGCTGTGAAGAGGAGAGGAGAGGAGAGGAGGGGGGCATCCCACTTAGCAAAATGAACAAAGTGCCTCCCCCTTGTTCACCATCTCTCTCCATCTT
The DNA here is from genome assembly GCF_011397635.1 of Epinephelus fuscoguttatus. NCBI lineage: Eukaryota > Metazoa > Chordata > Actinopteri > Perciformes > Serranidae > Epinephelus > Epinephelus fuscoguttatus. The sequence continues at coordinate 42,578,955 of NC_064761.1, forward strand.
CCGGTTGGACCCAGACGCAGTCCGGGTGCTGCTCCTCTGTTCTCGGCCCTGTGTGAATGCAATGCAGTGACAGCATTACCCTCCATTTACATGATGCACCTGCAGTCGTGTGGAGCCGGGACGATAATTACGCATTGTAAAAAATGCCCAAGCAGAGTAGAGGCCAGATGCGTAAAACTCTGCAGAATCATGACTAAAACAGTGTGAACGTACAAAGACAGAAACATGCACAAGTACTCTGTTCCTCGGATTTATAACGTCTGTTTAAACTTATACTCGGTCTGTTAATCACCTCCTTCTCACATTACCTGCACCTGACCTGAAGTCTGCATGAGGTGCGCACATTCTCATCGCGCATTCGTCCTCTGTGAACATCTGTTTATGTGAAGGAAAAGGAGAACACATGCTTTTTGTGCGTGCCTTGTTGTCTGGCCTAAGGTGATGTAGAGCGGAAAAAAGTCGCGATGTTGTGAGTAGAGTAGGAATCCACATGGCGCGCGTAAGAGCGCACGGAGGGCGCATAGGCACACATTACACACAGTGAATTTATGTTGGAGGAGCATGATGCAGGGACATTTGTTACACACTGCGGCAGTCCCAGAGACTCGTGTAAACCAGCTTGTGGCGCAGATAATGTCTCTCTATGAAGATGACTGTGTGTGCGTAAAGTGCCCAGAGCTGACAGCGTGTCACTGGTCACCAAATGAGTGTTGGGACTTGATTGTGATTTGCAAAACGATGACTTGGCCCCACCTCTGGCTTTTATACACTTCTTTGCGTTTCTGCTTGAACACTGTTGCTGCTGTTTTAATAAAGTTGTACAAAAAAAACCCAACTCTTCCCTGGTTGGTCGCATGGATTACATCACAGAAGTTAATCCCGCCTCTATCCGGGTCCATTCAAGAGGTCCTGATCACTCCAGACCAGCCTGCAGGTCGCCCCTCTTCCTTCTTCCTGTGTCTGAGCTGCAGAGAAGAGCCCACCATGCCTGGACTTCTGCTGGGAGACGAGTTCCCCAACTTCGAGGCCGACACCACCATCGGCAGGATCAAGTTCCACGATTTCCTGGGCAGCTCGTAAGTGCGCGAGCTCACCGGACAGGCATCACATTGCTGACTTAATGTGTTTTAATCGGAGTTGTGAATCATGTTGTAGCAGTGCAGCATTTGATGGAGCCACGGGGAGCTGGTGGTGCGCGCGCTTGTTGTCGCACTGAGAGGCTTGACGCTGATCTGAGTGCGGATTAATTCTCAAAAGCTCAAAAGCTCAGGCGCATGATTTCATAGAGATCTGACACACCAGTGTGTGATCCATCTGTGACTGTCATGCGACACCTGCTGGCTGACACAGATAGGGTTACACAAGCATGACTGTTCGATTAGAAACTGATCAGAAATACGATATATAACACACAATATGTCTGTGTTATGAAAGCTTATGAAGCTGAACATAGAGCTGACCTAGCTGCAGACTGAAAGGACATCAGTGGCAGCAGGGCTTCTTTATTTTCAGTTATCTGCTCTGGCACATTCATTAGTCAGGTGTGAGCACAGGCAGCACAAGGCCTGTATTGTGTTGGTGTGTGTGAACTTGGAGCCGTGCCTCAGGGCTTGCATCCCCTCTGGTATCTAACCCTGTTGGGCCCAGCTGGTTTTTATGCCAGCAGAGAGAAAGGAATAGTATGACATGCATTACAGCCAAACACACACATGCAGCCTGCGGTGGGACAGGGCAGACTTTACAATGCTCCAACTAAGTGCTATTTGAATCATTTTCACATGGATAGATTTACCTGTTCTGATCTAGCAACATATTCCAAAAACGTTTCTACAAATTAGATTCTGCTTTTTTGACAGTGCGTATTGTATCTCATGATTTGAATACAGTATTTCAGGATTTGTTTCCTTATCCTGACGGTTGAGCTCAGTGGTGCAGCAGGCCCTGATCTCCAAACTGGCATAACCTGCCATGATTATAAGGAGACTACCTACCAGTAGATGGGCGTTAACTTCTTTCCTAACTTAATGGGAGTAGATTTTGGACTGTGAAACGCTGTTATCTGTTGACAGTGTGCCCCAGTTTTAGGGCCTATTGTGTTTGTCAGCAGCGCTTGGTTGAGCTTGTTTTCTGCTGGCGCTGTCCAAGAGGAAGTTGCAACCTGCCAATCCCAGCAGGGCAAAAAACAACTTTTTACAGACACATTTGAAGCCTGTGAGTGGTGTTCATATCCAAAATACATTGTGATTTATCACTTGTCTGAGAGTAGCCCATATTTGGACTGTGTTGTTTAATGTGAATTTATAGGCTGAGTCTTTGCTGCAAAAAAGCTTTTTACTCCTTGTTAATGTTTAAATCAACATCAGCGTTTGCACACATCCCTCTTACAAACTGTGTCCAGGGTAGGGCTGCAACAATTAGTCGACTAATCGGTTTGAGTCATTTTTCATAGAAAAGTTCTATAAAAGTACCCAAAATACTCTTACTGCAGCTTCTTCTGTTCAAATATTGGCAGCTTTACACACTCTCCCATGACGGTGAATTAAAACCCTTTGGCGTGAGTATGAAACAAGACATTAGATGACATCATTTTGGGGTTTGGGGGAGACAGACTGACATTTTTCAACACAATAAGACTGTTCCATCTAATCAGGACTTCTGGTCACCCCACAATCAGGTGATCACAATGCCTGTGAGGAGCAACTCTTTTCTGTTGCGTCCACATCATGTGATAACACATCGAACACACTGAAGAGGAAATCCACATAAATCATGTGAGGCACAAAACTCATGTGATTCAAGGGTGAGTTATCCTTTAAAAGACCAAAGATTTCAAGAGTTTCGTGCTCGTCTAGTCCATCTCACTCTTCGACCTCCTCATCGTCGCAGCATTTTTAGTGCGCAGCTGGATCTGATGTTTCGAGCTGGAGTCTGCCAGATTCACAGACACCTGTTGCTGCAATCTGCGGCTGGAATTTCCTCCACTGAGACTAAATGTTCTCTACTTGTGCTCTTGAGCCTTAAATTGTAGATTGTGTGGGAAACATGGGTGGATCCAGACATAAATGTACAACCACAACAGACACAATACAGAAACTACATGATATGTAATGTGCATTAAATACTTAGACACATGGGAGCAGAACTTATTTCAACTACGTGCAGGTTTGATCTTTAGTTTACTGAATTGCTAACTGCTCCATAAACTCCAAACTTTTGCAAGGTCTTAGATATGAACACGTGAATGTTTGATGATTATGGCCTCATTTGCTTCTCCTAGTAATTTTTTGTTTGTGTTGTGCAACAGAGCAAAGACCTTATTGTGTTCTGCCTGTTTTCCTCTGTAGATGGGGTATCCTGTTCTCCCACCCAAAAGACTTCACCCCTGTCTGCACCACTGAGCTCGCCCGTGCCGCTAAGCTCAGCGAAGAGTTCAAGAAGCGAGATGTAAAGATGATTGCCTTGTCCATTGACGGTGTCGAGGATCACCGCAACTGGAGCAAGGTGGGGGATGCACATTCACTCACACATACTGTATTCCTCTACTGTGACCTGTGGTGTGTAGGAGGTGAAAGGATAAGTTTGTTAGCAGGCCAGATAACTGTGGGTGGAGTGGGTAAACTTTTATTGTGTAACAGCAGCATTTTAAAGCTTGCATGTGGCTTATGATTAAGAAACACTCCCAGTAGTGTCATAAGTCACTGCTTGTTGTCCAGTTTCCTGAATTCAAAGTCCTCCCAGTCTGACCAAAACCAAACTCATTCAGTGTCTTTTTTTGAAATCCCCAAGGACTGTATCCACTAAACATCCCAGGGCTGACAGTTTCTCCTAACTTGTTGAGTCAGGCGAAACTCCTACAAATAAAGGGTGTGTCAGCTCTTACTTTAGGACTCATACATTTTTGGTCTAAGAGTAATTCAAAGAGCATTTTAGAGCTAAAAGTAGGTCACAAGTCTGAGAGAAGTTAGAGGCAGTCTGAAGGCCATGTGCTGCAGATCATGAACTTTTAAATTAAAAGAATAAAATCAAAACTTCCCTGAAAGTCTGAATGTGAGCGATAAGAAAGACCTCTTACATATATTATGTACAGCAGCCTTAAAGTGTATAAGCATTAGATGGCTGAAAGCAGATGCTCCCACATACAATACATGGATCCAAAAAGTCTGGGACCTCTGTCAGATGGAGCCAATGACATACAAAAATCCATCTTTACATCAACGATGGCGTCCTGTCATGGCTGTATTAATACAGTGAGTAGGGCTCTGCCAAACTTGTACTTTTATATTCTGCCCAGGCACATATCACAAACATGTGATTATAATGTGGAGCCGACAGTTACTTCTAGTATGTTTCATTCCTTGTTTTTTATTTTTTTATTTATTTAAATGCAGCTTTTTCTGACCAATGGGTTAACACGCTGAAGTGTGTGTCCATGCTGTTTTCTATTTCTGTTTATGTTTAGATCATTTTCTGAATATAATGAGTACAAATGTTTTATACTGTTGGAAAAAAGGAAACGTATACATCGTAGTTCTAAAAAAATTATATCGAAACAATTCTCTACAGATCCATATTTGTTTAACAGTTAAATAATTATATTAATTACATTAAATAATTACCAAACTATCTGTCGGTTTCAATGTAATTAATTTTTTAATTTAATTTGTAAATTAAATTACTTTTAACATAACTAATTGTTTGATTTTTCTTTAACATTTTAAATATTTAAAAAAAATAGAATCACATTTTTATTTAATGTTTTTAAATTACATAAGATTTAATGTAATTAAAAAAATGCAATTTTTATTTTATTCTAATCTAATATTTGATCAGACTTTTAATTTCTATTTTTTATTTATTATTGAAGTTAATTTGTGTTTTAATTTGAATACTTATATTTATTTATTGATTTTATTATATTATGTATTTTAATCACATTTAAGACAGTGGTTCATTCAATCATTATCTGTAACAGCTTATCCTGGTACAAGGTCACCTGCGGGCTGGAGCCTATATAGCCGTCATTATGCAAGAGGCAGGATTCACTACATACCTAAAATAAAATAAATAAACAAATAAATTAGATCGAAATTTAAAAACTATCGTTAGTTCATTTCAATTTAAATACAAAACTAAATACATAATAATAATAATAATAATAAGAAGAAGAAGAAGAAGAAGAAGAAGAAGAGAAAAAGAAGAATTAAATTAAATTACATTTAAAATGATTTAGTTTAATTCTTCTTTTTCTGATTCTCTTATCCATCTCTTGGTATTATTATGTATTTAGCTCTGTATTTAAATTGAGCTGAATTATTTGCATTTTTTAAATTTCAGTCTAACTTATTTTTACGTAACTTCTTTAAATTAACTTGATTTCATTTGCACTTGCTTGCCTCTCACACAGCATTGTGATCATCTACAGTGTTAATCTTGGTTTAGTGAACTGTGACATCACAACGTCGCCTCCTCAGCAAGGCCACTGATTGGTCCAAGAGGGAATGTTCACTTGGCAAGTGTCAAGTTAGATCAACTGTGTGGTTTTGATTTCATCACCACCTGCTCCTCTGCTCCTCACAGGTTATATTAACACCTGTGAGACAGCAGTGTTGGTTGTACAATCATAGGGTTAAAGATTAAAGGCCTCTGGTCACTCATCACACCCTTGGGATGATGGAGATGGTCTGTCAGGATGGTGAGAACTACACAGTGATGACATGCACACATTATCAAAGGTGTAAAGGATACACGTGTCTCTTTCTCTGTATAGGATGTGATGGCAGTTAGCGGTGCAGCTGAAACTCCTCTGCCATACCCCATCATCGCTGATGACAAGAGAGAGCTGTCTGTAAAGCTGGGCATGCTGGACCCTGATGAGAGAGACCAGGCTGGGATGCCCCTCACTGCTCGCTGTGTAAGATACCTGCCGCCTGTTTTACACTCAATGCTGGACATATTTATTATAACATCAGTAGAAAGACAAAGACCGCATTGTGATCTAAAATTAACAGCTGGCAAACGAAGAAATAGCAAAGAAATATGGCAAGTGAAACCTTTGAGTTAATATTTTTATGGACGTATTTGTCACTGTATTAAAAAAGAGGCATATTCTGGGTGTTTTGGTGACCCTCTGATCTCTTATCCCACTTCAGGTCTTTGTGATTGGCCCAGACAAGAAGTTGAAGCTGTCCATCCTCTACCCCGCCACCACAGGGAGGAACTTCGATGAGCTGCTCAGAGTCATCGACTCTCTGCAGCTGACCGCGCAGAAGAAAGTTGCCACACCTGTTGACTGGAAGGTAAGGGGTTAAACTGTGTGTTTCTTGCCCTGGAGTGGTGAACGGTGCCCAGCTAACCTACAGTAACTGTAACTTATGTACAGATATGAGCCTGGTATCAACCCTCTCATCTTACACTTTGCAAGAATGCAAATAAGCACATTTCCCAAAGTGTGTTTTATTCCTTGTAAGTTTCTGCAGTTACTTCCTTTTCCTCTCCGTAACACTTGCCACCTCCAATGACACGGCTGTGTTCAGATACAGTACAGACCTCACAGTCAGTCCAAACTTTTAACGCAACTGTTTCAGCCTCCTGCTTCTCATTACATAACTGAGCAGCGCTCAGATAAACAGTTTCAAAACGGTGTTAAAGACACTAGAAGGGACAGTTCAGCCCAAATCAAAAATACATATGTGCTGTTTATTAACCTAGATTGTTTTGGTGTGAGTTGCCAAATGTTGGAGATATTGGAACTAGATGGTACTCAGCTTGTGGTGCTCCAAGTGCCAAAAAATACATTTCAAAAAACTCAGCAGCAATGTCTGTTTCCAGAAATCAAAACCTGGTTACTCAAGATAATCCACAGACTTTGTTGCGAGCAGTTTAATGTAGGAACTATTTTCTCTTTACTGAACAACACCCACCAACCGTATCACTGCACAGAAGTAAGCGTGCATCTACTACTAGCTCACCTAGCACCACTGAGCTAGCTAATGTTCCAACCCAGCGAAGGAGGACGCCATTAATGTTTACATCTTGTGCTGTCACGAGCCTCTTGTCCAAAAGTCACGCTTCCTTCTGCAGTGTTACACAGTGTGCCATCTAGTGCCTTTAATTGGACTGAAGGCAGACATCTCCACGGTCGATATCTCAAACACTCTGCAACTCACACTAAAACAATCTAGCTTGATAAATATGACAAATTCTATGTGCATTCCTTCCAACAAACAATTATGTGACCTCATTTTTAGCGGGACCCAAAGCCACATGCCACAGACGCACGATTATTATCACAGCGAAGGTTTCCTACAAGACTTTAAAACTAGACCCTGCTCCTAAAACACACTTCCTTGTTGTTGTGTCTCTTTCAGCCTGGTGACAAAGTCATGGTCATTCCCACGCTCTCCGAGGCTGAAGCTTCCGCTCTCTTCCCCAACGGTGTGACCACTAAAGAGGTGCCTTCTGGGAAATCGTACTTGCGTTACACCCAGCCCTGAAGATACGCTTAAAGTTACATCCTTCTCTAGTTTACTGCTCTTTGAGAAACTGAAATCCCTGGTTGGTAATTCACATATAGAACTGACCAAAACATAGATGCACTTGCCTGGTTTGATGACTAGTGTCATGCAATATGTCCAGCAATGAGCCGGGAGTATTTACAGTGTCAGTGTTCAGTGCCTTGCTTCCTTCAATAAACACTTTTCACAAGAGTCCTCTGAATATTTGAATCTTTTCATATTCTTTAACAGTTTCCTCTGCTATGTAGAGTGGTACTTACTGTACCACTAGATGTCCTCCTACAACCTCATGAAATGTCATCCTTGGTGTTTTGCTGCTGTACCACTCTTGATCAGTAGATGGCAGTATATGCACAGTGATTGGCCCACTGATGGTGTCCCCTGACAGCAATTAGGGTGAAAGCACCAATCTGCTCTGAACAGTTGCAGAGATAGGGAGTGGTACCACATGTACAGAAATGACAAGTCTATTTACATTTCCATTAATTAAAGAGAGGATTGGTCACATTAAGTTTATCTACTTTCGGCAGTGCTTCTCAAAGTACACAGTGAGATTTACAAAACGTTCTCCCCTTTTAATCTGCATTTTAAATCATTTTGCCAACTCAGCATTACAGGCTAATGTCCTGGCTGTCTGAATGTCTTAATGTACCATGGATTAGTCTTTTAAATTGATCGTTCTGTTTGTTTTGTGCTTCATGTCCAGGCTTTCAAATGCCATTCTCCAGATGGAAGTTACCGGCTGAGCAGCCAAAGGGGGGGTGGGGGGGTGGAATGCAGTGAGAGTAACTACATATGTACACTCACTCAAGTATAGACTCAAAGTGCAATTTCAGGGTATTTGTACCTAAGTATATCCATTTTATGATGCTTTATTTGACTCCACCAAATTTAGAAGAAATATTGTCATTTCTACTTCACCATAGAGAGTTGTAGTTATTGGTTACTTTAGTAAATCAAGATTAGGCCCGCCATCAGGGGGGTCAGAAGGTACAGATGACCCAGACTCATGCAAAAGTCTATGTTCCAGTTTGGAAAAATTTTGTCCATAATTCCTTATATATTTCATGAAAAGCACAGACTAGAGAAAAGTCTAAAATATGAACCCAAATTTGGGTTCTTCCTCATTTCTTCCCCAGTTAATCTCACGACCCTCCGATTCACTTGGGAGTCTGTGCCCCGACCCCAAGTTGAGAATCAGTGAACTGCACTATCTAACTGTACAGGGGTAAAACTAGCCCCAGTTCAACCTGATACAACAGTACAGTGATGAGGCACATTGATTGATAGTCTTATAATGTCAGTCATGGAGGATATATTTCTGCGTCCAAAGCAGAGAATGAAGTCATGTTCCCTCTGTGTGTGTTGGAAACTGAGTGGCTAGCTCATTGCTGCCACTCTGCGCTGTGCTAGTACAGCATTTACCGTTAATATCAGGAAGGTGTTGTGGCAGAAGCACAGTGCCCACCCTCTGGTTCCTCCCTGGCTGAAGGCCATGACACACCAAGCCGACGGTCTCCAGTAGGGCGCGATGGATATGGATTTTTTGGGGCCCATGCCGATTCCGATATTATGGAGTAAAAAAATCCAATAACCGATATATCGGCAGATTAAATTTTTACGTTTTTCAATTTAAAACTCCCCGAAATACCTGCTTTTGATGGCTTAAATATAGTTCAAACACTCGTTACAAAGATATAAATTGAAGGAAGAACATTTTACTATTTTCAAATACTTTTATTATCAGAAATTGTGTGGAGCAAGCAGCATAAGAACAATTTGAACACAAAATGAATCAAAAATATGATGTGCAAAAAGGCAGTAAACCTCTGGGAAATAAAATAATCATGCAGAGTCTATATGAATTAAGACATTCACATGTATGTTCACAGTACCAAAGTTGTTCTTATTATTGCCATTTAACAGAGACAGGTTATAGTGCAAAAAGTAACACAAGGACATCATTTCTAAGTAAAACACCATATTCCCTGCATTTTATTAGTGATGAAAATATGTGTTAACACAATAATAATTATTCTCTAATGGCTATAAATCGGTGATGAAGTGGTTAGAAGATGATTTGTAGCCACAAATCGGTCGGGCCCTAGTCTGCAGTCCATCACTGTTGGGCCGTCCGTGAGCCTCTGTGTCCCTTGTTGCTGTGGCGTGTCCTGTACCGTTGGCCTTTGTTGGTGCTAGTCCCTAGAATGACGATTACGGACAACGTCCATGTGCTGGTGAGGAGAGAGATATTTTCTCACGCAAGCGCAGAACATAAGTGCTGATTCACCGTTGGTTGTGTCTTTGCAACGTGCTCATGTGCAACTTTTTGGCCGAGACACAGGTGACGTATGGTGATGCAGCTCTCATTGTTGTTAGTTCTCTGAAGTTGGTTTAGTGTGTCTGGGCCTTAACCCTGTTAACTCTGTCAGCACTGCTGCCATTGTTAGCACCGTTAGCTGCTAGCTACCGGTTTAGCCACCTCCATGATGAGTACTGTGTGTAGACGACTCATATATTCTGAATGTCCCATAGAACCTGTTTAAATATAAATTTGAGTGCAGAACTTTCACTTGTAATTGAGTATTTTTATATAGTTGCATACTTGTTCCAACGCTGAAGATATATTAATTAATTAAGTACCATTATTAGCTTGCTTGAATAACACAGTAGGATTAATCACACAAAAAGCAGGCTACAAAAGATTTTTTTTATTGATGCATTTTTAAGAACAATAAATATGTTTTTACTTCATTTAATTCTGCAGCATCGTGTAAATAAAATGTCCATGTGCTGGTGTTGTATCCATCACATCTCTGTATTGCAAACACAGATGAAGGGCTGAAGCAACGCTCATTTCTCAGCCACAGTAAACACATCTGAGCTGGTCGGCCTCAACTGTAGATGAGACACTGAAACCAGGACTGAAGTGTTGGTTTCCTCTGTGAGTTATTCAACCCTCAAAACTGCATGGCTGAGGATCATATTAATTACTTGAAGTAGTTTGAAGGTGAGCACTGATCTCTCACACACACATGCACACACACACCCTGGCCTTGCATTCACTCTGAGGAGTCTGAGGAATGCTGAGGTCAAAGAGAAAAGATGGGATTCCCTTTGAGTGAGGAGGGAGGCAGAGGGTGTGCAGAGCCAGATAAAATATCTCCTCCTTTTTCACTCCTGTCATCCACACAATGTGAACTGGAATGTTATTCTTCTTTTTTCTTTTTAATCAGTTGCTCAATTAACAGAATCACCCCTCAGAGGTTAAAGAAACAGTGCCATGTTGTGTTTTCATTTACAGTTTCTTTTATTCTCTTCCTCTTCTTCAGATAGCAGACCTTCTGTGTAGAAACAGAAAGGGCCCACATTCTTCTTCACAAAAACGCTGGATGCTGGCTTCTCAAATGTGCGATGAAAGTACAAGTATTCATCAGGTAACCCTTGCCCTCCACCTCCTCTCCTCCTCCTCTCGTTCCCTTCTCTGGTGGCTGTTTTGTCCCCAGGAGTCGTCCAAAATAACACCCACACAGACACACCGTACTGATCAAATGCATTTCTCAAATTCCAGACTACAATAGCTTGTGCCAGAGCATGAGAAGCGCTTTGGGTGTCAGACGCTGGCTTTATTGCCCAGTACCAAACCCTCCTCCCCTCCCCCTCCTGTTCATCTGCCACTCCTCACTTCTTGGCTATCGAGCCAACTCACCCCACCTCGCCTTGGCAACACTAGTACATGTAATACAACACCAGCCCAGGCCAGGTCTCACAGGGCAAAACACAACACACCAGCTGCTGCGCTCTCTCTCGCTCTTTTTCTCTTTCTGCCCTTCTCCATAACATTAACACACACACACACACACACGCAATCATACTGCTGATCAAAGACATAAACAGCACTCTGAAAGGAGTGGCCTCCCACCAAACTTGGCTTATCTCAGAGAAGAAGATGTTTTCCTCTCAGACTCACCAGGCTCCAGTTTTCCTGAGAGGTGATGACCAGGAGAGGATCCGTATCAGCAAAATGAGCTTGATACTTGTAGTTTCTACAGTAATATTAATTGGCTTTCTTGCCGAGAGTTAAAGAAGAAGATCGACACGTCTGTACGCTAACTATGACTATGCTACAGCCAGGTAGCTTAGCTTAATATAAATACTGGAAACTAGCGGAAACAACTGGCCTGACTGTCCAAAGATAACATAAAGCCAATAAGCATGTTTCCCCAAAATGTCAAAGTATTTCTTTAAAGGTGTTGCAGACCTTTGACGTAAAGATGCATAAAAAATATGGCATGAACACACTCTCAGGGTGTATGTTTCTGTGTATGCGTGTTAATTCATGAGCATGTGCTTGCTATGGAAGAGGTCATTATTCCTATGCTGTGTGCCAGGCATTGAAGCTGCCCGTGACCTGTGGGTTAACAAGCCAGAGACCAGAGGAGCTACGAAACACATGCATCCACATGTACACTCGCACATATGCCGAGCTATGGCTTGATGCTTTCCAGACGTGCCCTCTCTTTCTCTCCCTCCTACATTGCCTGGCACTCTCTCGCCCTCCCCACTCTCCACATCACACACACACACACACACACACACACACACACACACACTTGCACCTCCCCCGTCTCACTCAACCCCGCTTATCAAAGTTTTTGCTTCTTCAGCTTCCCTTTCCCATGCACAGACAAAACACTGCACAGCTCTTCTCTTTGTTTCTTCCTCCCTCATGGTGCTGTTTAATCTTCCGTATGGTTTACAGTGGTTATAATCTGAATCTCCTGCAAAATGTGTGGGTATTTCAACCAAATCTCCAGAACAAATATTGGCATTGTACGTTTCTGCAAACCATGTAACATTTGTACATTTCATCTGTAGCGGACATGTTTTTCTTTACATTTCTTTACATTTCACACCTCAGTTTTGTGATTTGACAACACTGTGGTTAAAATGTGGGTGTGTTTAGGTGCAAAACCCACCATGTTTCTGCATAAAATACACTGGTCACTTCAAAAAGGTCTGGGACTGTCCTGAACTCTGGTTAAAAAATCCCCACCTTTGTCACTACAAACACAGCTGGACATGTCCCAAGTTCTTGTGAATAAATATCTGCTTTTGTCCCTACAGTAAAATACCTGCTTTTGTTGCTCCAACACCGCAAGAAATGTCCCAAACTCTTGCTAAAAATACTCACTTTCGTCACTAAAAATAGGGCTCTGAATGTCCTAAACTCTTGTTAAAAAATACCTCCTTTTGGAACTACAAACATGGCTAGAAATGTCCTCAACTCTTGTAGAAAATACCTGCTTTTGATACAACAAACACTGCCAGAAATGTCCTAAACTCTTGTAAAAAAAAAATTCTTCCTGTTGTTGCTTCTAACACGACTGAATCTTCCCAAACTCTTGCTAAAAATACCCACTTTTGTCACTAAAAACAGGGCTCTGAATGTCCCAAACTCTTGTTAAAAATACCTCCTTTTGTAACTACAAACATGGCTAGAAATGTCCTGAAATCTTGTTAAACAAATGCCTGCTTTTGACACAACAAACACCACCAGAAATGTCCTGAAATCTTGTTAAACAAATGCCTGCTTTTGACACAACAAACACCACCAGAAATGTCCTGAACTGAAAAATACCTCCTGTTGTTGCCACTAACACTGCTGAAAAAGTACCCACTTTTGTCAGTACAAATACGGCTTGGAATGTCCCAAACATGTTAAAAAAGACCCGCTTTTGTTGGTCTTGAACAGTAGTTTGTTGCTGTCTGCTGCTTGACAGCCAGCTTGCCTAGGTGTCACAACATCCACTGTCCCCTCCTCTTCCTGATGAGAAGCTCAGCTCATATCTGAACCACGTCATACTTTTGAAACCTACAATTGTAACATATCCGTGGCTTTGCAGAAATGTACAATGCCAACACTGTATTCTGGCAACTGGGCAGGGCATTTCTCTGTACCAACTTACCAACAGACTGAAGGTCAGACAGACAAACAGAAACATGCGTGTTGACCTCAGGATTTGGCTGAACTTTAAGGAGCATTAACCGCCTCGCATTCGACACTCACCCTTGAGCTTTCCTCACTCTCACTATAGCACGGGTCAACGAGCCTTTCAGCAGACTCACACACACACACACACACACACACACCTGCACGCAGAGGCGAAGACATAATGATAAAAGTGATGAAAGTGTATGATCTGAGTGCCTAGATAAATGCCATTGTTTTGATGGCACCTCGTAAATACAACATCCAGACAGGCTATTACTACAGAGCAGGTTAGGGCCAGTTAGTGCTCTACCAACAGGGTGATGGATGAGAAGGTAAAAGTGCAATCACTCTCTGTGCTTATCTTTATCTCTCTCTATCAATATCGCTGTCTTTCTCTTGCTTTTTGCTCCCCCCGTTCTCTCTATTAGAGACACATTGATCACCAGCCGCTGGCATATCACCTGAGTAATGGCTAAGGGTGTCTGGGCTTTAAAACCACCCCAGTAGAGCGCCAAGAGCTTTATCATGGCGACAAGGCAAATGGCTGTTCACATAATAAAGTGTGCCTGTGTGTGTGTGTGTGTGTGAGAGAGATCATACTGCACGGATTTTGCCATTAAGAGGAGACATCAAACACAACCCAATAAGGATCCCAGACCACCAGACCTGCCACAAAGCGCAGCACTACTAGACCACTTTAAGTCATTAATAATCTTTTCAGCATGTGCGTGTGTGTTTCAGGTTCCTCAAACCACACTCTCAGTATTCTCAGGGGATATTTGCACTTTAACCCTTTAACTTACTTACTTTCTTGCTATGAGTTAGAAAAGAAGATCGATACCACTCTTGTGACTGTGTGTCACATATACACATAACAGACATTAGCTTAGCTTGGCATGAAGACTGGATGAGGAGAAACCTAACCTGGCTCCGTCCAAAGCTAATAAAATCCACCTACTAGCGCTGCTAAAGCTCACTGATTGATTGATATATCTTGTTTGTTTGTGACTCCAGGAGGTCAGTGCAGCCGGCCTAGAAATTGTTCAGCGTGTGAAACCAAAAGTTGATGTTTTCACACTTCTTGTACATATTAAACAAATGCAATGCAATGTGCTAATTAGTGAGCTTAAGAGGTGTTGGTAGGTGCTCGACAGGCCAGCTGTGTCCCCCAGGCCGCTAGAAAATGCACCAGGCTTTGAAGCCAATTTTCATAGTGGCCAAACAGGGCTGCTGCAGTTTCCAGGGTCCATCACATGATGCCCTGCAGCCCAAAAATACTTGTTCCTATTGACTTACATTGGGAAAAAGATCAGTGGAAAACCTTTTTTAAGAGCACCACAATCCCAGCTAAATGATTCGTTTCACCATGAGGAGTTGATCCATTTGATCAGATAACATTTGGAAAGTCTACAAGAGCTGCAAGATTAAATCATATTATCCCCAGTTAATTTAGTGGAGCGTTAAACCTGAAGTAAACTGTTCAGCCAGCGGCAGTTAGACGTTCAGTCGCACTTGGCCAACCACCGCTGCTTTAAGTCTCTGGTGCACATGCTCTATAGCCTGCACAGTGCAGAAGTAGTGCCGACAATCCCTTGATAATTTGGGTAAGGTTTACAGGTTTCCCCTGTAGACTGTACAGTAAAGATGGCAACATGACAGCACCCTAAAAGTGAAGCCAGAACATCTCGATCGCCCCCTGGTGGCTGGCTGCACATAGGTCATAAACTGGGTCTCTTCCATATTAGTGGATGAGAAATGCACTAAAAATCAAAAGCGTATATCAAAAGAGATGGTTTCTGTCATTTTAGGTAGTTTGTTATCACGCTGATAACTTGCTTAAGTGTTTATTTTTCCAAAAAGTTTGATTTTAATTAGTTATTTGATGCTATCCGGGATATTTTGGCTTAATTTTTGTACAGTGGGAGGAAAGGAGGATGCCTTGTCCATCTTTATTTACAGTCTATGGTTCCCCTCTGTTTTCAGTCTTTATGCTAAGCTAAGCTAACCAGCTGCTGGCTGTGGCCTTACTGTATATTTATCATTTAAACATGAGAGGGGTATCGATTTAGGGTGACCATATTTTCATACTCCCAAACCCCTGACCCTTAAATATACTGCAAATTCATGCACGCACAGGTGTATGTGCTTATGCATGTGCCCTAGCCAGCACTGCTGCTATGGGCATGTGCATTACGTGCTGTGGGTTGGACACCAGTGCCGGAGGGGGCACAAAAACAGTCCAGTATGATCGGCATCAATCATAATCTTGTCATTAAGAGTTTCTTTGGGGTGGGGTGTTAACAAATCAATATCCTTAGGGCACTCAAATGGCTAGCAGCGGCCCTGACCGTGGGCATTTTCCTCAGCACTGGGTACATTTTTTTAACACTTAATATACCTACCTAGTGCACCTTTCAACACCATGGACACTGTGAACGCAGCATTTTCGTTGGCAGGTAGACTTCTTTACGACTGAAGGAGTAAGTCTCCTGGAGCACTGAAAACAGACCATCAAAAGAATCTTACTCAGACACTCCTCATGCGTTTATCCCCCACACTGAAACCTGACTTGGACTTAAGAGGAAAGGAAGTGGACAGGCCAAAACCTTGTGTGGAACACAAACCTTTGAACAAAATAAAACAGAGAGGAAAAAAGATAGAGATCCTACAATTCCAAACCCCTGTTGCTGTTTCTTTCCCCTCTGTGTTCTTTTCCACTGGTTTATTTTTCTTAAAGCGAAGGGCAGTCGGTGTGAGAAGGGCAGAGGCTGGGGGAAGAGAGAGCGAGTGCCACGTTCATGTGTGTGCGTGCGTGGCAGTTTGCGCTTGTGTGCGTGTTGAGTGTGATGTGGTGGGGAGAGCAGAGGAGGAGGAGGAGGGGGCAAAGAAGGGGTGGAGGCCGCGGAGGTGAGGAACGAAAAGAAATTGGAAGAGAGAACGGGAGGGAGGGAGGCTGAAAAAAAAAGAGAGGTGACATGCCGTTGCCATAGCAACTGTTTAGGGTTTGGATGATTTTCCCTAACCATAATGGGGCTAGTTTGGAGCATAATGAAACCAGTCTGGCTTTCCTGGCTCTCACACCCCGGGTCATGTGAGCACACACACACACACACACACACACACACACACACACACACACACAGAGCTGAGAGAGTGACACATGTTTTGCTTTAGTACTTGTTTATGTTCATCCAACAGTGGGAGAGCAGAGCCATGGTTAACTATCAATTAAAGCGATGATCATAAAACAAGCACTTGTAAATAAACACTGCCAAGCTAACGTACAGAGAGGCAGGGAAAGAGAAAAAGAACAATGGAATGTTATTATAATATCACATATATACCTGTTCTGATTTAGTGGCATCTAGCAGTGAGGATTGCAGATTGCAACCAGCTGAAACTTCTCCTGGTTAGAATTCCTTCAGCGTGAGGTTTTTAGCAAGAGCTGGATTATCTGCAGAGGTCTCGTCCTCTTTAAAATAAACAGACCAGGTGATTAAATCCAGTACACTGAAAAAAGCAGTTTCACGTTACAAATCTCTCTTAAGCCTAGTTCACATCACACAATTTTCACCGCCATTTTGACGTCGCAGAAGATCTTGAGAGCCACCTTGGGTCAGAGGTGAGTTGGCAGATAGTCTGCCACGACGAGTCCTCATGTGTGAACAAGCCTACGAGCAAGTGGCCCCCTCGTCTGATGTGTCGTCTCCAAGTTTGGTGACGTCACCACATTATCTGGGGCTCTGTCGGCGAGGGCTCGGTGGAGAAGTCTTGTGGTGTGCGCACACAGGTCGTAACGCAGTTGGCGAGACTTCCGAAGACAGAAACACGTCGGTGTACGTTATGAACACTCAAAAGATTACGATAGTCTCTGTGACGCAAAATCAGGGTGAAAATCGTGTAATGTGAACTAGGCTTTACGCTGTTTCGCTCATCAGAGACAGGCTGCTAGCTCAGTACCTGCTAACGTGTGCTCACTTTTTGTCTGATCCAGGCATTTTGGAAGTTTTTAGCAGGAGCAGAATCCGCAGAGGCCTCTTCCTCTTCCTCTCCAAAACAAACAGAGACGGTGATTCAAACTGGTATAAACATAGAGAAAGGCAGTTTCGTGTTACAAATCCGTGCTTCTTAGACACTGTTCGGCATGTTGTAGATAGGCTGCTCGCCCAGCTGCTAACCTGCTAATGTGTGCTCCCATTTTTCTCTGATAATTTAAGATCCAGAACTTCAGGTGGTTTTAACCAGGAGCCAAATTATCTGCAGAGGTCTCTTCCTCTCCAAAAAGAATGGACCGGGTGATTTCAACCAGTCAAAACAAGGAATAAAGCAGTTTCAAGTTAGAATACCAGTGTTCCCAGTAATGCTGCTCATTACAGCAGGGCTTCTAACTACAATGCAAATGTCTCTTTCTAGAGCCAGTGTGTGGTTTGTCCGTTCTGGGCATTAGAAACATGGAGACACAACATGGTGATCTCCATAGATGGGAGCCTGCTACATATAAACGGCTCATTCTAAGGTACCAAAAACACAACCATTCTTATTTTCAGGTGATTATCCACTAAAGAAAACACACTTAATATATTATTTTCAGTTTCAGCCAATATATCCCCCTAAAGATATTAAAGTTCTCTTTAACTCGAGACAAAATCCCCACTTAACACCACAGATATAAGACCCCAATTCTTTGCTACACATGGTTTAATATCCTGGAAAGCATATTCCGCTCTCATGTTATAATGTAGCTTGCAGGCTTCACCCCACCAGGAACTAGTGAGTTTTCTGGGTTACTGCTTTCAATAAGTACGCTTATAAAACTTTCTGTGTTAATGGGGCTTTAAGCCAGCATATGCTACACATGGGGAGTAATAAGTCTCTATGTGTGCGTTAAAGAAGTTTGGAGGTTTGTGTCAAAGTGTGTGTGTGTGTGTGAGTTAATGTCTCCTCTGTCTCAGTATAATGAGCTCCCCTGGGCCTCCCTCACCTTCCACCCCTCCCTCCCTTCGCCTGCTTTTCCCTAAACTTGGCCCTATTAACCCCTCGCTTCCCCCTGTATGTTTATTTAAGTAGGGGATGGTGGAGAGGAAAGGTGAGTCGACCGCCTGTACACATGTTTATTTATACATAGGTAGGGCAAAGGAATTGAGGAGGAGGACATGGGGGGTGAGAACGGGTTGGTGTGACTATGTTTTTCATGTTTGGGATCCGACATACGGCCACATTTGTCTGCTGGGAATGAAGAGAGAAAGAGACAACAGCTTAGATGTCGGGTCAGTGGCTTCACACCTTGGACTGACCCAGTGGCCATGATGCAGAGGTCAACTCTATCGCTAACATGCTGAACATGAAGCCACTGAGTGTGGCGGCTCATCACCTCCAGTCTGACCTGAAACCTTAGAGGATCAAGGGTCAGGAGCTGCCCTTTACCAGAGTCTGTGTGGGTGTGGGTGTATCCCACCTGAGGGTGCAGCTGAAAACAAACTTTGTCACGTGACCAAACTTTTGTCAGCATACACACTTTGCAAACTAACCTATACATGTGTATGCTCAGAGGAAGTTCATCATTCTCACTGCGACTCAATGACCATTTACACGCACTCATGCACCAGTGAACCATCAGGAGCAATTTGGGGTTCATGCCTTGACATGCGGACTGGAGGAGCCAAGGATTGAGCCAACGATCTTCAGACTAGTGGATGACCCACTCTACCTCCTGAGCCACAACCGCCCAAGCAAAACTACCGCCACTGATTTTACTGATTAGATCTGAGAAAGTTTTTAAACCACTAATCACATTTCATGTTTTAAAGGAATAGGAAGGAATCATTTTGGGAAATAAACACTTTCTTTCTCGCTCCGCAACAGCTGCTGGCTATAGTTACATATTTTTAAATACAGTCTAGGCTTTGTGCGATATGATGGGATTACTGTTTATGGCCACAATAACAGAATGATATTCAATACTATAACACCTGTTTTAAATTTTGCACCATACAAATTCTGTACATTCAATCTCCTTCTCTTTTTTCTTGCTTTATTTATGTGTCACCACATTATTGTAGCACATCAAAAATGTTGCACAACGCAAACATATGTCTTACTCTGTTTATAATTACCCAAGCAATCCTAACTCCAGCAGGAAGGAAAAATTAAACAACAAACATTGGTCCACAGGGGGTGCCACAGCGATCGGTCGCATTTTAGCCATTTTGAAGTATTTTTCTGTTGTTATAGCGCCACCCAGTTGCCAATTAGAGTTAAATTTCTCCAGTCACCTTGAGGCGTCCTGTTCTACATATCTACCAAGTTTAGTAAAAATCCATATGGCGGTTAGGCCTAGACAAGAAATGAGCTCTCTAGCGCCCCCCTTTTGTTTGATGGGGTCAATAATGGAGGGGTCCCCTCAGATTATGTGTGGTCATATGCCTACAAAGTTGCGTGGTGATGGGTGAAACCCTTGAGATGTTCTACACCTTTATGTGATGAGCCACGCCCTCCGCAATATTCATTGCCTTATAGAAGCTCAGTTTTAGGAAGTTTTCCAACTTTTGCCAAGAGGGAACTTTAGATATTGCTCCCTAGATTATGTTCACCCAGTTTCATGCAGATCGCTCAAACTTCCTAGGAAGAGATCCATTTGAAGTGTTTTTCAAAAAATTCAAAATGGCGGAAAATCCATATAAGCAGAAGTTATGGGTTCTTGAGGCAAATGTGTTCCTCATGAGGAGAGGCATCTCTGTGCAAAGTTTCATGTCTCTACCACATACGGGGCATGAGATATGCCCATTCAAAGTTTGACATTTCAATGGGTTGCTATAGCGCCCCCCTTTGGCCAATTGATGTAATATTGCTTCATTGGCATCCTCCCATGACCCTCTACCACTGTGCCAAATTTCACATGGATTGACCAAGTCAGTGAGGAGAAAAACGTGGAACAGACACACACACACACAGAGTTTTCGTCACTAAAGATGGAAAAACCACAAATCTCCACTCCCATCTTCAAACTCAGCATCCAACAGACGACACAAGTCTGTCACTGACTCCATTCGCAGAGAGCAGCCAGACCAAAACTCCACCAACCCTCAATCACTGGGGCTGTTGAAAGGCTACAAAATATAGATGTGATCTGTACAAGAGCAGTTAAATCTGTTTATAATTAAAAATAATCTCACCATCTGATTGATCTGATTTATTGATCTCAGCATGCCGTTGTGTGAAACAGCTCTCACTGCCTTTAAATTGTTGTCACTTTATGGCCACTTATGGTTATTGCAACATATGCATCCCCAGTACATAGATATTTATACTTATGTGTCCCTCAGTCCGGCTTGTTTTTGGACAATAATTTCATATATCCTTATACTGCAGTCAGGAGAGTGGTGTCAATCTTCTCATCTAACTCTTGGCAAGGAAACAGATTATTTCCAAAAACACTGAAATATTGCTTTAATTTATAATCTCACAAAAGAAAAGCTTATAAACAACACTTTCTCTCCAAAGAGGTGGCACAGGGAGAGAAACATTTTTAACACCATTGCTCCAGGGTTGCAACTGGGTGAGAGTCGCCTCGCATATCAGCTTATCTGTAGCACGGAATAACAAACTGAAAGTCAAACATTTGCTGTTTGATCTCAGATTATGGACAAACTAACCTGATCCAAGCACAGCGAGCGCAAGAATGGTGCAAAAATGTGACTTGTTTGAGTAACCCTGGATATTTATGTCTCTCTCAAAGGCCTCGGTCGTATTAACTCTTGTAGCAGTACAGTATTTGTGTAAGGGTGTTTGGGACAGTAGTGATGCGGTCACAAGAAGGGATAAAGTGATTAGGCCCGAAGCTCAGTCCAGGACATTCTTTGGCTGTCTGTGTTACTACTGGTTTAAAAAGAGTATCACAAATCTAAATGTCGCAGATATCCCACAGGGTTTCACATGTTTTCTTAAAACTGATAAAAAATAATTGCAGCTATAATTCCTGTGTTTCCTGTTTCTGTGCTGGAATTTAGCCACTGAAGAGACAGAGACTGTAGCTGTACGTGTGAAGTGGGTTGCATCAGGTAGGTTACTGGCTGTCTGACAGCTTTTTTGGTGGGAAATTTTTTTTAGCAGCCTAATTTAGGCCCAGTTTGAGGTAGAGCAGGGGAGGGCTCAGGCCTCGGAATAGGAGCGTGGTCTCGACAGGGATTTCCCCGACTCTCTCTGTCTGTCCTGTTATCACTTGACTTTATCCCTACCTCCCTGCTGCGAGATAGTGGGTGCCATTTAGGCCTCTTAAAGCAGGATTAGTGCCATGCTTCCAACTCAAGGCACCTGATCTCAGCCCAGCCGTCTCGCGATGATGACGTCGCAGACATGCTGTCAAGGGATTTGACGCAAAAACATGTGCAAACAGGGCAGAAGAGTCTCTTCCCTTCACTCTGTATTTTGAAAAACAATGCTGCCAGTGGATTACCGTGCGAAAGGGCAAGCTATTTTGGAAGCGACAATCTGATCTCAGTGATACTGGGAGAGGGAGCGGGAAAAGAGAAGAGAAATAAACAGAAGTAGAAAGAGAAACAGAAAGAGAAAGACAGGTTGACATCCACCTATGAAAATGTAGGCAGAGACAGACGGCAAAGGTGAGACAGGGCGACGCCAGTAGGAAATAGAACGAGGTGGATGGAGGTGAAAGGCAGACAGAAAAATCCCACGTCTTTTCAAGTGTTGCCCAGCGTTGGTTAAGTCTCAGAGCTGCTGCCAGGGCACAGCTCTCAGTGCCACTCCAGCACAGTGAGCCTTTGTAACTCTGGTTCTCAGAGGAGCTCAGGGCCGCTCCAGCTGGCCTGTACCCAGCCAGGTTTTCTCATGTCAGGGCACTGACAATCAGGCACGGTGGGGTATAGTGGATATGGGGAATTTTTTTTTTTTACTTTCCAAAATAGCAACTAAAATCTACTTGATACCACTCACAGAACACACTGGGCAAAAGCTGCACATCACAGATCCAACATTTTAACAGCAAACAGAGCCCTTTTTAAATAGAGGTCTTTGTTTTATTGCATTCACTGCGGTTACTACTCTGCTGGGAACTCTAAATACAGCAGAAACAATACCTATACTGTACCACATTGAATAGTGTTATATACCAATACTACCAAAGGCTTATGTTTGGCAGCTCAAAGTGCTTCACATTATAACATAGAAAGTAACAAGCTAATCACAAGTCCACTCATTACTGTGATTGAAATACTTGCAATTCATTTTCTGAAAACTATTATTCTGCCTCCACTTAAAGGGTAACTTCAGTATTTTTAAACCTGGAGCCTATTTTCCCATGTTTTTGTGTCTAAGTGACTGATGGGAGCAACAGCTTTTGAAGCTGGTCCAGTATTGAGCGTGCCTGCACTAGTAAAACAGGCTGTAATGTAACCACAGGTTTCCACCGTTAGTGTCGTCCAAAAAAAGTGCTTGTTTTTGCCACTGAGAGGTTCAGATTATTATTAAGTATCTGACAGCCTTTTGGAAAGGATCCCTACAGAGATAACCTTTCTGTCAAAGTGTAAGATTCTTTTTAACCAGAAACAGTCCTGAAATCGTTACTGCTAAACCAACCAGACGCCGTTTAAATAAGCAATTATTTAAATGGTGTGTATAGAGGCAGCATATCTTCACATCTAACTGGGTGAACTAAGGGTTTATTTCAACCAAACCAGAGTTGGTGATTGTTGGAACAGTGGACGGACAAAGCAAGAAGGGTTTTGTGAGTTTTATTTTGTTTCTGTTGAATCTGAATAAAGTGTGTTTTGTGATGATAAAATTACTGTTTATTCATATGTGAAGAAATGGGCATAGATATAAAAAAGGCCCCACCACCTCTCCTACATAGGTGCAAAACATGCAGACTTTGTGGTGTTTCTTTTTTTTTTTTATCATTTTGCATGTCTTTGTAGTCTTTATGCATTGTTTTGTGGTTTTGTGTTTCTTTTTCTGTGTCTCTTTGCAGTTCCTCTGCAGTCATTGTGAGTCTCTTCCTGGTTGATATGTGTTAATTTCTCAACTCGGGACTCTCTGAACAAGCAATTGCTAGGTTCTCCAATTATCTTAGTGACAGATCCCAGTGCATTAAGAGTGAAGATCTATGCTTAGATACTGTAACTGTTTCCAAGGGTGTACCACAGGGCTCTGTATTAGGTCCACTTTTATTTACTATTTATATAAATAATCTGGGTCAAAGTGTGTCAGAACCAGGCGCAAATTTTCATTTTTATGCTGATGACACAGTGATTTGTTGTGCGTCAACTCTTGTACAGGCCATTGAATCTTTGCAAAATGTATTTAATGTGGTTCACCATACCTTACTTGAGTTGAAAGTTGTTCTCAACGCAGACAACTCATGCTGTTCACCAATGCCAGAAATGGGCCACTAAATGTTCCCATTCAGTAATCCATCCATGGGTTTGGCGATAGTGATTTTGGGGCTGTTTCTGGTCAAACACAAATGATCTTACTCTTTAATGAAAGGTCTATGCTATGTCTGTAGTGATCCTTTCCAACTTGAGCCTGTCAGTGGCAAAAACAAGCACTTTTAGCAGCGGTAAATTGATGGTGTCAAATGCCCCAAGTGGTTACATTGCAGCCTGTTTTGCTTTACTTTACTGTTTTGGTTCATGCAGATTGAAATGATGATGAGCCAAACTGTAACCGCCTGGTGAAAGCTTTGGAGAACATCCCTGACCTAAGGAAGAATTACTTGTTAGGTGCTGGCTCTGAAAGATCTGGTGACTGTGAAGGCTGAAGCAAATGATTCCCATCATTTTCACACTCATCAAACCAGTCAGAGACGACTCGAGACCTGTATGGAAGCATCTGCTCTCGTTTTTCTTGCTCAGTCATTCAGGTTTTCCTTCCATTTGTCACCTCTTTGCAGCTCATGGCCGACTGGAGAAAGCAGAGCTGTCCTAAAGTCTGAGATGACCCCGTCAAAAGCATCATTCATCACTCAGTAATAGGCAGTCTGTCTGTTTTGTCAGAGTTAAGAGGTGAAAATAAATCACAGCTTAAAAACAGGGAGGCAACAGGAGGTTTAGCAACAACCTTCAGCTCCTCCTCCTGTCCTTCCACTCTTTCTGCACAGATGAACAGATAAGAGCAGACAATACACTTCTTTGAATGCAGACGAGGAGGAGAGGAGCTTGACTGATGAGCACGCTGCTCACACGCACACACACGCACACACACATACACACACTATCAGGCACTTCGAGAGGCTTGTGACAGGCACATCTCCATGAGTGTGTTATCATCTCTCTTTATGAGTCTCTGACAGGAAGCAGGGCTGCACTCTAAAATTACATGTCTCTGTGTCCGCAACCCCGTCTGCTAAACAGCACAGTCTTAAGCGTCCTCCTGCAAAACAAAGCCTTTTACATTTTATGGTCAAAGGAACAAGTTATTGCAGGTACACGAACGCAGGGGCTTGTCCTCGGCGATGAAATGTTTGTGATGGAGGAGTGTGTATAAAACAAGCAGGCAGCTGAAAGGGCACTTTGCCACTTGGCACACGGCCATTTTCCATTTAACATCCCCTCCTTTCTCCTCCATTTCACCCTGCGTGCATCAACCTGGAGTTATTTCCACCTTGCTCCTCTCTTTCTTTGGAATGCACACTTTAAGATTTTACGACACACCAATCCATCATACAGGAGTGTGTTTGGGCATGGAGGTACCCTCATGTTAGTGTGTGGCCAGATTTTTTAGGATCAAGAGAGCTTCTTTGTTTTGGTGATCAGATTGTCATCAGAAGGGGAATGAGGACAGATGTGAAGGAGGAACGAGCAGTGGGAAAGATTACCGGGGCAGCTGCAGGCGGAGCAGCTACTCTTACAATAGTTCGGCAGGAGTTCACATTTCAGCTTTGTACCACCCTTCTTTTCAGCTCCTCTCGGTTGTGCTTTTCTCTGCCTGCCTTTATCTGCATGAACGCTGTCGAATCAAGTATTTTTAACCATCTTTTCTCCTCCACTTGAATTCGTGCCTGTCTCCCTCCATCTCCCTCCTACATATCCCCGTTTTGCCATTTGCCAAAACCACAACACACACTTGAAGCGGGCCTGCAGTCAGTTTCTGAAGGTCAGGTTTGATGTGACAGCACGTGGGAGGGGGGAGAGTGGGAAGAGAGGGGGAACTGTTTAAGCTGCCCACGATCCACGGGTCCTCCACAGCGTCATGATAAAAGAGAGACAGAGAGAGTTGGAGCGAGGCCATGTGGTGAGTTGAGACACTATTATCATGATGTAAACATGAGCACAGGCCCCACAGATGTGGTTACCTGACGCAGAGATAAACGATCACTTTTCTCAATCTCGCAGCCAACATTTGCGTCAGTGTGTGTTTCACTTTGCACTCACGCACGTGTGTCAAGCCTGCCGATAGATGGATGTAACTTTGATGCTCATCTATGACACAGACTCTGACAACAGATCAAAGACTCAAGAGTTTATCTAAGATTGTACTCACTCTGACGCATCAGCAGAGTTTCAGTACTTGTAGAGTTGCATTTGATTAAGGAGGGGCTAATCTTCCAGTTGGGTGCCACAGCAGATGAGATGACATAAGTAAGAGAATGCCAGTCAAACCTCAAACAAAGGAAAACAATAAATGTTTAATAACAGAGAGCACACTCGACAACTGAAATACAGAGGTTTGAACAAATAATACTATGTGCTGTTGGAAGAGTTCTGGTCACGGCCCTGTGTGCATCCAGAAGCTGTTTAAAGCTTTCAGAGACAACAAAGCGAACTTGCAGTGGTCTATGCAATGACAGCGCGTCATGACTGTACGACATCATTTGTCCACTGAATCCACTGCACTTGGTCACATTTACCTTTGATGGATACATCAACTTTTCCACTGCAGCCAAACATAAAAACCCTTTTGCGATATTTCCAGAGTTTTAAAAAACTTTTGGCGTTTACACGCAGGTATTTTCATGCCTTCACACATGGAGGAACTATGTTTTCAGGTTGTCCTGTTGTTTTTTGTAAAGGCCTGTTCATTTGGGAAAAGTTTGTTTGGGGATTTTTGTTTTCATTTTAACGCGACAGTTAAGACCATCAGTTTATAGCGTCATCCTGCAAGTCAATCAAGTCTTAAACCTGAAGCACCTGGATCATCAAACAGTGAGAACAATTAAACCAAAGACAGTGACTTGATCATATCTCCTGTTATGGTGTCTGTTGGCGGCTATTTTTGAACTCACTGTATTTGGGAGCCGCAATATCATTGATCAGAATTTGGTGGTCAAAGGTCAAAGGTCACTGTGAACTTGCATCTGTCTCATTCTTGTGAAGAAGGCCTTCAGAAAGTTTCCTCAAATTTGGTCCAAATGTAGAATTTAGTGGTGGAAGGTCAAAGGTCAAGGCCATTGTGACCTTACAAAACATATTTTTGGTCATAACTCAAGATTTCATTTGCTAATTCTGACAAAATTTTACACAAATGTCTAATAAAATTAAGTGATACAATTTTGTAAACCTAAAGGTCAAAGGTCAACTTCACTGTGACATCATAATTTTCTGGAAAAACACTTTTCTGGCCATTATTCAGCATCATATCTCAAGACATTTGGTCAGATATGGATTTAGTGACACTAATCTTGAGTGTCCACCTTGAAACTTTGCTGATTATATAGATCTCCTGTGCTGCCGTGGGGCGATGTGTTTGAAGCATCCATGTTTTCACAGACATTGGATGTAAACTGTGAGAAACTTGACTGGTTCATGGAGACGTACAACCTCAAAGTGGTAATTCTAGTTTATGTGCAAATTGAAAATGCGCATAAGTAGAGGTGGATGGAAAAGCACCTGTGGTGTGTCTCAAATCACATAATTCCGTTAGCACACTTCTATGTAGTATACTGTGTGCACTATGTACTTACGGTATTGGCGTAGTGCGCAAATTTCGACAGGGTAGTGTTGTCTCAAAACAAACATGGCCGTTGTGCACTCACCAGAAATGACGATCGCAAATTAGCTAGTTAGCAAACTAGCATTAGCATTCGTGTTATCGTTCATGGTACCAAATCATTACAGACTGCTAATTTAATGTAGAAAAAGTTGAGTCTGCACACTAGATACAGCTCCAAAGATTTAATGTGAATATCACCACATGTGATGTTTCGGGCACAGGCCCTTCATCAGACGTGAAACTGGTACAGAGACACGCCTGCTTAAATCAATGTCAGGGATTACCTGACAGGTCATGTGATGTGGTAAACAAAAGAATAATAAAAAATACATATACATACATATATGATCATATCTAATCACCAAAGTACAATACAAATCATCGTCAATAATGCTAATAATCAATACACATCAATTCACATCAATACATAATAATGATACTCACAATCAGCATGTGAAAAAGTAAGATCGAAACAACTTGATGATCACATGACAAAGAACATCAGGTGTAAACCGTCATACTGTGATGTAATATCAAGAAGAAAAAATAAAGAAGAAGAAATACCTGAAAGAAGAGGCACCTCTGCTACTCTAAAAAGTAGTGATATAGAAGATCAAGACATTTCAAAGTGTCCACAGCTATATACAAGTAGAGAAAATATTAAATAAATATAAAATAAAATAAATATATTGTTAATATTATTATGTGAATGCACTCAAAATATTAAGTGTTAGTACAGATGTATGCGATTTGAGACAATGCACCTGTGTCCTCTTTGTCTCAGACAGACCTGATGTTTTCATCTGGTGCTACTTTTTGTCTCTTCTGTGACAAGTTATAAATGTCATGATTAAATCACTGTCTCTTTCCATTGCACATTGTTGCATTTCGTTTTTACCGATGCACCAACTTTTCCACCTCAGCAAAGAGTAAAAACTTTTTTGTGATATTTCAACCTTTGTTTTTTTTTTAAATTTCATTATTTCCACCCAGCTTTTTTTGTCCGCAAACATAAAAACAGGTGGATGGAAACACACTTAATGGAAAGACAGAAACACGCTCCAGAGCGAAGTGATTATTGCCTATCCCGGGGCGTCCTAATCTTTTTCTGATGAGTTCTGCTTTCAGTCAGAGGCTGAGCTGAGCACAAAGACAGAAACACTGCCTCACACACAGTTGCTAGCTAGCTTACTTCTCACGTATATACAGTTGGTACATTGGCTCTTTGGGGCAAATAAACACAGACTGCACAAACTGTCCAGTGAAATTTGCGTGAAAGCAAAAATCTGCTTTGCTCTCTGTCTGAACACGACTTAGTAAGACATGTTGTGAGTGAGCCAATCAGATTTGTGACCTTAAAATCATTGTTTCCTGTGCATAATTTTATGTTGTTCAGTTAGAGGTTTTCTTTCCTAAACACTTATCCAAGGTTTTTCTTTTGCTTTTATTGTTATAATTTTCACGTCATATGTTATTTGTTTTTTTCCACTGTGAACTTTCTTAAACCTGGGCTTTCTAGCTGATCAGCTTTACCAAACTGACAACAACAAAAACTCACTTTAAACTCTGAGTGCAAAATCTCAGCCAGCGCACCGCCATATGTGTGTGGAGCATCTGTCTGTCTACAAAAGAGTCTCACAAAGGACGAGAAACCTCCATTTAGACACACACGCGCACACACACACACGCACACACACACACGCACACACACACACACACACACACACACACACACACACACACACTCACCAATTCCCCTCAACGGAAACCTGATCCTCTTCATATTTCCAGTTCAAACGCTGAGAGAAATGCCTGAGAAATGCAATTTGGTGGAGAGGCTTGGCAAGTCAAACAACAACGGCAGCAAAACCTAATGAACTTTGTGGGAAAAGATGAAAAGAAATTAGCTGCATGGCAGATATAATGTATGTGTGTGACTATGAATGAAGACAGGTTCCCATAGTGTGGTTTGACTTAGAGGGAACTGTGCTTCTTTGACTATTTAAGGAAGAAAAAAAAGTGTGCAAAATGATCCCCAAGTGCTGAATTTGTGCACAGTTCAGCATGTGCTTATCTGAAAAATGCAGTAATCATTGCTGTTACTATCAAGCATGATTTGTTAAGCGTTGATCATTGATTATAATGGCCAAGTGGGGGCCATGTGATTGAGGACCACTGTATACTGAAACGTTTACCTTGTTTGTTGGTGTGAGCTCTGATTTGTGACCACGGCACGTCTTTAGTGCAGAGGAATTTAAGTTAAATGCTGTTATCCATCAGAGTGTGGAAAGACATGACTGAAATCAACAGTGTTTGTTTTCTCTCAGATAAACATATTTCACCATGAACTCTTAATAGTCCAAAAAAGGCCTGGAGGGTTGGATGATGGATCGAGCAGAGGACAAAGAAATGTAGCAAAGAAAAGACAAAAGGGGAAGGACAGGGGAGCAGCCCCAGCCGTATATCCCAACTAATCTCTTTTCAAGGCATAGGATCTCGGCGCTTTTTAATATTCCGAATGTAGAATAAAGTTCAGGACATTATTCATGTTTATTCCTCTCCATCAGCTGAATGGCCGTGCACTGGCAGGTAGGCAGGCACTCTCTCATTGGAGCAGTGCGAGCTTGCCAAGCTATAAAAGTGGCTATAAAAATCACCTCCAGAACCATGCTCAGATGCCGGCCATATGGCTGCGAGTTTAACAAGGACAAACTGCACCTCCTCACAGCTGCCTGCTCTCTCGGGTTCAATCCTTCCCTGTTTCTGCTTTTTTTTCGTTTTTAATTCCCTCCCCATGTATCTGAGCTCTTTGTCCCATTTCCTGGTTAGTCCATAGTATCTGCTTATTCAGTTTTTCTGTATCCATTGGTCAGTGAATCATCTAATTTTGTTGCCATGGTCTCCAGGTGTGTTGCAGAGCTCCAACTGAAGAACTGACACCTATGCAATAGCATAGGGAGTTAACTTTACCATGTGCTGCTGCCTTCCTGCACGCTAAAACACAAAAGTTCTTTACTTTAACTGTGAAAATGATAAATTCTCAAACAAAAAAATGTTTGAAGTTGTTAAAGTTGTTGGCGCCGTAATGAACCAATAAGCTGTTCTCTTTCACCGGGTGTCAAATACGGCAGCCTGGTCAGTGGCCTGTAGCTTCTGTTACAGATGCACAAGACACCTTACAGTGTCTGTATGAGACGCACCAGGCTTTCGACTAACTCCAATCTAATACCATCCATGGCAATAATGTATTAGAAAGAGAGCTGTGTTTGTGTCCTGTGTGAAACCAAAAGTCAACTTGAGTTTTTTCAACCATGCAACATAAGCAGTTTTCTCATTTGAACTCCACACTGTCTGGAGTATCATGTCTGGACATGGACCTGAGTTTCTCTTTCACACATATAGTGCGCAACAGGAGACTGTCTGTGTTAGAAGCGCTCTTACCTACTGGAAACACTCCATATGGTTTAGGTGAGGGGTGGCGCCTGGGTAGAGCATGCAGGAGGCAGGACATGATACGCATTACACTGCGGTCATAGCTGCTTCGTAATTTGGTCAAAAACAAGAGTCTCTTGCTGTTGCTTTAATTTGTCTGACGATTTCAGCTTCGGCCCTTACCAGCAAAAGTTCCCAGATCTCAGCATCTCTCCAGTGAGACTCTTCTGTCCTGTTTTTTGAAAATAACCCTTCCTCTTCACTGTTGGATGTTTGTTTCCTTGCAGTTCTGTGCAAGCCTCCTGATACTGTGCGTTCACACCGGGCGTGAGTGAAGCGAATTACTTGCGCATAACGCGTGTAACGCGCTGCGCCTATTGCGTGAGTTTGGACGTTGGACCATTTTGTTAATTTGCGTTATCGCGTCAGTCGCGTGAGTAGCGAGCCCGTCCATTTTCACTAGATAACAACATCTGGCCCGCCATTCTCTCCTCAACCATGGCTGAGATAACCACCACTGCTACTTTGTACCTGCTCTGGAAGTCCCAGATGTGTCGGAGGGCCAAACGCTGTCGTTTTTGGGTTCACCCTATCCTGCAGAAGCACATCCAGCTCGGCGAGTTTCACCACCTCCTCCAGGAACTCCGTCTGGATGATAGCCACTTTCAGCGATACTTCAGGCTGACTGGGGCCCAGTTTGAGGACCTGTTGGCGAGGGTTGGTGCCAGGATCTCCTGGCAGGACACCAACTACAGGCGCTCCATTTCAGCTGCGGAGCGTCTGTCCATCTGTCTCCGGTGAGTAGCATTTTATTGTTGTGTCAACAACTGGACGTCAGGGCGTCAAGACGTCACTGACGTCGGGAGAATCTCAACGCTGATTGGCTTTCGCAGCACAGCGTCACGCGAATTCGCCTCAAAAGTTCAATATTTTCAACTCGAGCGATGAGGCAATGAGGCGTTCTCGCGAGATTTCAGGCACGGTATGAGATCGCTGCTTGTTCTCGCCAGATATATTTCGGCCGCGCTTTGGAAAGCAGAGCTAAATGGTAAGCAAACATGGCAGCACACCGGTAAGGTAAGACAACACGTTTACATGTCGTTTTCTGTATGTTCTCTGACATTTATCCTAACGATATGAGGCGGTCTTTGTGGAAAAAAAGCTTGTTTAGTGGACTAACTTTGCACTTGAAGGTTGCCCGTTCACTTACGTTTTAACAGGTCTGACACTACTATGCGCCCCGGCTGTATCTAGGCTAACGGCTAACATGCTAACTATTATTTCTATGTCACTAGTCACTTGAAACAAATTTAGGATGATAGGAGACAGGTTGAAATAAACCGAAATTTCACTTTAAGGCTTAAATTTATGCACGATTAAGGGCGTAGCTGTTTTGAGTGACGGGCTGTCTTCCGATACTGTCCTAGGGTTCTCAATCAATTCCACCCCTTGCTCCTCCACAGTTCGACCCCTTCATCCATAAATGGTAACTTCTGGCTCCAAAAAACCAAGATGGTGACAGTTGAAATGCCAAACTTAAGGCTTTAAAACAAGAGTCCACCAACCAATGGGCGACATCATTTTTGCTTTCAGTTTAGTTCCTTTAACAACTATGCATTTAAGTCAATAACATCGTTTTGTTTTAGTCACTTGAAAACATATAATTGAATTTCAGATTCTCCCTTTTCTTCAAGTTATTAGTCATTTGTCAACAGTGAGGATTTCGACCTACAAGTACACTCGTGCCGGCAATTCTCCATCCCCTGGGCCCCTTTTTCTTTTCAGCTAGACTTCAGGTCTGCCGCCCTGTCATTAGCCTTGAGCTTTAATTAACGGACACACCTGTCACCACGCTGCACACAGACACAACAGGTCACACTGGGGACGCTGGGGAATTCCCGCTAAAACTGTATGCTCATCAGATTACGGAGCCAGCATGTAGTTGTTGATCTGCTCCAAAGAAAGCAGCGCTGTCGAGAATCCCCCCCCACCACCACCACCACCACCACCACCCCAGGTGTTGCGGTTGAGGTAGGACTTGTCTCACCCAGCGTGCTTGTGTATGTTTGTACATGAAGTGCAGGGACCTGGATGGGGGTGGGGGTGGGGGGGTCAGGGGGTGATGCTAATGGGGACATCTGTGGGATTGGGACTGGGTGTGCAGAAAGAGATGGGGCAGTGGGTTTGTTGGTTGTCTGCCATGCTAACAAGCACAGTTAAAAGCCCAGAGTGACAGCCCTATTAGAGACTAATGGAGGCTGAGACAGCTGAGACCCTGACACACACACACACACACACACACACACACACACACACACACTAACAGAGTCCACCACGCCCAAGAACAACCAAGCGACTCCCCCCCTGAGCTCAGCCGCCTGTCTTTACCTTCATCCCTCCTGTCCTCCGTCCCTGTAGTTAAAGATCTTTATGGGTGAGGGAGTGGCACGGGGATGGGGTGATTGGATGGGCTCTCATGCTATCAGCCATCCCTGGAGGTAACAAAAGGTCAAGGACTCTCATTTTTCATCGCAACCAATTACCCTCCCATTCCAATCCTCTGTCTCTCCATCTGGCCCTCTTTCCCCGCCGTGCTCAACCCAGTCCTCTAATCACATCCATTCTGCCTCACATGAATGCTCACACACATACATGTCGCTTCTCACACACATAGTCCCACAATGTCCTTCAAATGAAAAGCTCAAATACGATGACAAACTGCAATTGTTGAATAAATTAAGTCAAGCTCTATAAAAAAAAGCAGAAAATTCCACTCCAATTAAAATTCCTCTTCCTACAGATCCTCCCCGGCCTCATCCCTTGCAGTGGTAGACAGCGCTGACTCCCTGCTGTATTTAGTCCCACAATGATGTCTGAATGTCTGAGACTATAGTCTGGTTGTGTGTTTGGGTGACCCAGGGGTACAGTCCAGCCCAAGTCCTGGGGGAGAGGCTTGGGCAAGGCCTGACCTTCTAGCGCTCTGTGGTATGCTAACTATGTAGCAGGAAACAAGCTGAACATCTATCTGTCTACATAAAAAGAGGGACTGTTTGCCTGCAGGCCAGGATATGAAGGGGCACTGTAGACGATAGAGAGCTGAGCCGCTGTTGTAGCTGTCAAATGTGTGTGTGTATGCTGGGAGGCAGTGGAGGGGGGGCACTAGGCGTGGGTGATGTTGGCGATTACTTCTAAGAGGGACTACAATTAACCCTTAGCTTTTCTGTGACCCTCTCATTCCCATACTTAACCCCTCCCAGAGGTCAGAGGGCAACAGGCTCTAAGTGGCCTGTGGGTCTCTAACAGGGCAATTCGCAAATGAATCTGTGACAGTGAGAAAGAATCAGAAGCCTACAGAGGAGTGTGAACATAGCTACATCCGCACAGACTGGCTCATGTTGTTTGCATTTATAGTGAGCGAGTGAAAGTGCCAGCGGTTGTTTTTTATGAAACAATGCCCTTTATCAGGTTGAATATAATATACCTGTTTACTGTATGTTGTGCAGTCAGGTGGACAAATTTGTTGAGAGGAAGGCGGTAAATTCCCCCAAAACTTTTACCAGCAGGGAAGACAAAAAAACCCCCTCCACTGAAGAGGTGATTTATGATCGTGCATCTATCTTGAAATGCAATACTGAACTGCACGACTGTCATCAGAGAGTTATATACATATATACAGGTAAACCTTTTCACCCAGACAGGACCAAAATTAACTAAAGTTGTCATGTCAAACCTGAAAAGGCAACATTTGGGATATAACTTGTGCTGTCAAATATTAATTGTTTGGATATGAAATGTTAGGAACTGCAGTATAAATTGAAATATTAGCAACTGAAGTTAATGTACTGAAAGGGTTAAATGAAGAGTAAACAAGATAAATGCCTACAGATACACTAGCCCCTCCGCTATGAGCTAAATGCTAGCACACAATTGCTAACATGCTCACAATGAAAAGGCTAACATGTTGATGTTAGGCAGGTATAATGTTTACCATGTTCACCACCTTAGTTTAGCTTGTCGGCATGCTAACATTTGTTAATTAGCATTAAACACAAATTTCAGCTGAGGCTGATGGGGATGTCAGTAATTTTGCAGGTGTTTGGGAAACCCCCAGGAGCAGCACTGGGCTCTCAAGCCAATTTTACTTCATGGCCAAATGTGTAATTTCAAAGTCGGGGTCTGTTACATGACACCATGAGGCCCAGAAAGACTTTTTGCCCCATAGATTTACATTATGAAAAAAATGTTTAGAAATCAGTCAATACTTTTTTGAGCTTCACAAGTTCCACCCAAAAAAAAATATTGATTTTGCTTAGGTTGGTACATGACTCTTCTACACATCAAAAGAAACACTCAGTCTTGACAAACAAAAATAAAAATACAATGCAATCATGGTAATAGAGATGCATACAAGAGGGGGTACAACTTCCATGCAAAATAATTCCAAAAATCCCCCCAGATTGGTCCTTTAGCGCGGTTAGCCATCCTCGTCAGGATTAAATAATTTCTATCTCAGATAGCGGGGGGCTAAACCGGGAGTTAGCTGCTTGACCGCTGTAAGTCCCTGGTGCATTTTGCTCTGTGGGTCCCATGATGCAGCAAATGTGGGTAATTTTATAACTTCATATCTCTTGCCTTACATGCTACTGAGCAGCTTTCATAGGAATGGCATGGATGGCACTAGAAGTTAAGA
The DNA here is from genome assembly GCF_011397635.1 of Epinephelus fuscoguttatus. NCBI lineage: Eukaryota > Metazoa > Chordata > Actinopteri > Perciformes > Serranidae > Epinephelus > Epinephelus fuscoguttatus. Next base: position 42,614,530 of record NC_064761.1, read on the forward strand.
CATTTTAATCGAAAACTCATGGTGGTGCAAGAAGAAAAAACACAAGAGGACTGTTGTCTTTGGATCGTGGATATCTGCACCATATTTTCTGCCAATCCATCAAACAGTTGTAGAGATTTTTCCTGTAGGGATCGAAGTTTCAGACAGACTGACCCATCGTCCGACACTGCTGTGCCTAAGTGCCATGCAGGAACTATCAGCGTTGAAATCAGAAGTGTAAAAGAGAGTGTAAAAGTGTGCTTTGCCAGAGCTGAAGTAACAGGAAGTGTGTTTAAAATGTTGCATACAACATCTCTACAGCATCAATGTGAATATTTTACTCATCATAATTCTGATGCACAGTAGCATTCTGTGGCTTTGATTAAGACGCCTACTGGAAGAGGAAGATGGCAGAGATAGCAAGGAAGAAAATATTTGATCTAATTTTGAAGCTACTTAAGGGAAAAGATTGTGTGTTGGGAATATTTGTGCTCAAGTGGTACAGGGTTTCATGGAGATTGATTCTAAGTAACGTATATAGCATGAAATTAGGTTCTGGCAGCCTTTTGTTGTAATGGCAATGTTAATGACTGTAAGTCACACTGGCAGAACTTTTTTCCATAACTCTCATTTCCTTATTAATTCAGGTGTGGTGCTCATTACTGAAGGTCATGTTTATGCAGAGATTAAGAGAGCGTGCACATAGATAACGAGTGAGAAGGAGTGAGTCAAGAAGTGAGAAGAGAGACCTTTTCCTCTTCGCTTCCACAACAACTTTCCTGCTTAAATTTCCACCAAACAACACATTATGTCAGCCAAGATCAGGGATTTACTGTGACTCATTAACTGTGCTCGCACTGTGTTTATGACCACACGTGACCCCCCCCCCCCACTCCACTGTGATTCCACGGTGATGAGAGTGCTTGTGCCCCCGAGGAGGGACTCACGGTTTGGGTATGCCCTCCATGGAGACCCCCTGGCTCTCAGTGCAGAACACTGGAGCCAGGCTGCCTGTAGTGGCTCCCTAGAGAGGCAGAAGGAGGGGGTATGGGGAGGTCTAGAGTTTAGAGGGTGGGGGAGTTTTAAGGGGATGATTTGTCAAGCAGATATGAGTGCAGTTTTTGATCCAGCATGGACACATCTGCACAATACATTTTACTCAGTTAGCCACAAAAAGCTTTTTTTACATGACGTAGACGCACAGTGCAAATCCGAGCAAAGAGCAGAATGTTGCGAGTCACTTTACGGTGCACAAGGTCTTAAATATGGTTCACGCAGGTATTGTCTGGACATAAAGGTTGTGACAGTTCAACTTAAAGTGAACAATAGCCAAAGAGCCTGAAGAAAGAAAAGTTTCGACAGTGTTTGAAAGACCCTGTCAGCACTTATTCTGAATCAAAAAGAAAGACAGAAAATGAGGGATAGACAACAAAAACACAGCTGGCGGTGTGAGATGAGAGGATGTAGTCTCAGGTTTGAGTTGTGAAAACACACTCTCGCTCTACTTTGAATACACCAGTTCCCCCTTTGTGAGGGGAACTACGACCTGCCGCTCAAGTGCATTTACACGACCACTTTTACTCCCACTCTGCTTTAAGGTGATGGAACAGTAAAGATAAAGTTGCACTTTTAAAGTCTGTCCAGTTCAGTTAGTTTGTGTTGCCTTTACTCAGCATGTTGCAGCTTACATACTGAATAACCTAAAGGGTGGATACACTGGTTTTGGTGTGTGAATCTGTGTGGCCCACACACTCTTCCAGTAAGCAGACCACTCACAGTGATTCACCAGAAGTTCACAATAGCACCTGGTTTACAACAAGGTAACTGCTTCATGGGTATTTTACGGTCACCTGTATTACTAATATTTTCAGGAGAAATTATCGTTTTTCACTCCACCTCTCCATGTTTCGGTTTCTCCTTTTCTCTTTCCAGTGCAGGACAGAAATATCTCACTAAAAACCTTTTTTCGTTTACGTCCTCTGCCAGCTGAAACTGTAGACTTCGGTCAGTTGAAGCATGTTTGGTTTCCTGGATTGTTATTCCACCGTTTTTGATCCTTGCTGGCGCTGAAGGGCTGCTGACAGAGACAAATACACTGCTGTCCACAAAGCTGACATTCACACTCATGTGTCAGAGGAAGACGTTAAAATCATACACACGCTGTACTTGTTGAGATGACTCTGTTGGCCTACAGAATGAAAATGGAAAATACAGCCTGGCCTCAGTTAGAGCCTGTTTGACCCCACAGGCAACAATACTAGGATGTTAAAATAAGCCTGGGTGTCAGGACATGTTATACATTTATACATGTGATTTAGAACTCCTGTGATAAAGGGATTTTTGTATTATTAATGACGGCTATAAAAAGAGGAAGGACCTGATAGAAGACAGGAATCGTTGCTCTTCTCTTCAGTGCAAACGCGAGGAGTGTGATTACAGAGAAGATTCCCAGCTTGGCAGGATCAACGAGTCCACAGCAGATTATTGTTTGAATTACATGAACATAAGAACAGTCTTTATCTCTGCAGGTCTGTCATTTGCCTGACGTGCAATTCTGCTGGTGGGTCATTATGATGTACACAACCACATGCACATGTTTGCACATGCGCAAACGTGGACGCATGCACGTGCAGGATGCAACCACAAACATTCACACAGCGTCCGTCTCTCCCTAAATACAAGTGGATGTCATGACATTTCCTCCTGACTTGACAACTTAATTTTGAACTGAATCTGAATTTTGTAAGGAATTACAAACTATGATGACACTGCAGCTATCTCGCATGTTTTTTTTTTCCATTTTTCAAAGTCGTATAAAATCTGTTTCAGACAAAGTGAACATGTCTAAGCTTCAAGCCTCTGGCTGGGCCTCTGCCATGAGAGTGGATGACTTGTGCATCTGAAACTTTGCTAGGAAAGGCACTGTCAGCTTCTGTGGTGGAGTGGAGTACATGATACCCTTTTTCATCAAGTCCACGTCGCGGTGGTTATGTAATGTGAGTGAGTTGTCATTTAACAACATTAAACAGCAACTGTCATGATGTTAAATTTGTATTGCTCAGGGGAAAAAAAGCTAGCAAACTAGGCTAACTGCTTGGCTCGTTAATGTCAGCACTGATCCCAACAACATTTTAGTTTTTGTTCATGTTATTTCAACACCTGCTGAGTCACTGGTTGCACACTCACAACATGTCTACACAGCAGGCGTAGCATGAGCAGCAAGTTGACAGAGATAGACATAAAGTGTAAAACTGCACTTTAGGTTGTGCTTAGGGCGAGTAAAACATGGCTTAAATGTTTTCTGTATTGAGATGCCGTGAGTGTTGTGTCCCACCATCTTCTCCTTGTGTACTTGTCTTTGTCTCTCTGTGTCAAACTTGCCAGGGAAACTCCCCGTTACCCGTCGCCCTCTCCCGATTTCCTTTCAGGGTCACAGTTCTCTAGTATATTTGACAAATTTTCCAACCTTTTCTTCTTTATGTTACCAAAACCTGTTGCCGGCACTGTATACGCCCTACAACTGTAAAGTGTACTGTTTCCTACTCCTTGGCACCTCCACCTTTCTCCCTTCTTCTCCGACCCTCCAGGGCCACAGAGAGGTACCCGTCAGGCCCACATATGTCAGGTGGGCTGTTGGTGAGCACCACATGTTCGTGCTGACCGCATTATACGTGCATAAGTCCAACAAGATGCTCTAGTGGGAGTCTAAGGGATGTCTTGGGGGTTAGCTGTCGTCTAGAGACTGCGTGCTCCCACTCTGCCTTGCTTAGGCATCCAGGGCCGAGGGCCTGTGTTGGTCAGGGACGACAGCTGGCTGTGGGTCCCAAAGGCGAGCCTACAGCCTGGCCTCCTGCACTCCACCAGGCACTCTGCTGGAGTATCAGGGTCATGAACCAAAAACAATTTAATTTATTTAACATAAAGATGCGGATGCATTGTTTGTTATTTTCATTTTTCTAAAGTCACCAGGATGCAGGAAACAAAGTCTCTGAAACTCAATTTTTTGGTTTAGTTTAGCTATTGTGTGTCTGTACTGTGAGTATATTGTATAGTCTGTCCTCTCTCTCCACGTCTCTGTGATGGGGAGGTTGTGTGGCTCTATTTGGCGGCTCTTGGAAGTTGCTCAACAGCATTTTTTCTCTTTGGTAATTACAATTTTGACCAAATAAGTGCGGAAGTCAAAGCACACAGAAAGTCTTAGCACAAAGGAATTTTAATTTTAGTTTGACTTGAAATATATGCAGAACCTTTAAACAGATGGATCTCAGATCCTGCAGCCAGAACTGCAGGAAAGTGATATAACAGATTCCTCTTTGCTCACTTAAGTGTCCCCCTCTGTCTCCAGCTGTCTGTCTTTCACCCCTCTCTCGGAGCGACGTGGCTGAGGTCCAGTTTCACCGGCTTAAATTAAATCAGGAAAATCAACTTCGTCTTTATCCTCATCTTTAATGAGAGAGGTGGAGGGATTTCCAAGGTGCTGCTCTGCCCTGTTTTCTTTAGAAAGGTCTTGCTGTTCTGGGAAGGAAGCCTAGAGAAGTGGATTAGCTAAAACCCAAAGGAAGGAAGAATCAGATATGCTAGACCACATCACAGTACGCACACACAACCTCACATAGTGTAGAAACAAACGCTGGGACGGAGAGGTGTTATAAAAGCTCTTAGGAGGTTACTTCCCTCCAGCTCAGAATCAAACGGGACCAGAGAGGAGAGGGAAGAAGGAAAATCTAAAACACATTTTCACCCTTCGCCCTGACATGTGGAACCTGTACTGGGAGTGTTTTCTTTTCATCTGGCTGTGATGGGGCTCAGGGGTTTCTACAGTGTCCCCTCTGCCCTCTCCTCCCAGGAGGGCTGTGCTGACCTAATTATCAACCAGGACACCCGCTCGCCGAGAACAACAGCACCTTCACAGCTTCATGCGAATGCTCCATACTCTTCACTGGCTGAAGTACGGTACCGTGTCACCACCTCGCTAAGTGGTTCGGTGTCCTATTGTGCTAGCCTGGATGTCTGACTGAACTCATGGTCATTCATAGGAAGCTGTGACTTCCAGTAAGGTTATCTCCTCACACAAGAGTGAAATCGCCCTTTGTGTTTTAATTAACTGGAATATCTTGCAGAGAGAGCTGGGTTCAGCAGTGCATCTGGATGGCACGGCTGTGTTTGTTTATTGGTGGGAAGCTGTTGCGGGGTCCTATTCATATTGCTGCACCAGTAGATTTTGCTGGATGGGAACTGGCAACCTCTGTTTTGGGAAGAAAATGAGAAAAATTGTCCCCTGAAACCTTATTTTAACTTCCTCATTCATCTTGCTCTACATGATCAATACTGTCTGTCACTTGAAAGATCACGTTTGATGGATGAATCTCTAAATCGCTGAATCTCTAAAAAGATCATCTGATTGTAAGTACAGTTTGAAAAGAGTGTGTGAGAGGCAGTTACAGTTGCAGATATTAAGGAAGAGTGGGTGTGATAAAGGCCATGTACCTGCGACCTCAGCTCGCTTGTCAACTGCCATTGCTCGCTCACACACACACTTTAAAAGGAAGGTTTTCCTTTCCCCCCTTGCAGTTTCAGAATCCCCCCCACAGCTATTATAAGTGACAAGCAGCGGTCCGCCTACACACTGCGTGGGGTCCATGTGAGCGCTCTGCTGTGCATCTGTGACACTCTGCTGGGGTGGTGTCTCAATGACGGGATCCCCTCTCCTGTACTGCTCACAGCTTCGAGCTAGAAGTTAACGCCCCACATAATGACATTTAAATAAAACCTGTGGCCTCCTGAAAGGTTAGAGAGGTTTCGACAAATCAGCTATCGAAGAATAGTGAACCTCTGTGCAAATATTAAACAAGGCCTCTGATTCAATGTTTCTATCGCCTGTAAAAGAGGAAATATTTAAACCAAATCACAGATTCTTTAACAACTTAAATTGCTGAGATGTGAGAACACTGCAACATTGATACAGACAATGCAACAAACAAGTTGACCAACTCAGTGATCACTTTTTATTCCAGGAAACAGCAACTGAACATCACGCAACCAAATTAAAGATCCAGCAAAGACTGAAGTGAAAACCAGGGCTTGAATACAAACTAGAGGCCGTTTACACGTGGCTGGCTATTTTCATAAACGGACATTTTACCGTCCCCGTTTTCAAAAAGATCTTCGTTTACACTTACCCGTGTATATATACACAAGAGCATGCCAAACCTGTAGGTGGCAGTGTAACGAGAAGCTCAAGCCTTCCATGTATCCATTGTCACCATAGCAACATAGGTCACACTTTTGACACAGGCGCAAGTTCCGCGCATACTGTGACATCGGCTGCCTATAACTCTGTTTATCTCCGTTTATCTCAGTTTACATGCAAACGCGCAACCGGAGTTTTCCAAAATCTCCACTCTGGCCGGAGTTTTTAGAAAGACTCGTTTTCAGAGGAGAAATCTCCGTTTGCGTGTAAACGAAGGGCACAAACGAAGGAAGATGTCTCCGTTTATCAAAATCACCGTGTAAGTGTAAACGGCCTCCTAGTGTGACGAGGGGATGAAGTGCAGGTGCAGGAAAAGGGAAGAGAAACTCAGGTGAGGGGAATAAAGTGATGAGGGAGAGGAACAGGCGGGGAGCTGAGAGGCCGTTTGACTACTACATTATGACTATCTACAATTCCAGTTGCAGATATCTACAACGTCATTTTGACTAGTCATAATTCAGTTGCAGATATCTACAACATCATTTCGACAGCGACTCAATTCAAGATATCTAGAAAGGACCGTGTAGATATCTTCAACTGATGATAATTAAAGATATCTTGAACTTGAATTATGACTAGTCAAAATGACGTTGTAGATATCTGCAACTGAATTACAGATATCTCCAATTCAGTTATAGATATCCGCAATAAGAATTGTAGATATCTACAACTACATTGGAGATATCTACAATGACAAACCCCACACACATGAATGGCAAAAGTAGTTTGAATCTTACTAGTCAAAACTGAATTACAGATATCTGTAATTAGAGTTTTGACTAGGCAAAATCTAATTATAGATATCTTGAGTAAGAGTTTTGACTAGGCAAAATTATGTTGCCGATATCAGTAATGAATATCCAGTCTAGCGATTAAATGTTAAAACAGCTTGCCATAGAAAGGCACTAACTGGGAGAGTAAGAACAGGTGAGTGAAACTAATCAGTGTGGGGCTGACAAAGACCAAGGCTGGAAAACACACAAAGACCAGAAATAAAAGCAGACATGACACAAGGAGTGAATCTACCAGAAAACCCAACAAAAAATACCCTAGAGACCAGACTACACATGAAAAAACCCTGGATCATGACACCCAGTTGCCAAAAAAAAAAAAAAAAAAGAAAAAAAAGTTGACATTGTTTGTGTGTCTGCAAACCATGGATACTTTACATTTGCATGTTATGTAGTGGACATATTAAACTCTTCGTTTCAACAGCGCTGTGGTTAACATGAAGTTAGGTGAGGTTGTAATCCCAGCAGGAGAAGCAATGATGTCTCTGTATGAAACGATCACTTTTCATGCCACCACTCGTGCAGGACACACAGTGACACGGTGCTAAAGAACACCTTTCTTTGCCGCCTAAAAAGCCACTGGACAACAGCAATGTCCTGCTAAATCACAACACAATGATTTTTTGTTGTTTGTTGGTCTCGAATTGACCTATGGCTAAGCCACGCCCCCTCCACTCACTCGGACAAACTATCAACATTCAGTGCCCGGCGCTATGGCAGGTGTCACAGTACACGGCATTTCACAGGAGGCAACTGATGATTTTTGGAGACATAACAATCAGATGTCATTGAGAAGTAACCAAAAGGGCCTAAACTACGCATTGGAGGGATATATTCATCATTTTATTGTTGAGAAGGTCGATGAAAAGCTTAAATTACAAGCCAAAATTTACAGGTCACAGTGTACGCTTGTGAACCGCATCTGGTTGCCGTCGCCATCAAAGACAACAAGTTAAAGTGCCACTGAAGTTAAGGTTTTTGGCTCAGAATATGAGAAAAGGATAACGGCCTTTTTACCATCTTTACCAAGAGTGTCTCTCCGTTAGTTTGGTGCTACAGTATTTACACTGAATCATTCAGCATAACGTTTGCCAACCTTTGTTATCTCTGCCATTACAGATAAGTTAATGAAGCTAAGCTCCAGAAGTTAACGTTAGCTTAACTAGAGCCCTTTGGACAACAGCTAACAATGATGTACCATCACCAAAGTACAAAACTAGAACAAAATAGGCTAATGAACTCCCAGCAAACAAGGTGACATGATGAACAACGCAGCTAGGAGCTAACGTTAGGCTAACTTTAGCTAACGTTAGCTAGAGATGTTAAAGATAACTTTATATTTCTTTCCAGCAAAGTGACAATATGTTGCCTCAAACACAATGTTGACTTACCTTAGAACAGATGTAGACATCATTGTTAATCTTATTCACGTTGAGTTGATGTTGTGGTCTAACGTTACCACACAACTTTATCCAAAGGAGACACTTTTCTCTGTTGAGATGTGGTTTAAAGTGTAAAAAATACACCTGGTCACCCAGCCTCTCAGGATACCTTGTGTCAGAGTTGCATGTACCCCATGCACACCGTTTGACCATTTTTAAACTTCAAATCTCAGAAAAAGCTCATAAAACTGAACAAAACTGACTTTCTGTAATGCATTTCAATGGACGTCCAGGCAGAGAATGTCCCAGTGTATGGGAATGGCTATACGCACTGTGATTGGCTCATTGCGTTTGAGGGCGGGACTTAGCCATAGGTCAATTGAGGTCTGCAATAGTCTGCAGCTTGGCAGGCGTCTGCCCAGGTGTCATGCAATCCACCATCCCCTCCATGTCATCCGAAAGACGAAGTGAGCTCATTGGCTATACTAAACCAGTTTAGAAACAATGGCATGATACGTATGAAATGTGCAAATGTAATGTACTCATGGTTTGTAGAAAGATACAATGCCAACATTCTTTTCCTAGTGACTGGGCTCAGCTAACAGTTTTTAGCCAAGCTAGCGGTATAGCTCTAGTGATTTTAGTCAGTCTGTTGGTCTGCCCAACACTAAACAAGAACTACTGGAAATGTGTTGCAGATATTCCTGGACCCAAAGAAATGAAGCCAACAAACTTTAGTGATCTCCCGACTTTGCTTTTAATGCCAACATGTTGTCGACGTTTGTGGTTTTTAATGTCTTCCCCTCAGGATGAACTGTAACAACTTTGGAGATCCCTTTATTTTCCTTACAGAGCCACTACGAGGTCAAATTGGTCCAATAATTTGGTTGATGACCATACTTGCAAAACTACTCATTCCCATCAGCCTCAGCTGTTTGTAGTGCTAATCACGGAAAAGTAAGTGAGCTAAACTCATAAACTAAGAGGGTAACCTTAGCAAACATTATATCGCTTAACATCATTGTCATTGTGAGCATGTTAGCATGCTGATGTTAGCATTTAGCTTTAAAGCACCACTGTATATACAACGTACAGCCAACAAATTAGCAAGCATGGCTATAGATTCTATTGTCAAACAGGTTTGACAAACTGATCTGAAAAACAAAAGAACACTTTCACCTACCATACTTACCACCATGGGTGTAACATAACATAACATAACATAACATAACATAACATAACATAACATAACATAACATTAACACCATAAAATTATGCCAAAAAGGCACAATCTGGTGCATTAAAATTGACCACAATGCAGTAAATTGGGAGTGTTTGATGCTCAAAAGTTTTATGGTGGATAACCCACAACCCCCCGTTTCATACGTGTCCCCCCCAAATGTTGAAACGAAACCTATGCCCTTAGTTACCATAGTTACATTTTCCAATGTAATTTTTACCTGCAACTAAATTAGTTTGCATCTTTTAGCTAAACTGTTGGCTTACTTACAACCTGTGGAACAAATATTCTTTCCCTGAACCATCAGTCTGCTTTGTCTTAGTTTAAAAACCAGTGTATTGCAATAATATCACAATGTTACACCTTGTCCAAAATGACAAAATCATCTTGGTAAAAATCAAACTAAACTGTCATTTCACTTAGTTTCATTTCTGCAAAAATGACAGACTGTGCACACACCTTGCATGTGTTAGTGCATCCCTATGTGGTTACGGGTGAGGCATCATGGGGGTCTCCTTCTTATGGATTCTCATCAGGCTCGCCACAAAGATCAGTAAACCACAGCATGTCTCTACCATAGCCCTTAACTGACTCATGCGCACTGACAGAGTCACCACAGTGTAGGCAGGAGAGACCACAGGAGAGGTGGGAGGTGACAGCGACGCAGGAAGGGGGGCTAACTAACCGTGAACAAGCTGGGAATCCCTCTCTGCCTGATCTGAAGAGGTATGGTGAGTTAGAAGGGATGCAGATGAGTGCACAAGGTGAACCTCAGCAGATGTGGCTGCGCGGCAGAGATTCAGAGCTCTGCAACCGGTGCAGAGGTGGACAGAAAGTGCAAACCCAAAGGTTAAAGGTTTCTCTACATGTTTACACTTTCTCAAGAGTAAACTACAGCAAAAATCCCAGTGAGACAGAGCCAGGTTACTGGAATTTTTTTTTTTAAATTATTCTAATTAGGAAAAACAATTCCTGTAATCACAGGTAAACCAGTAACCATAATCACCCTAAGAAGCTTTGATATAATGAGTGTTTGCATGAGTGTGTTGATAGTGTACAGGCCTGTTATTTAAAGATGCAATGGGGAAATTATGTGAGCAACTAAATTAAGATATTTCTTAATGATCGATGATTCACATTGAAGAAGATTAAAAACAAACACAGTGTAAACAAAACCATTGATGGTTGGGTTGACAGTTTCAATGGGAGGAGTTGTACTAAAAATAGAAGTATGCCCCTTTTAACTTCCAGTAATGCTCAACTGACAAACTTGGTGGCCCTGTGGTAAATGACCAGCCCTTTTCACTGTTTGTTTGTCTTCTGGGAAAACAACACTGTTCTCGTACTGAATGCGTGGGCACTAACTTACGACATTTGCCTGCAAAGATTTGGAAATGACGCTGCAATTGTTTTATGGTAACTCAGAATGAAAATGTATATATCTGCACAAAGCTTCAAGCGGATGCGCCATTAAAATATCTTGATGATCTTTACATTGCACGTTATGTATGAATCCTACCATATGTTTACATTTATGTTTTAACTCATCAGATTTTTGTCTTCTTTTGGGGAGAAAGCAGGTCACATAAAGTCGTATGCGTCATCTGAAAACAGGCAACCTGGAGATTAATTTGAGACGCAGCTCAGCACTGTGTGACAAGTTTTTCTTGTCATGAATATGTAATAAATATTTTGTTTTGGCTACACACCTATTAAAACTGTTAGGGCCTTGGAACATTATAATAGAAGCATGTCATGACCGTTTTGCTAATTTATGTCTCATAAGTTGTGACAGCATTTTATGGGTTGATACATTTGTGACACAGTTTTGGTGCTAAATTTAAGCATTTATAACCACTCGATAATTATTAAAAATAGTCCACAACAAGACACTGAGACCTTGAGGAACACCATAGAAAAATCAGGAATGTCAATGGGAAGTGCCGTTGAGCCAGCGGATCTCATTTAATATATTGCATAATATGTTTCAACGTATATAAATTTGTTGCAGAGTTGGGTGGTTGACATTTTGCACGTCTCCCAGTGTGAGCGATGACAGGCAGCTTAGTGCTGTTGTATGTCTCAGTCTTACAGCCTGGGGGAACCTCTGAACCCCTAAATTATGATGAAATGAGTTAAAGGCAGTGCGGGGTGAACCTCATGTTCCAAGGTGAGAGGGCTCATTGGAGCAGCAGTGAGGGTGCTAATGTGTTTGGGGTAGAAAGAGACGTTGATGGGGGACTGGGTCGTCATCTGAAACCTACCTTCTGAAAACAGAACTGCGTGCTGACAAGTGAAACCTGAAGTGCCGATTCAATTTAGTCACGATCACATGAACACTTGCGCAGACAGACAGAGTGAAAAAGAAAGAGCGAGTTAGCATGAGTCAAGCAGACTGTTAAAGTTTCCACTACAGAGGGGACAAATGTACACACTCCTTCTCCAGTTCATATTCTGTGTGCTATTGCACAGTATGTGCATTTGGAGCAAACTCCTTCCTGATAAAGCTTGCTCAGACGTCTGGGTTTCGGCGTTCCGATGGAAAACCATGAAGTCCGTGCTGCACCACAGGCTCTCTTTCTTCCCGGCCTAAGAGCTCCTCCCAGCTGTGCTCCACCTGACGGGTTTTCCTTCTCCTCAGCGTCCAGACGGACCACGCCAAGAGCCAGACTGGAGCACAAACACAGGCAGGAGAGTAAAGCTTGGCAGGTGTATAGAGAGACAGCGGGGTGGAGGGAAAATGAAGGCAGGACAGGTTCAGTTGGGGCTGACTTGAATTGTATTTGAGTGTGGGAGGGGGTGAGACAGGTAGAGAGAGAGAGAGAGAGAGAGGGGTGAAGAAACTGAAGCCGCTTGCTGTTGTGGGTATGAGGGAAAAGAGAGAGAGGGAAATCCAGACACAAACATAAACACTGGCTAGCACTTCAATGATTCCTCTCTCTGGCTCTATGCCTCCCCCTCGCCTCCCCCTCACTGGCCAAGCATAAACAAATATAACATGGAAAGCATCAGGCAGGCCCCATACATCTCGCAGAAACGGCAGGCTGAAGTGAATGAGAAAAGGGAAAAATTGTCATGGTGAGTTTTGTCGTTTCCATCCTATAAAAAGACCAATTGGATTAGACGGCCAGACTGTCACTGCCTCTCCTCCAACATCCAAATCACATCAGCTGTAAACTCAAGTGGCCACTGAGAAATGTCATCCTGTCAGACGTCTGTCTGTCCCTCTAAAATCATAAACCTGAAATAGAAAAGAGAAAACAGCAAGACAGTCTCATATTTCACCTCCATGACTGACACAGACACATAAACGCTCACACACACTTGAACCTCTCAGGGTCATCTTTTGATGACCAGAGGGAGGAGAGTATGAAAGAGGAGTGTGACTGACAGACACCAGACACAGAAAAGTGACAATAACCATGTCCCTTACCACACACACACACACACACACACACACGGTTCAAAAATAATGTTAACACACAAATACACACACACACACACACACACTGGGTGCTTGGCTCTCTCCTTCGAAAGACACAATGTCACAGATTACTGCGGCTCCTTGGTCTGGCTGGTAATGACATCATGCCTGGGTCTGCTCCCAGAGATCCCTGCTGCTGGCGCTCAGCCAGCCCTACATCTGCATCGAGCCCTACACACACACACACACACACACACACACACACACACCAGGCCACACCACAATGTTAAGACTCAGTCAGTCTCTCTCTCTTGCATTGTCTTTGTGAGAATAAAGTGAAGATGGCTGCTGTCACAGAAAACTACACAGTGAAACATTGCAGTTAAAAGGGGAACGTCGCCAATTCTCAACCAGCTTTGTATCAAAGCGATGTGTGTAGTATGTGTAAATTAACTGTGGTAAACTTCCCTTCATCTAACCAGTGCCTAGATATTCCTCCTCGCCCCACAGCGTTACTTTGTCAGGTGTCGTAATTTACGTCATCCGGTGGAGTAGTTTTGCTCAAACTACAGGCAGACACAAAGAGTAGGCTACTGAGGCAGTTCAAGAGACAGACCCACCCCTCTCTCTCAAACTCAGACCGAAATCCTATTGTAAGGCAGGTTTCTCTCTCCTAACGTACCTATAAACTTACTAGTTACTGAATTAACTTTCAGAGGGATGTGGGTGAAGTAAGAGCACAGGGACAGCTTCTTGATCCACTTTAATGTCCGAAAAAGAACATAGGACAACTTAACATCAACAACAGTGGTGGCTGTGGAGGTAGAGGTGCTACCTCACAGCGGTTGCAAGACAGTCTTGCTTCCTCTGTGACTCCCCCCCAGCACAGACGCACAGATTCAGCACTCTCTTTACATGCAATACTTTATTAACTACTGCCCAGTTGACAACAACTAAATCAACATGTGCCTGTGGCTGCCTGGCTCCTCCAGCACAGTCCATTCAGTTTTACCCCAAAGAGCCAGCACACTACTGCATGATAGAGGGACAGATGTAATCAGAGCAAACCAGCAGCAGCTGTGTCAATCGGCTCACCTGGTATTACTCTCTTGAGCCTTTCCCCCACACCTCTTACCTGCAGCTGACTACGGACCACACCCACCTCCACAGTGGCATCTTGCATCATATATATATGTAGATATCACTCCGCCAAACTTAATCATAGCTCTCATTACCTGCAAATAAGGTGCACAATATCAAAAAGTTCCGATTTTAACATAAAGAGCAAAATAAAAAATGTAAATGTTGTTAACACTGAATTATGTAGATGCAAAATAATGAACAGAGGGAACAAGACAATATACTGGAGGTGTCCTCATGAAAATAATTCTCATCTTACACTATGAAATGGTAAAACTAGGCAGTGCTGATGGAATATATCAAGAGTATGTTGCATTATTACTGTAATAGTGAGTTTGTGAACAGGAAGTGGGTGCTGCACTGTTTCCTGCAGAGTGGAGACAGAGGCTTAAAAAACTGAGATCAAATGGTTACACTACGCAGCACTGATGAAATTTAAAACCAAGATTCTGTTTCTGACTTGTCTATTTTTAGCCTCAAACGTTTTCAGAGACAGAGATGTTTTAGTTTACTGTTCAACTGTAGTATGAGATTGTTTCTTGCCAGCCGGCCGCCATTGTTTCAATCGGACATGTTCACATTACGTCACCCACCAGTGGCAGTATTTATTGGTCTGGTGCGGTGCAGTGCATTCTGGAAGTTAAAGATTTTTTCCCTCTTGAGCAAAATCATCCCTTTTCTCTGTTTTCTCTTTTTTTGTGGCACTAATTTCTTTTTACCTCCTAGACCTTGTTTCATTAAAAGGCCATCTTCCCAGCAGTGAAATATTAATTTAACTCAGGGTTACTTTATAGCTGTCGTGAATTTTTGACAATTCTCTTCTTTAAATGTTTTTGTGTTTTACCAAAACTTTCAGGCCTCAAATAAAGTTGTAATCTCACTCAGCACCCTCACGCACACTCAGCCGCAGCCTCATTAAAAGCAGCGAGCTGACTACACTGCAACCTAAAATGGAAGAGAAATATTTTTTCTTTTCTCATTTGCTTCCAAGCATGACTTTGTCTTGACTTGTCTCCAAGTGCAGTGCAGACTGTGGTGCGCAGGAGATGACATTTTTGTCAACAAAATAAAAGTGTGAAACCATACATGTTAATGCAAAGGTTAAAGAGTGTAAACTGAACCGCATAATAACAGGAATAGTTTATAACATTTATGGAGACGTGTTTATTATTTGCCTTCTTGACAACGTTGATGAGAAGACTGATAACTTCTTAATGTCTGTGTGGTAAGTATGAAGCCATATATTAAGCATTTTAGCTTAGCTTAGCATAAAGACTGAAAACAGGGGACCTGGATCTGTCCAAAGAAAAAAACACTACCTACCAGCACCTCTAAAGCTCACTAATTGACATGTTATATCTTGTTTGTGTAATCCAACATAAAAAAATAAGAATGACAAGTTGTGGTTGTACAAGGGTCTGATTGTCACCATGAGTCACTGTCACTGATCAAGAAATAGTCCGACACATAACTTCCCGTGCAACCACAACATGTATGATTAATCAAAAATGATATTACATGTTAATAAGTGAACTTTAAAGGTGGATTTTGTTACATTTGCAAAGAGCAACGTTAGCTGTTTCCATCTGATTATGGTCTACATGCTAAGCTAAACTAACCCACATGTGGCTTTAGCTTCATGCAGAAGTTACGACCACACAGATGGACTGATATCAGTCCTCTCATCTTACTCTCTAACTATAAATCCATTAAGCCTTTAAAGTTGCCCAACACAGCCTTGATTCGGACTCTGTCTTTGCATTGAAGTAGATTCCCATTTTTCATTTGTTGATCACTTCTCTTCGTTTGCTGTAGAGGAATGGATATGATGTATTTTTTTTGTGTAAGTGGGTGTCAGTACATACAGAGTGTACTGCTGTAACCAGAGACAGATCTATGCGCTCTCCACCAGACGCTTAGATTTGACCTGTGATGCCAAAATACTTAAAGACTCTCAAACACTCTTTGCTGCCAAGCCAGTCCCGGTGGTTAAAACGTGAACAGCCTCTGCCAGCCTCTGCCAACTGCTGCCTTAAAGGCCAAAGGTACTTATGAGGGCGATCAGTAATGCTGCAGTCATGCAGCAAAACCAATGTTAGGTTAAAAGCAGGCAGGACGTGAGAGTTGGTTAAAAACAAGGGCACTGTGGGGTAGAAATGAGAGTCCAACGTTAACAGGGTTTGTAATCCTCTCTTGTTGATCTTCAATCATATGTCTCCTGCCTCTTTCAAGAAGTCTTCCCACCCAATAATTTACTGTCCGTTTGTTCTTCATCCACAAAAAAAGGGCAGTGAACCACGCAGATACAAGGTTCACACACACTGTGGAAGTAGATGAGACGCTCTGCATGGGGCCTGCTTCGCACAATACCACACAGACAGACATAACAAACATTTGGTGTGTGTCTCATGCACACGTCTGTGCGTGTTTCCTACAGTAGTCAGCCTAAAAGTGTCGCTGCTGAGCGTGCGATTGTGTAATTGTATGTGAGTGTGCCCGTGCGTGTGTGTATGAGTGTGTTAATACTAGTGTGAGCGGACCATACCAGTGGGGTCAACCTGTGCCAGCTGCTTAGAGCTGATGGAGTGAGCCACACACATGCTGATCTGTGACCTTAAGACAGAGGAGAGGAGAGGAGAGGAGAGGAGAGGAGAGGAGAGGAGGGAGCGAGGAAAGGAAGAAGGAAGAGGAAAGAGGAAAGAGGAAAGAGGAAAAGGAGCAGCACACTAGCTTTCCTTTTGTAAAGGTCAATTTGATCTTAAGCTGTTGTAGAAGGTGATACACATCAGACTACACTGAATGTTTATGACTGAGCTCCTAAGGATCACTGTTTTCAATCTTTACTGATATTCACCAAATAAAATTTGCTTTAAAAGCAGCAGATCACTTTGTAGCCCGAATTTAATGCATCTAAAAGTTTGTTTTCAGCTCAAAGAAAGTCTCTGGCAACACATGGTAGTAAGACAAGAGAGCAGAAACACAAACTAGCTTCTGCTTATGAGCCAATGTGTAACAAACTAATAAATGGGTTTCTTGTATTTTTAAACTATGATTCCATTATTGATTTTCACCTGTTTTTCTGATGAAAATAATTATCCAAACTCTACATAGTCCTTACGTCTCACAGTGGCTGCACTCCACGACATTACTTGAGCAAACGTTAGAAAAAACGTAAAAGTTAGAATCCTCAAAACTTTGAAATCAGACGCCATATTTGGTGCAATTTAGGATCTCCACTTTCTCAGCTATGCATTTACATTCAGTTATTATCTCTCTCTTATTATTGCCTTCACACACACACGATGGATTTACCAGACACAAAACATGCAAATAATAATAATCCACTGTCTCTGTTTGTAATTTTATCTCATTGTTAACAGCTTGACTTTTAACTGTTTAATCCACCACAGCTGTACCAGAGCTGTATTAAGTTATTGATAATGCAAACCAAACATTTCTTAGTACTTATTAACATTAGAAACATTCTGATGAAACATGAGACGACTTCAAAGGGGCTCTATGCAAAATTCAGAGCACTTTAGTTGTCTGGACATGGTTTTCAACGTGGAGATGACTGAGTCAGCAGCTGGCGGCTGATGGGGCTAACTCCATAAATAGTGCTGAACAACGTCAGCAGTGTTGACAGAGCTAACCAGGGGGGAACCAGAGGGTGGGCGCTATGCTTCTGTGATGATGACATCCCGATTTTAGCGGTAAATTAAGCTACAGTGAAAGTTCAGCGAGGAGGACGATACTTTTTGTGCTCAGGCTGTACGTTTACTTTCTCACCCTGCCATTCACTACTTGCCCGCATGTTCACCTATCTCTACGTGTCTTGAGTCATCAGCTGATTTTCAGCTGATTCACAATCAACAATCTTACTGCTCCTCATTTTAAACATGGTTCTTTCTCTGTCGTAGTTCTTTCTTGCTGCAGTTGTACGCCCTCCACCTCCACATCACCACCTAGTCTTTACGGATTCATCAGCCTCATCCGCCTCAGCAGCCTCAGAGTCATCAGCCACCATCACCACTGTCTGGACTCCATAGGGGGATTTATCCTGGTGCCGCTCAGATGTCCCTCAATCACAAAATATCTCCCTCTGGTGACTTTGCACCAAAGACTTCTGTTAAATCTTAATCAGCACAAATCATATTCTCATATTCTGTGTTAAATATCATCTTTACTTCATTCCTCTGTCTCACCTGATTGAAACACCGTATGAGCGCAGTGCAAAGCGGCAGCGATGAGCTAGCCAGTGGGATGCACAAATACACTAACATGCATGTGCAACCAGACCGGCTTGCCACAAAGGACAACAGACAAGCTCGCATTACGGCCTTAAAGAAGGTAGTGTGACGTCATTATCTGCTCAGGACGCTCTTATTCCACTATATATTTACATAGCAAATGGTGGCTGCTACATTAATGTTCTGAAAGTCACATCCAGAACCTTTAATCGAGAAGCAGTTATGGCAAAGTATTTGTCACTGAGGTTAGCGTGAATCAATTATTCATCATAAATGGGGTTTCATATCATTTTGGTGACGAGTCATGGAACAAGACGAGTTAAAGAGTTACTGTGTTCTGAAACTGCGACATGTGTAGCATGAAATCAGGTTGCACTCTGCAGGATGGCTAAAGGCCAAGAATTGATTTAAGTCAGTGTCAAGTTTGTTTAAATCACACTTGCTGGTACTTTAATAACCATGGGTGTTGCCAAATTGATATTTAATATGTTTATAATGCTGCAAAAAGAATACTGAAAATGACAGAGTGATACTGATGCCTTTATTATTCTTCATCAGCTGCTCTCGTTCTTCCATGTGAGCACTAACAGTCCACTCATAATTGACTCACCCTCCTTTTTGCACACAGAACATAATAGGGCTGAATCTTTTGCCTTTCTGCACAGAGTGTATAGAGCCTGTAAGTACATACAGTCTATTTTAACATCAAGAGGACTGCGGTCTCCAGCTCCTAAAGCCCGTAAAGGCCTCACACAGAGAAAGACACCATCTCCCTCCACACGCACGCACATACACACACACTGTTTCACCACCCACTGCTTAGTGTTTGTTTAATATGGCATTTCAGTATGAGAACAGTATATCCTGCTCCCGTCTTTATAAGGGCACAGCTAATGCAATACTGAGACAAGCCCCCCCTCCCGTCTTTGCAATTACACACACGCACAACACACACACAACACACACACACACACTTGTTAGTCCCGTGCCAACGGCTGCTGCCTCTTGGCACCGCCCAGGGTTAACATTGCCCCAACTGAGAAATAGCATCTGCTTCATCTCTCTTTTCTTTCACCCAACCGCTCTCCTCTGAACTCACTAACACCCTCCATCTCTTGTCCAAAAATGCACACATGCTGACACAGACACTCAAACACATGCACGTGCGCACACACACACACACACACACACACACACACACACACACACGCTATTGTGCCTGGCACCAGTGCTGGAATCTTGTCTGTCTGTCTGTCTGTGTGTCTGTCTGTCTGTCTGTGATGGTGAGAGCGCACAGAGAAGCGCTGAAAGAACAGATTTAGACTTTTGTGTTCTTGGCGTAAGTAGGCCAACTCTTCGAAAGACAAATCCCTGCTTACTGTTGGCCTGGAGTTGTCACTGTGGAGCTAATAAACACTGAAAAAGGAGGTGTTCTGACTATCTGGAAACCCTTGTGTCACTGGTTCACTTGGACAGTTTGTCTCCACAGAACACCACGGGTCGTTTTTCAGATAATCCTGAGCAGTTGCTAAATTCAACTCATAAACAAACTGTGCCAAACTGATATGCTGCTGATATTCTTAACAGACATTAAGATGTGACCGTTGGCAGCAGATGTGTACTATATTTGGTCGACTCTGTAATTTGAAAGCAGGGACGCAGAAGTTTGTCTTACTTTTACAAACACACTGCTGATCATCATTAAAGGAAATTTGGTCTTTTTATAGCCATGCTAGTCTGTCCATCACTCTGACGGTCAACAACTCTTTTCCCCCAGAGGATGAACCCTGATGACTTTGGTGTGACCTGGACTTTTTTCTAATGCCACCATCAGGTGGAACTTTTAATTTGTCCAATACTTTGGTCTATGAGCAAATACCTGCTAAGTTAAGTACATTCTTATTTGATTAAGTTGTACCTTGCGATTGGTGCAAATTTTAGCTAACATGCTAAACTAAGATGGCACCATGTTAACATGTCGATGACAGCATTTAGTTCAAAGCACTGCAGGGCCTAAACCTCACAGAGCGCTGACATGACTGTAAACTCCAGACTTGTTTTTGTGATTTGGCAAATAAATAACACTATTGCTAAAATTACAAAATAAAATGACATAAAAATATTATTTGCTTGTCTTACAAAGACAGTGGTGGTCTGACAGTGCAGTCTAACAACAAACAGGAATCAGAAAGCAGGCTTTCATCGGCTGATGATAGAAAAAGGAAGTAAACGATGCTGCAATGTGCATCTGGCTCAGAAACATGACACGCTAGAATGACGACAGTTTGCCAAAATAAAACAGCCCAGTCACCAGAAGAAAATGTTGGCATTGTATGTTTCTGCAAGTCATGGGTACGTTACATTTGTGATGAAGTTCTGATTACATATGTATAAGCTGACTTTGTCATTGTGAGGTGGAGGGGATGGAGGATGATGTGAGACTAGGCTAGAGACCATTGAGATATTTTTAGCGAGACAACGGCTACGTTTTCAGTGTTGGCTATGGCACCAAAATTGGGTATTTTAAGCTGAGACAGGATCTTTTTTCTAACCATAACCAAGACGTTTTGTGCCTAAACATAACCACATGTTAACCAGAGCAACGTTGAAACGTAAAGAAGCATAATGTTTAAACACATAATGTACAAATGTTTCATATCCTGGCTGCAAAAACAGGCAACATTTATTCTACATAACAATATACAATACAGATATGGCAACAGTGAGTCTTGGACAGAAGAACAACATGATGACAAAACAACGAGCAAAGTGTGGTGGTTATGGAAGAATATTGCCTGGGAATCTAATGTTTTTGGTTGTTTTTTCATGTGTGAGGGATGCTGCTTTTGGCTGTTCTCCCATTGCATCCTACGCAGGCACAGCATATTCAGACAGAGACACTCGGGGGCAGAGGGGACGTCTGGAGCTGAATAAAGTAACAGCAGCTTTGCAGAAGAGAAAGTGAATGATGGAGAAACTAGTAACACAGAGAGGAGGCAAACAGAAAGCAAATGTCCAGTGAAGCATAAAAAAACAGACGAGAATGTTTTTGGTTTTGCATATGGACGTGAAAACAACAAGTCTAAAATACTGAGAAACATGAAAATTCTGAATATGTTGGTCTTTCCTTTCACAGAGCTTACTGACCTCATCAGAAGATAAAGATAAGCAGAAGGGGGTAACCCTGGCTGATGAAGAGAAACTGTGCTGAGAGGAGATAACACTGTTGACTCTTTGGTTTCTCCAGAAGACCAGTCATGCCTGAAAGATCGCCAGTTGCAACACTAAAAAATAACAGATTCTAACACAGATTTCTTTAGAGACCAACAAGGGAAGTAGCACAGGGATTTCTGAGTAGAACACACATTCAGCTGAGATTTACTGGTGTAACAATTGTATGAAAAGGCCTCATTGTACATCAGAAGCATCCAAAATTGTACAAAATGCCAAAACTGAAAGGGCATCCCAGCAGCTTAGCGATTATCACACTGTGCTTAGTTTCTCTGAAAAATCATAAACAATCCGGGCTTACAGCTGACTAGTCTAATGCTGAGGCACGCAATGCTACGCTAACATCCCACAAACACAGGCAAGGCGATTACCATTCTCTGAAGGCTTGCAGGGGGACAAACGCCCTCACAATGGGACGCTTCACAAGCCTAAGCAGAGCTAAGCTGCATGGCATTTCTAGGATATTTCAAGTCAAATATAATCCAAATTCCTGTTGGCAAGATGTTTGTTAAATCTATTTTTACCAGCACTGAGGGACTGATCTTTGTTTACGTCACACTGTATAATCCCCCCCTGCCTCAGGGGACTTTCTTGTGGCCAAACCTCTCTCGCCAAAATTGTTGTCTTTAAAATCTCCCATTTATACAGAACGTGTTGGAAAAACTGCTATAGATCTTCCAATTTCTCTGACGCTTCAGCCACATCAATCCAGAAATATTTATTTTACAAGGTAGCTTGTTTTTTATGTAACCCAGTGCAGTGTAATTCCCGCGGGCGCAATCTGTTTCATTTCTCAACAATGTGAAATTTACAGCCACATTATTATACTATGCAGAAAGATGAGCCTGTTGCTACTAGAGGCTTTGGAGAAACTCAATATTTAAAGGGATAGTTCAGATCTTTTGAAGTGGGTTTGTATGAGGTATTTATCCATAGATGGTGTATTACATACAGTAGATGTCAGTCAGCACGCCCCCAGTTTGGAGAAGCAGGCTGGAACACGGAAGCTAAGAAATGGGCTGCTGAGGACAGGGTCAGCGACAACACATATTCAAGCCACCTAAAAAAGTCAATATCAGTTGAAGTGTGTAATATATTTAGAACATTTTCACTGCTTTTCCTTACCGTCAAACAGCGATTAATGACAGGAAAATAAAGCCATTACATCGCTCTCTTCCAAGCCAGACTCAACTGACAGGAGCACAGGAGCTGCTGTTCATCCACTGCCTTGGTCGGTAATTTTGACTGTGTCAGTGTGTAACTTTGGCATTTAAAAAGGTTAGTTTGGATTCACCAAAGTCACACAGCAACACAAACTAACTAACTGACAGAGGCAACAGTAGATCAGAGGTTCCCGTGTTCAACAATGTGAAATCATAGTTTTTCCCAGTGGAGTCTGAGAGCATAGACAGAGAACTGAAGAATATCCTCCCCATCAGCATTCACCAAAACTTATATAAAATTTTTTGGGGTTAGACTTTTTTTGGTGCATAAAATATGTTTTGTTGCTGACAACGTGGTCTCACTTCCAAAGTTGTCGAAATCCGGCGCTTGGGTAGTGACTTGCAGCGCCAGACACTGATAATACAAGCTGTCCTTTAACGTTAGCATGATACGTGGTTGTCTTAATAGTTTAATGGCGCTTGCCGGCGTCAAAGGAAAGAAGACAAGAATGAGAATTTAGGCAGTGAAAGTCCGAGTGGGGCAGGTGGAAGTAATAGTAGATGGGTCCAGCAAAAACAAAGAGCGGTGTGTGCGTCCCGTTAGATTATAAAGCCAAACCTTGTTCTAACCTAACCATGAGTTTTGTTGCCTCATCCCAACCACGTGCATTTGTTGCTGAAGCAAAAAGTAAATTCTCAGTGTTCTGCTGACGTAGTGCTTTTATTTTGAAAGAGACTGCATGTAAACTTTAAATTTCCTGTGAAAACAGATTTTGAAAGAAGATGATGCATGTAACAGGCAGAACTTGACACGGTGTCCCAGAATGTCCAGCCAACACACCCAGGGTACCTTGCATGTCGAATACGGACGTGGAAAGTCCACGACCAAACGTCCATGTGTGACAAGGTCGGAGTGAGTCAGGCTCCATCCTGCTTCTCCAAACTGACATCTACTGTATTCAATACACTGACAATCGATAAGTACTGCATAAAATCCTTCTTCAAAAAAATCAAAACTATCCCTTTAAGTTGTGCTACACTGTAATACTTACTTTAAAAATTCCTTAAATGAAAATTGTAGATTAAGAGGCCGCGCAGCACAGCACAGCATGTAAATACTGTACTTGATCTGAGATGCACAGAGCATATCTAAAGTGGATCTTTCTCTGCAATTACGCGACTTCTGATAATCCAAACAGCCATGTTCAGCTGTGTTCTGTTAAGCCTCTCAGCCCAGATTGTGGGTCAAACGAAAATACTGGAGGTTTAGGTGGAGTGCCGCCATACGTCACGATAAGGATCATGTTCGCCGTACTCTGATTTTCTCCTAAAACCTCTATTTGTTTATAATAATCCATCCATGTGATGTATTGAGGCCGCTAAACCGTGCCGTTCTGTCTTTGGGGCTAAATGGGGTAATTTGTTTTGTTTTAATAAAGCAGGTGTTTTTCTTGGATCACATTGTCAAGGAGCAAATTGCTTTCTAATCACATCACATATGGAAAGTCCAGATGATGGCGGACAGAGTGCAGCGCTGCATCACTGCTGACCCAGTGTGCAGCACGAGCCCCCGCTCCGACGCTCACACAACTCCACACGTGAGGATCAACACAGCTCTGTTTTCTTTGCAAAGCAAAACATGTCACTTCATTTGCCCCAGTTTATCCCCTAATCACAGTGACGGACAGGAGGGAGGGGAGGCTCTGTGACGCCGAGCAGCATGAACTTTACTGCGACTCAACAAGTAGACTCTCCACTCACTTGGACTTTTTTGGTTTGGAATCACAAATCAGCTGGTTTACATCCAACACACACACAGATAGAAGCAGACATAATGTATCGGTTATTATGAGGAGTTCAGAGTAAATTTCCGCACAATTGTACTGCACAGTAGAGTAAAAGGTTGCCAAAATAAAGACAGAGAATAACATAAAAAGGGAACACATCGTGCCCGTTCTGTCGAACAATGCTCCACAAACGTGCGCTCGCACAGCAGCTCAAACAGTAAAAGCAGTCTTCAGGAAAGAGGCAGGCAGCAGAAGGGGGCCTGTGTGACCATTCAAACGAGCAGCGTGTGGCTGTGGGCCTAGAACAGCCAGCAGTACATTTCCATAACAGGAAAGGTCAGTGTTGTGGCTCCAGGGGCTTTAGAGACGCTAACACAATCCATACTGGGAGCGCTCAGTCTCTGCTGCTCTACCTGTTGGCTGGACTCCATTTGGTGCTATATATTACGCATTGTATTGTATATCATCAGTCTAAGCCTGACTAATTTGTGTTATATTATATATAGCACAAAATATTCTGTAGGGATTTTGTCCCCCAAGAATTGCATTATAAAGCTGCTGTATCAGAAGAAGTAAGAAACAATTTGTAAGACAACCCAATAACTAAGTTTATACTGAACATTAATGCTAGTAACCATCCTCCAGATGCAAACAGAAACTTTGGTTCTAACAATGCTGCTGAAATTGAAATTTTGTGTCTTCTGCTGTGAGGGATGAAGCGAAGTCTTTGCCTCGCAGAAGTATTTACACAAGTGTGAGATTTTACTCCAGTCTGTAAACATGTGTGGCAAGAGCACAGTGAAAGGTAGAAGTTTAATATGACTTTTACTTGTAATACCACCTTTTTAAAAATGTAATCTTATATATTATTTATAATTATTGCTATTGGTATTTTTATATTTTTATCAGTGAAACATATCCTGCAGCATTCCTGCACAGTGACAGAATAACTGTTACTCGAATGAACTTTTTATCGTAAAGAATATATTCAGATGTGACCCCTTAAAGATCACAAACATTTGGATCAGTAATTGTAATTTAATTACATATTTACATATTTTTACTCAGTGACTGTAACTGATTACATTTACATTTATGTGCCTGGTGTGGCTTCACATTTTGACAAATAAATGCCTGTCTCAGTGAGACGCCTCGTCTGGTTGCCAAGCAGTTCTTTTTAATTAATTTATTTTTTTTATAGAAATTCTTTGGATGTATAAAAACGGGTTGTTGGCTACCTCAAATAATGCGTCTATTCCTTGATTATCCTTGATTATTCCTTAAAGCTACTCTTACCTTTCTTGCATTTCACACAGCACGCATGAAAAAATTTGCATCCACAACTCCCGCCTCCCTCCAAAGGCCTACTCTCCCCTCCTCCATTACATCCTCATTACGTCTATGACAGACATAGGTGTTGGCATGGTAACAAGTCGGTGATGACTGATGAGTTTTACAATAAGGTTACAGTGCTAATGTTAGATAGTAGCGTTAACGTTACTAGTAAGTGGAAATGCACAAGGAAGATAATGTTAATGTTTCAGAGGCGACGCTACAGTAGGCTAACGTTAGCCATTAGCGACTGGATGCTGTGTTGTCATATATAACGTTATGGCCTATGTTACATTAGAGGCAAACTAAAAATACCTGTCCAGCAGAAACTCTGCGACCATCTCGTCCCTTTTTAGCTCAGGATGAAGCTGCATCAGTCTTTGCCATCGCTCGAAAGCAGAGCCAATGTTGACCCGAGCGGTTACGTCAGTCGGAGGCCTCCATGTGGGGAAGACAGACAGGACGCTCAGCCAATCCATGCAATGATTGGTCTGTGTTTTCTTAGAACCATATGAGAATGGTACAATTATGAGGTTTTATCTCTGGTGGAATTCACTTCCATTTTAGTGTGCCATCAGCTTATTAATAGCATTTTAACCTAAAGAAAGAAAAGCGTAAAAGTTCCAGAAAGGTAAGTGTCGCTTTAAGTCCATAAGTGTCCTCAGATCAAAAGTATTAAAATGGTTTCTCACAGAAATTAATCCAAGATATGAGTATTGTTTTAACAGGATAAAGTGGTGTTGCGTCAGTATGCCAGGTGCCTCAAGTAATCCCTGAGTGTTGCAACGCTCACTCTCTCTGATGCGCTGTCTGTCGCAGCTAGATCAAATGAATGATTCATAACTGTGATCTAATTTTTATACAAATAATATTCATACTGGTTTCAATCAACAGTTTGATTGTATTTCCCATCTCTGCTGAGCAACAGTTTTGTGTGAAGGGAATTAAGGGCCTGTCCCAAATATAGGCCTGTAGATTTCAGTGATTCAAGCAAATAATAGGGCGGGCT
The DNA here is from genome assembly GCF_011397635.1 of Epinephelus fuscoguttatus. Lineage (NCBI taxonomy): Eukaryota > Metazoa > Chordata > Actinopteri > Perciformes > Serranidae > Epinephelus > Epinephelus fuscoguttatus. The sequence continues at coordinate 42,641,508 of NC_064761.1, forward strand.
GTTCATTCGACATATATAAGATATAATTTACAGCCATGTAAACAAGCTGTTGTTCCAAGTCTTGTCCTTCCACAATCTGCAAAACAATGCACAGTTATGTCTTTATTTTTGAAAGGACAGCAGCAGAAAGAGGCTTTAATTTCGTGGGTAAGTTTGGGTAATAAAAAAAGACAGAAACATAAAGTATGTGTGTGTGTGTGTGTGTAGCTGTGGTTGGCTGTGAGCTCTGACGTACAGTGTTTGAAGTTGTGTTCCATACAAAACAACAGTAGAGGAAGTTGAAACAGCTTCTGGTCTTTCTCTTGGACCAGGCCTCGGGGCCTCAGGGGGCCCGTAGGAATAAAACACTCCTTAGCACAGCCTCATATACCTCAACACCTGCAGCACACAAAAGCCCTCTGTGAGTGAAACAGTCCCTCAAAAGTCAGAAATGCTCATGTATGACAAGGAAACAGGGGATGTTGGGTAACAGTGTGTCTTTGGTAATAAGAAAAAACACAGAGATGGGATTTTCTTTTTTTACGCTACAATAGGATACAGCCAGTAGACTGGCATATAACATAGAAATATGATGGTTTTACTGAAGTACTTGTTTAAACCAATTATTGTTTTTAGATGTTTTTGTCCTCTCTCGGTCTCTTTTTTAAAACGAAGTTGAAATTCAGCTTTTCTGTTTTTGGATAGAAGTGCTCTTGAATACCTTAAAACTGTTGTGCAAATACAATAATTGTGTTTTTAATTATTATTCCTAGAACTTTATTACTAAAGTTTATTACATAAATAAATAAATCTATGCACCTCACTTACGTCGTAGTCCCGTCACACCTCCTCTTTCCGACCCGCAGTATTTTCCCATGGGGTCCAGCGCTCTCAGGACTGAAATTGAAATAATATTGACATTGGAGTGGCTGAAAAGACACAACATAGCTAATAGATATAATTATCTGACATAATTATCTCCAATAATAACAACAGATAATACCCGTCTGTCTGAGCGCATGTTTGTTGTTGTGTCTAAAGGGATCCACCCTGGAAAGATGGGCAGTGCCACGTCTCCGCCCGTCAAACCCAGCCAAGCCTCACCTTGTGTGGGTGTGGGAGAGTCAGATTGCAGCCTGTCAGGAGCAGGTAAGGCTGAGGTTTGAGGTCGGTCGCTGCGTGGGTGAATTCCCCTTTTGGCACGAGCATCTGTCGACTCTGCTGTTTGGAAACTGTGGAGTGTTCACCTTGTCAGAGCCCGGGAGCAAACCTAGGAAACCCAAAACAAAAACAGCACTGGGTAAAAGAACACATCACCCACTGCACGGCAAGATTTTAATAACATTTAGTTGAACTCATTAATTTAAGAAATCGTTATGACAGCGCTGGAGTCCAGAGAGTGATTTCTCAGTCTGGTCCAGCAGACACGAGTCCATTTACCTAATTAAAAAAACAAACCAGCGGCCTCTGTGGCTCTTGTGTTTACTGCTGTGTGATGGAGGGCATAAAACACAAGCAGCAGTAGAAATGCAAATAGGCGGCAGGGTGACATAGAAAAGCTGGAGGAAAAGCGGTTAGAGGACGAATAAAGGAGAAACAAGCTGAGGACGGAGGAGTCGGCAATTGACGAAGGCCTCAGACGTAACTACTCTAGATTCATTTATTAACTTATCTATTTGGCGTTAAAGGAATAGCTCTATATTTTGGTAAATACACTTAATTCTTGTCGGGAGTTAGATGAGAATATCCCGTAGTGAGTTAGCTTAGCTTAGCATAAACACTGGAAACGGGGGGAACAGAGGCAACAAAATCAGCCCATCAGCACCTAGAGCTCACTGATTAACATGTTATATCTCGTCTGTTTAAAATGGAAATAGACAAGCATGTTGCTATAACTTTATGCTATGAATAATGATACCATCAGAGTTTAGAGTTTCATTTACAGCACAAAGGAAGTGTGTCTACCATTGTGCAACCAAAACAGGAAGAGGAAAGTGCTTTTGTTTTCCCCGTTAGCTATCAGTAGCTATCCCCAGTTACAAGAGCATCAACCTAAGTTCTTCGTTACTTAGTTCTTAGTCAGTCCTCAGTGGCAAAAATAGCTGATGGTGGAACAATTGAAATAATTGTGGAAACTCTACCTGGCAAAAGAAAAAGATCCCTGTTGCTAGACCCTGAGGAAACTGGAAAGTAATCCAGTTGTCTTTACGATCGCGAGACAAACAATAATTTCACGCGGAAACATTAAGGTTGGAAAAGTTGAAAAGTAGTCTGTTTCCAATTTACTCTGTACAAAAACCAAAGTTTAATATCTTTACAGGAGGTCATGTGCCAGACTATTCAGCATTTTCTCATTCCAATTCGTCAAATACCGCCGCTTTGTCAGTGGACCTACATGTCAAGATATGACGCATGAGGTAGCTTACCCTCCTGCATCAGTTTTGGACGTTTAGGGACGATGTGTCAATGTACGCTGGTTGCATGCACTGTGTGTTTTCAAAATAAAGTTCCGTTTTTACAGTAAATGTTTGTGCTCCTTAAAAGCATACAGTGTCTTTTCAAAATAAATTTAAAACATAGGTAAAACACTCTTTTTTAGGTTTATTGTTAAAGCAACAAAGGCACATGGTTAGGTTTAGAAAAAAAATCATGGTTTGGCTAACATATGTAACTTGTGTCGCATGCTACATATACTAGCACACTACGTTCTTATTAAAATAACTTCATTGACTTTTGGTATCACACAGGAAATGAACAGCAGACTCCTGGGTGAAAGTCCGGTGTTTGTTTGACCTATCCACCTCCTCTCCCACCCGTCGGATATGGACTGTCCCACTCTTTTCACCACGGTAGTTACTGGCAACATCACAAACTGCCACCACCTAGTGCATATCATGCCACCTCTTTGCGTCAGTGTTTGACACCAACGTCGACAAAGCAGTGGTATTTGACGAGTTGGGAGTGAGAACGGGCTGGACTGTTTCTCGCTGGACTATTTCTCCCTGGTCCATGCCAGAGTAGTCTATCATTGTCCGGTAGGCGACATTACCCCCTTCAAACTGGTTAATGTTTGTTTGTTCACCCCTGTTTCTAGCCTTTATGCTAAGCTAACTGCCGGCTGGCTTTAGCTTCATATTTAGCACACAGACACTCTTACTCACTTGAAAGGGAGTAAGTTTTTGTTGTTTTATTACTCACTGCAAATTGATATTCAAGAAGAAGAGAGGGGCCATGATGTGGACAGAGAAGAGGAAAAAAGCAACAACTTCGGCAGGAAGGGAAATATAAAAACAGATGGGGGAGGATCGTGAGAGCGTGTGGTGAAGGAGGAAAGTGAGATCAGGCAACGTGATGAGGGAGGGAGGACAGGAAGATGATGCAGCAGTAAGTACAGCAGTAGATAAAAGCTGCAGGGGAGATGATCTGAGCGTGTCTTTATTCCAGTAAGAGGCCCACAGCATTGCCTGATGACTCACCTGCCGTAAGACTGCATCACCCACAGTATGAGATCATCAGGTTAATCTCACCCCCGACAGACACAGCAGCTCAGGCAGACTGACAGACAGACAGACATAGTGAAAACAACTGACACACACACACACACACACACACACACACACACACACACTCACTCACTCAGGAAAAACATTATGGTTTTAACATGCTGATCCACTTGGGCGGCATCAACCCATTATCATAATATCAGCCACGCTAAACATTACCTGCATTAATTATTAAAGAGATGATGATGGCTAACACCAACCCCACCTTAATTCACTCCAATATGTTGACATCCATTATTATATAAATGGATCTGAAGGAGGAGCAGAAAATCGTTATGTTTGTCTTGGCCTTGAAGAAGCTGCTCCTCCAAACTGAATACTACTTTCCACCATTTTTATACAAGACAGTCAATATCATGGACATAAAACACACACTCCCATACATGTGTAAATCACTCGGTTGCGGTGCGGTTCCAGATGTGCCCTGTTGTCCTTGGGTCCCGGCAGGAATAATGAAGAGTCGTCACCTCCCATAAAAGACAGACCGAGTGACTAAGAGACAAAGATCAGGAAAGAAGAAAGAATAATCAGTGTAGCGCTGCTTTGAACCGCTCCATAATGTTGGTCACAGCATGATCCTCAGGGCATAGCAGTGAAATGAACAGGGTCAGAAGTCTAATAGGATTTATAACTATCTTTTACCACAAACTGCATTTAAGGCAATAAGATGAATTATTCATCTGTCTAATCTGGGCTTCTGCTGATCTGCACGAGTTAGCGCGCAGCGCAGAGCACACCGAGTACTTAAGCTGCGGCCCAAACGACACTTTAGTGCTGTGGGACAAGCATTGGGTTACATAGGAGAGGAGAAGCTCACTTCAATTATGTTAGAGGGGGAGAAAGAGGGATAGAGAGCAAGGAAGATGGAATCTGAGGCAGAGGAGCATGTATAAAACTGAGATACACTGCAGTTTAATAAATTGAATCGATGTCCAGATGTCTGTGTGATTAATGGCGGCTACAACAGAGCTATTCTGTTTTTTATTATGCATATTGCAGTTATGTTGGCCGACATTTGTTCACAGCAGAGCCAGTGTTTAGAGGTCTGTATCTGTAGTATTATTGATAGTCTGAAACAAGAGTGGGCGCCCTGAAACCAACTCTGGTTACGTGTATTTCAGTAAGCCTCTAAGAATTCCACATATTAACCTCACCTACATTTGCCCAGAACCAGGGGATACTTTGTCATAATTGTCATTCTTTCACTCAAACATTTTGGGGGATGAGAGCAACAACAGCTGCGTGGCTTCCTTCTACAAACACAGGAGTCCTGCCCGGTCCTGTTTCTGGAGCTACTGGCCTGAAAACACCGACCCACAAACCCAGAGCGCAACCCACCCGGAACTAAAGCAAACACCAGATTCCCACTGGGGACATATAAACTAACGTGCGGACGTCCTCCAGGGAACACAAACCAACGTGCACGCATGGAAAGTATGTAACGTCTTTTCATGCCGAGTGCATTTTTCATCCACTGCTACAAAGCCTGAAGGCGCTGCGCACAGAGAAGGGTCATAAAGTCCATCAACGAACTGTGCAGTTGTGGTTGCAATGTGTTTATTTAGTCACACTCCCAGAATGCACAGGGCTTTGGATGCTGCTCAACCAGCCTTAGCATGAACTGTTTCAGCTGGGTATGAAGAAGACTCAGGACAGAGCACGTAACTTCACGTGAAGTATGAATAAAGTTCACATCTGTTTAACCTTTAAACCTCCGTTACTAACGTCTTACTCACCATCCTGCTTCATAGGAAAGTGTCTGGTCTCAGATAAGGAAACTGTGTTGTGTTGAAATCATCAAGGTAATTTGAAAAGTTCTCAATAAACTTTTAAAAAATGATATGAAGTCCCACTGACTTTAAAGCTTTTGATACAGAAATATATGTGTTCATTCTTAGTTGTGAAAACAGCAGTTTAACAAAGTACTACGCTGGCGGGATTACACATTTCATCTGGCCTTCTGGGTCCCTCAGGAGGAGCTGGAAAGTGTTGCTTGGGAGAGGGACGTTTGGGGGGCTTTGCTTGGCCTGCTGCCCACGAGACCCTGCCCCAGATGAACCAGATGAAAATGGATGGATGGATTTTAAAGTCATAATCCTTTTTTTTTAATGATTTTTGATACTATTTATGGTTGGCATTTTTTACTACAAAAACTATTCCATGTATTTACATTCAGCAATTTTCTCTCTGTATAGTCATTTTTTCTTGGTGGTGGCAGAGTCCGTCACAACCACTGGCACTGGTGTCCACACTTGGTCGATAACCAAATTTCTACATGTAGGTCACATTATGACAAATAACCAAACTCCATCCAATGAAGAAGACCTGGAAGTGTGGTTAAAAGCAGTAAGTGAGTAAGTGGGTTTTAAATTATGTGTTTTAACCACTTATATTATATGAAAATAATAATATATTGCCTTATAGGCAATATATATGGCAACACTCCCAATATAGAGGTATAGTATATCATATATATCCATATAGTATTTTCAATGTTTTCTTTCTTTTCAAGATATAAACACCGTTCTTATCCAAACTGCACTACACATATCACCATATTGTGGGTTTTAAAACACCAAGTGTCATGTTTTGTTCAATGAAAATATTCTAACCTCACTATGACTCTGGCATCTTTGAATTTTCTTTCGTTTGAATTAAAATGTGAGAGTGAGAATAACGAGATTTGCTGTAAAAAGTCTTAGACCACAAGACACTACACACAAACATTTGATCAAACCCTCTTGATTCCACCCCCACACACAGCCACTAAATGGATAGTGACTCACCACAGTGGTCTCAGACCAACATATACCATCCAACAGAAACTACGAATCATAGCCGAGCAGAGTAATAACCCTAAACTCAGAGCTCATCGAATTAAATTTCAAATCAACAAGGAATTAGAAACAATTTTTCAAATTGTTCAAAGCCAACTGATCAAATCCCCCTGACTTTCTGAACTAGAAGCACACTGAACTGTAAATGACGTTCTGGTTGTTTTGGTGTGTGAGATTGTGTATTCGTGTGTGACTGTGTGGGCGTGAGGCAGCTGGCCCAAAAGTCCAGCAGCAGCAGAAGCAGAAGAAGAAAAGAGAGAATTACCCTGGTTCAGACTCTGATCAGTCACACTAACTCAACACTCCCTGACGTTTAAACACACAGCTTTGTTTCAGCAAAATCCTCTTTTCATCCCGGCTGCCAACACTTAAACACAGACGGACATCTGAAGGACATCTAGAAAATTCATTTTCTAATGTGTTTAAACTGCAGGATTTAATTGTATAATTTTTGACGCTATAAAAGACGCACATATCCCATGCTGTGACGATCAATGTCACATAATTCAGCCAGCTGCTATACTGTAATCTGTATTAGGGACAAGGACAGGAGGCATGGCTTCACACACACAGACGTAACTTCTGGGAATCCATCTCAGGCAGCAGGGTGCTTTTCCAGTCAGTCAGGTGACCGCCCTGCTCAGGGATCTCCCGATGGTCATGTGACGCGCTGCTCACTCGCTTACTCTCTCCTCCCTTTCCCTTTCACTTCTGACAGTGCCCCTTCTTTCTGTCCCACTGATTTAACACTTGTGCCCACCCTGCTGCCTCGTCAATGAATTTCCTCACAGCCCTTCAAGTTTAATGGGGTAAAATCCCCTCTTTTCTCCCTCTTCATCCCTCTGCCTCCTCCTCCTCTACGGGGACTTAATCCACTGTCTGTCCCTGCTGGCTCTTTGAATTATTCAGTGGAGCGCTGCCGCTCGCCACAAAGAGCCATCTCTGAGGCACTGAGAGAGAAAGAGGGCAAATAGCAGATAGATAGACAGAGTGATGGGAGAGTGGGAGGGAGGGAGTGGAAGGGTGGGAGAGTGATGGCAGCAGATGTCTGACTGGGAGCTTCCCAGGAAACCCCACACTCGTCTTCCTCACCCTCCTCTTCCTCCGCTGTGGCAGCCCTAATCGCATAACCCGGGTATATAACTAGCTGTCACGGCAGGTCAACTGGAAATAGAAGACATTCTTGACGCTGAGCTTGACCTGATACAGAAACCAGCAGGGTGCATGCAGTGGAGCGGATCATGTGTCCTGAGCAGCCATCATGACATAGCAAATCTGCCCACAGCCTCGTGCTGAACTGAACGTCTGCCTGAAGTGGCAATAACAGGGAAACACCACTCATTTCACCTAAGCTGTTACTGTGGTCTGTGAAAGACAAGGGAGAGGTTTAGCGTTTTGGATCGCATAGGTATTTGCTTTCTTGTCAAGACGAGATGAGATGATCGATATGACTCTCATGTCTGTATGGTAAATATGAAACTACAGTCAGGGGAGGGTTAGCTTCACTTAGTATGAAAACTGGAATCAGGGGAAACAGCTAGCCTGGCTCTGTATGAAGGTAACAAAATCTGCCTACCATCACCTCTAAATCGTACTAATTAACACGCCTCTGCTCGTTGCCTGGCGATCGCTCCCAGCCAGGAAATAGTCTCGCACATATCCCTGCATAAACAGCCCAGTCGCCTGAAGAAAATGTTGGCGTACATTTCTGCAAACCATGAACACATTACATCTGATAAGTCTCACATTAACATTCTAAAGTGACGTAGTTGTAATTACATGTATATACGCTGACTTTGTCACCGGGAGGTGGAGGGGATGGTGGATGGTGTGATACCTACAGACGAGACGATTTGAGACAACAGACAACAAAACCTAGCATGAACTGGCATCGCAGCAAACTGTCTTTTTTAAACTTCAGTTTTAAAAAAAAGAGAGAGTGTTGATCAGTGAGCTTTAGAGCTGCTGGTAGGTTCCTTTTTAGACCAGTGTTGGATGGCGTTACTTTTGAAAGTAACTTGTAACATCATCTTGTTACCTAACAGCGTTACCAACTGACTAAAGTAAGTCCTTAAGGTGCGGACACACCAAACCGACATCAAAGAACTAGCGGCGATGAAAGCCAACTGTTGCGTCGTCTACGTCGCCTCACGTCGCCCTGTGTCAGTTGCATCTGAACACACTACATGGACTACATCCGACAGCCAAGTAGCACGTACGTTCTGCGTCTGCGTGAGAGAGAGCGGAGTAACTACTACATCCAGACGGTCCCGGTGTTTCCTCCGCAGGCTCCACTTCACTCAGCTGCCCGATAAACCCGCTGCTTCTTCCCACTTTAACCTGAATAACAAACCAGGGCTCGGTGCTCCAGATGGATCCAAACGGAGAGCCGGGGCTAGCTCAGAGACTAGCGGAGGCTAACTGGCTGTGCTTCCCTCCGGCCATGCTGCAGCTAACGCTCCACTAGCCTCCCAGCTAGCTCCGGTTTGTTATTCAGGTTAAAGTGGGAAGAAGCAGCGGGTCTGTGGGGCAGCTGAGTGAAGTGGAGCCTGAGGAGGAAGCACCGGTTAGCCCCGGTTTCACTACAGGCAGATTCACTCGCTACAGGGGTGAGGAAATAAAACCTGAACAGCCAATCAGAGTGATCTCTCTCACCGACAAGCTCCGCCACCAATTCAACATGCTCAATTGGCCGAAAAGCCGCCGACGGTGCGGGACACACTGCAAAAACTCAACAACAAGTCAACAGCCGGCTGTCAGCTTGGTGTGTCAGGGCCTTTAGAGTAGAACCCCTTGACTATTCCTTGTGTATGTTGCTGCTAATATCCACAGGATGCACGTGTTCTTTAAAATGATTCTCCCGACACATAATCTGTATCTCTGCAGGCTAATTACAGGAATGACAGACAGCTATATTGCCCTCAAAATGCTTCATTACTGCTTTGTTTGATTACAAATCTACCTCCACAGCAGTTGAGATTGTTAGCATCTCATCCACAACATAACCAGCTACAAGCTTGTTAATTTTTCTCGGGGTGACAGTACTGGCTGAGCTAAAAGCTAGTCGTTGCTGTTTGGGAGCTGTAGCATCGCCATCCCCACCATGTGTTAGGGAGTGTTGCATTTCACTGTGATGTTTTTCACCTGCAAAATCAAAATAATGTGAATATTTCCACAATGTAAAAGCTGCCCTCTCTACCATGTCACTTGCCAATGACACTTCTGCAGGTGGCTGCATACTGCCTGACAAGAAGTAGGAGATGAACAGAGATGTTGCGGATGTGTAACAATATAATGGATTACCTGACTCACAGAACTAACGCCGTATGTTACTAGTTACCACAAAAAGTAATCTGAGTAATGCATTACCCCCGACACTGTTTGTGACAGAGCTGCTATACCTGTTTCCAGTCATTACACTATGCTAAGCTAAGCGGCTGTTGGCTACAGATATACTGGTGGTATTGATCTTTTAATGCAACCTCTGCAAGAGTGTGATTAAGCCCTTACACCAAAATGTCAAACTATTCCTTTGAATTTTAAGGATTTCCTCTGAATGTGTCTGATGATGTCACCCAGTCTTTTTTTCAACAGCACCACGCATTATCTTCTAAACACAGTATTTGAATTGCTGCTGACATAATGCTGCTTTATAAAGAGCTCCTTCATGCTCGAGTAAGTGTGTACTGATCGAAACCACTGAATCATCATCAGATGTGGACACCTCAGCCTGTTGCAGAGGTCTGAAATGACTTATTACGATGAAGCGCAGGGAGCAAAAGCGGCAGAGGATATTCAGATTAGATTCAGTGGATATTGGGGTCCAACGAGATCTTCAGAGGTTGTCACATGACTGAGGGACATTAAAGCTAAAATAGATACAGTCGGAAAAATTATAAATCAGTAAGTTGAATCTCTACAGTTCTCACTGAATGGTGTGTAAAGGAGTAATGGATGGGATTTAACAGATGAATTGAGGACAGCTACATTCTCAGGCAAACACAGCAGTGGCCATCTGGATACAGCAGAGGTCTTATTCATCATTTATGACAGGGATTATTATGAAACTCTGGTTCCTTCTTATAATCTTGATTCTGTTGAAGTGCTGAATCCAAAACCAGAAGACACACTCACTTCCTGCAGGTGTTTTCCCAAATAACCTCTCTGAGTGTCCGTGAAGACACCCAGGACTTTGTCATTTTTGACAGTTAAAATGTATCACCCCAATCTTTGGCTTCTTAAGACCATACAGTTCCCTCATGTGTCACTTTATACGGTATTTTGTGTTTGAGGGGAAACCCTAATGGTAAGTGCTATTCAAATGTTGAGGGGAAAGGGCGCAAGAAAGCCCCTCCTTGTTGTTGAGGCGCTTCACCGAGCACTGAGGGGAACCAAAGCACATTGGCGCTGCTGTGGGAGGTGATGCAGTGTCAGGAACTAGAGGCTGAGGAACTCCTGACCTTTCCTTTCTTCTGCACTTTCTCACTGTCACTCAGACACCACCTGTGCATCACCCAGTGGTGTCGACGTGAATGTGGGAGGGCTGACAGAATGTGTACTGATGAAATAAACACTGAGAGAAGTGCTTTCAGGAAACAGAGTGAGTTAGCGTATGGATTTGGGTGACTGTGAGAAAGAGAGTGAAAGAGAAATTAAAACAGAACCGCAAAATGAAAACAATGAAAAACAGAGAAGACGGTGAGACCAGTGACAGAAAGGTTGGAGAGTTGATTGTGGCAAATATATCAGAGGGAAAAGCCGTAGAGAAGCAAGACGTGCAGTTTTTTTTTTAAATGACTACATGTGGTAAAGCCATAAAGTGCTGCAGTGTGATATCAGTAGATGAGGTGATGTTCTTGGGCAGATAGTGTGTATGGTAATACCCCAGACTGAGGTTATTTCTGTGCTGTCTGTAAGCTGGTGTGTAAATGCATGTGTGCCTTTGAGACTGAGTGTGTATGTGTGTGTGTGTGTGTGTGTGTGTGTGGGTGGGTGTGTGATGTAGACCATGCAGAGTCAGTCAGTCTGTCAGGGGGCTATTGGGGATTCCTGTTTAGTCCTTTAGTGAATGTCTAGGGGGCTCATTGCAGGGAGTGGGCGGGGCCAGTGAGAGGGTGGGGAGTGTGTGTGTGTGTGTGTGTGTGGGGGGGGGGGGGGTATCAGCTGCCCTTGATGATGTGTCCAATTTCTGTTGTTTATAGTTCCTAATGTCTCCTCGCTCCACTTCTCTCCCTCAGCAAACAAAACACATAAACTACACCTTGGGCTCCGCCACATGTGCGTCCTCTTTACACTCTGTTTTGATACTGTTTTACCGCTGTCCTTTACGTCTGTCATATCTTGTTTTGTAAAACAAAACGTGAAACAAAACCGTGTGAGTGTGCGCTGTTGTTCACAGTGTATCCTTCTCCTGGCTTGTTTCTTTCCTTTGCAGCACTGTCCGTCTACATTTCTAACCTTGTCTGCACCAATATAAAAACACAAGTAATACAACATATAGAGTGAGCATGTCTGTGCTCTTATTGCTCACATTCTGACAAATTCATCAGATCAAACCACGCTGCCCAATGATTCTGTCCAGTATTGAACCTCTTCCCTCCAACCCCCAACGGAAAACGACTGATAATCAGTTGGCAGCCTTCAATACAAGGACTTCTATTAATCCATTATCTTTATATTAAAGCTACTCTTACCTTTCTTGCATTTCACACTTTAGAAAGAATTTGAACATCCACAACTCTACTACTACCTACTCCCCCCTCCTCCATTACATCCTCATCACGTCTATGATAGACGTAGGCGTTGGCATGGTAACTTTAGATACGTGGAAGAGGAGAGTTTTAAAACTGAACCGGAGTCAGTGATGACTGATGAGTTTTAGAATAAGGTTACAGTGCTAACGTTAGATAGAAGTGTTAACGTTACTAGTAAGTGGAAACGCACAAGGAAGATAACGTTAATGTTTCAGAGGCGACGCTACAGTAGGCTATCGTTAGCCATTAGCCACTGGATGCTGTGTTGTCATATATAACGTTATAGCCTATGCTACATTAGAGGCAAACTAAAAATACCTGTCCAGCAGAAACTCTGCGACCATCTCGTCCCTTTTCAGCTCAGGATGAAGCTGCACCCGTCTTCGCCATTGCTCGAAAGCAGAGCCAATGTTGACCCGAGCGGTTACGTCAGTTGGAGGCCTCCACGTGGGGAAGACAGACAGGATGCTCTGATTTTTCTTAGAACCATATGAGAATGGTATAATTATGAGTTTTTATCTCTGGCAATGCTATCTCTAGCATTTTAACCTAAACAAAGAAGAGCGTAAAATTTCCAGTGTTGCTTTAAAGGGACATTGTGTAACATTTTCAGTTGTTTATTGGCAAAAATCGATGTCTGCATTCATAAATATGTCATCACTGGTGTACTATTACCTCCACCAATAATCTGACTTATTCTTGTAAAAGGAGAATTTCGGATTTGTTTGTTCATTGTGCGGGTAAGTCGTCTGTGGGGTTCCATTACGTTTCGCCATCTTGAGAATACACCCGCCAGCAAGGGACATACAGCACCGCCTTCGGCGTTTTTGTTGAGAGCCAGGCCAGCACTGCGTGACTGAGGAGCCGAAGGAGAGGAGCAAGAGGCGCTTCGCTACTACCCTGGCAAATTTGAAACAAAGTCCCACTCTTTGAGCATAATGCAGGGTCATGCATATGCAGCATCATGGGAGACGGAATCCTTGTCGCCAAGAAAGTGCAAAAGGGAATAGAAAAGGCAGCGTGACCTGCAAATTAAAAAAAATGAAGGCCCACATCGGGGTAGCCTTTCCCAGGTAGAGAGAGCTGCTGAGGGAGAATGGTAATGCAATCACAGGCCAGCGCCGCTGTTGGCTGTTAGCGGCCAGTTGCTAACAGCCTCATCCCTCTCCACGCATCACTGCGCCGCTGTTAGCTGTTAGCGCTGGCCTGTGATTGTATTACCTTTCTCCTTCAGGAGCTCTCTCCACCTGGGAAAGGCAACCCCAATGCTGACCCTTGTTTTTTTAATTCGCCGGTCACGCTGCCTTTTTGATTCCCTTTTGCACTTTCTTGGCGACGAGGATTCCGTCTCCAGTGATGCTGCATAATACATGAACCTGCATTATGCTCAAAGAGTGGGACTTTATTATGCGGCAGTAGTGCCGCTGGCCACTAACAGCTGTTAGCGGCGCAGTAATGCGAGGAGAGGGATGAGGTGTGTGAGGCTGAGCCACTTGTCAGTTGTCAAAGGACAAGACGTGATTGGTTTGTTTCAATTTACATCCGCCCCAACAGTCCTACGTTGTAAACACAGCCAGCATGGTGAGGATGGGGTTTGTCAACTCGCATTGCGTGTGCCTGTGTAGGAGCCTGAAAGAATACTCCATGTAGTATCGATGACATGGTTTCATCAGTGTTATCATAGCTTTTTGGTACACAGCGGCTATAGTTGTTGCAATACGTGTTTGAAACAGTGAGGCGCTAGAGTGCGCCATCTGTTTGAATGCAATATATAATTTCAGCGCTAGATGGGAGAAATTCCTACACACTGTGGCTTTAAGTGGCAACACCTATCGCATCATGGTAGCATGTTTTTAATAAAGTATGCCAAACAAAAGTAAAGTTTCAGTGTAATTAAACACATGTTTGATTTTACTAATTCATCTGTGAATCATTTTAAATAATATGAACCACCTCATCTGTGGGTGAACCCCAGGGGCCATGCTATACTTGGCCTACTTCCAGCATACTTATGTGTGAACAGTAAGAAAATACTGAAATGGCTCTGCTCTGTGTTCACAAAACATGTTTTTATTGCCTGTAGCTCAGGTACGTACAGAGTTTGGCAAGCAAGCATTTATGTCTGCAGCTCCTTATGTGTGGAATCTTCTGCAGAAGGACTTATAGTTGCACTCACTGGTTCCTCTCAGCCGTTCATATATTAACTATTACTTTTTGGCTTTTCTTTGTAATAATATTATTTTGTGTTTTATATTGTGTTTTAGAGCTTTACATTTTTATTGTGTATTTTTGTGTTGTCTGTCTGTCGTTTAATTGCAAGAGGTTTTTCTGGTTAAATGGAGGTTAGATAAATAAATAAAAATTGGTAATGAGTAGGGGTGTGTATCCCTCCCTCTTAAATGATTTGATACAGTCCACAATCCAATAAAAAAATGATGAAATTCTGCAATTAGATTCAGCTAGTAGTAAGTATTAGATATTCTCATTTAACCTATTTTAATAATAAAAATGTGAGATAAATAAACATATTTCTATGACAAATACTGAAGCATAGACACTGTATGAGAGCATGTTCTTGTACATAAAAAAAGCACCTGGCCTCGGTTACACTTTTATTCAGAACAGCGAGATGAGGCCAGTGTGTTTTTGGAGTAGCATAAAATGCTAACGCTTGCAGTATTTGTGTTGACTGCTCCTCTCTTCAAGTTTAGTATCAGTGTGCATGTCACCTTCTTAAATTAGTGGGGAGGTTTATGTTGCCACTGCTGTATTTTAAGACATTGCTTATGCAATGTAAAGATTTCAGGCAGTGTCGTGCAAGATGGTCCGACATTGCCATTTCCAAATTTCATGCATAACTAGTGTCAATTAGTGTATCAATAATAGATCATTTTTAGTGACTGGATTTCTTCTTACATGCTCATTATTTGTGCCACTCTAAATAAAAGGTGCTCAGACTCTTTTCTGCAGTCTAAATGATGTGGTATCTTCTGCTATTCTACAGCCACATCCTTTACCCTGTACTTTGTTCCTGTTTGCAAACATCTGTTTTTTTTCCTTTAATCTTTATCTGTTCTTTATCTCCTCTGCAGACGCTTTGACCTCCACAAACACACTCTAACCCTCCCTACACTGATCTTTGCCTTCCTCCGTCTGTATGCTGAAATCTCGGATACACATGTTATGCGTCTACAGTCCTCATGAACTCGAGGGACCACAGTGAGGTCAGAGGTGAGGCGGCTACCTCTGCTCTTCACAACCTGACACTCTAGAAACATGACAGCTGAGACCGGAGTGTGTGTTTGTGCGTGTACGTGTGTGTGTGTTCATGTGTGCACTCTGACACCCTGCATAAATAAACCGCAGTATGTTCTGTGGAGAAATTGTTTATTTAAATGGAGGCTGACAGATCCGTGAGAATGTGTGTGAGTTGTGGGCATGTGTTCCCCAGAGTTGTGTGTTTTTGTGCGAAATGAATGTGATATAGCGAACAAAACAGGTCCTGATAAACACACTGTTAAATACGACAATCTGACAGGAGGCTGGGTGTCTTTTTTGTTTCTGTGGAGATGGCAATTTCTTTACATCCCCCGTTCATGCGATGTGTTGTGTGATTCTGTCAATGTGTCAGTTTGATATGCACATGCACAGAGAGGCAGAGAAGTCACGCACACACACACATACACACACACACACACACACACACACACACACACACACACACACACACACACACAAAGAAGCCCTGCTGTCAATCAGTGCTCAGTAAGAGGCAGGAAACAGACAGGCTATTCTGTCCCTTGGCACAAGTCCCTAAACTGTGGCCTGGCTGCTGCAGAGAGAGCACTGTGTGTCACACGCTACAGATACAGGCTACCCTCTGTCACACACAAATAACCTCCCTCACTCTCTCGTGTCCCTCTCTATTTCTTTCTGCCACAAACCCAGCGTTCACATCTGCATGTAGGCACGTATGCACGACACCCATTCATACACATTGCACAGAAATTAGCTGGAAAACCATGTCTGAGCTAAACAAAGCGGGCGACCCATCCCGCATTCTGACAGGCGGCCCGGCACGCTCGGAGAATCCCCTTCATTGGACCTGCTTACCCCCACAGCGTGTGTGTCTGTGTGTGCATGCACACGGGTTTACACATGTGTGTATTTGTGGATGTGGACACCCAAACATTACACCCTTATGTGACTGTTGAACATCTCATTCCCAGCCATTACTGCTACATCAGCTCCCACTTTTCTGGGAAGGCTTTGGAAGAAAAACTTGCAGCAGTGATCTGCTCCAAAAATACACTTAACATTTCACACCTTCATCAAATGTCTAAGCTTACTTTGTGGCAAAGAAAAAAAAGTTGCCACTTCAATATTTAAGGTCAGGAGAGAGGAAAAATAAAACATTTACAGAAACAAAATGATAATTTGGGATATTATTGTTGTAATTTTTACACCAGTGGGGTCACAAACAATGTGGAAGTAAAGCAAATGCCAAATAAATACAAGAGTTAATCAGGTCAGACCATCATTCAGTTCATGCCAAAGGTGTTGGGTGGGGCTAAGATTAGAGCTGTGTGCGGGCCAGTTGAATATTCACACACCAAACTGGGAAAACGCCTTCATGGACCTCACTTTGTCCACAGGAGTCATCCTGAAACAGGAAATGACCATTCTAAGACTGTTCCCACAAAGTTGGTGGCAGAGGCTCCAGCCCTGGATGTTTTCTCAGTAATATTAACCAGTCCATAGCCATTGGTAGCTTTGTCACCTTCTACCTATGCCAGTCCTCAATGCCTATGTGCAGTTTCACATAGATTGACCACGTCAGTGAGTAGAAAAACGTGGGACAGACAGAATGACTGACTGACAGAATGACACACTGACAGTTTCCGTGATTATGTACAGCATACCATACCATGACTTAGTCATACCAAACATTAGAAACAACACCAACATTGGTCCACAGGGGGAGCCACAGCGATCGGTCGCATTTTAGCCATTTTGAAGCATTTTTCTGTTGTTATAGCGCCACCCAGTTGCCAATTAGAGTTAAATTTCTCCAGTCACCTTGAGGCGTCCTGTTCTACATATCTACCAAGTTTAGTAAAAATCCATATGGCGGTTAGGCCTAGATAAGAAATGAGCTCTCTAGCGCCCCCATTTTGTTTGATGGGCTCAATAATGGAGGGGTCCCCTCAGATTATGTGTGCTCATATGCCTACAAAGTTGCGTGGTGATGGGTGAAACCCTTGAGATGTTATACACCTTTATGTGATGAGCCACGCCCTCCGCAATATTCATTGCCTTATAGAAGCTCAGTTTTATGCCTGATTTATGGTCCTGCGTTAAATCAATGACGTACCTACGTCGTAGGGTACGTGGCTACACAGGAGACTTGCCGTAGCCCCTGGCGTAGCCTTACGTCCACCTCCCAAAAAATGTAACTACACGTCGAGGCGACGCAGACCCAGCGCAGACCGAGAGGGCTGTGATTGGTTTGCTTGGTAGCAACGCATTTCCAGTTCCGTATTTCCAGATTGCACCATCCCCGCCATCTTTAAACATCTTCTGTTGCGATGTAGATGTTGCAGTATTAACATACTTTCTTCGACATCCAACAACTCCAACTCCAGCAAGAGTCTCTCTCTCTCGGTCGCCACTGTTCACTGTGACCGGAAAAGCCGGAAGCTAAACAAAGAATCAACTAGAGACGACGATAACCATTCAGGAAAGGAACGCAGCCCCCTACCGCTCTGGCGGTGAATTGCACTGCGACGAAATGGAGTGATGGAGAAGTTCGAAGGGTTCACGACGACGTCATGGCAATGATGTAGGTACGCCACAGGACCATAAATCAGGCTTTAGTAAGTTTTCCAACTTTTGCCAAGAGGGAACTTTAGATATTGGTCCCTAAATTATGTTCACCCAGTTTCATGCAGGTCGCTCAAACTTCCTAGGAAGAGATCTACATGTACATGGGCTAGGACCGAGCTACAGACCCAAGAACACTGCAGTCATCTTCTGCTGGTTTATTGGAGGTTCCCAGAAACAGCTGTAAGAAGATCGAAGATTACGCCCCAAAGCTATGGCACACACTACCTGTAGATATCAGAGAAGCCAGCTCACTAAAAGACAGCTAGGGTCTATTCACTTTAGCCTGCTCTGACTTTCCTAATACAGATCTGAAACTCTTTCTTTTTACGCTTCACGCTGCTGCAACTCTATTAAAATGTTGTATCTTACTCCATTTTATGATTTTAAGATTAATTGCTTTGAATTGGTTAATATTTGTGTTAAATAATTTTTAAGTGTTCTTTTACATTGAACTACCTTGTTTGTCTGTGTGTAAAATATTGTTGTGTGTTGTGGCATTGAGACTTCCCTTAATTCGAGAAGAGCCACTGTCCACATACTTTTGGCCACATAGAGTACCTTGAAGCTTGTCTCCTTCCTCCTCCCTCCCTCACACTGTCTCTTTTCCTCACTGTGCTCCAGTTCCTTGATTCACACTGTCCATGAAGTTTGCATCAGCTGAGGTCATCCTGGTTGTATTTCTGAAGCAGTGAGCAAAGCGGCTCCTTCAGACATTACATCACACACAGAAACACACATTTACACATGCAAACCTACAGACACATGCACATGTGTGTGGACACTCACTGGAAAAATAAAATCCCTCGACTCTGCATGCACACAACCACATAATCACTGCGAATGGGTTATGTCATCACCAATATATGAAATATGAAAATTTGTTCCCCCCAGTATTTGTAATAACCAGTCATCCTCCAAAGCCTCCAAAAGCTGAAAGAAAGTCATTTTCTCTCCTCAACATTCACTCCATAACACACTGGATTCACTGAACTGCTTCATGTTAGTTCAAATGTCAACCAGTGGCAGTGAACACATCAGCTGTGCATCACTCACATGTCTGGTGAAATACAAACCCAGCATCTCTGTTGCGTATGTTAAATACGAACAAGTTACAGCAGCTGTTGATGAACACATCTGGTTGGGTGTAACAGGCTGGAGGATGATCTGAGATTCACTCTGTCACTTGTCTTTAGTTAACTTGGTTTGTAGTCAGCCCAATCACCACAGGAAAATGATGGCGTTGTACATTTCTGCAAACCAAGAATACATTATATTTGCATGTTTTACACATATTATGTCAACGCTTTTAAAGTGACGTCGTATAGGTGCTGACTTTTTCATCCACAGGTGGAGGGGATAGTTGGTGGCGTGCTGCCAAGCTGCAGACCACTGTTCCAAAGCAAACAAACAACAAAACCAGTTGTGATTTAGCGAGTCGTTGCTGTGTTTTCAGTGGCTTTTTAGGCACCAGATGAGGGTGTTTTTTGCAGAGACGTTGCTGCTTTTCCAGCTGGGATATGAGAACGAGAAGTGGTTGTTAACCCAAGACATCACTAGTTTTCCTACCAGGGTCGTGCTGCCCAAACCGGGTATTTTAAGCCAGAACATGATCTTTACCAAACCAAAACTGATTGGTTTTTGTGCCTGAACTTAACAACATATTAAGCAAAGTGTTGCTGAAATGTTAAATTTAAAAATATCTGCTACATAATAACATGCAACATGTAACATATCTGTGGTTTGCAGAGTCGTACAGTGCCAACATTTATTCTGGTGACTGGGTTGCTGTAGTTTTTGTGTTGCTTTAAACAAAAGGTTATTGTTATGATAGTTGTATTGGAAGGTTAGTGGATGTGTCCTAGATGTGGGTGTGGTTTAAGCAGGTGACAGTAGGCAGGGTCAGCACTGATGTCACACTTAGGGGCTGGTGGTATTGAGTCATTAGCCACTATTAGCCTTTGAGCTGAGCAGGTACGGCACGAGGGAGACACCGGAAGCAGGAGATTCTGAAGACAAGAGAGACTGAAAAGGCACTGCACACGCCACCACGAAGTATCCATGTGAATCCACTTTCACTCTGAACAACCATGACGAAGAGCTGGCTGACTGGTCCGACAGAACGGCACCTGAAGGGCGTCCAGTGGAGTCTTTCGGTTCAAGCGAGATGGTCGCGAGGAGCAAAAGAGGCAGCCTGGTGGTGAGTCAACCACACACAACCCCCAGATAGGAAAGGTCACGCTCACCAGGGAAGTCCAGGCACATTTCTCACGTCTAATGCAGCACACAGGGAGAGGCACTAAGTTACGGGCTTGCTAGCCTTAGTTGATGCGATTTCACGAACCAGGTTTAGCATAGCAGCGTAACAGTTATCATTATGTTGTTGGTCAAATGGACACGTGAAATGTGCGCTGTCTGTGGCGCATGCCGCTGCTGGGTAAAAAGTTAATAATGAAAAAAAGAGAAATACAAAATCTGCTCATATACAGACTGTGTGCCCGGTGTGTGTGCATTCTGATACACATAAGAGCAGGTACAGACACAGCCTCGTCTCTCAGATCAGCAGCACTGACAATTCATACTTTATTTTAATGAAGTGCTGATTGTTTGTTACCTTTACCTTATAAATTTTATTTTCAGTACTTCCAACAGGGTTGATCCCCCCTCCAATGTCTGACTGAAGATTTTGCCCTTGCATGCATGGCTGTGGGAAACTGCTGCTGAACAGACTAGCAGGCGAGGCCACAACTGGTAAAGAGCTGGAAAAGGAGCACACATGGAAAAATCAGGAAAAGCTCAAAAACAGGTGGTTTATTCCTTTAATGCACAGTTAACTGATATTTTGATTGAGTGAACCAAAGAGTAACTAAAACAATGACTATATCAATCATTAACCAAATCATTCCCATGGTCAAACAGGTTGTGCTGACAAGTGAAGCTTACAGCAGCATTCCTCTCAACGGGTTGTGTTTGCCAATCGAGTACCAAAGCACCCACGCTGCGTTCTCTTCTTATCTACGGGTCACCTTTTCATCCACAGTTCACCCTCCCACAGGGAAACTACAGCGTGTGAGGCTGGCACTGACCTTCAAGTCAAGCCTTCCAACTCCCACTGAAGCCATAATGAGGCTTTTCCTTCCAGAGGCTTCTCTACAGTCACTCCCCAAACGACCGCAGGAAATGGAATTTTCTGAAAGGATCAAAACAAGTCGAGAGTTGTAAATGGTTTGAGTTTCCGACAAAGACAATGTGCCAGATTCCAGCGCCTTGAGGGACACGACCATATCACAATGAATCCTCTGTCTGCCTAAAACGTGTTCACGGGCCCACACCCTCTTGTACACACACACACACAGACACACACAGACACACACAGACACACACTGATATATATATCCTTACAAACCCACATATTCACATGCGGGCACACACAACACACACAGTGTTTACTAACAGTTAGGAGATCCTGGGAAACGGTACAGTATTCCGGTGGTTTTCCAGTGGAATCTTTTTCATACCTGTGTGTCAGGGCTTAGTGTGGTGCATGCCTCTGCATATCCTGCACTCCTGGTCTGAGTGTGTGTGTGCGTGTGTGTGTGTGTGTGTGTGTGTGTGTGTGAGAGAGAGCGAGCCATAGTCCTCTGAGCCTAAAGGCAGCCTCACATTTAACTGTACACTGCTTTTGTTTAGGGTAAAGTTCAGGAGTGTAACGAAGAAATTCTGTTTCTGCTTGTGTGTACGTGTAAATGTGTGTGTGTGTGTGTGTGTGTGTGTGTGTGTGTGTGTGTGCGTATGTGTGTCTGGGGTCAGGCAGCCCATTAGCAAGACAACCCCTGATCTAATTGCCTCCTTCCAGCAGCCAGTTTGACAGCTCCTGTAATCTACAGTTACTCACTGCACTCACCATGGTAGGTCTGTTTGTGTATGGGCGTAGATGAGTGTGTGTGTTCATGTGCAGTTGTGCATGTGTGTGTTTGTGTGTGTGTGTGTGTGCTGCATGGCAAGTTGCAGATTAACTACCGCACTTCTTCTGAAACGTATACCTGCAACTTTTCTCTGCTCATTAACATCTGACTTCGAGGTGAGCGACATGTATTCAGCTATGATATGATGAAGACTGTGGGATTTAGAAACATCCATTCTTCTTCTTCATGACCTCTACAAGTCACTGCGAATGCCCAGCATGTGAGCAAATATGGAAAACATGACGATATCCAGCTGCACAACCTAAAGCTGTCACCACGTCAGGCTGAAAATGTTTCATTTAGAGTACACAGGTTTTCATCATGTATGATGGTTTATGTGTTTAAACCACAGAACTGCACATATGTGGTGCACTTGACATACATGGTAAGTGTAATGCTAATCCTTTGGTTACCCAGCCCACTCCCAACTTGTCAAAGTTCAATTTGGTCAGTGGATCTCAGTGTCAGACAGTGACGCACAGAGGCGCCCTTCATGGCAGTATGATACAAACTAGGCGGTGGCTGTTTCTGACACAGCAGGAGACTATCCAACTCATCAGATACCCCCACTTTGTCTGTGGACCAAAACCCATGCACTGAGGCGCCCTTTGCATCACTATAGCCCCTTTTACACTGCCAGATTTACTGTGAATGTTGGGCCGTTTTCCCGGCAAGCTGTGAGCGTTTAGACACACAGAGGCGGATTGGCGAGTTGATCCAAGGTGCCCAATTTTCCGCCTCGTAGGGTAGACATATTGGTGGAACCCTTTTAGTTTAAACAGACCAAGGCGGCCTTCTGCAACAGGAGGGGCTGTTGATGACTTGTGGGAGGAGCTGTTGATGACGCTGCACGTGCGAGCCACTGGCGGTGGATAAACAGGAAACAGCTGATAGCAGGAATTAGCGAGCAGCTAGTAGCAAGAGGGAAACACAAACCTGACAGACACTGTAAAGATGAGCAACTGGGGAGACAAGGAATTGTGCGCCCTCCTTGTCCTCGCAAACGAAGAGGCCATTAACCGTCAGATGACGGGGACGGTGAAGGACGGGCCGACTTACGAGAGAATTGACCAGCCGTGGCTTCCCTCCCATGTCACTGTTTACGTCACACGCTGAGCTACACGTTTTGTTACTTGCTCACGCCCCCCATTGCCCCGAAAAAGGCGCATTCCGTATAAACAAAAGTAGGTAGGCGGCATTTTGCTGCACTCCCTGATTTTGCTTTTATACTGCCAATGCTGAAAAAAGACTGATTGGGCTTTCCTGCAAATTTGCACAATTCCTGTTTAAAAGGACTTATGATAGGCACCAGCAGTCGCAGTTTGTGATGCCGGCAGCAGCTACTACAGTATAAAGAGTGAGAAAGTTCCTGTTGGGCAGGTGGGAAGAGTGGTGGATGGGTCAAACAAGCCTGCTGTTGGTTTCCCCAGTGAAACCAAATCAGTGGAGTTATTTCAATAACAACGTAGTGTGCTAGTATTCACAGCATGCTACACTAGTGACGCAGGTTCCATGACATATGTCATGAGATAACTGTACTTATTTTAAATCACTATACATTTCCTGTGAAAACAGAAGTTCTGAAAAGACACAACTATGTAAGAAGCACAAATTGACACGCCATCCCTGAATGACCAAAACAAAGGAGGGTACCTTGCATGTCATAATTTGACATGTAAGGCCACTAACAAAGTGGCGGCATTTGATGAGATGGGATATGAACACTTTAAGGGTGCAATTGTAGGACTTGTAAAAAAAAAAATCTTTGTGACACATAGCTGCTTTTAAAGTTTGAAATCCTCCCACAAAATCTTGCTCTCTCATATTCACATGCTTACAGAGAGGGTGGAAAAGACACAGAGGGAGAACTCAGTTTTTAAGAGAATGCTTTCATGTTTCCCACAGGCAGACCGAGAGTCGTCTTATCTCTGAGGCTTGGCCCGGCTATCTAGAGTAAACCACAGTGTCTGCACACAAAGAGCTAAATTGATGGTGCAGTCCAATTTCTCCCTGTTAAACATTAGTCCCAGGAATCCCCCTTGGCTTTATGTGTGTGTGTGTGTGTGTGTAGGTGGGTGGGTTGGTGAGTGCTTACAGCCATCATGAGATTTCTAAGAAGATAGCACCTGTTCTGGTGAACGGGGAAATAAACATTCCTGCAGACCTTCTGTCTGAGGTCTGAGGAATCGTTCATGTGAATGTATTTAACAACCATGAAAGTAACACTGCTAAAACTGGAGAGGCCAGAATACCACAGAAAGCAGAAAGAGACAGACAGAGGGAGAGACAAAAGACAAAGTAAGTTGGATGGACAAGCTGTCTGACACTGATAGATAGCCGCCAACCTTTTCTTTCCCTTCCTTTCTCTCTCACACACACACACACACACACACACACACACACACACACACACACTCCTGCGCTCCCCATCAGGAAGACAGCAGACCTTTGGCTGCGATAAGCACCCTGGAAAACAGTTCAATCAGTGAGAGATTTCCTCTGTTGAACACAACACACACACACACACACACACACACACACACACACACACACACACTTGCATGTAACAGCAAGCCTGAACTCCTCAACTCTCCACACACATGAATACACTCACACACATTCACCCCACACTGAAACATAATGAGCAACAGATTGCCAAAGCCAGCAATTTGCATCTTTTTGCTTGATTGTGAACAAACTCGAGCTGAACACGAGACACGAGTGCAAGAAACCTGACACAACAGAGTTTGTGAGAGCCTACGAGTTCAGCCCGTCTATTTTCCCAGGACTCTCTCAAAACATTGTTTTCCAGTCTTGACAGTTAGTAGTGTGTGTGTGAAACAAACCGCCTGTTTCAGCGAGAGTCTGCAGCTCTCCGCGCCTGTTTTATTTTGGTTGTATCCTAGCAACAGAGCTGTTTCTGCTTACTTCTCTCTCCACCCTCTGGCCCGAAATGCTCCAGGCTGCTCACGTGTGTGTGTGTGTGTGTGTGTGTGTGTATGTATGTGTGTGTGTGTGTGTGTTTGTGTGTGTGTCACACATCTGCTTTGCATTGTGGAGGATCTCGACGCTGACTGCTCTCTAAGCCCCTGATTTTGTTACAGCAAGCCAGCGAGACGATGAGGCAGCGTGCAGTGGAGGCTGTGGTGGAGTGGGCGCGAGGGGTGAAGATGGAGAAAGAGAAAGCTAAGAATGGGTATGAGATAGAGTGGGAAAGTAAGACTAAGATAGCAGTGACAGTGCTACAATAAAGGCAGTACATCTGTGGCACATGCAGTAAGAATGTGACTGCTTCGTAGGAAGGAGAAAAAAAAGGAGAGCTGGGGGGAGTTTTTGAATATTATGGAGCTATTAAAGTTTTCCAGTGTTTCATATGAGCAGCAGAGGTTCCATGCTTTGCCTCCTGCAGGGTTGGGTGAGCAGTCGGGCGGGGCTGCTCTGCTGGACTGGGCCATGATTTGGTATGCTAGGTGAGGCTGCGAGAGGATGGGCAGGGCCGGGTTGGGATGGAGATGTCTTACTGCTGCCAAAAGAGGAGAACATCAGAGGGAACGCACTGGGCCGAGGAGAGGGGTCACCGGGTTTGTTTGGCTGCTCCGATGTCTGCCGTGTCTGCACGACTCCATCACCTTTTAATCTTTTACTCCCCTCAGTCTACTCTTTCATTCTGTGCTCCTTGCCTCTATATCATCTCATTCCTGAGGGCTCGATAGTCCTCTCTCACACCTATGCCAGCTAATTATTGGGCATTACTTTGTGATTATTTATTGCAGGCTGTGGAGGGAGAGTCAAAGCTGAGAAGTGGAGTAGATGTGAGACAAAGAGTTAGCTTACATGAGAAACGGCTGCATGTCAGTTCCCCGTTGCAGTGAAACATTTGGCAAGGGCACTGAGCAGTCAAAGCTTTAGGGCTGTGCACGGGTGTGTAAGCTTGTGTGTGTATGAGAGCAGTGAGTCAGTCTGGCATTAACCCAGGATATCAACTATAGGGTGTTTGAACTTTGGGGAGCCGAGGCACTGCCAAGAGAGCATTGTGTGCTCATAAAAAATATTATACAACAGCTGTGGTGTGTGTTTGCATGTGTGCTTTGTGCACTTGCATGCTCGTATGTATGTGTGTGTTTGTGTTTCAGCTAAACCATGTTTGAAACTGTGTCTACTTGAGAGTCTTTTCAATCAAACTAAAGTGGAGGAGGGAGTGCCAAGAGAGCACTTTAGCCTTCAGATGAAGAGTGATGAGAATAGACCCATAATTACTAGTGAATCCTCTCAGTCCGCAACCTTCAGCCGAAAACACTGATTGTATGTGTGTGTGTGTGTGTGTGTGTGTGTGTCTCATTCATCTGTCTACCAAACTCGAAGTCACATCTCAAAACCTACGAACATGCTCTACAAATGTCATGTCACGTGTCATCCATTAGCAGCCGCCTTCACGTACTCTGACACACACTCGCACAAACCTCAGTGCCTCAAAAGCTGATTTGAAGACAAGAAAGGCAAGGGCGTACCTTTCCTTCAGACTCCCTCTATTCATTATGTGTTCTTGCAATGCACACTCGTATTATAATTTAAAGCTTTTCATTTCTCTGCGTCCTACCCCTCCCACCTACACATATGACACATCAGATTGTGGAGGAAAAGTGTGCTTTGACTTTTTGTACCAATCTGACATTAACAAACTTGTACATGTTTTGGCAGCCTTTTATTCAACTTCAAACCTTTATTAGTTTTTATCAGTTTTTCTAAACAGTTTGGACACTGCTTCTGAACAGCAAGTGAGCATCCAACTCTCACTGCGTCCAGATCTAATGAATCCCTTAAATATGCACTTCTGCTCCATCATGTAAACAAACTATGTACCTATCAGCTGTGCGCTCGAGATCAGACTGGAGATGTAACCACGTAGAAGATGGGTGCGCAGCCTTCTTGCTGTAAGTGATTGAGAGATGAAGTTTCATGAAGCACTGAAGCTTTCAAGCGGTTCACAAAAGGGTTCAACCTGTTAGTCAAAGAGTGTAAAACAGGTAGGTATACACTCACTGGCCACTTTATTAGGAACATGTGTTCAACTTCTTGTTAATGCAAATTGCTAATCAGCCAATCACGGGGCAGCAACTCAGTGCATTTAGTCATGTAGACATGGTGAAGATGACATGATGAAGTTCAAACTGAGCATTTGAATTTGAGAGAAAGGTGATTGAAGTAACTTTGAACGTAGGTTTCTTGGCACACGCTCCGAAGCCTTTGCACAGCTGCCACCTTATTAAAGGTTTTATAGTTAAATGTAACGTGTTCTCATCCTAATTTGTCAAATACCGTTGTTGGTGGATTATTACGTCTACATATAACACGTGAGGTAACCTCCTGCGTCTGCTGTTGATGTTCTGGGACGCTGTGTTAATTACGCTTGTTACATGCATTATATCCTTTCAAAATACACTTCCTTTTTCACCGGACGTGCAGTTTCTGCTTGTTAGATACATAGTCTTTTTTAAATAAACTTGCAACGTTGGTAAAACAACTCATATTTATTTCCTTTTGCAACAACAGCACATGGTTAGGTTTAGAAAAAAGATCATCCTTTGGTTCAACATTTCACACGGGAAGCGAACAGGGGGCTCATGAGCGAAAGTCCAGGGTTTGTCAGACCTATCCACTTCCTCTCCTGCCCGCCCTACAGGGACTTTCCAGCTCGTGATATTACGTTGTTACCAGTGGCCAAATGGTGCATCATGCCTATGCAAAAGGTGCCTTTTTGGGGTGGTGTCTGACTCCAACATCCATCCATTTTCTAACCGCTTATCCTCTTGAGGGTCGTGGAGGGGCTGGAGCCTATCCCAGCTGACATTGGGCGAGAGGCAGGGTTCACCCTGGACAGGTCACCAGACTATTGCAGGGCTGACACATAGAGACAGACAGCCATTCACACTCACATTCACACCTATGGACAATTTAGAGTCACCAATTAACCTGCATGACTTTGGACTGTGGGAGGAAGCTGGAGCACCTGGAGGAAACCCACGCTGACACAGGGAGAACATGCAAACTCTGCACAGAAGGGCTCCCGCACCCAGGAACGAACCAGGAACCCTCTTGCTGTGGCGACGGTGCTAACCACCACACCGCCCCTGGTTACAATCCAGTAGAAATCAATGCAATAGAAGAAATTTTGTTGCTTGCACTTGCTTGTGTCTCACTCAGTTAGGACACAATGTAATTTGAAACCACCCATGTATCAGCTGGAAACCCTACTTCAAATATTCAAGCATATTCCAGCAATTACCAACCAACTTGCAACCCATATATCTTCTGAAGACCCAGCAACCTAACATCTCAGCAATCACCATGTCTTAGCAATGTCTGTGTTCATCACAGTTTCATCACTAGTTTTATGCATTTTTCAGACTTCTCGTACTCGTACTCGTCGTCCTCCGCTTATCCGGGTCCGGGTCGCGGGGGCAGCAGCCTCAGCAAGGAAGCCCAGACAGTCCTCTCCCCAGCCACTTCCATCAGCTCTTCCGCGGGAACTCCGAGGCGTTCCCAGGCCAGCCGGGTGATGTAGTCCCTCCAGAGTGTCCTGGGGCGGCCCCGAGGTCTCCTCCCGGTTGGACATGCCCAAAACACCTCCCAAGGGAGGCGTCTGGAAGGCATCCTTACCAGATGCCCGAACCACCTCAACTGGCTCCTCTCGATGTGGAGGAGCAGCGGCTCTACTCCGAGTCCCTCCTGAATGTCTGAGCTCCTCACCCTATCCCTAAGGCTGAGCCCAGCCACCCTGCGGAGGAAACTCATTTCGGCCGCTTGTATTCGCGATCTCATTCTTTCGGTCACTACCCAGAGCTTGTGACCATAGGTGAGGGTTGGAACGAAGATCGACCGGTAAATCGAGAGCTTCGCTTTCTGGCTAAGCTCCCTTTTCACCACAACGGACCGGTTAAGCGCCCGCATCACTGCTGACGCTGCCCCAATCCACCTGTCAATCTCCCGCTCCATCCTACCCTCACTCATGAACAAGATCCCGAGATACTTAAACTCCTCCACCTGAGGAAGGACCTCCCCCCTGACCTGGAGTGGGCAATCCACCCTTTTCCGGCTGAGGACCGTGGCCTCGGACTTGGAGGTGCTGATTCTCATCCCAGCCGCTTCACACTCGGCTGCGAACCGCCCCAGTGAGAGCTGGAGGTCACTGTTCGATGGAGCTAGGAGGACCACGTCATCCGCAAAAAGCAGGGACGAGATCCTCCCGTCACCGAACCTGACACCCTCCACCACTCGGCTGCGCCTAGAAATTCTGTCCATAAAAGTTATGAACAGAATCGGTGACAAAGGGCAGCCCTGGCGGAGTCCAACCCTCACCGGGAACAGGTCTGACTTACTGCCAGCCACGCGAACCAGACTCATGCTCCTTCGGTACAGGGACTGGATGGCCCTTAGCAAGGGGCCACCCACCCCATACTCCCGGAGCACCGCCCACAGGATGCCCCTGGGGACACGGTCATAAGCCTTCTCCAAATCCACAAAACACATTAGGACTGGTTGGGCGAACTCCCATGCCCCCTCCAGCACCCTGGCGAGGGTAAAGAGCTGGTCCACGGTTCCGCGTCCGGGACGAAAACCACATTGCTCCTCCTCGATCCGAGGTTCAACTATCGACCAGACCTTCTTCTCCAGCACCCTGGAGTAGACCTTACCGGGTAGGCTGAGGAGTGTGATCCCCCTGTAGTTGGAACACACCCTCTGGTCCCCTTTCTTGAAAATGGGGACCACCACCCCGGTCTACCACTCCAGAGGCACTGCCCCCGATGTCCACGCAATGCTGCAGAGGTGTGTCAGCCAAGACAGCCCTACAACATCCAGAGCCTTGAGATATCCGGGACGAATCTCATCCACCCCCGGGACTCTGCCGCCTCGGAGTTGTTTCACCACCTCGGCGACTTCTGCCCCAGAAATTGGACGACCCGCCCCCGAGACCCCCGTCTCTGTTTCCTCACTGGAATACGTGTTGGTGGGATTGAGGAGCTCCTCAAAGTATTCCTTCCACCGCCCGACAATGTCCCCAGTTGACGTCAGCAGCTCCCCGCCCTCACTGTAAACAGTGTGAGCAAGTTGCCGCCTTCCCCCCCTGAGGCGCCGGATGGTTTGCCAGAACCTCTTTGGAGCCGATCGATAGTCTTCCTCCATGGCCTCACCGGACTCCTCCCACGCCCGAGTTTTTGCCTCCACGACTGCCGCCGCCGCGCTCCGCTTGGCCCGCCGGTACCCATCAGCTGCTTCTGGAGACCCACAGACCAACCATGCCCTGTAGGCCTCCTTCTTCAGCCTGACGGCTGATTACCGCTGCGACTGGCACCAGCGGCCTTGCGGCCACAGCTCACGACCGCCGCCTCAACAATGGCAGAGCGGAACAAGGCCCATTCGGATTCAATGTCCCCCTCCGCCCTCAGGACGCGGTCGAAGCTCTCCCGGAGGTGGGAGTTGAAGATGATCTGGACAGGTTCTTCCGCCAGGCGTTCCCAGCAGACCCTCACTGTTCGTTTGGGCCTGCCAGGTCTGCGCGGCGTCTTCCCCCACCATCTGATCCAACTCACCACCAGGTGGTGATCAGTTGACAGCTCTGCTCCTCTCTTCACCCAGGTGTCCAGAACATATGGCCGCAGGTCAAATGATACGACTACAAAGTCGATCATTGACCTGCGACCTAGGCTGTCCTGGTGCCACGTGCACCAATGGACATCCTTATGTTTGAACATGGTGTTAGTTATGGCCAAACTGCGACCCGCACAGAAGTCCAATAACTGAACACCACTTGGGTTCAGATCGGGCAGGCCGTTCCTCCCAGTCACGCCCCTCCAGGTCCCGCTGTCATTGCCCATGTGAGCATTGAAGTCCCCCAGCAGAACAATGTCCCGTCTCCGGTCGGGGCACTGTCCAGCACCCGTCCCGGGGACTCCAAAAGGGTGGGTACTCTGAACTGTTGTTCGGTGCATAAGCACAGACAACAGTCAGGACCATTCCCGACCCGAAGGCGCAGGGAAGCAACCCTTTCGCCTACTGGGGTAAACCCCAACGTACAGGCAGAGAGTCTGGGGCTATCAGAAAGCCCACCCGGCCCTCCGCCTCTCACCCGGAGCAACTGCAGCGAAGGAGAGAGTCCAACCCCTCTCAAGGACTAGGGTTCCAGAGCCGGAACTATGTGTCAAGGTGAGGCCGACTATATCTAGCCGGTAGCGCTCAACCTCTTCCACAAGCTCCGGCTCCTTCCCCACCAGAGAGGTGACATTCTATGTCCCAAGAGCCAACTTCTGTAATCAAGGATCGGACCGCCAAGGCCCCCGCCTTGGTCTGCTGCCCAATCCACATTGCACCAATCCCTTCTGGATCCCTCTGCGGGTGGTGGGCCTGCAGGGGGACGAGCCCATGTAGCCGGTTCGGGCTGGGCCCGGCTGGACCCCATGGGCGAAGGCCCGACCACCGGGCGAAGGCCCGACCACCAGGCGCTCGCCCACGGACCCCAACTCCAGGCCTGGCTCCAGGGCGGGGCCCCGGTAACCCTCCGGGCCGGGTACACGTATCCTTGATCATAACCATCATGAAGGGTCTTTTGAACCGTTCTTCGTCTGACCCTTTGCCCAGAACCAATCTGCCATGGGAAACCCTACCAGGGGCAAAATGCCCCCGACAGCATAGCTCCTAGGGTCATTAGGGCACTCAAACTCCTCCACCATGATAAGGTGACGGTTCTCGGAGGAGATTTTTCAGACTTCATTATGCAATGCCAACTTTACAACATACAACCTTAGCATCCACCTATAAAACCACCACTTCAAACACCTGGAAACTCCACTTCAAAGACCCAGTCGTGTACTGTGCAACTGCTCCACCTGGTAACAAGACCAGGTCAAAATTTAATACATGGCTGGAACATCTATGAGATGTTTTAGGGCCTTTTATTTAAAGCAATGGCTTTAAATTTGAAATGGGAAGTGGCAGCATTGACTCAACAGATGTATGATAGTAACAATTTTTGCTTCCAGTGCTGGTCCTGGCCTGCTGTTGCAGTGCAACTAAAAACTCCATGTAAATGCATCTTAAAATGAAGAATAAGTCACCTGGACACAGCAGGAAGGACCCTCTTTCTCCTGAGCTGAAGCCACTGATCATCTAACACCCTCCCTTCTTCAGCTCCGGCTGGTGATTTAAGTCCCTGCGTGACTGGTGGAGGCTGCGCAGCTTTTGGCCACTATGATAGCGTGCGATAGATTTGGAACAAATGAACAGCAGCCATAAACACAACAGCTGTATGCGCCCCATGAGGACGTTTTAGAGAACTATAACGGCAGTCAAACAGTATGGCTGTAAATAAATGCCCCCCCTCCGAGGACGTAATACAGGACCAACTGTTGGCTCCCACGGCTCTGTCAGCAACTATTTTTTTTGAAAGAGCACCAGCCAATGAAGAAACACCAGCATTCACGTCATCAGTCACTCGTTCCCTCACTCACGGGCAGACTTTTGCATTTATAGGGCTGGCCTTGCATTCTGTGGCACAGCCAGACGCCTTTGCAACTAACGTGCTACCTTTTTTTTTTTTTTACGTGGGATCCATCTCCTGATGGTCCGCCAACCAGCTAGTGACATCTTAGTAATCACATAGCAATGTTTTAAAGGTCCAGTGTGCAGGATTTACGGAGATATACTGGCAGAAATAGAATATATTATAATGAGTATGTTTTCTTCAGTGTATAATCACCTGAAAATAAGAATTGATACGTTTTCTTGACCTTAGAATGAGTCTTCTGTATCTACACAGGGAGTGTGTCCTCCATGGAGTCCACCATGTTGTACCACCATGTTTAACCGCCATGTTTTTACAACAGCCCAGAGTGGACAAACCAGACACTGGCTCTAGATAAGGCCATTTGTGTTTTCCTGTCAGCCACTGTAGTTAGCAGCTGCTCTGCTACAA
Source organism: Epinephelus fuscoguttatus (assembly GCF_011397635.1). Classification (NCBI taxonomy): domain Eukaryota; kingdom Metazoa; phylum Chordata; class Actinopteri; order Perciformes; family Serranidae; genus Epinephelus; species Epinephelus fuscoguttatus. Next base: position 42,674,454 of record NC_064761.1, read on the forward strand.
AAGCGTTGGAAAAACAGTGATTTTTTTTTTAACCTTAATCTACTTTATTCTGCATTTTTACCAGTTTTAAATTTCTGGGTCCATTCATTTTGGAAAGGAGGAGACCTCTGTGCATAATTTGGTTGCTGGTGAAAACCGGAAGTTCATGCTTGGCACACAGGAGAAGTTTCAGCAGGTTGCAAGCATTGCTTCTTTAACAACTGTGTAGCCAAATGTTGGCTCTTTCAAGAATAATCAAGCAAACTTTACACAGACAAAAATCTTGTGGAAATCTTTTGTTTCTGAACACTCTTCTCCTCTACCACTTCCTGCCTGTCTCTTCTCACTCTCCTTCTACACTCTGCGCTTCCAGCCATGCAGGTTTATGAGGTAGCCACAGCTGGGGTCATCAAAAACATTACTGGAGAGTCTGTCTGCATTCCCCTGACTTAACTTCTCCAGCACCTAAACTGGCTTCATGCGTGTGCATGTCCAACTGTTACTGTCGGTCAGCTTAAGGCTCTAACTGTAACTTAATTTAACGGCAGATATAATCTGAGGATATTTTTACATATTAGAACTGGCAATATGGCCCTTTTAAAGTCTCATACACACACACACACACACACACACACATGGATCTTGTTAATTTCCAGGTGAGGGGGGTTCAGAAGGTCTAGTTCAAGACAAAAATCTGGTCCTTGTCCCTTTTTGACCTACACACACACACACACACACACACCCCACCACACAGGAGAGATGCAAACACATACACACACACACACACACACACACACACTGGTAGGATAAAGGCCTGTGGCCAGCAATATCAGAGACAGTTGGTGTTTTTGCAGCACTTAGCGGCCCAGTATTCCCTTACCACAACAACATCCAATCACCTGCCAGCTCCTGACCTCTGACTTCTGCTGCAGAGCCAGGGATAGAGGGGGATAGAGTGCATACCAGTGTGGGATAGGGTGGTCCGCAAGCCACCAAGTTGAAAGGCTTTGGTTTGCCTCCAGGCAGGGAGACCTCAACAAAGCCCGTAACCTCGCTGCTGCACACAAGCGATTATAGAGAGGGAGAGAAAGAGGCTGTTAGCTGTTCATCGATACACTGCATTAGGCGGGTACATGGATGACTATCTTTTCATTACATATGTGGACAGATGAACCTCCCTGAGGGATTTCCCCTCCCTTCACTCCGCCATCTCTGCATCTCGCCCCGCTCCACATCATCCCATCTCACCCCTCCTCCACCCCTGATCTGAAACACACCCCACGTTTTCTACAATCCATCTTCTCTCTCTTCTCACATTTCTGCCTCTCCTCTCACTTTCAAACATACTTGCTTCGAGCCACGTTTGGACTAAATCATTTCTGAGAGTCATTCTTGACATTTCTGTCCTGCTTGTGGATAAAATAGGGCTCCACTAATCCAGGTAAGCTGGTAAGTTGACAGCTATGCGACTGAGTAAACTTTCTAGAACTCCCCAGTGACTTACAACAAATAAATTTGACCCAGCTTGCTCTTTCATAATTTGTCCGTCTTCCTCTTATCTATCCATCAACCACTCCTCCTCCTCCTCCTCCTCCCATAAACCTTTCTATATGCTTTCTCTCCAGTCCCTAGATTTTATCCTTCTATCTCTCTCCACTCCAGCCATTTAAAACAATAAGCTATGGAAGATGGCCAATTTATGGGATGGGACTTGTGCTGTAAGCAGTTACCATGAAATCAGCCTTTTTATTTCATTACTGATATACCCAAGGGCACACACACATACACACACTCACGCATTTGCCCAAAACGCACTCAGGCCTTGCGTTTTGTTCGAGTGGTAAAGACGCGCATCAGTTGGCAGGCATGTAAATTTATTAGCCACTAAACAGCAATGGATAATAGTAATGTGTTGATGGGAAGACGTATCGAGCACGTGCGTGTGTGTGTGTGTGTGTGTGTGTGTGTGTGTGTGTGTGTATGTGTGTGAGTGTGTGTGTTTCTGATGGGAATCAAGCTCAGGGACCAGAGGGAAAACAATGATTGAATTCTGGGCCATACTCATGACTCAGTACTTTACGGGGAGCATTGCTCCTTCTCAGAACCACTAAGTGGAATGAATAAGTGTGTGTGTGTGTGTGTGTGTGTGTGTCTTCTTTATGCATGCGTGCAGATCCACAGTGTTTACTAGCACTGATGCTTTATCAACCATAAACACACGTTTCACCATGTTGGGCACATTTCCTCCAATAGGCATTTAGGCTTAAAGCCTTTGCTTTTTCCGCTCATATACAGGCAGATGTACAGATGTTGCCAGCAACATTGTAAAAGTGTAAGGGGGAAAAGTCTTCACTTACTATTTCCAGTCACTCAGCAGAAAAAGGCTCAACCAGACCTCCACTATAAATTTTGGACAAATGAGCCAAGTACAACTGCTGGCACGGAGAGGAAAACATTCCCATTGTCTGTGAGTTGTTTTAGCTGTTGGTCTGTCTGCAGACTAAATGTGCTGCTACTGTTCTGGGTGGGTCCATAAATGGAATGGATAAAAATCAATTGAAAGACTAAAACTGATGGCATGCTGCCTTTAGGTGCTGATTCTCTCATTTGCGATTATCCAACTAGTTGGACTGAATTTCAGCTTCAGGACCAACCATGGCCCAAGTAGCTGCTCTCGACAAGCCATTGGACATTCGGATGAATTTCTGGCGTGTCAGATATCTTGTTTGGACATCGTCAGGCAGAGCTATGAATTGATTCCCTTAGATTAGTGCCCTTTTCTCTCAGTGTGCCTGCAGAAAATTGCAAACAGGATGTCTGAAAGTGCCATGGCATGGAAAACATGGAGGCCAGGTTGGAGGAGTTGGACAACAGCATATGTATCTCTTTGGTGTCCTCTATATCTCCTTCCTCTATAAAGAGGTGAAATCCTTCCCCTTCTGATAGACCATCATGGGACCTTATTTCAGAAAAATGTGTATTTGCATTAGTCACAGTTTGTTACAAAAAAACAGATTAAAACTGTGAAAATATGCAGATGACTTCACGTGTCGCGTAGCTTTCTCTCTCGCTGAGGCCGCAATGCCTCTGTGTTTCGTACCGCTATATTCACATGCGCAACAAGTCTTGATAGTTGAATATTTTCCCGCCTGATTAAAGGACCAGGAGTTGTTGGATAAAACACACTTTGGTTAAACAGTCCTTGGATAGAGAGTCATTGTTACACTTGTGTACGGAACATAGCTAAGTTACCCTACTTGATAGCTAGCTGGTGTTAGTTACGTATATCATGCAAGCTGAGACACGTAGTTCACTGAGCAGTTTCATGCACAATTAAATGGTACTGTGACACTTTAGTGACTTACAAAATTACCTTTTTAATTGACAAACATCATACCTGTGATTCATAGCACAATACTGTGTGTATTTGTTTTCCGAAATGAGGTCCCACGGGGGACACCGGATTGGAAGGCATCTTGCCTCTCTGTCACGACTGATATGAATGTTGGCAGTAATGCTTCATTGTGAACTGTACTTGTGACGTTACAGAACTCCACTCACAAACAAAAGTTTACCTGCTTCTGAACTTTCAAACAAATCTTAACAGTTGTCGAAAGACTGAACGGTCCACAGGGGCTGACAAGCAGTTTCACACGTACAGTTTGAGCACTCAGGTCATGGCCTGATGATCGGACCGTACAATGTGAACACATAAATCGTGAGCTTAAGCTTTACATCACAAACAATTTACCCGCACAATGAGTTGGAATTAAACAACAACGTTTTTAAAGCAGGCTCAAACCATGCAGTGTATACCCAGCTTTAGGGGAGAGGAGGGAGGGTAGGGGGAGGTTGGACTGTCACCCCACGGCAGCAGCTGTCTGTCTGATGTCCTCACTCCCTGGCTCCATGTCCCCAGTCCAGCGTGTCAGAGGACTAACGGTGGCTAACTGGATATAAGAGAAGGATTAAGCACCTGGACATCACACAGAGTAGTCTGTTTGCTGCGACATGAGATGGATGTCATCACCTAGATAAGTGATGCAGGGGGTGATAGAGCGAGGGGGAGGGGGAGCGCAACAAGAGGAGCAGAAACCCCAAGGAATGAAAGAGGTACAGTAGTGGGATTAATGTCTGAGGCAAGAGGGGGTATGAATGAGGAGGAGGAAGATACAGTAGTGTTGGGTCAGTTGTGTCGACGTAAAAAAGACTTGAGAGGAGAGGAGAGGAGCCTCCTATCCCCCTCATTGGCAGCAGGGTGCCATGTCATCAAACTGAGGGTCACACCTCCCTGTCAGAGTCTGGGCCTGCGGTCAAGTTCAGCAACCTGAGGTTCAGCATTGTCACTCACTGGACTATCAGCTGCTGTGGCCCTGTCCATCTACAGTATCTGTCTGTCTGACAGTCTGTCTTTCCTAAAGCTTCTTCTCCAATGACCTGCCTGTCTGTCTGCCTATCTTTTACCTGTGTATTCAACAGCATCTATTGCCCCTTTTATAACGACGACCCTTTACTTCACCATCAATAACAATCATTTACTGTCCCTTTTATATGGTGGTTGATCTTGTCCTCCACTCTGAGAGTAAGAAGCTCCCAGACCTCATTGTTTCCCCATTTTGTGGACATTTTTGTTGCTGTTCTTCTTCTCTGAATTAGCTGCCAACTTCTCCTATCTCCTTTTTAAATCTTATTGTGGCACAGAAGTCAAGGCAAAATAATGGTGCAACATTCTTGCCTTGGACAGGCTCGTAGTCTTGCTACCCCTGTGAGTTCTCCAGCACAGACACAGATTCAACAAATGCAATACCTTTATTTACTGCTGCCTAGCACACAACAACAACAAAATCAGTCAACAACATGTGGCCAGCTCCTCCAGTATATGTCTCCCAGTTGATTCAGTCTTATACCAGAAACTCAGGCAGTGTCCTTCTTGGTCATGAAAAAGGGAGAGCAAACCAGCAAACCCCCCCCCCCCCCCCCCCCACACACACACCTCTCTCCTGCATCTGACCACCAACCACATCCACCTCCACGAGGCTGTTTCAAAGGGGCTTACGTGTTGAAAGTAACGGTACATGTATTTGTGTTGAACCGTTCGGTACGCGACTTTCGGTTCGGCACGACCCTGTACCGAAGTATTGGGCGCAGGATATTATTTTGTTTTATTTTGTTTTATTTTAATTCTGTTTTTGCGAGCCGAACCATTTAAAATATCTAGTTAACCGGTAACCGAATATATTCGGCCGAATATTGCAAAAAAACACACATTCGGTATTCAGTGGAATAAGTTAAAAGCAAGGCCGAATAATAGCGGCGTGTTTTGATAACGCAATCAAATGGCATGCCATGATGGGTGGAATGAAATGTCAGCAGTGTGGCGAACCGTCCGTCACGGCACTCGCATTTGCGACTAAAAATAGTTTTGAGCGAGCAAAATAGGCTTAAATCATTCAGCACGCTGTGCGAGCAGCCTACAGATTTCAACCAGCAGCAGAAACGAAAGGCGAATCCCACCGGTTGTGGGTTGAACGGGGGTCACAGACACAGACAGTAACGTTAACGTATTCCTGTCAAATACAGCGGCCATCGGCTTACCGGCGACGGACAAGTCGGTTCCAATAATATCCTCTTCTTGGTGTCATGACTGCCCAGAAGTACCTGAACAGCCGAGCCATGGCGGCACACAGGTATGTGATGTGTCAGAGGAGAAACGAGCCGTTCACATTTCTCTCTTTGTGGCAGGTAACGGCCCACAAACCTCACCGCACTTTAGGGACTGTTCTTTACTTATGAAGGGACTTGTCAGGGGAGGAGGGTGGCTGGTTGATTTTTATTTATTTATTTTATTTTGATCCCCCCTATGTTAATCACTTATTGATGCTGTTTTTGAAGTATGAATAAGTCAGTAAGTAATTTATTCCATTGAAATATCACTGATGTATTATAGAAAAGTGATTTATCTTTTTATAAATGACAAAAGGCACATCTGCCTCATTTTTGCTGTGGTATTGTGATACTACTCAGAACCATGATATTTTCATTGGTATCGCACAGTGGGTCCCAATTTTGGTACCGTGACAACACTAATCTGGAGGGGGTTCATCTGCAAAAACTAATGAACAACTAAACAATGATATTCGGTATTCGGCCAAGCGTTTAATAATATTCGGCTTCGGCCACAAATTTTCATTTCAGTGCATCCCTACTTTGGTTTCAGGGTAAAATACGAAGATGGAAATAAACAAGTTGACAAGACAAAAGCAGTGTGCCGACACTGCAGAACAGCGGTCAGGTATGTACTTGGAAACACGTCTAACATGCTAACGCATCTAAAGTGACACCACCCGAGTTTGAACACCGGCACCACTAGGAAAAGCAATCTGGTGCAAACTACAATATCGTCATCGTTTAAAAAGAAAGAGCGTTTCCCTGACCATTCTGATCATGCTAAAGAAATAACCAACGCCATTGGAGTTGAGTAAAATTGTTTAAGCTGCACTTCAGATATAAGCATGTTTTGTTTACTGCACTTTAACAAAGTGGGAAAGCTAAGTAAGTTCCTAGTAAAACTGAATCTGAGCAGGCTTTAAAGCTGACCAGCTGCACTATACTTTTTATTTTAACTGAGTAAAACTGTTTAAGCAGAAATGTATATTTATATTTTTCATTCAAAAAATGTGTTAAAAAAACAGCAGGATTTTATTTTTCACTTTTATATTTCTATTTTCATTCAAACAATGTGAAAAAGCAGGATTTTATATATATTTGTTTCATTCAAAAATTGGGTAAAAAGAGTTAACTGCTGTGGTGGTATGTTTTAATAAGGTTACCAATAAGTAAAAGATATTTAATAGTTGTCTATTTTTTTCATTACTGTACTGAAAAAAACCGAACCGTGATTTTTGTGTACCGTTACACCCCTAGTTGAAAGTATAAAAAACTGCTGTGCTCTGGCACAAGGTGATTTGAGATAAGTGCTAACATAACCATGCTAACAGTGACAATGTTAACATGCTGATGTTTAGCAGATTATATTTATCATATTACCTTATTTACCATGTGTAAGCAAGCTAACGTTTTTGTTTTGTCTTTACCTCAACAGTTCGCAGTCTGCCGGTCAGCCACCAGGTCGCCCCAGCATTTGGTAACTTGCAGTAAACACAATGCATAGCTGAGGATGATGGGAATGTCATTAGTTCTGCATGTATGTGGTCATAAACTAAAGTAACAGACAAATGAAAAATTGTACCTGATGATGATGATGCTAGAAGTAAAGTTAAGAAGTCACCAAATATTATTAGATTCATCTTCTGGGGACCTTGAATGTTTGAATAATAGTTGTTGAGATATTTCAGTCTTGACCACAGTTGCTGACTAACAGACCAACACCCATAAAGCAACACTGCTAGCATGACAAAAATAGTGCACATATCCATATATTATTAATGTAACCTTAAAATGAAACCTCGTCAATAATTTGGAGGATTTAGCCGGAAGACCAAGATGTACGCTCTAAAAGCACAAAACTTATCAATGAGCAGTAGAAATATAAAACAGTTTACAGATTGGGTTATGAAATACACGTTGTTTAGAGATATAACAGATGTTAATGGCTATAAAGGGAAAAAGTACACACCCACACATATGTAGTATAAATGTTTGCTTGAAGGTGTGTAAGCATGCATGGGCATTTATCTGTCTCTGTGCTGGTATGTAAGCTTGTCTCTCTGCCTGCTGTATCAAACCACCATGCCAGAACAAGCCAGGTGAGATGCAGGGAGAATTATTTATGATCTTGTTATTGGTATCTCACCGCCAAGTTGCTCAATATTAATAGCCGATGCTTCCCTTCGTGGCTGCGTGTGAGAGAGCAGCAGGGACAGAATTATGATGTCTCAGTTAAATGTAAAATACAAATCAATAAAAATCCCTCCCAGGATTTGGTTTCGTGCATGACACAGCTATGAAGCAACAGAGAGGTCAGATGGACACGAGTCAGAGGGGAGAGAGAAGCTGCAGATTGGATGGTTAGAAAAAGAAAAATGCAGCTATGTTAGCAATGCTTTTCAAGACTAAGATCTGAAGGCAGATCTGAGGACTTCCTTTATGAATCTGGTTGCATGCGACGTGACAGAGAGAGATCTTTGTTGTCAAGTCAGCACCGCCGGCAGAGAAGATGTACTCAAAGCAGTACAGAAACTATGAAGTGCGTGCATACCTGAATCCATTTGTATATATGTATTTGTGTCAGTGTGTGCGTCTTTGCGTTGTGTTTGTTTTATTAGGACAGTTGTCGCTCTCGGCAACAAGCATGTGGATGTGTAGGTGGCACTGGATTTATCTCCTTCGCTCTCTTTCACTCTCTGTCAGAGTCGCTTCTCGTGCCTGTTGCTTTGCAGTGTGGCAGCAGAGGAGAGGAGACGCCTCTGTAAATGTTTACCGTACGAGAGTTTGTTAAAGATGTGACCGGAGAGTGATAAACAGAAAACATCTGGACACAGACCCAACATCTGCTGCCTTGAGGGAGGTGGATGGGGCGAGCAAGGCCACAGGAGAAACACTGAGGGGAAGGAAGGGAAGAGCGAAGGAAAACAAAGTGGGAGGAGAAGAAAAGAGATGGGGATAAGAAAAGTGGGAACAGAGAGCTGAAGCCTGCAAAAATCAACTGATGCTAATCCCTTGACAATGGAATCTTTTAACACTCTGCTGAAAGGGCTGCAGATTTTCCCCCTCTCCATCTCTTCCTCACTCCTTCTCTGTCTTCCTCTCTTTCTCATAGACAACAGCAGAAAAGCTGGATGTCCAGCGCCAACTACAAGGGTGGGTCATGTAGAGGAGGAAAAGCAAAGCCAACGAGGAGCAGATGTTCAAAAACACACAGACACACACACACACACACACACACACACACACACACACACACACACACACACTGGCGCAAACACTCATTTGGAGAACAGTTCCTGTCCTAGAATTGAGACCACGACCACACCCCTTCTACACACACACTCACACATGTCAAAAAGAGAAGTTGGGGAACACACAAAACACAGAAAAGCATCCTCCCAGCAAGACTTTGCAGAAACTGAACTATTCCTCCAGTAGCTTTTGCACTTTTTATGGCCTTCCTGAAATCCCAGAACATGTGTGCATGTGTGTTTCAGTCTGATCCATAATCATCAGAGGAAACAGCTGCATGGACCTGTGTGGGTTGAAAGGGGCGGGGTTGTCAGATAACCTCTGACTTCTCAGACAGGAAGCTTGGAGAGAGCCTCAGGAAGTTGCTCTCAGGACCGACACACAAAGCGGAGCTTGCATGTACAGCAGCGGGGAAAATAAACACAGCTTTCAGGTGCACAAGCACAATGACTCAAGTGTATGCATCAGCGCCTTTTTGCTTATTTCTCACAACATGGCATGGTGCATGTGAAAGTTTGTGCATTGGGAGCATGACAAAACCGCGTAATAACATGGTGTGTATTTAATACGTGCTAATGTAACACCTGAACAGCTTTTGCAGAACCTTCACAAACAAAGTCATCAATCAATCTGTCAGCAGCCCATCAAACTATTTGCTCTGTATGTTCCCAAACTCTTGAGCAGTTCTTTCTATAATAAAAAAAAAAAAAAAAAAAACACCTCGGGCTAGAGGAGAAGAAACTGGCACTGTGCCTCCTTTTCAGAGCCTCTGCACAGAAAAGGAAGCAGCCTGAGTAGTTTCATTGTGAGTCCTTCCTGCTGCTCTTGAAAGGCAGAACTCGTGCTCCACTGAGGCCTGTCCTCGTGTCAGGGATTTGTTTACATCAGTCACTTACAGCGTATATCCAACATGGCACAGCTGAAAAGCAGGTTGGCAGAGTGGCACTCAAAAGTGGCAAATGGCTGTGAAATGCCTCTGTGATGGTCTATTGTCCAAACAGGTTAGCCTCCTGGGTAGCAGTGCAATCCTCACGTGTTTTATGTTCTTCATGTGCAATATCTAAATGTCACTGTCAACATATAATACATAAACTTGACTTGACTTGGTTGTAATTTCTGCTATTGGTGCGAGCGTGTAACTGTTGCTACAAAATAAAGCACACTCAACAGAAACAGCAGGCCTTCGAGGCCGCTGTATGCGTGTCATGCAGCTCTTTCGATCTGCGAATTTCACATTATGGTTGAAAGAGAGAGGACGGCGCCATCTCCGAGGCTACACTGGTTTCACTTCTGTGCTGTGCAAAACCACACATACAAATTTGTCCCCCTTCACAAAACCACGTCGATGCACACACACACAGATACACGGCTGAGGGCGGACGCACGTCAAAAGCACAGAGTGGAATCCTACTCCACTATAACGTCACGCGCCCACTTTTACCCGGCATGGCACCCAGACAGACAAAGACAGTGGGGGCGTTTGTGATGAGCTGAATGAAAGTGTGTGAGTGTCTGAGAGCTCCTACATCGACTGACAGTGACGTCTGTCCATTCTCTCCACCTCCATCTCTCTCTCCATTTCTCCGTCCCACACGTTAGACAGAGAGAGCACAATGGGCAGAAGCAAAGCTGAAATTTAAGACAAATATGTTTAAAACGCAATAATGAAAAGGGAGTCATTCAGTTCCAATATAATCACTGCCAGACCCAGGGGAGTAAGACACAGCTGTGTTATCATAGGTGTCTCTATCCAGCCTGTCACAGACTCACAGTCTGACACACATATATGCACAATGGGTAATTAGTGCCAGTTGGCCCACTCATTTATCGCTATTACGCCAAAACGACTTCCTCTGCTGCCCGTTTGAATGCACATCAGTCTGGAAATGTCATTTAAATATGTGGGCTTGACAGGCCCGACACAATTAAGCAATTAAAGTACATTTATCAATCAGGTGCATTTCACTTAAGGCTACTGGCTTTAATTTGTTCACAAATAAGAGCTGAAAAGTCCTGACAAACACAAGTACACCATTTATTTCATACACCTGCAACTTAGACAGCTCATTTAATCTGCTCTGGTTGGACAGAAAGGATGTGGCATTTATATCGATGCTTCCGAGACTTGATTTTAAAGTGTATTTAGAGAACAAAAAGGTTAAAGACAACCTTGTTGTTGCTGTTTCACTATTTGTTGTGTACCCTTGAGGTGTAACCAGCATGTAGCATACATTTTCTTCATCATAAATCCATCTGAAGAACATTTTGAATCCCACATTGTTAGCATTCATGTGCACTTGCTAGCATTCTTCTTCTTCCCTGCCTCTGTTGGTGTGTTTCAGTGTATCTTGGCATCTTATCAACACATGTAGATCACTGGAATAGTGTAAAACTATTGGCAGGAATGTCATAAGGTGTCGCCCACATATACAATACATGCGAGTCCTGGTGAACAAGACAAACAAAACAGGATCCAACCTATAAAAAACTTCTCTATAGTGCCAGTGGTAAGCCCATCCAAGATTTCACAGGCACTTCTTTGGATGGTCTTTTTTTTCAGGTGTTTCGCGCAGTGCTGAAGGACTGTCTCCATGAGCCACTCTCCTCCTGCTCTTTCTGTCAGTTAAACAATCCCAACAATCTCACACCAACACCAAAACGGCTCAACTCTGTCGCTAAACACACTGATAACCACTTTTTAAAAAGACTATTTATGGTTAAGTTACAGTGATTGGATAATATTACAAGTTTGTGCGGAATTCATGGGGATTCGCTGAATTTGCCTTAATTGTTGTGATCACAACAACCCCTCAGGACGGATGAGTTCCTAAAAACCGTTAGGGTGCTTTCACACCTGCCCTGTTTGGATCGGTTCAATCAAACTCAAGTTCATTTCCCCCTCAAGTGTGGTTTGTTTGGGCAGGTGTGAACACACATTTGGTTCCTCACCAAAACAACCGAACCAAGACCTTCTTGAAGAGATGGCACATCCAATGCATCAAAACATTGTTTTCTAGTTGGAGCCGCGCCTCGTTTTCAAACTGTATGCTTTGACTAAAATGAACAATGACAGCAATATAGTCCACGATGAGCAGCGCTAAAATCAACCTGCGTAGTTGTCCCTCCATTGTGACATTAGAAAGTGTCACATTTATCTTGCAAGTGTACTCTTCTTCAACGTTTGCTTTACTTCCTGGGTTTTTCCCACATGGAAATTCTGACCAATCAAGAGCAGCTTTCTCACACAAGGCATTTGATCTGGTCCGCTTGTGAATGCTGCCGTGATTCGGACCAAAGCAAGTGAACTCTAGGTCTGAGAGCGCCCTGAGTTAACTGCCTTTAGCTTCATTTTTACTGTACGGCCGTGAGTGCAGTATCGATCTTCTCATCTAAGTCTCAGCAAGAAAGTGTGTAAAGGTATTTCCCAAAATGTGAAACTATTGCTTTTAATGGCTTACAGTTGCAAAGGGAAACATGAAGAGACAGGGGGACCAACAGTTTTTTAAATTATTTGCAGACCAGATAGATCCAGAAGTAAAGTTAAAGACGTGATATGTCTTCACAATCACCTTTGCGTGCAGAAACCAGGGAAACGACCAGGGTTGTGCAGAACCACTGAGGAATCCGTTACCCAAGATTAACATGGTTGTTGACCTGGATTCAAAGAGAAGGAAACAAAAAGAGAGAAACAGAGACCTCGGGACATTCATTATTAAAAACAGCCTGCTAAGATGCATGACGACACCTGATAAAAAGACTGAGGAGACAGGAGAGGCGGTTCTGAAGAACAGAGAGTCAATGAGAGGAGAGAGGAAGAAGCGAGATAGTGGGTCAGCCTGGCCGAACGCTGACCTCAGGTAACCTGGGTATGTGTGGGCTGCAGGACGACTTTCTACTGTCTGCCAACACACATATCTTGAGTGAAAACAGAACTTTCATTATCTGCATCTCCATGTGACTGAAGAGTTCGTAGTATTAGTATTATTGTTAGTGTTAGCATTAGTGTCGCTATTAGTTATAGTAGCACTATTGTTGTGTGGCATGCCGTAATTAGTATCACTGAGGTTTCTTTATTCATCATGGCATGAGGAACAATGTCATTAGTCATCAAACAGTATTGATCCAACGCTTCCTGGTGGTGTATTAACAAAACATTTGTCATTCTCTTTGTTGACTCTGAATTCTGAACGTTTGTATTTTAAAGGTATACCGTGCAGGAATTGTTGGCTACTGTTTGTAAACTGTATTGCCAGAGAAAGTGAAAGCCAACTGCTTCGTGTTTCGCCTGCTATATTTGTGTTTTTCAGTACTGTGTCTGCAACTTTCATAGCTTCCTCTTTGATGCATGCTTTTTACAGTCTGGCACCTTGTTGCCACCTTTTTATAAAGTCCCGACCACACCTGCAAGTGTGCCCAGCGTAAAATTTAGAAAATGCGGGCAGAGGGCAAAGGCTTTTGCAGATAAATACCCCACCACACACTTTTAGAGGGTCATAAATGATGATGATGGGGAATTGCCTTTCGTGAGTCTTTTTTTTTTTTTAAGAAACTTCTACAAAGTGTATCTTTAGATATTGTGATGTTATGTAAAAAATTTGTCCATGTATGAAAGTGATGGTCCAATTCTTTCAGTGCTGAACAGCAGACAACTCGGTTGCCAAAGTCAATAACAGCTCCCTGGTGATGGAGAAAAGAAGGATTGACTTAAGAACATGTGTTCATATTTTAATGTACATCACCAGAGTTTCTACAGCTGCTTGTAATCTCTCTGACACAGGTGAGCAATCAAAGTGTTTCTCAAGGATACTTTATTTTAGGGAGTACCAGGTATAAAACCTGCAGGCCTTCCAGGGTGGCCTGTCTCATCTGTGTCTCACCCTTCAGCCGCACAAAGACATGCAGAATGCTCTTGGGAACCGTCTTCAGAATCCCACAAAACCCACTGGGAACCAAGGCAGTGCACATCAACTTCCCAGAGAGGTTATTCATCAGGCCTGCATACCTAATTCAAGCATACAAATATATCTGGGCCTTCTGGTCGGACCACCTGACCTTCGACGCCATAGTAATGGTCTGCCTGACAGAGCCAAAACACACAGCCTGAGCAGTCCCATGGGCCTGTCTGTGTTTTGTCAAACATGCACTCACACACACACACACACACACACACACACACACACACACAAATTTACACACATGTGTACAGGGTTAAACAAACACACACATATAAGTACACTAATGCACGTGCACACACACACATTCTCAGTATGTGATAAGAGCCGTAGCCCTTAACCTTCTGAGACAGAGGCAGGGCTCTAAGTGCAGACAGGATTCCAAGCGCTCACTCTATCACTCGTGTGTGTTTGCATGTGAAACATGGACAGCATGTGCATATATGTGCATGCGCCAGTGTCAGTTTCGGCTGAGACTTTTTTCTATTCCTCTCTGACAAACCAGTCTGACTACACACACCAGACACAAACACACACACACGGCCAAGTGTGCTAAAGCAGAGAGGTGATTTGGGAAAGATTTCTCACGGCCAGAGTGCCCCGAGCTACACTGAGTAAATACAGATTAATGATTGGTTGAGAGGGCGGAAGTGCATTCCACAGAGTTAGGCACTGATCGCAGCCACCTCAAATAATGTGCATACACACACATAGTACATGCTGCAAGATCGCTATCTCCTCTAAGAACTTTGTTAGAAATTACAAGTCAAAAATTAATCACTCCCACTGCACTCACTGATTACTCAGAGACACACGAGCTATGGACTTCCACTGATTTAGGTGAAAAGGTCATCTGCAGTAAAACACAATAAAGATCATAACATTATGAGACACTGTAACATCAGACAAAAACACAGTAGCAAATCAGACACTGTATACCTGCACTGATCTCATAAATTCTGCACCCTGAGCAGCTACAGGACACTTAAAAGCTCAGTTTACAACAACAGTCCCGCTGTCTTTCTTGGTAAGTTCAGACTTTACCTTTAAGTGATCAATGGGGCAACATTAGAAGCAAAGTCATCTAATAACTAACAATCAGTTGAGATAAGAAAATAGGTTGTGCTTCATTTTGCGTATCTGTCTACACACATGTCACATCATGGTGTAAACCCCTTTTAAGATGAATTGTACGAGACAGACCAGATGAGCTGGATGCCTCGCAGAGCTCCACTGCTCCTGGTTTTCATCAGCATGCAGACTGAACATTGCAACAGCTACTGACTTTGTGTGTGTGTGTGTGTGTGTGTGTGTGTGTGTGTGTGTGTGTGTGTGTGTGTGTGTGTATGTGTGTGTGTGCACAGTAAGTGTGTGCAAGCCTGCACGTAAATCCTCAGGCAGGCACATTCCCAGGCACTACTTGTATATCACTTGTCAGAAGTTTCAGATTTCACGCTAAAAGAATTGATCGCCTTTCAGCAGCCCAACAATAACTCGGCCAAGTCATAACTTAATCCAGTGATTAACTGAGGATTCACTGATCACTGATTCAGGTTTGCAAAGCACAAACAGGAAGGAAATGAAAAATGAAATCGAAGCGGCATATCAATTAGGGGAAGTTCTTATCTGTCATTTCAGTCTTACGGTTCTGAAACTCTGCATTCCACTGGCGTGCATTTATTGCTGTACTTTATGTAGGACATTATTAAGTTAAGTTTTTAAGACTGTCAGAGACAGTGGAGGGGGAGGTATTTATATCCCGTACTTGAGTAAAAGTGGCGATACCAAAATGTAAAAATACAAATAAAAGTCTTGCAATCAATATTTTATTACAGTAAGTAAAATGTTATCTGTCAACTGCATTTGTATTACAAGACTTGAAGTTCTCATTGTGTCAAATGGATTGGATTATTTTTCTGCTTAAAGGAGCTGTGTGCAAATTCAGAATGTGTGTTGTAATCTGAGCTTCTCTGTTAACTGTTGTGAGTCCTTGTGAGAGTGTCCCACTGGCTAGCTAATGCCGCTCTGCACTGCACTCATATGACAGTTACTGCTGATATTGGGATGGCATTGCTGCAGACGTGAAGCGCCGGTTCACCCCAGGAAACAAGGTTTGCTCTGTCAGCACTGTTGCCATTGTTAGCGCTGTTCATAAGGTTAGCGCTGTTAGCTGCTAGCCACCTCCGTGTTGAGAACTGGGCACAGACAATCCCGCCCCACACTCTGAAGGCCTAAACACACTAGCATCGAACACTGCTCATAAAAAAATATGCCCCTATTATTTTCAATGTACAACCCCACACTGGTCGCAACAAGACACACGTCGGCACTCCTGGACAGCCTCGCTGCCCCTGGAATTAAATGAAGTCCCCCCCTCACTCTCTGCTTGTACATACCAGCTCCTATGGCAGCTCGACTCCTCTCCTCACTACTGATGCATACAGAGCAGTCTATTGCCGTTTCTGTGTCTAACGTGTGACAAAGAATGAACGAGGAGAGACTCACAACCCACAATCCCGTCATTATAAAGACAATGGCCCACCTGGTGAGTGATAGCTCTGGAGACTGGCTCTCCAGGTGAGAAATCAAGTTTAATTAGTGGCTGTCCACACATGATTTTAAGCTAATGCCGAGGTACGGATCTTTCAGTAAAAGTAGTAATAACCTTTTGTGGTCGTCTGTTGACCATAGATATACATACATAGATGCCGCACCCTGCCTTGTGGGCTGCGTCAATACCGCCGCCATCTTGCCTAGGTGCTCTGACCGGTTCAGACCCGTGTCAGACTCGGCAAAAATGCCACATTTTTGCTCTGCATTTGGGTGTACGAATGACAGAAGTGTTAAAACCAAGCAGAAGGGAATAACAATCCACAGGTAAGAAGTTGTTTTACAATATTTTACTGTTACGAACATGTTTAATGAGATATATATCTCAAAAAGTGATCCTTCTTTTAAGCTAATCAAGTAAAGTAACCTAATGCCAAATTAAGCTAACGCTATGTCACACAACTTAATGAAAAAAGGTTAACATTTATATAATATTACTTATAAAATTATGATGCTTTGTCAAACAGCTATGTTGGTGTATGTGTTATTCCAAATTGTCAACTATCTGTTTCATGGCACCAACGTGACATAACACAATATAACGATAGTAGTTAACGTGTGGCCTGAATTGTAACTACAAATTATGTGGAACTGCGTTTTTCTGACACACTTATTTTGTGTGTAGTTTCCCAAAAAACACAGATAGCAGACGGGCATGGGTAGCAGCAGTGAGGAGAAAGAACTTTGTCCCGAGTGACTCCTCAGTCATCTGCAGCTGTCACTTCAGACTGTCTGTTTAAGTTTACGGAGGGACTCCCTCTGTATTATATTTTTGTAAATATGAGCTAATAATGTAAACAGTTCTGTGTCCAGGCTCCCATGAGCACTGTGGTGTTATACATATGAGATTAAAGCAAAATTCTGTGTAAACATGCAGCTCTAAGTCATTTATTTTCACTTGTACAAAACCAACATTTGTTAATCAGAATGTGTAACTACACTGCAGCTCGGCACAACCCTGCTGATACACTATTTTTTGCACTTTGTGTGAAATGTGAATAAACATTTACAGTCAAAATTAATAATTAAATGACATCATGGTGGGCATTGTACATCTAGTAAGAAAAAAGAATATTTATTACATGGGGAAAGTTTAGTTTAAATGTGTTGTAGAACTATTACTGTTACTTTATCTACATCAGATCAAATATTTTGGTATGAAAAGCTGCATTTTTTATTTAACCAAGTATCCTGTATCATAACTACATGTCTGACGATTGTAACAAACCAAACCGCATGAAAATCGGTTGAGAATTCAGCGAGTAATGATGATTTTAATCATAAATAGTCTCCCGCCTCAATAGACATACATGCATTACGCAGCGCGGCTCCGCCTGGGCAAGATGGCGGCTGCGTTGACGTATCACTCCAATGAGGAGCGCCGTTGAATGCGGCATCTACGTATATATATCAACGGTCTGTTGACGAGCTGCAGTGGAACACATCCAGTGTGTGCTAGGGGCAGCACTTTGTGGCACGGTTGTGTTTTCAGCTTGAATCATAGACATACACAACTCTAAGCTGCATTTTTTAATTGGTCAAGATGGAGCTAATTTCAACTACTTAAACTGTTTGGTAGTTGTTGTTTTTTATCTCTAGCAAGTTTTGTATGAATATCATATTTCATTATGCTTATATTTTGTATGAACAATCTGCACACATAACTTGTAACAATAGCTTTCAAATAAATTTCACAATGTCTGCACAGAGACCATCATCCTAAAAAGAGTGACGGCATCAATCATCTCTGCAACACAACATTATTTGGAGGACTTGTTGTTTGCACAATATGTATAAAGCAGCTCCAAACAGAAATGCTGTTCTCATGCACTGTGTGCTTGCACGTACGAAAGGTTATGCACTACAATTTGTATGTAACCCACGAAATCATTAGCCAGTAATTCATATACGACCCATGAAACTGGGAAGGCTTAAGCTGATGAAATACATTGACGGCAGTAAAGAAGGAAGTAGGTAAGGGCGGTGGACGGCTCACAGAGCACAGGACTTTCCACTTCAGTACTTTCCCCCGGGAGACTGGTGTTTGAAACCGTGTGAAATCAAGTGAAGTGATTTTAATTACGTTTTAAAGGGAAATTTCGGTTTATTTCAACCTGTCTCCTATCGTCCTAAATTTGTGACTAGTGACATAAAAATAATAGTTAGCATGTTAGCCATTAGCCTAGATACAGCTGGGGCGCATAGTAGCGTCAGACCTGTTAAAACGTAAGTGAACGGGCAACCTTCAAGTGCAAAGTTAGTCCACTAAACAAGCTTTTTTTCCACAAAGACCGCCTCATATCGTTAGGATAAATGTCAGAGAACATATAGAAAACCACATGTAAACGTGTTGTCTTACCTTACCGGTGTGCTGCCATGTTTGTTTACCATCTAGCTCTGCTTTCCAAAGCGCAGCTGAAATATTTCTTGCGAGCTCTAGATAAAGCCCAGCTGGATACTACTCCAGGTGGAGGTGTCTCGTCCTCGGTCACATCCAGACCTTGAAAATAAGGCTGCAACCGGTCCCATTCCTTGCAACAGAGGCATTCCTCTTCTGTGGGCACTGGGGCACAGCATTCACAGGTACACCACCAATCTCCAGAGCTACGCAGCCTTGCAGCAGCCATTCCTCCTCTCTCGTCCTCTACCTGTTGCCTCTCTCTCTCCTCCTCCGTTCTTCAGTTTCACGAAGCTCTTCACAGTGTATTCTGGCTCAAATAAATAAGGGCGGCCATCAAACTCTGCAAATCAAATTCCTCCTCCACAAAGTCGAAGTCTGGCAAAAAGTCAGCCATTATTCTATAAATCTTTCATAAAATAAATGAATGAACTTTTCAGGCTACTGTCCGGTTCTGCCTTCCAGCTGTTGCTGCTTGTTCTCGCGAGATTTCAGGCACGCTTTGGAAAGCAGAACTAAATGGTAAACAAACATGGCAGCACACCAGTAAGGTAAGACAACACGTTTACATGTCGTTTTCTATATGTTCTCTGACATTTATCCTAACGATATGAGGCGGTCTTTGTGGTAAAAAAGCTTGTTTAGTGGACTAACTTTGCACTTGAAGGTTGCCCATTCACTTACGTTTTAACAGGTCTGACGCTACTATGCGCCCTGGCTATATCTAGGCTAACGGCTAACATGCTAATTATTATTTTTATGTCACTAGTCACTTGAAACAAATTTAGGACGATAGGAGACAGGTTGAAATAAACCGAAATTTCCCTTTAACTATGTTTCTTTTACTAAACCTAACCAATGTAACTTTACTTAAACCTAATCTGTACAACTCCACACTAAGTGACTTTATGTTAAGTATGTAACATCATCCACTGGGCGCTAATTTGTTTGATATCATTCAAACAGCTGTGTGAGGAAATGCTGCTCAAGTAAGTACCTTACTGTATTTGAGCAGTTAGTTTCCACCACTGGTCCGAGAAAAGTCCGCCCAGCTTTGGTGTTTGATTTGAAACTGCATGTGTTTGTGTGTATTTGACTGCATGATAGTGAGAGGTGTCGCTGTCATTGCATCTACTGCCTGTTTATACTATGCACACTGCATATCGCACTGACACGGCCTTGATTACATTGGATTATGACCTATCTATGCTCTTTATCTTTCCTAAGTGTCAGAGCATTTACAGAACACGAGTGGAGTAGCGGTAATATTCCCTCGGAGCAGTGGGCATGTCAAATCCCTATTTAGCCCGTTATAATGACAAAGCAGTTGCTATTCCTGATCTGCATTGGTGGCCAGTTATAGTGTGTGTTCCTGCTGTTAGACAGAACCACTTGTCCCAACTACTGTTTTCAAGTTCATTTTACCAGGAGACAAAGAGTCCATTTATCTAGAGGGAGACAGGAAAGAGGAGGGGAGAGACAGTGAAGGGTGGGAGACAGAGAGACAGAGAGATAGAGAGGAAGGGCTGAAAGCTGGATGGAGAGTGAAGGAAGGAGGAGGAGGAGGAGGAGGAGAAAGAGACGACTGACAGAAGAACTTTCCAAAACAGCAGATCCTGGAATGTTGGTGGAAGGTGCCACATAGCTCCAAATATTTGTTGCTTGGTTGGCACGGCAACAGGACAGCCAACACGTTTATTAGCTAATCCGCACAATGATACCAGAGAGTCAGTGAGAGGAAACACAGAGGACTGTGAGATGGGAAAAAAATATATCATTTAGAAAAGAAGTGTGTTGAACAATAAAAGGGGGAAAAAATCAGAGAATGAGATTCATTGTTTCATTGTTGACTTTGTGTTATGAAGCAGAGACACGTGCCAACACACACACACACACACACACTCTGACAGCTACAGGTAGACACAGCATGGAGTGGGGTATCGGAGTCAGCTACTGTCACTCAGCTATGTACTGCTGCTTCCTCCCTTCAGCCTCGCCCAAACTAGTGTCAAACACACACACACACGCACACACACACACATAATGTCTGCCATTGGTCTCTGACACCAAAGTGTACAGGACACCATGGCAACCTATCGCAGCGAAAATGAAACAGGACGCAAGTACCGTTTATTTAACCAGAAGTTATCCTGTGCTGAGTTTCTATGGTTAGTGGCATTCTGCAGGTCACAGGCTCCCATGAAAACTAACACTAAAAATGAGTCTATGGTGACTAATGTGTGCCAACTCTGATGCAGCTGTGTAGATCACGTTAGTCAAGTAGACATACCTTTATAACTGATGTTTGCGTGTGCTACTGTTGGCTGTCCTCACCGAGAATGATTATTTAATGAAGGATTAAAACACTGACACCCAATTAAAAACCACCTGAATTTAAAGGCCGTCACAGCTGAAGTGTGCAGTGTGCACATTGTTGTCATAATAGTTACCATTACAGTCATGGGGCGTCACGGTGGTGCAGTGTATGGCATTGTCGCCTCACAGCAAGAGGGTTCCTGGTTTGAACCCAGGGTGGGGGGTTTGAATCCTGGGGTGGGGAAGGCCTTCTGTGCAGAGTTGGCATGTTCTCTCTGTATCAGCTTGGGTTTTCTCCAGGTACACTATATAATGACGAAAACTCTGTGTGTGTGTGTGTGTGTGTTCCACGTTTTTCTCCTCACTGACTTGGTCAATCCATGTGAAATTTGGCACAGTGGTAGAGGGTCATAGGAGGATGCCAATGAAGCAATATTACATCAATTGGCCAAAGGGGGGCGCTATAGCAACCCATTGAAATGTCAAACTTTGAATGGGCATATCTCATGCCCCATATGTCGTAGAGACATGAAACTTTGCACAGAGATGCCTCTCCTCATGAGGAACACATTTGCCTCAAGAACCCAGAACTTCCGCTTATATAGATTTTCCGCCATTTTGAATTTTTTGAAAAACACTTCAAATGGATGTCTTCCTAGGAAGTTTGAGCGATCTGCATGAAACTGGGTGAACATAATCTAGGGAGCAATATCTAAAGTTCCCTCTTGGCAAAAGTTGGAAAACTTACTAAAACTGAGCTTCTATAAGGCAATGAATATTGCGGAGGGCGTGGCTCATCACATAAAGGTGTAGAACATCTCAAGGGTTTCACCCATCACCACGCAACTTTGTAGGCATATGACCACACATAATCTGAGGGGACCCCTCCATTATTGACCCCATCAAACAAAATGGGGGCGCTAGAGAGCTCATTTCTTATCTAGGCCTAACCGCCATATGGATTTTTACTAAACTTGGTAGATATGTAGAACAGGACGCCTCAAGGTGACTGGAGAAATTTAACTCTAATTGGCAACTGGGTGGCGCTATAACAACAGAAAAATGCTTCAAAATGGCTAAAATGTGACCGATCGCTGTGGCTCCCCCTGTGGACCAATGTTGGTGTTGTTTCTAATGTTTGGTATGACTAAGTCATGGTATGGTATGCTGTACATAATCACGGAAACTGTCAGTGTGTCATTCTGTCAGTCAGTCAGTCATTAATGAAAGGGCGGACCAGGTTCAGGCTCAACCCAAAATGTCAGGGACCCCTGGCCATCAATGGAAAAATTAAACTTGAAGAGACACGTACCGACCCGGAGGAGAATCAAAACTACCACAAAGACCCCAAAGAAACATAAAAAGACCAGACAGAGACACAAAGCAACTACAAAGTGATGCAAAGCAACTACAGAGAGACACAAAATGCTTCAAAGACACCAAAGCAACTACAAAGAGACATAAAACAGCCACAAAGAGACAAAACCACAGAGGTTAAACAACTAACAAGTCTGTGTATCTTGCTTCTATGTGGGAGAGGTGGTGGGGCCTTTTGCATGTCTTTGCCCAGAGGCCCACTATCTCAGAATTCGCCCATGTTTGTAGTTCTTGGTGTGGACGGCCATTTACTTTATCTTTTAGCATTCCCCGTTATCACATAATTGTCACTTGTTGCCATATTGGCTGCTGTCCAGCAAAACAATCCTCGAAACAGAGATCAAACACTTGATGTGAACAAAGTTTGAGGTGTCATGGTGTGTAATTTTAATCGGTCTTAGTGCTGCATAAAGTGGTATAAAATCTGCCATCCAACAGCCAGACAACCATGAAAAACTGATCCCCCTCCCCCTCAACCATAACACCCACTCTGTATTGATCTGTGATCAGGTTTCATAGCCGTCTCAGAGGAGGGTGGTGAGGATGATCTGTGTGTGTGAGCGTGCACATACGGTACATGTGTGCATGAGAGACACAGAGAGATAGAGCCAGCAAGAAAAAAGAGAAAAAAGAGAGGAGGCTGTTTTGGTTGGTTTTTTTTTACAGTTGCGTGTCTCTTGTTTCATAGGACTGCAGTCTGCACGATCAAGTTCACTTATACTGATCACATATCCAATAACATATAATTTAAGAAAATGTTCACCAGGCTGTAGATCATGTTTTATTTGTGAAAGCCTCTCTGACCTGTCTTTATGTTCTCTCTTCTTCAGCAAATGAAAATGAACAAACTTCCATTCTTCCTTCTTTCGGTCTCTCTCGGCTGCAGACTGAAACTGCTGCTACACTTAAAACAATCGCTCAGTCCTGTCACTCTCCCCCTCCTTTTCCTCCTTTTCCTCCTTCTCCCCCTCCTTCTCCTCCTTCTCCTCCTTCTTCTCCCTCTACTTTTTTTATTGCCTCTGAAAAGCCAGGCTAGAATAACCAGCAAGTCCAAACACACGTGAACAACCTCCCAGTCACACTTGCATACACACAAACAACACAAACACACAAATGCAGCCCAAGACGAACTAAAACAAAAATGCACACACACACACACACACACACACACACACACACACACACACACACACACACACACACACACCTTGTGCGGTTGGTGAGGTCCCCCCAGCTTGCAGAGGTAAATGGAGTGGAACAGGTTAGCGCTGCCGCCATACAGTGTCCCACCTGTACAAACACAGTGCTTGATCACGGCTACACACACACACACGGACACACACAAATAGTCCTCCATCTGGATCGAGGCACTGGTGGGTTTTAATAGCTATCGATCATTTTCCCTGGTGACACACTCACACACTCGCCTCCCTGTTACAGGCTGAACAGAGCCAGCTGACGACTCATACAGGTCCCTGAGTGTGTACACACACACACACACAGGCTGCACACGTGCACACAACCGACTATGTGGTGTCAAAAAGACCATTTACTTTGCCTGTCTGTATGCATGTGTGTGTGCTTCTGTGTGCCTCTGAGTGTGTGTCGTGTGTGTGAGTCCTGCTGTGGCTCACTCTGCCTTTCTTTGTAGATGAGGTTATTTAATTTACATAATGAGGCCCAGACTCACTCTCATAGATTAAATTACTCTGAGACAACAAATAAAAGTGCATGCAGACAAGCGCCCCCTAAAAACATACAGATCCCGTCTTTAACTGAACGTGTTTTCTTGATTCCCTCTTAGCTGTGATAAAACAGCATCTGTGGCCTAAAAAGCCAAAGTAAAGTCAAAGAACCTGCAGTGTGCCCACCCTTACCCAATGATGTCATTGTACTCTTGCCGGGTGAGTTACGGTGCGCTGAAAGGGTCAGAATGAGGGAGAGCCAATCGATATTCCATATGATTCTGAACAATAAATCTCAGATGTGATTAGTCTGGGTAGTTAGCGGCGATTAATTGTCAAAGCTAATAAAGTCTTTTGTAGCTGAGGGTGCCAGAGAGGCTGCTGGGAATCATGGTTCATTTTATGAGCAAATTAATTAAAACAGAGCCTGAAAAACGCCGTGGAAGACGGGCATCAAACACTCATTCTGCACTCGGTGAAGGGCGGAACAATGAGACATCACTCAGGGAGATTCACTGTATGTGCGTGTGTGTGTGTGTGTGTGTGTGTGTGTGTGTTGTAATCAAACACAACGATTCCTGCTTTTACACCACATCGTAAATCCAGAAGGGAAAGAGGGACGTTTGTCATTTAGCTGTGTCTTTCCTTTTTCATTAAAAAAATGGCTGCCACAGTGTCTTGTTAATGCGTGAGGATGAGCATGTGTGTGCACACTGCACATAATTCAGGTAAGGATGATAAAAAGGAGGCAATCAGGGAGAAAGAAAGATGTGGTGCAGGATAAGGGCCAAGAGGAAAAGAACAAAAGAGAAGTGGGAAAGAGGAGAAGAACATCCTGTTTTGACAAAAAAAAAACCCTGAAATTGTTATTCAAAGATGCATTGATATCATTGCTTTGTCCTGAAGGTTATATCCAACTAGGATATGTATTAAATCTCACTGTGGAGTGAGATCATTCAGTCTACATTCCCATTCCCTCTCTATCACGTAGACCAGAGTCTCTCAACCTTTTTTTTGTCAGACACACCCCCACAGTTTTGTCAGATTAACTCATGTAGGCAACCAGCCCAGTCTCCAGCATTGTATTTTCCTGCAAACCATGACTATGTTACTTTTGCATGCTGCATAAGAATCATATCAACATTTCTAAAGTGATTAAATAAATGAGCTAGTTGATGGAGGGGATGGTGGATGGCGTGACACGTAGTCAGACACCTGCAGATCACTGCAGACCTGTTCAAGACCAACAAGCAAGAATACCAGCTGTGATTTAGTGAGTCATTGCTGTGTCTTCAGCAGCTTTAGCTATCAAACATGGATGTTTTGTAGCAATGTGTCACTGTTTCCAGTCAGGATAGTGGCATGAAAGGTTCTTGTTTTTCACAGAGACATCACTGAGTTTGCTGCTGAGATAGTGGCATGAAAAGTGAGATATCGCTGCTTTTAAAGCGGGGACTTAGGGACCCAAAGCCAGGTATGTTAAGCTGAAACATGATCTTTTCTTGTGCCTAAACATAACCCCATGTTTACCACGGTGTGATAATGTACGCATGTAACGTCTCTTTGGTTTGCAGAAATGTACACATTCTTCTGAAGTTTGGGTTGAGGCTCCATGGATACCACCTGTCATCTTCCAAAAGCAGTGATTTTAAAGTGGATATCATTAGTCTCTATATACAGACTCTACATTCAGTGAATGTAGAGTCTGTAGGCAAACCCCGGAGATCTTGCCTCCGGAAGAAGAGCGGAAGAGCCCTGGTTTCCGGTTGTAGGCTGTTTGTAGTCCGCGTGATATTGACCAAGCACGTTTGAGCCGGCTGCAGTTGTTGCCAGGTTAAACGCTCCGTGCGGTGAACTAACGAGGCGGAACCTAATTGGCGTCACTGCAAACTCTGAATCCATCGCAGTGGTTCAGCATATTTACTTATATATAAACGGAAGTCGGAAACAGAAATTCGCCTCCTCCGCCCAAATCAAACCAGAATGCCAAATAATCGGGGGTCTGCCCCCAGAGGCTGTATCGCCGTCTGCCGGAAGTCAGACGACGAATACAGCCGATGGGTTCAGAGAATGGGATATCATATAACTTTAAAAGATATAAATGTAACTATAAAAGCAAAATTTGATTCGTATTTTCCATACAGCTGAACTGTTTAGTATGGCATGGTTAGGTTTGCATTCATATTACTACAATTAGGAGTGGAAAAAGCCAGATGTTTCAACTATTTGTCCACGACTTTTACCTTAATAACTACCTTTTTTTTTATTATTAAGCTAACTATCTCAACCATTTATATTATTTTAAGCTTTTTCCATCAAACATCTGTTACTTTTGACAAATTAACAAGCATCACTTTCAGCTGCTCTTACCATTTATAACTTTTAGATAACTTTTTAAATAATCTAACTTTTATTTTTAGCTATTTTGACCATTTATCCATGATGCTCTATAAAATATCTGCTACTCCAGTTTTTATCCCACACTCCTCCTGGGTTAGAGGCACCCTTGGTTGGGAATCACTGATGCACACGTTTCTTGATAAATACATTCATGCACTTACAGTTAAGGCACACCCGGACATGTACACACATACGCTGCACATCTGAGCTTACAAGCTTACGGGCAGTCCGACACACAATCTACACCGTCGTGTATTTTTTTCCTTCACATAACAGCTGAAACAACAATTGCTCTGACAGGGTAAGACCATTGTGAGTGCGCACTGTCTCAAAGGCCTCAACGGTCTGTCTCCCTGTCTCTCTCTCGCCCTGCAGACCTCAGGGGATGTTCAGTTTGACGCAAAGACCAAAAGTTTATTTTTTATGTTTCACTGGCTTTACATTTGTTCTCGTCCTTTGTACTGCGCAGTGCTTTGGCCAGTGCTTTAACTTTAAATGATACCAACACAAACACAGAAGGCACTCTGAGATTTTTACTGAAAAGAACTGCTGAAACAATACAACTGGGCCACAGCCTGTTTCCATCACAGGGGAAATCCTGCTGCCTGGACAGCCACTGATAGGAGTAAGATGAGAGGGAGAGAGGAGGAGGAGAATGGTAAGAGAAAAGCAAAGTGTGTCGAGGGTATAAGTTGAGGACATGTGGGATCAGGTCCAGAGGGAAAAACAGTGCAGAGGTAATGTCAGGATAGAGGGAGTGAAGGAGGTGAGATTCAGGAGAGAGGGGGAGGTAACGATAGAAAACTTCAGTGAGAGGCAGGGATTGGTTGAGAGGAAAGACTCAAGACTCAACAGCTCAGAAGGGCAAATTGTACCTCTTCAGGTCAGGATGCAGCTGAGCAGGAACACAGCACTTGGCAAAAAAACCAAATAGTTTGTGTGAGTTTGTCTTTGTTCATTATTAATCTTGAAAATAAAATACAGTAGAAGAGCAAGCATCACCATGACTTGTAAAGTATAAATGTTTTAATTATCTTACACGATATGTTAAGATATCTTTACAACTGTAGGTTGGACTGCCTTGAAACATGTTACAGATGGTCGTGGTCCCCAGAGGATGAATCCTAATGACTTTGGTAATTTCCTGTCTTTCCCTCCACTGCCAACAGGAGGTCAAATATCAGGCTCTTCTCATGCACTGTTCCCAGGTATACCAACAAAAAGTAACACACCAGAGTACATATAACCTACGTATTAGGAAAGGCTGCGATAATGTGACTGTTGCACTGACAGGAGTAACGGAGGAAGTAGTATGAAGAGCGAAAGTCTGCATAAGCGTGGTGGATGGGTCAAACAAACACACAACTTTCCCTCAGGAGACCAGTGTTTGTGTCCTGTGTGAAACCAAAGGAACTTCAAGTTATTGTATGATATGTTTCTTCCATGTTTCTTCCACTAAACCTAACCTACATAATTTTACGTTCAGTATGAAACTTTACATGATGATTCGCGGGGCACTAATTTGTTTGATATCATATGAACAGTCGAGGATATGTTGCTAATTTTTTTACTTGCCCTGTGAAATCTGCATGATGGATTAGTACAATATTTTAAACAGAAAATCATGGTTCCCAGGTGACGTACCCCAATGACTTTGGTGGGCCCCTGACTTTTCCTTTGACGTTGACAACTGAATGTTTTAAGTGGCATGTCTCAACAACTTTTGTATGGATTGCCATGAACATCGGTGATAACGTCACTGAGTTTTTATCTAGACATAACGTCAAAATTTCAACTTGTCCAATACTTTGGTTTATGACCACAATACCTGCAAAACTAAACACATTACACTGTAGATAATATGTGCTTTTTTGCAGGGCCCGCTCGGGACTTAGGGGGGCCCTAGGCAGGACTTGGTTTGCATTTTTTTCCTTCATATTAATATCATTACAGTGACCTTTCGTACACTAGATTTTAAAGTACATTTGTGCTACTCCCCCAGATTTCTTATGTGGTTCCAACACAGGGTGGGGGAGCCCCTCTGTGTGGAGTCTGCATGTTCTCCCTGTGTCAGCGTGGGTTTCCTCCAGGTGCTCCAGCTTCCTCCCACAGTCCAAAGACATGCAGGTTAATTGGTGACTCTAAATTGTCCGTAGGTGTGAATGTGAGTGTGAATGGTTGTCTGTCTCTATGTGTCAGCCCTGTGATAGTCTGGTGACCTGTCCAGGGTGAACTCTGCCTCTCGCTCCAGCCCCCAATAATCCCAAACAGGATAAGCGGTTATGAAAAAATTAATAGATAAATACTTTGATTTTGTATATTTGTTATATGTTAACAGTCTGTAACTGATGTTGCTGGCTGTCTTGGCCAGGACAATGTTGAAAAACAGATGTTTAATCTCAAGTTTTTTTCAGCTTAAACAAAGGTTAATAAAGTTAAATAAAATAAAATAAAATAAAATTCATAAGGACATAGTAACATTTGGCTGCATAGAAAGAATGATACCACTTTCTTAAACAGCCCTCCAATTTATTTAACTTAAATGATGGGGTGCAGTGCTGGCAAACTGTCAAAGAATAGCTTGGGAAGATTCGTATCCCAGTGTGTGTTGACTTCAGTGCTTGTCTTGTCATTAATTTTGGAACAAAATGTTGTCAGTTTTTGTTTAGGAAGTGTGATTTGTATTCTGTTATTGTCTTGTGTTCATTAAAATTCTTTTCTAAGGGTCAGGAGGTCCTTACCAACTGCTGATGTTGCTTAATGGTTTGGGCCGGCTATACTTATTTGGGATTTATCGACATTGCACGACTATAATTTTCTGTGAAAATCTACGAAACCCTGTTGTATTTTAGTTGGAGAGGGTATTGACCAAACAATGAACATAAGAAACAGATGGAGCTTCTGTGCGTTTCTGAAGTGCAGCAGAAACCATATTATCATCACTGATTCTGGATTTTCCACAGATGGAAAGTGGCAAAGTACTAACTAAGTTATCCTGCTTCCTATCCATCTATTGTGCTGTAGTTTGTTTTTTCCACAGTACCGAAACCTCACTTCCCAAAGTCCTGAGAGCCTGCAGTGAGCCCCACCAACCAGAAATAATTCAATAAGAGCACCGAGTCTTAAAAAAGAGTCCCCGTTTTACTGGTGGCAGTGAATCAACTAAAATCTGTGAAATATGGTCTGCTGATTTATGATCTGTATATCTTTTATATGAGGCAGAATATTTAAAAAAAAAAAATCCATATCAGAATTTATTATTTGAATTATTACAAATTGGATGTGGCTACTTTTTGGCAGCGTGTCTCCACACTGTTAAAAATTGTCTTCTCTCCATGTGATGACAATACTGAATAAGTACTGCATGTGACCACAAGTGACCAAATGACCAGGCCCTGAACCAAGACAGCAGCAGGATATCCCAACCTCGTGTTGAATAGTGACTTAAACAGTGGGGCTCCTCCATGTTAATTCTCCCATACATTCCTCCACAGAAAATTACTTTGGCAAACGACCCTGCTGTGGTTACCCCTTTATAACTTTACGCATGGCGACCAGGGAAGAAAAGCAGACCCAATTCATCCAGCGCTCCGCACATATTGAAACATTTAAGGGTTCTGTATTAAACACTATTTGAAAGTATATAAAACAGAATTTACCAAGGTCTGACTTTTGCCATGGGATTTGACTCTGAAAAGAGCTTTAATTTAAACGAGATAATAACTTTAAATGACATCATGTGTTTTGCCCTAACTTAATTCGTCTATTTGGGACAATGGGTGAAGTCATACATGAGGATCCCTGCTGTCAGGTGGGGGGCACTAGACCACCTACTTATGATTCTTTCATGCGCTTTGATTCAGAAGGAAAGCAATCATGAATAGATGAATGAGCCAGAGTGGATAAATATTTCAGAATGTGCCCATAAACAAGCAGCTTGACTAGTCCTTATTCTGCTTCGTCTTACTTCATCCCCACAGTGATAAAAGTACGACAAAGTGAATGAAGGAATGTGTATAAGTTTGTTCAAATTTGGAGTTACTTGTTAACCTTCATCTAAAGAAAATAGAGAAATAAAAAGGTTTGTTATACGCCAGTTCCACGTACGTGTGACCCAGCTTCACCTTCCCCTTGTGCGTGCATGACTGTAAAGCAAAGCAACCTTCTCTCAAGCATTTAAATCAAAAAATAAACTTCACAAGATCAGTTAAGTCAACCAGTTAGATCAGATTATATCTGACGTTATTGATTGCCATGGTTTGACATATACAACAGTACATAAAGACAGCATTAGCAGCCATAAAAAGTCAGACTGTGGTGGTGTTTTATGATCTGGTTCATCCTCCTTAGGTGCCTCTCTGAGCCAGCCAGCGCCAGGGGACTGATTTACTTGTCACACAAGGGGGACATATTTAGACGTGGTGTGCTGGAGATAGTAGGCGGTAAAGCTGGCAGGGCAGAAAATGACCCAGACAGTGGGAGTGCGGAGGACTAGAGGGGAACACGTAAGACACACCGGTTAACCTCCTGCCATTAAACCAGCTGTGATTTCTGACCAAGGGCCAGGGGACAATGGACTGCACTACACTAATTACACACCCTGACATGGATAATAGGAAATGCACTTGCTCTTTATGAGGATGAACAGACGTCTGTAAATCTATCTTTAACAATTTGTAGTTGTAGCAGAAATAAAAGGTCTTAAAGGCAGCTTTTTAGATGTGTGGTCTGTGCAGCGGTAGAAGCAAAAAGGTCCTATTAAATCTGTCTCCTAATGACTGCAGGGAGGAAAGACTGGTAGGTACCAGAGTACATGACTCACTACGGTGGACACTTCAGGTAAATAACAGAGCTTTAATGCATTTCTTAAATAAGTAAATATGTCTATGTTTATATTAACCTGCCCAGGTGTCAAATTTTAACTAATGTTCTTTGTGTGTGTGTTATATAGGACAATTTATAGGGGACCACCAACCAGAGACCACCGTGTTATTCCAGACTGAGAAGCAAAATGACAGTCAGAACAAGAAGACTTTCCACCACACACGGAAAAATATATAATTTGTTTTCATGAAACAGTTTTCATTCACTTTTTCCAAGTTTTTTGAGCTCACGTCTTTCCTCCAGTTGTAACCACAGAAATTAGAGCTCTGATTTAGCTGCAAAGTAGATATTTGGCAAGGGACAAAATAGAGAACAGAGAAGTATATTATAGAAATGTGTGGAGGCATTTGTAATTTATTCATGAAAGGGATTAAACTTGATTTGCAGAACAGAAGATAATTTCGTGAGCCTGTCAGGCAGTGCAGTTGCACTGGAGCCGTGAGATGGAGGGTCCTTGTGATTGACTGGGGTGTCCTGACAAATGATTCAGATAACCACCTCAGAACTACATTTGTGTTCAAAGAAGAATTCATATTAAATTAAACAGTGTGTCATTTGCTATTGGCAATATGCCCTCATGCGCCCTGTCTGTCTTTCGGATCAACTTGGCTTTCTGTCTGTCTTTCTTTCCCTCATTTTTGGTCAGTAATAGTAACAATGTCTAACAAAATGATATGCTTACTCTACATAACCCTAAAAATTATGACTAAACTATTTCGTTTATTTTATTCAATTAAATACAGTACAGGCCAAAAGTTTGGACACACCTTCTCATTCAATGCGTTTTCTTTATTTTCATGACTATTTACATTGTAGATTCTCACTGAAGGCATCAAAACTATGAATGAACACATGTGGAGTTATGTACTTAACAAAAAAAGGTGAAATAACTGAAAACATGTTTTATATTCTAGTTTCTTCAAAATAGCCACCCTTTGCTCTGATTACTGCTTTGCACACTCTTGGCATTCTCTCCATGAGCTTCAAGAGGTAGTCACCTGAAATGGTTTTCCAACAGTCTTGAAGGAGTTCCCAGAGGTGTTTAGCACTTGTTGGCCCCTTTGCCTTCACTCTGCGGTCCAGCTCACCCCAAACCATCTCCATTGGGTTCAGGTCCGGTGACTGTGGAGGCCAGGTCATCTGCCGCAGCACTCCATCACTCTCCTTCTTGGTCAAATAGCCCTTACACAGCCTGGAGGTGTGTTTGGGGTCATTGTCCTGTTGAAAAATAAATGATCGTCCAACTAAACGCAAACCGGATGGGATGGCATGTCGCTGCAGGATGCTGTGGTAGCCATGCTGGTTCAGTGTGCCTTCAATTTTGAATAAATCCCCAACAGTGTCACCAGCAAAACACCCCACACCATCACACCTCCTCCTCCATGCTTCACAGTGGGAACCAGGCATGTGGAATCCATCCGCTCACCTTTTCTGCGTCTCACAAAGACACGCGTTGGAACCAAAGATCTCAAATTTGGACTCATCAGACCAAAGCACAGATTTCCACCGGTCTAATGTCCATTCCTTGTGTTTCTTGGCCCAAACAAATCTCTTCTGCTTGTTGCCTCTCCTTAGCAGTGGTTTCCTAGCAGCTATTTGACCATGAAGGCCTGATTCGCAGTCTCCTCTTAACAGTTGTTCTAGAGATGGGTCTGCTGCGAGAACTCTGGGTGCCATTCATCTGGTCTCTGATCTGAGCTGCTGTTAACTTGCAATATCTGAGGCTGGTGACTGGATGAACTTATCCTCAGAAGCAGAGGTGACTCTTGGTCTTCCTTTCCTGGGTCGGTCCTCATGTGTGCCAGTTTCGTTAGCGCTTGATGGTTTTTGCGACTCACTTGGGGACACATTTAAAGTTTTTGCAATTTTCGGACTGACTGACCTTCATTTCTTAAAGTAATGATGGCCACTCGTTTTTCTTTAGTTAGCTGATTGGTTCTTGCCATAATATGAATTTTAACAGTTGTCCAATAGGGCTGTCGGCTGTGTATTAACCTGACTTCTGCACAACACAACTGATGGTCCCAACCCCATTGATAAAGCAAGAAATTCCGCTAATTAACCCTGATAAGGCACACCTGTGAAGTGGAAACCATTTCAGGTGACTACCTCTTGAAGCTCATGGAGAGAATGCCAAGAGTGTGCAAAGCAGTAATCAGAGCAAAGGGTGGCTATTTTGAAGAAACTAGAATATAAAACATGTTTTCAGTTATTTCACCTTTTTTTGTTAAGTACATAACTCCACATGTGTTCATTCATAGTTTTGATGCCTTCAGTGAGAATCTACAATGTAAATAGTCATGAAAATAAAGAAAACGCATTGAATGAGAAGGTGTCCAAACTTTTGGCCTGTACTGTATATTTAAATTAAAGAATTTTCTCATTTTCTTTTTTGATATTTTTAGATACTTTTTTAGTTGATCATGTGACAAGTCAATACAATATACGGTAGCTAGTTTGGGTGCAAAATCTGTTAAGACTGACAAGCAGAGCAAACACTCATACCTTTCAAACATAAAAGCAGCGGTAAGAGAGGACAAGAGCAGGGCCGTAAATATAGACAGTGCTGTTGCACTGGGGCCCATGGGGTGGAGGGGCCCGACTGCCACCTGGAAATACACCTGTGTTCAAAGAAGAACTCACATTAAAGCAAAAATGGTCCTTTTTTTCCATACATGCCCATCTCCATCATGGTTTTCTGGTTTTGTAAAACAGTGTCAATCTATAACAAATTATAAACTTATTCTACATAAAACTATTTAAAAAACTATAATTTACCAATAAAAAACTATTAAACGAATAATTTCCTATTTTCTTTTGTAGATTTGTCTTGAGCAACTGGCAGAAAATGCATGAACCTCCCTCCACCATAAATTTGTTATTAGATGTTTTAAACATACCCTTTGATGTTTGAAAGTTAAAAGTAAAAATTAAAAACAAAGGACGAAATCGTGGCGTTGACAAAAGCCTCTGGTTTTCACTCTTATCACGTATGCTTGTTTTGGCTAAATTTTTAACGAGACACAGAATAAAGTGATTTTGGTTAAATGTCACCATTTTAAA
The DNA here is from genome assembly GCF_011397635.1 of Epinephelus fuscoguttatus. Lineage (NCBI taxonomy): Eukaryota > Metazoa > Chordata > Actinopteri > Perciformes > Serranidae > Epinephelus > Epinephelus fuscoguttatus. Next base: position 42,709,037 of record NC_064761.1, read on the forward strand.
CTCAGATTTGATTATGTTAATTTTTTTTTCTGACGGAAGGGTTCATTGCACATGACGTGTCCAAGGACCATTGGATATTTGAAAATCCTACAATTATTTGTTTTTACAGTTTGTGGCTATGATTTTGGTGACTTTAAAGAAAACATACCTTCCAAACCAAGCAGCAACCTCCAGGGATGACGAGTGAAGCCAATGCGAAAGTGCCAAAAACTGCAGTTCGTTGAATGGCCACTTGAGGCAGGCTCCAAAAGCGAGTCAGTCCCCACAGACCCACATGTTAAAATGCTCAACTTTACAGCAGAAATAAACACGTTTACAGCCTGGTACAAAAAACGGTTTTGGTCTCTATAGCTAATTTCCCCTTTTATCACAACTGTACGGGGGTGAATTTTTTTATAATTCATCCGTTTAAATTTTATTAAGGCTTAAAGTTACAAATAATTAAGGGCGTGGTCACTTTGAGTGACAGGTGGTGCCATCACGGGTGGCTAACTAGCCGCTGGCTTTCTGCTATTCGTCATCTCAGCTAATTCGCAAGTCATTGAACCTGACCTCAGCCGTGTTTGTGCCTTTTGGATGTTTTGTTTTGTGAGGGAGCTGGCACCAAGCGGCAGCATGAGTGGGAGCAGTCAACACCACAGGGCTAGCCAAAGTAGCGTAGCTTGTTAGCCTAGCTTGTTAGCCTTAGCTAACTTAGCAGCTTCGAGTGAGGTGGGCCTGTTTAAGCAACCAAGCTTCATTTGGCCAACCTCTTTGCCCATGTTTGATTGGCCTAGGAGTTGGGCAGAGTCAGGCACTGCCAAGATGGCGACGGCCAGAACCACCTACTTTGAGCTTCAAACCCGCTCCTCAGAAACCAATGGGTGACGTCACGGTGACTACATCCATATTTTTTATACAGTCTATGTTCCAAACACACAGGTTCGAAAGCCATTTTTGCAAACAACAAACAAAACACTAGCAGTAAAATAAATACAAAATACAACCATTTCAATTTTATGCCCCTCCCCTGAGCAAAATTAAAAAGCATGGGTCGCTCCCTAGTGCTTAAGAATATTTCATGTCTCACCCTGTCTGCACCACCCCCTTCCCCCAACAAGTAACGAACAGTCCCTAATTAGCAAGTATTAGGGCCCATTGTAACTACCTTACGCCACTGGTATCACAAAATGGTATTTTGAAGTCAGACAAACATGGAACACCCTGAATAGCTTAATATAATATTATATATTTTATTTATTCATATTTTAATATTATATTTCCTGAGAATAATCCTTTTTTTTTCCACAAAAAAGCTGTTTTGAAGCCATATAAACAGTCATGAACTTGAATGCAAGAGCTGAATAGATTGTAATTATCATTTAGGCTACTGTTTGTGTTACTGACTGTTATGAAGTGAGGTAAATTTTCTAATATGCAGTAAAAGAGAAGAGAAAGAGTCATTTTCAATAACTGTAAACATATTCATGAATTTAACAGAATATATTTTATTCTATTAAATTTATTAGAGGCATTTATTTGTACTTTTAAGGGCTTTTAGGTGGTTAAATTAAAGACTTGTATGTTTTCAGAAAGTTAAATTAAATAGAAAAAGTGTAATAAATTAAAGACAGAGAATATCTTTTTTTATATATATATATATATAGCGGAGCTGTTTCACAACAAAATAATTGGTGAGAGGAGCCTCATGCAGCAGCAACACTGGCTGTCCCGCCACTGACAGTAAAGCGGGTAACCAGATATTCAAAAACAATACGTCATCCCACAATGCACCGCGCTTACGCTCTCCTTACAGCATTACCTCATCCCACAATCCACCGCGAGATTCAGAATCTTCTGGGTGGTCGTCAAGGCAACGCACCTTATCGGAGGGCCGGGCCCCGCCTCGCGACACGCCCACCAGCCAATGGGAGAGCCCCGTCATGACATCATGGCTATTTTTAGAGAGGCAGCGGCAGCAGATAAGGTTTGCCTCCACGCTGTAGCGCTCAGAGTATATACACAGCCGGGCAGAGGAGGAAGCGCGCACAGACTGAGTCGGTGCCTGAAGAGAAAAGTTAGAGAGCTTTTCATTCACGGACTCACAAGAACTGTGGATACTTTGGCAAAGACTTTGTGAACTGTTACAACAACAATCAACCATCGCTGGCTCAAAGAAGTAAGTTCTGATTCCTGTGTCAAGACAGTGCGCACTCAGAGTTTGGAAGTTTTTACGCACAGAGAGGACGTTTGGAAACCAGTGTTTTTCCCTCATCTGATAAACCAGGAAGAAGAGAGGGGGGGACGAAAAGTAGTTTTGTAAAAGACTTTGTAGTATTTTGGTTTCTCTTCCATGTATACCAAGATGGAAACTACTTTCTATGACGACTCACTCAACGCTTTCTCCCAGCAAGACAACGCCGGCTACGGATACAGCAACCCCAAAGTGCTGAAACACAACATGACACTGAACCTCAGCGATCCGACGGGCACTCTGAAACCTCACCTCCGCGCCAAAGCCAGCGACATCCTCACCTCTCCTGATGTGGGCTTGCTGAAGCTGGCCTCGCCGGAGCTGGAGCGGCTCATCATCCAGTCCAGCAACGGGCTCATCACCACCACGCCGACCCCGACACAGTTCATGTGTCCCAAGAATGTCACCGACGAGCAGGAGGGCTTCGCTGAGGGGTTTGTCCGAGCTCTGGCTGAACTCCACCACCAGCACATGCCGGGCACAACTAATGTGAGTGTCACCTCAGCTGCTCAGACCAGTGTCAACACTGCCCTGCCGCCTGTTTCATCTGTTGCCGGTGCCACCGTTTACAACAACAACACAGCCATGCGCTCCGACTCGCCGGTGTATGAGGACTTGAACACTTTCAACCCAGCCATCAGCACCGTCTCGGCACCAAGCTACACCACCTCAGCCCCGACCATGTCCTTCCCCGCAGCCCCGCCGCAGCTTCCCATCTACGGGCAGCCATCCGCCGCCCAGCTCCCCCGGCTCACGGCGCTCAAAGAGGAGCCCCAAACCGTGCCTGAGATGCCGGGGGAGACGCCTCCTCTCTCCCCAATCGACATGGAGAACCAGGAGCGCATCAAGGCCGAGAGAAAGCGGATGAGGAACCGCATCGCTGCCTCCAAGTGCCGGAAGAGGAAGCTGGAGCGGATCTCGAGGCTGGAGGACAAAGTGAAGAACCTCAAGTCCCAAAACTCGGAGCTCGCGTCCACCGCCAACATGTTGCGCGAGCAGGTGGCCCAGCTGAAGCAGAAGGTGATGAACCACGTCAACAGCGGGTGCCAGCTCATGTTAACGCAGCAGCTCCAGACCTTCTGAGGTGGCGTCAGCGGCGGCGGAGAGAGAAAGACTGTAGTTGAACGAAACGGACGCGTCCTGTGATAGTGAGTGGCTGTATCTCCCGAAACCGTGGCGGGATTTGGGATGATGTGGCGCGACACTGGCAGGATTGGGGCCGCACTAAAGTTCCTGAGTGCCACGCGCTCCCCGGGTGGCGCGTCCCAGAGAGGGGCTCGGGACAGTGACAGTAGCCATGAACCAGAGGGGGCATGGCAACAAGCAGGATACCTTTCTGTTTCTGTTTCGTGCTGTTTTTACAGAACTGGACAGGACTGAAGTTTTCTTGATTTACACCCAGCTCTGCATGGACCTTATCATGACCATCAAAGGAGAAATTCAGTATTAGAGGATTTAAGAACCTGCAATAGAGACTTTTCTTGCTGTAGCCATACTGGCTTCAAACTTGGGCGTGTTGGCCAACTCTAAACGGCTGAAAAGTTGTAACAAAAGCTGCCTGACTTCTGAGTTACAGTACAATGTACTTGTTTTCTTAATTGTAAGAAATTCAGTTAGAAAAGCTTCAAGATGTACTTGTTTTTTTCTAAAGTTGTTTAATGGGGTTTCACTCATTGTTATATGTATATAAGATCAACTTGGAGTACTTATGTTTACCATTTGTAATAAGAATACTGTATAATTTTTTATGTTTTGTTTTCTGAGCACTTCAGAAACTAATCAATATTTAAGAAAATAAACCAGATGAAATGAAGCAACATTGCCTCTGTGTTCTTGTAAAAAGTGTGTGACAGAAAAAAAAGTGGGTGTGCCATGTCAGGAGCTCAAACAATAAAACATGTTGCAACATGTTGCAAGAGCTGCTAGTTCCCAGTACCTCAAGGTAAATTCCATTAGTGCTAGTATTGATCCAGGCTAAGTGATTGTGTTTTAGCTGACAGGCCGTGCACTACTGATGGAGGCCAATCTTGCAAACAGGGCTTTAGATGTTCACTTACATGTCTCCGCACACACAGACCTACCTGAAGAGTATAAATATACAACACCTCACATTGTTGTCAGGTGTCGACACTCTGGTACTGAGTCAAAACATGTTGAAATAAGCAATAAATCTCAACTGAAGACATCACTGATCTGACACATAACAACAGGAAAATCACAGGCCATCCTCTGGTGTATTGCACCATGCAGTTATTCAACATTATTTCCTGTTCTGGTGTAAATCAAAAAAGCCCAAACATGTTGAAACAAACTCATAAAGTCTTAGGTCCTGTATTGCAAATGAATAGACATTAGCTACATCATAGCTGACACACTGAATATCACCTAGAAAATAACAGTACTTTCACACTAAAATGTGAAAGTCCATGTGCTTCTGTAGGAGAATATGTTCTTTAAATGATAATATGCTGTAACATCCTCTTTGATAAGGTATCTTAAAGCAACAAATATCAATCAAATGTGATCAATATATTAGCTGCAACATCAAAGAACAAAACACAAGATACTAGTCTCACTGACAGGCCTTTAACTTCAGAGCATTGGGCCAATAGTATGCCTCCATCCATCAGTAAAGCTGGTGAATCCATCCCAATATGATCAGCTTTGACTAGATGAGAAGGATTTCTTTTGTCAAACATGTATGAGGTGAAAACAAAAAAATCCAGGGGCTGTATGCAAATGAAAGTAAAGACGTTTAGCTTATAAACCCAGCAACCTCATTACAGCAGGTGGATGAGGCGGGATCTGTCAGATAGCCTGTGGCACTTGCTCAGGTTATGGGTTTGATGCTGAGCACTCATCAGCCACCAGAGCGTCCTGCTCATAATGAAACACTAGAGGGCGACACAGACTGACTCACTGAGAGATGAAATGAAACGTTGCTGGATTTAAGTCTTCATGTCTCCACTGCTGCAGCTTGTGTTTGCTCATTGCATTAAATAAACACAGTTATGATTTTAATTTCCAAATAAAGAAAACAGGTTATAAAATATAGAGGTCTGAGGGATAACACCTAATACACAATAAAGCTTAAATGTGAAGCAAATGTGCTGCTCTGTCACTGTGTAAATACTGTTTTTGCCTTTTGTTTCTTTCCATTTTTCCTCTTATTTGTTTGTTTTTCTTATATATATATATATATATATATTTCCTTATACACACATGAGGAGGATTTTCATATATTAATGAACATATATTGATGCAAATGCGTCTAATTCAACAGTTTTATCATGATTTATTTATGAACAAATTAAAGTACATTAATTCAAAATCAATTATTATATATGCAATTAAATTATGAACCAACCATAAAAGTTGATCATTTGGAGGCAGGTTTATTCTGATTCCAGACTATATTATTATTTATCATATATGTTATACTATAATAAATACACCTTGGGCTGTTATTTCTCTATAAATCTGCTTTAACCTGTTCGGATTTCATAAATTTGGGGCAGCATGACATCATTCCGGAAAGCGGAGTCCTTTCCTCCCATATAAGGAGAGGGAGCGCTCGGAAGATCTACGTCACGTCGGAGGAGGCGTGTATTACGGGAAGTGAATCGACTCAGTAATCTCTGCATAATACGGTGAGCCCTGAGAAGTTATCCAAGGGGGGACACTGGACAGCCCAAGGGCAAATCAATGAAGAGATTGCAACGGCAGCAAATCGGTGTCCTATTGGCTGTAAAATAAATAAATAAATAAATGCAGATTTTAACATTAAAAATCGCAATGAAAACTCAATATCTCAGTCTAACTGTACATATGTAGTTAATAACTACAAACATGATGCTGTTAAGACTACATAGGAGTAGGCTACTGTTTTATAATTCTAATTCACTGCATTTAATATTACAGCCAACTTTTTATTCCCTTCAATTTGTTCGACAGTTACAGTTGCTGGTTGCTTTGCAGGTTAAGATTTTACAGACAGAATATTTAACCATGAAGTAGAAGAGTCCACAGCAAGTATTATAATGCTGCTCACATGTTATTGCATCAGTTATAATAATTAAATAATATATTTAGATATTGCCTACACTATCAGCCTGTGCATCAGTTTGATTTTTAGAATTAAATCTAGAACTTGTGTTTTTACAGTGCCAAAGTGTTGCTGCATGTACTCAAGAAAATCATCTAAATATTTATTTCACCGCTGACTTAATGTGGCACATTTGACACATACAAATAACTTAAAGAAAATGATGAAGCCCTGCATTGTTTGTAACATTTCAAATGCATTAAAAGAAGCAATGCAGCCCTCTTATGTGCAGTATATCTGCACATTTACCATCAGTCTGTTGTTCCCTGCCATCGCCTGCACCAAGTTATGAGGACTGACAGCACTGTGCACCTGACATGTGCTGCTGAATAACTTTAAATAAAATACCTGGCTCATGTTTTGGAGCAAACTGGCTCAAGCTCATAAAAAACAAGCTTTCACACATGTAGGTGTGTAGGTGTGATTCAGAGATTAGGCAGAATGGGGTTAACCCAGGGAGTGCACCATCTCTGCACCCACACATGGTTAGTCTAGTCTCACACGTACAAGGTTATCCTGGAACCCCATACAAACAGTGTATTATTATTTCAATTACAAACTTTTTCCATGCTGCAGAAATGCTAATGGAAACTAACAATGTCAGCATGTCACATAATCCCACAAAGGGCAGGTTGAGCTGGATGGATCTGTATGTTGAATGGTTTCTGTCTGTATTTTGTTGCTAGGGTGAGGTGTCTCCATTGGCAATAAGGCAGGCTGAGAAAATAAAACCAGAACTTCAAGTTACAACAACAACTTGCAAAAGCTTAAGAAAATCTGTAGTTTCCCAGCGTATTTAAAATGCTCAATATACTCAAAGGCTTTGACGCTCAGGCCGCAGCATCAGCTTGTATCAACCCCTACGCTGTGGATGTAATCCGGGCAAAGAGAAGGGATCTAGTGTATGGGATCTCACATACTGAGGATCTACTGGATCTCCTCGTCACAGAGGGGGTCATGACAGCAGCAAAGAGATCCATCGTCTTGTCCATCAGGACTCGCAAAGATCAAAACTCCAGGGTCCTGGACATCCTGGAGGCCAGAGGTGAAAGGGCATGTCGGATATTCTTTCATCCGTGTCTTATGCTGGCAGAACCCGACCTCTATCAGCAAATCAAGACCTATGTGGGTGGTGTGAATGAGCGTGTTCGAGACACAAGGAGACAGCTGATTGGATATTTGCTGGAGAGGGACCAACAGGGGATGGTTGTCACTCACAAGACTAGCACTTTACTTGTCACCAAAGGAACTAAGAAATTTAGCCGTGAAAGAGAAGACAGAGGCACTGTGGCACTTTTAAAACCAGAGAAGCACAAACCAGAACAAAGTCAATCAGAAAATCTCATCCACATGATTGCAACAGACGGGGAGCTAGTACTGCTACAGGAGCTGTTAGATGACACTGATATTAACACTGTCAATTCAGCCAACGAGACTCTATTACACGTAGCTGCTGAAAATGGTCACCTGCCCATCATTGAGCTCTTGATCCATAAAGGAGCCAGACTGGACCTGCAGGATAATGAAGGTCACACAGCTCTTCACAGAGCAGCCAGAAGGGATCACACTGAGATAGTCGCTGCCCTCATACAAGCTGGGGCCCCTATCTACGCTCAGGATGTAGACGGCAAAACCCCCGTTCACCTGGCAGCGGAAAATGAACACCTGAAATCTGTCAAAGTCCTGGTGAAGGAGGAGGCCAAGCAGTCTGTGAGCCACACACAGGACATGTTTCTTCACACAGCAGCCGTGGAGGATAACTGGAGGCTGGCTGAGCTGCTGCTGCAGAGCGGGGCCGCTGTCAATGCCAGAAACAGCCATAAAAAAGCAGCTCTGTTTTATGCAGTTTCCAGGAACAATGAGAAAACAGTGACTGTCCTTCTAGACGCAGGGGCTGAAGCTGACTATGATGTTATAAATGAAGCCATTAAGCTCAACCAAGAATCAGTTCTCCGTCTGTTGCTTGGTGAGTCTCTTCACAGAAGACTATGATACTTATAATATTATTTCACAGCTTAAAGTATGCTACGTCACCATGCAGCAGACTGCTTTTTTTTTTAGATATGAATAGCACATAAATAAAGCACAAAGCTGCAAACATACGCTCACACTGTGTCTTGTTTGGATCATAGATAACCCCAGAGGAGCTCCGAGTGAAGACACACTGGGCTCTGCTCTCTTCTCAGCTGTTAAACAGAACCGTGATGGAGTGGTGACCACTCTCATAGACAGTGGAGCAAATGTGAATATGTTGGACAAACAAGGCTACACTCCTCTCCTGTTGTCAGCTGAGCTGGGGCACACTGAAGTCTTAAGGTACCTGTCCAACAAGGACTCAGTGTTGTTAAGACACTTACCAGCAGGGGGTGCCAGTTTGAGTGATTGTTGATGTTTACACAAAGTGGCTTTAAATTGTGTTTTTGTTGTATATTTTTTCTGATTTTTGCTCACAGGAAGTGACACACCATGACATGAACAATAACAGAACATAGAAATATATCTAAGTAATATCCGTCACACACAACACATACTATATGACACAAATATGGGGGTATAATCTATATCTATATAGTCTATGTCCACTGCTGCAGCTCTTTCTCTTTACTGGTTATGTCTTTACATGGATCCAATATGACTTTGTTGGTGAGCATAAGCTGCCAGCTTAATTGCTAATAAGTCCATATTTACTCTGAGTCAGTTTTTCAGTTCATTGGCTATTTGCATATCTTAAAGGGAAACACTGCAGAATTTCAATATGTTGTTTCCATGGTCTAGGAAAGTTCAACCAATATTTACATGAGCTTCTCTCTCTTAAAGCCAGAAACCAAGTTGAGCTGCCATCAAATATAAAGTCTGGAGTTGCTGCACAGATAATGAATGGGAGCCTGATTTTCAATTCAATTCAGTTTTATTTATAAAGCCCAATATCACAAATCACAATTTGCCTCAGAGGGCTTTACAGCATACAACATCTCTCTGTCCTTGGACCCTCACAGTGGAAGTGGAAAATGGTAGAAACCTCAGGAAGAGCAACTGAGGAGGGACCCCTCCTTCAGGGCAGACAGATGTCACCTTTGTCCCCTTCTACCTATGCCAGTCCTCAATGCCTATGTGCAGTTTCACATAGATTGACCACGTCAGTGAGTAGAAAAACGTGGGACAGACAGAATGACTGACTGACAGAATGACACACTGACAGTTTCCGTGATTATGTACAGCATACCATACCATGACTTAGTCATACCAAACATTAGAAACAACACCAACATTGGTCCACAGGGGGAGCCACAGCGATCGGTCGCATTTTAGCCATTTTGAAGCATTTTTCTGTTGTTATAGCGCCACCCAGTTGCCAATTAGAGTTAAATTTCTCCAGTCACCTTGAGGCGTCCTGTTCTACATATCTACCAAGTTTAGTAAAAATCCAATCAAAAAATTCAAAATAGTGGAAAATCTATATACCTTTGGCCAATTGATGTAATATTGCTTCATTGGCATCCTCCCATGACCCTCTACCACTGTGCCAAATTTCACATGGATTGACCAAGTCAGTGAGGAGAAGAACGTGGAGGCTGAGTTAGTGACATGCAGTAAAAGGAATGGAAAAGAACCAAAACCTAGAATCCAAGATGAGAGACAGAGAAGGGGCTCAGTTTATCATAGGAGGTCCCTTTTCCTACACCCAAATGAGCTTTTTCTATAGTAGTGTTCTCAGTTCTATATACTGAGAACATTCCCTGGGTGTCATCTATAACTTTGTTCCCCAGTTAATTATCTGTGGAGCAGCTCCAGACTTTGTACCCATGACATCACAAATTTGAGTTTTGGATTTGGGAGAGTTGTTCATGTTAATCATAGAAATAATATATGAATTTATAGTAGTGATTTTTTCCTTTCTTTTTTTTTTATTTCAGAGTGCTGCTAGCCAAACAGGCCAAACTTGATGCTACTTTATCCGACTTGTCTTCAGCGTTGCACCTGGCTGTCCACAGTGGCTCTGTGCCCATAGTGCAGACATTACTGGAAACAGGATTAGAGGCCAACATCGCTGGACCTAAAGCCCAAACCCCTTTACACCTGGCAGCTCAGTGCAACAGGTCAGAATTAGTGGATGTGTTGTTAAGAGCTGGAGCACAGGTAAAAGCAGTTGGTCATTAGTGTCCATTTAGTCGATTTTTCTTAATGTTTCTGGAGACTGAGAGTTGTGTGTCATTTCTTTAGGTGAATGCGGTAGCCCAGGATGGGCTGACCCCTCTGCATGTAGCCAGCCAGCAGGGCCATGCAGACACACTGATCCCACTTCTTCAAGGAAAGGCCGACCCAGGAGTGAAAGACAGGCTGGGGAGGACAGCCTTGCACTGGGCAGCCTCTTCCCAGGGAGAAAACTGTGTGGTAGACTTGCTGCTGTCAGCCAAAGCCAACCCAAACACCACTGATAACGAGAAGAAAACTGCCCTCCACTTCGCTGCTATGGAGGGAAAAGTGGCTGCTGTGACCTCACTGTTGTCCCACAAGGCAAAGGGAGGAGCTAAAGACATGGATGGCTCCACACCTCTTCATTACGCAGCAGCTGGCGGGCATGCTAGTGCAGTATCAGCCCTTCTACAATTACTTAATAACAAAGGCATAGAGGAGAGGAATGCATGGAGGAAAACGCCGCTCCATGGTGCAGCTGAGAGGGGCCACGACAGTGTGGTGGTGCTGCTCCTGGAGGCCGGGGCAAAGATCAACAGCACAGATCAAAGTAAAGACACTCCTCTGCACTGTGCTGTGCGAGGTGGACACCAGGAGGCAGTGAAGAGGCTTGTAAACTGGGGCCAGGCTGGGCTCATGGGACGGCAGAAGACGGCGAGTCTGCAGGCTACAAATAATGTGGGGAAGACACCTCTGCAGGTGGCAGAGAGTGGAGACACCCCAGAACATGAGAGCATTGCTACTTTACTCAAGAGGAAGATGTTTCTTATCAAATAAAGGGAGAGGAGTTTACAGAGCAAACAACAGGAACTGAAAATATAAAGTCAGCTTAATGATTTTTTATCTTATCACAAGTTCAGGGACTCCACTCCATCACTCATTAAAATCACATCTCAAACCTTGCGTCATATCCTGTGAAAGGTATTGAGGACTATTTTTTGCATAATTCATGATAAAAACAAATAAACAAACAAAAAAAGAAATAAAAGCATGAAAGACGCCTTTCTAGTCTTCTGACCAGTGAAAGTGCTTTTACACTTTATATCACATTCACCCATTCACACACTGGTGGCTGAAGCTACCACACAGTGCCACCTGCTACTGAGTAACCATTCACACACTCTCACACACCAGTGGAACAGCCATCAGGAGCAATTCGGGGTTCAGTATTTTGCCCAACATCGACATGCGGACTGGAGGAGCCAAATGTTGGTTGCTTAGGGCTATTAAAGCAAATATATGGTAATAAACCCTCCTTTCCCATGTCCAGAACTCTCTGCGTCAATAACGTTTTTCTTGATATCTGAACCAAATACAACCCCAGTTCTGGAATAAACCTCTTTTTGGTTTAAATGATGACCCAGTGTAAAGAATAAAAATAATGTGACGCTAAAAGTACCCACTCTTTTCTAGTTTAATGTATGACCCAATTGAAATATTAACATGACTTTGTTTGTCAAAATAACCGCATGTTAATGGGCTGAGTCATTTTAAACAAATATCGCTAAATCTGGGTCAAAATAACCCACTGTTTTAGGTGTAATGGGTGGTTTTTGTACTAATGGGTACTACTGAGTAAATTTTTGCCAGCACTGGGGCATTGCCAAGTTGACCTAGTATTGGGTATCACCTTTGACCTGGGCCTGGTATTTTTTGTGTGCTTAAAATGTCTGGTCTTTGGGTCAGCATCATATATATCATATATAGCAGTACAGGAATGAGTCTTTAAAAAACTAGAATTTAATTAGAATTTTTGCACACTCGGTTTCCTTACCTCATAATCAATGTTTTTTTTTTTAATGGCTTTTATGTTAGATGGCTGCCTGTGGTTAACACAGTCTTAAGAGACCTTCCTGTTTTGTTCTACAGCAAATATCATCCCATATTTCACCCTTTATCAACTTAAGATGTGCAAAGATGCAGTTGTGCTAGATGATTGTCTGAGAAAGATAACTCCAGGTGATTCACATAAGCCTTGTGATGTGTTTCTTCCTGTGTGATTGTTAAAGAAAAGACCAACATGGCAAGTGGCTAACAGCGAAACCAAAACCACTGGAGACCCAGAAAGGTCATGGTGGGATTTTTTTTTTCTCTAGTTTTCTGTTTTTCTCAGTTAAGCAACATTTGCAGTTCTTTGAAATTCATTGCATTCCCCTGCATCACGTTTCCATTGTGCTACTCATCATTCAATATCTTTACACAAGAAAAATGGATTGTAAGTATAATACTACTATGTTAAACATGTTTTAAGAGAATGCTACAAAAATGTTGAGCTGACACAGATAGCACACACAGGAATTCTCCCACAGAAATTAAATACCTAAAAGCAACTTCTGTGTAAAGCAAAACCCTGATCTGTATGTTGATATTCATATTGCTGTTGGATTCCATTGTGTGGATGCAGGAAAGTGCCATTGCACTTCCTCTTCAATAGTCCGTTAGAAATCATTACATAGCCTAATGCAGGGGTGTCAAACACATGCCCCGTGGGCCAGAATCAGCCTGCCAAAAGGCCCAGTCCAGCCCACTAGATGACTAAGAGGTGCCAGGTTTCAGGAGCAAGTTAAACAATGTGTTTCCTACTTCATGTAAAATTCTGATGCAGATGCTTTTCCACCCTGACCAGAATACAGCTCTCTATAACAATGCCTACTTACTGTGATCATGTTTTAAGATATTGAACATTGTGCCAAATGTTGTTAATCAGCAGCTTGCATCTGTATCAGGAAATGTGTGGATTAATGCACACGCAATGACAGTGAGAAGTAGACTGAATGTGGAAAATCTGAGACAAACTGTTGATGTTACACTTGTTTTTCTTGAGACATCTCAGGCTGTTGTTCTGTTTAGTAAAAAGATAAACATCTACAAAATGTATGTGTAATTCTTTACACAAAAAAGCGAAAATATTGGAGCTGATGGTACTTACAGGTTATTCTCCAATGGTGTAATTGCTCCGGCCCATCAGAGGTTACATTGAGCTGAATGTGGCCCATGAACTAAAATGAGTTTGACACCCTGAGGTTTAAAGGGACAGTTCACCCCAAAATCACATATTTTTGCTATGCTATTGTTGCTCTATTGATCATCCTAAATTGATTTGGTGTTGCTGAGTGGTGAAGATATCAGGCATGAAGATGTCCGCATTTTCTCTAATATTATGGGACCGAATGGCACTCCACTTGTGGTGCTCAAAGCGCCAAAAAAAAAAAAATAAAACAAGAGAAACTAGCAATAGCCCCTCTTCTTTCAGCATTGGCAGTATAAAAACAAAATCAGGGAGTGCGGCAAAATGCCGCCTACCTACTTTTGTTTATACAGAATGTGCCTTTTTCGGGGCAATGGGGGGCGTGAGCAAGTAACAAAACATGTAGCTCAGTGTGTGACGTAAACAGTGACGTGGGAGGGAAGCCGCGGCTGGTCAGTCCTTCGGCGATTCTCTCGTAAGTCGGCCCGTCCTTCACCGTCCCCGTCATCTGACGGTTAATGGCCTCTTCGTTTGCGAGAACAAGGAGGGCGCACAATTCCTTGTCTCCCCAGTTGCTCATCTTTACAGTGTCTGTCAGGTTTGTGTTTCCCTCTTGCGACTAGCTGCTCGCTAATTCCTGCTATCAGCTCGGATCAACTCGCCAATCCGGCTCTGTGTGTCTAAACGCTCACAGCTTGCTGGCAAAACGGCCCAACATTTGTGGAAATTCTGGCAGTGTAAAAGGGACTAATGTTTCTTTCCAGAAATCATGATATGCTCTTGACAGAGATCTAAGACAAGTAAACATTAATGGTGTTCTCCTCGGCTGAGCTGTAAAGTGAGCTAGCTCATGCTCGCCTCCTGATTCAGACTATCACAGGGCTGACACACAGAGACAGACAAATTCACACTCACATTCACACCTATGGACAATTTAGAGTCACCAATTAATCTGACGTGCATATGTGGGAGGAAGCCAGAGCGCCCAGAGAAAACCCATGCTGTCACAGGAAGAACATGCAAACTCTGCACAGAGTGGCCCCCCACTCTGGGTTTAAACCAAAAACCCTCTTGATGTGAGGCAAAAATGCTGTGCAGACCAGCATGCTCACGTTCCTCTTTAAATCTCTCCTAAGAACATTATTAAAGGAGAAGTCTGGTATTTTGCACTTTGAGCATAATTTCTGGGTTGTTTAATTCAATTCAATTTTATTTATACAGCCCAATATCACAAATCACAATTTGCCTCACAGGGCTTTACAGCATACGACATCCCTCTGTCCTTATGACCCTCACAGCGGATAAGGAAAAACTCCCCAAAAAAACCCTTTAACAGGGAAAAAAAACGGTAGAAACCTCAGGAAGAGCAACTGAGGAGGGATCCCTCTTCCAGGACGGACAGACGTGCAATAGATGTCGTACAGAACAGATCAGCATAATAAATTAACAGTAATCCACATGACACAATGAGACAGAGAGAGAGAGAGAGAGAGAGAGAGAGAGAGAGAGAGAGAGAGAGAGATGCAGGTAATGACAGTATCTTACAACAACATTAATGAAAGTAATAATATTATAGTTATAGTTCTGGCTACTGTGGTACAATATGTTGAAAGTATGTATTAATATCTGGCAGTATACATGTGTGACAATAGTTGTGTATAATAACAGTAGAAGTATGACTAATGACTAATGATGGCAGCAGCAGCAGCAGCAGCAGCAGGAGGCATCTGGCAGGACCACGGCAGCAGCACAACCACACACGTCACGCTGTCCAGGCACCGCTGTGATATGAGTTAATCTGAGA
This sequence comes from Epinephelus fuscoguttatus, assembly GCF_011397635.1. Lineage (NCBI taxonomy): Eukaryota > Metazoa > Chordata > Actinopteri > Perciformes > Serranidae > Epinephelus > Epinephelus fuscoguttatus. The sequence continues at coordinate 42,724,341 of NC_064761.1, forward strand.
GACAGTGGAGCACAAAGGCTCCGGAGAAGAAGCCGAGTTAGGATGAAACAGAGTGGCTCAGACCAAAATAGTGACAATTGCTAATTTTCGGAGAATATGGCTTTCCCTGCCTGGCTTAACACTGCTGCCTATGGCCATGTGTGAACCTGTCCAGAAACCACCGTGAACGTTCGTGTTCAAAGCCATGAAAGTCACCGAGTGCTCAGTGGTGTTCGCTGATGTTCTGACATAACAATCGTAGCAAAATTAGTCACTATTTTGGTCTTAACTACTCTATTTCATCATAAACAACCCAGAAATGGAGCCCAAAGTGCAAAATACCAGACTTCTCCTTTAATAAGTGCACTTTCTCAGGGTTTGTGGCCTGAATTCACTTTTATCTGTAAAGTCAGTTATTTAAACCTTTATATATACACAACGGCTTCCTCTTAATCATTTATTGTAGTGATTATTTCAGTTATTATTTTACATTATTTCATTTTACTTCTTTTACTTTTCCTCATATGTAGATCATTTTGCTCAGTGTTGTTGTTTAACTTTTAAATAGTGTTTTTCTTTTGTCAAAGAAAGCACTTTGTACGTTTGTTTTGTTGTGCTATATAAATAAAGATTTATTATTATTATTATTATCATTATTATTATTATTATTATTATTATGACGCTGGGAGTTGCTCCACTGATTTTGAGTTGCTGTCATGTGATGTCAATGTCACGTGACAGTTACTGTTTATCACGTGACATTGTTCATTATGAGCCGTGGTGTCGCAGAATCTCTGGGGTGAAGTCCAAAATGGCTCGAAACGAGGAGAAACAACAAGGGAAGCTGAACAGACTTTGGCTCCAGAAAGAGAGAGAAGGTAAGCAGCTTGCAGCCATGACATACTGTGTTATTTAATTAATGTTTAATTAATATTTAGCCGATAAAAGCACCCTGCTGCACGGACAGCTAGCTTAAACTATTAGCTAGAGTGATGCTAAGTCAGCTATTAGATCAACGTTCACTCTTTGTGGTTGCAATGAAAGCAAGAGGATAATATAAGGTGGTAGATAAGGTAAGGTAAGATAAGGTAGTTGTTGTAAGTAATATTCAAAGCTTTTCATTCTTTCCTTACAGTCCTGCTTTTGTCTCCTTAAGAATCATTCACCATGTCACTCACAGTACATGCTGAGCTCCTTCAGGCACCTACACTAATGTCTCCTTCATTATATCATTAACAGAGGGACGCCTCAAAGATGGACACCAACGGAGACCCAAGCTGGTAATGAATGAGTAATACATTGTTATCAGTTTAACACTTCACCTCACTTGCTTCAGCTAACACACTTTTCTTTACAGTCAACTCTTAATTCCGCCTCCTCAGTGAAAAAATGGATCCCCAGCATCAAGAATGATATAGAGTATTATCTGCAGGTATGTAAATTGTTTCTTACAGTCTTGGTTGTACAGAGATCACACTGACTTCCTTGTCTGAAGTTGAATGATTTTTTTCTCCTCCCAGCAATCCCAGTTGCCCCATTACCCGGAGAGGAAGATAGCTGAGTTCCAGCTGCACATCGAAGCTTTAGAAAGAGAGTACAAAAGCTTTATCGCCAAACTACGAGTTCTTGACCCCGCCTGCAAACACAAGCCCTGGACTCCTCGAGCGTACTGCAAGAGGAGAGCAGACACGCAAGACGCTCCAAGAATCGGTCAGTGTGTCAAAGGTTATGACTCATCTCTCACACACAGTAAAAGCATGTGTTCGTATAGCAAACAGTGTCTTGAGATATATTTCAATCACCATCCTGGTTTGACTCTCAAAAGAAAATTCTATTAAGAATGTTAGCTAAAATAAAGGTGAGGATTGTATATCAGGACAGCACATTGCAAGGCAGCTGGGACAGATCCATGTCCAGGTTTAACCAGATGTAGCATGGTCAAATATCCCGTCAAGGATGTAGATAGAAATGGGAATAGTTAGGCAAAGTCCCTCCCCTTCTGATGGACCGCCATGAGACATAATTTCAGAAAAAATACGTATGGTAGTAGGGCTGCAACTAACGATTATTGTTAACTAATCTGTTGATTATTTCTTAGTTTAGCCGACTAATCATTTTATCGAAAAATGTGTTAAAATGTTGAAAAATGTCGGTCTGTCTCTCCCAAACCCCAAAATGATGTCATCTAAAGTCTTGTTTCGTACTCACGCCAAAGGGTTTTAGTTCACCGTCATGGGAGAGTGTGTAAAGCTGCCAATATTTGAACATAAGAAGCTGCAATAAGAGTATTTTGGGGTACTTTTATTGTACTTTTCTATGAAAAATGACTCAAACCGATTATTTAAATAGTCGATTAGTCATCGTTGCAGCGCTATATGGTAGATAATGGTGAGAGACAAATAATTGTTAGATCCTGTTTGACTTGTGCCATGAATTACACACATGATGGTTGTCAATTTAAAACATATTTTTGCAAGACAAGAAAGTTGCAGTTTGTTGTAAAAATTCTGAATACGTAATTAAGACAGGCCCCTAGGAAGTGTGCCACGCTATGAAGACCGTTATCTCAGTGACCAGACAGTGGAATTATGTCCGTCACAAGATGTCATGTGCTCCAAAAGACTTTTTCTAATAGACTTTTGTGGCAAAAGCAACATCTGCAAATCAGTGGTTGCATCTTTTTGAGCATCACCACCGACGCAAATGATTCATTTTACAATCAGAATTTGATCCATTTGGTCTGATAACATTTGGAAAGGCTAGACGAACCGCAGCATTGAATAATTTTATCCCCATTTAAGCTAATTAAGCACTACACCTGAAGTAGCTCATTCAGCGAAAGTCTGTAGTGCACCTGCTCTGCTTTTTTTTAGTTTCATGAGCCACCGAGCAACTTTTATAGGAACAGGCCCCCTCCTCCAACGCTATATCCATTTCTCTTCATACATCCAGGAATTACAAAGACTACACATGTTGCGTAGGTGACGTCACACCTTTCTTTGTTGCTGAAGCTATGGCGCCTGTGTGTTTTGTATCAGGATATACTCACACGGGCAACAGGTCTTGCTTGTTTTTTGCTGCCTGGCACATAAAAAGATCAGGAGTCGCTGGATAAAGCACAGCAGGTAAGATAACATTACATGTATGTGTGGAACATAGCTAAGTTACCTGGTTAGCTAGCTGATGTAGGTGACGTATATTGTGCGAGAAGTGTACTTCACTGAGCAGTTTTACACGAAACTAAATGGTGCTATGACACACCTACAACAAACTGCGGCTTTCGTAACTGTTTCTAAGAATTAAGAACTAAGAATTGTTCGTTTTCGTTACCTTGGAATAAGATGTTTATGTCAAGGCATGCAGAGCAAGTCCTCCTCCATGGAGCCTGCCATGTTGTTGATTGACACATCAACCACTGGCTTTAGATAGGACCTTCTGTGTTTTTGCGTAGGCCACCATAGTTCTCTGACACACTTGGCACACAGGAGGAGTGTGAGTGCTGCCACCTCAATGCTAGATGCCACTAAATCCCACACATGGACCTTTAAAAACTGCATATTTTTTACATTATATACTGCTTCTATCTCAGATTTCTTTTTGAGTGAGCTATTCCTTCAAGGCACTAACATCGGACCATTCATGCCTCTGTGTATCTTCACTTTCATTTACAGTTAAAAACCCGCGGCCCTGTGAGCCACATGACGGCAGCAGTCAGTTGAGCGAAGGTGAGAGTGATTTGACCAGCAACAAAACCTCAGCCCCTGAGAGACAGGGACCTCCCAGCCATTCAGAGACCAAGTTTTACACTCCCCTCCCCACCAACCCAATCTCAGAATCTTCAGAGGCAGTGTGTGCACACCAGGACCGGCCCCTCGCCTTTGACCAAACAAAGCTGGCGGTGGCGGCTGCTGCGTTCAGAGGGCCGTCAGTTCAACGAGGCTCCTCTCAAACACAGAGTCTAGCCAGGGTGCTGCAGTCCGGCCTTCCAAACCTTGTTAACGCTTCATTAAAGCAAACATTTTCAACCCACAGCACAGATGCACAGAACGATGGCAATGCAACGGTGGGATCTGAACAGAAAAGTGTCGTTCAAGATCGTAAGTCAGACTGTGAAGCAGCAGAAAGGATACATGGGAAATCATCCAGCACTGGGACAGAAGAAGAGAGGACAGGTCATGTCCTGGGACTAGATTGTTACTCTTCTTCTGATGAGGAGTGTGACACATGATGCTGTTTGATCATGAAATGTAATGGTCCCTATTTCTCTACATCTTAATTACAGTGAAGTGTTTTATGAAACCTGTTGATGCGCTGTGTTCATTCAAAAGCTTCGTAAGTGGTGGCTTGTGGAGACAAAATATATTTTTATATTGTTTTCGAATGTCAGCATGAGCTAACTCTGTCATTCTAGATAGGATATTTCATTTATTCTTTTAGTCATGTGAATCACAATTTCTCAATATGAAAATGGTATACAGAGGCTGAATATTGAAACTTTGCTCATAAGAGCTGCCGCGTAAGGAAAAAGGTACGCTTGCAAGACAGAAATGAGAAATGTCATTCATTTCAGGCTGAGATTCATTAGAATTTTCTACTCTATTTTGTAATCAGTCATCACAACCACAACTACCTCCATTATGCAACAGAAAGAAGGGAGACTGTGAGAAACATACGGTAATCGATAGAGATACTTGCTGACTCAGTGAAACATTTTAGTCTCCTTGTCTGGTTTTATTAACTGGAGCAGCAACGGTACAGAAAACGACCTGGTTAGACCCCAAACCCCCACCCTCCCACTTAACCCACTCTTTTCTGCCACTGCTGCTACTGCTGCTGCTGCGAGGACCGCTTTCAGCATGACACTTCTGGGAAACAGACACATCAGCCTGTAGAGTGCAGACACCCTGTACATTTTATGGTTAAGCTTGACGTAGTTACCCTTTTAGTTAGTGCTCTGTATGCAGACTGCAAGGTGAGTTTCCCTTCGTCTCTGCACGGGATGGAAATGAAACTTTTGCAACAGTGGACAAAGCAGAGGCCTGAGAGCTTACTTTGCTGGTGCCACATCATGCAAAAAAAAAAAAAACTTTTACGCAATATAAAAAATTGGTTTGGCTTCACAGTTGATGTAAATCATAAGGAATCTGAAGTTTCACTGCTGCAGCAGCCTCCCCTGTACGGCTGCATAAGTTCCCATCTATGTGGTCGGAAAAGTGCCCACCAAAGCCCACTGACGGCGCTTATTAATATTCATCGGCAGTTTTTCTTTATTAATCAACTGATAAGAACTGATGTCTTTGGAAACTGATGCAACCACAATAAAAGAGCAGCACCAGTTGCCTATATCCTCCAGATGTGGCAGAGAGACCACAATGGTATTAAGTCATTAAGTGGGGAGGAAAGCAGTGTGTACATGTTCAGCTTTCCTGTAAGTGCATCTATGAGGTATCACTTGGGGTTAATTCTCACCCCTCTAAAGTATTGCTGTCTCTCACTACCAGCTTTTCTCAAGCAGGAAACAGAAACATGTCCTTTTCATGTGGCAGCAGTTTCTTCCCACCAAGAATACACCGTGTGCTACTGAAACTGCTGTCTCACTGTTTACTAACACACTGTGTCTCATAAAGACTGGCAGAATAATAATACACTTTAATAGTAATGCTCTTTTAAATGGGTTGAATATTAAAGATGATGTTCAGAATCAGAGCATGGTTCAGATGTGAAGAAGTGCAGTGACATCACAGAGAAATCCCCATCAGTGTTAAAAAGTATGTTACCTGGGTCACAAAAACTTGTTGCGCTGCATAAGAAATGCTTGGCAGGTGACTGTGTTCGTGGTTGCTCAGTCTTTCCTTTCGTGGAATTTGTGAAAAGCTCTATTTCTGATGACTTGATGGTGGTTAGTGAGGTTACGGGTCAGCTGAAGCCTTGAGCTTCTGTTCCCTTCACACTAACAGTCCTCTGTGTGCTCTGTGCAAAGACAGCACCCAAACTGTGTCTTTAAGTTCAGTAAAGTTCTGTAGTTTCAAGTACAAACCATGCAGTAAGTCCTTATTAATGCTGTGCTGCAGTGCAGACCGGAGGAGGGGAACAGATTGATACTTTCTTGACATGTATAAGTTAATGAGAAGTGATGTGCACTTGTCTTCAGTCCATAGTTGGTGTGGGAGGGGTTTGTGGGTGGTGAGTGACAGCTGAAGCTTTTTTTTTTTTTTTAAGACAGAGATGCTCAGACAAAAGTACACACCTCTTTCATGCAGAGGCGACAGACACACACACACTTTGTCTTACAGCAGGACCTGCACCATGAGCTGTGATCAGAGCTATCCGTTCCCACAGGTGTTCCTCGTGGATGGAGGTGGAGGTCAGCAGCGCTCTGCCCACCCACCGGGTCTCATACCCTGCTGGTCCTTCCCGCCGGCCCAGGAGAGGGTGAGGAGCCGTGAGAAAAGTCGGGGCTGCATGGGAGTCAGCCCCAGTCTGGCTACAGTGGTGCTGTTGCTGTTCCTGCTGGTGTTTGCAGCCCTGGGGTTCCAAGCCTACCAGATTGAAAGAATGAAGGACAAGCTGAAGGACATGAAACTGGTAAGGGAGCACTGTGAATATGGAGTGACAATAAGAAAGCATAGAAGAGTGGTTTGAAATTTAGTAAGTGAGAGTGTGGAGATATATGATTTTGAGGCTGTGAAACTGACCACAGTGTAGAAAGTCAAGAAATAGTGAAGTGATGACTCTGTGCAAAGTACTGAAGTAATAATTGTGCAGTGGTTGCAAAGATATAATGCCAATAGGAATAGTATTGTTTTGTGTAGAATATTGCTTCTTGTGTAGTTTTAATGGGGCAAGGCTACAAATTAAAAAAAAAAAAAGGTGTCACTTCTCCCGCCTTTGCATGGAAAGGAGGTGACAGAAAGGCGTAAGGTGGGAGAGTGGAACACAGGGCTGGAAAGTTAACACTGCAAAGTTTAGTAATTGATTCACCTTTTTTTTGCCACCACTTGAGGGGTTATTATACTTCACCTCTGCTCTGACATTTAAAAATGCAAACCAAGGACTTAATCGCACCATCTGTGGTCACTGGTCCGAAGAGACAGGATATCCTCTCTATAACTTGTGCTCTGAGAGTGCTTCGAGAAGAAAGCACAAGTGTCTGTGTGATGTGGTATTGAGATTTCTCTGTTTCTCTTTCGTGTCACTAAAGGAAAAATCCATAACTACCGTGAAACCACTGGCGCATAATGAGTTCAATGCACCTGAGAAGCAAATTGGTAAATATAAACACCTCTCACGACACGTAAATTACTCCCAGTAAGATGTTCCCAGTGAATTCAAAGAAGAGGTGATGTGACTCTAATCTGACGGTTGTTGCAGGTCATAATCATGAGATGAAAAGAGAGGAGGAAGAAGACAGGACTGCAGCACATGTGATAGGTAATATAATATTAAAAAATGCAACCTATACTCTGAATCTCTATCTTAACATCCAGCTGAAAGAGGTAACATCATTCCTCTTTTCTTGCAGGGCGCATTGAAAGTGTAACATTCCCAAAGACTTTGCGATGGAATTGGAAGACAGGTCAGGCGTTCATATCTGGAGCAGTGGCTTACAGGCCTGAAGATGGTGCCCTGCAAGTAAACCAGACTGGACTCTACCACATTTACTCTCGAGTGGAGTTGCTCTTTAGGGGCTGCTCCCCCACATCCTCTTTCGATCACACTGTGTTTGTGAGGAGAGTGGGGCACACCTCACCCCTGACCCTGATGGTGGCCCACAGAGCAGGTTTCTGCTCTCAGCAGCTGGTACACTCCTGGACCACAGAGAGTTACCTCGGCTCTGCCCTGCAGCTGCAGAAATCTGACAGAGTTTTTGTGAATGTATCTCACCCCACCCTTCTTAGTCACACACATTACGCCAACTTCTTTGGTCTCTACAAGATCTAAAGGCTTTGTGTCTTAGTGTAGAAATTTTACCCAATGAAAGAATGTAAACTGGTCAGAGTCTCTTAGTCTGACTCATCACTTTGATGGCTGAGATGAATGTGATTGCTGTAACTGCTGCACTGAACAGCATAATACGAAACAGCTTTAAAATTAGTAGCGAAATTCTTAGAGGCAGTCTCCACACAAATGCATAAACAAATATTGTGCCTTTTATAAATGTTGAGAGAGTCAGTTAACACTAACACTAGTTTAGGTGTAGCAGTTTTAAAATATTTATTTTAGTGTTGATCTGACATGTATGATGTCTAAATGTGTAAGAACGTGTTATGTAATGGTTGTTGGAAGTAAATAAAGATAATTTAAGCAGTTTTATTTGGTGAAACAGAGTATTGCTCATCTGTCATGTAACACACCCACACGAGTTTTGTTCATGACCACTGGAAAGTATTTAGATACAGACACCAACTCAAATGTGGTTTTGCTCCTGATGATGAACTTGATTTCCATATATTCCACGGAGGTGCAGCAGAAGTCTAGCTTGGTGTTTTGAAAGATACGGTTAAACTCTCCAAAGCAGTAGTTATCTCATGTAGGCACAAAAAACAATCTGGGTATTAAAAAGCTGAAAATGAAGCTTACAGATGACAGTGCAGTGCACTTGCATCGTTGCAGTTTTCTCTCGCAGCTTTAACACCCTCATTGTGCTGTGTATAGTACACCACAAACATTCATGTTCACGCAATGTGTGTGAAAAGACGTGCAGGCTGGGCACAGATGTGGAGAGAAGACAGGGGCAGGTTTGACGTGTGTTTCCTTCCTGTGTGAACTTCATGAGGGTCCTGCTTGTGCGCACATTGATTTTTGTGAAAGAGTTCATGCTTCCTTTAATAGTTACAGTTTACAGTTCATTTCTGTCTGCAGACCCGGAGTGCCTGGTAACAAGAGCAGAATACTTCTTTTTAACACAGACAAAGTTACGTGTTTTAGTCATTTCGGCCTAAACCACAAGGTCCCCACTGAATTTCAGTGGTTACTGATCAACAGAAACAAAAAAAGACCCCTTGTGTTCTCTTTCCCATCAGCATGTTACTACAGCAAGTTGATTCATGAGTGATATCGTGTAAAGGTGACCTGTGTTCATGCCTTTCAAGAGGGAAAAAAAAGCAACATTTCACAAAACATATCAACGGTTAATTTGTTATGTGAAGCTTTACTCAGTTATCGTGACACCCTTTTTCAGTAGAACCACGGATGTGAGAGTGTTCAGGGTTTTATTTAGCAACTTTAATAACATAACTCAGTCTGAACACTTCGTCTGCAATCGACGGACTTGTGGTTGCATCTTGTTCCGATCACTTTTTACTCATCACAATACTGGCTGTTTAAAGTGAGACCCTACCACAGATCTTTCTTTTGACTCAAAATTTATCACCTCACTTAAAAAGGGGGCTGTAAAAACTTGTTTTGTATCTGTTTCCATTTCAGTCAGCCTGAAACAGCACCCTGTCAAGCGTGTTGCAATCAGACGAGGCGGCATGGCAATCCTCTTATATCGATTTTGATAATAATGGTCATTTTTGTATGCTGTGCCAGGATGAAATGTGCAGTGTTCCATGTGAGTAACACTCATTATTCATGGACATTTCAATTTAGCATTTTGATGATTTCTTTTTTTTCACCCTTCCTCTTAATTAGAATACAGTAATTTATGTTTTTCTATGATCCCACCTGTGCACGCTGTAAGTTTCTATAGTGTATGTCCATTTGAAACTGAAGTGAAGCCAGTGGATAAAGATGTAAATAAGCACTTAACTTACGCAGACCATTTGAAGGCCAGACCAAATGTTGCAAGGCAGGTTGTTTACTGCAGAAGTTAAAAACCACACAGCGAGATAAAGTTAAGATAGCATGATTAGAGAGAACTGTTTGGTTACTTCACAAGATATGCACTGAAGCTTCATAAACCACTAAATGGAAGGTGAAATATCCGGTTAAGCAATCACTTCAGCGTCTAATCATGACATATAAATGCTTATGTGACATTTGCACAAAAGTTAAAGCCACGATTCATAATAGAGAAGCTCATGTTTGCTACAGGCGTGAACTTGGAGTTGAAACACTGGTTTAGAGGGTGTGAGTGGGCATTTTTTCAGGTCTATCTTAAAGCAATACTGACATATGTACATTCAAAGGGTTACTGGTTGCTGTAGTTGTTTCTCATGTCCCTATACTGGCCGTGAAGTGATCCCTTACTAATAGAAATCCAATGGAAGAGTTTGAGGTTGTTTTTCTGTGACAAATAAAAATCAAACAAATCTAATATGATATAATAAAGAGGGATTTGTATTTCTGAAAACAAACTTTCTAAGATATGCACTCATACTAACAGCAGTTGAACTAGAATGTATTCTACTTCTTACATTGGAATTTTGCTATTAAATTGGACTTGAAAATTTTGAACCCATCATTTAAAGTTAAAATTTTGCTTCAAAACTGAGGTATTTCCTGTATATATCTCGCTATATTTTTTAGATATTATTTGTGTAATGTGTAATGTTGAAGAAGCCAGCTCTTGCGCTTCATCAGGACTGTGTGGGTATGGATTCATCAGATATGACAATGGCCAGACAACCCACCAACTGTCATCAAACTCTGACTCAAATCCATCACCATTTTCCAACCAAACTCAACCCGCTTGAAACCAACAAGAACACATCAAAGACCAAAAAAAACAAACAAACAGAAATATTGAATAATCTGGAATTAGCAAAAAGAAAGAGATCTAACTGTGGCAGAAAATAATATGTTAACAGTTCTTGTGGGATCCAATACTTGTAATAAGAAGGTGATTCGGCCTTTAAAGGAATCTCAATGCTACATCATATACAGTGATATTTTGGACAATGGTGTACTGTCATGGTAATCATCAGTGCTATATCGTAGGCAACTGGACTGGCTTGTGTTTCTTGAAGACGTTCCAAGAAGCTTCTTCAGTTTTACATGACTGGTACAGAGTTGCAGGCTTTAAACCCTGTGTGTGTGTGAACCCTTACGGAGTCGTAGGGGTCACATGTGAGCTCTTAGTTTCAGAGTCGTTAAGGTTGCGGATGAGAGGCGAAACGTCTTCAAGAAACGCCAGCAAGTTCAGCTGCCTACGATATAGCACTTACGAATGGCGTACTTCCAACGCGAAGACGCTTTTTCAATATAACAATGGCCCTGCGCACAGTGCTGGGTCCATAAAGAATTGTGTTTCCAAGTGTGTGGGACTGGCATGTGCAGCGCCCTGACCTCAACGCAGACTTAGAGCCTGTTCACACGGGGTTATTAACATGAACCCTGTGATCGGATCACAAGTGCACAGCTCAAAGTCTGTTCACACCTGGGCTTAGAATGCGTCTCCACATGCACCTCCAGTCACCGCTTGTGATCGAAACTCAATTCCCCATTCTACATGCAGATAAACTTGTATATGATTGTTATTTGCATAGACCAAATGTGTGTTTTTTACCTGCAGCAGATTTGTGCTATACGCTCACTGGTGAGAATCCGCCCACCCACACATATAGTGACTGCTGGTACCTACTGGTTATTAACAGGTTTAACAACAGAGTTAAGCCATGGAGGCGTCGGTGTGAGTTTGCTGGGGTTGTTTAACACCTGCTGCTGTGTAAGCTTGTGGTAACCGGTCAGACGTTAAACTGATTTTTCCCCAGGAAAAGAGCAGCTTCAGTGCAGCGTCTACTGGTGGGAGCTGATAGGCAAGAATGTCAGCTGAGTGGGCGACCCCTCCATGTGGCCCAGGACATATGAGCACACACACTGCTGAAAGATTGTGGCCATTTGTGGCCCAGGCCACCTCAGATGCAGTCTAAACCAGTGGTTTCCAACTGGTGGTGGGTCACGGGTCCACAAACGTGTCAAGTTTGTAAAAAAAAAAAAAAAACACTGTACATTTAAGTACAGTGAATTTCCAGCACAGAGTTTTTATCTGAAGTGACATATCAGCTACAGCTACTTGACAGAGACAGTAAACTAGCTTGACAACATGGCCAAACGCAAGTATGATGCTGAATGTATTAAACAGTGCGGACCTTGAGCTAATGCCTGAGGAGAAATCTGGACACCATGGCTAGACCAGTTGGGAACCACAGGATGTCAAGATGCATTGAGGACACATTTGATACACTGCCTCCTGTACTTTAAGCTGTCCACTTGTGATCTGATAACCCATGATGCATCTTAATACCAGGTGTAAACAGTGTCATAGAGGCTGAACGTATAAACCTGTAAGCATCAGTGGCTGACCTCACTAATGTTCATGTGGCTGAACAGGAGCAAACCTCTGCACACAGGTTCAAGCACCTGATGGGCAAACTAAAAACCAGAGGAGTGGAGGCAGATCAATGCACATAGTCTTAGCGTGACCTAAAAACGTTCATATGGATTTAATCTACAGACGTCCACATATTTAAGTATGTAAGAGTCCCCGCACATCGACAAGCTGCAGATGATGCAGTATGACCCATGTTCAGCCACAGTGACGAGGAAAAGCCGGGTACCAGCTGCACCTTGTCTTTAGCTCCATCTATCAAATATTTTATGAACTGCATTTGATGCAACTTCTTATCTGAAATATGAATTATTCCTGGGCACTGCGCTGATGTTCTGCTATAACTACCAATGTCTTGCTTCATTATTACAAGAAAAATTTTGTTCTTTTTGTTCTCTATCATGAATGTGGACAGGTTTACTTAAAACTTCCAGATCTCTCACTCTACCCTTCTTTTATTTAGTCTTCAAACACTAAAAGATACGTCTGGTGTTTAAACCTATATTTCATTGCTTGTACATGAATAAAACAAACGTTAAACTCGATGGCACCACATGCTGTAAAATGTCAGTGTTGACAAAGCTCAAACTGTACAAACAAAACTTTAATCCTTTAACTTTAAATCCTCCAAATAAATGTAAAAAATCTTTTTTTACATGTCATTATTCACTTATCATTATTATTTACATTATTTATTTTTATTTTTACATTTGCAGGTGTTTTCTCTTTTTTCTTGAGGAAAGCAAGCAAAACTTTATATAACACATTTCATTCCAAGTAGAAGCACAGTGTGCTGCACAAAGTGCGAGGTAGGAGTTACAGGCACAAAACAAAGCCAGTAACAATCCATTGAAACTATAAAATAAAACCTCATGAAATAATTAAGATGAAGAATAAACCAATAAAAATACAAAGACGTGACACAGAACTGACAAAAAAAATGACAAATGAATTTAAATTAAATAATAATACTGAAACTAGACTATTAAAAGAGAATAATATATATGAAATAAAAGAACGAAAATAACATTAATAGACCAATAAAAGGTGATAATAAGATAAAATAATAGATAAACCAATAAACCAGTAAAAATAAAAGCACACCTGACGAAAATGAAATTTAATTAAAAAGAGTTAACCCGGCTTATTAAATGCACAGCTAAAGAAAAAATGTCTTCAACTAAATTTTAAAAGATGAAAATTCAAATTTAATTTTAGACATTTAATTTACTATGGCTCCCGTCACTATTGCTATCAAAACACTGCAGCAGACTGTCATGCAACATAAAGGAGCAGTGTGTGGGATTTAGTGGCATCTGGTGGTGAGTGTTGCAGATTGCAACCAGCTGCGAGTTCTCTGATGTGCCAAGTGTGAACTCTCGGTGGATTTCTCCAGTGGTCTTTGTTCAGGAGTTTGTTTTACCTGGACCTGAATTATCCACAGAGGTCTCCTCCTCTCTAAAACAACCATGTTATCTGGTACAATCGGGCCAAAGTCACACGCGTCACTAATGCCACTGCCAGGATAATTGGTCTCCCCACACCCAACCTCACTGAGTTAAACATCAGGGCTATTGCACGCATTGCTACCTCAATAGAACAACACATCATGCGCCCACTTCATCACCACTGCCTCGTCCCACTGCCCTCTGGGCGCAGGTACAGAGCACTGAGGTGTAGAAGGGCTCACTTTGGGAAGAGCCAGCCATAATAGGCCTCGCTGAACAGGCCCGAGTGTACGCTGCTGTCTCCGACTGTGTGCTGTTGTACAGTATATATGATGTTGTCCATGTCGTTACTGTGTGCTGTGTGTTTGCTGTTGTCTGATAAGATACAGCGTTGTTTTTCCAAAGCTGTTCGACTCGTCACAAAGGGGCTGTCAACTACAGTGCCCGAAAGGAAAGCACTGTACTTGCCTGTTTGGTTTGTCTGTTTTGGGCTACTGTAGAAACGTGGCAGTACAACATGGTGGACTCCATGGACGAGGACCCGCTCCATATGTAGATATAAGCAGCTCATTCGAAGGTAATGAAAACACAACAGTTCTTATTTTCAGGTGATTAAACTGTAGAGAAAAGATACCTGTTATCATTTCAATCTCAATTTTATTTATAAAGCCCAATATCACAAATCACAATTTGCCCCAGAGGCTTTACAACATATGACATCCCTCTGTCCTTGGACCCTCACAGCGAATAAGGATGCATCCTCCTAAATCCTACTTACTTGACCTTGAGCAGCCTGAGATGGGCAGACTATGCTGGAAACTACATGAGCTCAATAGACATAATTTACAAACATTGTGACAAAACATTCAACCATATGTAGGTAATAAAATAAAATAAAATAAAACTCAGACATATTTTCGATGGTTTTACAAACTTCCTTTTATTGATTGTATCAAACTTTTGCCATGCAATTTATCTTTATGCCACTAGAGGGCGCCAACGTGTCATCTATATCATTAATAACACGCCTCAGGCTCCTGTCACCTACCTGAGTTTGTAAGGGACCTAAATTTGAACTCAGGCTCTTTAGCTAAAGCTGGTTTCAAACTCAAGTCCCATTTGGAGCTCTTATTAAGATGAAGAGCCTCACATTTTATTGCCCCACGTATTGGTTACTATCCTGTAGCAGAAGCTGTTGGGAAATGTGTTGTTACCCAGCTGGCGAGCAGCTACATCATCTGAAGATGACAAGTGTGATCATGAAAGACTCACTACTGTGTTGGATTTAATGAACAACAGCCACACAAGAATCACATTTTATTTTCAAAAAAGGACTTTAAAAGACGGTTTCACTGTTTCTACTTTAAGCCCTCTTAGGTTATACAGGATCTCACATAAGTGAGTACACCCCTCCCATATTTACAAATATTTCATTATATCTTTTCATGGAACAACACTATAGAAATGACACTTTGATATAACTTAAAGTTGTCAGTGTACAGCTTATAGAGTAGTATAGATTTACCTTCCTCTGAAAATTACTCAAAACACAGCCATCAACATGTAAACAGCTGGCAACATAAGTGAGTACACCCCACAGTGAACATGTCCAATTTGTGCCTAAAGTGTCAATATTTTGTGTGCCAACTATTATTATCTAGCGCTGCCTTAACCCTTTGGGCATGGAGTTCACCAGAGCTCACAGGTTGCTTCAGGAATCCTCTCCCACTCCTCCATGATGACATCATGGAGCAGATGGATGTGAAGACACCTTGTGTCACGGATCAACTGTGTGATGTCATCATGTCATCATGTCAATATGGACCAAAATCTCTGAGGAATGTTTCCAGCACCTTGTTGAATCTATGAAGACAGAGTAGTTGTGTGCACATCCAATCCTGCTTTAGGTCAGGTGCTGGATAATGGGGGTCCATGCAGAAAGAAAAAGAATATCCGCACACTGAATTAGAGCTCCCAGTAAGTTTTTAATGACTAAAAAAGCAACGTTTCGACCCAAACGGTCTTCCTCAGGCAACTTCAAAAGAATGAATGAAAAGGCAGGTGGCAGGTATACATATAGGCTAAGAGCCAGGTGTCATCCCACCCACGTCATCTGTCAATCAAACAAACAAACAGTCGTTCAAGTGAGCCATATATAGGCATATGATGGCTACTTAGTATGCACAAAGGATTTGCATATCAATAAGTGCAAAGAATACAGATATACAAAATAAACAAATTGTTATTGGGGAAACACAGTACAAAAGAGACAACTTTACTATTAGACAAGAAACTTTTTAGAATATTTTAGTAAATATTTTAAGGTATTTTATAATTTTGTAGATACAAACAAAACAAACAAACATGGGATTGCAGTTTTAAAAAGAGTACAGTTTTAAACAGGAACACTGCTTGGAGAATAACGACACCAAATACCAGTTCACAAAAAGGGCCTAATGTCAAAATCCTCATTAAGGCCATTAGGTGACATGGTATTGAGAAAGAAGATCCAGTAGGTCTCCCTTTGAAGGAGTCTTCTTTCAATATCACCACTCCTACGTTGTTTTATAACCCTCTCCACTCCAGACAGTTTTCACCCTCAACCACTTATCAAAAGCCTGCCTATCAGTCAGTTTCACAGAATTCGCAGAGTATGCAGTGATGACAGCACACATGCAGCACAGGCTTCAGACCTTTCCAACAGGCTCCTTAATAGAGGTTAGAGACAGGAGTGGGTCGCTGCAGCCAGGGGGCGCTATGACCAGATGACACAAGAAGAGTGCCTCCAACCTAGAAAAAAGGCAGACCCTAAACTCAAGCATGTGTTCACTGAACCACCCAAACTAGTGTGACATCAGCCCCCAAAACACACCAAAACCTCTCAGTCTACCAGATGGTAACTACAAATGTGGGGGCTGCTCCCAATGCGTCTACACGCAGAGGTGCAAGACTTTTACCCATCCACACACAGGTCGCAACATTTCTATTCGTGGGACCATCACATGCAGTACCACACATGTGATTTACATGATCCGGTGCCCATGCGGCCTTGCGTATATTGGGAAAACATCCAGGGAATTACGTACCAGAATCAGTGAACACAGGAGCAAGATCAGATTAGGCGACGAGCACAGCCCTGTTGCGGCCCATTTTAAAAAAGCAGGCCACAACGTCAGTGCTCTGCGCTATCTAGGAGTGGAGAGGGTTATAAAACAACGTAGGGGTGGTGATATTGAAAGAAGACTCCTTCAAAGGGAGACCTACTGGATCTTCTTTCTCAATACCATGTCACCTAATGGCCTTAATGAGGATTTTGACATTAGGCCCTTTCTGTGAACTGGTATTTGGTGTCGTTATTCTCCAAGCAGTGTTCCTGTTTAAAACTGTACTCTTTTTAAAACTACAATCCCATGTTTGTTTGTTTTGTTTGTATCTACAAAATTATAAAATACCTTAAAATATTTACTAAAATATTAGCTTACAACAACATTATTGAAAGTAATAATATTATAGTTATAGTTCTGGCTACTGCAGTACAATATGTTGAAAGTATGTATTAATATCTGGCAGTATACATGTGTGACAATAGTCATATGTGTATGATAACAGTAGAAGTATGACTAATGACAAACGATGGCAGCAGCAGCAGGAGGCATCTGGCAGGACCACGGCAGCAGCACAACCACACACATAGTGCCATAGCAAGGTGTACCTAATAAAGTGGCCGATGAGTGTATACATTTATAAAATAAAAAATGTCTGCAGTGTTTTTAGTACATGAAATAAGATAACATGCTAAACACATGTAGTTTAATGTTTGCACATGATATATTTTAGCCGATTAATGACACAAATACCTTCTGTCAAAATATTCAATGTAAAATTATTTTTTCTCTTGTTTTGTGAGCTTTTTTATCTGAGATTGTTGAAGCTATAAGTATTAGGCAACCTGCATGATGTTACTTTGACTAGTCTTACTGGTTTTTGCATCATGACTCCTTTAAAAAAATTCTCAAAGTAACTGGTTACGTTTTTAGTAATAACCATATGGCAATGCTGCCAAAATTGTGAAATGCGTAGATTTCACGCATGTTCGGGACACGGGGGTGTATAAAATACCTAGGAAGCACTCTTTATGTTTAGTTACACAAGTTTAGGAGGCACATCCAGTTAATATATTTAGAAAAAGCTGAATTAGTATTACCATGACATTGTTCCTCTTTCACAACCCCGAAGTGTCTTGTATTTCCCAACCCTGCTGATGTAACAATAATTGCATTTTTGATCACCACTCCACAATTTATTATTCACTATGTAGATTTGTTCACTGTAGAGTCTGAAGTCTACGGTGAGTTTAATGATACCCTTTATAATTGAATCAAACTATCCTACGCTGCAAAAAGTGAACAAGGAATGGTCACCAACCAAGTGCCATCAAGCATTGTGCATTACCTCATACTGCTTTTTGACATACTATGTTGTATTATGAAAAGACATGGAGAAAATGCAACACTGCACAGCAGAGTCCCTTCAAAATGGTAAAAAATTAAACCAAATAAATTAGTTACAAGCAGTAAAATCATCTCATTTTTAAACTTTGGTCAATTTTGGTGTGAGATTTTTTAGTAATATAACACTGGCGTTTTCATTTTCATGACTACTAGTTCATAGCCATTGGTAGCTTTGTCACCTTCTACCTATGCCAGTCCTCAATGCCTATGTGCAGTTTCACATAGATTGACCACGTCAGTGAGTAGAAAAACGTGGGACAGACAGAATGACTGACTGACAGAATGACACACTGACAGTTTCCGTGATTATGTACAGCATACCATACCATGACTTAGTCATACCAAACATTAGAAACAACACCAACATTGGTCCACAGGGGGAGCCACAGCGATCGGTCGCATTTTAGCCATTTTGAAGCATTTTTCTGTTGTTATAGCGCCACCCAGTTGCCAATTAGAGTTACATTTCTCCAGTCACCTTGAGGCGTCCTGTTCTACATATCTACCAAGTTTAGTAAAAATCCATATGGCGGTTAGGCCTAGATAAGAAATGAGCTCTCTAGCGCCCCCATTTTGTTTGATGGGCTCAATAATGGAGGGGTCCCCTCAGATTATGTGTGCTCATATGCCTACAAAGTTGCGTGGTGATGGGTGAAACCCTTGAGATGTTCTACACCTTTATGTGATGAGCCACGCCCTCCGCAATATTCATTGCCTTATAGAAGCTCAGTTTTAGGAAGTTTTCCAACTTTTGCCAAGAGGAACTTTAGATATTGCTCCCTAGATTATGTTCACCCAGTTTCATGCAGATCGCTCAAACTTCCTAGGAAGAGATCCATTTGAAGTGTTTTTCAAAAAATTCAAAATGGTGGAAAATCTATATAAGCGGAAGTTATGGGTTCTTGAGGCAAATGTGTTCCTCATGAGGAGAGGCATCTCTGTGCAAAGTTTCATGTCTCTATGACATACGGGGCATGAGATATGCCCATTCAAAGTTTGACATTTCAATGGGTTGCTATAGCGCCCCCCTTTGGCCAATTGATGTAATATTGCTTCATTGGCATCCTCCCATGACCCTCTACCACTGTGCCAAATTTCACATGGATTGACCAAGTCAGTGAGGAGAAAAACGTGGAACACACACACACAGAGTTTTCGTCATTATATAGTAAGATACGTCTTTGTTATCACTATAAACACAGTTATGGAAATGACTGTTGTGGACATGGCATTTTTTTTTTAAATCTAACCATATGTTGGCTTGCTAATGTCTTCTTGCAGTGCAAATATACACAAAATAATCTACACAATATAAAATGTTGTTTTTCTTATTATTCGTACATTTAAAGAACAAGGGAAATAAAGCAACAGCTACATATAAAAGAACACTTTTTATATATTAAAAATAATGACTGATCTGTCATTTTTGTGTGCTCCTTTTAGTGACAAGTTAGTGTGACAAAAACCTTGTTTCTGACAGGGACACAAAAACCGTGATGACTAAAGAATCACTTAGGTTTGTGCTGAACCTCAGATTTTATAATCTAGCTTTCCTCCAGATCTTGGTATGATTACATTTGTCATACAGTTGTTACCCTTTTGTTTCTTAGTTAAAGCAAATCACCATAGCAAAGACTTAATAGTCAACAATAAACAGAAACTAAACGAAATACAACAGAGCTGTGTTTCATACTCCAAGAAACGCTGGTTTTTAGAGTTGTTTCCCAGCAATGGTTTTGTAATTAGTTTGCTAACCTCTGGAATAAGCACACATTAACTGACCCTTCGCTAAACCCCGCCCCTTCATGATGGTCCAACAAGCTGCCAGAGTAACCATGGAGCCCAAACTGTAACTAACTCAACTCCCTGAAGATATAAGATATATTATCATATTTTTTGAAAGGTGGGTGGGTGGGGGGGGGGGGGGGGGGGTCTACAGTCTGTGTTTGAAGGATATATCCAGGATGTCAAACTGACTCAGCAGCAACAACAGGTTAAAAAGACAAAGATAGTTAGAAGCTAAAGCCGAACTATAGGCTACAGATCACAGTGTAAAAGTGAACCACCACATCACTGCTGATCGACACACAAGACAATGAATATAAAGGGAAACTTTGCTGATATTCAACCAGCTCTGTGGCATCGCAGTGTGTGCAGATGAACGGTGTTTGGCTTTGCTTTTGCTGCCAGCACCCAGATCTCCGCCGCTGGATGGACAGGAATCTCAGGGGGAAGTAAAACAATGGGGAAGTAAAACATCATCTGCGCACAATGCAACCACGCACAGCTGGTTGAATATCAGCAAAGTTTCCCTGCTTCCCTTCACTGGTTCCTGTACAGAAGGGTCGGTCTTTTTTTAGAGTCAATACAAAGCAAAAGCAGCATGTGTATACATTCAGTAGGCTATATCTTCAGTAGCTAGCTAGCTAACCCTACACTTTACAGGGTTTGATTTTGGTTTTGGAACAGGGAAGAAACATATATCTTTTTCCAACCTCTCCAGGTAACAAGTATCATTAATACATGACGTGCCCCAGACACAACATTTAGCTCCACATCCACAAAACCAGCCTGGAAATGGAGGAAATCTGAAACGACTGCATCAGAGTCTGAGCCAACCTGATGCTATGTTATAATTGGCCAGTCTGTGTCCGGGGGGGGGGACTTCATGCTCTACTTTGGCTGCCAAGTGGAAACTGGATAGAAATGAGCAGCCTAACTGTCAACAAACATGAGACCTACAGAGTCACATCATGAAAATGTGAGGACAAGGACAGGCAGGACATGCCACACCACAAAAACTGCTCAGGAATGGCTGTGACAAAGAGCTCAAGGCATCAACCTGGCTTCCCAATTCCCCAGTTCCCAATCAGATCGAACATCCACTGGGCATGCTGGTACCTTACCTTGCAAACCACAAGACTCATAGGATCTGTTGACGCCTTGGTGCCAGACAACACAGGACACCCCCAGAGGTCCTGTCTTCATGCCTCGACAGGCCAGAGGCTCCTCCATAGATTGGACTTGGCTCTGACCTGTCGAGGCCTAGACAAAGGACCTCTGGGACACTGGATTATCCCACAGATGCTCAATTAGATCAGGATCTGGGGAATTTGAAAGCTAGATTGATGCCTAAAGCTCTTTGTCATGTTCGATGTTATTCACTTCACCTGCTAGTGGTTTTAATGTTTTGGCTGATCGGTGTATAAGCACATGAAGAAACCCAATTCTCATGTGCAGCTTCTGCCTTAAAGGGAAATTTCGGTTTATTTCAACCTGTCTCCTATCGTCCTAAATTTGTTTCAAGTGACTAGTGACATAAAAATAATAGTTAGCATGTTAGCCGTTAGCCTAGATACAGCCGGGGCGCATAGTAGCGTCAGACCTGTTAAAACGTAAGTGAACGGGCAACCTTCAAGTGCAAAGTTAGTCCACTAAACAAGCTTTTTCTCCACAAAGACTGCCTCATATAGTTAGGATAAATGTCAGAGAACATACAGAAAACGACATGTAAACGTGTTGTCTTACCTTACCGGTGTGCTGCCATGTTTGTTTACCATTTAGCTCTGCTTTCCAAAGCACGGCCGAAATCTCGCGAGAACAAGCAGCAACAGCTGGAAGGCAGAACCGGACAGTAGCCTGAAAAGTTCATTCATTTATTTTATGAAAGATTTATAGAATAATGGCTGACTTTTTGCCAGACTTTGACTTTGTGGAGGAGGAATTTGATTTTGCAGAGTTTGATGGCCGCCCTTATTTATTTGAGCCAGAATACACTGACGAAGAGCTTCGTGAAATTGAAGAACGGAGGAGGAGAGAGAGAGAGGCGCAACAGGTAGAGGACGAGAGAGGAGGAATGGCTGCTGCAAGGCTGCGTAGCTCTGGAGATTGGTGGTGTATCTGTGAATGCTGTGCCCCAGTGCCCACAGAAGAGGAATGCCTCTGTTGCAAGGAATGGGACCGGTTGCAGCCTTATTTTCAAGGTCTGGATGTGACCGAGGACGAGACACCTCCACCTGGAGTAGTATCCAGGTGGGCTTTATCTAGAGCTCGCCAGATATATTTCGGCCGCGCTATGGAAAGCAGAGCTAAATGGTAAACAAACATGGCAGCACACCGGTAAGGTAAGACAACACGTTTACATGTCGTTTTCTATATGTTCTCTGACATTTATCCTAACGATATGAGGCGGTCTTTGTGGAAAAAAGCTTGTTTAGTGGACCAACTTTGCACTTGAAGGTTGCCCCTTCACTTACGTTTTAACAGGTCTGACACTACTATGCGCCCCAGCTGTATCTAGGCTAACGGCTAACATGCTAACTATTATTTTTATGTCACTAGTCACTTGAACCAAATTTAGGACGATAGGAGACAGGTTGAAATAAACCGAAATTTCCCTTTAAACAAAATGCAACCTCACATTTTAATTGATCATCTGGCTTCCTGTTTTAACTTTCCTGATCAGCTTTTATTGTTGCCTTTCAGCTTCTTACCGGACAGAACCCAACAGGTTTTAGTCAACAGAGTTATGTCCAACGCCCTGGCATCAAACACATAGTCACTCCAGGGTTGTGTTCTTTCCCCTTTGCTTTTTATTTTGTTCATGGACAGCTACATGTGTCTAAAAAGGGTTGTTACCTGATAATGTCCTCGGACAACACTTCACTTCTGTCTCGTATTAGAATGGTTGTGGCTCAGAGGTAGAGTGCGGTTGTCCACTATCTTGGGCAAGATACTGAACCCCAAATTGCTGCCAATGGCTGTTCCATCGGTGTATGAGTGCAAGTGAATGGTTACTGAGAAGCAGGAGGTACCTTGTATGGTAGCCTCAGCAACCAGTGTGTGAGTGTGTGTGTGAATGAGTGAAAGTGACATGTCGTGTTAAAGTGCTTTGAGTGGTCGGAAGACAAGTGCAGTCCACTGACCATCTTCTTCAGAGCTCAGTCAGACCATGATTGTGCCCTACCTGCTTTTGTTAACTGGTGTGATGCTAACTTCCTCGACCTCAGCATGTCAAAAACTACGGACCTTATCACTGATTTTACGAAAAATGATGATTAACCCAAAGATACCACTAAACAAGACAAGTAGGTTCAGATTGTTGACACTTAAAAGTATCTGGGGACCCTGCTCGACTCCCAACTGAAGTTTGACGTGAACATGGAGTCAATCGTCAAACATGGACAACAAAGAACACACCTACTGCGGAAACTTAACTCCTTTAAAGTCCGTAACACCATTTAAAGCTTTTTTTTTTTTTTTTTTTACCAGATATTTATTAAAAGTCTTGTAACTTTTCACAAGGTTAAATGGATTGTCTGTGAGGGATAGGACAGCCTGAACAGTATTGTTACGGTCTGACCAAGATAATCGGAGTCCAGCAGAGAGACTTAAGCTCAGTTTGGGAGAAATATATAGCCGTGACAGCAAAAGGAATTATCAGCCAATCTAATCATGTCCTGTCTAATGAATTCACCTTAATGCCCTCAGGCCAGAATTACAAAGCACTCCTTAGGAGAACAAATCGTTACTCTAAGTCCTTTATTCCTGCTGTTATCAGGCTGCTAAATGTTGACAGTGGTCAACAACATAGTTGGTTTACTCTGTGTCTGTATTTCTTCACATGGCTGGCGAGCCCATGCATTCAATGAATGTAGTTAAGTAATATGCAATGCACTAGAATGTTTATATATGTTTACTAATTTATTTGTTGAAGTATGTGAATTATTATTCCTTGCCTGGTCCTCATGTGAGTCAGTATGCATGGGACCACACAATGTGCCACACATTTTTCTCTCAGCCTAATCAAGTAGTTTTGTTACTTAAACCAAACTGCAGCCACATGACAGCTGTGCGTCACATACAGATGCTAAAGAGTGCATCACACAGAGATGCTAAAGGGTGCCTTCTGCATCAGTATCACACACAGAGCGGCATGAGAAGGTGTCAGTATTGTAATTAGAATGTGTTGGAACTACAAGAGGAAAAGTCAACCTGGACTCACTCCGAAGTTGTCGAAATCCAGCGCTTGGGCAGTGACTTGACACCTTGACACCAGTGACACTTTTAACATCAGCATGATACACGGCTGGTTGCCGTCATAGTTCAACGACATATGGCAGCTTCAGGGGGAAAGGTAGTGGGACAAGAACAAAAATAAGGTGGGGTAAGTCCGCGTGGGGCGGAGGGGAGGGGTGGAGGATGGGTCCAACAAACACCAACACCCAGGAGAGCAGTGTTCGCTTCCTGTGAGATTATAAGTAAATAAAACCCGATAATAATCAAAACCCTGTTGCCAAATGTTTTTGTTGCCTAAACCCAAGCACCTGTGTTAGTTGTTGAAGGAAAAAAAATGTCAACTTTATTTTGAAAGAGACTTTATGTAAAAGTAAATTTCCTGTGAAAACGTAAGTATATTTACAAAGAACACAATGCATGTAACAGACATAACGTGGTACCTTGCACTACGTATCTGGATGTGGAAAGTTCATGACCAAACGTCTATATGTGACGTGGTCGGAGTGAGAATGATTTGGAAAAATAACCCAGTGGCAGCTAAAACAAAAGTCCACCATTTTCCACCATTTTGAATTTTTTGAAAAACACTTCAAATGGATCTCTTCCTAGGAAGTTTGAGCGATCTGCATGAAACTGGGTGAACATAATCTAGGGAGCAATATCTAAAGTTCCCTCTTGGCAAAAGTTGGAAAACTTCCTAAAACTGAGCTTCTATAAGGCAATGAATATTGCGGAGGGCGTGGCTCATCACATAAAGGTGTAGAACATCTCAAGGGTTTCACCCATCACCACGCAACTTTGTAGGCATATGACCACACATAATCTGAGGGGACCCCTCCATTATTGACCCCATCAAACAAAATGGGGGCGCTAGAGAGCTCATTTCTTATCTAGGCCTAACCGCCATATGGATTTTTACTAAACTTGGTAGATATGTAGAACAGGACGCCTCAAGGTGACTGGAGAAATGTAACTCTAATTGGCAACTGGGTGGCGCTATAACAACAGAAAAATGCTTCAAAATGGCTAAAATGCGACCGATCGCTGTGGCTCCCCCTGTGGACCAATGTTGGTGTTGTTTCTAATGTTTGGTATGACTAAGTCATGGTATGGTATGCTGTACATAATCACGGAAACTGTCAGTGTGTCATTCTGTCAGTCAGTCATTCTGTCTGTCCCACGTTTTTCTACTCACTGACGTGGTCAATCTATGTGAAACTGCACATAGGCATTGAGGACTGGCATAGGCAGAAGGTGACAAAGCTACCAGTGGCTATGGACTAGTTATAAACAAATTACTTATTTGTGCAACAAAAACAAAGTAGAGCTTGAGCTTTAGGTGCAGTAAGTGATGTAGAATGGCTGCTCTGATAACATCTTAAGTGTGTTTCAATGCCTCTTCCTCTTCGAGAGTTGTGAGAAATTTGGCACATAGGCCTGGTGAAACTTTAACCCATGCACCACTGACTGATTGCATCACTTTATGGTTTGGCAGCTGTGCACACAACTGTAGAGGGTGGTAATGTGAGAATTGTGAAGCAGATGATTGGCAGGGAGCTCCCAGCCAATTCAGACACTTCCTACACACTTTGTCTGCGGAAGGCCTGTGTGATAGTCAGTGTCTCTTACCACACACACACACACTGTTCACCCAGCTGCCATCTGACAGATGGTGTCAAGATCAGCATTATCATAGTGAGTTTCTATTTCTAAGCCATCCGGCTACTTAACACCCGATTTCACACAGTACCCAGCTGATGTTGAGTAGCTGCTACCTACAGTGTGTGGAGCTCTACTGCTGCACCAATAAATCATGATTACACATGTAATTAGTTAATAAACTGTGCTGTTGGTGTTGTGCAGTTAGTTCCCACATTGATTATTTGCTGTTCTCTGTAATATCTGTACCCATACCTATGACTGCCTTCACTTTCTTCAGGGTAAAAATGGGAATGGCCCTCTATGGAGAAGTGTTTGGTTTGTCTGTTGCTCATGGCAGAGCAACATTAAGGACTCCGTGGACGAGGACCCACTGCCTATACAGTTATGAAGTACTTACTCTAAGATAACAAGAACACATCTCTCAGTGTCAGGTGATTATATGCTAATGAAAACGTGAATCATACCCCTAGATCATACACATTGGTTGTCTTTACAGTTGGTGCTTTGTGTTTATTACTTTATTGTGAAGCCACTATCTGTCTCAACAATTGCACAGTTTGACCTTTGAAAGATGGAAAGAGAGAAGCAGCTAGACTGTCCCACTTGCAGGTGTACATACATGCCATGTAACTGTTAATTTATTATGCTGATCTGTTCTGTACGACATCTATTGCACGTCTGTCCGTCCTGGAAGAGGGATCCCTCCTCAGTTGCTCTTCCTGAGGTTTCTGCTGTTTTTTCCCCCGTCAAAGGGTTTTTTTGGGGAGTTTTTCATTATCAGCTACGTGGGTCCTGTGAGGCAAATTGTGATTTGTGATATTGGGCTTTATAAATAAAATTGATTGATTGATTGATTGATTGATTGATTGATTGATTGAACTAGACTTTGACCTGATCAGGCTGAATCAAATATTGCCTAATTGAGATTTAATAAGCCCTGAAAATGCAAAGAGTATTGTCCAACACTTTTCTGTGGGATAGAGACACAGGGGTAGTATGGGAGCAGCGCATAATACTATATATATAAGGATGTACCAATGGCAGAGCCTATGGAAGGCCAGAGCAGGCCATCCTCCCTGAGAGTGGACTGTAACTCACAATAGTGAGTCAAGACTTTACAATTAGTAATGAACCTCAGGGAAACACAGCAAGATGTGTTATCCATATTAAGACAATAGGCAGAGGTATGCATATGACAAAGATCATCAGAAAGCAACACAGGTAAAGAAAACAAAAAACAAACAAAAAATGATGGTAACAAGTTGCTTTTTTATATTTAAAGGAAAAAACAACTTATTTCAAAAATAAAATCTCAGTTTTAGTCTTTTTTTTTTTTTTAAAAACCAGGTACTACACATACACTAATTAAAATACTCAGATATTTATAAGTGTTCATCACCACTTATCCACTTCCTTCAGCAGTTACCACCAGAAGGGGCAAAGTAACAACATGGCAGATCCAGCACCGTGAGTCAACAGAGTTTACCCCTGATAATTGTTGCAGTTTAGTTTGTGAGATCCACCTGAATGTAGTCTGTGAACACTCCTGTGCACATGCTTGCCTGTGGGTGGATGAAGATTAACATGTGTTGTGTTTAATTTACAGGCAAAGAGCTGATTGCAATTTATGTTATATTTTGTGTTATTCATTGTACATTGTTTTATCTGTATTTTAGTAAATTATTTACATATGGTTTTATCTTTTAGCGCTGCAGTAAATGTTGGCCTCCAGCCACAGGGGCAGCTGGTGCAGAGGAGTTTGCCTGTTGAGTTGTGGTGATATAATTTAAGTTTGGGTGTTTTTCAGTTGGAAGGGGTTTAATTTGCGTGTAGTTTTAGTTCTTCACATATAGTATACGTCCAGTGCACACTACACTAACTATGAGAAGATCACAACAATAGCTCATTTAAAAGCGATCAGTGCATGTAACACATGCACTGATAAAGGCTAAGAGTCCTGCTCAGGCTGTACTGCTGTAGCTTGCTATGCCCAGTAGTCACATGGATGGAGGGCTGAAGGAGATGCTGTGGCGTGCTGCTTTTGTTAGCCAGCAGTTGAAGGCTGGAAGGAACTTGGGTTGCAGATGCAGTCTTTGCTGTGTCCTTGTTCCAAAAATGCAGATCTGAGGAGTCAGGTTGCTCGGTGTCCTTGCAGAGTTAGAAGTCTGGTGCTAATTTGACTTGGCTCTCCTTGTTGCTGGGAAGTTAGTTGCAAACCTTGTGTCTGGCACACTAACTGGTCTTCAGGTACTGTGCCTGCTGGGAGCATGCGGAGGTGAGAAAACAGGGGAAAGGCGTAGCAGGTCCTCCTGCCTGACGTTCTACCTCGGTCGAGGTCCAGGAGAATAAGCCTCCTGCAGGAGCCCCCTTCAGAGGTTCAGGGGCAAGAAGAGTCGTACCAAACCAAGAAGCTGACGTTTGAGGGGTTCAGTAGTTCTGAACTAGCCACAAGGTACACAAATGCTTTGTAATTGTTGTAGGGGGTCTGGTTGAACTCACAAAACTTATAGAACAGCTTTACAGCTTTTTGGTCCTCAGTGTGCATAAAACTGAACCAACAGCAATGACCCGACTGAGTTTATGAGCTCAGACTCGTAACCAGTATCTTGAGTTTAATCTATAGTAGATCTTTCCTCCTACCATGTGAGGGATTCTTCTTCTTTTCCTTCACTGGTGAAGGGACTTTTCAGCTTCTGTGTCATTTCTTTTACATCATAAGTCTGTATCTATATATAATATTTTTTGGTCAGAGGTGTGGGCTTTTTTTTCCAGACCTGGACATCCAGGGGTTTGTTTAATTACAACGTCAGAGGTGTTAGAAAATAATCAAGTGGAATATCAGACAGTCTCACCACATCACCCCCCTTCCTCTGTTAGCTGACATTTGCGGTAAAGTAAAAAGTGTGTTAATGTGTGGTGAGTAAGAACATGACATCAGACTCCGATCTCCAATCTAATCAGTTTGTGAACTCAGAAAAAAACTTAACTCAGAAAGGAAATTAAGTTAATTCAGAGTCTGAGTGTGCTGTTAATACTGTATTTTTTCCATTAGATATGCAAAGACACAGTTAAACTTTGACACACTTTTGCTTCATCTTTTCAATTCAAATTTATAATTTTCAGTTTTATTCAACAGGAGCTATGTTTGAAAGCTGAAATCTCAATAATTACAAGTGCTAAAGGCATGGCAGCACGGTAGTGCAGCGGTTAGCATTGTTGCCTTACAGCAAGGGGGTTCCTGGTTCGAATCCAGGGTCTGGGAGCCCCTCTGTGCGGAGTTTGCATGTTCTCCCTGTGTCAGCGTGGGTTTCCTCCAGGTGCTCCAGCTTCCTCCCACAGTCCAAAGACATGCAGGTTAATTGGTGACTCTAAATTGTCCGTAGGTGTGAATGTGAGTGTGAATGGTTGTCTGTCTCTATGTGTCAGCCCTGTGATAGTCTGGTGACCTGTCCAGGGTGAACCCTGCCTCTCATCCAACAGGATAAGGGGTTTCAGTAAATGAATGAATGAATTTATATGCACTTTTTTTTTTTGCTTCTCTTAGCACATATTCCATCTAATCTTCACTTAACTTGGTACATACCACATTTAGATGACCCCAAACAAAACTCAAGTTTGTTTTGGGTATCATGCAACATCATCCAAACCTATGAAGCCTCTGCCTGATTGCATTGCAACCAGATTTGAGAATGTTGTCCACACAGCCACATTGCACAAGTGTTTGAGATGGCATAGAAATCTGCCTCCAGGGGGCGCAACAGTAATATAAAACATGATACTTTTACAATTCTGTTTACTTTAATAAAATGAAACTTGGTAAACAAGTTCTCCATGACAAGTGATTGACATATAAACAATGTCATCAGTAGCCCCACCTTGTGGCCATTAGTAAAACACCACCATACTACTGATCAACTACCATATCTCTTCAATGTAAAATTCCATGTATAACAAATTCAGCAAGGTTGTACAAATGGGGATGTCTGTAGCACAAGTCTGTAGCATTTGATACAGAGCCATCTGTGGGTGGAGCTAAAAGATTTGCGAAATTGCTGTTGTAGCAGCCGCAGCTAACAGCCTCCAGCTCTCACATGCAGTTGTGTATGTTGTTGCTCTGTAAAGCAGAGATGCCTCATAAGAGCATTTAATTGAGTTATGTAAAGTGAGTAGCTTTGACACTAGAGAGTGTGCTTCTGCTTTTACAGACATTTTGCTGCCTTAACTTCATCATATTTTTGCAAAAAAGGGTGGCAGATCATTGTAGAAAAGTCATTACCCTTGTTTCAGCATGGATAAATGGCCTGTTTTGTTGGATAGATGCGAGGATGTTCAGTCAAGACTTTTATTTCCTGAGAATCAAAACTTAGAAAATCTGCAAGTGACTTAAGTTCAGATTCTGTTTTAAATTTAGGACCACACTTATTAGCTTTTAGTAAATTTCTAAAAATGATATGGGTGAGGCCTGAGGTCAGCTGACTGTGTAAGTGCACTGAACAAGAGTAAGACAAATTCAAAGGAAGATGTTCGTTAGTTTTGCACATTTTGATTTCTTCTCTGATTCCTGTTAAGCCTGGCATCATCACCTTTGCATCGATTTCATGAGCAGGTATAGTGAAGAATCATGAGGACTCATGACAGTAACTGTGAAAAGTTGAGTGGAAGCTTCAGTATCTGTAATAGAAATAAACTCTTATCTTTACAGCACTTAAAACTTAATTGACTTGGCTTGACTGGCTTCAGTGCTTTACTCCATGATTAAGATTATGAATGACTTCCTGATAGACCCTCAGTGCAGTCTAGAGCTGACCTCAGATGACATTTGCTGCGTTCGCACATCAACAACCACTTTTTGTGAAGAAGATCAATCAAAGTACAGTCCGAGACAAGAACATGTAAGTAGGAGTAAGGAGCTGATTTTTCCTTTCTCGTGTATTTGGGAAAGTCTGTGGTGTTCTGCTCTATGTCACAAGACCATTTATTTTTCCACCTGTACCACAATCCCATCTGCCCATCTGACACCCCCCCCCCCCTCCCCCACTGTGTGTGTGTGTGTTTCTGTGTATGTATGTACGTAGAGCTCGCCTACAGTCACTCCACCATCATCCATTTCCTTTTACTTTTGATATACCGTGGGAGGTGATGTTGGAACATAGTATATCTACCAATACCACATGGTCTGTCTTTTCCGCTGTGACACATAAACATCCTCTTCATTACACCACGCAGGTCAGAAGACTTCCTGTGTAACTGTCTGGTACTGAGGGCAGGTGAACAAATGGTCCATACACTGTCAGTTCACCCACACGGCTCAGTCAGATCTCAGAACAGGTAAAGGCACGTCTGTGTTGCCTCATAACCCTGAGACATTCTTCATATCATTTACTGTTACTTGAAATCAAACGGACTTTGGATATTTGATTCAGCACATTGATGACTTTATGCTCAAAGGCCTCTCATGGTTGTGGCGATAGACTGTTTTATACCGTTTTTAACTCTGATGTTCTTCATTCCTCTGAACCAGCTGGCAGGAGCCACGAGTGATTGACAAAATCATTTAGCAAAAGGAATTTCTGGCTAGAGATGGGCTCAGTTCAAGCCCTCTTTCACAAGGACTTTGCCTTGGCTCAAAAACTAACAACATTTCTACCTGGAGCATCTGCAGATTAACCCTCAATTCGTGTGGTCTTGGAATGTTTGGAAAAATGACTTCCCGACTGGAAAAACTCACATGAACACCCCCTGAAGTCAGTGACACCTTTGGTACATGAGTTGCTGAGTTGATGTCATATCTGCACAAACATGGTGGATGAAAGAAAAAGTTTGCTTGGTGATTAGAAACTTTTTATTAATTCACATATTGCATGTTGAGTTTTTGCTCACATCTAATTTGTAATCTTATTTGTAATCGTTTAAATGCTTTAACCCAGAGATCTGCAACATTTTCCAGGCCAAGGACCCCTTAACTGAATGAGAAACTGAACCGGGGCCCCCTGCTGAATATAAGGGTCTTTAACTCTCTGGAAAACATGAGGTAGGGCGCTGGCTGCTACTCTTGTGCCACTTTCAAGGGCACAGATGCAGGTTATGCCTGAGGTTGCTGAGCAACCATAACCAACACTGTATCATAGCCTGAAACCCTGAGTGCAGAGCTGATCTTCATCCAGGCACTGTTTTGTTAGTGTGCATTAGGCCAAAAATATTGTCTGTAGGACAGATGTGAAGCTCTGGCAGCTCTGCAATAAAATGATCAAATTCTTCTTCATATTCATCACAGACTGATATTTACAGAAGAAGGGAAACATCTCTGTCAGCTGTGATTGCTTGGTCTCAGGGTGCAGCTGTTGCGCCCTGAAAAAAAGGCGCAGAGGCGAGTGTGTTGCACTGGTGTTTGAGCATGGCTCCATCTACATTGAAAACAACAAAAAAAGGGGGCGTGTATGGCTCCTCATGAGGTGCATATTAAACTGGGTTGATGGAGGCTGTCAAGCAGAGGGCCATATCACCTTCAGCCTGCAGTCTTGACCTGAATTTGCTTTTTCAGATAGGTGAAGAAGAAGACTTATATTATACATATTTTAATTTTTGAAAATAGAAACTATAAATAGAAAAAATAAAACAATAATTTGGCTGCCCTAATGCACTAACTCTGAGGACTCCCTGCTCCCCCACAGTGGGTCATGGACCCCCTGTTGAAGACAGTAGAATGCAACACATATTCTTTGTAGTGTCCCTGTCCCAGTTTCTGCTATCAGTGCCACCATCACCATGGAAAACTGAATGAGATTCAACCCTTCTATGTTTGGGAAGGGAGAGTGTTAAGGGAGGCCTCTGTACTCCCCGTTTCACTCCAACATGCCCCAGGACACAGCTGATGGATATCTGCACTATAGGTCTCTTGTTTCACTACAGATGTCTCATGTAAATCAGCATGTGTGTATAACGCAGATACTAATGACACTAAGCAGAGCAAAAATCCTCAGAAACAATCCGCTGGTTGGATTCATACCTATACTGAACCAAACACTGTGCTGTGCTGGTGTACATATGTTCACCTTACTACCGTGTGATATCCCTGTGATACATGCTGAGTGTTTAACATGCGTTTTTATAGCAGCAACTCAAGAGGGCTTCCTGTTTTATAGGCTATGTCATTCTCAGCTCGCCACAGTTATCTCAGCCGGCCTCACTTTCACACTTGGTGCGCACAAATGCTACCATTCTGCAGGATTTTCTCTTTGGACCACTTCACATATAGACCCATGAAACAGCCAGTTACATTTGAGCTATTTTTCACAGGTCATTTCAAGGGCAACCTCAGTGAGTTTCCTGGCAATGCTCACATGAGCCAGAGGTTCATCCCCGTACATCCCATACAAAAAACTCCGTGTGCTCAGTCCTTATTGCTGATCTGATGAAAAAGCCTGATGGAAAAAGCAGCATACCTCCAAACAGACATGGTTATCCATACTGTCCTGAATTGACTCATTTGTTCACAACAATCTTTATTCATATTTTCCAAGGCCCAGCTGGACTATGTACTATACTACATCACTGTTAATATTCAGACAAGGAATGTCCTTTTTCCATGTGATTCATATAGTATTGCAATATTTCCTGACGTAATACTTTTATTTCACTTTCATGTTGAACAAATGGTGCCTTAGTCACTGACACTCCCTGAGGCAAAGTGTCTTCTTTTAGAAAGCCTTTATCTGCAAGAATTATGTGGTTTGAAGTATTTAATCCACAATTATAAACCAACTGGACGGTCAGCCAAGGTGCACTCTCCCACTGCAAAATTTTGAAACTGCTCTCTCTGCTGCTGTCAGCCATCATTTTAGGCAGAATCTTCGCATCCACCTCCACCCCGGTCACTTCCAGCCATCTTAACCAGAGTCCAGGTCAAGCTCAAAAAAGGCTCACTCTTCAGCTCATCCAGATGATCGTCATTTCTCCATCTTCCTGTCATCGCATCTTCACGCATGGGGGGGGGTCTCTATTCGACTATGGACTCAACATCCTTCTTAACTCACACCATCTCTACAGGGTGTAATCACCAAAAACCTTTCACGTTTTGCATTCTTATGTGCACATGTTTATAAATATTATTTTACTAAAAAAACGTGTCTCTCCTGATTAAAATGATATTTTGACGACATACTATACTATGATGTTTTTTAGGATATTTTGACGACATACCATACTATGACATTTTTTATGATATTTGGATGACATACTATACCATGCCATTTTTTTATATTTGGAAGACAAACTGTACTATGACATATTCTATAATATTTAGATTACATACAATACAATAATGTTTTTTATGAAGCTCAGTGTAAGTTCAATCAGGAAGACCTTCCATGTGCTCATTCATTCATAACTCTCTCCATCCCACTCCCACTGCATCCTCTCATCAGCTGACTATGGGCGTTCACCTTTGTAGTTATCCAATCACGCTTTGACGCTGGGCTTCCTGTTTTATAGGCTATGTCATTATCAGCTCACCACAGTTATCTCAATGGTGCCTTAGTCACTGACACTCCCTGAGGCAAAGTGTCTTCTTTTAGAAAGCCTTTATCTGCAAGAATTATGTGGTTTGAAGTATTTAATCCACAATTATAAACCAACTGGACGGTCAGCCAAGGTGCACTCTCCCACTGCAAAATTTTGAAACTGCTCTCTCTGCTGCTGTCAGCCATCATTTTAGGCAGAATCTATGACGTTTTTTAGGATATTTTGACAACATACAATACTCTGACTTCTTTTATGATATTTTGATGACATACTGTACTATGACGTTTTTTATGATATTTTGAAGACATACTATACTGTGACGTTTTTTATGGTATTTTGACGAGATACTATACTATGACGTTTTTCAGGAAATTTTGACGACATACTGTACTATGACGTTTTTTATGATATTTTGACGACATACTATAGTACGACGTTTTTATGATATTTTGACGACATACTCTACTATGACGTTTTTTATGATATTTTGACGGCATACTATACTACGACGTTTTTATGATATTTTGACGACATACTATACTATGACGTTTTTTATGATATTTTGACGAGATACTATACTACGACGTTTTTACGATATTTTGACGACATACTATACTGTGACGTTTTTTCATGATATGTTGATGACATACTATCCTATGACGTTTTTTATGATGTTTTGACAACATACTATACTGTGACGTTTTTTATGATGTTTTGATGACATACTATACTGTGACGTTTTTTATGGTATTCTGATGATATACTATACTATGACGTTTTTCATGATATTTTGACGACATACTCTACAATGACGTTTTTATGATATTTTGACGACATACTATACTACGACGTTTTTATGATATTTTGACGACATACTATACTATGACGTTTTTATGATATTTTGATGACATACTATACTATGACGTTTTTTCATGATATTTTGACGGCATTCTCTACTATGACGTTTTTTATGATATTTTGACGACATACTATACTATGACGTTTTTATGATATTTTGATGACATACTATACTATGACGTTTTTTCATGATATTTTGACGGCATTCTCTACTATGATGTTTTTTATGATATTTTGACGACATACTATACTGTGACGTTTTTTATGATATTTTGACGACATTCTCTACTATGACGTTTTTTATGATATTTTGACGGCATACGATACTATGACTTTTTTCATGATATATTGATGACATACTATCCTATGACGTTTTTTAATGATGTTTTGATGACATACTATACTACGACGTTTTTATGATATTTTGACGACATACTATACTATGACGTTTTTATGATATTTTGATGACATACTATACTATGACGTTTTTTCATGATATTTTGACTGCATTCTCTACTATGATGTTTTTTATGATATTTTGACGACATACTATACTGTGACGTTTTTTATGATATTTTGACGACATTCTCTACTATGACGTTTTTTATGATATTTTGACGACATTCTCTACTATGACGTTTTTTATGATATTTTGACGGCATACGATACTATGACTTTTTTCATGATATGTTGATGACATACTATACTATGACGTTTTTTATGATATTTTGACGACATACTCTACTATGACTTTTTTTATAATATTTTGACGACATTCTCTACAATGACGTTTTTTTATGATATTTTGACGGCATACAAAACTATGACTTTTTTCATGATATATTGACGCCATACTATCCTATGACGTTTTTTATGAAATTTTGACAAGATACTATACTATGACATTATTTATGGTATTTTGATGACATACTATACTTTGACGTTTTCTATGATATTTTGACGTCATACTGTACTATGACGTTTTTTATGATAATTTGACGACATACTATACTATGACGTTTTTTATATTTTGACGACATACTGTACTATGATGTTTTTTATGATATTTTTACAACATACTATACTGTGATGTTTTTTATGAAATTTTTACGACATACTATACTGTGACTTTTTTTTATGATATTTTGACGACATACTATACTGTGACGTTTTTCATGAAATTTTGACGACATACTATACTATGACGTTTTTCATGAAATTTTGACAACATACTATACTATGACGTTTTTTATGATAATTTGACAACATACTATATTATGACGTTTTTTATATTTTGACGACATACTGTACTATGATGTTTTTTTATGATATTTTGACAACATACTATACTGTGATGTTTTTTATGAAATTTTTACGACATACTATACTGTGACGTTTTTTATGATATTTTGACGACATACTATACTGTGACGTTTTTTATGATATTTTGACGACATACTATACTATGACGTTTTTCATGAAATTTTGACAACATACTATACTATGACGTTTTTTATGATATTTTGACAACATACTATACTATGACGTTTTTTATGATATTTTGACAACATACTATACTGTGACGTTTTTATGATATTTTGACGACATACTATACTATGACTTTTTTTATGGTATTCTGATGATATACTATACTATGATGTTTTTTATCATATTTTGAAGACAAACTATACTATGACGTTTTTCATGATATTTTGACGACATACTATACTATGACTTTTTTTATGGTATTCTGATGATATACTATACTATGATGTTTTTTATCATATTTTGAAGACAAACTATACTATGACGTTTTTCATGATATTTTGACGACATACTATACTATGACGTTTTTTATGATATTTTGACGACATTCTCTACTATGACGTTTTTTATGATATTTTGACGAGATACTATACTACGACGTTTTTATGATATTTTGACGACATTCTCTACTATGACATTTTTTAGGATACTGTGACAACATTCTATACTATGACGTTTTTTCTTATATTTTGACGACATACTATACTGTGACTTTTTTTATGATATTTTGATGACATACTATACTATGACATTTTTTAGGATACTGTGACAACATTCTATACTATGACGTTTTTTCTTATATTTTGACGACATACTATACTGTGACTTTTTTTATGATTTTTTGACGACATACTATACTGTGAAGTTTTTTATCTTTTGATGACATACTATACTATGATGTTTTTTATGATATTTTGACGACATACTATACTATGACGTTTTTTATGATATTTCGATGACAGACTAAACTATGACATTTTTTATGATATTTTGACGACATACTATACTATGATGTTTTTATGATATTTCGATGACAGACTAAACTATGACATTTTTTATGATATTATGACGACATACTACACTATGACTTTTTTTATGATATTTTGATGACATACTATACTATGACATTTTTGTGATATTTCGATGACACACTAAACTATGACATATTTTAGGATATTTTGACAATATGCCGTACTCTGATGTTTTTTTTATAATATTTTGACGACATACTACACTATGACTTTTTTTATGATATTTTGATGACATACCATGCTATGACATTTTTTATGATATTTCGATGACATACTATACTGTGACATTTTTTCTGATATTTTGATGACATACTATACTATGACGTTTTTATGACCTTTTATGCCATATGCTATGACCATTACAGTACTACTTCTTTTTAAAAACCTTATTATGCCAGACTATGCTATGACCTTTTAAAATATCTTTTAATGACATACTATACAATGACTTTTTTATGACCTTTTATTATATTTTTTTAATGACAAACATCAACACAACTTCCTGTTCTAGTTTTGTTCCTTTTAGTACATTTAAAAAACAATGAAATCGCTAGGCAGTACAGTACAGGGACACAGATTGCACCTCCCCACAGCAGTCAAGCAACAGCTTCTACTGGGTACGGCAATACCACTTAACCACATTAGCCCCCTAATATTTATTGGAATTACTATCAGTCAATCATTTTTTTTTTTATAAAGCCCAATATCACATAACACAATTTGCCTCACAGGGCTTTACAGCATATGACATCCCTCTGTCCTTAGGACCCTCACAGCAGATAAGGAAAAACTCCCCAAGAAAACCCTTGGATGGCATATAGCATTAGACTATAGCATTGCCTAGCATTGTAGTAATGAGTCTCTAAACCTTTTCTCGCTGCCCACATGTTCTCATTCATGAAAGTTGATCAGTGTTATGTCCTGTATTCATGTAGTTGACCTGAGGTAACTCTTGTAGGTCTGATCATTCAGCTCAGCTTTGACTGTTACATTCACTGCGGGACATTCACTGTTTTTAAAGACATAAATAGATTTACGTTTCACAGAAAAGAGAGTGACATGGATGTGGGGGAGTCCCGTGGGCTCCGATCTGCAGGGGCTTCTTTAAATCACCTCCCACCATCTCTCCGTAAAGACAAAAGCTATATTTCAGTTTCATTAAAATATAGAAGATTCAATCTACAAAAGCTTTTTGATGTTGACACTCAAAAAAGTACCCTAGATTGGTTCAGTTTTATATCCTGTGTCATTTTGGTGGTCAAACTAAAGTGAGTGGAGGGACTTTACAAGCACTCTTAGTAATACAGTAGAGTTTGGACTTGTAAGATTTACTGCTCTCACAGATATTTCAATTTAGAATCAGCATTTAGTTGATTAATTTCCTGTAAAAGATACAAACAACAGCAGCATGTGACATTTGGGAAAGAAGGGTTGCTTCCTGTCAGATTAATTATATGGGTCAGAGAAACTGCCTTCAAAACACTTTTCAAATCATTCTGGTGACAACTGGTGGCATCTTTAATGCAGGTAACATACCCCTTGTATTAGCACATCTGCAGTAGATGGGACAAAATGTTCCTTAAAGACATCAAGAATACAAATATGTGTGTGTACTGTAAGAGAAAGGCTCCAAAACCTTAAACCATGAGCCTTGATACACATTTAACACATCACATGGTTTTCAGTATTTCTTTAATAAATTTTCAGAGAATCAAAGTGAAATAAACTCCACAATTAGTATTTTAAGAGTTTAACGGTCAAAAACTCAGCTGTACTGTTTTATTATGACTGTATGGTTTGTTCAGATTGGCACTCATGACAAGACAAGCTGACAATGTTACAACTGTCATCACATTTTTATTTAAATATTGCTTTAATATATTAGCAAATAGACATCCAATTATTGTTTTCTCTTGCCACCTATCAAATAACTCAGCTCTTTTAACTTAAGTAAAGCAATGATCAAAACGATGGCAGAACTCTCGACCTCTGACAGTAGGAAAAACACAGGTGTAACAAATAATATTAACAATTGCTCAGTTCTATTCAAGTGTGCCATGACAGTATGACAGTAATCCATTCATATTAACAATGTGAAAACAACGTGACAGTGTGAAAGGAGCCACTTGTGGTGATGAACCTGAATCTGCAGCTCCTCTCAGCTTTACGGAGTTTTGTAGTGAGTTTCAGCTCCGTCCCATTTTGGTTCACTCTCACCGCTCTTGCAGCGTTGTTTTCAGTTGCACTACGACAAACTGAAAAGCTCTAAAACCCCCTGATACAGTTAGTGACTAGCTGGTGAACACAGTGGAGCATTTAGCAGCTACAGAGATAGACATTTCCCTCAGGAGTTGGTGGAGACCAAAAACAGAACTAAAAGATAAATAATATTGGACTTAAATTGGTTGTGATTTTATTTGGGCATCTGATCAGGAGCCTCCTCAGCGCCTCCTATTAGAGGTGTTTTGGGCATGTTCCTCTGGTAGGAGGCCCTGGGGCAGACCCAGAACACGCTGGAGGGATTATATATCTCATCTGGCCTGGGAACGCCTCGTGGTCCCCCAGAAGGAGCTGGGAGTCATTGCTGGGGAGAACCTGATTATCCAAATGGCTAGCTGATGACAGCCACTCTGTACTGCGCTCATACGGCAGTTACCACTGATATCGAAACATTGTTGTCACGTAAGCTTAGTGCCCACCTTCTGGTTTCCTCCTGGTTAACGCTGTTAGTTCTGTCAGCACTGTTGCCATCATTAGCACTGTTTGCCTTGTTAGCACCATTAGCCGCTAGCTGCCGGCTCAGCCACCCACACGTTGAGAGCTGTGTGCAGACAACCTCTGAATCATAGATATGCTCTGAATATCGCATAGGGCTCCTATAAAATATAGAGCAGGTCTTTCATAAACCCTGTTGCAAAGTGACACTTTTTGCAGAACCTCTCCGTGATAAGAAATACAGCATGTGTGGCGTGGTCTGATCGTTTATGGTAATTCTAGCACAGTCTCAACATTGTGTCTTTAATGTCTTTGATGCTGAAATGCTGCAAGTAACACTTAAAACATGACATCACATTGGAACTTTGTGGTGATCTTGCTTTGCAATGCACTAGACCAAAAAATAAAAACTGCTTAGTTATTTGCAGAAATTATTGTTTATATAATCTACTGATCTGCAACCTACATTTCTGGTAAACTCATACTTTCCATTTCATTCACACAAGGAGGAGATGGGCACATTTCTTGGACAACACACCCACACTTTTTGGTACTGTGCTCCCAAAACAGCAATTGTGATGGCTGTGGGGAGTGGAGAGCAGTGTGGAACAGGCTTCTGCTACTGGCTGAGTCATTATGAACCTGTTTATGCATCAGAGAGGACAGTGTCAGGACACTGAGGGAGAGAGAGAGAGAGAGAGAGACCTACTTAAACATCTCGCACCTTTCTATGGAAAATCAAGAAGTGTTGTGTGCACACATGTGGCAGGGGTGAGATGAAACTGCAGTGAGGACGCTGCCATGGGCAGAGATCGAAATTGAGAGAGAAAGAAAGGGAGAGGGGAGGAAGAAGCACAGACAGTGAGAGAAACAGACAGAGAGAATCAGAGACAACGAGAGATAGATTTCCCAATATAAGGACAGGGGAGTCCCCCACGCTCAGCCACCGCGGGGCTTATTCGTCCCACCTCCACACGGGGTGATAGGCTTTATCTCGCGTCATGAGTGGGCTTCTGTCAGAGCTGTTTGTCTACCGCTGCCTGTGTTTATCGTTGCCTTCCATAAACAGGCTCACAAAGCTTCAAGATGGCACAGGGAATCCCCCCTGCAGCTCTCTGCCGGTATCTGTGAACTGCTCCAGCTGCATTAACCTTCATAGACATGTTATAGGCATTTGTGAGCAATTTATAGAGATTTATTATATACTGTACAATTCCAGGAACCATTCTGCTGACTAAAATAATAAATACTGGTGGACCCCCTTGGAGTTGTTATTGTTACACTGTCAGAAAAAAGGTACAGTCCCTGCAGCAATAGGATGTCGCTCTGTGCATTTAATTTGGGAGAAAGTTGAGGTCTTAGTTTCAGTTAAGGTGTACAACTCAGTCTATGAGTGTTATCTTGATAACAAATGCAGCAGACTGTGAATGAATCAAATTAGAATACTTTGCATTAAGCACCAGAGGTTCAGTGACCCCTATATGCAGTATTGGTAACTGCACAGGGCAGACAATACACTTGATTTTTATAGCAAAATACTACAACATGATCCTTCACATAATACAACAAATACATAAGAAACATGCACTGTTTTGGAATCTTACATTATGTTTTATGTAGTCTCGCCACCAGACAATCAGAGATCTCTGCCTTCTGATAGTCTGGGGACACTCCTTTCTAAAGTGTGTTTAACACACCGGAGAAAACGGCCGGCAACAAAACAACGCCTCTTGCATTTTTGAAAAGGACACACCCTCCTGGAAATGTGCGCTCCCTCTTTTCTCGTCCGCAAGGAAACAAACACACAGAGAGCTTGAAAATGGATGCCGAGAGATTTAACTCTGTTTTATCAAACATGTGCTCAGTCCACAAGATTGTGGAAATGAAGGACTTACAGCGACTTTGTTTAAAACTTCTAACGCAGTCAGACTATGTTTACGAGCACAAGAGTTCCGCGAGCCACCGAAGGACCGCCCTGCGGATTTACTATTGGTTCTGCAATGTAGGGAGTTTTTTTAAACTCTGAAATTGTATCCGCCCATCTAAACACAAAATCAGGGAGAAAGTCATCAGTCTTTAGTTAAGCAAAGCGTCTAAAGACTGACTTGGGAGTCTATGTTTTATGCAACACATTCTCACTCTGACCTCGTCACATATCGACATTTGGTCATGGACTTTGTTTGTTGACGTTCCTCAAGTTCTGCCTGTTACATGCATTGTCTTCTTTCAAAACATACTTCCATTTTCACAGGAAATTTAATGTTCACAGCCTCTTTCAAAATCAACGCACTATGTCGGTATGACACCACGAATTGACTTTCTTTTCCTTCAACAACAAACACACATGGTTAGGTTCAGGCAACAAAAGTGTGGTTACACCGCAGGGCGACGTTGAACTCTAACGGCAACTGGCCGCGTATGATGCCAGCATTAAAGGATGCCTTTTTCGTTGGTTTCTGATGCCGCGGGTCACTGCCCAAGCGTCGGATTTTGACGACTTTGGAGTGAGACTGCTTTTATGCTCTTCACACTCATTCATACTGATGGCTTCATCATCTTCTGCCAGCGAGAATGACTCTTGCAGGTTTCTGTCTCAGAACTGGATAAATCCAGTGGCACCCCCGATGGTGGGCCAGGGTGGGCCCCTGATACAATTGCTGTAATTTCAATCACCGGTAATAACAAGCAATGTAAAATTCCAGCCTATTCTCATTCTGAAGTCATCAAATACTGCCGCTTTGTCAGTGATGTCGGGGTGATATGATACACTGCTGGATGGCGTCAGATTAAAATGCTGCCAATAATGATGTAATATAAGGTGCTGGAAAGTCCCCATAGGGTTGGTGGGAGGTGTGGTGGATGGGTCTAATAAACCCTGCACTTTCACCCAGGACTCCGGTGTTAGT
The DNA here is from genome assembly GCF_011397635.1 of Epinephelus fuscoguttatus. NCBI lineage: Eukaryota > Metazoa > Chordata > Actinopteri > Perciformes > Serranidae > Epinephelus > Epinephelus fuscoguttatus. Next base: position 42,767,589 of record NC_064761.1, read on the forward strand.
TTACCTCATGAATGTAGAACCAAACCGAGATGTTTTCTTCAAAACCTAACCATGTTTTTGTTGATGGTGATGCCTCGGAACGTCATCAGCAGACACAGGAGGATACCTAGCACATAATATGAAGACTTTATAGTCCACTGACAAAGTGGCAGAATGTGAAACATGGGATGAGAACATGTTGGAAATTCTTGGTGGTATTGTGACATTGAATTTTTTTATATATATTTATATTATTTTATATATATTTACTAACATGTACCGGTTTCCAATGAACCTGCAGACCAGAGCTTACCAACACAAACAAACAAACACTGTGGAATGTTTGAGTCATATTGAGTTCACTTTTTGTTTATCATTTTCTCAGACATTGAATCGCCCAACCTAACAAAGCCTTTAGCCATTATATTGTGTTCGTTTTCATGTGTTGGGGCATCGCAACGATCTCACTGTCTCATCTTATTGTAAGGATCCCTCTCTGTGATAAAACCATTAGGGCATGGCTCACTGAGTTTTCAGTTTCTGAGGAATAGGTGTTTACCCTTTCTTAAAGCTTCAATTATTCTGGAGAAAAATAGTTGGTTGCGTAATCTCATTCCAAGGATATCAAGTAACAACAACCTTGAACTGAACCAACAACCCAGTGTTGATGTTGGGTTTGACTGTGTAGTTCAGTTCAATTCAGACGACCTTATTTATCCCAAAAGGACAATCAACCCAGATCCATAAGTACAAAACCCAAAACCAGTGAAGTTGGCACGTTATGTAAATCGTAGATAAAAACAGAATACAATGATCTGCAAATCCTTTTCAACTTATATTCAATTGAATACACTGCAAAGACAAGATGTTTAATGTTCAAACTGAGAAACTTTTTTTTTTTTTGCAAATAATCATTAACTTAGAATTTAAAGGCAGCAACACATTGCAAAAAAGTTGGCACAGGGGCCTTTTTACCACTGTGTTACATCGCCTTTCCTTTTAACAACACTCAGTAAACGTTTGGGAACTGAGGAGACCAATTTTTGAAGCTTTTCAGGTGGAACTCTTTCCCATTCTTGCTTGATGTACAACTTAAGTTGTTCAACAGTCCGGGGTCTCCGTTGTCGTATTTTACGCTTCATAATGCGCCACACATTTTCAATGGGAGACAGGTCTGGACTACAGGCAGGCCAGTCTAGTACCCGCACTCTTTTACTATGGAGCCATGCTGTTGTAACACGTGCAGAATGTGGCTTGGCATTGTCTTGCTGAAATAAGCAGGGCGTCCATGAAAAAGACGTTGCTTGGATGGCAACATATGTTGCTCCAAAACCTGTATGTACCTTTCAGCATTAATGGTGCCTTCACATATGTGTAAGTTGCCCATGCCTTGGGCACTAATACACCCCCATACCATCACAGATGCTGGCTTTTGAACTTTGCGCCTATAACAGTCCGGATGGTTCTTTTCCTCTTTGGTCCGGAGGACACGACGTCCACAGTTTCCAAAAACAATTTGAAATGTGGACTCGTCAGACCACAGAACACTTTTCCACTTTGCATCAGTCCATCTTAGATGAGCTCGGGCCCAGCGAAGCCGGCGGCGTTTCTGGGTGCTGTTGATAAATGGCTTTTGCTTTGCATTGTAGAGTTTTAACTTGCACTTGCAGATGTAGCGACGAACTGTAGTGTTCCTGAGCCCATGTGGTGATGTCCTTTACACACTGATGTCGGTTTTTGATGCAGTACCGCCTGAGGGATCGAAGGTCACGGGCATTCAATGTTGGTTTTCGGCCTTGTCGCTTACGTGCAGTGATTTCTCCAGATTCTCTGAACCTTTTGACGATATTACGGACCGTAGATGATGAAATCCTAAATTTCTTGCAATAGCTCGTTGAGGAATGTTGTTCTTAAACTGTTCGACAATCAGCTCACGCATTTGTTCACTAAGTGGTGACCCTCGCCCCATCCTTGTTTGTGAATGACTGAGCATTTCAGGGAAGCTGCTTTTATACCCAATCATGGCACCCACCTGTTCCCAATTAGCCCGTTCACCTGTGGGATGTTCCAAATAAGTGTTTGATGAGCATTCCTCAACTTTCTCAGTCTTTTTTGTCACTTGTGCCAGCTTTTTTGAAACATGTTGCAGGCATCAAATTCCAAATGAGCTAATATTTGCAAAAAATTACAAAGTTTACCTGTTCGAACATTAAGTAACTTGTCTTTGCAGTGTATTCAATTGAATATAGGTTGAAAAGGATTTGCAAATCATTGTATTCTGTTTTTATTTACGGTTTACACAACGTGCCAACTTCACTGGTTTTGGGTTTTGTACTTAATGTGACGTAAATATGTCACGTGAGTGAAGAATGTGACCTAAGTAATGTACCATTACATTAAAACAGCATCGATTTACATAGCATTGCATTCAACCAGCATTGACCTTTGGTTTCACACGGGACATGGATAGTGGTCTCCTGGGAGAAACCTACGAGGCCTTTGTCACTCTTTATACTGTATCAACTGCTCTCAGCATCATATAACGGCATATATTCTAATCTTCACTCACTGAGCGTCGTTCCTGTGGGTTACAGCAACACTAAACCCCTGAGCTTGCCTGAGAAGGACTAAATGCACAATGCTGCTATTTTTAAATATCCCATGGAGAGAGACTCTCACTGCAGCCTGTTCTATTTTGTTCTGAAAATGTTAAAGGGATAGGCCACCCAAAAATGTAAATTCAGCCATTATCTACTCACCCATATGCCGACGGAGGCTCAGGTGAAGTTTTAGAGTCCTCACAACACTTGCAGAGATCCAAGGGGAGAGGAGGTAGCAACACAACTCCACCTCATGGAGGCTGACGGTGCCCCAGATTCAAACGTCCAAAAAACACATAATTGAAACCACAAAATATCTCCATACTGCTCGTCCGTAGTGATCCAAGTGTCCTGAAGCCCCGACATAAAAAGTTGTTTGGAAAAACGTTGTGTGGACTCTAAAACTTCACCTGAGCCTCCCTCGGCATATGGGTGAGTAGATAATGGCTGAATTTTCATTTTTGGGTGCATTATCCCTTTAATGTTCAGGGTACTGTTTGTGGTGGAAACGCTAAGGAGACCTAGGGTCTAGGTACCATGTCTGAAGGGTTATGGCTGGTTCCAAAGGTACTGAGAGTGTGTCATTAAAATAGTCTTAAATTTGGGATCTGGACCTGCACCTGTATTCTAATTCATTTGATCAAAATGTTTTTACACATTCACAACTTTAAATGTATTCACATAAAATGTTGAACACATTCAGATATGGTGATACACAGCTAGAATACTTTTGACCATATTTAGTTTCCATAATTCACTGGCTTGGTTAATTCATGCCAATATGAAACTATTCCACAGTGTTAGCATGTTGTGTTCTTTCTTGATTTTAGTGGTATACGTCTCCTTTTTGAGTGACCTGCTGCTTGAAATAACTGTCAGAAGTCACTTTTTGAGCTCACCTAGTCTTTCATCTTCAGTTACATGACATGGTGAGACAGATCAACACTGCTGGGTAACTTTCTATGACTGTTTGTGAAACTGAGAGTAGTGCTGCTTATTTTGTTACCCACCAAGGTCATAGCCTGTCCACACACCAATACCTCCAAATCTGTGTAAACCTTAATGTGTGCTCATTCACAGCTGCTGTTTATTGTCGTCTGCTGTCTGATCTATGCCCATTATCTGTGTCTGCTTTCTCTGTTTAATCTCACTCCGTCATAACTGACATTTCATTGCAGGTAATTCTCTACCAGTCTACTTGTGGCTGTTGGGTTTCCTGCCCTGACTTCATTGTCTACCCTGCTTCCTATTAGTCATTAACCTTACTAGCCTCAGCAGGACTGTTGACACCCTCTTCAGTCAATGTACAAACGTAAAGACTGAAAGCATTTATAATGAGAGTATCTTTAAGTTACAGAAATTAATATGTGATACATGAGACAAGAACTGTTATTTTTATAGAAAGACAATGTGAATTTCTGATGCTTAGAAAGTATAAAGGAAACAATATTCCAAAGTAGCATTCAGATCCCGCCAGCTAACATTCCACTCATATCTCTGCAATGTGTTTTTTTTTCTCTCTCCTTGCATGTGCTCAAAGCCTGAACAGTTTCATCAATTGTTCAAGTATGTAAACAGCTGCAGTGTGTGGGTGGAAAAGGCAGGGCATTCACTACTTAACCGTTTACAGTAACGGCTGCATACTATTTATGTTCCATTCTGAGTTTGCATGGCTGGCATGGAAAACCTCTCAGCCACTTTTATTTGTTATAGTGTACCATATTCTGAATTTGTATCTGAATTCTCAGAGTTTTTATCCAGTTTAGTTCTTAAATCAGATAAAGTTATTATTGTAGGCGATTTTAACATTCATGTCGACGTTGATAATGACTCCCTGGCTACTGTGTTTATCTCATTATTAGACTCCATTGGCTTCAGTCAGGGTGTACATGAACCCACTCACTGTTTTAACCATACCCTCGATCTAGTTCTGATGTATGGAATTGAAATTGATAACCTAAAAGTCTTTCCACAGAATCCCTCGCTATCGGATCATTATTTGATTACTTTTGATTTCTTTTTACTCGATTACACGCCACTCAGCAACAGTTACTATACTAGATGTTTATCAGATAGTGCTGTCGCAAAATTTAAGGAAAAGATTACTCCGTCGTTAAATTCAATACCAAGTCCTTCAGTAACAGAGGTTTCCCGTGCCGACTTTAACCTCTCCCGAATTGATCATTTTGTCGATAGCGCCGTAGGCTGCGAACAACACTTGACTCTGTAGCTCCTCTTAAAAAGAAGTTAACAAAGCAAAGAAAGTTCGCTCCTTGGTATAACTCTCAAACCCGTAAGTTAAAACAAATATCGCGAAAATTTGAAAGGAATTGGCGATTAACCAAACTGGAAGAATTTCGTTTAATCTGGACAGACAGTCTCAAAACTTATAAGAGGGGCCTCCGCAATGCCAGAGCAAACTAATACTCAGCATTAATAGAAGAAAACAAGAATAACCCCAGGTTTCTTTTCAGCACTGTAGCCAGGCTGACTGAGAGTCAGAGCTCTATTGAGCCTTGTATTCCTTTAGCCCTTAGCAGTAATGATTTTATGAGCTTTTTTAATGACAAAATTCTGACTATTAGAGGCAAAATTCATGACCTCCTGTCCTCAGATAGTACCTATCTAACCTCAAACACAGCTGTAAAACCTAATATACAGTACAGGCCAAAAGTTTGGACACACCTTCTCATTCAATGCGTTTTCTTTATTTTCATGACTATTTACATTGTAGATTCTCACTGAAGGCATCAAAACTATGAATGAACACATGTGGAGTTATGTACTTAACAAAAAAAGGTGAAATAACTGAAAACATGTTTTATATTCTAGTTTCTTCAAAATAGCCACCCTTTGCTCTGATTACTGCTTTGCACACTCTTGGCATTCTCTCCATGAGCTTCAAGAGGTAGTCACCTGAAATGGTTTCCACTTCACAGGTGTGCCTTATCAGGGTTAATTAGTGGAATTTCTTGCTTTATCAATGGGGTTGGGACCATCAGTTGTGTTGTGCAGAAGTCAGGTTAATACACAGCCGACAGCCCTATTGGACAACTGTTAAAATTCATATTATGGCAAGAACCAATCAGCTAACTAAAGAAAAACCAGTGGCCATCATTACTTTAAGAAATGAAGGTCAGTCAGTCCGGAAAATTGCAAAAACTTTAAATGTGTCCCCAAGTGGAGTCGCAAAAACCATCAAGCGCTACTACAACGAAACTGGCACACATGAGGACCGACCAGGAAAGGAAGACCAAGAGTCACCTCTGCTTCTGAGGATAAGTTCATCCGAGTCACCAGCCTCAGAAATCGCAAGTTAACAGCAGCTCAGATCAGAGACCAGATGAATGCCACACAGAGTTCTAGCAGCAGACCCATCTCTAGAACAACTGTTAAGAGGAGACTGCGCGAATCAGGCCTTCATGGTCAAATAGCTGCTAGGAAACCACTGCTAAGGAGAGGCAACAAGCAGAAGAGATTTGTTTGGGCCAAGAAACACAAGGAATGGACATTAGACCAGTGGAAATCTGTGCTTTGGTCTGATGAGTCCAAATTTGAGATCTTTGGTTCCAACTGCCGTGTCTTTGTGAGGCGCAGAAAAGGTGAGCGGATGGATTCCACATGCCTGGTTCCCACTGTGAAGCATGGAGGAGGAGGTGTGATGGTGTGGGGTGTTTGCTGGTGACACTGTTGGGGATTTATTCAAAATTGAAGGCACACTGAACCAGCATGGCTACCACAGCATCCTGCAGCGACATGCCATCCCATCCGGTTTGCGTTTAGTTGGACGATCATTTATTTTTCAACAGGACAATGACCCCAAACACACCTCCAGGCTGTGTAAGGGCTATTTGACCAAGAAGGAGAGTGATGGAGTGCTGCGGCAGATGACCTGGCCTCCACAGTCACCGGACCTGAACCCAATCGAGATGGTTTGGGGTGAGCTGGACCGCAGAGTGAAGGCAAAGGGGCCAACAAGTGCTAAACACCTCTGGGAACTCCTTCAAGACTGTTGGAAAACCATTTCAGGTGACTACCTCTTGAAGCTCATGGAGAGAATGCCAAGAGTGTGCAAAGCAGTAATCAGAGCAAAGGGTGGCTATTTTGAAGAAACTAGAATATAAAACATGTTTTCAGTTATTTCACCTTTTTTTAAGTACATAACTCCACATGTGTTCATTCATAGTTTTGATGCCTTCAGTGAGAATCTACAATGTAAATAGTCATGAAAATAAAGAAAACGCATTGAATGAGAAGGTGTGTCCAAACTTTTGGCCTGTACTGTATATTTAGATTGCTTCTCCCCGATTTCTCTTCAAGAATTGACCGAAGTGATTTCTTCATCTAAATCATCAACGTGTCTCTTAGACCCCATCCCAACTAGGCTACTTAAGAAGGTCTTACCTTTAGTTAACACTCATATATTAGATATGATCAATATATCCTTATTAACAGGCTATGTACCACAGTCTTTTAAGGTAGCTGTAATTAAACCTCTCCTAAAAAAGCCCACCCTGGATCCAGAGGTGTTAGCCAACTATAGACCAATATCTAATCTTCCCTTTATGTCAAAGATCCTTGAGAAAGTAGTCGCAGACCAGCTGTGTGATTTTCTCCAGGATAATAATTTATTTGAGGAATTTCAGTCAGGATTTAGAGTGCATCATAGCACTGAGACAGCTCTAGTTAAAATTACAAATGACCTTCTGATTGCTTCAGACAAAGGACTTGTCTCTGTACTTGTTTTATTAGATCTTAGTGTGGCGTTTGACACTATTGACCATCAAATTCTACTGCAGAGACTGGATCACTTAATTGGCCTAAAAGGTTCTGCACTAAGCTGGTTCAAATCTTATTTATCTGATCGTTTTCAGTTTGTTCACATTCATAATGAGTCATCCTTACGTACTAAAGTTTGTTTTGGAGTTCCACAAGGTTCTGTGCTCGGACCAATCCTATTTACTCTATATATGCTTCCTTTAGGTAACATCATTAGAAATCACTCTATAAATTTCCATTGTTATGCGGATGATACACAGTTGTATTATCGATGAAGCCAGAAGAAAGCAATCAATTAACTAAACTTCATAATTGCCTTAAAGACATAAAAACCTGGATGAGCACCAATTTCCTGATGTTAAATTCAGACAAAACTGAAGTTATTGTTCTTATTTAAACAACTCAGAGACTCTTTATCTGATGACATAGTTTCTCTAGATGGCATTGCTCTGGCCTCTAGCACTACCGTAGGAAACCTCGGAGTAACATTTGATCAAAATTTGTCTTTTAATTCTCATTTAAAACAAACCTCACGGACTGCATTTTTTCATCTGCGTAATATTGCGAAAATTAGGCCTATCCTGACCTGAAAAGATGCAGAAAAATTGGTCCACACTTTTGTTACCTCTAGGCTGGATTACTGTAACTCTCTATTATCAGGTAGCTCTAGTAAGTCCTTAAAAACTCTCCAGCTAATTCAGAATGCAGCAGTACGTGTACTAACAGGAACTAAGAAACGTGATCATATTTCTCCTGTTTTAGCTTCTCTGCACTGGCTCCCTGTAAAATCCAGAATTGAATTTAAAATCCTACTGTTAACTTATAAAGCTCTAAATGGTCAAGCTCCGTCATATCTTAGAGAGCTCATAGTGCCATATTATCCCACCAGAACACTGCGCTCTGAGAACGCAGGGTTACTCATGGTCCCTAAAGTCTCCAAAAGTAGATCAGAAGCCAGAGCCTTCAGCTATCAGGCTCCTCTCCTGTGGAATCATCTTCCTGTTACGGTCCGGGAGGCAGACACCGTCTCCACATTTAAGACTAGACTTAAGACTTTCCTCTTTGATAAAGCTTATAGTTAGGGCTGGCTCAGGCTTGCCCTGTACCAGCCCCTAGTTAGTCTGACTTAGGCCTAGTCTGCCGGAGGACCCCCCTATAATACACCGGGCACCTTCTCTCCTTCTCTCTCTCTCTCTCGCTCTCTCTCTCTCTCTCTCTCTCTCTCTCTCTCGTATCCTATTACTGCATCTTGCTAACTCTGCCATTCTGGATGTCACTAAGCACCTTTGTGCTCCACTGTCTCTCAGGTTAACTCATATCGCAGCGGTGCCTGGATGGTGTGACGTGTGTGGTTGTGCTGCTGCCGTGGTCCTGCCAGATGCCTCCTGCTGCTGCTGTTATCATTAGTCATACTTCTACTGTTATTATACACATATGATTATTGTCACATATGTATACTATTAAATATTAATATATTATTATTAATTATAATATTATTACTTTCATTAATGTTGTTGTAAGCTACTGTCATTACCGTCTGTCCTGCATCTGTCTCTGTCTCTCTCTCTGTCTCATTGTGTCATGCGGATTACTGGTAATTTATTATGCTGATCTGTTCTGTACGACATCTATTGCTCGTCTGTCCGTCCTGGAAGAGGGATCCCTCCTCAGTTACTCTTCCTGAGGTTTCTACTGTTTTTTTTTCCCCCGTTAAAGGGTTTTTTGGGGAGTTTTTCCTTATCCGTTGTGAGGGTCCAAAGGACAGAGGGATACCAGTAAACTGTAAAACCCTGTGAGGCAAATTGTGATTTGTGATATTGGGCTTCATAAATAAAATTGATTGATTGATTGATTGATTGATTGATTGATTGATTGATTGATTGATTTTGTTATACCTGCATGGATTTTGGGTATTGTGTGCTTGTTTGTTTCAAGCTGCACTTGCAGTCGAGTTTATCAAAGAATAAAAAGTAGATGATCATCCAGCATACATTTAATATGGGCAGTGAAAACTTGAGTGAAACTAGCTAGGTGTTTATTAACTGTACAGCTCTATTTTCATGATCAGACTTATCAATCAACTGAGCAACTGAGGAGGGATCCCTCTTCCAGGACGGACAGACGTGCAATAGATGTCGTACAGAACAGATCAGCATAATAAATTAACAGTAATCTGTATGACACAATGAGACAGAAAGAGAGACAGACAGAGAGAGAGAGAGAGAGAGAGAGAGAGAGAGAGAGAGAGAGAGAGAGAGATGCAGGACAGATGGTAATGACAGTAGCTTACAACAACATTAATGAAAGTAATAATATTATAGTTATAGTTCTGGCTACTGTGATACAATATGTTGAAAGTATATATTAATATCTGACAGTATACATGTGTGACAATAGTCATATGTGTATAATAACAGTAGAGGTATGACTAATGATTAATGATGGCAGCAGCAGCAGGAGGCATCTGGCAGGACCACGGCAGCAACACAACCACACACGTCACGTATCCAGGCACCGCTGCGATATGAGTTAACCTGAGAGACAGTGGAGCACAAAGGTGCTTAGTGACATCCAGAATGGCAGAGTTAGCAAGATGCAGTAATAGGATATGAGAGAGAGAGAGAGAGAGAGAGAGAGAGAGAGAGAGAGAGAGAGAGAGAAGGTGCCTGGTGTATTATAGGGGGGTCCTCTGGCAGACTAGGCCTAAGTCAGCCTAACTAGGGGCTGGTACAGGGCAAGCCTGAGCCAGCCCTAACTATAAGCTTTATCAGAGAGGAAAGTCTTAAGTCTAGTCTTAGAGTCCTCACATCCCTTGTGGAGATCGGTGGGGGGAGCGGCTAGCACATCTAATGGGGGCTGACGGCGCCCCAGACTAACATCCAAGAACACAAAACTGAAACCACAAAATATCTCCAACATGCCCATCTGTAGTGATCCAAGTGTGCTGCAGCCCCAACATAAAAAGTTGTTTAGAAAAACGTCATGCGAACTCTGTTTTTAGCCTCACTGTAGCCTGTAGCTCTGACTGCTTCTCTGTGCTACGCGCTCACGTGTGTACACTCAGGGTGATTGGTGATCTCTGAAGAGCAGCAGTCTCGTCAGTACTGATGTCCAGATTGTCAAGTGCAGGCACAGCCAATTCCCAGCCTGAGTAGCAAAGACTTTCCTCATCCGTTGGCACTGCTTTGCATTTGAAACAACTACACCACCAGGTTTCCAATGCTTGATTCTGGTATTCTGTGGCTGGCTGAGGGTTAGGCTCATGAGCTGTGGCGGCTGCTTCGTCCAGTAGCCTGAGTTCCACATAAGTATACTCGGGCTCAAACAAATACGGCTCAACAAAGAAATGCTGTTCCTCCTCAATTTCAAAGTCTTCAGACATTTTGGGCTGTCCTTTGCTAAAAGACCGTAGTGCAAATTATCTTTTAGCTACTGTGGTTACTGTTGTCTCCCCCTGCAGTGCACATGTCACATGATGTAAACACGGGTGAGCAAAGCTCATGCTTTCGCTGGTCTCGCGTAAGTGCGCACACATGAGCGCGGAGCCTCCATCAGCATATGGGTGAGTAGATAATGGCTGAATTTTCATTTTTGGGTGCACTATCCCTTTAAAACAGTTGATCCAGCTGGCAGCATCACAGCTGTGACCATAGACTGAGTGAAGCTGGACAGGAGGGTTAAACAGAGATTATACAAGTTCTTACTTGAATCCAGGTCAGAATAGTCACACTGCAGATACTTACCCGTTTACATCCATCTCTGCACCATGTTATTGTTATAGATCCCACTGCTTGCTGTGATTGGCCAGTAGGTTGATGTCAGGAGCAGTTAGGATTAGGGCAAAGAGGTCAGAGTGCTTGTACTAGCCAAACTGTGGTATTCTCTGAGATTAAAGTGGTAATCTATGAGAAAAAAATTACAAAGTCAGAAGGTCAGGTGACATAGTATAACTTGCACCAGTCCACAGAGGGAGTAAGCTGTAGTGCGTGTATGGGTTAAGCACAGGACTGTCGCTCAGGAGATTGGGGTTTGAGTCTTATTTGTGAGTCAGTGTTGTCCTGTTATTTTTAAACTCAAATGTGTGGCTTTGCCCCCCATGCCTCCAGTCTGCATCCGCCCCCGGACACAGACTGGCCAATCATAATGTAGCATTGGGCCGGCTCAGACCAGGGTCCGACAACAACACAGTTGTGCTCCATTGAGTCTAATGCAGTCGTTTCAGATTTCCTTCATTTCCAGGCTGGTTTTGTGGATTTGGAGCTAAATGTTGTGCCTGGGGCACGTCGTGTATTAATGATACTCGTTACCTGGACAGGTTGGAAAAAGATATACGTTTCTTCCCTGTTCCAAAACCAAAATCAAACCCTGAGAAGTGTAGGGTTAGCTAGCTAGCTACTGAAGATATACCCTACTGAATGTATACACATGCTGCTTTTGCTTTTAAATGATTATAACAGTGAAACAAAGACCGACCCTGCTGTACAGGAACCAGTGAAGGGAAGCAGGGAAACTTTGCTGATATTCAACCAGCTGTGTGTCATTGTGTTGTGTGTTGTTTGACTTCCCCTGGAGATCACTGCCCGTCCAGCGATGGAGGTCCTGGTGCTGGCAGCGGTACCTGGGCAAAGCCAAACACCGTTCATCTGCACACACTGCGATGCCACACAGCTGGTTCAATATCCGCAAAGTTTCCCGTTATATTCATTGTCTTGTGTGGCGATCAGCAGTGATGTGGTGGTTCACTTTTACACTCTGATCTGTAGCCTATAGTTTGGCTTTAGCTTCTAACTATCTTTGTCACACTTAATATTACAAATGTACATTTGACTTTGTTACACATAGTACTTCAGTATAATTGACTTGATAACTTTGGTCTTACTATCATGTCGGGATAATCATAGGTAACAACAAAGGATTATAATTTTCAAACCACAAACTACAAAATCAAAATGTATGATGTAGTAAATGTACCAGCCCAGGGACTGGTGCAACTGGTGCAGCAAGTCACTGTTAAGTATGAAGTTACTTTGTCAGCCTGCATAATACAGGTGGATATTGGTCCTGCGGGTTATGCAGATACTGACTGAGTGAATGTGGTTTGTATAGTTGAAACTGACTGTTGAACAGAGGCTGAAAGAGCAGCTTATGAAATAGTGGGAAAGTTAGTTGAAAATGAGTATCTGTTGTATGAAAACCACAAGTACTGGCAGGCTGTTCGTAATTCACAGGAAGATGTAAAGGCCAACAGAAACCAGAGGACTGGAAACCTTAATGAAAAAGGATGCTGATCGAATCTCAAATCAATAGCAACTTCAGACAGAGCAACTGAGGAGGGATCCCTCTTCTAGGACGGTCAGACGTGCAATAGATGTCGTACAGAACAGATCAGCATAATAAATTCACAGTGATCCATACGACAAAATGATTCATAAAGAGAGACAGAGAGAGAGTAAAGTAGCATATATATGTTATAAGAAAATATTGATATATGACAGTATATGTATGTGACAATAATAATCATATGTGTGTAATCATAGTAGAAGCATGACTAATAATTACAGCAGTAGTAGGAGGCATCAGGCAGGACCACGACAGCACTGTAACCACAATCAAGGCGTAGTCGTCATTGGAGGAAACCTGCGAGACAGTAGAGCACAAAGGCTCTGGAGAAGAAGCCGAGTTAGTGACATGCAGTAAGAGAACATGAATGTTTTCAGAATCTGAGAAATGAGATAAGGAGAGAAGGGGCTCAGTGTATTATAGGAGGTCCCCCGGCAGACTAGGCCTAAGTCAGCCTAACTAGGGGCTGGTACAAGGCAAGCCTGAGCCAGCCCTAACTATAAGCTTTATCAAAGAGGAAAGTCTTAAAGGAGCAATAAGCGGAAATTCATCATTTCTTGATTGAAGGAATTAAAAACTCGCTATGTGAAGAACTAGAGGTGTAATTTCATCTGGAGTATAGCATGACCTCACACACCCTCTCTCTGTGTTGTTGTTGTGTCCAGCCCATTGTTTACAAGCCGGTCCGGCTGCGCGTTCATGTACGTTCATGTGAATCGTCACCTCCTCCCTCCTCTCAGAGCCCTCCCTCCCTATAAAAGGCTACAGCCAATGAGCAATGGCAGCGCGTATTTTTGAAGCGAAATGGCAGAGAGCGGAACGAAATGTTCACCTGAAGACGACCAGGATCCGACATTACCTCTAAAGAAACACTCGAGCACTGCGAGAGCTAAAGGGGCTACAATCTGACTCGGAGCTAGCTCTTCTTCTTCTGGACAGGTAACATGTAAGTAACAACATAAAGTCAAATGTCTGTTTAAGTTAGTGTTACAGTAACGTTAGGCACATGTCGCTATGTTGATTCAATTAAATTTAATGTTACAATCGTAGCATGGGTTAATGTCCGGAGCTTGAGTTATTAGCGGCTCGGTCCCAGCAATGGGTCAGGCGTTACGGTTGTCTTAGGTGAGTAGCTCAGCAGCCCAGCTAACATTTGTAATTAGCATTGTAAAATGTAGCCAGGCTAAAACATTGCTCTCACTCACAGAGAAGAGTAGGAATGTTAGCATTAGCTCCTGGTGTTAGCACTAGCCGGGATCCGGCGATGGCTCTAGCCGAGTCAGCTGCCACCAGCTACTGGAGTAACTTACAGCTATGGAGCGCTTCTACCAGCTCTTCTAGTCTCTGAGCCTCGCCTCCATCTCAGCAAATATATTACATTTATTACAGGCACCATCATCATTGAAGTAGGCAGGGGGATAGCTAAACACAGCAGAGACCGAGAGTGAGTGAAAAACATTGCCAGCTGCTAAACTAAGTTTAGATGAGACAAGTTGGGCGGGGGGGTTGCAGAGGTAGAGGGAGGAGTGGCTCATGACAGACTTTGTTTTGGTCTACAGGCAGCGCACAACAGCGAACCTAGCGGTGAAACAATTTTGCTTTTTGCCCCTTTAAGTCTAGTCTTAAATGTGGAGACAGTGTCTGCCTCTTGGACCGAAACAGGAGGATGATTCCACAGAAGAGGCTCCTGTTCTACTTTTGGAGACTTTAGGGACCACGAGTTACCCTGCATTCTCAGAGCGCAGTGTTCTGGTGGGATAATAGGGCACCATGAGCTCTCTAAGATATGATGGAGCCTGACCATTCAGAGCTTTGTAACTAAGGAGTAGGATTTTAAATTCAGTTCTGGATTTTACAGTGAGCCAGTGCAGAGAGGCTAAAACAGGAGAAATATGATGATGACTAGATCATTTTACCTTTGAGCCGCATTTGTGAAATAATTTGTCACTGTAAATGTTTAAAAAGCATCTGTTTTATAAGGATGTTTTTATATTTCCTGGTTTGTATGTGCTTGTTTTATTTAATGTCTTCTCTCCAGTCTGACAAACCACCTCATAGCATGTATGTGAATTACTGGTTGATGCAGCCTTTCACGCTGTATCAGTAAATTCCCTGCCTCAAGGCCATTTTTCCCTTCCCAGTCTGACCTTGGTAAAAGCACTGTACCACTATCAAGCTGATTAAAAGTCCCTTCAGAGTAATATAAACATTGTGATGTGTGTGTTTGGTTTTGGTTAGATGAAGCAATGCTACTCATATGTGAATGGGTGGATGCCTGGGGCAGTCGAACTGTAGGTGTTCCTGCAAATATTGCATCACAATGACTTTCACTTCCTCTTTGAACAAAAGTGATTTACAGCTCACAAGAGCAGTCTGTTGACCAAATATGTGGGGGTGTAACATTGAAGTGTCATGCCGAAACAGGTAACTGTTTTATATCTGAGAGCAGGTTAGCTTTTACACTGAATTGTTATTGCAATTTTTACACATTATCAGGTTTGTTAAATGGCTGTCTGTCCTCCTTTATGGGCATTATAACATCATAATATATCAGTTTGAATGCCATAACAGACAGTTAAAAGGAAATGAAAAACACAATCACAGCACATTATTTATATGACTATACTGAGTCATTTTAAAGTGGCTATAAAAGTATTACTTTTCCATTGTATTACAACTATCAGTTTCTAATCTCCTCCTCCACCCAGACACTTGGCGGGCTGCATGGTGGTACCAACCGAATAAATAGAACAGATGCATGTCAGTACTTAAACTCAGTGATAAGAAATCAGTCAATCAATCTATGAAAATGAAATCAGTATAATTGCAAACAGCAACAAAACGGTCTGAAAGGGGTTAAGGGGTTCCCCAGTTCCTCAGTTCCTGTTTTTATCTTGCTGAGTTTTTTTATCATGTCATTTATTCCTTATTCTCTCTCTCTCTCTCTCTCTCTCTCTCTGTGTTTGTGTATGTACGTGGGAGGTCATTGTTTTACTGTTTTATTTTGTGAAACACTTTGTGTTACTGCTTCTTTGTATGAAAGGTGCCATATAAATAAAGTCTGATTGACTGATTAAGCTTTTTTTTCTATGCATACAAAATGCTCATTTCTTTCACATTTTGCGCACACATTTTAAAAGTCCATGTTCCTTTACCAAAATAATCCATAAACCTGACAGGTGTGGCATATCAAGATACTGATTAACAGTATGGTTACTGCGCAGCTGTGCCTTGGGTTGTTCACAATAAAACTCTAAAATGTGCAGTTTTATTACACAACACAATGTCACAGACGTCTCAAGTTTTGAGGGAGCGTGCCATTTGCATGGTGACTGCAGGAATGTCCACCAGAGCTGTCGCCTGTGAACTGATTCTTCTTTTCACTACCATAAGTCATCTTCAGTGCTGTTTCCATGAATATGGCAGCACATCTAACTGGCCTCACGTCCGCAGACTAGAGAGGTGTGCCGTGGGCTGGTCACAATAAAAGGCAACTCGAAAATGTGTAGTTTAAACCTCAGAATAGACATTTATTAGGCACTCTGAGCTACAGATTTCACATCGAGCTACAGATACACATTTTTTGGTCACATGAGATTCTTTCATGAAGAAAACACTTCTCAAAGTGCCAGAAGTCATTAAAGGTGAACATGTGCCAACTCAGTTACAGTACTGAGCTGTAGTCAGCTGACAACTCTGGTGAAGTGCATGTACATGAGCTTCCCTGAGACCATCTGTGCAGAAATTCGTTGGTTGTGTACCTGTGTAGTCATGCTGCTCATCTTGATACGCTACACTCGTAGCGGTGGATGGATGGATTACCTTGGAAAAGGAGCAGTGCTTACTAACATGGATGACAAATTTGTGACCAACATTTGAGAGAAATAAGTCTTTTGTGAGAGAAACATCTCTCTGTATGACACAATACAATTCAACTGCACAATAGACTCCAGTGTGGCCACACAGTTGAATCAACTCCTCAATAAAAGAGGAAGAGGGATTTTTGCACAAAGGACTCTAAAAGATACCCACATGATTTGTGAAACTGTGCTGGAGCCTTAAATTAGCTTCAGCTAAACTTTATAGTGCATTTTTGTGGGGACATTTTGCAGCCAATGTATCCACAATTATAGCGACTCCTTCAATGTACACATGGGGTTGTGGGTTATATAATACAATTTACTCCGTTAAGCTACCAATAAAACAATATAACATTTAGAGAAAACAGAGAACTTTATTACAAAGTCACAATAATTACAAACTTTATTTACAGTGCGAAAAATAATAATAATAAACATTATATCAGAGGGCATTCTGAAAACAGCGTGCTCAATCTGTTGATGATTTGGATTAAATACAATTCTGGGCTAATACCAATATGGCATCCCAGTGTTTGAGAGAGAATCACAGCCAGCAGTATGTGTCCATCCTCAACACAGCAAAATTAAATACAAAGCAAACTTTCATTTGCAGGCTTCAGGAGTTTTTCAGCGTTAAAGACTCCCGAGACCTCTGTCAATTTGACAACCTTCAATTTGACTTTAAGAGTGAGTTGAAAATGAAACTTGCATTTCCCACCTGGTTGGTCGTTCTCACAGGTAAAGTCGTCAATCAGAGAGATGAAAATGAGTAAGAAGAAACTTTTTCTTGTGAAAGTGCAATTAACACTCGAATGGGTGGGAGGAATGTAAAGTACAGTATGAGTTTTCATTACTGTTATGAGACATCTTTTGGCTTTGTAGCAATTTCTTGTCAATATGTATATTTCAAATTAAGTGAGCTGCTTCACCTGAGGAGACCCTGCTTGAATTTAGTGTAACAATCAGGAACATGGGCATTTCTACAGTTTCTCGGTCAGCGCTCTTCCACAATACGTTGAATAAACTTGTGCTAAAACACCTGTGAGTGCACTTTGTGCTCACCTCTGGAGGAAAATGACATCCCTCCTTGTGAGACACACCCACTCTCCACAGCAAACACAGCCGTCAACCACTTAGCTGTTCATGAAACTACTCCCTGATAAGTGCACACATGTGGATCCAGAGAAACTGCATAACATCTACGTACAGCAAAAGGTTTTGACAGCTTAATACAGCAGCATTCCACATATAAACAGACAGCAGTTTGTGTTGCTCACATGCAGGCTGCCTGGTTTCAGCCCAGTTAGAGTTCATAGACATGGAACAAGCTGTCTGTGTAGTGAGACTTGGAGTAAATGCTTAAACTGCTGCTATTTAACAGTATGACCTTCTGGCCTATAAAGCAGAACTCCTCCTCGATGGTTTTCTTTTCAATGGTCCTGTTGTTTCCCTTCAGCGTTTGCATGAGTGTCACCTCTTTGCTGGTGTCGTCTGAGAATCTCACCCATCCGAAGATTAAGTAAGTTGCAGTTTTATTGACAGTGAAGATGTCACCACTCACTGTGGAGGAAAAGGAAATATTTTCCATCAGCACACTGAGAAACAAGTATCAAAATAGGAAAGTCAAAAGCAACTGAAATTCAAGTGATGCTTACTTTTTAGTTTAAAGGTTGTGTTGATTTTTGCTGTATCATTCGATGGTGGGGCGTCCTGTAGAAAGACACTGATTTGAGATGCATGCATACATAGACATGATACATAAGTGATATATTCGGAGAGAACTTTCTATCAGTTCTATGAGATGTTACTCACCTGGTTGCATGATGGCATGAACATGAAAAAATGCAGGAAAAAGCCAGCCACTAGAGCCACAGTGACCAATCCCATCACTGCTGCCAGACCAACTGCACACTTGAAGCAGCCACAGCGGTCAGCAGGTGAACCTCTGGGTCCATGAAGGGCTTCCAAACTATCCATTTCCAACTTGACCTCCACCAGTGCCTCCTCCTGTCCTGCCTGATGTCTCTCCATGATGCAGACTGAGATACTTGTGGAGATTGACTCCTTGTCCCTTAATATAGCACATGTCTTCCCACACACTTAAAATGAAAGTGGGAATCCCAAGCTCAGTTTACTCCGCCCCCTGCACAATAAAAAGCAGACAGTGAGAGCTGAGGGAATCCCTCGACACCCACGCAACAAAACTGGTTTAATAATTACACTGTCCGCTGTCTGTAATCTCTGGTTCATAGTAGTCTCTAACAGAGCATATCAGGACCTTGAAAAACATTTGGTTTATATCTCCTGGAACTGGCATACAAGACGCAGTCATGCTTGTAGATGTGTCTTAAAGTTGATTTCATATTTGATGAGGAATTTGTTAAACTTGCACTAAACAGTCTGTCGCTGAGGCAGCGTCCTGGTGTTTAAAGGAATACATTCTCGCTCCTCACCACTCATACACACTCTACTACGTGAGCTGGACTGATCATTACTCAATCATTCACTATTACTCCACAAACTCTTACGTTCATGATGACCATTGAAAAGAAATGCTGTGTCTGCTGTACATGCACAGACAGGCAGAGCTATTTCTGCTTTTGGAAGAAGACCTCATTTTCCCTCCAAGAGCTATTTTTGTGTAGAACACTTATCAAGCGTGAATGAACACCTGAGCCTGCACTGTCATCTCTGGTGTGCCTTATGATTTGCAGCTTTTCCATTCTTCCTACACGAAGAGATTGTATGTAAACTGCATTACAAACAGCTGTGTTATCAACATGGAGACACAGGTGAGGCTGCACAATCTCTTTATGATAAGACTTGGCTAGCGCATGAGGCAAACAGTGTTTTCACCTGCCCACTCTATCTGTCCCTGCAACCTGTTTCGCTCAAATGCAGGGGTGGCAAAACAGTGACGGCTCAACTGAAACACGAATGTACAATGAAACATGAAAGCAACCTTTTAAACAACCCGTCTTTCCCTCCCAGTCTCTGTGTTTCAGTCTACCTGTTTACCTTGACCCATTTAGCAGGAAATTCCTCCACGAAGAGAAACTGCCTGCTGTTACATCATTGTTATTGTCCCTCCCACACTCACTGAGTGGAAGAACAGCCCTTGCATCATCATTGTTGTTCTATATCCATCTTGGCTTCAGTTCTATTACTCAGGTCTGATGACACATTTTAGACTTGAGTGGACACACAGCAGACGGAAACTGCTTATCTGTCTGTCTCTTTGCACAGTCCTGTCTTGTGCATTTCTTATCTCACTCGAGTTCAGTTTCATCATCTTCAGAGTGAGGACTTGGTCTGTCACTAGTTTCACAGTCCATATATTTCCATGGAGGTGGAGGAACGTCAACCTCAAGAGAAAACAGATTCCTTATTTGAAATCATGAAACTTAAAAGAAGTTTGACAACCACAGGTTTCAATAATAAAAACTAGATTTCTTCAGAAAATTCCCCCTCTATTAAAGTTTTATTGTTGAAGCTTGGCTGCGGAAATAATGCAGGGCTTGGCATGCGTGTGACTACAATTACAACAGTGTTTCTGGAAGCTCCAGCTGACAAACACAAACAGATACATACCGCCTCAGTATTATTCATGCCTACAGTCTAATAAATCACAGAGGTGTGGCACTATACAGAATGTTTTTCACCAAACTTGCTTTCGTAGCCAGAGGCACAGACAGTCCAAAAACCTAACTGTCTAACCACGTGCAAGCTGGATTTATGTCCATGTGTACCTGAATATGCAATCAAAACAACTTGCTACTGCAAACAGCATCATTGTAATTTTCTTTGGAGTAAAACTGCACAGTACATTTTCTGACAAAGAATTATGATCACCACAGTTGGTTCTGTCAGAAAAAAAAGACATCTGAAAAACCGAACAACACCAGATCTCTATTGTGAGTTGCAGTTTTTTCAAGAGAATACACCATAATAAGCTAGAACCTAATTTTTACTGTAAGCTGATCCACAACTACCCTGCAGGCCTTTTGTTTGTCTGTCTGTGCACAAGAAATTAAATTTAAACCATTGCTTATTCAGGGGAGATTGACTGAGCATTAAGCTCACATTCAGTGGGTTAGAAAGAATCATCATAAAGTGATGAAAAAAGTCCATAAAAACAAAGACGTAACAGCAAAGAATTATCAACAGCAATAAAAAAACAGTAGCCCCAGTCCTCAGGTGTCAGGTCCCCACTTCTCGGGCGCTCTAGCTGTGCACAGTCTTTACCGTCTGCGCCAAGTTCCAGGTGACAGTGATCCCACCAACAATGCCAAGTTTGTGGGGGCAAATTCTACCAGACAAAACACATGTACTGAGTCAAACACATGTACTCAGTCACGAGTGAGCTGAGTGTGAAGAGTGAGCCCTGATCACAGGAGATGTCAGATACTTATACTCACAGACAGATGCTGAAGTCAGGCATCTTTAATAGCATCCTCAGAGGGGTGACAAAGCAGTTTAGGCCATCACATCTAGTCATGCCCTTGGACATCAAGTAAAGCACACACAGCTTGTTATACACTGACAAAGAGTAAATGTCCTGTACTTCACAGTCTTTCTGCTTAGTGGCACATAGTACAGAGGCTTAAAGTTTCCATTGTATAAGTGTTAACTGTTGCATAGACTTTATATAATTACATCCTTTCTATCATATAGTTGATTACCATTTAGATAATATTAATAATTTCCATTACAACATATAAGTAAGTTTGCCAGTGCACATCACTAGCAGTGGAGCCAGTGACTCAAGCTTTATTTCTCTGTAAATAAGTTCACATGAATCACGATTAAACCAATCAAATAGCAGCTTCTCGGCCTGACTTTCTCTGGAAACAATTTCATTATTTCAACCATGAGGCGGACATGATTTTACATGCCACGCACAAGAATTATTGCATAACATTTTAATTCAACTGCTCAAGGTTTTCAACCAGGCAGTCGCTTTAATTATTCGTAGCCAATATATTGGGTAATTAAAGGGGAGAACCAAATTACAGCAGCACATCCACTCTGAAAACAATTTTCAGATTTCACAAAGAATATCATTGCAGCACTGAGTCATTCAGAGAGCATGCATATATAGATTATTATTCTTAAAAATTGAAATAAATCTGACAGTCAACAACAGTCGACAGCAAGCGTCCCCAAATGCAGATATCATAACGAGAGATGTGTGGTCCCACCGATGGTCACAGTGGGCTTTCAGGTTCTACATGCAACTACAGTATTCTTTCATTCTGCTACCTGTATGGAAACCTGTTATAGTCGAAACTGCTGTTAACCTGAAACCACAGTTATTACTCAAACCCACAGGGATTTACCCCAAACCCTCACTGAAGGTCCCTCCTATACCACACTAACAGCACCTTCATTGCTGTGTGGTTCTGCACTTCTACTGTACATGGTTCCACCTACAAGCCTTTAATGACATTTGAAAGACAGTTCAATAGATAATGAGTTATGCTGTGAATGTATTGGAAACTCTAGATAGTCCCTATCCTCAGAGTCTAAGCCTTAACAAGCTGTGCTCATGTAGCACCCTCAAGTGCTTCATCCTGCCTGTAATAGTTGGTGTCTGCAGACCAGTTTCTAACAAACAGTCTACAGAGTCTACTGTCATGCTAACAGCTCTGTGAGTCTGTACTCAGGCTCTGCTGTGCTTTGAGCTAAATGCTAATGTCAGAATTCACAGTTCTACTTTAGTGTGTTTGTATGTTAACATTTGTTTGCTGATGAGCACCAAATACAGGAGGACAGTTGAGGCTGAGGGCAATACCTTAGTTTTGCAAATATTTAGTCATAAACCAAAGTATCTGACAGTTGGCAATTGATTAAATGTTAATAGTGGGGGGCATAGCTATAAAATTGTTCATTTTTGTGATAAAAGCACCAAATTTGTGATAGCTAGGTAGATGACGCAAGAAGGAAGCTCTTTCCATGGAAAAACTCGGTACAGCAGTGTTGGTTCTGTCAAAGAGAAGTACAGTATGACTAATCTCTCAATAATGCTCATTGCATCATCTGGGATCTCCTTTATTCCACTTGCCAGCGTCAGTAGTGTATCTGTCAGTTTTGGCAGCAACTTCCATGTTGACCATGCTGCCTTTCCATTTGGTGCTTTTATCAAAACTGAACGATTCTAGAAAAATATTGTGCTATGCCGCCCCACTATAAGGGATCACTGTTAGAGTTCGCAATTAATACTGCAAGGAACAATTTTACAAATGTCACAAGATTTAGTCCAATAGATGTCAAGACACTTCACTTGGAACCAAAAATGTTAACCAAAGTTCACCAAAGTCATTATGATCAGGCTGTTCTAATGCACTGTTTGTGCATCTGCCTACAAAAAGTAATGCAGTACATTTTGTACACAACGCATGTAATCATGAGCTAGTAATTCATGTATAACAGTGAATAATAAGTAATCGGGAGGATTGTGATCACATGTAATGCACTGACAGGAGTAAAGAAGGAAGTAGTGAGA
Source organism: Epinephelus fuscoguttatus (assembly GCF_011397635.1). Classification (NCBI taxonomy): domain Eukaryota; kingdom Metazoa; phylum Chordata; class Actinopteri; order Perciformes; family Serranidae; genus Epinephelus; species Epinephelus fuscoguttatus. The sequence continues at coordinate 42,790,652 of NC_064761.1, forward strand.
GCAAAATTCTGAGTAAGTGCACCAGGCTTTGAGGCTAATTTCTGTAGTGGCCAAAGATTGGAGTTATAACTTTTGAGTCTGCCACGTGATGCCATGGGCCCAAAAAGACTTTTTCCCATAGACTTAAATTGTGAAAGAGACGTCTGTTAATCAGTGGATATATATTTTTGAGCATCACAATCCCTGCAAATTACTCGTTCCAGTATCCGGATTTGATGCGTTTGGTCAGATAACATTTAACAGTAGACAGTCTGCGCAATATAATCCCCTTTCAAGTTAGCGGAGCACTAAACTAGAAGTAGTTGGCTCAGCCGGCGGGAGTCTTTATTCTTTGTAGGAATGAATGAAGTCCCACCTCCAACGCAGTACCCAGTTCTCTTTATACATTCATGTCGTAAGTTGGCAGGACGGGGTGGCGAATGGGTCACAAAACACAGGACTTTCCACTAGGAGACCAGTGTGGGACCTTTTGAGTTATTTTAAGGTACATAGTCACCGTGATTCTTCCCCTAAACCTAACACATGTAGCTTTAGCACGTAACGTGACAACAGCATTTGTGGTGCGCTAATTTGTAAGATATGATACAAACTGTTGTATGAGGATATGTGGAATGAATGTCTGTTAAAACTGGCGCAAATAATCCAAGATTGGATTGTTGAAAAATTTCACCGGATAAGTGAAAACCTTGATGAGCTCATGGCCTTCAAGGAAATTCTGACAGAAGTCAGATGGATTCATACTCTTAGGACCATGAATGTCCACAAAAATTCATGTAAATCCATACTTTGTTGAGATATTTCAGTCTGGACCCTTCTGGTAGACTAAGGAAACAACCAACATTGCTATTCCTACAGTCCCTAAAAGCACCAGATATAGCACTGTAACCAGGCCGCCTCCTGTCTGCCTATATTGTTTGTATAAACTGATAAAAATTGGGTGTAGAATCAACTCAAAAATCCCATTCTCCAACATCTTCCAGTCACTGTATAAAAGCAGTATAAAAGATTCCATTCACTCTTTTGAAAAACTCAAGTTGTAGGAGTAAGACTAGGAGTAGTTCATTTCCATTATTTTCTCCAATGATCATATCACACCAAACTACCAAAGGCCTGCAGCATATATCTAATCAGTGAAGCTTTGTTTGCTTCCTTTTTTCTAAATGTCTCCATGACTGTGATTAGTACTTAAAAATGCAACACTTCTTGCAAAGATAAAACCACAACCAACCGTCAGTCATGAGCACCTTTTAGCTTTTATGTGCTGCCCTTTGCACTTCCTGAGCGAACTGTGTTTAAAACACTTTATTAGAATAGTAGGTGACAGGTTACAAGAGCAGTATCACCATAAAGGTACAGAGTTCAGCTCCTGCAGAGCCTATAAATTGAGTCTCATAAAAGTGGCTTCTGTTGCTAGAGGGTACAATAGAGCACATAATCTGTGAGAGTTCCCCAAATATAAACATCATATGATCAGATGATTATCATATGCTTTTTTATTCTTTATTTTTAATGCAGATTATTGTTGAACTGACAACTGTATATTTACCACATGGATATAAAGTAATATAACAGAAAGCATTGCTACACAGCAGCCTCCAAGTGCAGCTTCTTAAAGACAACTTCCTCTTTCTCTCTGAAGTTGTTCAAACCAGCCTAAGGAAACTTTGAAATTGTACTCTTCCAGGCTCGCCGCCAATTTTTCTGACATTTCCCTCACTGAGAGCCCACTCAAGGGGCAGTTATGTGACTGGGCATGACCAATCCACTTCACAAGGGTGGCTTCAATCACAGGTGCTTTCCCCATGCACATTCGTTTTCACTGGTTTCACAAGCAGCCATAAGCTCAGAAAAAAACCAAGGTTTTCATTGAATGAAACTGACTTTCTTTTTCCTGTCATGATATACTGTGCACACAGCACCAGCCTCAGGTCGTCAGCGAGGCAAAAGATCGTGAGCATAAAGTATGATGAGACTCAGACTTAACACTGTAAGAGGACGGCTTGATTATATGAGCAAACTATTTAAACAGCATTTACGTAAGAATGATTCTCTGTCCCAAGCTTTTTGATCCATACAAGTGGTTGATCATTAAAGAATGCATTCAGCCAAATGTCCCCATCAGAAGGACAGAAAAGTAACTAGAATAAATTTTGGACTGAATTATTTTTTTACTGTATGTGGTGGCCAAAAAATGCTAATCCTGATGCGTAATACAGCTTTCATTTTTTTAATATTCTCATTTCCAATCATTTATTGCTGTCTGGGGTCAATATCCAACCTCTCTAACGGGGTCGTCCTTTCTGTTGTTGCTGTAGCAGTTATCCTTTGAAGGGACAGTTCACAAAATCAAAAATACATACTTTTCCTCTTGTCTGTAGTGCCTACCCTGTCTCACTCGGTAGTCGTTGACAAGCAGTGCTTGGTCAGTGACTTCCAGCGTCAGACACTGTCAAAAAATGCAGTCCTTTCACATCTGCATGACACGTAGTTGCCATTATCGTAGACAGCGCCCAGTGGCATTGGGGGAATAATGCAGTGGAACAACAAAAAAAAACTCAAGGCAACGGATGACTGAGTGGGGCAGGTGGGAGGGTTGGTAAATGGGTCCAACAACCACCGACTTTCACCCGGGAGGCCGGTGTTCGCTTCCCGTATGACTGAGAAGCCAAACCCTGTTCTTTTTCCTGAACCCAACCAAATGCATTTGTTGCCTAACCCCATTCTCGGAACTCATCGGCTGTATTCGCCGTCTGCTGGAAGTCAGACGGCGAATACAGCCTCTGGGGGCAGACCCCCGATTTTTTGGCAGTCCAGTTTGATTTGGGCGGAGAAGGTGAATTTCTGTTTCCGACTTCCGTTTATATATAAGTAAATATGCTGAACCATTGCGATGGATTCAGAGTTTACAGTGACGCCAATTATGTTCCGCCTCGTTAGTTCACCACACGGAGCGTAACCTGGCAACAACTGCAGCCGGCTCAAACGTGATTGGTCAATATCACGAGGACTACAAACAGCCTACAACCAGAAACCAGGGCTCTTCCGCTCTTCTTCCGGAGGCAAGATCTCTGGGGTTTGCCTACACACTCTACATTCAATGAATGCAGAGTGTGTATATAGAGACTAGCCTAACCCTAACCACGTGTGTGCATTGGCTAATCGTAACCACGTGCATTTATTGTAGAAGGAAAAAAAAGTCAATTCACAATGTTGTACCAACGTATTGTGTTTATTCTGAAAGAGACTATATGCAAACAGTTAAAGTGTACTTTAAAAACAGATGATGCATGTAACAGGCTAAAGTTGACACGGCACCCCAGAACGTTAACAACCATCGCACCCAGGGTACCTTGCACGTCATATCCTGACATGGAAAGTCATGGAAAACTATTGAAAACTCAAAAGCAATGTCCCTTGCCAGAAATTATGACCCAGTTACTCAAGATAATCCACAGACGTTCACCCTTCAACTGTATAACGGTGCAAAGGGAAGCGTGCATCTACTGCTAGCTCACCTAGCTCACTACTGAGCTAGCTAGCATTGCAGCTCAGCCAAGAGGAGGACGCCATTTATATTTTGCCCTGTGACGAGCACTAGCTTCTCATCCATGAGTAGACGCACATTTACTTTTGCCTTTCTACTGTCTGTGTAGTACTCGCCACTGTGTGGAAGTGCTGGTCTGGATCCTAATACGGTTTAGGCTGATGTTAGTGTTTCCTGCTCTTTATTCACAGAAGGCTACGCTCCAGCAACCCAGCCAGCATTACCCGAGATATCAGTTACGTTAGGGTTAGACTTGAAGAACACATGTAGTCATAATCCTTCACTTATAATGTCAAAAAAGAAAAGATACAGTTTAGAAATTAGAAATTAAGTCACAGAGGATTATGTTTCTACATTCTTCCTCACCATGCTAACACTAGCACTAAGTAGCTCTACATGGGGTCATCCCTACCTTACCAGGCTCCTACGTCTCTTGATATAAACCAACAATGTAAGAGAATGGTAAGGGCTAGCTTTGTAATCTGAATTGCCAAAGCACAAAGGAATATGGGCATTTCAAATGCAGTTTGAATGGTAAAAATCTGTTTTGTTTTTGAGATATCAATGTCAAAAGTCAGGAAAACTGTGTTGCCCGCAAATTTGAGGGCGTAGGCTTCAAGGGGTATGACGTAAGTAGGCTATAAGCTGTAGGTGGGTAATTTCAACATGTTGACTCAGGAAAACACACATACATTAAACATTTGACCGAGGGAAAATACATCGCTGTTAACATAAAACCCTTTGAAAGGTCTTAATGAGTCATATTAAGAAGGTTTTGAGCTCAGGAACAACATATGCTTGCCTCAACACTTCAGTACAAGAGCCATGCTTTATTTCCAGAACTTCTGCACGTATCATCAACCGGAAACAAGACACTGCAAACTTTAGCTTCAGTCTTTTAGCATGGTATCATGTATGCAGTCATCAAGCACCATTTCAGACCCTTTTAAATCCTATCAGCTGAAAATATAAAAAACCCTCAGTAACAAGGTGTTTTTCACCACCTCCTCCAGCTTACATGAGCTCAATAAACAGCTGTCTTTGTCTTGTAGTTGTAGTATAGTGTAATTCAGGATTTAAAGCAAACATGATCATTGTGCTGCCTATGTTGATGATATTGATTCATTTCAGGACACAACCTGTGAGGACTTAACTTGCTGTGTCATCACAGTTTCCTTCCATTATATTTGCATATCTCATGCAAGCTTGTTCCTGTGTATATCTTACAATGGAGCTGACCTTTCAGCTCATTGTAATAAATCATCTGAGTGGGAGTATGATGTTGGATCATTGTAACTGAAAGTATGGGTAGGTTTAAACTGTGGTTACAAACAAAGGTGATAATATATAAATACATAATATATATCAGATGACAGGTCAGATTTAGTCACTTGTAATCATTAAAGTTACAAGTGTTTTATCTGTGACTGTCTTACTATGACTGGCATGAGGCCATAGTGGACTGGGATGTGGTCCAAAACCAGCAAGGAAAACAAAGATCACTGTTCATATGAAGTATGCAGTGTGTGCATGCATAGCAGCAGGACACACAGGTGGTTGTGGTGGTTTTGTGTCTCTTTGTATTCATTTGGTGTCTCCTTGTGGTTGTTTTGTAACATTTTGTTTGTCATGTTGTTTGGCTTTGTAGTATTTTGTGTCTCCTTGTGGTCTTTGAGTCTCTTCCTGACCGATACATGTTCATTTGAGTGATAATTTGCAACTGAAGGCCTGGGAGGCCCCGGACACTTTGGGCACCGGCCTGTGCCTGGCAGGTCCGTTCAGTGATCCATCCATGAGGGAGTGACACAGCCTTCAAATAACTGTTACCTCTGATTGACTGAATGATTTATTGTACTTACAACATAAAAGTCAGTTAATGAGGGTTAAACTTGCAAATGTTCTGAAAATTAATATTCATAACACCAAGCATTTTATGCAGTCTAAACTGATTTTACAGGCTCCCTCATACAGCTCCAGACAAGTTAGGTTTAAGATGTTTTAGGACCTTTTTTTAACCTCACTTGCAATGAAATTTAGGACCAATTTTACAAAACCCAAAACTGAAGAAGACAAAACATATTACATGATTTAATTTTTTGGTCCAGTGAAAAAGTTAGATAAAGCTACTTTAAATGTTAAAAAATAATAATAAAAACACACACAAGGGAAATAACTGGCAGGTTTTCTTGATGATTTTGTGTTTTTAATCCTACGTGAAGGATTTCACTGCCGCGATTCCCATCCTGTCGAGCAAGACACACAGATGTGCTTTCTGTTGTTGTTATTTTGCGTCTCTTTGAGATATATTTGTGTCTGTTTTGGTTGTTTTGCATCTCACTGTTGCCGTTTTGTGTGTCCTCAAAGGTCAGTTTGTGCCTTTTTTGGTCATTTTCTGTCTCTTTGCAGTTGGTTGTTTCTCACTGAGTTATGTAGGTAACATTTTTGTTAGTTTTGTGTCCTTGTTGTCATTTTATATTTATTTAAAGGTCAATTTGTGTCTCTTTGAGGCATATTTGTGTCTTTGTTGTCATTTTCAAAATGACCAATGACCTCCTCATCGCCGCTGACTCTGGTTTGATCAGTATACTCATCCTCCTCGACCTCTCTGCAGCCTTTGACACCGTCTCCCCCACCCCATCCTCCTCACCCGCCTTGCAAAATACCTTGACCTCACTGACTCCGCCCTCTCATTCTTTCACTCCTACCTCTCTGACCATAAACAATTTGTAACCCATGCTGGTTCCTCCTCCTCCCCCCTCCGTCAATCACGGTGTCCCCCAAGGCTTAGTGCTTGGCCCCTTCTGTTCAACATTTACATGCTCCCGTTAGGCAAAATCATCTGCCGCCATGGTCTCATTCATATGCCGACGACACCCAGCTCTACATCAGTACAAAACCCTGTGCCCATCTGCCCCCTCAGTCTCTCAGCAATTGCCTCCTCGAAATAAAATCCTGGTTGACATCTAATCTACACAAATTCAACAGCAACAAGACAGAGCTCATGGTTGTGGCCCCCAAGGCACTGCTCGGGAAGGTTGGGGATCTAATCCTAACCATTGACAGTGCCACCATCTTACCATCTGCTGAGGTCCACAACCTGGTTTCAGACCCACATCAAATCTGTCACCAAATCTGCTTTCCACCACCTGAAAAACATCTCCAGATCTGGCCATCACTCACCGACTCAGTTGCAGAAACACTCATCCACTCCTTCATCTCTACCAGCCTGAACTACTGTAATGGTGTCCTGTTCGGGGTTCCAAACAAAACCTTGGACAGGCTCCAATATGTACAAAACTCAGCTGCCAGGGTCCTCACCCGCACCAAGCCCTGGCAGCACATCACCCCCACCCTCATCCATCTCCACTGGCTCCCGGTCAAGTCCCGCATAGTCCTTAGAACCCTCGCAGCGGATAAGGAAAAACTCCCCAAAAAACCCCTTTAACGGGGAAAAAAACGGTAGAAACCTCAGGAAGAGCAACTGAGGAGGGATCCCTCTTCCAGGACGGACAGACGTGCAATAGGTGTCGCACAGAACAGATCAGCATAATAAATTAACAGTAATCTGTATGACACAATGAGACAGAGAGAGAGAGAGAGAGAGAGAGAGAGAGAGAGAGAGAGAGAGAGAGAGAGAGAGAGAGAGAGAGAGATGCAGGTAATGACAGTAGCTTACAACAACATTAATGAAAGTAATAATATTATAGTTATAGTTCTGGCTACTGTGGTACAATATGTTGAAAGTATGTATTAATATCTGGCAGTATACATGTGTGACAATAGTCACATGTGTATAATAACAGTAGAAGTATGACTAATGACTAATGATGGCAGCAGCAGCCTTGTTTAAGCCATGCTGCAAACTCTTCATTTAAGAAGTACTGCATTAAAATAACACTTCTCCATGTCGTCAAGGTGCAGTGACAGCTAGCGAGCAGACAGTGGATCCTCTGGTCTGAGCAGAAACACATAAGTGTTGATGACCCCACTGTCCAGATCTGTGAGATCTGTTCCATTGTATGTGAGAGGTATTTTTTAAAAAAAAAATCAGTGCTACAGATTATTTTGAGATTTTACAATGCAACATCAGAAAAAAAAACATTCATAAAATCCTATCTCTGAAAGATTGATATAAGATTTTTTAGTTACAATAAAGGCTTTATTTTTAGCTTAATTAACCCAGTGCCTTTCAAGACTTTTTAAGGATCTGTGGGAACTTGTACAGTAACACTGAACACGTCCGTACACATGTTTACACTTGTATACCTGGAGGTGTTCAAGGGCTCGTGACTTTCGTGACTTAGAAATCAAACACAGCCAAAACTAAACCCATCCTTGTTCCTGATACCAGAGTAGCAGACAAACTGTCAAATTGCAACACTAAAGTGGAATTTTTTCCACCCACATCCTGGAAAGCCTGTTGTGTCTAAACATGCTTTCTATGGAAATATGTCTGTTGCTCTATTTTTAGAAATGACAAGAGCCAACTAAAACCAAGCAACGCTGTAGATTCAGAGCTTCAAACAAACACGATACCATCCTTTGATTAAAAAGCTAAATAAAAGAAAGAAGAACAAACACCTGGAAGTGAGTCTGAAACTGCAACCTTAATCTCTTGAGACCTCCAGCTGTGGTCAGACACGTCAGGCTATTGTGTGACGCGAGAGGGATCCTTCTGCAATTAGCTTTCACTTTTGGTTAAACAGTGTTTAACGTGACAGGTAATGATGACGAAACTGCTGACTCTCAGCGGATAGACAGACAGAGAGAGGGAGAGACAGAGCGAGAGCGGCCGGGCGGGGAAAACAAAGAAGAGAGGCTTATTGCCAAATGGAAACTTCTTTTATTAAAGTTTCATTTAAACGTGTTCAGTATCAAAGCTTACATGAGTTAGCCACACAGTATATCCCCTGGATTAATCATAAAGTGGCATTCTCATATCACCCCATAATTTCACATTAATAAGAAACTGTGGTAGCCATTCAAACCATCAATGATAAACATTAGGGTATAAAAAAAAAAAAAAAGATCTTGCTTTTAGACACATGATCTCATATAAAATACTTTATTTATGATATAATAGAGATCAAAACCAATAAATTTAAAACAAAAATGACACTGAACAGGACATTGTTTAAAGCTTGGGCCAGATGGTAAACCTGACCGTGCTATGCTTTGTCAAGAGTACAGTCAAATGTGCCTTACAGCATACTTAATCATTATTACTCATAATTATTACAACACGGCTTTTCATTGAAAATATCATAGCTTCACTAACACACAAGGAACATTCAACACTTGGTTCCTGCTTCATAACTAGGCACAGTAAAGAAAAACACCAAAATGACAAAGCTTCAGCACTGTGCGTGCAAATACAATCAAAACAGTCAACTTCCTCTTCATCCACCTCCTCTCTGATCTTTACCCTGAGCTGTCTGCATGTCAGTGCAACTGCAGCATCAAACCTGTCTGACATGTGTTTAACCCTCCGGTGGCATCAGCAGATGATAACCATGTCGGTGAGGCTGCTATTGTTGTGGTGAACGCCACCAGTCTGGTAATTCAAGTGAGATAAACAGTTTTTGAGCTCATGTTTGGTACAGTCGCACAGCACACAGAAAGTTTGTAAGACTCAGATTGGAGCTTCACATGAAAAATGCACCAATAACAAATACAATTAGTCGGTAGTACACAAACAAATTAAAATGATGGTATATTAGCTATTACATATATATTTATAAACTAGAAGGCACCTGAGGAGTGCAAAACTGCTTTTTAACCTGTTACATGTGTAAAACATTTTTACTTCAACAACAGCTGCTCATTTTGCAGCAGGATTATTTAAAAAACAGGACGGTACATTTGTTTTATAACGGTGTGGCTGAGTCCCAGACAGACTTTGATACAACCTGGTCTCATAGAAATGCATGAAATGACCACAACCTCACGACGTATTGTGTTGAAATTGCGTGCCTGCACAATGGACACAGTGCCAATGTTAAGACAAATGAGATCCTTTGTCACGAAACATGAATTTCCTGGTTCAAGAAAGTCACGTAATGGGTGGTGGTTAAAGTCACAGCCCCAGAGAAAGTATGAAGAGCAAGAAAGACCTCAAATGAAAAGGTCTGTTTGGTGGATCGCTCAACAAACACTTTTAGTCAGATTCACATTGTTAGGTCACTTTAGGACATACTTATAACAATTGTAGTTATTTTAACCAAAAACATGATCTTTTTCAGGTTCAGAGGTCGTGGTCATTTCACAGGATAGTGAGCCTCAAATAGACAAGGACCATGACTGTGATGCAGAAAAATAAGCAACTGTTTACAAAATTGATGAACATTCAAGTCATTTGTCAAACAATAACGCCAAACGTGATGGTTCCAGATTATTTTTAAATGTGATGAATTGCTGTTTTCCCCTGTCTGACATCATTTGCATTTTTTACTATTATTTGATGTTTAAAATAACCAAACTATTAAAACTGCAGCATGCATTTCTGGAGGAAGATAGTTGATTGTGGAGTCTCATTTCCAGGTCATCAAGTACAATAGACAATGCACCTCTGTTTTTCTCCTGTTGTACAAAATGAAGCCAAAATATGCCACCTTGCGCTGCTGATGTCAGTTGGAGCCAGAAACTGCGCAGTAGCATTCTCCTTTGTACGGAGTTCCTGCCCATACACCAATTGCGAACTGCACCACCGTTTGCGACCACACCAGTTGGCACACAGCACTGTCAATCATGATGTCAAACTAACACTTTATCAAACATCAGCATGTTAAGAACTACTGCAAATGACAGAAACCATCTTTGGTGTTTATTGAGTTTTAGTTTGGTCCATGTCCCATCTGCGAACATGGAGGGAGCAGGGTTTATCAGCTATACTGCGGCCAGCCACCAGGAGGAGATCAAAATGTTCCGGCTTCACTTTTGAGGAGCTGTCATGTCGTCCATCTCTGTATAAAGACTGTGTCAAATACCAACACTTTGGGTTGATTAAAGACCTGAAAATGAGACTTAATCAAATAACTTTCTCCAGAATTACATGACAAACATTTAATTGATTGATGGAGAAAATAATCAATAAATAAAAAAAGTGCAGTAGCCAAAATTTGAGCTTACACACAAAAAAGGGGCTGCTTATCAAAGGGAAGTTATTCCTCTGGCTTTAGTTATTTTAGCTATTTTATATCTACAAAATAAGAATCACCACCAACGTAATCATATGATTTGCTCTTGCCCAGGATCATGCACAAGTTGATGAGACTTCCAGGTGCGTAGTTCCTTTGGTCGAGGCATAAACACAACACAAATCATACCATCAGCGTGAGTCCTGCTTAGTGTGTCTGTTCTCACAGCGGCAGATGAACACGAGTGCTGAGCTTTCTTCCCTCCTCGTACCAGTCAGCTTTGATCTTCATGTCTCCTCCTTCAGAGAGCGTTCACCTGCTCTCACTGGTATACACACTGGCTCCCCAGCAAATAGCTCAGGCCCACACGGGCATGCTTAATCTTGAACCCAAGTGAGGAAATCAAGTGCAGACTGGCTTCATTCTTTTTGCTGAGGTAGACTATATCATGGAGCACCCTGCAGACCTCATGTGCAGTAGCATACAGGGTTGGAAAGCTGAAAGGAGTCTTTTCCTCTTTTCCTACTACCTGCAGCTGCAGGGTCCCTGTGGCATTTGCTTCCAGAAAATCCAGGTAACACAGGCGCACATACAAAACATAGGGTCCAGTGCAGTTGATGTAGATCTTGTCTTTCTTGTTGGCCAGAATCATCTGATTCTGGCTACTAACATCAGGGAAGGCCAGCGTCACATTTCCTGAGATGTCTAGAGGGTGAAAGGTGGCGTGTCAGACAGACAAATGTAGAAAATGAGGGGAAAGAAGTCAATACACAGCTTGTTGAGAAACTTTTTTTCAAGATGAGTGTTTAAAAACAAGAAAAAGGACAGAAATAAAAGTATTTTTCTCACCTGGTATGTCAGAAAACTCTATGTGCATATTATTTTGAAAAGGCTGCTCTGTTCTCGGTGGTCGACTCTGTGAAACACAAAGCACTTGTTTGTTTGATACGGTGGTTAAGTTAACATGGTGTGAAAACAGGCAGGCTGATAGAAACTAGGGAAAGTCTCACAGTGGGATGATTAATAACTGAAGTGAGAGTAGCACTGCAACGATAAACACCACTGCCTGAATGTAGAACAAATGTTAGTCATTAAAATGATCATTATACAGTAACTCTTCTGATATGTCCACGCCGACTATCAGTCATCCAGGTCATAGGATATCTGGAGAAGCTCTCAACACCCATTCCTGTCGTCTCTGACTTTTAAAAGGTGACACTTCTACCAGACTAAAGCAAACTTTTAATGGATTTAAATACGACTCTAGGCTTAAGATTAAAACTGAAAACCACAGTAGATTTTATGAAGGCGGTGTGTTTGTTCCATATATGATCATAGTGAAAGGTCCAGTGTGGCATCCTGTTTGAATATGAGCACACTGTGTTACAGCAGCTAGTCACTATCCTAGTCAATATTTTTTTCTGTATGAGAAAGCTCTCTCACAGGGAGAACAGCTGAAAACTGAAAATGTAACATCTAATATTAATAATTATAATAATTTAATTTGTTGAACACATTTCGAGCTGAATGTGGCAAATATACAAAAGTGGTATTAATAAGACATAAGCATATACAGACACCTACACTAACATATACACTTAAACACACATATACCTGTATGTGTGCATACGATGCACATGGCTGCAATTACATACACACCCATACACGCAGTAATTCTAACAACTATAGAGGGAAAGGCCCATCTGTAAGGGTAAGTTTTGAGATTGAACAGAGTCAGTTGATCTGATGCTCAGCGAGAGGCTGCCCCAGAGCCGAGGAGCGAGGACTGACCGGCTCAATCACTCTTTTCCTTTGACCTGTACTCTGGAGAAGTTAGAGGACCCAGACTAGCAGTACTAGGCTAAGTACTCCGGTGCCAGATCACTGAGAGCCTTGTATGTGACTAAAAGCACTTTAAAATGAATTCTAAAAGAAACTGGAAGCCAATGCAGGGAAGCCAAAATAGATGTGCTGTGTGAGGATTGTTTTGTTTTGGTCAAAAGTGTAACTGCTGAATTTTGAAGGATTTGGAGCTGATGCACAGCTTGATTGTTAAAGCAGGTGAATCGAGGCGGGAGGATGTAAGAGCATGTGTGATTTCCTCTGTGAGGAAGCCCACAGTTGGAGACATTCCTCAGCTGGTAAAAAAAATGTAAGTCTAAAACTGTTGCGTACTCAAAGCATGACTCAGTAAAAACAGAATAGCTGCTGCCAGTACAAGCACGAGAAGAAACTATAAAAAACAGCGCTTATAACTTCTCAGCCTTTTTATCAAGTGGTAATGTTGGAATTTTACCAAGTTAAGGAAATGTTTCAATTTCAAAAAGCAGCCAATAAGGACAATTTTGTGGTCTCAGTCTCTTTACAAAGTACAAGTTGCTTATGCAGCTCCTGAGATTGCTTTCACAAAACAAGACATTTCATCATCACTCATGGTATGAATGTATCGCAGCAGCACCGAGGGAAAAGTTTCCATGTTGTGTATGAAAAAAAAAAAAAGTTTGTCTGGGTTTTATAAGGTGTAACAGCTAATGTTAATTCATTTGTGCACAAGCAGATGAGGTGGTTGTTGTGCTTCAGATTCTGATGTAAACTTTGAGCAGTACTTGAAATAAATCTACACTGAGCCAGCAGCACTGAGTGCAGTTTACTATGTATACAGTGCTCATAATATCATGCTGCATTCAAGTGATGTCAGAAATAACAGTTTTGTAATGATAAAAAAAAAGTCCAGCTCCTCACTCACCTGAACGTCCCAGTAAACGTAGAGCGTGACCGCCAGGCACGCCGTCACCAGCACGTTCTGCACGGCTGCAACTATCGCCAGCCTCCTCGTGCGCTTTCTCCGGTGGACCACGCGGCCTCCGTTAGCATCCATCCTCCTCCGCTCCATCAGTGCTCTGTGCGCCCTGCAGGATGTCAGCGACGCTTTTATGAGGCGAGTGGGCAAGTTGAAAGGAGGGGAGTGACTGGAAAGAAACCGCTCGTGATCTACTCTTTATTTTGTCGGTGCGTCTGTGTGTGGGTGGGGGGGTTGCAAACACACACATACATTGAAAGACGGCTACGCACGCGCGCGCGCACAGCGTGAGAGAGAGGCAGGAGTGAAACCAGCGCACCGGGAGCTGATTGGCTGACAGTGTGCTCTGCTGCACGGCGGCTCACAGTGATGCTGGCACTCAAAGCGAGTGGAGTGAAACCTCCCACATCATGTACGCTTCAATCACTGTTCCCATAATATTGATCAGGGGGTGTAGGGAGAGATGTAAAGGAAGCTGAGCTGGTTTCTAGGAAACAAAACACAGAAGTGGTCGCGTGAACTTTTTAAACTATTTCTAGTCACCCTGTAACGGATGAAGTTAAAATTATGAATCAGCTTGAGGTTACTTGTTTCAATAACAGTCAGGTTTGAGTGTTTCTTTCTTTAAAGCAGCAAATGGAAAGCTACTTCATTTCACGTTTAATAACCGTCACAGACTAACCTGGGGCAAACATGTAACAGCAGCACGACACCATGATGCCTGTTCTGTTAGTCCCACATTGGATGACTTTTCCTCAAGCCACACAAAATGCATTCAAATGAAAATATTAAGCTTTACTTTTGTACAGGTGCCACACATTATTGTACACTGAGACCATGGGCAGATTATGGGACAAAGGGGCCACAGGACCAAGACACGTGCTGGTTTTGGTCATTTTGTGTCTCGTTGTAGTTGTTTTGTGTCTCTGTGAGGCTGTCATGTGAGTTGTGGTCATTTTGTGTCTCTTTGTAGTTGTTTTTTTGTGTCTCTGTGAGGCTGTCATGTGAGTTGTGGTCATTTTGTGTCTCTTTGTAGTTGTTTTTTTGTGTCTCTGTGAGGCTGTCATGTGGGTTGTGGTCATTTTGTGTCTCTTTGTAGTTGTTTTTTTGTGTCTCTGTGAGGCTGTCATGTGGGTTTTGGTCATTTTGTATCTCTTTGTAGTTGTTTTGTATCTCTTTGTATTTGTTTTGTATCTCTTCATGGTCATTTTGTGTCTCTTTGTAGTTGTTTTGTATCTCTTCATGGTCATTTTGTGTCTCTTTGTAGTTGTTTTTTTGTCTTTGTGAGGCTGTCATGTGGGTTGTGGTCATTTTGTGTCTCTTTGTAGTTGTTTTGTGTCTCTGTGAGGCTGTCATGTGGGTTTTGGTCATTTTGTATCTCTTTGTAGTTGTTTTGTATCTCTTCATGGTCACTTTGTGTCTCTTTGTAGTTGTTTTGTATCTCTTCATGGTCATTTTGTATCTCTTTGTAGTTGTTTTGTATCTCTTCATGGTCATTTTGTATCTCTTTGTAGTTGTTTTGTATCTCTTCATGGTCACTTTGTGTCTCTTTGTAGTTGTTTTGTATCTCTTCATGGTCATTTTGTATCTCTTTGTAGTTGTTTTGTATCTCTTCGTAGTTGTTTTGTATCTCTTCATGGTCATTTTGTGTCTCTTTGTAGTTGTTTTTTTGTCTTTGTGAGGCTGTCATGTGGGTTGTGGTCATTTTGTGTCTCTTTGTAGTTGTTTTTTTGTCTCTGTGAGGCTGTCATGTGGGTTGTGGTCATTTTGTGTCTCTTTGTAGTTGTTTTTTTGTGTCTCTGTGAGGCTGTCATGTGGGTTATGGTCATTTTGTGTATCTTTGTTGTTGTTTTGTGTCTCTGTGTGTCTGTCATGTGGGTTGTTGTCATTTTGTATCTCTTTGTAGTTGTTTTGTATCTCTTCATGGTCATTTTGTATCTCTTTGTAGTTGTTTTGTATCTCTTCATGGTCATTTTGTGTCTCTTTGTAGTTGTTTTGTATCTCTTCATGGTCATTTTGTATCTCTTTGTAGTTGTTTTGTATCTCTTCATGGGCAATTTGTGTCTCTTTGGTGTTGTTTTTGTGTCTATGTGAGGCTGTCATGTGGGTTGTGGTCATTTTGTGTCTCTTTGTAGTTGTTTTTTTGTCTCTGTGAGGCTGTCATGTGGGTTGTGGTCATTTTGTATCTCTTTGTAGTTGTTTTGTGTCTCTTCATGGTCATTTTGTGTCTCTGTGTAGTCGTTTCTGTTGCTTTGTGAGGCTGTCCTGCGGGTTGTGGTCCTATTGTGTCTCTTGGTCGTGCTTTTTTTGTGTCTCTGTGAGGCTGTCATGTGGGTTTTGGTCATTTTGTATCTCTTTGTAGTTGTTTTGTATCTCTTCATGGTCATTTTGTGTCTCTTTGTAGTTGTTTTTGTGTCTCTGTGAGGCTGTCATGTGAGTTGTGGTCATTTTGTGTCTCTTTGTAGTTGTTTTTTTGTCTTTGTGAGGCTGTCATGTGGGTTGTGGTCATTTTGTGTCTCTTTGTAGTTGTTTTTTTGTCTCTGTGAGGCTGTCATGTGGGTTGTGGTCATTTTGTGTCTCTTTGTAGTTGTTTTTTTGTGTCTCTGTGAGGCTGTCATGTGGGTTATGGTCATTTTGTGTCTCTTTGTAGTTGTTTTTTTGTGTCTCTGTGAGGCTGTCATGTGGGTTTTGGTCATTTTGTATCTCTTTGTAGTTGTTTTGTATCTCTTCATGGTCATTTTGTGTCTCTTTGTAGTTGTTTTGTATCTCTTCATGGTCATTTTGTATCTCTTTGTAGTTGTTTTGTATCTCTTCATGGTCACTGTTTGTGTCTCTTTGTAGTTGTTTTTGTCTTTGTGAGGCTGTCATGTGGGTTTTGGTCATTGTGTGTCTCTTTGTTGTTGTTTTTTTGTGTCTCTGTGAGGCTGTCATGTGGGTTGTGGTCATTTTGTATCTCTTTGTAGTTGTTTTGTATCTCTTCATGGTCACTTTGTGTCTCTTTGTAGTTGTTTTTTTGTCTTTGTGAGGCTGTCATGTGGGTTGTGGTCATTTTGTGTCTCTTTGTAGTTGTTTTTGTGTCTCTGTGAGGCTGTCATGTGGGTTTTGGTAATTTTGTATCTCTTTGTAGTTGTTTTGTATCTCTTCATGGTCATTTGTGTCTCTTTGTAGTTGTTTTTGTGTCTCTGTGAGGCTGTCATGTGAGTTGTGGTCATTTTGTGTCTCTTTGTAGTTGTTTTGTATCTCTTCATGGTCATTTTGTGTCTCTTTGTAGTTGTTTTGTATCTCTTCATGGTCACTTTGTGTCTCTTTGTAGTTGTTTTTTGTCTTTGTGAGGCTGTCATGTGGGTTGTGGTCATTTTGTGTCTCTTTGTAGTTGTTTTGTATCTCTTCATGGTCACTTTGTGTCTCTTTGTATTTGTTTTGCATCTCTTCATGGTCATTTTGTGTCTCTTTGTAGTTGTTTTGTGTCTCTTCATGGTCATTTTGTGTCTCTTTGTAGTTGTTTTTTTGGCTTTGTGAGGCTGTCATGTGGGTTGTGGTCATTTTGTGTCTCTTTGTAGTTGTTTTGTATCTCTTAATGGTCATTTTGTCTCTTTGTAGTTGTTTTTGGCTTTGTGAGGCTGTCATGTGGGTTGTGGTCATTTTGTGTCTCTTTGTAGTTGTTTTGTATCTCTTCATGGTCATTTTGTGTCTCTTTGTAGTTGTTTTTTGTCTTTGTGAGGCTGTCATGTGGGTTGTGGTCATTTTGTGTCTCTTTGTAGTGGTATTGCAACACTTCATGGTCAATATGTTTAACTTTGTAGTTGTTTTGTGTCTCTGTGAGGCTGTCATGTGGGTTGTGGTCATTTTGTATCTCTTTGTAGTTGTTTTGTGTCTCTTCATGGTCATTTTGTGTCTCTTTGTAGTTGTTTTGCATCTCTTCATGGTCATTTTGTGTCTCTTTGTAGTTGTTTTGTGTCTCTGTGAGGCTGTCATGTGGTGGTGTGGTGATTTTGTTTCTCTTTGTAGTTGTTTTGTGTCTCTTTGTGGTCATTTTTGTGTCTCTTTGTAGTTGTTTTTTTTGTCTCTGTGAGGCTGTCATGTGGGTTGTGGTCATTTTGTATCTCTTTGTAGTTGTTTTGTGTCTCTGTGAGGCTGTCATGTGGGTTGTGGTCATTTTGTGTCTCTTTGTAGTTGTTTTGTATCTCTTCATGGTTATTTTGTGTCTCTTTGTAGTTGTTTTGTGTATCTTTGTGGTTGTTTTGTGTCTCTGTGAGGCTGTCATGTGGGTTGTGGTCATTTTGTGTCTCTTTGTAGTTGTTTTGTGTATCTTTGTGGTTGTTTTGTGTCTCTGTGAGGCTGTCATGTGGGTTGTGGTCATTTTGTGTCTCTTTGTAGTTGTTTTGTGTATCTTTGTGGTTGTTTTGTGTCTCTGTGAGGCTGTCATGTGGGTTGTGGTCATTTTGTGTCTCTGTAGTTGTTTTGCATCTCTTCATGGTCATTTTGTGTCTCTTTGTAGTTGTTTTGTGTCTCTTCATGGTCATTTTGTGTCTCTTTGTAGTTGTTTTGTATCTCTTCATGGTCATTTTGTGTCTCTTTGTAGTTGTTTTGCATCTCTTCATGGTCATTTTGTGTCTCTTTGTAGTTGTTTTGTGTCTCTTCATGGTCATTTTGTGTCTCTTTGTAGTTGTTTTGTGTCTCTTCATGGTCATTTTGTATCTCTTTGTAGTTGTTTTGTATCTCTTCATGGTCATTTTGTGTCTCTTTGTAGTTGTTTTGTGTATCTTTGTGGTTGTTTTGTGTCTCTGTGAGGCTGTCATGTGGGTTGTGGTCATTTTGTGTCTCTTTGTAGTTGTTTTGTATCTCTTCATGGTCACTTTGTGTCTCTTTGTAGTTGTTTTTTTGTGTCTCTGTGAGGCTGTCATGTGGGTTTTGGTCATTTTGTATCTCTTTGTAGTTGTTTTGTATCTCTTCATGGTCATTTTGTATCTCTTTGTAGTTGTTTTGTATCTCTTCATGGTCATTTTGTGTCTCTTTGTAGTTGTTTTGTATCTCTTCATGGTCATTTTGTATCTCTTTGTAGTTGTTTTGTATCTCTTCATGGTCATTTTGTGTCTCTTTGTAGTTGTTTTTTTGTCTTTGTGAGGCTGTCATGTGGGTTGTGGTCATTTTGTGTCTCTTTGTAGTTGTTTTTTTGTGTCTCTGTGAGGCTGTCATGTGGGTTGTGGTCATTTTGTATCTCTTTGTAGTTGTTTTGTATCTCTTCATGGTCATTTTGTGTCTCTTTGTAGTTGTTTTTTTGTCTTTGTGAGGCTGTCATGTGGGTTGTGGTCATTTTGTGTCTCTTTGTAGTTGTTTTTTTGTGTCTCTGTGAGGCTGTCATGTGGGTTTTGGTCATTTTGTATCTCTTTGTAGTTGTTTTGTATCTCTTCATGGTCATTTTGTGTCTCTTTGTAGTTGTTTTTGTGTCTCTGTGAGGCTGTCATGTGAGTTGTGGTCATTTTGTGTCTCTTTGTAGTTGTTTTTTTGTCTTTGTGAGGCTGTCATGTGGGTTGTGGTCATTTTGTGTCTCTTTGTAGTTGTTTTTTTGTCTCTGTGAGGCTGTCATGTGGGTTGTGGTCATTTTGTGTCTCTTTGTAGTTGTTTTTTTGTGTCTCTGTGAGGCTGTCATGTGGGTTATGGTCATTTTGTGTCTCTTTGTAGTTGTTTTTTTGTGTCTCTGTGAGGCTGTCATGTGGGTTTTGGTCATTTTGTATCTCTTTGTAGTTGTTTTGTATCTCTTCATGGTCATTTTGTGTCTCTTTGTAGTTGTTTTGTATCTCTTCATGGTCATTTTGTATCTCTTTGTAGTTGTTTTGTATCTCTTCATGGTCATTTTGTGTCTCTTTGTAGTTGTTTTTTTGTCTTTGTGAGGCTGTCATGTGGGTTGTGGTCATTTTGTGTCTCTTTGTAGTTGTTTTTGTGTCTCTGTGAGGCTGTCATGTGGGTTGTGGTCATTTTGTGTCTCTTTGTAGTTGTTTTGTATCTCTTCATGGTCATTTTGTGTCTCTTTGTAGTTGTTTTTTGTCTTTGTGAGGCTGTCATGTGGGTTGTGGTCATTTTGTGTCTCTTTGTAGTTGTTTTTTTGTGTCTCTGTGAGGCTGTCATGTGGGTTTTGGTCATTTTGTATCTCTTTGTAGTTGTTTTGTATCTCTTCATGGTCATTTTGTGTCTCTTTGTAGTTGTTTTTGTGTCTCTGTGAGGCTGTCATGTGAGTTGTGGTCATTTTGTGTCTCTTTGTAGTTGTTTTGTATCTCTTCATGGTCATTTTGTGTCTCTTTGTAGTTGTTTTGTATCTCTTCATGGTC
Organism: Epinephelus fuscoguttatus; assembly: GCF_011397635.1. Lineage (NCBI taxonomy): Eukaryota > Metazoa > Chordata > Actinopteri > Perciformes > Serranidae > Epinephelus > Epinephelus fuscoguttatus. Next base: position 42,810,458 of record NC_064761.1, read on the forward strand.
ACTTTGTGTCTCTTTGTAGTTGTTTTTTGTCTTTGTGAGGCTGTCATGTGGGTTGTGGTCATTTTGTGTCTCTTTGTAGTTGTTTTGTATCTCTTCATGGTCACTTTGTGTCTCTTTGTATTTGTTTTGCATCTCTTCATGGTCATTTTGTGTCTCTTTGTAGTTGTTTTGTGTCTCTTCATGGTCATTTTGTGTCTCTTTGTAGTTGTTTTTTTGGCTTTGTGAGGCTGTCATGTGGGTTGTGGTCATTTTGTGTCTCTTTGTAGTTGTTTTGCATCTCTTCATGGTCATTTTGTGTCTCTTTGTAGTTGTTTTTTTGGCTTTGTGAGGCTGTCATGTGGGTTGTGGTCATTTTGTGTCTCTTTGTAGTTGTTTTGTATCTCTTCATGGTCATTTTGTGTCTCTTTGTAGTTGTTTTTTGTCTTTGTGAGGCTGTCATGTGGGTTGTGGTCATTTTGTGTCTCTTTGTAGTTGTTTTGCATCTCTTCATGGTCATTTTGTGTCTCTTTGTAGTTGTTTTGTGTCTCTGTGAGGCTGTCATGTGGGTTGTGGTCATTTTGTATCTCTTTGTAGTTGTTTTGTGTCTCTTCATGGTCATTTTGTGTCTCTTTGTAGTTGTTTTGCATCTCTTCATGGTCATTTTGTGTCTCTTTGTAGTTGTTTTGTGTCTCTGTGAGGCTGTCATGTGGGTTGTGGTCATTTTGTATCTCTTTGTAGTTGTTTTGTGTCTCTTTGTGGTCATTTTTGTGTCTCTTTGTAGTTGTTTTTTTTGTCTCTGTGAGGCTGTCATGTGGGTTGTGGTCATTTTGTATCTCTTTGTAGTTGTTTTGTGTCTCTGTGAGGCTGTCATGTGGGTTGTGGTCATTTTGTGTCTCTTTGTAGTTGTTTTGTATCTCTTCATGGTTATTTTGTGTCTCTTTGTAGTTGTTTTGTGTATCTTTGTGGTTGTTTTGTGTCTCTGTGAGGCTGTCATGTGGGTTGTGGTCATTTTGTGTCTCTTTGTAGTTGTTTTGTGTATCTTTGTGGTTGTTTTGTGTCTCTGTGAGGCTGTCATGTGGGTTGTGGTCATTTTGTGTCTCTTTGTAGTTGTTTTGTGTATCTTTGTGGTTGTTTTGTGTCTCTGTGAGGCTGTCATGTGGGTTGTGGTCATTTTGTGTCTCTGTAGTTGTTTTGCATCTCTTCATGGTCATTTTGTGTCTCTTTGTAGTTGTTTTGTGTCTCTTCATGGTCATTTTGTGTCTCTTTGTAGTTGTTTTGTATCTCTTCATGGTCATTTTGTGTCTCTTTGTAGTTGTTTTGCATCTCTTCATGGTCATTTTGTGTCTCTTTGTAGTTGTTTTGTGTCTCTTCATGGTCATTTTGTGTCTCTTTGTAGTTGTTTTGTGTCTCTTCATGGTCATTTTGTATCTCTTTGTAGTTGTTTTGTATCTCTTCATGGTCATTTTGTGTCTCTTTGTAGTTGTTTTGTGTATCTTTGTGGTTGTTTTGTGTCTCTGTGAGGCTGTCATGTGGGTTGTGGTCATTTTGTGTCTCTTTGTAGTTGTTTTGTATCTCTTCATGGTCACTTTGTGTCTCTTTGTAGTTGTTTTTTGTCTCTGTGAGGCTGTCATGTGGGTTGTGGTCATTTTGTGTCTCTTTGTAGATGTTTTGTGTCTCTGTGAGGTAAATTTGTGTCTTTGTTGGTTGTTTTGTGTCTTTGTTGGTTGTTTTGTGTCTCTTTGTAGTTCCTTTGCATCTCTTCATGGTCATTTTGCGTCTCTTTGTGGCATTTGTGCCCTTGTTGGTTGTTTTGTGTCTTTGTTGGTTGTTTTGTGTCTCTTTGTGGTTATTTTAAGTGTCTTTGTAGATCCTACATGCCATGTAGAGTTTCAAGAGCCTACATGCCATGTCTTCTGTATATTTTGTTTATGAAACAGTGGTGATAGTTCAAGGGGGGATCTTGGCACCATGAAGAGAACAGTTTGTTCCCATCACACCTGCCAAAGTTCCAACTAACACAGAAACCTGTTGGTGTTTGAAGTTTCACAGGGGATTCTTGAAACAGTGAAAGAAAAAAAAACAGCAGAGAAATGATCTTATATGGTGCATATAAGGAAGAGAAGTCAGAGAGTGCCTTGACACAAGATTTGCACCTGCAAGCACAACCACCTGCAATGTTACAAAATACACTGAGACTATGAAAGTACCTGAGGTGCCACTCGAGTGACTGATGTTGTGACAACAAAAGGTCATCGATTGGGTCTTCCAAGATCAGCATTCAGACAAAAATGTGGGTTAACCTGAACCTAGTGAGGACAGTGTTTGATGGTTGTAATGGTTATAAATGGTTATATGAGAAACCCCACAATTTAAGACTGTTCTGGCCATTTTTATATAAATAAAATATATTTAAGTCATCATGGCTGGTATGTTTTCATGTCTTAGGCAAAACTGGACATGACATTGTGTAATGGTAGCTTTTCTTTTCCATAAACGATTTAAAACTTAAAATATACTCTCTCTCTGCTTTCCGAAATACTATTAAAATCTACGGTGGATAACATTTGTAGTAAATATGACAAATATGGCTGTATCCAGACAGTAGTGCATGGGGCATTTAATCTGTGAAGAAACTGAAACAAACACTTGGAACTGTGGAGTCTCTAACATATCCTTCAACAGTGGCACTATCACCTGCGGTCAAACTGTCAGACTAGGCAGCGCTGATCAAATATGAATCAGGATTCTTATTTGCATTACCTACATTTCGCCTGAAAACATTTGAGACGAGAAATAGAAAGTGCAGTAACAGAAACTTGACTCATATTTGATCAGCACTGCCTAATTTGACATTTTGACTGCAGTTCACAAACAGTGATTGACATAACGAGACTAGTGTTCTTTCAGACGTCTTGAATTACAATATGCTCAAAGTTTATAATGGGATTTTTGCCCAATAACACCATAATGTCACTGCCTACCCGAGCTGTAAGGATTATTCATGTGAGATGGGACATCTGTATCAGAAGTAGGTATAAACACTAAATTATATGTGAGTGCAGGGTCAGAGCATCCTGCAAAGCAGACCTGGGGCGCAAATGATTTGTGATATTGGGCTTTATAAATAAAATTGATTGATTGATTGATTGAAATGAGCTAGAGCCTCTAATACCCCTGTTCTACCAAAATGTGTATATGACAACATCATGCTAAGAAAGGGGATTGACTCCTTTTCCACTGCTCATAGTCCAGAGCCATGTACAGGGCTCTGTAGTCAGTGAGTCTATTTTTTCTTTTGTGTCACGTTCTGCATCACTGACAGGCCAGAAAATGGTAGAAAGCAGCATGGAGCAAAGTGAAAATGTTACAGCGGTTACTTCATTTTTTTAAATCTCTTATTTGGTCTCTCTGTCAAGCTCTGTGCTGACTAAATTTTGAACAATGTTCGAGCACTGCTTGGACAGGGACAGACAGTATTCTGTGGCGGCCCGTCATTGTAATCATATTGGCAAAGGAGATATAATAAGTGCGTCCACCTGACTGTCAAATTTCAGTTACAGCCGATCACAGCTGGAGCCGATAAATTAGTCTGATAGGACCACCCTGATGACATGAGCTCAACATTCTGTTTCGTTCTCTGTATCAGTCTGGACTCTTGCCATCCCAAACTCTTCCCTGAAATCAAAATCCAACTGGGGCCAATCAGGGATCTGCACCATAGTTGACAACATAAGCAGCCAACCAGGGACTGAATCGTAGTTAAACATGTAGAATGCAGGCCGCAGTAATGGCGGCTTCCAAAGTGTATTCTAACAGCAGTAGAGTAAACACAGCAATAAGTGAATTATTGCAGAAATAGAGTCAATAACAACAATTAAACAACAAGTGTGTGCACCTGCCAAGTTTCTCAGAAGAAACTTGGCAGGTTCTTCCAACTGGATTTGACAAAAGCTTCATTTATGAACTGGCTACGTTAATGATGAAGATGTTCTCCGGTGTTTCGTTGTGTTGACTGGCTGGAGGAGTTCTGTCTGATAAGGTAAGTACTCCCACTCACAGAAAATGTTTGGGGCAAACCAAACAAAGACGGGCAAACCGAGTCAAGACTGATACAGAAAGCAAAAGAGAGTGTTGAACTTATGTTTTTAGGATGGTCTTACCAGGGTACTGATAACGACCCATGACTACTGCAATCATTTTCCCAGAGTTAAATGCAAATTATAACTTTTCCCTTTAAATACAAAAGTCAGATGTTGGTGGGTTTTAGTGTGTTGTCTGTCAGTTTGGGAAGGGGCGTCATGTCCCCCTTTGTTCCCCAATTTATACGTTTAGTACAGATATATATATTTTAGGAAATTAACTTTTCTTGCTGAGAGTCACATGAGATGATTTATAACCCTCCCAGAGTTAAATCAATCTTCTCAACCACAGGAAAATTATTAAAACTAGATGTGACACAGGCCCAATAGCGCACAACTTAACAAATTACCAAAAACTAATTTCCACACATTGAATCAGCCTTGCATCTGTGTACTGCTTGGGTTTCATCTGTGTAGGTAGTTCCCCTATAAAATCAAAGTGCCGCAACACTTCCTCATTAAGGTTAGTCAAACTGAGTGAAAGGAGGGTTTTATTTTACAGCACAATCTGGCGATTTTTGAATCATTAGTTGTGCAGCAGTTTTCTTATTTGAGACGCTATCTCACTTTAAATAGAGTGTGATGTACAGTGTGTTTGTGGTACTTGCAGTGAGTCAATAGTCAACTTTATGACTTTATCTTTATCTCCTACACACACGGCTCTTGATATTCCTGTAATAGGTGTTGGGATTTCTGCGGTGTATGTAATGACTTTACAATGACTTCATGATGCTTAGTGGTACTTTGTCCATCCTTGCTGGTATACAGAAATTATCCAAGAGGGACATCTAGCGTCTGTGGTACGCAGTATTGACTTTATAAAACACTCATGGTAATTTTAGCCAACTTTTTCATACTTTGCTCACTGCCTCCCGACCCCAGGGCCGCACCTACTGATGAAACATAAGAAGCAAAGAATATTACTCAGAGATCAAAAAGACAGGAAAAGGTGATAATAAAAGTCAAATAGAGGCTGAATGTTGGATGGCATGTTGGCAGCTACAGGGACAAACAGACAAAAAGAATATTAAGTTGTAAATGTCAACTCATTGTGAGCATATCAGGCACATTCAGTATTGACTCTGGCATGCCCTGACATGGCCCGACATGATTAAAAACTGTGGTTTTCATCAACGTTTCAATGTTTTGTTATGTGTCTCAAGTGAAACACCTGCTTAGCTTAAACGAAACAGGTGTCCTACATCATCTGGCTTGTTGCACACATAAACAAAGAGAAGGCTGGGCGTGACTGCAAGAAGAGCAGGCAGCTGACAGTGAATAGCTACATGTGGGAAATGGAGGACGCGCCACATGGTTTCACAATGAAGTTTCCCTTCTGTGGGCTGAAGCAAAAACAAAGCAGCTCACTCAAGTCAGAGAGTAAGAGTATACACACTGCAGCCGAGATACAACCACTGCCATACAACGAGATAAAATAAATGTCAAGTGATAAGGACAAACGCCTGTGGTGGAGGATGACCTGTAACAGAAGCACAAGCTGAGATGGGGAAATCCATCATCAGAGGTACTGTCACAACACTTAGATCTGTTCACAGGCCTCAAATATTGATTCAAGGAAGGCCGACTCATCAGATTCAGAGGGATGAGGTTTTTTTTTTTTTTGTTTTTGTGGACAGGCTGGGTATTTCAATTCAGTCAGACCAGTAAGGGACAAGGAAAAACTGAGTTTGTGGAAGAAAAGTGTAATCTGGTTTATCCTCAGCAGCCCACACACATCCTTTAACAAGCCCCAACACATTCAGTGTGCGAACATGACGTAAATCACAAAAAATGCAAATGCACAACTGAGGTTAAAAGTTTGGTTGGTTCTATAATTGGCTTCAGGTGAAAAGTTGAAAATAAGACATGCTGTGCCTGCTTACAGTTAGCTGCCCCTGAAGTCTGTGCGACATTGGAGGATCAGAACTCAAGACAGCTGGATGTTGCAGACTTGCTAACAGGTGTGCAAACCACAACTGAAAACACGTGTCCCCAAAAAAAAAAGAGAAAAAAAAAAAAAAAAAGAATATGATTTTAGATGTGCAAACTGCATTAGCACTGACTCTTCAGCACTTCCATCTGTTTAAAGGGACAGTTCACTCCAAAACCAAGACGACATATTATTTTTCTTATCTCTAGATCGTTTGGGTGTGAGCTGCAAAGTTTTGGAGATGTCTGCCATACATATTTCTGCCTTCTGTCCAATATCATAAAACTGGGTGACACTCAGTTTATAGTTTATAGTACACCAAAAAAATATATTTGAAAAACTCAACTGCAGTGTCTCTTTCCAGAAATCATGACCTGGTTACTCAAGATAATCAACAGACTTTGTTGTGAACAGTTTCATGCAGGAACTATTTTCTTTCTATTGAACTACCCCCAGCAACCACATCACTACACAGGAGGAAATGTGCATCTTCTCATGGACTAAGGGCTTGTGCTCGCGGAAGCGTGAAGTGTAAATATTAAAGGCGTCCTCCACAGCTGAGAAGTCACGTTAGCTAGCTCAGTGGTGCTCAGTGAGATAGCAGTAGATTCATGCATCCTTCTGTGCAGTGATACGGTGGGCAGGTGTGGCTTGGTAGAAAGAAAATAGTTCCTACCTGAAACTGCTCACAACGAGGTCTGTGGATGATTGTCTGTCATGATTTCTAGAAAGAGACGTTGTTGTTGGGTTTTTCAAATGTTTTTTTCTTTTTTGGGTTTTGAGCACCACAAGCCGAGTGCCATCTAGTTCCATCAGAGGCAAGTGAAGGAAATCATCTCTACAGACGATGTCATCAACATTCGGCAACTCACACCAAAACAATCAAGCCTGATAAACAGCACCATAGGTAAGAGGAAAAATACGTCATTTTCATTTGAATCTCTGAAATACCTCAAAAACACTGAAAGTCTGACAGGTGCGTTGGAGGAAGGTACAATCTTGAAAACAATTCGAAGAACTCCCGCACACTGTTTCACTCGTGGCTGTTCAGCAGTATATGAAACAGTGTGCGGGAGTTCTTCTCATCTGTTTTAATCTCTGAACAAACCTCTGAAACCAACCTCTAATCAAAGTTGCAGCAGGAAATTAGACATACAATTTGATGCAAACAATCTCAGGCCATGGCAACAAGTAAAATCACGCAGACACGACCGTTTCTGACTAATATGACTAATGTGACAAGTTACTGTTGCTTTAATTTGAACTAAATTTAACCTACAAGAAGTGATTCAAATTTGTAAAAAGGAAAACAAAAGTTTACAGAAAGTGAGACGGTGACAGAGGAAAACGAGTTATTATAAATTAAATGTCAACTATAACCAGTGTGTTCCAGATATGACCTGTAACGCATCTCAGGACAAATCTGACTAAAATAAAAAATATCTGAGCTACTAAAAATGACTACAGTGAAAGTCCCTTCCAACATGAACGTTGCACTGCATCAAAGCAAATGTTGTTTTTTTTACAGCAGCACTGACAGCACCGACACATAAAACAGACTTTGTGCTTTTTGATGGTGAACACATGGAACAAAAGATGACTGAGTGAGAACCACAATTAAATAGATCATAGTTTAATGCTGAAGATGAACCCACACACCTCCCTCTGTGTCCCCTCAGTTCAAGTCTGTCATGTCAGTAGCTTTTCTTATTTACGGCACAATATGGCGCTCTTCCACCCACACACACACACACACACTCCCACTCCCACTCTCACACACACACACACACACACACACACACACACACACACACACACGCACCCTTAAGTTTATTTAATATTATAATTCACAAATTTATATTCTTTCATCTCATAATTCTATGTCACTACTTAGTTAAATATGTACACAATGATGGGGAAGGGCTGAGTTAATTCTCTTTTCCCTCCAATCAAAGTTCGATTTCATGTCGAGGAAAAATAAGTCCGTTCTAAAATGGATTTAATTCCTGTTAATGCAACAGGAATGTTTTCAGTTTCTTAGACTAGAAGTTCCAAACAGCCTTCAATATGGCTGTACAGTGTTTCGTCAAGATGTCGGTGGCTCATTTTCACCTTCCCTCCTGCTCCTTTGAGAGTCTACATCCCTCCATAAGCTCCATCTCCTCTCCTTGGTTGAGTCTCGAGGAAAAGCTGGTCCAGGTGGGAGAATTTGGCACAAGGTAGGAGTGTTGTCACAACCAGGAGTAGTAGTGGGAGGGGTTCTTACTGTAGATATCGTCCTATAGTGTACAACAGTCCTGAGAAAAAGTTTATATAGGTTGAAGATGGCAGCATTTTGAATCCACCACTCCAGTCTTATCAGAGTGACAAACAAGGAAAGAACAAGAGTAGGAGAAATACACAATCTTTGTTCCACCCTGTTGATCCATTTACTCACTCTGCATCTCTTTAACACCGAGACCCACTCCTCTTCTCCAGGCTTGTCAACCAAAGTCCTGGCTGTTCCTGTTATTCCGTTTTTTCCTGCCCCTTGTTTCTAGGGGTGTGGGAGGTTCATTCGGTCCTCTATCAAAGTGTTGTCGGGGCCCTGTGCCTCCATACATTGCTTGACAGTTGCTACCACTCCAGACAGACGCCTATCCAGGGCTGCGAGGTGTGGCTCAGCTAAGACCGGGTGGATGGGGTCGAATGCCAGGGCCTGCCGCATAGCAGAACTCAGAGCTCCACCTCTCAGCAGGTTTAACCTGTTCCATGTGGAAACACGAATCCTGACGGAGACAGGAAAATACATACTTTAGTAAAAAAAATATCATAAAAGCAGATATATGATCATGACCACCTCCCTCGTACTCACATGCAGCACTGATAGAGTGGCGCGAGGATGCTTCGCTCGTCCAGAGCTGCGTTCCCAAAGCTGTATACAGAAAAAAAAACAAAACAAAAAAAAAACATAAAATAAAATTACAAATAAAAACTAAAGTAAGACAACTGAAGCCAGAGGCCTGTCTGCACTGCAGTAAGGAGGAGCCATCAAAATGCATTAGCCACACTTTACTGGCCACGGCACTGTAGAGGACTACACACACACACACACACACACACACACACACACACACACACACACACACTTTCAAATGCAATGTGTTGACAGCACACTCCACTCAGCAAAGCCAACTGAACCAGAAGAGAGTTCCTCTTTCTGTTACCGTCACCGAACAGTTTCAATGTTATCTGACTGGCTATGAACAAATATGTTCGTCAATGAACCTTTTTCCATGACTGAAACAAGACGATGACAAGACGGCACCAACGTCATTTAACACTATCTGTAATTATATCAATACGCAATGTTGTTGATGACAAAGACACACCTACTTACATCTCCCTTTATTCTGTTGACAAAAAAGAGAAGATGAATTATTATTGTCCGGGTGGGCAATATATATCCATTATACTTGATGTATCAAAGCCTTCTCCAGATGGGATGCATGAAATGACGAACATCGAGTTTAAATTGTCACTTTTTTTTTTTAAAGCCACCAGCATGAGACTCGCTTCAGCATTTTGTTTTTTTCACTCTCTCCCTCTCACATACACAAAAAGAAAAAGGACTCTTGAACGTAATACGTCACACACACTCCCTACCCATCCACACCTCTCCTTCCAGGACATCAGTGCGTGAGCAGATGAGGTGTGTGTTTCTGTATCTCCAAAATATGACTATTTAGTCTCATTTTGCAACCATGGAGCACCAGTGCGACTTGTAAATATTATTACTGTATGAACTGCAGAGCTGTTAGTTTGCTTTAAGCTCACAGTGAATAAATCCTCACATTTAAGAGCGCTGCGGTAACAGTTTAACTTTCTGCTAACTGCTAACATCTCTCTGTTGACCAGACGCTTCAAGTTCACAGCAAAAATATCAACACTTCGTCCCCAAGGTGAGCTGGGTGCTTCAGAATAAAAGCACCAGTGGTTCCACCATAGACTGTATAAAAAATATGGATGTAGTCACAGCGACGTCACCCATTGGTTTCTGAGGAGCGGGTTTGAAGCTCAAAGTAGGCGCCATCTTGGCAGTGCCTGACTCCGGCCAACTCCCGGCCAATCAAAAATGGGCAAAGAGGCGGGCCAAATGAAGCCTGGTTGCTTAAACTAGTCTGGGGCCGTTAGTGGCTGTTTAGGTAAGGAACCGGAACCAGGGCGAGTGAGACAGGATCCGGAATTCGATGGATGCGCCTTACCGTCAAAATAAAAGCACCAAGCTAATAAAAATGCGGTGAAACTTTAATTTAAAGAATATAATTTACAAGAAAAGCCCCAAGCCATTAAGTTAATCGATTTTCTTACACCCCTTGTCACCCCAAATCGATGGTGCGCCAGAATTTAAAGTTTTACTTTGGTGAACACTTTTACTTTGGTGAATTTGGTGAATTCCGCATCTGCTCTCTAGACCGGAACCAGAATCCAGACAAAATTCAGAGTGAATAGAAACGTGACGCGAGGCTAGCTTAAACACGCTCACCTCGCTCGAAGCTGCTAAGTTAGCTATGGCTAATAAGCTACGCTACTTTGCTAGCCCTGTGGTGTTGACTGCTCCCACTCATGCTGCCGCTTGGTGCCAGCTCCCTCACGAAACAAAACATCCAAAAGGCACAGACACGGCTGAGGTCAAGTTCAGTGACTTGCGAATTAGCTGAGATGACGCCTAGCAGATAGCCAATGGCTAGTTAGCCACCCATGATGGCGCCACCTGTCACCCAAAGTGACCATGCCCTTAATTATACACAACTTTAAGCCCAGTTGTCATGAAAGGGGAAATTAGCTATAGAGACCAAAACCGTTTTTTGTACCAGGCTGTAAACATGTTTATTTCTGCTCTAAAGCTGAGCATTTTAACATGTGGGTCTGTGGGGACTGACTCGCTTTTGGAGCCTGCCTCAAGTGGCCATTCAACGAACTGCAGTTTTTGGCACTTCCGCATTGGCTTCACTCGTCATCCCTGGAGGTTGCTGCTTGGGTTCCACTTTCATTTCAATAAAACTTTATTAAACTGCAATTTATTTATTTTCATACAGTATTTTATTTAACTTTATTATATGGAAGTAGCTACTTTTTTAACCCTACTGTAACTGTAGTTTATTTAGTTGTTTAAATGGACCCGCACTTGTATAGCGCCTTTCTAGTTATCTGAACACTCAAAGCACACATTGATCCTTTCACACACACATTCACACACTGGTGGCTGAGGGCTAAAACAAGGTGCCACCTGCTACTCAGTTTTTAACACACTCACAGCCATCGGGAGCAATTTGGGGTTCAGTATCTTGCTCAAGGACACTTCAACATGTATGAAGAGCCGAGGATTGAACCGCTGATCTTCCGATTAGTGGACGACACACTCTACCTCTGAGCCTCAGCCGCCAGGTATTTCAGTAGTCCCCAGTAGTTAAGAGGAGACTTCAAAATATCAAAATATGAATCATGTATTGAAATTTTGCCTTAAAACACAGTATTGGGGCGTCGGTAGCGTAGTGGATAGTGCCGGCGCCCCGTGTACAGAGGTATTGCCTCGCTGCAGCGGCTGTGGGTTCGAATCCGGCTCGCGGCCCTTTGCTGCATGTCAGTCCCCTTTTTTTATTCAAGGCAGCAGTTATGTTTCCTGTGCTCTAAACGCCATATCAGGACTACACCAGTAAAGCACATTGAGCAGTCAGAGGGACTTAAGTTAAAGTTAACAAGAATTACTGTCAAGTTTCTCGTCCAGTTTTTATCCATCTGTGAAAACACAGATGCTTCACACACGTTTTCCCCTCGACAGCACATAGTTTCAAAACCCAAAATTAGTGTCACCAATTCTGTATTTGTCCAAATGTTTCCCCTTCTGTTCCTGAGATATGACAGAGTAATGACCAAGTTATTCCCTTGATGTTTTCTTGAGAAACCGTATTCACAAGAATGAAACAGACAAGGTCACAGTGACCTTGACCTCTGTCCACCAAAAACTAACCAGTTCATTGTTTAATCAAAGTGAACATTTGTGACAAATTGAGAAAAATCCCTCAAAGCTTTCTTGATATCACGTTCACATGACAGAACAACCGACGGACAACCTGAAAACATGATTTCCTCCCACCACTGCGACTACTAAAGCAGATGCTCTCTGAAAAGCTTCACACCCACATCATAACAAGATAAAATGAAAATGATTAAAATTCAAAACAATATAATGACCAGTACAGACTGACATGTCAGCAACACTAAACCGTTTCACTTTTGTTTTACTAAGATAAGACTTAAATACCTAGACTTTTAGTCATCTTTAAGAAAAAAAAGATAAATATGATAAAAACTAACCAAGACATTTCACACAGGATGAAGACTTAAAGAGGCAACAGACAGCATCTTTTCCTAAATATATCATGATGAAAATAATGTGGGTCACACAGGGCAGTGGCCACAGTAAAATCACACTATCAGCGTTTACATAGGTTACTTAGTGGCTGTGCAATCTTTGCAATAAGCTTCTGCCACCGGTGCTGAAATTTCGCAGAAAAAAAATCTGCTTTACAGCAGGAAATGCGTCATGTATTGTGAAACTGGTCGGTCAGCCAATCAGGGACTGGAGCTGGTCCTTATGAGGAGTTGGGCATGAGATAGTTGAGTCACGAGCACAATGGCAGACGGACAAAGTTTGGAGACAAGTGAAAAACGGCCTAGCAAAAGAAAAGGAGCTCCTCTGTGTGAGGAGGCAAAGAAGAGCAAAAAGGAGAGTGATAAAAGAAGAGGAAAAACAAGAGTAAACCTCAGTCAGGCGTTCAAGAGATGGAGGGAGCTCCGTGACCAAAGAGGCTTCAAAACCCATGTCCAGCTAGCTTTCTTTCTAATGGATCAGTAAGTAACACGGCTAAATGTTAGCTAGACCAGAGAGGACTGGACTGTACTGGCTGCTAGTTCATTCCTAGCTGGCCAGCATCGCAAATCGCCGCAACCAGGGAGCGGGTAGCGAGTGTTGGTCGGCTGACATCCTGGTTGCCATTCTACGGCAGCCCTCGGACAGTGATTACCCCAGCCTCTCCGACCGGGAGAAGTGGAGTAAAATCCTCTCCTCCACTCCCGTTTGTCTGGTGAACGCCTCTCATCTGTCAATACACACTGCAGTTTAATAATATTGATGCCAGTTGTAACATTTGAATGTTTTAGTAGTAAGCCATGTTCTAAGTGGGATAATGTATAGTGAGCCGGTGACTGTTCCATTCCCCTGTCAGGAGTTATTTTTCCAACAGTCACCTGCTCACTATACATTATCCCTTACGTGTCTACTGTTGTTTGTACTGATACTGTACATATTGGTATCATTTACTGTGAGCTGTTTGTACTGGTACTGTGCATTCTGCTATAATTATTTGCATTACTATTTGTTTTTTCTTCAGATAAATCTGATAATTGTTGCTCGGTCTCTTTACTCATTTATTTAGTAGAGTGTCCACACACCTTCTCATTCTACATATACATAGAGGTATACTGGTGGCTTTACAGCCTACATTTTATTTATTATCTCTGATCCCCACGGTCAATTTGGCCGTTACGACAGTGCAAGCAACACCACTGACGCTAGGTGGCGCCAAGCTAAAAAAAAAAAAAAATCCTATCTGTTGCCTCTTTAATATAAAAAGAAAAGATTAACAGTAGCGTTAAGTACCTTTAAGCAGATTTTGGGACTAGCTTAAAATGTACGACAGAGTGAGATCCAGAGGGAGACATTTTTTAGAAACCAACATTATCTTTATTACTCCCCCCCCCCTTTTTTTTTTGTCATTAACACACAGGTCTGAAAGACACACACGTGCACAAACAGGACCTATACATGCACAAAGTGGAGACATGTCAGAGTGAGGGGGCTGCCCTTGGTCAGGTGCCCTGAGCGGTTGGGGGGTTTCGGTGCCTTGCTCAAGGGCACCTCGGCAGTGCCCAGGAGGTGAACTGGCACCTCTCCAGCCACCAGTCCACGCTCCATATTTGGTCCGGGGACTTGAACAGGCGATCCCCCGGTTCCCAACCCAAGTCCCTATGGACTGAGCTACTGCCGCAATTACTATTGTTGTCATTACTATTAAGTATTTATATATTTGGAAATGGAAAAAATGTCCTGAGCTCTGTTTAACCATTGTTGAACTCTGTAATGATAAATGTAATGCCATCACAGGGCTTGACGCTAACTTTTTTCCCAAGGAGCACATGTGCTCCTAAGTTGAAAAAGTAAGGAGCGCACAAAGAACTGTAGGGGCACAATGTAAATTGATCAAATAATGTGTTTTCCGTAATAAACATGATGCAAATAGACATTTACAAGCAAAATTATTTAATGAATTTGTATACAAAATGTACAGAAACATAAAATCAAGTTTTGAAAAAGTATTGAAATTTAATTTTGTCTTTAATGTTATTATCTTTCATATATTATCTTTGTAATATGATTATCTTATATAATGTTATTACTATCCTAAAACATTCTCCAGGTCCTCTGAAACTCTGCAGGACTTAAGCTTAAGCCTCTTTCACACAGTGTCCACAGAGGGCAAAGAGGACAGGATTTGGGGGAGTACAGGCTCGTTTAGGAGCTACAGCTCCATGGTGACCGCTTTCAGGTCTACTTCAGGCTCTTCTCTGCTATTGGATGCGCGGCGCCGAGGTGTCGTCACAGTGCGTTGCGGTGAAATTAAAAAAAAATTCAATTCAAGCGCAGGCTGGCGGCGTGCGCCGCTCAGCTCAGCGGCAGAGCAGTGCACTCTTGCGCCGCGGTAGCACATACACAATGAATGGGTTCGTCGGCGGAGGTCTGCGCTTTGCGTGCTCTGTATGAAAAGGGCTTTATTTCCACCCTGCCCAGCAGCGGTACCGTGGCGAACGGTCCTTAAAGGTCTCTACACATGATCAGCTGTAAAACCGCTTTGCGCTGGCTGTCCCATTGTTTGTCTATGGAGAGGGCAGCAACGCCTGACAAAGCGGCACCGCTACCCTTGGCGTCGCACACGATATTCATTGTGCCGACAGTGGCTTGGAAAACCGCCCATAACTGTGTGACACGGGGAAGAGGGAAGGCAGCTGGAGTTCCTTCAACATTTGCGGTTAGATTATCATATTTTTTTATTGACAAAAATATAGGCTGCTTTGGCTGTTTTTTTATGCGCACATGTGGCCCTAAATATTTTTTACAGTTCGCACACACCTATTTTTAGTCGCAAATGCAAGTGAAACGCTCGCACTGTCGAGCCCTGCATCAGTCTAGATAGTTTGGGGGTGAGTTGCTGAGTGTTGGAGATGTCAGCCTTCTCTCCAGTATTATGGAGCTAGACAGCACTCTGCTGTTGACTTTTTTTGGACACTACAATCTATGTCTTTTTCAAGAAACCATGACCTCAAGATAATCCACAGACCTTGTGAGCAGTTTCATTTAAGAAATATCTTCTCTCTACCAAACAACAACCACCAACTGTATCACCACACAGAAGGAAGTGTGCATCTACTCCTGGACAAGAGGCTTGTGCTTATGGCAACGTGAGATTGAAACATTAATGGCGTCCTCCTCGGCTGAGCTGTAACGTTAGCTAGCTCAGTGGTGCTAGTTGAGTTAGCAGTAGATGCATGCCTCCTTCTGCCCGGTGATATGGTTTGTGGGTGTAGTTCTGTAGAAGGAAAATAGTTCCTACATGAAACTGCTCACAACAAGGTCTGTGGATTATCTTGAGTAACGAGGTCAGGATTTCTGGAAAGAGACATTGCTGTTGAGTTTTTAAAACGTATCACTCAGTCGCTTTGAGCACCATAAGCCACGTGCCATCTATGACTCTATAATGGAGATCAGGCAGGCATCTCTATGACTGTCATCTCCAACCTTAAGCAACTCATACCAAAACAATCATGACTAATAAATAGCTCTACAGGTAAGAAAAAAAATATGCTTTTTTGATTTTGGGCTAAATTGTATCTTTCCAAAATGTCTCAAAAACACTGAAAGTGCAACAGGTGCATCGGAGGAGGCTGCAATCTTGAAAACAATGATAAGAACCCCCGCACGCTGTTTCACTTACTGCTCAAGAGCCCTGAGCGAGATAGTGTGCAGGGAGTTCTTCTCAACTGTTCAAATCTCCAAACGAACCTCTGAAACCAACTTCGAATCACAGCTGCAGCCTCAAATGACAGCGGCACGCTGCAATGCACGCAATCTGACGTAAACGATCTCTGGTAATGCCAATAAGTAATGATAAATGAAACTATCTTTTCACACACACACACCGTGGACAGTGTATAACAGCACTCAGGTCCAGTGTGTCCAGTGGTCTGTCATTTAATCTGTCGTGGCCGTGCTCTTGTCATGTTGTGCATGCTTCTTCCAGGTAATGGAACTAATTTTTTTTTTTCTCTCAACCCGCGACTTTCTTTTCCACATTTTTGACATTTACCTTTGTGCAGTTTGTGTTGATGACATCAGAGTGTGCCTACACAGCCGACATTGGCATATGGTTGAATCAGGTCAGCTGAGTCAAAAAAATCTCCTTTGGGTTGCTTCTTAAACAACTTTTATCTGAGATCCTTTCCTGACTTCACTTGAGTTATATATATATTTTTTTAACTGTCTTTATTTCCTTTTAAAAGTTTTCCTTTTCCTAATGTTACCTTTTCCTACACTGTACTGTTTTTATAGACCTAATCCGATGATTTTTTATGACTTGTCAGTTTTATTTTGCTGCGTTTGTGATGATATTGAAAAGTGCTCTGTAAATAAAGATTACATTACTGTTATCTTTCTTTGTGTACTAGCTGCTCCTCATGTGCACCTGCTGCAATTTAAAACCAGAGTGGTTTTATCTATCCGAGTTGGAGCAGACACTCGTGGGTTACTCTGCTTTAACTGCGAGGTTCGATCACATTGACCCGACTTCCTCTGCTACACAAAGGACACTCTGCTTTTACTTTGGGTCTGATGTGATTTGTTGATTTACTTTTAGCTGCTTTAAAGCTGAAGACAAGAGTCTGACGGAGGGAATTTATCGTTTGAGCACACAGACATGACTTAGGTGAGAGACTACTGATGCTTGTTTGGGTCTGTTTGTGGTTTGTTGTCCAGATTTGATGTTGGTTTAATGTGACACTGACAGGCGGGGCTGCCTGCTCAGTTAGGAAGTGACTCTACTTTCGGAAGCAGTGGGCAGGAACCTGCTGCTGCTGACTGAACTTAAAAGCCAGTCTCCTCTCAGAAAAAAACCCTGATTTCTGCCAATATAGCAAGAAAACACAAACTATAATGAAGCCAGTAAAATAACTCTAAATGCCATCTGGCTTTCTTCTAAACTGAATTAAAAAAAACAGCCATTATGTGAAATAAAAGGTTTTTTTAACTTGATTCTGCTAACTGTGATTAATTCTTGAAAACGGTTCCACTGTTGGTTTTGATCATCATGAACAAAATAACTTCAAAGAGGGAGAAACGGCTCATTTAATGTAACTGGCTGTTCGTCATGACTTGTAAAGTGGTTTCAGAGGCGATAAGAAGATTCCTGAAAAGATGGGCATGTGGGGAAATGTCAGAACAAACCGTAGCTGAAAATGAAAATTAGACTTCACATACAAGATGAAAAAGCTGTTTGGATGTTGTGCCAAATTGCTCAGACATGTTGGTTGAAAGAGTGCAGAATTTCCCAGTAAGTCAACTGATTTATTGTTATACTGTATACAACTCAAACTCATTTCAATTTCAACAGAAGATATTTGTTTGTTGGAAAGAGTGATTCAGACAGTGCTTCTGAAACAATGGGCTCTATGGGCGCAGGGTGGCGAACCCCGTGCAGAGCTAGTTTCGAGCAGCGCAACCCGAGGCGCGCTCAGTTTGGTAGTTTGGCAGACCGAGGTGCGCTGAGATGGGTGTGGCGGCGCAGCAGGGGGAGGTGTCGACAGATCCAGCTTGGCGCAGTGACAGTTTCGTGCCAAAAGGCTTTGCCAAAGGTGCGCTAAAAGCTCGACAGCTGAAACCAGGTCTACTGTATAAGCCGAAGTTTGGCTGACCGGCGGACAGTGCGCACACGTCACCAAAACCTCACAGGCAGGTTTCCAGAATATCAGGCACATTAACGATACAATAAATACCCAAAAAAACACTGTTCAATGCAACTATCTGCAATCAGCACATAAATGTATCTCTATATCGACTGTCCCGTCACATCTGATGTCAGATCAAAGGGGATTGGCACCATTTGGCACGTTTGGCACGCGTAATGGAAACCCAACCTGATTTGATTAACACAGCTGCAAACTAATGAGTTCACATCCCTCTCAGCCAACCACAAACAGCCACAGCATCAGATAGGGAGTATATATTCAGCATCTGTCATCTTAGAAAAGTCAAAAGAAAAGAAACAGAGTGAGACTGCGAGAGAGAAAGAGAGAGCGCAACATTGATTTACAATTGTGGTGACCTCCTCCCAGGCTACCTTTGCATCATCAGCCCGTGGAGGTCTGCTCCCAGTTCCGTATATTCGGACACTGCGAGCTTGGACCTCCCGGACCAAAACATCAGTTTCCTCCTGGGAGAAGTTTGGCTGTCTGACGCTGCTGCTCTCTTCTGCCATGGCGAATTGAGTAAACTCTCATCACGCCTTCGTGCGGCGCATTTAAGGGCGAGGAGAGGGGCTCATTTGATTGGAGTGATGTGTGTAAAACCCACTCCATGCCTTCTCTCCTCTTTCTTTCCGACTTGCGCCAGTAGGAGGGACGTAGATGGGAAAGAGGAGTAGCTGTGCCAGCACGCACGGTGTGCCAAACTTACACAATCCGCCTGGCCACACCCAGTCGGCGAAGCGCAGGTGCGCTGCGCCCCCGCCTCGCCCGGTCTGCGAAACTAGAGCCCAGTGTGACTTATTGGTATAGTTTGGATCTTTTGAAGTGGGGTTGTATGATGTACTCATCCATGGTCATTTTACTTTTACCCACAGCAGGTGTCAGTTGGCATGCACCCAATTTAGGCAGGGAGGAGCACCGCCATGGCAGCTAGGCAATGTACTGCCATGGACCGGGGCAGCAGCAAAATGTATTTTAGCCATCTAAAAAAAACAAGATAGACTATGCAGAGCTGTCCTAAAAAACGACGTACACACTCAAACAGAAGTAATCACTCTCAGTCACTACCTATGACTCACTAGAAGTGTATGACTGTGTATTTATCTGCAGAGACTCTACCCTCTGCTTATATTTACTTATTTACTTCTTATCGTCTGTGTTCGGGAGCTTTATGGGCGCATATCGCCGCAGCATTTTATTGCGACCAGGTGCCAGACTGTAAGCAGCACCCATCTAAAATACACAGCGCCCAAAAACGCAAATACAGTGAGGCATGACACCAAACAAGAGTGAATCTGGGGCTGGCTTTTACTGTCACTTTCGCTGAGGCGCATGTTTAGGAACAGAGACTGACAATCCTGCATTGTAAGGATAGACCGATACATCGGCCGGCCGATATATCAGGCCGATATTTGAGTTTTTTACTTGTATCGGCATCGGCCGATACGCGTGTGGGTTCGCGGATTTATTTTTCCCTGGGCACATGCAGCGAATCCTACTGTGTACAGTAGTTGTTGTTTTATTTATGCTTCAGCTTAAATATCTGTTTATTTTATAAGGACATTACTGGAAGATTTAAGAGCACTGAACTCTTTTTTTTATTTGAATGTATTATAATAATAATAATAATAATAATATTCTACCTGTTCTACCTCAACTTTCCATCTTGTTTTAGTATTTTTTACTGTTCAATAAATGTTTATTATTTTAAACTTGAGACCTGTAATATTTGTTATTATTGTGTCATTTTTTTGATGTAAATTGAGGGAGCAAAAGCAGTATCGGCCCCAAATATTGACTCAAGAAAATCGGCAGTCCATAATCGGTCATCGGCTAAGGGTGTTTGAAAAAAATCGGTATCGGCATCGGCCCTAAAAAAATCCATATTGGTCTATCCCTACTGCATTGTATACTGTGTGTGCACACTACATGTAGAATATTTTCACCGCTTCACCTTGCCGCCAAACGGCCCTTTCCAATGGGGAACCAGCAGCTCACGTGTTCAGTGAGCTTACATTACTGTTTTTGTTAAAGGAGTCTGGTGGCTTTGAAGAGACAGCATTGTTTGCTAACTGATTCTGTTAAAGGGCTGTCTTTGTCAAGGTTAACCAGTACAAAGAATATCATCAATATAGACTACATATACACTTTTATTGATATTTTTAGGTGGGACTTTTTTAGGTGGCTAAAATACGTTTTCCTGCTGCCCCTTTCCACAACAGTACATTGCTTACCTTCTGTGGCAGTGCTCCTGCCTGCTTCTTTCATCTGGGGAATGCCGACCAACATCTGCTGTAGGTCATACACTGACTATGTAAATACCTCACGCAACCCCACTTCAAAAAGAAGTGCAATACCCCTTTCACAAGCTCTCACACAACAAGAAAAAAAGAAGTTATATTTAAGAACATCTTTCAAAATCAATTCTCCTCTCCTCAAAAACCTCAGATGGTGGGTTGCAAAACAATTGAAAATGGCAACTGACTCTTCACTAAGTCCTGCCCCCAAACGCAGACTGGCCAATCATAGCCGGCTCAGACCAGGGTCCGACAACAACACAGCTGCGCTCCATTGACTCTAAAGCAGTCGTTTCAGACTTCCTCCATTTCCAGGCTGGTTTTGTGGATTTGGAGCTAAATGTTGTGCCTGGGGCACATCGTGTATTAATGATAGTCGTTACCTGGAGAGGTTGGAAAAAGATATACGTTTCTTCCCTGTTCCAAAACCAAAATCAAACCCTGAAAAGTGTAGGGTTAGCTAGCTAGCTACTGAAGATATACCCTACTGAATGTATGCACATGCTGCTTTTGCTTTGTCACGATTATAACAGTGAAACAAAGACCGACCCTGCTGTACAGGAACCAGTGAAGGGAAGCAGGGAAACTTTGCTGATATTCAACCAACTGTGTGTCATCACAGTGTGCGCAGATGAACATTGTCTGACTTCCCCCGGTGATCCCTGCCTGTCCTGCAGCGGAGGTCTCTCAGTACTTCACTTTTACACTGTGATCTGTAGCCTATAGTTCGGCTTTAGCTTCTAACTATCTTTGTCTTTTTAACCTGTTGTTGCTGCTGAGTCAGTTTGACATCCTGGATATATCCTTCAAACACAGACTGTAGACCCCTCTGTCTGCTTCTCTCTGGAATCACTCTTTCATTTCTTCTTCAGGGAGAGAGTTAGTTACAGTGTGGGCTCCATACTTACTTTGAAAGCTTATCGGACCATCACAAAGAGGCGGCGCTTAGCGAAAGGTCATTTCAAGGGTTTTGTCTTTTTACTAAGTTTTGTTCATTTGTTTATGTCTTTGGATAGTTCATTATCATAAGTATAGAAAGGGCAATAGAAAATCCTTCACATTATTACTCGCCTCTTTGCGTTGTCAAGCAGGATGAGCATGCTGGCGCCGCCATCATCCTGGAAGCTCTCATAGTGATGCCGATCAGCGTTCCCAATGAGATAATCAAATATGGCTGTGTCGATGACGTCCAGCAGCCTTGGTCCTGCATCGTATGGAGGCATTTTCTTCACCGCCTCGCAGTAGCTCTCATCGTATTCCCACCTGGATGATCAACACACACACAAATCCACTGACATCAGATGAAAATCTGCCATTTTACAATAAGTGGTCTGTAAGCGTGCAGAGAAACAGCTGTGAACCGCTGCTACTCACATAAATACTCAAAAGCAGGTGTCTGATTTTATGAGCAGGTAAAAATTAATTCAAATTCTGGTGCTGATGAAATGAACAAAGTCTTTTAAAGTGATTTGTGACTGCAAACAAACGTGAGGTGGCATTTCAGTGTATTTTTGGTATGTCTGTGTGTCTCTTCATGGTACAGTACTTCTCTGACCTTGCTGTTATCTTCATAAATATCAACATCCTCCCTGCACTCAGGAAAGATGCTGACCCCTACGATCTAAAGCCAACTTCACATGAACAGACCAGACATCTACTTCTTCATTTTAATTTCAAACTATCTATAATGTCTTCAACAATCTGGTGTCTCGCACAGGATGCCAATACAACACGTACGCAACGATGCTTGCCTGAGCTCAACAATGTATGTGTGTGTGTGGGTGGGTGTAAGGGAGGATTCTGTCATGCATATTTTTGTGATCTTACACAGCCTCAACATTTCTGCAACTGAACTTCTGCAACAGATAAAAATCTGATGACGTTAGGAGTGCTCAGCGGGATGCATCGTTTTTCAGTTATATAGCTTTTCTGTGTGCATATTCAGCCTCAACTCAGCAGGTCCTGCAGAGTCAAAAAGCTGAATCAGATTACAAGAGAAATATTGTCAAAATTCACTCTTTAGTCATTCTTTTAGGTCAGCTTTTGCTTAATATTCCAGGGTTTTCCCTGGGTTTTTCCAGACCAGACTTGTATCATCAGAACAGACATGTCCTGTGATTTTCAGCCCTCTATGATTATATTTACCCTTTACAGCAGGCACATCCTGGCAGCTGACAATATTACTGTCAGGTATTGTCCCCCCTCTATTAAATATGAAAGGAGGCTGAAAATCACAAGACATGTCTGTTCTGATGATAAAAGTCAGCGGTCCTGAAATGTGTGTTTCTCTTCTATAACACACATTCTACATCTTGGAGGCGACGTCTTTCTACATGCGGGCTTCCTTCGCCTTTCAAATGGGGCAGAGCTCCGTGGGAAACAGTAGGAGATAGGGTTGGGCGATATGTTAAACATTTCCAACCGGCCACCGTCAGCCCATCAACCGGCGGTTGCCGATATATTCGGCAGTTGTGTGTGTGGCGGAGAAAAAAAAAGAGGGGGGATGTTGCATTCATGTGATGTCGGAAAGAATCAAAAAATGACTTTCAGAATGGGATAATTCACATTAATGCCACCTCATGTCAGAAAAACAAGTCGGCAACTCGGATCTCCTGACACCACATGAATGCAGCAAAAAAATGCAGCGTGCTTTGCGAGCCCACTCATGTCCAACATGGCACGGAAATATCTGTGCATACCGGCAACAAGCACGCCATCAGAGAGCGTGTTTAGCACGTCTGGTAACATTGTTAACCATATGCGCATATGAATTCACGTTACTGCTGGGTTCCACCGGCTCCAAACGTAAATATCACGTCAAGCATCTTGTTTACCGTTTGCTGAGCTGTGATAGTTAAAGCATTTTCCACCTAAGTTATTACATATATTTGAGTTATCTACAAGTTTACTGTACTGTTTGTCATCTACTCGCTTTCAAATGTCCGCCACAGACATTTACACGTCACGGATAAACATGGGTAAATGCATGAAAAAAAAGTCATCACATATCACCTCTGATAATGGTTTATTCATTTAAAAACACATAGTGCACGTTTAGCACACTATTTCATGTAGTTTTTATCTGCTGGAGGGTCGCGTAGGGGAGCATAGCACGACAAAAATAGAAGAGCCTCCTAAAATAGAGTTGTCGCGCGACAGACGAGGGTTGTCGCGCCGCTCCTGTTGCCGGTGGACCCCGGCCGTAACTTTCAGCTCGGCCATCACTGACATGTTTTGTGAAAGACTCGTCGGAAATCAGTGTGAAGCTGCCAGTTCCAATACGCACACACTTTGAATTGTGCTCTACATAGTTATTATGGACTATATGTACCAAGTTTAATTCTGTGGAGACAGACCATTAATTTAGCAAAATAAAATGACAAAAATCGCCCAAAAAATTGCCAAAAATGAAACCAACCGTGATGGACTCAGCCGATGGGCGATTGGCGATATATTCGTCCAATTGCCCAAGCCTAGTAGGAGAGACACAGCCCGAGGGGGAACCAGGATCTGACACAACACCAGAGGAAGAAGCAGGTCCGTGGAGCTGTGTGCCGGACGAAAAAACAAGCGCGTCGTATCGAATGCGAGTGCATGACGTGCGTCTACATTACACTGAAAGTAATGGGTTTATGCGCACAAAAAACGCTGTATCTGAACGCCCCCAATGCGCGCGCGCGCACACACACACACACACACACACACACTTTAACCAAGGCTTTAACCCGCTTTTGTCTTAGATAGGCAGGGAAAACCCTGTATTCAATGACCTGAGTGGGTTTGAATTGTTATGATCGAGACAAATTCTCTCTGATGTCAAGATACCATCCTGATGGTCCCACTGTACCTACATTACATCACCTCTGTGCAGCATATTCACCTTAAGATTTCACACTGTTTTTCTGATATTGGCAGCAGAAAAATGAGACCCGTGTTGACAACAATGTGCAGAACAAGAGGTGCCTGAGCTGAAATAAGACGACTGTGTCTACCTCACTGTAGCAAGACACAATTACATTATATAATATCAGAGACAAACAAATGCAGTCACATATGCTCTGTCTAGTCCTATAGTGTGTACATAACAGCTGTGCACAATAACCACATGATTCCCTGAGCAGCTGATCCACTAACTGTATGATGACATAATGCACTCCACCGTAGAAATCCTGCTCTGCTAGATCGACCTGGTGGTAGATAAACATTTGTCAGCAAACATACTTGTCAGCACGGTTCACCCAACACACTTACAGACAATGAAATACCACTTGCTGAGTAATCACAATGTGATGACACAGTACAGTTTCACTGGGGGGAAAAGTTGCAGAGGGACCCACTCTTTTGGCTCAGTGCAGCCCTTTAAAGCTAGACTGCAGGAATTTTAAATATAAATGAAGGTTTAGTACATTCAAGCCTCTGCCAAACTAATTCACACAAGGCTGATTAAGCCAATCAGCGCTGGGGAAAGCTCTCTGTATTTCACAGTATACCGGAGTTGTGGTGTCTGGTGTCTGTGGGGACTTTCCCGTGCGTGCACACCGGAAGTGATGCATTTGACAACAACCAGCCAGAGCTAACGGGGGCAGGAGGGGGGGAGAGACCATAGTGACAGTTTACATTAATAAACTTGTTGTTTACTTGCTACCAAGGAACAGCGACTGAGCCTGAATGAAACTCTGAGTACTCTGGGCTGTCAGTTTACTATTCATCAGTCATCTCACTCAAGCATCCCAACCCTATAAAACAAAAGATAGAGAAGCGTCCTTGGCCTTAAATGTTTTGTTGTTGTTAATTAAATTTTAGCAACTTGAACAGTTTTGGAATAACGAGCCAGAGGGGAGGAAAAGCCAACTCTGAAAATTCACCATTTGAAATTATCTACAGGAAGAGAGGCACCCAAACACTTAGGTGTCTTAAAGTAAAATATTTCACTGTTTTAAATTCAGCAGTGTTCAGATTTCAGAATTAAGTATTCAGTTGTTTTTAAGTCTGAACCATTACAGCATTTATAGGAACACTGACTCTGTGGCCCACACTGACACCACAGGAAATTATGATGGATGTCATTAATTACTCATCAAATGATAAGACCACTGCACACTCCATCATCACATATGTACACCTTCCCCATCGCGTCCTCCCACCCCAGAAAGCTTTTCTGAGACTGAGGAAGTGGAGGTGTCATTGCTCTTTATCGTTAGGAAAGTAAAGGCCAGTCTCTTTAGAAACTGGACCTAAAATATCATCACTATGGAAAAAATGTTGACTATCAGCTGGGTTTCTCCCAGAGAAGCTGTCAGGCCAGGTGGGGGCAGGCAGCCAGTGACAGCAACAGACTTTGTTCATTCTGATGTCATCAGTGCAGCTAAGTTAAATTAAAATAGGTCTTTTTATGTGTAAAAGTAGCATTTGGTCTCATATGCAGACGTGATATGACACAGATTTGGTGTTTAGTCATGAGCGACTGAAACAGGGAGACGAAACAAAATTTTACATTGGGCCCCCAAAAGCTAGAAATGGCCCTGCTGACTGGTGGGTATAAGTAAGTACGAGGTTAACATCAGTAACAGAGTTCTGACTCTTCATAATGCAGCACGGCTTTCAGCTCATTCACTGCAAATGCAAACATCAGCTGCTTTATATGTAACGTTACCATTAACTAGGGGTGGGGAAGAAATGGAGACCGCATAGTATCGCAATATTTTTGTGTGGCAATATCGTATTGTATTTTTTATTATATAAATAATTAAAATTACAAATACAAATTAAACTTTACGTTACCTACCAGAATAATATAATCATTTGCTTTCAGTCCACTAGATACATTTTGCTGCTGCAAAAGAAAATGACTAAAGTGAGATGAAGAGACTGAAGACTTTATCTTGTTAGATAAAACAGATGGTGAAAAAGTTTTCTTTTGGGAACATTACTTGCAGTTAATCGCAACATATTTTATTACAATACTCAGCAACACATTTAAAGAGGCAACAGTTAGCATCTTTTCCTAAACATATCATGATGAAAATAATGTGGGTCACACAGGGCAGTGGCCACAGTAAAATCACACTATCAGCGTTTACATAGGTTACTTAGTGGCTGTGCAATCTTTGCAATAAGCTTCTGCCACTGGTGCCGAAATTTTGCGGAAAAAACCTGCTTTACAGCAGGAAACGCGTCATGTATAGCGAAACTGGTCAGTCAGCCAATCAGGGACTGGAGCTGGTCCTTATGAGGAGTTGGGCATGAGATAGTTGAGTCACGAGCACAATGGTAGACGGACAAAGTTTGGAGACAAGTGAAAAACGGCCTAGCAAAAGAAAAGGAGCTCCTCTGTGTGAGGAGGCAAAGAAGAGCAAAAAGGAGAGTGATAAAAGAAGAGGAAAAACAAGAGTAAACCTCAGTCAGGCGTTCAAGAGATGGAGGGAGCTCCGTGACCAAAGAGGCTTCAAAACCCATGTCCAGCTAGCTTTCTTTCTAATGGATCAGTAAGTAACACGGCTAAATGTTAGCTAGACCAGAGAGGACTGGACTGTACTGGCTGCTAGTTCATTCCTAGCTGGCCAGCATCGCAAATCGCCGCAACCAGGGAGCGGGTAGCGAGTGTTGGTCGGCTGACATCCTGGTTGCCATTCTACGGCAGCCCTCGGACAGTGATACCCCCCTCCCTTCCTTCTGCTCTCTTCTCACGGAGGCAGCTATCCACGGACATCGCCCAGCTAAGTTACGCCCAGCTAAGTGAACACTGAACTTTGTTTCCCATTCAATTTGAGCTCTAACCGGCCGCATCGTTTCCATACGGTAGCGTTTATTCTAGAATGGGGACTGTTTACATGTGCATATTGCAGGGCTTGATGCTAACTTTTTTAAGTTGAAAAAGTAAGGAGCGCACAAAGAACTGTAGGGGCACAATGTAAATTGATCAAATAATGTGTTTTCCGTAATAAACGTAATGCAAATAGACATTTACAAGCAAAATTATTTAATGAATTTGTATACAAAATGTACAGAAAGGTAAAATCATCAAGTTTTGAAAAAGTACTGCAATTTAATTTTGTCTTTAATGTTATTATCTTACATATATTATCTTTGCAATATGATTATCTTATATAATGTTATTACTATCCTAAAACATTCTCCAGGTCCTCTGAAACTCTGCAGGACTTATTTCCACCCCGCCCAGCAATGGTACCGTGGCCAATGGTCCCTAACTGTGGGGAGAACGAAGCAGGCTTCCCCAGAGGTCCGCCGATTAACCCGGTCTGTCTCCTCCACACTTTGACTTATTTCCACCCTGCCCAGCAGCGGTAGCTTGGAGAATGGTCCCTCACTGTGGGGAGAGGGGAGAGGGCTTCCCCGGAGGTCCGCCACTTAACCCGGTCCGTCTCCGCCACACTTTGACTTATTTCCGCGCTGCCGACAGTGGGACTTATATTCATTGTGCCGACAGTGGCTTGGAAAACCGCCCATAACCGTGTCACACGGGGAAGAGGGAAGGCAGCTGGAGTTCCTCCAACATTTGTGGTTCGATTATCATATTTTTTTATTGACAAAAATATAGGCTGCTTCAGCTGATTTTTTTATGCGCACATGTGCCCCTAAATATTTTTTACAGTTCACACACACCTATTTTTAGTCACAAATGCGAGTGAAACGCTCGCACTGTCGAGCGCTGTATTGGTATAATTCCACTGTGTCTGCTGTTGTTTGTACTGGTACTGTACATATTGGTATCATTTACTGTGAGCTGTTTGTACTGGTACTGTACATATTGGTGTCATTCACTGTGAGCTGTTTGTACTGGTACTGTACATATTGGTGTCATTTACTGTGAGCTGTTTGTACTGGTACTGTACATATTGGTGTCATTTACTGTGAGCTGTTTGTACTGGTACTGTACATATTGGTGTCATTTACTGTGAGCTGTTTGTACTGGTACTGTACATATTGGTATCATTTACTGTGAGCTGTTTGTACTGGTACTGTACATATTGGTGTCATTTACTGTGAGCTGTTTGTACTGGTACTGTACATATTGGTATCATTTACTGTGAGCTGTTTGTACTGGTACTGTACATATTGGTATCATTTACTGTGAGCTGTTTGTACTGGTACTGTACATATTGGTGTCATTTACTGTGAGCTGTTTGTACTGGTACTGTACATATTGGTATCATTTACTGTGAGCTGTTTGTACTGGTACTGTACATATTGGTATCATTTACTGTGAGCTGTTTGTACTGATACTGTACATATTGGTATCATTTACTGTGAGCTGTTTGTACTGATACTGTACATATTGGTGTCATTCACTGTGAGCTGTTTGTACTGGTACTGTACATATTGGTATCATTTACTGTGAGCTGTTTGTACTGGTACTGTACATATTGGTATCATTTACTGTGAGCTGTTTGTACTGATACTGTACATATTGGTGTCATTCACTGTGAGCTGTTTGTACTGGTACTGTACATATTGGTATCATTTACTGTGAGCTGTTTGTACTGGTACTGTACATATTGGTATCATTTACTGTGAGCTGTTTGTACTGATACTGTACATATTGGTGTCATTCACTGTGAGCTGTTTGTACTGGTACTGTACATATTGGTATCATTTACTGTGAGCTGTTTGTACTGGTACTGTACATATTGGTGTCATTTACTGTGAGCTGTTTGTACTGGTACTGTACATATTGGTGTCATTCACTGTGAGCTGTTTGTACTGGTACTGTGCATTCTGCTATAATTATTTGCATTACTATTTGTTTTTTCTTCAGATAAATCTGATAATTGTTGCTCGGTCTCTTTTTTTGCTAACTTTAATGTTATTCTGTTGAAGAGACTAATAGCCCACGCTGATTAATTGAATATAATCCACTTAATATGATTGCTGCTCATGATATATTATTCGATGTTTTTTTGAATTGTAGGTCCCCTATTTCTGATGAAATTTTTTAACATATATATATTCTCAGAGTGTTTTTGATGTACTTGTACTGAATTGTTACCCTGGATTGAACTTGATGTTTGCTTTTTCTGGTCAATGTTTTTTAAAAAATAACCCAGGATGATATTTGGATGATTAACCACACCTGTTGCACACAATGTTATAAATAGAGGTGTGGTTTTCACTTTCCAACATTCAGACCTGACGAAGATCCCTCTAGGATCGAAACGTTGTTCATTAAAGTTTGTGGCATGGAGTAAGTGTGCAGGCTCTACCTCTTTTTCATTCATGTTTTATGCCGGCCTTGCACCTTTTTTGATGTGCGTATAACTACCCTCTCGCACCCTGCTCGGTCTCTTTACTCATTTATTTAGTGGAGTGTCCACACACCTTCTCATTCTACATATACATAGAGGTATACTGGTGGCTTTACAGCCTACATTTTATTTATTATCTCTGATCCCCACGGTCAGTTTGGACGTTGTGACAGTGCGACGCAACACCACTGACGCTAGGTGGCGCCAAGCTAAAAAAAAAACTAATCCTATCTGTTGCCTCTTTTAAACTGCAATAATATTGTATTGTGACTAAAGTATGGTGATAATATCGTATCGTGGTCCCCACCCCTACTGTTAGCATCAGACAGTCTAATACTAGCTAACTGGTAACATTAAAAGAGTAACATCACTGACTGGCTGTACCCCCTGCTCTGTGTGTGTGTGTGTGTGTGTGTGTGTGTGTGTGTGTGTGTGTGTGTGCAGACAGTTTAATTTACATCGCTGTTCATCGTAACGTTAGCAGGGGGTTTTCTTTTTTTCGGAGTCACTGGCTTCGATCAAGTCTCTCCTAAAAATGTACTTCTATCGGAAAGCATATCTTGACTTTATCTGAGCTGTCTGTCTATCTCATTGATGTTATTTCCCATTTATTATCTTGATTTTAGTTTTGACCTTCCTTATTTCATCTTTTTCTTCGATTACATTTTATGACGTTATTTGTTTTATCCTCCTTGTGTTTTAAATGTGTTTAGTTTTTTATCGTACAGCACTTTGTAACTGGGTTTTGAAAGGTGCTATATAAATAAAGATCATTATATTATTCTTTACTCTGTAGGATACTGAAGTCTTAAAACTTAAATTGGCTTGCAATACACTGGCGAAAACACCACAATCAGCACAACAATATTTCCACTTCCTTCTGATAAACATCAGTAGCAGTTCAACTGACAGGATGCTCCCTGACTGAAACTAGTTTGTGGACACCCACCTGGCCAGTTTCCCCTCTCTGTATGTGCGTCCCCAGGGGTGTCTGTGTTTCTGCAGTGGCCAGACGTCTGGCAGCCAAAGGGTTAATGATCCCTCCATGATCTCTCCGTCTGCACACGCTGGCTCGCTCTCCCGACAGTAATAACACTTTCCATAGAAACACGTATTATTACCTGAAAAGAGAGAAAAGTTACCCGTAAAAATGAATCCACTTGACCATGACACCTCAACGATAAGACATGAAGGAGATGAAAACATGGCGCGGTGAGGAGCTACAGTATGAAGCTGTCTGCTGAGAAACATTGAAATGAAGTGAATAAACGACTTTAACCTTTGACACTAGCTTCAGAGAGTCTCACCAGTTGTTCAGTCTTTAAATGTCACTTATATAATAAAATAAAAAAAGAAACAGAAATCTGCAGACTAAAAATACGAGACAGGCGGCCACTCTGAAGGTATCGGAAAATGAATAAATTTTGGGTTTAGGAAAAAGATGACTGACATTTTTTAACCATTTTCTAACGTTGTATAAACCAAACAGCTCATCGATTGATCAACAAAATAATCAACAGTTGAACTGACAATGAAAATAATTTTTAGTTGCAGCCATACTTTAAAGGTTTTGTTCACGCACATTACAAAAACAATACTTTCTCACAATCCTCATAATGGGCTGTTGAGGTCTGTGCGATGATCCAGAATGATGGGGAAACAGTTTCTGTTGAATTTTCATCATCATCATCATCACGTTTCAATGTTGTGAGCAGCAAAAGCCAATACAATTAATTCATTTCAACTGTGGTGAAGCTGAATCTCAGTCAGTTGATTAAAAACCTGAACAGATAAAACCCAGACTTTATATTTTTATCATTTCGTGTGCCATGTATTTATATGACACATTTCCTTCTTTCCAAAAATATATTAACATAAGCTGCTAAGTGGAGTGGAATGCTGCCAAACCAAATTTCGTTGTGTGTAACATGAAATGACAATAAAGCATCTTAATCTTTAAACATGCATCTAGGAGTAGATGTCGTCTGTACTGAGGAAGTCTTTATTAATCCTTCTTTTTGAGGACTCGGTGACACATCTTTGTGGCTGTCTGTACTAATGGGAAAGCAGGTGATATCTGAACCCCGCACTGTGAACCACAGGGCCATTAAACAGATGAGTCATACCAACTTCAACACTTACTGGCGGTAAGTGACAGATGAAAACTTATGGCGAGTTACAGAACATATAACATGTGAGTGGTCTGAACAGCTAGTAAATCATTCGCCAGCAAATGAAATAAAAACTGAAATGTGACAAAGAGAAACCCACAAAGCCACAGTATTATGAGAACATGAGCCACCAACAGACGAACATGTGTCACTTGTTGACCTTTGCTTTCAACGGTGACTAAAAGATGCCTAAGCCTGACATTTAGTTTAGTGAATTTCAGTCATTTTCCAACTTATAAAACTCAAACACACTGAAAGATAGACAATAAATAAAATATGTCAGCTTCCTTTAAATGATACAGAGTCATAAGTAGGGCTGACCCAAAAAATTTGAAGCTTCGAAGCTTCATTCAATGGCACGGGATTCGATTATGGAAAAAAAAAATTCGAAGCTTCAGTGCTTTTTTTTTTTTTTTAGTTTTTTGGGGGGAGGCCTTAAACGCAACACTAACCCCGTCAACGAGCCACGAGCGCATCTGTTTGATTGTGCTGCAGTGTGCACCGAGGGTTTTAATTTAAGGTGCTCACAGACTTGCGCGCACAAGAAAGCGGAGCGGACTCCGCGAGGAATGTCTGCAGTCATTCGGGCTTCAACAGTTGAGCGCACTTCCGCGTTGTAGTTTCCTGTAAAAATGTCCCTGAAACACTACATTACCCCCAATTCTTGCACGTTTCTGTCCTGGCGATGTGAAAAATACATGCCGAGCAGTCTTTTGAGTGACACTGGTGCGCGGAGCAGAGTCCACGCAGTCATAAAATCTGAGCTTTGTGCGCACAGGGCTTGCGGACGTCCGCCTGCGTGAGAGAGAGCGGAGTGAGAGAGTGGTACATCCTGTCTGCCGAGGGGTTTCCTGTCTGTGCAGCCGAGCACCGCAGCACCTCCACGGACTATTACATCCAGACGGTCCCGGTGTTTCCTCCGCAGGCTCCACTTCACTCAGCTGCCCGATAAACCCGCTGACTCTTCCCACTTCAACTGTGCCACAGGAGCTTTCGAAGGGCTTTCTCAAAGATACTGTGTCCGAAAAGACAATCAGTCCAGCCTCAGATTGAGGCTCAGTTTTGTTAGATGAACTCAATTGCATTTCCATCCTATATGAATGCAGTAACTTATTTTTTGCTTCCTTTGTTCTAGATTTTAGGGACTGCTTGTACAGAATGTTTGTCTATTTACAAGCATGTTCTAGTCCCCTAGTAATCCAGTCCACCCTTCGTGTTTGTACAGGTCAGTGTTTGTCATACAGGGCGGTAAAAGTAGACAGGAATTTATCATAGGCTTTGCTTGAATCATTATTTAAATAAACTTCTGTCTATCTTTGCTGCCTTAACTCCCCTTAAAAGCCTCTATGGTTTCAGGTGTTTTGCATCGAATCGACTTAAAAGTGTTGGAAATTTTCTGGGTATTTTTCTTTAAAATTTTGCAAGGTTTTGCATAAACATGGTCACTCATGTCGTGAACAGTTTTACATTTAAGTTCATTATTCACAAATAGGACAGCACCACCTCCTTTTTGGTTTTCTCTGTTGGTGGTTAATAGCTCGTAGCCCTCAAGTAAAACATCTACTTTCTTCTCATCTGAAATATTTTTAGTTATCGCAACATTCATTTACATATACCGGTATGAAGACTGTGGTTCGAGATGATCTCCCCACTCGTCTCCTGAGTACATGAAGATCAAGTTTGATAGGATCAGATAAACTTTATTAGGTGCAAGGGGAAATGGGCTATAGTGCTACACACAGCTACAAGACAGTACAGTGGTAACCCAAAATAAATTACATACTACAAATTAGGGCTGCACGGTATATGCGGTAGACGGTAGAAATGATATAAATTTGGCCCACGGTAGAGATTTGCGCTCTACCGTCCTATCGTCGATGACGTCATCGCACCTGCCTCAGTGTGAAAATGGCTGCGAGCACAGAGACAGCGGAGCAAGAGGAGCTGGTTCACGTCCGTGATTTAGCGTAGCACGTGCAACATGTGTTGCTGGAGAACTTGTGAGTGAGTGAGTTAATGTCTTATGAACAGCCCCGGACTTCTCAGACTCGTTTAGCGACTTACCGCTCAGAGGGAACTCATTCAGTGTCTCCTCTGGCAGCAGCACAGCGTCTCTCCCTCTCCTCTCTCGCCCTGCGCACATGGGAGTTGGTTTTCGGCAAGAGAGTTTGTCATAAACCTTTGGTAATGTAAACCTATGTGACGCTAGGGGCTCCACAAAAAACTCCATATGTGAATGTGTGATAGTTGTGGTATCATAGCAGCCTGTCACAGGTTACAGCGTGATGATTAGAGGAGAAATGGCAGAGCATAAAGGTCCAGGTGGAAAAAACACAACTCAGTCGTTTAGGATTTTGCTAAAAGAAGGAAATTACCTTTTGATATAGATCCCAGGGGACATTTTGCACCATAGAGTACTGGGTTTTAATTTTGAGTTTTGAGATCTGCATTCTGCACAATAAATGCTCTAAAAAATACATTATATCTTTGCTTTTGTTGTTGTTGTTTTTTTAATCAATTTAGCTTTGCTAAGGGACTACAAAACCCATTCAGAAATACTTCTATTATAACTTTTACACTTAAATTTATACCGCAATATATACCATTACCGTGAAGGGATTCGATTTATACCATGATATAAATTTTAGGTCATACCACCCAGCCCTACTACAAATTAAAAGGTGTATAAAATAATGCCTTGTAAGATAAGAGTTATAAATACACAGGCATTATGAAAATGAGATCACACCTCAGGTCTGGTTACCTGTCCAACAACTGGCGAAACCAAGGACTCCAAATTAATTTAATTAATATACTCCTGTAACCTTGTCAGTTTATTTCACTGCAGAATAACAAAATAACTATGGCAGCAGCTGATGATTATTTTAATTTATTTATCCATTAATAATTTAGTCCACTGAACGTCAGGATATAACTGTCAACAAAACCCAAAAATATCACATACGTTTGGGCTTCTATCATGCAAGAGAAGGAAAGGCAGCAAATCCTCACATCACACAAACTGAACCCTTCAAATGTTTTGCAGTATTTTACTCGCAAAATTACCTTAACAATTCATCAATTATCAGAATAGTTGCCAGTTAATTTTCTGTCGATCGACCAATCATTGCAGCTCCAAAATAACGGCACTGGATATTTCGCAATCTTTGCTGTTTGCTAAACAAGTGAAAAGACACGATTGCTGCTTCAAAGGGGAAGTCTTGAAATCTGATAAACTGCCTCGAGCCAATACAAGATGTAAGCTGAAGATTTCCTGTACCCAGAAAAACAGGCTCAACAGGTATCAAACAGAGATTAAAAAAAACAACCCTTGAAGTCAATATTGTAAACATGCCTATGAAACCGCTGAATGTAATATCACAGCCACTGAAAGGTACAAAAAAAGTGTTAAATTATGAAGCAATACTATAAATATCTTTACATTTTTTCATAAATCTGCAATGAATATTAACTAAAATGTTTCAAGGAAATTAAAATAATGCTTCTTCAGAAAGAATACAGGCGAAATATCTTTAAAAGTAGGTTTTTCAGCTCCAAAGCGAGATCTGTGGCACGACCGAATAACTAATTATTATTTATCTTTTATTATCATTATGTATTATTATAAGTATTATTACAGAATCAAAATTTGGTTGCAAGCAAGAAAGTGAAAACTAAAATTAAAGATTCTTTATATATAATTTATCAATTTGAATTATGTAAAACATTCGGTAACAGCCATTTAACTGAATACATGTTGCAAACTATCCTTAAAGTTTCTTGGATGTTCAGTAAAAATTTCTACTTAATCCAGTAAAAAAGGGGCAAATGATGACGCTTAGAATACAAATACAGAGACTAACAAAAATAAAATTAACATATAACACAATAACAAAAACAAAGCCTCCAAACTTTAAAAGTCTATAGCTCCTTTTACACTGACAGGTTTTCAGCGAATGTTGGGCCGTTTTGCCGGCAAGCTGCGAGTGTTTAGACACACAGAGCCGGATTGGCGAGTTGATCCGAGGTGCCCAATTTTCCGCCTGGTAGGGTAGACATATTGGCAGAACACTTTTAGTTTAAACAGACCGAGGCGGCCTTCCGCCACGGGAGGGGCTGTTGATGACTTGTGGGAGGAGCTGTTGATGACGCTGCACGTGCGAGCCACTGGCGGTGGATAAACAGGAAACAGCTGATAGCAGGAATTAGCGAGCAGCTAGTAGCAAGAGGGAAACACAAACCTGACAGACACTGTAAAGATGAGCAACTGTGGAGACAAGGAATTGCGCGCCCTCCTTGTCCTCGCAAATGAAGAGGCCATTAACTGTCAGATGACGGGGACGGTGAAGGACGGGCCGACTTACGAGAGAATCGCTGAAGGACTGACCAGCCGCGGCTTCCCTCCCACGTCACTGTTTACGTCACACGCTGAGCTACACGTTTTGTTACTTGCTCACGCCCCCCATTGCCCTGAAAAAGGTGCATTCTGTATAAACAAAAGTAGGCAGGCGGCATTTTGCTGCACTCCCTGATTTTGCTTTTATACTGCCAATTAGACTTGCACCGATTTATCGGCAGTGCTCGGAATCGGGCCGGTCTCCACGTCATCGGCCATGACCTGCTACCGGCTGGTCAGTCTAAAATATGCCGATTTAAAATGCCTGCATGATTGACATCGTGTAACATCAGCAGCGCACACTCACGCACATGTGCAACTCGGGGCTTGGGCGATGT
The DNA here is from genome assembly GCF_011397635.1 of Epinephelus fuscoguttatus. Lineage (NCBI taxonomy): Eukaryota > Metazoa > Chordata > Actinopteri > Perciformes > Serranidae > Epinephelus > Epinephelus fuscoguttatus. The sequence continues at coordinate 42,847,085 of NC_064761.1, forward strand.
GAGGAAGTGAAACATGGGCGGCTTCTCACCTTAATCATTCATGCACACACATCAAAAGAGGAGAAAGTTGTTGATTGTCTGTGTTAAACTGAACTGCGGAGCTGTCACTGCTGCACAGTGCAGCTAAAGATAATAGAAAGATAAAAAATATTGCAGTATCTTGTGTACTGTAAAGCGGTTTGAAAAAAATTAAATTGGGATCTGCCGTCCAAACACTCTGCAAATCGGAAATCAGTATTGGCCCAAAAAATTGTAATCGGTGCAAATCTACTGCCAGTGCTGAAAGAAGACTGATTGGGCTTTCCTGCAAATTTGCACAATTTTAAAAAGGGCTTAAAACTAAGAAGCATGTGGAGTAAAAGTTTTAACATGATTTTACTCTTTATTTCTTTTTTAAAACAAAATCCATGACATGAACTGAGAGGTCCTCGGTGACCTTGAATATGTGTCATGGTATAGAACATTTTCTGTGCACTCAAGTGAGAACCTGTCCTGAAACTTGCAGCATCGCCCATAACAGCTAAAAACACCCAGAGACAATAAGGAGTAGCTACCACAGAATAAACAGCATCGGAAAATATCTGTTTGTAGACAAAATAATCCGAGTCATTTTGTCACACTTGGTTAAATTCTTTCAAACCCACATAAGACAGCAAACACCCGTTTCCACAAGCATAGCCACAGGTTGGATTGGTTGAGTGACCTTTATATCTAACAGTGCTGGAGTTCCCCCTTCACAAAAGGTACTTATTGCCGGGATATTGCATTAGTTTGCAATAACCTACAATTCCATTCATGTATCTTTGCTCTATGATAGAAAAAACATACAAGAAGAGAATTAAAATCTCTTATAATAAAAAGACCTGTATCACTGTAGCATGCCTGGGGATGGGTACCAAAGCCTCGGTATCACACAGGCCTCGGGGCTGAATTATCTCAGACTAGTATTGTTAAGCTCCGCTGTTAAGAGTTCTGCTTTCAGTATTGGAGACATTAATAAAATGGATTTCCTATTTATTTAGGCTACAAAAACATTATCTTGCACCTTTTATCTCACCAGCTCCATTTCTAGTTTGTAACAATACTAAGACCTACGTCTATGACGCTTTTTCACTATTCCCAGTGCAGAAGAGAGATCTTTCTCAGAGCACGCAGTACGTGAGGAGCGGAGAAGGGAGGACCGCTCTCTTTGCCTCTCTCTTTCATGTCCACATACACACCCACACACACACACACACCCTGCTCTTAATATTAACAATGGCGGAGAAAGCTAAACGCTCAAAAGCCTGGTTACACTTCACTGGAGTCGATGCTGACAATACTCATTGCCACAGGTGCAACACGTGTTTTGCACATAAGGGCGGAAATGAGCAACGTTCCAAAACCTCTGCATCACATGCAGGCGGAGAATTACACAGTTTCTGAAAGCTGATAGTTCATCTCTTGTTGCCCCACCCACCTCAGGTATGTTCTGTATGCTAGCAGCCTAAAGCCACACACAGAGTTAGCTCAATTATGGGTGTGCTCACAATTTTAATTACATATATAAATATAATAATTGGTGATTCGTTCAATGCAAAGTTGTTGCAATAATATTCATGTATGCAGTAAAAAAAATAACAAAAAGAACCAATAAGAGTACTACAAAATACCAAATAGATAAGCAGTTACAGTAATGGTAGTAATACTGTTAAAGTTTAAACAAACCCATCCCTACTGATGCCACACCCTGACCAAACAGGACTGAGCAGGACATGCTCTGATCTGCTGACTGACAAAGGCCGAGGAAAAAAAAAAAAAAAAAAAAGACTGCAGAGATGAGATAAAGAGTGAGAGACGGAGAGAGGTGGAGAGACGGAGAGAGATACATCAGAGTGAGAGGCAGAGTGGACAGATGAGTCAAAAGAAGAAGGAAATGATTTAAACAATATGACCGCACTGTCACTCTGTGGTGTCTGACAACACTGACTTCTTATTGCAAAGTTACATCAGAGGTGTGACAGAAGACGATAGGGCGGGCGGACACTCACCCTGCATGAGGAAGGTGCTCAGCAGCTGGTCCGTGGCCACAGGTTTAATCTCTGTCCGCAAGTTGACATATCTCCCGACCACAAGAGGCGCTCTCCTAAACCCCAGGATCCTGCGGAGAGGACATGATGCCATGCTCCATCAACAGATCAGAGAGGATAAAAGTCAGACACTATTTGTTTACACACCTGTCCAGGTGGAAAGCAGCCACCTCCGCGTTGTGTCGGTCATATCCTGCATACGGCTCGCCTTCAACCACGTAGTCTCTGTTATATCTGAGGAACAGTGGAAAGGACATGAGTAAGAAATCACTCTTAAGCATAAAACGTGTCATCCCATTATTATCAATCTGACCTCTTGGGTTTGAAGACCACTTTCTGTCCTCCGTCCAGCACCAGCAGGGCTTTGAGCTGCGTGCCCTTATAGCCCACATCTGCCCGCTCTATCCTGGCAGTGCTGAGGGAGGTGAGCACAGCGGCCAGTTCTGGGGTCTCCTCGGGGTACACCTCTCTCGGGCCCACCCACTGGCTTGCTATCTCCCAGGGAGACTGCAGGGTGTGGGTAAGGCGAGCTCCCCGGGACAGAGAAAGGCCAGCCTCCATCTGTTAGAGGTGGGTGATAATAACATGAACACGTCTGCCAAATGCTCCCTAGCCCTGTTAAGTATGACTGCATACCAGCTATAGCCAGTCAGAGTCTTGTGCATCTGCTATCTCCCAAATTAAAGCACTGATGTTTCAACACACTTGTTAAACGAGACTGAAACTGAAAATAGCCGACTGGCACTCTGACCTTGCGAAACGCTCTGAGATCCCGTCGGCTGGCTGCAGAGCCCTCGCCTCCATCCAGCAGGAAGATCTTGGCCAGGCCCAGCAGGAGGAGCACGGCACACAGCACCACCATGCGCTGTTTGAGCTTCATCTCCACACCGACCTGCCCAGACTCCCTCCTCACCCGACGCTGTGTCTGTGCGAATCCCCCTCACCCCTGATGCATGGCCCCCTGCAACTCCTCGTCACCCTCCCGCCCACTTGCCCCGACAGACAAACTCTTCTGAAGGACAGGAGCTGTGGGGGGGGGGGGGCAGGCAGACGAGAAGTAGAAAAGGGAACAGAGGGAGAGATGAAAAATTCACTGTCAATAATATATGTGGAGAGAAAACTGATCGATTTGCTGCCCCTCTTGCATGTTCCCCCGGGGGCAGACAATGACCCAGTACTGCAGCACAGCTGGAGCCTGTCCAGGATGTGTAACTACATCAGGATGGCACAAGCTGCTCTGTGTAAATGTGTGTGTGCATTAAAAAGTACGCCATACCATAAAACTATGGATGGATTACTGAACAGGCCTACCAACACCAAAGTGTCGGGGCCTTCACCTGAAAAATGTCACTTAAATTACCACATACTGAACAGGAAGAGGCTCAAAATCACCACAAAGAGACACAAAATGACTACAAGACTAAAGTTGTAAAAGTTGTTCGAGCCCAGGTTTCAGCAGTGACTGTGGATGCTTTGGGGCGGCAGAAGCTCAGTGCGCAGGGACTTGGCCTGGAAACCAGACATTGCCTGTACAATTCCCAATATGGACTAAAGGTGCATTTGAGAATTTTCCTTTTACCTTTAGTACGTACTGCAGCTGTCCTTAAAAAGCATGAACTGTTGCATGCGTGTGCACACAACTGGGACACTTTGATCATCTTGCTTTCATATCTGTTACCTTGGAGATAAAACAAACACCACTCACCGAGCTCACCAGAGACGGTGATCAACTCGACAGGCTCTGCTGTTGTTACTTTGCAATGTGTGTAGTTTAACTTTAAAGTTATAGCTGCACAGATTGTAGATTCTAACATATGATATTTGCAACAGTGAAATTACATGTCATTGTTATTATAATTATTTCCTTTTGTTGTTTGTCATTTATGATTATTTTGTTTACGTAAGTCATATTCCTATCGTTACTGATTGACTGGTTATCAGTTACTTGAATGCGCTGTCACTGCAGATTAGCTGTCAAACATGGGTCAACTAGCTATCAAGCTGTCATTTGTTTGCCTCAGTCAATGTGACGGATCATACACTGTGCAGAGGATTGTGGGTCAGAATAGCCAGAAAAGCATGCTGGCTTGCATACTGCAAAATCTGACCGTATGTAGAACAGCCTGCTTGTGCCATACTATGTATTGGAACATACTAAATCTTTATCTGGCACACTGCACAGTATGTTAGTGTGGATATTGGAACACACAGTAAGTATGTAGTGTGGACTGGCAGCTGGAGAGGTGCTGAGGTGCCCTTGAGGAAGGCACCAATCCCCCAAAACTGCTCCAGGGACACTTTTAAAGGCTGACCCTGCACTGCATGCGTGTGCTGAGCGTGAGATGCATTTCAGCTGCCTGCAAAACTGTGGAGAAAAGGAATTTCCAAAAAGATGCAAGACCACCACGAAGTCTGTGTGTCTTGCTCCTGTGTAGCAGAGGTGGTGGGGCCCTTTGCATACCTGTGCCCAGGGGCCCACAGTGTCATAATCCGCCCTGTACTGTGTGTAAAATGAACAGCAAAGTGTACTTTGGCTCCTGCAGCTGTGGGGCCACATCTACAGCATTAACGCTAATATCATCCCTCCCTCTCCTACGCTGGATTTTGGGAGAAGGCAGGACTGTCTCTTCATCGACCCTGCCTGTTTCCAGTGAGCAGATGATGGACAGGTGGTCCTGCTGTGGTGCAGAGGGGGTCAGGTGAGGTGGTGGACCCAGCACAGCCCCTCTGCTTTGTGTCTAACCTTGCAGAAAGAGAACCTGCCTGAACTCTAGTGATGTTTCCCTGATTACATACCTTCATATTGACTTCACCTGCCTGCTACACCGAGCTGAGGCACCGGGCCCCTGCACGTCAGCTCTGCATGTTGTCAGCTATTAATCGCGCCAGTTCAATTAACACAACTGCCACGTCCAACTGGCAACTCGTTGACATAACGTCACGTCAGTGAACAAAACTGTGACAAGACAACAAGCTAACCGCTAGCACGATGAAACACTGTAAACGACGGTTCAGCTGGTTTGACACAGCTCCGCCGACACGTTTGGCCACGCAGGCATCGCTTGTGCCACACAATCGGTCTTTCATGATGCCTTCTTTAACGGCAGTGAGAAAACGGCTGGCCAACACCGACTGCATGACACCACCTAAACCCTCTGAATGGTGGCTCCACTCAGACGCTTCCTACCATCATTATTCCGGCTTCCTTCGCCTCACTAGGTCACAGTATCTGCAACGATATGCTCACATCTATCACGACAGTGCTAGCTGCTTAGCAAGCCGCTGCACACCTTGCCGTGTAGGTTAGCTAACGCTGCCAGCTAGCTTCACTACGTCGTCTGTTGTTTTCACTGGCTGCCGACCAAGCTCTCTTACCTTATGGACGTGTGCCGTTAGCCGCTGACAAAGTAGCTTCCACGTGTCTGCGAAGTCCTGCGATATTTAAGTAAGCTATAATAAATTGTCCTGCCGCTAAAAGTCACGGTGCTTTATCATTTTCTCAATCCCCCCGGTAGCTCCCTCTCCTCCGCCCTTTTCCTTCGATTCCTCCTCTGGCCTGCCGTGTCCACTTCCGAAACACTTCCTCCTCCTGTAGGAGCTGCGGGCGGCCACCAGGTGGCAGCGCTGCACCATGTACGCGCATGTGCATTGAGATAGACACAAGAACTGCATGCTGACTGAAGAATAAGCTTGTGCAGGGAAAATATGGTCTCCTCTCAAATAGATACCTACTGGTTAAAGTTATTAAAGGGATAATGCACCCAAAAATGTAAATTCAGCCATTATCTACTCACCCATATGCCGAGGGAGGCTCAGGTGAAGTTTTAGAGTCCTCACATCACTTGCGGAGATCCAAGGGGAGAGGAGGTAGCAACACAACTCCACCTAATGGAGGCTGACGGCGCCCCAGATTCAAACGTCCAAAAACACATAACTGAAACCCAGGGGTGGGTAGAGTACTGAAAATCTGCCATATTAATGCCATAAAAAATTACTCAAGTAGAAGTAAAATTACTATTTGAGAAACCTACTCAAGTAAAAGTAAAAAGTACCTGGTTAATAATTTACTCAAGTACACGTTACTTTCTGTTTGAATATTTTTTAGGGTGTGAGGACCAGTGCAAAATAATGAAAAAAACATACAATATATTTTCACCTATATAGCAGACTATGTGCTTACTTACGGGCGGCACGGTGGTGTGGTGGTTAGCACTCTCGCCTCACAGCAAGAGGATTGCCGGTTCGATCCCGGGCGTGGGAGCCCTTCTGTGTGGAGTTTGCATGTTCTCCCCGTGTCAGCGTGGGTTCTCTCCGGGCACTCCAGCTTCCTCCCACAGTCCAAAGACATGCAGATTGGGGACTAGGTTAATTGATAACTCTAAATTGTCCGTAGGTGTGAATGTGAGTGTGAATGGTTGTTTGTCTCTATGTGTCAGCCCTGTGATAGTCTGGCGACCTGTCCAGGGTGAACCCTGCCTCTCGCCCGATGTAGCTGGGATAGGCTCCAGCCCCCCGCGACCCTCAAGAGGATGAAGCGGTTAGAAGATGAATGAATGTGCTTACTTACTTCAATATGCTTGCAGAGATTCGACGATGAGTTTTTGAAAGCAAGGATCTCCTGTTTTTTTGGCAGGCACAGGAGGCACTTCATCAAGTAACTGTTCTTTTTTATGGATTTCGGCACAAAAAATGTGGCGAGATGTGGCCAGGGATGGTCGAAGGCAGCTCCCGCTTGCTCTTCGTTTTGACCTGGCTCTGACATGATCTTTGCAGTCGGCGTCGGGTCAGGAGTGGAGGACTGGTGCTTGCTTGTTCACCGGGTTCAGAACATGGCGCTTCAGCGTGGTGTTTGTTTTTCTTCTGTTGGCATCTTTCCATCTGCAGTAGAGACGTGCCTCGCACGCCGCCTAATGTTCAACTTAAATCCCTGCATTTAGAGCAGACTAGTTGTAACAAAGGTAAATGGCAAATGTAGTTAAGTAAAAAGTAGATTACTGGCTCAAAAATATACTTGAGTAAGAGTAGTAGTAGTTTTAAAAAATGAACTTAAAAAGTACTTGTTCTTCAAAAAAACTATTTTTTTTACTCACATGCGTTACTTGTAACGCGTTACTACCCACCCCTGTCGAAACCACAAAATATCTCCATACTGCTCGTCCGTAGTGATCCAAGTGCTTGCGCGCGAGACCAGCAAAAGCACGTGAATACACATGAACGTGTTGCCGATGTCTCATGGTCTCGCACAAGCACGCACACGTGAGCATGGTGCACAGAGAGGCAGTTAGAGCTGCAGGCTAATGAGGCTAAAAACAGAGTTTAAAGGCGCTGTATGTAAGAATGAGGCCAAAACGGTTACTGCACTCAAATTCAAAATACTGCCGCGAGTTGCCCCCCTCCCCTACAGATTCGAGGTTGCTGGACAGCGGCACGCTGGAGACTGATTTGTTTGCCCATGGGCGGCTGCGTCGCCATGTCCTTGATCTTTGGTTTTCCAGCGGACCGTTCGAGCAAGTCCGGCTTCTCTGCTGCTAACGCTGCTGCCAGGATACAGCGGAGGAGGAGCTGGCTGCTAATGCTATGTACCGGGACACTGCTAATGCTGCTTGCTGTGCTGCTAACATTTGTTTCTCAAAAAAATCAGTCGGGTCAATGACCCACCTGCACATGGGCTACAATGTATGATTGAAAATGAATAACAGTTGAAAGTATTCGAAATGTCCATCCCCGTCTAGCTATGATGCTAGTTAGCCAACTTTGGCTAAAGCTTACCTGTCGAGGAGAAGAGTAGCCACTTCGACATCTGATCTCAAATTCTTCTCCGCTTTCAAACGTCTCCACCGTTCAAAAGCATCTCCTATATAGACCCTCGCTTTGCCTCTAGTTTTGTCTTGGCGTTTTTGGGAATCATAACGAGGTCATTTGGGTTTAGTCGCACCGTCAGCCATTGTAGCTCAGTCGTAACTGTAACTGATGCTGAGACTCTACTGACTGCGTGACTGGTAGATGGCGGTGGGTGGCGCAACAGGCCAAAACACAAATTCAAAACATAAACATGATTTGCGTACTGTAAATTTTTTTTAAAATGTGAATATTCTGGCTGTACTATTGTTGTCGGTGAGATCACTATGTTATATGAACATTATTCCTTAGTCTCTGTGACATATTAGGAGGATTTTACGACTATTTGCTTTAGATTTCTTACATATAGCTCCTTTAAATAACGTTTTTCCAAACAACTTTTTATGTCGGGGCTTCAGGACACTTGGATCACTACGGACGAGCAGTATGGAGATATTTTGTGGTTTCAATGATGTGTTTTTGGACGTTTGAATCTGGGGCACCGTCAGCCTCCATTAGGTGGAGTTGTGTTGCTACCTCCTCTCCCCTTGGATCTCCGCAAGGCATGTGAGGACTCTAAAACTTCACCTGAGCCTCCCTCGGCATATGGGTGAGTAGATAATGGCTGAATTTTCATTTCTGGGTGCACTATCCCTTTAAGTTATTTACTGAATCATGTGCAGGCTCTCTATCTATAGAAAATAGTATCATTCAGGTCTTTGCCGACCCTGAGCTGGATAGGGTAGACTCTATTTGTCCCAGTGGGAAATTTGTCTTGGACTTTACAGTGTCTGCATTGTGAACGGTATAAAACAACACATACATCCAGACATGTTAAAATACGTCTGGATCCCAGTCAGGTTTTCATCTAGACCAGGGCTGTCAAACTCATTTTAGTTCAGGGGCCACATACAGCTAATTTGATCTCAAGTGGGTTGCACCACTGAAATATTGCATAATAACCCATAAATATCATTCATTCATTTCTGTACCCGCTTATCCTCTTGAGTGTCACGCAGGGGGCTGGAGCCTATCCCAGCTGACACTGGGTGAGAGGCAGAGTTCACCCTGGACAGGTCACCAGACTATCACAGGGCTGACACATAGAGACAGACAACCATTCACACTCACATTCACACCTACGGACAATTCAGAGTCACCAGTTAACCTGCATGTCTTTGGACTGTGGGAGGAAGCTGGAGCACCTGGAGGAAACCCATGCTGACACGGGGAGAACATGCAAACTGCACACTTCTTTCATTCTGAAAACAGTCATGGATTTACCAAACAAAGAAGAAAGAAAAATTATCTGCAAATTCAACAGTGTGTCTTTGTTTTTCCACATTCATTCAGTCTGCTGCTCACTTTCATTACATGATTTTTTTCATAATTTTCCACTAAAGTGGAAGCTGTTGAAAAGGCAGGTTAAGTCGTCCCCTGCCTTACAGTCTGTTTTGTCAGTGCCTCAGCAGCGGCGATCCACTGAGGGCGCATTCACACCAGGTTCAATTGGGCGGTGAATGTCGAAAAATTCCACATCTTCATTTGGTTTGGTTCACTTTCACACTGGACTTTTTAAAGCGGACCAAACCGCCTGGACAACGTCACGCAGTTACACCAGCTGCTCATTTGGGGGCAGTATTGCCTGAAACGACCATTGACCAGGAAGAAAAAAAAGCACAAGGAAGAAGAAAACCTGGCTCATCGATTGGCCAGGACCGAAAACGGAAATCCATCCCCTTCAGCCGGCTTGGTCACCACAAAAAAAATGGAATATAGTCCTCTGACCATGTATCAGTAAGCGCCTGCACCTCCTCACTACTCCTTGTCTGTCCACGAGACATTTTCCAACTATTTCTTTTTTTACCTCTGCTTCTCCTGGTTCACGCTGTTGGCTTTGTTTTTTTCTTCCCAAAATGCACTGCGCTTTACGTCACTTCCTCTCTTTGGTTCGCTTGATAGTCCGTTTGCACTTCCTACTGTAAGCGAACCGCACCGGGGTTCACTTGCAAGTGAACCGAGACCCCAGTTTTCAAGCAGACAAGGGTTTGCTCGTTTGGTCCGCACCGGAGTTCGAATGAGCGTTCACACCACTCCAAATGAACTGAACTATCCATGGAAGCGCACCAGGGTTTGTTTAAAGCGGACCAAATGGCACCAGTGTGAAGGCGTCCTAATATTGTTTAAGACATAAGTCTGATACAGATTCTTTTGTACTGAAGCTGCTGGTTGACAGTATGTTGCACAATGTTTAATATCTATGACCATAGAAAGTACTTATAGTTATTTCAGAGAGCTGTGTTCTGGTCAGAGTGGAAACGCCTCTGAGGCAGCATTTTACATCAAGTATCTGAAGCTCCTGAAACCTCTCAGCCTTCACATGTGCATCAACATTAGGTGTGCAAAGTCATCTGGAGGGCCAGATTGGACCCTTTGGGGGGCCGGTTCTGGCCCTCAAGCTGTATGTTTGACACCCCTGGTCTAGACTGTGGGGCCACTGGCTCTACAGCTTGTTTGTGGCTGCAGTTAATTAAATCTTATATATTTATATACATGTATTGTATTAATTATATTGCATGTATGTACAAAGATGATCCGTCTGTGGATTTTGCGTTGTATGGAGCTTTCTCTGTGCCCTTAATAAAGCCATTATTGTCATCATCCTTTAAGCTCATTCATCACTGTTACATTGTCAAGTCATCTTTAGTCAGGTTGAAGGACACTAACACCATGTGCACTTTTTGTAACATGCACCAGAGACTGTCTCCCATTTGTTCTGGAGTCTGTGGTAAGATATGTGTTGCTATATACTGGACTATATCTGTGATGCTTTTGTCCTTTACTTCAAGGCTGTCCTTTACAAGTTATAAGAAAGAACTAGAAGATGATTTTTTTCCCTATGTGATCTCATCACACTGCTGGCCAAGTTTTATATCCATAAATGAAAATTAAAGCCACTTTCTGTACCTTTATAAAGGAAGAAGAATCCTACATCATGACTTTACATACCTCAGTATGTACCTCGTACCCTAAATTTGTGCTTCAAGTTTTAGATTCTATTAAACTGTTCATTTACTTTTGGTATAATTTCAGTGCATATCTTTTATTTTTCTGTGTCACAATTTGTTTGTAACTCCTGGCATCTCTTTGTTGTTCCTTATTCTCTATTCTTCTGTTATGTTCTTTCAGACTATTGTTTCTGTGTTCACAAGGTTTAAAAAAAAATCACATTGCTGCATCAACTGCTGCTGATTCCCAACTGTTTTTTTTTTTTTTTACTTGCAACACCTTAAATTTCAAGAACTGAACCTAAACAGGCATGCATACGGGACATAATGTGCAAATAAATCTTAATCATAAACATTCTCTATTTATCAGACACTCTTTAACTTCTCATCATATACCTCAGTTTTGACACTCTACAAAAAATATTTACATTATCATTCCTTTATAATTTATGGCACTATTTTCTATACATACATCATGTGTACCTTCAAGTTGCTATTAATGTCCCCTTAGCCTCAAGTGAGAGGACAAGTAACTTTAGTTCCTACCTGGAGACAGGTGTTAGTAGAACAGACTCAGGTTAACATGTGCAGCAGTTGAGTTACAGTGAAGCTGGGTGTTTGTGTAAATTAAAGAAGATAAAACAAGAGAAACTGTAAACTGCTTAGAAAGTTACCGAACAAGAAAGCTGGGTTATTTTATCTCATGACTTTGTTTTGAGGCTTAAAACAAAGTCATGTCAAGTTGAGACATGGACTGTTGGATTTAACAGAAGCTCGAAAAGTTAAAATCTCATAACAGCACTATTAGAAGAGTTTTTGTAAAAAAAAATAAAATAAAATAAAAAACACCACCAAATGGTAAAATTGTGCTCAATAGAAAAACAGGGTGTCCACAGGTATATGACATTGAGATCTAACGCTGGTTAACACCTGTAAGATAATTTAAAATTGAATTCAAAACATGTTTTTGGACAAATCATCTTTATCTTATTCAAATGTTGCAGGAAAGTATAAAGGTTCTGTGTTCCTGTGCAGACGTAGATTTGTGCAGGAGTATCAGAGTGAGTAGGGTTGATCTACATTTTGCCGACAGCTAAGTGTAAGTATGAAGTAAAAAGACAGTCAGTAGAAGGTTTAAAGATTTATAGTTAGGGCTGGCTCAGGCTTGCCCTGTACCAGCCCCTAGTTAGGCTGACTTAGGCCTAGTCTGCCGGAGGACCCCCCTATAATACACCAGGCACCTTCTCCCCTTCTCTCTCTCTTTCTCTCTCGTATTCTATTACTGCATCTAGCTAACTCGGCTTCTTCTCCGGAGCCTTTGTGCTCCACTGTCTCTCAGATTAACTCATATCACAGCGGTGCCTGGACAGCGTGACGTGTGTGGTTGTGCTGCTGCCGTGGTCCCGCCAGATGCCTCCTGCTGCTGCCATCATTAGTCATTAGTCATACTTCTTCTGTTATTATACACATATGACTATTGTCACACATGTATACTGCCAGATATTAATACATATTTTCAACATATTGTACTGCAGTAGCCAGAACTATAACTATAATATTATTACTTTCAATAATGTTGTTGTAAGCTACTGTCATTACCTGCATCTCTCTCTCTCTCTCTCTGTCTCATTGTGTCATGTGGATTACTGTTAATTTATCATGCTGATCTGTTCTGTACGACATCTATTGCACGTCTGTCCGTCCTGGAAGAGGGATCCCTCCTCAGTTGCTCTTCCTGAGGTTTATACCGTTTTTTTTCCCCGTTAAAGGGTTTTTTTGGGGGAGTTTTTCCTTATCCGCTGCGAGGGTCATAAGGACAGAGGGATGTTGTATGCTGTAAAGCCCTGTGAGGCAAATTGTGATTTGTGATATTGGGATTTATAAATAAAATTGATTGATTGATTTGTAACTGAACTTAAGTGCAGAAGAGGTTCATTCATTCTGACAGAAATAAATTAAAAGATGGATGAATGAAATTAGGTAAAATGTTTGTGGGAATTAGGACATGACAAATTCAGATGTGTCAGCCCTGTGATAGTCTGGTGACCTGTCCAGGGTGTACCCCGCCTCTTGCCTAGTGTCAGCTGGGATAGGCTCCAGCACCCACGTGACCCCAAACAAGATAAGTGGTTCCGGAAAATCAGGCCTGTCCAAAGTCTGGCCCGGGGGCCAATTGTGGCCCGCAGACCAATTTTAGTTGGCCCTTGGCTTGACTTTCAAAATATACCATATGTGGCCCTTTCTACAATAATGGTTGATTGAGCAAGATCACTTCACATTTTTACCCTTCACCTCACAGTGACAGGACTATCATACAGTTTGTAGACAGGCATCAAGTTGTAATAGTTCATTGAAAGATAAAAATGGTTGCATTTGTCTCACTTTTGTTTTAAACCCATTTGATGCGATAATCAGTTGGCCCCCAGGTATTTTCACATTGTTTTATCTGGCCCCCATTCAAAAAGGTTTGGACACCACTGTGGAAAATATATGAATGAATGAATGAATGAATGAATGAATGAGTGAAATTCAAATTTAAGACTATTAAAGAACTTTTAAGGAGCTGCAGACACTTTAAAAACACTGCTGTGTGTTATATGTACAACAAAGTGCTGGATATACGCAGCACATTTCAAAATTATAGTGAGTAAGTAAGTAATGCTGCAAATGATCCCACATCTCTTCATTTCATCTGTAACCAAAAGCCAGTGCTGCTGTGATGGATGTGATTGTGACTGCAGCAGCCTTCTGATGAAAAATGATGGAAAAAATAAGCCATCACAATTACTGTAACTGATGTTATTGTTCCTTGGTATTTTGTTAGCTGATTCAAGGATGAAAAATTCTGGGTAATATTCTAGGAATGTTTTTATGAAGGCCAGGGGCAGCACTAACAAAGACATGAAGCTGACTTTGCAGGAAAAATCCCTTCGGGAAACTTTCATTGACAGTTGCAGGAGCTCTTAGTCATCCCCTCTGCTCTGCAACATCTCACACAGCAGCTTGAAACAGGCTGGAACAACTGTGTTTAAATAGTGGTGAACCATGTAATACAACCATGATACAACCATGATACAATACACCCCCCCCCCAATCACAGATAAACAGTCACACACAACAATGAGCATGAAACCGATGTGTGGAGTAAAAAAGGGCAGAGTGTTTATTGGTTCTCAGTCTTCACACCAGGCAGCGCATCACTCAGCAGTGAGGTCACAGCGCTCGCCACACTCATGTCACAGGCAGACAGAGACAGACACACGCAGAGCCAGGTACAGGGCGAAGGTCAAAGGTCATTTACACATCACCCTCGTCACCCTTCAGTGAATTAAACAAAGGTGGTTGGTAAACAGTGAATGATGCCTGTCCAGATTCACATTGATTCCACTCTTCCACCAAATCAGAGGACACACTGTATAACCGTGCTGAAAACACCTCCTCTGGTCCAAACCTTCATCTCAACTGTTAAACATGTTTCATCACTGTTAAAAAAGAATGAATTCAGAAGGCAGATTCACTCACAACAGTTAATACAGGGGAAACTGTGCATTTGTAGACAGTATGGTCAATTTAAAGGAAACAACACGAACTCTCGCCACATAGAGGGGGAAATTTCAAGCATCAAGTTTCTCGTAATAACCCAAAAATTATTCTAAACGAGGAGCGCTTTGAATTTTCCACTCTTATCCCAAAGTAGACAATCGTGGGGTAATTATGTGAGCAGTGATTGGCCCTGAAATCAAAGCAATGAGTCAGCTAAAACCACAAAACATCCCAAAACCAGAGTGTTTCCCTTATTTTGACCATACGCCGTTACAGAAATGATAATATAAAAAAAAGAAAGAAAACTGTGTAAACTCAGGTTACGGTGAGGAAAACCTCACGAAAAGCGCTCAACGTGATCTGGGGACAGATTGTTAAACCCAAATTGATTCAAATAAACCTTCCCAGACGGCCCCAAAAGGTCTGAATAGGTATAAAACATGTAACTCAAGAATCCATATCGGTTACATCTCAATTAATATAGCAAATCAGAGGGGAAATGTGAAGAGGATGTTGGCTGTCTACACTGGGTTTGTTTACATCCCAGCTCCTTCTGTTCACAGTCTTTTTCTCAGAGTTATTTGAGACAGCGTCCGTTCTTATTTAACTGCACCAATTTGTCAGTATCTCGCAGCAGACAGCAGGTTGAGCTCCACCATCAGGTAAACAGTCGCTAAACGCCCTGAACTCTAAATTCTGCCTCTCCCATTTCAGCCAATCAGATTCAAACATCAGCAACAATCAGCCTCCATAGTGCTCCAGCTCTGGGATTTTGTCACATCAAAAATCAAAACAGTCTCTGCTCCATTATGCAGCAAAAAAAAAAAAAAAAAAGAAAACTCTTTCACAGGCCACAGTGGACACAGACCAGTTTACACTTCTCATCTGCTCATGAGTCGTCCTGCGTGGAGTTGTGGCACGAGCTGGCAGTCAGTCACACAGACGATAAGATTAAGCGGTCACACTCACTCCCCAGCAGTGACGGCAGCCTCGAGGGATTGCCTTTCTGCCTTGAATTACAACATTTTAGAAAAATAGAGAAGTATGCACAGGCACACAGATGCATACACATTTTACATAGGCCTGTCTTTGGCTTCCTCATTCACTCTTCCACAGGTTCATCCACTCCCATCTCCTCTGTAGTCATTACACTAAGGACTGAGTATCTCTTCACGGGCACTAAACTGTCTGTTGTTGTTTGTCTGACCTAAAAATTTGAATTGTTGACTTGTGTTGAGGTGAGTTTTAATACATCAGTGTGCTTCTATCAACTGGATATTGGCCTGGAGAAGACTGAGTGAAGCACATTAGAGGGGATCCAGTGGATATGTTCACCTCCTGATCCCATCACACCCTTTCAACAACCTGCAACTAACTCTGGGCTTAAAGGGTGACATGAGTATTTTCAACCTGGGCCCTATTTTCCCATGTTTTTGTGTCTAAGTGACTGGTGGGAGCATCAGTTTTTGAAACTGGGCCAGTATTGAGCGAGAGGGCTGCAGCTGGTAAAACAGGCCGTAATGTAAACACTCAGGGTGTTTGCGTCGTCAATTTATGTCTTCTAATGTGTTTGTTTTTGCCACTGACAGGTTCAAACTGCTATTCTAAGTGTCTGACAACATTATGGAAAGGGCCCCTACAGAGATAGACCTCTTTATTTCAGAGTAGGATCCTTTTTGTTTCACCAAAAACAGCCCTAAAATTACTATCACCAATCCCACCAGACTCCATTTTGGAAAGGACTGCTACAGAGACAGACCTGTTTGTTCAAGAGCAAGATCCTTTTTCTTTAAACAGAAACTGACGCCAAACTCAACAAACGTTAAATTAGCGTTAATTTTACAATCGTAAAATTAGTTCCACAGTTCACACACACACACACACACACACACACACACACATATATATATATATATATATGAAATGGAAGCTCTGAATGAGCTCTTTCTGCTGCTAAATGGTGCTGAATTCCAAACCAACCCAGAATTATTAATCAAAAACTAAAAGACTTAACACTGAGCACACTGAGCTATTTAGGGCCAGAAGTGTGTAATGACACTTACTTATTTAAAAAAAAAAATCAATAAATATTGGTCATTAAGTATATTGTCCCCCACATGTTTACAAGGTTTTAATATTTAACATTTAAATTACTATAAATAGTCAGGACAGAGTGTGGTGATTTTTTGTTTTGGCTGTCCTGTCGGTCTAATGTCACTTACACTGTGGTTCTTACCGCTGAAAGACACTTCATTTAAAGTCAACAGAAGCATAATAAAACTTACAAAACCCGCCTTGGTTCATCTTTCCACTGCTCCAGCAATCACCATCTCTAGATTGGTTTGAATTAACCCTTTATTCACCCAGTCAGACGTGAAATATGCTGCCTCTATACATGCTTAAATCACTGTTTATTTAAATGGAGTCTGATAGGTGTGGCTGTTTCTGGTGAATCAAAGAGGATCATACTCTGCAACATAAATGTCTATCTCTGTCGAGATCCTTTCCACAATGTGGTCAGACACTTAAAACAATCTGAGCCTGTCAGTGGCAAAAACAAACACTTGAAGTGAATGGAAACTGACCCAAGTGATAACACTGCAGCCTGTTTTGCTTGCTCAATAGTGAGCCAGTATTAAAAGCAGTTGTTCCCTTTACTTACTGAGACCCAGACTCATGGGAAAATAGGGGCCAGCTTTAAAAATAATATAGACGTTACCCTTTAATATACCCCACTGACAGATGGGACACTTTGTTTCTACATCCTGTAATACCAAGGTTTATACAACTCAAGTGGAGCACTGATGGGACTGTGATTTTGGGGCAAAAGATTGTGTAAACATACAATGTAAACATCTGGTTTTTTTTTTTAAAAAAAAAGAGAGATTAGAATTTGATGAATATTACTGGGCGAAAAGCACCCCATCATTGTCCTCTCCGTCATCCTGATCATGTTTTTTCATGTGGATGCGATTTGCTCCCGACGATAACCAACAGCAATAGTCTATTTCTGGCACCGTGAGACGTGTGTGAAGCACAGAGGAAACTGTAAATCCCAGGTTTTCCACACTGAAACATGCCAGCACCTACACTACATCTGATGCCACTGCAGCTCTGCTCATCCTCACGCAGAGCAACAGTGAGGTTACATCACTTGGCACTAATGACAACCAAGGTGCTTATGCTATTCCAAATCAGATGTATCACAGTTAGGGCGTTAAACTGAGCTGGGTCCTAGTTAACAGAATAAGGGGCAAAAAAAGAAAAATAAAATTCACATGTACATAAAATGTTCAAAATAACTGCTCCGAAAGGTGAGAAAAACACAAAAATGTAACATTCAAATGTAACAGACAAAACTACATTGACGTGCGAACATCTACTACATGGTAATACTGTGAACTGCACCATCCCTCCCAAAAAAAGGAAAAAAAACTAACACAAAAACAATATAAACAAACAAGATTTAAAGTAGACTCTGTATGGCTCCAGGTAGCTTTGAATGTCTGCTCCAGACCAGAGGCTCTGACCATATTAAGCAACATGAAGAAGAGGAGATAAAATCATGTATTAGATGTCCTCGATGCTCTCTCTGTCTCCTGGACTCTTTCACAGCTTCAAGTCTTTAGTGTTTAGTGTGTGTGTGAGTCTGGTGAACCGAGCGGCAGCCGACAGAGAGCAGACAACACTGGAGAAAACAAAAATGAAGGTTTGTAAAAGGATTAACTCTCCAACCGTGAACACGTCTTAGCTTAGATTCTGGGACGATCGTACCAATGTGGAAAACACAGACGAGATTCCTGTAAGATAAGCAAGTATTTTGCCCTCCCACCCTCCCCCCTCGCCACCCAATACAGTTATACAAACACACACATACGTACAGAACACTTAGCGAGTATATGAGAAAGAAGGGGGAAAGTTCTGTAATAAAAACTAGACACATTCAGGAAGTGTGGGAATTGTTTCTGCTGGAATTGATTGCGAATCAGAGCCCTTACGTTTTACGACGATGCAATCAGATAGGCCTGTGTGTGCATGTGTGTGTGTGTGTGTGAGAGAGAGTGTGAGTGCGTGGCTCATGTAAATAAGCATGTGACTCCAAGCCAACACAAGTGAATAAAGACAACAATTGAAAGTGTGAACTGAGTAAGTTAAAAAAAAAAGTGTTTTCAAACCCTCCAAAGTCCAGCGGGTTAGTCCGATGTGAGTGTGTGCTGTGATTGTGTGTCCAGCCCATTCAAAAGGCGGAAATCTTGCATTCGAGCATGGCAGGGGAACACAATTAAAAATAGTTAACCCCTTAAAAAGGAAAGCATAACAGAGGAGAGGATTATTTCTGTCCATCCGAGGACAGTCTGTCTGTGAGAGAGGAGAGGAGAAGTCGAATGGCTCCACTGAAGTGCTGAAGACTAAAAACAAAAGACACTGAGGGCAAATGGGAGACGAGAGCAGTGGTGCAGGTCCTTGTTCAGTAGTCGGTACACCCAAAACAGTCACTTCCATCCACACACACGCACGCACGCACGCACGCACGCACACACACACACACACACACACACACACACAGACTCACATTCTCTCACATCTACACGCATACACACACACAGGGTACTCTGGTTAAGGCAGTGGTGGCAGGTGAGGCTGCAGTGAGGCCAGGGCTAGAATCGGAGAATCGGCGGTCAGGGCTCATGGCAGTGAAAGCTCCCACGACTGAGTCAATACTCCTCCTCATCCTCCTCATCTGTTTCCTCATCTCTCTCTCTCCTTTTGCTCAGTCACACTCCTCAGCATCAGTCACTCGAATGACATCAGATTGGCTGGCACCTGGACGGAAAAAAAGGAGTAAGGTGTGTAAAAATACAGGCCATATTTAACAGTGTGTGTGCACGCGCATGTGTGTGTGTGTTGGAGTGTTTATCCGGCTTCATACCTGTTGCCTATTGCTCTGACAGGCAGCACTCAGATGTTTGAACCAGAGCGAAGCGTTCGTTTTGTTCCCTGCTTGGTACTTGTAAGTGTTACCTAGGCAACGGAGACAAACAGCGTGAGATGCCAAGTCTCTCGTTTCCACCTGTTTTCTCAACAGTCTGGAAACATGGCTGAGGCCTCACTTGACTTTGGCTCGCCGGGTAAAATAAAAACAAAATCACAGTGGAAAAGTTCAGGACAGAGGTGACTGGAGTGTGTATGTGTATTAAGAGGTGTGTAAGATCACGAAAAATGCCAGATATGACCAGCATGCAGTCACACACTTAACAAGACAGCCTTACTGTTCGGTGAGGTGGAATCTAAATGTGTGAGTGTGTGTGTGTGTGTGTGTCATTTTGTATTTGCTACATAGTGAGGACCGTAACTTTTTTTTTTTTTCTACCAGAGTGAGGACATTTTTGAAAGTGAGGACGTTTTGGTTGGTCCTCACTTCCTCAAAGGCCTGTTTGTGTGTTAAGACATGGTTTATAGGTTCAGGTTAGAATTAAGTTAGGGTTACAGGTTGGGGTTAGGCATTTAGTTGTGATGGTTAAGGCTCAGGAATGCATGTCAACCGGTGTCCTCACATAGATATAAGTATAAGGAAGTGTGTGTGTGTGTGTGTGTGTGTGTGTACATGTGATGTCACCATTCAAACCAAACTCCACTGACCCAGTTCACATTTTTACTGCATCCGTTTTCAGAGAGCTGACTGTTTGCTTGCGTTAGTCATGTCCGCTTAGCTTTTCCTTGTGGGTGAGTGCGTTTGTGTGTCTCACCGTGCTCGGAGTCCGTCAGCAAGAAGACGTCGGGATGCTCTGGGTCGTCAGCCATCATGGCCATTAGACCCACCACGCACACACTCTTACTGGACGTCGACTTGAACTGGGTGGAGGAAAAGTGGAAACAGAGTTAACTTCTTTTCTTGTGATGACTGTGTTGTGTCTAAATGCTACTTAAGAAGAAGAAGAAATGTTAACACAGGGTGTGTGTGTGTGTGTGTGTGTGTGTGTGTGTGTGTGTGTGTGTGTGTAACCTATGCCTGTTGCCTGTGTGCCTGCATGTGCACTCCACAAGGTTCTCATTAGCCTGTGAGTGACACACAGGACTGCAGTGATGTCATTGGGCTCATTATTCAATGAGTGCTACCATCTGTCTGTCCCCCCACTGCGCCAGACCCTGTCCAGTCGCCCCACCACACACACACACACACACACACACACACACACACACACACACACACACTATCACTGCATCTTACGTCCACTCATTTACAGCTTTCTTCCAGTTCTTATCGTCCCTCCTGCCTCCTTTCTTTTCCTCTGAGCTCCTGTTCAGTTTCAGTAAATGTTCCTGTCAAACTGATAAAATCCAAACACTCTCACACACAAACACACACTCAGCCAGATGCACTCAACACGCTCTGCTTGTTTTTGAATTATGTCAACACTACATGAAAATTTTTTATTTTCTGCATTTTTTGCTACGATTTTTTTTCCCTGAGCAGACCGAGTACAAAACCCTAAAACAAAACAAAAAAAAAACACATGAAGTAGAATCGTTAAGTGTGTTGCCCTGAGTTCATTTTGTAATCAAGTAAGTAATGGCTATCATGTGTCGTCTCCTTGTAAAACTGAGTGTGTTTGGTGCATTTACTCTCACTTCTATCAACAACTGCAGCTCACATAGAAGAAGTCTGAAACTTTCAGATACAGTTATACGCTTTCAGTTTTTGTGCTCACCTGCCTAAACAAACAAACATAAGCTGCGTTTCTGCCAAAATTTTGCGGGACATTTAGTCCCAGGATCTACTTGGACTAAAAAGCTCCTTCTGCCAATTCTTATCTTTGTTTCCACCATGGTCTAAAGACCTGTAAAGATTAGGCAAATTAGTCAGCTGACGTATGACAAAGTAACTGGACAAGAGTTGAACACACTCTGCAGCCTGAAAAAATAAAATGCAGAGAAGGAATATTAAACTAAGAGTGTCTGTCTCCACTGTAAATCATTTGTTGAGTATCTGATGGTTATTTATTTGTCCTTAAAAATGTAACAGCCATGAAACAATCAGAAAATAGCGTTAAAGTTCTCTCATTCACTGGCCTCAATTATTCAGACGCCGAGAGCAAAGCCTAACTTAACTTGAAATGTTATCAAGAAACAGACACGTTCTTCCCTTGTCCTAAAATGGTCCTAAATCAATACCAGGGTACTTCCTTGTTTAATAAATGAAGCAGTACACAAGGTGACCAATTAGCGATGGTCATCCCTGCAAACCCCACCCCCACAAGTTCCTGTACTTTCATTTAAATACTGCATCTGTGATCAGGGAGTTTTTGGGGGGTAAAGGAATGTCCCCGGAACTTAATTTAGACTCTGGTCCCTGTGGTTGAAATGCACCGAGTTCCTCAAAAAGTGTTCGGTTCCTGGGGAAAGTTCCTGTGGTTGAAGAGAGGTTATAGTAAAACCACCAAAATGTCTATCACCCGCTACAGAAGTGCGTCGCATGAATGTGTCCTCAGACTGTTACACAGATGGTGATGAATTGGTGTGAATGTTTGTGTGACTTACATGTTTTCTCTCAGTGGCCTTCAGGGACTTGGCAGGGTAGTAGTAAAGCTGGGTTCCACAGAGAGCGACCCAGTATTTGGTCCATGACGCCACCTGGAGGCACAAAAGTGAAATCTAATCATCAGCTTCAGCCTGATTTCGTCAATGAAATACTACACATGCACCATCAGACGCTTGTTGAGTAAACCGAGGGATGTTTTTTTGTGTTGGAGTTTATTATACGAGTGTTCTGTGTTTTATAACTCACTTACAAAGCTTTTTTACACAGACACAGACAAAAGAGACAAGATTAGAAAGGCAGAGAGATGAATCATGGGGTAAAGACCGTAGGGTTTGGGGAACTGAAAGTCTTTGCTTGTCTATGCTCGGTTGGGTGAGCAGAATAAGAGTGCAAAATTAGCTTCTTGTTCCATAAACACTGAAGACTTTAAAGACTAATACAAGGAAAATAAAGAGTTTTCAGATGAAGGAAAAGTATGTGAGGGCAAAGGGGACAAAGTGACCCTGCTAATTAATACTCCTGGTGCAGAGAGATTTCGCCTGACTACATGGCCACATCGGGGAAAATATTTTGAAGACCTTGTTACATCATCAAAGGAGCTCGTAAATCACTCGCACTACCTATGACAGTTTAAAGTTATTTTAAATGAATAAAGAGCTGCAGATTTGTTTCCAGTCAAAACAGAAAGGGATAATCTCACTGCAAATATAAAAATGGCTTGAGAGGCACAGAGCAAACCAATGCAGCGGGGAAAAATGCAAGCACAGTCAGAGGAGGAGTAGAGATGTGGCTGATTGTCAGTTTGACTGCCCGTGATTGCCAACCATACAGTCAGACTCTGATATAGCTGATTCTGTGCCAATCAAATTTATATGCATGCGCAGCACTATGATTAACATCACAGCGGCTCAGAAAGTAACCGACTATTTGCACGGCCACTGTGACCCAGTCTCCATACGAGGTCTTCAAATATTGACGCTTTTGACTGTTGCCATTTTTTGTTCATGTAAGCAGCATGCAGTGCATTATGGTAGCCCTGGGCTGCGTTTTAAGATATGGGGCATCGCCTATTCATCTGCATTAATCAGGGTCTAGGCTACTTGATGTAAATCAGGGGTGTCCAGTATGACTCCCTGCCAGTGGACACTCACACAAAACTTTTAAACTAACCATTGTCGATAAGAAATGAAGACAGATTCTGCAAGTGCATGGCTTAGTTTTTGCCTTGAATGTTTTTAGAGACACATTTTGATTAACTTTTTTCTAACCAACTGTTTAACAGAAAGATGGAAAAGGAAAAAAGGGAACGTTTTATCCATTTGGTTTCAGCTTCACCTTGGATATGAAAAATGTTGTATGTATGTCATATTCTCAAAAAATGATGTTTCAGAATAACATCATCGGACCACTAGGTGTCTGTTGGACCTTAATCTAACAATCCTTCTTTCCTGGTCGGCATTATGTAGTATTATGTAGTGAGGGCTTAACATCGTGAGAAGAACAAATTCCTCACATTTTTTCATAGACAATTTCACAGAACTCTGATGTTTGGAGCAGCTGAGTGGTGTGGTTGGTGAGTTACTGAGTGGTATGGTTGGTGAGTTACTGAGTGGTGTGGTTGGTGAGTTACTGAGTGGTGTGGTTGGTGAGTTACTGAGTGGTGTATTTGCAGGCCACGAATATGTGTAACTGCAGGGAAAATGTATTCTTCTAAAAAGTGGGACCTCAGAGCAGTGGGTGTTTGTTTTGGGGTATCATTATCAGGATAGGTTTTTGATGTGTGTAGAGAACACAGGCACTAGTCAGGAGTTAAGATCTCTTTTTTTGGCGATGAACTGGTGATGCAGATAATTTGCACCGGTCCTGGTGAACGTAGTTGTCACGTGGTAAATGCATGCAGATCGTCCATATTTCTGCACTGCGTTATCGCATCGCACTGCTGAGAAATCGGCAGGTGAAACTTTTAAATAAATGGAATCAGCCAATAAAATTGCTATTGGCGCATCTGTGACGTTGAGTGTAAGGAACAGACAAAAACAGAGATGTTCTGCAGGTTAAAGAGTCTCTGAGGCCCTATCTGCAGACATCTTTCATCGTCCATCTGTTCCCGTACAGCAGGTAGGTAGATATAACCGTATGAGTAGCATATGGACACATACACATGTATGTATGTATGTGTATGTGTGTGTGTGTGTGTGTGTGTGTGCATGCGTGTGTAAAATCTCACTGTTGGTTTCTTGCCCTCCTTGAGCACGGTTTTCCGTCTCAGCACCCCCTGCACTGTGACTGCTCCGGGATACAAGTGAACTGCGAGCTCCTCTGACTCTGCTGAGCTGCAAACAGGACAGACACAAACATTACAAGCTATATGACACAAACACACACACACACAAGACAACATGCATGTTCTCATGCATGCACGCATACCAGATACAAATCAGAGATGAACTTGGTAGTAAAGGCAGACACAATCTGCAAAGCCACCTTAAAGTCTGCTTCATGGAAATACTTTTCTTTAAAGCTACATCTATTTCTGTCTTGTTTTCACAGAATTGAATTTCACAGATATAAATCTTAACGCTGGGATCTGCAGAAAGAAGAGCAGAGGCGGACAAGGTGGTGTGCAGATTGTGTCTGTCTGGAGGATCAGAGCAGGAAGCCCAGTGCAGGAGCCCAGTGAAGCCTGGTGGAAAGAGAGAGAGAGACAGAAAGAGAGAACCATCTCTAACCGCAAGGGACGCTTTTATATGCAACGTCCATGAGAATTGGCTTTAATAATCCTGAGGAGTCTGTTCCTCTCTACCTCAGGAATGAGGATGTAACAGTTTGTTTCCAGTAACACATGGAGCTCAGTGTGACTGTGGAAACTCACTTTTTGCTCCAAGCTGTGTGAAATATCTTGGAAACTTATCACAAGAAGAAGTCCAGGTTGACCATAAGCTTTCTGTGTGTGTCTGTGTATGTGTGTGTGTGTGTGTGTGTGTGTGTGTGTGTGTGTGTGAGGCAGACATGCAAGAAATTTAAGAAAGCAAAAGGTGGATTATAGACTGATGGTACGCAGCAAAAGATGAAGACCCCAAACAGATCCTTTGCCCTTCACCTGATTCATGATTTCACCAACACACACACCTACACACACACACACACACACTAGTTCCCACCACCAGATTATCCCAGCACTACACACACTCTAAGCACCAGCACACAGCGGCCCCTGGCAGGGACTGAGGGGCGTGAAGTGAGGATAAGAGAGGGTTTGGTTCAGGTCAGGTTGGTTCCGGTCGGGATGTGTGTACCTGCTGGGCCTCAGGACTCCTCTGTAGGGGATGCGGGCCACGCGGGTCACTGGGCCCAGAGAGTGATAGAACCGAGTCCTGTTCAGAATGGGATAAGACAGGATAGGATAGGGGGCACGGGACACTGTTAAGGCTGTGAGGGTGTTTCTGTTCCCTTCAGATTGCATGGGTTAGGGCTGAATGGAGGAGCGGTCATTTGGTTAGAGGAGTTATTGATGAATGTGCGTTCACAGGGTTATTCAACAGTTTAAAGAAGAGGTGTTTTGGAAGGAGGAATCAGATGATTTTCAGGCAGCTGATTCTAGAGTGTGGCTCCAGACACTTGTTGGCACGGAGGGACTACTGGTTAGGGGATTTAAATGCTAAGCTCTTAATGCATTTCAGGCTGCCGCAGAAGCATCTGAGAGCAGCGTTGGAGGGATGAGGCATGACGGCCCTGGCTGCAAGGCTAAAAGCAAGGCTGGACGCTGCGTGAGTTTTAATGGACGATCATTTCGCATAGCTGTGTCTTGAGGCCAGAGCTTTGAAAATTATACAATCACATCAGGGGGAATTTATGATCTTACATGTGGATGTGATGAAAAAAAGCACGGCAGACACGGACGTAGCAACCTTACCTCTCAAAAGCAGGCCAAGACACCTCTTCACTGAGCTCAGAGCCCTCGCTGCTCCCTGTGTGCGGATACAAATCATCACAAAAACTGAACAATGTCATTGACGATACAAACTGGGCATCGCGGTCATATGCACACATGCGTATGTCTTACCAAGTGAAATACCGCTGGACAGAGTTGAGCTTTCAGCTTGTCCCCTGGTGGGACTGTGGCTCTCCATCACACTGTCGTCCAACAGGTGGCGAGAACCAGCGTTGGGGAACGTAGCACTTTTAAACTCTACTGTGTTCATCTTATGGATGAAACTACTTAAGCACAGAACACAGAAACAAAGAAAACAAATAAGTATTCTTGCTTCACGACATTGTTTTATAAATTCTGCAAGTTTTTCAGGCCATCATCTTCATCATGATTTAATGAAGGATTGATGCATTATTGACGGATGCATAGGGATGTCACGAAAACTGATACTTTGGTACTAAGCTGATGCCAAAATTCTGAAAACATGATGTCACTCCATTCATTTCTGTAACCGCTTATCCTGTTGGGGGGTCACGGCAGGGTTCACCCTGGACAGGTCAGCAGACTATCACAGGGCTGACACATAGAGACAGACAACCATTCACACTCACATTCACACCTACGGACAATTTAGAGTCACCAATTAACCTGCATGTCTTTGGACTGTGGGAGGAAGCTGGAGGACATATGTCAGTAAACTATAGGGTATATATTAATATATGTTTCCTCGCTCACAAAATCTCATAAACCCAAACAGACTAGTATTTTGAGTTCAAGGCAGATCATCAGGGACTGATAAAATTTAAATCAAAATGTCTTCAATATAGGAGTGCATGTTCAAGCGGTGGTATTGAATTGGGTATCAATAACTGTAGAATTTCCCTGGTATTTGTATCAACCACTAGATTTCTGGTAGTGAGACGTGCTTACTGATGAAAATACAGTTTTTCTACATAATATAATTCGAAACAACTGACTTGTAGCCCAGGCTGTGGCACTTCCTGTGGCCGTAGGGCAGCAGGTTCCTGGGGGAGGGCGGCGTGGCCGGGATTTTGGTTCCTTCAGCTGCTACCGTACATTTACGGCCGCAGAGAGGAGATGCTGACGCTTCCTGGCCTGTAGGTAAGAGTGGGAGGGAAGGACAGATTTATAGACCAGGAAGAACATAAAGAAAAGAAATGATAAACAGGTTTAATTCTACATTTAACATCCAACATACCGACAAGATCCTCTTTGGAGGCGTTTGCTCGCGGTGTGCTGGTGCCTGGCTCAATCTTCTGTGACAACCTAAATAAAGAACATTGACAAATCCATCAGCTTGAGTTCGTCCTCTGTGAATTCCTCATCATTACAATAACTTTGGGGATGGAATATTTTTAGCAGAGACAGATGAGCCCTGTGGCAGTCAGCAAAAAATAAAATCTGGAACAGGAACAATAAATTATGAGGCAAAACCACAGCATACATCTGAGTTTGGTTTCTTACTTGTAATTGTCATCCTCCACAAACTTCTGCAGCTCCTCAATGTATCTGACTGAGTTGAGATACTTCTGCACATGAGGCAACACTGGGACGTCTGACAGAGGGAAGATGAGGACAAACATTAAATAAACGCACATATGTGTTCATGTGACCTAAAACTGCTCATATATCTACGCTAGGATGCTTGTCTAGAGTGAGGATAACAATTTACTAATAACGTGCATGTCCTTGTTTTAATGTTTTGTTCATACCGATGCTTGAAACAGATGGAGAAAAATGTATCGGAGCTAATCTGAGTACATTTTATTCAACTTGTTCAGATGTCACAAAAACACACAGAAGTATTGATGAATAGCAAGTATTCTTTTATTGTGTCTCCATGGCAACAGAAAATGAGGTGGCAAGGATATGATGCAGTTTCCCTCCAGTCCTTTACACAGACTTCCATCTCCTTTGTGTTGTTTTTGTTCTTCCACACAGAAGATAAAATCTCATCAGATTACAGTGAGAACGTGTCAAAAGATTCATCAGCTGACTTCACCATAATTACACTGTCGACTTCTAAAGGTCGGCAAAATTGATCCAGGTCATGTCTGTGTGTCGTATGATGTTGCCCTTGTGTTTACAGGCCTGTTTGTTGACATAGGAATGTCACCAACATTTTAGCCAACAGGACGCCAGAATAAACAGCAGGCTTTTCCATTATAAGACTTGGGCGCAGTGCATTTACACAGAGAAAAATAAACTGAGACACATTTTGCTGTCATTTCTGGTCGTAATGCATCTGTCTCCTCGTCTGTTCTCTATGTCTCACACACACACACACACACAGCGACAGTTAACCAGGTGAAGTGAATTAAACGCCGTGGCTAATAGGTGTGTTTCCTGATGGCTTCTGACCAGCCAGAAGGTTTGAAAGAACAAGTTCAAATGGACTTGGTTTTAAAGCTGCACTCCACAGCTCCGGTGTGGGAACATTTTAGAGCCTCTTAAAGTGAACAGGCCACTGTGTCAACTTCATTTGGAAACAACAAGTAACCTAGAAGCTCATGTCAAACAGGTTACTTTGTCTTACTTGCTTTTGTTGTTTCTTATATCGATGACGCCTTCACACCTTGAATTAAAATTCATTTTAGGTGATGGGATTGTGACAGTACAGGTGTAAGTGCACCCAAAACCCATTAAGAACACAGTGCAAGTGCGTTTCCATGAACCCTAGAAATGCGCAAAACCTAAATATCGCAATAAAAAACTGGTAATGGAAACACTTGCATTTCGTAAAAACTCTCAAATATCAAGAAAAAGTTTTTACGCTCTCATGAGGTGGTTTTTTCAGACGTGTCAATATAGAAGTAAGTCGTAAAAGTGTAATGGAAACACTTTTTTCGCAAATATACGACGTCGGGGGTCACATGACCGGTTCAGGGTTCACTCATTCAAACTAATAAGGACTTTGCCTTTGGAATACCACTTGCAGCAGTGGCAACCGAGACGATTGTTCCAGCTAGCGAGAGGTTTGCAATGTCCATCTTACTTCCTCAAACAAAGTGGAGTCTCGCGGGACGAGATTTTACGAGAATCACGGCGCATACGCAAAACACCTTTTAATGGAAACACCTGCGAGCCGCAATTGTACTTTGTCGAAACTTTAGAAATATTGCATTTATTTTTCGCAAACTTGTAATGGAAACGCCACTTGTGATCCAATCTGTCAAAGCACATCTACAGATGGTCAGGGACGCATTGTGACCACATTATACACAAGTGTAAATTGCGTTTTTATTCCACATACAACATCTACGAGGGCAGAAATATGTAACTGTGTGTGACTGTGTGCGACAGTGAAGCATCCACCACTGTCCTTCACCATACGTGAAACTGCAAGGCGCACAGGTGTCTCTCTCTCATCTGATGCTAACACTACTGCGGTGTCGCCCTCATCTCTAATGTATTCCTGTCTTTACAGTCAGGAAGGCCCGTTTCATCCTTATCAGCCTCGTTGTTCTTCCCAACCGGCTCTGACAGGTTAAATCATTTCTAGATGCAATCTGCATATGAGATGAATTTTACTGCACGTTATAGAGGGGGATTACTTCTAGCTAATATGTTACTTCGCACTTTGTTAACAAAGTCCTGGACTGGTACTATTTTCCTGTTGGGGAAAGACCCTCTGTACCTGTGTCAAATATTTAATGTTTTTTAAAGTGCAATTGTTGTAAACAAAGCTCATGTGGCATAAAATGATAAACAGAAAATAATATAGTTTATTGCAATTATTGCTGGGAAAATATAAAATATATATCCAACACTGAAGCTTAAAGCTGAGTCTTCTGGTTTCTTCCTGTCACTGCACCAGGCTGCTCTCACATCACTGAGTGGCTGTGAATAACTCACCGTAGGTACATGATCTCTGCAGGTCCGATATGATTCTGAGAATGTTGTTCATCAGGTTTGATCTCTGTTCGTTCTCCAGTATGCTGCCCGTGGAGGGGTAGGCCGAGTCTATATATGTCAGGTCAGACAGGTACATCCCTGAAACAGAGCAGCAGACAGAGAAGATGCAACAGGTTACTTGAAACCAGGAGAAACACACCGCCCTCCTTCTTTTTCCTCTCATCCTTTGGTGAGTCAAGGGCCCCACTGCAAGCCAAACGAGGACAGCGTCCATCTGTTGGAGATGTAATTTTAACCACCAGCGGGGGAACACAGGGATTTTCTTGCCTGGGCACAGAGAGCTCAGCTCATTAAAAAGGCAAACGAGGCTGGACGTCGTCACAGGGCCAGGTTTTCTTGGATACATGATGCAAGTGCCACGCAGCTGTGGATTTCTAGGGGTGAAGACCAGCTGGTAATTGCAAAGAGCTTGTTTGATATCACAGCGGTCGTAATAGACAGTAAAAAGAAACTCGGCTAATTGTATATACTTTGCTCAAGTTTCTAGCAGACATCTTTTTGCCCTGATCCGCTCCCCTTGGATCTAAATGAGTGCCTTGAGTGGATGACTGATCTTACTCTTAAGCCTTTCCAACTCGGGGCCATCTTGTTCCTCCCTGTTCCCTCTCCTTGCCTCTTTTTGGCAGACTTGGAGCAGAGCTGAGATTCTAAGTCTCTCATTACATAAATATTAACATTAAGAGACAAACCCAGGAGCGGCTTCCCACCATTCTGAAAACAGAGACTAACAAGCTTCAACGTGAACTGATTGTGTGCCTTTCCTTCCACGCTCCTCTCTCCCTCTCTCGTGCTTAATGTTTCTCTTTCACACCAGCGTCGAGATTAAGTGCAGATGTAAGAAAAGTTATCACACAGTAGACTACATGACACCACCTCCCGATCCTTGAAAATCGCTTTTATACACACAGATGTGTGCGCACGCATTTACAGCAGCGTGCACACAAAGTCTAAACACAGATGCACAAATAAGCAGCGACAACAGAAAAGCAGGATCAGATCAAGCAGATAAAAAGGGCCAAAGCTCGTCCTCGGGATGCCATTCGCACACAAACACAACACCATCTGATTAGAATCAGACAGAGGGAGGCTGAGAGCAGGAGAGGCAGTTTACAAGAGTTTTGGAGACACAGCTGTAAGGGGGGAAAGTGAGAGATGGGGAGGAAGAGGAGGAAGAGAGGGCTCCTGAAGGCTTAACTGCTGTAGCTGCTCTTCTGCGAGCATGTCAGGGATAACAGCAGTTAGTCATGCACAAATCCATACTGCCTGGAACACACACAGACAGATGCGTGCTCAGAGGACCCGTGGTTAGAGGACACAAGCATTTTGTATGTGTTTACATGTAGCACAACTTGTATGAAAACATGAAAATAGAAACTTGAGGCTAAGAGGGAAGAAACGTGCCACAATATATGAAGAAATCATCAGATATCTGCTCTTCTTTGCCAGTTAACTAAAAGATCTTTCAAATATAAACCCATATCTGTCCATGTCTCACACCTGAACACATTCAAGTAAATGACAGTGCTGATCTCAGACTGCACCAGGAGGAATGATTTTGCCCCAGTAACCTCACAGCTCAGCTTTATCTGCCTTCCTCTGTCCCCTGCTCTCACATACCCAGCTGAAGCTCAGCAGGAAGCTGCTCTGAAACCTATGCGGCATTACAATCAGCTCTTCCTACTTTTGAAAGAGAGAGCCAAACAAGAAAAATGAGGAGAATTGTGGGTTGCAATTAAAGAAAAAATGGTAAAAGCAGTTCGTGCCTGTGCCCCAGACTCAGCAAAAACACTTCTGAATTCAAGCAGATCTCATTTCCTTTTATTTCTTCTATATAAGAACCATGACGGTCATTGTTGAGGATGGGAAACTTAATGAGGCAGCTCTGTTATTCTCTTTTTCTGTCTTTTTTCCATCAGAGTGACATCAGAGGTGGGCTGGGCCACTCCAAAAAATAGAGAGGGGAAGAAGAAGAAAAAAAAAAGGCAATCTCAAACTCCCACACCCTCATCCCCCTTCTCCTCCCCTCTCTTCCTCCTTCCCCTCCCTCCTCTAGTCTCCCCCATCCTTTGTGAAAAACTCAAGGCATCAGTCTTCAGAGCTCAGTCTGTTGAAGTGGCCGGCTATTGAACCATGCCCCAGCCCGGGCCCCAGGACAGCTGAGTCCACAGAGAGGAGCACATCTTTGGGAAGTAGGCCTTTGGCAAAAAAAGGGCTCCATATATATACTGTGATTTTCAGCTGCAGGACAGAAGGAGTGAGTGGAGGGGAGCAACCTCAGAAGACTGGAGACAAAGAGACAGAGAGATGAGTCCTGAGCACTGCAGCTCGGTGAAGACACAACACAATACACACGTGAAACTATAACTGAAGGAAACACACCCCCACTGCTGGTAACACAAAGAAGGTAAATGCTGCCTGAGTTCATTCTGTTTCCAAGTTTGCTTTTGGAGTGTGTGTCAGCATGACAAAGTGTGTGTGTGTGTGTGTGTGTGTGTAGGTGTATGTATGAGAGTCTGGGCAGCTGTGAGAGCTCTGGCTGAGAGGTTGGAGAGGTTAAGACGTTTCGTGACTGGAGGCTCCGGCTGCAGACAGAAACATTTAGCAACGCTTCTTTGGCTTTCCTCTGGAGTCTGAGGCCTGGGATATATACTGTGTACAGCATGCTGAGAACTGCATCATGTGTATACGTTCAAGACATGTGAGCAGGTCAGGGATGTTAAGGGTGTGTGGGACGCCATCTGTGAAGGCAAAATACAGCAACGCATTTGTTAAGGAATGTGCTTGGTGATTTTGGCATGTCTATTGTGTCGAGGGTAAACTTTAATAAAAGAATATAAAGAGAAAAAAGCCCAAAATAATGAAAATGTGCTGCAGGAGACTCAAGTGTTTTCTTAGATGTAACAAGGAGAAATACTCCAGCTGTTAAAATTTATTTCAGTTTTACACTACGCCCAACCTGAAGATAAACACACAGCCAAAGACAGACAGAAAAAAAGAAGAGAAAGAAAAGTAGGGCATTCCAGTGAAACACTTGGGGGAGGCTGATCTGATCAGATGTAGAGATTCGAGCTCTGGAGCCAGGCTTGTTTATTTTTTCTTGGCTTTTGGTTTCCTAATACAGCACCATCTGAGCCTGGCCACTAACAGGGGTGCAGGGATGGAGGCGAGTTAACCCCGTGGAATCGGGGTTAGATCAATAATATTACGCCTAATGAGGCGATGACATGTCTCTCAGCACATGCTTCTCCTTGTTACATATAAAGGTCCTGAGATCAGACGCTGAGGCGCACAGAAAACACACTGTAGTTTGTGAAATCTGTTAACAGACTCTGAGAGAAGTCCGTTCCACAGTCATGTTAGGGAGGGAAAAAAGTGATGATACGATGTTATCCAACCCTAACCACATCCTCTATCAAATACACCCTGTGGATACAAGACACTTCAGTCACAACCTTGCCATGATAGCAAAAGCTTTGAACGCTAACAGCATCAATCTGGTGCACTTCCATATCACCGAGTCACAATTATCTTCAAATGTTTTCACTTAGGGTCCGGGCCTGTTGGTGGGATCTGTGGAAAATATTCTGTTCGCTACAAAGCCACATCTGTGAATGCTGTAAACGACCATGAGAGGGAGGACAGTGCAGAGTGCACACACACACACACACACACACACACATAAGAGAACACACACTCTTTGAGCTTCAATAAGCTTGGAGAAAAAGTCAAAAATGAGGGAATGGCAAAAGGCTAAGAAAACATTTCTTGAGCTTGCTGGTTTTTCCCGTAATAAATCAGAAGATCAATACCTTCAATAACTCAGCCTGGAAAAGAAGAAAAAAAGAGAGCTGAAAAGATAAAGAGAAGGAGGGAGCAGCTGTCTGACGAGTATCCAGAACATTCTGTGCTGCAGCGGCGGTGCTTGGCCCTCGGGTTCACCTGAAATCTGGCCTCATGGGCGACAGGGCCTGGGAGAGAGCTTTAAATGGGTCATTACAAAGCAGTCCACACATATTCTCTTAACCCTCACCCAGGACTTTAAATCACAGCAGACTTTCTGTTTGATGTCTTTCCTATTTTAAGTTTTTAACAGACCCTGGAACAGCCAATAAATAGCGGTCAGGTAGTGCGTGGAGGGCTGTCAGAGCCAGTTAAACGCTGACTTCATCCATACTGTCACAGACTATGTTGTAACACAGCAGGAGACTGATAGCTCACTCAGCCAGCACCAGCCAACTTGTGTTTTTTGAGAGGGGGGGCAATGGGCATGCGGCCAATCGTATCTCACTATGTGACCTGAGGCTGTGTGTGGACCCTTCGCAGACACAGCTAGGCTGATCTTATCAGTGAGACGCATATAGAAGCAGATAACACACACTGGATACAGACACAGACCTGTCTGAAAACACTGCTGTTACGCCGCGCTGACCACATGTGGTTAAATCCAACCGCAGCACAACAAGCCGGACACATTGGATCTCTTAACTCAAATCTACATCATGAGCTACAGGGCTGCCTGTAGAACTACTGGATTGGGCTTTAGAATAACAAAAAATGACTGTGAGGGGGGAAAAAGGAGGAAAATTCAAAGACAAGTCTGCAGCTGTTCTGTGAAGCTCATTTGAAATCCCCCTAATGAGAGCTTGGACACAGTTGAACGGACAGGTCACCATCGGGAGGAAGAGGTCAGCCTGGAGGTCAGGACAAATTGACAAGAGAAGTAGAGGCATGTTACTAAGTAGAGCCAGTGGGCAATGAGTGTGTGTGAATTTACGTGCTCTTCCTTGCTGATTCAACTAATAGAAAGCACATGCAGGAGGAGGTAGGAGCTTAAGGTGAGGGTGTGACTCAAGGGAGAAAATAAAACTGGGGAAAAGTTGCGACTGATCTGCTCAACCTGAAAATGTACACCATCCAGCCAAACAAACATTTACATAAATGCTGTAAAAATTTTAACACTCCTTCCTCCTGGCTCTCCTCTCTCCCCTGACCCTCCTCCGGCTCTTTTCTAATGCGTGAAACCTTCGTGGCAGCATGTGCTCCTTCAAAGCCAAAGTGTCACTTTACCAGTTTAATTTAATCAGAGCAAAGCCACCTGAACGGAAAAGGTAACAGCTAATCTGTCAGCCAGGGTAATAAATTACTGGGGTTACTGTGCCTGCATGTATCACTGCAAGTGTGTAAAAGGAGAGCTGTGTTTGTGTTGAGGGGCAGTGGCTGTGTGTTTGCTCTGGGAGGGGGGGAGGTAAGAGAATGAGTGTAGTGACAGAGGAGGGTGTTGGAGAGTTGAGAGTCCTTATCTTGACAAAGTATGACAGATAGAGAGGGACGGCCTTACATGAACTCTGCTCCCCTGGAGACCTCAAACACAAGAACTATGTGTCTGTGCATCTATGTGCATTAAAAAAAAAAAAAAGAAGAAGAGGAAGAGGGGGAACACGCTCTCCTGTTTTCCACAAAGGCCGATTGATTGCAAGGGGTTGTGGAGCGGACGGGTGGAGGCGAGGAAGGGTGGGGCTGCACCCTAATCCCACATATAGACCTCTGACCCCCCCAGCATCAGCCCACATGTTTAGAGTTTCACTACAGAGGAAGAAGGAAAACAGATGGGGGACGCAGGGCGGAGTCTGGGGGCTCCCTCCTCAGTAATACAGCATCATGAAGGGAGACAACTCAACAGCTAGAGAGCAGGAACCACTTGTGGCATTTCATTTGAATGGTTCTTCTCTAACCACCGGCCTTCCTTACCAGAGCCACTTCATCTAACAAAACGTCTTTGCTTTTCCACCCCATCCTTCATTTTTTTATTCTAGCAGGCGGCACCGTTCTCAATAAAAAGCTCAAGTTATAAACGCAGAGAAAATCCTATTCTAGCTTTTAATATTTCCAACATGCACGGTTTAATGAGGAGATATAAAACAACTCCATTATTACTGCGCCGCGATGTATTTCCTATTCCACTGTGGTAGCAGTATTTAATCTCTGTAATATTTCTTTAATTTGTTTTATGAGTTTTCCCCTTGTTTTTATGCTGTTTTTAAGACTGTAGTGTTGTTTTTGTTTTCATTAATCGTTTCATAATGTCAGTTCTTTTACTGCTCCCACTCATACTGCGTTCACCTCTCCAGCCCCCGTCCTCGATAGCCTCCCATATTTCTTCGCGCTTATCTTTATTCTGTCCTTTATTCCCAACTAGTCAGATGTTTCCTCGCTCGGCTGTCACTTCTCCTTCACTCTCCCACAACAATTGTTTCAGCGAGCACAAAAGCATTAGTCAATTTGTGTCTTTGAAGGACAGAACATATGAGTGGTCATGTAACTCAAAAACGGTGGCTGGTGACATCATGTATGGATGAAAGGCTGCGGAGGAAGTCGGTCTCTGGCTGTGCACCAACAGTAGAGCTGGCTGAGCTCCATGTTGTCATGTAAAGCAGCGCTGCTGTTTATTGTTGCTCCAAATCCAAACCCTCCTCTCTCCTTCACACATCCCTCGTCTTGTTTTTACTTTTCTCTTTCTTCTGTCCAGCGACGATGTGTTGTGTGTTTTAGGGCATTTTGGACTTGTTGTGGGAAAGTCTGAGGACCAGATGGGGGAGTGGAAGCTGGGGATTTTGAGGCTTGGAAATACATTGGCTATGAAAATATAAATCAAATTCTCTTTCGCTTTTTGAACTGCAATCCATCAGGCTACAGACTGACACATCAGAACTGGTAAATCTCTGTAGGAGACCAGGTCTGAAACTCAGCTCAGAAACCCGTACAGCAGTCAAACCTCACTTCTGGCAGGATGACAGTCTGAATCTACATCATGGGCTCGAGTTCATGCTCCTCACCTGATACATGCATCAACAGCCCAGTGCACCACATGTACCAGCACTTTAACACAACAGATTCTGAGCGCAAAGTATCAGCAAAGACACACTATCAAGTTTGATTATCTGACTCTACTATCTGCTACCATCTTCTAAGACTCTGTGCCAGTTTAATATACCCTTTGTCCACCAAAATTAGCACATACATGCAGGTTTTTTAAATGCAGGAATACCCACTAAAACTTGGCGATGGCCTTGTTTCCGATTGCCAGTAAACAAGTATACTTTTCTGTTTTGTTTCTGGTGTGTCACATTTAATGTCAAGAATGTGCCAGAAAACCCATTTAGCAAGCAGTAGTGAAATTGTTACGGTGGTTACTTCTTTTCTATATCTGTTTCCCTCTTTCAAACGTTGTGCCGACTAATTTCAAACTATGTTAGGCGCTGCTTGGACGGAGAGGGACGGAATTTGCGGTCACGACAAAGAGTTGCGAAAGTTGTCGACGGTCGCGCCAGAAAGGAGTTCTGGGTGTTATGTTTCCATCACTGCTAATCAGAGCTGGAGCTGATAAATACCTGCGACTGCTGCAGTCATTTGTCCCAGAATGAATGCTGATTGATACCTTTCCCACTTAAGACAAAAAGCAAATTAATATGTCCCTTTCCCACTGGACAAAAACCTGCTAACATCCACTAACATCTAGCATTCACTCCCAGGACAAATGACTTTTCAGTAGTCACAGTATTTATCTGCTCCGGCTCCAGACGGCCGTGATGGAACCATGACACCTGAGTGGACGCGCTAATTTCTGCCCCTTCTCTTGCACAATGCAATGACAGAACGCCACAAATACAATGTGTCTGCGTCCAAGCAGTGTGCAAACATTGTTCAAACTGAAATGGCGGCAAGTTTGAAAGAGCAACTGAATAAGAAACAGTAAAAACAAGAAATAACCACCATAACTTTTTCCACTGGCCTCTATGCTGCTTTCTACTGTTTATCAATCTTGTTTGTGACACAGAATGTGAAACAGCAGTGAAAAAGAAAGAAAGTAGGGTATACTCATTTACTGCAGAGCTGTGTACACTGCTCTGGTCATATACATGCTCATTTTTAGTGGGAAAGGCTATTAGTGGGTTTT
This sequence comes from Epinephelus fuscoguttatus, assembly GCF_011397635.1. Classification (NCBI taxonomy): domain Eukaryota; kingdom Metazoa; phylum Chordata; class Actinopteri; order Perciformes; family Serranidae; genus Epinephelus; species Epinephelus fuscoguttatus. The sequence continues at coordinate 42,884,904 of NC_064761.1, forward strand.
TTGTCCAGTGGAAAAGGGGCTTTAGGTGACCTAGCTAAAACTAATTCACTCCAATACAAAAGAGCTGCAATAAATCCTACTTACATGAGGGTTATGATGTTCTGTTTTTGTTGAAACTGTTCAGAGATGTTGATTTATTGAGTGTTGCGTCAGAATGCATTACTTTTACCTAGGTATCCTAAAAAAAACTGGCAACTGAGTGAATGTTACAAGTCTAATAAAACCTGTATGATAGTGACACACAACAAAAACCTGCAGAGAGCCAATTTTCCATGGAAGCATACCAATAGTTTATCAATCAGTTTAATACGGAGTTTGCTTTGGTTCAGGTCACAAAATGATGTCTGCGTTCTTGGAGGAGTTTTTGCCAAAACATACAGAGTAACCCGAAGCCACCAGTGTGACATATGGCTGTCTGTCTGAGGTAACAACCAACAGTCATTACGCTGTTTAACCAACGAGGCTAAACAAATTTGTCCTGTCTCGCAGTAATGTAAGCAGCCGTCTGGCTTAATGAGTTCTCTGGTCATTTCCTCTCTGACGACATGCAGAAAAGACTTATTTCTGTCTCCTGCTCGGGCGCAAACCTAATCACCATTAATGCACAACATCAGCTCATCAACACAGAAAACCAAGAGATGAAAGCCAGTGTCCTCGCTAAATATATATATATATATATATATATACACCTCCACATAATTAAAGCAAGCTAAACCCAACCTGAAATAGTTGTGGGCTTTATAGAGGCATGAAAAGAGCAAAGGAAGTATGCTACAGATAAACGCTGCCTGTCCTTAGACTGTTCCAATAAAAGCCATGAAAATAAATTACACCACAGCACACACAGAAAGAGAGAGCCAGAAAGTGGGGAGTGAGGACAATTAAAAAGCCACTGTCATATGTCTCCTGACTATTAATAACTATTAGTGGGTGAGGACCCAGCAGTGCACTTAGGAAGACTTATGAAGCTCATACTGTTGCCAAAATAAAAGGCAGGCGGAGTTAGAGCTCTGCTCCAAATCCTTTATTCCACACACTGGTTTCACATGAATGTTATGGGATACAAGAGCTGTTTGTCAGTAGGGCTGAGCCAACAAGAAACTTAATAAATCCTACTCATATTAAGGAGAACATTGGTTTCAATTGCCTTTATTTGCTGTGCTGCTCACAGCCTATGACCTCCATATGTATCTGCAATCTGCTGCTTAAGTGATTTAGCTTTAACCTAAAGACCTGGAGACGAAAGAGGCAGAGGGACGCAAAACAGAGAATGCAAAGAGAAAGGAAAGTATTCAAAAACGGAAGGAAAGGAGGGTAAGAAGGAGAGGGTTTACACAGGCACAGAAAAGACTGCAAAAGAAGGAATACAAGTATTTCATTTAAGAGAGGCTTTGCCTCAAGTTATGTTCATGATGCCTGGCCAGGAAAGGAAAAAGGGCCATGACCCACTTTCTATCACTGTTACAGCAGTCTCTTCCATCTTTAATCTACTAGTGTCTGTGCTATCCTTCTAAATCTTTGTTTCAGCCTCTCTGACTGTCACTCCTCATCTCATCCCCTTGTTCGGTCTCTGTAGAATCTGTGCACATAGCTCAGTGCTCCTCTAGGTTCTGATTGTAAGTAACATTCCTCTAAAGCACCTCATGATGCATTTACAGCTGAATAATAGTTAGAAACATGTGCAGGAAAATTGCTCATTCGTGCCAAAGCACACAACACCAGACATGCAGTACATGTGAGCTAGACGTGAGCTTTGTCCAGGGAATGGAAATCAAACAACGCACACGCATCAAACTTGTATTAACTTGTCACCCGCATACACACCGGAACTGCACAGTGCTTCCACTGTAAACTAAAACTGCATTCAGTAAACAAGCTGGTCTGTCAGATTTAAGTGCAGCCTGTCTCGTCAGCCATCCGTGGACTTAAATTATTTGTTGCTTCTTTTGTTGTTGAATGTGAAAAGCAGCAGATGTGAGCTATTGTTGGAATAATGGCCCATTCCAGCTCTGCTGACCCATTACAGTTGGTGAAGCAGGGCAGCTGCACACATTGGTACAAACGCAGAAGTTACACATACAGAGAGAATCCAAATTTCCCATCTACAAAACAAAAACACAACGTATTGGCATACCAACTGCAACCACAGAACATGAAGGCATATTCGCATGTATGAAGTTTTACGCCCACAGGTGAGCAACTTTATGTTTTCCACTCAGTAGCGCTCCCCGTCCCCAAACACTTCAGCAGTATTTAGTTTCGGTTTGTTTGGGGTAGAAAAAAGAAGCCGCTCTGCGTGCTCTGAGGAGACGCTGTAAACTTTGTACCTTCAACACACACTGGTGACCTCTTCACGTTCCCTGGAATGTCTTTGATATATTGCGGTTCCATGAAAGAAGCTAGGCCCCTCGTACTCTGAACCACCACCCAGGAGGAAATCAGACTCCAGTAGACAGGAAAGAAAGGGAAAGGAGGAAAGAAAAGGATAACAAGAAAGAGATGGGAATTGAGGAAGGTGATGGCTGATGGATGAGCTGTAACGTTGCCCGTCCTGTTCATGCTAAGGGGACATGTAGATGATGTTGCAGATGATGTTGTATATGGACGCTTTATGGAGCTTCCAGCAACAGCAGAAAGCCAGTCATAGTTTGGAAGAGAGAACTGATACTGCTGACGCTGCTGTTAAAGTCATTAGCAGCTCTCACTGAGGTCAGCAAGGATACAGTACCTGGTTACGCTGTCAGACACATCCTGCTGGAAAAACACACGACCATGAAACTGAATAACGTCTCTGGATAGTCATGCACACACAGCATTCAATCATACAGATGGACACACGAGCTTAAGCATACCAGTATGATCTGCAGATCTGCAGTACTCGCTGTAATCCTGTCCCCGCTCCACATTGTTCCAAGTGACAGAATTGCCAGAATTCCTAAAGAACCACAATGGCGTCATAAGGAAGACACACAGGGCCTGAGTCTCAGGGTGGAGGTAGGACTTAATGATGTGGCACGGAGTAAAGAGTGGCTGAGGAGTGATGAAGTGGATTAGGAGGACTAGACTAGTCTTGGCTTTGCGCAGGCCGAGGCCGGGGTGTCAAATGGGGCAGTGTGTGTGTCTTTGTAAGTGTTTTTGTGCTGGTGCATTGATGAGAAACAGAACTTGAATCAGCAGGGATAAGAGAGAGTCGAGGGAGTGCCAGCAGTCGCCCCTCAAATTAGACAAGGCTGAAGACAACTTTGCACACACAGTTTTCTTGCCTCCGTCTCACACCCCTGTAGTGACTGCCTCTCTGCGTGTTTTCTTTAAATTGTTCAAGTGAAACACAAATACTACCTCCTACTACACATTCCCGCTGGATGAATGGAGCCACGTGGAGCAGTGGGCGCTCAGCGGTGAGCATATTTAACCTGTCTCACAGGAAGCTGCATCAAGGTCAATGTGTTTTACTGGGAGGGGGGACACTATGCACACACACGCACACACACAGCACTGTTGTACAGGACAATAAGGTTAGACCTCTGAGCAGGAAGGAGGTCTTGAACGCTCCCAGAGGCCTTTTTTTTTTTTTTTTAAGGAAATATTTCAAACATAAGGACATAAATCAAAAGCTAAGAGTTCCCTAAGAGATTTGAGTTTGAATCTCTGTTGCGTCCAAACACGTGTGAAGATAAATCACGAATTAAAAAGCAATGACTGTTTATTATGTTTAGTTTGCATGCCGACAGTGATGTTTGAATCAATGTTGGAAAGAAGACGCAGATGTAGAGAGGGAGATTAAAAACAACCTTGACGCAATACGCCCTCATCAAAAGCAGCAGAGAGAGTGTATTTCATTCAGCTTTATTGTCTAATTGCATTGAAACAATACACAAGTGAAATCAAGCTTCTCTTTAATCCCATTTATTTTAGATCAGACAAAAAGTAGGCTACTTAACCTTGATTTCAAAGTTAACATTAGAAGAATATTCCCACCCTCCTCCTAATATAGTGACAACCCCTGGTGTTTGAAAGTTTGAATGCTCCACATGAGCTGTGGTCGTCACAGTTTGTGTTGGACAAATCAGCCATTTACACTGCAAACACAGGCTGTACTAACTCAGGAGCAGTGACTGTTGGGGGGCAGGAACCACAATATACCCCAGAAACAAATACTAGACACTAGGTTTAAACAGGATAGTTCTTGCGGTCAACATGCTAAAAACTTCCTGGATTTCTGGAACTCTCGCTGCGAGTAAGAAAGACCATTAAGGTAAAAACCATGCAAGACAAGAGGATAGGAATTTGCAAAAGAAACTAAAGAATCTAATTCCCAGAGTAAAGAAGGTGACGTAAGAGTGAGGGCAAGTACCAAAGATAAAGCCCAGCCAGCAGCCACATAGCAGACCTCTTTAACTGAGGGGAAACCAACAGGACCTCAGAAAAATGGGGTGTCTGTCAGCGGTGGAACTAACCGAGACAGAAAGCAGACTTCATCCCGTGGGCTGGACGGCCAATGTGTTCTCTCTTTCAGTCTTTCCACACAACCGATGCTGTGTGGAACAATGACCTGACAACTCTGCTACTGCACACAGAGTAATCACTTTTTTTAAACAATTGCTGATTGCCTGTGAATATTTTGAAAAAGTGTCAAATACCTAGTCATTATAATCTTTCAGCAGTAAGTTCCCCTGCTCTGGAATAACATACAATCAACACTCCTGCCGTTAACATTCCCTTTGTTAGCTCTCTGTAAACAAAGAAATGTCTGTTTCAGAGTCCCAACTCTTCAGATCTTGTATTTTTACAGGGAGGCCTGGGGGGAGTTGGAGGGAGCGCCAGTAGCTGTCCATCTATCCATCTAACCAGCCAGCAGCTATGCAGGGGCTGATGTGGAGCCTGTGTGCCCTGCTCTGCCTCTCCCTGTGGGAGCAAAGTTACTGTGCGAGCTCCAGGGAAGCCCGGAGGACCAAAGAGGTTTCACTGAAGAGGAGTAAACGAGCCCCCATCAACCCTGATGCCAAAAAGTGTTCCTACACCTTCCTTGTGCCCGAGCAGAAAATCACAGGTTCAAAGGATAATTTCTTTTTTAATGGACTTTCAGTTATTCATCATATTGCTTCTTCTTAGTAATCTCCTAATCAATTCTTATCTGTCATCAGGTCCAATCTGTGCCAGCACCACAGGCCCCCAGCCAGACAAGGACAGAGTGACGCGTATGGACATTGCAGATGTGCGGGAGGTGCTCAACAAACAGCGGCGTGAGATTGAGACGCTGCAGCTGGTGGTGGATGTGGATGGTAACTTAGTGAACGAGATGAAGCTGCTGCGGAAGGAGAGCAGGAACATGAACTCCAGGGTGACCCAACTCTATATGCAGCTGCTGCATGAGATCATCAGGAAAAGAGACAACTCTCTGGAGCTGGCCCAGCTGGAGAACCGCGTCCTCAATGTGACCTCGGAGATGATGCGACTGGCTTCAAGGTACAAGGAGCTGGAGGCCAGGTTTGCCGTGATGGCCGGGGTGGTCAACAACCAGTCAATTCTCATCTCTGCATTGGAGGAGCAGTGCCTGAGGACACTGGGACGCAGTGAGCTGCCTGTAGTTCCCCCGCTGGTACAGGTGGTGCCACAGAATATACCGGTTAACAATCGTTTCACCAACGAGATACAGAGGGACAATAACAACCGGGCCTTTCCTAGAGGATCGCGCATGGACGCCCCTACTGCAAGCCCATTTGGAATTGAACCTCCACCGCCACAGGGAACACTTACATCTGATGGTATGTACAAATTTTAAAGTGGCAGGAGATGATGAAATATAAGTGATTGAACACTTTGGTAATTGTACTTTAGTAGTTGTGTGTACCATTAATTAGGACAATTACTAAGGACTCTTTCTCGCAACAGTGGGTACTGCTGAGGCACAGTTGGCTAATCCTTGGCATGGAACAGAGGCGGTGAAATCATACATTCCTATGATTCCCACTTGGCTGCCTGTATTGGCTGCAGTGCACTGAGCATATGTACTAAATTAGTAGGATGTGGATTAGGCCTCTTTGAAGAGCATTAAAAGACTTCAGAGAACGGGAATAGATATCTACTGCGAGGTTTTAGTCAGATTTACATTCAGTCTGTGCACGGCATAAATCGGCAAGGTATTTACAAACATAGAACACATCTGATGGAGCACTCCGTCATGTCTCAGCCCGCTAGACAAAGCTATCAAATGAGATGGATGAGGCTGCTCTGAGCAAAGACTGTCTCCAATGTGAAACCAATTTGCAAGGTTAGAATGCTACTTGGAAATGACTCCTAAAGATTGGTCAGGGCTGTTGTATTTTGACTGGCGATTAGATGATGGCGGGGAACGTTGACAGAGGTTATACAACCAGATGGTAAAATGGATGAAATCATCCATAACATCCCTCAGACAAGAAGGGGAAGAAATGAAGATCTGTCTGAATACTGACACAGGAGCCACTTAGTAGGGTGACATAATAATGGTTTACATGCTGAGGTGAGAATACCTTAAATCAAATATTTAAAGCTCTGGATAATTCTGACTCTTAACGACTCCATTTAAAGATATCAATACTATCTTGATATGTGGCGTTAGAGAAAGAGGGTGGTACCATTTAGCAAAGCAAGGTGCTAAACTACAAGAGCTACCTCTTAAATCACAGCATTTTAATGAAACATCAGCTCTCTGTTCCTGCCGTACTAGAACATGTAACATGTTTTGCAGCTGAAAGGCAAAGGGGCCATATTTCAAAAGCCTCCATGGAGAAGGAAAAAAAAAAAACTAAGGAAACACAGAGATGGAAAATGAGGGCGGTGAAGTGGTTTGGGGAGGTCAAATGGCAAGGACTCTGCTTGTAGATGAAAAAGGACTGAGTGTTCTCATAGTTATTTCTAGCAAAGCCCTTGTTGAACTGTAATTTTAGCATTGTATTAGTCAAATATAGCTCATTAGAACTGAGAGCTTCAATGTAATAATCCTGCAGCTCCACTGAGTCTCAGCTGGATTAAGTGTAGAGGAATACTTCACCAACAAAATCCTCATTTATATATGAGTTACTCCACTTGTGTTACGTTGAATTCATACAGAAAAATTTCTTTTCTCGCTTGCCTCCAGGGTGAATGAAGAATCAAAAAATGGAAATAATTCTTGATGAATTAAAGTCAGAGGGGTTCGCATTTAAAGGTAGGATTTGGAGGATTATCAAACAAAACAAAATATAGACATATACAAATGAAATCCTGCTTAATCATCACCTATGGGCTTCTACTCATGTGTGGTGGTGACTCTGTTTGCAGAGCTCCTGCCCTTTAACTGTATTTTGATGTTTTTGTGAGCTCAGACTGCTTCTGGGCGTAGATTTCCCCAGCCAATGAGAGAGCGCAGGTGCCGTGCCCGAGCGTGTCCGAGCGTGCACCAGCGCAAGCCTTGCCTGAACCTCTTCTGTGAAGCCTTCTTCCGTACCTCCGGGCTCCGTACACCCGGGAGAGTTGAGCCTGATAGGAGGGGCTGAATTTGAATGTGTGTTTACAAACAGCAACTGGAAAATCCTCCAGACCCTACCTTTAACAACAGCAAAACTGTCTCGAAACATTTGTGCAGTATATCCAAGTCTGATTTATCCAGTCAAATGCTCAGTACTTCCCAACACATGCATTTCAGTCGCTCCAGGGTTCTGTGGGCTGTTTTTGGGATACCTGAAATGCCTGATTCATGGCAGCTTTTCTAAAAAACATCTTTACGTATTTTATGCAATGAAATTGTGGAGGCAAGTGAAAATTGCAGAAAACATTTGTAAAGGTAGGGGGCGTTAACAGTTGATAGCCACAGATCAGCTGTTAATGCCATTCGATGGAGCACTGAAAGACTGTCCCTGTGAGAGGCTCTCCTCTTGCTTCCTCTGCCTGGTTAGCAAAAGTTAAAACAGCACGTGATCTCATTTCTACTCGTCACATTTTGCCGCTTGGGCAGAAGCCCAACAGCAGCGGTTAACATCTAACACCAAGCCCCCCACCCCCCTACCATTACAAACAGATTCTAATTCTGTGGGAAACACTGAGTGCTCATAATGATGCACTCCAAATCCAGGACAGCATCACAACTATGTCTGCAATTTCCACTTGCCTCCTCAGTATTATTGCAAAAAATGCCCATTAACACTACATTTATTGCAATTTTTTTGAAAAGCTGTTGTAAAATCAAGCATTTCAAGCCCACAAAAATCCTAAAAACAACCCGTGAAATCCTGGAGGGACTGTAATGCATGTGTTCAGGAACTGGATTAATGACACTTGGACTATACTGCACATGTTTTAAGAGAGTTTGTAAACGGATGTTCTGATATAGTTTTGCTGATGTTAAACGCATCCCCCTCAAATTCATCAAGATCTTTCTCTGGTTTTGGCTTCTTGATTCACTGTGGAGACGTCAAAAAACAAAGTTTCCTTTATGAATTCAATGTAACACGAGGTGAGTTATTGATTTATTATTATTTTGTAGGTGAAGTACGCCATTAAGCATTAAGCTGCTGCTTTCACAAACTTCCAGAATTTATTTTTTGTCTATGACAGAAACAAAGCTCTCTATCTGGACACCACAATTTATCTACAACCAAGAGAAACAACGGAAAGCCAGGGATGGATCATATTTGTTTTGGTTGCCGACACATCATCCATCACCGTTTAATTTTCTGGAAAAGAAAAACAACCCTGCTGAAATATTTCTACCTCTTGTCTCCATAAAACATATTTATCCAATTCCTGGAGATAAGGATGCGTACTTGTACTTTGGAATGAATTCTTATGATATTATGAGTATACATGAATGAATATACACTTTCCGACAGATGGTATGTATCTAAATCAGAAAGGAAAATGGGTAAAAGTTCAACCCAAACACACGCCAAAAACCATTAATAGGCTCTCTTACATGTACGTTCACTACTACTGTAAATACACATTGCCTGACCACAGTTTGGTCTAGTTGAGCCCTTTTAAACCACTATGGCTCGTTGACTCGATTTATTTTTAAGTTCGACCCCTTAAAGCTCTGTTTCGAAAAACTAACAAGAAAGTGGCAGAAGAGGAGAAAAGGCGAACATGTCAGAGAGCCCCCTCACTGACAGCTCTGATGAAGACATATCATTACTAGCAAAATACATAGCTTATGCTGGGGAGTTTTAGGTGTCTGTGCTGGGGTATTACACTGGGTCCCTATGTGCTCTTACACTCAGCTGAGAAAACCATCTTCTAAGGGCCTTTAGGCCCTGGAGGGCCCCACACAATGCCGGTGTTCATACTGGTTTAATACATATTCACACTGGGGAAAACAGAGGAAATATGCTGGGTTTAGGTTCAGCTTCTTTAGCTTTGGGTGCAGTGCTAGCACATGGCTTCATCCCAAGGCTACATGTAGAAGAATATTCATTTAACAAATGAAGTGTGCACATGAATGTTTGTGTAATTCTATAACGTTTGGATGGCCTGAGCAACAGCAGATGATTTCCAAAGAATGCAGCCACATTGATACATCCAGTCAAACCATGGGGTCTAGCACTCCTTCCCAACTTTTATCTTGTCTGCTGTCTAGAGCCCCTAGACTGATGATGATGACTTTTGCATACGCAATAAAAAGGAAGACATCTTGTTCAGTTGAATGTGCAGTATGGTGCATTTGTTCAGGGAGCTAAAACTGACTGATTCATGCAATGGATGGCTTTCAAGATCAAGAGTCAGTAACAAAATATATGAATGTACAAAGTACAAAGCCTTTAAGTTTTATGGTCATTTCTGGGTTTTTACTGGCTGAATAAACCATTTTAACATTTTCGTTGCCCCAGGGGCAAAGCATTATCAACTACTGAACCCAAAACACCTGGGACACGGAGGACCTTGGAGCCTGTTTACACCTGATATTAACATGGATTTCAGTGATTCCAACACAAGTGGACAGCTGAAAAACATCGACATTTACACGTGTCTGTCATGCGGCTCCAGCTGACTGCCTGTGTTCATATTTCATTGCTGCCTATGTTACTTGTGCTCGAGGGTCAGAGGGCCCATTGGCTGTTGTGTCAGGTCAAAACGATGGACAGTCCCAGAACACTTTGTCCAACTCATTGTAAAATTGGCAGGTTACAGAACATTCGTGTGCTGTCACCAAATAAACCACCATGTCCTACGTTGATGACAAATTTTCCTGTTACGTGCTTGTTGGGGAAGCATCAGGACACGTTAATGTTTACACTACAAAGGATATGTGGTCAAATGCATCCCAGACATTGTAATCCTCAGATCACAATGCATCTTGGTGGTTTGTTTATTATATTTAGTGCTGTCCACTGTGATCGGATCACCCAAGATGCATGTTAATTCCAGTAAACAGGCTCATTAAGAATATTATCGAAAATGCAAATTGGAATTAAACAACAGATTGTGAAAAAGTGCAATGCACAGGGATTTCTTTACATATCAAACAGTTGAAATCACTAGCACAATGTCTTCCTTTTTTTTCTACAACCATCTTTCTGAGCACAGGTCCCTTCAAAGACTGTTACCAGGTGCGACAAGCAGGCCACAGCACCAGCGGGATGTACCTGCTTAAAACTGATGGCAGTGATCGGTTGATCCAAGCCTGGTGTGAACATGGCCTCGACAACGGAGGATGGACCGTGTTGCAAAGGAGGAGAGACGGCTCTGTCAACTTCTTTCGGAACTGGGAGAATTACAAGGTAAGCTGAGGAAACAGTTCTTAAGCATGAGGGAGAACTGTGTGTTCACAGCTTTCCCTTTTCTATTTCCTTGGCGACCCAGTCTCAGCAGTTCATTTTGAGGCCACTAAGCAAGCACTTGCTCCATCAATGTAAACAGCTTAGCAGTGGATTTCCTCACACTGAAATCACAGCCAAGAACCTGAGCCAGGGACCTACATACAAATCTACGCAATCACAAAGCCACGGTGGGCTGAGAGGGAAATACAGCTCAAACCCCCCTGGCAACGATCCCTTCATCTTTTTCTTTTCGTGCGTCAGCCTTTGTGATTGAGATGTGATCCAGGAGCTAACAGAGCGAGCAGGGGACAGAGGCGAAGGAACACTAAAAAGTGACACAGACACTAAGCCTGACAAAATTTACTGGCCTCCCGGTTTAAACTGTTTAAAAAAAAAAAAAAAAACATGGCAAAGACGAGCGTTTTCCTCTCAGTCATAAAATTTGATTTAGAAATCAATACTTACATGCTGTTTGGATCTAGAACAGAAATGTGTCTCCTCAGCTCTGCATTTACTGTATTCGACTATTCATTTAATTGCAGCCAAATCACCATTGCCCCTGCCATTCAATGAATTCATCTCGAGTGAGAAACCACAGATCAAAACCTTAACACATTAGTGTCTCAATGAGAAGCAGATTTGATTTCATTTTACTTGATTGCAGGCACCAGACTCCTTTAAACTCAACACTCTGCTAAGAAATCATATTAACCTCTCTCTGCTTTACTGTTTGTGTTTTTTGGACATGATTTGTGCTCAGTGACCGCAGAATAAAGAGAGATCTGTTCTTTCACTAGTTGGCTAACCCCACCACACAAATTAATACTGCACTTTGTTGGTCTGTGCTACACTGCAATGCAATGTTTTAACATGAACCACAACTAACAATGAATAACAACATAACATGCTGTGGTGCGTGTCCCCCACAGAGAGGCTTTGGAAACATAGACGGTGAACACTGGCTTGGGCTAGAGAATATTTACAACCTGGGGAAACAGGGCGACTATAAGCTGATGATAGAGCTGGAGGACTGGACGGGGAAGAAGGTGTATGCCGAGTACAGCAGCTTCCACCTGGAGCCAGAGAGCGAGGGTTATCGGCTGAGACTCGGCACCTACCAGGGCAACGCCGGCGACTCCTTCAGCAGTCACAACGGAAAACATTTCACCACTCTTGATCGTGACAAGGATGCATTTTCTGGTAAGGGGGGATGCTAGATGACTTACAAATGCTTTTTGATTTCTTATATTAGTAGTCATATAATGACACAACTAGGGACGTTCACATACCATTTTTTCTTTCCCAATACCTATTCAGATACCTGAACTTGCATACTGGCCCATACCAAGAACCAATCTGATGCCACTGCCCTAAAAATGCCACGTTATTCCATTGCGTGTGGCCTCTGGAATCAGCACTGTTCCGCACACAGCAACACAGCCTCTGACTCGTTGACACTCTCGAACCAGTGCGTCATGGGATAAATCTTGCATTTAGTAGACTTCAGTTAATGGCTAATGACGTCAGTGGCTCCTTTCAACAGGACTGAATGGATAAATGATCACAGAACAGTTAGATTTATTAGTAAGTCTGTCAAAAAACACTGCTGTTGCGATCGCATCAGAGTGCTTGGTGGAACTTTACAGCGGTAACGAAGCAGAGTCCATTTGAAGTAAGTTCCTAGACAGCTGTGTGCTGGAGATGTTCTGGAAAAATTAAATCGAGCACCTTGATTTCATACACAACATTGACAACCTCAGGGGTTTTAAAGTTTATCACTAAATTACGCCATGTCGGATCGGTGTGTGCACTTGTTTACTAGCCGTTACGCCATCAAGCATTTTAAGCAGTATCGGAGGCATTTCCAGTACTGGAACAGCTCTAGACACAACAGAGTGTAAGCGCCTTCTTTTTCTGTCCATCGCACTCATCTTGCTTTATGATGTGTCCCTCTCTGCTAGGTAACTGCGCCCACTTCCATAAGGGCGGCTGGTGGTACAATGCATGTGGCCAGACCAACCTGAACGGCGTCTGGTACAGCGGGGGAGTTTACCGCAGCAAATTTCAGGATGGTATCTTCTGGGCAGACTACGGAGGAGGTTTCTACTCCCTCAAGTCAGTGCGCCTCATGATCCGGCCGATCGACTGAAACGTCGGACTGCAGCTCCCTTCAAATGCACCTCAGTTTCCTTCCTTACCTTTATTTACCCATAAACAAAGACTGTAAAGGCAGAGCCGGAAATCCCTGCCATCCTACAACACTGCCTTGTAAAATACAAAGGAGGAAGAGACGGCGGCATGTGTTATGGCCAGACAGTAATGACTGCAGCAGTCTGTGCAGTGGCTGGCTCCCAGGTTGACTTTGAGATGAAGACTAATGCCACTGCCCTCCCTAAGTAACTGCTCTCCTCCACCTTTAGTAATGGTCCGTCAAGCTCCCTTGGACCATGAAGTATATCTCTCAAGTTCCCTATTTTAGTCACCCTTGTTGAAACTCAGTATGTAATAAAAGGGAAATGATCATTTACTAAAGACATGAGATTTCTTCTGAGCAGCTAATGAACGTAGTGTCGCCCATACCAAAGGGTACTGGATGTACGGGGATGTTTAACCATTGAAGCATGAAAAGTTATGAAATGTTAAAGTTATGTTGCCGATTAGAGAATCCAACAGTTAGAGGACAGGACTTGCCAAACCTACTGTCTACTCGTTCCTGTGTTTTGTCTGGACTTCAGGGGATTCATTCGACCCCAACAGAAAACGAACTGGTGCAACAGTGTGCTTGTCCAATGTGCATATGGCTGAGCTGGCTTTGGTATGTAAATATCTTTGGCTTTATTTGTGAAAGGTAATTTAAAGAGGTGTGATTCTACTCAGGCCAAATGTTCACAATATTGTCACTCTGCCATTGTTTGTTATTTATCAGTGTATTTATAGTAAGTATAGTCACATGGCCATTTTATATCTAGCCCCCTTTTTTTTTTATCCCATGTAGAGATACATTAATGACACTTGAAAAGAGGCGCACACACACACACACACACACACACACACACACACACACACACACACACACACACACTTAGCCGACATAAACAAACCCACAGTGGATGTCTAGTTGGAAATATGAGACATGCACTTCCTGTTTTCATCAAATTAAATTCTTTTGTAAACACCGAATCGTCTTTCGCTCTTCACTCAGCTTCATATCAGTGAATAGTTAAATGAAACTTTCAATGATCTCCACAGTGAATGTAAAACTTGAAATATTGCAGTATGTAAAATACGAGCTCAGCTTTTATCTGTGAAGAGAATGACACGGCCGTCAGTTCTTTGATCTGATTTAAGTGCAATACATGCTGTCAACGCACTGATGGAGGTCAGAGGGATTTAATAATTAAAAGAAAGTGGGCAGAATAAAAATGAACTGTGGCCACCAGAGACAGGAGATTCAAGATCACATTATTCTTGTTAAGGAGAAGTTTGAAAGAAATATGTAAGAGGAGAAAGAGAGCTTTGCAGAGGCAGACTGGACTGTATCATGAGGACAGATGTATATAACATAGAGGATATTAAATGATGCTGCTACAGAAAAATTTAGACTAAAATTAAAGAACTGGAGAGACAGCAAGAGTGATAAAGAGCAAGAGAAAGAGGCGAAGAGAAGGAGGGGAACATTCTTTCCACATAAAACTTTTCTTTCCCTACAATACAAAGGTATATCACGAAATTATGGCTCCTCTCTGGACCCTTCCCTCGGAGGAGCTGTAAGTCAGAACAGATAGAAGCCGTCTGACGTAAACACTGCAGGAGAAGAAGCTCACAGACACATCGTCAACACGTTGTAGCTCAGATACTCAAACACCCTGTGAGCCAACAAACCTGGCAGGTAGGCTTGCTGTCAGCCATCTAAAATACTGTATATCCATGCAGAGCAGGCTTTGTCTGGCTGTACTACCTCCTGGACTATAGGTCAGGGACCGGTGGGGAAATAAACATATGACACCTTCCAGTACCCCTGGTGCTTTCCACTACATCCATTATTCCACACAGTTTTACTTGACGGGCTCTAGACTTACTTTTCCACTGGTAGCACTGGTGCTAAAAAGTTCTCATCTGGTCGCACCAGCACCTTTCTCTTATAGCGCACTCACACTAGGCAATCGCATTCACGTAACCCATCGGCTGTATTCGGCGTCTGACTTAAGGCAGACGGCGATACAGCCTCTGGGGGCAGACCCCCAATTTTTTGGCATTCCGGTTTGATTTGGGCGGAGGAGGCGAATTTCTGTTTCCGACTTCTGTTTATATATAAGTAAATATGCTGAACCATTGTGATGGATTCAGAGTTTGCAGTGACGCCAATTATGTTCCGACTCATTAGTTCACTGCACGGACTGTTTAACCTGGCAACAACTGCAGCCGGCTCAAATGTGATTGGTCAATATCACGCGGACTACAAACAGCCTACAACTGGAAAGCAGGGCTCTTCCACTCTTCTTCCAGAGGCAAGATCTCCGGGGTTTGCCTACAGACTCTAGATTCACTGAATGTAGAGTCTGCATATAGAGACTAAGGCAATCGTACCGTGCCCAAGCACATTTGCCCCCTAAAGTCCGGATTATTTGGCTAGTGTGAGTGTAAGTGTACCGTGCTTGAGTACGGTACACTTCCCTGGCCCGGTACGATTGAAAGAGGTGTGCTTAAGCACTGTACATTTGGTCACGCATGCGCACAAGGTTACGAACGCAACGCACGAAATGTGGTGATGACGTATGAACCATGCGACCATCCATCCACAACAACAATAGCAATGGCAGCGTCGAAGGGTTCACGTTGGTCAGATGAAGAGGTCGTATCTCAACGTGATGACGTATGTGTCGGAGGCAACCGACGCTTGAGTACGCTTGGGCTCAGGGTAATGTGAGTGCGGGCCAGTGGGGAACAGGGGAGGGGGGGCATTCATGCTTCAGCACGGTACAGAACAACTGGCCCTAGTGTGAGTGCGCCCTTAGTACAGCATGGTATCAATCAATGATCCTGCATGCTAATGAAAGGTTGTCGTAATTTGCATACCATAGTTTTTGCATTGATGTAAAAACTGACAGTTGGTACAATTACTTGATATTAGAGAAATTCAATTTACACTGTTAGCCCAAATAAAACCAGACTTTTAAAATACATGCTGGTCCTACTGAAATCATACTTAATCGAATTTGTCAAAGCCGGACAAACAAACCCAGATACTGCGATTGGGAGACGAATTCCTGTACACTGCATGAATACAGTTAATCTGACCTAAACTAGCGTAGGCGCTCTGCGTGTGCTCCACAGTTTCCGTCACAGGCTTTGACCTGGAAGTCAGATAGCATTAAATACGTAACAAAAGAAGAAGCCGACAACAACACTGCAAAGTCTACATCCAGAGCCGTGCCTTTGTGGACGGACAAAACGTGCAGAGCTGTAAAGTTGTCCACAATGGTACCAGTTTGCTGCTAGCTAACCGTAGCTAACTTTGTCGACTGTTTGGTCTGTGATGTCCAATACTAACAAGCTGAAAGAAGGCACATCAGCAACTATTGGAGCGGAGTCGGACATACTTCGGTCAATAAATCGGACAGCAGTGCAATTAAATGCTATGGTGTTTGTAAATGTACTGAGTGACTCGAGACCTGATATTTGAAAATGTTTTTATCTGAATATTTAGTTTCTTTGACACGAGCAGTGGCTGACGTAATAGGTCATCTTCAACTATATAACCAATGAGGGCACCAATGATAACGATCATCATCTACTTGCATGATTGCAACCATGTTAAATTTTAACTTGCGCACTTAGACGAAAATGGCTGCATATGTGACTATTTCGGTGGCAGTCTGGAGCCCCGGCTTGTGTTGAATCACTGCACAACGACTACAGCAACAGCATGCTAGAGCAGAAGGGAGTCAAGGGGCTTCTGTGCAGCTTTTCAGGCCTTCTGTAGATTCTTTCTCCACTGACAGAGACCATGTAGCAAATGGCTACTACAGGATCCCAGCAGTAAGTGTAAAAATGATACTGGGACTATCGTAATGAGCTGTTGCTCAAGAACTCGTCTGGATTTAGACTGTGGGGTTGAGGCCTGTCACTGGCCACCTATCTTAGCTGGTAACACACTTTCTTTGTGATACTGTTTTCAAAATCCCTGTCGCTATGGTAAACTAGTCTCACATAGTCAGACCTATCTCCACACTTTGTTTTAGGGCTGTGTGTAAACATAACCCTCTGAGTTAGCAACCTAAAACATCTTGTAATGTTTATGTGGTGTTTTCTTTTGCAGGGATTTATCCATTTTAATATCAGCACCTGCCCCTTCACCAAAGCACATTCCCTCCAGACAATATTTTGCAAGAGCATTGTCTCTGCATCCTGGGCTTAGCGCCGGCGCCGAAATCACTTTTAATTGGTTTTAAGAAATACAAACAATCCAGAGAGGTTTTATTGCCCAAGTGTGGAATTACGATGGGTTCAGCCAGACCATTCTCTGGTGCTGGCACAGTGCGGGATAGGTTTGGCTGCGAGAGACAACTCGCACCAGTCAGAGAAGTGTGATGGTAAACCCTGTTTACACAGGACACGTTTCAGCTGCAATTTTCACTCATCAGTCAAACAGACCAGATACACTTTTCTTCTACCCACTGCAATGGAGCTAGCTGCAATTCAAAGCTTGTTTGGGGCCTTAAATCAATGCTGTCTCCTCTAAGTGTAATACATGATAACACGTTGGGCTGTGAGCAATGTCAAGAGTGCACAGCAGTACGTCACTGAACCAATTCAGTGTACACACCGACAGAGGACTGCAGCTACTGCTGTTGTGCTGCTTTCGCTACATGGCCGGTATAGACACAGTGAAGGCGTAACGAGTTGGGGAAACATTTTAAAGTGTGTGCGTTATGTCACAGTGGAGCCGTATATTTCTGTGGGCTCTTTGTCCTCGCATGATTGGCCAGAGAACAGGAACAAGCTCATCTGAGCATTTAACAGGCTGGCCCTGTGGTAAGCGCAGACAGGAGGGGCCGTGTCTGCCGAGCCTAATAGCAGGTCAGAGTTCACACAGTTGCACACACACACACACACACGTGGTTTGACACAAATGTAGCACTGTGGAAAAACCAAAGCTCAGTGACGACACGGCAGACACAGACCTCTTTCTCCAGCTTCATTATCATCAGAGATAAGCATCACACCTACAAAGATGCAAATGGAGCAAAGAGAGAAACATGATAGGAGGTCACGAAGCGGCACAAGTATTTAGTGTATTTGGCACTTAGAAAGACACGCGGTTATTTTACCCCTCTGCTGTGGGTTGGGACTAATTTGAGCTTCAATGGGCACTGTGTTTAGTGACCAGGGAGGTAAACACATGCACAAATACATCAGCAGAAACCCCCAACCCCAGTTTAACCATTACAACACACCCAGCACTTATTTTGGGAGTGATGCTCTGGAACAAGCGCTGCGGCTTTCAGTCTCCCACTCATTCATTCCCACTTTCCCCTCAGAGGGATCTGGTGGATTTATGATGGAGGAGAACGTCCGAGAACAAGAGAGTGGCGATTTCCCTCCTGTGTGCCAACTTGGCTCTGTTCGTCCCCGAGGACAGCCAGCTGGTCCCACATCACACGGGTACACGCATCATTGACAGGCTCAGACTGAAAGGAAACACCATCGTGCTCACACGTACGACGGCTTACAACACAAAGAGACTCCACCCTAAGAACGACCAACGAGTCACAAATCACCGAGGCGCTTACTGAACGGAAAGTCTTCCCCTGTTATTCGCATACACACACAATGAGGACATACAGTCAAGCTGGCAAACGAGTGTCATTTCACAGCATTAGCTTTGTCTCATGGTCTGTCATTGCTTCCAGACCTCTGTGACGGATCGTGATGGGTAAAATGAGTGTTTAGATGTTCTTTAATGACAAACAGACTGTTGAGTTTTCTGTTTGTGCTCGTCTGTGTTTGTTTGTCACACTGTAGTAGCTATGATATGAGACTGATGTTAAGAGAGAAAGCCGTGGCAGTAAAGAACATCAAAGTCATCACTGAGTCAAAACAAGAACAAACAGTACAGCAATAAAACGGCACACACATGTACCCATGTGTGTTTTCCTCGCAAAACTCATCAGGGATTCCTGTGTGATGTCATACTGTGGAGCCAAAGAGAGAGGGGGCATAAATATTTAAAGGAAGGACAGAGGAATATATCTTTTTTTCCCTCACTGATTCATGTGTTTGTTCCAGCTACTTCAAGATGTTTCACAACAGAGCAGCATATTTATGTTTGACATTCCTCGATTCAAAGAAGCAGAGCAAAAAGAGAACACAGGAAAACGAATGAAAAGGGCACAAACTGAGAGGCTACAGTGGAAACAACAAGCAGCTTGTTGAAAGAGGCACTGAGGGAGGACGAAACAGACGATACAGCGTGTCTGACTGATAACTGCAGCGCTGAATAATCCATGAGATAATGGCAGCAGACACACGTGCAGAGACAGCTCATTTCATAATATCCAGACGATTTGTCCTTAGATTGGCCCAGAAACAGCCCATAAAGATAGGAAGCTGGCAGTAAGGTGTCTCAGTGCATTCTACGAAGATCATGTCGTGTATGTTTGTGTCTGTTACCTAGGTATGGTATACAAGAGACCATGCTCTGGCTGCTGATGAAGTCTCTCAGACGTTTATAGTTGTCCTCTTTGGACATCAGGTAGTCGAGCCGATCAAACGTTGCCTTGTCCTTTCGACTCAGTAACTGTGAGGTGGAGAGGGAACGGAAAAGGGAGAATCAGAACGAGAGTGCTATAATGGGATAGCAACACATACCAGTACAATGACATAATCCAAGTCGCCTTCACTCAGCTCTACTCGCAAATAAGTGAAATCTGATATACACTAAAGAGTTATAACAACAGCAACAGGAAGAAGACAGAATGAGAGATGGAGCGTAGAAACGTATGGTGAGATTCGACTGATGTGGTGTTAACCGTGAGAGCTGTCTGTTGGTGAATTGGCTGTTGAGTGACAAACTATAACTTGTGAAGTCTTCCTCTAAAGCTGGACATACACTGTACGATTGAGCCAAGTAATTCCAACCCCCACTGTACGCTCAGGATGTATACGCTCACAATGTGCAGTCCAATCACTAAGCTACGACCTGTGCTCGCACTGTATGTGTGAAATAGAGAACGAAACAGCCCGCAGGCACCTGCTGAACATTCTGGCGACTAACAACCGTCAGTAAAGACTTGTTTGAGAACTCCAAGGCAGTTAGAAGTTTGTTTGTTAGTGGAGCTCTGTGCTGTAACACCACTACAGTTCACAATGCATTACTGCCAATGTTCATATCAGCTGTAGTAAGAGGAGGAGGAAACACTAAAAAGACACATATACTGTTGCCGTGTTGCAGAGGCGCAGTGAGAAAAAAAGGCAATTTGAGAGCGTGACGACGGCGTATCAAGATTTCTGACCGAACATCCGACGGGTTAGTGGGAAGCGGCGGAGACATGATCGGTCCTCACTAACTCCTGTACACTGCACAGCAAACAACGGCTGACAAAGCTGAGATTGGGTCCAACTCTAAAAGAAGTTGTGCGGCTCATAAACTGGTGAAGGCGGACCCAAACTGCACAGTGTGTGTCCAGCTATATACATATACATATATATACAGAAAATTTATAGTCACCTTTCGACAAAACTAGAAACAGAAACTGCCAATTTAAAAGGGCATGTTGCTATAGTCAGTCCTTCAACTATTCAAGACTGTTGAAATAATGAACATTTTTTGATTTGTTGCCTGTTTGTAAAGTAAGTAAAATACATGTTAAAATTCAGCTGTGATTTGCAGCTGTCAATTATAGAATGAAGTGCAGTTGTGTCGTACAAAATAAAGCCATTACTCTCTCGCTGGCTGCTTGTTTTAATGAACAGGCCACAGCGCCAGAAGCTTTAGAGACAGACCGCACGCGTGTGTCTTATTATCCATTTGTGAGATATGAATCGTACTCCTGCAAGAGGGCTGCACTGCAGAGTAGTTAGGCTGTGGACCAAAGCAGCAGCAAAGGCAAAGCATCAGATTGATGTGCTGACATAGGAACTTTACAGGTTGTGACAATGGCGGAAAGTACTAGTCTCATCTAGTGTGTGTGTGTGTGTGTGTGTGTGTGTGTGTGTGTATGTATGTGTGTGTACATGTCTGTGCCCTTCTGTCTTCTAAGAAGCAGGTGAGCTACGTCCCAGCCAGCAACAGCGTATGCTGACTGGCTAAAAAAAAAAAAATCTCCTGTGGTTTTGTGGAGCCGGGTTTAAGAAATTTCCACCATTACATCAGAGCATCATCATGCTATTATGTAAGCTCTACATCTTCACACTGAAACAGATCGGTAATCCCTCGCACGTTTTTAAAATGGATACTGACACATAATTTCCTACAAAAAAAGGTCCACAAATAAATAACGTGTTCAAAATGTTTCCACTCTAAATCTGCTGAAATCAGTGGAAAGGTGCTGCACATGTCACGAAAGGACGTACTGACAGCATCAAGACATGACAGAGTAGGACACTGACATCTCTCTGGAACCCTTAATGT
Organism: Epinephelus fuscoguttatus; assembly: GCF_011397635.1. Lineage (NCBI taxonomy): Eukaryota > Metazoa > Chordata > Actinopteri > Perciformes > Serranidae > Epinephelus > Epinephelus fuscoguttatus. The sequence continues at coordinate 42,906,309 of NC_064761.1, forward strand.
TTGTTAAATTGTCATTTTATCTCATGAGGGTGAATTTAAAAAGGACAGTTCACCTGTAGTAGTATCAGTTTAGACTGTTTTGGTGTGACTTACAGAGTGTTGCAGTAGAGATGTCTGCCTTCTCTCCAATATAATGACACAAGATAGGACTCGGCTTGTGGTGCTTAAAAACTCAACAGCAATGTCTCTTTCCAGAAATCATGATCTGGTTACTCAAGATAATCCACAGACCTTGTAGCGAGCAGTTTCATGTAGGAACTTTCTATTTCTATTTCCTTTCTTTTAAACTACACCTGCCAATCATAGCACCTAGCAGAAGGAAGCGTGCATCTACTCATAGACGAGACGCCCATGCTCGTGACAGCGTGAGATGCAAACATTTATGGCATCCTCCTCGGCTAAGCTGCAGCGTTAGCTAACGGTGCTAAGTAAGCTAGCAGTAGATGCACGCTTTCTTCTGCACAGTTTTGGCAGGTGTAGTTTGGTAGAAAGAAAATAGTTCCTACATGAAACTGCACTGATGTTGAGTTTTCCAAATGTATATTTTGGAGCTTGTACCATCTAGTTCTATTATATTCTAGAGAAGACACTCATCTCTATGGCTGCAACTCACACCAAGACAATCTAGACAAATACACAGCACTACAGGAGGACGAAAAACATGTATTTCTGATTTTGAGGTGTACTGTTGCTTCGAAGTTTTCTGAATGATCTCAACAGGCCTCTTCGTTTATTTTTTTACCCTGAACTCTCTCATTCATCATGTCATGTCACTTGTGTGCTAGTTTTTATTAGCCTTTGTTTATGCGCCCAGTGTTTTGGTACACATCTGCATGACTCCCATCCCAGTTTATTGACAGCACTCTACTAATAAACGGGACGTGCCTCCCAAAGTAAATATAGATAAATATAATAAATATACTCACCGCCCATGTTTTGGTAAGCCTGAAGATGGGGGCACTTTGTAACGCTGACACCACAGCCATGACCGCATGGAGGTTGTTCATGTCGCACAGTTTCTATGCAGAGTTCAAGTACATACATTGAGTTGGGTTTGCAATGCAAACATACAGAAGAACAGGACATCAATGTCGTGCTGCGCGTGGGTGTGTGTACCTTGGCAGTGCGAATGTACAGACTCAGCACTTCAGCTCTGATCTTCAACGTCTGTGCATGGAGGATCTCTCGTACCACCCAGAAACTCGTCTAGGGAAAAAAATGCAGGGATTACGGCACCGAGCAACTCTGACAAACTCACCAAAAACAGACCCAGGATGTTGTAAAACTGATGACACAGAAAACTTTATCTCTCATGTGTTACATTCTCCAAAGCACAATGAGGATTTCAGGTGTGCACAGAAACAGGGTGTTCTGCCTTGTTAAACCTCTAGTCTTTGAGTCCAGAGCCAAGACCTGCAGACAGTCATGACAACTCTGAGCCCAAACCAGTACAAAGCGGAGCAGGAGAGCACGGGGCAGACTGCTGACCAGAACACTCCATTAGAGCCGATTAGAAATTAGCTCTTGAGGAAAAACAAGAGCTTCAAGAGGAAAATCCATCTGATTCCAACTGATTACACAACAGATACACACCATAACTCCTGATATGTCAACCGAGAAAGAAGGATTGTGTGTGTGTGTTTGTGTGTGTGTGTGTTCAGAGAGCTTGGCCAGAACAAGAGTGATGTCGGAAATCTGTCTCTTTGGGGAGAATGCTGGTAAGCCAAAGTTCTGATTACACATCACGCACACACACACACACAGACGAGTCAGTGAATCAATCAGTGTTAAAGCTCTGGGGAGGGAGGGAATGGAAAGAGGAAAAGGAGAAGAGTGAGGGAAGAGAGGAGGTAATGGGAGGGGAAGTTAGCTTCAACGCTGCGGGGCTCTGTGGGCTTTCAAAGCCCACAGCTGTCTGCACATTATGTTCTGATAAGACCGTCCAGGCAGACTGACCATCTCTACTTTTTCTTCTTTTATCTCTTTCTGGATTATTTTCCCGCTTTGCTCCTCCACGCCCATTCTTCTCTCCTTTTAGACTTAAGCATTTGCCACAGACGTCTAGGCGTGCCTCTTGTGTGTGTGTCTATAAATTAGGTGTATGTCTGTGTCTGCTTGGCGGCGCTTTTCTACATTCTTGATGTGCACAAATTGAAACTTACAGCTGGCTTTGCCTACTTTTTCCTAGAAACAGCTCCAAAACTTGTTTTTGTTTCTGGGAAGAGGTGATGAGCTGAGGAGTGAAGAGATAAATTCATCCAACTACTCTCTCCGCCTGCCTGTCTTCTCTTATAAACACACGATACACACACACTCAATCTATGCAGGTACTGTATCTCCAGGAAACAGAACCATATGGGTCTCATTTTCACCAGTTCATGAGGAGAAGCCTGTAAACAAGATGAAGGAGTGAGGTAAATGGAGAGATGATGCATAGACGTTGGACTCTGACCAGTGTTCATTTTAGCAATTAAAATTTTTAATTCGTTGACGTCTCTTATTTAATAACTAAATTGTTACGAAAACGTAAATGGAAAAAATATTGACAACAAAAATGATGGTGAACTTTCTTTTCATTGTGCCCTGAAGAGTAAAGACAAGAAGAAAAAGATGGCTCCTTTCGGGCGGACAAGATTCAAGATTCAATACTTTATTGCCATACAACTTGCGCAAGTCGTTAGGGATTTGCTACAGTGCGCTCTAAATGGAAGGACAAACCACAAGCCAGTCACAGCAAACAAGCAACATACAAAGACAGCAGGAACAGACAAGGTCACATGTCCTGAGAACAGGTTATACCACTCATATGAAGAGCCTGGATGTTAGTCCAGGGGGCTAAAGTGGCTTGTGCATATTCAAGTGCATTTCTAGTAAAGTGCAATATGTATATATGTAAAAAGTATAAAAGTGTGTGACATCACAGCATAATAAAAACATAAATACTATATAAAAGAATAAAAATAAATAAAAGTTCTTCAAGCTATTCAAATCCTGTGGAGGGGTTATCTAATTTCATAAGGTACTACTGCAGAGTCGTAGAGCCGTTAAGGAACTTAACGATATTACTGTTCAAAAAGCGGGAGGTCTTAGTTGTAATGGCCCTCAGCCATCTACCTGATGGAAGTACATTTAGGAGTGGGTTGGCAGGGTGGGTTTCGTCCAGGAGGATTTTCATGCCCTTGCATTGGATACGGGCCTCATAGATATCTGAGATGGGGGTAGAGTGCAGACTATAATCTTCTCTGCAGGACAACCTTAGTAAGATCACAGAAACCATCTCAAGCATTGGTTGCTTTGGTAATTAGTTTGCCTTGCAACATTACATTAAACACCCTCTGCCTCTAAAGGAATATTTATGATTCCTTACAACTCATAAACAGACACTTAAGTCATTCAGCAAAGATTTAACATAATTTGGTCTTCATTCATTTTAGCTCTGGATGTCTTCCACATAATGCTCGTCTGCCTTAAAGGGATACTTTGCCAATTTTCAATCAGCTTTGTATCATTAAAATGTGGTAATGTGTGTAAATCAATGGTGGTAAACTTCTCTCTGTCCTCCCAGTGCCAAGATCCTTCTGCTCATTTGCCAGCAAATGTCCACTGGATGACATGAAACGGTGGATTTCCCCTGCCTCTGGGGCTAGTGCTCAAACTACAGATTGTACTTCCTCACTTTTGTATGCCTGCCATGACAACCACCATGGTCCCAAGGAGTAAAGAAGCTGATGAAGAGAGAGCCACCGCTCGCTCTGTCAAACGCAGACCAAACTCAAATCAAACTGTGAAACTAGGCAGTGCTGATCAAATATAAACCAGGACTCTGTTACTGCAGTGCCTATTTGTCGCCTAAAATATTTTCTGGAATATATTTTAGTTTACTGTTTAGCTGTAATAGGAGAGTCTGTAAATAGGAAGTGGGCGCCATACTGTTGCCTGTATTGTGAAAATGGAGGCTGAAAATACTGAGATCAAACGGTAAAACTAAGATTCTGTTACTGCATTGCCTATTTCTCACCTAAAATGTTTTCAGACATATTTCAGCTTACTGTTTATTACCAGCCAGCCGCCATATTGTTTTTGGTTGGGCAACTTGCATTACGTCACCCACCAGTGGGAGTGTTTGGCTGTACACACGCCACGTTCTTTTGCGCCCTCAAGTTAATTGTTTTTAATGTAGACATGTGGCAGGCACGCTCAAATGCCAGAGCAACGCCATCGTGGTGCACACATGTTCCCGAGCGCTTATCTCAGTGTGCAACACAGTTCAACTTTTGAAACGCAGCAGTGCGCATCGCATGTTATGTGACGAGGACCAACCAATCACAGATGACAGACATCTTTCTCTTCTTCTGTAAATATCAGTCTGTGATAAAGAGCCAGAGCTTTCCATCTGTTCCATGGACAAAAGAGCTACACATACACGGCACCTGAAAGAAGATCAGCTCTGCACTGATAACCTCAGACCAACCTGCTGCTGCGCTCTCGAAAGCTGGTGTAGAAAATGGGCATGAGTAGCACCTAGAGCTCAACCTCGCGTTTTCCAGGTGGTTAAAAATGCGTCATGTGTACAGCCCGTTTATTTGTCCTGTGCGGCGCAGTGCACTCTGGTGGTTGTAGTTTTCTACCTCGAGCGAAAGCAAACGGCACAGCCTGTTTCTTCTGTTTTCTCTGGTCATATAGCACCAGTTTCAAAAGTATCTGCATCTCTCTCCTGCATGGTCAGCCCAGTTTTATGAAAACATCTTCTTTCCAGCAGAGAAATACTTCTTCAATGGCTGATTTATTGAACCCAAGTTCTACTGAGAGAAAAACATGATGCCGGATTTGGCAGAAGACTTCAGTAATATCAGTAATATAAAGCTGTGGTAAAATAAAAAACTGCAGGGAATCATTTTTATGTGATATGAAAGAAATACAGTCAGTCACACATTCTCAGACTAGATGATTAAACAAGGTATGCTCACTTCTCATTGGAATTTTTACAGCCAGGAGGAATATCCCTCAGCAAAATCCCTTACACCATCATCAAAGCGTCTGAGAAAAGTATGACTAAAACACTGACTAAAATTAGACTAAAATAAAACGGACTAAATCTTGACTAGAACACAACAAAAAAGCTAAAATGTGACTTTAAACGTGCTCCATCTTTCAGTGAGCGATTAAACCAAATGTTTAATTCTTGTCAACATTAACACTGACCCTGACTTCCTCTGACTTCCACTTTAATTTGCATCTCTTGCCTTGAGACAGTGACCTCATGTGAAGCAGCAGCTCAAACATCGTCACATCTTCCGTCACATCTTCCTTCCACCATAAGTTTACAGTAGACAGGAGTTTCCACCGACTGTAAAATGTGATTCCAATCTGGGAGCAAAACATGCTGCAGCCTCACATTTAGTTCCCTCAGTGGTCTAACTTAATATGTGAGATCAGTCTGGACAAAGCGTGTCCGTCCAAATCTCTGTACCACTGGGGCTCATTACGGAGCCTGTGTCCTCGACAGCCTTGGCATCCAACACTGCACAGCGGTGAGATCACTCAGGATGGCAGCGCTCTACGTAGGAGCATCCACAACAGTGTGTATGTGTGACTGAGCAGAAGTTTTTGAGATATGGGGGCTTTTCTTGTCTACACAGATCTCTTGTTATGTTCTGAAGCAAAGATCGTGTCTTTGGGGTTGTGTTTATGAGCGTATCAAGGCCTCCAGATGGAGCTGCAAGGCCCCAGTGCTTCAATAATCATAAATAAGCGGAAGCAGACAGATCCAGCCACGACACTCATAGCTGGGGATCAATCCATTTAATGGCCTGAAGGGAGGAAGGGATGGGATGGAGATGAAGATTTGGCCAAAGATGGGGACTACAGCTGACTGACAGCCTCGAGGTGATGTGATCCCTAATGTGCTGACGTGTGTTCAATGGAAGAAATTGAGTTTACAGACCTGTGTGGAGAAAAACCCACAAGCCATTGCAACAAACAATGAGCTGGAATAAGTTTGTAATGCTGCACTTTAGACATGCAGCTGATTTTAAAGATGCCAACAAATTACGTCGGTACAACGGAGTACCTATTCACGTTAAATCAAGTGGTGCACCTAGGTGAGATCGCCAGGTTCAGACACAAGGTGGAAGCACCGCAGAGAGCCCCAAAGCTGAGAGGCTGCCCACGGAACTCTGTGGGTGGCTTCCCAGCTTTGAGGCTCTTTGCAGATGAGACAACGATGGGCTCAGAGAGGAGGCAGAAACACAGGAAGTGCCCCGAAGCCTGGAAGCCAACCGCAGAGCTCCGTCGGGTTCCCACCAAGCCGAAGCTGTTGCTGCAGAGCTGATAGTTTTGGTCTCTCTGGTCTTTTTCCTTTTCTGTTTTATTTTGGAAATAAGTGTGATGAGAAAAGAACAGAGGAGTGTAACCACTTGTTGACTGCAGCTAGTTAAAGAATTACATTTTTATTACTAGGCTACATTAAGAGTAAAGTACTGTATAAAAGTACCTTTGTTTACTGATACCAAATTCCAGGAACCAGCACAGGTACTGGTATTGGTTCAAATGTTGATGCCAAACCTAATCTAATCATTGTGCACAGAATCAATATTATATCATATTTTGATGAAAGTTGTGATGCAGTGGTTAGCATTGTCGCCTCACAGCAAGAGGGTTCCTAGTTTGAAGCCAGGGTGGGGGTAGACCTGTCATGATAACAAATTTTGCTGGGCGATTAACTGAATCAGAAATTATTGCGATAAGCGATAATATTGCGTAATATTGTGCTTTTAAGACCATTTTTATTACTGTTGTAATTTTGCTGTTTTTAGACCATTTTTTAAATTTATATAATGATAATAAAGACATGTTGATGCAAGTGCACCCTTTTAAAAGAGAAATAAACATTTATTTGACAAGAATATTTAGGAATGCAAAAAAAAGAAAATTTAAATATCTGGAATAACACGTAAAAATATCGAAATAAATAAATAAATACAAAAAAATAGACTGTCAGTGTCTCACTCAGTTAAAGTGCAGTTAAGGTGGTCATATTCGCTCTTTTTGTTGAGATGGTTTAAGAACAAACCCGGCACACCGGCTCGTCCAAATTACTGGGCTCCCCTCTGTCATTTGGTTTCAATCCAAAACACTCTCACACAGGGGCCGTGGCATTTGATTTAGGAACAAGTTCCATGTCTTTCTCTTACGCTCAACTCTCTGTTTTTACTTCGCCTCGTCTCCCCCTCACGAAGATCGCACTGTGTGTGTAGCCCATAGCCCCGCCTCCCCCACAGAGACAAAGACACTCGATGACAAGAGCTTTCCCTCCGTTCATTACGCTAATGAACCAACTCACCTGGCTGCGTAAATATGGTGATTAATCCCTTTTGATTTACCGTGCAATTAACCGACTTATCGCATATCGCGACAGGCCTAGGTGGGGGAGCCCTTCTGTGTGGAGTCTGCATGTTCTCCCTGTGTCAGCGTGGGTTTCCTCCAGGTACTCCAGCTTCCTCCCACAGTCCAAAGACATGCAGGTTAACTGGTGACTCTAAATTGTCCGTAGGTGTGAATGTGAGTGTGAATGTCTGTCAGCCCTGCCCTGAATGAACTGCAAGTTTGTAATATATAACATTTTACCTAATGAATAAATAATATTCCTTGCACCCAGTGCTGCTATACAGACAAGATATTATGCTGATTTTTGCCCAAAAGCTTGCGGGCAGTTCTTCTGACTGTTTCTATTAAATTTACACCAATGTGATGTCTTGTGCAGATCTTCCCCTCTGGTGAGGTTATACTCTTTTCCCATTTGTTAATAATCACCACTAATTCTTTATAATGACTTCTGAATAAACATTTACTTTTTCACTACTGTATGTACGCTGTTGATTTGTCTCTGCAATAAGGCAGATTAGCTTGCATTGATCATAATGGGTTCTGAATTATTTTCTCTTCGCCTCCTGCTAAATAGACTGGCCCGTTCTCTTCTGCTCCACTGGCTCCCAGAGCGCAGTGCCAACAAAACGCGGACTGAAGGAAGAGGAATGTGGCTTGGGCTCATGCTAAGGAGCTTTCTGGGACTCTTTGCCCTCCCAGTCCAAGCCCCATTATCCAAAAAGCTCATTTTCCTTGGCTCCCAGCGGCTGCAATGTGTGCAGCTAACATCTTGAATCAACGTTTGGGATCTGCTATACATGGAGAAGTTTCCACAGCAACACATTCTTGTTAGATCATCTCATATTTATGCTGGAGGGCAGTAAGTGGGTCTTAAAGGAGCCTGGCACTAACACTGGAAGGGGATTAAAGGGCATGGCTGCCCCTTACATCATAACCCACAACTTCCTGTTGATGATTTCACGGGGGCACTGGGGGAGCAGGCCGCACATACTCCTGCATGTACTTGGAAATGTTCCTACACCATTCAGAAACGTATTAATAAACTTCACGGGTGCCAGAACCAAGGACCAGCTGGACAAAACAAACTACCTTCCATCAGACCTGTTCCACCTGGAGACTATTTATGTTGCAAAGGACTAGCAGGGAGAAGACGTGGAGATTATTAGGCGCTGCCATGACAAGCAGAGCTTCAAAAACAACCACCTCTGGGAAAGCCAGGGTGATGATTTAGCACTTGGAGGACAGAGGGAGAGGACAGGATGGAAAGAGGAGCGGTAATCTCTCCATAAATCTTTAAAATTGCATCAGGGACTGTTTTCTCTCTCCTTTTTGGGGGAGGGGGGGGCTGTGTCAGTACTGAATGTGACATAACTGTGAATGCATCTCACCTGGTTGAACCTGCGAGTGAAGGCCACAACATTTGGAGCAGAGCTGTGCTTCTCCTTCTTGTTCCAGCCGCAGCTTGACAGCTCCTGAAAACATACAAAACAATCCGGGAAACTGACTTTATTCACTGAGCCAAAGAATCTTTTTGTATATGCCAGCAATTTAACTGAATGTACTAAACAGTCAAGTCGGAGGTCACTCAGTGGGAAGTGGAGAGGAGGCAGAGAGCAGGATATGATGGGAGAGGAAAGCAGATGAGGGGGAAGAAAGAGAAAGAGGCTGAGGAAAAGATCCAGTCAAAGGGTCGAACGGATTAATAGAAGACTGTAAAAACAAAGAGCTGAAGCTGTGCAGGAACACGCTCTGCCTCAGTGCGATGCTTAGTACTCAATATTGATTCATTCTAATGTGCAACCAAGCTATGACTCCTGAATTCAATAATGCAACCTCAAAACAAATATTTCTCACTGTGGACATTTTGAGTTGCCATAGCAGGAAAACCACAGCTGTAACTTACAACGTTAATAATAACACAGTCCCAATTAGTCATGCACTGAAACACCCACACCTAAACATAAGAGAAGGCTTTCTGTGCAGGAGGCAGCTCATGCATGCCACGAACGCAGGGGTTATATGATACATACTACAGCCAGCTGCAGAGGCTGGTAATGGTGGTGATGGTAATGCAATGTATAAAGTACAAAATGCCACATTGAAAGAGAAGAAGACACAAACTTCAAGCCAATGTAAACAATGTAGATTTAAAAAATACGCTTTTCAAATGTTTTAGAGATAGTGTGTATTCATGAATGTTTGTTAGACCTTGAGGGCAGAACTGTGGACAAACACAATGCATTTTGCTGAAGAATGGATGTTGGTTAGAATGTAAACAATGAAAACCATATAGTGAAGGACTTGTTCTTACAGTTCAGATCTGTAAAATGTAAACAGTGACAGAAAATGTACATCACATCTGCCAAAGAGCAGTTTTGTTTGCAGACTGTCAGAAAGCTAACATGATTCAATTTACAATGACAAAAACAGAAGAGCTGCCAAACGACATTTAAACTTTGCCGATTTTCAACCAGCTTTGTATCCCAACAATAAGGGTAGTATGTGTCAATGAACTGCGGTAAGCTTCCCTCCCTTAGCACCTGCAAGTCTGAGGCCATGGTCCTCTGTCGGAAACCGGTGGTTTGCCCTCTCTGGGTTCGGGGAGAGTTACTGCCTAGAGCGAGGGAGTTCAAGTATCTCGGGGTCTTGTTCATGAGTGAGGGTAGAATGGAGCATGAGATGGATCGGTGGGTCGGTGTGGCTTCTGTAGAGATGTGGGCACTGCGCCGGTCCGTCATGGTGAAGAGGGAGCTGAGCCAGAAGGCAAAGCTTTCAATTTACTGGTCCATCTACGTCCCAACCCTCACCTATGGTCATGAGCTCTGGGTAGTGACCGAAAGAATGAGATCATGGATACAAGCGGTGGAAATGAGTTTCCTCTGTAGGGTGTCTGGGCTCAGCCTTAGAGACAGGGGGAGTAGCTCTATATCCGGAGAGAGCTTGGAGTGGAGCCGTTGCTCCTTCGCGTCAAAAGGAGTCAGTTGATGTGGTTCGGGCATCTGATCAGGATCCTCCTGTTAGAGGTGTTCCGGGCACGTCCCACTGGTAGGAGGCCCCGGGGCAGACCCAGAACACGCTGGAAGGATTACATATATCGTCTGGCCTGGGAAGGCCTTGGGGTCCCTCAGGAGGAGCTGGAAAGTGTTGCTGGGGAGAGGGACGTCTGGGGTGCTTTGCTTGGCCTGCTGCCCCCGCGACCCGGCCCCGGATAAGCGGATGAAAATGGATGAAAGCTTCCCTCCATCCTACCAGTGCCCAGATCTCCCTGCTTACCTCCCCTCTTGATTTTTGCTGGCTCTGGGGCTCGCTGGAACTACAGATTGCACTTCCATATTATTATGCGCCCGCCACCACGGACACCAAGAGCATAGAAGCAGATCGACCAAACTCAGACCAAACGGTAAAACTAGACAATGTTGATCAAACATAAACCAGGTTTCTGTTACTGTGTTGCCTATCTCTTGCCTAAAATGTCTTAAGACATTGCACTGTTTAGCTGAATTACAAAAATTCATGAGCGGGAAATGGGTGCTGGTAGTTGTAGGTTTTCTTTTCCCTCTGTTTTCTCTGGTCATGTAGCACCAATGTCAAAAGTATTTGTGTCTTTTGCTGCATATACAGCTCAGTTTTAAGAAAAGACCATCGCTCCAGCAGTGAAACACTTGTGGAGGAAGTCCTAATCAGAGTTTGCTTTCTTTACTTTATTTGCTAATTGAACTCATGGTGTATTTACTTTCTGTTGATCATCTAATCAATCATTTCCGCGCTTATATTAGTCATACAAAGCAGCCGCAGCTGTGGAAGCAGCAGTGTTGATAGTAATTTCATTACTCTGTTTTTAAAACAGGCAGGGCAGCGATTTTGGAACCCAAACACTGAAAATTCCAACAACACACAAACAGCAATTTCTTTTCGAGTACCAGGCTGGACTCTGTTTGGCCTCGGCCGCTGTCCTCAGCGGTGAGGTAAAGATGGAGACCACACAGACACTGCGAGGGGAACCCAGACCCTCCTTTGGCCCCCGCGGGCTGTCCAGAGGCCAGGGACACTGACGTAACAGTAGGAAAAATGTTGTGCAAGCTCTCCTCTTAATCCCTGCCAGCCCGGCCGACTTGGGCTACAATATGAACAGCTGAATCAGGCTGCAGCTCTCCCACACAACACCCCCCTCTGAGACTGGCTGTCTGAAAGCAGCAACCTCGACCGAACTGCTCACAACTCCCTGACCTGGACCGCACCATGACGACGCCTTGCAAAGAGAAGTCGTGCTCATTCAAGGGTGAGTCTCGGTGTCGTTAGAGGCAGCCGGCGGGGGTAAAGAAGCAACATATCAAATACAGATGTTAAAAGCAGACACTCATGCGTGGGTGAGGTGATGCCTCAGGGCCTATGTTGCCTGAGTCAGGATGAGGATATGAGGGTAGGAAAAAGGAGCAGAGTGCAGAGGAGATGAAGGGATACTGTTAGGACTATAAAAGACAACACTGTGGAAGAACCAACAGCATCCTCCCACAGGGTTTACAAGCCTGTGTGGAGCATGTTGTCCCTGTCACAGACAGGATGGAGCTAAACCAGAGGGTAGAAGACACGTGCACGTCTCACCAAATAGAGCTCATCGTTTATTTAACATCTGTCTTTTCTAAATAAGAGCCTCCCTTCTTCCTGCCATCGTGTCAATCATTCTCCTCTCCAGCTTCCACATAACACTGGTGAAGACTCTTAAACAGAGACGTTCCATAGTTAGTGGGAGGTGGATGTGTTTGTGTGTCTCGCAGCTCGGACCACCACCTGACCACCCAGGTAGGCGGTGCACCAGAAAAGAGACACACAGACGGTTCTACACCTCCCTCACCCACCAAGACCACAACATTTCAACAACCTATACTGACCCTTCAATCCTGGACCACCGGGGCCCGTCTCCTAATCTAACCACCCATCCATCTGTCCATCACACTAAGCCTGAAAGCTTTAAGTTATTTAACGCTCTATTGTTCCTCAGCTGTTGTGTAATAACCAATGCCAGTGTCTCGTGTGTGTTTAAGCAGCAGGGAAGTGATCGGCAGCCTCTCCAGAAACAATTAAGATTTCATTTCCTTTTTCTTTTGCCTTCATAGTCTCATTTCACACTCAGGCAACATTTTAAAACTCTAACAACAGTTGAGTCTTTGGAGAAAGGTTTTGACGAGGCAGCTCTGGTAAGGAGAGGGTTTTAAATGCTGCAGTAAAAGAGTGCAGTAAAAAAAGCCCACTCCGCCAAGCCACAGACAGCCCGTCATTTCCACATGCTGGTCTGGCATAGCAGCATTTTCATTAAAGGACAGTCCTGCGGGGGCTGCTAGGAGCCAGCTGTATCTGCACTGTTTGCGTAGGTATAGCTAACATGAGGGCTGTCAAGGAAAATGACGTCAACTGTGGCTGGACATTTGAATCATCACAAGTTGCCAATCGTCAAATCACATCAACATATGGGATAAAAGAGCTTTCCTATGGATCCAACCAAAGATATTTAGGCCTAGTCCACATGGACATGGGTATTTTTGAAAACGGGTTTTCTCCTTTGTCAAAAAGAAAATCCAATCCACACAAGCACTGTTATACAAAAAATCTCCATCTAAATGAAAATGCAAAAACACTGTTGAAGCTCTGCCATGAGCATGCCATACCAACAGGCGGTAATATAACCATGATCCTAAAGCCACACAAAGAAGACGATAAAAGATGTTGGCCAATCAGAAGCCTGAAGTAAAGATATTAACGGAGGCCATTCTGATGTCTTTCTGAATATACTGGAAAAGTAGCTGTACATTTATGTGTGAATGTGTAAAAAGTCCTGTTACATAGGTTAGATACAGCACTGTTTTAGCTACCACCATCATTGCACGAAATGTCACCTCATTTGTGACGTCTCACAAATGAGACAACAACGGACTCTCTGCTCTTAAGGCCCTGACACACCAAGCCGACAGTCGGCCATCAACCAAAGTCAGGCCGTCGGTGAGCATCTGTCGCCCTAGTTTTTGCGTCACTTTGGCGTCGGCGGCTTTTCGGCAGATTGAGCATGTTGAATTGGTGGCGGAGCTTGTCAGTGAGAGAGATCACTCTGATTGGCTGTTCTGGTTTTATTTCCTTGTCCCTGTAGTGAGTAAATCTGCCTGTAGTGGCTAACCGGTGCTTCCTCCTCAGGCTCCACTTCATTCAGCTGCCCCACAGACCCGCTGCTTCTTCCCACTTCAACCTGAACAACAAACCGGAGCTAGCTGGGAGCGGCTAGCGGAGCGTTAGCCGCAGCATGACCGGAGGGGAGCACAGCCAGTTAGCCTCCGCTAGTCTCTGAGCTAGCCCCGGCTCTCCGTTTGGATCCAACCGGAGCACCGAGCCCTGGTTTGTTATTCAGGTTAAAGTGGGAAGAAGCAGCGGGTTTATCGGGCAGCTGAGTGAAGTGGAGCCTGTGGAGGAAACACCGGGACCGTCTGGACGTAATAGTCCGTGGAGGTGCTGCGGTGCTCGGAAACCCCTCGGCTGACAGGATGTACCACTCTCTCACTCCGCTCTCTCACGCAGGCGCAGAACGTATGTGCTACTTGGTCGTCGGATGTAGCGCATGTAGTGTGTTCAAATGCAACTGACACAGGGCGACGTGAGGCGACGTAGACAACACAACAGTTGGCTTTCGTCGTCGCTAGTTCTTTGATTTCGGTTTGGTGTGTCCGCACCTTTACAAGCCAAAAGCTGTTCTCCCTGTCCACATGTCAAATCTACATTTCTTTTTCAATAGTGATGAGAATGGAGAACTGCTTCCAGTTGAGAGCTGGTTCCATATTGTCTGATCCATCACAATCATATGCCTCTGAGCTAATCAATTCCTTTCATTGATGCCAGCATGTCTCTCAGAGGGTTGCGTGTTTCAGAACAGTGACGTCAAACTCATGCGTCTGCGCTGTTGGAAAGTCATCTTGGCAGAGAGGAGGACACGGTCCAAAGCATAGCTTAATTTCACAAAGAAAGATGACAACAGTGCTGCTTGTAATTTCTGTAAAATGATGATTTCAAGTAAGGGTGGACACACCAGCAATATGCTGAAACATTTTACTTCACAGCATGGGCTTAAATACCAGGAATGCCATATATTTGGCACTCTGTGTACAAGCGCCCCTGCTTCCCAACCGCCAGCACGTTTGTTACTGAGGTGAATTATCATATCTTCTAACTTCACTTAACCCAAAACGTTTCTAATTATAACCCTAAAAATACCATTTCTAGATCTCCCTATCCACTCACTCAGCTTTGTGTTGATGCTACTCTGCTTTACAAACCACACTGTGAGGAGCACTATGTAAACAATTATACAGGCTGAATAAGATAACCAGCTGCAGCCTGCAGCTAAGCCCCACAATGCGATGACCTCATGTAAGATACCACATCAATTCCTTTTGTTTTTGTCTTCTTTGTAAATGGAAAACTAAAGTGTTGGAATCCCGGGGAATGTTAGGGAGAGGCTTCAGGCCAAGTGGGGAAGGGCTGATACAGATGAGGAACAGGGTGGAAAAAGAAGCAAGATGAGGAGGGGAGGAGGTGAAATCAAGAAAGACAGTTTGCCACAAGAAGAAAGGAAGATTGTGGAGATATACTCAGGATGACAGGAAGGAGCACACCGGGAAATCTGCACAGCAGTGCCTGTTGCGGATCTGTATTTCAGCTTGTAGCGAGACAGAGGAACCCTAAACTGATTGCCAGGTTGTGCCAAATTTACAGTGCCACTGGTCTACAGATTTACCTCCTCTCTTCTGTTCAGAGGAGCATAACAGGAAACACAAGGAACGAAAAAAAGAGGAAAAGGCCATAAAATGCATTATCGTCTCAGTCAGGCAGTTCTAAACTATAGAAGCTGGCAGGGACCTACGAGCCAGCGGCAGCCTCCATTACCTTGCTGTGCACACTGTGGAAAGAATGACTTTTCCAGCAGCTCTTTAAGTACATGTACTTTACATGATTCTTATGGCAGTACAGGCCATCTTTCATGGCTAGTAAAACCAGAGCATGCATGGTCCTAGGTGAAGATTTCATGGCGCATTTGCTAAAGATGATATTATCGTAAAAATCGCCATTCTTTGCACTTAAGTTTTATTTTCATACTCAATCATATGTAATCATATAACAGAGAACATTCTAACCAATATGCAACACCCATATGTTTTGCCAGACACGTATACGGTGAAGAAAAGAAGGTCGGGGGAAATCTTGATAAGTTTACACTGTACCAACATGATACATGGCTCTAATTACATGCAGACAGTACCAGTCGAACTCCCACCCTTCACTCCTCAATCCATCTGGGAAACTACAGTATCACTGGTATGCATTTAAAGGGCCAGTGTGCAGGGTTAAGGGGCATCTACTGGCAGAAATGGTGTAATATTCACAACTATGTTTTAATTCATCTATAATCACCTGAAAATAAGAATTGTTGTGTTTTGTTCCCTTAAAATAAGCCATTTATTGGGCCCTCTTCCATGGAGCCTGCCATATTGTTCTACAGTAGCCCAGAAGGGACAAACCAAACACTGGCTCTGGATAGGGCCATTCACATTATTGCTTTGTTGCACTGGCTACTGTAGTCCTCTAGTCTCGCCACCAGACAATCAGAGATCTCCGCCTTCTGATAGTCTAGGGACACTCCTTTCTAAAGTGTGTTTAACACACCGGAGAAAACGGCCGGCAACAAAGCAACGCCTCTTGCATTTTTGAAAAGGACACGCCCTCCCCGAAATGTGCGCTCCCTCTTTTCTCGTCTGCAAGGAAACAAACACACAGAGAGCTTGAAAATGGATGCCGAGAGATTTAACTCTATTTTATCAAACGTGTGCTCAGTCCACAAGATTGTGGAAATGAAGGACTTACAGCGACTTGAGCCATTTTGTACCGCTACACGTGTTTCTAGTCGGACTATGTTTACGAGCACAAGAGTTCAGCGAGCACTGAAGGACCGCCCTGCAGATTTACTATTGGTTCTGCAACGTAGGGAGTTTTTTTAAACTCTGAAATTGTATCCGCCCATCTGAACACAAAATCAGGGAGAAAGTCATCAGTCTTTAGTTAAGCAAAGCGTCTAAAGACTGACTTGTGAGTCTAGTAGTCCTCATACATCCTGATACATGCTTAGCACAAGTTTGAGTTCTATACCTCACAAGGGCAGGTAGAAAAATGCTACAGCATAGTACTGCAATACTTGGTAACACTTTACTTGAAGGTATCGACGTAAGGGTGACATGACACTGTCATAACTATGACATGACACTGTCATAACTATGACATGACACTGTCATGAACTTGTCATAAACATTATGTACATGTCATAAACGTGTATGACTGCTGTCATTAAGTGTCATTCGGTTTTTGTAATGACAAGTTGACATTGTTTGGGTTGTCTTGATTATGACAACTTGACATTAATTAAAGTGACATTACCAGAAGATGTCTTTGTATCAATGATTATGTCAACTTGTCATAAGCATAAAAAGAGGTGCTATTTCTTGTTAATGTCAACTTGTCATGACAAAGACAACTTCTGGTAATGTCACTTTGATTAATGTCAAGTTGTCATTATAAGGACATCCCAAACAAATTTAATGTCAACTCGTCATGACAAAGACAACTTCTGGTAATGTCATAGAGGTGTCCAAACTCCAGCAACACTTACTGTATATATAGAGTAACTTTATTGGAAGACCAACGCTTCTGCTTGTGCCTTCATCAGGTCACAATAAAACACATTACAAACAGCCAATCGTTGTCTCAGAGTGGCCAAAACTTTTTTTACTAGTCTGGGATGTGACCTCATACTCAGCCCACCTTTTTAGATACATCATTGGTTGATATCTGTTTAAATGTACGTGGTTGGTTGTTTTACATTTTTTTCTTTCCACTCCTCCCTTATTTAAAAGCTGTTTGTGACGCATTAAGTTGTTCTAAATACTACAAGTGGCAAAGATGCCTTTAATTTATCCCCCCTTCTCTATGCACCTTGGAAGCTGGTGAAGCTGCTCCAGAAACCCTCACCCTGCCTCTACAACATCTTTAAATCCACAATAATATTGTATCGCAAATAAAGTATGGTGATAATCTTATATCATGAGGCCTCCTACCGTTAAACCTCACTGCCAGATGCCACTAAATCCTCCACACTGGACCTTTAATGTTGAAAACATTGGTCCTTGGTCCTTTCCCTCCATCGTTGGACAGTTGGTGGATTTACATTTCTCCATAACACTGTAATCATCTTCTCTGCAATCACCAGAAACACCCCAAGCAAACATGTTTGGGTTTTGGTGTCCGTATCCTCTGGAGTCTCTCCCAGCATAATGAAGGCTGGCTCTAGAGGTAGGTCTACCCTCGTGATTTGCTTGTTCTCATCCTAAATGTCTCCATTAATGATACACCGTTATATTCCAAAAGAAAACTGTGAACACAATTAAAGACTCACAGTAATGGTGGGGGAGAGATAAGTAATTAAATGTGTTTTGATGCATTTGACAGATTCTTAAAGTATTTCCAATTGGCACCTTTTTTCAAACCAAACCATCTCAATGTTCAGTCAAAATCCTCTTTGACAAGGAAAAACGTGTCCTTGTTGTTTTTCTGTCTTTACTGCCAAAACATTATTTTCTCCACCTTTCAGCATGATGAATGTGTATTGATCGTTATACTGACAGGCTGGAGTGTGGGTGGGATTCCCTTCTGTGTTTGTTGTGAAGCAATTATTATCCAATCCCTCCACCAGAAAACAACATGTGCAGACTACAGGGCCCTGCAGAGAACTGTATGCAGCATCTCAGATTCAGCTGTGACTTTATGACAGAAAAAATTTGAGTAAATGTTTTTTATCTCACAATCAGTGCTGGAACACATTAAGTGTGCAGGCGAGACGGGCCCGAGTATGCGAAACGTTACCTGCCTCCAACTACAAGTCATCACCATCTCACATGAGACCTTCAGTCTGTTCAGAGGATTTTTACGCTGGGCGCTCAGACAGGAGAGGAACTGACATACTTCTCAGCGGTACGTAAAATGCAATCTGATAGCTATTCCCTTTGAGCTGAAGCTCGCCAGGCAAAGCCACTAAATTACTAACTTGGCTGTTGTCATGACTGTGTGTTAAAAACAAAGGCAACCCCCCCCCCCCCCTCCTTCCAGTCCCTGTACATCACTCAATCTCTCTTTTCCTTTCAGCCTCTATTTCATAAACATCCAGCTGTAGATCATCGCCGCACGCCTGATTATAAAATTAGAAATGGTCTACAGGGACGGAAAAACAGAGAGATGAAGGCAGAAAAAGTCCTTTAACGTTCTTTTATTTCATCATGATTCTCTAAACTTGCTCCTTTTTCACTTACACATCATTTTACTCTCCACATCTCACCTGTCAGCTGATCCGTCCATACTACAATCGAGCCATCCAATCCAGTTCACTCTTAATAAAAGCAGACGATGCTACAACCCATCAGTAATCACTGCCTCGTAAATTTAGATGAGAGAAAAAGATTTAGCTTCAAGTCCCTTGCATCCTTCCCCCTCTCCCTCTCTATGATCCGTCTTGTCGTTTCAATGGCATTTCACTTTACAAACCAAACAGCCAAAGAACATATCAGCAATTCAGCGGAGGGTTGTAGATTAAACATCAGTCTGCTCTGCACTATAGATTATTTTACCATCAAAAAATAACTTCTGGTGTTCTCATCAATTAAAGCGTCTGCCGATGCTCTGCTCACCAACTCTCCGTCAATTTCTCCGCCATCTTTTAGCCGTTTGTTCACAGGGACGAGCATTATGCTGACGAGGGTCCATTACGTGTAGGAAGTAAACTACTGCAACCCTCATGCATGGCAAGGTCTTATGAGCTGTCACTTAACGAATCATCGAAAGCAGATGTGTTTAGATTCTGTGCCGTCTGCTGTGTCAGAGAGGCATGTGCTCAAGCTCTCGGACCTGGCTCTCTTGAGGCTTTTCAGATATCAAAGAGTTATTTAGAAATGCTGCCCTCTCCAGTTGTTATCCATTATTTTTCCCACTATATTTATCCACAGTTTATAAGACAAAGGATCGGGAACTGTGCTTCTTGCCCAGAGGTGTTGGCCAGACTTTATACCATCTCCTCACACTGTTTTCAGTGCCTCTACCCACCGTTCTCATGTATAATCTTTTATTGCTATTGTGACAGACACATATCTTTTTTCTTCCTCATCCAGAGGGTCTGGCTAAACCTTGCCGGCTGCTCTCCATACATCTGCTCCATGTCAGCGTTGGAACACTCGAGTTAATGAGATCCTCTGTTCTGCTGCAGTCCTGTCTGGGGTAATTTTCCCAGCTCATGCCAGAATGTCTGTTTGTGCGTCATATACACATGTACAAAACGTTGTAAACACGAAAAACAACATTTGGACACTACGTCCCTCTCTTCCGCGCTCTCTTCCTCAAACACACACAAATATATATTATATTAAGACAGTTATGATGTGTTTATGGAAAGGGGAGAAATAAAATCTTGAACACAGACATCAACAGGCCAAGTTACAGCTAGTTTATGGTCATTTAAACTATTTCAGTAGTCAGTGCAGTTATTATGGAAATTACCACAGTCTTGGAAGGATGGTGAAAACAGTAACTTTCGAGTAGCTTGAGCGTGACAGACTGCTAATACAGAACATGTAAACCCCGCAGATGACAACATTTGCACCATGCAGTAATAAGACTGAAGAGCAGAGTTTATCAACAGTAACTGTGCAGCAAGGTCACTCACAGAGCGTGCAGTAAAAACATTTTTAATCTGAGCGACCACAGACCAGAAACACTTGGAAGTTATCTGATGGAAAATTTGAATCGTCTTTTGTTTGTTATTAAGCAAAAAGTCAAAATACGTTAACTTGAGACCTTCTGAAAAACATCTGGAGTTGTCAAACTTTAGTAAAGCATGAAAAGTGAAGCATCATATCCAACCGAAAGTTCACTCCCTCTCAAATATTTTAACAAATAAGAATTACAACATATCACATCATGGAAACTCACACTGTCTTTTTTCAGCTCTTACAAATGAGAATATGCAGCTCTACATGAATACACCTTTTAACTCCTATCATGTCTATTACTGTTTCCAATTTATTAAAAAGCCCTTCTTTAGCTACCATAAATGTGTCCATTTAGGTTTTAGTGTTGAAACATGGCATTTAAAGGGTGCTTAAAAAAGCAAAGTGGGCTGCATGTCAGTAAAAACATTATTGCACAACCCACAGATTCAACCAAGTTATTTAATATTTTCCTATTCAGGCAGTGAGCCGAGTGAAACAGCAGGCGTACACACACACACACACACACACACACACACCTGCTTTTCCCATTATGTGTCTGTGAGGAGGGCGAGGAGACTGACAGCAGTGGAAACTCTAGTTGAGTTTTGGTTCGGTCATAGCTGTGTAGCTTTTTTCGGCCGGTGCCTCGAGACAAAAGCACCGTGAGAGCAGGAAAAGCCTCTCTAGCCCACTCTGTCTCTGCCAGGATGCTGCTGGGTCACTCTGCATACTGTACACTCTGCTCCCTCACTCCCTCCAGACTGCAGCCTCCAACTCCTTGTCAGCCCTCCCCCTCAATCCAGCCAGTGACTCCTTCCCAAATCACTTCCCCATCACATCCCACTGCAGGTCTCTCTAAAAGACCTCAGCATCTTAAGGCAGTAAGTGAAACCATTTCCTCATGCACCTGACCCTTTAAAGCTTTACCTTACTTTCCAAATTGCTACATTGGACTTGAGGCACGGACACAATTTCATTAGGCTTATAAAACCCACTCAGTCTGTCAGTCAGGAGCATGTTGGCTTTTATAAACCCTGCAGTTGCCTCTGTGTGAACTTGGCCCCATGCAGGTGAGGTGATGGGGCTGGAGTCCAGATGACGTCAATGGCTTCCCTCTGAGTGAAAGAACGGCAATAACCCCAAAGACAAGCCCTGACAAGAGCTCCTCAGAACCTTTCATCTTTAGCCTTTTCCATTACTCAGACACAACAAACTATTAACAAGAAACCAAACATCACTCCACACAATGGCATTGATATCTAATTGAATCAAAATGCGGATCAGCGAGTGACATCATGCCAGATGAGTGTGTGTGCTGGTAGCTGAGCCTGAGACAAGTGTTGCACATATGCAGTCGCAGGAGTCAGAGTGTACCACACCGCACTGGGATGCGGTCTGTGTGCTGCTTTTATAAGCCCACAGCGGCCAACCTTAAACACAGGTTATCCGTGACTGCTGTCAGGAAGGACCTGACAGTCCAGAAGAGATTACGCCGGCGCTCACTGAGGCAACAGACGAGGTGTGTAAGACTGGGTGAGACACAGATGCGTAACTTTGATATGTGGCTCTGCATGGTTGTTCTGATCACAGCGTGCTACAGGGAAGTGAACTGCACGGCAATTTTGAAATGGAGAAAAGAGAAGGACAGAAGGAGACAGACAGAGTAAATGCTTAAATATACATACACCTATCAGCCAAAACAACAAAACCACTGACAGGTTAAGTAAAAAACGATGATCATCTCCTTGTAGTGCAATGTTCTGCTTGGGTCCTGGCATTATGTGGATGAAACCTGACATGCACCACCCACTCAAACACTATCGTGGACAAAGCAGATCCCCTCGTAGCAATGGCAGTGGCAGTGGCCTCCCCACGACAATGCACCCTGCCAAACTGCAAAAACTGCTTAGGAATGGACCGAGACAAAGACATCGACCTGGCCTCCAAATTCCCCAGATCCCAATCCAATCAAGCGTCCATAGGAGGCGCCCGTATCCTACTTACCACCTACAGGACTCAAAGCATTCGCAGCCAACACCCTTGTGCCTAACACCACAGGATACCGCCAGAAGCCCTGTGTCTGTGACTCGACAGGTCAGAGGTCCCACGATGGCTCAGACCTGGCTCTGACCTGTCGAGGCATGGACGCAGAACCTCGGGGCACCAACACCTCCTACAAATGCTTGATTAGATTGGAATCTGGGGAATTTGGAGGTCAGACTGACACCTTGAGCTCTTTGTCAGGTTCTTCAGCCCATTCCTAAGCAGGGGGTAGTTGGTCTGTGGCACAGTGTGAGTGGTGCATTTCGTCCACATAACACCAGGACTCAAGGTTTCGCAGGTCAACACTGCACTGTAACAAGATGATCAATTCACTTCACCTGTCAGTGGCTGCAGTGTTGCGGCTGATCGCTGTATGGAAATTCTCCACTGGACTGATCTGTTCTTGATTAATAAGCATTTGTTTTACGTGCGCAATTGATTTTCATCAAAAATGACATCCACATAATGCAGTCAACACCTCTCCTCTCTCTACAGATTTGAGAGCAGCTCACCTCTGGCTGGATGGCTTTGAACACAGGAGCATCCATGAGCGTAATCTGGCCCTGGGGGAGAGAAAACACAGCAGTTGTTAGATTTGCTGCGTTAAAATTGGGACAAACTGACAACAAACTGTCACAGTTTTCCAACTACATTACTGTGAACCGAGAAAACAATTATTCACAGTCCAGTCTCAGGTTACTAAAATAAAAGTTTGGTGACTAATAGAGCTTTTACTGGAGAGCCTGTGTCATTTGAAGCAGGTGGGTGTGATTGACTGTGGTCTTTCACTGAGTGCACCTTGATATGGCATGGAGAAATGTGAAATTAAGACACTGAAGGAAAAAGGAGATCAAGAGTGCCCTCTTGTGGTTGGTTGGTGCAGACTAATGGACAAACATCAAAGCTCTGATACAAGATTCCAGACATGATGAGGAACATGCTTTTATTTGATTTATCATGAGACGACCCTGAGCAACATTACTCCTAATGACAAGGTAAGATTATTTTAACAGTAATGCAACTTGTGTTTGTTCACAGTCACCATGGAAGGTTTGTGCAGATGCAGCCAGAGCAAATCTATGAGTGGCTGCTTGGCACTGCCAAACATCATCAATTATTACTGATCCAAACTCTGACCCCATTTCCTCCTCTATCATCCCATCTCCTCCTATCTGAAGTCAGCACATCACTTTTGTGCTTACTGAACATTTCGTTCTTTAAACACTCATACATACAGATTAACCAGACAAGGACAGACGCGCACACGCTTTAACTTCACTTACTGCATATTCTTCGGGAGTGACCTTCAGCACATCGAAAACAACAGCGTCAAAACTCTTCTTCAGGTCTGAAGAACCCTTATCGCTGAGAGACTCTGAGCTGCTGCTCTTCTAGAAGACACCGTTAAATCACAAGGTTAAGAGGAATGATGGCTGCACTGTTAAGAGCAAGGTTATCAAGTGGAGGAGAGGTGAAGTATGCAAAGTTCAAGAGGGCTAAATAACCAACATGGTGTCGCAGCACAGCTGAGGATCACTGAAAAATGTGTTGGCTTAATATTAATCACCTCACCAGGAGCTCACAGGTAAGTGTCTAAAGCGCTAAAAGAAGCACGCATAATGAAGTGTGGTATAACAAGTGGGCATGGCCTCACCTCAGAGACTGTTGCAGCGTTGGTGGTGATGCTTGATTGGCCATTAGGGAGGTCCATCATTCCCACACCATCTAGCTCTAGCGCACGAGACCATTCATCATCCTCAGCTGCAGCAAAGCCCGCCCGGCCCTCTGAAAACACACACATTAACAGGATGCCACTGTGAGTACATCTTGCACATCTCAACCATAATCACCTTCAGACTGAAGCAGACACATCAATCAGCCTGTGGCAGCAGCACCACCTACTGGTTGAAGTAAGTGGTAGCACTGTCAGGCTGACCTCATAAAGCACTGGCCGAATCAACAACTGAACTGAATTCAACCTCGGAAAATTAGTTATGAGTGAACTTGGGATGGCAGTGAAGGTGTTGACAGGTCCAGTGACTGTCCCAGCACGCTGGTGAATTCCATATGGACGCTCACTTTCACAGCCTGTCACTCACCCCACACAAGAAGGGACAGGACAGAAGGAGCTTAGGCTGAGCATTAGGAAGAGATCTTCTGTGAAAGGGGTTTGGAGAAAGCAGCTGTCAGTTCGAGCCACAACACTAAACAGCTTACACGCGACATTGGAGCATGACCCACTGCCACTCAGTAACTCCACAGGCCGGACACTGAAGAGATTCCTGTTTACTTTTGTCAACTGGCTACCACAGAGGAATATCCTGAATTTCAACATTTAACAGAGTTTCAGGAGAACACACACTGGCTGCTGGAAACAAATAAGGTTTAATCATATGTCTTTGGGTTAGTTTGGTTAGTCTGTCTTTGCCCAAAAAACCTACTGACTATGTGAGTACCTGGGCCCTGTGTGTCATTCACGCCATTGTCAGTATGATATAATGAATTGAACCAAACACATGAATGAGTGTACTGAGTGTACAATTGCTTAATAAGTATTTAAAACTGTAACTAGATAATATCTGTTTGTTTTCTTGACAATGTCAGGACGAGGACGAGCCAAAATCTCAAGACACACCTGTATTAATATCTGTGCACAACAGCCTCTATAATGTGTGTTATCACTCTTATCACAACATAAACGTTTATTTTTATTTACTAATATCAAATAATGACTGAAAACCAACTATTACTCATAAAAAAATTAACAAAATGATTCAAGAATTCATTTTAAACTTTTTAAAATCGCATCAAAGCACGACTAACACATCCATTTAAAAAGAAAATAATGTAAGATAATGTGATGTGTCTGTGTCATACACTTAGAATGGGCGTGCACAACATACTGATACAGTCAATTAAAACATTCATTCAGAACTTTTTGTACAGGTCCAGCTGAGCATTACAATAATAATGTGATTATCACAAAATCCCACAGCACACCTGGATTTGCATCATGACACCATTTGAGAGTCACTGATTTAAGGAATTTAGCAACAGTGTCGCCTTTTCCCCTGTGAATCTGATAATCATTAAATAGTTTTAGCACGCGCATCATTTATTAACACCCATGGTATCTGAAAAAAGACAATTCAAGTATCCATGTTCCTCTGTCAATCAAAGTTATTATAGTTAATTAAAACTAATCTATAACTAAAACTAGGTGTGAGAAGACATTTTATTTAACTGTACTAAAAATAAGAACTATACTTAAGAGAGAAAATGGAAACTAAATAAAAAGGGTACAGTGTACTTAAAAAATTAAGTAAAATGAAATAAAAAATATACCGGGAATGATTTTAAGTCTTTTTTGGTCAAATCTGTCAATACAACAAGCATCAGGAGGCACTGGTTCATTTGCCATTTACAAAGTGTTGTGTTTGTATTCTAATACCTATTCTGAACTTCTTAGATGTTGTCTCTGTCCCATTAAACACACACACACAAAATTTTTTTTATTAAATTAAATTAAATTGAATTAAATTAAATGACTTACTTAATAAAAAACAAAAATTAAAAATCAAACTGAAAAAAAAAAACAAAACAAAACAAAAAAACACTATAATAACAAGTGTTAATATCCCAGTGTGGATGAATATGTGGTCACGTGGACTGATACAGACACAGAGAGAAATTATTTACGCATGTGGTGATTTTTTATACATGGATGTGAGATCAGAGGCTCAGTGTCCACATCTTTTGCAGATAGATTAAAGTGTAAAGAATTTTCTTATCATGATGATATTTCAATATTCCTGAATATTTTTCTCTGCCGTGACTGAAACACCTCAGAGACTCTTCAGAGACTCTTCTGTGCCAAAAGCACAAAGACGCCGTAATGAAAAATAAGAAGCTGCTTAGAATACTGAAGGCCAGCAAAGCCTTCCCTTGTGTACTTAACAATGCAGACCTCTGTGTGTGTGTGTGTGTGTGTGTGTGTGTGTGTGTGTGTGTGTGTCCGTCTCTCGGTCTGTCTTTTTGGCTGGCTACAGGCTGGAGCTGAGATGGCCGGTGCTTTAAGAGCCATTAGCTGCTTTCCACAGTTGCATTCTGCTCGGCCGAGAGCAAACACCACTACATCATGTCAGCTTCCCTCCCATTGTTTGACAGCAGTGCATAACTACACAGGAAGCAATAGCCCGTCTGTATTTACAAGTCTGAGTCTGTCTGTTGTTTATAAAGTCACACATCTGTAATTACCCCACTTCCTGCTCTAATACCTACGTACGTCTTGTTGTTTGTCTGGGGTGCCCCTGGGCTATGATGTCAAATATCACAGGGGAGTTTTTTCTGCAGACACCACACACACACACACACACACACACACACACACACACACACACACACACACACACACACACACACACAGCCTAGGGATTTTTTAAATTAAAATACATTTTGTGACCCAAGTGTCCCATTTAACTAACAACCTTGTTTTCAGTCAAAGATAAACACTCAAAACAGATTAAAGTTTTCATTCTTTAAGTTTGTTGAGCTACACTTTTGTGTAAGGTTGTCATAGGTATCAATACTTTTGGATACCATGCATTTAAAGCGATACGTCTCTGTTAATTATTCGACGGTGCCTAAAGTATGTATACAATCAGAGTTCTCTCCAGCGACAAACCCACCATGTGACAGGGGGCTTGTGTTCACTAACTTTTCCTGTACCAGCACTGTGTGCAGGTTGTTCACGGAATAATAAAATGTTCCGCTATCATAGGACATTTTTGCTCTGGTATAAAAAGACGCATTGAGTATCGTATCCAAGTTTAAAATTCTGGTATCTTTCATGACAACCCTACAGCATACAGTCATATCTGCTCCTCTAACTGAGGTGTGTGACTGTAATCATATGCTAGGAGAATTAAAAAACAGTTAGTACTGTACACAGACACACCTGTGCTGCCACCACACTCCCAAAAACAAGCTGCTCTCACAAAGACGAGGCCGTACTCACCAGTTGTGTGTCAGATGTGCATAGTGTTGGACGTGAGGTTAGCCTGCTGTTTCTGTGTGGCTGTCTTTGTCTATCGAGTCCTGTCTTTCTCTGAGGCTGGCTCCTGCTGTCTGTGTGA
Source organism: Epinephelus fuscoguttatus (assembly GCF_011397635.1). Lineage (NCBI taxonomy): Eukaryota > Metazoa > Chordata > Actinopteri > Perciformes > Serranidae > Epinephelus > Epinephelus fuscoguttatus. The sequence goes on from NC_064761.1 coordinate 42,933,712, forward strand.
ACGTGAGGAGAACAAAAGGGAGAGACAGAGAGGAAGGCAGAATGATTCTTCTGAACATGAGGAAAACCCACGCAGCCATTACAAATGCACGCTGCCAAAAAATCCAATAGCTGATCTGGTTTGCTGTGAGTGCTCAACAAACCATCAGCCATCGCACTGATGAGATCTGTAGCGTCTGTTCTGGTGGAAACTTTGGTGCTGCATCTTCTCAACTCTCAGTTTTTGCAACTATGAGACAGATTAACGGACGTGACCTTGTTCTCAGTAACCCTTCCCTCACAGTTTGACCATCAGAGCTCCTCTGCATCTCCACTATAAAACCAAACAGTGGTACAAGAATTATAAAATTATTATTATGTAATTACATTTGGTTGAATGTCCAGCACACAGGACCAGACAAGCGTGTAGGACTGCAGGTAACAATTACTATCATTAGAGATTCATCTGCCAAAATATTTCTCAACTGACGGTGAAGTCTATGATTCATGGGAAAGATGGCTGATATTTTAATCAGCCTCCTCCAGTACAGCGAGCGACTCCCTCGTCCCTGCGACTCAACTCTAGACTTCGATTTTTCCAGATGAATGCAGATACATTTTAAAAGCTTACTTAAAGCTAAACCGATAACCGATGGGTTCCGAAATTGCCGAGTAGGGGGTGTAGGGGCATGGTGAGCGCTGCGCGCAAATACCATCATGTACTGTAGACCCTGGGGAAATTTCTGGAGGCTATTAAGGTATGAAAAAATAGATACTGAGCTTAATTTCAGCCAATGTGTTCCACCATCACATGGACTCCTTACCTGCCCCTAAAATGTGATTGGTCAATGCTGCTCGGTAGGGCTGCAACGATTAGTCGACTAATCGATGACTAATCAACTATTAAAATAATCAGTGACTATTATAGTAATCAGCTAATCAGTTTGAGTCATTTTTCATAGGAAAGTACTATAAAAGTACCCAAAATACTCTTATTGCAGCTTCTTATGTTCAGATATTGGCAGCTTTACACACTCTCCCATGACAGTGAACTAAAACCCTTTGGCGTGAGTACGAAACAAGACATTAGATGAAATCATTTTGGGGTTTGGGAGAGACAGACCAAGACTTTTCAAAATTTTAACACATTTTTCGATAAAATGATTAGTCGACTAATCGAAGAAATAATCAACAGATTAGTCGACAATGAAAATAATGGTTAGTTGCAGCCCTACTGCTCGGGCTGCAAACAGAGTAACCAGGATGTTTCCAATACCAAAATCTTGTCCTGTTGCTTCCTGTATCTGCTTATAGAGATTATCTATATTTGAAGTCAACACCAAAACAAATACACCCCTCCTCTCATTGCTCCTTCAGAAGCTGTAATCTCTCCAAAGTTATTTACATCACATTACTGTCATGATGTAGCTCCAGTCTTCGTTGCGGAGGACGTGGAAGAGGAAGATGAGCCGTGTTAGTGTTGTATGGCTCGGCCACTTTCTTTGTTTCACATTCAAAGAGCCAGAGCGGTCTATGAAGACCTGATTTTATTTTCAGCGCACACACACAGAATGGACAGCAAGTCGTCCGTGAGGGGACGTTTAACGAATTTGACTCCACCTTTAATCAGTTGACACTTCTGTCTAATCATTGGTGATGGTCTTCAGATTTCTTGTTCTGTCCAAACAATGGTCTGACACCCAGGAGAAAATAAGTTTACTGTCACATGAGACAAAGACGTCAGCAAATCTTCACAAGAGAGAAGGTGGAAGAAGTTAACTTTCGTCAGTTTTCTTGAAAAATTACTTCATTAATCATTTATTAACATAGTTGACAGATGATTCCCTGTGACTAATCCGTTAATCTATTAGCTGCTTCAGTTCTTTACTTTAATATTAACGAAACTAGGACAGGTGAAACTCTACAAGCCAATCAACAGGAGAGCATGACCAACCAATAGGAGGCGTGCTGGCTTTTGTAACTATCATGCAAACTGATGATTTTTTTTATGATTAGGGCTGCAACTAACAATCATTTTAATTATCAAATAATCTGCAGATTATTGTCACAATGAAGCAATTAAACAGTTTAGTCTATACATGCCAGAAAGTTAAATAAAATAAAATAAACAAACCTCATCACAATTTTCCAGAGCCCAAAGTCACCTCTTCAAATATCTTTTTTTAGTCCAACCAACAGTCCAAAACCTAAAAACTATTATTATTAACTATTACTATTAGATTTAAACTCTCTCATACATCATTTGAGTTAGCGTGCATACAAGAGGAGAAGGACGGAACGTGGGAAGATAATATAGACATGTGCATGATGGTAAACGATACGTTGTCAAGCATCAACGCATTTTATTGCGATGTTACATTATCAGCTACAAAAAATGAATTTGCCCTCGTATTACATTACATGAAAGTTTATCCAGGGACAATTACGGTTACAGTTTCATTACACATGACAATCTTCCATGACTCTTCCAAAAGTTCAATGACTTTTGCCCATGCCAATGATTATTCTCGGCCTCCAAAACATGTCTGTGAAATTCGATGACTCGTCCAGGTTTTCCATGATCGTGGGAACCCTGACATTCTCACATTTAAGAAGCTGAAACCAGCAAATGTTTGACATTTATGCATAAAAATGACCGAAAAGATTAATCAATTATCAAAACAGTTGGCACTTAATTGTCTTTCTATTAGCTGATTATTTGTTGCAGCTTTATTTATGGTGCATTCTCTATAAAGTACTCCAGATAATAACTTTATATTTTTTAAATATTTTATTCTATAGGAGACACTGACTGAAATATCACAGATTTACCAGTGCAAGTGTCCACTATGCCCCAAACTGTTTGACTTCATCATGCATCAAGTGTAAATCCCATCATGCTCTCTGCCTCAAACCTCTTACATGACATGACTCACATTGGCCAGTAGGTGTCTCACTACTCTAAGAGATAACGGCCGGTGTGTGACTCCAGCTGGCTGAAGACAAATGCTGCATGCTGGCAGACAGCAGCTGGCCTTTAGCCATCAGGTAGGGGCTAAGATCTTGTCATCCCCTTCAGGTTGCTATCATGCTGGGTCTGGGTACAAAGCTCACAAGCAGAGCAAACAGTGGATTAAGATTTCCACTCACCAGAGCAAACTTTAAACCTTTTCTGACATAAGCCTATACATTCTTTCAGAGATCACATCTGACCGAGTAAACACCATATCAGAGGTTGATAACAGCCCTGACGAGCTGCTTGTTTTTGTGCTAGGGGAATAGAAATAACATCTCTTTGCACACAAAGAGCTCACATCTAAATGTGCCATGTGTCACTGTCACATAAAGTGTTGATCTGCCTATACCCTGAGCGGTGTCAACACCCCCTGGCAGCAGCCTGTTTCTGCTCGTCTGCTGTCAGTTTGCTCTCTGCCTGAGCTCCCCTGTCAGTCATTATCCATCCTGGACCAGCTTATATCTCTTAACTTTACAGCTCCTTCCGACGCCCACACCTCCAGCTATGCTACTTCAAAAACACAGAGAGAAACTACACCCCCTCCTTGTGAGTCACTGCCTATCCAGTCCTCACTAGCCAGACCTTCTGATGTAAGAGTCCCCCCCTCTCTGCTCTTGGCAACATCCATGCGCTTCTGACAGTGAGCCGAGCTGAAATGTGTTGTGTTTGGTGACATAATTCCACGTGGTTGAATCCTCATGCTTCGCTTACTGAGGTTCAAGTCCGGTGAATGTTTATATGCCCGGCTAAAGCAACAACATGCGAGTGGTGATAAGGTGTGGGTGTGTGTGTGTGTTCGGATGGGCTGACAATGTTTCGACTTCAGGGGGACATGACAGGGATCAGAGGAGGAAGCAGAGAATAACAGAGGAAGAGTGACAGAAAGTGGAATGATTCATGTTGGAGCGATGGATGTGTCGCTGTAAAGCTAAATGTGACTCATTACACTGCATAGCAGGTGCTGTTGAATCAGCCCTGTGTGAGTCGGCTGCCTCTCCCTCCCTCTGTTCCTGTTGTCAGACAGCTTTTTGACATTCACATACATACTGCGGCTCAAACACAAAAGGCGCTGGCAGCCCAACAAGCCTTGTTACTAAAGGGCACAATGAGCATCAGCGAGTGTTTTTGTGTCGTCATGCACATGCCAGTGTATTTGTGCATGTGACAACACATTCCACATCGTGCACTGACCCTTTACATTCCTGTCTCCTGTGGCCCTGAAAACAGGTCTCCACCAACTCTATTCGGCGTGTCCTCTGTCCTCCTTACACTGCCTGTCTCCTGTCCTTCTCCTCTTCACCTCGACCTCATTTTACAGCAGAATATTCCAACTTTAAAGGGATAGTTCACATCTCTCCAAGTAGGGCTGTGTGAGGTACTTACCCATCGTCAGTGTGTTACTGTAAATGTCAGTCAGCACGCCCCCAGATTGGAGATGCAGGCAGGAGTGCTGACAGCTGAACATGTTTTAATAGCCTGAAAGAATTAATATCACATAAAGTGTGTGCTGCTTTACCTCACCGTCAGACAGCAATTTCTGAGAGGGGACCGAAGCCGTTATATCGCTCTCTTTAAAGCCAGAATCCACTGAGAAAAACTGTGATTTAACATCTCTGAACACTGGAGCTGCTGGTCTACTGCTGCCTCCACCAGTTATTTGTGTTATTGTGTGACTTTGCCGTTTAAATTCAGATTAGAATAGAATGATCTTCACTGTTACTATAGGCACAGGTACAACAAAATTCCATTTGGCTACTCACTGGTGAATTTAAAACTAAACAAAAACAAGACAGAAGACAAAACTCAGAAAGACAGAGGGTTCACAAACTTACTATCTGATCGAGACAGCAGCTCTCCTGGTCAGTGTCCTCATATGACTGCTTTTGTCGGTGGAGTCTGGTGGCTTTGATGAGAGCGTAGATGGGGAACTGAAGCCGGTAAGGGCTTCCTCGTCTCAACAGTCTGTCTGCGGCGCGTTAAAGCAGTGAAAACATTCTCAATATAGCATAGACTTAAAATGGTTCAAATTTTTTGAGGTGGCTAAATTATGTTTTGCTGCTATCCACCTCCACAGCAGCACATTGCTCATCTTTTGTGTCAGTACTCCTGCCTGCTTCTCCAAACTGGGATCGTGTCAACTGACATCTACTGTAAGTAATATACTTGCTATAGATAAGTACTCCATACAACCCCAATACAACAACAAGGCCATTTCCTAGGAGGTCAACACATCAGAGAGCATCTGCTGCATATTTGACAGTAGCTGTTTCCATCCAAAAGTGATTCAAATCATTGGGAAATGTGCATTAAAAGAAATACGAATCCTGTGTGTTTCCATTAAATGTATGGACTTTGGTGAAAACTACGAACTTGCGCGAGTTTTCCGCAGAACCGGAAACAGAACAAGTCTCGCATTCTTCTTCTTCTACATTTTCTGGCGGTTGTCAATCAGCTTGTAAATGCATTACCACCTTCCCGACCCGGAGTGTGGATATCACCATGGAAAGAGGTGCACTACGTCAGACTTAATTCGAACATAACTGTTTCCATCCCCCGTTTTGCGAATCAACATTTTTTCGAATCAACCAAAACCCGGCTAAAGCAAGAGTATTTTAGTTTGTGCGAATCAGAAGGTTTTAATTTGAATTTTGGCGTTTCCATCATAATTTTCCGATGCGATACTTCTAGATGCGCATCTAAACAGGCTGATGGAAACATGGCCAGTGTTTGTGGCAGTGGAAGGAACAATGATACTTAAATTATGAACAAGTGGTCGATTACTCGATTAGACGTTTAACCTCTATCAGGAACTACAGATTAATCAATCAATGAATCAGTAAGTGAATCATAAAGAAGAAATACAAGACCGTCTCTTATTCCAGCTTCTTATTTTTAAGGATTTGCTGCTTTTCTTTGATGTCATGCGAAGTTGTTTAAGTGGTTTTTTAAGCATAAATAACAAACACTCGACAGCATCGACCTCGTGCATATGAACACTGTTTTTTCTTGTCTTAAATTGCGATTAAATATCTTTAGGTTTTGGACTTTTGGTCTGACAAAACAAGACATTTGGAGATATCACCTCCAAAACATTAAGATGTGCTTTAAATAATTAATCAAGAAAATGATCAGCAGTTTGAGTATATAAATAATCAATAGTTGCAATACCGTGCCAAAAACATAGCTAAATACTATCTGAACAGATTAGTGTTACACTGGCAAAAATGTCATGAATAATAAACACTAAGCATCCAAATGGGGTATAACATGACTTTATGGGTGGTAACCACTGAAACTTCCCCATTAGCCTTTTCTTGACCAACATCTGACAGCAGCTGCTTTCCTCCCTTGAACCCAATTTTTTTTTACACAAGACGCAATGAAATGTTGATCTAATTCAGTGGAAGTCTTGACAGAACTGTGGCAGTGCATCACAGATGGCTCTATACAGCAGAAACACTGTAAGAACCTGGCAGTCAAAGCACCAGACTGCTCCGAGTCTTAATCTCATTTGCTTTTGTATGTGTATACATGTTTACTCAGCCCTCCATCTCAGCCCCAACACACATAGGCACACATTAACGAGGGATTAGCGTGTCTTTTGTGTGTTGAATGTGTGTGAGGGAGGGACCACTTGTGTGTGTGTGCCTTTACAGAACTGTACCTCAAGTGTGTGCAGGGAAGGGTCACGAGATGTGAGACTGCGAATAAAGGATCAGACATGTGAGATTTGTGTAACGTTCAGCATTAACTGAGTGTGGTGTGACTTCGACAGCTTTGACAACTCTGCCAGTCCCTGCCTGCAGCTCTGCAAGCCTGCCTTTGACACTGAGCAGCCCTGCGAGCCTCGCTTCTCAATCTGCTCCCACTGTGTGTGTGAGAGCACCACAAATGTCCTTCTCCTCTTCTCACAGCAAGGCTCATGGACCCTAATAATCATGAGCAAAGTACAGGTAACAGCCTCGGCCTTTTCACTGCACAAACCTCTGACAACGGTAGAAAAGAATCCATTTCTTCTTTTGCTCCTCTGGGCTGTCTGATTAAATTTACAGTACCTTGGTTCTGTCACTGTCTCTATAATGCATGCACTGTACAGACACGTGCTTTCTGTTTTGCCTAGCAGGGCTTGATGCATTTGAAAAGCATGCCGCAGATGCACCAAAGTCAGGGAACTAAAGTAGGTCAGTGTGTTGAGCTGAGCAGTGAGGAGTCTGACAGCCCATTAAGCTGTGTACTCGTCTTCTTCTGTTTAGTACACACAGCACACACACACTAAGGCCATTCGCACTGTGAGGAGCCGTGGGCCTTCAAAGTCAAATCAGTTGTCTTTCAGGCACGTTATCTTTGCACTACATTGTAGTAGGCCACACTGTCACATGAAGGACAGACACTGTACTGGGTTAACCCTGTAAACAAGTTAGAACCTAATGGGGCTGTCGAAAATGGCCAAAAACAACATCTAATTCCTTCTAAAAAAAAAAACAAAACACACACACAAGTTCAAATCATTTGAATATCTAATATGTCAATAAGGACGAACCGATATAACAAGAGAAACAACTACTTGCAGGTTTATCTATTTCAACGTAAACATGTCTTTTGAAGGATCCGCATTCCTACAATTTGCAAAGTAAACAAAACAATGTCCTAAAGCGTAGAACTTTGCGTTGAGATGAATGCCTCGTAGTTGTTATTCTACAGCCTTATAATATAATAACGTATTTGAGTACTCAAACATGGAAGTTACTTAAAATGCCCATCCCTAATTTAAATTAACAATTTGCATTCAGTGACTTTCAAGAGAGAAGATGTCGGTATCTTGGAGCCTTTAGGTGCAAAGTTTCTCCTCCTCTGTGCTGCTGCATCACAGCTGCAGCTCTGTACCAAAGAGTAGTGTGAAAGTTAAGAGTGCTTATGCTGTGATCCATTTACGTTGCTACGAGCAGTGAGACTCAAGATGATGTCGTAAAATGTCGTAACTTCCTGTTTAAATTGGCGATACGCATCCCTGTTTGCATTTGTACCATTTACGATCTAAACATAAACAAAGATGGATGCCTCCAAGAAAACAGTTGTCGCTATTGCAGTAGCGGAGCCTTTATCATTAGCAACACTGCTAGCTACTTCCACCAACAACAGATAAACAACACATACACGACATTCCACGCACAACAACACATCATAAAGCATTCCCATAAGGCATTATAATGTGTGCGAGTAATTAAAATGAAGACTCAAATTTGCTAAACAGTAAAAAATAATAGTAAAGAGCAGAGCCACATATGGTAAATACAGGGCGCGGCCATCTTTGCTTTCATCAGTCTTTCGAAACTCATAGTCCTCTGAGTTCGTACGAGACCGCTACTGGTAGAAGCACCTCCTCAAAGAGGCATGTCATGAGGTGTTGCTGCGTAATTTTGCGGTAAGATCTACATGGAACGGACCATAGCTCTGCAGCAAAATCTGGAGACCAAAACGTCAGCAGCAGTACACTGCACAGTACACTAATTAGCAAAAACAATCTCAGTTGACCGAGGGGTCTCCAACTGACAATTTAAATCTCCGACTCTCAAGAGGCAGCCCTACAACACTTCAAAGCAGGATTAGGATTTAAGAAATATATTGTGGGTCTACTTTCCCTCTCACTTCTGTTTTACAGGAACCAAAAGAACAACCTTACTTCCAACTTTGGTTACAGTTTTTGCAGAGCCTGTTAAAAAAAACCTGCTCATTGAGGAATGGATGGAGGCTCTATATTTCCCCGGGCTCTAGTCAAGCCTTCCCCTGGAGAGAGCACGATTGATCTGGAGCTAACAGAGGCCGGATTGATCACACACGCTCTCTAATAACCTTCCCATACACACAGTGACACTGCATGTGGCTGCATATCACAGCAGTTCGATATACACTGCTTTCACTCAGCAGGTTAGCTGTTCACTCAGAGGTTGGTGGCACTGCCCGCGGAGGGACAATAGCGTGTGTGCGTGTGTTGCTGTCGAGGGAACATGACCAACAGCCTCTTCACACCATCACTTAACATGCCGCTGGTGTTCAGATCCCTCTAGAGGTTATTAAGTGAGAGGGGCAGTTTGGACCAGTAAGAGTAGAGAAGAGAGAATGTTTGCATGAGTGTAACTGCATGAAGGTCAGAAGGAAAAACAAAAAGACTGAAACTACATATGCAAACACTTAGATCTGTACATTCAAACCATGTGCTCCATTTGCTCATATTCTGAAGATCAGTTTTTGCCCAAAGCTCTCCAATTGTCCTGCCTAGAACAGGGTGTTTCGTCATTTCAACTCAGAACACAGAACAGGTTTATAATTCGGAGGAATCACATGGTTTGCCAACACATCTTACGCCACACTCCAGTGTCCCCGTTGCTTAGTGAATGGTGCTCTATCAACACACAACAGGAAATGAGATGATATGTATACCATTCCACATACACTCATCCTTAGAGACAACAAGACTGTGTATACGTGACTTATCGTGGCAGCATGATGCAAAAGAAGTCGAAAACAGTTTAATGTTGGCGTATCAGTTCACAGTAAAAGCATTTTCTTTTTTAGAAAATCAATATGTAGTGAACCCAGTGACACCACACACACTCTCACCATTCTGACACTAAAGCAGCTGTGCTCTATCCTCCAACATCCTGAGCCATCAGTTCATGAATATTTAGGCCTGTCTGTGAAATAAGGATGATCTTGTGGGACAGCAGAGCACCCAAGGATATACAGTGGGTCTTAAAAGAACGAGACGAAGTGCAGAAAAATGTGGAGACGATTATCTTACCTAAACTGAAGGCTATTATTTCAATAGTGCAGCGTTTCTCAAAATCACAGCAGCGACACTGTCTCACATTTGTTCACACCATCTTACTTCTATTATGATCCTTGTTTAGAAGATGAACACAGTCACTCTTATTTCGATGCATTGCTAGAAATGCTCTTGGTATCTGAGATGACAATCTGATCCATTTATCAGAACTAAAATTAACACTGGGCCGACGTTCTTTTCTTCTTTACTCATCATCATCATCATCATCATCATCTTAACCAGCAGCGACACAGACTGTGTCTTTCATCTTAGATAACATATTCTGGTATGTCTACTGTACATCCCACATGAAGTCTATTTCGGTTCATGAGGAGCATATGTGCACGTAATTACTTTCAAATACAGTAAATTTCCTTCAGCTTCAGACAGTTCATGGTTATAGGATACATGATTTATATGAAGTGGTCCAGTATGTACAAGTACAGTTTTGAATGTGGGTTTCAGCAACATCAGTTGGGAGATAAACTTAAGTTTATTTCGCTTGAGAGTGATTGCAATTGGAAAGACTGCCATTAAAGACAAAATCAAAATGCTTGGTAGGGTTTTTTTAAACACTGAAAGTAAATACATGAAATATCATCTTTAAATTTAATGTGTGACCATGAAGGAAATGTGTTTCTTTGTTCCCACCAATGCTACATGTACCCTCTGTGTAATTTGCATTACAGCTAAAGACCCTGACCCTGGCTGTTGGTGAGTCTCTGGCTGTAGATGGGCGTCTGTTGCCCAAGTTTTTGCAGAGGGTCGCCAAAGCTGGCATGAGTTGACACTTGTCGGCTGTTTTTCAGCTGCATTAACATGTTGATTAGGTGTCTCAGACAGTGCAGCCCATCAGTGGACAAAATCACCCTAAATGGCAGCTCATCTGATTGCACGAGAAGACAAATGGAAGTGAGCAAAGCAAACAAACAGTTGACGTCAAGAGGGTGTGAGATCGAAACAAAAAGTTCTTTTTTATTTAGCCATTGAGCTCGTTAGCATAATCAGTCTGTAATGGCTTGTGTTATTGTTCACTTGCGCACAGTTAATATCAGTTTTTTGAAAATTAAGTCATGTTGTCCATCCATCGTGTCATCCAGCTTTCCTTTTATAATGACGAACACAGACTGCCGCCTGCTGTAATATTTCCTCTCATGCAGGTGCAGAACTTACATGCTAGCTGGCCATTGGCTGGAGTCTTTAACCCCTTTTACGCTGCCAGATTTTCCGCGAATGTTGGGCCGTTTTGCCGGCAAGCTGCGAGCGTTTAGACACACAGAGCCGGATTGGCGAGTTGATCCAAGGCGCCCAATTTTCCGCCTCGTAGGGTAGACATATTGGCGGAATCCTTGTAGTTTAAACAGACCGAGGCGGCCTTCTGCCACGGGAGGAGCTGTTGATGACGCCGCATGTGCGACCCACTGGCGGTGGATAAACAGGAAACAGTTGATAGCAGGAATTAGCGAGCAGCTAGTAGCAAGAGGGAAACACAAACCTGACAGACACTGTAAAGATGAGCAATTGGGGAGACAAGGAATTGCGCGCCCTCCTTGTCCTCGCAAACGAAGAGGCCATTAACCGTCAGATGACGGGGACGGTGAAGAACGGGCCGACTTACGAGAGAATCACCGAAGGACTGTCCAGCTTTGGCTTCCCTCCCACGTCACTGTTTACATCACACGCTGAGCTACACGTTTTGTTACTTGCTCACGCCCCCCATTGCCCCGAAAAAGGCGCATTCTGTATAAACAAAAGTAGGTAGGCGGCATTTTGCTGCACTCCCTGATTTTGTTTTTATACTGCCGATGCTGAAAAAAGACTGATTGGGCTTTCCTGCAAATTTTCACAACTCCTATCTAAAAAGGGCTTATGCGGCACGTTGAGTGCAAGATTGTGGCCAGACAAAGTTAGCTTTCGTTGCCACTTTTTCTTTGTTGTCAGTTTTGTGTGTCTGGGCGTTAACAACTTAAGTTAGGAAAAAGGGAAGTTGCAGCAGCAGTTGAATTCAATTTAGTGTATGAATTTCCTCTAAGTCTGAGTCTTCTGTTTGTCTGTCTGCAAACTGAATTCATCTACGTTCTGGCTTGGTTACGTTTTTAGTCATGATTTTGTGTAGACTGGCATCCACCAGTGAGCAGCAATATGCCACAAGGATCGGGGGCAAAACTCAGCTGTGCCAGTGACTGTGTAACAGTGAGTGCAGGCCCAATTCAAGCAGTGCTTATCTTTATGTTTTTCAAAAGACTGTGACTCCCTTTATAAATGTTTGTTTTGGTCACATGGGTGAATGATGTGCACAAAAGGCTGCTAAGTGTAATGGATAATTAAATGTTAAATGTTTGTGAGCAGTCTGTGGAAGGCTGCCACATAAATATATAATGAGAGCTTTATTTTCTGTTCTCAGCGCGAACAATAAAAATTTGCATGGCCGATTAAATACTGTCACCAGGTCTGTCAGCTGGTTGTTATTCTGGTCAGCTGACATAGCATGTTAAGCAGGCACACCTAAACCTAGTTTAGTTAGATCTGTGTACCCTGTTTGTGAAATTCCACTAGTTCTAAATCGGTGTTGTAGCAGCAGCCTGCACCATGGGGTGTGATTAGGCTTTTTTTAGATACACTTCGCTCTCTCTCTCTCTCTTTCACCCTCTTTCTTCCCTTCTCCCTCGATCCCTACAGCTCTCCGGGTTGATAATTAGAGCTCAGGCTGTACAGACAGGCTGTTCAGGCCCCGCTTCTGTCTTCTCTCCTGGCACATCCCCCTGTGACACATACACACTTGGTATGTACAACTCTCACAGACCTAGATAGCGCCTACCTCCGATAGCTCTGCCTAAAGCTTGAAGCAGCAATCTAACTGAATTATACTATAAATACTACTCCTACCAGGAGCCAATACAAGGACGGGATCCTGATAATAGTATCTGGTTATCAAATAAACCAAAGAGAGGCTACAGTGCCAAGCTTGTGAGTAGTGGCATGTGGCAGTGCCCCAGAGCAGCAGGCTGTCACGTGTGGGCACAGCACTGGCCTACAGTTTGTGAGTATGTCTGTGTGTGCTGGCTTCAGCCTGATTTGTGGCCCAAATGGGAGCGGGCAGGCAGCCCAGCCCAAGTTCAACTCTGCTGCTGAGGACTAGTCAACCTGAGTGTGGTGACAGATGAGTGTGGCAAAAAAAAGGGAAAGGAGGGAGGGAGAGAGAGGAAGCGGAGGAAGTGCAGAGCTGGCAGCAGCACTGATGTCTGTGGTCATTCCCTGCACAGACTATTAACAAGGAAAGGGCAGGCTAACAATACAGGGCAACAGAGCAGTCACTCAGTGCAGTAATGTTTAGAGGAAACTGATACGATCTCTATGTCTTCCTCTATGAGTCTCTGAGGACTGGCACAAGTCAAACCCACAGCAGTAAAACCTCCTCGCGGAGACCGTGCAAACACCATTTCGGGCTGGAAGTGACACCATATTCCAGATAGACGGACAAAACCGCCATGACGTTATGGACGAGACAAGACACTGTGTCAATGTGTGTAATCAAGAGATAAATGTGAACAGAGCCCAAACTCCTGCACAGTGGGGCAGGCGTAAAACCTGCATGGCATACTGATTCATCACTGTGTTTTCGGTCCAACTATGCAACAGATGAGCGATGCCGTGATTATCCAGTTAGACTGTTTACATATGCGGTCATCAGCATTAGGAAAATCCCTGATAGCTGTTCCTTAGGCCGAGTCCACACGGTCACAGGTGTTTTTGAAAATGTGGGTTTTCCCTCCTTTTTTCTCAAAAAAAAAAAAAAATCCATCCACACACACAATATTTGTCCTAATGACATTGCAAAAACACAATTAAGCACTGTTAGGAGCATGCCAAACAAACAGGAGGTAACAGTGGAAAAGTAACTGTACATTTCTGTGTAGACGTAAAAAATCCTGTTAGCAAGGTTAAACCTAGTTCACATTAAACGATTTTCACCCCAATTTTGCGTCGCAGAGACTATCGTGATCTTTTGAGTGTTCATACCTGGCGACGTGTGTTTCTATCAGCGGGAGTCTCGCCAGCTGTGTTACGACCTGTGTGTAAAGGCATGGATATTCTTCCCAGTGTTGAATCAGATCTGCCTCCAGCGCCTGGGTCCAAACACAACACGCTCCCCGTGATCCTGTGGACGCTGCCATTGTTGTTGTTGCTGCTTGCCGGCTTGTCAGTGTTGCCAGATCTTGGGAGAGAAACAGGCAACCAGGGCTATGGAAACAAGCCCAAAAGAAGCCACGGATATATAGAGAGAAAGGTGACTTTTAGAGAGCAAGCCCAAATAAGCAACTCCCCTTTAGAAACAAGCCCAAAGTCGCGGCTAATAAGCAGACCTGGCAGCCCTGCGGCTTGTCCTCCTCACATTTCTTCCGTCCTCCTGCGTGCTGACGTGGGACGTATCCCGCCTCTCATTGGCTGATGCTCTTTGTCAGTTGTGTCAGCCTTCTCCAGTTTTCTAGCATGCCAGATATCCAGTCCCAGTCACAGACGAGGGGGCGACTTGCTCGTAGGCTTGTTCACACGAGGACTCATCGTGGCAGACTATCTGCCGACTCACCTCCAACCCAAGGTGGCTCTCAAGATCCTCTGCGACGTCAAAATGGCGGTGAAAATCATGTAATGTGAACTAGGTTTTAGAGCTAACACTATCGTAACAAAGTCTGCCATTGCACAAAATGTTGTCTCATTTGTGACACCTCACAAAAGGAGATAAAGGCGCACACTCAGACATCACAAAACAAAAACTGTTTTCCCCGTCTACATGTCAGTTTCTGAAAATCTTCACCATGGACTGCGTTTTAAAAAAGCTTCACTTTCTATGACCTAAAACACAGTTTGCTTGAGGATGAAAGGCGTCGCTTTGGTGCAACTTGCCACCTTCTTTGTAAAGGGAAGTACACGACCACCCGCTGAGACACCCAACTGTGCAGCACTGTGCAGCTTTTAGGCCGCTGCAGGGTCGGACAATATGACAACATGCCGTCTACCAACAGCTGACAGGATGTCAAACAGTAGAGATTCTGCTATGCTTTGTACTGAGGTAGTTTTCCTTTTAATATTCCACATTACAGTGTGATGAAGCACGTCGACTTGCAGTTATTTATGTCATTGGTTTGGCCAAAAATACTTTCCATCTGGTTATTTATCTTTAAAATGCTTTTCAAGTCAATCTCCAGATAATTTACTGCATCATGATTTATATTGTTATTGCCATATTTAAACATATGACAAGTTTTAAACTTATATGGGCTACTTTTACTTTCATCAAATCACACGTTCAGTGTTTATCCTAAGGTGACTCTTGACTGCCTCACTAAAAACCATTTTTCCCACAGGCAGGACAAATACTGTGCGCTTCCTCATCTCTCAGGTTAAAATCCGTACTCCGCTGCATTAAAGTTTGTTTTGTCCTAACTTACAGTCATAAAGATGAATCCGTCAGAGCACAGAGGCTCTGTCAACAGCTGGTAGCAACTATGGCTTGTGTTATATATCTTGTAATGCTACGTCCAGAGCATGATACTGTTGCTCAACACAACAATTTAAACGAACAAAGGTCACGCAAGTTGCCACAAACTGGCAAGTGCAGTGCCAGTATATTGGCTACACACCTATTGCCAACATTATAAATCAGCAGACTGGATGACTGGACGAAGAATTTATTGCACCTTTTATTGAAACATCTCGGCTATCCCCAGCCAGCATTCTTTACCTTAAGCAACCACACTAAATGTCTCAGTCCAGCGCAGGATGATAGCACATGACACACTGCTTTGAGTCAGCACTGTAAATTTATTATCTGAAGTTTTGCTCACAGCAGATTAGTAGCAGAGGTTTCTCAATCTGAGGCAGCCTGGAGTGAAAAACATCAACCACACAAAACTACAAAAGCAACAAGGAAGTGGTACCACAGAGTAAGTGATGCATGCTGGTAATGCAAGGGCAACACTTCCTGTAGCTGCTTTCTACAATGAAAGCTGTGGGGCTGTTATGGTGGTAGCCACATGAAACGTTGGGTGACAGTGAGTGGAACTGGGTTGGTGTAGGTTTTAACAGAAGGTGGATGCGGGCATATGAATTTACATTTGACACTTTTTGTTCATTTCTCTGTTGGTGAATTATACCGTCTGTGATTAAAGAGCTTTAGATACTTGGAGCAGTTTGAACGGACATTAAACGCCCCACACAGCTGCTGCTGCTGCTGCTGCTGCTGCTGCTAGGATTGCAAGAATTTAATGCAGCTCAGTTTTGAATCAAACTATGACGATGACATATCCTAAGATTTCCACATCGACTATTTGAGCCCCCCAAAACAAGCTAAAGAAGTTGTGAGGGTTTCTGAGTCACACTTTAATAAGGAAACATTATAATTTCGTATACATATCAGTTTGTCATTGTGTTTATGTCCAAGACACAATATGTGTATTCATGTGTCCTTCATCTCTATCAGAACATCATCATGAATACTTCATCTTCCCTCTCTTTGAGCTACTGTAAAGGCAAAGCATATCAATAATGTGGTGCAGGAATGAGCCCTAAAACTCGAAAATGAGTTAGGATTTTAGCACTTGCAGTTCCCTCGTCTCAGCATCAATGTTTTTTTGTTTTTGTTGTACGCCTGAAATAAGGTCTGTGGTCAACATGAACTTAGAAAATTCAGTTTTTGTTTTTACAATATAAAATCTGTCAGTAAATACCTCAGTCCTGAATTTTGAAGCCTTTAAGCGTCTTAAAAAGTGGCCAAATGACACCACAGGACGTCATCACCCTGAACACTGCTATACAGCTTCCATTGTGGTGAAGACAATGAAGTCATGTGACTATGGTGTAGTTTGTTTAGAGCCCAACATTAGCCTTTTCCCTCTGCTGACTGCATTTACGCTTTAATAATCGTAAAAGTGGCGCTCATTTTGTGAAGATTATCTTGCTAAACAAAATGTGTAAGCATCATAAACTTTTGTTAGCCACAGAGATTCTTTTCTGTAATAATTCAAAATTCAGTGAAGAAAATCCCATTGGCTTTTTGTCAAGGGAACCAGGGCGACACAAACTTCCTTCCGGGCTGGCCTAGAAAATAAATGATATCCTTGCAGCACTCCATAGGACTTGAGCAAACAGATGGTGTTTGAGCACAACATTCTTATCTCCATCTTTGTCTGCCACTCAAAGTATAGCTCTTTCACCTTCACATTGATGATGACACCACAAAGACAGACAGGGAGCATTTCTCAGGACTGAGTTCCAGGTGGGCCCTGGGGGCTTTTGAGTGAGACACGGCGTGCTGCAACCTGACAAACCATACAATTATGCAAGAGCAAACACACACTCACAAACACCTACAGTCCTGGAACAACAATACCTCCTTTCTCAAAAGAAAAAAAGTACATCCAGGCACAGGAAACTGACAATAGCAGAGACTAAAGCTCCGGCTGTTAAAGCCTGTTCCTGTCAGCCAAAAGGTCGTACAGTCTTACTGTTTCTCCAACAAAAAATCTTCTTTGATCCCAGCTGCATACATGCTGTAGCCATACTGTGGGAGGATTGCTTGCTCATTGGTCCGTCCAAGGTCGTCCTTGCAGCCAAAATCAGACTGAGATACAGTATTTCAGTTTGTTTTATGAGGTAGAATGTGATTAGAGAACATCAGGGAGCAGCTCTACTGACAAAACCAAAGGAGTGTTTCTCATCCTGCTGTATCGTACTATCTGTCCATTTTTAAGTATAATCTCTCAAGTCATTCACCCCCGAGATAAAACAGCAAAATCTACTGTCTCTATGACAATGAGCTCATCCTCCTCCAATATGTTATTCTATCCTCTTTTAAGCTGGCCGACTCTGCTCAGATACTCGACCCAAAAGAGCAGAGCACCAGCCAACACCGAGGCGCAGACTCTGCGGTGTCTTTAAAAGTAAACACGGCGCAGGCAAGCTGTTGTTAGTCTTATATGTGTATGAATATTCAGTCTACACAGCCAAGGTTTCAGTATGACAGAGAGGGGAAAACAGCCGAGAACACTGTCCTGTGTTGCTGATACTGCTGAGTTAAACTTTTGAGTATTTAACTGGAAGATTAGTTTCAATTCAGAACTCAAGTCACTTTGAACCAGCTTAACTGAGCAAGACTGAGATAACAGGCCTCCCATACTGCTTAGCACATGCTCACACACACACACACAGTGCTACACGCATGACTTCCCCTAACACGGCATTGCCCTGTCTCCAGGGCCTGATAAAACGACCAATTACAACTTAAAACACAATAGGAGTGCAGCCAAGAGGGAAAAGCAGAAGGAAAAGACGGCAGAATAAGTGTGACAGCTCTTCCAACATTTGTGCTCAGAAAGGAGAAGCACAACTACACCCAAACTGCCACCCAAAGCTGGTCAGAGGGACATGAACTACACCCATACAAATGCACACAGTTGTTTGCCAAGAGAGTTCACTAGGTCAGAGGTCAAATGGGGGAATAAAACACGGCACACACAGAGGTGGAGGGAAAATACAAGAGGGATAAACTGGAAGAAAACGCAGACATGGTTATTAAATCCTTTGAGAAAATAAAGCTGGATCCATCTAACTTCAAGGCAGAGAAAGAAACGGAGAGGCAGAAAAATCAACAAAAAGAGGAGCCAGAAGGAGAAACAACAAAATGTGATGAAAACAGAGAGACAGATTTTGCCTAATCTGGCCATGGCTGTCTCTTTTACTAATATGGTGAGTACTTACTATTCCCATCTGATAGCAGCTATGAAAGATTGATTCTTTCATCTTTCTCACAAGGCAGAACAATGTTACACTGTGTGCTGCTTCCAGTGTGTGTGTGTGTGTGTGTGTGTGTGTGTGTGTTTGAGAGAGAAGGAGGGGGGGTGAGCCTGCATCAAATGGAAGAGGAGCAACAGCTGAGACTGGAGAAACAGCTGTATCTCTTCAACGCCTGCACTGCTCCCCTCCCCCTCTCCCATATCCCCCTTCTCTCCCTGAATGAGCCCCTCACACCCCTTTTCTGACCCTCCTCTCCCACAGAGCAGCATGGCCAGGGGCTACACTCTTTCTGTGCGCGCACACACACGGACACACTAATTACAATATGAGCCTGGGTTACAGAGACACTACTGGTTCAGGCCTCTGTTCTCCTCTCAGAGGACAAGTACAGACAGGATGCATGTGCTGCTAAACATTCATCTATTGACTAAAAATAGGAAAGACATTGTTTCCAGTGGCAATGTCGCCCTCCCTCTTCTCTTCCCTTTCTCCAAACCCTCCCAGCTTTGTCACTTTTATAGGTGGTTGTCACTTTGTCGGTTGCCAGAGGAGTTGGGCGATATGGCCAAAATCTATCACAGTTAAGCCTAGTTCACATTACACGATTTTCACCCTGATTTTACGTAATCACACTCGTAATCTACTGAGTGTTCATACCTGGCGATGTGTGTTTCTGTCAGCGGACGTCTTGCCAACTGCGTTACGACCTCTGTGTGCACACCACAAGATTTCTCCACCGAGCCCTCGCCGACAGAGCCCCAGATAACGCGGTGACGTCACCAAACTACGTTTTTTAACTTGGAGACGACACATCGTAAAGGCATGGATATTCTTCCCAGTGTTGAATCAGATCTGCCTCCAGCGCCTGGAGGCAAACACAACACGCTCCCCGTGATCCTGTGGACGCCGCTATTGTTGTTGTTGCTTGATGGCCGGCTTGTCAGTGTTGCCAGATCTTGGGAGAGAAACCAGCAACCAGGGCTATGGAAACAAGCCCAAAAGAAGCGACGTGTAGAGAGCAAGCCCAAATAAGCAACTCCACTTTAGAAACAAGCCAAAAAATGCAACCCACGACTACCAATATTTGCGAGACTTGAGAGATTTTACAAAACAACAAGCCCAAAGTCGCAGCTAATAAGCAGACCAGGCAACCCTGCAGCTTGTCCTCCTCACATTTCTTCCGTCCTCCTGCGTGCTGACGTGGGACGTATCCCGCCTCTCATTGGCTGATGCTCTTTGTCAGTCGTGTCCCACTTCATCAGTTTTCTAGCATGCCAAATATCCAGTCCCAGTCACAGACGAGGGGGCGACTTGCTCGTAGGCTTGTCCACACATGAGGACTCGTCGTGGCAGACTATCTGCCGACTCACCTTCGACCAAAGGTGGCTCTCAAGATCCTCTGCGACGTCAAATTTGTGGTGAAAATCGTGGAATGTGAACTAGGCTTTAATGTCATTTTATATCATTGCAGCGGTTTGTATCACCAGGCAGTAATTGTTCTGAAATTCAGTTAAGAAGTGGTTTAAAATGACGATGGTGTACTTCATCACATTTGGCTATTTTCTTCCATACACACAAGAGAACAACTGCCTCGCAATCGACAACACGAGCTAAAAAAAAAAAACAACAACAACCTCAAAACAATAACTCAAAATTGAATCCTTAATGTGTCTGAGGATAATTTCAAGTGTTACAGGTTTCTGTATTAACAACCTCACTCTCCTCCTCCATGTCTGCCTACATCAGGTCACCTTACGAGGCGCGTCAGTATGGATCTCACTGTTTTTCTCGGCAAGTCCTGCCCTACTGTAGAGTGATTAGCCCCTTTTACACTGCCAGATTTTCCGCGAATGTTGGGCCGTTTTGCCGGCAAGCTGCAAGCATTTAGACACACAGAGCCACACAGTACTCGTCACGTCAATGCGACAAGGTCAGAGGTGACTATGGTTACCCTGCATTCTGTGGTGTCAGAATAATCGGGGGAAAAATCCCTCCTGGCTGGGAAAATTCACATGAATGCCTCCTCAGGTCAGAATTCAACAGCGTGGAGAAGAAACTCTGTACACAAGTTGACATTTTGACGTCATATATGCAAAAACATGGCAGATGAAATTAAATGTTCAAAGGAAATAAACTTTTCATCAACTCACATAATGTCAATTTTTTTGCTCACATGTACTTTGTAACATGGTATTCGGCTGTAACCATTAGTTGCTGTCCACATAAAGTCAGCTAGATTAATTAGAAAAATTATTTATTAGCATAAATCAGGTAAAGCAATATTTTAGCAGCTTCAGGGGATGTATGAGTGCAGCAACAAATCTGGGGCTGAATCACTTTGTAATACAAAGCTTCAAACTGTTATCAACATGTTATTATACGCTCTGAGCAATAAATTACAACACATCTTTGCAGCATCCATGTTGCTTCCACAATCTAACTAACAGCTCATGAACACACAAAGTCAGAGGAATGACTTCCCGACTTGGGGAAATAGGACCCTCCTAGGAGCATGTGAATGCAGCATCAGGGCAAAGAGGTCACGGTGAGGGCAAAAACTTGCAAAGAAAAGCAGTGGATCCATATTAACACTTGCAAGGCAGCTGGATTGTTTAGATCATGCAAGATCACACAAGAATCCAGCCCTAATTTGCTACATAGCAGGCCCATAATTGCTTCCGCAGTAAAAATGGTATTGCAAAATCTCTAGTCTTCTTCTATCGCCACACCATCGTATTGCCCAACCTTACTTGCTAGTCTCCAACACGCACTGAGCTTGCTTATTGCAGTAACAACAGTCACAGAATGGACACGTACAAAATATAAACAGAAATGCTGCAAGTTCAACATGAATACTGCAAATACCCTTCACCCCGACAGTAAGCACTACAACAGACTAGGAGCAGACACAAACTCTACCTGTTACATGTGGTGGGAGGAAACATATTAATTCATTACAGTTGTATAAATGCCATATAATGTGGGAAGGTGTAACTGAATAGCTTTAATTCTTGGAGTGCTGCATCTTCTTCACATAGTAACAGTAGAAGGAAATGCACACCAGTTTTTACTTTCTTTGCCAAATGTTCTGGAATTGTACAACACTTGGATGTAAACATACTGTCTTCCTGTTACTGTCACATCTGAATTGTGCTCAGTACAATCTGTGCTTCTCCTCTAACTGCCTTGTCTGGAACAAACACAAGAGCATCAGTGTGTTTCATTTGACTCTCAGGTCAGATGACATGTGTTCAATACAAAAAATGGTGTGAATGAAATGAATTAACAGTCAGTTTGACAGTTGGTGATGTAAAGTGTGTAACTGCAGGCATGTGAGCGCAAGTCTCTGTCTGCATGTCAAGACCCGACCTGTGGGAAACCTGACAAAGGAGACAGGAAACAGGTTGTCTCAGTCGCACAAATCTAAATGGATTCTCTGAGATGACACAGAAAAACACATCTTCTCAAGACATGAATCATCACTGTTCATTCATCAAAGAAGAGCTGGATAGGAAAAAGGAGAGAGAAGAGCAGAACAGGTGCGGAGGATGAGGTTTTTTATTTATACACCACTTTCCAAAAAAGACAACGCCTGCAGTGTACCTGAGACAGGCCTGTCTGGTGGCAGGGAAACAGTGCAAATGAATATGTTGGAGAGCAAATGGAAGAAAGAGGCAAAGAGCGGAGGGAAGGAACAAGAGGTGGAATCATGTTTGTCTGTATCTGATCTATTGTCTTTGGCAGGGTTCAGGACCAAGTTCACAAGTTTCCATGACATAGCCAAGGCTCAGCTCTCAGTTGGGCTCCCAAGCCAAAACACTCAGGGTTTAGACAGATACATGGGACTGTGTTGTGAGATCACAAAGCCTTGTCTCTGATACATGGTGGATCAGGACAATATGCAGGGGAAGTGGAAGGGTGCGGCATCTTTCTGTTTATATACAATTGGGACAGAAGGGGGGGTCATGGCCTGGTCCTCATTCTGTATCTGTAGTAGAACAAAACACAACAATAGCCCCCACATCCATTTTACTCAAAACACCTGAGCACACACATCGGTCCAACTTACGCTTCAGGCATAATTTAAATGCTGTTGAATGTGAGTATTCACACTCGGCTAGAGGACTACGTTCACAAGTCATGGTGGGATAGATGATGACGTCAATAGGCTTTTCTTCCCAATCTAAACCCACTTAAGCATCTTTGTCCACCCCAGCACTTAAATCCAGGTTAACGATTTTAATGCTCATAACATGTATCCAAATTTCCAAATAATAAAATCTCTTACAGGGCTCAACAATAAAGTTGCCCGATTGCCCGGGGCAAGTAAACCTCAAGGTCGGGCACGTAAACTCACAACTCACTTGCCCGATCGTGCAAGTTGCTAAAAATAGTAAAAGTTAATAACTAATTGATAAAATAAATGTTTTGTTTTTTTTGCAGTCTCTCTGCCTGAAGTCACAGGCACAGCTGTGTAACAATGTCCTGCCCACAGCCCCCACTGATATTATTTTGCACGACGGACGCTTCATATAACAACAGAACAATATACTATTTATGGTGTTATGTCATCGTGTCATTTCTGTCTCTACGTGGTCACGCGTTAACAATTCTCCTCTGCTCTCTGTATCGCACACGGCGGAGTTCCGCCACACACACAGATGAGCACGCTAGAGCGGCTCGGGCCGCATTTTCCTGACCAAACCTGACCCCGAGCCCGGTGCAGTTTGTCAGCTGACAAAGTTATTGAAATGGACAGTGTGTAAATAACCAACAGACTGCTGTTACGCACAGACAAACACGCTGCACTCCGAGCAGCGCAGCACGGCACTCATGCGGAGCTTGTGTTGCGTTCAGGCGTTGTCACGTAAATAACAACTTCCAGCACTTCAATAGGTCATAGCACAAAACAGCAGCATGTCAAGTGACTTTTTACTTTCATTATATTCAATACAGTTGTATGTTCCTAAATCTTGAGACACCTCATATGTAAGCTAGACAGACATTTCACCTGCTCATACTGTGCACACATGTACTGTATGTACTTAGTCCTAAAGAGCCCCTCTGGTGCCAGTAGATACACAGAAACATCCCAGCAGGCTGTGCTTTGCATACAAAAAAAGTTTCACGCATGTGAAAATTATTTTTCATGTGTGTGCTTCACCTCCGCTGCTACAACTCCATCCTAGGGGAAACACTGCTGTGTGCGTTTTGTGCAACAGGTGGATGTGGTAGTCTACTGGTAGAGTAGAGAGAGAGCTAAGTAGCGTTGAAGTAGAGTAGAGCAGGGCAAAATATATTAAACCCAGTGTCAATACAGCAGAACTGGAGAGAGGGGTGAAAAATAAATAGAGGTGGGCATGGCTCAAGTAGGGCGCAAAATTATAGACGGAGAACGATTGACAGATTTTTCACTTTAAGCCCTGACACTGTCATATTTGTGTAGGAATTAAGCTACAGTACATGACATATGTTGTTTTAATTAATAAATACAGTGTGAATAAAGATTACAAAACATAAAAATAACTGCAGTCTTTGTTATTTGACAATTTTTATAGGGCAAGTAGATCTCTGACCAACTTGCCCGACCGGGCAAGTGAAAAAAAACCTTAGCGTTGAACCCTGTCTTATCTTGCCACATTCCTTTAAGATGACCGCTGCCTTGCGTTGTACTCCACATTTGGCTTCAAATGACACTTCCTCTGTTAAGAATATTCTAGATATGCAGAGTCACATGACACAGGACGCGGCCAACCAGCCTGAAAAGTGTCTGGTGGAATGAGACCCTCATAGCTGACATTCTGCATGCCTTAAAGGCTGGCCGTGTCCCTAAACCCACCTTTGACCCCTGACCTCATGACCCCAAACACCTACAACCTGACACACCTACCCTGGTTTACACCAATCAGCTGGGTGAGCTGAGCCAGTATTGACCTTGAAAAAAAGCACATGCATATACATGCACAAAGACTTAAAGACATGCAAGACGACCATCCAGGCAGTAGACAAGCATAGATTTCATTAAAGCCAGTTAGCTGACACATTACCACTTTGTCTTGAACCAGCATAACAAACAGCCAAACAACAACCTGCTCTGTACACTGCCATCCTTCCACTGTGACAGGATCCTGTTTACAGTCCGAGGGAGTGTGCAGTACATTCAGGAATAACATTTTACAACAGGCAGGGAGTCAGGTTTGTACATAACATTTCAGCAGGACCCTCTGTGGTTGTCAGTTCTGATTTATCCCAGAGTTTACCCTAATTTTGACACCCAGAAATGCTCCACGTCACGCACTGGCCCGGTCCTACCTGACAGATCATAACTGACAGAGCCTAACAACATGACAATAAGGAAAAGCTTTACACCAACATATCGAAACTAGCTGCAATTACATAACATGCACAGTCACACGAGCTTGACCAAAAACCAGGCAGGGAAGCCCCGGGGTTTCCTCAAATTTTCTGACTTGTCAGCCTGATGCTGAAGTCCAACCTGATAAGAGTAACTCTACACAAAAGGCACGTAAGGGGAGAGGAAAAGGTCCTGAATTATTACCAATACTAAAACGGCTTACACAAACTAACTTTGTGATCTCATTACAATGTTGAATAAATATTCTGGTTTCACTACCTTCCTCTATTCATGGAATTTTATGACATTTAAATCACAAGGCAGTGAAAGTACCCAGGGTTTCATCAAAGGCTGACAAGGCTGGACACCAATTCTGGAAACTACATTTATTCTGCATTGTGGTTGGCATTTGCAGGTTAAGAACAATTATGACAGATGATGAGGTCAGAAGAGATCTGCCTCTTGATTCAAAAGATCACTTATGGCTCAGCACAATGCATTACAACCATGATAACAAGTAGAGCATGTCATTAAACCCAAATCTATTTGAGTATTTAGGTCAGATTATTACTGAATAAAGTACAACAATCAGTGAAGATGCATGTATGCTTTGTGTATGTTATGATAACATAAAACTTGGGATTTTAAAAGAAGTATCATTTCAGAATTGGTACTGAAAGTCAGGTCCTGTATCAGCACCAGTGATCTCAAATGAGACATATTTACAAAAGTCCCCAGTGGAGGGAGGTGGGGGAAGCAGAAAGCAGAGGTTTGTGAGTTGGTGAATGTAGCGTACGTCACAGCATTGTGAGAAATACTGCCTAATAATTACGCAGATTGAATTTTAGGCTGACAACACAGGAGTAAAATAGCACCAGACTCACTCAAAACAAGACAGCAACATGAAAGAGAAACTGAGAGTGAAGTAACACAAAGGAGAAGCTAGGAACTAGAGAGGAGAGACGGGTATGGGAGACAAAGTTACGCAGTGGTAGTCCACTCGCTGTGCGTAGCCCTTCATGTGTGAGCCACTCCCATCAGTGGTTAAATTCAGGCTAAAATGTTCTCAAAGCTCTAGGCCTCCTGTCGCCACTCGGCCTATTGTGGCGTGCATCTAACAGGGTGTGTGTAAGAGATTCAGCCATCAGTCACGAGTGACCCTCTGTGTGCAGTCTCTGTTTCAACACTGTCTGTGTCCAGCTGCTCTCTGTACCTCTACTTCTCCTAAACAAGAGCTGTGATTACGACACAGCAGGAACGACATGGCGAATAAACTCATAACAATATGAAGAGGCAGTTTTGCACTACTTCCTCAAATGCTGTGTGCAACAAAAAAAGTCATATTGCTCAATCTACGCGGTGAAACGTAGTGCCTGCCTCTGAGATTTCTGTAGTGAAAGCCAGGACGTGCATTATCCTTGTCTTTTATCTGCCTTCTCACACATACGAACGCAGTCAGCCAGTCAGGTGTTAGCCAAGCTCACATCTACAACACCCACTTCACCCAAATGCCAGCAACATTAGAAACACCTCATACGTAAAAGGTCTTTATCAAGCACTCAATCGGACACAATATCATTATCAGTGTTCCAAAACAACTTGTCAAGCGCGTAGACCTTTAATATTTCTCCCAATAGCAACAGAGAAGTCAGCAGCTTTGTGAAAACCAGATCAGAAAATGAACACAGATAACTAGCTTTGTATTCACACTTGTAGTGACAGAGCCAAGGCTGGGAAGGCATCAGAGGAAGAGTGTGACGACATGTGACTTCGCAGTTCCATCTGTGCTGAATGGATGTGCCAGACACACGCATAAAGTTACCCTGGCAACTGAGCAACAGCGCTGGTTGGAGGTCACACAGAGAGAAAGCTTGATGCAGACCAAAACGCCTCTAGAATATGTATAGCTCTCAGAAGGAAGCTCAAGATGACTGCTTATACACTCAAAAGGGAAGTCAAACGTGAGCTGCCCTCTATATGTTGCTACACACAGACACGGCCATAATGCATCGAGGAGCATTTCACATAAACTGTGTGGTGAACATGATGCAATGCAGAGCAGAGAAATACAACCTGAGAAAGACCAGAGGTTGAACTTGATGACGCAAAAGCCCTTCAGTGTTTTATCCCTTTCTCTTGTAAACACACGGCCCTGATTCTGAGAGGGGAGTTTCATTTCACACACACAGATGTAATCTCTAACTAATCACATTTGCAGGCCTTGGACAGAGCAGCCATACCACAGTGCTGAACAGATGGGCCCACGTACACGAGGCATCTCTGGGATTAGCTTCGCCCGGAAGGTGGAGGTGGAATGTAAAGTTACCGAGGGACGCTTTCTAAAAAGTAGCTGGTGCTCAAATGACGCTGAGGGGAGACTTATCCGAGCAGGTATAATGATTCAGAAATGGAAAACTGGAATTGCATCTATGAGGGTATGTCCTCCGAATGATTTTCTTCCACCGGTTGGAAGATGACCAAATGTTTCAATTAAGGAGTGCTTGCTTGCGTCCCTGCAAAGACAAACGCATTTAGCCATAAATAATTATGTGTTATACTCAACGTGATGTGACTGAAAATAAGAACAGCACTCTGTGAGCAAGTGTGCTTCAGCATATCCTCCGGGCACTCACACTGTTTCTGTTGGCAAGAAACAGATATGCAACATGACGTTTTTTGTTTACAGTCAGGAAGAGAGAGACGAAGAACAGGATAAACCCCAAAAACACACAATGATGATTCAATGCAGCACTTGTAAATAGGCGTACAGATGGGGCTCGTGTTGCTTAAGACCAACGGTACAAATCTCCGCACTGAGAATACTGAATCAACCATATTTTATTGGATTAAAACCTAAGCCCTGGAACTAAGGCTGCTAAAATAAACAGCCCAGGTGTACCCTTTGCACCCACTGTCCCGCAGGTGAAACTTTCACTGGTGATCTATAACAATTTGCAGCTCTCTCCCGGGTTCGGCCTGAATTGGACGAAGTAAAAACCAAAAGGAATTCCAAACAGATTCCTTCTCTAACATATGGAGGGACTGAGGACCTCCCGACATTTGGAAATAATTAGGTTTCATCTCCTCTTTAGGTCTTAACTTTAGCTTTATCTCACGACTCAATCACACAATGCTTTCAGAACAAGCTCAACTGCAGCTATCAACTCTATCTAGATAAATTATGCATCTATTTAACTGTTAAAGAAGACTGCTAAGGCCAAATAAGACCGTTTCAGTCTTTACTGCATAACATGACACCATTGCACTGTAAAGGCTTGCCAGTCATGAGTCTGAACCAGTGACCCCTGGGTCATATGTTAAGTGTTGAGAACAGCAGCTCCACACAACCACACTAAATATCAATATGGAACATTCCTTAGTTAAAATGGGGAGCGCGCGAAGCAACGTCACGCAAGACACTGACAAAGAGTGTGTTAGATAGGAGGCTGGAGCAGAGGGAGGCTTTGTTTAAGAAAAGAAGGGCGGTCTAATAGTGAAAAAGGCGTGAATTCAGCTCAAACTAATTCTGCTTGACAGCTAATAGAGCTGGCCCACTCAAGTGTGTGTGCTCCCAGAGCACCAACATATCTGCAGTTATTCCTGACCTCACACACTGAAGGAACAGAGACAGATAACATGGAGTTCGGCAATGTAGACTGTGACGGCACACTGGCCTCTGTTATCAGACCACCACTGCCTCAGATTGAGTTGACATTAAATGGTAAACATATGATACAACATCTAAGATACAGCCCTAACAACTGATAAATGTTGAGTCTGCACATTTGGAATTGATTACTATCACTTCTTTAATGTAGGGCTGTGCATTTAATCAATATTAAATCAATACTGTGATATGAGAATAGACATAATCTTCTATTTTGGATATAGTATTGTAAGTGTTGTCTTTTCCTGGTTGTAAAGGCTGCATTACAGAAAAGTGATGTAACTTTATCAACTTACCAGACTTTTATAGCTGTTATTATTTGCCTTTACTTGAGATGTACCGATACCACTTCTTCCTTCCAGATACTGATTCCGATCCCTGAACCTTAGGTATCTGCCAATAGCGAGTATCGATCCGACACCAGCACGTAAAATAAAAATGGATGGGATATGAATTGTTGTATGTCTCAACTCCTAAAACTCTGTGTAAAATATTAAGAAATAAATACGTAATAGTAGAATGAACGCCATAAAACTGTTTTTTTATTATTATTATCCAGTGTTGACACAGATCAAGACACAGGTTAAAGTGCAGCCCCACAATTTAAGGCTACAGTAGAATGCTTTTTAAACTCCACTTCGTTTCTGTTTCGTTTGCCTGTAGCGTGCGTATGCGTAATGACGTGAGGCATTACGTGGTATTGGACTGGTCGTAGGCTGTACTCACCGATGCCGCATTTTAGGCAGTATCAGAGGCATTTCCGATACTGGTATCGGTACAACTCTAGCCTTTACCCACTTTGTAAGAACAATGTTGTGATTTCTTACTCCTCTACATCGCCTGGCCCTGATTTACAGATCCAGTGTGATGGATTGAGTGTTGAGCAGTTAGGCTGCAGGACTGAAACTTCTCCTGTTTGCTAAGGACGTAGAACTACGGTGGCCAATGCATAAAAGCAAAAAACACAAATGGCCCTGTCAAAAGCCAGAGCCTTATTTCCGCTCTGGGCTACTGTAGGAACAACATGGCAAGCACCATGTACATAAACAGTTCATTTTAAGGTAACAGAAACACAATACTTCTTTTGAAGTGAAAATAAAACTAATGAAAACATAGTTATTGGATTTATATAGAATTTCTGCCAATAGGTGCCCCTGAGTCCTCCACACTGGACCTTTAAGTTGTTATTACTGATCAGCAAATTAATGACATTAAAGGAAGTGGACAGCAATCAGACACATGTAGAGCAGGTTGCTGAAACAAGTGTGGGTGAGATGTGAGTGCATTATGTGAGGAAACACCTTCCAGCTGAACTTGGGAGGAACCTCCAGCTTTTGCTCTCAGAGTTTTTCCTCATGGAAGTAATTTCATGAAGGTGGTCACCGCTTTCCCAGATTCAAAATACCCTCACGACTAATCTTTTGTGCTTATTCTGTAACCGAGACATGCTATGGCTAGGACAAGACAGGCTAATGCTGTGCACAGTATTGTTCGTGGGTGAACCCACGCCACACCCAAAGCACTCCCCGGAGGGCAACTGTGCAGCAGGGGTTCACCGCCAATGAGCTATCCAGAGCAGGACGCCTGCAGTGGGTTTGGCTGTCGGACTAGCAGCACAAACGGGACATTAAGTCCCCAGTCTGGCTCCACAGAAGCTAACCGTGTAGCCACTACAGTCAACAAAGTAAAACTGAGAGAGAGGAATCATAAAATGCTAACTCACTGACTCTCACCACTCTTTTCTCAGAGCTTTCCACATTAGCGTGCTGCAGTTCTTGCTAGCCTGATTCGTTAGCTGAGTTAGCTTCGTGAGGGAGCGCATGATTTATTATTAGCATTATATCAAACTCCTCGGTGCTGCTGCTCAGCGTGGGGTGGGGAGACCGTGTCTTCACGTGGGCGGAGGAGAAGATAAAAAGCTGGTTGAAATAAACCCGAGCACCCAGCTACTGATAGTCTGCAGTGCGATAAAATAAGCCAAGTATTATCGTTTCCCTCGCATCTTCTTGTCCCCTCCTGTTGATGGATGCCGATCTACTTTGATAACGGAGCATCCTGCGTGTGAAAACAAACACATCCAAAGCGTTCGTGAGGCTTAACGTTACGTTAGCTAGCTGCCTCGACGGCTGAGGAGGGATTTTCTACATGATGTCGCAAACGATCAGAAACTTTGACTCACACTGGTCTTGAACTCACCGAAGTGAAGCCGTTATCTTCTTCCTTCCTTCGATATTCCAGCGGGTTCATCAGAAAGCAGCAGACAGCTAACAGTTTGGAGGCTAACGCTCAGGACACGACGATGCGCCTCGCAACAGCTGTGTTCTGTTTTGAATGAGGGCTGAGGAGGCGCACGGCTGACGGGCGGAGCTAGTCCGCCCATCATCATCATCCTCCTCCTCCTCCTCACACCGGCGGCTCAGCTCACCTCCACATACACACTGACCTTTTGTCTGCGTCTGTGTTATGTACAGGTTGCTGATACGGTGGGGTATAATGTTGACACATGGGGGAGCATACCCGGTGCCCACCTATTGTGATGAGTCCAGGATTAAGCGCCGTGTGAGATTTGAAAAGGTTGGCGCAAAGTTCATGTGTTTGATTCTGACGCCATCTTGTGGTCCGACCACAGCTGTGCCCGCACCAGTATGAACATGTTTCAGGACATGACCTGGTGTTAAGGGTCACAACATTTACTGTCTCCATTGACCCTGTGAAACCTGGAGCGAGTACTGAAATATTTAAACCCTGAGCAAATGGTGTGATTTCTTCCAAAAACATGAGGAAAATGGCAACGAGTCTGTTTAGGAGATGCCCCACAAATTGCAAAAAAATATTAATAGATTAGAAAATAGAAAATTAGGGGGAAAAAAATTATTAAAAAAACTGGGGGGATGATAAGAAAAAAGGTAGGGGAAAAATATCATTATTATTATTATTATTATTGTTGTTGTTATTTATTTTAAAATTATATGTGTGTTTGTATGTCTTTTTAAATGGACCTTGAGTTTATCAGTAAAGCTATCTATTATTATTATTATTATTAATAGAATCAAATATTAGAAATAATAATTATTATATCCAAAGGACAGGGGGATGCCATATGTTGTAAAGCCCTCTGAGGCAAATTGTGATTTGTGATATTGGGCTTTATAAATAAAATTGATTGATTGAAATTGATATTTTAATATTAGAAATAAAAGAGAAAATTAAAAGCAAAAAAAATTGCTTAAAAAAAGAAAAAGAGACATTTCTCTCATAATAATAATTTATTACATTTTAAAATTATGTTGCAAAATTATTGTAATTTTTAAGTTCTCTTTTTAGGTCATTTCCTTGTTTGATTGTTTTTAACTTTTTCTCTTTATGTCTTTCTTTTTTTTATTAATTTTTAATTCTAATTTTCTTGCTTTTAATTTTCTCTTTTTACTAATTTCTTGCAAATGTTTGGGGTCATTTCTCCTTTGGTTGCTCATTGCCTTCCCATGTTTTTAAAATAAATCAAGCTATTTTTTTAGGTTTCACAGGGTTAATTAATTCCTTATATTTTCTTTAAAATGCATCAAATATTTATGGCGAGTGACTTAAATTACAGACCAAGGTGTTCTTTGTTATATAAATACAAATAATGCTTCTTTTACACACACACACACACACACACACACACACACATACACATTACTGTGTGCTTAGTGCAAAGTAGTTGACTCCTACACAAACGACAAACCATAAAATCGTTAAAAATATTCCAAAAATTATTTAATTATCTTTAGGTCATGTTACACTCTCTCTGATTATAACTATTTATAACAGGAAGGACTACATTTCTCTAAGTGTTTTCATCATTGCATCGTGTATTCTGTCCCTGCAGCCATCCTGTTAGTTATTAGTTTCTCATCTTAAAAAAAAAACCCTAAAATTCCATTCAGACCAATTTCAGGAAGTGGCATGTTTTTTGAAGGAAACTTGGTCCAGTGTGAAGGATTTACAGAGTTATATTGGCAGATATTAAATGTTTCTTCAGTGTCTAATCACTTAAAAAAAGAACCATGGTTTTTGTTACCTTAGAATGAGTTAGTATCTATATAGGGACCTGATCCTCATCCGTGGAGATCAGCATGTTGTATGTTTCTACAGTAGCCCAGAAGAGACAAACCAAACACTGGCTCTAGATAGAGCCATTCACATTTTTGTGTCAGCCCCTCCGTGACAAGGGTGTTGGAAAACAGATTTTATATGTTTATACATTTTCAAAAACTGTTTTATTCAGTGCTTCTACCAGTTTAAATCACCGGCTCCATATATTTTTTTGAGAAATGAGAATTCTCACCACTAGATGCCACTAAATCCCCCGAAATCTTACACGCCATGCCTTTAAAGGATTAAAGTAGAGTGAGCATAAACCTAACACATGCTCATGTCTTTCTGCAATGTTTCACGATTGTTACACTCTGACAGCGCCACCCTGTTGGGATTAATTAGGAAGAAAGTTGGTCTAATAAAAAAAAAACAAACTTTAAAACATATTTGATATAGTTAGAAAAGTGATGTTAATGTGTAGAAAGTTAACTATAGCACTCACGGAGCTAAGCCAAATTTTCCTCACTGATAAGTTTATGGACCAAAATTAACCCAGTCCAACCATAAGGATTAATATTTGGGTGCTCCAGTGTGGTCACTATGTTTTCTGACAATTATACATGTCACTATTCTTACTTAATACAAAAACCCAACAGTTCCAACATCAGCACTGTGTTTGCCTGCTTGATTTACATGTAGCCCCATCATTGTTACAGCTGAGCACTCAAGAGCTTCACAATTTGAGGCAGCTCATTCGACATGTTCCAAAAGGTTTGTTCAAATTAAATAAAAATAAATTATGTGCCACACAAAACTAATAACATATACAATAAATATTTATAATGTTGTATAAAAAGGTTGGTGCACATGACAATGTGATGCTGATCTAAAGACAGAACACTGAGTTTAAAGCCTGTAAGCTTGTGCCTAATTTCTATACCACAAATATGGACCTTTAAAAGCCATTATTAATAATCAACTACTGAACATGAATCAAGACTCATTTTATTTTACATTCACATTAATATACATTTGGCTTAAATCTACCAATACAAACAGTCAAGCAAACACTGCTCCCTGAATTTGTCAGTCTACACACTGTAAATGAGGCAAACACGTTTATTTCACCATTCATTTTTAAACGACACATCATCTCCTACCTCTGAAGCCCTGAACAGATTCTGCACACAATTACCTGTCCCCATAAACGACCTGACTGAGCACCATGTGTGTATGATATGATATATGATCATTTAACCAAGTGTGTCACATTCACTCCCCAAATTTGAGCTGCCTTTCCTTCTCTAAACTGTGCAGCTCCCTCGCTCGATTCTTCAGCTCCTCTGCTTTCTTCTCATCCTTCTCCGTACCATCCCCAAGTCTGTACATGCGACTTGCATTGGCGCAGCCCCACACATGTCCCAGCTCACAAGCCCTGTTAGCGTACTTCAAAGCTTGATTCATATCCGGCGCCAGTCCTTTGGCATTGCCCTCGATGTACAAAGCACTGAGGTTAAAGCAGGAAGGAGCGAAGCCACCAGCACAGGCTTTCTCGTAGTACTGCCGAGCTATAGTCGAGTCAGGTCCTCCTTCAATAGCTCGCCCATCATGGGCTAACAGACCAACGTTATGGCAGGCATCTATGGACTTCTTTCCCTTGGTATTGCAGGAGCGCATAAAGCAGGAGTAAGCAGTTTTCAGACACTCAGTCACTCCACCTGTTGGGAAGATTTCAAATACCTCACTTGAAAAAAAGAGTAGACATACTATAGCAAGAATCATTTTGAAGTGCTGCAAGGATCAAAATAAAAAAAAACTCATTTGAAGAATTTAATATTCATGTGTTCACATGTTAACAATGTTCATTAGATATTTTTTTATTGAATGTATGGAAGCAAATAAGAAACATAAGTATTTAAATTGTAACAGCGACTGAATGTTTAATATTGAAATTTAAACACCATTGAATTCACAGCACTGAGATATTTTACTTTGAAGAATTCTTATCTACGAAAATTAAATATTAAACCTATTGATTTGCAATTTCAAAAGCTGAATTTGAATATATCGTATTCAGCGTTCATAAATTCAGATCTAAAAGTTCAAATTTCAGAATTAAAAAGAAAAACCAACAGATTTTTCAACCTAAATTTTCATTTTCATTTGTTTTTTCCTGTTCATATAGTTTTCGATCTTAAGTTGAGGGGAGGTCCGTTGTATAAGCTTATAGCTTCTTGACCTCTCCTGTCACATCCTTATTTTTTTCTATTATTTATCTGGATTCTGTGTAGTTTTTACTATGTGTGCAAATAATAAAATAAACAAATAAAATAAAACAAACTGAATTCGAGCAATCAACTTTAAGTGAGATGAATCTGTTTCTTGAAATTCTGAAACTTGAGCTTTTGGATCTGATTTTTTTAAAAATTGAAGAAAAAAATTAGCTTTTGAAGTTTTTAATTTAACAAATTTCATATTTTAATTTCAAACAGGTGAATTCAGAACAAATAAATTCAGTCATGGTTTTCTGATGTAAAATATTTCCATGCTGTGAATTCAGTGGTGTTTAAATTTCAATACTAAGTGGTTGTTAAAGGGATAGTGCACCCAAAAATGTAAATTCAGCCATTATCTACTCACCCATATGCCGAGGGAGGCTCAGGTGAAGTTTTAGAGTCCTCACATCACTTGCAGAGATCCAAGGGGAGAGGAGGTAGCAACACAACTCCACCTAATGGAGGCTGACGGCGCCCCAGATTCAAACGTCCAAAAACACATCATTGAAACCACAAAATATCTCCATACTGCTCGTCCATAGTGATCCAAGTGTCCTGAAGCCCCGACATAAAAAGTTGTTTGGAAGAATGTTATTTCAACTCTGTTCAGCTTAGGGTTGGGACTCGTTAGGATTTTAATGATTCCGATTCCTTACAGATTCCTACATTATATTCATTATACTTGCTATACTTAAACAAGTATATAATAAACACAAATGCAATCATACAAATACAAAAACTTTATTCTAACTGTTGCACAGTACAATTAGATGAAAATACACATTTGTGTGTGGTGTGTATTTCACATTTAGAGCTTGTATCATCTCCCTGAGAATATATAACAACAAAAAGTGATTCTCTGATTTCTACAGTAACACTATTACCTCAAATTAACCACGGCAATGTAATAAAAAAATACTTATATGCATTCATGCTTGGGCACTGTTATTTACGTGACAACACCTGAACAGAACACACACACACATTGGCTGTTTGTTTCTACCGCTCCCCTCGCTGGAAGCGGACCTCCCGCCGCCAGCCTCCGCCTTGATCAAACACTGAAAATTAAATAAAAGAGGGAGACAAGTTTTCCTATTTTATTTTATTTGTTATATTTCTACATCTCCCCTCGCTGGAAGCCTCGGACCTCCCGCCGCCCGCTCCCGTCTCAAACACGGTCGTCTCCCTCTCCGCTGAGCACCCACGGCGCACGCCCGGCCTGTTAAATAGCCTGTAACAACTGTGTGACACAAACTCAGTGGTTTAGTAATTAAATAATGTCGGGCTCGGTCGGGTTCAGACATAAAACAGAATGACTGTTGGGTTCAGACAAAAATATGCAGCCTGTGCCGCACTCTAATGGAAATGCACATGATGTTTAATTTTTTTTTTTTTTTCAATCTAGGAACCGTTTGCAGGAACCGTTACTCCAAATGTGATGGAACCGGTTCCAGAACGGAACTTTGGACCCGGTTTCAAAAAAGAACCGGGTCCGGATCCCAACCCTAGTTCAGCTACAGAGCTACAGGCTACAATGAGGCTAAAAACAGAGTTCAAATGAGGTTTTTCCAAACAACTTTTTATGTCGGGGCTTCAGGACACTTGGATCACTATGGACGAGCAGTATGGAGATATTTTGTGGTTTCAATTATGTGTTTTTTTTCGACGTTTGAATCTGGGGCGCCGTCAGCCTCCATTAGGTGGAGTTGTGTTGCTACCTCCTCTCTCCTTGGATCTCTGCAAGTGATGTGAGGACTCTAAAACTTCATCTGAGCCTCCCTCGGCATATGGGTGAGTAGATAATGGCTGAATTTTCATTTTTGGCTGCACTATCCCTTTAACATCAGAATACTTCTATTTGCTTCCATATAAAAGCTTCGTCAACAAATAAGTCAAACAAAAAATGCCCATCACATACAAACTGTTGCCTTAAGATGCTTTTTTTAGTCTGACCAAATTTCCAAACGGTATTGAATTTATGATGATATGAAAAAAAGCAAGTAAATCCTCACATTAGCAAATATTTGGCATTTTGACCTGATAATAATTAATCATTGATTCAATTATGCAGCTACTCATTTGAACTAATTAACACTAATTTCTATATAGCCCACATACTGTTGGGTTACAGACACTCCTCCAAGAGTGCATCATATTTCAAGCTTTCTTCATGTATTTTTCTTTACTAACTTTATCTTGCAAAGTCACCAGTAATGCCAATACAGTCATAAATGCGGTGGTTAAAAAGTGCATCCATTGCTTGTGCACTTCATGTCATAGCATTAGACCTACAGTTTTGTAACAGCTGTGTGACACATAATGCAATGTGACCACAAACATCAGCAGAATAAAATATGGACAGCAACAATCCACTCTGGTGTTTTACCTTTGCCTGTGACGTGGTATGCCCCCAGTTTATAGCAGCTCTCTCCATGTCCATATGTTTCACAGTTATGTTTCAGCACTTGTGCAGTAGATTCATAGTTCTTCTTCACACCCTCCAGGTAGTCTGCGAGCCTTTGGCACCCTGAGAAAAACACGTCACAGGAATAAACGACGTTAACACATGTCAAACATTAAGTCTCCATGTCCAACAGTGTTTCAGCACCACTGATCTGAGAACAGCGCAGCGGGCTTTACCTTCAGGATCCTTTTCTTTGTAACACTGGAAGCTGTACTCCACTCCCAAATTGTCCAAGAACTGTTTCACTTCATTTTCATCCTCAAAGTTTATAAGTCCAGCCATGTTTCTTGCACTTGTGCCTTCAAGCTTTGCTGTGATCGCATGTGCTGAAGGCTTAGCTGCACTGCATCCACGAGCACTTGTGACCTTGGTGAACGAGTTACTGAGCGATTATACAAAAGTGGGTGCTTCAGATAAAAATCTCAATAAAGATGGCGTCCGTTAACCGTCAAGGAAGTTGTTATCAAAGCGTGTGGTTGTTTTAATGACAGTTTTCCTTTAAAGACAGAAGAAGAACACGGTCACGCTCGTCTTGTGGTGGTCGCTTCCTGGTTTTATAACTGTCCCTAGCAGGCTTCCGTAGTCCAGCCCCCTCTGCTGTTGCACTTCCAGTGTTCTGACCTTTGTTGGCTGTCAGCCTAGTCAAAAATAGACCCAGCTACTGGCTGTGAAAACGATATTCCCCTCCTGACTCCGCAGCTCACAGCTCCAGCCGCTACAGTGAATAGTCGATATCTTTTAAACATGGATTCCGCCACGGCAGCGAACAGCTTTCGACATTTGTGCACGGAGAGCGATTTTCCACCTCGGAGGCGACAACAAGTGAGCTAGCTGTCTGCTCGCTCGCTCGCTCGCTCGCCGCCCTCTCCTCCTCGTACCTGTGTTGTCAGACAGGTTAGCGTAAGTCTCGGACAGGTGAACGTTGCAAAGTGAAACGGCTAACAGCGGAGCCGCTCGGCAGCTAACCTTAGCTAGCTTAGCTTTATTTCTCGCCGTTTAGAAAGCGACACCAGTCTCGGTTGCATAAGCTAAAACATCTTTCAAGCCATGGCCTGTAGTTTCCTAAACACGGTGAGTTTCAGCTTTGCTTTCAGGTATTTTGTGTGACGTATGTGTTTTTATGAGCTCAGTCGCTGCGTCGCATTACGTAAAAATAGCATATGAACAAATTGGAGTGAATGCAACCGCAGCAACAAATCTCCCTTTTTGTTTCCAGGATGAGGCGTCTCCACCGGCTCTGACCGACCTGTGTCTGACCCATGTGAGCCAGAACCTGGAGTGTTTCTGTGTGAAGCGTCCTGATGGCTCCCTGTGCTTCAGAGAGGCTGTGCTCTTCCCTCAGGAGCTCGCAGACCAGCTGCTGGCTAAGATGGCCACTGAAGGTAAACCTGGACCTCCAAAGACAGGTCATGCACAGGTGTAGATTCTGGGGGGGACTAAATATGTTGAACACGTGCATTTGTCCCCTTCTTGATAAAAACTGAGACACGACTTTTACACTATAAACTGATGCAGAAAGGCACCAGTGGGTGCTCAGAATTCACCAGAATGCAGGAATTAAGGGGGTAATGCTCAAAATTTTCTGGCAGAGGACTTCCATACCCTGCGTTTCATATCCTCCTGAGACCTAAGCTTTTGTTTGGTTTGCATTTAAAATTTCTCCCAGCTATTTGGGATAAGTAGGACCTGATAAGTATAAATAAACATTGTCTTTTCACATCAGCAGCGTGTCAAGGGTCTATATTCAACTTATCTTGCATTGAAACATGCATTATGACAACTTAATAAGGTTTATGTTTGTTTTTAAATGAAGTGCAGGAGCCTACAAGTGTTTTGTTTAGTTTGTCTCAGAGGCTCCGCAGACTGAGGACTCCACAGCTCCGCTCAGCTGTCTGCTGCTGCGAGAGAAGTGTCCTTCTTCTTCTTCTTCTTCTTCTTCTTGTGTAACCTTGTGTGTATTGGCGGTTAATACAGCATTATTAAAAAAAAAAAGAAAGAAAGAAATAGCTCAAATGCGACCCCCAGTGGTAAAATTAGGTATATAATTCGATATATCGATTCGGTTAAATATTTGGCTTTAAATCAAACCGCACAAGCCTAGCCTTTATCATCAAAAGAGATGATAACAAAGTCCCAGTGTCCTTCAACAAGCTGATTCAAATGAGCACTTTATAATTAAAGCGACACTTACCCTTCTGGAAATTTTGCGCTTTTCTTTGTTTAGGTTAAAATGCTATTAATAAGCTGATGGCACGCTAAAATGGAAGTGAATTCCACCAGAGATAAAACCTCATAATTGTACCATTCTCATATGATTCTAAGAAAACTCCGACCAATCATTGATTGGCCGAGTGTCCTGTCTGTCTTCCCCACATGGAGGCGTCCGACTGACGTAACCGCTCGGGTAGCAGGGTTGCGTTTGACTGTGCAGGACAGGTAACATTACGTTTAGTTTGCTTCTAATATAACATATAACGTTATATATGACAACACAGCATCCAGTAACTAATGGCTAATGTTAGCATACTGTAGCGTCGCCTCTGAAACATTAATGTTATCTTCCTTGTGCGTTTCCACTTACTAGTAACGTTAACACTACTATCTAACGTTAGCACTGTAACCTTACTCTAAAACTCATCAGTCATCACTGACTCTGGTTGAGTTTTATAACTCCGGGGTTGATTGGCTTGGTTGTTACGCTACACTCACTCTCCTCTTCCGTGTGTCTAGCGTTACCATGCCAACGCCTACTTCTATCATAGACGTAATGGAGGAGGGGGGAGTAGGCCTTTGGAGGGAGGTGGAGTTGTGGATGTTCAATTTTTTTCTAAGTGCTGTGTGAGATGCAAGAAAGGTAAGAGTTGCTTTAACAGTGTCTTAGCTCGTTATCATAGCTAAAAGTGGTGACATCTGTCGGCATATCAAACTACAAACATTATTAATCATAAATAAACAAGTTTCAACCATCCACTCTGATCAGGTTTTGTACCTTGTCCACGTTTGTGTTGGTGTCGGCTGCAGATCGACTTGGCAGAGATGGCTGCCATCTTGTTTTTACATGGATTAATGTATTGTGGTTTAACTGCCACTGGATGGCACAAAAAGTGTCCACAAATGAGGACAACAGGCGTAAGCTAAGCAGAATGATGTATAAGGTCCAGTAAACCCAAAATGTGATGTCCTGATGAGGACACAGGGTCTCAGGAGGGTATGTGTGCCCCACCAGTGTTGAAATAAAACCTATGGTCCCTGCAGTCCTGAACAGGGCTAGCGATTCCTGAGCCTATAAACCCCCACAGTTAAGATCTGTAGTTTAGTTTTTACACTGTTAAATCACCTGTCGAACCTTTTAATACCAACCTGAATAACTCTTGATTAAAAACAAAAGGAAATCTAAACTTGCATACATCTCCTGGGTGACTTTCCAAAGCTGCTTCTATATCTTTCAAAAACTAAAGAACAGCCACTTAATCTGATGCCATGTTGTCACCTAAACCGTGCTGTTGGTAAACAGAGGCAGTATTGTGCAAGCCCTGCTCAGTCCTGCATGACGCCGCAGATTAAACTTAACTCGGGTTCATTCCACTGCAGGTCTGCTGAATGACAGCACAGTGGGTGTATTTCGGAACTGTGAATACCTGCGGCTGAGACGAGCCTGCGTCCGTACAGCACGAATCTCTGCAGAGGCCTTCCAGAAAGCCCTCTGTCCTCACAGGCTGTTGGAGCTGGACGCTGCCAGGGTCAACGCAGACCTCACTATTCCTGATATTCTACAGGGACTGGCCACCAATAAATATTGTCAGGTAAAGTGAGATCATGTCAGCTTGTGTGACTCAAAAAAATAAGTTCTCAAACTACCCTTTTATATTTAAGGAACTGAAACTCATTGTCTGTTGGGTGTTTTCCCTCAAACATCCTGCAGGAGTCCCTCCAGCGACTTGTCTTAACAGGCCTCACCATGTCCTCTCTGGAGGAACCAATCCGGTATCGCTTCAGCTCCCTCCAGGGCCTCCGCTCCCTGTCTCTAGCCAACGTAGACTTCTATGACTCTGGGCTTGTTGATGTTTGTTCGCTGCCTCGGCTGGAGAGCCTCGATCTTTCCAACACTTCAGTCACCAACCTGAGCCCACTGCTGGGCCTGAAGGAGCGGCTGCGCTCGCTAACGCTGCACCAGCTGAAGAGGCTGGAGATGAGCACTGCTCAGCTGCTGGGAGTCATAGGCCAGTTGGATGTGTTGCAGGTTAGTGGAAGGATGGAGTTTTGCACTGTGTGTCCAATATTAAACCTGCTTTTATTTATTGTTTTGTGCTGAGAAGAACACTCAGCCATGCTTGTTTTGTGTTACTTACTACTGTGTGTGTGTTTGTGTGAAACATTGTCTGTGCAGCACCTGGACATCAGTGATGACAAGCAGTTTACCTCTGACGTGGCTCGTCAGCTGCTTGGACAGCCAGGGATCCTGCCTGCTCTTGTTTCTTTGGATGTCTCAGGGAGGAAACAGGTGTGTGTGTGTGTGTGTGTGTGTGTGTGTGTTTCTATTTGTCAATGAGCATTTCAGCTAGATTGCAAAGAAATCATACAGGCCGTAGAGTTGAATTGTAATTTCGTACATGTGTGAATGTTACAGGTGACGGATGCAGCTGTCAAGGCTTTTGTTGAGGAGAGACCAGGGATGACCTTTGTGGGACTTCTGGCCACAGATGCTGGCTTTTCTGACTTCCTCTCTGGAGAAGGAAATCTAAAGGTAGGTATAGATGTCTATATTAACATTGATAACGTGTATATATAAATCCAGGTTTGCTACACTAAATGGTCTTTTGTGTAAAAACAGGTAACAGGAGAAGCTAATGAGACCCAGATCTGTGAGGCCCTGCGTCGCTACAGTGAGAGAGAAGGCTTTGTGAGAGAGGCTCTGTTTCATCTCTTCAGCCTGACGCATGTCATGGAGAAACCCAGGCCCGACATCCTCAAAGTGAGACCACGACGTTATTGTCTTTCTAACAGTGTAGATTATCAGATTACCTTGTTTTATTATGCATAAGCAGTACATACAATGTCATATCTGATCCACAAGTGATGAAGAGTCACATTTCCTTCTAAA
This sequence comes from Epinephelus fuscoguttatus, assembly GCF_011397635.1. Taxonomy (NCBI): domain Eukaryota; kingdom Metazoa; phylum Chordata; class Actinopteri; order Perciformes; family Serranidae; genus Epinephelus; species Epinephelus fuscoguttatus. Next base: position 42,976,262 of record NC_064761.1, read on the forward strand.
AAGAGTATATTGTCAAAGCCGTACACCCCCACACAAGTTCCTCATCTGTCTCACTTAACTTTAAATTCATTCCTTCCTCTCTTGTTTTTTCCCCTAGCTGGTAGTTTTGGGTATGAAGAATCACCCTGCCACTCTGAATGTCCAGCTGGCAGCCAGTGCCTGTGTGTTCAACCTGACAAAGCAGGACCTGGCAGCAGGAATGCCAGTGCGACTGCTGAGCACCGTCACTCAGCTTCTGCTGGAGGCCATGAGGACGTTCCCCAACCACCAACAGGTAACGTCATGCCTGCACTGCTTTCCCAATATCATACATCATGCATGTCATATCAGTCATGGGAACTGTGAGAGAAGGGGTAGGGAGATATGGACAAAAATTCATATCTCGGTATTTACAGGCTGACTGGCGACACACGATATATGTCTATGGGCGACACGTTCAGTTGAAAGTCAAAGCCGCATTTGAGATGTCACTCACACTTTTATAAAAACAGACTGTGATCAAAATAAAATGCAAAGACGAGGGTTTTTTCCCCCGTTTGAAAATATACAGCTGCACAACACATCAAGTAAAAATTACATAAAATAAATAGCAGAGCTGTACGTTAATGTTGTTGCACACAGCACTGGAGCTACAGACATTTAAAGGTTTGCAGCACAGGACACTGAACTATAACATGACTATGAAAGTATTGGGTAGGTTTGAAACAATTAAAAATCTTTATGGGCGGAGTCAAAAAGTCGTTTTCCATTAAATCTAGTGCTGGAAAATGATTTAAATATTTTCATTTATTTAGGTTATTAACCTTACTTATGCACAGAGCATCACCAGAGAGGCCGAGGGAGGGAACGAGCGAGAGACACTTTGTCCACGTTATATACGTCTTGTATATGAAACATCTGTGTTGTCGCTGCATTTTTTAAACAGATTTGTCGCCAGCATCCAGGCGCTGTCTCATTGTCACAAAATAGACTACAACTACCAAGAAGAACTGCGACACAATATGATCCACCTCACACATAAACTAGCAGTGCAGAGCTGTACTGCACGGGTGCCGCGGTAATTTTATTCACCTCACAGACTGATATAGTGTAGCACGTGCAACTTATAGACCGTTGTCACGCTGTAAGTTAATTAATAGGCAGATTAAGTGTTGCCGAAAAACTTGTGAGTGAGTGGGGTGGAGCTGAGAGAGGAGAGGTGAACACTGGTATGCGTCATGTAATACAGCTTGACCCTATATCGATATAAGCAGTGTTGTCTACATTGTTGCCTTGTTTGAAAATATATCAATATATCGTTAATAGTCATAAAATCACCTAGCCCCTTAACATTAACATGAGTTAATTCTCATGTATGAAACATAAGTCTGTTTTGTGTGGCCTGTCAGCAGTTCCCAACAATAATGGACAAGACAAGCAAGGCACAGATGAATATAGAAAACCTTCTGCTAAGCTACAACAGGACCAGTTAATGCCTTTCTAAATGAAATGTTTTAGTTAATGTACTGTTGAGCAGGAAACACAAAAATGAAGAAAAGCTTGTTATTGTTTTATAACCGCTGATTTTAAAATGTTAATATTGAACCTGCAATGTGCTTTATAGTACACAAAAAAAGATATGCCTTTATTGATCTCGATAGGGGAAATACCGGTGTTGCAGCAGCACAATGACAGAAATTAGTACAGATAAATAGGGAAGTAAAGAATACAATTAAAAATAGAAACAATGCAAAATATGCTTCCCCAGTGCAGCTCAGGGTCAAAGTTATTTGTAAAGGGCACCATGATAAAGAAAACCTTTCAGTTTTGACGGTGTCAGGATTATGTTTACACTCCAGACTTTTTTCCCCAGTATTTTTGAGCCACGTGTACACACTACATTCTTAATTCACACTCAGAACCTGCCTGTGTACAGACATAATCTCCAGACTTAAGCCTGCCCTGCCTGAACCAACCACACTGGCAGCTGCAGTTAGTCACAAACAAGACACAAGTAATAATTGAAGCTTGAGAGCGAGCTAGAGTTGGAGGCCTTGTCTGAGTGTAGAGGGTGGATCACAGTGTTGGTATGTAAATATCCAAGAGAGGGAAAAACTGTATGCAACCTGAGTGCCTTGTGACAGCCTCTTTTGTGTTACTCACCATGGATGGAGATAAGAGCTTCATTTAATGAAGTGCAATGAAAGACTATTGTGCTTTCTAAACCATTAATACAGTCTAAAAATCAGTGTGGCCTTAACTGGAGCCAAATGTAGGGATCTGGTTGGAACTGGATTAGTCATCGTGGAAAGCAACATGTACAGATATAAACCAAATGTATTTGCTGGATATTGTGTTGTTTGCTGGGCCTGTGCACAGAAACACAGCTGAGAAGAAGAGGAAAGTACAGTAACAGATTGCGTGAGGTCATTGCAGTCACATGTTCAGGTTTCGGACTGATGCCTGTTTTCTGTCTACAGCTGCAGAAGAACTGCCTGCTGTCTCTGTGCAGCGATCGCATTTTGCAGGAGGTTCCATTCAACAGGTGAGAAATACTCATTCAGCATTTATTAAAATAATGTTAACATGTTTTTATAATGTGCATTTCAAATGGTTACATCTGTTTAAAAGGGACGTAATATAAAAAAGACTGAAGAAGTTAATGTGCATCAGTGGAAGCAAAGCAGGAAATCAAAAACGAAAATAATTAGAAGGTTATAACAAAAAATCAAGTCTGTCGAATGTGTAATATATTTACAGCTCAAGTATTTTCTTCCTCTTTCTGTTTGCAAGGTTTGAAGCTGCCAAACTCGTGATGCAGTGGCTTTGCAACCACGAAGACCAGAACATGCAGAGGATGGCTGTGGCGATCATTTCCATACTGGCTGCTAAGGTACATGATGTGTTGCATTCATATTATATGCATTCTCAGCACATTTGTAGGGTTATTCTTGAACTCTTCTTGCCTTTTCCAGTTGTCCACAGAGCAGACGGCTCAGCTGGGAGCAGAGCTGTTCATCGTCAAGGTAAGTCTCTCATTTCAGCTCTGTTCTTTTCCTTCTTTACTAATGGACAAAAATAAAAGGCTAATTATGCCCGTGCGCCATGGCCGGGTTATCCGTCTGTCCTCTTTTCTTAAATGCAATATCTCAAGAACACCTTTAGGGGATTTCCTCAAATTTGGCACAAACGTCCACTTGGACTCAACAATGAACTGATTACACTTTGGTGGTCAAAGGTCACTGTGACCTCACAAAACTTGCTATTGGCCGTAACTTATGAAGTCATATGCTAATTATGACAAAATTTCACAAAAATGTCTGATGGAATAAAATGATTAAGGGCACATACACATGCTGCGTCTTTAACCACCTGAAAACACAGTCAGTCGCTACTTTTGTGCCTTCTTTGTGCCAGCTTTCAAGAGCGCAGTAGCAGGTTGCGTCTGAGGTTGCTAAGCAACCCTAACAAGCACCGTATCGTAGCCTATTTACCCGAAATCCTGAGTGCAGAGTTGATCTTCTTCCAGGAGCTGTTTATAAGTGTGCAGGCCTATCGTCTGTGGGACAGATGTAAAGCTCTGGCAGCCCTGCACTAACATGATCAGCATTTCCATATTTACCACAGACATATTTACGGAAGAAGGGAAAGATATCTGTCAGCTGTGATTGGTTGTTCCTCGTCACATGGTTGTGTGCTGCTGTGTTTGAAAAGTTGAACTCTGTTTATCTCAGGGCACTGCGATGACGTCACTGTGGCATTTGAGTGCGCCTGCTGTGTGTCTACATTGAAAACAATGAATTTGAGGGTGCAGGAAACGTGGCATGTGTACAGCCTCTAAGTGATGACATTTTATATCCAAAAGGTCAAAGGTCAACTTGACAGTGACATCATAATGGCCTGCAAAAACACCTCCCTAGCCGTTCTTCAACATCATAACTCAGGCATACAAGCGTGAGCTGGTAATTCCTGTTTTCAATGCTAATGTTGTCCCTCCTCCCTGCAGCAACTGCTCCACATTGTGCATCAGAAGGCTACTCAGGGCGTGGTGGACGCCACCCTCAAATTCACACTGAGTGCACTGTGGAACCTCACTGATGAATCGCCAACAACCTGCCGCCATTTCATCGAGAACCAGGGCCTGGATCTGTTTATTAAAGTTCTAGAGGTACACAGAAATGTCGGCATGTACATGTAAATAAACAGCAAGCATCAACAGCTCAGAGCAGATTACCATATTAGTTAATTATCACACTTAATTACATGTTGCTCTGCAGATGTATGTAAGCCTGTGGGGCAGGCTGACTCACTGTTGTTTTGTTTCCACACCTCCCCCACTCCCACCACCCCCCCTCTGCAGTCCTTCCCCAATGAGTCCTCGATCCAGCAGAAGGTTCTCGGTCTGCTGGTGAGTTCACTGCTCTCTTATTATCCTCTAGAAAAAAACAAAGTTGAATACATTTACAATATTAAAACATCATTACTCTTTTTGTTGTGTAGAACAACATAGCTGAGGTCGGAGAGCTTCATGTGGAGCTGATGGTGCAGGGCTTCTTGGACCACATCAGCAACCTGCTGCACAGCCCAGAGGTGGAGGTCAGCTACTTCGCCGCGGGCATCCTCGCACATCTGACGTCACGGGGGGAGGCAGCCTGGACGCTCAGCCCTGAGCTTCGGTCCTCGCTGCTGGAGCAGCTGGTAAGAGTCAGCAAAACTTCTTCTAACGCCCACATGTAGACACTGTGCACAGTTATTTTGAAAAGTTTTGAGTTGGTTTTTATTTCTGTCTCTCTCTAGCATGATGTCATTATGCAGTGGCCCCCGCCTGAGTGTGAGATGGTGGCCTACAGGTGAGACGCAGCTGCTCTACTGTAATAATAAAGCAGACAAACACATTAATATAAGCAGGTCCTACATTTCCTTACAGGCTCAGCAGTGAAACTGTTCATAACCTGTGACAAAAATTAACCCAATTCTGCCGGGAACTGAAATTCTCTGGTCTTACCTGACAGCAAATCATATAGTTTCTGAGATACAGCCACTGTCGTACCATACCATATTTAGTCTTTGTGCACATGGGACTGTTTTTCCATGTTTCTATGTATTTTAGGGGAAACAGTCGTCCCATGTGCTCAAAGACTAAAAATAGCATGACAAGAAAATGGCTCAGAAACTACAAGGAGCACAATCAAGTCTATCTATAAACTCATAACAAGTTGAATCAAGGATATGCACACACACATGTGGTGTAAAAAAAAATATGGAAAACATTTAATAAACATAATGCAGCACTTTTTCTAACTTGACTTTGGCTAAAACTGTGATTTTCCATGTGATCCAAAAGTTGTACTGTTAGACAGTTGCCCAGAGTACGTCTGGACCAGATTTCAAATCTTTAGAACAATCAGAACAAATGTTTTGGCACTTTTCCTTATCATACTAAATATAGTCTGTGGGCACAAACAGTGTAATGAAGGAAGGATCATTGAGCAAGTCTGCTCAAATTTATTTTCATACAGTGCTGGAAAATGTGTTTTAAGGGAGCGCCTTGAAAAACAAGTCAGTAAAACGTTTCATGCATGTTTTATGTTGAGCTTTAGAGTTGATGTTGGTGTGAATTAGAGTCAAAACAGCCTTTTCTTAGAAGTCAAAAGATCCACAGTCAGAACTTGAGCACGTGACATGCAGTATAAACTTATATATCTTGTTGTCTCTCGTTGTTTAGGTCATTCAACCCCTTCTTTCCCCTACTGGAGTGCTTTCACACCCCTGGTGTCCAGCTGTGGGCAGCCTGGGCCATGCAACATGTCTGCAGCAAGAACGGTGAGAAATTTACTGACATCTGTTTGGACGGTTATTTACCAGAGGGTGACACAGGAGTGGATTTTCACTCCTGTCCTATGATACTTGCACACAAAAAACTCCTGTGTCATCCCAGTCTGGGAAAGAATGACTCTCATTCCACCCTGTTCCCATCTTGTGTATTTAAATAATAAAGAAAGTGTTTATTAATATTAGAACTGCATATTTATACTGAGAAACTGAGCATATTCAATCAACTAAACACTGAGGCAAAATTTCTTGGTAATAAACCGTATTTTGTCCAACTGCTACAAACATGGGGCAAGTAACTCCTCCGTTACACATAATGGGAAGTACCATTAAAGCGCTAACTGAAATTAGCATCACGATCTCGCTATTATCCTAAACGATCCATTTTACTTCACATGCTTAACATAAGGTAAGTATGTGTCCTCGTGACAACGGCCATATATTTCCTGTGCTCAGTGGGAAGGATCTAACATCTGCTGATTCAAATTACTAGCTCAATATTATTGATTCCCGTCCCGCCCGCTCCCATTACCTTTTTTCTGTCCCATCCCAGTCACATGATGAATGTTGAAATTGAATCCTATCCCACAGGAATCCTGTGACCCACAGGATTTCCCCCAAAAAATGTCAGCCTCTTATTTATTCACTTAACAGCTGACAGATTTGAAGTTGTATTCCCCCGTGTGTTACAGCCGCTCGCTACTGCAGCATGTTGTTGGAGGAAGGCGGCCTGCAGCAGCTGGAACTTGTGCATACGCACCCACAGACCCACAAAGACGTCAAACTGTTGGCGAAGAGCATTCTGGAGAGCCTGCAGCGCCACAGAGCCCGCACCGGTCAGCCTGCACAAACACATACGAGTCGCCGCCCACCGGCGCAATAACCTCACAGAGGTAAAGATTCACACACTAGTGGTTATTTGCTGTGTCTCAGTCTCATGATGGCTCGAGGTTTTTCATTCTTGTGCATTTTCTCCTTCAGAAAATGAGGCTCCCTGACCAAGAGGAGGATGTGAGCTGGGTCCCACCACAGAGGGGATTTTGTATGTGTGTGTGTGAGTGCATACCCCACGCACAAACACACTTTATCAAGAATGGCGAGAACATTTAAGGACAAAGACTTTGCAGTTCTTTGCACACACACTAACTTTATTTATTTTCTTTGTGTTTGTTTCAAAACAAAAAAAATGTTTCTGTGTGTGCTAATGTCGTGATAAAAAATTAAATTATGAGAACTGTCGATCAGTTACGCTCAAATCTCAACAGGAGGTTTGTTTCTGTGCTCGCTCGTTAGTCTGACATCATGATGATTTTCATACCAAAAAAAAAAAACAGTTGTCAGTGCACATGTACAAATCTCAGTGTGGGATTGAACCCCCCACCCCCCCACCCCCCCCAAAAGCTCCGCTGAGGATCGACACCCTCCAGCTCCCATATGTTACTGAGGGCTCTGGTTGCCGAATTGGTCGATTAGCTTATTAGATATACGCATGACGCTGCCATGAGCTCAAGCATGCTGGAGTTTGTCTGAACGCTCGTAATGTTCATTTTAGGAATGCTTGCTTGTTTGTTTTGTAGCAGTGTTCTGTTCACTGACACCCACGCCTCTGGGTCCTCAATACTGCTGTTGCTCTCCTCTTTATTTAGTCTTTTATCAGCTAATGCCTTTTGATTTGATGTGACAGGACACTTGCCCAGGGTGTGTTCAGTGGGTTCAAATGTTCCAAACATTAAAGATGAAAACCTAAATTATAGAGAAGTTACATGTCTTTGAGAAGCTCCAGTGCGTTTTCTTTTTTAAACATTTGGCAGCCCTAAATGTGTCGTATCAGCGGCAAACCAGCAGTTCTGTAAATCAGAAGATCCAGAGTTCAAATAAGCTGAAATGATACCGTCAATTATGTTTGGAAAACTACATGTCCTCCTTGGACACAAATGGCAATAAGTGGTCAGTATAGTCATGATGAATGTACATGTGTTTTGAGTCAGAGCTGTGTTCTCTTTGAGAAACTTGTGTATATATCGGTATGTTTGCTGTGCTTCCCTGTGCGTCTGAAAGACAGAGACAGAGCTTCAGTGTGAGCATGTGTATGTACGTCTGTACAAGCAGCTGCATCATAAAGGCTGTGTCATTTGTAAATACTAGGAAATGAGAGAGAAATAGGAATGTTTTGTTTGTTTTTTTTTCAGGACTAGTTGAATTGATTGCATGGAAATTATTATACAGTATGTTCTAGGCTTGGGCGGTATCAAGGTATGACCATATACGGAGGTATTCAGAGATCCTGAAAGTTTGATTTTCAATACAGTCAAAAATACAGACGCTCCTCTTTCTTAAGCCGTGTTTATACTTGTGCGTCAGCTCTACGCCATACCCCAAACACGTGGCCAACACCGTTGTGAGCATTTATACTCCAAAACACTAGTGGGCAGCAGGGTTTCTGTGAAGTGCAGTAAAGTTTAGTTGATTCAAAACACATTAAACATGGCTTAATAGTGACAGTTTCAAACACAAATCAGCTTCACTATAACTTGCAGCATTCACAAACACTTGTCTTTATCTGGACACATTTTCCCCACAAATACAACATGCTAACATTATTAGCACAAGCCTATGGCATTTTACAGTGTATAAATTAGCCTAGCAAGGAGTCAGGGTAAAGTAAAACCTAAGATTTAAACACATACATGTTAGAGAACACTTGTTGAAAACCTGAAAAGACTGGGATCTATATTGGACTAAATCGTGGAGTTAGACCGTTAAACTGTTGTCCAGGATTTTTTGTGCGACAACCTGAGTTTTTTTGTTGTTGAAAAAATAAATAAAAAACTACTATTCTGTTGCAAACTGAGAAGAACTAGGTTGTTGAACGAGGTATTTTCGGGCAGGTCAGTGTCCTCTTTTGATTTACCCGGACTTTAGAAACGTAGCATTGTAAGCTAGACTGATAGACATGCTACAATGACTCCTGTCACCAGGATCTCAGCTTTTACACTTTGTTTTTGTTTGTTTGTTTTACACAAATACCATCATATACCGTATGACCCAGTAAAATGTCAGGAAGGTATGAAAATACAGATACCGCCCAAGCCTAGAATGTTGCGTTGTTTGTTTATCTGAGAATTATGATAAGAACAAAGTAAACACAGAGAAGGAACACAGTTTACCTGAAGAGAGTGGGGGTGTTATTGGAAATATTTCTGCTCTGAAATGACTGGACATGTGACGTTAGTATCAGGACCAGGAGGGTGTTTTACTAGGTATTCTGCAGAAGCCACTTTCTGTAGGAGCTGACCTCGATGCCCACATTCTCCCACATTTTCATCAGAGGTCTTTCTCTCTGCAGTCAAAGCTAATGCTGCTTATATGAACTGCTGTCAGACCCCTGATACAACAGTTTTGAGGCACAGTGGATTTTGGCTTCAGCAGACTTGTATGTTAATGGAATAAAGAGAATATATCAGGCGAGTATTAAAAAAGTACTCTAAAACAAGCAAATCCATCACCTTATTTGCTCAGTGAATTTCAGCCTTATTGTTTTCTGTAAATCAGCTGTTGTACAAGCTTGCTAATTATGCACGTGTCCTGAGCTGATCTCTTCAGTTTCGAGGAGGGCAAAGAGCAGCAGATTACATAGAATCTGATGTTTTGGATTGTTTATTCGAGCCTCTGAACATCTCCCTGGAACACGGCCAGTTTAATTTCTCACAATTCAGATGGTAGAAACAAAAAGTCAAGCTACTGTATGTCTGCCATGACTGTGCCATGTCGCTGCCGAGAGTCACATTTTCAAGTTTGGAAATAAAGAATGTACATTCCCATAAACTGGAGATGATGCTTGTGTCACCTTTTTTATTCCAGAGAAGAAATTCACAAGTATGGAATGAATATAAAAACATACTTTTTTACTGTCATTTGTTTGTTAAAATAACAATCTCCTCTGCAAGTCTCATCCTGAATGTCACAAAAGCAAACAGTCATCACGGCAGCACGCTCACGCTGACCTTCACTAATGTATCGACACTGGCTGGGATGCAAACACACAATCAATGGGTGTTAATTGTCTGTCAGACATGAGGATATGGAGAGCAGTGTGCGTCTGTGAGAGAGAGAGAAATTCAATAGCTCAAAAGAGTTTATTCCCCAGTGTACCGCGGGGCTCTCTTCTCTATGAAGGCAGCCATTCCCTCCTGTCTGTCCCGTGTGGGGATGACCTGAAAGCAGAGGGGAAGGGTTACAGCAGGACGGCAGTGAACAGATGATCTGACTGGAGACAGCCTCCAGTCAAAAACAAATCATGGAATCATCTGTGTCTTGACTCAACAACTGAGCAAAGTTATAGTAAGTATTTTTAAAACATTGACATGACAACCTTTTTCCCCCAGTGCTTCCAAGTGGTAATATTGTTGGCACTTTTTGGATCAATATCTGTTTTCCTCTGAGCTTAGCAACTACTGCCAAACTCAAGGCTTCAAAACAAATGTCCACAAACCAATTGGTGGTGTCACACATTTCAATAGGGTTGCCCCCTGATAGTCGACCAAACATTTATCGACAAGAAAGGTCATTAGTCGGAAAATTTCATTGGTCACTCAGTTGCAGGAAAAAAAAGCGAAACTCTATAAGGAGCTGCCTCTTTTTAAAATAAATCCAAACCTATACGACTGGACCTTGTGGGACTTTAATTTGAAAGGACAGACACAGGAAGTGTCCACACTCAGCAGTCAGACAAGAGTCAGGTTAATCTCCAGGGCTGGTACCTGCGGTTATTCCACAGGCTAGTTAATAACATGTCGGGCAGGAAATCCAAAGTGTGGGATCATTTTGAGAAGGTGAAGGACGAACCCAAGGTGATATGTAAACTCATCTTCATTGGTCGACTACAAACATGACGTATCATCTGAAACATGGAAGTAGCTACATGCCCATTAGCCCACAGCGTCATTAACAGGCGGCTCGCTCAGTGTGTGACGTGCACTTGGAGATAAAATATAGGCCTATATTAATGAAGGTTCATTAGTACGGTTTGTATTTCTCTGTAATGTAGCACAGTGTTAACAATGTTACTGATACTATTCTTTCTCACACCTTCAACTCAAACCACCAAAATATATCATTTCATCATTACATTCATATCAGAAATGTGCCAACTAGTCGACTAATGGACCTAAATGGCGACTGTTGGTGGACGAGGAAAATTCTTAGTCGTTGCTAGCCTCGCTTCACCAGGCTCTTCACGTACGGGGAAGAGCCTGGTTTCCATTCACTCTGAATTTTGTCTGGATTCTGGTTCCGGTCTAGAAAGCAGATCCGGAATTCACCAAATTCACCAAAGTAAAACTTTAAATTCTGGCGCACCATCGATTTACAATAAAAGAAAAAGGTTAACTTAATGGCTTGGGGCTTTTCTTGTAAATTATATTCTTTAAATTAAAAAATTTCACCGCATTTTTATTAGCTTGGTGCTTTTATTTTGACGGAAAGGCGCATCCATTGAATTCCGGATCCTGTCTCTCTCACCCTCGTTCTGGTTCCTTACCAAAACGGCCACTAAACGGCCCCAGCCTAAGCCTGGGCAGCCCTAGTCTATGTGGTTAACAAACTTCCTTTGTGCTTTAAATAAAGTCAAGTCAAGCGAGGCTTACAGTCGACCAATCTAAACGCAGATGGCATCATTATTCTGTAGCCATGACAACGTGTGATCAACATTTACGTCATAATTATAAGTTCAGGCTGCAGTTTGTAACTTTATAAACACAGCTTCTTGTCATATTTCCTGAAACGGTCCCTGTATCCACACAGCAGCATGAGACAGATAATCTGTTCTTCCTCCTCACACTGTCTCTGATGGCCTTACAGTGTCTGAGCGAAAACAACCAATCAGAGCTGAGGAGTCTTTAATGCAGCTGTCAATCATGTTAATCACTGCTTGTGAACTGCAGTCAAACCAACAGCACTGATCAAATATGAATCAAGATTCTGTTACTGCCTATTTCTCACCTCAAATGACTTGGTCTCATTTGTATGTTTTTGACCCGACTGCCGTGGTGGCGAAAACGCTCAGGACTGTGAGACAGTTAAAGAGATAGTGCAGCCAAAAATGAAAATTCAGCCATTATCTACTCACCCACATGCCGAGGGAGGCCCAGCTCACGTGTGTGCACTTGCGCTTACGTGAATGCGGTGCACAGAGAGGCAGTCAGAGCTACAGGCTACAATGAGGCTAAAAACAGAGTTCAAATGAGGTTTTTCCAAACAACTTTTTATGTCGGGGCTTCAGGACACTTGGATCACTACGGACGAGCAGTATGGAGATATTTTGTGGTTTCAATGATGTGTTTTTGGACGTTTGAATCTGGGGCGCCGTCAGCCTCCATTAGGTGGAGTTATGTTGCTACATTTTTGGGTGCACTATCCCTTTAAAATCAGGTTAGAAGCAGAATATGTACTTGGACAACCTTCAATGGGGCAGGATAATATCAGCAGAATGTCACAAAACAATTCACACACACATACATGGAAAGTTATAGTGAGGTCCATAAATATTTGGACATTGACACAATTTTCAGCATTCCAGCTCTGTACAACACCACAATGGATTTGAAATGAAACAATCAAGGTGTGCTTTAAGTGCAGACTCTGAGCTTTAATTTGAGGGTATTTACATCCAAATCAGGTGAACGGTGTAGGAATTACAACACATTTTATATGTGCCTTCCACCTTTTTAAGGGACCAAAAGTAATTGGACAAACTAACATAATCATAAATCAAATTGCCACTTTTTAATACTTGGTTGCAAATCCTTTGCAGTCAATGACAGCCTGAAGTCTCGAACCCATGGACATCACCAGACGCTGGGTTTCGTCTCTGGTGATGCTCTGCCAGGCCTCTGCTGCAGCTGTCTTCAGTTCCTGCTTGTTCTTTGGGCATTTTCTCCTTTCAGTTTTGTCTTCAGCAAGTGAAATGCATGTTCAATCGGATTCAGGTCAGGTGATTGACTTGGCCATTGCAGAACATTCCACTTCTTTGCCTTTAAAAACTCTTTGCTTGCTTTCGCAGTATGCTTCGGGTCATTGTCCATCTGCATTGTGAAGCGCCGTCCAATGAGTTTTGAAGCATTTGGCTGAATATGAGCAGATAATATTGCCTGAAACACTTTTGTCAGCAGTCACATCATCAATAAATATAAGAGATCCAGTTCCACTGGCAGCCATACATGGCCATGACATAACAACATAGCTCCACCATGCTTCACTGATGAGGTGGTGTGCTTTGGATCTTGAGCAGTTCCTTCCCTTCTCCATACTTTTCTCTTTCCATCATTCTGGCACAAGTTGATCTTTGTCTCATCTGTCCATAAGATGTTGTTCCACAACTGTACAGGCTCTTTTAGATGTTTCTTGGCAAACTCTAATCTGGCCTTCCTGTTTTTGAGGCTCACCAATGGTTTACACCTTGTGGTGAAACCTCTGTATTTCCTCTGGTGAAGTCGTCTCTTAATTGTTGACTTGGACACAGATACACCCACCTCCTGGAGAGTTTTCTTGATCTGGCCAACTGTTGTGAAGGGGTTTTTCTTGACGAGGGAAAGGATTCGTCTGTCATCCACCACACTTGTTTTCCGTGGTCTTCCAGGTCTTTTGGTGTTGCTGAGCTCACCAGTGCGTTCTCTCTTTTTAAGAATGTACCAAACAGTTGATTTGGCCACACCTAATGTTTCTGCTATCTCTCTGATGGCTTGCTTCACTGATAGAGACAGCTCTTTGGACTTCATATTGAGAGATGACCTCACCAGATTCCAAATGAATATACCACACTTGAAATGAACTCTAGGCCTTTTATCTGCTCCTTGTAAGTGAAATAACGAGGGAATAACACACACCTGGCCATGGAGCAGCTGAGTAGCCAATTGTCCAATTACTTTTGGTCCCTTAAAAAGGTGGAAGGCACATATAAAATGTGTTGTAATTCCTACACCGTTCACCTGATTTGGATGTAAATACCCTCAAATTAAAGCTCAGAGTCTGCACTTAAAGCACACCTTGATTGTTTCATTTCAAATCCATTGTGGTGTTGTACAGAGCTGGAATGCTGAAAATTGTGTCAATGTCCAAATATTTATGGACCTGACTGTAGGTATGATGTCTGTCTATGGAGGAGTATATAAGAATGTTTGGTGAACTGCTCTGGAGGGCTGTCTCATTGTTGCGGTGTGTGAAGTTGTAAGCTGTGTCTACAATAAAATACCCGCAAAAGGATACGAACTGACCTCGTGTCATCGAGTCATTTTTGAACACTGCCGTGGTGACAGTTGAGCGTTGAGTTGAGTATCATAATCTTTATTCACTTTTGATCAGCGCTGCCTAGTTTGACCACAAATCACGAGCAGTGATTGACATGATTGACAGCTGATGTAGAGACTCCTCGGCTCTGATCCGCTGTTTTCCAACAGACACGGTAGATCCTAGCGAATGCCATTAGAAGCAACACGAAGAGGAGGAACATTGATTTTCCATAACCACTTATCCTGGTACAGGTCACCAGACTATCACAGGGCTGACACACAGAGACAGACAACCATTCACACTCACATTCACACCTACGGACAATTTAGAGTCACCAATTAACCTGCATGTCTTTGGACTGTGGGAGGAAGCTGGAGCACCTGGAGGAAACCCACGCTGACACAGGGAGAACATGCAAACTCCAACTAGCATGTTCGAGCCCAGAACCTTGTTGCTGTGCAGCGACAGTGCACGTGGAGTGCACAAGAGGACTACGACTATATGTCACATGTACTTCTGTGTGGGTATCGTGACAGTTTCAGCAAATACGACAAAAACATTTTCATAAGTTATCAAATGAAACCTTTAAAGGAAAAAGCAACTCTTTTCCAAGCACTGGAAGTCTTACCCGAGCATAACACATCCTCTCTATTGCCATTGCTGTTGTCATGTCAACCTGGAAGAGACAGACTTCAGTCACCACTATCACTGATGTAAAAGAAATAATAATAAAATGTATGAATCACCGTGTACCTCAACGCCTCTGTTCATTGCCTCTTTCGCCATCCGCACAGCGATCGGAGCCTGAGGAACAGACGAGAGGTAGATGCTGATGGTATTAATAAAACACAGCACATGGAAGCTCAATATGTCTGACGCGAAGAACAGAGGAATGACCGAACAAGACGTGACAAACTGAAAACATATTCAAAGCTGAAAAACACCTTTGCGCATAAGGAATGGTTCAACATTTAATTATAATGTATCTGAGACTCTGCATGAAAATAACCCTGATGATGTCATGGCGATGTCATTAGAGTTAGCTCAGCCTGGGCTTCGAGACACATTTATTACACAAAGCATTTTAAAGATGTGGATGTTCACAAGGCAGGGAGGGTTAAAGGACACAGATGAGTTGCATTATGGGAAATGTAGGATGGAGTGTTTTTGGAGCTTGACCCATTCGTTTCATTCATCTTTCTGTAACAAGCACATGTCGGTTAATGTGTGTGTGTGTGTGTGTGTGTGTGTGTGTGTGTGTGTGTCTGAGAGCATGTAGTGCTATTTGTGGTCCATTTCTCCACTTGACTGCCACTCTGGCCTCCCCAACTGCGGGCATCTGAACTGGAGTGAAAGAAATACGGAGCGACAGAGGCCTGGAGAGAGGGAAGAGGGAGGGGAAGGTGGGAAGAAAGCACCAGGAAAAGAGAAAAGCAGAATGAAGAGAGGCAGAGGAGATGGGTGGTTGAAAACACAGAGAGGTGATCAGGGAGGGAGGAGGAGGAGGAGGAGGAGGAGGGGTGCATCAGTATCTGAGCTGGAGCAGAGTGAAAAAGTGTGTCTGTTTTCTGACCTGGGGCCGTATCTCTCTGGCCAGGCTGAGTGCCTCTCTGTGGGCAGCGTCTCCTGTCTGGTTCTGTTCTACAGCTCTGTTTACGAGCCCCATCTCCAGAGCTGTCTGCCCTCCCACACGCTTACCTGATGACAGACAGACAGACAGACAGACAGACAGACAGACAGAGACAGTGTGATACACGAAACCCTCGCTGAACGATAAGCATCCTGCACCTACAGCAACATGTCAGCGTTTCTGTAACACCACCTGTGAAGATGAGCTCTTTGGCCAGAGTGATGCCGACCATCCGCGGCAGCCGCTGACTGCCCCCTGCAGGACAAACCACTTCAAGGTCAACATCTCACAGCTGCTTTGTCTCTCCACGAACACACTCAGTACTTTGCAAGGTCATTTCTGCGACCCAAGTTCGTCTTACCCGCCCCTGGGAGCAGCCCTCGTGTCGTCTCGATCAGACCCATCTGTGCAGAACAGGCTGAAACACACACACACACACACACACACACACACACACACACAGAGGACAGTTGAAGGTCTGTGCTGCTGAGTGCCATTAAGCTGTGGAGGGCGTAAAGTCTGACTGATGCCTCTGTCAGAGCAGCACACGCAAACACCTGCTCACCTAGCTCGTCAGCGCTCGGCCAATCACGGAGCTGCCACGACCAATTTAACCAATCACATGTAGATTCAGCTGCGTGAACAGCTGGGCAGATGTGTCCTGCCTCAGCAGCTATCATCAGTCCCCAGCTCATCAGCACATCATTAATACTGGGTGAACAGGAGCAACAACAGGCTTGTTTTCAGCTTGACCGCTGTGGATTTCCAAATCTTTAACCCCTTAACGTCCAGTTTTTACCTTTCATGTTTTCTGAAGTGTCTTCACTTAGATAGATATTTAAAATCATCTTCCTCCACAGTCTGTGTCACAGACAGTGTATTCTGCACAGGCCTGTTTAAGTTTCTTGTGAAGGACGCAGCATGTGATGATGACACACAGTGAAATATTAACTCTTAAGACTTTCCATGGCCTGAATATTCTGTGCATCATTTTATACACTTCTCCTCAAAATTAAGCCTGAGTTAGTAATGGCTGACTGCTGCTGCTTGTTAAGATGACTATTTACACAGTCTATAGATAAACACAGAATTATTTAAACAAGGGCAAAATCTCCAAAATTGAGTTTTGAGATTCATCTCTTTAATAATTAGCAACTATTTCCATTATCAGTTGATCCAGTGGTTCTCAAACAGTGTGCCGTGATGCCACTCCAGGTGTGCCGTCTGACTTTGTGATAACATCACATTATTACTTCATTAATAAACTGAACCTTTACAAAAAGGTATAAATGAGTTTTAAATTGACTGAATCATTATGTTGTCTGTAGCCATTTCCCAATAGAGAGGCAAACTGTAGCTAAAATTGTAATATAATTTAATTTAATTTAATTTAATTTAATTTAATTTAATCTAAAAAAAAAAAAATCACATAATCTCACATTATTTCCTGTTTAATGTGACGTGTTATTGGTGCTTTGATGTAATTTTTAAAATGTTTAAAATGAATTTTCGAATCATTTTGTTGAGAAATATTTCATGCTTGTCAGTTGTTACTCAGTATCAGTAAATAAAAACACACGTTTATGTCATGATAGAGTGATAACACACGTTACAGAGGTTATTGTGCACAGGTTGGTGTGCCTTGAGATTGCGGCTCGCCCTTTGGTGTGTCTTGGGCACAAAAAGTTTGATTATGTTTTTATATTAACCAATTATTGTTTGTCTATAAAACAGCAGAAAATAGTGAAGAATGCCCATTATATTCAACACAGACTGAGGTGTTAATGTTTTGTTGGACAAATTGTCCAAAATCCAAAGATACACATTTATAAGCACCAGATCCGACAATGAGAATTTAAAACAGCAAATGTTTGACAGTTTTGTTAAGAAAATTTCTAGAATAATTAATGACAGCGACAGTATTTCCTCTGAGCCTGTTGAAGTTTATGCAGACATATAAACTTAATTCTTGCAAACAACTCTAACAACAGATATAAAACTTAGAATTTTACCTGACCTTGTAAAACTTGTGAATTAAAAAAAAGAGCTTATACACTGTAATAAAAATGTCCAAGCCATCAGATAAAGAGAGATACTGCAATCACCAATAATAAATTAAAACACTGATTATTGCCAATATTTATTATATATAATTTAATATAATAGTTATATAATATATTGCCGAACAGACCAAGATAGAAGCTTCTGTCCTTGACCTTAAATAAATCAAATACAAATGAGACAAACACATCTGTTTGATCTCTCAGGGAAAAGCAGCGGCACTCTACTTCACACTGATTTGCTGTGGTCATGTCTGCTGTTAGTTTGCTTGTTTACCGTCTGTTTAATTAGACTTCCCCTGTGTTTTAATTTCACCGACAGATTTGGAAAACATTTGGGGTCCTAGGAAATTGACTTGAGCATTTTCTGATGATTAAACAAATAATTGAGTAAACAGTCCGTAGATGAATCAACAAAAGATCAATTAATAACGA
Source organism: Epinephelus fuscoguttatus (assembly GCF_011397635.1). Classification (NCBI taxonomy): domain Eukaryota; kingdom Metazoa; phylum Chordata; class Actinopteri; order Perciformes; family Serranidae; genus Epinephelus; species Epinephelus fuscoguttatus. The sequence goes on from NC_064761.1 coordinate 42,994,484, forward strand.
CATTTTTAAAAACTGACTAAAACCTAACACTGAAAAAACTTCTATGATGTCAAAGTTCCTGGGGTCCAGCTGGTTCTCACATCTGATAGGTTATTTTTGAAAAAAAATCACATACAAATAAGACCGGCTTTTCTTACAAGGCTATCAAGGCATTGGCATACAATGGCTTCCTGCCAACTTATAAAACATCCCTGGTTATAATCGCTTCTGTCTTGAAGCTAAAAAATGGCTCCTATCTACTCAGTCTTGTCAGCATTAACTTGAACCTGATGACATGATTTCTAACTGGGCAAACATGGGGTATATGTAATGTGCAGACATCTTGAGTAAACTTCATTTTATTTCTGTAATCGGATGTCTTGTTGTACCATTACTGCTGTATAGAACTGTCCCTGTAACTTTTCTGTATCGCATAAATTACCATCGTTGGTATTTACAATTTTAATTTCTCTGTGGACTCCATGTATTTTCTTACTGTCGCATTAACTGATGGTTTACTTTATGGTCGCTGAGGTAATACTCTTGTTTAGTGAACCTGAGATGCCTGCACAATTATCAACAATAATAATAATTGTTTATTTCATATTGTGAGTAGGTAATGGGTTTTTATATGTTGATGAATCTCACACTTTGTATTGTCCTACAAGCACTTTGCTCTGGTTGTAGGTTTTGGCACCTTTCTGCACCTTGTATTCTGTGAACCTGCTACTGTTGACTGTGTATTATGTTGTTTGTCTTTGTTGATCATGGTGCGCTTTAGGTCTGTTTGTCTTATTGTGTTGATTGTTTTAATGTGTTTTTAAGGACTACAGATGGAAATTAGCTTCTCTGCTAAATCTGGTGCACACATCTTTATTCTTATGAATGAGTAATGTAAGTGCATATTGTCCTTTACTAACTAAATAAAACTAAAAAAACAAACGCAACCATTTCACCTTTCAGTGAAAAAGTTTCCACTGCTCATGAGAGCAGCAGCCCTTGCTTTCGATTTTGCGCTGATTTGCTGTGGTCACGTCTGCGACTTAGCAGGAAATGTCCGCTGTTGAGTAACCATTAGTTTTCTTGTCTTTTTATGAACACACAGAAGTTCTGCCTGTGTAGTTCCTACTTGTGCATGTCGACAAACCGTATGATACTCCTGCCATCAAGAGGTGAACAGGACGTATGGACACGCCTGCTTGAGAGCAAAAGTAACGCCAACCAGCGACCCCCTGTAACAGGTCGCACATGTCTGTGAGCTGTGAAAGATTTTTATTCCAGTTGAACTGAAAATTACTTGAAAAACAGCAGATTGAGAACAGCCGCTCAGATCTGCACTGATGGTATGAAGGAGTTGTCAGTCTAGAAAAACAGCCCTAAGTGGAAGCTACTACCTCCCACCGTCCTGCTGAGACTCAACCACTGATGTGATATGACTGGACTGGTGACAGCTGTGAAGAGAACATGACATCCCCTTTCATACACCATTAACATCACCTGAAGGAAGGGAAGAGGAATATTAAATATACTGGAGCATCATGCAGACTCAGAGTTAAAACGCAAAGGTTCAGAGGTCACTCACCAGCAGTGCGGAGATCACAGGCCAAGGCCAACTCCAGCCCGCCTCCCAGAGCAACGCCGTCTATCGCTGCAATGGTCGGCATGGGCAACGATGCTGCCAGAGCATTACAACGAACAGAGGAGAGTTTATGAATGCATTAACACACTGCACACTTTTAGTCTCTCACATGTTCTCGTCCTTACCTATCTGACTCATGAGGGATCGCAGGCCGTGAACAAACAGATCAGACTCAGCGTTGTTCATCAGAGCCCTCTCCTTCAGATCTGCACCTATCATGACGTGCACATCACACATTGTAAACACAGGCTTTGATCACAGACCCGGAGGCCTGGCAGGTGTCAGATGCTCCAGACAACACTTACCTGCACAGAAAACACCTGGCACTAAACTCCTGAAGATAACTACATGCACCGCTGAGTCACTGGACAGAGTGGACACCAGCTCCTTCATCTGCGCACACGGGACATGGTGTCTTAGTCAGTGTGTGTGTGTGTGTGTGTGTGTGTGTGTGCGCTGATGTAGAGGTCTGCTCACCTGTGACACAAACACATGGCCCAGAGCGTTTCTGGCTTTGTGTCGGCACATCAACACCTCCACTATCCCTGGGAATGAGAGAAAAACAGAGAGGGCAGCAATTAACTGACTATCAAAACTGTGGGTTTATCGACTATTGATTCCTGTCAATAAATAACTAGAGGCAGGGGCGTAAATATAGACAGTGTAGGCAGGGCAGTTTCACTGGGGCCCCTGGGGTGGAGGAGCCTGTAGAGAAAGCAGGCCCTTGCAAGTGATTCAGATTGCCACCTGTGTTCAAAGATAAATGATAAAAAAAGGATATTGTTATTTCAAAAACAGTGCCATTTCCTATATATGTCCTCTACAAGGCAAACCCACCTGCGTCAAGACTTCAGAAGATGTTATTTTAACTTAAAGGCATACTATGCAGATTCGTTGCTTACTGTTCGTAAAAAAACAAAACAAAAAACAAAAAACGCTCACCTCACTACATTTGTGTTCTCTCTGTGTTGCGTGTCTTAGATGTCTGCTGCTTGTGGTTTGACACCTGGGTGCTACCCAGTCTCACCTGCACGCTGTGGGGGTACACGCTCATAAACGTCCCTAACACCGAAAATACAAAGAAAATTTAAAAAATACAGGCAGAGTGTCTGAAGAAATATACACCGCCACACGCTTCTAGTGGCTCAGAAGTGATGACAGAGAGGGATCACTTCTGTCTGAGTCTATATTTTGTTTTTTAGGGAAATCCTGCAGAGTATATATTTCATAGTGATGAAATAAATAAAACCACTGGTACATTTTACTCCAAGCTCCCTCCGGATGTCCGAGCTCCTCACCCTAACCATTGGTACATTAATCAATTGACAGAAAAAAAATGTCTAGCAATTTTCCTAATCAGTTAAAGAGAATTAGACTTCCCTTGTGTTTCGTTTACAGACAGAATATCTTTGGGTTTTGGAAAATATTTGAGGTCTAGGAGATTGCTTTATTTTTTTGTATTTCCCCCTCTATTTTCTGACAGTTAATCAAATAATTCAGAAGACAGTCGGTAGATTAATCAAGAAAAGACTGATTAATAATGAAGTTTTTTTAAAAAAGACATTAATTCAGAATTATTAGATCATTTTGCATCAGTTTTCTTATTTCTATCTGAAGTTTCATGTATTTATTTACATATTTAGGATTTAGGATTTCCATAAAATATTTCGTACTGATAGTTTTTTCTTGCTCAGAAAAACAATGAAGAAATAAACATTTAGATTTCCACTTCATGTAAGCTCACTCTCTGTGGACACTGATAAATGCATCATGCTGCAGGTCTTGATACTGAAGCACCAGCAGGCCTCGACTGAAGGATGGGACTCTGTTGTGAGGTGTATTACCTTTTAAGGTTTTACTATATGATTTTTATTTAATCTTTATTTTATTTCGTTATAATGCAATTTTATTTTATTTTTTTATTTTACTTTACTTTACTTTATTTATTGTAAATTTTTTGAACCCGAATATTTTATTTGTTTGTGGTGATAGAATAACAGAGTCTCCTTGTGTTAGGCTGCTCGACTCCCTACATGAATTTAACAAGCTCCCAATACAAGATCCCATTTTAATAATTTTACATAAATACCAGCACTTCTTTCTTTAGCAAGTGAGCAGGTCTTATATTTGTGCAGCTGCAGCCCATAGGACAAACAGGCTTTACTGTAGCGTCACGTGATGGCTGTCAAACAGTGAATGTGTGTGTTTACAGGGTGGCCAGTTTGTCAGCGTGAACTGGAACAATGTTGAGTTACATATAAGTGTGTCCTCACCATCGTCTTCCCCTTCTAACCGCTTCAAATCCACCTCCACGGGATCTGCCGCCTGCGTGTGCTGCCCGCGGCTCTGTGCGCCACTGTGCGCCGTCAGAAGGCGACTGCCTCCGGCCAGCGGTCGCGATCCGTCGCGGGGGACCAGAGCGGAAGGTCGGCCGTGCGTTTCCCGCAGAATCAGTCCCAGCCACCGCCTCGGTGAGCACCTGGGCCCTGCCAGCCTGCGGAGGAGAGTCGTCATGCTTGTGGTTGAGCTCTCAGGAGCAGGAAGGTTGTACGGGAGAGTTGCAGGAAGTTTGGAGCAGGTTTCTTCCTGTGAGAGGAGGGACTTGGCTGCTCCTGACCTTATACTTTCAGATCAGCTGTGATATCACACAGATTCCCACAATGCACCACAGACCTGGTAAGTATGGTCTGTTTATCATTTATGAATAATGAGTAACTCTGGTATTTTCCCACTTCCTGTTACCGAGTCACTGTTTCACTCAGCAACACTCAAAATGAAAATTTTGTTGTGAAAGTTTGTTTTTACTTCCTCAATCTACACACACACACACACACACACTGTCCTCCAGCCTTGTGTCCTGTCTCTGGAGTGTCCAGTCTTTGGCCAGACAAAGCGGGTTGTTGAGGTCACGTTTTCCGTCAGGCTGCCCATGTCTAGTCTGACCATGCATTATTGAGCAGGTCTTTACAGGTTATGCAATTACACAGTCAGACAGTGGCTCTGATGGCACAACAGTCTGAGCACAGAGAGCCAGGCCTCGGTGGTGTGTGTGTCTGTGCATATCCAATGTGCATGTGGTCAAGACACCGTAATAAAAATTGACAGTTTATGAAATATCACAAAGTTGTTTCAGCATTCATGTGCGTCCGATTACATTACATCGATCAGGCTACTTCCCTTCCGCCACAGCGAGCACATTTTATTGCTGTCTGGCTTTGTTGACTCTTTCTAATGGACAATGATGCAAGTGACTGTGGGCAGTGAATCATATTAATTTGTAACTGAGATGTAAATTTATCCAAAGTGTGGAGTGTAGGCGTCTGTGTGCTGCAGGCTGTCGGGTCAGGACAGTGAGTGGGGTTAAGTGGGCAAAGAGAAAATGAAACTATAACCATAACTGAATAGAAACACACTAATCACACACATCTTTACACGTAGATCCAACCTCTGATCAAAGACACACCGGATAAAACTAAAAGAAAGAAAGAAGAATATTAAAGGTCTAGTGTGTGGGATTTAGTGGCATCTAGTGGTGAGGTTTGATCCCATGTGCTAAGTGTGAACTTCTGGTTAGTCATCCCACAGTGTTTATTTACCAGGAGGTTTTTATTGGGGCCTGGATTATCCACAGATGTCTCCTTCTCTCCAAATCAAACAGACCAGATGATTAAAACCAGTAAAAACACCTCACATTATAAATCAGTGTTTCTCTCTGATCATTTAAGATCAAGACATTCAGAGGTTTTAACTGGGAGCCAATTATCCACAGAGGTCTCCTGCCAACACTTTCTCACTCTGACCTCGTAACATATTGACGGTTTGGTCATGGACTTTCCACGTCCAGAGACAACGTGCAAGGTACACTGAGTGCATTGGTGTCAACTTCTGCCTGTTACATGCATTGTCTTCTTTCAAAATATGCTGCTGTCATCAAAGGTAGTGCAACATTTACATACAAGCCCCTTTTACACACAGAGCCGGATTGGCGAGTTGACCCGAGGTGCCCAATTTTCCGCCTCGTAGGGTAGACATATTGGCGGAACCTTTTTGGTTTAAACAGACCGAGGCGGCCTTCTGCAACGGGAGGGGCTGTTGATGACTTGTGGGAGGAGCTGTTGATGACGCTGTACGTGCGACCCACTGGCGATGGATAAACAGGAAACAGCTGACAGCAGGAATTAGCGAGCAGCTAGTAGCAAGAGGGAAACACAAACCTGACAGACACTGTAAAGATGAGCAACTGGGGAGACAAGGAATTGCGTGCCCTCCTTGTCCTCGCAAACGAAGAGGCCATTAACCGTCAGATGACGGGGACGGTGAAGAACGGGCCGACTTACGAGAGAATCACCGAAGGACTGACCAGCCGCGGCTTCCCTCCCACGTCACTGTTTACGTCACACGCTGAGCTACACGTTTTGTTACTTGCTCACGCCCCCCATTGCCCCGAAAAAGGCACATTCTGTATAAACAAAAGTAGGTAGGTGGCATTTTGCTGCACTCCCCGATTTTGTTTTTATACTGCCAATGCTGAAAAAACACTGATTGGGCTTTCCTGCAGATTAATTCCGATTTAAAAAGGGCTACAGTTTCTTTCAAAATAAAAGCACTACATTGGTACAACACAATGAATTTATGTTTTTTTTCCCTCAACAACTAACGCACATGGTTGGGTTTAGGAAAAAAGAACAGGGTTTGGCTTTATAATTTTACGGGGCGTGAACACCACTCTCCTGGGTGAAAGTCAGTGTTTGATGGACACATCCGTGTCCCGTCCCGCCCCGTCCCGCCCCGTCCACCCTACTTGGACTTTGGCCGCCTTAATTTTCATTCCTGTCCCACCGCAATTCCCTCTGATGCTGCCAGGCACCATTAAACTACAAGGGTGACCAGCCACATATCATGCTGACGTTAGAGGGGGGCTTTTATCGCCGGTGTCTGATACTGCAAATCACTGCCGAAGCACCGGATTTCAACGACTTCAGAGTGAGACCAGGTTGCTGTTCCTCTCCAAAATAAACAGATCTAGCAATTTATACACAGAATAAAGCAGTTTCATGTTAAAAATACATGTTTTTCTGACGCTATTTGGCTTGTCGCCAATGAGCCATTGACCCAGCACCTGCTTATCTGTGCTCACCTTTTTTCACTGATAACTTAAGATCAATATGGTCAGAAGGTTTTTACCTGGAGCTGAATTATCTGCAGAGGTCTCTTCCTCTCCAAAACAAATGATCTGGTGATTTAACCGATAAAAACACTGAATAAAGCAGTTTCACGTTAAAAAAAAGTGTTTTTCCAAAGCTGCTCGTCATGGAGGGGCTACTATCTACAGTGGATGATGCAATTGGCCCTGTCTAGAGCAGTGTTTGGTTTGTCTGTTTTGAGCTACTGTAGAAACATGGCAGACTCAACCCACTTCAAGAACCCACTCCCTATGTAGCTATAAATGTCTCATTCTAAGGTAAAGAAAACACAACGATTTTTATTTTTAGGTGATTATACACTGAAGAAAAGTTCAGATTATATTATATTTCATTTCTGCCAATACACCCCCCAAAATCCTGTACACTGGACCTTTAAGCGTGACAGAGAGATCATTCAGATTTGCATTCGACTGCAGATTCTGTTGCAGTGGAGTTAAATGTCACCTGATGGATATCAATCGTTCTGCTCAGATTTGATGTCTGGCAGGCGTGTATTCCTCTTCTCATGTGTACGTGCCTTGAGATGGAAATCTGATGGTGGATGACGTTTGAGTGTGACGTTGGAGTGTGAGTGACAGAAACTGCGCCTGATGGACTGTGACGGACACAGACAGTCTGTCCCCGGACGAGACATGCAGGTTGGGCAACAGGAGCACGGACTCTGAGACACACTGTGGTCGCCATTAATCAAAGGCAGAAAGCTGTTTTTGTCCAGCGTGTTTCAGTTTGCCCTATAGCATCATTTCCTGGCTTCAGCTGGACAGATTCACACCCAGCTCTGCCAACAAACAGCCTGGGCATGGCACACATAAACTGATGCCAACCAGGCAGCATTTCCCCTCCTATCCTGCAGGGGTCAGCCTGGTATCAGAGGGTATTGGAGGAGTATTCACTCTGTCCTGTTGCTCTCTGCTCCCTTTGCTTACCAGTGCAGTCACCACTCATGCCATTTCTCTTTGGGCCTCTACTGGCAGTTTCCTTCATCACCAGCCCACAGTGTCAGTGACATACTACTGTCTATCATTTTCCAATAAATAGCTTTCCCTCCTCTTTCTCTCCTCCTGCCTCTGACGGGAGCAGACAGCCCTCCAGCCGCAGCCTCATCAAAGCCCGGGGCTGAGTTTGGGCCTGGTGATGGGGCACGAGGCCGGGCATGAGTCAGAGGGGGTGAATGGCGTCCTGTTACTGAAGCTGTCTGTCAAGAGCGAGACAGCACAGTGATCTGCTCAGGGCATGTACAGTGTGTTTGACCTTTGTGTCTGATGTTTTATCACACAGATATACTGTAATACTAACACACATAGTTCTCTGTCTTCAGTCTGAGCATAGACTTAAAAAAGCACATCCCTCAGGCCACGCTGTTTTTAGCTAATCTACTTACAAAACCATAGAAGAAAACAACAGTTGTGCAACACTGTCATGTTTGTTCCCATGTGTTTGTGTTTGTGTGTGTGTGTGTGTGTGTGTGTGTGTGTGTTTGCAGTGGGAGGAGTAGTGATGGAGATAAAGGATATGAGAGAAGATGTTTGTTTGAGGTGATGCAAATTTGTTTGAGAGTGTGTCTGAAGGGGCAAGACTAGAGGGGCTGCCATTATGTGAGCACATTAACTCCACCAAAGTGCGCAGAAGCAGTGGATTAATACGCTCTGCTGATACTGCAGAACCAGCAGCCATCAGCGCCCCAGTAGAACATCCCATCAAAATGAAGATGAGGACTTAGTGACACTTGCTGAAGTTTATCTGTTCCTCAACAAATCCCCTTAAAGGGAAATTTCGGTTTATTTCAACCTGTCTCCTATCGTCCTCAATTTGTTTCAAGTGACTAGTGACATAAAAATAATAGTTAGCATGTTAGCTGTTAGCCTAGATACAGCCAGTGCGCATAGTAGCGTCAGACCTGTTAAAACGTAAGTGAACGGGCAACCTTCAAGTGCAAAGTTAGTCCACTAAACAAGCTTTTTTTCCACAAAGACCGCCTCATATCGTTAGGATAAATGTCAGAGAACATATAGAAAACGACATGTAAACGTGTTGTCTTACCTTACCGGTGTGCTGCCATGTTTGTTTATCATCTAGCTCTGCTTTCCAAAGCGCAGCCGAAATCTCGTGAGAACAAGCAGCAACAGCTGGAAGGCAGAACCGGACAGTAGCCTGAAAAGTTCATTCATTTATTTTATGAAAGATTTATAGAATAATGGCTGACTTTTTGCCAGACTTCGACTTTGTGGAGGAGGAATCTGATTTTGCAGAGTTTGATGGCCGCCCTTATTTATTTGAGCCAGAATACACTGACGAAGAGCTTCGTGAAATTGAAGAACGGAGGAGGAGAGAGAGGCGCAACAGGTAGAGGACGAGAGAGGAGGAATGGCTGCTGCAAGGCTGCGTAGCTCTGGAGATTGGTGGTGTACCTGTGAATGCTGTGCCCCAGTGCCCACAGAAGAGGAATGCCTCTGTTGCAAGGAATGGGACCGGTTGCAGCCTTATTTTCAATACGATATGAGGCGGTCTTTGTGGAAAAAAAGCTTGTTTAGTGGACTAACTTTGCACTTGAAGGTTGCCCGTTCACTTACGTTTTAACAGGTCTGACGCTACTATGCGCCCCGGCTGTATCTAGGCTAACGGCTAACATGCTAACTATTATTTTTATGTCACTAGTCACTTGAAACAAATTTAGGACGATAAGAGACGGGTTGAAATAAACCGAAATTTCCCTTTAAAAGACCCAAAGCCACAATGAAATGATCCGACTATTAAGCATTTTCGAGTGATGGCATTCCTGTAATTCTGCAGGTGTTTGGTCATAAACCAAAATATTGGACAAAGTAAAATATTGATCTCGTGGGCGGCACTCAAGGAAAAGTCAGGGGATCACCAAGTCAGTAGGATTCATCCTCTGAGGACCATGAATGCCTCTACAAGATTCATGGCAACCCAACTGCCAGAAAAAATGTTGGCATTGTACATTTCATCAAACCACAGATACATGTGTATGTTATTATGTAAATTGAAAGTTTACATTTCTTTACTTTCCAACAGTGCTGTGGTTAATATGTGGTTAGGTTGAGGCACAAAAAACACAAGCTTATGACTGGCTTTGAATACCCACTTCTTAATTGGTGGCACAATCCCAGCAGGAAAAGCAACGATACCTTGATAAAAAAACAACCGCTTTGTGTGGCACTATCCCTGATGGGAACACAGCGCCAGGTCGCTAAAAAACCCACCCACGTTCGGTTGCTAAAAAGCGTCTGAAAACACAATTGTTTTGTCATCTGTTGGTCTCAAATGGTTGTCTGCAGTTCGACAGACACCCCCTATGTCCAATGTGTCCCGCCATCCACTGTCCGCTCCATCTCCCAATGACAAACTCAGCTTATATATGACACACATTAAGAAACACTGATATGTATGAAACATGCAAATGTAACATATTTGTGGTTTGTAGAAATGTACAGTGCCGACATTTTCTTTTGTTGACTGGGCTGTTCATGACAATTCCTCCAGTACTTGTTGAGATATGTCTGTGCAGTTTAAAGTGGTGGACTGACAGACGACCAACTATGAGCTAGCAGTAGATGCACGCTGTCGTTCAGTAGTAAGAAAATAGTTCCTACATGAAACTGCTCACAGAAAGGTCATGAGGTCATATTTTCTGGAAGAGACGTTGATGTTGAGTTTTTCAGACGCTTTTAGCGCCACGAGCTGAGAGTCATCCTGTTATATGATATTCAAGAGAAGGCAGACGTCTCTATAGTCGATATCTCCAACACTCTGTAACTCACAACAAAACAATCTAGACTGATAAACAGCACTACAGGTGAGAGGAAAAATATTTTGCAGTGAACTGTCTCTTTAAAGCTGAGAGCACTGACAAGATACGAAAGTCGGAAAGTATTAAGAGACGGACGAACACATGAAGCTATGTAGTAAATTCTCCATGCACAACACTTCCCAAAGGAAACTGTATCCTCCTGCTTTTGACCAATTTTCAGATTTGTTTTCTTGATAACTGGCAATACTGAGGCATTACAGGCAATAAATAAAAATGTAAAATCCACGTGCTGTGTTTTTATGTTTAATCTTCTCCATCCACAGAGCACACACCCACACACAAACACACCATCCAGTATAGAGGCTGTCAGGGTGACTGATAGAGGATCGTACTCTTGGTTCAATTACATTAGAATGATGGAGTTGTGCTGGAAAAAAAGAGCCTCGGACTTATTGCCTGAAAGATAGCGGCGCAAGATGGGAGAAGAGTTACGACCATACTGAGCCACAGCGAGGAGGGGAAGGGAAAGAGGAGTTATAGTTACACAGAGAGGAAGAGAAAGGGACAAAGAAAACTCTTATGAAAAACTTTTAGCTGTCATTATTTAGTCCAGGGACGCGTCCACAGAGAAGCTAAAAGATGTGACGTGACGGGTGTGAAGCAAAGGTGAGTGACACCTCTGATGGCACAGGTGGCCCTCCCCTCGGGCTGCGGATCAGATCAGACCGCCTGTCTGGCAGTTGACAGACGACACTGCATACACCCTTATTAAAAAATAAAGATGTGGCCCATTCTCTCTACACACACACACACACACACACACACACACACACAAGTACAGTGTCACAAAGGCAGGGAACATCCACGCAGACAAGTTTGACACATACACATGTACTACACACACATGACAACACAACACGAGACCTCTAAATAGCGTGTGTCACACACACCACTTACATACACACACACATGTACGTGCACATGGGTGAACACAAGCACCTCTGGAAGCTGACACCGTTCAGAGCAGTCAGGGAGGAAAGTTACATTAATGATTCTGATCGCCAGGCTTTACCTGCGAACACGATCCAGCAGGGCCATTTAGACAGCAGACTCGTGCCAGAGGGAGCAGACAGGCCGACGGAAAGCGACACTGATCAAATGGGCTCATTTTCCTCCAGGCTGCTCCGTACTCTCCTTCAATGATGATGCATCACACTGGAGATAGATACCCATGCCTGACCACAGCAGCTCTGATATGGACGCTGAGCAAAAAGGCTGTCAGTATCGAAGCCATAATATTTTCACAATTGACAAATTATCTGTTCCCTCTGTCCAAACTTAGCTGCATGACAATTCAATCTTGATTATGCGGGGATGGCAACGTCTCATCCACCTTTTTTTGGTCCACACTGAAATATCTCAACAACTATTTCATGGGTTGCCGTTAAAGTTTGGTACAGACCTTCACATCCCCCGAGGAGGATCTGTAAGAACTTCAGTGGTCCCCTGACTTTTTGTTTAGTGCCATCATCAGGTGTGAAAACTGGGGACATTTCCATCAGATCTCGCAATCTCGTTCTTTCGGTCACTACCCAGAGCTCGTGACCATAGGTGAGGGTTGGAACGTAGATCGACCGGTAAATCAAGAGCTTCACTTTCTGGCTAAGCTCCCTCTTCAACACAACGAACCGGTCAAGCGCATGCATCACTGCTGACGCTGCCCCAATCCGCCTGTCAATCTCCCGCTCCATCCTACCCTCACTCGTGAACAAGATCCCGAGATACTTAAACTCCTCCATCTGAGGCAGGACCTCCCTCAATCCACCCTTTTCCGGCTGAGGACCATGGCCTCAGACTTGAAGGTGTTGATTCTCATCCCAGCCGCTTCACACTCGGCTGCGAACCGCCCCAGTGAGAGCTGGAGGTCACTGTTCGATGGAGCTAGGAGGACCACGTCATCCGCAAAAAGCAGGGACGAGATCCTCCCGTCACCGAACCTGACACCCTGCACCACTCGGCTGCGGCTAGAAATTCTTTCCATGAAAGTTATGAACAGAACCGGTGACAAAGGGCAGCCCTGGCGGAGTCCAACTCTCACCGGAAACAGGTCCGACTGCCCCTGGGTACATGATCGTAAGCCTTCTCCAAATCCACAAAACACATGTGGACTGTTTGGGCGAACTCCCATGCCCCCTCCAGCACCCTGCCGAGGGTAAAGAGCTGGTCCACGGTTCCGCGTCCGGAACGAAACCAAATTGCTTTCGATAAGATACTCCTTTTTACAAACTCTGTGTTGTTTGTGGATGATGAGGATTTGAATGAGTACAACTGCTGTGTAAATCACAGGGATATCAGCAACCTCACATGACCACGTTTCTACATGCACACCTCCTCTCAGGCAGGTGACCGAGGAAAAGAGCACCGAAATACAACAAAAATACAACAAAATAAAAGCTCCAGATATGAAATGTAAACAGAAAAAAAAAACTATTTACAAGGACAATTATTGGTGAAATATAAACCTAATTCATGAATACACCAGTTACACCAACATGCTAAACTAAGATGGTGAACATGGTGAACATAACATCTGCTTAACATCAGCATTCAGCTGGAAGCACCACTGTGCTGTGGGTGTAGACTCTTAGTCTTGTTGGAAAAGTTTTGTAGGTTTCAAATTCTCAGCTTACACTGTTGTTTTATCAAAGACAGGCTCAGATTTCTAACTTGGTCATGAACCTATGAGCCATTACATGAAGCCGAGCCACGTCTACTTGTGTCCACTCGTCACAGTTTGCTTGTCACTCACTTGTGACAACTTTAATTGACTGTAAGACTTATTTTCCCATGTCAGATTGTTTCATTTGAACAATTTGTAAAAGTCACAAAGGGGTTAATTTATACAGTGTTTTCTGACAAAAAACAAACGAAAAAAATCTAACCAAAAAATTATTATTTCCTACCCCGATAATCAACCTCTTGAATTTATCTTCAACCACTAAGAGGAGTACTGAGTCCAGGTTGGAATCCACTACTGTGAGTGAACAGTTGGAGATTTTGGGAGATACTGTACGTGTATGCACTTTCTTGCCAAGAGTTAAATAAAAAGATAGATACCACTGTTGTATCTGTACACTAAATATGCAGCTGGAGCCAGCAGCTCATGAGCTTCACACAAAGACTGGAAACGGGTAAACCACTCGTCACATAACTATCATAATAATAATAATAATAATAATAATAATAATATTATCTTGTGGACTTGGTTTTGGGTTTTCTGTTTGTTTCCTTGTTTTGTTTTCATTCATGTTTCATCTGTTTCCTGTTTTATTCTGTAGATTTTCTCTTCATGTGTTGTGTCTGGTTTTACTTCCTGCCTTTGTGTGTTTTCCCGCCGATTTCTGTCTTCATCAGTCTCATTAGTCCTTCCATGTTCCCAGAGTCTTCCCCTCACACCTGTTCTGTCTTGTTTGCTCCACCCTAGTGTTCCCCACCACACCCTCGTTGTAAACCAATCCTCATTTCCTTTCTTTTGCCCGTGTCTTCCTACTCCAGTTTTCTGTGTATACCTGTGTGTTTCCATTTATTCCTTGTCAGTTCATCCGTGTTCATTCCTGTGCTCATCCCCGTGTTCTTGGTGTCACTCCCTTCTCCATTCCTGCCTGGTGTCTTGTGTTCTGTTTGGATTTTTTACCTGAGTTTATCGTATTATCCCAGTTGGTTTCCAGTTAGTTTTGGTTCTTCTCTCAGTTACCAGCCTGCTCCAGATGTTTTTTCTCAGCTTTATTAAAGCTCACTTTTTGTTTAACTTCAAACCTGCCTGCTGCTCTGCATTTGGGTCCTTCCTGAGCTGATGCTTGACAATAACCACCTTTAAAGAAGCATTTTGTCTCTTTACTACAGTTTTTGCACGAGTTAAATAAAAGACACACACTGATCAACCAGAACATTCAAAGCACTGACAGGTGAAGTGAATGACTTTGATTATTTTGTTCCAGTGCATTGTTCTGCTGGGAAACCTTTGCTTCTGTCATTCATGTGGATACCACCTGACATGTTCCACCCACTCAAACACCGTTGCAGACCAAGTACCCCCCCTCATGGCAACAGTACTCCCCAGTGGCAGTGGCCCCCCAGCAGGATAATGCACCATGCCACACTGCAAACATGGCTCAGGAATGACCCAAGGAATGTGACAAAGACCTCAAAGTGTCAACCTGGCCTCCAAATTCCCCAGATCCCAGTCTGAATGAGCATCTGTGGCACGTGCTGTTAACCCACCTCACAGCCCACTGGACTAAATGGATGTGCCACCAACGCACTGGTGCCAGACACAGCAGGACACTCCCAGAGATCCTGTGTCCATGCCTCGACAGGTCAGAGCCAAGTCCAATCCAAGGAGGCCCCACCTTGGATTAGGGTACATCTGGGGTACCGGCACATCACAAGAATCCTTGAGCAGATTGGGACCTGGGAAATTTAGACGCCAGGTCGACACCTTGAGCTTTTTGTCACGCTCCACAGGACATTTCTAAACAGTTAATGACTGCAGCTTTAAATCTGAATTTCATTTGGGAAAAAAACAGGTTCACTGGCTGTAATGATGCCACTGAGAGATGGATGACCTCTGTGTGACCCTTGATGAAAAAAGGCTTGAAATGCATCAAAACTGCATAAAAAGAGTAGCTGGTAATAAATGATCAGTAATTATACTCAGGAGAATATTTAATCTCTTTACAAGATTCATTTCTTTAATAACATCTAACAACATGATTTATTCATATTCCTGACAGCCATAGGAACACAACGGCAAATCTGTGGTTGGGAAGGCAACTATTCCATCACACCACTTTGTATTACAATATAATAAATAAAGCTGAATCTAAAGTAAAAGTGCCTTTGACTGTTTTTGTTCCTTTGAGCGACACAGTAATGAGACGTTGGCAGCAAAGACACAAGAGGTGGCAGTCAACATCCTGTCAGCCACCTTACAGGTCCAGTGTTCAGACAAAAGAAAGTGACGCACAGAAACGCGGAGAGCTGAATGTGTGACTTCCTAAATTAAAATCTAAGTATGCAAAAAAAAATGAAAAAAGAAAAATTAATAACTGAGCGCACACAATCCCATTTGAATGCGTTATGTTGTCAACAAGCCGCTGGGGGCCAGAATGAAGAGAAATTAGCCACTGGACCACAGAGATAAGGCCTGGTAAATCTGTGCATGGCTGAGAGGCTGCTGCTTACACACACACACACACACACACACACACACACACGCACAGGGAGAAAGAGATACTCCTGTCATTATTTTGAGTTCCTCCTGAGTTTCTCCTGCGCTCTTGACGTCTGGTTTTCTCAAGAAAGCAACACCGTGTCGTGACGTCACCATTACATTCACACCACTGCCAAGTCATACGCAACACAAACACAAAGTACTTCTGTATGTGTGTGTGTGTGTGTGTGTGTGTGTGTGTGTGTGTGTGCAGGGCTGCAGCGTGTGCGGACGGAGCGGCAGAGAGGGAGGGAGCGCAGAGCGAGAGAGTTGGAGCACAGCGCAGCACAGAGCCTCAGCCACACAGAGCGGTCTGCGCGCAGAGGAAGGACGCGCTCTCCATCGCGCTCCTGAGGAAAAAAACGACCTGTCTGCTGGACAGCGGTGTGCGACGGACACACACACACATACACACACACACTCAGACATACACAGTCAAGGACATATGTGAGCGGGGTGCGTTTCCGCGGGGACTCTACCACCAGGATTCAGGATTTTTTTTTTGCGCAAGTCATGGCATTTGTTTGGAAACTAAATAAACAATGCACTCTGCTGGCGACAACTAATTCACAAAGATGAGTCACCGAGGGGATGATCGAAGACATCCAGTGGCTCTGTGGTCTGCTCAAGCGGGGCAAAGTCCGGTAAGCTGCGCGATTCTCACCCACGGAGCGATAAGCGTCTCTCGGTCACCTTCTGAAATGATGTCTTGTGGCGACGTGCGTGGCGCGCCAGAGTGCGTGTGAGTGACTGACCGATAGTCTTTCTGAAAGAGAAAGAGAGGCTGGATATAAACAGCAGCCAGGCTTTCAGGCAGCGACAGCCAGACACTCAGAGCAGCCATCTCGCCTCTGCCACAGCTCCTCAGACCCATGCAGGATGCCCGGAGAGCGCCGGGGAGTCCTGGTCCAGCTCAGCCCGAGTTCATGACGCTCTGGGCGGCCTCGTCATGCGTCTCTTGCCCGAGCCCAGCGCCCAGTCCCTCCGGCTCCTCTTCCTCTTTATCTTCGTGATGGGGGTGACCCCTTCCCCGGCTCTCACAGCCGGCTGCCCCGACAGATGCGTGTGCGACGACCAGCTGGTGGTCCAGTGCGCCGGGCAGGAGCTCACCCTGTTCCCCAATGACCTGCCCCTGGCCACCAGGCAGCTCATCATCTCCAACAACCGCATCGGGGACCTTCCGGCGCTGCAGCTCAACTACCTGTCCGATCTGGTCTATCTGGACTGCAGCAACAACTCTCTGACCGAGATCTCCGAGTCCACTTTCGGGAATTTGCGTAAACTCGCCTACCTGGACTTGTCGTTCAACACCCTGCTGCAGATCGAGGACCGGACTTTCGGGCCCCTGGCGTCTCTGGTGATGCTCCGGCTGACGGATAACCCGAGTCTGGGGGAGATCCACCCGGATGCCTTCTCGGAGAACATGGCTCTGCAGGTGCTGGATGTGAGCCGGAACAACCTGACGGCCCTCAACATCAGCAGCCTGATCGCCCTGCCTGCTCTGCGGTCTCTGGGGCTCAGCGGCAACCCCTGGAGCTGCGACTGTGACACGGAGGACCTCTGCCTCTGGGTGCAGATAGAGGGCTTCAAGTTCCAAGGTGAGGATGGATGGAGTCTGAGAGATGTTCAGCACACACACACACACGCACACGCACACACACACAGGGTGATCTAAACTGTCATAAAAGGATGTTTCACTTTTCAATGATTAAAGACTTGTCCTGGCACTCCCAGCCCACCCTGCCTGCATCCTTTGCCAAAATAGCTATAAGCTCATGTTTCTGTTCAGGTGGCAGCAGTCTGACCTCTTGCAGGTGGTCTCTTGTTAGTTTGGCTCTGGAAGTGGGATCCTCTTGCTGGCCAGTAAACAAACTGTTCCTAAGACTATAAGCCAAAGACGCTCCAAGGTCTTCTCATCATTTGTTACTGTCACATCAGCTCATTTAGATAATTTGATTGTGGGCACTTGGTCAATGTGGTCCCTGGTGGTGGGCTACTTATTGCTTTCCCTTTATTTTATGTATATATATATGCACACACACACACTCCCATGTGCACTCCCACAGTTGCAGAGTTAGATGCAGACTCTTCCTCTCCCTCACACACACACACTCGGACTCAGAGCTAATGGTTTGACCTCAGAGTCAGAGCAATCTGAAGATTTTGTTCCCTCTGCTCCCCTCAGCAATACAATCCCTTCAAACTGCCCTTCACGTCTTAATAATATCTCGAGATTACCCCCAACAAATCAGCAGACTTGTGTTATTTGGGAAGCAACAGCCACCTGAGCCGTCCGTCCCTCAAATAGCGAGGGATTGAATCAGAGTGACCCAAGAAATCACCAACAATGGGCCTGTCAGCGACCCTCTCAGCGAGGATAAGCTCAGATGATCTTTGCTGGTAAATGTTAATTGGGCTTAGTCCTAAGAAGGTGAACTGGACCTTGTAACAATGTGGCCTGGCTTATAATAGCTGTCAGTACATCCCATTGATCTTACTGTCGTTGTGGGTCCTGAAGGCAGAGATAATGCTGAGAGGATGATTGTGTCCTTTTGTGCCTTTTTTTCTGGCTAGCCCCTCCCATCTGCACACACACACACACACACACACACACACAGCGTGCACCTGTGCGCACTGGCTCTCCCACCGTCGTGTGCTTTGGCCCTTCAGTCCAGATGGTTAATGATGGTGCTCAAAAAAGCTGGACTCATATGCTCCCATTAAGGAGAGTGTGTATGTGTGTGGCATGTGTGTGTGTGTGCAAGTGACTCACTCCAGTTAAGTGTGTGTGAGTCAGTGTGTGATCTAGAGGTTAGGGGAGACCCTAAGGCCGGGGCCTGTGGGAAACAGGGATGAGATTAAGAGACAAGGAGCTTGAGAGGAGGGCCACTTGAAGACAGCAGCTCCCCAAAGTTGTTATCCACCTTCATTTTCACACCGCTCGGAAGCACACTCAAACTCACACACACACACACACACACACACTTACTGTACACATTCTGCTCTGCTATTCATCGCACTGAAAGCCCAGTCCATATACGAACACATTTCTGCCAAAAAAAATCTGAACAAATATTTTGAGAGAAGAGCTTTAGAGTCGTAGTGACACAACAAACCCACAGCTGAGTTACTGTTCACCTTGTTCTGCTTTGAATCTCAGCTAATAACTATAAAATCACAGCTGCTGTTACCATCACACTCCACCTACAAAGTTATAAATGTGACCAGAGGAGTGTGCACTGTAATCCCTCAGGAACACACATCGCTGTAACACAAACTCCGTCTCTCAGACTCAGAAAATCAAGTATGAATGTGGCACCAATAAACAACTCCTGGAACCAGTTAAACAGAGTGAATGGGGTCAAGAGAGCATGTGTGTGTGAGAGAGTGTGTAGTGTGTTTCCGTGGTCATGGATGCCCTCCGATCTGACTGCAGGGCTGTGAGTCTAATGTACAGAGATTCCAGCTGTCGCTACCTCTCAGTTTGAATATGAATCAGGTGCATGTAAGTGTGTGTGTGTGTCTGTGTGCAACGTCTTCACACAGTAACTCGCTCAGGACCCTTTAATACTGACGCTGATTGTGAAGGTGGGAATTAAAACATCGGTTATTGCCGAAAATTCTTGGTTGTTTGTGTTTGTTTACTTTCTGTTCGAGTTCCAGTTTTTATTGCTGAGCATTTTCTTGTGTTTGCTTGTGTTGGAGGAAGTCGCTCAGTTTGACTCTGTCTGTCATGTGTCGCTGAGAAAGCTTGACATGATTTGACTCTGGCAGCCTTGGAAGTCAAAGTGTGGCTTCAGGAAAGCAGCGAGGTCGGCAGGTGCATTCAGGTCGTGTCTGTCAATAAGAAATAAAGACGACAGGAGGGAGAAAGTGAGAAAGCAGTCGAAAGACAGTTGGACACGTTTCCTCATGGATGACTGTGGGAAAACAAAAAGTTTTTGTGCTCCAGAAGGCAGATTTTATTTATCAAGTTCAGGGGGAAAGGCAGAATATTTTGTTTAAGAAGGAGCTGTAAAGTGACGTGTACTTTTGTAATGAAATGAAATGTAATTCAAAATTTGACCACTGAAACTGTGCTTCTCTTGTCTTATAAACCCATGAGCATTGGGCCCTTTGTGTGCACGACACAACAATAAAAGAAATCTATTTAAAATCTTCAGCAAATGCAAGAAAGAGAAAAGAAAGTGTGGAAGAGTCAGAGACAGAATATCTGAATGACATTCGGTCGGTTCTTTCTGAGCTGGTGAAGGTCAGTGGGGTTAACGAAATAATGTACACACATCTTTTGTGAGGCAAAGTGTATCAGAAGAAATGGAGGTAAACTTCAAGAGGTCAGTAAATTAGTTAAGTGAAAAAAGTTAAGTGAACAATTAATTAATATTCTTATAAAAGACAGAGAGGTAGATACTTTATTGTCCCCACGGGGAAATTTGCTTTGGACTCTGCAAAGCTACACCCGTCGAACACATTTGAGCACACACCACCAGCAAAGAGAAAACATCAGGACATCAAAAAGCACATAAAAATACAAAAACACATCCAATACAAAAATACACACCCTGAGGCATCACTCAGTCAGTTGTAGTTTGTGCTGGAGTATGGCCTCTGTCACCTCTGCTTGGCTACTGTTTAAAATACCAACAGATACAGGCACAAAAGGTTTCTTTAACTGGTTAAAGTTGTACAGCTGAACTCTGTTTCTTCTGCCTGACGGCGACAGCTCACACTGAGAGAGCAGGGGCCACA
Organism: Epinephelus fuscoguttatus; assembly: GCF_011397635.1. Classification (NCBI taxonomy): domain Eukaryota; kingdom Metazoa; phylum Chordata; class Actinopteri; order Perciformes; family Serranidae; genus Epinephelus; species Epinephelus fuscoguttatus. The sequence goes on from NC_064761.1 coordinate 43,015,099, forward strand.
ATACTCACAGAGAGCTCCTAACTTAGCTTAAAAACTTTTAGTAAGGAGTCATGGCTTAGGAGTGATTTAGGAATGTTCTCACAGCGACTCTGAGCAAGGAAGGGACAGAAACTTTGCTAGGTATGATGCATTCCTTTAACAGGTGTGATTGGTTGTCACAGACACACCCTTCTGTAAACCTGTAAGGTGTGGACACCCAGTGGAAATCACATGAACTGCTGACTGTGAAGGTGTTGTCAATAGTTGTGCAAATGTGCAGGAAAGCCCAATCAGTCTTTTTCAGCATTGGCAGTATAAAAACAAAATCGGGGAGTGCAGCAAAATGCCGCCTACCTACTTTTGTTTATACAGAATGTGCCTTTTATGGGGCAATGGGGTGCGTGAGCAAGTAACAAAACGTGTAGCTCAGCGTGTGACGTAAACAGTGACGTGGGAGGGAAGCCGTGAGATTCTCTCATAAGTCGGCCCGTTCTTCACCGTCCCCGTCATCTGACGGTTAATGGCCTCTTCGTTTGCGAGGACAAGGAGGGCGCACAATTCCTTGTCTCCCCAGTTGCTCATCTTTACAGTGTCTGTCAGGTTTGTGTTTCCCTCTTGCTACTAGCTGCTCGCTAATTCCTGCTATCAGCTGTTTCCTGTTTATCCACCGCCAGTGGCTTGCACGTGCGACGTCATCAACAGCTCCTCCCACAAGTCATCAACAGCCCCTCCCGTTGCAGAAGGCCGCCTCGGTCTGTTTAAACTAAAAGGTTCTGCCAATATGTCTACCCTACGAGGCGGAAAATTGGGCACCTCGGATCAACTCGCCAGTCTGGCTCTGTGTGTCTAAACGCTCGCAGCTTGCCGGCAAAACGGCCCAACATTCGCGGAAAATCCGTTGCATTTAATTTACTCACTGTCATCCAGCGTTTGGAGAATATTTGTCCTAACTTTTTTGTCTTTCTGCCTTTTTCTTCTCTGCTTCAGAAACTCTTCAGCCTCTTAAAAGTCCTCCTCTTCCTTAGGAGCTCATTTTAAGTCTAAGATGCTTTGTGAATAACATTTATCCTTACAAGGACCTAGTCTTAACTTTAATTGGAAATTCTAAGAAAACATCACAATACTAAGAATTTTCTTAGAATTTCATCACAAGGAGCGACTCTTAGCACTCGGAACGCTTTGTGAATACGGCCCCAGGATATTAGATGGATCACAGAAGAGTCTCTTTACCTGTTAAAGTACGCACTGGTCAAAGAAAGACTGAAGATTATGATGGTGATTATAATGTATCAAATGCGAAAACAATGTGACAGTGTTAAAGGATTGAGCCTACAGAGAATTATCACCCAAATCCGCAGCTCTTCTCAGCTTTACAGAGCTTTAAAGTGACATTCAGCTCATTGTTTAACTGTCCGGCTGCAACTTTTCTGTTTTGGTTCAGTCTCACTGCTCTCACAGTGCTGTGTTCAGCCACAGAGGGCAGCTGTTGTCTTAGAACCCACTGTGCACTACAAGCTTAGCACCAAACAGCAGACAGAAACAGTCTGAACGTAGCGGAGCATTTAGCAGCTAAGGAGCCAGATATTTCCCTCAGGAGTTGGTGGAGACCAAAGTGGAGTTGAAAGAGAGTAAATGTTGTACTTACACAATCCAGTCACCAGCAAAAATGTTGGCATTGTACATTTCTGCAACACCGGTATGTTAAGTTTGTAAATCTTTATGTCGCAGATTCGTTGAAACTTTATGTTTCAACAACGCTGTGGTCGACATGTGTTGAGGTTTAGGCACAAAAAACACTTAGTTATGGAAAAGATCATGTTCTGGATTAGAATACCTGATTTTTAGGTGTAATCCCAGCGGGAAAAGTGATGATGTCGTTGTAAAAAAAAGGATTTTCAAGGCAGTATCCCTGCTGATGAGTTGCAACAAAACGGCCATGATTGGAGCCTAAAAACACGATGGAAATGCAGCCGTGATTCATTACATCACAACTGGTGTTGGTGTTTGTCGGTGTCAAATAGTGGTCTGCAAAGTAAGGTGATTAAATTAAAGTAAGTAATCTTGACTGACAAAAACTCTGTGTGTGTGTGTGTCTGTTCCACTTTTTTCTCCTCACTGACTTGGTCAATCCATGTGAAATTTGGCACAGTGGTAGAGGGTCATGGGAGGATGCCATTGAAGCAATATTACATCAATTGGCCAAAGGGGGGCGCTATAGCAACCCATTGAAATGTCAAACTTTGAATGGGCATATCTCATGCCCCGTATGTGGTAGAGACATGAAACTTTGCACAGAGATGCCTCTCCTCGTGAGGAACACATTTGCCTCAAGAACCCATAACTTCCGCTTATATAGATTTTCCACCATTTTGAATTTTTTGAAAAACACTTCAAATGGATCTCTTCCTAGGAAGTTTGAGCGATCTGCATGAAACTGGGTGAACATAATCTAGGGAGCAATATCTAAAGTTCCCTCTTGGCAAAAGTTGGAAAACTTCCTAAAACTGAGCGTCTATAAGGCAATGAATATTGCGGAGGGCGTGGCTCATAACATAAAGGTGTAGAACATCTCAAGGGTTTCACCCATCACCACGCAACTTTGTAGGCATATGACCACACATAATCTGAGGGGACCCCTCCATTATTGAGCCCATCAAACAAAATGGGGGCGCTAGAGAGCTCATTTCTTATCTAGGCCTAACCGCCATATGGATTTTTACTAAACTTGGTAGATATGTAGAACAGGACGCCTCAAGGTGACTGGAGAAATTTAACTCTAATTGGCAACTGGGTGGTGCTATAACAACAGAAAAATGCTTCAAAATGGCTAAAATGCGACCGATTGCTGTGGCTCCCCCTGTGGACCAATGTTGGTGTTGTTTCTAATGTTTGGTATGACTAAGTCATGGTATGGTATGCTGTACATAATCACGGAAACTGTCAGTGTGTCATTCTGTCAGTCAGTCATTCTGTCTGTCCCACGTTTTTCTACTCACTGACGTGGTCAATCTATGTGAAACTGCACATAGGCATTGAGGACTGGCATAGGTAGAAGGTGACAAAGCTACCAATGGCTATGAACTAGTTAATTAAGTAATTAATACTTTGCAACGGATGATATGAATATATAAATATATGTACAGATATCAGTGCAGATACTGTACTATACAATAAAATATTAAAAGCACACAAAGTCAGAACTACGGCACTTTAGAAACACTGACATGTCACGAACGAAACATGCAAACATAATGTTTTTGTGGTTTGCACAAACGTGTAACGCCAACATCTTCTTCTGTAGACTGGGCTGACCTGCATTCTCCAGGTGGCTCCAAAATGACTCCAAATGAATGATAATATTGCTCTCTGTCTGCTGGACACTAACATGTCAGCCAAATCAACTTTACAAGGACATAATATATCAAACATTGTTGTGACTCCAAATGGCAACAAAAATAACAGCAATGCAGCTTCTCTCATTAAAAGGAAAGAGTACATAGGAAAACAAGTTTTATATTATTAATATTTGTCTGCGCTATTTCTGGTTTTTAGTGCATGTTGTCAAGATCCCATGACCAAATCTCTTGCGATAGTAAATAACTCAGCTCTTTATCACTTTGCAATTTGTTTGGATGCAGATGATTTGGCGTCATGTGGTGTTGAATACTCACACGTGAAAGACTCTTGTTATCTGAGCTCCTTGTAGATAATTGACCTTGCCTTGTTTAGTGTGATGATGATGATTTTGTCTACTTCATATCTGTCCTCCAACAAAACTCTGACGTTTCTGCCCTGAACACCTAAATATTCTCCATCATCACTTCTCCACACTCTGGGAATATACCTACATTTCCTCTCTTGTCGTAATAGAATTTTAGCTTGTTGAACGACCTGCCGTACTCACTGTAGGTCGATTTTGACAAGTGCCTCTGCAGCTAAACACACAGACTGTAAGTGGCTTGTCCTGGCCTGGCAGAGTTGGTGGTGTTACGGCTCTGGTGTTCGGGGGAAGTATTTCTGGCTGCTCGTCGGTGCCCTGGATAGCTCACAAACCCGAGGCAAAGAGCCAGCGCAGAGGGGCCACGCATGGGGCAGGAGTTAAATATTCATAAAAAGAGAGAAACAGAGGTCTGCAGGTTCAGAGACGGGAGGAATGAGAGGGTTTTTGCACCAATTGAACTTGATTTATCCTTTAATGAAAGTGAATCTTAGATTACTTGAGAGATGAGATGAGAGGAGGGACCGACGTGACAGAGAATAGAGGACAAAAGGATGAGATAAGACAGACAGGGCAGAAAAATTGGGCAAATAGATTGAGATGGACTTTGCGACAGAGAGTCACAAGCGAGGGAGAGGAGAAAACAGGCAGAGTACAAAGGAGTTAACAATCGTCTGTGCCCCAGATCTGTCAATCAAACCCATTAAAACGTTCATTATGACAAGGAGGCATCGATTCAATTTAATACAGGTAGAGGATACATTATTTATCAGCTGGAACAATTCCTCAGACCCATCTGGTGCGGAGAAGCATATCGAATTCAACTGGCCTACTTGTGTAGTGTAGCCTGTATATGTTTTTATGTCTCTGTGCATTTCGCCGTGTGAGCTCGAAACCAAGACTGATGTGATGCTCGTGTGGGTGTGTTTGTGATGTGATCACCTGAGGCGTAGAGGGGAGGCAGCTCAGGTGTGTGAGTCTGTGTGCAATAGACTGAGTGTGTGTGTGTGTGTGTGTGTGTCCGACCAATACGCAAGCCAAGAGAATAAAATTGGAAAAGAGAGAGGGGAGAGTGCGAAGATGACAGAGCAAAACTGAGAGAAATGGAAGGACGTAGAAGAAGATGGAAATAGAGTGATAAAGGCTGAGGGGAGAATAAATGCTAAAACGTGCCAGAGTGGGAATGAAAAGTGGGAGGTGATAAAGGAAGACTGATAAGAAAAGCGATAGAGGGAAGAGGAGAGAGAGAAAGAGAGAGCTGCTTCTATCTGACCTTCACTCGCTCCCTCTCTTTCTCCACTCCTCCTCTGCCAGAGGAAGAAGGGATCATATGGAGAAATCATGGAAAGGAGGATGGTGGTAATCTGACTAATGCCGTATTGGAGCGGAGAGGAATCACAAGGCGTGCGTTATTCAGCCCTAGTGGATGTGATGGAGAAAAGGTCAGCTATTCTTAGTCTTAGCCAACCCCTGGATGATGCGTTTCGCTGGCTAAACGGCGAGGAGGGGCTTAAAACGTCTCACATCTGATATCAGGAAGCAGTCGTCTTTAAGATATGGTTCAAAAGCTAAAGTTGGCAACATTACCTCTTTATACAGACATTATTTCAACATTTTATTTTAATGTATATATTCCAAAATTAATGTTGTCATCTGGTAGAGAGGTGCACAGAAAAGGTGTGAAGGTTGAACTCTGCAGACTGACAGCATGGCCGGATAATGTGACAATGGACCCCTGGGCACAGATGGGTGCAAAGGGCCCCACCACCTCTCCTCCAGAGGAGCAAGACACACAGACTTTGTAGTGTTTAAACATCTCTTTTTGGTTGCTTTGCATCTCTTGTGTGTTTGTGTGTTTTTGTAGTCATTTGTGTCCCTTTGTTGTTGTTTTGTGTCTCTTTTTTGGTCATTTTGTGTCTCTTTGTAGTTGTTTTGTTCATTTTATTAGTTTTTATGTGTCTCTTTGCAGTTCCTTTGTATCTCTTTTTAGTTATTTTGTGTCTCTTTGTGGTTGTTTTGTGTCTCCTTGTAGTTGTTTTGTGTCTCTTTGTGGTTGTTTTGTGTCTCTTTGTTGTTGTTTTGTGTCTCTTTGTGGATGTTTTGATCATTTTATTAGTTTTTGTGTCTCTTTGCAGTTCCTTTCTATCTCTTTTTAGTTATTTTGTGTCTCTTTGTGGTTGTTTTGTGTCTCTTTGTTGTTGTTTTGTGTCTCTTTGTAGTTGTTTTGTGTCTCTTTGTGGATGTTTTGCTCATTTTATTAGTTTTTATGTATCTCTTTGTAGTTCCTTTGCATCTTTTTGTGGTTGTTTTGTGTCTCTTTGTGGTTGTTTTGTGTCTCTTTGTAGTTGTTTTGTGTCTCTTTGTGGTTGTTTTGTGTCTCTTTGTAGTTGTTTTGTGTCTCTTTGTGGTTGTTTTGTGTCTCTTTGTAGTTGTTTTGTGTCTCTTTGCAGTTCCTTTGTATCTCTTTTTAGTTGTTTTGTGTCTCTTTGTAGTTGTTTTGTGTCTCTTTGTAGTTGTTTTGTATCTCTTTTTAGTTATTTTGTGTCTCTTTGTGGTTGTTTTGTGTCTCCTTGTAGTTGTTTTGTGTCTCTGTAGTTGTTTTGTGTCTCTTTGTGGTTGTTTTGTGTCTCTTTGTGGTTGTTTTGTGTCTCTTTTTTGGTCATTTTGTGTCTCTTTGTGGATGTTTTGTTCATTTTATTAGTTTTTATGTGTCTCTTTGCAGTTCCTTTGTATCTCTTTTTAGTTATTTTGTGTCTCTTTGTGGTTGTTTTGTGTCTCCTTGTAGTTGTTTTGTGTCTCTTTGTAGTTGTTTTGTGTCTCTTTGTGGTTGTTTTGTGTCTCTTTGTGGTTGTTTTGTGTCTCTTTTTTGGTCATTTTGTGTCTCTTTGTGGATGTTTTGTTCATTTTATTAGTTTTTATGTGTCTCTTTGCAGTTCCTTTGTATCTCTTTTTAGTTATTTTGTGTCTCTTTGTGGTTGTTTGTGTCTCTTTGTGGTTGTTTTGTGTCTCTTTGTAGTTGTTTGTGTCTCTTTGTGGTTGTTTTGTGTCTCTTTGTAGTTGTTTGTGTCTCTTTGTGGATGTTTTGCTCATTTTATTAGTTTTTATGTGTCTCTTTGTAGTTCCTTTGCATCTTTTTGTGGTTGTTTTGTGTCTCTTTGTGGTTGTTTTGTGTCTCTTTGTAGTTGTTTGTGTCTCTTTGTAGTTGTTTGTGTCTCTTTGTGGATGTTTTGTGTCTCTTTGCAGTTCCTTTGCATCTCTTTTTAGTCATTTTGTGTCTCTTTGTGGTTGTTTTGCATCTCTTTGTGGTTGTTTTGTGTCTCTTTGTAGGTGTTTTGTGTCTCTTTGTGGTCTTTTCACCGCTCTTTGTGTTCAGTTTAAGTCTCTTCAACGTCGGCATGTGTTAATTTGAGTGACACTTTGCAGGTGAAGGCCAATGGGCCCCCTTACACTTTGGGCCCCTGAGCCTGTGCCCGGTAAGCCCATTCAGTAATACATCCATGACTGACAGTTCCACAGACACAGACCTTTGTCAGGTGTCAAATTCACATCATGAAACAACACCATCTTTGTACTAAAACCACCAGGAGAAACAGAATTTATTTATTTTTAGAAAAATTATATGGGCAAAGTAAAATATTTGTTTTTAATCAATGACAGAAGCCAGATCACAGAATAATGACCCAAGGTCTCATATCCAAACTGAAATTAACCTTAGAACCTAAAAGCAAAAACATATTTGCACATGTTGCCCGCTTCAACTTTTTTGCTAGGTGATAATGACTTGTCTTGCCACAGCCATCCGTGTCGGGATCATTCCTGTGTCGCTGCACTGGCTTTATTTAAATGAATGTGAGAGCTGAAGTCGGTCTGAGCGCTGCCTAACAGATGTAACCTCAACTTCCAGACATCCTCAACACCAAATTAGTGCTCACTGTGCTCTCCTGGCAGCGAGCCCGAGTACATTAATGCCCATTATGATCAAACGTATTCATAAATAACACATCAGATCCTATTTTCAGCCAGTTTCCACACGGAGGTCAGAGGTCAAGGTCAGCCACAGAAATGTAACAGTAGGCTTTGGTTAATTCTCAGTGATTGAGGGGATGAGGGGATGTTTGTGTCTATAGCCTCCACCTCCCCCTCCACATGAGACCACAACCATACTGATTACCATATGCATTGGCATAATTAATCTGCTTATAAATAGCTCTGTTCCCAGTTCCCAGGACGGGCTCTCTGCCTCGCAGGTTAATACCTCACAGCTCTGATCATCAGTACGTGTGTAATGCGAACATACTGTATACACACATGTATGTGCATGGAATGCATAAACTGAACGTGTTTGATTGCTGCTGCGCAGACTGCAGGCGTCTATGGATGTGTTTGCATTCACAGTGCAGTCTGAAAAGCCTGAGAAATGATTGTTATTCCGCCGCTCATTGCTCTTTCATGTGTCGAGCGGCAGAGTCGGAGGAAAACAGAGTGAAGTTCATAAAAGAGTCAGTGATGTTTTTCAGTGGCGTCTCGCCCCTACGCTGTAGCCCCTCCCCCAGGGGGTGATGAGTCCTGCTCTCTGTCAGTGTGTCGGTGCTGAGCTTGGAAACCATCCAGCTGATGATTTGACACAGAGACCGTATCACACCGCAGCGGTGGCAGCGACTCATGCACAAATGTATGCACAGACACAGACGCATAAATACTACATTTGTGCTCACTGGATTGCACACTTGTGCATTCGCTTTTAGATCAAATAGAAAAACAAATTTCCTGGAAAGCTCTGCTTGTGTGTAGTGCTTGTATCTTCTGTGTGTGTGCCCCTGTATCTGTAAGTAAGTAAAGTTTGTACATTCCTCTGATTACTGCAGTTTATTTCCTTCAGTACTATTTCAGTCCTTATAGCCCCCGGCCTGTGGTGTGTGTCACAGAGCTGTAGGGCTTTGTGTCTGGTCAGTTGCATGCTTCACGACGCAGCCCGCATAGTGTCACACTGACACCACTGACCACAACACTGGTAATATTTCCACAGCACAGTGACATCACTCACAACAGAAACAACATGGGTCTTAGCACTTTGAGGACAGATAGGTGACCACAGAGCTCCCTGTGCTGCTGTTGGAGGAGAAACCAGACAACAGTGACATCTTGTCCAACTACAGTCTGACAGTAACTAAGTGCTGGCCAAGAGAAGAAATTTGCTGCCAAAGATTAATGTTCAGAGCAGACTATCTCATCATAAGAGGGCAGAGTGGAGGCCATCCTGCAGCATTTCCCCCGCCAGTGCTCGCTTAAGGTGGAGGAATATGGAAACTGCAGTGCAGCATGCATGCAGAAAAATGTGAATTCTTCAAGGCTGCAGCCACTGTCCTGAAACTGCTGGAATTACACTGCACATTCAAGCTACGCTGCAGGAACAAAGAGGACATACACGTCTTTATCTCTGTCTTCCACCGGCTCTCTGGGTTTCTTACTCTATTACGCGCACACACACACACACACACACACACACACACACACACTCTCTCTGTAACCTGAAAACGTCCTGTAGTTTAGCTCCTGAGGTATTCGTCTTCTTCTAATTTGGTATCAACAAAATGATATTATTAGTGCTACACATGCAGAGACTTAAAGGAAGTTTATGAGTGTTGTAATTCTCTGTGGGCGGCACACTAAATAGGATAAGTGCCAAGGCTAGTTGAAATAGGGGTGAACTCTAGCTCAAGTTGGCCAGCACTGGCACTCTCAATTAAAAAGTTTGGGCTCCTTTAAAAACATTTTAAAGATAGATTTTGCGTGCTTTAAATGAAAAAGGATCTTTGAACAACTACCTCATAAGCAGATGCACAAAACACCTTACTGAGGAAGTTTTTCCAGCTCTGTTAGCACCAACACCTTTAATTCAGACAGTGTTATTAACCGCAGGAAATCCTTTGATATTGGACTTTAGTTCTTATAATACGGGAACATTGTTTTATAAAAAAGTGCTAAGGTATACATTATTGAGGAAAGGTAAAAAAAAAAAAATAATCGCACTGGTGAAAAACAAGGACAAATACTGAAAATGTCAAGGGCGTTGTGCCAGAATAATGTCTGAGTGGTTTCCCATCCTGAGTGATGGGATGAGTGAGAAAACAGTGAGTGACAGAGAAACAGACGGTGAAGAGAGACTGAACGCAGACTGAATCATCCCGACTGCCACCTTTTCCCGCAGTGTTCTTCAGTAATACTCAAATTATTTTCTCTTATCTCTGATTATAAGAGGCAGTCGTGAATTCTCTCACAAATGAAGCTGCAAAGGCTGCGTGGCAAAGGAAAATACATTTGCAGTGAAATTTGGAGGCCTTTTCCTTTCTTGGGTTCAGCAGACAACGAAACCTTATACCTGAGATATACAGTTAACACCTCATATATGTTTTCACACATGCAGCTGCACCGGTCACACTTGAACTTGGTGCAGCCAAAGATACAGTAACAGTACTGATGTTTGAAGCTTGGCTGAAAGAGAGATGAGGTGACTTTCGAAAAATTGTCCTCTCACAAATAACACGTTAAATTCATAAGCAGTAAATACATCTTTGCTAAATCCAAACACTCACCTGCAGTAGCCTCACTTGGTCTGGTGTGACCAGAAGCTCATGGTGGCTAATTCTAGCTGGTGTTTACAAACTCTCAAAGTTCTCTGTCTTCATGACTCTTTTCCACTTGTTTTGCTGCTATATTAGCTTAGCATTGTAGCTTATTTTTAGCTTATTATCTCATAACGTAGCTGCAGTGGCTGCTGTTCAGCAAGTTATATGTAGGCTAGCCTCATGCATAGACTGTATAATAAAGACGAACAACATGACAGCCTCCCAAAAGTGAAGCCAAAACCAGGCACCCAAAAAAGCCGCTCAACCTTGCATCAAATTTTTTCTCAGTGGTCACTCACAGTTTTGTAGCAAAAAAATGCCCTGCAGCCCAAAAAGCTTTTTTTGTCATAGACCACCGTTGTAAAAGACTCGTGTTAAACTGTTGACGCCTTGAATTGCAAACAAGGTCAGTGATGAATCTTTCGACTGTGAATTTTTGAGCCACAGGGGTTTATATTTGTAAAACTTTCCTCAAGGCAAGAAAAGTGATTTAAAAATCTGTGACGTCACCACAATGTAAAGTCAAGGGGCTGAGTGGGAAATGGCAGGCGGGGCCAGCAGGAGAAACACTGCTGCGCATTTTCAGTGGTTCTTGGTGTCTGGTATCTAGTTATTATTAAAATCTGTGGCCAAAACATTGCAGTTTAAGTTATAAACCCCGCCCACTCTATGTTAGCGGATGGGACACGGGCCAAACTTAAAGATCAAATTATACATCAATTTTTCCTAAAGATTGTTTCTGTTATTTTAGGTTGTTCTTATCACACTGATGTTTGTTCAAGTGTTCGCTCTTCTGATGGTTTCAGTTAGTTATTTGATGCCAGAACGAGGGGGTTTGATGTCATGATACCACAGAGGTTTCTACTGCATCAGCTGTACAAGATAGCAGCGTCTGTATCCGCCATAGTTTGGCTTCATATTTGTACAGTGGGAGAGATGGAGACGTGTCGTCCATCTTTATATACTGTCTATGGTCTTGCTCAGAGGTGGAAAGCAGCAAAGTACATTTACTCGAGTACTGTACAGTACTGTACTTCAGTATAATTTTGAGGAACTTGTACTTGAGTATTTCAATTTTATGCAACTTTCTTCAATCACACTACATCCCAGAAACACATAGTGAACTTTTCACTCCATGACCTTATCTCACAGCTTTAGTGAGCTACTAGTTACTTTTCAAAGCTTTGAAAGTTCATTCATTCATTCATTCATTCATCTTCTAACCGCTTCATCCTCTTGAGGGTCATGGGGGGGCTGGAGCCTATCCCAGCTGACATCGGGCGAACACCCTGGACAGGTCGCCAGACTATCGCAGGGCTGCTTTGAAAGTTTTACATACAAAATATATGCTCCCATTATAAAATATAATGCATCATATATTAATTATAAAATGCTGCTGGCACAGTAATGCATACATAATATAACTTATAATATAATGGCTCACTGACACTGGTTTGCTGCCTGATGAGTACTTGAGATTTTAAATGCATGACTTTTGATTATACTGGAGTCATTTTACCCGGATGTATTAATACTTTTACTTAAGGAAAGAATACTTCTTTCACCAGTGGTCTGGCTTTAGTCATGCAAAATGTTTTAAATGCATTTTTTAACCACCAGCACGTTGGATAAAGTGCTGAAATTGTCTCAAGGACAATTTCTCTGAAAACAACTTTTGGTTGAGAGACAGGTTTTACCAGGACTTAAACCTTTTCTAGAACCTCAGCTCCACCTGCCAAATTCTGGTCAAGAGTTGATCAAGAAATGTGTCCTGGCTTTCATCACGCTTCTCTTTGAGAGACGACCAGACTGCAGCAACATGCAGCCAAGAACTGTGTGCAGAGTCTGAAGTGTTGCAAGGTGCAGGAAACAGTGACTGAGGAGGGACAGATGAGACACAAACACCCTGAGGGACCTGTTCGCTGCTGTGTGTTTGTACAGTCACTGATTGTAACTTGCAGCTCCGGCATCCAGCTATGAATGTTATATTGTAAGAGGTAAAAGACAGCAACCTCACTGCACGCACTCATACACAAGAAAAAAATCCTCACACCTGCCCTGAGGCGATCTTGGCAGGGTAATGAGACTGAGCAGATCAGCTAGCCAGCCCCAACCATCACAGATGGTGACAGAGAGTGACGGAGGAACGGAACTGATGGGCCAGGGGAAGAAAAGGGAGAAATATAGAGAGGTATAAAAAGAGAGAGGCACACTGAAGCTCATTGTAATTATCTTTTGTGTTATTTTCCAAAATACAAAGACAAATAAAGCAGCACAAGACAACAGCGTACCTGAAAGCATTTAAGTCTCATTGCAAATAAATAAGACAAACCAAAACAACATAAATAGAACAAAACTGGGGCAGCTCATTTCCCAATAAAAACAGTGGGAGTATTTACCTCCTATTACAATCCATTAATTAAATAGGTTAAAAATGAGACCAAACTTCATGGAATTCCCCCGTGATCAGAGAGTCGTCCATCATTAATTTGAACCTTTCAGCAAAATCATTCTTTGTCAGACACTTTCACAGGTGGAGAACAATCCTTGAAGCACCAATCAAAGCCCGCTAAAACGAGTCAAAATTCTTATTTGGATACACAGCTGGGGAGATTGTGTTGAGTGATTTATGCACCCACTTTCCAATTCTTTTGATCACTCGTTTCCAAAACAGGGAAACAACAGACAGTCTCTACATTAAATGGAGGAAAGTTCCTGCTTCATTTTTACACTGCCAACAGTTAGTATCGCCCAAGAGTCCCGACACAACCCAGTCGCCAGAAAACACTGTGGTTACTGTGTGGTTAGTTTTAGGCACAAAAACCACTTGGTTATGTTAGGAAAAGATGTGTTTTGGCTTAAAATATGTCAAGTTGTGTGGCATTATCCTCGCTGCAAAGAACACCCTTGTTTGATGCCTAAAAAGCCGTTAGAAACACAGCTATGATTCGATAAAAAAGAACAACCGGTTTTGTTGTTTGTTGCTCTCAAACAGTGGTCTGCAGTCAGGTCATAGTCCAAACAAATTCATATAGCCTACTTTTTACACTTAGCTTGATATGGTTCTTATTACAGGCTTAAGTGTTGTTTTGTCATACCTTGACAGTTTCAGCTTCATCATCAGAAGCGCCAAGTGATGTTGTGGTGATGTGTCCAACACTATATGACCGTGCTAGCTTCATAACAGAAGAAAAGGACAGAAAGGAGGAGGAAGAACACATAAACAACGCTCTCACATGTTGTCAATACCCAGGATGGGCTATAAACAGAGGCAAACAAGGGGTCAAGAATAACAACAGAGAAGAGGAAAATAAGAAGAGAGAAACAAAGAAGGAAACCCGGGGCATGGTCACCCTACCATACATCAAAGGGATCACAGAGTGCATTCAAAGATTCATACACAAACACCGCATAAACACACCCATAAATCCACACACAAAACCAGAGACCAGATGGACCCCGAGAAGAAATGTAACGTCATATATGAGATATATGAGCCTATCATGCAACAAAGCTTATGTCGGGGAGACAGATAGAGCCTTCAGTACAAAAATAAATTAACATACAAAAGAGTGTGAAAAGGAAACATCTGAAGCGCGGACCCGTGCGGAGCAGGAAAATCTGAAATCAGCCATCTGAGACCACTGCAAAAGGGAGAATCACATCATGAACTGGAAAGAGGCCAAGGTCATTCAAATCGAAAGCAACAAGCACCACCACTGGATTGCAGAAGTGGTGGAAATCTGCAAGTGTGCACCCAGAATTTGTTGATCCAATTGACAGGACTTCTGTGCAGTATGAACAAGTATGGACTGTGATTTCAGTAATTTCTATGTTTGGACAAATTAGCAAAGGTTAGCAAACTCAGCGTCTTCGTTTAAAACACTCCTCAGAACATACTTTTACAATAAATCTGTTTTGTGTCTAGTTTTTATCTTTCTTTCATCAATTTAATTATTTATTTATTTTTATTACACACTTTAATTTATCTGGTCTTAGCCTATATTCAGTGTTTTATTACTGTTTTTTTCTTAATGGTGTATTCTATTTTATTTGTCACATAAAGCAACTGTGATTTGAAAAGTGCTGTACAAATAAAGTTTGTTATTATTTATCACTAATAAGTATGGTGAAACACAAAGGAGAGTATGGGAAAATATTTGTTATCAGATTTTTGCCCGTATTCTGTTTTCTAAAATTCAAAACAAGAGAATGCAGTAATTGGTTATCTTTGCATATATGCATAGCACCACAAATAACCAAATGTGAAGCTTGTCTGAACATTTATGAGTCATGCAGTGATGTCGTTATCAGAAAAGTAAACAGATGACCTTTCCTGCGTAAGAAAATCATACCGTCATTGCTACGTTCATCGTCATTTCCATGGACGCAGAAATGATGAAAATTATTTAACTTTTTTCCAACTTTCATTTTCAGTACTTATTTATAAAAGAGACTAAAAAGTTGTGGGATAGCAATAATATAATATTATGTATTCAGTATGTTAAGCTACAGTACCTGGCTACAATCCTCCGGCCACTGTTTGGCAACGTAATAGCATACATCATCAGCATGTAACATGATAAAGAGTTACTTTGGTTTTTTTCAACCTGGACCATATTTTCTCAAGTGAATAATGGGAATGCCAGCAACTGGGAACCACGCTGCAATATAATCCCTACGGGCAACTAAACACTGTTAATTTATGTCCCCTTAATGTGTTTGTTTTTGCAACTGACAGACTCAGGTTATTATTCTGGCTGTCTGACAGTAGTATGGAAATGATTCTTACATTGATAGACCTTTTTGTTCCAGAGTAACATCCTTTTTTTAAAACCAGAAGCAGACCCAAAATTGCCATCACCGGACCCACCAGACTCAATTTAGATAAACAGTAATTTAAGCGTGTATAGAGCCGGAATATTTTCACATCTTACTGTGTGAATTAAGGGTTTATTGAACAAAACAAGAGTTGGTAATAGTTGGAACAGTGTAGAGACAAACCAAGATGACTTTTGTGATTTTTTTTTCCTTCAATTATTTATTTATTTGTTTTTATTTTTTTAGAAACACCCTCAAACGAGTACATGTACAGTAAAGACATGATAAAATCATGATAGTAATAACTGATAGTAAAAGAAAAAAGAGTCAGAGCACACGTAAACAGGCTACATGGATAGTCAGAGATCTATAGGGGGTTCCCATGTTCTCAGGAAGACTTCCCCCTTATGTTTTAATATGTGAGTGCGCTGTTAAAGTTAAATATTGGGAGTCTTTGCTGGTTCTAGCTGAGCAAAATGCACTTCTTTGCTATATATGATATTATGCCGATCCTCTTTGCAGACATCGGGTCTAGCGTCCTGTTCAGTTCCATTCCAAAGAGGTACCGTACTGGGGAAATGTCAGATGGAACCCTCAAGACCTTTTTTATGCATTCCTAGAAAACATGAATGACTGACCCTGTACATGTTTTACATCTGTGACATTTAGAGGATGAGGTGAGATATATCTTACTCAGACATAATGGGGTGAGATACATCCTGTGCATACATTTATAATTCTCTTCAGTTATTTTGTTGCATGACAATGAAGAGATGCCTTTAAATGACGTGGAGCTCTCCAGAATTTCCTCCATCCTTGACAACCCCAAGAAGAGTCGTCCTGCTCTTTTGAGAGTAATAATTAAGTTACGAATTTGCAAGTATTTATAAAATTGCTGTTTGGGAATTCCAAATTCTGTTCTTAAATCTAAAAAAGACTTAAGGGACCCATCAGTAGACAGTTGTTGAAACTGGTGTATACCATGTTCTTTCCACTTAGTAAGCAGAGACTTCCCAATCGAGGGTGGCAGGTCTAGGTTGGAGGAGCTAGCGTAGAGATTCCAAGACCAGATCCACAAAATTTCTTTACATCCCGCCATACCTGAAGCGTGTTGTGAATTAGTACTGAATAAAGGGCAAGTACATCTTACTATATAATGACGAAAGCTCTGTGTGTGTGTCTGTCCCACGTTTTTCTCCTCACTGACTTGGTCAATCCATGTGAAATTTGGCACAGTGGTAGAGGGTCATGGGAGGATGCCAATGAAGCAGTATTACATCAATTGACCAAAGGGGGGCGCTATAGCAACCCATTGAAATGTCAAACTTTGAATGGGCATAGCTCATGCCCCGTATGTGGTAGAGACATGAAACTTTGCACAGAGATGCCTCTCCTCATGAGGAACACATTTGCCTCAAGAACCCATAACTTCCGCTTATATAGATTTTCCACCATGTTGAATTTTTTGAAAAACACTTCAAATGGATCTCTTCCTAGGAAGTTTGAGCGATCTGAATGAAACTGGGTGAACATAATCTAGGGACCAATATCTAAAGTTCCCTCTTGGCAAAAGTTGGAAAACTTACTCAAACTGAGCTTCTATAAGGCAATGAATATTGCGGAGGGCGTGGCTCATCACATAAAGGTGTAGAACATCTCAAGGGTTTCACCCATCACCACGCAACTTTGTAGGCATATGACCACACATAATCTGAGGGGACCCTCCATTATTGACCCCATCAAACAAAATGGGGGCGCTAGAGAGCTCATTTCTTATCTAGGCCTAACCGCCATATGGATTTTTACTAAACTTGGTAGATATGTAGAACAGGACGCCTCAAGGTGACTGGAGAAATTTAACTCTAATTGGCAACTGGGTGGCGCTATAACAACAGAAAAATGCTTCAAAATGGCTAAAATGCGACCGATCGCTGTGGCTCCCCCTGTGGACCAATGTTGGTGTTGTTTCTAATGTTTGGTATGACTAAGTCATGGTATGGTATGCTGTACATAATCACGGAAACTGTCAGTGTGTCATTCTGTCAGTCAGTCATTCTGTCTGTCCCACGTTTTTCTACTCACTGACGTGGTCAATCTATGTGAAACTGCACATAGGCATTGAGGACTGGCATAGGTAGAAGGGGACAAAGCTACCAATGGCTATGAACTAGTTATTAATAAATGGTAAAGAAGGTAGCGAGGTAGGAAGGCAAAGTTCTTCTTCAGTATCTGTCCAGTGAGCAGTTAGCTTTTATGAATTTTATATTGCTTCTGCCAGCTTTGAATGAAGTGTGTTTTACAATAATAAAATCAATCAATTTAAATAATAAATGAATATCTAGCTTAATATTATCCTGTTACTTAGATGTTAAATATGATCTGAAAAATCTACAGAGAAGTGTGAATGTTTGAATCTGGAAAAGTTTGGAATTTTGAAATGGGAAATGATTTGGAACCACCTGGCATTCTTCATACTGTATATCCTCCTATGTTTAAAATGAAGACCCAACTCCCAGATTTTTCTGACACTTTCACAGATAAAGTGATATTTTGTTCCTCTTTTCACTTGAGGATGTGTGCTGAAAGTGAGCGGAGACGAGGAGAGGGAGGATAGAAAGTGACAGTTTGGGGAAGCCGCTGCATGCCCTTCCTTTTACTGAGAGACGGTTAAAACTGGGGTAAGAAAACGTGTCTGCTGAGCTGTGTTACGTGCATCTCCTGGTTCATCCTTGGTTTATGTGTTGCTAAATAACTGCACAGTAACCTTAGCACATAATCACTAATCACCATAATGACTTGCGTAACATTCCCTGCTAACTCAATAACCTAATACCCACCTGCTATTTCTGCCTGGACAGAGAAAGCTGTCAAATAAACAGATGCACACTAAAACAGCGACCTGATCCACTCGCTGTAATTCTGTCACAGTGTGCATAATCCTGACCTGTTATAACTTCTCAGGATATTTGTACACACAACATCAGCACAACTTGTGTCCTCAAATCTGAGACAAAGCTCCCTGGGGAGGTGTTCGTTAAGTCTGTATTGATCAAGAGCCTTATCAAACTCCTGCAGATGTGTTGCGGACGTTTTCCTCAACAGGCTTTTACAACCTTGTCAAAACACCAGGTTGAGTATTTTTAACTCTTGCAGACATAAAGTCGAAGTAATCTAATCGCCAGACTAATCTGTCTCAGGGTTATCTCGGGGTTAAAGTGGATATTAGGAGAATAAAGCGCTTAAGAATTTATGAGGAAGGATTTAAGTCAGTTTGTTTTATGTGTCCTGTAAATACCAAACTCGTCTCTAAGTGCTCGGTTTCATAATCATTTCACAACCTCTAGCTGCAGCTTTTCCCGTCACGAAGCCCTGGCAAGTAGTCGGAGAAGTATAGATCATATCTCACCATCCTCCCTCCCCCAATCACTCAATTCCATGTTCAGACCTTTGGCTTTATTGGTAGATGAGTGCAGTTTAATTAACATTGTTAACGGCAATAATCCATCAGCAGGCAGGACCGCAGCCAGATACAGTCCTCTCTCATCTTGAGGTCAGACTCACTGCATCTGTCTCTTTCCTTTGAGTGTGTGCGGGTGAAAATATTTCCAAATTGCTCCTCCTTTCTTCCCATCTTTCTTTTTTTTCTGTGTTGCCGTCTCACTCTCATTTACTCCCATCTCGTTTCAGTCTCCCTGTCTATCTCTCTTTGGGCTCTCTCATCTCTCTCATTGTTCCCAGCTTGAAAGAAACTTCTTTTTTGGGGAAGTGAAAGTACAATTACGCATGCAGGGAGGGTGGGAGCGAAGGAGCATGGGAATTAGCTTGTAACGAGAGATGAAGTCAGATGAACCGATAGCGCATACTGTATCCTGCTCTCCTCTTGTCTCTGATCACACCGTCAGATACGCACGGAGCACGCCTCTCTTCTCTTTTTTAACACTCTGCATTCACACTAATTAATATACGTGAGGGTACTGTATATATGCTCATGCTGCAAAGTCACTGTAGCAGAATGAAAACATGCAGCACGGCACGATTAGCACTGTTCTCAATCGGGACGTTGAATCCTGCAGCTGACCCTGACCTTTGACCTCTCTGTGGCACAGCATGAAACGCTGCAAACGCCACAAATAAATGTTCTCCAGTATTCAAAAGGCTTGTGGTGTTTCTGCCTCCCCGTGTGGTCTGAAGTCGCCCCAGCTCATTATCATATTCCTCATTATGAACGGCAGATGTTTTGTCAGGGAAAACACTCATCTCCTTATCTCTCCGCTGCTGCAGAGCGATTTGTTAGTGTATAATGATGTGCATGAGGGGGTGGGAGGGTTGATGTGTCAGAGCCTTGCAGTCAAGTCTAGTCACCTTTCTGTGCATGTGTGTGAGTGTGTGTGTGTGTGTGCGTGTAGCGTGTGTGAGTGTGTGTGTGTGTACAGAATAATAATGTTGCCATGTCCTAGACACCAAAGACCTACATTACCCAGAGGAAATCTGTAGTGTCTCTCGGGATCATTTATCACAGAGGTTATCACTGCAATGTTAACGTCTGTTTCTGTGTGTGTGTGTGTGTGTGTGTGTGTGTGTGTGTGTGTGTGTGTGTTTGTTTGTTCTTGCTACATAGTGAGGACTTATAAGGAATATTTTCACAACAGAGTGGGGACATTTTCACCCCACTTCTTCAAAGGCCAGTTTGAAGGTTAAGACTAGGTTATAGGGTTAGGGTAAAGTTTGGGTTAAAATGCTACAGGGCCACAGGCACACAACGACCAGGTGAGTAACTCTGAAAATACTCTTTTTTTAAAAACCTTATATAGTCGTCTAAAATCCATTACAAAGAGTTTGGTCCACTTGCTCAGGAGGATTGGAGGAAGGATTGGTTATATTACTGTTGGGCTTCTGTGACTCACCGTTAGCTTGGTACATTAATTATTCTTTATTCTTTCCTTAGGATCCCCATTTATTGTTTCCACAGTAATAAAATTAAATGAAATTAAATCAAAACTAAGCAATGTTAAAATGACAGTTGAAATAAATACTTTTTTGAAAAAAGAAAGAGGATAAAGAGATAATAAATAATGTGAATAGATATATAAAAGAGATGATTAAAGTTAAATAGAAATACATAACTGCTTTAAAGCTATAGTTGGTAATGTTGGAGAGCTAGCAAGATTTGAAAGCGGCACCTCCTCTCAACTCCACCCCCTCCTCCCCCTCCCGTCAGTGCTCCATCCAAAGCCACGGCCCCACAAACTTGATGCACATCCTGCACTGCAGTAGAAGTCAGCAGGGCAGAGGAGAGCCGAGTAAAATAACAAATCCCCCCGAAGCAAACAAATATTTATATGTCCAACAGAAAGACAGCAACCTCTGTATCACTTTTCAGGCCCTTCAGCTCCCTCAGCTGTCTCCACCGTTCAAAAGCTGCACTGATGTTGACTCTGGTTTGTCCTCTTGCTTTATCCAAAGCCTTTTTTGTCACAGCCTTTTCTGCCTCTGACTTTCTTTTCTCAGCCTGTTTAGCGGGGCGAGCCGTTACAAGTAACACTGGAAGTGGTACTGTTAGCTGCATTTTCTCTGCCATTGTGCAGCAAACTCCTGCTAACTCAGTATTTCTGCTGAGGAGTGTGCTGAATATTTCCGGCAACAGTGACATGTGATGAGTGCATGCAGGGAGGAGGGAGGGAGGGACGGAGGGGGGCTGAACGAGACATGAAGGCATCTGATTGGTTCTTTCCATTCACACCGAATGGCAGGGATTGGTCAGAATTTTTACAGGCCTGCAGCTGCCACAGGGGTCAGATTTTTTTCATTCCTTTTTCTGAACACATTATGTATTGACTACTCTCAGGGTGGATGGACCATTTCACCCAGTATAACAAGAAGTGTTTCTGAACAGGATTACCAACTATAACTAAGTAAAAATAAGTACTAAAATATTTGAAGGTCCATTGAGTAGGATTTTGGGAGATATGCTGGCAGAAATGGAATATAATATGATATACAGTACAGGCCAAAAGTTTGGACACACCTTCTCATTCAATGCGTTTTCTTTATTTTCATGACTATTTACATTGTAGATTCTCACTGAAGGCATCAAAACTATGAATGAACACATGTGGAGTTATGTACTTAACAAAAAAGGTGAAATAACTGAAAACATGTTTTATATTCTAGTTTCTTCAAAATAGCCACCCTTTGCTCTGATTACTGCTTTGCACACTCTTGGCATTCTCTCCATGAGCTTCAAGAGGTAGTCACCTGAAATGGTTTCCACTTCACAGGTGTGCCTTATCAGGGTTAATTAGTGGAATTTCTTGCTTTATCAATGGGGTTGGGACCATCAGTTGTGTTGTGCAGAAGTCAGGTTAATACACAGCCGACAGCCCTATTGGACAACTGTTAAAATTCATATTATGGCAAGAACCAATCAGCTAACTAAAGAAAAACGAGTGGCCATCATTACTTTAAGAAATGAAGGTCAGTCAGTCCGGAAAATTGCAAAACCTTTAAATGTGTCCCCAAGTGAGTCGCAAAACCATCAAGCGCTATAACTAAACTGGCACACATGAGGACTGACCCAGGAAAGGAAGACCAAGAGTCACCTCTGCTTCTGAGGATAAGTTCATCCGAGTCACCAGCCTCAGAAATGGCAAGTTAACAGCAGCTCAGATCAGAGACCAGATGAATGCCACACAGAGTTCTAGCAGCAGACCCATCTCTAGAACAACTGTTAAGAGGAGACTGCGTGAATCAGGCCTTCATGGTCAAATAGCTGCTAGGAAACCACTGCTAAGGAGAGGCAACAAGCAGAAGAGATTTGTTTGGGCCAAGAAACACAAGGAATGGACATTAGACCAGTGGAAATCTGTGCTTTGGTCTGATGAGTCCAAATTTGAGATCTTTGGTTCCAACCGCCGTGTCTTTGTGAGACGCAGAAAAGGTGAACGGATGGATTCCACATGCCTGGTTCCCACTGTGAAGCATGGAGGAGGAGGTGTGATGGTGTGGGGGTGTTTTGCTGGTGACACTGTTGGGGATTTATTCAAAATTGAAGGCACACTGAACCAGCATGGCTACCACAGCATCCTGCAGCGACATGCCATCCCATCCGGTTTGCGTTTAGTTGGAAGATCATTTTTCAACAGGACAATGACCCCAAACACACCTCCAGGCTGTGTAAGGGCTATTTGACCAAGAAGAAGAGTGATGGAGTGCTGCGGCAGATGACCTGGCCTCCACAGTCACCGGACCTGAACCCAATCGAGATGGTTTGGGGTGAGCTGGACCGCAGAGTGAAGGCAAAGGGGCCAACAAGTGCTAAACACCTCTGGGAACTCCTTCAAGACTGTTGGAAAACCATTTCAGGTGACTACCTCTTGAAGCTCATGGAGAGAATGCCAAGAGTGTGCAAAGCAGTAATCAGAGCAAAGGGTGGCTATTTTGAAGAAACTAGAATATAAAACATGTTTTCAGTTATTTCACCTTTTTTTGTTAAGTACATAACTCCACATGTGTTCATTCATAGTTTTGATGCCTTCAGTGAGAATCTACAATGTAAATAGTCATGAAAATAAAGAAAACGCATTGAATGAGAAGGTGTGTCCAAACTTTTGGCCTGTACTGTATATGTTCTCTTTAGTGTATAATCCCCTCAAAATAAGTATTGTTTGTTTTGGTTACCTTAGAGTGAGCCATTTTTATCTACACAGGTAGCGGGTCCTTTTTTTAAAAAAAATATTTTGTTTCAGTAGCCCACAGTGAATTAACCAGCGTCTGGCTCTAGACAGGACCATTGGCGTTTTCACCACCATAGTAAGAAGCCTCTCCATGATGAGCAGCATCAGAAAAAGCCTTGTTTCATCAACATGAAACTGATTTATTCAGTGTTTTTACCAGTTTAAATCACCATGTCTGTTTGTTTTGGAGACGAAGAGACCTCCACAGATAAGGTGAAAACCTCCCTGATGTCTGAATCTTAAGTTATCAGAGAAAAAAGGTGAGCACACATTAGCAGGTGCTGGCCTAATAACTGTCTCGAACATGCCAGAGAAACACTGATTTGTAACATGAAACTGCTTTATTCAGTGTTTTTACTAGCCTTCATTTCCTGGTATGTTTGTTTTGGAGAGGAAGAGACCTCTGTGGATAATTCAGCTCCAGGTATAAACCTCCTGAACAATGAACACTAAAGGAATTGTAATCGGGAGAAGTTTAAGCTGGTTGCAATCTGCAGTCCTCACCATTAAAAGCTACTAAATCTCCTTGAATCTTACACACTGTTCCTTTAAGATGCACGAACACAGCGCTGGTTAGTAATAAAAAAGTGTAAATAAAGCGTAGTAAAATCATTAAAACCACAATTCAAAATAACACACACACTGTAGGTTAGTAAAGTAAAGTTAGGATATTATTAACGGGGAAGAAGAATATTTACGAGTGAAATAAACACTTGCTCAGAACCATTTCAATCAGTGTTATTAAAAAGATTTCTTCTGCAGCTGGGTGTCTTTATTTATAGAATATTAACTGTTGACTTATTTAGGGGTAAAGGTCAGGTATTTAGTTGTGATGGTTAAGGGGCTAGGAAATGCATTGTTTCAACAAGGGTCCTCACAAAGATACAAGTACAAGAATGCGTGTGTGTCCTGGCTTTTGTTGTTGCCCACCATTTTCTCTAGAGTAATTACATTTTTTCTCTGATGCTCTGCCCTTCATCTTCACCCATATACTGATTATTCTCTGCCCCTGCTCGCTTTTATACTATATCTTTCCTCATTAATCTCCTCCCTCCTCTTTTCTCTCCTTCACCTCCAGACGAGGGCCAGACAGTTTGCCAGAGTCCCCCAGAGCTGGCGGGCCAGCGGTTGGCGGAGGTCGGCATGCAGCTGCGGGCAGACTGCCACCAAGGCCTGGGCTACTGGGACTACCTCTTCTTCATTGCCATCGGCTTTGTCATCTTCTCGGCCGGAACGGTGTCGGCCTGGGTGATGGGCGTGCTCATGGTGCTGTACGAGCGCTACAGCAAAAGGAAGAGCGAGGAGCTGGACAGCGATGACGAGGACGAGAGGGGAGGGATGGGCGGAGGTGGTGGGGGAGGGGGCGGAGGAGGTGGAAACCAGGGGAACGGGGATCTGAGCAAGCCTGGCATGCAGGTGTGACAGTCTGATGTGAGACAACATGAGGAGGGATGACATGAGAACACGGGAGGGGAGGACAGACAGAGAGGAGGAACCAGAAGTGATGAGAGGACTCTGAGACCAAAGGCTCTGGAATGAACCAAGATCTGACTGTCTCTCTTTGTTACAGATTTAGATATCGCAATATGCTCTGCACCATATTGGACAGAAAGTGTGTAAGTGTGTGTGTTAGTGTGTGTGAGAGAGAAAGAGAGACAGACAGAGGCAGCAATAAGGATGACTATGCCTTCACTTCAGGAGTACAGAATGACCTCTGAGATTATTGAGAGCAATAACCCCCATACACACACACACACACACACACACACACACTGCTCACCTCAGCACAGATACTCTGCGGAGCTGCTTGTTGTCTCTGAGTGGGCGGATATACCTGCATACTATGTGAAGTGCTCTTGAGTAACATTCTGTAAATGATGATTATAACAAGACGTGTTCTGTGAGCAACACACACACACACACACACACACACACACACACACACACACTACATTAATACAAATAGGAAGGTACTGGGGGTCACAAAGAGAGTGATGCCTTATCTCTGCTACAATAAAAAAGGGAAAACTAGTACATTTCGGTATTAAGATGTGATTTTCCTGAATGCCTTAAGGCAACTCGCTTGAAATAGTGAACAGTCACTGTTGTCTCCTATAGACAGAATCTGTCCAAAAACAGTTTGGGATATGATGAAATTATTTGAATGTAAAAAATACTAAGAATGAACAACTTCTGCGACTCACTGCTGGTTGGGATTAACACGTGAGTTTGGAAGTTTAAAGGCACCCTGTGGAGTTTTTAACCACACGTTACGCTATGGAGAAAAGTTTTTGTATCTCGTACACACCTGGTGGAAACTAAAGCTGTTAACTCATATGAACTGCGGACATTGCCTGTAGATTGAGGTCTGAGCATTGTCCAGAGTTTCCCTTTCACACATGTAGCACACAATATGAGATCGTCTGTGTCAGGAGCGTTCGCACTTACTGGAAATATTCACTTTGGTTTAGGTGAGAGGTGGCGCCTGGGTATAGCGTGCAGGAGGCAGGATGTGACACAGATTACATGCGGTCCCGTAGCCAGTTCGCATGTCTCTTGCTGTTACTTGAATCTGACAATTTCGGCATTTGCCTTTCCCAGCAGAAGTTCCCCAGTCTCTCCAGTTAGACATTCCTTCATGTAAATGACCCTTCTTCTTCATCATTAAGTGTTTGTTTTCTTCCGGTTTAGCACGAGTCACATGATGGAAACATCCTCAAACACGCCCAGTCGCTAATTACTTGTTGTCACACATGGGCTCAACTGAACATTACACAGACTTTGCACTGGGGAGTTAGCGGGATGAAGTAGGTTTAATGTCAGATTCAACTGATTCAGACTTTTGTGTTCTCACATTCAGCTCCTCCAGGTAATGTCTAGACCAGTGGTTCCCAACTGGTCCAGCCACGGGGTCCAGTGTGTCATACTTGGCCATGTTGTTGAGCTAGTTTGCTGTCTCTGTTGAGAAGCTGTCGGTCACTCTAAAAATAAAAGCTCTGTGCTGGAAATTCTGGAAAAAACGTGACATGCTTGCAGGTCACTTGCAGTCCATTAAGAATGGGCCTGCAACCCACCAGTTGGGAACCACTGGTCTAGATGATTTCAGGTTTGCAGTGCATCTGTGAAAGGGGTAGTTCGCAAACATGGATGGAAGGGACACGTGTTTTAAATCTAAAAACAGAAAATAGCTTGTCAAATGTTTTTTTAAAGGAAAGAAATGCTTTCAATGCAGTTGTAGGCCTCAAGACTACATACAAAAGCATTTATGTGATAAATTCTGAATGTAAACATATTTTTTTGATGACAAGAAAACTCCACATGGTATCTTTACAGAGCAACTTAACACCCCCCTGAAGTCTTTGTTTTCGCTGACGTCCAGTGGTTTTTACTTTGCTTCAGTGATGTAGAAGTGTAATCTGGAGTGTGTCAGTACACCGTGACATCAGTGTTGGGTGTTAGTACACATGACATCACGTTGCTGTTACTCATCACTGTTACTGGTGCAGAGCACAAAGAGCACAACTCTGACCAAGTTTCCATCCCAATCTTGTACATTTAACTGAATTTCAAGGAAATTCAACAAATTCTCAATCCCAGCTTCTCAAATATCGACACTTCCTCAGTGGCTCTTGCTATGACGCTCCAGTTACCCTTCCAGTGTCAGTTTTGGACGCTCAGGGATGATGTACCAACTTCTGCTGGTCACATGCATTGTTTCCTTTCAAAATAAACGTAGAAGGTAGGTAATAAATTTTTTAGGTTTCGTTTTTAGGTTCACTTACTTAGGTTTAGGCAACAAAAGTATGTGGTTCGGTTTCGGGGGAAAAAAAAAAACATCATATGACATACATCCCTCACACAGTATGCTACACTTAAAGGTGGGTAAACACCAAACCGAAATCAAAGAACTAGCTGCGACGAAAGCCAACTCTTGCGTCGTCTACGTCGCCTCACCTCGCCCTGTGTCAGTTGCATTTGAACACACTACACAGACTACATCTGACGGCCAAGTAGCACGTACGTTCTGCGCCTGCGTGAGAGAGCGGAGTGAGAGAGTGGCACATCCTGTCAGCCGAGGGGTTTCCTATCTGTGCAGCCGAGCACTGCAGCACCTCCACGGACTATTACATCCAGACGGTCCCGGTGTTTCCTCCGCAGGCTCCACTTCACTCAGCTGCCCGATAAACCCGCTGCTTCTTCCCACTTTAACCTGAATAACAAACCAGGGCTCGGTACTCCGGTTGGATCCAAACGGAGAGCCGGGGCTAGCTCAGAGACTAGCGGAGGCTAACTGGCTGTGCGTCCCTCCGGCCATGCTGCGGCTAATGCTCTGCTAGCCGCTCCCAGCTAGCTCTGGTTTGTTATTCAGGTTAAAGTGTGAAGAAGCAGCGGGTCTGTGGGGCAGCTGAGTGAAGTGGAGCCTGAGGAGGAAGCACCGGTTAGCCCCGGTTTCATTACAGGCAGATTCACTTGCTACAGGGGCGAGGGAATAAAACCTGAACAGCCAATCAGAGTGATCTCTCTCACTGACAAACTCCGCCACCGATTCAACATCAATCGGCCAAAAATTCGCTGATGCCGAAGTGCCAATAGTGCGGGACACACCGCAAAAACTAGGCCGACAGACGCTCACCAACAACCCGACTTTGGTTGACGGCCGACCGTCGGCTTGGTGTGTCAGGGCCTTAACAGCACACTACATCATTACTGACTTTTGGTTTCACACAGGACACCAACAGCAATCGCCCGCATGAAAGTCTGAAGTTTGTTTGACCCATACATGTCCTCTCTCACCTGCCTTATGCAGACTTTCTCACTCTAAATGCTACGGAAGGTGCTTGGAGCATCAAAAAGTGCCGCCAACCAGTGCGTCTCAAACCCCCCCCCGCTTAAGGGTGGCTCGGTGCCTCTGTATCTGACACCGAGGGACACTGACCAAGCTTCAGTGTTTGATGAGCTGGGAGTGAGATCGGGTTGGAAAATCAGCAAAAGAAAATGCTAATGAATGCACATTTCCCTCCACTACTTGTTATGTTGGGTGCACCAATTCTCCAGTGAAGAAGCATTGCAAAACAAGTTGGGGGAAACAAGTTGATGCAATTTACAGAGTGCCAGTTGAATTTGAAATGATGGAAAACGTGATGGAAATATGTTTGTTTCTTGTACTAATGTGAGGAACGTTAAAGTCTCCTCATCAGTACACACCAATCTGATGCTTTTGCCTTTTTGTCTCTTCATTGGAGTCAAAGCTTCAGTGAACGTTGAAGTCACATGCTTCACACACTTTGTGATTTATTCACTAAATTTGTATTCATTGCATTCCATATCTTTTTTTGTGTGTGATATTTTGACTGGCTTTCTTTTAGAGTTGAAAATGCACAAATAGACAGGTGGGCACAAACACTTATTTTGGTGGTCAGAGGTGAAGCAGACCTGAGACCAGCGAGGGCAGTGACACACTACTTTTTTCAGCCTGGTGTTAACTTCTTTTTAAAGCTCATTCCCCTGTAAAGATGGGCAGCAGAACTCTAGCTATAGCGACACTATGTGACTGTATCATATCTTGCGTGTACTGTACGTGTGTTTCATGTTTCTGTGTGTATATGCTTTCCTGTGCTGCGGTAGTTTCTCATCCAGTCTCCACACTACTGTAGCTGTAGAAGTGGGGCAGGTTCTGCACACGAAGACAGCATCAGGGTGATCGAGTCAGTCGTGTAGCTAACGATGACTCTACACTATGTGACTGGGAGCCTCGCTTGATTGACCTCATGTTACAGTTGAGCACATACAGGCCGCAGTCTATAGCCCAGCTGTCAGTGTGGAAGTGGGCCTCTGGAGTAATGTGTGTGTGTTCATGTATGCGTGACTGTATGTTGTGTGTGTTTAAGAGGGGCAGAGCGTTCACAGAGCATCTCTGTGAGTGATTCACGAGCCCAGACCGATCCAAAACCCTTCCTCCTCCATCCTGCTCCACTTCCGCCCCGTCCGTCACGGGACGGATGGGCGGTTAGAGATGATAAACGACAAGCTGCGGATAGAGGTGGGGTGGAGAAAGAGCGGGGTCACCGTCAGAAGCGGGAATTCATCTTGATTTATGTACTTAGCAGCTGTATTGAAAGACTGATTGATAGTCGGGCTTTTATTCATTTTCTGAGCTGAATGGCTCCAAATGCCCCGCATGAATGGGCATGGTTAAATGATAACTCTCCAGAGGGCTTGGCAGAGT
Source organism: Epinephelus fuscoguttatus (assembly GCF_011397635.1). Taxonomy (NCBI): domain Eukaryota; kingdom Metazoa; phylum Chordata; class Actinopteri; order Perciformes; family Serranidae; genus Epinephelus; species Epinephelus fuscoguttatus. The sequence continues at coordinate 43,044,202 of NC_064761.1, forward strand.
GTGTCAGTGTGAGTGTTTGTGCGTATATGCGTGCATGTTTATGGTTATTTCCAGCTTGGTTTATGATCATGACAGTGTATCTATATGTGGATGCAGATGAGAGACCAACAGCTTTTTTTTTTACTATAGGAGGGTAATTTGTAATCAAAATCTGTCACACAGGAGCCCGCTGAAGCACATCATCACTGACACACACACACATGTCACTCAATCATAGAATCCCTCTCTATCTCACACACACACACACACACACACACACACACACACACTCACACACACAGGCTCACCGACTCACCCACATGCACGATAAATCTCAAGGGCACAGCTAAAGTCAGAGCTGCAGGCCCGAGAACATTAACACTCCTGTTTTGGTCTCTCTTACCATGCATCACTACATCCTCTCATCCGCCCCTCCATCCCCAAACTGACACTGTCATCAGCTTTCACACAATGCAGGCACACACACTCAAACACACACACACACACACACACACACACACACACACACACACACACACACACACCTGGACCTATGATTTATCTGTTAAATCTTCAGGCTGTCATTATCAGATCATTTGTTCAAGGGGAAGCTTAGAGGCGTACAGGCTTTAAATGACCTGCAGATTGTTGGTGTCAATCTTTCTTACGTTACGTCACATTCATAAAAAGACACCTGACCTACAAGAGCGTGACCTCACAGCTACATACCTGAAACATATCCTTAAACACAGTGCTTCCTGTTTGGAAAGAGCAGCTATTTTGCTCGGCTGAATGTCAGTTTTACGCCGCCGACAAATATAGAGCTGTTTAGCAGACTGAAAATGTCAGTCCTTTACCAGCAGCAGGTCAGAGGACAGGGGAGTTAGTCGGTGTGCAAAAAGCATGAGAGGAGCGTGTGTGTGTGTTTGTGTGTGTGTGTGTGTGTTTGTGGGGCGCTATTCTGGTGTTAACCCATGGCAGGACGAAACACAGGACAGATAAAAATATCACTGATCTAAGAAGTAGAGGGCTTGTGTTTTGTGCGTGTGCACGTGTGTGTTTGTGCGCACACAAGTGGGAGGTGTCGTTGGTGTAATCATCTGTGAAACATTGTATGCAGAGATATTACCAGTGCCTGGACTCAGAGTATATACATCAGCTACATATGTTTGGCAGTGAGAAGGGACATTTGCATAAGATGTGGTGTGAATTTGTTTGGAGGAGTCACTGCAGCTATTAAATGCGCCCGCTGGAGAAAAGTGCAGCGTTTTGTGGCTGACGAGTTCAAAGAAATCGACGTGCTGTTGCTCAGAAAATCATTGCCCGGGGCAGTGTTCTGGATGTGGCTGGCGCAAGCAAGTGATGAATAAGAGGGAGGGGTTGCTTTGTAACTTCTCCCCTCCTCTTGTCATCTCTTGACACGTGTGTGTGTGTGTGTGTGTGTGTGTGTGTGTGTGTGTGTGTGTGTGTGTGAGAGAGAGCAAGAGAGAGAGAGTCTGGTACATTTGTACATTATTACGCAGAGGAAAAAACATCATTAGCCTGCTGATTCCAGATCAGAGGTGCTGTGTTGGCGCGCTGTTAGAGCTGCAGATTGCAGATGTACTCAAAGGCGACAGAACTGCAGAGACTGAACAGTCCTCACTGTATGTGTGTTTTAGTGTGAATGAGTGACAGTGTGTGTGTGTGTGTGTGTGTGTGTGTGTGTGTGTGTGTGTTTGTCCAATATGTGATTTCTGATGGTGGTACAGATTCCGATAAACCTGCTGATGTACAGTAAATTATGTCTTTACTTTGTCGTTTCTTTTAGAGTTTTCTTTAGTTTTGTACATCATGAATCATAAGCAATAAAGAGAATAAGGATGAAGAATGGATGAGAAGTAGTTTTCTAAGACTTTACTTGTTAATACTGAGAGAGTGACTTGAATTCTTGTGCTGCAATAGAAGAGGAATTCTTACGTGAATAAAAACTACACAGTTAAATATTGTAAGAAATTTTTATACCACAAGTACTGAAAATCTTTTAACTGTCTCAAAACACATCTGCTTTTACACATACAAAAGTGCTTATAACGAGTCTTGCATCAAGTGCATTCATTCAGGGTGTTAACAGTATCTGTAGGCTCAGTTCATCCCCTTTAAGTCATAATCGTTAAGATTTTCATGAAATCAAACCTCATTTTTGATACCATTTATCGTCAGCAAAAACTATTCAACATATTCATACTCTGTAATTATCTTTCTACATGGCTGTTTTCATTGTTAGTGGCGGAGTCCGCCATTCAGATTGCCTACCTAAGCACAAGAGATTCACAGGAAAATGATGCATGCATGTAATCCAGCGCTATTTTATCTCATTGATAACAGCCTTACCGTTTACTGTTCACACTCCTGACACCATATCAGAGCTGTATTTAAGTTACTGCTAATGCTAACTGAATATTTCCTACTGCTGCTAGTTCACATTAAAAACTGTTGAAACATGGGGTGGCTTTTATTGTGAAGGTGGCAATCATTGTTGACCGACTTCCTTATTAAAACAACATGAGTTTGTTTGGCTGCACTGTAAACAGATACAGCAGTTGCTCTTTTGTTTTGTTTCTGACAGAGAAACTATTCAAGGAGTGTTTGTTGTAGATATCTTAGTCTGTAACAATGAATTATATCAACCAGGACAAAAATCTTAAAGTCCAACTGAAATCACATTTAAACATCCCTGTCTGTAGTCTGAATGTCTAATGTTTATTATTATTAATAGTTTTGATTATTAAAAAGAAGATAAAGGGTCTTTGGGGAAATATCAGAGATACTCCTTCACATCTCAGCCATCTGGAGGAACACATTGGTGTCTGTGGCCTACATGTCATGCGCAGTTAGGATGTTGTCAGTGGTATTGAAGAGTAAGGATTGCACCACATTTACAGCATTTACATGATGTTTAACAGCTGCAGTTGGGCAGCTAATTAGCTATCTAGCCTGCAAACTGACGTTTGCAATGCACTTCTCCCTGGTGAGTGTTTGTTTGATGGCTCGTTTAACAAGCTAAGATGCAGGGCTTTGCAAAGCTTTGCTGTGTTAGCCTGAGTGTCAGACTGAAGCTCCCAGAACCTTCAGTCTGACATGGCTTCCATTGAAGGCGATTTACAAGGGGGAGGGAATTTGATTTTTCCCTAACCAATCAGTAGAGATCAACGACTCACCCAGAATCTGACGTCATTAGTATCCATGCCTCGGGGGTGCCCAAAACAAGCGAGCATTGCCCGTTTAAAATGTCTCCGTCGTCATGCAAGCCAGCTGCATCGCCGTTAAATCCAGTTTAGCAGCTTCCTTAATTTGGTCCTCCATTAACGCGAGTAGTGGCGAAATACCTCGATAGCATCATTAATGTGGTCTGTAGGATCTGTAGCGGTCGCCATTGTTGCTATCCTCACCAGTTACCCACCGGCGTACAGCTTGACATCAGTGTGGCGCTGATTGGCTAATCGCCAGACCCCTGGCGTTCATTGGTCCGTCCATCGTTTGGACGAGATAAATCGCAAATTCATTGAAGTATGCCAGACCAGAGATGCAAGCCTACTCAGTTGAGTGGGCGGGGTCTATGGTCTGGAACCAGGCTATTGCTGTGTAGTTATGTTGTTGTGGCCTTATGTAATATTTCAAAATAATTGTAGTAATAGTATTAGTAAAAAATAGTAATAATTTTTCCTACCCCATTTGTGGCACCCCCTATGTATGACGGTGCCCATAGCATTCTCCTATACTGCCTGCTCCACGGTCCGACACTGCTAACCTGGGTTGTTGTTCAAAGTCTGCGTAGATTGTCTTGAGTAGCAGGCTGCTGTCTGGCTCCAACATTATTGCATCCCTTCTCGTCATATTTTGACACCTAGGCAGAAGTTATTGTAACAGCTCTGAAGGAATAAATCTTGATGTACTGTGCCGGCAGTCAGGCAGCAAAACCAACTGGGTAGGATAAGGAAAACATTGTAGTTGTGGTCACATCAGTTGATTTTATACTCATGACTCTCGTAACAAAATAACTCAATGTTGACTGTAAGTTTCACAAAAGACACAAACACCAGTCTCCTGGGTCGAAGTCCTGTGCTTGTTGAACCCTTCTGGATTAGTTGCTTGTATACTACACCCATTGCTCCAGCTGTCTAACAGTGGCAAATATTGGTTCACATTGGAGTTGGTTAAAATCCCTGTGCATGTCAGATGCTAAGGGTCGCATTGTGCGTCCTTATCTGATGCAGAGGGCCACGGACCAAGCAACGTTTTTTGCTGCCCTGGGAGTAAGACCATTGCACTATGAATAGGTACAGAAAATGCAGAAATTGGTGCATAAAAAAATCACCAGAATGCAGAAAAGTATCTGTTTTACAGTCAAAAAGGACCCACAAATCATTCTCTTATTCATTTGTGTCCCCTTCAGTGTTGCTATGATACCTACACCTTTGTTCAGAGGTGACAGGCAGTGTCATGAATACCTTTGCATTGCTGACTGCAAGCACGTGAGTACCCAAGTAGACATCAACTGCACTCAAGACCACCTTTTTAAGTGGACTGTGCGTTGATCAGAGTCTGGGTATTGTACCCACTAATCTCAGAACCGAACTTTGGGGTCAAGTGCATTCAGATCCTGGCCCTGGTCCCTAATGTGAAAGTAAAACCAGGCTGCTGGCTCAGTGTGGCCATCTGCTCTGTCTGTGTTAAAATGCTGATGTTAATGGCTGTATGGAAATAAGGCCTCCATGTATGTAGACAGACACATGATGGTATTCTGTCAAATTAATGCAAAACTCGAGGGTGTCATCATGAAACCAGGAAGTTTAAAGCATTCCCTTTTAGTTTCTGATTTTTGTTTCTCAAGGAGGACACAGGGCATGTGATTTATTGAGCAGATATGTATGCTAGACAAAAAAAGTAATTTAATTTCAGTTGGACTTTACAGATTATAACTTTAAGTGGTGTCCTTTGATAATGATACTCAGTCCCTACTGTGTGTGTATGCGGGGGTAAGTGTGAATGAGTGTGTGTGCATTTTGCTGCAATAGCCTATTGAGGCTCAGTTTCACAGATAACCTCCACTCTGAGGACGGTAAGAGCAATCTCGGAGAAGCTGAGATTCTCTCACTTGTTCATTCACACGCACACACACACACACACACACACACACACACACACACACACACACACACACACACAGTGGGCATTGGGATAGGGTCAGGGGCTTAGGGAAGGAAGCAGGGGCTCTCGGAGGACTTCAATGGATGCACACATGAATGTTTTCACTCCCCTCTCTTGCCTGACAACTTTGCTCTCCTCTCTTTATCTGTCCTCACACCCCACTCCCACCTGCTCGGCTCATACCACTCCACCCTTCCACTTTCTCTTTCTTTCCACTCCCCCCTTCCCCTCCCTTCATTTCAGTTGCGCTGCCAACTGCTCAGCCACTCCACTGGCAAAGAGCAGGCTCTAATCCTTCACACGGCCCTCGAAACTCTGCCTGCTGGATGTTACAGCTTTCTGCAGCTTCCCTTTGAGAGAGACAGGGAGGACAGCAGACAGACAGGCGGACACACACAGACAGACAGACTGAAATGGCAAATGTATACTACTAAGAACACAAAACCCCAGAAGCACAAGAGCAATGCTACGAGACAAAACATTTATGTTCACACAACCATTACTGTGTGTTTGAGAGTGTGTGTGGGTGTGTGCTTGAATTTGTGTGCTCACTCTGATCCCGCTATTTCTCTGAGGGTGATGTTAGAGCGTGAGCATGAAGCACAGAGACCATCTAATGCAATAAGTCAATAATAAATCCCATCATTGCACACACACATGCACACACACACACAGCACAAAACAGCCTTCTGGGGGTAAAGATGAGCATTTTCTTCTTCGAGGATCTTTTCTTTTTGAAGCAGTTCCTATCTGTGGATTCTCCTTCACATCGTCCGTACTCGCCGTGAACAGTGCAGCTGCAGTGGGACAAAGTTGTTATAGAGATCACGGTCTCATCTCAATTCTCTTAAGAGGTGAACATCACATGTGTGGAATATTCAAATAGAATCAGGAGAGGTGAAGAGTCAAAACTCAACAACTGTTTATGCATCACTTTCAGCGTGACCCCACTTTGAGCGCTCATACACACACACACACACACAAAAAACACACACATACACACTTTCTAGCATAAAAGCCTTTCTGTAGATGACATTGTGTGGGAGCAGAGGAGAGTGTGGCTGTCAGCAGGATTCCCTCTGCTTGCTTGCCCTTGAATGCCGTTAAGAGGAGCCTGAGAAGAGAAGAGCAGGGACTCACTTGATGGTTGTACCATAAAGGACAACACAATCAGTAGATGGGCCATTATAAAAAGGATTTGTGAGACCTAGGGTGTTTTCATTTTAGGGACAATTGTTTCATACCATGCCCAAGTATGATTGCCCCCCCAGCCGCTTAGTAATATTGTCCCGTACACTTGAGTCATCATGTACGAGACATGTTGTTACTACAGTGTAGAAAAGCACACCAAGTGCAAGATCCCAAAGCATATTGTTCTCTATTTTGGAGACAATGTCCAGAACGACCCTTTCCTGCTTTCCTACTTTATCACCCATGGCAGGTCAGCTTAGAGAATTCAGAGACTGGGGTGTGCTGCTGTGCGCTTAACAATGTGAAAGTGGCAGGACTTTAACTTTGACAAAATTGAAGATATTTGCACCATGAATTAATGCAGAGAATGCACAAAGTGGTGCATAAAAATCACCAGAATGCAGGAAATTAAGTGTTTGACGCTTTAAAAGGACCCCAAATCATCCTCTGTTTCATTGTGTCCCCTCCAATGTTGAAATGATGCCTACGCCTCTGTTCAGAGGAGACAGGCAGTGTCATGACATACCTTGCAGACTCCAATAGCAGTCCAGTTCTGTGTTACGGTCCAGCTAGTTTTTACATACCCGAGTAGATATAAACTGCACTGCAGCACTGATCTGAGTCTGGCCATTGTACCCACCAATCAAACAAACCAGACTTTGGAGTCAACTGTATTCAGATCCAGGCCGTCATCCCTGATGTGAAAACCCCCTTCGAGAGAAATTCTGGTGTTTTTTGGGTATTTTTCTCATAATTGTGGCCACATATATCAAAGGAAGCAGCACAAATCTCTTAAAGCTTTACACATGAACATGAATTTCCCATAAGTCAATTCAAAATGCTGGTCTCCAATGACAGTAAACACAAGCTGTAGCTTATGTAGCTGCATGGGGATGTACTACAGGTGGATTATGGCACAATGGGTCTCTGGGCTAGCCTGGAAATCCAGACCCAAATCTAGAAAGATTTAGGGTCTGGCTATGAGTAATGCAAATGGCCCAACTCGAGGGGCAGCACCAAGCATGCATTTGAAAATATCATTGCATGCAACTGGATAACACTACGACCAATCAGAACAATACACGGGGTGACGTATACGCTTAGCTACCAGCGGAGCTAACTGGTAGATTAGACTCTTGCCGTATCTGGTCGGCAACACAGCAAAAACGTCCTTCTTGCAAAGGAAAGACTCGAGCGTCGTCTTCTGTTCCTCTTTTAGAGAAAAAGCCAAGTCTAACTCGTTCATTGTAGCGGCCAAAGTCGTTTCAAACAACTGGTGTTCATCCGTAGCCATCTTGCAATGTTTACTGACTGATTCTGGACTTCGTCGTCGCAGCGCTGTCATCATCTGTTTAGCTCACCTCTGGCCCACCTATATCAGATACACCGATGTGATTGGTGCAGCTCGGCTCCAAGGGCATGGGTAATGAGCATCATTACTGATTGCCAGAGTGACTCGCTGAGCAAATTCAAATTGTGCTCTCGCGAGAACTCTGGATTTCCAGGGTATCTCTGGGCCTGAATATGTAAAAGTACCCCTTAGCAGGTATCTTATATATATATATATGTTACTGTTTCTCCCCACAGAACTGAACGGTCAATATTGCACAGAGTACTCAGCCCATCTGAAGTCCTATAGTTGAACTAAGGGGATAGAAAAACTCACTTGAAATGTATGACGATGGTTTCTTTTGTTTAAGCTGTTCCTTCAGTTTTTTGTTCTTTAGGACTTTTTAAGGAGGGGCTGTTATTGACATGAATATGTCAGTAACAAAGCCCCCCGTGCAATGTACTAAGCTAATAGTAGCTTACCAAGTGCAAAGTTAGCATGAGTCAGAATGGTCACGAAAATGAGAATAAGACCAAGGTTAACACATACTGGAATTTTCTCTTAACATTAGTCATCCTCTGATAGAAAAGTGCTCAAAGTTAATGAGGAGCTTTACTCAAAAGAGACACTTCCTTCAGTAGAGTGGACTGTGTGTGAAACAGTAAGTAGCTGTACTAAAAGGAGAAAATAATAATTGTCAGACTAGATGTCCATGCTAGAAAAGTCAGCATAATATGATTAAAACTTGAAGACAGTGTTTATATAATTCTCTATTTAATAGCTACACATTTCTGCAAATGAGCCAGGACTTAGTCTTAGTTCTTGTCCATGCTTTACGCTGTGGACAAGGGTGTTTTTAATTAATTAAAAAAAACAGAATCAGGTGTGAAAAGTGACAGCAAGCACCTTTTTCAGTATGCCCAGATTGTGACTAGCAGAGGTCACGAGAGGGCTACAGGCAGATGTTTCACAATTACGTGAACATGACACACTTTCTTTACATTAGAAACACACCACTACCACACAACACTCTGAGCAGCAACGCACCTGAGGGTTTCTGACCTATATTATATAGGGCACACACACACACTCACACGCACACGTCCATGTACTTCTATCTTTGTGAGAACCCTCATTTAGCAAACGAATTCCCTAACCAGTTACCCTAACCCCAACCTACACCTAATTTCAACCTGAACCTTAAACCAAGTCTTAACCCTTGAACAGGCCTTTGAAAGAGTGAGGACCAGACAAAATGTTCTCACTTTCCAAACATGTCCTCACTCTGTCGGTTGAAAATGGTGGTCCTCACTATGTAGCAAGTACAAGAACACACACACACACACACAGCCTGGTAACACTCACCGGTCTATCATCTTGGTTGTCTGACTTACGGTAGCTCTCTTTTTTCCAGTCTCTCATCTTTGGCTTAACACGCTCCTACACACACACACACACACACACACCACACACACACACACACACACACATATTGATCACTGACTATTATTGTATGAATCTACACAGAACTTGCTTCTGTATGACTGGCGGTTCTGGCTATTTAAAACTGCAGTAACTTATATTAAGTAACATTTTATCTTTTACTATTATTAAAACGATAGACTGATGTTTAACCAACGACTGTGGCTTCCCTCTTTCTAAAAATGTGTGTGTTCTTGGGTCTTCACTGTGTCCCATGTCCTATACAGTGGTGTGGAAAAAGCCTACCTCCTACATCAGCACAATGTGTGGATGGAGGGACGGAGGGGAAGGAGGGCAGAGAGGTGATTGATTTAGCCTCTGCACCAACGCCCTGGCACTCAAAATGGGATGGAGGGATGCAGGGGCGGGAGGGAAAGAAAGGAGAGGTACATAATGCTGCTGCACCTGCGACCTTACTCAAACCTGTCAACCCTGAACTACACTTCTTCTTCCCCCTTTCTTGTCTATTAGTGTCTTCTTCTATCTCACAACCTTTCTAATTCCCTTTTTCAGTTCTTTCCACTTCCTCCGTGGCTCCAGCGTTTCTTCCCTCTCTTGTGCGCTTTTATTTTGTATCCCACTCTGCCTCTCTCTCCTTATTTGTCTTGTCTATTGCTCTCCTTGCCTCCCTCCCTTATCTCCTCTCGTCTTTTTGGCAGGAACAGCGGTTTTATTATCCAACCTCACCTCTGCCAGGATGGGTCAGATACTGCAGTGGAGCCGTCTTCACTTGGCACTTAATGTGGAGAGAGGAAAAAAAAACACAGCTGAGGGTGGTAGAAAGAGTGACACACAGGAGGAGAGTTTATCAGTGTACTGTAGGTGAGAGGGTTCAGCATGGCAGCCCAGCTAATGGTGTAAAAAATGTGTGTTTGCGCAAATTTAAAGTAGGTAAAGTGTATTCGTGCAGTGTGTGCTGCAGCCCTACTTGGTGATTGGTGCGTCATCATGGCTGTGGGCTTTCTCAGGAGGGATGGTAGACCAGACATGGCACGCCGATGCCAGAATGCCAGTCCTGGTCTCTGCTGCCAGCTCCAAGGAGCCTCAATCGATCCTGACAGCTCAGTGTGTCACCAGGTCACACTGACACACTGAGGCAGAAAAACAAGGACAAGGAACCGTTTCAATCGGCTAAAATGTGCTCCTCTTCATTTACCGTTTGTAACAAGATTTAGAATATCGCAAGGATGCAAAATCATGTGGCCTGTTGTTTGAGCAAATCTTGTATTTTGTGTTTTCTACTACAAGGTTAAGCCTTCCTATTCAGACATAAAATTGACTTAGAGTGTGGCTGTCCGTCTCGGCCTGTCTGGAAATTCATTTGATGCAGTTCATCCAACCGATTCAGGCTGCAGAAGCGTCAGCAGCAACAAAAAATGACTCCACAGTTTCACTGGCTAAATGGATGATCACAACTCTGAAATATATTTCCAGGAAAAAAAATCACTTCAATAAATTTTTATATTTCTCAAACTGGACCCGAGTTGTAGGTTGGAAAATGTGATAAACAGGTTGCAGATTGCCCAGTAATTAATAACTTAATAACATGGGAAAATTAAAAACAAATTACATTGAAGATTATTTTGTGCAGCATATTTGTTGAGCATTAAAGAAGAAACTTTCTTTTTTTATCAAGTCTTCAATTTCACGCCCTCATGAGAAATCTGCCTGGTCATTCTAATACTGGTAGGTTTTAAGTTTACCACAGAAGCATTCTTCAGTTCTGACACTGCAGTCCCTACAAATCAAGAAAATAAAAATATTTCTTTTAAATGTAAAAATAATGACAATTTAATTGTTTCCAATTTAAGTAAAGAATGCACTGTATTTTATTTTATTTTATTTTATTTTATAATGTTAGTATTCATAAAGTTGGGAACTTGCAAGAGATATATTTAAGAGAATACTCACCCCCCAAATTCTTATTTGTATATCAGTTAATAACCCTGTGTTACATTGAATTCTTGAAGAAATTTTTTTTTCGCATGTCTCCACGGTAACAGAGCAAATCTTCTGCATAAACAGCACGTTTTTTAATTTAATTGAAATCCCACCTCCCAGCTCGCTCATTGGCCAGTGGTTATGTTGTTTTTGTCCAGTCATAAGTAGAATCACACTGTTTTAAAAAAATGATTAATACAACAGACATTAAAACAAGTTGTACATCAGAATGCAACTCCAAATTTCAAAATTAACACATACCAGAGGTGTAGACTCGAGTCACAAGACTTGAACTCCAGTCAGACTTCAGTCACGTATTTGGTGACTTTAGACTCGACTTTAAAAAATCAATAAAGTATCACCAGATTTCCCTTCATTTTCTGAATTAACTAATGTTAGCATTACTTATGCCCAGCAAGTCAACGCTTAATTCCCCAGATCCACTTTGTCTGAACCAATCTGACAGCATCCAGGAGAAAACCTTGATGTACAAACATTATGGTAGTGCGTGCCAGTTGGAAATAATGACTCCAAAGATAAATTAATCTGCAGCTGGTCAACAAAAAACTAACTGCAGTGTTAAATAAATAAATACAAATTCTAAATAGAAGTTGTGGTTATTGTAAATTTAATATAGCCTATTATCACTCTGTTGTTGAAATGGCATTACATTTGTTGAAAAGCATATTATGATTTGTTTAGAACTTGGGACTTGCATGACTTGTATAAGGGACATGAATGCTAAGACTTGAGACATATTTGTGACTTGGAAAACAATGACTTGGTCGCACCTCTGACACGCACCAAATAAAGGCCAGGCTTAATTTTTCTTTTATAAATATCTACACTCTCTGTCAAGACCAACAAAACAAGAACTTTTAGCAAATCATTTCACCTTGTCACTGAACAGTGGCAGACAAATCTGCAGTCTCATAGGAAGCACTGACAAGTGAATCATGTTGGAAAAAGACACAGTACTGTTTGTGCCCCGGGCTCGACTGAAAATGATGGACAAATGTCCCCAGCAGACGTTTGGCTTTCTGACCTCGACCTGCCGACCTGCTGACTGGCCGTCTGACGGCGAATCTCCCTCCAGGGCTGAACCTTTGAACTTGTAGAGAAATAGGCGGTGGGCAGAACTGGCACGCTGCCTGTGAGGTTATTTAGAAGTCCTCTAAAATAGGATTCCCACACCTCAACACATCATCAGGAGGATGACAGTGAGAGAATAGGAACAGAGGAACAAACACATGTGAAGGAAACAGAGAAATCACATTTGACGCAGACAAAATTGTGTCACAGTGATCGTCATCCTCCACTTGAGCGTCAGGCTGAGCTCAGATCTGACACACAACTGGAACATTTTCCACCAGATTTGTTTTCTAGATCTGATTCTCTTACCTGAAACAAAAGGATCTCAATGCTCACTTCCTTTTTACATTCAGCAGGTTGTCAAAGGACGAGCGTGTATCTGTGCTGAGCGGCATGAGAAGGTGAACCAGCCTCAGATTAAACCTCAGAATAGCAGCTCAGCGCTCCTTTAATAGAGCTCGTCATCCTCTGAGAGTAACAGCTCATTACCACAGGACTGCCCCCAAGGACCCACCACCTCCCCCCCATCACCAGCACCTCACCCCTCTCAACACGACCTCACCCCTGAGACGGAGCCCCCACATCGTGACGCATATCTACGTAAATACACCCCCCTCCACATAAACTGCTAACCTTAGTAATCTAAAGTAACTCCCATAGCTCCTCCTGCTTTTGTATTTTACCCTCCTCTTCACCATTGTTGCAGTTGTCACCTTTCTGCCAGATATTTGACCCGTCTTTCTTTCAACTGAACCACCCCACAACCACACACACACACACACACACACACATACACACTCCTCCAACACCTCTGTTCCCCTCTGTCCCCTTGCAGGGTGGCTCTTGTCGACACCTTTCCTGATTTGGACGTTTTTGATGAGAATTCCCCACCTCAATCTCTGCTGTTTCCCTACTTAACCCTCCCAGGGGCTTCCCAGATCTGCTCTGACTGACACACACATACACACACACACTGACGCAGATACACACACAGACAAAACCGCACAGAAACGACTCGATCATGCTGGCTGTCATGCACACACCGGCACATGAGCGTGCACGCGCACGCACTCACTTCGTTGTAGCGTTAATGAGGTCTCATCATGTCTTTTACTTCCTCTCCTCCTCTCTGCTCTCTCTTTTTCTCTTAGTCAAGTGTCATAATTTTCATTCTGCTGCAGCACTGAGGTGTCAAATTAAAACATTAGCTGAGACAAGTAATTGAGCTCCTCTTGGAATGTAGATCAACATAATAAACTATTTTCTGAGTCCTGTTTTGACAGACTCTGAGATGCTTCAAAGACACACACAAACAAACTCTGGGAAGCCATCAATAAGTAGGTCTCTCCATGAATACAAAGTGTATTATTTTCAGGCATGTATGTGTTAGGGTGTGAGGGAGTGAGGAGGAGTATCACCGTGGAGGAGAGGTCCTGGAAACAGCTACAGTATGGAGTGAAGAGCAAAGCCTGGATGCGGAGGGACTCTGCATTAAAAGGTATAGTGCATCGTCTGAAGAACTATGTTGGTATCAGTGATGTGGCTCTGGATTGGTTCATCTCTTATCTGTCGAACAGGTCCTTCTCCATAACAATCGGTAACACCTTCTCCTCCAGTGCTCCTCTTCTTTGTGGGGTCCCACAAGGGTCGATCCTGGGCCCCATTTTATTCACCATTTACATGCTACCTCTTAGGAAAATCATCCATAAACATAATATCAATTTCCACTGTTACGCAGATGATACCCAATTATATGTCCCGCTGAAATCTGGTTCCACCGACGTTTCACACATTATGTTCTGTCTTTCTGAGATCAAACACTGGATATCAAATAATTTCTTACAGCTAAATGACTCCAAATCAGAAATGATCATTATCAATCCCCCCGGCCACAGCTCTAGCAGTTTCAATAACCTCTCCCCTGAAGTCTTTGTATGTACATACATGCCCTCTCTGACAATATTTGTAATGAGACCCGTAACCCGGGTGTCATTTTCACTTTCGACTCTGTCCTTTGACACCCAGGTGACCAAAGTTCTGCAGTCATGCTTCTCTCATATCAGAAAGCTCACTAAAATCAAATCATTCCTCTCCCCTGCAGACTTAGAGAAGGTTATCCATGCATTCATCACTTCCAGACTGGACTATTGTAATGCTCTTTATTCTGGCATCAGTAAGCGAAACATACAAAGACTTCAGTTGGTACAACAACAGGCACCAAGAGAAGAGACCACATCACTCCAATCCTTGCAGCCCTTCACTGGTTAGCTGTGAGTTTTAGAATTGATTTTAAGATTTTACTGCTTGTTTTTAAAGCTTTGAATGGCCAGGCTCCAGCATATATCTGTGATCTTTTAACCCCCTACGAGCCTGATCACTGCTTGAGATCCTCCAGCAGGTCCCTTCTAATAGCTCCAAAAACCCGCATGGTCACTAAAGGTGACCGGGCCTTTGCTGCTCGGGCCCCTCAGCTATGGAACTACCTGCCTGGAGATCTCAGGCAGGCAAATTCAGTATCCTCTTTTAAATCTCTTCTGAAGACTCACTTTTATCGTTTGGCTTTCTCTTAACTGTTGGCATTTTTAACTTTTACCATTGTTTGTATTATTGCTCATGTATTTTATCTGTTAATCTGTTTTTATTTTTATTGTTAAGCACTTTGTAACTTTGTTTTGAAAAGTGCTATACAAAGTTATTATTATTAAAAGTTATTATCATTTCCACAGCCATGTCCAAATATGGACATCAGTACATCCTCTTTAAACCCTTTTCCACCATTAGCTCTGGTTCTTGAACCGGTTCTTGGAGCCTTGATACTATCTAAGGAACCAGCCCATGGTTCCACAAGTTGTGAGCAAAATCAGTGTAATCAAAGATCAGCGTTGCACAGTGCACAACAGCAGTAAACAGTAGTAACAAGATGGTACATCGCATGGATCACCTGCTGTAAGATTTTGTTTTGTCATTACAGATATTTGTTTTTACCCACAGAACAATAAGTGACACAAGACAGATGTTGTAGACTGCTGGATGCAAGACTCCATCCTCTCTTTCCAATCAGTAGAATATGACACACTCACTGATGTTGTCACGGTTTGCACTTCAGATCAAGGAAACCTCCTTTTGTTTATCCAGCTGGGAACCAACTTTTCAAAATGGACAAAATGCTGCAAACGGTTAAAACAATGAGGTACCAGAACGTACCTGTTCCATACTGGTGGAGAAGAGGTATAGGTGAGTTGAGGGTTGGGGAATAGGCTGTGAGGCCAGTGTCTATCAGGATCAACAACATATGTTCAAACAATGATTCTTTGACACCCTACAAATTAGTGGCCCACAAATGACCTCCTTTACATCCTTAAAAAGTTACCTAAATAAGGTTAAGTTACTATGGTTAGGTTTAGGGAACAGAAACATGGTGACGACGCACCTCAACACAACTCAAAGTTTACATTAATCTCCTGGGAAAAGTCCAGTGTTTTGTGACCAATCCACTGCCCCAACCTGCCTCCTTTGGGCCTGTGTCCACCTAGTATTTTTGTCTCAGTGCCAGCGTCTTTTATCAGTTGTTCCCAATGAGGAGAGAGTGCATTCGGCCGCCTAGAAAAAAGTGTTGCACCCAACGTCTTTTTCCAGAGCAGTCCGCCTTTTTTGAGCAGCTGCCCTGAGTGCTTTAAGTTTAAAATCTCTGAACTTTTCAAAGGTGCCGGTGCTGCACTGCCACTTCTTTAGCTATCACAGCAAAGACAGAAAAGCTAATTTTTTGGAAGACATTGGATGTTGCTGGTGTAGTCAACCCTCTCGTAATGCAGCGTTGCATTAGCTATCTATCTAACGTCAGTGTCAAGATATCGATGTCATAGAAACATACCCATGTGGAGCACATCATTTAAAAAAAAGCCCTGGGAGCATTTTTTTATAAAGCGCTCAGATGAAGTGCTCCTGCCACTGCTGTTCTCCTGAAGAAAAACACTATGGGGACACAGGCCCTTAGGGGGACAGCTCGGGGCCACTGACTTTTTTACTCCCTTCAGTGCATTGGTCATATGATCGCAGCCTTAAACACAAATTATTGGGCCATGTTGACACTGGATATGTACAAATATTGGTGCATCACTATTTGTTGGAAAACATACAAACATGACATGAGAACAACTTGAGATCAACAATAAATCACAAATGGAAAGGGTTAAAGTTTAAGTTTGACATTTTGGGACATTTTCGCTCACTTACCAAGAGTTAGAGTGATACCATTCTGATGTTTGTACAGTAACATGAAGCTACAGCCAGCTGGTTAGCTTAGCTTCACTAACAGAGACCACACCAATAAGATAAAGATTTTGAATGATTTATTGCATATGATGGATTATGGGTTCTAAGGAAAGCATGAAGGGGTGAGGACAGTGGGATTAGAAAATGAAAGGATGTGGATGGAGGATGAAGGGATGAGGGTCAAATGGATGAGGGATGAAGGGTTGAGAGATGAGGGATGAAGGGACGAGGGTCAAATAGATGAGGGATGAAGGGATGAAGGGATGAGGGTCGAAGGGATGAGGGATGAAGGGTTGAGAGTCAAATTGATAAGGGATGAAGGGTTGAGGGTCAAAGGGATGAGGGATGAAGGGTTGAGAGTCAAATTGATGAGGGATGAAGGGTTGAGAGTCAAATTGATGAGGGATGAAGGGTTGAGGGTCAAATTGATAAGGGATGAAGGGTTGAGGGTTGAATAGATGAGGGATGAAGGGTTGAGGGTCGACTTGATGAGGGATGAGGGATGAGGGATGAGGGACGGAGGGATGAAGGGATGAGGGTCGAAGGGATGAGGGATGAAGGGTTGAGACTCAAATTGATGAGGGATGAAGGGATGAGGGTCGAAGGGTTGAGGGATGAAGGGTTGAGAGTCAGATTGATGAGGGATGAAAGGTTGAGGGTTGAATAGATGAGGGATGAAGGGATTAAGGGATGAGGGTCGACGGGATGAGGGATGAAGGGTTGAGAGTTAAACTGATGAGGGATGAAGGGATGAGGGTCGAAGGGATGAGGGATGAAGGGATGAGGGTCGAAGGGATGAGGGATGAAGGATGAAGGGATTAAGGGATGAGGGTCGAAGGGATGAGGGATGAAGGGTTGAGAGTCAGATTGATGAGGGATGAAGGGATGAGGGTCGAAGGGATGAGGGATGAAGGGATGAGGGTCGAAGGGATGAGGGATGAAGGATGAAGGGATTAAGGGATGAGGGTCAAAGGGATGAGGGATGAAGGGATGAGAATCAAATTGATGAGGGATGAAGGGTTAACAGTCAAATTGATGAGGGATGAAGGGTTGAGGGTCGAATAGATGAGGGATGAAGGGTTGAGGGTCGAATAGATGAGGGATGAGGGATGAGGGACGAAGGGATGAAGGGATGAAGGGATGAGGGTCGAAGGGATGAGGGATGAAGAGTTGAGAGTCAAATTGATGAGGGATGAAGGGATGAGGGTCGAAGGGATGAGGGATGAAGGGATGAGAGTCAAATTGATGAGGGATGAAGGGTTGAGGGTCGAGCGTGTTAAGTCAGAGGCAGGAACACAGGAGGGATCCCGGGAGTGACACTGAGTTGGGGAGTTGTCTCTTCTTGAGCTCGGCTTCAGATAGAGCCCCAACTGGTTCCTGTATGCAGAAAGGAGCAGAGACAAAGATGTAAGAGGCAAGATGGGATTGGGTGGGTGGGATGTGAGAAATGTGTCCGAGGGAAAGAGAATGCATCAGGTGTGCTTAAATACTATTGGGTGGAAATGGGATGTGTTCAAGGTGTGCTCTTTGTTCCTGAACCTAGTTATAAAACTACATTTAGCACTGGAAACGGAAACAGGGGAATAGCTAGCCTGGCTCTGTCCAATGAAGAGACAGCTTCCTGTAGTTTGTGCTGGTTGCCTGAAATAGTTTGGCACATAACACTAAAAAGTTAACTTTGACACTTTGGATTAAACAAACAAGATACAACATGTTAATCTGTGAGTTTTAGAGATACTAATACATGGATTATCATGTTGGTATCACATGGATGGAGTCTTTGTGCTAAGCTAACCAGCTGCTCAGTCCAGTTGCTTATTTACCGTCCTGCAAGAAAGTGCATAAGCTCATTTTTCAAAATATCAAAGTGTTCCTTGGAGATTTCAGTTGGTCCATTTCATTTAAAACAGAGAAGTGCTTGTGGAAGTTATGGTTATTGAGTAGAGGTTTCAGACATGGAGGAGAGTTTGAACAGTACAGGACCAGGACCTGAAGGAGGAAGCCTAAATGAGAAGCAGAAGGTCTCGTGATTAAAATGTGTCCCTCTGCATGAACAGGAACATCCAGCGAGGGTCACCTGTTCAACCTCAGGGAAATGTACAGCATTTATGCTTACCTCACATTTTTGTTACAACACAAATAAAGGATAGATTCTCACATGCCCTTTTCTCAAAACTGCTGGCTCAGCGCTTTGCGAGGCTGGTTATAGTAGCCGTGTTTGTGTGACGGATGGCCTCTTGATCCTATTTCAGTTAGAGGTGTAGCCTGACGCCTCTCAGGAGACACTGAATATAGCCGAGCAGAAACCCACTCAGAAGAAACGCACACAAACTGCTGAAGCTCCGCACACAGTCGAGCAGGTCCAGCTGACGGCTCTGAAATGGACAACATAGTTAGCAGCATGTGCATGTCTGCAGAAAACAAGAGTAACCGGAGCAACACCTCCGATGTAAAGTTTCCTCTTTCCCTGTCTCAGGAGGACGTCGGCACAAACTCAGTAGCTCTTTGTAACTCCTCTTCTGTCCACGTCTGTGGTGGGCTGACGAGTTTGGCTGTGATCTTTATTGCTTCCCAAGAGAAGAGTAGATTACTCTGTCTCTCACGACTATCTACCTTGTACTTTCCTATCTTTAACAACCTCCCGAAAGAGATATGCACACACTCCCACCTCAGCACGCTGACGTAAACCCTGTTCTATGACTTCAAAAGAGCTAGGAAGCAACATTGGCTCATGTTTCAGGGTAAAATGAGTTAAAGTAATAACAACTATACTTGACATTTATTTGTGACATTAGCAGGCTTTGATGAACTTTCTGTAATGCACCAAAGAGAGGAGGGCCAAGGGAGAAAAAGAGGGAGATCTTGTACAAAAAAAGCAGGGTCAGGTATCATGCTGGAGGCTGCAGCTAAAAACTGCCATTTTCAGATCAATACATGAGAGAGCAGAATAAAAGACGGGAAGAAAGGGAGAGGAGAGGAAGAGATGCAATTCTGTTTCCTCTCCTCCACATGGGCCTCCCTCTTTTCATCGAGACGCTTCATTATCGATCTGACATGAGTGTGTGTGTGTGTGTGTGTGTGTCTGTGTGTGTCTGTGTGTGTGTCTGTGTTTGTGTGTAAGAGAGAGAAAGAGAGAAAGAACAGATGCTTGTAGCTCTCGACAGGCCCGACACAGCGTGTGTGCAGCATGCCCGTTAATGAAAACCCCTCTCAGCCTCGTTTGCAGGGAAGAACTTTTTGGAAACTCAGACAAGAAATCAGCTCCAATAACCTCTTGTGAAAATTAAGAGACCCTTGATTCAACACTCTCCTCCAAGTCAGGGTCACATTAAATAAATATGCCTCCTTGAGTGAAATCTCTGCTCTCCATGCCCCAATCAACTTCGCCTGTACCTTATTTCAAATATCAGGTCCATTGCTGCAGACGAGTGTTGTCAAACTACCAAAACTATGACTTTGATACAACCCCTGCCTAAACATCTAACCAATGCTGAAATGATACCATGGCAAAAACTTAACACATTTTCCACTTTACCTGCCAACCACTCCCACCCGATCACACCACTCCTTGGCATCTGGGTCCAACACATACCCGTTACACTGCAGTTCAAGGCTGGATTACAAAGCTTCTGAACGAGATACGATCAAAGCAGAGTCCTCGTTGGAGCTGCACAACAGTTCGCTTAGTAAGTCCCTCATGTAGCATTCCAGAGATATTTGAAGTTATGTCGTATGCAACGTCGTCCACCCCAGAGTTAACTTTTATAGTGTCCAGTATGTCAGATTTTTCGTCCTCTTTAACACTCGATGGGGAGACAAACTAGTGCACGCAACTCAGCTGGAAAAGCCTTGCTACAACATTACAGTACACAGTTTATTTTCAAATAGAGTTAGATTAGACATCACATTAAGTTTTCACTTGCCCGACTGGACAACTGTATGAGGCACTCTGCATGAGTTTAGCAAGCATTAATGTTGAGCCCCGCAGATAGCTGTACACACACACACTGCAATGTCACACATTGACACAACCCATTGGAAATACGGCACTGTCATTCTTAAAGTAATAGCACTTATAAAATGGGGTATGGCAAGCGGTGCTTAATTTGAGCCGGAACGTACTGGAACACATACCAGGATCTTTTCAGAAAAGGCCCTGGTGCGTTCCGGAACTAATTTGCATGGGTCTAGAACTTCACATCTAAAAACTACATACAGTATTGGCTGATGTCATTAGTGTTGCAGGGTGGAGTACCGTAGTACTACGGTGCCTCACTTATAACTACTGTGGGATAAGTTCAAAGTCCAATCGCAAGAGGGTGAGTGTCCATGCGACGTCCAATAACGACGCGCGCTGGTCAATAACGGCACGCGCTGGCCACCTGGCACTCAGTATGCTGCTGTAGTGGTTTGTTTTCCAGACATGTGAGTATCTTTGAACAGTGAAAGTTATTATTTATTTCGTTTTATTTGTCTGCAGTGATTTGTTTTCCACAGAGCTCTACGTGCGAGCATTTTACTCGCATTTGTGACTAAAAATAGTTTTGTGCTAGCAAAATAAATCATTCAGCACGCTGTGCGAGTACAGATTTCAACCAGCAGCATTTCTCTCTTTGTGGCACGTAACGGCCCACAAACCTCACCACACTTTAGGGACTGTTCTTTACTTATGAAGGGGCTGTTCTTTACTTGTCAGGGGAGGAGGGTGGCTGGTTGATTTTTATTTTATTTATTTATTTTATTTTGATCCCCCCTATGTTAATCACTGATTGATGCTGTTTTTGAAGTATGAATAAGTCAGTAAGTAATTTATTCCATTGAAATATCATTGATGTATTATAGAAAAGTGATTTATCTTTTTATAAATGACAAAAGGCACATCTGCCTCATTTTTGCTGTGGTATCGTGATACTACTCAGAACCGTGATACTTTCACTGGTATCGTACAGTGGGTCCCAATTTTGCTACCGTGACAACACTAGATGTCACAACCATTCCATTCAGAGTTGCGCAGTGAGGCGGGCTCGGGTGCCGCTTAAAAAAGTGCTCCCCCACTTTTGGGAGGGGGGGAGCACTGCTCTCTCAGAGGCCCAAAGTTTTCCCCTACTTCTAATTTTACAAACTAAGCACTGATGGCAAGGTATTACAATATATTTTCAGTATCTGTGTACCGTGCAACACGACTGTGGACAGAAAACATCCTAAGATCAGTCTTTGTACTTTTAATGTGGTGCTTTATCTGGCTATTCACTCTAGAAGCATTAAAATCTGTCTTGATCCTTTATCAGTTTTAGTAACTGTAACAGACGATTACATTTATGTTGTAATTTAATAACATAACTCGTACGAGTTACTCCCCAACTCTGTTTGTAAGGCAACAACTAAAAAAACATTTATCCATTCTATGTACGCTCTATGACTTAGCACCAGTTTGTAACAATTTACTCGATCCTCCCTAAACGTTCCCTTCCTGGGGTTCAAGAGGTGAACATGTGTTAAAGGATAATGAGAAAGACCTCTGCACCTTTCAAGACCTGAAGGATTACTCACTCCCAGCCTGATTCTTTTATTTGAGGCTGTGCACTGCCTTGACATATGGAGTTCCCTGGAATGTATTCCCACCTGTCCATCCCCTTGTTAATCTTCTTAATTCCAAATTAAATGTGGGAAACTGATCTTCCCTCAGCCTCTGACTGGTGTCAGCCCTCTCTGTGTAGTAATATCTTCACATTCTCTAAAAACCTTGCCCACCAGCTTATAAACTACACATTTTTACACCAAATATATCTACAGCAGCTCGTAGATTCATATTTCTGATTTATATAAGTGAATCAGAAATACACAGTGTTCCCCCACTCCTAAAAGTGGCACCCGAGCCGCCTGATTCATATAAATGAATCAGAAATACCTGCTCCTCTGATGTGATTGGTCACAAAAAAAGAACTTCTCAGAATGAGACGTTCAATAACAAGTGCTTTCAAGGAAGCTTGTTTTACTCTCAGGAGCTATTTTTACTCCACGCTGTGATTAAGCTGACATTTTTCAGCAGACGTAACAACTATGTAAGCTCTCCTTGAAAAAATGAAAAGCACACATTGATGATATATGCAAAACCTTTGCTATTATCATTCATCTCTCTTCTTCAGCTGATGCATATAAATAGCGTCTGTGTCAGAAGAATCCCTCTCTGAGGTCTCTTGCAAGGTGAGATATTAAGCTATCAGGTAAAAAAAACTCAGTCATTTATCTGAAGTCACTCTTTGAGCATGGCTCGGTGGCCTGTTACAAAAAGGAGATGAGTTCTTTTCTGTCACTCTGAACGATAAGAGAGAGATAACTCGTGACTGTAGGCAAAAGTGCTGATGGATTTAGCGCAGTGAGAGCCATCACAGGGGAGAGCATTTGCATGCTGCAGTGAATTGCCTTGTAAGTAGAACCGAGTTGTATATCCTCCACACACCCACCCACCCTTTAAAACACACACATATATATGCACACAGACACTCTTACTCTCTGACAGGTTGGAGGCACCGAAACAAATCAGGCCAAAAAATATAAAATTAGATGTTATTCATATAATCAGAGGTGTAAAAACATAATTATTCCCTTTTTGCTACCTCTCTGCTGCACAAACTACTGTGACAGAAATCCCACTTAAGTTCCTGAGTGGCATGGTGTCACTATGATTATATTGAGTTACAAACTAAAGGCTGTTAGCACAAACTTACTTATAACATTGCCCACCTCTTCACTGATAATTAATGTAAGCGTCATTTTATGTCAGGGTGAAAAAAGCATTCATTTACATTAAAGAATTCATTGACAAAACAATTTAAATGATCCGAACTTGTCTGAACATTAAAATCTGTGCTAGCATCTGTGTGAAGCTGTACTACAGATGTGAACATAGCCTCATAGTCTGAAAAGTGAATCCAATGCCGAAGTGTCTTAAACCTGCATTCTTTCTAATGGCCAGAAGGGGGCGACTCCACTGTTTGCAGAAAAAAGTCTGATTATACAGAAGTCTAAAACAAAATACCTACTTCTCATTTAATGTATTACCTCCTAATGACTTTGGTCTAAATCATTAGTTTCAAGTCTTCTTTAATACAGAAACAATTATGGTCTCATTTAGAGTTAAATAGACAAGAAAGCAGGGTGTGGTTTAGGGCGGGGTTACCTTGTGATTGACAAGTCATTACCACCACCTGTGCCTTGTGTCTTGGGGTTCTCAGTCAGATCCCTTGTTCCTCCCCCGCTCCATCCTTTACTTTAAATATGGTCACTTCTGGCTCCCAAAAACCAAGAGCGTGGCTTTGAAAGTGCCAAATCAGGCTCCCGCTCAGCTTTGAAGCCAATTTTCATAGTGGCCAAACTGAACTACAATGTCCAGGTATGTCACATGATGCCACTTGGCCCAAAAAGACCTTTGCTTGGGAAAGAGACGTCTGTCAGTGGAGACAGTTTTATGAGCAGCACAACCCCAACATCCAAATTTTATCCACTGAGTCCAATGACATTTTCAAAGCCTGTAAGAGCTGTATTATTGCATTATTATATACCCTTACCCCACTCAGGTTAACGGAGGTATAAACCAGAAGTACCAGGCCAGGCCAGCAGAAGTCTCTTGTGTGCTTGCTCTATGTGCCACACAGTGTGAAAGCAATGCCAATCATCCGGGTAACTCTTGAACTTTTTTGGGCTTGATGCACCTCTGAGCATTTTTAATGGGAATGAATGGGGCCCCACATCCAACAGTATCCAGCTGACCCTATAGATCCATGTTTCAACACTTCTTCAATACTGCATGATGTTCATTTTGTAAATTATAGTTCCGTTTAGAGTAAAATCGATGATAAAGCAGGATATGATTTATGGAGTGAACACCTCACAATGCAAAGTATCCTTGGGTTCTCAGTCAGATCCATTTTCTCTAAAGCCCTATTCGGACAGGATTAATTTAACGTGGAGACGTGGGGTAAAGTCCCGTTCAAACACGCCATGTCTGTAATCATTACAAATTATGGCGACTTTTACCTTCTGTAAAACGGTCCAGAGAAAATACCACGGGTAATATTAATCCCGTGCGATGATGGAGGCGCTTGAAGAAGCATTCGGTGTTGTCGGCAGTCGTGATAGTGGACATTCTTCTAATGATGGCATAGCCCTACGTGGGAGACCAATCAAAAAGGTCGAGAAGGAAGCACTTTTCAGAGCCATGAGACTTGTGGTTGTGTTAGGTAGGCCTAATATAAATCCATATAGCTAATCATTGTGTACACACAATCCTGATCATGGGCAATATTAAATATTGGGCTAATCATTAATTATTATTATCCTTCAGCTGATGCTTACAGGAAACAACGTAGGGCACACATGTCGACAGGGAAGTGACGCCAGGGCACAAACTGAGTTACAACTCCCATCTCTGGTAAAATTTCAGAGATTTCTTGTCCCATGCGAATCGGACATTTATATTACAGACATCCTGTGGTAAACTGACATTAGTCCACATCCCTATGTAAAACTAATCCCGTCCAAATAGTCACTTTTGGCTCCAAAAAAATCAGGATTCCAAAATTCCAAATTCAAGGCTTCAAAATGGGAGTCCACAAACCAGTGGGTGGTTTTGTCCACGTCTTGTCTTCTTCTGGATACAGTCTATGGGTTGCTAACATCAGTAGGCTAACATTCTCCTGGTGCCAATGCTAACATACTCCTGTTTAACAAGTATAATGTTTACCATGTTTATCATCTTAGTTTCGCCTGTTGGCATGCTGATATAGAATAGAAGAATAGAATAGAACTTTATTGTCATTGCGCATCCAGTATACAATGAAATTGCAGATTTCAGATTGCAGATATCCGCTAATTAGCACTGAACCAAAAAAGCCTGCAGCTGATGTTGGTAGTTTTGAAGATGTTTGGTGATAAAAGACAGCATTGGACAAATTAAAAATTTAATCCTGATGATACAAAGTAAAAGGACCCTGACCAATCTTACTTCTCTTGCAGAAACCTAACCCAATTAAAGAAGGCAACAAGTGGAAATCAGGGGAAGAATAGGGCGGGACATGCCTTCACTATCCTAGGGAATCGAAACACGCCTCC
The DNA here is from genome assembly GCF_011397635.1 of Epinephelus fuscoguttatus. NCBI lineage: Eukaryota > Metazoa > Chordata > Actinopteri > Perciformes > Serranidae > Epinephelus > Epinephelus fuscoguttatus. The sequence goes on from NC_064761.1 coordinate 43,069,790, forward strand.
TGAGATGGTCCATCTTGACCCTGGTACATTTAAACTGGTAATGGAAAGGCAAATCAGTCTGGTATAGTTTGACTCAACACAACCAGAAGTGCCAATGAGAAAGCCCTATTGGACATGCCTCCCAAACAGTAGACAAGACAACTTTAGAGTAAGTGAGTGACGACTTAAATCACTGCCTATTGAAGCTTTGATTTCAAACAGACTAAATCAGTGATGTTCTTGCACCGTGTCTCTTTAATGCTGATAAGCTGCCGGTAACTATCATATCAAAGCCATCTGTAATTTAAATGCTCACACTGGTAACTATTTTGTAAGGCCTGCCAGCTAAATGTAGGAGTAGGGCAGAGTGGTTCCTTTGTGTTGTGTCAGATTCAAGTGCTCTCAGAAATGCGCTCCAGCTGTGTTCGGCACTGGCGCTCTATTTATAAAAAGTGCACTGAGGCGTGGGAGGGGAGCATTATGTTGTGTCAATATTTCAGATAGCATAAACCACAGCGATGTGTTACTCAAGGAAGTGAGTAGAAAGGAGATGTCTGTGTGCGTAGTTGCACACAAAGAGACACACACACACACACACACACACACACACTGTGGCCTGGCCTATAATAGTACCTATTTAAAATGCTAATTTCCTCTCTCCCGCAGGTGCCTAACTGTGTTTGAAACTAAATTGCTCGTCATAGCAGGTCAATCTGAGCCTAATGAATTCATCTGTTCTCCCATTACACTTATCGATGCTGATTGGTGGACGACAGGTGCGCCAAGTACCTGAGGGTTTGAAAGCAAAGCCTCCTCTTTGTGCTCTCAGGTGGATTTCCACATCAGCCCCTGAATATTTTAGTATTTGGCTTGGAAGGGCCTTTGACCTGTGACCTTCTCCACTACAAGGGATTTTTTACTTAGTGGTGCTCACTGACATTAAACTACCCATCAGACTAAATCACCTGTCCCCAGCCGTCCACTACTGACTCTAAGGTCAAGCACTGAACAGGAGCAGCACTTAGCTCATTTCAGGGGATTTATAACATACGTTACTCTGTGCGTGTGCATGAAATATCGACTTCATAAAACTGGATAACAGCCATACAATATGGAGGAAATGTAGCTCTCAGGATGGAGATCATTTACATAAAAATCTATCAGCATGCATGGAGACACATATACAAAGTGCCTATAGAGTGTATTTAGTGTTTTCTGAGCCTGCAGCGTTCTGCGATAGCACTATGGTCGGGATGTAAAACACAGGATGCATAATGGTGTGGGTGGATGGTAGGCACACAGAAACACACACATACACGGCTTGATGCTTTAGGCCATCAAGTAATTCTTAACCCTGATTCCTAAGATCCTCTTTGGTTTCTCATGTCCGGCGGTGAAGACTGGTCTGAAATGCTTCACTGCAGGTCACATGTAAACTCTATAAACACAGTCTGTTCACTGGTGTTCAAATCTCTGCAGTACACTTTAACTTAACTTAGTGCAGGGTGCCCACACATTTTTACCAATGAATTTTCAAGATTTTCCATAACTTTTCCACAACATTTTTCCCTCATTTCCATGACTTTATTTAAAATGGGTGTGCATATATAACAATATAGCCATGGGTGGATTATGAGTCAGTTGGCCCCTGGGCACAGATATGCAAAAGACCCCACCACCTCTCTTTCACAAGAGCAAGAAACACAGACTTTGTGGTGGTTTTGCCTCTTTTTTCGTTATTTTGTGTCTCTTTGCAGTTCCTTTGCATCTCTTTGTGGTCTTTTTAAGTCTCTTCCTGGTCAGTACGTGTCTCTTCGAGTGACATGTTGCAGGTAAGGGCTGGAGAACCCTGACACCTGGCCCCCCTTAGCCTGTGCCCGGAAGGCCCATTCAGTAAACCAAGCATGAATAGAGCCATACATTATTTAACATGCACTTTGCAGGAATTTGCAGATCAGCAAACTGCTAACACTCGCTAACTTCACCATTTGTTGGACATTCCCGCCACCAACTAGCTGCTATGCTTACTGCCAATATACCAGACTGGCACTTCACAAAACTTCAAAGCCAAACAACCTTGAAAACTAAAATATCCTGTTGATGTAAAAAACAGTTTGACTTGTGTTTGGATTATAATTTTGACAAGTTTGTATGTTTGCTTTTAACAGGCGGTTGGTTTACGGACATGTCTGCTATTTGTTTTGTGATGTGGCCTGAACCTGAGCATTCCCAATACTGTCTGTTTATCGCTGTCATGTCTCGTCAGGCTTCACCTATCCAAGTAAATCAACGACCCAACACACTGGCAGGATACTTCTTCCTCTAAACATCTACACTTTTATAGACGTTCAGGTCATGACACCTGGTGATTTAATTAAATACGTATATTGGATTGAATCACATGGTGTCACTAGGCGGAGACCACAGTCAGATGCTGCTGTATTGTACAACTGTACTGTAGATGCCTCCCATTCAAGCTAACATTAGTTATTCATCAGTACTAACTGTTACCAGCATCACTTGGACATCAATCACACTGACAGTGAATATTCACATATCCTCCTGAGACCCTGTGTCATTGCATTTTGGGTGTACATGACCGTATACTTCATTCTACTAAACTTATGGCCGGCATACACTGTGCAATTTTGGGCTGTCCCAGACGAAAGATGACCAGCGTGGGAGAAACGTGGTGATATCTTTGGTCGTGGCTCTAAAACGGTGGTCTTACATCGCACTGTGAGACAGGTTCAAGGACGACCGTTGTCAGCGTCTTGCAACCAACGATAACCTGAGATAAAATTCTGACGGTGTCAGAAATTTAGGATGACCATCTCACAGTGTGACAGCTGCTACGACCTACATCTACTAATCAACCAACAGAAATGCAGCACAAAATGCAGCAATGGTCACCGCGACACCAGCGCTAAACCCAAACAAATGATCGCTTGCCATGGAGGTAAAAAGAACAAAAAGAAGTCTGTGGAACTCGCAAAAAGAGGAAGTTTGGTGGAGCTGTGGCAGCAGAAGCCTTGCTGATTTGATGTTTCCTCCAGCTGCTATCATGACCGCCAGAAAAAAGACGCTGCATGGAAGGAAATTGTGGAGGAACTGCAACTTCAGGTGAGCAAGCTACCTATGGTGGCACAGATGGATGACGTACGCTGATGACACTGCATATTGACATACGTCGTAACCTGCGATTCAGTAGTAAACGGCCATCGTACAATCTGCACACATCAAACTTGACGTCGTACCAAAGTTAATTAGATCCACGTCTCACAGTGTGTCATGCAATAGTCTTATAAGATTGCTAAAATCACACAGTGTATAGAGGGCATCAGACCTGTTGTCCTCACTCGTGGACACTTTTTGTTTTGTGCCATCTAGTGGCAGTAAGAGCACAATACACTGATCCATGTAAAATCAAGATGGCAGCCATCTCTGCCAAGTCAGTCTGCAGCTGATCCCGACACAAAAGTGGACAAGGTCTAAAACCTGATCACATTTTATGAATGATGTTTGTAATTTGATATAGCAACAAATTTGAACAATTTTAGCAACACTGTTAATTAGGAAGTACTCATTTGAAGGCATCGGGACGTTATGTTTGTCTTTTTTGAGGACACTGGGCCTTAATTATCGTTGACAATGTTTAGTTTTTTGTAATTATCGGGTCCTGTTGATCCCAAATAGCTAGGAGAATTTAAAAATGCATACAAAACTAAAGTTCAGGTCTCAGGAGGATATCATATGTGCCTCAGATCTCAGTGTAAAAGCATTAGTTTCACTACACAACAGCTTTTTCCTTGTGTGAAAGTGTGTTTCTTTAATCAAAGGCAGCATAATCATGGCATTAACGTGATGCCGACCTGGTCTATGTGTATCACATGACAATAGTCACATTTCAACAGGTAGGCAGCGTATCACTAGATTTTAAATTAGTAATACTATGAACTTATTTTGCATAAGAAGTTTTGGAATTTTTCTGCCAATATTTTAAATAGCCAAAACAATGTATTTTAAAAACTTTAACTTTAACTCATGACTGTGGGAACCCTGTAAGTGGTTAAGGTGTACGAATAAACCACATTGTGAAACAATAAAAATGCCCTCCCCGCCTATCTAAACCATGCTATCACTCTGTTATGGAGTCCACACGCTCACACAGTGAGTGCCACAGACCCCACAGAGAGTAATCACCGGATAATGATAACTGAGTGAGCATAATTTTCCTCCACAGCCCGGCAACACGACACAACAAATTGGCCTCTCTAGGGGGGCTGAAGAGACGTGAAGAAGAGAAGTAAAAAAGCGACGGAGGCAAACAACAAGGGAGGGAGGTAAGAGGCCACAGGAGGATGTCTAGCAGAAAAAAAACATCAGTAAGTGACCAAACATTTTCCACGAGGATCATCACCATCATCAGAGCAGAAAACAGAAGGACAGAATGAGAAGAAAGCGATGGATGAAGATTCTTGTGGGCAGAGCCAAAGGAGCTAATCTGGTGTAAGTGGCAGATTTACAGTTCCTCAGCAGCTGTGATGTAATACCTAATGCACACAGTAGCTATAAATTAGCTCATAGCACCATGTGAGCTTTTACCACAGCAGCCCACCAGGCATGCAGAGGGATGGAGCTAATTGCAATCATTCAGTGGGAAGCAAGCGAGAAAGTCCCTCCTCTGTCTGAAGGGACTTTGGGTGCATGTGAAGCTTCACTCTTCTCATGCATGTTTGTGTGGTTCAGTTTTTCCCCACTCATCAACAGTCAGTGGACACCGCTGTTATATCTCTTGCTGCAGTTTTGAAGATGTCGTATCAAGTAGCCTCTCCTCTCAAAAATGAGCAAATACCAAAGAGTGAATAAAAATACTGGACCTAACCACTGTGATGTCACCCACTGGTTCGTAGACTCCCGACCACATTTGCACGAAAGGATGGAGGTGTGGAGGAGCGAGGGCTGGATCTGACTCAAACTGTGGCGATGACTTGCAGACAGCCTGTTACTCAAAGCAGCCATGCCCTTAATCATGCACAACTTTAGCCTTTATAAAACCTAAACAGGTGAGTTATATAAAAATTCACCTCCCATACAGTTGTCATGAATGTTGAAATTAGCTATAGAGACCAAAACTGTTTGTACCAAGACAAAACATGTTTATTTCTCTGGTAAAGTTGGCCATTTTATCATGGGGGGTCTGTGGGGACTGATTCACCCCTGGATCCAGCCTCAACTGTCCATTTGAAGAAACTGCAATTTAAGGCACTTGCATGTCATTTTTCAGCCCCAGTGGTTGCCACTAGGTTAAAAAAAAATGCCCGTTTGTAAGGTTGCTAATTGACCTATGGCTAAGTCCCGCCCTCAAACGCGATGAGCCAATCACAGTGCGTATAGCCATTCCCATACACTGGGACATTCTCTGCCTGGACGTCCATTGAAATGCATTACAGAAAGTCAGTTTGTTGGGTTTTATGAGCTTTTTCTGAGATTTGAAGTTTAACAATGGTCAAACGGTGTGCATGGGGTACATGCAACTCTGACACAAGGTATCCTGAGAGGCTGGGCGACCAGGTGTATTTTTACACTTTAAACCACATCTCAAGCGAGAAAAGTGTCTCCTTTGGATAAAGTTGTGTGGTAACGTTAGACCACAACATCAACTCAACGTGAATAAGATTAACAATGATGTCTACATCTGTTCTAAGGTAAGTCAACATTGTGTTTGAGGCAACATTTTGTCACTTTGCTGGAAAGAAATATAAAGTTATCTTTAACATCTCTAGCTAACGTTAGCTAAAGTTAGCCTAACGTTAGCTCCTAGCTGCGTTGTTCATCATGTCACCTTGTTTGCTGGGAGTTCATTAGCCTATTTTGTTCTAGTTTTGTACTTTGGTGATGGTACATCATTGTTAGCTGTTGTCCAAAGGGCTCTAGTTAAGCTAACGTTAACTTCTGGAGCTTAGCTTCATTAACTTATCTGTAATGGCAGAGATAACAAAGGTTGGCAAACGTTATGCTGAATGATTCAGTGTAAATACTGTAGCACCAAACTAACGGAGAGACACTCTTGGTAAAGATGGTAAAAAGGCCGTTATCCTTTTCTCAGATTCTGAGCCAAAAACCTTAACTTCAGTGGCACTTTAACTTGTTGTCTTTGATGGTGACGGCAACCAGATGCGGTTCACAAGCGTAGACTGTGACCTGTAAATTTTGGCTTGTAATTTAAGCTTTTCATCGACCTTCTCAACAATAAAATGATGAATATATCCCTCCAATGCGTAGTTTAGGCCCTTTTGGTTACTTCTCAATGACATCTGATCGTTATGTCTCCAAAAATCATCAGTTGTCTCCTGTGAAATGCCGTGTACTGTGACACCTGCCATAGCGCCGGGCACTGAGTGTTGATAGTTTGTCCAAGTGAGTGGAGGGGGCGTGGCTTAGCCATAGGTCAATTGCACCAACAAAGACTTTATCAAACTTTGCTCGACACAAATCTGAGCTGTGGCAATCATGGACTCTGGGGGACCCCTGGCATGGACCCCATTTCATTGTGCCGATGGTCAAACCTTATGCAGCGTTCCAGGCAACCTCTAACTCGTGTTTTTACAACCTTCTACCAATGAAAGTGCACTGGAACGGCAGTCAAACCTGTAACTTCCCACCCGTGAACTCGTACCTGATCGATGTACTCTCAGATACGCTTTCTGACGTCACACAGCCCTCTAAACCAATGACCTTACTCCTCTAAACAACAATGGCAGCTCCATGGATGCGGTGTTGATGCAGGTGATATACGGTGATAAATAGACATAAAATAACCCTAATGTTAACGCATTATTGGCAGCCGCTCTAACAGCTGCTTTCCAGTGCAAGAATAAATCAATACAAAATACGTTTCCAAACACACAGATAATGTAAAATAGAAGTATAATAGCATCTGTGACCTTATGCACTGTTTCTCCTCCTCCGTTTCACTCAAATGAGCAAGAAACCAGCACCTTTGGTGACAGAAGTGATCATAAACAAACATAAACCCCGCACGGTCCGCCATGTTGCTTTGAGAGTTTGGCGTGACTTGCCTGGAACGCTATGAAGTCGTGAGTCGTGACTTGAAGTGGTGACTTATGGGCTCAGAAACTTGCCTGGAACACAGCAGTACATTGTACGTATGACAGCTACAGGTAGTTAATTGACTGTCCTAATTAACAGTGTCCAGCTGTCATATGGTAGCTAGAAGAGTCACACTAAGGGGTTTTAGGGCAACTGCGGTGCACTGCATAGTGCTTGTATGGGAGGTTTACGGGGTTTATAGCTGCCATTGCAAAATATGCCAATATGAGGGGCAATAAGGGGCCCCTTTCCCCCTTTTGTTGGGGAGAAGGGGCCCAAACATTTGCCTGGTTTACCTCTCTTGGCAGTGCGCCCCTTCATCTGTGAATACATATGTGCCACAGAAGGCTTTGTACGACTTTTTCTAAACAGACTTTGATTTGTGAAATCAGTGGAATTCCTCTTTAAATGCCCAGTGTGTTGGATTTATGGTGCTATAGTGGCATAAATTGGATATAATTCCTTTTCATTAGTATATAATCAACTGAAAATAGGGGTCGTTGTTTTTTAGTTACCTTAGAATGAGACATTTAAACCTACATACAGGGCGGGTCGTCGTCCATAAAGTCTGTCATGTTGTTCTGCAGTAGCTCAGAATGGGCATACTCTGGCACTAGGTAGGACCATTCGTGTTTTTGCGCTTTTGCATAGTTGCCACCATAGTTCTGCTACACACTTGATATATGGGAGAAGTTTCCGAAGTCAGACACCAACAAACACCAATTTTCACCCGGGAGAGCAGCGTTGGCATCCCATAACATTATAAAGTCAAACCTTGTTCTTTTTTCCTAAACCCAACCACATGTCTGAGCTGTTGAAGGAAGAAAAAGTCAAGTCACGGTGTTCCCTTCCTGTTAAAAGGGAAGTACGTCCCAATCAGAAAGATATTTGATTTAAATGGGCCTAGTATGTTGAAAGTAATTAAAGATGATATAAAGAGATGGACGGTCCTGCCTTTATCTCTATGGGGAAGAGCAGAGGTAATGAAGATGAACCTCCTGGCCAGACTTTCCTTTCTCATATCAGCCATACCATTGAAGTTTCCCCAGCAATGGTTCAAGGAAATTGATAAATTATTTTCAAGCTTTCTATGGTGTGATAAAAAGCCTAGAATCAACCGTAAAAAACTGGCTATGTCTAGAAACAAAGGAGGGCTGGGTGTTCCGGATGTTCATCTTTATTATTTAACGTACTATGCCAGATTTCCACTGTGATGGGCATACAAAGATAAAAATCAATACGCAGTAGGTAGCTGGGAGTGACTGGAGGAGAGGGCCATATCTGAATATAATAAATCAATTTCTATAACGTCATTATGGTACCATCCAAAGTAAAATTCCAAACTAGATAATTTGTTAATTGAATTTTCTTGTGAAATTGTAAAGCCAATACATAAAAGACTGTCTATAAATAGAATGTCTCTACCATCCTGTCCAATATGGAATAATCCACTGCTGACTGCTGGAGGTAAAACACTGGCAGAGAGCAGTTGGCAACATCACAATGTCACCCAGGTGGGGCAGATTGTAAGGGATGGAAACATCATACCATTTGACAAGCTTGAAATACAGTTTGGTTTGAATGACTCTGCATTTCTACAATACCTACAGCTGAGATCCATCTTTAAAAAACTAACATTGAAGGGAACTGTATTGGGATCTGCAAGTACCCTTGATGGTAAACTGAGGAATGCTGCTACTGGGCGAGGAACTGTCTCAAGTGTATATAAGATATTAAGTCTATCCCTCCCTGACAGCACAATTTCCACCAAACTACAATGGGAAGGTGACATTGGTTCGTCCCTCACTTCAGATCAGTGGGACTTAAAGGGAAATTTCGGTTTATTTCAACCTGTCTCCTATCGTCCTAAATTTGTTTCAAGTGACTAGTGACATAAAAATAATAGTTAGCATGTTAGCTGTTAGCCTAGATACAGCTGGGGCGCATAGTAGCGTCAGACCTGTTAAAACGTAAGTGAACGGGCAACCTTCAAGTGCAAAGTTAGTCCACTAAACAAGCTTTTTTTTCCACAAAGACTGCCTCATATCGTTAGGATAAATGCCAGAGAACATATAGAAAACGACATGTAAATGTGTTGTCTTACCTTAACGGTGTGCTGCCATGTTTGTTTACCATCTAGCTCTGCTTTCCAAAGCGCGGCCAAAATATCTCAAGAACAAGCAGCGATCTCATAGCGTGCCTGAAATCTCGCGAGCTCTAGATAAAGCCCAGCTGGATACTACTCCAGGTGGAGGTGTCTCGTCCTCGGTCACATCCAGACCTTGAAAATAAGGCTGCAACCGGTCCCATTCCTTGCAACAGAGGCATTCCTCTTCTGTGGGCACTGGGGCACAGCATTCACAGGTATACCACCAATCTCCAGAGCTACGCAGCCTTGCAGCAGCCATTCCTCCTCTCTCGTCCTCTACCTGTTGTGCCTCTCTCTCTCCTCCTCCGTTCTTCAATTTCACGAAGCTCTTCGTCAGTGTATTCTGGCTCAAATAAATAAGGGCGGCCATCAAACTCTGCAAAATCAAATTCCTCCTCCACAAAGTCGAAGTCTGGCAAAAAGTCAGCCATTATTCTATAAATCTTTCATAAAATAAATGAATCAACTTTTCAGGCTACTGTCCGGTTCTGCCTTCCAGCTGTTGCTGCTTGTTCTCGCGATATTTTGGCCGCGCTTTGGAAAGCAGAGCTAGATAGTAAACAAACATGGCAGCACACCGGTAAGGTAAGACAACACGTTTACATATCGTTTTCTATATGTTCTCTGACATTTATCCTAACGATATGAGGCGGTCTTTGTGGAAAAAAAGCTTGTTTAGTGGACTAACTTTGCACTTGAAGGTTGCCCGTTCACTTACGTTTTAACAGGTCTGACGATACTATGCGCCACGGCTGTATCTAGGCTAACGGCTAACATGCTAACTATTATTTTTATGTCACTAGTCACTTGAAACAAATTTAGGACGATAGGAGACAGGTTGAAATAAACCGAAATTTCCCTTTAATATTGAAACATTCAACATCTATGTCCAACTGTGTTAGATATAAAATTATTCAAATGAAAATTATACATAGGGCTTATATCACACCATATAAGTTAAAATGGATCCAAATGCCTCCCAACTGTGCTGGCATGGCTGTGGTAGGCTTGGTACTCTCATGCACTTATTGTGGTCCTGCCCAGTGCACATTTTTGGGCTGAGGTAATAAATGTTTTAAAGATGATATTGAATGTTCATATTCCGCAATGCCCTGCTCTGTGTATGTTGGGAAATAGATTGGAAAATACACACACTCGAAATACACAACGTATTGTTGCATTAGCTTTTCTTTCTGTAAAGAGGACAATACTTATGAACTGGGAAATCCGTAAACCAGACTGCTGTAACATACAGAACTGGCTAAAGGACTTCTTGGATTTACTTTCGATGGAGAGTGCAGCCTCAACCCTCAAAGACTATGATAGTGGACAAGGTGCCCCATGGACTCTTATTAGACAATACATGAGCAACAGAATAATAATCTGACTTAAAAGAATGGAATGTATGAAATGATGAGTAGGACATGAATATATGTATGGGGCAGGGTTATTATGTTGAAATCGCTTTAGTGGTTACTGGAAACTGCCCCAGCATCTTCACCCTCAAATGTTCATCTGTACCAAATCATCTGTTTGTTTGTTTGTAGGCATGCGTGACATTGTAACATATGCTGCTCGGGGTGTTTTGTGGATTGTGTTGTTGTCATCGTCTATTGTCTGTTTTGTTTTTTGGAAAATTAAAAAATTATAAATATAAAAAAAAGGGAAGTACATCATACAATTCATGTAACAGGCAGAACTCGACACAGTGTCCCAGAACATAAGCAACCAACGAACCCAGAGTACCTTGCACGTTATATCTGGATGTGGAAAGTCCATGACCAAACATACGTGACAAAGCTGGAGTGAGAATGTGTTGTTGATATCTGCAACCTCAGTGCTAGTTGCCACTAAATCCTACGCTCTTGACCTTTCGGCGGGGGAAATCACAAACTGACCATAATGTGTTTAACCCTGGAAAAGAATCAGATAGCAGAGTGTCAGCCCCAGCTGTGACCCTAAAGCAGGACTGGAACATACTGTAAATAAGAAATAACACATTTTCCTTTTTACATTTTTCATTTCATCACACTGGTGGTTAATGTTGTGTGATGTTAGTTGTGCAACTGACTATGTTTTATTAAAAATTATCACATAACTGTCACTTGTGGCCACTGTGGCTGCTGTTTAGCCAACGTTTAATATTATAGTCTCGCTTTAACTTATTTTCTCACAGCATAATCCAAACTGAACCCCGACAGGCTGCAGCTGAGCCACAAGATGCAGTGCACACTCCAAAACAACCCACCTGTGTCTACCAAACATAAACTATGTGTCATAACAGATAACAACCCTCTGTGCCTCCTGTGTCATCTTTAAACCTTACAGATAAACTGCAGAGAGGGTTAAACAAAGGGTTAAATGTATCACGTTCTCAGGGGAATGAAGCTAATCCAAAACGGTGGATTATGTAAGGGGAACCTTAGCCCTGGCTAATCCTTCGCTCCTGTCTCACTGTTACACTGTTCTTTGATGGCTGGTTTGTAGTGGAGACGACAGGGAGTCAGGTGAATGTTCCCCTGAGAGCAACAGGAGCAATGCTTTCCACTCACCATCAGACTGTGTTCGAGTACAAACATTACATTTAATCGACATGAAGAAAGCAGCATTTTAAGTGGACCAGCGAGTACGATTATTTACACATGTGGACATCCCTGTGGCTGGGAGGTTGCTCGGAGCATTTTCCACTTCATGAATGCCCCGTCATCTCCTGCTGCACATTAGTTGCTAGCTAATCGTGGGATTGAGGGGCTTCTGTTTGCATGCGGACTTAGCTGCTGAACTCGTGTCTTTATGTCTGTCAGACTAAATGAGCTGTGCATGATGTCATGTTCAATTCATGCTCGTGCCTGCGGGGAAATAGAGGACAGATAAAGAATACTGAGCAGTATGATAAAGAGTGTCACGCATGGGAATCATATGCTGACACATTTCATGTTGTTTCTAACAGGAGAAAGTTTGTGCGGGGCGTCGGTAGTGTAGTGGATAGTGCCGGTGCCCCATGTACAGAGGCATTGCCTCGCTGCAGCGGCCGCGGGTTCAAATCCGGCTCGTGGCCCTTTGCTGCATGTCAGTCCCCATTCTCTCTCTCTGTCTCCCCATTTCACCTTCTGTCCTGTCAATGAAGGCAAAAAGCCAATAAAAATAAAACAAAAATTTAAAAAAAGGAGAGAGTTTGTGCACATGCAGAGAGGCGGGATTCCTAGTTTAATCGCCTGGTTGGGTCTGATAATGAGATAATCGGGCAGTCCTCCACCCCTCTGTCCTTGGCTGACCACTCACACTCCCATCCATTGGCCTCCCCATTGGCCTCTGCAACCAGAGCCAACAACCAACTGGCTGCGAGGGGAATTTTAAGGCAGAGGACTAGTTAATTATGCTAATCCACGAAACTGATAAGGAGACGGTTTTAAAAATTTAAAACCTCTGGAAACACACACACGCTGAGGCAGTGTGCTTCAGAGGGAGACGGGCTCCGTGAGAAAATATGAGACTGTTTTGTCAGCAGATAGATGAAGTTGAGGAAATAGAGAAAGAGGCGTAATTAAGCTCTTCCATTTTTCCCATTGATTTCCATCTCTGCGTAATATTCAAATCTCCAGTCTCCATTTTCCCTTCAAATACTAAACAGAATTGTTATATTGAAAATTTGACTAAATTCTCTGGATGCTGGACTCTTCCTCCCCCCACTCAGTGCTCAGTTCCTCCTCTGTTGCTGGTATGCTGCTGGCCTTTCCCCTCTCTTCTTGTTAACTGATGTCTGTGGGCGGATAACACTGCTTCACTGATCCACAACTCATAACACACCACTCATCTTTTTTTCCTCCGTTTCTGTCTCATCTCTGCCCAAAACCAGCTCTGCACCCGATAATTCTTGTTGTGCTCAAACACGTCATGACTGCCTTTTGGATTTTGGATTCTAGTGAGCAGCACCCAGCAGACTTTTTAAGTTCCCTCTCCACCAGGCTGATTCTGAACTCATTTTTTTTTTACGATCAGCGACCAAGAGCCAGCTTTCACTGGATTTATAAGCCTTTGCTGTGGGACTAGTTAACTGTTCAAAGCAGCATTTTGTAAAACTACAAAACAGGGCGTAAATCTGAGAGTCTGGATGTATGGAAGCAAAACAGTGACACAGGTACAACACTGAATATTTAATATTGACACTGAATTCATAATATTGAATTACTGTGATTGTATGTAAACCATGTGCTGAAATTAATTTGTTCTGAATTCTCTTCTGGAATTAAATTATGAAATTATGAAAGTATTGATTTGCAATTTAAAAAAGGGAATCTGAATATACACTCATCAGCCACTTTATTAGGGACACCTTGCTGGTACCAGGTTGGACCCCCTTTTTAATTCTTGGTGTCACAGACTCAACAAGGAGCTGGAAACATTCCTCAGAGATGTTGGTCCATATTGACATGATGACATCACACAGTTGGTCCATGATGAGAATCTCCCGTTCCAGCACATCCCAAAGGTGCTCTATTGGACTGAGATCTGGTGACTGTGGAGGCCATTGGAGTACAGTGAACTCATTGTCATGTTTGAGATGATGTGAGCTTTGTGACATGGTGTGTTATCCGTTAACCAGTGCTTATTTGACTTCCTGTTGCCTTTCTATCATCTTGAACCAGTCTGGCCATTCTCCTCTGACCTCTGGCATCAACAAGGCATTTTGGCTCACTGGATATTTTCTCTTTTTGGGACCATCCTCTGTAAACCCTAGAGATGGTTGTGCTGAAAATCCCAGTAAATACTCAGACCAGCCCGTCTGGCACCAACAACCATGCCACGTTCAAAGTCACTTCAATCACCTTTCTTCATCATTCTGATGCTGCGTTTGAACTTCAGCAGCTCGTCTTCACCATGTCTACATGTCTACATGCACTGAGCTGCTGCCATGTGATTGGCTGATTTGCCTTTAATTGATAGGACAGCTAAGCGCGAAGAGAGAGGGAGCGACATGCAGCAAAGGGTGGCAGGCTGGAATCGAAATTTGTACATTGGACGCCTGCTCTCTCCACTAATACCAATTGAATTTGCACAGCTTGAATCTTTTTTTTTTTTAAATTCTGAAACTTGAATTTTTTTGGATCTAAATTTCTGAACATTCAAGAATTATATATTCAAATTTATCTTTTGAAATTGCAAATTATAAAATTAAATATTTTATTTAAGAGGGAAATAGAACAAATAATTTTAGATACATGGTTTTCAAAGTAAAAGATTTACTGCTGTGAATTTACTGGCGTTTACAGTAAATATTAAGTAATCAGAGGTTGTTGAAATTCAGGTACTTGTGCCTCTTATTTGCTTCCATAGACTGTATCTGTTGTGTTTGTTTGTTTTGTTCTTTGCTTGGGGACTCTTTTGAGGAAACTGTTTTGTCTCTTTCTATCTGTAGCAGTGTAATGCAGGTAACCCTGCGAGTCCCACAACAGTCAAAGTGCAAAACTGCCTCTGCAGAAACCAGGAGAGCTCAGCAGTGCAGCTCTGCCTGCCAGAAGTCGTGTTGCACTGTGGAGACAGTTGAGGATACTAAACCTAAGGGGGGAGAGAGGACGCTGGATCATCAGGAGTATCAGCCTCCTTCACCCTCCTAACTCCCCATGTCTTATTGCTTCTCTCTCTGACATGCAGCCTAAATGTTCCACTTCTACATATCAGTGTATTCCAGGTACAGCTGATGGTGAGGCATGCTGTACTCACCTCAGAGGACAAAGCTTGCAGCCTTCTCACACACAACAACAGAGACCTGCAAACCCTGAGAACTACCAGAGGGCTGGCTTCTCACTCTGTCAGATCTCTCCGAAGAAAATTATCCCTCCAGCTTCCCAGAGGCATCAAAGGGGCGAGCAGAGGATGCAAAAAGAGACAGCAGGCAAGAAAGAAACATAAAGTTTTCAGTGCCTGTTTAGTTCTAGTTGTCTAGTTTTGTGCCAAATATATTTCCTGTGTAAAACAGCTCCTGGAAAATGGCGCCTCAATACAACAACATCATCTTTTATTTATATAATTCTGCTTCTTGGACTGCTGAAAAATACATCATTCCTGTAATGTAATATGAATGCACTGAAAGGAAATTCAGAAGTAATAATAATAATAATAATAATAACAGCTGTTAGGGTGTGATGTGAGCTTGTAGTGGGACTGAGAGTTGACTGCAGAGTTAACTGACTTCAAGGCATATACACTGATAGAGAGACACAGGGAGAAAGAAAGAGAGGGGGAAAGAGAGGTGGGAGAGAGCCACAGAGGAGGGGGATAGGGGAGAGATCGAGTATCTGAGGGAGTATAATTAACTCCATGGTCTGCCTCTCTGCAGGCCTGCGGCATAGTGCTCTAAAATGCTGATTCAGTACACAGATAGACAGAGTAGCACGGGGAGGGAGAAGGGGGAGGGAAGGGGATGCAGTAAGAGAGAGAGGGAGGAGAGTGTGTGTTTGAATGAGGAGAAAATGTGAAATGAAGTAATAGATAGCTCAGCGGGACAAAAAGTACCAAATGATGAAAGCAAAGAGTAAACGGCGAAGGCAGGAGTGAGAGTAAAGCTGCTTAAATTAAAGTAATACATGCAAGATCCATTACATAAGATTCTCTTCACAGTTACAGTGGGTATATACAGCGGGTAGGTATACTTTATAATGTGAAGCAGGTTAACTGCAGTCAGCGGTTGACTTTACTGAGCGCTAAATATCTGCAGATGCTTCAGAGACAGCAGTGCAAAACCTCACTCTGCGCTATCAAGAGGAGAACAGCGACATCTAGAGGTGCAACAAGAGACCTGCTCTGCACTGAATCGACTGCAGAACTACCAATATCTTGTTCCTGTATGTTTTTACACAGAAGAATGAGAGGAGCACACTTCTCTCCTCATGTGCAGATGAGATCCTGCAGATCAGTGTGACTCTCACCGCTGAATTCAGTGTAACAAAGTTGGCTGGTCCTAAATGACACAAAGATGTGATAGACAAGATGTCCCTTATCGGACATTCACATCACAGGACCCCATCAGACTCACACTGCTATCTGTCCTATGTTTTAAGTCGTACAGGTTTAATTATCCATCCATCCATCCATTTTCATCCGCTTATCCGGGGCTGGGTCGTGGGGGCAGCAGGCCGAGCAAAGCACCCCAGACATCCCTCTCTCCGGCAACGCTTCCCAGCTCTTCCTGGGGGACCCCAAGGCGTTCCCAGGCCAGACGAGATATGTAATCCCTCCAGAGTGTTCTGGGTCTGCCCCGGGGCCTTCTACCAGTGGGATGTGCCCCAAACACCTCCAGCTGGAGGCGCCCAGGAGGCATCCTAGTCAGATGCCCAAACCACCTCAACTGACCCCTTTCAACGCGAAGGAAGGTTGTTCACGAGTGAGGGTAGAATGGAGTGTGAGATGGATCGGCGGTTTGGTGCAGCTTCTGCAGTGATGCGGGCGCTGCGCTGGTCCGTCCTGGTGAACAGGGAGCTGAGACGGAAAGCAAAGCTGTCGATTTACTGGTCCATCTGCGTCCCAACCCTCACCTATGGTCATGAGCTCTGGGTAGTGACCGAAAGAATGAGATCGCGGATACAAGCGGTGGAAATGAGTTTCCTCTGTAGGGTGTCTGGGCTCAGCCTTAGAGATAGGGGGAGGAGCTCAGACATCTGGAGGGAGCTCGGAGTAGAGCCGCTGCTCCTTTGCATCGAAAGGGGTCAGTTGAGGTGGTTCGGCCATCTGATCAGGATCCTCCTGGGCGCCTCCCGCTGGAGGTGTCCCGTGCACGTCCCAGGTTTAATTATATCTCGGAAAAACCTTTATTTTTTGTGCACCACACACATGGAATTATCTACAATGCAGTCTCAAGATGAACTCTCTCACTACTCAATGGCAGTGATCTCAAAGCACCTCAGTGTGCAATTGTTTCTATTGATTATTGTCGATTTTTGATTTGTTAAACTTTGTGTATTTTTTCCTGTATCTGAACATCATGGCAAATTAGCAAAACCTTAAAGATTTTCAAAGCTTAAAGGTCCAGTGCAATCAGAGGGATATATTGGCAGAAATGGAATATAACAAGTATGTTTTCCTTAGTGTATAATAACCTGAAAATAAGAATAATTGGATTTTCGTTACCTTAGAATGAGCCGTTTACATCTACATAGGGTCCTTATCTACAGAGTCTGCCATGTTGCATTGCCATGTTTCTACGGTAGCCCAGAATAGACAAACCAAACACTGCTCTAATTAGGGCCATTCATGTCTTCGCTTCAGCCAGCGTAGTTAGAAGCCTCTCTGCAACGAGCAGCATCAGAAAAACACTGATATTTATTTGACATGGAATTGTTTATTCAGTGTTTTTACCGGTTTAAATGACCAGGTCTATTTTTATTATTATTTTTATTATTGATAATTCCGCTCACAGTAAAAACCTCCTGAACGCCGGCATCAGAAAGTATCTGGCGCTGGGCAAGTGACCTTCTGTGCCAAACAGCATATAAAGAAACAGTGAAACAGTGATGTGTCATGTGAGCTGCTTGCAGTGTTCACCTGGTCTGTTTGTTTTGGAGAGGAAGAGACCTCTGCAGATAAATCAGCTCCTGGTAAAAACTTCCTGAACAAAGAACACTGGAAGAATTCTAACTGGGAGAAGTTTCATCTGTTGGCATTCTGCAATGAATATTGCGGAGGGCGTGGCTCATCACATAAAGGTGTTCTACTATTTGCTTTTACCCACTTGGTCATTAAATCCTCATTACTTATAATTATCAAATCAAAGTTAACATTGTGTAAAAACTTTCTGAAAGCACCAGTAACAAAGCCGACAATATCGTCACAACAGCACTGTATTTGGTCAGAGATATTTGATTTTAACCATATTGCCCCTAATTAATATGAACAACAGTCACTGGTTAAATTCACTTTATTTATTTTACAATGAAAAACTGTTGATGGCTTCACTGAATTGGGCTGAAGGCAAAAACCTCAGAGACGAATAATTAATTAAACCTGCTTCGCTAAACACCACCAGAGGACAGTAAACACATCATGTTTGTTTTCCGATAATGAAGAACCAATCCTTCTTCTTCTTTCGTGGGGGGGTCATTATTTCCCTCATTTTGTTTGTATGCTCAATTTTTATATACAAACTGGCAGCAGAGTCTGACATTTGTTCAAATCAGATCCATGGAGTCAAACATTTCTTCATTATTTTGTATTGTTTATTTATATGGCTTCAAATAGAAATTTTCTAGAAATTAGATTAAATAAAAGAGTGATTGTTGTCTTTGTGATCAAGTGCCAGCATATGCAGACACATTTAAGGCAGGCTGATGATACGGGGCTCCTTAAAGCCCTCTGTGTTGAGACTGTTTCACATGAAACAATGTGCAAAGTAAAAAGTCACCGTTGACACTTAAACATCTGTAGTGTGTATGTTACAATATGACACAACCAACAAGGATACAAGGTGCATTCTTTTTTCATTTAAACACATCAACAAGGTTTGCAACAGCAGCATTAAAGCATTCATACATTTGAGTCTGTTCAGATTTCTGAGATGACACCGTGTGAAGAGCTGCTTATAATCAGTAGTGTGAAAATATGTGGTGTAAACATGATGAAACGGATCACATAGAGGACATATAGCAGTACATGTTCAAGTCCCTGAAAGTATCCCTTGTACCTTTCACAAGCTCAGCAGTGAAGGTTTGTGCTTCCTCGCTGCGGCTGCTCTTCTCTGTCAGCCGTGTCCCGTCGCCTGGCTCTGTGCGTCTGAGGTCTCAGCAGGTTGATCGCTGTCACACGGCACGAAGCCCCAAGACTTAAGCAGAGCAAACCGCTGAGCAGGAGGAGTGGAAAAGTAGTCCTTCTGTTTCTGAGAGTAGATCTGAACCGGACGGACGATGTCTCTGTAGCTCCAGTCCTGATGGGGCAAAATGTCTCTGATTAAACCTTTGAGTCATCATATATTTCATTACATGATGAAAACACATTAAAACGTACACAGGTACTTCAGGAAAGTGTATCCCAGTTTGACCTAACACTAGGTTTAATTATTTTATTTTTTTGATTAAAATAACATTTAATTTTATTTTTGTGTCAAAACTAGACTTTATATCCTCATAAAACAGACTGCATTACATCACAAGCTTCTCTCTTTATTCCCATCTCAGCAACTACAGTACAAACAGAGGGACCAAACAAGTGAATTCTTCCCAGGTTGGGGGCCCATGTGACAACAAAACCCCCACAGACGGGGGTCTCTTATTTAAAGGCCATCAGTCTGAAAGTCTTTGACATGAAACGGTTCGGTCCAATGACTGTGTGTGTCACAGGCGTTATATCTCAGAGTGCTGAGGTCCTGTACCTGCCAGTGAAAGTTGAAAGCCTCCAGCAGCTGTATCCTGCCCTCTCTGGACGGCACACAGTCTGGAGGAGCAGGCTGCACCGTCTCAGTGCCCACTGTCACATCGCCAAACACCAACAGGGCTCTGATGGCAAACCAGCCTCCGAACCTCGGATGCACACACACTCCGAACATCTTCTGCAGGTAACAGAGGGAGATGCATGAAACAGAGGTATGGAAACAGCTTAATTCAACAGCAACCATTTATATGCTTATGAATGAACGGTGTTACTTTCTCAGCCCAGGGTTGGTCTGTGACATCAGACTGTTGGTAGTAGAAAGCTGCTCCGGATACGTGAGCTGCAGTCTGAGCCAAGAACTTCGGCTTCCTGCTGGGCAGCAGCTCGTAGTCGTACCTCACATCCACCTCCTGTCCTGGGAAACACTGCAGGGCAGGACGAGGAAGAGGAAGAGGAAGAGGGCATATTTAGGTGTCCCAACTTCATTATGAAACTAGCCAAAAATGCAAACCTATCCCTCACTGGGGTTTGGTCAGTGGTTTCCAACTGGTGCAGCCACGGGGTCCAGATTTCCCCTCAGTCATTAGGTCAAGAAATTCAGCGTCCATATCGTCGAGCTGGTTTGCTGTCTCTGTTGCGTAGCTGTCTGTTAGTCACTCACTCTACCGCAGGATATGTCACTTCAAAATAAAAGCTCTGTGCCAGAAATTCACTGTACTTCAAAATGAAGGGTGTTTTTACAAACTCGACACAACTCCGAGTCACTTGCAGTCCATTCAGTATGGACTCACGACCCACTTTTGGACCACAACCCACCAGTTGGGAACCACTGGGGTTAGATAACATGATGACATATACTGTGAGACCATCAGAGATTTATCACATAGATCACAAACTGTAGGTGCAAGGCTACCAAAAAACAGCATACATGAAGGAAAAATATAACACCTGCAAACTTAGCCTGCTCCATGCCGCAAAAGTTTAACAAAGACAACATGTCTCCCACTCAGATGTTCATCAGGTCATGAACACTGAGCATTCTGACCTGACGACGATCCAAGTAGTGTCGATTAAACTGTTGTGACATGGAGTACGTGTGCAGGCCTTTCTTTTTACCATCAGAGATTTTGCCTTATAATTTCAGCTACACATCAGTGAAGATTCTCAGGTCAGGTCAATCATAAGTGCTATATGAGTAGTCCAGTTGCCTATGATATAGCATTTATGGTCAGCTACACACTATGAGGCTGCGATGCAAAAATAATCATGTGGGTCCTTATTGTCTTCCTACCCATTAAGGTAGGATAATACATGACATTATTTTTCACAGGGATCCATGGATTGTAGGTCTAGTTGTTTTTGGTAATCACATTTTCAAAAGAATATTTAAGAATATCATATTTGAGAACAAATTTACATTACATTATTAAATTACTACAAAACAGACGACCCTCTTTGAACCTGGGGCGAGTTGCCAGCTTTTCTCCACTTGGCATCCAGCCTTGTGTGATATCTATCCTTAAATACCTCCATTATTGGACTAGGTTCAGGCGATATGGACAAAATAAAATACCACAATATTTTTGACCAAATATCTCAATATTGATACTGCGACGATACTGTAGTGTTGACTGTTGGTACACAATATTTACACATCAGCTTTTTTTTTTTGCCAAAAACCGGTCATTTGAGCTTCCAGATGATTTACTATGTCAAAATTCATATTGTAATATTAAATTACAGATTTGGTGATAAAAGATTTTAATCATAATTACTCACCCATATCCCCAACCAGCCATACAAATATGTTTATTGTCTGTCTGTCACTTTTAAGGTGAGGTTATCCACTCACACAGACTCACCTTTGAGACAGCAGAGGAGACGCAGTGTTTGACACACTGGTCTATGGGGTCAGAGAGCCCCTGGCAGCCCCTCTCCTCCATGAAGGGCAGGAAGGCTTGTTCAAACATCGCAGGAGTGCTGAGCACCACCACAGCCAGGCTGTCATCAGGGTAAGCCAGGCGCAGGGTGGGAGACAGCACAGCGTTATACCAACCGACCTGGGAACATGGAGGGACACAGAGAGGCACACAGGCAGTAACAGACAGTTTATTCATCACAGTTCGTACATTTCTCACTTACTGCATCTTATATATGAAAAGGTGAGAAGGTCCTCTTTAAAAACACAAGGCAGAAACTTTGTATTGTGTTGGTTTAAAAGGCTCCACTGCAAAAACTGCCCAGCTCAGAGCCACTGTGAGGTTACACCCTTGGAAAGAAATACTTCCTGAGTTAAAATAAAATCTCCACAACTGATGCTGCAAATATGGACACCTATTTTAAATACATTTAACTTTTTTTTAACATTAATCAATGGGTTTAACTCTCCATCCTGTGTAATGCATTATATGTACTCTATTTTAATCTTACTTTATCTTTTTGTAATTGTCAGGTGTATTTTCAGTTTTCATCCTATTTTACATTAGTTATGGTATTCTATATTTGTTTTTATTTCACACTGGGATAAAATTCTATCCCTGTTTTCATTTAACATTTATTCCCTGTCATGATCTGTAATTTCCTTGTTGTAAAGCACTTTGTGCATTTCTTGTATGACTGGTGCTATATAAAATAAAGTTAGTAGTATCGTTATTATTAGTTACCTCTGCTCTCTGGTTACATTTATATACAGTACTTTTTTTATTTGTTTATTTATTTTATTTAACCTTTATTTAACCAGAAAATCTCTTAAGATCAGAAATTACAGGCAGACAATACAGTACAGAAATACAGAATAAAAATGTAGCTCTACAGTGGCAGGTCACAGGACTTTTTAACATCAGATGTACCTCCTGTAAACATGGAAAAATACTGAGTTCAAATACTATACTGCATACAAACACAGTGAAGCTCTGCAACATGAAGTTACAATCTCATATATCATTTTATAAAAAGGTTGTAATTATGTATTTGCAATCACTCTTATGCGTTTCAAAATTAATTAATTAATTTAGATTTAAATTCAATTTTAATTTTTTAATTTCAAATTTTATTATTTTTTTTTTTATTTATTTATTATTTATTTATTTTATGTACAGAGACCTCTTGAAAACGAGATCTCAGCGAAGCTATACCTGGTTAAATTTAAAAAAAAAAAAAATACGTAAATAAATGTAAAGCAAGAAAATTCATTCAAACAATTCTAATTAATTCAAATGGATTGGAAAAATAATAAACCTTTAATCGGCTGTCAAAAATAAAACTATTCCACCGACATAATCACATTTTACTGTCTTTAACTCCTCAGACATGGCGAGCAGGTTAACAGCTGGATACATTTACGTGTTTTTATTGATATATTTTCAAACTTTGGAGCCCTCCTTATTGTCAAGGCTACACAAGAGAAAGAAATAAGTGCCACGATACCTTCAGAGGATAAACTTCAAATCCAAGTTTTGATAAATAGTCCTCTAACAGTCTTGTTATGCCTTCCACATTGGCAGTGGAAGCCGCCATTGTTGCGTCTGTCAACACAACGCTTTGAATTGTGGGATATGGTGTTCTTTGGCTGGTCGCTATCAGACACTAAACTAGAATATTACCTTTTATGCGACGACTTCTTTTGAAAAAAAAAAACGTTTAAAAATAATACAATATACAACACAATATGTTTTGGGGACTTTCTACCGAAGCGAATTTTGTGGGGAAAGACTATGTGTACTACAATACCCAGAACACCGTTGTTTACGTCATACGCAATCACGTTGCCGTTATGGGCTCCTGGATTTAAAAGTGGAGTCGCAAGCTTTTCTGTGAGTAGCCTGACTAGCAAGCTAACATAAACGTTAGTGTCGTTCTCTTTATTAAATATAATTTATTCTGTTTCAGCGGCAGGTTATTTGTTGTATTTAAAATAAGACTTCACTCATTATCAGAGAAACGGTTGGAAATTATTTTGCCAAACAAAGACAGTCGCGTAACGCCATTAACGGTTTTTTAAAAAGTCGAAGTTAGCTTCGGTTAATAACACGACATTAGCTATTTGACGTTTGCAACGCCCCGTAGCGTTATGTTGACGCGTGTGGTGTTTGTAGTGGCGTATCTGTGGTGGCCAGCATCTCCTCCTCCTCTGAAGTGTCCTTGACTTCATCGCTTCCAGTTCAATCTGATCCTGGAAGCTGCAGAGATATTCCCACTGGCCTGGAGTAAGTAGGTTCATTACAGTATCTGACAGCCTGCACAGTCTGGCACCACGGCTACATTCACCGGAGCAGCCGCTGATAAGCGTCACTAAAAACGTGCACATATCCAGGTCTGCTGTAACTCAACCTCACAGAGTGTCAGAGATCTCTGCTGGGTTGATACCTCGCCGACCAGCCACAAAACACGTCTAAAGTTACTGTGTCGCTGTCTCACAGTGGTGGTTGGTGTTGTAACGTCACTGTCAGGCCACACAGCACTGTGCTGCACGACGGATCAAGAATTAGACTGATGCTAATCAGTGATGCGTTTGTTTCTGCAGCTCAGACATGAACTGGGACAATCAGCTGAGCTCTATCCTGTCCGTAGCAGATGGCAGCGTTGCGAAGATGAGGGTGAGTAGATCCAAATTGCTTTCCTCTAATTTAATAGCCTTGCAGAGACTCCTCATTTTAAAGCGTGCGTGGCTTTTATTGTTTATTTTTTATTGTGCATCAGTGAACGGAGTGCACAACACAGGAGAGCCCTCACTGTTGTCTTGTGATCAGGTGTAAGTTGGTGGAGCTGTCTGTAGATGGCAGTAATGCTCCACTAACATTTAAAAGAAGACAGAACCGTAATGATTGTGAGAGTTTGGAAATTATCTGTGGTTTGTAAATGTTTTTGTCTCCACAGGAGAGGCTGACTTCACCGGGGAAGTTCACCAAAGGAGGCCAAGGTGGGTGGACCAGTATCAGTTTCTAAATATGACTGAAAGGGGAAATTACCTTCTTGCGTGTGTGTAACTTCCACCTTTTCAAACTTCAGAGCAAAGTGCAAACAACCATGGCAGGGATGTTGGTTTGAACTTGTTTGGTTCTGGCTCAACCTCCCACGCATCCCTCTTCCTCTCCAGATTTGTTTCCAGTGAAGGAGAGGACTCATGATTCAGATTTGGTCCCTCCTGCTCTTCCTCCTCGATCCCCCCTTCTCCGACAGCCTTCCACATCTCTCAGTCCTGCTGTTCAGTGGGCAGATGTAGCCGCTGTCCAATCACAGCTCCAGATACAGAGCCAGGTGTGTGAATATTTGTTTAACCATGCCAGGTGCACAAGATCAAATAGTTACCACAAAGTAGTCAAATAGTATATCGTGTGTGATAGTGTTTATGGTTGACAGAACTCCATGTTTTTTTCCTAATGTGTTTTCAAGGCGATTGAGTCTCTCACACAGAGACTCCATGACTTGGAAAGGGAGAGACAGACTCAGCAATGTCACATCCAGACACTACAAGGTAACCTGCTGCACCACGGCTACTACCCTCAGTTTACACTGGGTCATGTTATCCCCTTACAAATACACCCACACCTGCCTCCTGCTATTGTCAACTAGAACAAAGGAGTTCTTATCAAGTTCAAAGCTGCTTAATGTGGCCACACCCAAACTTAGATAACAAGTCACATATGAAAAATAAACAGTGCCCGGAGACTGCCAAGTTATCTTCAGGCTGCTGTGTGCTGCTTTATTTTTTATTTGTGACAAGTCTGTGGCTTCCAAAATATAATATCCAATTACTGTTCAACAGTTTAGCCATAGAAACAAGTTGATTCCACTAACACAGATTTTTTTTTTTTTTTTTTGGTGACCAATCTTTCATACTGTGCCTCTGTGTTTTTGTACAGTCCAGCTGTCTTCTTCTCTTCTTCACCTGATTCAAAACACAACTCTAACAACATCAGAAATGCCTCCTCCCCTGGCCCTGTTACTTTTACTGCTCAATTTAATATATTACCATTTGTATAAGCTGTGTGTGTCCCCAGTGGAAAAATAATCCTCCTTCTGTTTGATTATCTCAGTCATTTCATAAACCCAAAAGGGACAGCTCACCCCTAAATCAAAAAATACATATTTTCCCTCTTACCTGTGGAGCTATTGATCAGTCTAGATTGTTTTGCTGTGAGTTGCCAAGTGTTGAAGATATCGGCCGTGGAGACGTCTGCCTTCTCTCAGATAAAATGGAGCTACATGGCACTCAGCTTGATGTGATTCAAGTGCCAAAAAATACATTTTAAAAACTCAACAGCAATGTGTCTCCCAGAAATCATGACCCTGTTACTCAAGATAATCTACAAACCTTGTTGTGAACAGTTCGTGATGTAGGAAGTATTTTTTTATTCTATCAAGTGCACACGCCAAACGACCTCTACTCATGGACGAGAGGCTTGTGACAGTGTGAGGTGTAAACATTTATGGCGTCCTCCTTGACTGAGCTGTAAAGTTGGCTAGCTCCATGGTGCTCTGTGAGCTAGCTGTAGATGCATGCTTCCTTCTGCGTGATGGTATGGCTGTAACTTTTCTCTTAAATGTCTGTTCATCAGTATCCTATTAAATGTTTAGGATCAACTGTGTTATAGTTGAAATGCAACACTGTATGAAATAATTGGCTTAATTAGAAAACATAAATAGCCTTCATCCAGAGGACTGGCAGCTGCTACTTGGCATTATTTGCCTATCAGGTTGGATTGTGCTTTTCATCTGTCTAATTGGGCACTGAATTACAGCTCAAAACAGGAAAGAAAAGCATGAACAATGCCTCAATTTTTAGTGTACACACTCTGATCAAGTTCCATTATGATGACGGCACACTGTCAGTTTCCTTTGGCTTATCTCAGGGGAGACGAAGGGAAGTGGAACCAGTATCTGAATTCTCACTGCAACATGAAGCAAGACAACTTACAGGAAAATATGGTCTGAATTTTGTCGAGCATCAGCACCTCCACCAGCAAGATTTATTGACATTAATTAGGCTAAGATGTCATATTTTATGTCTTCCTTGATCTGCTGTGGCTTGTATTAAACCTCATTTGTCCATTGCTCAGACAAAAGTGTCTGCCAACTGAAAAAATGTACAATTACATATTTATGTATATAAACGCTGCCTCATCACTGCCCTAAAGTTCAGGTCCTGCTAAAGCTGTCTCTGCCTTCTCTACTAACTGGCCACCCCTCTACTGTCTGAAAAAGCAAAATACACTCCTCACTGGAGGATTCATTTATAATTAAAAACATTAATAAATAATTTGGATTTATCCTGAAGGCTGCTGAAGGAGAAAAAAAATCCTTTCACCACAGTAACGCTCTCTTCTTTTCCAGAGGAGGTTCAAAGGCTGCGTGAGGAGCTGAGGGAGAGGGAGAGGGCCGAATCGAGGAGGGGACAAAGTCCGGGAGCAGAGAGACGGATGGAGCAGTGGAGGAGAGAGGTTGGACGTGAGCTGAGCAGTCTGCGGGGACACATCACCAGAGCCACGTCGCTAGGCAACCTGGAGGAGAGGTGCATTAGGGGTGGAGCTGGGGGGCGTAACTGCACACTAAACTGATGATAGGTCCAGCTCGAGACTGAAATGAAAATGTTTACTCCTCAGTTTGCTACCAGGAAGGTGACACTTTCATTTCAGGTGTGACAGAAAATAAATGATGAGACAGTTTTATCTCGACTTTCTTTATTCTCCCACAGTTTCAGCTCAAAACTTCGCCGAGAAGAACTGGAACACCTGCGGAGAGAGGTGGACCAACTGAAAGCACAACTAAGTGAGTCACACACACACATACATCATGCCCTTGCATTGATTCTGCGGGACTGCCAAACCCAACGCTGGCCTCCGCAGCAAAGGCAAGCGCGGTCTTGTTCACAACATCTGCTCTTTTTTTTCCTCTTGACAGGGAGACAAGGGGAGGACATGTTCCTTCAGCAGGCAGAAACCAGAGAGACCAGAAGACAGTACGAACACAGCTGCAAGGTGCACACACAGTAAATCACGCAGGTTGTGTTTGCTTCTGCACGTGTGGTTTGAATTCTTTCAGATCCTTAACCTTTTCTTTGTGTGCTTTGTTCAGACGCTAGAGGAGCTGACAGACAGCTACAGAGTTCACAGCACTGATCTGGCAAAGACGGTCTCTCAGTATTCTCACACACAACAAGCGGTCCACCAGATCAGGTACATGTGCGAGTGTGAGTGTGTGTGTCTGTGGTTTTGTTTCTTGTGTTTCTGTGAATTAACTGAAATTGCAATTCACAACAGAACAACTGTGTCAGAACTGAAGGAGGAGGTCAGGAGACTTATCCTCCGAGAACGCCAACCAACACCTTTGCTGTCAGCGCACACATCAGGCAAGTCTCTTTCCTTCTCTCGCTCTCACACACACACACATTTACAGCATGATAACACTACGTAATGATGTCTTTTTGTCTGATTCAGGGGCATCACCGCTTCCGCTCCCTGGCAGCCACAGAAGAGGGGTCAATGTTGATGAGGCAGAGTCTGACTCAGAAGACTTCAGCCCGACCCCGAGCCTGGCTGAGGTCAGCTCAGATGACCTGTCATGGCTGGATGACAAAGACTCTGGTGAGGATAACTGAATGAAAAAAAGCACTCAAGCATGGTTGTGCACCTCCAGGTACTAAAGTACTAAAGTACGGTGGGCTGAGTCACCCAACACTACGTGTTTTCATCATATCATTTTCATAAGCCCTCTGTTCTGACCATTTCGATCACACGCTCCAACCAGGAGAGAACGTTACACAGGGCACCAGATGGACACAGACTGGTGTCAGCTTTAGTAAGATAAGACGTTCAGTTTCCCCTCCTTTCTCTCCCCCACACATCTGGCTCAACCTTCACAGTGATTCATCCCAGGAGATCTGACTCAGCACTCGTCAGTGTTTGCCATTTCAGTGTACGGTTAGGTTGAGATGTTGGGAAATGTGCTTACTCTATACAGATGTCAGATGAGAGGATCAATACCACTGTAACATCTGTTCAAGAGTCTCTGCTGGTTCCCTTGCAGCATCACAGTGACGACAGGAATCCAGGAAGTCACTGCGGCCAGCCTAGAAATAGTCCTGCATGTAGCTCCTGTATTAATACGATGTGGTTTTTTGGATTTCAGTCTTTTTGTAGCAATGATCATGTTTTAATTAGTGAGATTTAGAGGTGCTGGAAGGTGCAGTTTGGTAGTTTGGTATATTTAGCCAGGCAAGCTGTTTCCCCGTTTCCAGTCTTTATGCCAGACTAACTGTCTCCTCCATGTATCGATCTTCTTATCTCACTCACAAGAAAGTGAATAAGTGATTTCCCAAACTGCTGAACTATTCTTTTTAAATATATCACTAACTGGTGTTCCATGTTGAAGGCAGAGGAGTGTGTAAAGACACCAGAATGAAAGAAACTGTTAAAATTAATAAAATCTGGAGATGTACAGCAGCATTTTGAGCGAAGTCGTAGACCCACAGCTCCTCCATGTGCAGATAAAGCAGTAAAAGCTCTCATTTCCTCTCCAGCAGCCTCTGCTGCGAGGCCAGTCATTTCTTGGGAAATTTGGTACCTTGTGTATTTGTGTGTTTGTGTTTGTGTGTGTGTGTGTGTGTGTGTGAGCGTGTGCGCTGCTCACCCCTGAGACTTACTGTAACAGAAGGTTGATGTTCCCGGAAGAGATTACGATCTCTGCTCTAAATGTTTCCCAGAGTGATTTGGGCCCAAGAAGCCGGGCTAATTTGACAATTGTATCCACACACACACACACACACACTCATACTGGTGCAGAGTTGTTATGGGAAAACATTTGAATGTCTTCCACCTAATCCCACAAGAGGCACTCTTTCACTCACACACACACACACACACACAAAGTAAAGCTCCTTCTCTGCTCTTCACCTCTGCCAGCTCTTCATCAGAAGCCGCGAGTGCGTCTGAGCGTTCAGTCCAGACGGAGCGACTTTGCTGGTCCGGGATCGGATCTGGAGGACGACGATGACAATGATGATGATGGTGATGATCTCCTTGGTGAAGATGTGAACCCAGATTTAGGATCTGACCTCAGTCTCAATGATCTCTGACCTTTTATAAGGTGACTGTTGTGTCATTTGACTAAAAAAGGAGTCAGCAACATAAAGACATTTGTCCCAGCTTCTCCAGTACACTACCTGAAATGTGTTATTAATTTTATCTGATCAGTCCAGTTTAGAGTTACAGTCCTCTTCTGAAAACTGAAACTTTAAAAATAGAAAAAGGATAACACAAACAGCCATATGGCGTATTTCCTTTGTGGTCTCAAGGGAAGTAAAAAGGGAGAGGAAACAAAGGATGGCAAACAGAAGACTTGGCATGGCAACAGATGCACATGCATTTAACAAGTAATTAAGTCATCCTACTTAGTGTTGCTTAACGGGCCTGCTTAGATATATGTGATGCAAAGTTCATACCAATGGGGAAACTTTCAGAGAGGGGATTTCTCAAAGGCTATTTTTAAATACATCTTTGTGAGAGAACCAGAAGAGTTAGTGACAGATTACACAGTGTCAGACTTACAAGTTAATCACCACTTTTTTCTTTTCAGATTGATTTTCCCTGCTCGACTGATTATCCTTTAAACTGTCTGATTCCAAGTGACACACCCAAGCTCCTGCTAACAAACTGTGCTGAAACAAACCACCAAAAGATTGAGCATTGTTTGCCGTCAGGCTGGTTAGTGAGACCTGCTGGAGGCTGAGGACTGTGATAGCTGCAAATCCTCTTTAAATAATCTGTAACTGTCTCCACATGCACAGACTGGTTTGATGCTGGGAACAAACTGGGAGACAGGCAGCTGTTTGAGCAGGATTCTTTGTGAGAGCTTCACAATCAGTCTGTTTTCTGCACAGTACAGTTTTGTGAGCTTTATTTCTCACTGTGAGCTTTACTGGTTGAACCTCTGGCCACGAAATTTGGAAATCAGTTGCTTTTGCCGCACCCTCTGTACCCATGTTGCGAATCACTGACACTAAATTATGGGTCCTGCCAGAGTGAAGGACAGAAGCGCTGTGATTGGTCCGTTAAACCACAAGGTTTGGTTTCAAGCAGAAGAGTTTAAAATAGTTACGTGTAGGGTTGTTATGATGACAGATGGTTGGGGTTAGGTAAAGTTTTGGTGTAGTTTAAATGAGCAGGACCTTCATCTCTGCCCATAACGACAGTGAGATCCATAAGAACACCACTCTGCTTTTTATTAGCAAAGTCAGAGCCCACAGTGTGCTTATATTGCCTTAAAGGAACAGTTCACCCCTAAATCAAAAATACATATTTTTCCTCTACGTGTAGTGCTGTTTATCAGCCTAGATTGTTTTGGTGTGAGTGCAGAGTTTTGGAGATACTGACCATAGAGATGTCTGCCCTCTCTCCAGTGTATTGGACGACATGGCGCTCAGCTTGTGGTGCTTAAAGCGTCAAAAAATACATTTCTGATCTCTTTCCAGAAATCATTACACGCTTACTTGAGACAATCCCCAGACCTTGCTGTGAGCAGTTTCATGCAGGAACTACTTTCTTTCTACCAAACTACACCTGCCAAATGAATCACTGCGCAGAAGGAAGCATACATTTACTGTTAGCTCACCCAGCACCACTGAGCTAGCTAAAGTTACAGCTCAGCTGAGGAGTGAGTCCTTTGTACATGAGTAGATGCACACGGCAACTCACAGTAGGGATGTCACGAGAACCAATACTTTGGTACCAAGGCAGTGCCATTTTAAGTAAGTGCTGGCACTCATTTCTCTCCACTGTCGAAGGTACAGTGGATGCAGTTCTTTCAGACCTAACAGGCAGCATATTTGCCTACAAGTGTGATAGTCTGTTGTTAAATGCCAAAGGAAGTAGCTGACCAGACGAAGCTGCAGCCACAGCTCCGACTTAACTCATCAAAAAGTTGTTTTTTCTGCATATTTTTTATATTATTCTGTTTTTAATTCTTCTGCACTGAGCGCTGCATGTTTGGTGTTTTTTCTGATCACCAAGAGTTGAAAATCCAAACCAATCAGAGTGGAGTATTAGTCTATCAAAATCACAAACCCACATAGACTAGTACTTTGCCTTCAAAGCAGATCCTCAGTGGTAAATAATAACATTTAAATTCAGTTTGTATGGGTTTTTAAGTTATGTTTACGTTAGGCCTGTCAAAGTTAACATGTTAACGAGTTAACCCAAAGTCCTTTTAACGCTGCTAATTTTATTAATGCATGATTAACACATGTACGTTCTGTAATTATAATTAACCCATGGCCCACCCTGTAGTTTGGGAACTCAGGAAGCAATGCAGCAGTAACATTGTGGATGGCAAGCAGGAACAAACCTCCATGAGCAGAAATAGATAAAGAAAGGGGTCATTTAAATGGCAAGTTCAGCCCAGAGTCGTGCCAGATGGTTCCCTCCAAAGTTAGACTAAAGCTATTTACATTAACTGTCAACATGAATTCAGTTACCACCGGAGTATGTTGAGCTGCTTTAAAAAAACGGGGGATATTTGGTTGATCTTTACATTGTGTTAGTATGACTAAGAAACATTCAGGTCAGTATGTCCATCTGTTGCTGCTTGATGGTTGATGAGTTTGCCATGGTATGCTTTAAACATATGAGCATGCTGTGCTCTGAGGTTATTCTGGAGAATATTCTGGACAGTATTTGTCATTTTTATGGATTGTTGTGCTAATGCTAAATATACTGTTGCATAAAGCGAGTATATTTGTCCACTCCCATGTTGATAAGGGTATTAAAAACTTGAAAAATGTCACTTTAAGATACATTTAGAACAGATAAAACAAGTTTAATTAATTGGCGATTAAGTGCAATTAAATATTTTATCGATTGACAACCCTAGTTCAAGTACATGTGGGTTTTTTAATTTTTTTTTCTTGGGTATGGAATTGTGGAATTGCACAGGTATTGGTATCTACTAAATTCTTGATATGGTGACATGTCTTAAGGCTAGATCATATTACACGATTTCACCCTGATTTTGCGCCACAGAGACTATCGTAATCTTTTGAGTGTTCATACCTGGCGACGTGTTTCTGTCAGCGGGAGTCTCAGCAACTGTGTTACAACCTGTGTGTGCACACCACAAGATCTCTCCACCGAGCCCTCGCCGACAGAGCCCCAGATAACGCGGTGACGTCACCAAACTACGTTTTTTAACTTGGAGACGACACATCGTAAAGGCATGGATATTCTTCCCAGTGTTGAATCAGATCTGCCTCCAGCGCCTGGGTCCAAACACAACACGCTCCCCGTGATCCTGTGGACGCCGCCATTGTTGTTGCTTGCCAGCTTGTCAGTGTTGCCAGATCTTGGGAGAGAAACAAGAAACCAGGGCTATGGAAACAAGCCCCAAAGAAGCAACGTTTAGAGAGCAAGCCCAAATAAGCAACTCCACTTTAGAAATAAGCCCAAAAAAACGCAACCCACGACTACCAATATTTGTAAGTGACTTTACAAAACAACAAGCCCAAAGTCGCAGCTAATAAGCAGACCTGGCAACCCTGCAGCTTGTCCTCCTCACATTTCTTCCGTCCTCCTGCGTGCTGACGTGGGACGTATCCCGCCTCTCATTGGCTGATGCTCTTTGTCAGTCGTGTCTCCAGTTTTCTAGCATGCCAGATATCCAGTCCCAGTCACAGACGAGGGGGCGACTTGCTCGTAGGCTCGTTCACACATGAGGACTCGTCGTGGCAGACTATCTGCCGACTCACCTTCGACCCAAGGTGGCTCTCAAGATCCTCTGCGACATCAAAATCGCGGTGAAAATCATGTAATGTGAACTATGCTTAACTCGCATCAAAACAATCTAAATTTATAAATAGAGCAACAGTAAGAGGTAAACCGTGCCCTTAATTTGTCTCTGGTATTGATTGATCTATTTGTACCTTTAATGAATGAATGAAGGACTTTATTTCAAACCAGGAGTAGGTAGAGGTAAAACTTTTATGTCTCTACCCCTGTCTGATATTTCTTCTTTTAACTCAAATATTATTTCAACAAATTCCCAAATTTATTTAACTAATAAACAACTACCCCCAGTCTGTTTACCACCCAAATAAATGTGTAAACAATAAACACAGTTTATTTACTGTTGAAGTACCACCCATTGTCACAAAATAAATATGCACTCCCCTAACACAACCTCTCATCTATATACGTGCCAAAAATTTATTTCTGTGTAGTTTTTAAAAATTGATTTATATTTGTGCTTTGTTTCAACTCGTCACGCAGCCCGTTCCACACGTCCACCCCACACACTGATAGACACACACTCTTCTTAGTTGTACAAACACATTGGTTTTTAAAATGTAACCCCCCTCTCTGTCACAAAACATTTTTGGATGTTGCCTGGAAGTGAATTATTTCTTGCTTTAAACATGATTATAGCCGTTTTAAGTTTGACCAAATCAAAAAATTTGTTGTTGGTGTGTTCCCTGTACCCCACACTGAATACTGCCTTTTAAAGCATGTGTAATGGTTGTAAGTTGCTTTTGTAAGTGTTGCACCAAACGTTCACACAGTAAGTCAGATAAGGCGGTACAAGCAGTGAATCCAGAATGTGCAGTGATTTATGGTCCAGTACGTGTTTTGTTTGTTTTGCGATGCTCTTTGCCAGCTTTGTTCTTACATAATTGATCTGAGCATTTCCAGCAGATTTTGTCGTCTGAAATCACACTCAAAATTTAGTTTCAAAGACTCTTTCAACATTATCAAATGTGATCTGTACTTCTGCCTGTACTGTGGTTTCCAAACAACATACTTTTAGTTTTGTTCAAATTTAAAGACACTTTATTTAAGCTAAACCATAGTTTCAATTTACTCATTTCTGTCATGACTTAAACTGTATGAATTTGCACTATGACGAGCTTTGATCACTTGATGTGCAGTAATACATCAAGTGTAAAGAGTCACAGTAAGTTTGAAAGTTGTGCTGATCATGTATTATGTAAGCTACACTCTTCAGTGGAGCACGGTAATGGATATTTAATGGGGTTTCCTTCCTGACATAATGCACTCTTCAGTCCAGGAGAAATCTGATGAGGGATGAGTTTTTTTGATTCCTGGTAATGCAGCTGAAGTGAAGACAAAGAGGAATCAAAAATCCATTAACAAGACACCAACCTCCTCTGCAGCGTCTTTATATACACACACAGCTCCGTTAAGACAGTAAAGATTCTCTTTATGCTGTCATGTCTAACATGAGTCACGCTGCGTCAGGCTTGCTGTCAAGCTGTTCAATATTTCAGCATCCAGACACCCCCCATGGAGGATCCCAGACCACAGTGCAGAGCCTCCAAGGAGCTGATGGGCAGGTTAGGTGTTGGGTGGGGTGAACGTGACTACAGACTCTATCCAGTTCATCTGACAAGACACATTGTCTCGCTAGTCAACAGCGAGCAATAAACGAGCTTGTAGAAAACCGTAAATGGTACAGGGCAGTACAGAGCAGGATTTAAACAAACCTTTTCTAACATGCTGTCTTTGTATAGCTGTTAATATTGTGGTCGAAGAGACATTTAATGAAGAAAAGGCTCATTTATTTGGTATTGTGGCCGGATAATGGACGATGAATCAGACCCTTCTACTGCAGTTTTATTGCATTTGCCAAGTATTGTGCAGTGGCGCTGCAGTAAAGCAGTGCACTGATTCATTCGCTGAAGCCCTGTAAGGAAATGTTTCGTGTTTTGTCTCCAACAATAAAAGTCTGTGTAAAAGTTGAAAGAGAGAAGTGTGACTTTTTGTGGTTGTTTCTATACATCAGTGTTGTGTTCTTCTGGGTTTTGTTTGTTGGCGCTGCAGTCAAAGAGCAGATTGAAACAGAGGATGGTTTCAAAATACCTTTAATCATAAAACACCAACAGTCCATAATCCACATCTGGCAGCAAAGCCTCATTATGCATTCAGGATACTTACAGAGAATTTTTAATATCGGAAATCTCAAGTGTGTAATTTAGAAGTGGACGTGCAGATGGGTGACAAAAGGAAAAACACCTTCAGTAGGGCTGAGTGTTGTTTAAAAAACCAGTGACACCTTCTTTTGTTTCTACTTCATTCGATACCCATCATGGGAAGGCAGTGCTGTATAGTATACCCATACTGTTGAATGTTATGGTGGAATCTCAGCACTCTGAACTGGCATTTCTGTATCCTACACCGTGCTCGACTTCACCACGGGTTGTAGCTGCTGCAGCAGTGGGCCAACAACACGTCACATAAAATCGCTTGTGGTGATTGGCTGCGAGAAAAACCATGCAAATACTCTTTTTTTTCTAGATCTGGGTGCAACAAGGACTGAATGCAGGTATCGCTTAGCGGGAGAAGTTCTGATACTCTGTGGTACTGGGTCATTTCAGTCAACGCGTTAAGGGAGCAGTGTGTAAGATTTAAGGGGATTTAGTGGCATCTCGCAGTGAGGACTGCAGATTGCAACCAGCTGAATCTTCTCCCAGTTAGATTTCCTTTAGCGTTTATTGTTCAGGAGGTTTTTACTGGGAGCCGAATTATTTGCAGAGGTCTTTTTCTCTCCAACATAAACAAACCAGGTGATTAAAACAGGTAAAAACACTGAATGAAGCAGTTTCACGTTACAAATCAGTCTTTGGCACATACTGTACAGACAGGCTGCGAGCCCAGTGCCTGTTAATGTGTGCTCATCTTGTTTCTCTGATAACCATATCCAGACGTTAAGTTGGTTTTTACCAATAGCTGAATTGTCTACAGAGGTCTTTTTCTCTTTAAAACAAACAGACCAGGTGATTAAAACAGGTAGAAACACTGAATGAAGCAGTCTCACATTGCAAATCAGTGTTTCTCTAATGCTGTTTGGCACATACAGACAGGCCGCTAGCTTAGCACCTGTGAATGTGTGCTCATCTGTTTTCTCGGATAACTTAAAGGCGCTGTATGTAAGAACGTGGCCAAAACGGTTACTGCACTCAAATTCAAAATACTGCCGCGAGTCGTGTCCGCCCCCCCTCCCCCCTCCCCTACAGATTGGAGGTTGCTGGACAGCAGCACGCTGGAGACTGATTTGTTTGCTCACGGGTGGCTGCCGTGGCAGGGCCGCGTCGCCACGTCCTTGATCTTCAGTTCGACCGTTCGAGCAAGTCCGGCTTCTCTGCTGCTAACGCTGCTGCCGGGACACAGCTGAGGAGGAGCCGGCTGCTAATGCTATGTACCGGGACACTGCTAATGCTGCTTGCCGTGCTGCTGTAGCTCAGTCGTAACTGTAACTGATGCTGAGACTCTACTGACTGTGTGACTGGTAGACGGTGGTGGGTGGCGCAACACACAAATTCAAAACATAAACATGATTTGCGGACCGTAAAATTTTTTTTAAATGCGAATATTCTGGCTGTACTATTGTTGTCGGTGAGATCAGTATGTTACATGAACATTATTCCTTAGTCTCTGTGACATATTAGGAGGATTTTATGACTATTTGCTTTAGATTTCTTACATATAGCTCCTTTAAGACCCAGACGTTCAGGAGGTTTTCACCAATAGCTGAATTGTCCGCAGAGGTCTCTTCCTCTTTAAAACAAACAGACTTGATGATTTAAACCGGTAACAACACTGAGTAGAGCAGTTTCAAGTTTAAGGAAAATCTTTCTGCTAACTATGGTACCCCACGTGAAAACGCCAGTGGCACTATCTAGAGCCAGTGTTTGGTTTGTCTCTTCTGACCTACTGTAGAAACATGGCGGTGCAACATGGCCAACTCCGTAGAAGAAGACCTGCTCCATATGTAGATATAAACGTCTCATTCTAAGGTATCAAAAACACAACAGCTCTTATTTTCAGGTGATTACACACTAAAGAAAACAGACTGATTATATTATATTCCATTTCTGCCAATATGTCCCTCTAAACGCTGCACACTGGAGCTTTAAAGTATCCAGTACCGATACCCAGCCCTAATCTTCAGGGGTCCCAACACCCTACCTACTCAGACATTTTATGTTGATTTTCCCTTTAATTTGTCACCCATCTGCCGTATTCATGGCACAGAGATTAAACAGTGAACACAAGTATTAGCTCCAATTGATTTCTATCCACGTGGGTTGTCTCCCTCCCGCTCACATTATCCTGCACGTTTGCAGAGCACACACACAGCGAGGCTGACACAGTATAATCAATGGAATATTTGTGAACTTACTAAGAGAACAAGGTGCCGTCAGATCAGTCCCATGTAACACTTTCAATATGTTTGTGCCTGGTGAATGCTTAAGCAGCAACTAAGATGAAGAGTTTGTCTCTGAATGACGCAATCATCAGTAGTATTTACAACGCACAGGACAATGCCAACATTGTGTGGAAAGGCCACTGGGCCCGTTTCAGTCTGCAACTGTCATCATATGAGTGAGTGGTGAACATGCTCAAGGCTAGTGTTCAAACACAGGCAAGTCAGAGCAGCTACCTGGGCCTGAGTGCGCATTTCAATTGGAATCACACAAAGCGCTGGGAATGACGGGTAAATCTGGAAGTTAGTCTGAATATAAATACAGTATTCAATAAGAGCTGTTCCTATACTGTGTAAGGCACTCTCCCCTGGACACAAGACTCCAGGAAAGACACAAAAAAACACACACTGCACATTTCAAAATCAGGCCAAAAGGCAGCAGGACCTTCAACACAGAAATTAAAAACAATAGAAGAAGAAGAAAAAAAGAAAACGCTTAAATATCCCCTGCCACGCCTTCAAAGATCCACACATGCACCTTTAACAAACTCACACACCGACAAACACACACAGCCTGCACCTATGTATGCACACAAAACTCAATTTTTCTCATACACAAAAATATTTGTCCTTTTTTTCCACTCCTGAAAAAGTAAAGTGCAACTTTTTAACACTATAATCAGGCCATTTGTTATGTTCTGTTTCTGGCCTCTCAGTCAGACTGCCAGACGTTCTAACACTAAGTGAAAAGAGGGAAATTAGACCAGTGACCCCCAGGTAAGAGTCTGGCAGGACAGGCTGGATCTGCGTCCAGGTGAGAACCATCCAAATGATGCTTTTACCCTTTTCAACTCTGGGGAAATCAAAATATATTATACAACTCCCACACCCCAAAAGCAGGGCTGAAAAATATTAAGCATACAGTATTCAACAGAGGCGTCGGCCTAATTCATAATTACAGGCACCAAAATAGACTTTTGCCAAAACGAGCCCGACATGGGCGATACATCTTCATTGTCCATTGCAGCTTCAATCACGTCCTTTCCTACATGTCAGATAAATGAAAGCGATCCAGATGTTTGCTCACACCTACCCAGCATTCTTTCTGTTTGGTGCAGATTAAGGAAGAAAGGTCAGGTTCAAGGACCGCTGCAGCATGAGCCTGGATTCATGGAGAATATTTGGGCGCCAAAACGTTTCACTTGAGCCTCCATTAGTAGCTGTACATGGACAAAGGTGTGTCCTCCATCATGTCGTCCTACACAAATGAAAATGGAAAAACACACCTAATTATACACAGCTAATATACGTATTATATGCCAGCATGTCTACAAGTGCTCAATATTTACACAATACTATAGATTTTGTGGCAAATGAGACACGGCAAGGTTTAACTTACTATATAATGACGAAAACTCTGCGTGTGCCTGTTCCACGTTTTTCTCCTCACTAACTGGGTTTCCATCCAAATTTTAAGCGAATTTTGTGAAAATGCGCAAAAGAAAATGCTAATTTATGCACGTTTCTATTCATTATTGTTTTGCGAGTATTGGGAGTCAACAGGTTGAGCAGTAGGTGGCGCTTCTCATGAAAAATAAAAATGCAAAAGAACACCGTAGAAGAAGAGGGCGCCGTGAGATGACGTCATTGAGAGCGTCTCATGTCCACAACTGATGTAAACAATTACAGGCACATCCAAGATTATGACGAGATGGAGAGATTCCTTGGGAACTTCTTGGCTACTGCGAGAGCTCTCATCACACTCATATCAGCGTTGTCAGCGTAGCCTACATAATGCCGTGATGTCTGTGTTGGTACACCAGGCAGCGCACATGATGCAGCCGTATTCAACACGTCCAGTCTATTCAGGTAAGCTGTGAAATACACTCACCTGACACTGGAGTAATTACCTCTCTCTAAGTTCACACAGGTGTGTGTGTGACGTAGAAGTAGGATCCGGTAGCCTACGTCATCGTTTATTTGCTAAATCTGTTTCCATTGCCAAAAGTTGCATTTTCCTAATATCGATACGCTGACTTTTCCACTCCCTCCAAGCGTAAAAACCTTTTTTTGCGGCCTTTTTTCGAATTTCTGGCGTTGCCATTCAAGTTTTTTTTTCGCAATTGTTGAAAATGCGAATAAAAATAGGTGGATGGAAACCCGACTACTGACTCGGTCAATCCATGTGAAATTTGGCACAGTGGTAGAGGGTCATGGGAGGATGCCAATGAAGCAATATTACATCAATTGGCCAAAGGGGGGCGCTATAGCAACCCACTGAAATGTCAAACTTTGAATGGGCATATCTCATGCCCCGTATGTCGTAGAGACATGAAACTTTGCACAGAGATGCCTCTCCTCATGAGGAACACATTTGCATCAAGAACCCATAACTTCCGCTTATATAGATTTTCCACCATTTTGAATTTTTTGAAAAACACTTCAAATGGATCTCTTCCTAGGAAGTTTGAGCGATCTGCATGAAACTGGGTGAACATAATCTAGGGAGCAATATCTAAAGTTCCCTCTTGGCAAAAGTTGGAAAACTTCCTAAAACTGAGCTTCTATAAGGCAATGAATATTGCGGAGGGCGTGGCTCATCACATAAAGGTGTAGAACATCTCAAGGGTTTCACCCATCACCACGCAACTTTGTAGGCATATGACCACACATAATCTGAGGGGACCCCTCCATTATTGAGCCCATCAAACAAAATGGGGGCGCTAGAGAGCTCATTTCTTATCTAGGCCTAACCGCCATATGGATTTTTACTAAACTTGGTAGATATGTAGAACAGGACGCCTCAAGGTGACTGGAGAAATTTAACTCTAACTGGCAACTGGGTGGCGCTATAACAACAGAAAAATGCTTCAAAATGGCTAAAATGCGACCGATCGCTGTGGCAAAGAACAACTTTGTAAAACATTTCCAGGGCTGCTGACAAAAGAGCAGTCAGACGTTTTTTGGTAAATACTTTTATTCCTTTTCTTGGCAAGAGTTAGAGGAGAAGATTCACACCACTCATCTAGGAGAGAGGTATCAATCTAAGCATCTAACTCTGGGCAAGAAAGCAAATGAACATATTGGTCCCTTATCCATTAAGTCTGCACTTTAAAATGGGAAAAAATGTCCTTAAGGTCAGAGGTTAAATGTTCACTGAAGTCTTTCTGATGAGTTAGAGGTAAACACATAAAGGATCCTGCTGGAGGAGCATAAACCCCAACTTGGAAACCCAGAAGCTGTTCTGTTCTTTATCTACAAACATCTTTAGTAAATATCTATTAACCATTAATAAAGCCATGGATTACAACTCATATAATATCATTGTACCGGTAAGTTTTAACAGTACATCTAACAGAGGTTGGAGCAAGTCAGTGAACTGCATGTCACAAGTAGTCTCAAGTCTTTGCACTCAAGTCCCAAGTCTTTGAGTCTTAAACACGTTCTAATGCACTCATCACCAAGTGCATTTAAAGAATGCTTTTTAAAACCTGTATTTAGTTGTTAAAACAAGTGCAACTAAACTTAATCGTAAAAGTGATATTTCACTATAAAGCAGTACGACAACAAAATGAATTTTGAATGTTTCTGTCCTGTCTTGTGTGTTTAACTCATCTCATACTGAAAAAAAAAAGTTGATATTGACATGATATAGTTTGTTACTGCATGCTAAGGAAATTAAAAAAGATGAACATAAACATTAGTTAATTCGGGAAATGACTGAAAGGGAAATGAATTGACTAATGGCACACTTTTTAAATTACATACTTTTTAATCTTTGGGCCTCAGGGAAGGTATCAAATATTTTTAAGTCAAAAGTCCAAGTGAAGTTACGAGTCGTTGGTGTTTAAATCCAAGTCAAGTTGCAAGCGTTTTTGGGTTTTGCCAAGTCAGAAAATTTGTGACTTGAGTCTGACTCGAGTCCAAGTCACATGACTTGTGTCCACACCTCTAATATCTCACATCAGTGCTCCAAATGTCTGACAGATCAAACACTTCCACGCAGACAGCAGTGGAAGTGTTTCCTGGATGTCACGGACGTGCTCACCATAGGAAGGTCCTGCAGCCTGCGGAACTCAGGTCGGTTGTCTCTCCGGCGCAGTTTGAGGAAGAGGAGCAGAGTGATGATGACGGCAGTGATGATGAAGGCTGACACCAGGCCAGCCAGAAGGGGGTCTAATGTGAGAGAGTCATGGACCATCGTTGCTGGAACAAAAAACAGGAGATACTTGAGCAGGTTTCTTCTTGATCTAGCTGTAGACCAAGAACACAAGCCGCCAGTGCACCATTAAAGATGGAGGTTACTTTGACTTAAAGGGACGGTCCACCCCAAAATCTAAAACACACATTTTTCCTCTTACCTGTAGGGCTGTTTTTCAGTCTAGATTCTTTTGGTGTGAGTTGCAGAGTGTTGGAGATATCAGCTGTAGAAATATAATATTATGGAACTAGATGCCACAAAAATGTAGGAACTATTTTCTTCCTACTGAACTACTCCTGCCTCCGTATCACTGCGCAGAAGGAAGTCTACATCTATCTATTCATGCACAGGATGCTCTTGAAAACATCATGGCATCCTCCTGGGCTGAGCTCTAACATTGCCATTAACTTTTTTTTTTTGGCACTTTGAGCACAAGCTGAGTGTCATCTTGTTCTTTTATATTGGAGAGAAGGCAGACATCTCTACGGCTCATAGATCCAACACTTGGCAGCTCACACCAAAACTATCTACACTTATAAACATCACTACAGATAAGAGGAGAAGTATGTATGTCTGATTTGGTGTGAACTGTCCCTTCAACGTGGTGCAAATGGCAGACCTTGGTCCTTAACATGTTTAAAGCTGTGACTGGGACTAAATATAGACTAAACAGCAGCATGTTGAACTTGAGTGTTCATCATGCAGCTCTGGACAGAAATGTCAAACACAGGATGGTGATGTTAAGCGTCTCTGTACTTGAGCTCGCTGTTGGGAAAGTGAGCGCATTCATGGGGCAAAATTTTAAGTTTTATCTTCAGAATTTGTTGCGGTTTAAAAATCGTTTGTGTATAAAGTTCAGTGTGTTTTAGTTTTCTCTGAGAGTGCTGTTAAACACCATCGCTCTTTACCTTTTATGTTGATGTCTCTCTGTGTTTGTATATTTCTGTGCAGGAAGGGTTTGTGTCTGTGTTTTTGGCAGTGTGCTTCATTGTGTTGCTATGGAAGACTATTTTGTAAACTTTGCTGTTTTTTTTTACATCCTCTGGTTGAAAGTAACAACCACCACAGAGCAGTGAATGCTCCCTGTTCCTCTGGCTAATGGAAAGAGGCGAGGTGCCAACTAAGCGTGGCCTAATAAAACCACACAGAGTGAGAGAAGCGGAGAGAATTTTATATGTTAACTGTATCCAAGCAGGCTGGTCGACTGAGGAGAGTCGACGAGGTTTTCCTTCTTTTTCGATGACACTGAACTGAGCCAAACATCCTGGTGAAAGTCCTCTCAAGGTGGAGCGTCGACAGAGAAACGTTTACTGTAGATACTTAAATCGTTTAGCCGACAGACAGAGGGGAGAGAGACAGAAAGAAAACAGAGCATTCTTGAGGCCTCCGGTCCCATGACTGCCTTTCCCAAACAGAGCCATAATTGTGGAGTGCTTGGTGGTGACAGTGCTTGTAGAAGATGTAGACGGGGGGGTTGCGTGGTGTGTGTTTGTGTCTGTGTGTGTGGAGAGGCGAGGACTGGTTTGTGCTGGAAAACAACGAACAGCATCGCCTTTGTTATTAAGCCAATTCACTTGTGGCTCTGTTAATATCCAGGCTGAATAAATACATACACAAACACAGCAGACATCGTGCACTTACGATCACCCCCAACGTTGAGCTGGGAGGGGGTTTTGGCGTGGAGTCTGGCCTCAGCGGAGGGGCTGGTCGTCTGGGTGATGGTGGTCTTTAGGTCGGATTTGCTGGTGGTCGGAGGGTGTTCGTCGGACTGTGATGTGGTTTGTTGTGTTGCGAGAGTCGGGGACTCAGATTTGGGGGGCTCTTGAGAGGAGCTGGACGCTGAGCTAGTCTGGGCGACGACAGCAGCAGTTGTAGAATTGAGCTTTGGTGGCTCAGGTGTCGGGACATGAGTGGACGAGTGTG
Source organism: Epinephelus fuscoguttatus (assembly GCF_011397635.1). Taxonomy (NCBI): domain Eukaryota; kingdom Metazoa; phylum Chordata; class Actinopteri; order Perciformes; family Serranidae; genus Epinephelus; species Epinephelus fuscoguttatus. The sequence goes on from NC_064761.1 coordinate 43,113,718, forward strand.
TTTCGTTGTGACTGGGCTGGTTTGATGCTGTAACTTCAGGAAGTGGAAGTGTAGTATGTGGTGTTGTGGGCGGTGTGGGGCTCTGTTTGTCTGTAGTAGCAGTGTGAGTTGTGTGTGTGGTGCTGGTGGGGGCAGGGGTGATGGGAGAGGCAGTGGTGTGGCTCTCAGAAGGAGGAACTGGAGCCTGTGGTGTCGACTGATCTGTGGATACATTTCCAGGAAGGACAGCCTCTGTGGGAGAGCTGGTGTTGGTACCTACACAAAGAGAAGGACATTAATCATTTTTCTGCCATCCTCAAATACTGTATGTTTGTAATCAACAAACCATATATATATATATGAAGCCTAACAGGAGAGAGTGAGGACACTTCACACCAATTAAAACATTTTCTCACTTTCCTCTAGTGAGCTGTTGCTCAAAGTGTGGCCCGCGGCCCAACGTCAGGTCCTAGAAACATTTTGTGTGGCCCCCAAACATGACATAAAATGCACACATTACATTTTAGTAATTTGCCATCCATTTCAATACTTTCACTCTCAATAGCTTACATTAAATACGCTATGAGGAGACGGCATCAAACTGTGTCGCCCTCAGAAGTGTCTGTCAGGTTAGGGATGGTCTGAGCGGGCGGAAGATCAGCCTTTCATTGGGCGGAACGAGCCACCCGCTGAAGTCCCGCCCTACCACCTTCGGTTGTGTAGCAGTTCTCAACACGTCCTTTACTAACTTCTCTTGTGGAGATGTAGCCATTTTTCTGCCATGGTTCGTGTCCTGTAGGCAATATTTTTGTGGGTGTGTTACACCAAAACCTGTTTCCCCCCGGCAATATTTTTGCAAGCGCACCGTTGCTGTGGCACCGCCCAGAACGACTGTGATTGGTTGGAAGCTGCGGTCGTGGGGTTTGAACCCTGGGGTGGGGAAGCCCCTCTGTGCAGAGTTTGCATTGTGGGTGAAGTAAAGGCACAGGGACAGCCTCTCTGGGTGACTTGATCCACTTTAATGTCCGAAAAAGAACGTAGGACAACTGAACATCGACAACAATGGTGGCATCTCACATCTTAAATATATATCGCTCCGCCAAACGTAATCATAACTCTCATTACCTGCATGTAAGGTGCGCGATATTGAATAGTTCCTATTTAAAAATAAAATATGTAAACAACATATGAATGTAGTTAACATTAAATTATGTAGATGCAAAATAATGAACAGGAGGAGGCCTTTGAGAGGAAGAGGGCCAAGTATGAGGAACTGGCAGGAGAATGCCGAAGCAGAGGATGGAGGACCCGATGCAACCCCATCGAGGTCGGGTGCAGAGGATTTGTAGGCCAGTCTCTCATCAGAGCACTCAGGATTTTGGGAGTGAAGGGACAGCACAACAGAAGAGCCATCAAAAACGTCACTGACGCGGCAGAAAAGGCGTCCAAATGGCTGTGGATCAAGCGGGGAGATCCGTGGACAACTAAAGCTACTTAGACACAAGCCGGGACTGATCACCCCGGCTGGGTCGCCTGGGCGAGGGTGTCTGTTGTGAGACCCGAAACACCCAGTGAACCCAGGATACAACACTGATGATGTGTCTAAGTTGCACCGAAAGTGTATTTTAGAACAGAGAACAACAAGACAATCTACTGGATACGTCCTCACGAAAAAAAATCTCATGTTACGCTGGCATCCGTGTGTAGCTTGCAGCACCAAAGAGCCCTAGTATGGCTGTAGACCAGTGACACTCACTGGTCCCACAGAGGTCTGGGCTGAGCCCTGAGTGTCCTAAAATCCTAGCAACACCCCTGCATACACCTGTGTGCTGCTGCTGCTACTGGATTTGATCTTTGGCAAAGATGAGTGCGGACAGCAAATGTCAAAAGGGTGAAAACAGGCGATTAATCTATTATACATAAATATTGTTATGTTTGTTTATGAACTGGTGCCTGGCTTCCTGTCGTTTTGTAAAAGTATCCCTGCTGTAGACTCTCACTGTCATTAAAGTGTACATTTTCAATGCTGTGAGCACCACAAATAAAAATCGATTCACCCCAGTGGAGACAGAAAACTACAAGTCAAATATCTCAGCCTTAAAGTTGTGTTCATGCAAACACTGCTCCAATATAAACTGTTTTTTCCCCACAACAAAAAAGTGCCTAAAATGTGCCTGTCCTGTGAATATGTTTATGAGCCTGATGTGTGAACCAGCATCTGTGTGTGTTTGTGATCTAGGGCGCGAGAGCAAGAGAGTGTGTGTGTGTGTGTGTACCTCGGGGGGAAGTATTTCACTTCTACCTTTCTCACCCCCCTGTGAAAAGTCACACAGCATTTAATCACTTGTCTCCTCTCCTCAGCGCCAACTGCCTTTTCTCTCAGTATATTTTACCAACACTCTCGCAGCAAACTGCACCTTATTTAATCACCTTAAACCTTCTTAATTCTACTCTTTCACTTGTATCGTACACCATCTGAGACGTTTCCTTCCTTCTCTGTGCTCCAGTTTTTTAAAAACCACCCTGAGCTGGCTGTCAACACTTTAACCCAGTCACTCGCTCACTCTGTGGCCCACTTCTGGACGTGGAAAACAGAGATAAGGACTTTGTTAAATATAGCTCCTAAACTCGTAGCCACCTGCTGCCAGGCTCCCTACTAAATTCTTCTGAAGTGTGACAAACCTTGTCAACTGGCAAACCCCACGACATTATCAGATCATCTTTGTTTGCTGCACCACAGAGTTGACGAGCCAAGTGACTAATTCAGTCGACTATCAGTCCCCCAGTGTGTGCTCTTCTGGTGGATAACACAGGATTAAAAAAACAGAGTTGCATAGTTACCATGAGCTTTGGTTGGTTCAGGTGTCACGGCCATGCTCTCCCCCTCTGTAGTCTTGTTACTGCTCAAACTGCTGGTGCTGTTTGAACTTGTGTCGGAGTCACTCAGTGAAGGTGCAGCAGATGTACGAAGGATGGGGTCCGGACTAGAACCAGGCACAGACTCTGCAGATGGAGCCTCAGGATCACTTTCTGAAGCAGAGGAGGCAGCAGTGTGGTCACCATCTGATGAGGAGAGACAAATTTGGATCATGGTCAGTCTCTGGTGACGTCTTCAGAGTCATTAGCAGCTTATTTGCTGATTATTCCATGCAAACAGGAGCCAACAGACAGTGTGCACACTCAGAGACCATCTGAATCAATTAAGAGTGGGTATAAATCATCACACGCCGCTGTTTATCCAAACAATTATTAAAGGTCCTATTTATGACATTTAGCACATTAATATAGCAGCAAACAAATATTTGCTGTGTAAAGATATAGAGGAGAAATGACGACCTCAGCAGAGAATGAAGCCCTGCTACATCTGTGTGTGTTGTAATACGAGCTTCTCTGTTCTTTGTTTTAGTAGCCGGGCCAGCTGCGCATGCACGCGTGTGTCCCACTGGCTAGCTAATTGCTGTGGCTCTGCACCACTGATAACACCGTCCTGACCCACGGTGGCGAGACAGTGTTGCAAAAGTACAAACTCTCTGGTTCTCCCCTGGTACTTGCCAACCTTGGGACCTCAAAAATAGGGAGGATTTTGAACCCCCAGCTGAGTATAGGGAGGGGAGAGGGCCAGGCTGTAGGGATCCACACACCCCACGGTCCCGGATGTCTGAGCAAGGGGAAGCTAGGAACCCTACCACGTCAGAGGAGGGCAAGACTGGTCCCTCCTCGACCTCCAAGACGCTCCTCAAACCCCCATTGTAGCTTACTGCCGGATTTAGAAGAGAAGAGGTGTTGCCCGACTGATGCCAGCCCAACAGGCACCACTCTTTGGCCCAAGAGGGTTGGAGTAGGAGGCAGAAAGGATGAAGCACCAATGGGGAGGTGACAGTAAAGCTTTAGAGTCATAAGGCGTGTACATGCTGTGATCTGTGAAACAGCTTGTGATTTAGAAAGAGAATTATGACATTGAGAGTGCAATGAAAAACAGGAGTCTTCTAGAGTTGGCAAGTATGGTCCCACCCATTGGTTAACACCACTAGCTCTGCCAGCACTGCCATTGTTAGCACTGTTAGGCTCCATGTTTGTTTGAGATGTCAGAGGTGAGAGCCGTGCGGAGGCCCCATTGTCGCACATACCACATTGAAAACTAAATAAAAGGTAAACACATACATAATTTATCCGGGGAAAGTTATCTGACTTTTTCCAGCAGAGCAGTGCAGCACTTTTATAGAGTTACACGCTGAGTACATCCACAGTGCTTTATTGATCAGGGAGCTGCTTCACTGGAGCAAACAGGAGTTTAGTGTCTTGCTGAAGTGTTGCATAAGAAGATAAGTCACTGTATTTACTTTGCAAATCCTGATTTTCTTCTGCTCTGGGAGCTAAACTCTGTGGCTCCCAACCATTTTGGCTCGTGACCTTTTAAAATGATGCAAAATGAAGCCACTCATGGCCCCTTGAGTTGTGAGCACTTCAGCTTAAGTGTGATGATTTCAGAGGCCTGAAAAGGTAAAACGTATCCAGTTTCGCCATTTAAAAAATGACACGTAACTTGTGAAGCAAACATGTTTATTTCTCGTTTCATTTCTTGATAATTATGTCATGACTCATATTTATCTAAACAACTCTCGGGGGACCACTGAATGGAAACTGAGAATTTTTAATGACACACAACGCAGTCGCATTCCTGTCGAACATCATCTCAGAGCACAAAACAAAATGGAAAACGGCTGACTTTCACTTTGCATGACATCTTCTACGGCCCTCATGAGATACAAGAACTGCTTTTGACGTAATATCCCTTTAATGAAGACTCTTTCTATCTCTATTTCCCCTTTGGTCTTAATCTCGTTACTGTACAAGTCTTTGTTTCTGTTTCTACCTGCTTCCCTTTGATGAAGACCAGAGCACTGTTGTAATGTAATGTCATTACCGTTCAGTGACACACTGCCATGATGCCTTTCATTACCTTCATAATCACTCACTCAGCTCATCAGCACACACACTGAAAGAGAGCGAGGGACCTGTGTGAACTCTAAATGACACAAAAACAGACACACTCATGAATAGAAAGAGGTGCTTAGCTGTATAATACTGGCCTTGTTCCCTCACTTTAGCTCCATTACAGCTGCGCAGGTCAAATGTTGGAGTAGTATGCTGCACATATGTGTGTGTGTGTGTGTGTGTGTGTGTGTGTGTGTGTAGAGCAGATTCATAAAGAGAACCACTGTTTCCACTCCCCTCTCCAGATATTACAGGGTCTTACTTTCCAGGCCAATGCAGCATGTACCTGGGGAAGCAGCTCCTGCTCACTTCTTGACCCTGCCAGCGAGAGGAACAGCCAACCGTTTCTCTGCGAGCAGATGTTCGACACTCAGTGCTGGACGCGCCTATCAGTACTGCCTTCTGTGTGAAACCCAACCAACTGCTACTGCAAAATCCCATAAGCACTGGTGTAACAGCGCATGATTGAAAAAGCTGGAGACAGCTCTGTGCACGCTGCCCTTGGCCTTTTCATCCCAGCTTATTTCAGATGTTTACTGCCAGCCATTGTCTGACCTCTCAAGCTGTATATCATGCCTCTGGTGTCTCATCTTCTTCTCCAGTCCGAGCTCTTATTATGCTACAAATTCACCATATTTCGTTAGTAGTTGGGTTGTTATGTTAGTTATTGTGTCATTGAACACAAGCACTGTACATTTGTTGGAGAAGAACATAACTAATCACGTATAATATTGAACTGTGAACAAGAATCATCCAACCAGGAGAACTAAAGGACATCAAAATGTGTCGTCTTTAAACCATTATGTAACCAGTAAATCAGGAAATGAACTTCATCCTCAGAAATAACAGACAATATGAGACAATAAAAAGCCGAGTTTTAAAGGGTAAGTTCAGTATTTTTTAACCCGACCCTATTGTCCCATGTTTTTGTGTCTAAGTGACTGATGGGATCAACAGATACAAGGGCCAAGGGCCAGCGTTGAGCATTTACATCCCCTAAAAGTGCTTGTTTTTGTCACTGACAGGCTCTGACCAGATTATGGAAAGGATCCCGACAAAGACAGACCTTTTTAATGAAGACTAGGATCCTTTTGTTTAACCAGACACAGCCTCAAAATCACTATCGCCAAACTCACCAGGCTCCATTTAAAAAAATGGTAATTTTATCCACATACAACACATTTAATCCAGAGTGGACAGAAGTAACTTAAAACTCACAAAAACCCTTTCTGGTTTGTCTTTCTACTGTTCCAACAATCATCAGCTCTGGTTTGGTTGAAATTAACCCTTAATTCACCCAGTTAGATGTAAAAACACACTGCCTCTATACATGCTAAAATTACTGTTTATTTAAATGGAGTCTGGTGGGTGTGTTGATAGCGATGTTGGTCTGTTTGTGGTTAAACAAAACGGATCTTACTCCTTAATAAAAAGGTCTATCTCTGTAGGGATCCTTTCCATAATATCTGAGCCTGTCAGTGGCAAATACAAGCACTTTAACCAGACATGCATTGATGGTGGTTACATTCCCAGCTGACCACAAGTGTCTTTGGACGTTGATATTTGATTGAAGTTAGGTTGTGAAGATGGGTGACCAAAAATCAATGTCAGGACAGCGTCAATTCCAACTTCAAGACGTTGATATTTTGTTGGTTTAATGTTGTGTTGTTAAGGAACTAAAATTCAGTGTCTTCTAAACAACATTTAGTTGTAAGGTTTGGAGAATAAAACCCAACTTCTGCCAAATGTCGTAACGATAACATACACACACTGTAAAATCCTGATGTTGTTAGACATTAAAAATATCGTCAACCAGATTTTCAGTCCGACCAAAATTTTACATCTGTCCAGCCCAAGAGTCCAACGTCTTTCTGACATCATACTGACGTCCAGTGCCAGCTGGGTCGTGGCCTGTTTCCCAGCTGCAGTGGTCTCACTCTGTCCTGGACCAGTTTCAAAACTGTTGCCTCGATTACTCACTTAGACACAAAACGTGGGAAAATATGGTCCAGCTGGAGCAAAAACAAAGTTACCCATTATGTATTATTACATAGGCTCATTACAAAGTTTTAATAGTTGGATGTTTATTATTTTCATATTTTGTGCATTATGAGACTGTTAAATTAGTTTCATCCAGGTTAATGAACGCGTGCAGCTAGAAAAATAACCTCTAGAAGTGTATGGAAATGTAATTGAAAAGCGGCTGGTTGAGTTGAAAATCAGGCTTTTGACCATGTAACATGTCAGACCAGAGAAAGATTGGATATTTTTAAATGTTCTTAGCTGGAGGTTTGAGTCGCTGCCAACAGAAACAAGAGGGATAAAATGAATGTTTTAAACCAACAAGTCAAAAGTTCTCCCTGACTCTGACATCCTGGGTCTTAATTTCATCTCTATACTGTATGTTTATGCACATTCGGCCCTGTGCAATCAATTCACTTCAGAAAGTGCGGTGCCACTGAACTGCTTTAAAATCTGTTCATAAAGTCTGCACAGTGTACTACAGAGGCAAGCCAATTAGCATGAACCCAGTGCAATGACAGTGTGCTGCTGCACATAGTTAGAGGTGTCATTTATCACAATGTACTGCCCTGCTCATTTACAGCCAATAAATGTCCTCCAGTGGAGCCGAGCTGTTTTCTATTCATTTGAATTTGAGCCGGAGGAGCTGATGGGACAGTTCTGCCCAATAAAAACCTCCTCAAATGTCAATAGTCTCATTTTCTTTTTATGTGAGTGAGAGACACTGATGGAGACGGAGAGAGGAGGAGAGACAGTGGAACAGGTAGGAGAGAAAGCGGAAGGTGGGTAAGAGTGAAATACAGGATGTGTGAGAGGAGTGTAAATGTAATGCAAGCAGAGAGAGGAAGCCGAGAGGGGGGAGGGAGGAAGTGATGTGAGAGATAAAGTGTGAGGCTGTTAAGACAAATAGCAGAGGCTCCAGATTAGAAACATTTAAATGAGGCTGAGATTTTTTGGAAACAAAGCGAGGCCAGAATAAGACTGAAACATATTGACTGGAGGTGGAAGAGTGTGTGTGAGTGTGTGTGTGTGTGTGTGTGTGTGTGCGTGCCTCTGATCTCAAGGAGGGTTGAAAGAAAACACTCATGAGGAGGAAACATGTTCACACTCAACTTTGTCTTTAACAAAGTTCAGACTGTGAACTCACTTCATCTTAAATCTCTGTTTAAGACACCACAGGTGCCTGGAGGCAGGTGAGATTTGTGTGTGTGTGTGTGTGTGTGTGTGTGTGTGTGTGTGTGTGTGTGGTACAGTAAACCATTGTGACTATGTCAAGCCCAAATTAATGAAACCTTGACACCAGACAACAAACCAAAGTCCACAGTCAAACTCAGCATATTAAACCTACCATGTTCAGCAGATCCCAAGTTCATGAGCAGCAGCGCACAAAGGCCAATCCACACTTTGGTCTCCATCCTCTCTGTCCTCCGGCTACACAGGAAGAAAATCACACCAGCAAACTGTGGCCCAGACTCGTCTCTGACTCGCCTTTCTCTCTCGCTCACCGTCCGATCCCAGACTTTAAGGGAGTAGTTTTAACAATCCCAGGCGGCTGCACTGTGCTCAACCCACTGCAGACAGCAGCTCTGCCAGTGTGTGTGCGTGGCTGAAGGGACTGAAGGAGGAGTGTGTGCGTCCTGGCTGCTCCCTCTCTCTCTCTCTCTCTCTCCCCCTCTCTCTCCAGAAACAGTGCCACGTGTTCCCTGTTCAAAATAGTCAGTGGGTCTGACTCTATGCCATGACGCGTAATTCAGCAACGAGACTGACACCTACCCACACAGATCCTGAGGGCATGCACAGCAATACGACGGAAAACCATGCAGCTACAACACAGTGTGGGCCTATTATACTGTGCAGCAACCCAAACTGCAGAGTCCAATCCTCTCTGATAGTCACAGCAATTAAAAAACAAAAACTATTACATTTATTTTATTAAAAAAAAAATAAAATGCATTTTTACGCATCAGAAAAAGTGCAGACATGTTTCACACGCTGCTCCTGTTACTTTCTCCACCATTTCTACTCAGGGACTTTGTTGTGAATGTAAAGGAACATCTAGATATACTATTTATTATATTTATTTACTATTCATGAATTATAGTAGGCTATAACATGTAGGCTGATTAAAAACGCTTTGAGTTTTATTGGCCTCTTCAATATATGCATTTTATTTTTTCTTATCTAAATGTTTCTAAAATTAATTAATAACAAGGACCACGATGGAAATACGTCCTGTGACATGTTGTGTTGTCCTTGATGTTTATTTTAATTGTGCGTGAACACTAGTGTTGTAAACATGGACGTGTGGTCTTAAAAACTGTCATTTTATTTCATTTTTTAAATTATTATTATTATAAGTGTTATAAATAGAAGTAGCCTAGTATTTATTTATTTTTGCAAATGATTATGTTGTGATTTTTTTTTATATATATATCTTTTTCTGGAGTTTCAACAAATGTAAAACTTGTAAAACACATGGACATGTACAGATGAGGTGCGACTATGTATATATGATTTATTATTAATACTTTGCAAAGAAACTAAATAAAATTTGACCATAAAAAATATAGTTGTTGTTTATTTGTTTATTTTTGTAAATCATTACATTTTAAATATATAAAGAAATTAATAAGTAGCTTAAAAAAAACAACTGCTGGCCTCCATCCGGGACGACATGGAGTTTTTGTCACTCTGAAGTTTTTACTGTTCAGCACTTAAAGAATGAACATTTTGTTTCAGGTGTCTGACTTGATCCGGAAGCTTAAACTGTGTCGTCTTTACTGTTTTTGCATGACTGGCGCTTTCTGCAGGGCGTTGCACTGTACTGTGATGTCTTAGTTGAGCCACGTGGTGGCGCTGTCGCTCCACAGCTGACTCTTGTCATTGGTTTAAAAACACATTATAGGTGTTGAAACAAAGTGCAATGCTTCTCTGGAGGGTGTAGCTCCAGTGAGGTGACACTTATATAGTCCCTCTGCTAATTCAGATAAGCTTCAACATTTATCTCTCTATCTTTTATAAAACTGTAAACATCAGGAAAGCATTCACAGATTAGAATAAAAATGCTCTGTGTGGGTTTTATTGTTTAATTTAACATCCCATCAGGATATTACAGTTGTTAAGGATAGCTTTATTTTCAAGTGATACAAATGGAGTCATCAATAATGATTATCAATTCTACTTGGTTGCCCTGTTGTTAGCCTATCTATGCCTATCTGTATGTGAAATCATTTTAATACTTTTTGGCTGACATTGTCTGGTGATGACTTTGTGAGGGGAACTTCTTCCTGATGAAACTGTTTATACTTTCAGTTATATTTAACATTTTATATATTGCATAGATGGGAAACATGTCAATATATAAGTCTGTTTTTAGCCCTTCCCCCATATATCCGATATAGCCTTTATTTTTTTGTTGTTTGTCTGTGTGTGTGTGTTCACTGAAGTCTTCCAGTTTCCTGTTGGTCCTCATGTGAACCAGCAACAGTGAACACAACAACTACAGTCTACCACACAGGTTACACACAGTCTCTGGCTGATGCACATGTTAGATATAAAGCAGTGTGTTGCTGCTGCTGTTTACAAACACATCTGGATGTGTGTTTGAGTTTCACTCTGTCACTGGTCATTAACAAACAGGGTCTGTAGTGGATTAGTCACTGATTTGTAGCTGTGGAGGTTGTCATTGAGGTCCGAACCACTCAGTGCTCTGTGTTTGCTCTGTGCTTTGCTGAGCATCCAACATGCAATTGGTGGTTAAAGAGTAAATACTGAAAATAGAGGCATTTGGTTTTGTTTTTATAACACATTCATCGTATACAAATAGTGTACCAGTGTGTGCACATTGGGATACACATTAGAACCAATACAGACACAGCCTGTTGCCCAGTAAGAGTGAGGTATAATGCCTATTTAATGCCTGATTTTGCTTTTTTTTAATATCTTGATAATTTCATGTAGGAAAGATGCATTTGGAGGGTTTCCCAGCCAACATTTCCATGTGGGTAGTGAATGGGCTGAAAAATGGGTCCAATATGGGACTGTTCGCAGGTTCCTTATTGGCCCCATGACACTTGCTCACATGGGCAGGTTAACCCAAGTGGGCCCCAGATAGGATGCCCATTTTAGACCCATACCCACTTTGTACCCACGTAAATCCAGCACGACCCATGCAGGACCCAGTCGAGGAAACCCACCCAGAGCATGGGGGCAATATGCAACATGTGAACAATCCAATATAGGGCCTATTTTACAGCTTATTTACCACCCACAGGGGCCCCACATACAAGTGTTGGCTGGGTTATGGGGTGTGTAACCAACAAACAATGTTTCTTTCCTGCTAAAGATTCATACCTGATGGTTTTAAAGTAACATGTGAGACACTGTAAATATTCTTAAGTTCATCACTGCTCCCTCTGGCCCCATCTACATCTTCATAATGGGATGATAAGGGGGGAATGCGGCATTCAAATGTTCATATTTGAGAAACGTCAAAGAGTGTTTTACAGTAAATATTGACAAAATGAACCCGAAACGTAAGATAGCAACTAAGTAACTACGAATAATAATACAGTATAATTATAGAAATACACATCAGTATATTTTTCAGGTTCTGTATATCCTCCGTCTTTAATATTTTGGGCACTTACAAAATCGCTGTTTTATTTACCGTGTTGTTGGGTGGTCCTTGACCAGTTACGCTCCGATTACGACATTTCCCACGGCGCCTGAATGTAGCAAAAACCTCTCGGTGACGGAGCAGAAGCAGAAAAGCGGCAGGGAGCTGCCAGCATCGTCTCAAACCGTCGCAGGACCGAAAGGTGTGAAAATATCGGTCCTCTAGACAGTCTAGAGGTAATACACGGAGACGGCTTCGTGTTGATAATGCTGTCACACTCTGAAAATGTTAGTATATCTGTCTCGCTTGGCTGCTTTCGGCACTAGGGTAGCGTCAAGTTACATGCATTGCTACGTTAGCTAATTTGGCGTTAGCATAGCAGCGCTAGCCGTTGCTATAGCATTCTGTAGTGTATGTTAGCGGCAGCTAGCCTGCTCTTAAGTTAAGCGAGCTAACGTTAGCTTGCCGGGTTAGCATCTTGTGTCATCTCAAATTTATGATGTCGTCGAGCTAACTTGCCTATTCCAGCTGCTGCTGGGGAAATATGTTGGCGGTGGCAGTGTGTTAAAGAGGAAGTTTAACGGTGGCTGTCAGCTCCTGATGTGTTGCTCCTCTTTGATCATTTGACAGCTCTGTGTCAGCGGAGATATGGAGACACCGGGGAGGATAGCAGCAACACCGGACGCCCTGGACTTCACGGTGGAAAACGTAGAGAAGGTGAGTTTTGGGACCTCTCAGTCCTTATCTTAGTCCCCAACATCTTAAGAAGCACCATGTTCTCCTTTGACTGTATTAGAGGTCTTGTTTATGAAGAAACAGCTTTAAGAGGGGAAGCTGAGGAGCTTAATCTGCCCTGTAGCCACATAATGATAATAACTGTTACTTCACTGAATTCCTCTGGAGAGGTAATGTTGTGTGTGCATACAGGAATTTAGCTCACCTGTCCTCACATCTTTAAATTAGTCTTTACTGAGTGGATAATGTTTAGAAAGATGATCAGCTGAGAGCTAAATAACAGGTTGTAGCCCGCCAATTCTTTACCATCTCTGTTGTTGTGAAATGACTGTCTGGGTTTTGTTTTTCTCTGGATATATTTGTGTGTGTGTGTGTGTGTGTGTGTGTGTGAGAGAGAGAGAGAGTGCGCGTGCATGCGTGCTTGCTTGGCAGTGTTGCTGCCAGGTTGCTGCGATGAATCTCCCAGTTGGGTGGCCACTGACTCGGACACGAGGGGATGGGTGGGGAGAGACAATGGGGAGGATGGAGAGTGAGAAAGGTGCTCCTGTGGAGGAGTCGATGTGATGAGATGGATTGGGGGATGAGGAGAGGGAGGGAGGGAAGGAGGAGGGGCGGGACAGGGTCGATGTCTGTGACAGTGCCAGTAAAGAAAGAGGAGGGGGTAAGAGGAGGTTGGCGATGCGACAGAAATGATTAGAGGCGGGTTTGAGGGAGAGGAGCACATTCCTATGGGGGAAATGGCTTGGCTCAATACTGGGGTTCTGGTGTAATAAAGGAGGAAGGAGAATGACAAACAATGAGCAAGGCTCTGTCTCCCTGTGGCTGATCTCCTTATTCATTTGTTCATGTTTTTATGTCTGCAGGTGAAGAAAGTGAGGCTCTGTTGTAATTTTGGGGTTGCAAGTGCATGACGAAAATGCCTATTAACTAAGTCAAAAACATACTAGTACATATTGTATGCATACCTAGGTAAATGCATAATTCACGTATCTGTGAGGATCATAAATAATTTGTTGTGGTGTATCAGGGAAACGTTCAGTGATAGTAACTGATACCCAACCTTTTAGATTTGTATAGATTTTTTTTTTTATTAGATCAAGCTGTTTTTTGTTGGGTTTTCCAGTATTTAGGTGTGTCATTACAGTGGAAATGAACCTTGCTTGCCAAAATACCCCAAGCCATCACAAATAATGCATCATATTTATCAAAAATATAATCTGCATGTCAGATTCAGCATTCAGTGATTCATTTAATTATCTGAAACAGGAGATGCATCCAGAGGCTGAATGTCAGTGTAGTGATAATTCAATAAACATTTTTAATTAAAAAAGCGTAGAGGAACGTCATCTGTGATGCCATGGCAGTGTTTGTTTCTACACTGAACTCTGACCTTTAAACTGATCTGCTTTTCCACATTCTGCGACACAAAGCAGCCACTAATATATCACGACAAAATGTCATAATATTTTATTCTGATTTCATTTACTGTGTGTGGGTTTGTATAGTTAAAGGTGCATTTTCAGATCATGTTAAAGCTTTCAGTTCTCTCCAAGTGGTGCAGCGGCATCAGTAATCTCATTAACTGATAAAACATGACAAACAGCATCTGAAGTATTATTTCCCTTCAAGGCTATGAGCCCTTTTGTAATAACACCACACTTGCATTTCAAAACTGATGAGATATTGTTCTTCACAGACTCAGCTATATTTAGAAAATATATGTAGACTATTTGAGTGAGATGAGTCTTTTCTCTCCATATTTTTGTTTTTGTAGATAATTTGTCTCGACATTTTTGTACTTAATTAGTTGTGGAGTCAGTACAATGCTGTTCATTCAATGGAGAGAGGGAGTTTTTTAGTACCCCTGTGTGCCCCTAAAAGCATCATAATAGTATCTGAGTCAAACCACCACCTCGTTGCGTTAAGAAAAATTGGAGATGTTTCCTTTTACCTTTTGATTTTTATTGTGTTCTCTGCCAAACAGTCACAACAGCAAGTAGTAGCCTAGTTCTGTACTGTTCATCAATACAAAGTTGAATTGCGCTTCCCATAACATGACGAAAGCAAAACCAGTTTAAAGAGTAAAATAAAAAAGAGCATCAGTGCAGAATTGTCACTGTTGTTCAGTAGGATGGTGAAGAGTGTGTGCTTGTTGTAGACATGGCGGTGGAGATGATGGTTCCTGGCCCAGTAGTTGTATGTGTCCAATAGAAAGCTCTTTGTTCAGTCTTGGGTCTGCGAAACAAAGTACCACATTGTCAGTATCAGTTTGTGTGTATAATGAATGGGTATGTATACAGCCTTACATTTCCGCTCGGCTATAATTAGCCTGTAGATGCGCTATTCCACTATTACAAGCAAATGGATCTCAGAGGAAATTCAGAGCTCTACACTTTGCTGTGACACAGTGTGATGTTAGGATTTAGTCATTTTGCATGTCTCCCCTGAGACAAACAACTACTGTACCACCAAAAAGGACCACAGCACAGTGCTGGGTCAGCAGCATCTTGCCCAGGCCCACTTTGCCAGGGTGACTTCTATGTAATCACCTGGTAACCTCACTACCTACACAGGATGCTGTCCATAGGACGCTGTCGAGGTCCTTTCAGTCGTTCGTAGCTCCCAGGCTCTGCTGTATGGAAACTGTGTTCAAGACAAGTTAGGATAAGATTTATGTGACAGCAAGAGCTCTCCTCTTATTAAATAGCTGTATGGCATTTAAAAGCAGAGGAGATGATTCAGCCTGCCAGCTAACATATTACAGAACATAGCGAGGAAATTTGACACTGAGAATTGATGCATGGTGTATTGAGTGGTCTTGTGGTGGCCAGAGAGGCTATTACAGAGAGAGATAGGGATCGTGATGACTATTACTGTACCATCCAGTCATTGACAGAAATGTATATGGGTTCAAGGTGGAACACATGTCTTGCAGGTTACATGATACACACATATACTAGTGCCAGCATTTTTGTTTTATACTTTTTATTTTAGCAGGCTTGGAGACAGTATCCTCCATGTATGTCCATTGATTCAGTGACTGATGATTCTTCTGAATTATGTGATGGAAATTGTTCATGTAACTGCGGTTTGCACATGGAGACACTTGGTGCAAGGGTTTGTTTGCTGTTCATGTGCTGAGATTTTATCACTATTGGCAACATGGTATTCTTAATTTCTGTCTTGGCCGCGTGCTGTCAACAACCACCCGCGCACACTCTAGCACAAACTATTCTTCTTTGTTCCCTCATTAATCATCATTCCTCTGCATGTCTTTGGTTCTCACAGTTATAGCGCAGTGTCATGATGGGTCAGTGGTGCGATGATGCCTTCCGCAGCACAGCAACAACACTGGCCTCCCATCACTACAATGACTTTGAGTATGACACTCTGGTGCACAGATGGCTTGAAAACACACTGAACTGATGGCAGCAAGATGCCATTACCTGCTGTGTGTAAACACAGTGTGCAAAGACAAAATGTGTGTGTAGGCGCGTGCACTTATTCCTCATGTGGGGAAGGAGAGATTTCTATAATGTTTGGAAAAAACATCACGCTGCCACCTGCTTCTCTTGATCTACATCTCCTGCCTTGCACTTGCTAATAATTTTAATAAGATTATTCATATTTTATGGATGATAGCGTCTAGCCCTCTGCCCAATTTATCTGCTTCATATTCGTCCTTGATATTTTGTATAGTCAAGGTATTTTTGTGGGCTTTTTCAGCTTAGCTCAGGACCTACACTTGTTATTCTCCAGGGCTTGGTAGGGAACAGACAAGTGTATACCAGCTACAGTAAATCCATGGTCATGTGTGAGCAGATGGTGGATCTGTCTAATTGAGCATTTTTTCATTTGCATCCTTCTTCTTCCTCCTCCTGTTGGAACGGGACTGTGGAGGAAGCTAATGACCTTTGACAGTGTCTGCCAAGAGCGGGCCATCCTCAGGTGAAGCCAGGTGGTTCAGGCAGGTTGCCACCATCTGTAGATACAATTAGTTGCTTCAGTTGCACTGACTGCTTTGGCTGCACATAAACGCTACTTTTTCTAGGGGTGTGCATGTTTTTTACTTGTTTTAAGAACCATTTAGTGATGATGGGCAAT
Organism: Epinephelus fuscoguttatus; assembly: GCF_011397635.1. Classification (NCBI taxonomy): domain Eukaryota; kingdom Metazoa; phylum Chordata; class Actinopteri; order Perciformes; family Serranidae; genus Epinephelus; species Epinephelus fuscoguttatus. Next base: position 43,130,171 of record NC_064761.1, read on the forward strand.
TATAGTTAGTTAGTGGAAATAACTGCTGCATGTCTGGCGTGATTTCTAGGAGGAGACAGGCGGTGGTTCTTTGTAAGAAGATTAAAGCAGCAAAATGAACAGACTGTTTTGTGTCTTGTGCTTTGATAATAAACCTAGGAGGGACAGACACGCTCAGACACAGACACAGTGCTGTTTGGGATTGGATGAGGAGAGGTCTGCGATCACACAGTGGACTGCGGTAATGATCCGCTGCTGCTTTGAACTCGGATATCACAGCTTCGTTTACAGAAAGGGTAGAGTGGAGCTGACTCACAAAAAAAAACAAAAAACATCCTAACGCTTTTTAGAATGAAGGCATGATAATGATCCATAGAAAGACCTTGCCGAATCGCAACACAATAACACATTCATATTCACGAGTTCAGTCATGCAGCTCTGTCTGTAGTAATCTGTTCACATTTACAGAAGAAACACCTGGTTTCATAGGTGCAGGGGTTTTCCTTCTGACAGTTTTGAAAGTGCTTAGATTCTCATAAAAAGTACAACATGACTGTGATAGATGTTAGTGGACTACAGAGACCTTCATGCTAAGTCAAAGCCACATATATACTGTACGTGCACACGCTGCATATACTGTGTCTGCACCTATAGCTGTCCCTCACACATGTACAAATGCCACCTGACTCTCTACAAACAATCAGCTCATTAACACCTAGCCAGTCGTGTTCGCACTCTGGTACAGTAAGTAGAGACAGATAATTGTGTTGCAGGATGACAGACGGAGAGAGAACACCACCTGAGACTGTCTGCTTCCAGTAGGCATTGACGCTGCCCGAATGTTCTCTCTACAGCTGCAGTTCCCAGTATTATTCATCCTCCCTTGTTTGAGAACCTAAACTTCACTGATGAGGGAATGGGGAGAAATGTAGATTTTAGAAGAAGACTGAGATGAAGAGAGAGAGAGAGCTGAGGGATGGAATGAAACTAGATGGACAGTTTAGGCTGGAGGGAGAAATGAGAAGGAAGAAAGAAGAGAGAATGACTGCTGGTGGAGGGATTTATGTGTGCAGGCTTCAGGGGTAAAGACAAGGATCAGAAGCTCGCTGAATAGATTTTTTTTTTTCCTGTGTTGCTTGTCAGACACTTAGTGCTGGCTGCCAGCAGTTTTAGTTCAGCGAGCATGTACTTGTGTGTGTGTATTTGTGTGTGAGACAGAATGAGAGAGAAAAAACAGGATTTTTTTTTGCAGAGTAGTGCCTAAACCTCTCTTCTGGCACTGCCAGGATTAGAGGTGTCTGTTTAATTAATGCTCCCTTTTCCCCTTCTTTTATTTCCCTCTCTCATACACATCCTTTATCTTCTTTCTCTTTGGCTTGCTCCCTCTTGTTCTCTCTGCACTCAAGTACTCAAATTACTCAGAGCTGTACTTCAGAGAGTGCTGTTTTCAGGTCATTGCTTTCACCATTGTTCAGGTTTTCGAGGTAAGCTGTCTACTACGTGTCTGTGTGCTTGCCTGTTTGCGAGTGAGAAAAGATGCTCTTTTCTCAAGGTAACCAGCTCTTCCCACCACACAAGCGCTCAAAGGACCGTGCTTCTCCTCTCTCTACTCCTCTGTTATTTCTGACATCCACAATTGTGAATGTTTGGAGTGTAGTTGCAAACAGTTCTCAAATTGAGTTTGTTTTTACATAGTTGTTCAACCCTCTCGTGGTTTAACGATCCACAGATTGTATGCATTCTTTGACTTCTCTCTCCTTACTCTCCTCTGTCGTCTTTATTTCCAGGCCCTCCACCAGCTGTACTACGATCCCAATATAGAAAACAAGAATCTAGCCCAGAAATGGCTAATGCAGGCTCAGGTCTCGCCTCAGGCCTGGCAGTTCTGCTGGGCCCTACTAAGCCCAGATAAGGTACAGTGGACACACAATATCTCATGTGGAGACACACACACACACACACACACACACACACATACACAAGTGTTTGCGTCATTTGCATCAAAATGTCATCTCTCACAGGTGCCAGAGATCCAGTACTTTGGCGCTAGCGCACTTCACACCAAGATCTCACGCTACTGGTCAGACATCCCCACAGACCAGTACGAGTCTCTGAAGACCCAGCTGTTCTCCCAGATTGCCTGCTTCTCCTCCGGCTCCAAGATGGTGCTCACCCGGCTATGTGTGGCCCTGGCCTCTTTGGCACTCAACACAATGCCTGAGGCCTGGCCCGGCGCAGTGGCAGAGATGGTGCGGGTGTTCCAGGAGGAGGGAGGAGGGGTGGATGGGCGGGCACGCTGCCTGGCATTACTGGAGCTGCTCACCGTTCTGCCTGAGGAGTTCCAGACCAGCCGCCTGCCACAGTACAGAAAGGGACAGGTATGTCTGCAGGTACCACCTTCCCCCGCCTCTGCAGGTGGTTATGGCCACCTGTTCAATGTTTGCAGGTTTTCTTTTTTCTTTTTTTTTTTAATTCATTTGTTATCACAAGGTATTTTCAGTAGGGCTGCTGCCTGGAAGTCTGAGATTCAAATCATCAGTCGGAAATTCCGTAGTCAACTGAACACTGAACATCCAGCTGAACCCTGTTCAAACTCTCAAACTTAGTATAGAAAAAAAGGAATGAATAGTCAAATATTAATATTCAGAAGCCAAATCTAATCTATCAAAACATCTTCTTCCATGGGGCAAAACAGTCAGCAGTCATGCAGGACTTCATCCAGTCATTTTAGTCATTGTAAAATGGACAAGTTATATGTCCTGCTTGTCGAGGATGCATCAGGACACAGCGTTTGCACTACGAAAGGTGTGGTCAAATGCGTCCCCTCACTTATATTTCGAGTTGTTCACTTGTGATCGTATTGCCCAAAATGCTTGTGAATACCAGGTTTAAACAGGCTCTGAATCTTGCAATCAGTAGCTTCCAGATATTTGATCTAAATCATAAGTTTAGTCATATTGGACTGTTTAATGCTGGTGAAGTTACTGTACAGCTGCTTGCATTGAACAGAAATGTTTGGGAGGTTTGTGGTTTTTTTGTTAGACTAAAAAGTTTTTCAATGAAATATAATTGATTATTTATTTATGTTCCAAAAAGTAAGGTATCAACAAAGCATCATATCTGTGTCAGTGCTAAAACACGGGTATCTTTATGGCACCAGTACTGAAAAACTCAGACTGAGTCTGTTCATTACACTGAAGAACATATCGCACATGGGTGATACAGTTGCAGTCTAACCCTCATTATCATCCTCCCTCTAGGTTCGGGGCGCCCTGGGCCGGGAGTGGGGGTCAGTGTGTCCCTTACTCCAGCAACTGCTGCGAAGGACGGACAGCCCCGGGGCGGTGAAAGCTCGCGTGCTGCGCTGCCTGTCATCCTGGGTGCTGTTGGATGTGCCCCTCAGTGAAAGTGAAGGCCTGGTGCACGACTGCTTCAGTGCCCTACCTGACCCAGAGCTCTTCGACACAGCGGTGGAGGCAATAGTCAACGCCATCTCACAGCCCGACTCCCAAAGGTGTGTACAAATGTGCGACAGTACGCACTCACAACCCCCAAAAAAGGCAGAAAAAAAGAAATAGTGATACTGTATGGCATGAAAGCTTGTCATGGTTATGACGGGAGAAACTACACTAGAAGAGAATAGAGATAGAAGAGGGAACAGAGAGGGAGAACAGAGGGGGAAAAAGAAAGATGCATTAGCCAAGGGCAGGAAACAGACAGGGTGGGCACTGGAAGGGCATCAGGGAGGGATGGAGGGAAGGAGGGAGGGATTGATGCAGGGCAAGTTGACAGCCAGGGGGAGGAGAGCGGCATTTCTCGGTTGGCTGGCGTTGCTATGGTTACAGAGCTGGGGAGAGATGTCATCATGCCCTGGTTGATTCAGACATGGCAGGCACCCATTACCCCTCCCCTAGAGAGAGAAAGAGAGGGAGAGGGCGTTGGTGACGGGACGATGCAAAGAGAAGAAAGGGTGTTAGGGGAAGGTGTGAAAGTGTGCAAGTATGAAAGACTTCATCCTCCATACCTCTGCACTGCCTCTTAGACAAGAGGGTCGGATCTGTGAAGTAGCTGCTGACGAGTCCGTTTAAACACACTCACATTTTGCAGAGCAGATGGTGGGAAGACGATTAATGGCAGTGGGAGTCACAGGTAGAACCAGCAGCAAGTGTTGCTGGGCTCCTGTAGGAGAGAGTACGTTAGTGAGAGATGGGATTCTTCTGATTTTCTTCGCTAAATTTCAGCTGTTCTCACAATTAAATCACAATTTTCTATCCCTTATTTTGTTCCGCTTAATACTGATCGCAGCCCTGCATGTTTGCCGGTGTGTGTTTGTCAGGTCCTCCCTAAAGTCTTGACTCTCTCATTAGTAGTGTCTCTTGAGACACATTTGGCCTCTGTCTCAGTCAGAGCATTGTGTGATTTATGGTTCATATTTAACTACTTAATGTAGTGTGTTTTTTGTGATGTGTCTATGAGAGACGAGGAACAGAAATCCCTTAGAAAACCTAGTGCAATTTTTTTTTTCCTCCATCCTCTCTAGGAAGTCATAGCCCACCTTTTCCCATCTGTAGATTATGCTCTCTGTGTTTATTCTATTTTATCTGTTCTCCCACTCTGCCTCTGTTTCTTTGTGCTCTTCCTCTCCCCTTTCTCTCCTCTCACCATCAGTACTAAGCCCTCCTCCCTGTCTCTTGTTCTCTCCCTCTGTTTAAACACATTACAGTCAACTCATTTGGGGGGATGCTATTGGTCCAGCTGCATCCTGTTGCCAGGCAACCCATTTCCCCTGTCTCGGAGTGTTGCAGTAATTGCAGAGGGGATCAGAGGTGGGAGGGGGGAAGGGGGGTAATGGAGGGAGAGAATAAAGGAGGAGTCAGGAAGGAGGCAGAAAAAGTGTATAACAGCAGGGCAGGGAGCAAAGGAGGAGAGGACAGGCAACTATGAGTTAGAGGAGAGGAGACTGCAGCAGACTGTCTCAGAGGAGGAACCTCCATAATGTCTCGGCTTATGAGGGAAATGGGGAAGCACACAGGAATTCATTCTGCCTTTTTAATCGTATCACATACACACCAAGCGCTCTCTTCCAAAGCTAAGAGTGCATGACCTGCATTTGCAAAGCACCTTGTTAAAAATGAATGATCTTTTGAGTGCATGAGTGCAGTCTGCCATTCACATGTACACACACACACACACACACACAGAGTCACTCACTCAGAGTAAATTGCAGCCGGTCCCTGCGCTGCTTTCAGAGTCACTCAGGCACCCGAACACAGAGGATGTCGGCAAATACACATACAGGTACTGGCTTATTAGATGGAGGCCAGAGTCATTCACATCACATCTCAGCAGGGTGGAGCTCTCTCCAGAGAAGGCTGAATCAGTTTGGGATGCTGAGTAGGGGACTCAGCTTCATAATGCAGGACCACAGATCTGGCTCCTCGGATTATAAGAGATCCTGAGGGAAATTAGAATAATAAATGCTATCCAGGACTGCGGTATGAGGTGCATTTAACCTGCAGAGCAGAGCATTCATATCAGTGTCATTTTTGCTGGTTGGCTAGGACTGTTCTATAAGGGAATACACTAATGCTAGTTGTTTTTCAATGGACAGAAGATTAATTGACAACAGTTTTATTAATCAAACAATTCTTAGTCATTTATAAAGCAAAAATTCAAATCTTTGTGTTTCCAGTTTCTCTGTGCGAGGATCTGTGACTTTTCTGTGGCGCTATAAATTAAATAGCTTTTTGGTTTGGACTGTGAGTTAGAGCTTTGATTGTAGCCAAAAAATCAAGCCAGACCCTACATGACCCTGCATAGTTTCTGTCCAAGCCTGACCCAATTAAAAACCTGAATTTTTACTGTATGAAATAATATGTACTGCTATGTACAAGCTAAGGGCTGACATGCTCTCTCGCACCATTTCCTCTTGTGCTTCTGTTACTTCAAGAGTCTGTCATCGGCTCTTCGTCTCGTGTACGACAGGTTCAGCAGAGCAGGCTCCGTACAGCAGTCCACAGCGATGTAGCACGCAGATGATGATCACCGCTCTCCGCTGCATGAGACAAACACTGCCAACCAAGTCGCCTTGCAGCCCCTCCCTCTCTCTTTATCACAATTTCCCTCCAGTCCAATGCAACTCTTGCAATTTATGCACAAGAACTGCCAATTTCTTGTTGTACAGTATGTATGCAAATGAGCCCCTAATTCAAGTGTTTTGTCTAAGTCTAATTCTAACTCTCAACATTTCTATTAGTTATAATGTGCTGATGGCAACACATGCCATACATTATTCATTAAATTACCAAAAGATCTGCACACAAAAAAACCACTGGGAAACTGAGGCACACACGACCCAATTCAAGCTGGAAAGTATATCGAGAAAATACAGCCAGGCACGGCAAGAACCTCGACAGCTTGGGTTGGGCCCACTTGGTTCAGTCAGAGAATCATAGCTTGATGTCGGTTGGACAAAATAAGCAATTTGAAGACACTTTTTTTTTCCTGACATTTTATGAATTAAAGTAGAAGCACAAAACTTTACAACTTTTCCTACCTAGTGTTTTCAAGTTGTACTATTGTTGCTTCTGCTGTCACAGAGACAACCGGATCGCTCTCCATTTTCCTCAGAGCCTTAAAACTACCAGTTTCCACACTTACTTTGGTTTCACTGTCCGTGTCCACCATTTCTGCTACTGGGGATAGTATTGGGATAGCTACCGATAGCTACGAAGGAAAACCAAAATGCTTTTCGCTTCCTGTTACAGTGGTTGACGCACTTCCTTTGTGCTGCAAATCAAGCCTTAGTGTTCCTGAGGGATAGTACCCAGAATTGCAAAGTGAAAGTGAGGCTTATAGGGACCCAGTCTGAAGGCTGATGGTGTCATTGTTCTGTAGTCATTACATTGTGCAGTCAACATTAACTTCATAATGATAAGTTGAAGCAAAAAATGTGTTTATTTCCACTTTGAATGATTACTTGAAAAAAACAACCAACAGATGAGCTGATACTGGAAATAGTGTTCAGTCGCGCTTCAGATTGGATCCTCAGAGATATTGTGAGTCACTGGTTTTTGGTTGATTTGTTTATTTTTTGTTTCTTCTCAAATGTTGTTGAATTCACACAACCTTGCTGTGTCATTGATGAATATTCATTGACATGGACCCACGTCTTTATTGAGGTTCTCATGAAAGATGAAGCACCAACTGCATACCACAAAACACCCCTGGGACAGACTCACCCATAATATGGTTTACATTTATAGCATTCACACATGCACATAATCTCCTCTGTGACATTCAGACACGCGCACACACACGCCCTTCATCTCCAAATGTCACCCCTTCTCTTGCTGTCATTAAGGATGACAGGAGGATGTTGTCTGATGTTGTCACATGAGCAGATCTGAGTCTGTGTTGAAGCCAGTGTATCAGAGTGTGTGCACCAATGTGTCTGTGTAGGTTTGTGTGTGTGTCAGCACATGTGTGTGTTTTAGCCAGAGTGAGGGAATTATAGATGGCTGAGACAGCAGGAAGAAGACAGAATAATAACTGACAGCAGCGCAGCTCTGAGCTGGAGCTTTGAATAGATTTTCTGGTTCCCTGCTATATGTGTGGGTTTTTTAGGGTGGGTGTGCTGGATCAGAGGTTGGACTGACTTGGACTGAGATTTGATTTGAAATAAACACTTGTCTTGAGAAGGAGCAATAAATACATCAACCTAGCTGTGAGCGGTGTGAGTCAGTTATATATTCACCAGTGGAGGCTCTCCGGCTGTGCATGCTGTGTTCTTCTCACTTGTACAGCACTGTGTGCAGCAGCTTTCAATCATTTGCTTTAAATGAACGAGACTCCTGACTGTCAACTGTCTGTGTTTGTTTGTGTGTCCATGGGTTTTAGATATGTGAACACTTTGCTGAAAATGGTTCCTCAAGTGCTTGCCCTCCAGGAGCAGCTCAGAGAGGCTGTTCAGAATGGAGACATGGAGACCTGCCACGGTATCTGCCGTATCGCCGTTACACTGGGAGAAAACCACTCCAGGTGTGTGTGTGTTTGGGAGTCCTGTAACAGTGTAAAATTTTATTATAGACTTATATTTGTCAAAATGTTTTTCATATACGACTGAAATTATTCACCCTTAGGATGATACTTAAACATTCTGTAATTCAATGATGTTGAAAGCAACAAATGTAAATGTGTTTTAGCCATTTGAATAACAAAATAAAAATATTGTCCAGTTTTTAAAGGGACATTTCTCCCCAAAATCAAAATTATTTTTTCCCCTCTTACCTGTACTGCTATTTATCAATCTAGATTGTTTTGATGTGAGTTGCCGAACGTTAGAGATATCGGCTGTAAAGATGTCTGCCTTCTTTTCAATATAAGATAAGAAACTAGATGGCGCTTGGCTTGTGGTGCTCAGCACCAAAAGAAGTACTAGGGCTGCCTCCAACAAAGAATTTTCCTGGTTGACCTATAGTCATGATTAAGGTCCATCAGTGGACTAGTCTCCTGCATGTTTCTGATATGAATGTAATGATGAAATGATATATTTTGGTGGTTTGAGTTGAAGGTGTGAGAAAGAATAGTATCAGTAACATTGTTAACACTGTGCTACATTACAGAGAAATACAAACTGTACTAATGAACCTTCATTAATATAGGCCTATATTTTATCTCCAAGTGCACGTCACACACTGAGCGAGCCGCCTGTTAATGACGCTGTGGGCTAATGGGCATGTAGCTACTTCCATGTTTCAGATGATACGTCATGTTTGTAGTCGACCAATGAAGATGAGTTTACATATCACCTTGGGTTCGTCCTTCACCTTCTCAAAATGATCCCACACTTTGGATTTCCTGCCCGACATGTTATTAACTAGCCTGTGGAATAACCGCAGGTACCAGCCCTGGAAATTAACCTGACTCTTGTCTGACTGCTGAGCGTGGACACTTCCTGTGTCTGTCTAGAGTTTTTCTGCGACTAAGTGACCAATTAAAATCATGCCGACTAATGACCTTTCTGGTCGACTATTATGGGGGGCACCCTAAGAAGTTCATTTGAAAAACCCAACATTTGTCACGGTTACTCAAGATAATCCATTTTCTGTCTACCGTACTGCACCTGCCAACTGTATCACTGTGCAGGAGGAAGCATGCATTTCCTGCTAGCTCATCTAGCACCACTGAGCTAGCTAAGATTACAGTTCAGCCAAGGTTAATATTTATATCTCACACTGTCACAAGCGCGAGTTTCTTGTCCATGAGTAGATGCACACTTCGTTCTGCACAGTGATACTGATGGCAAGTGTAGTTCGGTAGAAAGAAAATAGTTCCTACATGAAACTGCTCACAAGGTCTGTGGATTATCTTGAGTAACTGTGTCATGATTTCTGGAAAGAGACATGCCTGTTGAGTTTTTCTTGAACAACATAAGTCGAGTGTCCTCTAGTTCTAGAGGAGGCCGATACCGGCAATGCAACAACTCACACCAAAACAATCTAGATTGATAATTTGCACCGCAGTTAAGAGGAAAAATAGTTTTTTGGATTTGGAGGTGAACTCTCACTCTACTATATAAGAAAAACAAATTTCTTAACACTCATTTGCACCGAAACAAGTCATGGCAGAAGCAGAGTCTGCACAGTAAGACATGAGACAGACTGTTACATGTCTACTTTTAATGTGTTGCTGTGTCAATGAAACAGAGAAAGGTGCTGATGAGCCCATGTACCACCTGCTGCCAAATGACACTTCTTTTTCTCTCTCCACCCACCTCTCTCTCTCTCTCTCTCTTTCGCTCTATAGGACTCTTTTGGAGCAGGTGGATCACTGGCAGAGTTTCCTGGCTTTAGTCAACATGATCATGTTTTGTACAGGCATCCCTGGCCACTACCCGGTCAATGAGACCACTAGCTCGCTCACACTCACCTTCTGGTATACACTACAAGTAAGGAATGTTAAAATCTGATCCGTGTTAAAGTGACGTGGTAGTTTTACAAACAAGGCGTACTTTATATGTTCCTGCTGCTATGATTTACTCACGTCTTTCCTTTAACATCGTCTTTACGAGGCACGTAAAGCCAGTCGGCACATGGTAGTGTGGTGAGGCTCTATAGGCAGCTGCTTGAAACAGGCTGTATAAAACATCTCTCCCTGCACATCCTGATTGAATTGAAGTGCTACTCACTGAAGTCTCACTGGCATTTGTTTACAGTTTTCAGATAATAAAATATGACAGCCTGTCTGAAAACATTTGCTTTTTGTCTTCTACCTTATCCAGCATAAGTCTGAGCAAACAGACTATAGTCACATATTAGATGGAGAAAATCAAATATCACAATACTTTTTTTTTTTTTACCAAAAATCTTTATCAGCATTGCTGCAGTATTGTAGGGTTGATTCATTGGTGCTTTTACAAATATTTACACAGTGAGATTTATGATAAATACTGATCACTGATCTGGATACACAGCCCGTTTGACATAAGAGAATGTTGGCATTGTACATTTCTGCAAACAATAGACCTTACATTTATGTGTTTCGTACATATCATGTTCCTGAAGTGTTTATGAGCTAACTTTGTCATCAGGAGGTGTAGGGAATGGTGGTTGGCATGGTACCAGGGGAGGTGGCTGCCGAGCTGCAGATTACAGTTCAAGACCAACAAACAGTGTTTTTAGCCAGCCATTGCTACATTTCCATCAGCGATTGTGCCCCCAAAGCTGGGTATTTTAAACCAGAACGTGATCTTTACTCACCTGACCAAGTGATGTTTGTGCCTAAACATAACTGCATGGTAACCACAGCATTGTTGAAGCACAGAGAAGCGAAAGTTTCAACATATCCAGGGCATAACAATATACACATTTTGCATATTAATGATTTCCCGAAATGGACATTGCCGATATTGATTCTGGCGATTGAGTTGTGCTTTAATGACTAAGTGGGTTTGCGTTTTGCATGTCCACAATGTGTTTATTATGCTGTGTGTATCTGTGTATTTGTGTATTTTGGTACTTTGTGTTGCTCCCACTGCTGCAAAACTAACTGACCCACTGGGGACAAATAAAGTGATTGATTGATTGATTGATTACTTTACTATGATGCAGCCTTCAAACCAGGAAAAGTAAACAACTTTTGATATTACAGCAGATAATATCTAATCTCATATCACAGCATTGATATGTCGGTGTATTACCCAGCACTGTTAGATAACTGATAGTTTTCTCAGTGTTAATGGCCTGTGTGAATTGTGACAGATGTTTTTGGTCTGTAAAGTGAATAAATGATTTCATGTGCCAGACAATTTTCTTCTCCTTATTCCCTCCTCAGGATGAAATAATGTCATTCGAGTCGGATAAGCAAGCAGTGTATCTGCAGGTCTACAGGCCGGTATATTTCCAGCTGGTGGATGTTCTGCTGCACAAAGCTCAGTTCCCCTCTGACCAGGAGTACGCGTCCTGGTCCTCAGATGAAAAAGAGCAATTCAGGATCTACAGGTGTGTGTGTGTATCTGTATGCCTGACAGTCTCTGTGTATGCCTATTTCTGCTGCACACTGTTGTGTGCAAGTGTTTAAGTGACGGTGTTAAGTGTTTCAGAAATTACTCGCTGACAGGATGATTGGTCAGCATATGAGCGTGTTTTGCTCTAATAGACTCACTGGGCTGGCAGCTGAGAGGGCAAAACCTGTCTGGCAGAGATTAACAGATATGTGTGTCAAAGTTGCGTGCTCCTAAAATGTCTGTTTGTGCATGCCTGTCCTTCAGGGTGGATATCTCAGACACACTCATGTACGTGTATGAGATGCTGGGAGCAGAGCTGCTGAGTAACCTGTATGATAAACTAGGGAGACTGTTGACTAATGCAGAGCAGCCCACATCATGGCAGGTGGGTGAGACGTACACAGACGAGCAAAGACAAAATATGGACTATTTTCTGTGTGTTTGAGTGTTGCACAGAAGCCGGTATTGAAAATGTGTCATAGCGGAATTGATAAACTTTTTTTTTTTTTTTTTAGACCAGGACTTCTGTTTTTCACATGTATGTTGCATGTAGTCTGCACTCTCAAATCAAAATAAACCCAAAGAAAGGAATCAAAGGAATGATTGTAACTCTGTCATTATGTTGATTTGGGGTTATTTTAACTTTTATTGGTACTTTTTTTTAACTCTTTCATTGCTGAAATTCTATATTGATCAAGTGATGCTCAGCAAATACACTAACGTCCTTCTCCTCCTTCAGCACACAGAAGCCTTACTGTACGGCTTCCAGTCCATAGCAGAGACGATAGATGTGAATTACTCTGACGTCATCCCCGGCCTGATCGGACTCATCCCCAGAATCAACATCAACAACGTCCAACTAGCAGACACAGTGATGTTCACTATAGGTGAGTTTCATGGGTGGATTTAAAGGATCGCAGCACACGGGATAAAAAGTTAAAATAGATTTAGTGTAAATCTTATGACAACACGATGGAAACAGGAGATGTTTCAGTTCCATAACACTCATGTTGTTTCTCATTCAGTGTCTGAAATGTTTATCTCCCACAAGGTGCTTTGGCTGAATGGTTGGCCGACCACCCGGTGATGCTCAGCAGTGTCTTGCCCTTGGTGCTACAGGCTTTGGGGAACCCAGACCTTTCTGTTTCTTCTGTCTCCACACTCAAAAAAATTTGTAGGGAGTGCAAATATGACCTGCCACCCTACGCAGCCAACATAGTAGCTGTCTCTCAGGTATGTAGAGGATGTACATCTCTTTTATTTAATATGCCATTGCTTTTTTTCACTCAGTTGATGAAGTATGAGAGCTAATTGCAATCAATTGTATAAAGTATTTTTTTTTTATTTTTAATGACTAAGATATTGCAGACTTCTGTGATGTGCCTGCTTTCCAGAAATAACATTTACTCTTTGAAATTACTTCAAGTTATTTTATTTTAGGGTTTTGTTGTGCTTTCAAAAGAATAGAATCGTCACTCTGACTTTATCTTTTCTCTCAAGGAGGTGCTTATAAAGCAGATCCACAAGGTCAGTGTGCACTCTCTCACACTCACTTTCTGTTTTGTCTCTGCACTGAAGTGACATTTAAACAAGAAATGCTGTTAAAGAATTGCGTAACATAATTTCAGCCTGTAGTCTAAAGACAAAATGTAATGTGTCGTGAAAAATCTGTTCAAAGGGATAGTTTGGATGTTTTGAAGTGGGGTTGTATGAGGTACTTACTCACTGTCACTGTATTACCTACAATTGATGGAGGCAGGCTCTCCCCAGTTTGGATCAGAAGGCAGGAGGACTGGCATGGAAGCTAGACAATGTACTGCTGTGGATGGGGGCAGTGGCAAAACGTATTTTAGTCACTTAACTGTACGAGAATATTGAGAATATTTCCCCTGCTTTACCTTGACGACAGGCAGCCCTGTCCAATGGGGAGCTAAAGCTGTTATTTGTGCTCTCTTCAAAGCCAGACTCCTTCAGCAAAAACAGTTGTTTTACTCAGCAGAACACGGGAGCCACTGGTTTACCACTGCCCTGATCCAAGTAGGTAGCTGCGGCTGAAGCAGCTGTGTGACCCGCCCACCAGCTACATGACTCACTCACCATACCTACACATCAGTCCATGATCAGGAAATGCTAAGTTAGCATTCAGCTAGCCCCTGAGGGGTAGGTTAAAAGAGAGGCGGTTAGGGTAGGCGTATGGGTTACATCATCTCTCATAAGGTGAATCACATCTTCATGTATGATGAATTATAAAGTGGATTATTGCTATGTTTGGCCTTATGTTTATTCACTACACTTGCCTGGTGTAGCATCGATGGGTCTTGTACTGGTGGTAGGGGCGATTTAAAGGGGCTTGCTGTGTGACTTTGGTGTTTAAAAGGTTAGTTCACACAATTAACACAAACTCACCCAGTGGTTCACAACCTTTTTCCTTAGGGGAGCCCTTTACTATCATTGAGTAAACTGATGACCCCTGACTAAGAGACATATTTTATGGATATTTCACATTATAATAAATGCATAACAATAGAGAACAACTGACTAACTGTACAACTAACCATAGGTATAGATGTTTTCTAAAACGTGCAGTTGTTCCCCACAATAATAACAGTACTAAGGAACTTTTATTTTGGCAAAATTAAAAGACATTTGCACTTTAACCCTATGGGCCTGAACGACGCATAGTGCATCCAAATTCACACCTGGTCTTCTCTATGGTTTTTCTCCATGACCGTGCATCATAGCGAGAAGCTAATGTGCCCAATGTTGTCAGAGCGAAAAAAAAAAAGATAAAGTTACACTAAAATAATGTATAACAGAGCTTTCATACAGCTTTGCACACACATTACTCTTGGATGGATTACTCATGAATGCAGGCTCAAATGCCACGCATATCACATGAAAGTGCAGGAGCAGAGCTTTCCAGTGATACGACACACATCATTGTGCTGTCATCCCATCACGCTGTAAATACAGATCGATTGTCTACAAAATAAAAACCTGACGAATTTCTTCACAATCCATTATACAGATCTTGTTATCAGTCACTTCATATAGTGAGGAATATCGTATCTTACCACGTCTTAGGCTTGCGTGTGTTTCTCCCTGTCTATCCACATTTGTAGTCCGGCTTTCAAGATGCAAATATCTCCATATTGTCCAGTTGACACTCCATCAAACTTTGTATGACAAGACCAGCCATTTCACCTTTGCGCACCCAGACAACTGCAGCCTAATTATGCATGCTGACAGGGCCGTAGTCACCATATACATTGAGGGGGACACGTGCCCCCCACCAATGCCCAAAATGCTCCCCCAGTATATAACTGAAACTGAAAAAAACAACAACAAAACGTTCAGGTCAGGTCAAAGAGCAGTGGCAAATATTATCTAAGAGGACATCATTGCACTTGGTCGACTATTTTTCTATGATCTTAGATGTAAATATTGCATGTTTCTTTCAGATAAAACACATTTTTGACTTGTGAACGAGTCAATGGAATTTCTTGCAATAATGAAAAAATATTGGCAATCATGTCCGCCTGGCACAGACCACATGTTTTGGACAACTGTGAAGTGACAGAATGTTCCAGCATCATGGTTCTTATATTGCCAGATTCCAGAGAGTCTCCCCTCTTCATATATGGCAGAATATGTCTTCTTCCAACTTGCTATGGTGAGATACATGTAAAAATGTAAGAATTTAGTCACACAGATTTTTTTTTTTCATTGATATAAAAATTAATATAAAATAGAGGCACATAGAAGGACATGTCATGATGGCAAATCTGGATAGCCCAGATTGTCCTGAGAAAAACAAGATATAGCATGTGTATGTAGCCTTTATAATGACTGTGATATGAGCGTAAAAGTAAAGGCAGTAAAAATACCCCCCAAAAAAGGCCAAGGGCCCATAGGGTTGAACTGATGCACGAAAGGCACAAATTTGTTCATAAAAAAATCGCCAGAATGTAGGAAATTAAATTAAAACTTCTTTTGTGACTAATTTAGTGTTTTAGTCTCCCTAATGCTTTGCCAGTATTCTATTAGCTCGCTGGTTGTTTTAACTGTGCACTTTACTAATGCAGGACGAGGCTGTTTAGCAGAGAGTGAAGGCTCTGTCAAAATATTTTCAATGTGCCCTTATCCTGTGACATTTTCAATTTGTATCTTTAATAATAATCCATTGCCAACTGTATGTATATTTTTAACAAGTTGCCTTACACCCCTTAAATCAAGAGGGCCTCGTGAAGCTTCAGCGACCCTTAGTGGTGTCAGGACCCCCAGTTTGGGAACCAGTGAACTAACAGATAGAGCCAAAGGTAGACCAGCAACTCCTGTGTTCTGCAATGTTAAGTTACTGTTATTAAGCATAGATAACAGCTCAGTTCCCCTTTGGAAAGTCTGTCTGATGGCAAAGTAAAGCAGCGAAATTATTCTAAATATAGCGCACACTTAAACTGATATTGATTTTTTTAAGGTAGCTAAAATAGGTTTTGCTGCTGTACATTGCTAAGCTCCTGTGGTGGTTCTCCTGTCTGCTTCTCCAAACTGGGAGGGTGTGACGATTATGGATAAGTATTACATACAACCCCACTTTAAAAAATCCAAACTATACATTTAAACTCACTACTTGCTTGAGCTGAAGCTAAACCTGCGATCATCTTCCCTTGCAGACAAGTCAGTGTATGTGGCTGATGCAGGCTCTCGGCTTCCTGCTCTCAGCTCTCCCTGTGGAAGACATCTTAAGAAACCTTCACTCTCTCATCACCCCCTACATTCAGCAACTGGAGAAGCTAGCGGATGAGACGGTACGTACACAGACCAACATGTAACAGCACACATACACACACGGAGCAGACACAACTGGACTCTGGCCAATAGGAACAGGCCTTGTTTCTGTGTGGTGTCACTGCAGTGGAACATTTCTCTGCGGGACCAGATTGGATTTGACCCTGCACCATGGGCTAGTGACTCACATGGAAGTAGCAAAGACACACTTTCTCTCACTCATGCAAACACACACACACGCACACCACCCCAAGACAGAAGACAAATGAACTCAGAGAAAAATGCCTACACAGGCATACAATAGGTCATGCTTTTACATGTGCATGCACACAGTCATGCAAAAGAAGATTCTTTACCCTGTTTAAATGTCAGGTCTAATGGACCCTGGATTTTCAGACCGTCACACTGGATGGTAAAAATGTGGAGCTGATATTTATCTAAAAATACACAGTTTGATTTCTGCTGTATGTGGAACAAAGTAAAATTTCTCCTGATCTCTTGTTCTGCAGTCACTGAAGACTTTGGGTGGGGTGAATAGAGATGTCAGTTTAGATGAAGCTTCTCTCTGTGTGCCTGTCTCTGTCCCTGTCTCACCCTCCACCCTTCACACACACACAACACACACATGCACAGTCACACACTGTCTCATCCACCGTCTCTGACGTCCTCTCTTTCTTATTGTTTTCCGTCTAGCTTTTTGATGTATCGCCATTACATCAGACTATGAAATCAGGTGCTGTGTCTGGAGCCGGACAAATAGTGGCACCTAGTGGGGAGACCTTCAGGTTACATTACGTCAGGGGTGAATGACCATGATGTCTGATGGGGCTGACTGTAAACTGTGATGTCACTCTGACCTGACAGAGTGAGAGTAACAGTATCACCATGGCGAGGGGAGGTAGATGTTGAAGGAGAGATGTGGCTCTTGTCCTCTTCTTAGTCTTTTGGCTCTGTGACATCACCATGGCGACAGAGTAATGATTGAACACTTAGTAAAAACTAATTAATGATTTTAATCTGGGTTAGGTGTGTGTTCATATGCTGATGCATTTTAGTGACACATTGCTGAAATACCTTTGATAGATTTTTTCTTTGAGTGAGATGAGATATTTTTTCATTTACCAATTTTGTTGAGTAAATGGATAATTCTGATTTTTTTTTTTGCTGTGGGGTTGTATAAGACAGTTATCCATAGTTAGTGTATTACCTACAGTAAATGGTGGTTGGCCTTCAGTTTGAGGAAACAGGCAGGATACTAAGCTGCTGTGGGTGAGAACAGTATCAGCAGTATTTTAACCACCTAAAAAAAAAAGTCCCACTTAAAAAAATCATTGTCAGTTGAAGTGTACGCTATATTTAGAACATTTCCACCACTTAACCTTGCATCAGATAGCCCTTTCCAACGGGGAACGGAAGCCGTTGGTGTTTTAAAGGGTTGATTCGGACTCACCAAAGTCACACATGAACAAGTTAGCTGATCGAGGCAGCAGTAGACCAGCAACTTCTGTGCTTTGCAAGGTAAAGTTACTGTTTTTGTTAAAGGAGCTTGGTGGCTTTGAAGAGAACAGAAATAACCGCTTCAGTACCCAGTCAGAAAGAACTGTCTGACAAAAAGGTAAAGTGGTGAAAATATTCTAAACCTAGCGTACACTTAGACTGATACTCATTTTTTGAGGTGGCTAAAATTTGTTTTGCTGCTGCCCCTGTCCACAGCAGTACATTACTTAACTTCTGTGGCAGTACCCCTGCCTGCTTCTCCAAACTGAAGGTATGACGACTGCCCTCTACTGTAGGTTATAAATTAGCCCATTTTACACAAATAACCAGTGATGGGTGTGATTTTTAGATAGCATGCCAGCATTCTGGAAGCAATAGAGGCGTGATGGGTATGAAGTGCAGGGCTTCCTAAAATATTATGGCAATAACAAGCATTTACCATCCCTAATATCTGGTGATCGATTTCGTCCTCTTCTCAGAGGACCCCTCAGACTTTATTATCTCTCCAGTCTGCAGACATTTTAAGATGCTGTTTTTCCTCCTTTGAGTTAGCTCCTAACTGCTATTGGCTACTTTTTAAATCTCCCAGCAGTGGGTCGCACACAGAGCACGTCATCAAACAATGACACCCGTCCCATTCTGCCCCTTTACACAGACGTGGATTTGGCACCGTTTCCATCTCCACTGCTGGCTTAAAGGTGAAACAACTATGTCCCCCCATTCAATGAATGTACCTTTTCTACAGAATGGTGAGGCAGAATAACAGCGCAGTGTTCCCACCTTGAACAGGCAGTGTAAAAATGGCTATGTACATACCATGGATAAGTGCCTCATATAACCCCATTACAAAACATATGAACTATCCCTTTAAGTAATGATATTGCTTTACGCTATTTCTCAATAAATAATAATAACAAATGCCCAAATTGTAAAAAGTAAGCTGCCTTAAACCTGCTTTCTTCATCTCTAAACAACTAAAAAACTAAAAGTATTCAGTGTAACTGGCTAAATTGATCAAATGAGTCATTAAAAACGTTGTGATTTATGAGCACCATAGTAAACATATTTGTAAATTGTTCGGTGTTCCATCCATTCATTTTCAAAACTGTTTACCCTCTTCAGGAGTAGCTAGCTTTTAGGGTTTGTTTGTCCTCTTGAATTATTTCAGCAGTTATTTTTCAAGGCAGGCACTATGTACTAAATGAGCCAGAGACGGTGGGGGTTCGGATGTAGAGTAGCAAATTCCCAAATAAAATCATCTCTCTTCTTTCCTTTTTTTTTCTTCTTACAGCCTAATCCCTCGAATAAATTAGCAATTATCCACATCCTGGGACTGCTGTCTAACCTCTTCACTACGCTCGACATCAGCAAGCAGGATGATGAATCAGCGGACGGCTCAGCACCACCTGTCAAGACAGCCCCTCCTCCACCTGGACCAAACCCAGTCAGTCACCACACATATTATCATTGTCATCAGTGGGTTGAGTGACATGGATACACTGACTATCAGTAACAGGGTGGCTCTATGGATGTTAGACATCGACATATAGTATAAACATACAGTATGTTCCATTTTAAGACTTAATAATCCAGCACACTGCAGTTTGGCAGTTTAGAATTGCAGTGGGGCACATGGTGCTCACAGCAACATTGCTCGTTGGAAGGGTGAGGGTGGTCAACAGGAAATTTTTGCCCTGTCACTCAACCGTAGTCATGAGTCATTCTGCTGACAGGCAGTGCACCCATGTGTATACGCTAATGTCTAATGCTGCTGCTTGTTTGTGACTTTCTATGCTTTCTTTTAATTAAATAAAGTACATCTGTTTTTCAGGTGGTGGTGGTTTTGCAACAAGTGTTTGCTCTCATACAGACTGTACTCAGTAAGTGGCTCAACGACTCGCAAGTTGTAGAGGTGAGTCATCGACGTGTGCGGCCACATGCTGTCACATCCTCTGCTTTTTAAGAAATCAGTCCACATAATCAGATATGACATGTCAGTGCAGCTGATCTAATGTTGTCCCTCAGGCGGTGTGCGCCATCTTTGAGAAGTCAGTCAAGACTCTGCTCCATGACTTTGCTCCCATGGTGTCTCAGCTAAGTGAGATGCTCGGGCAGATGTACAGTACAATTCCCCAGGCCTCAGCCCTCGACCTCACACGACAGGTACACAACACACAAACACACATTAGTATTCTTCCTTTAATGCTTTACATGCAGAGAGATTTACAAATCTGTCAGCTCATCAGCTATGCTCCAACGAGCCCAAGGTTAATGAAGATACAGTTGAAGTTTGTAAAACTTTATCAACAATTGCACTGTGTAATCATGACTAAACTCTCAAACATCTTTTGTTTGGACACATAAGTCAAAGTCATTGCTTTTATTGTAGTTACGTTTTACTGATTTTAATTGATAAAGTTGACTAATACAGGTAGATTTCTGCAAGCGAAACCTAATTTCTTGTACACACGACTCTTGGAAGTTAATATTTGCATTTAGATTAATTCAATCCAAAGTCCAACCGGAACTGATCGATGCCAAAACTAGGGGTGTCCCCTGAGAATTTACATCCTCAGCCTGATTGTCATATCATGTATTTTTTTTTTAATTTTTTGCCACATTAGTTCCATTTTTTCAGACCAGACAAAAGCTTAAACACACAGTTATGTATTTTGTCCTCTTGACTTGGCATGAGAACTTTATTAGTTTATAAGATGATGTATTTCATCCAGCGCTGTTTGTTGTGTGTTGGGGGCACATGTGGAGGTATGTGTTTGTAGGCGCTGCAGCGGCGGACAGACACGTAACTTAGCTGTGGGCTAATGGACATGTAGCTACTTCCATGTTTCAGATGATACGTCATGTTTGTAGTGGAGAAATGAAGATGAGTTTACATATCACCTTGGGTTCGTCCTTCACCTTCTCAAAATGATCCCACACTTTGGATTTCCTGCCCGACATGTTATTAACTAGCAAATTAAATTCCCACATGGCCAAGTCATATAGGCTTTGATTTATTTTGACAAGGCGAAGCTTCTTATAGAGGTTTTTTTTTTCTACGACCAAGTGACCAATGCAATCCTACTGACTTATGACCTTTCTGGTCGACTAACGTTTGGTCGGCCATTAAAGGGCAGCCCTAGTTTGGACCCCGCTTGCTTTCTGCGGTTATAAACAGAGCTTTTGACTTTCTTTTAGAGACAGAGAGAGATGTACATCCCAAGCAGCACACACTGCTGTTTATATGCACCTCCTCTGCTGATTTTTACAGAGAAACATTCAAGTTTTAAAAATACTTAGCGTTCTGAGAGCACAACATTCTTATCTGAGTGCTCTGATTAATAACTTTATACCTAGATAGGGTATATACTGTGAAAAATTGGGAGAAACCAGGCACATATATGTTAAATCAGACCTTCAGCACCCCCATGATCCTTTGTTTCATAACCACATTTCTGTGTGATTGCAATGATTTTACTGTGAGATTGGCAGTCCAGTCAGGCTCCTCAGAGTGAAAATGTTGATTGACGACTATTTGGGGTCACCCATAACTAAAATAAATAAGTCTGTTTCCGCAGCTGAACACTGTCTTATTTGTAAAATTCAGACACATTTGGAAAAAAACTGTGCTCTCACCACAGGACTTGTTTTCTCACTGCACTGTCAGTCCAAATGCTGTGACGAAAAAAATAAAAAAATAAAATCCCTGCAGGCTGCAGCATCATAAATCACCAATACACTGAAAATATACTGGCTGTGATTCAGAAATATGGGCGGTGGCAGGGGATATATCAGATACTAACCAGCTCTATGCAAACACAGGTTTTACAGTAATCAGGTTTCTGTAGTGCGTGTAGCGACGTCCTGTGGTTTACTGCCGTAGCCTGTTTTTCTTCCAATAACCTGCTTTCTTGTGTGCAAGTAAACGCAGCGAGTGTCTGATGTGAAGTCCTGCTGTTTCAGATGGTGCATATCTTTGCCAGCGAGACAGACCACTTCCCACCCATCAAGGCTCTGTTTGAGCTGGTTACCTCGGTAACGTTGTCCATCTTCCAGCAAGGTAGGGGGTCCAGCAGGGGCGGGACTGTGAACACTGTCTAATGTGTCTGTTTATATCAGTGGTAGACCTTAAAATGTTTCTGATCATATTTGAATTCACAGGGTACAAAATCATGTCTTGGTGAAATTGAACGCATTTGTTAGAAAATA
The DNA here is from genome assembly GCF_011397635.1 of Epinephelus fuscoguttatus. NCBI lineage: Eukaryota > Metazoa > Chordata > Actinopteri > Perciformes > Serranidae > Epinephelus > Epinephelus fuscoguttatus. The sequence goes on from NC_064761.1 coordinate 43,152,150, forward strand.
AAAGAAAACAAATGTTAAAAATGTTGTGTTCAGGGTGATGTACCTGATGTGCTATTGCATTTAAAACAAGTCAGTCTGAAGGCCACAAATAGAAAAATGACTCCAGGTTAGAGGTCACTGGACTCTGTTGTCACAGTCGACCTCATAACTCATTAATGCAAGTGGATCCACAAAGTGTTGTGTCTGCTTCATGTGTTGAATTAACAAAGTCTCAAATGATGATTTTATCAATGCAGACTGTTTCTACTGATCTTTGATTTAGTCATTATTATGGTTTGCAGTGTGTAATCAACACCTTGTAATGTTTTCTATATTTATCAGCCTAATATTTGCTTATTTCATTTTTTGTTTAATCCATTTATTTGAATTTACTGTTTCAGTGTTTGGGCTGCATGAAAATGACTTCATTTTGTAAAGCGTTCAATGTTTATCGAAAGTTTCTTAAAGGAGTTGTATGCATCATTCAGAGTATCATGATTATTACACCAGCAAAAACCAATTTGCTATGTGAAGATATAGTGCAGTAATGGTATCCTGAGCAGAGAATGAAGTCCCGCAACTTCTGTGTGCGTTGTTATCCGAGCTTCTCTGTTCTGTGTAGTGGTAGCCGGTCCCGGTCTAGTTCATCGCCGCTGCTCTGCACTGCACTCATACAGCAGTTACCGCTGATGATGCCATCCTGACCAACGTGGCAGAATGTCCTTGTCAGGGAAGGGTAGCACCCAGCCTCTGGTTCCCTCCCAGTTAAACACTACTAGCACTGTCAGCACTGTTAGCATCGTTAGCTGCTACCCCCAGGCTCAGCCACCTCCATGTTGAGAGCTGTGTGCAAACAATCCCAGCTCAGGCTCTTGAGTCGTAAGACCTATTCACACAGGACTAGTGTTGCCTGGGGACGTCATGTGATTCAGAAACTACCCCTCAGGTCTGTGTTTCATGCGGCGCCTTCACACAGGAAAAACAAAGCGGTGATGTATGGTGTTAATCTCCTTCTGTCTTTTTTAATGTGAGTTAAACAAACTTACACTTTACACTCTTCTGATGGATTTGAGCTTGCTCTTTCTGCGATTCAGTGTCCATGCTGTGTAGGTAGATGAGCCTCTGGCACCCAAAATGCTGCCTAAACTTGCCAGCCTCCAAAATTCTTGACCTGAAAACAAGCAGAAACACGGAGCAATGAAAAAAAAAAAAAAAATCTTAATACAACCCCAAAGCACAGAGAAGCCGAATCACACGGGGCTAATGTTATCACACAACCTTTGTGTTTGGCGAAACATGGTAGGTAATTTGCGGTAGAATGTTTTTTGACAAATTACAGACGTGGCAGAATCACACGGGATTAAGATCACAGACAACCTCTGCAGTTGTTGCAAACTACCAGAGGTCCCCAGGTAACACTAGTCCCGTGTGAATAGGACTATAGGTGCACTCTGAATGTCGCATACAGCTCCTTTAATGTGTGTGACCCCGGGGAAAGACTTCATATTTTCACTTCATATAAGAAGGACATGAATGAGATGTAATTTCATGCACTACACTTTGGTTAGGATACTTGTACCAGCTCTGTCTGCTGCTCCCCTTCCCTTTGTGTTGTCCCTTCTCTCCTCCTCTCCTGCTTTGACTGGTTAAGTAATGGCTGCCTCTCCTCCTCCCTCTAAACTCTTTCTTTTCTGAGCAGGTGCCTTTCATTAGACAGTATCAGATACAGGATACAGTCACAGCACAGAGACCACTAGCTTATTCAGTTGGCTGACATTTAACATAGCAGGGCGGGACAAGTCAATACGGCTGCAGCCACTGCTGTGCTAGGATTAGAGTCAGGCTCTCCATCACAGCCCTCTGAATAAGCCCTGAATTCTCTGCAGGGGTTGTGTGTGGATGAGGGCTGGAGGGGGGTATTGAGCAGGAAACTTGTTTGGAGTCTGGGAACAGCTAAAGCTGGGCGCTTACTACAGACGTTTGTTCTGTTTCATTACAAGTTTGCTGTTGGAGTCCCTCCAACATCAATCTTAAGCCATCGGAGAAAACCATGTTTGAAAGTCAGGAATCTCGATGTGGATTCTTCAGTCCAGAAGCTTCTACAGGAAATGTGTGTTTAATTGTGCATCATTTGCAATCTGTATTAAAAAGTCTTGTAGTCTGTGTCCAGCATAAAGGGAGGTAGTGATATCAGAACCTATCCTGATGTGTGAGTGCGATTCATACGGACGGCTATGGGTTCACCTTTGAAGCAAAGGGGATTTTTTTGACCAGCTCTGAATGGACCCTTTACAGAAACCTCCTCCTCGTGAGGCACAGTCTGAGAGGAAATGTGCTGCTTGTTGTTTGATCACATTGATGCCAGCGGTGCCTCGTGGGAAGGAGGTCAAATGGGGTTCATTCAGGTTGGGTGCCTCTTTCCCTCCAAACTGTAACAGTAACAGAGGTGCCTCCTGGGTTCCCACTCCAAACCCACTTTTGTTTCTTTAGGTTTGTTCTTTTTCTCTCGTTACTTCTTTCTTTTTTTCTCTCCAAACAGACCCATGTCTTTGTCTTCTGCCTGTTTTTTGTTTTTGGTTGGTCTGTTCTACCAAGACTCTGCCAAAGCTTCATATGCCCCCTCCCCCCTTCTCCCCTTTGTTCCTTACTCACGTGTGAATTATTTCAATGAAATATTTTTGAGTTCTCTTTTATTTCCACATGACTGTTGAATCTATTCAGTTGCTGTTTGTATATTATTCTTATTCTCTTATGATTTCTTAAGTTTCATCTTTATTATATTTTAGGACCCAGGGATCATCCTGATATTGTTGATTCATTTATGCAACTCCAAGCTCAGGTGTGTTTTTGGTTTCTTATTTCATTCACTTTGGGTTTCTCTCTCTCTTTCTCTCTTTTTCTGATTTCTCCCTGTTTCTCTGTCCTCTTCTCCCTCTCTTCCTCTCTCTGTTCTTTGTTACTGGGCCCTAAGGTGTCCCATCACATAGGCGAGGCGGTGGAATGAAACGTGAGGGGAATGTTTGAAGAGGAGACGTCTGTCTCTCCTCAAACGCTTTTGATTCTAACAGTCACCTCGCCACAAAAAATGAAGACCTCGATGTACAGCTTTTAGTTTCCCTGCAGAAACGAACAAAATCAGTGTGATCCGCTCACTGATAACACACCAAGCTTATCTTGTATGTTTAACAGTATTACTTGTAGGCATGGGATGATAGGAAATTTTAAGTCATGATGATCCAGGTCAAAGTAAATGCGATCAAGCGGCGACCCCCAGGGCTGAAAAATGAAGCTAATGTGGAAGTTCCAAAAACTGCAGTTCTTTGAATGGCCACATGAGGCTGGCTCCCGAAGCGACAGATCCCCATAGAAAAAATAAAACAAAACGCTTTTGGTCTCTACAGCTAATTTCAGCATTTACAACCAATGAACAAGGGGGGGAATTCTATGCAACTCCGTTAACATTTTATCAAAGCTTAAAGTGGTGCGTATTTCAGGATGTGGCTGCTTGAGTTGCAGGCTGTCTGCGAGGCGTCGCTACAGTCTATGAGTCAGCTCCACCCTCTCGTCCAAATTTGGTCACTTGTGGCTCCAAATATCCAAGATGGCGATACTTGAGGCTTCAAATCGGAAGTCCACAAACCAATGCATTATGTCACAGTAGCCGTATCTGTTTTATACAGTCTGTGATTGCGATTCACAATTTCATCCCGATAATCATCAAAATGTGCTTTAAACTCTTAAAATGGCATTAAAGCAAACTGAACACAATTTACTTAATATTCTGTTAAGACGCAAATACTTTTTTTGAATCACAGACAGGATACACCAATTTAAAAAACGAAAAACAGGCTTTTTAACAATTTGAAATGGCGTCATATCTTTCGGTATGAAGTGTGCTGGTGCTTGATAACGATCGGTTGGTGTGTATGCAGCCTGTTTTTGCAGAGTCACATCTATCGTTGTTTGTCCAGCAGTCTCTTTGGGGGTCGATGGACACAATATTCATGATTATCCCGATAATGGAAATTCACCAACATCAACTTATTGTGTTTTTTATCATGATCTGCGATCAGATCGTACTTCTTCCCATTCCTACTTATAATACTCGCCCTGTGTGGCAGAGATCTTGAATGGCCTCTAAAAAATCACACAGCTGTGGTAAATTGTTACGGACTCTGTGTCATGATTAATTAAACATTCTTTTATATCCATTTCCAACAGCACTCTGTAAACAAGCTGTCATAGTTAGATGAAGACCTTGTATTTCCACAGTCTTCCCACTCGCTAAGAAAGACAAAAAAGTCTTGCTAGATGATGGTGCACTTTTGACATTTAGGAAGTTTTGGCGAGATTTCATGAACCTAAGATGTCAAGAAATTCTCATCAGAGGGATCTGATCCTTCTAAAAATAATCATATTGTGTGCTTGTTGCTGTTAAAAGCTGCGGGCACTGAAGACACAGTCGGCCTCAACTCACTTTCAAAAAAATTACCCATCATTTAAAAAATAAATTCATTTATTTAACGGACGCGAACATGTTCCAGACATTGTTCTAAATAGAAAAAATGAAATTAAAAATCCATTGATGTTATAAAAAAGAGTCAAACAGTGGTGGAAAGACTAAATCACACCCACATTAGCTGCTGGATATGTGCACCATTAATTCAGTCAAACAAACACAACACAGCTTTATATTAAAAACTGAGTTTGAATGCCGAATGCTCAGAAAGATAAGTAAAGATAAACCTTTTTCCTTCAACTTCTACGACGCATATAGATTTATTATACAGCTCAACAAGCTGATTAGAAAATAGAAAAATGAGCGTCCGTTTTTGGACATTTTATGCATGACTGTATTAAGCACTTACATTTGTACATCTTTTCCCTTTTTTCTGTAAAGTCAACATCAGGGCGCATTAGCTCCTTGGAAAAACATCAACACACTCAGCGCCTTAGATGAAATATTTTTAGCTGATGCGGCGCTCTCGGGAAGATGATGTAACGGCGTCAGCATCGGCGTTGTGGTCCCAGGTGACTGGTTAGTCTCTGAGCCCGGTCCTCCTCTGAAGTCATTCCAGCCCAGAGCCAATCAAAGCCCAAATGAATTAATATTCAACTAATATTAATCAGTTCAGACAAATTGGCTGATGGCTCTTCTGTTTTATATTTTTGTCTTCTGTCTTCATTCTTCTTCCTTTTGTTTTCTATCTTTGGATAGATCTGACCTTCATCTCTCTCCCTTTCCCTCTCTCCCTCTCTTCCTCTCCTCCATCCTGAATGAGTTCATTATTACAAGATGATTATTTCTCTTTATCTGCACATGTTAATTACTTACACACTTCTGTTGCATATTCAATCCAGTCAACCAAAAACAAGGAAAAGTAATGTTTCAAGTACAATTGATTTCAAGAAACAAAACCATCATTGCCTTTAGTTTGACTTAAGTTTCCAATGATTTCAAAGTTTGATTTTTTGCAATTTGTTTGTTATACCTGCTGAGTTCTGCATTGGAGGATCTCTGTATGAGTTTGGATAGTTCTTCCTAAACAGATGGAGAGAGTACTATAGCCTGGTAGGCAGATCTGTTCTCAGTCCTGTGTTGCTGTCAGATCCGGCTACCAGGCTGAGCGGGTATTGTTGATAGCAGTATTTTTGAAGCAGCTTATGTAGTGGGATGTGGTGAAGCAGCACCGATTGGGTCGGGCCGTCAGAAACATGCTCTGTTTAATGCCTTTATCTGCCTCGTAGGCCCTCAAACGGAAGCCCGATTTGTTCTTGTCTGAGAGTCTTGACGTGAAAGCAGTGTTCCACTGTGGTAAGTTTGCACATGGTTTACACAAACACACACACCCCTACACACTGTTCTGGGTGCTTTGCTACAGCTCCTGAGAAATATGTGCCTGTCAGTACAAAGTAGATACTGTAACTGTTTGACACCATCCCTCAGTAGTTTATTTATGTTTTCTGGCTCCCTCTCCCACTTCCAGGAGTTCTGTCACTCAAATTTCCTGAGGCTCCGACAGTCAAGTCAACGTGCTTGTTCTTTGTGAGCGCACACACACACACACACACACAGTTTGAAATCCTACAAGAATATGCATGTGTTTACAAATGAGTCAGCTGGCTTTTAATGTGCTGATTCGGTCTGTGCTTCTGCTTCAGACTGAACTGTTACCCCACTGCTCAGATGTGCCTCCTCTGGCCAGAGTGGTGCAGGAGGACGGCAAACTGTTGATCCAGGCCGTGCTGGAGGTGAGAAGCACCACATTGAACATTTACACGTCACACCACAGGAAAGTTTCATCATTTCATTGATGCTGCAGTCTGCTGTGTTGTTGCACTTTGAGTTTCTCTGCCTCTACTACTTTAATTAAGTCCCTGTTGTCAAATTTCTCCCACCGCTCTCTTCAGGGCATCGGGGGCGGAGCGTCTCGGAGCCTGATGGACCAGTTTGCAGAAGTGCTTTTCTGTATGAACAAGCACTGCTTTTCTCTGCTCGCTGTGTGGTTGAAAGAGGCACTGCAGCCTCCTGGGTTCCCGTCATCGCGAGTCACGACTGAACAGAAAGACAACTTCTCAAATCAGATACTCAGGTAACAGCGGCAGACTTCTTTTTACAGCCGTACTGGCTAATGAGTCCAGCCAGTTGGTCAACCACATGATTTTTAGCTCCACCAGGCATAAGAGTGTGTCTGGTCATGTGTGTGCGTGTGTGTGTGTAGCTGTCTGTCCACTGGTTATCTGGCATTCTGCTGGACCAGTCAGCCATTTGTGTCCACATGTATGAGTGAATGCTCAAGGATCTCTCGTGGTTGCAGATTCACAGATACAAAGGAGGATTAGAGCCATGTTTTAAAAAAAATCGAGATTTGATTTTGAGAATAAAGTCACAAAGCAGGAGCTGACCTGCTGTGTGTGTTTTCCTCATCCTAGTGATCAACACATCTGGATTATGCCAAAGTTTGTGTGTATGTTGGATGTGTTTTCATTCACATCACCTAAAACGGCGGAGCAGCACCGGTCCCAATTTTGGTGCTGCATTATTACTTTGTTATTGCTAAAACATATATTACTGTCACCCCAACACTGTTTAACACACCTTGTTGCTTTCTATACCATGTTTCTGACTTTCAGGTCTTAATCTGTGACTTTTAATCTCGTTATATAATGACTTTATTCTCGAAATCTAAGATTTTGTTTTCTTCAACATGGCCCTAATCCTCCTTCGTACACAAGTGTTGAAAACCCTGGGGTTTCTTTTTTTGGTGGGGGGGTGGTTGACATTCATTGCCTACTGACTCCTCCGTCGTCTTAACCAGCCGTAAGAAGCTGTGAGTTTATTCAGAAATTGTCTCGGCTAAAAACAACAAGCCTTACCGTCTGTTGCAGGCCACATTTTGACTTTCAACATGGTTCAAAAACTACGGAAAAGTTTGGTCTCATTTTGAACCGGAGCATCTGCAGATTAATTCCATGCCTGATACATTATGATCTACTGAAGATAAGCACGATACGAGATGAATAGGTCGACCATTTTTGTCTTTGTCACCATCTTAACTGTAAGGGAGCAGGGACGGACAATTCCACTGCCCAGAGCTCTCAGCAGTCCACCTGTGACGTGGTTTTGTTCTGCTGCACAGCATCATACCACCCTGTTCCAGAAGTGAAGCCTTTTGCCTGCGAGATTTGTAGACTTGCAGATTTTTTTGATTTAGTAATTTTTCTTGATATTTGTGTCTCTACCATGAGTATGTAGGCCATGTAGTTAAATGTTTTCTTTTCTCTTTTAGTTGTTTGTTGTTGTCACCTCCTGCTCTGTTGTGCTGTAGCCTGCCGACAAAGTAAATACCATTAAAAGTCCAGTTATGAACGACATAGATCGAAGATTTGTGACTGTGTTTTACTTATTAAAAATACATTCATCTTTATAATTACAGTGTATCTATATTTCACATATGGTGCCTGTTAGTAGAGAGGCTCGATCTGCTCTGTGCAACATGCCGCGGCTCTGTCAGAAATAGATGAGGCGTGTATTTTTATTAGTTTCTAGGACGCTGCTGTGTGTCTGCTGGAGTTACAAGAATTGTCCAGAGTGGCTGCGGTCGGCTCAAGAGGCGCGCAGCTGCCTGGCAGAGATCTGCACACTGATGAGTGCACTTTTGTTTGCACATTTGTTCTAATTGTATGTATTTGTTCTCCTCTCTGCCCCCCTCCCTCTTTACTGTCTCCTCTGTCCTGCAGAGAACGAGTGAACAAGAGGAGGGTGAAGGACATAGTGAAGGAGTTCACACTACTGTGCAGAGGGCTCCATGGTACAGAGTACGCCGCTGAATACTGAAACTCTACCCTTGAACTCTCACCTAACCGTGACCTCTGCCCTCAGCGCAAAACAGCCGGATGCCACAACAACACAGTGCTCACAAACCCCATCAGCGAAGATATCATGAAATGATTGTAACGATAAACCCGCCCCGCCGCAGGACAAGACATGGAACCATTCCAGCTCAGACCTGCCATCGGATTAATGGACGAACATTAAATTCCCGGTGGCTTCAGGGAGGCTGTCCTCTCTGCTCCAATTCTCCTTTTTCTGTTGTGAGATCAATGGTTTCTCTCTCCCTCCTCTCTCCTCTTTATTTCTTTGGAAGAGCTTCGAGCAGCACTCCCAGCATGCTGCCTTCTATCTCTGTCTTGTTCTGCCTTTCTAGATCTTCCTGTGGTTCCTAGGTTGTTTCCTGGTGATTAGCATCCATATGAAATGGTAGTGGTATCGTACGTAGCTACTCGACATTATTTTTCAAAATAAATCAAATTAATTATATAAATGTATATGTATACACATATAGAAGGATGGTGGTTGTCAGTCCTGCTGCTGCTAATGGGAAGAGAGAAGGACCAATGTTAGGAGGGGATTCTGCAGGAACAATGGCATTAATACAATAACATTTACTCCCAGTCCTGCCCCCGTGATCTCTGCATTTGCCAAATTATCATGTTTTGTGAATTTTGTCTTTTATTTTTGTGTTAAATATATATATATGCCTTTTTGGGGGGTATGAGTGGAGGAGGAGGCGGATACCACATATCTGGACTAAAGTCAGTCTGCTCTGTTGCCCAGCCCTCTGTGTACAGGGCTGTACCTCATGTACATACAGTCCCACCCAGTCATCCTGCAGTCTCCTCAGATTGTGCTGTGGTTTTATGCATTGGTCCCTTAGGTAAGCAGGACTGCCTAGAGCGAAGGCTAGAAGGGAGAAAGGAATTATAGTAGCTGGCAGCGAGAAAGAGGCACGAGATGGAAGCTGAGAAGGGAAGCGAGTGTTTGGAGGGATGAATAATCCCGACGACGGACTGCTTAGTCACTGTAATCGTGCAAAAATATTAATCAAGTTGTGCATATTAACAGTTATTGCCGAACACTTCTGTGTATTTGAGTGTATGCGTGTGTTCATACCTGTATGTATGAGAGGTTGTGTGTGCACAGATGTATCTTTTTTTCCACTTGTTCAGTGCACTTATATTGGACCTACAGTACACATGCATAACTTCCTCCCATCTCTTAAACTAAGAGCTCGTTCATTTCTTCACACTCACTCTGACTACTCTTTTCTTAAAGACTGACCAGGCACATCCAGCGTTTCACCTCTGCTGCTCACCGGCAATCACACCCATCTGTCAAACCTCCTTATCACCTGGAATGACCAGCCAGTGATAATCATTGACCAGACTCATCTATATATCGATCTACTATTGACACCTACTACTGCTCTTAACAAAATGCTTCATCCATCTGGGTCACTGCCTTTGGAGAGGACCGTGAAGGATTAGAGAGTTCAGTCACAAAACGCAACATCTCTGAGAAAGTTATTCAGCATTCGCAGCAAGAATTAACACCGACATTCTGTGCTCATCCATTATGCCAGAGACATTATTGGAGAAGTGACGTGACGGCTGTAAAATACACTGTCTGGTGAATCAGCAGGACCAGTTGACATCTAATAACACTCAGCATTGAAATGTACTTTGTGGTCTCTGATAAACTTTATCTCAGTCTAATCCTTCTGTCTTATCCGAGGTGCCTGCAGACATGTAGCATGTATGTGTTTTGTCGAGGGTTTCGGGGTTCAGGGGACAAACATATTCAGTGTGTGGAAAGATTTGGGAATCTGTCGACACTGATCCTCGGTCTGTAATCGCGGTCTCTTTCTGAGGTGGGAAAATAAAACAGTGTTTGTCACAGTTGAAGGAAAGAGTAGTAGGTGGAGGAGGGGAGGGGGGGTATGAAATGTACATTGTTTTTTTGTACCTTGGCTTTAATTTATTAAATATATCTAAGACTGCAGCTCCTGACTCTTCTGTGTGTGGGAGTAGTTTCGTTCTGTTCTTTCAACACTTCAATCAAAGTCGCGCTGTCTGCACATCCTGCGGATATTTTTCCAACATCTCTGAAACAACACAAGTAGGAGTGCGTTTTTAAATTTAGTTTAACCTTTAGTTAAACACATAAACCTCTTGAAAATAAAAATCTCTTTTTTAAGAGTGCCCTGGTCCAGACAGGCAGCAACAACAGAGAATTTAATAGTGTGGAGACAGATTTGTTTGCTTTCACCGCCAATGCTGCGAAGTTAAAGCAGCAAATAATCGTACATACTTTAGGAGCAGTCTGTGAACAGAGAGCGCAGCCATTTACATATTGTTTTCTGTGTGTGTGTGTGTGTGTGTGGCTATAAACTCAAGTTAAAACAGGACAAAAGCTGTAGATTTAGCCATAATCAGTCATTTAATCAAGAAAAATTTAAAAAATCTGTAGTCAATCCTTGTTTAATAAATGTGAAGTTTCCCCGTCTACCATCAAGGCTGTAACCAGGACTTTATAAATACTTAATAACTATTAAAGTCACTTTCCAAGCACTCCTAAACCCCAAAAAGAAAATCTCCAACATGTTTTAACTGGTGGTATTTTTCTTTTTAATTTTCATTTTTAAAAAAGCTGCCCAGTTATATTTTCTGTAAAATAAAAATATATTTAATTATAAAACTGACCAAATGTCATATTGGTCTTTCAAAGTAAAAGGTCAGTGGTTAATTATCAAATATAATAGGTTACAGATTACTAGTTACTCTGTTAAAGATGTTATATATTATGTACCTATTTTAATAACTTCAAGTAAATTATTACATTTAATTACTTTTTGATTATTTTTCTGACATTCCCACACGGGGGTAAAAGATGCAAAGCAACAGAATGATGATTGTATGCTACATATAAGAATATTTAAATATTCCAAAACAGTCATTTTATTTTCCTATCATTACGATCTAAATGCTGTGTAAAATCCAGCATGGAACTTCAGGTTGACAAACACCAAATCCTTTGATTTATTTAGTTGGCATAAAAGCCAGATTTAAAGGTCCCGTGTTGCAAAAAAAGTAAGTCAGTTCCCCACCCAGTCTTTTTTTTGTACAGCAGGTGCAGGTGCAGGTGCAGGTTATGGACACATTCCATATTCACAAACATTTGCCTTTAAACAAGCCATTAGGACCTCCGTGAAGTTGTGATGTCACAACTACGCTATAAAAGTGATCAATTTTAAGTCCCATCTTACTAAGATACTCTTATCAGAGAGCCTTTCCTGATTTTACTTGAGTTTTAAGTTCATTTAGTCTTTTATTTCCTCAGTTTTTTACACCAACGTGTTTTTATCAGGTCTTTTTAAAAGTTGTAAAAGTTTTAATTATTGACATGTAAAGCACTTTGTAACACAGTTTTTAAAAGTGCTTTATAAATAAAGATTATCCTTATTATTATTATTATTATTACTATAAAGCTAGAAACTGCGGCAACAGTTACAGTCCTCCCCGACTAGAATGATGATACAGAGACACGAGCACAGACGTGGATGACTCGAAAACACTGACCCATCAGAGCGGACTGGGCTTTTTCAGGAGGGGAGCTCGGCACGGTTTTGTCAAGGTGCTGGAAACATTAATGCATGCCGTGATTAAAGTCTAATAAACTGAAAGCTCAACAATAAAGCAAAGTATTGCATAGATGTCAGTGTGCGGGAATCTTTTTCTACCTATGAGGAGGGCAGCTCAAAGAGACCGGTGCCAAAAATGAGTGTTTCAGACTGAGGGTGAATACATTAATATTCAGGCAGACAGTATGAGGAAAGTAATGTTTTGTGTTGAACATTAAAGCATGTAAATGTGTTCTAGTGGAAACTGAAACACGAGTATGGACCTTAAAAGGAGCATCACATGGGGCCTTTAACTCTTAAAAAAAACACTGAAAGCAACATAATTTTTCATTTATAATAAGAAGACAACATTTATAAAACAATTTTACATTTAACAAGGCGACAACTTTACTTTAAAATCTTTAAAAACTTACTGAAGAGTCTGACCTGTAACTGTCACCCACTACCAATCACTGAAAACTCATCTGCGCATGCGCACACAGCCGAGTGGCGCACACGTGGGTGCAGAGGTCCCTCCATCCTGTCCTGTCAGCCTGCAGACCTCCACCACCACACCAGCTTCAGTCCATTCAAACGCTGCACCAGTTTGTCCAGGACCTCAGCGGCGAGCAGCGCCTCAACTCCTCATCCTCATCAGACACTGAACTACGGAAGCTGCGACGCGTAAGTTGAGCTAACTAGCTTCATGCTAACTCTGGTACATTTTAGCCACTTTAGCTTCCGCACAACAAAACATGGAGAAACAGCCGCCAAGTGTGTAAACAAAAGGAGACTCCGGACATCGTGACGCTTCTGTCTCACGGCACGAGACACACTGTGTCCTCCATGTTGGCACTGGAGGGGACAGGCTGTGTGGCGCCAGCGGACGCATCAGTCAGTGTTGGTAAAGTAGTAGGAGTAGTTGTGTGTGTGTGTGTGTGTGTGTGTGTGTGTACTGAAGGGGGTTGCACTAACAGAAAGCTGCTGACCGTGCAGTGTGTGACCTGCAACATGCACACAATCAATGAGTTATCAGGAGGCTGTGTGTGTGTGTGTGTGTGTGTGTGTGTGTGTGTGTGTGTCCTCATATATCTTCATAATTAATGACTCAGAACATCTGTTTAACAGACTGTGTGTTGCATGTGTGTTTTGTTCTGGCAGCCTGTTCACTTTTAATTCACAGTTTCGGGACACCATGATGAGCTCTAGAGCTTGAGATCAGGGGCCCAGGCATGAAGCAGAATGTATTCTGAAATAAGTTTGATGCGTTCTCTGGCACAAGAATTTCTTTCCTGCTGCTCCTCACCTTTACAGCCATTCATAATGAAGCCCCCTCCTACCTGTCTGAGCTCCTTCATATCTACACACCCTCCAGTACTCAGATCCTCCTCTGCAAACCTCACATCACCACCTGCCCGCTGGACTACCAAGCCTTCAGCTGATCGCAATATTGACTCCCTTTCCACCGTCTGAAAACACACCTTTTCAAGCTGGTGTGTTTGGTCTGATTTAATGGAGGCACACGTATGGTGACCTGCACTGATGTAGTGTTGCGCGGTATACCGGTACTAAAATAGTACCGCGGTACTAGAGTATTCCAGACGGTACTATACTGCATTTGGAAAATACCGGTAGTTTGAAATTGATTCAATTCATTAATTTAGTTAATTTATTTTACTCATTTATGCACACAAACGCCTTTCTTGTTCCTATTGGAGCACAGATTGCACAAGTGGTGTGTATGACAACACCTGTATCAACATTCGCAGCTGGCGTACGTGAAAAAAGACAAGAGAAAGTCTGCCTCGCAAAGGGAGACAACACGAGACAACACCAACTTGGTGAAACATTTGAGTTACCAAACTGTGACGTCCGTACCGAGGTACTGACTGAACCATGATTTTTTGGTACCGTTACACCCCTACTATTTATTGTTCTAAAGGTTTGTATCCAAAAGGACTTTTCCTTAGGAAAAGTACCGAAGAGTATCGAAATTCATATTGGTATCGGTACCGAAAGAAAGATTTTGGTATCGTGACAACACTACACTGATGATGACTTTATACCTGATATTTATAATTACGATTTTTGTCTAGTCATTTAGCTGTGCTGGTCCCCATTTTCAAAAAGGAGACCGGAGGGTGTGCTCCAACTATCAGGGTATCACACTGCTCAGCCTCCTGGGTAAAGCTTACTCCAGGGTGCTGGAGAGGAGGCTCTGACCGATTGTCGAACCTCAGATTCAGGAGGAGCAGTGCGGCTTCCTTCCTGGCCGTGAAACAGTGGACCAGCTCTTCAGCAGTGTTGCTGCTGGAGGGGTCGGAGGAGTTTGCCCATCCAGTCTACGTGTGCTTTGTGGACTTACTAAAGGCTTACGACTGCGTCCCTGGGGGGGCCTTGTGGTGGGTACTGCAGGATTATGGGGTACAGGGCACGCTGCTTCCAGCCATCCGGTCCCTGTATGACCAAAGTGAGCTGTGTCCACATACTTGGTTACCCTGGAAATCCAGAGTTCTCGCAAGAGCACAATTTGAATTTGCTCAGCGAGTCACTCTGGCAATCAGTAATGATGCTCATTACCCATGCCGCTGGAGCTGAGCTGCACCAATCACATCGGTGTATCTGATATAGGTGGGCCAGAGGCGAGCTAAACAGATGACGACAGCGCTGCGACGACGATGTCCGGAATCAGTCAGTAAACATTGCAAGATGGCTACGGATGAACACCAGTTGTTTGAAACAGCTTTGGCCGCTACAATGAACGAGTTAGACTTGGCTTTTTCTCTAAAAGAGGAACAGAAGACGGCGCTCGAGTCTTTCCTTTGCAAGAAGGATGTTTTCGCTGTGTTGCCGACCGGATACGGCAAGAGTCTAATCTACCAGTTAGCTCCACTGGTAGCTAAGCTCTGGATACGTCACCATGTGTATTGTTCTGATTGGTCGTAGTGTTATCCAATTGCATGCAGAGATATTTTCAAATGCATGCTTGGTGCCGCCCCTCAATTAGGGCCATTTGCATTACTCATAGCCAGACCCTAAATCTGTCTAGATTTGGGTCTGGATTTCCAGGCTAATACTTGATGTAAAGTCGAACATGTTCTCGTGGGTGTTGTTCGTCCACCAAGGTGGTCTCTTGTCACTGATTCTGTTTGTGAAATTCACGGACAAGATCTCGAGGCGCAGCCAGGGGGAGGAAGGGGTCCAGTTTGGTGACCTCAGAATTGCATCTCTGCTTTTCGTAGATGATGTGTTTCCGTTAGCTTCATCACAATGTGACCTCCAGCATGCACTTGGGCAGTTTGCAGCCAAGTGTGAAGCAGCACCTCCAAATCTGAGGTCATGGTTCTCTGCCGGAAAATGGTGGATTACCCTCTCTGGGTTGGGAGAGAGCTACTGCCTCAAGCGAGGGAGTTAAAGTATCTCTGGGTCTTGTTCACAAGTGAGGGTAGAATGGAGCGTGAGATGGATCGGTGGTTTGGTGCAGCGTCTGCAGTGATGATGCACAGAGGGAGCTCGGTGTAGAGCCGCTGCTCCTCCACATCAAAAGGGTCAGTTGAGGTGGTTTGGACATCTGATCAGGATCCTCCTGGGCGCCTCCTTTTAGAGGTGTTCTGGGTACGTCCCAGTTGTAGGAGGCCCCGGGGCAGACCCAGAACACACTGGAGGGATTATCTTCAACGCCCTGCCCTCATCTTAGAGTTTAGAGTTGGATACCGTGACCTTGAATAGTAACAGAGCAGGTACCAGTACGACATTTTAAAAACATGAGCAAGTTGTTTTGAGATGTGCATGTTAACAAGTCCTGAAGCAGCGGGATGAGGTGACAGATCTCAAGACGAGTGGAAGATTATTCCAGTCAGATGGAGCTTTGTGTTGGGATGACCTTCGTCCAACTTCTTTGAAAATTCTGTGGACAAAGAAAAGAGGACATTGCATATGTCTAAGTCTTTTACCGCTTATAAGATGCTTTTTCTTAGACGTATATGTATGAGAGGAAAACTTAATTGGTGCATGTTGTATAAGATCATGTTTAGTCAAAATATGAGCAGTTCTCTTGAAAGATATGATGCATTATGGGAGCAGTATTCTGTGCTGACATGAAGTGTTTTCCATCTTTTGAGTCAAAAGTGTATAAACTGAGATTAGGTGGATTGACTGTGAGGCAGCTGCAGCATTTCTTTAACACATTTCCCTGGTGTGAACACACTGAGATCTTGGAGAGATGTTGGTGTTTGGGATTCCTGTCCTCCTGAGGCTGTGCACAGTGTCATGAGTGGCCCTCTATCTGATTATTGGTTTGTTTTGACCTGAACTGAACGGCAGGTTAAAGGTCAGCTTCAGTGAGAGGAGTCTTTACTTGTCATTAATCACTGGTATTGACCTTTGACCTCTGATTTGGTGAGCCCTTGCTTTAGAATATGTCGATGGTCGGGGTAAATCAATGCCATCGCCTACAATTCATCACCTCTGACATTGTATGATTGATTTTATTAATGGAGGTCTCTGTGTGTCTTTAAACTGGATCAAACTGTCCGTCTCTCCATCAGTCATGGCTGTAGTGCGCTTCTACAGTAGTGAGGCTGTGAATGGGAGAGCCTTACAGAGGGCAGCCAAGCTCTACCCCCAGCTGTCGATCGCCACTGAGCTGTGCTACAATGTGGAGCTGACAGGTGAGTGTGTAACAGCTCAGTGTGAAGATGCAGAGTTTGAGCACACATACATATTAATTGACCCTGTGTGGCCTGGAGAAATCGTCCACACGCCTTCTGTCTTTTCCATTTGTCCATGTTGTCATTGTGTCCTCGTGCTCTCTGCTGCAGGCTGCGAGAGTCTCAGTGCCGAGCAGAAGGAGGTTCTCCTCTGGTTGTTTCGTCCACCCCTGCAGGCAGAGCCGCTGTCTGACAAACCAACTCTCACTGAGGGCAGCGGGGAGAAACTGGTGGAGATTGGACCCAGGTACTGCTGCACCCACACAGTCTGATAAATGACCTCTGTCACACACTGTGGCTCTGCTTTTGTCCTACGATCGCTTTTATGTTATCGAGTACATTTGAATCTGGTGAACTGAGCGGTACATGAACAGACTTCGATACAGTGAGCGCAGGTTTTAATGTTGTAGGGTAACTTCAACGAATGTGCACAATTTTAAAAATTGGTCTAGTATTGAGCGAGACCGCAGCGGCGAAACAGGCTGCAGTAGTACCACTCAGAGCACATTCGGTCCGTTATTTCACGTCCACTAAAATGTATGTTTTTGCAACTGACGGGCTCAGATTGTTTCAATATATCTGACCAGATTGTGGAAAGAAACCTGCACAGGAAGACTTTTTTATTAAAGGTTAAGATCCTTTTTTTTAAAAAAACAGAAACCGCCCCAAAATTGTTCCTGCCAAACCCACCAGATTTTAAAAACAAAAACACTGTGTCGCCGCCTCGTTCACTGTGGTCTCAAAATGGAAACTTTGGCGTGAGAAGAGTCCAACATAGGCTCACCTGTGAGGACACATCCAGCTTTGACTGGTTTCTTGTGCTTCAGTAAAGTAAATCAAAAGATTAGGATCTTTTTCTTTCCCCCGTGAGGTTATCAGAGTGTCCAGTGGAAGATAATATGGAAATAATCTGCAACACAGACTGTGGGCGAAGGTGATTTGCGTTCTGATAAATTCCGTCAGGCAGAAACATAACCGTACAGAACAACTTCAGGTTATTCATGATTAAAGAAATTATTGCTTTTGTATCTGTGACACTGGAGGAACTCGGCGTCAGTGAGACAGACGTCAAAGTGCAAAATGTCTTCAAACAGTTTTTATTTATGTTGTTGCTGTCTTGCTCGTCAGGTTGAACTTCTCCACCGCCTGGTCCACCAACGCCGTGTCCATCTGCCAGAGCGCCGGCCTCACTAATGTCACACGGGTCGAGCTGTCTCGCAGGTTTCTAATCAAGGTTTGCACACACAGATAAAAATGACTTTCTCGAGCACTGATCCAGGATCAGTTTTCACTTCACGTCTCTGTCTGTCTCCCCTCCAGCCGAGGAACGGAGAGAGCGTGAAGGAGCTCAATGGAGACGTTAAGAAGCTGATTGAGTGTCTGTATGACGGTATGACAGAATGCATCTATAAACATCCCATCACCTCCTTCACCGTGGAAACCAAACCACAGCCGGTGTTTGAGGTGGACATCGTGGGGAAGGGTCGGGCAGCGTTGGAGGCGGCAAACGATGATCTGGGTGAGACTCTCGTAACAGTTTCTCTTCAGCTTCAGCCTCTTTACCTCAGTTATCATACCTGTACTGTAACCTTCCTCTCTTCTCTCTTCCTGCCTGCTCTTCAGTCTCGCAGCTGTCTGTGAGTACACTGTGTCTGCTGGTGGAGGTTATAATGTCACATGATGCATGACATTATTACTTAGCTGAAGTCACAGGACAGCAGTGATGCAGCTGCTTATCTGACACGTGCATGCGTTTAGTGTGTGTGTGTGTCTCTAATGTGATGTGAAAGGCTCTTTTTTATTAAAGGGTTAATTGCAAGCAGGCAACCAATTACCAAGAAGAAGACAGTATACATATATATGTGTATATACCAGGGTTTTCCTGCCTGTCTAAGACAAAGGTGGGCCGCCTGGGTGATTTTGGCCGCCGCCTTGGTTAAAGTGTGTGTGTGCATGGGGGCCTTCACATGTAGCGTCTTTTGCACGCACAAACCCATTACTTTCAATGTAGACATGCGTTGTGCGTGCTCACAACCCAAAGTGATGCTGTAGCGGCACACATTTGGTACAACGCACTTGTTTTTTCGTCCGGCGCACAGCTCCACAGACCTGCTTCTCCCTCCGGTGTTGTGTCAGATCCTGGTTCCCCCTCAGGCTGTGTCTCTCCTACTGTTTCCCACGGAGCTCTGCCCCATTTCAAAGTATCTAAGGCGTATCTAAGAGAACAGCTGTCAAGATGCCCCCCCGCCACAGCAGGCCTTTGCCACCTTGGTCTTGGAAAACCCAGGGAAAACCCTGTGTACTTGCAGATACAGAGAGGATTGTGGGTGCAGCAGTTAAACAGCTGAACTCAAGACCTTCTTTCCTTATTATTCTTCCACATTTTACATTTGATTGCATTTTTATTATAATATAATTATATAATTCAACAGTTACGTCTGTTTTCCACATCCCAGAAATCATAGGGCCCTACTTTTATTGATCACAGGGGAAATTTAGGCACCCAATGGTTTCAACCATACACACACAAAAAATAATATACACAGGAATAGAGAACAGAAACATGAGAAGAACAATAGAACCCTAAGAATAAAAACATAAGAGCAGAAACAGAGCAGTGAAAAGAAAGTCTAGTCCCCAGAGCTCCGACACAGAGGAGGTGGAACAAATGAAAGGTGATTAAAAAGTTACTAAAAAGTAAAACCAGCGCAAGAATAACGATAATTATGGAGAAAGTGTAGGTTACATGTAATGTTCACTGACAGCGGCTGGTTATTCCTCTCTTCATATGAACAGGTTTCACACTGACACTGCCCACCGCCACAGAACATGGTGTGCGTGCTTATGTTCGCGCTCTGCTGATTCACTTCTGCACAGCGTCATTAATATTCACAAGCTGCTCAAATAGATGAGAATAATTTCAGTGCATACTTTGTAGACTCTCCCATGCTCTCCCATGGGATAATTAAAAAGGACCTATCTGGAATTTCGTGACACTGCGGCCATTTAACTCTCCCAAGGACTGATTTCACTTTAAGTTGACTGAGGAATCAAAACAGTGAAACGTGGAGTTTAAGGGAAAATGATTCAGTGACAAATGGAAGCGACGATTTTTTAAATCAGTCCAGGGTTGAGTGAAAGCACTGCAGCCGATAGCGGCAAAGCAGACTGCAGTGTAGCCACTAGGGGGATTTGTGCACCATCACTGTACGTCCACTAAAAGTGTTTTTGCCACTGACAGGCTCAGATTGTCTTCAATGACAATCTGAGCTGACAACATTATGTCTGACAACATTATAGAAAGGACCCCTGCAGAGATAGAGCTTTTGTTTAACCAGAAATAGACTCTCTTCATGCCAAAGTTTACGTTTTGGGACCACAGTGAACGAAGCTCTGCAGAGCAAATTTCTAAGAATAATGCAGCCAATAGGGCGGCTTAAGACTTTTAGTCTTGTTGGTCTGTTGCCTGCAGCTGCAGGAAACTGTGCTGACTTCTTCTATAAATGAAACCACTGCATCTTTAACTTATTACCCAGCTTGTTTCAGTGTTTCATTAATAATTTCCAAAATGTACTGTAATTGAACAAATTTCCATTCTGAGGTCACGTGATGACCGCTGGTAAATTCCATCCGCTGATGAAAACTGTCAATGCTTCTGGAAGCAGACAAAAAGCTAAGCAGTGGGTCTGTCAGAGTTTTTTTTCATGAAGGTAGTTTCACACTCGAAGGGCAGCTTGGGGCAGCAGGAGCTCAACCCATAGAGATTTAGGTTGGGAACTGGAGGGTCATTGGCTCAAGTCCCTGTCTGGACTAAATATGGAGCATGGAGTGGTAGCTGGAGAGGTGCCAGTTCACCTCCTGGGCAAGTCGAGGTGCCCTTGAACCTCCAACTGCTCAGGACGTCTGTCTATAGGCAGCCCCTCGCTCTGACATCTCTCCATATAATGCATGCATACGTCCTGTTTGTGCATGTGTGTGTATTTCAACCCTGTGTGTACATGACAGCAGAGTGAAAAACAAATTGATTTTTCCCCTCAGAGATTAATAAAGTAACTTCTGTATTTTTCAGTCTGGCACCTGTTATCCCCTGTTTTCGTGTCTAAGTGACTGAAGGGAACAACAAGTTTTGAATAGGGATGCACCAAAATGAAAATTTGTGGCCGAAGCCGAATATTATTAAACGCTTGGCCAAATACCGAGTACCGAATATCATTGTTTAGTTGTTCATTAGTTTTTGCAGATGAACCCCCTCCAGATTAGTGTTGTCACGGTACCAAAATTGGGACCCACTGTGCGATACCAATGAAAATATCATGGTTCTGAGTAGTATCAGGATACCACAGCAAAAATGAGGCAGATGTGCCTTTTGTCATTTATAAAAAGATAAATCACTTTTCTATAATACATCAATGATATTTCAATGGAATAAATTACTTATTGACTTATTCATACTTCAAAAACAGCATCAATCAGTGATTAACATAGGGGGGATCAAAATAAAATAAATAAATAAAATAAAAATCAACCAGCCACCCTCCTCCCCTGACAAGTCCCTTCATAAGTAAAGAACAGTCCTTAAAGTGTGGTGAGGTTTGTGGGCCGTTACCTGCCACAAAGAGAGAAATGTGAACGGCTCGTTTCTCCTCTGACACATCACATACCTGTGTGCCGCCATGGCTCGGCTGTTCAGGTACTTTTGGGCAGTCATGACAACAAGTTATTCACCTGAAGCTGGACTTTCCGTCGCCGGTAATCCGTTATCATGCGCCGCCGTATTTGACAGGAATACATATTCCTGTCTGTGTCTGTGACCCCCGTTCAACCCACAACCGGCGGGATTCGCCTTTCGTTTCTGCTGCTGGTTGAAATCTGTACTCACACAGCGTGCTGAGTGATTTATTTTGCTGGCACAATACTATTTTTAGTCGCAAATGCGAGTGCGGTGACGGACGGAGTAAAATATCGCCACACTGCCGACGTTTTACTCCGTCCGTCACCGCACGCTGTTTGATTGCGTTATCAAAACACGCCACTATTATTCGGCCTTGTACTTATTCTACCGAATACCAAATGTGTATTTTTTTGCAATATACGGCCGAATATATTTGGTTACCGAATATTCGGTGCATCCCTGGTTTTGGAACTAGTCCAGTATTGAGTGAGAGCAGTGGTGATGAAGGCTGCAGTGTAACCACTCAGAGCACGTACATCCACTTTAAGTGTTGTTTCTGTCACTGACAGGCTCATATTGTCATTGTAAGTGTCTGACAACATTATGGAAGGATCCCTACAGAGATAGAGCTTTGTGTCAAAGAGTGCGATCCTTTTTGTTTAACTAGAAACTGAAATTGTTATCTCCAAACCCACCAGACATTTTAGCGTGTGTAGAGCCACAATATGATCTCATCCAACAGAGTGAATTAAGAGATTTATGTATTTTATTTCTTTGAATAAAGTGTGTTTTACGATGGTAAAATTACCGTTTTCTTTTAAATGGAGTCTGGTGAGTTTGGTGATGGTGATTTAGGAGCTGTTCTTGGCTAAACAAAAAGGATCTTACTCTTAAATAAAAAGGTCGACCTCTGTAGGGATCCTTTCCCTAATGTTGTCAGACACTTGGAAAAATAATCTGAGCCTGTCAGTGGCAACAAAAAAAACACTTTCAGTATGTTGCAGCAGTCTTGTTCAATACTGGACCAGTTTACCAGAGTTTACTGTGTGTGTGTGTGTGTGTGTGTGTGTGTGTGTGTGTGTGTGTGTGTGTGTGTGTGTGTTTGTTGTTTGATTAATTTAGCATCCCGGCCAGTGTTAAATGAGTGCAAACATGTGTGTGGGGTGACGTCTGCAGTGCTGTTTACAATAATTATACAAGAAGAAAAAGAACAAGATCCAAGGTAGCAAGATGTCCTGATGTGTGTTGCTCTTAACACAGGTCTGGCCTTTGACTCCTGGGATCTGGACTACTACACAGCCATGTTCCAGAGGATTAACAGGAACCCCACCAGTGTGGAGTGTTTTGACCTGGCCCAGTCCAACAGGTGGGGTCTGTCTGCAGCCAGCAGATTAGCGGGGCCTCTTTGTGTCGTGCTTGTTGCTCGGCTCTGTAGTTTTTGTTCCTGTGTTTTTATTCTCCAATGTTTTCTTTGTACCCCGGTGTCCCAGCGAGCACAGTCGTCACTGGTTCTTCCGGGGGCGGATGGAGATCGACGGGCAGGAGCAGGAGGAGACTCTTTTCAGTCTTATAATGGACACACAGCGGCACAGCAACCAGAACAACGTCATCAAGTTCTGTGACAACAGCAGGTTGGAGTGAAATGTTTCTGTGTGTGTGTGCGTGTGCGTGAGTGCGTGTTTCTGTTCACACTGACTCAATGTGAAATGTGTGTGTGTGTGTCCGTGTGTGTGTCCAGTGGTATCAAAGGGATGGAGCTGGAGTGTGTTTACCCGAAAGATCCATCCCAGGCCAGCTCGTATGAGACACGGCACTCGCTAAGACACGTCATCTTCACAGCAGAGACACACAACTTCCCCACAGGTCAGGACGCACAAGACATTGTGTTTGCTTACAACTTAAAGGAATACACACCCACTAAATGATCACTTTACATCAACTCATGGTGAGTGGAGAATCCATCTTGTCCTTTTTTGGATTCTCTGTTCACTGTGGAGGCATAAAAGAATCTTAAACACTCCCATGTGACCTGTAGGTGTAGCACCCTTCAGCGGCGCCACCACAGGGACTGGAGGTCGTATCAGAGATGTGCAGAGTGCTGGAAAGGGAGGCCACGTCATCGCCGGCACTGCAGGATACTGCTTCGGCAATCTGCACATACCAGGTCTGCAAAACAGCACGCCTCATTTTCTTCGCTTGAAATGTGTGATGGTTAATAACGATACGTCATTCCTCACTGTCTGTCGCTCCAGGCTACGTTCTCCCGTGGGAGCCTGAAGGAGAGGGCTGGGAGTATCCTTCCAGCTTTGCTCCTCCGCTGCAGGTGGCGATCGAGGCCAGTGATGGAGCCTCAGACTACGGCAACAAGTTTGGAGAACCTGTCCTGTCAGGTAGCAAACCCTGCTGAAGCATGCTGAGGTTTACTGTGAAGATATACGAAGTGTGATTTTACTAAAAAGATATTTATAGACTCCTGGGCTGCCCCTGACTAAGAATTTCCCTAGTCGACCAATAGTCGTAATTTAGGGCCTTTGGTCCACTAGATGATGATATTAATTTAGTTATTGAAGTATATATTTTGGGTGAGGTCAAAACACACGGCACAGCTCCTAATAGAGTTTGTTTTTTTGTTTGTTTGGTCGCTTAAAGGGAAATTTCGGTTTATTTCAGCCCATCTCCTATCGTCCTAAATTTGTTTCAAGTGACTAGTGACATAAAAATAATAGTTAGCATGTTGGCCGTTAGCCTAGATACAGCCAGGGCGCATAGTAGCGTCAGACCTGTTAAAACGTAAGTGAACGGGCAACCTTCAAGTGCAAAGTTAGTCCACTAAACAAGCTTTTTTTCCACAAAGACCGCCTCATATCGTTAGGATAAATGTCAGAGAACATATAGAAAACGACATGTAAATGTGTTGTCTTACCTTACTGGTGTGCTGCCATGTTTGTTTACCATCTAGCTCTGCTTTCCAAAGCGTGGCCGAAATCTCGCGAGAACAAGCAGCGATCTCATACAGTACCTGAAATCTCGCGAGAACAAGCAGCAACAGCTGGAAGGCAGAACCGGACAGTAGCCTGAAAAGTTCATTCATTTATTTTATGAAAGATTTATAGAATAATGGCTGACTTTTTGCCAGACTTCGACTTTGTGGAGGAGGAATTTGATTTTGCAGAGTTTGATGGCTGCCCTTATTTATTTGAGCCAGAATACACTGACGAAGAGCTTCGTGAAATTGAAGAACGGAGGAGGAGAGAGAGAGAGAGAGGTGCAACAGGTAGAGGACGAGAGAGGAGGAATGGCTGCTGCAAGGCTGCGTAGCTCTGGAGATTGGTGGTGTACCTGTGAATGCTGTGCCCCAGTGCCCACAGAAGAGGAATGCCTCTGTTGCAAGGAATGGGACCGGTTGCAGCCTTATTTTCAAGGTCTGGATGTGACCGAGGACGAGACACCTCCACCTGGAGTAGTATCCAGCTGGGCTTTATCTAGAGCTCGCAAGATATATTTCAGCTGCGCTTTGGAAAGCAGAGCTAGATGGTAAACAAACATGGCAGCACACCGGTAAGGTAAGACAACACGTTTACATGTGGTTTTCTATATGTTCTCTGACATTTATCCTAACGATATGAGGCGGTCTTTGTGGAGAAAAAGCTTGTTTAGTGGACTAACTTTGCACTTGAAGGTTGCCCGTTCACTTACGTTTTAACAGGTCTGACGCTACTATGCGCCCCGGCTGTATCTAGGCTAACGGCTAACATGCTAACTATTATTTTTATGTCACTAGTCACTTGAAACAAATTGAGGACGATAGGAGACGGGTTGAAATAAACCGAAATTTCCCTTTAATTGCAGAATGACCTCATGACCTTTGTGGTTGACTAACATTTGGTCAGCTAGGGTGCAGCCCTATCAGACTTATAGAGAAGTAATACCTCTCAGTCTTCACTTGTGACCTACTAGAAGTGTGTGATGGTGTATATTTCTGCCCTCTGCCTGTACTTGCTTATTTTCTGTGTTTGAGGTGTTAATGGCCATGTACCCCCACACTGCTCAGGTGAGATTAAGGCTTATTAAAAAGATACCAGCTAGGTGCCAGACCATAAGCAGAAGGCATCAAAGAGACACAGCGCAGAAAAAGAGTCTGAATATAATGAGGGGAAAATGCAAAACGAGAGTGAATTTGTTTAAATGTGTATTTATCTGCTGACTATATTTTGTGATTGTTTAGTCTCGATCAGGAGTGTTAAACTCATTTTAGTTCAGGAGCCACATACAGCACAATTTGATCTCGTGGGTCAGACCAGTAAATCATTACGTAATAACCTATAAATAACAACCCTAAAATGTTTCCCTGTTTTTAGTGGAAAGGAAATCATTCTAAAAACATTAATCCATTTACAAAACAAATGATGAACAGCCTGCGATATCCTGAGAAAAATGATGTGCAGATTCAACAGTATGTCTCAGTTTTTCCTCACTCTGTCAGTCTGCTGCTCACTTTTTCATAATTTTCCATTAAAGTAGAAGCTGTTGACGAAGCAGGTTAATTCATCCCCTGCCTTATAAACCATTTATAGTCTGAAGTTTTGTCAGTGCCTCAGCAGCAGGGTTCCACTAATGTTGTTTTAAGACAGAAGTCTGATACAAATTATTTTGTACTGAAGCTGCTGGTTGACAGTATGTCGCGCAATGTTTAAGAGTGGAAACGCCTCTGAGGCAGTATTTCACATGAAGTATCTGAAGCTCCTGAAACCTCTCAGCCTTCACATGTGCATCAACATTAGGTGTGCAAAGCCATCTAGAGGGCCAGATTGGACCCTTTGGTGGGCTGGTTCTGGCCCCCGGGCCATGTGTTTGACACCCCTGGTCTAGAAGCTTACAGTGGGAAGTGCAAACGGACTATCAAGCGAACCAAAGAGAGGAAGTGACGTAAAGCGCAGTGCATTTTGGGTAGGAAAAAACAAAGCCAACAGCGTGAACCAGGAGAAGCAGAAAAAAAAAAGAAATAATTGGAAAATGTCTCGCGGACAGACGAGGAGTCGTGAGGAGGTGCAGGCGCTTATTGATACATGGTCAGAGGACTATATGTCGCAGTTGCTTGTGGCTACCCACCATGGATTTCCGTTTTCGGTCGTGACCAATCGATGAACCGGGTTTTCTTCTTCCTCGTGCTTTTTTTCTTCCTGGTCAATGGTCGTTTCGGGCAATACCGCCCCCAAACGAGCAGCTGGTGTAACTGCGTGACGTTGTCCAGGCGGTTTGGTCCACTTTAAAAAAGTGCAGTGTGAAAGTGAACTGAACCAAATGAAGGTGTGAAGTTTTTCATCATTCACCACCCAGTCGAACTGAATCCACCGGACTATCCTGGTGTGAATGCGTCCTTAGAGTCAATTCATTTTTGATTTTCTGTAACAGCTTATCCTGTTGGGGGTCACGGCAGGGTACACCCTGGACAGGTCACCAGACTATCACAGGGCTGACACATAGAGACAGACAACCATTCACACTCACATTCACACCTACGGACAATTTAGAGTCACCAATTAACCTGCATGTCTTTGGACTGTGGGAGGAAGCTGGAGCACCTGGAGGAAACCCATGCTGACACAGGGAGAGCATGCAGACTCCACACAGAAGGGCTCCCCCACCCTGGAGTTTGAACCCTCCACCCCATGTTTGAACCAGGAACCCTCTTGCTGTGAGGGACAATGCATCATG
Source organism: Epinephelus fuscoguttatus (assembly GCF_011397635.1). Taxonomy (NCBI): domain Eukaryota; kingdom Metazoa; phylum Chordata; class Actinopteri; order Perciformes; family Serranidae; genus Epinephelus; species Epinephelus fuscoguttatus. The sequence continues at coordinate 43,179,185 of NC_064761.1, forward strand.
TCATTTATTCTTAGAACATAGGTGAATCATGTTGTGTAGAAAGCCTTAAGAACAGTGGTGCCAGGATCAGTTCTTTAGTTTCATTATTTGTCAGAAAACACAAATAGTTTCTATAAAATAAAACGGAGAATAGCAAAGACATTTTGGCATCTTGGTGGTTTCAACTTGATAAATGATGTTATCTCTGTTTTCAGTCTACAGATGGACCGATTGATATTTAATTGTTCTGATTCCCTCCCCTCAGGTTTTGCTCGTTCTTTCGGCATGCGGCTGGCTAATGGAGAGCGGCGAGAGTGGATTAAGCCAATCATGTTCAGCGGTGGTCTGGGCTCTATTGAAGACACACACATACAGAAAGAAGAGGCGGAGGCCGGTAATGTTTTAGCCCAGTGTGTGTGTGGAATGTGTTTAATCGATGCTGCGGCTATATTTACACACATCCATTAATGACTCACGGCGTCTCTCTGCTCCTCTGCTCTACTTGTCGATCAGGAATGGAAGTGGTGAAGATCGGAGGGCCGGTGTACAGGATCGGCGTGGGAGGAGGAGCGGCCTCCTCTGTACAAGTACGTGTGCTACAGTAAATCACACAGCAGCGACCTCACCTGATGTTTCGGTGTGTTGAAATACATGTTGGCTTGCAGGTCCAGGGGGACAACTCCAGTGACAGAGATCTGGGTGCAGTGCAGAGGGGAGACGCCGAGATGGAGCAGAAGATGAATCGTGCTCTCAGGGCGTGTTTGGAAAGAAGCAGCGGGAACCCAATCTGCAGTATCCATGATCAGGGGGCGGGAGGAAATGGTGTGAGACATGGGCTCTTTTCATGATTTATGTAAAGCTTTGATGATGAGACAAAAATGAACATGTTGAATCACATTGGCATCTTCAGGTAATGTGCTTAAGGAGCTCAGTGAGCCAGCGGGAGCTGTAATCTACTGCAGTAGATTCAAGGTAATGAGCACATGAACACGTCTCCAAACACATTCTGCTGCTTCTCATTTTAATTCACTCCGACTGTTTCCTCTTATTGTTTACTTTTCCCTCCATCTTTGTTTTATAGAAAGGTGACCCCACACTGAGTGTGCTGGAGCTGTGGGGGGCAGAGTATCAGGAGAGCAACGCCCTGCTGCTCCGTCCATCTGACAGGAGCTTCCTGGAGAGGGTGTGTCAGAGGGAGAAGTGTCCCGTTGACTTTGTGGGAAACATCACTGGAGACGGCAAGGCACGTTTCAGCCTGGATCAAGTCAATAAAAGCACATCCTCTGCACAAATCAATACGTTTTAATGATCAGTGGTTGTTGGCTGGGTCATATAAGCTCAAGTATCACACTACAACCCAGTCATACCCTTTATAGGTACTTTACTGTTTTTGTAAGCTCAAAACAAAAATGTAGTTTTTGAACAAGCTGCAGTCAACAAGCGATTCTGCTCCTCTGCTCTTCTCTAATTATACAAAGAGTGCTTCTGCCTCCCTGCTGAACCCAGGTGCACTCTTTCATTCGGCAGATATTAATTAAACATGAATCAGTACACCATAGTACAAACGTAATTCGGTTGGTATCCATAAGTACCAAGTCCAGCACACGACCCTGTTCGAGATCAGCATCATTTGTCTTTATTTCGGTCTTAATTTCTGCTACAGATTGTGCTGGTGGATGATGAGGGAGGCAGCGGTGATGAAGCCGACAGGAGGCGCCGTCCTGTCGACCTGCAGCTGGAGTGGGTTCTGGGGAAGATGCCACAGAAGGTGTTTAAGATGGAGCGTCTGGCCTCAACCCATCAGCCTCTGGCTCTTCCTGCGGGGCTGAAAGTCAAAGATGCGCTGGACAGAGTTTTACGTTTGCCCGCCGTGGCGTCCAAACGCTACCTGACCAACAAGGTGTGTTTTCCATCCTCTCTGTCTTTAGAGGTACATTTGTGCAGACACTTTGTGACTCTCCGTGTCTTCACTCCCTCCCTCCCTCAGGTGGACCGGTCTGTTACTGGGTTGGTTGCCCAGCAACAATGCGTCGGCCCTCTTCACACCCCATTGGCCGACGTAGCCGTTGTTGCTCTGTCACCGTTCAGCCTGGAGGGAGCAGCCACTGCCATCGGAGAGCAGCCAATTAAAGGGCTGGTGTGTCCCACAGCCGGGGCTCGCATGGCTGTTGGAGAAGCTCTGACCAATTTGGTGTTTGCCAGAGTCACAGCTCTAAAGGTGAGAGGCTGACGAAGAGTGTGAGGAGAAGCACAGATAGGACAGATCAAAATACTGCACATAATGATCCTGTTCGAGAGCGTACTTCAGTACTGAATTATCTCTGTTGTTGAAGTCCACTTCAGTTTGGAATTGGTTTTTCCTTTTTTTAAGTGAATTCTGGTAAATGTGGTGTGTTTTCAGGATGTGAAGTGTAGTGGTAACTGGATGTGGGCTGCTAAGCTGCCTGGTGAGGGAGCCTGCCTGTGGGAGGCCTGCAAAGCCATGTGTGAGGTCATGGGTCAGCTGGGAGTGGCCATCGACGGGGGCAAGGACTCTCTGAGTATGGCCGCTAGAGTGGGGAAAGAGACGGTCAAAGCTCCAGGTACACTCACTGTGTGTCCCTGTGTGTGTTTACATGCGTCTGTGTATGTGTCTTCATTAAGCTCAGCTCTTCCACTGCTTCTGTTTCAGGTGCTCTGGTTATTTCAGCGTATGCTGTTTGTCCTGACATCACAGCCACTGTGACGCCCGACCTCGAAGACCCAGATGGAAAAGGTATTTCTTTCTAAAGGCCCAGATGTACTGAAAGCAATAATTGATTTGCCTCATTCGATGCACGTCACTTGATGCTCCTGTGGCGCACTGCAGCCATCAGATGTGAAATGGCAGCACCACAGAGGTTACAGGTTCCTCCATTAACGCTCGGTACATTTCTGTTTGCGTCATGTTATATGAAAATGTACAACCACAGAATCAGCAGGATTTTGGTTACAAGAGGAAGAAGATTTTAAGAGTTTATTAATCCCGGAGGAGAGATTCAGTTTTTTTTCACTTTGTTGTCACATACACAGGCCGGAAATACACACATTCACCAACAGGACCTATACATGCATTATATAGAAAGATGTCAGAGCGAGGAGAGGTTTAATGCCTCACTCAAGGGCACCTTGGCAGTGCCCAGGAGGTGAACAAGCACCTCTCCAGCTACCAGTAATATTACATAAATATATATATTAAAGGTTATTCACTTCACCTGTCAGTGGTTTGAATGTTTTGGCTGATCAGTGTGTACACATACACACACACATATATATGAGGCAGGAGGGTGTGTGCTGCTGCTTTTGTCAGTTGGATGGCAGTAGAAAAGCTGTAAAGCCACTGGGGACCAGCCAGCTCATTTCATCTTTTATTTTTTCTTCCAAGTGGGTGAAAGTCACATAAAGCACAAACTCTGAACCCATCAGCTGTCGGTCTGATGACAGTCGGCCTCTGGGGGCAACAGCCAATATTCAGAGGTTCCAGTGCACCTAGTGCAGGGGAAGGCAACCTGCGGCTCCAGAGACACATCCTGCTCTGTAGCTCCTGTGATTATGTTTTTAACATTTAAATGTTCATATACCAATGAAGTGATTCTTACATTCTTCAGTTGTAAACATTTATAGCCTACACACCAGAATATTCAAATGTTTCAACATTTCATCTAAAATGTGTCTCATACATCTACTTCCTGGTGCTTTTCCCCTAGATTGTGCTAAACCTGAGTAGCAGTGGCGAGTCTTGAGTCTCCCTCACCAATCTTGCTTTGGGTTTCAAATCCAAAAGGAAAAGTCTTTTTAATGGTGCATGGACATATTCATTTACTGTCACCACTAACGCTGCAAAGTTAAAGTACTAGTACTACAAGCAGCCACCTTGTGGTGAAACATGTTGGATGCTGATTAAGACCGGTTAGTGATGTTGTTAGGATAATGTAGACTCAGTAGACCATGTTACCTTCTCTATAATGCTCAGATATGATCAGCGGCCCCAAACAGATTTTTATTACCTCCTTGGGTCAAATGTGGCTGACCCCTGACCTCGCAGATATCTGGGCCAAGACCTCCTCTTCTGTGTGCTGGTCATTTTGGCTGATCTATATAAACACATATCTGCATTTGATCGTAGAGAAATAAAACTAATTAATACAAAGTTAGATCATCATTAGACTATAGCCGATGGGTGCAGAGATTGCATTAAGTCCGAAGCGTTCCGCCTCTCCACACTGACTGTTTACGTGCCGCTCAAACAGGATTGGTCTATACGGTAACACTTTACTTGAAAGTATCTACATAAGAGTGACATGACACTGTCATAACTATGACATGACACGGTCATGAACCTGTCATGAACATCATGTACATGTCATTAATGTTTATGACTGCTGTCATTAAGTGTCATTCGGTTTTTGTAATGACAAGTTGACATTAAATTTGTTTGGGATGTCCTTATAATGACAACTTGACATTAATCAAAGTGACATTACCAGAAGATGTCTTTGTCATGACGAGTTGACATTAAATTTGTTTGGGATGTCCTTATAATGACAACTTGACATTAATCAAAGTGACATTACCAGAAGTTGTCTTTGTCATGATGAGTTGACATTAAATTTGTTTGGGATGTCCTTATAATGACAACTTGACATTAATCAAAGTGACATTACCAGAAGTTGTCTTTGTCATGACGAGTTGACATTAAATTTGTTTGGGATGTCCTTATAATGACAACTTGACATTAATCAAAGTGACATTACCAGAAGTTGTCTTTGTCATGACAAGTTGACATTAACAAGAAATGCACCTCTTTTTATGCTTATGACAAGTTGACATAATCATTGATACAAAGACATCTTCTGGTAATGTCACTTTAATTAATGTCAAGTTGTCATTATAAGGACATCCCAAACAAATTTAATGTCAACTTGTCATGACAAAGACAACTTCTGGTAATGTCACTTTAATTAATGTCAAGTTGTCATAATCAAGACAACCCAAACAATGTCAACTTGTCGTTACAAAAACCAAATGACACTTAATGACAGCAGTCATAAACGTTAATGACATGTACATAATGTTCATGACAGGTTCATGACACTGTCATGTCATAGTTATGACAGTGTCATGTCACTCTTATGTAGACACCTTCAAGTAAAGTGTTACTGTCTATGCTACTCAGACTACAAACAGAAACCAGAACACTCCAGATCCCAAAATCTTGTTCAGTTCCCAGCAGATTGTACATATGCATATCTATTTATGGAGATCACATGATGTACAGCTGATTAACTCTGTACTACGTTAAATAATGGCTGCTGTTAGCTTTATGTAGCAAATTAGGTTCAAAGACCAGTAAACATTCATATAGAATAGATGATATTAGGTGGGTCTGTTATGCTAACATAACTACCAAGGGTTTAAGCTGTTATTTTAGTATCTGACATGTGACAACACCGTGGCTAAGATCTATACAAGTATCCATTGGCAGTGGGAGTTGTTTCAGCACTGCTTATATTGTTTATAAAGTTTAAAGCTAAGCTAAGCTAATGTCAGCTGTCTTTTTTTATTTCCTTCGCTTTTTTATTTTTACTGTCTCAGGTTCAATCCATACAATTATCCTAAACAAAGATAGTTATACAATGTGACAAGGAAACAAAAAAGACAAAACAAAAACAAAAAAAGCCGTCAGCCGTTGCCATAGTATCAGTACACAGCCAGTAAACAAACTAAATGAGTAGAATGATTTATTGGCTCTTATATTGGCTCTTTAAAACAGATCAAAAGACACATGGTAAGTCAATAAGCATAAGTTCATCGAAACAATAGCTTTGGTCACTGGAGCCTCATTTGATGTTACAAAACTGAAACAAGGTCAGTTTGTGCGCCTCATAATGTTTTTAGTGGGTGTTGGGTCATTTAAGACAATAGGTGGTTTTCTTTTAAACACTCAGCAGATGCACACACACACACACACACACACACAGACTCAGTTATAATCAGAGCATATGTGAGATTGTTCTGTTTTCATAGTTACGAAAAGTTTTATTCTTGGCAGAAATACAACTTCTGAATTTGAAATATCCTCATTTCACCCAGGCTGCACACATCTCTCTCCAGCAACCACGCACACACATTCCACACACACTCCTCAGTAACAGACTCTGACCCTTTGTCCTTTGTCTGCAGGCGTGTTGTTGTGGGTTCCTCTCAGTCCAGGCCGTCATCGTCTGGGAGGCTCTGCCCTGGCTCAGTGCTTCAGCCAGCTGGGAGACTGCTCTCCTGACCTGGAGCAGCCAGAGCTATTGACTGCCTGCTTCAGCACCACACAGACACTCATACACGGTCAGCATGCACTCGCAGGCAGAGAGCTACCTGCCACGGAGGAGGAGAAAGTTAAAGCATTGTTTACTGTGATGCTCTGTGGGCAAACTTTTCCTCTGCTTCATTTTCATATTCAGTTTATTCTCCTAACAGATTTGGACTGTGACACAGTGCCACCTAGTGGTTTAACTGAGTAGTGTTGGTTAATAAAAAGGAGCAGGACCTGGTGGCTCTTCTCTCTTCTGACACATTACCTGCTGAGTAACGATGAAACTACTTTGACTGCACAGCACACTGTCAAAGTTATCTTTGTAGTCAGTGAATCAGAATGAGAGATTCCTGTTCTTTCAGATCATCTGCTGACTGCAGGACATGACATCAGCGATGGAGGCCTCATTTCCTGCTTGTTAGAGATGGCGTTTGCTGGAAATCGTGGGATTGACGTTGAGCTGTCGTCACAAGGAGCTGGAGGTTAGTGAGCTGATGTGTGTGTGAAAGTGTGTAGTTGTAATCATAGACAGTATGGAAGAAGTAGACGTAGCCAGTGTGATGTCACCTCAGTTTATGGACTCAACGTTTGAAGCCTTGACTTTGGCGATCTTGGATTATTGCAGCCATGAGTGACGGTATTTAGAGCAGAGGATGAGCATTGCTACTAGGGATGTACGATGATATCACGTCATTGGTATCAGCTGATCTTGGCTTAGGAATGAAATATCGGAATCGGCCAACATGCTCATTTCTGCTGATATGACAAACTAGGGTTGGGTACCGAAACTCGGTACTTTTTGTACTTGGTACCGATTCACGTCGGTACTACAGAGTACCGATTCACTTAAAATGAATCAGTGCCAAATTTCGGTACCTGGGGTGGAGGCGGAGCGAGAGCGTATGACTCACACCTCAGACTCGGCAACAATGGCGACAAAAAAAATGTGCAGGCAAAAGTTAACGTGCAGCGCTGTTCCTAAATGTTCTCAATAAAATGTTGAAACTGAGAAGTTTAGACTATGGGCCCGAACGACGCATAGTGCGTCCAAATTTACACCCGTTCTTCTCTGTGGATTTTCTCTGCAACCGTGCGTCATAGCAAGAAGCCACGCAAAACAGCGACAACAGCAGAACTGTAGCTTTCCGACAAGGCCACTTGTCATTAATCCAGTGTTTTCACAGCAAAAAGAATTGATAAAGTTACAATAAAATGATGTATAACAGAGCTTTCATACAGCTCTGCACACACATTACTGTTGGATGGATTACTTGCGAATGCAGGCTCGCACAGAAATGCTACATATATCACATGAAAGCGCAGACCAGTGATAACACACACATCAATGTGCTGTCATCCCATCACGCTGTAAATCCAGATTAATTGTCTACAAAATAAAAACCTGACGAATTTCTTTACAATCCATTACACAGATCTTGTTATCAGTCACTTCATATAGTGAGGAATATCGTATCTTACCACGTCTTAGGCTTGCGTGTGTTTCTCCCTGTCTATCCACATTTGTAGTCCGGCTTTCAAGATGCAAATATCTCCATATTGTCCAGTTGACACTCCATCAAACTTTGTATGACAAGACCAGCCACTTCACCTTTGCGCACCCAGACAACTGCAGCCTAATTATTAAGTAAACATTAACATGTTTACTGAGGTAATAAATCGAGTGAGAAGTAGGGTCATCTTCTCATAAATACAGTCTGACTCCTCTTGCAGCCACTGGAGTCGCCCCCTGCTGGCCATTAGGAAAAAATGCAGGTTTAAAGCACCGTCACATGGGCCTCACTTCTCAGACCTGCAGGCTACGTCCACCTTCTTTATACAGCCTGTGACTGTAATCATGAACTCATGCTGTGTCTTTGCTGCTTCTCTGTCTACACAGTCATGGAGCTGTTGTTCAGCGAGGAGCTGGGTTTGGTTCTGGAGGTTTCACAGCTCGATGTAGAAACAGTGTGTCAGAGATACAGCGACGCAGGCGTGCAGTGCCATCGCGTCGGCAGAACCTGCGGCTTCGGACCAGAGGCAGTGGTGAGACATCAACCTCAGTGTGTCTTCACAAGATTCATCTCATCTGTGATGACCGTTGATTCCCCTCACTTGTCTTTTAGGTCAGTGTTCGTGTGGATGGACAGGAAGTGCTGAGAGAGCCGCTGCCTCACCTCAGAGCATTATGGGAGGACACCAGTTTCCAGCTGGAGCGCCTCCAGGCCAATGAGATCTGTGTGAAACAGGAAGAGGATGGGCTCGCCAAGAGGACACAGCCCTACTTCAAACTGACCTTTGACCCCTCTGAAGTGCCCAGCATCAGCCAGCTCAGTAAGACCAAACAGGATTGATACCATTTACAGTGATTTGGTGTTTTCTGAGGCAGAGTCCTGCGTCGGGTTGGGCACCCTGGGTCACCTGCAAAACAAGGGATTCAGGGGTGGTGTTTTTTCCGAACTTTATTTCCAGAATCAATTCTGGGAGAAAAAAAACAAACACAGGTTGGATCACTGTCGCTGGATCATAATTATTTTAAGATGATGTGAATCCTGTTTTAAAGTAGTACTTTAGTTTCACACGTATGAAATGACCCAGGATGATCGCTGTTAACGTGCTGCTTAACCAAATTATTTGAACAGCACATTGTTATTATGGGATGTGCGGTTTCGCTTTGGGCCATGGATCTTGTGTCAGCGGGTCAGGTCGGGTTGCTGAACTATTTGGTCATATGTGCAGGTGGTGGTATTGCACATTGCGGTTTCGTTTCGGGAGCAGGTCTTAAAAATCAGACCGGTACAGGACTTTGTTCCAAGACTGCAACTGATTGCTGTTTTCATTATCAAGTAATCCTTCAATTATTCTTTGATGACTGCATTAATCATTTGGTGGATAAAATGTTAGAAATAACAAACATATAGCCTTCACAGTTTGCCAGAATATACACTCACCGGCCACTTTATTAGGTACACCTGTTCAACCGCCTGTAAACACAAACAGCTAAGTAGCTAAGCATGTTGTAGCATTTAGTCATGTAGACATGGTGAAGACGAACTGCTGAAGTTCAAACGCAGCTGATGCCAGAGGTCAGAGGAGAATGGCCAGACTGGTTCAAGATGATAGAAAGGCAACAGGAAGTCAAATAAGCACTGGTTCCAACCAAGGTGTGCAGAAGAGCATCTCTGAAGCAACAACACCTTGTCCAACCTTGAAGCAGATGGGCTACAGCAGCAGAAGACCACACCAGGTGCCACTCCTGACAGCTAACAACAGGAAACTGAGGCTACAATTCACACGGGTTTTCTCACCAAAACTGGACAATAGAAGATTGGAAAAACCACATTCAGATGGAAGCATGGATCCATCCTGCCTTGTATCAACGCTTCAGGCTGCTGCTGCTGCTGCTGGTGGTGTAATGGTGTGGGGGAGATTTTCTTAGTACCAACTGAGCATGGTTTAAACACCACAGCCTACCTGAGTATTGTTGCTGAGCGTGTCCATCCCTTTATGACCACAGTGTACCCATCTTCTGATGGCTACTTCCAGCAGGATAACGCACCATGTCACAAAGCTCACATCATCTCAAACATGACAATGAGTTCACTGTACTCCAATGGCCTCCACAGTCACCAGATCTCAGTCCAATAGAGCACCTTTGGGATGTGCTGGAACGGGAGATTCTCATCATGGACCAACATCTCTGAGGAATGTTTCCAGCACCTTGTTGAATCTGTGACATCAAGAATTAAAAAGGAGTCCAACCTGGTACCAGCAAGGTGTCCCTAATAAAGTGGCTACTGAGTGCATGCCAGATAAAACTGGTCTGACCAGCATTAAAAGACAAAAGTCTTCAACGCAGTCAAGTTTAAATCGTTCAGTCATTTTAACCACTAAGTGTTTGATATGTGATTCTTTAGGTGCAGGCCAGCCTCGTGTAGCTGTGGTCAGGGAGGAGGGCAGTAATGGAGATCGAGAGATGTCTGTGTCTCTGTATATGGCGGGCTTTGAGGTAACTATTTAAAGCTTCATTAGGTGGATTATATGTTGACGCTGGCTGTGTTGCTGGTGTGTGTGACTCCTGTCTGTGTCTTTGTGTAGGTGTGGGATGTCAACATGCAGGACCTGTGCTCCGGCTCTCTGACTCTGGAGTCGTTCAAAGCAGTCGTGTTCGTCGGTGGATTCAGCTACGCAGACGTTCTGGGATCAGCTAAAGGCAAACAGCAGCACTACATACACATGCTCACAGACCACTTTGATATACAAATCCTTTTTGTGTAACACCATCCATCCTTTATAACAGGCTGGGCTGCTACTGTTGCATATAACCCCAAGGCCAAGGCTGAGTTCGATCGCTTCCGGCGGCGGGATGACACACTAAGTCTAGGAGTGTGTAATGGCTGCCAGCTGCTGGCCCTGCTGGGCTGGGTGGGAGAGGGCGAGGACGGAGCAGGTACAAGGAAAAGGCACAGTAATAATAACAACAGGGAAAACAACACTGTAGTAATGAACGAGACGACGCAGCAGCTATATGTGAAAACATCATCTCAGAGACCTTTTACAGAGGCTAGTTTAAAATACTTCTTTCCATTTCTCCCCCCAGAGAGTGAAGTGGTGCTGACCCATAATAAGTCTGGCAGGTTTGAGTCTCGATTCATCAGCGTTGGGATCCAGGAGTCTCCGTCCGTCTGGCTCAGAGGCATGGAGGGCTCAGCTCTGGGAGTCTGGGTCGCACATGGAGAAGGTAGAGTATTGTAACATCAATCGTCTTTAATTTGTCACACAAGTTGCCAAAACTGGTGCTTGTAGTTGTAAGTTCTGATAATAACACCAAGCGGTGACGGATTAATGAGACAGAAATGCGGCATTGTATCTTACGCCTACCACACAAGAAGACTTTGCAAAGACATCCTCTCACATCTAAAGACAATGCGAGTTTTTAGTCACACACTTTAGGATTTTGCAAAGACTGGAGGATTTTGCAGGGTCACTGTTTACAGACTACAACTAGATTCCTTTTGAGATAACTTCCCAAATCTTACACCAAACTTCCCTCAAGAAATGTGACATACTAACAATTCCTTACACGTAAGCAAAAATACGCAACTCTTGAAAGATAAGATGAAAGGCGTCTTATGTCGACAGTATCTTTGTCAATTCAGCATCAATACAATCCATGCAGATAAACTCTGTTTGTGAACAAACTTTACATTTTGGATTGTGTCTCCTCTACCTCTACATCAGCCTCCATTGGGAGCGGTCATACTTTAGTGGGACTGAGAGGTGAACTGTTTCAACAATTAAAGATTTCTCACTAAATTAAGAGCTGGATGGTGGAACAGATGCATGTGGAATTAAACACTGGCACTGTTGACTCTAAGGTTGGGCAACATGGCCCTAAAATGATACTGCGATATTTCAGGGCATTTTTGTGATAATGATTTTCTTGATGGTGTGACAAATTAGTACAAAATTTATTATTGATTTATGAAAATGATCTCTCATTTCTTTAGTTTGTGAACAACAACAGTGACAGATTCAGATTCTGTGGTTCAGCCAAATAAAATCTACCACAATTAAACAGTCCCCAAATACAGAAAATGTCCCCTGGGGTCTAATACATATAAATCAACAGGTGATTTCCTTCTCTGTTTTTATGCTCTGCCATTTCTCCTCTAACCATCACGCTGTGACCTGTGACAGGCTGTTACGATACCACAACTATTACACATTCACATATATGTAGTTTTTTTGTTGCGTCACGAGCATCGCGTAGGTTTACATTACCAAAGGTTTGTGACAGAATCAGAGAGGAGAGGGAGAGACGCTGTGCTGCTGCCAGAGGAGCCGCTGAATGAGTTCCCTCTGAGCGGTAAGTCACTAAAAGAGTCTGAGAAGTCCGGGGCTGTTCATAAAACATTCAGGACGCCACAGTTTATTCCACGCTACTGAAGCTGCTCCTCTTTTTGAACCACCGTGGAGTTGGCAATAATTTAGCTTTCAGCCAACGTGTCATAATATCGCAAGTAGGGCTGCTCGATTATGGAAAAAATCATAATCACAATTATTTTGGTTAAAATTGAAATCACGATCATGCGGCGTGCGTAATGACTTATATTGTTTACACGACGGCATGTCATTTCTGTCTCTGTGTGGTCGCATGCTTACAATTTTCCTCTGCTCTCTGTATCGCGCATGGCGGAGTTCTGCCCTGATTTTCCGTACGCTGTTTTTGAAATCTTCCGCGATCACCTGCCCCTCACGTTATTCGTAGTTCACCTACTTGACTGGCTCGTGGAGTGAACAGAGGAGGGGCAGTATTGCGCATGCACGGCTTCCGTAGAAGACAAAATAACATCTCCAGGCGTCCGTGACCAAAAATCGTTTAGCCTCGATTTCATTACTTTTAACATCGTTTGACCTCAAAATCGTAATCGCGATCACCAGACGATTAATTGCACAGCCTTAATCACAAGTATCACAATACTAATTTTTTACATGATATTAAAAATGATACTGGTATAATCGTGAACCAGATGATATGGCACACCTGTAGTTCGCTCCACAACTCCAGTGTCTCCTCCTTTATCACAGTTTGAGAGCACAGAGACTTGTTCCTCCTCCATGTTTACTGTCTACACGGTATGCTGCGTCCTGGTTGGTGCTGGAAAGAGCGCAGCTATTGTTTATTGTTTACATGAGCCAAGACTAAAAACTTTTGTTGGTTTTGTCGGAACGTCTAAACAAGAAAAAGACTGACTGAAGACAGCTTACTCCAGAACGCACCAACTGAGGTTAAATGATTTTGTTCCCACATTGCGACAGTGAGATCTCTTGAAAAGCCGTTTGGTGTAAGGTCTGCAGTGTTTGAGCACAAAAAGGTTACTCAGTGTGAAACTTCTGAACTTGTGCAACGATGCTGACTCATGACTCACAGGTCAGGATGTTATGTAATCAGCAGCTGTGTTTCATATTGATTTTCCCCAAAACCTTTTCTCGGCACAGGTCTGATGCAATTCCGTAGCTCCGTGGCGCAGGATAAGGTTATTTCTGGTGGGCTCGCCCCCATCCGTTACCTTGACGACCAGGGTCAGCCCACTGAAGAGTACCCTCTGAACCCTAACGGCTCCCCGCAGGGCATCGCAGGGCTCTGCTCCAGAGACGGGAGACACCTGGCCATGATGCCTCACCCGGAGCGCTGCACCCTGAGCTGGCAGTGGCCCTGGGCCCCGAGGGACTTCAGACGGTCTCTCACACCGTCACCTTGGCTACGTATGTTCAAGAACGCAGCCGCCTGGTGCAGCAAAACAGAGTGATAGTACTCTGTTTACATTTCTGGTGCGGTCAGAGTAGTATTACTGTCTTTTTAGAGGCTGTGGGTCATTGAACCTCTAAGGCCTGATTACATTTCTCACTATACCTTTTTACTTCCTGTGGTACTTTGTCTATTGCATAATTACAGATGCCTGCTGGGATACTTTATGACTTGTTGTTGATTTTGTTATGAACCAGTCCAGTCTGCTGATGTTATCAGTTAAGAAATGGAATTTGCTAATAAATAAATAAATAAATAATGAAACAGCAGAAGCATGTGCAGTGTGTCATGAGATAAAATAAAGGCCACGTAAGTCAATAAATAATTTTTATTTTACACAAAAAACACAAAGTCATACAATTTCAAATATTTACACAGATGTTGATATTACAGTACTGACATGACAGCTTCTTAGAGGAATAAAAATGACACCATGGACATTTTTTCTGGGAAAAAAATTAAAATATAAAGGATAAAACAACAATTTAAACCAAAGACTCTTTAATATGGATTAAACAGCTCCCCGACTAAACACCCTGGGCCTCAGAAACCTATGGTGTGTAGGACTGAGTGGATCAACTGAAACTTCTCACAAGTGCCAAATGTTTAGAAGAACCACAAAGCGAATGGTCCTGTCTAGAGCCAGTGTTTGGTTTGTCCATTCTGGGCTACTGTAGAACAACATGGCGGACTTTGTGTGAGAGGACCCGCTGATATAAACAGTTCAGTCTAATGTGACAAAAACAGAAGACTCTTATTCTTAGGTGGTAATTATACACTACTGAAAACAGTAATTATTATGTTCCATTTCTGCCATCATATCTCCCCAAACCTTACACACTGGACCTTTAAGGAACAAGAATGTGTAAGGACAGCCGAGCCAGCACACCGCGTGACATTGTATTTCAGATACCACTCTTGTAGGCTCTGTAAACACTCGACAAACAGGCCTGAAGTCCACAGTCTGAGAGGCTCAGACGGCGTCTAACATCTCGACTGTTGCACGCCGTGCTGTTGTCAATATTCTTGCATCCACTAATCCAACTAGCTGCAAGAAATCCAATGAAAGTCCATGTCAGACAGCTTGTACCGACACGCCGGCAGCATCTGTCTACAGTGAATCCCCCATTACTCCGTGTGAGGTCGCAGCATTCGCAGAGCGTCCTCCTCTCTCTGGTGCCATTTGCTGGTTGATGTTGATAACACAGGTAAGGAGCAGGATGACCACCACCAGGTCGTCAAGGACCCCCAGCAGTCCACACAGGGAGGGGTCTGTTTCCAGGGGATCTGATGAGGAGGAGACGGGGTCTAGAGGAGGGTAGGAGATGGACACCACGGTCCCCACACAGCACAGGGCCACCCTGAAGAAAAACAACCACACGAGTCCTCCCATGGTGCCGAGGCCCCGCGCCAGTAACTGCAGGAGAAGGGGCGTGTCACACAGGTAGTCTGTTACCTGGAGGGGTCAGTGTGCAGAAGAGAAGACGGGTCAGACAGGAAAGCTTAATGAATGGTTCTAGATAGAAACATTCACACACGATAAAAGAGAAGGGAGAAACATTTTTGCAGCACACACACACACACTCAAATTTTCCTTGGTGGTTCCTGTATTTAGTTGAATTCAAAGATACTGAGATTTCATATCTCCCTCAAAGGGACAGGTTACTGTTGAGTCCTTCAAATGTATTATTTTTGGCACTTTGAGCACCACAAGCCGAGCGCCATCTAGTTGTATTACACTGGAGTGGAGGCAGTGATATCTCCAGCACTCAGGTGAGAGGAAAAACATGTATACTTTAATTTAGGGGAGCTCTCCTTTTAAAAGTGTGTGGATAAAAAATAAGTTATTCAGTATCTATTTAAACTCAAATCTCAGGTGCCAAACTTCGAAGACTGGTGTGCTTTAACAACACCTTTTATCAAACAGCTCCACCATAAGATTATGTGAAAGAGATCCGTGTGGGAAAGGAAGGTGTGTCAGTGCGAGGTGTGTTAATCTGACACCTCCATTGTTGGTGGTTGTTTACAATAAATCCTTGAGGTTGCATAAGTGGTATTCCTGTTACTAAATCTATTGTCAGAGGGAACGCTGGAGGAATTCTCATCTTTCCCATGATCTGATCTGATGTGGTGTTCAAGGCGATTAAGAGAAAGTTGAACCACCTGATACAGACACAAGCAGAAGGGGAGATAACAGAGACAAATACCTTTAAGGATAGTTCAATAAGAGAGTACTGACCCTTCGTGGGGCTCCAGAATAACGTTTGTTATAGTCTGTGATTTCCCCAAGAACCTCCTTTGACTGATGGTCTGATCGACTCTCGTTAAATAGATTACACAGCACGCTGACCTGGAAAACAGACAAACACTTTAATTCCATGTTCAAACTCAGTCTGAACTGACTGACAAGACTTTTCATCAGATCATGTGTACCGCACCTTCTGTCTGCAGAGAGGGCAGCTGATTGCATCCAACCAGGAGCCATGTCTCCAGTAGGCGATCAGACAGGGAGCTGCAGAATACAAACAAAAACCAACACTTTGTTATCTAACATTCAACAGTTTATACCATGTTGCATCATTGTAGTGAAACCGTGCTGAAGGTATGACCAGCAGTCAGAGAAGTTACAGTATTTCATCACTGTTAACGATAACAGACCCAAGTGTTTGCTTGATCGAGGGTTGCAAAGGCCCATGAAGGCCGAGGTAAGACACAGGTACAGTGATTACTGTGTTAGGGGTCTACAGTATGTTGGAGACATGACGGTCTAATTATAGCAGAGCTCTTGCTTGTCTGTAAGTGCTGGATGCCCTCTCCGTCAGGTCGACTGGTGCTGCCCTCATTACCATACTGAGTGCAAATGAGAAAGTTTGGTGAAGCGTGCTTTAGTATTTATGCTCCTGCTGTAGTTGCTCCAACAGCCTCGAGGTATGTTTCGACTCTCGCTGCCTCACAATGTTGCTGCTGTCTTTCAGTAATGATTTCTTAATCTTAGAAATCAAATATTTTGAGCATGCTCTTCTGTGACTGAGATGCGAAAAATACATAGAAATTTCTTTCTGTCTTTCTTTTCTTTTCTTTTCAATTTCAATTCAAACATGTTGCCTCACGTAGTTGTGGTGGTGTGCTCCTTTCACGCAGTGTGTTTCAGGCCTGCCTCCTCCGCTGACCACACCCCAATTAGTGCCACATTATTTAAGGCCCTTGGTGGCTAGGTTCATTCTTTTGGCTCGTGTCTTCTTCCTTGTATCAGCTGGTTCTTCGCAGCTTTGCTTTGCTCCATTATCTGCACACAATGCATGTGGAAACCCTGCTGTCCTGCCCACGAGTGATCCTGTTAGTGCCCGTTGTTCGAGGTGGTTAACCTGCTGCTGTTTTGCTGTTTAGCACTTATTATTGCTGTTATTAAACTAACTGGGTTGTTAATTGTTTGTAACTCTCTTTGAACAAATTCTTTTCTTTCAGTGAAGCGGAGTGCTATCTCGTTGAGAGGCTGGACACCTATGGTGAGGTCCCTGCACTTAATGCATGCGAGTAAAAGCACCGGGACACGAGTGTTGATTGTGCCATTGTATTGCTGTGTTGCACTGGAGGTGAACAGGTGGTGGCACCCCGCAGTGTGGTCTGCCTCTCCATGACTGGACTCTTGCTCACTTCCCCTAGTTTAGTTTAGTCTTGTGTTGGTCTGGATATTTTATGTAACTTGTGGTTTTATTTTGGATAAAGACTCTTTTAAGTTAATCGCAGTAAAGTATTTTAATTCCCCTGTTTTGCTCATTTTTGCTCAATTTAATAAAGCATTTGGTTTATTTTGACTTCATGTCTCTGTCCTTGTTTCAGTAACGAGCCTGTGTGCCCTATTCCTAATTTTCAGCTAAATTTAAGATTCTTGAAAAGGTATTGTAATTGCCCAGGTGGCGCTGTCTTTCCTCTTCTTACTTTCCACTTATCCCCCCTCGCCCGTAATATTTGGGTGTATGGTGCCATAGAAAAATTGGACGGTCTTATATAATATCTAACCAAACTCAGAAGAATACGATAATATAACATGGTCATGTGTACTTCTGTGAATTTGAACTTAAAGGTCCAGTGTGTAGGATTTAGTAGCATCTAGTGGTGAGGTTGCAGAACTGAAACCGCTGCCGTGTGCCACGTGTGCAGGAGAACTACGGCAGTCAGTGTGAAAATGTGAATGTTTAATTTCTTTGTTCTCAGCGATTGTAGAAACAACATGGCAGCCTCTGTAAAAGAGGAGCCGCTCCATATACGGCTCATTCTACGGTCGATAAGTAGATGCATGCGGCTGAAATGAGTTTCCTCAGAAAAGTGGCTTGGGTAAGGAGCTCGGACATTCGGAGAGCCGCTCCTTCGCGTTGAAAAGGGTCAGTTGAGGTGGTATGGGTGTGTGATCAGGATGCCTTTTGGCCGCCTCCTGTTGAGAGGTATTCTGGGCACGTCCTACTAGTAGGAGGCCTCAGGGCAGACCCAGAACACACTGGAGGGATTATATATCTCATCTGGCCTGGGAACACCTCGGGGTCCCCCAGGAGGAGCTGGAAAGCGTTGCCAGGGAGAGAGGTCTTGAATACTTTACTTGGCCCGCTGCCCACGCGACCCAACTTCGGATAGGCAGTTGAAAATGGATGAATTCTAAGGTAACACATTTTCAGGTGATTAAAAACTAATAAAAACAGTTATGATAATCATATTACACTAAATCGTCCACTCTGGACCTTTAAAAGTGTGACATATTACGCTTCTGTCCATCTGTGAACTGCTAATTGATTGTGTTTGTTTTGGGTGACCGGCCACACTACATGTTATATAACCGTACACCTTTGAGAGGAATGATTTGAGTAAAGCAGCCAGGTGAGAATTGGAAAACCATGGCGACAGTTAATTATTTGCAGCCGGACAGAAAGGCCTCGAGGCTTGAGTCATGCTGACGCTTCGCCGATCAGCCAATGAATGAATCAACAGGAGATATGAACACATGATGCAACCGTTGAGCAAGTGTGAGAGTGAATAAAACATGAATTAATCCAGTCTCATAGATGACAGATTGAAAGAACACACGAATGAAAGAACAAAGCTGCTCTGATATGTCGTGTGTTGAATGTCGTACCACAGAACAAATGGCCACAGTTGGTCTGGACTGGGAAGCTGGCAGTCTGTAAGCACACTGGACAGTGCAAGTCTCGGCTTGTGGAAGGACACGACTGTGTAGGTTCCTGAAGAGATAAGAAGAGAAGAATACAGAGAAAAATGTTAAGAGACGAGGTGGAAAACAGGAAGAAGGAAATAGAAGCAATGTGAAAATAAGGAAGCAGGAAGAGGACAACGTGAAGACGAGAAAAAAACTATTGCCAAATTAAATAGTCCTGATACTTTGATCTATATAATTAAAAACAATAATTATAATAGCTGCACAATAGATGTTTGGGGACATTTGATCAGGCCAAAGTTTGGGGTTAGACATGTAAACAGATTATTATCGTGTGTTTGGCAGCAACACCACACTGTGACCCTCATAAAAGCATTAATAATGGTAACACAGGAGCGCCTTCCAGTAATAATATTTACTGCCTGTGTGCGTCACTGTTTGTTTTACAGCAATAACAAAAATTCACTGAAGACCCAGCCTCAGCTTCACATGTGTGTGAGTGAATAAACGCTCACCTTGTGGCGGCTCATTAACGTTGATGCTGACTGTTCGGGGGTGCACACCAGAGATGTGGGTGACCCCAGGTGACTGTGACCCACTGGGCCTTCAGAGGGAAGATAGTCCAGTCTGCAACGTGACACAACACAGCGACAATGATAAACACTCCTAAAATACTGCTATTATCTCGCCAGTGATGAAATACTGACACAAAACTAACGATTTGTGAGATAAGGCTGACTGCACTCTGCTCTTTTCTATTTGTGGGAGACACATGCTGATGCTCTGACCGCAGCAGTTAGTTTACCAACAGGCTTTAAAATAATGAATTAATAATTTAGGTTGAAAGATAGAAGCATAGATTTAGAGATACTGTAGATAGTCAAATTAAATTCACAACTTCAGCATCACAATCTGGCTTTCATCTTCAATTACATTTACAGTTTATGTAATTAGTTAAAACAGATAAACACATTAACATGTCGTTAATATGTCATGCATGCATATCATGATAGTTTGTGGTTTGCATTAGTCTAAAACGTGTTTAACTTCATATTTTTTGGAGCTCTTAAACAGATTAAAAGTAATAATAACAACTGAAGATGTCACATCACAATGTTTTTGATGGACCAAGCAAATCATCTGGCTACAAAACACAGCCCCATGTGAGTTTTAAGAAAACAAACCCTTCAATACTTCCAAACATATGATGAGACTCACCTGGACTGGGAGCTCTGGTACGGGTGCATAGTTGAGTGAGAAACAGCAGCTGACAGGTAGTTACTGTCTCCCAGCAGGAAGTGAAGTGCTGCCTGACAGCATCACTGTACAAAATAAATTGGAGTTGCCTGTTAATGATCAACTACACCCTCCAATATCAGCTGGTCTCTGAGCCTCCCTGCTTAAAGGGAACGCTAATGGAGTCAGATCAATACAGCAGCAGTGCTGCTCCCACAGAACGCTTATAAACACACAGAATATCTTGACCAACTTTATTGTTAAAGTATTAAAGTCTTCACACTGGAACAAAGCCCTTTCCTTCAGTCTGCTCAGGGACAAACTATTTGGGGTCACATGACTTTCCGGCAGATCAAAGCAGTGCTGTGTTTAAGTAGGTCAGCTCTGACCTGCCAATCATTTACCCAAAGTTTACTCGGCCAACAAACCCACTTTGCATAATTCTACTCTCTAAAGTATTGGTTGTGAAATACATGTGAGTGTCCCTGACATTAACAGTGTTATAAAGGTTGTAGGGAGGGGCCTCAGCTATACATAAAAACTATGGAAGCAGATAAGAGACAGACGTATTTGTATTTTAACAGTCACTGAATGCTTGATATTGATATTTAAACACCACAGAATTCACAGCACTGAAATATTTTACTTTGAAAACAACATCTGAATTTAGTGATTCTGATTCACAACACTTTCTCACTCCGTCACATGTTGATGTTTGGTCAGGGACTTTCCACGTCCAGATTTCCACGCTGTGTTAAGTTCAGCCTGTTACATGCATCGTCTTCTTTCAAAATATTTCAAAAAATTTCACTTCCGTTTTCACAGGAAATTGACCTTTACATACAGTCTCTTTCAAAATAAACGCGTGATTGTTAGATTTAGGCAACAAGAGCGTGTGGTTGGGTGTAGGAAAAAAGAACAGGGTTTGGGACACAAACACCACTCTCCTGGGTGAAGGTC
Organism: Epinephelus fuscoguttatus; assembly: GCF_011397635.1. Lineage (NCBI taxonomy): Eukaryota > Metazoa > Chordata > Actinopteri > Perciformes > Serranidae > Epinephelus > Epinephelus fuscoguttatus. Next base: position 43,200,158 of record NC_064761.1, read on the forward strand.
ACTGTTTGTTGGACCCCTCCTGCCTGCCCTACTCACACCTTCATCGCCTTAACTTTCGTACATGTCCCGCCACGTTTCCCCTGACGCCACCGAGCACCATTAGAGTATAACGTGACCGGCTGCGTATCATGAAGACGTTAAAGGACAGCTTTTTCAGTGACTGTCGCTGCAAGTCACTGCCCAAGCGAGTGAGGCCGGGTTAAAATTCACCTCTTTGAAACTATGATTTAAAATGTCTTGATTTGCAATTTCAAAAGCTGAATTTGTTTTCAGTGTTTGCAAGTTTAGATCCAACAATTTAAGTTTCAGAATTCAAGAAAGGAAGAAAGAAAACATTCAGGTTGCTCAAATTTGATTGGTCATATTCAGATCTAAAAATTCAAGTTGAAAAGATTCAAAAAGAAAATCTGTGAAATTCAGTTGGTCAAACATTCAGGCTTGAAAAAAAAATCTGTGAAGCCACAAAACACATTTGAGTTTTATGAACATACATTACTGTTTTACCACAAGGTGGCTACTCTGCAGTGGCTGTTTATTATTTTTGGCACTTAAATTTTACAGAGTTTGCAAAGAAAGTAAATGAATCTGTCCTGGCATTACTAAATTCTCTATTTTCTTAAAAGACTTTTACTTTTTTGGATTTGAAATCCACAGGTAGCCTTGATAGGAGACCAAAGACTAGCCAACACTGCTGAGGGTCAGCAAAATTTAGAGGAGAAGGGGCCAGGTCATGCACGAATAAAACAAAACCAGCAGGAGCCATTTGAGAAGAGCTAAAGGTTGCCCACCCCTGGCCTGTACTGTCACCGGTAGCCCGTTTTCTGAAATTGGAATTTTTGGATCAAAATTGTGAAAATTGAAAAAATATATATATAATTTAGTTTTTTGAAATGCAAATCAATGCATTTCTTATTTTAATTGTCAAAGATGTGAATTTGGAAAAAATAAATGGTTTTCAAAGTTAAGTATTTCAGTGCTATGAATTTAGTGGTGTTTAAATTTGGCTGTCACTATTCACTCACTTTTGGCTCTATTATGCTTCCATCATCAACCAGCAATAAAAAGGGAGGACTTCAGTCTGCTGTGGTATAAAGGTAGATTTCTGTATTTGTCAATAATAATGTGGCATTATTTCAATTGTAATATTTGGACAAATGACTCAAACTGCAGCAGTTAAGTAAATAAAACTACAGAAATAAATTTTCTTTGATTAAAACAAAACAGTTTCTTTCAGTGAGTAAGGATGTGATAATCTTCACATAACTAACTATGGCAGCCATTGCAGAAACATCTTGGCTAATATTTACTCAGGACCTTCACCTCAAATAGGAGCCGCAGGAGGGGGGGCGACTCAGGTCATCTAAAAATAGCAGCCATCAGTCAGTGAGGGTCAGGGTCTCGTAATGGCAGAGATCAGGAGATAAAACAGAGGTGCTCACTATACAGACAGACATCCTGCAGACCTCATGAGTAAAGTCCAGACTCATGTTATACACACACTGACTTTAGTGTGTGTGATATATATCACTCAGTTGCTTGCCCTGAAAAGTGATGTAAGAGTGTTACAGTCAATCAAAGCTACTTTAATATGTAATAAGGCTACGTGATATAGCTCACCTCCTCCAAGCTCAGTTTGGACCTGTTGTGACTCAGAGAGCAGGTGACACACCTGAGTGTTGTTATCTTGCAGTGACTAAAAGCAGTCAGCATTTATAACACACTGTAGCCTCTACATTAGAACACACACCAACACACGTGAGAAGTAAATAGATAACATGAGGATGTTTATTGTACTCATGAGAAATGATTTACCCTCAGAGAATGGATGGTGTGGTGCCAAGCTCTTAGTGGCCGTCTGAGAGCAGTTTGATTACAGACAAGACTGTATTTGTAGCGACATAGCTTTTAAAATAAGGGTTATAATTCAATATGTATTCAGTATTTAACTCCAAGCAATGCCTGCAGAGCTGGCCGTGCAGGATCAATGTTACCGTGGGCTGTGGGGTGATGTTATGGAGCCTTTTACAGTAGGTCTACGTGACCTACTGGACTACGTGTCCAACATGAAAAAAACTGCAATAATATTTCACGTTGGTTGTGCAAGTGCTATCAGTTGTGTTGCTGGCAGAGAAGAGGAGGCCAAATAAATAGGTAAAACATTATCAAATAAACGTGTTTCTACAAAGTGCTGTGAGCAAAACTAGTTTGCTTGAAATTGTTTGATGTTTTGTTTCATGTTTGCAATTTGTTTTTGTATTTTGTTTTATTTTGCACAACTCAGTCGCCTTTCCTTTTTTTGTAACCAAACTTTATTCAGCAATTAATATATATGATAATACAGTAGCACAGTGTCAATGTAAATATTAACCCTTTACCCCCCAACAGTCCCCTCCCAGCTCATAAGAGCACAGAACTTATAAATGAATAACATAAATAAATAGGATTAAATAATATACATAGGCACAAAGCTGGTGTGCAAATAATTCGAAATAAATAGACAAAGAAATTAATGAAAAAATAAATATTGATAAAATAAAAAATAAAAGTCAGCTGGTAATGCTCAAGATCGACATGCCAACCTAACCTTGTCTGCATCCTACAAGATCATTGGTCCACAGGGGGAGCCACAGCCATCGGTCGCATTTTAGCCATTTTGAAGCATTTTTCTGTTGTTATAGCGCCACCCAGTTGCCAATTAGAGTTAAATTTCTCCAGTCACCTTGAGGCGTCCTGTTCTACATATCTACCAAGTTTAGTAAAAATCCATATGGCGGTTAGGCCTAGATAAGAAATGAGCTCTCTAGCGCCCCCATTTTGTTTGATGGGCTCAATAATGGAGGGGTCCCCTCAGATTATGTGTGGTCATATGCCTACAAAGTTGCGTGGTGATGGGTGAAACCCTTGAGATGTTCTACACCTTTATGTGATGAGCCACGCCCTCCGCAATATTCATTGCCTTATAGAAGCTCAGTTTTAGGAAGTTTTCCAACTTTTGCCAAGAGGGAACTTTAGATATTGCTCTCTAGATTATGTTCACCCAGTTTCATGCAGATCGCTCAAACTTCCTAGGAAGAGATCCATTTGAAGTGTTTTTCAAAAAATTCAAAATGGTGGAAAATCTATATAAGCGGAAGTTATGGGTTCTTGAGGCAAATGTGTTCCTCATGAGGAGAGGCATCTCTGTGCAAAGTTTCATGTCTCTACGACATACGGGGCATGAGATATGCCCATTCAAAGTTTGACATTTCAATGGGTTGCTATAGCGCCCCCCTTTGGCCAATTGATGTAATATTGCTTCATTGGCATCCTCCCATGACCCTCTACCACTGTGCCAAATTTCACATGGATTGACCAAGTCAGTGAGGAGAAAAACGTGGAACACACACACACACACACACACACACACACACACACACACACACACACACACACACACACAGAGTTTTCGTCATTATACAGTAAGATTGTACAGTGGGCCTGTTATAACTTTGTCACTTGAATGTGGGATAGCAGCTTCACTAGGGAGGGAAAAGAGCTGTTGAACTACTTGTATTAACAGCAGACTGAATACTTAAACCTACAGAAGCCTGATGCATTTATTTGAGAAAAACATATTTGCCCTGTTTCTCTGAATTAACAAGATCATTATCTGAGGAAAGTTTTTTATGGAAAATAAATCTGAAAACTCTGCTTTGTAGCAGGTCACTAGCCTTTCCTCAGATTCATGTATATGATTTTGGATGTAACTTTTTTATTGTCAGTGGACTGAATACTGACCTGGTGGCTCCCAACCTGGGGGTCCTGACCCCCACTAGGGGTCACCAAAGCTTCACAGGTGTCGCAAGGCCTTCTTGATTTTAAGGGGTGTAAGAGAACTGTTTTAAAATTTACAGTAGGCCTACATTTTATATGAATTCTGAGAAGGGAATCAAGATGTAAACCTTTTAAAACATCTCACAGGGTAAGGTCACAGTGAACACCTGAGTGAACAAGAGCTATATTCACAGAGTATTAATTATAAATTTAATTAAATTAAAAACTGATTGTAAAAAAATATACAATAGAAAAAGAGCACTGTATATAAAGAATTACTAAAAATATCAGGAAAACTCCCTGATGAAAATAATCTGCTGTTAATCACTGTTTGGATCAGTTGTACAGTCTGTCAGTTGTACTGTTATTATTATTGAATATAATATGAAACAGCCATAAAATGTATCACTCATCACTCAATAATGGAAAAGGGGTCAATTTAAGGAAAAAGACTGGGAAGCACTGCTCTATGTGAAAGTGTGACGCATTCACTTGAGAACAAATATGTGCCCTGTTGTCAACAAGATAATTATCATCAAGAAAATTCTGGGAAAGTTGTTTGTGAAAAAAATCGGCTTTGTTTTTTCTGGAATAAGAGATTATTATCTCAGAATTATGAGAAAAGTTTTTATTGAAAAAAGAAAAACAAAGATAATAATCTTGTAAATTCCTGAATTTCCTGAATTGAGAATATCATTTTATTTATTCACAAAAAGAAAAGGCAAGGAAATGAGAGCAGCTCCATAAATGTGTGGCAGCCACTGATAAAACACTTACCCAGTGATTTAAGGGACTTAATTCAAAGAAGAAGCACCGCAGAAATTCACCTTAAGAATGATTTGCCTGGAAACAACAGTGCATTAGTGTGTAAAATGAATAATGTGTGTGCATATGATTATAGAGGCACCATTACAACCCCCAATGCACTTTAAATGTTCTATTTTATTTTATTTTATTTTCATTTTCATTTTCATTTTCATTTTTATTTTATTTTATTTTATTTTATTTATATTGTTCGGTTATTATTCATTTGTTGATTTATTTATTCTTGCTTGTAATACTGATGTATTTAAAGTATTATTTGTATGTGTATTATCATATCAAGCTCAGGACTGTTACAAAAATGTTGATATTATAATTGGGGGGAAAAAATCATAAAATTTTAATATCCAGAAACAAAAAAAACGAGGAGAACATTTTTTCCATTAAATATTTGTCAGATAATAATCTAGTTAATTCAGGAAAATAAGTGAATGCTTTCCACTTCCTTCGTAACCAACCAAAACAGGCTTTCTTTTATGAAATGTAATGAATAATAAACATTTAACTGTGTTTCTTTTCCTTGTGTTTATCCATCAGTGATGACAGAGGAGCCATTTGATCATTTCACTGGTCTGACTGTATACAGTTTGTCCAGATTACGGGGGCGTACATTAATCGCAGATCGCGCTCGCTGATTGGCTACAGCGATATTTATCAGCCGTCAATCTTCACAGATCTCAACGCTGATTGGTTACTGCCTGCATCACCCTCCCTTCATTTCATCCCGAGCCTGCAAGCACGTCAACGTCAAAGAACTAAGAAGCTGCGCCATTCTCGTACATTTTACGTCCTTTTAACAGCGCAAAGGCCGTCACGGCTCCCGTAGTGTACGTATTTGACGTTAGAGAGCTACCTCTTGGCAGCAGGTGAGGTCAAATGCGGAGGAAAGGAGTGGAAGAGGTTTGCTGACAGGTGGAGGCAAATATAGCTTTAAGCTAAAGAGGAACAAATGGACGAGAGTAAAACGGCACTGACGGAGAGCCTCGTAATATGGGTGAGTTTTATTTGACATCTTAGCGTGACGGGAAGGTGTCGCCTGGTACGAGGGAACCATGGAGGCGGTTTGGTTTACCTGTTTGTAGGTGGTGGGGGTGGGGGTGGGGGTGTCAGCGAAAACACTCAACAGCCGAGAGAAGTCAATGAAACGTGACGGAGAGACGGTTTTAATTCAACGGTCGTCACATAACCGTTATGACGGAGATTAACGTCAGTTTCAGCTGTTATTAGTTTAATAATATGCTGCATGCTAACTAAGTGAGCAGCAGGGTTAGCTAATACACATAAAGTTACCAGGTAAAGACACAAAGACAGCAGTATTCTGTAGTTTGGTCGATCCTCGTCGACTGCTAATCCAATTAACCGGGATATATTCGTGTAATGTCGCTCTTATTAACCTTATGTAACTGATGAAGCTAATGTTAACAGTTAAGTGCCCTCATTTAGCAACAGCTGCTGCCTTCACCTGCTCCTCTCCATGGGTGTGAATCAGCGGTTTGTTTCCTTGTTTCATTAGATCTAAGTCCTGTATCGAAGCCACATCAGTTACCTTGTTGAACAACAGTGTCACTGTCTCACGACTTAATAAGAGGTGAGATAAGTTAGCCTGCCACAGGTACATCCCAGAAACCTGTGTGTCCAACTAGGGAAAAGGAAACACTTCCCAGTCAAAGACATTTCCTTTCCATTCAGTTAAATATTATACTTAAGTAAAAGCAGTGATACCTCAGTGTAATCTCTCACAAGTAAATGTTCTGCACTTAAAATCTTGCTTAAAGTGACTCTTACCTTTCTGGAAATTTTACACTTTTCTTTATTTATGCTATTAATAAGCTATTTATACACATTTCTTATGTGTGCATATTTTACTTTTATTTGTTTTTTAGACAACACGCCTCTGATTTTTTATTTCTATATTTATACGTAGGCCTACTTTATATATTGTCTTATGAATTGTCGCATAATGCATTCTTGCATACTTATTTCTATAATAATAATATCTATAATGCCTATATGCCTATGCATCTGGTAACGGTTAGGCTTTCAGCAATTTTATACACTGCTGCGTTTCTTAATCTATAACAGCAGGCTATAACATAATTCATTACTGAATTATATATTTTTTTTTAACAATTAAAACTAGAAATATTGCGATTATTTTGACAGGTATTGCAGTTGCGATATGAGTTGCGATTTTAGTGGGAATGATTATTTTTGCTGTTTATTTTCATTGAAAAAATATAAAACTAATGATATGATTTTTACTGGGGTCTGTACCAAACATCTGGGAAATGATTTGTAGCCTGTGGCCTCTGTGTAGCACCCCAATATTTCATTTATACAGTTTTTTTGTGACATGTTTTACCTTTATCAAAAAATTGCAGTTCCTGTAATTTGGATATTAAACGTGGGCCATAGTGCGATTTCGATAATATTCTGATTACTCAATAATTGTGCAGCCCTAGTAACAATCTGAATCTACAAACTAGTAACTAAAGCTGTCAAATAACTGTAGTGGAGTAAAAGTATTTACAAGTACCTTGAAGTTGTACTTAAAGAACAGTACGCAGTTACATTCCACCACAGGAAGCCAGACACATAACTATAAAAGCTGTCCTCAAACAGTGGATTTACTTTTAATATAAGATGTCAGTGTTTCCATTTGATGGTTCATTTTGAAATAACACTGTCACTGGCTGATGGGAGTGAATGTCAGAGTGGCAGCCTTTGGAGAGGTTTTGTTATCACTGCAAACTGCAGTTTGTGTACAGGACACGGTTTGGCAGTTTGTGTTTGAGTAAAAGGGATGTCAGCCCAGGTCGTTACACCTACCTTACATCGTGGCTGCCACTTGAATTATTCACACCTTCAAAGCCTTTGTCTTTATCGTGGTGTCTTTGCCACTTTTATCTGCAGTCCAATCTGTCATCCCTGTCCTCCATTGTCTCCGCTCCTCCCTCGTAGTGGTTTGAATGCAAGTACACAGCACCTCAGCACATCTGCAGTGTTGTGGAGTAAATCTCCAGTGACAGCTTGCTGAATGCAGTGTGCTTCTGCATGTCACCACCTCCCCAACAGTGTTTTATTCCCCCGTGGAGTGTTGACCAGTCCCCATGATGATGCTGTATTTTGTGCCTCTCAGCTGCAGACCTTCAACACTGCTGCACCCTGCAGAACAGTGGAGGAGCTGACCACTGGAGCGGCAATATCTCAGGCACTGAATCAAATGTGAGGAAACACACACACACACACACACACACACACACACACACACACACACACACAGGAATACAACATATACTGTAGGTCGTCCAGATCTGCCCCATTAATCATGATATCTGGCTCCTCTGCTGATACAGTATTTATTCAGAGCCAGTCTGGTATGGGTCAGATAATTCACATCACATGTGGCCTTGGCAAAAAAGCTCACTTAAAGGATTTTGTTTGTCACTTATTCAGGGAAAATTGTTGTTTATGGTGTAAAACACTGAAGCACAAATGCTATTGGATGGTTAATTTCTGGTTCTCTTTTTTGTGCAAACCTTTTTTCATTTCTATAGATAATGAAATGGAGATCAAACAACAACGTCTTGTTTTTAAATTCACCAATCAGCGCAAGTAGTGATTCAAAAAGGTCTAATGTAGTGGAAGGAGATAAGACGCTCTCCTCAGACAGCAACCTTGAGACTTCACAATGCACCAAAGCTACAGTAGAGAGGCATGTTGTGTTATGACTAAGTGCTGAGACTTTGTGAGAGACAAAAACTCTCTCTACGTTGCTTTTACTATCACTGCAGAAAAAAAAAATAGTGCAAGTAAAAGAAGGCTGAGAGAAAGCAAACCGCAACATTCAGTATTATCTAGAAGAATCTGACCTTGAACGACACACAGTCGCTGAGAAGTCACGTGTTGATGAGCTGTTGTTCCCATCTGTGTGCTGCAGAGACCCAGCATGGTTCACTGATGGATGGCTCGGCCGTATAAAAACAGATGTTGAGGAAAACTGGAGACTGAAGGTACAGAGCAGTGTTGTCCTCCCCGTCCCCCTCTCTGACTTCTCTCTTCATGTTTTGCTGACCCCCCCCTCCACGTGTGCTAAATCCTGTGTTTGCTTCAACCCTGCCAATCTGTCCTTGACACTGACCTCCTGCCTGCCCCGGGGGTGCTGCTCCTGGCTTAGCCCGCACTCTGACCCCACGTTCTGACTCCTCTGGTGAAATGTGTACATGTATGTTTGTCTAAATGTGTCAGCTGTATGTAATGTAATTCAAAAAGAAAGTGCACGCTGTTCTCGATCCCTCTGTTTCACTCTGTTTCCCCTGTTGCTGTCTTTCATCCTCAGTCTTTCACAGAAGACATTTTGACATGCCGCAGTAGGAAACACACAATAATAAAATGAATAGCGGCTCAGTTCCATTTAGGTGCCTCAGTTTAAAGGTCCTTGTGTTGTGTATGCAGGGCTTACTGGGACAGTAGTAGAAAAGAACCACCATTAATGTTATTAATAACCTTGTCACCAGAAACAAGTCAAAATGTCTGCTGAGCAAAAGGCATGTTTTCACTGTGTACATTTGAAAAGTCTTGATTTTTATTATGGCATGAATATAAATTATGTTTGAAGTGAATCTCTTGTGATTTTGTCGAGGGATGCACGTTAATATCAGTACATCATCACTAATGTCGACTTTAAAATGAACTATTAGAATCGGCCAACGTGTTTTTTCTTATTTTACACAATGCATGAATATGACTAATATGATGTTGATTCCACGACAGAAGAGACTTAATGATGACTTATATTAGCATTGGTTACCGGCCAAATAAGTTGTTATATATCAACAAATAAATCCAGTATCGTGCATCCATAATTTGTCCCCTTGGTCCCAGTTTTGATGATAAACTAAGTTCCTAACATTTTATAATCTTGTGTGTGATCTCAGATGAACAACCTGAAGAAGATCCTTCAGATGGTGGTTGATTATTATAACGAGGTAGGTTGTGGTCCTGTACAGTATTCTCCTTGTGTTTGCACAGTTGACAGGTTATTTAACACCTACTGTGTGTAACAGGCGGACTCGTGCGTGTTTGTTCAGTTCATGTGAGAGTTGTAGTATGCACTGTTGACATAGCGCCCAACCCCAGGAGCCTAGTGCGCTGTTAAGATCAAAACAAACATCGCGCAGTTTAAGCCTGATACTCAGTACATCCACAGTGGAGTTGTAAAGCCAGCAATTTATATCCACTTTGCTGCAACACACAAGTGACATATTTATTCAATAATTCCTGTATGCTTACCATACAAGATAAGACTTAAAAATACTTTTAAAAGGCACAGTCTGACACATGTGAGGACAACGTGGGTTTTTAGTGACAGACTGTAAGATTTAGCAAAGACTTGGGATCTTGCAGGGTCACTGTTTGCAAGACTACAACTTGATACCTTTAGAGATTCCCATCCTACTCCTGGTGAAAACTATTAGGCCAAAGTCCCATTAAGAAAAATAACATATAAACAACTCCTAAAAAAATATCTTCTTTAAAAAAGATGTAAGATTTCTCACTATAGTAAGTGCTGGTTGGTGGATCAGATACATGCCGAATTAAACACGGACTCTTATTCACTCTACAACCCAAGCTTATTCATGTTCTTGCGCTCTCCCAGAATCACGTTCGTGTTTACTGTCTACCTGGTTTGCTGCCTCCTGTTTGGTGCGGGAGAGAATGGTTGTTCACAATCTTCACGTAATTAAACTCCAGTATTTACATGAGCAAAGACTAAAAACTTAAAATAAAATTCAACATGTTAAATTTTGTCATGAAGGACTAACTTAAGACGGCTCAGACTGAGTTTTGGACCACCTTACACCAAATGATTGAGATCATGGAGGTGTGCCACAGCTCTAGTAAAACTCTCATGATTTCATTACAACACTGGAAATTTGTCTGCAACAGTAAAATTGCTTGTGAAGTTGTTTGGCGTCAGGCCGGCATTAGTCTACCATGAGCATGTAAAATCAGTGCCGTTTCACTCACTGTTTTCTTTGTTCCACCAGGTCTTAGCCCAGGAAATCTCAGACTTCCCTTTGCCAGATCTGGCCCAGGTGGCAGAGCATTCGGACCCCGTGGAGCTGGGGAGGCTGCTGCAGCTTGTACTGGGCTGTGCTGTCAAGTGTGAGCGTAAACAAGGTATGTGACCGCTTCTGTGTTCGGCACAATTTTGTGTACACAAATTAGACACAAACAGATATCTGCAGTATGTGTGTGGTGTACAGAGTAGAGAGAAAAGGAATTGTCCATCAGAATCCAGTTGGGTTAAGGCCCGTCGGCTGAACAATGTTTAATTATTGCCCTGCCAAGTCTCTGACAAAGGCAGAGTCCATCAGAGAGCCTCGCGGGGAAATCAATGTCGGTAGTGTTACATTTGGAAGTGGGATGCCAGTGCTGAAAAATGATGAATGCTGCAGTCAGCGTGTGTAGTTCATGAATCTCTCATTCTGTTTACAGAATACATTCAGATCATCATGACCTTGGAGGAGTCTGTGCAGCACGTTGTAATGACAGCCATCCAGGAGGTCAGTCCATCTTAACACCAAGTGTCTCCCTCACTCAGATTAGAGATGTTAAAGATATCCAGTACAGCTTAGCTCAGCAGTTGTACATTTTTGATAACTGTAGCTGTGTCAAAGGCACAGTAGTTGTTGGTGGGGGGCAGAGGGCATACTGCTTGTGTTCAGGTAAAATAGGTGGAGGCTTTGCAGCTATTCTAATGAGTGTGTGTGATCCATAAACCCATTTTTCCTCTCCAGCTCATGAGTAAAGAGATCATGGCCCCATTTGGAGCAGAACCATCAGGGGACTTGGAACAGCAGGTCAGTGTTATTACGACAGAGACTCCCAGCTGGGAAATCTCCTTTGTGTTTGAACAGAGTTGGTACTGTCTGCTGTGTGAAGGCCTTTACACACCAAGGCTGTGTTTTTCTCTTGTGTCTTTTTAATCCATCATCAGATAGAAATGATTGCACACAGGAACCTTGCACACTGAGTCCAATGCATTTTATTGTTCTGTTTTTTTCCAAAAAATTCTCAGTACAAAACAAAATGGAAAGACACATTTGCTCCCTTGCTTCTCTCCACTGGAGGCACCTCCCTGCCTGTCACCACTCTCTCCTCCTTTCACCTCCTCTCTACCTGAAGTGGCTGAGCTGTCCTCTCTCTCTGTCTCTGTCACTTTCTTTTTCTCTGTCTGCATGTGCTCTTCGGCCTCCTTTTCATCCTCCTCTTTGTCGTCGCCATCCACCTGAATATTACTATCTCACCTGTTGTAGGCTTTCTGAGTCACAAAATAATACTGTGCACTTCCTCTCTTTTGTTGCAAATGTATGTGTCTCCTGCAGGTCACATTTGTTTTTCACTGCCTCTTTGTCATACAACGCTCTAAAGGGTTTTGATGGATGCAAAAAAACTGCAGATAATTGAACCTGTTCTGAAAACTCTGATGGATGAATTTTCGGAGTTTCGGAGTTGGTGTGTAAATGTGTTTGACTGAACATGAGGTCATATTTATTTTTCAACGTGCAATGATTTTGGATGAAAAATAAGGACTTGGTGTGTAAAGGTCTTTATTCTCTAACCAAGGGAATTTAAATTGTGTGATAATAAAATTATTTATTATAATTACTAGTCCATACCCACTGAGTGTGTTTGGGATACAGGTCATAGGAAATTGCAGATTAAATAGTCAACTGAACCCTTTAAGAAGAGCAATGTATTCAGACAGAGTTTTTGTGAATTTGATAGTATGATTGCTTTGTTGAAAGTACAGTAGATTGACCACGTCAGTGAGGAGAAAAACGTGGAACAGACACACACACAGAATTTTCGTCATTATATAGTGAGATAACCTAAATCACTCCAAAAAGAACAAAACAAGAATCCCTGAAAAGTACATAACATTCAAACATTAATGTAATGATTCAAATGATTTAAAACAGCTTATTTTGTATCACCAACAGTCATACAGCCTACAGGTGAATTTATTATGATATATGTTGGAGACAGTAGATCCTCACCTCTTGAGAGGCAGTACTAGGCTTGAGCGGTATCACAGTATTAAGGTATACTGAGGTATTTCGAAATCCCAGAGGTATGATTTTAAATACTAGTAAAACTTACAGAGCTCCTCTTTTTGTTGAACTGATACAGAGACACTGTTGTTAAGGTGATGCAGTGCACAGCACAAGCCACCAGAGGTCAGTCTCTACTGGTGTAACAGGTAGCTGAGCTGAGAAAGATGGCGAGTGGTGGGGAGAATGTTACAGGCCTTGTAAAAAGCTGGTCAGCAAAGGCAGAGAGAAACAGCGAGCATGTGTTCACGTCTGACTCTGTGAAATACGGGTTTATTATGAACAAACCAGAGCTGGTGATTGTTGGAGCAAAGGAACAACGAACCAAGATGTTTTTTCTGAGTTTTGTTTCTTGCGGGTTTGAAAGTGTGTTCTATGATGAGGTAACAAGGAAATTATCGTAGTCTTAGTTTGGTGAAAGAGAGAAACAAGAAGTCAGAAGGTGTCTGTTGTTTTTTCTGTTTAATGAGGAAAATTGATGTAACGATGTTCCTCTTCTTCACATATGAGCTTGTGGAACGTAGGGAACTCGCTGCTCGCTACCCAAGCCTAGGCAGTACCTAGCAACTGAATGAAAAATGTAATTAATAATCAAAAAAGCTTGTTAACTCTCGGTTGGTTTGTCAGTTTATTAAAGGGAAATTTCGGTTTATTTCAACCCATCTCCTATCGTTCTAAATTTGTTTCAAGTGACTAGTGACATAGAAATAATAGTTAGCATGTTAGCCGTTAGCCTAGATACAGCCAGGGCGCATAGTAGCGTCAGACCTGTTAAAACGTAAGTGAACGGGCAACCTTCAAGTGCAAAGTTAGTCCACTAAACAAGCTTTTTTCCACAAAGACCGCCTCATATCGTTAGGATAAATGTCAGAGAACATATAGAAAACGACATGTAAACGTGTTGTCTTACCTTACCGGTGTGCTGCCATGTTTGTTGTTTACCATTTAACGTTAGCTAAGACTGCAACCGGTCCCATTCCTTGCAACAGAGGCATTCCTCTTCTGTGGGCACTGGGGCACAGCATTCACAGGTACACCACCAATCTCCAGAGCTACGCAGCCTTGCAGCAGCCACTCCTCCCCTCTCGTCCTCTACCTGTTGCGCCTCGCTCTCTCCTCTTCTGTTCTTCAATTTCACGAAGCTCTTCGTCAGTGTATTCTGGCTCAAATAAATAAGGGCGGCCATCAAACTCTGCAAAATCAAATTCGTCCTCCACAAAGTCGAAGTCTGGCAAAAAGTCAGCCATTATTCTATAAATCTTTCATAAAATAAATGAATGAACTTTTCAGGCTACTGTCCGGTTCTGCCTTCCAGCTGTTGCTGCTTGTTCTCGCGAGATTTCAGGCACGGTATGAGATCGCTGCTTGTTCTTGCGATATTTCGGCCGCGCTTTGGGAAGCAGAGCTAAACGGTAAACACACCATAAGGTAAGACAACTCTGAAGACCACCTAAATGTGAAATGTTAGTATATAGGCTTTCCACATCGAGAGTCGATGGCTGCCCTTATTTATTTGAGCCAGATTACACTGACGAAGAGCTTTGTGAAATTGAAGAATGGAGGAGGAGAGAGAGAGAGGCACAACAGGTAGAGGACGAGAGAGGAGGAATGGCTGCTGGAAGGATTTAGCTCTGGAGATTGGTGGTGTACCTGTGAATGCTGTGCCCCAGTGCCCACAGAAGAGGAATGCCTCTGTTGCAAGGAATGGGACTGGTTGCAGCCTTAGCTAAATGGTAAACAAACATGGCAGCACACCGGTAAGGTAAGATAGCACGTTTACATGTCGTTTTCTATATGTTCTCTGACATTTATCCTAACGATATGAGGTGGTCTTTGTGGAGAAAAAGCTTGTTTAGTGGACTAACTTTGCACTTGAAGTATGCGCGTTCACTTACGTTTTAACAGGTCTGACGCTACAGCTGTATCTAGGCTAACGGCTAACATGCTAACTATTATTTTTATGTTACTAGTCACTTGAAACAAATTTAGGACGATAGGAGACAGGTTGAAATAAACCGAAATTTCCCTTTAACTTAACCCGTCAGCTCTAATGTTCTGTATAAACTGCATAAGTCACCAGTCTAACATTCAGTCAGCATCTCAGCTAAAGTCAACATTACCATTTCAAAGGAGTCACTCCAACCTGGAGTATCCCATCACTGAGGCGTTTTATTCTCCTTGATCTGTTTGACCGCTGTGCAGAGAATCCCAGTGCTCGAATTTTGACTGTCACTGCACAGCTCCCTGAACAGGCAGAGGCTGGGCAGGATGAGTCCTCTGTAACAGGCTTGACATTGAGTAAAAATTGAACATGACTTTTCATAAAGAGGAGGTGACGGTTATAAAAGTGTGTTAAGACCATTTGAGCTTCCTGAGCAGCAGAGTGTTGCAGCAGAACCAGTCGATAAGTTGAAGTGAATGTACGTGTTAGTTAATTCTGCTTTTTCTTCAGCTGAAAAAAGCCCTGGAGGAACTCTCTGAACTTGTGGCAGAGAAGGAAGCATTAGCCCAGCGCTGTCAAGAGCTCGACGTACAGGTGAATACAAACTTATGCACACACTACATTAATATACATTGATGTGATGCATTTACAGCCGTCTAGCCTCAGTGCTTTCTGTAGGTTTACCGATATTCAGCTCTTTATGTCCACACACACACACACACACACACACACACACACACACACACACACACACGCATGCCTGTGGTACAGTATAAACAGGAGTTGTGTAATTCGCTGTGATGCTCGGGTCCATTGTCTGGAGCTGCTGTGGCAGAAGGACTGTGGGCTTAGAGTCTGGGCTCTGCTGGTCCCACTGTGGCACCCAGCCCATGCTCTGCTGCTGCTAGAAGGCCTCACTCTTTACTGTACAGGCAGGCTACATGTAGCACAGCCACTGATCAACTGTTCAACTGGACTCTCGACAGATTGATTTGTTCTGTCACCAGTCTTGCTCATCTCTCGCCGCAGCTAGGTAAGTCCAACATGGCTGACCATCCGACCAAACTAAACCCTTCTAAACCGGCTGCTCGAATATTAACTCTAACTCAGCTAACAGATGGCTCAGTCAGGATTCTGTTCGAGACGAGTCACGCAATGTGTTTCTGTTTGTAATATTTTGTGGTGATCCTCTAGTAATTCACCCGGGAACATCTGTCTGTCATAATAACCATTTTGTCATCTTCTTCTGGTAAAAGCAACGTTGCATTATTTTGTAATGCATATTGTTCTGTGTGAGACTGTAAGTATAGTTCATAGAATAAGAGTTAAAGATAGTTCAATTCCTGTGATAATGATGATCACATCTTGTTATCAATTACAGAAATGATTCCAAGCAAACTGAACACGAAGGCAACAATATGAATGATTGAAGTTTATTTTACCTGTGTGGGAAGTTATGTCCATTGTAACGCTCTATATAATATTATCATATTTTACTGCATAGAATATACACCAATCAGACATAACATCATGACCACTGACAGGTGAAGTGAATAACACTGATTATCTCCTCATCGTGGCACCTGTTGGTGGGTGGGATATATCAGGCAGCAAGTGAACGTTTTGTCCTCAAAGTTGATGTGTTAGAAGCAGGAGAAATGGGCAAGCATGAGGATTTGAGCGAGTTTGACAAGGACCAAATTGTGATAGTTTGACGACTGAGTCAGAGCATCGCCAAAACTGCAGTTCTTGTGGGATGCTCCCAGTCTGCAGTGGTCAGTATCTATCAAAAATGGTCCAGGGAAGGAACAGTGGTGAACCGGCGACAGGGTCATGGACGGCCAAGGCTCAGTGATGTACGTGGGGAGCGAAGGCTGGCCCGTGTGGTCTTATCCAGCAGACGAGCTACTGTGGCTCAAATTGCTAAAGAAGTTAATGCTGGTTCCACCGCTGAAAACGGCAACAATGGGCACGTGAGCATCAGAACTGGACCACAGAGAAATGGAAGAAGGCGTCCTGGTGTAATGAATTGCGTTTTCTTCAACATCACGTGCATGGCCGCGTGTGTGTGTGCGTCGCTTACCTGGGGAACACATGTCACCAGGATGCACTATGAGAAGAAGGTAAGCCGACGGAGGCAGTGTGATGTTTTGGGCAATGGTCTGCTGGGAAACCTTGGGTCCTGCCATCCATGTGGATGATACTTTGATACGTAGCACCTACCTAAGCACTGTTGCAGTCCTTGTTCACCCTTTCATGGAAACGGTATTCCCTGATGGCAGTGTCGTGGTTCAGGAATGGTTTGAGGAACACAACAACCAGTTTGAGGTGTTGCCTTGGCTTCCAAAATCCCCAGATCTCAATCCAATCTAGCATCTGTGGGATGTGCTGGACAAACAAGTCTGATCCATGGAGGTCCCACCTCGCAACTAACAGGACGTTAAGGATCTACTGCTAACGTCTTGGTGCCAGATACCACAGCACACCTTCAGAGGTCTAGTGGAGTCCATGCCTCAATGGGTCAGGACTGTTTTGGCAGCAAAAGGGGGGCCTACACAGTATAAGGCAGGTGGTCATAATGTTATGCCTGATCGATGTCAGAAAAATATTGTAACTTCAGTCATGATATTGGTTTGAACCATGTAGCTCTGCTGTCGTTAAAGGTTGTTTGTAGATATTTTGTATGCAGGATTTTTAAACAACGACGAGTTAATGTCCAACATCAGGGAAATGATGGGAGAGAAGTCAAACTAACTAACCGTGTATTAACATGTTTGCTTAAAGTGCACTTTGTCTGTGCTCTGCTGCCAGCATGGATTAACTGCACTGTTTGCTTTAACAGCTGGGAGAGGAAGAGAGTTGTCTGTCGGTGTGTCTTTTGATGCTCAGATGTGACTTTGCTGCTTTGCACGAAATAATTGACCAAAGAGAGATTTAACATCACAGTTTCTTTCTGCTGACTCGACACAAATATTGTGTTTGTATATTTAATTCACCTTAACTTTGTTCACATTGTGTCACTTGTAAGAGTCGGTCCAAACCTTATTGTACCTGGACAGGTGGCGGTTCTTCAGGAGGAACGGAACAGCTTGTTGGCTGAGAATGATGTCCTAACAGACCGAGCCAATCAGCTGGACACATTTGACGACCCAAGCACCCCCTCAGGAAGAAAACACAGCCAGCTGCAGCAACAGTTAGAGGCGCTGCAGGAAGAGAACTTCAGGTGGGTCTCGATCTGCTTAGCAACAACCTCGTTATGGGTGTAGAAGTCTTAACAGTTATGTGTATGTGCACGATTCAGGCTGGAGGCTGCCAAGGATGACTACCGGATCCACTGTGAAGAGTTGGAGAAGCAGCTGATCGAGGTTCAGCACCGTAATGACGAGCTCACCAGCCTGGCAGAAGAATCTCGAGCCCTCAAAGATGAACTGGACGTTCTGAGGTTTGTGTGGAATAAACAACCACTTTCTTTCTTCAGGGAGCAGCATACAAACATCTTTTGTTGCCTCTAAATGAGGAACTAGCTCTTCAGTTAGGTGGAGGAGGAAGGTCAGCTCATGATTTCACTGATTAGCCCCTCTCGTCTGGTTGAGGGTTTGTTAATCAGTGAAATTAGCTGATGTTTTGTTTGGCTGGAACAAAAATCAGCATTCAGATTTCTCTGCACTGACCTTGAGAGAGTAGCTTGACTCTTTGCATCAGTACTAAGAAAGAGAAGCAGGAAAACAATGTGGACACCCACTTTCCAAAATAAAGTACTCTACAAATTGTAACAGTTCTTCGTCTGTGCCAGTGGAGACCAGGGATCAGACCCTAAAGATAGAAAATTCCTTTTCTGAAAGCAGTTGGAGTCATAGTTCTTAGAAGAGAAGAGAGAAGTCCTGCACACTGTTCTTAAACTTGCAATAAACTTTATTGGAGATGCAGTATGATATGAGCTGTCAGACAGTTCCACAGGCTGAGTGCATTCAGCCAATTAGAGGGCACATCACACATTAAAAAATAGACCTTCCACAATCTACGGTGAACAGCAACTACATCAATTTACACACAAATGTGAATTACTGTAAATAAAACTCAAATCAGTGTATCTACAATCATCTCTTCTATAACGACACTAATAATAAAAGACTAATGGTAGATCTCAGTATCATGATTTCACTGTTTAGGCGACACCATGAATATACCTCTCAATAGGCAGTAAGTTACTATGATATAAAATAGCCCATCTAATCACTAGATGGGAAAGAAAATAGAAAATATGTGTTATGGAAAATTTCATAGAATCTCCCAGTTACATAGGATCGGCCTCACCTGAAGCCAGGCTCAGACCACACGAATTATAAAATCCCAACCAAATTTGACATCTGGTTGCAACACACAAACTTCACAGATGTTCCTCTTTTAATCTCAAACGTGCTCGCACTACAAGATTTGAAAATAATGTTGTATCACACACTGCAACATATTATTAAGATTGCAGTGGCAAAGGGAGCCTGAATGCACCGCCTCACATGATCTCATGGGGAAACAGGTGTAAACAAAACAGACTGAGGTGGTGCGGCAACGTGCTGTAATGGTAACAATGTTTTGCATTTAAAACAACAAAAGCAGAAGGCGAAAGAGTGTGGATGAGAAAATGGTTGGGTGGATGCAGTTAACACGGGTCTACTCTATTCATCGGTGAGAACTGTCAGTTTTAATACCTGATAACAGTAGTATGCTTGCTAACGCTAGCTTCAAGGGCTCGAATGTTTGCCATTGCATGGCAGCACCATCAGCTTCTTAGTACTGATGCAATCATAACTCTAATCATCCAGATTTCATATCTTAAATATCAGACATGTTTTTAATTATTGGGATGGCCCCAACAAGTCTGGGAGCAGTTCTGGAGGTTTAGGACTGTATCTGTAAACCTCTCACATCACCAGATAATCTGGGCTGAACATCAGTAACGACCAAGGGTCCAGACCGGATTTCTGCTCTGATATCAGGAGGGGTGATTTAGGGATGAATAGATGCAGAACTCCTGTAGTCTGAGCCTGGCTTGAGGAAGTGTCAGCTGTATCTGTCTGCTGAATGTTCTTTGTCCGCCAGTTTAACCTGATGAAGGTTTGACGATTGAAACGCTGTATGTCCAGTAAAGATTATTGTAAGTAAAAAAGACAGCGTGCACGTCTTCTCATGGGCCTTTACAGCTTTGTAAATTTACATAATTCATGTATTTATTTTGTATTCATATACTATGAATATAGGAACTGCTCAGACCGTGTGGTGATGTTGGAGGCTTCAGTGGATACATACAAACGTAAACTGGAGAATTTAGGCGATCTGAAGAGGCAGATGAAGCTGCTGGAGGAGAATAACATGACATACATGCACAACACTGTCAGCTTGGAGGAAGAACTGCGCAAGGCCAACGCTGCGCGTGCACAGCTCGAGACCTACAAGAGACAGGTAAATTATATGCAAAGCACAGTTGGTTTTTAAATGGAAACTCCACTTTGACAATTCCTATGTTACAGCTCTCACAGGGTACACATTTTATTTAATAGTATTTTCACATGCTGTCTCACAGGTCCAGGAGCTACACAGGAAGCTGTCGGAGGAGTCGAGGCGAGCAGATAACCTGGCCTTTGAGATGAAGAAGTTAGAGGAAAAGCATGAAACTGTAATGAAGGAGAAAGAGGTGTGGCAGTGTTTGAAATGTGTCAGGAGGACTCTGCAGAAGGATTTAGTTTACTCTAGCTGTAACATTTTTTACTAACATTTGAGCTGTTGCTTTAACACGTCTTCCCCTCCATTAGAGGATCATCATCGAGAGAGATTCTCTGAAGGAGATCAACGAGGAGCTGCGATGCACTCAGGCTCAACAGCACCAGCTCTCCCAAGCAGGTGTGTGACTGGATAGTCATGTCTGACAGTGAAAACGCTGCTTTGCCACTCTGACATTAACACGCACATGTTTATTTCATGTAGGGATGATTCCTTCTGGCAGCCCCAGCCACGATAATCTGGCAGCTGAATTAATCCCCATTGAGTACAGGTAATGCTTCTGACAGTAAAGAGCTTGTTTACTTCCTGCTTGAGTGTAACGTGGGAACACTGACCTTGTATGTGATGTTGTTCAGAGAAAAGTTCATCAGGCTGCAGCATGAGAACAAGATGCTGAGAGTGCAGCAGGAGGAGTATGAGAGGGAGAAGATCGCTGCACTGCAGACCCAGCTGGAGGAGGCACATAAGACACGTAGTGAACTGGACACTGAGAACAGGTTAGCAAAGTTGATCTCTCTTCGTAAGTCAGCAACAGGTCGATGTGATAGAAGTTCATTTTCTCCCTAGTTATTGACTGTTTGTTCTGTTTTTGCTTGTATTCTGAAAGACAATATTCCTACTAAGCTGTTTAGAAAATATTCACCAATATTCCTGTTTACATGCAGATATGCATACTCCCATTAACATGCTGTAGCATGTCGTTTATTGTGTCAAAATATTGAAAAGAGGTGCTTCAAGAGACGCTTCTTTGCGTCAATAATTGATTTTTTTTATTTTTTATTTTCCATCGTTCACGAACTTGCTCAACAGTGTCAACACAGACTCTCTTTTATTTCTTCAACCACCTTCTTGAAGAGGACGGCGTGGTGATATTTGCACATATCTTAAAACACATTAATATCCAAGACTTTCATTATGTTAAAAAGTATGTTTGTCTTTCTCTTGTGTGCCATCTCTACCCCATCCTTCAAAGTGTCAGCAAGTTGCTTTGTGTACAGCGTAGCCACTGATGACGCACAAAGCCGACTGTAAACAGGCCATGCGTCACAAGCTGCGGTAAAAACCCTAACGGAGATGTACATTCTGAATCCACTGTATACACGTTCAAAGAAAAATCTTAATACTTCATTTGGAAATAATTCAGAATATGCTGTTTACAGTACCAAACACTTGGAAGCTTTGAAGCATCATTCCTAACACGGACATTCAAATTCTAAATCAACATACGAATGCTGTGTAGCTTTTTTTCATGTCTATTCATTCTGTTTAAACCAGGTATTTTTGCACAGCTGCAGATAAAGATTAGGCTGCACTAATTATTAGTATTACATTATTTATAGAATTAGATTCCAGCTCTGGCTGCGTAGGATTGTTTCTGACTCGTGTGATCCAAACATTTCCAACAACTCCAGAGTGTTGCGGTCCTAAAGTGAGAATTTATCAAGGAAAATAGATGCAATCATTTCCAAAATTCACAATATATTTTTATCTAATGAAATATTCTTCTTCAGTCCATATGTGTTTAAATTTAGCCTTTCAAAAACAACATTTTCACTGCAGTCAACACACACAGAAGGAGGCTCACACCTGTATTAATGGGGCGGTCTAGCAGCATCTAATATGAAGAATTACTTAACTCAAATTGAGTAATTTTTTCAGGGTGATGATGTCATAAAATATAAATACAGACATTTTAAAACCTCAATAGAAGCTTTAAATGAAAAGGTACAGCCATAGTTCCTTCATGAATTTATTCCTTCACCAATGTTTCCTCGTCTTCACGGTGATCAATCTGCAGGTTGAGTCGAGAGCGGGTCAGTGAGCTGCAGCAGCAGGTGGAGGACCTCCAGAGGGCTCTGCAGAGTCAGGCGGCCAAACCTGATGATGTGAGTGTGCCAGGAGTGCTGGCATCCCGACAGAGAAAACATCCCTCAGAGTTAATCTTATTAAGCTGTTCAGACTTTGTGCTGGCACGGCATGACGGAAAGAAATCACATTTGTTTTTGTTTTCAGAATGTTAAACTGATTTAGAGGTACTTTTAAAAAAAAAAATGTTTATTTTTTGTTGTGCAATTAATGACTTTACCAAATGTAACCTTTGCACTGTGTCTGTAGAAGCTTTAAAATCTTTCTTTTCTGTTTTTCAGTCAAACCTGAAGCGGAAACTCGATGCACATATGTAAGTGTGACTTATGTGTCAGTTCTTGTGTGAATGTAGAGAGATGTAAAACTAGTGTGTGTGTTCTCCAGTAGAGGGAGGTAAAGAAGCAGCATTGTCTCCTCAGGGTCCAGCTGAACGAGGCTCAGGACGAAATCATGAAGAAGAAAGAGCTGCTGGAGGACCTTCAGCCTGACAACACGCAAACCTGTAAGCTTCAATCACATGACTAATTTTGGCAATATGACACCACTGATGTAGCCTCGTCTGCAGCGCTGCATCAATACACAACATCACAATATAACTGAAGTGAGACCTCATAACTTCTGTCTTGCGTCTAAGCCTTGAAGCTGGATGAGCTGATGGCTGCTCTGAAGAAGAAGGATGATGACATGAGGGCCATGGAGGAGAGGTACAAAATGTACCTGGAGAAAGCTCGCAATGTGAGTGCTAAGAGATCCATTTTGCTTTCATCCTTTTTTATTTTCAGATTTTATTCTAAGGGTGGGAGAGATATCAGTTATACTCGACGTATCACAGCTTGTACACAGCGTGTGTAAAATGATCATATTAGGAACATTGAGTTTAAATAGTTAGGTCATTTTTTTTTAAAACCACTGGCACGAAACCTGCTTTGGTCATTTTGGTTCTTTTGTTCTCTCCGACGGCTCTCTCACTCTTACAGACACAAAAAGGGATATAAGACTCAAACAGATATGACCACTCTTTCTCAGCTGTTTGGGCTGAGAAAGCCATGTGTAAGTAAGGTAAAGGAGGTTGTTGGGTTGGTGCGGGGAGCAGTGAGAGCTGGCATTAGGGGAGTGTCTCTGGGACGCCAGAGATCACTGTCTAGCCTCCTGGAGGTGTCGTGGGACCAACTAGACGAAACACTGGTGAAAGGAGGTTCCCACCTGATGACCCCAAAGACATGTTAGTTATCACTGCTCACTGGTCTGTATAGTTAAGCCTTGCCATAATAGCTTATCATAGGGCTTAGGAGGTTATTCACTGAGTGCTGATCCTTTCTCTAGAGCACACATTTCTTGTGTTTATTTGAATTCCCCTTCCCATCCAGATCAATCTTTCCTGGGCTGTTTTGGGTGAGCAGGAGAGACGTGCGTTTTTGTATCTGCAGAGCTCCAGGCTGCAACTACTTAGTCTCTTTTTGCAACCATGGAGCACCAGTGCAGCTTGCAAACGTTATAAATAAATAAATAACCTGGAGTGTTGTTAGTTTGCTTCCCGCTCACAGTGTATGAATCCTTATGTTTAGTGGAGCCACTGTAACGGTTGAATTTTTTGCTAAATGCTGACTATTGACCGCAAGCTTCAAGTTCACTTCCAGCCTGAGACGAGCCGTGGGTTTCAGAACAAAAGTGCTGCTTTTATTGATTTAATTCCAACAGCATTTTATTTAACTTTATTATAACAGTACTCATTTAACTTATTGTAATAGATAGATAGATAGAACTTTATTCATCCCCAAAGGAAATTCAACTTAATTTATACAGTAACAATACTTTATTTGACTGTGTTGTATCAGTGCTTTTATTTGGTAGATTAACTTTTTAGTAGTCGACAGTAGTTTAGAGGAGATTTCAAATATCATTGTATTACAATATAGCCTAAAAATATTGTGATATTATCGATAGACCATATCCCCCAGATGTTACTCAAATGTTATGTTGTTAATGGCATCCATTAAAACATGAAGTTGAGTCCAGTGATTTGATCCTGACTTCGGAACTGTTTATTCCTCTGTGCTTGTAGGTTATCCGTGCGTTGGATCCTAAACTAAATCCAGCCACTGCTGAGATCCAGGCTCTGAGGAACCAGTTAGCGGATCGGGACAAGCAGATTCTCAACTTGGAGGTAAATCTGCTTTTTGACTCGTTCACTGAACATGCAGTATTTTTTAAAAAGGGCTGTGTTTCAGACTCAACTCATGTTTGGTTGATTTGCCTCTGCAGCGTCAGTGTGAGCAGGCCAAACTCAGAGAGTATGAGGAGAAGCTGATCGTCACTGCGTGGTATAACAAGGTAAAATGAAATCAGATTATCGGATGTATATTCGGCCTTTTAAGACCTTACTGAAACTCTAAATTTGTCCCTCCTCAGAGTCTGAGCTTTCAGAAGCTGGCGATTGAATCACGTCTCGGTGGCTGCACCTCCTCCGTGCTGTCCCCCGGCCAGTCCTTCTTGTCCCAGCAGCGGCAAGTCTCAAACGCCCCACGCCGGGCGCTTTCCATCAGCGTGCCAGCCACTACCTCTAAGTAGACCTCATCAGAGAGCCAAATGTCTCACCTTTAATCAGTGAAGGGAAGAATACTCTTCTCCCAACAGTGAGCACTTAAGTGACCTTAAACACATCTGCTCTCAGCGCTTCAGGAGGGTCACGGACAAGCTGATTGGGATCAATGAGCACTTACTTTTCAAACAAATCCTTATAGGTCACATACCTGACGTTACAGCAAACTATCCCGTAATACACTGGCTACAGGCTGACCTTTCATAGAACAGACACCCACAACCTGTGTTCACCTCACTAGCTGAAGTAGCGCACACTGTCCCTTAATTCCCTTCTGCTCCGTGTGTTTGCTTTGCCAACTGCAGACTCGGCTGAATACTTGCTGTAATCAATCTAGCCTTCACTCTCTTACATCCTGTCACGCTGTGTACTTGAACAGGAAGAAGAGAAATGTAAATATATGCTTAACTGTTTTATTCAGAATTGGAGCCCATAATATATATGAATGTGATTTTTTTAAAAAGGGTTACTTGAATGCTAAAGCCAACTAACTTCAGATGATTGTTGATGTATAGAAAACAGAACCATCATACTATGCAGCTAAAGGAATACTTCACTCACAACACGATCAGTTGTGTATCACTTACTCTACTCACACTGTTACCATGAATTGGTGAAGAACACTTTGTTTTTCTCACGTGCCTCCACAGGGAACAAAGATTTCTTGATGAGTAAAAGGGGGCCTCATTTAACAACAGCAAAACAATATCAAAACATTAAACTCGTGCAGTATAATCCAGGTCTCATCGATCCAGTTATATACTCAGTGCTTCCCAAACACATGCATTTTTGCTCAAACTATTTAATCACTTCTGCATAAACAGTCTCACACAACTCTGCTCTTGCACTCCATTAGGCAGAGTTCAAACGCACATGCCTGCCCAGGCGCACTACTCATCCATCCATGTGTGAGACTGTTCTCTGATATAACAGTGAATACTTACTGTGACCGTGTTTAAAGATATTGAACATTGTGCGAAATATTGTCAAACAGCAGTTTCACTTCAAAAGAATCTGTGTCAGGAAACGTGTGGATGAATACACATGTAATGACAGTGAGAAGTAGACTGGCTGAATGTGGAATAACTGAGCCATACTAAGATATCTGAGGCTGTTCATCTGTTTTGTAAAGGGATGAACGTCTACCGAACGTACCTGTAATTCTTAAAAATATTGGAGCTGGTGGTACCTACAGGTTATTGTGCGATGGTTTTATTGGTTCGGCGCATCTGAGATCAAATTGGGCTGAATGTGGCCCATGAACTGAAATGAGTTTGACACCCCAGGTTTACGCGTATGTGTTTTAAAAGAAAAAATGCATGTGTTTGAGAAGTATTGATCGTACGACTAGATAAGTTAGACTTGGATTATACTGCCAGGTTGTGTTTAAGTTTGTAAATCGATGTTTTGATAAGTTTTGTTGTGGTCACTGAAAAAAAAACCTTTTTGCAAAACTCTCTCCAGGGTAAAGACTTTCAGAAACTGAGAACACTGAGTTTTTGTCTTTTAATGGCAGTGTGTGCTGTTAACTCCTTCGTCAGGCCTAACTTACATAAATGAACTGTTACTTTTCAACTTATTTGGGAACAGCAGTACCAGAATGCGCCACCAGAGGTCGCTGCTCCAGGTAGCCTTCCTGTAACAGCTGTTTTTCAGGCTGCTAATTGGCCAACATCATCCTCGTCGTGAGGTGTTAGGGTTATGGTTGTATCCCTGCTGTAGGTTTGGCATCTCCTGACAGCTCTTCAGTTGTGTTTTGCATTTTCATTTGGAGATTTCTTTCTAACAGTGCATCTGGACAAGATTCTTTTTGAGTTTTTGAGAACAAAGAATGGAGAAACCTTCTTTTCGAAAACACCCATGCTCATGTCGATTAGGCTTAGATTCCTTGTTTACTGTTAAGGCATGCGAGGCAAAGTGTTTGTCACAAATCCACCTAAACACGGTGTGTATAGATATACAAATGATCATTTTGTGGGTGAAGTATTCCTTTAAGGGGGAACTAATGTAATCACGCAGCAGACTGACTAAAAGACAGACGTGCTTCAGATTTCTTTGAGAAATGGATTGCTATATTTGGTGCTGGCCACCACCTGCTGTCAAGCATCAGACATCAGTCAGTTTACTAAAATGAAACAAGCACATCATGTAAAGCTGTGAAAATCCTATAAATCATATAAAGTGATCAACGTCTGAGGTGCTGCAACAACAAACCCTACACAAGAAATCCAGGACGAGTGTATCTCATGTATTTTCTATACTCCTAAAGTGTGATTTGACTTCCTTGCTGGCAGCATGCTCTAAATGAAAACTGGCAGGCCTTTCTATTCACTAAAGCTCTTGAGTAATCAAGTCTGTGAAGTTGTACAGCTGTAATGTAAACATGATTTAACACCAGCTTCTGATCCGAATGTCAGATCCAGGTTAAGCTTTCATCAGTACCTGCAAATTGTAACTTGAGAATTTTAATTGTAGTCGATATTGTATTTAATCATCGACGTTTTCAGGCTGTTTTAGTGTCAGTGGGAGTTCAGGGTGGAGAGCGCTGTTAGAAGCTGCTGTTCTCTTTGATATTGTGGGTTATTGGCTGTCCAACCCTCTTCAAGTTAAACTGCACTACTTTCACACCATGAAATGGCTGTTGATTGTCACTCTGTATGTTTGCATTAACACTAAAGAGGCATTCTGTTATGATGGTTTTGCCATTTGTGATCTATATGTCGAAGCGCTTTTATTTTCCTTTGCAGTGGATGATTCTCGTAGATTGCTGATTTAAAAGCAGTGTCATTTATATGATGATAAGTACAATCAAACGTAGAACAGCACAAGGTGTTGTATGTTTGTGTGTAAATGAAGAAAAGTTGAGGAAGGAAGTATGAATTTTCAGGAATTTAAGGAAAAATTAAAGCCTTTGGTTTTGTTGTGAGTAAATGAATAAATAAATAAATAAATCCTTTTTCTAAAAATGTGTTTTACGTCCAGTAGCATCAATCTCAGTTTGGGTCCAAAGATGAAAGAATGAAGGTGTATTCTGTCAAAAATCATGATGTGTGCACGGGCCAACTCTGTTCTGAGTCAGCCAGAATTATTATAAATCACTATACTTCCACGCCCACAGTTCTCTACATAACCTCCTGAGACTCTGCGTCCTCATATGAGGACATCATGTTTTGGGTTTCCTGCACATTGTACTTAAATCTGTTTAACTTAGTTGTCCTGGTTTGTGGACACTCTTCTGCTCAGTCTGCAGCAGATCTTGACACAAAAGTGGACAAGGTAGAAAAACCTGATCAAATTTAATGGTCAATACTTGTTTATTTGTGCTAAATAATGTCTGAAGTTTGATATGGCAAATAAATTTGACCAGTTTTACCAACAGTAACAGGCTATGCAATGCTGTTAATTAGGAAGTACTCATTTGAGGACACTGGGACCCCCCATATGTGGACATAATTTTTTTCCAAAAACTACTTCCTGTTCAACAACATTGCTCAAATTTTTTTATACTTATCAGGTCCTAGTTTCCCAGATAGCTTGGAGAAATTAAGCATATACCAAACGAAAGCTGGGGTCTTTGGAGGATAAGGAAATAACACCTTAACACCTACAAGGAGGTTAATCAGACTTTTTATACCCTGCATACGCTAACAATTAATATTAGGGACATAGGTGCAATTTCATGGTTTTAGAAATTGGTTGGAGTAGGTGATCATTATAGTGATTCTTCCATCTTCATCTGCTCATCTGGTGCCAGGTGGAGGGAGCAGCAGATGTCTCTCTCCTCTCAGTAAAAACAAAGAAACCAGATCTGTTAATTGTAAATATTTTCATATACCCAGCTGTAAGCTAGGACTGGGACACTAAATTTTTATAGTTGGGTGTTTTATGATGATACTTAACCATGATGAGAGGATGTCAGTCTCATATTTAATGTATTTGGCCAATTAATTAGTAATTTTTTTAATGAATGCAGTTTTCACATGCTGTGTAATTAGTTAAAAAAATGTGTGTTTACATTTTGTACGACAGCTGGCAGTTCTTTTTTTTTTCTTTTTTCTTTTTTAATTTAATTTAATTTAATTTAATTTTTTTTATTTTATTTTATTTCATGTTGCAGATTAAGAACAAATTAAGGTAAGAAAATATTGATGAATCCCGATTTTGTACGTAAACCGTGCGTACGCAGCGTTCCCGCCTCATTTCCGCCCCCTGGTGTTCAACGCAAGGAAATGCACCCATTTACGTACGGATAGAAACGCCTCGTCGTCGCCGAAACGGGAGTTAAGTTCATTTATTTCCTGTCCAAGCTCGTGGAAAATAAACATGGAACAGTTTGGAGAAACAACGGCACCAATAATAATACATGGCGACAAATAATGAGGAGGATGGCTGTCAGGTGTGTTGCCAGGTTGGTGAAATATTTTGTTAAAAGGCTCATGAACTCTGTTAGCTAGCATGCTAGCAGTGTTAGCTAGCTAAACATGCCGTTGAACTTTTCACTTCCAAATAAACGTATAGATAGAGCTGTGTTATATCAATACATCTGTTAGCTAATTGTTTTTATGCTAACTTCCTGTCTGCCCCAAATATAAACCAGTGGGCACTGTCCACTGTCTGTTTGGATCTATTTGAAGAGAATGGCAATCTTTATAATTATGAAAATGTCTTAAAAACAAAATTCTTTTCAGTTAAATTCAAAGAATTTGCTTCTGTTAGTCGATTAGTCGATATTAATTAGCCTAAAACATGGCTGTGCCCCTTTCAGGTCTGTATTTCAAATAAAATAAGAGAACTTCAGTTCAAAATACTACACAACATTTATCCTTGTAACAACACAATTTCCAGGTTCACAGACTTGGATGATAAATGCACTTTTTGTGGGACTGAGTCGGAGACAATTGCACATTTATTCTGTATTTGCCCTGTGTCATCTGTCTTTTGGAGGGATTTTGAGAAATATATCTATGAAAAAACTGGACATATCATCACAGTCGGTCTGAAGGATATTATTACAAGATTGTAATTAATCTTATGCTACTGATCGGCACATTTTACTTACATAAAATGAGAATGTCCAAATCCCTGCCAAGTTTTCACGTATTTCTGGTAGATTTTGATTTGTACATAAATACTTTAAAACTAACACAAGATGAGAAAAGTGACTATACGCTGCAATACCTTAGTGACTTGTCATTAATTGATCTTGAGTAAAAGGGAATTTACTGTGCCTTATAGCCTTTACTTCTCTTTTCTTTGTTTTGTTTTTATTTTCATTTTGCAATAATCCTGACAAGACCTGATATACACTACATTATATTGATGTAATTATGTGTTCTATTATGTGCCAAATGTCTGCATGTGCCGTACACATTGTTTGTATGACCTGAAATTTGAAATTAAAAAAAAAGCAAAAAAAAAAGCAGCAATAGTTAAAGTAGCCCATCAGGATCCTGTCCATCAAACTGTAGGTGACCAACCAGAGACAGAAAGAGAACAAACTCTGGCCTTTTCTGTGTCAACATTTATTTTTGTAGTGGTCCAACTGAAATCATTTTCAGAGATGAGCCGCAGCATCAAACCTACTGACAGGTGAGCTGTGGGACAGTTGACAGTGGAGTCCTGGCAGTTATGTGGATTGGCTGCCACTTGGCACCCGCCACCCACTCAAACACCAGTGCAGACCGATGTTGTGTTTGTGTCCAGTGTAATGAAGTGTGTTGTATGTTTCGTGTTGGACCCCTCGCAAGCCAGACGGTTCATCTCAAAGAGGCTATCTGCTGATAAACCTTTATTCCCCCCAGTACGATGCCCCAGACTGCTCAGGGATGGCCAGAGGAACACGACGAAGAGCTCAAGATGTCGCCCTGGCCTCCAAATTCCCCAGATCCTAATCTGATCAGTCAAATGTGGGACGTGCCAGGACCTGACCTCACACCCCACAAGACTCAAGAGATCTGGTACCAGACACCACAGAGAGGTCCTGTGTCCATTCCTCCAAAGGTCAGGGCCAAATCCAATCCAAGGAGGCCCCACAGTGAATCAGACTTGGCTCTGAGCCTCTGACCCATGGAGGCATGGACACAGGACCTCTGGGGTAGCGGTACCTCCCGTGGATGCTCAGTCAGATTAGGATGTGGGGAATTTGGAGGTCAGGTCAACACCTTGAGCTCTGTCACGTTCTCCAGGCCATTCCTGAGCAGATTTTTGGTTGGTTTTAATGTTGTGGCTGATCGGTGTCCACCACAAGTAGTGTCAAGTGAGTAACAGTGGATACTTGGAGAGTTTTGCTGCTGCTTGCTGGTTACAGATCAGTGTCAGCGTTGGAAAAATGACAATTTATCAACAGTCACACATTATGCTATTATGTGCTGCAGCAGAACAAAGTAGGCTATAGTTCCCCTATTACCTATTACACAAAACATTCCCTCATGCCACCATAATCAGTTCCAGTATTTGACACACACGTGCTGTAGACAGGACATATTGTTGAATTCTGGCATTTGTATTGACAGGAGAACAAGCCACAGATGCAGCATGTGTTGTCTGTGTATAAAGCAACAGTTTGTAGTTTGGGATATGTTGCAGGGTTCAGCGGGCTCTGGCATAGATCTTAAAGGGGTACGGCGTGCGTGTGGCTCCGATGATTCCCTCTGTACTCAGCTCGACTCCATCCAGAGTGGAAAAATAAAATTTCTGAAACAAAGTGATGAAAAACAGGAACAGCTCCACTCTGGCCAGGCCTTCACCCAGACATGCACGCTTTCCTGGAGAAACAAGCGTAAGTGAAAACGAATGAAAGCAGATGCATGGAAAATATCACCTTTAATGCCCTCATTGTTTATGTCTCCTAAATGATTTCATATCTTGTGGTTCAAAGTTTCAAGTTACCCGCAGAGAAAGGTAAAAATGCGTCCCTCCTTGCAAACTTTCCTTCTGCATCCAGGAAGTGTTCAGGGTTAAATGTGTCGGGAGTTTCCCATTCAGTCTTGTCAAACAGCACAGAGGTCAGGTTGGGCATCACTGAGGTTCCCTGCACACACACACACACACACACACACACAGGCTGCAATCATTTCATATTTATTATACAAACAAATAAGAAGCGAGCATGGACAGTGCAGCCAAACCTTGTTGCCAGACCATGAGGTCATGTGGGTATTATATGTACACTCAATAAATAATCAGTTATTTGTCATGTCAGATGTTCATATCATGTTCTTTCATCTTTATCAGTGGATTGAACTCATGACGAAAACTTTGTTTATCTCACATGCCTCCTCAGTGAACAGACAATCCAAAAAGACAAACATTCTTCATGAACTGAAGTCACTGGACTCCATGTTTAACAACGCATCCTGACAACGGTGGAACGGCGCCCACCGCCCCTTCTTACACAACTCTCGCTCTGGTACTGTTGCAGCTGACCAGCACACTGCGAACTCAGTCGCAGGTGGGTTTTCCTGCTCCAGGATATTAATTTATGCTCATCCTACTGAATCAGCTTGTTTTGCTAATCTCAGCATTTGTCTATTATGTTTCATGTGATTATCTTACTATATAAAGACGAAAACTCTGTGTGTGTGTGTGTGTGTGTGTGTTCCACGTTTTTCTACTCACTGACGTGGTCAATCTATGTGAAACTGCACATAGGCATTGAGGACTGGCATAGGTAGAAGGTGACAAAGCTACCAATGGCTGTGGACTAGTAGATATCCATCTAGGGGTGTGACATATCATCTCGTTCATAATATGGTAGAACTTTTAATATGATATGAAGAATTCCTTTTGTGATACTCGCGATATTTCAACGTCATATTGTTACGCACAGTTCAAACAACTCAATCATTTAGGATTTTACTAAAAGAAAGAAATCACCTGTTGATTTTTTATATATGGATCCCAGGGTACATTTTTTGTATTTGGGAAGTGTTAAATGTGCAATTTGTGATAGATTTAATTTAGTTGAACTATTAATATTGTAACAGAATCTGAATCTCACTCTGAGTTACTGTTGTTGTTCACAAACTAAAGAAATTATTAATTTTTCTTTAGTTTTTACTGAATATTTGAAGCAAACTGTAAAACTAGAACTCTTATTTTGGTACAATTCTATGTCCTTAAATTAATAATACTTTTTTTTTTACTAACTTGTTATATCATCAAAAATATCCTGAATTATGGTAAAATTATTTCAGGGCCATATCGTCCACCCCTAATACCCACCATAAAACAACCTGACCCTCTAACATTTATAATGCTTCGTCATACTTCAAAGGTTATTTTGGTGAAAGAAGCGCAGACATAGTGTGACACACTCCTCTACATAGACAGTAATATTGTAAAGTAACTTATTACTTTCAAATGAAGGGAACTAATAAGATGTAATGTAATACAGTTTGAGAGTAAGTTGCCCAACAGTGTTTTTTCTGTTGTTAAATGCGGCTTTGGAGCCTCTGTTCACTGTGGAGGCATGTGAGGAATTTTCTTCCCAAAATTAAGGTGCCACATAATTGATATAGATGATTATCATTTTATGGGTGAGGTATTCCTTCAGCTGACTTCCACACATTATTGTATCACAAACTTACAAACTAGTTATGTAATAAACACATCCAGGACACAACTGTCTGTTCTGACTCTGTAGTTACTGAGCGCTTTAAGTAGATGCACCTTGGGTATGACGTAACCGCCCACAGTCGTATCCTTGGCGGCCATTCTGAGTCCATTGAGAGGAACGATGTTTCCCATCCTCTGGATCTCATGGATGACAGCGTCGCTGTAGGGCAGGTTGGGTCTGTCTGCCATTGTGGGCTGTCGGGTCTGTCCGATCACTCTGTCTATCTCTGCCTGGACTTTGTCTAGGAGGTGAAATAAGAGATTTTTAACTCATCAGTTAAAGTGACTTCTTTGACCTTCTACGTGTTCTTTTGTATCTTTTAATCTTGTTTCTGTGCTGCTGCTGTGGAAGTCACTGATATGTGAACACACACCCTGGATATGAGGGTTCTTGATGAGGTAGATGAGGCCCCACTGCAGAGTCTTAGAAGTGGTTTCACTTCCAGCCAGGAACAGATCCAGACAACACAGAACCAAGTTGCCTTCGTTAAAACCAAGGTCACTGTTCCTGGTGTGCTGTGAGGCGCAGACACAGACAGACATGTAGTCAGTTGCAGTTTAGGTCTCATACATACTGATTGGCTCATCAACATTGTAAGCACCGTACTTTCTCCTCTATCAGGAAGGTGTCGATGTAATCTCGTGGGTTGCTGGGGTCCAGATCCAACTTGTGCCTCTCGACCTCTGCCCTGATAGATGCCTCCAGACATTTGGAGTTGCTGAAGATGCCGTTGTGAGGCCCCGGCAGGTGTTTCATCAGTGCTGGGAACGCATCATAAAGCTGTTTGGAGAGGAAACAAGGGACTTGTTCAGTGGTGACGTTTATATCCACTGGCAAATAAAAGTCTCGCTTTAGTTTACAGTGTTTTCTGATATGAAACTTTGAATTGACATTACGTAGCTTCAGCCTGCACCTTTTTGGATTACAGAAGTGTCTAAGTTATGTTAGGTTACTTTGTTGTATCTGCCATTTTCTGTGAGAGGCTGTGACTTTATTTACATGAATTTGTAGATTAATACATGATGTTCTTGTTTCTATTTGCAGACCAAAATAAATTCTAATAATACATCCTACCAAAAAAAAAAAAAAACGCAAAAATTAATAAGCCCACACGTCACACAAATTAACAGCCAGCCAGACTGATATCATAACTGGACACAGTCACTGTCATTAGATTTTAAAACCTTACTTTTGGTGTTTGAATGTTAAGATTCGAAAACAAAATACTGCAGTTAAAAAAAGCCTCAGTTTTTCACTATAGTCATGCATGCTGCTGGTGAGTTAGTGCCAGCAGTTTGTTTTGGCCAAATTTTGAATGAGACTTGTGGCTAAAGTGATTTTGGTGAAATATCACAATTTGTTTTTTGTTTCTTTTCTGATAATTTCTGTTTATACAGTTTCTTGCTGTAATAAATGATGTCATTTTGGCAGTTTTTGAAGAAAACGTCTTTGAGACCCGGAGGTGGCTTTGGCGATTTATTTTTACTTAGAGGAACATACGTCCCTCCCTAATACTTAAAAAATTATTTGACACTCCTCCCCTGTTTTGCACTCCCTCATAAGTACAATCAGTCCCTAACTCAAGTTCATTAGTTTCCTACACATTCCTGTTGGCTTTCTTGACGTTTATCAACAGATTACTAAGTTAACACGCTGGTTCTGATCCATGGTATGGATGGATATAGCCATGTGAGGTTGTAAGTTGTGTTTTGATGCCTTAAGACAGTGGTTCCCATCTGGTCTAGGCACGTGGTCCAGATTTCTCCTTAGTCATTAGTTCAAGGTCCACACAGTTTAATATATTCAGTGTCATACATGTGTTAGGCCATGTCGTTGAGCTAGTTCACTGTCTCTGTCAAGTAGCTATCAGATAGCCACAGGAAACGACACTTCAAAATAAAAGCTACTTGCGGTCCATTCAGAATGATCCCGCAACCCACTTTTGGACCACGACCCACCGGTTGGGAACCGCTGCCTTCAGAGCATGGTTGATGTGTGTGTAGATGCTCATATAAGTGAGGAAGGAGCCTTCTTTGCATCTTACTAGAGCCCATATGGAGCCCTCCAGATAGGCCATCTCAGTCAGATTCCTCAGCATGCTCTGGAAGTTGTGGTCACTGTAGTCAAATCGTCTCCCAAACACTATCTGGCAGATGATGTTGGCCACGGCGTTGTTTAAGAGGGGCACAGGGTCAAACGGCTCACCTGTAAAGAAGAATCATCCTCAGTCCGAGTACACTGTGTATTATATGTTTAAATTCCATCGTGTTTTGCTCTTTTTTCTGTTTGTTCTTTCTGCCAACCTTTCTCCTTCTCCATCGCCTCCTGCAGATGATGACTCTCCTCGAGGATGCTCTGCTCCATGGAGCTCTTGGCCAGACCAAAGGTACGTAACATGGCCATGGCAAAACGCCGCTGTCTCCTCCACACATTCCCATTACTGAAGAAAAGCCCGGCTGAAAGAGAAAAACCACACGACTTTACTCAGGCAGGGATCAGGAGGCAGGTTGACCTCTTTGACACTGATGTACTGTGTGTTTGTGTGACCCACCTGAGTTCCCTGAATAAATTCTGGTCACCATCGGGCTGTAAGGCCGGTCCACAAAGTTGTCGGCCTGTGTGACTAAGGCTTCCTTCACCATTCTCCACCCAGACACAAACACTGTTTTGTGTCTTCCCAGACGTATGCAGAACACATTCCCGTAAACATCAGCTAGCTGTGGAAGCAGGAGCAGAGAATAAGTGTCCTGTTGTCTAACATGTGACTCTGATAAGATGCATATTTCAGGACAATAATTTCTCTGACTCTGTGACTCACCATCGACAGGTTTTTAGCATTGTTTGTACCATAAACTTTGTAATGTTCTGTTGAATCTCATAGGATTTTTTCTTTGTTTATGGATCAGTCTCTGCTGCACAATACAGCTTAGTTGCGTAGATACAGAGAAAGTAGCACCTTACACTTTCTTTTGCAGAAACACAACTGCATAATATCAGAGTCTGATTCTGTCATCTTACCTTGGTGAGGTAAACGTGAGGCTGTTTAGATTCAATGTTGAATATGTTTCCTAAAAGAGGGAGAGATGGCGGTCCTGGTGGAAAGTTGGGTGGATCCTTTTTGCTCTGAAAATACACTAGGAGGAGAACGGCAAAAATAAAAAGCAGCATTCCCCTCGGATCGAGCCACAGACACAAATCACACAGCCACATTGTGAGGCTGAGGAGAAGAGCAGGGGACTGATAAAGATCACTTGTTCCATCGTCAATTTGTAGTTAGAGATGGGCTGGTACTCTGCTGACTCACAGCTTATGTTGATATAATGACCTGTGTGTGTGAGGGAGAGGAAACAGCACTCCATTAACTAAATACAGAGTATGAATAAGCTAAAACTGACCCAAACTTACACACTATAACAAAGCGGAGGCGTTAAATTAGAAAATTTCAGCCATAACATCAGAAGCTGCCTCATAGTGCATATGATATGTAGGCATCAGTTTTTGAGAGAGAAAGACGTCAAGTAAAAAACACAATATCTCTGGTGCTGCATTAATTTTGATCATTTCATCATTTCCTCAGACAACAGCACCTTTAACACTGTCTCTTCAAGGAAGGAATTTTACGCTGTTGTGTAGCCTCAGTTCTGTATAGAAGGTACAATCCCAGGATGAGGGGACTGTGTTGTCTCGCCTTTAAGACGGCATCAGATGTAGTAACAGCACCGAAATGATGTCTGTAGAAAAGGGACAGCCAGCGGGATGGGATCCTAGGCAGCATGGGTGTGATGTTTTGACGCTGTGTTGCGACCTACCACGGAAGATTTAACAAGTATGTGGTAGCAGTTAGCAGCTAACTTAAAGAAGAAGAGCAGCAGCTGAACATGTTTTCAAATTGGAAAAATAATGTGGTCCGCCATTTAACAGAGACGGTTCGAACACGCCCCCTCCCTCTGGAACACCCTCCCTATACACATCCGTGACTGTCCAGATCCATCCACCTTCAAATCACTCCTCAAAACCCACCTTTTCAAATCCGCTTTTAACCTTTAAACATTAGCTTTTTGTTCTTGGTTCCTCATGTACCCCCCCCCCCCCCCCTTTTATTTTTTTTTGAATGCACTTCTTTTCTTTGTTTTAAATGTAAAGCATCTTTGAGAGCTGTAAAAGCACTATATAAATAAAATGTGTTATTATTATTTATGAGGTGGGGGAGCCCATCTGTGTGGAGTTTGCATGTTCTCCTGTTCTTCTGCGGGTGCAGGTTAATTGGTGACTCTAAATTGTCCGTAGGTGTGAATGTGAGTGTGAATGGTTGTCTGTCTCTATGTGTCAGCCCTGTGATAGTCTGGTGACCTGTCCAGGGTGAACGCTGCCTCTCGTCCAGTGTCAGCAAAAATTTTGTATTATTATTTATGTCATGGTCAGTTGGCAATATCTGGGGCTGAAAAATAAAGCCCATGTGGAAGTGCCACAAACTGCAGTTATGTGAATGGTCACTAGAGGCTGTCTGCAAAAGCAAGTCAATGTTAAAATGACGTTACGGGACAATTAAACGTGTTTACAGCCTGGTACGAAAACAGTTTTGGTCTTTGTCGTTAGTTTACTCATTCATGACAACTGTACATTTGAATTAGAATTTTTAAGGGCATTGGAAGTTGTGTAACATGGCCGCTTTTAGTGACAGGCAGTTTGTGAGGCGTCTATGAGTCAGCTCCACCCTCTCATCCACATATGGTCACTTGTGGCTCCGAAAAGCCAAGATAATGACTAGCAAAATGCTGAACTCAAAATAGAAGTCCACAAACCAGTGGATGAAGTCACGGTGGCTATGTTCATATTTTTTTTACAGACTGTGGCTGCACTGTACAGTGTGTATCATTGTCTACTGTCATTCCTGATACTACCACTAGATGGCACCAAAAATATATATAAAAAAAAGTCTTTAATACTGTGATACCATGAACCAATATTTTCTGAGACGGTCATCATACCGTGAAACTCTCATACTGCTGCATTCCCAGAAGAAGCTCTGGCTGACGGGGGCGGAGTGGCGTCAGTGGTCCATAAATCCTTCAGTCTATTAGCCAAACAGCATTGTAGCACAAAAGCGACCAAATATAGGGTTGCAGATTAGAGAGTGTTATCGCGAGAAAGCCAAAAACCAATACAGCGTCTCATTTTAGTTTCAGTGTTAGTTACTTCCTGTCATGGCCTTAAACAGTTCCTAGTATTTATTCGTTTGACTGCAGACCCCTCTGTTCTGTATCAAGACCTTTTCCACTGTTCACCTCACCTGCCTCCCATTTCTCCATCATCTTAGCAGTACCTGTAATTGTCCCTTGTCTCCATCCAGTTGCCATATTACCTAGTTTGCGTCTGCCCTAGCTTTTCCAACACCAGTTTTTCCACATACCTTAATCTGCATGCCTGGCTGCTTGTTGTTTGGATTGATATTTATTTGCCTGCCCTTTCGGAATAAGTTAAAACTAGTCCATACCCACTGAGTGCACAGTTGCCCATGTACAGTTTCACATGGTGTGTGTTTGGGATACAGGTCATAGGAAATCGCAGATTAAATAGTCAACTGAACCCATTAAGAAGAGCAATGTATTCAGACAGAGTTTTTGTGAATTTGATAGTATGATGTCCGATGTACGATTTCCTTAACCTGCTGTCCTGCAATTCGGCCACAGGGGGAGCCACAGTGATCGGTCGCAGAGATATTGGTCCCTAGATTATGTTCACCCAGTTTCATGCAGATCGCTCAAACTTCCTAGGAAGAGATCCATTTGAAGTGTTTTTCAAAAAATTCAAAATGGCGGAAAATCTATATAAGCGGAAGTTATGGGTTCTTGAGGCAAATGTGTTCCTCATGAGGAGAGGCATCTCTGTGCAAAGTTTCATGTCTCTACCACATACGGGGCATGAGATATGCCCATTCAAAGTTTGACATTTCAATGGGTTGCTATAGCGCCCCCCTTTGGCCAATTGATGTAATATTGCTTCATTGGCATCCTCCCATGACCCTCTACCACTGTGCCAAATTTCACATGGATTGACCAAGTCAGTGAGGAGAAAAACGTGGAACACACACACAGTTTTCGTCATTATATAAGATATAGTAAGATGAAAAATAAATAAAATAAAATACAAATAAATTTTAAAAAAGCATTATCAAGTTCACAATTATGTGACACACCGACGTCTTCCCCAACACACACACTTAAAGGGGGCTTTACATTACTTAAACTGTTTTTCCTGTTGTTCAGTAAAGGCTATCTTGAACCAGGCACTCAGTTACCATCCCACATAACCAGAGTGGACTGTAGTTAGTAGATAAAAGATATGTTTATTTTATCTTGGAAACATCGTCTTCTCCTCTGTCTACAGATGCACAGATCTGGTTTAGGTCAGCCAGGTTGGCTCTGTTCTTTAGTTGCTTCCAACATTCAGCTCACCTACTGTCCTAGATACAAGATTGTCATGGCAAACATCCTGTCCCGTCTGTTATAGTCAGAGAATGTCCTTTCCCAGCTTGACAGTTTCCTTTTCACTGCCTGTATCATTGATGCGGTTTCCTGGGCCACTGAGTTCAAGATTGAGAAGTCTTACTCTGAGTTTCTTGTAGGGATGCACCGAATATTCGGTGACCGAATATATTCGGCCGAATATTGCAAAAAAAACCCCACACATTCGGTATTCGGTGGAATAAGTTAAAAGCAAGGCCAAATAATAGCGGCGTTTTGATAATGCAATCAAACAGCGTGCTGTGACGGGCGGTATAAAATGTCGGCAGTGTGGCGATCCGCCCGTCACCGCACTCGCATTTGCGACTAAAAATAGTTTTGAGCGAGCAAAATAGGCTTAAATCATTCAGCACGCTGTGCGAGCAGCCTACAGATTTCAACCAGCAGCAGAAACGAAAGGCGAATCCCACCGATTGTGGGTTGAACGGGGGTCACAGACACAGTAACGTTAATGTATTCCTGTCAAATACGGCGGCTATCGGCTTACCCGGCGATGGGGAAGTCGGCTCAAATAATATCCTCTTCTTGGTGTCATGACTGCCCAGAAGTACCTGAACAGCCGAGCCATGGCGGCACACAGGTATGTGATGTGTCAGAGGAGAAACGAGCCGTTCACATTTCTCTCTTTGTGTCAGTAACGGCCCACAAACCTCACCGCACTTTAGGGACTGTTCTTTACTTATGAAGGGACTGTTCTTTACTTGTCAGGGGAGGAGGGTGGCTGGTTGATTTTTATTTATTTATTTTATTTTGATCCCCCCTATGTTAATCACTGATTGATGCTGTCTTTGAAGTATGAATAAGTCAATAAGTAATTTATTCCATTGAAATATCATTGATGTATTATAGAAAAGTGATTTATCTTTTTATAAATGACAAAAGGCACATCTGCCTCATTTTTGCTGTGGTATCCTGATACTACTCAGAACCATAATATTTTCATTGGTATCGCACAGTGGGTCCCAATTTTGGTACCGTGACAACACTAATCTGGAGGGGGTTCATCTGCAAAAACGAATGAAAAACTAAACAATGATATTCGGTATTCGGTACTCGGTATTGGGCCAAGTGTTTAATAATATTCGGCTTCGGCCACAAATTTTCATTTCGGTGCATCCCTAGTTTCTTGCTCCGAGCACCTGCCCTCCTAATTGTCTCTTTGTTCATGGTATGCCAGACGTGACGTGCCGTATCTTGCATCACATATGGCATGCCACCCAGATATGACAAACACCACTTACATTGATAATGGCTTGCAAATATGTCGCTACCTGTGAATGCATGTTATATTGTGTTTTTACCAAAGAAGTAAACCAGATTTGTAAAACAAGTCATTTCTTAGTCATTAACAAATGTGTTAAATAGTTTGTGTATGTAATTTAGTTCATTATTAACTTATAGATACATTACGTATCATACATAGCAGTAGTATGAAGAAATCTGAAACAATACAGCTTGAATGTAATTTTGAAGAGCATATGTCTATGAAGTCTTTTTACATTCTGTCATTAAAGTCAAAGGTAAATTACAAGCAGTGCCATTATTACAAAAATATTTGTATGTAAAAAAACAACAACTATCACATAGATTTGATTGTACAGGCAGTAGGAGTAAACCAGGCAATCATTAAACAGTTAAAGTCTGAGCTTGAAAAGTAACTGCAGCTTTCTCTCCTAAAGTGTTCGTCTTGTTTGTTGCATATTGTTTAGGTGAAAAATGACAGAGTGGGATGTTACAAAATTCAGCGCAACTTGGCGTAAACCTTGAAGGGGTGTGGTATACGCGTAACTCCAGTTATTCCCTCTGTGCTCAGCTCTACTCCATCAGGAACGGAGAAAGTGAACTTCTGTAGTAAAGCGACCAAAAACAGGAACAGCTCCATCTTGGCGAGGCCTTCTCCGAGACACACACGTTTTCCTGAAGAGTCCACAAACACACATTACGATGTAAAAAGCTCAGGAAAAAACAAATTGGTCCAGTCTGGTTCAGGTTATGCTTAAGATTTAGGTGAATGTCGTTTACCTGCAGAGAAAGCCAGAAGGGCTTCTCTCTTCACAAACTTTCCCTCAGCATCCAGGAAGTGTCCGGGGTTGAAGGTGTCTGGAGTCTCCCATTCGGTCTTGTCGAACAACACAGAGGTCAGGAAGGGCATCAAGGTCGTACCCTAAAAATAAGACGTTAGGTTAACACCAAGCAATGATGCATCAGCAGTCATATTTTAGAGATTATCTTGTTAAGACTTAAAATGACTGTGAACTAAATGCACCTTGGGTATGACATAATCACCCAGTGTCGTATCTTTGGCGGCCATTCTGAGTCCATTGAGAGGAACGATGTTTCCCATCCTCTGGATCTCATGGATGACAGCGTCAGTGTAGGGCAGGTTGGATCTGTCTGCCACACTGGGCTGTCGGGTCTGTCCGATCACTCTGTCTATCTCTGCCTGGACTTTGTCTAGAAAACAAGATGATTGAGGGAATTAAACTTGTAGCAACGTGGTGAGAAGAACCTCATATGTGAATTTTTATACAGCTGTACTTTGTGTGAAGTGCTAATTAACAAATATTAGCATGCCTACAGGCTATACTGTAGCAAGAGGTGGACAGCAGCGTTTTAGCAGTGTGAGAA
This sequence comes from Epinephelus fuscoguttatus, assembly GCF_011397635.1. Classification (NCBI taxonomy): domain Eukaryota; kingdom Metazoa; phylum Chordata; class Actinopteri; order Perciformes; family Serranidae; genus Epinephelus; species Epinephelus fuscoguttatus. The sequence continues at coordinate 43,242,864 of NC_064761.1, forward strand.
ATGTTTGCATGTTGACGTTAGCATTTAGCTTTGAAGCTTTTTATGGAAAACAAACAATATATTACCATATGCAGATGACACACAAAATTTACATTACCATATCACCAATGATTGGATGTACCACAATTTTTTTTCTTCACTTACACAAAGACAAAATGGAGGTAATTGACTCTTCACTAAGTCCCATCCCCAGACCCAGACTGGCCAATCATAGCGGGCTCAGACCGGGGTCCGACAACAACACAGTTGTGCTCCATTGACTCTGATGCAGTCGTTTCAGATTTCCTTCATTTCCAGGCTGGTTTTGTGGATGTGGAGCTAAATGTTGTGTCTGGGCACGTCGTGTATTAATGATACTTGTTACCTGGAGAGGTTGGAAAAGGTATACATTTCTTCCCTGTTCCAAAACCAAAATCAAACCCTGTAAAGTGTAGGGTTAGCTAGCTAGCTACTGAAGATATAGCCTACTGAATACATGCTGCTTTTGCTTTTGAATGATTATAACAGTGAAACAAAGACCGACCCTGCTGTACAGGAACCAGTGAAGGAAGCAGGGAAACTTTGATGATATTCAACCAGCTGTGTGTCATCAGATAGTGAGCAGATTAATGTTGTTTGACTTTCCCTGGAGATCACTGCCCATCCAGTGGCAGATGTCCGGGTGCTGGCAGCAACAAGAGGGGAAGCCAAACACCATTCATCTGCACACACTGTGATGCCACAGAGCTGGTTCAATATCAGCAAAGTTTCCCGTTATATTCTTTGTCTTGTGTGGCGATCAGCAGTGATGTGGTGGTTCACTTTTACACTGTGATCTGTAGCCTATAGTTCGGCTTTAGCTTCTAACTATCTTTGTCTTTTTAACCTGTTGTTGCTGCTGAGTCAGTTTGACTTCCTGGATATATCCTTCAAACACAGACTGTAGACCCCTCTGTCTGCTGCTCTCTGGAATCACTCAGTACGTTTATGTGCAGCTTGAGGAAATTAAATTACTGGCTTAGTTTGACTGAAACCGGACTTTTAAATGCATGTAAACAGTTTAGTCCAACTGAAATTGGACTATCCGTAGCTCGACTAACACACTTAGATAGTACGACTGAAAATCAAACTATTACTGCATGTATCCACTTAGTACGACTGGAGTTGGACTTGGCGTTCTGCGCATGCACCACTTTTTCTTTCACAGGCTCTCACCTGGAAGAAGAAGGAGATGACGTAGCAGCAGTTCAGTATACATCAACATACATCTTTGCCATCTTCGTTTGTCGTTAGCTTCCTCTTTGGGTCAACCGGAACTAGTTCAATACGCACTATATTAAAAAGGACACAGCGCCGCCTATCGAGGCTACTTGGTCAGAAATTCGATTTTCTCTTCTGCATATACACTCAGACAAGACGAGAAGTCTCGACTACTGCGTGCATGTAAACGTACTGACTATTTAGTTTTTCCAGAAATACGATAATATTACTTCAGGGAGCGCAGTTAGTTACAGTGTGGGCTCCATGCTTACTCTGACAGCTTGTTGGACCACCACAAAGAGGCAGGGCTTAGCGAAGGATCAATTGTAGTGTAGTAATGTGTAGTCATGAAGTCAGACCTGAATTGCAGCAGCCACATTACAATTATGAAGTTAGCCCACTGTCATCTTAAAAATTTACCAGTGCTAAAAGACTTCACGGGATTTTGAAGAACTTGTCCTTGTATTTATAGTCAGTAGACCTGACTACTGTAACGGTGTCTTTACAGACTAAAAATGACCAGACAGCTGCAGCTGATCCAGAACGCTGCTGCTTGTGTCCTCACTAACACCAAGAAAGTGGATCACATCACACTTTGCACTAGCTTCCTATCTGTTGCAGAACTGATTTTAAAATATTACTATTGGTTCATAAATCACTGAATGGTTAGGGCCAAATTATATTTCTGATCTCCTGCTACATTTTCTTGCGCTTGTTCGTAATTGTATGTAAATGTCATTTTAATATGTGTTTCTTTAGCACTTTCTCTTGATGTTTTGACATTTTGTGTAGACGTGGATTGCCTTGTTGCAGAAATGGCATGGCTGTATACTCTTTTAGTCTTGTCTCCTTGCTGTTTCACAGTTAGCTCAGTTTGGGGCTGAGCATGTCACCTACCCTGGATCTCAGGGTTTTTGATGAGGAAAACCAAAGCCCACAGCAAAGTGGTGGAAGTTGTCTCAGTTCCAGCCATGAACAGATCCACTGAATTTATAGCCAGACTGGCCTCAGTGAAGCCCAGACCAGACTCTTTATGCTGTTCAGAAATACAGAGAAGATACAGTAGTGAGTGGCTGTTAAATAAACAGGAAGTGCTACACATTGCTGTACAGTGCAACGAAATTGTTCACGTACATTCTTCATTTCAATGAGGAAAGCCTCAATGTAGTCCCGGGGATTGCTGTGGTCCAGGTTCTTCTTGTGGTTCTTTATCTCCTGACTGATGAAGTCGAGGATGGCGCTGAACTGACTGAACATTTCATTGTGAGGACCTGGCATGTGCTTCATCACTCCAGGGAATGCCTGATACAGCTACTCAGAAGAAAACACATCACCTTTCAACTTTTATGATGATACTTTACAACAGACATGGGTCTATCAGTTGAGGAGGATGGACTCCCATAATACCACCAGAATGTTGTCTCTCCGACAGATTGATCAAACTAAATTGATATTACTGACTCACCAAACCCCATACAGAGCCCTCCACCTGAAGAATTTCAGATATATACTTCAGCATGGTCTGGAAGTTGTGGTCACTGTAGTCAAACCGTTTCCCCATCACCAGCTGGCAAATGATGTTGGACACAGCATTGTTGAAGAGGCCTGCTGGGTTGAAAGGTTCACCTGGAGGAGAGGAGTCCACTGTTTAGACAATGTTATACTGCTAAACAGCTGCTGACAATGATCTTATTATGTGAACCACCTTTCTCCTTCTCTATCTCCTCCTGCAGGTGTCGGATCTCCTCACAGATACTCTGCTCCATGATGCTTTTGCCCAGGCCGAAGGTACGTAAGGTAGATGTAACAAAACGTCTCTGTCTTTTCCATGGTTCACCATTGCTCACAAATAGACCACCTAGACACAAGCATGCAGAGGGTATACTGTAGGGTTAATGGCTCAGGGGAACTAATTCCTGCACAGCACGAGAGCTGAGAAATAGAATGAATTGTACACCTGATTCTCCTGAGTAAAACCTCTCAGTGATAGCATTGTATGGTCGATCCACAAAGTTGTCGGCTTGTGTCACCAAGGCTTCCTTCACCATCTTGTACCCAGACACAAACACCATCTTGTCACCACCCAGGCGAACGCTGAACACATTGCCATAGAGCTCAGCCAGCTGTGCAGAATACATCAAGGAACAAATGGTGGACCAGAACACACGACTGCATCATATGAAATTTTGAAATTGTTCAAAAATAAAACATACCAAAGCACATGGTGGAACAAATGGGCTACCAGAGGGATGTGTAACGAAGCAATTTCGACAGAGCCAGACTTTCTTTGAGTGAGCTGGCTCGACCACACCCAACACCCCAGTCAGAGATAATGAATGCCATAATGGTGGTTATCAACCTTCTTTGTTACCCAGGGATCTATGAGTTGTGATATACCAGCAGTGTAAAATGGACTTCAACAAATCAGGACCACAAAAACATAATCCAGGTGGTAACACTATGATATTGCGATTTTAGGGAATTAAAACACATAGTGAACATAGTGGATGTATGCTACCTGAGAGTAAGCTAGAAACCTAGAGGGCTTCTTTTTAATCCAGCATGGGCAAATGTCCAGAGAACGCTCCCAACTGGGACCTGGTCAAAACCAAATGCTGAATTATGACCTAGTTATGATGGTTTCAGCTTGTCAAGGCTCGGCAGTCGAGGTGGTGGTCTTACAGCTATTCATAAAAAGCATGTTAACAGTGTCACAGCCCTCGGACATCACCAGGTCAAGGACACTTCCTTGATGATGTCTGGGCTCCATGATATACTGAGTGAGATCTAAGTGTTCTTGTATTCAGCAGTCATGGGATTAAAGAGATCAATTACATTGGTGTTGAAATCACAAGTGTTGACAGTCCTGTCATAGGTTAGTACAGTGGAGGATGTAAATTCAGCAACAACTGCTGGATTAGTATTGCAAATAATAAGTACCTCAAAGCTTGAGAAATTGGTAATGTAGACTGCAATTAATTAACATAGCGTGGCTTGACCATGTGGAGTGCTTGTATGCTGTTTGTGGTGCTGAACATGTAGAGGCAGATAATGTATCATTTTATACCAAAGGTGAAAAATAAGGTCAGTTACACTAGGTATAGGAAGCAGCAAAAAGGACCCATAAGAGGTGTTTTGATAATTCGAGTAGTTTGTGCGTAAGTCAAGCTTGGGAGGTCAAGCCTTGTTTGTTTCAAGTGACTAGTGACATAGAAATAATAGTTAGCATGTTAGCTGTTAGCCTAGATACAGCCGGGGCGCATAGTAGCGTCAGACCTGTTAAAACGTAAGTGAACGGGCAACCTTCAAGTGCAAAGTTAGTCGACTAAACAAGCTTTTTTTCCACAAAGACCGCCTCATATCGTTAGGATAAATGTCAGAGAACATACAGAAAACGACATGTAAACGTGTTGTCTTACCTTACCGGTGTGCTGCCATGTTTGTTTACCATTTAGCTCTGCTTTTCAAAGCGCGGCTGAAATATATCTGGCGAGCTCTAGATAAAGCCCAGCTGGATACTACTCCAGGTGGAGGTGTCTCGTCCTCGGTCACATCCAGACCTTGAAAATAAAGCTGCAACCGGTCCCATTCCTTGCAACAGAGGCATTCCTCTTCTGTGGGCACTGGGGCACAGCATTCACAGGTACACCACCAATCTCCAGAGCTACGCAGCCTTGCAGCAGCCATTCCTCCTCTCTCGTCCTCTACCTGTTGCGCCTCTCTCTCTCCTCCTCCGTTCTTCAATTTCACGAAGCTCTTCGTCAGTGTATTCTGGCTCAAATAAATAAGGGCAGCCATCAAACTCTGCAAAATCAAATTCCTCCTCCACAAAGTTGAAGTCTGGCAAAAAGTCAGCCATTATTCTATAAATCTTTCATAAAATAAATGAATGAACTTTTCAGGCTACTGTCCGGTTCTGCCTTCCAGCTGTTGCTGCTTGTTCTCGCGAGATTTATTTCGGCCGCGCTTTGGAAAGCAGAACTAAATGGTAAACAAACATGGCAGCACACCGGTAAGGTAAGACAACACGTTTACATGTCGTTTTCTATATGTTCTCTGACATTTATCCTAACGATATGAGGCGGTCTTTGTGGAAAAAAAGCTTGTTTAGTGGACGAACTTTGCACTTGAAGGCTGCCCGTTCACTTACGTTTTAACAGGTCTGACGCTACTATGCGCCCTGGCTGTATCTAGGCTAACGGCTAACATGCTAACTATTATTTCTATGTCACTAGTCACTTGAAACAAATTTAGGGCGATAGGAGACAGGTTGAAATAAACCGAAATTTCCCTTTAAAGTGATCTTTAAAGTTGGCTGTAACTTTTCTCCGTGCTTCTCAGAGTCTCTTCATTTCAGTGTTTGCTGAAGTTGAGCATTTTCCTTACAAACATAGCAACTTGTCTGTATAAGGTATTGCAGTGTTAATGAACGCTGTCTCATTAGGCTACTGTTCATGGCACTATCAGCTGGGAGTCCATTCTTTGGATGGCATGGGATACAATCTCACGGTGAATAGCGCAGGCGTACTGTTGAATGACTTTATTTATTATAATTTTTTTATTATTATTGTTTTCATTATTCAAAAAATCACTCTTACATTGGATGTGTATCACTATATGATGCATTTTCAGAGGCACTATTGACGTAAAATAAAACAAATATTAACTTTGCTGGCCCAAAGTTTCTTTTGTTATTTACATCAGAGCGAGTCAGGAAGACTTAGAGAAACGTGTTAGCATGACGGTGCTGAGCACAAGTTCATACATAATGCCATCAGGGCTGCTGTCACCCCACAAACAGCTGGTGCTGCAGCAGCCCCTGCATCCCTACTCCCCACGGTGATGAAAAGCTACCATGTCTATCTAAGAGAGCCTATAAGAGCCTTTATGATATGACGAGCTCTGGCTTTAGGCTCATGTACCTTGTTAACACACTAATCTTGCTTTGTAGTCCACCCCTCCTGTGTACCAAGATCAGAATTTACATTTATATTTGCAATCTGACCACCAAATGTCAGTGTCTGCCACGAGTTTCTATGAAAAAATTAGTAATTTAAATAAAAATGCACATGTCCTGAAGGATATGAACAGTTTCATGTTAAATTCAATTGGAAAAAAACTATAGAAATAACTGAAATGGTGTCATTTTTTTAGTTTGTTGGCAAAGTTATACATGTTATTGTCCACATACGCCACCATCCTGGTAGCAGCTGCTCAGTCAGTGCAGTGTTTGTGAAAGATCTTAATTGCAAATTCAATCATATTAGTCAAATGAACAGTTAAATATATTAGATGGTGTCAATAAAATTCAAAGTTAAAGATGGGGAAAAAATGCATGTGTCAAACTTTACCTTGGTAAAATATTTGTGTGGATGTTTCCTGTCCACACTGAAGAAGTTTCCCACAAAGGGAAGAGCCAGCGGTCCTGGAGGATAATTTGGAGGATTCCTGTTTTTTAAGAAGTCTGCGATTAGGATAAAAATAAGTACGAACAGGAAAAGCCCTGTGAGGTCACAACCGAGTAAAAATTTAAAAAGCCACATTGTTAAAAAGAGTTAAACCGGCAGCAGAAGGATGGTTTGAGCTGTTCAGGACTTCACACGACACACAACCTTCATAACAGGACAGACAAGTAAATACAAATCAGCAATTCATTCCACACAAAAGTGTGAGTGACATGTCCTTACATAACCTGATACAGACACACCCACTTTCACCTGGCAAACATGGTCTCTGCTATCTTACCTGGAGCAAAACCAACCTTAGCTTGGCAATATGATAGCACACACTCAGTGCCAAACCTGTCCTTCAGTAATCTTAGACATTCATGTTTAAGTGTAAACGGAGTCCAGACAAAGAATACAGTGCAGTGGAAAAAAACACATCCAACTGATCCATTGTGCAGTTGCATGTATTTGAGTCACTGCCAGCAGGAGCAGATCAAGATGACACAGCACCAGGTTGCCATAGTCAAATCCCAGTGCACTGTCTCTGTGAAGCAGAGGGACAAACAAACAGTCGGTTAGTTTGTGGTTGTCAGACATATTGATTGGAAACACAGCAGTAACTCAACACAGTGAACACCATAGGCCACTTCGTCCTTTATCATGAAATCTCAAGAGCTGGTAGGGTCTAAATCCAACTTGTGCCTCTCCATCTCTGCCCTGATAGATGCCTCCAGACATTTGCTGTAGTTGCCATTGTGAGGTCCCTGCAGGCGTTTCATTAGTGCTCAGAATGCGTCATGTAGCTGCTAGAGAGGAAACAGGGGAGTTGCTCTCTGGTGGTGTTTATATCCATTGGCAAGTAAAGATATCACTTTAGCTTAAGCAATATTTTCTAATACAGAGCTTTAATGTACAAAGCCTTTGGTAGCTCGTATAGTCACTTGAGAAAGATTCATTTAGCTCTGAATGCAACAAACCTGTTGATTAAAAAAATCTGGGGGTGGAGTTACGCAAGCAGAGGCAGTTAGCCTCAAACTGCTGGCTTCAAGCAGAGATGAGGAGTGGACCGCTAAAGTCTAAATTACACTCTATAGTCTAAATGGCTTTGGACTGTTTTACCAGTGCCCTCTTGTGGTGAAATGTGCAACTGTGCTCTTGAGAGGAGGGCAAAGTGGACTTTGGGCAAGTGATTGTGAGCTAATCTACCTGTGGCTTGCTCATGCTGATGATAGTTTAGCTGCTTTCTGGTAAAACTGTTGGATTTGGACAGTGTTTGTAGTCTGATATGTAAATGACATAAAAGTCAGTCATTACCACAGACTGTATCAAGGATTCACATTATTGGATTTATTGCCGATATCCAATATGCCGATATATAACAATTTATTTGAGCAATAATCAATACAGATACCGATACATCCACTTTTTTCTCTTTCTAATTTAGTGATCACCAAGTCTCTTCTGTGGTCACATTAACATCATACTATGCATGTATATTTTTATCCTGACGGCCGATGGAGACATGAAATGCAATACTTTTAAATGTATGTAATATTTATTCATTGTGCAAAATAAGAAAAAGCATGTTGGCTGATTCTGATAGTTCATTTTAAGGCCAACATCAGCTGATACTGATGATGTGTGGAAATTTTTGTGCATCCCTAGACTGTATATAAAGATGGACGATGCACCCCCACTTACCCCCGCTATGGGTTAGCGAAGCCAAAATATCCTGGATACAACCACTGGTATCTTGCACAGGTGACCTCATTCGGGGCCAGAATCTGCGCAGTAGCGATCTCAGCAGTGGAGGAGTTCCCGTCTAAACAACTGTCTGGTAAATTGCGTTCAGCCACATTGAATGCGAGCACACCGACTGGCACGTGCAGCTGTCAATCATGGCGTCAAATCCCTGTTTTATAGCATTAAATAACTACTTGAAACCAAACTTATCGGGAAAACGAACACTTAAACAAATCTCAGGGTGATAAGAACTACAGTAAATGACAAAAAACATCTTTTGGAAAAATTTATTTGATGTCTACTTTGTGTATTTAGTTTGGCTCGTCTGATTTGCTAACATGAAGGGGCGGGCTTTATGACCTGTACTGCAGCCAGCCACCAGGGGGCAATCGAGATGGTTTGACTTCACTTATTGGGAGCTGTCATGCCACCTGTCTTTATATACAGTCTATGATCTTCACTGCTAGGCCACCCGCCCCCCTCCTCCAGGTGGCCTTGATGGTTCTTCACAGTCTCTTCAAGAGTCTGGGAGATCTCTTGTTTACACCATGTATGTTGAGATTGTTTATAGAATACAGCAGGTATTGCTGTCTACTGTCATTCCTGATACTACCACTAGTTGACACCATCAAAAGGCATTCTTAAGCCCCTTTTACACTGCCAGATTTCCGGCGAATGTTGGGCCGTTTTGCCGGCAAGCTGCAAGTGTTTAGACACACAGAGCCGGATTGGCGAGTTGATCCAAGGTGCCCAATTTTCCGCTGCGAAGGGGTAGACATATTGGCGGAACCTTTTTGGTTTAAAAAGAACAAGGCGGCCTTCCGTCACGGGAGGGGCTGTTGATGACTTGTGGGAGGAGCTGTTGATGACGCCGCACGTGCGAGCCACTGGTGGTGGATAAACAGGAAACAGCTGATAGGCGGAATTAGCGAGCAGCTAGTCGCAAGAGGGAAACACAAACCTGACAGACACTGTAAAGATGAGCAACTGGGGAGACAAGGAATTGCACGCCCTCCTTGTCCTCGCAAACGAAGAGGCCATTAACCGTCAGATGACGGGGACGGTGAAGGACGGGCCGACTTACGAGAGAATCACCAAAGGACTGACCAGCCACAGCTTCCCTCCCACGTCACTGTTTACGTCACACGCTGAGCTACACATTTTGTTACTTGCTCACGCCCCCCATTGCCCGAAAAAGGCACATTCTGTATAAACAAAAGTAGGTAGGCGGCATTTTGCTGCACTCCCACTCCAATTTTGCTTTTATACTGCCAATGCTGAAAGAAGACTGATTGGGCTTTCCTGCAAATTTGCACAACTCCTATCTAAAAAGTTAAGTAGCTATAACAATAAAAATTATGATAATGATGATAAACTTTTTAAACAAATCATTTGCAAATCATTTGCTCGTCACTTCCAATGGCTTGCAAACATGAATACTGGAATATGTTATGTTGTGGTTTTACCAAAGACTCAAACCAGGTTTGTGACACAAATAAACAGTTAATTTATTCATTGTTGACAATTGTGTCGACTAGGTTTGTTAATGACTTTAGTTTATTATGCACACATGGTTTATTAATGACTTAACTGATGATTAGTACAAAGAAAACTTGCCCAATGCAGCTTGATTATAAAGACCGTATGTTTTTGAAATCTTAATACATTTTTCATTGATAACAAGACAAAGGGAAAGGTCTTTAAACAGTTGCATTTATACAGAACATTTTAACTTTAGTAACTTTATCACGTAGATTTACAGAGAGAGTAAACAGGCCTTCAGTACATGGGGCAGTCATACGACAACGAAAGGTTTGGATTGAAAAGTAACTACAGCTTTCTTCTCTAAGACATTTTTCCTTGATCTGATTTCTTTCACATTGTATAGATAAAAAATGGTTCGGGGAGATGTTAAAAAATTCAGCGAGCCTTGGCGTAAACCTTGAAGGGGAGCGGTACACGTGTCGTTCCAGTAACTCCCTCTGTGCTCAGCTCTACTCCATCAGGAACGGAGAAAGAGAACTTCTGGAGTAATCCAACCAAAAACAGAAACAGTTCCATCCTGGCGAGGCCTTCTCCGAGACACACGCGCTTCCCTGAAAAGACCACAAACATACACACATGAAGACATACAAACTTATGATAAAACATATATTCTGGTTCAAGTTATGCTTCAGATTTTGATGAATGTGTGGGTTACCTGCAGAGAAAGGCAGGAGAGCTTCTCTCTTCACAAACTTTCCCTCAGCATCCAGGAAGTGTCCGGGGTTGAAGGTGTCTGGAGTCTCCCATTCGGTCTTGTCAAACAGCACAGAGGTCAGGATGGGCATCAAGGTTGTACCCTAAAAACAAGATACATAGGTTAACACCATGCAGTGACACATCAACAACAATCATATTTCAGAGATAATCCTGTGAAGACTTGGACTTGTGGATGACTGTGTGCTAGATGCACCTTGGGTATGAAGTAACCACCTAGTGTCGTATCATTGGCGGCCATTCTGAATCCATTGAGAGGAACGATGTTTCCCATCCTCTGGATCTCATGGATGACAGCGTCAGTGTAGGGCAGGTTGGGTCTGTCTGCCATACTGGGCTGTCGGGTCTGTCCGATCACTCTGTCTATCTCTGCCTGGACTTTGTCTAGGAAATAAGACAATTGAAAGAATTAAGTTTGTAGCAACGTGGTGAGGAAAAAACTTGATGTTAATGACAGTAATCCAACGTGACATGTTCATGCTAACATGCTAAACTAAGATGGTGAATTTCAGCATTGTCAGTTATCACAATTGTTTGCAAGCTGATATCAGCATTTAGCTCAAAGCATTACTGTGCTGTAGTTCAGATTCACGAAGCGTCCGCATCGCTTTGGACTCTTTTAGTCTTGTTTCCTTGCTGTTTTGCATTTAGCTCAGTTTGGGGCTGAGCATGTCACCTACCCTGGATCTCAGGGTTTTTGATGAGGTAAACCAAAGCCCACAGCAAAGTGGTGGCGGTTGTTTCTGTTCCAGCCAGGAACAGATCCAGAGAGCACAGAGCCAGATTGGTCTCAGTGAAGCCCAGGTCAGTCTCTTTGTGCTATTCAGAAATACACATAAGATACAGTAGTGAGTGGCTGTTAAATAGACTGGAAGGGCAACACATTGTTGTGCAGTGCGATGCAGTTGTTCACATACATTCTCCATTTCAATGATGAAAGCATCAATGTAGTCCCGGGGATTGCTGTGGTCCAGGTTCTCCTTGTGGCTCTTTACCTCCTCACTGATGAAGTCCAAAATGCTGTTGAATTGACTGAACATTTTGTTGTGAGGACCTGGCATGTGCTTCATAATTCGGGGGAATGAGTCATACATCTATTCAGAAGTAAACAATAAATGAGAGAAACTTTAATTTGCATTACCTTTCATCTTACGTAAGGAAATTTGACCACAGACATGGGTCTCCCAATCAGTTGAGGAAGACTGATTTCCAGGATCTCACCAGGATGCTGTGTCTGACAGTGTTTCAAGTAAATGGATATTACTGACTCACCAGACCCCATATAGAGCCCTCCACCTGAAGAATCTCAGCAAGATACCTCCGCATGGTCTGGAAATTGTGGTCACTGTAGTCAAACCGTTTCGCCATCACCAGCTGACAAATGATGTTGGACACAGCATTGTTGAAGAGGCCGTCTGGGCTGAAAGGTTCACCTGGAGAAGAGGAGTCCACTGTTCAGACCACTGGTTCTCAACCTGGGGGTCCTGACCCGCACTAGAGGTCCCCAAAGATTCATGGGGGGTTGTGAATTAAAACAACCAAAGAGCTAATAGAACAATGGCCAAGCAAAGGCAAGATAAGAAAACAGAATTTGTTTTTAAAAAGGCCTTGTTTAAGAATGTGTTTGAGCTCTGATGGGGCCGAAAAAACAGGCCTGACCCTACATAAACCCGCAGAGTTTCTGTCCACGCCCAACCTGAGCCCGGACTGTGGCAGCAGTTTTGAGCCCAAACCCAATTTAAAAACCTGAATTTCTACTGTAAAATAAATGTATATTATATTTTTTTAGTTTGTTTGTTTATTCTGTCCTTATCTAAAATCATAAAGCCACATTCTTATGGAGAGCAAAACCAGCAGCAGGAGGAACGTCGGAGCTTTTCAGGACTTTGTGCTACACTACGCACCACACACACATTACAGGACAGATGACTTAAAAACAGATCAGTAATGAGGCTGCACAAAGGTCCTTGTGACAGATAAGGTCCCACGAAACCAAATAGACACGCCTATTTTTTCCACTGGCAAACACGATTTCTGTCAACCTGAAGTAATAATAATGAAGCAATATCATGCCTTTATATAATAACATGATTGCAACTATTAATGAGCCACATCAGCAATATAAAATACACGTGCAAAACCTCCACTGTCTTTCAGTAACCTTAGAGTGGATGTTTATAGTGTAAAGTCCAGCTAAAAATACTAAAGTGCAGTAGGAATAAGGGTGAGTCAGATGATTCATGTTGCAGTTGCATGCAAATGAGTTACTATCAGCTAGAGACAAATCCAGACGACACAGAACAGGCCTGACCCTACATAAACCCGCAGAGTTTCTGTCCACGCCCAACCTGAGCCCGGACTGTGGCAGCAGTTTTGAGCCCAAACCCAATTTAAAAACCTGAATTTCTACTGTAAAATAAATGTATATTATATTTTTTTAGTTTGTTTGTTTATTCTGTCCTTATCTAAACCTGGTAAATAATAAATATACACATGCAATTGTTAAACTGAACACAGGATGGAGCAGTCCTGTGTGAAGGGCATATAGGTAAGCTCCATGTAATGAGAATCAGGTGTGTGGAATGGGGAGGCAAACGTTTTTGATGTTGTGAAAGCATGTTGAAAAGCATCAAGTTTGTAGCGTGTTCAAACTGAAACGCTGAATGGAATTATGATATGGACAAGGCTGTCACCCTCCTGTTGTGGAGAGCATGTATATATTGTATAGAGAGAATAAATGGATCGCCAAATCCAAAGGGATAAAGCGCACTGGACATTGGTTTATTGTTAGCCCAGAACATGCATCCGGAACAAGTTCACCTATTTGCCCCTCAGTGGCTTGTTTAGACATTTTGTTTTGTTAAAAATTCACTACACAAGCTAAAGACTGATGTGTTTATGGCTCCTTGTTTACCACTGCTCTAACCCGGCGGGTTGGGTCGGGCTCAGTCGGGCTTGCAGACAGAGAATCAGAGCTCTAGTATGTATGATTGATTAAACAAAAACTGAACACAGAGTCCTGTAGAAAGGTCAGGAAATATCAGGAAAACTCATAACATAGTTTGGAAATGTCACTTTACTCAATGATAGAAAAGGGGTCCCTTAAGGAGAAAGGTTGTGAACCACTGGTGAGGACAGTGCTATATGACTGATGAGCCTAATTTGTACTCAGTGTGAAGCACCTCTCTCCTTCTCTATCTCCTCCTGCAGGTGTCGGATCTCCTCACAGATTTTCTCCTCGATGGTGTTTTTGCCCAGGCCAAAGCTACGCAAGGTAGACAAGGCGAAGCGTCGCTGTCTTTTCCATTTTTCACCATTGCTCACAAACAGACCACCTAGACACAAGCATGCACAGAAACTAGGGTTAATGGCTCAGTGACACTAATTCCTGCACAGCATGAGAACAGAAAAAGAGAGAGATTAGTGCACCTGGATTTCCTGTGTCTCTGGAGTAAAACCTGTGTTGCGATGAACTGTTTGGTCGATCCACAAAGTTATTGGCTTGTGTCACTAAAGCTTCCTTCATCATCTTGTACCCAGACACAAACACCATCCTCTCACCTCCGAGGCGCACACTGAACACGTTCCCATAGACGTCAGCCAGCTGCAGACATAACATCCAGAAACAAACGCTGATCATTCACAACACACTGCTGCATCAGATTAACCTTTTAATTTGTTCAAAAACAAAACCTACAGTGCACAACAAGGAAAAAATTGGCCACCAGGTGCACCAACATCAGAATTTCCTTCTATGTTTTTTACCATTTGACCACCAGATGTCAGTATCTGCAATTAGTTTCAATATAAGAATTTGTAATTTAAACACAAATGCAAATTTCCTGAGGAGCGTGAACAGCTTAAAGATAAATTCTCTGGGTGAATTAATGAAATAGTAATTCAAACTGCTTTTATTTTATTGCTTTTAAAGTCGTTATTGTCCACATTCGCCACAACACTGACAGCTGTGCTTGTAAAAGATCTTAAACCGATTGATGATTCAGTTAAATTGATCAAAGTAATCAAGTTTAAATGCATTAAAATGTCTCATTAAAATTCACAGTTAAAAATGAAAACATGCATTTATTTTTTTTTTTTTTTTAAATTTCAAATTTTACCTTGGTAAAATATTTGTGTGGATGTTTAGTGTCCACACTAAAGAAATTCCCCACAAGGGGAAGAGCCAACGGTCCTGGAGGATAATTTGAAGGTTTCCTGTTTTTGAGGAAGTCTGCTATGAGGATGAAAATAAAAATGAACAGGAACAGACCCTTGAGGTCAAAACCGAGCAAAAAATCATAAAGCCACATTCTTATGGAGAGCAAAACCAGCAGCAGGAGGAAGGTCGGAGCTTTTCAGGACTTTGTGCTACACTACGCACCACACACACATTACAGGACAGATGACTTAAAAACAGATCAGTAATGAGGCTGCACAAAGGTCCTTGTGACAGATAAGGTCCCACGAAACCAAATAGACACGCCTATTTTTTCCACTGGCAAACACGATTTCTGTCAACCTGAAGTAATAATAATGAAGCAATATCATGCCTTTATATAATAACATGATTGCAACTATTAATGAGCCACATCAGCAATATAAAATACACGTGCAAAACCTCCACTGTCTTTCAGTAACCTTAGAGTGGATGTTTATAGTGTAAAGTCCAGCTAAAAATACTAAAGTGCAGTAGGAATAAGGGTGAGTCAGATGATTCATGTTGCAGTTGCATGCAGATGAGTTACTATCAGCTAGAGACAAATCCAGACGACACAGAACCAGATCGTCAGAACCCAGTTCACTGTGTATGTTGTACTGTCAGGCGCAGAAACAAAAACATGTGGTCAGTTGAGAAAGGTGCTAGTTTTTGATTCTCATATATATTGAGATGTAATGTACAGATATAGAATAGAATAGAAAGCCTGTATTGTCATTGCATGGGAATACAACGAAATTAGTTGTGACACTCAAGTGATGCAGTCCAACAAAGAACAAGGGGTCCTGTATCACACTTCTCCCTGAAGTCCACGATATAAAAGCTATAATTATATAAGATAGTAATATACAATTTAGAACCACTGAAGATGTCATTGTGAAGTCCTGGCAGGCATTTTATCAGTGCTGGCTGTATCCCCCTTATTCCTAGCTCCCATGATACCTTGCTTGAGTTATGGGTGCGACTTCCAGCGCCAACCTGGAACTGGCGTTTTCCAATGGTGTTTAACACACAGGTCTGAAATACACACACATGCACAAACAGGATCTATACATGCATAAAGTGGAGAGATGTCAGAGTGAGGGGGCTGCCATGGACAGGCGCCCCGAGCGGTTGGGAGTTCGGTGCCTTGCTCAAGGGCAGTTGGTAAACTGGCACCTCTCCAGCCACCAGTCCACGCTCCATATTTTGTCCGGACGGGGACTTAAACAGGCGACCCTCCAGTTCCCAACCCAAGTCCCTATGGACTGAGCTACTGCCGCCCATAACTGAACCTAACGGTATGCTAATCCTCTTTTCTGAAGTGATTTGGAAATAAAACACGTGAAACACACCACCTGCTACACCTGCTACAGGATAACATGATATTACCTCTGATATCTCTGACAGCCGACTCAAAGCATTGGTTGTTTTCCTTTTAAAACAAGTGTGTTAGCGATTAGCTTGCCTTGCTATGTTTGCATATTGTTAAATCTAACAGAGCCCAAGCTAGCTTACGGTGAACATCTACTTCTAATTGACGATTTATGACTTCCTACGACTCATAAACAGACACGAACACATTCGGCAAACAGTTAGCATAATTCAGAATTAATTTTAGCTCCATGTGAAGTGAATAAATCTCTGCTTGTCTCCACAATTTTATAACTGCTGCTTTATTAAATCTGAGTTCTACTGAGTGAAATATAATGCTGACTTTAGCAGCAGACCTCAGTAATATCAGGAGATGTAAGCACAGAGGTGCCTGTCGCACCTCTGACGGTGCCATTGTGCAGGCTGCAGGGTCATCAGCAGGGAGCCACCCTTCTCAGATGTTTCGCCCCATTATTCCCGGAACATCGGTAGGGACGTCTCTCTACCACCCCCTGCAGCCTGCTTAGGATCCTTCCTTTCCCCACGCCTTATCCTTCCTCTGGAGCCAGATCCAAAAGGTCCCTTGCTCCGCCTCCACCGCCAGATCTTGGAGGGCCCACTTCCTTGTGGGACCTGAAACTCTGAGAGTTTTCACGAGCCGCTGTGTGGATGTTCCAGTGAGGCCCCTGCACCTGTCTTCCACTGGGAAAGTGAATGCTCTCCACCCAGCTTGCGAGCATGTGGCTGACAGTTCCGCGTACCTCTCCTCCTTTGTCTCATATGCAGCCTCCATCTCTTCTTCCCATGGGAGGGTCAGCTCTACCATAATAACTGTTCTGGCGGGAGCTGACCAGAGCATGGTGTCTGGACGTAGAGATGACATGGTGATCTATGCAGGGAATTTCAGCTGGCAGCTGAAGTCGGACGCTGACTGCCACTTGACTCTTAGTGATAGGAGGGACCGCTTGTTCTTGGTGCAGTGCTGCATTTCTCTCCCTTGAGAGAAGTATTTTATTATATTATATTATATAATAACATAAAGTAGTCGTAATATATATTGTATATACATTGTCCACAAAAATAAAATGTTAGTTTAATATCTGTTTAAAGGAAGCAGTATTTTACTTTTAAAAACAACCATCAATTGTGGCAAGCCACCATATGGGCTGAAATATGTGCCACCAGAAACTGAATTTGAATCATTTATATTTGAATTTGGATTTCTAAACTTGAATAATTGCATTGAAAAACTGAATTTGGATCACATAATTTGAAATTGTATTGTTTAATCTGAATCACTGCATTGAAAAACCGAATCTGAATAGTATAATTTGAAATTGAATTTATTTCTATGTATCTTCACATTCAGTTCTCACAATTCAGTTTCAATTTACTGTGACAGACGTCCGGGTAGTTTAAGGATGAAGGAAGAGCAATCAAGCGCAGATACACAGGACTCCTCTTCGGCCAATCAGCACCTACGTTTTTGAGCACGTAGGAAGAAGCGCTCGTCTTGATCCATAGACCATAGACATACATACGTAGACGCCGCATTGAGTGGGTTTGCCCGCTGCTGCGATACGTCAACGTCGCCGCCATATTGGATGTGGCAAAGCTGCACTGTAAACTAATACAAGTAAATGGACTTAATTTCATAAAGCGCCTTTCTACAAAGAAATTTACGTTAATGCCTCTCGTTCATTCATTCACACACACACTAATATACTTGAGAAACAGTTAGGCACCAAAAACAATGTATTTGATCTTCTCAGATGGCTAAGATAAGAACTTTATTGATCCCACACAGGAGTAATTCACGTTATAAGTTTTTCAATGCAATTATTCAAGTTTAGAAATTCAAATATAAATGATTCAAATTCAGTTTCTGGTGGCACATATTTCAGCCCATACCACCAAGATTAGCCACTGAGACTAACCATAGACAGTCAATTTCGGTAGGCTGACATCCACTAATCCGTAACTAACCTGTTAATTTTTAAGAAGAAAAGACGTGAAATACAAGAAGCCTTTCCCTTTAGCACTCCCAGCACTCCAGTTGCCCCTGTAAGCTCTAGTGCTGCATTTCAAAGCACTATCCTTCTAGAGGTGGTAAAAGTTTAATATTTTGTTATGTAAATTTCTTGTCTTTTATTTTCTGTTGACTTTGCTGACACACAGCCGGCCAGCTGCATCAACGTGTGGAAACATGCCCACTGCTCAGCCTCTGGTTTCCACTGGTTCCTTGGCGGAGATCCAGGAGAGATTAACAGGAGCATAATCGTGGACTGACATGGCTTTATCCGTCTTTGCCCATGTGGCGCCTATTTTCAGGCCCCACAATGCATCTCAAGTATTTAGCCTCACAATATAATCACCTGTCAGTGTCTGCATGCCCAGGTGCTTCACCACACCTTAATTCAGAACTGATTTCTGCAATTGCATTTCTTCTTGTCTTCCACACCACCTTTGTCATGTCAACTTTTCAGTTCCCTGTTTGAAGCAATGTGCAGCTCTAGCAGAAGCCCGGCAGAGCCTCCACTAGGGGCAAGATGAGTCAAGGGAATTCCTCTGACAGGTTGTGTGGTGGAAGTAGTCGTTATAGTCCCCATAGAAATGGAGGGCATTCTTAATTCTAAGACCCTTTATGTTATGTTATTTCCAAAGACTCAAACCAGGTTGGTGACACAAAATCAACAAATGATTTATTAGTCATTACAATTGTATTCAAATGGTTTGCAAATTATTTCCCTTTCTTGTTAACTAATAGCTTATACATGACATAATTGATCATTAGTACAAAGAAAACAAATACAGCTTCATTGTAAACTTGAAAAGGAACTACAGCTTTCTCCCCCAAAAAAAGTTTTGCTTAATCTTGTTTGATGAGCACAGGTTGGATGAAAAATGACACAGTGCGATGTTGCAAAATTCAGCGAGCCTTGGCGTAAACCTTGAAGGGGTGCGGTACACGTGTTATTCCAGTTACCCCCTCTGTGCTCAGCTCTACTCCATCAGGAACGGAAAAAGTGAACTTCTGTAGTAAAGCAACCAGAAACAGGAACAGCTCCATCTTGGCGAGGCCTTCTCCGAGACACGAACGTCTCCCTGATGTGTCCACAAACACATGCACACAAGAAGGTGTGACTATGTAAAACGTGCATTTTAGTTAAGGTTATGCTTCAGATTGAGGTGAATGTGGTTTACCTGCAGAGAAAACCAGAAAGGCTTCTCTCTTCACAAACTTTCCCTCAGCATCCAGGAAGTGTCCGGGGTTGAAGGTGTCTGGAGTCTCCCATTCAGTCTTGTCAAACAGCACAGTGCTCAGGTTGGACATCAAGGTCATACCCTAAAAAAGATACAAAGGTTAACACCATGCAATGACGCATCAACACATTTTCCCTCCTCAGAAGACCTTGTAAGACTTGAGTTGACTCTGTACTGAATGCACCTTGGGTATGAAGTAACCACCCAGTGTCGTATCCTCGGCGGCCATTTTGGGTGCATTAAGAGGAACAATGTCTCCCATCCTCTGGATCTCATGGATGACAGCGTCAGTGTAGGGCAGGTTGGGTCTGTCTGCCATACTGGGCTGTCGAGTCTGTCCGATCACTCTGTCTATCTCCGCCTGGACTTTGTCTAGAAAACAGTTGTAAGAATTAAGCTTTTTAAAAAGAGGGTGAGAAAAACGTCAATTTTTGAATTTGTATCAGCGTCAGTTGTATTTTGTGTTTAGTGCTAATCAGCAAATACCAGTATGCTAACATGCTAAACTAAAATGGTGACTATCAGCATGTTGGCATTGTCGTTGTGAGAAATGTTAGCGTGTGGATATTAGCATTTAGTTCTAAGAAGACTTTCACCGATTATAATTTTTTGGGCTGATACCGATTTCCGATTTGCAGAGTGTTTGGATGGCCGATTCCGATTTCATTTTTGTCAAACCACTTTACAATTGCAATATTTGCAATATTTTCTATCTTTCCTTTATTAGAACATTTTAACCAAGATACAACCAGCTTCAATAATCATCTCAAATAAACAAACAAAAACATAGAAACAGGTTAAGAAACATTTTCCTTTTTGCTCAAATATAACTTCAGGTTCAGTATTAAAATAAAGTAAAAAAGGCATACAAAAATAAAAACAGATAAATAAAATATTAATTCTTGGTGTAGAGCATTTGTGGATAATTTCTTGAATAGACAAACGTAAAAATATCTCCTGTGGAAAATTCACACAGGTCTTCAGGACGCACCTGCCAGTAAGCGCGCGGACACGCGCATCTTCAGCACGCGGACACGCGCCTCGTCAGTTTCAAGCAGCACAGTGCAGCAGTGAGAGCTCCGCAGTTCAGTTTAACACAGACAATTAACAACTTTCTCCTTCTCTCTTTTCGATGTATGTGCGTGAATGTTTTAAATGTTTCCTCACATCGGCCAAGCCGTGAGTTGCACATGTGCGTGTCTGTGCGCTGCTGATGTTACACAATGTCAATCATGCGGCACGGCGGGAATTTGACCGACGTTTTAAATTGGCATATTTTAGACTGACTGGTTGCAAGTCACGGCGATCACGTGAAAACCGGCCCGAATCCGAGCACTGCCCATTGATCGGTGCAAGTCTAGTTCTAAGCATTGCGATGCCCACGTACTGCCTCACAGAGCCATTAGCATGGCTGTAAAATGTTTTAGTCTTGTTTCCTTGCTGTTTTGCATTTAGCTCAGTTTGGGGCTGAGCATGTCACCTACCCTGGATCTCAGGGTTTTTGATGAGATAAATCAAAGCCCACAGCAAAGTGGTGGAAGTTGTCTCAGTTCCAGCCGTGAACAGATCCAGACAGCACACAGCCAAATTGGCCTCAGTGAAGCCCAGGTCCGTCTCTTTGTGCTATTCAGAAATACACAGAAGATACAGTAGTGAGCGGTAAATAAATAGACAGGAAGGGTAACACATTGATGTACAGTTTTTTGTTCACATACATTTTCCATTTCAATGATGAAAGCGTCAATGTAGTCCCGGGGATCGCTGTGGTCCAGGTCCTTCTTGTGGCTCTTTACCTCCTGACTGATGAAGTCAAGGATGGCATTGTAGCTGCTGAACATTGTGTTGTGAGGACCTGGCATGTGCTTCATCACTCCAGGAAATGTCTCATAGAGCTTCTCACAATAAATGAGCAAATCACAGAAATTGTCTTTCAGATCATCAACTTTCATCTTTTGTGATAAAACTTGAGCACACACATTGGTCTTGCAGTCACTTACAAAGGATTAACTCCCAGGTTCCCACCAGAATGCCTCTCTGACAGTGATTGATATTACTGACTTACCATAGTCCATACAGAGCCTTGCAGCCTAAAGACTTCAGATATATACTTCAGCATGGTCTGGAAGTTGTGATCACTGTAGTCAAACCGTTTCCCCATCACCAGCTGGCAAATGATGTTGGACACAGCATTGTTGAAGAGGCCTGCTGGGTTGAAAGGTTCACCTGGAGGAGAGGAGTCCGCTGTTTAGACAATGTTATACTGCTAAACAGCTGCTGACAATGAGCTTATTATGTGAACCACCTTTCTCCTTTTCTATCTCCTCCTGCAGGTGTCGGATCTCCACACAGATACTCTGCTCCATGGTACCTTTGCCCAGGCCGAAGGTGCGTAATGTAGACAAGGCAAAGCGTCTCTGTCTTTTCCATGTTTCACCATTGCTCATGAACAGACCACCTAGACACAAGCATGCAGAGGAAACGGTGTTAATGGCTCAAGAAAATGAATTCCTGCATAGCATGACCCAAGAGAACAAGAGGGGTTAGTGCACCTGAGTCTCCTGAGTACACTCTGTCAGCCGTTGCACTGTGTGGTCGATCCACAAAGTTGTCGGCTTTTGTCACTAAGGCTTCCTTCACCGTCTTGTACCCAGACACAAACACCATCTTTTCACTGCCGAGACGAACGCTGAACACATTGCCATAGACGTCAGCCAACTGTGGAGAATACATCAAGGAACAAACACTGATGAACCAGAGAACTCTACTGCATCATAACAACCCATTGAGCTCTATCTAGTATCATTGATGCAAAGTAAAAACATCGATCTACATTGTCATCTTTAGGATATACTTTTATTTTGAAAGTCTTTGTCACCATCAAACAGTGGCAAGCAGAGAGCAAGCAGCTAAGAGAACAGACGATAAGAACAATTTTAGTTACTTAGGAATAAATCAGCAGTGTAGGAATATTTTCGACGGGGTCAACGGACGGAGCACATGCCATACGTAAACAATGCCATGATGAGATTAAACACGACATATCCTTACCTGCCTGGACGGACATCTCACTCCGCTAACCTCTGGCAGCAACATTAGCAATTCTGATTGAACAATGTTGGGCTGAAAACCGTGCATGCAGTCTGCTAGCTGCTATGCTACTTTATGCAATGTAAACATGCTTGAGCTAATGATGAGTCACTAGCAAAAAACAAAAGACATGTCAGTGAACGTTGACAGTTATTACTTTGATGAATTTTATACCTTTGTTAAATTATCTTGTTATTTATTCATGTTTTATGGTTGTTGGGAGAAGTCCGCCTTTGGGCCTTTTAAGCCAGATAGACCTGAAGTTTTATGAAAAAGACCATGGTTTGGGTTAAAATGAGTGAATGAATGAAGATTTCTTCCAAAAAGGACAAGTGCAGTTGACGAGTCAAAAGTAATATGAACCCTGTGTCAAACAGAATTAAGTTTTCACCTAAGCACTTTGAGTTTGAGCTGCTACCTGTGAGCTAAGCACACAGGTGCAGCTAATCAGACTGAGCCAGTCTGCTGGCAACTCCATCGCCAAAGACAGCAAAGCTCTGCTTTGAAATGTGGGAATCGCCACAAACCTGTGGATTAAACTAAACCAAAGAGGTTAACTACAGTATTTGCTAAATGGGTGGAAACTGACAGCAGACCTGCATGTTAAGTCTTGTGTGTGATTTAGAGAAAAAGAGAGGAAGTCTGCTAAATGCCATAGGCTTGTGCAGATAACGTTAGCATGTAGTATTTGTGTGTCCAGCATAAGACAATTAATTTGTCAGTGAATCCTGTGAGTTGCAATTGAGCTGAATTTTGGAGCATTACCTTTGTTAAATGTTGCTGTTGTCCCTGGCTTCGTATGGGTATAGGAAAATTCTGCTAGCTGCTAGGCTAATTTATACAATGTAAAATGCCATAGGCTTGTACTAATAACGTTAGCATGTTGTATTTGTGGGGAAAATGTGTCCAGATCAAGACAAGTGCTTTGTCTGTGAATGCTGCGAGTTATAGTGAAGCAGATATGTGTACTTACCTTTGAAACTGTTGCTATTAAGACACATTTTATGTGTATTTAGGTGTGTTTTTTTTTATCAGTTTAACTTTACCGCAGAGAAACCTCACAGGCTACCAGTGTTTTGGTTGTGTAACTGCAGAAAAAGCAACTAAACTCCTGAAAAGTGCGAATGCTATTGCATGAACCAGGCATCATTGGATGTCAGTGATAGAAACAAAATTACATAGGAGGAATTGCACTTCTTCAATTGGAACAGTGCAATTGGTTTGTTTTGTTTTTTTGTTTAAGCATCGTCTTCCTCTAAGTCATGGTTTCAAGATCATAAAGTAGATTTCCTTGCATTGGTTTGAAGAATTGCATTACCTTGTTAATATGGACTTCAAAACTGTTTTGAAATGCAAAATAATGGAATCTTACACATGGGCTAAAAATGTAATTAATCATGATAAGCTATTAAGATTCAGCAATTAATTGCGATTAAACTTTTTTTTTTCCGAAAGCCTTAAAAAATATATAATTTAAACAGAAATGCTACTTTCCTGAAGAGCAGGAACAATTCACAGTTACATTCTCCAGATGAACTCATAAAAATAATTGATGGCATTTATTTTTTTAAGTTAATTTGCAAAGTTATTTGTTGTTATGTCTACATACTCCAAAATATAGCATTCACACATTTGTGAAAGATCTTGAACTAATCGTAAATCCATTCATCTTCTAACCGCTTCATCCTCTTGAGGGTCGCGGGGGGGCTGGAGCCTATCCCAGCTGACATCGGGTGAGAGGCAGGGTTCACCCTGGACAGGTCGCCAGACTATCGCAGGGCTGACACATAGAGACAAACAACCATTCACACTCACATTCACACCTACGGACAATTTAGAGTCACGAATTAACCTAGTCCCCAATCTGCATGTCTTTGGACTGTGGGAGGAAGCCGGAGTGCCCGGAGAGAACCCACGCTGACACGGGGAGAACATGCAAACTCCACACAGAAGGGCTCCCACGCCCAGGATTGAACCGGCAACCCTCTTGCTGTGAGACGAGAGTGCTAACCACCACACCACCGTGCCGCCCCCTAATCGTAAATTCAAATTTTAAATTAAAAAAATTATTCAGTGTAATTTATCAGAATGTCTCAATAAACTTGACACTTAAAAGTCAAAGCATGCATGTGTTGAACTTTACCTTGGTAAAATAAATGTTTGGCTGTTTACTGTCCACACTGAAGAGATTCCCTACAAATGGAAGAGCCAACGGTCCTGGGGGATAATTTGGAGGATTCCTGTTTTTGAGGAAGTCTGCTATGAGGATAAAGACAAAAATAAACAAGAATAGCCCCCTGAGGTCAAAACCGAGCAAAAAATCAAAAAACCACATTGTTAAAGAGAGTTAAACTGTCAGCTGCAGGAAGGTCGGAACTTTTCAAGACCTCACACTACACAGAACCCAAATTACCGACAGATTACAGACAAGTACAAACAAAACAGTAATTCAAATGGCACAAAGGTCAATTTAACTGCACTTACATAACCACATACAGACACACCTACTTTTTCCAACAGTACAAGATATCTGTCATAGTATAATACAATTCCTGATATCTGGCTGGAAACTGATGCAGCAAGGAGGTCGTCCAGTTTATTTTCAACGCCTGTGCAATGGCCAGCAGGATCCTAGTTCAGCTGGTGCCTTTTTTCTACGCCATCTTTTCCTGGATGTTCCTGATATTTACATTTGAAAACAGCTAGCTATCAGGTAGCTACAGTAGCTGTTTTCAAATGTAAAGTCGACAGAGGGAGAGTTTACGGACTGGTGTGCTGATTTCCTCATCCTGATGAGTGACTCACAGCCACGTGCCGCCGCTGTCCAAAGCCAACCACAAAAGGCACCACCAAGGCTTGCAAAACTGACATGAGCTGACAGAGAGACGACTGGAAACATGTGTGCCAGTGTCATATAACCACAGTGTACATGTCTTTACATGTACTACTCACGTCATCTCACAGCAAGAAAAGCCATTTAAACTAATAAGTGATTAGGGCACAAACTGTAGAGGTGGAAACACAGAGCTACTGGAGGCTTTCTCTTCCCAGGAACTATCTCTGCAAAAAAAAAAAAAAAGTTAAACGGAGAGAAGAGACCTTTTTATTTCAATCCGCTTCACATGCTCCACACTTTGGAGTAAGATATTTGATCTGTGAAAGCTAGAAGTGGTAGGGATTCCCAATTCTTTGCTTCTTGGCTTTGTAAATATGGATCCCATCACTCCAAATCTGCTGCTCATGGAGCATCGGGATTAGGGTTGGGTCCCGAGAACCAGTTCCACATTAGAACGGGTTCCGAATTTTCGGTTCCACCTGAATCATTAAGAAATTTTAATTTCGGTTCTCCTTTTCGATTCCTAAAAATTGTCCCTCACCGCACACACTCGTTTCTGTTAAAAACGCATGCGCAGCTGTGTCTACACAGCAACAACAGCGTGTGTCAACAACTGGATGTTGTTGACACACGCCAGTGACGTCGGGAGAATCTCAACGCTGATTGGCTTTCGCGGCACAGCGTCACGCGAATTCGCCTCAAAAGTTCAATATTTTCAACTCAAGCGATGAGGCGTTGGACGTGATTTTCGCGTCTATCGCGCCTCGCTAGACGCCTCTATCGCATCCATCGTGTTCATCGCGTCACGCTAGATGCGTCCATCGCACCGCCCGGCACAATTTCGCAGCTAATCGTGTCTTTGCATTAACTTTGTATGTAATCTTGACGCGCGAATTGGTGGGAACACAGCATTAAGGTTCATTCTCACTGCCTCAATGTGGAAATGCGGGACGGATTTGCGGAATAGCAGCGCTTTTCCGCGTTTAAACCATACACACAGGCACGGTACGGACGCGGTGCGGATTTTCACGTTGTTGTGTTCCAAGTCCGCGCAGTGTGAACGGGTGTGGGTGAACATGGACGAGAGCAGCAGCAGCAGCAGCAGCAGCGAGCTAGCAAGCTAATGTTTAACAAACGTCAACATCAACTTTCTTTAGCACTTACCACTCTCACTGCAGCCACCAAGCTGGACAATGGACTGCCAGATGTCCTTTAATTCATTGTTCATAAAATCATCCAGTCTTTTATCAAAAAGGACGGGGTGCTGTGAAACGAGGTTTATCAACCTTTCTCCGATACTGTCCTGCCTGACTGGGTTTTGGACTCTCCCGGGTCTGCGCGACTATAAACAAACAGTTTCACTGGCCCAGCTGTGTAGTTCCACCGGCGAATTCCACGGGGGGTCAAAGTCTGGGCGGAAACTTTTTTCAAACTTGCGAACTTCCATAAGAACCCATGAAATCAACTTTTATATTTTTCCGTGAGAATAATCCGCGCGGATATTCGCCCTCAATGAGAATGGACTTTTCGTCTTTCCATGTAGGCGCATGGAAGGGCAGGGAGGTATGCTCTCCCTGCCTTAGGCTTTCCACGTAGGCATGTGGAAGAGGATTTCTGCGTAGGCCCGGGGAAAGGCAGAGAGGCTCCAGAACAGACCCATACTGCCAATACGGTATATTACAGTTTTATATATTATAGTTGTATAATTGTATTATATATTATAGTTTTGAAAATTAATTGGTAAAAATGTGGGAACCCTGTAAACTTAAAGAATGTATGTTCAGGAAATCTGTGTACATTTTGCTATTAATAAGAAGGAAGATAAGTGAGAAGAGAAGTGTCTTATAAACAGTGCCATTAATA
Organism: Epinephelus fuscoguttatus; assembly: GCF_011397635.1. NCBI lineage: Eukaryota > Metazoa > Chordata > Actinopteri > Perciformes > Serranidae > Epinephelus > Epinephelus fuscoguttatus. Next base: position 43,270,171 of record NC_064761.1, read on the forward strand.
CAAGAATGTTTTATGTAAAACTTTATTACACAAAGCTAAATGTCCTGACAGAGAGAATAAAAAGTACATGAGGCAATCATACAACAGTAAAGAGTTGTGATTTATAAGGAACTACGGTGTTCTCCAAACTGCCTGTAAAATAGGTGAAACTGGTTGAGGAATAGTTAGATTGCACTCGCCCTTGGGTGCCGGTCAGAACACAGTGATATATCATTGATCCAGCACAGCAGTAGAGTAGACCTTAATTATATTCAAATGTAGGTTAGTGGTCTGAAAGACATAGGAAATAAAACGTACATACACCAGAATAGCAGTAACTACAAACAAATTAACTAGAGTAAGCTTTGCTGATAATGAATACAAGATAATCTCAGTTATAGTACTACAGTTACTAGCAGGAGAAATCTAAAGCTATAATAATCAAACTGATAGTTCTATCAAAGCAAATATAACTATCAATAGCAAAAGCACACTTACACTCATATCAATACCAAACTATCAACATCAAAGACCTGCCGACCGTGTGGCTGGGTCATGCTTTAATAGGGCAGTCATATGTGCCTGCAGGTAACAACTACACAATGATATTAAAGAACAGAAGCAGGGTAACAATACATACACGTACATGTAGTGAGGTATATTGACCTAGCTTATCAATACTTGTTTACCAGTTACGTTGTTAATAATATAGAGGTACCGTTAACCAAAGTTTAAACATGCTAACTTAGTCTGCTAACTCCCTCGGGAGTTCAGATCAGTTAACCCAGAATAAAGTGTATCGTCAGGAACATGTCCATTAACACATAGGGAAAGGCGAAGGAACACCAGTTAACCAAAGGAACCCAAAGAAAAGTCCATTTTAAATGGAGAATATTGCAGCAGTGACTCAATGTGGGCACTCGTTCCCATCAGATGCTTGCTCGGGTGCACGCATGCATACCACCAATAGAAAAGTCTACCTAACTATTCACAGATGTCATTTCACTGCCTAAAGCTTTTTGCTTGATCTAATTTGTTGCACAGCGACTAGATGTAAAATGATAATTCAGCGAGTCTTGGCGTAAACCTTGAAGGGCTGCGGTACATGTGTTGTTCCTACAACTCCCTCTGTGCTCAGCTCGACTCCATCAGGAACGGAGAAAGAGAACCTCTGTAGTAACCCGACCAAAAACAGGAACAGCTCCATCTTGGCGAGGGTTTCTCCAAGACACACACGTTTCCCTGAAGAGTCCACAAACACATGCACACATGAAGGTGTAAGAGAGGAAAATGTATATTCTGTTTAAGGATATGCTTCAGATTGAGGTGGATGTGGTTTACCTGCAGAGAAAGCCAGAAGGGCTTCCCTCTTCACAAACTTTCCCTCAGCATCCAGGAAGTGTCCGGGGTTGAAGGTGTCTGGAGTCTCCCATTTAGTCTTGTCAAACAGCACAGAGGTCAGGTTGGACATCAAGGCCGTACCCTAAAGGTCCAGATCCATAGGTTAAAACCAAGCAATGGTACAACAATTGCACTCATGTGACTGTCTGCTAAATGCACCTTGGGTATGAAGTAACCACCCAGCGTTGTGTCCTTGGTGGTCATTCTGGCTAAATTGAGAGGAACGATGTTTCCCATCCTCTGGATCTCATGGATGACAGCGTCAGTGTAGGGCAGGTTGGGTCTGTCTGCCATACTGGGTGGACGGTTCTGTCCGATCACTCTGTCTATCTCCGCCTGGACTTTGTCTAGAAATACAAAGACATTTAAGGAATTTAAACTTGTAGCAAGGGGGTGAGAATAATGTCATGCTATTTTTTGAGATTCCCCTCAGTCTCAGCTGTGCTTTGTGGTTAGTGCTAATAAGCAAGTATTAGCAGGCAAACTTAAGCATGTTGGCATTGTCATTGTGAGAAATGTTAGCATGCTGGCGTTAGCATTTAATTCTAAGCATTGCTATATCCAAGTACTGCCTCATTCCAAGTTTGTGTAGACCAGAGACTTTGAGAGGGCGTTGTATATGTCAGTCATTTTTTAATTCGTCCAATCAGAGGCTTACAATCGTCTCTCAGTTAAAAACTAATTTCACAATTATGCCACCTAATCCAGTTGTCAATCAGTTTTGATTCATTGAATCACTTCAGTGTTATAAGGGGGGAGTATGGTATGGAGGCAGAGTGCACGTAAGTCCTACCCACAGCATAGGGGAAAACAATTCATTGCTCTCCATTGACTTCGTGTTGCATAGAGGTGCCTCCTTGCCTCCTTGACCTCAACAACAACACAAAAATGCCTAAAAGTGGTGTTCACGCTGGATGCACTCTTAACATGTTAGAGAATCCATAACTTGTTTTCACAAGCTGCTGAACCAAAAAAACTGAGCTTTTAAGCATTACGACATGAAACATCAGCACACTCAAGCATTTCGAGAATTTGACCAGACAAACTGTAGAGCTATTTGATACCTGGTTTTGATCTTTGATAGGTTAAATGGTGATATTACCTGGTGATTCAAGAATATTGTTGTAAATATTTGATACTGTCCATTCAGTGGGATAATTTCTCCAAGATAACCAAGGTAAGGAGAAGGGACACTGAGACAGACCGATAATATTGTGCTTGTTAATGTAACTTCCTCTCCAGTAGACAAAATAATCCTTTGACATGCTGAAACATAGGCTGTGTTCAAAGTCATTCACTTAATCACTAACCCCACCTCACTATGTAGGGAGTTCTACGTAGAGCACTATAAAGTGAGCTCATCTGCCACATGAAAAAACACTTTCGGACAGTACTCAGGTCATTTTCTTGGCACTGTTAATTACATAATTGCTGTTGCACATTTAAAACATGCTCTATCAATGTCAGCTAGTGAACCGTCTAACAAATACCAACATGCATATATTTGTGATGAAACACAAAACTATACCGAGCGTATTTTCCCAAATTAATAATTAACTAGTCCATACCCATTGGTAGCTTTGTCACCTTCTACCTATGCCAGTCCTCAATGCCTATGTGCAGTTTCACATAGATTGACCACGTCAGTGAGTAGAAAAACGTGGGACAGACAGAATGACTGACTGATATTGGTCCCTAGATTATGTTCACCCAGTTTCATGCAGATCGCTCAAACTTCCTAGGAAGAGATCCATTTGAAGTGTTTTTTAAAAATTCAAAATGGTGGAAAATCTATATAAGCGGAAGTTATGGGTTCTTGAGGCAAATGTGTTCCTCATGAGGAGAGGCATCTCTGTGCAAAGTTTCATGTCTCTACGACATACGGGGCATGAGATATGCCCATTCAAAGTTTGACATTTCAATGGGTTGCTATAGCGCCCCCCTTTGGCCAATTGATGTAATATTGCTTCATTGGCATCCTCCCATGACCCTCTACCACTGTGCCAAATTTCACATGGATTGACCAAGTCAGTGAGGAGAAAAACGTGGAACAGACACATTATATAGTAAGTATTCTTGTTGGCCTGCTGCACTATCATAACCTTTTTTGTTGGATTGAATGAAGTATAAACGTCAGTGTTCGCAAAGCAATGGAAATCCCGGAGTGTGAGTTGTATGTGTACCTCCCTCCTTATAACACTGCAAAGTGATTCACTGATCAAAAACTGATTGATAACTGGTTCAGACAGGGTATTGGTGACATTAGCTTTTGACTAACAGAGGACTGTAAGCCTCTGAATGGCCAATAAAGAAATGACTGACGGATACGGTGTCCTCTGAAAGTATCCAGTCTGCAGAGATTCCCTACTCCCTCACAGAGCTCGAGGTCCGAGCATGTCACCTACCCTGGATCTCAGGGTTTTTGATGAGGTAAATCAAAGCCCACTGCAAAGTGGTGGAAGTCGTCTCAGTTCCAGCCAGGAACAGATCCAGAGAGCACAGAGCCAGATTGGTTTCAGTGAAGCCCTGGTCAGATTCTTTGTGCTATGAAATACATAGAAGATAATAGTGAGGGTCCAGTAAGTAGACAGGAAGGACAGCACGGTGTTGTAGAGTTCAGTTGTTTTACATACTTTCTCCATTTCAATGATGAAAGCATCAATGTAGTCCCGGGGCTCGCTGTAGTCCAGGTTCTCCTTGTGGCTCTTTACCTCCTCATTGATGAAGTCGAGGATGGCGTGGTAGTGGCTGAACAGTGTGTTGTGAGGACCTGGCATGTACTTCATTATTCCAGGGAATGAGTCATACAGCTACTCAGGAGAAAACAGTAAATGAGAGAAACTTTCATTCAGATAATCCTTCACATTTTGTAGTAAAACATAACAGACATAGACCTTTCAGTCAGTTACGGAGAAATAACTTTGACAACCAAGAAGACTGTCTGTCTCTCTGACAATGATTAAACCAAGTGTATGTCACTGAGGGTGCAGTGGTTAGTACTTTAACCTCACAGCAAGGGTGTTGGGGTTCGAACTCTGCTTGGGGCCCTTCTGTGTGGAGTCGCTGGTTCTCCCCATGTTAGTGTGGGTTCTGAACTCTCCTCCCACAGTCCAAAGACATGCAGCTTTGACTGATTGTGTGTGAATGCTTGTTTGTCTCTACTGTATATGTGTCAGCCCTGTGATTGTAAGGCAGCCTGTGAAGGCCACACCGCACTGCTCACCCAGTGACAGTTGTTACAGGCTCCAGCCCGCAACCCTGTAAAGGATAAGCAGTTGCAGATCATATGTATGTATGTATATGTATGATGTATGAATGGTATTGACTTACCGCACCCCATACAGAGCCCTCCAGCTGAATAGCTTCAGACAGATACTTCAGCATGATCTGGAAGTTGTGATCACTGTAGTCAAAACGCTTCGCCATCACCAGCTGGCAAATGATGTTGGACACCGCATTGTTGAAGAGGCCTGCTGGGCTGAAAAGTTCACCTGGAGGAGAGGAGTCTGTCATTTAGGCAATGTTTTACTGCTGAAGAGCTGCTGATTATAAGCTGCTGACTATTGTGTGAACCACCTCTCTCCTTCTCAATCTCCTCCTGCAGGTGTCGGATCTCCTCACAGATACTCTGCTCCATGGTGCTTTTGCCCAGGCCGAAGTTACGTAATGTAGACAAGGCAAAGCGTCGCTGTCTTTTCCATGGTTCACCATTGCTCCCGACCAGACCACCTAGACACAAGCATGCAGAGGGTATAGGGTTTATGGCAAGAGGATTGTTGCTAAAAAGGACATATGGTAGGTCCTATCTTAAGGTCATACATCATCCTCCATGCTTGTGAAGGTGCACTATCATAAACATTGTTGAAGGCTAGCTAGTCAACTTATCTTGTATATAACCATTGTTATAGCAGTATAGCCTTGGTAATATATCTCTGTGTAATGGTGTCTGCTTATCCCTCTGTTGTTGAGTTTAGCCACGTTTCCACCGAGCAGTTCAGTTCAGTTCAGTTCATTCCGGTACGCTTTTTTCCCGTTTCCACTGTGAAAAGTTGTGGATGGTCCCAAAGGAACTGTTCCATACAGTCCCCATGTTTGGTCCCCCCTCTGTTGGGGTACCTAGCACACAGATCTGGTACTAAAAGGTGGAGCTGTGAACACTGCAGTCTGATTGGTCAGTAGAGGACGCTCACTCTGCTCAGGGCTGAGTTGTGTCTGGTTTTGAGGCTCATGTAACCACTGTTCATACTGTGGAGAGTTTTATTAGTAAACTGTAACTATAAAATGAAAGGATGTTTTGCTGCCTCTCACAGCAGCTGGAGTCTGAGTAAAGATAACTTCATTCACTGGGCCGACTGCCGGCAACTTTTAAGGTGGAACGTTAACTTGTAATGTTACTCAATGCATGAGTTGATGACGTGAATCCATCAGCACACCTTAAATTTCACTGTGACAACTTTGACCATCACTTATTTTTTTATGACACACACTTTTAGTAATGAGTGGATCTTCAAGTATTTAAAAAGATATATTAATTTCGACCAGATTATGTGAACTGCATATATCCCAGTCCTCACTCGGAGAAAACAAACACGTCGTGGAGCGTTGTCCCTGTGGGCTACAGCAACACTAAACCCCTGAGCTTGCCTGAGAAGCACAAAGCTGCTATTTTTAAATATCCCATGGAGAGAGACTCTCACTGCAGCCTGTTCTGTTTTGTTCTGAAAATACTGGCGTGCAGCCTCGTTCTGTGGACGATAAACCAGGTGCAGACTGATAAAGGAGGAAATACAGTGAATGCTGGAAGGAGCAGTGAGTGACAACAGCCCCACCCACATTTAAGAGGACTGTCTGCAGTGGAAACACTAAACAGACCGAGGGTCTAGGTATCATGTCTGAAGGGTTACTGTTGGTTTCAAAGGTGCCATATTGAAAGAGTCTGGTGGTAACAGGACTTTTGTCCGTCTGTCTTTTCAGTTAGTAAGCTAAGTTAGGTAACCTAACTTGCCTTGCCTAACTGAGGTTCTTCATTTTATTTTTTAGTTTCCCTTGCATTAGTTTAGTGTTTGTTTGCTGTTATTATTATTTTTGATGTGGCATTTGTAGCCTATGTGCGGTAAACACCTGCAATCAACGTAGTGAATTTCATAAAATCCCGCCAGCAGAAATAACACACAGACGGTCTCTCTCACTCGCTGTCTTCTTTACAGTCATACCACGGGATAGATCGACATGTTACCGAGGTCCACCATCTGAATGAGTTTTGAGATCTGGTGAAAGTTTGCACGAACAGGTCTGGACTCTGGGAAGCGCACAACTTTGAGTCAGAAAGTTCAAAGTCCCGTTAGAATAACAAAATTTAAAGTCAAATTTAAAGAATCAAAGTGGTGCCTGGTGCAGCGTCGGTGCTGAGCTGAGGCGAGGAGATGATGCTGGTGGAAAGTGCACCTCCAAAACATCCTGTAACTCCATTTCAAACAGCGGACCTGGGCAACATATCTCTTCTTTCTGCGGAGCACTGAGGCAGCAGCCAATTGCGGTGAACAATCCAGAGTACATGTGACTCTACTGCTCTGTCCTCAAATACTCTCTGCACACTCTGCCTTATGTCCCCGACGTGGCAAAGAAATTCAGTCACAAACAGGCTCCCCTTCTAAAACAAAACTCATTTGTTTTCATGATCATCAAATCACCAAAAGAAATCAGTATGAATAGAATATAAAAAAAAATGAATATAAAAGGTCATTTTACTGAGAAGTACATTCCTTATGTCTGCGTATAGAGGACAGTAAAACAAGAACCTCTCACCTAAATCACACAACAGACAAATTCTGTCCTCCTCTGGGGTGGTGTTAAATCTTCCGGTCTCTGAGGGTAACGCTCCTGAGCTCAGCTGTGCACAAAGGGATCTTTGTCTTTTGTTTAGATTATACTTCACGTAAGGATCCTCACTGCAGCTATTATTTTTAATGTCACAGATGAACCTGTTCTGGGATATTAAAGACAGGTTGTTCAGATACAATAAGGATTTGAACTCATTAGCCCAGGGATGACAATGGGAGATGTCCCAATTAAATATCTTTGCAGATAAACTTAGTTTTTCAAATTGGTGCTTTGACAGACACTAAATTCATCAAATCAAGTGCCATGTTGCTGTTTTTCAAGACACTGTTGCTGCAATCTTGTTGCTATGGTAATGGATTAAGTCTGACAGTTAAACACACCCCAGTCTCAGTTTAAGAAAGAATGTTAATCCCAAAATACGAAGTAAAACTGGCTGGATGGGGGCTTTAAGAGAAGGAGAGAGATTTGCGCACCTGAGTTTCCGGAGTAAAACCTGTCAACCATTGCACTGTATGGTCGATCCACAAAATTGTCGGCTTGTGTCACCAAGGCTTCCTTCACCATCTTGTACCCAGACACAAACACCATCTTGTCACTACCGAAGCGGAAGCTGAACACATTTCCATAGACATCAGCCAGCTGTGGACATCAAACATCAAGGAACAAACTGATGAACTAAAACATTTATACACAGTTTACAGTTTATTGAGAATGTCTCAATATATTTTTTTTTATTGAGAATGTCTCAATAATTTTTTTTATTGAGAATGTCTCAATAAACTTGACACCTAAAGATCAAAACATGCATGTGTTGAACTTTACCTTGGTAAAATAAATGTGTGGCCGTTTACTGTCCACACTGAAGAAATTCCCTACAAAGGGAAGAGCCATCGGTCCTGGAGGAAAATTTGGAGGATTCCTGTTTTTGAGGAAGTCTGCTATTAGGATAAAAATAAAAATAATCAGGAAGAGCACCTTGAGGTCAACACCCAACAAAAAATTAAAAAGCGACATTGTTGAAGAGAGTTAAACCAGCAGCCACAGAAACGCCCGACTGTCTCCTTCCTCGTTTAACACTGGTTACATGCAGCTTGCATACATTCGATTTAACCCTTTGTGGTCACACAGCCAGCGACTCCACACCGGCATGAAGGAACAAACAACTTCAGTAATCATTAATGCAGGGTCTGTGCAAAGGTGTGTGTGTGACCTGCACTTCTTAAATTACCAGCTACAGACACACCCGTGGGAAACAAGATCTCTGGAGTGCAGAAGATGATACCTTAAGTAATAATAGTGAAATGTTATAATGCCTGAACATGGTAATATGATGGCGATCATGCAGGAGCAAAAACAATGTCAGCTCAGCAATATATGTGTTATGAGGTTCATAGTGTAAACAAAGTCCGTCCAACAATACAGAGTCCAGTGGGAGTAAAGCCGTGTAACTGATCCAGTGTGCAGCTGAATGTAAATGAATGGGAATGGGTCGGACGGACCGTTCCACACAATGAGAAAATGTAGGTCATATGCTATCAGGTGTCCTTTACACTATGGCTCAGAATTTAGCACCATGGTCATTTGACAGAAGAAGCTCCCCGTGGGTTCAAAAGCAGGTCTGTTTCTCATAAGTTATTCCAATGCATTCACTTATGTTTGTCAAAGATTTCCCAAAGATAAGAGATGTTGAGACTTTGCCAGCAGTGAGATTGTATTTTCAAAACTACCCACATGTGCTTGCCTTTTCAACAAAACCCTGACTTAAAAAAAAAACCTGGGATCTCTATCTCACTATCAAATAATTTTTCTAAGTAAAGTCAACCTAAGTTTAGCAAGTACACCACCTTAACACAACTAAATTGACTTCACTTGCAAAATGTATTTTTTTACACACGAAAAAATAAGTTTATACAAAGATGAGCCTCGCTTGATCTACATAATTAACTGATGCAAAAAGTTGACTTAATTTTCTTAAGTAGATCAAACACAATATATTTTTCATCCTGCCTCTACTTAAACACATTTAGCATAATCTTACTATATAATGACGAAAACTCTCTCTGTGTGTGTGTGTGTGTGTGTGTGTGTGTGTGTGTGTGTTCCAGGTTCTTCTCCTCACTGACTTGGTCAATCCATGTGAAATTTGGCACAGTGGTAGAGGGTCATGGGAGGATGCCAATGAAGCAATATTACATCAATTGGCCAAAGGGGGGCGCTATAGCAACCCATTGAGATGTCAAACTTTGAATGGGCATATCTCATGCCCCGTATGTGGTAGAGACATGAAACTTTGCACAGAGATGCCTCTCCTCATGAGGAACACATTTGCCTCAAGAACCCATAACTTCCGCTTATATAGATTTTCCGCCATTTTGAATTTTTTGAAAAACACTTCAAATGGATCTCTTCCTAGGAAGTTTGAGCGATCTGCGTGAAACTGGGTGAACATAATCTAGGGAGCAATATCTAAAGTTCCCTCTTGGCAAAAGTTGGAAAACTTCCTAAAACTGAGCTTCTATAAGGCAATGAATATTGCGAAGGGCGTGGCTCATCACATAAAGGTGTAGAACATCTCAAGGGTTTCACCCATCACCACGCAACTTTGTAGGCATATGACCACACATAATCTGAGGGGACCCCTCCATTATTGAGCCCATCAAACAAAATGGGGGCGCTAGAGAGCTCATTTCTTATCTAGGCCTAACCGCCATATGGATTTTTACTAAACTTGGTAGATATGTAGAACAGGACGCCTCAAGGTGACTGGAGAAATTTAACTCTAATTGGCAACTGGGTGGCGCTATAACAACAGAAATGGCTTAAATGACTTAAGAGGAGAGAAGCTGCGTTGCTGCCAGAGGAGCCGCTGAATGAGTTCCCTCTGAGAAGTAAGTCACTGAAAGAGTCTGAGAAGTCCGGGGCTGTTCATAAAACATTCAGGACGCCACAGTTTATTCCACACTACTGAAGCTGCTCCTCTTTCTGGAACCACCGCAGAGTCGGTAATAATTTCGCTTTCAGCCATACTTGTTGTTGCCGTGGGTAACAGTATGACATCAGTATGTCAACAAGTCATTATTATCGCGAGTATCACGATATGAATTTTTCAAATGATATAAAAATTATACTGGTATCATCATGAACAGGATAATATGGCACGTCCCTAGAATATGCAACAGAATACATTTTTCATTTACTATTACCAAACTCAAAGAGGCTAATCTTCAGAAATGTTTTCTCGCCCCAGTGACGATGCATATACAGCCAGAGAGGGAACATTTATGCATTGTGACATGAAGAATCATGCTTAACTAATCTGGAGCTATGTCAAAAATCTGCCTGATGACACAAACCTTTATGGAGGGAAGTTTACCACAGTTCATTTATACGTAGTACCAAGCAGCAACCTGTAAAGCAGGAAAATGAAGCCAATGCCGAAATGTCAGAAACTGCAGTTCAAAGCAGAGCAGATCCCTGTAGACCCCGTGTTACAACATTACAGCAGAAATAAACGAGTTTACAACCTGGCACAAAAAAACGTTTTTCATCTCTGTAGCTACTGTCAACACTTGTGACAACTGTACAGGGGTTGAATTTTTATATAACTCACCTGTGTACATTTTATTAAGGCCCAAAGTTACGCATATTTAAGGGCGGGCCGCTAGAGTGACAGGTTGTCTGCAAGGCGTGGCCACAGTCTCGAGTCAGATCCACCCCTTGCTCTCACAGCACCACCCTCTCATCCAAATATGGTCACTTCTGGCCTCAAAACATCAAGATGGTGACGGCCGAAACTCCGTACTCAAGACTTCAAAACGGCAGTCCACAATAAAATGGGTGACATCACAGTAGTGACGTCCATTATCTGAATCTAATGCATACACATTGTTATGAAACAAAACTGGTTAAAAATTGGCAAAGACCCCTGAAGCTCTTCTTTGCTGAGTAAATCATTAACAGTGTGCTCACATAAACTGCAACAAGACTCACTGAAACTCAAGTTCACCATAACTGCAACATGAACACAGACGTTTGTTGAGTTTTAGGGTGATTCTGTGTTTCACGTCTTGAAAGAAGGAGACGTGGTGTGATTGATGAACAATTGTAAATACTTTTGAATAGTTTTTGAAGGCAAACTGATCAAACAAACAAAAAATATTGATGTGTGAAAAGGTTTTGACCTTTTTTTTTTTATCATATTTTAGTTGTGCAGATCAGACATAGATTAGAAAAATAAGCCAAGAAACTTGATTAAATAGATGCTAAGTATTCTGAGCGAGGCAGAACTTTTTAGTGGTGTGACATGAGCATTAACAAATCTATTCTTATTTCAGCTTTTACTCAGAGGACATTTTGCATTGGCAAGAAAAAGCAGAGGTGTTACTGATATATTTAATAAGAAGGACAAAGGAAAAACAACTCAGTGCCATTAATACAAGAATATCTAAATAAAACAATGTTGTATTTACACAGAATTAAATGAACTGGCAGAGTGAAGAAAAAGTACATGGGGTAATCATACAACAGTGAAAGACTAAGATTGAAAAGAAACTACAGTTTTCTCTAAACTGCCTCACGCTGTGTTCTTACAACCAGACAGTTTTGTCTGTTCCAACAGTCACTGTGTCAGATTAGGCGATTGTGGAGTCATCAAATCGTGCCATGACTTGGTCTTCTTTCTCAATGTATGTGATGTCATCGGAAGTTTGAATCTGGGGCGCCGTCAGCATCCATTAGGTGGAGTTGGACCGCCGCAAGGGATGTGAGGACTCTAAAACTTCACCTGAGCCTCCCTCGGCATATGGGTGAGTAGATAATGGCTGAATTTTCATTTTTGGGTGCACTATCCCTTTTTTGCTTAGTCTTGTGTGTTGCCCATTGTTTAGATGAAAAATGACACAGTGAGATGTTACAAAATTCAGCGAGCCTTGGCGTAAACCTTGAAGGGAAGCGGTACATGTGTTGTTCCAGTAACTCCCTCTGTGCTCAGCTCTACTCCATCAGGAACAGAGAAAGAGAACTTCTGGAGTAATCCAACCAAAAACAGAAACAGCTCCATCCTGGCGAGGCCTTCTCCGAGACACACGCGCTTCCCTGAAGAGTCAACAAACACACGCACACATGAAGATGTAAGAGAGGAAAACTTAAATTGTGGTTTAGATGATGTTTAAGATTAAGGCGAGGTGAACGTGGTTTACCTGCAGAGAAAACTAGAAAGGCTTCTCTCTTCACAAACTTTCCCTCAGCATCCAGGAAGTGTCCGGGGTTGAAGGTGTCTGGAGTCTCCCATTCGGTCTTATCAAACAGCACAGAGGTCAGGATGGGCATCAAGGTCGTACCCTAAAAACAAGATACATAGGTTAACACCATGCAGTGACGCATCAACAACAATCATATTTCAGAGATAATCCTGTGAAGACTTGGACTTGTGGATGACTGTGTACTGAATGCACCTTGGGTATGAAGTAACCACCTAGTGTCGTATCATTGGCGGCCATTCTGGGTCCATTGAGAGGAACGATGTTTCCCATCCTCTGGATCTCATGGATGACAGCGTCAGTGTAGGGCAGGTTGGGTCTGTCTGCCATACTGGGCTGTCGGGTCTGTCCGATCACTCTGTCTATCTCCGCCTGGACTTTGTCTAGAAAACAAGATGATTGAAAGAATTAAGCTTGTAGCAGCAGAGTGAGGAAAAGTTTGTCAGTGTCAGCTGTGCTTTGTGTTCAGTGCTGATTAGTAAATATCAGCATGTTGGCCTCGTCATTGTGAGAAACATTGGCGTGTGGATGTTAGCATTTAGTTCTAAGCATTGCGATGCCCATGTACTCATGTACCTCACAGAGCCATTAGCATGGCTGTAAAATGTTTTAGTCTTGTTTCCTTGCTGTTTTACATTTATCTCAGTTTGGGCTGAGCATGTCACCTACCCTGGATCTCAGGGTTTTTGATGAGGTAAATCAAAGCCCACAGCAAAGTGGTGGAAGTTGTCTCAGTTCCAGCCAGGAACAGATCCAGAGAGCACATAGCCAGATTGGTCTCAGTGAAGCCCAGGTCAGTTTCTTTGTGCTATTCAGAAATACACAGAAGTTCATAGTGCAGGTCTGGTGAGTAGACAGGAAGGACCGTGTTGTACAGTTCAGTTGTTTACGTACCTTCTCCATTTCAATGAGGAAAGCGTCAATGTAGTCCCGGGGATCACTGTGGTCCAGGTTCTCCTGGTGGCTCTTTACCTCCTCATTGATGAAGTCGAGAATGGTGTTGTAGTAGCTGAATATTCTGTTGTGAGGACCTGGCATGTGCTTCATGACTCCGGGGAATGATTCATACAGCTAGTCAGGAGAAAACAGTAAATTTCCTTCATATCATTTTTCACCTTTTGTGTTAAAACAACAGACATGGGCCTCTTGATCAGTTAACCTCTACAATGCACCACAAGGCTGTCTCTCTGACAATGATTAAACCAAGTGTATGTCACTGAGGGTGCAGTGGTCAGTACTTTCACCTCACAGCAAGAGTGTTGGGTTTCAGTCTCTGCTTTGGACATGTGTTGACTTTGCAGGTTCTCCGCATGTTAGGGTGGGCAGTCCAGTGGGGGCATGTGCTCAAGCAAAAAAAAAGTTTTTGAGCTTCAAATACCTAATGCCCTGCGTTCTGGTGAATTTTTCTGCTGAAGAGAAAATAGTCGTTTTTGTTCCTTTACATCAAATTCAGCTTCCTACAAACAAGGTTCTTTTCTTCAGGCCTTAAAGGGATAGTGCACCCAAAAATGAAAATTCAGCCATTATCTACTCACCCATATGCCGACGGAGGCTCAGGTGAAGTTTTAGAGTCCTCACATCCCTTGCAGAGATCGGTGGGTGGAGCGGATAGCACACCTAATGGCAGACAGCGCCCCAGACTAACGTCCAAGAACACAAAATTGAATCCACAAAATATCTCCAACATGCCCATCCGTAGTGATCCAAGTGTCCTGAAGCCCCAACATAAAAAGTTGTTTCGAAAAACGTCATATGAACTCTGTTTTTAGCCTCACTGTAGCCTGTAGCTCTGACTGCTTCTCTGTGCTCCGTGCTCACGTGTGCACGCTCAGGGTGATCGGTCTCTGAAGAGCAGCAGTCTCGTCAGTACTGATGTCCAGATTGTCAAGTGCAGGCACAGCCAATTCCCAGTCTGAGCAGCAAAGACTTTCCTCATCTGTTGGCACTGCTTTGCATTTGAAACAACTACACCACCAGGTTTCCAGTGCTCGACTCCGGTATTCTGCGGCTGAGGGTTAGGCTCATGAGCTGCGGCGGCTGCTTCGTCCAGTAGCCTGAGTTCCACATAAGTATACTCGGGCTCAAACAAATACGGCTCAACAAAGAAATGCTGTTCCTCCTCAGTTTCAGAGTCTTCAGACATTTTGGGCTGTCCTTTGCTAAAAGACCGTAGTGCAAATTATCTTTTAGCTACTGTGGTTACTGTTGTCTCCCCCTGCAGTGCACATGTCACGTGATGTAAACACGGGTGAGCAAAGCTCATGCTTTCGCTGGTCTCGTGCAGGCACGCACACGTGAGCGCGGAGCACAGAGAAGCAGTCAGAGCTACAGGCTACAGTGAGGCTAAAAACAGAGTTCACATGACGTTTTTCGAAACAACTTTTTATGTCGGGGCTGCAGCACACTTGGATCACTACGGATGAGCAGTATGGAGATATTTTGTGGATTCAATTTTGTGTTCTTGGACGTTAGTCTGGGGCGCTGTCTGCCATTAGGTGTGCTAGCCGCTCCCCCCGGCGATCTCCGCAAGGGATGTGAGGACTCTAAAACTTCACCTGGGCCTCCATCGGCATATGGGTGAGTAGATACTGTAATGGCTGAATTTTCATTTTTGGGTGCACTATCCCTTTAAACGCATATTTTATATTTTCTCTTTTTGGCACTTTCCCATCAGAACCCTTCAATTTAACCAGCAATCCAGCTACGTACTTTATTTCCTGTTGGTTCAGAAATAAATTTAAAGTCTATGTAAAGCAAATTCTGCTATTTTCTTTTAAACACATTAAATAGGTCATAAAAGTATTCCTCAAAATGTGTAGAAAAGCCTTTCAGCCATTTACAATTGAATTATGGAGCTAGGTTCCACAAACTTTGCCACAAACTTCATGTTACGTGAGCTATCCCTGCTACAAACACGCCCCCTGAGGCTGTAGCAGTATAAATACACACTCTTGTACAGTAGGTGGCAGTATGCACCTGGAAGTTGTTTGCGATCCGCCAATAAATTGAGAGAAGAAGAAGAAGAAGCAGTAGTAGCAGTAGTATAAATAAAGGGAATCGCCTTGTTGTTTAGACATACTTTTGGGTAGAAAACCAGCAGAGTTTAGCTATATATCACATCTTTCACGTCACTATATCACCGTTTAGACTAATCTGATGTTTGTTAAGTCTATAAACACAATGATTGAACAAACATTACTATTACTGTGTGCACGTTTTGTAATTAATTAACTAACTAATTAATTAATTAATTAACCGTTAGCTGTTAGCCATTAGCGGTGTCTGTAATAACTCAATAAACGGTCCGTGAAAAAAAAAAAAAATCCAGCGGATATCTTAGTTACAACATGTTTGAGCTAGCAAAGCAGTTTTGTGTTGCTATGTGTGGTATTTATTCAGTTTTGGGAAATCACAATGTCTAGAAAGCATCAGTGGCTGCAGCTGACAGGGACAGTTAGCAAAGCTAACATCAGGGCGTCATCTGTTAAAAGCCTCCCGTTGTCGGATACGACATGAAACTACTCCAATTAGCTCAATCATGTTGTAACTAAGACATCCGCTGGAAAAAATATTTTCAGTCAGTGGAGCCGAACTGACACTCTCCCTCCCTGGATTACATCCTCCCGTTCCGCCGGCTGCCGGTGCAGGGTTACGTCCTTGTACAGTACACGGAGGCAGCTTCCCTCCCGCGAGTGGGCGTGGACTGAATGGCTGCAGCCTGGAGTCATGAGACAAGAGGCTGCAGCCATACCCCTCCAGACACGCCCCCAGCGTTTCACAGCAGAGAGAAGTGCTTGTTTTTCCATTATTTTGAGCGATTTTTTTAATCTTTCAAATTTGGCTCAGTGATTAATGACATATTTCTGTGATGTGACAAACTTATAACAGACATTTTTTGCTGCTTTACACAGACTTTAAATTCATGATTTTCATTAAATAGTCACATACTGATACTTTAAATTATCCTCTAAATAAACTTTAAATATTCTTAAAGAATCCCAGAGAACAGACGCCTGCAGCGGCTGCAGCTTCGCGCTCCTCCTCTCCGTCTCTGCGCTCTCGGCACAAGGCATGTGCAGCACCAAACAACATTACAGATTTCTTTAAATGAATTATCAGAGCTGTGGCATGGGAGATCTTAACAAAGACTTGTGGAGGTGGGAAAGCAATTCGGCGTCTGTCTACGATTGCACCGGGCAGTTGTTGAACGAGGATCAGCCAGGAAGCTGGAGAGAGACGGTGTGATTTTACAGCAGACTGGTTTTGTTGTTATTAAGCTTAATGGTGGGTTATTGCCTACATCAGGGTGTGTATTGACATGTTTATAGTAGTTTAATCTCATAACATTTTCAAACAATTCCAAGGCTTAGGGCAAACACTGTCTATACCTGGCTGTCGATGAAGGCAAGTCAGAGGAAGGCGTGATGCTGTTCTGCAGAGCACTGTGGTGACTGTGACAAGGGAAGTGATGAAGGAGGGGCAGGTGCTCTTGCAGTCTGGCAGAATTAAAACTCAAATGCGGTTGTCGGGCGTTATGCTTATAATGGAAAATTGATGCCGTTGGCCAAATTTAAAAACTAAAATATTATATTAGAAAAATAAATACAAAAGAAATGTCTCGCAAAAGGGCACTTATCTAGTCAGAGGGCAAAAGGGCAGGTGCTTGAGAATCACCTGGGGTCTATCTGTGAACGTGCCTGAGCGTGGGTTTTAATTTGGGTTCTGCAGTTTTCTCCCACAGTTCAAAGACATGCAGCTTAGACTGATTATGTGTGAATGACTGTTTGTTTCTACTGTCTATGTGTCAGCCCTGGCAACTCGTCCAGGGTGTACTCCCTCCTCCGTAGGCGCCTCTCGCCTAATGACAGCTGGGATAGGCTCCAGCCTGCAACCCTGTAAAGTATAACCAATCATGGATGTATGGATATTACTGACTCACCAGACCCCATACAGAGCCCTCCAGCCGAATGGCTTCAGATATATACTTCAGCATGGTCTGGAAGTTGTGGTCACTGTAGTCAAAGCGTTTCGCCATCACCAGCTGGCAAATGATGTTGGACACAGCATTGTTGAAGAGGCCTGCTGGGCTGAAAGGTTCACCTGGAGGAGAGGAGTCCGCTGTTTAGACAATGTTATACTGCTAAACAGCTGCTGACAATGAGCTTATTATGTGAACCACCTTTCTCCTTCTCTATCTCCTCCTGCAGGTGTCGGATCTCCTCACAGATACTCTGCTCCATGGTGCTTTTGCCCAGGCCGAAGTTACGTAATGTAGACAAGGCAAAGCGTCTCTGTTTTTTCCATGTTTCACCATTGCTCATGAACAGACCATCTAGACACAAGCATGCAGAGGAAACAGGGTTAAAGGCTCAGGTTACTAATTGCTGCACAGCAGATGTGAAGAGAAAGAGAGAGATTAGCGCACAGGTGTCTCCTGAGTACACCCTGTCAGCCGTTGCACTGTATGGTCGATCCACAAAGTTGTCGGCTTGTGTCACTAAGGCTTCCTTCACCATCTGGTACCCAGACACAAACACCATCTTGTCACTACCAAGGCGGACGCTGAACACGTTGCCATAGACGTCAGCCAACTGGGGACAATACATCCAGGAACAAACACTGATGAATCAAAACCCTTAAATACAGTTCACAGTAAAATCATGCACATATTGAACTTTACCTTGGTAAAATATTTGTGTGGATGTTTACTGTCCACACTGAAGATATTCCCCACAAGGGGGAGCGCCATCGGTCCTGGAGGATAATTTGGAGGATTCCTGTTTTTGAGGAAGTCTGCTATGAGGATGAAAATGAAAATAAACAGGAAGAGCCCCTTGAGGTCAAAACCCAGCAAAAAATTATAAAGCCACATTGTTAGAGAGAGTTAAACCAGCAGCTGCAGGATCGCCTGGGACTGTCTTCTTCCTGGTGAAACACTGATTATGTAATGCCTGCTCACATGTGCATTAACCCTATGATTATCAGCACACCCTGTGAGTACACACTGGCATGACAGGGCAAACTTCAGTAATGACTAATTAACACTCTGCACAAAGGTGTGTGACGTGTATTACTTGTATAACCAGCTACAGACTCTGTAAACACAACTCTGCCATGCAGATGATAATACCTAAAGTAATAATAATAAATTATTATCTTTATTAGTATAATGGCAGTCATGCATCAGCAAAACTAGTATCAGCTCAGAGATATAACATACAGTGTGTGTGCGATATGAGACTTGATGTTTCTAGTGTAAAGTCCAGCCGACAGGTCAAAGTGTAGTGGGAATAAATGTCACTGGTTCTTTGTGCAGGTGTGTGTAAATGAGCGTTAATAGGTCGGACCAATACAAAACTAAAGAGGCTGAAGTCTTAGAGAAATAGTAGAAATGTAGGCTGTATGCTATAAAGTCAGTGGGGAGAAAAGGCTCCCAGAGAGTTCAGATCAAGGCCTGTTTTTGAACTGTTATTCCAATGGATTCGCTTTTATTTGTCAAAAAAGATTTTCCAATAAGAAATGTTGAGGATCATTCTACAAATTTAAATACTTTCCAAACAGTGAGATTGTGTTTTTGAAGCTACTCCCTGGTGCTCACCTTTTCAACACTTCTCTAAACTGACATTAATCAAGACAACACTGGAATACAACCAAAATCATTTATTGATTTAAACAGATTTAGAAAATCATATTTACAACTTTTGTCCACTACCTATTTGAAGAGGTAGTTTGAGCTAACAGAATACAGGTATAAAGTGACAACTGTCACGTCAGTTAAAGGTAAAATCAGAGCACTGTGTGGTATATTGTGTAATGGTTATACTTCTTTTGTTTCATTGTTAAGAATCTGTAAAAATGACCAAGGCATGGCTTTATATGAAGATACATGGTCGTGTACATGCAGCAGAATACAGTTTTCATTCACTAGTGACAAAATCAAAGAGGCTTGTCTTTATAAATTTGATCTTTTTCCAGTGAGGATGCATACAGAAGCAAAGAGGGAACATTTTGCATCTTTAATGGCATGCTTTACTAATGTGGAGCTAATACATCAGATATGATCTAATGGATATATGAATATGTAATACAATTGCGCAGTGACAGTTTCGTGCCAAAAGGCTTCATCGAAGGTGCTCTAAAAGCTCGCCAGCTGAAACCAGGTCTACTGTCAGCGCAGGCGGAGCGCAGCCAGTGTAAGCTGAAGTCTGGCTGACCGGCGGACAGTGCGCACACGTTACCAAAACCTCGCAGGCAGGTTTCCAGAATATCAGGCACATTAACGATGCAATAAATACCCACAAAAACCACTATTCAATGCAACTATCTGTAATCAGCACATAAATGTATCTCTATATCGACTGTCCCGTCACATCTGATGTCAGATCAAAGGGGATTGGCACCGTTTGGCACGTTTGGCAGGCGTAATGGAAACCCAACCTGATTTGATTAACACAGCTGCAAACTAATCACATCCCTCTCAGCCAACCACAAACAGCCACAGCATCAGATAGGGAGTATATATTCAGCATCTGTCATCTTAGAAAAGTCAAAAGAAAAGAAACAGAGTGAGAGAGAAAGAGAGAGCGCGCGTGCACGAGAGAAACGCAACATTGATTTACAATTGTGGTGACCTCCTCCCAGGCTACCTTTGCATCATCAGCCCGTGGAGGTCTGCTCCCAGTTCCGTATATTCGGACACTGTGAGCTTGGACCTCCCGGACCAAAACATCAGTTTCCTCCTGGGAGAAGTTTGGCCGTCTTTGGCCGAAAATATCTCCATACTGCTCATCCGTAGTGATCCAAGTGTCCTGAAGCCCCGACATCAAAAGTTGTTTGGAAAAACGTCATTTAAACTCTGTTTTTAGCCTCACTGTAGCCTGTAGCTCTGACTGCCTCTCTGGGCACCGCGCTCATGTGTGTGCGCTTGCGCGAGACCATGAGACATGGGCACCGCCTTCATGTGTGTTCACGTGCTTTCACTGGTCTTGCGTGCAAGTGCGTGGTGCACAGAGAGGCAGTCAGAGCTACAGGCTACAATGAGGTTAAAAACAGAGTTCAAATGACATATTTCCAAACAACTTTTTATGTCGGGGCTTCAGGACACTTGGATCACTACGGACGAGCAGTATGGAGATATTTTGTGGTTTCAATTATGTGTTTTTGGACGTTTGAATCTGGGGCGCCGTCAGCCTCCATTAGGTGGAGTTGTGTTGCTACCTCCTCTCCCCTTGGATCTCCGCAAGTGATGTGAGGAACTTCACCTGAGGCTCCCTCGGCATATGGGTGAGTAGATAATGGCTGCATTTTCATTTTTGGGTGCACTATCCCTTTAAGTGTTCATTGTTCAGGAGGTTTTTACCAATAGCTGAATCATCCGCAGAGGTCTCCTCCTCTCCAAAACAAACAGACCTGGTGATTTAAACCAGTAAAAACGCTGAATAAAGCATTTTCATGTAAAACAAATCAGCGTTTTTCTGATGCTGCTCGCCTCAGAGGGGCTTCTAACTTTGCCAATGCAAAAACGCAAATGGCCTATCTAAAGCCAGTGTTTGGTTTGTCTGTCCTGGGCTACTTCAGAAACACAACACTACTTTCTGTAGTAAATATAAAAAGCTCATTCTAAGGTAAGGAAAATAGAATGATTCTTATTTTCAGATGATTATACACAAAATATATATCAAAAATATAAAATATATTCTCCTAAATCCTTCACAATATCCCCTGACCTGGACATAATGATCTCCTTTGTTTTTATATTCATTTATTGTGGTGCATAATGCTCATATGTTATGCAAACTAGTTTTCAGTTGCAAATCAAATATGTGATCTTAGAGTTAAAGGTGGAGAACGTTGATGCTTTGTGCTAATGCTGGGATGAGAAAAGGTGGAGAGCACATTAGCGAGGCACAGCTAGCATCCTGAACTCCACGGGGGAATGTGTAAAGCCCATGACTCCCTCAATGCTGGGCATCTCTCCAGGGACAGGAGAGAAGGTGAAGTGTTGGAGGAGACATGTAAACATTAGGAACAGCTCCATTCTGGCCAGGTGCTCTCCTATACACACACGTTTACCTGTGAGAAAGAAAGTCCACAGCAGCTTTGTGTTACTAGATTCATAATACACATCTTGAACTGTATGTTGGTGGTTGCAATCTCAATAACAGGGCTGCCCCCACCGAACAAGTTTCCTAGTCGACCAACAGTCGCCTGCGTGTTTACGATATGAATGTAATGATTAAATGATATATTTTGGTGGTTTGAGTTGAAGGTGTGAGAAAGAATAGTATCAGTAACATTGTTAACACTGTGCTACATTACAGAGAAATACAAACCGTACTAATGAACCTTCATTAATATAGGCCTATATTTTATCTCCAAGTGCACGTCACACACTGAGCGAGCCGCCTGTTAATGACGCTGTGGGCTAATGGGCATGTAGCTACTTCCATGTTTCACATGATACGTCATGTTTGTAGTCGACCAATGAAGATGAGTTTACATATCACCTTGGGTTCGTCCTTCACCTTCTCAAAATGATCCCACACTTTGGATTTCCTGCCCGACATGTTATTAACTAGCCTGTGGAATAACCGCAGGTACCAGCCCTGGAAATTAACCTGACTCTTGTCTGACTGCTGAGCGTGGACACTTCCTGTGTCTGTCCTTTCAAATTAAATCCCCTCATGGTCCAGTCATATAGGTTTGGATTTATTTTGACAAGGTGCAGCTTCAAATAGAGTTTCACATTTGTTTTCCTCTGAGACTAAGCAACCAATGAAATCATGCTGACTAATGACCTTTCTGGTCGGCCAACATGTGGTCGACTCTCAGGGGGCAGCCCTATCCTGTCAGCTAAACAGTGTCACTGAAAGTGGAGGAATATCGAGCAAACCTGCTGAAAACGGTAAGAAGGCGTCTCTTCTGCGGAACTGTCCCTCTGAATCCAAGAAATGCTCGGGATTGAAGATATCTGGAGTCTCCCACTCGTTCTTATCAAACAGCACGGATGAAAGGATTGTAATGATAGCTGTGCCCTGGAGAAACAGTCATGAGATGTTTATATCAGTTGTGTATAAATAATTTTCAAATTTTACAGTTTGTCTTTCATCCCTGAGTAAATCGTCCTTTACTTTGGGTATAAAGTATCCTGCCAGTTTGGTGTCTTTACTGGCCATTTTGGGGAATCCCAGGGGAACAATATTGCCCATCCTTTGGGTCTCATGGATGACAGCGTCGGTGTAAGGCAGGTCGGGTCTGTCAGCCATGGTGGGTTGACGAGACTGTCCGATCACTCTGTCTATCTCTGCCTGGACTTTCTCTAAGTGAGGAAGCAGAGTCATTAGACACTGATGGAAAACGTGTATAATCTTTATAAGAATACTCATGTGCTAAATATAATTAATAAGACACTAACCCTGTATCTCTGGGTAGTGCATCATGTACACAAGGGCCCAGCGTAAAGTGTTGGCACTACTTTCTGTACCAGCCTCAATCAGGTCGAGGGTGCAAATCAGAAGGGTCTCGATGTTGAAGCCAGCCTCAGGGTCCTCCTTTTTCTGAAAGAGGCAGCAATGTTATATTATAATTATATTGTGCTGTGTTGTCATAGGCTACTGTTGGGATTCACAGGACCACAGATGATTTATCATTTGGTAAAATCATCACTGGACATTTAAAGGCTTTTTCCTCTGCATGCTGTTTGTCTTCAAACAAAGAGAGCTATGTGACACCCATCTCCACAGGAGGTCTCACCCCACACCTCATTGAGACACAACTTGATTGGACAGGACTTTTACAGTGACATGCCTCTCTGTGATGTCACCAAACTCTGTAGAAGATCTGTTCTCTTCCTTTCAAGCCTTCTCTCTTGCTCCAGCTGTTGAACAGCTGACACCGCTTTCCGGCTGGGCCTGGAACAGTACAGAGGCCTAGACCCTGGCTCCATAGCCCAAACCACTAAAGGGAGGGCAATTGATCACAGACTCTCTTGCAAACACAAGGTTTGCAACTAGCTTTCCAGCAACAAGGAACTAAGTGAGTTAGCACCCAGCGTCGAACTCTGCTAAACCCTGAGCGACCAGCTTCCTCGGAGTTTCACCTTTGGAACAAATGACACAACAAAGACTGCAGCAGGAACCATCTTCCCAGCCTTCTTCTGCCAGCTAACAAAGCAGCACACCACCAAGTGACTCTTTCCTCCATCCATTCAAGGATCGGTAAAGTAACGACTGGGCATAGCTTATCACAGCTTTACAGGCTAAGCAAGACTGTTTAACTTGTTGTATGTGATTTAATGCTGTCATTGAGTTATTGTTGTGATAGTTTGCAGTTGGGTCATTGATTAGTTGGCTTCTCCAAAGCTAAGTGTTTAATTTGCTAATACTGTTTACAAACAGATTCTTGCACACAACTAAACAATCTCTGCACTAATCCAGACCGTTTGCAACACAAATCACATTCACATAGACTCATTAACAAATGGGCTTTCAACAGAGCTACACCCAAACAGGCATCTCAGAGTTCCCGCTTCTTTTCCTTTGTCTTTGTCCTGACCACACAGTCAGACGAACACCTCCCTCGACCTGTAGCCAGCCTTGATTCGGCCATTTTGTTAGTTCTCTGTTGTCAGCTATTTTGTTTTGTAGGACAAACGGCTCTTTGATCACCACACCCGCATTTGTCTTTCTCTTTTCTCTCTCTCTCTCACACACACACACACACACACACACACACACACACACACACACACACATATACACACCAAGCTCGTATATAGTTAGTTAGAATTTGTGTTTTGATTTGCTTTGCTAGTTTGTGAATAAATATAATTCTTTGGAATCATGCCTGCTGTCTGTTTAATGTTGCACAAGAGTGAATGAACACTATCTTGTACATCATTAACCATAGATGGAAAATGACATTTTAATGTAATCATTTACTATACTAGTCCATACCCACTGAGTGCACAGGTGCCCACGAACAGTTTCACATGGTGTGTGTTTGGGACACAGGTCATAGGAAACTGCAGATTAAATAGTCAACTGAACCCATTAAGAAGAGCAATGTATTCAGACAGAGTGTTTGTGAGTTTGATAGTACGATTGCTTTATTGAAAGTACAGTAGTACCATTGCCAATAGTGGGATAGTTAGTGGGCTAAAACTGTACATTAGTAGTTGAAGTAGCATGTTGAAAGGCAGATAGTTAAAGTGTTTATATGTTGTATTGACAACGCACTGGTAGTTCACATGGGAAAGGTGCGGCTAGCCCTTGTTGCAGCAGCATACCATACCATGCCACACCTCGCACACAGCCTTTCATTGAAGTGACCCTGCCCTTACTTACACTTGTAGCCTTAATAACACTCCCCCCGAAATTGTGAAAGAGAGGGATGATTCTCTCTCTATGTACACGAAAATGTGTACATATCCCTCGTAATATGAAAGGCTGTGATCACATGACCAATGCAGGGAGTAAACCAGGAAGCGGTTCCAAGCAGTCTTGTAGGAAGGCAGAGTGGGGTGGTGGATGGACGGCAAAAACCCAGACTTTTCCCCTGGAGACGCGTGTGCAGAACTGTATGAACTGTGATTCATATAAGCGAACACCGTCACCATGTTTCTTTTCCTAAACCTAACCATAATAATTTGACGTTAATTACATAACTATAAATAAATGACGTAACATAATTCTAAGGGCCCTAATTCATAGAATATCATAGTTTTGCCTTCATCATATTTTAGTTGGGCCAGTTAGCCATAAATTAGACAGTTAAGCCAAGAAATTTGATGAAATAGCATTGTTGAGATCAGAACTGCAATGCCATTAGCGGGGTTTGATGATGCGTGTGTTGACATCGCATGCATCACGACTTCCGGTCAGCTGGAAAACGCGGAAAAATCTTTTGAAAAATTGCAAGCCCCTGCAAATTTTGGGGACTTTCGTTGAATTTGTGTTACTTAATGCGATTGCAAGAGGGACTGATTAATGATCAGTCCTTTCTAATGGATTGAGACTTGATAACCTGTTTACATGTCCTTTGCCAGGATTCCAGGAAGCCTTACTTAGATTACATGAATATCTTACCTTCTCCATCTCTGCCAGGTACACATCAATAAAATCACGAGGGTTGTCTGGGTTCCACTCCTCCTGGTGCTTCTTCACTTCCTTTTTCAGGAAAGCCAAGATCTTGGTGTAGTTGGCGAAGACAGTCTGGTGAGGTCCTGGCAGGTATTTGAACAAGCCAGGGAAGGCATCATACAGCTGTTGGTGGGACAAAATGTCATATCAGTTACAGACCAGCAGCACCGTTTGTTGTGAGTTTAGGCAGATCAGAAATTACCTGAGTCTGAAAGGCGCCAGCAAGCACAATTGCGTCATTATCCAACTCCAGAACCTTGCGAAAGCTTTGATCACTGTATTCGAAGCGATGTCCGAAGACCACAGAGGCGATGATGTTACTCACTGCATTTGTTACAGTGTAGTGGGGGTTGAATGGTCTTCCTGGAAATATGTTGAATTCAGTTCAGGTGTTGATAAATCATATGAGGATGTAAAGTCAGTCAACAGATGAATCTCTACTTGCCTTGCTCCTCTTTGAAAGCTTCACAGAGGAAGTTGTTTTCCACTTCAATGTATTTTTCCAGGGACCTGTGGCCTTCTCCAAAGTAACGCATGTGAGTGCTGGCAAACTTCCTCTGTTTCTTCCACAGGTAACCATTGCTCAAAGCTATACCTGAGGGAAACAGAACACCAGCACTCATCGATACATCAGTCTGGTGAGTTCCTCTTAAAAACACGTCTTTATAAATGTGCTTTCCAGGTCGGCCCCCTAATAGTTGACCACATGTTAGTCAACCAGAATGGTCATTGGTTGGCAAGATTTCATTGGTCGCTAAGTCTCAAAAAAAATAAAATGTATAAAATGTGAAACTCTATAAGAGGCTGCACCTGGACCATGTGGGAATTTCAAACAAGAGTCAGGTTAATCTCCAGGGCTGGTACCTGCGGTTATTCCACAGGCTAGTTAATAACATGTCGGGCAGGAAATCCAAAGTGTGGGATCATTTTGAGAAGGTGAAGGACGAACCCAAGGTGATATGTAAACTCATCTTCATTGGTCGACTACAAACATGACGTATCATGTGAAACATGGAAGTAGCTACATGCCCATTAGCCCACAGCGTCATTAACAGGCGGCTCGCTCAGTGTGTGACGTGCGCTTGGAGATAAAATATAGGCCTATATTAATGAAGGGTCATTAGTACGGTTTGTATTTCTCTGTAATGTAGCACAGTGTTAACAATGTTACTGATACTATTCTTTCTCACACCTTCAACTCAAACCACCAAAATATATCATTTCATCATTACATTCATATCAGAAACATGCAGGAGACTAGTCCACTGATGGACCCTGATGAGGACTGCTGGACAACGAGGAAAATTCTTAGTCGGGGGCAGCCCTAGTGCTTTCATAGGGTTTATGGCCTGAACCTGTACGTTTATTGATTGTTTTGGCTGTAAATTTGGGCATATTAACATTGATGTTTATGGGTATATACCCTGTTTTGGAGTCAGCCTGTTTTTGGCACGTCCTCTTTGGCTTCACTTTTCAGCCTCTGTGGTTGCTGGTTGGTTCACCCGTGATTCAAGTGTAGCAGATTTTTAAGTAAACATTCATTCTGTGAACACTACCCCAGCGTAAAAACCTGCATTTCATATTTCAAACTTATTTGACACCAGAGCAGCGTTAGTACTTCTCCAAACTAAACCTCATGTGATCTGAATCAACTGGGGACTTTCTTACGTATCATATGGGAGTGTCCATCAGTTTAAAGTTTCTGGGTGCAATTTTAGGTGCTCAGGGCAGAACTTTAATGACACTCAAAGGCAGCTGTGGTTATCAGCATGCACTGCTGCTGAAAAGATGTTGGCAGTTAGATGGGAGCCGCCATGCAGTCTTTCTTTTCAGCAGTGGAAATACTCTTTCATAGAGATTTTATCTGTGGAGGTCTGTTTCTAGGATGAAGGGGGCAGGTTACATCATGCTTGAGCCTCGGAAGGAGGCACTCAGTTTAGCTAGAAAAATGGTATAAATTTATATTTGTATTTTGTCTTTATTTCTACCCTATAGTGCACAATTGAGATACTTAATACATGTATGGTAGAATTTCGAGAATTTTCAAGAGAGACCCCTGGGTACGGGGAAGGTCAGGGTTGAGGAATGATCAGCAGGTGTAGGTGTATATGTTGTGCTCCTTCTTTATGTCTGTTGCTGTCTGTCATAACATTAGAGCGACACTCGAGTCAGGTCCACAAACGGGAAGGTATGTTCACGAATAACTTTTGATAGGAAGGTGGTATAGACTTGAAACTAAGCTCTACTACCCCATTTTTATGTCCTTCTGCGTCGATAGAGCCCACCCTCGACCTTCTAGGACGTCCGGAAGTGGGTGAACTCGACACTCAAGGAGTCAGTTCCACAAACAGGAAGGTATGTTCGCGAATAACTTTTGATATTAAGGACGTAGAGGGTTGAAACTAAGCTCTACTACCCCATTTTCGGTCCTTCTGCGTCGATAGAGCCCACCCCTGATTTTTAGGACATCGGGAAGTGGGTGAACTCGACACCTGAGGAGTCGGGTCCACAAACGGGAAGGTATGTTCCCGAATAACTTTTAAAAGGAAGGTGGTATAGACTTAAAACCAAGCTCTACCCCCATCACACGGCGAAGACAGTTGGAGAACAGTTACATACAAAATAGGATGGAGGCTTTTCCTTAGCAGATATTTTTTGTCCAAATGATGTACAGCTTTTTAGGAATCCTATTATTTCAAATGGCTTGAAAAAGTGCAAACAGCTGCTGAAAATGGGGGAAAAACCTCCCCAGTGGAACATGACCCCTCAACCTGCCGAAGTTTGGACTGAGCCTTGAATGTTCACAACATCTGGCTCCACCTCTGGATACATGAAAACACATTTGCGGTACCATACAGACAAGCTCTCATTCACTTGTTCACAAATACTCACCAATCCCCTTGAAGATAACATGGAAGAGAGGGACAATGGGGCGGTCAACAAAGCTGTCCAGCTGGTTAACAAGAGCCTCTTTGACCATCTTGTATCCTGAAATAAACACCGTCCTCTCGCCGCCTCTCCTCAAACTGAACACTGGACCGTACGCCTGAGCAAGCTGCATCCAAAAACAAGTTACTCATCAGGAGAGGGAATATTTCACAAAGACTGTTTTCTTTCAACATATGAACCATATACTGGATAGAAATAAATTTAGTTATTGTCAGTTGAAATGATTAAAAAGAGGGAACAAATGATCACTTCATGGAAAAGGACTAACTTTGAAGTGCTCCTCTGTGTTGGTGCAGTTTGTCTTGTTTGATACACAATTGTTGACATATAAAATAAATTATTTTCCGTGTATTAACCTGCAGTTTGTCACTGATTATTAGGCATGTTTTGAGCTTTGTAAATTGTTTCATGTTTCTCTGAAAACTAACATTTAAATCCCAATTGACAAAAAATTGTTTTAGCTTTTATACCCTTTTATATCAACAACCTTTGTAGTGATGTTTATTACTGTTATTTGAGATTTAAATTCATTTTATACAGAGTTTACCCTCAGTGTAAAGTATCAGAATATAAAACTTTGGTTTGGGTAAAACATTAACATGCGGTGGTATCAACCCTTTGAGTTGCAATTTAATGGTGTTGTTTATTCATTGTTATTCCATCTGCCTGTCATGTTGATAAGGTTACTTTCTGCAACTCAAATTGCCGCTCAGATATTAAAGATTTGATTTATCTCTACTGGAAAACAAACGGCACTGTTCTCACCTTCTCCATAGTTTTGTAGTCGACTCCTGTAAAGATGTTTCCTAGAAAAGGCACGGCCCAGGGTCCAGGGGGAAAGCTGTGTGGCCTCCAGTTTCTGATCAAATCTGTGAGGAGTAACACAGTAAAACCCAACAACAGCCAGCTGGTGAAGTCCATACAATCAAAAAGTGCCTGAAAAATCATTGTGAATATATTTCAGAAGGCTCTCTGTGAAATCAGTTTGCTCCTGCAGACAGGATGGTGGTGCCTGTGGTGTTATCTGATGAGGAGAGGGGGAAGTTGGACAAAAAAAAGCCCCATAGTGTTATATAACGTTGGTGACCTCTCACAACCTCTGAAGTGAAAAACAAGGCTGGAGCTTGAGCTCTCCCAGCTGGTTGTTGACTGTGTGCAGTGTGTGTTATGGACACAGGGAGGCTTCCTGATCAGTTCAGTAAAAATAATGTCAGTAATCTGGAATACAGTGTAAGTTTTAACCTTGTACAATAGATGTATTTTTATGCAGACTGGTGTATGTAACAGATGTGTTGAGTAGATAGCTGTGTCATGATCTCAAAATACAAGTTCTGACCCAGTATCAAAGGCTGCAGCAGTAAAACAATTCAGTAATAATCAGTGATAAAGGTAGAAGAGACGTTTCACCTCCACCTCATGATTTTGCATCTGTACTTCTTAATGACATAGTGCTGTTCCTGTCCCTAACCCTCACCTTAACCATTGAAATACAATCAGCAAACGGGAACACTCAGAGAGCGCAGACATCCGCCAAGCAGCTCGGATTTCCCGCCATTTAATTATTTTATCCACATTGCTTCAACCGATCATCTGTTCTTTGTCCCATTATCTCCCTTTCCTGAATTTCATCAAAATCCGTTCAGAACTTTTCAAGTTATTTTGCAGACAAACAGACCAACGGCAGCGAAAACATAACCTCCTTGGCGGAGGTAATAAAGTAGGTTGTATTATTAAAGATGAAGCTACACAGTAGTATATAAAGTAGTAACAGGTAGCTCCACCTCTGCTTGCTCCATAGGTGTAGATTTCAGGGGGACACAGGGGGGATGTTGCCCTCAGTATTTAGAACATGTGCTTGCAAACATGAAAGTAGTAGAGGAGGTGTGGTCGACCCGGTTGCTAGGTATGATGCATTCCTTTAACCGGTGTGATTGGTTGTCACAGACACGCTCTTTTGTAAACCTGTAAGGTGTGGACACCCTGTGGAAATGAAACGAACTGCTGACTGTGAAAGTGTGGGCGGCAAGTGCTGGATTTTGTAATTTACATGACAACGCCCGAACGCAACACAGGCTCCGCTCCAGTTGACTGCGCCATAGTGGGTGTCGCCCAGGGCGCCATTTAGGCTAGAACCACCACTGTTTTCACCATTTTCTCCTCTGATAGAAGCCCTTTTTAAACAGGAGTTGTGCAAATTTGCAGGAAAGCCCAATCAGTCTTTTTTCAGCATTGGCAGTATAAAAACAAAATCGGGGAGTGCAGCAAAATGCCGCCTACCTACTTTTGTTTATACAGAATGTGTCTTTTTCGGGGCAATGGGGGGCATGAGCAAGTAACAAAACGTGTAGCTCAACGTGTGACGTAAACAGTGACGTGGGAGGGAAGCCGCGGCTGGTCAGTCCTTCGGTGATTCTCTCATAAGTCGGCCCGTCCTTCACCGTCCCCGTCATCTGACGGTTAATGGCCTCTTCGTTTGCGAGGACAAGGAGGGCGTGCAATTCCTTGTCTCCCCAGTTGCTCATCTTTACAGTGTCTGTCAGGTTTGTGTTTCCCTCTTGCTACTAGCTGCTCGCTAATTCCTGCTATCAGCTGTTTCCTGTTTATCCACCGCCAGTGGCTCGCACGTGCAGCGTCATCAACAGCCCCTCCCACAAGTCATCAACAGCCCCTCCCACAAGTCATCAACAGCCCCTCCCACAAGTCATCAACAGCTCCTCCCACAAGTCATCAACAGCTCCTCCCACAAGTCATCAACAGCCCCTCCCGTGGCGGAAGGCCGCCTCTGTCTGTTTAAACTAAAAGGGTTCCACCAATATGTCTACCCTACCCTTGGGCACCTCGGATCAACTCGCCAATCCGGCTCTGTGTGTCTAAATGCTCGCAGCTTGCCGGCAAAACGGCCCAACATTCGCTGAAAATCTGGCAGTGTAAAAGGGGCTTAAGAAACTCTCAGAAGTCCTCCTCCCTGCTCCTAACAGTTTTTCATCTTAAGAACTCTTTTAATGTCTGAGATGCTCTGTAAATAACATTTATCTTTACAAGGATCCAGTCTTAACTTTAAGGGGGAATTTCTAAGAAAACATCACAATTCTAATAATCTTCTTAGAACTTTGTCACTAAGAGCGACTCTTAGCACTCGTACACTTTGTGAATATGGCCCCTTAGTGCTAAAGTGCCAAAACATTCCTGTGTCTATGTGTTGTGCTTTTATTTTGAAGGTCAGGCACACTGAGAAGACTGCAAAAACATCACGCCCAGTTGTTGGACTTGACTGAGCACTGTTCAGTCACAGCAGCAGAGTTAACTCTGTAAAGTAAATACACTAAGAGATGGAGACATTACACAGTGTCCTGGGCTTTGAGTGGATGGACGGCAGGAGTATTTTGATATTTCTGTGTGTCTTTCTGTTGTTGGCTCATGTTTTGAAGAACAGAGCGCCGCCAAACTTTCCTCCAGGACCGTGGGCTCTTCCTTTCATTGGCGACCTTCTTCGCATGGATCCCAGCAGGATCCACCTGCAGATGGGAGAGGTATGTATCACTGTGCTCAGAGGTGGACAAAGATACTTTAACTACAGAAGACGTAGCAACAGCATGGTGTAGAAGTACACTGTTTAAGTGCCAGTTCTCATTCAGAAATTGACAGCAAAAGTCTGAAAGTGTGGGCATCAACATATGTTAAAAGTACCAAAAGAAATGTAGTCATGATGCAGAATGGCCCATTTCAGAATAATTTATTATTGAATAATAATTATTGATGCATTCGTGTGTCCATCACTTTGCTGTTGCAGCTGGTAAAGACAGAGCTATTAAATTCCTTCAGGATCAGCAAAGTATTATCTTAACTGGTGTTTGTATTATTAATCTGAAACTTTCAAGTGACTTAAGGTATTACATAACTGAGTAAATGCACTTGATGACTGCTCGGTGTCACACCTCGTTCAGTGAAACAAAATGTCTGAGGCTTTTTAAAACACACACACACCTACGTCTACCTCTGTATTCACTGTGATCGATTTTTACACTTTTCCAAATGTGTATTACTTTGCCTTAATTCATATAGCATTGTACACCACTTTCTGCATTTTTAAATGCTTAAATAAATACATCTGGGTGTAGAAGAAAAATCCAGAGAGCAACATTTCAGAGCTGCTAGACAACATGTTTCAGGCATTTTCCTGTGGCAAAGGTAGTTAATCATTTACTTAAATCTAAAACGTATATACAAAAGATCAAATAAGTTGCATTCCAGCATTATACTTGTGAACTAAGGAGTGCCCTGATAGCCGCTAAAGGGCTTTAGAAGGGGGGTGGGATCAAGGTCCTGTGTTAAACCACACACTGATCTAAGTGACATGTTGTGTCTGTCTGTCGATCATCTCCTGCTCTGTTTTAGTACCTTTGACATCACAACCCTACAAATACAAAACCCTGAAGTTATTCTGGCACACTGATTCTCGATGTGCCAGACCAGCAGAAATCTTACAAATTGCCTAAATTGCCAGAGTTCCTTACCACCCTCTTTCCCAGCTGTCACTCCTGCATTAGAGTCGAAACTCATGATTGTGGTTGCAGGATTAATACTGTGTTGTCCACAGAGCTGCTGAGTCCACTCTGCACCCGGTCAGAGGTCATTGTGTACCTCAAAATAACCGTAACAGAGTTTAGGATAGAAGAGGGAACATGTATGCTGCTATCAACAATGCTAACTTTTAAAGAGGCTACAGTAGTCAAATCCAGAGGTTAAACATTAACCTGTGACCCAGGTGCATGTTTGTGCTGCAGCCCTCTGAAGCCAGACTCTTTTTTTTGGGTGTCATCCTCCGTGAACCAAAAACACCAGTCTGCTCTGTGTGCTCAGTTTGCAGAGAAATATGGAAACATTTTCAGCCTCCAGATCTTTGGTGGAAGAGTTGTAGTCCTGTATGGCTACAAGCTCGTGAGAGAGGCCCTGGTCCAAAGAGGAGAGGACTACACAGATCGCCCCTCTGTGCCACTGTTTGAAGAAATAGTTGGGAGAAAAGGTGTGTGTTGTGTTGTGTTTAAAAAGTCACAAGTTACTATTTAGTTAGAGTGGTAGCATCAAACCATTATGGGCATATTAGCATTCAGCTAGTTGTGCTAATGCTGTTTTGTGTTTCCAAAGGTCTGGTGATAGCGAACGGCCCTCCATGGAAGGAGCAGAGGAGATTTGCTCTTCGTACACTCAGAAACTTCGGTTTGGGCAAGAAGACGCTGGAGCCATCCATCCAGCAGGAGTGCCATTATCTCACTGAGGCTTTTGCCCTTGAGCAAGGCACTGAACACATTTCACTTTTCAACAAGCAACAGCTAATTAGTAATAATGTGTCTTATAGTGCATGATCTCTCTTCTGCTGTGCTTCAGTTTTGCAACAGAAGCATGTACCATGTGACTCTATGTTTCCCTGCCTCATGATCTAACAGGCTGCACCTGTGTGCTTCATTCCTTTTAATGTGCATTTTATGTTTTGACTTTCCTGCGTGTCTTGTCTACATTTTGTCTTTATTTTACAGGGAAGCCGTTTAACGCCCAGACACTGATAAACAACGCTGTGTCCAACATCATCTGCTGCCTGGTGTTTGGAGAACGCTTTGAGTACACTGACAAGCAGCACCAGAATATTCTTCAGAACTTCAATGAGTTAGTGTACTTAGAGGGAGGCGTGTGGGCACAGGTGAGCCTCCTTTGCAAACAAGACGCGTGATCTTTGTAAAATCAGGTCTGATATATTGACAGAAATGGAACATAACAGTTAATCTCTGAAAATAAGAGCTGTTTTGTTCTCGTTACCTTAGAATGAACTGTTTTATCTACATAGGAGGCGGGTCCTACTTTATTGAGATCACCATGTTGAACCGCCTTGTTCCTACAGTAGCCCAGAACAGACAAACCAAACACTTGCTCCAGATAGGGCCATTCGCATTTTCGTGTCAGCCACCGTAGTTTGAAGCCCGTCTGCGATGTGCCAAACAGCATAGGCGGAAACACTGATTTGTAAAGTAAAACTGATTTATTAAGTGTTTCTACTGATTTTAATCACCTGGTGTGTTTGTTTCTGAGAGGATGAGACCTCTGTGGATAATTTGGCTCCCAGTAAAAACCTCCTGAACAGTCAACGCTGTAGGAATCCTAACCAGGAGAAGTCAGCTGGTTGCAGTGTGTAATCCTCAAGGCTGTTTCAATCAGGAGAGACAGAAGGGTGCACAATATATGTGTAACACAAGTCTTTGGTGCTCGGACACCAGAGGGAGATTATTTGTGATGATGGGACATCTGAATGTCAGCAGGATGAATCCCCCCATGGAGTCCAGACACTGGTGGAGGTGATGGTTGCTGCAGTCAGAGTAGACTGGGAGGTGATTTAGAAGAGGAGGTGGTACCAAGGCTGCAGAGTGAAAGGACCGTGGGCAGAAAAAGAACCATACTCAAAATGAGGAGCAGTGAGATGATGCATTGCTGTGCTATTGGTTGATTGTGGATCAGCTGTAGAACAGCTGATGACTCGATTCACAGCCCCAGACATTGACAGCTGGAGACAGAGAGAGAGCCTTTCACGACACTCAAGGTCACCTTACAAGCAAAGACAGAGAAAATAACAACAGATTTAAAAAGTCAACGAGAGAAGAATACAGTAACAAATAAATAAATAATAATAACTAGTCCATAGCCATTGGTAGCTTTGTCACCTTCTACCTATGCCAGTCCTCAATGCCTATGTGCAGTTTCACATAGATTGACCACGTCAGTGAGTAGAAAAACGTGGGACAGACAGAATGACTGACTGACAGAATGACACACTGACAGTTTCCCTGATTATGTACAGCATACCATACCATGACTTAGTCATACCAAACATTAGAAACAACACCAACATTGGTCCACAGGGGGAGCCACAGCGATCGGTCGCATTTTAGCCATTTTGAAGCATTTTCCTGTTGTTATAGCGCCACCCAGTTGCCAATTAGAGTTAAATTTCTCCAGTCACCTTGAGGCGTCCTGTTCTACATATCTACCAAGTTTAGTAAAAATCCATATGGCGGTTAGGCCTAGATAAGAAATGAGCTCTCTAGCGCCCCCATTTTGTTTGATGGGCTCAATAATGGAGGGGTCCCCTCAGATTATGTGTGGTCATATGCCTACAAAGTTGCGTGGTGATGGGTGAAACCCTTGAGATGTTCTACACCTTTATGTGATGAGCCACGCCCTCCGCAATATTCATTGCCTTATAGAAGCTCAGTTTTAGGAAGTTTTCCAACTTTTGCCAAGAGGGAACTTTAGATATTGCTCCCTAGATTATGTTCACCCAGTTTCATGCAGATCGCTCAAACTTCCTAGGAAGAGATCCATTTGAAGTGTTTTTTTAAAAAAAAATTCAAAATGGCGGAAAATCTCTATAACTGGAAGTTATGGGTTCTTGAGGCAAATGTGTTCCTCATGAGGAGAGGCATCTCTGTGCAAAGTTTCATGTCTCTACCACATACGGGGCATGAGATATGCCCATTCAAAGTTTGACATTTCAATGGGTTGCTATAGCGCCCCCCTTTGGCCAATTGATGTAATATTGCTTCATTGGCATCCTCCCATGACCCTCTACCACTGTGCCAAGTTTCACATGGATTGACCAAGTCAGTGAGGAGAAAAACGTGAAACACACACACACACACACAGAGTTTTTGTCATTATATAGTACGACAATAAGTACTTAAATATGTTTAAGTAGAGGCAGGATGAAAAATACATTGTGTTTGATACTACGTACGAAAATTAACTTTTTGCATCAGATAATTATGCAGATCAAGCGAGGCTCATCTTTGTATAAACTTAATTTTTCATGTGTAAAAAATACATTTTGCAAGTGAAGTCAATTTAGTTGTGTTAAGGTGGTGTACTTGCTAAACTTAGGTTGACTTTACTTAGAAAAATTATTTGTTATGCACAGAAGTCATTTATACAAAGACCAGTCTTGATCGACATAATAATCTTAATTTTTTAAAGTTACACACACTCATATGATCCTCTCTTTGAATGCCTGATGTTGAGAGAAGACCTTTGAGCAGACAGATAAGTTGACTCACAGGGTCTGTTTGCTGATGATCTGGTCTTCATGCTATGTAGATTTATAACGCAGTACCCTGGCTGATGAAGTGGCTGCCTGGACCTCACAAGAGGATATTCACTCTGACACAAAATATTATTGACTATGTAGAAGCCAAGGTCAGTGAACACAGAGGGAGCTTTGACCCGTCCTCACCAAGAGACTACATCGACTGCTTCCTCGCTGAGATGGAAGAGGTGAGTGTTTTTATGTCTCTGTGTTGTGTTTGTTCTCTTTGCATCTGCTGATGAAACATGTCAACCGACACTACAAACTGTCCTTTGTGTTATTAACAGATGAAGGACAAAGACTCTGGTTTTGATTTGGAGAATTTGAGTTTTTGCGCTCTGGACCTGTTTATTGCTGGAACTGAAACCACGACCACGACTTTACACTGGGGACTGCTGTACATGATCTACTACCCTCACATACAAGGTGTGTGTATGTATGAGTAATATCTGTCCCAACTGTAAGTGTCCTGACAAGTATCAGAGGTCCCTCAGTCGTCCACGCAGCACTCAGCCTCACTCTGTTTCCTGTTGTCACTGTGTGCAGAGAGAGTCCAGGCTGAGATAGATACTGTCGTTGGTTCATCCAAACAGCCCTCGATGACTGACCGAGAAAACATGCCCTATACTGATGCCGTCATCCATGAGATCCAGAGGATGGCCAACATTCTTCCCCTCAATTTGCTCCACATGACAAACAAAGACACCACACTGGACAAGTACACACTGCCAAAGGTACATGATGCACATGTGATTGCTTTACAGTATGTGAGCAACGTTTAGCGTTACATTTTGGGTCGCACCCATGGATAGAGTACTGAACAGAGGAGCCCCTCTGGCCTTCACCTGCAACATACTCCCCATATTAACGTATACTGATCAGGAAAAGACCCAGAAGACCTCAAGAGACACAAAGGAAGAGGAAAACGGGGCAAAACACACATAGAGAGACACAAATTGACCACAAGGACGGTTCCTAATGCCATTACCAGTCTGTGTGGTGTTCCTCAAGCTTCACGTAATTTGTCCTTTGCTCATATCTCCTGGGGGTGCAGGGCACATAAATGTTAATACCTACATTCAATGGACAAGCACAAGCAAAACTTGTAGTATGTACTGTAATTCAAACCAATAAACAAAGTTGGGAAAAAAAGACTACAAGGAGACGCAAAACAGCAACAACCAAAGAGTGTCGTGCTCCTTTGTAAGAGATGGGTGGGGGCGGGGCCTCTTGCATAACGTTTCCAACTGTCTCAAAATCCCTCCATTGGTGCATTGATGGTAAAATTCTGGGCCAGTACCGATGTTTAAAATGAGAATTTGGCTGTTAGCAAATAACAATATTTCTTATTTTTGTTGTTGTTATTTATTCCCCCTTTTGTGCCAGTGAAACACAGAAATGTTCATTGTTCAAAAATAACTGTCTCTGAGCCATTCTGCGTTTCATTACACTGTGTTTTCAAATATACAGATTTATGAAACAACCTTTAAAATGTGTAAGGTTTAGGGAGAATTAGTCAGGATTGCAGATTGCACCGAGCTGAAACGTCTCCTGGTCAGGATTCCTTCAGTGTTCATTGTTGAGGAGGTTCTTACCAGGAGCAGAACTATCCACAGAGGTCTCCTCCTCTCCAAAACAAACAGACCAGGTGATTAAAACTGGTAAAACCACTGGATAAACCAGAGTTGGCCCACTAGTCCAGCACCTGCTAACCTATGCTCACATGTTTGGGTTGTCCGTACGTACGTATGCATGTCCCATTCTTGTAAAGGTATAAAAACAGTAATGAGTAATGTGTTATACATTGATTTTTTTGAGATATGACCCCAATACTGATTAAAACAAACTCAGCAGAAGAAGTACTTCCGTTAACTGTTTTCATTCTTGGTATCTTCTCAGGGCACCCCTGTCCTGCCCACGCTGACCTCGGTTCTACGTGATGAGACGATGTGGGAAACTCCACACTCCTTCAACCCTCAACATTTTCTGGACCAGGACGGCAAATTTAGGAAGAGAGAGGCCTTCCTCCCCTTTTCAGCAGGTCAGTCAGTAGTCTCTGAAACTGAGTTATATGTTTAATCCTTATACAGAAGAACATGAAGACAGTTACATTTGCCTGTTTAAAGGCCCACATCGGCGGCTTTTCAGCCGATTGAGCATGTTGAATCGGCGGCGGAGCTTGTCGGTGAGAGAGATCACTCTGATTGGCTGTTCAGGTTTTATTTCCTCGCCCCTGTAGCGAGTGAATCTGCCTGTGTGAAACCGGGGCTAACCAGTGCTTCCTCCTCAGGCTCCACTTCACTCAGCTGCCCCACAGACCCGCTGCTTCTTCACACTTTAACCTGAATAACAAACCGGAGCTAGCTGGGAGCGGCTAGCGGAGCATTAGCCGCAGCATGACCGGAGGGAAGCACAGCCAGTTAGCCTCCGCTAGTCTCTGAGCTAGCCCCGGCTCTCCGTTTGGATCCAACCGGAGCACCGAGCCCTGGTTTGTTATTCAGGTTAAAGTGGGAAGAAGCAGCGGGTTTATCGGGCAGCTGAGTGAAGTGGAGCCTGCGGAGGAAACATCGGGACCGTCTGGATGTAATAGTCCGTGGAGGTGCTGCGGTGCTCGGCTGCACAGATAGGAAACCCCTCGGCTGACAGGATGTACCACTCTCTCACTCCGCTCTCTCTCACACAGGCGCAGAACGTACGTGCTACTTGGCCGTCGGATGTAGTCCGTGTAGTGTGTTCAAATGCAACTGACACAGGGCGACGTGAGGCGACGTAGACAACGCAAGAGTTGGCTTTTGTCGCCGCTAGTTCTTTGATGTCAGTTTGGTGTGTCCGCACCTTAACAGTTTCCTGTACATAAGAGGGAGTCAGGTTTCATGTCTTACTTCTTTGGTTGTTTCAGACTCTGAGCTGCAGCATTATCATGTGGTCAAAGTGGAAATAGTGTGTATATAACTCATCTGTTGTGTATTGTTAGGTAAGCGTGTGTGTCTCGGGGAGCAGCTGGCCAGGATGGAGTTATTCCTCTTCTTCACCTCCCTCCTTCAGAGGTTTTCTTTCTCAGCACCTGCTGGAGAGCAGCCCAGTCTGGATTACAAGTTAGGAGCCACTCTGTGTCCCAAACCTTACCGCCTCTGTGCCGTACCACGATAATCCACCGCCTGCCCCAAACTGAACCATCACCAACACACAGAGTCCATCCCCCAATAACCAAATGGATCCCTTACAGACTCGTTGACTCAAGCCCTAAGCCCTTACAGACCTAGGACCAATTCCACTGGGGGCATGTGTCTAACTACAGTTATCTTTAATAACAATAATAATAGATAAATGGAAACTTCTTTGTCTTTCTTTAATAGGTTGTGTGAATAATGTTAGGGTGGTGGTTATTCCTAAATTTCTTTATCTGTTTCAGAACATCCCTATCTACTTCACATCTTCTTTTAAGACTCTAGACTC
The DNA here is from genome assembly GCF_011397635.1 of Epinephelus fuscoguttatus. Taxonomy (NCBI): domain Eukaryota; kingdom Metazoa; phylum Chordata; class Actinopteri; order Perciformes; family Serranidae; genus Epinephelus; species Epinephelus fuscoguttatus. Next base: position 43,310,319 of record NC_064761.1, read on the forward strand.
CGTCATTATGCCCTTTGTCTGTGCCAACAAGCCTTCTGGCATCTCTAAGACACACCTACAGAAGCCCACAGCTGACGGCGGTCTTTGCCTTTGTGTCTTTTGACATTATTATTGGACCTGTAATGAAAGAGCGTGCGTTCTCTGGAACCACATCCAAGGAAACACTTTTGGGCCCAGGCGGCCTGAGATTGAGTCCTATGATATGCTATCAACCACTGCAAAGTTGAATATATTCAATGTCATACTTGCATTTGGCCATGTTGTCGAGCTACTTTGCTGTCTGCTGTGGTTATTCACTCACTCTACAGCAGGAGACGGCACTTCAGAATAAGAGCTTGTGCTGGAAATTAACTGTACTTCAAAATAAAACCTTTTTTACAAACTTGACACATTTGCGAGTCATTTGCTGTCCATTGAGAGTCGACCAGGATCCACTTTTGGATCACGACCCACCATTTGGGAACCGCTGCATTAAATAATGTTGCTAACTCTGAGCAACTTTGAAAAATAAAATGGCTGATTACTATGACTGCTGTGAAATAAATCAATGTATAACTTCTTGTCAATAACATAAGATGTCAGCTCCGCCAGATCTCTGATACTCATCATGTACACTATAGGAAAAAATGAAATTACTGGGAGGTTGGCTCATTAAAAGGTTTAATTGTTAAGAAGCTGATCTTTTAAAATATATTTTCCCAACATTAATGAAGAGTAAAAATGAAAAACCCAAAAAGTAAGGTATTGTCCCAATTCTCAACAATGAGTGACTACAAAAGGCTCACTGTGAAATGTTTTTGCTCCTGCAGACAGGATGGTGGTGCCTGTGGTGTTATCTGATGAGGAGAGGGGGAAGTTGGGAAAAAAAAAGCCCCATAGTGTTACATAACGTTGGTGACCTCTCACAACCTCTGAAGTGAAAAACAAGGCTGGAGCTTGAGCTCTCCCAGCTGGTTGTTGACTGTGTGTGCAGTGTGTGTTATGGACACAGGGAGGCTTCCTGATCAGTTCAGTAAAAATAATGTCAGTAATCTGGAATACAGTGTAAGTTTTAACCTTGTACAATAGATGTATTGTTATGCAGACTGGTGTATGTAACAGATGTGTTGAGTAGATAGCTGTGTCATGATCTCAAAATACGAGTTACTTCTGACCCAGTATCAAAGGCTGCAGCAGTAAAACAATTCAGTAATAATCAGTGATAAAGGAAGAAGAGACGTTTCACCTCCACCTCATGATTTTGCTTCTGTACTTCTTAATGACATAATGCTTTTCCTGTCACTATTGGTGCCCCATTGGTTTGCCGACCAGTGGGGCTAACTGATATATTATGCTTTTGCTGTATCCTGTTGGAAAAACGTCAAAAACGTTCTTCCTGGAAGCGAAGGCTTCTAGGGCAGCCTTCTGTTTCTCTCTCAAGGAAAAAGATAAGTGTAGTTGGCTTAGCGTTTCTTCCAAAGCTAAATTAAATGGACGCGGTCCTTCTGCAGCTGCCATCTTGTCTGTTTACTTTTAGACTCCTACGGTGCAGCGCTGTCCTCATCATGTTATGCCTGCCCAGAACCCGCCTCTTTCAGATAGACTGATCTGATTGGTCCGATGGCGATTCACCGGGCTCTGCTAGTCGGACCGGATCCCCGTGCAGAGCAAATTCGAATTTGCTAGGGGCGGGGCATCTGGATTTCCAGGTTAGGGATGTCGCTCTCAGTATTTAGAACATGTGCTTGCAACATGAAAGTAGTAGAGGACTTAAAGACATTTATACCATAAATTGTTTCATAAACATTTACATTTAGAATGCAGGAAACTAAGACCTTGACACACCAAATTTTCTGGCAGAGGATCCCTGAAACGAAACCAACACTCTCGACTTACTGCAACAATACCATTAAGGGCAGTGTGGGAGATTTAGGGGCATCTATTTGCCGAAATTGTATATCCTCCTGAGACCTGAACTTTTGTTTAGTATGCTGTTTTTAATTTCTCCAAGCTTTTTGGGCTCAGTAGGACCCAATAAGTAAAAAAAAACAAAAAAAACCCTAAACTTTGTCAACAATAATAAAGTCCCAGTATCCTTAAACGAGACGATAATAAAGTCCCAATGTCTTCAGTCAAGAACGTCCTAATTAACAGCGTCTTATTTGTTACTGTTGCTGAAATTGGTGAAATCTGTTACCATATCAAACTAAGAACATTATTAATCATAAATCAACAAGTTTCAGCCATAAAATGTGATCAGGTTTTGGGGTCAATTTTCAGAGTGGCTAAACAGAGCTTGACAGATTGCTTTTATTTTTTTACTGAGACAATAAAAATAAAAACTCTCTTGCACATTTCCTGTTGTGCATGAATGGCGCTATATAAATAAAATTGCCTTGCCTTACTGCTAGTGTGCTATTGGTTAAGCTGCCTGAGGCTGCTGATCCCTAATCTATAGGCTAGTTCCTACATTTGAATGTGGGGCCCATGTGGGTAGTAAATGGGCTGAAATATGGGCCCCCAATGGGACTGTCCACAAGTTCAATATAGGCCCCATGCCATTTGACCACATGGTTGGATTATCCAAGTGGGCCCCATATAAGATGCCCATTTTGGACCTCTACCTTCTTGGTACCCAGGTGGCACTAGAATAACCCATGTGGGGCCAACTTGGGTAAACCCACCCATGTGGGTGATTAACCCTTCACTAAGTCCCGCCCCTGGACACAGACTGGCCAATTATAACGTAGTATCGGCCGGCTCAGACCAGCAGGGAAACTGACGCCCCCCGGAGATCAGTGCTGGCTGCAGCATGGGGGCGGAGCCAAACACCGTTCATCTGCACACACTGTGATGCCACACAGCTGGTTGAATATCAGCAAAGTTTCCCTTTATATTCATTGTCTTGGGTGTCGATCAGCAGCGATGTGGTGGTTCACTTTTACACTGTGATCTGTAGCCTATAGTTCGGCTTTAGCTTCTAACTATCTTTGTCTTTTTAACCTGTTGTTGCTGCTGAGTCAGTTTGACATCCTGGATATATCCTTCAAACACAGACTGTAGACCCCTCTGTCTGCTTCTCTCTGGAATCACTCTTTCATTTCTCCAAAAGTATGACTTCTTCAGGGAGTGCAGTTAGTGACAGTGTGGGCTCCATGTTTACTGTGACAGCATGTTGGACCATCACAAAGGGGCGGGGCTTAGCTTATGTGGAACCTGTGGACAGTCTAGCTAGGGACGGGACTTAGTGAAGAGTCAATCGCCCACATGGGTGGGTTTACCCAAGTTGGCCCCACATGGGTTATTCTAGTGCCACCTGGGTACCAAGAGGGTACAGGTCCAAAATGGGCATCTTATATGGGGCCTACTTGGATAACCCGCCCATGTGGTCAAATGGCACAGGGCCTATATTGAACTTGTGGACATTCCCATTGGGGCCCCATTTTTCAGCCCATTTATTACCCACATGGGACAAACATACAAATGTTGGCTGGGTTCTGACCTAATCCAAAGATTTAATATATATATGATTCTAAAATGGTCCATTCTGCAGAAAGAAAACTTTGAGTATCTGAAGTTAAGAAAAAGATGTTGTGTTTTGCTACTTTTACATGAATAAAAGATCTGAGTACTAAAGTGCCAAAAATGTCTCCCTGTATTTTTGCTGTGCTTTTATTTTGAAGGTCAGGCACACAGACCACAAGTGAAATCACAGTGACAAGGAACCAAAAACATCACGCCCATTTACTGGCTTTTACTAAGCGCTGTTCATTCACAGTAACAAACACTGTAAAGTAAATACACTAAGAGATGGAGACATTACACAGTGTCCTGGGCTTTGAGTGGATGGACAGCAGGAGTATTTTGATATTTCTGTGTGTCTTTCTGTTGTTGGCTCATGTTTTGAAGAACAGAGTGCCACCAAACTTTCCTCCAGGACCGTGGGCTCTTCCTTTCATTGGCGACCTTCATCGCATTGATCCCAGCAGAATCCACCTGCAGATGGGAGAGGTATGTATCAGTGTGCACAAGTGTGTGTGGAGCTATTGAATTCCTTCAGGATCAATAGAATATCTTATAATCTGAATCTTTCAAGTAACCACAGGTATTATATTAATGTCGTGAAGTACAACTTCCCTCTGCGTTGTAGTGGAGTAGTAGTAGAAGTATAAAGTAGCAGAAAGAAACTCAAGTGAAGAACAAGAACCTCAAAATAGTGCAATACTTGAGTAAATGTACTTAGACATTTTATTTCACTGAATGGGGTGTTATACTGCACACTCAATGGTGGACAGTAACTGAGGCTATTTAAAAAACTCCACCTCTGTATTTACAAAATCCAGAAAGGGAAAGCAACATTTCAGAGCTGCTATACAACAAGTTTCAGACTTGGGACAGGCAGGTAATCGTTAACTCAAACTGAAGACTAATTTACAAAGATTTATTGAGTGCTGTGATAGCCATGCGATTACAGGCCATGCCATAACTGCAAAGTCCAAGGTTCTATTTCAACCTTGGGATCTGTGTTGCATGTCATACCCTTGGCCCTGGCACCAAGTCATAGTGTAAATCGAAATTTTCGGTAATCCAATTTTTCAGTTGTATACATCTAAAATAAATTCTGATTAGGCAATGTGAATTTATACCGAAGTTCTGTAAATGATTGGACCTCATTGTGCAAGACTATATCCGATAAATATTTAATTGTACTCCAAGAGTCACAGTTTAGCTCTGCATGTTGGATTTTTAAAGGCAGATTATTCCGAAGTTTTGTGGTCCTAGGGATATTAGGTGGTGAGGGGTGGTGTAGATCTGTGGGCTGTGGGTAGATGGAGGCTGTTGACTTGGTGGGCTCTGGTTGCTGTCAGTGGGACTCACAGGGTTCTGGGTCTGGGCTGGGGGGCTCGTACTCCTCGGGGCTGGTCAGAAGTGGGACAGCTCAGTGTGTGGGTGTTGTTGGTGGGGGCAGGCTTCTCCTATTGAGCCCTTTCCTTTAAAGATATTTTTTGGGGGGCACTTTAATGGACAGGATAGCTAAGTTTGGAGGGGGGAGAGAGATAGGAGCCATGACATACAGCAGAAGGCCACAGGCTGGATTCGAACCCGGGCCACTGCGGCAACAGCCTTGTACGTGGGGCGCCTGCTCTATCCACTAAGTCACCAACACCCCGGGCCCTTTCCGTTATAAGGAGAAAGTCCAGTTCAAACTGCTTGAGGCTCCCCTGCACTAAGACAGTCCCATTTTTACACACGTTGCCTGTCATCATGACAGTTTCTGGCCCTCTGCCTCTTTGATTTTGAGCTTCCAGCCATTACAGATGACCTCTTTCTTCACAGAGGGGTAGTGGGTACTGATGGCGGAGTGCCATGCCATTGGCTGGTCTGTGAGGAAGATCAGGTTGCTGATGTTTCCATTCTTGTATAGGTCAGAAAAGAGTTGGTGCTTCTCAAAGTCAAGGCAAGGCAAGAGTCCTTCCCAGCATTCGGTGAACACACATTGCAGCTGCCGCGCAGTGAGGAAACTTTGCTGCATTATTCAAGCAGCTGCAGTCACTTGTTTCAGGATGAAGCAGTGAAACAGGATGTTAGACCTCAAAATAACCATGAGGGAGTTTAGGATGGAAGAGGAAACATTTATGCTGCTATCAACAATGCTAAAGAGGCTACAGTAGTCGAATCCAGAGGTTAAACATTAACCTGTGACCCAGGTGCATGTTTGTGCTGCAGCCCTCTGAAGCTAGACTCTTTTTTTTGGGTGTCATCCTCCGTGAACCAAAACACCAGTCTGCTCTGTGTGCTCAGTTTGCAGAGAAATATGGAAACATTTTCAGCCTCCAGATCTTTGGTGGAAGAGTTGTAGTCCTATATGGCTACAAGCTCGTGAGAGAGGCCCTGGTCCAAAGAGGAGAGGACTACACAGATCGCCCCTCTGTGCCATTGTTTGAAGCATTATATCGGAGTAAAGGTAGCATGTGTTGTGTTTTGTTTAAAAAGTCACTTGTTAGTGTATTGTTAGGGTAGTAGCATCAAACTGTCTGTTAGTTATACTCATTTCCAATTACTTCTGGTCTAATACTGGTTTCTGTTTCCAAAGGTCTGGTGGGACAAAATGGCCCTCCATGGAAGGAGCAGAGGAGATTTGCTCTTCGTACACTCAAAAACTTCGGTTTGGGCAAGAAGACGCTGGAGACATCCATCCAGCAGGAGTGCCATTATCTCACTGAGGCTTTTGCCCTTCAGCAAGGCACTGAACACATTTCACTTTTCAACAAGCAACAGCTAATTAGTAATAATGTGTCTTATAGTGCATGTGATCTCTCGTCAATTTTGCCCCACTTTTGAAACAGAACAAACACTGTGGAGCACTGGACCGTGCACCTTAGACCATGTGACTCTCTGTTTCCCTGCTTCATTGATCATCCGTAGTCATTACATCACAGTACTTTTCTTCTGCCTGTGGCTCATTGCACATTTTATGTTTTGACTTTCCTGCGTGTCTTGTCTACATTTTGTCTTTATTTTACAGGGAAGCCGTTTAACGCCCAGTCACTGCTAAACAACGCTGTGTCCAACATCATCTGCTGCCTGGTGTTTGGAGAACGCTTTGAGTACACTGATAAGCACTACCAGAGTATTCTTCAGAACTTCAGTGAGCTAGTGCACTTAGAGGGAGGTGTGTGGGCACAGGTGAGCCTCCTTTGTAGATGCAGTGATCTTTTTTAAAATCAGGATTGATCCTGTAAGTTAAAGGTCCAGTGTGTAAGATTTAGGAGGATAAATTGGCCGAAATGGAATATAATCTAATCAGTATGTTTGCTTTGGTGTATAATCACCTTAAAATAGGAATCATGCTTTTGTTACCTTAGAATGAGTCTTCATGTCTACATAGGCAGCAGGTAATCGTCTACGGAGATTGTTTTGTTGCACTGCCATGTTTCTACAATAGCCACTTACGTCAGCTCTTCCGAGGGAACCCCGAGGCGTTCCCAGGCCAGCCGGGCAATGTAATCCCTCCAGCGTGTCCTGGGGCGGCCCCGAAGTCTCCTCCCGGTTGGACATGCCCGTGACACCTCCCAAGGGAGGCGTCCGGGAGGCATCCTTGCCAGATGCCCAAACCACCTCCTCTCGATGCAGAGGAGCAGCGGCTCTACTCCGAGTTCCTCCCGGATGTCCGAGCTCCTCACCCTATCTCTAAGGCTGAGCCCAGCCACCCTGTGGAGAAAACTCATTTCGGCCGCTTGTACTCGCGATCTCGTTCTTTCAGTCACTACCTAGAGCTCGTGACCATAGGTGAGGGTTGGAACGTAGATCGACCGGTAAATCGAGAGCTTCGCTTTCTGGCTAAGCTCCCTTTTCACCACAACGGACTGGTTAAGCGGCTGCATCACTGCTGACGCCGCCCCAATCCGCCTGTCAATCTCCCGCTCCATCCTTCCCTCACTCGTGAACAAGATCCCGAGATACTTAAACTCCTCCACCTGAGGCAGGACCTCCCCCCCGACCTGGAGTGGGCAATCCACCCTTTTCCAGCTGAGGACCATGGCCTCAGACTTGGAGGTACTAATTTTCATACCAGCTGCTTCACACTCGGCTGCGAACCGTCCCAGCAAATGCTGGAGGTCACTGTTCGATGGAGCTAGGAGGACCACGTCATCCGCAAAAAGCAGGGACGAGATCCTCCCATCACCAAACCTGACACCCTCCACCACTTGGCTGTGCCTAGAAATTCTGTCCATGAAAGTTATGAACAGAACTTGTGACAAAGGGCAGCCCTGGCGGAGTACCCTCACCGGGAACAGGTCCGACTTACTGCCGGCCACGCAAACCAGACTCGTGCTCCTTCGGTACAAGATCATCTTGACAGTTTCTTCCTCCAGGCATTCCCAGCAGACCCTCACTGCTCGTTTAGGCCTGCCAGGTCTGCGCGGCGTCTTCCCCTGCCATCTGATCCAACTCACCACCAGGTGCTGATCAGTTGACAGCTCTGCTCCTCTCTTCCCCCAAGTGTCCAGAACATATGGCCGCAGGTCAAATAATATGACTACAAAGTCAATCATTGACCTGCAACCTAGGCTGTCCTGGTGCCACGTGCACCGATGGACATCCTTATGTTTGAACATGGTGTTAGTTATGGCCAAACTGCGACCCGCACAGAAGTCCAATAACTGAACACCACTCAGGTTCAGATCAGGCAGGCCGTTCCTCCCAATCACGCCCCTCCAGGTCCCGCTGTCATTGCCCACGTGAGCGTTGAAGTCTCCCAGCAGAACAATGGAGTCCCTGGTCAGGGCACTTTCTAGCACCCGTCCCAGGGAGTCCAAAAAGGGCGGGTACTCTGAACTGCTGTTCGGCGCGTAAGCGCAGACAACAGTCAGGACCCGTTCCCCGACCTGAAGGCGCAGGGAAGCAACCCTTTCGTCTACTGGGGTGAACCCCAACGTACAGGCAGAGAGTCTGGGGGCTATCAGAAAGCCGACCCCGGCCCTCCGCCTCTCACCCGGAGCAACTCCAGCAAAGGAGAGAGTCCAACCCCTCTCAAGGACTTGGGTTCCAGAGCTGGAACTATGTGTCGAGGTGAGGCCGACTATATCTAGCCGGTAGCGCTCAACATCTTCCACAAGCTCCGGCTCCTTCCCTGCCAGAGAGGTAACATTCCATGTCCCAAGAGCCAACTTCTGTAGCTGAGGATCGGACTGCCAAGGCCCCCGCCTTGGTCTGCTGCCCAATCCACACTGCACCGAACCCTTCTGGATCCCTCTGCGGGTGGTGGGCCTGCAGGGGGATGAACCCATGTAGCCAGTTCGGGCTGGGCCCGGCCGGACCCCATGGGCGAAGGCCTGGCCACCAGGCACTCGCCCACAGGCCCCAACCCCGGGCCTGGCTCCAGGGCGGGGCCCCGGTAACCCTCCGGGCCGGGTACTCAAGCTCTCGTTGTTTTCCATCATGAAGGGTCTTTTGAAAAAGACTTGTTCAAACTTGTTTTCTTTAATTTGGCTGAAAAAAAATGAACACTAAGGGAAATATTAAGACAAGGAATCTTCTCACAATGAATGGAGGGTTTCATCCCAAGTCCAGCACCCTGAGACTGTACACTAAGCAGAATGAGGGGGCTGAGGACTGGTGAGCATCAGAGCCACTGTCCAGGATGAAACAACCAAGATCCAGGAATACGTCAGGAAGATGGCCCCTAAAGATGAGCTGCTAAGTGAATACCTCAGGCAGCAGAAGAAGAGGACGAACCATCATGTAAGAACAAGCCCCTGCACGGCATGTACCACCGACAGACTGAAGACGTGGCCGGCATCAAGAAATCCTACCAGTGGCTGGAAAAGGCTGGACTGAACTGGACAGCACAGAAGCACTAATCATGGCAGCACAGGAACAGGCACTTACTACGAGATCAATAGAAGCAGGGGCCTACCACAGCAGACAGGACCCCAGATGCAGGCTGTGCAAAGATGCTGCTGAGACAGTTCAGCACATAACAGCAGGGTGTAAGATGCAAGCAGGAAGAGCGTACATGGAATGACATAACCAAGTGGTTGGCATAGTGTACAGGAACATCTGCACTGTGTGAGGGCTGGAAGTCCCAAGGTCAGAATGGAAGACACCTCCTAAGGTGGTTGAGAATGACCAAGCTAAGATCCTGTGGGACTTCCAGATCCAGACTGACAAACTGGTGATGGCTAACTAACCGGACATCATGTTGATCGGCAAACAACAGAAGAAGGCGTGGTAATAGGTGTAGCAATCCGGAGGTGTGTCCTCCGTAAGCTTGGGTTCTCTACCAGAGGCCTGGGAGTTTGGGGGTTCTGCGCAGTATCTTAGCTGTTCCTAGGACTGCACACTTCTGGACTGAGGCGTCAGATGTTGTTCCTTGAATCTGCTAGAGCCACTCTCTCAGTCTGGGGGTCACAGCCCCGAGTGCTCCAATTACCACTGGCACCACTGTTGCCTTTACTCCAAACATCTTTTCTAGCTCCTCTTTCAGTCCTTCGTATTTCTCAAGCTTCTCGTGTTCCTTCTTCCTGATGTTGCTGTCGCTTGGGATTGCTACATTTATCAGCACTGTTTGTCGATCAGTACAATGTCTGGTTGGTTAGCCATCACCAGTTTGTCAGTCTGGATCTGTAAGTCCTGCAAGATCTTAGCTTGGCCATTCTCAACCATCTTAGGAGGTGTCTTCTATAGCAGACTCCTGTAATAAAAATATCTAAAGTGTAAATACTCATTATATTGTAATATTGATTCACTGTGATTTATGGGTAGTGCTTTTTGACAAATCCAATACTGATAAATTAGTTTAGCCTCCACTTGGGTCTGTTTCCTGTTTGCTGATGATCTGGTCTTCATGCTCTATAGATTTATAACGCAGTACCCTGGCTGATGAAGTGGCTGCCTGGACCTCACAGGAAGATATTCACTATGACACAATATATGATTGACTTTGTACAAGCCAAGGTCAGTGAACACAGAGGGAGCTTTGACCCGTCCTCACCAAGAGACTACATCGACTGCTTCCTCGCTGAGATGGAAGAGGTGAGTGTTTTTATGTGTCTGTGTTGTGTTTGTTCTCTTTGCATCTGCTGATGAAACATGTCAACCGACACTACAGACTGTTCTTTGTGTTATTGACAGATGAAGGACAAAGATTCTGGTTTTGATTTGGAGAATTTGAGTATTTGCGCTCTGGACTTGTTTGGTGCTGGAACTGAAACCACGACCACGACTTTACACTGGGGACTGCTGTACATGATCTACTACCCTCACATACAAGGTGTGTGTATGTATGAGTAATATCTGTCCCAACTGTAAGTGTCCTGACAAGTATCAGAGGTCCCTCAGTCGTCCACGTAGAACACAGCCTCACTCTGTTTCCTGTTGTCACTGTGTGCAGAGAGAGTCCAGGCTGAGATAGATACTGTCATTGGTTCATCCAAACAGCCCTCGATGACTGACCGAGAAAACATGCCCTATACTGATGCCGTCATCCATGAGATCCAGAGAATGGCTGACATCATTCCCCTCAATTTGCTCCACATGACAAACAAAGACACCACACTGGACAAGTACACACTGCCAAAGGTACATGATGCACATGTGATTGCTTTACAGTATGTGAGCAACGTTTAGCGTTACATTTAGGGACGCACCCATGGATAGAGTACTGAACAGAGGAGCCCCTCTGGCCTTCACCTGCAACATTTTTTTGGGCAAATTTTGGCCAAAATTGATGCGACACAACAGAAAAACATTGGCCACCGCTGACTGACAGTCAACAAGGTGAATATCGGCCAATACCGATGTTTGGCCGATAAATTGGAGCATAACTAGTTGTATTGTTACTTGGCAGATACATGACAATGCATCTCAGGCAACACAAAGCAGCGTAACAAATTACTTTCCACAGTAGTGCATTTAAAAACAGTAATGTGTAATACATTGATTGTTTGAGATACGACCCCAATACTGACTAAAACAAACTCGCCAGAGGAAGTACTTCCATTTATTGTTTTCATTCATGGTATCTTCTCAGGGCACCCCTGTCCTGCCCACGCTGACCTCAGTTCTACGTGATGAGACGATGTGGGAAACTCCACACTCCTTCAACCCTCAACATTTTCTGGACCAGGACGGCAAATTTAGGAAGAGAGAGGCCTTCCTCCCCTTTTCAGCGGGTCAGTCAGTAGTCTCTAAAACTGAGTTATATGTTCTGGGCTGCAGCATTATCATGTGGTCAAAGGAGAAATTGTGTGACTTTGTTCAAACTCAAATTTATTTATAGCAGCTAACCCTAGCCCACATTTAAAAACAACTCACTTTGACCAAAACACACGAGAGGCAACATAACATTCCAGTACACAACACACACAGGCATGCATCATGGAAAACCACATCAGGGGGACTCAAACACTGATGAATAAAAGTGGGTTTGGAGCCTGGACTTAACAGAGTCAGTGAAGGGGGCAGATCTGATTGGTAGGGAGATGCTGGTCCACAGTTTGGGGGCAGACACAGCAAAGACACGATCACCTCTGAGCTTGAATCTGGAGCGTGGGACAGCCAGGAGCCCCAGGTCAGCTGACCTGAGGGACCTCGGCGTAGAATAAGGGTTAGGAGGTCTGAGATGTAGGACGGGGCCAGACCAGTAAGGGCTTTGTAAACAAACAGGAGAACCTGAAAGTCAGATCTGAGCTTTACAGGCAATCAGTGGAGAGAGGCCATTCTTTAGTACTCGAGGTAGTTTGTAAGACTGACAATACTGGGCTTGTGTTTAGTCTTGAGAGGGAGATACAGGTGTGTGTCGTCAGCATAGAAGTGGAAGGAGATGTTATATTTTTCAATAATTTTGCTGAGAGTAAGCATGTACAAAAAAAGAGAATATAATTCATCTGTTGTGTATCGTCAGGTAAGCGTGTGTGTCTCGGGGAGCAGCTGGCCAGGATGGAGTTATTCCTCTTCTTCACCTCCCTCCTTCAGAGGTTTTCTTTCTCAGCACCTGCTGGAGAGCAGCCCAGTCTGGATTACAAGTTAGGAGCCACTCTGTGTCCCAAACCTTACCGCCTCTGTGCCATACCACGATAATCCACCGCCTGCCCCAAACTGAACCATCATCAACACAAAGAGTCCATGTGTCTAACTACAGTTATCTTGTAATGCATCAAAAAGTGGTTATAATGAAAGATAAATAAATGTCTTCCTCTTTCTTTAATAGGTTGTGTGACTGTTGTTAGGATGGTGGTTCTTCCTACATTACTTTAATCTTTTTAAGAACATTCCTATCTACTTCTTAAGACTCTAGACTCCGTCATTATGCCCTTTGTCTGGGCCAACAAGCCTTCTTGCATCTCTAAGACACACCTACAGAAACCCACGGCTGAACGGGGTCTTTGCCTCCCTGTGTTTTGATATTATTATTGCTGGGTCTTTGAACAGAGAATCTCACACACTGCGCTTGCTCAGCTTCACAATTTATAAGTAAGATTAACATTTTGGTCCTCCTGAACCTTTATCAACAGTGTTCCACACAATTATTTCCAACACTGAGCTTAAATAGAAACTGCTCCATTAGCATTAAGAGAACTCTGAGCAGCTTGAAAAAATAAAATGCCTACTCAATACGACTGCTGTGAAATAACATGATCCTGAAAGAGACAGTTGGTGCTTCTCAAAGTCAAGGAAGGATCTTTAAATGGCTTATTGAATCCTGCCGCAGGTCTCTTTCAATGTCAAGGATCCTATAAATACGAGGACACGGTCCTTTCTTCAGAGAATTTTCAAGGATGCATTATGTATCCTTAGTAGGCATGATGTACCCACAATTCTTTGCAAAAGCTTTGCCAGAATTGAAGGCGGGGCCTCTTCAATGAGCACACCTGGGTACTTGTTAGCCTGCTCTGGTGTATCTTTACTGAATGCTAGGGAGGAGTTGAACCTATCCTCTGTAGGACCTGACTTTGTAGCACCTGTCCTACCAAGGAAACATCCTTGACTTTGAGAAGCAATAATAGCTGTGCATTTTTTCAATTTTTGGTGCTTTAAGCAACACAAGCTGAGTGCAATTTAGTTCCATTATATTTAAGTGAAGGCAGACATCTCTTAAATCTCTTATATCTCCAACACTTTGCTACTCACACCAAAATATGCTCGGAAAAATAGGTATTTTGTACGGTGGTGAGAAACGCACTGCAGAAAACAAATGCAAAGGGAAAATGCTGCAAATACAGCCCGCCACTGATCAATAAAGTATCCAACCATATGTGGAGACAAGGTCGAAAATAAACTAACATTTAATGCATTCAAACTCCTGGGTAAGTAACGTTAGTTACAGTAACGTTAGCTAACATTACTACGGATACACTACTTGTGTAGAACTCAAAGTCTCTAGCACGCTTACGTCAGCTGTGTAAATCAGCTTCACTTTCGTGATACGGTAAAAGATGAGGGCCACATGTGAAAAACAAGAAACAAAGAAAAATAAAAAAGACTACGTACCTTTCAGCGTTGCCTGTCCCGGCTCCAACTTTCCTCCAAACATAACTTTCTTCTTCTCGCTCACTCGTCTGTCTCACAGGTGGAAGCTCAGCACTGCCCCTAGAGGCCTGGAGCACTTCTGTTGTATGAGTGAATATGCAGCGTTTTCTTTTTGCAGTTGTTTTCTTATTTGCAGCACGTTTCTGTATATGCAGCGTTTTCCCGTTGCATTTGTTTTCTCATATGCAGCGCGTTTCTCTATTTGCATCGCGTTTGTCCTTGTCAGCCACTGTAATTTTTTGATTTGGGGGTGAACATAGATTGTAAATAAAGATATATATACTGTCCCCTCAACCATCAAAACACAATCAACTAATAAATGATTATGTATTATGAAAGATAAAGCTACCCAATAGTTAAAATCAGCTCAACCTTTACTTGCTGCAACATTAAAGTAATGCGTAAACATTATAACAATAATTTTATATAACTTTAACTTGTTATATTCATATATATCCATATCTATCTATCTATCTATCTATCTATCTGTATATATGTATATATGTATATATATGTATATACATATGTGTGTATGTACAGTATATGAACCACACAATAAATCTGCTCCTTTTACCACCTTTTCTTATAAAAAAAAAAGTAACAGGTTTTTAGAATATTATAACAAAAACTATCTGATGTGAAATGAACTGTTTGTTTGTTTGTTTGTTTGTTTGTTTGTTTTTGTATTTTTTCTTATGTCCATTCTTACTTTATTCATTCTAACAATTCTCAACATATATGTTTTGATATTTTAATTATTTAACTCTCAGCTTCTGTAGAATGTCACTCATCTTTCATTGTAATTCATGTTTTCAGCTCTCATGCATTGTTGTGTTTTGGGCATTGTATTGCTCAATAAAGGTTTTTTTTTTTTTTTTTTTTTTTATTTAAAAACTGTGTCGCAAAATAGTCACATATGTTTTTTGCTCTTATTTTGAAGGTCAGGCATGCAAACCGGAAGTCTTATCCTGAGATGACGCTGATTAGAATACAAAAACATTCCGCCCACATAACAGACTTGACTGAGCGCTGTTCAGTCACAGCAGCAGAGTTAACTCTGTAAAGTAAATACACTAAGAGATGGAGACATTACACAGTGTCCTGGGCTTTGAGTGGATGGACAGCAGGAGTGTTTTGATATTTCTGTGTGTCTTTCTGTTGTTGGCTCATGTTTTGCAGAACAGAGCGCCGCCAAACTTTCCTCCAGGACCGTGGGCTCTTCCTTTCATTGGCGACCTTTTTCGCATGGATCCCAGCAGGATCCACCTGCAGATGGGAGAGGTATGTCAGCTGGAAGAAGTACTCAAATACTTTAACTGAAGAGGTAAAAGTGTTGCATTCAAAGTTTACTTAAGTACATGTGCAAAAATGTGGGCATCAACATTTATTAAAAGTACCAAAATCAAAGTTTTCATTTTGCAGAATGGCTCATTTCACAATGTGATATTATTGCATTATAATTATTGATGCATTAGTGTGTCCATCACTTCAGTGTTGCAGCTGGTAAACACAGAGCTATGAATTCCCTCAGGATCAACAAGGAAGTGTCAGTTATCTTAACTGGTGTTTGTGTCATTAATCTGAATCTTGTTAAAAACACCTAAAAGTCATTCAAATCCATTAAACAAAAACAGGTAATCAAGGACAACCATGTAACACTACAGAACGACATCAAAACAGAGTAATACAAAACAAGGGCAACACATCTAGTGCAAAACAGAAAATACAAGTGTGACAAATACATTTAGTGCAGTCTAATACAGTGCAACATGATTTTGATGTGTGGTAAAAAGTGAGCCAAAGCAATGCAAAACCTGTTCATGATTATAGTCATAATTTATGGGAGTGTGGGTATGAGTGACGTTGTAAAGTGCTGCAGTGCTCAGTTATTGATATAAAAAGCTTGAGCCAGCCTTGTAAATGCTTTTTAAAGATGGAAAAGCTGGAGCAATCTCTTATGGAGATTGGCAGGCTATTCCAGATTTTACTACCTCTGACAGGTAAGACAGTGAGCTTGCTCTAGTGGAAGTGTTACTGATTGATTTACGTTTAAAAAACTGACTCAGAGGTGGAGGTGCAAGTCCATTCAAGATCTTATATACAGAACACGCAAGATTAAAGGTAGGAAAATTGTCGAAGCTCAGGAGGTTGCGGTGATGATAAGAGAAGGGTTTTTTATCAAAGATCTTTAAAGTTCTTTTAAAAAGAGATTCACAAGCGACTAATTAAAAAATGTTTCTGAATATTTTTGGTAAAAAAAAAAAAAAAGTCACACTAAAACAGAACCTTAGTTTATATCTCATCAGCTCCGCCTAGCTCTACAGTTTGACCTGAGATTGAAAGAGAGAGTCTCTCAGTGTGCTTCTGCACTCTTTGTGTCCGTTATGGCGAGCGTACAAACATGCAGGGGTGCAATCTGCCATCAGAGGAAGCTGAAATCTGCTGGTCTGATGGAGGGATACTGATCACAGGTCATACTCTCCACACTGTGATGATACAAAGCTGGTTGAGAATCAGCAGAGTATCCCTTTGATAGCAACTGCACATTGAGTCACTGATGTGTTTGCAGGAATAATACTCCCAGCTGGCACCAGACATCAATATGATGTCAGAAAGATGTTGAGCTCTTATGTCAGACAGATGTTAAATTTTGTTTGGAAAGAAAATGGGGTTGACGATATTTAAATGTCAAATAAGTAGACGTTAACATGATGACGTTGGGTTTTGTTTTATATATATTTTATGACTGAACGTCATTATTCTACTTCAAGATAATGTTGGCATGAGACGTTTGGAAGATGTTGGTTAATAAAACAAATTAAAACAAATATCAGCATCATCTGTCGTCAGTATTCTACGTCAATGAAGTTTGCATTAGATGTTGTCCTGACATTGAATTTTGGTCACCTGACGTCACAAACTAAATTCAACCAAATATGAACTCTAAAGACACTGGCCAGCCGGGTTGTGTTGGGTCCACTTTGCACCTGGTCAGAGGTATTGGAGGGGTTGTTGTTGTCAGACATTTAATAGCCTCGCTATGAGGCAGTGTTGCTGCAATGTTCATGTAGCTGCAGTCGCTTGTTTCAGGATTCAGGTCACTGTACCTCAAAATAACTATAAGGGGTTTAGCATAGAAGAGGGAACATTTACGCTGCTATCAACAATGCTAACTTTTAAAGAGGCTACAGTAGTCGAATCCAGAGGTTAAACATTAACCTGTGACCCAGGTGCATGTCTGTGCTGCAGCCCTCTGAAGCCAGACTCTTTTTTTTTTTGGGTGTCATCCTCCGTGAACCAAAACACCAGTCTGCTCTGTGTGCTCAGTTTGCAGAGAAATACGGAAACATTTTCAGCCTCCAGATCTTTGGTGGAAGAGTTGTAGTCCTGTATGGCTACAAGCTCGTGAGAGAGGCCCTGGTCCAAAGAGGAGAGGACTACACAGATCGCCCCTCTGTGCCACTGTTTGAAGCATTAGTTGGGAGAAAAGGTGTGTGTTGTGTTGTGTTTAAAAAGTCACAAGTTAGTATTTAGTTAGAGTGGTAGCATCAAACCATTATGGGCATATTAGCATTCAGCTAGCTGTTAGTTCTTCTGGTCTAATGCTGGTTTCTGTTTCCAAAGGTCTGGTGATATCGAACGGCCCTCCATGGAAGGAGCAGAGGAGATTTGCTCTTCGTACACTCAGAAACTTCGGTTTGGGCAAGAAGACGCTGGAGACATCCATCCAGCAGGAGTGCCATTATCTCATTGAGGCTTTTGCCCTTGAGCAAGGCACTGAACACATTTCACTTTTCAACAAGCAACAGCTAATTAGTAATAATGTGTCTTATAGTGCATGTGATCTCTCGTCAATTTTGCCCCACTTTTGAAACAGAACAAACACTGTGGAGCACTGGACCGTGCACCTTAGACCATGTGACTCTCTGTTTCCCTGCTTCATTGATCATCCGTAGTCATTACATCACAGTACTTTTCTTCTGCCTGTGGCTCATTGCACATTTTATGTTTTGACTTTCGTGCGTGTCTTGTCTACATTTTGTCTTTATTTTACAGGGAAGCCGTTTAACACCCAGACACTGATAAACAACGCTGTGTCCAACATCATCTGCTGCCTGGTGTTTGGAGAACGCTTTGAGTACACTGACAAGCAGCACCAGAATATTCTTCAGATCTTCAACGAGCTATTGTACTTACAGGGAGGTGTGTGGGCACAGGTGAGCCTCCTTTGCAAACAAGATGCTGTGATCTTTGTAAAATCAGGTCTGATCCTGTAAGTCATTAGTGTACTTTAATAACTATTTTGTAAAAATGTTCCAGAAAGACATAAATACCATTGATATGAACTTAATTAGACAAACACAAAAAGGAATTAACTGAGAAGCTGTGATAAAAATTTGTGTAGTCAGTTTGTGTAGTCAGATACTCTACAAGTATCAATACGATAATGTATTACTACTGCAATACTTAAAATACTCCATTACAAGTTAAAGTCTTGAATTGAAGCTGAAGTAAAGTAGAAAAGTATTATCAGCAAAATTTACTAAACGTATCTAAAATAATTCAATAAAATGTCCCTGTAATAGATATATCCTTTTATATCATTATTAGATTGTGACTGCATTAATGTGTAAGAAGCATTTACTGCTGTAGCTGGAGCTAGTTTTTTATGATTTTTTGTCTTATTTGCTGAAACTGTCACTGCATCCACACAGAAGCACATCACACAGATAATCATCATGTTTCTCCTCCTTATAGTGCTTCTAATGGCATTTGCTAGAATCTACCGTAGCTCATGGAAAACACTCAAATCAAAGCCGAGGAGTCTCAAACACAGCTGTCAGTCATGTCAGTCACTGCTCCTGAGCTGCAGTCAAACTGTCAAACCAGGCGGTGCTGATCAAATACGAACCAAGATTCTGTTGCTGCGTTGCCTATTGTTGTCTCAAATGTTTGTTTCGTCTGATGGGTGGTACTTAGTCTTTGGGTTGACTGTTTTTCAACGTCGTGGTCAGGGCGCAAACTTTCTCATTTTACAGCTAAACAGTGCACTAAGATCGGAAGATTGGCGGCTTGATCCACGGCTACTCCCGCCCACATGTCGACGTAACCTTGAGCAAGACACTGAACCCCAAATTGCTCCTGATGGCCATTTGATCAGTGTGTGAGAGCATGTGAATGGTGACTGAGTAGCAGGTGGCACTGTGTATGGTAGCGTCAGCCACCAGTGTGTGTGAATGGGTGAATGTGACATGTAGGGTAAAAAACGTTTCGAGTGGTCGGAAGACTAGGAAAGCGCTGTAAGTGCAGTCCATTTATGAAAGCAATGAAAGCACTTTTCTGCTCTGAGTTGAAGTTTTCCAACTCAAGGAGTTCAGAGCATTTTGACAAAAACAACAAGCACAAAACTTAAATCTCAGTAAAAACAACTAGTCCATACCTATTATGTACAGCATACCATACCATGACTTAGTCATACCAGAAATTAGAAAAACAACACCAACATTGGTCCACAGGGGGAGCCACAGCGATCGGTCGCATTTTAGCCATTTTGAAGCATTTTTCTGTTGTTATAGCGCCACCCAGTTGCCAATTAGAGTTAAATTTCTCCAGTCACCTTGAGGCGTCCTGTTCTACATATCTACCAAGTTTAGTAAAAATCCATATGGCGGTTAGGCCTAGATAAGAAATGAGCTCTCTAGCGCCCCCATTTTGTTTGATGGGCTCAATAATGGAGGGGTCCCCTCAGATTATGTGTGGTCATATGCCTACAAAGTTGCGTGGTGATGGGTGAAACCCTTGAGATGTTCTACACCTTTATGTGATGAGCCACGCCCTCCGCAATATTCATTGCCTTATAGAAGCTCAGTTTTAGGAAGTTTTCCAACTTTTGCCAAGAGGGAACTTTAGATATTGCTCCCTAGATTATGTTCACCCAGTTTCATTCCTAGGAAGAGATCCATTTGAAGTGTTTTTCAAAAAATTCAACATGGTGGAAAATCTATATAAGTGGAAGTTATGGGTTCTTGAGGCAAATGTGTTCCTCATGAGGAGAGGCATCTCTGTGCAAAGTTTCATGTCTCTACCACATACGGGGCATGAGCTATGCCCATTCAAAGTTTGACATCTCAATGGGTTGCTATAGCGCCCCCCTTTGGCCAATTGATGTAATATTGCTTCATTGGCATCCTCCCATGACCCTCTACCACTGTGCCAAATTTCACATGGATTGACCAAGTCAGTGAGGAGAGAAACGTGGAACACACACACACACACACACACACACACACACACACACACACACACACAGAGTTTTTGTCATTATATAGTAAAGATTACAAAAAGCCACCTCCAGCTGGTAACATGCTTTCTGTGTGAACACTAAGACATTTATAACTGCTAACAACTCAAAGACACCAAAAAGTGACGTTGGGCTCCAGCTAGACAGCTGTCATATGAATACATTGGACTACAGTATTTCACTCTGAAATGTAATAGAAGGATAAAGTAGAACAGATTTTAAATATTCAAGTAAAGTGCAAGTACCCCAAAAAGTACACTACATTAGGGAATGTACTCAGTTACTCTCCACCACTGTGTGTAGCAAACAAAGCATACTTAAGAACAGTATGATCTGCAGAATATGCAGCAACTGGCAATTTTGTTGACTGACAGCAGGTGGTGATATTGTGATGTACAGTCCCTGACAAACATCTTGTCGCTTATCCAAGTTGTAGGAACAACAAATAATAACTTGACTTGTAGTTGATCAGTTGGAATCAGAAATGGCTTATATGAAAGGCAAAGGCCTCTAGATTATGCTTATTATACCAAAATAAAGTTTTGCATCATTCACTGAGTTTTATCATTTAATTAGGACAGAAAGGTCAGATCTTGCTTGGACAAAAGTCTTGTCGCATACAAAAATAATGTACTGTAGAAATGATACTTTATTTTGAAGACACAAACATGCTCCAATAACATCAGAACATAAAGTCATAGTGCCTTGGGAAAAAGAATTAATATCGTGTATGACTCCCACGAGCTTGGAGGACTGCATCCATACGTCTCGGCAATGACTCAAATAACTTATTGATGAAGTCATCTGGAATGGCAGAGAAAGCAGTCTTGCAGGACTCCCAGAGTTCATCAAGATTCTTTGGTTTCATCTTCCCAGCCTCCTCCTTCATCTTACCCCAGACATGCTCAATAATGTTCATGTCTGGTGATTGGGCTGGCCAATCCTGGAGCACCTTGACCTTCTTCACTTTCAGGAACTTTGATGTGGAGGCTGAAGTATGAGAAGGAGCACCATCCTGCTGAAGAATTTGCCCTCTCTTGTTGTTTGGAATGTAATGGGCAACGAGAACCTCTTGATACTTCAGGCTGTTGATGTTGCCATCCACTCTGCAGATCTCTTGCTCACCCCCATACTGGATGTAACCCCAAACCATGATTTTTCCTCCACCAAACTTGACTGTTTTCTGGGTGAATCTTGGGTCCTCTCTAACAGTTGTGTTACGGGGTCTGCCTGACCTGGGCTTGTCATGAACGTCACCAGTTTCTACAAATCTTTTTTTATCCTCTCCACTTGATGTTTGGATACACTGAAGATGTCTGCCACCTCAGCAGCAGACTTGGTCTTCAGGCTCTTGATGATCAGCACTTTGGTCTGTGGTTGAATCTTTGGCATGTTGTCAGCGGTCAGGTTGCACTTCACATGAAGGTCTGGTGTGCTGGGGTTCTTTTTTTACACACCTGGGAATGTGTTAATTACAGTATTTGTCACAGGTGGAGCTCTAATCTGTGATTGGTTGAATCGTTTAAAGACACGACAAGACTTTTGTCCAAGCAAAATCTGACCTTTCTGTCCCAATTAAATGATAAAACTCAATGAATGACACACAACTTTATTTTGGTATAATAAGCATAATCTAGAGGCCTTTGCCTTTCATATAAGCTATTTCTGATTCCAATTGATCAACTACAAGTCAGGTTATTATTTGTTGTTCCTACAACTAGGATAAGCAACAAGACTTTTGTCAGGGACTGTAGACATCCAAACTCAGCAGGTCATAGATAGTAAATGAGATGTATATGTTGACTTATCATAGGGCTTTTTCACTGCAGACATTTTGACTTGTCACATTAGGAAAAGCAAAGCTGTCACTAACAACATTAACACTGACTGTGTTGAACTTAAGTGTCCCATGACAGTGTGACAGTGAGCCACCATGCACAATACCAGGACCCTGAAACTGAAGCAGCTAAATGGAATTCGGACATCATTCAGCCATCCATCCCTCCATCCATCCATCCGTCCATCCATCCATTTTCATCTGCTTATCCGGGGCCGGGTCTCAGGGGCAGCAGGCTGAGCAAAGCACCCCAGACGTCCCTCTCCCCAGCAACAATTTCCAGCTCCTCCTGGAGGACCCCGAGGTGTTCCCAGGCCAGATGAGATATGTAATCCCTCCAGTGTGTTCTGGGTCTGCCCCGGGGCCTCCTACCAGTGGGACGTGCCCGGAACACCTCTAACAGGAGGATCCTGATCAGATGTTGAGATCTTGAGGCAAATGTGTTCCTCATGAGGAGAGGCATCTCTGTGCAAAGTTTCATGTCTCTACGACATACGGGGCATGAGATATGCCCATTCAAAGTTTGACATTTCAATGGGTTGCTATAGCGCCCCCCTTTGGCCAATTGATGTAATATTGCTTCATTGGCATCCTCCCATGACCCTCTACCACTGTGCCAAATTTCACATGGATTGACCAAGTCAGTGAGGAGAAAAACCTGGAACACACACACACACACACACACACACACACACACACACACACACACACAGAGTTTTTGTCATTATAGAGTAAAGATTACAAAAAGCCACCTCCAGCTGGTAAAATGCTTTCTGTGTGAACACTAAGACATTTATAACTGCTAACAACTCAAAGACACCAAAAAGTGACGTTGGGCTCCAGCTAGACAGCTGTCATATGAATACAGTGGACTACAGTATTTCACTCTGAAATGTAATAGAAGGATAAAGTAGAACAGATTTTAAATATTCAAGTAAAGTGCAAGTACCCCAAAAAGTACACTACATTAGTGAATGTACTCAGTTACTCTCCACCACTGTGTGTAGCAAACAAAGCATACTTAAGAACAGTACGATCTGCAGAATATGCAGCAACTGGCAATTTTGTTGACTGACAGCAGGTGGTGATATTGTGATGTACAGTCCCTGACAAACGTCTTGTCGCTTATCCAAGTTGTAGGAACAACAAATAATAACTTGACTTGTAGTTGATCAGTTGGAATCAGAAATGGCTTATATGAAAGGCAAAGGCCTCTAGATTATGCTTATTATACCAAAATAAAGTTTTGCATCATTCACTGAGTTTTATCATTTAATTAGGACAGAAAGGTCAGATCTTGCTTGGACAAAAGTCTTGTCGCATACAAAAATAATGTACTGTAGAAATGATACTTTATTTTGAAGACACAAACATGCTCCAATAACATCAGAACATAAAGTCATAGTGCCTTGGGAAAAAGAATTAATATCGTGGATGACTCCCACGAGCTTGGAGGACTGCATCCATACGTCTCGGCAATGACTCAAATAACTTATTGATGAAGTCATCTGGAATGGCAGAGAAAGCAGTCTTGCAGGACTCCCAGAGTTCATCAAGATTCTTTGGTTTCATCTTCCCAGCCTCCTCCTTCATCTTACCCCAGACATGCTCAATAATGTTCATGTCTGGTGATTGGGCTGGCCAATCCTGGAGCACCTTGACCTTCTTCACTTTCAGGAACTTTGATGTGGAGGCTGAAGTATGAGAAGGAGCACCATCCTGCTGAAGAATTTGCCCTCTCTTGTGGTTTGGAATGTAATGGGCAGCGAGAACCTCTTGATACCTCAGGCTATTGATGTTGCCATCCACTCTGCAGATCTCTTGCTCACCCCCATACTGGATGTAACCCCAAACCATGATTTTTCCTCCACCAAACTTGACTGTTTTCTGGGTGAAACGGTCCTCTCTAACAGTTGTGTTACGGGGTCTGCCTGACCTGGGCTTGTCATGAACGTCACCAGTTTCTACAAATCTTTTTTTATCCTCTCCACTTGATGTTTGGATACACTGAAGATGTCTGCCACCTCAGCAGCAGACTTGGTCTTCAGGCTCTTGATGATCAGCACTTTGGTCTGTGGTTGAATCTTTGGCATGTTGTCAGCGGTCAGGTTGCACTTCACATGAAGGTCTGGTGTGCTGGGGTTCTTTTTTTACACACCTGGGAATGTGTTAATTACAGTATTTGTCACAGGTGGAGCTCTAATCTGTGATTGGTTGAATTGTTTAAAGACACGACAAGACTTTTGTCCAAGCAAAATCTGACCTTTCTGTCCCAATTAAATGATAAAACTCAATGAATGACGCACAACTTTATTTTGGTATAATAAGCATAATCTAGAGGCCTTTGCCTTTCATATAAGCTATTTCTGATTCCAATTGATCAACTACAAGTCAGGTTATTATTTGTTGTTCCTACAACTAGGATAAGCAACAAGACTTTTGTCAGGGACTGTAGACATCCAAACTCAGCAGGTCATAGATAGTAAATGAGATGTATATGTTGACTTATCATAGGGCTTTTTCACTGCAGACATTTTGACTTGTCACATTAGGAAAAGCAAAGCTGTCACTAACAACATTAACACTGACTGTGTTGAACTTAAGTGTCCCATGACAGTGTGACAGTGAGCCACCATGCAAAATACCAGGACCCTGAAACTGAAGCAGCTAAATGGAATTCGGACATCATTCAGCCATCCATCCCTCCATCCATCCCTCCATCCATCCATCCATCCATTTTCATCTGCTTATCAGGGGCCGGGTCTCAGGGGCAGCAGGCTGAGCAAAGCACCCCCGACGTCCCTCTCCCCAGCAACAATTTCCAGCTCCTCCTGGAGGACCCCGGGGTGTTCCCAGGCCAGATGAGATATGTAATCCCTCCAGTGTGTTCTGGGTCTGCCCCGGGGCCTCCTACCAGTGGGACGTGCCCGGAACACCTCTAACAGGAGGCGCCCAGGAGGATCCTGATCAGATGCTGAACCACTTCAACTGACCCCATTCGATGCGAAGGAGCAGCGGCTCTACTCCAAGCTCCCTCCGGATGTCTGACTCCTCCCCCTATCTCTAAGGCTGAGCCCAGACACCCTACAGAGGAAACTCATTTCAGCTGCTTGTACCTGTGACCTTATTCTTTCGGTCACTACCCAGAGCTCATGACCATAGGTGAGGATTGGGACGTAGATGGACCAGTAAAGCGAAAGCTTTAAATTCTGGCTCAGCTCCTTCTTTACGATGATGGTCCTGCGCAGCGCCCACATCACTGCAGAAGCTGCACCAGACCACCAATCACATGCTCCACTCTACCCTGACTCGTGAACGAGACCCTGACATACTTGAACTCCCTTGCTTGATGCAGTAACTCTCTCCCAACCCAGAGGAGGCAATCCACTGGTTTCTGGCAAAGAACCTTTCCTCAGACTTGGAGGGGCTGAATTCCTCATCCAGACTGCTTCCCACTCGGCAGAGCCTGCTGGAGGTCACGGTGTGATAAAGCCAACAGAACCATATCATCTGCAAAAAGCAGAGACACAGTTCTGAGGTTCCCAAACCAAACACCTTCCTCCTCCTAGCTGCCCTTCGAGACATCATTGATTTTACTATTCACACCTGTGCTTTTCTGACTGTGACATGTCAAAATATTTCCGGTGAAAAACGTCCTATTGCTGTAAAAGTGCAGGTGTACATAGTGACATAAGTGGTAAATAAAATCCTCTATCACAGTGTGCGTAATTTTATATTGCAGTATTGATTCATTGTGATTTATGGGTAGTGTTTATTGACAAATTTGATATTGACAAATTAGTTTAGCCTCCACTTGTGTCTGTTGCCTGTTTGCTGATGATCTGGTCTTCATGCTCTGTAGATTTATAATGTATTTCCCTGGCTGATGAAGTGGCTGCCTGGACCTCACAAGAGGATATTCACTCTGACACAATATATTATTGACTATGTACAAGCCAAGGTCAGTGAACACAGAGGGAGCTTTGACCCGTCCTCACCAAGAGACTACATCGACTGCTTCCTCGCTGAGATGGAAGAGGTGAGTGTTTTTATGTCTCCGCTTTTATGTCTGGAATTATGATTTTGGGTTGTCTGTACGTCCATACATCCCAGTCTTGTGAATACCCTGAGGGAATCTCTTCAAATTTGGCACAAACATCCACTCAGACCCAACAATGAACTAATTAGATTATAGTGGTCAAAGGTCAGGGTCATTATGTCCTTGCATCCGTCTCATTCTCATGAACATGACATCTTAAGAACACCTTTAGGGATTTTCTTCACATTTGCCACAAACATCCTCTTGGACTTAACAATGAATTGATTAGATTTTGGTGGTTAAAGGTCAGGGTCATTATGACCTTGCGCCCATCTTATTCTCATGAAGTGATATCTCAAGAACACCTTGAGGGGCTTTCTTCAACTTTGGCACAAATGTCCACTTGAACTTAACGATGAACTGATTCGATTTTGGTGGTTAAAGGTCAAGGGTACCGTGACCTTGCGCCTGTCTCATTCTCATGAACATGATATCTCAAAAATGCCTCGAGAGCTTTTCTTCAACTTTGGCACAAACGTCCACTGGTAGTCAAAAGACAAGGCCACTATGACCCTGTCCATCGCATTCTCAGGAACATGATATCTCAAGAACGCCTTGGGGGATATTCTTCAACTTTGACACAAACGTTCATTTGGACTTAACAATGAACTAACTAGATTTTGGTGGTCAAAAGACAAGGTCACTATGACCTTGCGTCTGTCTCATTCTCATGAACATGATATCTCAAGAACACCTTGACGGATTTCTTCAAATTTGACACAAATGTCGACTTGGACTTAAAGATTCGATTTTGGTAGTCATCGGTCGCTGTGACCTCACACAACATGTCATCTGCTATAACTCAAGAATTAATTAGCTAATTATGACAAAATGTCACATAAATGTCTAATTGGATAAAATGATGACGTGACAAAATCACAAAAACTCTTTTCTGGCCTGTATTCAGCGTCATATCTTAGGAACAGATGGCACAGGAACAGATATTTGATCAGATATTGAACTGGTATCACTTATCTTGGGTGCCCTTCTTGAAACTGTGTTGATTGTATAAAACCTCTGTTCTGCAGGGTCGAAGATGTCTGGGAAGCATCCAAGTTTTAAATTATGTATCGTTTTTGCAGCAACGTCCATATTTGAAGCATTGACATAACTTGACTTGTTCGCAGAGGCATGTCTCTGTGTTGTGTTTGCTCTCTTTGCATCTGCTGATGAAATATGTCAACCGACACTGCAAACTGTCCTTTGTGTTATTGACACATGAAGGACAAAGATTCTGGTTTTGATTTAGAAAATTTGAGTATTTGCGCTCTGGACCTGTTTGGTGCTGGAACTGAAACCACGACCACGACTTTACACTGGGGACTGCTGTACATGATCTACTACCCTCACATACAAGGTGTGTGTATGTATGAGTAATATCTGTCCCATGTCATTTCTGTATGGTTTCTTGACATGACAAGTATCAGAGGTCCCTCACAGATCAGGCCTATATTAGAAGAGTAAGTGTGTGGGATGTGTTATGCATAAATTTCCCCTCAGTCATCCACGTAGAACACAGCCTCACTCTGTTTCCTGTTGTCACTGTGTGCAGAGAGAGTCCAGGCTGAGATAGATACTGTCGTTGGTTCATCCAAACAGCCCTCGATGACTGACCGAGAAAACATGCCCTATACTGATGCCGTCATCCATGAGATCCAGAGGATGGCCAACATTCTTCCCCTCAATGTGATCCGCATGACAAGCAAGGACACCACACTGGACAAGTACACACTGCCAAAGGTACATGATGCACATGTGATTGCTTTACAGTATATGGTTCCACAGGGTCCAGATTTCTCCTCAGTCACTAGTTCAAGGTTTGCACAGTTTAATATATTCAGCGTCATATTTACGTTGAGTAGCTGTTTGGTTGTCGCTAGTCTGAGTGGGCAGAAGTTTGCTGCATAGATCAGCCTCTCATTAGGCGGAACGAGCCACCCGCTGAAGTCCCGCCCTACCACCTCCGGTTGTGTAGCAGTTTTCAACCGTTTTCAACACGTCCTTTACTAACTTTTGCGGTGTTTGATCTTGCGGGGATGTAGCCATTTTTCTGCCATGGTTCGCGTCCTGTAGGTGATATTTTTGTGGGCATGTTACACCAAAACCTGTTTCCCCCCGGCAATATTTTTGCAAGCACACCGTTGCTGTGGCACCGCCCAGAACGATTGTGATTGGTTGAAAGAAATAAAAAAAAGCCGGGGTATTTTTTTCTCCAATCTTAAAGTGAGAGTCGGCCCAGCCAGACCTTTCTTTTCCTGAGAAAGGTCTGGTGAGCGAGACTAGGCTGTCCCTCACCCTACAGAAGGAAGCAGCACTTGCTGGAAATTCACTATACTTCAAAGTTTTTTACAAACTTGACACATTTGTGAGTCAGTTGTGATCCATTCAAAATGGACCCACAACCCACCAATTGGGAACTAGTGGTTTACAGTATGTGAGCATATAACGTTTAGCGTTTTATTTAGGGATGCACCCATGGATGGATTACTGAGCAGAGGAGCCCCTCCAGCCTTCACCTGCAAAATGTTCCCTAATCGAACAGGTGCTGATCAGGAAAAGACACAAAAAGACCTCAAAGAGACACAAAGGAACGGCAAAATGGGAAAAACAATTTTCAACAATTTTCTCCTCCTGCTGATTTCAACACAGATTTGTTGTTCACAGTGTAGAAGTATCAGTGAAACAAGGTGTACCCTCTGATGCATCAATAGGTAGTTTTTCTTTTCATCTTAAAGGCATCCCAGAGGAGATTTCTGTTCATCCAAGACACATTTTCTATTGTCCCCAGTACGCCGTTAGTTTTGAGCCTTGCTTTTTAGCCTGTGCCACATTGATGTGACACAGTAGAAAAACATTGGCCACTGCCATCAGTGAATATCATCTTATTTGTTGATAGACTGATGGCAGTCAACAAGATGAATATTGGCAGATCCCGAAGTTCAGTTGATAAACTGGTGCATCCCTCCCTGGCATTTGTGTGAAAATGCAACAGCAGAGTAATGCAACATAACCCAAAGTAACTAATTATTTTCCACACAAATGAATCAAATAAATAAAGTAATAAGTTTCTTGTTTTATGACTCCAAAACTGATTAAAACAAACTCACCAGAAGAAAGACGTTAACTGTTTTCATTCTTGGTATCTTCTCAGGGCACCCCTGTCCTGCCCACGCTGATCTCGGTTCTACGTGATGAGACGATGTGGGAAACGCCACACTCCTTCAACCCTCAACATTTTCTGGACCAGGACGGCAAATTTAGGAAGAGAGAGGCCTTCCTCCCCTTTTCAGCAGGTCAGTCAGTAGTCTCTAAAACTGAGTTATATGTTATTTAACAGTTTCCTGTACATAAGAGGGAGTCAGGTTTCAAGTCTTACTGTGTTCTGTGGTTGTTTCAGACTCTGAGCTGCAGCATTATCATGTGGTCAAAGTGGAAATAGTGTGTATATAACTCATCTGTTGTGTATCGTCAGGTAAGCGTGTGTGTCTCGGGGAGCAGCTGGCCAGGATGGAGTTATTCCTCTTCTTCACCTCCCTCCTTCAGAGGTTTTCTTTCTCAGCACCTGCTGGAGAGCAGCCCAGTCTGGATTACAAGTTAGGAGCCACTCTGTGTCCCAAACCTTACCGCCTCTGTGCCGTACCACGATAAACCACCGCCTGCTTCAAACTGAACCATCACCAACACACAGAGTCCATGTGTCTAACTACAGCTATCTTGTGATGCATCAAAAAGTGGTTATAATGAAAGATAAATGGAAACTTCTTCCTCTTTCTTTAATAGGTTGTGTGACTGTTGTTAGGATGGTGGTTCTTCCTACATTACTTTACCTGTTTTAGAACATTCCTATCTACTTCTTAAGACTCTAGACTCCATCATTATGCCCTTTGTCTGGGCCAACAAGCCTTCTTGCATCTCTAAGACACACCTACAGAAGCCCTCGGCCTGCTTCAAACTGAACCATCACCAACACAGTGTTTGTTCCACTGCATGTATCTTGTGATGCATCAAATATCTGCTGTATTGTTATTTTACTACAGTGACAGGGCTCAACACTAAAACTAACTAACTTTTGAAAGTGGTTGCCATTTTAACTCCCCTTTAGTTATCCATCATGCAGTTATACTGTACGTCAGCTTAATAATGAAAATGTGACATAAAATAATGTTTAATGTTTTATCACATGAACTGAACAAAATTCTTTTTAGTTTGTGTTTTGACACTTTATAGAATTTGAATCTCATCAGTTAACGTGTCATCTCGTCAGTGGGAGTGCCAGCTCTTGCATCCTCCCCCTCACTATATCGTCGAGCTCCAGTGGTTGTCTAGCCCAGTGGTTCCCAGCCGGTCCAGCCACTGGGTCCAGATTTGTCCTCAGTCATTAGTTCAAGGTCCACACAGTTTAATATATTCAGCGTCATACTTGCCTTTGGCCATGTTTTCAAGCTAGTGTGCTGTCTGCGTCAAGTAGCTGTCTGTTAGTCACTCACTCTAGAGCAGGAAATGGCACTTCAAAATAAAAGCTCTGGCCCAGAAATTCACTGTACTTCAAAATAAAGTGTATTCTTTACAAACCTGATACATTTGCGAGTCGCCTGCGGTCCATTCAGAATGGACCCACAACCCACTTTAGGACCGCGACCCACCAGTTGGGAACCACTGGTCTAGCTTCATGGTTCTGTAGGATGTTCAACCTTAAACTAGTGAACTTAACGTGTCACTTATCGAGGTGTAAGTTGTACATGCTTTGCAGTATAACTTTACGTCGAGTGTAAAGATGCCAGGACACGTCCCCTCACAAGACTTTCACAGAGTTGCCTTCTGTTTTTCAGTCAGGTTCATCTGTTTATTTGTCAGTTGTATCAATTTGCACATTAGTTTGGGATGTTGACAAGTTAGTCGAGCTTTTCATGCAACTTAATTTGCTTCACCATTGGCTCTTAAACAGGTGCCTGTATGCATGAGTTAATGCACCACTGCACATGCAGCGCTGCCTGGTTCTGACTAGAGCAGCAGGATTTACAGGGACAGTTCACCCGAGAATAAAAAACATATTTTCCCTCTTATCTGTTACTGATCAGTCTAGATTGTTTTGGTGTGAGTTGCTGAGTGTTGGAGATATCAGAGACGTCTGCTTTCTCTTGTACATAATATCACTAGATGACACTCGGATTGTGGCGCTTAAAGCACCAAAAAACTACATTTAAATCAGGAGAGACTTTTTCTGAGAGATGATTTACATTTACAGAAGTATGAGTAATGTGAAAAGCAATTTGACCCCATCGTGATGTCATCTATTCCAGGAGGGTGGTAAAGACATGGTAGATCAGGAAGTCTAGTTGCTGGTGGTGATGAGTTGAGGTGAGGTGAGGTGAGGACGGAGCTGAGGATATGGATGTGAAGAGGAGTGGGCTTTTAATGAGCTTGTCCTGGGCTCTGGATGAGGTGGCAGGAGGTGAATGGGGTGCGATGATTCCCCTAAAATGACAGCTGAGAGGAGAAGGGATTTAAAGTTTGGCAGCAGCAGCATGAATGGCTGAAGGAGATCATGGCAAAGTTTGATTGGCTAACTGGGAAAGGGAACACCCAGAGTGGAAGTGGGATAGAGAGAGAACTGTGAATAAGTGTGGCATAAAGAACGTCTTCCTGATTGAACTAAGGCTGAGCTTCATTTGAGAAACTCAACAGCAATGTCTCTGTCCAGAAATCATGACCCAAATATTCAAGATAATCCACAGACCTTGTTGTGAGCAGTTTCATGCAGGAACTGTTTTCTATCTATCAAACTGTAGTGCTGTATGAAACTGCTCACAACAAGGTCTGTGGATTATCTTGAATATTTGGGTCATGATTTCTGGACAGAGACATTGCTGTTGAGTTTCGGAAATACATTTTTCTGGGGCAGATTGAACACTGCAGGCCAATCTAGTTCTATATATTGGAGAGAAGGCAGACATCTCTACAGCCAATATCTCTAGCACTCAGCAACTAACAAGACTGCACTACAGGTAAAATGTTGGAGTGAACTGTCTCTTTAAATATGACTGATGCAGCAAATATTAAAATAGGCTTATAAGACTTTATTAATCCCACACTGGGGGAAATCAGAAGAAAAGAATAAAGGAAAGGAAAAAAATGAGTAAAGTGCTAAATAGGATAAAAAAAAATGCTAAAATACAAATAAGATCAAATAAAGATAAATTAATATAAAATCTGTCTTCACCTTTCACTCATACAGATATTATATGTCCATGACTGATAGTTGCACAGGGTATATACTGTATCACACACACGCTGTGTCGTATTTCTCACTGTCAATATATAGAAATATATAACTGTTGTTGCACACGTAACTCTAGATGTTACCAGTATATTGAACTGAAATATACAAAAGCATCCTTTCCAGTTGTTTTTGTCTTCAATCACTGCACGCTGGATTTGTCTGATTTGCTTTAATTTCATGTGAGTAAATAAAAACATCCAGAGATTTAGTTTGTGTTTCTCGTTCAGACGGCTGTATGTTCATGTTCACACTGTGGTTTCAGTCTGAGGTTTTCAGGTGAGAAAAACACTCGAAGTAGAGGCAACAGCATACAGTCAGTGTCAGTGCTGCTTACCAACCTGAGCATGTGTAATATCTGCTGTTATTATAAATGAAGTCTACAGTGAACTGTAGACTGTGAAACTGTGTTTCACCTGTATTTGGTGTCTTCAGCATGAAGCACTTCACAAATGAAAAGCAGCACTTTGAGCTGTTTTTCTTGAACTGAACCTTTAATCTTTTGAATGTCAAATCTTCAAATGAGCTAATTTCATGCTTGAGGTCTCTTTTATCTTCACATGAACACACACCTTGTTTCACTTCTGGGTTTTCCCTGTAAAGCTTTTGAAGTTAGAAGTGGAAAATAACCAGTAAAAGGAAATCACAAAAAGCTTGAAAAAGCCTCCGTCTCTGCTGATTATTCCTCAAACACAGTCGACACAGGGACTATGAACATCAGCAACCAGCCAAATAAGAAGAGACCTCTTTCACACTGACAGTGTAAGTTTGTTTTATAAACTTTAAAGACAGATCATGTGCATTTACTGTCAGTTTAGAGACAGCAGTGAATGTAATATGGATCGACTGTGTTTGCCTTGTTGTTCATCAGCACATTTTAAGTTACTGTAAAAACTCTCTGAAGTGTCGGACTTGTGGAAACAAAATAATGAGGTTGCTGTGAAGCTACGGTCAGCATCTTTTTCAAAGTTAAAAACTGATGTCACGGAGCATGTTACATGTCAGGTTGATCACTTGATTATCTGCTAACTGCAGCACGTTTAATGGGAGCAGCTTCTCAGCACACTGACATTTAAAGACTTTGTGGTGATGAAAAACAGGCAACTTATGTAGGGCACTGAAGTACTGACTCTAACATTCAAAGTTTCTGCATTTACCCAGATACCACCAAACTAGGTCACTGGCCTCGTTAAGATGTTTCATTCTTAGAGCAGAGATTATTCTAATCAGATGCATCTCACAAGGCAAGCCACCTGAGGAAGATGTTACGATGAAGAGAAATGTGTCCTGATAAGAAAACCTTAAAGCCATTAAGAAGAAAAGCAGACGGCATGAAATTCTGGTGAGTTTTATTTTGGCATGTCTTTTAACGTCACTTGGTTTGTGGTTTACAGTTTAGAAAACATGTAATCTACTTTCAAGATGTTTTACAAAATCAAATGTTCAGATTGTGACGCAGTGCGTGTTAGTTAATCTCTGTGAAGTAACAAGAAAACGCAGTGACAGAAATATCTCTTATCTGCCACAGTGCATGTGTCACAGAGCCATGACTGGAGCTGCCTGTACTTCTGTAAATGTTTATCAGACACAAACTTCTACTTAAAGAGATGAGAAGTTCAACTAAACACTGTGCGTCTTCCTCATGGTAGACAGAACGGCTCCTGTCGGCAGATGGCTGAGGTATGTTTTGAGGATCATCTCATTAACTGTGCGGAAATTCCCGTGAAAATTTGGTCATTAATGATTAGAATAATTTTTGTTCACAGCTGCTGAGTCATCCTGAGTGGGTTCTAAGACATTAAGAAAGATGAGCTGAGATGAATCTCCCCTCACACCCCTGGAGATTCGTTATTATACTCCTCTGTTTTTCCATTGAGTGTGAGTATTACAGTATCTATCAATCTGCATTATTACTGTCAGCCTGTTTGTCTCAGTTCAGTCCCTGAAAACTCTCACAATTTGGTAGCATCTGTGGTTTCAATTTCTGAACCATGCCTCTGCAGCTGTGACCACAGCACTGTTGTTAAAAGTTTTTTGTACAACAGTCAAACGAACATTTAAGGTGAGACATCTCAGGTGAAAACATATTTGTAATGTACTGGTCAGTTTTGAGATTTTGGGCTATTTTGCCTTTATAACATGTCGTCTTTCAGACTAGTGGCAAGAAGAAGAAGATGGTATCAAAAGTATCCTTATTAAAGAGACCATTGATTATTTAATTCAACCCCTTACTCACATTTTTTCATTATCTCTTCAATCTGGAATTGTCCCCCAGGACTTAAAAATTGCTAAAGTTGTTCTAATATTCAAATCAGGTGACACCAACGAATTTGGAAATTATAGACCAATATCTATCTTGCCTTGCGCCTCAAAGATCTTGGAAAAGCTGATCTATTCTAGGATATCTAAACACTTAGAACTCAACATATTATACAAACATCAATATGGTTTTCAAAAAAAAATATTCTACTGAATATGCACTCCTACAGCTTGTTAATCATATTTCTACTGCTCTTGACGAGAGGAAATTTGCGCAGGTTTTCTTAGATTTGAGTAAAGCTTTTGATACGGTCAATTATGACATCCTCATCTCCAAACTTAACAGATATAGTGTGGAAGGAACTGTCCTGAAATGGTTTAGAAATGATCTCTCTAATAGAGAACAATATGTGTACTTAAATGGTTATTCATCAAAGAAATTGAAAATTTTGCTTGGTGTTCCCCAGGGTTCAATTTTGGGTCCTTTATTATTTTTAATTTATATTAATGATATCGCTATGTCATGCAAAAATTTTCTTCCTATTTTGTTCGCGGACGACACCAATCTCATAGCCACTCATGAGGATTTTTCTACCCTGATTGAATGTGTTCATGAGGATCTATCTTCTGTTGCTCATTGGTTTCAACTTAACAAGCTAACTCTTAATGTGATTAGCAGAGTTGAAATCCTACAAGTTCAGTCTACCAAATTCTTAGGAGTTATGTTAGATGAACGGTTAAATTGGTCTACTCATATTGATCTTGTATGCAAAAGATCTATGAAGATGCTAGGTATATTGAGAAAGGTTTGTCCAGTAATTCACTCCTCAGCTCAATTAACCCCATACTATAGCTTTTTGTTCCCCCATATAAATTATTGTAATATTGTTTGGGCAGCTACTTAACCCACTTATCTTAAAAAAATATTTACTATTATACTATATATACTATTTTACTTCAGAAGAGGTTTTTGAGATTGATCTCCCATTCGAGTCGATATGCACCCTCTGCACCTCTCTTCAGTAAATACCAACTGTTACCTATTGATAAAGTGAACGTCTTTCAAACATGTCTATTCTTACGTAAGCTCATTTATAGGAAACAAGATCTTCCAGTCACTTTTAATAACTTTTTTTATTTCTACATACCAAACAAGGCTTTGTAATAGCAGTCTCTTCTTACCGTTCTCCCGAACATCAAGTCACCGGTTCAACATCTGTTTTAGAGGTCCCAAGCTATGGAATGAATTAAGTTTATCACTGAGGTCCATGTCTTCTCATTTTCTTTTCAAAAAGCATCTGAAGGCACTTTTAGTGTCCACATGAACTCTTAAAGCATCTACTTTAATCATCCTTATCAGTTTTTCTCTCTGTCTGATCTCTTGTTTCTTCTTCTTTGTCCTAATTTGCTTCAATTACCCTAGTTTTGCTCCTTTTTTGTTGTTTTTTATGTTTCTTGTTGTTGTTATTGTTGTTATTTTGTTTTGTGACTCTTTACTTAGTCTAGGAATTTAGCCTGCATGTCATTTGCTTGTGATTATGGCTAGGGGTGGAACTCTGTACAAGCCTGCATGGGCTTCGTTCCCCCCTTGCACAGTTGTCTAATTCAATTGTGCTAAATAAATAAATAAATAAATAAAATAAGATGTCATAAATACATATTCAGATTTTCATTCTAGTTCAGATTTCTCTTGTGGAAATGCATGCAAAAAAACACAAATTTAATTAGATAATGCTTAAATGCTTAGTAAATATTGTTAAAGGCCATTTTTTCAAAATTATTTGTTTCTTATAATCTGAGCCAATGCAGGACAAGATTTCCACACACTTAGATCTATGAAGTGTTTCACTTTGTCTCAGAATAAATTGAAATACTGCATAGATGTAAGTGTGCAGAAATCTTATGATTATTATGGCTCAGCAGCACTTACAGACATCAAACTTTCCAGCTTTATTCCTGACTATATAAGAGATTTCTTTTTATAGAGATTTATATAAATTTTTAGATAATGGAAGATTTTTACAGAGGGGTTTGTTCATATATAATTCATAGCATGATTCATATAACACATTTTATTCCTAAAGAAAAGACTTTTAATGGCTGTTGACATTATACTCTGATTTATTTAGTGATAAAAAGACATATCCAAAATTCTGTCTGTGAAATAAATCATCTCTTTTGTGTCAACGAGATGAAACAAGAATTTAAAACCTGGTTCTATGTTTCTGTTCAGGAAATGTTCAGGAAACGTTTGCAAATAAGTACATATCTAATATGATAATGTCTCATTTGCATATTTAAACTTAATTTTCAGAAAATTTGTGAGCAATGTGAGCAACTAACAGGGACATTTCATGGTGATATCTCGTAGTTAAAATGTTTACCCTATTCACCTGTAGTGTCTACAAAAAATTATGAAAAAATGTATGAAATTTTACAGTAAATATCTCTTAAGGCCATTTTCTCAAAATTATTTTCTCTTTTAATCTCAGCCAGTGCAGGACAACTACATATTCACATGGCTCAGTCTCAGCAAGGTGCTGAAAACTGACCCCAGACTTGTGGAATACATTTAAAATGCACCTCTTTTTGTGTTTATGACGAGTTGACATAATGATTATTATAATTAGATGTCCAAGGTTACAGACCGATTCTAACTCTCTGTCAGATAGATGTCTGGCAGGATACGACACAAAACTGGCTGTCATGATAGCCAGTCTTATCCTGATATCCTCATGATATCTTAATGACAAATCAAAATGGTACCACTTTACTTTAGGTCAAAGAATGTATTCATTATGTCATAATGGTGTCATGACAGCCAGTTTTGTGTCGTATCCTGCCAGACATCTATCTGACCGTGTGCACCGTGTGCCAGGCGGCAGGCAGGGCCAGGGACCCAGGTGTGCTGACAGACTTTTTTACCAAATGTAAACATGCACCTCAAGGGATAGTGCACCCAAAAATGAAAATTCAGCCATTATCTACTCACCCATATGCCGAGGGAGGCTCAGGTGAAGTTTTAGAGTCCTCCTAATGGAGACTGACGGCGCCCCAGATTCAAACGTCCAAAAACACATAATTGAAACCATAAAATATCTCCATACTGCTCGTCCGTAGTGATCCAAGTGTCCTGAAGCCCTGACATAAAAAGTTGTTTGGAAGAATGTCATTCGAACTCTGTTTTTAGCTGGTCCCGCGCAAGCACACACACATGAGCGCGGTACACAGAGAGACCTTTTTGTTGTCCCAAACCTTTCTTGGCATATGTCACTGCCAGAAAAGGGGCTTAACAATAAAATCGTAAGAGAGGGGGAACTCACAGAATCACATCCTGGGGTATAAACATGCTCACTGTGCGGCAGGTATACAAATGTACCATCTATTAATTACTTTCAAACCAAATATGATTCCATATGTTTTTTTGTTGGACAGGTTTCCCTCTGCTCCCTGCTGGCTGCCAGCATTTAAACGTCCATGGCCACGTGACAGTCGAACCAGCTCCGCCCTTCCTGTTGGGCTCAAACCTGACCGTGTACTGCCACGTCACAGACATCGTATCATGTCACCGGAGGTAGGGATATGATAAAATATAGTATGCCTGTGAGACGAAATCTATGCTTAATTTTTGTTGACGAGACGTGACAATGTTCGTGGTCGACTATAAGACATATTGACAGTCGAGAACAGTCGTGCTTGTAATGATCTTCAGATGCCTGATGAGCGACAGGCTGGTAAGCTCCAGTAAATAGTCTGCACCAGGATGTTTGGGTTGGTGCGAGTTGTGAGCTGTAACTCAGCAGTAAATAATCAGCCGTGTGTGTCTGACTGTGGATGGTGGAGCTGCTGAATGGATTTGTGGAGTTTGTTAGTTGCAGCGGTGGCTGTTAGCAGCTAGCTCCGCTCGCAGCCTTCACAGCTTCACCCCGCAGGACTCCACTCAGTCCGGACTGGAGAAGGTTTGTGGGTTGATGGTGTTTGACAGGCAGGTAGGAGGCTCAGTTATCTGTGAGTGTAGCTGTGCTGTAAGTAAACAGTCTGAACTCAGATCAGTTTTCTCTGACAGAGATGAAAGTTTAGTTTGAATCACCAACTCTGTGAGAGGACACCAGTTTAAACCTCCAGACTAACATGTTGCACATGAAGAAACAAGTTATGTTTCTGCTTCTTAACAGTCACATGGATAAGTCAGAGTTTACAATGAACCTGGGGACAAATC
Organism: Epinephelus fuscoguttatus; assembly: GCF_011397635.1. NCBI lineage: Eukaryota > Metazoa > Chordata > Actinopteri > Perciformes > Serranidae > Epinephelus > Epinephelus fuscoguttatus. The sequence goes on from NC_064761.1 coordinate 43,349,324, forward strand.
CTAGTTGGCTCACATTAGTTATTTGTTGAGAGCATAAATAGAGAGATGTTGAGCTTTTCAGATGATGATCAGTAAGTGTGTGCTCGTAAATCAGCTCTTAAACCTGTCACACACTGCTGGAGACATGACACACACATTATCTTATACAACCTGTCACCTTGAGTCTGATTCATGATCCATGAGTTAACCTCACTGGATCAGTTTAACATTCAGAAGCATATTGACTAAAAGTAATGACTAAAATGTCATGTATTTTTGCCGACTACTGAAACTAGACTAAAACTTTGCGGGATAAAAATGTCTAAAATTTGACTAAAAGTAATGAGCATTTTCATCTCAAGACTCAGACTAAATCTAAAACAGTTATCGACACAGGGTCAGAGGAAATTAAAGACATCCACACCATAAACTGATCCAGAGAAGACACAAATTGTTGCCTAAAAATACACCAGAATGCAGGAAGTTCAGTGTCTGATGCTCAAATTTTCTGTCTGAGGACCCCCTAACTCCTCATTTTACATGTGTCCCTCCCCAGTGTTGAAACTAAACCTTACGCCCTTTATATATAAAATACATTCACATGTGTCATCAGGAAAGTCCAGATGCAGTAATGTTCCTGTCTTCCAGTTTCAAAATATACCTGGAGCTGAACGATGAGACTGTGAATTCTTGGGAGAGAGTCAGCTGCACCTCGATGATATTCAATCTGTTCAATGTCTGGAAGCCGCGATCGAAAGTGATCTGCAAGCTGAAGACTGATCAGCTGCCTAAGATCGTCGATGGAAAGGACCTTCATGGCGGGCGTACGTACAGTTGGCTCTGATGTTTGTGGTCACATAAAGTTAGGATTGTGTGAATTAAAAAGTGTGCAAATATAAAATATGGCACAAACTTAAATGACACAGATTAACAGGTTACTACCTCATTGTTTATAGGTGGTAGGGTAGTGGCTGAAGTGTGTCACCATGGTTATAAAAATGTTGTTGGATGAACATTAGTGACGTCCTCCTCAGCTGAGCAGTGACATTAGCTAGCTCAGTGGCGCTAGGTAGGGTTAGGCGATATTGAAATTTCCCTGGTGACCATATTGCTTTAGAATAATTAACTATTATCATCTACAAAAGCTGAAGAGACACACAGATAAATATCTATGGACTGGAGACGCATACAGTGGCATGTTTGGGCATCCATGGTCAAAATTTCTTTCACTGTAAATAGTTAAATAAAGTAGAAGATGAACTGATCTCCAAAAGACATGAAGTTAAAGATGGAACATTCTTTTCAACACGTGAAGCAAGATTAGAGTATTATTTTTGTCTTGTACAATTTAAGTGTGAAAAAAGTAAAGGAGCACCATGTAAGTTTGGGCACCCAAAGACATCTGAGCTCTCAGACAGCTTTTCCCAGGGTCTCGGACCTTAATGAGCTTGTTAGGGTTCCGGCTTGTTCACAGTCATCGTTAGGAAAGGCCAGGTGATGCTAATTTCAAAGCTTTATAAATAGAGAACTGCCCATTGGTCCGACCATATTAAACCCATTGTTCCGAAGTCCGTTCCGAAATCATCATGATGCCCTGTGGTTAAGGTCTGGTTAGGTTTAGGCACAAAAACCACTTGGTTAGGGTCAGGAAAAGATCATGGTGTGGGTTAAAATGAAAAAGAAAGTGACAAACACATAAGCTGTGAGCCTGCTCCGCCTCAAGCCTTTCCCAGCTGACCCAGAGCCGGTCGCGGCGCACCATCAAGGTAGAAATACGCCCGCCGGGAGCCGTTCAGCACCACAGACAGTCGGACTAATGGGATGTCGGACCAATGACATGGACCCTATAAATACCCTGACTCCTGAAACCTTGTCAAAGACATTTAGCAGCCATAGGCTCCTCTGAACAGCTGCCTAGCACTCTGAAAACTAAAAGACCTGATGAAGACTAGAAGAAGATAACAAAGTGTTTTCAGGGAGCTGTTTCCTCAGTTGGTCATGTCAGTAAGAAATGTCGGTTAACAGGAACTGTGAAGGTCAAGCTGAAAGCTTTCTGAGAGAGCTGCATGTAGAATTGACCTATGGCTAAGCCACGCCCCCTCCACTCACTCAGGCAAACTATCAACATTCAGTGCCCGGTGCTATGGCAGGTGTCACAGTACACGGCATTTCACAGGAGACAACTGATGATTTTTGGGGACATAACGATCAGATGTCATTGAGAAGTAACCAAAAGGGCCTAAACTACACATTGGAGGGATATATTCATCATTTTATTGTTGAGAAGGTCGATGAAAAGCTTAAATTACAAGCCAAAATTTACAGGTCACAGTGTACGCTTGTGAACCGCATCTGGTTGCCGTCACCATCAAAGACAACAAGTTAAAGTGCCACTGAAGTTAAGGTTTTTGGCTCAGAATATGAGAAAAGGATAACGGCCTTTTTACCATCTTTACCAAGAGTGTCTCTCCGTTAGTTTGGTGCTACAGTATTTACACTGAATCATTCAGCATAACGTTTGCCAACCTTTGTTATCTCTGCCATTACAGATAAGTTAATGAAGCTAAGCTCCAGAAGTTAACGTTAGCTTAACTAGAGCCCTTTGGACAACAGCCAACAATGATGTACCATCACCAAAGTACAAAACTAGAACAAAATAGGCTAATGAACTCCCAGCAAACAAGGTGACATGATGAACAACGCAGCTAGGAGCTAACGTTAGGCTAACTTTAGCTAACGTTAGCTAGAGATGTTAAAGATAACTTTATGTTTCTTTCCAGCAAAGTGACAATATGTTGCCTCAAACACAATGTTGACTTACCTTAGAACAGATGTAGACATCATTGTTAATCTTATTCACGTTGAGTTGATGTTGTGGTCTAACGTTACCACACAACTTTATCCAAAGGAGACACTTTTCTCGCTTGAGATGTGGTTTAAAGTGTAAAAATACACCTGGTCGCCCAGCCTCTCAGGATACCTTGTGTCAGAGTTGCATGTACCCCATGCACACCGTTTGACCATTTTTAAACTTCAAATCTCAGAAAAAGCTCATAAAACCCAACAAACTGACTTTCTGTAATGCATTTCAATGGACGTCCAGGCAGAGAATGTCCCAGTGTATGGGAATGGCTATACGCACTGTGATTGGCTCATTGTGTTTGAGGGCGGGGCTTAGCCATAGGTCAATTGTTAGAAAGGCAAATCAAACCCCTGTTTGACTGCAAAAGACCTGCAGGAAGATTTCTCAGACTCTGGAGTGGTGGTGCACTGTTCTACTGTGCAGACACACCTGGACAAATATGACCTTCATGGAAGAGTCATCAGAAGAAAACCATTCCTGTGTCCTCACCACTAAATTCAGCCTCACAAGTTTGCAAAGGCCTCACCATCTACTGTTATACTGTAGTTGCCTGTATTTCTGCCAGCCTCAGCTAGTTTTACTGCCCTGCTCTCATCCACTAAAATGATAACCAGTTACTCATCGACTGTCTCTCTGATTCCGTGCGAACGCAGCATTATCTTGGCCAACAATATCATGTCCCCCAAGCCTAGTGCGAGGTGAGCTAGCAGTAGATGCACGCTTTCTTCTGTTCGGTGATTCGGTTAGCGGTTATAGGTGTGGATGACCGACCATGATTGACTCACGTTCTCACCCGTGCTCTGTCACTGTCCCTTCAAGCTTTTTCTTTTGTTCTTTGGTCTGTTCTTTTCATTTCTCTTTGCTAATCCAGCCCCAGTACCAGCTATCAAAATGTTCTAAAGAAAAGCCCGCTTCTTTTCTTTTTGATTCATTCATTTTCCATAACCACTTATCCCCTTGGGCATCCCGGGGGGCTGGAGCCTATCCCAGCTGACACTGGGTGAGAGGCAGGGTTCACCCTGGACAGGTCACCAGACTATCACAGGGCTGACACATAGAGACAGACAACCATTCACACTCACATTCACACCTACGGACAATTTAGAGTCACCAATTAACCTGCATGTCTTTGGACTGTGGGAGGAAACTGGAGCTTGAGGGGACAATGCTAACCACTGCACCATAAAATCTAATAATTTTGTAGCTCCCATTATTCTGTCTGGGAAAAACTAATATCACAGTTTTGCCAATGAGCAGGGTCGTAAACATAGTCTCTTACAGAAGTGATGGTGATTTGCTGCTCATTGTCCGTCTGCTTTAGTCCCTCCAGATAAACCTGAAAATATTACCTGTGAAACGTCACGGAGCTCAGATTTTATAGACTGCTCATGGGAGAGAGGACAGGAAACGTACCTCCCTACGACCTACAACATTTCAGTCTACAGGTATGGTGTTCTTTTTAGGTCAAATTAAACTACTGCCTTGTATCTCTCTTGTACACGCTTATAACAGCAGCAAACCTTATTTAATACATGTTTTATTATCAGAGAAAATGGGACCCAAATACTGTCGGATCAGATCCAGGATGCTGGAGAAATCACCATACAGCGAGCAGCGATAGACGTAAACACTACCTACCACTTGAATATCACCGCTTACAACCACTTAGGAGCATCACGGTCTGATCCATTCGTCCTCTGTGTAAAGTATATAGGTAAGCTCTCACTTCTGTTGCTCTTAAACACACTTTGTGAGGGAGGGTGCATGACCATGACACTGTTTTTTAAGATTTCTTTACCTGAATTTTCAAGTATTTTCTGTAGAAATGAGTCATCCTGTGAACAGTCGTGTTGTTCTGTCATCACTGTTTGACTAATCTGACCTGGCTATCAGCAAACTGTTTCTCTGTTTCTGTAATATCTTTTTGAAGTGAGCCTCCCACTTTCTCGCTCTGCCCACCTTTGGCAAGTTTTGACATCTGTAGCGACAGACTTGGCATCTTTAGTCATTACAGTATTAGGTTTATGTTTTATTTTATAGTTATTTGGGTGTGCTGGGAGTTCACACTGAGTCATCACTTTAACTAATGTGCATGCTTCTTATTTGTTCTTTTGTGTTGCAGTGATACCGGAGAGCCCTCGTATTGTGCAGGTAGAATTTGGGAATAACTCAGCGGCTGTGTTGCAGTGGGAAACAGCTGACTCCTCAGAGCATCTCACATCTGATGTCAGGCTCCGCACAGATAAAGGCTCCTGGGTAAAGTGATGTTATGACACCCATGGTAGAGGCTGTTTGCAGCATCTGCATTAATCAGGCAGCGTGCAGGAAGAATACTTCACCCATAGAATGATCGTTATCAGTTACTCACCCTGTGTAACATTGAATTCTGGAGGAAAACTGTTCTCACATGCCTCCGTTGTGAACGAAGAATCCAAAAACTGAGAAAGTTCTTGATGAGCTGGAGATGTGGGCTGCGTTTAGAGGAAAGCTGTGCAGTTACAGTTTGTAAACATGCTGAAACTGAAAACTGAAAGTAAATGCCAACCGCAGATTCACTCTCGTTTGGGGTTTGGCTTTTATACATTTGGGGTTTTTTAGCCCCGTGTCTGTTGCCTGCTGCTTACAGGCTGGCTACTGGTTGCTACTTTTCTGTTTTTAAAACCTAACCTCACCTATGCACTGTGGAGTACATGCCCACAAACGTTTGAACACAGGAAATAAGAAGGAAAAAAAGGAAATTTCAGACAGAGGGCAGAGTCTTTGCAGAAAAATACACCACCATACACCTCTACTGGGTGATAAGTGATGATTGAGAGGGATTACCTCTGTATGAGCTATACAATGTTTTGTTTTTTTAAGAAAATCCTGCAGAGTTTATCTTTAACAACAGCAAAACTATATCAAACCATTTGTTATAAAACTCTCACACAACTCATGCAGTATAATCCAAGTCTCATGTATCCCATCGTATGCTCAGTACTTTCCAAACACGTGCCTTTTTGCTGAAAATTTAACATTTAAAACACCTCTGCATATGAGCAGCATATGGAGCTACATTTGTTTCTTTATTATTCAATCAAACAGAGGAGGTTTTGCAATCAAAAAAAGTTTTGAGAGCAAAAGTATCAATATTGCCAGTAAAAAAAAATATTTTTATTAAAAAATGCAAATCCTAAAGTTTTATTTGCGAGTCATTTCTTTTCATTTGCAAGTCAAAAAGTTTTGTGAGTAAAAAGTTGAACCTGGTGGGCGGGGCCTCAACTGAAAGCTGTAAGACACGTCTCTACTGGCATGACAGCTTGCAAAGCAACATGGGAGTTCTGTAGTTCATGGGGAATTCAGTGCAGGAGCTGTGGCGAAAATCAATGAGCAGGTATGTTTATGCATAACTAATAATAAGCAAGAATGTTTTATTTGAACTGGTGCATGTGGATTGCTTTTGTTTAGCCAGGGCAGAACTATTCGACGGCGTAACAGTCAGTACTGTCGATGCCCCGGGGTGCAGCAGTAATGCCGACTGTCGAGCGTTTCCAGTGGGAGAGAGGGAATCGTGGGTGTAGCCCGCTCTGTATGGAGCCACGTCAAACCCACCAATAGAAACTCTATTCTCATCCATCAGCGTAGGCCCCGCCCATTAAGTGCAGTTGAACTTGCAAGCAAAATTTTAACTTGCAAGCAAAGAGGGCTGATCTGCAAGCAAAATGATCACGTTTTTACTTACAAACTTGATTTTTGATTGCAGTTCAAGAAATATGCTCTGAAAACGAAGAAGACACAAAAATACCTCCACAGTAGCACACCTGGGCAAGCACACATTTGAACTCTGCTCATGCAGTCCATTGAGCCAAATGCACACGCTTGGCTAGGCATGATACTCGTCTGTTTGTGAAGCAGAAAAAAACACCTGAATCTGTTAACTAAGAGTTGGTCTTAATTGCACTTGGACGACAATAACATATTGGGATTGCAAATGTTTGCGGTGAGTTTTAGAAGGTTTACTTCTCTCATTCATTTCATTCCAAACTCACTCTGTTTTGGACTCTTTGTTCACCATGGAGAGATTCTTCTGAAGTTTTCTTCACAAGTTCAGCGTAACGTGGTGAGTAACTGACGTACAGATGATCATTTTGTGGGTGAAGTATTCATTTAATATCTTGCTGTTTTTTAGGAAGTGGGAGCGGGAACAGAGCTCAGTGGGGGTCTGATACGAGTTGACGGTCTGAGGCCTCTGACTGAATATGAGTTCCAGATGAGAACATGTCACTCACCATCAGGACGCACTAACACACCCAGGTTAACCTCCGGCAAAAGATTGTCTTGCAGCAAATGGAGCCCATCCATCAAAGGGACAAGTCCTGGAAAAGGCAAGCCCACCCACACTTATTATTTATCACGTCAAGAAGGAAGTCTGAATGTGATGATGTGAGAGTTTTTCATCGCTCATATAAACCCCACAACTTGTGGTTAATCTTATCTGCAGGTCCATCTCAGCAGTTGCATGTGTGGAGGATGTTAGACAGCCCGGAGACGAACCAGCAGCCGGAGGTGACTGTTCTGTGGAAGGTAATGTGTCATAGCTGTTCATTTTATATCATACATTCATACAAATACTCATAATCAAAGGAATAGTTTGTCATTTTGGGAAACATGCTTATTTGTTTTTTAGTAGAGTTAGATTATCTAACTCCTGGCAAGAGAGGGTATTTTAAACTGTCAAACTGTTCCTTTAAAACAGTGGTTCGCAACTGGTCCAGCCAGGGGTCCAGATTTCTCCTCAGTCATTAGTTTGAGGTCCACACAGTTTAATATACTTAGCGTCATACTTGTCCATGTCGTCGAGCTAGTTTGCTGTCTCTGTTAAGTAGTCATGTGTTAGTCAGTCACTCTACAGCAGGAAACTGCACTTCAAAATAAAACACCTGTGCTGAAAATTCACTGTACTTCAAAATAAAGTGTGTTTTTTTGCAAACTGCGACCCACTTTTGGACCACAACCCACCAGTTAGGAACCACTGCTTTTAAACATACTCACTGGATGATGTTGAAATGTAAACCTGAAGTGATGGATGAATTTCTCCCACAGCCTCCACCTCTAGAGGATTACAGTGGAGCGTTACATCAGTACAAGATCTTTCTGGGTAATGACCACAAACAGGAAGTGACCTGTCGTGCTGCTTTGAGTCAGTTTTCACTTCCACTACCAGCCGAGGTCTGGGCACTGAGCATCAGTGCTGTCACCTCGTATGGGTCGTCTCCACCGGCTGAGGTGCCACTCAGACACTCAGGTACGCAAAAATGAGACAGAGATGATAAAAAATGAACAAAACACGTTTAAAGGGAAAGTTTGTCATGAAATTAGAAATGTAGATTTTTCCCTCTTACCTGTAGTGCTATTTATCAAACAAGATTTTTGGGGGAGAGTTGCAGAGTGTTGCAGATATCGGCTGTAGAGAGGTCTGCCTTCTCTCCGCTATAATGGAACTAGATGACACTCAGTGTGTGGTGCTCAAAGCGCCAAAAATTACATCTGAAAAACTCAACAGCAATGTCTCTTTCCAGAAATCACGACCTGGTTACTCAAGATAATCCACAGATCTCGCTGTGAACAGCATCACGTAGGAACTACTTTCTTTCTACTAAACCACACCCACCAACCGTATCAACGTGCAGAAGGAAGCGTGCATCTACTCATGGACGAGAAGCTCATGGTTGTGACAGAGCAAGGTGTAAGCATTGATGGCGTCCTCCTCGGTTCAGCGGTAACGTCAGCTGGCTCTGTCATGCTAGCAGTAGATGCACACTTCACTCTGTGTGGTGATTTGGTTGGAAGGTGTAGTTCGGTAACCTGCCTCAGGGAAGATGTCGGAGAAGATTCTCAGTCATCCACGTCATGGTACTCTGTATCATAGGCAACTGGACTTGCTTGAGTTTCTTGAAGACATTTTGCCTCTCATCCAAGAAGCCTCTTCAGTTCTAACTGACTGGTGTGGAGTCGCAGGTTTTAATCTCCGTGTTTGTGTGAGCCCTCACAGAGTGTGAAGGTCGAATGTGAGTCGTTGACCCACCTGGCCATCTTGTGTGTCGTTAGGGTTAGATGGGTCCAGGTGGGAATTGGTGTTAAGCCGTCTGGGTAGGGATCCCAAGACTGGCACCAGTCAGTTAGAAGTGAAGAAGCCTCTTAGATGAGAGGCTAAACGTCTTCAAGATACTCAAGCGAGTCCAGTTGCCTACGATCCAGCACTTATGATGTATCACGGAAGTTTTCAGGGAAGCGTGCATCTACTGCTCGCTCACCTAGCACAACTGAGCTAGCCTGCATCACAACTTGCCATTAACATTTTGCCGTGTTCTCATTCTGAAGTCGTCATATACCGCAGCTTTGTCAGTGATTTCAGCATCAGACGCTGACATCACCAGCCACCTTTCACAGTGGTATTGTTGTCACGCAGCCGGACGAAACCTTTTGCGGTGTTATGATGTACCTCTGCTCAGCTGGACAGCACCTGTAGTATGATGCCTGCAGTATGCAAACAAAAAACCCTGGACTTTTACCTGGAAGCCCGGTGTTCACTTCCCGTATGAAAGTAGAACCAAACGTTTTTTTCTAACCCTAACCATGTGCTCTGTTGACACCCTGGCACCGCATCCCAGAATGTCAGCAGCAGACGCAGGAGGATACCTAGCGCATAAAATGTAGACAAGAAAGTTTACTGACAGAGCAGCGATATGTAACGACTTGAGATGAGAATGTGTTGATCATTTACGTCTCATGCTGTCACCAACACGAGCCTCTCGTCCATGAGTAGATGCACACTTCCCTCTGGGGTGATTAGGTTTGAGGGCCTAGTTTGGTAGACAGAAAATAGTTCCTACATGAAACTTCTCACAACAAGGTCTGTGGATTGTCTTCAGTAACCAGGAGTTCCTTGAGAGCGACACTGATGTTGAGTTTTCAGATGTTTTTTTTTTGAGCAGCACAAGCTGAGTACCATCTAGTTGTGTAATATTAGAAAGAAGGCAGACATCTCTGAAGGATGACATCTCCAACACCAAAACAATCTGGACTGATAAACAGCACCACAGGTAAGAGGAAAGATGTGTATTTTATCTTTGATTGTTGGGGTGGACTGTCCCTTTAATTTTTAAAGACAAAAACTCTAAAGTGTAATCGTTTCTTGATGTCTAACTGTTTAGGTGATTCTGGACCTGTTCTGAGACAGCTGGCTCCTGCTCCTGCTGACAGAGCTGTGTTTGTCTCCTGGTCGTGGCGAGGGAACAAACACTGGTCGACATCTGGAGACCTGCTGCTGTACTATGTGTTAGAATGGACAAGTGTTCCTGCCGCCGCGCTGCAGTGGAAACAAGTGGCTAAAGATCAAAACAGCGCTTCCATCACAGGTACAGAACATGGTGCAAGACATGTGAAGTAATTTTTTGGTCCATTTTTTTACACACATGAACTTGAATCACATGAAATATTAAATATGAAGTACATGTGAGGGTGTGGTAGAAACCTATAATGGCTCATATAAAAAACAAAACCCAGAGGACATACAGAAGGTAAAATGTAAAACAACAAAATCACTGTTCAAAGATTTCACACATAGTAAGTGTAGTTAAAAAAAAAAGGAGACAAAATGTTTAGAAACAGAAATAATTTACATGTTTACAGTATGAACAAAAGTTTCTACGATAAGCATCAGATCATTTTTCCAGATCTTACTATATAATGACGAAAACTCTGTGTGTGTGTGTGTGTTCCATGTTTTTCTCCTCACTGACTTGGTCAATCCATGTGAAATTTGGCACAGTGGTAGAGGGTCATGGGAGGATGCCAATGAAGCAATATTACATCAATTGGCCAAAGGGGGGCGCTATAGCAACCCATTGAAATGTCAAACTTTGAATGGGCATATCTCATGCCCCGTATGTGGTAGAGACATGAAACTTTGCACAGAGATGCCTCTCCTCATGAGGAACACATTTGCCTCAAGAACCCATAACTTCCGCTTATATAGATTTTCCACCATTTTGAATTTTTTGAAAAACACTTCAAATGGATCTCTTCCTAGGAAGTTTGAGCGATCTGCATGAAACTGGGTGAACATAATCTAGGGAGCAATATCTAAAGTTCCCTCTTGGCAAAAGTTGGAAAACTTCCTAAAACTGAGCTTCTATAAGGCAATGAATATTGCGGAGGGCGTGGCTCATCACATAAAGGTGTAGAACATCTCAAGGGTTTCACCCATCACCACGCAACTTTGTAGGCATATGACCACACATAATCTGAGGGGACCCCTCCATTATTGAGCCCATCAAACAAAATGGGGGCGCTAGAGAGCTCATTTCTTATCTAGGCCTAACCGCCGTTTGCCGTTAATGCCAGGACAGTTTAAAGCAGGGGTGTCAAACTCATTTTAGTTAATGGACCACATACAGTCCAATTTAATCTCAAGTGGGCCAGAGCAGGAAAACTGTCGCATAATAACCTGTAAATAACAACACCTCCAAAAGACGCAATATGAAAACACTCAAATCATTTACAAAACAGATGATGAACAGCCTGAGATGCCTAAAAAAAAGAAAAGAAAAATAAGTCCAGTTTCAACAGTATGTCTCACGATCATGATAAGTATTCATTGATTTTTCAGATAACCGTGTTCTGGTCTGGGTGAAAAGCCAGTGAGGTCGGTCACTAACTGTTTAACTTGCTCCTAAACCTGACACCTCTGAGCCTTGACGGGTCTATCACTATTTGGTGTGCAGTGGCAGCTGCTGGTCTTTCAAACAGGGCAAGCTCACTTAAAGTTTACATCATAACATTTGTCATCTTGTAGCGAGGCAGTAACTTATAAAAGGAACATTTAATTGAAGCCGTTTTTCAAGCACACTCAGGCCGTAGAACCACAGCAACACACACCTCAAAGATTTTCAGATGGGTTTGAAGTCCTGAACTGTACTGTACAAACGGTGAAAATGAGCTACATCGCTTATGGAAATAAGGCACTCCAGACGGCACTCTGTCAGAAGACTCCACTCGTAAATATCTGCACAGGACTGAGCTCGAAATGCGAAGCGCTGTCAGTCACAAAGGGATTCAGCCTTTTAGACAATTCCTCCAATCATCATGCAGACACCGAGCGTCCTCTCCCGCCTACCACTCCATCAGGTCCCAGGGAAGCTGAGCCTCTCTGGAAGTGACGATTTTGTCGCATTTATCCAATGACCGTCTTGCTTTGCTGCATGAAACAAACCTGCTCAGCGCTGTCTCGTAGGAATGCTTGGAGGCTCCGCGTCCACCGTGCTGACATGAGAATGTATGACAGGGAGGTCGCGTTTGAAAACTGGTGATAAACAGCTGACGTTTGAACATCATAGTCGTGATGTTCAAACGTCGTAGCGCACGTTTAATGCAATGTAAATTCTTATTTTATTATTCAATAGTGCGTATTTGACCGTTTCTTCTATGAAATTTTAGGGTAAGTTCAGCCTCCCTTGTTGTCTCAGAGCAATCGCCCCTGTTGGTGTGCAAAGTCATCCAGTGGGCCAGACTGGACCCTTTGGCGGACCGGTTCTGGCCCCCAGGCCATATGTTTAACACCCCTGGTTCAGAGTGTGAATGAAAGGGGACATGCAGCAAAGGGCCTCAAGCTGGAACTGTGGCCACTGCGCCAAGGATACTGCCTTTGTTCACAGGGCACCCAATTTACCCCCTGACCTACTGGGCACCCCGACTAGTGGGCATTCCCAAGTCTCTTTCTGTGCACAGACAATGACACATAGGAATCCATTAAGTGTGCATTTTAATTCCATAAAATAACTAAAATAAACTGATCAAAGCTGACTGAAAACTGAGGAAGATGAAGATTCTCAGCCCCACTTGTGAGTTATAAAAAAAAAACCTGTGTAAATCTGCAAACTTCAGTTTTGTTTTACAGACAAATGTACAAGTTTGAAGGATGTTAATGTCAAAAAATAGTCAACAGCTGCATTTTTAAAAGAGGTGCACTTGGTTTATAGTGACAGTTTTGGGAAAAGTTGCTACTCTAATGAACTTTTCTGTTGTGATAAAGACACAGAGGCTTCAACTGTGATGAAGCAGCGGCCTCTTGTGGAGAGTTGGTGTATTACACTAGTTTCTTCTAGTTTTTGTTATTATTATTTTAATAACTTTAGGATTTAAAATTTCTACTCTTAATACAGCTGAGGCCAACGTTCATCATCATAGGCTGAGTGTTTGTTAGAGGTAGTGGAGCTCACGGTGAGAGTGTTTGTTGTTTCAGGTCTGACTGCAGGTGTGAGGTACAACATCTGTCTGTACGCTGTGACCAGCAGAGGTGTCAGTGCTCCATCATCCAGGCTCGTCTACTCTGAAGAGAAGAGTGAGATTCACAGATGCCACATGTCCCAACAGCTGCTTATTCCTTCCATTTTAATTCAAAGTTGATTGTTTTTTCAACGTGTTGCAGATGTAGCATACCTTTATGAAGGAAACATATACATACTGTACTTATAAACTCAATCTACAGCCATCACACTCTCTCTGTACATGTTTCAGAGCCTGTGTCTGGTCCCAGTTTGTCAGTACTGGCTCATGAAGCCAGACAGATCCACATCCGCTGGGACGAGCTGCCTGTAGACAAGCGGAGAGGCTTCATCACAAACTACACCATCTACCTCCAGACGCTGGACTCCAGCAACACAAAACTCAGCGGTGAGCAGGCGCACTGTGTCCTTCTCTGTGTGTTTGTCTTCATTATGTGAATATAGTTGAAACAAGTCGTGATTAAAAGATTAGTCGTCTGACAGAAAATTAATCAGAGGCTATTTTGATCATTGGTTTCATTGTTTTCATGACCAAAAAACTGAACATTTTAGTGTTCAGACTGTGAGTCAGACAAACCAAGTGATGTGCAGATGTTCCCTTGGGTTTTAGACCATTATGAAAGACATTTTAAATAATAATAATGATAATAATAATCTTTATTTATAAAGCACTTTTCAAAACCTGTGTTACAAAGTGCTTTACATGTCAATAATTAAAACAGACAAGACATGAAAACAGCAGCTTTTAAAGAACTATAAAAACACTTCAGTGTATAAAAACTGAGGAAATAAAAGAAAGTTTAAATGAACTTAAAACTCAGATTGCTCCACAGCCTCGGGGCCCTGACAGCAAACACTCTGTCCCCTTTAGTTCTCAGCCGGACCTCTGAAACAAACAAAGAACCTCAAAATACGTCCTGGGGTGTATGTCAGTAAGATATCGGAGATATAGCAGGGAGAGAGACCATGAAGAGTGTTAAAAGTCATCAGTAAAATCTTAAAATCTATTCTAAAACATACTGGGAGCCGGTGTAAAGAGGCTACAACTGGAGTGATGTGATCACGTCTCTTGGTTCTGGATAAAATCCTGGCAGCTGAAAAATAAATCAAGAAAAATTTCTGCAGATTAATCGCTGATGAAACTTAGTTGCATCCCTCCCTCTGAACATGCTGTTCTTACTACATAATATATAAAAAAATTCTGCCTTTTCAAAATGTTTTAATCTAATTTTTCAACACCACAAAGTTCCATTCACCTCCACTGTATCTTGGCAGCAGGTCTCAGAGACAGATTTAAGACTTTAATGTCCTGTCGTAAGATCAAAGCTATCTGCTGGATACAACTACGTAAGTTGTGTCTGATGTTTTGGAGGAAACACAACTTTGCCGTGAGTCGTTTCCTGTTCCTGCTCATGAGGACTTCTCTCTGTGGTGCTCATTTAACCTTATGTTGTATGTGTACGTACTTAACCTCGGTCAGACTGAGGTTTTTCAACATGCACACGTGTGGGAAATCATATATGCAGTAGTATGCATATATCGTGTCTGAGCACAAGGCACCGTTACATAATGGAAAGTGTGCAGCCAGCATTCCAGTGACACTCCCCTCCTACAAAGTGTCAGTGCATCAGCAGGGTATTTCACCTCTCACTTCCAGTAATGTGGTGAAAGTCAGACAACAGACTGATGGCTGCTTGTGTTTGCTCTTTTGTGATTAATTCTTTATGGAAACACTCAGTATCCACATTAGAGGCAGAGCCGATGGAGCGAAACAGATGTTACAACACTGATCAAGAAAATTCATCTCCACACTTCAGCATTTCCTTGTTTTGTCTCAGGCAGCCTGACTTCAACTCACATCCCATAAACCTCTTGTTTCTGATTGTCTGTCTGAATGTGGCAAAGTTTCCAACATGTAACTGAGGAATGCAGACGTTCGCTGGTGAGCAAACTGCTGCTTCAAACGGAGGCTGTCATCGTTCTCACAGTGGCTGCTCACAGAAATTCTGTGAATCATAGAAGTTTCTAGAACTGGCTTTGACCACGAACAGGAAGCCATGTGGCTACGTGCACACATGCAACTGTGAGGCTGTTACTAAGCAGCCTGCTTCGTACACTATTTCTGGCACTGGAGTGTAAAAACACCTGAGAGCTTCATTTTTCCTCTTTCTTATGTGACGTGTGTGTGTGTGTGTGTGTGTGTGTGTGTGTGTGTGTGTGTGTGTGTGTGTGTTGGATACAATTGCTCTTTGCAGTTACTTAAATGTCAAAAGTGTCTCAGAATGATACATGAGCAGAATCTACATACTGTTGATCTCTCCTGAAAACTGAAATTCTTCAGCAACCAAACAGTTAAACTCAGGTGGAGTAAATTCTTTGCACAGAGAACTGTACTGGAATTTTTCAGCATTCATACTTGACGAAACAATTTTACCACAACATCCGTTTAGAAGTTGTTCTGTAGCTTTCATCATATCACACAAGCTTTGGAGTTTATACAGTTGACATAAAGTTGGGTTAAAGTAATAAAAACTGGGTTAAATGTAACAATTGGGGTGTGACTGGTGACTTAGTGGTTTTCATACTCATGGTACTGGCTCCATTTTATATAAATACTTTTATGTGTGTATGTATTTATTAAATATTTACTCAAAGAGACTTTGTGTGTTAAATGACAACATGATGGGCTACAACTCAGTTTTCTCTTCGCTCCGTATCTCTCCTCTCTCTTTCCTTCCCCTCTCTGCTTCTCCTCTCCAGGCGGCCAAAGACATTAAGGATAGGTATAGTACTCAGCCATCCATTGCTTCCTTTCTGTCATAGCCTCCTGTAACCATCTCATAATGTTGAAGTATGTGTATGTAGTGTGCTGTAAAACTTCACTTAAAGGGATAGTGCACCCAAAAATGAAAATTCAGCCATTATCTACTCACCCATATGCCGAGGGAGGCTCAGGTGAAGTTTTAGAGTCCTCACATCACTTGCAGAGATCCAAGGGGAGAGGAGGTAGCAACACAACTCCACCTAATGGAGGCTGACGGCGCCCCAGATTCAAACGTCCAAAAACACATCATTGAAACCACAAAATATCTCCATACTGCTCGTCCGTAGTGATCCAAGTGTCCTGAAGCCCCGACATAAAAAGTTGTTTGGAAAAACCTCATTTGAGCTCTGTTTTAAGCCTCATTGTAGCCTGTAGCTCTAAGACACGGGCACGGCCTTCATGTGTGTTCACGTGCTTTCGCTGGTCTCGTGCGCAAGCACACACACGTGAGCTCAGTGCCCAGAGAGGCAGTCAGAGCTACAGGCTACAGTGAGGCTAAAAACAGAATTCAAATGATGTTTTTCCAAACAACTTTTTATGTCGGGGCTTCAGGACACTGGGATCACTACGGACGAGCAGTATGGAGATATTTTGTGGTTTCAATGATGTGTTTTTGGACGTTTGAATCTGGGGCGCCGTCAGCCTCCATTAGGTGGAGTTGTGTTGCTACCTCCTCTCCCCTTGGATCTCTGCAAGTGATGTGAGGACTCTAAAACTTCACCTGAGCCTCCCTCGGCATATGGGTGAGTAGATAATGGCTGAATTTACATCTTTGGGTGCACTATCCCTTTAAAAGTCTAGTCCCAGTCAAATGCCCAGTCCCTTTTCCAGGCAACACATTTTGGACAAATAAACGCCTGTCTCAATTAGACGCCTGGTCTGCTTGCCAAGCAGTTCATTTTTTTAATTGAAGTTCTTTGGATGTATAAAACCAGGTTGTTTTTAAACGTCCAGTCAAGTCAGTTTATTTATATAGCACTTTAAACACAAGCAAAGTTGATCCAAGGTGCTCTCACAGCACGCGCAGGAAAAAAGAATCTGGAACAAAACAAAAGAGAGAAACACAACAGCTTGAGTGATGATAGCACTAAAATAATAATAAGATCGTAATTATCGCACCTATAGTGTTGTGTTTTTATACAGATGGCTATAGGAGGAGAGTTCCAGAGTTTTGGGGCAGCGACAGAGAAAGCCCTGTCCCCGTGACCTGGATAGGACTGACAGAGGTCTTTAATCACATGATGACAGTTCTCTCACAGTGTGATACAGGGAGAGGAGCTCTGTGATGTCAGAGGGGGGCGAGGCTGTTTAACACTTTGTTAACAAACATGTGAATCTTAAAATGTGTCCTGTAGCTAACAGGCAGCCTGTGTGGGGAGGCTCCCTCTTTTTTGACCTTGTTAAAACTCTTGCTGCTGCATTTTGGACCAGTTGAAGACGCAATGTATGTGTCGTGTTCCACGTGTTAAGAATTAGTATTAAGTATATAAGAACTGAGGGAGATAAACCTAACTGTGTATTGTCAAACAGAAATAATTCTGCTGCTGTAACAGAGGAAACCATGACTGTCATCTGCTCCTCTCCAGTGACGGTGTCCGCCAACGGCCCCAGACAGATGTGGTTGGACTGTCCTGAAGGAGCTCTGGCTGTGCAGCTGACTGCATCTACCTCAGCAGGAGAAGGGCAGCCGGGGAACCGGGTCTGCTCTCAGCCTGACACCCCTGCAGGTCAGTCTCCTGCTGCCATCACACACCCCTCCAGTAAAAACACAAACATCAACCTTTTAAAGCTGCTGTAAGGTTTTTTTCACTGGTCATGAAACAGTCTCAATTGAAAGCCTTGTTTCCACGAAGCAGTCCACTTCAGTTTGTCACACACTAGAATGGATATTTTTAGCCCCACGCTTTTGGTATGGTACCTCTGGAACCAGCAGTAAGCCTTCAGACATGGTACCTAGACCCTCGGTGTGTTCAGACAGTCCTCTTAAATGTGGGCGGGGTTGTTGTCACTCACTGCTCCGTCCAGCACTCGCTGTATTTCCTCATCAGCGGTGACACAGATGGAAGTCTGCACCTGGTTTATCGTCCACAGAACGAGGCTGCACGCCCACATTTTCACAACAAAATAGAACAGGCTGCAGTGAGAGTCTCTCTCCATGGGATATTTCAAAATAGCAGCTTTGTGCATTTAGTCCTTCTCAGGCAAGCTCAGGGGTTTAGTGTTGCTGTAGCCCACAGGAAGTGAGGATTAGAATATATGACCTTCACATAATCCGCTCCAAATGAATCTATATTTTTAAAGTCATTACTAAAAGTGTGTGTCATATAAAAACTAAAGTGATGGTCAAAGTTGTCACAGTGAAATTTAAGGTGTGCTGATGGATTCACGTCATCAACTCATGCATTGAGTAACATTACAAGTTAACGTTCCACCTTAAAAGTTGCCGGCAGTCGGCCCAGTGAATGAAGTTATTGTTTCTCAGACTCCAGCTGCTGTGAGAGGCAGCAAAACATCCTTTCATTTTATAGTTACAGTTTACTAATAAAACTCTCCACAGTATGAACAGTGGTTACATGAGCCTCAAAACCAGACACAACTCAGCCCTGAGCAGAGTGAGCGTCCTCTACTGACCAATCAGACTGCAGTGTTCACAGCTCCACCTTTTAGTACCAGATCTGTGTGCTAGGTACCCCAACAGAGGGGGGACCAAACATGGGGACAGTCAGGAACGGTTCCATTCACTGTGCTGCTGGAAAGCCACCACGTGCCGCCACCACACAAAGCATAAGTTGACGTCATCATCATTACAGTGCGTCCTGGCAGTGCAGGCTGTTCTCACAAATGTTTCGTATATTTTTTTATCTGTGAAAAGCAATGCACCCAAATTCGCACATATCCCAGTGCACTGATGGCAGTAAACAATGAGCGCTTCTAAGGAGGCAGGTTGGAGCGGTGGATTGGTCACAAAAAACTGATCGTTCGCCCGAGACTTTCCCCTGAAGCTGCATGTTTGGATTCACGTGAACTTTGAGTCATTTTTAAAGTACGTCCTCACCATGTTTCTTTTCCTAACCCTAACCTCTGTAACTTTACTTTAATTACGTAAGTGCACGTTGTGACATAACATCATTTGTAGGGCGTAAATTCATAGGATATGAAAGTGGTAAGTGTTTTGCATGTATTTTTCTAGGATATCAAATAAACTGCTCTGTGAAAATACGCTGGACAGTGCCCTGCTCTTCTCTAAACACTCCAGCCTGTTCTTTATTGTGCTGATAAAATGTTTCACAACCCTGTTCTGTGGATGATCGGCAAGGTGCAGACATTTCTCTGCAGTGTGGGTGAAGTGAGAGCTGGACGGAGCAGCGACGGGGCTATTAACACCTCTGACTACATAATAAGAAGACCGCCTGCGGTGCAAATGCAAAACACATCTGCAGTAAAAGGGGAACTACGCCCATTATCGAAATTCATACATGTTATTCTTATGGCCTGAGATAGTTCAAAAATATAGGTAAACATGAACAACTCTCCCAAATCCAAAAACTAGCGTGCTAAAACTCATATTTATGAGGCCAAAGGGTAAAAAGTCTGGAGCTGAATGGTGAAAGGTGTTATAGATGACACTGAGGGGAGCGTTATGAGTGTATGTTTGTGGACATTTTCTGGTTCAGATGTGACAACAACATATTCATGAACACAAGAGAATAAAGATTATTTGGGTATAAAAAAAACAAACAAACATACTGTGGGTCCACAACATCAGGCTCCCACTCATTGTCTATGGAGCAGCTCCAGACTTGATGACATCATGAGTTTGAGACTGATTTCTCAGGTGTCTGGCTTTAAGAGAGACTCGCTCATGTTCACAAATATTAACTGTGCTAGTCCGTGGAAAAACATATTAATTCTTGATTTAGATGGTGTCCGTACGGGTTACGAACAGTTATAAGGGTACTGTACAGAAAGTGTTTTAGGGAACGCAGCTTAATACTGATGCCTCTATATGACATACGTGAGGAAAACAAGACCATTAGCGAGAAGACTGGCTATTTCTGTCTTTATTATTAATGCCTGTCCCCATAAAATCACATCAAACAATGTGGGTGTCGAGTAGCTCACCTGGGAGAGCAGGCACCCCATGTGTAAAGGCTACGACTTTGCTGCATCATCAGTGGGTTCGATTCTGACCTAAAGCTGTACATCATTCTCTCTCTCTTCCCCTTTTCATGCCACCACAGTCCTGTCAAATAAAAGCCAAAAGAGCCCATAAAAATAATCTTAAAAATAAAAATAGAAACAATTTACAGCAGTGTGTTTCTCAAATGGTGTGTTTTAACCGCACATTATAATAAACAGGCAAACCCTAGCTAAAAAAAAAAGGAATTTAATTTAAAAGAAAAACCTTCACGTGGAAACTATTTGTCCTCGTTTGTGTGTTGGAATTATACGTGTGTGACACATCAAAAGTCCTGATTGGCTGCCAGTGTGAGGGATGATAACGATTAGAAGGAGAAAGTTGTGAGTGGGACGATGGATCGCTTCATTGTACGGAGCAAATTACAACAAAGCACCAGCGAAGACGACCTACCACTGACTGAAAAGAGAAAAAAAACAGTCAGCAGACTATCACGAAACATCATCCTCACTGTGACCTCGTCACATGTCCACGTTTGGTCATGGACTTTCCACGTCCACATATGACGTCCAAGGTACCCTGGGTGTGTGTCAACTTCAGCCTGTCACATGCATTGTCTTCTTTCCAAATACACTTCTGTTTTCACAGGAAATTTAATGTTCACATACAGTCTGTTTTAAAATAAGCTGGTACAACACTGCAAATCAACTTTTTTTTCCTTCAACAACAAAAGCACGTGGTAAGGTGTAAGGAAGAAAGAACAGGGTTTGGCTTTAGAATCTTACAGGACGTGGACACTGCTCTCTCAGGTGAAAGTCGTTGTTTGTTGGACCCATCCACCACCCCTCCTGTCCGTCTCGTTCAGACTTAACTTAACTTTCGTCCTTGTCCCGCCACGTTTCCCCCTGACACCGCTGTTAAACTATAATGGCAACCAGCGGCGTATCATGCCAACGTTAAAGGACACCTTTTTTGTTGGTTGAGACAAGGCTCTACGAAAACTACCTGTCTTATTTTTTCTTATTCTTATTGTCTTATGTCGTGATGAGGGTGATAACACACATTATAGAAGCTGTAGTGCACAGATATAAATTCAGGTGTGCCTAGAGAGTTTGGCTTGGTCTTTGGTGGGCACACGTTTTCAGCCCGATGATTCAGTGTCCTGACAACTCCCAACTTGTGCTCCAGTCAAACAGCAGGTATTGGTCCGCGTGTGTAGGTTTTCTGTACACCCCTATGTTTAGGTTCCTGTCCTGTTCCCCCACTGGAGCACAAGCTGGCAGTTATCAGGACTCTGAATCATCGGGCTGAAAACGTGCCCACTAGGAGAGAGCGGGAAGTGAAGGAACAGAAACACATCAGGGAAGCACTTCAGACCTGTGGCTATCCCAACTGGGCCTTTGCAACAACCTCTAAAAGACCAGAGCAGACAGAGAGGGAGAGACACAAAAACATAACAACAATGGGCCTCACTCACAAACAGTGTGTACGCACAAATCTGTGCTTAAACTGTGCATACGAACGTTTGACACACAAATCCGGGATTCATCAATATTTTCTTACCAGAATTTGTTCTTACTCTGTGAAACTGCCTCAGACCATGCGTACGCACAAATGAGGAAGGCCGAACTGACTTAGAAAATGCAAACACATACCTTTTAAGTACATGCAGAGTCTATAAAACCACATTCATTAAAAGAGATTTAATTAACATTTTTTAAAATCATTAATTTACTAATATATTGGCCAAATGTATTAAATAACCATGAAACTGACACACGTTCACCCTCATCATTGTGACAGTTAAAATATTCAACGATAACAACAGTCCTAGTTTACAAAGGAATATATGAGAATGTACATTTCCAGTTTTGGCTTTCATTTAATTGTTTTAATGATCACCCACTCCCAACAATTTCTTGTGCCATGAAATTACGCATCTGTGGCCAATGGCAATTGGTTCATTGGTAGCATGTTAAAGGGCATGCAGGGTATATCAACGATTCTGATTCACCTGAGCAAGTGTTAAGATGGCATATCTAGCCTTGCTAGAGGATACTGCAGCCTGTGCCCTGAGGAGAGAGCGTGTATTCAGGGACCGACACAACATGTTCAAGGAAAATGATGAATGGCTTATCAGCCGTTTCTGATTGCCAAGGCATGTGCTACTGCAACTATGCGATTCTCTGGAGCATCTAAATCACCTGACACGCCGTCCACCCTCGGTTTCCTGGCTGCAGGTACATTTCAGAGAGAAATAGCAGACCGGGCTGGGATTTCACAACCCTCTCTGAGCCGTGTCATCCCACGGGTATTAAATGGCATCCTAAGGTTATTGCCTGAATATATCAAATTCCCATATGATGAACATGATCAGACCGATGTGAAGAGGGGGTTCCATGGCATAGCTGGAATGACAAATACAATTGGCGCAATAGAGAGTACCCATGTGCGCATCAAAGCTCCATCGATTGACTCAATGCAATACATGAACAGAAAAACTATCACTCCATCAGCGTGCAGATGATCTGTAATGCCGACTGCCATATCCTTAAGGCTGCGGCCCGCTGGCCAGGAGGCACCCACGCCCATTTATTTTGCAAAACAGTACAGTGGGAACGCGTTTGGAGGCAGGGGCTGTGAGACGTGGATGGCTTGTTGGTGAGCATCTTTTGTTCTAGTCTTTTATTTTAATCGTTTTTAGTTACTATTTTTAGTAAGTCTCTACTCCGTTAATGCTAAAATGTTATATTGTTTAGATGACCAGGGATATGACCTTAAAACATGGCTGATGACACCATACGCAAACCCTGAAACCCATCAAGAGGTTCGCTATAATAACATACATGCCCACACACGCACTGTAATAGAGTTTACGACTACTCTCCTCGCGTAACCGCTTCCTTCATTCATGAATCAGCTCGAGGCAAGCGGTTTCCTTATATGGAGAAATGGGGGCATGGTAGTATGCTAATCACATATTGCCAGCACGTGCCTGTCAATTTAGAATGATTCTGATTCACACACATACGCAAGGTGGTGAGAACAAAATTGGCCGGTGTGCACGTGTCATGAATCCCACGGTGATTTTGCGTACGCACTTATTTTGTGCGCAAAGTAAGAACATTTCCACGCACATATTAATGAATGAGGCCCACTGTCATTCTTATGTCGCAGGAGTGTCTGAGAAACTCAGGAGGATTTTCAACAAACACCACATCCCTTTGCACTTTAAACCCATTAACACACTGAGACAGAAACTTGTCCACCTCAAGGACAACACACCCAGACATAAGCAGAGTAATGTAGCATATGCAGTTCAGTGCAGCCAGGAATGCACAGATTTATACATTGGGGAGACAAAACAACCACTGCACAAGCACATGGCACAGCACAGGAGAGCCAGCTCCTCGGGTCAAGACTCAGCTGTCCACTCACACCTACAGGAGAAGGGACACTCCTTTGAGGACAGCAATGTGCACATCTTGGCCAGAGAGGAAAGACGGTTTGAAAGAGGAGTAAAAGAAGCCATCTGCGTCAAGTTGGAGCGACCATCATTAAACAGAGGGGGTGGCTTACAACACTACTTATCCCCCACCTACAATGCAGTCTTGGGATCCCTCCCCAGACGACTTAACCCCTGGTCCCATCTGACGCTAACGACTCACATGGTGGTCAGGTGGGTCAGTGACTCACATTGTGACCTTAACGACTCACGTGACCCCTACGACTCAAGGGTTCCCACCCATGCAGGGTTTATAGCCTGCAGCTTCATTTAGAACTGAAGAAACCTCTTGGATGAGAGGACAAACGTCTTCAAGAAATGCAAGCAAGTCCAGTTGCCTACGATATAGCACTTAAGATTGTTCTGTGAAAGCATTTTCCTGCAATTCCCCTCCATTTTATGTTTAGGCAGGAGATCTTTAAGTGGGGAAAATTAAAGTGAACTTTGTTTTCTTAACACTCTGACAGCTGCTAGACTGATGTGTTTCCCCCTCTTGTCTTCTCTAGTCGGCCTGGTGATTGTGACTGTTATCGTCCTCGCTCTCTTCGTAGCGATCATAGCCAACCTGATGTGCTGGAGCTGTGTGAGGGAAAGGTATTATTAAGCATTATTTGTGCTTGTACGTTTCAGTTTCATGGAAAACAAGAGTCACCACAACAGACATCATCTAATCATCAGTCTCCTGTAGCTGACTGTGAATGTGCATAGGTTTTGTTTTACTAGTAACCAGATTGCATGCCACTGTGGCTGATTTCATGAAATGCCACAGCGCAGCATGAGCACATGAAAAAGCCACAGAATTAACATGAACTGAAAACCCTGTCGCAAAGATGACACTCTGTACATGTGGTCAAAGATCCCACACTGGTTTTAGCTGTGTGCGTCACGTAATAGTCGCAGAATAATGTGATGCAATAGATTCTTTACATTTGATATTATGACTGCATCTGATAATAAACCATCATTATAAATACTGGATAAACTGCTGTGCCTTTTAAAACCTAATCTTCTTTCTACCTTAGGATCAAACAGACATGTATATCCTGTGGACCTGCCTGCCTCGATGAGAAGTTACCAAAACCAGGAAACAGTAATGCAATCAGACTGCTGGAGGTAATCAAAGCAAGCTAATGAAGACACTGTGACATTCAGGCTTACAGGTGACCTGTGTCAGTGAAGTGCCGTCACCAAAACACCAACACCAAAAATACGAGCATAATTACATGCAGTGTTAAATAATGCATTACTGTAATCACATTACATTTGTCTGTAATGCAGTAATGTAACATGTTGCTGTTCTAAATTCAGTAATCACATTGCAGTTATGGTGACACAGTGGTGCAGTGGTTAGTACTGTCACCTCACAGCAAGAGGGTTTTGGGTTAGAATCCACCGGCTGGCCGAGGTCCTTCTGAGGTTGCAGGTTCTCCCCATGTTAGCATGTTTTTTTCTGGCTCTCCTCCCACAATCCAAAGACATGCACTTGAAGTTAATTGACCTATGGCTAAGCCACGCCCCCTCCACTCACTCAGGCAAACTATCAACATTCAGTGCCCGGCGCTATGGCAGGTGTCACAGTACATGGCATTTCACAGGAGGCAACTGATGATTTTTGGGGACATAACGATCAGATGTCATTGAGAAGTAACCAAAAGGGCCTAAACTACGCATTGGAGGGATATATTCATCATTTTATTGTTGAGAAGGTCGATGAAAAGCTTAAATTACAAGCCAACATTTACAGGTCACAGTGTACGCTTGTGAACCGCATCTGGTTGCCGTCACCATCAAAGACAACAAGTTAAAGTGCCACTGAAGTTAAGGTTTTTGGCTCAGAATATGAGAAAAGGATAACGGCCTTTTTACCATCTTTACCAAGAGTGTCTCTCCGTTAGTTTGGTGCTACAGTATTTACACTGAATCATTCAGCATAACGTTTGCCAACCTTTGTTATCTCTGCCATTACAGATAAGTTAATGAAGCTAAGCTCCAGAAGTTAACGTTAGCTTAACTAGAGCCCTTTGGACAACAGCTAACAATGATGTACCATCACCAAAGTACAAAACTAGAACAAAATAGGCTAATGAACTCCCAGCAAACAAGGTGACATGATGAACAACGCAGCTAGGAGCTAACGTTAGGCTAACTTTAGCTAACGTTAGCTAGAGATGTTAAAGATAACTTTATATTTCTTTCCAGCAAAGTGACAATATGTTGCCTCAAACACAATGTTGACTTACCTTAGAACAGATGTAGACATCATTGTTAATCTTATTCACGTTGAGTTGATGTTGTGGTCTAACGTTACCACACAACTTTATCCAAAGGAGACACTTTTCTCGGTTGAGATGTGGTTTAAAGTGTAAAAATACACCTGGTCGCCCAGCCTCTCAGGATACCTTGTGTCAGAGTTGCATGTACCCCATGCACACCGTTTGACCATTTTTAAACTTCAAATCTCAGAAAAAGTTCATAAAACCGAACAAACTGACTTTCTGTAATGCATTTCAATGGACGTCCAGGCAGAGAATGTCCCAGTGTATGGGAATGGCTATACGCACCGTGATTGGCTCATTGTGTTTGAGGGCGGGGCTTAGCCATAGGTCAGTTGGCTACTCTAAGGGTGTTTTCACACTTGGTCCTTTTCAGCCCTCTAAACAGACTCAGAGCGGTGACTCAGCATTTTTTTGGGCATATATGAACACTCCAGAGAACTCAGACCCCTCTGTTTGCTTCAAGACCGCGGTGTGGTTCATTTAACCTGTGCACTGTGAACACAAAGCACTCCAGGTTCACTTTGCTCCTTGCCATTATATTTAGCCCTCTAGATCACATGCTGTTACACTGGGACGCTTCAAAAAACAGATGAAACCACGTTGGCCTGTAACACTTTCAAGGATGCAGCACAAGGAGTAGCTTGGTCCACAGAAGATACTGCATGTCTCCAGATGTGGAATGTAGAGTACATCTAATGGCAACAGTCTACAGCACAGACACATCTAAGGTTTTCCCCCACTGGTTTCACACTTAACCATTTCAGCACTGAGAGCAGTGACTCAGCATTTTTTGCACGAATGTGAACACTTCAAGAGAACTCAGACCCCTGTGAAGCGAGCCACACTCTGAGTACGGTACAGAAACACCCTAAATTGCCCGTACGTATGAATCCTGCTGTTTGCAGGTTCCTTGAAATCCTGGAATTCGTTCGATGTGTTCAATGACGAACCAAAGGTGCCTCGTACTTTCGTCCATGCTCTGTCGTCGTCCCTTTTAGCTGTTTTTTTTCCTCCATCACTTCTTTTTCTCTTTGCTGTATCTGCCCCAGCATCAGCCATAAACACAAAATAATAATTCAAAAATCAGAATTATCGCAAGAAACAGTCCTGCTTCCTTGTTGTCTGGTCTTGCAGAGGATCAGACAGGCAAGAAGAAGAGCTATATTGAATACCCAGTCTTCTTGCTGATGGTCTTATTTGCTGATGCAGGTCTTAAATTGAGACTGTTTCATAACCTTTTGCTTTGTTTGTTTTTTATCACCAGCAGTATAGAAGTGAACTGTCCTTCTCGTCCACCGACAGCGACCCGCCGCTGTCCCCGATCAGTTTAGTCTCCCAGGAAGAGAGGGATGAAATCTACCCCAACATCCACGTTGAAATATCTCAGGTTGAATCGGGACAATCCACAGCGGAGGCACCTCTGCTAACGTCACATCTCCAGACGATGCTCGTCGACGGACAGCTGGAACACGTCAGCTACAAACCTCAGATTGCTACGGTGCTTCCACAAGGAGAGGAGGTGAAGGAGGCAGAAGAGGAGCAGAGGGATGTACCCACTAGTGGGGAAGAAGACGGATGTGTGTTTAGTGGATTCCTGGGAGACTTTCTGTCCACTGTGGAGGTGGATTGTACTGGTCCACCTGTGGGGCTGACTCTCAGCTCTGTTGGCGATCTTTTGTGGACCAAAACACCTGGAACAACAAGTTTCTTGAACGGAGGCTTGTTAGTGGGGGCGAGGGAGACTGAGAACAACGTGGAAGCAGACTCACCCTCGCTGGATTTACAGCAGGGTGAAGTAATGACGACTGACACAGAAGATACTTGTTTATCTCAGTATACAGCTGACACAATACTGACTGGTGGTTATTTCCCCCAAGTAGCTGCTGTGAGCGACACCGAACTCTGTGACACATAGAGGTGGCAGGGACGACGGGAATGACACAAAGAGGACAATCTGCACTACTAAACGGATTTTATAGAAAGCATTATATTCAAGCACCACCTCATTTCAAGTGATGACCTCAGCGAATTTGTGTAATCGTAGAAAATCATGCTTCAGGTGATCTGTGATTATCACTGTATCAGGTCTGTTCAAACCAAGTTACTAAATGGATCAAAAAATGTTTATACTGAGTTTGAATGTTTTTCCAGTAAGTGTGTAGCAATAGTCATTATAGTTATGTTGGCACCACTTTCTATAAAGACGGTTTTGTAAATGTTTAATTCGTCTTTTTTATGCGTTAAAGATCATCTTTTAGTCATTATGGGAAAAAATCCCTTTGACTTGTGTATACTTCCTCCTGCCAATTGAACGAATCACCTCTGTGGTCCAGGCTGAAATATTTCAACAGCTGTTGGATGGATTGACATGAAACCTTTTCCAGACATTCATGTTCCTCAGAGGATGAATCCTACCAACTTTGGTGAACCCCTGACTTTTCATCCGGCACCACCGACAGGACAATCACATTCATTATCTCAACATCTACTGGACAGATTAGTGCAACATTTTGTTTGGACATTCATGGTGCCCAGAGGATGTATCCTAATGACAAAACACCTTAAGTTTTCTCCTTAAGCACTGAAGGCTTAAATTCTCACGGAATCCCTTAAAAGGTTTCTTTGTTAAAGAAAAAACAATAACTCATTTACTGTTTTAAAACATATTTCACGGTGCTTAAGATTTCAATGGAGATTACCTGTTTGTTTGGACTCACACTTGTGACGCCTGTTATCATCTAGTCTGAGTGGGCGGAAGTTCGCTGCATAGATCAGCCTCTCATTGGGCGGAACGAGCCACCCGCTGAAGTCCCGCCCTACCACCTCCGGTTGTGTAGCAGTTTTCAACCGTTTTCAACACGTCCTTTACTAACTTTTGCTGTGTTTGATCTTGCGGGGATGTAGCCATTTTTCTGCCATGGTTCGTGTCCTGTAGGCGATATTTTTGTGGGCGTGTTACACCAAAACCTGTTTCCCCCCGGCAATATTTTTGCAAGCACACCGTTGCTGTGGCACCGCCCAGAACGGTTGTGATTGGTTGAAAGAAATACAAGCAGCCGGGGCGTTTTTTCCTCCAATCTTAAAGTGAGAGTCGGCCCAGCCAGACCTTTCTTTTCTTGAGAAAGGTCTGGTGAGCGAGACTAGTTATCATCTCACAAAGTTGGCTCATATAGTTAGATAGTGAAGAACTGGCAGAATATAAGAAGACAAGAACGCGAGGACAAAGAGGAAACTTTTGGAGGAATACAATCATAGAAAGCACAAACTACAAAGTAAATTTGATCCCCAAATACGAGAAAACGATAGTAGCTTATCCATCAGGTTCTCCTGGTCGCAGAACACTCTTCTCAGGGTGTGTTAGTTTTTTCATTTATCATCATGAACACGGTCATGTTGCAATTAAGACAGAGTCAGAGGTACCTTAAGTTTATTTTTACCTTGCTTTGGTTGCTAAGGTCTTTTGTGCAACGGTCTAGGGATTCTTTAAGTAAAAGACCAAGACAAGGAGAAAACCATAAATACTAAAGTGAGCATCTTAAGGAAACCTTAAGGAAAAGACTTAAGGGTGTTTTGTGCAACTGGCCCCTGACTTTTAATTTCGTGCCACTTGACATTTTAAATTTTTAATAAAATGTCTCAACAACTACTGGAGAGATTGCCATTAAATTTGGTACACATATTCATGTTCCCCTCAGTAGGGAGGGATTACTAAACAGATGAGGAATGACCACATATACTTGCAAAACAACCACAAAAAGACACAAAATGACCTCAAAGAGATGCAAAGGAACTGCAAAGAGACACAACACAACTACAAAAATGCAGGATTTACCATTGTTATAAAACATATAATAAAACATATCCTGAATTTCTTTAAATTTTGAACGAACAATGTCTCATTTATATTCTGATTTTTGTTATGTCATGTCCATTTTCTTTTTTTTTTTGTAGCGCTTCCTATTGGTCGATTTGAATAAAACTTTCAGGGTGTGTTTCAGGTACTTATGTGAACAGATCCTGCAAGTCTCATGATAATTGTCCCGTTATTGACTTTGGTCTATTCATGTGCAGCGGCGTGGTAATGTGGTGTCGTAACACCAGCCAAAATGGACTTTGCATAAACTGGCAACCAAAGCGTGCTTCTTTCATCTGCCTTATTGCTGATATATAATTGATAAAGTATTTATTAGACATTAATTAAGTCATAATTGACCTAAAATAGAGACACAATTTGGAGTTATCGCCACATGCATGCCAGTATCAAGTCAAAATAGCTGCTGACAGTGTCTCTGTTATTTTGATATTAGGACGTGACCTCGGTATGTTTCTAAAGTTAGCTACCGCGTTTTTTGAGTTGGTGACACTGAATGTGAAATTATTCCAAAACACACCCAGATAAAAGTCAGTTGGGGGTTTCCCTGTTACGGATAATGGCTGAATGTGTGGTATCATAATCTGCCACTGAACCTTAACTCAACTATGCACCACCTGCAGTTAGACACCGTTTTTTTAAGACTTCCTGAAGGCTGTCTCACTTCCTCATTGAAAATCTAAATTTCAGGAGGGTCTCTCTTTCACAGACGTTTTAATAAATCTTCAGGGGCCTCGCTCTCATTCACAGTTAATTCATAAACCCTGAACCTAATATTGTGCCTCTGTAAAGCTGAAATGTGGTGCAGCGACAGGGGAAAGTCCCCACTACATCACACGTGGATGTGATTGAGGGAGTGAGAGACTTTGGGTTGTGTGGAAAATGTGATGATGAAAATGCATCTGAGGGTTGTTGTGTTGTTGTGTGTGTCATATACTCAAAGATATAACCTGAACGTCAGCCTGCAGACTTTTCCAGAATATGGACTCAGTCCTATATATCCTCTATCATGGATCAAACCTGCATCTACATCTTCTTGATTGTGGCAGCTAACGAGCTTGTTTTTAATAAGAAAGCTTTGTAAATGTCTTGGCAAGAAAGTGAACTATGTATGGAAATATGGGAGGAAAATGTTAGACATTACAGGGAATAATAATAATCTGTTAATCTATGCACCATGTTAACTATAAAGGCTGATAACCGGGGAAGAAGTATTCTGATCCTTTGCTTAAGTAAGAATACTAGAACTTCCCCTGTGTGCCAAGCGTTTAGGAGAACCACGATAGTCGACACAAAAATGTGAATTTTTGTTTGTCAACTGATTTGGTAGATGCGATCCTGATCCCCTGCATCCTAATGGATTTTTGGGGCGCATGCTGAAGATGGATAGGGCCTTAAACCTTACATACAAATACCACACAGAGAGACACTGGTGGTATAGTGGGGGTCTGGGGGTCCTCCCCCAGAACATTTTGGATGTGGTAGATGTGACTTCCTGCATTCTGGTGGGTTTAGGGGCAGCATTCTGGAGATGGGCAATACCTACATTCATTCAAAGCCACCCTGACTTGCAGGACCTTCACAAGTGAACCTGCATTCAGCTCAGAGTGACTGAACTAGTGGAAACCAGAAACTAGGACTTGCCTATGTGGCATATAACCTATTACTTTGTAGACACAAGACCCACTTTGGATTTAAAGCAAAATTCATGGTTGAAATGGTTGAATATATTTTGATTAGTATCTAACTAAAATATTTTGGGAATAATAATATATTTTGTGTATTATTGTAGTCTAAAGAGAATTTCATGATATATTTCTAGAATATGGAAGTCTAAGAGTGCCTGGACCTAGGCCATTTCATTTCATTTTTGACATTTACAAAGCTCTCCAAATGCCTTTTGACATAGCTGTGGAAATTAATCGCAAAGTCACTTTTATGCTATAGATATTTTTTCTCAGCCAGTTATATTCTCTTCTCACCTGTGAAGACCCTGCATGATCTTCCTTGCTGGCCTCTGGTCCTCTGTCTCCTCCCTGACCCTGCTCTTTCAGTCAAGTGTCTCTCGGTTCACTTGAAAAGTCACGTCCTCCCCAGCGCGTGAAACAGCCCGTAATCGGCTGACTGTGAGGCTAGAGTTGCCCAATCAAAGCGCAAATATGGACCAATCAGAGAGTAGTTTTCCACAGAAACATTTGGCTGCACTCTATTTCACTCAACCAGTACACCGGTCAGGCGGAGTCTGCCCCTCTCCTCTCCTCTCTACTCTCTGAAGTCTGGCTGCAAACTTCAACTCCGCCCACCTGGCGCACTGGCTGTTTGAAATTAATTTAAAATACTCAGCTGCCAGTCTTTTTTCCAGCGTTCGTCGCTGGCATGAGAATTGGTTGGGCAGAGTGAGACTGTGAGATGGAAGGTGAATGCGTGTGTCACACGCCAGATGCATGAGAGTTGGCAACCCTGGGATATGGAGCCTTGCAGTCAATTTTTACCAGTGGCCAGATGGCCCACAAAGCACTTTCCCCATAGACTGTGATTATAAAAGAGATGTCTGTAAAACTGTTGACAGGATACCTCGAACTGCAAACAAGGTCAGTTATGACTCTGAATTTTTGATCCGTGGAGGTTTTATATTTGTAAGTACTTTAAAAATCTGTGACATCATCTTAATGTGAAGTCTACAAGCTGAGTGGGAGCTTGTAGGTGGAGCCAGCAGGAAAAACACTACTGCGCATTTTAGTGGGCTGCATACCACAGAAGCTAGAGAACTGACCATGGCGTTAGTTCAGGCAGGACACGAAGTCAAGCTCAGCTCACATCCCAGCTACATCAGCTGATCTCAAACAGCCCAGTCAACTGATGGAGCAGCTGATTGATGGAGGGAGTCAGCTGATAGATCACATGACTGCTTTTTATGCAACCAATTGGCAAACCTCATTCAGGGCGTCTTATTTAAACTGCTCTGGCCTGCCTACTGTTGCTGCTTCCTCTGCAAGCTGCTTTGCAACCTGCCTCCACTCCAGCTCCTCCTTTTCATGCTTTCATTTCTATTTGTCACTGATGCTGCTCTGTTCTGTTCCCGGGGGGTCTTTGCTGCTGCTCTCCCTGCTTTAAGCTTTTCATGTAGGCGCATGGAAGGGCAGAGGTTAGCTCTCTGTGTCTCGGGCTTACCTCACATGCGCATGGAAGGGCAGAGGTTAGCTCTCTCTGCCTCAGGCTTACCTCATATGCGCATGGAAAGGCAGAGGTTAGCTCTCTCCACCTTAGGCTCTCTGTGTGGGCTTCCAGATCATGGTAATCTTAAGTGCTATATCGTGGGCAAATGGACTTGCTTGAGTTAATTTAAGACTTCTATAGCTATGATTAAAGTATGTAAGTGTTAGCAGTAAAATGTTTAAATGTAACCTGTTCAGATCCTCCGTCCAATCCAATGGGTATAACTTTTCTAGGATATGTAGATCTATGATTTCTGTCACCTGGTTCCACCTGAATGCACAGACCTATTTGGCTGAATGTCTATAAGCCAGTCATAGTGTTCCACATCATCTCAGGTGGACTGCAGTGGAGCCATGCCCCCTTTTAACAAACACGGCTGACAGTGAGGCAAGGAGGAAGCACAAGGCATGTTTCAATCGATTAATCATACTGTTAAAATACACAAGTTGTGTTTAAACTGCTTCTAAAGTAAACATGAGATGTTAAATTGCTTATACATGTCAAAATATCACTTGAAAGAGTTAAAGCTTTTACTCAGGATTTTTTTCAAAAATGGACGAGGGCTCTGACTTTCATTGGAAAATGAACAAGGAAATAAATAGTTTAAATTGGGGAATAGTGTTCTGATTTGATTTATGATGCATCCTATTGATTATGGTCAGAGAATACTCATCTCAGCAGGTTTTTTTTACCATCCTGTTTTCTAAGATATTTCAGAAATATGACCTCTGCATCAATGTGTATGTTGCATTTTACTGCTGCAGATGTTTAAGACGGTGCTGATGTTAAAGTACAATATTTGCCTCTGAGATGTAGAGAGGTATAAAGTTGCGTAAAATGTCACGTGCAGCCTATCTCAAATGTGCATTGAAGCACTGGAGCCTCCGTGTGCAGTGGTGTATGGTGGTCAGGCCAGGCCCCAGTGCACGTTAATATGGTGCACCCATGAACCAGCTACGACTTGACATTAGACAAGAGCAACATACACGTTACCCAGCAATCATCGGTGCAAATCGTATGACAAAAATACCAGAAATGAGAAAAAAAATTTTTTTGTTGTTTTATAGTTTATGTAAAGTATATATATTATTTGGTTGTAGAATAGATGTAACTGATGGACTCTAATTTTGTCTACATTGTGTTGTTATGAGGCCCAGACTGTGAATATCTTTGGAGGCGATCGCCGTTTATTCCTGACAGCAGTGACAGCAAGAGGTAAAAACAAAATCTTCTGTCACTTACAACCATGTAACTCGAGCCCCTCTCCCATGGAGCACAACAGCAAAAGAGGTGAATTAGATTCACTTCAGTTCAATTAAACACAGAAAACATACCTGACAGCAAGAGGCAGAAACAAATCCTGTGTGTCAGATAATAACAACTGAAACTAATTTAGTGTATTTATAAAACTTAATATTACAAATGTATTTGACTTTGTTCCACACACACCGATCAGCCACAACATTCAAACCGCTGACAGGTGAAGTGAATAACTGATGATTTTGTTTTCCTCCTCTTTCTTCTCCTTCTGCTTTCCTTCCCCCTTTTTGTTTGTTGCTGTTTTGTTTTGTTTATTTCTTATCCTTATTGTATGATTGAATTGAGGGGAGGTTCTTTGATAAGCCTTTAGTGGCTTCTAACCTCTCCGGCACGTTTCCTTTTTAATCTTGTAAATTTTATACAGTCTGTTTTTTAACATTATGTGCAAATAAAACTAAACTAAACCTTGGATTAGGGTACATCTGGGGTACCGGCACATCACAAGAATCCTTGAGCAGACTGGGACCTGGGAAATTTAGACGCCAGGTCGACACCTTGAGCTTTTTGTCACGCTCCACAGGACATTTCGAAACAGTTTTTATGGTGTGGCATGGTGCATTATCCTGCTGGGGGGCCACTCGGGAGTACTGTTGCCATGAGTGACAGAAGCGAAGGTTTCCCAGCAGAACAATGCATTGGAAGAAAATAGGCTAATAAAAGTTATTCACTTCACCTGTCAGTGCTTTGAATGTTCTGGCTGATCGGTGTATAATGACCGTATTACTGAGACTGACACTTTGACAATTAGAAAATAAATACACCATGATGGAGATGGGTTTTCCCTACCGTTTTTTAATTTAACATGAGTTCTTCTTTGAACATGAGGGTGTATTTCTATTGTATTTCTGAGCCTGTTCTTTGGCCAACAACCTGTTGGACGGTCTTCTCTCCCTATGCCCCCCACAACCGCACTGTCTATGTTTACGCCCCTGTGAATGTGTGTGTGTGTGTGTGTGTGTGTGTGTGTGTCAGGCTTCACTGATGAACTGTGACTTAGTTTAAGACTTCAGTGCGTCAGTGCGCACCAGAGGCGGCAGTCAGTCAGTCAGTCAGCCCGGAGCCTCCGCCGTCAGCTCAGTGTGGATCCTGTGCTCTGATTAAAGATGTCAGGAGGACTTCATGAGGACTTCCAAAAGGCTCAGAGGACAATAAAGCTTCACATGATGCTGGGATGTGAAGTCTTGGTGAGTGTGACCTTGTTTTCCCTGTTTAGATTTCCGTCATTTTTGCCCGACACGCAGCTCGCATATATGTCGCTGTATCGATGACTTGATCTCTGTTTAAAATGTTTTTATAGTTTCATATAAATACAATATCAATCGAGAACATTAGCGCCAGCAACCAGGGCGGAAATTCATAAAAGAAATCATGAAAAACCGACTGGTTTTCCAGATAAAAACTTTTGATCATTAGAATAATCATCATTCCTCGATCCATTTGAGACCTCTGCACCCAGAAACATATTTAACCTCATGCATCTGTGTGTTTTTCCTCGTGTTAAGGTCAGCTAGCAGCTCCTGCGGCAATGTGACAGACATATGAAGAAGACAGTTACTGATGACTCATGGCGACAATGTCCCAAACATGGTCCATCCTCACTGTGACTGTGCTGGCCCTGCAGCTGTGCACAGGTAAGATCAGCTGTAGCACATTTAAATAATCAATGGTGCTATGTAACTAAGTACATTTACTCAAGTACTTAGCTACACTTTTGAAGTACTTGTTCTGTACTTGAGCATTCCAGATAGTTGATACTTCAACACATTTCAGAGGCAAATATTGAAGTTTTTACTCCACTATATTTAATATAAAACCTCTAATAATGACTTGCTTTGTAGATTTAGGTTGATACTCAATAATAAATTAACAGGTTATTATATATTATTGTAGGTGAAGCCATCCAGCAGTGCATAGAGCAATATGATATATATGATTCTTTAATGGGTCATTGAAGAGTCAGTATATGTTACTAGTACTTTTGTACTGTAACTTCAGTAGAATCATGAATGCAGGACTTTTACTTGTAGCAGATTTTTTTTACAGTGTAGGTTTGTTATTTTTACTCAAGTAAAAGATCAGAGTACTTCTTCCAACACTTTTTTCCTGTTAAAGGTTTGTTTTTTTTTTGGAGAGTTTTTCCAAGGACGGAGGGATGTTGTAAAGCCGCCTGAGGCAAACTGTGATTTGTGATATTGGGCTTTATTATTAAATTGTAATTTAATTTGTTTTTGTTGAATAAATGATTTAACTTTATTTGTATTCATGCACAGCATGCAGCACAAAGTGTTTTACAATCCAGCAACATATACAAACACAGCAAAAAGATAAAACCATACAGCTCATTCAAAGAGGAATTAGAAGAATTTAATAAAATATTCTTTGTGTTATTTGGAGATAAATTTTAGATAGTGGATATAGGGGAGACCGGGTGTGGTTATAACAGCACCACTTTCACCAGAAGGGATGATCTGAGAGTCATGCATATGAAATTTCCAAACTGTGTAGGTGTGTGTACATTTTACAGCCAAAACACTTAGTTTCAGTAATGAACGTAATATTTTTAGACCAGGTCTATATTTTGATTCATTGATCTTTGTGAGGCATTTCATCTTTGCCCATTTCAAACCACCCTGCTGCTACAGCCAGCTAAGCCATGGCTGACAGGAGCGAGGATGGCTGTGACAGCATCTGTCTGACTCCTTTTTTTTTTTTTAGCATTCCAGGAGAGTTAGAGGGAAACACTGATTAAATGTGCACAAAAATCTGCATCAGTTGAGGTGAGGCACAGGAAGACAGTGAGGTCTTACCCAAAGAATGTAACACTGAGCAGAAACTGCAAAGAAGTACAAAACCTCAGAGAAAGATCACCACAACTGCCCCATGTGGGTGATCACAGCAGCCAAGGAGTCCTCAGTGTGCAGTAAGAGGATGTCTTAAGTGGTTCCTTGACTGTGGCTGCAGGCTTGTGCTTTGGACTCCGACAGGTACCATGTCTGAAGGGTTACTGTTGGTTCCAGACGTACTGTACTGAAAGGGTGTGGTGTAAACAGAGCTTAAAATTCAGCAATCTAAAAGTGCTTGAACAAAAAGTGTTACAACCACACCCAGTCTCCCCTACACACACAAAAAGGCTCTCCGACATTTCCAGATTCTGACCATGTGTTTGTGTTGAATGTGACACTTGTTGGTGTTATGTTACGTTTTGTCCATGATGTTTGTAAAATTGTGCATCTGTATGAGGATGAATTGTTTCATGAACGTTTCCTCATCTGCTCCAAATTCAACAAATGCATGATCAGTGACTGTCTTACATTTAGATAACCAGATGATATGAACATGCAGTTTATGTAAGTCATCATTTCTGCTTTTTAGGTGAGAAATCCTGTGCCATCTGGTCCAGCGCTGGACCTGTGGTGCAGCGAGGCTCCACTTTTAACGTGTACTGCACCTTTAACTGCAAGTGCAGGGGATCCATGTACAGCAACCATCCGCCCACACTACAGAGCCACAAAGTGTTAAATTCCACAACTATTTATTTTAATGTGTTAAACATAACCAAGAACAGAACTTTCAGCTGTCACTGTAACTGCCCTCCTGCTCTGGACCCCTGTGGACTGGACATCTCAGCTGGATGTGAGTATGAAACCAAAGAGCAGGAAGAGCGTCCCTGTCTGAAACGTAATCCCACAAAAAAATTTTGGCATTGCAGGTTTCTGAAAACCACGGACATGTAACATTTGTACGTTAGTGGCTGATATGTTGCTACGTTTCGTGATGTTTTTTTAACGTGTGATTATGTTTTGGCACAAATCAACTTGGTTGTGGTTATGAAAAGATCACATTTGAGTTAAAAGTACCTGCCTTTGATGGCACAATCTCCACTTTAAATGTCGCTGTTGTCTTGTTTAAAAACACTCTCTTTTGGTGGCACAATCATGGCTAGAAATGCTGTCGATATGTCGCTAACAACAACTGCTTTCCATGGCACAATTGCAGCTGGAAATAGCACCAGTGTCTCACTAAAGAACACTTACTTTTGGGAGCATAATTACAGCTGGAAATGCTGCCAAGTCTTGCTACAAACACCTGCCTTTCATTGCACAGTTGCTGCTGGAGATGCCATCATGTCTTGCTAAAAAGCACCTGCTTTTAGTGGCACAGTTGCTGCTGGAAATGCTGCAAATATCTTAAAATGACCCATTTTGGGTGGCACAACCGCGCCTGGAAATGCCACTGATGTCTGTCTAAAAACACCTGCTTTTGATGTCACAATTGCAGCTGGAAATGCTGTTGATGTCTTGCTAAAAATAACCCATTTTTGTTGTTTGTTGGTCTCAACAGTGGTCTGCCATCCACCACCTCCAGGGCTCATATACATGTAATCAGAACTAAGTCACTCCAGAGACGTTGATCTGATACATATATGATGTACAAATGTAACATATCCCTGGTTTGCAGAAATGTACAATTGTGTTCTGATGACAGACTATTGTTCCTCAAACTACATGACTGTCCAAGCCTTTAATACCAGAGGAGGAGTGTATGACACCAGTAAATGGTGTTTCAAGATGAGACTTTCACATCTTTAGGCATGACTGTAACTTCTTAAGCTACAAGAGCCGTTAATAAAAGAGGCAGAGTTAGTTCTGCCTTCTCTTCTAAACTTGGAGTACACATTGTTCACATGTTGAGGCTGCGTACAACAAAGTGTCAGAGCTAGTTGTGATAAGTTGTGACCACAGAGCTGCTGCTATTGGTGACTAAAAACAAACCTGTCATGTTTTTGACACATGCAGCATACCAGTTCCCTAACATGAAACATGCACACAACATTAAATACTTCTTCTGAAATGACTGAATCTGGTTATGCAATGCAATTGTACAAGAGTTCCCTAACATGAAACATGCACACAACATTAAATACTTCTTCTGAAATGACTGAATCTGGTTATGCAATGCAATTGCAGATTACAAGATTTCAATGATAATATGACTTCCTAACATTTGACTTCCTAACTGGATATTCCTACAGTGATGTGTTGGACTTGTGTTCTACTGCAGTTTCAAATGTTTTTAAGCCTTAAGCCCTGCTCAGTATCTTTCATTTAATTCTTTGTTTTCTTTGTCCTTCAGATCTTCCAGAGCGCCCTAAAAACATTTCATGCATCTACAAGGTCAAAGATAAAGATAAGGGAGTCGTGCTCTGCACTTGGAACAGAGGACGAGATACTTTCCTGAGGAATAGTTCAGTGCTGGGGTGAGTTTTCAACAACAAAACAATCATGCATTGTTTGTATCTACTGTCAAATGAAACTTGGCTTTGTTTGTTTCAGGGTGAGAACTGCATCTAGAAACGGCACAGATGAACCAGTGTGGTACAAAGCCTCCAGTAAGGGAACTGAT
Organism: Epinephelus fuscoguttatus; assembly: GCF_011397635.1. Classification (NCBI taxonomy): domain Eukaryota; kingdom Metazoa; phylum Chordata; class Actinopteri; order Perciformes; family Serranidae; genus Epinephelus; species Epinephelus fuscoguttatus. The sequence goes on from NC_064761.1 coordinate 43,389,044, forward strand.
TCACTGTCAGCTAGTTTCGACGTGTCCAGCTCTGTCCCGCTGATCTCTGTGTGGGTCCGAGCCGAAAATCCGCTCGGCACTGCAGAGTCCATCACCATCAACTACACACTCAGTGACATTGGTAAGACGGCAGCACGTTATCAGTCACCCAGTCACGTGTGTGATTGGATGCATGGCAACTTCTGCACAGAGAGCGAGTTGCGTTTCATTAGATTAAATGAAACCACAGTGATACTGTGACTGGAACTTGAACGCAGCTTTGCAGTGAGATATGTCCTTTCATGCTCTAATCTTTATTTTTATCATGGTTGATTATCTCCCTCCATCCTCCCTTCTCCTAAATGATGACTACCCGTGCCAGCCAGTAATGATGCAGTTGAATTATCTTTTCAATCACTGCTTTTACAGCACAAATATGTCAGAAAGTCATCTTGTGTGCCTTTTGCAGCCTGTCCTGTGACATCTGCTCAAGTTTTTTTGTCTTTATTTTATCTGACTACTCTTGGCAGCGATGCCATCGACTCCTGTTCTTGGCCAACCGGAGTGCTCTTCTCGAGACTGCAACATCAAAGTGGAGCAATCCATGAGGACTCAGTACCTGGAGATCCAACACAGAGCAGAGGCTCAGGCGTGGACATCTTCTCCATACTCAGTAAGAAGTCTTAACTCTTCAGATAGATGCAGATTTCAAACATTTGGGAACCGCCTTGCACTTGAATATATGCGAGATGTATTGCAGAAGGAAACTTAAAATGATTGTTAGGATTTTAAGGTGGCGTTTTAGGAGGTATTTGTCTATAGTCAGTCCTATAGTCTACCTACTGTAGATGAGTTCAGCCAGCCCCCAGTTTGGAGAAGCAGACAGGATTACTGCCATAGAAGCTAAGCAATGGGGGCAGCAGCAAAATGTATTTTAGTCACCTAAAAAAATTAATATCAGTTTACGTGTACGCTATATTATAAATATTCTAAATGCTTTACCTTAGCGTCAGACAGCCTTTCTGACGGGAAGTCGTCATCTATGCATAGAAGCCATCCCTGGTGTAAAATGTGTGTGGGTTGCTAATTTGTCCTGTAGGGGGTCACTACTCTGTCATGTGTGTCGGTCAGTATAGGTCAGTATAGTGTTGCTAGACGGAGAAGCACACACAGTTTTTCGACTGCAACGCTGGGCCACATCAAGTCAGGTGTAGCCTACGCTGCTCAGTGTGATGGTGAAAATCTGTACCTTTGAATGTTTTATGGACAGAGATTCACAGATGTTTGCATGTTTACATTCAAGAGAAATACATTATGCACCAAAGAAGGAGACAAGGTGGACTCTTTGTTGTCACTCAATGAGCAGCAATCGGTTTGGTCAGGCGAGTGCATCAGTTAGTAAGTAGCCTGTCTACGCAGCCCCTCAGTGGCTTTAAGTTTAAGCTTAGCTGCCACACTACGCTCTCTTCAAAGCCACCTGACTCCTTTGACAAAAACAGTAACTTTACCTCACAGAACTGGGCTGTACCCAAATATTCGGATATTTGAATATTCGTTTCTATGGGTAGGTATTCGTTATGAAAGTTTGGTATTAGATATTCGTTTTTTTTATTACTTTTTTTTTTTAATTAAATTTTTTTTAAACATATTTTTTGGTGCTAAATGTAGTCTTTTTGTTGTTGGTAAATGTAGGTTATCAATAAAAATCAAAACTTTTAAATTGCATTGTTAAAAATGTGAAAATATAGTATCGCCTCCCAACGGAGCTTGTGCGCACGGGAGGCTTTAGTGCATCCGTCTGAGGCTGTGGATCAATGCCAAGTTTTACCACTTTATCACTATTCCCTCTAACTTGTAGCTGTTTTTTCGTTATCTTTTGAATTTAATATGAATTATGAAACCGTTTTTGTCAACGTTTGTTTCCCCCGTTTTGTACAATAAATTATTGTTTAAAGTTTCAACAAGTTTCTTTTGGAGTGCGTGACACAAGTGTGTTTTGAAAACGACCGCGGACTGTCACCTGCTCAACGCATCAGTACCTTCGGATGCCATGACAGTAATAGCCAATAATGTCAAGATATCATTTACAGACCGATTTAACAGAGGATCACTGCTGCCCGACCCGCAGGTCCATTTGCGGGTCCCGCGGGTTACGGGTCGACCCGCGCATCACTACTCAACACTGCTGATTAACCATTTTATTGCAGCACAGAGTGTCTGCCAGCAACCAGTTACTTGCAGAAGCTTCCTACAGCTTGTTTCAACGGATCCGATTTAATCAGAAGACAAATTAAACAGGATGAGTAGCCAATGTGAAAATCAAAAGAAAGCATAGAATAATGTACTGAAGGAGACTGTTGTGCCATCACATTTTTTTTGTGGTTTGAGAGCAAAGATCCGGTCGCCGCTGTGCAAAACTCCGCAATACAATTAGGTCCGAAAACCCCGGAGTAGATTTTGCAGTTGCCCCCTGTCGTCAACAGTACATAATTTAGCTTCTGTGCCAGTCTTCCTGTCTGCTTCTCTAAACTGTGTTTCACATATGTTGACGCAACCTCTAAAAACATCCAACAAAGACTTTTTCCTGGGGAATTCTTGTAACATTTCCTCCGAGATTAATTTGATCTAATTTGTTTTAACCTTTTGTAGACCTGTTGTTGCATGGTTTGGAAATCTTTACTGTCCAGTAACAGCCGTAGAAGTCTTGTTAAAATGGTGAGTCAGATTTCAGAGAGGAGTAAGGTCACACTCTTGGACATTTATGAAAGGCAGGTCCTTATAAGGGCGAAGGCTCCATTGAACTGCTAGGACCTTTCACTCCTGGATGAGTTGAAGCTTTTCCTCTCAGGACGTTGTTGGGAGGACCAAAGGATTTCAAGTCTCAGTCATCTGAATGTGTTTAACAGCAAAACACACCCAGGCTGCAGTCTTTGTACTTCCCTTGCACACTGTCACATTTGCACTCTTGTACATATGTCACCTATTTGGTGTGAAATTCCATTTCCCTGCTTTAACTCTATGATTGATTGTGTTAGTGTGTCATAGATGTGGTGTTTTGTGTTCTGTTTATATGTACACTGGCTGCAAAACAAATTTCTGCCAGGGAGACAGCAAAGCTCACCCTAAACCTTGAACCCCAAGCCCTTTGAAGACATAACAGACACTGCGTGATATGACCTCACAGGTCCTCTGCTGATTCAAAATGAAACGGAGATATGAGTGTCAGGATGATGTGCACAGTGTTGCACAACTCCCAAAAAGAAGCTGAAATTTGTGAAACTTGTGCTTTATCGGGTGTTCTTACAGTCTGATCATACATGGCACTTTAAGCCAGGCAGACATCTTTGTTTAAGCAGGTTTAAATCAATTAAAATGACTTAAATTATTCTAAATTTGGCTTACAGGGTGTGCAGATGAGTGTGGTCCAGGTTAGTTCCTCTCTGGAGCCCTACACGTTGTACCATTTCAGAGCCAGATCCAAATTCAGCACCGGCCTGTGGAGTCAGTGGAGCGCAAACATTTCCAGCTGGACTCAAGAGGAAGGTAAGCAAACCTCCTGCATTAACCTGCAGCTACTGAGGGCTGTTCAAAGAACCTGACTTAGTGTATTTTTGCACTTCCTGAGTGAACACATCACTGATTCTGTCTACATGCACACAGATAGATCTGAAGGGAGTATCTGTGGTGTCTAATCTCTGAAAGCTATCAGATGACACAGTAATGTTGCCTTTCTTTTTGGTTTTTTGAGGCAGTTATCAGCTCACCGCTGACCGTCTGCAGGATACATACAAGCCACTGAAACATCCATTCATTAAACAGATAACACACAGTACGCACAGTAGCTCCTGCTGAGATTAGAACAATATATTATAAGTTAACTGTACTTGAGTTTAACGTCCAGCCAGAGTGAAGAAAACTGACGGTAGTGATGCTTCATAGCAAATATTGTAATACTGATGGTGTGAAGATACGAAGGTCTACCAGGTTTACATGATATGAATGTGCAGCAGTGACAAATCATCATCTTTCCACGAACAACTAGCAGCAGCGGACGTCAGAGTAGCGATAGCTGAGGAGATAGTCTTGGTAAAGGGTATTCACATTTTCTTCAGTGCACTGAACATGTGAATGACACTTGTATGTCTGTCTTCCTCATTATCCTGGATAAGCACAATAGTGTCAAAGCCACACACGTGACTTCTGATCTTTTAGTCAGCCGCTGGTTTCGTCCAGGACAGTATGGGAACACCTCACAGAGATTTGAAACATAATTGAGGAAGCTGATGTACCACAATAAACAATTAGATGTCTTGTGAAAGTAATAACATCCTTCAATTGACGTGCAGTTGTGAGCAGGTGCTGATTTCAAATCTTCACCCTTTGTTGTTGTTTTTTAAATAGGCTTTTAGCTGTTTATTGTTATTGTGCTGCTGTATGTGTAGAACTGAGAACAATAACTGCATCAGTTAACTGTTTACTTTAAATACATTTTTCCTTAAAACCAAATGTGTATGAAGAAATATTGAAGTGAGGGAGTTCAAATATTGTTTACGAGTGAGGGTAGAACGGAGCGTGAGATGGATTGGCAGGACCATCGTGGTGAACAGGGAGCTGAGCCAGAAGGCGAAGGTTTAGATTTCCTGGTCCATCTACGTCCCAACCCTCACCCATGGTCACGAGCTCTGGGTAGTGACTGAAAGAATGAGGTCACAGATACAAGCGTCTGAAATGAGTTTCCTCTGTAGGGTGTCTGGGCTCAGCCTTAGAGATAGGGGGAGGAGTCAGACATCTGGAGGGAGCTCGGAGTAGAGCCGCTGCTCCTTCATGTTGAGGTGGTTCAACATCTGATTGAATCCTCCTGGGCGCCTCCCGTTAGAGGTGTTCTGGGCACGTCCCACTGGTAGGAGGCCCCGGGGCAGACCCAGAACACACTGGAGGGATTATATATCTCATCTGGCCTGGGAACGCCTCGGGGTCCTCCAGGAGGAGCTGGAAAGTGTTGCTGAGGAGAGGGACGTCTGGAGTGCTTTGATCAGCCTGCTGCCTCTGTGATAGATAAGCTTCAGATAAGCAGTTGAAAATGGATGGACTGATGAAGTAAAGATTTCTCTCTTTGCGGATTTAATTTGATGTTACTTACTGTATGTTTAGGGTCACTGAGACCCCAGAGAGGTTTGACTCCCTGTGTGGCCTCTTATGAATACACTGTTGTAAAACCCCAATAACAGAAACCCTAATAGATTAATTTGAAGGTAGTGCTGACTGAAAAGTACAGTCAATTCTAATCACATCCATAGAGTGTATGAACTTCAGTTATATCTAACCAGACTTCACAGTCGGGCTCCTCAAACAGAACATCAGGGTTACCCTGCGACATCCAGTATTTCTGCAACATTTGGAGGTGAACTATGTCGTTTCTTGCATTGCAGCTGTGTAACTAATATTTAGGTCTCAGTTTTCCCAAAACTCACCAGCAGGGAAGCGTTCTGCACACACATCAGTAACTCTGACAATATGAGCAACAACGATTTGTTCACTGTCATGGATGTTTATCAAGCTACCTTCAAGTACTTGTATTTGATTCCCATTTTTTTTATTATTATGTTTAAAGGTCCAGTGTGTAGAATTAGTGCCATCTAGTGGTGAGGTTGCAAATTGCATGTAGGGGATCTATGGTGGCTGACGCAAAAGCCAGAAGCGCCCTATCTAGAGTGGTTGGTTTGTCCGTTCTGGGCTGCTCTAGAAACAACATAGCAGACTATGTGGACAAGAACCCACTTGCTGTGTAGATTTCACAGCAACGTTCATTCAAAGGTAACGAAACGCAGATAGCACAAGGCTTCTTGGAAGTATTACTCATCGCCGTCACACTGGAACTCATATAGGAAATGTAACAGAGCTGCAGACTGGTTGTCCGTCACTTGTAAAGGATTCTTTAAGCATGTCTTTTCACTCATTCATTGATAAAAAACAACAACACCCAATTTGTGTCTGTTAAGTCAAGTAATAAGAGGTTTAATGTCTCCTCAGTCCCTCCAGGATGTTATGATGCTGTGACTGCAACAATTAGCGCAAATGCAGCCAGTCTCCGAATTCTGCACATGCTCGCAATATTGTCCAATCACTTTCATATCTATGACAGCATCACTACTATTTTTGCAATTTTCACTTTCCCCCACATTTTCATTGCAAGAAAAAAAGCCTATAAACGTTGCAACTTGCATCACAATCTTTGGAAAAGCTTCATTTCAGGCTGCAAAAACATCCTGGAGGGACTGTCTAATGTATGATTTCAGGATTATGTCCAGTGATTGATTATTTTATTGTTTCAGTTCCAGCCAAAGAGTTGGATGTGTGGTGTGCTGAACCCCTCTCTGACTTTAAATCCCTGAGAGTTTATTGGAAGGTAAGTTTTAAATCAAAAGTGAAAGCTTTCCAGTAGTTTGAATTCTGAATGACTGCAAAGGATAGTACACGTAACACTGTCGTACAGTTTCGTGTGTTTGAAAGTTTGTAGCCCACGTGTTCCCTCTCCCCATTCTCACTCTGCGTGGGCGTGCGGTGTTGTTGCCATAGTAACACATTCTGATCTTCCTGCTTCACTACTACTTCCTGCACAAATTAAAGGTCATCCCTTGACCGCTTCTGAGGTGTGACACCCTCACACACTCACACACACACACACTCACACATCCCTACCCTCCACAGACACACACATACACTCATTTAATGTCACGTAAAGACAGCAAGAGATAAGTGAAACCTGACGGCAGACACTGCAGTTTCAGTTTACAAGAAAAGAGGAGCTGAACAGAAATGATGTGTCCTTCGTGCTGTTCTCTCAGTGTGTTGATTTTGAGTATCCTAGAGCCAGTCGTCCACGTTACTGCTCATGTTCTTCACCAGAGGTCAATACATAGTGTCAAACTCAATCACTCACTTTAAAACATCTCTGTGACTGCAGGAGCTGAACGTTTCCATCGCTAGAGGGAAAATCATAGAGTACAAAGTGAGAGTTGACAGCCAAAGCTTTGGACTGATCTTCATCACTAACATTAGTGCCAACACCAGGAATTATTCAGTCCCGTTCTGTGTCGACTGTGAAGTCACAGTGTGGGCGTGTAACTCCAAAGGGCCGTCACCTCCAGCCAGAATTACAGCCCATCACACAAAAGGTAAAAAAAAACAAAGAGCAAACTTTGTCTGAATGCTTGTGTAATGACGTAATGTTGTCAAAAGGTTACAGACAAATATGAGATGCATCAGTAGCACTGAGGGTGAAGTCGGTGTCTGGATGATTCTCTCTTGCAGTGAATGTAATGCAGTTCGAGCCCCCTCAGGATGTGCAGGTAACTGCAGACAGCCAAAGTGTCACCATCTCCTGGAGGAAGCCTGACACTGCACCGCTTGACGCAGTGTATGTGGTGGAGTGGTACCCAGAGGGCCACAAGCTGGAGGAGCTCAGATGGGTCAGGCTGGGCAGAAATGACAACCATACTGTTGTTACAGGTGGGACACGTACAGTTACAGTAAATACTTTTTCCACCTCCTGTTGCTCACTGTTGTACTGAAAATCACCATCTGTCTTTATGCAGATATTAAACCTTTTGAGTGCTATGAGGGAGCAGTGCATGTTCTCTATAACGGGAGCTCAGTGAGCAGGACCAGGTTTACAGGTGTCAACACTCTGCAGTCAGGTAAGATCTATAGGAAGACCTCATACAGAAAATCACCATTTGTGTATCAGTCACTTATCCTGTGATACACTGAATTCAATTCAATGGAACTTTATTTATCCCGAAGGAAATTCTTGTGCCAAATAATGCTCCAAGTTACAGTAACACTAAGTACAGTCACCACAATTTGAATGATTCAAAACCAGTACCAACCTGAAAGCTAGTGGGGCCCTCGGGTCAGGGTGACACACTGGGGCCAGTTTTAGAACAATGGAGTATTAAATAACTGGTAAAATACACAAATATACAAGATAGAAGTGTTTTCAGTGAGCAAAGGCAAAAAATAGTTGTTGTTGTTGAAAAGTAGTAATGCTCATCACCTAATGTAGGTGAATGTTGTTGTCAGTGTCCTTTGTTTCAGCTCTGCTCCCTACAGCAAACATCTGTTACCAAACTCTCACACATCGTGTACAGTATAACCGAGGTCTCATTTCCCCAGCCGTATGCTCAGACTTTATTAGCTGAAACCTTGCTGTTTAAAACACTTGTGCAAATGAGTAGTGCACGTGGCAGGCATGTGCATTTGAACTCTGTGCGTGTGTTCCACTGAGCAGAGTTTTAACGGGCATGAGACTGTTTTGCAGAAGTTCTTTTAAATAGTAAGGTTTTTGAGAAAATGTTTTTGGGAAGTACTGAGCGGTGTTGTAGTCCTCAAGATCAGTCGTGATCTTGTGACCACCTTTTGAAGGTCTGGTCACAGTCTCTACCTCATTTTTTCTCAGTCCTTCGGTCTCAGACAAAGAGGACAGAATTATTTTCCAAGACTGGTCAGGACCACAACTGCAGGATATAACTGCCTGTGCAAAGAAGAAGTGTTGAATGAAGATGGTGAAGTGGATTTTAGCTACTTAGAGTTCCCACAAGGCACGGTGCTGCAGTGGTTTGCATTGTCGCCTCACAGTGAGATGGGGTGGGGCCTCATGGGCCTTCTGTGTGGAGTTTGCATCTTCTCCCCATGTCAACATGGGTTTTTTCTGGGTGCTTCCTCCATCAGTCCAAAGACATGCAGGTTAATTGGTGACTCTAAATTGTCCGTAGGTGTGAATGTGAGTGTGAATGGTTGTCTGTCTCTATGGGCTCTAGTTTCCTGGCGCGGCGCAGGGTGGTGCAGGGCGGCGCAGGGTGACGAACCCCGTGCAGAGCTAGTTTTGAGCAGCGCAACCCGAGGCGCGCTCAGTTTGGTAGTTTGGCAGACCGAGGTGCGCTGAGATGGGTGTGGCGGCGCAGCAGGGGGAGGTGTCGACAGATCCAGCTTGGCACAGTGACAGTTTCGTGCCAAAAGGCTTCGCCGAAGGTGCGCTAAAAGCTCGCCAGCTGAAACCAGGTCTACTGTCAGCGCAGGCGGAGCGCAGCCGGTGTAAGCCGAAGTTTGGCTGACCGGCGGACAGTGCGCACACGTCACCAAAACCTCACAGGCAGGTTTCCAGAATGTCAGGCACATTAACGATGCAATAAATACCCACAAAAACACTGTTCAATGCAACTATCTGCAATCAGCACATAAATGTATCTCTATATCGACTGTCCCGTCACATCTGATGTCAGATCAAAGGGGATTGGCACCGTTTGGCACGTTTGGCACGCGTAATGGAAACCCAACCTGATTTGATTAACACAGCTGCAAACTAATGAGTTCACATCCCTCTCAGCCAACCACAAACAGCCACAGCATCAGATAGGGAGTATATATTCAGCATCTGTCATCTTAGAAAAGTGAAAGGGAACACGTGGGCTACATTTAAGGGCGAGGAGAGGGGCTCATTTGATTGGTGTGATGTGTGTAAAACCCACTCCACGCCTTCTCTCCTCCCTCTTTCCGACTTGCGCCGGTAGGAGGGACGGAGGTGGGAAAGAGGAGTAGCTGCGCCAGGCGCACAGTGTGCCAAACTTACAAAATCCGCCTGGCCACACCCAGTTGGCGAAGCGCAGGTGCGCTGCGCCCCTGCCTCGCTCAGTCTGTGAAACTAGAGGCCTATGTGTCAGCCCTGTGATAGTCTGGTGACCTGTCCAGGATGAACCCTGCCTCTCACCCAGTGTCAGCTGGGATAGGCTCCAGCATACCTGCGACCCCTAACAGGATAAGCAGTTATAGAAAATGAATGAATGAATGAATTCCCACATGCAAAGTTCCCCTCTGCACTTCTCTCTGATTGGTTTATCATGGTGCACATATATAGTCTACAGCAGTGGTTCCCAACTGGTGTGGCCACAGGGTCCAGATTTAGTCATTAGTTCAAGGTCCACACAGTTTAATACATTCAGCATCATCCTTGCGTTTGCTCATGTTGTCTAGCTAGTTTTCTGTCTCTGTCAAGTATCTTTCCGTTAGTCACTCACTCTACAGCAGGAAACAGCACTACAAAATAAAAGCTCTGTGCTGGAAATTCACTGTTCTTAAAGTAAAGTGTCTTTTTTGCAAACTTGACACATTCACGAGTCACTTGTGGTCCATTCAAAATGAACCACTGGTCTACAGTATATTACTGTCAAAGAGGTCATTTGTTTTTATGGGAATGTGGATCTTTTAGATCAATTTCAAGGAGTGTTGGTGGTTTGCATGTTCCATCAATCATATGATGGGTGAAGTATTCCTTTAACAGTCTTGATGCAATAGTTCAGGAATTGTTTCAAATATTCCTTCGTCATCCATCCTGTTGAGTCTTTTTGGGCTTTACTTGTTGTTTGCAGTTCCAGCAGTTGTTCCATCGGTCCAAGAGACTGTTGAGGGAAACGAGGTGACAGTGACCTGGAACGATATTCCCAGGGGTCAGCGTGGAGGTTGTGTCACCAAGTATACCATCTATTTAGAAAACGACGGCGGATACCAGCAGGCTTGTAAGAACCATTTAGCTTTATTGAAATTTGTTGTACACTGAGATGATGGCATGGTCTGTGTAGCGTGTACTCTTTGGGTAACAGATACATGAGTAACTTCAGCCTCTGCTGTGTGTACATGACTGTGTGTTTCAGACTCTATACCAGCATCACAGAGGAGGCATGTAATCAAAGACCTGTCTCCAGGTGTCTACAGCCTGTGGATGACTGCTTCAACTGCTGAAGGAGAAGGAACTGCAAGTCCAAACGTCAAGTTCTTCATCCAGCGTGAGCAGCTTTCCAAGTCTCTTTAAAACAATAGTTCGACATTTTGGATGCTTATTTTCTTTTCTTGCCAAGAGTTACGTGAGAAGATCAATCACACTCTGATCTCTGTACAGCACAGTAGAAATAGTCGAGGACATAACCTGCTTTTACACTTCAATTTTCTTCAGACTGAACAAACAAGATATGATGTATAAGTATATGAACTTTAGAGGCGTTGGTAGGGACATTGTGTCGGCCAGGTTAGTGGTTTCCCCCAGTTTCCAGTCTGTATGCTAAGCTAGGCTAACCGGCTGCTGCCTGTAGCCAAAATGGCATCAAAATTCTCATCTAGCTCTGCAAGAAATGAACAACTGTATTTCCCAAAATGTCAAGTTATTTATTTAACAGAGATGAAACTAGTTCTGTTTATTTTTTTTTCAAGACTCCAGCAGAATTTCTTACAATACAGCTGACTTAGTATTTAATAATATTAAAGGGACAGTTCTCCTGCAGTGCTGTCTATCAGCCTAGGTGTTTTGGTGTGAGTTGCTGATTGTTGGGGTGATCAGCTGTAGAGGTGGCTGCCCTCTCTTGTAGAGAATTAAACTCAGTGTCACTCAGCTGGTGGTGCTCAAGACAAGACAAGGCCTGGATATTTTGCTCCTCATTGAACATTAACAAGGGATTTCTGAAAGGCCAGTATGAACAGGAGGAATTACCTTAAAAGTCATCGTGTAGTATGTCATAAAAACATCCCGAAAAATGTCATATTAAAGTATGTCGTCCAAATATCATAAAAAACGTCATAGTATAACATGTTGTCCTAATGTCATAAAAAAATGTCATACTATACTATGACATTTTTTAATGATATTTTGAGAACATACTATATGACGTTTTTTCATTATTTTTGACGACATACTATACTATGACGTTTTTTATGATATTTGGATGACATACTATACTATGACGTTTTTTCATTATTTTTGACGACATACTATACTATGACGTTTTTTATGATATTATGACGACACGCTATACTATGACATTTTTTCATGATTTTTGACGACATACTATACTATGATGTTTTTTCATTATTTTTGACAACATTCAAACTATGACGTTTTTTCATTATTTTTGACGATATACTATACTATGATGTTTTTTCATTATTTTTGACGATATACTATACTATGACGTTTTTTATGATATTATGACGACATACTATACTATGACGTTTTTTCATTATTTTTGACGATATACTATACTATGACGTTTTTTATGATATTATGACGACATACTATACTATGACGTTTTTTCATGATTTTTGACGACATACTATACTATGACGTTTTTATGATATTATGACGACATACTATACTATGACGTTATAGTATAGTATGTCGTCCAAATATCACAAAAAAAGTCATAGTATAGTATGTCGTCCAGATTTTTTTTAGAACTACTGATCGAGGATCTTTGTTTCAAAATGCTTTAAAATGGTCAGTTTAGCTGTTAAATTCCTAAAAAGTTATCCTGAGGAGTTGGATCTCAAAATGTCCTCACCCCACCTGAAAGTCATGACAATGACAACTCTATCTGTCAAACAATTTAATAAAAACACTTATATTTACAGCTTAATACAGTTGTTTTGCCTGGTTTATTCCTTTCAGCAGCCTTTTTGCAGCAGAGGTGCCAAATGTATATGCTGCATCTTAGATCTCTTTTTTTCACTGTCACTTTTGCAGAGGAGACCCAACTGTCCCCTGTGATCGTGTGTGCAGTCGCCGCCCCGATCGCGATGATTCTGGTGTGTTTGTGCCACTGTTCTGCGGTGAAGGAAAGGTAGGACACCAACAGCAGCTCCATGTGGATTTATCAGTGAAAGCAACTCACAAACTCAAAGCTTTTATTGTTTGTTCATTTACAGTTGTGCAGAAACACATAACCATTGTTGTCACAGAAATGTTGCAGCAATAAAAATACATAATTACACTGCCATTAAACCTGCCATGCTATAACCCCCCCCCCCCCCCCAGGTTCTGGGTGTATTTCCAGTGCCTCATGCTCGATAATGTGCCAGATCCTGCAAACAGCAAGTGGGCCAAAGAGTGTACCCAGGAGAAGGTAATGTAATGTGGATCAGATACAAACAACTGTAAGTTACAACTCACTGTTCGGAGTTTAATCCTGTATCTCTCCTCAAAACAGGGCAAGATGAACCTCCAGCTGCAGCTGAGCAACTCCACTGTAACCGAAGAGGAGCAAGAGCCCATCTTGGTGGAGGTGGAGGAGGTGCCCAAGCAGAACAGTGACAAATGCACATCTATGGGCACCTCCTCGCAGCTGCCCTCACAAACCAGCCTGAGCCCCGCAGCAGAGCCGGCCACACTGCTCTACCCTCTGACCACCTACATCAAGAGCTTCTCCCACGACTCAGACAGCTCCGACCACACGCAGACCTCTCTGGACACCAACACGACCGTGGACTACATCTCATCACACGGCCCGGGAAATATAGACGAGGAGAATGAGGAGGAGGAGGACGAGTTTGAAGAAATGCTGGATTTCTTCCCCAGTCACAACATCTTCGTAGAGCCACTGCGGTTTGAGGGGAAGTTGACTCTGAACGCGGTCAGAATTGACTGCAGTGACTTCTTACAGGACAGTTAGTGTTCACCTGAAACCAGAACTCTTTGATGAGACGAGGTTTGGTGAAGACAGGACGCAGTGGCCGGAGGTGGCGACTGGATCCCGCTTTCTTTCAACACCAACTACCTCCTTCCTCACTGAAAACTGTAACAAAAAGCTCTGGCTGAAGTCGTCCAGAGCAGCTGTGCAGTGATCATTTCTGACTGGAAAAATACTTATTTCATGCATTACAATTGTCTTCTCTTCAGAGCAGCGTCGGACACACTAATGCCATGAGCGAAATGAACACAGTACAGTTTGCACGACAGAGTATCAGATCAGATATTGTCATTTCTGCCTGTCTAAAGCGAACGGTTTGAAAAAGACATCCATATGCTGGCAGCACTCATTGGCCAGTACCAGGACCCTGAAACTCAAGCCGCTAAATTGAATTCAGCTCTCATTCATTTTATTATTTGCAGCTGTTTTTTTCGTACTGTAACATATCAAACGTCATGCATACTCTTATCATAGCGTGCATCTATGCTACCTCAGTCTTAGCTCATCTAAAACAGGAGAAAGGTACGTTTGTTAGTGGGTTAGTTACTATTTTGCTGAAGATCAGACTCAAGATAAATCAATTCTAACACTCTTATCTGCATTTTTAAATATCTGAAAACAAGTGTTTGCAGCCATGCTAGCAGCTCTGTGAGACTGGACACAGCTAAATGCTAACATGCTGATGCTGAGGAGGTATAATCCTCTTGGTTTAGCGTGTTAGCATGCTACATTGTGTCGGTTAGAGCTCACACTGCAAAGCACAGCAACGTTTTGGAGCTATCTGGCCGTAAGTTTACATTTTGAGCTGATGATGGCGCCACATGATCACCAAGTCATCCTGCAGTTGAGCTTGAATGTTCCACATATCACCTTATTCCACGCAGAAGCTGTTTGCAAATTATCTTTAAACCAAAAATGACAACCTGCTGGTGGCGACAGATACACAGGTAGAAAAATCAGGGGATTGTTTTTACTATATTTGCACTGATGCATCTCAGGTATGTGGGCACAGGGACGCTGCTGTGCTGTATATTGTTTTTTGTACATAGTGTTAAATAATCTATGTTGCATCAGCTGAACTCAGAAAAACACTTTCCGACTCTGCTTTGCACAAAGATGTGTGTTAGAATTACAAGCTTGATTTGATTTCAATCACCAAAGTAGGGTTCATCCTCTGGGACCATAAATGCCTGTAAAAAATGTCGTTGCAAAAACATTCTATGTATAGTATTTTTCTTTGGTCGCTGTAATTGCTTCATTTAGTCACGCAGCTGTAATGAGAATGATTTGTTCATTTTAATGTGCAAATAAAGTGATTTAATCTCTGATTGATTATCTGTCTCTTGTATGAGCTGCTGGTCTGAAACAGGGTAAACTGACTGACCTGAGGCCTGTACAGCTTAGCCAGGATATCTTTTCATCATCTGGACTGACTAACCTGTCACATCGGCCGTCTGAATAAACCGTGCAACAAAGCTGTTATCAACTAGTTCAGTCAACTGAGTTTTCCTGTCCAGCCGCAAGTGTGTTCATGTGAAAGAGGCGGGGGTGTTGATTACGAGCGACATCATCAAAAGCACTAATGAAGGAGGCTGCTTCATATCTCACTATATAATGACGAAAACTCTGTGTGTGTGTGTGTGTTCCATGTTTTTCTCCTCACTGACTTGGTCAATCCATGTGAAATTTGGCACAGTGGTAGAGGGTCATGGGAGGATGCCAATGAAGCAATATTACATCAATTGGCCAAAGGGGGGCGCTATAGCAACCCATTGAAATGTCAAACTTTGAATGGGCATATCTCATGCCCCGTATGTGGTAGAGACATGAAACTTTGCACAGAGATGCCTCTCCTCATGAGGAACACATTTGCCTCAAGAACCCATAACTTCCGCTTATATAGATTTTCCACCATTTTGAATTTTTTGAAAAACACTTCAAATGGATCTCTTCCTAGGAAGTTTGAGCGATCTGCATGAAACTGGGTGAACATAATCTAGGGAGCAATATCTAAAGTTCCCTCTTGGCAAAAGTTGGAAAACTTCCTAAAACTGAGCTTCTATAAGGCAATGAATATTGTGGAGGGCGTGGCTCATCACATAAAGGTGTAGAACATCTCAAGGGTTTCACCCATCACCACGCAACTTTGTAGGCATATGAGCACACATAATCTGAGGGGACCCCTCCATTATTGAGCCCATCAAACAAAATGGGGGCGCTAGAGAGCTCATTTCTTATCTAGGCCTAACCGCCATATGGATTTTTACTAAACTTGGTAGATATGTAGAACAGGACGCCTCAAGGTGACTGGAGAAATTTAACTCTAATTGGCAACTGGGTGGCGCTATAACAACAGAAAAATGCTTCAAAGTGAGAAAATGTTGAAACACTGAAAATGCAATCCAGAAATTCACAGTTCACCGTACTTAAATTACATGTGGGTATCTCTACGTTATATTTGGCGTTAGTATAGAGTATGATTTGCCATTTAGTTGGATGATGAGTGTGTCACATAAACACTTTAAAGTAACACCAGACTGTTTCTGCTGCTGAAGTAAAGAGTGGAAAAGTAGTTCATGACTGATGACGTCTGTCTGTCTGAAATGTTGCATTTGTAACTAAAGCTGATTAACAGGGTGGATTATTTTACTTTTAAGTTTCACTTATAAGCTGCAGTTATTGATTTAGAGCATAAAAAACATCACTGTGGACTAAAATTAACTTTGCACAAGTTAAAATGAAGCTAAAATCATGTGTTTAGTGTGTAAACAATCTCACTGTTATAAAACCAGTAGAAATAGAGACCTGAGATGAAACGATTCTGACCAGTGACAACAGGTCAGTAGAATCCTCACATGCACTTTGTTACTCAGTATTATTCCAGATGACAAAATTCTAAAGTTGTTGAGGGTCGTGTAAACAGCATATTTTGTTAGATAGGTATTTTGAAGTAGGCTTTCTTCCAAATGTAGTATTTTCCATTTAAAGATTTTAGGATCATTCTCTGGACGTGTATAGCGCTTTCAGAAAATGCGTCCCAGTTTAAGTTCTTACTGCAGTTTGTAACCTGTCTACAGTGCGTAGTGTGCAAACCAATTCAACAGTTTGTAAAGCTGGGGCTGCGATATAAGATGCAACACACCTACTTTTAAACATTTTTAAAGACTATTACATTTTGGGATACGCCCAAAAACCGCATTGCTGACATTTTCAGGGTGGTTAAGAGGCTGTGTTCACTGTAGAGTGATACCGCCACCAATAGAAAACTTAATAAAAATCTAATTTTGGCACAAAGAATCAAAACCGCTAAACAGGTCACCTGGTTTGTGTTGACATGAAAAACGACACGTTAGGACATGTTGACTGAATTATGCACAGCTGCATCTAAAAAGTATGAATGGAATATTCATCTCCATTATCTATAGCCACTCCTAGTTTACAGGAGTATTGTGGGGGTGTTTTCTTTCAGAATACGGGCAAAAACCAGAATATTTTGTGCGTGTAAACCGATCGCGTCTCTGGATCCAGACCTTCGAGTCGAGCTTGGAGCAGGAGACCATTTAACAAGCTTGCTTCAGTAAAGAGACGTGTGAACGCTCACTCTGAACAGAGCGAGGGTACTCAGAGATCACGCGTGTTCATTATATGCGGTTGTGAGCAGAGAAGCAAATAGTGCACATTTTCAGATCCACTTTGCCTGGGTTCAAATTAACATTTAAAAAAGTGACAGTGCAAAAGATTTAACGACCATCTTTATTTACCGACAGAGGTCTCTAATAGCAGGGCTAGAATTCACACATTTGTGGAGCACTTCAGTTGTTCCACACAATGAACAACTGTATTTCTTTCAGAGCAATTATGCAGTGGTGCCACTGTGGAAGCTACAGGGCAAGTCAACAGTGGAGGAAAATATCAGCACAGAACAGACTGCAAAAACAAACTGAAGCTGGGCTGAGTTTACACCTGTGGAAGGACGCTCGAGTGGAGTGTGTAAACAGCTGGAGAAGGTCTGAAGGCTTCCAGACGACTAAAGCCACGTCTCAACTGTGTGAAGACACTTCCTCTCCGAATCACTCTTCAAAGTAAAAACAAAGGCATTAATTGACTTGCACATGGCTGGTAATCAAAGATGAAATGAGCAGGGAGGAAGAGAGATCAGATGGTGAGTAACACCCCAAATACATCAGAAATCAGAACACATGAAGTAACTTTCAGCTTCAAATTAATCCACGTGACAAATATCTCGGGATCAATGCAAATTTAGGAGAGTAATCACCAGTGAGTTCCTCCAAAATGACCTAATGTTCCTCCTTCAGAACATTTCAGTACAAAAAAAACCTTAATACAGATTCAGGCTCCATTTCATCAATGCATTCAAATGCAGGCAGCAACGCTTGACCAAAGATCAAGGTGTGTCCTATTTGCACCATGTGAAATACAGTCTCTGAAAGAATTTATGAAAATAGTTAAGATTTACAGGCCGAAGATCATAGAAGAATAGACCTCCTGTATAAAATATAAAACAATACCCCAGTGCTAAAGAAAAAACTCAGTAAATCTCAATGAGTGAAGCTGCAACTTCAGAAATACCTGGTGCAGCAGAGCTTATGAGCTTGGGTCGGAGCTCCACAGTGCTTATTTCAAAGCGAGCAAGCAATGGCTTCACACCAAGCTTAAGACACCCTTCTTATGCTTACACTTCGAAATGCATATTTTCAAGCAGCAATTACAAAAATTTATCAATGGACAATGCATAACCTCTGAAAAAAATACTGTATGAAAACATCCCTGCTACTTTGTTTCCAAGTACAAAACCTCTACCAATAAGTTGCTCCAGAGTAGCAAGAAGTCCTTTTCTTTTTTTGTTATTTTTTTTTTTGTTAATTTCTGTTTTTTTTTTCCATCTTCGTTTTGTTTTTATTGGGTAAAACTCAGTCCTCAAGTTGAGTGCCATAGTTAATGACAGTCTTCTCCATCATTTCACTTTGCTGAAGGATCCAGGAACATGCAAGCCTCGTAGTGGAGGTGCTCAGGGGGCTCCTGTAGGCCTGAGGGACAGCAGCCGGGGCTTAGGCCAAGGCTGGGAAGGCCTCTGGGTCGTCCACGTTGGGCACAGACACAGATGACTGAGGGGAAGCAGACACGAAGGAGGAGTTAGAATATGCAAAGCATGAACGGACTTCATGGGACAGGGACAGAAAATGTTGATAAATCAGATGATAAAATACAGACAGATGCAGACCTCAATTAGGGCTGCAACTAACGATTATTTTCATTGTCCACTAATCTGTCGATTATTTCTTCGATTAGTCGACTAATCATTTCATCGAAAAATGTGATAAAATGTTGAAAAATGTCAGCCTGTCTCGCCCAAACCCCAAAATTACGCCATCTAATGTCTTGTTTCGTACTCACGCCAAAGGGTTTTAGTTCACCATCATGGCAGAGTGTGTAAAGCTGCCAATATCTGAACAGAAGAAGCTGCAGTAAGAGTATTTTGGGTACTTTTATAGTACTTTTCTATGGAACATAACTCAAACCGATTAGTCGACTACTAAAATAGTCACCGATTATTTTAATAGTCGATTAGTCATCGATTAGTCGACTAATCGTTGCAGCCCTAACCTCAATATTATGCTGTGTCAGGGTGTCTACATCTTCAGACAGTTTAATGCTTCAAAGACCACTTTAATCCAAATTTAGGACAGGTCATGTTTTACTCAATTAAGCATCGCAGCATTGCAGGCCAGCAGTATACATCTGGTCTTACGAGATAAGTGTTAGAGCGAGTTAAGTTAATCTGCATTTTGCCAACATGTACGTGCAAGTATGAAGTTAAATGACAGTATTAAGTTGTTTTTTTTAATAGATTTGTAACATTGGAAACGCGGACTTACACGTAAAAGCTTTGCTCATTTTCACAAAAAGAATTAAAATTAGATAAAATATTTGAGACCTCAAATCAAGGTTTAACATTAAACTCTAAACACAGGTTGAGAATCTTCTTGAGTGTCCTGCTTTTTAGTTATACTTAGTTGTATCTTTATTTTTACTTGTACATATTGTTTTGTATTGTATTATTATTCCAGTTTAGCTTTCTTGAGCTCTTAAATTGTAAGATTTATTTATACTAGGTGAGAGGGAAACAGCATTTCGATTCTCTGCATGTCCTGCACGTAATCGGCAATAAAAACCTTCTGAACTTAAACTTTAAGACTATTTAATGACTTTTAAGGCCTTACTGTTATACAATTAAATTTAAGACATTTTTAGACTTTTGAAGGACCTGCAGACACGTCTTTGACGCTGAGTTGATTCTAGTAACATTGTAAAAAAAAATTGTTTGTTTTCTTACTTTGTTTACCAAAAAAATCCTGCAAGCACTTTTATTTCACACTGACTGCACAGAAAGTGGTGCTATGATGTTTGATGTTAGAGACTTAAATCAATACACATGTGGATCCCACTGATTTGACTGCTTCACAACTTCTTATGCATATGATGGTGTGTTCTTTAAACTACGACAGCGATAAATCACCTTGCTTAAAGCACCACAATAAATCGACGTGTAACCACTACGATACGCATCATACTGTGAGACTGTTGACGATACAGTTTATTAGTTGCTGGAGAGTTGAATTTCCCTTCAGGGATGAATTAAGTTCTTTCTAGTCTCTTCTATTATCAGTGCAGATACTTGGGTGCTAACACACAGCAGCTAAGCTTCCTGTCACATGATCTACCTTGTCAGTCCTTCCTCCACGGGCCGGCCTAGTGGCTTCGTCCCTGGGAGCACCGCCGGGTGCACCACCACGGCCGCGGCCTCCCCGGCCACCACGTGGTCCACCGCGTCCACGACCTGGACGGCCTAAGTCTCCAAAATTGATCTCCAGCTGGGACGTAATGTCATTGGCTGGCTTCCGGAAGTGGTGCTCTTCCTCAGGCTGATTTGAAAAAAAGGTAAAAGCAAATTATAATTCATGTGTATCGTGTATCATGTGTATGTAAGCGTTGGTTTGTTTAGTTTGTGTATGATTTGAGTTCCGAGAGCGTGCAAGAAGAGAAGAGATTGTACCTTGTGCTCCTCCCCTGGAGAGTCAATCAGGTCTTCTTTCTTATCCTGTGTTGGAAAATAAGCAAAACATTAAAACAACATTCATCTTTCGCTCCATCTGCCATCCTTACTGACTCAATGTGGCTCTGGGCTCACTTGTAAATACCATCAGTGTACGTCTGGCCTGAGTAAGAGCAGTAAACATTTGCCAATTGAACAGTTTCAATCTGAATTGTTCTACGTGTTGAAGTGTAGAGCGAAGGTGTGACAAGTGTTTCCCGCACAGAGAGATGAGAGCCAAACTATGAGTCAGTGACTGATGTTAGTTTTGCTTTCAACTGTCTTAATTTCTAGTCTGTTGCCTAATACGGTCTCTGAATGACATCTCTCTTACAAATACTGAAACAAACAAAAGTCAAATAAATTTACACTCATGTCAGGAAGCGACAACGTCCACCTAGACCTGTGGCCGGAGTGCAATATGTGACGTGCAGGTGTTAACGACCTTTGGCATATTTTTTTAGCAGCTAATTTAGACAGTGACACTTGTGGTAAGTCTGACCACTCTAAAGTCATTCACAGGAAACTGATGCAAGACCTGCCTCTCTGATCTGCATGAACAGACAGCTTTGACAACACGGATCGATTGTTGGGGTTGCTGCATTTATCTAGTACGGTCTACAAAGTCAAGTCTACCAAACTCATCGCCAATGTGAACTATGGATGTATTGAGCACGAGCAGAGCCATAACTTTGACTCACCTCTGCCTTTGACTTGTGCAGCACAAATCCTTTGTTCCAATCAGCTCCCTCGTTGGCCTTGCGGATGTTGAACTCCACCTTGGCCCGCTCCTTGTCCTGCATGGCCTTCCATTCATCCAGAGTCATCTCCTTGGGGCCTTCTTCCTTCACTTCCTCAACCTCATTCTCCCTTCAACACACACACACAGACACACAGTATCACAGAATTAATGTTTCATATAAATTCAGGCTGGTGGAACAAAAGTGACTTCGCAGCCCAAACAAAATCTAAAACCCCTTTCCCACTGAACAAAAACCCACCAACACCCGTTCACAGCTGGCTTTTGTATTTAAAGGTCACAATCGGCAATCACTCCCAGGCCAAATGACTGCAGTGGTCACACGAGTATTTATCTGCTCAAGCGTCAATCAGCTCTTATCAGCAGTGATGGAAATACAACACTCAGATGACTGTGCTTATTTTAGCCCCTACGCTTAAACAAAGCACTGGACGGCCACAAACACTGTTCGTCTCCATCCAAGCTCTCAAACATCATTTGGAATGTAGTCTAAAGTGATAGTGCACCCAAAAATGAAAATGCAGCCATTATCTACTCACCCATATGCCGAGGGAGGCTCAGGTGAAGTTTTAGAGTCCTCACATCACTTGCAGAGATCCAAGGGGAGAGGAGGTAGCAACACAACTCCACCTCATGGAGGCTGACGGCGCCCCAGATTCAAACGTCCAAAAACACATAACTGAAACCACAAAATATCTCCATACTGCTCGTCCGTAGTGATCCAAGTGTCCTGAAGCCCCGACATAAAAAGTTGTTTGGAAAAACCTCATTTGAACTCTGTTTTTAGCCTCATTGTAGCCTGTAGCTCTGACTGCCTCTCTGGGCACCGCGCTCACGTGTGTGCACTTGCGAGAGACCGTGAGACATGAGCACCGCCTTCATGTGTGTTCACGTGCTTTTGCTGGTCTCACACACAAGCGCGCACACGTGAGCGCAGTGCCCAGAGAGGCAGTCAGAGCTACAGGCTACAGTGAGGCTAAAAACAGAGTTCAAATGAGGTTTTTCCAAACAACTTTTTCTGTCGGGGCTTCAGGACACTTGGATCACTACGGACGAGCAGTATGGAGATATTTTGTGGTTTCAATTATGTGTTTTTGGACGTTTGAATCTGGGGCGCCGTCAGCCTCCATTAGGTGGAGTTGTGTTGCTACCTCCTCTCCCCTTGGATCTCTGCAAGTGATGTGAGGACTCTAAAACTTCACCTGAGCCTCCCTCGGCATATGGGTGAGTAGATAATGGCTGAATTCTCATTTTTGGGTGCACTATCCCTTTAATCATTCATTCATTTTCCGTAACCACTTATCCTGTTGGGGGGGGCGTAGCCTATCCTAGCTGACATTGGGCAAGAGACGGGGTACACTGGACAGACTCTGCAGGGCTCATCTTTAATAAATTACAGCAAAATCAAAATCTCTTCAATTTATTCTTTGGAATATATAAAAACAAAACACCAACTTACTTGTTCTCAGAGTCGGCAGGTGGATGCTCCTCTCCTTCGGGGTTCTCTTCAGTGACGTTTGATTGGTCAAGCTCACTGTTAAGAAAAAAAAAAAAATCTCATGAGGCTTGGTATTGAGAACCAGGGAAATACTATGAATAAATATAATTTGTCATTGTGCTTACTGATTGCTAAAGTTTGGACCTTGTTGTGGACGACATGTTGGGCAAGCTACATAATATATAAATTTTACTGTTTAACTAAAAACAATGAGGAAATTAAAATCATAATATTCACTTTATGACAACTATTTACGGCAGCATAAATATTGGCTTCAGCCTAAAAGTCTTATTAACACAAAGCCATGCAATAAATCCTTCATGAAGGTTATAATGTTGAATCTTTCGACAGGTGTTGATTCAACTTTATTCATCGTGTATTTAACTCTGCTGTAGTTTGTGGTGTTGTTGAACTGTACTGCATTATACGCAGGTGTTTCTAATATTTAGTCCTCTCCATTTAATGAATGACTGCAGACTGATCATAAGCGACAGTATCACACAGCACAGTTAAAGCACCACAGACTGAATTCTCCAAAATGACCATGACGCTGAATCAACACCTCCAAAACAGATTAAACAAAAACTGATTATCAGCTTCATGAAGGATTTATTGAAGGATTCCTGCATTCATTTTAGTGCCAAGTTAACTGGCAACTGAGCCCATTTTGACTGATTTTCTTTAAATGATTTAACTATTTGGAATAATGCACTGTACAAACAAAACACACCTATGATATGCATTCACCATCTCCAAGAGATACAGCTATGAAACAGTCAAGTGTTCCCTAAAACTACACCCTAGTAGGAGAAACCTATTGCATGCATGCAATTCTGTTCTCAGTAAGGAAGTGTTCACGTGTTCTGTTCCTTCCCATCCTTCAATCATGTGAAGTTTCTGTAATTTTGCAGGTATAAAAACTTACTTAAGTTCATCCTTGACGGTGCCCCAGTTGTGAGATCCACTTCCACCACGCTTCTCCTCACCTTTCAGACTACTGGAAGAATATTAGCTTTAGCCACGATTATGGAACAAGCACTACATGAAAACACACGCCACCTTCTTCAGCACACATTAAGAATATTTACATTTACGTTAGATCAATATAAGAAGCGAAAAAGTACTTACGATCGGTCACTGCCACTGTGTCTATCGAATTCACGTTTTCCTCTGGAGTCAAAGCCATCGTTGCGACCCATGCCGCGGCCTCTGCCTCCTCGGCCGCCTCTGCCACCGCCCCGTCCTCTCATCGGCCTGTCGCCAATGGGTCTAAGGAGAGGGACAATCAACATGGTTAAATCCCTGTCACAGCTTGGGGCAAAGGCAAGGCATTTATAGGCTTTGTTTCTAATTTGTAAATTCACTTGAGTTTTCTTTCCGTAAGGTGACAAAGTGGACGGCACAGTTACCAGAAAATGACAATACTGAGCAGAAAACCAGCACATTCATGCAACAGGTGTCATTAATTAACTTCAGTTAATTGAGATGATTAACATTAAAATCTACTGGAAAATAAGTGATTATGGCCTTTATATAAAGTTTGATGTTGGCAGTTGGTCGATATCTACATTTGACTTCTGTTTTTTGTGGCTGTTTTCTTTGGAATTTTACACAAGTTAACTGATGAGATAAAGAGCTGTGTGCGCCTATAGTACTCTGGGCAAAATTCTAATAAGCCTTATCATTGTAAGCAACGCCTTTAACAGTTGCTGCCCATACCCCACCCCAATGACTGCTGCTTTTACCTCATGTTAAGCTAGAAAACACAGTGTCAAAACAGGTGTAACCGTAGTGGATTCACTGTACTTTATTCATTTAAAATCATACTCTGATTAGAATATAAACTCACTTTTCCACAGAGAATTCGCCGCCCTCAGGCTTCTCACCACCTTCACCAGCAGGCCTCTCAAAGCGCCGTGGTGGCCGCCTGTCCACTGGCCGTCTGTCTGTAGGGGGGCGCCCCTCTCCCTGGCCGCCCTGGGGTCTGGAGCCATCGCCCTCCGGCTTGCGGCCCATTCTCCTCATGCCGGCACCTAGGATTGACCACAACAGGAGGATTAGAGGACCAACAGCACTGTTAGAACAGGACCCACTGTGGAGCCCCAGACAAGAGAAAGAAGAGGAGGTGATTGTTCTGTTGAAATGGAGCAAATAATTCCAATTAACTCACAGAATTTAAGAACTAAGGCAGCCTGTAGGATCCATTTTTTAAAGACGTGCGACTTTCTTCTGTCTGCATTTAACCTCATCATCGAGGAGTGCACAAAAGTCACAAAACTTAACACAGAGGTGAGTAAAGTTGCGGTACAAAAGCATGATCGCTCATTACTTCCTGGTCTGATTGAAAAGTGTGCTGATCAGTCAAATCACCCAGTCACTGTCACTGTGGCTGGAATCAACGCTTAGATAGTATTTAACCCTGCATGGCACAGGCATGGTTGACTGTCAGCAGCCCAGTGTGACACAACAAGTCCCACCCATTGCCAGCGACCAAAATAGACACACTCCACAGCAGCAGCTGGGTGCACCATGGTCAGCGCACCTGTCTCATCTTCTCTCGAGCAAACAGATATGAGAGCACTTGGCAAACCCGCAGGAAGATAACGGTCAACTCACTGCTTCAATTCTGCCCAAATCAATATAAACACGCTGCAACACCGAAGTGTACAGTTTGAGCTGGTTTTATAGGCTACAGGATAACATTTATATAATAACGTCCATATAAATTAAATAGCAGCGGTATGAAACTAAAGGACTGAGGCGGGTCGATCACATGTACTGAGCATGTATTGTGCGCCAATGGGAAGTGGCAGTTTGGAGGCTGTGCTTTAACACGCCCCGCACTACAACCACGAGGTGCATCACCGTGAGAGCCGAGCTGCTCCTAATGTTTGACAAATACACCTGCAAATCCACCGCGATACGTTAGCGCACTGACCTCACGTTACTCTGACATGTTGTGAGTCCATGTGGAGGATTTTACTAAACCGAAGAGGCCAAATCTCAAACTATTTTAAACCCAGTAAAAAACGACCTAGTTTTGAACAACTCTGGGTGAAATGTGCAACAAGTGAGCTGACTGAAAGCCGCCACTTTATGGAGTATTGATAACATTTGAACACCTGGAGGCCACTTTGCCTCGTTAGCCAGGCTTTCGGGTTCTGCCTGTTCAACAAGGCCGGTGGGGGTGGGGGACAAGCCAAAACAAGTTGGCCTGCAAACTGTGTTTAACCGAATAAGCAAAGTCCCGATGCATCAACACGTTTGAATACATGTCACCGTCCCGACACAGTGACAGCAGCAGACAGCGGCACAAAAGCAGCCATGCGGACCTCATGTCACGGCGGCTTATGAACCACTGCTAGCTAGGAACAAGCAACTCAGCCCGTTAGCCTCAACATTTCTCCTGCTGCTTCACTAAGCGCTGAAACACACAAATATATCTCACCATCTTTCTTGAGTGGGACGGGTGCCTGGGTCTCCTCCTTCTTGTCAGTCAGTGGGGTCTTTCTGTCTTTTTGGGACTCCTTTTTCGGCTGCTTGGCAGCCTGTGCTGCCGTCTTGGCGGCACCAGGAGCAGGAGCCTCCTTCTTCTTCACTTCGGCTTGCTTCAGCAGCTCAAATGGATCCGACTCATCGTCAAATAACTGGTCGAACCGATTGGTTATGGCACAACCAAAGCCTTCTTGCATTTGTCCGGGCATGATGGCGCCCCTTCAGCAGGATTTTCCTCCGATTCTACGAGGCTTGGTGCGAACACTTCGCTAGATGAAGCCACAAGATGGCTGGGAAAAGGACCTTCTTCTCTTCCGGCGCGATAGACATCCGGGACCTTAGTATTGGCGCGGGTGGGGCGTGTAGTTCTTTTTGGAAATGAATGCGGTTGACTTAAATGCGTCATAGACCAATTTTAAACTACACTACCCACAATGCCAGTCTCTCTAGTGTTGCTAGCCCTGCTAGCCTCTGTAAAGACAAGCATGGGCTCCCTCACACACTCTTGTTTTGATCCCCTTAGAAAAAACATGGCTTTATAACAGCTGGCGAAAACAGTTTGTCGGGTTTAAACTAAAGCGAGTTACACTGATGCACGAGCCCTGTTTGATACACACGTGATACCTTATCAGACATGTGAGGGAGACAGCAGGTGCATCTTCATCTCAGTGGGAGGATGAGCTGTGAGAAAAGTTCAACATGGTACTCAGTAACTTCTCACTAAATACACAGTGTTGTTTTGAAGTAACTAGCTGCATGTAACTAAGTTAGAAAATACATGTAATCAGTTGCAGTTACTGAGAAAACATCTGTAGCCTAATAAAGAAACTGCTGCACCAAACATCACAATAAGACACCAACAGAACACTGTGCCTGTGTGATTATGGTGTGAGTACACTACATTACCAAAAGTAAATAGACTTTTCTGTCCGTACAGCCTGCTGTGTGTGGGTTACCTTTGGGATTTACATGTTCAGATATTAAAGTTGAGTTGGAAATTCAGGTGTCCACATACTTCACACTGACAGTGTGCGTATATGTTGTATGGTAATGAAAAACATTACAGCCTGGAGGTTGGATAATAATGTACTTCAATGTCACACACTAACATTAAACAACTGGAGCCTCAGGTTTTGTACACTATTCATATGTTGTAAGACTCACCGTTTCAAAACTATATATCTTAAAAAGGGTCACTTTTATTGCTCAAAGAAATGTTAAAAATGATCCAGATACAATGAGAAGGGCGGGAAAAAAGAATCCTTGGCTTCAGTTTATGTAAGCAAATTATTTTAAATATAATTTGAAAACAAATGAAAAAAATGTTCTAAATTTGCTTTTAAATAAAAAGATGATAATAACATTAAACAATGCTGCCACTTCCTCCTGGTGATGACATGCGACTTCATCACAGCCACAAACTGTTGTGCCTGCTGCCAGTACATCCCAACAGGCTCAGGGGCAGCTTCATCCCACAGGTAATGATAATATTAATTATAGCTGCTGCGCAGCGATGGGTCGGGTCCGGGCATTTTTAGGCAATTCTGAGCAACAAGCAGAAGAATTGGAAGACATTTAGGAATTTAGCAACACAATCTGCCTTTTGCATCAGCTGAGGCTTGAACTCACAACCTCTGAGACTAAGAATCAGTTTCTATCTCACTGAGCTAATTAGTCAGTGACAATTCATGTGTAGCTTCACAAACTGACTAAGCCACACGTGCAGGTTTAGCAGCCGTCCATGCATGGAAAAGCAGATTTCAAACCACTGTAAAAAAATCAGTTATCGAAACAAAAACCTGAAAATACACATATTGCATCTAGACAGCGTGGAGATGTTGGTAATTTGTTTGTAACAATGATTGATTTGCTCCATAAGTGAAAAACTGATGTTTAAAATTGCCATTTTTACATTGACTCCAATTGTTCACATTAGAGCAAAATTCAAAATGCTGTCAAAAATTCAGTTTTTGAGATAAAATTCTGAAATTTGCCACACATCATCTACCATGACTCTAGAATTTTGTCTTTTTTTCATGAACATTGAAGATTTATTTAGCAAGAATTTGCATGTATATGTTTACAGTACCGTTTACAGTCAAACATTTTTTGATCAATCAAAAATCTGAGAAACATAGTTTGTGTAGGACAGTCTGAAGATGCTCTGTAGCAAGTTTGGTGTCAGTTGAGCAAAAGTTGTGGGAGGAGATAGGTTTAAGATGAACTTCATAATTTTTAAATGTACGAAAGTTTCTTCAGTATTGGGGCTACAGTTTGATGAAAGTTGTGAAGTTGTAGCACGTATGGTTGATTTGTTATGAATTTTCAAAGTTTTGAACTTTAGACGCTTGCTGTAGCGCCACCATCAGGACTATTGGCTTGAGTTTACAGCTGAGGATATCTGGCATGAGACTGGACCTTTGTGCAAAGTTTGGTGAGTTTTCACCCATGGGAAGTATGATTTCCTCGGAAGAAGAAAGAAGAAGAATACCTAGGATTACAATAGTGTCAAAAGTAATCAAATGCAATAAGTTACATTACTTTGTAACTAGTAACTTTTACATTTCAAAAGTAACCTTGGGCAGTGCAAAGCGTGTTTACCAGCAGTGAAACTGCAGCAGGCATTTATGATTCTTGATGTTCCTGACAAGACATCTGCAGGTTAGTTAATGTAACTGCAGTCAGTCACATGAGACGTTAATCAAAAATGTAACGAGTTAAATTTATTTCTTAAAGGAATGGATTACTGAACGGGCCTACTGGGCACAGGCCCTGGGGTCCAAAAT
Organism: Epinephelus fuscoguttatus; assembly: GCF_011397635.1. Lineage (NCBI taxonomy): Eukaryota > Metazoa > Chordata > Actinopteri > Perciformes > Serranidae > Epinephelus > Epinephelus fuscoguttatus. Next base: position 43,418,184 of record NC_064761.1, read on the forward strand.
GTCAGGGCCCCCCCTGGCCTCCACCCGCAAGATGTCACCCAAAGAGACACATACCGATCAGAGAGACTTAAAATAACCACAAAGAAACATGAAATGCTACAAAGACACACAAAAACAACTACAAAGAGACACATAAAACTTTCACAAAGCAACAAAAGAAACACAACATGACTACAAAGAGACACAAAACAACTACAGAGAGACAAAACATACTACAGAGACACATAACCAATACAAAGAAACACAACATGACTTCAAAGAGACACAAAACAACTACAAAGAGACACAAAATTACCAGAGACACAGCTTGACTACAAAGTGAAACAAAACAACTACAGACACAAAAACAATCAAAAAGCAACAAAATAAATACAAACACAACACAAAACCAATACAAAGAAACACAAAAACAACTACAAAGAGACACACATTAATTACAAAGCAACAAAATGACTACAAGACACAAAACAATTACAAAGAGACAAAAAATGCTACAAAGAAAACAACATGACTACAAAGAGACACAAAGTGACAACAAAAAGACACAAAATCACCACAGAGACACAACTTGACTACCAAGTGAAACAAAACAACTACAAAGAGACACAAAAACAATCACAAAGCAACAAAATAAACACAAACACAGCACAAAACCAATACAAAGAAACACAACATGACTACAAAGAGACACAAAACAACTACAAAGAGACACAAAACAACTAAAATGAAACACAAATCAATTACAAAGAGACACAAAACAACTAAAATGAAACACAAATCAACCACAAAGAGACACAAAATGACTACAACGAAACACAAATCAATTACAAAGAGACGCAAAACAACCACAAAGAGACACAACATGACTACGAGACACAAAACAACTACAACGAGACACAAAACAACCACAACAAAACACAAATCAGTTACAAAGAGACACAAAACAACCACGAGACACAAATCAATTACAAAGAGACACAAAACAACTAAAATGAAACACAAATCAATTACAAAGAGACACAAAACAACTAAAATGAAACACAAATCAACCACAAAGAGACACAAAATGACTACAACAAAACACAAATCAATTACAAAGAGACGCAAAACAACCACAAAGAGACACAACATGACTACGAGACACAAAACAACTACAACGAAACACAAAACAACCACAACGAAACACAAATCAGTTACAAAGAGACACAAAACAACCACGAGACACAAATCAATTACAAAGAGACACAAAACAACCACGAGACACAAAACAACCACAACGAGACACAAAACAACCACAACGAGACACAAAACAACCACAACGAGACACAAAACAACCACAACGAAACACAAATCAGTTACAAAGAGACACAAAACAACCACGAGACACAAATCAATTACAAAGAGACACAAAACAACCACGAGACACAAAACAACCACAACGAGACACAAATCAATTACAAAGAGACACAAAACAACCACAACAAAACACAAATCAATTACAAAGAGACACAAAACAACCACAACAAAACACAAATCAGTTACAAAAAGACACAAAACAACCACGAGACACAAATCAGTTACAAAAAGACACAAAACAACCACGAGACACAAAACAACCACAACGAGACACAAATCAGTTACAAAAAGACACAAAACAACCACGAGACACAAAACAACCACAACAAAACACAAATCAGTTACAAAAAGACACAAAACAACCACGAGACACAAATCAATTACAAAGAGACACAAAACAACCACAACGAGACACAACATGACTACAGAGACAGAAAAACAACCATAATGAAATAAAATAACTGCAAGACAATAAACAACTACAAAGACACACAAAACAGCCACAAAGAGACACAAAATGACTGCAAAGACACACAAATGAAATGAAAAGAATCTCTCAGTTTTTCACAAACTGACCACAAGGTCACAGGAAACAACTGAAAAAGACACAAAATAACCTCAGTAAGACATAAACACTTCGTCAGAGACTCAGGCGATTATTGAAAGAGACAAAACCACAGAAAGATTCATATCAACAACAAAGAGATGTCAAACCACACACATCTTGCTCCAGCAGGAGAGGCGGAGGAGAGAGAGCTTTACTTGCCAGTTGGATTGTCTCTAATTATAAGGTCAATGGGATTTATTGATATGTGTAATTACAGTTTAGTTTTTGTGCAGAGTCCATTTTGTTTAATAACGTCAAAATGAGTTTATTCCGCCTACACTTTGATTTTTCTCTCACACACACTCCGAGTTCAGGGGGCAAGAAACCCGATCATTTAGTTTCTGCTTGTCACGTGACTGCACGAGGTGGCGCTGGACTGGTCCAACCCACCGGGTGATGCCAGTCGGACCGACAGTCCCTCCTGATCGCACCTTTGGGAACTCAGCCCGTTGTTTTTCCTGCGCGCCCGAAGATGACATCTCCAGTCACCAAAGCCATGATAGAGTCGTACGCGCTCATGGTCATGGTGATGGGCACGTTCTTCGTCTATCTGTGCGGCATGGTTTGGGCTTTTTGCAACCCGAAACTGAGCGGAGAGGAGGAGGAGGAGGAGGAGGAGGAAGAGTGTGGGACGGGGAACCAAGCGGCGGCACACGGGGACCACTGCTGGCTTTGCGCTCCAAATCCTCCAGAGCGGAATTTCAGGTGCGCGCACGTGCCGGCACCGCCGTACACCGCGGAGGGGCTCACACAGACCACATATGTAAACTTCTGGGATGATACTGACAGTCTGCTGTCAGACTGCACCGCATTCTGCCGGGAGGATCATGGCATTAACAACCAAATCGGACAGAGTCCCTCCTGGAGCGCACAGGCTGAAAAGTTGGAGATCTGACCTGCCGGCCATGTCTGCCTGTTTGTGTCGATCACCTCTTATGATTTAACTCTTTCCAAGGTGAATGGACTGAAGAGAAGTGGACGAGAACAGGCAGTGCTCAGTGTTATTTTTTTTATTTTATTTCAAACCATGACAACACACATATTCATGGCTCTTTGTCCTATAACAGACACTTTAATTCATGCTGCAACTTGTTAATTAGTGCTGTGAATTCAGGCTTGCATGTTGCTGTGTCAGGACACAGTTATTTTTGTGAGGTCTGTCTCCCAGGTGACCGGCCAGACAGGAATAAAATACTCTCCATCCCAGAAGTGTGTCATACGCAAGATGATCCGGGTCCTGCAGGACTACTGTGACCTTGCTGCGGATTCTTTTTGTTTTTCCTTCAGTTTCTTTCTTACTTCAGTTTCAAGTTGCAGCAGCTTCTCGTACAAAGCGTCTGATGTATCCAAGTCAATATCCATCTGCAAAGCAGAACAGAAGACACAAAGTTATTACTATGTAAAGGTCCAGCGTGCAGGGTTTAGGAGGATATATTGGCAGAAATGGAATATAATATAACAAGTATGTTTTCTTTGGTCGATAATCACCTGAAATTAAAAATCATTGTGTTTGTGTTACCTTAGAATGAGCTGTTTATATCTATATAGACAGTGAGTCCTCATCCAAGGAGATTGCCATGTTGCACTCACTCACGTTTCTACAGTAGCCCAGAACGGACAAACTAAACACTGGCTCTAGAGGGGCCTTTCGTATTTTCGCATTAGCAGTTAGCAGCTCCTCTGAAATGAGAGCACTGGAGTGTTTTTACTGGTTTAAATGACCATGTCTGTTTGTTTTAGAGAGGAAGAGACCTCTGCGGATAATTCAGCTCCTGTTAAAAACCTCCCGAACGTCTGGATGTAAAATTATCAGAGAAAAACGTGAGTACAAATTAGCAGGCTTGGGCTTGCAGATCATCTCCAATATGCCAAAGAGCGCAGCAGAAACACTGATTTGTAATTTGAAACCAGTTACTCAGTGTTTCAACCGGTTTAAATCACCGGGTCAGTTTGTTTTAGAAAGGAAGAGACCTCTGCGGATAATTCAGCTCCCGGTACAAACCTCCTGAACAATGAACACTGATGGAATTCTAACCGGGAGAAGTTTCAGCTGTTTGCAATCTGCAGTCCTCACCACTAGATGCCACTAAATCCTCCTAAATCTCACACACTGTTCTAAACTAAATCTGAATGGACAGTATTTCTTCCTGTACCTTGCGTGGCTGTGTGTAGTTGTTGCCCAGCCCAGATGTTAAGCTGTGGTACTTGGCTTGAGGGTCCAGTGATTCAGGCTTTTGCTTAAACAGCCAGAACTGCAAGAGAGAGCAGCAGTGATGAATTAATTTGTACTCAACGTGTGTAAAAATGTTCAAATGTGTTTTACCCACCAGGGCTTCAGCTCCATTATAAGGGGTCAGGGTGAACGTGTTGGTGAAGATTCTTATCTGAGATCAGGGAAGAACAATTAGTTGAGATATGAGCAAATCATTTCAGGTGTGTGCGTGTTAACAGTTTGTACTCACAAGCCAGAAGACAGGCATGAGCAGCGTCCAGAGGAAGGCTGGGAAGGAGGGCAGGATACTGTAGGTCAGATTGGTCATCACAAAACCAGGACAAATGACGGATGAGTACAGACCCTAGAGAGCGTGACAAAATCAGGATCACAGTTACCAACATCATGGGAGATTAAAAAATAAATCAATAAAATAAGTTTGCCTGCAGGCACAGGTGATAAACAGCATGTGTGGTGTGTGTGAGCGCCGACCTGTTTGTTGTAGTGTGTGTTGAGCGCCAGGCTGAGCAGGTCAGAGGCGTATTTGGAGGAGCTATAAGGTTGGGTGCCTCTCTGGTGCTGTATGTCTTCAAGGTTAAAAGCTGAGTGATGAGCGTTACTGGAGGAGGTCCAGATCAGCTGGGACGTCACGCCTGCTCTGCACAGAACTGGTTCCAGCTCCCTGATCTGGGCCACAACAGGAGGACAACACAGCATTACAGCACTCATTCACAGAAACATCCTAACTCGTCAGTCAGGGGAAACATCAGCAGTTTTCAACCTGGACCCAACTGTCCCACGTTTTTGTGTCAACAGAGATCCCACGATAGGGCTGCATCGAAGTCCCTTCATGAGACCGCCTATGCTTTATTACACAGAACCAATCAATGGCGGCATCATGCCACCCCAGTGTGTGATTTTAGACAGCATGCCGGCATCCCGGAGGCAAAAGAGGCGTGACAGGCATGATAGGTGTGACATGTAACACGTGATCTTCACACAGACCTCACTGTTGTTCACCCTGATTTTGCGTCGCGGAGACTATCGTAATCTTTTGAGTGTTCATACCTGGCAACGTGTTTTTGTCAGCGGGAGTCTCGCCAACTGTGTTACGACCTGTGTGTGCACACCACAAGATTTCTCCACAGACCCCTCGCCGACAGAGCCCCAGATAACGCGGTGACGTCACCAAACTACAACTGCGACTTTACAAAACAACAAGCCCAAAGTCGTGGCTAATAAGCAGACCTGGCAACCCTGCAGCTTGTCCTCCTCACATTTCTTCCGTCCTCCTGCGTGCTGACGTGGGACGTATCCCGCCTCTCATTGGCTGATGCTCTTTGTCAGTCGTGTCTCCAGTTTTCTAGCATGCCAGATATCCAGTCCCAGTCGCAGATGAGGGGGCGACTTGCTCGTAGGTTTGTTCACACGAGGACTCGTCGTGGCAGACTATCTGCCGATTCATCTCCAACCCAAGGTGGCTCTCAAGATCCTCTGCGACGTCAAAATCGCGGTGAAAATCGTGTAATGTGAACTAGGTTTTAGAGGACATATTCGGCAGCTGTTCTTCTTCGAGTTAGCTGCTAACTGCTGCTATCTACTTTTAAAATCTCCCAGCTTTGGATCACACACATAACACATCATCAAAGCAACACACTCGTCCTGTCCATAGCCCTATTCTATTGGCTGTCCCATTTAAAAACATATGACTCTTATTCCCTCCGCTGTCGGCTTAAAGGCAAGAAAACGCAGTCCCCACATCGTACTGTTTATAAAGAACGGTGAGGAGGAATAACAGCACGACATTCCCCCCTTGAACAGGCAGTGTAACAGGGACTTAAGTGACTAATTAAGACAAAAACATTTCAGGCTGTACATGTAGCCACTCAAAGCATGTTTGCATTGTCAATGTATATCCACTAAAAGTACTTGTTTTTGCCACTGACAGGCTCAGATAGACGGAAAGGATCCCTACAGTGGAATGGTTTTCCTTACCTTTCACTGATCCGCTCTGTTTGTTATGTGTGACCAAGTCTCGCTCAAAGAGAAGTCTCATTCTTTTGGTCACCACCCAGAGCTCATGACCATAGGTGAGGGTTGGGATGTAGATGGACCAGTAAATCAAAAGCTTTGTTTCTGGCTCAGTTTCCTCTTCACAAGGACTGTCTGGCGCAGCGCCTGCATCACTGCAAATGCTGCGCCAAACTGCTGATCCATCTCACGCTCCATTCTACCCTCACTTGTGAACAAGGCCCCCAGATACTTGAACTCCTCTGCTTGAGGCAGTTCTCACAACCCTAAGGGGGCAATCCACCATTTTCCGGCAGAGAACCATGGCCTCAGACTTGGAGGTGCTGACTCTGACAGACAGACCAGCGAAAGGTAAAGAAAAACATTTCATTTCTTTGAAGGTTCATCTCTATAATGTTGTCAGACACTAACAATAACAATCTGAGCCTGGCAGAGACAAAAACACTTTAAAAGGATGTAAACTGACTTCTCCAAATGCCCCGATATGTACAGTGAGCATTTTAATATGATAGGAAGAAGGTAATCATCTTTAAACTTTACATTTTTTTGCCCCACTGGTGGTGAGAGTCTCTCCATTTTTCATCCATCCAACACTTTTGAAGCTGCATGGCTGATGATGCTCACAAACAAATCATACATTTCTTTCAATTTTACCCAACTATTTTATGATTTAATGCCTAGCTCTTGCATTTCCTGTCCATTTTCACTGGTCCAGATGCCATGTCTGAAAAACAGATGAGATTATCTATGGATAAGATCACACAGTAGACACTGTCATCTCTTCCCACATAGATACCACTGAAATTCCTGTGAAACTTTAGTAAATGTTTTAAAAAGACCACACAAACCCATGTGTCACTTCAGCACAGACGGATTTCTATTCAAAGTCTAAACAGGAACTTTGAGACGGTTTCTCTGTGACAGCAATTTAATACACATCAGAATTCATCTGCAAACACACAGTAAGCAGAATCCTGTCTGCAGTGACCTTATGAACAGTACGCACTGTTAATTTTTAATGAGCATCGTTGCTAAGTGACAGACGGATCCTGTATCACCTATATTTATTCCAGCAAGGGTAAACAGCTGACAAGAATTCCTCTCCTCGCAGAAAACTGAAGGAAACTTTTGTTTTGTCTTTTGTCGTGTAGATCAAACCATGAAATGAGGTAACTCAGCAGCCAAAATAGCAGTCACTCACCAACAGGAAGTGACCAAAGAGGTTGGTCGCAAAAACTTCTTGCATGCCGTCAGGGGTGACACAGTCCTCCTGCGTCAGAATTCCCTCACCAGTGGCGAACATGGCGATGATGCGGCTGCAATAAAGATGTCATAGAAACTTCAACTCTAGAAAGGCAGCACAGGAAATAAATGTTTGAAAGAAGAAGTTTTTAAAACGATACTGTACATAGAAAGGTCAAAGTATAAAAAGCAATCGATGCAGTCAGGTGTTACTGATGCACACATCACAGGAGATCATTGGCAGTACTAGACTCTGAGGGCCCCAGGCGAAGAAGCCCATTGAGGTCAAATGGTAGCTAGAAAGGACTTTGGGTTTTTTGGGGGAAGCAGCAGTGTTTGGTGCATTTACAGGAGGTTTTAGGGGGTCACAGTTGTCATTGCCTGGTTTGCCTCGCTGCTAAAGATGCTGCATGTAAAATCAACAAAGTACCTGGAGAAGAGGCCTCTGAAAAAGGCTTTTACATCAAACTGTGGGTTTGGCATGATGCCTGCGTTCAGGTAGAGGTAGTCCAGCCGGTTATACCTGCAGCAGATAGTCAAAGTCACACATACTCACCTCGATAACACACAGAAAGCACAGTGTCGACAACATAACCTGATCAGTGCTGATAACTACATGAATATGTGCTGCTGTGAGTCCGTCCTCCCACCTGAGTTTGACCTCCTGAGCAGCAGAGAGGACAGAGGAGATGCTGCTGGTGTCCATCTGCAGCAGTGCCACCTGGGCTGTGGGGTGAGAGGTGAGGAGGGCGGAGCGAGCTGCCTGAGCACGCCGCATGTTCCTGCAGGCCAGACACAGCTGGAGACCCTCTGTGTCCTCAGAGAGGAGACGCTCACACAGCGCCAGGCCAATGCCACTGCAGGGACACACAGTGTTAACGTGGTGGGGAGTGACCCGGAACATGTGCTCAAGGTACTAAACGTGAGCTTTTCCATTTACTTCAACTTTAATTCAGAGGTAAATACTGTACTTTTTACTGCACTACAGTTATTTGATTACTTTGCATATTTAGATTCTAAATATAAAGTACAACAAGTTAAGAGACTATGGTAAATTATTATAGGTTGCCTCAGCACCTGCCTTCAGGACATCAGGAGTTGGATGAGCAGGAACTTCTTGAAGCTCAGCAGCAGCAGAACTGAAGCCCTGCTCACTGGCTCCAGAAACACCCTGTCCAAAATCCAAAGCACCTTCGTCCCTCACATCATTACTGATAACTTCCCCGTCCCCTTCTCCAGCCAGGTCAAGAGCCTCGTGTCATTCTGGACGACCCTCTTTCATTCGAACCCCACATGAAAAACATTACCCAGACAGCTTCCTTCCACCTCCGCAACATTTCCAGACTCCGCCCATCACTGTCCCAGTCCAGCACTGAAGTCTTGGTCCACAGATTTGTCACATCTCATATTGACTATTGCAACGCAGTTCTCTCTGGAAACTCATTAACAGGCTTCAAATCATTCAAAACTCTGCTGCTGGATCATCACCTGCGCCATATCATCTGACCCCATCACCGCCATTCTCATCCAACTACACCGGCTCCCTGTTCAGAACCAGAATGACCACAAAAACCTTCTGCTCACCTTCGAAGCCCTCCACAGCCGAGCCCCCACCTATCTCTCTGACCTCCTCCAGGAGTACACCTCCTCCCACTGCCTGTACTCTTCCTCTGCTGATCTCCTGACCATCCCCACCTCACGCCTCAGCACCATGGCTGCCAGGGCTTTCAGCTGCACTGCCCCCAGGCTCTGGAGCTCCCTACGTCTGCACATCCGACAGTCTGACGGCATAACATCCTTCAAATCCTGTCTCAAAACCCACCTGTTCAAACTGGATTGTGTGTGTGTGTGTGTGTGTGTGTGTGTGTGTGTGTGTGTGTGTGTGCCCAATTTGCATCTCTTGTTCTGTGTGTTATTTTATGCTCTGTGAGGTCACCTTGGGTGTTTTGAGAGGTGCTGTTTCAGTAAAATGTATTATTATTATTAGGTTGAGCTACCCACCAGCACTTTCACCCGTTGCAACATTAAAGTGCACCAATAATTAAAATCCAATTACACACAGTAATAGGCCTATATTTTATTTCTTAAATGGCTCATTCTGCATATTGGGTACTTCAGGTACTTTAAAGGGATAGTGCACCCAAAAATGAAAATTCAGCCATTATCTACTCACCCATATGCCGAGGGAGGCTCAGGTGAAGTTTTAGAGTCCTCACATCACTTGCAGAGATCCAAGGGGAGAGGAGGTAGCAACACAACTCCACCTAATGGAGGCTGACGGCGCCCCAGATTCAAACGTCCAAAAACACATCATTGAAACCACAAAATATCTCCATACTGCTCGTCCGTAGTGATCCAAGTGTCCTGAAGCCCCGACATAAAAAGTTGTTTGGAAAAACGTCGTTTGAACTCTGTTTTTAGCCTCATTGTAGCCTGTAGCTCTGACTGCCTCTCTGTGCTCCACGCTCACGTGTGTGCGCTTGCGCGAGACCAGCGAAAGCACGTGAACACACATGAAGGCAGTGCCCATGTGTTACGGTCTCGCAATGATGTGTTTTTGGACGTTTGAATCTGGGGCGCCGTCAGCCTCCATTAGGTGGAGTTGTGTTGCTACCTCCTCTCCCCTTGGATCTCTGCAAGTGATGTGAGGACTCTAAAACTTCACCTGAGCCTCCCTCGGCATATGGGTGAGTAGATAATGGCTGAATTTTCAGTTTTGGGTGCACTATCCCTTTAAGGAGCTACATTTTGATGCTGATAGTATTTTCACACTGGGGTACTACTTTTACTTCTTTAGAAAATCTGAGTACTTCAAATCACAACAGCCGAGACAAAGCATCTAGAGAGGAGACTTTAAATACAATACTGACCAAAATAAAGCCACATACATGTACTGTATGTACAAATATTACAGTACTGAATATGTCAATATCAACATGCTATTATACAAACTTAACTTGTTCTGCAATGCAATTTTTATCTCGTATCTATTATCTTGTTTCCCCCCCTGTTGCTGCAGCTCACTGAAACTCACCAAACATAATTTCTATCGTTTGCCTAAAGCATTTACAATAAAGCATTTTAATGATACCGCCATTCAGACCAGGTCAAATAAATAAATGAAATAATACAATATCCATGCTTTGAATAATTACCAAAAGGTTAATAAAGGTACTCTTGGAAGAAGTACTCAGATTTTTTTGCTAAGATGCTCTGTTACATGTAAAGGTCCTGCAGATATAGTACCAAAAGTAAAAATATTCATCATGCATAATGGGCCATTTCACAATACATGTAATTAATTATTAGATTGTAATTACTGATGCATTAATAAGTGTCACCAGTGTTGCAGCTGGTGAAGGTGGAGCTAATTTAAACAATTTAAACACTGATGGGTTACTTAATCTATAACAATACGTCATCATTTATTAGTTCATTCATATTTTGTTTTATAATTTAAAGTTATCAGACAAATGTAGTGGAGTAAACAGTACACTATTTGTCTCCAAACTGTGGTGAACATTATAAAGTAGCATTAAATGGCAGAAAGCCTCAAACGTGTACATGATGAGTTAACATATATCTTTAATGTCTCGCGTCACTCACGATGCCGGACTTTAGGTTTATATTAAAACAATAAACACAGTTATTACCTGTTTGCTCCCGTCACCAAAACCACCTTGTTCATTTTTTCCTGCTCCAAACTGGAAACAAACCTCAGACACAAAGTTTTTAATCGCAGCATCAACAACTTGTCTGTCCGGTCCCGGAAGTGTTTCCCCCTGATGTGGAGTCATCTCCTTCGCCCCGCCCCCTCCGTGCTGTGATTGGACACAGCAGCAGCACTCAGCCAATCAGAGCCTCACTCCAGTCGGCTCAGCTTCAGGCGCCGCCCACACAGTAATAATTAATAAGTGCTTATGAATAAAGCAGCAGCTGTCAGACAGGTAGAGTTCCCTGTTTGAATTTTATTTGTATTTCGTCTATCAATGTACAACACTTGTTTATATAAAAACATTCTCACTGAAAAACATTTGAGTACAAATATGTAATAAAACCAATCATGAATCCTGTCAGGGTGCCGTTACATTTTTACAGCTATACATCCGCCCCCACTTCTTTTATAACACAGAGGAATGTAAAAAAGGCTTCTTTTATCCGATGAGCGTCATCATGTGAGTGTCATATTTAATTTACATGTACAGATTTTTGTCTTTCCTAGATTGCAAAACAGAAAGATAAAGATGGTTTCCACACAGACGTTGAAAGGAGCACGACCGAGTGTCTTTTATGAAGCTAAGTGGGACAAAAGCCTCTGATAAGAGAGTTGAGCCTGTAAGTACAGCTGAAGTGGTGAAACAGTGGTTTGCAGGAAGTTCAAGCTGTTAGTTATACACAGAAATATGGCAGAGAGGAAGAGGAAAGAATCCAGCATACGTCAGTTTAGAAACAAGAAACTGACAGTCGAAAACCTGCAGATGAATCATGAGCTGTGTTTCACGAGATAAGGGACTGTTTGTTATTTATGATGGCGCAAAAAGAGGGAGGCATATCAAATCATTTTTTATGCATGGGTGACCGCTGAGGAGAGGAACACACAACTTTAATACCTGCATTTTGTACTTGTTTTAAATACGACCTGAACCCTAAAACCTGACAGCAGGGTTTTTTTTAAAAAATGCCAAAATTACATCATGTGTCGCAGCCAGCACCTGTAAAAACAGGAATTATCGCTGCATTTTAAAAATCTCTGACTGTCACTGTACATATTATGTGTGATGAACACCTGACAAACGCTTCCGTCAGGATGACGGAGCAAATTTACGCTTAAAATAATGACGTTTCATCAAATCACTGCGTCATATTCTGCAGGTCTCATTTAAAATGTCACCAAAAATAAACCATTTGTACAAAATGGATCCTGTAAAAAACAAAACAAATAAAATCCCATTCAATTCTGCACCCCTGCATTTATGACAGCGGTGTTAAACCAAGTCTATTTTATAAAGATCTAATAACGGCCTCTGAGTCACGTTAGTGATATTATCCCAGCTGCTGCGGCCACAGTCATCCAGGTCACTGCAGTGCTGTACCGCAGGCAACCGGACGTGCTTGAGTTTCACCTCTCATCCAAGAACCTTCATCAGTTCTGCTCCTGTAATCAGACAGCTTCCTCGATGCTTTTTCGAATTCCCGTTCCAGTCGAAGCGCACTCAGAACTGAAGTAGGGCTGCCACGATCAGTCGACTAATTGATGACTAATCGACTATTAAAATAATCGGTGACTATTTTAGTAGTCGACTAATCGGTTTGAGTCATTTTTCATAGAAAAGTACTATAAAAGTACCCAAAATACTCTTACTGCAGCTTCTTATGTTCAAATATTGGCAGCTTTACACACTCTCCCATGACAGTGAACTAAAACTCTTTGGCGTGAGTACGAAACAAGACTTTAGATGAAATCATTTTGGGGTTTGGGCGAGACAGACCGACATTTTTCAACATTTTAACACATTTTTCGATGAAATGATTAGTCGACTAATGGAAGAAATAATCGACAGATTAGTCGACAATGAAAATAATCGTTAGTGGCAGCCCTAAACTGAAGAAGCCTCTTGGATGAGAGGTGAAACTCAAGCACGTCCAGCTGCCTTCGATACAGCATTTAAGATGTTACGTGCACGTGGTTACGGTTTGTCTTTATACTCACATGTTGCTAATGCTGGCTGTGTGCGTGTTGTGATGTTTGTGTTTGTGTAGCTGTTTTGATGATAACTCTGACCCCCTCTGTGTTGTCTGCAGGTTGCGTTGGCGTGTGAATATTAAATAATATGGTGGAGGGAGGCTCGTGCATTTTCCCCCGTCACTCAGGAAGACTCAAGGAAAAACGTTTGTAGCTCCAGAGATTAAAAGAAAATGCAGTCACATCCCAGCCACCCTCCTCCTCTGATAAATAACCAACAGTCCCTAATGTAAACTAATCTGAAGCAGTCACACTGTTCCAATCAAACACATCATTAACACTGAATATTCCCGTTTCCTCTGCATTTCTCATTTTAAAGGCGACACACTTTCTTTGTCCGCTGAGACAAACTATAAGCATCTGATGCATTAACTTGTTTGACACATTCAGCAACATCTTCTCCTCCATGATGCCGACTGTAAACATACTGTTGAACCCACACAGAAAAACCTGCACTCTCAATAAGCATCCTGCAACATCTGATCCATCATTAAAGTTTGTGATCAAAGCAAAAACAGTTTGCAGTGGGAGACGAACAAAAGAGAAAATCCTGTGTAGCAGTTTGTTTGGTGTTTAGATCGAAACGTGAGCTGGAAAGTTACTGAATCACATCAAACATGATACAAACAACTTAAAGAGAATATTAACCCACAAATATATCAACAAAACAAACACATATGAACATATAAATATTAATACAAAATATTGCTATTTGAGATTTAGACGTATCTGTTGAAAATACACAGTCATATACACTTCATGTTCAAATCACAGAAGGAAAACTGCAGGGAGATGAGATGACGGAGTGGCTGGATATTTCCTTGTTATTTCTAAAGGTGTGGAGTCTGTCTGAGAAACTGAGATGAAATACTTGGAATATGAAGTAACAGTGATGGTTGGCTGCACTTCCTCCTCTACATTCAAGCAGTCTTCCAAAAGAAAACACGAGAAAGCTCTTCGACAATGTTGCTATCAAACACCGTAACATGGGAGATCTGAACTCATATTAAAAAGGAAATTAAAATACATTTTCAAAAGTGCCGAATGTCACTTGCTACATTTAACTTTGGCTTCACCAACACGTCACAACCAAACCTTAATCACATTTCGGTGTGTGTGTCAGGGTTGGTGAATTATAAAACATAATACATTTTTCTAACAATACCTGTATGTCTATAAACATCTTAGCCAACATGATTGTGCCAATTAAACTGACACACTAAAAGTCTCTGGTTGTCCATCTGTGTAGAGAGGAAGTCCATCAAACAGCGTTTCCCAAATCGCAGCTTGGAGCCCACAGACGGCTCTCGCCTCGTTTCTCGACTGAAACAAGATAGCTTAAACCTGGATTGTGTCTGAATCATGGTCTCCTCTTGCTTTGCACCGTTTCCTCCACAGATGAGCAGTCTAGGAATCACTGTCCTAAACATCGGCCCCGGCTTAAGGCTGCATTTCCGCGAGGGCTCGGTGTATTTCCTGGAAGGAGGGCCGTTCCTTTGTGTTCCTCCTCCAGCAGCCCAGCATGATCTTGTAGAGCGAGTCTGGACACAGCACAGGCTGAGGCAGGTAGATCTGCAGCACAGAGCACAAGAGGTTAAGCCGAGAGATTCACTGGTTTTTACGTGAAATAAAATGTTTGTAACGACGCTCACCTGTCTTTTCTGGTCCCTGAAAAACTCCCCCGTGTTTTCTATCACCTGCTCATCAGTGAGCTGAGAGTAGGGCTGCTCCTTGCAGAAGTTTAGTATCTCCCACAGGGTCACCCCAAACGCCCACACATCACTAGCTGTGGTGAACTTACCCTGCGCAACAAGAGACGGTGTCAGCAGCGATTGTTAATATCACATAACAACATAGCACAAAATCAAGGGTTTTTTTTTTAAACTTAAATAAAGCCACATCTTTTGTTAAAGGAATACTATGCAGGAAATGTCTTTTACTGTATCACCAGTGAAAGTGAAAGCCGACCCCAGACTGAGTCTTTGTTTTTCCAGCACTGTGTCAAAATGTTCCCAGCTTCCTCTTAGACGTGTCCTGCCTACAGTCTGCCACCTGGTCGCTACCTCTTTATAAAGAGGCGAGCAAAACAAGTCTGATCTCCTACAGTCCCTGCTTAAACTAGAAAACACTACTTCTATAATTATTTCAAACTGCTAGCTGCAGCTGCTTCATTTAACAAATAAAGTCTAAATATTGCTGCTCTTTTAATGACTCTATTACGCATTGTATTTTAACACAGCTCTGATTGCTGTTGTGATCTGACGCCGCTGTCCTGTTTGTGTGTATGCTGCTGACCCTGTCTTGGCTCGGTCTCACTTTCAGATGAGGTTTTAATCTCATTCTCAATAAGCACCATGAGAGGAAAGTAAGATATTAGTGGCAAAGGACAGACTCTGCAGAAAAATACACCTGCACACACCTCTAATGGGGCGTCAGTGATTATAGAGAGGGACACAGGTGAAGTTAGGGACATGTTCCTACCACTTTCTGAAATGGCTGATTTTGTCCCCGTCACTTTTTAGAAGTGATTTGTTAAAAATGTTGTGAAAATAGCTTGCACCGAGAAATTATGTTAAATAATAAATGAGAACCCTTTGCAACATACAACGCAACGCAAATGTAAAATAATCAAATGTGCGTAGTGTAAGCTTTATAGAAAATCCCTCCTCACCAACTGATTCTAATATGACACAAAAACATGCACCAATCAGTCACATGTACCAAAGTCTTGACACAAATCTTCTCGTCCAAGTTTCCATTCTTTCTCTATGAACATGACGACACATGAGAGGGTTTACAAGTTAATTAAACTGAATTGATGTGAACGTTTAAAGAGGTTACTCCCCAAACAAAAGAGGATAGAAGACTAAATTATGCCCACAAGTGTTGACTCAGCACAGATAAATGAAATGAGGATCTGCAGTAGATTAAATATCTGGAAGTAATGCAGAGTGCCTTACCGCATTATATTCATCAGTATTTGTAGACTTGAATCGTCACCTGGTTCCTTAGTTTTTCTTTACTTAATAAAAGGTATTTCCACCATAAAGTGGTGCGTCAAACTTCACCAGGATGCAGGAAATTAAGTGTGTGAATCTCCAATCTCTGCCCGTCTGTGCACCATTATGTGTTTTTTCCTGCAACCTCATACCAACCCCCCCATTACATTGTCTGAAATCACAAATGTTGAAGACCATTTAAACATTTTTTTTTTATCTAAGCCCTTATGTCTCCAACACTTCTCAACGCTTCTCAACAGCCCGTGGAGAAGGACGACTCTTGTCTGAGTCCATACATTGTTTCATTCTGTTCTCCTGCGGAGTATAGCTTCAAGTATTGGTCCTTACCAGCAGGATGCTCTCCCATGACATCCAGCGTATCGGCAGGACCGCCCGGCCCTGGATGCGGTAGTAGTCACCACTGTACAGGTTTCTGCTCATGCCAAAGTCAGCTATCTTTATCGTGTAGTTTTTGCCCACCAGGCAATTCCGCGTGGCCAAGTCTCGATGAACAAAGTTTAGAGAGGAGAGGTACTTCATCCCCGACGCTATCTGAGCCGCCATGTAGATCAGATTATTGAAGCTGGAGAGCAAATAAACAGAGTCATGTGACGGGAACAGAACAACAGAATGACACACACAAATAGGCATATATATATATATATGTGTGTGTGTGTGTGTGTGTGTGTGTTCATCACCACTCACCTGACAGTAGGTGCGTTGCTGAGCAGAGCGAGTTGTCCCTCAGGCTCGTGGCGGGACAGAAACTGGTTGAGATCTCCGTTCTCCATGTACTCTGTGATCATACAGAGCGGGTCACTGTAGATGCACACAGCCAGCAGGCGAATGATGTTGGGGTCCTTCAAACGTGACATGATCTTTATCTCTTTCAGGAAGTCATTCCTGCCAAAACACGAAAAAAGGCGGGTGACTTAGTTCACACAGAGGAATCAGAATGATATAAACCTGACATTTTCATATCAACATTTATTTTCAGTTTCAGTTTCAGGTACAGGCTAAGTATGAGGTGTGTGGTGCAGATCACTCGAGCGTCTACCTTGCATTTTTGTTGGCGTCTGAACGAAGCATCTTCACAGCCACTAAAACTGGCTGGTCCTCGGAGATGTCGAATAGAAACTCTTTATTCATGAACTCCTGCATTCCCTCTGCTTCACACAGGTGCACCTGAGAGGAGGAAGATGAGGAAAGGGGAGTGAGGAAGAGGAGGAATGCAACATTTATAACATTTATTTGTTTGTGCTTCAAAGGTCTAGCTCGTAGGGTTTAGTGGCATCTAGCAGTGAGGACGAGGACATGTGCCACGTGTGAACTCCTCGTTATAATTCCTTCAGTGTTCATTGTTCAGGAAGTTTTTACTGCGAGCTAAATTATCACCAGAGGTCTCTTCCTCTCCAAAACAAACAGACCAGCTGATTTAAACCAGTAAAATACTGAATAAAGCATTTTCATGTTACAAATCAGTGTTCTTCTGACGCTGTTCAGCTCACTGCGGGGGCCTATATAGAGCCCGTGTTTGGTTTGTCCGGTCTGGGCTACTGTAGACACATGCCGGTGCAACTGTTTATCGTCACGTTTCCAGCTGAACGATGCACCCTTCGTTAAGGTGTAGGCTATAAATACAGCTGGAAGCTCTGGGACAAACTTCCCTCTCTGTGGTGGATGAAATAAAGTGTCCTAATTTTTCTTTACCGTGGAGAAAAATAAAACATACTCCCATTTTATGTGCTTCATACGTATTTAAATCACTTATGTGCTACTATTTACCTGGATTTTTCTATGTTGAACTTTTGTCACTAAAATAAATCAATCAATGAATAAACAGGACTAATACATAAATAATGAGGCTAAGTAAATAAATATATCAACAAATAAATAAATAAATAAATAAATAAATATCACACATGGAGCTTATTTGGTGTCAGTTCTCTTTTTCTTTTGGAAACATCTTCATGTTTTTTCACCCTGATGTTTATGAGCTTCTCAGTTCCTGCAACTCTTTGCAGTAAAATAAACACGCCAACCATTTTTCTATAGAGAAGGATATATTTGACCCTAAATACAATCGAAGCATTTCGGGTGTTAACGTCTGTAAGACAATATTTAATGTCAATTGTGTGTCGCATGGAACTTCGAAATGTCTTCCATGACAAACACAAACATGGAGGGAGAGGGTGTACGGGGTGGTTTGGGAACAGATTCGCTCCCTGTGTAGATATAAATACCTCATTCTAACAAAACAGAAAAATGATGATTCTTGTTTTCAGGTGATTGTACACAAAAGAAAATATAATTATAATATTCCGATTCTGCCAATATGCCCCCTAACTCCTGCACACTGGACCTTTAGGATCATGTGAAAGTGTAAGAAAAGCTGCAGACGAATGGCAACGAGCACACACCTCTCCAAACTGTCCCTCTCCCAGCTTCTCTTTGAACGTGAGCAGCTTTCGTGGGAACTCCTCCACTGCCACATCCTTCCCCGACAGCAGGTCCATGGTCAGTGCAGGGATGGCGTACGTGTTGCCTCCGGTCACGCCTTGCAGGTTTACAATGTCTGCCTCTGCGTAGTGAGGAGCGCCATCCTGGACTGCGGTAGTGGTGGTGGATTTGGAGGCTGCGGTGCTCGTAGAAGCTGGAACACAATATGGAAACATGTCATTATGAACATGAATAACCACGGATGTTTATTTGTATGCAGATGTGTGTGTTCACCTACCAGGCTCCTCTGAGCTCTGAGCGAACTCCGGCAGCTTGCATATGATGCGCGACGGCTCCTGATAGTCTGGGCCGAGGGGAAAGATGCGCTCGTAGGTGGAATTAGACTCCTGCTCGCTGGCTGTGCTCGACTGGTTGTGGTTGTAGGCGAACGTCTCGCTCTGTATTGACAAACTAGCAGTTAGTTCATCGTCCAGCATCCGGCGAGAGGCCTAAAATAAAGGACGCGGGGGTGAAGGAACAGATCTGACCAACTCCCGAAAGAAGGAAACTCTCAATGTCAACAGCAGAGGTGAGCTCACCTTCTCCAACATCTTCTGCCACACCTGCCTCCACAAGATGATGACGATGATGACCACCAGGATGAAGATGATGGCCACCAAACAGCCAATCAGAATGCGGGTGTTGCTGTCATCGACTTTGTGGGTGGGGTCGTCCTCTGGAGAGGGAACAGGGAGACACACCTTTTTAACACGGAGACAGCACCATACTGTATTTAAGTATTTGCTGATCCAGTAACTGAAATTAGTGATCGCTTTGACTTCATAATAATAATAACAATAAACTGTATTCATACAGCACCTTTTAAAACACAGTTACAAAGTGCTTTACAAAACTGAATAAAAGACAAAGGAAATAAGATGAAGAAGATAAAAACAGAAAACACAAAACAGAATGAAACACACAATAACACAGCAGTTTTAAATAAGTAGAATTTCTGAAGTGATTTAAAAGATGACAGTGAGTTTGCAGCCCTGATCTCCTCCAGCAGGTCATCCCAAAGTCAAGAGCTCTGACTGCAAAGACTTTATCACCTCTGTGAATGAATCTAGACCTCTGAACAACAAGACGCGATGCATCTGAGGATCTCAGGGTGCCAGAGGGAACATAGAGTGATACAAGATCTGTCATATAACTCGGAGCGAGGCCTCTCAGGGCTTTGTAAGTATGTTTGTTGGAAAGGACTGATCTGATGCGACTGAGATACTTCCGAGATGGTGGAGGCTTGATTGAACTACTAAACTTACATGTTTGTCTAAACTGATCAAAAATGACACCAAAGTTTCTGCAGTGTGAAGTTATTGAGCGACTGTCTGATATTTGAACCTGTTCTTGTCGTCTGATCAATATCTCTGTCTCGTCAGCATCAAGCTGCAGGAAATTTTGTCACATCCACTTGTGAATGTCACAAAGGCAATGTAGCAGGTTAACCACGTTTCGACATGGAAACAATAATAACAGTTAACATTTAAAGGATTTTTGTAAATGTGCTGCAAAAGCGGAATAATCCTGTCACTACTTGTGTAACTAGCGAAGTTAAAAATAGCCTCGTTCCTTTGAGGCGTCCCAAATTACAGAACCTGACACACCTGAAAGGAAAAGAGCCAAGTCATTAATGTTATTAGTTCTACCTGTGCTTTTCCTGCTGTGACAAGCTGAGAGAAACCTCCTTTAAAGCGATTATCAGGAGCGTGGGACTGTTAGAGTAAATCAACCTCTTTATCTTTTTCTTTCACTCTCTTGTTTCTTGAAGCAGCAGAGAGACAGCAATGCAACTTCAGCCTCTCGCATGACATCACAGGTATAACCGTGAGCACACAGAGCAGACTTAATAAAGAAAAGCCAAACATCACTTCCACCCTCTCAGACCAGTGTTGAAGGCCAAGTGGAAAGTGTGAAGAGCTGTTTCCCGCGTAGGTTCAGTGTTTTGAATGGTGACAGGAACGTGACAGTGTTATTTTACAGATCCTGACCGTCTCACTGATTTCTTGATTTTGTGATCTAAATGTGAAAAACAGGAGGCCAGGCCATCCTCTCTTTACAGCCTAAGTAAAACCCAGAGTTTTGGCTGGAAATGTAATAAATGGTTTCAACCAGTAGAGGGCAGTCACCACGCATATTTAGAACAGGATGTCCACAGGTTAAGACTTCAATTTAAGACTTTTTAATACCACTTTAAATGAAATTTAGACCAAACTTGTGATGGAAATACACATCAAAATTCAAAATATACTCCTTCCAAGTACACACACTGCATGAATGAACAGTAAAAATGAGCCTGACGATACTCTCTGTGCTTAACGCTCTGCACCTGCGATTCCACCGCCCTGATCCCCATTTTACCACGTTTGAAACACCTTCGACACACAGCTCAGATTGCTTTGCAAACATTTCAAAGCACTGGCTTTAGTCACCACAGGTTTTTCCATAGTTTGCAAGGTCCTAGTTTAACAATGCAGACTCACTGCGTGATCTAAGGGCATCGAGGGGGCAAAAATAGTGGCATTGCACCCACACAGGTCGAAGTCTGGTACCCCGTCAAATAGTGTTTCCCTAGATACACTTATACATTGTTCTTCAGCTGTAAAAAGGTGGTTTGAGGGTTTAGTTACACTTCAAGGAATTAAGGAATTTGTGTATGTTCCATGTAGTCTTAGTTTAGCCCTCTACCTCATCCCTAATCTTAACATTTTATTGTGGTAATGTAGATGTATATTCCAGCACTTTTAATGTCTGAAATTGGCACATTCTCTTACTGTGTTTTTTTGTTTTTATGCTGTCTTCCTGCAGAAAGAATTTCATCCTGTGGGACAGAAAAAGACGCCAACTGAAATGTTCTCTTACTGCTGATACGCTGACGGCATTTTTATGATGACATCGCATCCATTTTTATTCATGTCTGCGAGGTAACTTTGTCAAATGCTCAGAAAAGGTTCTTGACAACAAAATATGCCATATTGTTATTTGTCATTCGTCATTCATGTCCAGCCTGGTCTCGCTCTTAGGGTGTCAAAATATGCCACTTGGGCAATTTCTAGACAGCGTCATTATTGTGACGTGAGGCCTGTGTGTGTGTGAGACCCTCCAGGCTTTCCACTATCCAGTATAAACCCATCGCTTTATATTACACGCCCAGAGCATCGGACGTAGTTTAAAGAGTGTGAAAGTCCACTGAGGGTAGGCGGGAGAGGAGGTGGATGGGTCCAACAAACACAGGACTTGGACCCAGGAGACCGATGGTTGGGACCATCAAACAACATGAGTTGCAGCGTTTGTGCCACTCAAAGCTGACATCCACAATATTTTCCTAAATAAAATTAAGTAGTTTTGTTGCCTAAACTGAACCACTGACCCCTTCTGCATCAGGATACAATGCAAAGTGCTGCTCCAGGCGTCACTTTCTTTTTATGTTTTTTTGGCCCACTTGCCCAGCGTTTTCCAGGCACAATGTTCACAACGAACAGCGACCAGTAAGTCGGTCGGTAAGTAAGTAAGTATGAAGTGGAGGGGTTACCATGGTTACGCATTCACAGCTTGCAAGGAGACTCTCAGGAAGTGGCGAGCGCTCCAGGCATCATTTTAGGAACACTGGGACCTCCGCCCAAGCAGCAAAACACGACTAGTAAGGATGAGGTCACATCTGCATGCCACAATATCATTATTATTATTATTATTCAATGTGTAGGTCTTTATCAAGTGTGTGGAGCGCTGGTGGACTCAAAAAAACCCAAAAAACAACCCTCTCGGACGCGTCTACGGTAGATTAAACATGATGCAGTGCCGCATAGGTCGTTATACGTGCTAGAATTTACTGTGTGCTGGAGCCATCTTTGATTTTTTTCACCCCTGCCCCTCAGACAGCTGCCAGTCCGCCACTGGTGATCACTGACCTGGTTGTATGTTGGGTGGTATTCCTGTCTTGGGTGGAGCCAGTGTTGTGTTGTACATGGCTGTATCTGAAAGGTCAGACGGCACAGAGCTGGTCAGAAATTTAAGAGACTTTAATAGTTACTTTCCATACAAATAAAAACTAAAGTAACTTCAGCACAAAATAATACACCACTTTTACACAGAACTTCCAAATATGTGCAGAAGTATGTGAATCTTAAAGTGTTAAAACTAGACGGATATACCACACACAGATCTTCGGTCTGTACCTGACTGGAAGGTGATCTCGCTGAACAACATCCAGGCATCAGCAAAGTAGAACTGGCACTTGATGGCACTGGCCATGTGATTGGCCAGGTTGACAGTGACAAAACGGGCGCTGGGATTCTTCTCGTCCTCCACGGGGCTGAAGGTGAGCGGCGTGGCCTCCCAGTCTGCCTCAGAGCGGAAGTAACACACCACCTGGCGGAAGGCCTTGACACGCCGTGAGTACATGTTGTTGCAGTGGACCTAGACGCACACACAGACACATCGGGAGACTTTTAAAGCTCACGAGAGACGTAAAACACACGACACTATGAGCTGTAATTATCAGGAGCCTCACCTTCATGGTGGTGAAGTTACGTATGCGGTCAAACTCAAACATGATTTCAACGTATCCACTGGGGAAGCTCTCGTTAGTCCAGCCCACATAGTCGTACCCAGGCCACACATTATAGACGTGACTGTGTGTAAAATCATCCAGGCCACACACGCCATCCGTCAGCTGGCCCAAACCCTCCGTCATACTGAGAAACAAAGAAGGCAGCAAACAGAGGAACATTCTTTAAATTCAAAGTAAGCGCTTCTGTTAAAAGCAGTTTTTACAGTGCAACTAATCAACACTAGGTGGCAGCATTGTAAAACCAATTCTGTCTCCTGCTGTTGGCTGTGACATCGTAATAAAGGCCATTTTCTTTCCCCCTGCACTGTCGCCTCCACTGTCTGTGTCATGGAGGACATTATTCACCATCCAAACACGACTGTTAACAACAGACTGATTGGTTCATTCCGGGTTCTAAACTTTGTAAGCACGGTTGACTCAGTCATTCCTATGAGGTATTGCCTAACTAAGTAAACCACCATGACCCACTCACCACCGCCTGTCTCTTTGCTCTCACCATGGTGACGGGGCAACAACAAGGTGAGGGGGAAAAAGCACCGACGAAGGATAAGAGCGATGATGAAGCATTGTAGTGGTGTGTGGAAAAAGAGAGGAGGGGGGAATTAAGGACAAACAGAAACACACACACACACACACACACACACCTGTGGATGACAGCTCCGTCGTAGACAGAGTCGTTGAGATACGCAGGGTAAGAAGGGAAGTTCATCTGTTCTCCTGCTGGAGCGTTGTACGACACAAGACCATCTGTGAAGCAAAGGCAGTTGTTCATTCATACATATATATACAATAATAACTCAATAACTCAAAACATTTTCTGTGAGTCCATCGTGCCAGGCTCATGCTGTGCAGAGAGGCATGGCTCAAAACCACAGGAGTCTGTTTCAAAATTGTAGCTGATATTTTTAAGATGCCTACAGCGACCCAACATGCCAAGTTGAATTATAGAGAAATATTTACGAAATAATGTACCAGTCATGGGTGGAATTTTCCATCATATGAAATACAAAAAAGAAATGTTCTTATTAATCTTCTTCTTATTATTATTAATAGCAAGAAATCAACAATATGAATGAAACTGCACTGTAACGCTTTAAAACCTGAGCAAAGTTTCTTTTAAAAACATGGGAAGAATGCGATGAGCAACATGAGAGGAAGACATGATCAAAAAAAATTGCAATAAATTTGTAAAGAGAAAATTAAAAACAAAGAAATTAGTTGGAAAAAAAGAAAGCAAAAATCAAACAAGGAAATGACCTTAAAAGACTGCTTAAAAATTATAATAATTCTGTAACATAATTTTTATAATCAAATAAATAAATAATATATAATAATATTTAATAAATTTTAAAATAATTTTCTCAATCTTGTGGGGTTTTTTTTTTTGCAATTTGTGGGACATTTCTTAAATCAATTCACACCAACTTGCCGTCAGGATTCAAACGTTTAAATATTTGCAAAAGGCGTCTAAGAGTGAAAAAAGTGATGTTGCTCTGGGTTTCAAAGGGTTAAGTGGCACCAGTGGTGCTATGACGCTCTTAAAACTGCCATTGTTTGTTTGTTTTTATTTTGTCTCTTTTTCCTCTTCTGCTGCTTAGATTAGATCACAAATTTCACCAGATTTCCAAACTCAACATTTGACATTTCAGCACGTCATGCATTTTCAGGGGAAACGTGAAGAAATATTGTACATTTATTAGGCTAACAGGACCCGTGAAACCTACCTGACAAACCCTCTAAATATATTGAACTTTTCAAAAACCTTCTCTTTGTGCTCAAACAGTCTAAATCAGCGTTAAATTTAAAAGGGAACTATACGCCCATTTTCAGAATTCAAACACGTTACTCCTATGGTCTAACACATATTAGCAAACTTGAATAATTCTCTCCCAAATCCTAAAACTTGAGTGCTAAAACTCAAAGCCTGTTATCACCTTCAGATACCTCGTCTTTAAAGTTTTTGGTTAGATGCCTTGAATAAGGTCTGTGTTTAACACAAGCTTAAAAGACTTTCACGTTTTGCTCTACAACATAAAAAGGGTCAGTAAATACCCCACTCGTGAACTTTGCTGCTTCTATTGTCTTAAAAAAAAAAGGTGGTTGCTAACAACTGGCTAAATGAGAGTGTCATCATGCCTAATATGGCTTTGCAGCCTTGTTGTGGTGGTGATGTTGAGATCATGGGACTGAAGTGTAGCTGGTTTAAAGCTTAATGTTAGCTTTTCACTTCTGGTGATTGCATTTACGCTTCAAAAATCATAAAAGTGGTGTTAATTTGTGAAGATCAACAAGATAATTGAAGATTATCTTGTTGATCAAAACATTTAAGTATTATGTTTTTCTTAAAAACAGATTATTTTCTGCAATTATCCAAAATCCAGTGGAAAAATCCCACTGGCTTTTTGTCAAGGGAACCAGGACGACGATAACTTCCGGGTTGGCCTCCAAATAAACGTCCTCCTCACAAGACTCTAAAGAATAAAGCTCAGTTGGGTATAAAAAAAGAGAACAAACATTTTGTGGGTCCATATAATCGGTCTCTAATTTGAGAGTTTGAGACTTCTCTGTTTTCTAAGAGAGAGTAGCTCGTGTTCAAACATATCAAGCTTCTGTAGGCGTGGAAATAACACCGTGGAGTTCTTAAGGAGGTCTACTTGATGCATGGCATGTACAAGATCATTTAAGATAAGTATGTGCGCACAAAATGCACATGATTTGGATCAGATCTGATTAATTGTAGTGTACATTAGTGTAAACAGCTGTGTCCTGCTTGTATAAAAAGGTGAATCAGCTGATCCTCTCTATCTTTATGAGCTCAAAGATAAGGTGGTGCCTCTCTCATCTTTGCTCTCGTCAGCCCTCACATATCATATCGTGTCTTTTTTTTCCTTTTCCACCTCAGCCACCCGTCTTACCGAGCCATTCACAGCCGTAGAGCTCCACTCTCATGCAGACGTTCATGGAGTGGTCTGTGACGGGCATGAAGCGGACGAAGCGAGCGATGATGGGCGGCTCGAGGTCCTTCAGCACAATGTCATAGGCGTTCCTGTTTCCTTCAATCACCTGTAGGTAGTAGTAATAATAATAATAATAATAATAATAATAATAATAATCAATTCATTCGGCATAGTGCATTTTAGACCAAAAACAAAAGTCACAAGATAAAGAGTCAAAGAAAGGACCATACACCTAGAAAAAAATACAGGCAACTGAGGAGCCCAAAAGAAACACATCAAGAACGGGCACTAGACATCTCAGGGTGGGACAAAGGCCATTTTGAAAAGACAAGTCTTCAGTTGATTATAAAAGGTTTCGAAGGAGACAGCAGACCGTATATCTAATGGAAAAGAGTCCCTGAGCTTTCCAGTATTTCTCAGTACAGGTTAGTGATTTAATATGATGATCAAAACGCACAGTCTGATCAAAATTAATGACAAGATGTCTTAAACTTAACCATTTGGCTGAGGAAAGGGACCTAATACTGTGGACTATACTATCTTAAACAGTTATCAGAACCTTCTTTTTATCTGTGTCAATCTGTGCGAAGTTGTTAGACATCCAGTTCTTAAAGGCAATCAAACTGTTGTGCAAAATTGCTAATGACGTGCCCTAGTGGAAGCATATATAAGGCAAATAGTATAGGACCCAAGATGGAACCCTGAGGTACACCACAGGAAAGAGCTGCAGTATCAGACCAGGACAGACCAAGCAACACTCAGCGCGTTTTTATCACATTAGAGAAAATCGATTTATTGTGTTAGTCCGACTAAAACCAGACCCTTAAAACACATGTAAACATGTTAGTCCGACTGAAATTGTACTAAATCGAATTTCTCAAAGTCAGACTAATGCACCCAGATAATACGACTGGGAGTCAAATTCTTCCTGCATGTATACAAATGTACAGAGCTGTAAAGTTGTCCACCATGGTAGCAGTTAGCTGCTAGCTAACCGTAGCTAACTTGTTTGTCCATTGTTTGGTCTGTGACGTAATAGGTCAACAGGAAAAAGGTCCAATACTAACAAGCTGAAAGGGGGCATATCTCCACCTATCGTAGAGGAGTCGCACATACTTGGCTCAATAAATGGATTCCCCTCCCGTGCTTGTATACTGGGACAAGGACAGTAGGCCAGTTAAATGTCCCAGTTGAGCTGTAACTGTAGCTTTACTTAACTGTGCATGTAAATGTACTGAGGATATGAGAGGACAACCAGTTCAGGGCACTCCCAGAGACAAACAAACCTTGACCTCATGAAGAAGCTCAATAATGACTTCCCTCTATCATTTACAGATAACAAAGAATTAATGAATCAGTCCTATACTATCTCTATTACAACCATAAACACAGTCATAGCACGTATTAACAATGACAGGCTGTAAAAGCATGAACTGAAGACAGGTGATGAGTATCAGTACACGAGGCATCTTTATCAGAGGTTTGTTATAAACTAAAGATTATACAGTGACATCCAAGCCAAGAAAACCTGGGTTACACCACAGACAGTGTAAAGTGCTGTCTGACAGGTCGACGTACCTGCTTGCCCTGCCTGTTTCTCCACGAGATCCAGCGGCTTCCATCGCGGCTGTACTTAATCTTGTACATCTGGGCGAACTCATTACCGATGCCTCCCGCGTGGCGACCCTGGGTGCCTACAAGGGTGATGAAGTGGAGCGAGCGCAGGTCAATCTGGAGAAACTCCTTCAGGCTGTCTGGCTCCACTGTTATCTCTGGACACCATGCGCCATCGCCCTCCTCAAAGTCCAGCCTGGGAGAGACACACAGCGAGAGGACAGGAGGTTGAGGGAGAGGATGAAATAACGTTGGTAGATGTTCATATTAGAATTACAGCAGGAAAGAGGAAGAGAGCGAGGGAGAAGAAAAACTAGGACAGGATGGAGAGGAAAAGGTGAGAGGAAAGTTAAAGTGAGTGCGGTGGTGGATTTCAGTTCTTAGAGCATGTTGTAAAAACATCTCGGTGGAAGCCTGCGTCGTAAATTCATCTTAAAGTGTTAATTTTGGGCGAGGGGCTGGCAGCGGCGAGGGGGAGCAAGGGGAGACTGAAAACACAGCCGAGGATGGATGGGAAAGTGTATTACATCATTATCCTGATGCTTACTGAAGGCCACCCAAGTGTTTCTGCACACACATTCACACAAAAGCCTCCTTAATCATGTGGCTGTAAGCAGAACTGATACCCCAGTTTGTGGCTTACTGCAAATAAACAGGCACCTTGCAGGATAACCTGCCTACATGCACACACTCATTATCAGGGTAAACATGCTATGAAGCATGTGTGTGAGTGTGTGTCTGTGAATGAGAGACCTACCTGCCATATCTAGCAGCGGTGGATTCGGACCACTGGCTGGAGGCAGAGATGTCCTCGTCCTGTATCTGCCCTCCTGACATGCCCAGAGGATACCGACACACACCTGAGACACAACAACATGTCGGATTAAAACACAACTGAGCGGATGAATATGGAAGCTGTCATGAAGGGCAACACATGAACGATCACTCAGAGAAAAACAAAACGAATCTGGATGAGAATGATCCAGATGTGTTTCTCTCCAGGATCAGATCATCCATTTTACTTCTGCTCTAGTTTTTGAAATACACACTGGATTAAATCAGCCTGATCCACATACAAACTTTTTAAGATCACCAAATCTGGATAACTTGTGTTTTAATCGACGACACATCACAATGTAGGCAGTCTGCCAACTAACCCACCTATCATTGTAGGCAACTTTAAATCTTTTTTTGTTTGATATTGACAGCTATGTGGGGATTATTTTATGGTTTTTTTTAATTTTCAAATTAAGATATACAGAGTACTGAAAGAAAACACAGAACCAATAAGGATGAAAAAACAACCCCACCCACCCATCAACACAAGAACAAAGAAAGCCAGGCCCGACAAAGGGAATCCAAAATAGAGGAAAAAGAGACAAAAAACTGAAAATGATGACATGAATTCACTTGTGTGACATAAGTAGGGCAGTGTAGCATGTTTCATTACAATTTTTCAGCTTCCATATTTGGCACAAAAGATAAAAATGGTTGCCAAAGTGTAAATAATAATAATACATAACATCCTTAATCCAGTGTCCACATGTTGGAGGTGAAGAGTCCTTCCATTTACACAGGATGAGCCTTCTCATCCAGGTCCAATTGAGCTCTCTCTCTCTCTCTATATATATATGTATATTTGACCAATTAGAAAGTTTTATTACATTTTGCTTAAAATCCATCCTGAATCCACCCCTCTGCCTGGCTCAGGATAATGCTGATTTTTTTGGATCATCTTCCAATCCTTTAAAATGTTTTGAACTACACATACTGAAAGTTTGATCCAAATCAAAACCAAGACTAGATCACGTGGTCTAATGCGATTTTAGAATCCTTTCTTTTTTTTTGAACAACTCATTTTCAAGATTTCATCCAATCCTAGAGATTACCTCTGAACAGCTGGACCCTGATGTTTCTTTGGCCACCCTCATCCTGCATTTTACCAAGAGAGGGAAGTGACTAATTACATGAGCTGTTGCAAATGAGTAGCTTTTTTGTTTAGCAGTGTTTTTTTCGGTCCAATCTGAAGCAGTAATTCTATTCTAATTTACTGTTAGCCCATTTTTGATTGTAGTTTTGGACTAGATAAACCATGGCACATTCAGGAAGATATTTAGTATTTAATTTTTTCCATCTTTTTCTTAGTAAGAAACTTGTGAGAATGATTTCACATAAAGGAACGATGGTTATCAGTTTGGTAGACGTCAGGTTCTGTAAATGTCCTCTAGTTATTACTGTGCCCACATTTCACTGCCTGCGCTACGTCTGTATATTTTACTCTATTTCATTTTTCTCTTTTTTTTTTATAATGCTTGAAATAATGTTCAAAAGTTGGCTGTAATAAGGGCCTGTTGCAGAGAGTATTATTATTTTTGATAAATTGTTTTGTTAGTTATTCTTAAAAAAAAGGTTCTTTGTGAAATGTTTTTCTCAAAACATTCAATATACTTGTTTTTTTATATTGTGCCAGTGAAAAGTATTAAAGAGAAATAATGTTTTTCCAACCTGGGCCCTATTTTCCGATCTCCTTTTGTCTAAATGAGTGATAGGATGTTCAATATGTGACATTTCTCCAGTATGAAGCTAGGGCTGACCTGCCTGCAGCACGTGAGCGCGCTATATTAAATAATAGGGCACTCAGACAGCATCAAACAATGTCAAAATACGTCCACTAAAAGTGCATTTTTTTCACACAGATAGGCTTGGATTGTTAGTATAATTATCTGACAACATAACGGAAAGGAGAAATGAACGTGTGTGTTTACCTTTAGCTGGATTCAGACATGTTCCTCTGCCTGTTGCTGCTCCCTCTCTCTCCTCGTCCGCTCTTCAGTTTCAATGAGCTCTGCGTCCGTGTACGTCTGTGTACTCTGTGTTCAAATAAATACGGGCGGTCGTCAAATTCAAATGGCTCATCCAGATCCAGTTGGTCAAAATTGGGTAAAAATTCGGACAGTTTTGTTGTGGCAAGTCAAAACACTCACTCAGAGTGAAAGCCTGGCTATGAAATCTCACGTCTCGCGAGATTGGAGTTGTTGCAGGAAGTTACCGCTGGAGTGACCTTACAAACGCGAGAAGTCACTCAGTTTGGAGTAGTCATGGCTGAATTTTTACTCGATTTTGACCAACTGGATCTGGATGAGCCATTTGAATTTGATGAGCGCCCGTATTTATTTGAACACGGAGTACACGGACGCAGAGCTCATTGAAACTGAAGAGCGGACGAGGAGAGAGAGGGAGCAGCAACAGGCAGAGGAACATGTCTGAATCCAGCTAAAGGTAAACACACACGTTCATTTCTCCTTTCCGTTATGTTGTCAGATAATTATACTAACAATCCGAGCCTATCTGTGTGAAAAAAATGCACTTTTAGTGGACGTATTTTGACGTTGTTTGACGCTGTCTGAGTGCCCTATTATTTAACATAGCGCGTGCTCACGGGCTGCAGGCAGGTCAGCCCTAGCTTCATACTGGAGACATGTCACATATTGAACATCCTATCACTCATTTAGACAAAAGTAGATCGGAAAATAGAGCCCAGGTGGAAAAAAACATTTGTTTCCCTTTAAGTGTTGCATGAATTGCATGGGGGCTCTTTCTTTACATTTACTGAGTAAAGTTCTCTTACTTCTACTTGCTCATGTCTGTAACAATGCTTCTATTTAAGCAGGATATTCTTTCCACCCCTGGTATTTAAAGCTACCTGGATTATCACCCTCTGAAACACGCAGCTCCCCTCACTCCTCTCAGACCAACCACAGCGCTGGTCGGCGTTGAACATTTGAAACCGTACTCAAACATTCACCAGACGCTCACAGACATTTCTAAGACAGAACTACTTAATCCCCAGCTTCTGTCAAGAAACCTGCAAAAAGTGATGGATAGTGCTGGATGTCGGGGTGGGGTGTGGTGATGTGAGAGGACTGAACACACACATACACACACCCACACAACTACACACTCCTTGCACTCAAATTGTGGTTGCTTTATTGAAATAATAAGCTGGATCCATTTAGTGTCTCTGCCAGTCCAAACAGTGCTGGTATCAAGCACATGTACAGGAGTTGGTTACAGTGTGTGTGTGTATATGTGTGTGTGTGTGTGTGTGTGTGTGTGTGTGTGTGTGTGTGTGTGGTAAAGCTGGCAGGTCTCAGCCCATCACGCCCCCACTGTGCGGTCAATAGAAGCAATATGCCCTCTGTTTCCTGCATGCCCGTCCACCCCCTCATGTCTCCTCTCTGTCCTCCTGTGTGGTCTCTCCCCTCTCTCTTTTCTTCTGTCCCCCCTTCAGTGGCGAGAGGTGATAAAAGTTAACGGCATGATTTAGAAAGTCTTCATCTCATTAAGGCCCAGCTGGCTAGCGGCTAACTGAGCATGACACAGCCAACATGGTATCTATTAACTTTTACGAGGCTCTGAATGAATCTACTGATTTCTGGGTGTTTCCAGGAGCAAAATGAAAGGGCACTTTACCGTCGCACATTATCTACAGGGTTGGGCTGATGTTGTGTTTTTGGCCGAACATTGATAACTTCACCTAACAGGATATGAGCGCAGGTTAGCCTCATTTATGGATGAAAGAGCCTTTGGAAAAACTTGATTCCTGTGCACGTGATAGCGTGGGGCTTTGAGTGGAGCTGGAGTCGGAAGTTAAAGGGAGACTGACCCCGTTCGCCTGGCCCCTTGTCTCACAGAAAAACCTTTGAGAAGATGCCAGCAACAGCAGAGCTCGAGGTTCAAGGCTTTCTCTGTCCCCCTCTCGCTCTTTCTTTCCTCCTTCTTCTCTCTTCCTCTTTTCTTGATCTCCTCCAAATATTTGTTTAAAAGTCAAGATGTGAAAATCCCCCGAAGGTTTGGGACCGATGACCTGATACGCCGCTCACATGTCTGTGCACACAAAACCAGGCGTAGATGCAACCACACGCACGCACGCAGGTTTTTCTACTTGGCAGTGACACAGTGACAGCTTGAAGGAGGCACAAACAAAAACTCTTCCAGATGTCTGCACTCGCCTCCTCTGTCCTTTCATCTTGTCCTCTCTAACCTTTGTTCCACGCTGCCCCCTTCACTGCAGCCCTCATCACTTATCCCCAAATGTTTACACGCCTCCACTCCTGTTTCTCTCCTCGCACTGGATCGCCTCAGCTGTAAGCAGACCACATCAACAGAAAAAACTCTTCTCATATTCTCGGCATATTAGCGGTATCCTTGGCTGCATCATTACGAAACCATTTTAATGATAGGTGCGGCGCTCAGACTGCACGTATGATAGCTGTAGTAAAACACAAATCTTCAGAAACTGCTTCAAGAGAAACAGCAGAGATCTCCAATAAACGATTTCAAATCGAAACAGGGCAGGATAAGATGACAAGAAATGTCAACGTTTGAAAATGGAAAAGCTGGAATCATAATCGCTGGCTTGATGTTGTATCTGTCTTTGGTGCAGCCTGGTGCAGAGGGTCATGGGGTTTGAGGTGGCTGCCGTTCCTGAAGAGCAGCACATGAGTCTCATTCACAGAGAGGTACAGAGTGTAAACAGACATCAAGATGCAGCGCTGCGGACTCATTTTCAGGGAAGTTGCTACAGACAGGTCGCTGTTGCTATAAGCTGCTAAATAACGTGATGTCATTGTGTCATGACGTCAGTATGAATACATAGTGACGTTACTCAAACTGACTGGCCATCTCGGCAAAAAATATGATTTAGCATTTGTTAGAGTCTTTATTTTTTAAGATCAGAAATGGCGATGCACAATATTGGATTTTTTGTCCGTAAGTCATTTCCTGTTTGAACCATCGCTCTGTAATGTTGCAAATTTCCCTACTGTGGGACGAATACAGGATTATCTCACCTCACCTCACCCCTACCTAATTTTAGTGATCATCAGGTCTCTTCTATAGTGGAATTAACATCATGTTATGCATGCATACTCTTATCCTGATGGCCCACCAGCAGATGGAGACATGAAATACAATAGTTTTCAATGTATATAATTTTCATGCATTGTGCAAAATAAGAAAAAACACATTGGCCGACACTAATACTTCATATTAAAGACAATGTCGGCCAATACTGATGACGTGCCGCTATTGTGCATCCCTAATCAGAACTGTTTATTTGAAACACATCATAGCTTTGTTTCATTCTTTTTTTCCTCATTACATTATAAAATCTATGATAAAACCACACGTGAGCAGTTGTAGCCTTGCTGAAATTACTGGTTCTTGGTCTAAAGATGCACCACATGGACTAAATCCAAACTACACAGGCTAGTTAATAACATGTCGGGCAGGAAATCCAAAGTGTGGGATCATTTTGAGAAGGTGAAGGACGAACCCAAGGTGATATGTAAACTCATCTTCATTGGTCGACTACAAACATGACGTATCATGTGAAACATGGAAGTAGCTACATGCCCATTAGCCCACAGCGTCATTAACAGGCGGCTCGCTCAGTGTGTGACGTGCACTTGGAGATAAAATATAGGCCTATATTAATGAAGGTTCATTAGTACGGTTTGTATTTCTCTGTAATGTAGCACAGTGTTAACAATGTTACTGATACTATTCTTTCTCACACCTCCAACTCAAACCACCAAAATATATCATTTCATCATTACAGCAATATCAGAAACATGCAGGCGACTAGTCCACTGATGGACCCTGATGAGGACTGTTGGTTAACGAGGAAAAGTCTTAGTCGGGGGCAGCCCTGTAAATAACTGTAACCAGTTAAGTTCACTTAAAACTGATTCCACTAACACATAAAAGATGCATTTTGGAGAGGAAAGGGTAGACTGAGAAGTTCTAAATCTAGCAACAGAATTGCTAAACTGGCATCACTGTCGAGACGAAGAAAGAAATGACCGCAGTGCATCATCTTCTACGCCCACGGTCTCACACACTGAGATGACACATTGTCATAAAGACAAAAAGTACTCTTGGTGGAAACGCTGGGATGAGTGTGTTTATGGCATGTGGTATGAGCTGGTGGCATAAATTGTGTAATTTTTCTCTGAAGGCTTGCCAGGAAGATATGGTGACACACACACACACACACACACACACAGACGATGCAACATCACTTTGGGAAAAACACTGAAAATTGCCTGGGACATAATTGATGAAAATAGGAGTCATTATCAGAGTCTTTAACCACATCCTCGAGAGAGTCAGAGAGACGGCTCTCAGTGTATATCGTGCCGGATGTGTAACCGCTCTTCCAAATGTTGGTTTTTGCTGTGTTTATTTATCTACCCAACCCACTCAGAGGTGACCCTTGGGGTGAGCAATGGGGGCAGGCCAGTGTGTTCCTTTGGACGCACACACACACAGATCTAGCCCCCCTACTCACACACACATCAACACCACCCATCAGACTCAACGTTTGGCCACAGTATCTAAAAATATCAACCTAGAAAAAGGTGGAAAAATACCAGCCTTGTGTGGCGGAGGAAAGGAGAGAGAGATGAAGGAGTAATGGACCAAACCCTCTCTCTCTCACCTCTTGATTTTTACCGCACCCTGACGACTGAAAGGCAGGTTTGTTCTGCAGTGTTTGCTGTCCAACCGCTGGCTCCAAACACACACACACACGCTCTGTAGTCATGCAAGTTGATGTTCACATCTGCTACATAATACCTGTCCGCTGAGGGAGGTTTTGGTCGTGTTGCTCATAAATGTACGGTCTGCTTTATTGCATGTATTATCTACAGTGTGACCACGAGTGGAAATTACGGGATTAAAACTCAAGATCTTTTTGATTCAGTTGCTTTAAAGCTGCACTAATCAATATTTTTATGTGAACAATTAATGACTACACATAGTAAGAGAGGGGTTGCTTGTAGTGACAAACTCACAGAAACCTATCAAACATGAAAAAATGTTGGCATTGTACATCTCTGCAAACCATTACTTTTGCACCTTATTACGTAGCTGACACGGGGGCACAATCCCCGCTGAAAAAAGAAGTGATGTCTCTTCAAAAAAACATAGTTTTCTTTGTATCCTGGCAGGAAATGCAGCAATGTCTCAATAAAAAACAACAGCTATTTGTTGCACTATTTCAGCAGGAAACACAGTGATGCCTTGGTGAAAGACAACTGTTTTGCATCGCACTGTCACAGCAGAAAACGTAGTGATGACTCGGTAAAAAAAACAATCGCTTGTCGTCGCACTATCCTGGCAGAAAACAGAGATGGCTGTAAAAAACAAACACTTTTTGTTGCACTATCCTGGCAGAATACGCAGCAATGACTCAGCAAAAGACAACTGCTTTCAATGGCACTAACCCCACTGGAAAAACAGTGACAGGTCGCTAAAAAAAAAAACTTTAGGTGCTTAACAAGCCGCTTGAAAAGCAGCGAGGTGTCACTTAAACGCAACTGGTGTTGTTGTTTGTTGGTCAGTTGGCATCTTGCCTCAGTGACATGTCATCCACCAATCCCCCATCACCTGATACAAAGTCAGTTCAGAGGCCACGTCACTTTAGTAATGTTGCTATGATACCTGAGACACATGCAAATGTGTTCGGTGTAGGGCTGTCATGTGAACCGATACTTCGGTACCAAGTCGATGCCAATACGCAAAAAATACGTCGGTACCTGTTTTTTTTTCGTTACCGTAAGTACCGGATACAACTTTGCCCTCAGTGCGCTGTGTTGATTCCTGCCAGAACTGACGGGGGCAGTATACGCGCGTCAGTCGGCGCTGAGGACGAGCGCCGAAGACGAACGCCTGTTCTCCATCGTCTTTGCTAGAAACAATGGCTTCTACAAGCGCTAGAGCTTAGATCGGGCCACAAAAAATCCAGCCCGACCCCATCTGAGCCCGTGCATGTTCTGTCCGAGCCCGGCCCGGCCCTTTAACAGTAATTATGAGCCTGAGCCATGTTTAAACCCGACTTTTTTTAAGGATATGAACGTGGACATTGGAGACTGACTCTCGTCTTTCTTTCCATGGCAAGCCTTCGTCATGTGCCTCTTAAGTGTCGAGGTCCCCGTCTTTTTGTTGTCATATACCAGCATCGCGCTGCACTTGGTACACTCGACGAAGCTGACACACACGTTGTCACCGTCAATCACTCACATGTGCGCAGCCAGTGGCGCATGTGAGAATAAGAATCGTGAAAATTCACTGGTATTGGTATCGACTACTGAAATTCTGGTATTGTGACAAGCCTAGTTCGGTGTTAGCAAAACTGTTCGTGGTTGGCAAAAACGTACAATGCCAACATTTCCTTCTGGCGAGTGGGCTGCTGTACTTCATTGTTGTGGTTTTACGGCCTGTGACTTTAATTTTCTGATTCACTCTCGCCAGCATTCAGCAGCTAAAGAGGCAGATATTTCAACTCAGGAGCCACAAAAAAATAAATAAATAAAGGTAAATTAGCCCATCAACATTACTTGATCTTTATAAAGGTCTAAAGGAGCTTTCATTAATATGATTCATAACAAGGTGGCGACTCTGCAGTGGGCTCTTTATAATTATTTTGTACGTTAATTTTGCAGCACTGGTGGTGAAAACAAAATAATCTGTCCACACTCTATTAAATCCTCTATATTTCTCCAAGACTTTTACTTTTGGGATTTAGGATCCATAGCTAGCCTTGCTACAGAGACTCCAGGCGAACCACTGCTACTGAAGTCTAGTAAAACTTTGTTTTATGTTTCTTCTCCTCACTCCCACTGAATGGCCACAAGTGAAATACTTATAATGATATTTACACCTATTTCATTGAATTACCTGGTAAGATGATCATTTACGCTAACAGCTAGCTTCAACCTCTGCTGTTGTCCGGCCAAATTCGCAGCTGTAACTTAGTTATGAGTGTCAGGATCACCCAGTTTTCCTGCTGATGCCTCACATGTTACTGCCTGTATCCCCCTTTGCCTTCCCAAAAGATCAGTTTTTGGCTTGGCAGCTTAGAAAAACCCATTTCCAGGTTCTTTACCCTGTCGGTAATGCATCCAGACACAAAACACCTTTTAGGTATTTTTCTGTTGGTTGCAAAAAGACAGAAGTGACAAGGAGGCACCTTCACACGATGCAAAGTTAACGCAGATCTATTAACAGCAGCTATAACTAACTATATAATGTTTATCTGTGCCATGTTAAAACATAGCATAATGTTAAAATGTTATAACATCAGAGGCAGATTTCTTCTTTCAAAATCTAGTCTTCCTGTAAAGTTAATACAGAGATGTGTACTTTTTTTTCTGATCCATTAATTCATTCACTCGTTCTTTCATTCAAGGTTTACTCTAAACATCCCCACAGGAAGAAGCCCACACAATAACAGCACTGCTTGATATTTGGCCGCTCTGCACAGGCCTCCGCTCATGTCCACACCTCCTCCCCCTCCACAGTGAAATAAAGTTCGCCCACTCACGAGTAAAATGGGAAAGACAGGGATGGTATAACTCCATTGCTTGGGAATTTTAAACAGGGGAAAGTTGGCATCACT
Source organism: Epinephelus fuscoguttatus (assembly GCF_011397635.1). Lineage (NCBI taxonomy): Eukaryota > Metazoa > Chordata > Actinopteri > Perciformes > Serranidae > Epinephelus > Epinephelus fuscoguttatus. The sequence goes on from NC_064761.1 coordinate 43,456,479, forward strand.
CAACATCTCAGCTCGACTAAATTCAGCCATGAATATTTCCAGACTGTGGAAAAATGAATCTCTTCTCAATGCAGCAGAACTAAAGCATTAGACAGAATTATGGGTGGATATATCCTGCTTCCATATATTAGAGCAGGTTCAGATTTAAGCTTTTAGCGACACTGGAGGTGATCATTCTAAAAAATCATCGTTGGTGGTTTTTGAGTGAAGTATCCCTCGGGTCAGATTACAGATACACAACTTTGTCTTTAATGGTGAACTTGTTGAACTTTGACCATGATCAGATGCACAAACAGTCCTTTCCATGACTTATGAGTGGTCAAATACTGGGAAACACACACCACACACACAGCCCCACACACATATATACACACACACACACACAAGTGCCGGGGAGAAAGACAGAGCCTATTTCAATGGACTTTCCTGCTGTCAGAATGTCTGGTATGCATTAGCCACAGACTCCAGTGGGATAGCTGGATCCACAGTATGCGTGTGCATGCGGATATATGCATGCGAGCAGGCACACAAACACACACACACTCACTCACAAAAACACAGTGAGAAGAGAGACGAGCAAAGAAAGTCACTCCCACAAGGGTCAAACTCTCCGATACTTAATTAAGTGTAGTTGAGAAGATGCCTCATAAAACATCCACAGTGAAAAGTGTCGGTGCTGAATGACTCTATAGAAAATGTTTAAAGCTCCTACATTACACACACATCTGGTCACATAGGTCAGAAATATAGCTATTAATATATATATGTGTGAGGAGACATATGCATGAAGTTAACCACAGCATGCACACACTATTTAACTTGAAACTCCGTCTATAAACTCTCGCTGTGATCTCTATCTCGCTCACCCTCGCTATTTCTTTCCTCGCTTTTTTGAAACTCCCCATAAAACTCTCCACTCTCTCTCTGACTTTGTTCGCTTTGGCACAAAGAACAAATGAATGTCAAACAGGGGAAGACCGGATTTGTGTGTGTGTGTGTGTGTGTGTGTGTGTATTTGTATGTCGAGCCCTTTAACATTTAATCTAGAAGCGATTTAGTTTTCACTCGTGGAAACCCCAATGTTATTTTGACATTAGGGCTGAGCCGATTACTGGGATGAAACCAGTAACTGCTGTGGATAATGTGCTTTTTACAAGTACGAGTATCATCCACGTTAAATATGTCAACATCCGTTAGCTCAAAGCTCAATTCTGTGATGATCTTGTCAATAGATTTCTAATAAATAATAAATAAATAAACTTCTGATCAACCCATATCAGTCTCAGGTTTTCATAACAACTTCTGGTTCGGCCACACCCATTTTCACTACAAACCCCACCCCCTTCTGTTTTAACTCCGCCCATTCCAAGTACAGACATGGATACAGATGATTTAGTAGATTTACGGACACATAACGGTGTAATTGCTCATCCCTATCTGACATGTTGAAATGTTAATTTTAAGTATCTGTGAAACAATTTTGACACTTTACAAATATATTTTCAGATGTAGACGACAATAATTTGAATAATTTAATTGACTTAATTGATCATTAATTTAATAATAGATATAAGTAATGAAAAATATGACAACATTACAAATATGTACAGTTGAATTTCAACATGCTGAAAAGGGATCGTGACTAATGGAGATATCAGCATTTCTGATATGTCCGTCCAACTTTTAAATTAGCATAACCATTTTGAATATGTAGCCGAAATCAGCAATGTCAATAAATATCTATAATAACATTTTTGACAAACAGGAATTAATTTTTTGACAATTTATGCAATAATTCTGACAAGTTAAGCAATACATGAGAGGCTGATGTACAATACTGCACAGTTTGTTTGTTGTTTTTAATGGTGTATGTTTTTTATTTCTTCTGGACTACTAATGTAAGGCAGCAATACTTGTGCAGCTCCTGAGTCCAAGACAAATATCCTACAGGGACAATAAAATATACCGTATCGCATTGAATCGTATCGTATCGTGTAAAAGGAACTGTAGATCTCTTAAACCAAACTGTCACTAGTATGAAATTAATTTCTGATATCTGAAATTACGTTCTTAGTAGTTAAATTCCAAGCTGACATATCAATAACTTAATTTTGACTAGAATCAGTTCTACTTAGGGCTGGGCGATATGACCAAAATCTCATATCCTGATAACGATACCTATCCCGATAAAGCACATTTTAACCCAATGAATAAAAAGTTGTCCGGCATGCCAAACTCTGCCACGAGGGAGTACAAAAACATTACTAGTACGAGAGGAGGACATTTCTCCTCGTTTGTTGATATTACGATGAGTCGGGCAACCGAATTATTTTAAAGACGAGAGAAAAAGAGAGAGAGAGCGAGCAGCTGTGGTCGAGCAAGCTAGAGAGTGAGTGAAGAGAGGGAATCAGATCAATAAAACGTCCAAATGATGAAAAATATTGCCTTAAAAAGTGTAATTTGCATCACAACGATATAAACCATAGAGCACAATATGAAACGACAGACATTTTTCTCCCGTCACACGATAGATATCGTCATATCGCACAGACCTAGTTCTACTTAAAGGCATCTACAATTAATTTCTGTCTAGCCAACATGCTAATTCTTGATTGCAGGAGGGGAAATGTTCTTTGTAGATATCTGTAACTTTATTGCAACTAATCACCTTTTATCTTCATGAAAACTCCATCACAGATATGTATAATTTAATTTTGATGTGTTATAATTTTATCAATAAATGTAATTTTGACTGGTTGCAATTCTGCTTAATGATATCTACAACTCAATACTACCTCGTGAAACTGTTAAATCACGATATCAACAATTAAATTCCTACAAGTGGACATATTCATTGCAAATATCTATATTGTTTTTTCCATTATAGAAATCCTAAATGGTATTCTAGATATGTAAAATTCAATTCTGACTAGTCAACATTACATTGTGGATATGTTGGCTCAGAAGTCTAACTAGTATTAAATAGGGGTGGGAATCAGCAGAGGATCCATGATACAATATTATTGCTACCTAAACTTTAATTTGTATGTGTAATATTAATAATTTATATAATGAAGAAAATCAATACTTGTTACTGTGTGACAATACAATATTGCCACACAAAGATATCATGATACTATGCTGTGTCAATTCTTTCCACTAAAGCCATTGTTGATCTTTACAGTCACTGTTTCCACCACTGGTTAAATGTTAAAAGGTCTTTCTCCAGTATTTCACTCACTGAAGACGAGAATGACTCATAGTTTGGGCTCCAGAAAAAAGTTTGTTTTTTTTAAAAAGTAATGTTTGTACTTTTGATTCAGCAGCAGCCTGGCATCACAACCTCGTGTTCGTTTTTATTTTCATACACTCTATAATGTATAACAGCATGGAAAATAATGTCATAAGTTTTATTTTGAAAGTGGAAGTGGGGTGGAGTGAGGCGGGAGGATGTGGAAGTGATGGAGCGGTTTTTTTTCCCACTGTTATTTCTTTCTTTTTAAACACAGCTTGGCAGAGTGAGGTCAGAGTGACCTGTGCACTCCGTGTTGAACCTTTCTGACAGAAACCATCATTAATGACTGTTTAGTTGTGAGCGCATGACATTCATTATCCTTTCAACAATGAGGAAAACTCAGCGTGATGACAGAAGCTCTGAGACTGAAGTCATAAACAGGAGCCAGATCAGAGTTTTTACTGGCAGATATCTGCAGTATTTCTACTATTTCAACAATAACCCGACGTCTCTCTTTGGTTCCTGTTTAACCCTGTCTCTGCCCACGAAATGTTGCTACTCCATTTCCTTGTTAAAAAATTATTGGGCCCTTTTTTTATTGGCATCACAAAAACCACCCGTACAGTGGAGGGAGAGCTGGAGAAAGGCGTGCATGCCACGATCAAAGAGGCCAAACCAGAGAGAGGGGACCACACGGCTCCCACAAAGCAGCACTTATCCAAAATCGGACTCAGTCGCAGTCTGGACTGGACTGGAGCACCAAACTCAACAAACACTACCCAAAACTCACAAAACTCATTTTATATGTATTCACAAACTCTCAAATATGATCTCACTGCAGTCAGAATGAGTATTAGAGGGGAAACATGAGAGGAGGGAGATTTCTTTACTTTTTATTCTGCATCATGAAAATAAAGATGCACGTCAAGAATCACGTCAAACTTTAAGTGTCAGCGCCAGGCAAAGGTGATGTGAATCAGATTTCCTGCATTTCTACGTACGTTTGGGGACTACAGAAACAAAAACGAAATCTGGAATACAATTAAAAGTTGATCATTGTGCTTAATTCTGCCAGAATGCATCTCAATACACTAAGAATGAAACTCCTTTCTCATTTCTTTGGACTACATCAGAATCCAACGGCTGGTAAAACAGTGAAGTATTAGGCACAATACTGGTGGTTAAAAAAATCCCCAGTGGAAATTACCGGACATAGAATCAAATAAGTCATGGCAGGAGGGGTTTTTTGCATTTTGAGAATAAAGTAAATGCCTCGTGATAGACTATAACATGTCCTATCCATATTGCACACAGGTGTAGCCATCGATAACCTCGCATCTGTCGACTGCCAGACATTTCAGTTTGCATGAATGTGGCCACCTCCCCCAAGTTTGTATGGTATCTCCTTCTGAAAGGATGAAAGGACGCAGTTTTCACCACAGTCTCCTCAAAATCCTCATCACCATAACCATATACACTAACACTTGTAGCTGGATTTATTCTCAAAAGTTTGACTTTAATCTTGAAATATAAAGATTTCTCTCAGAAATTCCACTTTATTCTCAACATCTCAACTTCAACTCGAGATGCAACAAAATTCTGTCTTCCTATGATTTATTTATTCTTATGCCCAGCGCTAATATTCAATGTTAGACTTTATTCTTATTTCCACTTTATATTTACATGTTTGAATACTCTCGTCTGTGACTTAAACCAGGGTGCCTTCCAAATCACATACTTCTTCTTTTTACTTTCAGTAGGTGCTGCAGCTGCCCTTTAAAAGTACGTAATGTTGCATGCAGCATGCAAACAGTCTTCCCAGCTTCTGATTGGTTTATTCAGTGACATGTGACCCAGGCACAAGGAAGAGTTGTCGTGAGGCTGATGAAGTGTGTAAACTCCTCTCTTCATTTTTTCCCTTATACCTCGGACTGGTTGCACCAAACACCGTAAGTTTTCTACTCAAGTATGACACTTAAGACTTAATTTCTCCTTAAATGCGGGAATTACACAGTTGCACAGAATCCCTTAAAAGGTTTCCTTAGTTAAGGAAAACAACTGTAGGAAGAAGCAACAAAAATGAATTCATTCAAATCTAAAGTGTAAAAACAAAAGTGTATCCATCAGGTTCTCCTGGTCGCAGAACACTCTTCTCAGGGTGTGCTGTTTTTTTAATTTATCACCATAAACACTTAAATGAACATTTCAAGGAAACCTTAAGAAGAAGACTTAAGGGTGTTTGTGCAACTGATTTTATTCTGAGGAAACCTTAACTAGGACTTGAAGGAAAATCTTAAGGTGTTTTGTGCAACTGGCCCCTGACTGTTAATCTAGTGCCAATTGACATTTGTAGTTTTTAATCAAATGTCATAACAAATATTGGATGGATTGCCATGAAATTTGGTACACATAGTTATTTCCCCTTAGTAGGGATGGAAACCTTAACTAGGACTAAAAGGAAAATCTTAACTTATGGTGTTTTGTGCAACCGGCAAACACCTAAATCATAGCACAGAAGAAAACAGTTTGGCGTCTCGTGGCGGCACAGACCTGGGTTGACCTGTGATGTGACGGCTCCTAACAGGTAGAGGAGGATGAGCAGGAGGAAGTGAACGTCCCACAGGCGCTTCATCCCAAACACAGAGACTTCCAATCTGAAAGAGAGGACGGACACAGCAGGTTACACAAATGTGCGATACACACTTCAAGAAGGTTAAAACGGTGAACAACAGCTCAGTGTGTTAGCATGAACACATCTTATTTTATATTCACTCCTCTGTATTCATGGGAACCAAACATTGTTTGCTTATACAAGAGGAAAATACCAGCTTAATTGGAAGCATGTTTTTATTCCACTCAATAAAAGACACAATAATTCCCACCAAACTGGAATTTCCATTTCTTTAGTGCTTTATCACTCTATGAGAGAAGGCCTATTAAATTCTGACAGTGGTGATATTTCAATATCAGCCACACAAGACAGAAGAGTCTCAGTTCATATGCAATTAAAATGGAGCTTTTTTTATTTTATAATTTGACAGAGTTCACACTAATTGTCGGAACAAATGATGAATGAATGAATGAATGATGGAGGAAGGGGAGAAAGAGACGTTGAGACTCTGAGTCACAGACATGACTTCAGCTGGACAGACGCAGCGCCAACAAGCCGCCTCCAACTGACCACTTAGCAGAGTAGAACAACCAGTTTCAACTTGTTTCTGTCCACATTTCATTTGATGTGACTTCACAAAAGTAGAGTTAAAAAAATGGGCAAACCCTTGGTCACTTCACATGCAGCTTTTTTTGTTAAACGCAGACAATGGGACGAGGACGTGTTGGGTTTTTAGCCACATTAGCAAAAGCTTCCACTTAGTTTGCTTCACTTGGACAGCTTGGTGTAGTTATCTGATCATGACCGAGTTAACTACTCGGAGAAACCAGCTGGGGCACTTTTACTGCTGCTCAAAGTCTGTGTTATATAACTGGCTTTTATTGTTCACACCATGTTAATCACATCTTATGTAACAAAACTGCAGCAAGTGAGACGCTTTGATGTTAGCAGAGAAAAATCCAGGAATCAAGTATTAATTTTTTAGTGAAAGGGCGGGTCCATCTATGTTCTTTTCTGTGGTTTGCAAACTCCCACTCAACCGGTCTCAAGAAGCGGTGACGTCGGTTACAGTGCTGATCCCCCACTCGCCCCCCACACACAGTGTTCACTGACAGTGAGCATGCAGAGCAAGAAAAGTGTTAGCTCCAGGATTTGAGCTTGGAGGTGGAACATGATGCTGTTTTATCTTTTTTAACCAGGTGACAGATTCAGTGTAATACTGCATTTGTACTGTAAGAACACTAATAGATCCACAGTGAGTCCTGCAGTCTGTATGCTCCCAGTGTGGAGGAGCAGACAGGAGTATCGAGACACAGAAGCTTAGCGAGGTAGCCTACTGCGGTGGACACCATGTTAGCTCAGCTCCTGAAGTCACAAAATGACAAACTAACTAAGCGCTCAGCATCAGTGGTGATTAGTAACTCATGTTCTCCATCCATCCATCCATCCATCCATTTTCATCCGCTTATCCGGGGCCGGGTCACGGGGGCAGCAGGCCAAGCAAAGCACCCCAGACGTCCCTCTCCCCAGCAACACTTTCCAGCTCCTCCTGGAGGACCCCAAGGCGTTCCCAGGCCAGACGAGATATGTAGTCCCTCCAGCGTGTTCTGGGTCTGCCTCCTACCAGTGGGACGTGCCCGGAACACCTCAAGCGGAAGGCGCCCATGAGGATCCTGATCAGATGCCTCAACTGACCCCTTTCGAAGCGAAGGAGCAGCGGCTCTACTCCGAGCTCCCTCCGGATGTCCAAGCTCATCAAAACTGAGCACAGCCTTAATTCAGGCCGGACATGATGTCAAGCTCAGCTCACATCCCAGCTACATCAGCTGATTTCAAACAGCCCAGTCAACTGATGGATCAGCTGACTGATGGAGGGAGGCAGCTGATAGATCACATGATTCCTTTCTATGCAAGCAATTGGCAAATTTCATTCAGGACACCCTATTTGAACTGATCTGGCCTGCCTACTGTTGCTGCTTCCTCTGCAAGCTGCTTTGCAACCTGCCTCCACCCCAGCTCCTTCTGTTCCCGGGGGGTCTTTGCTGCTGCTCTCCCTCCCCCTGTAGGCGCATGGAAGGGCAGGGAGATAGGGAGGTCTCTGCCTCAGGTTTTCCTCATTTGCATGTGGAAGGGCAGGGAGGTGTGCGGGGGCGTTTCTAGGATTTTACAAAGCATACTTCATTGTGTTAAAGGATAACTTCGGTATTTTTCAACCTGGGCTCTATTTCCCCATGTGTATGTGTGCGTACGATTCATAGATACAACTCGTTCTAAAACTGGTTCAGTATTGAGGGAGGCGGATGCAGCCGGGAGCCACGAAACGAGCTAAAACGGTAACGGGGGCAAATGCGTCCCGTATAAGTTTGCGCATTAAAAGTGCTTTTTTTGCGCAAACTTATACGGGACGCATTTGCCCCCGTTACCGTTTTAGCTCATTTCGCGGCTCCCGGCTGCATCCGCCTCCCTCAATACTGAACCAATTTTAGAACGAGTTGTACCTATGAATCATACGCACACATACACATGGGGAAATAGGGCCCAGGTTGAAAAATACCGAAGTTATCCTTTAAGACTTCTGGCGGTAACCGCCTGGCTTTGGCTAATCAAATGGAAGGGGGTGGCATCACAGAAGCAGAAAGACGGTGAGCAGGAGCTGATAATGTTCGTGTCTGAACAGCCAGAGTAGCACAACATAGCGCTAGCAATTTATAAGGCCAACAAACGTATTTCTACCAAACTTCAAATGACTATCAACTGTCCAAATACATAGAAATTTAATGAATGATTTATATTGTCTAGTCTTGCTGCATTGTGCAGATATTTACACGCCGCCATGTAGCTTGCACTTCCAATGTTCACTGAAGCACCTGGCCTTCATTACAGCCTTGGAAGCTTTTTTGGGGAAAGGCGGTTGTCAGGGCGGTTGCCGCACAGTGGTATCAAAGCAGTTTAATGCAGTGGTTCCCAACTGGTCCGGCCTTGGGGTCCAAATTTCTCCTCAGTCATCAGTTCATGATCCACACAATTTAATACATTCAGCATCGTACTTGTGTTTGACCATGTTGTTGAGCTATTTTACTGTCTCTGTCAAGTAGCTGTCTGTTAGTCACTCACTCTACAGCAGGAAACAGCACTTCAAAATAAAAGCTCTGTGCAGGAAATTCACTGTATTTCAAAAATAATGTGTGCTTTTTACAAACTTGACAAATGTCAGAGTCACTTGCGGTCCATTCAGAATGGACCTGTGAACCACTTTTGGACCACCAGTTGGGATTTACTGGTTTAATGTATATTAACAGTACAAAAAAAAAAACAGAAAATTGTAGGGGAGCCACCCAGCACCCTACTGGGGACTAGATTTGAGTATCAAACCTGAAGATGAGTATCAGTAGGGTATGCTATATTTAGATCATTTTACAGCTTTACCTTGCTGTCAGAAAACCCTTTCTGATGGTGAACTGAAGCTACTGGTCGACTTTATTGTTTAGTTAGTCTGTTATTATGTGACTCATGGAACTGAACCAACATAACGTCCACAGCAGTACGGGGTCAATATTACAACAACACGTCACATGGGGAAAAAGATTTCAGAGGGGCTGAAACACATTTACTTCGACCAAATTCTCAGTACATCAGGAGCACTACTGGAAAGTTACAGCACCATATAAAAACCAAAATACAATGGAGCAGCCAATACTTTTGTGCTTTTTAGCCTCTAGCTAAGGCGACAGGCTTTGTGCTACAACTCCAATGTAAATATTAAAAGACATCAATAAAGCAGGGTTATCTAAACCCAATTACACATGACACAAAACAAAACTACCAGAGCGCTGTGGGAATTTTGATACATGAGTGTGTGTGTGTATGTGTGTGTGTATCAGACGTTTCCTGGTGTTCATCGCCGGCCAGAAACAACATTTTCCTGACGTTTCCACACTGAAATAACAGAAGGATCAGCAGCACGCCGCTCAGAGCTGCAGCGCTCCAGTCTGGTCAATGGGACAAGTCTCCAGTCGAGGCCTTCATTCACATACTGTTCTATCTGCTGTCACTGTGCTATATTATTATTCCGAAAATACAATCTCCATGCCTGCCTCTCGTTGCTTGTGTTCAACAGGGGGTCTCCACCAGCAGTATCTTTGTCTGCCAACGCTCCAGTTCTGTCCATACTAACCTCTGACATATATGAAGTGCAGGTTCACGTATGGGCTGCACTCTCTGGGAAACAAATCTAGACCTGTTGATTTTGATCTCATGCCAAACGTTGCTCTATTTTTTGACCAGCAGGCCTGATTCTATAAAGATACTTGATACTGAAGAACTATTTCCTCAGCTTGGATTGGAAAATATGAAAAATTAGGAAAGCGCTGCTGTTTTTTTCCCCCCCAGTCTCTTGAATTAAGAGCTAAATGCTAAAGCGGTGGACCTTCAAGGCAGCCCTGTAGTAAAAATGACCTCAAACTGCTCTCGTGTGACCAGCGCTAATCGTCCACCCACTGAATTTTGTGACAGTAATTAAGGTCTGACTCGCCTCTTTCATTGTGTCTTAACACATAATCCCTTTGCTTTCCTTACCTCCATTTCCTGCAGCTTCAGATTACAGTCACTTCCCAATGAGGCGCCTTTACTGAGCTTAACTCCTCTCGGCTTTTCATAGCTAATGAAACACAAACACGTGATGGCTTGTGTGCATTTGGAAGTCTAAAAATGTGTTTACCATGTGCTGGAGAGCATTTATATAAAGACCGCTTGTGCTGTTTTGGGGAGGAGAACTGACCTTTGGTTCTACATTTGGAGACTCTCAGAGGACCATAATGGTGTGTTTGCATGTTTTAGCCCATTTACTGCAAATCACATACATTTTACATTACTGCTCAACGATTTCCAGAACATGCTATAACTGTTGATGTGGGTCAGCGTCTGTCTTTTTTGGTCCTGAGTGAAATCTATTCAAAACTACTGGATTGATTATAATAAAATATTATATCATGCACATGCATGGTTTTGAGAGGATGAATACAGACAAAACATAACAAAACATAATGTCATGCTTTCATTTTTAATTTAAGTTAACATTCGAAGAGACCATATAAACTCTCCACAGTATGAACAGTGGTTACATGAGCCTCAAAACCAGACACAACTCAGCCCTGAGCAGAGTGACCGTGTTCACAGCTCCACCTTTAAGTACCAGATCTGTGTGCTAGGTACCCCAACAGAGGGGGGACCAAACATGGGGACAGTAAAGAGCGGTTCTGTTGGTACCATCCACAACTTTTCACTGTAAGAGAAGAAGTCAGGATAACACAATGAAGCACAAAGGCTCATTTCCATTGAGGTCCCTCTGGGTGAACATACTCGTCACACTGTCAGGGTAACATATACCCAGTCTTTTCCAAGTGCATTAGATGACTTTAGGGTGTGGACATTATACTTGTCAGAACTGACATGTAGTCATTGTGAAAGGTACACTATAAACCAGTGGTTCCCAACTAGTCCAGCAATGGGATCCAGATTTGTCCTTAGTTATCAGTTCAAGGTTCACACAGTTAAACATATTCGGTGTCATGTCTTGGCCATGTCGCCGAGCTAGCTTACTGTCTCTGTCATGTAGTTGCCAAAATAAAACTCTGTGCCGGAAATTCCCTGCACTTCAAAATAAAGTGTGTTTTTTACAAACTTGACGTGTTTGTGAGTCACTTGTGGTCCATTCAGAATCGACCCATGACCCACTTTTGGATCACGACCCACTGCAATAAACAATGATAAATCTATGATCGTGTGTCGGTGCGAACATTTTGTTTTCAGTGGAATGCATGTAACGTAAACATATTTGTCAGCTTTAAAGTGAAAGGAGAACGCAGAAAATCGTCAAAGAATATTCCTTCTTTTCGCTTCGTCCCCGACCTGAAAAGGCTTCGAAGGGTGCATCCTAAATGTTGCCTTCACATGTAACCTGTTTGGTCTGTTGGGGTGTGAATGCACCCTATGTGACGAGCACCAAACCGATGCATGAACACATCCACCTGGTACAAACACAATCACTGCTTTAGCTGCAGTGCTGCACAAAACTCTGCCATAACATTAAGACTCCTAAATATCAACTGTAATGGATTAGTGATCTCTGAGAACCACTTTCCTGTGTTTATGTCGTATTGCTCTCCTCCCCTGGATCCAGCTGTGCTCTCTATACCTGTATGAAGTGAACAGCTGTTATTCCACCACTGAACTCTGTTATAGTAACATCACATCAGTCAGCAGCGCCGGAGTCACAGGCACAGGTTCACAGTTCTGGAAACTTCTCTCCATTCTCGTCTTACAGGAACACAGCAGGAAAATCTTATTCATGTCCTATCTCGGCTTAAAAAAGTGTCTACTCCGGAATATTTTCATTTTCTCTTTCAAAGACATATTTTATGCTTTTAAGGGAAAAATTTATAAGCTTGTAAACGCATTGTCAAATCATCTGAAGGTTTAACTTTCTGTGTATATATTTCAAAAAGTATCCGTAGCATTTTATTGATCACCCTCTTGCTGTCATTGAACCTGAGTTTGTCCACACTGTCATATTTCATGTACATGCAACTCATTGTTTGAAAAGTGCTCTTTAAAATTTGATTTCAACAGCTACACTTTGTATTACAGTATTTTTCTGGACTGAAAACACAAGCAGTAACGGGAAAAGAGAGATGGGGGAACTGGAGACAGAGGACCACAATGAGGACCAGCTGCACAAACCCCTCAGTGGTGGATTTATTCTCACAGCTCCTGAGAGACGGAGCAGGAAAAAGACAGGAGATCTAGGTCACACACAGAGCAGCATTTCCCACCTGTTATACTGTAAGAGCAGAGCACAAAGAGATATACAGTAGGAGGACACACCATCGGCCAGTGATGCTGAAGTCATGCCTCTGAGTTGTGTAAAAATAAATCCTCTCATGTGCACTGTGTCTGACATTTTACTGCTAATTAAACAATTCGACCGGCAGACATTAACAGGCAAAGTTTGGTTTGGATATCACTGGTGTGAGGTAAAGTCTGCTCTCTGCTGTAACCATGGCGCCCAGGTAAACTGGGTCCACCTTCTTTTTGACGAGTGTTGAACTCACACTCTGCTAACTAACAAACCAGTGCAGGCAGTCCAACATAAACTGGAACCAGGAGAGCTACTGGGGAAAACAGGAGGGGACAAAGCTGGAGGAGAAGTGCAGTATATACGTAAAGATGCCACTCTGGGCTTCAGCAAGAGGGCTTTCAAAACAGGGCGGAAGTATTTTACACAAACGCCTGTAGTAATGCAGGGTCAAGTGTAAGGAGAAGGTTCAGAGATCTACAAGGATTGTAGTGACACTAATGTTGCATTTCTGGCCTCTGAATATAACGTGATGACAAAATATATTACTATTAATATGTTCACTGATGATGGATTTTCCCTTCAAACTGTATTTTTGCACAACATTTTGCAAACACATAAAAAAGGCATTCGACACCTACCCTATCACTGCCATCTTTGGGTGTCCCAAATCAGAGGTGACGGATTAGAGAGATGATGAGCACTCTTAAATTAGAAAACGTAAGATATTCACTAGAAAGATCTCAGACAAAGATTTATACAACCTGGTCCCCTTTTATAAGATATAAAGGAATCCTGTCCTTTGCTTGAGTTAAACCTTAATATCAGAGCATACTGGTGCCCCTTTAACTACTATAATTATAGAGTTGAGACACAATCTGACCACTTTGTAAACTCACATCTTGCAGATGAGTTAAACTTTGCTCCAGAGTGGGAGACATCAGCTGTATCTCTTTAGTGTCACTAATTAACCTGCATGTCTTTGGACTGTGGGAGGAAGCCGGAGTACCTGGAGGAAACCCATGCTGACACAGGGAGAACATGCTCCGCACTGAAGGGATCGGAAACCCTCTTGCTGTGAGGTGACAATGCTAACCACTGCATCAACATGCTGCCATTCGACTGACGTGTGTGTGTGTGTGTGTGTGTGTGTGTGTGTGCATAAATATATATATATTTTTTTTTTCCCCCAACTCTTTTTATTGAGTTCTCAATTTGTTTTGACAACATTTTCTTGAGACACAGACGAGGCGAATAAGAAAGATATAAAAAAGAAAAAGTACATATATATCTCTTTCTCAAAAAAAAATCAGGAGTCGACTATATGAGTATATATACACATTATTTAGCCATATATGGAAAAGAAATATTCGATACCAGAAAAAAAGTGTATCTAAAAACAAATATATATATCCCCCACAAGAAAAAAATAAGACAATTAAAGAAAAAACAAATAAATAAATGATAATAATAATAATAATAATAATAGTAATAAAAGGAAAAAATAAAAAAGGAGGAAATAATAATAATAATAAAATAATAATAAAAATAATCAACAGCATACACAGTCTTCATCACAGTCCTCCCTACAGGAGAAATGTTGTTGGGCTACAAGTGGTACAGTTGGGTGCCACTAGAAAAAAGAAAAGAGTACAGTGGTACCAGAATTCTCAGTCCACGCAGAGATGCAAACAGCTCACACCCAAGTTATAAGTTAGTATAAATATATTTTGACATATATATAAAGATCTTCCCATAACTTGTTTAATGCATGTGTGCATTCAGGATTTTGTCCTTACTAATTAGCAAATGTTAGCATAATAACATGCTAAAGTAGAATGGTGAGCATAGTAAAATTATACCCGCGTAGCATCTGAATGTTAGCATTGGCTATCTTCAAACACACATACAGTAAATCATGACTGACTTATTATTCTTAAAACTGAGAATGCTGTGCGCTCTGACTGCATATACTATAGTATGTGGATTTTTTTGTAAGCTATACGAGAAACTCCCAGATTCAAACTTGATTAGCAAGAATTTCTGTGTATGAGACGTAGGGCTGTCAACGAATATTCTAAATTCGAATTTGAAAAAAAAAAAATGGACCTTCAAATGTGAAAATTGATATTCGATTTTGGAGAGAGAAAAAAACACCACCGCAGCTGTCCTCTTTGCGAGTGGGCGTTGGCATCAAACGCGCATTTCTCCAGCCTGGTCGACAAGCGCTTCTGCTCCCAGCTGTTGTCTCCGTCACCCGGCTTGACACATTCGCTCGCGGCTCGCGCAGGAAATAGACCAGACGCCGAAACGAACGCTGCAGGGCGCGAGTCGGTCACGGTCCAGTGCTTCGAGGCTATTCGCAGCGCTTCCGCAGGTGGTGTGGTAATGTTATAGATAATTGTTTTATGTGTTTTAATGTGTAGGTATGTAAATGTTTTCAAAGACGTTTATGTTGAAATAAAAATACCTACAAGTAGTTACGTTTCCTTGTATTAATACGTATACAAGTATGTTTCCTTGTATTAGTTTGCCTTCTTGTGGACATAATGCAGAAAAAAAAAAATTCGAATGGTTCGAACCTATGAGTTATTTTTAGAAGAAATATTTGAACGTCATTTTTGAGCAATTTTGACAGCCCTAATGAGACATGAGCTTACTGGACATATTCAACAAATTACTGGACATATACTGTATAGCCTTGTGTGTCTGAAGACATATGTCATATGGCAGATTGCAAAGCAGACGGTTTAAATAATTAACCGCTGGAAAATATATTTATGAATGATGGTGACCTTATATGGTAAAAACCCATACAACATTGAAATATTTATGAATCTGAATTTGCCTTAAAATAATACTGGAAAATGTTAAATTGAGTGGAGGAGGTAATGTTAGGTGACATTTTTCATGTAATGGTAACTCGGTGCATTAACGTGATCGATACAGTCATGTGGTGCAGACGGATTGTTTGAGTATACTTCAGATATTAATGGCATACTTAATCATTCATTTAGTCGTCAGTATACAGTACACATATACTGAGTATGAACATTACCTCAGTACAGTCTCACAGAGCGGTTTGGCTGCAGACCTTTAGAAAACCTAAACTGACTCTGATGTCATATCTTTCATACAGCTAACCTTCATCAAATCTGCACCACAACACAGCTCACTCCAGGGTCACACTTCCAAAATAAACCAAAGTCAGGTCAACTGACACTTTGAAAGGCGTTCAGAGAGGGAATAAAAGTAAACTTGAGCTGAGAGTGTTTAAAGCACTCAAAACATGGTCCTTTAAAGTAGAGAAGTATGTTTGACACGTTTCAAAGGTCCAGGGGAGCATTTCATCATCAGACGCAAAGTGCTCCACATTGATCTGTTCAGATCCAAACGTCTGTAGGACAAACATGAGAAGAAAAGTAAGACTTCACCAGCTTGTTAGTAGAGAGAGTGATGGAGACGTAACAGAGGTCCAGCCTTTACTGTGCCATACCACCAGTGATGAGGAAAACATTTTCTCCAGGTCAGTCTTGATTGATCTACTAAATGGTAGAAGCTCTTAAGCACCTGCCCAAAGACAGAGTTACAACAGAAACTTAAAGTACCAATGACATTCATTCAGTTTTCTGTGCATCTACAAGGCCCTCACTTATCTTAATCTTCAGACAAGTGTGAACGACTCACACACGACAGAGAACAAATCGTACATGAATGACGACATTCATAGCCGCATTTCTACATTTTTTCCACAAGATCCAGACTATATGTTCTAAATGTCTGTGGAATGACTCATAAAGGAAAGTTGGTCTCATAAAGCGCTGCATATTTCACTGAGGGACCTAAAATAAAAGAAAACACTTTTCTGTCCCTTAGTTGAGACCACGGCTCCTGTGGGCAGCAGCTCCATTTGCCCCATCAGTGTCAGTGTGAGTTAACAAGAATACAATAAAGGCTTCAACGGAATTACAGCTGAACAACATATTATTTTTGTATTGTCAACTCGATTTCAACTTGCACGATACACACGTCACGAAAGACTTCAATACTGCAGTCAGGGCTTATAATGAGTTAAACCTAGTTAAAGAACACATTCACACTGGTGCTATTTGGTCCGCTTTAAACGAACCCTGGAGCGCTTCCACGGATAGTTCAGTTCATTTGGAGTGGTGTGAACGCTCATTCGAACTCTGGTGCAGCCCAAACGAGCGAACCCTGGTCCGCTTGAAAACTGGGGGTTTCGGTTCACTTGCAAGTGAACCCTGGTGCGGTTCGCTTACAGTGGGAAATGCAAACGGGCTATCCGGCGAACCAAAGACAGGAAGTGAACCAAAGAGAGGAAGTGAACCAAAGAGAGGAAGTGACGTAGAGCGCAGTGCATTTTGGGTAGGAAAAAAAAACAAAGCCAACAGTGTGAACCAGGAGAAGCAGAGGTAAAAAAAAAAAATTAAAAAAAAAGACAAAGTTGGAAAATGTCTCGTGAGGAGGTGCAGGCGCTTATTGATACATGGTCAGAGGACTATACTCCATGTTTTTGTGGTGACCAAGCCGGCTGATGGGGATGGATTTCCGTTTCCGGTCGTGGCCAATCAATGAGCCGTGTTTCGGCCGGTCGTTTCGGGCAATACCTCCCCCAAATGAGCAGCTGTTGTAACTGCGTGATTTTGTCCAGGCTGTTTGGTCCGCTTTAAAAAGTGCAGTGTGAAAGTGAAGTGAACCAAATGAAGGTTCAATGTGAATGTGCCCTAAGGGAGTATCAGTAGAAAACTGCATTTTAAAATGTAGCAATTATTTGTTTTTTGTTTTTGGTGCCACTTGTGCTCAGTTCAGTGTTCAATTTGTTTAGTAACAGAACGCTGGAAATGATTTCCTTTCATTTTTTCTAACTCAAGCATTATTATCATCCCTCTGCATTTCTTGCCGGTATGCCCCGCCACATATGCAAGTGACATCAGTCGACAGAGAGCAAACATGGACCTGAGCTGCTACCCGGAGACGCAACTGAAAATGATCGATTGAAATGCTAACAATATGCTTACTTTTCTAAGTCCAATATAACAGAAGACCATCTTTCTAAATAAATGTCCATCCTGAGTTGCAGCCTCACGGTTATGTTTTCCATACAATTCACAGCCACAAGTCTTGAGGTCCATTGGTCCAAAGAAAGTGGGCGGGGCTTAAGCCAGTGTATTCTAATAAGTTCATGGGCTATTAGCACAAGAGCTCTAAGCAAATATAATTTGTTTTTCTCCAACCCCCTTAATGACACATTGCCTTAAATCAACTGATGTGGTTCAAATGGCTGATCTGAGTTCAAAATTTCTCCTATTTCCCTTTTTATCTTTTCCCAATAAACTTAATTTAGAACAGTCCCAAAAAATGTGGGAGAAGTCTCCTCTTAAGCCACACTGTCTCCAGCAGAGAGAACTAGAATTACTGTCATAGTTGGATATTGCTATTGGCATTTTAAAAAAGTCGCCCTTCGATTGGGCGGTTAAGTGCTGAAAAATTTCACACCTTCATTTAGTTTGGTTCACTTTCACACTGCACTTTTTAAAGCGGACCAAACCGCCTGAACAACGTCACGCAGTTACAACAGCTGCTCGTTTGGAGGTATTGCCCGAAACGACCACTGACCAGGAAGAAAAAAACCACGAGGAAGAAGAAAACCCGGCTCATCGATTGGTCACGACCGAAAACGGAAATCCATCCCCTTCAGCCGGCTTGGTAACCACAACAACACCAAACACCAAAATGCATTGCGCTCTACGTCACTCCTCTCATTGGTTCGCTGGATAGTCTGTTTGCATTTCCCACTGTAAGCGAACTGCACCAGGGTTCACTTGCAAGTGAACCGAGACCCCCGGTTTTCAAGCGGACCAGGGTTCCCTCGTTTGGTCCGCACCAGAGTTCGAATGAGTGTTCACACCACTCCAAACGAACCAAACTATCCATGGAAGCGGACCAGGGTTCGTTTAAAGTGGACCAAATAGCACCAGTGTGAAGGCGTCCTAATTGTCAACTTCCAACCGAACTCTTTCAACAACGATAATACATATATAATACATCATTTTTAATACCTTCATACCCTTTGAAGATTTTACTGGGGCATACGTTATATGGCGGTATTAGTCTGTGGTGCCAGAACTTCATTCTGACAAACAAATGCAACTTTATGATTGAAAAGTGGACATTGTTCTTTAAAAATTTATTTCAACAGTTACACCTTGCAGTATTTTTCTGAACTGAAAAACACAAACAGTAATGGTAAGAGAGATGGAGGGGGCTACTCTATCACTGTACTGTCAGAATATCCTGGTATACCATAACACTGTGATACTGCTCAAGCCTTCATGCTGATATTCAACTTTCTTAAATATTTGTGATTTTCTGTCAAGTTTATGCTCGTCTTTGCGTCCACTTCCTGCTTTGTTTTGAAAAGTGTTCGCACTGTATTTAGTGTCTCTATTACTGTCTGAGTTTTCCTGCCTTTGTTAATGACCTCATGTGTTTCACCTGTGTCTTGTTCCACTCACCTGTGTATAGTAATCAATCCTTGTGTATTTAGAGCTCAGTGTTTCCCCCATTCAGCTGCCAGATTATCATCGTTGCCCCGGTGTGTTCATACTTTCACACCTTTTCCTCGTGTTTGATTTCTTGGGTTTTTGAATGCTTGGATTTATGGAGTTTTGTGTGATTTCCCTGAATGGACTTTTCTGCCTTTGCTGACTGCCTTCGCATGTTTGACCCCTGACCCCCTTAGTAAAGATTTGGATTTGTGTTCTCATTTGTGTTTAGTGTTTTCCTCTGCAACCGAGTCCCGGTCTTGTACTAGATTGTGACAATATTAAATACTTTCTTCATATCATGCCGCTCTACAAGGGAAGCATGAAATAAATTCAAGAAATTAAAACATAAATTATCAACAGTTAGACCTACTTTTCTATATCTCCCAATCTTTTCATAACTAACAGCATATATATCACAGCATGACAGCCATTTACAGCGCTGTTACTGTCTCCCAGAGGATCACATATAAAAACAAAACCATATGTGGTACACGTTACTGAATGTGGCAGCAAATGACCGTATCTACTGTATCAGTGGGAGTTATGGCGTGTCGTTTTACACTTAACACAATATCTAACACTCAGACTAATATCTGTCTGTAGATGTTTTCACAGATCTGTTAAAGTGCTCCATCACAGCACCATTCAGACTGGACAGAGCAAACTCTGACTGGACCTCGTCTGAATTCAGACAGGTTATTATAAACACAAGATGTTGATACGCAGAGTTTATTGTGTCAATTTGGAGCAGAACGAACCTGAAAAGACTTTTGACTTGAGTTTCTCCGTCTGGGGGAAAAGTGCCCCATAAAAATCAGCTCCCTCATGGCTAGTTCAGGAAGTGGTGAAGGACAGATACTCCCCTCAGACACTAACGAGACTGTTCTGTTTTTTTTTTTTTTTTAAATCAGCAGGACAAATTTAATGCATAGGAGATCCACCAAGGAGTTTCCAAATTTGTATAACTTACAGGAAAAGCCATAAATAGCTATTCTCCAGCTCGTCCACCTCTTCTTCGTCTTACAACCCCAAAAACACTCTCATGCGTTCACTAAGAGCTCACTGCCGTGTCCTCCGGCTGTTTTATTTTGTTTTCCCAGGCTCTCTTGTTTGCATAAATAAATCAGATTTTCTTTGGAGGGTCGAGCCCAGCACACAGAGTAATGTTGGTGTACCACCAGGTTCCTGCACCCTGGGAAAGCCTGCAAAGTCAACACGCAGGTTTACCTGGCTCTGTTCCCTGCCTCTGTCTCTATCACACACACACACAAACACACACAGCAGTGTCAACACTTGGGGGATTTACATGAGCCTCCGCAGAGGAGTGAGCAACTAGCAGAGGCTAAAAAGGGTCAAGAACAAATGAATGCTTCATCATCCAGCCGCCAAAGACTGTCTGAGAGCTCTACTTAGAGGATAACATCTCGTTCTTAATCACAGTGCTCACACACAGGTCATCATTTCTGTTAAACTGTGTGACTTCACATGTGAAATGTTACTACAATATTTCACAATATGTGAGAAACAATCTGACAGGTTAAATTACACGTTAAACATCTTCTGTTTTATATTTTCTATCAAAATGTTGGATGTTGGATTCTTGCTTTTTCATCTACCTACAACTCATCTACTTGATGAATGTCAATTATAATTGTTGTTACACTGCGTGATTGTGAAGAGATTCTCCAGTCCATCTTTCCAGACTGAAAGCCAGTTTATGTTTTTGAACTAGATAAAACTAAGACAGTCCACAGACATGCTCTGAGCTGAATGCTAACGCCAGCATGCTATCATGCTTTCAAGTTCTTTATCGTCATTAGTACTGCTGTTACAGACAAACAGTCGCTGGAAATTAAATCTTCGCTCTCAGGCTCCCGCCAACAACGCTCATTAAATAATCCTGCAGGTAAGACGTGCGTAATTAAAATAGGGACTAAATTTACACATATAAAATATAAAGTGAAATAATGTTGATCTGTGTTAGGTGCAGAATGAAAAAATGAATAAACTGAATGTGAACAGGACATACAGTGTCTACGTATAACCGAGATATGTGTATGTGCATACAGAGATGTAACCAAGCTGTATATCAGATTAAGTGGCAGCACACAGGTAAATGCTGATATGCTGACGTTTAGCTGTCGCATTGTTCACCACGTTCACCATCTTGCTACAGTTATAACATGCCAACATTTGCTAATTAGCACTAACATAAAGTAAAGCTGAGGCTGATGGGAGTGTTATTAGTCTTGCAGATATCTGGTCACAGAGGAGCCCAGTCATCACAAGAAAATGTGTTGTATTGTACGTATCTGCAACCCTTAAATATGTTGTAGGTTTTATACGTATCATATCAGCGATTCTAAAGAGACGTAGCATCGGGAGGTGGAAGGAATGGTGGATAATGAATGAAATAAAATAAATAAATGAAGGAGTGGCTGTTGCTGCTTCTCCTGCCAGAATTGTGCCCCCAAACAGGAGTTTTTAAGCCACAATATAATCATTTCCTGGCCATAACTAAGTGTTTTTTGTGCCTAAACATAACCTCACGAGTTTCAACATATCCACTACATCAGTGGTTCCCAACTGGTGAGTCGCGGTCCAAAAGTGGGTCCTGGGTCCATTCTGAATGGACCACAAGTGAAACGAGAATGTGTCAAGTTTGTAAAAAACACACTTTATTTTGAAGTACAATGAATTTCCAGCACAGAGCTTTTATTTTGAAGTGCTGTTTCCTGCTGTAGAGAGAGTGACTAACAGACAGCTACTCAACAGATACAGCAATTTACCTTGATAGTATGACGCTGAATATATTAAAGCTGTGTGGACCTTGAACTAATGACTCAAGAGAAATCTGGACCCCATGGCTGGACCAGTTGGGAACCACTGCACGACATAATAAGGAACTTAAATTGCCAACATCATTTGTTGCAAATGGATTAAAAAATATGTAATTCTGACCTGAAGATGGCGCTAAGTAAAATATTAAGGGATGAAAAATCCTGATAAATCTTTTGGCTACAAATCCACAAGAAATGCTGAGGTTAAAAATTCTAAGGTAACCAATCAGCCAATTAAAGCTACTCGACACTTCCCTGTATTTGGGGAAAATATGTCAGGTGATGGGATGGTTTAAAGGTATGCCACATGGTTGATTACACCTCTAAACAAAGATCAAGGATTGAAGTTAGCTTTTAGCTCTACCTGGTGCCATAAATGTACTGCATGAGGCGTTCAGGGGCCTGGTGGTAAAGACCCATACCGTTTAACCACAACATCCGCGGTTGAGATGCAGATGGGGAAATCTGGGCCCCCCGAAAAAAAAGTATTTCCCCTGTTGAATAACCAATGAATGATGGCAAACACTGGGTATGAGCTGCTGAAGAAAGGCAGATCTTGTTTGCACAGTTAAATAATATCAAAACCAAAATTTACTCAGCTCAGATCTACTTCCTAAACCCGACATCGTGCCCAGGCTTCATAGCTACAACCTGCATATACAGTATATATAAAGGTGTGTGTGCGTGTGTGTGTTTATGTGGCCCGATTGCTTAACAGTGTGCCCGTATGCTGCGCACCGTAACCATCCACATGTGCTCTCTATTATATCCTCCTGTTTCTCCCTGAAGGCTGTAACACAGCATCACAGATATTTTATTTTTATGGGAATGCATGAAATCCGAATCACATTTCCCAATCAGACCCAGGTGGAGCCATGTAAACACACGGCCGTAAAATCCGAGAATGAGGCGCACGCACACGCATGCAGGCCTGCACACACAGACACACGCACTCATACATGTAATTAAGTTTTCTTGACTGGAAGAGAAACGTGCACAGAAAACAATCGTCTATTGTCTGGGTCAGATGTGACACTTGGGGAGAAATGTTCCAGTCTACATGCTTAATTGTAGGATACCTTACACCACATATGCACATGTAATGATATACAAGGCACATTTTGAGCGCTGCTCCACGATACAGTGGATAAAAACAAGACCCTGCTGCATCAGCAATAGTTTTACGGTAACATGAAACCAAAAGCTGAAAAGTTAAGGTCATGTACTGCTTCACAGGCCGGACTGCAGATACTTAAATCCATCTGGTGACTCTTATATGAAGCAGAGGTGAAGGTTTCTCTTTAACACTGTAACTGCTTCTGCTGGCGTTCAACAGTCTCCAGCAGGAGCACACACACCTGCTGCAGCTCCTCACTGACGGTGCCATTAGGGACCTATTAGTCGCCTGAGGGCATGAACTGTTCACACCAGTGCGCAGGTGCTCGTAAAAGCTGCCAGCTGATGCTAAGTGGCCACAAGGGAGAAACAAAGTGGGAAACTGCAGGAGAGGCTGTATTTTATCTTCTTGCCAGATCAACCAAATATTTAATCTACCTGCAAGACCCACCAAATATTTCAACAAAGGCTAGTAACTGCTCATTGTGACTATCGTGCAATGACAGGGGGTTGTGTTTGTTATGTAAGGAGAGGAGCCGAAAAATCTCTGACTGGAAATCCATTTTGATTGAATATCCAGGCCCTGAACTTTACAGCTACACTGTCAGATTGGAAAAACACCGCTCCACGCCAACAAGTTTTGTTTTTTTTTTTTCCATTTCCCCCGTTAAAGGAGAGGTCCATCCCCTGCACGCTGCTTAAATCAAAAGCATTTGTGCATTCAGCTAAGACGAGAAGTGCTTTCTTCGATTTCAACAGAGAAAATGACACCTGGGGTCTGAAACTATGCAAATAAAGACTTAACGAATACCAGCATCTCATTATGATATGCATACACCACTCGTTGAACTACGTGAAGGAGCTTCTGTCTTCTCTTCTGCTCTGTTTGCAGTACAAAAGCATCATCAGCTAAATGTCTTTATGAACGTTCAAGTAAAATCTTACTGTTGGAGCTGGTTGACATGAAGCTAGTAGGGTCAGACCCCCTCAAAAAGGTCACAGTACAAATCTGAGGCGTCACTATGTGGCCAATGTCCAAGTGAAATGAAAGTTAGAGCGTCTTTAGCTTCTGTTCTGCGACATATTTTCCAGTGAAACAGAATATTTGAGTGGTGCACAGTTAACAACAGAGATTTAAATCTAATCCTTCGCATTTTATTGTGTGGCTCAACAGTGGGTGGGCTTAGAGTTCAGCATAATACAGAGCTACAGCTGCCGAGTGGCTCCACAGACACCTCCCTCGCTGTCAGGTCAGGAGCAGGATGAGGGAGAAATTAATGAATCAGACAACCATCACATTGTTTTGGAAATGAAAACTAAGGACATCCAAACACACATCTCTTCCTATCTCTACATGGTTTTACAGAAAGAACAAACAGGGATTTTGATGTAAAAGTACTCTGATAGAGATTTTTTACACATATTTGGCACAAAACAAGAGATAAAGGATCAACACAGGGACACGGGATTAAAACTGGAAAAATGGGATTTTCATTTCATGGGGACTTTAATGGAATGGGAATTTTTTAAAACGGTTCTGCTATGCAAATTAGTGTTCATAATATGGACTTTTTTTTGTAAGTATCAAAGAGTCACTAAAATCAGGGGAGTTTAGAGGGCAGATGCCACTTGATGATGAGCTTTAGTCGGCTTTAAAGGCCCTGACACACCAAGCCAACGGTCAGCCGTCGACCAAAGTTGGGCCGTCGGTGAGCGTCTGTCGCCCTAGTTTTGCGGTGTGTCCCGCACCGTTGGCTTTTTGGCCGACTGAGCATGTTGAATTGGTGGCGGAGCTTGTTGGTGAGAGAGATCACTCTAATTGGCTGTTCAGGGTTTATTTCCTCGCCCCTGTAGCGAGTGAATCTGCCTGTAGTGAAACCGGGGCTAACCGGTGCTTCCTCCGGACCGGTGGCTCCACTTCACTCAGCTGCCCCACAGACCCGCTGCTTCTTCCCACTTTAACCTGAATAACAAACCGGAGCTAGCTGGGAGGCTAGCGGAGCGTTAGCCGCAGCATGACCGGAGGGAAGCACAGCCAGTTAGCCTCCGCTAGTCTCTGAGCTAGCCCCGGCTCTCCGTTTGGATCCAACCGGAGCACCGAGCCCTGGTTTGTTATTCAGGTTAAAGTGGGAAGAAGCAGCGGGTTTATCGGGCAGCTGAGTGAAGTGGAGCCTGCGGAGGAAACACCGGGACCGTCTGGATGTAATAGTCCGTGGAGGTGCTGCGGTGCTCGGCTGCACAGATAGGAAACCCCTCAGCTGACAGGATGTACCACTCTCTCACTCCGCTCTCTCTCACGCAGGCGCAGAACGTACGTGCTACTTGGTCGTCGGATGTAGTCCGTGTAGTGTGTTCAAACGCAACTGACACAGGGCGACGTGAGGCGACGCAGACGACGCAACAGTTGGCTTTCGCCGCTGCTAGTTCTTTGATGTTAGTTTGGTGTGTCCGCACCTTTAAGCTGCAACCAGCAGCTCTATAGTTCGCTTTGTCAGCTGGTTTGTCAGGTGGCAATGAAAGTGGCCTATCGCAAAAAGGTGCATTACTTCCAAATGGATTCACAGACTGGTCCAAGATTCTGTGAAAAGGTTGGTCATGAACAACATCAACCTCCAGGGCTGAAAACTGAAGTCAACGTGAAAGTGCCAAACACTGTAGTGCCTCTAATGGCCACTTGAGGCTGGCTCCAGAAGCTTAGAAGAAACCAACCTCGTAGACCCCCCCCCCCCATGTTAAAATGCCCAACTCTACAGCTGAATAAACACGTTTACAGCCTGGAACGAAAAAAGTTTGGGTCTCATAGCTAATTTCAACACAGATGACAAATGTATGAGGGTTCATTTTTATACAACTCACCCGTCTACATTCTATTAAGGCTAAAAGTCATGCATAAGTGAGGGCGGCCTGCTTTGAGTTACAGACTGTCATCACTACAGTCTGTGAGTCAGTACCAGTCCTCGCCCCTGAGCACAGCTCCACCCTCTCGTCTGAATATGGTCACTTCTGGCTCCAATAAAACAAGACAGCAACGGCTAAAATGCGGAAATCAAGGCTTCAAAACAGCAGTCCACAAACCAACGGGTGATGTCACGGTGGCTACGTCCATAATTTCATACAGTCTATGATCGAGAGCTAAAGGACAGCTGATTAAAGCAACTCTTGTGTTTCTTGCATTTCACACAGCACTTAGAAAAAAATTGAACATCCACAACTCCACCTCCCTCCAAAGTCTAGGCGTTGGCAATGTAACGTTAGATACACGGAAGAGGAGAGCGAGTGTAACGTTACAACCAAGACAGTCAACCCCGGAGTTTTAAAACTCAACCGGAGTCAGTGATGACTGATGAGTTTTAGAATAAGGTTACAGTGCTAACCTTAGATAGTAGTGTTAACGCTACTAGTAAGTGGAAACGCACAAGGAAGATAACGTTAATGTTTCAGAGGCGACGCTACAGTATGCTAACGTTAGCCATTAGCAACTGGATGCTGTGTTGTCATATATAACGTTATATGTTATATTAGAAGCAAACTAAACATAATGTTACCTGTCCTGCACAGTCAAACGCAACCTTGGAGTTTTGAAACTTATCCGAGGTCAGTGATGACTGATGAGTTTTATAATATAACGTAAACACTAACGTTAGATAGTACTGGTGACTGGCAATGAACAAGGAGGCCAGGCTCAGGCAACGTTAGGCTACAGTAGGCTAACTGTTAGCAAGTGGATGCTGTGTTGTCATATATAACGTTATAGCCTATGTTACATTAGAAGCAAACTAAAAACGATGTTATGCGAGTGGTTATGTCAGTCGGAGGCCTCCACGTGGGGAAGACAGACAGAACACTCGGCCAATGATTGGTCGGTGCTTTCTTAGAACCATATGAGAATGGTATAATTATGAGTTTTTATCTCTGGTGGAATTCACTTACATGTTCGTGTGCTATCAGCTTATTAATAGCATTTTAACTTAAACAAAGAAAAGCGTAAAAGTTCCACAAAGGTAAGTGTTGCTTTAACTGTTCATGCCAACTGGCAACGAGGGGCAACGTGTGGACGCATGCATGTACAGCGTCACGGCTATTGTAGTTGTGATTCACAAGCTGAAAAGGATGGAGATGACTGGTTTTATATTTAAAAATGTATTTTATAAGGAAATTTTAATCTGAGGGTTCAGCGTCTTGACCAAGGACTCGCTAGGGCCTCGAACCTTCCAATTGGTGGACAACTGCTCTACCTCCTGAGCTGCAAATGTGGAGTAATGAAATAATCGTACCCTCTGAAATGTCGTGAAAGGATCTGAAAATGGCATTTGAGTAAATGTACATTCTCTACCACTGATAACATGTTACTCCACTACACAGACATTCAAATTACAAAACAACAACAGAGCAGATAGTAAGAGTTCTATAAAAGGCTGATGTCGTCCGTACAGGCCGATACGTCGGCAGTGACAACTCACTCACTGCCCAGGCTGTCATTTGCACACAGTGGCAGCCTGCAGCACGTCATGAGGTCCTTTTGATGTTGAAATATTACCTCGGATTTTCCCTGACAGCCTGTAATTAGTGAAGACGGGGGGGGGAGTGAGAGATGGCGAGGTGGAGGGACAAACAGACAAACAAAAAGGGACTGACTTGTAAACAGGAGCGAGAGAATGAGGACTGACCGAGGCCACATGTGCAAACACAGAGGAGGATTTGACTACTGTGTGCTAATGTGTATGTGCATCCATCTTCTAGCTCCCTCTACAATTATTTGGTTTCTGGTGATTCGAGCAGCCTTCTCTGTAATCCGGATCAAAGCAGCAACCTCATATTAACTTTATTATTCAACAATGGAAAATATCACAGAAGCAATGCAACTTTTGTCATATTTCCTGTCACCATCTCATCTGAGTGCAGACCTCAAACAAGTAGCTCAAGCTCAGAAATAAGAGGCACAAATGCGTCTGCTTTAAGCTACGAGTAACCTAATCTCCCTCAAACACTAGGTGATGAGTGGGACGCTGGTTTGGGCAGGGTCGAAGTTCAAGCACGTGCGGGATGCAAAGTCAACAGTGCAGTATTTAAGGGATGATGTTCCCTGAAATGCCTCTATTTATACCAAATTACAGCATGCATGTCAGCGAGCGAGTGCACAGCTGGTTCTCTCTTGCCAGAGGCATTGATTTGAAAACACTTCCAATCAAACAACGTCTGCGTCGAGTTACAGCTAAGCTAAGTAAGCACCGAGTGCCTCCAGTGCAGTGTTTTGAATGTGGGGTTGAAATTACAGCCTTTGCTGTGGTGTGTGATTAGGGTCTGTATGTGAGGATGTCAGTCAGCCTCCAAACTCTGGAGGGGAGGGTTGCTAATTAAAATGACATGTCAGAAAGATGCAGTGATAACACACTCCTAATGTGGTTACTCTATACTCTCTTATTCTATCTGCGCCTGAGTGTGTGTGTGTTTTAGCCTATATATATATATATATATATATATATATATATATATATATATATATATATATGTGTGTGTGTATGTGTGCATCAGATATCAAATTACAGCCAGATAATAGAGTGATGGCCTGGGATCAAATCCCCCTCGAACGTTGTCTCCCTCTCTGTTTTCCATCTGTCTGGACAAATAAAAAACTCTGAATGTGAGTACATTATCCGCTCCCCTCTGACATCCACCACAGGCATTTTCATATATTCCCCGTCTTAAGCAATAACTCCTCCACTCTGCGCTGACAAAGAGCTTATTTACCCTGATAAAGATGGTCTCCTATTTACACATCCAGCCAACAGAGCACACAACAAAAAGATCTCAAAGGAAAACTCCACGCCTGAATACTCTTACACTGTCATAAATGGTCAGCCTGTGGCGATCAGCGGTTCCCGAACTTAATTTGTGGTCAAGTTTTGTAATTTCACTTTTTGTTTTCATCAGCTTGCTTTGTCTACTTGTGCTTCCATTACTTCATTGTTCCCCAGAATGCAGCACTGCACAGAGAAGAGTCTGCAGAGTCTGAAGTGAGGAAAGATAAGTTACAAACCTCTTTATAATTATCACATATCATGGCCCTGTTCTGCATTCTGTTTTACTGAATATTCAGCCAGATAGAGAAACATCACACATTACAGCAGGTGAGGAAAATACGCTGGTGTGACACTTCCATTTTGTAACTTGTCCAAAGCACATTCAGAGAGTTTTAACAGCGTTTAAGCATTTTAAACGAACACTTCATCCACAAAACGCCCATTTTGCATATCAATTACTCATCTTGTGTGAAGTTGAATTCCTGAAGAAAGACTCCAAAGTGAACAAAGAAATATTCTTGAAGAACTGAAATCATCAGGCTCTGTATTAAACAGTAGCAGAACTAAATCAAAACCTCAGTTTACAAACTCAGCTCAGACAATATAATCCAACTCTCATTTATCCAGTCATATGCTCAGTACTTCCCAAACACATGCATTCTCCCTAAAACCTTACCATGTGAAACTGGCACAGAAGAGTAGCGCGCCTGCATTGTTTTAGGGCGTCTACAGATATAAACGAATTTAATTAATGACTTTTTAAGTGCTTTTTAATACCATTTTAAGTTCAATTTAAGACCAAACTTGCGATCGAAACACATACCAAAAGTGAAAATGTATTTTTTCCCAAGTAAACACACTGATATTAGTTGAAGATGAATGCGAAGGTAAATGACACTGCACCTAAAATAAGCTCTCAATCAGCTCATGGTGCAACAACAGTGTTCGCTTTTAAAAGCAAACTAAAATCCTTTTTTCCACACGCTTTTAGTTCAGTTTTTAAGCGTATTTTTATTTGTTTTAGGAATTAGTATTATTGTTATTATCTTCCTTTTTCTAAGTATAATGATAATAATATCACCCTCTTGTTTGTTTGTTTTTATCATGTCCTGCTTGTTTTTATATCTGTAATACTTCATTATCTTACATGACAGTTTATGTTTGTCATGTAAGATGTATCTTAAGCACGCTGAGTTAACGCTCATCGTATGAAATGTGCTGTACAGATAAACTGATGATGATGATACTCTCTATGCTTACCTCTCATAAAAATAAACTAACGAGCAGTCTGGCTAACAGCGAGTTTAACGATGATTTAACTCACTGAAATGCATCGAGTGGCATCGTGTGACGTGTTGTTGTGTCAACGGCTGATACCCTGTCGTGTGTGTTTTTCTCCTGTTAAAATGATGTTTCCTGTCGTGCCAACATCAGAAATCCTCGCGGTGATGTGACTAAAAAAACAAACAGACACATCCAATCTGAATTTAAGACAACTTAATACATTTAAGGCCTTTTAAAAGTAAATATGAATTGTGACTTTTTAAGGATGCCCTTTAAAGTGTTTTAAAGAGCAGGGTTTAAGCAAAAATGCACATGTTTGAGAAGTACTAAGCATGCGAGCAGATAAATGAGACCTGGATACTGAATAAGTTGCGTTAAAGTTTGTAAACGGATGTTTTGATATAGTTTTACTGTTATTAAATGTGGCCCACCATCTTTGGTTTCTTCGTTCACTGTGGAGGCATGAGAGAAAAACAAAGTTTTCTTCCTGAATTCAATGAAGCACAGGGAGAGTAATTAATATACATATACATTAAGTATTCCTTAAATGAAGATTCTCTCTCTCTCAAGCATTCAGCCAGTTACTAGTGATATAAATAATAATAATTGCAAATGTCCCACAACAAGTCACTAGAGCAAAACGTCACGCCTGCAGACTTCTTTTTTAACAACTTCTATTTGATTAAAATGATGTAAACTTGTGAAAAGGAGGAAATAAATTTATGGAGCAGCTGCAAAACAACTTATGTTTGTGATTTTACCGTGCTAAAGGACATAAAATTAATCTGAAAATGAGTTGATACATTTTCATTAGACAGAAAATGAATCGCACTTAAGCTTTGAGGTCTATTATCCGCAGAAAGATCGACAACAACATCGACAAAAAACAGAGTGCAGCCATGTGTCCAGATAGAAAACACACACACACAGCCGCCTGACCTCAGGCTCACCTTCACCTCTCTATAACAATTACTCCATTGATCAGAGTCACCTCTCCTGAGTCTGTCGCTGACTGTTCAAATGTCAGAGCTGTGAGCTCATACATACTCTTAACTCTTCACACGACTCTTCTGTGTCGAGTCGAGTCACCAAATAACTCCAACGAGGTAGAAAAGAGGCCTGTGTGTGGAACATCTATCGCCCACATGCCACAGGAGGACACCTACATACCACCTACGTAACACCTACATAGCACTGAGGAACACACACACACATACACACAACCTCCATAAGCAGGACATGTCCCGCGGGGACGGGAATCTTTTTCAAAGCTGTAACTTGAGCATTCACCATTTCATCAGCTGACCGCAGTAAACCATAAATGAGTCAGTTGTTTAACTTTTCCAAAACAATACTCCTGACTACCCCGCCACAATAAAGCAAACAAAAATGTGCGCGAGCTTGATGCAAGACACTCAAATGAGAGTCACATCATTTTCACATTAGTTACACTTCTTCTGTTGCTTGTAAAAAGAAGAACTCTGCACAATAGAAAGACATTTGAGCGATGCAGTAAACAAACTTCCAGACAGTCACACTTAAATCATTAAAACTCTGACGTGTCTACTGTGTGAACTTAGTGAGGAGGGCGCTCAACTTTATGCATCTGTAGAACAGAAAAGAAGATCTTGTTTGAAGGTTGAAGAGCTTCTGTTGGAGTTTTGATAACATCTAGAAAACTTCCTTTGTTCATACTCTTTCCCTTAACCCTGATTATCTGAAGTGATAACATGTTTAAATAAAAGAAAAGGATTTAATCACATCCAGCCACAGCAAGGCTTATACTGAGTTCAGTTTGAAACAGCTGGATCTGCAGCAGAGCAGAGAGGAGTTTGAATCTGGCATCGCTCTGCTCTGCTCTGCTGTCCACTCTTCTAGTCTGCCATGCAAACAGCAGCTACTCCACACAAAAGGTACATGGAGTTCAAACATGCAGCCGACGCTCCCAGTGCGAAATACTTTAAGGAAACTTTAAGGTACTCTCATGCAGGCTTACAGAAAGGTGGACAGAGTGTGAGGTCCCATTTTTACAGTCCAAACAATGACACAAAGCAGGACGAGAGTCACGGCAAAAAGTTCAACAGAAAAGAATGACTTACTTCTGAGACGTCTTATCCTTTCAGACCATTTGTTCAGAGATGGTTTTAGATTATTCCAGTGAGAGTCAAGACGGCTGGACGCTACAATCCGAGCCCTTCTCTCTCTCTCTCTCGCTCGCTCGCTGGCTCTCAGTCGCCTTCACCAGGGCTCGCTGGGCTGATGTAAGACACCCCTGCACATAGGAAAAAAGAGAGGGAGAGGAGAGAGGGAGAGAGAGAGGGAGAGAGGGGCAGGCAGGAAGAAAAAAACCTTCACATTCTGTGGATTCTTGGGAGCGAGCCAAAGTCCCAGAATTCCACATGCCACACATAAGGTTTCAATTAAGGCCGAATCCAACACTCAATCAGAAAGCTTTCTTCCTCCTGAAAAGAGCCTTTCTTTTGACAGCGTGAGGCTGAGGCAACCGTAACTCAAGGTAACGTTACTTCTGCTGTCTCTGAGGTCACTTAATCACAGATTTATACAAAGTGTTTGTTGCTACTGTGTTGCACGCATGTTTAGTCTACAGCGCTGTAAATACACGACTTTATTATCATCATACTGCAGATCTGATGATCACACGAATAACTCCATCTTCGTCTGTGCTCGAAATACCAAAGACGCAACTTTTCTTTTTATTAAACTCAGTGGCCCTAACACACTGCGGTTTGTCCCAGCCTTAATCGTCAAACCAGATCCATGAAAAGTGTGAGTCAGGTGTCAGAGAGAGGTTGTCCTCTAATGACGTCATAAAGTGTGTGTTTTGCTGCTGATGTGGCCGGAACGGTTTCACCACACAAAAGAAATTAACGGTTTATTTGGAAATGTGACGGTTTCATTCAAAGACACTGCGAGTTTAGATTTTTCCTATTTAATGCAAAAGTTGCCTGTTGTGTAGAACAAAAAATGACTTAAGTGTCAATAATAAAATAAATAAATTTATAAATAAATACAGGAATAAATAAATATGGAAATAAATAAATTCATAAATAAAACAGGATTAAATAAATATGTAAAAAGGCTGTAGAAAAATGAAAAAACAAACAAACAAATAAATATAGAAATGCATTAATCAATACAGAAATAAAGAAATAAAGGAATAAATAAATAAAAATGTTTATAAATAAAATTTAAAAAATGAACAAATAAATACAGAAATGCATTAATCAATATGGAAATAAATAAGTAAAAGAATAAATAATTATTGGAATAAATATGGAAATAAACAGATGAAGGAATGAATAAAAAAAAGTTGATAATTAAATAGCAGGCTACAGAATTTTTCTTATTTTTAATTTAATTTTTATCTTAATTTTTTCTACATTTTTGTATGACAACATTATTAATTTATCTATTTCTATGTCTGTATGTAAAGGATGAATAAGATCCTAACCTCTGTATTTACTTATTTTTAATTTATTTATTATTTAATACCTTCCATATTTATTTGTATTTATTAAAACACTGTTTTATTCATTAAAAGTTTTTCATCCTGAAGGGAAGTAACTGAGATTCATGGATTTTATTGTCTATTTAAAATGACATTTTCTTCCACTGATGTTGTTTCAGGCATGTTAGCCCTCTAATGATGTTAATGTCAGTCTGTCTGTCCCTTGCTTTGATCCAGACTGAAATATTTCAACTGAGCAGACATTCATCTACGAGTATGAAACCCTCTGACTTTGGTGATCTCTTGACTTTTGAGCTTCACATTTGTGGCTTTGAGTTAATAGTCTCAACAGCTGTTAGACAGATAATGTGTAATTTGACTGACACATAAAAGTTGTCACATAAAACTTAATTTCTGCCCTGGTGCCATTATTTGTCCATACCTGCTAACAATGCCTGCAAAAGCTGCACTGAGTGTTTACTGCCAAAGACATATGCTAGCATGCTAACACACTGAGCTAAGATGGTGAACATGTTAAGCATTGTACCTGCTCAACATTAGACTGTTAGCATTATGACGTGTTGCTATGCTAGCGCAAAGAACCTAAAAATATAGGTAGGGTTTATAGTTTTCTTGTGCTAGCGTTAGCATTTAGCTAAACGTGACAGCAGGCTCTCATTAGACACTGAGGAGCTCTGTAGTATAATTTCTACAGTATGTTAGAGGTCCAGTGTGGAATATTTTAGGGGATATATTGGTAAAAATTTAATATAATACAACAAGTATGTTGTCTTTAGTATATAATCACCCAAAACTAAGAATCTCTGAGCTGTCTTACCTTGGAGTGAGCCACTAGGTCCGCCATTTTGTTTCTACAGTAGCCTAGAGCGCTGAGCCGTTTTCGCGTCGGCCACCGTAGTTCTCCTTCACATGCTTGGCACAACTCTGCAGCCTCACCGCGCCACTAGATGCCACTAAAACTCACACACTAGACCAGGGGTCGGCAACCTTTCTTACTATAAGAGCCATTTCTGGCCAGAAAGGCACAAAAACTATCTGTTTGACCCTGATAATGAAGGAAACACAACTGTTTGACGTCTAAATTAACCTATCAACATTACTAATGGGTCTAAATTAACATTTGATAATATGCTTTACCCAGGGGCATAAATATAGACAGTGCAGGCAGTGCAGTTGCACTGGGGCTCAAGAAGTGGAGGGGCCTGTAGAGAGAGCGGGCCCCTGCAATGATTCAGACTGCTGACTTGAACGTACATCTGTGTTCAAAGAGGAAAGATTAAAAGAAAGGGACATTCTGAATGTAAAAATGATGCCATTTGCTATATATGTCCTCAAAAAGACAAACCATCTACATCATGGCTTACTTTATTTATTTATTTATTTATTTTAAATAGTCAGTATTTATCTAAAACAAAATGCCTTTTCTATATAAGCTATAACATCTATAAATAAACTAGGGCTGCAACTAACAATTATTTTCATTGTCGACTAATCTGTTGATTATTTCTTCAATTAGTCGACTAATCATTTTATCAAAAAATGTGTTAAAATGTTGAAAAATGTCGGTCTGTCTCTCCCAAACCCCAAAATGATGTCATCTAATGTCTTGTTTCGTACTCACACCAAAGGGTTTCAGTTCACTGTCACGGGAGAGTGTGTAAAGCTGCCAATATCTGAACGTAAGAAGCTGCAATAAGAGTATTTTGGGTACTTTATAGTACTTTTCTATGAAAAATGACTCAAACCGATTAGTTGACTACTAAAATAGTCATCAATTAATCGACTAATGTTGCAGCCCTAAAATAAACAATAAAACTATTCAATTAAATGATTAATTTTCTTTGATGTTTTTGTTGAATGTGCAGTGGTGACTGCTGGGCAATGTGTATGTTGATGTCTGATGTCAAGGATCTATTTCTGTCAAGACAACACATGCACAGCAGCGTGCACTGGGGCCCATACACCACTGGTTTCACCACAAAGTGGCTCTACACCGGGCTATTTATGATTATTTGGTGCTTTAACGTTGTAGCTTTGCAGTAAAAGCAAACAAATCGGTGCACACACCATTAAATGCTCTGTTTCTGGGTTTGGAATCCATAGCTAGCCTAGAGTGAGGTTCATGAAAATTTTGAGGATTTATCCAGTGTAAAAGCTACACATTTTTCTAAATGAAGAAATGAGAGTCACTTTAGGCCTACAACACTGATAAATGAAAATTACAGTTTTAAAAAAACATTATTAATTTGTGTATAACTTTTTGTTAAAGCCAGAGGAAGCCACTGGAGAGGAGCAAGAGCTTCATGTGGCTCTGGAGCCGCAGGTTGCCTACCAATGCACGAGACTGTTAAATCTGTGCAAAGATCAACGAGCAGACTGGGACACATTCAAAGTGTTTTTCTGTTGAAGCACCCATACTGCAGTTATTTTGCATCGTAATGCAGTAATGGAGCTGGAGAGTAAGAAAGAAAGTGAGTCAGAAAGGAGCCACAGAGAATATTTCCTGCATAGCGGCAGCAGTGTTGCATGCTCTGGCCCATCTTAAACATAAACCATGTGCTGGAAACTCTGATTCAAGACACCAGCAGCTATAATGCAAAAAACACACTCTGCAGACAGAGGCAAGTGAAACTCACACACTCACACAGTGTGCGCTGATTTGTCCGAAAACGTACCAATGCATATTTCTAAAAGGAAATGTTTATATGCCACAACACACTGTACTGTAAATATGTAGCCTGTATGTGCACAGGTCATCACACACACACACACACACACACACACACACACACACACACACACACAATTTTCCAATTGGGAAATTTCTTTAATAAAGGTGATAGAAATCATAGCATCTCTTAAAGCTGAATAATATCTAATCTTCAGTGATTACAAGCAGAAAGAAGCAGATATTATAAATACCCCCCACAGCCCACAGTACCATGTACCTTGATTACATGCTAGTAAGAAACATCTTTATGATCATTTCATCTCAGTCAGATGTTGTATAAAAATCATCAGGTAAAATGAGTAGATGGTCATTTCCACCTATAGAGCATCTATCATATAAAAATAAGTCTCGTAAGCAAAATAAATAGATGCACCCGAAGACTGCTTCATCCAGTCGGCGTGACAGGGATCTCGTCCTTCATCTCGTGCTGCGTTCAAGTGCTCTTCAAAACAAACGTGAACTAAGTGTGACTTCAACATACAAGGCAAAGAAAACCTGGCACTGAAAAGTAAACGATGACACTTCATCTGGCTTGTTCATTCATTCTGAAGAGGATGGCCTCTTTCGTGAACACATGCACACAGACATTCGTTATTGCACAGCGATGACATCACAGTTTCTCCCCGCAAACGTTGAGAGACAAAGGGAGGTTGGTCTTTGGGTTGTCTCTCTTGTCTCTCTCTCTCTAGCTTCATTGTCTAAACTCCGTTCTTCACCAGCTCCTGGACTCCGTTCTCGTCGATCATCAGGTTTGGATGAAACTCTCGTCCCTTCACCAGCTCCTCGAGACCCTGAAAGCAGTAAACACCATCAGGATATTGTTAGTGGGTGCATGGAGTGTTTCAGGTCGGCAGCAGGAGCAGAACATCTGGAGTTTCCATTTAACACAGTAGGCCTCGCCTCCTTACCTCTCCCCCGTAGGACACCAGTGGGGAGATCTCACATTTGATTGGCAGGTCTGTTCCATCCTTCAGGCTGCGTTGGAAAAAGGAGGAATTCAGGGAGGATCAGAAGAAGAAAACAGCCAAACAGAGTGAGTGATCATCTCATGAAAAGGCAGAGGGACTGTAGTTGAGAGAAGCAGCTGTACGTCCTCGACACAGCTGTTCTTCTACTGCGGCTTGTGATTAGAGTTCAAAAGGCAGAGAATTAGAGCCTCATCATTCCCAGACGTGACCCGTGATTAGCCCTCTGACCCGTAACAAACTTCCTCTAGAAGAAAACAGATGAGTGGCAGGTAATGTGGCTGTGTCTCATCCCAGTGCTCCTGAAAACCCAAAGAACAAAACTGGGGGAACCTGCCACCACATTGCCCTCACTCAGCTTGTTTAATTCTAGATAATCATTACAGACAACAATCACTAATCACACATCAGGTGTTCTCTGAGCAGCTGCTCACACAGCTGTATCATTAGAATAAAGGAAAAGCTGTAAGAGTGAAGAAAAAGCCCTTTAACTAAGAGCCAGAATAACATTCATGGGCGCCATGAATGTTACTGAAGCACATGCTCAGTTAGGCCCAGTCTACACGTATACGGATATTAATAAAAACGGATATTTTTCCCGTCTGTTTTAAAAATTGATGTTCACACAACGGTCGTTTTACAAAATATCTGCCCGTGCTAGAACGCTCACTGACGTTAGCTGTCTTCAGCAGTCTCCCCTTGTCACAGAGATAGTAACATGTACAGGCTAACCACAGGCCGCTGGGCACATATATGGAACGGCCACACCACTTCTACAACACAGGAGCAAGACACACAGACTTTGTGTTTGTTATGCATCCATCTGTGGTTTTGTGTCATTTTCCCGTGGTTGTTTTGAGTCTCTTCGAGGTAAGGAGGTAGCAACACAACTCCACCTAATGGAGGCTGACGGCGCCCCAGATTCAAACGTCCAAAAACACATAATTGAAACCACAAAATATCTCCATACTGCTCGTCTGTAGTGATCTAGTAGTAGCAGTGATTTTTTATTCCGATACATAATGTACATGATGTAAATGAAACATAATGTATATATGAACAAGTAAAACGGAAATAATAATGCAAAAA
Source organism: Epinephelus fuscoguttatus (assembly GCF_011397635.1). Lineage (NCBI taxonomy): Eukaryota > Metazoa > Chordata > Actinopteri > Perciformes > Serranidae > Epinephelus > Epinephelus fuscoguttatus. Next base: position 43,495,063 of record NC_064761.1, read on the forward strand.
TGGACAATCAAGACAAATTTAGAAAAGAAAACAGCACAATTATTTCACATACATGTCCAAAAAGCCCCAATGTAAAAAGTTGTTTGGAAAAATGTCATTTGAATTCACTGTTTTTAGTCTCATTGTAGCCTGTAGCTCATGAAGGCGGTGTCCGTGCCTCATGGTCTCACGCAAACGCGCACACGTGAGCGCGGAGCACAGAGAGGCAGTCAGAGCTACAGGCTACAGTGAGGCTAAAAACAGAGTTCAAATGAGGTTTTTCCAAACAACTTTTTATGTCGGGGCTTCAGGACACTTGGATCACTACGGACGAGCAGTATGGAGATATTTTGTGGTTTCAATTATGTGTTTTTGGACGTTTGAATCTGGGGCGCCGTCAGCCTCCATTAGGTGGAGTTGTGTTGCTACCTCCTCTCCCCTTGGATCTCTGCAAGTGATGTGAGGACTCTAAAACTTCACCTGAGCCTCCCTCAGCATATGGGTGAGTAGATAATGGCTGAATTTTCATTTTTGGCTGCACTATCCCTTTAATGATACTTGTTACCTGGAGAGGTTGGAAAAAGATATACGTTTCTTCCCTGTTCCAAAACCAAAATCAAACCCTGAAAAGTGTAGGGTTAGCTAGCTAGCTACTGAAGATATAGCCTACTGAATGTATACACATGCTGCTTTTGCTTTGTAATGATTATAACAGTGAAACAAAGACCGACCCTGCTGTACAGGAACCAGTGAAGGGAAGCAGGGAAACTTTGATGATATTCAACCAGCTGTGTGTCATCACATTGTGCGCACATGTTGACTGACAGCTTGACAAACCACCACAAAGGGGCGGGGCTAAGTGAAAGGTCAATTTTGTGTCTCTTTATGGTTGTTTTGCCCGATTTTGTAGTTATTGTGTGTCTTTGCAGCTCATTTGCATCTCTTTGAGGTCATTTTGAGTTTCTTCCTGGTCAGTACGTGTTAATTGGAGAGACACTGTGCAGGTGGAGGCCAGAGGGGGCCCTGACACTTTAGGCCCCGAGGCCTGTTCAATAATCCATTCATGAGGCTTAGGTTAGCTTGTTCAAAACACCTACTGGACATCACATCACTGCTGATTCCCATTCAATACAAGCATGAATGAGCTCACTCAAAGATGCAGGTGATGCTCTGGACATTCAAAAGTGTTCTGTGCATTCTTCATTGACAACAATCTCACTATCTGCTAGTTCAACCTCATCCAAAACCGTCATTTCTGGTGGACTTAAAACCGCAGTCAATGAGGATGCACCAGCTGAGTGGATTACATCGTTTCCCAAATGCTCCATTTTACAGTTTGGAAAAATCTGCTCTCCAGAAGTAAAAACAAATCTTACTTTCAGTGACCTAACGCGATCCTTCCACACATACGGAAACCTTTTAGTGCCTCTAGATAGTCAAGTTTGATTGTCCTCTTGGTGCTCTCAGTGACCTAGAACTACGATTGCGTGTGAACGAGAGGCCAAAATGTGGAAGAAAATATCCATTTTCAAAAACATTTGTACAGTGTAGACAGGGCCTTATTATTATGTCTAGGGAAAAAAGCAGGTGGATTTAAACTCAGAGGCCGACTAGGAAGCAATAAAGCTGGCTTTGTCGTAACTATTTCACAGACAAATCAACAGGTTCGTCATCAATTGCAGAGTTGTCAGAGTTTACCAGAAAGTGAGACCGGTGCCCATTACCCAGCATGCAATACAGTATGTGTATTAGTAGCAACCATCTGAGGGGAAAATGATCTGTCAGCAGGTCATTATGACTGTACATCATCTGATCAGGACATGAAGAGTGCTGTGTTTTCAGTCATCTAAACTGATCCTTGCTGTCACTTCCTTCATCACAGCTGACTGTTAAGAGACAGAAAAATGGCTGCCGCCTGGCATGCGTCCACAAAGGCTCCTCTTTTCAGTGGTAATGAAGGAGAGGGGATCAGGAGCAATGTTATATAGTGTTAACACATCTGAGCGAGCAGGAAAAAAAGCCAAAACCCCATCACCATGCACTCAGTACTGCAGGGGGATAATAATTACTTTCTGTTGCCATCATCTGTGACACTGCCTGCTGCTCCGTCTCTGGAAACATTGCACGGGACACACAGGAGCAAACCAAGCATGAGGGAGGAGGGGAAGTGAGAGTGTGAGGCTAAAAGAATATAACACAAACAAACAAACAAACAAACAAAGCCAATGCATTTGTACACAAAGTGTGGGGAGTGACATCGAAGACCCCGTTTCTGTGTTCATGCCAAACATGGTGTGTGTGTGTGAATCGTGGGAAGTGAAAGCATGATGCTGTGTTTCAGCAGGCTGGCTGCGGTCACCTGGGTATGGCGGGCACGTGTCTGCCGTTTTCGTCGATAAAGTGGCCCCCAGCGTTGAGCACCCAGCGGTGGTGGAGGGACATGAGGGCGTGTCTGGCTGTGGTGGGCGTGTCCTTTGCATCCTGACTGTCTGCATTCTTCAGCGGGGAGAACTCGTCCTCACGCAGCACCTCGTACACCACAAATGTCCTGTTGCAGACGCACAGCAGCACATCAGCACACAGGCAAACGCAGCAAAGGTACCCAGTGAAGGTATAACATTCAGCCCTTAGATTTATAACTGGGCACAGCTGTGGCACTCATCACTGTTTGCTTTATCAGCAACTGGGATGGCGTTCTTTTTCTAATAGAAGGAACCAGCATGTTTTTATTTACATAAATTACTATTTTCTTTCTACTGAACTACACCTGCCAACAGTATCACACCGTACAGAAGGAGGCGTGCATCTACTCATGACAGTGCAAGATGTAAACGTTAATAGCGTCGTCCTTCACAGAGCTGTAAAGGCCCTGACACACCAAGTCGACGGTCGACCAAAGTTGGGCCGTCAGTGAGCGTCTGTCGCCCTAGTTTTTGTGGTGTGTCCGGCACCGTCGGCACTTCGGTGTTGGCGGATTTTTGGCCGATTAAGCACGTTGAATCGGCGGCGGAGCTTGTCGGTGAGAGAGATCACTCTGATTGGCTATTCAGGTTTTATTTTCTCGCCCCTGTAGCGAGTGAATCTGCCTGTAGTGAAACCGGGGCTAACCGGTGCTTCCTCCTCAGGCTCCACTTCACTCAGCTGCCCCACAGACCCGCTGCTTCTTCACACTTTAACCTGAATAACAAACCGGAGCTAGCTGGGAGCGGCTAGCGGAGCGTTAGCCGCAGCATGACCGGAGGGAAGCACAGCCAGTTAGCCTCCGCTAGTCTCTGAGCTAGCCCCGGCTCTCCGTTTGGATCCAACCGGAGCACCGAGCCCTGGTTTGTTATTCAGGTTAAAGTGGGAAGAAGCAGCGGGTTTATCGGGCAGCTGAGTGAAGTGGAGCCTGCGGAGGAAACACCGGGACCGTCTGGATGTAATAGTCCGTGGAGGTGCTGCGGTCTCTCTCACGCAGGCACAGAACGTACGTGCTCCTTGGCTGTCGGATGTAGTCCGTGTAGTGTGTTCAAATGCAACTGACACAGGGCGACGTAGACAACACAACGGTTGGCTTTCATTGCTGCTAGTTCTTTGATGACGGTTTGGTGTGTCCGCACCTTAATGTTAGCTAGCTCAGAGATGCTAGGTGGGCTAGTAGTAGATGCACGCTTCCTTCTGCACAGTGATACAATTGGCGGGTGTAGTTTAGTGGAAAGAAAATACTTCCTACATGAAACTGCTCACAACAGGTCATGATTTCTGGACAGACATTGCTGTTGAGTTTTTCAAATGTATTTTTATTGGCGTTCTGAGCACCACAAGCTGAGCGCCATCTTGTTCTATTATACTGGAGAGAAGGCAACACACCCCAAACAATCTAAACTGATTAATAGCACTACAGGTAAGGAGAAAACTACACATTTTGTTTTATTTTGAGGTGAACTTTCCCTTGTAAAGCTGAAATGATTCATTGATATGAAGAAGATAAATCAGAAGTTGAGGTATTATTAAGAAAACTGGACACCTCACTCCAAGATGGCACCCCTTTCATTGCTATGAAAGTTGCACACTGGGTTTTTCTGAGTTTCTGAATGGATCAAATTCCGGTCCTACATCATTTTACAGTCGGAAAAATGTATCTTTTGATTTACAGCCATTGTTTTGTAATGATTGTGTGACTGATGCCAGTGTGCGTCATGTGATCCTACAACATGGAGTGTGACCACAGCGCCAAAATCCCCTCACAGACCAGTGTTGATCCAAACTAATCACATAACAAGGCCAAGTGCCTGAGTCAGAAACGATGTGTTACATAGCAGAAGAAAATAAAATCACCATTATGGATATGATCAGAGCTTCTAACACAACATATGGCACATGTGGCACACACAACACACTGTAAGACTCTCAGCCAAACTACAGAGAAAGAACAGAAAAGGGCAGAACTTTTTAAAAATCTGGTTGCAAAGTGAGTCAGCCCATCTGGATTCTGCTAAAGCCGCCAGACTGCCAGTTTGGGCACGACTGTAATCCATCTCCACAGCAGCACAGAAAACTACTTCTCATCCTTTTTACTTTGAAATACAACGAATAAACCTGGAAGGAAGCTGGACGTGTCTGCAGTGTTTTTCCATCGGTCAATCATTACAGGAATCCTTTCATTAGATGTATAGTTCTATTAGTAGTGACGTGACTCAAGGCTGATGTCATGCAGCCGTGGAGGAGGTGGAATGAGTGAACAGCTCATAAACCTCCATCTTCCTGCAGGGAGCTTGGCAGGCTCAGTCTGCTGGACCAGACCTTGGAGCAATGACAGGACTGGGGCTGGTGGATGGGGATCAGGACTGGAAAAAGGGGTTGGTTCATGCATGGAAGGACAGATCAAGGACCAGTCAAAGGCAGAGCCCAGAAGCCTGCCAGGAGAACATATGCAATCCAGCCACCTCTCATAAGGAGCATAAGATATTCATTGTACTCTCAGTACTTTAAGGCCTTTTACTTTGAGGTGATCGGCTGTCTGCTGACGCTGTCACACACACTCTGTGCCCTCTGTGGAAAAAATGCACTGTAACTCACTTGGCAAACTGGAAGATGTCAAAGACAAACTTTTCCATTTTAATTCCATTTGGTTTGTCTGGTTTGATTAGCTGACCCTCCGCGTTCACATATGGGATCTTCTTCTGGGCCACGTGGTGCTGCAGCTTTGGCTCGTACTTCCTGATGTATAAACAGAGAGAAAAGACGCTGGTTCACTGCAGCACATTTACTTTATAACGGTGCGGAGCTACTGTTCTCACTGCACGAAACGACAGCTGCTTGAGAGAGAAGAGCACAAAGTGTGTGTGTGTGCTCAGTGTGGATTAGTCTTACTGCACTACGTCTCTGAGGAAGGAGAAGCTGAAGAAGTGATTGGCCACGTTTCCTGCGTTGAACATCAGTCGGCCGTCAGCGCTGCGCTTCTCAGCAGTTGCCAGGGTGATTTCGCTGTACTCCACCACCTGATAAAGCCCGTCCACCTTGCAGACCACACCCACTGCCTCTGTTGGATTGGTTTTCTCCACCACCTGCAAACAAGGACACAAGAAGATTTTTGTTGATGCAAACTGCTGACCAAAAAACTGTAAAACTAAACTATTAACACATTAAATCCATACATCAGCTTTAACCCTCTGAGACCTATTTTTCTTGTCTTTTTTGGGGGGGTTACTGGGGATCTTTAAGGGGCGATAGCAGGTCAACAGTTAATGCAACTAAAAGCTGGGAACCTGAATATTAATTTGAGATGCAGCTGAGCTGTGTGTGTCATTTTTGTCTTGTCATAAATATGTAAAAAAAACACTGTGTTCTGGTTACTCACCTATTTAAACTCTAAAGTTTAGAGTGTGTCAGGGCTTTGAACATTATGAAGGAAGTATATCGATCAATAAAACTTTATTTATATGGCACTTTTCACACAAACAGAATGCAACACAAAGTGATTCACACAATAAAAACAATAAAACAAGCACATAAGGCAAAGACTGTAAAGGTTAAGACTAACAATTTCAAATCAGTCAATAAATAAGTTAAAATGAATAAATAACAAAATTAAATAATATGCAAGCTAGAAAAAAAACAGCTAAATACACAATAATGATAAATACATAATTTTAAAAAAGACATTGTGTTCAATTATAAATCAGGATAAAAGGGTAGGTCCTGAGTTTGCTTTTAAAAACATCAACACTCTCTGTGGCCCTCAGGTCTTCAGGCTGCTCCACAGACGTGGACCATAGTTATGAAACGACGCCTCACTGTGAGTGAGTTTTTGTTCTAACTAGCCGTTTCTTAATATTTGAACAAAACTCAAAAACGGCTCGAAGGATCAGATTTTCTTAAGCGTACTTCACTCCGTACAGCCAGCGAGTTACAGTCTGCACTGAATGAAAAAAAAAAAAACCCTCTCCCCATCTGCTGGTAGCTAATGACAGAGCGGAGTCCTGATGAGGGGGTTGGTAAATGGGGTGGAGTGAGGGGTAGGGGTGGTGGTGGTGAAGCCACATGAACTGTAGTGGAGCTTAGTAATTTATGATGGGAGGGTGGGACTGTGCTCTGATCTGATCCTTCCATCTCTGCTCCACCGCACAGCTCGTAATGTCAAACAGGAGCGGGGTCTGGGGCGATCTGAAGGTCCACACTTAAATATTTAAATCTATTCTGTGTACGCTGGAAAATATACAGTGTGTGTGTGTGTGTGTGTGTGTGTGTGTGTGTGTGTGTGTGTGTGTGGTAAGAATAATTTCACTGTGTCCAGACACAGTCAGTCTGACGAGGTCACAAGCACACGGTCTAACACATGACCTCATTTACACGTGATTTTAAAGAAGAAGTGGAAGCACAACTGTGATGAAATGAAAAACGTGAGCGCCATGGCATTAAGAACATTTTTCTAAATCTAAGTATGGAAGGCCTGGCAGCAATGGTTAGTCACAGATGTATGAATAAGTCTATGATCATATCCTATTGCTCAAGAGGGACATCTTGACCTCATCATCATCACTCATTTAAGCATCAGTCAACAAAAGCTTTTGTCTTGCTGGCTGCATGTCGGCTCTCTCCAGTTCATTGTTTGGATCTGCTATTGGTGGCAACCGTGACAACTACTGCTCAAACATCTTTTACAACCAGCTGATATTAACAAGGCCAATCAGTCACGTCCAGCCTCACTCTGGATTGTTTTTACAGTATTGTCGGCATTTTTTCCTGGTGAATTTCCGTCACATGCAGGATCTTGTCACTAAGATCTGGGAATGGTGTTGCATTTCATCTCCCAGCTGCTACTTTTCATCAGCAGCAACTTCCAGGGCTGAAAATTTAAGCCAACATGAGAGTAAACTCACAAGTCAGTCTTTAGACTCTTTGCTTAACTAAAGGCTGATGTCTTTCTCCCTGATTTTGTGTTTAGATGGGCGGATACAATTTCAGAGTTTAAAAAAACTCCCTACGTTGCAGAACCAATAGTAAATCTGCAGGGCGGTCCTTCGGTGGCTCGCTGAACTCTTGTGCTCATAAACATAGTCCGACTAGAAACACGTGTAGCGGTACAAAATGGCTCAAGTCGCTGTAAGTCCTTCATTTCCACAATCTTGTGGACTGAGCACATGTTTGATAAAACAGAGTTAAATCTCTCACCATCCATTTTCAAGCTCTCTGTGTGTTTGTTTCCTTGCGGACGAGAAAAGGGGGAGCGCACATTTCCAGGAGGGCGTGTCCTTTTCAAAAATGCAAGAGGCGTTGCTTTGTTGCCGGCCGTTTTTTTCCGGTGTGTTAAACAGACTTTAGAAAGGAGTGTCCCCAGACTATCAGAAGGCGGAGATCTCTGATTGTCTGGTGGCGAGACTAACATGAGAGTGCCAAAAACTGCAGTTCTTAAAATGGCCACTTGAGGCTGGCTCAAAAAGCGAGTCAGTCCGCTCTGACTTCACAGCAGAAATGTTTACAGCCTGGTACATAAACCTGATTTGAGCAGTTTAGCTAATTTCCCTGTTGATGACAACTGTATGGGAGTGAATTTGATATAACTCACGTTTCATATTAAGGCTCACTTATTTAAGGTAGTTACGCATAATTAATGGCATGGCTACTTGAAGGGTCAGGATGTCTGTGAGTCAGATCCACCCAGCTCCACCGTCTCGTATGAATACGGTCATTTCTGGCTGGCGATGGCCAGATTCAAAACAAGAGTCCACAGATGGGTGACATCACAGTGGCCATGTCCTCTCTTCACTGGTTATCAGTGAAATACAGAATACATAGAACATACTTAAAGTGTACGTACCGCCATCGGTAATTTTCTGTCTCCAAAATGTTCGTAAGCATGGGTCAAAGTTTCTCCCATCAAGTCTGTTTTTATTGATCACAAGTTTTCCGTGAGAAGTGGCGTACGCCTCTTACAGGCCTCCCTAATCCCCACTCCACCTCCCAGCCCTTCAGATCTGCTGACCAATCACTGCTCTAAATTCCTCAAACTCAGGTAAAAACAAAAGTGATTGAGCATTTTCACTTAAAATTAGATCTTCCCCCTCTACTGAAACATTTACAACCCGTCTTAAGACCCATCTCTTTCCTTCAGCCTCAGGATGATGACACGCCTGACACATGTACTTTCAGTATTTTATTTGTTTGTGCGATGCTATTTCTGTGTTATGATTCTGTCAAAATATTGGATTCTCTTATTAATCTTACTAACATTCTCCAACTTAAGACTGTTTTTATTTGATCGTTCCTGTGTTTTGCTTCGTGAGGCACTTTGGTCAACATTTGCTGTTTTTAAATGTGCTCTCTACATAAATCTGATTTAACATGTTCATTATTTTATACAGTCTAGGGCTGCATGATGTCTAACAACATATAGCATATGACATGTCTACAGTAATAATAGCTATCATTGTTATTATCTGAATAGCACTTATCTAAGCAGGGTTACAAAGTGCTTCACAAAGTGCACAGAAATACGACAACAAAACAATACAAAAGGAAATAAAACACAAAAGTTACAAATCAAAAAGTACAAATCAGACATTAAAAGAGAAAGTTTTCCTATAAAATGTTTTAAGCAATGATTTAAAAACGGGTAATGTGTTAGCCGCCCTAATCTCCTCAGGCAGAGAATTCCAAAGCCTCTGGGCCTCGATAGTCAAATCCCGGTCACCTTTAGTTACCAGCCTCGATGACTCAGGTGACGACTTTGAGCACAGGTTAGCTCAGCCATATAACTGGGGGTTAAATCATGTTGAGCTTTTAAAGTTATTGACAGAATCTTAAAATCAGTTTTCTAGTTATCTGGCAACCAGCGGAGGGAGGCGAGAATCAGGGTGATATGTGACCTACGATTTGTCCCAGTTTAAATACGAGCTGCAGCGTTCTGCACCAGTTGAAGCGGAGCTACTGGAGATTTACTGAGGCATGTAAACAGTGTGTTACAGCAGTCGAGACGCAAGAATACAAAAGCATGAGTAAGCTTTTCGAGGTCAGGAAAAGACACAGCTGATTTGATCACACAATGCGATTACTGAGGGTGTTGTTGTCATTTAGGAATCCAACAAGATCAATGTTTCTTGTTTCGTATATAGTTTATCATTGTTAATCTTTCCCTGTTACGCTGCAGGACCAAGAGATGTACATTTTGATTTTAGCCATATATAATCCCATGTGTTGCTTTATATCATCTTTCTTAATGAATTAAGTATGTGAGAGAGGACGAGTCACTGTAACAGCAAAAAGGGAGAAGCTGGTAAAACTAGCTCTGCCGGTAAATTTTCTTCCTGAATGTGTGTCTTAAACTGATGGACCCGTTCTGTGAGACACATCCCAACTATTTATGTCATGCACAGTATGTTGCCTGTACTGACACTACCAAACAAAATGAGGGGATTATGGGGAAAAAAGGGGGGTGGGGCGTTAGAATTAATCATGAATGTGTTTATCCACTAGTGGAAAAAAGTTTCCAGTTCAACCGTTGTACCCTGAAAAGCTTTTTCCTTCCCAAAAGGAAAGCACACTCTGTCCAGAGAAACTGTTTCGGAAAAAGTGTCATCTCCACATCACACTGGTGTTATCTGAGACCATGATGAAGAGTGAGGAACAGTTCTGGGCTCAACCCTCAAGTTTCCTAGAAAGCTGTGATGAATTTGTTGCTCCGTGAGACTGCAGCAGGAGACACAGTGGGCTGTATCGCCACCCAGTGGTGAGCTGTGGAAGGTGCCGCTGCCTATAAAGTGACAGTTAAACTGTAGAGAGGGCAGACGACCACGCCTTTTAATACAAGGCACTTCTGGAATTTACAACTAGACTGACTGATCAGACTGGATCACAATCAACCCTCAAGGTTTAGACATTTGTTCACTTTTAACAATCTTACACTCTTATTACACACACCAGTATTTGTAATTTTCTTTAATTTGTAATTAATATGGACTTTTTTTTTCACCCTGTTCGATAGGTTATAATCATTGCGTGCGTGCATCCTTACAATATTATCGTTACTTCCTGGTCTGATTAAAGGTAACTGAGCTTATCAGTGCTGCAGGTGCACTATAATGAGCAACGTTATGACAGGAACAACCAGCTGCTGTGTCAACCTTTGATAATCTTTCCTCTCTTCAAGTGCAGCTTCTGACATGTCATTCTTAAAAAGTCACACTATGAAACCACAACTTTAAGATCTTTAAAGGTGCAATGTGTAACGCCTGGCTCCCAACCAAAAGTGGATCCCGGGTCTTTTCTGAATGGACCAGAAGTGACTCTGAAACATGTCAAGTTTGTAAAAAAAACACCTTATTTTTAACTACAGTGAATTTCTGGCAGAGAGCTTTTATTCTGAAGTGCTGTCTCCTGCTTGACTACTAAACAACCACTCAACAGAGACGGCAAACTAGCTCGACAACATGTATTAAACTGCGTGAACCTTGAACTAATGACTAAGGTGAAATCTGGACCATTTGGGAACCACTGGTTTATGTTATATCTTGCTTAACTCAATTTTAGCAAGAAAATGGTCGCATCAAAATGATAAATTGACACAATTTGCAATGTTTTCAGGACAGTTTGTATCGTCATTAGTTACATCGTCTGTCTTTGTGTGTCACCTGGATTTTCAACAGTTTTTGCCCAAAAAGCAACAAATATTTGGTTTCTGACCTCAGATTATCTGGCTCTGGACACATTAAAGTTTGGGTTTGAGCATTCTCTGAACCCATCGGCTGTATTCGGCGTCTGACTTCCGGCAGACGGCGATACAGCCTCTGGGGGCAGACGCCCAATTTTTTGGCATTCCAGTTTGATTTGGGCGGAGGAGGTGAATTTCCGTTTCCGACTTCTGTTTATATATAAGTAAATATGCTGAACCATTGCGATGGATTCAGAGTTTGCAGTGACGCCAATTATGTTCCGACTCATTAGTTCACCGCATGGAGCGTTTAACCTGGCAACAACTGCAGCTGGCTCAAATGTGATTGGTCAACATCACGCGGACTACAAACAGCCTACAACCGGAAACCAGGGCTCTTCCACTCTTCTTCCGGAGGCAAGATCTCCGGGTTTTGCCTACAGACTCTACATTCACTGAATGTAGAGTCTGTATATAGAGACTAGGGTTTAAGTAACACCTGCATTGAGAACACAATTTAAGACAGTAAGCCTGAAAGCTAGCTTAGCCAAGCTAGTTTAGCTTGGCTGTATAACAGCCTGAAGTAGCTGACCTAACAACACCAGTATCGTGGATTTCGGACCTCAGATTGTCTGAACTCAGACGTTTCTTGGCCTTGCCTGGATCGTGAGCACGGACCTTGCCTAAACGGGGCTTGGTGAGTGTGCTGGCTACCTTGGCCCCGGCCATGTTGACACAGGTAGCCATTGTGAACTTTGCCCAGTGCAGTGTGTATGTGCTTCACCAAACCATGTCTGCAGGAAGTACAAACAAACAAGACGGGACCAAAGAAGGTTTTTCCAATTACAGAAGAGGAAGCTGAGGAAAAAAGATGGCTGACCTTTATGTCAGGAGAGATCACAGGTATCTCCAAACAACAAAACTAATACTGGACTTGACCTCTTTGTTCTCTCATGGTGGACTGAGGGCAAACTGGACACTACAGTGACTCATTATTGCCTCTCAAGGTACAACTGTTGTAAGGAAACAGGACAGGCTGGGGGCTAGGTGAACAGTTCCTTCTTCACATCATGTTGATAATGTTAGTTCATTTTGTGAATGTATTACCTAAAATTCTGGCTATATCTTACACATTGCACCTTTGAAATAAAAAAAACAGTGGACCCTAATCTCTGATAATTAACTCATACATTAGAACTGCTGAAAGATGATGTGTAATTAGAGGCAGACGTATTTGAAATCCTTAAAAGGTGCTGCTAAGACTGTGAATCAGAAAAGAAAACACAAAGAGCAGGAGGTGTGACCAACCTTAGCTCCACAGTCCGCTCCCTTCTTCACACAGAAACCAATAAAGGAGGGGTCTGCCACTTTGACCAGGATGTTGTCTACGCAGTACACATGGATGAATCCAATCCCCCTGCGCTCCATGTCATCCAGGATGCCCTGGTTCCCCAGAGCTCTGTAAAGACCCCCGTTCCCATCTGAAATACAGACACAGAGGCACTGAAACACAGACAAACTTCACTTGCCAAATAAGACACAACAACACCGTGATCAGAGCCAAAAGTCACAAATCAAAAAACAAAAAAGGGTAAACTTACCTGGGGCCATGGAGAGCTTTGCTTTGTTCTCCATAATGATCTTGCCATTGTAGTCCATGGCTGGCAGCATGCCCTGCTGAAAGAAGATGATGTTGTTCTTGTCCAGGCCAAAATAGTTGTGTCGTGAGAAGTATTCCCTGGTGGAATCCATCGTCCTGCCGCTGGTCATGATGTACCTAAAGGCAACACAGAAGAAACTTAGTTGGGGCTGCAACTAACGATTCTTTCATAATCGATGATTTCCTTTATTGATTGTTGTGTCAATAAAATGTTAGAAAATACTGAAACATGTCCTGTGTGATTTCCCAGAGCCCAAGGTGACATCTGCAAATGGTTTGTTTTATCTTAACAGATCATCTCCGACAGATACCAGTTCATCAGCATAAACAACTGCAAATCTCCCACTGTTCCCCTCTCCCAAGGTGTTCCCCAAGGTTCAGGTCTCGGCCCCCTTCTCTTCATCCTGTACATTTTCCCCCTTGGTCGAATAATCTGCCGTCATGGACTTCAGTTCAGAAATAAAATCCTGGCTTCAAACCAATTTCCTTAAACTTCAGATCAGAATCAGAGGTCATCATGGTCGGCCCCAAATCTCCTCTCAAAGCCACCCATAACTTCTCCCTCTTCATTGACGGCTCCACTCCCTATGTCCGTGACCTTGGTGTCAGTTTCGATCCAACCCTCTCCTTTGACCAACATATCACACCTTCTTCCACCTCAGGAACATTTCCAGCCTCCGTCCATCCCTCTCCTTTTCAGCCCAAAGACTCTTATTCACTCATTTGTCACTTCCAGACTTGATTACTGCAACAGTCTCCTCTATGGTTCACTATCCAAAACTCTCAAGAAACTTCAGTGTATCCAGAACTCTGCTGCTTGTCTTCTGGCACACTCTTGTACCCGTGACCCCATCCCCCACTTCAAACTCCTTATTGTCACCTACATAGCTCTCCACAACCTGGATCCCCCTACCTGTCTGAGCTCCTCCACTGGCACACTCCCTCCCACACTCTCAAGTCTGCCGGTGCCAACCCCCTGTTGTTCTTGTTCTTGGTAAAGCATCTTTGAGTCTCCAGAAAACCGCTTTATAAATCTATTATTAACAACAGTCAAAAAATCCAAAGCTATTCAGTTTATTATCATGTGCAAAAAAGAAAAGCAACAAATTCTCACATTTAAGAAGCATAAACCAGCAAATGTTTGACTTTTTAGCTTAAAAAAAAAAAAATCACTAAAATGATTATTCGATTATCAAAACAGTTGTCAATCGACTACTTTAATAACCAACTAATCATTGTAGCTCTAAACTTTTTGCTGATTATTATTTCCTTATACATTACGTGTGAAACAGCTGAGAGAAGAGGGGATACATGCAAAGGAAAACTATTCCAAGTAAAGACGCTGTAGGAAATGTCTTCAGCCGCTGTTCACAAAAACAAGACTGACGTCACCCCAAACCCAGAGACATAAAGTTTAAGTTTATGACAGACAATTAAACTGTAACAACTTCCTTGCAGAATCAGACCTGCTGAGGATTATATCATGACCTAGTCCAGTGACTGTTAAAGCCCTAACTGCAGTGTTACGCAGACTTTATGCACTGCACTGCCTTCTTGTTATCTCCATCTTTCATACTGTCAAACTGTCCTTTGATCTGCTCCACGGGGAACTAATCCTTTTCCAGTAATATAACTTCCTTGACTGAGTTTCCTTTGACCCAGTTAATCATCATGTTAACACAACTAGGACAACTGGTTTCAGCTCTCGTTACGAAAACGGACACAGTATTTCTTTTCTTCAAATAAAGCAGCGATTTAACCGACGGGCTTACTGACTAAAATGCCTCAGTCATCTCTTCCTAAATAACCTCCCAGAGCACAACATGATGTCTTACCAGGCAATACAGCACTTGACTTTGTGCTTCTGCTCAGCCAGCTGTTGCAGCTTCAATATGCGCTCGGCCTGGATCTGAAAGAGGGTTTTGTGGGACGGCAGCCCCACGTCGTACATGCCTTTGGGGTAAGAGACCCCAAGTCTGGTTCCCTGGCCTCCAGCCAGCAGCAGGACCGCCACTTTACTCTGAGAGATGCATTTCAGACCTGAAGGAGCACAGAGCACAACAATTTGACTTTACATCGACAACAGCAAGAATATGTGTAGTATTTAGGGGCGTGAATCTCAAGTTTCAGCACAATACGATGTATCAACTCTTGGGACAATGATATCACAAAGTCTGCCGCTCCACGATTTTGATTCAATTCAGGGGCCTGCGATCAATACAAGACACGATCACTTAATATGCTCATTGTCTTTTTCTTGGCTGCCTGCCGCTAGCTGGGTCTCCATCCAAATGTAGCACAAATTTTAACCAAATTTCAGACGATTAGCAAAAGAAAATGCAGATTTATGGAATTTTCCAACAACTACTGTACTGTATTGGGAGTTTGTTCATTGAGCAACAAGACAACCTAATTAAAAGAGCTCAAGTCAAACCTCAAACGAAGGAAATCAATGCATGTACAATAACAGAGCACACTGGACCATGGAAACAGCCCTGTGTGCATATAAGCGTGTTAAAAGCCACTAAGAGATGAGGAAGAGAGCCTGCAGTGCCCTATGAGATGACGCCATGAATGTACATCATCATTTATTTGCTGACTCTGTTTCCATAGCGCTTAGTCGCATTTGCCTTTTATTGATACATCAACATTTCAACCTCGCACAAGCGTAAAAATGTCAAAAAATGTTGACGTTTCCACTCAAGATTTTTTATGTGCAAACTGAAAACAAACATAAAAAGAGGCGGATGAAAACTTGGGCTGTCCTAAATGCTTTGAGGCTTTGAAGCTTCGACCGTTGCCATGGTGATCAACGTCCAAATCAGTATTCAAATGCATCTGGGTTGTTGTTTTGGTTAATTATACAGTTATTACCCCAAAAATACCACATAGCCCACGAAATTCATCCTTTATCCATTCATTTTCCATATCCTCTTATCCTGTTAGGGATCACGGGGGTGGAGTCTATCCCAGCTGATGCTAGGTGAGAGGCAGGGTTCACCCTGGACAGGTCGCCAGACTATCACAGGGCTGACACACAGAGACAGACAACCATTCACACTCACATTCACACCTAGGGACAATTTAGAGTCACCAATTAACCTGCATGTCTTTGGACTGTGGGAGGAAGCTGGAGCACCTGGAGGAAACCCACGCTGACACAGGGAGAACATGCAGATTCTGAACAAGGGGCTCCCCCAACCTGGGTTCAAACCCTGAACCAAGAACCCTCTTGCTGTGAGGCGACAGTGCTAACCACTGCACCACTATGGTCTATGGCTGTAATTTATTTGATGTGATTATTGCACAATTCAGAGACGTCTTTTAGTCCAATTTTTGTACAGCAAAGTTTATGAATGATGACCACAATTTTCGAAGCATCATATCTAATTCCCCCTGAGGCTTCAAAGCCCCAAAAATGGTCTTGGGGACAGCCCCTACTGTCTGTTTCAATGTTTAGGAAGAAGGTGTACTAAGGTGTAAATGGGGACACAGATGTGCCATGGGAATTCTAATATAAAGGCATATCTTGAAGATATGAATAAGTATCACTGATATTGGATTGTTGATCAGTGAATGGATAAATCAATCCAGATCAATGTATCGTTACACCCCTTGTGCTATTAAGTGTATTTAAGATAGTGAAACACATCTAGGCGATCATCTCTATGCATGAGCACAATATCTAATCTCTACTGATGGTCACAGTGCATCCTGCCTTGTAAGGACCTCTTAGAGAAATAATAACAGACGTCACCAAAAAAAAAGCTGATGAAATGGATTAATAAAATTTATTAAGCCATCACCAAACACTATAACTGCTCCTACAGGACTGTGGCAACATGATAAATTAGCCTTGAACTGGAATCTAATAACCCCACCCGAGTCTCTGATTGCCTTTATTATGGTCCACTGGTTTATAACAGTTCCAGTTTATCTTACATAAACTGCTGTTACGTGACAGCACTCTTTCTTCTCACCAGTGCCAGGAGACAAGGTTTATACCAGCGGACTGGGCGGGCCTGCTAGACTTTGACTACACACACACACACACCACACCCTGCACACTGATTTGGTACGAACAGAGAAGAGTGACCCCATGAATCAGGGTCAAACAGAAACACTATTTACGTCAGGCACAAATCAAGACCAGATGTTCTCTGCCTCCCGTCTCCACTGTCATCCTCCCCCAGGAAAAAACTAAGCAGACTCACTAAACGCTCGAGACCCCCACTGCAAGGCGGATTGCGCAAAACATAATGAACCACACAAGCTGACTTACTCATATTTCAAATCTACGCAGAAGACTGGGAATGTTTGTGAGTTTATATAGACAGTTTCTGATGCTTCTCAGTGATTTCACAGAGTTTGATTAAAAACGTTGCTTTTGTCGGGGACGTCAATCATCCGAGAATACCAGAAGGCCCACTGTCACATCTCAGCATTAAAGCATCTGGGTTACCATGTGATGTTTTAAATCCCCTTTAGGCTTCTCAGTCTGATACCAGGAAATATTTCGTCTGCCTCACCTGTGAGACTTTACTGTGGACAGTTGCATAACAACTTGTTATTCTTGGGAATAATTGTTCCTGCAGTTACGAAGCAAGAATGCAAATGTTCACGCTGACTGTATGACACTGTCATTAACTAAAAAATATCCTCTTTGTTTCCTCGTAGCATTACTCCAGTCAAATAAAGGTGAGCAGAAAGGGATTGTATAAATGAATACACGGTGCTGGTTTTGACAGAGCTCACCTTCTAACTCCCAGTCTTTGAGACTCTCCCTGTCCCTCGTCACACTCCCCAGCACCTCCCGAGGCACCGGCTCCATGCGGGCGTCCATCTTCTCCTGTTTGCTGCTGCTGGACATCTCCATGGCCTTCTCAAAGAAGCCGTTGATCTCTTGAAAGTCCATCTGCTGCAGGTCACTGGTCAGCTCGACCTGCTCCTCGGGGCTCAGCTTGCTCCAAAACTGCAGGAGGTGAGACTGGCCGGCTTCAGCCAACCTCTGGGCGAGTCCGCTGGCGTTTGGGTCCATGATGAACAGTGCTTTTGATTAACTCTGCCACACTGGAACACAGATGAAAACATGGCATGAGTGGTCACTAATGAGCAGAAAGATAGCTACTGAGATCATGCTCTTGGACATATTTCTGAAAATTAAGAAGTTATAAAAGGCATAAAGAGGTGTCAACATTTGGTTTCCCCCACCACAGTAACACGCCTGGCATTTCGCCATACTGTGATAACATCCTGGTTTGTTTGATGGCCAGTTTTATGTGGGTGGAGTTCATCTGAGGAAAACTACACTCATGGCCTCAGTATTTCTACTGTCTACGTCTTCTCCTGGCAGCTGCTGGTAAAACTAGCACAACCAGTATGACAGTTACATGACATCTTGTACTGAATCTCTATGTAAAGCTTTAATTGAGACAAGGACTGGAATGTTTAATTAGTCTATGTGTGTGAGCCCACACCCACAGTGACCACACACACCCACAGTGATCAGCCTGCAGGACCAGGAAATCATCACAGCACTCCTGGAGGGGAACTCTGAGCCTTTGAATGGGATGCGGAGGGCTACACCAACAAAAGCCAATGCACTGCTTAAAGCAGACAGCTGTTAGATACAGTCACAGTATAACTGTGATTTAAAGTATTCATAATGCCTCCTGTCTGTGTCTCCAGGAGGCTGTCTCGAGTCTTCAGTGTTGAGGCTGAAGCTGAGTTGAAGCTATCCTCACCAAAGCACAGAGGCTAACTGTTCTATCTCTTCACTCACAGCACAGGACAGTTAGCATTAGCACAGTGTAAAGGCATAAGCTGCTATCACTGAGCTGTGCTCTTCACAATGAGTGTATTCGCAATGCAAACTGCATTTATCAGTCCCTGTGTTGAGCAGCAGCAGCAGCAGCACGCGACTGACAGCACCACAGCACACACTAGCAGCCAACCGGCTAACAGTGATGCTAACAGTTAGCATAGCTCGGTGAAAACATAAAAGACGATATGACAGAAATATTAAACCCTCACCTCTCGCTGGTGCTCCTCTCGGCTCTGAGACCATTAATGCCACTCGGTGTGAGGTTTCTTGAACTGGTCTGGTCGCCTCCCACCCGGACTACACCTCCTGCTACGTCACGCTTGACGTGGCACCCGCGCGGCGACGACTGAGGAGCAGGAGTGCTGCCTTCAAGTACTCCTCGTAAATTTGATTAATCCTCATGTTAGAAATGATTGTGACTGTCCCGTGAGTTACTCTCAATGTACTTACACAGAAATAGACATAACAAATCTATCTATCTATCTATCTATCTATCTATCTATCTATCTATCTATCTATCTATCACGCAGTGCTCTTTTCTGAAGTATAGAAAGTGGTTGAAAAATAGATGAATCAAGTCCCAGTGTCCCCACAAATGTCATGGATTAAAATGAAAATCTGAAGATTTAAATTTAACATAATCTTCTAAAATCTTAATCCACACAAAATAAATAATAAATAATAAACAATAAATAAGTGTAATAGGTAAGAAACTACACATTTGTGAATATTGCACATTTGGTGCAATCTGGAAATCCATCGGTAAAAAAAATAAATTAATAATAATAATAATTGCAGAATCTGTCTGAGAAGATTACATTTGGTGTAGTAATTATACTCATATAAAAAGAGTGTGTATTTGAAGTCGTTTAAAGACCTTTATATAACACTGTTGAGACACTTATATTCAAATATAACAACATCCTTTTCAACAACAGAAACAATATTTGTTTTTACCCACTTTCTTTTTTCTTTTTCCAAACAGGAAGTGTAAAACAGTAACAGAGTCACAGGTACAGCCATGGTAGGAGGGGGGAGTCATACAGAACTGAAAATGATAGGCGTGTACAGTATAGTCCAAGTAATTCTAATGATATCTTTGTCACCTTCTACCTATGCCAGTCCTCAATGCCTATGTGCAGTTTCACATAGATTGACCACGTCAGTGAGTAGAAAAACGTGGAACACACACACACAGTATTCGTCATTATACAGTAAGATCAGTTTGAAAATCAGTCAAATATGGAGTGTTTATTTGTGTGTGTGTGTGTGTGTGTGTGTGTGTGTGTGTGTGTGTGTGTGTGTGTGAGTGTGTGTGTGTGTGTGGGCACGCTCGTGCAAGGGGTAAAAAAATGGAAAAGTAAAATAAAATGATAAAATAGACGATGATGACAATGAAAATGTAAGACAATAGTGTCATGGTGCAGCGTTAAAGGGTGCTGGAATAAATACAGTATTATTAGTGTACCGGGTTGCTTTATATCATTAATCTCTCAAGACAGATTCTGCAATTTACATTTTGTCTTTTTGGGGGTTTTTTTTACCGATGGATTTCCAGATTGCTTTATATCATACACTGTATATATTTCAGAGGCAGCTGGGTTTGGCAGGCTACATAGCATGCTTACACCGTATTACTTCAATTAAAACAAGCCTACTCCTAATTAAACGCCCAGTCTCTTTCACTAGCCTGGTGTAGCTACACTTAACACAATTAGAGGCCTGGTCTGGTTGACAAGCAGGTTATTTCTATTGAAGTTCTTTGGACGTATAAAACCAGATTGCTGACTACCCACTTGAGTCATAGGTTCAGAATGTGTGTCCATTCCTTGATTACCTGCTGAGTTATTTATAACTCATGTTATGTAGCTTCTCTGACTCAAAGAAACTACACGTCAGAGGTGGAGAGTGACTAAGGTTACATTAACTGAGCACAGTTTGCAGGTACTTGGTCACAGTAAGCTGTCACTGAATTTACAGTCACGTTGCAGAGCCTCATTGTGGCCACTGGAAGGCAGTGAATGCTTATGATTTTGTTTTTTAATTCACAAAACTCGATCCCAGTATAATATATGGACAGACCTAAACTCCTCAACTACGGGGTATTTGTGACAACAATGCCTTCTGCAAAAAAATAAAATAAAAATGAAATAATAATTTTGGTGTTTAGTGGTCCAGCATGGATTATTCAACTATTCAGGAATTATTTATAATGGTACAAATGTGGTGCTACGAGAGAGCATGCAAGCCGCTCATTCTCCAGTTTACCCTCTCATATAGCCAACATGTACCTTCATTTTCAAATACCTTTATTTTCATACACATGATTCTTTGTCAGCGAACATAAACTGAGGGTTTCCACACAAGGACTCCACTGTGGTGACACTGTAAATAATGTTCAGATAAGATCCTCTGCATACAGCCTCTTGTGAACAACATAATCCACCACTTCTCTCTTTGGGGGGGGGGGGCATTCCTCCAGCTCTCACCACATACTGACCTCTGACCTTCACCCCACCCCACTGTGTGTGTGAGATTGGAAAAATGTCTGCACAAAGACAGACAGATAGTGATCATCAGCACAGGCTGTGGCGTAGATGATCAGGGTATAATGATAGGATTCATTCAGATGCAAGTCCTTCATATTATATTTGAGAAGCTGGAACCATGAAATGTTTTTTGCACAAAAATTACTTAAACAAAATTGAAATAGTTGCCAGATAACTTTCTTATCAATCAACGAACTGTTTCAGCTGCACTTTAAATTATTAAATGACTGTAATGAGGTAAAAGGTACTTTTTTTCTGGAGCATGGTGGATTAGAAGTAGAAAGCAGCATGAGATTAAAATCCATCCATCCATTTTCAACTGCTTATCCAAAGCCAGGCCACTTGCCTTGGGCAGCAGGCTGAGCAAAGTCTTCCAGACGCCCCTCTGCCCAGCAACGCTTTCCCACTCCTCCTGGGAACCCCGAGGGGAGTGTCTTTAGACTTGGCTCAAAGTCAAACATGTTCTCAGTGGGTGTTGGCCTCTGTCCCTTGACTCAAATTCTGTTTGTGATGTTCATGGACAGGATCTTGAGGTGCAGCCGGGGGGAGGAAGGCGTCCAGTTTGGGGACCTCAGAATTGCATCTCTCCTTTATGCAGATGATGTGGTTCTGTTGGCTTCATCACACCGTGACCTCCAGCATGACCTGGGGGGTTTTGCAGCCGAGTGTGAAGCAGTCTGGATGAAAGTCAGCACCTCCAAATCTGAGGTCATGTTTCTCTGCCGGAAACTGGTGGATTGCCCCTCTGGGTTGGGAGAGATTTACTGCCCAAAGCGAGGGAGTATCTCGGGGTCTTGTTCACAAGTGAGGGTAGAGTGGAGCATGAGATGGATCGGCGGTTTGGTGTGATGTCTTTCAGTGATGCAGGCGCTGTGCCAAACTGTCATGGTGAAGATGGAGCTGAGCTAGAAGGCAAAGCTTTAGATTTCCTGGTCCATCTCCGTCCCAATCCTCATATGGTCACGAGCTCTGGGTAGTGACCGAAAGAACGAGATCAGGCATACAAGCGGCCGAAATGAGTTTCCTCCTTGGGGTGTCTGGGCTCAGCCTTAGAGATAGGGGGAGGAGTCAGACATACGGAGGGAGCTCGGAGTAGAGCCGCTGCTCCTTTGCGTCAAAAGGGGTCAGTTGAGATGGTTCAACATCTGATCAGGATCCTCCTGGGTGCGTGCCTTTGTAGGTGTTCTGGGCACGTCCCACTGGTAGGAGGCCCCGGGGCAGACCCAGAACACACTGGAGGGATTACATATCTCATCTGGCCTGGGAACACCTCTGGGATTGAAATACTCAAGTAAATTATAAATATCTCAAATTTGTTTTTGAGTACAGTACTTGATGTACCTTCTGTGGAAAGACTGACCTGATGTCTATAAGGGACGTGTTATAAATATAAATGTTTTTCTTTTTTTTTTTTAGAAACAAATCTGTATTATTTGTTTTTTTACGGACACGTATTGCATTCACTTGACAAATTTTAAAAAATCCTTTTTTATTGAGTAATTTTTTCAGTTTTCAGTGTAATTTTTTCTGTTTTTCTGAGTTAAGAGAACAATAGAACAACAGACGCTTTCATTCCTTTCTTGAGAGCTTGATATAATGGAAACAGCCGTGACCCGCTTGTTTAGTTTAATCCAGTTTTACTTTGTTTTGGGTTTTACTTTGTTTTGGGTTTGAGACACTGGGAGATACTCTTGTCTTTAAGTCATATAGATGGTGTTATCATTAGTTTGTCAACTTTACCCAGGCACCGGCACTTACAGGTGTCAGGTGAGAGCGTCTCCTACGAACAGAAAAAAAAATACCCCGAAAAACAGAAAAAAATACCCCGAAAAACAGAAAAAAAAATACCCCGAAAAACGGACCCCCCCCCCCCCCCCCAAAAAAAACAGAAAAAAATACCCCGAAAAACAGAAAAGAAATACCCCGAAAAACAGGGAAAAAAAATAACCACGAAAAACAGAAAAAAAATACCCCGAAAAACAGAAAAAAAATTACCTAGAAAAACAGAAAAAATACCTAGAAAAACAGAAAAAATACCTAGAAAAACAGAAAAAAATTACCACGAAAAACAGAAAAAATACCCCGAAAAACAGAAAAAATACCTAGAAAAACAGAAAAAAATTACCCCGAAAAACAGAAAAAAATACCCCAAAAAACAGAAAAAAATTACCATGAAAAACAGAAAAAAAAATTACCATGAAAAACAGAAAAATAAATAAATTACTCAGGAAAAACAGAAAAAATACCCCGAAAAACAGAAAAAAATTACCACGAAAAACAGAAAAAAAATTACCATGAAAAACAGAAAAATAAATAAATTACTCAGGAAAAACAGAAAAAATACCCTGAAAAACAGAAAAAAAATACCACGAAAAACAGAAAAATAAATAAATTACTCAGGAAAAACAGAAAAAAATACTCAGAAAAACAGAATAAATTACTCAGAAAAAAACCAGAAAAAAATACCCTGAAAAACAGAAAAACAGAATAAATTACTCAGAAAAAAAACCAGAAAAAATTACCCTGAAAAACAGAAAAATAAATAAATTACTCAGGAAAAACAGAAAAAATACTCAGAAAAACAGAATAAATTACTCAGGAAAAACAGAAAAAATACCCTGAAAAACAGAAAAAAAATACCACGAAAACCAGAAAAATAAATAAATTACTCAGGAAAAACAGAAAAAAAATACTCAGAAAAACAGAATAAATTACTCAGAAAAACAGGGCTTTTTTTATTTGTCAAGTGGATGTATGTTTTTACACCTGTGTTACAAACATGGTAATTATTTTGATAGACTGACGGTTCTGACGTCAGCCACAGGGGGGCGACATGACCGTGTGCGAGGCGGAAGCAGTTTCCTGTCAGCTGACACATTTTGTTTTGGTCCTCCTCCTCCCAGCTGAAGTCTAGCTAGCTCCCCTTCATCCATCTGTGTCTCCACGGCCGCATTTTCTTCCACAGCAAACAGACATGAAGAAGTTTTTCGAGGACATAAAGAAGGACATCAAGTTTAAATCTGCGGGACCCGGGAAGAAACTGACAGAGGACACCAGGTGACAAACTTTTACCTGCTGCCACAGCGCTCGAGCTAGCCACACAGCTAGCTGGCTAACGGCTGCTAACAGCTAGCTGCTGGTCATTAATGCTTATTGAGCCACTGTTAGCATGTCATAAAGCTAACCAGAACTGATAAGTGATTTTCACCGTATGTCAGGAGGTGTTTCGCGGGCTAACTGTCTCCTCCCGTCAGCTACTAGCTTATATAACATGATGTAAGGCGGCCAGCTAATTTCAGGGTAGTTAAGAGTTAATCCCTGAGCAATCTTATTTAGCTTCACTAGCACTTAAGACAACCGACCAACTACTGACCAGAAGGAGGCTGCCTGTTTCTCTAACGTGTGGATAGTGTTGTTGTTTGCATGGTTTGGGAGTTGATCGATGTTCCTCAGCTCAGTATCATCTTGTCATGACACATCAGGGCCGTTTAAAGGCTTGCATGTCTTTAGCATTGCTATTTTTAACCAGGTCAGATGTTGAGTGTGTGTTTGTGAGTCAACATGTTGAGATCACCCACTTACAGCTAACAGCCTCCTGATGTTACAGTCATTGGGTCCAAGCCCTCAGATCTGCCATGAAGACAGATCTCTTGACTTCAGACAATGATATCTCCACGTTGGTTGAACGATTTATTAGCAATCAAACTGCATCTGAAACACCCATCTGCCTTTGCGCTTTTGCAGTTTGAACTGTGAAGATAGCCTCCACCAATCTCTGACAGTGTTGCTTCACAACAAGAGACATATATAAATATTTATCATTATTTAAATCACTGGGAAGGCAGCTGTAAAGTGTGTTTAAGTGCTATACTAAGAGCTGGGGAGCAGAGGATCTTGGGGACAGAGATTTGAGTCCCAACGTGGAGCTACAACAACAACATGTCTCTTCTGTTCTCGTTACACTGTAGTACCAAGCCCGAGGTGGTGCAGGGCAGCTCCAGTGCCAAGCATAATCGCTATGCTCCCAGCGAAGGATCCCAGAGGGCTGGAGCTGCTGCCCTGGCCAGGATTGAGCAGCATCAGCGGCCAAAGGTCCACACCTCTCAGGACGCCATCAGGAACCAAGGTGAGACAAATTACACCTCATCTCACATTAGTGTTTCTTACATGAGAGGCTTGGGGTGGTTGAGCCCTAATCAAATCTGTATTTATGGGCTGATCTTTGCTATCATGTCAATTTTACAAAGTAATATGAGCGTCAATCCAGTGCTGTTATCATTCATAGAATTTGTCCTCAAATTGTCTGATAGTTGTGGTCTTCTGTTGTACAGTCAAAAACAGCTATCCTCTTATCTTGAAACCTACTTACTCACCATAAAGGAGCCATTTTTAAAAGCTTGAATTTGCTTTGTAGAAAATAAATATTATAGTATGGACGACTGGACAGCTTGGATTGCTTATTAATATCAGCCTGGTCCTGATGGTTTGAGGTTTTTATCAGTGCCTGTACAATCAGGTCGGATCATTTAGTTTTTCTCTTCGCTGCTTGTCGTAAAAGTAAAGTGGTTTTCACTCGGTTGCTGCTCATTCATTTACTTCTGGTGCCACAATATCAGCATTCACCCCCACATGAGGATTTGTCATTTTTCGAGTTTCGCCTCTCAGAGCGTACTCGAGGCACAGATGAGGAGCAGAACGCTATCATTTTTCCAAACGACTTTCGATCAGTCTGGCTGCTTTTCCATAGAAACAACACACTCTGCGGTTCAGCGCTGGGTCTGACCTGTGTAACGGCAGCAACAGAAAGTTTGCTTCCACTCAACTGCAGCAGCAGCTGGTCCTCTAGTCCATCGATCCGATCAGCTGTGTTCAATCCAACCACAGACTGATCGAAAGGAAGTCTTGACTGTGACGACCCCACGACTCAAACTTAACAAACTGCTGCTGAGGAATAAAATCAAACTGTGCTGTGTTCACAGAGTTTGATTAAAGAATACAAATGTTGTTTTCTGCTGCTGGTGATCTCCTGCCATTTTAAGACGCTGGTTATTAGAAAAAAGACATAATTGCATGTTTTTCTGTATTTGCTTGTAGTGAAAAGAGAACTGGAGGCGGAGGCAGCTGCACTGGCTGAGAAACAAAAGGCAGATGAAGCAGAGGTGTGTACGACGGTGATTTGTTTGGTTAAATCAAGGTTTCTAAAGTGACACTATTAAGATAACGCTTGGCTCACAGTGATCAATATATATAGTCTGACGATATTGGTGAATGACAATTCTTTCCAGGGAGCCAAAGTGCCGTTGAAAGATCCCGCCATTCTCTCAGTGTCAGGTGTGTATTTCACCTGTCCGCTAACTGGAGCCACGTTAACTAAGAGTGAGAGGGAAGTACGCATTAAAGAGGCCATTTTGATGGTACGTCTGAAGATACTGTCACTTGGTGTTGTAGCTTGAATTAGAATGTGTTTGCAAAATAATAAACCTGAATGTGACTGCATGTTTTTCCACTGAGTGTTGTTGATTAAACGTGCTCTGTTTGTCCCGTCAGCGGTTTAAGGAGGATGCAGTCGAGGCGTCAGTTATGATGATTCACACATTCAACAAAGACAGAGAGAAAGTGAAGGCTGCTGTGGACATCATAAGCAAGTGAGATGCTCGGCACGGTTGATCATCACACTGACTCTGACTGTAGCTTTTGAGCTGTTTTCTACAGCTGTCACAGAGTTAAATGTCTCCAATGATGTTGTGTCAACAGGTATGTTGAGAATATATGTAAGAATCCCACAGAGGAGAAATACAGGAAGATTAAACTCAGCAACAAGGTGTACCAGGTGAGTTTGAAACTGGGGTCTCTCAGTACTGTGGACCTCATCCCTCTGACTGTAAGGAGGATTTTTCTTTTCATTTCTTTTATGTTATTCCTCCTTCGGCTTTATTTCAGGAGAAGGTTCGTTGTGTGGAGGGCAGCAGAGAGTTCCTGGAGGCCCTGGGCTTCACGAGCATTATGCTTCCTGTCGACGGTCAAGGTAAATTAATTAGTGTCTTATCAACATGTTGTTGCCACAGTCAACAGATCATTTAAAAAGTCAGTCTTTCATTAACGTTCAGTCAGTTGTCACATATTCCGATGTGTGCTCGCCTTCCCTGGAGTTTAGAGGAGGAAGAGGAGTTCCTGGTGTTACTAGAGCACAGTCCTGATGCCCTGGAGTTGATGAAGGAGCGGAGGGATCGTCTCCAGAGAGGAGAGCCCGTCAGAGCTCAGCTGGACAGACAACCTCAAGCATTCAGATCCTCTCCCAACGCCCAACGCTTCGAGCTGCCGCCAGAATTCTACAACCTGACAGCGGAGGAGCTCAAGAAGGAGCAACAGCAGAGGTACAGCCTCGAAGTTATTGGAACTACATTTATTAATTGATCTACTAGTACACACATTGAAATAGAAAATTAATGCATTTTTCTTCTCTGACTGTGGCAGTGATGCCTGGACAGTAAAGATCAGTATCTGACTCTTAACATCTGCATTTGCTTTTTTGAGTAACACTGTCTGTCAGCGTGGGATTATGCAGCCCTGAGTCACTGTGCCTGATTAAATCTTGCACAAACATTACTCAAGTGTTGTAAAACAACCACAAACATGTCTGCACATCAAACGTGTTAGTTGTGGCTTGTGTTTCACCCTGTACCCTGTCACAGGCCAGATTTGGCCGTGGCCCATAAGTTGAGTATCACTGAGTAGAGGTTGACCCGGCTGCGATGAACAGAATGACAGAAGACAAGAGCGGATGTAACTGAGCTTGATTGTTAACACCCTCAAACACACTCATCAATAATGTATGATAATGGATCCCTTCAGTCCTGCCCTGCCTCATGCGCTCCCTGGGAGCCTCTGGCCTTTGAAGACCAAACTGTGCACACCTCCCCAAAATGTGGTCCAAAATGTGCTGTTTGTCCATCATCATGTTAGGTAACCTGCATGTCTGTGTGTGTGTCTCTCTCAGGAGTGAGTTGGTGGAGAAGAACGCCATGCTGCGCACTAAAGCCATGAGGGAGAAAGAGGAGCAGAGGGAGAGAAGGAAATACAACTACACCCTGCTCAGGATCAGACTGCCTGATGGAAACCTGCTACAAGGTGAGAGCCTCTGTTTAAAGTCAACTCAGAGCAGTACCAAACACAGAGTTCAGTGATTCAGTAAAGATGATGTGTGACTGCAGGGACCTTTTATGCGTGGGACCGGCTGCCTGTGCTGTTTGCGTTTGTACGGGAGTCCTTGGTGGACGGCTGGCAGCCCTTTGACCTCATCGCTCCCGGAAATCAGAAACTAAAAGAGTCTGAGGAAGTCGCTCTTGCAGAGTGTAACTTGGTGAGTTGAAACCACAATCGTGTCATGAAACTGCCCCACATAAAATAATGCATCTAGATTACAGCTTCAGTTAATGATGAGTCCGGTGACATTCCTCATTTTTCTGCCGTAAACAAATCTGACAAAAAGACTGCAGACTGTGTTGGTTCTACTAACAAGTGCTGCCCTGTTTCTCGGGGCCATAGATCCCTTTGTTGTCCAGAAACTGTCACAAACACACATTAGCCAGATCATTTCACTAGGTGACACGCTCCTTCACATTACCATGAACACACACTGTCGTGTATTTTGTATCAGTCCCACATACACACCATCCTGATGCTGTGAATAAATACACACGAGAACACCAAGTGTGTATTCATCCACTGCTGCAAATAGTCCCAACAGATGTTGTGTTTGCACCTGTTTGAGCAGTGTTTGCTACAACGAGTGCACAGCTGTTTAGGAAACCACTTCATCTTTTTAAAAATGAAAGTGGATTTCAGGCCATTTATTTTTAGTAGCCAAACATGAGGTTGAGGCTCGGTGTCACAGGCGGGTTAGAGAGGTCGGAACGTTTTGCAGACAGACCAACACATACTGTAGTTGGTTGTTTTTTTCATGGGATTGCTGACAATAAGAAAATAAAAAGAATTATCTATCGTACAGAAAGTAGATCTGACCAGGCAACCTGGTCAACTGGACATTTAGGATGTGTTCAAATCTTCCTTAACATGAAACATATCACTCTGCTATTTCCACAGCCAGTTTGTAACTTCCAGAGCTGAATTAAAAACCAGGAGGCCACAGTACAGAAACACAAATGGATCATTTCTTATCAGTATTGATAGTTTCTTTGGTGAATATGATTTATGCTGCTGAGAGACAGTTCTGTAACCACAGTGGAAATATTGAAAGCACCTCTCTAGTGTAATTTTGCTTTATCAAAAAGGAAGGCTGCGGTCAAAACATGTTTATGAAAAGACACAAGACACACTTTTTTTAAACACTTTTCCTCGACCTCAACGGAAAATGTCTTGAAGTCAAGAAAACATACAAAGGAGAATCCATAAGGACTCAGGAAAAGAAAATCTGACTGCACTGAAGTGGGTCTGCTGTTGTGAAAAGTTTTACCTCACTACAGCTGATGTGGTCAGACAAACACTGCTGCGTGTTGTTTAGTGAGCCGGTAAGTGATGAAAACTACAAATACAAGCTTTCTGCGTTGCATTTAAATACAGCAGAGGAGCAGAGTGAGGCAAGGACAAAGGAAAGGGCAGCGAGTGACTCTGAATCATAAAACAAACCAAACACGTCCTGCTGCTTCCAAATCTCCTCTGACTCACTGCAGCTGAAACCAGCTGACAGAAGTTAAAATTAAAACCTGTGCGGCTGCGCTTATCTGACACGTCAAACTTTACATTAATCTTACCTGCAGCTAAGACACTAACGGGTCATTTGATTCAGGTAGGAATATTTTACATTGACTAGTTTTGGCTCTGCGAACTTGTGTCACACATTTGATTTGAAACAACCAGTGTAGCATCAATGATAGAAATAAATGTGAGTTTTGCTGTCCTAATTCAAACCAACCTGTCGTCCTTACACATACAACCCGTCCCTGTATGTTTTTAGGTTCCTGCAGCTCTGCTCACATTTGCCTGGGACGCAGCTGTGCAGGCTGATATCGCAGCCGCAGGTGGAAAGAGCGCCACCCTCCTCAAACCGGAGCTGCTGGAAACCATTCGGACCCTGAGCTGAGCAGACGGACCGTCCCTGAACTCTCCCGGCTACCTCCCCCCTCTGGCACTGCGGGGGTGGGATTGCCCCTTTCAAATGACTAGCGATAAGTTTATTTTTACAAATGCTAACTTCAGTCAGTAGCAGTGTTAGACCAGGGGGCAACTTCACCCTAATGCGCTTGTTTTGCTGAGCATACCCTTCTCTCTCCATGTGGGGGTGACGTCCCCTCACAGACCGTCTCAGCAGCACATTTTACTGAAGGAAACACTACTAACAGATGTAAGGAGGAAGCAAGGACAGGTGGTCTTTTTGTTGCATCCTGAATTTACATGCTGTGTCACAGACAGACTGTGGCAGCAGCCGTCTGTGCTCTATCTATCCAGCAGTCAGCCAGTCAGGTATTCTTCATGTGGCATGTTGAGAGACCTTGTTTTAACTGTGTCGACACTTCCTCCTCTTGTTTGAAGTAAACAGTAAACATCTTGCTTACACAACAGTTGGATTAGCAGTGCGTCTGTACAGGCACGTAGAGGGAGATCAGGAGTAGACGAGCCAAGTACCTCTGGTCAGATGCTGTTGACTTGTGTTGGTGTGTCGGCACCGAGCTGCTGGGTGTCTGTGCACTTGCTTTGACTTGAAATGCTATCAGTCTTTTGTCTGTCAACTGATGGTGGTCCAGTCTGATTTGATGTGATGTGAGTCTGGCTTGCCCGTTTGTCCTCTGCTCTGCAGTGGTGTTGCACTCCTTGTTGTACAGCTGACTTCTGATTAAAACTTTAAATGTGATTTATCTGTACGTTTATGAGCACAAGCCCAAATCATAAATAAAACACAGGTTCAGTGTGACGGATTTAGGAGGATTTAGTGGTGAGGATTGAAGATTGCAACCAGCTGAAACTTATCGGTTAGAATTCCTGTTCAAGAGGTTTTAACCAGGAGCTGAATTATCCACAGAGGTCTCCTCAAATGGACCAGGTGATTTAAACTGGTAAAAATGCTGGAAAAAGAAGTTTCACGTTGCTAATCAGTGTTTCTCAGGTGCTGTTTGGCTCCTCACAGAGGGCTGCTCGCTCAGCACCTGCTAACGTGTGCTCACCTTTCTTCTCTGATAACTTAAGATCCAGTTGTTTTACTGGGAGCTGAATTCTCCTCCTCTTTAAAAACAGAGTGAAGCAGTTTCACCTTAAAAATCAGTTTCTTTAACACTACTTGGCACGGCAGGGCTGGAGCCAACTACTGCTAACATTTGCTGAGCTTATTTCTGTGATAAGACCCAGATGTCTGATGACTAAAATCCTTCATCTGGTTAAAACTCAAAATGACAAAAATCTAAAATGTGTATTGAGAAACATGCCCTAAAAAGTCAATTTATGGCAGCGTCTTACAGAAAACCACAACCCTGACGCATGCACAGTATGATGCCAAATGACATGGACTGTGTGACTGCAATTTGTCTGGGTTTGAAAATTGTTAAAAATATTTGGGACAATGTAAAAACACAACTCGACAAACTATATAACATTTGTCTGGTGTTAAAAACACTGAATAAAACAGTTTCACGTTACAAATCAGCGCTCTCTGATGTTGTTCGGCTTGTCGCAAACGGGCCGCTAGCTGCTTGATGACCTTTCTGCTGTGATAACTTCAGATCCAGATGTTCAGGAGGTTTTTACCAGGAGCTGAATCGTCTCCAGAGGTCTCTTCCTCTTCAGAACAAATGGACATGTTGATTTAAACCAGTAAAAACAAAACAAAAATCAGCTTTTTACGATGTGGTTTGCCTCATCACGGAACTGCTGCAAACTACAGTGGTCGACAAGAAAACACAAATGTCTCTATCTAGAGTCAGTGTTTGGTTTGTCCTTTCTGGGCTACTGTAGAAACATGGCAGCGCAACATGATGCTCCCTATGTCGATATAAACGGCTCATTCTAAATTTACAAAACCACAATTCTCATTTTCAGCTGATTCTACATCGAAGAAAACAGAGTTATTATATCATATTCCATTTTGCCTGTATATCCCTCTACGTCCTTCACACTGAACCTTTAAATTAAGGTCATACACTCACGCGGTCCCCAATATATTCAGTTTATAAGTGTTAGCCATGTGCTGACAGTGTGATGGTGACTCTAATACCAAAATATTTTCTTGTATTTCAACTTTTAAGCACTTTTCGGGACTATTTAAACTTTATAAAACACTAAAGAGCGTCCTAGATGTAAAATGACAGATGTCGATCATGTGACTGTGTCCACAGTACTCTAGTGATGAATGGTTTAACGCAGACGCTCGCTGCAGAAGCTTCATGTAACCAACTCGCTCCTCTGGCATGCAGGCAGGCATGATTTACATTTCTGTTGTTAAACCTGGCAGCATGGACTCGTGTTGTCTCGATGATGGTGGTTTTTATTCATCTTTGAGTACCTGTTTGTATCAAACACACTTCCTTGAGGTAAAAAAGGGTCTTTATTTCAAACAGAATGGGAATACGTAACAGTGTGATCCATAGCGCCTCCCAGCACACTGAGTGCAATGAGAAATCAAAGCTGTGTTTTAATTTACCCTAAAATTCTGTTAACTGTTTGAGATCCAGCCTTTCCCTTAAAAAGTGTCATTAGGTATGATAAATTAATTTTGGTAGTGGTTTTGTTGTGCATGAATCTATACCAGGTAAATCTGTCAGAACCAAGTATAGTTTCTCGTGTTAGTGGTCGGTTAAGATGACAACAGCCTACCTCCCATCGCTCATGTCTGATACATCCCAAGTGAGTCGTACAGAAACATGTGACTGAAACAGATCTTAAAGGGGCGGTTTGGGTTTTTTAAGCAGGGTTGTATAAGGTGCATATCCACAGTCAGAGTGTTATGTACAGCAGATGGCGGTCGACTCGGCACGCCTCCGTTTTGGAGAAGCAGGCAGCAGTACCGCCACTGAAGCTAAGCAATGTGCTGCTGCGAACAGGGGCAGCAGCAAGACTTGTTTTAGCCGTCACAAGAATTCTAGATTGGTTGATATGTGAGCTATATTTAAAATATTGTCTCTGCTTTACCTTGCTGTCAGAGAGCTGTTATCTGTGCGCCAGTCATTTTACCTCACAGATCACGGGAGCCGCTGGTGTAGCACTGCCTCGGTCAGTTTGCTTGTGTTCCTGTGTGATTTTGGTGTTAGGGTTAGTTTGGATTCATTAGAGGTCGTACACATGGCGCGTTTTTTACCGCCTGGAAAACACAAGGTCGGGCACTGGGTGCTACTTTTGTGCCTTTTTTGGGCCACGATCAAGAGGTGCAGCTGTTGAAATCCTGAGTGCAGAGCCGATTGTCTTCCAGAAGCTGCTTTTAAGTGTGTAGGCCTATCGTCTGTGGGACAGATGTGACGCTCTGAGTAGCCCTGCGCTAAAATGTATCAGACTGATATTTACAGAAGAAGGGAAAGATATCTGTTGACTGTGATTGGTTGTTCCTCGTCACATGACGTGCAGTGTGTGCTGCTGTGTTCCAAAAGTAGAACTTGTCTACTATTTATCTTAGAGCGCAGCTGTCGCACCCTAAAAAATGGGTGCTCAGGAACGGCGTTTGAGCACGCCTGCCACACGTCTACACTGAAAACAATGAATTTGAGAATGCAAAAAATTGGGCGTGTGTACGGCCTCTTAAAGGGATAGTGCACCCAAAAATGAAATTCCAGCCATTATCTACTCACCCATATGCCGAGGGAGGCTCAGGTGAAGTTTTAGAGTCCTCACATCACTTGCAGAGATCCAAGGGGAGAGGAGGTAGCAACACAACTCCACCTAATGGAGGCTGACGGCGCCCCAGATTCAAACGTCCAAAAACACATCATTGAAACCACAAAATATCTCCATACTGCTCGTCCGTAGTGATCCAAGTGTCCTCTAAAACTTCACCTGAGCCTCCCTCGGCATATGGGTGAGTAGATAATGGCTGAATTTTCATTTTTGGGTGCACTATCCCTTTAAAGTCACACTACAAAACGAACAAACTGCTTGAGGTAGTGGCAGCTGAGCAACTCCCATGTTCTGCAAGGTAAAATTACTCGGGTAAAAAAGGAGACAAAGATGGAAAAAAAAAAAAAAAACGCTTTAAAATGTGGCTCTCCGATCGATCTCAGCATTACGATCCAGGGAAAAACTCGCCCCAGTATTTATGTGGTCTGCCTGTGACAAATGTAATGTGAGGTGGACATCAGGTCAGGGCAAAAAAAATAAAAAAGTGATGAGTGCAGAGCCAAGTCCAAAATGGTATTGAAGTATTCCTGTACATTGTAGGGAGCTGAAGTGAATCCAGGTCATGGTGATAGAAAGTGCGGTATCGTAGGCAGCTGGACTTGCTTGAGTTTCTTGAAGACGTTTCGCCTCTCATCCAAGAAGCTTCTTTATGTCAACGTCTTCAAGAAACTCAAGTCCAGCCACCTACGATACCGCACTTAAAGTGAAAATGGGTTCATGAATCTCACTGGTGACCTATTATGAAGTCGAAGCGTTGTTTTTTGTTGAAGGTCGTCAAGTTCGCAGCCCTGACTACAGGTAACGGTAAAGCAGTGTAAATATTCTTAAAATAGAGCACATTTAAACTGATTCTTTTTAAGTAGCTGAAATGTTTTGCTGCTGCGCCCGTCTACAGCTGTACACTTCTGTGGTCGTGCTTCTGCCTGCTCCTCCAAAACTGGACGTGTGCTGACAGACATGTATTGTAAGAAAAAACTATGGATAACTACCTCATACAGCCCCACTTAAAAGAAATCTAAACCATCCCTTGTAACGGTAGAAATAATTATCACCACTTTAAACCAGCATTATTATTAGTAGTTGCACACCAAACCCTCGTCTCAACTGTAAAATCTGATCAACAGTCGCAGCATTTGTGAGGCCAAGTCGGCCATAAGCAGCATCTCTGTCCAGCACTGGCCCCACAGGTATTACATGAAGGGTGTAAATGTTTCATCAGCATTGTAAGCTTATTAAAATGATTAGTGAGCAGTTGTGTTCTGTTGCTTTTTAACCTGCCTGTAATCAAGATGGCTTGCATTGCATCATTTCTTCTGTTTAATAAACAGAATTACGAGGCGAGTCGGTGTTTGATCTGTGCAGAGTGAAGCTCCTGTGCAAACACTAACACACCACGTACTGTACAGAGACATATACAAGAAGCATCACAGTGCTGACGCTACTGAAAAGCTTCAGCTGAGAAATGTTTCTGTTGGACGTGAAGTATTTAAAGAAACACACCAGGACCTTTTTTAACAGTTGAGGCTCAGTGCATGTTTGTGAACATGTTGTAATATTTAACTGGTGAATGGTTCTGGATGCTTCACCTCAGACACCAAACACACATTACCAGGTCAGAGTGTTTAAGGCATGGTGCATTTTAAAATGTGTTCACTCCCATCTGACCTAAATGTTTTGCACCAGTAAATCAAAAGCAACTTGTTCACCAGTTAATAAAAACTGTAGAGAAAAAATAAGTTGCTAAAATTTGTGATTGTGCTGCACGATATGCAAAAAAAGTCATATTGCAGTTTTGATATTGTGACAGCAGTGTGACTTTACAGGAACGTGATTCTTTCCATTTCATTTCAAACAAATATTAAAATGATGTGATTTTTACTTGGATCTGTATCAAGCAAGCACGTCCCCTCAATGTCTGGAATATGATTTATTAAAGTGGTATGTTGTGATCCATTTTACCTTTATCAAAAAAATGCAGCTCCTGCTCGTTGGCTGCCATATTACTGTTGTAATATTTTTATTAAACGTGCAGCTGTAATTTGTGACAGAACTTCTAAAAACGTTGACCATTGAAGGGTCACAGTGCAACCTGGCAGCACTGAAGGTATTCTAGATTTTTCTTTCTTTGAAATGTTATGGAAACAACTGCACTGTAGTACCAATTAAAGGCAAAGACAGCGTTGAGTTTCAATGAACTGTGACTCTGTACACAGCGCTCACGTGAGACGGTGAGACATGGGCACTGCGTTCATGTGTGTTCACGTGCTTTGGCTGGCACACGTGAGCGCAGTGCCCAGAGAGGCAGTCAGAGCTACAGGCTACAATGAGGCTAAAAACAGAGTTCAGATGAGGTTTTTCCAAACAACTTTTTATGTCGGGGCTTCAGGACACTTGGATCACTACGGACGAGCAGTATGGAGATATTTTGTGGTTTCAATGATGTGTTTTTGGACGTTTGAATCTGGGGCGCCGTCAGCCTCCATTAGGTGGAGTTGTGTTGCTACCTCCTCTCCCCTTGGATCTCTGCAAGTGATGTGAGGACTCTAAAACTTCACCTGAGCCTCCCTCGGCATATGGGTGAGTAGATAATGGCTGAATTTACATTTTTGGGTGCACTATCCCTTTAAGGCTGCTGTGAAACTGCACCAACTGAGGGCAACATAAGTTTACCAATATAACTGCTATGAAAAAGTTTCACAGGCTCAGATCAATGCAGTTTGAAATGTTTGAAATATATTTATTAGGAACATCCGTGCACAAGAAGGATGTTCAAAGTGCAGAACATAATAAAAAGTGATTAAGAATAGCAGCAAGTGTCTGCAAGTGTTTGCTTTTAGTGCAGATGTAAATTAAATGATGTATTTTTGCATTGATCTCAGCCTGCGACTGTTTAGTTGATGTCCAGAAAAGTCCTGACCTCCACTGTAGCACAGCCTCCAGGCTCCAGTCTCCTACCCCCGTGATACCTTGCGTGAATCATGGGCACAACTTCCAGCACTGAACCAAAACGGGGGATTTCCAGTGTTAACAGAACTCTACTCTTCTCTCCAACAGCGACTGGGAAATAACACGTGGAACACACCACCTGTTAGAGCTCAAACAGGATCATGTGATCATACTTCTGCAGTTTTTTTTCCTTCTCACCCGAGCATGCTAGCAATTAGCTCGCCTTGCTCCGTTAGAATATTGTTCGAGTTTAAACATCCAAGTCTCGACCAAAACAGTTCCTGATGAGAATTATTAGGGAGGCAGAATGGCGACGGTGTTCACATCGCGCTGCTAAAAAGGCACCCAGAAGAACTTGTGGAGCAATGAATGGAATATAAAAGTGCAGTACTTTTATTCATGTTTAATGAATTTATCCTGTTCAAGTATTCTTGAAAAAAATACAGACAATACATATTTATAAAACACTGTGACACTGGACCTAACTGTACAAGTACAGATCTAGCAACTACTCCAGTGAGCTGTCAGAGTTAGAAATTGCAGAATAAATGCACCACCACTGAAATCAAGGGGAAATGTACAGATGGACTTTCAGCCTCTCATCCCCAGCTCTTATTTCTGGTAAACTATATATATATACACACACACATTTAGATTAGAAGATATCCAATAACGTCATGAATTCAACATTCCAAAAAACCGTAAGTAATGCTGGTGTTGGTGTCTTGGATGCTTCTTCTCATGAATATCGGGCATATTCGTTCTGCTCTTCCTGTCTCTGTTCAACCCAATCTGCTGTAGCTAAAGCAGCGCCAGAGACTTTCAACAGGCCCGTGCCGAACATGCCTGACTGACACCTCAATGCAAAAATCAGACACATAGTTAATGAACATTGGACAAAAGTGCCCTCAAAAATCAAGTCAGACACTCCTGATTTTCTGCTCGTGACACAGGCAAGATGACTCCTGGCTCCTTTTTAAAAATAAAAATAAGGCGAGAATACTGAGCAGAAGCCACCTGCTGTGAGTCGCCTGTACCAGAGTGTGCTGCTGCATCTTCCTTGTCTTGGACGCAGAAGAGTTCAGAGAGGACACCTTTTTTTATTTGAGGGAATTGGGGTAGCTTGGTTAGAGGAGCCAGCCTCTCCTGTCCTCAGGCAGTGGTGAGTGTAGGAGCGCTGGCCTCGGCGAGAGCAGCTTTCTCAGAGGGGTTGACTTCCATCAGACAGTCTGCCTCACTGGAGGAGTACTGACCAGGTGGACCTGAAGAGACACATTCAATCAGGGTTCATTTGGGGAATGAAAGAACACACACATCCTTTCAAAACGAGACACTGTCAAGAGTTAGTCGGTGTCTGTCAGTGAATGAGGCAGGTGCTTTGCCAAACTTGTGTCTGCCTGAGCGCGGCCTCTGTGTATATTAGGGATGCACCGAAATGAAAATTTGTGGCCAAAGCCGAATAATATTAAACGCCTGGCCGAATACCGAGTACCAAATACCGAATATCATTGTTTAGTTGTTCATTAGTTTTTGCAGATGAACCCTCCAGATTAGTGTTGTCACGGTACCAAAATTGGGACCCACTGTGCGATACCAGTGAAAATATCATGGTTCTGAGTAGTATCACAATACCACAGCAAAAATGAGGCAGATGTGCCTTTTGTCATTTATAAAAAGATAAATCACTTTTCTATAATACATCAATGATATTTCAATGGAATAAATTACTTATTGACTTATTCATACTTCAAAAACAGCATCAATCAGTGATTAACATAGGGGGGATCAAAATAAAATAAATAAATAAAATAAAAATCAACCAGCCACCCTCCTCCCCTGACAAGTCCCTTCATAAGTAAAGAACAGTCCCTAAAGTGCGGTGAGGTTTGTGGACCGTTACCTGCCACAAAGAGAGAAATGTGAACGGCTCGTTTCTCCTCTGACACGTCACATACCTGTGTTCGGCTGGCTCGGCTGTTCAGGTACTTCTGGGCAGTCATGACGCCAAGAAGAGGACATTATTGGAGCCGACTTCTCTGTCGCCGGGTAAGCCGATGGCCGCCGTATTTGACAGGAATACATTAACGTTACTGTCTGTGTCTGTGACCCCCGTTCAACCCACAATCGGTGGGATTTGCCTTTCGTTTCTGCTGCTGGTTGAAATCTGTAGGCTGCTCGCACAGCGTGCTGAATGATTTAAGCCTATTTTGCTCGCTCAAAACTATTTTTAGTCGCAAATGCGAGTGCGGTGACGGGCGGTTCGTCACACTGCTGACATTTTATACCGCCCGTCACAGCACGCTGTTTGATTGCATTATCAAAACGCCGCTATTATTCGGCCTTGCTTTTCACTTATTCCACCGAATACCGAATGTGTGTTTTTTTATTTTTGCAATATTTGGCCGAATATATTCAGTTACCGAATATTCGGTGCATCCCTAGTATATATACATTAACACAGGCTGCTTTAGCCAGGCTTGATTAGCTTAACCAGAGATACTCTGCACTGCAGAGCTCTTAAAGACCGTGACACGCCGAGCTGACTGTCGGCCGTTAGTCAATGTTGGGTCGTTGGTGAGCGTCAGTGGCCCTTGTTGCTGCACCACTGGCCCTAGTCAGGGGTGGATGTCTTTTTTCCTGCTGATTCAGCACGTTGGACGGGCATCAGCGACTGCAGAGCACATTGATGAATGAAATCACTTTGATCAGCAGTTCAGCTCAGCGCATGACAAGAGAACTGTTGTTGCATCGGGCGAGACTGTTTTTCTTTAGCAGAAACGTTTCCTGGTGGTTTGTGTTGACTGTCGCGCCATCGTGAATATGCTCCGTTATTTTAACACTGTATTGTGTTGTTAGTGTGCTAACTAGCGTCAAGACGTTCTGGTTTCCATTTTGTATGATGATTATCAATGACTGGCGTCTGCTGGTGTGGAGTTATTTCCTCTCATTAATGGTGCGTTCGTTTTGTACTCGGAGGTCCGAAATTCCCAGTTCCCAGTCGGAAGTTTAAACTTGAACGCATCCTGAGATCGGGTTTACAACTTGGAAACTCGGAGCAACCACATCAACCCCGACTTACGAATTCAAGATGGCTGCCGGTCACATACATAGTGAGGAAACACTCTGCTAAAATACTGTTTATAGCAATTTTATCTTATTTGTTTTACATCAGGTCAGCCTCATCTGCAGCGTTCATCAGTTGAGTGCACGATGGTTTTGAAGCAGTCTATACTCTGAAAGTGCAACAAAGGCTTTCTTGCAGGCGTCCATGTTTTTTTCCGACTTGTCCACCTTTGTCAACTAGAATGCAAAAACTGTTGTCAACTTGGAGGTGACAATTCCCACTTC
Source organism: Epinephelus fuscoguttatus (assembly GCF_011397635.1). Lineage (NCBI taxonomy): Eukaryota > Metazoa > Chordata > Actinopteri > Perciformes > Serranidae > Epinephelus > Epinephelus fuscoguttatus. The sequence goes on from NC_064761.1 coordinate 43,535,328, forward strand.
CGACTTCCGAGTACAAAACGAACGCAGCACAGGGCACAGAATGAATGTGCTGGTTGGCCGTCAGTTTGGTGTGTCTGACAGGAGGATTTATGACGTCGCACAGAGCCAGGCTGGCTGTTTCCCACTGCTCCCAGTCTTTATGTTAAGCTAGGCTAACTGCCTCAGAGCATCTTGACAAACACACGAGTGGTATTAATTGCCTCGTCTAATGAAACATGGCTCCCTGAGTTATACTAAGGCCTCGTCTATATGGTGAGGTATTTTTTGAAAACAAATATTTTCCTTTACATTTTGGCTTCTTGTCCACATGCAAACAACTTTAGGTCACTAGAACTGATTTTTAAAACACCTTCTGAGGTGCAGATTTTGTTTCCGAGTGGATGTGGGAAACGGAGCATTCGAAAAACACACATCACCCCATCATTACCTAAATTCATGCATGTCAATCCTAAACTCTCTACACATGCTCAGAATATTCCTCTCTGGTTTTTGACATATCATTGCCACCTTATCGCCACCTGCTGGCCCAGTAAGTTTGGAGTAGTTTTTGATAATACTACTTTTTTGTTTTGTTTAACAGAGGGGAAAATATCTGTTTTCAAATATATCCGTGTGTGTAGTCAGAACCTTGTTTGGGCCCTGTGGCTGTTTGTTTTTCACTCTTCATAGCACACTTGTACAAAATTATTTTTTCTTCTTCAGCATTTTAAACCCACCACACAGTGGGAGTTGGATCAAATAATATAATATGTTTACATGTATCTTCACCGAGCGCAAGTTCAACTCTCAGAAACAAAGTGATTGAGCCTGACTTTTAAAATGAAGCGATGACAACACGGACACATCTGTACTAACAAAGAGTCTTACTATGTTTTGTATGATCTGAGAAATATGTGCTTTGGCATACATCTTAAAAAACATGACAATGCAAAATCTTAAATGGTCTTAACCTTGAAGGAAACGTTAAAAGTTGACAGTCACAGCTTTTGATTCCTCCTGTGTGACTCACCACTCTGTGTGGAGATGATGACACAGTCTTCATCATCATCGTCCTCAGTGTCAGCTTGAAAACAGTCTGCCTCCACTGGTTCCGCTTGGTAAATACGGGGACGTGAGGCCTCCTGAGAGGACAACAGGCTACAATCAGCATGTGGACAATATATTTCCATGAGGTGATCGTGTTTAAAACGATACCAAAAAGAGCGACTAAACTAAGAACGACATGTTGCAGTAAAGTCTGTATGGTAATTCAAAAATCTGAATTCTCTACCCGTTCGGACTCGGCACATTTCTTCATGAACTGGGTGATTAAAATGCTGCCTGCGCTCTTCCTTTTGTTGACGGACAAAGATGTGGTGGAGGAGGTCTGTGGTGTAGTGGGAGAGTTTCCCTGAGAGCCGGTGGCTGCCTGGGGTTCTTCACGGGACTCTTCTCGAGCTCCTGTAGTGAGGTAGGTCCACTGGCACGGCACAGGAAGAGCCTCCTGCCCATAACGGGACAGGACGTCTGTGTGCACGTACCAGCAGCAGCGTCTGTAGGTGGAGCGTTTCTCATAAACAGCATTGCTCTTGATGAGGCGCTTCAACTGTATTCTGAGGAGAGCGAGGAGGAAGAGGCATTTTAATTAATGTACAACTAGATATTGTTTTCTAATTAACAGTACAGTGGCTTGTTGATCTTTTATTGTATTTGTTCCTGTGTGAACTGTCGCACTGTAGAGTGAATACTGTTTGTAAGAAAGACATTAAAAGCTACCATTTAGACGTTTCAAAATAAAAATAAATTAAGAGTTGTTTTAGTTTAATCAAGGTATTAATAACACTGTTTTGTTTTACTTTTAGCTAAGTCAATTGAACCGCTTCAATGACATTATCATATAGTTGTCGTTTTTTTAAGATCACATTTTGTTATCGCCAAACATTGTTGTATCACCTGGTGGGGATGTTTTCTGCTGGGCTCTGAGGGCTGGACAGTTCAGGAGGTGGTGGGGAGGAGGAGGAGGAGGAGGAGGAAGAGGAAGAGGTGGAAGAGGTCTGGTGACGACAAAACTCCTGAAACTCGCTGATGATCACTTTGCTGCTGTTTGGGTTGCCGTGCAGCAGAGGCAGCAGCTGACCGAGTACTGTGGGAGGAAGACAGTTTTTCAGAACGCATCGTTAGCTCGTTAGCAACAAACATTTTAAAGCTGTTTTTGTTACAAACTTTAAACGACTAACAAACTGTTCAAACTAGTTTCCCAACTTCTCAAGAATTTAATACTTTGGTACCTGGATAGAAATGTTTTATCATCCATACGGTTATAAACCAACTCTATCACTAACTGACGGCAGGTTCACACTGGACATGAAAGTGTGGAGCGCTGCCTGCTTTTGGCAGCCATTTTAAGCGACTGGATTGTTCACACTGGACACGGCCTGTTGCCAGGGTCGGCTTTTGATCTGTAGTAATAGTTTTGGTGTCTGGTCTATTTTTTTCACAAGCCCTCATCAAATCTGGCAAGAAAACACACTGGAAATTTGACCATATAACGTATATTAAACATGATAATAAATGATCTATGATAAATGGTGGAATACACATCCCACGCACACACATATTCGTCAGTTGTGTCTAACCAGAAAGCAAAGACAAGCAGAGATGCGTGTGCACACACGCAGTCGCTATCACAGAATCACTCGCTGCACTGCGCAGAGAAATGCGCCTCTGGTGTGAACAGCCGGGCGACTGCTGACGGTCAGCTGTTCCTTAACAAAATGGGGCGCCTCACGTCCAGTGTGAACCAGGCTAACAGCTGTAGGCAACCTCAGCTTATCCACTCACACTGGTATAACTAGAACCATTAATCATATAATGATTGTTTAAGTGACTGTGATATTCAAAGGTGGGTTGCGATTACTGAACCAGGAAATAAAGATGATGAAAACAGATCAATCGTGTTGAGCCATCATAATCACGTGCAGCAGCACCAGTCCACAAAACAGGATGGTAAAAACATTATCCCACACAATTTCAGCATACAATACACACAATGGTTGTACAGTTATTTGAAATGCATAGCACCATAACACACAGGGTTATTGAGAAGCTACACACAATTTGAGTCATAGACAAATTAGCTGATCATTTTTAAGACATAGTGAACGGGATAAAAAAAGTCTTGACACAGACATTAGCCTCTTTCACACATAGCTCCTGGTTAGGGGTGGGACGATTCTCTTACGTAATCAATTACAGAAATTCATTCATTAGCAAAACGTGCGTTGGCGTGTCACAATAAATTAAGCTGCACTCGACAAAAGCATAGATTCATCCGGAGAACGAGCGACAGCAGCAGACAGCACTGCCCTGTTTACTTTTGTCTTCACACGTCAGGATGATCAACGCATGGAACGAGTTTCTGTTCAGAGCAGTCACTTAAACTTTCTGCACCACTGCTGCTGTCGTTACTCAGCTGTTTTATATTTTCTTTTTACTTTCACAGGCAAAGAAGGCAACCTAAACTATTTGCAGACACTGATGCAAAAAAAAAAAAAAACACATTTGCCAGTCATTATCTGAACTGCATACTCCTCCAGTGAGTGAATACGTCCATGTCATAATCATTTCAGGTCTAAAGTCAAGTACTTAAGGAAAAATACTGATTCTCCAGCTCAGGGAAAGGACTGCCATGATATAGAGATGCTTTTGAATTTGAGGTGAATTACATACTGATAAGTTTTTGGACACATAGGCCCTAATATTACTATTAATATTATAATAACAGCAGTGAGTGGAAATTGGACAAATTTTAAAATATGCCACAATTATTTTTAACAGCTGATTGAATAGAATGTGTAAATATTTATGAGACAAGTTTTTGATATTTATTTTTGGGTAAAATAACTTACAAAAAAAATAATGTTTAGAATAATCTATAAATTGGTTGTTTATTTTATTCAACTATAATCGAAAAATAATCATTAGGGTGCAGGAATACCGTTAATGATTTTCACTCTTAATACATGCATTAGATTCAGGAACATTTCTCTCTTGTGCTTTCTCAAACATGCAAATAATGCTGGAATAGATGGGGCAAGGGACAGTGCAGCAGATGGCAGTAATGAGACACTTATGAATGCCAACCGCCATAAAACTCAACAGAATATAAGAATACAGGGCATGGCTGGATGCACTGTGCACGAAGCAAGACGCCTTCTGACAGAAACACAGAGGACGAGGAGCTGTTTTACTCCAGTTCTTGTCAGATCGTTTACTCATTGATTATTACATCACTCGTTAAAGAATTGGTGTAAAAGCTAAACTAACAAGTTAGGGGATCTGACTGGCAGTCATCTGATCAGTGCTCTCGCTCCTCATCAGAGTGCCTTCGTCAGATGGATGTAACCCTTTATGTGCTTATTCACAGCACAGCCATCACAGTATTTTCCCTGAAATGTTACCAGGTCCTGAGGTGGGAAATTGGCGGTACAGACTTCCCTGACTATCGATCCCTGCTCCTATTTACACATGACTACATGCAGGAACTGTTAATTAACACTGCATGTGTGAAATGGTCTAATGTTAAAATCAAAAACACAAAAACTGTCAGGAATAATGTTGCAAATGGCGCTGCAAAGTTTTAACTGCTGACATAAGTAAACGAAGAAATACAACCCACAAAACTACAAGCAACTTCAGCAACTCACAGCCTCACAGCACCGTAAAGTAACTGTCAACCCAGTTCATCAGGTCTCTGATGGATCATCACCCAAAAACAGGCAGTTCTCCAACTTAAATCAAAGTCACTTAAACATACTGTGCTTCCTCTGACCTTTCTGTGAGAGCTCCTCTGGGCTGGGGCTTGTGTCAGTCTTGGGTAAAGGCTCGACCAGACACATGGCGTAAGGCTGGAAGAGCGGCAAAGCAGGTCCGTCTCCCTCCCAGACGCAGCCCCTCACCACCGGGTCCAGAACCTTCATCTTCTTCTTGGTGGACATCAGCTCATCCCACTCCTTTGCTTTCACTCTCTGAAGTAGTTTCTGCTTCTCCGGGTCGCCACCCTCCTGGGAGGTTGCATGCGCATTAATTGTGGTGCAAACAGGAAGCAGAAACTTAAGATGTATTGTTGAAACAAGAATGTAAATTTGAAAAACAAGCAGTGCCGCAACTCCCTTCATACCTCTTCTTCTGGAGCCCCCTCATCATCTGAAAGGTAGCCATGAGGAACAAAGAAGCCATCGTCATCATCATCATCTTCACCTCCTTCCTCCTCATCTTCCTGAAAATGATCAACAGTTTAGAGTCCTTTTCAACAAGTTAAATCATCATTATGTCCTTGAGATGAACATGACAACAGAGCGTGCTTTGTTGCCTGCACAAGTTCAGTTTTCTTTGAGCAAAAGTATTTGAAGGCGCCATCTCAGTCTCAAAAGTGATGTATACTTTGAATCAAAGCCTTTCAAAGGGGACCACGCCAGTGTTTTTGCATGTTTTAATTTTTTTTTCAGCTTTAAGAGACAGATGCTCAACATGAGAATCCATCAGTGAACATTTAATTTCCTTCTTAATTTTAAGTTACATTACTGTGACGAGCTGATGCAAGCAGAGACTGTTTTGGCATCTTTGTTTTGTTGTGTTTAAAGTTTGAAGTGAGCAGCCAAACTGAAAACTTTTTAAATGGATCAAATAAATTGTCACTGTCCTTTTTTAAAAACTCCATGTCTGCCGGTTGTTCACTCTATAAACTGGTCACTACTGTCTTTGGTCCCATCCTAAATAACAATCACAGGGAAACTGTCCTGTGAGAAATTCAAACCTTGTTGGTGACTAAGCTTGAACTGGACCCAGTATCTCTTCTTATCTTGGTCTCCAGGGTTTCCAACACATTCATTTATTTGGGACGGTCCACCACCATTCTTTAGGGACGCTATTGGAATATATGTACTGTGCGGTTTTAGATTAGTTGCACCACATCCTTGCAGACCTTCCTCTCCTGGATCACAAGGCAGACTACTTCAAACTGTCTGCTGCACTTATAGATGGTGAATTATGAACTGACACAGGTCATTACAGTACGAAAACGAACTACCAGAGTTTACTCTAGACTTCTTTCAATGCTCAGTGTGGCCACTACAGAATTCTAGCCAAACAGAACAACCACCCGACATGCCATATAACATATTACATCCTACGTTTAAACTGCAACACTTCAAATTAAGCTCAATGAAGAAGCGGTCTATTGAACAGAGTGACTAATAAGAGGCTTAGTGGCAGAGGCAGCAAAGAAAAAAGGCTGGCGGTATTTTGAAGGTCTTCCTGGAGAACTTGATTTCTCACTTCGCACATTGATCAGTGTTAGCCAGCTGGCTAATTTTTAACTGCAGTAAAATGCTAAAATTCCAAGAACAAAGACAGCAGGACATTATAAAGACAGCAACAGCTATAGCAAACAGGAATTCTCAAGACACAACACAAGCCATGCAAAACAACATGTAACAGCTGAACATCACAGTAACACAACAACAACAAAGACAGACACGCTAGCAAGAAGAAGCACCAACACACAGCTGAGCGTTACATGCAGAGCAGCAACAGACAGTAAACACAGATAAAATACAAATGTCATTCTGCAGAACTTAATAAAATGTTAAAAGATGCAGTCAGTTAGCAATAGGGCTGGGCGGTATACTGGTTCGCACCGAAAACCCGTATTTATTTTTGTTATGACATAAATGTTTCATATACTGCAATTCCAGTGAATAGCCCAAACAACATCCCGAATGTGCGTGGCGGGAAAGTGTTTCATAAGCAACTTGCGGCTGCGCACCGCCATTTACAGTTCTCCTCTGCTCTCTGTATCTGTGTCACACAGACACATGCACACACACTCATAGGTGAGCACACTAGAGCACAGCTCGGGCCACATTTTCCTGGCCGAAGCCGACCCATCCCGAGTCTGAGACAATTATAACTGAGCACGGCACTAATGGAGCGGAGCCTGTGTTGCGTTCAGGCGTTGTCACATAAATAACAAATTCCGGCACTTGAATAGGCCATAGCACGACACAGCAGCATGTCAAGTGGGGCGGACCCAAGCACTGTGAACACTAAGAGGAAGACTGTGAGCACTGTGGATGTGACGTACGCTCTGAAAAGGCAGAGCCACACTCTGTATGGCTTTGGTGCATAAACAGATGTGTCCATCATTAAAATCCCCAAATCTAGTCCTTTTTTCAGGGCGTATTTCTCGCCGGACATTTTGATATCTGCTGGACAACTACACGTGATACCAGCAAAAAGACAGCGTAAGCCGGCTAACTTAAAGCCTGTTGATTACAGTCAAACCAAAGCTAGAATTTCAAATAAAAGGTGACGCCTGTAATCTGTGAATGCACCTGCCATTTTAGCTCGAGCTTTTATGGAGAGCAAAGGCCCAACTGCAGTGGTCGTTGTTTTGATACTGCAATAAATTTTCTTTGTCCGTGCTGAGCTGAACAGTGTTACGCTCTATGATGTTATTTTTTTTCGGTCTTTTTGTTAAATGAAAAACTCATTATAACACATTTGAAATTAAAAATGTCACCACTTTCACCTGCCTAGCAGCTGAGCTGTTTACACACTATTTGTTACACAGAGGTGTTTTAAGTATGACCTTCAAACTAACACTGGACAATGATATAGACACTACATAAATTGAGAAAATGTTAAAATGTGCATACTTTTTCACCCGACAACAAAACTCACCCCTTCACTATGTGACAGGGATTCTCCTGGTTCCTCTTCCTCCCATTCTTCATCACTGTCCACCTCATAGTCTAACAAATCCTGTGGTGACAGAGGACAGCGATTAGTGTCACAGGTACATAAACACAATTCTTGGATACAGACAAAATATTGAATAAAAGCTAAAATCGTACGTGATCAAAAAGCAAAGCCATGTCATTTGAGTTCTCAGCTGATACAGACTTCTTCTGTGTTACATTTACATACAATAGAATCCATTTTATCTAACATTAAAAAGTATGATATGCTGAGTGCAGTTGGAATCTGGTACATGTGGGGCGACAAGTAAACCGCACAGACAGATGCCTTTGTCAGATAGTTTTACCTTGTCTTGTCTGAGGGGGCAGCGAGGTGAGACGTGTGAACTCTTCTTACTCCAGGTGCCCCAGTACGCTGGACGGTAGTTTTCATGGAACTGCAGCAGCTTCATCGGTCCATAACGTTTACGATCTGGCACACCATCTGGTTTAGGCCCTTCTACCGTCATACACTCACTGAGGGGAAAAAGCACAGATGGGAGAGGATGGAGAGAAAGAATGCTGAACCACAAAGCCACCGGAGGATGTATTCTATTGTATTTCTTTATCTCGGTGGAGGCACACATTACACACTGCACAAAGTATCTATCTAATTAGCTTAGCGTACAGCTTTAACTGTTTTAATGCTTCCAGTCACACTGTCTTGTGATTTCATTTAGTAATACTACGCTATTAATATTATACTGAACTTATGGACTCATGCAACCATTGACACTTCAGAGCATCGTCAGCTTTAACAAACAGGTGGGCACATTAGTGGGCATGTTAAAAAAGTAAGTTTAAAAACAAACAAGCAAACAAAACAAGGATAATTTTAAGTGTCTGGTACCAGTTTCACATTTCCCATCTGGCAACGCTTGCAAGAGATTGCCATGGCAATGCATGATCCATGAACGTACCAGAGGAATCCCACAGCCATAAACTTTTTGAGCTGGATGAACTTTTAATAAATTATGCTGAAAATGCCAACATGTAACCAGGTGGAAAATTTGTGGGTGACTAATCTAGATCACTGAAAATGTATCATTGGTTTAGAAAGCACGGCTGTTGGTCTTTTTTATATTTAGTCCTGCAGACAAAATGCATTTTATCAAAGGATTAACAAAAGCTTGATAAATGAGAATTTGGTTTGTGAGGAAAAAGACAAAGTTGTGTGCAGGTGAAGCTGAAGAGATGAATAAACATGTAGTTACTTTCAGTGAAGCCTTTTCCACCTGCCTTAAAAATATACAGAAGACAGTGAGTGCAGAATTGCACCGACTGTATGTTATATAACGCACTCTGAATTACCTTATTGTAGAGGTTACTCCAATTTTAAACTAGGGGGAAAGGAGCCCAGATATCAGCTCAGGTGGTAGCCCATACACGGGGTATGGGTGTCGGATGGTCGCTACAGTCTGAGATCTCAAGACTGAGTTTTGTTGTCTGTTCCTCGTGCACAGACTGAACTGGGGAACAAAGCTTGTATGTGCTCTGCTCCTCTGACTTGGAATAACCTTCAAAAAAAGTTAAAACTACATTAACTGGTCTCTGCCTGATCTTACAGCTCTCATAAGCACAAGGATGAATGAATCGATTGGTTCGTGTCATGATGTGTGTTTTTGTACGCTGCTGTCTTGGCTGGGTCTCCTTTGAAAAAGAGATCATTGATCTCAAAGGGAATTATCTGGTTAAAAATGGGTTAAAAGGGGGCATTGGTGACTAACCGCCAATTTCCACATACTCCGTCTGCGCCGCGCTACGCAGCATTGCAGATCTGGAGCGACCGACAGCGTGTACCTTCGCCTACTGGATGTGTTTCTCGAGCGCCGCACGGTGTAGCAGAGCTGCAAGCTCACAGGTGGAAACTGCGAAATCACGCGATAAAAAGCAGCATTCACTCCCAAAACCACAATTTCACACCAGGTCTTCTTTTGGTTTGTATCCTTGTAGAAAGGATGTGTGGTGTCATACAAAATACTATGAGTTTCTCCTCGGACCCTCGTACCGACGAACAACTTGTGCGACCGGATGTGACGTGATCTTTAAAAAATTGAGAGTTTACAATCCGTGGTCCGTGCATTGTGTTGGAATTTGAAATTTACCAGATGCGGTGTGCGTTCCGTTTCCGGTTTCATGCGATCTGAGTAACGTGGCTTGACATGCTATGGGCGCGCAGTCGCTGAAAAATAAACCTGCCGCGTATCTCAGACAAAGCGGAGCACCGTGGCACTTCCGGGACACTCCAGGGACGCTGTGCGGCGCTCGCTGTGGAAATGAAGCTATTCATTAGAATGGGAGGGTATCTCCTACGCACTGCGCTGCGCAGCACAGACTGAGTATGTGGAAATTGAGGGTCAGTGGATAGAGCAAGCACCCCATGCACAAGGCTGTTGTCGCAGCGGCCCGGGTTCGACTCCAGCCTTTCAATGGTGATTTCACTCCATTTTTCTCGTCATTATAATACCAAACAAACAAACAAAAAAATCCTCATTTTTGACAATAAACATAGCAGTGACTGAACGTGGTGGAAACCATGGGGAAACAGAGGGCTCAAATCACTAATGCCAGTCTTACCTGAGTGTGTCTGTCTGTCTGGGATTGGTGGGTCCTGAGCTCCGAGGTTGTTGCCCAATCCAGTCTTTAAGTCCATTCAAGTTATCAGCAGGGCTCCTCAAACACCGGTCCAGCTCCTCCAGAGCAGAGTCCTCACACTGGACCCGGCATAGTGGTGCCAGAGCCATGTGTTCTTTAATCTCGAAGGGCGCAAACTTCCCACACGCAGCTGCAAGTGTCTGAAACGGCAAAACGGCGGTTATATCTTTTGTATTTATTTACAGCACATGTTGCAGCTCAATCAAAGCCGACAGCCTTTAAGCTTATGTTGATTGCACACTAACGATAGTGAGATAATTATTAGCATTTAGTGATGAATAAAACACATTTCTGTTATAAAGTGTGACATCAACTGACCTTTGGAGCCTGTTGGATCTTGGGCTTCTGCAAAAAACGTGTAATTTCTGCTTTCTCAGCTTTGAGGCGCTGTAGACACATTGGTTACAGATTATTTTGTTTTATGCATTTCACAAATCTGAAACACAAAATGTCGTAGCATCAACACCTTTCTGTATAAACTTACATCTTTCTCTTCTTTCAACCGTTTCTCTTCTTCCTTCATTTGCTTCTCCTCTTCTTTCTTCCGTTTTTCTTCAAGCTTTGCCCTGAAAGCAAAACATTGAGCGTACAAAAATCATTTGTAACCAACACAGCAACTTAACTTGAGAGTAACAGGGATGTTGCATTACTCACTCTTGCTTTGATTTCCGTAGTTCCTCTTTTGCTTTTAACCTCTCTGCTTTTTCCCTCTCCTCCTTCTCCTTTTTCTCTCTTTTCTCTCGTTCGTCTTTTTCTTTCTTCTCTCGTTTTTCCCTTTCCCGCTCATCTTTTAGCCTGCGGGCCTCCTCTCTCTTTTTCTCTTTTGCGGCTTTAGCCTCTTCCCTCTGGCGTTCCTTCTCCTCTCGCAGGCGAAGCCGCTCCTCTTGTTCTTTCTACAATTGCAAAGGTTCCGTCATTTTTTCGTCTTCTGCTTATAAAACAGCTTTACTAAACGGCAAAGCAAGTGAGAAATATGACACATTACAAATCAGGCTCTGTTGAAGCCATTTTATTAAAATGACAACTCGGATTTGAAACTGAATTCAAACCCCACTTGCAATGTATACATCAACAGTACCACCTTCAGTGAGCGTCTTTTGATTTTTTTCTGCTCTGATGGTATCTTGGGCGTGGTCTTTGGCTCCTGGAGGGGAAAATCAAAAACATAATTATTGTTAGATATGTTTGACACAATGTCATCCAGCCTAGTCAGTTTTTTATTGCACGCTTTATAGTAGGGCTGGTCAATATATCGATAATTTAGCAATATTGTGATTTGAGACTAGATATAATATCATGTACCTGTTGTCTTGTCCTGCTCACATTACAATAAAGTGATGTAGTCTTTACCCAGTTAGTCATTCTATCCATATCACTATTTATTATTTATCAAAAATAACTGTGGAAATATTCTGTGATCGTATCAATAGTCCACTCCACAATATCGTCCAATATTAATATCGTAGTATGTGGTTAAATACATTTTGATATTTGATTTCTCAATATCGCCCGGCCTTGTACTATATTCAGAACCATCATACTGGATGTGTTTCACTAATCTTCTTGTGTTTAAATATCCATAATATATCTGGAAGCCCTTATAGACATCCCCAACAGGCAGTCACCTTATTAACAGTGATATCTGTCTGAATTAACCGATATTTGACTTTGTCAATACAGCCAACGTGTAACGTGATATGGTGGAAAAATAATTTACACCATTAATTACTGATCAATCCTTTATATTTTTAAAGAAATAAATACGATATTATCAAGTTAACATGATATAAATTCTATTCATGGTACAAAGCAAATGCTAAATCAAAATTTATCCAATAATTGTTTGATAAAAGCTGCGTTCATCACAATTTGTATTACCATGCTGTACTTTGTGATAAACAATTGTCTTTTGTTTGGTGTGATGTATGCAGATACATTACTAAACAAACTCTTAGGAACACTTCTAAGTGTATATTGTGCAGTACTGCATCAGTTAATTGTACACATTCCTTAAAGGGATTATATAAAAAGAGGAACACTGCAAGATGTACTTACTGTAGGTTTTCTAGTAGTTGGTGTACTGGTGGGTGTAGGGTCATCAGTTGTGGACTTCTCTGGTGAGCTTTCAGATGAGGGGCTGACTGATGAAACTGACAGCGTGGACTTGTTTCCTAAACTGGAAATGTTTCCTGACTCATCCTGCTCCTCTGGCCCACTGTCAGATTCCTGTGTTGTGTCAAGCTGCGAAATCGATGCTGTCTCATTACCACCTTCTTCATCTTCCTCGTCCTCTATGCAGTCTAAAGTGTGTGTTTTAGGAGCGTTATCAACATTGCTGGATTTCCCAGAAGATGCAGTTTTGTCTTTGCCCTGTTGCTTTTCTTTTGCTGGCAAGCGGGAAGAAGCTGGAGCAGGTGGAGCAAGGCGTTTTACTGGAGATGAAGCGCTGTCTTCAGTCAGATCTATAACCATGTTCTCATCTGAGGGCGCCGGGCGCCTACGGTTTAGGAAGCCATCAAGGGGCCCGCGACCGTTAACCAGTGGCGGTCCACTGTGTACAGGGAGCGCAGAGGACTCATTCTCATTCTCCCCGTCTGGGACTTCTGGTTTGGGGCAGGCATGTGCACAGGGGCGTTTAGGCGGCTGGTTCTCTTTAGGTTCAGGGTTCATACGCTTGAATGGGAGACGAGCTGTGGGAAGAATTAAAAACATTTTTTAAATAAAAATATTGTCACTGTAATGGATGCTGTGTTGTGAAGTTGTTCACCAAATTAAAGACTTTAAATAATTATTTGTTCATAAATGTGTTTATTTCAAGGTATATATAGGGTTATGTCAATAACAACAAAAAATTAAGGAGTTTAACAAATAATAATAATACATTTTATTTACAGGCGCCTTTCAGGACACTCAAGGTCAGTTTACAGACAAAGATAGAGACAATAACAGCAGATTAAAAGAGTCAAATTAAGGGCTCATTGCTGTAGAGGGCAATTATAACTATATGACTGAATCTTAACTTGTGAAGCTCTTGTGTGTATTGATAGGGTTGATGGTTCCACAAGGAGAGCTTGTGGTACTAATTAAAATGCCAAATTGAAGCTCGATCGAGAATATGCAAAAGTAGGATCCAGCTAAGTAGCTTCCAAAGATCATATACTTGTATACACATAGTATGTTGTACGATGTGAGGTTTTACTATGTAGAGTGGTATTCTGAGAATGTGTTTTGAAGTCCTCAATTTATTTGTCAGTTGCGACAATCATTGCAAAGGACTGTGTGTTTTTAATTGACGTGTGTGCTTTACGACGTGTCTAGGCTCAACAAAACCTCATTCCACAATGTGCAGTTTCTCTTAAAGGAATACTTCTCCCACAAAGTGATCATTTCATTATCAGTAAGGGGAATTATTACGGGAATAATTAAGAGAAAAGAAGCAACACATAAGCAATGCAGCAATCATTGTAAGTATGGTAAAAACACACATAGTATTAAAATGATCAGCCATTGATGCTAGATTATCTTCACTCATATCTGATAATGTTTAATTCTCTTACCTTGGACAAGTTTCTTGTTGGCATTGTTACTTGACTTACAATCCATACCTGAAAAGAACAAAAACACAGGCACATTAGGAAATAATACTTTACACAACATCTTCACGACCTGGCTGATATATAGATTACAGTAAAAATCCATCAAAGAAAAGTTTTGACAACTGTGGAAATGTTAACATCTTAAGTTTTATTGTGTCAGATGGAACAATGCTAACTTTAAATGACAAACACTGAATGTAAAGCTTTCAGCATAAAACTCATTTGAATTAGTAATTTAAATATAACAACAACCTAGGACCGGATCTAACGCATTAAAAGCTCTACTACTACTCCACTGTTGTACTGGTGTCATATAATAACCACATGCCTGTGAAGCGAATGTACTGTGTGTCTTCAAATCCAAATCACCCTGTATCGATGCAAATTTTAATCGAATAGCATAAACGCCCGGTGAGTATTTATTTTCCAGGTTTGCATTAAATGTCACACTGGTTTACGATGTCGGTGTGTGAGCGCTGCAGTGTGACAATGCATGCAATGGTTGTGTTTGGTTTGCTCTCCCGCCAACCGGTGTATTATTAGTCTGAGGTGCAGCAGGCCCAGTCGAGCACTCAGAGCAGCCACTTTATAGCACTGTCAGGCAGAGGATGCATGCCCGGCCACAATACTGAAAACTTAACCAAAGGGCCACCTGTTGCATGTTTGCGCATAAAGCTTCAAGAAACTCAGGTGTGTGAAAAAGCCAAGACAACGGAGCAGCTCTGGAGTTTCACTTATGAAAACAGCTTTCGTGTAAACGTTGACCAGCTCACAGATGCTAACGTGACTAGCTTGTCTGCTAACCGAGTAGAAGTAGCTACTGCTAGGCAGCTCGGGGAGTGCTACCACCAAGCAACGCAGCTGTAACACAGACAGCAGTGTAGCCAAGTTTGCCGCTAGGTTAACAAGCTAACGTCTTTACAGCTGCGGGGTTACAGTTATTTCACTGGGCGACGCTGCTGGTTTGAGGCCTAACTGGCTTTAACAGGAGGTTATTGTGTCGCATTAGCTTTAGGTAACATGATAACATTAGCAGTGCCGAGCAGCAAGTTAGCTGCACATAGCTAGCTTTGATGTCTGAGAAGTTAGCACACATTCATAGTAAGTAGTTAACGTTTGCCTCGTAACAATCACACAGCGTTAGCTAACGTTAACTGGTGTCGGTAGGTAAAACGAGGTTACTACCCTTAACTTAAACATGCTAAGTAAGTTAACGTTAACAGACTATATTATCTTTGTCACCTCTTTGTGAACGCTACAGTCAAAACTACACTGCGTCTATTTCATAATATTGAACAGTTTGCGAGTTGTTGGAGCTCTCCTTTAGGTTACTATAAATGGCATTAACGTTACCTCTTCTCCGGGGAGTCGATGCTGCCAAATGTCCGTCAACAGATGGGTTTTCCGCCGCCAACATCCCAACCACTGAGCCGGGGCTTCTCTCGTTAGCGATATTCTCCGGTAAAACAACGGTGCAGGTCGCGTAAACTCCCAAGAGTTCCCCCGTTAACAGACGAAACAGTGCGCTGCTATTTAAACGACATGTACTTCTAATTTATTTCACATAAAACATGACGCTTTCTCTTCCAGCAGCTCCCACATACTCCCCGCTGCCTGCCTCGCGCTCCCCAGTCGAATTGGCGGGAGTGTGTCACTTGCGTCAGTGGCCGCCGCTGATTGGCCGCTGACAAGTTACTCTCGCTGGTGGAGGCGCTTGTTTTGTGCATCTGCGTTGCACGTTCAGTCGCTGTTTCGTGTTGTGTAGTGCTCTGGGACATTTGTAACAGCGCTAGTAGAGTTTAAAATGCGGCGATATACTTAGATTGTCCCACAGAAAGACGGGATTGTGTCAGTTTACTTTATTTAGTGGTTTAAATGTGGTTGTCTTTTCTTTAATAAGCATACTATCAACTCTGTTCGGGACAGCCCGTGCTACAAACCGAGAGATGTCACGTGCACCTCACAGGAAGCGCTTTCTGCCGAATGTGATTGGCCGCGGAGTTTGACTTTCAGAAGTCAGGGTTGCCATGTTGTGTGTTAGAGAAATGAAAGAAAGGAGTCGGAAAAAATACACGAGAGAGTGCACAAGCATTGTTTCAGTCTCTATCCTCCCGAGATCCTGCGACCTTATACATGGACATTGGTTCTCCTGTACCATATACTTAATTCTGCTTAACTCAGACCTGTTGTCCTCGTCTGTCGACAATTGTTGTGCCATGTAGTGGTAGAAAGTATGGCAGCACATTGATGCTAAACTGAGAAAAAAAGATCAGAATCAGGAAATAACGTGGAAAGTTTTTTTTCATGTTATTACAAAACAAAGTATCCCATAAAAAACATGACAAATATGTTACAACAAGAAACTTTTCATATTTTAACCTGATACTGTTTTGTTTTGTTTTTTGGCATCAGTATTCTGCCTTAAGTTAGACCAGTGCTGTGTCTCAAATCGCGTACTTCTGTACTTACACTAAATATTTTGAGTGTGTTCACACTGAGAAGTATGGAAAAATGCAGTGCACTACTAGTACCCGGATGGTGCACTCAAAACGGTCAAGAAGTTGAGTGCGGAAGTATGGACACTTCTCGTCCTCAATGGTCGCCATCTTGGCTACGTAGCAGAAGGGGAGGGACCACTTTTCAAATTTGAAATGGCCGAATGTGAACGTCGCTGCATTGTACAAATACATGTTTTATTCACTAAGCACCACTATACTGTTGTCGGATATAAGCCAGCAGTATGTTTATTGGGTTAATTTAGCAGTCTGTAATGATTTGGTACCACGAACGATAACGCGAATGCTAATGCTGCTTTGCTAACTACCTAAGTTGCGGTCATCATTTCCGGTGAGTGCACAACGGCCATGGGTGGTTAGAGACAACATTATCCTGTCAAAATTTGCGCACTACGCCAATAAGTACATAGTGCACATAGTATACTAATGAAAGTACGTGATTTGAGACACAGCACACACTAATCTGTAGAAACAAGATGGCAGCCATCTCTGTCAAGTCAGTCTGCAGCTGATCCCAACATAAAAGTGGTCCAAAAGGTCCAAAACCTGATCACATTTTATAGTTGAACCTTTTATAATGTTTAGTGTTTGTAGTTACGGCAACAAATTTGACCAACTATAGCAACAGTGACAAGCTAAGATGCTGTTAATGAAGACGTTTGAGGACGTTGGGACTTTATCATTGTTTCATTTCAGGACGATAATAAACATAAATCACAAAGCTTTTAGATACGTTGCATTATTTGTAATTTAGTTTTGGCACAGTCATGTTCAGGCATTGAAATGAAATAAATTTATAATTTATATGACACTTATGACTATTAAAAAAAATAAACCCGATGTCCTCTTTTTTTTCCTTTCAAAAACAACTTCCTGTCCCAAGACAATGTTTAGTTTTTTTTTCTTTTTTACACACACACACACACACACACACACACACACACACACACACACGTGTGTGTGTGTGTACATATATATATGTGTATATATATATATATATATATATGGGGCATTCTACCAATTTTGTGCAAAGTGCTGTCCCTTACCAAAAAAAAACAACAAAAATAATAAAATTGAGTATTCAGACATAGATATTTACAAAGATTACTCTACTCTATTATATTCTGCTCTACTCTGCTCTACTTTGCTCTATTCTACTATACTCTGCTCCACTATACTCTTATTTATTTATTTATTTGTTTATTTAACAGGGACAGTGCACAGCTCTCAGCCATACCAGAGTTAGCTACTAGCTAATTTTCATCTGTAGTCCCTGAGCAGGAACAGAAAACATATAGTGTTATGACAGAAATCTAACACTATAGTATAAAACAAACAAGCACACATGAATACAAACAAATATAAAAACGTCGTCACAGCCATGATTTTATCTTGGATCTTCTCCACTCCACTCTGCTCTGCCCTCTCAAAAATTAAATTGTTTTATTGACCACAAAACATTTGTCTTTGTCTTTGTAATATTCCCACCATAAGGCATACATTTGAGGAAACATGATGCAACCTTAAAAACAGAATAATGGTCACTACCGAAACAGTGCAGTCACTACCGAAACACTGGGTGTTTTGTAAAAAATAAAGTATACTGAGTTATCAACTAAAGTATTATGATGCTAATCGGTTACATTTATGTTCTGTTTCATCAATTAATCAGAATCAGAATCAGAATCAGAAATACTTTATTGATCCCCGAGGGGAAATTGTTTAAACTATTATTAACTCTGAAATCAATCTGATCAGTGTTATGCATTGTACAAAGAAAGATTGCATTTAGATTTTGAAGAATTCTATAATTTGAACTTCCAAATTTGTTAAAATATTAATTTTTATAGATTTAATTGTGAAAACCTTCAGTCAAAATTTGTAAAAAATTAAATCTTTAAGCAAGGGAAGGAACAAGCATAACAGGTTGATATTTTTTTGTATAATATAATACTATATGTTTCTTAGTTAGTGACAAATTTTGGGAGAGGAAAAACATTCCAAAATAGTCTGAAAATACAATATAAACATTTACAGTCATTTTACTAGATATGTGACCTTTACATATGGTACAATATATATAGGGACAAAGTTTGGAAATAAAACATACAAAATTTCGAAATATTTCCAGCCTAACTTTGCACACATTCGGTAGAATGCCCCATATATATATATATTTATCAGGTCCTTTTCATCCCGAACAGCTAGGAGAAATTAAACATGCATACTAAACAAAAACTGGGGTCTCAGGAGGTTAAAGGTACTTTAATGGAATAATGAGGATAATCTATACAAAAACAAATCACTGTTTTATCGTTGTTGGTTTGACAACAGAAGTTTGTTGGTTGGTCAGTTGGTAAACCAATTTGTTATGTTTCTGTTATATTCAGAGTTTCTTCAGAAATGTATGACACCAGTCACACCAAAAGAATATGCTATTATTTTTCATGCTGTCCCCACGGTTTCTCTTCAGTTTTTAAAAAACTGTGACCTTACGGAAATGAACATTATTAGCTCTAAGCATGTTTTTATTGGAAATATTGATTTTCTGAATAAACTGTGCAGTAACAGACACATCAGATATACTAAGATTATACATGTGCTTTTTGTAATTCAGACAGAGAAACATTATTTCAGTTGTTTGATCATTCAGGTTTATTTTGGACAGATATGTAAGACATTATAAATGGGAAAATTGGCATTATTACACAGATTAATGTATTTGATGTGATGTTATATTTTGTGTTCTATCAGATGGATGGTAATATTACCTATAATATTCAGCTTCTGGTCATGGTCTGACTCCAGAGCCATCTTTGTTTGGCGTATTGTTGAACTCAAGCAGTATGGCACCTTGTTTAAACATGTGAAGAACAAAAAAAGCTACAGAGACTTTAAGGATGTACATTTTTTTAAACTCTGAAAGGATTTAATAAAAATGAGCTTTTAATACCTCTGACATGAAGTTTTTTCTTGTATGAAAATTGTTGTAAAGCTCTTTGCTATAAATAAAGTGTTTTGAAATTTAAAAAAGACTGTTTACTCAACAATACATAACTCAGTGGTGCATGACGTACCTGAAACCCACATGAGAGTAAAAGTACAGCTATCTTACCAGAAAAGGACTTAGGTCAAATTTAAAGTCATCTGTTAGAATATTACTTGAGTAAAAGTCTTTAAGTATCTGATATTTACTGTACTTAAATATTGAAAAAAGAACAACTGAATGCTGTTGATAAAAAAAAAAAAAAGATAGTGGTCAGAATTTTGAGCTTTATAAAGTTTACTTCTTTATGAAATGTACACCACCACCACCAACAAAACTAAACAGTCATAGAGAAGAGAAATGCACACAGGTCATATTCAGAAACTCTGCCTTTAAACAAGCCGTCAGGATTTCTGTGAATTTATGATGTCACAATTTCACTGCATAGACAACTAGAAACAAACATTCTGACTGGGTCCTAATGGGTGCATTTGGAAATACTCACTCTGACTGTCGGAGCACACTCTGGCACAAACTGGACCATTCATGAATTCAGAGCGCTGCTGGAATGTTGTGTTCGGTCATTCAGAGCATGGCACTCTCTGAGCAGCAGAGCGCCGAGCAGAGTTAACATGAGATTAATTTAATCGTTTGTTAATTTATGTAGAAATCAAACACTCTGTTACTTCAAACAACAGGGCTTTCATTTTAGTGTGCAGCATCAGAGTGGATTTGCAAATGCACCCTTTCTATTTCATGTTGGAATGTTTTGCAGTTTGCTGCATTTTTTGGACAATGAGCAAAGGTATGTTTGAAGAAAAGGGAGCAGAATTTCATAAAAGACACACCTGTCCAACTGTTAAACATGGAGGTGGTTCGATCATGTTTTGGGCTTGTGTTGCAGCCAGTGGCACGGGGAACATTTCACAGGTAGAGTGACGAGTGGATTAAATGAAATTCCAGCAAATCCTGGAAACAAACATCACAGCATCTGTAAAAAAGCTGCGGATGGTGAGTGGATGGCCTCTACAACAGGACAATGATCCTAAACACACCCCAAGCATCATTAAAGATCTGTGGACAGAGCTCAAAGAGCAGAGCATGAAGACAGCCCAAGAATCTCACAGAGCTAGAAGCCTTCTGCAGGAGGAATGGGTGAAAATCCTCCAAACAAGAACTGAAAGACTCTGAGCTGGATACAGAAATAGCGTGTTTCTGCTTCGTGCATTGAGTCCTTTATCAAGCAGAAGTGACGACTCTCCACTGACCAATCAGACTGCAGGGTTTCTAGCTCCACCTTTTAGTACCAGATCTGTGTGCTAGGTACCCCAACAGAGGGGGGACCAAACATGGGCACGCTAAGGAACACTTCTGTTGGGACCATCCACAACTTTTTGCAGTGGAAAGGGAAAAAAGCATACTGAGCTGAATCGTTCCGTACTGCTTGGTGGAAATGGGGCTTTAGTGTGGCCTTACACAGTGCCGTGCACAGCCATTTTGTGGGGCAGGTGCTCAAGTGAAAAAAAGGGAACCCCTTCCACAAATAGTTTTCGTTCATGCAAGAAAAAAAAATTGTGTGTTCCTAGAATGTGCTCTGCTGAAACGTTTCTACGTGTCTGCTGGCACATGTCAGAAGTCCACATAGTACAGCTGTGCACAGTAATGAGCAGGGGAAAAGTCTGTCTCAGCTCACAGCAGGCAGTTGGTGGTCTATAGAGGTCAAGAGGGCAGGTGCCTGAGCACCATCTGGGGTCTATATGTGCACATGCCTGGTCTTAAAGGATGGCAGGAGTCGACTTCTTAAACTTCCATGATGGTGTCGTGCCAGCCAAATGTTTGCAAATGTTGGTGTGCCTAATACGTTATCTTATATATTGATTTATGTGCAGGCTCTCTGTCTCAGAGAATATATCGTCCAGGCCTTGGCCGACCCCTCTCAGCTTGGTTGTGGCTGCAGTTTTGTCCATTTTTATGAACTTGTATAATGTAGTGTTGGATATTTCTTGTCTTTATCTTAATATTTACTAGCCTACAGTGAATGTTTGTACATAAATGATTTGTTTTTGTGTGGTATGCAATGGACCTTTCCCTGTGTCCTCAATAAAGTCCTTCTTCTTCTTCTTATATTATGGTATACTTTTAGTATGTTATTTAGATGTCCCAAGACATTACAAAAATCCCTGAATGATTACTCTTGGGTCAAACCACAGATTGACTATTTTTGTTATTTTGAAACTGGAAAAGAATTAAAAAGTAATCTTCCCTAAATTATTATAATAAACGTGTCATCCACACTTCATGCTTTTTGGAGATCAGTTCATCTTCTTCACATTAAACTAAATTCTGACCATGTGTGCCCAAACTTTTTCTTGTTACCAATTCATCATCATACATTGAGACATTTAATAATGATAGACAGAGTTTAAAGAGAGAGCCCGCTCAGTAGCTCCAGATAATGACGGCCTGCCCTAACTGTTTACAGATTGCCTGATTTGCGTGGGTGGGATCCACCACCAACGGGCGTCATGTTGGAATCACGCGTTTCCCTTTTACCGCTCACATGACTCCTGGGAGTTGTAGTTCTTTGCGCCCACAAGCGCGTTGAATTCAAACGCTTTAGAACTACAAAGGCTACAGTGTTGCGCATGCGCAGTGTGCTGGATGGGGTCGGAAAAAGCGCATCCTGAGTGAATCCCGGACCCCTGCAGTTGTCGACGGAAGCGCGAGGAGATAAACCTTATCCCGGTAATATTTACACATTTATTTAACGCTTCAGGTTGAGTCGCGAGCTTAAACAGCTGTTTGTTTCCTTATCAGCTGCGGGTCAGCTGTTTAAATGAGACAAAGGTTAGCGGCAGATAGAGACACTGAGCTCACCTCTGCCTCTGTACTGTCACTTAGCTGCAGAATAACGCGCTTTAGCTGCGACCTGCTGTGAACTGGCACATGAAGTGAACACCTGAGCAGCTCACACAGGTGTGGGCGCCACAACAAGCGGACAGTGACACGTTGCTGTGTTACAGCTAGTTAGGCTAACTGTTGGAGCAAAGTTGGACCGTGCAGAGAGCCACCGGGGTAACGTCACTGACTCAGGCTGAAGCTTGACATTAGCATGTTAGATGTGATCAGTGTGTTTCAGTCATGGAGCAAAGACAGACCAGCATGAAGGAGGAAGATGTGTGAAGACAGGTAGTTTGAGACTTCAGGTAAAATGAGAGAGATAAGGTGTCACATCCTGGGTGCTTTGAATTGGAGCAGTCAGACATCAGACATGTTAATGCATTAGTGCTGTTTTAATTGTGAGATAACTGAGCTCAGCAGAGCAAAGATTAAATAATCACTGGTCCCAGGACTGGTAAAGGAAGTCATGTGTTCTGTTGACTTTCTCTTTCTGCTCAAACAAAAAGGGTGTAACAGAAACTGGTTGCAGGATGTTGCATTTGATCAACTGTTGGATGTGTAATCAGAAATATTTTCACAATATATCTCATATGGGAGAGGGTCCTGAGTGAGTATCTAACGCATTCAGGTTAAATGGGACAGTAAATTAAAGGAGCAGTCCAGTATTTTGCACTTTGAGCCCATGTCTGGGTTGTTCATGATGAAACAGAGTGGCTCAGACCAAAATAGTGACGACTGCTCCTTGTCAGAGAGTTTGTCTTTCCCCTGCCTGGCTTAACACTGCTGCCTATGGCCATGTGTGAACCTGTCCTCACACCACCCTGAACGTTCGTCTTCAAAGCCATGAATCTCACCGAGTGCTCAGTGGTGTTCGCTGATGTTCTGACGTAAAAATCAAAGCAAACTGTGGTTTCCATCCGTGTTTTTGCTCTTCATCTCAACTGTGGAACTATTTTTTTCAGCTGCCTCACACCCGTGTGTAAACTTCCGCTTGATCGTTCCTTTGACCCTGAAGCGTTATACACTCCAGCCTACTTGATGGCAATAATGCTCCCTTACGTGGGTGTCGCCAACCGACAGGAAACCATTGCAATGTAATGGGACACAGAAAAGAAGTAGAGATGTACCGATACCACTTTTTCCTTCCCGATACCGATTCCGATCCCTGAACCTTAGGTGTCTGCTGATACAGAGTATCGATCCGATACCAGCGCGTAAAATAAAAATGGACGGGATATGAATTGTTGTATGTCTCAACTCCTAAAACTCTGTGTAAAATATTAAGAAATAAATACGTAATAGTAGAATGAATGCCATAAAACTGTTTTTTATTATTATTATCCAGTGTTGACACAGATCAAGACACAGGTTAAAGTGCAGCCACACAATTTAAGGCTACAGTAGAATGCTTTTTAAACTCCGCTTCGTTTCCGTTTCGTTTGCCTGTAGCGTGCGTATGCGTAATGACGTGAGGCATTACGTGGTATCGGATTGGTCATAGGCTGTACTCACCGATACCCGATACCGCATTTTAGGCAGTATCAGAGGCATTTCTGATACTGTTGTCGGTATCGGTACAACTCTAAGAAGAAGAAGGTTGGCGTTGTGTTCAAAGGCATCGTACTGCGAAGGTTGTTTACAAGCGAGTAATCCATTATGCAGTTGTTTAAACTTATTACAAAACTTTTTCGTTGGTTCTCGTTCTTCCTCCTGGAGCGCACACAGCACTGTCGAGCAGCACTTTCGCTGAGCTCAAAGACTACAATGGCTACAATTCCGTTTCCGGTGGCGGATTACTACCAACAGACAATGAGGCTTCTATAGAAAACCAGTGGGTTAGACAAAAAGTCAAATAAATCATCATGGAAACCACAGTTTGCTTCTATTTCTATGTCAGAACATCAACGAACACCACTGAGCACTCGGTGAGTTTCGTGGCTTTGAAAACAAACGTTCAGGGTGGTGTGAGGACAGGTTCACACATGGCCATAGGCAGCAGTGTTAAGGCAGGCAGGGGAAAGACAACTTCTCTGAAAATGAGCAGCCGTCACTATTCTGGTCTTAACCACTCTGTTTCATCATAAACAACCCAGAAATGGGGCTCAAAGTGCAAAATACCAGACTTCTCCTTTAAGCTAAAATGGGACATTTTTCTGAGGTCTTAGGCTGCTGAGAAACTGCGCCTGCTGAGGGCGACAATTTAATCTTGGGTGTGTTGTTACAAGAGACACTCAAGAGAGGATGGCAGAGGAGATACACGTACACCAATTCAACTGAGCTGGACCGCAACAAAAAGATTCACAGGCTGAGATCGAAGCCAAAAAATCTCAGTTTATTCCAAACATCCGTGCACAACAAGAAGAGTTCTCATAGTGCAAAAAATAATGAGAAAATGTGATTAAAAAACAACAACAGCAAACCTTTCAGTCCTTGACTATCATCAGTGCCACTCTGGGACATTTTTTGGCTTCGATCTCATCCTGTGAATCTTTTTTGTTGCTGTCCAGCTCAGTTGAATTGGTGTGTGTGTATTTTCTCTGCCATCCTCTCTTGACATTTCTATGACACATGCACGTCCACTGAGAATATCGCACCAAGGAAATAGAAAGCATGGCAGAACATTTGGACCATCTTTTTAAAATGAATAGTCAGGTTACATTAATGATTTAATGAATTAACGACTGAACCGATAGATTGATGTAACCATTAAAAAAAGAAACAAACATGTCGGTCCCATTTAACCTGAACGTGTCATTGGAGTGAGGTCGGGGTCCTTGATGTGTTTGAAGGTCCAAAGTTTCTAAAGCATTTTACTTGGCAGCATGTTTTCTTTATAGAAACATTACAGACACACACCAGTTAAGGTAGTCTTTAGAATTTTAGGTGGCTTTCTTGATAATCCACCAAGAAGTGTCCCAAAACACCTGACTTCCCCCCAGTAACGAGACATGAAAATTGGTTTATGGAGAAACATTTCCTGACTGAAATATGATCAAAGTGTGATTGTTAAATGTTGTTTTTTTCCATTTCTGTATATTTTTATCATCCAGGAAAGAACTGGGATATCAAAATGGCAGGTTTGTCACTTTAACTTTCTATCTATCTATCTATCTATCTCCTCTCTCCGCCTCCCTGTAATCAGGCATGTTGTGGCAAACAGGAATATAAAGTAGTAAGAAGGTGATATCAGGATAACACTTTGCTTTCTGTTTCAGAGCGTGTCAATAACTTTCCTCCCCTGCCTCAGTTCATGAGAATAAAGCCGTGCTTTTACCAGAACATTGAAGAGGAAATTCCTGCACCACACCAGCAGTTGGTGCGCAGAGTCTACACACTATGGATGAGTAAGGTTTTTTTTTTGTTTTTTTTTTTTTTACATACATTTCCTAACTTTGTGTTAGTCATTTTTCGGACAAAGAACATGCGTTCTCCTCTCTGCTGCCATGTTGCAAAATCAATCATGACCCTTCTTCCCTTTTTACTTGTGTCCACGTCTCCGCTGTCCTCTCTCCTCTGCAGTGTATTCAGGCACGCTGTGCATAAATGTGATCTCATGTATTGCTTGGTGGGCTGGGGGTGGAAGCGCTCAAAACTTTGGCTTTTCCCTGCTCTGGCTCATCCTCTTCAGCCCGTGCAGTTACACCTGCTGGTTCAGACCACTCTACAAAGCCTTCAGGTTAGTCACCATCTGGTCATCAAACAATGTCTGAACTTCTACGTAAGCTTATTCTAAGTGCACACCACCCACAGAGTCTGCAAACTGAACAGGTTAAAATCTAACATCAGATGCACAAGTATGAGATGTCACACACAAACATACAGGCAGAATCCCAAACACATAATTAGGAATGTTTGTATAATAACATGACTGAGGTTCAGCAGTTTCAAAGATGGGTGTTAAGTCAAGATTTGAAAACCTCAATAGAACCTGCCTCCTGACTTTGCATGGGGAGTTGATTTTTAAAAAAGGGGAGCTCGATGAGCAGAAAGTCCACCAGCAAAATATTTTTTTTGTTAAATCTAGGATCTATTTGCAATAGCTGCGGCCATTTGTGCGCATGCATCCACACGTTGACCCTTTTGTCACTTAGTGTGAACAGTTGGGCCCCGATCACACAAAGCTTTTTGCAGGTTGCAAAACGCAAAGTGCACCACACTGCCACTAGTAAAAAAAAAAAATGCAGCAACCCCCCATCACCACCTTACCCCAACCCTCAATCTACCATTTATGTATTTATTTGTTTTATGTATCCCGCAGTAATCAGTGTGTAGCTGCTGCCATGTTGAGGCAGAGGGTGCTGTCTGTAGCTCTGGTTGAGGGTGAGAGGCTGTCAGCAGATAAACAGAGATCTGTGTGGGTACATGAGACCCTAAAAAAGAGGCTGGATCATGGGGAGTACCACCAGTTGGTCCAGGAGCTTCTCCTCCATCATGGACGTTTACAGCACTGCACTTATCTGCTTCCACGCCTGCTGTTTTCTATTTAAATCATGGTAACTGCAGTTTGTAAAGTCGTATAGCTGTGGGTATCCAGCAACCACTACCACCAGTTTCTCAGAGCAGAGATGACGTGAGACGCTTTTCTGCTCTGAGCTTAAGTTTTTTCAACTTGAGGAATAAAGAGGGCTCTGGCCAAAGCATGAGCAAAAAGCGTCATTCTCATTAAAACACTAACAAAAGCCGCCTCCAGCTGCTACAACTCTTTCTGTGTGATGGGGCCTTAATCAGCTGTCCTCTGGCTCATGTCCATACTTTCCTCAGAATCTTGGGCAAGTCTGTGAATCCATTGGGAAGTTTTCACCTTTTTGCAGTAGGACACCTTCATTGCCATCCTCTGCCTTTAGCCAGTTGACATGAACACAAACACATACCTTCACACTCGGGCTGCCACAATTAGTCGACTAATCGATGGCTAATCGACTATTAAAATAATCGGTGACTATTTTAGTAGTCGACTAATTGGCTTGAGTCATTTTTCATAGGGAAGCACTATTAAAGTACCCAAAATACTCTTATTGCAGCTTCTTATGTTCAGATATTGGCAGCTTTACACACTCTCCCATGACAGTGAACTAAAACCCTTTGGCATGAGTACGAAACAAGACTTTAGATGACGTAATTTTGTGGTTTGGGAGAGACAGACCGACATTTTTCAACATTTTAACACATTTTTCGATGAAATGACTAGTCGACTAATCGAAGAAATAATCGACAGATTAGTCGACAATGAAAATAATCGTTAGTGGCAGCCCTAGTTAACACACACACTTACTTGCCAGTTTTAGCCTCCTGGGGCAAAATCTGTGGCCAACAAAGGGTGAAAACAATTTTTGTGGGCAGACGGAGTGAGCTATAGAGCTGCTGGTCGAAGCTAAAAATAATTATAATAACCAGCATCGTGATGGAGTATACAGAGTTAGAAGACAGGAGATGTAGGAAGTAGTTCATCCATTTAAAGCCAATACAAAGATATCAGGACAGGCGTTTTCTTACACCTTGTAGGGACTCTTACATCTGCCTTTTGGACCGAATGAAGACTCTTGTTGATGTCATGGGTCTGTGAGAAAAAAGAGCATTATAGTAGGTTGAAGATGTAACTGACAGGAAGTTGATGATGCTGTGGTTTCAGAGACAGCCAGTGACTGATGTGAACGCTCTGTTTAGATGTGTCTCTGAAATGAAAATCACCAATTATAATGATGCAGTCGGCACCAGTCACAACATCTGATATGAAAATACTTTAGTATTGGCTGCGTGAAATGAATCATTTATGATCTGTAACTTTGGGAGCATGGATTTCTGTCAGATAATTCTTCGATGATACATTACCCACCCAACATTTCATGTCGGCTTTATTTCTACATCATCAGGGTATCTGCAGGCCTGGAAAAGTCAGAAAAAAAATCAGTGAATTTGTTTTCCTCAAAAAGGCCTTTCAAGCTATTAAAAAGTCTTAAATTTAATGTACAGATGCCTTAAATTGAAGTATGTGTTTGTATCCGCTGCTGTTGAGAAGTGTCACACACCTGTAGACTTAAAGTAGAATTGTTGAAAGAATATTTAATGTACAATATCGGCTCTTTATCAGCACCTGTTTGAACCAGTTGCCAGGTGGTGGAAATGTTTTGTTTGGTTCATCAAAGGCCCTGCTTTACAGCCAGTGTGAAGGTGGTGAACAACATTAAGACTGAGACATTGGTGAGGGGGAAATGGATCGCTTCATTGTGCAGAGCAAACCACAGTAACCACCTGTGCACCTGACACGCCAACTAAAGGAACGAGAACAACATGTGTAGATAGTATTACCAGTGCTACCTGTCCTATGGCTATAGCTCGACTGGGGACGTCAACAGCTCTCGGCGTGTGTGCGCCGTCTTTTCGAACAAGTTGGCTAATGCTAACATGGTTGGCTAATGCTAACATGGCGCCAAGCTAGATGAAGAGGCACTCAGAAACCAGACGTTGTGAGAAACCTGTCCTACTTCAGTAGAGCACAGGGTTTGAACCAGAGGCAGCAAGACTGTATGTTGGATTGTGTGAAAGTGTTTGATGAGGCAATGGAGGCAAACTACATGCAAGCAGAGCTCAGACACACACACACACACACACACACACACACACACACACACACACACACAGGTTTCATAACCTAATTTTTCATTTTTTTAACCAGTCTGGTTTAAATTGGTGTGTTGCTGCTTTAAAAGTTTCAACGCAATACTTGACTTATTTTGTTAATATATACTAGTCCATACCCACTGGTAGCTTTGTCACCTTCTACCTATGCCAGTCCTCAATGCCTATGTGCAGTTTCACATAGATTGACCACGTCAGTGAGTAGAAAAACGTGGGACAGACAGAATGACTGACTGACAGAATGACACACTGACAGTTTCCCTGATTATGTACAGCATACCATACCATGACTTAGTCATACCAAACATTAGAAACAACACCAACATTGGTCCACAGGGGGAGCCACAGCGATCGGTCGCATTTTAGCCATTTTGAAGCATTTTTCTGTTGTTATAGCGCCACCCAGTTGCCAATTAGAGTTAAATTTCTCCAGTCACCTTGAGGCGTCCTGTTCTACATATCTACCAAGTTTAGTAAAAATCCATATGGCGGTTAGGCCTAGATAAGAAATGAGCTCTCTAGCGCCCCCATTTTGTTTGATGGGCTCAATAATGGAGGGGTCCCCTCAGATTATGTGTGCTCATATGCCTACAAAGTTGCGTGGTGATGGGTGAAACCCTTGAGATGTTCTACACCTTTATGTGATGAGCCACGCCCTCCACAATATTCATTGCCTTATAGAAGCTCAGTTTTAGGAAGTTTTCCAACTTTTGCCAAGAGGGAACTTTAGATATTGCTCCCTAGATTATGTTCACCCAGTTTCATGCAGATCGCTCAAACTTCCTAGGAAGAGATCCATTTGAAGTGTTTTTCAAAACATTCAAAATGGCGGAAAATCTATATAAGCGGAAGTTATGGGTTCTTGAGGCAAATGTGTTCCTCATGAGGAGAGGCATCTCTGTGCAAAGTTTCATGTCTCTACCACATACGGGGCATGAGATATGCCCATTCAAAGTTTGACATTTCAATGGGTTGCTATAGCGCCCCCCTTTGGCCAATTGA
This sequence comes from Epinephelus fuscoguttatus, assembly GCF_011397635.1. Taxonomy (NCBI): domain Eukaryota; kingdom Metazoa; phylum Chordata; class Actinopteri; order Perciformes; family Serranidae; genus Epinephelus; species Epinephelus fuscoguttatus. The sequence goes on from NC_064761.1 coordinate 43,565,398, forward strand.
TGTAATATTGCTTCATTGGCATCCTCCCATGACCCTCTACCACTGTGCCAAATTTCACATGGATTGACCAAGTCAGTGAGGAGAAAAACGTGGAGTTTTCGTCATTATATAGTAAGATATTTGACGAGTTATAAAGTTATGTGGTGTTAGTAAATAAAAATAAACATTAACAGAGTGATGACACGTGTTATAGAGGCTGTTTTGCACAGATATGATGCAGTTGCGCCTTGACATTTTGGATTGCACTTTATTTTGCCTCGGGCACAAAAAATGTGAAAACCACTGTATTGCAGCTTCTAAATAAGCTCAAAAATAGCCGCCCACAGACGCTCTAACAGGAGATATGATAAACTCACTGTCTTTGGGGTAATTGTACTCACTGTGTGATGATCCAGGTGCTTCGGTTGGTTTAAGAGTTGATTGATTTGCAGGATGACGCTGTCAACTGATTGTCTTGACTGTCGCTTTTAAAGAATGAAAACAAAAATCCCCAAATAAACAGGCCTTTACAAAAAATGAAGTTCAAATCAATGGCGTATTTAACAACTTCATCAAACAATAAAAACCAAGATAAACTAAACAGGCAGCGGTTAAAGGCTGTAACCCTGTGGCATCTTCTTCACCCACACTCACTTTAGCACACCTGCCTTTAATTAAAGGATCCCGAGATGCCAGGTCAGGTGGTGCATTTAAGTGACTCAAAAAATAATAGGAAAATATGACTGGTGGCTACAGAAGTTTGGAAGCTCATCATCTCACAATCAGCTAGTGTAAATGTTAGCAAAGACCTGCGACCTATGTGGGTCCAGGCTGTGTTAATTATATCATCAGGAAGTATTGGTATATATGCTGATAAGTATTGAAATTGTGATGTAATGAGACATGGCTCGAGGCCACATCGCCCCGACTTTCATACTCTGGACAGTTTGATCACGAAGCAAGTGTGAAGTTGTGTTTAAGATGGTTTTAAATTGTGTCCACATGTTGAAGACTAGTAGAAGGAAACAGCATTGCAACAAAAATAGAGCAACACTTGGCTTGTTTGTGCTCTCCTGTATCATCCCTGTGTATTTTCTCTTTGTATCCTCACAGGGCCGATAGCTCGTTCAACTTCATGGCCTTCTTCTTCATCTTCTTCCTTCAGTGTGTCTTGGCACTCATCCAGACTTTAGGCTTCTCAGGCTGGGGAACATGGTGAGTTGAACCAAACCTGCTTTGAAGACCATGCACGTGTTGCCTGCCAGTTTTTACCAGAGAGTGGGTCATGAGTGCTTTTGTCAAAGGATCACGGCAGCTGGAAAATGTGTTTTTCATCACACACTTCTGCACACATGATGATTTGTGTAGTCACACACTATCTGCAGCTTTTTACATTTTTGTTTCTATTGATTTCCGGATGACGTCTGTTCATGAGTTGCTGACATTGAACCATCAGTCTCTTGATGTTAAATGTTAATAAGGGAAGAAAGGTTTTAGCCTGAACATTAAAGGGAACGTCTGGTATTTGTCAACCATGTTTGGTGTCTAAAGTCCAGTTCAGACCAAAGATTTGTAAGAAGATAAAACTGTTTCAGAAGATGGCACAGGAAAGTTGCGGCGGTGTTAACTGTCCCGTCTGAGCTCGACTCAAGTCGCCTGAAGGTGTCACCTACAACTCAGCTTGTCAAGTTGCCAGCGGCTGGTTTTAGAGCATAAGACCCGTCATCTGTTTCAACAGCAAATCAGCTTATAGCGAAGCCAGCTGTCCAAGTCTGTTACTAACTGTCAGCAGACGGCGTGTTCGCTTGGCGTGGCATTCTCTGACAACAGCCCTCCGTCCTCACTAGGGATGGGCAACACAAGCAAAAACACTATTCGAAAATCGTGGCAACTATTCGACAGTTTTTCGATTAATCGCCCCCCCACCCCCGGAGCCACGCACACAGAGATCCATTCATCTTTAAAGGCCTGAACATACTCGGGGGGAACGGACTCCGCGGAGGTCCGCGCAAACTCAAAGCGGATGTCCGCAAGCCCTGTGCGCGCGAAGCTCACATTTTACGACCGTGCGCACCGGTGACTGTTCGGCATCTATTTTTCACATCGTGGGAATTTTTCACGGACATTTTTACAGGAAACTACAACGCAGAAGTGCGCTCGACTATGAAAGCCCGAATGACTGCGGACATTCCTCGCGGAGTAGTAGTCTCTGCATGTTTCTCCTGTTTGTAGAAGAGCATCAAACTAGTTGGTAGAAGAGCATCTCACACCGCTGTAGCAATCCTATACTGCCCTCGTGCGGTTAGGAGCTGAACTGCATGTCAAATAAAGGGGGGAAATAAGACGGCGAATAGTAATAGTCGCATTAAAAAATCGATTTTTCAAAAATAAAACGACTATTCGAAAATCGTGACCCATCCCTAGTCCTCACTAAACCTGAATCCTTCTCATTTGCATCCCGCGGCTGCCGATATATACGTCAGTCTATGTGTCGGGGTGAGACATTGGGTCACTAGTGTTGCTCACTGTTTGTGTGTGTATCACACACACGTACTCACTGACTGATTAATCAGCACTGATCATTTAAATTATTGTGGCCGTTTCATCACTACTAGAAATGCAACTTGTAGCCAGCACCTCTCTGTCACTATCCTTATTCATATTTTAAGGAGCTGCAAATTTCATCCAGCTACAAAATAAGCCTGTAAAGCTGAACGGAAATACGGAGAGTTTTTCCTATGAAGATGATACATGTCACATCTAGTCGCGCTGGTGTAAACTGACAGGCTTTCAGAAGGTTGCAGACCAGCACATTGCAAGAAGTTGAAAGTTTCAGCTTCTCTCGTCACAAATCTTTGGTCTGAACTTGGCTTTAACAACTACTGGGAAAAACACTGTTTTAAATTGGTTCAGTATAGAATAAGAAAGTGCTGCAGCTGGGAGTGGTGAAACCCACTCTGTGCATGTTTGAATCATCAATTAACTTCCACCAAAAGTGTTTGTTTTTGCCACTGACAGGCTCAGATTATTATTGTAAATGTCTGACAACATTATGGAGAGAATCCTTGTAGAGATGGACCTTTTTGTTTGTTCAGAAACAACCTCAAAATTGCCATCATCAATTCCACTACACTCCATTTACACAAACAGTAGTTGTAGTGTGTATAGAGGCAGCGTGTTTCACATCTAACTGGGTGCGTTAAGGGTTAACTTTAACCAACTAGAGTTGTTGATTGTTGGAACAGCGGACGGACAAAACAAGAAGGTTTTTGTGAGTTTCTGTTGTCTTTGAATGAAGTGTGTTTTACAATGATACAATTACTGCTTATTTAAATGAAGTCTGACGAGTTTGTTGATAGTGATTTTGGAGCTGTTTGTGGTCAAACAAAAAGGATCTTACTCTTAAACAAAGCTCTGTCTCTGTAGGGATCCTTTCCATAATGCTGTCAGACACTTAGTGTAACAATCTGAGCCTGTCAGTGGCAAAAACAAACACTAGCTATGTTTCCATCCAAAAGTGATTCGAATCATTGGGAAATTAAAAGAAATACAAACCCTGTGTGTTTCCATTAAATGTACGGACTTTGGTGAAAACTATGAACTCGCACAAGTTTTCCACAGAACCAGACACAAAACTAGTCTTGCATTCTTCTTCTTCTACGTTTTCTGGCGGTTGGCAACCAGTTTGTAAATGCATTACCGCCTTCCCGACCCGGAGTGTGGATATCACCATGGAGAGAGGTGCGCTACGTCAGACTTAATTCGAACATAACTGTTTCTATCCCCTGTTTTGCGAATCAACATTTTTTCGAATCAACCAAAACCCGGCTAAAGCGAGCGTATTTTAGTTTAATTCGAATTTTGGCGTTTCCATCATGATTTTCCGATGCGATACTTCTAGATGTGCATCTAAACAGGCTGATGGAAACATGGCTACTGTTAGTGGACGTAAATGGACGCTAACATGTCTCGAGTGATAACGTTGCAGCCTGCAGCCCTGCCACTCAATATTGGACCAATTTAAAACATGTTTGTTCTCAGTAGTCGTTCAGACTCAAAACCAGATTGAAAAAAAAAAGACAACACGTGTCACACTGATACTCACAAATTTGTTTTAACTGATGTTTCTAAAACTTACATAAAATAGTCACATTTATAAAAAATCACCTGTCCGTAATTCTGCATTAACATTTCTAATGGTTATAATCTAAAATAACCATTTAATCATTTTTAATTAAACAATTTAGTTATGTAAATTAACTTTAACAATGTTAAGATATATCTTTTTTTGATGGAGTTTCTCATGTACTTTCATGTTCACATTCAAATTCTTACAGTTGAATGCCACGTTGGTCTTATTGTGGAAAAGGATGTTGCTTAAAAAGAAGCTATAGTTTTATTTTTAGTCATGTAATCTTTAACAAAAACCTAAATCTGAGCATTATTTGTGTTCAGTAACTAAAGGCCTGCTTGTGATAACAACACCGTTCCCTCATGATACAAAAGTAAATGTGACACTGATCGTCACAATGCTGTTTGCCACTGCATCTCTCTCCTCACTGCTTAATAGCTCATTAGTAACTCTGAATATTTGTGTTAAGTCCACTTTGCTAATGACATACTGTATGATACACTAACTAACACTAACTCCTCCATCTCACTCTCACCAACACATCAAAGCGGCTGGATTGCGACAGTGATGTTTTTCAGCACAAATGTGGGCTCGGCTATAGTGATGCTTATCACAACTCTGCTCTTCACTGTGGTGACTGCTTTAATGGCACTGGTTCTCCTCAGGGTGAGTGAACACACACACATGCTAAAATGCACACACACACGTGTATTTAGTTTTTGTCCCTCAAACCCACACAGATGCTCGACACAAACACTTATTTTTTCTCCTTTCTTATCTTGCGGCAGGTGCACAGACTGTACCGTGGCGGAGGCGGGAGTTTGGAGCGCGCTCAGGAAGAGTGGAGCACCGGGTTGTGGAAGAGTGCGCCAGTGAGGGAAGCAGGGTTCAACGCTGTAGCTCAGACGGCTCAAGGCCCGACCTTGCCCCAGTACCCTGCCTCAGTGCCGAGCTATCCTGACAACAGTCACTGGTGATAGCTGAGAGTGGCCTCTAGATGGAGACAGATGTCTGGTGGTTTCTGTGGTGCTCAAAGCATCACATCATCTCACCCTTACATTACAAAATGCATAGCCTTTGTGTTGAATGAGAGGATGCTATAACAAGTTTTATCAAAGAGTTTTGCCACTAAAGCTCATTACTACACTTGTAGTATAGGGTTATCTTTAAAATTTGCCATTCCATTTCAACTTCTGTTTACATCTAGATTATTAAAATGTATGAGAGAGAACTTCAGTTTTATGCTCAAAAGAATTTTGTTTTGGAAACTGTACAGTCTTGCAAATATGCAATTGAAAACTTAAAGAGTGTGAACTGTTTCTGGATAGTATGTGAAGGATGTGTGCCTTATGGACCTTTATGATACCATTGTTTTATGTATTGCCAAATCTGCATGCTAGAAATTGTAGTATGCCGATCAACAGGGGTTTTCTCTTTTTCTTTTGCAACAAGAGAATGTCTGCAAACTGCACGATTTTTATCTGGTGGAACTCTTTTCTGTGTATTCTGTCAGTTTATTTTTGATACGCCGTGCTTGAAATCTCCATGCTTGCCTGCTTTGGCTGTGATTTCTTGAAATGCGCCTTAATATTGCGTGCCGATTTTGTATGTGAAGAATACCTTGCTTGACTCTGGCCTTAACAAATGCTGCTTTTGTTTAGTTAAACTGGACTTATGCTTCACCGAAGCAACGTGTGGAAACATTTCAAAAGTTGTCGGTGCGTAATCCTCCCCTGTGATTTCTCACTTCTGTGCCAAAAACACTCTCGTCCCTCTTTCTTTTATTTTGATACTGAAGAAAGTCACACCCAGAGTAGATATTGTGTTGCACTCAGTTTCTGTGGTTCCAAAGCTGCACTGTTTGCTTTTAGTGGTCAGCGCCCTGCAGTGAAAGAACCTTATCTGCTGTTGTCAATGTTCCACTCACTTTCACTTTCTGCACTGATAGACTGAATTTTTGTGTTTGACTGCAGTGTGCTTGCATGCAGCCTGTAATGGGTGTGTGACTGAACAGGATTCTCTTATTTCAAATGAACTGACCTCATGTAACCAATACATATAAACACAAACAACTTGGCTGACTGAACAGCAGATGGATCTGTGGTGAAGCAAATTCTTGCATGCAAATGTTGTCGGTCTTTAAAATGCTCTCTGATATTCCAAGTGTGGACTATTATATCGTCATTCCAACAAACCTTGGTGAAGAATTTGATCAAGCCCAAAGAATGTGGCTTTTTATACAGATCATCTAATAGTTCAATTTTATTTTTGGCTCTATGATCCCAAAGAGCCTACATGAAGTAAAGCACCGCCTCATAGTTTGATTTATCTTTCTTTCCTTGTTACAAAAGTGTCCTTCATGGCCAACTGCCAAGATTAGTATTTTGATTTTTCTCTGTTATTTGATAAGTGATGAAATAAAATGGATATGTTAAAGTAACCTTTAAATATTGCAACATTTCAATAAATATTCTTATTCCCATCGTGTCTGCCTGTCCTAGCTGAATGCGAGATACATTTTTATGGTTTGTTTTTGTCGTGAAAATCTGAGCAAAGGCCCCAAATGTACAGAACGTAGCAGCTCAGGTCTGTGTTTGACTGCAGAACTCCAAACTGTCAGCTGTTTAGTCATGTCAGCACATCCAGTTTCACAGTTTGATGGTGTTAAAGGACAGTTAACTTCAAAATCAAAAATACATATTTTTCTCTCACTTGTTGTGCTGTTTCACAGTCCAGATTGTTTTGGTGAGGTGCAGAGCGTTGGAGAGATCGCCGTAGAGACATCTATGTTCTCTCAAATATAAAGGAACTCAATAACACTCTGCTTGTGGTGCTCAGTGCGCCAAAAAAATACTTTTAAAAAACTCAACAGCAGTGTCTCCTTCCAGAAATCATGACCAGGTTACTCTAGATGACTGATGATCCACAGGCCTTAAAGGAAATGATCACTTTAGAATGAAAATACAGACAGTACTTACTCACCCTAATGCCGACAAGAAGTCCAGTGTAGTTTTTTAATCCACAAAACTCGTTTGGGGTATCGGAGGATAACAGCTAGGTGCATTTTTCACTTGAAGTGCATGGAACCCACGTCCAAAATCAAAACGTCAGAATGGGGTTCGTCCGTTGTAATCCAAGTGCCCTGAAGCCGCAGCATGCAAAACTGACTTGAAAAGACATAATTTACTCCACTTTTATAGCATCTTTTCCCACCGTGGTCAGTTAGCCTGCAACTCGAGAACAAGAACGTCTCTAAACGTTCTTGAGTCTCACGCGAGTTGCCATGTAAACACAGCACGCCTGCAGGCTAACTGACCACGGTGAGAAAAGATGCTAATCGATTAACTGCTGAGAACATTTTTGATTGGTTATATCAAAGATATTGCATAAAGGAGATACCCCACCGCAGGCTTATCCAATGTTAAGAAAATGGTTACTCTTCCTGTCTCCTTAGTGGGTGTGGTTAGCTCTCCCTCCAATCAGAGCCTGTTCTCGCTCAGAGCTGCTGCAAGTTTCCTACAGGGGCGTGGCACTGACATCACTGAATCAGGAAGTGAGCTGCGTGGGGTGTCTCGCTTTATCCAATATCTCTGGTTATCAGTCTGTAGGTTAATTTTGCTTCACAGTTTACTGCACTGCGCTCCAATATGTGTTTCCCTCCTGTTGATATAGCACTGGTAGGGCTCAGGGTCTGATGGGAGCTAGCAGCACTGCTCATTTGGTGGTTACAGCTAGTAACGTAGTCATGACCCAACAAAGTTTGCCAGGGCAACATTGAGCCACCGTCCGGTCCTCTTCTCAGGTTGTCGCAGCAAGTAAATGGCTCCACTTTGAGCCATGAACCTTGTTAGCAGTGTTAGCACGGCTAGTAGTGCTAACATAGCTAACAATGCTAAAGTGGTTTTGTGGCTCAACATACAGCCAGGACTACCTGGAGTTAGACTGCAGGGTGGCCACCATGTTTTCACAGTTACCAATTGACCTATGGCTAAGCCACGCCCCCTCCACTCACTCAGACAAACTATCAGCATTCAGTGGCCGGTGCTATGGCAGGTGTCACAGTACACGGCATTTCGCAGGAGACAACTGATGATTTTTGGGGACATAACAATCAGATATCATTGAGAAGTAACCAAAAGGGCCTGAACTACGCATTGGAGGGATATATTCATCATTTTATTGTTGAGAAGGTCGATGAAAAGCTTAAATTACAAGCCAAAATTTACAGGTCACAGTGTACGCTTGTGAACCGCATCTGGTTGCCGTCACCATCAAAGACAACAAGTTAAAGTGCCACTGAAGTTAAGGTTTTTGGCTCAGAATATGAGAAAAGGATAACGGCCTTTTTACCATCTTTACCAAGAGTGTCTCTCCGTTAGTTTGGTGCTACAGTATTTACACTGAATCATTCAGCATAACGTTTGCCAACCTTTGTTATCTCTGCCATTACAGATAAGTTAATGAAGCTAAGCTCCAGAAGTTAACGTTAGCTTAACTAGAGCCCTTTGGACAACAGCTAACAATGATGTACCATCACCAAAGTACAAAACTAGAACAAAATAGGCTAATGAACTCCCAGCAAACAAGGTGACATGATGAACAACGCAGCTAGGAGCTAACGTTAGGCTAACTCTAGCTAACGTTAGCCAGAGATGTTAAAGATAACTTTATATTTCTTTCCAGCAAAGTGACAATATGTTGCCTCAAACACAATGTTGACTTACCTTAGAACAGATGTAGACATCATTGTTAATCTTATTCACGCTGAGTTGATGTTGTGGTCTAACGTTACCACACAACTTTATCCAAAGGAGACACTTTTCTCGCTTGAGATGTGGTTTAAAGTGTAAAAATACACCTGGTCGCCCAGCCTCTCAGGATACCTTGTGTCAGAGTTGCATGTACCCCATGCACACCGTTTGACCATTTTTAAACTTCAAATCTCAGAAAAAGCTCATAAAACCCAACAAACTGACTTTCTGTAATGCATTTCAATGGACGTCCAGGCAGAGAATGTCCCAGTGTATGGGAATGGCTATACGCACTGTGATTGGCTCATCGCGTTTGAGGGCGGGACTGTATTTTTTTACACTTTAAACCACATCTCAAGCGAGAAAAGTGTCTCCTTTGGATAAAGTTGTGTGGTAACGTTAGACCACAACATCAACTCAACGTGAATAAGATTAACAATGATGTCTACATCTGTTCTAAGGTAAGTCAACATTGTGTTTGAGGCAACATATTGTCACTTTGCTGCAAAGAAATATAAAGTTATCTTTAACATCTCTAGCTAACGTTAGCTAAAGTTAGCCTAACGTTAGCTCCTAGCTGCGTTGTTCATCATGTCACCTTGTTTGCTGGGAGTTCATTAGCCTATTTTGTTCTAGTTTTGTACTTTGGTGATCGTACATCATTGTTAACTGTTGTCCAAAGGGCTCTAGTTAAGCTAACGTTAACTTCTGGAGCTTAGCTTCATTAACTTATCTGTAATGGCAGAGATAACAAAGGTTGGCAAACGTTATGCTGAATGATTCAGTGTAAATACTGTAGCACCAAACTAACGGAGAGACACTCTTGGTAAAGATGGTAAAAAGGCCGTTATCCTTTTCTCATATTCTGAGCCAAAAACCTTAACTTCAGTGGCACTTTAACTTGTTGTCTTTGATGGTGACGGCAACCAGATGCGGTTCACAAGCGTACACTGTGACCTGTAAATTTTGGCTTGTAATTTAAGCTTTTCATCGACCTTCTCAACAATAAAATGATGAATATATCCCTCCAATGCGTAGTTTAGGCCCTTTTGGTTACTTCTCAATGACATCTGATCGTTATGTCCCCAAAAATCATCAGTTGTCTCCTGTGAAATGCCGTGTACTGTGACACCTGCCATAGCGCCTTGCACTGAATGTTGATAGTTTGCCCGAGTGAGTGGAGGGGGCGTGGCTTAGCCATAGGTCAATTAGCGCCTTAAAGTGTGGTGACATTAACCAAAACTGACATCCCTCTCAGGGATGAGAGGCTCCTGTTCCTGACAGAGCGAGATGTAAACATTAATGCCGTCCTCCGCTGAGCTGTAACATTAGCTAGCTCAGTGGTGCTAGGTGAGTTAGCTGTAGATGCATGCTTCCTTTTGAGCACTGATTCGGTTGGCAGGTGTAGTTTGGTTGAAAGAAAATAGTTCCTTCACGAAACTGCTCATAACAAGGTCTGTGGATTATCTTGAGTAACCTGGTCATGATTGGAAAGACACATTGATGTTGAGTTTATTAAATGTATTTTTTGGCACACTGAGCACCACAAGCCGAGCGCCATCTTGTTTCATTATGTTTAAGAGAAGGCAGACATCTCTACAACCATTATCCACCACAACACTCCTCATTTCGAGGTGAATTTTCTCTTTAAAAGGTTAGATTTACTTTCCACAGTCTTTTGCTGCTGTAGGCTGTGAAAGAAGTGGTACTATTGGTGATTTATGTTTTCAAATCAATAGAAAGATGTCATTAGACAACTCTATTATCCTTCAGCGTTGCCCCTGGACCAGCAGTTCTGTCCACCACTTGGCCCATGTGTTGTCCCTTGTGGTGCTCACTTTTGCTGTGTTTTATTTCTTTTATTTCTATTTCTTGTCCTCTGTGTAAAATCTTTTACTCTGGTAAAGAGATGCTGCTGTCGTATTGATTTATCCAGAAATATAAGTCAGAAATGTTCAAAGAAACTGCATGTGGTATTAAAAAAAAGCCTGTGAGCATCACAGAGTATCGTACTAAGACAGTCTGAACTAAAAGTAAGAGACGAAACCTCATTAAATCTTGGGAGGAAAAGTAGGGCTGATGAGCAGGAGAGAGGGCAGCTAAAAAAAAAAGATTTTCTGAAACTTACAAACAACTCAGTGCAAGCTCACTGGCTTTTTTTAGAATAAAGAAACTAAAAAACAATAGCTGGCGAGTGGTTTGTCTTAATCCCCCGGTGTATATGCAAGCATGAAAGCACTTCTTTTTAAAAACAGCAAAGTCTATGCGACCACATTGGCAATATTTTATTAATGTATCACCTGATAAGATCAATTTAAAACCTTAATTCTGTTCATGACAACTTCTTTATACTGCAATGTTTAATAATTGAGCAGAGAACCATTTCAACCCTTTCTTATCTACAGTACTTTTTTGAGATGAAACATGAGGCGGCTCCGAGCGCTATTGCTAATGACAGAGTGTGAAAACCACAGAGAAGATCCAGGCTACATTCCTGTAATTTAGTTTGGTCTCAGACTTTTTCGACAAAAACAAACAGGTCTGAGGTAACTGTGGAGTCGGTGTGTGTTTTTGTTGATATCATCCTGCCATACGACCCACAGGAGTATCTATGGAAACATCAAGACAACAAGCGTGTCAGCTGAACTTCCAGCATTGCTTTCAAACAAATTTCCTCAGCTGTGAGAGCGAAGGTAATCATTACTGACAGCTAGACACACGTCAAACTCCCAATAAAGTTTTTTTTATTATCAAGAAGGACTGCATTTTCCAAAGTTTGACACCAAAAACCGAAATTCTTATCTGAGCTGTGACTCTGATTCAAAGAGATGATTCACTGACAGCCACACTTCCACATCCCAGTGACACGCTTATTCAATCTCAGTGAGGGTATATGACATTTACTGGAGTGGAAAAACCTTATGTTACGGAGTTCACTCTATATATCACCTAAGAGTGGCATATTCTTTAGGGGAGACACAGCAGGTGGATTTTTTCCTTTTCTTTTCTAGACAATTTTAAGATTTTGGGCCATTTTGCTTCCATCACGTCTTCTTTCAGACTATTGGAAAGAAAATTACCGAAATACATATTTGGGTGTTTATTTTAGTTCAGATGCTGTTCTGGAAATGTATGTATATGCAAGTGCATATTTAATTAGACTTTTAACGTGATAGAGAAATATGTCTTTTACCCAGACGAAGGATTTTAGTCATTGGACATCTGAATCTCAACTTATCAGAGAAATAAACTCAGCTAACGTCAGCAGTAGTTGGCTCCATTCCCTAACATGCCAAACAGCATCAGAGAAAAAACAGATTTTTAAGGAGAAACTGCTTCATTCTGTGTTTTTACGGCTATAAATCACCAGGTCTGTTTGTTTGGAGAGGAGGAGACCTCTGCAGAGAAGTCTGCTCCTGGTAAAAACCTTCTGAATAGCCCCTTTTCCACCGCAGGAACTTTTATCATTTACCTCGAAGTTTGAAAAACCTCTGCCTGTTTCCACCGAAATTACCCAGGTAAAAAACTTTCCCTCAGCCCCAAATTTACCCTGGAAAAAGTACCTAGTAGGGAGGTAGGACTTTTCAGATTACCTGGAATTCTTGAGGGGCAGGGCTGTTTGCTGAAGAACGCTGATTGGTGGAACACATACTTGCAGCGTTCCGCACTTCCTGCTTCCACTAAAAACTTTATTTAATTTCTACAAGCTTCACTTTGTTTGTGTTTTGATTAAGGATGGGTACCGAAACCCGGTACTAAATTAGCCCTGGGGCTAAATTATCAGAGACTGCAGTATTGATAAGCACTAACGGTATTGGTTCTTTTGTACCGGTGCTGATCTCCGCCTGACACTTATCTTACTTTACTTTTACCCAGGTATTTAAATTCCTGGTAATGAAGGTTCCTGGAAATGTTGGTGGAAAAGGGCTATGGTCTAAATCTTAAGTTAGAGAAATAAGGTCAGCGCAAATTAGCAGGTGCTAGGTTAGCAGCCCATTTCCAACATGCCAAACTGCGTCAGAGAAGAACTTATTTCTAACGTCAGACTGCTTTATGAAGTGTTTTTACTGGTTTAATCACCTGGTTCATTTGTTTGTGGATAATTTGGCTCGCTGTAAAAACCTCCTGAACAATGAACACTGAATGAATCCTAACCGGGAGTTTATGCTTGGCACATGGGAGAAGTTTCAGCTAGCTGCAGTCTCTAATCGTCACCACTAGGTGCCACTAAATCCTACACAGTTCCTTGTATGTAAATAATCAACTGGTGAATTTTAATGGTGATATATCTCTTAGTTAAACTGTTTACCCTGTTCACCTCTAGACTCTTTATTTGTTGTTTAAAAATAGATGGAATTTTATGATACATGTCTTTTATGGCCTTTTTCTCAAAATGAGTTTTTCGTCATTCTTTGAGCCAACCACTTCAGTAGCACTCACATAAAACACTTTGCAGTTTTATTCCTGTCTATAGCCTCCTGAGACCCGAACTGTTACTAGCTATTTAACTAGCTATTTGGGATTCTAGGATCTGACATGTATTAAAAAACAAACATTGTCAACGATAATAAAGTCCCAATGTCTTCGAACTAGTACTATATGATTAACAACGTCTTAGCTTGTTACCGTTGCTAAAATTGTTTGTATGGCAAAGTATTAAAAAATGTGTGTATCCAACTACACTAACTAAATCATAAGTTTCAACCATTAAATTCAGTCAGGTTTCGTACCGTGTCCACTTTTGTGTTTGGGTCGGCCGCAGACTGACTTGGCAGAGATGGCTGCCATCTTGTTTTTACATGTATTAGTGTAATGTGGTTTTGCTGCCACTAGATGGCACAAAAAGTGTCCATGATCGAGGACAACAGGTCTTAAGTAAGCACAATGAAGTTTAAGGTCCAGTAAACCCAACATGTAGTGTCCTCAAATGAGGACACAGGGTCTCAGGAGAATATTTGGAATTTTCTTTACAGAGGGAATTGTTCACATATCATTCATAGCCTGATTTTTGTAACATTTTATGCCTAAAACATGGTGAAAATGTCCTTTTTTATGGCTGTTGACAGTATTCTGATTTATGGAGTGATAAAAAGAGACATACAAAATTCTCACTGTAAAATATTTGACTCAATTTGTCAAAAAAAGAAGCAACAATTTTACACATAGCTTTATCAAATGTTCAGATTTCTGTTATGAAAATGTATGTAAAAAGAGCACATTTAATAACACAGCTGGGAAAGTTTCATGGTCATACCTTCCAGTTAAAAGTTTTACCCTATTCACCTGTAGTGTCTCCCCTTGAATGCAGATGTAAATCATTTTTACAGCATCCCGGAAATAAGTAGTGCAGGCTGTTGATCAATCATTAACAGAACGCAGTCCATTAAATGAAATGTGCCTGGGAATCAGAGGTCAGAGTGTTTGCTACTTGTTCAGTGTTGCTGACCCTATTTACAAGACTTTGATCACAGGTGTTATAATTTGCTGAAATAAAAACTTCATTGCAACAAATAAATAGCAGTTGAAAAAAAAGCTCTCGCCTGTACACAATATATTACACACAATTTATCATTATACAAAAAAATACATGTATAAAAAATGACTTTCCAACTTTTTCCTGGAGTGGAAATTCCACCAGTAAAGTCTCTTCGGTGAACATCAGCTGCCCAGTCGGAGACCAGAAATGATAGACAGTGCTGGAGATTGGCAAGGAGAAACAGGACACCAATCAAAAGAATTTATAATGGGAAAAGCTTTTCTACAGGAGGGAAAATGAGTAGTGCACTGTTGACGGCCTCGGACTGAATTCTATACCTCAGCGGAGTCAAATCTCTGACTCATCATTTATGTATCCCAGACCATCCAGACTTGAAATGTTGGCCATAGGTGTGAAGTGGTGCTCCCCGTTCCCTTTGAAGTCAACAGCAGAGTGATTATTATTGGCACTGCATGGTCTTCCAGACACAGGCCCCAGGAACTTTATCTCTGAAGTTCGGTTCTGGATGTGCATGTATTCGGCTGACTGCCTTTTCCCCTCGCTGTCACTGCTGCGCTGCGCAAACTTGAAGCACTCCCAGCGTCCCTGACCCCAGATCCAAAATATGACCCCCATCAGGGAGAGACAAAGCAGCGACAGCAGAGCCACAGCCACCTCTAAATGAGTTACCCTGCTGGTGTCACTTTGGGTCTCGGGGGACAAAGGATCCTCGTGGGACAATGGGTCCTTGCTGTCCAGGTTTGGCTCCAGCCCTGGTGCAGCTGTGTTCAGACCGTGAATAGAGTCTGAGGAATTTGCCACCTCGTTGCCAGGAGTCGCACTGTCCCCTTCTCCTGGGCCAGAGTGGAGCTGTAACTGATAAACCGCCACAGTCCGGTTGTATGTTTTGCTGTTGATCGGCTCTACAGAGTCGCAGGTGTACAAACCAGCGTCTGACTCAGAGGCACTCAGGATGAGGAGGCCCCCACTGTAGATGTAGTATTTGCTGTTGGAGTGAAGTGTTTGGTCAGAGAAACGCCACAGGACCTGTGCCAAGTTGGAGTGGAGCTGGCAAGGCAGCTGGATGTTGTTCCCTGGAACTAGGGTAAAGTCCACAGCTGCTACTGAATCTAAAAACACACACACACAAAAGGCAGGTCTCACTGAGTGCATACCAATGAGTATGACTGCTGGTATGTTGCTTTATTCTCAAAGTCAACTTCCGGTCTGTCGTTGCTATGCAACTAAAGAGTGTTGTAGGACCGGGTCCTAAAACTGGGAAATGAGTTAACATTTTAGCACCTCCGGTTCCCTCGTCTCAAAGCTAGTGTTTTTTTGAATGGGCCTTTGGTTAGATATCTGAAAAGTTCTGTGGTTAACACAAGCTAAAGAGACTTTCATGTTTTGTCCTATGACATAAAATACATCAGAAGATAACCCCCTCATGAATTTTGAAGCTTTAGAGCAGGGGTCCAAGGGTAGAGGTGAAAACGGATAACTGCACAGAATAATTTTTTGACCAGTGACACGTGGATTTATAGGGAACTAGCTAGGTAGTGACGCCGCTCATTTGGAAATTACCGCTAGTTAAACTGTCCTGAACCAACACCAACCAACACTGTGCCCACCCTTTGGTCCCCCCCAGCTCGCCCTGGTGAGTAAGCGACTCAATTTTGAAATCATAAAACCCCCTTACAGGCCCAGGCTTGGCCAGTTTTAAGTACTTTAATCATTTTTTAAAGATTTAACATGTAACTTTAATATGTCATGTCTTTTTAAAATGTCTAAGGGCCGTTTTATAGTTGACCCACGCAACGCGAGCAACCAATTCCTTTCATAGTCAACACATTGAACGCAAGCGGCGCAGGCGACACTTGAAATGCAATACATCGCTCGCGCAATAGGGGGTAGCAGAGTCACTGTTACATTCCGGCTAACTAGCACTGCCGTAGCTAGCTAGTATTGCTATTTCATTAGAGTGCAGGGCACTAGAACTGTCATATAAATGGGGGTGTGCCCGTACGAGTTCGCAAAGTTTTTCCTCCTCGCCCACCATATTTCATGCCTGCTTCTTCTGTGAATAACAAAAAGTGGTTAATTTCAAGTATGTCACTTGCATTATCACCCCTGCTGGCAACGCATGGTATTACATGCGTTGCTGTGTCACCTATCAAAAAAAAGGACAATACATTTGGAGACGCAAGCACGCATCATAGCGGCCAATGCATCTCAATGCGACCCAATGCGTTCGTGTCTGTGTGCCTTTGCGTTGACTATAAAACGGCCCTAAAAACAGCATAGTGTGTTGAGTTGTATACTTACATTGTCCCAAATATTTTTAACAATGTTCAAACCCAGAGAAATCTGTTATTTTAATTAAAGACACAGTCCGTGTCATTTGGTCACCTCTGCCTGTCGGTGGCGTCATATTGTGCATGCGTCAGGGTAGTGGTTTTCTGTAAGATGCTGTCATAAACTGACTTTTTAGGGCACGTTTTTCAATACACATTTTAGATTTTTGTCATTTTGAACTATGTGTTTTATCAAGACAAATGATTGAACGTTAGCTGACTCGAGCCCTGCCGTACCAAACAGCTTTGAAGAAACACAGATTTTTAAGGTGAAACTGCCTTGTCACGTGTTTTTACTGTTCTAAATCAGCGGTTCCCGAATGTCTGGATCTTAAGTTATCAGAGAAAAAGGTGAGCACACATTAGCAGGTGCCGGGCTAGCAGCCCTCTGTGAGGACACTAACAGCTTCTGAGAAACACTGATCAGTAGCATGAAACTATTTTATTCAGTGTTTTTACCTGTTTTAATCAGCTGGTCTGTTTGTTTGGGAGAGGAAGAGACCTCTGTGGATAATTCAGCTCCTGGTTAAAACCTCCTGAACAATGAACACTGAAGGAATCCTAACCAGGAGAGAATGACTGAAATGCTCCTTTTTTGTTTTGGGTTTTTTTTTGCTTCAGAGACCTCGAGCTGCAGAATAACGTTTGTTTAAGATCGTGGTATCATGTAAAAGCCAGTTTTCTCTCATATCTAGGTTTCCATCACCAGAAAGTGCTTTGAAATATTCAGACTGCATATTGGCTCAATATTCTTCAATCAAAATATAACTCGAAGTTTTCAAATTAACCATAAAGGTTCAAAAATCGAAGCTAATTCTGTGTCCTAGAAGAGACAGCAGCCATCTCATGACGTCACGTTGACTTTGGTACTGCAAACAATGCACAGTAACTGTACCTGGCTGTGGACATTGTGAGATGTCTCCTTCCTTCAGACTCTGCAATGCAGCATGTGAGGAGGACGATAAGCTGCGGACTGAGGAGCACTTCTCGGTGGTGAAGTCCCAGGCACAGTAAGGATCTCTGGCCAGGACACAGTCCACACAGAGGTCATAGCGGCTGCAGTTACTGACCGGCATCTGGACGGCACCAAACTCTGAGCCTGCATACAGTTGGCCCTGTGTTTGCACACACACACACACACACACATTAATAATAAACCAAAAGCATCTCATCTTTATTACTCCTGTAGCCGCTCTCCTGCCTGTCAGCAGCAATATAGTGACAACATATTTAAATTGAGACATAAATTCAGACTGAAGCTCACTGTACAATATTTGCCAAATGACACACCAGTAAATGTCTATAACCTATAATGATGATGATGATGATGATGATGAGCTAACAGACCACACTGCCACTGTGTTGACCCTGCTGAGAGTTACCTTGCTGGATGAGAGGCGCAGGATGCTAATAGGCACGGGGTTTTCATACAGTTGAATTTCCTCAATGATGAACATCTCTCCATCGTAGTTGACGGCCTTCTGAACGTAACCGTTTTCTATCAGGAGACAAAAAAGGATCATCTAATACCCATATAACAAGCTCACCACACAAACACATGCATTAACCAAGATCCTGGCTTTGATTTACCTCTTCACATCTAATGTGTGCATCTTCAAAGGTGCTGATTAAACAATGTTGTAGTGGTTTTAAAGGCTTACCATTATTTTCTCAGTCAGGTTCTCACTGTGATCTACCTGAAAACACTATTTTCTGTCCAACTCTGAACACGTCTGTGTGTTTTTTCAACATGTATTTTGTGTTTTTGTTCCTGCTTTCCTCGCTGGTTTGTAGTGGGCGGGGCTCAGTTGGAAAAAGGGTGATGTCACGAACATCTCTGCACCAATCAGAGTTTAGTAAAGTTAGAGTAAAACAAACAATCTGACAGTTACGGGGTTGTTTGCTTATGTTGCCAGGACTGTCAGTCAAAGTGGAACAAACTGCACAGTGCAAATGAAACAGATTAGCTGAATGCTTGAGTGTTAAATAGTGTTAATAAATAATAAAACTTAGTATGTTTTATTCAAACAGTTTTTTTACTTCAACTGTAAATTATACATTATTTAGAAATACGAATAAGATTTAAAACCAAGTTTAATTTTAATGTAAGCTAATTATCTGTTTGAAAGACGATCTCAGATCTTTTACTTCAGTAAAGCAAGCAATACTACAAAGTAGAGATACTCTGCTACAAGTACAAGTTCTGCACTTGAAATGTTACTCAAGTAAAAGAACAAAAGTATTCGCATCACAAGCAACTTTAAGTACCAAAAGTAAAAGTTCATTGAAGTTCATCAAGCAGAATCAGAATAATATATACTAGTCCATACCCATTGGTAGCTGTGTCCCCTTCTACCTATGCCAGTCCTCAATGCCTATGTGCAGTTTCACATAGATTGACCACGTCAGTGAGTAGAAAAACGTGGGACAGACAGAATGACTGACTGACAGAATGACACACTGACAGTTTCCATGATTATGTACAGCATACCATACCATGACTTAGTCATACCAAACATTAGAAAACAACACCAACATTGGTCCACAGGGGGAGCCACAGCGATCGGTGGCATTTTAGCCATTTTGAAGCATTTTTCTGTTGTTATAGCGCCACCCAGTTGCCAATTAGAGTTAAATTTCTCCAGTCACCTTGAGGCGTCCTGTTCTACATACAGTACTTAAGTTTCATTCAACCACTGGTTGTGTTTTATCTTTTTAACAGACAGGCCATAGTTTACCAGTGCCAATGAACATGACGGCATGTGTCTTTCCATCCAGCGCCAACACACTGTCCACGACAATCCGAGTCAGCAAAGCTCCCTTCTTGACCAGCAGCGGCCCTCCTGTCTGCGGGCGCACAGCCTCATCCATGAGGGGACGGTCCCTGATGAACTGGAGGGTTTTGTCAGGAAGGTCCAGCGAGCGATTCATTCCCATTTTACGTGCCACATTATTGATGCACTGAAATACAAAACTTCAATTCAGTACTGTGGATTTTTTAAAATATCGTATTGTATAATATCCAGAGTCGCTTCTGGCTGTAACAAAGTCTTCAGACTCACCGCTCCTGGTCTGGGTACAGGCACGTCTCCAGTGTACATCACCCACTTGACGTGAGATGTCTCCACGGCGACAGGTGTCTTAAACTTGCCCTCATTGAAAATATCTCGAATGGAGGACACAGTGTACGCACATACTGCCGACACCTGGGACAAGCTCCTGGAAATCAAACACACTCAGTCATGCAAAGTACCAATGTTTGTTTTATTTGTGCAAAATATTTGTGTGAATATAGACACCTTTTTCATTCTTCTACACTGTCTGCTCAGCTTACTTCCTACCTTGTCAACACCCAGGATTTATTGTAAGCACTTACGACTGCGGAGTAAAGACAGCGTAGAAGACACTCTTCCTCCAGTCATCGTCTTTCAGCAGGAAGACATCCTGGACAATGGGGGGCAGGCTGGGTTCAGGGAGGGAACAATCCAGACGAGCTTTCAGGAACGACGTCCATTTCCTCTGCAGCGTCCGCTGGCCGCCCATATCCCCCTAAACACAGAGACAGGGCGCTCTGTCATGTGCAATTGTGCGGATAGTCCTCTCAACAGCAACAAGCAGACCAGCGTCAGACAGGGAGTGTGAGGCCAAACACAAGTCTGATCTGCACATCCTCAAACACAAAACCTACTCTGGCTTAAAGCTCCAGTGTGTCGGATTTAAGGGAATATATATGTAATATAATATAAAACGTATGTTTTTTTTAGTGTATAAAGAATCAACGGAAAATAAGAATCTCCCTCTTTTTTAAATAGCTTGGAATGAGCTATTTATATCTACACAGGGAGCGAGTCCTCATTAATGGAGTAAGCTCAACCACTTACCACTATGTTTCTACGGTAGCCCAGGACGGACATTTGTGTTTTTGCATTGGCCTCCACAGTTTGCAGCCCCTCCATGACGAGCAGTGTCTGAGAGACCCTGATTTTTAAATGTGAAACTTCAGGGTGGGAATCACCAGAGGACCCACAGTACGATATTATTACGACAATTAGGTCACGATACAATATTACTGCGATATGCCGAGTATTGCGATGACATATGTCGTGAAACACTGCGATTTACCACCTTGTTTCCACCTGCAAATTATTTCCCCAAAGGAAACTTTGTTGACATCAGTTCTGCATCATAAAAACTGTTAGCAGATTTAACACCCTTTGCAAGGCCAGATTAAGGGTGTGAGTGACACATTTCACATGCCGGTGAACTGAGTGGCAACACCCATGTTAGAAGAGGTTTTGGTCAGCAATCGCCCATTCTTGTGTTGCGTTTTGCAGGAGGTCTGTGATGTTTGCTCCGATGTTACTTTTGTGTACTGCTCTAGTGTGGAGAACATCAGACTGCAGTCGACACTTCTCTGTGAGAAGTCCGACCTCTGTCAAGTTAAGTGTGTCCAATGTTGGTTAAGTTTTCGGCAGAGCGGGTTTAGTGTTAGTTTGGACGTCACCGGCTAACGCTGTCTCTGGATGTTGGCATGTGAGGTGAGTATTTTATTCTCATATGACACTGCTTGCAAATGGCATGTGTCATATCCAAGTCCTCCTTTGTGTTAAAGAATCCCAGATAAGTACACACATTTGATTTAATCGCCGACGGCACATTTCTGATTTCTTTCTCTGGTGCATCCATCTTAGTTTTCATGAACTTCCTGCCAAATGCCACTGACTGAGACCTCTGCTGACCTCACCATATGAAACAATCATCAGCACCATCCAGTGGACTGACAAAGCTTTTGATTTTATTATTCAAGGACCAAAAGTTGTCCTTAAATGTGTAAAAGTTCAATACTTGGTGTCTGTGTATCAATACAATATCACCGCGCAAAATACTGTGCTACTATGCTGTGTCGATTTTTCCCTCACCCCTTGTCAAACTGCTTTTTCTGTCTTTTCATTGGTTTAAATCACGAGCTACATTTGTTGTGGAGAGGAACAGACCTGCGTGGATAATTCAGCTCCTGGTAATAACTGTTAATACTGAAGAAAT
Source organism: Epinephelus fuscoguttatus (assembly GCF_011397635.1). NCBI lineage: Eukaryota > Metazoa > Chordata > Actinopteri > Perciformes > Serranidae > Epinephelus > Epinephelus fuscoguttatus. The sequence continues at coordinate 43,587,130 of NC_064761.1, forward strand.
TCTGACAGGGAGAAGTTTCAGCTGGTTGTAATCTGCATTTCTCACCACTAGATGCCACTAAATCCCCTTAATCCTACACATTGGTCCATTAACGTCTGACACTGAGACTCTATTCTTTACTTATTTATACCTTGCAGACACGGGCCACTCGCGACACTGCAACTTTGCTGTAGAAGTCGTACTCCATGGCATTCTCACTGAAGAACATGTACACCTTGTCATCGTCACCATCAGGACTATTAACGCTCTCAGCCACATAGTCCATGTAGATAAAGTTTGGCTCTGAAAACACAAGAAGTGAAATGAGCGCTTTGGCCAGGTGCAAAAATTTCAAACCACTGCCTCAGTTACATTAAAGGATATCTAAAAATACTGCAGCATGCAGAGGCAGCTTGGCTGCTGCTGGAGTCGATTCCCTTTAAACTATGCACACCATTATATAAAACTTTAAATGGCCGGTTTTTGCAGAGGAGGAACTCACCGCTGAGCCAGGAGCTCTTAAACTCAGTGCGGAGAGCCAAGTCTGAGCTGCGCAGAACCACCGGCTCAGAGCCCAAGAAGTTGATGGATGTAGCAGAATACAGGTCATTTCCTGTTGGACAGGAACAAGAGATGAGGAAAAATTCCTGGAAATACATTATTCATATTAAGTTGGAACAATCTCTCGTTTATATGGCTACTAATGGACTCAACTGACCGGCCTGTTTTCTGACTAAGTAGTACAAATGTTGAGTGAACAGGTCGCAATAACAAAGATATTGTGTGGCACTTGTGATGCACTGTGTGCTCAGATCTTGTGGCTTGTGAGATTTGTGCACAGTTATTATCACTGATCTTTTCTGTTGGTGCACTTTGAACATTCAGCAGTATTCGGCGCTTTGTTCCCGTTGGCAGCAAACCTGACTCAGACACTCACCCACCATGAGGGAGGAGTATCTCTGGAAGGGATCAAAAGGACACTTCCCCTTTCCCTCCTCCTGCTGCTTTCCCTTCAGCCTCAGCTGTCCATTAACAAACGTCTGTCGGAAACAAAGGAAAGAAAACTTTTTACGAGAGGGAGAAGAATGAAAAACACTTTGAACTGTGATTTTATTCAGGCGCAGCTCCCGGACACATGACTGGAATTAAAGGACTTAGCCAGTGATTTGTATGTTTAGCCTTTTGACTACAATGTGCGTATATTTACATTATTACTCACCACTTTCCAAAGTAAATAAAAGATAACACAAGTATCAAGATTGATCTCCAACCTGCTACTGATTCATATTACATACTGCAGACACTAAACTGAGATGGATTATCCTTTGGCTGCTTTCATTTATTTATTTATCTTTTATAAACGTTAGCTCTTTGTGTCATGGGTCTGCACGTAGAAACCATTTCATTCTCCTTGGTGAGGCATTCAGGAGGCTCAGTCCTCTGAGATTTGAGTTCTTTGCCAAAATACACTGCAGTCATGAGCTAATGGATGCTGCAGAACAATCAACCCTAACAAAGACAATAAATACACTAACACAAACATTATGGAGGGGAAGACTTTGTATTTTTCTGAAGCATTAGAAGAAAGAAATCTAATATGAGCTCTTGCTGAGAAAATGTGTTGACTTTGTCTCACAAAAGAGACGATGTCAGTTTTTTTAATCTAAATCAATCTGAGCTCTCAGAATGAAAACAAAGTGGCCTTTAAAGGAACTGCATTTTAAGACCTTTGTCTATTAACTGCAACATTCAACCACAACTGTTGCTGCTTGGTTTAAAGAATGTGTCAGGTGATGTTTTTCCAACTGTAAACGAAAGCTATAAAAAGAACTAAACCAACAATTAAAGTATTGTGTGTCAAAAGCCTGATGAAGCTTTTTCATGTGTGACACAGACCTCCATTGTTGCCCCCCAAAATATTATAAACACATCAGTGTTGCACTTTCTGACAGGTTCCTTTGATGCGATGAACATGGACACCGTGGTGTGTTTTGAGTCAACGCCACACACCCCGACCTGCTGCTGTGAAAACTCACTCGAGCACCAATTACACACCGATCAGCCAAACATTCAAACCACTGACAGGTGAAGTGAATAACACTGATCATTTTGTCACAGTGCATTGTTCTGCTGGGAAACCTTTGGTCATGGCATTCATGTGGATGCCACCTGACGCGCTCCATCCACCCAAACACCACTGTGGACTAAAAAAACCCTTCACGGCAAGAGTACTCCGTGATGGCAGTGGCCCCCCAGCAGGAAAATGAGCCACACCACAAACACTGCTCAGGAATGGCCTGAGGAACGTGACAAAAAGCTCAAGGTGTCGACATGGCCTCCAAATCTCCCATACCCCAATCTGACTGAGCATCTTGGGAAGTGCTGGTGCCCCACCTCACAACTGACAGGTCTCAAATGATCCGAAGCCAGACACCACAGGACACCATCCAGAGGCCATGTGTCCATGCCTTCACATGTCAGAGACCAGTCTGATCCGGGGGGGGGGCCCCACCATGGATTAGGGGTACCTCTGAGGTACCAGCACATCCCATAGATGTTCGATCAGAGTTGGATCTGGGGAATTTGGAGGCCAGGTCGGTGACCTGAGCTCTTTGTCACATTCCTGAGAAGTTTCTGCACTGAGGCATGGTGCATGATCCTGCTGGGGGGCCTCTGCCATCAGGGAGAGCTGTTACCGGTTTTAGAACCTTGCAGAGAAAAGTTGCAGCGGTTTGAGTGATGGCGTCACCTGCAACTGGTTTTAAAATGTAAGGCTGGTTGTCTGTTTCAACAGCCAGTCAGCTTGTAGTGAAGTCTGGTCAAGTCAAAATGACCGCGGACAGTGTGCTCGCTTGCTGCGGCAGGTGCTCCGTCCTTTCCATCCTCACGGTGTGCCGGTGTTGTACGGTGGGTCGCTGCTCCTGCTCGCTGTATACGAACCTTTTTGTTTACCCAAAAACTGCCCTGAAAACACTGTCACCAAACCCACCAGACTCCATTTAAATAAACAGTCATTGTAGTAAAATCCAGGGTGAGAATCAGAGGGGTGTAAGTGAGCTGCTAGGTGAAGATTAGTTATATTATGAAACTAGTCCATAGCCATTGGCAGCTTTGTCACCTTCTACCTATGCCAGTCCTCAATGCCTATGTGCAGTTTCACATAGATTGACCACGTCAGTGAGTAGAAAAACGTGGGACAGACAGAATGACTGACTGACAGAATGACACACTGACAGTTTCCGTGATTATGTACAGCATACCATACCATGACTTAGTCATACCAAACATTAGAAACAACACCAACATTGGTCCACAGGGGGAGCCACAGCGATCGGTCGCATTTTAGCCATTTTGAAGCATTTTTCTGTTGTTATAGCGCCACCCAGTTGCCAATTAGAGTTACATTTCTCCAGTCACCTTGAGGCGTCCTGTTCTACATATCTACCAAGTTTAGTAAAAATCCATATGGCGGTTAGGCCTAGATAAGAAATGAGCTCTCTAGCGCCCCCATTTTGTTTGATGGGGTCAATAATGGAGGGGTCCCCTCAGATTATGTGTGCTCATATGCCTACAAAGTTGCGTGGTGATGGGTGAAACCCTTGAGATGTTCTACACCTTTATGTGATGAGCCACGCCCTCCGCAATATTCATTGCCTTATAGAAGCTCAGTTTTAGGAAGTTTTCCAACTTTTGCCAAGAGGGAACTTTAGATATTACTCCCTAGATTATGTTCACCCAGTTTCATGCAGATCGCTCAAACTTCCTAGGAAGAGATCCATTTGAAGTGTTTTTCAAAAAATTCAAAATGGCGGAAAATCTATATAAGCGGAAGTTATGGGTTCTTGAGGCAAATGTGTTCCTCATGAGGAGAGGCATCTCTGTGCAAAGTTTCATGTCTCTACCACATACGGGGCATGAGATATGCCCATTCAAAGTTTGACATTTCAATGGGTTGCTATAGCGCCCCCCTTTGGCCAACTGATGTAATATTGCTTCATTGGCATCCTCCCATGACCCTCTACCACTGTGCCAAATTTCACATGGATTGACCAAGTCAGTGAGGAGAAAAACATGGAACACACACACACACAGTTTGTCATTATATAGTGAGATGAAACTTATCGCTGAGCTCTTTCTGCTGCTAAGAGGTTGTGAAGTCTTATCCAAACCCAGGAATTATTTATCAAAAACTAAAGGCTAAACACTGAGCACACTGAGCTATTTAGAGCCAAAAAGTGTGCGATTGCACTTACTTTATTTTCAATAAATGTTAAAATATTGGTCATTAAGTATGTTGTCCTGCACACGTTTATGATGTTTTAATATTAAAGAGTGTGGTGATTTTTTGTTTTTGCGGTCCTGTCGGTCAAATGTCACTTACACTCTGGTTCTCAGGGCTGAAAGACACTTAATTTAAAGTCAATAGAAGCATTATAAAACTTACAAAACCCGCCTTGGTTCATCTTTCCACTGCTCCAGCAATCACCATCTCTAGATTGTTTGAAATTAACTCTTAATTCACCCAGTTAGATGTGAAATATGATGCCTCTATACATGCTTAAATCACTGTTAAGTTAAATGGAGTCTGGTGGGTTTGGCTGTGGCGATTTTGTGGCTGTTTCTGGTGAATCAAAAAGGTTGATACTCTTCAACATGAAGGTCTATCTCTGTAGGGATCCTTTCCATAATGCTGTCAGACACTTGTAACAACAAACTGAGGCTGCCAGTGACAATAACGAGCACTTTTAGTGGATGTAAATTGACGGTGAGAACATGTGCCGAGTGGTTTCACAGCAGCAGCCCTCTGTGCTGAACACTGGACCAATTTCAGAAATTGTTGGTCCATCAGTCCGTCCTTTTGAAACCACCACCTCAGCTGATAAACAGAGGTCCTACCTACAAAAACAACTTACAAAATCCTCCAAACTGACTCCACAGTCTTCAGTTTACTCACCATGTAATCACAGGCGGGGCTAAAGGCATTGGTGCCACAGACATACATTGTAGTCTCGTTCATTTTGTGCAGGGTCCGAATGTAGTTACGGCATTCCACCTGCAACAAGATCCAGCAGAGAGAATGCCAAGGTCAGAGCTTTTGTTAGTTCAGCCGCAAAAACACAAACATGCCACATACATATACTGACAGCACTGGCTGCCTGAGGTTGAGCTGGTGACCAAAAAGGTCAAGGCTGTGTACGTGCATTTTCCACTCCCTCCTTTATTTGGACATTCAGTACAAAGCTGTAAGCAAAGCACTTCAAAGAGAATTCTAAAAAGGAAAAAGACTCCCACATAAATGATTTACAAATGCACAGAGATAAACTGCACTGGGGAGTAAACTGCTTTCAATCATCAACAGTCATCCTTTCAGGCTGTATTCTTAGCCTAGAAGTAAAACTTAGCGTATGCAAGCTCTGTTTCGAAATACATTACACAAACCTCGGCATGTTTTCCTTTGTACTTGCACTCCCTCTGCTTTTCCTCGGTAACTCGCCAATACACCTGCATCAACAGAGGGAAAGTGTCTTGTCAAAGCATGCAGGAACAGTGTCGCAACCCGCAGCACGACAGTGGAGCCTCAGCTCGTTTACCCTCACACACGCATCACTGTTTATCTAACGTCAAGACCAGTCAGTTCACTCTAGAAGGGTGTAGCTACCTGCTGGCTGGGACACCAGTCCCTCTTCAGTTGTGACTGTTAGCTGTAACTGCAACTAAGAATCAACAGGCTACTGTCTGTAGAGTTCAACAAGACCATTATTCATTCAAGTTCCTTATGCAAATTTGCACGAGACAAACAGACAACAGTGTTGACCTGGCTGCTGGTGTGAGAACAGGTCATTACACAATCTGATGTGAATCTGTGAGCATGTTCTCAGCCTCAAAATAGTGAGACAGATGTACAAAGAGTACACTTACTGGAGGAATGAAGTGATTATGAAATGTTACTGAAATGCTCTTGCAGCCAAGATGTGTCTGAGATGTCAGTGTTGCACAATTTATTTTCTAACTTTATTCTAGTTTGTGCTTTTTTTTTCTTGTGTACTGGGTACGCTCACTTTGTCAGTCTCCAAAAATCCTTCATAGCAGACACTCTGAGGTAAAATGTTACAGGTATACTGTGTAGGATTGTCGTGAAGTGTTCGTAAACATGCTCAAAGTGAAAGTAAAAGCCAAATCCAAATTCACTCTCGTTTGGCATTTCGCCTCCCTGTGCGTTTTGTTTTTGGCACTGTGTCTCTTGGATGCCTGGCACCTTTTTATAAAGCCTGGACCTCACCTGAGCGCTGTGGGTGTGAGCGCCCAAATGTCCCGAGCACAGAAAAAGAGAAAAAAAAAATAATACATGCAGAAGACGGAGCCTCTGCAGATAAATACACCGCCACACACTTCTAGAGGGTTGTAAGGGAAGATTGTACGGGTCTATACGTTTGTTTTTTAGGGAAATCCTGCAGAGCATACCTTTAAAAGGAATACTTCACTCCCCAAATGACCATTTGTATATCAATTACTCACCTTGTGTTCCGCTGAATTCATGACAAAATCTTTGTTTTTCTCACATGCCTCTGCCGTGAACGAAGAATCCAAAAACAAAGAAAATTCTTGATACATTGACAAAAACAGCGACCGCATTTAACAGCTGCAAAACTATATCAAAACGTGCAGTGTAATCATTTATGCAGTCAAATGCGCAGAACTTCCCATGAAGACAGCCCTCTCTGACAGGGAACGGGACTAAATGTGGAACATATCAATGCTCTCTTCACTGCCAGATTGCGAAAAACAGTGATTTTACCTCGCTGATCACAGGAGCTGTTGATCTACCACTGCCTTGATCATTTAGTTTGTTAGTGTTATTTTGTGACTTTGTTAGTTCAGTAGTTCATTCAGCGGAAATCATTTACCTCACGCCCCCCTCCCAGTCTCCACAGGTGTGCCCCAGGGCTCTGTCCTGGGGCCCCTGTTATTCATCATCTACTTACTCCCCCTTGGTCACATTTTCCGTAAAAACCACATTAATTTCCATTGCTATGCGGATGACACCCAGCTCTACATCTCCTCCAAACCTGATTCCACCCTCCCTCCCTCATTCCTTACTGATTGCCTTCATGAAATAAAGTCCTGGTTCACATGGAATTTTCTCAAACTAAACAGTGATAAAACAGAAATGTTACAAATCAGCACTAAACCCACTCTAGCCAAAGCCCACAGTTTCACCATATCGATTGACAATTCTTCCATCCTCCCCTCCCCTCAGGTAAAGGGTCTGGGTGTCATCATCGACAGCACGCTTTCCTTCTCATCCCACATTAACAACATAACCCGGTCAGCCTGCTTTCATCTCCGTAACATCAACCGCCTGCGCCCCTCCCTCACACCTCACACCGCTGCCATACTGGTTCACAGTCTTGTCACTTCCCGGCTTGACTACTGCAACTCCCTCCTGTTTGGTCTCCCCCAGAAAATCCTCCATAAACTGCAGATGGTTCACAATTATCACTAGGACCCCACCCACCCATCATATCACACCCATCTTACAGCAGCTCAATGTCAATGTCAATGTCAAGTTTATTTATATAGCACATTTAAAAGCCTAAGGCCAACCGAAGTGCTTTACAAGATGAAATCATCAGCATCAATAAACAATACAAGCAGAAACAGTACAAAGCAGAGAGGTAGAAGAAAACAAAACAAAACAAGACACAACAACAGGTGACTCAACTCAGCCAAAAGCCAGGGGAAACAGGTGGGTTTTAAGACGTGTTTTAAAAATAGAGAGGCTAGTCGCAGACCGCACAGACAGAGGCAAAGCGTTCCGCAGCGTGGGAGCCGCCACTGCAAAGGCTCGATCTCCTCTAGATTTTAAGAGGGATCGAGGAACGTCCAGAACGAACTGGTCAGCTGATCTCAGGGCTCTGGAGGGTCGATGCACCTTGATAAGGTCGGATAAATATTCAGGGGCCAGTCCATACAGAGACTTAAACACAAATAAAAGAATCTTAAAATCAATCCTGTATCTAACCGGAAGCCAGTGAAGTGAAGAGAGCACTGGTGTTATGTGCTCATATTTCTTTGTCCCGGTAAGGAGACTGCTGCATTCTGCACAAGCTGTAGACGGTTAAGCTCTGATTGGCCGATGCCGACGTACAGGGAATTACAATAATCTAAGCGCGATGAAATGAACGCATGGATAACCTTTTCTAGATCAGCCCTTCTTAGATAAGGTTTGACTTTGGCTAGGAGCCAAAGCTGAAAAAGCTAGTCTTAACCACAGAACTGACCTGCTTGTCCAATTTAAACGCCCCATCAATAATCACACCTAGGTTTCTGGCCTGGGAACCTATATAGGGTGCTAGTGGGCCAAGGGACCTGGACAAGGTCAGGACGACCAAACAGGACAATCTCCGTTTTGTTTTCATTTAATTTGAAGAAATTTAGGTCCATCCAAGTTTTTAATGTCCCTCATGCAATTAAACACAGCATGGAGGGATTCCTTGGAGGGGACCTTTAATGGCAAGTACACCTGCACATCATCAGCAAAACAATGAAAAGGAATACCATGCTTCCTAAATATCGACCCCAGGGGTAGCATATATAGGGAGAACAGTAGAGGGCCTAGAACTGACCCCTGGGGGACCCCGCAGGTCAGAGGGGCAACACAGGAGGAAAACTGCCCCAACTGCACACAGAAGGATCTATCAGCAAGATTTAAACCACTCCAGAGCGGAGCCTTTAATGCCCACACAGTGCTCGAGTGCTCCATTGGCTCCCCATCACCTACCGCATCCACTATAAGATTATACTTCTGAGCTACAAGGCCATCCACAGCCTCGCCCCTCTGTACGTCTCTGACCTCCTTCCTATCACCATACCTGCTCGCACCCTCAGATCCTCCTCTTCTATTCACCTCACTGTCTCCTCTGTTCGCCTCACTACCACGGTGAGCAGAGCATTCAGCCACTCTGCTCCCCAACTCTGGAATTCACTCCCCCTGACCTCCGAAATACTGATTTACTTTGAGGAGAGCAAAGACAAGTTTCACTTTTAGGGTTGCCGGTTTGGGAAGTACCAAGCATATAACTGGATAAATGAGACTTGGATTTTACTGCACAAGTTGTGTGACAGTTTTGCTGTTGTGGAAAGGCAGATGACTGTGGCTTTAATTCATCAAGACTTTTCCCAGTTTTTGGATTTGCATGCAAACAACAGTTTTCTTCACAAATTCAGCGTAGCATGGGGCGAGTAACTGCTGCAGCAGTGGTCATTTGGGGGGTGAAGTTTGTCTTTAAGCTGAACCGCTCATAACGTACAGCCACACCAACACCACCTGTGATGCGTGGCCAGCAACAGACATGAGTTCCTTTTATGTGGTTGCAGACTATAAAGTTTTAATCCATGATAAAAAAAAAAGACAAGTCCGGCCTTGAGTCTCTTCCTGATTATTTGATGAAATGCCTTCAGCCACTTTGATGAAATATCATAAATCTTCAATAAATCTTTTTTATTTTTAATCTGCAATAATTAAGTTAATTAATAACTATATTATCAAGGCAAAGACAGTTTGCATGTTGATCTGTAGCTGATCTGCAGGCACGTGTGTGTTTATCAGTTGTTTTACAGCTGATCAGGACAAAGTGCCAGACCTGCTGACTCTGTAAACAGATCTGTTTTTTTTCATGAATCTCTTCACATGTTCTTACCACATCCTTCCTGACAGAGACGTTGTTGATGTCCAGAGCGTAAATGGCCTCTCTGGCTCCCAGCAGCAGCACGCCCAGGTCATCTCTCATTAGCATAGTGGAGTAGTTGAAGATCCCCTCTTCTCTGAACAACTTCAGCTCGTCTAACAAAGGAGAGAATCTGCATTACTTTCTACATTTCAGCTGCTGTGACTCGGTGCAGTTGGGAAAATGCTCCCACAGCAAAAACAAAATGCAAATTCAGTGAAATTCAATAAGCATGTCCCAGCCAGCACAAAAACTAAGAAGTTAAAGTTGCACTGCTTGTTCACATATCATAGTGAAACTATTCAAATGCATCCTTGAGCTGATACAATGACTCCCAGAAACACAGATTATGCCTTGATGACACTGAGAATTTGACTCACTCTGGTAGGGGACGGTCATTCGGGGAACACAGTAGTGATTGCTGAGCGCACTAAATGAAACATGGAGCATCAATCCACAGACGATGCTCAGGGCTGAGAGAAGAGACATGGCTCAGAGTCCAGGTTTGTCTTAGTGTGGAAGAGCTGCACAGTCCAGCTCTGCCACCAAAGCACCCGATCAGAGACAGAGCATGGTCCACGGTCTCAGTCCAGATGTCGCTGTTGTTACACTGTGGTGACGTCACTGTCCTGGACATGTGCCGCCCTGGCACAAGTCATCCTCTGAAGGCAGTTCATAAGTATGTTTAACCAGGCCTGTGGGGTGCAGCTCAGCCTGCTTCGGTTCAGTTTGAAGTCGGCATCCAGCGTGGTGAGTATCTATGTCGGTGTTAGCCTCCAGTGCAGTGCTAATGAGCGACTGGTGTCTTCTCTGGAAGGAGGAGCAGAAGCCATGCTGCCCAGCTACTGGTGAGGGATGCTGGAGGCGATCATCTTAACGGTGCCCACCTCTAAGAGAGACATAAAAACATCTATGCATTAAATTATTAACGAAGATCCATCACATGAAAAGACTTAATGCTAAAACTGGAAATAATTTTAGGCTTTTCATCTTAATAAATCCTCATTTTCTGTTGCATACTTTATCATTCAGGAGTGATTATTATTAAGAGCTACATCAAGATTTCTTATCCTCTCTCTTCCATAATTGCAAAGTGACTGTGATGGCGTCTGCCAACAGTTATTTACCTTATATCATAAGATGAAAGTGAGCGAGAATGAAAGAAAGACAGACATCAGATGATCATTCAGATCTTTAACCTCAACTGTGACCGTAAGAAAATCCTGCCTCTTAAAGGAGCACTCCTGCAATTCAGCATCGTACTTTCATGAAAGGAACACCTCACCCACAAAATGATAATCTGTATATCAATGACACCCTCTGTGTTACACTGAATTAATGAAGAGACTTTGGTTTGTCTTGCATGGCTCAAGGGTGAACGAAGAATCCAAAAAATTGAGAAAATTCTTGCTGAATTTGAGTAAACATCTGTTTACAAATTCTAACACAACTTGTGCAATACAATCCAGTCCAGGGGTAGATTACTGAACGGGCCTACAGGGCACAGGCCCAGGGGCCTTAAGTGTCAGGGCCCCCCCATCCTCTACAAAATAGACTCAGAATGACCACAAAGAGATGCAAAGCAACTACAGAGAGACTCAAAACACAGACATCTGGAGGGAGCTCGGAGTAGAGCCGCTGCTCCCTCGCGTTCAGAGGGGTCAGTTGAGGTGGTTCAACATCTGATCAGGATCCTCCTGGGCGCCTCCTGTTAGAGGTGTTATGGGCACGTGCCACTGGTAGGAGGCCCCGGGGCAGACCCAGAACACACTGGAGGGACTGCCCCTTTAAGAGGCAGGATTTTATGGTCACAGTTTTCTGGTAAAAGATCTGAATAATCATGTCTATCTCTCTCTCCTTCTCACTTACCATCAACTAAATTCATACATTTCTTTATAATTATATAAGCTAAATATCTATTTCCAGACACCATCTAATATTGAAAGGATGGAACATCAAATCTTGATGTGGCTCAACGTACTCGTCATCCGTGAATGATCAAATATGCAACAGAGAAAAAAAAGGATTTATTTAGACTCATAAGGCTGAAGTTATTTCCACTCTTGGCATCTTTTCATGTCACAAGAAACAGATTAAAATCAGAACGGTCCAAATCAACCAAGACATCCTGGCTTTCAGTGCAAAAACACTGCATCCTACAATTCCCATAATGCAACTTAAAAGCATGTTTCATCACACTTCTTGCCTGTATCAGAGGATTTCTTCAGAAATGCGTGGTCTAGTTTATGAGGAATATTTGTCAAAGACACATGTGGTTTGCAGAACAGGGACAAATATAACCTGTTGTTACATCAGAGAAGTCGAGCACCACTTACAGTCACAACAATGAGAAGTCATATCTGCGTAAACTTCTCAGAGGAAACCGGTGTCAAGTGAAATGCTGCCATGCTGCCACCAACCCCCACTCTCTCTTCCTCCTCCACTCTGTCTCTTCCTGTCCTCCTCCCCGATAAGAACCTGCTTCCTCTGGGCTCAGCGGGGTTCACGCAGCAGAGGGGATCAGTTCAGGTTTGGGCATGCATGCAGATGACAATAATTCACAGCTTTAGCGCTCCATCCCTACCCTGGGATTCATGCTGAATTGAGACCTACCACTTCTTTGGGCGAGTTTCTTTCTGTTTCGAGTAACTGAGCAGCGCAGGCCTCATCCAAAATTCATCAAGGCACTTTTTCTCAGAATGACACACAAAGCATACTTAAGAGCAGACTCGCAAGGTAAAAACTACACTCTTATCTTTTTGGTGCACACACTGCTCAGAAAGCAGCCGCGCTGCACGTCTGCTTTGCAAGTGTTGTTTAGATTTTCGGCTCGCAGAGAAAAAAAAATACAGCAGATTTCACAGAGATGCATCCTTTGAGACGCACAACACAGAGCCCTCGCCTGTTGACAGAAAATGACAGCATCCAAATTTCCTCGAGAGACAGCCAGGCGCTCGCTCCCTTGTGCCTCTGAACAACCTCGGTTTTGAATGTGCGTTTTTGCGACAAACTGCCATGCTCCCACCTTGTTGTTACTTGACACAGCGGGACAAGCCGCTGCATGTATAGGACTGCTCGTCTGTTGTCAGAGCGCCGATGTCTTGCATACTTTCCCCCTCAGGCTGTGAGGGGCAGGGGGCTGCAGGTTGAGCGCTTCAGCTGAATGAAATGACTGCAGGTTGTTTTTCACAGCAGTCTGACAGATACTTCCAAACAGTGCAGACAGGCAGGTATGGCTATAACAATAGAAGAGCACGCAGCAGTTGTCCCTCTCTTCTCTTCCCCTGTTTATCCAGGGTCACACTCACACACTGACATGTGCACGTGTGGCTGGAGTGTGTGTGTTTGTGTTTAGGGGGTGGAGGCGACGAACAGCTGAGGCTTTACACACATTACTACCAGTCAAACAGGAGCCTTTAATTTAATCTGTCAAGTATCTAAATATAAGTGAGGTTTCAATCTTTTCATAGTGTAAGATTTCTCAGGTTAAAAACTCAACTCTGACATATCGTCACCTTACCCTGTAAATGTATCGCAGTGAACAACCTGTTCACATGTTCAGCGGACGCTCAGCAGCATTAACATTCATTTGAAGTCTGCGTCTGGCAACCTGACAAAAAAATAAGCCTAACATTTACTCTGCTTTAGGTCCGTTCAGGTCAACTCCACAGGGAAAATATGTGGCTCTTTATCTGCTACGTGCTCCACGTTCTTCACCAGCTGGTTGCTAACTTTGTCTGTTTGTCAGTTGGAGGTGAACAGGAAGCTCACAGCAGGTCTGTCAGAGCTGTGCTAGCTGAAAACAGCTATGTTAAAGGTCCAGTGTGTAGGCTTTAGGGGATATGTTGGCAGAAGTTGGATATTATATAATGAGTAGGCTTTCATTTGTGTGTGTAATCACTTGAAACTAAGAGACGTGTATTTTCGTTACCTTGGAATAAGCCCTGATGGAGTGGGTCCTCTTCCACAGAGTCCACCATGTGTATTCAGTAGCCCAGAGTGGAGAAACCAAACACTGGCTCTAGAGAGGGTGTTTCATGTTTTTATGTTGGAGACTACAGTAAGTTCTCTGACATGCTAGGGCCCCTTTTTACACTGCCTGTTCAAGGCGGGAAATATCTCGCTGTTGTGTTGCCTCGCCATACTGTAAAAAAAGGTATAAATAAGAGAAGAGGGGGCAGCGGAGCGAGTAACGGCACTGAATCAATGTATGTGTAAAAGGGACAGCCAGCAGGACGGGACCATGAGCAAAACAGGTGTCACATTTTGAGATTTAAAAAGCAGCTGGCAGCAGTTAGCAGCTAACTCAAAGGAGAGGAACAGCAGCCGAAAATGTCTGCAAATTGGGAAACTGGAGCTCATGCCCCCTCGCTGTGTACGATTGTGGAAAGGGGGGGCAGAGTTGTCTCACCTCTAATCCGGGAGTGAAGGAAGTAACAGCAACAAAACAAGGTCTGTGTGAAACGCACACGTATGGCAGATGTGACCATGGACGGAATGAGTGTGATGTTTTCATTACGTATCATGTTGGAGACTTAAAAAGTAGCTGTTAGCAGTTAGCGGCTCAAAGAAGAAGCTATAAATGTACGCAAACTGGGAAAACAGTGACTTACCCTCTGTGCAAAGGACAAGATCTGTCGCCATATTACAGGCATGGTAAATGCCTTTTCCACCGCAGGAACTTTTATCATTTACCCGGGTTTTTGAAAAACCTTGGCGCGTTCCACCAAAATTACCCAGGTAAAAAACCTTCCCTCAACCCCAAACTTCGTAGTAGGGGAGTAGGACTGGGCGGGGCTGTGTGCTGAAGACCACTGATTGGTGGAAAACACACTTGCAGTGTTCCACTCTTCCTGGCATGGGCAGCCGCTGCAAACTTTATTTCATTCACACAAGTTTCACTTCGTTTGTGTTTTAATTAAGGATGGGTACCGAAACCTGGTGCTAAATTAGCCCCGGGGCTAAATTATCAGAGACCATAGTATTGATAAACGCTAAGGGTATCAGTTTCTTTCGATCCTCCACATACACACACATCCACACATAAACACCTCTACGCGACAAACATAACTGATGAACAGCTGAGCGGCCGCAGTGGAAACAAAGTGAAGATAACTTGAAAATGACTCGAGTTGACGGCAGCTACACTCGTACCTGTAAGCGACATTGAACCTTAGCGAGTAAGAAACCAATACTTTAGTTCGACACTTATCTTAAAATTGGGCAGATACTTTAAACTGAGCTGCTGGCTGAGACAAACAGACCCAACTCTCTATCAGCATGTAGCCAGCCAAATACAGGACACACGGCGAATCATCTACGTCACTGGCCTGATTTAAATGAATTTTCCGGAACATTGAGGTGCGGTGGAAATGCAAACCACACAGATTACCAGGAATTCTTTTACCCACGCCTGTCATGCCTCTTTTGCCTTCAGGGCCTGATGTTATCATTGTTTGTTTCTGTGTAAAAATGCAAAGGAGGTGTAGCAGCCGGTCTCTGTGTAAAAAGGGGCTTTGGAGATGAACGGGTGAGGGGAAGGGGATTCAGTCGGTTGCAATCTGGCACTAAACCACACACTGCTCCCTCAAGTGAGAGTCTGCGGGCTGGAAAACCAAAACAGCTCGCTAAAAGAAGCTAAACCTTTGTGTAGAGCTCTCTACAGTTCTGTTATAATTTTCTGTGAGTTGGTCACATGAGCAACACGTTTCACATTACTCACAGTCATTTGATCTGTTGCGGATTATTACAAAGATTAGTAAAGTTTAAAGTTTCCACAGAAGCAATAATAAATAAAGGGCTGGATAAAAGTAATGCCTGGATGGTAAGTTCATGATTCCAGATTTATGTGTCTATGTCCTCCACCTCTGCTGCCTCTTTGTTCTTTTTAATTAACGAGGAAGGACCCTCCCTCGGACTGTTTGACCCCCTCTACCTGCAGGGCTTCACAACATTATTGCCCAAACCATTTGTTACTGACACACTTACTAGCTGCACACTTGATGGCATATTACACAGTGATCTATCAGCCTTTATTAATGACTTAGTTTATTAATGCCAGTAAGTCATTAACAGAGGCCTGTGGAATTTGTCAGGTTGTGTACAACAGCTTCTGACATTATATTTTACACATGAATGATTTATTAACCACTGAAGTTTATGTAACCTCTCATAATAATAAGCCACCATCACATTAGGTGAACTGACGCAAAGAGTGTGTTGTGAAATCAAGTCATGTCTTTTGTTGATGGGGGTCGATGCTGATTCCTGTGCAGCCAACAAAACCTGCAGCGTATATGTTACCCTCTCACGTACATATTATATTAAAGGTTGAGGTATTTACCTAAGCTGCTCGGCGCTTACTTAAAACAAGGAAGAGAGAGCAGATTATCCCGGTTTTAGCTACACTCCACCGGCTCATTGTGTGTTTTGGAATAGATTTTAAGGTTCTTTTACTTGTTTTTAAACCGGCCTTGAAGACTCTCTGTCGCTCTATAATGCTTCACCAGCTTTCAGATCTTCTACTGCTGTTTCTTTTCAATGCACACAATTATACACACAAGAAAATAGGCAGCACTGTTTTTGTCAACTATTCTCCAAATTATGGAATACCTGATAAAAAAAGAGTTCGTCAGATCACAGAACATGTGTTCTTGCACCTAGCCAAATTTAAATGATTAAAGAAATGACAATTAGGTTTCAATATAGGTTCTGTTCATGAAAACACAACACAGGTATTCTTTGCTCTGAGACGCTGAGGGGGCAGCCAAGTGACAGACTCTTGTTAGCAGCTAACTCAGCAGCACACACAGTCTATGGTAGCACAACACACACTCTTCGAAATGAAGAACGAGAGAGCCGCTGCGTGACGATAGCCTCTTGTTTAGCAGCTAACAGCAGCTAACGTTGGCACAGAGACACACACTCGATTCTGGCTGAAAGACCAAGAGGTATATCACCGACAGCTGTTTAGCTTTTGTTTTATAACTGTGGCATTTAAGAGACTGAACAAACTCAGAGAGCCGACGTAGTAAACTTGCCAGGGGGCGAACAAAACGGTACATGTGCTCTGACATAATGCTAGTTTCTATATAGCGGGGGAGGGGTTGTGTTAATGACGCTCCAGTGTGTCATCGAGTCATAATCTTAGGCCCGCCCAAAAAATCCTGGACACAGAAATGGTGAAAAACAGTTTAACTGTCTGACTCCACAGTTTAGTGCCATGCAGTTCACAATCTTTTCAGTTTTCAACATGTAATGTTATAATGTGTTAAGAAAGAAATGACTGATTTTTCTTTACCTGGACTTTAATGTCAGTTTTCTCATTATTATTTTTAATAAGTCTCTCATTTTTGGTCTCTGTTACCTTCACCAAAACATCTTTTATCATCGAGGCCAGCAATCGGCAACCTTTACTATTGAAAGAGCCATTATTGGCCAAAAAATATACATTTTTTTTTTTTTAAATCTGTCTGGACACACAAAACAAATTTAAATAAAAGGTAACAGCCTATTGAGTCTAAATTAGCTCACTGACATTATGAACAGGTCTAAATAAGCATTCATAAATATGATTCAATACATGGTGGTGACTGCAGTGGGCTATTTGTAACTGTTATTTATTTATTTATTTTTTTTAAAGATATTTTTTGGGGCATTTTTCCTTGATAGATAGGACAGTTAAGCGTGAAGGGGAGAGAGAGAGAGAGAGAGGTAATGACGTGCAGCAAAGGGCCACATGCTGGAGTTGAACCCGGGCTGCTGTGGCAACAGCCTTGTACATGAAGCGTTGGTCGTGAACACAAATGAATCTGTCCACACACTATTAAATCCTTTATTTCCCTCCACGACTTTTCCTATTTGGATTTAGAAACCATAGCTAACCTTGCTACAGAGACTCCAGGCTAACCACTGCTGCTATAGCTCCAGACTGTAGACGTGTGACGCACACTTGAGTTGATGAAATGTTATAACTTTTTTAAACTGATGTGCACATTTTTACAACTGTAGAATGCAATAATCACGTCAGGCCTACGACGATGACAAATGAAAATGTGAATGTTTAAAAATAACCATTATTAATTTCCAGATAATTTCACGCCCCTGGCCGCAGGTTGCCTCCTGGTCGACACCTACTGACTCTGCATTGTCTAATTTTGTTCCCTTTTTGATATTGTTTTCATGTATTGCATTTTCATTGTGAAACACAATGAACTACATCTCTCGTGTGAGAAGTGCTCTATGTAAAGTTTATTATTGTAATTAAAATATGTACAGTACCTATTACAATAAATAGAAAAAAAAAGTGAAACTGTCAGTCTGACATTTGAAGCACAAAGTCTGCGTCACGGACGATGAGCTTTAACAAAACCAGAGCAAACAGTAAGAGTGTGACTGAAACAGTTTGTTTTACATCTGCAGATGTGAAAATGTATCTCACACACACACACACACACACACACACACACACACACACACCTTTACGCCGAGCATAAATCCTTAAAAGGTTATCACTGTGACTGCTGGTGGGTTTTTTTACTCATCAACAGCTGTGGGTTCAAAAGGCTGCAGATGAACTAGTACAATACGTTGAAGAAGCCCTCCAGCAGTATCTCCAGACACTCCAACCACTTAAAGCATGAGGATATTTATAGCCTGTTCAGGAGCCTCCACCGTATCTACAATACTCTACGACGGATTCTCACTACGTGCTGCCTTCAAAGTAAAACCTCCAAACAGCAGCGACTCAAACGTGCACAGACAGGCGCACTGTTGTCATCGCCATGAGTCATAACAAATCCATAAAGCCGTGTGAACAGTCAAACAGCTGGAGTGAGACGTGACTGTTTGGGCCCGCGCTCTGGTGTACGTCTTCATTTGTGTGACTGCACGTCGCCGTGCTGTATGGGCGAGGCCTCCTCCGGCTGTAACTGATTTACCTGAGCGGCTGACTAACTGGTCTACAGGTTTGGTGCTGGTCGAGCCAGTGGTTGGTGGCTTTTTTCCTGCCAGTCAGACGTAATCTGAGCGGCCCACTGGCAGGCCGGCTGGTGAGCTGGCTGTGATACAGTATTCCATCACAGGGGCCTAAACAGGAAACCGGTTGTGGGAGGCTGCTCACCTTTGACACTCCTTGTGTCACAGACTCTGTTGTGAAACACTTGCTGGAAAACACACCCCAGTTCAGCAGCGGGTGATATTTTTGCGAGCTCAGATGGCTAAAACAAACCATTCCTTTATCATAATGACAGTGACGCGCCACCTTTTGTTTTGATGTGCAGGAGACTTGTAATTAGCTGAAAACAATACTTCAGAAACATGCTGTGTGCACAGTCCTCAAGCATGTCACCACACGCATCATTAAGCTAATGGATAACCAAAGCAAACAGCACCATGAAAATGCAAAAACCTGTTCAATAAGATAGCTGCCTGTCCGCTCTGACAAATTACTTGTCATCGATGAGACAAGTCTGGTTGAGTGTAAATGCACGCCTAAACGCACACATACACACGGAGGTACACACACACACACACACACACACACACACACACACACACACACACCCAGGCAAGTCCCAGCAGGAGACGGGCACAAAAGGAAAATGTGAACACCCGAACATCTCTGCTTGCTCGACCTGTGTTGTGTGACAAGTTTACTGACAGACGGGAACACCCATGAAAACAAAATGTGGTGAGCACTTCAGTTCGGATTTTAAATCAACACCGAGAACTGATTTAATGACTCTGACACGATCTGTGGATTTATTCAACTTAATCGAGTCAATGCCAGAGCTGCAGCCAACAATCATGTCAATATTTATTTTGGCCAGCTGATGAATTGTTTGGCAAATTATCAGAAAGTACAGAAAAGTAGATAAAATATGATCCAATACTTAAGTCACAACTCAATATTACTGGGGTTTTTCGCAACATGCCGAGTACTGCAATAACACATATTACCTTTTATTATCTTGCTTCATTAAACTGCAAATCAATTACTTGAGGAAAAGCTTAATCAACATGTGTTTTATCTAGTTATATAAAGTTTTCAGTCTCTTCGTGTCCATTTAACCATTTTTATTGCAGCAAAATGCATCAAGTGAACTCAAAAAGCAACTGATTTTATTATTTGAGGCTACCAAAAGTTTAATTTGTATTTGCAATTAAAAAATCTGTACTTGGCGTCCATGTATTGTCAGGCAAAATATCACAAGACTATCCTGAATTTATCCCCGACCCTTATAAAAAGTAACCACCATAACTTCCTCCAGCCCTGGTTGACCCTTCGGATGTCTCGTTTTGTCTGAGCAACACTCCAAAACCCAAAGATAGTCACTTCAATATGATATAAAACAGAGAAAAGCAGCAAATCTTCACACTGGAGAAGCTGGAATAAAAGAATGTTTGCTGTTTTTCAATTCAGCCCCAGTCAGTACCACGAACTGTGTTTGGGTGTACTGGCAGAAGAATGGCGAGATAATGATGGAAGCAGCAGATACGCAGCTTTCAAACACACAACCATGAACAGCTCTTTCCTGCTGTAATCCTCCAAACGTTTGTGATAAAATCTCTGAAAGTCACTTTACAGACCGTCTGAGTCCAGCGTGAAACTAAACCTTTATATGTGAGTTCATTACGAGCTGCAGTAACACGCTGGTTTAAAGTGAACAGAAATGAGGACTTGAGTCACATGACTTTGAGTCAGACTTGAGTGACACATTTGATAATTTTAGCCGCAACTCGACAAAACTGAAAAAGACATGCAACTCGAATTGGACTTTAACACCAATGACTCGGAGGTTCACTTAGACTTGTGCGTTTTGACTTGAAGATACTTGATGCGGCCTTCCCCCCCCAAGGTCAAAGACTAGAGAGTATGTTATTTTAAAAAGTGTGCAACGAATCAAATCATTTCTAGGGATGCACAATAATATCGGCACGTCATCGGTAAAACGAACTATTGGAATTGTCCAACATGGTTTTTCTTATTTTGCACGATCAAGGAATATTTCATAAAGTGAAAAGTATTTTATTTCATTTCATTTATTGCCGTCACGACATATACACGCATAACATGTTAATTCCACTACAGAGGAGACGTGATGATCACTAAAATTAGGTGGGGAAAGAAGAGGATATATCGGTATCAGTTATCGGCCAAATAAGTTGATATATATCGGCATATTGGATATCAGCAAAAAATCCACTATCCAATATTGTGCATCCCTAATAACTTCCTGAATCACCTAACTAACACTATTCCCAGCAAGTCGACTCTTAATTCCCCAGATCCACTTTCTTTGAACCGATCCAGCAGCGTCCAATCAGGCTGCCAGAAAGAACTGTGAAGGTGTGATGTCATGCTACTGAGCGCCAGCTGGAAAATAATGCGACCAAGACGAGCTTGTTCACGCACAAAACAAAAACAGCAGTACGCAAAATGAGCAGGTGGAACATTACAGAGACGCAGCAACTTCCAGCTTTGCAAAGAACAGCAAGTCGAGACTGATATTAGCATAGTTAGCGAGCTGATGCTAAGCTAATGTAATTACTGTGTTATTAAAATGGCATTACATTTGGTGAAGAGCACATTATGACTTGTTTGGGACTTGGAAACAAAATTTCAGGATTTGGGACTTGACTTGGGACTTGTCAGACCTGACTTAGTGGGGAGAGTGAGCGTCTGGTGAGCTGGCGGTGAACCAAAGCAATGTCCTTGCCACAGCGGCCGTGGGTTCAGCCTGCAGCCCCAAAAAAGACTTGAGCATTACTTGTGACTTGGTCCCACCTCTGAAACAAGTGCGTCAGTGATGCTGCGTTTCAAACCGACCTGTGTGGTCACCTTGTGCACGTACAGCTGTGGACACGTAAACCGACATGAAGCAGAAGTTCAGCGACCATCTGGTGAGTTCTGGAGTCTGATTAACAGCTGAGGGGAGAAAATGATCTTTGTTGTGGGGGCATCTGGTGACTAGTCATTACAAATACTGGCGTGCACACATGGCGAAACACAAAGGCAACATGCGTCCTCTTCAGCTCAGACCACAGAGTTCCAGTGAGTTGCGTCTCTCTGAGGCTGAGCAGTGTGCAGCCCTCTCACTGACACCCTGTGACCCCACTGAGCTGCGCTATGACAGCTACAATTGGGCAATCCCATGAGCAAGTGCACTGACAGCACTTAGTATATCCTCTGCTCCCTTCGCCTGTGACACACATGCATCATGTGCTTTAATTCTCACCCTCCATGAAACCGCACACACCCTCCCATCTCATAAACTGCTGTAAGACACTTAAACTCAGTCACACTGCTGCGGACAGAGCGTAAAAACAGGCATTCAGATTTTCTCTTGGTGAATTATTGATGCATTTAAATAGATTTTTATCTGTTTATGTGGAGAAAAATCAAATTACTGACAAATGTTCCACAGAAGTGAACCCTGACCAGAGGCTCACAAGCTGCTGATTTCTCTCTCTGGAGTGTTTACAGAGAGATTTGCGCATTTAAAGGAGGCACAATAGTTTGTCACTGGGTTATAACTGGAGACAGATCTGTGTACTTAAGCTTAATAATAAACACAGTTGTGATCCCAGAGCACTCTCCCTGCAGGCTCTAACCACATATCATCATATCCGCTGCGTTCACACTTGCACTGAAGCTTTCAGCAGAGACCCTACAAGTTGGAGCGCCTCTCTCCGTGTCCGTGTCCGTGACCGCGGCGGTGGGAAGTGTTTGCACGGCTGCTTAAACGCATATCCTACCACTGCTTAGTGTAGCTTTCAGCTGCTATTATTAGATATATCCTATAATCTTAGATAAGACAGAGAAGTTACAGTGTGTGCACCTCTCAGCCTCACAGGTTGCCAGTCTAATTCCCAAACCCGCCCGAGCTCCGTGGAAAACAACACTCCAGTGGGACGGAGAAAAAAGCTGCGCACAAACAAGTGACCGAGAGAGCGGCTGGTCCGCATCACACTCACCGGGACAGGCTGTCGGGATCTGCAGAGGCCGCTGAGACCGCTGCTGTGTTTCTGGTCCTGGATCCGGCTCGACGCCCTGCTCCACCTGTAACGCTCGCTCCACATCTGAGTCCTGCAGGGAGCGATTATCTGGCAGCAGCTCTCAGCGGAAGGCAGCGCCTGGTGATCATGTGACGTTTGATTTACCTTTCTTCAAAAACAGCCAATCAGTTGGAGCTGCAGCGTAACATTAATGTGCCCATGAGCTGGACTACCTGCGCTCTCAAGTTTTATTCTGCAAGTGTTTCAGTCACTAGTTGTGTTAAACCTTTGCACAGTTTGCATTTGTTTCTCTACTCACTATTTGCATTTGTATTTATTTAGATATTCACCTCCTCTAGTACACTATAGTACTCCTATTGACTTTATAGTACCTTCTACAGTAAAATGAAATAAAAAAAATGAAGTTGAAAAAGATTTATTTCAATTTAATTTAATTCACTTTAATTTAATCTAATTTTATTTTATTTTATTTAAGTTAATTTAATTTTAAAAGTTAGTTGGTTAGTTTTCAGTGGTATCTGTTCATATATTTATCTTCATTTTGTATTTTATTTTTTCCAGCATTCCTATTCCTTATTTTACAGTTTTTACTTTTAAGCACCTTCTACAATAAAATAAAATAAAATAAAATAAAGTAAAAAATAAAAATAAAAATAAAAAATAAAATAAAATGAAATAAATTTAAGTTAATTTAATTTAATCTAATTAGTTTAAGTTAATTTAATTTTAAAAAGTTAGTTGGTTAGTTTTCAGTGGTATCTGTTCATATATTTATCTTCATTTTATATTTTATTTTTTCCAGCATTCCTATTCCTTATTTTACAGTTTTTACTTTTAAGCACCTTCTACAAAAAATAAAATAAAATGAATTTAATTTAATTTAATTTAATTATTTGAAAACAGTTAGTAGGTTAGTTTGCATTGGCATCTGTTCATATATTTTATTTTGTTTTATCTTATACCTTACATTGCAACACCTGCACTGTCAACCACCTATGTTTGCACCACCATTTTAATCTACTGTACTAACAGCGCTTTGATCTATTCATTTATTTAATCCCAAATTGATATGCAACATTAAATTGTTACTGTTATTATGACAGGGTAACAATCAATAACATATAGGCCTCTAAACATTAAGATATAACAAAGGCTGCATTTTCAATATCTTGAGATTTTATGATTTTAATATAAACCTAACGATACACTACATATTTCACACAAAAAAATCGAATTCATCACTATTTGCTTATTTATTATACAAAAGCAACATATGCAAACATGTTAAAATAAAAGAAATAAAATAAAAAACAATTTTGAATTTACTCATTGTCAGCTTCTGCCATCTGGTGGCTCAAAATATTTTCACAGGAAATACCTGAGAAGAAGCACAAACTATAAGTTACACACTTAGAGTTTAAAGGAAAAGCCTAAACAAACAAACAAAAAAAGAAAAACTATAATGTAAAAGACATCATTCATGTTTCACTGCAGTGAGCACAGCTACAGGCCACGACTACACATGATGATGATGAGCTGGTTTGGAGGTTTTTGAGGTCCCATCACACTTTCGATGTTTGTATCTTCGCTTGCCGTCATCGTAGGTCGTGCTAGGACTCGGGTTCCTGAGGTGTTGAGAGGAAGGAACCGTCTTTAGGTTGTCCATCCCTGGGCGAGGTGAAGGCTGCCGACGAGTGTTTGCATAGACAGGATCTTCTCCTGCATGAAGACACACAAACAAGATGAGTTTCAGATGTTGAGCTGAGACTCACTCAACTAAAGCACACAAGTATTAGCATCAAAATAAACTTTAAGGAAGTCATTATGCTGAACGGCTTTTCAGAATCATATTATATTATATTATATTATATTATATTTCTAGATTATAATTATTGATGCATTATTTTGTACATGCCTTTGATGTCCCAGCCTGGAAAGGTGGAGTTATTTTAATTAATTCATATACTGCTATTAAAATATATTATAGTTCATTAGTTGATCAATATTTTGAATTATTAAATCTGCAAAGTAACTTGTAAAATAGGCTGCGACAAATGTAGTGGAGTAAAAATACAAAGTACAAGTTAATCAGTTTGTTACAGAAACCTATGATACTCGAGCAAATGCACTTAGTTACATTCCACCACTGCCAGTATGTTATACATCCAAATTATCGAACAGAATCTAAATATTACATTATTTTTGTTTAAGTACTGTTTGTTTAACTGATTTATTTATTAGTTTATTTACTTTTTATAATGCTGACTCGACCAAATCTCCCTCAGGAAGGATGAACACCTCCTCAATGGGACTAGATACAGGTTAAAAATAAATGAAAATGAAAACGCTGTAAATGCAAAAAATGAAATTAAATTAAAACTGAATTATTAAATTGAATTAAATTGAATTGAATGGAATTAAATTAAATTGAATTGAATTAAATTAAATTAAACTAAACTAAATTGAATTGCATTGAATTAAATTAAATTAAAATATCTGTTTAACCCTGACAGTGTTAACAGGGGGGAAATTGTTAAAATAATTTTTGTAATAAATTGTTATTCATTGCAAAGAAAGCTTTACTTCCCCCAAAAGACCAAGCCGTAAAATACCTGATATTATGAAGAATGACGGCCTTATGTCTAACATTAAATTTCCTGTAACTTTCCTGGTTATTATTTTAAAGCTGATCTCTACTTACAGTTTGGCACTGCTGTACCTTGTTGTGAATTATCTGTCTTTACACCCAGTGAAATTAAATTGGTGCTAATTAGCCAAGTATCAAGTATATGCCTAAAAGCTGCTATGAAGATCTGATATATTAGTAAATCATATATTGTAATCTTTCTTTACGGTATAAATGATTCACAGACACTCTTTAACTCTTTATAAATGCTGTCAGTTAAGGACGATTTGCAGTTAAAAGTCTATCAGGAAATGTTTGCACATTTCATCTGACCTGACTGCAGCTAGACTGGAAGCCCCCGATACGCTCTCTGCATTTCAGTCACTTCAGCACATTTTCTGTGTCAGTGCTGCTGCAAAACATGAGCTGCAAACACAACATCACTTCATACTCTGCAGTACAACACTTCATCTGGCCTGTGAAAAGTGCCACCCTCTCAAATGTTTAACTCAACTTCCAAAAGTCCTTTAATTAATCAGTAAGCGCATCAATGCCACCAAGAGGAACATTTTTAACTTGAACTGTGTCGAAGTGAAAGTTTCTATATTTCATGAGGTTTCACTGAGGTGTTACAGAGGCAGCAACCAAATTAAATATCCTGAAAAGTTTCCATCAAGCAAACATCAGCTTCAGCAAAAACACATTTACGGACTTCTTGCTGTCCGTGTGCACCTTTCCACTGAGTCCCTGTTTCACACTTAGCACCTTACAGCAACTATAAAAAGCTACGTTTCTGTCTGTGATCGATTACGGTGACATGTTGTGTACGCATGCAGCCTGCTCCATTTAACATAGCTTTGATTCAGTGTACCATGCAGCTCTATGTTTTATTACAAATGCAAAGTCCCTGAATCATCACTGCATCTTTATGATTTGGTGGCCGGACGTCATCGATCACTCTATAAAGCAATACTGGGCAAACTTCCGGCCGACCTCTGCACCTTTCTGTGTGTCAGCTGTGGTAGTTACCGGCTACGCTCCTCCAGGTGGTTGCTTTTTAATGAACCCTGGGTTACGTATAACACACAAAAAAACTTGTGGCATGACACAACATCCCCTGTGTGTGCTGTAGGTAGTGTGCAGCTTTGTCCTACTTCTATCTGCATCCTGTGTGGCCAAACCACCACATTCAGGCCCTCTTACTCATCTTCCCCTCTGCATGAGCGGCCCGTTGTCCCTCTGTGATGTCTGATAATATTGTACCAGCATGAAACTACATCAATAACATAAAAGGTTTGCACGTGACATAAATGAGCTCGAAAGATTATAAGCTAAAAATGACAACAGTCACAGATTGTAAACTAAAATAAATCTAAAGACTATTGAATCTAGATTTAAAGCGTCACCTGCTATCACCTCTTTCGGTGTTATATTTTCAGTGAAATTATGAAATGTGATGTTTCAAAGGTTGTGAGCAGTGGCTGAAATATTTTGCGTAATAAACTCCACTGAAGAAGCAGCAATTTGATCACAAGGACGTATTCAGTGCGTTACTGGTTCAGTTAAAGAGAAGTCTGACTTCTGTGTGAGAGCAGCAACAAAACTGTGACCCACGTTAATATATAGTGACAGAACTGACCTATGGCTAAGCCCCGCCCTCAAACGCGATGAGCCAATCACAGTGCGTATAGCCATTCCCATACACTGGGACATTCTCTGCCTGGACGTCCATTGAAATGCATTACAGAAAGTCAGTTTGTTGGGTTTTATGAGCTTTTTCTGAGATTTGAAGTTTAAAAATGGTCAAACGGTGTGCATGGGGTACATGCAACTCTGACACAAGGTATCCTGAGAGGCTGGGCGACCAGGTGTATTTTTACACTTTAAACCACATCTCAAGCGAGAAAAGTGTCTCCTTTGGATAAAGTTGTGTGGTAACGTTAGACCACAACATCAACTCAGCGTGAATAAGATTAACAATGATGTCTACATCTGTTCTAAGGTAAGTCAACATTGTGTTTGAGGCAACATATTGTCACTTTGCTGCAAAGAAATATAAAGTTATCTTTAACATCTCTAGCTAACGTTAGCTAAAGTTAGCCTAACGTTAGCTCCTAGCTGCGTTGTTCATCATGTCACCTTGTTTGCTGGGAGTTCATTAGCCTATTTTGTTCTAGTTTTGTACTTTGGTGATGGTACATCATTGTTAGCTGTTGTCCAAAGGGCTCTAGTTAAGCTAACGTTAACTTCTGGAGCTTAGCTTCATTAACTTATCTGTAATGGCAGAGATAACAAAGGTTGGCAAACGTTATGCTGAATGATTCAGTGTAAATACTGTAGCACCAAACTAACGGAGAGACACTCTTGGTAAAGATGGTAAAAAGGCCGTTATCCTTTTCTCATATTCTGAGCCAAAAACCTTAACTTCAGTGGCACTTTAACTTGTTGTCTTTGATGGTGACGGCAACCAGATGCGGTTCACAAGCGTAGACTGTGACCTGTAAATTTTGGCTTGTAATTTAAGCTTTTCATCGACCTTCTCAACAATAAAATGATGAATATATCCCTCCAATGTGTAGTTTAGGCCCTTTTGGTTACTTCTCAATGACATCTGATCGTTATGTCTCCAAAAATCATCAGTTGCCTCCTGTGAAATGTCGTGTACTGTGACACCTGCCGTAGCGCCGGGCACTAGCTATGTTTCCATCCAAAAGTGATTCCAATCATTGGGAATGCACATTAAAAGAAATATGAATCCTGTGTGTTTCCATTAAATGTACGGACTTTGGTGAAAACTACGAACTTGTAAGAGTTTTCTGCAGAACCGGAAACAAAACAAGTCTCGCATTCTTCTTCTTCTTCTCCTACGTTTTCTGGCAGTTGGTAACCAGCTTGTAAATCCATTACCGCTTTCCCGAAGCTGACATCATCTAATGTCTTTTTTTTTTTTGTCCGACCAAAAGTACAAAACCCAAAGACATTGATTTAGATCAGATAGATTTCGGGGCGATGTACGGGACACGTCCCCCTCCATATTTACACCATGTGCATTTGTTCCCCTCCAGCAAAAACTTGTAGTAGCTGAGGACTTTCATTCTGACAAAATTAAAGACATTTACATCATAAACGGATGTAGCAAGGGACAAATTGGTGAAAAAAATTACCCCAGTGCAGGAAATTATGTGTTTGATGCTCAAATTTTTGCAAAAAATAGTTTCTTTCGTGTCCTCCCCCCAAATACTAAAAAACAAAACCATCACCTGCGCCCAAAGATATTCAGTTACAGTGATATAAAAACAGAGGGAAGCAGCAAATTTTCACTTGAGAGAAGCTACAACATGTATAATTGTAGTTTTTATCTGATTACCTCAAAACTTAAAAGCCTGGTCCCAAGCAAACACCCAGTCCCTTTTACTGGCCCGGTGTGGCTACACATTTTGACAAATAAAGGCTTGTCTCAATTAGAGGCCTGGTCTGGTTACCAAGCAGTTCATTTTTTAATAGAAATTCTTTGGGTGTATGAAACCAGTCTGTGAGGGTCCTTGGATCAAAGGAGTCAAAAGGGTTTTTAATAAAAATTAATCCAAGTCGTGAGGATTGTTTTAACAGGATAAAGTGTTGTGTCAACGTGCCGGGTGCCTCAAGTAATCCTCCAGTGCCGTCACTCTCTCTTGTCTCTGATGCTCTGTCTGTCAGAGTTAGATCAAATGATTTGAAGCCTTATTTTAAAGTAATTTTCATACTGGTTTGAATAAACAATTTGATTGTATTGCCCATCTTTGCTGAGCAAGGAATTAAAGGATTGATTTCAGTGATTTAAGCAGATAATAACCCGGGCTATTAATTGCAGTTTTATCGTAAATTACTTAAACAATCAGTAATTGACAAATAATTTCAGCTGAAACAAATTGACAAAATTTGGCGAAAGAAAAGTGTGAAAATTTCAAACTAAACTTATAACAGTTGCTGTTTCATTTTACATGATTAGTGCTGGAAGTCACCCCTGTGGGAGCTTAAAGAAACACATTTTTACATGTTAATTATAGACTGTGACTTGTGGAGAATTCACAGGTAAACTTGTCTCTATGACTGGCATTGCAGGAAGAGTGGTGGGCGGTGCAGTGTGGGTGGTTTTCCAGCTTTGCTGACATGGCTTCTGCAAATATCTGATGTTTTTCTCAGTATGGGTCAGTCGGCTGTGACCAAGTTTCACTTTGTTCCTCCTGCACTGAGCTCTGCCTTCAAAATGAGGTTCTAGACTGTGGTCTGTTTGAGAATCATCTTTACATCAACCACACAGCACAAGGCAGGCTGCCTCTTTTTTCACTTTGCAGTGAAACCGCATGAACCTCTTGCTCATAGAGTTTGCATCCACCGGACCTGAGTTGGGCAGACCTAACTACCTGCCGTCATGAGCTGTCACTCAAACAGAGACACACAAGAAAAAATCTTCTCATCTGTTAAATGCAAATTCTTTGCAAAAACGAAGTCAATCAGAGCATATCTGATGTTTTCTCTGAGATTGTTTGCCTTTTTGTTTCTTGCCCTCTTTTTACTTCCACACAGCAGCTTTTATCACAGTCCTGCGGCTTCTCCTGCCTACAGAGCTTATCTACAATCTATAGATGCTGTTTACTGTAGTGTCAGTAGATGATTATCTACACCCTCCAACTGAAGAGGAAGGCTGGTACCTCTGTTTCTGCGCCGTCTTCTTCTCAGACAGACACATGTGACCAGGAGGACGATCAGGATGAAAGCAGACACTCCCAGTATGATCCACATCCAGAGGTCGATGATGGGGGGGCCGTCTGTGGGAGACACAGTAGCTGTAAGAGAAAAGCTCTGTCTTAAAATGTGATCGCAAACATGCCAGTTTATTACAGAGTGTGTATAAGTAGGCCAGTTGTTAAACAAGGCCATGGCACAGCTTCGTTAAATCTTCAGCACATGAAGTTTGACTTATAGAGCAGCTACTGTACAAAATGTCTCCTTCACAAGAATAAAGCTGATTAAACTGAGGATCTGTCAAGTGACAAACACAGTGTGCGTGTATGCACAAGTTCACACCTCACAGAATAAAGATGAACACTTTGAAACAGCTCTGACCGCCTCAGCCCTGAGATCTCATCACCTCTATAAATGGATATCTGTCTCTGCAAAGCAACACTCACCAGTAAAACACATGCGTCACGGCCACTACAATAACAGCTCAGACTGTGTGTGATTGTCCATAATGACTAGGTACATACACACTCATACACAACCACACACATATGCATACATGCGCACACACGCACATGCACACACACCTTGTTTAGCTGTCGCTATGGGTCGTGACAGGTACGTTGTGTGTTCGATGCTCTTCGCTGTCACGGAGGAAACAAAATTTCATTTAGTAACAGCAGGCTAGAATCTTCCACGAGCCCCTCCATGACATGTTAAGCTTCATGGCAACACTTCACTTCATGAACCCTTCATTTCACATTTATGAGCAGCCTGTGAGAGCAGGGTCGGCTGGGACGGTACCTCTTTGACTTTAAGTGAGAAAGCAACTCTGCCATTCACCATGCTCAGTCACACCCTCCTCATTTTCAGCCTCAGAGCTGAGACCGTCTGACTAATCCTCATATTTACTCACTGTCTTAAAAACGACAGCGTGAAAGTGCGTTTTTGTCTCATTTTTTTTTTTATTCTGCAGTTCTGTTTTTAGTTGTGCTACATACAAAAAACATCACTGGAAAGCTGATTTCCTGGCGTATTAGTGGCTGTTAGCTGTCAAATTTTTTGTCGGTGGCGCCAAAATGTCCAAAATGAGTCTGCTCTCCCTGACAGTATTGTTTATAGGTAAACAAAAACAAGACCGAGACTTTTCCTTACTGAAGAAGACGCACTGCAAAGTCACAGAGTGAATGATTACTCCATATAGGCCGACGCTTCAACCCCTGAGCATATTTTGAATGTGCAGAGTTCAACTATTTTTTAACTCTCAAGTTGTTGTCATAAACTTTTCTGTTTGTTTGTTTTCTTTCTTTTTCTCAACAGCCTACATAATCCAGCCATCTGTAGCCTATGATAACCACGCTGAGCTGATAACTGCCACCAAAACGATGACTCAAAAGACTTTCATATCTCAGTTATTACAAAAAATAATAATATTACAAATGCTTTCTTTTTCTTGAAGAAATGTGCAAACAAGTGGCATTGTAAATAAAAGGTGTTCATATTTAGACTCCAGTTTTTCTCAATTTAAATTTAAATTTTTTAGCTCAGAGGGTGTCTCAACTCCGGGCTCTAAAAAACTTGATAATAGCAGACACGTGTATCTATCAAGGGATCAAATTATTGCCATAACCGTTTAAGTAGTAATGGAAGCTTATTTCATGTCGATACAAAAATGTCCCAACTGACCCCGCTCTCCCCTAATATATAGTTTATAAGCCACTATAATGTAGTTGTAATAAAAATATAAGCAAGGTGCAAAATTAACTTTTCTTTCAACCGGCCAAATGGCTGATGAATGTTCAAATCTGACCAGATACCAGATAGTTTAATGTATTTTTGGCTGATGAGTGAAGCAAACCCATCAGCCACTTACATATTTTACCAACAGGTGCACGGTGCTAATTTTTGTACCCTGGATTTAAGTGTTTATTAATGTATTTGTGAACAAGCGTACCTCCTCCTCCTGTGGGCACCTACCAGTCTCTAAACACAAAATATATTCAAATATTACTTTATAGGCTCATCGCTGACAAACACTGTGCATTAATAAAGACTTAAAAACAACTACATTATAGTACGTTATAAACCATTTGTTAATTGTTTGCATATTGTTTCTAAATGTGAAATTTAAATCAGAATCAGCTTCACTGGCCGAGTTTGTGAACACATACAAATAATCTGACACTTTCTTTTTTGTTCTCAATGTACTTACACAGAAATAGAAATAAATAAAGTGTCACCAGCCTCATCAGTTACACGTAATACTTACAAATAACTACTTCTGTTCCATGGCTCCACTTTTCGGTTAAAGAGGGAATCTCTATTATGACTTTGCAAAAGTACCATCCACTGTTCTCCTCTGTTGCATTTGATAAAGTGTACACCGACAAAGTCCCCTCAGTGTCTCGCCCTTCATCCTTCAAGTTAGACGCCACGGTGGAGGTCCTTGCAGACTTGTTAACCATCTCTGTATGTAGTACTGTGTGTGAATCATTGACCAAAGATCGTTTGAAATACCAGACCACTCGTAGTCTGGAATGGGTCTCTGTCCTCAAACGGCAGTGGAAAGTCAAAGTGGAACCAGAAGGAACCTTCTCTTCTCTGATGTTGTCATCCAGAATCACAGGAGCTTGACCTGATATCACCAAGACTGCTGCTGCTGCTGCTGCTGCTGCTGCTGCTGCTGCGATAGATAGATAGATAGATAGATAGATAGATAGATAGATAGATAGATAGATACTACTTTAATCACTTTGCAGCATCTGCTAGTAAAAGCAGTACAGTAACAGGTGAATGTGTTTAATTCTACTGCAGCTCTGCACACATTAACTTTCACTCAGTTCATTCATTGTCTCATTCAACACCCTCATGTTTTATCTTTACGGCTTTGCTGTCAGTGAATTGTCAGTTTTCAGGACCCTTACCTGTGAGTAACACCACCAGCGTCGACCGTGTCAGCCACATTTCCATCGTATCATGTGAGAGGTGGTCTTCGTCGTCTTCTTCTGCTCATCCTGTCTGCTGTGAGCCTGTCTGCACATCTGACAGAGCTAGACAAAAAAAAGTGTGTAGGTGGGAGGAGGTTTTTTTTTTTTCTTTTGTTTTAAGTGTACTGTGAGAATAAGTTGTTGTCTGAGGAGGGGACTGACTGTGGTGGAGGTTGCACACACAACACATTTAGATGGAAAACAGTGTAGGCTTTCAAACAGACCAGAGAAATCCCGGACTACACACTGCATTACTGTTTCATTTTGTTTTAATCAAAAGACATCAAAGCTGGATGCTTCCTCATTGCTAAAAAAGAACATCCTGCTGTAATCACACCTCTGCAGGTTGGTAGTGTCAGAAGTCGGTGGCAACGCGCTGAACACAAATAAAAACAGGGCACACAACGAAGATCCGAGGGGTTTGTGAAACCCTTGTGGGTTTTGGTGCAAGGGTGCTAAAACACATTTACCTTATCCCCACAGCGGTGTACAAGGAAATGAGCGCTGAGCTTCCTGTGACAAGACACAACTGAGCATGATGAACCTTCTGATTCAATCTCCAACCACAGCTTACAAGGTAATTGCAGGAGAGACGACAAAGATCAGAGATTATATAATAAGTGCGATTTTTCTCACAGTGTAGTTTCATACAAACGTGTTGAGGTGCTAACAGAGACACTTTAAAACAGAGTAACCACTAAGATCTCATCTAACTCTAAGTTTGAGATGTTTTACAGGTTTAGGTGATTAAAACCTGGAATCTACGTAGCACTGATTTACTCTAATATCTGGTATAAACTCGTCTTTAAGTCCCTTGAAGAAAGATGCAGTGTGATAATAAATGTTTGTTCAGGACAGCGGAGACAAAAAACCACAAGAAAAAAACATCTCAAGTGTACAGGGGGTGTGTAACATCTGAAACCTCAAGCATATGAACTTTATTTTCACAGAGACTGAAAGTAGGTCTGTAATGTCTGTAATGGAGCAGAGAAATAATCTCACATCATTCTGTTAGTGGAACAGTAGTTTAGGTTTGAGCAGGTGCTGTGGCTGAAATATAACTCATCTGTACTTTCAATTAAAGTGGAAATACTACACATTTACACTATGGAAGGCTGCTATTGAAAAACAGTAGGCCTACAGACATGGAGCTCCTTGTGTGCTCTGATATTTTATGTGTAGCTTGTTGCACATTTAAATATTTTTGGGTTGGAAATGATTAAAGATGTGTCTCTGAAACAAAAGGTATTTATGTTGTTTCAATTTATGCAAACAGAACAAAATAATCCAGCATGTAGATAGATAGATAGATAGATAGATAGATAGATAGCTGTTACTACAATAGGTTATAATATTAGTGCAAATATAGGTGTTGACAGTGCAGGTATTGTATAATTTGAAAATGAAATGAAATAAAACAAAATAAAATAAAATACAAATGTGTATATAAAATTATGAACCAAAACAAAGTAAAAAAAAAAGTGAAATAAGGAATAAGAATGCTGGAAAAGATATAATGCAAAATGAAGATAAATATATGAACAGATGACACTGCAAATTAAATTTTATTTTGTTTTATTACTGGTATTGCAATGTAAAGTCTAATATGAATATATGAATAAAAATAAAATAGAATTAAATTATATATAAATATAAATATTATAAACAAACTTTTTGTAAAAGGTACTAAAATAAGGAATAGTGATGCATTATTGCTCAACTGTACCTTAACACCATTATTGTTAAAGGATAACTTCGGTATTTTTCAACCTGGGCTCTATTTCCCCATGTGTATGTGTGCGTATGATTCATAGGTACAACTCATTCTAAAACTGGTTCAGTATTGAGGGAGGCGGATGCAGCCGGCAGCCACGGGGGCAAATGCGTCCCGTATAAGTTTGCGCATTAAAAGTGCTTTTTTTCACCACTGACCGGTTCAGATCGCCAGTGCTATCTCTGTAAATAGCATACTAAGTGTTTCGAACATTGTTTATATAACATTAACTCCACTGTGTCTGTAGCTCTCTCTACTCGTGGGACAGCCGTCTTCTTGAGGAAGAGGTGTTTCGGGATTGGATGTCTTCCCTTCTTCAGCTGGCAGTAGTCATCTTGGGAGAAGTGAGCACTGCAGACCTGATGGTCTGCAAGGCGCAGTGTCTGGACAGGAGTGTTAGCATCCATTTGTAGCACAACTAGCCACAACTTCAGCATCTCCCCGTCCGACAAAGGCAGCCTATGAAAGCTGATGTCGGGGTGTTGCGCGACATCCTGTTCTTGCAATTCGGATAAGCACAAACACGAACCATTGTTTTCAGTCGATGCAGTAAAACTCTCAGCTGTACTCCGGGACAACCAGCGCCACTCTGAGCGGCGCTCAGCATGGCTCCTCTGTTTTCTTCTGGCAACAAGCAAAGCTCTCGCGAGATGACGTCACAGCCCAGAGGTAAGGGAAACGCTTAGTATGCTATTTACAGAGATAGCACTGGTGATCTGAACCAGTCAGTGGCGAAAAAAAGCACTTTTAATGCACAAACTTATACGGGACGCATTTGCCCCCTTTACCGTTTTAGCTCATTTCGCGGCTCCCGGCTGCATCCGCCTCCCTCAATACTGAACCAATTTTAGAACGAGTTGTACCTATGAATCATACGTACACATACACATGGGGAAATAGAGCCCAGGTTGAAAAGTTATCCTTTAATGTACAGTTTTACAATGTATGTGACACAATAGTGCAAACAGGCAGGTGGGAGCAGGAAGTTATATAAACAGTAAAAAAGAGCACATCTTATAAAAATAGTGGTGTTACCTGATGCAGTCATTCTGTGCTCATGGCCTGTTTGGCGTAGAGAATAAAGGACCTCTTATATATTTTCCGACTGGTTCTAAGTCGACGCCCAGGCGGGAGCAGCTCAAACTCTGAGTGTAATAGATGTGAGGCATTGGCAACTGTATGTTTGGCCCTCCTGCGTACAGCACTGTCAGACGCATGACAGAGTTGTTTCTGTGACGTGCCGATCACCTTCCCCGAAATACTGACAGTCTTGGAGAGCTTGTTTTTGCTCTCTGCACTCAGGCTGCTGTAACGTACCATGCTGTGATGTTGAATGATAAAATGCTCTCTGAGTTTTCATTAAAAGTTCAAGTCTGTTCCACTTTTTCTCCAGGCTGGTTATTGATTACGACCCGCAGGACATGACTGGCGCCATCTGGTTTTGTTTGTTTGTGTAGGGTCACATTCATTTCCAGTTTACTCGCCTGACACCAGTCCTGAAGATTAGTGACCTGATTAAAGTAAGCCTCTTCATACGTGGCATTATCTTCCAGCAGAGGAGCAACCGGAGACATACCATCCGCATGTTTAAACAGCCTGACATTGTTGCTGTGGGCGGTCATTTCCTTTGTATACATGGAAAACAGCAGTGGTGACAGCACACAGCCCTGTGGTGTCACACCTCAAGTCTTAGGTCATGTTTCTTGTTTCATGCATTCATGTTGCTTCCTGTGTTAGTTTGAAACTCACATCTCCCCTCGTTTCAGATCACTTCACTTCCTGCCTGTGTGTGTTCTCCCTCCCTTTTGATGACCTCACCTGTGTCTGATTGTCTGTGCCGCCCTCATCAGCCTCACCTGTGTCTCATTATCCTTCCCCTCACCACAGTGTTTAGTGTGTGTCTTGTTTTCTCTCAGTGTCAGCTCGTCTCAGCTCCTCGTGTGTTGAGCGTTACAGTCTTTTGTTTCCCAGTGTCTGTTTCTTGGTTTTAGGATTTAACCTGTTGATTGACTCTGACTCTGCTCCATCCCTGTTGGATTTGTTTGCCTTCATTGGAAGCCCCTCTGTGTACCAAACCTACCTTTTGACCAGTGAAGACTGTTCATTTACCTGCTCCAACCTGCCTGTCTACAGTCTCCATTAAGCTTCCTGGCTCGACAAATAACCTCAGTGAACTCTTATTGTGTCATCTGAGTCTGCTTTTGGGTTCCTATTATTACTACAAACCTTAACGAACACTGCTGAAACGTAAAGTTTCAACAGCTACATGATAATGTACAAGGTCTGTAGAAAGGTACAGTGCGTCTCTGACTATCCGGCTGCACATTTAGTAGCAACATGATCAAATTTCTTTTAATCAAGAATTTGTTATTGCTGCAGAAGAAATGTGGTTGCTTGTCAAAAATATAGATGTACAGTAGTTCACACCCATATAACAAAATAACATCATTCTATCATTGGATCTCATTGATTAAAAAAAAGATTATATATTTTTATTCTGCATCAGGATGAAGTCATTCTGTTTGTTTTAAAACATTTTGCCAACAATCCCACAGATACAGCACGCTCTGCACTGTCAGACAGGTGTTAAATCAGTGAATGATCTGTAACTGCTGCCTGAGAGAAAATGTCAAAGGGACATTTGTGTCATGCAGATCGTCCTGTAGGTGATGGCATCCTGAATGAATACTGCCCTGGACACCTATTTACTAAATCATACCACCTTCCAGAGATGGGCAAAATGTATTTTGATAAAAAAAAAATACAAAATACCCCTCAAATAAATGTATCAAAATAAAATACATGTATTTTGTATTTTCAAATACAGGAAATACTTTTTGTCTTTTTCTTTTTAGCAGCGACCCTCAGCTCTATAGGTCACTCTCAGACGGTCCACAAAGCTTTTCGTGAATAACTCAAAAAGTCCATGACCAAAAAAGCTCAAAATTTGCATACTGCAACTAGAGACCATGAGTAACTATACCAGAAGGAATGCACACAATTCGTCCATAGGTGGCGCTATACTAACCGATTCAATTCTTTTTGTGACTAACTCAAAAAGTCCTTGACCAAAAATGCACGTGTACACAAATGTACATGCTGCAATTAGAGACCATGAGTAACTATACCAGAAAGAACAACCATGATTCATTCATTAATGGCGTGATAGTAGCAAATTTGGTCGCAGCTGTTGCAGATTAGAGATGGGATTTATGGCTCTTTGAGGGGAGCCGGATCTTGGTGAGCTGTTCCTTTCAAAGAGCCGTTCAAAAAACTGGCTCATTTGACTGATTTTTATATTTATTAAGTTTTAAGAAGCCAGCCTGGTGGTAACTCATTTTATCTTGGAAATAATCACTGGGAGGTATGATGGGGTGAGATTTGGAACAAAATAATACAAAATTAAATATCCCACCAATATCTGAGTTTGAATTATTCTGAAATATTGATTATAACCTCATTTGACATGTGTGGACTAGATTTTAAAGTCTGATCTGGATTCATTGTAAATATTCCACAAGGTTGCGCCAAATCACTCTGCTTTGACAGTGACATCACTATTTTGGATTTAACTTTTATACAAATTGTTTGTATGTGTGTAAAGCTACCATGACTTGTTATTCATGCAACACCGTGACCTTAACACTAACAAATAAACATTAAAAAACAAAGAAGGCTACAGTGAATTTTGCTCAGGGGAGGAGCACACAGTGATATTAAAAAAAAAAGAAAGAAAGAAAAAAGAAACAAACGGTTCCCAACTGTGACTCGGCTCCCATCGTTCATGTTAACGAGCCGTTCAATAGAATCGGTTCGTTCGTTCGTCACAACACTATTGCAGATTTACGCTTGTTTTCTCACAGTTTGGTGTAGCAGAGTATTCAGGTTTGGGCTATAGGATATACACAGTTAGCATAAGCATCTCTAGCTTGATATTATAAGATACGGTAGCTACTGTAGCTGGTTCACTTGTTTGCTGTCTAACTTGGAGCTTTTGGAGCCCTGTGTTCAACTTTTTTCAAATGAGAAAGAGAAAAAAAGCTAGGGACATGTAGGCTACCCTAAAATATTATTTATTGATTCATATTTACATTCAGACAACTTTATTGATCCCACGTGAGGCAATTCATTTGTAGCATACTCATCCCAAGCATCAACCACAACAACATACAATTTCCTATGTGATGCACAGTCCAGTAAAACAGACCACTAGGTCACTGAAGGGCCCAAGTTTAAAAAACATATAGATAAAAATATATATATATATATAAAAAAAAATATATTGTTACATCCAATATTATAAGAATGTGTAGCCTATTGTTTTTGTTTTTTGATTCGTGGAGAAAGTATTTTGAGCATTTTAAATAAAAAATTACTCCACTCAAATGTATTTTGTTACAAATCACATTTGCTTTGTATCGGCCTCATCAAATACAAATTACAAAATACTCAAATGTAATTGAAATACGTATTTTAAATACAAGTAATAGAAATACTGACCATCCCTGCCTCCTTCCAACAAGCGAGGGTGATGCATCCAGGACAAATGGTGAATCGCAGCATAATACCAGCAATGCATTTATTGACACTCTCTCTCGACAAGTGAACAAATCCATATCAGCAGAGCTGGATTAAGACCCAAACCAGACAAAGCTGACAGCTGCTCCGGGCCCCCAGATTTAAAAAACTCCAGGATCACCGTGTGTTTGTTGCTATGTGGTAATTATTTTACACCACAGCATGTGGTGCTGGTTGGTGTTTGGGTCCTACCATCCACAGTAGTGTGCTGTGAGCCCTGCACCTGACTGGGCAAACTAGAGGCCATTGTTTAACATCCTGATTTATGTCAGTATGGAATTGATCATCTTTATTGGTCACAAGTTTTCATCAAAATATTTAACAGATGTTTGTTGAAGCCCATCGTCAGTACATATAAGTATTTAAGCTCATTATAATATCTGCCTTTGTTTTAGCTCATTATCTTGTTTTATTCATTGTATCTGACGCTAATAATCTTTTAATCATGTTTTAATGTTGTAAAGCCGTATTTTATGGTGTTGTTACAGTGTGAGTCTGTTCACAATTATGCATGAAAACATACATGAACATTCATGTTTTTAATTTGTATGTATATATTTAATTGTTATTTGTTTCTTCACTTGCTGTATGCTTTGTCCTATGAGTTATTTTTACTGGTTAAGTGCACTGGGACCAAATAAAGTATTATGACTATGATTATTATGATTATCATGCTGTTGTTGTTATTATTATTATATTTAATCTAATTTAATTTAGTTTCATTTCATTCAGCTTAATTTCATTTAAATTTAATTATGTTTGTTTTTGTATTTTTGATTTAATTAATTTAATTTAATTTAGTTCAACTTTATTTTATTTTATTTTACATTTTTGATTTTGTCATATTTCATTTTATTTAATTTTATTCAACCTTTTTGATTTTTTTATATCTTTAATTTAATTTGATTTAATTTAATTTATTTAAACTTTTTTATTTTTAATATATTTAATTTAATTTAATTTAATTTAATTTAATTTTTATATTTTTTTTGTTCGGAATGATGTCAGCTAATAACCCATGCTTGAAACACACAGTGAAATCCCGATCAGCCCAGTGATCCTGGTATACCCTTACTTTTCTCCGACAGTCCCTGAAGGCAGCATCACTGCAACAGAAACAGCAGTACCCAGAATCCTCCGCTGCCGCATGCGCACTACGCACTACGGCCCAAAGGCGTTGGTGGTTGGTGTCCGTCCGAAGATGCGTTGCACTCCGGCAGCATCAGTACCAGCTCCGCCGCGCCAATAAACCAAAAAACCCGGAGGACGGAGGAGAACCAGCGGCGTGTTTGAGGCTCGAGCGGCGCCGGTTCAACGGAGCGGCGAGATGGGAGACCAGAAGGTGAGCCGGAGCCCGAGGAACAGGTGTCTCTGATGGGGGAAGCCGTTTCAGGGCGTAGTGTACAAAGGAAGGAGGGGGACAGGCTGCAGGGCTGCGGAGTTTGGATGCGGTGCGGACTCGTTGTTCACACCGCCGCTTTGTATCTGGACCGGTGAGGTTTATCTGGAGCATCCGGCCGGTGACTGTGTTAGCGATGTGTCGGTGTTATATTCAGGGACAGGGGGCCTTGGCGCAGCTCCTCTCGCATCAACACACATTACACAGCCAGTGTGAGTGGGCTTGTTCACTGTGGGATGGCCAGCCCGAGATAACGGTGACACATGAGTGGTGTGATCCGTGGAATAATCCAGCCAGTGTGTGTCCGGTCCTTTGAAGTCGGCTCATCAACGGAGCTGCGTTATTAGATTATAAATGCGCATCCTTCCTGTGCCCTCCCTCCCGGATCCCGTCCAATCTGAAGAGTAAATGTTAATCATGTTTCAAAGGGAGCTCAGAGCCCAAAGCTCCGCGCGTCCTCTCCATCCACACACTCATGCACATTACCTCCACCACAGAGGACACACTCAAGTGTTTGGTCAGAGGAGAGCCCCGCAGTCATCCGGTCCTCTGTGTCTCAGGCTCTCAGGGCACTGATGCAGAGTATTAAAGGTCCAGTGTGGAGGACTGGGTGTGTGTGTGTGTGTGTGTGTGTGTGTGTGTGTGTGCGTGCACTGGCAGAGATCAAATATAATATGTGTGTTTTCTTTAGTCCCTCCAATAATCACCACCTTAATGTGGTGGAGGTTTGTGTGTCCCTGTGATCCTGGGAGCCATGGGTGCAGATCCCGGGGGGGACGGGGGGGACATGTCCCCCCCAAATTCTGAAAAACACAAATTGTCCCCCCCAGTTCTAAATAGCTTAAATGATTGAAATTGAACAAATGTATACAGTAGTCCTATATACTGGGAGAAAGGGAAGATGATGAGGAGAAATGGGAATCCGTGAGAGGCGAGAGATGAAAACGTGAGTGGACAGAACATGCCTGAGACCCTGAAACTAGAAGTAGCATTAAGTAACAGCGAAGCAGTGAAAAGGAGGGTGATGGCTGGTTCCATGTACTACTAGCTGTTTAAGAGAAATAAACAGTGAAGGTAAGCACATGATTCTCTTTGTAGTGCTTTTTGAATGACTTGGTGATGGTGATGAGCCTCTATGAAATCGTGAAATATGCTGGCAATCTCAAGCGCTCTGTGGGCATGATTTGCACACGTGCAATTAAAAAAAAAATCACAACTGATTGTGTCCCCCCCCAAACTTGTCATCAGATCTGCACCCATGCTGGGAGCTGTCTTGGGGTCTCCCAAGACAGAGTGGTCTCAGGGGAGAAGAGGAGCGGTTCAAGAAGACCACGGTGAAACAGCACATTCAGGGAAATAGTACCCTGCGAGCTGCATGGTGAGCTGGGCGGCAGGTAGGGGCGGGTACCGGGCGTGTTGACCCCTGGTGTCGCAGACTGGTTCTGGGGACGTGGAACGATATCTAGTTGGGCTCACGCGCCGGTTCTGGAACCAAACTCCTGGAGAGGGGCTGAACTCTCGCCTTGAGTATTGGAGTTCTCCCCGGGGAACGAGAGGGTCGCCTCGATGTGACTGGGAGTTGTTGAGAGGAGGACTCTGACCTTAAAATGAGCTGTTTATACATAGAGAGCAGGTCCTCGTCTATGGTGAACGCCATGTTTCTACAGTAGCCCTGAATGGACAAGTCAAACACTGGCTCTAGACAGGGCCTTTCATGTTTTCGTAGAGTTGGAAAACATTGATTTTTTTAAATGCGAAACAACTTTACAGTGTTTGGAGAAGAAAGGTCCACACACATTAGCAGTAGGGATA
The DNA here is from genome assembly GCF_011397635.1 of Epinephelus fuscoguttatus. Lineage (NCBI taxonomy): Eukaryota > Metazoa > Chordata > Actinopteri > Perciformes > Serranidae > Epinephelus > Epinephelus fuscoguttatus. The sequence continues at coordinate 43,629,755 of NC_064761.1, forward strand.
GACCGATATGGATTTTTTAGGGCCCATGCCAATACCGATTTTTTTTCCATCACCCTTAGCCGATGACCGATTATGGACTGCCGATTTTCTTGAGCCGATATTTGGGGCCGATACTGCTTTTGCTCCCTCAATTTACATCAAAAAAATGACACGATGATAACAAATATTATAGGTCTCAAGTTTAAAATAAGAAACGTTTATTGAACGGTAAAAAATACTAAAACAAGATGGAAAGTTGAGGTAGAACAGGTAGAATATTATTATTATTATTATTATACATTCAAATAAAAAAAAGAGTTCAGTGCTCTTAAATCTTCCAGTAATGTCTTTATAAAATAAACAAATATTTAAGCTGAAGCATCAATAAAACAACAACTACTTTACACAGTAGGATTTGCTGCATGTGCGCTGCAGGGTCTTCCGGCAACACAGAGCTGCCCGTGGATGCCTGTCTGTAAATCATGCCAGGGAAAAATAAATCCGCGAACCCACGTGCGTATCGCCGATGCCGATAGAAGTAAAAAACTCAAATATCGGTCCGATATATCGGCCGGCCGATGTATCGGTCTATCCTTAATTAGCAGGTGCTTGGCTAGCGTCTGGCGGCACGGTGGTGCACAGTGATTAGCATTTGTTGCCTCACAGCAAGAGGGTTCCTGGTTCGAACCCCAGGGATAGTTTGCATGTCGTCCCCATGTCAGTGTGGGTTTTCTCTTGGTGTTTCCGCCTCCTCTCACAGTCCAGTGATATGCAGTGCAGGTTAAATTGGTGACTCTAAATTGCCCGTCGCTGGGAATGTGTCAGCCCTGCGACATGTCCATACTGTATCCCACCTCTCGCCCAGTGTCAGCTGGGATAGGCCCCAGTCCCCCTGCGACCACCAACAGGATAAGCTGTTATGGAAAATGAATGAATGAATAAATGGGCTCTCGTCCCATCTCCGACAACAGAACTGTGTCAGAGTGAGGGCTTATTTATGCTTCATGTGTAATATGCATACAGACATTTTCTGAAAGCTTATGGATACGGAAGAAAAGGAGCAGAACCTCCGGAAAATCGTGGGGGCAGTGTAGCGTAGTTAAAGCCAGTTACAACTGCAGGACATGATGGAAAGAAAAAGGTGGAAGGGAACAAATCTAATGTAGCGTAAAGAATTCTCTGTCACATGGCCTCACAACACTGCCTCCATGAAAAAGGTTATTATTACGACCTTCTCCGCCTTGCCTTGTTTGTTGATGTGTGAAACCTTTGACTCCGCCCTCTGGTGCCATCTATCAGCTGTATCTGTGTATGAGGGCAGTGACATTTACAATGTTGGAAACGGACATATCTACTGTATTTTCTAAGGTAAAGGGAGTAAAGAAGAGCCCCAATACTGATTTGTAACGTAAAACTACTTTATTCAGTGTTTTTATCAGTTTTAATCACTTTCATTTAGTAACATTTCGTACGCACAAAATGAGGCCTGAAACAACCGTACGCCACATTCCATGCAAAAGTTGTGATCTATAAAATCAGACTTGATGAAGGAAACTTTGTGGATAATTCACCTCCTGAACTATGAACACTGAAGGAATTCTAACTGGGGGAAGTTTCAGCTGGTTGCACTTTGCAGTCCTCACCACTAGATGCCACTAAATCCCCCTAGATCTTACAAACTGGACCTTTAAACTGTTTGCAGTTTCAGTTTGAACAGGTCAGATTTTAAATTTGTCTCAGGCATAACAAAGGTTGAATATTTAAACGTTATCTTCGGTCTTTTCTTCAGGAATCTCTGCGTAAGATCACCCACACCCTGGCCATGAAGAATGAGGAGATTTCCAACTTCGTCTGCACTCTCAAACAGAGCCTGGAGAACTTAGAGGTACAAAGAAAAAACACGTCTGAGCTAAACTTTAATCCAGGCTGCACAGTTTGGTCGTCAGTATATTCATCCAGCTACAGAAAAGGTTACATCCTGTATTTAATCATATTTCTGTTGTGACACCAGGCGAACTCCAACAGAGTCCAGGAGGACCTGGAGTCTGAGTTCACCTCCCTCCACTCTGTTCTGGATGAGATGAAGGAAAACATGGTGACGCGCATCAAACAGGAGAGAGCCAGCCGCACATACGAGCTGCAGGTAGCTGCTGCTGTCTTTGCATTTCTTTAAACTTACAAAATATATGTCTGTTTTTATTCAGTGCATGAAACGTATTCTGTGGTTGGTATTTATTGTCAAGTTAATAAGCAAATGTGAAAAAGTACATTTCGTGACGTTCTCTGCATCATTTCCTGCCATATATTCATCACCACACCGAATGAATCCTGATAGATTTCAGCCTCTTAAAATAACTGAAAGCTGGTTTTGACTTGCTCATATATTTGCAGTAGTGTTTACAGCAGCTCTTTCAGCTCATATGCGCTGAAATAAGGTGTTATTAATTCCTCCCAGGTCAAAATACCACCAGCTATATAATTCATTCAGATCTCTCTGCAGCCTCAGGAACAATCCATGACTCTCAAATGATGCAGCTCGCCCTGTCTCTTCTGCAGAGAGCACAGTAGTCCCATTATACTGAAGACCAACGTGTATTAGTTAGCAGATGTACTCTGTTTGACTTTGGGTTTGGTCCTTCTGTCAGAGTCAGCTGAGTGCCTGCTCCAAAGCCCTGGAGAGTTCAGAGGAGCTGCTGGAGCTGGCCAATCAGACGCTCTGCTCCTCCCAGACGGACGGTTTCAATCAGGTAACAGACTCAACCCATCGCTGATGTGATGCTGCTGCACTGTTCCCTCTGCTCGCTGTCTGTAACTCCATGTTTAATGGCTGATGGTGAATTCAGTGTCTGTATGTACATATATTTATGATTTAATCTGTCCTTCCAGTGGTGTCTTACTACCAGTTATTTTAACACAGCCACATATGAAATCCCATTTAAGTCAGTATTTGATAAATAAATGAATTCATACATACATACTGGTTAAGGGTGTCAACGGTTAACCGCTAAGCGATTAGCCGTCAAATATAGTTTTGACCAGTTACTATTAACAATCTGTCGGTTAATTTTACTACCCCTCAGTTTACTGCACTGTGTACCACCCTGGTCTGATGGAAGCTAGCTAACGGCGCTGCTCAATTGGCGATTACAGCTAGAAATGCTGTCCAGACCCAACAGTGTTGCTATGGAAACATTGTGCCCACCCTCCAGTGCCCCCCCCCCACAAACCAAGCCACAAACCCCTTTTAGCTTAGCCCCTCTCACGCGTGTTATGCATGAGACCCACCGCCAAGAGATTTAAAAAGCAACTGTTAGCAGTTAGCAGCTAACTCAAAGATGAAGAACAGCGCCCGCAAACGTCCACAAATTGGAAGACAGTGAGGTCGGGGAGCTCCTTACTCCCCAAGCAGAGGATGAGATCAGCCGCTATATGACAGGGATGGTAAATGATTGTTGCTGCCATGTCATGTCATCTTTATTGTTTAGAGGTGCTGCTGACGCAAATGTTATATGTCACACTAGAGGCTGACGCTGTTGTGTTACACGTTACACCCAACACGTCTCTTTTGATTCTGAGATGCCGGCATGCTGATTAAAGTCACACGCTGGATCGGCATGTTGCTGCTTTTTGGCTCTGTGTAAATATGCAAAGGCAGCGTAAAGAAGGGGCTTTGTAGCAGCTATTGGTAACACCGTTATCACTGTTGGGTCTGTTAGATACATTAACAGTGTCAGCTAAAAGGCCGCTTAACATTACTCACCAGGGCTACTTGAGGGGAGACTGGAGGGTGGCCACCATGTTACCACATGTTTCCACCAAATGAGTGGCGCTGCTAGCTAGCACCCACCCGACCCGGATGGAGTGCAGTGCAGAGCAGCCAAGACTTGTTAGCAAGCGATGACCAGAGGCTGGGCAGTGGGCACTTTGTTGCACATGTTACACAGCTAACTTGGCTGTCCGCAAAGTCAACAGAAAAAAAAGGCAAAATATTCACATCACAAAACATGAAATTACCCTGAAATAAATAAAAGTACTCCTCTAAAAAATTTGTCATTTTAAAATAAAAATCTTTTTAACTACATTGACCCATTTAAATGTTAACATTTACATTGATTTATATATTTATTGCCTCATTTATTTTTTTAGGATATATTTTATAGTCATAGTTATTTATTTCAAAGCACGCTTAGGCGATATAGATTTTTTCATACCTCCATAGTTTCCCGACATTTCACTCGAGTTTATGGTATATCTCGTGGTATATGTGTTTTTACACATATACCATGAGATATACCATAAACAAAACAAAAACAACAACAAAAAGTGACGGAAGTCATTGTAGCATGTCTGTCATTTACTAGTGCACAATGCTGTGTTTCCTGTGTTGTGTTGAGTGGACCCAATGACACTTGTTGCTGTGGTGGACCCGACACATCAGTCGGCTGAACGGAGATGATGTGTTCGAAAAAATCATGTGGCCGATAAAACGTTTTTGTAGTTTGAAGACGTCAGATTAAGTAAGATAGAGTTATATGTTATATTCCTGTTTTGCTAGTCCTGTAACGTTATCCTCACCACTCGCGGTCGCCACCTTTCTCTGCTCAGCTGCCTGTTCTACCAGTAGAGACTGACCTCTGGTGGTGTGCGATGTGCACTGCAGTACATTGCCTCAATACAGCATCTCCGTATCAGTTTAAGAAAGAGGAGCGTCTGTATTTTTGATGGTGTTTAATACTATTGAGTAACTTGGTATACCGTAATACCTTGATAGTGCTCAAGCTGATTTCCTAGGCATATTTATGTGTGTGTGTGTGTGTGTGTGTGTGTGTGTGTGTGTATGTATTTGTTTATTAAATATTTACTTAAATGGCATTGCATAGCCACCAGCGACTTTGTGTGTTAAATGACAACATGATGGGCTACAACTCAGTTTTCTCTTCGCTCCGTATCTCTCCTCTCTCTTTCCTTCCCCTCTCTGCTTCTCCTCTCCAGGCGGCCAAAGACATTAAGGATAGGTATAGTACTCAGCCATCCATTGCTTCCCTTCTGTCATAGCCTCCTGTTACCATCTCATAATGTAGCATGCATGCGTTGAAGACACGTAGCCACCACACCCATTTCATAGACAATAAGCTCTATGGGAACTTTCCATTCAAGAGCCCGTTTGTCTTTGTGTTTCCCTCTGTCCTCTCAAGTCTGTACCATCCTGTGTCAGCCCCCCCTCCTCCCTGGGTGAACTCCCTCTCTTAGCTCTGCTTTTAAATATTGATTAGGTTGTTGAGTCCAGTGGTAGTATCAGAAGTCTAGTTAGTGGCCTCTTCTTTAGTGAGCAGTGTTAAAGTCACCTGTTTTTGCCTCTGATCCAGTCGAATAATGGACATCGCTTGTTTCCACTCCGTGTGTTTGTGTGTTTTTGTGTGTGTGTGTCTCTTTGTCCGCAGCGTGACAATGGCTCCAGCCTTTCGCCTCTCCCTGAAGGCTAAAGCCAGTGACAACATGAGTCACTTGATGGTGGATTTCAGCCAGGAGAAGGGGTTGTTGCAGGGCCTCAAGTTTCTCCCAGGTCTGCTCCACTTTTCATACAAAGAAATACAGATGGTGACCACTGCACTGTAGCTAAGTACATTCACATGAGTATTTTATTGGAGTATCTCCATTTCATGCTGCTTTATCCTTCAGTCACATTCACTAACATACAAAGAAATAACAAAAATATCCTTCTTATCAAGTCATCTCAGTTATAACGCCTTATTTTTCCAAAGCATGTAAAAAATTCCACCAGGCCAGTTTGTTTCAGGTGTTTCCTGAAATTATTTCTTTTAAATTCAGGCATCAATATGCCTCATAATTTCTTGTTTCAAGATGCAAACTATTCATTTGAATTAAAGGTCCAGTGTGTAGAATTAAGGGGGATGTATCAGCAGAAATGGAATATAATTGTTACCTTAGAATGAGCGGTTTATATCTACATAGGGAGCGGGCCCTCGTCTACAAAGTCTGCCATGTTGCAAGGCCATGTTTCTGCAGTAGCCCAGAACGGACAGACCAGACACTGACTCTGAATAGGGCCATTTGCATTTTCTTATACACCTGCATAGCTAGCGGCACCTACGCGACAAGCCGAACAGCATCAAGGAAAAACTGATTTTTAATGAGAAATTCCTTTATTTGGTGTTTTCATCAGTTTAAATTACCAATCCATTTGTTTTTGGGAGGAGGAGGCCTCTATGGAAAGTTCAGCTCCCGATAAAAATCTTCTCAATGTCTGGATCTTAAGTTATAAAAGTTAAAAAGTGAGCACACATTAGCGGGTGCTGGGCTAGCAGCTCGTCTGCAATGTGCTGAACAGTGTGTGGGAAACACTGATTTGTGAAGTGAAACTGCTTTGTTTAGTATTTATACTGGTTTTAATCACATGGTCTGTTTGTCTTGGAGAGGAAGAGACCTCTGTGGATAAGTCGGCTCCCGGTTAAAACTACCTGAACAATGAACACTGAAGGAATTCTAACCGGGATTTCACGCTTCAATCAATCAATCAAATTTTATTTATATAGCACCTTTCAAAACAAATCGGTGTCATTCAAAGTGCTATACATTTTGATTGAAAAATACAGAGAATAAAAAAGTAAAATCAGAAGAAGGACTGGGAAACTAATGCACACTGTGTCATACAATAATAATTTAAAACAATAATAGAAGATAAAAACAAGATCAAAACTACTGTGCTGCTACTAAAAAAAAGAGAGACAAAAAAAATTAAATATTTAAAATAACATGCAGGATAAAATATAAAATCAAAGTCAGGAGAATAGCAATAATCAAAAGAGAAAAATACAGATAAGACCACTGAATAAAAACAAAAGTAAAAATAAAAATAAAATGCAGGATAAAATATAGAATAAAGATACGATATAAAAACAATCAGGGAAATAGCAATAAGACAAATACAGATAAAAAGTAATAAATAGAATAATTATAAAACAATGGAACTAACGCAGGACACTACATAAAAGCCAGACTAAAGAGATGGGTTTTTAGCCTACGTGTAAAAGTGTCAGTGTTTCTGACTCCTCTTGGATCCTCTGGCAGATTGTTGCACAGTTTTGGAGCATAGTGGCTGAAAGCAGCATCACCAAATGTTTTTGTTCTACTCTGTGGGACAGTTAAAAGAGAGGAGCCAGAGGATCTGAGGGGTCTTCCTGGTTCATAAAATAAAAGCTTCTCTGAGATATAGTCTGGTGCAAGCTATGCAGTGCCTTAAAATATAATGGCACATGAGAAGTTTCAGCTGGTTGCGATCTTCAATCCTTATTACTAGATGCCAATAAATCCGACACACTGCTCGTTTAAAACAACAGCTCTCACTGCACTGACAGATTTTTTTTTCCAGTTGTTTAAAGAAAATAATTTATTACAGACCCAATTAAATCTAGAATTGTGTTCATAAGATTTGAGTTTATAAAATAGTTTAAATTAGCTTCCTCCTGACCTGTTGCATTAGTAAAATGCAGTTTACACAATAATACGTAAGAAATGATAATCCAGTGATACATTCTGTAACATTGTGAAAGTACTTTTACTCACGTAAGATTGTTAATGCAGCACATACTGTAGTCTTTTTACATCCTTTTAAAGCTCCAGTGCAGGATTTAGGGCGATATATTTGCAGAAATGTAATATAATATATGAAGTATGTTTTCTTTAGTGTGTAATCAGCTGAAAATAAGTGTCTGTCGTGTTTCTTGTACCTCAGAATGAGACGTTTATGTCTACATAGGGAGCAGGTCCTCGTCTGTGGAGATCACCATGTTGCAGCGTTTCTACAGGAGCCCAGAACAGACAAACCAGACACTGGTTCTAGAGAGGGTCCTTCTCCTGTAGCTAGCAGCCCCTCTCAAACACGAGTGTTGGAAAAACACAGATTTTTTTATTTTATTTTTTTTTTACCTCAAACTGCTCCAGTGCTTCTGCTGGTTTTAATCACCTGGGGCCTCATTTATAAAAGAGTGCCTAGGATTCATACTAAAAGTTGACGTGTGCCCAAAAGCTGAAAATGGTGTGCGCCAAAAAATAATCTGATTTATAATACCGTGCGCACGCACACTTGCACGCAATGTTCTCTTTATAAATCACAGACCTCCTGGAGTTGTGCGCACCCAGAAATATTTAGCTAAATAAATAAATATATTCCATGCAGTCGCGCTGTCCTCTCCCCCTCCTGCGCTCACAGAGTGGACAGTGAGACGTCAGAGGCAGTGCGGATTAAATATGTATTTAGAAAGAATTTCAATTCAGGATTTGAGTCGGATTTTACAACGTTTTTATGAAACAATTATCACTCACTCCAAGCGCAAAATAAGGCTGCTGGATTTAATTTCAGTGATAATGTGGATCTAAGGTGGATATAGCGTGACATTAAATTCGTGTGAGACATCAAAAAAATCTGACTCCACTTCTCCACCTCACCGTCTGCGTCGCCACTTCCCAGTGTCTCCAGAATGTGCACGCATGACTCAGAGTTTGCTTACAGGTGCGCACATTCTCCCGCCAAGTTTATCTTTATAAATTACAATCTTCGCGTGGTAAGTGCCGTACGCAACTTTCAAGCCCCGTTTTGTGGGTAAGCAAGCTTTATAAATAAGGCCCCTGGTCTGTTTGTGTTGGAGAGGAGGAAAACTGTGGATAATTTCAGCTCCCAATTAACACCTCCTGAATTGAACATTGAATGAATCCTAACCAGGAGCAGTTTCACCTCGTTGCAATCTGAAATCCTCACAGCTAGACACCACTTACTCCCCCTAAATCTCACACACTGCTCCTTTAATGAAGTAAAGATCTGTAAATGTCAAAACTACAGTGCAGAAAGAGCGTCAGAACATGCTGGTTATGTTGTCTTATGTTGACAAATCATCACAAATAAATCAGAAGTCATTAATCACACAGGTCTTACAGGTTATACAAAGGCTGGGCCTGTTGTAGACCGTACAGTGTCACAAAGTCTAATCACAGCAAAACAATTTCTCTCTGTGTGCTGCATTGGCTTCAATAAGCTCCATTTATTATACATATATATAAGAGTCAAATGACTGCATGTTATGTGACAGGGGTCGCAAGCAGTGATGAAACCACAGAGAATTATGACCGAACTCTGCAGCTGTGTGAGGCTTCTTAACCTGTTTTAATGCGCTGGTGTGGTTTTACAGCCCACATATTTACTGTAAGGCTCAATCTCATCGCTCGCAGCTGTTCTCAGCAAAAACATCTCAGGTACAGCCACTGTACGCCGCCTGTTCAGCACCAAACGGCTGTACAGTTGAACATGTAGCAGCTAATGTTAGATAGTTACCTTCCTGAATACTGGACCTACATCTGTCAGGTGACACAAACATGACTCTGTATCTGATTGATGTGTAAATGTACAATTGTTGGCTAACACTTCAGTGTACGCTAGGCTGTGTAACAGTCAGCCTGTTTTGGGGGACCTCTGCTCCCACGTGGCGAAACATTGACACCGTGTGACACCTCATGTCATTACGTCCTTGATCTACTATTTAAAGGATTATAATGATAGTTTCACATTAGCTGTTTCTGTCGTGAAATATCATTTTAGCATTTACAAGAGTAGAGGAAGTTGATTTTCAATATTCCCTCTCTCTTCTCTCCAGTTCCCGCCACTCCAGAGATCCAGGTCTCAGAGTGCCAGGTGTGCGACAACACAGTGACTGTAGTTTGGACCTTACCGGAGCCTGACAGCAAGATAGACCACTACATCCTGGAGCATCGACGCACCAACCACGAGGGCCCGCCTCGCATCAGAGAGGACTACCCCTGGATGGTGGTGGAGGGGATACGAGAGACGGAGCACACACTCACAGGTAGGAGGCAGACTGTGAGCAGGTGTTTGTGGTGTTAACTTTGATGCGGCTGAGTCATAAAGGATACTTGTGTTTTCACTCTCAGGTCTGCGCTTTGACACGCGGTACATGACGTTCAGAGTGAAAGCGTGTAACAAGGCCGTGGCGGGAGAGTTCTCCGAGCCGATTACACTAGAAACCCACGGTGAGAACACTGGACATAAAGTAGGGTCTATAAGGCTGTGCTGCTGTCATCAACAGTGTGTTCATAACATGCCTGGCTCATTTCACAGCCTTCACCTTCAAGCTGGACTCTGGTTCGGCCCACCAGAACCTGAAGGTGGAGGACCTGAGTGTGGAGTGGGACAGCAGTGGAGGAAAGATACAAGACATCCGCAAAGAAAAGACCCGAACCAACTCCCCGATGCACTCTCCAGCCAGGTGTGTATGAATGTGGACTGCAGGGTCACACCTGGGCTTTGACTGTAAACAGGGCATTAAGAATAAATCTCCTAAAGACGGATCTTTGAGCGTTTGTTGTGTGTCATCTGTCTCATCTGTAGGTCAGCCCTGATGTCACCTAAGAGAGCTCCGACAGCTCGGCCCGGCAGAGACAGATTTACAGCAGAGTCTTACACGGTGCTGGGTGAGTGTACAAAACACACCGGGCCGGAGTTATAGCTGTACAGCTATGTGAAACCATACATTATTTTGTCCCCTGAGGTTCAAGTGTAGGGAGCAGGAGTAAATAGAGAATGTGAAGGTGAGGTCACTCTGTGTTAGGTTTTTGGACGGGGGCGCCATCTTGTGAGGCACGCACTGTTATCTGTGCCTGCTATAGTGGTCAAGCAATGGTATTTGGACAAACTAATCAGGATATATATCCATATGACCTGACAGACCAAGGCTGGATTATAAACCTGACACCTCCACTCACACACCGAGAGGACTCTGTAAACCACTGGCTCACTTATGCTCAGTGTTTAGATATGTATGCAGACACAGAGGCAGCCATCTGTCATCAGTTAGTCCACATTTGGCCACTTTTTTTAAAAGACATTTTCAAAATGTCAGAGCAGAATGACTCAGTAACAGAGACCAAGTTACGATGACGTCGCGCTGACAACATCTTCTGGGTAGTAAACAGGCTGTTGATGACAATTCAGGCCCCAAGGAAAGCTGCTCATGCTTGCAGCAAATTTTTCCCAGTGGCCTCTTGTGGCATTGCAGCAAAACAATCCCAGAAAGCATTTTCTCCATAGAGCTCCATTGTAAAAGACACGTCTGTAAAGCTGTCCACAGGACACCTCGTACTGCAAACAAGGTCATTATGACTCTGTCTGTTCTAATTTTTTGAGACATGGTGGTTTTATATGAGCGAAACTTTCCTCAAGCCGAGAAAAGTGATTTTAAAGTGTCCACCAAAAAAAAATCTATATAATAATATATAATATTTGTTCTGCTTTACCTCACACATCAGGGCAGCTGTTGTCAGTTGAGCCTGGTGGATTTGATGTAACGGCTTCAGTTACCCAGAGATTGGCTGATGGCAAAGTAACATGGGGAAAATATTCTAAATATACTGTACACTTAAACTGATAAAGATTTTTGGGGCTGTTTTATTAGGTAACATTTGCTCTGTGTTGTTTGATTTTAATGTACAAGGACTGTCTTCATTGAAGTTACTGGGAAAAAATATTGTGATTCGTTCTATAGTGAGAAGAATTCCCTGTCCACATGTCATGATGTATTAAAGGGATAGTGCACCCAAAAATGAAAATTCAGCCATTATCTACTCACCCATATGCCGAGGGAGGCTCAGGTGAAGTTTTAGGGTCCTCACATCACTTGCAGAGATCCAAGGGGAGAGGAGGTAGCGACACAACTCCACCTAATGGAGGCTGACGGCGCCCCAGATTCAAACGTCCAAAAACACATCATTGAAACCACAAAGTCCGTAGTGATCCAAGTGTCCTGAAGCCCCGACATAAAAAGTTGTTTGGAAAAACCTCATTTGAACTCTGTTTTTAGCCTCACTGTAGCCTGTAGCTCTGACTGCCTCTCTGTGCACCGCGCTCACATGTGTGCACTTGCGCGAGACCATCAAAAGCACGTGAACACATGTGAGCTCGTGGCGAAGACTGTTGAAAAACATGTAACCACAACTCTGACTCTACACAAACATTCACACGCACTTCAACCATGAAACGTTTGACACTGACACAACTCATTATGTGGTCTTACGTCTCATGACAGCTGACACCATGATTGACGCCGGCCAGCAGTACTGGGAGGTGCGGTTTGACAAGGAGAGCAAAGCCTTCGCTGTGGGCGTGGCGCTGCGGAGCCTCGGAAAATTTGACCAGCTGGGGAAAAGCAGCGCTTCCTGGTGCATCCACCTGAACAACTGGCTGCAGCAGAGTCTCACTGCAAAGCACAACAACAAGGCCCGGTCGCTGGACTGTGCCATCCCGAGCAGCATAGGAGTCTACGTCAACTATGACGAAGGTACAATGAATGCATGCACACGTGAAGTCACTGTTTGAATGATCACACATCAAAAAAGACTTTAATGTTTGTCACTGATGTGAAAAACACGTTGCAAAACATAACAAAATACACATACACAACAAAACAAAGGTTTTGTCTAGATTCAACGGCAGTTATTGGATTAGTGAGTCTGTATAAAATAGTACTTCTAGGTACTTTGGAGACCGAGGTAGTGGTGTGCCCGAGGAATGTCTTTACCTTATAAAAACTCAAGAGAAAATGTAGGCGCTCTTGAAGAAAGGGGTCAGCACATGGGAGGAAAAAATGACCTTCAGGCACTCGTGCGTGTAGCAGGAACAAAAGCACGTGAATTAAGTTAAAAAGCCTTTGTTAAAAAAACATGGTGCTTATATTAAAACACAGACCAGTTTCAACCCAGAGGTCTTCATCGGGGTGCAAAAGGGTGGACAGGACTCAAACATTTTACAGACTTGGTAGGGTGTGTCATCCAGCCCTGATGGAAAAGTGAATAAAGATGGATGACAGCAATAGATCACAATGAGAGGCCATTTTAAAGGTGACACACCGTGATGACACCTCCTACCAAGTTTATAAAATGTTTGCTTGACTCCTGTCCACCCCTTTGAATAAAGGTTTTTTGTACTTTTAAATATTTTTAGTGCTGAAACAAGCAGTCGATTCTTCGATCGTTTCAATTCAATTGACAGAAATAAATCAACAAACTGATTCATTGTTTAATTTATTAAGCAAAAATGCCAACATGCAAGATTTGAGGATTCTGCAGTTTTATTCATTTACCCAAAAGTTATTTACTCGGCAAGTCTCTTTGAGGTTAGAAACCTCTTTTGAATTTAAGAGCCTGCCAAGATGGCAGCATGGTGCAAATCAATATAAAATCAGACAACAGATAAAAACATTGCTTAAAAGAAATAACTTGCATTTATATGTTTTTATATCATTGTAAATCAAAAGTCTTTGGGTTTTGGATTATTGATAGGACAAAACAAGCAATCTGAAGACATCACTCTGAGCATTTGTAATGATTTTTTCAAACTTTTAAACAATTTTGTTATTGTGAAGAGTGATTGACAGATTGATCAACAATGACAACATGTTAGTTGCAGCCTTACTTTTTTATTGTAGTGCTAAGTGTGATTTTCCGTCTTCATTCTCTGCAGGTGTTTTGTCTTTCTACAACTCCAAAACTAAACAGCTGATGCACTCCTTCAAAACCAAGTTCCAGCAGCCAGTTATACCAGCTTTCATGGTGAGAGACGTTTCCTCAAAAGCCTTTAAAAATATCTAAAAAAAAAAAAAAAAAAAAAGATGCTCTGTTGTTCCCGAGTGTTCCGTTTTTACATTCCTGATGATGTGCTGCCCCCTGCAGGTGTGGAACGGCAGTTTCTCAGTAGTGACGGGCCTGCAGGTTCCCAGCGTGGTGCAAAGCGGTCAGAGGAAGAACAGCGGCACCAGCAGCTCCAACGCCAGCCTCACCTAGTCTCATGCACTCAGCCAGCTGGACGCCACCCAGCTCTGCTCGACCACAGTCCCAGCTGCAGAACATCACCTCTGCCGTGGCTGCGGTCCAAGCCATATCATGGAAGAGTTTCATCACTGGAGTAGGATGGTTTAGCCTGTTCCTTCGGCTGCGTTACGTGACAAGGAAAATGGTTTTGGGAACAAGTGAGTCATCGGCGCCATCAGTGACAGAACTCTTCAGATGTATGACTCCGGCTGTTGTTGTTGCTTGGGACACATTAGCTGTAGTCTCTAGTCTTTCCTCTCATGTCATTTAGCACTGTCCCACTGCTGCTAGAGCAAAGATTTAGCGCTGGCCGCTGCCCTTCCTTCCTCGCCATCACCAAAACTGTCAGTCGTACTGTCAAAGCAGCCAGCTGCAGGTGCAGGGTCAAGGCCTGTCCTGTCTGCTCTCTCCCTGTGCCTTCCTTCTCATTTCCAAACTGATTGGCCAAATCAGGTGATCCGCACCAACATGCTAGTGTTTCACTGTCTCCCTATACCAATTTAAAACAATGTGTTGTGTCGGTGTCGTTATAACTCGGTTGTAACGTAACTTAGTGGTAATTATCACCCACTGAATCTGCCTCTTCTCATCAGCCAACCTGTGTAACCCAAATAATCTGCTCCTTGACAACGCTACTGAATAGAATGTAGTTCATTAAATCAGGATTTATTCAACTTTGCCAGCAGCTAACGGATCATAAGAACAACACATATTAGGGATGCTGTGTTTTCTGTCTTGCCGAGGCATGCAGACCAATCAGTGTTTACTGCATTTCACTTTTTGTAGTCGGGTTCGCGTGCGAGAAACTGGGTCGTTTAGCCTCCTGCTGAGCTTCTGTTGGTTTGAAATCAGAATCAGTGTTGGCTGTGAGAGTTTAAAGGGATAATTTGGATCTTTTGAAGTGGAGTCGTATGAGGTACTGATCCATCGTGTTTTACACACAGTAGATATCAGTGCACCAAATTCAGAGAAGTGAGCAGGAGCACCAGTATTGAAGCTAAGCATTGTACTGCTGTGGATGGGGTCAGCAGCAAAACGTATTTTAGCCGCCTTAAAAAATCATTATCAGTTTAATAATATGTTACATTAAGAATATTTAACTGCTTTACCTTGATGTAGACTAGGAATGTTCCTAATGACATATTTCACTTTAAACTGAGACCAGTCAACTGAACTTAGAAAACACTCAGAGAACAGTCACAACGAGCACAATTTAATCAGTAAGATTTTCCGTGTATTATTGTGTATATCATAAGAGCCATTTGAAGCTGTTAATTACAGTTTTCTATAACCAAGTAGTATTTTAAATGCCACTGAAATGTGAGGCACTCTGCACCGTGCATTGTCACCTCACATCAAGCGAGTCCCTGGTTCAAAGCCCAGGGTGGGGGAGCCCCTCTGTGTGGAGTTTGCATGTTCTCCCTGTGTCAGCGTGGGTTTCCTCCAGGTGCTCCAGCTTCCTCCCACAGTCCAAAGACATGCAGGTTAATTGGTGACTCTAAATTGTCCGTAGGTGTGAATGTGAGTGTGAATGGTTGTCTGTCTCTATGTGTCAGCCCTGTGATAGTCTGGTGACCTGTCCAGGGTGAACCCTGCCTCTCACCCAGTGTCAGCTGGGATAGGCTCCAGCCCCCCGTGACACCTGAGAGGATAAGCAGGTATGGAAATGAAATTATTCTTTAGGAAAATAAATCTTGAGTGACAGCCATCGCATAAAAATAATGATAATTTTTATAATAATTTTAACCAACTAGTATTCCTAGTGCTGACTCGTGAAGGCAGCGATGTTTAATCGACTAGTCGACTAACAGCACACAGCGGTAACAGACGGAGAAGGCATTAACGGCTTTAGTGTCCCATGTATGCCTGTTTCAAAGCGCCACACTCCAGTGACAAACACAGTAATTTGAGCATGCTATACACAGGAGCTGCTTGTCTATCACCGCCTCCATTTGTTAGTTAGTTTGTGTTATTGCGTGACTTTGGTAAATATGAACTAACTCTTTAAAAGACCAGACCATCAGTGGAGTTAAAGAGAGCAACCTCACGGCTTCAGTTGCCCGTCAGAGATCTCTGTCTGCAGCAAGGTAAAGTGACAATATTATAAATAAAGCATACACTGTAACGTAGGTGGCTAAAATATGTTTTTCTGCTAAGCCTGTCCACAGCAGTACATTGGTTAGCATCTTTGACGGGACTCCTGCCTGCTCCTGCAAACTGAGAGCGTGCCAACCACCATCTACTGTGTGTACACACTGACTGTGGATAAGCACCTCTCACAACCCCACTTAAAAAACTGCGGACTGTCCCTTTAATGCCAGAGTCTGCACAGAAAGTTAGCAGGGAGTTTCCATCAGTGTAACTCCATGTAGAGGAGTCATCAGATATGGCTTCAGGATTTTGGAAATGACTGTACTGTATTAATTCTACTCACCTGACTGCACCCTAATGCTTGTTTGTACTGTGTGTGTCTATACCTAATAATAACACCACTTTATTTACTGAAGAGGAATCCCATTATGAGTAGTGGGCTGTCTGTAGTCCAAATATAACAAATAGCTAGCGATTAGCCTCAGCTAACAAATTGTATTAAGCGAGTTAGCCAGGTTTAGGGTCCACCTGGGTGAGACACCAGAAACTGATGTTATGAAGTCCTTATTTGTGCACAGCCCGAATTCTGAGTAGCGTCCACGTTATAGATTACATGGGAACGGTCTTGCTTTGCCACGTTGCTCCCTGTGTATGCATCTCCTGAATAACTGTAGCCTGCAACGCTTTAAAGAAGCTGAGAGTTATGTTAACTTTATTTCACATGCTGACACAGTGTCACAATTTATTGTAAATAGTTTTGTTTTTCCACAATAATGTATCAGTCATTGAGGTAATAAAGGAGTGAGAGCACTTTGTTCTTGGATTTCTGCTTCAAAACAAAGTAAGAAACAAATGTGGGCTGCATTTAAAGGTCCAGTGTGTGAGATTTATGGGGTTTAAATGGTACCTAGTGGTGAGGACTGCAGCGTCTCCCAGTTAGAATTCCTTCAGTGTTCAGGAGGTTTTTACCGGGAGTTGAATTACCCTCAGAGGTCTCTTCCTCTCCAGAACAAACAGACCGGCTGATTAAAACAGGTAAAAACACAGCAAGTTAATGTTACAAATCAGTGTTTCTCCTGCGCCAATCTCATGCTCCACTCTATCCTCACTTGTGAACAAGACCCCGAGATACTCCCTCGCTTGAGGCGGTAAATCTCTCCCAACCCAGAGGGGGCAATCTATTGCTTTCCGGCAGAGAACCATGGCCTTAGATTTGGAGGTGCTGACTCAGCTCCCTCTTCACCACGACAGCGCATGCATCCCTGCAGAAGCCGCACCAAAATGTTGATCTACAGACACAGAGATATTTGAACTCGCTCGCTTAATCTGTGCTCAATTTTTTCTCTGGTAACTTAAGATCCAGACGTTCAGGAGGTTTTTACAAGGAGCTGAGTTACCTACAGAGGTCTCTTCCTCTCCAGAACAAACAGACCAGCTGATTCAAACCGGTAAAAACACTGAATGAAGCAGTTTCATGTTAAGAAAATTAGTGTTTCTTGGACACTCTTGTTGCACAGAGGCTTATAACTGCAGTGTTTGGTTTGTCCTTTCTGGACTACTGTGATGGTGTCACGGTGGTGCAACATGGCGATCTCTACAGACAAGGACCCGCTCCCTACGTCATTCTGAGGCAACGAAAACATGATGATTCTTATTTTCAGGTGTTTATACACTAAAAAAAACACATACGTATTAAATTACATTCCATTTCTACTTATATATTCTCTTTAATCCTACACACTGGAGCTTTAAAAAAGGTTTAACACAGATAATATATCAGTTACAGAACATCATAAAACTGATTAATTTGCTGCATGGCAACTACGACAAGTTGCTTGTTCACATGTTTCTGATTTGATGTGACGAAAGCAAGAGTTTTACACAAACTATACACAACAACACATTCACATATCATCGGTACAGTAACCCCACGCTGTCTCTAATTTCCCCTCATTTACACTTGACTGTATATAGAGGCAGTAATACATGTTTTACATATAAATTAGAAAAATATAAATTGTAAAAATATATACAACTATTCAGCAGCTGATTACAGTAAAATGGTGGACGAACACAAAATACTGATAGAAAATGCGATTAAGAAAATGCACCATCGTCAGTTGTAAATGTGCAAAAGATACAAGAGAACACAAGATAATGTGACAGGTACACCCCTCCTTACAGCTGATTAATTAGCTAACGAGCGTCTGAGAGGGCTGAATCAATAAAGTGTTAATCTTCGGAGAGGCTTTGCTGCTGACAGCCAGCTGACGAGGAGGAGCGGAGCCACGGGAGAGGCTGTTTGTGTGCAACCAGCTGGTGTCTCTGCTCCTGCTGGGACAGACTGGGGAGTGTCCCTGCTGGTTTGAGTCACTGGTGCTGGGCCAGTTTGTCACAGATGCTTTGAGGGCTTTCCACCAGGAGAGGTCACTCTTGACTCTTCGCCTTTTGTTCAAGCTTCAGTTTCAGCTCAGTTATTGCTGCGAGAGGAACTGAGCACAGCAGACACAAAGATTTAAAAACGACATGTAACAGAGAAATATGAATTGAGACTGAAAATACATCTACACGAGTTATATCTAAAGATGGCCTCCAGGGCGGGGCGGACTTACTTTGTACCAGAGGGTCTGTGAGGGTTCTCTTCCTCAGATCCCGTTTGGTCGTGGAGGGCGAGGAGGGGCAGGTGGAGGAGGTGGAGGAGGTAGAGGAGGTCGGTGTCAGAGAAGAGGTCAGTTTGCGAGGAACAGGAGTCGGAGGCATGATCGCTTTCTTTGGAGCTTTTTTCTCCTTTGCTGTGGGAGACCAACAAACATACAATGATTCACAACCACAACTAAATGATTTCAGTAGAAAGGGAAAGGTGAGTTCCTAAGAAGTTATGAAACAAGATGGAGGGACTTACGTGGCAGTAGAACAGCTATGGAAGCCTCTGTCTCTTCTTCTTCCTCGTCCACTGTTTGAATACACAGAGGTTAGTCAGCAGCAGCAATGGAAAAAATGAAGTCGTACCTGTTTGTGTTTGTTTGACAGAAGCAGCAGGACTGATGGAGGGACTGATTGATGGGGTCGGTGGCAGCAGAGTGATACTCACTGTTGTCATTCAGGTAGATATTCTCTTCCTCAGCTGGAGCTGGAGCTGGAGCTGGTTCAGGGGTCGGCACTCTCACAGCAACTGCCAAACACAACATGTAATTATGATTATTACAGGGCTGAGAGAAAGACTGATGTGACAGTAAACAACAGGTGCTGTCACAGTCGGCTTAAGACATCACCTAAACCTCAACCTACAGCGTGCAGAAATAGATACTGGTTGTATACAGTGTACACCATGTTCAGCATAACAAAGGTTACAGTATGTTCAGAATAACATGAGTTCAGCTCTATTGATGGCCATATCAGTCAGTTCAGATTCATATATCTGATGGATTGCCATGAAATTTTCTACAGACATCTGCAGTACTCTTAGCATTAAATCCTACTGACGTTGGCATTCCCTCGACTTTTCCTGTGGTGCCGCCACAAGGTTGATATTTGTCATTTCAAACACGACATAAAAACACGAATGACCATATCTAGAGCCACTGTTTTGTCTGTCTGTTCTGGGCGACTGTAGAAGCAGCATGATGGACACCGTGGAAAAGGACCTCTCATAAAAGTCAGTGGCAATGAAAGGATATAACCGGTTTATTCTAAGGTAACAAAAACACAGCAATTCTTATTTTTCAGGTGATTATACACTGAAGAAACCAAAGTTATGAATATACAATTTCTGCCAATAGATGCCCTGAAATCCTTCACACATGGCTTGTTTTTTCCACCAAAAATGTTTTACGCTGGTCAAGTGTACTTGGCTGAAGAAATGTTTCAAAGGGGGCACATCACTGAAACAAGTTCGAGACCCAAAGATATATTGTGTCCAGTACTCTGGATTATGTACAAACACATGCAAAGCTAATGAAGTTCCCATCAGTCTCTGCTGTACTTTATCTTTAGCGCTACTTAACAAAAGTTAGCATGCTAATACGCTAACCTAAGATGGAGAGTATTCTACCTGCTAAACTTCAACATCTTCACGTTATCAGTAGTGAGCATGTTAGCCTTTATCTCAAAGCACTGCTAGCATGTCTGTAAATCATGTTCGATTCTAGATGGTAACCCTAGATTTGCAAAACTCTTGCGAGCTGCTCAAAAACATTCTCGTTCGGCTGTTTTATGGTTCGACGGTGCTGTGGTATATAATATAATATATGGAAGTACTTTGTCATCGTTATGGAAAGATGGTTTGGGCTGAAATGATCACTTGAAACATGGAACATGAAATCTTGCAAGAGTTAAGTTTAGAGACAAAATGTGTCCAGTACCTTGGTTCAGGTAAGCTAATGAGCACAGCCTCAGCTGTTTACTGCTAATTAACAAAAGTTAGCATGCTAATAGGCTAACCCATGATGGAGCGCATGGGAGTTAGCATCTAGACAGGAATGTAGTCCAGCGGCTGTAAGAATATATCTGAGGAGATGATTAAGAAGATAAAACTTTGTTGTTGGAAATCCTGAGATCATTTATCTGGAAACCGTGTTTGAACTGGTCACAACCAGTAAACAAATGCAATCTGTGATGAGTGATCTCAAACAGTTGGAAACCTGCTGTTGACTCGTCGTCCTGTAAAGATTTGTTTGAGCTACAAAATCCAAAGCAAAACAAAAGTGTGTGGAGTGATTTAAACGCTCTCAAACAAGCAAAACATGAGTGACTGTGTGTGTGTGTGTATACGTGGACTCACAGTGCAATCATTCCTCTACAGGGAAACGTCAGTGTTATCTCCAGGGTTTGAAAACCTTTGATTGATGTGCAACTACGAGTACAAAGTGACTTAACCAACCAGTTCAGATGTGTTGCTTTTATAGAAACTACATATACTAGGTTTATAATAATATTAAACATAAGATTATACAACATTTAATTTAATATTTTTAATTGTAAGTGATTTACATTATGATATGAAGTCAGTCATTTTCACATCACTGTGACCTTGTTGGGAAAAGTCCAAGTGAAGTTGCAGAGGTGGAATTTCCAGTTACCTGAATGCGTCAATGAGCTGCAGCAAACAGGTGTGGCAAACAGTGTAAACAATTTAGTGGCTGGACGTGTGTGTGTGTGTGATGTTTGTTTTAATGGACAGATCACCTGGCTTGGGGGGGACACTCGGAGGGTTTGACGGAGCCTGTTGGACGCTCTTTTCTCCGTTTTCATCATCAGACCGAATAAAAGCTGTAAAAACAGAGTCATTTATACGTTTTGCAAACAAAACAGAAAAGAATAAATAGCGTGAAACAGAAAGTAAGATTGAAATGTCCCAGTTTTTGTACGTACAGATGCGTTTCTCATACGCTTCTTCGAGGATGAGGGGAATCAGGACTCTGTCAGTTTTGTCCACTAAATAGTTGATGACATCGTGTAGCGTGGCACAGGGGACCTGCACGGAGAACAGCTTTTATTTAACTACTTAAGAGCAATAAAATAAACACAGGGAATAAAACAGGTCGACTTTTACGATTAGATTTAACCTGACCACAAAAACCACCATATCAACATTAGGAATCTCTGCACCTTCATCTGTGTTTGAAATTCAGTGTAACTACTGATTATGTATCATTAGTGCCGGGAAGGAAATTATGGGTCTGCTGCACGCAAAAATACCTTGCCCACACACACACACACACACACACACACATGGCATGCATGGTTTTATGGGAGCAGCCTCAGAGGTGAGTCATGCCACTATCAGGCAAATTCTTCCAAGTCTCATCCAGCATGTCCACAGTTGCAGAAGAAATATGACTGTAATGATCATGAGCCAATTAACGTCATGTGACAGTTTGATTGTCACAGCCTCTTCCTTTCTGGGAAGTCACATAATGCTATAGTTTCTGAAATTCTCATCTCTCACCTGAACAATGAAAAAAACTCAAGCAACTGGTTGTTTCATACGTAATGCTCTGCACTGCCAGCTGAAGTGATTTTTTAACTTGCAGGTGAAGCTCAATAACACAAGTTAATATGTACATGGCCGAATTTATCAAGCAATAAAAAGGCAACGTCAGTTTTCTTATCTACTGTATAATCTAAGAACAACAAAGCAGTCGCTGATAGTTTTAGCTGCTGGACCTCTGTCCTCTAACTGTGGCACATGTAGTGCCATAAAGTACCTTCAGCATGACTTTTTAATACTTACAGGATTGTCAACATCAATGGCGAAGCTCCCGTCAGGTTTACGCACCACGCGGTAGTGTTTGAATACAGAGCTGGTGGAGAAAGAGAGAGACAGGCAAATAAAATACAGATGCAATAAACAAATAAACGGATTATAAACTGTCTGACAACACGTGCAAAGACATGTCAGACTGCCTGTTATACTCTCCTCTAGCAGTAACTGTACTGCATTAAATACAATCTGAAAGAAAAGTGACGTCGCTCCAGCTTTCAAATGGTTAATTGATGGTACAATAGTTGTGTTTCAGTCCGAGTGTATGTACACCTTCATATTAAATCTGTGTGGGAGCGAGTGTGCTTTCAGTATGTGTGTGTGTGTGTGTTTACCCTTCAAGGTCCTGTCTGGTGGTGACAGCGAAGGAGTTTCCATTACTTCCAGGCCTCAGCAGCAGGTTTCCTCTCTTGGCTTCTCGCTCAAGCAGCAGCTCTGCCTCCAGACGGGACACACTGTGGTAACAACTGCAGGACACCAGAGAACACACACGTGTTGTGAGACAAAAGGGAAAAACTTCAGCGTTCATTCATCTAAAACTAATTTTATTATTCTATCATTCAGAAGAGATGCATCGAGACCTCACACAGGGAGTCTGTGTGCAGGAGAAACTTTGTTTTAAAATCAACAAAGTCTTGTGAGCTGAGCTGAACAACACAAACACCATCAACCAGCACCTCATCTTTAAATTAAAAACACTGTCACCTTGATTTAAGCTGAAAAATGCTGCGTTTTTATCTCCTCCAAAGAGGTGATGTTTTGGCTCATTTGATTGTCCGTCAGCAGGATTATGGCCAACAGTCATGGAGCTTTGTGGAAGGGTGTAGCACGAGCCAAGGAGGAACCCATTACATTTTGGAGCAGATCCAAATCACAGCAGCGGAAAGTATTTTTCATTTTCCGTTAAGAATGCAAGATAAGGCATTTGTCCTTGGCATAAGTCTCTCTGAGTGTCCTTCTTGTTTAAATAATTCAAAGAGGGTTTTAGCATGAGACAATGGGCCCGCTGGCCCCACCACCTCTCCATCATAGGAGCAAGACACACAGACTCTGAGGTGGTTTTTGTCTCTTTTGTGTCTCTCTGTAAACACTTTTGTCTCCTTGCAGTTGTTTTTGTGTCTTGTTATAGTTGTTTCGTGTCTCTTTGAGGTAATTTGTTTGGTCTTTTGGTCGTTATGTGTCATTTTGTGTCTCTAAGTGTTTTTTTTGCCCCTTTTTGTAATTATTTTATGTCTCTTTGAAGACATTTTTGTCTCCTTTTTGTTGTAATGTGTCTTTTTACAGTTGTTTCATGTCTTATTGAGGTAATTTCGTGTCTTACTGGTGTATTTTTGTGTCTCTTAGTGGTATTTTTTTGGTCTTTTGTGGTCATTATATGTCTCTTTGTTGTCAATTTATGTCTCTTAGTGGTTGTTTTGCTCCTTTTGTGTCCCTCTATAGTTCCTTTGCATCTCTTTGTGGTCATTTTGTGTCTCTCTGTAAACACTTTTGTCTCCTTGCAGTTGTTTTTGTGTCTTGTTATAGTTGTTTCATGTCTCTTTGAGGTAATTTGTTTGGTCTTTTGGTCGTTATGTGTCATTCTGTGTCTCTAAGAGGGGTTTTTTTGCCCCTTTTTGTAATTATTTTATGTCTCTTTGAAGACATTTTTGTCTTCTTGTAGTTGTGGTGTGTCTTTTTACAGTTGTTTCGTGTGTCTTTGAGGTAATTTTGTGTCTTACTGGTTTATTTTTGTGTCTCTTTGAGGACATTTTTTGATCTTTTGTCTCTTTGTTGTCAATTTGTGTCTCTTAGTGGTTGTTTTGCCCCTTTATGTAGTTTTGTGTCCCTAAATAGTTCCTTTGCATCTCTTTGTGGTCATTTTGTGTCTCTTCCTGGTTGGTACGTGGCCAGGAGCCCCTGACACTTTTGCCCCGTGTCTGTGACCTATGGGCATGTTCAGTAATCCATCCATGAGTTTTAGGGAATATTTGGAGACATTTATGAAGATTTAATCCTTCAGGTTAAAACCCCAAAGTCATCAAGTATGAGTTTTCTCTGGCAGCAAAGCTGTGCAAATTACTTTGTAAACTGTTGGAGGAAGATGCAGAGACTCAGATGCAGACGTGCACTGCCTCTAGAAAAGCTCACAAATTTGGCAAAACCACTAAGATAGATAAGGTTCTACGATGAATTGAGATTATATGTATCTTCAAGGCAGCCACATAAAGCCTTTTTCTGTCCTGGATGCTGTCCATATCCGAGCCCTAACATATGAAGTTACAGAATCGAGGAGACCATGAACCCAAACCATTACATACCAAAATACTTAAGACCTTTTAAATTTGCTTTAAAATGTTCTTCTCTGATCTTAAATCTGCTCATGTGTTTTGTATCATGGTACCAGCCCCTCCTATTGTCCGCATTAGTGTCTTGTCCATACTCACGCTGGCATGTCTGCTTTGAGGCTGATGTAGGCATTGGAGTTGGTGACAGCAGCAGGTGGAGGAGGTGGAGGGAGACTTTTCATTCTCTCCTTTTCCTTTTCTACTGCCTCCTTTAACATGTGGATCTGACCTGGGAGCAGGTTGAGGGAGGAGGGTACCGACAGCTGCAGGGAGACACACAGTTTCTCCTTTAAAATGTTTGTTAACTACATCTAAGCATCAATAATCTTAAACTTCAGTTACTGAAAAATGTTTATTAAGTGAGCTAAATGTTAAACACCACTGACCTCAGCCACAGCGTGGATGTAACCCTTCCACAGCTCTCGAGCTTCTGCATTAGGAGCCTGCGGACACAATGAAAGAGAGAAAAACTGTTGAAATGAAGAATTAATCTGACAAAGAGGATGATTTCCATATTGTTTACATATATTCCCTCACAGTGAATTTGATATTCAAGTCCTTCATCTGTAGGTTGAGTCTGGCTGCGTCTAAGTTACGGTCCTGGCTGCTGTCATCTGTTATTGAGACCAGTCCAGTGAGATCCACTTTCTCTATGTACTGATGAAACACACACACAGACACACATCATCTCTCAGTGTGGGCAGGAAAATATCTGATTAATAATCATCCACATGTCTGCTCTGGGATAACTTACATCAGCGTCTCTCTTGTCGTTAAAGAAGAACAGCGAGTTTCCACACAGACACGTCCACAGTTTCCGGGATGTCTGCACAAACACAGAGACAGAGACAGAGATGTGCTGACTAAAAGACATCACACCAAGCAGGGAATACAGAGGAATTACAGATATCAGGATGAATATAAAAACACAGATTGTTTATTTGTGTTAATGCACGGTAAATAAAATAAGGAAGAAAAAAATGTTTGTTGTACAATAAGGAAATAAATGGGGCAGCTGAGTCTGTGCAGACGACATTCTTGGATCAGATTTGATGAGTCAAGCATTTGTAACCAACCGAAACCAGTGTGTGATATCAATAACAACGTTAGGACCTGAGGACAATTAGCTATATGAGTCACCACCTGATTAACATGTGTATGGAATAAATCAGAAATTGTGGTGACTATTGTTTGTTTCCGGAATCAAAATCACTAAAATATGAGAGCTGAACTGTAAAACTGAGATTCTGACGTAACTGAGCGGCTCTAGATTTATCTCGGAGTGGGACTTTATAGTGTGCTCAGTAAAAAGTTTCCCCTGCGATGTTACGTGCGAGTGTTTTCAGTCTCTTATCAGGGAGGGCTTGTTTGCAAAGCCTGCCTTGCCAGTTAGCACATTAACTCTTCTGTCAGTTCCTGGCTTGCTCTAATCTTTATGGCACAATGAGCAGGAAGCAGTCAGACCAGTTGGAGAGACACAAGTGCTGTTCACCGAAAAAACTCAGGTTAAAGTCCTTATGACTTACAAGAAACTATATAATAACAGGCGGCTCCGCCCAAAGAAAACAGCACTGAGTTAACCTGGTGCTGTGCGTTAAGTGCACTTAAGGGTTAATAAAAGGTGAAGTGTGGCGTTACACTGCAGGTTTTTATCATTAATCACAGTCAATGAATGTACAGGTTATCAAACTATTTAGAATACTGATGTAAATGTATTTATACAGCACATTTCATACGACAAGTGTAAACTCAGTGTGCTTAAGATACATCATACATGACAAACACAAAATATCATATTAGATAATTAAGTATTACATATATAAAAACAAGCAGGGCATGATAAAGATGTATTATTATCATTGTTATTAAAAAAGGGGAGATAATAACAAAAAGATCGTAGGTCCAATGAGTCGACCTTCGTTTGATGATCTGAGGGACCTCTGGTGTGAACTCTGTGAGCATGTCAGCAACACAGGAAGGAGCTAAAGCATTAAAACATTTCTAAAGAATAAGAAGTATCTCAAAATCAATTCTTTGTTTCATTGGAAGCCAGTGAGGAGAAGATGAGAGGAGGAGCTGCTCTGCACGACAACACAGATCAGATTATTATCAAGAAGCACCAAATGTTCCTGACCTCTAAAACATATCAAGGTTAAAAGGAATGAAGGTCCCCTGTGGCATCTTCTGCACATAGTTGAGATGCCACTCATTCACCTTTGCCTCTTTCTTCCTCTCACACACACACACACACACACACACACCTACCATCAACAACAACAGCATACTTATTTTAAGCATGCGCATCCAACAAGAATAAGTCGATTAATTGATCAAGAAAAAATAATCTGCAGTTACTCTGATAATTTATTATGTGAGGATTTGCTTTTCTTTATTTTATATGACAGTAGATTAAATATCTTTTCAGTGGAGGTGGATATTTATCTCAGTTTGCTGACACTTTACAGACCTCACAATTAACCGATTAATTCAATAATAATATACAGATTAATCAACAACGAGCATGGACATGAACAAGTCTTCAAAAAGTTTTAAAATTAGAAACACTTAGCCTCTTGCAATAGCAGTGCGATCACACCCACAATTCCGTGGAATAACAGCAGGTCCAACAGAACATAGGATATGTTTATACGCTGATGATGTAATTCTACTCATGACAAAATTAAATAAAACTATTCCGGCTTTGTTACAACTTTTTAAAACATTTGGCGACATTTCAGGATATAAAGTGAACAATACTAAATCTTCTATATTATTACTAAATGCAAATGAAAGAAGGAATCCAATCCCTGAGGTAATTCAATTTAATGTTGTAGATCAGTTTAAATATTTGGGGGTACAGATTATGCCAAGCCTAGAACATGTGGTTAATGCTAATTATAAACCTTTAATGTCACAAATTAATGAGTCAATTGAGAGGTGGATGTCATTACCAGTATCTATAACTGGGAGAATTAATATTTTAAAAATGAATATAATGCCAACATTACTCTATTTATTCCAGAATATTCCTCTACCACCACCTTCAGATTTCTTTTCAAGAATTAAGTAAACATCTGCAGGATTCATATGGAACAACAGGAGGGCAAGACTCCGTCTGTCTTTATTATATTTACCATTTGATCGAGGGGGTTTGAAATGTCCTTGTATGTTGTGGTATTATTGGGCTGCACAGCTCAGATCTATAATGTTTTATTTTTCAACAAACAGTTCTCCTCATTGGACTGAAATGGAGGCTCATGGTTTGAAATGACCTCTTCCCTCTTACATGTCTTCAGACACGGTAAAGAAATACATAAACAAACTAAAAATCCAATTGTAAGACACATGACCAAGACATGGTGCGAGGTTAAAAAGCATCCAGCATCTCTATACTTCTACTCCACTACTGTACTTTTACTCCATTACATTCGCTTCAGTTACTGTGACTCTACTTTCATACCCTTCCTGTCCAGTTATAACCATGTATCTCCAAATCTGGTGAATGTTAGTGATAAACTAAAGGATGAAGTGTTCTTTATGGGCTGAGAATACTCATAACATCCTGGACTGTAAATCACTGCACATTCTGTATTCATCTCCTGTACCACCATGTTCAAATTACTGTGTAGAAGTTTGGGAAACAACTCACAGCATTATACACCCTTCAACAGAGAGCAATCCTCAACACACTGTTTTTAAAGTCACACGCAAATCTATTTAAAAAACTATACAAAAAGTTATTTTTGGCAGATATATAGACGAGGACAGGTTGTGTTTGGGGAGTGCATATTTATTTTGTAACACTGGGTGGCACGTGGACTGTAAATAAACTGTGTTTATTGCTTATTAATTTAATTGGGTGATAAACAGACTGGGGATAGTTGTTTATTTGATGGAATAATATATAAAAAAAGAAACGTAAGAAAGGAGTAGAGCCATAAAAGTTTTACCTTCTCAGACACTGTTATCTTTGACTTGTTTTTTATAATAATAATAATAATAATTGTAAATATTTTGTATTAATATTCATAATATTTTTTTGTATTATTAGTAATATTTATGCTAAATAAATTATTTAAAAACTTTTGGATCAGCTGGAAAATTCATCCAAAGCTGGTTTTTTTGACACCATGAAAGGCTGACCTCTCTGCAGCAGCGTCACTACACACACACACACACACACACACACACACATATATGATGATGGTGCAGAATAAGATGCATTACTGCAGATTAAACAGTATAAACTAAAGTAACAGCAGTAAATTAATGCGTTAAAATTAAAACAAAATGCACATTAATGCAGCAGTGACAATAATCCAGAAACATTATATTTAACAGTAACACACTGGCAGGTAATAATTTCCTGCACAGTGAGAACTGACACTTGATATTTTTAAGACACATACTGAGACTCAGTTTATGACCTCAACACTTTTACACATTTAATCAACAGATACACCGACAAAAGGTCGTCATAGCAACGAGCTCTTTGCAGCTTATTTCACCTGTTGCGTGCAATAAAGAAAACCTTGTCTCTCGTGGAGTTTGCACAGAAACACAAACCCTACCTTATCCTTGAAGGACCTCTTCTCCAGGTATCCCTCATAGTAACAGTTGGGCAGCTGGTTCCTCTGACGCGCTGCTCGCTTCGCCATCACGACGTTAAACAATCAAACTGTTGGAGCGTATAGATGCGACTGTGCAGCTGATTGTCACAGTCACATGTATCAGTCAGGTCTGCCTGGTCGCAGTGAAGCTCTCCTCTATATGGAAGTGAGGAGCGAACCTGTGCGTCAGGTTGGTGACAGCGTGCTCGCCGCTGATTGGTCAATGCGCGGGTGGGCGGATGTTTTTAGAAAGTACCCACAGGTGGGTGCTTGTGACGTAGTGACGCATGTCTCATGGAGGGAAATCACCTGCCTGAGGGCCTCATTGAAACTAATTACTATGTAATGTTATTTTACACATTTAATGTTACTAAGAACTTGGGAAACAAGTTTAGATGAGAGAGACATGGCTGAAAAGAGTTTGTGTGAACAGCTCGTACACACGTGTGTTTTCACACAATGATTCAAAATGGTGGGCTGCTTCTGGTCTGTCCACACACAAATTAAACGTGTTACAAATTAAAACAAACAATAATGTTTTGGGTTTTGTTTTAGCTCACAGCTGCTGAGTCTGCGAACAGTCTACACCTGGTGCAGTGAACTGACTCTTATCTGATGTGAAGTCATACAAGGCTGTGGTTGTTTTTGCACTGCGGTGTAGTCGGGGTCAGCCCTGTTATGCAGCAACATTTCTGTCCCTGTAAATCTGTTCCAGATATTTCAGTTAAAATGTGCATATTGCATATTCAGAACAAACCTATAAAATTTTACAGTATATTATGGTCTTACAAGACGAGCTGCTGGAGTTCAAACGGAGCATCAGAATGATGAAGAAAGGTGATTGAAGTGACTTTGAACGTGGCATGGTTGTTGGTGCCAGACGGGCTGGTCTGAGTATTTACTGGGATTTTCAGCACAACCATCTCTAGGGTTTACAGAGGATGGTCCCAAAAAGAGCAAATATCCAGTGAGCCAAAATGCCTTGTTGATGCCAGAGGTCAGAGGAGAATGGCCAGACTGGTTCAAGATGATAGAAAGGCAACAGGAAGTCAAATAAGCACTGGTTAACGGATAACGCACCATGTCACAAAGCTCACATCATCTCAAACATGACAATGAGTTCACTGTACTCCAATGGCCTCCACAGTCACCAGATCTCAGTCCAATAGAGCACCTTTGGGATGTGCTGGAACGGGAGATTCTCATCATGGACCAACTGTGTGATGTCATCATGTCAATATGGACCAACATCTCTGAGGAATGTTTCCAGCACCTTGTTGAGTCTGTGACACCAAGAATTAAAAAGGGGGTCCAACCTGGTACCAGCAAGGTGTACCTAATAAAGTGGCTAGTGGGTGTATATGTATTATTAGTTATAATAAAATATATAAATAGGCCGTGTTAAACTCTCTGATTTATATACCTGCAGCAGCTCAGTCCACAGGGACTTGGCTTGGGCCCCAGTCATTTCTGTTGGCAGGTCTGTATATAACTAAATACACCTGTAGTTTTTTTTGTTCTTTTTAAAATACAGTTTTCATTATTTACTGTGTGTCCCTGAAGACATATTCTTATGTTTAAAAGTTATGAGGCAGAAGTTATGAAGTGTTGCAGCGTAACAGGAACGACCTGTCTGCAGCTGAGCAGTGATAATCTAGATAAGCATGTCGCTGACTGCGTGAACCAGTAATCATATTTCGAAGGTGCGACAGATTTGACATGAGGTAAAAGGAATAGTTTCACCACCTTCAGACAGTGGGGCAAACTTGAGCTTCTTCCCATACAGCTGGATTAAATGTGAATTAGACGCAGCAGGTGATTAAAGGATCATTCAGGAGATCAGCTGCTGATTTTTTAAATATTTAACTTACAAGTGAACAGAGCATAGTTAATATGGATCGGAGGTGGGTCTATATTTGTGTCAGGAGGAAGAGATGATGGCTCCATCTGCTGGCTAAATAACCACAGAGCGTATCTCATTGTGAGCATACACCTACCTCAGACTAATTTAGTGTGATGCCAGCAGTCCTGCAATAAATCCTGCTCTCATGAAAAGTGCTGATTCAACTGTATGGTCACATTTGAAGCTGTGGATTTTGTCTAGGTGCCAGGTGTGTCCAAACAGTTCTGAATGGGGGCCAGATTAGATACTGCTGAAATACCTGGGGGCCAGCTGCTGCTGCTGCTCGCATCATATGGGTTATTAAGAAAACAAACAAATACAAATGGCCACTTTAAAGGCCAAAGGAAGGATTCCTGTTCTGTGTGCAACTAAAGATCTCTGACCGCTTAATAAGTTTGCAGTAACAGGTTCGGGGCCATCACTGTGCTTGATTTTAATATATGCTCATAATTTTGGTTTTTAAAAAGATACCTTCTAATAATTTTCTTCAAATCTATCAAGCAGCTTTTTTTATAATGTGCACGCTAAATTATTCCCTTACATATACTCCACATAAGCGTCCTCAAAAACAGCATGGAGCTCTGTAGCCCATAGAGAATTATACAATTTCCTGCTGGGGGGCCAGTGACATCGGAGAGTGCTGCTGCCATAGGGAGTGATACTTGATCTGCAGAGGTGTTTGGGCGGGTGAAGCGCATCAAGTGGCATCCTCATGAATGTCTGGACCAAGAGTTCCCCAGGAGAACACTTTATAAACTAGTGTTACATTCAGACATATAAACTATTGTGTTATAAGTGTTCCTGCAATATACACATCAATAGACAAGTATCAGAATAAACATAAGAAGTACAGCTCTGTGCACTGTATGTTGAATACATCTATACATTCAAGAGGTGTTAAGAATATTGCACAGTTGAATAATTACATAGAGTATTGCATGTTAAATAGACTCTCACTAGCCACTTTATTAGGTACACTTTGCTGGTACCAGGTTGGACCTCCTTTTTAATTCTTGGTGTCACAGATTCAACAAGGTGCTGGAAACATTCCTCAGAGATGTTGGTCCATATTGACATGATGACATCACACAGTTGATCCATGATGAGAATCTCCCGTTCCAGCACATCCCAAAGGTGCTCTATTGGACTGAGATCTGGTGACTGGGTTGGCATTTCAGACAGTGGCCTTCACTGGTTTGCCTCCTACCTCTCTGGTAGAAGTTTCTCTGCAGCATCTGGTCCTTTTATGTCCGAGTCCATCCTCCTTTCTTGTGGGGTACCTCAGGGCTCAGTGTTGGGTCCAATTTTGTTTGCTCTGTATA
The DNA here is from genome assembly GCF_011397635.1 of Epinephelus fuscoguttatus. Taxonomy (NCBI): domain Eukaryota; kingdom Metazoa; phylum Chordata; class Actinopteri; order Perciformes; family Serranidae; genus Epinephelus; species Epinephelus fuscoguttatus. Next base: position 43,662,136 of record NC_064761.1, read on the forward strand.
TGCTACCTCTTGGAATCATTATCAGCAGGTTTGAAAGTGTATCATATCATATGTATGCAGATGATATTCAGTTGTATTTTTCCTTTAATCCTGACAGGACTGACAGTCTGAATGTACTGCATGACTGTTTGTCTGCAATTAATGACTGGATGGTCAACAATTTCCTCCAGCTTAACGCTGCTAAGACCGAGGTCCTTATTTTATTTATTTATTTATTGTTTATTTGATGTGGACATCACAATTGCATTGCACGGACCAGATGCATTGTTTGAGTGTTTTAGTACACGTGCTAATTCACAACACTTGTCCACAGGAGGCTTTTGAAATGATAAAAATAATAAATGTAAAAGGAAAAGAAAAGAAAAAAATGAAGGGTACAATAACATACAACAGTAAAAGAGAAGCAATTCTTCAGATTAAAATACATACATAAACTACAAAGCAAAGGCAACATGATCAAGCAATCAACCAGTTAAAAATATTCATGTGAGCACTGTTGTTTTGATGTTAGCCATTGTTTAAGTCCTTTGTTAAAAGCATTACTGTTGGTCTCTAATTTTAGTTTAGTGGGTAGAGAGTTCCAAAGTTTTGCCCCCTCTACAGAAAGAGCAGACTGACAGAATGAAGTCTTGCATCTTGGGACATGACAATCACCACTGGTGGAGGCTTGTGTGGTCGCTCTGTGAGAGCTCTGACGCCTGATGGCCAGTTCAGAAAACAGTACTGACACATGATTATTTAGACATTTAAAAAACAATTTAAGAGTACTAAAATTCATAAAATTTTCAAAGGTGAGAAAGTTGTGTTTTCTTAAAATGTGGCAGTGATGCCATCTCATTGGCTTCCGGTCCATGATTTTTATTGCCTGCTTGTATATTGAGATTATGGTTTTAATGTGGTTGAAGAAGCTTGTGACCATGATGTAATGCAATATGACAAATAGGAAAAAATCATTGCATGCATGTACAGTTTTGCAGCTTGATGTGACAGGTTCCTTCTAATAAAACGAAAGCAGTTAAGATTTGGTCTAACCTTGTTACAGATGTACTTAACCTGACTATCGAACTTTAAGTTCTTGTCCAAAATGATGCCTAGGTACTTGACTTCATTCACTTCATCGATGATTTCCTTCTTAATCCTGACCTCAAATACATCATATGCGGGCCTATTACACATGGAGAAGCACATGGATACAGTTTTTTTGACATTAAGAATTAGATGGGATAACTCGAGCCATTCAGAGATGTTCAATAAAGCCTGCGTCAGATGCTCACATGCCAGGCTGGGTGTTTTAGTGGAAACATGGATGACCGTGTCATCAGCGTACATCTGGCAGTTGACATCTGAACAGCAGCTTGGTAGGTCGTTGATATTTACTGTGAACAACAATGGACCAAGAACAGACCCTTGCGGTACTCCCATGCTGTTTGCATTCATATGTGACTTCCCCCCATTGATCCTGACACATTGCTGTCTCCCCCCCAGATATGATTTGAGCCACTTCAAAGCTTCAAAGCAATGCTGTGGTTAACAGTGATCAAAGGCCTTTTTTAGATCCAAGAACACTGCCCCTACAACATTTCCTTTATCCAGAGAGGCTTTGATCTTCTCCAGCAGATAACAGTTTGCTGTTTCTGTGGAATATTTTTGTCTAAATCCAAACTGCTGTGGGTAAAGCAGTTGGTTAGAGTCTAAGTATTCCATTAGTTGTTCAGCTACAATCTTCTCCAGAACTTTTGAGACTACAGGGAGGATGGCAATAGGACTGTAATTACTTGCTAAGTCTTTGTCTCCTGATTTATAAACTGAGGTAATTATTGCAGTTTTCCAGCTCTCTGGGAAAATTTTTGTTTGTATTGACAGGTTTACTAAGTAAGTAATTGGCTCCAACAGACAGCTCAGATATTTCTTGATAAATGCAACATTTAAGTTATGGGTATCCTTAGACATGGAGTTACTCATGTTTGCAATCACTTTTTTAATCATGGGATGCCTCTTTTATGTAAAAGGAGTCTGTATGATCATGCTCAAATTCTTCAGGAGATGACCCAGTAGATTTAAAATTACTTGCTAATTCTTGTACAGACTCAATAAAAAACTATTAAGACCATTTGCAATAGACTCATTACTATCAATAACTTTATCACAAACTTTGAGGCAGTTTATTTTAGGGTGCTTTTGCTTACTTGAGTTGGTTAGTTTATTTATATGTTGCCACAGTTTAGAACTGTTGCCGCTCCTGACTGTACTGCTTCTAGGGTGGCGAGCTGTATTGGGTCCCTGAATTCAAATATCCGCTCTAACCTGAGAAATCTCGGAGTTGTTTTTGACCAGGCCAAACACATTCACATGTTGACCCGTACATGCTTTTTCCACCTTAAGAACATTGCAAAACTGAGATCTGTTGTATCACATGCTGAACTGGAAATGATCATTCACGCCTTTGTGTCATCACGTCTGGATTACTGCAACTCTCTTTTCATGTGTCTCAGTAAAACTTATGTAGATCACACAGAATGCCGCTGCCAGGCTGTTCACCAAATCACCCAAAAACTGCCACATGACTCCCGTCCTGGCCTCCCTACACTGGCTTCCTGTCAGCTTTAGGATCCAGTTCAAAATCCTTGTTTTACCATTCAGAGCCCTTCATGATCAGGCACCTGAGTATCTGTCTGACCTGCTGCATGTATATGTTCCCAGTAGGACACTTAGGTCGGCCGATCGCGGCCTGTTGGCAGTTCCTCACACTAGGCTCAGAACTAGAGGTGACCGGGCTTTGAGTCCATTGTGCCCAGACTGTGGAACACCCTCCCACAGAATTTGAGAGCCGCAGCTTTGGTCGATATTTTTAAGAAGCATCTTAGGCAGACATTCTTTAACTTGTCTTAAGTGATGTAGTTTTGTGTCTCTGTATGTGACCTGTGACCTGTATGTTTGTAGGCTATGTATGTATTCTTGTTTGTATTTTAATCCTGTGAAGCACTTTGTGAGTCCTCTCTGTGAGAAGTGCTGTACAAATACATTTTACTGACTTACCAGAAGCAGGCCACCATTTTGAATCACTGTGTGAAAACACGCGTGTGGACGAGCTGTTCACACAAACTCTTTTCAGCCATGTCTCTCTCATCTAAACTTGTTTCCCAAGTTCTTCTCACCTCCAGTCACCTTTCTTCATCAAATGTTAATGAGCTGCTGACACCTGATTGGCTGATTAGATATTTGTGTTAATGAACAGTTGAACAGGTGTACCTAATAAAGTGGCCGCTGAGCGTGTGTACATATATATATATTTCAGTTTATGTGATAAAGAAGACTTTAATATATATGTTACAGAAGTAATCCATGGGGACAGAGATGTTGCTGTGTAACAGGAGTGACTCTGACTACACCTGGGCCACAGTCCCCTTTAATTTATGACTCTTTAATAACTAACCGTACCTGGAGCCATTTGCCGGTAGATCACATGACTGTGTTGCGTTAACGCAACTCTCAGCAGCTCTGCCCTTCCTGCGCAATGTGCGCATTGTCTTGTGTCATCTTGGCTCGGCAGCCTGGTCTGAGGGCAGGGAGATATCTGCTGTCATCACCGCAGTCTGACAAAGGTGGTCGCGCCAAACAATGGGGAACAGAGACGACGAGTATGATTTCCTCTTCAAAGGTGAGCGGAGCAGAAACTGCTCACAGGTGAACTTGTTGGATGCTGTTTGACAAGGAAACCAGCCAGGCTGAGGCTAGCATGCTAACTGCTAGCTGTGCTAACGTCAGTGGTCAGTTCTAATACCAGCTGGTGGTGGCGGCTAACTGTAGCTAGCTAAACTGTTTCCTGAGCTAGCTGTTAGCAGTTAGCTGTTCCTACACTCGTTATTTCTCGTTAACTTCACGTTTACTTTTACTTAACGTGTGTTTACTCGTGTCAGTGTTTGCTGTGTGTGAATTGTGTTCTTCTGCAGGGTTGACAGAGAGCAGGGCGGCTGGGGGGTTAACGTTAGCTCTGCAGGCTAACAGCTTGTGAGACGGGTGGAGCTGAAACGTTACTTGTGCAATAATTAAATTAAACTTTATTGCCATCGAGGAGAAGCTGTCCTCACCTTTAACACACCTTTAAGGTACAAAGAGTGGCGTATGTTCTGTAGAAGGCCTCGTAAAATCATCGTGTAGTGTGAAGAGCTGTGGTTCACTGTCATGTAGCTGCTTCTGTAATGTTGTTTTACCATCCACCACTTTGAGTCTGAGGTCTGAGGGCATATTTCCACTCCAAATATGTTTATTATATTACTTTATTAAGCAAAATAATATAAAACCAATTCAGTACACTAATAAAACTATAGCAGAGGAGCTAGGGGCATTTCACACCAGACAAAAATATTACAAAACATACAGATATTAAGTGTCTTGATAGCCTTAATGTCAGCAGAATTAGAGAGATATATGCTTTATTAATCCGGAGAGAAATGTAGGCGTCCAGTGGGTTTTATGACAAACACTATTACAGAAAGATAGAGAATATAAACATGAGAAATAAAAACACACAGCAGTGAAATAATAATTGAGCCACCAGGACTGTTATTGGCAATAGAGCAAATGTAAGATGATTAAATTAAAATGTAAAACTGTGGAAGAGTAATGAATACTGAAGATGATGTAAACTACAAATTGAAGACAAACATATGAACAAATGCAGTAATGACAGTGCAAGAATGAATACTACTGGGAAAAAAGTATTGGGAAGTGGTTTCACAAATTAGAAAGAGAAAGAAGTTTATTCATCCCCAAAGGGAAATTCAGCCTCCAGCAGCTCATAAAAGACAAAGACCAACAGCCACACTTCTCCTCCTCCTCATCATCAACAACAACACAGTGGTATTACAATAGACACAAAATAAAATCAAGTTTAAATAAGTGCATTAATAGAAATTTAAAATCAAATCCAGTTGTGGCTAATTGTCAGGATCCTCCAGGAAAACAACAAAACCCAAAGTATCCTGTAAAGTTGTAGTGCAGCTCTGGATCACACAGTGTAGAGGAGAGTAAGGTGTGTGAGTCCTGGATGTGAGTGTTTGTATTAGTCTTGATGCATCACTTTCAGAGTCTCACCGTCCCTTTCAGGCTGCAGAGGTAAATAACCATTAGATAGCCCGGGGCCAAGGACCTGCTCTGAGACTGATTTACAGGCGCGCTGTTGTAACATAAAGTGCTGTAATTAACAGGAAAGAGAGAGGCTTTGCAAGTCACTGACAGAAGTTTAGATGCAGGGATTTTAATACCGCAGAGGAAACAGTATCACATCTATCTGTGTAGTTTTAGAGTACAGAAGAAAACGAGGCCGAGGCCAGTGTGGCAGCTGTAAACCACCACCGATTAGATATCCTGATGACTCGTTACACAGGAACAGAGGCCTTGAGAAACTGTCGAGTCAGATTTCCCAAAGAGCAGGTTTTTGTCCGCTTCCTCCTGCATGACTCCCAGCAGGGCAAAGTCTGATAAGGATTGCTCGGTTCAGAAAGAAAGCAGCACAACAAGTCAGCACTTTCACTTTGCCTGAAAATGGCAGATGTTCGGTAACGTCGATATTTGTAATTCTGCAGTCGAACATCAGTCATTTGGATAAATGTGCCTCGTCATGTATTGATTAAGGTTAAAGGTAGAAACACGCTGCAGCAGCAGTAGATGAGGCAGTTTGAGGTTAAACCTGATCACCGAATAACTGCTGGAATGATCCGAAGTCTGAGAGACACATTTTCCTTGAACATTATTACACTATAAGTGTTGAATGAAATGTGTGTATTTGTTTGTTCACAGTCGTGCTGATCGGAGACTCTGGAGTGGGGAAGAGTAACCTGCTCTCCCGCTTCACAAGAAATGAGTTCAACCTGGAGAGCAAGAGCACCATCGGGGTGGAGTTCGCCACCCGCAGCATCCAGGTGGACGGCAAGACGATAAAGGCTCAGATCTGGGACACAGCTGGACAGGAACGCTACAGAGCAATCACCTCGGCGTGAGTGTTTCCTCTGTGTGTGTGTGTGTGTGTGTGTAAACACTGAGTACAGATATTGTTACTGTGTTCACCTGGTCTGTGCTGTCATCAGGTATTACCGGGGTGCAGTTGGAGCTCTCCTAGTTTACGACATCGCCAAGCACCTGACATATGAGAATGTTGAACGCTGGTTGAAGGAGCTGAGGGACCACGCTGACAACAACATCGTCATCATGCTGGTTGGGAACAAGAGCGACCTCCGCCACCTCAGGGCGGTGCCCACTGATGAGGCTCGAGCCTTTGCAGGTAAATATCCAAACTGTTGTAATAAAGCAAGCCAAGCCGCTCTTACAGTCTGTAGAATATTTTGTACATGTTTAAAAATGAATCTTTCGTTTCTTCCCATGATAGAAAAGAACACTCTCTCATTTATTGAGACGTCAGCGTTGGACTCCACAAATGTAGAAGAAGCATTCAAGAACATTTTAACAGGTAGGAAGAGCAACGCTCTCGTGATGAAGGTCTCAGTGTTGCACATCGGTCATTTGCAGTATAACATCATTACGTGATACAGGGCAAAATATTTGGCACAATGAGAGCAGAGTGGTGTTGTTCTCAGAGCTGTTGGCAACACAGGAACAAATAAGACGTCTTGGTTTTAATCATTGTGAATTAACTTCATCATCTAAAGTCTGTTTGCTGTTAAACTGATGCTGGTGAGTTTTTAAAAAAATCAGCAGTTTTGCTTTTATTTGATTATTTTTTAATTCAGGTATTGTTATTAAATTTAACAGTCATAAATGTTTATTTATTTGTACGCCACACATTAAAGAGGCAACAGATAGGATTAGTTTTTCTTTTAGCTTGGCGCCACCTAGCGTCAGTGGTGCTGCACTGTGGCAACAACCAAACTGAGCGTGGGGATCAGAGATAATGAATAAAATATAGGCTGTAAAGCCACCAGTATACCTCTATGTATATGTAGAATGAGAAGGTGTGTGGACACTCTACTAAATAAATGAGTAAAGAGACCGAGCAACAATTATCAGATTTATCTGAAGAAAAAACAAATAGTAATGCAAATAATTATAGCAGAATGCACAGTACCAGTACAAACAGCTCACAGTAAATGATACCAATATGTACAGTACCAGTACAAACAGCTCACAGTAAATGACACCAATATGTACAGTACCAGTACAAACAGCTCACAGTAAATGATACCAATATGTACAGTACCAGTACAAACAGCTCACAGTAAATGATACCAATATGTACAGTACCAGTACAAACAGCTCACAGTGAATGACACCAATATGTACAGTACCAGTACAAACAGCTCACAGTAAATGATACCAATATGTACAGTACCAGTACAAACAGCTCACAGTAAATGATACCAATATGTACAGTACCAGTACAAACAGCTCACAGTAAATGATACCAATATGTACAGTACCAGTACAAACAGCTCACAGTGAATGACACCAATATGTACAGTACCAGGACAAACAGCTCACAGTAAATGATACCAATATGTACAGTACCAGTACAAACAGCTCACAGTGAATGACACCAATATGTACAGTACCAGTACAAACAGCTCACAGTGAATGATACCAATATGTACAGTACCAGTACAAACAGCTCACAGTAAATGACACCAATATGTACAGTACCAGTACAAACAGCTCACAGTAAATGACACCAATATGTACAGTACCAGTACAAACAACTCACAGTAAATGATACCAATATGTACAGTACCAGTACAAACAGCTCACAGTAAATGACACCAATATGTACAGTACCAGTACAAACAGCTCACAGTAAATGACACCAATATGTACAGTACCAGTACAAACAGCTCACAGTGAATGATACCAATATGTACAGTACCAGTACAAACAGCTCACAGTAAATGATACCAATATGTACAGTACCAGTACAAACAACTCACAGTAAATGATACCAATATGTACAGTACCAGTACAAACAGCTCACAGTAAATGATACCAATATGTACAGTACCAGTACAAACAACTCACAGTAAATGATACCAATATGTACAGTACCAGTACAAACAGCTCACAGTAAATGACACCAATATGTACAGTACCAGTACAAACAGCTCACAGTAAATGACACCAATATGTACAGTACCAGTACAAACAGCTCACAGTAAATGACACCAATATGTACAGTACCAGTACAAACAGCTCACAGTAAATGATACCAATATGTACAGTACCAGTACAAACAGCTCACAGTGAATGATACCAATATGTACAGTACCAGTACAAACAGCTCACAGTGAATGATACCAATATGTACAGTACCAGTACAAACAGCTCACAGTAAATGACACCAATATGTACAGTACCAGTACAAACAGCTCACAGTGAATGATACCAATATGTACAGTACCAGTACAAACAGCTCACAGTAAATGATACCAATATGTACAGTACCAGTACAAACAGCTCACAGTAAATGATACCAATATGTACAGTACCAGTACAAACAGCTCACAGTGAATGACACCAATATGTACAGTACCAGTACAAACAGCTCACAGTAAATGACACCAATATGTACAGTACCAGTACAAACAGCTCACAGTAAATGATACCAATATGTACAGTACCAGTACAAACAGCTCACAGTAAATGATACCAATATGTACAGTACCAGTACAAACAGCTCACAGTGAATGATACCAATATGTACAGTACCAGTACAAACAGCTCACAGTGAATGACACCAATATGTACAGTACCAGTACAAACAGCTCACAGTAAATGACACCAATATGTACAGTACCAGTACAAACAGCTCACAGTGAATGATACCAATATGTACAGTACCAGTACAAACAGCTCACAGTAAATGATACCAATATGTACAGTACCAGTACAAACAGCTCACAGTAAATGATACCAATATGTACAGTACCAGTACAAACAGCTCACAGTAAATGACACCAATATGTACAGTACCAGTACAAACAGCTCACAGTAAATGATACCAATATGTACAGTACCAGTACAAACAGCTCACAGTAAATGATACCAATATGTACAGTACCAGTACAAACAGCTCACAGTAAATGACACCAATATGTACAGTACCAGTACAAACAGCTCACAGTAAATGATACCAATATGTACAGTACCAGTACAAACAGCTCACAGTAAATGATACCAATATGTACAGTACCAGTACAAACAGCTCACAGTAAATGATACCAATATGTACAGTACCAGTACAAACAACTCACAGTAAATGATACCAATATGTACAGTACCAGTACAAACAGCTCACAGTAAATGATACCAATATGTACAGTACCAGTACAAACAACTCACAGTAAATGACACCAATATGTACAGTACCAGTACAAACAGCTCACAGTAAATGACACCAATATGTACAGTACCAGTACAAACAGCTCACAGTAAATGATACCAATATGTACAGTACCAGTACAAACAGCTCACAGTAAATGATACCAATATGTACAGTACCAGTACAAACAGCTCACAGTAAATGATACCAATATGTACAGTACCAGTACAAACAACTCACAGTAAATGATACCAATATGTACAGTACCAGTACAAACAGCTCACAGTAAATGATACCAATATGTACAGTACCAGTACAAACAACTCACAGTAAATGACACCAATATGTACAGTACCAGTACAAACAGCTCACAGTAAATGATACCAATATGTACAGTACCAGTACAAACAGCTCACAGTAAATGATACCAATATGTACAGTACCAGTACAAACAGCTCACAGTAAATGACACCAATATGTACAGTACCAGTACAAACAGCTCACAGTAAATGATACCAATATGTACAGTACCAGTACAAACAGCTCACAGTGAATGACACCAATATGTACAGTACCAGTACAAACAGCTCACAGTAAATGATACCAATATGTACAGTACCAGTACAAACAGCTCACAGTGAATGACACCAATATGTACAGTATCAGTACAAACAGCTCACAGTAAATGATACCAATATGTACAGTACCAGTACAAACAGCTCACAGTGAATGACACCAATATGTACAGTACCAGTACAAACAGCTCACAGTAAATGATACCAATATGTACAGTACCAGTACAAACAACTCACAGTAAATGACACCAATATGTACAGTACCAGTACAAACAGCTCACAGTAAATGATACCAATATGTACAGTACCAGTACAAACAGCTCACAGTAAATGACACCAATATGTACAGTACCAGTACAAACAGCTCACAGTAAATGATACCAATATGTACAGTACCAGTACAAACAGCTCACAGTGAATGACACCAATATGTACAGTATCAGTACAAACAGCTCACAGTAAATGATACCAATATGTACAGTACCAGTACAAACAGCTCACAGTGAATGACACCAATATGTACAGTACCAGTACAAACAGCTCACAGTAAATGATACCAATATGTACAGTACCAGTACAAACAACTCACAGTAAATGACACCAATATGTACAGTACCAGTACAAACAGCTCACAGTAAATGATACCAATATGTACAGTACCAGTACAAACAGCTCACAGTAAATGACACCAATATGTACAGTACCAGTACAAACAGCTCACAGTAAATGATACCAATATGTACAGTACCAGTACAAACAGCTCACAGTGAATGACACCAATATGTACAGTATCAGTACAAACAGCTCACAGTAAATGATACCAATATGTACAGTACCAGTACAAACAGCTCACAGTGAATGACACCAATATGTACAGTACCAGTACAAACAGCTCACAGTAAATGATACCAATATGTACAGTACCAGTACAAACAGCTCACAGTGAATGACACCAATATGTACAGTACCAGTACAAACAGCTCACAGTAAATGATACCAATATGTACAGTACCAGTACAAACAGCTCACAGTAAATGACACCAATATGTACAGTATCAGTACAAACAACAGTAGACACAGTGGAATTATACCAATATGCACATGTAAACAGTCCCCATTCTAGAATAAACGCTACCGTATGGAAACCATGCGGCTGGTTAGAGCTCAAATTGAATGGGAAACAAAGTCCAGTGTTCACTTAGCTGGGCGTAACTTAGCTGGGCGATGTCCGTGGATAGCTGCCTCCGTGAGAAGAGAGCAGAAGGAAGGGAGGGGGGTATCACTGTCCGAGGGCTGCCGAAGAATGGCAACCAGGATGTCAGCCGACCAACACTCGCTACCCGCTCCCGGGTTGCGGCGATTTGCGATGCTGGCCAGCTAGGAATGAACTAGCAGCCAGTACAGTCCAGTCCTCTCTGGTCTAGCTAACATTTAGCCGTGTTACTTACTGATCCATTAGAAAGAAAGCTAGCTGGACATGGGTTTTGAAGCCTCTTTGGTCACGGAGCTCCCTCCATCTCTTGAACGCCTGACTGAGGTTTACTCTTGTTTTTCCTCTTCTTTTATCACTCTCCTTTTTGCTCTTCTTTGCCTCCTCACACAGAGGAGCTCCTTTTCTTTTGCTAGGACGTTTTTCACTTGTCTCCAAACTTTGTCCGTCTGCCATTGTGCTCGTGACTCAACTATCTCATGCCCAACTCCTCATAAGGACCAGCTCCAGTCCCTGATTGGCTGACTGACCAGTTTCACAATACATGACGCGTTTCCCTGCTGTAAAGCAGGTTTTTTCTGCGAAATTTCGGCACCAGTGGCAGAAGCTTATTGCAAAGATTGCACAGCCACTAAGTAACCTATGTAAACGCTGATAGTCTGATTTTACTGTGGCCACTGCCCTGTGTGACCCACATTATTTTCATCATGATATGTTTAGGAAAAGATGCTAACTGTTGCCTCTTTAAGTGAGGGATAACAACAATAATAATAATGACTTTATTAAGGACTCAGAGAGAGGTCATAGTGTTCCACATAAAAACAGACAATTGTCTATGTACAACAAAACAATATGTATATAAAACAGACAAGAAATACCCAACACTGCATTATGCAAGTTCATATAAAAGACAATATGATGCTGTTCTCTGAGACACAGCGCTGCACATATATCAATATATTGCTAAATTTACACGTTGCTCCTCCTGTAGGAGCGCCACAAGGGGGCAGTATGTAGCAGGGTCCAAAATGCTCTGAAAAGAGCGATCTTCACATTAACTGAACACATACTGAATTTGCAAGCAAGCATATCAACTTGCGCGTACAACTTGCAACACTGTCTGTGGATATCTTTGTCATAATACAACACATTTTCCTCAGCATTAAAAAAACAGAACGTACTATACAGAGGCAAAGTCCCTCCTCTTCCTTTGGACCACTATGGGAACTTACTTTGGAAAAAGTATGTTTGGTAGTCAGTGGCGAGGGACAGATACTTTTTTCATCCAGTTCGAATTGTGCTAGTGATTACACATATGATGTCAGTTTAAAAGGTTTGTGACAGTACCATTTAGTTTTGTCTGCTGCTCAGTGAATTAGCCTGGATCTCATGCAGTACTCGTCACCAGCACAGCCATTACCTTGGTGCAAATGGAAAATTATTTTACCTCGTGTGTTTTATCCAGCGACTCCAGGTCTCTTTTATCTGCTAGGAAAAAACGTGACACACACAGGCATCGAAGCTTCAGCAAAAAATCTGTCTTAAATTTGGTTAAAAATCGTCTTGAAAAGGTCTTGAAAACATTAAATGTCTCTTACCTGTTGAAACCCTGAGTCTTCCTTTACCACAATAATTCATTTGGCATTGAATTAAATGACAAAACATCTGTCACTGTCAGGGAAATGAAATATGTAAGCTGTTCAGTTAGCTTGATGTTTTACCATTTTGATGTGAGGCTGCAGTTTTATCAGTGCCACAGCTCATTTACAGAGAACTGAAGTCTAAACATCACGAGCATCACTCTGTTTTTCTTTCTTGCATTTCTCTCTGCAGAAATCTACCGCATCGTGTCACAGAAGCAGATAGCGGACAGATCTGCACACGATGAGTCTCCGGGCAACAACGTAGTCGACATAAGTGTCCCCCCAACCACTGACGGGCAGAAGGGCAATAAACTGCAGTGCTGCCAGAGCCTGTGACACTCATCCTCCGCCTCTCCACATCCACCTCGACATCACATCACCTGTGCACTTTCTGTTCCCATCGCTCTGCTCATGGCCAACTCCCTCGTCACTCTATCCTTTATTTTTCTTTCTACCTTTAATTCTGTTTTATATAGGACTTTTGAACTCACTCGTGCTCTTCTCTTCTGCCATGAAAGAAAACTTCAAGAAGCCTTTATGTCATTGGTCAGTTGAGTTGTTCGTGGAGTTAATGTGAAGGTTCCTGCAATGCAGGAACAAGGCAGTTGTGCTGTCTTAATGAAGCCTGTGAAGTTGTAAGTTGTGTGAACTGAACTGAAACTCTGTCGTGAACAGGGAGGTTGTGAAATACATTTCAATGGTTACCACTAGATGGTGCTGTGTAAATAAACTACAGGCAGTTACTCCAACATGGTGAAGCAGTATTATGCATTTGACAGCTTGGTTCCTCAAACTTTCTTCTGACATCAGATAAGTTATCATGCCAAAAATGTCCTCATTATGTATTTATTGAAGAATATTTGGCTTAAGTTGTCATTGTTTTACTTTAAATTCAAGAACTGTATAAATTTACAATAAAATTCTTGACAAAAGAGAAGTGTTGAGTTTATGTCAAAGTATCTGCAGGAATCCTGGGGTACATTTAACACCGTTTCAAAGAGCTTGTTTAAGACCCTTCCCATACATACAGATCTTATTGTTGCCACTTGGAGCTTTAACCAGTCACATCAGTGACTCACTTGAACTTACATCGACTATATATATTGTTTGTGCTGTAAGATGGCACAGCTGAACAGTATCAGCTTGTGATAACTCCATGGACCAATGTGTCAATGAATTTCACTACATGTACTTGTATAACCTGTAAAATGTCAAAAAACAAACAAACTCAGCTTTGTTTGCATTAAAAAAACAACAACAACCAAAGCAACCAAAAACAAAATAACGTAAATTAAGTTATTCAAAAAAGTTACTGTATAGTCCGCCATAAAAGTTTTATTTTGAAATAAATCATAGCATAGTATGCAATAAAAATTTGAAAAAGTTGTCATATTATCCCGTTAACATTTCATTCATGGTTTTGTATGTCATAAAAAATCATCTGTGAAAGTCATAGTGTATTAAGCTGTGAAAATTTAACCTAAAGTATGTCAAGTATATCATCAAGTATGTCATCAAATTATTATTAAAAATCATAGTATAATATACCAAAAATGTTTTAGAAAAAAAGTTGTAGTATATTTTGCAAAAAAATAAAAATAAAAACAATGATAGTATTGTATGTCATATAAACCTCAGCAAGAAAGTCACAGTACAGTATGTCACAAAACTGTTGTAAAAAAAATTCATAGTATAATATTTCATACAACTTTCATAAAACAAATCATAGGATGCCAAAAAAAGAACCTGATCAATAAAGTCATACTGCAGTACATCATAAAACTAAAAAGGTCATGGTATAACACACCTACACATTTTAATTTAAAAAACACATAGTATAGTATGCCATAAAAATATTACAAATGTGCCATAAAAAAATATCATGAAATATGTTATAGAATGTCACAAAAATATAATAATGTGTCATAGTAAAGTTTGCTTTAAACATATAAAGAAAAGTCAAAGTACAGCATGTCAAAAATAGAAAGTGATAAAAATGTCAAAATGATGTATTGAATGTAGTATGTCATGAAAACATCAGAAAATATCATAGTATAGCATGTCAATGAAACATGAGTAAGAAATGTCATCATATAAATGTAATAAAAATGTCACAGTATAGTATGTCATAAAAATGATCATGAAACATCTCATAGTAAAATGTCTAAATAACATGATAGTACAGTATGTAATAATTATATAACTGAAAATGTCATAGTATAGTAAGTCTTAAAAATATCATTGAAAAATCTGTTGTATAGTATTATTTGAAAATATGATAAAAAAATGTCATAGTATAGTTTGTCATATAAATTTAATAGAAATTATCATTAAACATTTCATAGTATAATGTTAGACAAATATGATAAAGTCATAGTACAGGTTGTCATAAAAATAGGATTGAAAGTTTAACAGTTACAAAAAAATGTCAGTATAGTATGTCACCAAAAATCATAAAAAAACGTCATAGTATAGCATGTCGTCAAAAATCATGAAAAAAGTCATAGTATAGCATGTGGTCCAAAATCATGAAAAAAAAAAATCATAGTATAGCATGTCATCCAAAATCATGAAAAAAGTCATAGTATAGCATGTCATCCAAAATCATGAAAAAAGTCATAGTATAATATGTCATCAAAATATCATTAACAAAGAAGTTATAGTATAGCATGTCGTCCAAAATCATTGAAAAAGTCATAGTATAGCATGTTGTCAAAAGTCATGAAAAAAAGTCATAGTATAGTATGTCATCAAAATATCATTAACAAAGAAGTCATAGTATAGCATGTCATCCAAGATCATGAAAAAAACGTCATAGCATAGCATGTCGTCAAAAATCATGAAAAAAAGTCATAGTATAGCATGTCGTCCAAAATCATGAAAAAAGTCATAGTATAATATGTCATCAAAATATCATTAACAAAGAAGTTATAGTATAGCATGTCGTCCAAAATCATTGAAAAAGTCATAGTATAGCATGTTGTCAAAAGTCATGAAAAAAAGTCATAGTATAGTATGTGGTCCAAAATCATGAACAAAAAGTCATAGTATAGTATTTCGTCAAAAGTCACGAAAAAAAGTCATAGTATATAGTATGTCGTCCAAAATCATGAAAAAAAAGTCATAGTATAGTATTTCGTCAAAAATCATGAAAAAAAGTCATAGTATAGCATGTCGTCCAAAATCATGAACAAAAAGTCAAAGTATAGTATTTCGTCAAAAATCATGAAAAAAAGTCATAGTATAGTATTTCGTCAAAAGTCATGAAAAAAAGTCATAGTATAGTATGTCGTCCAAAATCATGAACAAAAAGTCATAGTATAGTATTTCGTCAAAAATCATGAAAAAAAGTCATAGTAAAGCATGTTGTCAAAAAATCATGAAAAAAAGTCATAGTATAGTATGTCGTCAAAAATCATGAAAAAAAGTCATAGTATAGTATGTTGTCAAAAAATCATGAAAAAAAGTCATAGTATAGCATGTTGTCAAAAAATCATGAAAAAAAGTCATAGTATAGTATTTCGTCAAAAGTCACGAAGAAAAAGTCATAGTATAGTATGTCGTCCAAAATCATGAAAAAAAGTCATAGTATAGTATGTCATCAAAATATCATTAACAAAGAAGTCATAGTATAGTATGTGGTCCAAAATCATGAAAAAAAGTCATAGTATAGTATGTCATCAAAATATCATTAACAAAGAAGTCATAGTATAGTATGTCATCAAAATATCATTAACAAAGAAGTCATAGTATAGCATGTCGTCCAAAATCATGAAAAAAGTCATAGTATAGTATGTTGTCAAAAATTATGAAAAAAGTCATAGTATAGTATGTCGTCAAAAAACATGAAAAAAAGTCATAGTATAGTATGTCATCAAAAATCATGAAAAAAGTCATAGTATAGTATGTTGTCAAAAATTATGAAAACAAGTCATAGCATAGTATGTCGTCAAAAAACATGAAAAAAAGTCATAGTATAGTATGTCGTCAAAAAACATGAAAAAAAGTCATAGTATAGCATGTCGTCCAAAATCATGAACAAAAAGTCATAGTATAGTATTTCGTCAAAAGTCATGAAAAAAAGTCATAGTATAGTATTTTGTCAAAAATCATGAAAAAAAGTCATAGTATAGTATTTCGTCAAAAGTCACAAAAAAAGTCATAGTATAGTATTTCGTCCAAAATCATGAAAAAAAGTCATAGTATAGCATGTCGTCCAAAATCATGAAAAAAAGTCATAGTATAGCATGTCGTCCAAAATCATGAAAAAAAGTCATAGTATAGTATGTCGTCAAAAATCATGAAAAAAAGTCATAGTATAGCATGTTGTCAAAAAATCATGAAAAAAAGTCATAGTATAGTATATCGTCCAAAATCATGAACAAAAAGTCATAGTATAGTATGTCGTCAAAAGTCACCAAAAAAAGTCATAGTATATCGTCCAAAATCATGAAAAAAAGTCATAGTATAGTATTTCGTCAAAAATCATGAAAAAAAGTCATAGTAAAGCATGTTGTCAAAAAATCATGAAAAAAAGTCATAGTATAGTATGTTGTCAAAAAATCGTGAAAAAAAGTCATAGTATAGTATGTTGTCAAAAAATCGTGAAAAAAAGTCATAGTATAGTATTTCGTCAAAAATCATGAAAAAAAGTCATAGTAAAGCATGTTGTCAAAAAATCATGAAAAAAAGTCATAGTATAGTATGTCGTCAAAAATCATGAAAAAAAGTCATAGTATAGTATGTTGTCAAAAATCATGAAAAAAAGTCATAGTATAGTATGTCGTCAAAAATCATGAAAAAAAGTCATAGTATAGTATGTCGTCAAAAATCATGAAAAAAAGTCATAGTATAGTATTTTGTCAAAAATCATGAAAAAAAGTCATAGTATAGTATTTCGTCCAAAATCATGAAAAAAAAGTCAAAGTATAGTATTTTGTCAAAAATCATGAAAAAAAGTCATAGTATAGTATTTCGTCAAAAGTCATGAAAAAAAGTCATAGTATAGTATGTCGTCAAAAATCATGAAAAAACGTCATAGTAAAGCATGTTGTCAAAAAATCATGAAAAAAAGTCATAGTATAGTATGTCATCAAAAGTCACCAAAAAAAGTCATAGTATAGTATATCGTCAAAAGTCACGAAAAAGTCATAGTATAGTATGTCGTCAAGTCACCAAAAAAAGTCATAGTATAGTATTTCGTCCAAAATCATGAAAAAAAGTCAAAGTATAGTATTTCGTCAAAAGTCACCAAAAAAAGTCATAGTATAGTATATCGTCCAAAATCATGAAAAAAAGTCATAGTATAGTATGTCGTCAAAAATCATGAAAAAAAGTCAAAGTATAGTATTTCATCAAAAATCCTGAAAAAAAGGTCATAGTATAGTATATTGTCAAAAATCATGAAAAAAAAGTCATAGTATAGTATTTCGTCAAAAGTCACGAAAAAGTCATAGTATAGTATGTCGTCAAGTCACCAAAAAAAGTCAAAGCATAGTATGTCGTCCAAAATCATGAAAAAAAAGTCAAAGTATAGTATTTCGTCAAAAGTCACCAAAAAAAGTCATAGTATAGTATATCGTCCAAAATCATGAAAAAAAACTCATAGTATAGTATGTCGTCAAAAGTCACAGTGTAATATGTCAAAAAAAGTCATAGTGTAGTATGTGGAAAAAAGTGATAGTATAATCTATCAAAAAAAAGTCATAGTATCGTATGTCAAAAAGAGTCATAGTGTATTCTGTTAAGCAAAGAAAGGATTTCCGCACACTTACATCTGTGCTATACACTTTAATGTGAGCTTTCGGTCTAGAAGACCTTCATCAGAGCATATAGTGTAGTCTCTTAAAAAAGAAAATGGTTTCGTATCTCAAAAAGTTCTAGAATGTCGACAAAATTCGTCCCAGCGCCATAATGTGGTATGGTGAAAAATGTGATAGTATAGTATGTCGAAAAAAATGTAGACAAGTCATTCTATACTATGTAAAAAAAAAAAAGTTAAAAAAAAGTTAAAATAGGTCATAGAATAGTGTGTCGGAAACAAAGTCATTGTATAGTTTGTCTAAAAAATATTTATAGTATAATTCAAGCAGTATAACATTTATAGTAGAGTATGTCGAAACAAAAGTCATTGTAGATGAAGTCATAAAGAAATGTTCAAAAAGTCATTGGATAGTACGTCAACAAAAATTGTTAAAAAATGTAATAGTATAGCATGTTGAAAAGAAGTCATGGTATAGCATGTCACGTTTTGTCTTTTCTTCACTACAGTGATCTGGTCCACACTGTCCCACCTCACTGGTTGCTGCTGTGATGTAATTGTGCCAACTCCTCCCTCCATGGCTGCTATTAACAAATGTAACACATGTAACAGTCACCACACCTGACCCTGACCTGATTTATTGATGCTACGTTTAAATAAATGATGCTAATTTCTTGAACACAAAAGCCGATTATGTTCTAAACAAACATCATATAATACATAAACATCTTGTGATGGTGAGGAAGACACAGTGAAGTCAGACTCATCGTCCTGCTCCAGATGTGAACACAAGAAAAAGGAAGAAAAAATGGTTTCAAGATGAATGTCTAAATAAACTTGCCTTCATGCATGACAGCTGGACAAGTGCCTTAAGATTCATATTAACTGATTTTCAATGAAAATGCTGAAGAGCATTGATTTAAACTTGTCCTCAGACTTGTGATGTTCTCATGCATCAAAATCTCTCAGGAGTGTGTCTCACTGCTGTCCACATGGGGGCAGTATTTCACCATTTTGTTGTTAGCTGACTAAAAGAGGAGGAAGAAAACAACAAGATATTTTTCTTGTTTGTTTGGGGTTTCGGTGACGACTAAGATCTCTGTGACACTGATGTCATGTAAACTAAACTACTGGTAGTGAAGGCTGTGAGGTCATCAGTGCGTTAACTGTGAAAGGTTAAAGTCTCACCAGCTTTAAAACCAGATTGAAATTGATTCTCCATAACTTTTAATTTAATCTGACGAGTGTATGACATTATTCACACTGTAAGTGTATATTATATATTATTATATTATATTATAAGTATGTAGATTCAACCTAATTTAATTTAATTCTAATTTGCATTTTAATTTCTTGTAAAATTGCTGAATAAATGAACTTGCCTTACTGCTTTTGTCCTCACTCACTCATCCAGTGGTGTAAGATGGTTACAACAGGCTCTAGTGCACGCTGTTGTGCACATATCGTCTTTTCACATGATTAAACAGAGACTACTGTACCTATATATTACCCAGCAATCATCACTGCATCTATATATGACAAAAACACCAAAGAAAATACAAAATTATTCATTTCATTTAATCCTTAATAGGTTTTTTTTTTTTTTTTACAGTTTATATGGACGAAGCACAATTTTATTATAAACAATAAACATGACACAGATGGATTTGCCTTCTTTAAGGGCATATATAGCAAATGGCACCTTTTTGAATCTAATGAGGGTTCTTCTTTGAACAAAGGCATATTTCTAAGGTAGCAGTCACACAAAATGACCCATTCTCCGCCCAAAACATTGTTGGAGGGCCCACTCTCTCTATGGGCCCCCTAACTCACAGGCCCCAGCGCAACTGCACAGCCTGCACTATCAATATTTACGCCCCTGCATCCATCCATTTTCATCCTCTTATCCGGGGCCGGGTCACGGGGGCAGCAGGCTGAGGAAAGTCTTCCAGACGTCCCTCTCCTCAGCGACGCTTTCCACCCCTCCTGGAGGTGTTCCCAGGCCAGATGAGATATATAATTCCTCCAACTTGTTCTGGGTCTGCCCCGGGGCCTCCTACCAGTGGGACGTACCCCAAACACCTCTGATGGGAGGTGTTGAGCAGGATCCTGATCAGATGCCTGTAAGATTATTTTTTCAGCTTTTGCTTTTGTTTGACAGGACGGTGTGAAAGGGGGAGAGAGAGGGGATGGTGACATGCAGCAAAGGGCCCCAGGTTGGACCCGAACTTGTGGGTGCTGCGGAAAGGACATCGCCCTTGTACATGGGATGCCCACTCTACTCACTGAGCCATTGGGCGCCTCAACTGGCCCCTTTAGGAGCAGCTCTACGCCGAGTTCCCTCTTGAAGTTGCGTAGCTGTACTATGCTGTGATTCAATGTTGTAATCAAGCTTTCGTTTATCACTGAGTAACATTTTCTGTTCCTTCTAACAACATTTCCTGTTTTGTGAAGAAAAGGAATTTCCAGTAAAGGGAAGTGATTCTGCCTCCTGAGGATCTGGAGGCGTCGTCAGGCAGGAGTGTGTCTTCAGCTGAGCAAGTCTGTTCACAGTGTTTTTATCTGCACTGACGGCCACACTGCAAGGTAGGATGAAACTGCACACACACACACGTCAAAGTGACAGTAGCTGTGTGAAGAATGAACAACAGACTAACAGAGCTTTGAGCTAAATGCTACTGTCATCATGCTAACACTCTCACAGTGAGACTGCTAACATACTGATTGACAATGTTCATCCTCGTAGCGTAGCCTTTAAGCATGCTAACATTTGCTAACTAATGCTTAGTTACACAATAACTGCTGAGACATTTTACTCAAAAACAAAAATGTCAGCCAGCTGGTGACGGCAGAGGAAAAGTAATCGAAGATCAGCAGGATTTATCCTCTGGGGAACATGAATGTCTGTACAAACTTACTTACTGTACTGTCATGACAATACCTCATTCTCATTGGCTGTCATAGATGCAGAGTACCTGTTGGTAGGGCGAATTGAAAATACAGAGTTAGTGATGTAAGAAAAAACTTGATAAGTCCACCAAGGAGGATGACTAAAAGGTGAACTAATGCTGCATTAAAAGGTCAGTCTGTAGGATTCAGGGGGATATATCTGCAGAAATGGAATATAATATAATAAGTGTGTTTTCTTTAGTGTATAATCACCTGAAAATAAGAATTGTTGTGTTTTTGTTTGGCTCTGACACACCAAGCCAACAGGTGGCTGTCCATCATTGTCGGGCCATTGGTGACAATCCATGACCCAAGTTTTTGCGGTGTGCAGTGTGGAGCCTGTGGGTGAATTAAATCGCTCTGAGTGTCATTTCTGCTCAGCACATGAGAAGAGAGGAAAGTAAACAAAAATCAAGAGGAAGTGAGACTGAAAGAAACTTGTTCCATAAGGTTTTTCTCTTTAGCAGAAGCATTTCCTGATGGTTTGTGTCATTGTTCACTGGCGCACAGCAAATTCAACAATGGACTGTGTTGTTAATGTGCTAACTGGCTAACTAGTGTTAAGACGGGAACAGCCCATTGGTTCGACAGCCCATTGGTTCGACATCCCATTGGTCCGACCATATTAAACCCATTGTTCCGAAGTCCGTTCTGAAATCATCATGATGCCCTGTGGTTAAGGTCTGGTTAGGTTTAGGCACAAAAACCACTTGGTTAGGGTCAGGAAAAGATCATGGTGTGGGTTAAAATGAAAAAGAAAGTGACAAACACATAAGCTGTGAGCCTGCTCCGCCTCAAGCCGGTCGCGGCGCACCATACGCCCGCTGCGAGCCGTTCAGCACCGCGGACAGTCGGACTAATGGGATGTCGAACCAATGACATGGACCCGTTAAGACAGTCTTCCTGTTTCCCTTTTTGAACAACGGTTAAAGACGACTGCCGTCTGCTAATGGTGAGATTTATTTCCTCTCATGCAGGTGCAGAACATACGTGCTGACGTTCACGTGCAACTTTCTAGCCAGGATACAGGTGACGTGAGGCAACAGAACGGTTGGCTTCCGTTACTGCTAGCTCTTTGACGTCGGTTTATTGTGTCTGGGCCTTTAAGATGAGCTGTTTATATCTACATAGAGAGTCAGCCCTTGTCTGAGAACGCCACGTTGCACCACCATGTTGCTACAGTAGCCCAGAACAGACAAACCAAACACTGACTATAGGGACATTCACATTGTCACGTCGGCCACTGTAGTTAGCAGCCGCACAAATATGGTCACGGCTAGCTCCAAAAAACCAAGATGGCAACAGCTTAAGTGCCAGGCTTTAAAACAGGAGTCACTGATTATTTTTAGTTTTACACGATGTTGCTACCTGTTGCAAAATCACTAAAATATTTATGCACCTGTCTTGTTATGAGGGTTAATGTTAATAAATGTATTAACTAATCTAGGCCACTCTATGGACAGCAACAAACTGTTTTGAAACCTCATACCGTATTGCAAATTATATGTGACCAAAAATTGACATATGTGACTTAATAAAAGTTTCTGTATGTTTCTGTGTATATGACGTCAAAACTGTTAGCTCATGTACCAGAATTTTCGCTGACTTTCCGAGTTGTTGTTCTGACGTGGGGCTTTCATGCAAATTTCCCAAGTAGAGAACTAATTTTTCCAATTAATTCAAGACCACATGAATGCAACATAGTTCGCTCAAGACCATCGATTCCAAAAGCCACCTTTCATGTCAGTGTGACATTTTGTAACACAGCCAGACAGCACCTGTTGCCGCAGCATGACACGTAGAAAGGAGGCGTCAGGAGGAGGCGGCCTTCTGAATTAGGAAAACATGATTAAGTATGTAAATATATGTCTTCTGTTCAAAATTATACATGGCTTAGATCCTCCTCCTCTCTGATCTTTTGTTAAGATTAGAACAAGTACAAATCAAATCACAAGGGGGGTCTCAAGAGGGGACTGTGTTGTTCCACTAAAGAAAAGCTCCTTTAGTCAGTCAGCGTTTTCTGTTAAAGCCTCCCAAGAGTGGAACAACATCCCAACACATATTATGGATATCGGGACATATGTGATATTTAAATCTCATTTAAAACTATGGGGTGCCGTTTGTAAAGTGTCTCACGCTGAAAATAACATCAACATTTTGCCACATTTAGCTTCAAACAATGTTTAAAAAAGTATTGTGATTTTTTTAACGTCACCTTTTACCACATTTACAGCAATATTTGTTAACTTAGAAATATATTAAATAGTTAAATCTAAATATTAAATGTGGCACCTAAATGTTAAATGTTAAATCTAAATATTAAATCTAAATCTAAATGCTAAATCTAAATCTAAATCTAAATATTAAATCTAAATCTAAATGCTAAATCCTAAATCTAAATATTAAATCTAAATCTAAATCTAAATGTTAAATCTAAATGCTAAATATAAATATAAATATAAATGTTAAATCTAAATATTAAATCTAAATCTAAATGTTAAATCTAAATGTTTTGGGTGAAACTAAATATTTAGCTAATATGCAAATTCACACTGCCGGTCACCGGAAGTACCAAAATAAAAGCTCGAGATGGTCAGACTGTGTTTATAGAAACAAATAACGAATTAAAACCAACTTATCGGTGGAAATGGACACTTGAACACACATTAGCGTGATAATAACTACCTAAAATAACAAGAAACGTGTTTGGAGAAATTTTATTTGACGTGTACTTTGAGTTGTTAGTGTCCCTTCGGAGGGATTAACAACCTAAGCTAAGCTAACAACCGTCAGTTCTTAGCCCGTTAGCAGGGTCTGTAATGCCTCATTAACTCTTAAACGGTCCGTGACAAAAATATATTTTTCCAGCGGATGTCTTAGTTACAACATGATTGAGCTAGCAAAGCAGTTTTGTGTTGCTATGTGTGGTATTTATTCAGTTTTGGGAAATCACGATGTCTAGAAAGCACCAGTGGCCGCAGCAGCAGCAAAGCTATCAGGACGTCATCTGTTAAATGTCTCCCATTGTCGGATACGACATTAAATTCTCCAGTTAGCTCAATCATGTTGTAACTAAGACATCCGCTGGAAAAAATATTTTCTTCACGGACCGTTTAGAGTTAGTGAGTCATTACAGACGCTAACGGGGCTAACAGCTAACAGTTAGCCCCGCTAATCTACGATAACCATGTTATTAATTTCAGCCCGTGATAGTAATGTTTGTTCAGTCATAGTGTTTATAGGCTTTACAAACACCAGAGTAGTCTAAACGGTGATACAGTGACGTGAAAAACGTGAGATGTGCATATATATATGTTGCTAAACTCCGCTGGTTTTCTACCCGGAAGTATTTGTAAACAACAAGGTGATTCCCTCAGAAGGGACACTAACAGCTCAAAGTACACATCAAATAAAATTTCTCCAAACACGTTTCTTGTTATTTTAGGTAGTTATTATCACGCTAATGTATGTTCAAGTGTCCATTTCCCCCGATAAGTTGGTTTTAATTCGTTATTTGATTCTATAAACAGTCTGACCATCTCGAGCTTTTATTTTGGTACTTCCGGTGACCGGCAGTGTGAATTTGCATATTAGCTAAATATTTAGTTTCACCCAAAACATTTAGATTGAACATTTAGATTTAGATTTAGATTTAATATTTAGATTTAGATTTAGCATTTAGATTTAGATTTAATATTTAGATTTAACATTTAACATTTAGGTGCCACATTTAATATTTAGATTTAACTATTTAATATATTTCTAAGTTAACAAATATTGCTGTAAATGTGGTAAAAGGTGACGTTAAAAAAATCACAATACTTTTTTAAACATTGTTTGAAGCTAAATGTGGCAAAATGTTGATGTTATTTTCAGCGTGAGACACTTTACAAACGGCACCCCATATAAAACAGTGGCTAATTAGTAACCAAATTTGTCAGCATTGAAAATTCTGTCAGCTGCTGCCACCTTGTTAATATCAGATGGTTATTTGGTCCCTATGTCATGTTCTATGTATGGCTTGTCCAATGTGAAATATCTTTCATGTTGTACCCTGTTCGTGCATAAGTGTTGTTTTGTATGCACTCTGGGCTAGTCACTCCGGTTCTGACTGATGTCTAACCAGCATGCTGCGTGGAGGGTTGGCTTGCTTATGTCTTAACTACGTATTGTCTTGCATACATGTTTTTAACTGCTTTCTTTCTTGCATGTTTATTTGCTTGCTGTGAAGGTCGTATTGTCCCTTGTGTTCTGTATTAATTGTAAGGCTGTCTTATGTTGTCTTGTTGTCAATTGTATATTAATTTTAGCAATGTCATTATTACTTGTTGTTCACACACTAATCAATTTTAATTAGCTGTAGTTTATTGATCAGTGCTTTAAGATAAGACCGAGGTTTGTTCCCTCGACATAGTTCTACTTTGTTTTATTTCAGGGAGCCTTTGTAACACCTGGCCAGGGACAACGGATGAAAATTAGCCTTTGGCTAAATCTGGCATATTTACAGAAATGTCTAATATGCTCTGTCCCTTCAAATAAACAAATAAATAAATAAATAAAAATTAAGTAGCTAGACGATATGATACGCCACTGGTTGTTTGTCAGTTTGAAACACTGCCGCTAATGACATAATATAAGAAGCTGCAAACACCGTATGGGGGGGCGGATGGGGTGGGAAGGGAAGTGGATGGGTCCAACAAACCCTGGACTTTAACATGCGAGGCTGCTGTTCGCTTCCCGTATGAATGTAGAGCCAAACCATGATGTTTTTTTTCTAAAACTCACCATGTTTTGTTACACGGCGAAAATTGACATCCTGGAACATCAACAATAAGCGCAGGAGGATACCGAGCATGAAATATGTAGACGTGAGTGCCACTGACCAAACGGCGATATGTGATAAGTTGGGGTGAGAACAGTTTGGCTCCTTGCAAAACAACAGTTGTGATTTGACTGATTTGTTGTACTTCACTGAACTTGTGCTAATAATTGGTGCACAGTGCACATTCAAATACAAGGCAATGATCTCCACCTGGTGTTAACTTGATCAGTATCTTGACATGTTATCTGGATAGCCACATCTGATCCTTGGGACATCTTGCATATATTTGCCATGTTGTGCGATGTGTGTGTTCATGCTCTTCTTCTGTTTCTTTGTTTCATTTTTAGCTGATCCAAAATGAGCCAGTCCACGAATGAGTCAGCACCTGAGATTGAAACGTGGTCCAAAGAGGACATCCACCACTGGCTAATGACAGAGGTCAAAGTTCCTCAGAGTTGCGCAGACATATTCATTAAGGAGGAAGTGTCTGGAGAAGAACTCGTTGACTATGAGAAGCAAAATATTTTAGACTTAGGAATAAAACATGGCCCTGCTGTCAAAATCACATCCTATCTAAAAAGTCTTAAAGAAGGAACACAACATAAGTCACAGTTCCCAGCTGATGTGGAAAACTGGACAAAGGAGCAAGTGACCCAGTGGTTACTGCAGCACGTGAAGGTCGATGACAAAAAGGCAGAGAGGTTCCAAGAGGAGGATGTGTCCGGAGATTGCCTTGTTTGTTTCAGCGAGCAGGATTTTGTGGATATGGAGCTGAAAAAGGGTCCCGCTGGCAAGATCATGAAACAGCTACTTCGACTAAAAAATGAGGAGTCGGCGCTGCAGCCCGTCAGTCGCCCCTTCAGATGGTCCCTTAGGGACAAAAATAAGCAAGAAAGCACGAAGCCAAAGCCGTCGTCACGGGCGACAAAGAGTAAAGAAACTACGGAGGTAAAACTTCAGAATCATCTGCACTGCAGGTCAAATTAAATACAGATAGATGAGAGGTCCCACTGCAGCACTCTGTTCAATCCAGGTTAAGATTTGATGTTTCATTTTCTAATTTCTAATTTCTCATGCAGAATCCTGCCCCGCTGATCAGAAACACCCTGGATGAACTTTCTACAGAGGATCGCAAGTCTTTTAATTTCACGCTACAGCTTTACACTGCCTCGAAGTGTAAACCCATTCCTAAGGGCAAACTGGAAGGTAAGGACAGCATGGACATCGCCACATTAGTGACCAACCACTACGGACATGAGGAGGCTTTACGTATCACACGAGATATTCTTCAAACCATACATCAGTGTGAACTCGCTTCTAAACTGGTCAGATACACAGGTAAGAAAACTGAGGTACCTCCGACTCTCTACATACACACATGCTGTATGTTTACACGTGTGTGTCAGAAGTGCAGCATGCATTCACTGCAGTGAAGCCTTCAGATTGATCCAGTCTGATTCTGTTTCGCTCGGTGTAACTTTACTGTTGGACTTTATAGAATTCTAATCATTAATCGCTTCATCTGTGACCTCATTTAATTATTTATACAGATCAAGAGAAGCTCCGTTGCACATCTTGTGATGATGAGGAGGACACAGAGGACTCAGAGAAGTCAGACTCATCGTCTCGTTCCAGACGTAAACCCAAGAAAGGAAAAGAACAAAATCGTTTCCGTTTCCAGATGAATATGAAAATAGACATGCCATGCTGTAAATGACCGTATTTAAAGTGGCAGCTGGACATTAAAAGAGGCTCAAATTTCTTCTTAGTGGATGACAATGACAAAGGACATTGATTTGAACTTGTCGTCAGACTTGTGATGTTCTTGAGCACCAAAAGCTCTCAGGAGTCTCTCCCACTGCTGTCCACATGGTGGCTGGATTTCACCATTTTGTTGTTTCCTAAATGAAAAGAAAGAAGAAGATGACAGTAGGTTTTTTCCAGATGGTTTGGGATCTTTCCAAATAGTCTTGAAAATGCTGATGTAATGTGAACTAAACTAATGTAAGTAAATGCTGTCAGGTCGCCTGATTAAAGTCTGACTACTTTTGTTTAAATCCTTTTAATTACATTTGAGGCACTTATTACATAACGCACGCTGTACTGTCTTCTTCTCTTTCTTTCTGTTTTTATCTTTTCAGTTTCTGTGTTATCTAATTGTGTATAGATGCAGTTAACATCTCAACAAAACCAAAAAATACCAAAAACAAAAAGCCACAACGTCTCAAGCATTAACAGGGTGCTTACACTGCACTCATAGTTGCACTGTGTATCAGAGGAAGTTAGGCTGTTACGGCATCAGGAGGAAACATGGACAAAGGAAGTGGCTTTTAAAATGTTCGTATTTTATGTTACATAGAGCCACATCTTCCCTATATCATAAAGCTGATACTGTATGATCTTCATATCACCATGTTTTAGTTTAATGGTTGCTTTGTGGGATTTAGGTTGGACTCATATGTCATAGCATGTAAAGCAGTATGTGTGTCTGCATGTGTGTGTGATGTACTGTGGTTATACTCACTTATGGTGACATGAGCCAAACCCCTACATGGTCAGATACTGTCAAACAGCAAACTGCGTTTTAAATATATTAAAAAATTGTCCGTCGTCTCATCATGAACTGGGCTTAAAAGGATATAAAAAGAGACAATTTTTCTTTCAGAGGCCTGCAGGGTCCCTTGTCTCTCTGAACCATATTTTCCTGCTTTGTCTCAGTCAGGAAACGGATTATCATATAGAAACTTTTAGCTTCCTCTGTGAAACTCATAGCCACTGAAAGTTAACTGTGAGTGGTTTCTGTAAAGCAGGCCTAAGCATGAATAGCGGAAGACCCAGAGACATTTGCACTCCCAAGGTCCCCGACTCTATTGCAGGGCCGTGAACAGGGAGCCAAAGAGATTCATGTCAGCTGGTTTATAGACTGCTCTCCTTTGAAAAATAAAGAGATCCAAATTAAGGTGATACATTTTAACAAATCCAAATTTAAAATCAGCTCTGCCTAATTCAAGGGCTTATAAAAGCTATCCAGACCAGTTCATCCGTTTTTATACTGTTTCTGTCATTTTTACAATCTTGGATTTTAATGATTTTTCTTTGTTTTAAATAGTTTTACCTTTTCCCACATTATTTGAATCTGAAAGAAAAGCCTGTACTGAGGGAATTAGGAGTAACAACTTGAGACATTTTTCTCTGAACCTTTATTTCTGGTGAGAAGACCACAAACACCAGAGAAAGGGGTTTTGTCTTCATAAGCTCACTGTAGGGCCCCCAAGGGATAAGCTGCAGTGCATCTCACACCACGCCAGCACACAGATGTAGACCAGCACACCTCATAGTGCATAGGGACCCTTCCCCGGGCCTTCCAGGAGAAGAGATAGGTGGACCTTTATAGCTGTTATGTTCTGTAGGCTAGGAGCGAATAAGATAGAATTATAATTATTACTAAAATGCACTATTTTAGCTAACGGGTGAAATCAAATTAATGACCAAATTAAGAGGTGTAAACAAAACTTTTTGAACAAAGTTGATCAATTTGAGATCTAAATGATTTAAAACTTTCCTGAAGGGTTATCTAAGATGGAGGCATTTTTTGACAGGCTATTGCGTGTAAAGGGCGTCCCGTGGATACCTTTGTTTTTCTTGCATGCCTCCACAGAAAATGGCAAACATATTGATTTATTGATTGATTGGGGGTCCCCGTTTAACAACAGCAAAACTATATAAAAATATCTGTTTCCAGAATCTTGTGAAACAAACTCATGCAATATAACCCAGGTCTTGTATATCATGTCATGTGCTCTGTACTTCCCAAACACGTGAAGATTAACTAGAACCCTATTTTTCAAAACTAAAAGTGAAACTTATCCATGCTCTCTTCAAAGTCAGACCAAAGAGTTATGTCAATCATTTATATAGTCGATGCCTTTGGCATATTCAAGATGATTATTGGGTCATTTTTTGCCATCAAGGTAGGCTATTAATGTATTATCATCACAAGAAGTAGGCCTAATAGTAGTAGCAGTGGTAGAATGTAATTATTAAACTAATGTCATGTAATGGCATGTAACTGACACAGTGACATAGACAGAGACCAGGATTGAGCGCTCTCCTTAATGTGTTTAAGAAAGAGAGAGAAACAGACTGAAAGGAAAATAAGGTTGAACATGGACAGACATATCAGCCTGGTTTGGCAACCTCACTCAGCGTACAACTGAAGGCCCAAATTACCAGGCTTATCCAGAGAACCATGAAGATCATGGGAGTCAGGCAGCATGCCATGCTCCAGTCTATCTTTCAGCAGACCATAATCAGGCAGGCGCAGAAAATTATTTCAGACCCCACCCATGTCCTCCATCATGAGTACCAACTTCTCCCCCCAGGCAGATGCTTTAGAGTTCCCCAGTGCAGGCTAAACCGCTTTAAGAACTCTTTTGTCCCCCTGTCCATTAAAGCCTTAAATGGGAAGCTAACTGTAGCTTAACTATACGTGTATGTATTGGTATACATGTATATACAGTACAGGCCAAAAGTTTGGACACACCTTCTCATTCAATGCGTTTTCTTTATTTTTATGACTATTTACATTGTAGATTCTCACTGAAGGCATCAAAACTATGAATGAACACATGTGGAGTTATGTACTTAACAAAAAAAGGTGAAATAACTGAAAATATGTTTTATATTCTAGTTTCTTCAAAATAGCCACCCTTTGCTCTGATTACTGCTTTGCACACTCTTGGCATTCTCTCCATGAGCTTCAAGAGGTAGTCACCTGAAATGGTTTCCACTTCACAGGTGTGCCTTATCAGGGTTAATTAGTGGAATTTCTTGCTTTATCAATGGGGTTGGGACCATCAGTT
The DNA here is from genome assembly GCF_011397635.1 of Epinephelus fuscoguttatus. NCBI lineage: Eukaryota > Metazoa > Chordata > Actinopteri > Perciformes > Serranidae > Epinephelus > Epinephelus fuscoguttatus. Next base: position 43,693,280 of record NC_064761.1, read on the forward strand.
GTGTTGTGCAGAAGTCAGGTTAATACACAGCCGACAGCCCTATTGGACAACTGTTAAAATTCATATTATGGCAAGAACCAATCAGCTAACTAAAGAAAAACGAGTGGCCATCATTACTTTAAGAAATGAAGGTCAGTCAGTCCGGAAAATTGCAAAAACTTTAAATGCGTCCCCAAGTGGAGTCGCAAAAACCATCAAGCGCTACAACGAAACTGGCACACATGAGCACTGACCCAGGAAAGGAAGACCAAGAGTCACCTCTGCTTCTGAGGATAAGTTCACAGCAGCTCAGATCAGAGACCAGATGAATGCCACACAGAGTTCTAGCAGCAGACCCATCTCTAGAACAACTGTTAAGAGGAGACTGCGCGAATCAGGCCTTCATGGTCAAATAGCTGCTAGGAAACCACTGCTAAGGAGAGGCAACAAGCAGAAGAGATTTGTTTGGGCCAAGAAACACAAGGAATGGACATTAGACCAGTGGAAATCTGTGCTTTGGTCTGATGAGTCCAAATTTGAGATCTTTGGTTCCAACCGCCGTGTCTTTGTGAGACGCAGAAAAGGTGAACGGATGGATTCCACATGCCTGGTTCCCACTGTGAAGCATGGAGGAGGAGGTGTGATGGTGTGGGGGTGTTTTGCTGGTGACGCTGTTGGGGATTTATTCAAAATTGAAGGCACACTGAACCAGCATGGCTACCACAGCATCCTGCAGCGACATGCCATCCCATCCGGTTTGCGTTATGCTTAGTTGGACGATCATTTATTTTCAACAGGACAATGACCCCAAACACACCTCCAGGCTGTGTAAGGGCTATTTGACCAAGAAGGAGAGTGATGGAGTGCTGCGGCAGATGACCTGGCCTCCACAGTCACCGGACCTGAACCCAGTCGAGATGGTTTGGGGTGAGCTGGACCGCAGAGTGAAGGCAAAGGGGCCAACAAGTGCTAAACACCTCTGGGAACTCCTTCAAGACTGTTGGAAAACCATTTCAGGTGACTACCTCTTGAAGCTCATGGAGAGAATGCCAAGAGTGTGCAAAGCAGTAATCAGAGCAAAGGGTGGCTATTTTGAAGAAACTAGAATATAAAACATGTTTTCAGTTATTTCACCTTTTTTTGTTAGGTACATAACTCCACATGTGTTCATTCATAGTTTTGATGCCTTCAGTGAGAATCTACAATGTAAATAGTCATGAAAATAAAGAAAACGCATTGAATGAGAAGGTGTGTCCAAACTTTTGGCCTGTACTGTATATATATATACATTTTAACGTAACTATGTAACTTTTTTTTTTTATGATGACTTTGTAAAACAGATGTGTGTGTGCAATGGGCAGTGTGCAATTTGTTGGCTGATGGTAGTCTGTACATGTACTGTAGATACTGAGTGTGTGAGACTGTGAATAGTGACAGCTCTGTTTGTGGATTGTATATATGTAGGAACTGTATGTGTCAACTTTTTGTGTCTTTTAACAGCAGATACTGCATGTATCCAAGACAAATTTCCTTCGGGACAATAAAGTTTATCTTATCTTATCTTATCTATTGCACACAATGCTTTTGTAAGTTACTTGTTAATAGCTTATTTGGAACGCTGCTTTGTCACTCTTTGACCGTCCCGCCTGAACCACTGTCCCCTGTACTGAATGGAGGAGAGATAGACATTATGTCATTTCAGTGTTGTAGCAATCCACAGAATAATGACAGGAAAGTAAAGATAGATCATATTTCCTTAAATGGTCTAATGGTGTCTTTTGTAGTTAGTTGTGCTTCATCTTAAATTTTAAAAGTTCATCCTCAGGATTATGACTGATGATCATAAGCTGTTTTGGTGCCCCCTCCAGCACTCGATGCCCTACATCAGTGATACTCAACGTACAGCCTGTGGGCCAAATCTGAATCTGAAATCTGTCTTTGTTGTTTAAGCATTTAAAACAAAATGTTAAAATCTTTTAAGACATTAATTGTAAAAATTATTTGCTACTTGACTCCCTAGAACTGTGTTTTTAGTTATCTCTTCTCTTTCAATTTTATCAGACACTGTATTATTGTATGTGTACTGTTATGAAATAAAGTTATACAGATGCCTGTTTGAATCCTTGTATTCAGTCAAGTTAAAAAAAAAAAAAAAAAAGAAAGAGGACGCAGGCATGTTTGGTCCCTCGTGTTCTTGCTTGTGAGTGTAAACAAAGCTTGACCTTGCTTTCAAATGGCTGTAACAGGAAGTGATGCAACAGGGATGGGCTGAACTTTCAGGAAGACGTGTTGGCGATCACTCGGGTATAATGGCACAGAAGATAAAACTTCTGGTGCGCAGTGCAGTATTCATCTCAGCAAAATTTCCAGTATGTAGATGACTGTGCCGTTAAATTTTTGTTCAGACTAACACCACACCATGTTTCAAGACAGATGGCCAGCAGCTGATATCCAATCTGATGAGGCGTACACAGACTTCAGAAGGTGAGAAATCACTGGCTGCTCATGCTTTAAAAGACTTTTGCAAAAGCTAAATAATGACGTCCTCTTAATCTCAAATTCTGATTTATAACAAGATGTGTCAGATGTTGTGGTAAGCATTTGTACAAAGTTTCAGCACTGCCCTGTTGGTTGGTTCTATGCCAAAAGCTTTTGGCAGGAAATGGCTACTTGTATTTGTCGGAGAGATTTAGGTAGAGTGAATCACACAGGCTGCTGCAGAGTAAAACAACAGTGTTTTAAAGCTGTTTAGATGTAGGCAAGTCTATACATGATTATAAAAACGCAAGAGCAGTGTCCTTACCTCACCCTGACTGTCAGAATGGGTGTTGGCTGACAAACTCACACTGCAGAAAGAAAAAAAGAATGCAAATATGTTGGCCTGTGTCATTAGAAGATACTACAAGACCTACTTTGTAAAGATATCTTATAAGAATTTAACAAATACATTAAAATCGCCGACAAGCATGGACGTTATTTGAGAGATGTCCCCTGCAATTTTCCAGGAGGCAGTTTTGTCCCCTGCACTTTTTACCGTCCTAAGTCTCGCCACCAGACAATCAGAGATCTCCGCCTTCTGATAGTCTGGGGACACTCCTTTCTAAAGTGTGTTTAACACACCGGAGAAAACGGCCGGCAACAAAGCAACGCCTCTTGCATTTTTGAAAACGACACTCCCTTCTGGAAATGTGCGCTCCCCCTTTTCTCGTCCACAAGGAAACAAACACACAGAGAGCTTGAAAATGGATGCCGAGAGATTTAACTCCGTTTTATCAAATGTGTGCTCAGTCCACAAGATTGTGGAAATGAAGGACTTACAGCGACTTTTTTTAAAACTTCTAACGCAGTCAGACTATGTTTATGAGCACAAGAGTTCAGCGAGCCACAGAAGGACCGCCCTGCGGATTTACAATTGGTTCTGCAACGTAGGAAGTTTTTTAAAACTCTCAAATTGTATCCGCCCATTAGGGTTGGGTCGGTTCTCGGTAATACCAATTCGGTCTGATACTCCGTCTTGGACCGGGTTTTATTTTTTTAGACCGACCAGACCGCATACTCGGGCAGAACGTACGCGGAGCGGACGCCGCAGAGGTCCGCCCGGTGAAAGTGGACGTCCGCAAGCCCTGTGCACGCAAAGCATGACCGTGCGGACTTCGCTCCGCGCACCAGTGTCACACAAAAGACTGTTCGGCATGTATTTTTCACATCGCAAGGATTTTTCACACATTTTTACACGGCGTCAGCTCCGCTTATAGTAAGCCCGAGTCTGTGAGCACCTGTGTCTGCCTCTTCACCAAGCGCACAGTAAGCAGGAGAGAGAGGGGGGTGGGGCGGGGACTGAGCTAGGAGGTGCGAGTGCGCATGCGCCTCTACTGTAGCCTGGAGTTTGTTTAATAGTGACGGGGACAATTTTGTCTCGACGAAATCAAAGAATGCGTCACTATGGCAACACTTTGGCTTTGAGCCAGACGAAGGAGGCAACCCTTGTTTGCACTGATTGAGTAAGCTGCAAAATTTATTTGTAAGGAATAAAAGAAACAACTTGTTACTGTCACTCTGTTGTCCTAAGGTCGTTTTTTATTTTAAATGTGTCAACTGCGCCCCCAAGTGGTGAAAATCCGGTATTACCGACTTGATGCGTTTTTTTTTACAAAAACCGGACTGTTTTTTTTTTTTCATACCGACCCAACCCTACCGCCCATCTAAACACAAAATCAGGGAGAAAGACATGAGTCTTTAGTTAAGCAAAGCGTCTAAAGGCTGACTTGTGAGTCTAGTCCTAAAACAATGTTACACGCTAATAAACTGAGACGCATCGAGCACTAGGACCACACGGAAAACGGTCGCTCAAACTGAAGCCTGTTTCCCTTTAGAGCAGAGGTCTGCAGAGGGGTCGTGACATTTTTGGTTGATTAGACAATTTTTTTTTATATTTTCCCCCCCCAATTTTTTCCACAAATTATAATGTCTTTAAATACACATTTACATTAATCCAATATATTGCAGCAAATGGATAAATGGAGGCAGAAGATGTTATCTTTCAGTCAGAAAGATTATCAATACATGTGATCAGCATGTAGAAAGACATATTTCAATCTGCTCTGTCCACAGTCTCTCATTCACCACTATTATGATTTATGATCGCGCTTGTGGGCCTAACAGCACACTGTTAAAGACAAACTAAAATGAAAGATGCTGGTAGAGAGAGAGTGTGTGATAGATACTGTTAATGTCACTTATTATGCTTCTGTGCATTGATAACTCTTTTTTATTCTGTTTCTGCACTATGTTGAGGAGGGCCATGCATGAATATTTATCTGTCTGTCTGTCTGTCTGTCTATATGCTAAAAAAAAAGTGGATCGGTCGCTGCTAAAAATGTGGCCCATCGACATTATCTGGTCTTAAAATCAGGCCCAGTTGAAATTGTAATTGAATAGCCCTGACCTAAAGATTGTGTTGTTGCTGTTATTTTTGTGATGTTCTGACTTTTATTTTCTTTTTTAAAAAGAAGCAATATATGCCTGTAATTTTGTTTTTTCTTTTTCTCTCTTTCTCAAAAATAGTATCGAGTACCATCCTTAGTATCGATAGCGAGTTTGATATTTTAGTATCGTGACAACACTAGCACTTAGAGGCCATCACTCACTGTTGTTTCCACATTTATGTTTAAAATAGAAAAGTCAATCTGAATAGCTTGCATGCTTGATTATCATGCGATTGACAGAGTGTTGATATTGTTGACAAGATATGTTTATAAATGGCAGTGGCAAGGCCCCCCTACTCACTGGACCTTGCACATGTTTAAAATAAAAACATGAATATATGAACCTGTGTATTATTTGAATAGCTTAGTACTGAATGCACAATAACAAGGTACGTTTATACATGGTACTAGGCCCAGTGTAATATAAAACACAATTTAATATACAGTATATATAGTAAGGGGTCCCTGCTCCATCTCTCCATCAGTTCGGGGGTCCTTGGCCTGAAAAACGTTGAAGACCTCTGCTTTAGAGAGCATGATGAGAACCCCAATAGCAAACAAGAGCACAATGAACTATAAGTAATACCATTATAGAAAACTACTTGAACTACTAGAAAGCACAGGGAACTAAAGGGGGTGCTGTACTGGGACAAAAGAGTTTTATTTTTATTTTAAAAGTTTATTTTTTCTCATGCTTTGTTATATATTAACTAAAGGGGATGCTGTACTGGGACAAAAGAGTTTTATTTTTATTTTAATTTTAATTTTTTGCATTCTTTGTTATATGTTAACAGAAGGAAATTTACTGTTCACTTCACACATTCTGCTTTATTTCACAATCTTTATTGTTTCGATGCAAAATTTCTCAATTAATTTGATGGCCTGAACTGAACCTTTAATTACAGTAAAAGTAACTTTAAAAAGGTGTCTGTGAAATTTCTGTCTATAGGCAGATATTCATTAATTCAAGCTTTATTTTAACTCGAAATTACACTGAGGGACACCCCTTATTTCCAGTATCGTCAAGTAATATCAGGGCACTGTTCAAGCAATAGGTGACTAACCCTCCCCCCCAGGACTCAAGACAGTTGTGCCCCCCCCCCACCTCTGAAATCAAAGTTTCGTCCCTGCCCACAAGAGAGGGAATTTAAAATAATTGACTTTTTTTAACTACAGGAATGGCATAAATTGTCTTCTTACAAACAAGACAGTTAGAGAGGCTCAGACATGGAGTGACACATTCGAGGGTTTACTCACGAGAAAGCCAAAGAATTAGTCATCATGACAATTTATACTGTCTGACAAACAAGCAGTACCAGTTGACACACTTACAGCTTTCAAATACACATGAAAAGCTGTTTCCTGTCCCTCAAGCACTAATTTCCTGACATTGAGACGACTAGCTCTGAGAAAGAGTGCTTCTCCTCACATACTGTATCTAAATTTGACCTGAATCAATGCCAGATCATGCATTTGCATACAATGCCTGAGAGTGCTTGACTAGCTGAAAAGTGTGACAATGTTAGTGCTCAGTGGTGAGATGTTTTGTAATGTACTTCTCAACAAAGTTTTTTCACTGCTCCACTAAAAATATTACTAGAGTTAAGTCTGGGATCTTTAACAGACACTGAAAATGCTGTTAGGTGTGAGATTTTGACTGGTGACGTAATATCTGCTTGTGTGTGCGTGGTCATGAACATACGTGGACACGGCGGCACATTTTTTGTTTGGTTTTTTTTTAACCTTAAAAGAGTTATGCACATGTGGCGTGGCTCTTCCCCGAGAACATTTTGAAAGTTCACACGGCGAAATCCTATTTTCATGTAATTTCATACAGAAATAGATAAATTCAAGGACTTTCAATGACCTGTGTACATTTATGCATAATTTCAAAACCTTTCCAGGACTGTAATTTTTTTAATTCACAAACTTTCAAGGATCTCAAGGACCCGTGGGAACCCTGTTGATTTATCATGTTTTATGTGGCCTTTTGACACTCAGTCATAAAACATGGGTTTAGCATCTGTGAGCCCCGGGAGAAACATGAGCAGTTAATTACCTGGAGTTTTCATTTGAAACAACCCAGTGTATGCATTGTGTGCAATTCTACATAATAAGGTCATGCTATAACTCAGCATTAACCAATTCATGTAAAATTATATGCTGTTCCCACGTTTGTCCACTAGATGGCTGTAGAAGGCAATGAGTGAACTTAAAGCGATACTGCAGCTTTATTCAGTCGATAGCTCTGTTGTCTTGGGTCATGGAATGCTGGCTATAGAAAAAACAAGAAAATTTGTAGGAGACTAGGGGAAGGATGAAGTAGCATGAAGTTCAGCGTAGCCCCACGAGACCTAAATTTGCTTTCTATATGCGGTCCGGTCAAGCCACACAATGGGCTGGATGAAAAAAAAAGAGAAAAAAAAAAGGACTCCGCAACGGTGGAGTGAGATTTCTTAAATGGGCATGAGAGTGTGACATTGATGGTGAAAGAGTTACAGTCAAGCCAGATGCATGAGAGTTGGCAACCCTGCCATTATGCACTGTCACCCTGGGTCAGAGGGGAGCTAACATTAGCTAGCTAGCTGCTCATATGGTGACAACAGTGGTTAACTCCATCTCAGTGGCAGACCTTGTCGCTGTGGAAACAATGTGCCCACCATTCGGACTCCCTCTAGGCTGCCCTGGTGAGTAAGTGGCTCCATTTTGCACCACAAAACCATTTTAGCTTTGTTTACTTTGTTAGCACCACTAGTTGTGCTGACATAGCTAACAACACAGTTAACAATGCTGAAGGGGTTTTACGACTCAAAATTGAGCCACTTACTCACCAGGGCAAGTTGTGGGGTGACCGGACGGTGGGCACAGTGTTTCCACCATAGACTGTATATAAAAATAGATGACATGTTTCCACTTACCCCCACTGTACAGAAGTGAAGCTAAAGTATCACGGATACAGTCGCTGCCATCTTGCTCTGTGATATCATTTGGAGCCAGAATCTGTTCAGCAGTGATCCCCGTAGTCTCAAGTTTCCCACCCATACACCACTCTGACCAACCATGAGCAGCATCACTGAATGCGAGCTCACCGACTGGCTAATACGGTTGTCAATCATGTTGTAATGTTCCCGTTTCATAGCATTAAATAACCAACTGAAACCAAACGTATCAGAAAAATGAACACTTGAAACAGCAGCGTGATTAAAAACTACTTTAAATGACAGAAATCATCTTTGGGAAAGATTAATTTGACATGTACTTTGAGTTTTAAGTTTGGACCATGTCCCACACACTAACATGGGGGGGGGGGGGGGGGGCTTTATAACCTATACTGCAGCCACGCACCAGGGGGTGATCAAGATGTTTCAGCTTCAAGTCTGGGGAGCTGTCATGTCATCCATCTTTATATACAGGCTACAGCAGGGGACCCCAACCTTTTTTGCACCACAGACCGGTTTAATGTTGGCATTATTTTCACGGACCGGCCTTCAAGGTGTGGCAGATAAATACAGCAAAAATATGGAATAATGGAAACCAACACGACCGGCATAAAAATGAATGTTACGTGCATGAACAATACAACTCTCATAACGCTGAATCAGTGGGAGCCCTGGGCTTGTTCCTCTGCAACGAGATGGTCCCATCTAGGGGTGATGGGAGACAATGGCACCCGCAGTGTGCTCCTTATGTCCAGTCTGCGCTGTAATTTTGTCTTGGTTGCTGTCACTGCAGAAAAGCCCGCTTCACACAGATAGGATGTTGGAAATGGTAGCAGGGTTTTCAGTGCTCTTGTGGCGATGTCAGGATATTCTGGCTTGATTTTCATCCAGAACATCAGCAGAGTTGTTGTCTCAAACGTACGTTTAAGGTCACCGTCATTTGCGATCTCCAGCAGCTGATCCTCTTGTTGCACAGACATGCTCGATTCGCCCGGTTTGTTCACAAACGGGTCGTGGATCCATTCCTTTGCAATTCGTGGGTCTTTTGTGGTTGGGAAGTAGCGCTCAAACTCTTGTAAAAGCAAAGACAGGTGGTCGTGCACCAGCTGGGAGAATGCTGGCCCAGGTGAGGTGTCCTCCAAAATCCCTGCTAATGTTTGAAACATGTCAAATATCCCTCTGTCCACTCGCCGCCCCCACAATTCCAGTTGGCTTTGAATGCAGCTACTTTATCTGCCAACTTGAACACAGTTGTCATTTTCCCCTGAAGTGACAGATTGAGTTTGTTGAGCAGATTGAATATGTCGCACAAGTAAGCGAATTTGGTGACCCATTCCTTGTCACTGAAATGAGCTGCCAGTGGCAAGTTTTTTCTGAGAGAAATTTCTGCAGCGGCTCTCGTAACTCAAACACTCTGGCCAGTGATCTTCCTCTGGATAGCCATCTTATTTCTGTGTGTAAGAGAAGGCGTTTGTGCTCTGCATCCATCTCCTCACAAAGCTGCTCAAACAGACAGGAGTTGAGCGCATGTGCTTTGATGAGGTTAATAACTTTAACGACATCATTCAATACACTGTGAAGTTCAGGTGACATTTTTCGGCTAGCCAGCATTTCTCTGTGAATGAAACAGTGCGTGGACTCACATTCAGGTGCAACCTCCTTAATCCGAGTAGTTAAACCAGACAGCCGTCCAGTCATAGCAGCAGCTCCGTCCGTGCACACGCCGACACAAAAGGACCAATTCAGTTTTCCTGATAAATAATCATTCAGAGACTTGAATAGTTCTGCGGCTGTGGTGTTGGTTGGCAGCTACAGTGCACATAACATATCCTCATGCACATCCTCCTGATAAAGATATCGCACATAAACAAGTAGTATTGCCTTGTTGTCAATATCAGTAGACTCATCAACCTGGATTGCGTACCACGGTGACTTTTTAATCCTCTCCAACAATTATGCCTCAATCTCCTCCGCTATGTCCCCAATGCGCCTGGTGATGGTGCTAGCCAAAAGAGGCACCCGTGCTACCTTTTTAACTGCAGCCTCTCCTAAAAGTTCACAGCAAATGTCCTCGGCGGCAGGCATGATCAGTTCTTCTCCAATCGTGAAAGGTTTCTTAGCCTTAGCAATACGGTTAGCCACTAAGTATGATGCTCTCAGTGCACTCACATTTGTTGATGTGGTGGCCCTCAGTAATTGCTTCTGTCCTTCTTGCTCACGTTTTTTTCTTTCAAAAAACTCCAAAGGCTTATCTTTTAATCCAGGGTGCTTAGTCTCCATGTGCCGAAGCAGTTTTGAAGGCTTCATTGCCTCGTTTGCCAGCTTGTCGCCACATACTATGCAGAGCGGACTTGGCGCGTGAGAGTCACCTGTTGCGATAGACCCGTATTTTAAGTAGCACTCCTGGTATTGTCTGTTAAAAGAAGCTTTCTTTTTCTTGGAGGTCGTAGGCTCCTCTTCTGGCTCCTCAGTTGGCCTTTTCCCCGTTGCAAAGAAGCTCTCCAAAGATGTTTGTTTTTTACTCATTTTCGCTAATTTCTGGGCATATTTTTTTGGGTAATGTATCTGATACATTATACGTGATACGTCGTATCACATGACCGAGACAAGCGTATTGACGTGTCAAAAGGCACAGGTGAAAGTTAAATCGGAGAGAATCTGGTCGTTTTTCAAAATAAAACGTCTTTCAGACTCTGATAATCAATACAATGCAAATTTTATAAATTATTTGTTCTTTCTGTGCGGCCCGGTAACAAATGCCTCACGGACCAGTACTGGGCCCCGGCCCGGTGGTTGGTGATGTCTGGTCTACAGGTTTACACAAATAGCGTTATTAGTAATAATGGCAGAATGAGCAACAGCGCTTACGCTAGCTAGCACCCACCGCAGCCGGCTGTGCAGTGTAGTAGACTGAAGAGTAGTAAAATTAACTTGTGGACCAACACGTGTAACTGGTCAAAAAATATTTTCAGTGGTTAACCAATTAATGGTTAACCATTGACATCCCTATCCAACATCTTCTTTTGTGAGGGCAATATGTTTTCTTACTGTTCCTTCCATTTTTTTAATCTTTGACTGTTTCATTTTCAGTTGATCCAAAATGACTACGGCAAAGCCTCCTTGTTCCATTGAAAACTGGACTGAGGAAGATGTCCACCACTGGCTGATCACAGAGGTCAAAGTTCATCAGACAGATGCAGACAGATTCGTTGAAGAAGAAGTGTCAGGATCAAGTTTAGATGAGTTTAAAAAGGAAGACATCTTGGACTTGGGAATAAAACACGGTCCTGCTGTAAAAATCACATCCTATCTAAGAAATCTGAAAAAAGGATCACAACATGAGCCGCAGTTCCCAGCATATGTGGAAAAGTGGACAAAGGAGCAAGTGGCCCAGTGGTTACTGCAGCATGTTAGGATATACAACAAATATGCAGTACGATTCCAAGAGGAAGATGTGTCTGGAGATTGCCTTGTTTGCTTCACGAAGCAAGATTTACTGGACCTGGAAGTGAAAAGCGGTCCTGCTGTAAGAATTCTGTCAGAACTCCGTCAGCTGAAAAACAAACCAGAGCCGACACTGGAACCCATCCTTCACACCAGCACAGACCAAACAGAAGCTCCAAATCCCACTCAACCTAAGCTGAGTCTGGCGCAGGCCACGGCATCCGAACAACCAGAATCACGTGACAATATTGAATCAAAAACAGACAATACGGTGGAAAATGAACAAGAAAAGACTCAGCGACCATCCAAGAAAGCTTCAGAGAAGGAGGAAATTCAGCAGCCAAGGCCACGAGACTTGGGGGCCAGGAGAAAAGAGGTTTCTAAAGTAAAATTTCCAATGTTCTATTTTTCATAGTATACATTATTGTATCCAGCTTGTTAATGGAGCATTTTGATATGCAACAAAAAGCTTTCAGGATTTTTACTTATTATAGAGTGTGATTAGTAAAGTTTACTTCTGTTTCTTCCTGCAGACTACAGTCCTACAAGACGCATCCAAGATTAAACTGGAGATAAAGAAGACCCTAGCCAACCTTTCACCACATGACCTGAAAGATTTCCATTTCTGCTTACAAGAATACTCAAAATCCAAACATACACCTATTCCTCGGTGTAAACTGGAAAAGATTGACATCATGGACACAGCTACATTAATAATTGAGCACTTCAGTAGCAAAGATGCTTTACAAGTCACAAAAGATGTTCTAAAAGAAATCAATCAGCTTCAACTCATCTGTGACCTGGAAAAGAACATGGGTAAGACAACCATTATAATACTATTCAAATTGTGAAGTTGCATGAAACAAATTGTTTGTTTATTTGTAGTTTGTGTTTTGCTGATTATTTGTGTTACAATCTCGTCACCTGTTTTATTTATTTTTTAAGATTTTTTTCTTTTGGGGGGGGGGGCTTTTTGCCTTTAATTGATAGGACAGTATTAAGTGTGAAAGAGTTAGAGGGAGAGGGGGTGACACACAGCAAATGCTGCAGGCTGGAATCAAACCCACAGCCGCTACTGCAGGGACACTGCCTTTTGTACATGGGATCTATTGAGCTACTGGGCGCCCCATCACCTGTTTTAATGACTGTTTTATACTGTTATTGACTTCTGATTCCTCACTCCGCAAGTTTTCTGCAAACTGGTTCAGCTAACAACAACAAGCCGTACTCTTTGTTTCTGGATACATTTTGGCCTCACAATTACATCCTACCTATGTTTCAAATGTAATACATACCTGATAGCAGGACAACTCAATCTGCATTGTGCAATGTGTCGCGGCTCTGTCAAAAATAGACAAGGCGCAATAGAGTGGCTGCAGTAAACTGGAGTGGCTGCCTGGCAGAGATCACCATAGTTCACCTTCCTGTGTGTTTTTAAACTTAATAATGCATTTATTTTACTGTTCATACAGGCCAACTGGAGCAGCGGACTCTGTCAGAACATGTTTTGAAGAAAGAAGCTAACCAGGGTGACAAACTAAAGAATTTATTAACTTGTGGTGGGAACTCACTGGATAATTATAACAGATTTGTTGTTGTAGTAAACAAGAGCAGTCCAGAACAAGTGCAGTATCTACAGTTCTTGAATAAGCTAAAACTGTTCTGTGTGTTAGATTTTGACCCCAACTCCATTGCTCCAGGTGGACTGTGTCATTCCTACAGAGAGTCAAGGGTAGCCAATCTTCACACTCCATCACAATATCAAGGACAAACTGAGTCAGTAATCAAGAACCTGAACCTCTGCAAACAGACCAGCTGGGTCTTCTGCAATGGCAGACATGATCTTGACAGTGACTCAAACAAGGAGTTAGACTATAGGAACTGGCTGAGGAAATCTTGTGGAGTTGTAGACCAATTGGTTTCATTCATTTGCAACCCTGAAGTTCTTCTTCATGGAAGAAGTCTCATCATATTCCTCCTGCTTTCACCTGTGGATACTGAGAAAGACCCAATCTTTGACACCTACAAGTCTTTCATAAAATACACTGAAGAGGAAGGCATCGTCACAATTTGTGAATCTCAGCACTCATATGAGAAATGGAGGGAACTGATACAAGAAAAGTGTGAGTCTGACATCGACCCACGATCCATATACGCTCTGACCCTTAGCGAAGTCAATGGAACCATAATGGCACTGGGACCACTCAATCAGTCCACTGGAAGGCTGCTTCCCTCCTCTGGTTCCAGTGCTGTTGTCCTGAAACAGAAGGATGAAGATTTCATGCCCGCTCTGGACATTTTGTGCCTGAATCAGTGTGAAAACATTTATGATGAAAACAGTCAAGAGTTTCATGATTTCAGGATCAAAGTTGAGGAGGAGTTCTACAGAGGAGGCAAAGTCAAATGGTGGAACTTCTACTTCTGTGACAAAGACAAAGACAAGCCATTTGTCAAGCGGGACAAGTATGAAAATGTGAAGAAGATGATCAGGTCTCAGTTGAGAGACTCAAAAAACATATGTGCTCTGATCAATCTGTTTCACCATCCAGGCTGTGGTGGCACCACCTTAGCAATGCACGTGATGTGGGATCTCCGTCATGAGTTCAGATGCGCTGTGCTGAAAGACAACACACTGCCAAAGACAGAAGTTGCCATTCAAGTTCAAAGGCTCATGAAACTTGAAAGTGAGAGACCATCTCCAGTTTTGCTGTTAATCGATGACTCAAAGGAAACTGGGAATCCTCATGATCTTGTGAACTGCATACATAAAGCTGCATTAGAGGACAGCTTAAATATAAATATAGATGATGCACCAAACTGCAAAGTGATCATCCTTAACTGTGTTCGTTCCCATAGTCCAAAGGACCAGTACAGACAGCACAATCCATCACAAGCTCAATACATAACTGCTTCATTGACACAAGAAGAACAGAAGGACTTTGAAAAGAAACTCAAAGAGCTTGAAGAAACCCATGAAAACCCTAAAAACTTTTACAGCTTCATGATCATGAAGCGCAATTTTGAAGAAAAATACATCAATGATCTTGCTCGTAACACACTGGTGAACTTTGATATCAGCAAAAAGGAGGCCCGACTGTTTGCCTTCCTGGCATTACTGAACACCTACGTGGCAGGATCTGAAATTTCTCTCTCTCTCTGTGAAGATTTTTTGGGGATGAAAATGATTCGCTGGCAAGAGGACAGTATACTGGACAGAATGAAGCCATATTCAAACTTTCTCATCATAGACACAGTTGAAGACTGGGGAGGATACAAAGGAATCCGAATCCTTCATCACTCCATAGCATCTGCATGTCTTGATGAGTTTGAGAGAAGCTGCTATTTGAAAGTAAGCGATATCACTGTAGAGATTCTTCACTGTGATCTGTTCTTCAGTGTTGGAGTTGTCAAACACAGATTCATGCTATCAATTCAACGAATGTTGATTGAAAGGCAGCGCAAAAAAGGTGAGAGAGATGAGAGAGAGCCATTTTCTCCTCTCATAGGCAAAATCCACAACCAGCAAGGGAGACAAACTGTCCAAGAAATCTTTGTGAAAGCATCATCCAGGTTTGTGACAAGTGCATCTATTCCACAGGCACTGGCAAGATATTTGTGCATCAATGAGCGTGACTTCCCAGAAGCTCTGAAATGGGCAGAAAAGGCCAAGAACATTAAGGAAAACCCATACACATTTGACACAATTGGGCAGATTCACAAAAGCAATTTAAAATCTAACAACCACAAAGAAAAGCAGGAGACATCATGCAATCCAGAAGACCTAAACACAAACATTAAAATAGCAGTAAATGCCATCACAGCATTTAGAAGAGCTCAAGAGCTGGCAAATGCAGAGGATGAACCTGAGATGGAGGCTGCTGATGATGAGTCAGATGACTATCCCAGAAAGTCATATAATGTTTTTGGCTATGTAGGTGTGCTGGAAATTGCCTTCCTTGTCCTTGAGATTTTGAGCAGATTGCCGTTCTTTGAGCAAAGTGATCCAATGAAGAAGAAGTACTTGCAGAGTTTTCTGGAAAAAACAATCCCAATCACCAGCGTGTATAAGGAGGACAATGAGATCAACAATAGATACGTGGAGATCATCAAAGAACACAAGCAGTTTCTCCTCAGTCTGAAAACTGAAGTAAAGGAAATGTTTGAACTTTTTGACTGTTACTTCACATATATAAAAGGGAACAATTCAGATTTTGATTCAAAGAATCATCAGACCGTCTGTAGTCATTTCAAAGACTACGTAAATCTTTTTTGCACTGCGCCAGAAGAAAAAAAAAAAGAACGACAAAACAATCCTAATCTTGATTTGAAAATCGATATTGAAGAACGAAAAATGTTTCTTGAAGAGAAAAATGCAGATACATTTGCAGGAATTATTCAGCATTTGTACAAACCCGCTGAAGAGATTGAGAGCATCACAGAATGCTATGCATTCTTACAAAAAAACTTTATCAACAAAAAACAAAACACAAAGGAAACAATCAATTACATTTTGTCAAACATAGTTCTTTACATTCTGAAACCAAAATCTAAACACGTCAAGAGTAGTAACCACCTCTCTGCTCTACTTTCGAAAACTCTGCAAGATGTAGGACTTGGGTTTCCCTTCCCCGACCCATACTACCTGGCTTTGCTCTTATTCTGGCCAAGTCCTACTCAGGAAAACACTGAAATCGGGGTATATGTGAGAGCAATTCGAAACTCATATCACAAGCGCCTGACTTTATGGTTTCGAAACAGGAGCACTGTTGCCCACTTCTTTTTGGGGAAAGAAGAGGGACTCAAGAGGCTTGTTTCTAAACCCCAACTGGATGAGAACTTTAAAGAGATGCGCCGTGATATCTTGGCACAACACTGGCGGAACGGAGATATATTTAAAGAAAAAGCAATAATTGACCGCCTTCAACGAGTCAGTGGAACCACTGAGCAAGGAGAGGTGTTTGCTAATTATGGAAAACTGAAGATCCCTGTTCGTCCAGCTCTTATTGCTGGTATAAGAAGTGGTTTCAGCACAGAAAAGGTTTCTTTCTACCTTGGTTTTGCTGTTAATGGACCCCTTGCTTATGACATCCAGTATGAAAACTAGGGTAGTTGACTGTACAAACACATGCAACACAAGCACTGAGAAAAAACAAAACAATCACCAGTGTGTATGAGGACAATGGGATCAATAACAGATATGCGGAGATAATCAAAGAACACAAGCAGGTTCTCCACAGTTTGAAAACTGAAGGAACTGACTGTCTGTGGTCATTTTAAACAGTATGCAGTTCGTTTTTGCAACACACCAGAGGACATAAGAGAATGACAAAACAATCCTAATCTCAATTTGAAAATGGATATTGAAGAAAGAAAATTATTTCTTGAAGAGAAACATGCAGATACATTCACAAGGATTCTTCTGCATTTGGACAAACCTGTCGAAGACGTTAAGAGCATTTCGAAACTCGAAAAGGAGCACTGTTGCCCAACTGAGACTCAAGGCTTGTTTCTAAACCCAAACTGGATGGAAAACTGAAAATCCCTGTTTGTCCAGCTCTCACTGCTGGTATAAGAAGTGGTTTCAGCACAGACAAGGTTTCTTTCTACCTTGATTTTACTATGGATGGACCCCTTGCTTATGACATCCAGTATAAAACCATGGGTAGGTGATTTTTACAGACATGTGAAACAAGTATTGAGAAACGAGCTGTACAGTGGAAAAAAGTGGTGTGGCATCTAGTGACTCACTGTAATGGAATTTCAACCACACCTCATAAAAACACACAAGCAAATTATAGGTAAAACAGATTGTGGGGTTAAATTAATCCTGCGGCTCAAGCTATATATGTATATATGTTTTTATATTCCTTTTATCTCATTTATTCTTTTAAAAACATTTTTTATCATTTTTCTAAGGATTTTTTGTTATCTCCTGCAGATAGCATATAGCATAGCATATACACCTATTGATTTATCTGTAAGTGCAAACATTATAATACTGTAGTTGAGCATTGTTATTTTGTAGGACAAACAAATACAACATAAGTGCTGACCCATGAATTGGACAGAAAGGAAAAACAGGTGTGGCATCTAGTGACTCATTGTGAGGGAATTTTAAGTACACCTCATAAAAGCACAGGCAAATGATATGCAAGACAGACTGCAGGGTTAAATTCCAATCCTGCAGCTCTAGCTGTATTTATGTTTTTAGATCTTTTAATGTCATTTACATTTTTTTTTAATCTATTTTAGTTGTTTTGCTGCAAATTCATCAAACTGTCTCCTACTGATTTATCTGCAAGCACAATTAATGTAATACAGTGGTTAACAGTGAACCTATTGCTCTTTTTGTTTGTTTGTTTGTTTGTTTTTTGAAGACGAAGAGATCAAGGATCCCCAGAGCTCCAAAATTCCAGTTGAGAGCCATTAATGTAGAAGACAGATTGCAGACTTAAATAGATAGCCTGCAGCTCTTGATGCATATATGAATATGTTTTTAGATTCTTTCTGTGTCATTTTATTTTTTAACCATTTTATCCACTTTTTGTTTACTTTTTGTTTGTTGCAGAATTACCTAAATCCCAGCTGAGAAACACTGATCTATCTCTCAATAATTCTGTATTTTTCTGTTATTACACATTGTTCATTGTTATTGAACAGATGAGGGTAAAAAATGAAACAACGGGATCATTATCTCCTGTTCTTGTGTGAAAATGTGATTGATTGAAACAACATAATTTGCTGTAAATGTAACAGGGGTGCATCCATGAAGGGCAGTATCTGAAACCATGGCCACCCCGGGTACCACCCCGTTATCCTAAACTATGATTGGCTGTGTGCCTGGTCCTACTTTGTATTTGTTGTTGTATTAAATGTAGATTTGAAGTTTACACCATTTTCACAATATTTTGTCCACACAAGTTTTTTTTTTTTTGTTTTAGATATTCCATACTGTGACTGTATTTCTAATATGCATTGTTTTCCTTTGTATGTAGCCTTCTTCTGGAGCAACAACTTTTTAAAGACGTAATCTGTTGAGAACCGTGTTAGACTTTATATTAACCTTATTAAACATATATGTCATTATAAACATTTTTGAACAAATCATTTTCAATAGTGTGGCTGATTGTTGTGGACAGCAAGTTTTCTAAAGGGACGGGATTTTGTTGTACAAAGGTTTTTCAGCTCTTAATGCTCAAGTGGCCACATGTAAAATCTGTTTGACCATTCCTGGTGCCCCCCCCATTATCATAAACTATGATGTGCTATCTGCTGCCTGGTCAGAGGTCACAGACCTCAGTTTGTATTTTTGTATGGAAATTTTAAGTTTGGCACAATTTTGTCAATATT
The DNA here is from genome assembly GCF_011397635.1 of Epinephelus fuscoguttatus. Classification (NCBI taxonomy): domain Eukaryota; kingdom Metazoa; phylum Chordata; class Actinopteri; order Perciformes; family Serranidae; genus Epinephelus; species Epinephelus fuscoguttatus. The sequence continues at coordinate 43,711,977 of NC_064761.1, forward strand.
TTGTTCATACAGGCATTTTCCTTCATTATTATTGTCATTTTTTTAGTACTTGATATTTTGCTTTTTTTATTTGCATTTGTTTTTTTATGTAGCTGACTTTTGGAGATACGAGCTCTTTTTGAGGACTTAAGGAATAAAGGATGAAAGCTTCATATTATCTTTGTGTGGTGCCACTCTGTTGTGTTGTTATTGGTCAATGTATGTTTGAAAGTTTGAATTTTAAAACCAGAAATATCAATAATAAATAATACATTTTATTTAAAGCCCTTTTTTAAAACTAAATTACAATGTGCTTTACACGGTTGATCCCAGATTTAAAACAATACAGAATTCAAGCAAATAAAATGAGGCAATTTTAAGAAAAATACACAGAACAAAAAATAAAGATAGAATACCGTCACTGAAGCAGATAAGCAAAGTTGGCAACTAATTGCCCTGTAGATTGCACTGTGGTACAGCAAATCAAACAGTTAAAGTAATACAAAATAAAAGAATACAAAACTGTTGAGAACACGAGATAAAAACAATAAAAATAATACAATGAGACGTATATAAAATAAGCAGTTTGCTAAAACTAATAAAAGGCTTTTTTGAACAGATACGTTTTAGAAAGCGATTTAAAAGATGTCTCTGATTCAGCAATGTAAGAAACTGCAAGATACTGTAATGTATTTAAAGTAAATATGAGTAGTGGAGACAGAAATGGTAAATAAAGGATATTTGACCAATGTGTGTTTGTGCATGCACACTTGCTTCATGTCTTAAGTCACTGCCCAACTTGGGCAACCACAGTCAAAAAGTTTTACAGCAGCAGTGTGTCAACGTGTGTTGTTCTGTGGACTGTCTGCAGCTCTTTAACAAGTCCTATAATCTATTTTACAAATTTCAGGCCTTCATGAAAATCATGAAATTGTCTCAAATCTATTTTTTATTCTGTTTTTACCTTTCCCCCTCATAATGTGTCAGTTTTAGCAGCAGATTTTAAAAAACATCATCTTTAGCACCAATAGCCAATCAAATCCCTGCCTATAACTGGATCTAAGATTAATAAAAATAAAAAAAAGCCAAAAATGTGTTGTGCACTTACAGTCCTACACATGCACACACAAGTTTTATTCAAAGCAATCCATTTTATATCTTACGCACGTGCAGTCATATGAACTTTACATCACACATAGCTTCACGGATCCTCGCGGTCATGCGGATTGTCAGAGCACTAGTCGTTGTGCTGCCACATAAATAGAGCCCACAAATGTACAATTTTCTCTTCAAGCCTGAAATGTAGGAAGACACTCACATTGCTGGGAACTGACAACTCTGTTGTATTTATTCAAACGCAGGCAAATTCAAAAACAAGAGTTACACAGAAACACAACCACTCCCTGAAACATCACTGAGTGACCTTATCTGGTTTGTCCAGTGTTTGGTTACAGTATCTTACTATATGATGATGAAAACTCTGTGTGTGTGTGTGTGTGTGTGTTCCACGTTTTTCTCCTCACTGACTTGGTCAATCCATGTGAAATTTGGCACAGTGGTAGAGGGTCATGGGAGGATGCCAATGAAGCAATATTACATCAATTGGCCACAGGGGGGCGCTATAGCAACCCACTGAAATGTCAAACTTTGAATGGGCATATCTCATGCCCCGTATGTCGTAGAGACATGAAAACTAAACTTACTAAACTTGGTAGATATGTAGAACAGGACGCCTCAAGGTGACTGGAGAAATTTAACTCTAATTGGCAACTGGGTGGCGCTATAACAACAGAAAAATGCTTCAAAATGGCTAAAATGCGACCGATCGCTGTGGCTCCCCCTGTGGACCAATGTTGGTGTTTGGTATGACTAAGTCATGGTATGGTATGCTGCTGCAACAAGGGCTAGCTGCACCTTTCCCATGTGAACTACCAGTGCGCCCCACTTTTAAGCCAATACAACATATAAACACTTTAACTATCTGCCTTTCAACGTGCTACCTCAACTACTAATGTACAGTTTTAGCCCACTAACTATCCCACTATTGGCAATGGTACTGCTGTACTTTCAATAAAGCAATCATACTATCATATTCACAAACACTCTGTCTGAATACATTGCTCTTATAACCCTAATCACATGTGGAGACGAGGTCGAAAATAAACTAACGTTAAATGCAATCAAACTCCTGGGGTGTCCTGGAAAGTAACGTTAGTTACAGTAACGTTAGCTAACATTACTACGGATACGCTACTCGTGTAGAACTCAAAGTCTCTAGCACGCTAACGTCAGCTGTGTAAATCAGCTTCACGTTCATGATACAGTAAAAGATGAGGGCCACATGTGAAAAACAAGAAACAAAGAAAAATAAAAAAGAATACGTACCTTTCTGTGTTGCCTGTCCCGGCTCCAACTTTCCTCCAAACATAACTTTCTTCTTCTCGCTCACTCATCTGTCTCACAGGTGGAAGCTCAGCACTGCCCCTAGAGGCCTGGAGCACTTCTGTTGTATGAGTGAATATGCAGCGTTTTCTTTTTGCAGTTGTTTTCTTATTTGCAGCGCGTTTCTCTATTTGCAGCATAGATATATATACGTAGATGCCGCATTCAACGGTGCTCCTCATTGGAGCGATACGTCAACGCGGCCGCCATCTTGCCCAGGTGGAGCCGCGCTGCCTCATGCATGTATGTCTATTGAGGCGGGAGACTATTTATGATTAAAATCATCATTACTCGCTGAATTCTCAACCAATTTTCATACGCTTTGCTTCGTTACAATCGTCAGACATGTAGTTATGATACAGGATACTTGGTTAAATAAAAAATGCAGCTTTTCATACCAAAATATTTGATCTTATGTAGATAAAGTAACAGTAATAGTTCTACAACACATTTAAACTAAACTTTCCCCATGTAATAAATATTCTTTTTTCTTACTAGATGTACAATGCCCACCATGATGTCATTTAATTATTAATTTTGACTGTAAATGTTTATTCACATTTTAAGTCACACAATGTGCAAAAAATAGTGTATCAGCAGGGTTGTGCCGAGCTGCAGTGTAGTTACACATTCTGATTAACAAATGTTGGTTTTGTACAAGTGAAAATAAATGACTTAGAGCTGCATGTTTACACAACATTTTGCTTTAATCTCATATGTATAACACCACAGTGCTCATGGGAGCCTGGACACAGAACTGTTTACATTATTAGGTCATATTTACAAAAAATACAGTGTACAGTAGCTAGTATTATTTTTAGGAGTCTGCCCAGTCCTGTCGAAGTCCTCAGGTCTGAAGTGACAGCTGCAGATGACTGAGGAGTCACTCGGGACAAAGTCCTTTCTCCTCACTGCTGCTACCCATGCCCGTCTCCTATCTGTGTTTTTTGGGAAACTACACACAAAATAAGTGTGTCAGAAAAACGCAGTTCCACATAATTTGTAGTTACAATTCAGGCCACACGTTAACTACTATCGTTATATTGTGTTATGTCACGTTGGTGCCATGAAACAGATAGTTGACAATTTGGAATAACACATACACCGACATAGCTGTTTGACAAAGCATCATAATTTTATAAGTAATATTATATAAATGTTAACCTTTTTTCATTAAGTTGTGTGACATAGCATTAGCTTAATTTGGCATTAGGTTACTTTACTTGATTAGCTTAAAAGAAGGATCACTTTTTGAGATATATATCTCATTAAACATGTTCGTAACAGTAAAATATTGTAAAACAACTTCTTACCTGTGGAATGTTATTCCCTTCTGCTTGGTTTTAACACTTCTGTCATTCGTACACCCAAATGCAGAGCAAAAATGTGGCATTTTTGCCGAGTCTGACACGGGTCTGAACCGGTCAGAGCACCTAGGCAAGATGGCGGCGGTATTGACGCAGCCCACAAGGCAGGGTGCGGCATCTATGTATATATATCTATGTATTTGCAGTGCGTTTGTCCTTGTCGGCCACCGTAAAAATCAACCTCCTGATGGATAAAACACAAGCAGGGCTTTACATATACATCATACCTAAACGTCACATGTGTTATTTTACCAGCTACTAACCTGGAAAGAACAATGTAATGATGAGACGGGCAACAGGTTGAAAGGTTAGTGTGTTTCCTTCGCTCGCTGCTGTTGCACTGAAGACGAGAGTTGGAGCCTCACCAAGCGTCTCACTAAAGAGGCGATGCCCTCTTGTGGCGAAAATCAGGAACTGACTCCAAATATAAAAACACATACAATGAACTGGAAAAAGGCTCTTCAACAATAAACACATAAAAACTGAAACAATTAAATGACATAATGTGACCACACATTCATGGGTGTCACATTTGCACATGTGCATTGCAGCAGTAAGCACAGTGATGTAAATGGACAGATCTGAAACTGAAAATGTCCTGAAAGCTTCTTGCTAGCAGCTCACAGATCATACAGTTCCATATTTATGACATTTTATATTAAACATTAAATACATTGAAATCACATCTTGTAAGCCACATTTCACCCACCAGTGCAATGTGGCTTTGGAGAAATACCCTACACACTCATCAGTATCGTCTCCCTTTGACTTTAAACTGAACAAATGATCAAAGTAATTAAACAAGTTTGTAATTTGACATGTTGATGCTGTAACCACATTTTAGCTGGTTGAAAAGAGGTCTGAGACATTCAGACCGAATATCAAACGATTTTCAACCAGAAAACAATGTTGAAATCCTGGTTGGTGTTCACTGGGAAAACATTTCAGTTTCACTAAATCAGCACAAATCCTATTTTACAAAACAACAAAAAGAGATTTACTAAACTTAAGTCTGTGGGATAAAATAAAGCATCGCAAAAGAAACATAACGGCAGAAAAGAAGCAATACATCAATGAAAAATTCCCAGGAACTTCTTTATTAGCCACAGAAAATACAGATAAAGCCAATAACTCATAAATGTGATTAAAATAAATCAAAACACTCGTATAACAATGTATTTAGTTGTGTGAGAGCAGGAAGAGGAGGGAGCGCTGATTCCAGGACGACCAGCAGCACTTTGAACTTTGTTTCCTGCTTTCAAATGAAGCCTCAGTTCAGTTTCCCCCCTTGTGCATTTATTGATTTTAAATTGTTGGTAAAAAAAAACTGTCAAGCTCAAAAATGTAATTAAATTATTGTTAAAGTCATCAGTTGAATATCAAATTTTCCTTTAAAATTGAAGATAAAATAAAAATACTTCTTAAATCATCATTTGTTGCTGCAGTTATTAATATGTCTGCCTTTACCTTATTTATTATATTATTTGACAAATGAGAAATCAGCACTTACAACATGTGATATTGAGACAAAGACAGAAAACATACGAAGTGTTCTAAGTTCTAAGTGATTTATTTTAATTCCATCCTACTCAAAAATGTCAAAACCATTTTTGAACTTGTTAAAATAAGTTGTCAGCTGACTAAAACACGTTAATGAAACAAACTTCATTTGTTTCTGCTGACAAACTTGTGTATTTGAAGCGTTACCCACTGACCCCATGAATCATATTTTAGAGTGCACCTGAAGAAACTCAAACATTTACACAACAACTCAGGAGAAGATGTCAAAGTCCCGCCCACAATGTTTGACTGACAGCTGATCTCAGTGCAGTGAAGAAACGCCACAACAATCAGCTGTCAGCAACAAACATGGAGACTAAAGACAGAGTTTAACCCTTAAATGACTTCTGACTATTTCAGTTCACACAACTCTGCAGTGTCTCCAGGAAGATAAAGCCAAAGTCCAGCATAGAGAGGCTGAGTGAATGTGGTCTGGACTCTGTGGAGGAGAGTCATGGTTTCAGAGACGCTGTAGAAGGACAGAATACCTGCACTGTGATCCAGGTACACTCCTACTCTGGAGGACCGAGGACCTGAGACGGGAGTTTGGACTTTGTTGTGATAAAAGTAATAACTGTAATTGTAACAATCTAACGACCAAGATTTGTCATTGAATCCAAATCCACATTCACCCCCCCCTGCTCTGCTGATATTCTTGTATGCGACTGCTACATAAACTCCTTTCCCTCTCCACTCCACCTCCCAGTAACAACGTCCAGTCAGACTCTCTCTACTCAGGACCTGATAATAGCGAGTGAATCTGTCTGGGTGTTTAGAATAAGACTGTTGTTGACTCATTACTGTCACTTTCCTGTTCCCCTCAGATAATAACAGCAGTGTGTGTGCTGTGTTTGGATCCAGTGTGATGTGACGTGAATATCTGAAGAACTCAGCTCTGGTCTTGGGCTCTGGCAGTAAAACATCCACTTCAGTCCCTGTCAGTGAGACGTTTGTCCATGTGTCCCTCAGAGCGTCCTGTAGTTTATCTCTGACTCCTGACACAGCCGCTGTCACGTCCTCAAAGTAGCGGCGAGGACGGATGTTGATGCTGGATGAGTGTGTGGCTTCACTGAGTGCTGACAGTGAGGGGTAGTTGTGTAGAAACTGGTTGTGATCCTCTGTGTGAGAGCTGCTCCAGCTCAGCGTCTTTCCTCTTCAGCTCAGTGATCTCCTGCTCCAGCTTCTCCTGAAGCTCTTTGACTCGACTCACTTCAGTTTCCTGCTGCCATCTGAGCTGCTGCTTCACATCAGAGCATCTTTTCTCCATGAGACAGATCAGCTCAGTGAAGATCTTCTCACTGTGCTCCACTGCTTTATCAGCAGAGCGACTGATAGCCTCCACCTCCTGTTGGAGCAGCTTCACATCTTTCTCTGTGTCCTGGATTCTCTGCTGGATGTTTTGTCGACTCTCCAGCTCTCTCTGCCTCTCAGTCCTTTCTGCTGCAGCTGACACTGTGTCGTGGCCTTTATGTTCATCCACAGAGCAGAGATAACAGATACACTGCTGATCAGTGCGGCAGAACATCTTCATCACCTCATCATGACGAGAGCAGATGTTCTCCTGCAGCTTCTTGGAGGGCTCCACCAGCTTGTGTTTCTTGAATGGAGCCGAGTCACGATGAGGCTGGAGGTGTTTCTCACAGTAAGAGGCCACACACTGCAGACAGGACTTGAAGGCTTTCCGTTTCCTCCCAGTGCAGACATCACAGGCCACATCTTCAGCTCCAGCATAGCAGTGATCAGCAGGAGCAGCTTGGAGTCCAGTCTTCTTCAGTTCCTCCACTAAATCTGCTAACTTGATGTTTTTCCTCAGGACAGGCCTCGGTGTGAAGCTCTGCCTACACTGAGGGCAGCTGTAGATTCTCTTCTCATCCTCTCCATCCCAGAAGCTTTGAATACAGTTGATGCAGTAGCTGTGTCCACAGGGAAGAGTCCCCGGATCCTTCAGTAGATCCAGACAGATGGAACAAGACAAGGTTTCTCGGTCCAGCTCAACTCCTCGCTGCGCCATTTCACCTCGTGGCAGTGACTGTGTGAGTTTCACTCTCTGAGAAGTGAAAGTAGTTTGAGCTCTGATCTAAACATCATGTGTTCCTGCAGTGAATGGAACCTGTCAGCTCTCTTACGTCACCACCGTGTTGGTTCCACACTGTAGATCTGAAGGGGAGGGAACAAGGAAATGTGTGGACAGAGTGGAGCTGGCTGTGTGTGTGAGAGCAGGAAGAGGAGGGAGGGCTCATCAAGCGCTGAGTCATTCCAGGAAGAGGAGCAGTTTGACAGAGATACTGTGTGTTTAACACTTGTTTACAACAGAGCTCATTTCTCATTTAAAAACACTGATCACTTCATCTTTTAGGAGGTAAACTCTTCTAAGAATCAGAGGGTTTGGAGACGGCTCCACAGTTTTCTAAACTGTCCCGTAATGAAGTTTCATCAAAGTCATGATTGTTTACAATAATTCTAAAACAGTAAATATGAGACACAGAATTTAATCACTGCTGTAAAGGTAATGAAACTCCAACAATTAAACTATTAGCAGATGAAAGTCTTTAAGTTATGTTTGAGAGAAAACAGATTCAATTCAGAAAGTCATTTTGAGTAAAAGATGTATTTTGATGACAAATACATTTAAACAGCTGATTCAAATTAGTCACTTGGTGCAGATCTGAATCCCCACAGGACCTGAATGCACCAGATTATTTGGTTCTGCAGTTTAGTTTGTGACATGTTTGTACAGGTGAATATAAAAAGGTTTCTTTTTTATCTTCACCATCAGCCGTTAAACTGAAAACAGGAAACAATACAGGTTCCTGTCAGGGATTTCAAAATAAAAGGAGGCCGATGAGCAGCAACATTTAAAAAAGCACAATTGGAAAAACATCTACAAGCTAATTGCAAGATTTATCGTTATAAGTAATAAAGTAATAATGTTTAGTAAACATGTTTACAGCCTGCTACAAAAACAGTTTTGGTCTCTATAGCTAATTTCTACACTTGTGACAACTGTACACGGGGTGAATTTGAACGTAACATTTTTTAAGGCCCAAAGTTACACATATTTAACCCTCTGAACCCTGAGCTCAGTGGTGAGGAAACATGAAAAAAAGACAATGAGAAACTTGGTGAGAAGATTTTTCAATGACAAAAAAAATAAAAAACATTTAGGTTTATTTTCAAAGCTCGGGAAAATCTAAACTTATAATTATTGTTATGATTATTACATTTTAAAATGATGTTACAGAATTATTATCATTTTTAAGCGCTCTTTCCAGGTTGTTTCATTTTTCATATTTTCTTGTTTTTAACGTTCAATAAATTTTTGGGTCATTTCTTCTTTAGTCGCCTTTTTCACGCGTTGTTAAAAGAAATAAAGCCAGTTTGCTCAGGTTTCAGAGGGTTGTGGGCGGGGCCGCTTTGAGTGACAGATTGTCTGCGAGGCGTCGCTACAGTCCACAGCTCTATGGAGTTAGATTTGTGTCTTTATTACATGCGAGAAAATAAATATGAGAGAACAAAAATGTTTGAGAGAAAAAATAATATTTGAGAGAAAAAGTTTTCACACTGATAGCAAAAAGTAATAATATTTGAGACTAAAAAAAGTTTTGAGAGAAAGTAATTTGTAATAGAATAAAAAAAATAATAATTTGAGATTTAAAAAATGATTTCCGAGAAAAAAAACTCTCAAAAAACTTTTTTTTCTCTCAAATATTATTTTTTTGCTATCAGTGTGAAAACATTTTCTCTCTCTCAAAAAAAGTTTCTCTCAAAACATTTATCGTCTCTCTCTCAAAACCTTTGTTCTCTCAAAAGTCTTTGCTCTCGTGTCAGGATTTTGCTTTCTCTGTGAAAATAATGTCATGGGCAGGGCCACGTTCCTATTGGCCAGTCTCGATCGAATTGACAGCTGGATGAGGATCGTCTTGGGAGTCGAATTCAACTGAATCATTCATCCACCATGGTCAATTCACTGTCATAGATGCACTGCGTTATTTGGGAGCGGAGACTCCAATGTTTGGGTAAGATGACGACACAGATGATGAATGATTCAGTTGAATTCAATTCAGTTTTATTTATAAAGCCCAATATCACAAATCACAATTTGCCTCACAGGGCTTTACAGCATACAACATCCCTCTGTCCTTATGACCCTCACAGCTGATCAGGAAAAACTCCCCAAAAAAACCCTTTAACGGGGAAAAAAAACAGTAGAAACCTCAGGAAGAGCAACTGAGGAGGGATCCCTCTTCCAGGACGGACAGACGTGCAATAGATGTCGTACAGAACAGATCAGCATGATAAATTAACAGTAATCCGTATGACACAATGAGACAGAGAGAGAGAGAGAGAGAGAGAGAGAGAGAGAGAAGGAGAGAAGGTGCCCGGTGTATTATAGAGGGGTCCTCCGGCAGACTAGGCCTAGGTCAGCCTAACTAGGGGCTGGTACAGGACAAGCCTGAGCCAGCCCTAACTATAAGCTTTATCAAAGAGGAAAGTCTTAAGTCTAGTCTTAAATGTGGAGACGGTGTCTGCCTCCCGGACCGTAACAGGAAGATGATTCCACAGGAGAGGAGCCTGATAGCTGAAGGCTCTGGCTCCTGATCTACTTTTGGAGACTTTAGGGACCACGAGTAACCCTGCGTTCTCAGAGCGCAGTGTTCTGGTGGGATAATATGGCACTATGAGCTCTCTAAGATATGACGGAGCTTGACCATTTAGAGCTTTATAAGTTAACAGTAGGATTTTAAATTCAATTCTGGATTTTACAGGGAGCCAGTGCAGAGAAGCTAAAACAGGAGAAATATGATCTCGTTTCTTAGTTCCTGTTAGTACACGTGCTGCTGCATTCTGAATTAGCTGGAGAGTTTTTAAGGACTTACTAGAGCTACCTGATAATAGAGAGTTACAGTAATCCAGCCTTGAGGTAACAAAAGCGTGGACCAATTTTTATGCATCTTCTCGGGTCAGGATAGGCCTAATTTTCACAATATTACGCAGATGAAAAAATGCAGTCCGTGAGGTTTGTTTTAAATGAGAATTAAAAGACAAATCTTGATCAAATGTTACTCCGAGGTTTCTTACGGTAGTGCTAGAGGCCAGAGCAATGCCATCTAGAGAAACTATGTCATCAGATAAAGAGTCTCTGAGTTGTTTGGGGCCAAGAAAAATAACTTCAGTTTTGTCTGAATTTAACATCAGGAAATTGGTGCTCATCCAAGTTTTTATGTCTTTAAGGCAGTTATGGAGTTTAGTTAATTGATTACTTTCTTCTGGCTTCATTGATAAATACAACTGAGTATCATCCGCATAACAATGGAAATTTATAGAGTGATTTCTAATGATGTTACCTAAAGGAAGCATATATAGAGTAAACAGGATTGGTCCGAGCACAGAACCTTGCGGAACTCCAAAACAAACTTTAGTACGTAAGGATGGTTCATTGCGAACATCAACAAATTGAAAACGATCATATAAATAAGATTTAAACCAGCTTAGTGCTGAACCTTTTAAGCCAATTAAGTGATCCAGTCTCTGCAGTAGAATTTGATGGTCAATTGTGTCAAACGCTGCACTAAGATCTAATAAAACAAGTACAGAGACAAGTCCTTTGTCTGAAGCAATCAGAAGGTCATTTGTAATTTTAACTAGTGCTGTCTCAGTGCTATGATGCACTCTAAATCCTGACTGAAATTCCTCAAATAAATTATTATTATGGAGATGATGGCACACAGAGCTCGATGGGTAGCTAGCTGAGCAAGTTGGTTATCAAAATCATTCCTATAATGAATCGCTTTTCTCACCTAACGTTATTTTACTGAGATTGGGTTATTAACTGCACTAGCCAGCTAGTGTTAACTTTACATCTATACTGAACAAAAATATAAACGCAGCACTTTTGTTTTTGCTCACATTTTTCATGAGCTGAACTCAAAGATCTAAAACATTTTCTATATACACTAAAGACCATTTCTCACAAATATTGTTCACAAATCTGTCTAAATCTGTGTTAGTGAGCACTTCTCCTTTGCCGAGATAATCCATCCCACCTCACAGGTGTGGCATATCAAGATGCTGATTAGACAGCATGAATATTGCACAGGTGTGCCTTAGGCTGGCCATAATAAAAGGCCACTCTGAAATGTGCAGTTTTGCTTTATTGGGGGGCTCTGGGGGGGTCAGAAAACCAGTCAGTACCTGGTGTGACCACCATTTGCCTCACGCAGTGCAACACATCTCCTTCGCATAGAGTTGATCAGGTTGTTGATTGTGGCCTGTGGAATGTTGGTCCACTCCTCTTCAATGGCTGCGCGAAGTTGCTGGATATTGGCAGGAACTGGAACACGCTGTCACATACGCCGATCCAGAGCATCCCAAACATGCTCAATGGGTGACATGTCCGGTGAGTATGCTGGCCATGCAAGAACTGGGATATTTTCAGCTTCCAGGAATTGTGTACAGATCCTTGCAACATGGGGCCGTGCATTATCATGCTGCAACATGAGGTGATGGTCGTGGATGAATGGCACAACAATGGGCCTCAGGATCTCGTCACGGTATCTCTGTGCATTCAAAATGCCATCAATAAAATGCACCTGTGTTCGTTGTCCATAACATACGCCTGCCCATACCATAACCCCACCGCCACCATGGGCTACTCGATCCACAGCGTTGACATCAGCAAACCGCCCCCCCACACGACGCCACACACGCTGTCTGCCATCTGCCCTGAACAGTGAAAACCGGGATTCATCCGTGAAGAGAACACCTCTCCAACGTGCCAGACGCCACCGAATGTGAGCATTTGCCCACTCAAGTCGGTTACGACGACAAAATGCAGTCAGGTCGAGACCCCGATGAGGATGACGAGCATGCAGATGAGCTTCCCTGAGACGGTTTCTGACAGTTTGTGCAGAAATTCTTTGGTTATGCAAACCGATGGGTGGCTGGTCTCAGACGATCTTGGAGGTGAACATGCTGGATGTGGAGGTCCTGGGCTGGTGTGGTTACACGTGGTCTGTGGTTGTGAGGCCGGTTGGATGTACTGCCAAATTGTCTGAAATGCCTTTGGAGACAGCTTATGGTAGAGAAATGAACATTCAATTCACGGGCAACAGCTCTGGTGGACATTCCTGCAGTCAGCATGCCAATTGCACGCTCCCTCTAAACTTGCGACATCTGTGGCATTGTGCGGTGTGATAAAACTGAACATTTCAGAGTGGCCTTTTATTGTGGCCAGCCTTAGGCACACCTGTGCAATAATCATGCTGTCTAATCAGCATCTTGATATGCCACACCTGTCTTCCAACATTCCATGCATAACCTTAACCTTAATGTTTGCATATCCGCTCCCAAACAACGCAACACATCTATGCCGGTGAATCGACCATGATGGATGAATGATTCAGTTGAATTCGTCTCCCAAGACGATCCTCACCCAGCTGTCAATTTGACTGAGACTGGCCAATAGGAACGTGAGAGAAAAGATAAATGTTTTGAGAGAAAATGTTTTCACACTGATAGCAAAAAAAAAAAAGATATTTGAGAGTAAAGAAAAGTTTTTTGAGAGAAAGTTTTTTTTTCTCGGAAATCATTTTTTAAATCTCAAAACTTTTTTTTAGTCTCAAATATTATTATTTTTTGCTATCAGTGTGAAAACCTTTTCTCTCAAATTTTTTTTCTCTCAAACATTTTTTTTCTTCTTTCATATCATTTATTTTCTCGCATGTAATAAAGACACCAATCTAACTCCATACAGCTCCACCCTCTCCTCCAAATATGGTCACTTCTGGCTCCAAGAACCAAGATGGCCACGGCTGAAATGTCCAAAACCCAAAGGTGACATCACAGTAGCTCCATCCATTATTATAGACAGTCTATGGTCTTTCCCCAAGCAAGAGAAAGGAAGTGAGGAAGAAAGGAAGAAAGGAAAGGGAAAGAAAGCAAACTGACTTCATAAGAAAAGTATTCAAAAGGTGTGTGAGAGAGAGATGGATCAAGAGGGGAAAGGTGCGGGGCCCACACAGACTGCTGATGCAAAGGATCCAATATGTGGTGCTACATCCCTGAACAGAGGAGGTCAAGGATAACATTTAAAAAATACTTTCACCTGCTTTTATTTTGTTCTTGACCTTTAACCTTGAGTTTCTTTTTACATTCATCAATCATCACTCACAACACAAAAGTGTCATTTAAGGAAAGTGTGTGAAGGAGCAAAACGTGATTCAACAAACTGGAAGTTATGAAATATTCGTAATGGGAGTGATGAAATGTGTGAGAAGTGAAAAATAGAGGGGTTCAAGTGGATGTAAAATGAAAAAAAGAGCTGATTATCAAGTGACTTGATTCATTTTTCTACCACTCATCACCCTGTTCTACTTCGAAAGGGAAATGCCACAACTTCTGGTTTGAGGTTGCTCTGATTGATGGAACTTTGTGCAACTGCTGAAATGACACTTCCCCCAAAATCCCCAGTAACACATTTCAAATATCCCAGTGGTGGTTTAATGTTTTGGATTTCTCGTGTCTCTGCAAAGTGCTGTCTGCTGGGGACATTTTCCTCTTATTAATACTGTCATGTATACACATTATAAATGTTTACAATTAAAGTTAGAACTTTAAAGTAAGAGCTCAAATTCAGTAATAAATCATGCGTCTGCTGGCGACATCTAGTGGCCATTTTTGCTCAAAACTACTAAATGATTCAACAACAAATTAAACTTGAGGGAATTCTGAGGGCACAAATTATTATCTGCATCAAAATGAGCATAAACAAAAAATGATACTAAATACTATAGATAGGAAATGAAGCTGAGAAATAAATGAGTGGCATCCAGGACTGTGGTGCCGCTGTTTCAGTGAGGAAAGTTACAGGAGGAAAAGTGCCTCAGTTATAATCTCAAATCAGTGTCACGTTTTCTCCATCAGGTTTGTCTGATCCCCTGGAACGAGGACGAGAAGAAAAGACTTTTTTCAAACGTGTGTATTTATATGTCAACCTTCAGTTTGTTCACACACCCCATCAGTAAAGTCTGTTCAGTGATTTGGGACTTCATTTATCCACACAGTCACTTTATTTATTCAATACCAGTTCTCAATATCTTCCCGAGACCCAGTGTCCTCACATGAGGACGTCACATTTTGGCTTTGCTTGACCTTATTTTTCATTCTCCTTAACTCAGACCTGCTGTCCTTATACGTGGACACTGTTTGTGCCATCTAGTGGCAGTAAGAGCACAATACACTGATCCATGTAAAAACAAGATGGCAGCCATCTCTGCCAAGTCAGTCTGCAGCTGATCCCGACACAAAGGTCAACAAGGTCTAAAACCTGATCACATGTTATGGTTGAAACTTGTTTATTTATGATTAATAATGTTTGTAGTTTGATATGGCAACAAATTTGACAGCAGTAACAAGATGCTGTTAATTAGGAAGTACTCGTTTGAGGACACTGAGACTTATTATAGTTGACAGTGTTTAGTTTTTTATACTTATCAGGTGCAACTGATCCCAAAAAGCCAGGAGAAGTTGAAAATGCACAGCAAACAAAAGCTTGGGTCTCAGGAGGATATAACAGAAGAGCCCCATGCCAACTTTAATTCCTCCCAAAATGATCTTGCTGATAGTGCTGCAGGCTCACTGCATGAGACACTCAACTCTCTGAAGAAGACAGACAACAAAAAGGAAGTTAGCTCCATGGCATAAGCCGGGAATTAAAGCAAGTTCCTTTCTTGTGGTGCCATCTTCCAGTTTCATTCTGTCTCCACATTTAAAGAAACGTTTCATCAATGGAAATGTGGTCTTTTCATAACACTGGGCTGTCAGTGCAGACGAAAGATGCTGATCGTCACCTTGGAATTATACGCTTCTATCTGACCTTTCTGTCAAAATGTGGACTTTTTAGTTTGAAAACAAAAAGGTTCATATCATTGATGTTATTTGGAGTGCTAAACTTTGAAGCTCAATGTCTCAAAACCGCTCAGACCACAGATAGAACCTTGTAATTCTTTGTTTGTTGGGTTTTGTTTTCAGACATTTTTAATGTTTCTTTAACAACATACAAACTGCTATACAGCTTTGCAAAAGAAAAACAGTGAAAACACACACACACACACACACACACACACACACACACACACACACACACACACACACATGTATGTACAGGCACAGGTACACACACACACACAGACAGATACCTACAAACATACAGAAACTTTAAAGGGACAGACAGTTGCACGGGATAAAGGTCCAATCAGGGTCTAACCTATTACGATCAGCTACTCTACTTCACGTGCAGTTATCAATAGCGTGGGGGTTTGGAGTCTAGCTTTTATATATTCCATAAATTGACTCCAAATTCTCATAAATTGATCAGACGAGCAAAGTGAATCTTATTTTCTCAAGTTTGAGATGTTGTATCTCAAACTACAAATTTTGTTATTTCAAGTTTAGATACTGAAAGATTCTTGTTTTCCTCTCCTGCTGTGCCAAAAATAGCTGTCAAGGGATCTGGGTGAATGTTGATTGTAAATATATCTTACAGTGCTTTGAAGATTGGACTTCAATAAGTGGACACATGAGGACACAGCGAGAATGAGAGTGTGCTAAGGATGCAGGAGAAAGTCACCGGTCACATGTGGAATTAACATCTGGGAACATTTGAGAGAGTTGGACTTTTGAGAAATGAAGGCGATGCAGCACCTTAAATTGAATGAGGCCATGCCGACCCCCTGGAGGGCTCTTCCCCCACTGCTCAACTGTCACAGCCACCCCCAAAATTTGATCTCCCAAATAGACCTCAGATATGTGAGTGATGGGTCTTAGAAATGTGGAAATAAATGAAAGATAACGCACCGCTTTTGGAGGCCTCAGAAGAAAATGATCTCCAGACAAGTTGAGAAGAGACGCTGCATTAGTTTGAATACAGAACCTTATAATTCTAAGGTGGTGAAATACTTTTGAAATTGGTGCTACATGAGCAGAGGAAACAGAAAATAGGACTGTGGGATTCACTTTTCTCCACGAGGTAGAAAACTTGTAACGACCTGAATGTACAGCGTCGCACCGGACCAATCAGTGCTCCTGCTGACAGGTGACGTATTGCCAACTCATCTGTTTGACACAATGGTGTCAATGTTCCTGAAAACATGTGACTTTATAGGAGAACATATGGATTAAATGGAGTCCTTATGGTCTTTGAGGACATTTGTCACAATCATGAATTGAGACAACACAGAGAGGACGACTCAAACTGTGAAGACAACAGTCAGGAACAGGCTGACAGGTTGGAAACAGGGTGGCAGTCCCAACAGTCAAAGAAATCCAAGAAGAGAAGAAGAGAGCAGGAAGAGGAAACAGGTGCAGACACAGGAGCAGGTCTGAAGACAGCAGCTTCAGGCAGAAAGCAACACTGACAATCTGTCAGGGAATGAGTGGAAACGTGGAGCTTCTATACTGCAGGGCTGATGAGGGAAAGTGGAAACAGGTGAGCAGGTGAATGAGAGAGTCAGGGGACTGGGACAGGAGGGAAAGTGTGAGGACATCTGGTGGATGGATGGAGGTGATGCAGGGGGCTGGAGGGAGGGACAGAGAGGCAGAATGGGAGAAGCAGGACTGAGGAGGACTTTGTGACACAGTTCTCCAACCACAACAGTCTTTGGTCTGTATTCTACAAGCTCAGGAACAAATCATGTTTGTGCTGGCCACATCTGATCAAAACAAAGATTTAAACAACAAATTTCACTTGAATGACTTGTGACGACACAAATTATGATCTGCATCCAAATTTATTTGATGCTCACGGACACAAAAACAGAAAGCAAACACTATTAAATGACTCTTGTTCAGTGATTTCATGTTCAGATTCACTTCATCCGCACAAGAATCTCAGCTGTGTACAAGACAATAATGAATGATGTCCTTATTGATTATGATCAGGATCATTACACTTCTATTAAACCTCATAACAACAACAACATTTGGTCTGCCAAACAATTAAATGTGATTATAGATTTCTTTACAGATGAACACAAAGAGAACAAAGTGTGGAGGATAAAGGAAATGACACAGACAGGAAGGAGCGCCACCTACACACACTCAAACATTTACACAACAACTCAGGAGAAGATGTCAAAGTCCCGCCCACAATGTTTGACTGACAGCTGATCTCAGTGCAGTGAAGAAACACCACAACAATCAGCTGTCAGCAACAAACATGGAGACTAAAGACAGAGTTTAACCCTTAAATGACTTCAGACTGTTTCAGTTCACACAACTCTGCAGTGGCTACATGAAAAAAAAGGAATAATTGAGAAAAATAAAGACGTAGTCCAGCGTAGAGAGGCTGAGTGAATGTGGTCTGGACTCTGTGGAGGAGAGTCATGGTTTCAGAGACGCTGTAGAAGGACAGAATACCTGCTCTGTGATCCAGGTACACTCCTACTCTGGAGGACCGAGGACCTGAGACGGGAGTTTGGACTTTGTTGTGATAAAAGTTATAACTGTTATTGTCACAATGTAACGACCAAGATTTGTCATTTCGTCCAAATCTACATTCACCCCTCCCTGCTCTGCTGATATTCTTGTATACGACTGCTACATCAACTCCTCCTAATCCTCTCCACTCCACCTCCCAGTAACAACGTCCAGTCAGACTCTCTCTACTCAGGACCTGATAATAGTCAGTGAATCTGTCTGGGTGTTTAGAATAAGACTGGTGTTCACTCATTAATGTCACTTTCCTGTTCCCCTCAGATAATAACAGCAGTGTGTGTGCTGTGTTTGGATCCAGTGTGATGTGACGTGAATATCTGAAGAACTCAGCTCTGGTCTTGGGCTCTGGTTGTGGCAGTAAAACATCCACTTCAGCCACTGTCAGTGAGACGTTTGTCCATGTGTCCCTCAGAGCGTCCTGTAGTTTATCTCTGACTCCTGACACAGCCGCTGTCACGTCCTCAAAGTAGCGGCGAGGACGGATGTTGATGCTGGATGAGTGTGTGGCTTCACTGAGTGCTGACAGTGAGGGGTAGTTGTGTAGAAACTGGGTGTGATCCTGTGTGTGTGAGAGCTGCTCCAGCTCAGCGTCTTTCCTCTTCAGCTCAGTGATCTCCTGCTCCAGCTTCTCCTGAAGCTCTTTGACTCGACTCACTTCAGTTTCCTGCTGCCATCTGAGCTGCTGCTTCACATCAGAGCGTCTTTTCTCCATGAGACGGATCAGCTCAGTGAAGATCTTCTCACTGTGCTCCACTGCTTTATCAGCAGAGCGACTGATAGCCTCCACCTCCTGTTGGAGCAGCTTCACATCTTTCTCTGTGTCCTGGATTCTCTGCTGGATGTTTTGTCGACTCACCTCCAGCTCTCTCTGCCTCTCAGTCCTTTCTGCTGCAGCTGACACTGTGTCGTGGCCTTTATGTTCATCCACAGAGCAGAGATAACAGATACACTGCTGATCAGTGCGGCAGAACATCTTCATCACCTCATCATGACGAGAGCAGATGTTCTCCTGCAGCTTCTTGGAGGGCTCCACCAGCTTGTGTTTCTGTAATGGAGCCGAGTCACGATGAGGCTGGAGGTGTTTCTCACAGTAAGAGGCCACACACTGCAGACAGGACTTGAAGGCTTTCAGTTTCCTCCCAGTGCAGACATCACAGGCCACATCTTCAGCTCCAGCATAGCAGTGATCAGCAGGAGCAGCTTGGAGTCCAGTCTTCTTCAGTTTCTCCACTAAATCTGCTAACATGGTGCTTTTCATCAGGACAGGCCTCGGTGTGAAGCTCTGCCTACACTGAGGGCAGCTGTAGATTCTCTTCTCATCCTCTCCATCCCAGAAGCTTTGAATACAGTTGATGCAGTAGCTGTGTCCACAGGGAAGAGTCCCCGGATCCTTCAGTAGATCCAGACAGATGGAACAAGACAAGGTTTCTCGGTCCAGCTCAACTCCTCGCTGCGCCATTTCACCTCGTGGCAGTGACTGTGTGAGTTTCACTCTCTGAGAAGTGAAAGTAGTTTGAGCTCTGATCTAAACATCATGTGTTCCTGCAGTGAATGGAGCCTGTCAGCTCTCTCACGTCACCACCGTGTTGGTTCCACACTGTAGATCTGAAGGGGAGGGAACAAGGAAATGTGTGGACAGAGTGGAGCTGGCTGTGTGTGTGAGAGCAGGAAGAGGAGGGAGGGCTCATCAAGCGCTGAGTCATTCCAGGAAGAGGAGCAGTTTGACAGAGATACTGTGTGTTTAACACTTGTTTACAACAGAGCTCATTTCTCATTTAAAAACACTGATCACTTCATCTTTTAGTTTGTGACATGTTTGTACAGGTAAATATAAAAAGGTTTCTTTTTCATCTTCACCATCAGCTGTTAAACTGAAAACAGGAAACAATACAGGTTCCGGTCAGGGATTTCAAAATAAAAAGGAGGACGATGAGCAACAACATTTAAATATGTACAATTGGAAAAACATCTACAGGCTAATTGCAACATTTATCATTATTTTTATAATGGATATTTTCATTCATGTATATGTTTAGACGTAATGATATAGTTGTTTTTTGTTTTTTAATTTGCCCCAAGTAATAATGTTTAGTAAACATGTTTACAGCCTGCTACAAAAACAGTTTTGGTCTCTATAGCTAATTTCTACACTTGTGACAACTGTACACGGGGTGAATTTGAACGTAACATTTTTTAAGGCCCAAAGTTACACATATTTAACCCTCTGAACCCTGAGCTCAGTGGTGAGGAAACATGAAAAAAAGACAATGAGAAACTTGGTGAGAAGATTTTTCAATGACAAAAAAAAGTAAAAAATATTTAGTTTTTTTTTTTAAAGCTCCAGAAAATCTACAGTTATAATTATTGTTATGATTATTACATTTTAAAATGATGTTACAGAATTATTATACTTTTTAAGCGCTCTTTCCAGGTTGTTGTATTTTTCATATTTTCTTGTTTTTAACGTTCAATAAATTTTTGGGTCATTTCTTCTTTAGTCGCCTTTTTCACGCGTTGTTAAAAGAAATAAAGCCAGTTTGCTCAGGTTTCAGAGGGTTATGGGCGGGGCCGCTTTGAGTGACAGATTGTCTGCAAGGCATCGCTACAGTCCACAGCTCCACCCTCTCCTCCAAATATGGTCACTTCTGGCTCCAAAAACCAAGATGGCCACGGCTGAAATGCCCAACTTGAGTCCACAAAACCCAAAGGTGACATCACAGTAGCTCCATCCATTATTATAGACAGTCTATGGTCTTTCCCCAAGCAAGAGAAAGGAAGTGAGGAAGAAAGGAAGAAAGGAAAGGGAAAGAAAGCAAACTGACTTCATAAGAAAAGTATTCAAAAGGTGTGTGAGAGAGAGATGGATCAAGAGGGGAAAGGTGCGGGGCCCACACAGACTGCTGATGCAAAGGATCCAATATGTGGTGCTACATCCCTGAACAGAGGAGGTCAAGGATAATGCATGCGTTTCTCAGTCCTCCATCTGTATGACTCTTAAAAACTGATTTTTTAACAATTTCTACAATCCTCTTACGGCTCTTGTTTTAGACATTACTTTTTAAATAGTGTATGTTTTATCCGGTCCGTGGATTTTAAACATCGGCCTGACAAAACGTAAGATTTTAACCAGACCGCCTGAGCTGTGCAACATAGCCGCACCAACAAGTGCTAGCCTTGTTTTTAGCCAGGCTGCTAGCCACCACCAGCTGGAGCATACCCAGCCGAGGACTCTCCGGGTGTCAAGATGCTTCTTAACACCTGTTCCACAGCCTGAAGCCTGATCTCTGCACCGGGCCCAAGTGTAGGGCCCCTGCTGGTAAGTCCCGCCTCTGATATCCTGCCCTGTGCTGTGCTTTCTGTGAGTCACTTCTGCTAAGCAGCTTCGTCACTGTGGGCTCCAGTTGGAGCCCCTGCGTGTAAGTCCCCGTGCCCTCCCTGCTTCTCTACCCCTTACCTGCTACCCACATCACCAAGCCTGAACTAAGTACTTTTAGCACTTGTACTGGCCTCCCCTTTTCTCTCTATCCTCAGTTACTACATTCAACCTATGGCTCCACTCACCTCTCCACCCGGCTGTGTCAGCTGCACCCGCCTCGCCAACAGGATCACTGAGCTGGAACAACGTATATCCTCGCTACATCAAATCTGTGAAGCTGAGCTGCAAATGGATACCATCATCTTCGGTCCTGCACAATCTGAGTCTCCATCTGCCACCTGTCCTGTCGCTGATGCTGCCTCTCCCCCAACGTTTGACGTCACCGCTCCTGGTCCGGCTGCTGCTGTGCCTTCTCCGAACACCAACCCGGACGACACCTGGATACAGCAGGGGGCCAAACCCAAGTTCCTGCCCAGCTCCACTCCATGTGAGCATCTCATCATAGCATCCAGCTGGAGAACAGATATAATATCCTCAATCTGCATGGCTTCCCTCTCTTAGCTGGAGAAGCCCCAACTTCACCACCATCCACCCAGCAGTCCAAAAACAAAAACAAATCGCCAACTCGGATCCCCCCTCCAGTAAACCCTGAGCGCTCCTCTTCCCGCGGGTCTCACCGTCTCTCCTTACCACAGTTTACACCGGCACCGCATTGTGCTCCTGTCCGCCTCTCTGCCCGTCCATTACTTTCCACCTCACCATCGACCGTTAAGTCTTCCTCAAAATCCACTCTCCCATCACCCAGCCCAGTGAGTCCACTGTCAGCATCTCCGCGCCCCCTTTTTCCTCCGACCACCCTGATAGTTGGTGACTCCATCACCAGAAACATCCGATTCTTCAACGCGGTAACACACTGTTTCCCTGGAGCCATGGTCTCTGTTATCTTGGCAAAACTCCCCGACCTGCTACACTCACTACCACCGTCTGTCCACAGAATTATGATCCATGTTGGTTGCATGAATGCATCCCGCCGACAGTCAGAAATCACCAAGGCTGAGTTCAGCGAACTTTTTCAGTATCTCAACACCTGTGGAAAATCAGTATTCATCAGCGGGCCGCTCTCTCTTCTCGGCTGCAGTGTGGAAATCTTCAGCAGAATCCTTTCCCTCCACACATGGCTCCTATCTGCCTGCAGGACATGCAGTGTGGGCTTCATTGACAATTTTAATTTATTCTGGGGTCGACAGTCCTTTCTAAAAAGTGACGGTTTTCATCCCAATAGGCTGGGCAGCCAAATGTTAGCTGCCAATTTACAGCACGCTGTGCAAAGCTACCCACGTGACTGACTGATGTTTACCCACACACCGTCTTGCTCTCTGGTGTCATCTCTGGGAACCTCCTCCTGCTACAGCTCCTCCTACAGGCCCGAGCTGTCACTGTCCCCTCCTGCTGCTGCTCTCCTCATTCAGTCTATCATCTCAGTCAGACCACTCCGTCCCTATAACAGGTCCAACTCTGTGAACAAATGTAACCTCAAACACGTCAAACGGTCCAACCCCAACCTCCGCCAACTCGCCCATTCCTCACAGCCAATCGCACAGCAGCATTTCCTCAAACTGGCACTGCTAAACATCCGTTCACTCAACAACAAAGCACTCATCTTAAATGAATTCATTACTGACAACAACCTAGACTTCCTCTGCATCACGGAATGATCCATGGAGTCAGTTCATCTCCTACTCCACGATACTGAACGATGGAAAAGCGACTGCTCCTATAAAGCGGCTACGATCCATGGAGAGAGAAAAGCCATCTAAACAGCTAAGGAGATCAGTCAGCTACCTTGTTATCACACTCCTGCTTGCTGGCGATGTCCACCAAAACCCTGGACCTAACTTCAGCTGCAATGGTGACCCACGGTGCGCTATTGCGTCCATCAGACAAGGTACTGTTGATCCTACAGGTAACTCTGAGTTGCCCCAGCGAAGTGACAATAATCCACCGTCTTCTAAACTGTCTGTCACACTGACAAATGTGACTGGAGTGCTCCCGGCTATCTCCAACGTGTGTAGTAAATTCCCCGTTCACAAACAGCGTAACTTTGTGCTTTTTCAAACAACCAACCATGCGAAAGTTCTATGGGACCCACACGCAAAGCCTAAGGGGCTACTCGGGGGACATTTAAACATACGAAGTGTCGCTTCAAAAATGGATCAACTCGAAAAACAGCTCATGGACTCAAATCTAGATTTCCTTTGTTTATCAGAATCATGGCTGACGGACTCATCACCTGACACAGCATATATTGTACCAGGGTATAATATTTTTAGAAAAGATAGAAAGTCTGGCAAAGGAGGTGGGCTATCGATGTATATCAAAAACTACATTAATTGTAAGGAAATTGAACTGAACTGTATGGATATGGAATGTATGGCAGTACAAATGATCTTATCTACCAACATGTCATATACTGTTATTTGTATATACAGACCACCTTCATCAAATAGTATGTTTTATGAATACTTGAGCAACACTTTGAAAGAATTTGACAAGAAAAAATAACTAATTCTGCTTGGAGATTTCAATATAAACTGGACTGAGAAATTGAAAAGGAAAAAATTCAAAGACATTACAAACCAATTTGATCTTACACAATTAATCCAAGGCTCCACCAGAATCACCCCATCATCTCAAACACAGCTCGATCTAATATTTAGTAACAAGCCAGAGAGAATAACTAAAACATTTAATTTTCTGACCGGGCTATCAGATCACAATCTGACACTGATATCAAGGAAGCTAACAAAACAAAGGTTTATGTATCGACAGGAAAGTAAAAATGTTTTTAACATCATACCAAAGAGGCTTATCAATGATTTGAAAGCCAACTCCAACAACTCTCCTGGAGTGAGTTCCTTTCCACAGATAACCTTGATGATGCTTCTAAGAGCTTAATGACCATGATTGACAAAGTTAAAAGTGAATTCAGTAAAAATATTACTTACTCCAGAAAAAAGCAAAACTTGCCCTGGCTAAATGAACAAGTGTGGGCTTTAATGAAGCAAATGGATTATGCATTAAAAACTGCAGTTAAGTCTGGGTTAGCCCACGATAGGAGAACTTTTCAACAGTTACGTAATAAAGTTGTAAAGGAATTGAGAAAGTCTAAAGCAAATTTCTTTATCACTTATGATTCCAAAGGAAACAGCAGACAAACTTGGAAAAACATTAACATGGTCTTAAAAAAGGATAATAACAATAGAGACAAAGGGTTTGAACTACAAGTGCAGAGCACCTTAACTCAAGATAAAGCCAAAATCTCTTCTGTGTTTAATACTTATTTTATTGATTCTGTTCGAGACTTAGCGAAAAACTTTGGCCCCAGAGAGAAGAACACTACACCACCAAATGATAATCTCCCACTTTTTAACATATCTGAAGTGACAGAACCATCTGTAGTTAAAACCATAAGCCAGTTTAAGAACTCTAAGGCTAAAGATGTTTTTGATTGTGACTGTGCATTTGTGAGGAAGTATAAAAACATCCCCTCCACGCCAATTACACATCTGGTCAATCTGTCTGTTAAACATGTTTTTTTCCCCCATGGCCTGGAAGTCAGCAGTGATAACTCCTGTGTTTAAGGCTGGTGATGTAACTGATGTTACCAACTACAGACCTATAAATATACTTCCTGTTATCTCCAAAGTAACTGAAAGGATAGTGTGCGACCAGTTGATAGCCCATTTAAATCAAGGCCATTTTCCATTGCATTCTATGCAATTTGGGTTTAGGAAACATCACTCAACAGAGACAGCAAACTGCTATTTTATTGTGCAAATTAAATCCAGCCTTGATAATGGAGGTGTTGTTGGTGCTGTTTTCATAATGTTCTGTTGTCCAAGTTGTCAAACTTTAACTTTTCCTCTAAAGCTCTGACATGGATGGAGTCTTATTTAGACTCAAGAAAGCAGTGCACCAGAATTAATGGTGTATGCTCTTCTTTTGTAAATAGCACCATTGGAGTCCCACAGGGATCAATTTTAGGACCAATTTTATTAAGTTTATATATTAATGACCTGCCTCTGATTTGCCCAGACGTCCATACCCAAATGTATGCAGACGATACAGCCATCTATACCCATGCAAAAAATAGAGAACAGGCTGCATCAAAACTCACTGCAGTGCTACACAAAGTCTCAAACTGGCTAACTAGCAACTGTCTGACTCTCAGTGTAAGTAAAACTGTTGGCATGTATTTCTCCAACAAGAGAAATGCACAGCAACAACCTGATATCCTTGTCAAAGGAGAGGTGATTAAAATTGTTGACAACTTTAAATACCTGGGCATAATCATTGATTCTAACCTAACTTTTAAAAAGCATATTAGAAAGATATCCAAAAATGTCAGAACTAGTTTAATTAATTTTAGACATATTAGACATCAATTACCCATACATGCTGCTAAATTATTTATGCATTCAATGATCCTTTCACACCTATCCTATTGTGCTACAAGCTGGTCCCAGGCATGTGTGACTACGCTGAAACCTTTGTATACTCTTTACAAACAGGCTGTGAAAGTTTTTGATAAAAAAACAAGAAATTACCACCACTGAACCATTATAAAAAAACAGAATTTGTTAACCTTTGACAGTTTTCTTTTGTTTTCTGACATGTGCTTGATGTACAAATTGATTCATGACCTTGCACCACCACCACTCAAGCAATGTGTGTCATTCTGCAGGGACAATGTAAAGGTATCCAGGGCCTCAATGAGAGGCGATTGTTTCACCAAATTTAGGAAGACCACTTTTGGGCAATCAGCATTCTCATTCCAAGCAACTGGAAAATGGAACTCAGTCCCATGCCATATTAGAAACTGTGCAGGTCTTAACAGTTTTAAACAGTCTCTGAAGACATGGCTAAAAGAGAATCAATCATGCGATCATTGATCTTTGTATATAGAATGTATTTTGTATGATGTTTCCTCTGTAATGTTGTTGTATATTGTATATTGTCTGTAGTGTTTAGAATGAGTTTTATTGTCTTTTTAACTTCCTGCCCAGGGACCACGGATGCAAATGAGCTATTTAGCTAACTCTGGTATAGAACCTGTTCTGTACATGGTCCCTATCAACTAAACTAATAAACTAAACTAAACTAAACAAGAATCTCAGCTGTGTACAAGACAATAATGAATGATGTCCTTATTGATTATGATCAGGATCATTACACTTCTATAAAACCTCATAACAACAACAACATTTGGTCTGCCAAACAAATAAATGTGATTATAGATTTCTTTACAGATGAACACAAAGAGAACAAAGTGTGGAGGATAAAGGAAGTGACACACACAGGAAGGAGCGCCACCTACACACACTCAAACATTTACACAACAACTCAGGAGAAGATGTCAAAGTCCCGCCCACAATGTTTGACTGACAGCTGATCTCAGTGCAATGAAGAAACGCCACAACAATCAGCTGTCAGCAACAAACATGGAGACTAAAGACAGAGTTTAACCCTTAAATGACTTCAGACTATTTCAGTTCACACAACTCTGCAGTGTCTCCAGGAACAACAAAGAATAATCCAGGATAACCAAGCCAAAGTCCAGCATAGAGAGGCTGAGTGAATGTGGTCTGGACTCTGTGGAGGAGAGTCATGGTTTCAGAGACGCTGTAGAAGGACAGAATACCTGCACTGTGATCCAGGTACACTCCTACTCTGGAGGACCGAGGACCTGAGACGGGAGTGTGGACTTTGTTGTGATAAAAGTAATAACTGTTACTGTTACAACATAACAACCAAGATTTGTCATTTCGTCCAAATTCACATTCATCCCTCCCTGCTCTGCTGATATTCTTGTATGTGACTGCTACAGAAACTCCTCCTCTCCCTCTCCACTCCACCTCCCAGTAACAACGTCCAGTCAGACTCTCTCTACTCAGGACCTGAGGCCTGTTAGTGAATCTGTCTGGGTGTTCAGAATAAGACTGGTGTTGACTCATTCCTGTCACTTTCCTGTTCCCCTCAGATAATAACAGCAGTGTGTGTGCTGTGTTTGGATCCAGTGTGATGTGACGTGAATATCTGAAGAACTCAGCTCTGGTCTTGGGCTCTGGTTGTGGCAGTAAAACATCCACTTCAGTCCCTGTCAGTGAGACGTTTGTCCATGTGTCCCTCAGAGCGTCCTGTAGTTTATCTCTGACTCCTGACACAGCCGCTGTCACGTCCTCAAAGTAGCGGCGAGGATGGATGTTGATGCTGGATGAGTGTGTGGCTTCACTGAGTGCTGACAGTGAGGGGTAGTTGTGTAGAAACTGGTTGTGATCCTGTGTGTGTGAGAGCTGCTCCAGCTCAGCGTCTTTCCTCTTCAGCTCAGTGATCTCCTGCTCCAGCTTCTCCTGAAGCTCTTTGACTCGACTCACTTCAGTTTCCTGCTGCCATCTGAGCTGCTGCTTCACATCAGAGCGTCTTTTCTCCATGAGACGGATCAGCTCAGTGAAGATCTTCTCACTGTGCTCCACTGCTTTATCAGCAGAGCGACTGATAGCCTCCACCTCCTGTTGGAGCAGCTTCACATCTTTCTCTGTGTCCCTGGATTCTCTGCTGGATGTTTTGTCGACTCCCCTCCAGCTCTCTCTGCCTCTCAGTCCTTTCTGCTGCAGCTGACACTGTGTCGTGGCCTTTATGTTCATCCACAGGGCAGAGATAACAGATACACTGCTGATCAGTGCGGCAGAACATCTTCATCACCTCATCATGACGAGAGCAGATGTTCTCCTGCAGCTTCTTGGAGGGCTCCACCAGCTTGTGTTTCTGTAATGGAGCCGAGTCACGATGAGGCTGGAGGTGTTTCTCACAGTAAGAGGCCACACACTGCAGACAGGACTTGAAGGCTTTCCGTTTCCTCCCAGTGCAGACATCACAGGCCACATCTTCAGCTCCAGCATAGCAGTGATCAGCAGGAGCAGCTTGGAGTCCAGTCTTCTTCAGTTTCTCCACTAAATCTGCTAACATGGTGCTTTTCATCAGGACAGGCCTCGGTGTGAAGCTCTGCCTACACTGAGGGCAGCTGTAGATTCTCTTCTCATCCTCTCCATCCCAGAAGCTTTGAATACAATTGATGCAGTAGCTGTGTCCACAGGGAAGAGTCCCCGGATCCTTCAGTAGATCCAGACAAATGGAACAAGAGAAGGTTTCTCGGTCCAGCTCAACTCCTCGCTGCGCCATTTCACCTCTCTGAGATGACGACTGTCAAATAGTTTGATTCTCTCTGATCAAAAACAAATGTGTTGACAGGGTGGAGCTGGCTTCAGGGGGAGGGAGGACAGTGAAGGCTTTTCAGGCTTAACTGCATTCCACAAAGAGGCAGAGTGTGTTATCTGTCATTTACAAGGTGCAGCCAGAACTGTGACACTCAGCTCACAACAGTTAGACATTTAATATTCTTCAGACTTTTCACATTTTACAGTAAAGTTAATGGAGTTGTTGGAACTCAGGGTTCAAAATATCAAAATGTGTGTCAGAAATAATTAATGACTATTAAAAATGATGATTAATTATTTTAAAAATATAATTTAATTGACATGACATCAAGCCGTGGGGCTCCATTCTGGAAAAGGGAAAATGACAGAGTTAATTCCATCAGTCTCTGTTAATAATTCAGTGATAACTATAAGCACAATGAGCACATCAATAGTAAAGGTAGAAGGATTTTGGAGTTCTTGACACAGTAGTTAGTGGATTCATTCACTCGTGTGTAACATTAAACAAATGGTTTGATTCCAGAGGTAATCATTCACAATAAAGCCAGCAAAACAAAACACACAATATATCCTCACTAGTGACAAAGACACAAAGACAAAATGGCTGACAGCGTAGAGAACTACAAATGGGTTGGCCAAATCAAAGATGGCCTCAGACCAGGGGAGGTTCTGCCTGAGCACACAGGAACAATGGAAACCTGTGAAGCGGGAACATTGAAGTCCTCCACGATCTGCTCCGGGTTCAACTCTGCTGCTGCTCAAACTTTTCCAACATGATGAGCTGAATGAGGCTCTGCAGGCACATCAGGGATTGTTGTCACCATAGGCGCCGCTTCCCTGGGTGCTTCAGGCCCCGAGCACCCGCAGAGAAGGCCAAGCACCCACGTTCACCAGCGTACCGTCATGGCCACATGAAGGCTTTGTTCTGCTTTGTCCCACCCAGAGCCGTAGAACAGTCAGGGTCATGTCATCTCCGTTCACTCCAATGGACTTTTTCTTTTTTCTTTTTTTTTACAGCAATGGCGGATCATGGAGCCTCTCAGTAGCTCCTGGAAGTCAGCAGCACATGCTAGCAATGCAGAAAAGACCGTTAGTGACGCACTTTTAAAGGGTAAGACGTCTAAGGATCAGATTTTATATCATCAGGACACCTTAATCAACTGAACATGTTAGTGTGTTGTCCCCCGCTACAATAGTAGATTTACAGAATGTTGGCAGCTATACGAACAGATTAGGCTAGAATACTGTACATACCATACACACAATGTTAACCATGAACAGCCTATTCATTTTAAATTTACGTCTCTTAAACCATCTCATCTAACATTTGGAGTTAGAGGAAAAGTGCTTCCCATCGTATTTTCTTTGCAGGTCAGTGGAAGTTAAATTTTCCCAGCCAACATTTTTCTGTTGAAAAGTGGTTTAAAAAAGGTTCAAAACTTTTACAGCTTCCACTTAAAAGACAAAGCAGACCATGTGACACATGCTACAATACATTTGTAACTATTAAGCAACAATATTACTGTATAATGACGAAAACTGTGTGTGTGTGTGTGTTCCATGTTTTTCTCCTCACTGACTTGGTCAATCCATGTGAAATTTGGCACAGTGGTAGAGGGTCATGGGAGGATGCCAATGAAGCAATATTACATCAATTGGCCAAAGGGGGGCGCTATAGCAACCCATTGAGATGTCAAACTTTGAATGGGCATATCTCATGCCCCGTATGTGGTAGAGACATGAAACTTTGCACAGAGATGCCTCTCCTCATGAGGAACACATTTGCCTCAAGAACCCATAACTTCCGCTTATATAGATTTTCCACCATTTTGAATTTTTTGAAAAACACTTCAAATGGATCTCTTCCTAGGAAGTTTGAGCGATCTGCATGAAACTGGGTGAACATAATCTAGGGAGCAATATCTAAAGTTCCCTCTTGGCAAAAGTTGGAAAACTTCCTAAAACTGAGCCTCTATAAGGCAATGAATATTGCGGAGGGCGTGGCTCATCACATAAAGGTGTAGAACATCTCAAGGGTTTCACCCATCACCACGCAACTTTGTAGGCATATGACCACACATAATCTGAAGGGACCCCTCCATTATTGACCCCATCAAACAAAATGGGGGCGCTAGAGAGCTCATTTCTTATCTAGACCTAACCGCCATATGGATTTTTACTAAACTTGGTAGATATGTAGAACAGGACGCCTCAAGGTGACTGGAGAAATTTAACTCTAATTGGCAACTGGGTGGCGCTATAACAACAGAAAAATGCTTTAAAATGGCTAAAATGCGACCGATCGCTGTGGCTCCCCCTGTGGACCAATGTTGGTGTTGTTTCTAATGTTTGGTATGACTAAGTCATGGTATGGTATGCTGTACATAATCATGGAAACTGTCAGTGTGTCATTCTGTCAGTCAGTCATTCTGTCTGTCCCACGTTTTTCTACTCACTGACGTGGTCAATCTATGTGAAACTGCACATAGGCATTGAGGACTGGCATAGGTAGAAGGTGACAAAGCTACCAATGGATAAGGACTAGACTTTACTAATTAACAGTTTTTGACTAAACTTGGTAGATACAGTGGTGAAAAAAAGTTTTTGGACACCCTTAAAATTTTACACAATCTCAAATATTATCATGAAATATTTGTGGAAAAATCTTTTTTGTGTTTCAAAAGGTGTGGCTGCATTAGACAGATACAAACAAATACAAATTATATTTTTTTGTTTATTGTTTACAAGAAAAACTAACAAAACTAAATTCTTGACAGTTTCAATATGTCAGTTCTCAACATTGTCGGTATCAAAGTCAACAAATAACAGAGAATGTGTTCAAAACTGAACAAAAAATAAATAAACCATCACATCATCAAATTAATATTTAGTAGTCCTGCCATTGGCACGTAGTAGAGCTCTAATCCTGGCTGGCATGTTCCCCACGAGCCTTTCACACTGTTGAGGGGTAATCTTGTCCCATTCTTCTTGAATTACTGCTTTTAATTCTTCTAAATTCTTTGGTTTATGCTTTGAAACAGACCTTTTGATAATCCACCACAGATTTTCAATGGGGCTCATGTCCGGGGATTGAGCTGGCCACTCTAAGACCTGGATACTGTGCTCCTGCAGCCAAGTTCTACTGGCCTTGGATGTGTGGCAAGGGCATTATCTTGTTGAAACATCCAGTTTTTACCTCGACGGAACAGTGCACGCGCAGAAGGGAGCATGTGGGTTTGGAGAATGGTACAATACTTGGTAGAGTTCAATATGCCATCACAGACAGTGAGATGACCAACACCAGCAGCACTCATGCATCCCCAAACCATGATCCTGCCTCCACCATGCTTGACAGTAGGTACTGTACATGCTGGAGATAATGCTTCGCCTGGCCTTCTGCGTACCCTCACATTAGTAGGAGGAAGATAAAGCTGGAAACTGGACTCATCTGACCACAAAATCTTCTTCCAGTTCCTGGCTGTCCAGTTCTTGTGTGCCTGGGCCCAACGACGCCGGGCTAACCTCTGTCTCTCATTGATCAGGGGCTTCTTGATAGCCTTGTAGGACCTTAAGCCATGATCTAAAGTCGGCCACGTACAGTGCGGGTGGAACACTGGACACCAGTTTGGTTTGACCACTGCTGCTGAAGCTCCTGTGATGTCATTCGGCGGTTTTGCCTGCACATGCGGATCAGGATGCGGTCATTTCTTGCTGGAGAAACCCTTGGACGCCCAGATCTTGGTTTGTCTTCCAAGCTGTTGGTTCGTCTGTATTTCTGCAGAGTGTATCCAACTGCTGAAGGACTGCATCTGCACTTCCTGGCTATCTGGCGGCAGCTGTACCCTTCCTGGCTGAGAATCTTTATCTTCAGGCGTGTTTCCTGCGTTAGGTTCCTTGTTTTAGCCATTTTTGTGTCTGAAGAACTTTCAAATGTGCTGGCTTTATGTAGACACGAAGCTTGGCAACAAAAATTGTGTCTTTTCATAAAAAGAACGACCTTCATCACTGGTACCAAAATGACCCAATACTCAAAATTTCTTATGTATTTTTATGGAACCAATCAATTTTAAGTTTTTAATGGCTTTTTTAGGATTTATTTAGTATTTTGGCTGTGACTGTACTAAAAGAAATTGCACTTGAAGACCTAAGAGTGATTCTTAATGCAATATTACACAAATGCATGGGGTGTCTGAAAACTTTTTTCCACCACTGTATGTCGAATATAGTATTACAGTATTTTATTACCTGTCTCCATTGTTTGACGTCAGAGCGACGGTAAATAGCTAGTGAAATGGCAGAACAAACAAACAAACATGCTGGTGCTAACTTTATTTGTGAGCATGCTATCTGCTCTCTTTGGATGGCATATCCAGCTGCTTGACCTACTTCAACAGCACAAGCACCTGAACGACCAACGAAGGAGGCTGCTCCTGTTGCTAGCTACCCCAGCTACACTAGTTTTGTGGATCAGGTTGTTTTTATTTTCCGCACTTCCTATTCCGGTATCAACTCTGACTTCTGATTGGTTAAAATGGCCTTTCCGTTAGAAGTTACATCGCCATCTACTGCTTTGGCATGTGTATTACATCACTTGGTAGCGGGTTTTGCGGTTTTGTGTGGATATCATATGTTTTTTAATCACAGCACTTCTGTGGACGAATTTTTTTTTGGAAACCGGAGCCCGAAAAACTTCGGTTTCAGAAGTACACGGATCCGTGTGGACTAGGCCTTAGTATGTTAATAGCTACTAGCCGGTGACGTCCTAAACTTAATTAAATATTGCTACAGTACAAACACAGAAGAACAGCATTTACAAAGCTTGTACTATATAAGTGGTGGATGTTTGCATGTTCTCCTCGAGGCAGCCTGGGTTTCCTCCAGGTGCTCAGCTAACACTCTTGCTATTTCACCTGCTAACATAGCTAGTTCAGTTTTAAAGTTAATCTGATAGTGATACACTACAACCACAGATAAACAGCATTTACAAAACTTCCATAGCTGAATGAATTATCATACTTACAAATAATGCTTCATTGGGAGTGCTTTGAAAGAGAATAAAGCCACGTGTTGATTTTTGCATAGTCATCGTGCTCCCGTAACAAAATGGTGGACAGAAAAGGCCCCAGAGTCAAATGAAAACATTAACAGTATAAATACTCTTGGTAGCAGGATAAAACAGTAGGCTATACGATGCTGTTAATCAATCTGATAGTTGTCATATAGCTAGACAGACTATCAACATTAATGTTAACATAACATCTGTTTCAAAGCTAATACATTTACAATAGCAGAACAACTGCATTCATAAAACTTACATAGATTATTGAACTGCAGTACTTAGAAACTGTCAGAGTGCTTAGACAGTGAATGGTGCAGAATGTTATATTTTTGCTAAGTTATTTGGCTCCTGTGACAAAATGGTGGATGTAAAATGCCCCAGAGCCAAATCAAAACATTAACAGCAGGATAAAAAAGTAAATCATTGCATAGCCTATATGCCTGCTGCTAATCCTGTCATTTAGCTAAACTACCAACAGTAAAATTAAACTGTTATTTTGTGCCAAGTCTTGCATGTCAACCGAGAAGCTTACTGACATAGCAGTTAGTACAATGTTGATCAATTATCAAATACTGCTCAGTACAGTCTTGTCCGCTTTAGTAATCTAATAGGAAGTAAAATTCACTGGGATATTCTTCGCTGAAATTAAGATTCACAATAAAATGACCAACTGTGTCAATAACCTGCTTGATAAAAACCTCTAAGAAAATGGAAAGACACACATCACAACTGAGATTTCACTCACCAGAAAGGGTTCCTGCGGATCCTTTAAAAGTCTTAAAGTCACTGAATTCATTAATCTAAAGGTGAAAAATGTCTTAAGTCAATCTTTCAAAAGAATTAGAGGTGCGTAGACATGGAAAGCAGGATTTTATGAATACCTTTTTTTCTGACAATGCATTAAAAAAAATAACTTACTGAAAGCCTCTCACATTACCGTCAACCAGTGTTGTGTTTCATATTACAATAAATATTTAGGCAAAATTGTCCCTAATTGATGTGGGTTTCTGCTCTTTTTTATTTCTTCAGTATTGTTTTTTCTATAATTGGTCCTAAATGTAATTTTGAGTGTCACTGGAAACGTCTTAAAAAGTATTAAAAACAACTTGTCTTAAACTGAAGGACTCTGACAGTGTAAAATTGTTTCATCTTTTAGTGAAACTCCCTGAAAAGTGGACCGGTTTTTGTGCAATTGAGAAGCCAGTTTCAGTTTTCAGTTTGTGCAGCGATCTTTATTATGACAAAAATATGAAAACTAATGTACAGAGCAGCATCTTTGCGTATCTTTAAATATGACTTCAACACAGCGTTCACAGAGGTCGTTAGGACAGAGCTGGTAGCAGAAAATATGAGTCTCTCAGTGAGTGTGAGCCGGAGATGAACAGATGAATGTGTGTTGAGTTTCAGGGGAGCAGCTTGTAGAGATCCAGCTTCTGGGGTTTTCAACCAGCACGCAATCTGAGCCGATGTCGGACTCACCGCGGCCCAGTGGCGCTCCCCTCAGTCTGGAGAAGGACACTGACCGACCATCAGCCCACATCCAGCGACCTGGACCTCCAGACAGACCTGAGAACCAGGAAGAGCAGATCGCTCACATGTGCTGCTTAAAAACAAATCTGTTTGCATGAGAGGACCATAACTTTAAAACTAGGAGGTAGTTTGACAGTTTTTTTGTGGCTAAGTGTTTAGTGCACATTTGATCCGTCACTCGTTGGAGCCGCTTACCGATCCAAAATGGCTTCCTCCCTGCAAACTTCCATAGCCAGGTCATGTCTCTTCTGGAGCGCACGCTGGTCAGGCTGCTGTTAAACCTGACACACAAAATGTTCCAGGGTATCAAACACACATCGAAAGCTGCGTTCACACACACAAATACAACTAAAGTAAACTTGACACCTGTGCAGGGACCTAAACTCAGGTTTAGACTTTAATAAACATTACATCAGACGGCGTATCATCTCTAGTCAACGACTCTCTGTGCTTCTGATCTGTAACGCTGACAGGAAGTGACCGCCATGAGACGGCGTATCATCTCTAGTCAACGACTCTCTGTGCTTCTGATCTGTAACGTTGACAGGAAGTGACCACCATGAGACGGCGTATCATCTCTAGTCAACGACTCTCTGTGCTTCTGATCTGTAACGCTGACAGGAAGTGACCGCCATGAGACGGCGTATCATCTCTAGTCAACGACTCTCTGTGCTTCTGATCTGTAACGCTGACAGGAAGTGACCGCCATGAGACGGCGTATCATCTCTAGTCAACGACTCTCTGTGCTTCTGATCTGTAACGTTGACAGGAAGTGACCACCACCCCGTCTGTGGTCATTTTGACTTGACCAGCGGACTTCACTACAAGCTGATTGGCTGTTGAAACAGGTGACGTGCTTTAAAACCAGCTGACAGCGATATGACCAGCTGAGTGTCAGGTGAGTCGAGCTCAGACCGGCCAGTTCGCACTGCTCCAACTTCTTTCTGCAATGTTCAAAAGTGGTTCAATCTTGTCGCCAATCTTTGGTATGACCTGGAATTTACAGTCAAGATGGTGGTGAAGATAACAAAAACAAGGACTAATTCATTGTATCGGGCCCACTTGCTCCCACAAACACACAACTGAATGCATGTTCCGCTCCAATCTCACGCCTTATGGAGATAATAATTTATGTTATATGTTTGTGTCATTTACAGTAGCGAGCAGCTCCTCTCGGCGCTGGCCCAGCTGGCCACAGACGAGCTGACGATGTAACAGCGTCTCCTGTAGTGAGTCCAACCGTCAGGACAGGAGCTGCTCACCAACTTCCCTGTCTGAAAAACAGAAAGCAAGAATCATCTCAACCGTAACGATATTTTAACACTGAACAACCAGCTGTCCAAACATCCCCGCCTCTGACTCCTGTTATCAACTCAGACAAAACCAACTGTGATTATTTACAGGTCAGACTGACAGAGGAACTTTACTGAAGCTCACTGAATGTTTTATTTCAGCTTACAATCTTGATACAGTTAGTTTAATAGTACTCATAATTACATGTTTTACTTGAGCTCTGTTCTCCTCCTCCACTCAAATCACCTGTGGTGTACCCCAAGGCTCCATCTTGGGACCCATCTTGTTTGGCCCTTACATGCTCCCTTTAGGCTCCATCTTCCATTAATACAATATCTCCTACCACTGCTATGTAGACCATACTCAGTTTTACCTCCCATTAGATCAACACAGTTAGGTCCCTCCTCGACTGCCTCCAAGATGTGATATCTTGGATGTCTTCAATTAAATGACAGTAAGACAGAACTTATTTTTATTTGGCCCCTCCAACTCCATCTGGGGTACAGCAAACCACCTACGGCCCCTGGCGTCTAACCTTCACGCTAATGCCAGAAATCTTAGTGTCATCTTTGATTTAATTTTAAAATTTGACAAACAACGCTGTCACAAAGGTTGCTTTTTCCAATTTAGCAACATTGCCAAACTCAAACTGATCCTCTCATTTAATGACCTGAAGACTACCGCCATCTGCTGGTGTGGAGGGGCATTTCCTTTCACACAAGGGCAGAACGTACATGCTGGTTGGCTGTCGGCTGTAGTCTTTGTTGTGTGTTCATGTGCAACTTTTTGACCGAGACACAGACGACATGAGGTGATGCAGCAGGTGGCTTTCATCACCGCTTGTTCTCTGAAGTTGATTTAATGTGTCTGGGCCTGTAATCTATAATAACACATAATTTATTAGAAAATTATATTTTGTCTTCTAATCTGAACCTGCAAAGTAACTAAAGTTATCAAATAAATGTTGCTGTATGAATAAAAGTCAGTAATATTTCCCTTTGAGATGTAGTAATGTAGTGTGGAAGTATAAAGAAACAGTACTTGACAGGACTTTTACAGTACTTGAGTAAATGTATTTAGTTACTTTCCATGACTAGAAACTGGGAGTCTTGAAGGTCAATTATTGTAGTTGTAGTTTACAAGTTATAAAAAGTTCTAGAGAACAGAAAACATCAGTGTGTGTTAGCACCTTGCGCTGGCGTAGCTCTGGGTGGTGTCTGAGTTCTGGATGATCCATCTGAGGAGGGTCTCCAACTGGGAGGTCCTGGAGGAGGCCACCGTGAGGCAACCAGCTCCACCCGGCATCACCCGGCTTCAGCTCCTCCAGCCGGAGAGGAGTCAGACTGTGGAACTGATGGAGAGGACGAGAAGGAGGAGGAAGAGGAGGAGGAGAGCCATGCTGACGTTAACACAGTGTGTGGGTGTTGGTTATCTGACTGTAGATAAACTGACAGTGAGTCTTACCGTCCAGACCTTCTCCTCAGACCTCCTGTCTCCTGACAGATGGACCTGAACAGCAGCAGAAAGGTCAAACATTAAAATATCAGCTTTTAAGAGAGATTCACACTCAAACAAACAACCAGTTCAAGAATATTTAAAGGTCCAGTGTGTGAGATTCAGGGGGACATATTGGCAGGAATGGAATATCAATCAATCATTTATTACCACCAGAAACCACAGATCACCAGAACCATCCGGAAAATCGGACAATTATAAAGCAGCAGCCAACAATATAAGAAGACACAAAAAAAGGACTAAATTAGAGTGAAGAAGTTAAAGGAGCTGACTTGATCACATTTCACTGGAGTTTTACCTTGTATAATTCAGTGTGACTGTTGTGCTATGATTTCAATGTCCACACATCCCGACCTCAACAAGGCATCACTGCTCTGAAGCTGCTGCTAAACAATGTATAGCAGTGATCCACAGCAGGAACAGGACAGCGTCTCACATTCCCACTGACACACTGATACTTATTCACCGTAAAGCACACGCCTCCTCTTCTTCTCTCCCAGAGTCCTCTGCTCTGTCAGATCAGCACAAAGAAAAAGAGCCTCCTGGTTTAATGGCACTGTTCAGGATTTAGCCAAGTCTCAATGAATCAAATGATATAACAGTTACGATATCCCGTTGGAAACTGATGCGGCACGGAGGTTGTCCAGTTTATTTTCCAATGCCTATACAATGGCTAGCAGGATGCTAGTTCAGCTGGAGCCCATCTTCTCCATCTTTTCCCTGATGTTTACATTTGAAAATCTTAAACCTGGCTGGCTAGCAGCTAGCTAGAAGTCACCACATGTCACCACTGTCCAAAGCCAACCACAAAAAGGACCATCAACAATTGCAAAATGTAAATAGTGTAAATTTAGAGCAATTTTAGTGGAGCTGACAGAAAGGAGACTGAAAACGTCCGCGCCGACATCATGATGTAATAGGAATGTTTTCATTTTCATTAAGATTCTTTTTTTGGGCTTTTTTGCCTAGAACAGTATGAAGTGTAAAAGGGGAACAGAAGGTTGGATGCCATTCAGCAAAGGGCAGCAGGCTGGAATCAAACCCACACCTGCTGCAGCAAAGACATTGCCTTTGTACATGGGACAACCGCTCTACCCACTGAGCTAATGGGCGCCAAGGTATGTATTCTTCAGTGTAGTCATCTGAAAATAAGACTGCATTCACACCAGGATAGTCCGGGGGACTCGGTTTGATTGGGCGGGGAATGCCATAAAACTTCACACCTTCATTTGGTTCGGTTCACTTTTACACTGCACTTTTTAAAGTGGACCTAACAGCCTGGACAACATCACGCAGTTACAACAGCTGCTCGTTTGGGGGCAGTATTGCCCGAAACGACCACTGACCAGGAAAAGAAAAGCACGAGGAAGAAGAAAACCCGGCTCATTGATTGGCCAGGACCAAAAACTGAAATCCATCCCCTTCAGCCAGCTTGGTCACCACAAAAACACCAAAATGCACTGCCATCTACGTCACTTCCTCTCTTTGGTTTGCTGCATAGTCCGTTTGCATTTTCTACTGTAAGTGAACCGCACCAGGGTTCACTTGCAAGTGAACCGAGACCCTAGTTTTCAAGCAGACCAGGGTTCACTCGTTTGGTCCGCACCAGAGTTTGAATGAGTGTTCACACCACTCCAAACGAACCGAACTATCCATGGAAGCGGACCAGGGTTCGTTTAAAGTGGACCAAATGCGTCCTAAGAGTGTTGGATGGTCTCATGTTTTTGTACCTTTAGAATAAGGATATCACCATGATGCGCCACCATGTTTCTACAGTAGCCCAGAATGGACAAACCAAACACTGGGACATTTGTATTATTTGCGATTTCACGTAGCCACCATAGTTTACAGCCGCTCAGCAACGAACAGCGTTGGAAAAAACACAGATTTTTTAACATGAAACCACTTTATTCAGTGTTTCTAGTTGTTTAAATCACCTGGTGTGTTTGTTTTGGAGAAGAAGAGACCTCTGCTGATAATTCAGCTCATGGTGAAAACCTCCTGAACAATCAACACTGAGGGAATTCTAACCGGGAGAAGTTTAAGCTGGTGTCAGTCTGCAGTCCTCACTGCAAGATGGCACTAGATCTCCTAAAATCTCACACACTGCTCCTTTAAACAATCAACATGCAGACTAAATTGCTAGATTTTTGAGAGAGGTCTTGCTGAACTCTGTTGTCCCACAATGCAACATATGATGGAGACGAAAACGTTGCTTCAGCCACAAAAAGCAAAATGAAGAAATTCTGACCAGGAACAGTGTGATTATCTAACTGTAAAAATAAGACTTTTAATTATCTGGAATCATCCTTTAATCAGTACGAGAGAGAGATTTGTGGCAGCAAAAACTTCACTGACCTTTAATCCTCCATGTTTGACCCTGTGTCCAGTGCTCCCAGTGCTCCCAGTGCTCCCTGAGCCTGTCCCCGGCAGCTGCCTGCTGTAGTGGTGGATTTGGCTGTAACTGTTGGGGACTGCTTGGTCCTGTGGCTCCCCCTCTCCGTAGTCCAGGTAGGCCCGGCGGTTCGGGACGTCCCCGCGGGGAGGGTGAGGTTGGCTCTCCCACAACAGCTCCGCCTCGATGTCGGTGACGGGGTCCTCCTCCTCCGGTTTGGGAGGCTCAGGGAGGCGGGGAGGAGGATGAGGTGGGGGGAGTCTCTTCTCGTCCTCCTCCACCCTCAGGTCATCTGGATCACACCTTCCTGATAGAAGGCAGAGAGGGTACATCCTTTTTTGTTTGCAATAGATTACTGCATAACACAAAACATCTGCACACATCAGAGACTGAAGGTTTAGACAATAAATAAGGTGCAAAGACAATCAGTCTCTTTTTATTGAAAGAGAGTCAAATACATAAAAAGAAGTCCCAAAAAGTACTTCTTTTTTTTTACCCTTTTTGTCTTAATTTTTCCTCCAAATTTGAATTAACAAACAGGAAAAAGAACAAAAAACAAGCAACAGTGATGTTGAGCAAACTGAGGGGACGATAACAACAAGTGGCGTCTCTGTCTTTATAAAGCGACTAAAACAAGGCCTGTGGACATTAAGAAATTTTAAAAACAGAAAAATGTGTACCTCCTCTGGGGTCGATGATCTCGACAGTGGCGGACGTCCTCTGTCCCAGGACGGCGTTTTTAGGGTTTTTCAGAGTGACAGTGAAGGTCTCATGGTTTTCCTCCAGACCATCATCTATCAGGTAAATGTTCCAGGTCTTCACACTGACTCCTGACAAGGAAACAGAAGGAAACTAGAATTACCAACTCGCCGTTGTATGCCTCTGCGAACGCATCACGTTGCAGTTACAGTTTACATCCATGTCTGTCCAGACTCTCTTGTAGCAGTGACAGTAGACAATGCTTCAGATATGTTGCTGCAAAGAAAAACAATCTAAAACATTCACACACAGGAGATCTACACAATCAGCACAGTTTCAAGATTAGAAAAACTTGATGTTGAGCAATGGACAGAAAAGTGTTTTGCAGAACATGATGATGTCACGATGAAGCTGACCTTTGATCTTTTGGATATAAAATGTCATCACTTCATTATTTTATCAAGTTAAACATTTGTGTGGAGTTCTGTCATAATAAGAAGCAAAATAATTCTTGCTTTATGGCTGAAAACACATTTTGTGAGGTCACAGTGACTTTTGACTTTTGACGTTTTTGCCAAAGGAGTATTTCTCAGAGACCAAAGGTGCAAAATACATAAATAAATATCATCATAACAGAACAAACACACTAAAAACTTAAAACACCCTAAGCAATATAACTATTATGAAAACAGATACTAACAATAAAAACAAATACAGTCTCAAAAAAATGACCGTGATATGGACACAAGGTCACAGCAACCTTGACCTTTCACCACTAAAATCTAGTCTGTTTATTGCTGAGTCTATGTGAATGTTTGTGCCAAATTCAAAAAATTCCCTTGAGGAGTAACAGAGCTGCTGAATTTATCCAAAATACTAAATCTGATGGATGTTTCTGACAGCAGTGCACTCTGGGACTTGTAGTTGACTTCCTTCCTAAAGATGTTATGAGTACAGTCTCAGACTTTTGCCTTTTTTAAAGGGACACTGTGAAACATTTTCAGTTGTTTATTGGCAAAAATCGATGTCTGCAATCATAAACATTTCATCACTGGTGTACTATTACCTCCACCAATAATCTGACTTCTTCTCGTAAAAAGAGAATTTCAGATTTGTTTGTTCATTGTGCGGGTAAGTCGTCAGGGGGGTTCCATAACGTTTCTCCATCTTGAGAATACACCCGCCAGGAAGGGACATACAGCTTCGCCTTCGACATTTTCGTTGAGAGCCAGGCCAGCGCTGCGTGACTGAGAAGCCGGAGGAGAGGAGCAAGAGGCGCTTGCTAGTCCCACTCTTTGAGCATAATGGAGGATCATGCATATGCAGCATCAGGGGAGACGGAATCCTCGTCGCCAAGAAAGCGCAAAAGGGAATCAAAAAGGCAGCGTGACCGGCGAATTGAAAAAACAAGGGTCAACATCAGGGTAGCCCTTCCTAGGTGGAGAGAGCTGCTGAAGGAGAAAGGTAATGCAATCACAGCTAACAGCAGCTAACAGCTAACAGTGGCGCTGGCCGCTAACAGCTGTTAGCCGATGTTAGTAGACCTGAACAGAGTCCAGTAGAATCAGACCTGGGTCAAACTGGATCAGACTGGCTGAGCTGTGAGTGAAGTCTCTGCCCGGTTTGGCCGATCCGTCCTCCACCTGCACAAACAAATCAATAAAACAAACACTGAGCACCGACCCATTCGCTTCAGAATGAAAATATCCTTCACTTTTAAAAACAGTAACTCTGCAGCAGCTCGGAGTCTGGAGACAGATCAGGAAGCTGTACCTGGATGGCAACGTACGCTGGATCCACACTCTTCCCACTGCGTTGAATCTGGATCTGAAGGGTTCCCGCCGTCTCACAGGTTCTGTAGCAGGTCGCAGACAACTCCACCCGAGACCAGGACAGCTCCAGTCTGCAGGAGACACTCAGCTGAACCCCCTCTAAACTTCTCACATGGTTTCAATTCAGTTACTCTTCAGATGATCCAATATTTCACAAGTGAACGCAGATATGGGTATCAGGACTTATCACCATCTCAAGACCCCTCGGATCTATCTGGAGACCCTTTGGAGGGGCCCGGCCCCTAGGTTGGAAACCACTGCACTTAACTAGTTAACTGTATATGAAGAACTTAAAATGAGCTCCACCTTTACATGCTGCAAAATTAAAGTGATGAACTTTAAACATATTTTAATGCCTGTACTTCTAATAATTGTTTTTCTGCGCCATGGTTTTGCCACTTTTACTTAAAGCTTCAATGTTCAGGTTCAGCAACACGGTGGTGCAGAGGTTAGCATTGTCGCCTCACAGTAAGAAGGTTCCAGGGACCCTCTTGCTGTGAGGCGAGTCCATGTAGAAGTTTGTGCCAAATTTGAAAAGAACTGCTTCAAGGTGTTCTTGAGATATTAGACAGATGCTAGGTCATAGCGACCTTGACCTTTGACCACCAAAATGTGGTCAGTTTTGGGTTCCTGTGATGTCATCAGTCAGATCACTTCCTTCTACAAACCTACATTTCAGGCAGCATGGTGTTTCCTGCCGGGTCGGTGAGGCGGAACTGGAAGCTGTCGGCTGTCACCTCCATGTCGGCCGGTAGGACGAACACCACCGCACGCCGGTCTACATCCCGCTGGGTGAAACGACCTTTGATGTAAGCACCTGGCAGGACGGGAAGTTTCAATCAATTTTGT
This sequence comes from Epinephelus fuscoguttatus, assembly GCF_011397635.1. NCBI lineage: Eukaryota > Metazoa > Chordata > Actinopteri > Perciformes > Serranidae > Epinephelus > Epinephelus fuscoguttatus. The sequence goes on from NC_064761.1 coordinate 43,755,639, forward strand.
CTGAGAGGAGGGACACTCAACTTTAAATGGTTGTATATTGTATTTATTTTAATAAAGATCATATATATAACTGCTGCAGTTCCCCACCAGGAAGTGCCTTCTGGTTTCAAATTAAAGCAGTGAACATATTCTCAATATAACATACGTTTAACCTGATATTGAGTTTTTTGGATGGTTAAAACTAGGGGTGTAAAGATTCATCGATTACATCGATGCATTGATTTATTTTCCTACAATCTAAGTGCATCGATAGAGCTTTGGCAAGTTGACGATATCGCTGTGAAATCGATTTATAAGGTCAAAAATCACTTATATCGATTACTAAGCATTTGTGCGTTGTATTTAAGGACGACAACGTTATATACATGTATTTTTATCACTTCTAATCGTAAAGTTGCTCGATTCGCTTCACTCTCCCTGAGTGTGACGTCATCGGCATGTGCCGGTAGTACCGACTCAAAACAAAACGAAGCATGGCTAACAGCAAAGAGGAGGCGGACGAGCTGGAGATTTTCAAGCTGAATTTGAAGTCGAGTGTGTGGCAACACTTTGATTTCTGCAAAAAAGGAGGTGTTCTGGACAAGTCGGTGGCTGTCTGTCGAATGTGTACTGACTGAGTAAAATGACAGAAGAAGCAGGGAAAACTACTGTCCATTCAACCTACTAGGTTGCACTTTATTTTTGTGTATTATTGTACTCCTCTTATACTGATTGAAAATCACAAGAGAAGTAGCAGGGAAACCTACTGTTCAGTTGTAATTCAGCCTGGAGGAATGTTGATCACACTTTTTTTGTCTTTTGATCAGCAGGTTCTGACCTTGTGATAATTATAGTGTTTAATAAAAGGTGAATGTTTTTGCCATTAATCGTTGTGTTTACTTATTTGTATCCAAAATTAATTAATCCCTGATTCTCTTTCAAGAAAAAACTCCCCTGCACTGTCCACAGTATTCAGGTATGTATTTCACAGTCACACTGGTTCAGTTTTTGGCAAAACAAAAAAAGTTACTGAATCGATTTCTAGCCCTTGAATCGAATCGAATCATATCGTTCTAGATGAGCCAAATATCGTTCATGAATCGAATCGGAACCATGGAAAATGATATGAATTGAATCGTTGAAAAAATAAATCGTTACACCCCTAGTTAAAACCTGTTTAGCTGCTGCGCACGTCCACAGCAGTACAATGCTTAGCCTCTGTGCTGGCACTCCTGTCTGCTTCTCCAAAGTGGGGGCGTGTCCACTGACATATGCCGTAGGTAGCACGCTGACTGTGGATAAAAACCTCGTACAATCCCACTGTAAAATATCCGAAATATCCCTTTGAACCAGCAGCCCTCCCACCTGTGAGGGCATTCTCCAGGTAGCCGAAGTGCGGCGGCCTGGTGATGGAGAACTCCAGCTCCTCTGTGGGGCTGTCGGGGTCGGAGGCCTGCAGGTGTTTGGAGGTGATGAAGATGCCGAAACGCCCGCCGCCCAGATCCACCACGGTGCTGGGACTCCGCCTGGTGGTCAGACTGGGAGGCGTCCTGTCCACCCGATCCACCTGAACACAACAGGATGGTTTTATTGAAAACATTCAGTGCAGGAAGAACAGAGGAGGAGATCTGACAGTCGGAGCGGATCATCTGGTTTTTGTACAAAGTTATTTTGTTTAGAGGATTATGTGTGAAAGATACAGAGGCAAAGTTTCACTGGTTACATTCACTGTTTAATTCAGAGGTATCTTTTACGCCTCCACATTCATCTGACACATGAAGCTACTGGTTAGTTTGCAGATTAAGATCCTCCTACCTGTCCTTTAGAAACACTGGCCCCTTTGAACACTGATTTACCATTAGACCCACTGTATTATATTTAAGGAGTGTCCCTGATGGAGCTACTGATAACACAACAGTTTTCTGTGTTTTTATTGGCAGATCACTTTATCTTGGCTCAGACCACCAACACCCACCCTCCATCAGGGGCAAGATGGGTTAAAGAAAGTGAACTCAATGAATGCTGCACTGATTGAGATGTGAATTTGGCCAAAACTGAAATATGTTTAAAGTACTTTTTGTTTTTGTAATTTTGTCTTACTAATAAATCTTTTGGAGACTCCTCCCTATGTTATACATGGTTACTTAACTTGAACGGGCTGCTGCCATCGGAGCTCCCAGGTTCTGATATTCTCCACCAGCACATTTCCTGTTTTTTGTTTTTTTTTTTTAAATTATTGCTTTAAACATATTTTTATAGAAAAACTTTTCCTTTTAATGACTTATTTGTAACTTTGGTGATTTATTTATTTTTGCTCTGTTTTTGCCTGTGCACATTAGTTTTTCTCATTGTTTTTAATTATTTGACTCTATTTTTTTATTGTTTAATTTTAATTTTGTGACCTTGTTTGGTTAGGTGCTATACAAATAAAGCTGTTATCTTACTATATAATGATGAACACTCTGTGTGTGTGTGTGTGTGTGTGTGTGTGTGTGTGTGTGTGTTCCAGGTTTCTCTCCTCACTGACTTGGTCAATCCATGTGAAATTTGGCACAGTGGTAGAGGGTCATGGGAGGATGCCAATGAAGCAATATTACATCAATTGGCCAAAGGGGGGCGCTATAGCAACCCATTGAAATGTCAAACTTTGAATGGGCATATCTCATGCCCCGTATGTCATAGAGACATGAAACTTTGCACAGAGATGCCTCTCCTCATGAGGAACACATTTGCCTCAAGAACCCATAACTTCCGCTTATATAGATTTTCCGCCATTTTGAATGTTTTGAAAAACACTTCAAATGGATCTCTTCCTAGGAAGTTTGAGCGATCTGCATGAAACTGGGTGAACATAATCTAGGGAGCAATATCTAAAGTTCCCTCTTGGCAAAAGTTGGAAAACTTCCTAAAACTGAGCTTCTATAAGGCAATGAATATTGCGGAGGGCGTGGCTCATCACATAAAGGTGTAGAACATCTCAAGGGTTTCACCCATCACCACGCAACTTTGTAGGCATATGACCACACATAATCTGAGGGGACCCCTCCATTATTGACCCCATCAAACAAAATGGGGGCGCTAGAGAGCTCATTTCTTATCTAGGCCTAACCGCCATATGGATTTTTACTAAACTTGGTAGATATGTAGAACAGGACGCCTCAAGGTGACTGGAGAAATTTAACTCTAATTGGCAACTGGGTGGCGCTATAACAACAGAAAAATGCTTCAAAATGGCTAAAATGCGACCGATCGCTGTGGCTCCCCCTGTGGACCAACATTAAAGTATTAAAAACAATAATTTAAACACAAAGACACTAAAACAACCAAAAATAAGAGCTGATGATGTAAAATAACCACCAGCCTGTTTATTCATGATCCTCATTGTTAACTGTTTAATTTTTGGCATTTCTGAAGTTGTGCACATTTGTTTTTGGCACCTTATTGATAATCTCTATTGTTTATATTTGTTTTATTTGCACTGTGTCTCACTTTGTGACCTGATTGCTGCACAGCAATGACTTCCCTCAAGATAAATAAAATTTCATCTGATCTTAAAACATGATCTGCAAACTGTCTCCAGCTGTCTGATATTTCTCTCATGTTTCATTTTGAAATGCTGAAGAGCAGCAACATGTGACTGTGTCCAACACAAACAGAGACAGACTGAAGACAAGATAAAGGCTCCCTCTGCTGGACGTCCACAAACAGGAAGACAGAGATTCACTCTGAGAGACGAGAAACGAGAGGTGCAGCTGTGTGTTTCAGCCACTGGAGGTCGCTCCTGTCAAGTGGAACAACAAACATGTTTCTGTACATGTGATTTAACTTCCTGTTTCACTGCTCCTCTCTTTGGGGTCATGGTTCATGAAGTTTTACTTTTCCAAGATCCTTAAATCCTCACCATCTTACACTGTCATTTTAGAGTATGTTTATTTCACTCAGCTCCATGTCCTGTATTTAATTTATCTCTAATTAAAACCTGAGATATGCAAAATAATAAATAACAACAATTACCTGACTGACTGTTGAAGCTGTTTAAGAAGCAGAGCCCCAAATTTGCTGACTGCAAATGTAAATATAAGGTAATATAAGTGATGAGTTACTCATCAGCATCAATGCTGAGCAAAATATATATTACAGTTTCACCTTTTAAAATGAAGTTGAAGACATTTCTTTTTATCTGCAAATTCCAGTGGTCTGGTTTGACTACTTTAACTTATTTAATTTAATTAGATTTTTTTAATTTTAATTTTAATATTAATGTTAATTTTAATTTTAATTTTAATTTAAATTTTAATTTCATTTAATCTAATTTAATTCATTGGTTTTTACTCAGGTGTGCTTTTACTTTACTGGTTTTTCTATTTTATCTTATTATCATCTTTTAAAGTTAAGTTAAAGACATTTCTTTTTATCTGCACATTCCAGTAGTGGTGGTTTGACTACTTTAACTTTTAATTTAATTAGATTTTTTATTTTTATTTTAATTTAAATTTAATTTAATTTAATTTCATTGGTTTTTAGTCAGGTGTGCTTTTACTTTACTGGTTTATCAATTTATCTATTATTTTATCTCATTATCATCTCTTTTTTTATATGTATGTTATTTATAGATTTTCTGATTTTAACACAAACAACAAACGTACAAGTCAACACTCTCACAGGCAGTTTGACCAGCAGAATGTTCATGTTTGTCTACAAAATGAGAGACACTGTACATAAACATATAGTACGAGTACACACATGTATACAAACCATAATGAACAACATATACACACACACACGCAAACACTTTCTGTCATTCTCCATAAATCAGAAATGAACAGTTGTCATATTTCTATCACAGATTACCGAGCTGAGAGAAACACTGTGTCTGACTCTCTGCGTGAGGAACAAGATGGCGCCTGAAAACGGTGCGCACAACCTCCAACGCAAAAGTAGTGATCTGTAAAAACAGACTTGATGGGAGAAACTTTGACCCGTGGTTACGAACATTTTGGAGACGGGAAATTGGTGACGCAGACGGTGAGTTGGGAGCTTGATTGTAAAAACTGTTGAATACTTTTTGGCTCAAGTGTTTCTGGCTTTTGTCTGTACGTACATTTTATAAATGAGACCCCAGGTCTCCAAAGAAGGAGCATCCCCAGCTGGTCTGTTCATCTTATTTTGCTCTGTTTGTACTTCTTTTATTTATTTTATTTAATTTTAACAAATTCTTTTAGTCATGTCTTCATATCTTTAATTGGTTTATTCTTGATTTAAACATAATTTCCTGAGGTTTAATTCTTTGTTCTGATGGATTTGATTCACTTTTATGGTCGGTTGCTGGTTTTGTTTTGTGCCTGAAACTTCTATCCTTCACCTCGCACTCTGAGAGACAGTGAGATGGTTTTTATTGCAGTCTTACAGTGGTTTAATGTGAACGCTGGAAGACAGGAATAAGCAGATTTCTCTTTCTTCTTCTCTGATTTTAGTGACTTTAAAGAGCTGTTTGAGCCCTGTGTGTGTCAAATATTCATGAAGCCTCTGAATACTCACACACACACACACACACACACACACACACACACACACTTACACTAAATTCTCTTCAGACACACATAAACAGTACCAAACACACTGACCAATCACAAACAGCCTCCAGTCTCTCTGAGGCTCAGGACAGCGTGTTGCCACCTGGCTGCTTCTGTGTGTGTGTGTGTGTGTGTGTGTGTGTGTGTGTGTGTGTCCATCTCAGAGCAGGTAGCATGTGATGATGGGGGGTTTCTTGGCTCACCTGCTGCTCTCTGCTTCAAATATTTATCTGTGTACCTCAGTCGTCAGCTGAGAGCCGACTGAAGCTCGAGGGGAGTACGTTTACTAAAGTACTGTAAATAAGTACAGATTCAAGGTACTTGTACTTTACTTGAGTATTTCCAACTTTCTCCTCCTCCTCCACATCTCAGAGGTAAACCTTAGGTACTTCGTCCTGCTCTACATGTGTCTGCCAGCTTTAGCTCCTTCCTGTCCAGTGAAAAGCATGTACGCCCTCCAGACGTGTTGATGTTGAAAATAAACTCTGTCAAACTCTCTCGGATCAGCTGGAGAAGTCGTCACACAGCTGAAAACAGGCTGTTTTTATGACTTCTTAGCAGAGCTCTGATTCTCTGCCCGAGTCTAACTGGGCCTGTCCCGCCAGGTTTGGGCTTAAACTGGGTCGAGTTCCTGCCAGCTCAGCTTTGTTTTTTTGTTTTTGTCTCTTTAATGAAACTGGTCAAAATTTCAAAACTTTTCCAGGACTTTTCAAGAACCTGTAATAGGAATTTTTTTCCTTGACCCACTTGCACGGCGTTTATCCAACAGATTCAAAGTCTTTCTAAACAGAACTTCAGGTGGCTGGCAAACATGAAGGGAGAAAGGAAACATGGCGAGAAAATGAAGAAACTTGAAAACGTAGAAATCAGCATTTGTCAGAGCCGCGCTACGTCACCAGCTTTTACATTTTATGGAAGGTTAACCACAAAGAATACTGTAACAATTTCATGACACATCACAAAATTTCCATGCCTTTTCCAAAAACTGTCAGTGATTTTCACTAATCCCAGGACCTTTCCAGGTTTTCCATGACCATGGGAACCCTGGGGAAAGTAACAGAACAGAACCAGGGAGAGAAAGAGCGCACGCAAGAGGGACAGAAGACGACAGAGGAGAAGGGAGGCTGCAGGGCGACTAGGTTGGCAGTGTTGCTTGCTTATTCTGATTTTATAAAAGCGCTTGTGATGCCTCAAATGTGGCTCTGACCTGCAGCTGAACACGCGGCCCGTTTCATAGAAAATACAGAGACATATTATATATCACCATTCAGCCTGTAAATACTTAGATAGGAATTTTTGTCCCTATCGCGCAGCCCTACACATCACCATGGACCGTCATGCACGCAGACACACTGAGGGGTACAACTGCTCTGACAAACCTGATGTGCACGAGACAATGGACTATTAAAAAAAGGAAGAGAAGGAGAAGAAGTGGTGCAAGGAAACACATCAGCCCTTCACCTGTAATAAATATTTTAATATTAAATACATATATTTATTTTATAGTAGAAATGTGGGTTTTTCATCAGGCTCGGGCTCAAAGCTGCTGCTGTGGTTTGGGTTCGAGCTGGACATTAGGGGTGGGAATCTTTGGGCACCTCACGATTCGATTACGATTCAGGGGCTACGATTCGATTATAAAACGATTATTGATGCATCTTTAATTTATGTATATTGATGCACTTTTTCACAACACACATTTCTTTTTGTCTCACTGAATAAGCATTCAGCACTTGCAATTTTTAAAAACAGTGCATTTGTAATAAGAAACAGTTGAATTCATTTCCATTATATTTTATTAAACATATAAATGGAAATGCGTGCAAACTGGAAAGTTACAACTTCGTTGTACGGAACCAAAGGTAACAACAGGTATCTTAAATCACAAGATAAAATGCGCAGTTAGAGTAAAAAATGATTCGGTGGTGACAGACGTCCACGCATCACATGTAACTGCGATCCTATCTGCCTTCAACAGTGAGGCCATGACTTCTGTTTTGGTTTGATGGCAGAGTGTCGGGATGGCCGTGTCGGTGAAATAGCGTCGGGATGGGATGGTGTATCTGGGCTCCAGTGTACGCAGCAGTGCTCGAAATCCCTGATTTTCCATGACAGAATAAGGACGCAAATCCTTGGCAATAAATGCCGCGATGGCCTTCGTAATTCGCTTCACCTTTTCCGATGAGGGTGGCAGCTTTCTAATTGCTTCCTCGATTGTTCTCTGGTCGGTAGCGCCACTAGTTGCCGCAGCAACAACAGCCTGCCATCTCCCTGACTCCTCCGTCAGGTGGAATCGAGTTACATGGCTTCTCATGTTTGCTGTGTTGCCAAAGTATTTTATTTTAGCACGACACAGCTTACATATAACGTGGCTCTTGTCCAGTTCGCTTCCACCGTCAACGTTGTAGAAGCCGAAGTATTTCCACACGTCTGCTTTTAAATTAGAAGAAGCTGTTCAGCTCACACGGTGAGGTGGGTGGCGGTCAGCCATGTTCGTTTTCCTGTGCGCGTGTCGGCGTGTCTGCTCCAGGTGCGCATCCCAAAGTGTCCCAGAGATGACACGTACCGTGTTTCTTAGTTCCGCATTATTTAGAACCTTCTGTATTACTCTAATTAACAGATTTAAATAATCGAAATTTGAACGTTTGTGAATCAATTCAGATTCGTCCACGTCCGAATCGCGATGCATCTAAGAATCGGAAATTTCCCCGACCCCTACTGGACGTGGACAGAAACTGTGCAGGTTCATGGAGGATCAGGCCTGATTTTTTTGGGCACGATCAGAGCTCTACACTTTTACTTCAGTAAGGTTTTAAATGCAGGACTCTGACCTGTAGTGGAGTATTTTCATAGTACTCTAACTTCAGTAAAGGATCTGAGGACTTCTTGCAGAGTTCTGTGTGTGTGTGTGTGTGTGTGTGTGTGTGTTGGTGTGTGTTCCTCACCTGTATGTTGAAGACAGCAGGCTCCTCCCTCAGCTGTCCAAACTCCAGGTATCCTCTGTTGTTCCCGTCGGTCGGCAGGAAATAGAACCTGTCGATGTCCGCCTGGCTGCCCAGGTCATGTTGGTACGCCAGGTTCAGCTCGGCCACATCTGTCTGGGTGAACCTCAGCGGCGGCGACAGTGGAACTCCTCTCAGAAGCAGTTTGCCGTGGCGTGGCGGCTGCGTGATGATGAAGCTCAGGTTGGCGGCGGTGGTGTCGGGGTCGGTGAGCTGCAGCTGGTCGGTGGTGATGGTCTCTGTGGAGCCGTCCTGCAGCCGGAGGCCCGTGTTGTGGTGGAGGGTGGGTGGGACGCGGTCGCCGTGCTCGATGGTGAAGTGGAGGGTGCCGCTGCGGGATGAGTCGCCGTTAGTGACGACGAAACTGTGAAGGCAAAAGTTATTTTAGTCAGAAACAGATTTGAGGTGAATCTCAGGCACCAGGTACGGAGCTTCTTATCTCAGGGTGACCCTGAAAATGTTTTCTGAAGTTTTCCTACGAAAAGTAATGCACCCGAATACATACATATCCCGCGTATTTTGAAAGGGTGTGATCATGTGATCAATGCACTGACAGCAGTAAAGAAGGAAGCAGTCCTGAGAGCCTGTAAGGAGGCAGGTTGGGGTGGATGTGTCACAAAATTAAAACAGACTTTGGTCTGAGAGACTTTCCACGGACATCGAATGTTTGGAACCATGTGAACTTTGAGTGAACTTTAAGTCCCGTCTCCACCAAACCCTTTCAGTCCAGCACCTTTGGAACCAGCAGTAACCCTTCAGACATGGTACCTAGACCCTGGGTGTGTTCAGACAGTCCTCTTAAATGTGGGCGGGGTTGTTGTCACTCACTGCTCCGTCCAGCACTCGCTGTATTTCCTCATCAGCGGTGACACAGATGGAAGTCTGCACCTGGTTTATCGTCCACAGAACGAGGCTGCACGCCCACATTTTCACAACAAAATACAACAGGCTGCAGTGAGAGTCTCTCTCCATGGGATATTTCAAAATAGCAGCTTTGTGCATTTAGTCCTTCTCAGGCAAGCTCAGGGGTTTAGTGTTGCTGTAGCCCACAGGAAGTGAGGATTAGAATATATGACCTTCACATAATCCGCTCCAAATGAATCTATATTTTTAAAGTCATTACTAAAAGTGTGTGTCATATAAAAACTAAAGTGATGGTCAAAGTTGTCACAGTGAAATTTAAGGTGTGCTGATGGATTCACATCATCAACTCATGCATTGAGTAACATTACAAGTTAACGTTCCACCTTAAAAGTTGCCGGCAGTCGGCCCAGTGAATGAAGTGATTTTTTCTCTTTCATTTTATAGTTGTAGTTTACTGATGTATGAACAGAGGTTACATAAAACCAGAGTGAGCGTCCTCTACTGACCAATCAGACTGCAGGGTTTCTAGCTCCACCTTTTAGTACCAGATCTGTGTGCTAGGTACCCCAACAGAGGGGGGACCAAACATGGGGACAGTCAGGAACGCTGCTGTTGGGACCATCCACAACTTTTACTGTGGAAACAGGGCTATAGTCATTTTAAGGTTTGTCCTCACCGTGTTTCTTTTCCTAAACTTTACCACAGTAACTTTTATTACTTAAACCTAACCTTTGTAACTTTACGTTAATCACGTAGCTGTACGTTGAGGACGCAACGTCACCCGTGGGGCACATATTCGTAGGATATCATACGTACCATTCTATGAGCATATGTTGGTTTGTGAGCTATGAGAAAGCTCCGCCCCCTGAGGTCACGTAGAACACATCGCCTGGTTATTCCCCGGGTCTCTACGAGTACGAGTGAAAACATCTTTAGCTTTTATGCGCCGAGCCGCTGGAACATGTTCATCAGGAGTGTCCCAACAGTTTCATCTTCTAGAGTTAAGTTAAAGACATCTTTTTTTTTTTTTTAACCAGTGCATTATTTACATTAATTTACATACAATAATCTGGTTCAGTTATTTTGTTTTAATCTATTTTATTCTATTGTATGTCATTTTATATATTTTCAACAATTTTGTTTGATTTATGTCCTTTTATGTTATTTTATTTTTGTCCTTTTATTTTAACACATTTCTTTTATTGGTTTTAACTCAGGTGTGATTTTACTTTGCCTGGCTTATTGGTTTATCTATGATTTTATCTTATTATCTTTTATTGGTCTGTTTATGTTGCTTTATTCTGATTTCTGTTATTTCATTTATTTTAAGTCATATGTATTATCCTATTTTAATGGTCGACTTTTAGTAATACATATACATACATATATATACATATATATATATATATATATATATATATATATGTATATTTTTTAACAAATTCTTAATCCGTTCAAAGTCAAATGTCTTTGTATCTTTTATTGGTTTATTCTTTATTTTATTATTATTTCATGAGATTTATTTTTAGTTTTGATGGATTTGTTTTACCTCACACTTTGTGAAGCACATTGTGCGTCTACCCAGAAAGAAATCTGCTTTATAAATATCTTAAAAATAAGAACAATAATCTCATGATTCGGAGTTTGATTATGAAATATTTACAGTAATTAATCTCATGACTTTATTTTGAGTAACACCGACTTCAGTCATCAATCACTCACATAAAGGCCACACACACACACACACACACACACACACACACACACACACACACACACACACACACACACACACACACACACACACACACACACACACACACACACACACAATAGTGACAATTGACAGAGCAGTGGACCTGAAAAATGTGTGTGTGTGTGTGTGTGTGTATTTTGTCCTCTGTCTCAGCCCTCTGCCAACACAATCTGCCTCTCAGCCCTGCAGCTGACTAACTGCCCCGGGCCTCAGCACACCGGCCACCACACACACACCCACACACACTCAGAGGCAGGTCCTGGTGTAACATCTGGCTCCGATGTCGGCCATATTTGCCCAGGGACGGCCGTCTGTGGCCGGCGCTCTGGCCGTCGTAGCCGTGCCAACGCTGTTGTTATTCTCCAAGTAATGCCCATTCATCATCTGCTGTCACAACAACACACACACACAGACGTGGCCACACCTGAGTCTGCATAACGTCCTGCTCTGTCCAGATACATCACACACACACGTCAAATTCTTTTAACTTCTTTTCACTAAAACCACTACGATCAAACACATCAACAGAAACCTAAAGGAGCCTGATACTCCTGCTAGAGCCAGCGTTTGGTTTGTCCATTCTGGGCTACTGTAGAAACATGGCGGTGCAATATGGCGATCTCTATAGACGAGGACCTGCTCTCTATGTAGATATAAAGTTAGGGTGTAACAACACACATATTTGAACAGTTAATAAAATACGTGTGTTGTTAAACCCCAGGCTTTACGAACATGATTAATGTAATCTAGCCCCGTCACAATATTACGAGACCGTTTCTGACAGTTAGTCTTGATTTGCACAAAAAACAAAAGCCCAAACTATGACAGTAGTCTTAATACTTTTACATTTCTGTCAGAAATGTGTATTTGTTGGATTGTACTTGTTTATAACTACAATACTAGATTTTATATTCTATAAGGAGCTGTTTTTGTTTTATATGCTGCTAAGACGACTCCCCAGAAGGTGATTTACTCAAGTCAGTCACTGTCATTATAATGTAAAACTGAAATTAGTAACCGGGGCTATTATTTGCTTAAATCACTGAACTCAACAGGCCTATATTTGGGTCAGGCCTTTAATTCCTCTCACACAAAACTGTTACTCAGCAAAGATCAGGAAAAACAATATAATTGTTTATTGAAACCAGTATGAATGTTACTTGTTTAATAATTAGGCTTAAAGTAACATTTTAATTATGAAACTCTAATGCATGAAGCCTACGCCTTTGTGAGCATCTTTACTTATGCGGTGGTGTGTCTGTGTCACTCTGCAGTTACACCTCCAAAACACTAGTGGGCAGCAGAGGTTTCTGTGAAGTGCTGTAAAGTTTAGTTGATTCAAAACACACAGTAAACACACAGTAAACACACAATAAACACACATTAAACACACATTAAACACACATTAAACATGGCTTAATAGAGACAGTTTCAAACACAAATCAGCTTCACTATAACTCGCAGCATTCACAGACAAACACTTGTCTTTATCTGGACACATTTTCCCCACAAATACAACATGCTAACGTTATTAGCACAAGCCTATGGCATTTTACATTGTATAAATTAGCTTAGCAGCTAGCAGAGATTTCCACTGCTCATATGAAGCCAGGGACAACAGCAACATTTAACAAAGGTAACGTTACAAACTTCAGCTCCATCACAGCTCACAAGGTTCACTGACAAAACAACTGTCTTATACTAAACACGTTTTCCAAACAAATACAACATGCTAACGTTATTAGCACAAGCCTATGGCATTTTACATTGTATAAATTAGCCTAGCAGCTAGCAGACTTTTCCTCTTCTCATATGAAACCTGTATAAATCCCTGAAGGATAAATCACACACAAGAACTAAAATGCTTTTTAGTGGAGGCTTTACTGTCTTCAAAATTTCTTGTTTATCTGTGAACTAAAAGTAAATCAAAGCTTTGTTTCCACTGAGGGAAATGGTTTCAGCTTACAGCGACAGACAGGAGGTCTGCGTCACTGCGATGCGTAGTTACAGTTCTGGAGAGGTGCACATCAGGCTATGGCGTAGGCCCCAAATTGACGTGGAGCCTACAGCGTAACCTACACATCAATTCTACGCAGACCTACAAATGATGTGTAAGTCTGACAGACAGACGGAGTTACAGCCCTGCCCCAGAAAAAGACAAAAATGGGTCTACAGTATGCAGGTCTCAGAGGGTTCATTGCATGCTGCTGTTGTCTCTTCAACCACACTGTTGTAGCAGTGCAGCACTGATCTGAAAGAAATAAATCTAAACACAAGATGATGAAGTCAGTTTTGTTGCGTTCATTTGATTCCCAGTAAAACACTGGCAACAGTTGTTTCACCTTGTTTTAAAATGGACTTTAAAACTGTGTTGAAATACAAAATAAATTAATTTTAAACCTTCAATTAAAAAGAGTGATTAAAACTCATTTGACAGCCCTGATATATAACTTAAAATTTCAATTAAAAGCCTAGTCCCTTTTACTAGCCGGGTGTGGCTGCACATTTTGACAAATAAAGGCCTGTCTCTGTCAGAGGCCTGGTCTGGTTTGGTTCCCAAGCAGTTCATTTTTATAGAAGTTCTTTGGATCTATAATACCGGGGTGTTGGCTACCCAGTGGAGCTAATGTTAGTTAGTTATATAGAGATGCTACACATGGTTAGCTCAGTTGGATTCAGTTGGACTCAGTTGGAAGGCCCAAATAAAGGCCTGTTGAGTTCAGTGATTCAGGCACATAACAGCTCGGGCTACTAATTGAAGTTTTACAGTACATGTATATGTACATGTATACACAGTCGTGATCCTGTTGGAATAAAACTAAAATGTCTAAAACTTTGGTCTGATTCTGATCTGATCACCGAACACACAACAACACGTTAAGATGCTGGAAACTGTTTTAATTTGAAGCTCGATAACTCGTCTGAGTGGCTTTGGAGCAAAACACCACTTCTGCTGCCAACATGTGTGCGCATATTTGTAAAAGAGTCAGCTGGAGTCAAACTGGTTTCCATCAAACCCAGTTTATCTGTAAGTTTATGATGTAATTGTTGCAGAAGAGGCAAAGACTCTGACGGTGGACGACTGTCAATGCTACAGTGAGACGACTTTATCAGAGTGAGGCGGACTTCAGGTGTCGGTCCCCTTTCATACCTGTCTCTCTCTCTCTGTCTGTCTGTCTGTCAGACAGTTTGTCTGTCTGTCCATCTCACCATCCCTCAGTCTTTCAGTCTCTGAGTCTTGGCTCTGATCTGACCGTCTCCTTTAGAGCCAGACAACCAGCCGGTCGGGGCAGCAGAGGTCTGGGTGACAAACCCGGGGTCTGCACACACTCCAGGTCACCCTCCTCCCTCCTCCTCCTCCCCCCGTCCTCCTCCCCCCTTTAAAAACCCTGCTGCTGCCAAATTGGCTGGAAAAGCAGATAAACATACTGCAGCAGAGAAAGCTCCTCGTCTCCTGACGCTCTCTCGTCTCGCTGCCCAGTTCTTCTTTCGTCGGCCAAATGTTGTGTGTGATACTTTTTTTTTTGACAGAAATATCCTCCTCTCACAATATGTAGGCAGATCATTTGCCATTTATTCTCCTGATGTGTGCAGAATTTCATGCTGTGCTGCAAAATAGCTTCATTTAACTGCGAGGGCTGAAGTCAAACAGCTGCTCCACACTGAAACACGGACGAGTTCGGTTTGAAAATTGTTAAAATCACACTTTTAGTTTGGGATTAAAATATCAAATTTAGTTTGTAATTATTTATTTTCTCTATTTGCATTTTATTTTAATCAGGACTAATCATTTTTTAAGTGATCAAATTGGTTATGATTTCATTTTAATATCAGCAGCTACGTACAGTGAGTGTGTTCTCTGACCTGAAGGAGTCGGTCTCTGCGTGGTGGCTGTTGTCGTGGGTGTAGCACACTCGGTGTGCGGCGACGTCCAGCTGTGTGAAGGTGATCAGAGGGATGCCCGGCTGCTGGATGGCGTGGACGAGGCCATGCAGAGGCGGGGTCAACATCGTGTAGACCAGCTCCTCCGGACGACCGGCTGAGTCCGATGCCAGCAGGATGTCGGTGTTCAGGACGACCCGCTGCCCCTCCGTCAGGTGTACTGCTTTGGTCAGCAGCACCAAGTCACCTGGAGGCGGCCGGAGGGAGAAGGTCAACACACGGAAGGAGGAGGGAGAAGCTTAGCTGCTAACTCAGACACATGTTGAGATGTTCAGTGATTACAAAGAAAACTGGGATTTTATTGGTATTTATTTTGAATATCAAACAAAACTGGTGAAAACATACCAAGACAATCACTCTTTCCATTTCCTTTTCCTGTTTTTGTTACTAACTGAGAAGGACTGTGGTGTCTTTTCTGTGACATGATGAATTTCTAAACTCTACATGATTCCAAAGAATCAACGAGAATTACTGTCTCACAGTTGTATGTCTCCACGAACCAGTCAGCAGTTACAGTTTACATCCATGTCTGTCCAGACTCAGATGTAGCGATGACTGTAGACATTCAAATGTTGCTGTTGCTCTAAACATGAACGCTTCGCACACAGAAGATCTTTACAATCAGCACAGTTTCCGCTCCTGAGTTATGACGCTGAGCAAAGGCCAGAAGAGTTTTTGCAGAACATCAGAACAGTAAAGTTTTACAGAAGGAACAGAATTTAAAGAAAATCCATCAAGGTCTTCTACTTCTACTCTGTGTATCATGGTGCACTGAGATTTATTACCGACTGTGAGCCCCTCACTCATCACTGTATCCTCTATCTATTCTCATAAATTAAGATTTAAAAATTCCCACCTGAGCATCTGAAACTTAAAATTAAAGTTTTTTACTGTAAATGGCTCGAGATTAAAGTCTCTATCAGCTGGCAAAAGTCAAAGAGAAATTTATTTTTCTTTTTAGTTAAAAAAAAGGACTGATTCAACTTCAACTTGGCAAAATGAGACGAGATAAAAACAGGCCTAAGTGTCTCAGTTTTTGGAGCGTTGTTGGACGAAGAGGAAGAGGAGGAGGAGGAGGAGGAGGAGGAGGAGGGGGATGTTGTGGAGCACCCAGAGGAGACGAGCCAACGCCCCTCCACAGCTGCTCCACCTCCCTTCCGTTAATTATTCAGCGGCTGAGGAGGCCGGTCGTTTCTCACCTCCGCTCCTCCAGGATCAGAGGGCCCGGAGCCAGAAGGGCCGAGGCCCTGACGCACTGTGTTCACCCGACTGGCAAAGCTGGCACTGTTGGGGGGACGCTCAATAATACATGAACCACGACCGGCCAGAGGGATCACAGAGGGGCCACAGTGGGCCGAGGTGTGTGAAGGTAGAGAGTGAGTGTGTGACAACATGCTTCTTACTGTTGTTTTAACTTCTGTGGGAGAAGTACTGAGTACACTCAAGTAGCAGAAATACTCTGTTAAAGTAAAGTAAAAGTTGTACATTCAAATATTTACTTTGTGAAAATTCAAAATAACTAGTCCATAGCCATTGGCAGCTTTGTCACCTTCTACCTATGCCAGTCCTCAATGCCTATGTACAGTTTCACATAGATTGACCACGTCAGTGAGTAGAAAAACGTGGGACAGACAGAATGACTGACTGACAGAATGACACACTGACAGTTTCCGTGATTATGTACAGCATACCATACCATGACTTAGTCATACCAAACATTAGAAACAACACCAACACTGGTCCACAGGGGGAGCCACAGCGATCGGTCGCATTTTAGCCATTTTGAAGCATTTTTCTGTTGTTATAGCGCCACCCAGTTGCCAATTAGAGTTAAATTTCTCCAGTCACCTTGAGGCGTACTGTTCTACATATCTACCAAGTTTAGTAAAAATCCATATGGCGGTTAGGCCTAGATAAGAAATGAGCTCTCTAGCGCCCCCATTTTGTTTGATGGGCTCAATAATGGAGGGGTCCCCTCAGATTATGTGTGGTCATATGCCTACAAAGTTGCGTGGTGATGGGTGAAACCCTTGAGATGTTCTACACCTTTATGTGATGAGCCACGCCCTCCGCAATATTCATTGCCTTATAGAAGCTCAGTTTTAGGAAGTTTTCCAACTTTTGCCAAGAGGGAACTTTAGATATTGCTCCCTAGATTATGTTCACCCAGTTTCATGCAGATCGCTCAAACTTCCTAGGAAGAGATCCATTTGAAGTGTTTTTCAAAAAATTCAAAATGGCGGAAAATCTATATAAGCGGAAGTTATGGGTTCTTGAGGCAAATGTGTTCCTCATGAGGAGAGGCATCTCTGTGCAAAGTTTCATGTCTCTACGACATACGGGGCATGAGATATGCCCATTCAAAGTTTGACATTTCAGTGGGTTGCTATAGCGCCCCCCTTTGGCCAATTGATGTAATATTGCTTCATTGGCATCCTCCCATGACCCTCTACCACTGTGCCAAATTTCACATGGATTGACCAAGTCAGTGAGGAGAGAAACATGGAACAGACACACACACAGAGTTTTCCTCATTATATAGTAAGATAAGTATCAAAATAAATCGTAAGTACCAAAAGTAAAAGTGCTCATTATGCAGAATTTTTCAGGGACGTCCCGTCTTATTCCAGCGAGACAATGAGACACATTGTGCACGTGCTCCAGTAGCGTGGCCTTGTAGTGACAGAGTGCAGGTACCAGACTTACCTGGCTCCCACTGAACATGTTTGGAACATGATGAAGCACAAAATACAGACTGCTGAGACACTGAAGTCGGATATCAAGCAACAAAAACTTCAACAATTAGTGTCGTCAGTTCCCAAACACTTACTGAGTGTTGGTAAAAGAAAAGGTGGGAAACATGCTGCAGTCACAACTTTATTATAACGTGTTGCAGCATCACACTCAGAATGAGTTTATAGTTACAAAAAATATTTATCAGTTTGAACATTAAATATCTAAAAAAAGATTTGAAAATCACTTCATTGGATTTATTTAGGTTTTAAACAGCGTCCAATCTCTTTTTGAATTTGGATCATAGTTGATGGAATTTGCTTTAAAAATCTGACTCTGAGCAAAGTAACTTAATTTGTATTAAGTACCTCAAAATTGTACTCAAGTACAGTAGCTGAGTAAATGTACTTTGTAAGATCTCACCTCTGGGTTCTAGCATTTTAAGCTCTTTTTGTTTGAATGAATGACTTAGAAAAAATAAAAACTAAACAAACAAAACATCAACATGCTCAGAAAGGAGCAGGAAGAAGTGTACACTTATATAATCCTGCCCCCTTCTCAGTTTTCATCTTTCATTAACAAAGGAAATTGTGAACAACTATCAGAAACTTATTTACAGCCATTAATGACAATAAACAAGTCTTAGATATTAAATATACAAACCCCATCTCAACTAAGCCCAGGTAAGTAAATAAACCAACCCATCATCTGCATACGTCCTAAATATACTGTGTCTGTACATCTTGGTAAAGAGCTCTATATTTGTATATTTGTGTCCACAGATCCACCCCACACACACATATATGCTCCTCCTGACAGACACTCACAGTGCCGCACTTCGACAGTAACAGTTGTAAACCAGAATAGTCAATTTGACCTCTGACCTTTCTGCATGGTGTGGACCGAGATGAAGAAGCTCTGTGCAGGAGTCTCGTTGTCCAGGTCGCTGAGGGTGAAGCGGAAGCTGTCGTGACCTTTGAACCCGGCGCTGTTGGTGTTGATTGTGTGTGCGTACCACAGACGGTTCATCTCAACGTCGTCCTGAGTGAAGTTCTGGCCGGCCGACAGCTCAGTCCAACCCGACTCTGTCTGCGGACACACAGTGAAGAACCATCACAACAGTGAGACGATCATTCACTCACCACAACGTGAGCTCATCTGAATGGAAACCTATGCGTCTGGGTGTTATTTCTTTAGATTGGGAAACATCCATCCATTCATTTTCAACCACTTATCCAAAGCCAGGTCTCAGGGGCAGCAGGCCGAGCAAAGCACCCCAGACGTCCCTCTCCCCAGCAACACTTTCCAGCTCCTCCTGGAGGACCCAGAGGTGTTCCCACACCAAATAAGATATGTAATCCCTCCAGTGTGTTCTGGGTCTGCCCTGGGGCCTCCTACCAGTGGGACGTGCCCTGAACACCTCTAACAGGAGGCGCCCAGGAGGATCCTGATCAGATGTTGAACCACCTCAGCTGACCCTTTCAACGCAAGGGAGCAGCGGCTCTACTCAAAGCTCCCTCCAGATGTCTGACTCCTCCCCCTATCTCTAAGGCTGAGCCCAGACACCCTACAGAGGAAACTCATTTCAGACACTTGTATCTGTGATCTCATTCTTTCGGTCACTACCCAGAGCTCATGACCATAGGTGAGGGTTGGGACGGAGATGGACCAGGAAATCGAAAGCTTCCGGAACAGCAGCCAAATTACTGCAGATGCTGCACAAAACTGCTGATCCATCTCACGCTCCATTCTACCCTCGCTCATGAACAAGATCCCAAGATACTTGAACTCCTTCTCCTGGGGCAGTAACTCCCAACCCAGAGGGGGCACTCCACTGGTTTCCTGCAGAGAACCATGGCCTCAGATTTGGAGTTGCTGACTTTCGTCATTGGAGCATGCCCTCTGGTCCCCTTTTTCAAAAACGGGACCCACTATCCAGTCTGCCACTCCACAGGCACCGTACCCGACCCCAAGAAACACTGAAGAAGCGTGTCCGCGAAGACAGCCCAACAATGTCCAGAGCCGTCAGCATCTCAGGGCGAATCTCATCCACACCTGCTCTTCCACCTGCTGGGGAGCTTTTGACTACCACAGCAACCTCTGCCAGGGATACGAACAAGAGTTCCTCTGAGTCTTCAGGCTCTGCCTCATCCACAAAGAACGTGATGGACGGGTTTAGGAGTACTTCAAAGTGCTCCTTCCATTGCTCGACAATAAATTGAGGTGTATTCTATAACATGGACATTGGAAACAAACTCAAAGTTTACCATGATTAAATGAAAGAAATAATGGAAAACATCTATATTTTTCTATTTGTCAGTGAATCTCATGTGCAGACTCAAACCAACAACATGTCTGTCCATCTCTCAGCTCTTCCTGTCGTGGCTCTCAGCTCTCAGCCCACTGGTTCCTACTGAGGACAGAAATCTTTAAAAACTCCCAAATATAGAGTTTCTTTTTTGAATTCTAACCCTTTTCCCCCAACAGCCATGTGAAGAGGAGAGGACCAGACAAAGTGACCTCATTCTCCAAAATTTCTCAACCCAACACACACTGTTGTTTCCTCACCTTGAGCTGCAGTTTGCCGAAGCGTGGTTCAGCGTTCAGGAAGTAGTACACCTGGTTCAGAGGTGTGTCCAGGTCCTCGGCCTCCAGAGTCACGCTGGAGATCACCCTGCGCTCACCAGAGTCCACCTCCAACCCAGCGTTCCTGAAGACACCAGTGGAGAAGAGAACACTGACTACGTTTGCATTCACAAAATAGTCAATTTTTGCCCTCGTTCCAAAAAAGTTGACATTCCTGCGAAAGTGTTTGCATGGCTGACGAAAATGAATATTCCAGTTTACATGCAGCTGTGCGTTCTCTGACTAAAGTGCTCTAACGTGTTGTTTATTATGTCGAGTAAAGAAAAGTGAAACAGCTGGAGCTGCTTGTCTTTTTGCTCCTTTGCATCAAAATAGGATTTTATCAGTTTTCCACCAGTGGTAGACCTGCTGGACCGTGTGGACACTGTCTATAGTTACGGCCCTGACTACTGTCCTTGTCCCAGTATACAAGCACGGGAGGGGAATCCATTTATTGAGCCAAGTATGTGCGACTCCTCTACGATAGGTGGAGATATGCCCCCTTTCAGCTTGTTAGTATTGGACCTTTTTCCTGTTGACCTATTACGTCACAGACCAAACAATGGACAAACAAGTTAGCTACGGTTAGCTAGCAGCTAACTGCTACCATGGTGGACAACTTTACAGCTCTGTACATTTCACATGAGCTGTGCGCTTTATTTCTTCTTCTCTTCTTCTGTTACGCAGAAGAAGAGAAGAAGAAATAAAGCGCACAGCTGCGTTACGTCGACAGCTACAGAAAATAAATGTGCTGTTATGTTACATTACGTGGAAGGTTAATCAGGGAAGATTACCATAACAATTTCATTAATTACAACAAAATTCCAGGACATTCCCAGGCCTGAAAATGTGATTGTAAAATTCCATGACTTTTCCAAGTTTTCCATGACTGTGGAAACCCTGACTCCTAATGCCTGAATATATATCATATTTTATGTCTAAATCGGAGAATGTTAAAATTAGAAAAAGGCCTAATTTGGAAAATCCAAACAGAACATGTTGAAATGTTGTCATATTCTGAATAACAGGGTGCATGTAAATGTAGTCAGTAATTATAATATAACTGTACATTTTTAAAACTGGGATCATTTTAGTTGACTCTGGTCACTTTTATCTGCAAAGTTCAAGTTCAACAAGTGAATAAACAGATAAATGACAGCATCAGATTGGACTTTATTTTGTAGTAAAGGACTGAAAAACAAGTTGAAACGTCCAGCTTCTACCACTCCAATGTTAAACGTTACCAAACTGCTGAAAAAGAGACTAAATCAAACCAGTGATCCCAGGATCAGAAAAATACATCTGGAATATTTGAGTATTTAAATACCGCCCCACAGTAACTTTGCAGATTTAGATTTACATTTCAGATATGTGAGCCATATCAAACTACAAATGTTATCAAGCATAAATCAACACGTTTCAACCAAATAATGTGATCAGGTTTTGCACCTTGTCCACTTCTGTGTTGGGGTTGGCTGCAGACTGACTTGTCAGAGATGGCTGCCGTCTTAAAATTAAGTGTAAGGTGTAGCAAACCCAAGATGTAATGTCTTTATATGAGGACGCAGAGTCGCAGGAGGTTAAGACCCAGACATTCAGGAGGTTTTTACCAGCAGCTGAATTATCCACAGAGGTCTCCGCCTCACCACATGAAACAGACCAGCTGATTTAAACCAGTAAAAACACTGAATAAAGACGTTTCATGTTCCAAACACTGGACCTTTAAGTAATAGTCACAATATCACACAATATAAATATTCTGTTACAAGTAAAAGTCCTGTAACTGTTGTGCCTTCGACACATAAAGACTTGAAGCGCAATATTTGTGATAATGGAGACAAGTAGAAGAACAAGGCTGTCCTTTAAAAGTGTTGTGAATGAGACAGTTTGATGAGAAGAAAGTTTGTGTGAGAGCAGGCTGTTCCAGCAGGATCATGGAGGTCTGGGGGTGATGTTGTTGGGTGGTGGTGGTGGTGGTGTTGGGTGGTGTTTAGGGGGGTGGGTGAACATCAGAAAGCGTCTGGCTGCTTCCTCACTCGGAACTAAAATCCACGCAGGAGAGGAAGCTGCCACGTCCATCCTGCAGGAACGCAAAAACAAGGAGGCCGGCATCTGCCAAGTCTCTGCGTTACTTCTGCCTCGGTGCTCTTTACAGTACCAGCTCGGCCTGTGCCAACGCACCCACGCACACCAACCACTGATCTGGGGACAGCACACATGTGGGCGAGGCGTGGGGGGTGAAGGGACAGAATGGGGAACCCAGTCAAGGATGCAAATTCCCAATCACTCGTTCAAATGAAAATATTATGGGTGGAGGTGGAGGTGGAGGGAGGGGGTCACAGATTTCCTCTGTAAACACCCAGTCATGCAGAGTGAGCCGCCACATGCGCACACACAGGTTTCCTCCCCCTCCTCCCCCCTTCTGTCCCGTGTCGACTCCCCCTGACCTCCTCCTGCTGAGCTTCTCTGGATTTCACTGCAGCGCACACTTCTGATCATCATCGACATGAAACAACGAATGTAACGATAAAACAACACTTTATACTATTTAAGGACAACTTAACATCTACGTCTTGATTTAAAGATATAATGTGTAACTTTACATGTAATTAAAATGTCTGAAAACAACTAGACCTACGTTAAATATTTTGTTGAGTGTACTTACATTATCCAAAATGGTTCCAACAATTTTAAAACCCAGAGAAACTTTTAACATTTTAACACTTTTCTCACCAGAGTGTTATTTTTAAGTTGCCAGTCACCGCCTGCATTTTTGATCATACTCACTGATCTTTCAAGACCCACAGAATAATTTGTTTTATAAATATGTAAACAGTATAAACATGAAACTAAAGAAGAGACCTTCTGTTTTAAAACACAAAAAACATTTTATTCTATCTTATTCCATTTCTTTGTGATCAACACAGGAGATAAAAAACAACATTTCAGACAAAGAGCTGGAAAAATACATTTTGTCAAAGAATGTCATTTTCAAGTATAAATTCAATTTCACATTTAGATTTTCTTTTTTTTTTCATTTCCTTACACCAGTTTGAATTGTATAAATGTGTTCTGTTGTCTCCGTCTCCTCTGTAGTTGTCTTGCGTCACTGTCACCGTCAAGGAGATCCTGTTTCGTCTCACCAAACTCGTTTGTTTCTTTGTCCAATCAGATTCAGAATGTCGATCAAAACAGGAAGTGTCGGAGTCTGAGTCCATCAACGTCTCCACAGCTTGTGCAACCGTCAGCGGCGGCAGGCATTTTCATGCAGTTTACAAGCTGCAACATCTCTGTCAACAACATCTCCTTCTGGTTTGTTCTTCTTTGTTTTTGGACACGGCAGTGATGTTCTATTTCACAAGATGTGTAACGGCGTCCCCTATCCTATAGCCGTGAAAACGCCGATTGCCAGAATATCTCGTCAATGGCGGGGATAGTGTTTAGGGCCTGTTAGTGGCATCGTATCTTCTCTGTGCATGTGTCACGGTTGCAGCTGTCTGCCAGAAGCTGTCATAAACTGACTTTATATCCAGTTTTAACTCAATGTTTTAACCAGATGAAGGATTTGAATCATCGGACGTCTGGATCTGAAGTTATCAAAGAAACAACCTGAGCAAATGTTGGCGGCAGCTTGGCTTCAGCCCCTGCTGTGCCAAACAGCATAGAAGAAACACTGATTTTTCACCTGAAACTCTTTTATTCAGTTGGTCTGTTTGTTTTGGAGAGGAAGAGACCTCTGTGGATAACTCAGCTCCTGGTAAAAACCTCCTGAACGTCTGGGTTGTAAGTTATCAGAGAAAAAAGAAGAGCACACATTAGCAGGAGCTTAGTTAGCGGCCCCTCTGCAACAAGCTGAAAGGTGTCGGAGAAACAAGAGAGGTCAACCACCCATGCCTGATATGTAGACAGTCAAATTATATTAATACCAACAACTGCAGCTCCACATCTTTATGAACGGAGCAAAAACTTCTGCATCTTTTTCGGAGCGTTCAAAAAACTGAACTGACCCTGACCTAGAACCTCCCACAGCCACATATTTCCAGTAATATCATATTAACAAGCATTAAGCACTAAATCCTCATATCAGATCACATCTGTGCGTGTGTGTGTGTGTGTGTGTGTGTGTGTGTGTACTTTAGCAGCCGCGGCTTCTCGTCGTTGACCGGCAGCACGGTGACCTGAGCCGTCCCCTGGACTGTGTGGACGCCATCTGTCAGCCGCAGAGCCACGACGTCCTTCAGGGTTTCTGTGTCATCGTGCATGTACACGATCTTCATGCCTGCAGTGAGAGGAGGAGGAAGGAGGAAGAGGATGGTGAAGGAGGGAGGGATGAAGAGGAGACAAGGAGGAGGAGGGCAGGTGAGAGGGAGGGCAGGGAGGAAGAGGAGGCAGCAGAAGCAAAATGCTAGATGTAGAATTAGTCTTAAACGCAGCGCTTCTCTGTTTGCCTTCCCATTTGTTATTAAAAAAAAATATAGAAATGTAAAAGACAAATACACAGAAGTGTTTACCTACATACTGAATATACAACATGGTGGTAACGGTTTGTGTATGTTTGTCGAACCGTCATGGTTCAATGCACATAACAAAGAAAAACAAAGCAAGTTATTTTAGCCATAAGTAAGGATAGACTGATACATCGGCCGGCCGATATATCGGGCCGATATTTGAGTTTTTTACTTGTATTGGCGTCGGCCAATACGCGCGGATTTTTTTTTCCCTGGCACTTTTTTTCATTTGAAAGTATGTGGTTAAGTTGAACAAAGCTGTTGAATCCTACTGTGTACAGTAGTTGCTGTTTTGTTTATGCTTCAGCTTAAATATTTGTTTATTTTATAAAGACATTACTGGAAGATTTAAGAGCACTGAACTCTTTTTTTTATTTGAATATATAATAATAATAATAATATTCTACCTGTTCTACCTCAACATCTTTTTTTAGTATTTTTTACTGTTCAATAAATGTTTCTTATTTTAAACTTGAGACCTGTAATATTTGTTATCATTGTGTCATTTTTTTTTTTGATGTAAATTGAGGGAGCAAAAGCAGTATCGGCCCCAAATATAGGCTCAAGAAAACTGGCAGTCCATAATTGGTCATCGGCTAAGGGTGATGGAAAAAAATCGGTATCGGCATCGGCCCTAAAAAAATCCATATCGGTCTATCCCTAGCCATAAGCCGTTACGTTAGCAACATGTGCTGTGGTTAGCTGCACAACACGCTGATTAGCTGTGAGTCAGCGACACTATGGTAACTGCAGATGAAACGCCGCAGCTGGACGTCCCGCCTGCAGGTTCCCAGTCAGCTACAACAGCAACCGAGACAGAGTTGTGTGTAAGACGAGGACGGTGTGTCGGCGTTGCTCCACTGTTGTAGGGGCTGTGAGTGGAAACGCACCCAACATGCTAACACACGTTTGACGACACCACCCAGATTTGCCGATCGCTGGGATGAGGACAAGACAAGCCGTATTTGGTATTTTCAGGTTGATACCATAAGTTTTTACAGCCTGGTGTGACCTGTTGCCTTTTTCGCTGCTGGAGTTCTTCTCCTTATTTTCGTGCAGCGAAACCTGTAACCTGTAAACTGCGTCTTTAACTGTCTGGAAAATGCAAGGTCGGGTACTGGGCGTGCCTATTCCGTGCCAGCTTTCAAGAGCACGGCGGCAAGTTGCGTCTGAGGTTGCTATGTGACCAGTGCAGAGCTGATCTTCTTCCAGGCGCTGTTGTATAAGTGTGTATTAGACCAAAAATATTGTCTGTGGGACAGATGTAAAGCTCTGACAGCTCTGCACTAACATGATCAACTTCTCCATATTTATCACAGACTGATATCTACATATGACTAGTCTCACCACCAGACAATCAGAGATCTCCGCCTTCTGATAGTCTGGGGACACTCCTTTCTAAAGTGTGTTTAACACACTGGAGAAAACGGGTGGCAACAAAGCAACACCTCTTGCATTTTTTAAAAGGACACGCCCCCGGAAATGTGCGCTCCCCCTTTTCTCGTCCGCATTCATATGGACTCATCTTGTGAACATGGTAAACACGACTTCATTTGAACGTGGCCAGGGTTTGAGCGGGACTCAGACGTTCAGGGTGACAGTGATGTTGACGTAACATAAAAAACAAGCTAACTATGCTAACCACGGACTGGAAATATCAAACGAATTTTTTTGCTGACACTAGATATCAAACAAACATGATGATATCTCGGAGCCTTACAGTGTGTGCAGCTGCCTGTACTGAAGAGCAGTGTGAAAGCAAGGAGTGCTCACTCTGCAGCTAAATCTGGGTAGCTTCCCCTGAAGAAGCCTCTGCTGCACACTGACAAAACAAACGACTGCTTGACTTGAAGCAATCTCAGTCGACTGAGAGGTCTCTGCCAGATGAGCCTAATCTCCGACTTCGAGGGGGGCGGCCCTACGAACAATCAAGCTCGCTTTTTTGCAGTTATCTCACAAAACATCTTGGCTTAGAGTCAAAATTTTTTCACCATTTTAATTTCTTCATTTATCTGCATCTTCTCACTGTTGGTCTTCTGCTCTAAAAATGTCAAACTTTGGGACTTTTTCTCAATTTTCTCTGGATACAATTTTTGAGAACTTGGTCCAGTCGTCCCCAAACGTTGGCAGGATCGTCTACAGACATCGCTAAGCAAAAATTCTCAGGGAAATTTTCATACAACGATCTGCGTTGAAATCATGAATGCTTTAAACCTCTGTCCAAAGGTTCAAGTTTCCGTAAATGTCCATAAAACAAAATTGGCTCAAGCAATTGTACCCAAACTTGGGGCACATGTTCGGATGCCTTGTCCGAACAGTCTTGGGTGTTGTTTAAAGTAAATGAAAGACAGATCCTGATGCATTTGTTTTTTTCCTTGCTGTACAGAGTTGTACTTTAATAGTACAGTACTTTACAGAGTTTAAATACTGTAGGTGGATACAGACTGTGACACAGTGGCCTGTTGGTGTCTCTCTAACCTTGTCGGAGCTCCTGCAGAGTGAAGGAGGTGACGGGGAGGCTCCTCTGCAGGAGGTCGGCTCCCATCTCTTTGTAGCGGCTCATGTCTGTGCCGTAGATGCCGTTGATCAGGCTGCCATGAGCCGGCGGCTGCACCACCGTGAAGGTCAGGATGTCCGGCGGGGCGTCCAGATCGAAACCGTTCAGTATGGAGGGAGTCAGCTCCCTCACCCCGCCCTCCTTCACCTGCAGGAGGTGGAGAACAGCATTGACTCTACAACTTCATTCTTCTTAGATTCTGAGCGCTCATTGGTTAAAGGATGGACATACGGTGAAGTTGGCGAGCAGCAGTGAAGGTGCCTCGTCATTGGTGGGATTGATGATGATGTAGAAGGGGACGGGGGCGGAGCGGTGCAGCCCATCACTCACACAGATGGACAGCTGGTCGACAGTCGGCTCCGCCCCTTTGCTCTCTGACTGGACGTAGTTGATGAAACCCGAGGTCAGGTGGACGAAACTGAAGGATTCTGGGAGAAAGAAATACAGCAGGGTCAGGTCGGGTGTATGCTACACACACAGACACACACACACACACACACACTGACCCACTCGGACTCCGGCGTTGCTCTTCTCGGAGCCCGGCGTTGGCAGCGTGTTTTCCAGGAAGCCGTGCAGAGGAGGAGTCTCCACGTAGAAGGTGAGCTGGTCGGGGGGGCTGTCAGGGTCCGAGGCCCCCAGGACCCCCCCACACAGACAGGCGGAGGAGCCCTCGTCCACCACCAACATGGACCCACCTGAACAAAGACAACCATTTACATGTAAGCCTCATACTGCCACACGTGACTTCTGACAGAGCGGAGGAAAATAAATTCTCAGTCGAGGCTCTTCATGTCGCTGCTCATATCTTTGTTGTTTTGTTTGTTTACAATTATAAATCAAAATTCTTTCATGTTTGCTTTTTTTAAAATTTATTTAAATGTTGTGTTTTGACCTTCAGGGGCTTTTTTTTTTTGGAGCGTCACAACCTCCACAGAATGACTCGTTTCATTATCAGGACTTGATCCATTTGTTTCAGCGACATTTTAAAAGTCTAGAAGAGCCGCACGATTAAATCATTTTATCATCCTTCGAGTTAGAACCAGGAGCTAGCCGCTTTGCCAGCAGAATTCTGTAGTGATTTTGCTCTTTGGTTCAACTGGTAAACTGCTCACACGGCTTCCTACGAAAAGTACCCAAATTTGTACATATCCCATGTATTTTGAAAGGCTGCGGTCATGTGACCAATGTGCTGATGGGGGTAAACAAGGAAGCAGTCCCAAGCAGTCACGTAAAGAAGCAGGTTGGGTTGGTCGATGGGTCACAAAAGACGCTGACTCTCCCCTGGACACTTGTGTTCAGAACCGTGTGACCTTTGAGTCATTTTAAGGTACATCCTCAACACGTTTCTTTTTTCAAACCTTACCACAGTGACTTTACTTGCCTAAACCTAACTTCCATCACTTAGCGCTTATTACGTAACGTTCAGGACGTGATGTCATTCATGGGGTACTTATTCGTAGGATATCATACAAAACATTGTATGAGGATACGTTGGAGGGGGCAGGGTTTATGACCTATACTCCTCCAAGTCACCAGGGGGCGACTGAAAGGTTGTGGCTTCACTTTGGGAGGGTCCGTCATGGTGTCCATCTTTATCTACAGTCACTGAACCAAACGCTGAAACGATGAGAAGCTGACAACCGCCCAGAACCAAACTGGGCTGGATGGTCCACTCTACTTGGACCTGTATCGTCCCAATCTGTGTAGCGATCCACCGGGAAACTATCTGTCCATCCATCCATCCATCCATCCATCCTGCTGTCAGCTGCTAATAAATCCATCACTCACCCATCTTCCTTCTTACTTATGTTAATTAACAGACACAATCCCCTCTGGCCCTGGATCCATACTGCCAGACTCTGTGTGTATGTATTAATTATATATGTGTATGTTTACATTGTGTGAGTGTGTGTGAGCACTAACGACGGACAGTCCTGGATCTCGCTGATAAACTAAAATGAGAAACAACGTAAAGCCGGACTCTTCATGTTTTCACCATGCTAATGCTCTTACTCTGCGTCTTTATTCACTGCTAATTAATTAGACCACGTATCCCCCCCCCCAGCGAGCCCTGCACTGTGTGGCGGTGCTGGTGTTGAATGAATGGCGAGATATGCTGGCAGGATTAGAGAGTTATCCTGCCGCTGGTAGCACCGCGGTAATCCGGCTAGCGAGACGGCTAGTACACGTCGGCTATTGTGACCGAGGGATGCGCTTCTTTCTGCTTTTGTTTTGAAAAGACCCTCATTGTCCACCGTCTCCTGGGGAACACACACACACACACACACACACACACACACAGGAAAGTGATAATCTCACCCAGCTGTGTGTATGTCTGTGTGTGTGTGTGTGTGTGTGTGTGTGTGTGTGTGTAATACCAGCAGACAAAAGGCAGATTTCACTTAAAACACGTCAGTGCCAACCTCGTTAGCCCGGCCGACACACTGACAACAACACACACACAAATGCCAAAAATCACCCACAATGCAATGTGCAAACAATGAGACTTTGGACTCAGCTGAACACACAACACACAACACACAACACACACACTGCAAGATATGCGACAGGGACTGTTTTAGTCTGAGATTTAACTTTAAACTCAATATTAAATATGAGTGTTTTAATTTGAGAAACAATTCCACTTGTTCCAAGTTTCAGGAAGTTTTTAGAAATGAGCTTCAGTGTGTCAGAAAAACACTTTCCTTGATCCAGAAATGAAAATGAGATGCGCTCCAGGTGTTTTACCTGGTATATTATATTTAAATTATAACTTTTGCACTATAACTCTTGTGTCAGCAGGACAGCTCGTTTATACATGTACAAGTGTTTGGTGAAGTTTAAGGACAGCAACTATTTAAAGGTTAAAATTTGATAAAGTTGATGTTAATAATCAAAAGAAAAATCAGAATTAGTGCCTGGCGGTCATATGCCTCCACAAACCCGTCAAGTTGCTCAATCATGGATGTGTCACACACATTTCTCCCCAGTAACACAGACGACCTGTACAGTCAACACAGCTTCAAGGTGGACACCAGTTTTCATTTCACTGACAAAAACTATGGCGAAAATGTTTTCTTCAGTTACCTTTTTTCCATGACGAAAACAAGACAATGACGAGCTAAGAATAGATCTTCGTAATAAAAACCA
This sequence comes from Epinephelus fuscoguttatus, assembly GCF_011397635.1. Taxonomy (NCBI): domain Eukaryota; kingdom Metazoa; phylum Chordata; class Actinopteri; order Perciformes; family Serranidae; genus Epinephelus; species Epinephelus fuscoguttatus. The sequence continues at coordinate 43,786,328 of NC_064761.1, forward strand.
AGACAAAATCTACGTTTAATTTTCATTGACAATGACGTTGATCATGTTGGTGGTGGACTGTCGGACACTGACAGCTTGTAATGATCTTCAGATGCCTGATGAGCGACAGGCTGTAAACTCCAGTAAATAGTCTGCACCAGGATGTTTGGGTTGGTGCGAGTTGTGAGCTGTAACTCAGCAGTAAATAATCAGCCGTGTGTGTCTGACTGTGGATGGTGGAGCTGCTGAATGGATTTGTGGAGTGTGTTAGTTGCAGCGGTGGCTGTTAGCAGCTAGCTCCGCTCGCAGCCTTCACAGCTTCACCCCGCAGGACTCCACTCAGTCCGGACTGGAGAAGGTTTGTGGGTTGATGGTGTTTGACAGGCAGGTAGGAGGCTCAGTTATCTGTGAGTGTAGCTGTGCTGTAAGTAAACAGTCTGAACTCAGATCAGTTTTCTCTGACAGAGATGAAAGTTTAGTTTGAATCACCAACTCTGTGAGAGGACACCAGTTTAAACCTCCAGACTAACATGTTGCACATGAAGAAACAAGTTATGTTTCTGCTTCTTAACAGTCACATGGATAAGTCAGAGTTTACAATGAACCTGGGGACAAATCCTAGTTGGCTCACATTAGTTATTTGTTGAGAGCATAAATAGAGAGATGTTGAGCTTTTCAGATGATGATCAGTAAGTGTGTGCTCGTAAATCAGCCCTTAAACCTGTCACACACTGCTGGAGACATGACACACACATTATCTTATACAACCTGTCACCTTGAGTCTGATTCATGATCCATGAGTTAACCTCACTGGATCAGTTTAAAGAGAAAACACAGATAGAAACATCAGGAGTGAACAGATTTGAATTTGAATTATTTTGGTGGTCAAGGGTTAAAATTTAAGGTAATCATGACCTTAGATCCATCTCATTCAGGTGAACACGATATCTCAAGAACACCTTGAGGGGATTTCTTCAAACGTCCACTTGGACTAAAACACAAACTGTTTAGAATTTGGTGGTCAAAGGTCAGCGTGATCTAACAAAACATGTTTTGTTGCCATAGCTCAAGAGTTCATACACTAATTCTGACCAAACTTGACACAAATGTCTAAAAATGCACAAAAGACATAGGTCAGGGGTCTAGGTCACTGTGACCCTGCATCTGTCTCATTCCCGTGAATGTAGTTATCTTAAGAACAACTTAAAGGAATTTCTTTATTTCAAGTTTGGCACAAACATCCACAATGAGTCCAGGGTGAACTGATCAGAATTTAGTGGCCAAAGGTCAACGTCACTGTAACCTCGTCTGTCGCATTCTCGTGAATCTGATACCTAAAGAAGACCTGGAGGGAGTTTCCTCAAATTTGGCACAAACATCCACTTTGGACTGAGGAATAAACTGATTGGAATTTGGTGGTTGAGGGTCAAAGGTCACTGTGACCTAACAACATATGTTTTTGGCCATAACTGAAGAATTCATTCACTAATTCTGACCAAACTTGACACAATTGTCTAACAGGATAAAATAATGAAGGTCAAAAGGTCAAAGGTCAGCTTGACTGTGACATCATCATGTTTTAACGTCATATCTCATGAACAGAAGGGGAGACATTTGGTCAGATACTGAATTGGTGACTCTAATCTTGAAACTGTGCTGATTGTATAGATCTTCTGTGTGTGAAGCATCCATGTTTTCACTGACATGGATGGAGACTGTCAGAGACACTGGACTGGTGGGCGGAGTCATACAACCACAGGGTGGACTGGTGGGCGGAGTCATACAACCACAGGGTGGACTGGGGGGCGGAGTCATACAACTACAGGGTGGACTGGTGGGCGGAGTCATACAACCATAGGGTGGACCTGTGGGCGGAGTCATACAACCACAGGATGGATTGGTGGGCGGAGTCATACAACCACAGGGTGGACCTGTGGGCGGAGTCATACAACCACAGGATGGATTGGTGGGCGGAGTCATACAACCACAGGGTGGACTGATGGGCGGAGTCATACACCCCCAGGGTGGACTGGTGGGCGGAGTCATACAACCACGGGGTGGACTGGTGGGTGGAGTCATACAACCACAGGGTGGACTGGTGGGCGGAGTCATATGACCACTGGGCAGTAATTGTAGTGTGTTTTGCAAGCACTTTATAATAATTTAATGCAAGAACTTGAATACTGAAGTTACTTTAAATGCCCATCCCTACCATCCACCACGACTTTGTCACTAAAGTGCAACAGAAAGAACAGCAGTCAGGTACCCGGATGTTCACTGTACATTGAACAGTTACTGCTTAATGTAATTGTTTCGCTTGTTCATACTCGCCACTAAAAGGTCCCTTTCTAACATGCTTTGAACAGATAAAAAAATGGGTAAAAAGTAGTGAAGTCAGTTAGTTAGAGCATTAAAGTCTGAATATGAGGCACCATAACTTGTAAAGTTGGGTGTTTATTGTTGTGTAGCAAACAATGTCTGTCCTCACAAGGGTTTTTTAAAACAACACTTTCAAAGTGAGACAGAATAAGATCAGTGCAACAAGAAGAAAACGCAGTCCGATAATATTTCTGAAACAAGCTGATTTTTTTTAAACAAGTAAAATTATTTATTATCATATTATAATTATTATAATTATTATTATTATTATCATTATTATTATTATATTATCCGAACGGCAGGTTTGGACTTTTTTTTTTTTTTAGCATTTATGAAAAAAAAAGAAAAGATTTTTTTGCAGCACACAAACATGATGGTGTCTCTCTCTCTATCTAACACACACACATACACACACTCCCACACACGCAAACCATCTCTCAGTCATCCCAGTGTGAGTCCCAGTGGTCACTGGTCTCCATTGATAACCACAGAGCTCCTCCAATCCCTTTTCTTGGCTCCGACTCCGGCGAGAACTATCATCCTCCCCAGGAGAGAGAGAGAGAGAGCGTGTGTGTGTGTGTGTGTGTGTGTGTGAATGCATGTCGTTTATGTTATCCTTCACACCACCCCCCCACCTTCCCAGTGCAGAGTGTGTGTCGGACTGATAGGTGACGGCGTGTCGTCGGGTCAGAGCTGCTCCGCTGCATTAAGAGGATTGTCGGCAATAAACACACACACACACACACACACACACACACAAAAACACACACAGAGTATTTATCTCTGTCAGTCTCTCGTTGGATTCTTATTGAGACATTTTAAGTGAAACATGGCTCCGTTCACGCTGAAGCTGAGCTGGAAAACATCCGCAAATCTATTTCTTACCAAAACCAACAGAAATATTTTGCTGACTGTTTAAGACCCTGTAATATCACAGAATTATATCTAATACCTGTTTCACTATCACACCAAACAAAGTATGAAAGTATGATGGGAACCCAGTCGGGACGATGTGACCTACAACAATTATTTATCATTACATCACAGTCCTCTTATTTCAGTCCTTCTAGCAGAGTATAGCAATAATTCCTACTGAAGTCATTAATTAGATTAACACAGCGTGGACGAAGATAAGCAGCAGAAAATTACCCCCAACAGATGATGTAGGACTACTTAGAGGAAACCAAATTCAGTGTTCATAAGAGATACGCTGGAGATAAACTGTTCCTCACATCTTAGTCACCCTACAGGCGACACCACAACAGCGTGTTCTGCTACTTTATCGCCAAGTTGTTGTAGTTTGCCAAGTTTGTAGCTTCATGTCACTGGTTTCCACTGAAAATGACTTACGTCCTGTTGCTGTGTCGCTCGTTGCGTGAACACAACATAAAAGTAAAAATACATTAGATGTCTCACCCAGAGTGACGGCTGGGACTTTGTTGTTGACGGGAAGTACGGTGATGTTGAGGTCGTAGACAGGAAGTGTGCCGTGGAGAGGTACAGGTGGGGGCGGAGCATCTCCATGACAACAGCCGTCTGTCCCTCCAGCCTCGCCATCAGAGATGATGAGGGTGACGGTGTCAAACACCGGCACAGCTCCGATCTCTCCTCCTGAACACAGAAACAGTAAGCTACATTTCTTGAACCTGGACTGACATTTGTCGCACGTGCCCTGAACACAGCATCTTCTCCCATGATGCCGTCTCACCTGTGTGGACGTAGTAGATGTGTCCCTGCAGCAGGTCCTGCTGGGAGAACTTGTCCACAGTCAGTCCAGCTCTCTGCAGTTCCCCTCTGCCTGGACTGCGGGCCAGCATGTAGGTCAGTCTGGAGTCGTCGCTGTCCCGGTCTGTGGCCGACAGGTAGTCCACCGTTACCTGGACCCGCCCCCCCTCCTCGCAGCTCAGCTCCCCACGCAGACCCCCACCCAGCTGGGGAGGTTCATCGTTCATGGGCAGGACCTGAGGACGGCAGGAGAAGCATCACGTACCGTAAATACTCATTGATGGTTGATGATATTGTCGTCTGTTTTGACAGCAGGAAACTCACCTGAACCTGCAAGTTTCTCACCTGAGCCTGCAGTCACCTCGCCCGTATCTGCACGAAACTCACCTGAATATGCAGGATGACGTCTGCCGAGTTCAGACCGTCCGTCACCTTCAGACCAACGTCATCCTCCGTGGTCTCAGAGTCATCGTGGATGTACCTGCAACACAAATAGTCCATTTGTCAGTGCACACGTCACGTTACAATATGTAGTTTTAGTTTTATAAATGTTTCTCGGAGGTAACGTCTCTGTGGAGGATTTAATGATCCGATTTATTTTCATAGACAGTTTTCCTCCTCTTTCTTTTACCTGGCAACATGACGAAGGTTCATGTTGAAAGACAACAAACAAACCAAACTTTATAAATTTCTAGTTTACAGACAACATGGTATAACTGCTCCTTTACCAAGGAATTATCTCAGGGTCTTGTTCAAGAGTGAGGGCAGAATGGAGCGTGAGATGGATCGGCAGTTCGGTGCAGCATCTGCAGATTGTCGTGGTGGAGAGGGAGCTGAGCTGGAAGGCAAAGCTTTTGATATAAGGGTCCATCTATGTCCCAACCCTCACCTATGGTCATGAGCTTTGGAGATAAGATCGAGGATACAAGTGGCTAAAATGAGCTTCCTCTGTAGGGTGTCTGGGCCCAGCCTTAGAGATAGGGGGAGGAGCTCGGACATCCGGAGGGAGCTCGGAGAATCAACAGCTGCATCTGTGACCTCAAAGGATATTCCTACAGCTAAATATTGATACGACTGAGGTAATCATTCCTGGCCCTGGCACAGTTAATGCCCATACTTCAAAACATCTGGACTCATTGCCCCAGACTGCAATCTTGATGTCACCAAATCTTGATGATACCTTGATAATAACCTAACTGTCAACTCAGTTGTCCAGTTGTGTTTTCTGCAGCTCAGGAGACTCAAGATCAGTTCAGTTTTATCCCATAGAACTCTGGAGATTGCCACACATGTTTTTTATTTACTCTCATCTGGACTGCAAGTCTCCGTACACATATCTGAGCTAGTCCAAAATTCAGCAGCCAGACTCCTCGCCAAGAAAGAAAGCACATGACTCTATTGCAGCTTCTCTTCATTGGCTTTCAGTGGATTTTAAATTTGATTTTGTGATATTATTGACAACCCTGGACTCACACCCACGTATATCTCAGATCCTCTGACTCTGTACGCAGCCGGTCGTAATCTGAAGTCCTCAGTCAAGGCTTTGCTGGCTATTCCACAATCTAGTCTGAAAACCAAGGGTGACCGGGCCTTTTCTGTCCGGGCTCGTTTAAATCCCTCATGAAAACCACTTTAAAAGTGTTGTTTCACAGAGTTTATGGCCTGAACCCACTTTTAACCTCAAGTCACTTCTTGAAACCTATTTATATACAAGGACATTCTCTTAACTTTAATTTCATTGATTGTTTTATTTATTCATTTCACTAATTTCACTCTTTCACGTGCAGATCCTTTTGTCCCACACTGTACACGTTTTAACTGCATTCAATTTTTTTTTTTTTTATCGTTGTCTATCGTGTTGTCTATTATTTTTAGATATTTCATATATTGGTATGTTTCTTATATGTTTTGACTGAGGCTGCAGCTGGAGCATCATCTATTGATGGTGCCATAAATATTGTGCTATGGATTTATTCTTTAAAGTAAAGCTTGATACCACAGCATGTTCAGGTAAGGCTTCTGGGTTTAACATGCAGACAGTGTGATGTCTTTTTCTGATGTATATTTACCACTTTTCTAGAAGAATACTTAAACTAAGCACAACAGCCATCTTAATTATAATGTGTTGCTTTCAAGTGGCTGTTCAACCCAATGTTACGCTCCTGACATCAGACATCATTTACTTGCTTTCCTCACATCTGATCGTGTTCAGCCAGTTAAAGGTCATATGCATAGCTGTTTAAAATACATCCATAGAACGTCTAGAAAGGTGTAGAATTAAGGTCTATATTTTCCTGAAAAAAAAAAAACAAGTACAGTAGAGAAATAATTGTTTCAGAAATTTTGACAGGTCTAAAATATGTCAATGTCTGGGTTGCCAGATTGTGATAGCTGCAGAGGTATGGCGTCATCCCAGCGCTATCCGTCGCAAATTCTAGCCAACCAACAGAGAAGCAAAACCAGAATCAACATCGGTTCAGCTTTTAATTGTTGGTGTCAGCTGAAGGCAGAAAAAGGGCTAAAAAGCCAGGTAAGCTAATGTTTGCTAATTAACACAGCAGGGTTGTAAAAAGATATATCTGCTGAATGTATCAAATATCTAGTAAAGCCGAACCAGTAATGACACTGCACCTAGATGAAATATGTTAAGAAAAAGTAAGGATGATGGTTAATTTCAGATATTTTAGCAAGTTCTCTAGAAACGGCGTTAATTGGGACTGTGATTATTCCAGTTGTAGAGCTGTCAAATAGAGTCCTAAAAAAGTAAATCTGCTGAATATATCATGTCTAGTAAAGCCAAACTAGTAATGACACTGCACCTAGATGAAATATGTTAAGAAAAAGTTCAAATGTCAGCTAATTTCAGATATTTTACCTAATACTCTAGACACAGTGTTTTTGGGACGGTAACGTTAGTTTGTTGCGGCTTGTTGTAAAATAGAGTCGTAAAGAAGTAAATCTACTGAATTTATCAAATATCTAGTACAGCCGAACTATCATGTTATTATTATTATTATTATTATTATTATTATTGGTGGGAAATTATAACAGAGGAATATATTTGCCGTTTTAATATGAAGAACACTTTTGTGTTTTTGTGTGTACACAGGACGTTGTTAAATCAGGGAATCCGTGTGTCCACCACGACAAAGGATCCTAACTGACTAATTACGTTAGCATTAGTGACGAGTAGAGCTAAAAATGCTTTACGGAGATTGTTACAGTGTGTTACAGGGCGCACAAGAGAGGATTCATGATTTATTATTATTATTATTTAATTACTATACCACAGAAGACTCTTCACTTGACATCGCTGTCTCCAGTGTCTGTCGTTTACGAACCTGGCAACCTGTAGCATTGACCTATGCTTAAGCCCCGCCCTCAAACGCGATGAGCCAATCACAGTGCGTATAGCCATTCCCATACACTGGGACATTCTCTGCCTGGACGTCCATTGAAATGCATTACAGAAAGTCAGTTTGTTGGGTTTTATGAGCTTTTTCTGAGATTTGAAGTTTAAAAATGGTCAAACGGTGTGCATGGGGTACATGCAACTCTGACACAAGGTATCCTGAGAGGCTGGGCGACCAGGTGTATTTTTACACTTTAAACCACATCTCAAGCGAGAAAAGTGTCTCCTTTGGATAAAGTTGTGTGGTAACGTTAGACCACAACATCAACTCAACGTGAATAAGATTAACAATGATGTCTACATCTGTTCTAAGGTAAGTCAACATTGTGTTTGAGGCAACATATTGTCACTTTGCTGCAAAGAAATATAAAGTTATCTTTAACATCTCTAGCTAACGTTAGCTAAAGTTAGCCTAACGTTAGCTCCTAGCTGCGTTGTTCATCATGTCACCTTGTTTGCTGGGAGTTCATTAGCCTATTTTGTTCTAGTTTTGTACTTTGGTGATGGTACATCATTGTTAGCTGTTGTCCAAAGGGCTCTAGTTAAGCTAACGTTAACTTCTGGAGCTTAGCTTCATTAACTTATCTGTAATGGCAGAGATAACAAAGGTTGGCAAATGTTATGCTGAATGATTCAGTGTGAATACTGTAGCACCAAACTAACGGAGAGACACTCTTGGTAAAGATGGTAAAAAGGCCGTTATCCTTTTCTCATATTCTGAGCCAAAAACCTTAACTTCAGTGGCACTTTAACTTGTTGTCTTTGATGGTGACGGCAACCAGATGCGGTTCACAAGCGTACACTGTGACCTGTAAATTTTGGCTTGTAATTTAAGCTTTTCATCGACCTTCTCAACAATAAAATGATGAATATATCCCTCCAATGCGTAGTTTAGGCCCTTTTGGTTACTTCTCAATGACATCTGATCGTTATGTCTCCAAAAATCATCAGTTGCCTCCTGTGAAATGCCGTGTACTGTGACACCTGCCATAGCGCCGGGCACTGAATGTTGATAGTTTGTCCGAGTGAGTGGAGGGGGCGTGGCTTAGCCATAGGTCAATTGAAGAGTGGAGCGAGAGCGGGTGAGTGTGAGTGCGACACCTACTGACCGGGAAGTATGAATCCTATGTCTATCACCTTTCATTTATCATTGAAATAATATATAATGACACTTTTTTGCTCAGGTGCAAAAATTATTTTTGAAAATAATATTTTCAGGTTTGGTGAAGTCAAGTGAGGAGACGAGAGCCAGAATACTGAGACCAAAGGTTTCAACTCACACTCATACACCCACGTTTAAATAGCCACATCCGAATCAGAGAGGAGACTGAATGTGTTATTTCCTCCTGAGGTTTTAGTTTATGTTACTGTGGGCTTCTGCAGCTGGATCAGTGAGGACACTGTAAACACCAAGTCCACCAACATCAAGTCAAAAGGCTGCAGACTAACAGTTTACATGTGGGTCTGCAGTGTGTCATCGTGGAACTCAAGTATGAAACCATCTCATTAGTGTGCTGTGGATTTTTTTCTGTGATATTCACACAGCTTTGCTCATGTTTGGTCTCCATGAGGCTGCAGTCGGTCAACTTACTGTGCTGTTCCAGAGTTATTTTACAGTTTATTAACGTTTATAAAAACCTGGGTCTTATTTTGAATTTTTTTCTTGTTCAATCCCATCATCTAAACCAGTGATGTGGGGGAGAAACAAAACCAAGGATGCCTTTTTAAACTGTGTATTATATTGTGTCTATTGTGTTTTAAATCTAAGCGAGTGCCTCAGTTGGGTTGCAGTTAAAGTTTACATCCAAGTATGTGAAAACATGGACGCTGTTTGAAGTTATTATATTCTGTAATGATCGGGAAGTTGATACGCAGATACAAGCTGAAATGTTGACTACTCCCATTACTGTGAAGCAATTGGCGGACTTGAAAATTGATAAGCATTTGACTGACATGGGATTGTGAGTCTCTGACTGGCCACATTAAGAAATGACTGACTTGAACTCTCAAACTTGCACATGTGCAGGCTACGTCAAAAAAGGGTTTTTTTTAACCATTAAAGCATGTAAACTAAAACCAAAACTAAGTACAAGATCCCCCCCCCACACACACACACACACACTGTGTCTGACCTGAGTCGGAGTCCTCTCAGGTCCTGCAGGGTCAATCTGTCCCCCTGCAGCAGCGTCCGACCCTGCAGCTCCAGCCGGCCGTGGCGAGCCGTCCTGTGAAGCTCCACCCTCAGAGCCTCCTCCCGGCTGTCCCGGTCCTGAACTAGGAGGTGCTCCTCGGTCACAAAGGCCCCTCCGCCCTCCTCCACCTGCAGCAGGTTGGTGAAGGCCTGACAACAACACAAAGGGTCAACCAACAAATCTGGATCTTCAAATGATGAGTGTTGATTGTTGAAATTTCAAAGTGCTCATGTGACAAAATAATTTCAAGAGGAGTAAAAGTTTACTGCATTTTCACTTTGATGGATCTGATGTGGAAAATATAAAACCCTCCAGTTGGAGATCATCATATTTCATACCACATTTCATATCAATAATCTTCAAAAAGCTCGGTCTGTGTTTGACCTCTGACCTCTGGTGCTTGGTCGTCCACAGGGGTGACGGTGATGTTGAAGATAAGGCCGGAGACGGTGCCGCCGTGGTGGTCGCTGACGGAGAAGACAAACTGGATGAACAGTGGCTCCGGGCCGATGTCCTCCACGGGAGGCATGAAGGCCACTTTCATGTGGTTCACTGCGTGCTGAGAGAACACAAGGAGAAACAACTGAGTATTTCTAATCTAGTACTTTATTTCAGTAAAGTTTTATGGCCAAAATACACGACCAGTCTGCTGCAGCATGCCCACAGCGGGGCACGTTCACTATAACCAACTGAGGCTGCTACACTGACCACAGAAGCCGTACTTGCCTGCACGAGCACCGTACTACAATTACTTCTTGTCCGACTGAATTCTCATCTGCTGGTATGTTTGAGGATGTTTTATGCATTTCAAACCTGTGTGAAGGACTTTAACACCGGCACCATGTGGTCTCTCTTCATGGCGTTGGTGCTGTCTGTGTAGAAGAGACGTCCTGCATCCATCAGCCTGAAGAGAAAAACAATCTATAGGATCAATACGTGTTTCTTCTCCAGAGATCAGAATAAAAGTGCAAATCAGTCAGATTTTAGAGGTGTTCACAGTTTTAATTATTTTGCTTTTTTTGTACTAAGCTAGGCTAAACACATCCTGAACCTGAAGACAGCAGAGAGCAAGTCCCGCCCCTGTCCTTACCCAGGATGCAGTGGGCTGAAGCAGGGCTGCGTGATGACGTAGGTCAGGTCTGTGTCTGGATGCTCTCTGTCGGTGAAGTGGAGATGAGCCTGGGTGACGTAAACCACCTCCGTCTCCTTCACTGTCAGAGAGCGCACGCTGCCGGAGACTTCCACCGGCAGCTGGTCCTTCACTGGGAAAACATGGACCACCACAGTCTGGATCCGCAGAGAGGAGACGGGTCAGTGTGACGGCATATATGGAATACTTTTCTTTTCTGATGAGAGAAATCAAACTCGTCACTTCTTTGACTCACGTATGTTTGGGAGAGGTTGGGCGGCTGGTGGCTGTCAGACAGAGTGAAGTCGAAGGAGTCCTCGAACTGTTCCTCTCCTGAGTGCTGGTAGTAGATCTGACCCTGGATCAGATCTCTCTGCAGGAAACTGTCCACAGGATCTCCTGCATGGACAGCAAACACATCATCAATAATTAAAACCCAAGAGTTCAGAGGACTTAAACCAACTGCACCTCCTTCTAATCTTATACAAACATATATTCTATCTTATATATCATATCTAATCACATGACCCACCCTCACCTTTCTCGTGGGTGGAGGTCTTTCTGACTAGCTGCCCCGCCCGCGGGCTGGAGACCAGCTCATAGAGGATGTAGTCGTCACTAGAGTCCAGGTCAGAGGCCAGCAGCATGTACTCCTCCAGCCTCACGGTGCCGCCCTCCTGCACCTCCACCGCCACGTTGTTGATGAGGAACGGCGGGGAGTCATCTTTGGGCAGGATGTTGATGGGGAACTTGTGGCGGATGCTGTGGCGGCCGTCGCTGATGCGGAAGACTATGTGGTCGCGGGTGGTGTCGCTGTCGGAGTGATGGTAGACGACCACACCCTCCCTCAGGTCCCGCACACGAAACATGAACGCTTTCCCGCCTTGAAGACAGGAAACAGGAAACACCATCAGACTGGAAGGCTGGAAAATAATTATTTCAATAAAGCCATCAATGATTTTTCATTGAAATTGTGACATGATGACACAGTAATATTATCATGGTCATAACATCATGATTTAAGTTTTAAATTCACAGCAGTGGAACAGAGTGTATTACATGTGACACACATTTACATATTTAATGTTTAATATATTTTTTCATTCATGTGTCGTATCAATCTGTATTTATTTGGAAAAATATTATTGTGACATTAATTGATTTTAATCCATCAATCAGTCATGAAATCATATGATATTTTTTCAGTGAAATCATTTTCATGTCACTCAGCCATAAAGTTGCCATCAAAAATGGCATCAAAAAACCCTTAAAATTACAATAATGTAAATTAATGTTTACAGAGTCACCAGATTAAAAGAAAAAATACATCGACAAACTTTTGAAATGTACATTATTAAAGGTCCAGTGTGTAAAATTTAGGGGGATTCAGTGGTGAGGATTACAGATTACAGATTACAGATTACAACCATCTGAAACTTCTCCTGGTCAGAATTCCTCCAGTGTTCATTTTTCAGGAGCTGAATTATCACAGTGGTCTTCTTCCTCACAGAAACAAACAGACCAGCTGATTTAAACCAGTAAAAACACTGAATAAAGCAGTTTCAAGTTTGTCCTGCTTTGGTCTGAATCAGGGACTAATTTTGCCTAGAGTTGGTTCATGTTCTCACGGCAGCATTTACAAGTGGACCAGATCAAATGCCTGCGACAGAAAGCTGCTCTTGATTGGTCAGAATTTCCATGTGGGAAAAATCCAACAATAATAAACTAGAGCCAGGGTTTAGTTTGTCCATTCTGGGCTCATCTAGAAACATGGTGATCTAGGTAGACGAGGACCTGCTCCCAGTGTAGATATAAACGTCTCATTCTGAGGGAACAAAATACAAGAATTCATATTTTCAGGTGATTATACACTAAAGAAAACACACTGATTATGTTCCATTTCTGCAGATATATCCCCCCTTAATCCTACACACTGGAGCTTTAAAGTTAACGCTTAAAAATATGTGTCTTCATCTTTTTTTAGCTCCACAAGATAATGTTTTTTAGTATCAATAACTTGTAACAGAAACTGTGGTGCCTGAACTCATCGTTGTCAGTCTGAAGAGTTGGACCGAACATGAAAAACTTGTGTGTCCTACATTAATGAAATGTAGGCCGTGTCCATCTGTCAGCTCTCTGCTGCTGGCTGGCCTCCCTCACACTGTACAACATGCTAACCGCTAACAGCAGAGCGGCCTACTGTCGGACATGTGTTGTTGTCAGAGGACGGCTCCGTTTCCAGCCAAAGCTTCGCACTTTGATTCAATTACCGTCTCCAACACAGGCACTGTTTTTTTTATCTCCCATTGTCACTTGGAAATAACAAGTTTCTCTTAGCGCCTGAAGGCACCGTGAGGCGCTGGCTGGGGTTTGTGCTGCGAACACCGGTGGGGTAAAACATGGCGTCCTTCCCGGTGGCCGCCCGGTTGCCAGGATTGGGGGGCTTCCTGTCTCCCTGCGCGTGCCAGAGAGACAGAAGGGCAAGGTCAGCAGACAGATTGAGAGACGAGCGGTCGCAAGCCCGAACCTCATTAGCAACTTTACCGAGGGAAACTGGCTACTGGTCCAAGTGATGGAAACAACTTGGTAATTGGGCCCAAAGGTGGCGTTGGGCAGCAGGCCCATAAAGAAGAAATGGGATGGGAGGTGTGTGTGTGTGTGTGTGTGTGTGTTTGTGTGTGTGTGTGTGTGTGTGTGTGTGTGTGTGTGTGTGTGCAGCAGGACAGGCAGCCATCCATTTGGCTGAAGGCGTTGGACCGAGCCTGCAGTGACTGTCCCCCCCTAGTCACAGCATGGAGGGTCAGCGGCGCTCTCCTCTGAGACACAGCTCCACCAGAGGATCCACTCACTGCTTCCTACAGGCCTCCAACATACATACATTCATACATACATACTACTACAAACTACAGACAGACAGACAGACAGACACACGTGCAGAGCAGAGCCAAACTTTTGTTCCTTCTAAACAACGAGCGGCAGATAAACAAGAATCCAAACTGGAGATAAAAATGATGCTGGAGCAGGTGCTGCTGTCCAACATGGAGGAGGGGGAGGGGAGGGGGGTGGAAACATGCCGAGTGGGACAAAAGTTTCAACAACCATCCAACTACTACACTGTGGCGATGAATATGATGTGTGTGCGCTGGTTTTGATGTTAAAAATAAAAAAAACCCAGAGAGTCAGGAAAAACAGGGGGGACTGTGGGACGAGTCAACAGGGACCGTCTACAAAGTGCAACACCGAAAAGAGATGCGATAAAAATATTCAATAACTTCACTCTTATAACGTGCAGTGTCCCAAAAAACACTTCACACATCAGTGGTCTCCTGTTGGTTATACTATTACACTGAGGTTGAAAAAAGTGTTCTGCATAATTTGGGGGAATATCATTGGAAAAATATTCAATAACTTCAGACAAACTAATGTTGATGAATTTACTTATAATAATCTTCTAATTCAAAAAAGACAACTTAAATTAAATTGTTTGCCACATGTGATGTCAAGTTTTTCTGATTTCTGTCTGTGGAGACGGAGCAGCGGAGTGAATGTGTGATTAACTTAACCGTTGGTTCATTCATGTAGAAATATAACGCTGCGTTTCTTCCACCAACAGGGCTCTCATTTTAGTGTAGAGCGTCAGACTGAATTTACCAACGCACCATGTCAGGTCACTCACTCTCCGGGACCGCCAGTGTTACTTGAATAAGTAAACACTGACCAACGGGACCAGACTGCCCGACCCGTATGCTCTCACTCAGTGGATGGATGATGTCACAGGAAGCCAATCTTACAAAGGAGGACCACACTTGTTTGTTTTGCTATGGAAGCTAACGTTAGCTAATGTGCTAAAAAGTTAGCGTTGCAGAGAAATCCAATCTTCCTCTTAATCCCTCCCCAGTTTCTGATGAGGTGGACATGATAACCCTTAATACACATAACCTTATTCATCCCTACAACAGGAAATACTTTTTCCCTAACCTGATATGAAGTGTGCGCTGCACATGTGAGCATTTTTGATGATGGCCTCCGTCCAGTCCTTTGGTCTTATCACATTTAACCATAGTTGTCTTTGTTTTTGTTGACGGGCAGTGGCGGCTGGTTTTGAGCCATGACTCCTTCTATTCTGGCTCCCAATAACACAACAAGACAAACACATTTTAACACTCCTATGGAGCCTACAGCCCTGTGGGGGAGAGGCAGCTGCACCTCCAGCTGATAACATGATGTCATCGTGACGTCGGTCTTAAAAGGGTCTATACACGACATGTTCAAGGCACAACCTTCAGCTCCAAATACAAAACAAAAACAATCTGGAAATGAAGGAAATCTGAAACGACTGTATGAGGAGTACAGCCATGTAGATGTGAGACCCGTGTCAGAACTGGCTGATGCTACACGATAAAGTCTGCGTTTGAGGGTGGGACTTAGCGAAGGGTCAGTTGTCTCTCAAACAAATGCCTGTGCACACACGAGTAAATGCACCAATGCACTTATGCAGCTAATATTAAAAATGTATTTACCGTAGTTCGGGATGCATGGTTTGCTGTTCGCCATCTTTGTTGGTTTTATACTGCTCGTCCGTAGTGATCCAAGTGTCCTGAAGCCCCGACATAAAAAGTTGTTTGGAAAAACCTCATTTGAACTCTGTTTTTAGCCTCATTGTAGCCTGTAGCTCTGACTGCCTCTCTGTGCTCCGCGCTCACGTGTGCGCTGGATCACTACGGACGAGCAGTATGGAGATATTTTGTGGTTTCAATGATGTGTTTTTGGACATTTGAATCTGGGGCGCCGTCAGCCTCCATTAGGTGGAGTTGTGTTGCTACCTCCTCTCCCCTTGGATCTCTGCAAGTGATGTGAGGACTCTAAAACTTCACCTGAGCCTCCCTCGGCATATGGGTGAGTAGATAATGGCTGCATTTACATTTTTGGGTGCACTATCCCTTTAAGTGGTTGCCATTGATGGTCCTGATTAACAACATAATTACATCTAATAATTTTTTACCAAAAAAAGTTTCACCTCAGTCATTCTGTCAAACAACACACACTCAAAAAGTTTGTTAAACCGAGTTTAAACATCATTATGATTCAAATCATTTCCATACTGAATATTTATTGTTAGTGATTGTTTCATTGGCTCTCAATGGGAGTCTTTAATTTTCAAATTTTCTGACTCTTTTGCAACTGTTTGAACGACCTCAGGGTCAGGAAGACAAATCTAAGAGGTCATGAGAAGTTTTTGATTTTTTCTGTCACATACTAAATATTCAAACATCCTCCTGCCTCTAAAAATGCCTCAAATGAAGCATTCATTGAAGGTTAAAGTCAAACGGTGTAAATCATGTCACAGATGGTTTGTAACTGTGGAAGGAGCAGGAGAAAGTTTGGGTTTGTGAGTTTGCTCTCCTCCACATGCATTAAGATGCTAAATTAATCTCCAAACCCAGATTTCCTGAGTGAGAGCCCTCTGCGAGGTGCTCCTGCAGGTCACGATTATTAATTGTGTCTAAATTAAAGATGTTAAATATCAGCCACAAATGTGATGAAACGAGCCGGAGAATCAGCAGAGAACACTCCTCCTCTCCCTCTGAGCCTCCCTCTGTTCCTGCACATCTAAAGCAGCCATGAAAGGTTAACTCCCTGCATGAACCCCCCGGGGCGCCTGCACTCATGCCACCTCACCCCCCCTCCCCCCTCTCCGCTCCCCTCCTAGCTGGTAGCATGAAAACCTGTTTGGGGACAGTGCATCTGCTCCCTGTGCACGGCGGCATGAAATGGCATAAATCCTCTCCAATCTGCTCGGTCCAGAGACAAAGAGGCCGTCCTCCCAACGCGCTGGGCTGGAAGGGACAGACGTGGACGGAGAGGGAGGCGGCGGCAGCAGCAGCCCCCCCTCCCCCCGGCCAAAGTGGCCGCGGCCCCATTTTACACCTGATTAGGAAACACATGCAGGGCCACTAGACATATGCTTCCCCAGCCACACCACAGTCCCTGACGGATGGGCAACACATGGAGGAAAAAGGGCGGAAAAGGCCAGACGACGTTCTCTGGGAATTCCCAGGGCGGTGTGTGTGAGTGTGTGTGTGTGTGTGTGTGTGTGTGTGTGTCGGAATACCAGCACGGGAGTTAAGGAACCGAGGTACGAGGACGGAGGATCAAACTGGGGCTCTTTCTCACAGTAACGGGGCCCCATCTGTACACTGCATGTAAAATAAAAAACTACAAATGTCTGTTTTGCTGCCCTCCATCATCAGGCTGCACCCGGTACGCGTGCTGCATCCAGTCAGAGAGGTGCTGACGTGATGCTTCTTGTTGGGCTTTGTTCTTTAAACCCACACTTACACCTCAGGATACAAGAGGTGGAACTCATGGAGGAAATGTTTCTTGAATAACACTGAATATTCACAGGTTAAAGAAATGCAGCAGTGTGGGCTTCTTGTAGTTTTAAAAAATATTATTCAATGTTTATTATATTTTATCGTGAAAAAAAAAGTTTTGTCTCATTATTTTGTATGTGCGCACTTACTTATTTACTTCATTTCTATTTTATTTATTTAATTGATCGATTTTAAATGTTATTGAGGTGGGAGACCAAACAGGCCCCCGGAGGATTCTTAAATCTCAGTTGCACAACTTGTTCTTCATTTGTTGCTCATTTCTGTCGTTTTGTTTGGTGCAAATAAACTTTAAGCACAGCTCAGACCAAAGATTCTCAACAAGACGAAACTGGTCGTCTGAGCTCGACTCAAGCCATCTGATGGTGTCACCTGACACTCAGTCAGCTGGTCACGTGGCCGGCAGCTTTCACTATTTTTTGGATGACTAAATATGTATGTGTGCATGTTTATGTGTACTTATTTATTTCATTAATTTTTATTTCATTTATTTTGTTAACTTACTTTATTCAAGGTTAGGTAAGATCTTAGTGAAATATTATATCATATATATACACTTTATACCACAACATGAAAGTGGTTGGATTCATGGAGAAACTCAAAAACAGTAAAAAAAAAAAAAAAAAAAAAAAAATTAACAGGTTTGAAAAATTGCTGTAATTTTTTTTATTTTTTTTATTTTAATCTAATTTTAATTTTCATAACTGTTTTGTTTCATTATATTTGTATGCCTGTGTGTGTACTTATTCATTTAATTATTTCTTATTTTATTTGTTTATTTTATTACAGTTTACATTAGGTCTTATTATATGTTATATTTGTTGCTATATATTTTTCTTTTTTCCTTTGTTTTAAAATATTTCGTAATGCACAGAGGGAAATATTCTGTGTCTTACATGACGTAACTGAACTGTAACTGAGCAAGAAGCTGAACAACAACAAGTCACCACGTATTTCGTTAAAGAATTTAAATGAACCAACAGATGATGGCTAATTATGGCGCAGCCGCTGTTTGTCCTCATCCAAATGTAAATCCAGTGACCTCTGACCTCACCTCTGACACTGAGGCGTCCATGAAGAGGTCCGTCCACAGCCACTAGGTAGACAGCGTCGATGTTGTCACTGTCGACTATCTGCAGCTCCTCCCACGTGATTGGTCGGGACTGACCCTCCAGCAGGTCCAAACCTGAGACATCAGAGACAGATGACGACAGATCTGAGGACAGAATCCTTTTACAAATACAAGTTAAATTAACTGAATGATTTTTTTTATTGGAAAACTTTTGTACCCATGTTCCAGGAGACTCTGGGTGCGTTTGTTTCAGCCGCCCTGATGGAGATGTGGACCATGATGGGCGGGCTGGTCATGTAGGAACTGTCTATAGCCTGAAACTCCACCTTACATTAACAAACATCAACAGTATGTTACAAGGTTTATGACAGGAGACGTAATATTTGACCACAGGCATAACAGATCTATTAATTAAAAGGGAACAACTGTGCTCCTCCTCATTTCCTGTCAGACAGATAATGTATAAATGTTGGATGTTTATAGTAAATGTGACCAAAGTTTCAAATATCGAGGTAAACATATGTAACCCCAACAAGACAAGCTGATGTCAGATCGAGACAGATTTCTTTATATAGTCAAATTCATCATAAATGCTCATGATACGAGGCTCGACTTAACATATTCCTCCTATCTTCAATTCAGTTGTATTTTTTATCATATTTGATCATCATTTTGATTTTTAATATACCTTTTTTTTTTAAAATTATCTTTATATTTATTTTTCATATTTTGTTTTCATTCAGATTTTTTAAATTCTATTTACTCTTTACTTTTTTATTCATTTTAAATCAGTTCTTAATCTTTTTTAATCTCTTTAATTTCATTTTCCAGTTTTATGTTTTATTTTTACTTAACTTTTTTTAATTTCTATTTGCTTTTAATTTTTATTCAATTTAAATTTTATTTTTGATTTAACTTCTTTTACTCATTTTATTATTTAATCATTTGTTTTCTTTTAAATTAATTTGTTTAATTTTATGTTTGCTCTTATTTTTGGTCAATTTTAATTTTATTTGTAATTAAATGATTTTATCTTTCTTATTTGTTTGTCTTTTTTTGTTTTTCTTTTACATTCTTTATTTCTATTTGCCCCTATTTTTTTCAATGTAAATTTCTCTCAATTTAAATCTTATATTTATTTTTTTTACTTTTTAATTCATTTTGCTTTGTTTGTTTTGTTTTTGTTTTTTTTACTTTATTTCATTTTTTCTTTTCATTGATTTTTTTATTTCTATTTGCACTTTTTTTTAATTCAATTTTAATTTCATTTTCAATTTTACTTTTTTTTATCATAAATTTTATTTTCAATATTTGATTTTCTTGTCCCTGATTTTTTTTTTTAAAATTTGCTCCTATTTTTTTAATTTATTATTATTTTTTTTTGTATTTTAACTTTTTCTTCTTTTTTTCCATTTTTATTTTATTTTTCCTGAAACGTGCTTCCTGTTACCGTCTCAGGCTAAAAAAAAAACAAAAAACATTGAAGGTAGCTCTAGCAGCAGAAGTTTTTTGATTATATGTTTCTTACCTGATAAATTTTTCTGAGACATGATTCTCAATGTTTCATGTCTTTTTTAAATCCTTTATCATAATTAGCATAACTTGCAGTACCTCGTAGTTCCTGCGGTGTGACTGGCTGCTGTTGGGCGGCTGGTAGGCAACCTTCATCTCGTGGAGGTCCAGCCAGGTGAAGGACGTGACGGGCTTCGTGTGGTCATCCAGGTGGGTGATGTAGCCGTCGGCGGGCGGGACGGTCACATTGAAGACCAGCCTCTCCTGCGGCGTCTCATGATCTTTGGCGTCCAGGGAGGCAGTGGTGATTGGGGTCAGGATGAACTGGTCCACCTCCAGGATGAAGGAAGCCATGAAGGCGGCCTGAGGCGGCTGGTTCTGCATCGCACCGTGGATCAGAACCGGCAACCACACCGACTCTGCCTGCCAGGGAGGTGGAGAGAAAAAAAAGATGCCATGTTTGTCCCAGAGAGCGCCTCTCTTCCTTTGTTTTTGGGACACATGTAAGTTTTAACACAACATGCATCACGTAGAAATCAACACATACCGCGACAACTTTTGCTGTTATATGTGGTGTTAAAGAGTAAGCCCCAGAATAGAGGACCAGACGTGTTAGAGATGACAGGTCTTCGTAATAAAGACACGCCGTTAACGAGTTAACAAGCAGAGGAAAAAAATGGTTTTAACATTAAGGATTTTTTGGAGCCTCTGAAACTTCCTGCTCCACATCCTTCACATCCACAGAGCTGAGAACATGAGATGTCACCTTTTGACTGCCAAAAAACCTCTCCACGCCTGTGACGCCAATCTCGCCTGGAAAACATCCGACCTGGGTACGACTGAAGCTGCAGTTTATCAACTTTGTCAATTAGAGCACTTTTCAGTAACGTTACGACAAGTTACTGTTTCCAGCCCTGATGTCTGAGGGAAGTGAATGCTGGATAATATCTGCTTTAATCTCTGGATGTTGCCCGTACCTCCAGCAGGGCCCTGGTAGCCTGCTCCCTCAGCTCCACCCTGATGGGGATGTAGTCGATCTCTGGTGACGGAGGGCTGAGGTGCTGGTACTTGAGACCGGAGCTCAGGAAGTCCTGGCAGCTGGTTTTGAGGAACCGGACCTCCTTTGTGTCGTGAAGACACGGTTTGTTCCCGGGACAGAGCGCTGCCGTCTCTCTGCCTGAAGGACGAAGACAAACAGAACAAATCCAACTGAGGAGATGCAGCAGCTTCAAGTTTTGTTTCACATGTGCAAGCTTCAAACATCAAGAACACACAAAATCATTTCTTAATATTTTACTATTCTTATTTTTATTAATTAATAATTCATATTTAATTTTTATATTTTATTCCAATATTTTTGTTGTGCAGTTTGATTTATTATTAACTTGAATTGTTTATGTCATTTAACTATTATATTAGATATTTATTTATGTCTGTTATTCTTTTATTGTTTTGTCATCATTATTTCTTAAATATTTTTTCATAAATTTTTTTATTTTGTTTCATATTGTTTCAACAAATTAAAAACATAATTTAAGAATATTTTATATATTTTTTTTTAGTTTCTTACATTTTGTTAGTATTTTTGTGGCGATGGTTTAAAAGTCGATGAATAACTCAGATCATGAACCGGTGCTGCGATGTGTCCAGATGTGACGTACCCTTCCTCTGCGTGGAGTCCTCCTCCCTCACCAGCTGACCCAGAGCGGGGACGCTGGTGTCGGTGGTCATCAGCCGGACGCTGCAGACCAGGTCTGCCGTGGTTCGGATGCTCAGGACGGAGCTGTCGATGGCGTTGGATAAGCCGTAGAAGAGAGGAACCACGAGTGGAGTGCTGCCCAGCTCCACCACAGCGGACCCTGACTCCACCACCCGCACCTGCAGAACCATCGTTTCCACCTGCGTATCTGAGGACGTGAACCTCCAGACAGAAACCACACAGCAGGTTAAAAGACAGTCTGTCAGATTTGTTTAAATGTGTCATCAGTATCTGACCAAATGTCTCCCCTTCTGTTCCTGAGATATGACGTTAAAACATGATGATGTCACAGTCAAGCTGACTTTTTGGATATAAAATGTCATCAAGTCACTATACCCTCGACCTTTGACCCCCCACAGCCAAATGCTAACCAGTTTATTCTTCGGTCCAAGCGGACGTTTGTGTCAAAGTTGAAGAAATTTGTGTTCCAGAGATATCAGGAGAGTGGGACTGACGGACAGGCCGAAAACATAACCCCTCCAGCTGCAGTCATCACCAGTGTGGAGGCATTAAACAGCTGGGAAGAGCTGATCTGACACTTTAGTAAAGTTTCAGGGTAAATTTAACCCTGTGTGACCCACAAAGACTGATTCTGGTCCATTTTTGGGAGGGTAGGGGATCTTTAAGGGGAGGTCGCGGGTCCACAGTATATCTAATATAAAAGTTGTATTCATCATCTGAAATCTTGAAGATTCATTTGAGATGCAGCTCAGCACTGTGTGTCACGAGTTTCTAGTAGTAATTATTTAATACACACTGTGTGCGATCGCAGCATCAAAGCATCCTGGGGGGACTGACCAAAAATGAAATGCATTTTTCCCACTCGCTCTCTGCTTGTACGAACCAGCTCTCACAGCAGCTCTTTTTCTCTGCTCCTGTAGCAGCTTGACTCCTCTCCATGGATGTATAAAGAGAACTCTGCAGCTGAGAGACTGGTTGAGGTTGAGAAATATCCCGAGCTAAACAACCCACAATCCCGTCATTGTAAAGACCATGGCCAAGAAGCTTTAACTTGTTGAGTCATAGCTCTGGAGATCGGCTCTTCAGGTGAGAAATCAACTTTAATGAGTCGCTGTCGACACATGATTCATAGCTAATGCAGAGTTGGAAGACTGTTGTCGACTGTTGACGAGCTGCAGTGTGACGCATCCTGTATGTGCTGGGGCGGCGGCGCCGGCGTGTTTTCAGCTGAATGCTAACACTGCTGCTAACTGACCTGTAGACTCTCAGCATCACTGTGTCCTCGTCCAGCAGAGGACTTCCATTGTGGACATATTTCACCTCGTCCTCCAGGAAGCTGCAGTCAAACACCTGCAGAGAACCAAACACCAGTAACATCACTGTTATCTGTACCTCTATATGTGCAGCAGGTGTGTCCTCACCTGTGGAGTCAGCCTCCCCACCCTCTGACTGACAGGCTCGTTCATCACCACCTCCACCTTACAGTCGGCAGTCGGATCCACGCTGATCCGCAGCTCCTTCTGTGTGATGAACACCGAGCGACCTCTGGTGACCTCCACACCCGAGTTCACCACCACCAGACTCCCGCTGCAGACGGCCAACATAGCCAGCAGCAACAGCACGCTGACAGCGGCCATTTTGGATCAGTGAGGCTTCCTTGTTGCACAGGTTTGGGTGAATAGTTGTGTTCTGAAGTGAAGAATGAAGGACTCAGTGTTTTCCATTCACTCTGCCTCCACCCACATCGTCCTCTTTAGTCTGGTGTCAACAACCTGCAGGAGAGTTTGAAGAACAAAGAAATATAACTTTGAGTTTGTCCACACCGCGCTGCTGAGACCTCCATCCACACCCAAACACCTACACGACAGGAAAACAGTTTGGAAATGAGGCTTGTGTGTGCAGGAAGCCCCACAATGATGGAGATTCATAAAACACAATCAGGTGTATGCACAGCTTTAGAAATCTGATGAAAAGAATGCGTCTGCACATTTCTGCCTTTGTGCCTACACACAGTTTTATGCATCTGACTCCTGGTCTGTTTGTTTCTGAGAGGAAGAGACCTCTGTGAATAATTCAGCTCTGAATTATAACCAGAAGAAGTTTCAGCTAGTTGCAATCTGTAATCCTCACTGCTAGATGCCACAAAATCCCCCTAAATCTTACACACTAAACCTTTAATTGAAAAAAAAAGCAAACAGCTGTAAACGTGACCCTTGACTTCATCCAACACACAAACTTCTCCCCTCACCCCTGAATCTGAGGATGCTCTTACACGAATACTTACAAGACAAGCTCCTGAACAGCTCCAAACCTTCTTCAACGTCACCATCTACCCCTTAAAACTCTTAAAAATGATCAGCTGCTCAGCTCTAAATCCTTACAACTGCCCCAAAACTCCTCTAAATCCTCCAAAAAACTCCCAGCATGCAGCTGGCCAGCCCCACTTCTTCCCCCGCTGCCCCACACTCCCAGCCGGAAAACGCTTTCACCCTCCATTTCACTTCAAAACTAAAACCCACTGCAGGAAACAAGGGGTTAATCTGTGTGACCCCGCAGAGGTGCTGGAAATGGCAAAGGACGGGCGGAGCGGGGGGGGGAGGAGGGGGAGGAGGTGTTTTCAGGATCAAAGCAGGGCACCAACTGGAGCCGGCGTGTCACTTCCCATCCAGGCAGACGAGCGTCGGTTCGTTAGTTTGGTTTGAGCTGGATGTGAGTGCAGCTCTGTGGAGACAGACCTTACATGGAGATCAGGACGTGTGTGATCTTTATCACGCTGTCACAGAAAATCCACAAAGCTTAGTGAAAACTTTGTAAACTGTTCAGGATTTAGTTTTGCCTCAGATTGGTGTTTTTAAAGCAGCAGCTGGGTGCATGTCTTTAATGATGTTAGATGTATTTTATATACTGTCAGTGTAGTAATGAGGTGTCTGACAGCACATCAGTGCTCTTTAATTTGCCCGTAAGTGTTGCGTGACAATCGTTTTGCCCTTTGAAAGGACCGGTGTCAATTTTGGCAGCTATTTTAGATTCAGTCTGAATCTTGAGATGGAATTGTTTATTAGTTTAATCACATTTTAGTCATTTTTACCCTTTATATTCGAAATGTTTGAGTCAACTTTTAGTCATTACTTCGGTCAAAATTTATTTTAACTTTCCTAATTAGGCTACTACAGGAATCAGAAATTAGAATCAAGGTGACATGCTGTATAAACATTTCATTTAGTCCTATTTTTGTTTTCCTACAACAGCAAATAATTTCTACAGGTTTACAAACTTGAATTTTTCTCCAGCAGAGTTTTGACAGGTTTAAAGGATGATTTCTGAGCACACACTGATCATGGTGAAAAATCTCTCTATATATGGTCTCAAAAACTCAAATAGTCAACAAATTACCAGCCACTTAGATTATTGCAATTCCTTCGCTCTGTGGCAACAGTAAAAAGAAATCCCTCTCGCACCTTCAGCTCATCCAAAACTCAGCTGCCAGAATCTTGACTCGCACTAGAAAACACGACCACATCGCACAGATGCTGGCCTCCCTCCACAGGCTACCTGCTGCTTTTAGAATTGATTTTAAGATTTTATTGTTTACTTACAAAGCCCTGAGAGGCCTCGCTCCAAGTTATATAACAGTAATCTTGTATCACTCTATGTTCCCTCTGGCACCCTGAGATCCTCAGATGCATCTTTTCTTGTTGTTCAGAGGTCTAGATTCATTCTAGAGCTTTTGCAGTCAGAGCTCGTTGACTTTGGGATGACCTGCTGGACGAGATCAGGGCTGCAAACTCAGTGTCATCTTTTAAGTCACTTCTGAAAACCTAAATTTGCCTTTCAACGATTTTACCCGCTTTATTATTGTGTGTTTTACTCTGTTATGTGTTTCCTGTTTTTATTGCCTTTATTTTGTTTTATTTACTTTGTCTTTTATTCGGTTTTGTAACGTACTTTGTAACTGTGTTTTAAAAGGTGCAAGATAGATACAGTTTATTATCATATTAGATTTTTGACTAGGATTTGTCCCCAGGTTCATTGTAAACTCTGACTTATCCATGTGACTGTTAAGAAGCAGAAACATAACTTGTTTCTTCATGTGCAACATGTTAGTCTGGAGGTTTAAACTGGTGTCCTCTCACAGAGTTGGTGATTCAAACTAAACTTTCATCTCTGTCAGAGAAAACTGATCTGAGTTCAGACTGTTTACTTACAGCACAGCTACACTCACAGATAACTGAGCCTCCTACCTGCCTGTCAAACACCATCAACCCACAAACCTTCTCCAGTCCGGACTGAGTGGAGTCCTGCGGGGTGAAGCTGTGAAGGCTGCGAGCGGAGCTAGCTGCTAACAGCCACCGCTGCAACTAACAAACTCCACAAATCCATTCAGCAGCTCCACCATCCACAGTCAGACACACACGGCTGATTATTTACTGCTGAGTTACAGCTCACAACTCACACCAACCCAAACATCCTGGTGCAGACTATTTACTGGAGTTTACCAGCCTGTCGCTCATTAGGCATTTGAAAATAAATGCAAGCACGGCAGTTGTTGGCCGTATAGTTCTCCTTTTGTCTCATTTTGAGTGTCCGATAGTTCACCACTG
The DNA here is from genome assembly GCF_011397635.1 of Epinephelus fuscoguttatus. NCBI lineage: Eukaryota > Metazoa > Chordata > Actinopteri > Perciformes > Serranidae > Epinephelus > Epinephelus fuscoguttatus. The sequence goes on from NC_064761.1 coordinate 43,812,441, forward strand.
ACATTTTCAATGAAAATAAAAACATAGATTTCGTCATATTTGTTTTTTTCAAGATCTATTGTTAGCTTGTCATCTTCTTGTTTTTGTCATGGAAAAAAGGTCATTGACAAATACACTTCCATCAACATAATTAACACTTGCAAGGAGACATATTGGATTCTGCTGATGATCTCTTCAGCTGTACTGATACAACCTTTAACCTGCGGGTGACAGTGTGGACGTATTAACTGTGCACAGGGCCCTTTCACCTTCCAGCGGAAGTGATGTAGGCAGCAACAAAATCTGAACACAAGTGGACAGCGGGACACCTTGGAGACACAATGTAAGACACAAGTGTAAACGTTGCTGTGTCTCGACTGTCCGCTTGTGTTCGGTCACCAAAACTCATTTGAAAGCCAAGTGGGGTTTATGTTTGGTTGTAGCCTAGCTTACACAGGTTGGTACGCCAGATTAAGTTTTAGAAATAAAGTTTTTTTACCCCAAGTCCTTCAGGCAGATAACAGAAATACTTCCACTCAGTTTCCAGCCTGAGGATTGGTGTTCTTGTCTCTGCAGAAACGACTGAGCGTTGGATCCAAACAGCAGGCTGAGGCAGGACGTCTGTTAAATGATCCACCAGCTGCTGCAGCGACTGGAAGTGACTCACGGCTGCTGAATAGGAAACATACACTGCAGCTCTGAGGTGAACTGACACGGCTCTGAATGAAACATGATAATTAGGTTCAGATCCGACCACAGTCAGACCCACACGGGCCTTTGAACACTGATGCTGACACTTCCTGGACTGGGGCTGTCTGTAGCTGCTAACTGTGCCCACATTTCATTCCAAACATACCAAGTGTTCAGTGTTTCCTTCAGATTTACATGTTTTATACAGTGAAGTGACAAAAGATTCTGAGAGTCTCCAGTAAAACACAGAATACTAATAAGGCTACTTCAACTACTGCTGCAAATACCAAATGCTACAACCACTGCTAATGCTACTGTTATGGTCGGTACAGCCACTACCTCACCAGTTACTACTGGTACCACTAGTAAAGACAACACGTGTGATGATGGCCACGATGGAAGAAAATGATGAAGGAAACCATTTTACTGGTGTCTGAGCTCACCAACATACACAGCGTTTACATACGTAACTTTTGCTATTTGTGTTTAACTTAATCTTTTCATCCGTTGGTTTATCTGTTCGTACGTAAGATTATATGTTCATACATAACTTTATCTTTTTTACATGTAACTTTAGCTATTTGTACATAAGTTTATCACTTCACCCGTTGGTTTATCTGTTTGTACGTAAGATTATATGTTCGTACATAACTTTATCTGTTTGTAAGTGAGTTTGTGTTCACACGTAAGTTAATCTGTTCATTTGTAGCTATCTGTTTTCCGTTTGTACATAACGCTATACGATAGTACTTAACCTTATCTTTTGTATGTGAATTTATCTGTCTGTACGTAACTATCTGTTTGTACATAAGTTTATCTTTTCATACGTAACTTTAGCTATTGTATCTAAGTTTCTCTTCGTATGTAAGTTTGTCTTTTCATATGTAACTTTAGCTATTGTATCTAAGTTTCTGTTCGTATGTAAGTTTATCTTTTCAAACGTAACTTTAGCTATTGTATCTAAGTTTCTGTTCGTACGTAAGTTTATCTTTTCAAACGTAACTTTAGCTATTGTATCTAAGTTTCTGTTCGTACGTAAGTTTATCTTTTCATACGTAACTTTAGCTATTGTATCTAAGTTTCTGTTCGTACGTAAGTTTATCTTTTCATACGTAACTTTAGCTATTGTATCTAAGTTTCTGTTCGTACGTAAGTTTATCTTTTCATACGTAACTTTAGCTATTGTATCTGAGTTTCTGTTCGTACGTAAGTTTATCTTTTCAAACGTAACTTTAGCTATTATATCTAAGTTTCTGTTCGTACGTAAGTTTATCTTTTCAAACGTAACTTTAGCTATTGAATCAAAATACATTCATTTATCTGTTTATCTGTACAAAAGTTTTTCTGTTTGCATGACTTTCTGTTTGAACATAAGTTTATCTCTTCCTCTGAATTTTTCTGTTCGTACGTAACGTTATATATGAGTACTTAATCGTTTGTACGTGAGTTTATCTGTCTGTACATAACTTTTTGTGTTTGTACATACGTTTATCTTTTCATTTGTAACTTTAGCTATTGTATATAAGTTTCTGTTCATCCATGAGTTTATCTGATCCTAAGGTTATATGTTGTACATATGTTTATTTGTCCATACATTAATTTATCTGTTTGTACGTGAGTTTATCTGTTTGTCTATGAGTTAATCTGTTCGTACAAGAGTTTATCTGTTTACGTGAGTTTCTATACGTCTATCTTTTTTGTATTTAAATTTAACTGTTCATGCATACCTTTATCTGATCATCTGTGAGTTTCTCTGTGTCTAAGAGTTATTCTGTTTGAACGTAACATTATATGTTAGTATTTAATTTAGTCTTTTGTACTTGAGATTATCTGTCTGTAACTAACTTTATCTGTTTGTACATAAGTTTTGTCTTTTCTACATAACTTTAGCTTTTTTATAGAAGTTTAACTGTTCATACGTTTATTTATCTGCACGTGAGTTTATCTGTTTGCATGTAAGTTAATCTTTTTGTCTGAGTTTTTTCTGCTCGTACAAGACTTTATCTATTTACGTGAGTTTCTGTTCGAACATAAGTTCATCCTTTCATATTTAAGTTTAACTGTTCATGCAGAAGTTTATCTCTTCCTCTGTGAGTTTATCTGTTCGTACATAACGCTATATGTCACATTTTTATACATAAATTGCCTGAGTTTATCTGTTCGTATCTGAGTTTATCTGTTCGTACGTAGGGTTATATGTCGGTATGTAAGTTTATATGTTTGTACATGAGGTAATGTGTACCTATATAAATGTATCTTTCCATGTCTAAGTTTATCTGTCTGTACATGAGTTTATATTTTCGTACCTGAGTTTATCTCTCCATACAGTCAGTTTATCTGTTTGTTCGTCTAACAATTTATTTGTGAGTTGAGCTGTCCATTCACGAGTTTGTGTCCACAAAGTCAAATATTTGTCTGTATGGTGAGTTTATTTGTCCACACAGTGAGTTCAGACGCAGGTCTGCAGCAGCTCTGTGTTGCAGCAGGTAGCAGCTGCAGCCCTGCAGGAGCTCAACACACTGCAACAAAACACTGCCGAGAAAGTTTCCACCGAACTCCTGCCGCCCTAATCACATCCTCAGCCTGTAAAACTGAAGGGACACACTTCCATGAATGACTGTGTTTGCAAGTGTTTTAGATTACAAAGAAGCCAAAAGACAGAAGAGCAAGGAAATAAAAGGAAGGAAATCCCGTCATTTTCCTCTAGTTTGTGTTTCTCCTCTGTGTCGAGGCCTGCTGGAGGTGTGTGTCGGCACGAGAGAGAGCAACAACCAAGGGTGTGTGAAAGCTGGTTGGCACCTACCTCCAAGTTGTTGGAGCTTCTCTGTTCGTCTTCTTCACCTTCTGCACACGCTCAAAGGACGAGGAATGCTGTCACACACACGTTCACACACACTTCACACTTTGCCACCACCCCCCTTCTATTCCACAGCTCGCCATCAACCCGAGACGTCTGGCATCCAACGACACAGAGAAAGAGGAGAGAGGGAGGGAAAGAGGGGGTAAACTGTGAGATAGGGAGAACAAAGGGCGAGTGAGTTTCCTCCAGTCTGTCCTGAAGCCAAAATCCAGAGAGAGGGAGAGCAGACAGGAAATGTGCTGAGAGGTTTCCAGGACTTTTATTTTTACAGCCCCCCTGGTCCACTGCCTCTGACTCTGTCTCTCTTTCTCTATGTCTTTATTTCTTTCTGTGACGCAGATTAATATGAAAATTCACCTTCTGTTCTCATTTTTGACCCACACCAAAGACCTGGACCCACGAGACCAGAACTACCCGAGGACCTCATGTGATTACAGTCGTAATCACGATTACAGACGGTGCCTGTGTGATCAGATTAATTGAAATGCTACATTGACTATTGTTTATATTCTGTTTTATTTGCACTTGTTTCCTATTTGTACTGCAACTGCTGCATGACAAAAAAAATTTATCTACTACGAGGTAAAAATATTCTCTGACAAGTAAAAGTCCTGCTTTTAAAATTTTATTCAAGCAAAAGTACCAGAATATTAACATCAATTTTTATTAACGCTCCAAAAGTAAAGGAACGGCTCATTTCAAAACTACATTATTGGATTATAATAACTAAAGCTTAATGTGTTCATCACTGTAATGTGGCCGCTCATAAAGGATGAGCTCCTTTTGAATACTTCATTTACTGCTGGGTAGTTTAATCTATAATAAGTTATCCATAGCCATTGGTAGCTTTGTCACCTTCTACCTATGCCAGTCCTCAATGCCTATGTGCAGTTTCACATAGATTGACCACGTCAGTGAGTAGAAAAACGTGGGACAGACAGAATGACTGACTGACAGAATGACACACTGACAGTTTCCATGATTATGTACAGCATACCATACCATGACTTAGTCATACCAAACATTAGAAACAACACCAACATTGGTCCACAGGGGGAGCCACAGCGATCGGTCGCATTTTAGCCATTTTGAAGCATTTTTCTGTTGTTATAGCGCCACCCAGTTGCCAATTAGAGTTAAATTTCTCCAGTCACCTTGAGGCGCCCTGTTCTACATATCTACCAAGTTTAGTAAAAATCCATATGGCGGTTAGGCCTAGATAAGAAATGAGCTCTCTAGCGCCCCCATTTTGTTTGATGGGCTCAATAATGGAGGGGTCCCCTCAGATTATGTGTGGTCATATGCCTACAAAGTTGCGTGGTGATGGGTGAAACCCTTGAGATGTTCTACACCTTTATGTGATGAGCCACGCCCTCCGCAATATTCATTGCCTTATAGAAGCTCAGTTTTAGGAAGTTTTCCAACTTTTGCCAAGAGGGAACTTTAGATATTGCTCCCTAGATTATGTTCACCCAGTTTCATGCAGATCGCTCAAACTTCCTAGGAAGAGATCCATTTGAAGTGTTTTTCAAAAAATTCAAAATGGCGGAAAATCTATATAAGCGGAAGTTATGGGTTCTTGAGGCAAATGTGTTCCTCATGAGGAGAGGCATCTCTGTGCAAAGTTTCATGTCTCTACGACATACGGGGCATGAGATATGCCCATTCAAAGTTTGACATTTCAGTGGGTTGCTATAGCGCCCCCCTTTGGCCAATTGATGTAATATTGCTTCATTGGCATCCTCCCATGACCCTCTACCACTGTGCCAAATTTCACATGGATTGACCAAGTCAGTGAGGAGAAAAACGTGGAACACACACACACACACACACACACACACACACACACACACACACACACACACACACACACACACACAGATACATCATCATTATATTTTGTATTAATAATCTGAATCTGTAAAGCTGAGAAATGTTCTGCAGTAAAAAGCACAAGGTTTCCCTCTGACATGTAGAGGAGTAGAAGTATAAAATAATATAAAATGGAAACACTCATGTACAAGTGCTTACAAACTGCACTAAAATACAGTACTTAAGTAAATCTAGTTAGTTACTTTCTACCACTGTAGTTACTTTTAAAAACATTCATCGGACTATTTGGTGAGCTTTAGCAAAGTAAAAGTACTTTGAGCTCCAGTGTAGGATTTAGGGGGATGTATTGGCAGAAATATCATCAGTCTGTTTTCTTAACTTCATAATCACCTGACAATAAGAATCATTGTGTTTTTGATCCCTCAGAGTGAGCCCTTTATATCTACACAGGGAGCAGGTCCTCGTCTACAGAGATCACCATGTTACACCACCACGTTTCTACAGTAGCCCAGAATGGACAAACCAAATACTCTTGTAGTGTATTAAGAAACAACACTCTCGATAGGGGCATTCATGTTTTTACTTTGGCCACCACAGTTAGCAGCCCGTGCTAAGGACAGCGTTGGAAGTGTCTTTACTGGTTTAAATCACCTGGTCTGTTTGTTCTGGAGAGGAAGAGACCTCTGCGGATAACTCAGCTCCTGGTAAAAACCTCCTGAACATCTGGATCTTAAGTTATCAGAGAAAAAAGTGAACACACGTTTGCAGGTGCTGGTCTGGCAGCCTGCCTCTGACATGCCAAACAGTGCCAGAGAAGTACTGATTTGTAACATGAAACTATTTCATTCGATGTTTATGGTGGTTTAATCACCAGGGGTGTCATTTATAAAGTTTGCAGACGCACAAAACGAGGCCTGAAGGAAGTGTACGCTGCTTCCCACACAAAAGTTGTGATCTGTAAAAACAGACTTGATGGAAGACACTTTGACCCTTTTGGAGAAAGGATGCAATACGATGTATTTTATTGTCCCCATAGGAAGATTCTTCTTGGACTCAGGAGCTGCACGAGTATTGTTGCCTTACAGTAACAGTCCAGAAGAATGAAGCATACACCATAAAAACAAAAAACATAACATGGGAAATTGATAAATGCTCATAACAGTGTAGGCCACATGCGCAGGCGAGGTCGTAGGCTCTGCATAGAGCTGATGCACAAGTATAAATCCTGCTTAACCAGGAGAAGCTTCAGCTCGTTGCAATCTGCAGTCGTCACCGCGAGACGCCACTAAAACTGCTGCAACAAATTCAGCGTCCAAACACTTTTTTTCTCCTGCACGAGTCCTGTGTGAAACCCACCGAGGTAAACGAGGAGAGTTTTTTATATCTGTCACAGAGCTGTTGTTGCTGCTCCAGTCTGTCGGCCTCATTAAAACACTAACACAGGTCACTCCCCCACCGAGACGCTGCTCACAAGTGAGTGAAAGAAACAGAGCGGAGGTGACCTGTTTCACCTCTTACCCAACACCTACTCACACACACACACACACACACACACACACACACACACACACACAGCAGTGGATTGCTTCTACAGGTGATGTAGGAAAAATAAATCCAGTTTAATGGAAGAAGCAGCAGTAAAAAAGGAAAGTGATCCTGATTCTTCACAACTGTAACAAACGACCGCTTCACAACCTTGGAGATCACACTTGTGCTCAGTTTTAACATCCTCAATAAAAGGTGACATTTATTTCATTCTCAATGTTTCTTGTGAATTTGGCACCAGAGGAAAGGTCAGAGGTCACAGAGTTTTCTGGAAATGTGGTCGGTGGTTTTTGTTTTTCTCCTCTCTGTGCTGCGGTGTGCTGGTGTGTCAGCTCTGCAGTCAGAGAGCCTCCTCACAGTCTGAGTGATTGAACACATGTGGTCTGTGGAGGGTCAGATGATCGCTGGGAAATCCATCCAGGAGGAAGGAAATCTGATGGGTTAGGATGTCCGGCCTGTTCTGTCATTTCTCTTCTATCATTATCAGCAGTGGAATGTAACTAAGTATATTTACTCAAGATACTTGTACTGAAGTATTTTCATTTTCTAATACTATTAGATGTTGCCTATTTTTATCAGTAAGTTTTTGTGGGTCCATGAACACAGCGCAAGCGAAGCTCTACATGAGTTCCTTCTTTTCCTCAGCAGCAGTTTGTGACTCACTGATTAGTCGATTCATTCAGAGCTGATCAGATCGATGGATAAGAGGAGCAGCTGCTGCGAGTTAATACAAACTTTTAGACCCAGCAGAGTGAACAGTTAAGCTCAGTTAATGTTACACTTGCATGCATGTGGTTTAGGCAACAAAAGCATGTGGTTGGGTTTAGGAAAAAAAAAAAAACAGGGTTTGGCTTTACAATCTTACAGGAAGCAAATGCCGATCTCCTGGGTGAAAGTTGGAGGTTGTTGGACTCGCCCCACTCGGACTTTCGCTCCCTACGCTGTTGTCCCACCGTATTTCCCCCTGACGCCGCCTGGTGCTGTTAAACAATAAATGCAACCATCAGTGTATCATGCCGATGTGAAAGGACGGCTGTTTTTGGTCAGGGTGTCTGAGGCTGGAAGTCACTGACCAAGTGCTGGTATTCGACACAAAACCATCACTAAGTTTAAATGTTCTTGTCTGAGAACAACTAGAAATAATAAATATTGATGCACAAGGCTATTTAGTATTTTTGGTTATTCAGGTCAGCCCTTAAAGGGAAATTTCAGTTTATTTCAACCTGTCTCCTATCGTCCTAAATTTGTTTCAAGTGACTAGTGACATAGAAATAATAGCTAGCATGTTAGCCGTTAGCCTAGATACAGCCGGGGCGCATAGTAGCGTCAGACCTGTTAAAACGTAAGTGAACGGGCAACCTTCAAGTGCAAAGTTAGTCCACTAAACAAGCTTTTTCTCCACAAAGACCGCCTCATATCGTTAGGATAAATGTCAGAGAACATACAGAAAACCACATGTAAACGTGTTGTCTTACCTTACCGGTGTGCTGCCATGTTTGTTTACCATCTAGCTCTGCTTTCCAAAGCGCGGCCGAAATATATCTGGCGAGCTCTAGATAAAGCCCAGCTGGATACTACTCCAGGTGGAGGTGTCTCGTCCTCGGTCACATCCAGACCTTGAAAATAAGGCTGCAACCGGTCCCATTCCTTGCAACAGAGGCATTCCTCTTCTGTGGGCACTGGGGCACAGCATCCACAGGTACACCACCAATCTCCAGAGCTACGCAGCCTTGCAGCAGCCATTCCTCCTCTCTCGTCCTCTACCTGTTGCGCCTCTCTCTCTCCTCCTCCTCCGTTCTTCAATTTCACGAAGCTCTTCGTCAGTGTATTCTGGCTCAAATAAATAAGGGCGGCCATCAAACTCTGCAAAATCAAATTCCTCCTCCACAAAGTCGAAGTCTGGCAAAAAGTCAGCCATTATTCTATAAATCTTTCATAAAATAAATGAATGAACTTTTCAGGCTACTGTCCGGTTCTGCCTTCCAGCTGTTGCTGCTTGTTCTCGCGAGATTTCAGGCACGCTATGAGATCGCTGCTTGTTCTCGCGATATTTCGGCCGCGCTTTGGAAAGCAGAGCTAGATGGTAAACAAACATGGCAGCACACCGGTAAGGTAAGACAACACGTTTACATGTCGTTTTCTATATGTTCTCTGACATTTATCCTAACGATATGAGGCGGTCTTTAGGCTAACAGCTAACATGCTAACTATTATTTTTATGTCACTAGTCACTTGAAACAAATTTAGAACAATCGGAGACAGGTTGAAATAAACCGAAATTTCCCTTTAACTGAAGGATGAAGTGTTCCTTTATGTGTTGCGAAAATTCTCCTACTTCATAAGTTTAATAAACTCTTCAAAAACCCTCTTGGATCAGCTGGATGATGCATCATCACAAAGCTGAGAACAGGGTTGTTTTTCTAAGTGGTCAGGGTTTCTCACACATTCGTACATTTGTGGTGGTCCGCAACAATTAAGACATCTGTCGCCACAATTAGATTTTTTATTTTTGGAGCTGGTGCAGAGCACACTCGGGGCACAGACGAAGCAGCAGGACGTCAGGTGGATTGAAAATGAAAATTAGCCGTTCATTCTGCTGGGTCTAAAAGTTTGCATTCACTCGCAGCAGCTGCTCCTCTCGTCCATCGATCGGATCTGATCAGCTCTGAACGGATGGACTGATCAAATATCCACCCTGCGAGTCACAAACTGCTGCTGAAGAAAAAAGAACTCATGGAGAGCTCTGCCCGCGCTGCATTCATGGACCCACAAACACATCCAAAACGGGACGCAAATTGATAGGACACACCACGCAGTCATATAAAAGACTGTTGTCATCGTCCCAGGACAACCTCGCTACAAACAAATAATTATCCTGTAGACCATGATGCATTGCTGTAGAGTAAACTACCCAACACTTTAAAAACATCTTTAACCGCTTGGAGGCTCTGGGCGCTACTCTTGTGTCTTTTCTGTGCCAGCTTTCAAGAGCACAGTGGCAGGTTGCATCTTAACAGGCATCATACAGCCTGTTTACCTCAGGGCTGATCTTCGTCCAGGAGCTGTTTCTAAGTGTGAAGGCCTGTCGTCTGTGGGACAGATCTGCACGAACATGATCAACTTTTCCATATTTATCACAGACTGATATTTACAGCACCCTGAAAAATAGGCACTCAGGAATGTGTGCGTGGCGCAATGGCGTTGCTCTGGCGTCTGAGCGTGTCTGCCGCTCCCTCATTGAATGTGTACGGCCCCTAAAAATGGACTCACACAACCTTAAACATCTACAGCAGTAAAATGACACACACACATTAATGCAGCAGGAATATTCATCCAGAAACATCAGAGAGAAGTGGAAAACATTTTACTGCTTCAAACTGACTTTCACGGCTGAAACATACGTACATTCTTTTACTTCAGCAAGGTTTTAAATGGAGCACTTTTACCTGTAGTGGAGTATTTTCACAGTGCAGTATTACTGGGGTACTTTTACTTAAGTAAAGGATCTGAATACTTCTTTCACTACTGAACGGGACGAGGTCTCGGAGCTGCCACTCTTCATCACATCAGCACAGCGACCAATCAGGAATGTGTTTGTTTTCCTGTTTTCTGCCTCGTCCAGCTGTTGCCATCAGTTACATCTGTGATCTCCACTGAGTGAAGACAAAAGGATGATTCATGTAGAATCTTTAAATTAAGCCTCTGCTCCTCTTCTTCAGTCCAGCACTCATCCACGCTGTGAAATCCTTTACACTTTACTGTTTTAAACACTTGCTGTCCCACTAAAGAACAAACATTGAGCCTTTGAAACTCCTTAGAAAAAATACATAAATCATATTATCATGTACAAACAAATCTTTTTTTGATCTCTTAGTTTGCAGCCGTACTGTAGTAGGTTTTTGTTGGTCTACTGATGAGACTGTTTTAACCCTTAAAGCTCCAGTGCGCCCACAGAACTCTGCAGATTTTCAAAATATCAATGCAGCTTGTAAAACTCAGAATGTGGTCACTGTCTCCTCCACTTGCTTGTGCATTTAAATCAAAGTGAGTCGTGTGGTGAGAAGAAATGTCATTTACTGTTAACAGATTGTTAATAGATTTAATGTTTATCCTCTCTGCTCCATATTGAAGCTTCCTTGTTAAAGACCATGTGTCCCACAGTTTGTTGATCGACCTTTCCAACATGTGTTTACATGTTTTCTTGAAGTATTCATGATTAAATCAAATTTCTGATTCAAAGTTTCGATTAAAATCTTCTAAGCAGTTCTTTCAGCCTGTCTGAAGTCATTTTAGTGTTTAATGTATTGTGTGAGGTTCTTTTTGTTCAAAAACAGTTGTTATCATAAATGAATGCTGTCTATTGTCACATTATTATATAAAAAAAACATTCCTCAGAATTCTGGAAATTTTCATTTTGGATCACCGCTGAAAACAATGTACTCCACCCCCATTTTGTAGCAAAAATGACATACCCAAATTAAAATGACTGTAGCTTCTGAACCGCTCTGACTACATGCATGCATGAGGTCTTGCCAGAAAGTAAACTCCCTGAAGTTTCTTGTGAAAGTGTCAGAAACACTCTAGGTGATACAGAGACAGAGTAATGGGCCTCTGAAGTCAGTAAAAAGTTGAAGATTTTGCCTAAAATAAAAAATATGTTTCAGGATGAATAACTGTCTGTGGCTTCATCTGAGCAGGTAAATGACACTGTGGGGCTGTAGGCACACTATCAATGAACACTTGTTTCAAATTTGAAGTATGTCAAAGTATGACCATTCTACAGTGTTTTTACCATGAAAAGATCCAGGCGGAGCTCCAAAAGATAAGAGCGCACACTCGTCTTCAAAACAGTACTATCAGTGATCAAACAACACTCAGCCAGCTTCAAACATTGTACCTTATTGAAATCAGGTGTGATTATGATAGCTGATGTTGTTTATGACACAGAAACACCATAAAATATCACCAAATAAAGCCATATGAAACGTGAAAGTTATGATCCCACTTTCTAGACGGTATATCTCAGCCAACAATAGTGGTAGGAGTGAGACTCTTACCTTTTATAAACCAGCTACGTGTCCACTGACGGCTCCACATAAGATCGCGAGTAATCCTTTAACTTTTCCCATCGAAAAATGGCATGACATGACTTGTCACCACTCATCGCGATTTTGGACTTTGTGTGTTTAGGCTGCTCTGGTGCGAAATACATAATAAATAAAAGAAAAACGATATTATTTTTGAAAAGTCGAGAGCTTCCTGAATCTGGCAATACCAAATATCACATGGTTTGATGACGTAGTGCGCCTGGGAGATACCATTTAACAGAGCAGACATAAGCTTTGATGTAGAATCACCTGAAATAAGAATCGTTGTGTTTTCGATACCTCAGAATGAGCTGTTTATATCTACACAGGGAGCAGGTCCTCGTCTACGGAGATCGCCATATTGCACCGCCATGTTTCTACAGTAGCCCAGAATGGACAAACTAAACACTGGCTCTAGATAGAGACATTCAGTATTTCAGAGGAGGAGACCTCTGTGGATAATTCAGCTCCTGAACAACGAACACTGAAGGAATTCTAACCAGGAGAAGTTTCAGCTGGTTGTAATCTGCAGTCCTCACAGTTAGACGCCACTAAATCCCCCGAAATCTGATTAATATCATCTCTCTATGAAATGATGTGTATATTTCTATTTATATGTAAAATTATTATTTGTTTTTTTATCTGTTAATTCTGCTCCCTTTAAACTGTCTGACTTTATTGCAACTTAAAATTTTTACTATTGATTTTAGACTTGGAGGGACAGGAAACAGCTTCTCTGTGAGTCTGTACACAGAAATGGTTTGTGAAGAAAATAAAATTACAAAAATTGCAAAAAAATAAATAAATAAAACTAAGAAAACGTCTCTGTGTTGTGACCTCAGCAGTGAGAGGTCAGATAAAGAAAGTTGTCTGAAGTTGAGGCGCGTCTGTCACACTGGATTTAGGTTTATTCAGAGGCTTCAGTGCCAGAAACGTCGCTGCAGCTCTGACTGACTTCCAGCCGACTGTCCGGCGCTCTCTGATCACTTCTGACTGCTACCCTTTGCGTGGTGACTCGAGACTTTGCCATGGCGTTTGGCCCCCTGCCCACCTCCTCCTCGGCCCCCGGGGGCCCCTGTCAGCCTGACGCCGTGACTCCTCCATTGCCTGAAATTAATTTCCCTTCCTCACTGACCCATAATTAAATCCTGGAACAGTCTGTGCTGATGAGTGGAGGCAGGAAAGAAACAAGAAGAAGAATCTTCTTTTTGTTGGCCATGAACTTGGAGAACATTTTGTCTGTGTGTTGATGGAGCGCTGGGATTCTCTGGGTGTTGAATCTGCAGAGGTGGAGCTGGATACTGCAGGCCTTCCCTCTGCTGGCGGCCGACGCCTCCTAACAGATCTGTTGGCCGAGAAAGTGAGGAGGATCGGCCCGCGCGGCTTTGAAAGACAGTTTTCTGGAGTTCAGTAATTATCAGGTAAGACAGCCTCCCTGTCGAAGCCGAGGGTTTCTGCAGTGAGAGATTAAAGCAGCAGCTCCGTCCACTGAAGCCTCTCCACCAGCGCTGTGTTGGCAGCAGAATCAGAGCGCCGGGCCGCTGCCAGCCTCGTGGCACCCGTTCAGCTCGGTGGCACCGGCCCATGAAGATCCAGAGTCCACAGGCGGCTTCCCCCTCCCTCCCTCTCACAGCGAGAGGAACACGTCTTTATTAAGAGACTCACAGTGAAACTTGGAATACTCCTCCATCATTACTGCCTGCTCAGTGTCCGTGTGATCCACAGACTGTGAGAGACGACAACAATAACGACAACTCAGGGTTTCACATCATTATCACACATGTAAAGTGCACACTTTTACTTCCTGTCTGCAGAGAAGCAGCAAAGAAGACGACAAATGAGCATCCACACAGTTACGATCAGGTGTTTAGAGTATCGGTTTCATCATGTGACATGAAACCAGGGTCGTCTCTACAGCTGCCATTTTTATAGTTAGTCACGCAACTAAAAAAACAACAACATTACAGAGCCAATAAACACACAGAAATTAGGGCTGCAGCTACAGGGTCAAAACTATGTTCCTATTTATACAGGGAAAACTAGAACCACTGCCTCACAGTTGTATCCCTCTGTAAACCAGTCACACTGCAGCTACAGTCTCCATCCATGTCAGTGAAAACATGGATGCTTCACACACAGAAGATCTATACAATCAGCACAGTTTCAAGATTAGAGTCACCAATTCAGTATCTGACCAAATGTCTCCCCTTCTGTTCCCGAGATATGACGTTACAACATGATGATGTCACAGTCAAGCTGACCTTTGACCTTTTGGATATAAAATGTCATCACATTTATATATTTAATTAGCATATGAATTCTTGAGTCATGGCCAAAAACATGTTTTGTGAGGTTACACTGACCTTGACCTTTGATTAGAGTCCAAGTGGACATTTGTGCATTTAAACTGCCTTAAGATGTTCTTGACATAACCCATGAACAAAATTTTCTGAAGAATGCAACAGACAGGGTCACTGTGACCTTTGACCATCAAATTCTAATCAATTCATCTTTGACGTTTGTGCCAGAGGTGAAGAAATTCCCACAAGGTGTTCTTGAGATATCATGTTCACAAGAGTGAGACAGATGCAGGTTCAAATTTACAGCAGCCTCTGACCTTTGACCACCAAAATCTGATCAGTTCATTGTTGAGTCCCAGTGGATGTTTGTGCCAAATTTAAAGAGACTCCCTCAGGGTGTTCTTCAGACATCCCATGAACAAGAGTGGAACAGACAACTCAAAAACATGGCTATCATCAGCATAGAAGCATAAAAACAAGGGCACCAAAAATAATAATAAGCATTTATGGACAATATTAATCCATAAATAGAAAAAACAATAATTGCCAGATTAATCAATAATAAAAATAACTGTTAGCCGCTGCCCTGTTACACATAGTACATACTGTCCTCTGTTTAGGGCTGTCACTTTTCCAAAAAGTCAAGTTCAAACAAATTCAAGCTAACGCATAATTTGTCTACAGCGTAAAACCACAGACTGTATAAATTACGGACGTAGGTACCATGACGTCACTCAGCGGTTTGTGGGCTCCCGTTCTGAAGCCTCGAGTTCGGCATTTGGTTCGGTCAGAGCTGGAATATTAAAGCATCCATCTTTGCTCACTATACCTTGGCCTTTCTTGCTCTCAGGTGAACATAAACTACAGGTTATTAACTTATTTTTTAGGGATGTACCGAAATGGATTTTTTCTTTGCATGGTGGATAACCGATAATTTCACATTTTAGTCTTTTAAAAAAGGAGTGTATAACCTGTAGTTTATGTTCACCTGAGGGTAAGAAAGGCTGTAGTGAGCAAAGATGGATGATTTAATATTCCACAGCTCTGACTGCAGCAAATCAAACTGAAATCACTCATGTAAACACAACAAACACAAACAACAGGTGTGACTCTTCATACCTGCCAACATCAGGTCTACTCTCACTGGCCCCGCCCCCATATGACCCTACACTACAGATGAACATCATAAACACAAGGATGTGAAAGTAAAATGACTTTAATCAGTATTAAATTTAACGTTAGCAGTGAGACAGAGGATGATGATGATGAAGCCCAGTGTTCCTGCGTGATTCTCTGTATAAACTACACTGCTGAGTGGAGTCTCTACGAACAGACGAACTGACAGCTGACGAACATCAATATCTGCAGCACCACCTTACATCTGCTGTATGAAATGTTTATATTGTCACGCCCAATATACTAGCGATAGTAGGTAGCCCCTTTTACACTGCCAGATTTTCTGTGAATGTTGGGCCGTTTTGCCGGCAAGCTGCGAGCGTTTAGACACAAAGAGGCGGATTGGCGAGTTGATCCGAGGTGCCCAATTTTCCGCCTCATAGGGTAGACATATTGGAGGAACCTTTTTAGTTTAAACAGACCGAGGCGGCCTTCTGCAACGGGAGGGACTGTTGATGACTTGTGGGAGGGGCTGTTGAAGACTTGTGGGAGGAGCTGTTGATGACTTGTGGGAGGAGCTGTTGATGACTTGTGGGAGGGGCTGCTGAAGACTTGTGGGAGGGGCTGTTGATGACTTGTGGGAGGGGCTGTTGAAGACTTGTGGGAGGGGCTGTTGAAGACTTGTGGGAGGAGCTGTTGATGACTTGTGGGAGGAGCTGTTGAAGACTTGTGGGAGGAGCTGTTGATGACTTGTGGGAGGGGCTGTTGATGACTTGTGGGAGGAGCTGTTGATGACTTGTGGGAGGAGCTGTTGATGACTTGTGGGAGGGGCTGTTGAAGACTTGTGGGAGGAGCTGTTGAAGACTTGTGGGAGGAGCTGTTGATGACTTGTGGGAGGAGCTGTTGATGACGCTGCACGTGCGAGCCACTGGCGGTGTATAAACAGGAAACAGCTGATAGCAGGAATTAGCGAGCAGCTAGTAGCAAGAGGGAAACACAAACCTGACAGACACTGTAAAGATGAGCAACTGGGGAGACAAGGAATTGCGCGCCCTCCTTGTCCTCGCAAACGAAGAGGCCATTAACCGTCAGATGACGGGGACGGTGAAGAACGGGCCGACTTATGAGAGAATCGCCGAAGGACTGACCAGCCGCGGCTTCCCTCCCACGTCACTGTTTACGTCACACGCTGAGCTACACGTTTTGTTACTTGCTCACGCCCCCCATTGCCCCGAAAAAGGCACATTCTGTATAAACAAAAGTAGGTAGGCGGCATTTTGCTGCACTCCCCGATTTTGTTTTTATACTGCCAATGCTGAAAAACACTGATTGGGCTTTCCTGCAAATTTGCACAATTCCTGTCTAAAAAGGGCTACTGATTCACGTCACACATTAACACTCAACTCAGACAAACAAGTGTCTCACACACAGTCAGAGAGGTAATGATACAAATAATCACTAACTTTAGCAGCAGTGTAGCCTTTTAAAGGCTCTGTGTTGGATGTTAGCCACTGCTGCTAATTAGCTCGTGCTAACACTCTGGAGACCCCTCAGCGCTGTGCCTAACCTGTTCGGTGGTCAGAGATCAGCAACATGTTCTGCCCTCCAGACAGCTGCTGCAGTTGTTGTTCTTTTCTGTGTTCATTCATTCAGTCAATGAAAGCAGTCTGGCTTTGTATTATCGGCGCTATTTATCAGCTATAATTTTACTTATCAGAATAATGCAGAATTATGAATATGTCCCATTATTGGCCCGATATATATTGTGCATCCCAATTATTTTAAAATACAAAAATGTGAATTTATCAGTGTCGACCATAAAGAGCAGGTAATTATTAGCTGTCGGCCGTATCATGCGCCCCTCGTTGTAAGAGACGACTGGTGTGTGGCAACTTACTGACGGTGTCTCTCGGTGTCTGTGTGTCTGTTATAGTTGAGCCTGATCTCCTCTCAGGCCCATTACTCCCATTAAAGAGTCATACTGGTGACCAGTGGAGGTTCAGAGTCACACTGGGAACCTGTCAGCTTTAATAGGTCAGAATCACTGACTGACTGACACCCTCCTCCTTCCATCCTCATCCCCCGGGAGAGGATGGAGTGATGTCGGCTAGCGAGGCGGGGGGGGCGGGGGCTTGGGGCTCAACAAGGGGGAATGGATCACACACACACACACACACACACGCACACACACACACACACACCTGCCTTAAGCGTGGCCAGCAGCATCAGGTGAGGCTGGACCGAAGCAGACGACTGGATGGACGAGAGGAAAGAGGAGGAAGTGGTGTGGGAGGGGTTTCACCTCCTGAGGAAGATGGGGGAGGGTTTGGGGGGAGTCTGACCTCCCCTGGCAGTGATGAGGAGGGAGGAGCTCATCCTCAGATTATGCAAATGAGGCGTCGTCTTGATGCAAAACAAGCCGGACTGGCCGCTAATGTTTCTCCAGTCGTGAAAGGGCGAGACTCCCTGGGAGAAATACCAGGAGAGAAAGAGGGAGGCAAGGAGTGGGGGAGTCTGGGTAATGAGTGGCGCCGGGCGGGGGGCTCCCCCAGCGTAATACATTATCATATTTCCACGTAATTAGTTGGTTTTTCCACATGAAATGAGGAAGCGGCTCGACGGTGCGTTCACTGCCGCGAGGACAGCCGGCCCCTCGTCCTCTTCCTCTGTTACTGAGTGACGACCTCTGACCTTTCCTCTCACATCATCGTCACACCAACAAGTCTACACACACACAACCACAGTCATCAACCTCTGACGGAGTCCATGGATCTGATTAATACGAGAACGGGGGCCGTTAGCGAGAGACAGCGAGCTAACAGGAGCCTCCAGGGGCCTCCAGAGGCCGTTTGGCAGTCCCCTCTCAGGATCACAAACACACGCAGGATAACCTGGGCACACAACCAAACACACACATGATATTAAAGTGGTTTTGGGTTGTGATAGTGTCCTGTAGCTGAAGGCCTGCAGAGACCTGCTGAGACCCACCGAGACGCCAAAACTCTGGATCTAATATCACTGCAGACCTGAAGGCATCCTGCTGCACGATCGGTGCGTCTCCACTGGACCAAAGCACAGTCATCACTCGATTCACCGACACATCGCTCCTGTCTCTGAAAACAAAGCTTTCAAAATCTTAGTTATTACTGAAGATCCAAGACAATCAACAAAAATCTAATAAGCTGATTGTTGGACCAAAACAAGTTTCATGGATGTCTTCGTCTGAGTTTGTGCGATCTTACTTTCCTTCTTTTCTTTTTTCTGTTTTTAAAATTTGGCCTCCAATAACATGACATCATCAGTCGGCCTGTTGCTCTCTGCATGGCTCTGTCACTGATTCAAAAACTGAATTCCACAATATATTTTTCACTCAATAAAACCATCATAAATAAAAGACAGTAATATAAACAATAAAAATAACAGAGCTAAATGAAAACCTCATTCAACTTTTTTGGGACATTAGAACATGAACATGTCCTGCAGATAACACCTGACATCAGTAGGCTATGTCCCTCTCAGTGTGGCGCTGGTGTCAGCGACATGACTTCTCCTCAGTCTTATTATCCTGACTTTTATCCAGACCTCCAAAGAAAAACAGTCAGCTGCACTTCAGAGCTTTTCCTGGGAAAAAAAGAGCGTGGAACTTTTGTGAACGCTGCTCCGCTGCTCAGTCAATTAATCAGTTTCACTTCTGAAAAGCTATTTGACTCAGAAAGTAGTGACATCACCACCACGCTGCTGAGAGTGACATCTCTACTTGTAGTGACACTACTGCCCAACGCTGGACTCACAGTGGCCGAGTGCAGCCAAATTGCTAACTTCCAGTTTAGTGCTCCGCTAACTTGAAAATTGTTTAATCTTGCAGCTCCTCTGAACTTTCCAAATGTTGTCAGACAGAATGGATCAAATCTGGATAGTAAAAAGAATAATTTCACAGGGATTGTGACACTCCAAAAAAATGTATCCACTGATTTACAGATCGATGGGAAAAAGTCTTTTTGGGCCGCAGGGCATCACGTGATGAACCTGGATGGTGTAGTTCCAACTTGTCAAATACAGCCACTCTGTCAGCGCCAGTTTATAACATCACCAGACGGCATCAGTTTGAAGCGCTGCAGGTAACAGCGTAATATAAAGAGCTAGAAGGTCCCTATCAGGCCGTTGGGAGGGGAGGTGGATTGGTCCAACGAACCCCGGACTTTTACCCCAGAGGCTGCTGTTCACTTCCTGTTTGAATGGTGAGCAAAACCATTATGTTTTTTTCTAAACCTAACCACGTGCTTTTGTTGCACAAAGAAATAAACATAAAATTGAGGTGTTTTACCGATGTTGTTTTAAGTGTATTTTGAAAAAGACTGGTTGCATCTAACCAGCAGAAACTTGTATGTGTATTTTGAAAAGACACAATGCATGCCAGACATAAATTCCTCCCTGAGTCAGAAAGTGCTTTCTATACATTGAAGATTGGAAGAATAAAAGTCGGAAGCAAAAAACAAACAAACAAAAATAGTAGAAAAAAGATGCAAAGAAATGTAAAAAAAAAAACAAAAACAAAAACAAAAAATCAGTAAAGAAAAAAATATTTGGAGAAGTTGTTTCAGAGAGGAGAGCCAAAGTCCTGGTCAGGTGAAGTGTTTTCTCAGTAAATTCCAAATATCTGACAGATGAATTCAGACTTACTTCCTGTTGAGAATCATCCTGAACAGCAGAAAGTGAAGTCTGCAGAGAAACCTCCTGCAGGTTATTCTTTGTGGTCAGACTCAGATGGAGTCAAACTTTTTGCTGCTGCAGGTGGTGCCAGCTGAGTTTGTCTGGAAAACTCTTCCTGTTGGTGCGTTCAAGGACACTCCCAAATGTCAAACTTCCCAGTTCACTCTGAAAAACAGATGGACTTAGAAGACAAACAACAAGCGAAACAGATTCTGTGCAAAAGACAATGAGAGATTAGATTTGATTTGTTTGCTGTCAGTTAATCCGCCTTAGAATTTTAGATGGGGGTATTTTGAAGTTAATTATATATATATATATATATATATATATATATATATATATATGTGTATATATTTGATTACAATGCTGTAATGTTACAGAGCCATATTTGTTCATTTCTTTATTGTATTAAATCTTTAAATGTCATACATACTTTTTGTTTGTTTTCACGCTTTGACAATGCAAAAGTACGTTTCCTATGCCAATAAAGCTTTTTTGAATTCAACTGAATTGAACTGAATTGGCAGCTGAAAAAGACAAGATCTAAAAACCAAAACAGAATGATTAAGGTAAAAAATAAAAAGGTAGTGATAAGGTATTCAGCTGCTAAGTCTGCGTAACTTAAAGTGGCACACGTACGTGGAGGTCAGTGACAGTCAGTTTTTAGGACCTGAGCACTGACCGGTGTGAGAACCCTACTGTAATCGCTAGTGATTATTACGGCCAGAGCATAAAGTCAGAGAGACTTTTATTTTTTTTTACAATGACATCTCATTTTTGAGGGTCTTAGGATGCTCAAAAACTCTCAAAAATTGGCCAGCAGGCTCCATAGTGCACGCCATGGTTTGGATAATGTTCCCTTCAGCATCTTCAACAATGTTTAGGTTTTAAAGGCACTGTCCTCAACTGGCTTGCTTCATATCTCTCTGGTAGATCATTCTCTGTTTCTGTTGGTGATTTTGAATCAAACAGAGTCAGCATTCCATATGGAGTTCCTCAAGGATGCATTCTTGGTCCTTTACTATTCAATTTGTATATGCTCCTGCTTGGGCCCATTATTCAACAACACAACATATCATATCACTCCTATGCTGACGACACCCAGTTATACATATCTGTTTCTGCCAACCATCATCAACCAGTGAATGATCTCATCCAATGCATTACTAATGTCAGGTATTGGATGGCAAGAAACTTTCTACAGCTAAACGAGGACAAGACAGAGATTTTATTAACAGGTCTAAAGGTTCTTAGACACAAAATTAGCACTTTGTTGTCTCTCCTACTGGGAAAACCCTGTGAGCATGTCAAGAATTTAGGTGTAATTATTGATGCTGATCCTAACTTTCAAAAACACATTTGTAATATCTCCAAAACTGCTTTTTATCATCTTTCTAAGGTTAGAGCCTTCCTTCCACTCTCAGATTCTGAAAAGTACGTTCATGCATTTGTTTCCAGTCAGCTTGATTATTGTAATGCACTTTTTGCTTCACTAGCAAAGCAATCACTCACTGGACTTCAGATTATTAAGAACACTTCAGCCAGAGTACTAACCAGAACCAAAAGATATGAACACATCTCTCCTGTTCTGGCTTCTCTTCACTGGCTTCCTATAAAACAAAGAATTGATTTTAAAATTTTATTTATTGTTTTTAAAGCCATGAATGACCTAGCACCCTCCTACATCTCTGACATGCTCACTGAATATATACCGGAAAGACCTCTGACATCATTAAGTAAAGGTTTCCTCACTATACCCAGAATTCATTCTAAATCAGCTCATGGTGCCTTCAGTCATTACGGACCTACTCTCTGGAACTCTTTACCACATGATCTCAGGTCTGTTGCAACAATAACTTCTTTTAAAAGAAGAACTAAAAACATATCTTTTTTCACATTTTTTTAATCAGGTCTAGTGTTTGTATTAAAAGCTTCATCTTCTAACGTTTTATATATTGTCCTATTTTATATGTATGAAATGTTCTTGTTAATTTTATCTTTATTTTATATGTTTTATATATGTAATGTCTATGAAATGATATGTTATTGGCATGTATGATTTTATCTGTTTTGCCTTTTTAAGCACATTGAGTTCACGCTTGTCGTATGAAATGTGCTATATAAATAAACTTGAATCGACTTGACTTGATGTTCACAAAATTGATGTGGATCATTGCCCTCAACTCAGAAATATTTTGCATTTTTTTCCCCCAACAGAAAGTCAGCCATGTTGGATTTCATGCGTTAATTCTCACTTTAAAAACACATCTGGGGACTTTGGGATGCACAAAAACTCACAAAACTTTGCATGCATTTTCGAAGAGGCCATTTTTTTTATTTGGTGGTATAATTTTAGTTTGGCTGTGGCACATGAGCTCAGTAACGCCCCCAGCCTACTTTTTCCCATTGACAGAATTTTTGACAGCCTTGTTTTATTGGAGAACTCACAAAACTTGAGGCCCACATGGACACCTGTGAACATTACGTGAATATTTGGCGATTGGCCTCAGTGTGTTTAGCGGTCTTATGCAGGAAAGGCTGCAGATGGGACAAAGTTGCTCCAACATTCACAAAATGTGATACACACATTCCTTGAATTATTTGGATTGCATTAGGTCCTCCCACCCAGAAGTCAGCCATTTTGAATTTTGAGCATTTTCTGTGTATTTTACGCAAACTTTTTCGAAGTGCTCCTAAAGTTTATTGGAATCGTTTCAAATCTGGGTGGTAAAATCGGTAAGAGAGGGCCCGTTCATTGCTGCTTGCAGCTTTAATCAGGGTCCAAGAGCAAAAGTGCTGGCCCCTGGCACTGAAGCCTGAGGAGCCTACCGATCACATCTTTGATTTTGTTGGGACCATTTAACAGCTCAATGTTGTTGTAAGCACACAGCGAAGAGGAGAGAGAATGCCAACCAAAACAGCCAGCTCATGGCAGGTTTATAGCCGCAGTCTTCATCCGGCGATTGTAAATGAATCTGGCCATGTTTACAGGTGGTGTTCTCTGTAGCATGTTTCACATCTCTGCAGGTTAGTTTAACAGAGGGATGATTGGTAAAAAGCTCAGCAGTGAAAGTGTAAACTATTTGCATTAAAAACCTTCACCTTGTGTCATCTCCTCAGAATGATTCATTCGTCCATCTCAAGTCAATATCACCACAAACTCCTTCTGACATGACATCTCCGTGCTCTCCATCCGTCCCCGGGGGTCCTGCTGAAACCCGGCCATCATGCGTGTTTAGAGGCGGCGTGGGCTCAGGCTAACCCGGCCTGGGTGGATGGATGGATGGATGGAGGGATGGATGGATGGACTTGAGGCTACAGGCTGGGCGAGGCGGAGCGGCAGCGGGCTGGATGGCGTGCATCCCACGGAGCACGCTCAGTGAAGCAGCAGGCGAGCAGTAGCTTCAGATTAGCCCGCCGAGGCTGGAGAGGAGTTGGCTGCAGTCCGGACTTCATGCATCATCAGCCAGAGTCCTGTCCTGCTGAGTGTGTGTGTATGTGTGTGTGTGTGTGTGTGCGTTCTATCTTTGGAGCTGGGCTAAGGTCCACAGTGTTTCTGCTTTGAACAGGAAGCCATCTTTCTCTCTCTCTCATATGTAATTTTCATGTGAGGTTCACCTCTGATCTGATGTGATGCTTTTTGATTGATCCTATATTGATTGAATATTAGATCAGTGAGTCTGGTTGTCAGAAGGAAGCTCTGATCACGTCTCTACTCTGCACGGATATGAAGATAACTCTGGTTTAATTTAAGCAAAGATTCGACACCAGCAGTCATTTCAGCAAATGTTTACACTCAAGTCAGTGCGCCAGTCTATTGGTCGTATGATGGGAGCAATGGAGGAAGTCAGGTGATGTTAAAGAGCGACAAGTCTGATGGGTTGATAGACGGGTCCAAAAACGTTCTCAAATCATCACTAAGTGGCTAATATTGTAAACTTAACAACACAGGTCCATGAAACTTAACTATGTACTTATTCTAAGCGAAATCACAATCGTTGCTTTGTTTTACTTCTGTTCTTATTCTAGCTGTATGCCTTTCCTTATTATTTATGCATCTTAAATAGAAATTTACAATAAAAAATATGGAGAATATATATTTGTTTTAGAGCAAAAAGAGCTGCACGAGGAGGATGAAATGTGCAAAATACTGACTAAAGACCATGCCATCTTTCACAGTTTGGAGAATATGTGCAAGGTGTGAAAATGTGCAGAAATAAACCAAAATACTGTGACGCAGGGAGTTCAGTTTGGAGACTTTACACAAAGGCGTAGCACCAAATCCTTGGCCTTTTGCAGAAGAAGTCTGAGTCCCCCGGTGATCTATATCTCTCTCACCAACACATTCTCACTCCAACCGTTTGAAAATGAATGGATAGATGGATGCAAACTGTACATTTCCTGTGAAAACAGACGTGTATTTTAAAAACAGACAATGCATGTGACAGGCTGAAGTTGACACGGCGTCCCAGAACGTCAACAACCAACACACCCAGGGTACCTTGGACGCCATATGTGGACGTGGAAAGTCCATGACCAAACGTGGACATGTGACGAGGTCACAGTGAGGATGAGCTGCATCACGAGGTGTCAGCTGTCATTTACTATGACTCACTACATAGGATAAAACGCTCAATTGTCACGTCCAGTGTCCACTGTCATCCGAGCCGATGCCCTAACTCTGCCAGGTTGGGTTATTATTGGGCTGATATTGTGTAGTCTGAGGCCAGCAGAACACTTTTAATGCAACAAGTCTGAAGACTGTGGCAGCAGCATAAGGTGAAACATGCAGAGTGCCACTGCTTTCACAAATCGGATAAATAAATTATGAAACTCTGTGAAAGAGCCGATCTAAACAGTTTTAAGATTTACTAAAATTACACAATGTACAGACTCATACAGAAGTATCCCCCCCAGTCATCATTTATGACCCACTCTCTGTGTGTAAAGGTGTATTTATCTGCAGAGACTCTGTCCTCTGCCTGGCCCCCAAAGTCCCATCAAGTCTCCATCCATGTCAGTGAAAACATGGATGCTTCACACACAGAAGATCTATACAATCAGCACAGTTTCAAGATTAGAGTCACTAATTCAGTATCTGACCAAATGTCTCCCCTTCTGTTCCTGAGATACGACGATCACTTCATTAGTTTGTCCTGTCAGACATTTGTGTCAAGTTTTGTCAAAATTAGTGTATGAATTCTTAAGCTGTGGCCAAAAACACGTTATGTGAGGTACCTTTGACCTTTGACTTTTGACTATCAAATTCTCATCAGTTCATTACTGAGCCAAAGTGGACATTCGTGCCAAATCTGAGGAAATTCTCTCAAGCCATTCTTGATATATCGTGTTCACGAGATTGGGACAGATGCAAGGTCACAGTGACTTAATACCTTTGAGCACCAAATTCTAACTGTCAAGCAGCAGAATTCAATCTAGTGTTAAATGACTGAACTGATTGTTGCTCCCTGCTTTGCTCTGTAGCTTTGTAAGATTTTTCTTTTCACGATGTTTTATTTATGCCATTATCTTTTGTCATGGAGACAACTGAAGTCAAAGAGAGTGTGTCTGTCAGCATCTTTTACATGATGGTCATCTCCAATCAGTCACATGTGAAGCTGATCACTCCTGAACTTCGGGTTGATGAGTTCCAATATTCAAATTTTAAATTTAAATTTAAACGGAGAGAAAACACTGCTGCTGCTCTTCCAGTGATAATTGTGTGTCTTTATCATATATTATATACATATATATTATTTATATTATTTTGACTGAACAGTTGGTTGGTCCTTCTGACTGTGTGCTAAACTGGTTCAAAACATAAAAGGGAGGAAGTTTTACATCAGTCTCGGAGATCATGTGTCTGAGAAACATGACCTCTGTTTTGGAGTTGCACAAGGTATCTACCTTGGTCCATTGTTATTGTCACTGTACATGATGCCACTTGATGACATCATCAGAGAACAAAATGTCTGTTCCCATAGTTATGCAGATGACACGCAACTGTACATCTGTGCTGAGCCATACAATGCTGCAGCCATAAACTTCATCACGACCTGTCTTTAGGTAATAAATAAATGGATGAGCAATACTTTTTAAGTTAAATAAAGACAAAACTGAAATCCCGATAAAACAAAAAGAGACATGCTGCTCAATAATCTGGGGCATTTAACTCCCTGGATTAAATTCTGAGGTGACAAGTCTTGGTGTGATCCTTGATTCACACGTTAACAAGATGACCAAGACATTTTCCACCTCAGAAACATCACTAAGGTACGACCTTTTCTAAATGAAAAAGATGCAGAGAAATTGATTCATGTCTTTATTTAAAGTCGCCTCGACGACTGTACAAACTTTTTACTGGCCTCCAAAAAACACCACTGAGCTACATTACGAACTGCCTTGGTAACTATTTGCCTCCAAGAACACTGCGATCACCTGCTGCTGGTTTATTGGAGGAAGATCAGGGATGCAGCCTTTGTCAGTGACGCCTCAAAGCTACTGAACACACAGATATCAGAGAAGCTGCTCGCTGAATATTTTTAACAGAAAGCTGAAAACATATCTGTTCACTTTAGACTTTACCTCGCTCTGACGTCCTCGTACAGTCTGAAACTATTTGTGTTTGTGCTTTTACTTTCTATTCATGCTTCACGCTGCTGCAACTCTTAAAATCTTACTTGACTTTGTGATTTATAGTTTTACAATTCTATGAATCAGTTAATCCATGTTGTAAAGTGTTTTAAATGTCCTTTCATATTGAATTGCCTTGCCTGATTTATGACTATTATGTCTGTTTTCATGTGAAGCACTCACATGAAGCACTTATACTGCCCTTATTGTCAAGACCTTTGTGATGCATTTATTGTATGAAACGTGACATATAAATGAAGTTTATTATTATTATTATTATAATCATTAATATATTATTTTATTTGCTGCGTGTGCAGACACAAACTCCATCAAAAGTCTCTACAGTTGTCAATAAAGCCGACAGAAATGGACGTTGCTTCACGTGACCGCTCTGAGGAAATGACGTCTCATTTTCCTGCAAACATACTTCCTCTTTCCTCCCTCAGCATGGTTTCCTCGCGTCTCTCCATGCATCCCTGGTGGGAGGGACGAAGACACAAGGAAAAGACGCAAGTGAGGGAAAGGTGGATGCACGTTAAGAGACCTGGGATGCACCCATGGTCTCAGAATGAATCATCAGAGGAAGTGGGGTTGGAAAAGACAGGAAGTTGCCCTTCTCACATTGTGACCATCAGTTTGTAAATCAACCCTGAGGAGCACAAACCTCTTCTTCTTGGGTGTGAAACACTTGGTGAGGACGTGAGGCCAAACTAGAGAAGAAAAGATGAGTTTTCAGATTCAGCCAGCTGAGTGTGGACATGTCCTCAGAGAGGAGGAGGAGATGAAGGAGGAGGATGTTGGCTGGTGGAGGAGCAGGACGGGGCAGCATGGCGAGGCTCCAGTCCGCTGGCCGGAGCCCAGTTGGTGCTTAATCACAGCAAGCGGTCAGCCTCCGCCTTTCACAGCCAGCTGACATCAGGACTGTGTGTGTGTGTGTGTGTGTGTGTGTGTGTGTTGGGGGGGTTGTAGAGGGAGTTAGGGCTTCCCTTCCCCCATCATCCCCCTCCTCCACCCCTCACCTCCCGTCCAGCATGTAGGTGTGTAATCTGCAGCCAGGAGAGGGTGGTGGTGGTGGGGGGGGTTGTTGGTTTGAGTGTGACCTGCCAACGCCATGAGTGCACGCAGACGGTGGTGACGATCCGAGCCAAGGCCGGAGCCGAGCTGCCAACCGAGCTGGGTGACCCGTCCGTCCACCGCCTCTCCCCAGACACTCTGCAGCCACGAACAGCAGCACTGTGCCAGCATATGTGTGTGTGTGTGTGTGTGTGTGTGTGTGTGTGAACAGGATCTTTAAGGTGTGAAAACATCTCATGATGACAGTTTGGCCGGTAAAACACAGCAGCTGCACAGCGTCACATTTACATCCCCAGTGATCCTGTGATTCTGTTATTGTTAAATCAGCAGCACGGCCTCATGCTGCACAGGAAACATTCTTTACACCATTCATAAAATGTAAAAATATACACATAAAAATATAAATCAGCATCTGCAAGTTATAAAAATCTGGATAGAAAATACACTCGTCTTCCTTGAATGCTTTAATTTATGTTTTACAAATAATACAATCCGTTTACAAGGCTGAAAAAATATGATGATTTACATTTCATTTAACACCAACACCCTCAAGACCAAAGAGGAGCTGAGAGCAGAGTGAATATATGACAAGTCAAGATGAGCATGGTCCAACTTAATCTAGTGATATTAAAATTAACTGAACTAAACCAAAAGAAGAAAAAATAATCAAGAAATGCTAATTTAAAGGGATGATCTCAAAGATTTTCATTTAAATAAGATTCTGTTGGGGTCATCGTCTATCACTGAGTGAGGTCATACAATGGTGACTGAGGCCCTGTCTGTATGTAAATATATTTTTGTAAACAGATATTTTTCCCTCTGTAAAAAAAATCTGTCCACACAGCATCATTTTACAAAATATCTCCGTCTAAACTAGAACATTAAAATGACTCCAAACGCTCATGTGTGCAGTGATCACACAGACACTGGTGCTGCTGCAGAGCTGCTGCTGTAACATCTGTATTTCCTCAACTGAAAGCTGATTCTCCACATACCCATGAATCCATAAGCCCCGTCTCCACCAAACCCTTTCAGTCCAGTCCCTCTGGAACCAGCAGTAAGCCTTCAGACATGGTACCTAGACCCTGGGTGTGTTCAGACAGTCCTCTTAAATGTGGGCGGGGTTGTTGTCACTCACTGCTCCGTCCAGCACTCGCTGTATTTCCTCATCAGCGGTGACACAGATGGAAGTCTGCACCTGGTTTATCGTCCACAGAACGAGGCTGCACGCCCACATTTTCACAACAAAATACAACAGGCTGCAGTGAGAGTCTCTCTCCATGGGATATTTCAAAATAGCAGCTTTGTGCATTTAGTCCTTCTCAGGCAAGCTCAGGGGTTTAGTGTTGCTGTAGCCCACAGGAAGTGAGGATTAGAATATATGACCTTCACATAATCCGCTCCAAATGAATCTATATTTTTAAAGTCATTACTAAAAGTGTGTGTCATATAAAAACTAAAGTGATGGTCAAAGTTGTCACAGTGAAATTTAAGGTGTGCTGATGGATTCACGTCATCAACTCATGCATTGAGTAACATTACAAGTTAACGTTCCACCTTAAAAGTTGCCGGCAGTCGGCCCAGTGAATGAAGTGATTTTTTTCTCTTTCATTTTATAGTTGTAGTTTACTGATGTATGAACAGAGGTTACATTGACGAGTACAATTGATATGCATTACAATTTGGGTTGGCTCTATGTCGAGAAAAGAATTTTAATGAATTTATTGGTTAATTTTTATAGTGTTGTGAAAAAACGATCTCCACAATTTCTTGCTCAAAAGATAATCTACACCAGTGAAATTCATTCACACTCCACAAGAGCTGCCAGCAATGAGCATATAATTCTGCCACGTCCTAAATCCAATTTCTTGAAGAAATCAGTTTTGTATAGAGCCACAAGTTTATGGACTCTACTCCCAAGATATATTCACAGAACCAGAGACAGGAATTGTTTCAAGAGAAAACTGAGAATACACTTGCAATCTAATTATTTGAGTTAATTCATTTGTTGTAAGTCCGTCATTTATTTTCTCTGCTTTTGTCTTTTCTCTTTTTTAATATACTCCATTTTATTATTTTTCTATTATGTACTCTTGTTTGTATACTTTTTGTATTATGTTATGAGTTTTATGACTATGGACGCCAGGAAGACTAGCTGTTCGTCCAGGCGTCAGCTAATGGGGATCCATAACCAAATAACCAAGTAAACATAAAACCAGAGTGACCGTCCTCTACTGACCAATCAACATCAAACATCAACGTCAAAATTAAATACTTTTAGTTTTCTCATGTCTCTGACAGATATAAACACTGAAACTTTAGTGATTGATGGTGCAATGTGAATATGATCATCAACAAAACATTTTCACTGCCTGTTT
This sequence comes from Epinephelus fuscoguttatus, assembly GCF_011397635.1. Lineage (NCBI taxonomy): Eukaryota > Metazoa > Chordata > Actinopteri > Perciformes > Serranidae > Epinephelus > Epinephelus fuscoguttatus. The sequence goes on from NC_064761.1 coordinate 43,842,646, forward strand.
GTTGCTGAAAATGTGTCATGGAAAAACAGGCGAGCTGCGTTTTGGTGAGTTGTTGAGTGTTGGAGATATGAGCAGGTGACACGTCTGCCCTCTCTCACATATAATGACACAAAATGGCACTGCACATCGAGGATGCGAGGCTCATGCTCATGACAGCACGAGATGTTAGCGTTAATGCTGTCCTCCTTGGTGAGCTGTAACGTCAGCTAACTCAGTGATGCTAGGTGAGCTGACAGTAGATGCACGGTTTCTTTGCGTGGTGATGCAGCTGGTGGGTGTAGTTCAGTGGAAAGAAAACAGTTCCTACGTGAAAATGCTCGCAACAAGGTCTGAGGAGTAACTAGGTCATGATTTCTGGAACGTGACATTGATGTTTATATTTTCTTTCACAAACTGAGTGTAATCTGGAAGGCAGACATCTGTATGTGTAAATGTTTTCTGGATTCTGGGGTGAACTGTCCCTTTAATGCTGACAAAAAGCTGACACTTTATCTGTGTTTAAAGGACAAATGTTTCTGTCCAGCACAGTAAGAGAAAGTTTTATTTACTGTACTTGTAACAGAGTATTAGCACACTGTGGTACTGCTTCATTTACTTCCTCCACCTCTGCCTGTATCAGATTAACCCCACTGACTCCACAGAAACATCAGATTATAGAGGGTTTGGTATTCAGGGGCCCACGCTCACTGTGGCCCATCAGACCCTGAGTGCGCCTCTGTCCACACTGTGTGCTGATCTTAATGAATGTTAACATACTGACTGTGGTGTGTTGGTCGCCCCGAGGCGTCGTGCAGCTGAATAAACCTCTGAATGTCAAACAGACACGACGACGGAGCCGTGATCATGTTTCTAATCGTGCGGAGGTCGAACATGAGCGCGCAGGATTAAAGCAGCGAAGCCCCCGACTGTTTACTCACACACTCATTATGCAGCGCTGTCCACTGTAGCGCACCACATCACAGCAGAGGTTAAAGGAAACATTATCAGGATGTTTTCAGGTCATATTCAAATCGCCCGGCCTTTTATTGTGAAGGGAAGCGTGCTGCAGAATAAAGGACAATTCTGGTGTTTTTATAAGGAGCAGATTTCCTCTCAGTCACAACCTGCACATGTTAAAACAAACTTCACTGTTTTAAATAAAATAATAATCATCTTAATACAAACTAATGTGGCAGCAACAAATGTTAGATTTAAACTCTGAGACCTCCTGTCCCTCAGGAGTTTTATCACATATCAAAATGCTACAGAGACGGCAGACACACAACACCAGGCTGGAGGGTCGTCACATTCACAGAAACATTTGAGAAAATTCCCAAAAAGGCATTTTTGGATAAACTGACCACATATTCAAAATCTAAATACGCACTCTCTCCTCTAAATATATAAACCAGATTTACCACCTCACGGTTGTATGCCTCTGTGTCAAGTTGCAAAAACAAGGATGCTTCACACACAGAAGATCTATACAATCAGCACAGGTTCAAGATTAGAGTCACCAATTCAGTATCTGACCAAATGTCTCCCCTTCTGTTCCTGAGATATGACGTTAAAACATGATGATGTCACAGTCAAGCTGACCTCTGACCTTCTGACCTTCATTATTTTATCCTGTCAGACATCTGTGTGACGTTTTGTCAAAATTAGTGGATGAATTCTTAAGTTATGGTCAAAATTCTCATTGCTGAGCCCAAGTGGACGTTTGTGCCACATCTGAGGAAATTCTCTCAAGCCATTCTTGACATCTCGTGTTCACGAGATAGGGACAGATGCAAGGTCACAGTGACTTCTGACCTTTGAGCACCAAATTCTAATCAGTTCATCCTTGACTCAAATTAAACGTTAGTGCCAAATTTCTTTTTATTTTATCCTGTTAGACATTTGTGTCAAGTTTGGTCATAATTACTGTATAAATTCTTCAGTTGTGGCCAAAAACATATGTTGTTAGGTCACAGTGACCTTTTACTCTCAACCACCAAATTCTAATCAGTTTATTCCTCAGTCCAAAGTGGATGTTTGTGCCAAATTTGAGGAAACTCCCTCCAGGTCTTCTTTAGGTATCAGATTCACGAGAATGCGACAGACGAGGTTACAGCGACATTGACCTTTGACCACTAAATTCCGGTCAGTTCACCCTGGACTCATTGTGGATGTTTGTGCCAAATTTGAAGAAATTCCTTTAAGGTGTTCTTAAGATAACTACATTCACGGGAATGAGACAGATGCAGGGTCACAGTGACCTAGACCCCTGACCTATGACCACTAAAAACTAAGTGGATGTTTGTGCCAATTTTGAAGAGATTCCCTCAAGGTTTTTTTGAGCTATCACGTTCACGAGAATAAGATGGATGAACAGATTAACACACTGAAGACAAAATTCCTTTGGCCACAGCTATCGCCGACAGGGAGGCATAAAAATAAAAAACTTAATAAAGTGACGTATAAACAGTCCTGGGATGAAAATTTGTAAAAATCATAATTTTCGTCATCACCATGAGTTAGCGTCAAATGCGCTCTGGGATTCTTGTAGTGTTGGAGGTAGAACTCAGGTGTTTAACTTAAAGGTCCAGTGTGTAGGATTCTGGGGGATTTAGCAGCATCTAGTGGTGAGGACTGCAGATTACAACCAGCTGAAACTTCTCTTGGTTAGAAATCCTCCAGTGTTCATGTTCAGGGGCTGAATTATCCACAGAGGTCTCTTCCTCTCAGAAACAAACACATCAGCTGATTGAAACACTGAATAAAGATGTTTCACTTTAAAAAAAAAGTGTGTTTCTCAGACGCTGTTTGCTGCAGAGGGGCTGCTAACTATGGTGGCTGGTATGTAAACATGACCGTCTCTGTCTAGAGCCAGTGTTTGGTTAGTCCGTCCTGAGCTACTGTAGAAACATATAACCTACAGATATAACCGGCTCATCATGATTCTTATTTTTAGGTGATTATACGCTAAAGAAAACAGGCTGACTGTATTATATTCCATATCTGCTGATATATCCCCCTGAATCACTGCACACTGGACCTTTAAGATCTTATATGAAAATAAGAGTACTCAAACCACAGTGCAGAAATACTCTGCATCCAGAATTCCTTGAGTAGAAATACAAAATATCAGCATCAAAATATACAGGTGGAGCTCGTTTAAATGACTTTACAGCTGAGTAGATTAATCCATAATAACACATCATCATTTATTAGTTGATTATACTTTGTGTTAATAATGTGAATCTGTAAAGCCGTCAGATAAATATAGTGCAGTAAAATAAAAACATTTCCCTCTGTGCTGTTTTATGAAGGTGTTTCACAGTGGAGCCGCTGATTATAAAACAGCAGGCGAGGCGTTTAAAAGCAGCAGTGATGGGATGTTCACCATCGAGCTGAATTTCTCATTTATCAGCTCATGAATGTGACTTTTGTTTCTCTGTATTTACACGTGCGTGTGCGTCTTTAAACAGCAGACGGAGGTTGAAAAAAGAAGAAGAGATTACAGGAAGGAAAAAAAAACTTTGATGTGTACATATGCAAATGAGTTTGGAAATGTCAAATTAGCATAGATTTGGGTTGACCCGAGCGGCGGCCTCCCTCGCAGCTACAGGCAGCCGGGACGCCTGACAGCTCGGCCCGCGTCCAGACGGCCTGCTTTACATATTAGAGTGGCCTCCCATCACCGCGGGTTACCACCAGCATCCCGTCGCCAAGGAGACTGATGGAGACTGACAGGGCGGACGGCCTGACTGACGGACAGGGAGGATGGATGGATGGATGGATGGATGGGTGGTGTTACAGAGAGGTGGGGGGGAGGGTTAGCTCTGGGCCTGACTCATCCACAGAGGAGAATATAAAAACAGTTGATTATGTTAATGTGGTTGTTAATTTAATCAATTACTGGTGGACTGTTCATCAGAAACACAGCAGCTTCATGACCTCGAGCTGAGGACGGACGCTCTTTGTTCTTCATCCTCATTTAACCTTTAAACTGCAGATCCTTCTTTAAATCAAAACCTCGCACAAAGTTTCTTATTTTGAAAAGCTCCTGGACACAACCTCAGAAGAACATGTCTGAGACGTTTATTTTCTGTGATATTGGTGTCGACTTTGAATCTGGTCGATATGAAGCTTCATGCTGTGACCCCTGTGTGTTCTCCAGCTAATACCGCTCAGTTCTCGTCACCTGCAGCGTCTTTTTTCAAGAAAAAACTTTGATTTCAGTTTGTTGAAAAGCTCTGTATCTTACAGTGATTCTGACTGTTGAGGAGAAACCTTCAGAGTGATGAAGCTCGAGCGAAAATTCAGTCAGGAAGACGATACTTTTCCTGCTCAGGCTGTAAGTTTCTTTCTCACGCTGCCATTCACTCCTTGCACACATGCTCACACACTGTCTGAGTAGGTCAATTGAGTCATCAGCTGATTCACAATCAACCAATACCACAGCGACACACCTTCTCTGTCAGCCTAACATCTTACGGCTCCTCATTTTAAATATGGTTCTTCCTCTGCCATAGTGCCCTCCACCTCTCCAAAAATAACACTTTAATTTTGCACTCCACCTCCATTTTGTAGCAAAAATGCCTAAAATGACATGCCCACATTACAATGACTGTAGCTTCTGAACCGCTCTGACTACATGCATGCATGAGGTCTTGCCAGAAAGAAAACTCCCTGAAGTTTCTTGTGAAAGTGTCAGAAACACTCTAGGTGACACAGAGACAGAGTAATGGGCCTCTGAAGTCAGTAAAAAATTGAATAAAATAAAAATGATTTTCAGGATGAATAACTGTCTGTGACTTCATCTGAGCAGGTAAATGACACTGTGGGGCTGTAGGCACACTATCAATGAACACTTGTGTCAAATTTGAAGAAGACTGCTCAAAGTATGACCATTCTACAGTGTTTTTACCATGACAAGATCCAGGCGGAGCTCCAAATGACAAGTCGGTCACTCGGCTTCAAAACTGTACTATCAGTGATCAAACAACACTCAGCCAGCTTCAAACATTGTACCATATTGAAATCAGGTGTGATTATGATAGCTGATGTTGTTTATGACACAGAAACACCATAAAATATCACCAAATAAAGCCGTATGAAACGTGAAAGTTATGATCCCACTTTCTAGACGGTATATCTCAGCCAACAATAGTGGTAGGAGTGAGACTCTTACCTTTTATAAACCAGCTAAGTCCCCGCTAACAGCTCCACATAAGATCGCGAGTAATCCTTTAACTTTTCTCATCAAAGACAGCATGTCATGACTTGTCGCCACTCATCACGATTTTGGACTTTGTGTGTTTAGGCTGCTCTGGTGCCAAATCGAAATAAAAGAAAAACGATGTTATTTTTGAAAAGTCGAGAGCTTCCTGAATCCGGCAATACCAAACATCACATGGTTTGATGACGTAGTGCGCCTGGGAGATACCATTTAACAGAGGAGGGGGGGAGTGAGTACATCGGCGTCCTGGCAGAGTTAAAGAGGTTAAAAAAATGAACATTGACTAATCACATTCCGTGGTGCCCTTTGACCTGGTGTGTCACTGAAGGCCACAGCATCACATGATGGAGGCAGACGAAACAACGCTGCTCGGCCCCGTGAATGGAACCTTTACATTTTAGAAAGGCACAGATGGAACTGTTGATAGGAGCAGCGTTCTCTGCAGGTTCTGCAGGAAGGAATTTCCGCACCATCGGCAAACTTCAAGCCTGAAATATCACCTCAACACAAAGACTGTAGCAGCGAACCTGGAGGTTCAAGCTAGCATAGCCTCTGATGCTAACGCTAGCAACCAGCCTCAGACACAAACTGTCAGTCTACCTGTGACCGACTCACTAACTCCCAGTTGCGGCAGTCGAGGACAGGAGGACAACTGTGTCCAAAATCCAGCAGCTTTACTACGACACATCTGACAACATTCATTTAACATTTTTTAAATACTTTCACGGTAAAAGTTTATGTATGAGATTAATTCAGATTAATTAATCACAGACTAATTATTTAGATTATTTGTTTTAATTGCTTGACAGCCCAAGTGATGAAAGGAGAAAATATGTTTAAGTATGTTATAAATATTTTAAACACTTAATGAGGAGCAGGAGGAGTCACATAAACCACCTGCTCCTCATAACAATTTGAAGTCTTTTTGGTGGAATGACTTTACTCTTATGAGCAGTGAGAAAATTTCTCCATGCAAAACAGAAACCAGCTTGTTTCAAGACCTCTCACACATGTGACCCTCTTTTCTTGATTGTTGGCGTTCCCCAGTTCCTCCAGGCTGTGGGTAATACGCTACAACTCTTCATTTAATTTTCACCTACACAGTAAGACAGCACTGATACAGCCCAACTTAGAGGTTCAGCAACTTCTCCTCACTGTTGAGCATGAGGCACTCACTCTCTCTGGTGTATCACTCATACCTGTCCCCACAAAACAAGGGCAGGTAGGAACCAATTAGCTCATAACCAAGGCAACAACGAACATGAAACTACAAATGAAACAATATACAAAGTGCTATAAATGACAATGACATAATAATGTAGCAGTAACTCAGTAATACTGAGTCTATCACTACTTAAATATAAACAATGTACCCATTAATAAATAACACCGTAACTTAAAATAACCTAATGTGTGCAGTAACTATGGTTACAGACATGACTTCTGCATCTAGAAAGATATAAAAAAAGAAAGCATCTCTCTGCACGACAACTGAAACAAAAATTAACTTGATTCTGGAAAAAACTTCAAATAAGATGATTTGTATCAGAAACAAGTTAAAATATTCTTACATGTTACTTTTCTTTGGTAAATTTGCCTGCAGTTACAGTAAAATATGATTGTTAAAGACACTTTAAGGGCATGAAACAACATATTTCATCAACAAGTAGAAGTAAGTAAGTAAAAGCATCAAATCATGTTATTTTAAACATGACAGCGGCAACATGAGTGAGTTTCTCTTCCGTAAAAGACTAAAGCCCTTTTTACACAGAGACAACGGCGGCATCATGTCACACCAGTGTGTGATTTTACACAGCATCCCCACATCACAGAATCAAAAGAGACGTGACAAGCGGCCTCAAGTGTGACTTGTGATGTCAGCAGCTCTTTATTAACAATAACGATGACATCACATGTCAATAACAATCATTTAGCGTCCCTGTTATATGGCGGCTGATCTCGTCCTCAGCTCGGAGGGTGAGGAGCTCCTGGACCTCACTGTTTTCACTGTTTATGGACATTTTCAGATGCTGTTCTTCTTCTTTGAGTTAGCTGCTAACTGCTATCAGCTACTTTTTAAATCTCCCGTGGCGGGTCGCACACATGACACATCGTCAGACATCACACCCGTCCCGCCCCTGTCCTGTCGACTGTCCCTTTTACACAGACATTGTTTTGGCGCTGTTACGACCTCTGTCCCCGGCTCAGGGGTGAGACAACTCTGTCCCCCGTTCAGTGATCGGACCTTATAAACAGAACGGCGAGGCGACATAACAGCGTGATATTCCCGCCTAGAACAAGCACTGTTAAAGGGGATTTAAGAAGTGTCAGATTTTCTGTCTCGGCTGGAAAGATAATCTGAAATGAAGCTTCTCTATATACTGAGACTCCGGATTAAACGATCATTAATTACTCCTCCAAAGTGTTTCTACAAAAAACTGATTTACTTTGTCCCTTTATTATAAATAAGCACTTTTTGCTTTTCAAATAACCTCCTGCAAAGTAAAGATATTTTATTCATCTGATCTTACTTCTGCAGAAACACATTCATACATCTAAATACTTGAATCATAAACGTCTCAGTCTTTGTCTCTGAAAATAGTTTCAAGTTGCACAGTCACACTTTAACTCCAAGAACAAGAAAACTGACAAAATGTATTTTATATATGTAAAAAAAATCCCAAATTGTACATTGAACTTGAGCTTTTCTGTAGCAGCTCCTTCAATCTGAAAGCTTCAGTGTAAAATGACAAAGTTTGGTCTTTATTTTTATGGTTTTAGACGTACTAGTATGATTTCTGGGGGAAAAAAATCTGTTGCATAGATTCATTAGATAAACATTTCATAACTGCATTTTTGTTTTATTCACATTTGTGACATATTTAGTGTGGGGTTTTTTGTCACATGTCTGTCTTGTCCACAAGGCACAGTGAAATAAAAAGAAACACATTTTCTGACAATTTAAGCTTCAACATCAAACCACCCACTGAGTGAAAAACACATCTGTACCTGTGTGTGTGTGTGTGTGTGTGTGTGTGTGTGTGTGTGTGTGTGTGTGTGTGTGTGTGAGTTGCCCTGCAGCATTAAGAGCAGAGCTCCTCCTGCTGGTGAAGCCTCAGATGACAGTGAGGATGCTCAGCAAGAAAAGAAAAACCCTCAACATCCAGGAAACACGACTGCAGCTCTGATACGTCGACACAGAAGTTTCAGATTCAGACAACAGCTCACCTTGCACACACACTATAACATAACATACAGTAACATGTAGACTCATAAATAGATGTGTAACAAAAAAAAAAAAACAGAAATAAAAAATATGTCAAGGAGTTCGGTGAAATAAAGGAATCTATGAATAATAAAAAGTTAATGGACTAATTATTATAAAAGAGATAAAAAACAACACAACAACTTTAACGTGACATTTATTTGCATTAAAGCTTCAACAGGAAGAGAAGAGCAGGAGCTCTGCTGACCACAGGAAGATCTCACATTTCAAGGTCATACAAAGAAAAGATATGCGTTAAACATAATTCACATAAAAATTATTTTTAAAAAAAGTTCAGAAAAATCCAAAAATTTAAAATACAACAAAGCTACAACTTAGTGATAAAAACAGCGATGACCGTGTTATTTTATCACCACTGTAATGAAACGTTTCACTCCCAACTCCTCAAATGGACCTCGGTGATGTGCACCAATCTGTGACGCTACCAGCAACTACCTTAGTGTAAAGACCAAGAAACGGTCAAACAAACCTGTTATAAGTACGCTGCTTTGCTAAACCTGGCTCGTAAACCCTCATCAACTAAGGCAAACAAGCCTGTTAGGTAGCGCCTCCCTCTCCCTGCCTGATGCATTACTGTACGTTCACACCAAAAGCTGCCAGATAGCTGAATTTGCTCTAGCAGCGCCGCTGGTAAAATACTTGTGGCGGCGAAAGCAGCTCAAGTCGCTCATGACATCAAATTCTGAGTTCGATTATGCCTCTCAGTTTAAAGGAGCCAAAGCAGGTTACTGGCTGGAGCACAGAATGTGACTTCGTGCATTTGCCTGAGAACAGAAACTTTCACGTTTGGACAATGAAAACAGGATAAAAAGTCTAAACAGGTCTGACATTAAACATTAAACACACGCAGCCTGTGTTGCGTTCAGGCGTTGTCACGTAAATAACAAATTCCAGTACTTGAAAACGCCATCGCACAACACAGCAGCATGTCAAGTGGGCTGAACCTGAACCGAATATAAGCAACATTTTTTTATTTGTTATTCCCCCCCAAAGCTGCAAACCCAGGGGAAACACTGTCAGTGGTTTGGGTTCGAGTGCCTACAGTGCGATTAGTTAAACTGGTGGTAAGGAGAGCAAATGAATTACAGTCCCGCTGATAACAAGCGCTCCAGAACACAAAGAAATTGTATAAGTACGTGTGCTTGTCCACACTTGTGTATCGATTCAACATGGAAGAAGACACTCTTGTAATTTGTGCTGCCGTGTGGTACCTGCACCGCCATCAGGTCTGGGTTCACGATATCCTCCGGGGCCGTGAACAGCACGGGGAATATCATCGGCTGGTGCGGGAGCTGCGGCTGGATGGGGAGAGGTTCCAGCGCTACTTCAGGCTGAACATATCAGTTTGACAGCTTGCTGCTTGTTTTGAAGTAGGAACGAATGTGTGGTAGGAACTAAAAGTTTCTGAGGATGTTGTCTGGGTTCACGATATCCTCTGGACATCTACTTTTTGATTGGTGCCTGGTCATTTGCAGCTCAAACGCGTCATAGCTAATTTGCATAAAGTTAACCAGTCTTCAGCTTTCATTTGCAGCTCAATTCGCCGAACGCCGCCGCTCATCGCTTTTGCAGCTCAAAACGCCTCTGGTCGCCACTATCCATTGAAAATGAATTAGACCTGACGCCTTTGCAGCTCTGGCAGCTTTTGGTGTGAACACACAGTTAGACGTGAGAAATGTGCCTGCACCTCCCTGGGTGAGTGTGACCTCTCCTATCTGGTGGTGTGTGTGCTTGACTCACCGCCCGGCCACCGCTCTTGCTCCTCACGACCAGCTCGTTTGGACCAGACGACTCAGCCCTTTGGGTGCCGTTCTGTCGGACCAGTTGGCCGGTCAGCTCACTCCTCTTCGTGGCTGTTCAGCGTGAATGTGTATTTATTTCATGGACAGCTCGTGGTGCCATGTCGAATTTTTTCTCAGCGTCGTTTGTCTTCAGAGCGTCTTGCCTCTGGCGTCTTACTCGTGGCGTCCCTGCTCAGCTCAAAGGCCTCTCCAGCTCTTCCTCCAGGTGCGGCTCATAACGGCTAATGAGTCAATACTACCAACCATCAAATGTGACATCAGTGTTGACCCTGCCTCCTAACACCTACCTAAACCACACCCACATCTACAAGACATTTATTGAATTGCCAATAGAGTGCTAGTAAATTTCACGTTCAGTGAACAAACAAAAGTCAGTGTTGTTTAACGTGACGTTACGCAGTTTACGTGTGGTCTGAGCTGGCCTGCACGTCCGCCAGTGACCGGAGCACCGGCCTGTGATCGCAGCTCTGGACCGTAGCTGCAGCAGCTGCTTTTAAAAACACTTTGCTTCATTGCTAACATCCTGCAGGTGTTGTCAGTGTAGGTGACTACCGGCGTAATGAAACCAGTCTTATGCTTACGATAGTAGTACAATAAATAATACAAAGGAACGAATATAGCAGAGACAGATAAATACTCTGTACTGTATGTCAGGATGTACAGACACAAGTGTACAAAGCACAAAGTAAGGAGGTTCATGACTTCTGTGCGACACAGGAAAGATGCAACAGACCACAAACCTTCTGACTCACTGCGTCTCATTAACACACTCTGTTCCTGTTAAAATAAACTAATAAAGAAATCATTAGCTGCACTGCAGAGGCTCAGTCATGATGTCATGATGTCATGATGCAGGGTGATGGGTCACCAAAGCTGTGAATGAATGGATGAGTTCCCTGTCAGTACCATGTGACTTGTGTTTACAGCTCCTGATTGGTCGTTAAAACAGCAGAGTGAACTCCAAACAGACCACAGGAGAAGATCTTTAATCAGAGCGCAGAAAACACACACAGCTTTACTTTATCATTTAATCTAATCGTGCATTACAAGGCCCAAAGTATGAGGACGCTCACAACACGTCAGCCGTATGAGCCAGGCCTGGTTTCCTGGTAAAAAAAATCTTTCTTACAAACCTTCCTCACATTCAGAGGTGTGTCCCCAAAAACTTGAGACCTTAACGCCCCTTAAAATCTGAACCTGCAGGATGAACCACAAACGACCTGTTTCAGTTACTGTTTTTATTTATTTTTGACCTTGAACCATGAAGACTGGTGTCTGTTAGGTGGCGTATACCACTAAACTACTACCTCTCGCTCTCTTGCTTCTCTACAAACAGTTTCCTCTGGTTATTCCAGTCCCTTACATGTTTTCATTTATGGTGGTGAAGAGTTGTTTCGCCTTTAAGCTGGCAGTGGACGTAGTGACAGCGCCAAACTGACGTCTCTGTGAAAGGGACCACGTGTGGGACGGCTGGGACTTTTTGACGTCATATTCTGTGCGCCATCCACTGCTGAGAGATTTAAAAAGCAGCTAACAGCAGTTAGCAGCTAACTCAAACGAGAAGAACAGCGCCGAAAATGTAGACAAATAGTAAAACCAATGGGGTCCAGGAGCTCCTTACCCTCTGAGCAGAGGACGACATCAGCCGCCATATAACAGGGACGCTACGTTATTGTTATCGACATTTGATGTCATTGTTATTGTTTATAAAGAGCGGCTGACACGGGTCACACTAGAGGCTGACAGTGTTGTATTAGATGTCATGCTCTACGGTGCTTGGAGACGCTTCTTCCTCCTGTGCTCCACTCCTCTGCGGGGTCCCCCAGGGGTCTATTTTGGGTCCCCTTCTATTCACAATATACATGCTACCTCTCGGACAAATGCATAAACATAACATTAACTTTCACTGTTACGTGGATGACACTCAATTATATGTCAAATGTATTATAAGCCTGGTTCCTCTGATGCTGTCTGTATTATATCTTGTCTGGCCGAAATCAAATCCTGGATGTCCAAAAATATTCTGCAGTTGAATGACTCTAAATCAGAAGTAATCATCATCACCTCCTCTGGCCCCAGCACTAGCACCATCACCAATCTCACCTCTAGTCTGGGTACACTGTCTAATAATGTCCGTACAGAGTGAACTGTCTTTTGATGTCCAGGTGACCAGAGTACTTCAGTCCTGCTTTGCCCAACTGAGACAGCTAACCAAAATCAGGTCATTCCTCTCCCCTGCAGATTTAGAAAAGGTCATCCATGCTTTTATCACTTTCAGACTCGACTATTGTAATGCACTTTATTCTGGCATCAGCTAACAAAACATTAAAAGACTGCAGTTGGTACAAAACGCTGCTGCCAGGCTTTTAACAGGTACTAAGAGAAGTGACCCTTGCTGCCCTTCACTGGTTAGCTGTGAGTTTTAGAATTGATTTTAAGATTTTACAGCTTGTTTTTAAAGCCCTGAATGGTCAGACTTGTGCCTATATCTGTGATCTACTAACCCCTTATGAGCCTGATCGCTGCCTGAGATCCTCCAGCAGGGCCTTTATATTAGTTCCAAAATGTCGTCTTGTCACTAAAGGCGATCGGGCCTTTGCTGTTCGGGCCCCTCAGCCCTGGCACTCCCTGCCTGGAGATCTCAGGCAGGCTAACTCAGTGTCTTCTTTTAAATCTCTTCTTTGGTCAGGCGCTCGGAGCGCAGCCCCCTCACTCTGACATCTCTCCACTTTGTGCATGTATAGGTCCTGTTTGTGCATGTGTGTGTCTTTCGGACCTGTGTGTAATTGACAAGCAAGAGTGAAAACATTGAATTTCCCCTCAGGGGATTAATAAAGTAAATAAACTTAACTTAAACTTAAATAAAGACTCACTTTTATCGTATGGCTTTTTCTTAACCGATGGTAATTATTGTATTTTTTAAATTATTTGATGTTTTATTTTTTTTATGCACTAATTGTTCTATTGTGTATTCATTGTTTTTATTGTTAAGCACTTTGTAACTCAGTTTTGAAAGGCGCTATACAAATAAAGTTATTAGTATTATTATTATGATGCTCTTCACGTCTCTTTTGCTTCAGGAGCTCTGGCATACTGTCTAAACTGACACGCTGGAGCGACACGATGCTGCAGTTGTTTGGTTCTGTATAAAAAAGCAAAGGCAGCATTTGTAGCGGCCCTAATGTGCAATCTCTGTGTATAAAGCCTACAAACGTGACAACAAGTTAAAAGAACATTGTGTCTAAAATATCACTGTGTGCTGCAGCTTTAAGATTTACGTTCGCTGACACACACCCCAGTGTGTTCGTGTTCCCACAGAGGAACCGCGTCAGGTGCGACGTCTCAAATATGTAAATATGGAGCTGTGAGGATCTCAAAGCTGCCGAGTGTCACAGTGAGGCGAGCTGACTGTTCTCACCTGAGGACGCTCGCAGAGCCAACACATCTATTATACATACATGAAGAGGGGGAGGGGCGGGTGATGAGGGGGGGGAGTCCAGATGTTGCCAGAGAGCCTGGTTTCTGTTCTCAGCTGAATGGACAACTCAGCTTAAACGGCCCCAAACACCTTTCATTTATTCATTCACCATTTTTAATTGATCTGCTGGTGAGCTGGATGGCGTGCAAACACTGCTGCACAGACACACACACACACACACACACACACACACACACAGAGCTGGAACATATGGACATGTATGGACACATGTTACTGATGCAAATGTTTCACTGTTTGCAGAAATATTAAATATAGATTTGATGTTTGTGCACTGGTTTAAAGAAGGTCTCCTCCTAACTTCTACTCCAGAGTAGCTGCACATGACTTCATTGTTTTACGAGATAAAGCTGCAAACGTACAAGTTTGTACTTCACATATGAGGACCCTCATTAAGACAATTCATTCTGCTCCTAACCCTGACCTAAAATGAATTCTTAATCCTCAAACAGCTGCTTGAAGAACAACAGACAACATGTTCCTGTTTAGCAAGAATTCAGACTGAATTCAAAACTGTGTTGGTCAGACGTGTTGTTTAAATTTTACAATATTACCAGTTCATTCATTACGACAACATCCCTAGCAATGTTTTCCAGCTCCTCCTGGAGGACCCCAAGGCGTTCCCAGGCCAGGTGAGATATATAATCCCTCCAGTGTGTTCTGGATCTGCCCCGGGGCCTCCTACCAGTGGGACGTGCATGAGCTGTGCAATTACTGCCAAGAGGTTAAAATACAATCCAAGAAGTTTAACAGATAAATCAGTTCAACAGCTTATTAGACGGAAAAACACTGTACAGGTTTGTAAAACTCACACCAAATTAGTTCTGGTTCCTGAAGTGAGTTCATTCAGGACTCTTGAAACCTTTCACCCACCAATTCAGTTCAGTTCAGTTCAGTTCAGTTCAGTTCATTGTTTCTGTCTCCACAGTGAAAGTTGTGGATGGTCCCAACAGAAGCGTTCCTTAGCGTCCCCATGTTTGGTCCCCCCTCTGTTGGGGTACCTAGCACACAGATCTGGTACTAAAAGGTGGAGCTAGAAACCCTGCAGTCTGATTGGTCAGTAGAGGATGCTCACTCTGGTTTTATGTAACCTCTGTTCATACATCAGTAAACTACAACTATAAAATGAAAGAGAAAAAAATAACTTCATTCACTGGGCCGACTGCCGGCAACTTTTAAGGTGGAACGTTAACTTGTAATGTTACTCAATGCATGAGTTGATGACGTGAATCCATCAGCACACCTTAAATTTCACTGTGACAACTTTGAGCATCACTTTAGTTTTTATATGACACACACTTTTAGTAATGACTTTAAAAATATAGATTCATTTGGAGCGGATTATGTGAAGGTCATATATTCTAATCCTCACTTCCTGTGGGCTACAGCAACACTAAACCCCTGAGCTTGCCTGAGAAGGACTAAATGCACAAAGCTGCTATTTTGAAATATCCCATGGAGAGAGACTCTCACTGCAGCCTGTTGTATTTTGTTGTGAAAATGTGGGCGTGCAGCCTCGTTCTGTGGACGATAAACCAGGTGCAGACTTCCATCTGTGTCACCGCTGATGAGGAAATACAGCGAGTGCTGGACGGAGCAGTGAGTGACAACAACCCCGCCCACATTTAAGAGGACTGTCTGAACACACCCAGGGTCTAGGTACCATGTCTGAAGGGTTACTGCTGGTTCCAAAGGGACTGGACTGAAAGGGTTTGGTGGAGACGGGGCTTCAAAGGAAAAAAGCATTATAGCACTGTGTTTATAGCTTTCTGGACGACTGAGTGTACAAAATATTCTAAAACAAGACAATAACTGCAGAAAAATCAGACAGTTTTTCACAAAATCATTTTGAGAGCAAAAGCTACAAAACAGACAGATTTTTCAAATTTGTTTTCATCATCATGGATGCACACACACACACACACACACACACACACACACACACACATATACACAGTGCCAAGTGCCAGTGGCTCACAGCTGCCAACCAGACAGCTGAAATCCATTTTGTTGGTGGTATTTCTGTTTTTTCTATCATTCACAAATGGAAACCAACTGCGAGAACTGGTGTGTGTGTGTGTGTGTGTGTGTGTGTGTGTGTGTGTGTGTGTGTGTGTGTGTGTGATGAGCACACACACCATCCCTCCCACCAGGCCGAGGGTCAGCCATCTTCCCAGCACCTCCCATTCACTGAAGCCTGCTGGAGAACATCATCCTCAGACTGGGAGCTGTCTGCAGAGACATCACTGTCCTCCGTTAACAGACACATCAGTCACTCACATTGTTCCTGTGTGACGGGGACAGTCGGAGTCTGACACTGCAGCTGAGACGGGACTCTGACCTCTGACAACAAACTCTCTGCAGACAGCAGGACACAAATCTGACACTTCACTCATTATAGAGAGATTTTAACGTGGCTGAGGACAGCTGATGACTTTCAGCAGAGACGAAAAGAGACGAGTACCGTACGGTAACCGCCCGCTAGTCAAAGTTTTGTGGAGGCCCTGCCTCGAAGACAGCGTTCCCCATCACTGATCAATCTGCTTCCCCAAATTTTTAAAGCGAATGTCATTTGAGACTATTTAAAGGACTGATTTCAATCTGCTCTTTTTGGGATATTTTCATTTCTTTTAAGTCTCGATTGTTTTTAGCCTGAGTTTTATTGTCATTGATCAATCAATTATTTACATTTTTAAACTGATTTAAAAATCATCATCAAGTCATCATCATTCCTCTTTTGATTATTCAGTTTGCTCTCCACCTGATTAAAAGTATAGAACAGATCAAGAGACAGAAACATGTCTCAGCTGACTGTTTCACCATAACACGAGATCGTGTCTTGCCAGCAGGCTGCCGTTGTTTCAAGCGGACAACTTCACCTACCAGAGGGAGTGTTTATCAGCCTGGTGAAGCGTGATGCATTCTGGTAGTTGTAGGTTTTCTACCTCTTGAGCACAGTGAATGCCACAGCCCTTTTCTCTATCTTTCTCTGGTTCTGTAGCACCAGCTTTTAAAGCATCCTTTGCTAAAAGACAATCCTTCCAGCAGGGGAATTCTTCTTTAAGCCGGCAGCGGAGGTGGTAACAAGGACAGATCAACCTTTGTGTATAAAAGAGACAGCCAGCATGACGTGGTGGGTTATAAGTGTGACCCAGAGCCAGGAGATTTAAAAAGCAGCTGGTGGCAGTTAGCAGCTAACTCAAAGAAGAATGACAACTGAAAATGTCCAAAAGTTGGGGAGACGAAGAAGTCCTGGAGGACGAGATCAGCCGGGAACGGTAAATGATTGTCATTGACATGTTAATGCCATTGTTACTGTTTAGAAAGGGCTGTCGACATGTATGTCATATGTCACAACTAGTTGCTGTGTTACTAGTCACGCCTCTTTTGCTTCCTGGATGCCTGTGTGCTGTCTAAGGTCACACACTGGAGCAGTGCGATGCTGCTGCTGTTTGGTGCTGTGTAAAAATGCAAAGGCAGCGTAAGGAAGAGACTTTGTAGCGGCTCTATGGCGCCATCATCTCTGTGTAAGAAGGGCTTACGATGATGCACGTGGTCTAAACAGCCTCACAGAGTCATTAACTTCTCTGTAGATTCAGATTTCATGGTGGATCACTTCATGTGTCTCCATCACAGGCACAACAGATTAAATCCATCAGACATCAACCAAATATCTGTCTGAACCTGTAAACACCTCCTTACCCTCCTCTTCCTCCCGTTTCATGTCAGCTGGCTGGAGCTTCCTTCCCTTCACTGCTCCCAGTGCTCCCAGTGCCTCTGCCCATATGGCTCCTCTGCTCTGTTTGGTCAGCAGGAGGCTCGCCGTCTCTCCAGAGTGACGAAACCGAGAGCAGGGAGGCAGCAGGTGAAGCAGCGAGGTGGGTGAATTTGATTTGTGTGTTACGTTAGGATTTGTACACCTTAAGACCCTAAAAGCAGAACGCGGACAAGAGGTTATGAAAAAGGTTCCAAAGGGGTTTTTTTATTGTCAAAGATGAATAGTGATGTTGGTCAGCGTCCACGATGAAGCTGACAGGCGGCAGAGATCCGTAGCTGGATGAAACCTGAGACATGGGCAAAAACAGGAGTCAGCAGGAGTGAAAAAGTGAATCAAACAAGAGCATAAATCTGACCATACGAATGTACCAAGCTGGCAAACTGAACGATCTGTGAAGACTAGTCTGAAGAACTGAGGTTTTATACTGCAGGGCTTGATGAGCTGATGAGCCTCAGGTGAGTAGGTGATCACAGCTGTGCAGATAATCAGGCAGCCAGGTAGAGGGAGGAGCCACGCCAAGACACACACACACACACACACACTTACTCTTACCAGTGGACAAACCAAACACTGGCTCCAGATAGAGCCACTGCCTTTTTTGCTTCGGCTGCCACAGTCAGAAACCTCTCTGCAACGAGCAGCTTCTTAAAAACACTTATTTGTAACATTACACGTATTTATTCAGTGTTTTTACTGGTTTAAATCTGCTGGTCTGTTTGTTTTGGAGAGGAAGAGAGAGACAGAGCATCACAGAGAGAGTTACAGCACCCAGCATACTGACACAACACCACTTTATCCTGTTAAAACAATCCTCACAACTTAGGGAAACATCTGACCTGAGGACAGACTGAAGGAATATAAATAACTTACAGGGTAATTGAAGGAATGGACACACAAGCTGAGGTAGCTAACACCCTGGTTTCATACAGCCAAAGAACTTCTATAAACACTGTTTGGTAACCAGAGCAGGCCTCAAATTGAGACAGGCGTTTATTTGTCACAATGTGTGGCCACACTGGGCCAGTAAAAGGGACTGGGTGTTTGATCGAGACCAGGCTTTTGATTGAAGTTTTAAGGTAGATCATGTTCCCTTGCTTGTCTCCTCTGGAGGTACCTGCCTGGCTGTCACCTGTTTTTTGTATTTGGCACTGTGGTTGAATGAATGGGCTGAGCTGTCCTCCCTCTGTCTCCTTAATGTCTTAAGCCTCTTTTACACTGCCAGATTTTCTGTGAATGTTCGGCAAGCTGCGAGCGTTTAGACACACAGAGCCGGATTGGCGAGTCGATCCGAGGTGCCCAATTTTCCGCCTCGTAGGGTAGACATATTGGTGGAACCTTTTTGGTTTAAACAGACAAAGGTGTCCTTCTGCTGTTGATGACTTGTGGGAGGAGCTGTTGATGACGCCGCACGTGCGACCCACTGGCGGTGGATAAACAGGAAACAGCTGATAGCAGGAATTAGCGAGCAGCTAGTAGCAAGAGGGAAACACAAACCTGACAGACACTGTAAAGATGAGCAACTGGGGAGACAAGGAATTGCGCGCCCTCCTTGTCCTCGCAAATGAAGAGGCCATTAACTGTCAGATGACGGGGACGGTGAAGGACGGGCCGACTTACGAGAGAATTGACCAGCCGTGGCTTCCCTCCCACGTCACTGTTTACATCACACGCTGAGCTACACGTTTTGTTACTTGCTCACGCCCCCCATTGCCCCGAAAAAGGCACATTCTGTATAAACAAAAGTAGGTAGGCGGCATTTTGCTGCACTCCCTGATTTTGTTTTTATACTGCCAATGCTGAAAAAACACTGATTGGGCTTTCCTGCAAATTTGCACAACTCGTGTTTAAATAGGGCTTGTGTCTGTCTGTCTGTCTGTCTGTCTGCAGTCTCCATCCACAGCTACATCCACCTCCTCCTCACCATCATCATCATCATCATCCACCTGAATATTATTATTTTACCTGTTGAACGGAGCCTGTCCTAGTTACTGAATGATACTCTGCGACCTGTTCCTCTCTCTTGTGGCAGATGCATGTGTCCTGCAGGAGACGCCACATTTTCTCCACTAAGTCTTGGTGAGAAAAACTCTCAGAAGCCTTTTTCTTTCTTTTTTGGCATTTTTTGTTTTGTTTTGTTTTGTTTTGTTGGCTCTCTTAGACGGGACAGATCTGAGGTGAAAGGCCACTGCGGCAAGGACAGAGCCTTGTACAGGGGGCGTCGGCCCTGTTAGTGAGCTAGCCGGTTCCCTCTCTCAGAAATCTTTTGACAGACGCAAAAATAAGCAGAAAATCAAACCTGTTAATCAAAACTGTTTCATCACGGACGGAGGTCTCAGAGTCAGTGTGCAATTGAAATTGACACAGCAGGAGATCATATTTATTTTTAGATAGGCTGACCAAACGTCCTCTTTTGCCCGGACATGTCCACTTTTCACGACCCGTCCGGAGCGTCCGGGGGTTTTTCAAAAACTGATGATAATGTCCGGTTTTCCGTGTGTGTGTGTGTGTGTTAGGGTGCGGCACAGGCCGCATATTTCTGTCCGAACCCGAACCGAGCCCGACATTATTTAATGACCAAAGCACTGAGTTTGTGTCACACAGTGGTTACAGGCTATTTAACAGGCCAGGTGTGCGCCGTGGGTGCTCAGCGGAGAGGAAGACCTCCGTGTTTGAGACGGGAGCGTGAGGCGGGAGGTCCGACGCTTCCAGCGAGAGGAGAGGGAGGAATAAAACAAAATAAGATAAAATAGGAAAAACCTGTCTCCCTCTTTTATTTTATTTTCAGCGTTTAATCAAGGCGGAGGCGGGTGACTGGAGGTCCGAGACTTCCAGCGAGGGGAGAGGTAGAAACAAACAGCCAGTGTGTGTCTGTGTGTGTTATGTTCAGGTGTTATCACGTAAATAACAGTGCCCAAGCAATAAACAGGACAGACAATAGGATTTTATTTATTTTTACACTACATTTTTACTGAAAGCTGACCAAATCCGACCCGAGCCCAAATACAATTTATACATTTTTGACCAAACCAGCCCGACCCGTCGGGTACCGTCGGGCTCGGATCGCCACACTCTAGTGTGTGTATGTGTCCCCTATTGGGGCCTATCTGAATTTCTGTCTTTGAGAGATATTATTTTGTAATAAAACTGAATTTTCTATCCATACATATAAAATTTAAATATATTAAAATTATAAGGCATCTTTAAGTAGGCTATGTCGTGGCTGGGCGAGTGTCCTCTTTTTTGGAAATCAAAATATGGTCACCCTATTTTTAGACCTACAACAGTTTTGGACTGAGTGTGCGAAGGCCTTTGTTTTGGTGAAAAAGAGAAACTTGAATTCAGGTGTACGGTTCAGGTGTGAGAATATGAACTTTCTTGACATTTTGTGAGTTTATCATTAATTTATTAGACTGAAAAAAACCCAAAAGATCCTGCAGAACATAGCAAACTCGCCGCTCAAGGGTAGGGGTCGAGGAGGGAGAGGTTAGGTCGCACATATAGTGTAGACTGCTGCAAAATTGGAAAAAAAAAAAAAATACTGTCCAGACAAAACAAAATAATTATAAATGCACGCAATAAAACAAAAATGTTTCTAGTTTTTTCTCGACCAAAACGGACGAAATGAGACTCAAACTAAAATCAGGCACCAAAGTGAACCTTGTGTTTGATCATCCCGCCCACTCATCGAATAACGGGTCATTATATGACATAAAAAGATATAATAGATGTGTAATATCTGGTTTCAGACTGATCCCAGTAAAGTAAACACACTGGAGCTGACTGGGAGGGCTGGTTCAGATGAAACCTGGAGGTGTGTTCAAGAAATCAACACCAGTTTGTCCAGCTGTAACGATGATGTCACCACTTCATTATCATCAGAAAAATCATACGAGCCGGACGAGGAGCATCTGCCGCGTGCGTCCATAGCCAGGACGAGGAAGAGCAAATACAAATGCCTGGCCACCACCATCATCATCATCATCATTACTAATCCTTCAATAATTCATGCTCACACTGCCGCGGCCGAGGCGTCCTCCTGCCAACACAGCCCACACCGCTCGCCGTGAGTCCAGGCCTGATTGAGTTTTGGCTCTGGCTGCGTTTGGGAGGATCCTCTTCTGGGAACGCCGTCCAACATGTTTCTCGCCCATCAATGGAAACATTTGGAAGCATGACCAAAGGCGTTGTCCTGGTCCAAGTCGCTCCCTGCAGGGGGGCCACGGGGGCCCCTCAGGAGCCTCTGTAGCATCTCTGCTGCCCTGCTGCTACTGTGAGAACACAAACCACACAAGATGCTGCTGATGAAAGAAAAATAAGAAGACATACGGCAAATCAAGAACAACAAACTGAGGCGGATTTTTACAACTTATCTGTGTGTTCTCACAGTGACACTGCTGATGTGCTCAGTGCTGATGCTCACTGTGTGTTAAACTGGGCTCAAATGGTTTCAGTTCAAACATGTTGAATATATTAAAATAATACTTTTCATTTATTTTTGGCACCAACATCATGGTTATATAAAGTTACCTGAACATTAAGTTTATTAACTTTTAGTGTATTCCTTATTAATACAGACATTCAGACTGCGGTAAAAACTGCACTGAATGTCTTTTATGTGAAGTTACTACATGATTTGTGTTTTCATTAACCCTTTGAACTCTGCAGTAGAAACTGCGTACACTGATATTTTTGCTTATTGTGAAGTTATTTCTTTGAGTATCTTCAAATGCTTCATATCTCTAAAATCTGTTCAACCCAAGCTTAAAGGTTATGTGAGTCCATAAACTATCATAATCAATAAAGGTATTGAAAATGTGTCATTAAAAAATAATTGGATGTTTTTCATCAAATTTTACAAAATAAAAACACAAACCATATTTATCTAAAAGTGTAAGAACATAAAGACAACATTTCTTAACACACACATAAGTGTTTTGAGCTATGTACATTATTTAGTTTTTGAGATATGATCATTGTTATGACCAGAGTGAAAAGGCGTTCCTTGTTCATCTGGCGCCACATTGCATTTGATGCAAAACCACACAGAAACGCGCAGTTTTGCACTAAACCATACGTGGCACAGTGACACCGTCAGTAGCATACAACATGATGACATGGAAGACAGAAGCCTTAACTTGCTGCTGCAGAAAGAATAAAAGCTCTGGCTGTTATCTTACTATATGATGATGAAAACTCTGTGTGTGTGTGTTCCATGTTTTTCTCCTCACTGACTTGGTCAATCCATGTGAAATTTGGCACAGTGGTAGAGGGTCATGGGAGGATGCCAATGAAGCAATATTACATCAATTGGCCAAAGGGGGGCGCTATAGCAACCCATTGAAATGTCAAACTTTGAATGGGCATATCTCATGCCCCGTATGTGGTAGAGACATGAAACTTTGCACAGAGATGCCTCTCCTCATGAGGAACACATTTGCCTCAAGAACCCATAACTTTCGCTTATATAGATTTTCCGCCATTTTGAATTTTTTGAAAAACACTTCAAATGGATCTCTTCCTAGGAAGTTTGAGCGATCTGCATGAAACTGGGTGAACATAATCTAGGGAGCAATATCTAAAGTTCCCTCTTGGCAAAAGTTGGAAAACTTCCTAAAACTGAGCTTCTATAAGGCAATGAATATTGCGGAGGGCGTGGCTCATCACATAAAGGTGTATAACATCTCAAGGGTTTCACCCATCACCACGCATAACTTTGTAGGCATATGACCACACATAATCTGAGGGGACCCTCCATTATTGAGCCCATCAAACAAAATGGGGGCGCTAGAGAGCTCATTTCTTATCTAGGCCTAACCGCCATATGGATTTTTACTAAACTTGGTAGATATGTAGAACAGGACGCCTCAAGGTGACTGGAGAAATTTAACTCTAATTGGCAACTGGGTGGCGCTATAACAACAGAAAAATGCTTCAAAATGGCTAAAATGCGACCGATCGCTGTGGCTCCCCCTGTGGACCAATGTTGGTGTTGTTTCTAATGTTTGGTATGACTAAGTCATGGTATGGTATGCTGTACATAATCACGGAAACTGTCAGTGTGTCATTCTGTCAGTCAGTCATTCTGTCTGTCCCACGTTTTTCTACTCACTGACGTGGTCAATCTATGTGAAACTGCACATAGGCATTGAGGACTGGCATAGGTAGAAGGTGACAAAGCTACCAATGGCTATGGACTAGTGGTATTTATTTTGGATCACGTAAACAACAATCTCTTGTGGCCGTCTGCAGTCTGTTTTTAAAGGGTTAATGTTTGGGCCTTTAAGAAGATGTTTCTATCAGTGCTAGTCTGGTGTCAGGTAACCAGACTTATCTCCACAATACTGTGTGAGTGCTTGAGAAAGGTCTGGAGTCACCATATCGTTCTGCTACAGGGAAAAAAACACTCTGGCTTGTTTTTGTTTCTCTGAACCAATCACAATCGTCCTGGGCGGGGCTAAGCCCAGGATGCAGTGACAGTGCCCTGGCAAAACAGTGGCGGCGGGTAACACACATTGTGGTCGGGGCTAACTGTTAGCATCACACTGCTAATGTTAACGGTTAGTAACGGGTTACGGGTTGTGTGGACCATTAAACGGCGAGCTCCCAACTCGTCAAATACCATCCCTTCGTCAGTGGTCTCAACGTCAGATCCTAACGCAGAGAGACACCTGTCGTGGCGGTATGATACGTACTAGGTGTGTCAGTTTTAGAGGCAGCGAGCAACAACACAACTCATCAAATGTTGTTGCTTCATCAGTGGACATTGGTGTCAGACATGGGCGGCACCCTAACAACGCTGGCAACCACCGTAATATAATATGGCCAACGAGACACAATAACTGTCAAACAACATCAAACCATAAACCTCTTCCAGACAGTCCGGACTGAGTGGAGTCACGCGGGCATCAGATTTAAAGATACAATGGCAGCTTGTGGCTGCAGGCTGTGACTTTTTAGAGATACGTGGATCTCACAGTAGGACAGTTACTGCTACATACAGACTTTTTTTTTTTTTTACTTTAGTAGGGTTTTGAAGGACTTTTACTTGTAGTGAAGTATTTTTACAGTGTGGTAAAAGTACTTTTGCATCAGTAAAGGATCTGAGTACTCCCTCCTCCTCTGCCCATCAGTGTGTGTGGTGCAGCTCTGTGTTAACAGGAGGAGGAGGGACGTCTCTCAGCCCTAATAGAGCTGACTGTGCTCGTTTGACAGCGCTCGTTAATTATCTCATTTAAACACTTATTACCCAGCAGCTGTCAACTTATATGAGCAACAGGGGGCAGGAAGAACAAAGACTCTGCTGCTCTGGATCTCTGAGAGACACAGAAGCTGTCAGACGGGCTCACGTGTACCAGACCGAGCTAAAGAAACACTGTGGTTTAGGAGAGGATGAGGCTGCTGTCAGCCCTAGAGTGGTCTCCTCTGGTCTGAATCAGAGACTCATGTTGTTCCAAAGTTGTATAATTGCCTAGAGTTGGTTGGTGTTCTCACGGCAGCATTTACAAGAGGACCAGATCAAATGCCTTGTGTGAGAAAGCTGCTCTTGATTGGTCAGAATTTCCATGTGGGAAAAATCCAGGAAGTAAAGCAAACGTTGAAGAAGAGTACACTTGCAAGATAAATGTGACACTTTCTAATGTCACAATGGAGGGACAACTACGCAGGTTGATTTTAGCGCTGCTCATCGTGGACTATATTGCTGTCATTGTTCATTTTAGTCAAAGCATACAGTTTGAAAACGAGGCAAACGCGGCTCCAACTAGAAAACAATGTTTTGATGCATTGGATGTGCTGAATGTGCATATTAAGGCAGTACAGGAGGAGGTGCACATTAATAATCCTCCAGGACTGTAACATGCTCATGTTTAACCCAAACAATGTGTCATGTGACTGCAGTTGCTTCACATCCAGGTCGCAACACCTTCTCACCACAAACCAACCGCACCAGAGTTCCTTTGGAACCGGACTGAGACCACCTCTTCAAGAAGGTCTCAGTCCGGTTGTTCTGGTGTGTTCACACCTGCACAAAGGAACTGGTGTTCAGTGGTGGCAGAAGTAAAAGTAGCAATACCACAGTGTAGCAGTACTCTGTTTCAAGTAAAAGTCCTGCATTCAAAGACTGGTTATAGTAAAAGTAGTCTCTATATGCAGACTCTTCATTCAATGAATGTAGAGTCTGTAGGCAAACCCCGGAGATCTTGCCTCCAGAAGAAGAGCAGAAGAGCCCTGGTTTCCAGTTGTAGGCTGTTTGTAGTCCGCGTGATATTGACCAATCACGTTTGAGCCGGCTGCAGTTGTTGCCAGGTTAAACAGTCGGTGCGGTGAACTAATGAGGTGGAACATAATAGTGTGTTCAAAAAAATTCAAAACTGCAAACTCTGAATCCATCGCAATGGTTCAGCATATTTACTTACATATAAACGTAAGTCGGAAACAGAAATTCACCTCCTCCGCCCAAATCAAACCGGAATGCCAAAAAAACGGGGGTCTGCCCCCAGAGGCTGTATCGCCGTCTGCCGGAAGTCAGACGCCGAATACAGCCGATGGGTTCCGAGAATGTAGTAAAAGTACAAAAAAAGGAAAAGGAGTATTGTAATCAAATTGTAATCAAAATACACTTAAAGTATCAAAACTAATAGGGCTGCCCCCGACTGTTCCTCGTTGACCAACAGTCCTCATCAGGGTCCATCAGTGGACTAGTCTCCTGCATGTTTCTGATATGAATGTAATGATGAAATGATATATTTTGGTGGTTTGAGTTGAAGGTGTGAGAAAGAATAGTGTCAGTAACATTGTTAACACTGTGCTACATTACAGAGAAATACAAACCGTACTAATGAACCTTCATTAATATAGGCCTATATTTTATCTCCAAGTGCACGTCACACACTGAGCGAGCCGCCTGTTAATGACGCTGTGGGCTAATGGGCATGTAGCTACTTCCATGTTTCACATGATACGTCATGTTTGTAGTCGACCAATGAAGATGAGTTTACATATCACCTTGGGTTCGTCCTTCACCTTCTCAAAATGATCCCACACTTTGGATTTCCTGCCCGACATGTTATTAACTAGCCTGTGGAATAACCGCAGGTACCAGCCCTGGAAATTAGGGGCCGGACACATGCAGCATCTTTAAGCACCTGGAAAACACCAAGTCAGGCGCTGGGCGCTACTCTTGTGCCTTTTTTTGCGGCAGCTTTCAAGAGCGTGGCGGCAGGTTGGCCTTAACAAGCACCGCATCATAACGTCTGTACCTGAAACCCTGAGTGCAGAGCTGATCTTCTTCCAGGAGCTGTTTATAAGTGTGTAGGCCTATCGTCTGTGGGACAGATGTGACGCTCTGGGTAGCCCTGCACTAACATGATCAACTTCTCCGTGTTTATCGGACTGAATATTTACAGAAGGGATGTCTTGCTGACTAATGACCTTTCTGGTTGACTCACGTGGAGGACAGCCCTAAAAACTACTCATTATGATGTTTTATGAAATGAAATTGAAAATACTAAATGCAGGTAGTTTTTTCCTCAGTCTGTCATCAGCACGTCTGGGCGATGCTGTCAAATGTGCGTTAGCACGTTGGATGTGTTTCCATTCACAGACACTCTAACGCTGACACAGCGTCCTCGTCTCATAAACAGCACTCTCTCCAGTGTTATTGTGGTTCAACAGGAACTCACAGGCAGGTTTTCCAGTCCTATGTCACTTCATTCGCTCACCGTAGTGTGAGTGCCTTGCATGCCAATCAGCTTGTTGTGTCAATCTCAGCAATGTTGCTAACAGCCAAAAACACCCCAGGCAGTGATGTAAGTGCAGGTTACTGCGATAATTCAGGCTGTGTTCATTCACTGTTCTTAAGTATTCATATGAAATATAATGTACCAAAGGTCATACATATCCCACGTATTTTGGAAGGCTGTGATCACATGACTAATGCGCTGACAGGAGTAAAGAAGGCAGCGGTCCAGTTAGGAGGCATGTTGGGTCACAAAACTCAGGACTTTCCCCAGGAGACTGGTGTTTGGGACCTGTGAAGTTTGGGTCATTTTAAGGTACGTTATCACCACACCCCTTTTCCTAAACCTAATCTCAGTAACTTTATGTTTAATGTGTGACTTTTGGGACAGACGTAACCTCATTTGTGGGGCGATAATTCGTAGGATATGACATGTAGGATATCATACAAACTGCTGTATGAGAATACGCTGAATAAATGAGGCGTGTTCGTATGTTTCAGTTGGGAAAAAATTCTTTGTCACATGACTCTGTTTGCTGATTGGCTGCAGGTATTCTCTCACATGAATTTGCTGCTAAAACTTAATTAATCCCCGACTTTTAGTTTGGTCACACTTCACCGCAGAATCAAACAGCTGCAGATTCCCGGAGACATTACATGGCAGCTCGCTGCAGGCTGCACTTTACAGCAGTTTAGAGTAAAACAAAAAATAATTCATCTCAAACAGTTTTAATAACATTTAGCCAAAACTAAAATGTGTTAGGTTGTGCCCCGCTTTCCCCTAGTTCATCACCAGGGTAAGCTAATCAGAGGCAGAGTAGCGCGGGCCATGATTTTGCCATCCTAGGAAAATATTTAAAAAACTTGTGCACTGTGATGCTTCAGCTCAGATACGTGAACCGTTACAGCCCCGTTACACAGCAGTCAAATATAAATCTTGAGCTTTGTTGTCCTTGTCTTGACTTGAGTAAATTGAGAGCCATTAAAACATGAAGTAAACGCCCTTGAACGTGTTCACATGCTTGGCTGATAAATCTCAGGAGAGAAGAAGAACTGTATGAACGCCGTCCTGCTCGGTTTGTGTTTACAGAGACACTTTAGATAAAGAAAATCTCTGAAGTCTTTCTAACAGCACATGTGAAGTGTTTTGTCCTCGTGCTGCTCGGGGACGGCTCTGTCACAGAGAAGGAAACAAACTGAAGTGTTTAGAGGAGGACAAACTCGGGCTAATGACGCTAATTAAAAGCACTTATTAATGAGTGTGTGTTCTCTGGTGACACAGTGGAAAGTCCCTGATGATATTAACTACTATTAATCTGCACTAATCAGTCCTGTCGCCTGGCAGGACGCCCCCCCCTCCTCGTCCCCTGAACGGGCCCCTCTGTCACAGCAGTTAGCATGGGGCGCTAATCACGGAGGGCCTCCATATTGTAGTCCCCAGCGAGCAGGTGGTGCTCGTCACAGGCGATGACTGATGACTCTCACATGCACAGTCAGCCCTGCAGGCAGGACTTCACAGAGCATCGCTGCCTTTAGCTGCTCAAATACGGACGGTTTACATCCAGTTTTACATTTTGGAAAATATTTGACCTGAAGCTACGGAGGCTGGTAACTCACCGACTTTAAAACAAGCACCCCTGGCTCTGTTCCAGATTCAATTTAAATATTTTAGAGCAGGTCCGCCCAGCCGCCCGCGGCCAGGAATTATTTAACATTAACACTTGACATATTTTCTGTTTCCTCTCAGCTGAGGCGGGTCCGCCTCACAGATTAATGTGGCACGATTCATCAAAACCTCTGCATCTGAATTTATACGATGAGCAAAATATGACGAGATTATGAAAATATGTTCACATGAATATTTAAATCTTGTCTTGAATCACTGGTTTTTGTTTCAATATAAAACTTGTGTTTGATGATTTGATGGTTTCCCTTAAAGGTCCAGTGTGTGAGATTCAGAGGGACGTATCAGCAGATTTAATATTAATATTTATATTTTTATTTATTTATAATCAGCTGAAAATAAGAGTCATTGTGTTTTTATCATCTTAGATTGTGACTATGTTTATATCTACACAGGGAGCAGGTCTTCGTCTACGGAGATCACCATGTTGCACCGACATGTTTCTACAGTAGCCCAGAACAGACAAATCAAACACTGACTCCAGATGGAGACATTAGCGCTTTTGCGTCGGTTACTGTGGTTAGCAGCTCTGTTCTCAGAGCGACTCTGAGCGAGGAAGGGACAGAAACTGTGACCTCAGTGAGGAGGTGTGCTCGACCCTGCTGCTAAGTGTGACACACTCTTTGAACAGATGTGATTGGCTGTCAGAGACATGCCCATTCGTAAGGCTGTAAGGTGTGAGGACACCCAGTGGACATGGGATGAACTGCAGACTGTGAAACTGTGTTGTCATACGACAGGGTGTGTGTGAGTTTTTTGTTTGTTTGTTTTTTCAGTGTTAATTTAAAAAATATCCTCCTGCATTATCCCTAAAATTACTATAGTATAATAATTTAAATTTAAGAAAATGTAAATTTAATTTGGTTAAACCACATTCTATATTTATCTTTTCTTGTCATAACTTATTATATTTATTTATCTTGTTATAACATGAACACATTTTTAAAAGGTGACAAACATCTTGTTATAATAAGAAACTTTTTATGTTATTACCTGATGTTTTAATTTCTTGATTTTAAATTTTTGCTTTAAAGACGTCACCATTATCTTTGACCTGCTGCTCTTCACATCACAGAGGGAAGAATGTTAAATAATGTCAGTGAATGATTTGAGGGCACAAATTGTTCATTTTAAGGGAACAGTTAAAACATTTTTTCTCTCCTCAGACACCAGCTGGGCTCTGTGTTTTATAATATGGCCTCACAGCTTAATTTCATGTTCAAACGGGGGTAAAAACAAACCTGGCTGATGTCAGAACAGTTACAGGATCAGATTTCAGTAGTGGAGCCAGAGGAGGAGCAGAGCCAGGCTGTAATGAAGACCCCTCACAGCCAGCTCCTGATCAGCCTCCATCATCCCCCCACTGTACCCTCTGACCTGAGGGAACGAGACTGTGAGGACGGAGCCAGGCGTCCCGGGCCGAGCCAAGCTTTGTTTTCAGGCCACTGACCCTCAGACGCCTCCTCGCTTTGAGCCGCGGCCACCTCCTTATTGTCGCTGCTGTAGCTGAAGGTGTTTCTGTGTTGAGGGTTTGAACACTGGAGAGGTGACAGGCTCGTGAGCAGCAGGAGAGCAGAGATAAAGATGAGGACGTACAATGGGCCTTGTAGAGGGTTGGATTTGTCCCCAGCTCTCTGGCAGCGGGGACACGGGTGGAGATGGTCGTCCTCTGTGCTGCAGTATTATTAGGAGCGTCCTCCTCTGGGTGTTTGGGTGTGAAAAGCTGTTTTGTTGGAGTGGTGGTGGTATCGGGGCCTGCAGAGGGGCGGGATAATGCTGTCTCTCGTGGGGGGTGGGGGTGCCGTCCGGGTCTGCCAGTCTGCTCGGCTTGTCTGTTAATCTGCGCTCGCTGGGAACGGGAAAGGCTGATGGACACGATGCCAAGAGCGGGCCAGCAGGCTGCAGATGGCAACACTTCACCACTACACGTCACTGCATGTTCCTCCTGCAACACTGCTGCCTCTTCCTAATCTCCTTCCCTCTGAAGGAAAGCTTTGTCCTCGTTTCCCTCTCACAGTTCCTTCTTTGTTGGAGAGGTGAAGCTTCCAGATAAAGTGTTTTCTCTGAACAGTCAAGTCCACCAAAAGGAGACAGCCACTGGATTTGCTTTCTAAAGATACAGAGCGCCACATTGATGACGTGCTGTTACAGGCTAACCTGGAAGTTAGCATCGCCCTGGTTCCCTTGACAAAAAACAAAATGAGTTTTTCATTGAATTTTGAATTACTGCTGAAAATAAACTTTGTGGCAAACAAATGTTTATGATATTTAAGGTCCAGACACACCCAACAGACACTAAAGAACTAGCGGCGACAAAAGACGAATGTAGCGCTGCCTCATGTTGCCCTTGTCTCGGACAAAAAGTTACACCGAACACACCTTCTTCTACTCGTCATGAATCTTGCTTTGTTTTTTGATCTTTGGAATTTTGTGTAAATTTATTGCGAAACGTGCAGTTTGCTCGTAATAACATCACAGTAATCTGGTTCAGTGTGCGGCGGCTTATGTTGATGATTTTACCTGAGATGTAAAGATACTGAGGTTATATTTAGAAAAAGGAAACACGGAAACTGCCTCCTCACAAGCGCTCGTACGCGGGACATGTACGAATTTGGGTGCATTACTTTGCTTCGAAAAACATACAAAAAAATTGTGAGAGCAGCCTGGCCTGCATGAGAGGAAATAACTCACCAGCAGACAGCAGCAGTCTGGACTCATCTTTGAAAAAAGAGAAACCTGAAGATGGACGGGACAGATTCTGTTAGCCAGATGTCAAATTAACGACCCAATGTTGAAAGGACAGAGAATGTTCACCGTGTGCTAGCAAACTACAAGGCTAACAAATTTCTGCTAAAGATCTCAGTGGCTACAAAAATAATCTAACAAGTTTGTTTCTCTCCCTCTTTAGTCATTTGTTTACGTTCCTCACTTCTGTTTCTCCTCACGTGCACTGAGCTGCCAATCCGAGGGATCTGTCTCACCCACAGGCTTCACCGTCTCTGATGATGATTCAACATGCTGAGTCAACCAGCCTCAGCAAAGCTGACGAGGGTCGACGATGCAGGACGAGCATTGTGCAATGTGATTGAGGCCTTTTCATTATTTTTCATTATTATCTGTATTTATTGATATTCTGATTGTGAGTTCATTATTTAATAACCCAGAATATGATCATGGTGTCTTTGAAGACTGGACATGATTTATTAGGTCAAATGTTTCAGGGGAAATTAAAGTTACGCTCAGGAATGATCGGCCTCAGTGTGACTGAACAGAAATGACGGTCAGTGATATAAAAGTGTTTCTCTGACAGACAGACTCTCAGACATTGATTGTCTCCATAATAACAGTGATGACGGAAAAAAAAACCAGATTGTTTCTAATAAATGAAGAAAGTCGTTTGTTTCTTTTCTTGTTCACATTTTTAACTCGATGAATCAGAAAACAAGTCAAATATAAAATGTGGTGTTGGTGATACATTTGAGTTTAATCTCTTATTTGTCTTCACTCTGTATGAAACTCCAGTGATGTTGTGATGTATCAGATCAGTCCGATCAGCTGTCCAATCAATAACTGATTTCCAATCAGGGAGGTATGTCGGACAGTAAAAGACTACTGTGAAGCTGTTGCAGACTCTGAAAGCCTGCTCTCTCCTTGACCATTCTGAGCGCATTTAATGCATTGAGACGTCCTACAAGATGGCGAGTCTCAATCAATTCCCAGGTCAAGTGATCGAGGACAGAAGATAGAGGAGTTGAGGAGGGATATTGGGATGAACCCCAGGTATAAGTAGGCTTGGCAGGTAATCAGAGATGTGGTTGAGGTGTGGCTCTGCTCCCAAACCTAAGTTAACACATTAACTTCATTTATGGATGTATTTTATGACATAGAACAAAACATGAAAGTCTCCTCAGACTCATATGAGACATCTAACCAAAAACACATTTAAAAAACTCACTGACTTCACGACAAGGGAACAGGGAGTGCTAACATGCTAACTCATTTTTGGGTTTTAGGACTCATGCCTGCAGCGCTCTTTTGTTTCCAGAAGCTTTAGGTGTGAATTCAGTTTCCTTTTAAGTGTCTCATTTGGAAACATTTTTAAAAATGTGTTTGGTTCATTAGAAACCTGAGGGACAAGTGAAGGATCTCTGAAGGTCAAAGACACTTTGTATTTCAGCATCAGTATTCAGCAGACATCTGCATCTGAGAGAAAGGGTTTAAATCTCTCATTAAAGAAATAAGAAGAGCTGCGAGAGTGGATTCAGACTTGAAAAGTCTCCGTGCTACTGTGTGTTGTGAACCCAGGAGGAGGCAGCTGAGGTTGGGCTCACAGCAGCAGCAGCAGCAGCAGCAGCAGTGGCATGTTGGAGCCTGGAGTCGGACATCTGCTGGGGGGGTTGGTCAACATATGTTTCCACCGCGCTGTCTTCCCACAAAGACGACAATCTCATGTCCCTCCAATTAAAAAAAACCTTGAAAATAATGCAGCGTGGAAAAAATAAAACCACAACATACAGAGTGTTGATGTGTAGGTGTTTAGAGTTTGGATGTGCTGCAGGGAGGAGGAGGAGGAGGAGGAGGAGGTTTGGCTCCAGCTCCGAGGTCACCCTGTCGTCCTGTTTCCACTGAGTTTATATTTATAACACCAACAGACTCTCCATCAGAACTCTCCAGCTGTGGAAGAATCCAGATTCACTGCAGCGTGTCCTCCTTTGTGCAGGTTACAAGACGAATGAAAACATTTTCCTTTGTGACAAACAGCTTCAGCTTCAGACTGTTGGCTGAGCCAGAAATGTCTTTACATCATACTTTATAGTGCACATCAACAAATATACTAATAGCTTCAGTGTTGCTATGATTCATATGTTGTACAATAAATCAGAATCAAGTTTATTACCAAGCAGATTTTCATGTAGAAGGAATTTTGCCTCAGTGTTTGGTGCATACACATCATCATCCTCACTGTGACCTCGTCACATGTCCACGTTTGGTCATGGAGTTTACACGTGGGTGTGTTGGCTGTTGACGTTCTGGGACGCCGTGTCAACTTCAGCCTGTTACATGCATTGTCTGGTTTCAAAATACACTTCTGTTTTCACAGGAAATGCACAGTTTGCATACAGTCTCTTTCAAAATAAAAGCACTACGTTGGTACAACACCACCAACTGATGTTTTTTCCTTCAACAACAAACACACGTGGCTTTTTCATCAGAGATGACTTCAGAGTGACACCGCGTTGGCATAAAATAAATATTTTAAGAGGAATTAAAAAAGGCAAAGTGTTGCAAACTCAAAAACATAAATACAGAATAGAAAACTGGAATAAAAATATTAAAATGATTCTATAAAAACACTGTAGACAAATATGTGCAACATAACTGCAAACTGACACAGCACGTTCATGGTGCACATGTTTACTACATATATATTTTGATACAGTATTTTATTTATTATTTATGTAACAAAGATCACATGATTGTCAACAAGTGTTTAAGGTATGTGTGAAATGTTTGATCTCAGGTGGCTGTGACTGATTGTGCAGCACATTAACGCACGGATGGATAAAGAGACCTGGATACAGTGTCTGAGACAGGACCCCGTTCATTCCTGGGAAAGTTGCTCAGTGGCGCATGAAGCCTGTGGTATGATTGGCGCCTATAGAGCAGGCGCATGAGCGACTCAAGGCTGCCAAACACAGATGAGCACGCCTGAGCAGCCAGCCTCCGTAGGCTGAACGGCTTACTTAGAATGCTCGCTAACTTGAATGGTGATGAAATAACTGAATCTTGTGTCTTTTAGACTTTTGAAATATCATCGAACCAAATGGATTTAATCCTGACAGTCATTTTGTGAGGGATTTGAGGCTTAAAAAAATGTATCCACAGATTTACAGACATTTCTGTCACCATGTAAGTAAATGGGAGAAAGTCTTTCGTGGCATTACGTGATGGACCCTGGAAATTGCAGTATACCACAGATTTTTGCAAACCATGAATACAGTATGTCACATTTGTATGTTTCAAAAAACACTGGTTGTTCTTCAACGCCTCATCATTGCGTTTCCTGCGGCTTTTTAGCAAAAGAATGGTTTATTTTGGCACCCCATCACTGCCTTTCCTGCTGGCATTGTGCCCCCAAACCAGGTATTTTAAGCCAAAACAGGATCTTTTTCTAACCATAACCAACTGGTTTTTGTGCCTAACGTAACCACAGGCGAACATTAGCTTTGGCGAAACAAGAAAAAATAGTTTAAACGTATCCACAACATAACGACGTATATTTCTGGTTTATGGTTTGCAGAAACCAACAATGCAAATAGTTTTCCTTGCGAGTGGGTTATTATTTAAATCATTTTTAATAGTTATTATGGTTGATCTCTCAATGTAGGTTGTTTAATCTGTGCACAAACAGAAAAGTAAAGAACAAGTTTATGGTTTTAGAGGAATTTACGTGGTGGAGCTATTTCTTGTTAAACAGCCGCACTGACTGCGGGCAGCTTCCTGAAGCCTCAGAAACCAAAACCTGCTGGGGGGATGGAAACACTGTTGTTCACTGAGACACCAACACCAACTGATGCTCTTGTGTCTGAATGGGATCGAACACCTGCAACCAGAGGAGTGCAGCCTGTCAGAGCAGCACATTAATGAACATGGTTTTATCCAACAGTCACATATGGGTGCAGTGTTTGGGTGTCCACATACTTTTGGCCATATAGAGCATGTATTACAATTACACTCAGTTGAATTCAAATGTATGTTAATTTTCCACGCTCTGTAAAGCAGCATGCAGCTGGTGTAATGTGTTCAGATGTCTCTCCGCACTGTTTCCCATCATGAGCAGCGAGCTGCTCGGCCACGCCGGCGTGAAACTGGTTAGC
The DNA here is from genome assembly GCF_011397635.1 of Epinephelus fuscoguttatus. Classification (NCBI taxonomy): domain Eukaryota; kingdom Metazoa; phylum Chordata; class Actinopteri; order Perciformes; family Serranidae; genus Epinephelus; species Epinephelus fuscoguttatus. The sequence goes on from NC_064761.1 coordinate 43,878,509, forward strand.
ACGGCGATGTGATTCCCAGTGGCAGGAGGCTCGGGCGCACTGAGCCTCGCTGTGGGCCGATCACATTAATTATGTTAAATAGCAGTTAAAGCAGGAGGGGAGGAGAGGAGGAGGGGGCACCGAGCCACATTGTTTCCCTGAGAAATAAACGGACGGGCCGGTGGTGCTCACAGAACACAGCCTGCAGTCAGCCGTGACGACGGCACGAGACGGTCAGAGCTCAGGTCGAGTTCTTTAAAAACAGGGCTGAAGGGCAGAAACATTATCATGAATCACGGCCTCTCATGAGGTGGAGGGAAGCGTTGTGGCACGTTCCAGCTTGTTCCATGAAAAAAACAACAACACGGTAAACAATGTGTTTCTGTTTGACTTCCATACGGACGCTGCTGTAGGTCAGACAGGAAGAGACGAGCAGAGAGCTGTTGGAGGAAGAACTTATTAAGACAGAGTGAGAAATTCACTCAAAGTGTTTATTTATGGAGCAACGAGCCTCACGAGGTAAGAAATATTTTGCAGGTTTGTCCAGAGAAAGAAGAAGTGAAAGGAGAACAAGAAAATCCACCTGTTCAGTATTACAAGATCAAAGATCTTGCAAGATTGCAATTGCACCTGAGCAAGATAAAAGGAAAAAGAAAGAACAAGCTGAGAAGTCAGAGCTCAACAAACCAGAGTCACGGCCTGCTTCTATTAGCGTTAATCTCAGGGTGAAGTAAACTCGTCTCAGTAGTATGACTGCACCAGTAGATCCACTTGCAGTGGCAGAAGTGACTCTGTGTTGAGCTTTGGTGAACTTTGACACATCTTGAACAGTGGTGACCTCTGAGGGAACGCAGAGCCAGAGATGGAAGCTGTTGCAGTATTATATAAACTTCCTCTGCTGGAGCTTTAACAGTTTCACAAGAACAGCCTGGTGTTACAGGAATTATGCAACACTGGGCGATTCTGCAGCACGTGATTTACTTCTGGTGCCAACACAGAAAGAAGCATGTTGTTAATCAGTGTTGGTCGAGATATATGTGATATGTGATATATTATATATTATGAGTTAGCTTCATTTGAAAGCAATAAGTTATTACTTTGACCAAAATGATGTCAGAAGAACTGATGTTGACTGTAAATGGATGAGCATCACGTTGTTTCACAGCAGTTTACTACAGTTCATTTCAAATCCAGTGCTGCAGGTCTGACCCATTCATGCGTTCACATACAGTGGAACCATTCTGGATTAAAATCACCTGATTATATTAATAACAGTGTGATATTATAGAACCATTAATCAGCCTAGACCTTTAAAAACAAATGAAAATCCTTGGACACAGGGAGGGTCGGGCAGACCATCTGTAACAGCTGGTGAACCAAGTGAGATTGGACTCAAACGCACAACTCTGGAACAGTGTTGGGCTCGTTACTGCCAACACTTAATCATTACACTACTCGTTATATTACTTTTCTGTTACACCTCATAAAAGCGGTATTTGCGTATCACTCTATTACAGTCACTCGTAGAGCAACATTACATCCACCATATCTTTGTCGCTGCAGCTGTCCACGATTAAAATCCAGTTTTGGTTGTTTAGCCAGTGTAGAGCTACAGCCGACCTCTGCAGCCGAGGAGGGCTTACCTTTGACGCTAGACACACAAGGAGCTGAGACAAACTGACACTGAGAGAAAACAAGACACACTGAGAAGCCGTTTACACGTACACGGTGATTTTGATAAACGGAGACATCTTCCTTCGTTTACACGCAAACGGAGATTTCTCCTCTGAAAACGAGTCTTTCTAAAAACTCCGGCCAGAGTGGAGATTTTGGAAAACTCTGGTTGCGCGTTTGCATGTAAACTGACGTCACAGTATGCGCCGGAACTTGCGCCTGTGTCAAAAGTGCGACCTATGTTGCTATGGTGACAATGGATACATGGAAGGCTTGAGCTTCTCGTTACACTGCCACCTACAGGTTTGGCGTGCTCTTGTGTATATATACACGGGTGGGTGTAAATGAAGATCTTTTTGAAAACGGGGACGGTGAAATGTCCGTTTATGAAAATAGCCGGCAACGTGTAAATGGCCTCTGAACACTGTGGTGAGGGGAAGGATAATGAGACACAGGTGAGGCTGATCAGGGCAGGACAGACAATCAGACACAGGTGAGGTCAGAAGGGAGGGAGAACACACAGGGGCAGGAAGTGAAGTGATCTGAACCTCCCAATCCCAGGTGTGTCGGTCAGCTCCAGCAGCACCACAGAGAGAGTTACAGTCAGGTCCATAAATATTTGGACACTGACACAATTTTCAGCATTCCAGCTCTGTACAACACCACAATGGATTTGAGATGAAATAATCAAGATGTGCTTTAAGTGCAGACTCTGAGCTTTAATTTGAGGGTATTTACATCCAAATCAGATGAACGGTGTAGGAATTACAACACATTTTATATGTGCCTTCCACCTTTTTAAGGGACCAAAAGTAATTGGACAATTGGCTACTCAGCTGCTCCATGGCCAGGTGTGTGTTATTCCCTCGTTATTTCACTTACAAGGAGCAGATAAAAGGCCTAGAGTTCATTTCAAGTGTGGTATATTCATTTGGAATCTGGTGAGGTCATCTCTCAATATGAAGTCCAAAGAGCTGTCTCTATCAGTGAAGCAAGCCATCAGAGAGATAGCAGAAACATTAGGTGTGGCCAAATCAACTGTTTGGTACACCACCTCATCAGTGAAGCATGGTGGAGCTATGTTGTTATGTCATGGCCATGTATGGCTGCCAGTGGAACTGGATCTCTTATATTTATTGATGATGTGACTGCTGACAAAAGTGTTTCGGGCAATATTATCTGCTCATATTCAGCCAAATGCTTCAAAACTCATTGGACGGCGCTTCACAATGCAGATGGACAATGACCCGAAGCATACTGCGAAAGCAAGCAAAGAGTTTTTAAAGGCAAAGAAGTGGAATGTTCTGCAATGGCCAAGTCAATCACCTGACCTGAATCCGATTGAACATGCATTTCACTTGCTGAAGACAAAACTGAAAGGAGAAAATGCCCAAAGAACAAGCAGGAACTGAAGACAGCTGCAGCAGAGGCCTGGCAGAGCATCACCAGAGACGAAACCCAGCGTCTGGTGATGTCCATGGGTTCGAGACTTCAGGCTGTCATTGACTGCAAAGGATTTGCAACCAAGTATTAAAAAGTGGCAATTTGATTTATGATTATGTTAGTTTGTCCAATTACTTTTGGTCCCTTAAAAAGGTGGAAGGCACATATAAAATGTGTTGTAATTCCTACACCGTTCACCTGATTTGGATGTAAATACCCTCAAATTAAAGCTCAGAGTCTGCACTTAAAGCACATCTTGATTGTTTCATTTCAAATCCATTGTGGTGTTGTACAGAGCTGGAATGCTGAAAATTGTGTCAGTGTCCAAATATTTATGGACCTGACTGTATACTGACATCAAGCAGATGTGCCGATCATCAGGACGAGGAAAAACCAAACCAGAGGTCAGCTCCTGATCCTCCTCAGGACATAGAGGCAGGACGGGATACATTGTAGACGTTATATAAATGGAAACATGCTGAACATGATAACACACAACACGGCATCACCCAGATGTGCCGATCACCAGCAAGACACGGCGACCTCAGTTTCAGTTTGAATTGTATAAATAAATAAAAATAAATAAAGAAAGAAAGAAAGAAAGAAAGAAAGAAAGAAATTCATATTCTCTTTGAGGTACAGCAGCGGAACTCGTCGTCATGTTCAGTGATCGTTCAGTGTTCTGTTGCCTCCGTCTCCTCTGTGGTCGTCTTGTCCGTGTGTCACTGTCATTGTCATGGAGACCCTGTTTCGTCCCACCAAGCTCGTTTTCTTCTTCGTCCAAATCGGATTCAGAATGTTGATCAAATCAGGAAGTGTCGCAGTCTGAGTTCATCAACACCTCCACGGCTTGCACGACCACAAATGTCTGTCGACGCCGGCATTTTCGTGCAGTTTACAAGCTGCTACATCTTCCTCTGGTTTCCAGCGGATCTTCTTCATTTGTTTTTGGACAAGGCAGATGCGTAACAGCGCCCCCTTTCTTATAACAGTGAAAACATGGATTGATGGAATATCTCGTCAATGGCGGGGAAATGGTCAGTGTGGCATTATGTTAGCTACCTGGCTAATGTTAGCATCAAGATATTGTTGTCGTGGGAACAAAACCCACGCACAGCACATTATTAAAGAAAGTACCACCAGCATTTTTTCTTATCTTTGTAATGAAGCACTGGGATGAAGCGCTCCTCAAAACAACCTACCTAAATTGTTTTTATTTGCACACTGTGGAGGATGAAAAATATCTCTTTTGCAGATCTCAGTGAAATATGGTCTAAATGTCTTTAAATAGTCAGTGAAAAAACTTTCAAACCTTTTCTGAACCTCATTTCAGCGGTGGCTGTAGATGTCTTTAAACGTCTTTTCAACAGAAAACTGTTCACTTGAATTCTAAATGGGTCCTTTTGTCCTCGTTGATATATTTTGCAATGTATGTTAATGACATGAAATAAACATGGACACAAGATGTTGCTGAGCAATGCAAGTCCAGTGATACTGTCAGGGTAGCTCCCTGTATAACAATGTATTTAACTGGTAACTACAGCTGTCAGATAAATACAGTGGAGTCAAAGTATTAAGTAGCTTAAAATGAAAATACTCAAGTGAAATAAAAGTACTTTAGAACTGTTGTCAGTACTTGAGTAAATGTACTTAGTTCCTTTACTTGTTCAGAATGTGATAAATGTAATGATCCAGAGGAAATGTCACCTGTGATGAACTGAGAGAATAAAATTTAGAGAAAGTAAACAAAGAAAGAGAGAGATCACCTTCAATTCCCACATTGTCCTTTGTGTCCCTCTCCTCCCCCCGTCCTCCCCCTCTCCTCCATTTTTCCTCCCAGCGTCTCATTTTTCTTTCAGCACTTTATCTGGCTGGCACGGCCCTCAGCCTCATGTTGGGATCTCCTATAGTGACCATTTTCAATTAATGTCTTCATTCATCAGCAGGGAGCAGTCTAATTCTGGAAGGAGCGGCTCCTCTGAGCGGGAGGCGAGCTCACGGCCTCGTGCTGCTGCAGTTGTTATATTTAAAAGACGCTTTCTTCGGGAAAACTTCAAAACATTTACAGGTTTGAGTTTTAGTTTAACATTTATAAATGACTAAACTTTATTTTTTGGTGCACACTGCAGCAAGCTCTGGAAGATATAAAGCAGATCATCCAGTTTTTCTTTTTTTTTTTTTTTACATTCTTCTAACAAATTTCATCAAAGGTATCCAGGACCTGATACGGAGAATGACGTCCTGCTCAGGACTTGTGTAGTTTAATAGTTTACAGTGATGTGGATGAATTGGCCAGTTTACAGTTTGAAGTACGATGTCAAGACCTCAGTGCAGTGATGCTCAACTTACAGCCTGTGGACCAAATGAGGCCCGTGATTGGGTGCTGGCTATTTTCTGATTTATAGTTTTAATAAAAACTCATTCTCATTGGAAATTTTTTTTTTACTTTGGATGTAAATAAGGTGCCAGAAAAAAAGTGTCAACATGGAGTTTTGACCACAGCAGAGGTCCAGGCTCAGCCTTGACCTTAACTTGTCTTGATCTTAGAAAAGCCCCTGCGTGCATCCAACACAAAAGGGTGGTCAAAACGCAAAAACACAAGAAACACTCTGGAAAACTGGAACACTCACACAAAGGTAAAGACAATCTGGCAGCAAAGGAGGGGAAGACAAGAACTTAAATACTCTGAGATAATGAGGGAGACAGTGAGACACATGAGGGCGGGGCAGGTAATCACAAAAGAGGGAAACCTGACAGGACGTGGGATCTGAAACGAGATGAGACAATCAATACATTTACATGGACAGTTTAATTAGGAAAGGTCTTTCCGATTGAAAATTAAATCCGATTAAAGGGGGTGGGTTATTCTGTTTGTCACTGCCGAATGAAAGAATTTTGTGTGCTTGTATACACTCATTCCTCTTTAAGTTCATTCCGGTCTTTCTGCACATGCTCGTTTCCTTGCCCTTCTGGTGCGATGACGCATATAGCGTGCATAGCAACGGGCTGAGATAGAGCAGTCGGACGCGTTGCACTCACCGGTCTCCATTCGCCACAGCACGGTCTTCTACCTCCCTTCTTCGACCTTCTACCTCCCTTCTCCTCCTCAACAGACGAAGCATTAGCAGAACAAGGTTGTTGTCGTACTGCTGCTTTAAGAATATGAGCAAAACAAGCCCGAAAAAGGCACTAAGAACGGCGTCGTCAAGCATCTTGTTATCCGGAGCGAGGACTACAGTGTTTTCTTCCGGGAAACATAAACACGTAACGGCCGCCCCGCCCCCTATCCAATCAGAAACCTTCCCTGCCCCAAACCTTGCGCAGACCCAAATAAAGGCGATTAAACTGATCTCCCTTGTAAACCTAGCCTGGAAATCCAGACCCAAATCTAGAAAGATTTAGGGTCTGGCTATGAGTAATGAAAATGGCCCTACTTGAGGGGCCGCACCAAGCATGCATTTGTAAATATCACTGCATGCAATTGGATAACACTACGACCAATCAGAACAACACACGGGGTGACGTATCCAGAGCTTAGCTACCAGCAGAGCTAACTGGTAGATTAGACTCTTGCTGTATCTGGTCGGCAAAACAGCAAAAACGTCCTTCTTGCAAAGGAAAGACTCGAGCGCCGTCTTCTGTTCCTCTTATAGAGAAAAAGCCAAGTCTAACTCGTTCATTGTAGCGGCCAAAGCCGTTTCAAACAACTGGTGTTCATCCGTAGCCATCTTGCAATGTTTACTGACTGATTCTGGACTTCGTTGTCGCAGCGCTGTCGTCATCTGTTTAGCTCGCCTCTGGCCCGCCTATATCAGATACACCGATGTGATTGGTGCAGCTCGGCTCCAGCGGCACAGGTAATGAGCATCGTTACTGATTGCCAGAGTGACTCGCTGAGCAAATTCAAATTGTGCTTTCACAAGAACTCTGGATTTCGAGGGTAGTGTAAACCTTCATTCAGAATGAATATTTCCCATGTAAACTACCTGGAAAGACTTTCATTCTGAATGATTTCATTCAGATTTATTTCATTCTGAATGAGAAGCCATCATGTAACCGCACCCAGTGGTTACCAAATAAAACAGGAAACACAGGGACGACAAATACACATGAACTCGAAGCTTGACAGACATGACACCACATCATTGTTTGATTGTTTTTTAAAGTTTTTTTATCTTTTAAAAAAAAATGTCTGAAATATACGTTAACATGAATCCAAAATATTTCATTATATACTTATTGTTACGATATATGTTGTCTCTATATGTTATTTAGCCAATCTAATCAGTTAGCTTAGCTCATGGCCTTAAAGGGACAGTGCAGACATTTTGAAGTGTGGTTGTATGAGGTGCTTATCCACAGTCAGAGTTATTACCTACAGTAGATGTCAGTCAGTACGCCCCCAGTTTGGAGAAGCAGACAGGAGTCCAACCCAAAGCTAAGCAGTGTACTGCTGTGGATGGAGGCAGCAGCAAAACACATATCAGCCACCTAAAAAAAGTCTGACATAAAACAGTCATTATCAGTTTATGTGTGTGCTAAAATGAGAGTATTTTCTCTGCCATCAGACAGCGATGTCCAACGGGAAGTTAGAGTCGTTATATCGTTTCTGCTTCAAAGCCAGACTCCATTGAGACAAACAGTAATATTAGCTGTCTGAACACAGGAGCTGCTGGTCTGCCCCTGCCTCTGCCTTTTGTGTGTGTTGTTGTGTGACTTTGGCATTCACAGTGGTTAGCTTAGATTCACTAAAGTCACAAAATAACACAAACTAACAGATCAAAGCAGCTCCAGACCAGCAGCTCCTGTGTTCAGGGGTGTTAGATCACTGTTTTAGTCAATGGAGTCTGGCTCTGAAGAGAGCGTAGAGCAGGAACTGAAGCTGTTAATGACTCATGGTGGTGCAACATGGCGGACTTTGTGGGAGAGGACCCACTTCCTCTGCAGATATAAACGGCTCATTCTAATGACTTTTAATTTTAGGTGATTAGACACCAAAGAAAATATTATTATGTCTTCTTTTTCTAAATCCTACACACTGGACCTTTAAAAAAATGATGTGAGTAGATCTGTAGGTGTGTCAGAAAGTAGTTTAAATATTCAAATATAAAGTTACACACAAATGCCGATTATGTTTTTGTGTGTGTTATGACTCACGTGTGATCACTTTATTCAAAATACAAGAACTGTATGCCTCTGGTGCTGTAGTTAAACATTTCCCATCTGGCAACGCTACAAGGCCTCTATTGTTTCGAGACAACAGACAGTCTGGAAACAAACAGAAACTGAGCTCTTCATACACTCACACTAATTAATGATAAGGAGCAGCTGGAGAGGCAGGCAGCAGATCAGGTCTGATTCACTGATTAACCACAGGTGTGCAGGACAGGTGAGGAGTGGCAGAGACACAGCTCCAACCATGAGAGTTTGGGCTGAAGGTAAGTTGGCAAAACTAAACGGTCAGGAAGGAACAGTGCTTCTAATACCGGAACTACCAGTCAACTCGTCAACACCTCGTCTCGTCACAAATCTTTGGTCTGAAGTGGGCTTTCCTGTGTTAAACAGAGCAGACTGAGGCTGCATCTCATGATGTTTATGAACCCATGGTCTCAAATGGATGAAGTGGTCACTCGAAAGACGACGTACGGTGCGTAATCTGCGTCATGTGTACCCCACACATGGATTACCACAGCAGTAACAGACAGCATTGGACGGAAATTTTGTGCAAATAAACACTCACGTTATAAATTGCTCCTTTATTAGCTTATTATTTAATTCAGGAAGCCAAATATACAAGAAAATACAAATTTATACACACAAAAAAACCCCAGTGGCACCACGAATTATGACGTTTAGAGCTTCTAAATTTCTTAAATGAGGCTTTTTGAGAGCTTATGACTCTTAAAGGGATAGTGCACCCAAAAATGTAAATTCAGCCATTATCTACTCACCCATACGCCGAGGGAGGCTCAGGTGAAGTTTTAGAGTCCTCACATCACTTGCAGAGATCCAAGGGGAGAGGAGGTAGCAACACAACTCCACCTAATGGAGGCTGACGGCGCCCCAGATTCAAACGTCCAAAAACACATCACTGAAACCACAAAATATCTCCATACTGCTCGTCCGTAGTGATCCAAGTGTCCTGAAGCCCCGACATAAAAAGTTGTCAAAAAAAAAAAAAAAAAGTCATTTGAACTCTGTTTTTAGCCTCACTGACTACGGTTACATGATGGCTTCTCATTCAGAATGAAATAAATCTGAATGAAATCATTCTGAATTTAAGTGTTTCCAGGTAGTTTACATGGGAAATATTCATTCTGAAAGAGGGTTTACACAAGAGATCAGTTTAATCATCTTTATTTGGGTCTGCACAAGGTTTGGGGCAGGGAAGGTTTCTGATTGGATAGGGGGCGGGGCGGATGTTACGTGTTTACGTTTACCGGAAGAAAACACTGTAGTCCTCGCTCCGGATAACAAGATGCTTGACGACGCCGTTCTTAGTGTCTTTTTCAGGCTTGTTTTGCTGATATTCTTGAAGCAGCAGTACGACAACAACCTTGTTCTGCTAATGCTTCGTCTGTTGAGAAGGAGAAGGGAGGTAGAAGGTCGAAGAAGGGAGATAGAAGACCGTGCTGTGGCGAATGGAGACCGGTGAGTGCAACGCGTCCAATTGCTCTATCTCAGCCCGTTGCTATGTGCGCTATATATGTCATCGTGCCAGAAGGGCAAGGAAACGAGCATGTGCAGAAAGACCGGAATGAACTTAAAGAGGAATGAGTGTATACAAGCACACAAGTTTTTTTCATTCTGAATGACAAACGGAATAAACCACCCCCTTTAATCGGATTTAATTTTCAATCGGAATGACCGTTTACATGACCATTGTAATCGGAATGGCCTTTCATTCTGAATGAAAGTGGAATTATGTCCATGTCAACGTACTGATTGTAGCCTGCAGCTCTAACTGCCTCTCTGTGCACCGTGCTCAGATGTGCACGCTTGCAGGCTACAGTGAGGCTAAAAACAGAGCTCAAATGAGGTTTTTCCAAACAACTTTTTATGTCGGGGCTTCAGGACACTTGGATCACTACGGACGAGCAGTATGGAGATATTTTGTGGTTTCAATGATGTGTTTTTGGACGTTTGAATCTGGGGCGCCGTCAGCCTCCATTAGGTGGAGTTGTGTTGCTACCTCTTCTCCCCTTGGATCTCTGCAAGTGATGTGAGGACTCTAAAACTTCACCTGAGCCTCCCTTGCCATATGGGTGGCCATGGATGGCTGATTTTTTTTTAGGCTTGTGTAACTTAAAGGTGGAACGTTTACTTGTGATGTTACTCAATCCATGAGTTGACGACATGAATCCATCATCCAACTCTAACCATTACTTTAGTTTTTATACAAAAACCTTCAGCGTTGCCCCGCACATCACAAATAGATTCTAACTCTGTGGTAAACACTGAATGGTCATAATAAAAGGCTTCAGATCAGAGACAACATCGCAGGTACTTTTGCAATTTTCACTTGCCCTCACAGTTCAATTGCATTTAATTGCATTGCAATTTTTTTTAGAAAAGCTGCCATGAAATCAGGCCGCAACAATCCCAAAAGAAGCCTGCTAAATCGTGGAGGGACTGCTGTAGTACTGCTCTACCCAGCAGTACACAAAGTCTAAAACTGGCTGCACATATGTGAACTACAATATTAAGATACTATTGATTGCAGCTGTTGGTGATAAAAACAGAACTGCAGAACAGAACAGAACTGCAGATTTTGCTAATGAAAATTCTGTCCTTTAACTTAAGTAAGAATTTTTACCTTAGTATTTCTAATTAAGGATCTGATTCTTCCACCTTGGCAGAAAGATCGTAGAAAACAAACCTCAGATTTGGCCTTGAAGAAGCAGGATTGTTCAAACCTGAGTTAATTTTACACAAATCGCAGCTGAAGACTTCCTATCATGACAGGCAGCCGATCCTATTTCAAAGAAGGTTCGGCAGTATTGTCGTCAAGATGGACGGGCTAATTCGGGTGGTGGAGTGCGAGCCGCCGGCTTCCACCAAATCAGCAGATGAAAGCCACCTGGCCTGGGCCGGCGGCCGAGCCTGCCTCAAGAGGAACATTTCAAAAGGTAGGAGGAATAAAAGTGAGCTTTCAGACGGCCCACTCAGGGGAAAGCAGGTATTTTGTGAACTTTAGTTCCAGTCTCTAATCTGCAGTCACAACAAAGGAGGCATTATATGAAGAAGGGGAAATCTTAGATCCAGCTTTCACCCAAACCCCCCCCAACACACACACACACACACACACACACACACACACACACACATATCCCCAAACCACCATTTCAAATTATTGGCCCTCCTCATTACAGGAGATAGAAAGTGGCCGGCCTTCCGCACTTGATACAGCTGACAGTAAATAAGACATTCTTGTGCTGATCCACAGATAAACGATGACGGTTTCACTGGGGAGGAAAGTGTTTCATGCAAATGTGTCCTGCGGTCTGCATAACACCAGCTCAATCATGGACGACCACAAGTTTACAGAGATGCAGATGCTTTTCCACAATTCAAAGATCTTTGCCACTGACCTCAATAAATTAACTGCAGCCATTCAGAGATCCCCTCTGAGCAGCTCTGGGATAAATATCCTTCACGTCGGATTATTTTGGGTTGACAGAAAAGCCTGCAAAAATACGTCAGAGTTCATTTCATGAATGAGGAGGAAACTCAACGAGATGACAAAATTAGAATGATAATTGTTTTCTTGATTTAATTAACATAGAAGCTTCTTCACTGCAGCCCAGGTCATACAGTCGTGAATGTAAACACAACTGTTTGCAAGAAATCATTGGCCACATAAGACAGCTGGGTACTTGTGTGGCTAATGTTAGCCACTTGAACAAACTAGCTACACTGTTTCCTAACAAGTGTGTAAATCTAAGGTGAACTTTCTATGTGGTCCCATTTTACATGCTAGTTTTTATAGAAAACATTAGTCACATAAGACAGCTAGGTGGTTTATTACCTAATATGTGGCTAATGTTAGCCACTTCAGCAAACTAGATGTGCTGTCCTAGAATGCAGCAAACTTCCCATATGGAAAATGTCCCATTGGACCAAAAGGCCATGTGTCACACAGCCCATCCTGAAAAACAAATGCATTGAGCCATTTCTTTAAAAATATTCTACATACTCTCCCAAACAGAAGCACATGGCTAATTGATGTTTTTCTGTGGGCTGTCATGGAAGTTAGCATCGCCCTGGTTCCCTCGTCAAAAAGCAACTGGTAATTTTCCATTGGATTTTGGATTATTGCAGAAAATAAACTCTGTCAAACAAATATTTAAGATACTTGCATGTTTCGTTCGGTGAGGTAATCTTCACAAATAAACACCACTTTGATGTGATTTGAAGCGTAAATGTAATCGACAGAAGTAAAAAGCTAACGTTAGGCTATAAACAGGCTACTTTATGGTCGCCATTTTGCATAACAAATAGCAATGTGCTTCTATTCGGGAGAGTCAAAGAAATGGCTATTTGAAGGACTGAGTGATTGTGTTCGGGATATCAGGCTGTTTTATTTATAGGCTTTTGGATCTATGGGACATTTTTTTCGTACTATTGGGACTTTGGAATTTTGGGCTGTCTGAACAATGGGCAGTCCTCATCATGGGCAGTTTCCTAGCTCCTCTTTCCATAGGGTTTCAGTGACCACCTAATTTAGAGAAAACAATCTTATCAGACGGCTGCACAGGGTAGCTCCTATGTTAATAATACAGCAAACATCAGCTGTCCAGAGTCTCATTCACTAACGCTAGCTAATATAAAAAGACATTAGCCTTTAGTTAATGATGATGATAAAACTTGCTAAATAGTAGCCACAGCATTTTCTAGCCAGTGTGTTGATGGTTTGACATATCAAACATCAACTGTCCAGTGCTTCCTATTAGCTAGATTTTACAGAAAACATTAGCCACATGAACATGCTAGTTAGACAGCCTATGTGGCTATCTTTTGTAGCTAATGTAAGCTAAGCTACATTATCAAACTGGCTGCACTTTTTTAAAATTAGTTTGTTACTGGTATAATTTATCAAACATCAGCTGTCCACAGAGTGTAATTCACTAGCTAAGTTACCTAAAAAAGATAGCTGCATATGCTAGCTCGCTTAATTATACCATACCATACCAACCTTATTTATAAAGCACTTTAAAAACCCAGTGGACCAAAGTGCTGATTATGTGCTAATTATGTGGCTAATGCTAGCTACATGATAAAACAAATTTAGCTGCAGAGTTTTTAAGCTAACATGTTGTTGGTTTAACTTGGAAAACATCGACTGTCCAGAGTTATTCACTAGCTAGCTTAAACATTAGCTACATAACCATAATCCGTCTAGGTTCACGCAGAAAAGCTTCGCAAAACGCAAGCCGCACCACATTGCCTTAAAATAAATAAATAAATAAATAAAAATTGAATGCCATTAACAAAAAACCTTTGCTGCATTTTTATTGACGCCAGGCAACTACCGTAACCTTCCCACGTCATCAATCTACTCTTTATTTTTTTTTATTTGTATTTATTTCACAGCAATTAGTAGCTACTTGCTAAAATGGACAGTCACAGGGCAATACAGTTGTTGGGCACAGATAAACAGAGATCTGTGTGGGTACATGAGACCCTAAAAAAGAGGCTGGATCATGGGGAGTACCACCAGTTGGTCCAGGAGCTTCTCCTCCATCATGGACGTTTACAGTACTGCACTTATCTGCTGTTTTCTATTCAGATGGTGCTAACTGTGCTTTGTAAAGTCGTATAGCTCTGGGTATCCAGCAACCACTACCACCAGTTTCTCCTCAAGGAGTTCAGAGTGCTCTGGCAAAAACACCAGGCACCTAGAGAGCAGAAACATGAGGTGCGTAGCGACACAAAAACAGCGAGCAAAAGCTTCATTCTCATTAAAAACTTACAAAAAGCCGCCTCGAGCTGCAAAGATGCTTTGGGTGATCAGCTTTGGTCCTCTTCAGTTACTTTATTTGAGGCTATATAATGCTGTTTTTGCTGTTCCATTCATGCTGCACTCAACATTGTAATGATGAACAGCCTCAGGTTGTGTTTCTGCAGAACTGTGTCAGTAAGCTAAAAGGTAAAGACTAACATTAGTCAAACCCCACTACAGAGCAGACAATGTTGTTTTAGTTTAATGGCTCCTGCTCAACAGCTAAATTTACCTGGTCACACCCTCAAATGTCGTGGTATTTGTGGACAATTTAAAGAAGTAATTTTCTTTGTCTTGACGCAGGTGAGTCCTCCACTCTGCAGAGAGAAACCATGGAGAAATGTTTGTTGTGTTGCTGCTGGCTGTAACTCATCTGTGCTGGCTGAAGAAACCCTGCAGAGCTGCCAGGACGAGTGGAGCTGCCAGCCAGAGAGGCTGCTGAGAGGGTAAGAACCTCAAAAACACTCAATCAATATTGATTGAAGGGTGTTTTTTTAATTGATGTCTCATGCTCTCTGTGTGTCATTACAAAGCACACCAGTCCTGCATCTTTCACAGAGGTGTGCACCATGCAGTAGATGCACAACTTCAAACACAGTGTGGTGATATTTTTACCTTTGTAGCGTCTAAACACACCGACATACCTTTACTCAACCAACAGAAATGAAGGTCAGTGATTCACTGATAATGTCTTTTGAATAGATGCTTACCTTTTACTTCAGTTTGGTTTCTTATTGATGGTTCCTGGCAGCTTATACTGTTCGGTATTTACACAGAGCAGGTGTGCAGTAAACCCTTATCAGGCTCTTTATCCTGTACCATAAAATGCGTTATTGCATGTCACACAGGGCAACAAGAATGTCTAATGAAATCTCAGTCTGTGCCAGGCTGTGCAAAATAAATCTTGAGGAATGTCTGATTGCAATGTAAGTCCGGTTTTTAAGGACCTGTCTACAGGTCCTTAAAAAGTCTTAAAATGTCTTTAATTCAGATTCGATGGGTCTTACATATTTTCAGTCACATTACCACAAAAATTTCTCTAATAAATAGCATTTATGACAGTGATGAGATTTTGTTTTCTTTTTACATTAAACACATTAAACTTAAACTCACCAGTTGTTGTCATTTTTCCTTATTGTTCATTTTGAACTGATGTCAGTGTTCACTTGGAGAGAATACTTACACAAGTTGTGTATTTCCATTACAGGCTTGGTCTTAAATTTCATATAAGGTGATACTGAATGACTTCTGTTGTGATCTGGTGCTATATAGAAAATAAAATTAAATAAAATTAACTTGACCTTCAAGGGGGGGGTGGGGGGTGCTATGGGGGAAACTGATGTTTCAATAAATGTAAATGTTAATAAGACATGTTTTGGTATTCATGTTTAAATTGACTCATTAATCAAATAATGGAAAAATAATCGATTATCAAAAAAATAATCGTTAAACTAATCGCAAAATGATTCGCTAGAAAAATAATCATTTGGGACAGCCCTATTCTATTACTTGATATATCGAGTAAGTGATCAGTGATGCAGTATCATCGATGCAAAATGGAAACATCTATCATCATCTGTAGGACACGCTTTTATTTTGAAAGTAAGTCACTGTCAAACAGCAGCAGGCAGGTAATGAGAAGCAGCCAAGACAAAACCATGAGGATAATGTGTTTAACTCAGGAATAAATCAGTTTGGAAATATTGTGGATGTTTGGAGAAAATATGACCAACAGACTGAGCACGTGGCGTACAGGTACGTACTGTAAATAACGCCGTTACCAGATAAGACATGACGTCACGTTAGCTGCCTGGACACACCTGGCTCTGCTAACTTCTCATGGCAACATTAGCTTCTCTGTTTCAACAGTGTTCGGCTAAAAAAACGTTCATACAGGCTGAAATTTAACTGAGCTGTTCTGCCAGGAGACGCAGAGACTTCATCCAACGGTGAGGAAGAAAAATTATAAAGAATACTTGTAATTAGTTAGGTTATAACTGGAGAAATGGCCGCTAGCCGCTAGGCTAATTTATGCTGTGTAAACATGCTAACGCTAGTAATGGGTGACAGGCAGAAAACAACTGACATGTCTGTGAAGCCTGACAGTTTATTTTGAGCTGAATTTGATACCATGTTTAATGATTATTAATCAGTGTCTTATGGCTGTTGGGAGACGTTTGTCTGGTCAGATAGAGACCTGCAGTTTTAGGAAAAAGATGATGGTTTGTGTTAAAATGAAAAGATTTGTGTCAGACAGCTGAAGGTGAACTCATCCCATGTGCTATGTCATGTGTGTCAGTATGAAGTACATTTTACTGCACTTCAGTGGTTACAGTTATTAATGTGTTTTTATTTTTTTATGGCCAAAAGCAAAAGAGAAAGTGGTGTGAGCTGCTTCTGTAACTGATTGTGTTGTGCCTTCACTTCCCTCTGGATGAGTTAAGTATTCATCTGTCTGTCTGTCTGTCTGTCCTAAATGGTCAGATATCGTCTCATATCAAACAGGCCCCTGAATCGCACCAAGTCAAAATCGTATTGTGGCAGACTTTGTCTCTTTATTATATTTATGATATATTGTAAGCTTATTCACTATATTGCTTTGTAATACTGTTTGCTCATCATACTGCTCTTCGTTTTTGTACAGTTTACTTATTTTACATATATGTTGCTTTGTATTTTTTTCTACCGATGCTTCCTGTGGGCACTCTGTCCCTCTGCTGCTGTGATGCTGATAATTTCCTTGCTGTGGGACGATTTATAGATTATCTTATTTTGTAATATCATAAAATCATTCTCGAAAGAATCTATATATCGTATCGTGATGAAACTAGTGATTTACACCCCGAGTAAAGACACAGAATAACGCAGTTTCATGTTAAAAATCCATCCTGGCTGGTCTAACACATGCTAACATGTAGTCCCCTTTTTACTCCAGTAATATAAAATCCAGAAGTTCAGGAGGTTTTCACAGGAAGATTAATTACACACAGAGGTCTCTTCCTCTCTGAAACAAATGAACCAGGTTATTTCATCTGGTTAAAAACACTGAGTAAAGTAGTTTCATGGTACAAATGAGTTTCACTCCAGCACTGCTCATTGCAGTCAGACTTCTTACTCCGGTGGCTGTTGTGAAAACATGAATGTCTCTAGAGCCAGAGTTTGGTTTGTCCCTTCTGGGCTGCTGTAGAAACAAGGTGGTGCAACACAGCGATCTCCGCAGACGAAGACCTGCTGCCTTTGTAGATATACAGTAAACGCCTCATTTTAAGGTAATGAAAACACAGCAGTTCGTATTTTCAGGTGATTGTATACTAATTAAAAAAAAAAAAAAAAAAAAAAAGAAATTATATTTTGTTCCATTTCTGACAACATATCTCCCTGAATCCTACACACTGGAGCTTTAGAAGTTATGATGTGAATAATTTTAAATTTTCAGCAACAACACCTAAATTGAAAATAGACTACATTCTTTAAATGTTTTTATTGGTGCACAAAAATAAGAAAAAAATCCAGTCTCAGGCTGCTGTCAGCCCTAGAGTGGTCTCCTCTGGTCTGAATCAGGGACTCATGTTGTTCCAAAGTTGTATAATTGCCTAGAGTTGGTTGGTGTTCTCACGGCAGCATTTACAAGAGGACCAGATCAAATGCCTTGTGTGAGAAAGCTGCTCTTGATTGGTCAGAATTTCCATGTGGGAAAAATCCAGGAAGTAAAGCAAACGTTGAAGAAGAGTACACTTGCAAGATAAATGTGACACTTTCTAATGTCACAATGGAGGGACAACTACGCAGGTTGATTTTAGCGCTGCTCATCGTGGACTATATTGCTGTCATTGTTCATTTTAGTCAAAGCATACAGTTTGAAAACGAGGCAAACGCGGCTCCAACTAGAAAACAATGTTTTGATGCACTGGATGTGCTGAATGTGCATATTAAGGCAGTACAGGAGGAGGTGCACATTAATAATCCTCCAGGACTGTAACATGCTCATGTTTAACCCAAACAATGTGTCATGTGACTGCAGTTGCTTCACATCCAGGTCGGAACACCTTCTCACCACAAACCAACTGCACCAGAGTTCCTTTGGAACCGGACTGAGACCACCTCTTCAAGAAGGTCTCGATCCGGTTGTTCTGGTGTGTTCACACCTGCACAAATGAACCGCACTGAGGGGGCAACGAACTTGAGTTCGATTGAACCGAACCAAACAGGGCAGGTGTGAAAGCAGCCTAAAACAGTCATGGATTTATGGGTATGACTGTAGCATGAACGGACAAAATCAACAAAGGACACATATAAAAAAACAAGGTGATGTACTGAGCTTAACATGATGCACATGTATAGAACATAACAAACCACAGGGAAGAGGCATAAAAGTAATAATGAAACAAAAACATTATCTTTAAGCATTTAAATATGGGAGACTTTGTCACACTGTTTGTGTGACTGTGTGTGCAAAGGGAAAAACCAATTAAAAAATAGAATAAAATAATAATATAACAATAATAGTAATGATAATAATAAGAACTATAGATATTTTTAATTCATTTTAATTATTAAGTGATCAGTGTGATATGTATCTTGGCTGGCAGTGCAACATTTGTTGGTGTTTAACTTCAAGTCAACCGTTTTGTGTTTCTGTCATGGTTCTGTGTTGACGCAGAACTTCGTGTCAAATTGTCAGGCATGAATTTTGGTGACACACGTCTGTAGCGATGTTTAAGAAATCATAAAATACTTGATGTTAACACGTAGACACTACATATTTACATGATGTCATATCATCTATAAAACTTTCAAATGAAAACTGCCTCATGTAGCTGAAGTCATAAATTGTGTTTGGCTGCTATTTTCAGCCTGCTCCTCCACAGGCCTGGTGTCTGTGTTAGTGTGTGCTGTTTGGCGCTGATACCAGAGAATCCCTGTTGGTCCGGCGGGGGGGAGGCGAGGTGCAGGTTTGAGTGTTTTGAGAGCAGCGTTTGGGGGTGGTGGTGGGGGGCGGGGGTGGATGCTGGCTGTCAGAGGACATGAGGATGACAGGCTTGGCTGCCACTCACCGCCACTCTTCCTGATCGGCTGTGATGTGCCAAGATGGACATCAGCACAGCCGGGGTCTCTCTGGCTACCAGCCCCGCCTGTCCGCTCGAATGCCAGCACAAACTGCACAATATCTTGTTTTAGGGGAAGAACCGCGGCACTTTTGGCATCAGGCGTCTGCCTCTGTGTCATTTGGCTGCCGTTCTGGTGTCTTCAGGGCCTGTTTGGAGGGAACGCCACCGCCTCTGTGCTTAGTTTTTTTTTTTTCTATCAGGAAAAAGCGCCGCACAAATCACTCCAAAACTTTCATGTTCTGTGCCAACGTGACCGTCAGCCCTCACCCAGCAGAATTGATGAGTGCCTTCTGATAATCCATTAAGACACGGCTAAAGGTCGCAGGGTATAAATAGCCTTCAAGGGCGCCATGTGGAGTCGTCTGAGGGAAATAAAACTGAAGAGGACACACATGAAACTCCTCATTAATCTGGAGCGAGGAGGTGTTTGTCTGTTATTAAACGTCTTTGTCAGGTGGCCTGTGACATTTGTTCCTCCGGTGGGGATAAACAGAGAGATGGACAAAATAACAGGATGCCTTGACCTTTCCGTGCCCTTGACCTCATTATAGCTCCTAAAATTTTACATAACCAGTCCTTTAATGGGAAAGTTTTCAAGTCTTGTGACTCTGAGTCAGTTTTCAGTGGCACTGAGGGAGCTCCAGTGGATTATACAGAAACAATCTCAACAATTTCAACCATGTTTGTTTTTTACCTTTTTTTTTCTCTCAAATAAATGTCATTATCAGTATTAGAAAGCTGCAGTTACCTTATTTGAATGTCTAACCAGGTACCAGTGGTGGAAAGCAACTGAGTACATTTACTCAAATACAGTGCTTAGGTACAAATTTGAAGTACTGAACTTTGTGGTACTTTATAACTCCACTACATTTATTTAAAAATGTAGTCGTTAGTTCAGATTCACATTATTGCTCCCAAATTAAAATCAACTAATAAATTATGATATATTATTATAAATTAAATTAAATTAAATTAAAATGCGCTCCATCTGGTGCTAACTTTAAACTTAAAACTGTTTTTGTTTTTTTGCCTGTGTCCTTGGTTTTAGCAGGTCTGTGAACGCAGTGCAGGTGGAACTCTTCTCTTGTGTCCCTCAGCAGCAGTTTGTAGAGCTTTGAGTCGAGGTTTGATGATTGATCCATCGATCCGATCAGAGCTGATCAGTTCGATAGATGAGAGGAGCAGCTCTTTGTGAGTGAAGCAAACTTTAGACCCAGCTTACTGAAGCTTAACAATGACTGCGCCTGCTGTTTGGTGCTCGGTCTCGAGGGCAAACAGTAACTGAACTGAACAGTCCTAAAAATCTAAGTGCATATGAATTAATAATTTAAGCTTTTATTCAACCTAATACCTCATTTTCTCAAAGAAATTTACTGAAACAATTGTGTATGTGACGCAGAAAGGCAATTTATGATTTTGGCCGGTAGACAATATGTTTGGCTGGTGTTTTTTTTTTTTTGTCTACCAGCCCCTCAGGAGGTTGAGTCAAAACGTTAATTTTGGACACGACTAACGAGATAAATAGAGATATTGTTAAGACAAGAAGTGTGTTTTTATTTCAAGAAAAGTTAAATATTGATCAGTTTTTGTTTGTTTCTTCTTTCTGGCAGGGCTACCTAGAGCTTTACATCTGTCCCACGGACGATAGGCCGACACACTACACACAAGATCAGCTCTGCACTCAGGGTTTCAGGTACAGACGTTATGATGCGGTGCTTGTTAAGGCCAACCTGCTGCCACGCTCTTGAAAGCTGCCGCAAAAAAAGGCACAAGAGTAGCGCCCAGCGCCCAACCTGGTGTTTTCCAGGTGCTTAAAGATGCTGCATGTGTCCGGCCCCTAATTTCCAGGGCTGGTACCTGCGGTTATTCCACAGGCTAGTTAATAACATGTCGGGCAGGAAATCCAAAGTGTGGGATCATTTTGAGAAGGTGAAGGACGAACCCAAGGTGATATGTAAACTCATGTTCATTGGTCGACTACAAACATGACGTATCATGTGAAACATGGAAGTAGCTACATGCCCATTAGCCCACAGCGTCATTAACAGGCGGCTCGCTCAGTGTGTGACGTGCACTTGGAGATAAAATATAGGCCTACATTAATGAAGGTTCATTAGTACGGTTTGTATTTCTCTGTAATGTAGCACAGTGTTAACAATGTTACTGACACTATTCTTTCTCACACCTTCAACTCAAACCACCAAAATATATCATTTAATCATTACATTCATATCAGAAACATGCAGGAGACTAGTCCACTGATGGACCCTGATGACAACTGTTGGTCGACTAGGAACAGTCTTAGTCGGGGGAGGGGGGGCAGCCCTAAAATATAGAGCACTCTTACACTTTTTTTTTGTTAGGTGGTCATTTTTAGGTGGCTAAAATAAATATTGTTGCTGACCCCTCCATTGCAGGAGAGTCATGTCGGACTCCTGCTTCTCTAAACAGGGGCAAGCTGACTGACATCTTATCTTACTATGTAATGAAAACTGTGTGTGTGTTCCACGTTTTTCTCCTCACTGACTTGGTCAATCCATGTGAAATTTGGCACAGTGGTAGAGGGTCATGGGAGGATGCCAATGAAGCAATATTACATCAATTGGCCAAAGGGGGGCGCTATAGCAACCCATTGAAATGTCAAACTTTGAATGGGCATATCTCATGCCCCGTATGTGGTAGAGACATGAAACTTTGCACAGAGATGCCTCTCCTCATGAGGAACACATTTGCCTCAAGAACCCATAACTTCCGCTTATATAGATTTTCCACCATTTTGAATTTTTTGAAAAACACTTCAAATGGATCTCTTCCTAGGAAGTTTGAGCGATCTGCATGAAACTGGGTGAACATAATCTAGGGAGCAATATCTAAAGTTCCCTCTTGGCAAAAGTTGGAAAACTTACTAAAACTGAGCTTCTATAAGGCAATGAATATTGCGGAGGGCGTGGCTCATCACATAAAGGTGTAGAACATCTCAAGGGTTTCACCCATCATCACGCAACTTTGTAGGCATATGACCACACATAATCTGAGGGGACCCCTCCATTATTGACCCCATCAAACAAAATGGGGGCGCTAGAGAGCTCATTTCTTATCTAGGCCTAACCGCCATATGGATTTTTACTAAACTTGGTAGATATGTAGAACAGGACGCCTCAAGGTGACTGGAGAAATTTAACTCTAATTGGCAACTGGGTGGCGCTATAACAACAGAAAAATGCTTCCAAATGGCTAAAATGCGACCGATCGCTGTGGCTCCCCCTGTGGACCAATGTTGGTGTTGTTTCTAATGTTTGGTATGACTAAGTCATGGTATGGTATGCTGTACATAATCACGGAAACTGTGTCATTCTGTCAGTCAGTCATTCTGTCTGTCCCACGTTTTTCTACTCACTGACGTGGTCAATCTATGTGAAACTGCACATAGGCATTGAGGACTGGCATAGGTAGAAGGTGACAAAGCTACCAGTGGCTATGGACTAGTCTACTGTATTTAAAGTCATTGATTTTCTGTTGCAGATACATTTGTATTGTCTTTTCAGACAGAAAAGCACACCTGTGCACATAATGTACATTTGTCATCAAGCATTCAAACACATAAATGATATAAATAAATATGTGTCACAGTTATGCGGTCAAAAAAAATGAAATTGTGGTTTTAAGATCCAGTCAGTTTGTTCAAACAGTGACTGAGATGTTGTATCAGTGTGTGTGTGCTGCTGGATGGAGACTCACACTCAGATGAATGAAGTGCTGGTTGTTGATTATCGACTGTTTCTGAGTGTTTGTGGATGAGAAAAAACAAACTGAACATAACGAGCTCAGCTTCACAACCACGTCCAAACTCACCGGCGAACAGTTTGACCGAACATCTTGGCTCTGAGTGACAGAGAGGCAGATGGTGCTCATGGCCGACGCTCAAAACCCTACACACACACACACACACACACACACACACACACACACACACACACACACACAGACACACACACACACACACACACACACCACACACACACTCTGGTCCATGTTGTCTGCCAGCCCTCTGGGCTCTGTGGCTGCCTCTACATTCACCATTCAATATGTTTGGAAACACACACACACACACACACACACACACACACACACACACACACACACACACACACACACACACTGTGAGTGTATAGATGCTGTAGTGCAGCAGCTGCTTGTACAGTGAAGGTGTCAGCTCTGTTGTATGGAGACTCTCCAGTAGAATATATTAACCTCAGTGGTTCAGTTTATTCCACAGAGTCTGTGCAGTGACAGACTGTTAGTCCTCACAGCTCCTCTTGGACCAGCGCTGCATTTAATTCAGCTCAGAGCCAGGGGAAATCCTGCTCTCTGATTGGCTGTCAGGTGCCTGTTATCTCATGGTTCTGGTCAGCCGATCTAAATCAGTGCTCAAGGTAATAAAACTGCAGGTAACAGTGCCAGTCAGTTCACTCAAGGCCCCGCAAAACCCTCACCCCTGAAATTCCTGAAGGATGCTTCCAGCATGCTAAAGGTTTTCTAGTAGCGTAGTAAACTTCCTTGAACCCTCAAAAGTCTCTAGGAACATCTTCAAGACCTCCTCAGTGACTTCAGGAACCTCTTTAATGCGTCCCCTGAAGTGTCCCTGGAACATGTCAGTCATTGTAAGGATCATACCAGGACATTTTGTACAGTCTCAAGGACCCTGAACCCCCCACCCCATGAACCTCCTAAGGATTCCAAGAACCTCTTCTTTTAAAACCCTCACAACGACTACTGGAACATGCTCACTGACAATGTAAGTCTCCACTACTCCACTAGTCCTCTGGTACCTTTTCAAGGACCCTGAAATAGGGTTGGGTCGGTATGAGAAAATAAAAAAAACGGTCCGGTTTTTGTAAAAAACTGAATCAAGTCGGTGATACCGGATTTTCACCACTTGGGGGCGCAGTTGACACATTTAAAATAAAAAACGACCTTAGGGCAACAGAGTGACAGTAACAAGTTGTTTCTTTTATTCCTTACAAATAAATTTTGCAGCTTACTCAATCAGTGCAAACAAGGGTTGCCTCCTTCGTCTGGCTCAAAGCCAAAGTGTTGCCATAGTGGCGCATTCTTTGATTTCGTCGAGACAAAATTGTCCCCCTCACTATTAAACAAACTCCAGGCTACAGTAGAGGTGCATGCGCACTCGCACCTCCTTGCTCAGTCCCCGCCCCACCCCCCTCTCTCTCCTGCTTACTGTGCGCTTGGTGAAGAGGCAGACACAGGTGCTCACAGACTCGGGCTTACTATAAGCGGAGCTGACGCCGTGTAAAAATGTGTGAAAAATCCCTGTGATGTGAAAAATACATGCCGAACAGTCTTTTGTGTGACACTGGTGCGCGGAGCGAAGTCCGCGCGGTCGTGCTTTGCGTGCACAGGGCTTGCGGACGTCCACTTTTACCGAGCGGACCTCCACGTACGTTCTGCCCGAGTATGCGGTCTGGTCGGTCTCAAAAAATAAAACCCGGTCCAAGACGGAGTACCGGACCGAATTGGTATTACTGAGAACCGACCCAGCCCTACCCTGGAATCCCCTTCATGATTCCAGGTTTCACGTCAGGAACCCCTGAAACTCCAGAACGATGTTTCCAGCATGCTAAAAGTTATCTAGTAGCGTTATGTAAATTTCCAGGTACCCACAAAAGTAGACAGAGACATCTAGAGACATCTTCAAGGACCTCTCAAAATCCCAGCAAGGAGCCCTTGAACATCCTCAAGGACAATTATAGCATGTTCTAGGACCTCTGATACCTTTTCAAAGATCCCTCAGACCTCCTCAATGACTTCGGAAACCTCTTTAATGGGCTGCCTGATAAATCCCTGGAATGTGTCAGTCATTTAAAGGATCATACCAGGACATCTTGTAAATTCTCAAGGACCCGAAACCCCTCATGGACCCTTGACTACTGAAACCTCCCCTGAACCTCCTAAGGATTCCAAAACCTCTTCTTGTAAAACCCTTTAAAAAGTCCTCTGGTACCTTTTCAAGGACCCTGGAATCCCCTTCATGGCTTCATGATTCTCTTAAAGAATCTTTGGAAGATTCCCTGAAACTCCTGAGGACATTTCCAGAATGCTGAAAGATATCTAGTACCATTTTTAAGTTTCCTGGAATCTTCAGAGGTCTCCAGGAACATCTTCAAGGACCTCTCAAAATCCTGGCATGGCCCCTTGACAATAAAAGTATGTTCTAGGACCTGTGGTACCTTCTCAAGGATCCCCCAAACCTCCCTAATGATATCAGGAACTTTTAAAGGAAGAATCCCTGGAGCATGTCAAGAATCATTTTAGTCAGTCTCAAGGACCCTGGAACCCCTCATGGACTCCTGATCACTGACGTGCAGTCTGACGGTCCTGGATGAGAGATACGTGACTGCTTGTGTTTACACAATGTTTAACATTCGACGACTCATCATTTAATTGATTATTCAGCTGTAGTTTTGCAGCTGTAGGTGAAGTCTGAGAGCCGACATGTTTCCTCCTCACCGTCGCTCTGCTGGAGAACAATGAAGTCATTATTGCGCTGATTTGTTTCTTCTGCTCAGTGAACCAGATGCCTGGATGATCCGTGGTGTGTTTCTAATCGTCGGAGCACGTGTCCAGCAGGTCCTTATTACTGTCCTCACGCTGCGTTCAGGCAACATGGGAAATATCTGTACATTTGAGTATTGGTCTCCAAAATACACGTTAATTAAGGCTCCAGGTAATAAAATGTTTGTGGTGTTGTCGACCTCATGAGGCTCCCCTGTTTTGTTGTTTGTGCCACTTCCTGTTCGGTCTTTTGGCTTCTGGTTGCTGTTGTTGGCTACAGTTAATGGTAAGAAGTCTCAGTCCAGTTCAGACAGCCTGCCGTACATTTCTTGTATTCAGTAGATGTTTCTTATAGAAACTGAATAATTTGGTAGATAACTATGGCTGAGCAATATGGACAAAATTCATATCTCGGTATTTACAGCCTGACTGGGGATACACGATATATATCTCGGTATTTTCACGAGATTGGTGACATGTTTTCAGCTGCAAGAACTGCACTTTTATAAAAACAGACTGATTAAAAAGACAGATTTTATCCCCCTGTTTGAAAATATGCAGCAGCACAGCAGTTACACCTCCAAAACACTAGTCAGCGGCGGAGTTTTCTGTGAAGTGCTGTAAAGTTGAATTGATTCAAAACACACATTAAACACACATTAAACACAATAAACATGGCTTAAAAGAGACAATTTCAAACACAAATCAGCTTCACTATAACTCACAGCATTCACAGACAAACACTTGTCTTTATCTGGACGCATTTTCCCCACAAATACAACATGCTAACGTTATTAGCACAAGCCTATGGCATTTTACATTGTATAAATTAGCCTAGTGACTAGCGGAGTTTTCCTCTGCTCATATGAAGCCAGGATAAATCACACACAAGATTTAAAATGTTAGTTTTTGTGGAGGCTTTATTGTCTTCACAATTTATTGTTTATTATCTGTGAAATTAAAGTAAATAAAAGCTTTGTTTCCACTGAGGGAAATGGTTTCAGCTTACAGAGACAGACAGGAGGTCTGCATTGCCGTGATGTGTAGTTTTATTTCTGAGGAGGTACACATCAGGCTACGGCTCTAAAAAGGACTAAAGAAGCAAATATTTGCAGTGTTAAATGAGAAAAAGTCAAACATCAAAAAAGACAGAAAAATTAACCTTATTTTGCAGAGGCTTAATTTGGATTTTTCTTGTTTCCTCAAAGTGGGACTAACACACCAAGGTAATGCAATAAGGAGTCGAATTCCTCCTGCATGTATACAGTCCATCAGACCCAAACTGGCCGAGGCGCTCTGAGCATGCTCCACAGTTTCCGCCACGGGCTTTGACCCGGAAGTCCAATAGCATTAAATGTGTAAGAGAAGAAGAAGCCGGTAACAACATGGAGAAATCTACATCCAGAGCCGTGACTTTTTGGACGGACCAAATGTACAGAGCTGTAAAGTTGTCCACCATGGTAGCAGTTAGCTGCTAGCTAACCGTAGCTAACTTGTTTGTCCATTGTTTGGTCTGTGACGTAATAGGTCAACAGGAAAAAGGTCCAATACTAACAAGCTGAAAGGGGGCATATCTCCACCTATCGTAGAGGAGTCGCACATACTTGGCTCAATAAATGGATTCCCCTCCTGTGCTTGTATACTGGGACAAGGACAGTAGGCCAGTTAGATGTCCTCGTTCAGCTGGGACTGTATCTCCACTTCACTGTGCATGTAAACGTACTGTGTGTTGGACCTCATCAGTGCTCCTGTGGGTGGATTTGGAATGAGACGTCACAGATGGGTGCAGCGCTCAAGATGCCCACATACCTTTGGTCATCAGTGCATCTCCGACTGTTGTATTTGTTTTCTGTTATGTGTTTGTTACACTTTCAGGCTGTGCTCTATGTGAACAGTGCAAATTGTCCCAGTTCTGGTCTAGTTGTATTAATACCCATGCCCTCTGAGTTGCAGATCTCTAGCATGAACGTCTTGTTCCTGTTCTCCCAGGAAATTCTAAACAACATGTATTTGTCACTAGAGGCATTGGTCTTCACCGGACAGTCAACGAGGAGAGTCTGCCAGAACTGAGCAAACATGGGACAGGTTAAATAGCTTCAGTCCGGTGAATCAGTGAATCTCCTCTGATCTCATTCACTTCCTACAGTATGTCAGATGGTCCTGATTCCTCACCAGCCCCTGGAGAGAGTAATCAGTTCCTGTTGTGGATTTCAAAGCCGTTTGGCCTATTTACACTTCATTCTGAGTACAATATATACGTCGACAGCAGCAGAAATAGAGGAGGATGTGTGGTATTTATTTCTCTGTGTGGTTCTCCCTCTGCAGTCTCAACCACCTGGAACACAAAGGCATCTGACAGCAATCAGGACGAGGGGAAAAATGCATGAAAACAAACACTCTTGTTTGGAGCGCAGGCTTCCTGGCTTTTGTCAAATGCTCCGTGCTCCAAATCCTCTAATGTTCTGCAAGTGCAGATGCTGCAGAGCTAAACATTTAAAATTAGGGGAAGAACAACAGGAGAATACACAGGAGACGATGCGAACAAGATCTTTTGGACAGAGTGTGGAGGAGGAGAACACAAAAGGGTCATTTAATATGGCTGATGTGGTGACTGTGGCAGTGGAAGGACAGCTGGCGACCCATCTCTGTTAATGCGTCTTCATATGGACACTTTGGCTTCACTGAGCTTCAGCGGGACAGCCAGCCAGGCGGGTGGATGGATGGATGGGTGGATGGATGGGTGGGTGGATGCAGTGCTGGGTGGCAGGGTGCTGCTGCTGCTGTGACGCCCAGGGGCGCCGCCGAGCTCCACAAAGAGGGGGGAAAGGGAAAACAGATGTTGACAATCAGGTCTTTCTCTCTCTCTCTGGTTAGTGAGAGGAAGGAAGTGAAATGCACATATTTAGGTAACTTATTGGATTTTGGGGATAAATTGGAGAAACGTGTCGAGACTCGTTCTGCTGACAGGGTCCTGCTGGAGTTTAACTGACTGAAGCATCAACATGCTGACAGGAGTTTGTGCCCTTTGTTTTGACGATATGAGATGTTTTTAAAAGCTTCTTGTTTAAACTGTGCAACATTCTAAAAATGTATTTACCACTATAATAATATTGAAAAAAAAAGAAGATTTCTGAGGACCTATTTGTCGCTCTGTACGCGAGCCTCCTGTTGACAGGGAGCATTTATTTTATCAGACATTTTCTTTGTCATTTTTTCAAACCTTTTTATTAACATTTCAGTGTCTCCATCTCTTGTGAATTTTATAGTGCTTCAAAATAAAAACGCAAAGATTTGAAAAGTTACGTCCAAGGCCAGACAAACCCTCTGCTGGGGCTCGGGGCAAAAATGAGCTGTGGGCCCCCATCAGTCCTCCTTCACGTTTCACCCTCTGTGAATTGTGTTAGTTTGTGGTGACTTGATTAAGCAAAAATGTATTTAGGGTTATGCACCATAAAAACACAACATAAACTGAAGCTACTTAGAAGTAGCCTTTAATTATGGGCCCCTCTGCAAGACTGCAGCCTCTAGATTTATAAAAATAACTCAGGTTATTTATTAAGGTCCTTATCATGCCACTTCATATTGAACTGTAGAAGTGCACACAGTATTACCAGAAAACTTTGCAGCTAATTCAATAAACACAAACTAATAATGAATCCAGAGCCTTTGGCCTCCCTAAGAGTTTGAGGACCCAGATAGTTTCCTACTTTGCTTGGTTGGTAACACATCCTGGACGTGTACAGGTCCTGAAAAAAGTACTATTGTCTCAGTTTTATTTAAAGACATAAATTATATTATATTATTTAAAGAATATTTTACAATGAAGTAAAATGATTTTTTTGTTTTTTAGTATAGTATGTAGATAGTGACTTGTTCTACCAGTAAGAGATCGGTCCAGTCATATAGACAAAACAGCAACAGGTATATACAGTTGTTTTAATTTTCATGGTTTCACATGTAACATTGGTCTTGTGTGTAATTGCACATCGTAATTAATAAAGTGTAAAAAAGTCAACAGAATGTTAGACACCCTGTATACCAGTCTCATATAAATTAGTCTCATCTTTATCTCCTGTCTGCAGCTGGAACACAAATGATTTCAGTTATTTGCACACAGACGTAAATGTCATTTTGTAATTTACCATCAATTCTTTGTTTTTTATTGCAGCAGGAACCCAGGATCACTGGAGCATGGCAGCAGGAAGAGTCGGCTACATTCAGGGAGCAGGTGAGCAGAACCCTTCAGTAGAATCAGATGGAGTCAAACTATGAAAAGAGACGTGTCCCGGTTTTCAGTCAACTTTCCTCTTCAAGTTAAAATAGAAGATGAAACCCAGAAAAACAACGCTGCCTCCTACTGGGAGCTGAATGAATGACTTGCATCTGGAACAGCATTCTCACTGTACACAGTTTTCATATCTGGGAATAATGTGACCTCAGTTGTTTTTAGCAACACATATGGTAATAACATTTATTTTGCTCATAAAGTCACACACTGAAAGGTATGTGTCATTTTGTGTTAATAAACCCATGTATTGACATCTGAATATATTTACGTCCACACTATACTACATTACTTTTGTCTCCTCAGCCAGATGACAAATATTTAAATATGTGACATGACAACTGTCAGTAGTTCAGTAAAATCCTAAATGCCCCACATTCTAAAAAAATATTCCCTACAATCATATAGGGATCACACACAGTCAGCTTTTCTATACAGCAGCATAAAAAAAACCCACACATACATAATTTCATTCTTGAAGGTTTAATTTATTATTTTTGTAAATGCATGAAATGAAAGTACATTAAAGTAAAGATGACATACACATTCTGTTTTTAAATGAAAGAAAAACTCTCTTGATGAATACTACAACTGCTAATTGTTTGCTATTGTTGCATTAAATCTGATTAATCAGACAAAATATTAAATGTTCTTAAATTAAAATTGTTAAAATTTGCACACACTGACTGCAGATTCTCACTCTGCATGCTGGAGCGCACTCTGGCACAAACTAAAATGAGCGTGCTGTTGTTTGAAGTAACAGAGCGTTATATTTCTACATGAAGTAACCAACAGTTAAGTTAATCACACATTCACTGCGCTCTGCACTCTGCTGCACCGTCTCCACAGACAGAGTGTCCAAAGTGCGCTCTGCTGCTCCGAGAATGTTGTGTTCTGGATAACTGAGCGGTAACGTTACATTCAAACAGCGCTCCAAAATTTTGAACGGCCCAGTTTGTGTCAGAGTGCGCTCCGACACTCATAGTGAGTATTTTACGAACGCACCATTTATAAGCTGATGTTTCAGTGTCTTCTGTCATTCTGCTAGTTCAGTGGCTACAACTGTTATGGTTTGCTAATCGTTTCTCAAAAGTAGTTAATTAAAACAATTAAATCCAGGTTAGCTAACTGCTTATTAGAGCAGCTAATTAAAACAATTGAATTCTGGTTAGCTGTGTGTGGTTAGCTAAGTTAAGTGTTTAAAACAGTATCGTTAGCTAATTAAAATAGTCACATCCAGGTTGGCTAACTGGTTATTGGAGTAACGTTAGCTAATTAAAACAGCTAAATTCAGGTTAGCTAACTGTTATAGTACCTAATTCAAACAATTACTGTGCGTTCACACCAAACGCGATGGACGCGATGTCATCGCCCGTAACGCGAGTATCACGTCACTTGATCTGCGTCTGGATGACGGTCGTTTCCAGTGGTACTTGAGGCTGACGCTGGCCCAGTTTGAGGACCTGTTGGCCCGTATCGGTGCGAGGATCTCCCGTCTGGACACCAACTACAGGCGCTCCATCCCAGCTGTGGAGCGCCTGTCCATCTGTCTCCGGTTAGTTGCTTATAATTTCTTTATGAATGGTTGGATATCAACGCTGATTGGATGTCGCAGCACAGCGTCACACGATGTCACTTGAAAAGTTCAAATTTTTCAACTTCAAGCGACACACGCAATGAGGCGATGGACGCTTCATCGCGTCGCTCTTATCGCTTGAAACGCGTCGCCCGAAGCGACATCGCGTGTCAACGCATCATTTACATTGATTTTGAATGGAAACTTGTGTTGTTCATCGCGTCCATCGCGTTTGGTGTGAACGCACAGTTACATCCAGGTCGGCCAACTGTTTATGAGAGTATCAAATTAAAACAGTTAAATTCAGGTTAGCTAACTGTTATAGTACCTAATTCAAACAGTTAAATTCAGGTTAGCTAACTGCTTATCATAGTACCTAATTAAAACAGTTACGTTCAGGTTAGCTAACTGTTTATTACAGTAATGCTAGCAAATTAAAACAGTTACGTTCAGGTTAGCTAACTGTGATTTTTTTTTAGGGCAACTAATTCAAACAGTTACAGTCAGGTTAGCTAACTGTTTATTACAGTAACATTAGCTAATTAGAACAGACATCCAGGTTAGCTAACTATGTTTCTCAGGGCAACTAATTCAAACAGTTACAGTCAGGTTAGCTAACTGTTTATTACGTAAACCAGTTACACACAGGTTAGCGAACTGCTTTTTATGGTAGCGGATTAAAACAGTTAGGCCTACATCCAGGTTAGCTAACTGTTTATGTTAGTAGCCAAGCTAAGTAGCTAATATTTACTTTTAGCAATGAAGGTGTTTCGATTTTGTTCAATTTTGTTTGATTAAATAAAATGATCAAGTTCACATTGGCTAACAGCTTATTTCAGTAATTCAAACAGTTTAGTTAATCAACAGCTGAGTTTAGCAGCTGAAAGGTTTATGTTCAGGTTAGCTTATGGTTTATTTTTGAAGCTAAAATTGTTGAGCTCATTAACCTAACAGTTAAGTCATTAACCTAAACAGTGTTTATTTTTGATGAAAGTTAATTTTAGTATTTAAACTGTTTGACTTAGTTGTTTATTTTAGCTGCTAAAGCAAACAGTTCAGGTTAGCTTCTTGATGAATGAGGCTTCCCTCCCAATATTTTATTAATTGAGATAAATTATTGTGATACTGACAGATTAGGATATTCCAAATCATGTGATCACACAGGATTCAAACTGTGCACTGAGCTCAGAAAAGTCAATAATATATCAATAATAGGGGTGGGGAAAATTGAACTTTATTAGAAATAACAGATGTTGTCAAAGTTTTTCTTTTGGACATAGTGTGCAGTTGAAAAAAGGTAATAATTACAGTACATTGCAATATATGTTAATGCAATATCCATCTGGTCTAAAATGTGTAATGTTTAAAATTACAATAATATTGTATCATAATTTAAGTATTGTGATAATATTGTCTTGTGGGGCGTCCGATGATTCCCACTCTAATCAATAATATCAATATTAAAATCATCCAAAATAATCTTACATTAGTTACACCTGCTTCTCTGACTCTCTAAAATCCATTTCTTTTACTTTTCCTGTACAAATCACATTATTTGTGCATCAAGACATATATTCTCAGGCCGCTTACACATGCACAGGATTGGTGAGGGCTCATTTGGCTTTGCTGAATAGTCACCATATATTTTATAGTAATTTAAGTGCTGTTGGTGATGACACATAAACACACACATTTACTTTTAAATAAGATTAATGTTGCATTTTGTGGAAACTGAAAAACTTAATATTCAAGCTTGTTGGTCAGCGGTAAAATCTGAACCGTCAGAGGCAAACAGGTTAAAGTGAAAATAATCGGAAGAACTGAATTTCCTCGCTGAATTTTATCTCCTGAGGTGACACTCACAAAAACCTCTGAAACATGTCGACACAGAACAATTTATTTTAAGTTGCTGCTTGGAGCTTTACTTACTGCTTGAGAGTTCAGCTAAGTTGAACCACCTTTTATGTGGTCTGGCATCACTGCTGTTCATTGGAAAACAATGGCTCAAGTGGCGCAGTGTGGTTCTTCAGTGTAGACAGCTTTCACTCCCCCCTCCCGTCCCCTTGCTCCTCACCTCCTGGCCTGGTGTACCTTACCCCCCAACAACCCCAACGTCCCTCCGTATCTCCGGCTGAATCGCATTCCTCCGTTTGGCCGCCACAATGGGAGAACTGTTTGATGGCGGCTCTGCACTGGTTCAGGTATTCCCCCTCTGATTAGGAACCTGAGCTTCACAGACCCCCCGCACCTCCCTCTGAGCCCTTTATTACCTCTTCATCCCCCCCAAACTTCAGCACAAACAGACAGTGAAATTATCTTACAGGTTGAAGCACATGTTTGTTGATGTGCGACATAATGGAACGCTGCTGCTTCGGACGAGCCCCGCTGCTTTTATCTGTCCTGCGAAAACACAAAACAAAACCTCAGAGCTGCGGTCTTGATTTTAAAAGAATCTCATGCTTCTGTTTGAGTTAAAAAACTTTAATCACATATTATCTTAAGAAAGCTTTTCAAAACTAAATAAAATATCCCGAGGTTAGCTGCAACACAGACTGCATTTACAGGCTGGATTCTGTGCAGGGAAAATACAACTGGCTGCGAAATTAACTGTTTTTAATTAATCTGCACTTTCAGCTGCATTTCCACAAACATAAAGGAAGAGATGTGCAGAGAGACAGAGTGCACATGAAATCTTTTAAGGTGTTTGGTCATACACATCCCATAAGAAATACAGTTTTATGATGGGCGAACTGAAAACAAGATGGATTTTAAAGTTTTCCCTGGACAGTAATATTATATGCACCCATTCTAAATAACACATTAAAAACTTTGTTCATTCTGTAACCCTGCTCTTTGCCATTGAATTATCACCTTAATAATGTTTATTTGGGGGGGGGGGGGGGGGGATTGGGGTGGGGGGGGTCGGTTCAGGGTCTGACAATGTAAAATAAATATAAATAATCTATCGTCTTATAGTCCATGTGAATAAACATATAAAGCATATTTATATTTTTGGAGTGAAAACCCAGGACACCAATTTCAATTTCATGATAATGCTCTCGTCGTCTTGTGCCTCATTTTTTTCACTTTCCCCAATATGCCCTGTGATGTGACATGAGTTTGTGAAAATGGGTAAACAGGAGGATAATAGGGGGTTAAACAAATAATCGCATGAACTAATGTGTAATTTAAATTTCTCTATAATCCATACACCATAGACAGCAGTAACTAATCACCTTTACTCAAGTCTGGTACTTAAGTACAGTTTCTTGCACTTGTGTCATGCTACTTTATAATTTACTGCATTTCAGGAGGAAATATTTGGGCACTACTTTCCAGTGACGGATATAAAGAAACAAATATTGGTGATTAATAAATAATTTACTTTATAGATCAGTTAAAAGCCACTAATAAGAACCACGTTTGTGTTGCCTTTTAAGATACATCTGTAATTTTTAAAGTTTCAGGAAGACTCGGACTCATGAAGATGCACGTTTGGCCACTAAACAATCCACTGGTTCAGCTTAAAAAAATCAAGGTAACAGTTTGCATGCATCTTTTTAAGTTGTTCCACCTCTGAGCTTATAGAGTAAATCCTATCAGTCTTTATAATCTCATTTAGTACAACCAACCAATATGATTTGAAGAACTTGAAGAACTTAATTAAGTTAAATTAACTTAATATTTATCCAAAAGTTGTGATGATATTTAGTGGTCAAACTGTCATACAATATTTAAGCTATTTATTTTAATATCATCTCTCTCAAAAATGTCAAAAATGTTTTAATTGTGACCCACTTCTTAAAATAAGCTGTCAGCTTTAACAAATGTAATTTTTTAATGGTGAAAAACTAAACCGTGAATACTTCAGACGTTCAGAGTGTAGCAGAACGTCCGGACCAATTTTAGAAATTATTAGTGAGATTCAAATTTATTGACTCAAGAACCAGAGGTACTTGTTGTGGAGTGCAAACATCTACATTTTAATATTGGTTAAAAACATGACATCTGATTGCAATGAAATGTAACATGAATTAGTTTTTAAAATCTGGATGTAATAGAATTAATCTCACTCCTTATTAATGACTTATAACAGGCCCAAGAGACATTAGATAATGTTTCATTAACATTAATAAGCCTTATTATGAAGTGCTTTCAAATATTAAACTTTTTCTCCACCGGATTCAGAAGTTACTTTGACTCTACCCACAAGTATATAAAGCAGATTTAATCAGCTCTAACATAAAATACTGTTTGTAAGTCAGTGTATGTTGTGACAGTGTTAAAATATATAATTATATAACACAAACATGAGATATTTTTCTGCCTTACGAGTACTTTTATTTACTTGTTTGTACTTTTGCTTGTTCAGAAGTTTTTTCTTACAGATGTATTGGTACTTTGACTTCCTCTTGAGACAGAAATGAAAACTGTGAGTGAAGTTTAAAAGCAGACTTACTGATGTGTGGTGTTTTTCAGGCGGACGGCGGGCAGCGTCCACCCTTCACGGAGCATGATGGTCCGCTCTCTCTGTCTCTGCGGGCTTCCACAGGATCCGTCAGTCTGGAGGTATTTATGCCAAAACACACGAGTTTTCTGCTGAAGGAGGGATGGAGGGATTCTGGGGAGAAAAGGAGGGGGGAGGAAAGGATGGAAACCCAAAACAAAACATAGCATGATAGTGTGTAAGCAGTTCCATGTGTCCGGAGGACTGATGGAGCGTCAGCCCTCTGCCCTCTCTCTCCTCTCTCTCCTCTCTCTCTCTCTCTCTACCTGCCTCCGTCCCGTTAAAGTGACCATAAAGACGCAGAAGAAGTAGTTTGGAATCAGTTGAGTTTAGCCCGGGCTGCCTCTTCTTCTTCTCCTGCTCCTGGTGATGATGATGATGAAGCCCTAATTATACCCAAGGAGGAAAAAAAAAAAGCAGGGAGAAGCGACCCGAGGCGCACGGCGATGCGGAAAAAAGGCTCATCATTCTGCTCTGCTGTGTGTGTGTGTGTGTGCTGTGTTTGAGTGTGTGTGTGAGGGGGTGTGTGTTTTCCCTCTCTGAGCAGATGACTGCCGCTCACCTTGCCACGGGGTCTGCATGAGATTGGTTCATTGTCAAGGAGCTTTTTTTTTTTTTTTTTTTTTTTTACCCATGATTCCATATGGTATGGAGCGGGCTACATGTTGCCCAACATGCCAGTGCAAATGTTTTCTCAATTAGGTGTCTTATCTCCGGTGAGCGCACTCGCATCAGATGAAGCTTGCTGACAGCGTAATGGCAGGGAAAACCTCGGAAGGCTCCATCAAATGGCAGCTCTGCTACGACATCTCAGCCAGGACCTGGTGGATGGTAAGTTGGCACAACATTTTCTTTTTTTTTTTTTCTTGCTTTCTTCTCCTTCCTCCCTTTTCCTTCAACCAAAAAGAGGAACATTCCCTCCTCCTCTTTCTTTTCCTCCCTCTTCTTCTTGTGGCTTTCAGAAACACCGCACCACACAGCAGCTTTGTGTTTTATTTCCAAAAAGAGCTCCTGGATTTGTGACCCGCTCGGACTGTTTGTTGTTTTTATCTGTCAGCGTCCCGTCTCCGCCGCCCCCTCGCTGTGCTCCCCTCTCTCTTGTCTCGTCCCGTTAGCGGACGGGTGCCAGCTCAGGTCTGCAGCCGCGACTGGAGTTTTGTTGTGTCCTCCTGCCGGCGAGCCTCCCCTTGTCGTCCTTTTACTCTTGTTCCATCTAATTAACAGGAAACTTCTACAAAAACACACAAAAAGTCCAAATACCGGAGCTGATCGTCGCCGCGCTCGGCTCCTGAGCTCTGACACATCTCCGCCGCTGTGGCAATTACATCGCACCAGGGAACAGACACCCCCACCTCCCTCACTCTCAAACCCGTCCCAGCGCTGGTGTCCCGGGACACGTCGGGGCTCCGGCTGCAGCGCCGGGGCCACATTTAGCAGCTTGTCGTGGTCAGCGAGGCCAGCCGACCTTTGACACCCCCGTCACTGCTGTGGTGGCTGAAGTGGAGAACAGAGGGAGGAGGGGGGGGCAGCGAGGTGAAGTCCGAGCAGGGAGAAGCTGGCAGACAGACGGGGGTTTGAGGGGCAGTTTGGTGACTCTGCTGAGAGACGAGGAGGGGGTCGGGGGAAGTTTTTGATGCCTCACAATAGACTATTGTGGCCGGCTCGTCCAAATGAGCCAGAGAGATGAAAGAGCTCCCAGTGCTGAGGGTTCGTTAGAGGACAGCTCATTATTACTGTCACCGTTACATTTAACACTTTATTACCAGCGTCACTGATGCTGTGGCGAGTTTTGGTGCGCGGACGCTGCAGGTTCCTCTCCTCCTGCAGCCTCAGTAAAAAGAGTTGTGTTGCCAAAGAGACAAAGGCGGCTTTATCCTCTCCGTAACAGGACCGTGAACTTTGTGAATTCCTCTCGGTCAAACCAAAACCACCAACCCCCCCTCCCCCTCCCCCTCCCCGTCCCCCAAACACATACACTTACACTGCGTAGCCCACCAGCAGCAGCAGCAGCAGGACGGCGGCGGGCAACCGTGGATGTTGATGGGAGTTTTATTGTGCTCTGCTGGCCGCTGTGGCCGTCTGCTCAGGGTCCGAGGAGTGTGTGTGTGTGTGTGTGTGTGTGTGTGTGTGTGTGTGTGTGTATGCTCAGTTGGTGGGTGGGAGAGTTTTGTTCCCGGGTGTGTTTGTGCAGGCGGGGGGTCTGAATGTGTCGTCCAGCTTGGCCAGAGCAGGATTTTATTTTGTAAATTGATCAGTTTGTTTGGTAAATTTATTCCTTAAAAATGTTTTTTTGTGAAAGAGATTTGTTGTTTAATATCTGATGAGTTACACACAGAAAGCTTTATTTTTGTTGTGCTGTTTGTGGGTGCAAAGATTTTTTTTGGTTGAGTAAAATTTTTCAGCGACAGTGTGACTTTTTGGTTTGGATGGATTTGCACCCCACTAAATGATAATTTAAGGTGACAGTGTTTTCACTGAGTTGTTGTCATTTACGTCACCTTGTTGTGTCTTTGTCTCATAATGTGTCTCAAATAGGACGTAAATTAATTTTAGATTTAAGACAGTTTTCTGTCTGCAGAATTTAACATATCACAGATCTCAACTGAAAAAGTCTGTTTTTACTTTTAGCCACACAAGGTATTACTTGTCTTGTATTTTTTTTTAAAAAATATAAATCTAAAAAATGTCTTAAGGTGTCAGTTAAACAGTCTGACTTTTATTGTTCAGATTATTTGTACTTCCTCATTTTTTAATGCTTTAAAGCATCATGACAAAATAATGGACTTTCTTAATGAAATACAGATAAAATGTTGCACTGCTGCACCAGAAACTACTCTAATATTTAAAATACAGTCAGATTTAAGTAAATATGACACAGTAAATTCATCTTTTGGAAGTCAAAACTAACATCTCTATTTTATTTTTCTTTCAAAATTGATTTATTTCTTAGTTTTTTTATGGCTTTATTTTTTTAGGTATTGTGCCGTCTGTAAAGAAAACACCAGGGTTCTGTTCAAGAAAATCTCTCAAACTAAATTTAAAAATATTTTACTGTCCTTTAAAAATCAAACATTTTTCAGTAATATATAAACCCATTATGATATTTTATTGAGATGTCAGTGGTGCTCCTCTGCTGAATGATCGTAGCGGGGTAATTAGTCGGACAGAAATCCGTCCGGGCTTCGTTCAGAGTCTGAAGCAGCAGAAAAGGTTAAAAGCACAAAGAGGATTATCTGCTTAAAATCTAAAAAGCAGCTGTGATGATTTCAGTCGGGTCGTTTCAGGGAAACAGATCAGTTTTTAATTTAGTGTTTTAATGGATTTTACTTCTTTAATCTAATTTATATTTAAATATTTTTTAATTCCACAAACTGCCATACAAAAAAAGCTGCTGTTTGATGATTTAATTTGTTCTCCTGAGTTGATATCAGCATTGATATTAAGGTGCCAAATGGAAGCAGTTTTTCATTCAGGCTCATTTACATTTAAAGACATGAATAATGTCACATCATTTTCATGCTTTTATTTAAGATATTTAAAGCATTTTATTCTGAAATCTGTCGGGCATTTGAATGTTCACACTGTTCATAACTTGCAAGCGGCTCACATGAAAATCCGTAATTTGCTTCTACAGAAAATATGAAATATGCAAGTATTAATGCACGTGTTACTGCACCTGGGTGATCACATTTAAATTTTTATTTAATCTGGAAATACACATTCTGAATTCCTCCTCCCGCTTTCTGCGTTTCCACCATCTATTTCTGATTATCATTTTGTCATCCATCCGTTCTGTTTACATCAACACATCTTTACATTTACATTTAATCCCGCCTCTCTGCATCACTACATATCTACTACAATTAAATTCAAATGAAACACATTAATAATCACGCTTGAATCGCTGCCAGTTTGTGTATGTTGCGCCTGAATTTTCAGGCTTCCAGAGAAATGGCTGTGAAACCAGTTTTGCACGCTGACGACTCGTCTGCAGCTCCACTACAGTAAACACACTCCAGTGTAATCAGATCTTATTAATGTTAACTTTTAATGCCACAGTGTGAAGAGCAGAGCAGAGACACTTCCAAACAGCAAACAACAGCCACAAGAAGAAAATATAATGATAATAATAATAATAATTGAGCTCTGCTCCTCAGTCTGTGTGAGCTCACTGGACATTTTCCAGAAGATTTGGAAGCTTTAGAAAATTACATTTATACATTTTTTTATTATAAAATATAAATAGGTTAAAATCACATAAAAACTGATATGTAATCCACGTGGAGCTCGTCTGTGACAAACTGAAACAAAATCAGCTTTAATTGAAATTCACTTTAAAGCTGAAAGGTTTGAAGAAGATAAACAAGAATAACAGCTGATCTCAAAGACACAATAACGAACCCTGATGCTGGTGACGGTGGGAACTCTCTCTGTATGTGTGTGTGTGTGTGTGTGTGTGTGTGTGAGTATTCGTTCACCACAGGGGTTAATGGGATTTCTGCGGCACTACAAGTGATGGCCCCATAATCCATTTGTCAGTGAGAAGACGCCCCCTCCTCCAGTTTTCTTTGCACATTAAAAAAATTAGTACCCACTTCAGTTTTAACAAGAAAGACATGAAACAAAGTGTGAGCTATTAACTGCTGTCATTTTGTCTAATTTTGGATATTGCTGATGTTGCACGATTCTCTTATTAAAGTCTTTGCTTTTTATTTTAAATGGCCCTAACTGTCTCCTTTCTGTTCAGACTTAATGTTTTATTTTATGTCCTGCACTGACTCCATGAGTTTATAAAATACAGGAGTTATACATATTTTAAAGAAAGAAAAATTGTCCTGTATGACACCACAGTAATCAGGTGTCTTTATGGCAGACAGAAGAAATGTTTAGAGGATATTAAACGTTAAATACAACAAATTAAAATTGTGGGTAATTAGCTCAGTGACAAAAAGGTGGAAGTGGGAGAGGATCAGTTTTATAAACAGCATCTTCCTCGTGTGTTGTTCCGTCACATCTGACCTCTTTATTTGTGCCGTGTGTTAAACACCATGTGTGGCTGGAATGAACGTTTTACTGAAGGAGGAGAAGAAGAAGGTGTTTTTACGCTGCTTTCAAATGGAGCTCGTCACTGTCGAGTTTTTGGATGTGCTTGGTTTTTAAGTCACGTTGTCCTGACAGCATTGGTCGATTGTGTCGATATTCACCTGGCAGGTTATTGCGACTGTTGTCAGCGTGACAGTGACGCGCCACGAAACCTGTAGGGAAGGTGGATGATGGATGGGTCAGCAGAGTGTCAGAGACGGCTGTTTGTTTTTGGCACTTTTCTTTTAACCACCATCTTTCTCTTATATTAACCAAGTAGTTTAAGATGATTTAACTCAACTTAATAAACTGTTGTTTAGTCTGGAGGGCTTGTTGCAAACTGAACATTTAAAGTTGGAAACAAAGATGGTGTTGGTGTCGTAACATAAAAAAAGGTAATGTATCCACATCAGAGGGTGTCATGGTGGATTTTCACTCCTGTCACATCCTGCTCTCACAGTAAAACTATTAAAACTGCATATTTATATATAAAAATGATGCATATTCAATCAGCTATAAAGCAAAACTTAATGCTAAAATAAGTCCTAACATAACATATACAGCTGTACTGTACATATTCATTTTCAATTTTTGTTTCATATTTTTATTGTGATTTTTCTTTTCTACCTGTATTTCATTCTTAACGGTTCCATATTTTGTCTTTAATTTGATTTTCCCCAATATGTCTGTGTATGTGTGTATATATATGTATATAACACAAAGGCAAAGTCCTTGTTAGTGAAAACCTGCTTGTTAATAAACCTTATTCTGATTGTCTGCCACAACCATGTGGCAAAGAAATAGCTCTGAGTCTGTTAGCTCGATGCTAACATATAATGGGGAGTCCCCTTCGCACGCTAGCAGGAGTTAACATTGCAATATTATCGTGATGATCCATGTGAAGATCCATGTGGACTTTTAGTCATTTTAAGGTGCGTCCTCACTAGAGATGCACCGAATATTTGGTAACCGAATATATTCGGCCATATATTGCAAAAAAACACACATTCGGTATTCGGTGGAATAAGTTATAAGCAAGGCCGAATAATAGCGGCGTGTTTTGATGACGCAATCAAACAGCTTGCGGTGACAGACAGTAAAATGTCGGCAGTGTGGCGATATTTTACTCTGTCCGTTACCGTACTCGCATTTGCGACTAAAAATAGTTCTGTGCCAGCAAAATAAATCATTCAGCACACTGTGTGAGTACAGATTTCAACCAGCAGCAGAATCCTGTCGGTTGTGGGTTGAACGGGGGTCACAGACACAGACAGGGATACGTATTCCTGTCAAATCCGGCGGCCATAGTGCTCTGCGGCTCAAGATGACGGCTTGCCGGCGATGGAGAAGCCCGGCTCCAATAATGTCCTCTTTTTGGTGTCATGACTGCCCAAAAGTACCTGAACAGCCGAGCCAGCCGAACACAGGTATGTGACGTGTCAGAGGAGAAACGAGCCGTTCACATTTCTCTCTTTGTGGCAGGTAACGGCCCACAAACCTCACCGCACTTTAGGGACTGTTCTTTACTTATGAAGGGACTGTTCTTTACTTATGAAGGGACTGTCAGGGGAGGAGGGTGGCTGGTTGATTTTTATTTATTTATTTTATTTTGATCCCCCCTATGTTAATCACTTATTGATGCTGTTTTTGAAGTATGAATAAGTCAGTAAGTAATTTATTCCATTGAAATATCATTGATGTATTATAGAAAAGTGATTTATCTTTTTATAAATGACAAAAGGCACATCTGCCTCATTTTTGCTGTGGTATCCT
The DNA here is from genome assembly GCF_011397635.1 of Epinephelus fuscoguttatus. Classification (NCBI taxonomy): domain Eukaryota; kingdom Metazoa; phylum Chordata; class Actinopteri; order Perciformes; family Serranidae; genus Epinephelus; species Epinephelus fuscoguttatus. Next base: position 43,921,511 of record NC_064761.1, read on the forward strand.
GATACTACTCAGAACCATGATATTTTCACTAGTATCGTACCGTGGGTCCCAATTTTGGTACCGTGACAACACTAATCTGGAGGGGGTTCATCTGCAAAAACTAATGAACAACTAAACAATGATATTCGACACGGGGATTAGGTTAATTGGTGACTCTAAATTGTCCATAGGTGTGAATGTGAGTGTGAATAGTTGTCTGTCTCTCTCTGTCAGCCCTGTGATAGTCTGGCGACTATCTGGCGTTCACTATGGTGAACCCTGCCTCTCACCCAGTGTCAGCTGGGATAGGCTCCAGCCCCCCCGCAACCCTCAAGAGGATGAAGCGGTTAGAAGATGGATGGATGGATGGTACTCGGTATTCGGCCAAGCGTTTAATTTTATTCAGCTTCGGCCAAATTTTCATTTTGGTGCATCCCTAGTCCTCACCATGTTATTTTTCCTAAACCTGACCACAGTAACTTTACGTTAATTACATAACTGTGCGTTTAGGACGTAGCGTCACGTGAGGCGCAGATTCGTAGGATGCAAACCATTCTATAAGAAGACGTTGCCCAGTCACGTGATGAATAGTGAAATGAACTCCTATCCTGTGGGCGTCCCACAGGAATGACGTGACTTACAGGATTCCCGAAAAGATGTCAGCCTCTAATACACATTGCTCTTTACTTTTAAAAACAGTAATGTGTTACTTTACTCAGTTACTTCCTGTAGAAAGTAATCTGTTACACTAGTTTGTCAAGAACCGAATGCACCAATTTTTTTCTATCTGCATGTAATGCAGATAATTGAAGAACTAAAGTAAAGACATAATTAATCAGTAACTGTCATGTGGTTACTGAGTTTAGAGAAGTAACGTGCTGACAAATGTAATCAGATTACAGTTAGGTGTTACACCCAGCACTGGTTCCAGAGTATTTTATTGTTGCTTCTGTTCCTTTTGAGTTTGTCCAGTCTGCACCTTGTATGTACAGCACTGGGGAAGAGTCACCTTTAGATTAGCTGATGAATCTAAGAGTCAGTTAGCAGACATCTGATGTGTGGGTGCAGGTTGTACCAAGAGAGATATGTACATGTATTTGTCTTATTTTTAAATTTATATGTGCAAAATAAATCAAATCAGATCAAATAAGACGCATGTTTTTAGGATCCTTGGCTGATCCTGGTCTCACTGCACTTTGGTAACTTGTGTGAAAGTTACAGATGATCAGGATTATTCCTCCTTGGCCTCTTGTATCTTAGTTACCCCCTCTGGTCTGTCTGGATGTGTGGAGGCGACACTTGGCTCTGCGAATCAGCAGATCGTAGCGGGCTGACGGCGGCTCGGCTCTCTGTTTGTGGTCTGTGTGAGGTCCAGTTCATTAGCCAGACTCTCAGAGGAGGGTCGGACTGCTCCCATGAGTCTGACAGAAACACGACATTAATGAGCTCGCTGGAGGAAGACAGAGAAACCCAGAGGAGGGGGAGACACAGACTCTGGGAGTAGTTACCTTAAAGTCTGAGGTGGCAACTTTTACATGTAGATGATTCAAAATCATCAGTTCAGGAACGTCTGATTTTTATTTACTGAGCGAAACAGGAAAGCAGCAGTTTTGTACACTGTTCTCAAAATGACCTAAGAATGGTGTTTAAGGAAGACAGGGCAGCGTGATGCCATTTATACACCTCATACCAAGAGTCATGAGGAATACTGCATTATACACTTCAGTCCAGATCACCTGCAGAGCCCAAGTCCCAAACTAACCTCCAGTAACACCCTCTACATGTCGAGCAGAGCAGCAGCAGCCTCAGAGCTATTACTGTCCACAAAGGATGCCTTCAGGCACAGTATGGAGTGTAGGTCACCTGGGTTTTGGCAGCCTAACTCACAGTCACTGTAGTTAAGTGTGTTAAACTGAAGAAAATAGACCTGAGTCTGTGCAGACAGCTGATTTTCCTGTGCTTAAAATATACGCACTAATTTTGGTGGAAAGGGGGGAAAAGAGTTAAATTGATTGCTTCCACTCTATAAATGTTTCTGATGGCTGACATATATCAGCCAACACTGAGGTCTATTAATAGAGATACATCAGTAATCAGTACTTTTAAAACAAGAATTAACTTTGGGTGGAGCTCTGATTTCTACAGACAACCAGGAACTAAAACTGTTAAACCTGGAAGACAAACACAAACAATTTGGGTTGAAAAATTTGACTCTGGTTTATTTCAGTGACAAATTCAGCTGCGTTGACTACGTTTATGTGCACAAAATATTCTATTTTTGGCACTTCGAAAATCACAATCTTCCTATAAGCTGTTTGCATGGCTGACGCAAAAGAACATTCCACTAATATTCCAGTTCACATGCAGCCGTGCATACTCTCATTAACGTGTCCTAACATGTTTGTCACGTCACAATAGAAAATAGGTTGCAAAATGCAAGGTGCACTGCCGTACCTTTTCTTTAAATTGAATGACACTAGTAAAAAAAAACCCAGCTTGCTCCTTATCGCAACCTCAATCCACGGTTTATTTTGTTTTCTTTGGATTTTATGTGTCCTGCAGTGATCAGTGTGTAGCTGCTGCCATGTTGAGGCAGAGGGTGCTGTCTGTAGCTCTGGTTGAGGGTGAGAGGCTGTCAGCAGATAAACAGAGATCTGTGTGGGTACATGAGACCCTAAAAAAGAGGCTGGATCATGGGGAGTACCACCAGTTGGTCCAGGAGCTTCTCCTCCATCATGGACGTTTACAGTACTGCACTTATCTGCTGTTTTCTATTCAGATGGTGCTAACTGTGCTTTGTAAAGTCGTATAGCTCTGGGTATCCAGCAACCACTACCACCAGTTTCTCCTCCATTGGTTACCAACTGTACACTTGTTGTCGTGACCACCACAGAAGCCCCGCCTCCCTGATCATCCCATTGGACAATGAGGAAAAAATGCAGAGGACGTGGGGCTCTTTTTCAATCTCAGCTAAAGTTTTTTGAACTCAAGGAGTTCAGAGCGCTCCGGCAAAAACAGCAGGCGTGTAGCAACACAAACACAGCAAGCAAAAAGTTTAATTCTCATTAAAAATAATTACAAACAGCCGCCTCCAGCTGCTACGATGCTCTCTGTGTGATCGAGGCCTTGATGCACTTTTCAGTGGTTTGATTGAAGACATTTAAACTGAGATGTGTTGCTCTGTAGTTTGTTCAGCTGATATTCCAACAGTGCTAACTCTACACTCACCTTCTGTTTCTGTTGTGACGTTTAAAGAAGGGCTTTGCTAAAGTTAATTTAACCTTGTTAGAGACATTATTGGAACCTGTTCCTGTTCAAATCTGCAAACATTTTGATGCTAAGCTTCCAGTTTCCTGTCCTCATTCAGCCGTTGCTCTCAGAGATCTTTGTCTCTCTCCGTCGTCAGTGTGGTTGAACTGTTGCACAGCGTACAAAACAAATCCCTCATATTAAATAATTGTGTGTAAAGAGGACTTTCTACAAGCAGACACCATCAAAGACAGTTTAAACTTTTCAGCAGTCGTGTATCTTTGATATCTTCATCTGAGAAGACGAGAAAATCTCGGACTTTTCCTTTAATTAAAAAAACCGTGACCTTGCTGTTATTCATAGTTTGATCAGCTGATGGAAATGAGTCACATTTTCACACTAATTTTACCTTTTCAGCACGGCAGAGTCCACACTGAGACGACACAGGAAGGGTGTGTGTGTGTGTGTGTGTTGCAGAGGGAGTGTCATATTGTGCAGAAGATGTTTCCAATTTGGAGACGGCCATGAGCGGTAGAGATGATTAGAGAGGAGGAAATTGGGGGATTAGAATTGTCTGCTTGAACTTCCTGAGTCCACTGCGTCTCTCTTTCTCTCTCCGTCCATTCGTCCTGGCAGTCTCTCGTCCTCCTGTGGTGTGGAAAGTGTGAGGACACATTGAGTCCTCGAGCTCCCGGTGTGTCTCAGGCTGTCACCGTCCAACGGACATGACTCACTCCTCCACTCACCTTTTACCTTTCCTTGTCTTTTCTTTCCTCCTTCCTTTTACCTCGATGGTTCCTTTCCTTCTCTTTATCTTTCCTTTACTTTTATCTCTTGTTTCCTTTATCCTAACTTTTGTTTTCACTTTCTTTCCTACCTTTTTATTCTAGCTTTGTTTTCCATCTCTACATCGTTCCCATCCTTTTATCTTTACTTTCGTCTTTTTGTTTTTCTTTTTCCTTTCTTTACATTCGTCTCCTCTTTCATGTCTTTGTATCCTTCCGTCATTTGTATTTTTTTTATCTCTGTTTCTGTCAAATTTTATTTCCTTTCTATTTTAACTTTCTTTTCCCTTTCTTCCCATTCCCTCCATTATTCCTTTACTTTTCTGTCATCTATCCTTTCCTCTTACCTTTACTTTCATATTTCTCTTCCTTCATCTTTTCTCTCTGTCTCTTTCCTTTCTTTCCTGTCATTCTATTTGTGTTTCCTTCTTTTATCTTTCCTTTCGTCTTTCTGTTGCTTTTCCTCTCTTCTGTTTCATCTCTTCTTTTGTTTCCTTTTATCTTTACTTTTTAATTCTGGTTTTCCATCTTTTCTTTCCTTTCCCTTAGTCTTTACTTTCATCTTTCAGTTGCTTTGTCCTTTCTTTCTTTTTCTTTCATCTTTTCCCTGTCTTCCCATCCCTTCATTTCCTATTCTTTCCTTCCTTTTATAGTTTCTTTTCTTTCCTTCCCATCTTTATGTCCCTTCGTGGTTCCTTCTCTTCATCTTTCTTCTTCCTTCATTATATCTTTTTCCTCCATCTTTCCTTTTGTCTTTCTTTTCCTTTCTTATTTTTCTTTTCTCTCATCTCCCTCTTTTCTTTAAATCTTTTCTTTCATTTTTTGATCTTTACGTCATTGTATTTTTACTTTCATCTTTGTTTGATTCCTATTTTCTTTACTTCCTTTTATTTTTTGTTCCTTTCCTTGTCTTCGCATTCCCTCCGTCATTCCTTTTCCTTTCTTTCCTTCCCTTCTTTACTCCCATTTTTCTCCTCATGGTTCCTTTTCTTCAGGTTTCTGTCCCTCTGTCAGTCCATCCCTTCTCCTTCTCTTTCTCCTGTATCTTTTTCCTTTGCTCTGCATCTTTCCTTTCGTCTGTACCTTCTTATCTCCTGTCCCACCTTCCTTCCTTTTATTTCCTCGTCTGTCCTCTCCATATTTTTATCCTTCCTTTCTCTCACGTTAACGAGCATGTTAATGGCAGATGAACTGACGACACTGAACACATCCCAGTGATCTGATTGGTGTTTGGTGTGACAGAATCAGTCTGATATATTTCTAGTTTTGCTCATTAAATATTTCAGATTAATTTCAGGATTGGACAGAAGTAGTTCCTATAAACCTGCAGCAGAGTTGACATTTCAGAGGTTTCAGTGTGTGTTAACCTGACCAGGTGCTGTGATTCTCCCTGTAATACCCAACAGAGCGCTCGGCTCTGCAGCTTCTTTATTTCTCTTCTTTGGTCCAATAAGTGAGCAGAGGCTCGGGGCTGTAATATCCGCTGCTGTGCTGCTGGACTTAGTGAGAGAAAGCTGAGCCTCAGGCGACTGCAGGGAAACCCGGCCGACCTGAGGACGAGCTGAGCACCAACACGGCCTCGGCTTTAAAGGAACAGTCTGTCTTTTTATTTCCTACGCTCTGAGGTTCTCACTGATCTGAATCAGTGGTTTGGAGGAAAAGGTGATTCATCAGTGTTGTAACCCAAACTGTCAGAGACTTATTACATGGACAAAAGTATGTGGACACCTGAACAGAGGACGTTATTTCATCACCGTGTTCATTAAGGTGCTGCTCTAACAGCCTCTTCTGGTTTCAGTCACTGAAAGCATCAGTGAAGTGGAGCTCCAGTCCCAGCTGGACGAGGACATCTAACTGGCCTACTGTCCTTGTCCCAGTATACAAGCACGGGAGGAGAATCCATTTATTGAGCCAAGTATGTGCGACTCCTCTACGATAGGTGGAGATATGCCCCCTTTCAGCTTGTTAGTATTGGACCTTTTTCCTGTTGACCTATTACGTCACAGACCAAACAATGGACAAACAAGTTAGCTACGGTTAGCTAGCAGCTAACTTTTATTTTAAAATATTTAACTCACTGTGTCTCCTAGTCCTTTCAAAAAGTCACGGCTCTGGATGCTGATTTCTCCATGTTGTTACCAACGTCTTCTTAGGGGCGCCTGTGGCTCAGTGGCCCGGTAATCTGAAGATTGGTGGTTCAGTTCCCAGCTCCTCCAGTTGGTATGTCAGTGTATGTTTGGGCAAGATGCTGAACCCCAAATTGCTCCTGATGGCTGTTCCATCGGTGTGTGAGGGCGTGTGAATGGTTACTGAGAAGCAGGTGGCACCATCTATGGTAGCCTCAACCACCATGAAACTGGAAAGGCGCTATACAGGTACAGTCCATTTAGCATTGTGGAGCATGCTCAGAGCGCCTCGGCCAGTTTGGGTCTGCCTGACTGTAAACATGCAGGAGTCACATGATCTGGGTGTGTTAGTCCCACTGTGAGAAATTCAATTTAGTATGATTTCAGTTGGACTAACATGTTTACATGGATTTTAAAACTCCGGTTTGAGGCGGACTGACACAATAGATCGATTTTCTCTGATGTCATGTAAACGTACTGACTGATGTTGGTGATCAGGTCTGATTCAGTGACTGTTCCAGTTCATCCCGCAGCTGTTGGATGTGGTTGAGCTCAAGAAGTTCTTCCACACCAAACTGGGAAAAGCATTTCACTTTGTGTCATGTTGAGACAGGACAGAGACAAACACAAAATAACATCACCGTACGCCGGTGCATTAAGCAGCCAGTATTCTCTGTCAGAGCTGCTTGTCAGATGGTCCAACATGTTTGTAAAATGTCAGACTGTTACTCTACTTCCAAACTTGGAGAGTGAAGTAAACGTGAATGGAGCGGTGAGCAGGTGAATCCTGAACGCTGATGGTTTTTTGTTCCTGCTGGTGGGGTTGGCAGCAGCTTCACTCTCTGGCTGCTGAACAGCAGAGATGGAGGAAGAGCTGGAGGAGCTTTGTGTGAAAAAACAGACAAACTGGTCTGGAGTCGGTCCAGATGGATAAGGGAGGGGGGCTGGAGCTGAACTCAACTGATTGCTGATTCCCAAACCAGTACTGTGCCTTCTTTACATACTGGAGGACTCATTCTGGTCTGAGCCATACACTGTTTAAAATAATGACCTCACCCAGGGGTGTTTGGACTCAAGTATTTTTAGAAAAAAATAAAGAATGAAAAAATGATCTGTGACCAATAAATGGAAGCTACAACACCGAGAGAATATAAATATTTAATATAAAAATATCGAAAATATTCCGAAAGAGAAGTTATTTTAAGAGGCAGTTTGACTCAGAGCTGATAATGTCCGTGTGTGTGTGTGTGTGTGTTTACTGTTGACTGTGAGTGTGTTACTGTATCCAGAGGATCATCTGCCTCTCTGGCCTCTGACCTGCGGCTGACACCTCACCATCAACTCGACTCAACCGAGACAAACACAGATACAAGATACTCTCTCTCCCTAACACACACACACACACACACACACACACACACACGCACACTGCTGCATCATTAATTCAGGTGTATTATTATTCCAAATGAGACACGACGAGATGGACTGATTCAAGTTGTTGGAAGGCTTCAGTACACGCACGCACGCACGCACGCACGCACACACACACACACACACACACACACATACACACTGTTACCACTCCTATCCTTTTGAGGACACTCGTTGCCATGATGCATTTCCGGCTCAACCCTAAAACCAAATCTGAACCCTGTAAATACAAAGTGAGGCGTCCATTTCACAACGGCCTCCTCGTCGCCGGCGGTTAAAAAACGACTGCAAAAGGTCGGCTTTTCACGTTGATGTCTGGTGCAGAAATCACCGACCAAGTGGCAGGATTTGATGACTTCAGAATGAGACTGGGTTGGTTCAGCTTGTCCGTGGTATTGATCAGCTCCTAGTACTGCAAAACTCTTCCAAAGTTTAATGTCCGTGTTAGCACCTCGTCGTATGCTGTTTAATATTTAAAACAGCTCTTCAGCTGTCTCGTGAGTTATGGTAAAATGGCCAACCTTTAATAGACTGCGTTGTTCCACCCCTTGTCAACAGGGGTGCTGCAGCAGCCTCAGCACCCACCGTCCTGCAGCCATGCACAAAAACACAGACACACACAGGGAAGAAGTAACTACACACAGGTTTAACTGCTTTATACTCTTAAATATTGGACCAGTATTTTTACTCGTCAGAATATTTTCTTTCAATCCTCTGACAGTATTTCAGTACGTTAGAGCAAAGATGTTTCCTTTTCTCCTTCTTCCTTCCTCTTCTTGACTTTTCCTGCCCCTCTTCCTCATCTTTTTGTCACTTTCCTCATCCATCTCCAACTCCCTCCTCTTCATCACCCCTCTTTGTCGTCCTCCTGCTCCTGCTCCTGCTCCGTGTCTGTTCCTCCCTGGAGAAACGTGGCTACCAGCCAAGACAGCTGCTTCTTCTTCAGGCTGGTCGGTTGTTGTTTTGCGTGTGTGTGTGTGTGTGTGGTGGATGTCCTGCTGGGAGGAGAAACAATAGGACAGTGATGATGATGATGATGATGATGATAATAATATCCTTGGTACCCCCAAACTGCTCGAGGATGAGGCAGGTGATATTATATATTTTTCTTATTGTCAACTGAAGATCTTTAAAAACACAAACATAGTTTCATCAGTAATTTCCTGCTTACTGTAGTTCTCATCAAATGAACAGGAGGAAACAGTTTGCTGGGGACTATTTTCAGCAGCGGATTAATCCATATTAGGTGCTCTAGTTCACTGATTCTCAAACTGTGGTACACAAGCTCCCTCTAGTGGTGCGTGAAGGAATCTCCAAAATCTTTTTTAGAAATGTAATTAATTTAGGAATATATGTTTGCTGTCAAAGTACGACATTTAGATCAATTTAACCCTTTAAACATGGACATCCCACACTTAGCTAAGGCCTCTGTTTTCCATCTCATCGTGTCACGACCCTACGTTACCTTATGTGCCGTGCAGACGTAGTATTTTGTTGTAAGTATGCTGGTATTTACCCGTAATGGCTGCAGGAGATGGTGTTTGCACAACCCTGTTCACGTCGATCTAAAATAAAAACACAGTAGCTCAAACATTCATTGTTTTTACAGCAGAAAGCGACGGCTTCTGTCTTCTATGTCATGTTGTATGCATGTCATGATGTCATTGTGCGACGTTACATGTGGCGCAAACCACGAGAAAATGCATGGTTGTGCCCGCTACCCAGTCTCACCCCTAAGTTATTGAATACTGGCGCTTGTGCAGTGACTTCCAACGGCAGACACCGATGAAAAAAGCCATGTTGTCATGTTGGCGTGACGCGCGGCTGGTTGCTGTTAAGTGTAACGTTTCACAGCAGTGAAAGCTAAGGTGGGGAAAGTCTGAGTGGGGCGGGTGGGAGTGGCTGTGGATGGATCCGTCAACCACAAAAATTCACCTGGGAGGCCGATGTTTGCTTTCCGTATAATTGTAACGCTAAACCCTGTTCCTTTATACTAAACCCAACATGTGTGTGTCGGCTAAATGTAACCACGTGCGTTTGTTGCTGAAGGAAAAAAAAGTTGTTTCACCGACGTAGTGCTTTTATTTTGAAAGAGACTGTATGCAAACTGTACATTTCCTGTGAAAACAGAAGTGTATTTTGAAAACAGACAATGCATGTAACAGGCTGAAGTTGACACGGCGTCCCAGAACGTCAACAACCAACACACCCAGGGTACCTTGGATGTCATATGTGGACGTGGAAAGTCCATGAGCAAACACCGAACTCCTTGGTGATAGTCGGTTGTTGTTGGACCCTTCTCCACCTACTCGGACTTCCACCACCTTAACTTTTGTTGTTGTCCCTCTACGTTTCCTCCTTTAAACCGTAACGGTCAGTGTTTGACGCCGACCAAGTGCTGATATTAGACGACTTTCGGAGTGAGACTAAGTTGATTTAGCAGCTGCAGTGAGTCTCCACAGCACCTGAGGAGGGGCAGTGGAGACGGTGTGTGTGTGTGTTCATGGTGATGAAGGAACATGTGACACAGTGACACAGTATGGCTCGCTGATGTTAACAACAGTGGAGGAAGAGGAGTCATCAGGCTGTACTTTATATGTGATATGATGTATGTGAGTGTGCTGTGTGTTAGGTGGACAGGTGTATGGACAGAGTGTGTGTACAGTTAATGCCCCCCCTCCCCTCTGCTCCGCTCTGTCTGAACCTAAAGGATCCTGTTAAACAAAGTGAGCATTGTTTCTCTCTGCTCTGTGCCGTGGCTCTTTGCCAGCTGAGGCTCAGTATCAAACAGACGCTGCTGGTTTCTACATATGCTCCCTCTCTCCCTCTGTACTGACACAGAAACACTGAGGCAGCAACAGAAACAGATTTTTGCTCTCTTTAAACACAACCATGATGCTCTACATACTGTTTCAGTTGCTCCTTCCTCGACGGGGACTTGAGGAGATTTGTGAAGTGGGAGCAGCTGCTGTTTGCAGAAGTATTTGTCCTCTCTGTGAGGAGGTACCACGGACTGATTTTACCAGAAGCTGGAGTTGTTGTGTACAGCAGGTCAGCAGAGCATTCACGAATCACTGGAACTTCAGATTTGACTTCACTCACTCAGTGTATACTGACTTTACCCCCGCTGCCTGTTCAGCATTTATACACTGTGTATAAACACTGATTAAATGATAGTGAACACAGTTACAGCTCCAGTCTGTAGGACTTAGGGGGATGTATTGGCAGAAATGGAAAATAGACGTTTATACAGTAGCTACAGTAGCTCAGAACAGACAAACCTCACACTGGCTCTAGATAGAGACATTCAGGTTTTTGTGTCGGTCACAGTGACGTGCAGCAATAAAAAAACACTGATTTTTTTTAAGGTGAAATGTCTTTATTCAGTCTCCTGGTTGAAATCAGCTGGTGTGTTTGTTTCCAAGAGGAAGAGACTCTGAGGATAATTCAGCTCCTCAACAATGAACACTGGAGGAATTCTCACCAGGAGAAGTTTCAGCTGGTTGCCGTCTACAATGCTCACCGCAAGACACCACTATAATTTCCTATATCACACATTATAATGACGAAAACTCTGTGTGTGTGTGTTCCACGTTTTTCTCCTCACTGACTTGGTCAATCCATGTGAAATTTGGCACAGTGGTAGAGGGTCATGGGAGGATGCCAATGAAGCAATATTACATCAACTGGCCAAAGGGGGGCGCTATAGCAACCCACTGAAATGTCAAACTTTGAATGGGCATATCTCATGCCCCATATGTCGTAGAGACATGAAACTTTGCACAGAGATGCCTCTCCTCATGAGGAACACATTTGCCTCAAGAACCCATAACTTCCGCTTATATAGATTTTCTGCCATTTTGAATTTTTTGAAAAACACTTCAAATGGATCTCTTCCTAGGAAGTTTGAGCGATCTGCATGAAACTGGGTGAACATAATCTAGGGAGCAATATCTAAAGTTCCCTCTTGGCAAAAGTTGGAAAACTTACTAAAACTGAGCTTCTATAAGGCAATGAATATTGCGGAGGGCGTGGCTCATCACATAAAGGTGTAGAACATCTCAAGGGTTTCACCCATCACCACACAACTTTGTAGGCATATGACCACACATAATCTGAGGGGACCCCTCCATTATTGAGCCCATCAAACAAAATGGGGGCGCTAGAGAGCTCATTTCTTATCTAGGCCTAACCGCCATATGGATTTTTACTAAACTTGGTAGATATGTAGAACAGGACGCCTCAAGGTGACTGGAGAAATTTAACTCTAATTGGCATCTGGGTGGCGCTATAACAACAGAAAAACACACACATAACTAGAGGGGCACTCAGAGAGCGCAGACCTCCACCAAGGCCAGAGGTCCAGTCTAATATGATCTGCAAATCTGCGAATGCCACCGCTACATGTATATTTACAAACTATTAGAGTGACACCAAAACATGTTTGTGTGCAGCTGAAGGCTCAACAGCTGTGCATTTATTATGTACTAATGGATTACAATTACTTAATTTTAAGAGTATAATCAGCTGAATGATATATGTGTATTTATGTTTCTGTGGCCATGCCTTCATTTGAGTAAACGTTTGAGCAGCTCCATGTGCAGGTGGCTCCAGAGGGTTACTGCTACCTGTGAACATGGATAGTGACATGAACATTTTAGTAGAAATCTTGGACTTAAATATTTTCTTACCTGAATTTGTTCCTGCTCTGTGAACAAATGTAGACCTGCCTCAGACCATTCCTACGCACAAATGATGAGGGCCTCAGTGGTTGAGTATTTCCATTTTCTGCTCCTTTATACTTGTACAAGACATCTCATTTTTACCAATTCCTTTTCTATGTAATGCAGGAAGAGTAAAAGCAGTAGGAAACAGAGTGATTTGGTGCATGGCTCTGCAGAGGACAGTATTCTGTGGTGGCCCTGCATTTCGTCACATTGCCAAAGGAGCCCAAACTAGCGCGTTCAGCTTGGTGTCATATTTCCATCAGTGACGATCGGAGCTGGAGCTGATAAGTTATTCTGAAACGGGCCATTCTGCATCATAAGTGCTTTTATTTTTGGTACTTGATGCTAATTCATTTCTGCTTTTGTTTAAATCAGATTTTGAATGAAGAAGTTTTACTTAACAGAGTATCTGCGCTACTTTTACGTAGGTAACATACCTGAGTCCTTCTTTCACCACTGAGAGCCAGTCAGAGTCCAGCTTTGAGTGCAGCAGAGGTTTTAGTCTGAAACTGATTTTTTTTTTTTTTTTTTTTAATTTAGCTCTGAAAATAACTTTGAATATAAATGACTCGAACAAAAACACATTTTAACGACGTCTGTTGTTAAACGTGTCTGATCAGATATTTGTGTATCTGAGAGATAAAAATAACTGTTTTCAGTGAGAGACGGCGTCTGTAGTTTCACTGTGTGTGTGTGTGTGTGTGTGTTGTTGATGTGTGTGTGTCTGTGGTTTTACAGCCTCGCTCTTTTGTGATTGTAACAGAAACAAAAAAAAAATGGAAACAGAATCCAGAAACGCCATCTGGTATTTGGGAGCTCTGTGTGTGTGTGTGTGTGTGTGTGTGTGTTGCGTGCCACACAGTTCTTGGTCTGCAGCCACTCGGTGTTTGGCTGCCAGCAGAGGTGTCAGTCTTCATTTAAAGGGAGGCAGCAGCTCTGGGTGTTTGCTGTTTACTCGATTGGCAGAAATGGATTTTTGCCATTTTTTTTTCTTCCTGCGTAAATATCACCTGTTCTGTCACACGGCCATCAGAGGAGCTTCTGCAGACGTGCATTCAGAAGATTTAGCTTCTTCACACACACACTTTGTTGGCACCTCTATACTTGTGAGGACTTTTATTCACATGATACATTTCCAGTTTTGGAATGTAACTAAGTACATTTACTCAAATACTGTACTGGAGTGCATATTGGAGGTACTTGCAGGGTCCGAATTAACACCTGCCAAGCGCTACATGCAGGTTGATTTTCTGTTTGCTGAGTAAATTTCAGCACACTGTCCGTCACGCTGACGGGTACATTTTTGTACCAAAGTAGTCACGTGGTTAAAACAACTACGGCGAGAGTTTCTACAGAGCTTTCGCGTCATTCTTCTTCTGTCGGTGATGAGTTTCACGTTCACACAGCCACAGTGACATCATGGTGCATTCAGGTACACCTTGTAAACTCGTTTTTGTTTTCCTTTGTTGAACATTTGTCATTACTTTCTCATTGTTTTACTACAGCATTTTTAATATATATTAATTTCCCATTAATTTCTATAGATGCAGGTTTTAGAGATTCTATTTAACACTTTCCCCGCCAGAGTATTTCTTTTAAGTTGCCAGCCACCTCCAGCATTTTTGATCATATTCACTGATCTTTCAAGACTCTCAGAATAATTTGTTCTGTGAATATGTAAACAGTGTATACATGAAAGTAAAGAAGAGACCTTCTGTTTTAAAACACACACACAAAAATTTTATTTTTACATTTCGAACAAAAAGCTGAGAAAAATGCATTCTTGTCATTTTCGCGTATAAAATCAGTTTCACATTTACATTTTTTTTTCTCATTTCCCAACATCAATTTCAATGACTGAATGACGTATAGCAGTTCCATTGTCTCCATCTCCTCTGTGGGCGTCTTGTCTGTGTGTCGCTGCCATGGTCATGAGGTTCCCGTTTCGTCCCGCCCCGCCAAACTCGTTTGCTTCTTCGTCCAAATCGGATTCAGATTATTGATCAAATCAGGAAGTGTCAGAGTCTGAGTCCATCAACATCTCCACGGCTTGTGCAACTGTAAACTGTTCCGTCTGCACCGGGCCAACAAACCCCAGACTTTTACCAAGGAGTCCAGTGTTCACTTCCTGTATGAATGTAGAGCCAAACCGTGATGATTTTTTCTAAACCCAACCACGTGACGTCCCAGCATTGGTTGCAGCAACCCAGAACGCCAACAGCAGACACAGCAGGATACCTAGCGTGTAATATGTAGATGTGAAAGTCCACTGACAAAGGAGCAGTATTTCTGTCAGGATATTTAGTTTTCATCTGCCAGCTTGCTTAAAATGTGACCGTGGAGCGACCAAAAGTAGAAACCAAGAAAGAACCTCTGGGGAGCAGCAGGAATGTCTAAACCTGGAACAAACAAACCTCACACGCTGCTGTGATGGAGGTACAGTATTCAGCAGAAGAGTCAGAAACACTGACATGAGATATAAAACACCTCTCTGAACTTTGTGTGTGATGTAAGAAGTGGATTCAGACTTCCTGTCAGTGTGTCGTGGACTGTAAGAGAGCAGGATCAACCCTCTCATTCACTCAGAGAGAAGACGCCTGTGAAGCACACAGCCTGGTGGGCTCTAACAGGTGTGTGAACATTACATTCTCAGATACACGAGTGCAGGTTGTTGAGACACGAGTACACGTTAACGTCTTCGTCCTAATTAATTATTTCCTGTCAGAGCTACAGAGGGCAGCAGCTGTGGAGTGCAGTGAAATGTCCCTTTAATCCCATCAGAGTGAGGCTGCAGCACGACGCTGCAGTGAGCATTTCTAACCTGTTAATGCTTTAATAGCAATCGGAGTGATTAAACAATCAGACAAATGGAGATAAAATCAAGAGTGCTACTTAGCTGATTCTGATTAGAGGCTGCAGGGATTATGTGAAGCAGCCAGATGTTTGCACATCAGCATCAGTGTGATTAGAGGGCAGCGGTCAGTGTGACGGGAACATGGACTCACTGTGATCCAGAAACAAGAGGCCACCAGCGTGCAGAGCAGGAACACATGCAGCTGACAGAAGGAATAAAGCTGCACAATCAATACTTTATATTAACAGTCACTGATACGACTTTGAGATGTAAATTATCATCTAACTCTGCAGACTTTTTAACACTGGTGGAGGAAATATTACAGTCTTTTATTCAAAGCATTCAGTCATTCAAAAATATAATGTCTGTTTTCTTTAGCGTAAAAATCAGCTGAAAATAGAAATCGTGTTTTTGTTACCTTAGATCAAGTCGTTTATATCTACACAGGAAGCAGGTCCTCGTCCACAGAGATCACCATGTTACACTGCCATGTTTCTACAGTAGCCCAGAACGGACAAATCAAACACTGACTCTAGATAGAGACATTCTTGTTTTCGTGTTGACCACCTTAGTTAGCAGTAAACGTGAAACGTCTTTATTCAGTGTTTTAACCGGTTAAAATCAGCTGGTCTGTTTGTTCTGTAGAGGAAGAGACCTCTGTGGATAATTCATCTCTTGGTAAAAAACCTTCTGAACATTGAACACTGAAGTTTCAAGTGGTTGCAATCTGCAGAAACTCTTCACAGTGCTCCTTAAAGTAAAAGTACTTATACGACACTGAAAATACTCTGTTACAAGTAAAAGTCCTGCACTGAGAATGTCACGTGAGTACAAGTATGTAAGTATAATCAGGAGCATGTGCTTTAAGTACTCAGACATCCTTTAAACGTGAGCGTACAGAGCCTGTGGGAACTCTTGTCTTTTATATGTTTAATTTAGTTACTGAAGAAACATTTCACCTGCAAAGTTTGTGTATCAGTTACTCACTGCATATTATGTAGAGTTCGTGAAGAAAAGGTTTTTCTCCCATGCCTCCACAGTGGACAAAGAATCCAAAGAAACATTTTCGATGAATTGAAGTGAATGTTGACCACATTTAACAACAGCAAAACAACATCTAAACATCCATTTACAAACTCTCACACAGCTCATGCAGTTTAATCCAAGTCTCATTCGTCCAGTTGTCAGAAACGTGTGTTTGGGGAGTACTGATTAGAGATGCACTGATCCAGCTTTCTCAGTTTCGATACCGATCCCGATGCTGTGGCTTTGAGTATCAGGTGATACCTGATACCGATTTGATACCATGGTTGACCTAAAAAGCTATATACCTTTACATGTAGAACAGAAAAGCAGTTGAATAGTGTGAAATACCTCCACACAGCAGATTCTCTCCTTCGCTCCATGATGTATGACATAGTTGCGTCACAATAAGGATTGCCTCAGGTATAGGTTGCATTTTCCAATACCCGATCTATCTGTTTTGATAAAATCGGGGCCGATATTCGATCCAGATATCAGATTGGTGCATCCCTAGTGTTGATCATACAACTAAAGATGAGGGTCCTCTGCTGTGTGCCTGTATATGGAGTTAGATTTGTTTCTTTATTACATGCGAGAAAATAAATGATATGAGAGAAAAAAAATGTTTGAGAGAAAAAGTTTTCATACTGATAGCAAAAAATAATAATATTTGAGACTAAAAAAAAAAAGTTTTGAGAGAAAGTATTTTGTCTCAGAATCATCTTGGGAGTTGAATTCAACTGAATCATTCGTCATCTGTGTCGTCATCTTACCCAAACATTGGAGTCTCCGCTCCCAAATAACGCAGCGCATCTATGACAGTGAATCGACCATGGTGGACGAATGATTCAGTTGAATTCGACTCCCAAGACGATCCTCATCCAGCTGTCAATTCGATTGAGACTGGCCAACAGGAACGTGACCCCGCCCGTGACAATATTTTCACAGCGAAAGCAGAATCCTGACACGAGAGCAAACTTAAGTTTTGAGAGAAACAATTTTTTTTTTTGAGAGAAAATGTTTTCACACTGATAGCAAAAAAATAATATTTGAGAGTAAAGAAAAGTTTTTTGAGAGAGTTTTTTTTCTCGGAAATCATTAAATCTCAAATTATTTTTTTTATATTCTATGACAAAATACTTTCAAAACTTTTTAGTTTACTTTTTGCTGTCAGTGTGAAAACTTTCTCTCTCAAATATT
This sequence comes from Epinephelus fuscoguttatus, assembly GCF_011397635.1. NCBI lineage: Eukaryota > Metazoa > Chordata > Actinopteri > Perciformes > Serranidae > Epinephelus > Epinephelus fuscoguttatus. The sequence continues at coordinate 43,938,885 of NC_064761.1, forward strand.
TTTTTTTTTCTCATATCATTTATTTTCTCGCATGTAATAAAAACACAAATCTAACCTGTTGTGCTGTGTCTAGTCCAAAAAGCTGCACATGAACACATCATAAAGACGACAGCCGATGGCCAACCAACACGTACGTTCTATTCCTGTGTGAGAGGAAATAACTCTGTGATTGTCATTCAAAAAGGGAAACAGGAAGACCGTCTTGACGCTAGTTAGCAAGTTAGCATGTTAACAACACAATCCAGTATTAAAAGAATGGAGCATATTTAACATGCAGCAGTGAACGATAACACAAACCACCAGGAAACGTTTCTGCTAAAGAGAAAATGATCTGACCTCATATAACAAGTTTGTTTCCCGTGCTGCCAGACTGGCTCACTAGCATCAAGACGCTCTTCCTGTTTTCCTGTTTTGATGACGTCACGTCTGCTGGTGTGCAGAGTTATTTCCTCTCTTGCAGGCGCAGAACGTACGTGCTGGTTGGCCGTCGTCTGTTGTCTTTATGGTGTGTTCATGTGCAGCTTTTTGACCGAGACAAAGGCGACGTCAGGCGACGAGGCAGAGGACCTTTGTCGCTGCTAGCTCTCTGAAGTCAGTTTAATGTGTCTGGGCCTTAAGATTTAATATGTTCACAGCTGCCCTGTTTCCAGGAAAAACCCCAAACCTCAAACTACCCTAATGAAGTAATTTGGAGGTAAAAAAAAAAAGATCAAGATATCTCAGCTGCCAAATTGACAGTTTTTAGATGTTTATGTAAAAATGTTTCAACAACATTTCAGTGACTGTTGTTTCAAGGTTACGGTAGTGATGTGTTACCCATGTAAAAACAGTAACTGTTACTCCTTTCACTTTCTTTGTGTCTGCATGAAGAGAAGCAGAGCAGTCAGCGCAGGATTTTTAGTCTTTGTGAGTGCTGAAAATATTCTAGTGAAGCATCTTTATCTCAGCAGCATCACCTGACCGCTCGCTGGCACACACAGTGTAAAGTTTAAGGAGCGCAGGAATGTAACGATCTGTGCGGTTATTAATTGACGATCTCCCCAGCTACACGTTTAATCTCCATGTGAAGACAGATTAATTAGCATGAAATTATTTTTAGAGGAGTACGCTGCAGAAACAGTGTCACAGTGGCACCATATGTTTGGACATCAGAGAGCTGTTTAACAGCATCCAAAAAAAAGGGATGTGAAGGAGTGTTTGTCAGCATCTACCTCCAAGGACTCATTCATTAGCAGTAATGTGGAGTGATCACCTCTTTATCAGTGTGTGTACAAACTCTCAGGTTTGTCCCGTGGCCAGACCCCCCCCAAACAACACTCCCCCCTCCCTCATCTAATTAAGTTGATTCAGAGCCGTGCCTGTGTGCGTGCAGGTCCCCATTACTTACGGCTGTCCGGTCCGGGGCGCCTGCCGACCCCGCCGAGCCTGTCGCCATGTTGTGCCAACGCCTCCGACAGGGGGAGCCGCTGACCCTGCAACCCTCCCATACCCTCACCCCCCAGGGGGAGGCGAGGACGAACAGCTGGTGGGGGCATCAAGGGAGACCTTGTCCTGCTACACACACACACAGGAAACACCCGATCACTGGGAGTCAGTCCTCTCCATTCCTTTAATCTGGTGGGGCTCAACATGGGGTCCCAGGACCTCCGGGGGTCCTTGAGAGGGTTCTAGGGGGTCATGGACTTTTTACCTGTTCAGGATCTGCAAACTCTGCTGTGTTGTTTTCTGCAGTGGGGGAAAGAAACTAAGTACATTTACTCAAGTAATGTACGTATTTACAATTTTGAGATGCTTGCACCTCCAGTCCAGTGTGTCAGATTTAGGGGTTTTAACCAGTGTTCATTGTTCAGGAGGTTTTTTACCAGGAACTGAATTATCAACTCATCCTCACTGCGACCTCGTCACATGTCCACGTTTGTACTGACTGTTTTCAAAATACACTTCTGTTTTCACAGGAAATGTACAGTTTGCATACAGTCTCTTTCAAAATAAAAGCACTACATCAGGAATTGCGCCATGAACAGCAGCTGATTTCTTTTACATCGACAGCTTCTCCAGCCATAATTGTGCCAAACCGTGTGTTTTATGTTTAAGCCATAACGTGATCTCTTCCGAACCATAACCAAGTTTTTTTTCTGCCTAAACCACACGATGACCACTGCATCGCTGTAGCATAAAGTTTCAACACATTTGCTGTATAATTACATACAAATCCCAATTGTTTTCCGTCTGCTGGGTTGTCTGGGATGGTTTCACACCTGTAATTTTGGTTCTGATCAACCTGAAAAGTAAGAAAGTCTGGACCAAATAAAATGACGTAGGTGTGAAAGGGCCCTTAAGCACAAACACCGTACCTCAATCATTTCCAAGTCTTTTAGTTGCACAACCACAGTTTATGTACAGCAGCCACAGTGTCCATGCACACATACTGTAGGAAGAAATGATTGTAAGAATGTTGGCATTAAAAATAATTGTTGGTTCTGCAGAATCGTCTGATATCTGGTGATAGGGTTGCTACCCTCCTACCTCCCCCTCCCCCCTCTCAGAGCAGCAGGAGGCCCCTCTCTCCTCCCTGCCAGCCGGGCAGCGTGGAGGGCAGAGGGGGCACAGAGGAGCCCCGTGCTGCCTGATGGCGGTCAGGACAGGCCGGGCTCGGCTACAGATGTGATGCCAGCTTTTGCCAGGGGTCACCTTGGAGAGGCCGATGGCAGCATGTCCACCCCCTCCTCACCCACCCCACCCCCCAGCACTACAGCTGGCTCCCTGCTTAATCCGCCACAGGAGGGGGGGACAGGACAGGAGGCCACACGGGCCGTTACACGCTCTCTACATACAGTTACTGTGTGTCTGTGGGAAAAAACGAAAATACTGAATCAATCAGAAGTACAAAGTCACATTTCACTGACAGGGATGTAGTGATGGTACTAATCAAGTATACTTAACTGAAGGTTTTAGCCGTTGTCTCAGTTGTCTATGAAAATCAATCTACAGAGAAACAAGCTGTTTCTCGTTCTTCAACTTAGATGCTCACTAGCATCAAGACGCTCTTCCTGTTTTCCTGTTTTAATGACGATCACAGACTGTCACCGTCTGCTGGTGTGGAGAGTTATTTCCTCTCATGCAGGCGCAGAACGTACGTGCTGGGTGACCATCGGCTGTCGTCTTTATGGTGTGTTCACGTGCAACTTTTTGGCCGAGACAAAGGCGACATCAGGCCACAAAGCAGAGGACCTTTGTTGCTGCTAGCTCTCTGAAGTCAGTCCTTCACCTTGGATTTTTTCACATTGGAAGAATGCTTCTCAAATGATTCAGTAATCATACACAGAAAAAAATATAGGGACAACTCGTAAAATGCAAAATATTCGTGCAAACACACATTTAACAACCAAGTTTCCATCCAAATGTGGCCCAAATTTTAACTACATTTACAGAAAATCTGCAAAAAAAATGGGAATGCTTATTTGTGCCCACTCCCATTTTTCCTATTCCTATTATTTATTTTTAATTGCTTAAACAGCGCTTAATGCCACAATGGGTGGCTACAAAACACCCATGTTACGTGCAGCAATTAGTTGCTAAAAAACAACCACATTTGGTTGCATAATAAGCATTGGAAAAGTTGCACTAGGTTACTACAAAACACTCATCTTCCGTGGCACAAACGCAGCTGGAAACAGCCACCAGTCGCTAAAAAGCCTCCCATGAACTGCACTGGAAATGCGGCTGCTGGTCCCTAGAAAAAACAACCCGTGTTCAGTGGCACAAACGTGGCCAATAGTTTTCTTGTTTGTTCGTCTTGAACAGTGGTCTGCAGCTTGGCAGGTGTCATGCCTCAGTGACACGCCATCCACCATGCCCTCCACCACCTGATGACAGAGTCAGCTCATACACTGCATCACTTTGAAAACATTGATAATATATGTATGAAACGTACAAACGTAACAAGGTTTGCAGAAATGCACAGTGCCAACATTTTCTTTTGACAACTGGACTGCGTCGGACCACGAGGATGCCTCAAAGGAAAATCAAATATATTTAACAGTGGTGTTAGTACTACTCTGTAAGAAGTGGACTTGAACACCTCCTCTGTCAGTGTCTGAGAGTCAGAAGAAATAAACTGACTGTAACAGACACACTCAGGCGTCCGTCCAGCTCCGGTGTGGCCTGCAGAAGGTGAAGCTACAGATCTGCTTTTCCAAACTGGATCCATCCTCTCTGCTAATCAGCCGTACATCTGCACGTCCCTAATTGTTTCCATCTTCTCTTCCTGATTCTCTCCACGCTGAGGGCTTTAACAGGCCGATTCTGGTTTCAGTGCAGGAACATGGAGAGGCTTTACTCTGTGGACGTGAAACAATCCGCTTACACAACCTGCAGCCATTAACAGATCAACTGAAGGATATTACATTTCTGCTTCAGACTGTGTGTTTCCGATACATTGGTATTGATAAATCGCTCAGCCTCATCCTCTTGATTACATAATTATACTGAAACTGATAAATACCAGACTGCTTCTCTGATTGGTCCTGATTCTAATGAATTTGTGGCCAAATTCCACAAACCACGCATCTCCGAGTTTAATAATTATTTTAAAAATGTTACAGATTAGGAGGATTTATGGGAGCACATTCTCTCAGGCTCATAAATCCTTTTCAAAACCAACTTAGATTATTTAAAACATGTAGCGTTTCCAATCTCAAAAGAAATAAAAGCTGACAACCATTTTCATTCGACAGTGATTGACTTTAGAGCTCTCCACCCACACATAAGGAACACAATGACAATTTGAACTTTTTTCTCAGAATAACAAATTTAAGAAGCATATTTTGTCCTAAATATCTGCAAAAATATGTAGGTAATAATGAAATGCAGCTGCAGCAGAATCAGGGTTATTGCCGTGTAGGTTTGATTCATAACAAACACAATCAGAGAAAAGGAAAAGAAAGTAAAGAACATAAAGAAATTTACAAAAAAAGTGAAATAATTCTGCATTTAATAAAAAAAGCAGCACAGTGCTTGAACCGTCCTCTAAAGGTCTGTATTAGTGAAGTTACACAGGAAAAAGCCGAGGCTTTAGTATCCACAGTGTTTCCAGTGAGGCCGTTACCGATGCAGTTCAGCGATCGAGCAGGTACAGCTGCAGGTGAGCGAGGCCTCGGACAGGACGGGTTGAAACCAGAGAGGACTGTGGGAGCTTGCTGCTGATGGTCGACTGGAAGCATTAATGAAGCAGATTAGGTGTCCTGGCGTGGCCCTGCAGGCCCGCTGAGGCCTCAGCCTCCACACTCTGAACAACAACGCTCCTCTGCGTGAACCACCTCGGGGTTCTTCAGGCTTGGACCACAGAAAAGTTTCTACTGAGAACCTTTAAGGTGCTCTGAGCAGTGGTTTAAAGCTCCAGGTTTTACAAACCATCTCTGATGAATGTAGTGTAGATGTAGTTACACAAGTAACTTGTCTGTAGTTGTATTTTAAGTGGGGTATGGACTCATGCAGGGTGGCATGTAGGGCTGCAAATTTCTGGTCCGATGGTCGGTTGATTGGTCGATGTACTCTTGTCCGACCTAAGTCTCATTGGTTGGACAGTCGCTGGTGTTTCTTCACTAAGGACATGTGTCCACCAAAGCTTTTCTCTTACCAGCTGAAAACGACAGCTGTTGTTGTTCAGCACTTGTGTTTGTGATGTTTAGCCTTTGCTGTGTTTGTCCCGCCCCTTCTCCATTATGATTGGACAGCTGGTAAAAGTGACAAGCGCAGTGTTTTAGCCAAAGTTAAACATTTTTCAAATCTCAATTTAAAAAAAAAAAAGGATAAATGATCAGGAAGACCTCAGTGTTGGAGTTGTTACAGGTTTATTCTACAGAGTCTCCAGAAAGTCACCACAGTTCAAGGCTGGATTATGAAGCTTCTGATATGATCACACCAGAGCTCTTGTTGTTACGGCAGGATGGTTAAAAATACTGAGTCTGTCTCTCACATGCAGCGTTACAGAGATATTCAACGTTAGTAATGTTATGTTGTATGTGACATCATTAACCCTAGAGTTAACCTCCGATTTTTCTCCTCAGTCCCGCTCAGCGTTCAGTGGTGAGACAGACTGACAGGCAGCTCAGCTAGAAAAGTGTTTCAGATAATATTACATCAGAGATCACTTTTATTTTTTCACTTGAGGGTCAGTGATTTTCTTTGATTGAAAAAAGCCAGAGTGGTATGAAGTACATTTCTGCCCCCACTATTTATACCTACTTTATTTACAGTTTGTTACATTCCTTCAAAAAATAAGCTCTGTCCAAGATTCAGAGCATGTGAGTTGTCTGGCAGCTAGCAGCTACGGGTGCTAGCTCCATCAACAGCGCTAAACCATGGCAACAGGTTGGACCACTTCTGTGATGACGCCATCCTGATATCAGCATTAACTGCTGTATAAGTGCAGTGCAAAGACTTAATTCTCTGCTCAGGGCGCCATTACTCCATAATATCTTTACATAGCAAGTAGTGGTTTGCAGCTGTATTAATTCTCTGAATGTCACGTACCTTTAATTTAAAAGATAAATAGACTCACCAGTCACAACAAAACAGAGTGGCACCTTGGAAGTGTAACATAAAGCTTCCAAACTTTATTCTTGTAAAGAAATTTTACCTGCTAAAGTGGACTCAATACAAAGAAACCACCGCACATTCAAAAACTACAGTCACAACAAAATTAAAATAAATGAGCTTGTGTGGACAAAATTTTGCAAAACTTCAAATCAACAAAGCAAAACACAAATTAAGGTCCCACCCCCGACCAGGCAGAGAGCCAATCATACAGTGTTGAACTGTTTGGGAAGGTGATGTAAGCAAATCTGCATTGTTGCGACCACTCAAACCACTTCAGACCTCTTCTGTGGTTAAGGTGGTAGAGAAGTCTTACACTTCAAACGACCATCCTTCATGGCCAGATGAACCTGTTAGGGGGCCCTGGGGCAAAACTTTGCTATTGGGCTCATGGGGATGTTTCAGCTTGAGTTGATTTTACTTCAGTGGGGAAGATTTCTTACTAAAAAATTTGTAGTTCCAAAAAGCAATCTCTGATGCAGTGACAATGAGGCTTTTGGAGCCTCTGGATCAGAGTCCTGCACGTGATTTTCAAGATTCCGGCCCTGCCACCCGCAGGCATGTACAGTTAGTTCTGCAACGCAACCAGTCGACACAAGATCCACAGCCAGGTCAGGAGGAAACGCAGCGGGGCAACAACGAATAATAAGGCAGCAAAAGTCCAACATGGGTGGGCAGGAGAGGTGGTGGATAGGTCCAACAACCACCGACTTTCACCTGGGAGGTCGGTGTTCAGATTAAGATTGTAAAGCCAAACCCTGTTTGATTTTCCTAAACGTAACCACGTGTGTTTGTTGCTGAAGGAAAAAAAACATCCCTTTGCGACGTAGTGCTTTTATTTTGAAAGAGACTGTATGCAAACTGTACATTTCCTGTGAAAACAGAAGTGTATTTTGAAAACAGACAATGCATGTAACAGGCTGAAGTTGACACGGCGTCCCAGAACGTCAACAACCAACACACCCAGGGTACCTTGGACGCCATATGTGGACGTGGAAAGTCCATGACCAAACGTGGACATGTGACGAGGTCACAGTGAGGATGTGATGTACAGATCACCAGCAGTCCTCTTAAAAAAAAAGATGGTTCAGATTTAAGATTCAGATTTCATCCTTAAACTTAAATAGACCGCTGTTTGTGTCCCATTGAAACCAAAAGTCAACGTCATTTTAACCCAAACCATCATCTTTTTCTGAACCTAACAAAGTAGTTGTGGCGCCAAAACATGTTATTTTGAAAAAGACACCGTATGCATTTAATGAACAGAAACAGATCCATCCAAAACTGACGGCAGAGCGGCACCTAAACCACAACTCAATCTCCAGAATAAATGTTGGCATTGTAGGTTTCTGTAAACCATCGACATGTTACATTTGTTTAACAATGTATTAATTTATGTTTAAAAAAAATACATTTCGACAACGATGTTTTTAACGTATGGTTAGGTTTAGGCACAAAAACCACTCTGTGTTACATTTAGGAAAACTTTTGGCTTTGAATAACCTGTTTCTGTGCGAATACCCCGGCTGGAAATGTAGCCATTTCTTGGTAAAGAAACAACAGCTTTTCTTGGCACTATCTCGTTGGGAAAACAGTGATGGGTCGCTAAAAATGTTTGGTGGTTAAAAAGCTGCTGGAAACATGGCAGGTGTCATGCCATCCACCATCCCCTCCATCTCCCGATGACAGCTTATGTACTACGTCAGTTTAGAAATGCTGATATATGTATGAAACAAACAAATGTAACTTATTCGTGGTTTGTAGAAATGTACGATACCAACATTTTCTTCTGGCAACGTGGCCGTAGCATCAAAGTTTGAAGCATAGGGCTGCTGATTGTATTTGATGAGTTGGGGGTGAGGACGTGTTGGCAGGGAACGTAGCTCAAATAGCAGCATTGTAGTGAACGTAGAAAACAAACTGACATTATGCGAAGTCCATGTCAGAGGTATAGATCCATCACACTGCCCTTTAGCCCCTCCACCTCACACACGTTTCAGCTGACACACACTCTGAGCACCAGAGTTTGTTTTAGCCCCATAAAAGACCCATTTTGGGGGTGAATAGAGAGGTCTGTTAAAGAGGCCGGAGGACAATGAAATGGGATCAGCGAGCAGCGGATTTAATTAATCCAGTGAAATGAGGAGAAAACAGAAGAGGCAGAGACCCAGCTGGAGATCACAAACACAGTTCAGTGCTGGCACCAGAACCGGCAGGTCAGCTGGCTTCAGTTTCAGAGGATCCAAACAATACCTGCGCTTCTTATATCGTTCTGCCACAGGAAGACTGTCAGTCCACTGTGACCTTTGACCTCACTGAAGGATAACATGGAGCAGCACGAGCATGTCAACCTCTGTGATCTACTGATTTAGATTTACAAGTGTTCAGAAAAGTTTTGTTAATGTGTCTCCTGCACAGTTTAGATCATTTGCAGGAGTTTGGTTATATTTCACACTATTAGTGTTGTTGCTAATGCTACACCTTTACTGGCTTCCTGTTTACCAATTGGTTCACTAATAGGTGAAGACAGGGATATAAAAACAAACAAACAAACAAACAATGCACACCAGGTCCAGAGTGAATTTTCTGCAGTGCTGTGTTCTATTTCCATAAAATAAATTAAATAAATGACTTACTTTGAGGAGCGTTAACAACACTGTCTTCCAGACAGAGAATAACTACACAATACATACACTAAGCTGTGTCTTGTCCTTTGCTTGGTTGCTGAAGTAGTTGTTTACTGAACAATATTCAGTGTTGAGAAACCAAATTGATGACATTAGTTGGAACAAAGGATTTCGTTAGTCAAAAATATATTCATCTGCAGAAATCGAGGACTATGCAAATCTTCTGCTTGCAGTTTTTTTGGATGAAAATCCTTTTGTGAAATGGTGTTAAAGCCGAGTGAGGACTTCCATCATTTGAAATTTCCATTTGAAACAAGAGTGATGATACAATAACGTTTACTGACGCTTTAGAATTGGACGTCCCGTAGGCGGCCACAGAAAATCATTGTTTGTGTGATCCTGTTTAAATGAAGCGGCAGCCTCCGAGGCTGAGTAATGCACCTAAAATCTGCAGTTCCTCTAATTTCCACTTGGGGCTGACTCTAAGAGTGAGTCAGTCCCCACAGACCTCCATGTCAAAATATGCTTTAACTGTACAGGGGTGAGTCAGCTCCACCCTGGTGTCCAAAAACCAAGATGGGAAATGCCAAATTCAAAAACTCAGACTTCAGAACAGGAGTCCACAAACTAATGGGTGATGTGATGGCTTTGTCCATTATCTGTACAGTCAACAGTTTAAATCAATCTAAAATAAGAATTATAACAGCTACAACATTCATTCTTCTGTCTGGCTTCTGTCTCCCATGTCATCATGTTGTGAGCTCAAAATGATGTCATTACACTATGTTACATGTGGGGCTTTTCAAAACTAAGTAATGAACGTTGCTCAGATAACTTCTGTAATGTTAAGAAAACTTTTGTTCATGTTTCTACATTTAAAAATCTTTATGGATCAATGTGTTCTCTGTGGTGATTTTGTAAAATCTGATGAGAACACATCAGGTTTTTGTATAAGCTTCGGTTGTACCAATTTTAGGGAAATTAAGATACTCTAAGAAATGACCTCACAATATATAAAAACACCAGTATAGTCAGTGGAGGACCATTTCTGTCGCAGAGTTTAAAGGGCTAAGATAAATCTGTACTAAGCCACAGCAGGAACATTTGTGTTTGATCCCCACCTCGTCCCTTAGCTGGTAAACTTTGATTTGTTGACATCATGCAGCCAGATGCTAAGCTGCAGTGTCTTAGTTTGACAAATTTGAACAGAATTATGTGTCTAAGAATTTAATGATAATATTGGAAACAGTAGTTTTTTAAAGAGCAGTTTGATAACATTGTTTTACAATATCAGGTCTGAGGAATGAATGGTGACTGTAGCGGTGATGTGTTAATTAATCTTTTTCGTGCACTACATTATCATGGAGGGCGTGATGACCAATGCCATTATCATTTATTTCTTAGATCCTGTAAATGTATTTATGCAGAAATCCATTGTTTAAATGGAGTTGGATTTTGTGTCCGTTGGTTCAGACAGAAATGTGAGTGTGATGAGAAAAAGATTATTATCTCTGCCGCAGAGAAAAACAAACACACCTTGATTTAATAAGTCCCGTCAGGCGTATTGATCTGTGAGTGACAGGTGACGACGGCCGCCATGGGACTCTCTCCAAACAGACCGGGCGGATCCAGATCCCCGTGACCTTTAACCTCTGGCTCTGTGTCAGTCTTACAGAGGGGGGTTTACCTCATCTGAGCAGATGACATCATCTGGGTTAACCCTCCCTACACCTCACCATTCTCTGTCGTTTCTCGGGGACGAGCATGAGGCATAAAGACTTTAAATTTGAGAAACAGGAGCGCACTGATATCGGCTCTTTACTCCGTGTTGCAGGAGTTGTTGTGTAAGTGTCACTGTGAGAGTGTTTGTCTGGTTCAGGCTGATTTGTGTCTGTGACACTTGTTAAATAACAGCAGAACTGTGTGTGAGTCTGATTTCAGCTGCGAGCTGATCTGAGCAGCTCTCTCATTTCTGTCCAGTCATTTGCCAGAAGGTGATTTCCTGCCTTCTGTTGCTTTGGTGATATTTTGGACTGCAAGCGCCTCCTCTCCTCTTCTTCCTCCTCCTCTTCCTCCTCCTCACCTCCCCTCTGAACCGGTGTCAGGTAGACGCTGTAAAAAGCAGTGCAATGGATACCTTCCTCACCTGCTCCTTCCCCGGGACCCCTGCTGAGAGCAAGCTGTTGTTCTCCAGGCCCTCCTCCTCACCCTCCTCCTCACCCTCCTCCTCACCCTGAACACACCTGTCCAATCCCCCCCTCCCCTCCCCCCACTGCCTCCACCTCCGCACTGCAAACCCGCCTCTGGCCCGCTGCTTCAATTATTAACAGAGCCTAAAGAATGCATGCATGAAGTTCAACACTTGTTTTATTTGTGCCTCTATCCTGAGAGACGGAGGGACATCCTGAGCACAGAGAGAGATGTTCTGCCACCTCATAAGAGACATTAGAATATTCAATAGTAAAACTCAAACAAATATCTATTATTCTCTGGTTTTACTTGCCATGGCTGTGGCTCAGGAGATAGAACAAGTTGTTCACTAATCGAAAGATCGGTGGTTTGATTCCCGGCTCCTCGAGTCTGCATGTCAGAGTATCTGAACTGAACCCCAAATGTGTGTGTGTGTTTAACTGATGATGTGTGAGTGTGTCCACAGGATTTTAAGCTAACACAGAGGTGGAGGAAGTAAAAATGTTAATAACTTTGTGTGGTCTTCTGTCGATACGCTGCAGCGTGACGCCTCCTATTGGTGCTCGGTGCAGCACTTGATGCACAGCCGTGTGGTGGTGCCGGTGTGTTTCAGTTTCAGTGCCTGTAGAGGAAGATATTATTGTCGGTCACAGCCAAGCTTTGTCAGTTTGCTTTTATTTTGTGCCAAAGACTCTGTTTTTACCGTCAATGGATAATGCGGCTGTGACTTCCTGTCTGTCTGTCTGTCACCAGACCAAATCACAAATACCAGTTAGGCCCGAACCTTTCGGTCCATTTTCGATTTCTATCAAGGCGTTATCAACATGTGACATAGCGCTGAGTGACCGGTGACCAGGTCCGCGTGGTGTAGGTGGCCAATCACAACACAGTAAGACGGGACTTGTTCCAAAGCTGCAGGGAGCAGAGATGAGCTGGTGTGTTATTAGTTAGTTATTAAACTTTCTGTCCTGTCTGAAGAGCAGCGCGCACATCTTTCTTCTCAAGAAAAACTTTGACTGCATTTGATCGTTCTTTCTTTGGTTAAAAACTACGTCGTCCAGTTCGTTCATCTCTGACACATAGTGGCTTCAGCACAACGGTGAGACGGTTCCATAAGCTATATAAGATTCAAATATGTTTGACGGAGAAACATAAATAAATTATGTAGTAAACACTAAATGCATTTTTATAAACTGAACAGCCCATCGTTTCCTGTTTGTTTTTCTGCACATCGTCATCATCAATTCATCTGAATGCCAGGTTTAAATTTTGACCACCAGTTTGGTAGTTTATTATGTACAAGGATGAAACCTACATCCTGCTGCAGGCCTCGTGGTTCTCTAAATTTGTTGGGTAACATGCAGTGAAAATCAGCAATGTGCTGAAAAGTCAGGGGAGCAGAGGACCTGGCTCGCTAACACTGATGTAACAAACAGCCAGTCTGGTTTTAGAAGGGTTTTAACAAAACTTAAAATGGTAAAAATAAACAGGTATTTCCTTTGGTAGGCCAGTTTACATGAAAGTGAACAGTTGGTTCCTATTTATAGGTAATTGCTTTTATTGCGACACAAAAAAAAGTAAAAATGTGTTTCTCTGAATTTAGCCATATGATCATTTTGGATCGCAGCTCTTAAATTATTATTATCATAATTATTACTTGGTATGTCATATTTATAGTTTTGCACAGCAAACCATTAAAGTCAGAATTTCAACATCTGTCCTCAGTTTTTTTTTTATCTTCGGAGCCTCCATCATTTTAAGTTTTCTGAACAAATGCAGATGAAGCCAGAGAGCAGCATACATGCTTAAAGAGGAGGAGGAGGAGGAGGTGGGGGGAGCAGGTCTCATTGTTTGGTATCTCTGCAGGACTGTAGCTAATAAAACTAAACTGGGCCTGAGGGGAAGCGGCTGAACTTCCTGTAGCGGTGGTATTTATTTATTCGGAGGGTCCGTTTCAGGTCTCCAGAGTCGGCCGTAAACAAAGAGCTCTCCTCCTCCGTCCAGATCGCCTGTTTGACTCTGATTTATTTATAATTCCCTGAAACCACTCTGCGTTGCAACCCGATCGCTGCGAGCTTGTGAAAACGTCGCTTTTCCCCGAGATTCGCTAAAAAGGAAGTTACTCCCCTGTCCCTCTTTCCTCCTCCGTTTAATTCCAGCCCCTCGGCCACTCACGCAAATAAATACCTTTCTACTTAAACATACATGGGCTAATTAATTTAGCCCATCTGTTCCCCTCTCTGCATCGCTTCCATGACACACACGAGTTTCCCCAAACACATTTGGCTCATGTTGCACTGATAACTGGGACACCGTGAAGAAAAGTGAGGCAAAAAATGAAATAAACAGATCTGACAGAGCAAACAGAGTTTCATCTTTCCTTTTTCACACTCTGAGAGGCAGCAGGAGGAGACGCTGGAACGTTAAAGTTCAGAGGTGAAGAGGGCCGGACACATGACCAAGATGCACTCTTTTTAATCCACATATTCAGACTGTCTTTGAGCTCCTCGCCAAAATAAAACTGTACTTTAAAATCTGCATTTACATCCTGGTCAAACTGAAAAAAATGTCACTATATATTATATATATATATATATTTTTTTTTTTTTTAAACCACAAAATAATCCAACCTTGATCACAAGACCACAGTTATGACATCTGATGTTTGTTGAGATCACAGAATAATCATATATCATGAAATATTTGCACAACTGTCTCTTTGAAATCTACATTTTCATCCTGAATATACAAACAGCCGAACACAGCGTGTAATAATCAGTCATGATTTATTTTGTCATGATCAGTCTGTGATAATATAAAAACAGATTTGATGGATCGTTGAGAGGTGATGAAATAAACTGTGTTTGATCTGATAATTCTTCTGTCATCACAAGGAAACAAGCAGTTCTATATATTTACTGTAACGTGGTATTTAGGAATAGATTTGACAGCATGAGTTGAGATCACAAAATAACACGACCCACATGAAATAATGTCATGACGTGAAGCAAAACTCGGTTTGTTGACATCACATGAACAAAATAAATAATATTCACCTGTGTGAAGGTCTGCGTATTAAACCTCAACGCTTTGACACGTCACTGATCATCAGAAACTATGATTATTTATGGAAATATAATTATAAAAATGAAAATATTTTATTTGGAAAAGTTCTGGATATAGTCCAACCCAAGACAATCCCAACTTAAAGTCTGCTGAACCTTTCTCTGAGGCCTTCGACCTGTCACATGATATTTGTTCTGTTTTAAGTTGGTGTTAATGAACTCATAACAGCTGGCGAGCTCACAGATGTGTGATCTGGTTGAAAGCTCAGGGAAACTCTCGTATGTGGACTGTGAGCTGTGAGTTATTTGTCAGATGTCATATTTTAGCGCTTTGGTAATGGTAATGGCGTGGTATTACTCTCATCCTGCCACCAGAACAAAACCATTCTGCAAACCACGAATACGTTACACTTGCCAGTATCATACGTTTCATACCTGAGGTCTGACGTAGTGTGTGATCTGATCTGTCAGCAGGAGGTGGAGGGGATGGTGGATGGTGTGTCACCAAGGTGTGAGACCTGCCAAGCTGCAGACCACAGTTTAAGACCAACAAACAACAAAAAAACAGTTGATTTTTTTAATGACCATTGGCCACGTATCCAGCAGTGTTTGTGCCACGTAATACGGGTGTTTTTTTGGGGACTAGCAGCTGCATGTCCGTGATGTTCGTGCCACTGAACGTGTTTTTTTTGTTCAAAGCCACCAGTCTCAAGAGACAGCTGGTTCCAGTGCCGTTTGTGCCATAGATGAATGTTTTGTAGTGACTTAGTGTGGCATTCCTAGTGCTGATGGTGCAACTGAATGTGGGCGTTTTTTAGCAACTGGTTGCCGCATTTCCAGCAGCATTTGTACCGCCAAGCATAGGTGTTGTTTAGTGACCCACAGGAGCGTTTCCAGCGCCGTTTGTGCCACTGAATGTGGATGTTTTTAACAATCGATTGCCACGTTTCCATTGTTCAAATCCAACAAACAAGGCCGGTTGTTTTTGAGCAACCCATTGCTATTTTCCCATTTTTTTGTGCCACAAAAAGTGGGTATATTAAATGCCCAGTGTGTCAGATTTAAGAGGATGTAGTGGCGTCTAGCAGTGAGGATTTCAGATTGCAACCAGCATAAACTTCTGGTTAGAATTCCTTCTGTGTTTATTGTTCAGGAAGTTTTTACTGGGATGTTACTGATCAGTGTTTTTCTGATGCTGTTTGGCATGTCAGAGACAGGCATCTAACCTATGACCCTCTCATGTGTGCTCATCTGTTTTTCTGATAACTTAAGATACAGACGTGCAGGTTTTTTTTTTCACTGCAAGCCAAATTATCCACGGAGGTCTCTTCCCCTCCAAACAAACAGACCAGCTGATTTAAACCAGTAAAAACACTGAATAAAGACATTTCTTATTAAAAGAATCAGTGGTTTTCCAATGCTGCGCAGTGCGGAGGGGCTGCTGACTGCAGTGGCTGGCACAAAAACAGGAGAACATGAATGTTTCTATCTAGAGCCAGTGTTTGGTTTGTCTCTTCTGGGCTACTGTAGAAACATAGCGGTGCAACATGGCGATCTCTGTAGACGAGGACCTGCTCCCTGTGTAGATATAAACATCTCCGTCTAAGGTAAAGAAAACACAGTGATTATATTATATTCCATCTCTCTCTCTTCCCTAACTCCTGCACACTGGAGCTTTAAGCCAAAACATGATCTTGTTTTAAACACAACCAAGTTTTTTTCTGCCGACACTCAACAATAAATTCAGACATGATGTTGATGCAACTTTCTGCAGATAAACAATTTTAAAATCTGAAGTCCTGTGGTAAACGGTGAGTGGCACAGTGAAGCACAAGTTGAGGAGCAGAAAACGTAGTAAACGGTGCACAGACGAGAGGTGCAGGTTTGTCGTACGAAGCATCTCAGCTGTTGTTGGTGTGTGATTCAGAAACAGCTGAGTGACATGTGAAGGCCGGCTCTCCTGAGGACCAGACAGTTGTTGCTTGTTGCCGAAACATCTGGAGGGCCAACTGAGGATTTGTCTGCCCCCCCCCCCCAGCACACCGGTGGTATAATCGTAATATTTAGGGGAAAAGTTTGGAGGGAACTTGATTTAACCCCAAAGAACAGAGTTTTGGAAACTGCCTTCAGGGCTGCTGGAGAAGAAGAGCTGGAATCAAACAGGAAATGACATCTGATTCTCCTTTAAGTTCTGACAGAGACGAGAGAGAGAGAGCATCACATCAACCATCAAACCCTGGGAACAAATACTTTGTAGGCTGTACTTTTAATATACATCTTATTATCTAATAACAAAATAATGATTTGAAAAGAGAAGGCCGCTCAAACAAAGCTCTTGTTGTATTTATTCGAGGCAAATCTGAAATGTTGTCCTGATCTGATTCATGAGGGCCACTGACGCTGCAACAAGCAACTTTCATAATTGATTAATCTGGCAACACTTTTTCAGTCTATAAAAGGTCAGAAAATAAGTTCCCAAATTTCTTGTTTTTTCTAACAAGCTGCCCAAAAACATTTTTATAAAGATCCACAAATCATGTAATCGATTGATGTCGATGTTTATTGTTCCCTCTTCTTCCACCGAACCCTTTCAGTCCAGTCCCTTTGGAACCAGCAGTAAGCCTTCAGACATGGTACCTAGACCCTGGGTGTGTTCAGACAGTCCTCTTAAATGTGGGCGGGGTTGTTGTCACTCACTGCTCCGTCCAGCACTCGCTGTATTTCCTCATCAGCGGTGACACAGATGGAAGTCTGCACCTGGTTTATCGTCCACAGAACGAGGCTGCACGCCCACATTTTCACAACAAAATAGAACAGGCTGCAGTGAGAGTCTCTCTCCATGGGATATTTCAAAATAGCAGCTTTGTGCATTTAGTCCTTCTCAGGCAAGCTCAGGGGTTTAGTGTTGCTGTAGCCCACAGGAAGTGAGGATTAGAATATATGACCTTCACATAATCCGCTCCAAATGAATCTATATTTTTAAAGTCATTACTAAAAGTGTGTGTCATATAAAAACTAAAGTGATGGTCAAAGTTGTCACAGTGAAATTTAAGGTGTGCTGATGGATTCACGTCATCAACTCATGCATTGAGTAACATTACAAGTTAACGTTCCACCTTAAAAGTTGCCGGCAGTCGGCCCAGTGAATGAAGTGATTTTTTTCTCTTTCATTTTATAGTTGTAGTTTACTGATGTATGAACAGAGGTTACATAAAACCAGAGTGAGCGTCCTCTACTGACCAATCAGACTGCAGGGTTTCTAGCTCCACCTTTTAGTACCAGATCTGTGTGCTAGGTACCCCAACAGAGGGGGGACCAAACATGGGGACGCTAAGGAACGCTTCTGTTGGGACCATCCACAACTTTCACTGTGGAGACAGAAACAACTCCAAACTGAACTGAACTGAACTGAACTGAACTGCTCGGTGGAAACGGAGCTGAAGTTATCAGAGTGATCGTTAACCAACATCACACACTCAAATCTTTAAACCTCACTCATCAGGAACAACTCAACACTCTCACTCACACATTTTAAATTCTCCATAAAGAACCATAACTGGCCTGAACCCGTCCGTCCCACTGGGACTGTTCAACCTGAGCTGAGTTACAGACTCTGTGTCAGAATGTAACTTAAGGCTGATTTATACTTGGGCTCTCGACACTCTTGAAGCGTCACTCAACAGAAAAAAAAGGTGAAAGGTTTCGGTCATCTTTACAGTAACTAGAGACCCTGCGTTTTTTTTAATGCCCAAGGCTGTTGTGTTTATTGAAGTGTAAACTGCACAGACAACACACGACTTTCACCCAGGAGACCATTGTTTGTCTCCCATGTGAAATGCAAAGTTTTGTCTCCGTACTTATTTTAACTCAAAACATTATCTTTTTTCTAAACCTAACAACATAGTTTTGTTGCCTAACCCTAAAGTGGTTTCGGTGTTGTTTCCTGAGATGATGGAAGTTTATTTTGAAAGACAGTGTCGGGTGTCACAAGTATGTACTGACACGAAAACTGACACGTCTAAAACTGGCACTAAAGGTTACCTAGAGTGTCACGGTTTGAAGCAGAAGGGCCACTGACGAGGCTGTCGTATCTGTTGAGTTGAGAGTGAGAACATGTTGGAAATGAGCCGCTCTGCATAATGACTACTTTACTTTTGGTATTTTTAATATATTTTGATGCTGATGCTTTAGTATTTTAAGGAATATTCTGAATGTCGAGCTTTAAGTTGTAACAGACGACAGAGGTATTATTACTTTTACTAAAGGATTTGAATATTTTTCGACCACTGTTCAGCCCTGAATCAGGCTTTTTGTCATTTGAAAGAAGACTCTGTCGATTCGAACGGGAAAACTCAGGATGCAAAGTACATTTTAAAAGTTGATATATAGTGTAGGAGTAAGATGGAGTTTCAGGCAAAGTGTGAAACTTGGGTTTTTTCCCATTCACTTCAATCCAGAGTTTTATCACAGCAGCGTCTCGTGGACGTGAGAGGAAACTGCAGCTGAACATACCTCGGATTTGAGCTCCGTCCACATACACGTCATGTACCAGTTATCTCTGCAGGCGTCAATCACTCTCACAGTAACAGTGAGCTGACGGCGGGTCGACCGCGCCGTGTCGACGCCACATGTTGGCGACAGCGCGGCCTTGTTGTTGTGCGTCTCCACCTGAAGTCGCCTGAAGCAGACAAACAGACAGATTCCACCTCCACCTGCTGCAGCCAGCAGTGTGTGTGTGTGTGTGTGTGTGTGTGTGTGGCGATCGATTGTATCCCAGCAGCCTGTTTCTCTCTCTGGCAGCTGTTCCAACCAGAGGCTCCGATATGAATATTCATGATGCACCTATTCCCAGGGCCTCGGTCCGTCTGCAGCTGGACACACACACACACACACACACACACACACACACACACACACACACACACACACAAACACACACACACACACACACACACACACACACACACACACACACAATCACAGACAAATTTCTTCTCTTATTCCAACATGTTCTCAAGGCAACACAAACTGATGTTCAACATCAGTTCTTTTCTTTGAAACATCAATACACTTTCAATTTTAATTTTAGGTTTTATGTATAAAGCCCAATATCATGATGACAGTTTGCCTCGGAGAGTTTTACAGTATATGACATCCCTCTGTCCTTTGGACCCTCACAATGGATAAGGAAAAACTCTCCCCAAAAAAATGAAAACCTTTAATAAAATGGTTGAAACCTCAACATAAACCAGATCTCCCGCAGATTCTTAAAAAGTCTTTAGAGGCATTGAATTCATTCATTAAAATAATAGCCTTAATTGGTGTTGGCTGTTTTTTTCTGATGTTGCACCGTAAAATCTCAAAATAATGTAACAAGTCTTAAAAAGTCTTAAATCTAATTTGCCTTCAGCTGTAGGAAGCTAGAGGAACTCTCGTTCATGGGCCTCATCCATCCATCGATTTTCATCCGTTTATCTGGGGCCATGTCGCGGGGCAGCAGGCTGAGCAAAGTACCCCAGACGTCCCTCTCCTTTAACAACACTTTCCAGCTCCTCCTGGAGGACCCTGAGGCATTCTCCAGACCAGATGAGATCTATAATCCCTCCAGTGTGTTCTGGTCTGCCCCGGGGCCTCCTACCAGTGGGACGTGCCCAGAACACCTCTAACAGGAGGCGCCCAGGAGGATCCCGATCTGATGTTGAACCACTTCAACTGACCCCTTCGACGAGAAGGAGCAGCGGCTCTACTCCGAGCTCCCTCCAGGTGTCTGAGCTCCCCCTGTGCAGTTCATGACCATAGGTGAGGGTTGAGACGTAGATGGACCAGTAAATCGAAAGCTTCACCTTCTGGCTCAGCTCCCTCTTCACCATGAAGGTCTGGCACAGCGCCCGCATCACTGCGGAAGCCGCACCAAACCGCTGGTCCATCTCACGCTCCATTCTACCCTCACTCGAAAACAAGACACAGAGATACTTGAATTCCCTCTCTTGAGGCAGTAACTCTCTCCCAACCCAGAGGGGACAATCCACCAGTTCATGGACCACCTGCAGCCCAGTTTGATCTCAAGTGGGCAGCCTGCGAAATCCTCTAAGAAACTATGTGCACATTCAACAGTGTGTCCCAGTTTTTCCACATTCAGTCATTCTGCTACTCACTTTCATTACATGTAAATTTCCTTCATAATTTTCCATCAACGTGGAAGTTGTTGACGAAGCAGGTGAAGTTATCCCCGCCTTACAAACCATTTACAGGGTTCCATCATACTGTTAAAAGACAGAAGTCTGATACAGATTCTTTTGAACAGACAGTATTTAAGGTGGACTGCTGTGGTTAAGGTGGAATAAAGAGGTTTAGTTGAAGGGTAGGGTCTGAATGACTTAAGGAGGTATGGTGGTGCAGCTTAATGTGGGGGACTGGAATGGTTTCAGGAGGTATTTAAGGTGGACTGCTGTGGTTAAGGTGGTCTGATCTCCATCTTGGACTTTAGTGCATTCATTCTTCCGTCATATCACATGACATTATTCTGTTGTTTCTTTTTTTGATTCAGTCTTCTCCTCCACTCACCTCCCTCTCCTGGGGAGTCAACCCGCTCCTCCATCTTCCTCTCGGGGATTCATTCTGCCCTCCGGTTTCGGTCGGCCGGATGGAGGAGGCCTGAAGGGAGCGTGAAGAGGCGGTGGAGGAGGAGGAGGCGCTACGGCAGCCATGTGCTTCTCATTAAGCGCTGCGGAAATAAGTGGTGACCCGTTCGCTCGGGAGGGCACATCCATTTACTGCTGCAGAGCCCACAATCACAGCCGGACACAGTCCAGGAGGGGGGGGGGGCAGGGGGGGATGGACTGATGTGGGAAAGTAAAAAGACAGGAGAGAGGAGAAGAAGAGACGGGGAGGTACAACCAGGACAAGAAGCTGAGCTGAGAGTGCAGCTGATGTGTGTTTAAGGTGGTCTGGAGGTTGTAAGGGGACGTTAACGTGGTATGGTCATGATTAAGGGAGAGTTTAAGGTGGACTGTGTTTGAGTAGGAGGTGTTTAAGATGTTAATGAAGGAGTGCAGTATAATTAAGGTGGTCTGTGGGTGGCTTCTTGGCTGTATGTGGCGTTGTAGGTTTTAAGGTTGTGGTTAGCGGCTTCAGGGTGTAGATGAGGAGGCGTAAGACTGAGCTAAGGTGGTCTGAGGAGGGGAGGAGGCAGTAAGCTCTGTGGAGATGTAGCAGGGAGTTAAGGTGGACCAAGAGAATGTGAGAGGACGTTAAGGATGACTGTGGTGGAGTAGGAGGTT
Organism: Epinephelus fuscoguttatus; assembly: GCF_011397635.1. Classification (NCBI taxonomy): domain Eukaryota; kingdom Metazoa; phylum Chordata; class Actinopteri; order Perciformes; family Serranidae; genus Epinephelus; species Epinephelus fuscoguttatus. Next base: position 43,960,644 of record NC_064761.1, read on the forward strand.
GTCAGGCTTTTCATCTCAAGTGTGAGACGTAGTGTGGCGCCCAGTAGCTCAGTGGTTGGAGTGGGCGTCCGATGTACAAAGGCATTGTCCTCACCGCAGTGGCTGTGGGTTCGATTCCAAAGTCTGTCCTGTCTAATAAAAGACAAAGAGAAGTGTAAGACATGGTGAGAAGTATCCAAAGTTGTTAAGGTGGACTGTTTAATATGTGGTCAAGGTGGAATAGGTGTGCTGATTGTTGAGACGATTCCTGACGACAGGTGAACGGACTGATCCAGATTTCATGACAAACATGTTTGGATTCGTGCCCAGGTGTTTCCTCCGGTCCATGCATCATCCACAAGCCCAGATCCATCTTCCTCCGGTCCACATATGGAGGGCGGAGGTGGCGGAGGCGGGAGGGGTGACGGGGGTCGGTGAGTGATGGCGTCCCTGCGTCCCACTTCCTCCTGCAGCATCCTTCACCGTCCTCGCTCCCCGCTGTCGCCCCCGCCGTGTTCATCACTCTCCTCCACACTCAGGTCACACACCTCCGAGTCCACTCAGCGCGCGCACACACACACACACACACACACACACACACACACACACACTCACACACTGAATGTTTTCAATGAAATCAGAGTTTTTAAAAGAAGGTATTTAGTTTGTGACTCTCTTCAGGTCGACTCAATGATTTAAATACTAATTGCTTTTATTATTTAGAGACATCAGTGACATCAGACCAGCTGATGAGTCAACTTCCCACAGGCGATAAAATATAAACATAAATTTCAAATGCGTGGAGGAGGTGGAAGAAGTCCTCAGAACCGTTAGATTTGGGGGGATTTGTTGGCGTCTAGCGGTGAGGATTGCAGATTACAACCAGCTGTACTCTGTGCTCAGAGGCCTGGACTCTGAAGCCAGTTCAACTTTGCCAGGATATTTTTTGGTTACCTGGTCTGACTAACCTGTCACATCTGGATCGTCTGGATAACTGCTACTACAAAGCTGGTTATCAACTAATTCAGTCAACCCTGAATTCCAGCCACGAGTGCGTTCATGTTCAGTGTGTGAACCATCTCTGTGTTTGCTTTAAAACCAGTGGAAACAATGAAATGATTCTGCTGACCTATAACCACACACAGGCTCCTCTGTTTGAGCTGAGGCTCTTTTCTTCAGTGATCTGATTGGTCAGACGTCAGGGTGTTGACAGGCTGTGATCAGGTCAGCTGTTCAGCATCAGTTACCATGGTGATTTATCCTGGTAAAAAGAGAACCCAGCTTCACAATACTGAAAACCCAGAGTTAACCCTGAAGTTACCTCGCTAACTCCAAACCCTGCTTCGTAGTCCCGGGCTCAGCTGATTTAAAACTGACTTTAAAATAACTCTTTCTCAGAGGCTGTTTGGCATATTGGACCCTGGCTGTTAGCCCAGCACCTGCTAATGTGCGCTCACTTTGTTTCTCTGATAACTTAAGATCCAGATGTTCAGGAAGTTTTTATCGGGAGCCGAATTATCCACAGAGGTCTCGTTCACTCAGAAACAAACAGACCAGCTGATTTAAATAGGTAAAAACACTGAATAAAGAAGTTTCACGTCACAAATCAGTGTTTCTCCAAAGCTGTTTGGCACGTTGGAGCCAGGTCGTTAGCCCAGCACCTGCTAATGTGTGCTCACCTTGTTTCTGATCCAGGCTTTCGGGAGGTTTTTACTGGGAGCTGATGGGCTTCAACTGGTGTGGTTGTCACAAAAACTCGAAAATGTCCCTCTCTAGAGCCAGTGTTTGGTTTGTCCTTTCTGGGCTGCTGTAGAAACATGGTGGTGCAACATGACGTACAAGGACCCGCTGCCTATGTAGATATAAACGGCTCATTCTGAGGTAACAAAAACACAACGATCCCTATTTTACACACTTATTATATTATGTTCCATTTCTGCCCATGTGTCCCCCTAATTCCTACACACTGGAGCTCTGAGAAAAAGTAGAAATACCACAGTCTAAAAGTACTTCATTAAAAGTACTTATTCCTTTTAAACGGGTTTCATTATCACAGAATAGTAAATTATTTTGTTTTCGATCACTGACGAATTCACGCAAGAGGATTTCAGTGTTGTGGTTTGTTGACTTGGAGCCAATCTGCGATACTTTGTACACTGCTGAGTAGATGAGTTGTGTATCACTGCATCATATCACAGAAGCACATTATGTGTTTTATCTTAAAAAGAACATAAATAAAATAAATGTGCATGTTTTTTAAACGTGAAAAGAGCTCTCAAAAATAGGCGACAGACTGCTGTGTACATATGGAATTAGATTTGTGTTTTTATTACATGCAAGAAAATAAATGATATGAGAGAAAAAAAAATATTTGAGAGAAAAAGTTTTCACACTGATAGCAAAAAATAATATTTGAGACTAAAAAAAGTTTTGAGATTAAGTATTTTGTCATAGAATATAAAAACAAATAATTTGAGATTTAAAAAATGATTTCTGAGAAAAAAAACTCTCTTTCAAAAAACTTTTTTTTACTCTCAAATATTATTTTTTGCTATCAGTGTGAAAACATTTTCTCTCTCTCAAAAAAAGGTTTCTCTCAGAACATCTCAGCCTAAGTTTTTGCTCTTGTGTCAGAATTTTGCTTTCGCTGTGAAAATAATGTCATGGGCGGGGCCACGTTCCTATTGGCCAGTCTCAGTCGAATTGACAGCTGGGTGAGGATTGTTTTGGGAGTCGAATTCAACTGAATCATTCATCATCTGTGTCATCATCTTACCCAAACATTGGAGTCTCCGCTCCCAAATAACGCAGCGCATCTATGACAGTGAATCAACCATGGTGGATGAATGATTCAGTTTTTCGCAGCGAAAGCAAAATCCTGACACGAGAGCAAAAACTTAGGCTTTGAGAGAAAAAAGAAAAATGTTTTGAGAGAAAATGTTTTCGCACTGATGCAAAAAAATAATATTTGAGAGTAAAGAAAAGTTTTTGAGTTTTTTTCTCAGAAATCATTTTTTAAATCTCATTTTTTTTATATTCTATGACAAAATACTTTGTCTCAAAACTTTTGTTAGTCATTATTTTTTGCTATCAGTGTGAGAACTTTTTCAAATATTTTTTTTTCCACTCATATCATTCATTTTCTCGCATGTAATAAAGACACAAATCTAACTCCATATGTACAGGGCTGTGAAGCAGACAAGTTTGCCTCTGTGTTTTTATTCTGGTGCTTCACATTCGCTGTCACAGATAAACAGGTTAATAAACAGTAACAGGCAGCATGGAGGCCGGTGATTGGCCTGTGGTCTCTTCTTCTTATTTCTCCTACTTATTCAGACTCTCTCAAACTGTGCGGACTACATTTTGAGACGATGTTTGTGCACTGCTTGGACGTGAACAGTGGCAGTACCTGAGTAAATGTTTGCAGTTTTGGCTCCTGCACTTCCACAGATGCTTCAGACTCATTCAGTGCTTCATCTCAAACTAAAATCTTTCATTTCACACAGATTAGACCCTTCTAGTTTTGTTCATTTGGAATAAAGCAGTAGACACAGTGTGTTTGGAGCGTTCGGAGGATCTGCTGGGACGTCAGTTTCATTTTTGTGTGAAGCCTCCAGTTTTACCACTTTTTTTTGGGAGATGTTGTGCCTTGTGGGAAGAGTTTAAGGTGGTCTGTAGAGGTGTAGGAGGCAGTCAGTGTGGCATGAGGAGGTGGTTCGTGGTTTTGTAAGAGGGAGTGGAGGTAGGCAGGAGATATTTCAGGTTCCTGCAGTGAGCGTCTGCTTCATGCTCTCATAGACAGAGTTAGTGTTGGATCAACATGAAACTCTCCTGGTTGAATCATCAGAACAAAAGATGATGTTAGAAAATATCTGTGAAACATTAAATCTGTGGCATGTGAGCTCAGGATGATCGGTGATTGTTTTATTTGAGTTGTAACTGAAGGAAGAGTTGAGAGGCTTTGCCGTGACCACATTGTGTCTTCTGTCGTCTGAAAGAGCCCTCAGGAGGCTGGATGACCTCTGTTTGACCTCTGGTGCTCAGATGTCATTCTGCTGCTGCTGTGTTTGAATTGAAGTCAGATGGTTGTGTTACCATGAGCCCACCAGCAGAGGGAGACATTACACTGTGAATGGACTCAGTCCTCTCGACTCGTTACGTCTCATTAATGACTCGATCCTCAACATGTCTGATCTCTCACATTTGTGTCTCCACACTGACGCTTTTACTCAGTGTTTGTTTTGAATTTAAACCATCTGAGTGAAGGCAATTACTGACACTGAGACATTTATTATTTTATCCGTGCCGATTAGAGGGAATGTGAGTTTTGTTTCTTTCTGTCAGCTGCTTGTAATTCCATAAACCAGCTCCCTTTCATAATAAATATCTCCAATCAGCACCTGACAGGCTTCACATTGGCTGCTGCAGAATCACAGCACATGAAGCCCATGAATTTCTCAGCTATGCATCTGAAGTTCAAACACAATGCTCGTATGAATTAGTCATCCGTTCCCACCCCCCTCCCACTTCAAAACACTACAAGGCCACTGGCTATGGTAAATGAAGACATTAAAGGGGAGAGCGGGAGCGCATCAAGAGGATTTGTGGGGAGCTTTCTCTCCAAAAAAGCAGATTTGGCCCGCTCGGGCCCCTGACAGCAGCACATGTTGTGGGAAGATAGCGGGCGGCAGTGGCGCACAAAGGCGGCCCGGAGCCGAGCCGAGCGGCGTGAGGCTCCCTGGCAATCGGCCGCCGCCTTGGCGCTGTCGCCCCACGTTAGTCACACCGCAGGAGACGGGGCCCGGCCTCCCGACCGCCGCCGAGGGCCACAAAAGGCCCACTGCCGCTCTGCGGTAAAGCTCCTGTCTGCCCCCCCCCCCACCCCCCCACCCCCACCTCTGGAGACAGAGACAGATATACAGCGTGAGATGAGACAACAGGACGGTGGCAGCGTTCAATTAAAAAGGCATTAGAGCGGAAAAACCAGCGGACATGACGCTGGCTGCAGCCGCGGCCTAAAACCAGCGGGCGCCACTCAGCCGCCATCACTCCCTCACAGCTTATACATCGATCTGTATCTGACACACAACATTTCTCCCTCATATCTCACATCCTGCAGATATTTATGTCACCAGGTTGTTCTCAGTAATGTGGCCAAAAACAAATGAGGTTAAAGGTTTAGAGTCCAGTAACAGACCAAATAAATAACAACAAAAATATAAACACTGATCACAAATTTAAGAAGATATATTAGAATATATTTTCATTTTTGGAGGCCATGCTGAGTTAAATTAACTTCAGTGGTTTCAGTTGAATGTTTTGCAGTTTGACTTCAACAAACTAAATATCTCATATTAAGGAAATAATCATTTTTATCCACATAAACAGGAATTTCACATCAACCTTAACAACAACCTTATCTTTTAAAAAATATAAATATATATGATAAACATATAAACATCTTCAAACTAATTAAACGCACCAAGAGGCTTTAAAGAGGCTTTAAACGTATTTAGATATGTATGATTAAATTATTAAAGCTGAACATTTTTCATTTTCTCCAAAGATCTGAACATTTAAATCTGTATTTTGGTATAAAATGTTTTAGTTGTGTTCCAGTGAAGAAGTATTTTGTGTGCATCGTCCTGATTGGCTGATTGGCCGTCCAATCAGGAAGCAGCTCCGTGACGTCTCTAACGAAGCAGCAGACGAGCTTCTGATCAATCATCTCCCTGCTGTAATTAATGCAGCGATCCCATTGGTTCCTGTCCTGCCATCACACCTGCCAGGTCCTGTGTGTGTGTGTGTGTGTGTGTGTGTGTGTGTGTGTGTGTGTGTGTGTGTGTGTGTGTGTGTGTGTGTGTCTCCAGCTGTGTGTGCAGACTCCCTGTTTTTATGTGAACAGCTGGCAGGTCTCCTCTGTTGTTTTCATATTGTGTTTGGGGGGGAGACTGCACATCTGTTTGTGTGTGTGTGTGTGTGTGTGTGTGTGTGTGTGTGTGTGTTGCCTGCCTTGTTACCTCTCAGTGTTGTTGTGTTCAGGTGAATTCACTCCATTATAAACACAACGAGCCGATTAAAGCAGCTGTCCGTTAGTCTGTTCAGCACACTCTCTGTCTGTACGTTACGCTGCGTCACATTTAACACATTACGTTTCATGTTTAACTCTTTAAAAACAGACGTCCCGCTGACGGCAAAGGCGTCTGTCTTCGCTGTCATGACGTCACGACCTCACGTTACCTTACGTGCTGTCAAAGGTAGTATTTTCTGTACTTGCACCAGTTTAATTTCCGGTCATGTCTGTGGGAGAGTGTTGTTTGCATCTTCCTATCTGTATATCGATCTAAAATAAACATCATAATATCTAGAACATTCATTCTTTCTGCAGCAGGAACCTAAGCTTCTGTTTTCCGTGTCATCATGTTGTATTCTCGTAGTGACTTATGGAGTATAAAGAAATATTAATGCCTCTGTCTTCTCTGTCATCACATCATGAGCTTATGTTACCTCACCTCACGTGCCATGCAGACATGGTATTTTGCTGTAATTTCACCAGAATTTCCCCGTAATGGCCGCAGCCGTTGTTTGCACAATCCTGTTTATATCGGTCCAAAATAAAAACCACAACTGCTAAAACATTCACTCTTTCTGCAGCACGTTGTGTGATGCTAGAGGAACGTGAAACGCCTTTTCACTCTGCTCATAAAAATGAGTGAATCTCAAAAACTAAACTACGTGCATAGTTGAAATGTTCAGAAATATTTTGTTTGTGTTCTGCATTTAAAATCTTTTGGATCAATGTGACTTTTTATGTTGTAAAATCTGATGAAGAAACATGTCTGATTTTTTTTTGTATTAATTTTTAAAAGAAGAAGAAGCAGATATACTTTAAAACTAATTTATGTTTGTTCACTCTGTTGTCATAAACACACACAGGCACCCACTGTATATGTATACATGCATTAAGTGGGAGATTGTCGGGGGGGGGGGGGGGGGGGCCCCGTTGGCGCCTTGGCAGGGCCCGGGAGGTAAACTGGCGCCTCTCCAGCTGCTCCATATTTGGTCTGGACAGGGACTTGAGCCAGTAACCTTCTGGTTCCCGAGCCATGTCTGTACGGACTGAGCTAGCTTTTTCATCCAATTTTCCAAAATAAAAACACAGAACATTTTGATCTAAAAGATTTCTAAATGTAGAAACATGAACAAAGTATTTCTAAACACTCTGTAACTCATTTAAACTGTGTCACTTTTCAGGTTTTGAGATATAATCATTATTTACTCCTCTGGCACCACCGCACACTACATAACATGATGTAATGACATCATCAAGAGTGTACCTGTGTGTGAAGGGTTAACTTCCTGGTGCGAAACAATGAATGTTGCAGCTGTTATGGTTTTTATTTTACAGGATTGTGACAACAAAAATCTCCTGCAGTCATCTGCATAACGTCAGTTTTTAAAGGGTTAACTTTAACTATCCGATCTCACAAAAAACTTGTAGCTAGAGGCCACGTCATGCAGTTCAGCTTGTGAGATCAAACAGGGACAGAAGCACACTCAGTTTTTTCACTAAAATAAGAAAAGCTGAACCTGAGAAGGACGAAGTTTAATTGGAAACAAACCTATACCTTTAAAATATTTTAAGTTTATGTTTATTTCAGCAGGATGGTGTCTTGAGATCTCCAGAGAATAAGTTAAAAAACACTCCAACACATTCGAGAAATTGGCTCTGAACAGCAGACAGACCATAATACAACGACACAGCGTGGATCAGGGAGGTGCAGAAAACGAAAACTTTGTGTTTAGTTTTCAGAGAAGCATAAAATATGAATAAAATAAATCAAATCACTGCAACTTTTCCTTCAGACAGACTGTGTGTTGACCTCAAAATGAAAACTGTGAAGTGGCTCCACACACAGTGGCTCCTGCGTCGTCACAGACCCTCAACAAACAGCTGCAAACTGAATAAACTACAAAGCGAAAGAATGAAAAGTAGAACAAGCAGAGTCACTGCTGTAAAGAAACGTAAACTTCAGTGTGTGTATTTCACACATTCTTCTGCTCATATGAAACTTCACTTCTGATCCCGACACTATAACAAGACTTTTACCTCACTCAGGGGTGCAGCACCAGATTCTGGGCCCTGTGCAGAAGCCGTCTCTGTTGGCCCCCCATCCTTCCTCTCTCGATCCATGTCTCTCTCACACACCTTCTGAATTTTTTCTTTTCTCCTTCCTGTCTTTAGTTTCTCTTTTTGGAAACCCTGTTTGTGGAGAAAGACGCCACAGCGTACGTTGGTGCTCCAGCAGCATCACGAGCATCATTCTGCTTTATCTACAATTAGAGACAAATCTTGGTGCAGGGTCGGACGAAACCACTTTGCACCTTCCAGGGGGGCCTCAGAGAGCTTCCACTATTTTAATACAAAGTCCAGTCTGTTGAGTTGTAATTTAGTGATGGCCAGCGGTGGATGAAAAGTCATACCTGAGTTTAAGTGTAAATTTCTTACCAGAAGGGTTAAAGTCACCTATTAGAATATTACCTGAGTAAATGTATCTGATATTTACTTAAGTATCAAAAGTCATTTATTACATTAAACACAATTAATTATTGAAAATAAAAGAAGTAAATGTTGGTAATAAAAAAAACAACCAAGCGGTCAGAATACGAAGGATTATTAAGTTTATTTCTTCTTAACATGAGAACCGCCTTAAATATGGAGCTGACATTACACTTAAAGAAAAACGAGGTCTTTCCATAACTTAAAGGGTTTAAAGAAAATGTTTGACCATCCAGGGCTGACACACACTGACAGTTACCAGTCGCAGGTCATCATCTCTTTGAATCATTACTCTGCTCTTATTCTTAGAAGTACATAGATACTGGAGTAAAACTACATCGAAATGTGTTGAAGTAACAGTATACATTTTAATTAGGAAATGTAGTGAAGAGTAAAGTGAAAGTAAATATTGTAGCACAGTGTTATTACTTTATTACATTACACCATCGGTAATGGAAACCAAACTTTTCATTCCCACTTCTCCGTCCACTACGACACCCCTGATCTTACTTTAAGAAATATATCATAACAATAAAATACATGATTTCCCACAAAACATGTTCTCAAATGTTTTCTGAAGACAAGCAGAACTTTACCTTCAAATAAGTTTGAATTTGTAAACAGTATATGAATATATTTGATTTAAATCAATTCTTATAAAACTGTTTAACTTTTCTTATTTTTAAACCTAACTTTCACCCCTCCTCCCAACATTGGCTCATCGTCTCATCCTCCCTTATATTCTCTTTGTGCACACTGAAAATTATAAATAAAAATCTGATCAAATAAATAAGTAAACACAATGTGCAGAGATCTGATTCCAACTCTCAGAACTTAAATACGAGAACAAAACAGTGTCACAGAGACATGACACCCCTGGTCATGTCGTAGAATATTATCTAAAGACAGGCAGAAAAAAGGACAAAAAAATTGCCTCTAAATAAGATTGAAATCATAAAACAATACACATATTTAATTTGAATCAGGAGAAATAAATACGAGAAATACAACGCTCCTGATTGTGACTGAAACATGTCAAATGTTTTCTGAAGACAAGCAGGAAAAAAGAACTGTGCCTTTTAAAAAGTTTGAAATTATAAGATAAAAAAATAAATAAAAATGTTTCCCTTTAATTGTATTTTAACAGTGACCGCCTCAGCGCTCTGTTACCTCCTCTTTGTACACACTGAAAATTATAAATAAAAACATGATGGCAGATATCTGATTCCAACTTTGAGAACTTAAATACGAAGAGCTGTAAGGTACGACACAGAAACAGCACATGCTGGCAAAACTCCCCAAAAATAAAAATAATAAAATATCTTTACACCGTCCAAACGACTGAAGGTACACTGAGACCTGATGTTCTGACTGGTTTACTGGTTTGCAGACTGGTTTCCAGGCAGAGAGGAGACAGAAGGAGGTGTAGGGGGGTGTTTGGGTGGAGGAGGTTTTTTTGTTAGGGGGTGGGGGTGTGTGTGGGGGGGGTCCAGCATATGCCCGGCCCTGCTGACAGCTTGCCTACGTTCCCCATCATCTCGCCCGCAGGCTTCCTTCTTCTTCCTCTCAAAGAAGGCAGAATATTTTTTTGGGCGCCCAGTCAGGTTGGGTCCTGGTGAAACCTGGTGTGCGTGGGCAATCTGCTGCCGAGGGAAGAGTGAAGGCATTAATATGTGTGTGTGCGCGTTTGTGTGTGTGTGAGCCTGGTTTAGATATGTAAGACAGAGAAGAAGAAGAAGAAGAAGACGAAGAAGAAGAGGAAGAATGTGAGGAGCTCGTCTCTTGTCAGGGTTGACCTCTGACCCCTCGCTGCTTTCCCTTCAGCGCTTACCAGATATTTTCGTTAGCTTGTATAATGTGAAACTTTCTCCTCGGCTGGATCCATAAACTGAACACACGCACACACACGCACACACACACACGCTCGCTCGCTCTCTCTCAGAGGGAGGCCGGAGGTGAGAGGAGATTTTTTTTTGTTTTTCGTACGCTGATGAACCGCTGACTCGACTCGTCCTCCGTCCCTCCCAGCAGTCTCTCTTTTACCTTGACCCTCCTCTCGGTCGGGACGCAGACGATGCTGCGTTCACTGTCTGCACCTTCCGATCGGCTCCTTTAAAATCTGCTGCGTTCAATACTTTGAGTTTTATCAGTTTGTCCGGGTCAGAGGGAGGGTGTTGTCACGGCACTGAGAGGCCTGAAGTCTTTGCTCACCAGCCTTCAGGGCTGCAACAGTGACATCATTGTTCTAGATAAGTCTGCCAGTTACTTTGGGTGTAAACACAAAAAGTAAAAAGTCAGTGTGTGAACGTGCACATCCACAACACTGTCGTCTGCTGCTGGCTTGGTTTTATCATCAAACTGAGATCAAGGATTGAAGAGAAACTTAACAACAAAAATCTGATGCTTTGATTTGAGTCCTGCTTTTAGGATGCCGTCTGGCCCGGTCCGACCAGCACCACTAAACTGCTCAGGAACTATTTCTTGTTGTGTTCAGCATCTCTTACTGCACAGCGTGGGACGTCAGGTTGGTTTTAGTCTCTGTACAGACACGACGGCACCAAACCTGGCAACCTCACTGTGGAGATAAGACTTCAGGAAGCTGCACCGACTGTTATTTAACAAGAAACAGTTCCTGTATGAAACTCTGAAACCTCAGCCTGAGCTTTACTTTCAAGTTATTTATTGTCGTCTGCACATTAATTACAGTGACGCACTCACTGGCCATTAAAATGTTGGATCTCAGGGTCCCTCCAACAATCCTCCTTATATATATGTTTTAAGAAATTCAGGCAAGTAAAACTGAGAAGCTCAGACATGAAACAGCCCAGGAGGTAAAATAAAGGAATAAAATACAACATATACAAAATATAATATAAAGAATATATACTTGTGGTGTACAGTGATTGAGAAATGAATAGGTTGTACATTTTTATGTATTAATAAGAAGTAATAAATATACATATTTACAGAGATGTAAAACAGTGAGTCGACCGTTTCAAAGTGTCTTTAGGTTGTTTGAAAATAAGGGTTTAAATCACCAGTTTCACACGATACGATATTTGCTGATATTACAAAGTTTATATGATTCCGATTTGATTAGATTCTGCGATTGATATGAGACGATGTCATTTCATACAATCTATGACAGAGGAAGCTGACACCCCCTGTCTTTTTTGTTTTTGGCCATAAAAGATAAAAACAACACATAAATAACAAATGCAGTAAAGTTCACTTTAAACTGACTCCACTAACACACATACAACAGCACATGGGACAAGACTCAGGGCTTTCTGGATGTTTTTATTCAAACACAAATCATCATCTTTTTAATGAAACTTCAGGTCTGTCAGTGTCAAAGCCCTGAAGACAGACGTCTCCAAACAGCCATAAAACAAGATCATTTAACTAAAGTGTAAAATCAGGCTCATTAATAACTGTCAACGTTCAAAACTGTTGTTTTCACTCGTCACACATTATCAGCTTAAGCATGTTTACATTGCATAAATTAGCTTAGCAGCTAGCAGAGTCTTCCTCCTCTCATAACGTCAGATTACATGTATTATTTAAACTTTCTCTTCTTCACTGTTGGTTTCAGTCTCTGCGTGTCCTGACAGAACAGCTTGGTTGAATTTCAGCCTGTGTGCACGGTGAGAAGTTAGGTGTTGTTTACATACAGCATGTGTTCTGTCTGTTGACCACATTTTGTCTGAAATGGAAAATATTTCCAACCTGCTGATTCATTCTCGAGTAAATAACGTCATCCTCATCGCCTTTCTTTTGTCTGCTTGGTGTAATTTTCCTGGTGCTTTTTGAGGGTGACACAGACCTTCAAAGTAAAGGTGTAACTTAAAGATGGATCGATGTTTTCACTTTGCACCGATGACATTGGATCGTTGATCACTGAATCGATATTGATCCAGATGGATGGATTGTTACACCCCTACTAGGAAGCGGTATTGTTGCACCACTCAGACTTCTTTGACTTGGCCAAGCAAGCTATAACAGGAGACATGATGGATATGACGCAGTGACAGCGGTTGAAGTTTGCACTGGAGCTGGAGTTTGGTGTCAGTTGAGGTTTATGGGGCGGGTACGACAAATCACCCTATAACCCATCAAATCTGTGTTTCAACTTTAACTGAAAAATCCTTCCAACAGATTTAAAGACACATTACGTGATGTTGACTGGTGTTTTTTATCCAGTGGTGTTGTGGTCGTTGATGAGCTGGCTGTACCACTAGGTAGATGGATAAGTTACCAAACAGGAAGTGGGCAGGGGGGTTTGTAGGATTTGAGGACAGAGTCATAGAGTGTAGCTGTCGTTTTATCACTGTGTTTTCAGTTCATGAAAATTAATCGTCACGTTTTGGCGGCCCCAAAAAAGTTGGATTAAGATTCGGCTGTTCAGTTTTTTCAGTAAGTAAATTTTATTTTAACGGTTTTAAGTCTATTTTCACCAGCAAAGATTAGCATTAGCATTATCACAGTTAACAATAGCTGTAAATGCACTGCTAACTAAGCTAGCAGCTAGCGTAAGGGTTGGCGCCTCTCTCTCGTCCAAATATGGTCATTTCTGGCGACGGCCAAACTCAAGGCTTCCAAACAGGAGCTCACAAACTCAACATCATCCTCACTGTGACCTCGTCACATGTCCACGTTTGGTCATGGACTTTCCACGTCCACATATGACGTCCAAGGTACCCTGGGTGTGTTGGTTGTTGACGTTCTGGGACGCCGTTTGTCTGTTTTCAAAATACACTTCTGTTTTCACAGGAAATGTATAGTTTGTATACAGTCTCTTTCAAAATAAAAGCACTACGTCGGTACAACACCACAAATTGAGGTTTTTTTCCATTAACAACAAACACGTGGTTTGGTTTAGAAAAAAAAGGGATTTGGTTTTACAATCTTACAGGAAGTGAACACCGGCCTCCTGGGTGAAAGTCGGTGGTTGTTGGACCCATCCACCACCGCTCCCGCCCGCCCTACTCAGACTGTTGTCCTGCCGCGTTTCCCTCTGATGCTGCCAGGTGCCGTTAAACAGTAACAGCGACCATCCGTGTATCATGCTGACGTGAAAGGACGGCTTTTTTTTGTCAGTGTCTGACGCCGGATGTCACTGACCAAGCGCCGGTATTTGACGACTTCGGAGTGAGACCAGGTTGACAAACCAGTGAGTGACGTCACGGGGGCTTCGACCATTATTTTGTACAGTCCATGCACCAGAAACAAAGCCACACAGAGACGCTGAGAAGGAAAAACAAAAACAAGAAACTTAAAAACATACAAATGCCTTAAGAAGATAAAAACAACAAGAACGTGATTATTCTGACAAAACCAAACGACTCTGTGGTTCAGAACACGTCGCAGCAGCTGGAGGAGAGTTAGCGTCATTAGAGAGAGTCTTGTTTCTCTTCTTTGTTTGTTTGGTGTGTGAGCGTGTTGAATGTGACGACTGGAGCTGAAACACACTTTGTCCTCAGCGTCTCTGGATGCTGGCAGGCGGCTCCATGAATCTCTGTGTATAAACTTGAAATAGTCGGGGTGGTGCTGTTCTCAATAATATTGTGAGATGGCATATGTATCTAACACGTGCTGCACACACACACACACACACACACACACACTGGCTCATCAATGAAAGTCGGTCAGAGGGGGGTGGGGGGGGGGGTTCCGGCCTCTCCCCATGCTCTGCCAGGCCATCTGTTCCTCCTGCCTCCCTCTCACTACACAACTGCCTTCCTGTTTCATCCTCTTCTTCTGTTGTAGCCACACACACACACACACACACACACACACACCCGTCACACACACACTGACACAGACCCGTCAGAGTTTTGAAGATGAGTTTCATATCATCCGAGCGATGATATTTTGGCGCAGACGATTCGTCGCACTTTTTTTTTGTTTTGTCTTGTTTCTGTGCTTCCCAACGCCAAACAGAACCTCGTCCAACCCGCCAAGGTCATCGCCAAACGGTGGCTCCAGAATGACGTGCGAGCGGAGCTGAGAGGCGGAACAGTCTGTAGATGTGCTGATGTAAAACATGCACCGACATGTACATTTATTTTCACTTTTATGGGATAATGATAGAAACCCAGCCCGTACCTGCGTCTGTAGGACCCACCTGGACCTGACGGCTGCTGCCAGATTTACAGTGCTGGAATCTAACTGAGTGCATTTACTCCAGTACTGTGCCTAAATACAGTTCTGAGTGTTTCCATTTTATGCAACCGCTACGTCTCAGAGGAAATATTGTACTCTTTACTGCACTACATTTATTTTACAGCTTATTTTTAGTTTACGCTGAAAACATGTGATGAGCTTATTAAATATGATGCATTGTTACAGAGTAAAAGACAGTCCCTGATGTCCCCCCAAAATATGTTTTTATTTTGTAGCACGTGAGAACTTAATATCTTGTGTCCGTAAGATAAAAAACACAGAGATCGTCTACAGAGATCACCATATTGCACCGCCATGTTTCTACAGTAGCCCAGAGCGGACAAACCAAACGCTGACTCTAGATAGAGACATTCATGTTTTTGCGTCGGCGACCAAACTTTATGACGTTGTTTTTTCAAACTTGTTCTTTTTTAGACTCAGTGTTTTAATCACCTGGCAGGTTCCAGGGTTCCAACAGTCATGGAAAACCTGGAAAAGTCATGGAATTTCACAGTCACATTTTCCAGGCCTTGGAAAAGTCAACGTATTTTTTCGTACATTTACAACGTACATTTTTCCTATCAAGTCCTCATCTGTCTTCCTTTCTGTTTCTGTTCTTCTTCTTCCTTTCCTGTCTCATGTTCCTCATCTTTCTCTTTGTTGTGTCTTCTTCTGTTCCCACATCGCTCTACTCTTCCTTCTTCCTCTCAGTTCTCCTGGTTTTCAGACTTTATTCCTCTTCCACCTCTTTCTTTCATCTACTCCTGCGCTTCTGTTAAATGCACCACATCATTTCTAAAAAGTTGTGCAGCCTTATCCATCTTCTATATCTCTTCTTTTTCTTTCTTTTCTTCTTCCCATCTAATTTGTTTAACTCTCCTCATTCTTTCTCCATGTTGCCCCTTTTTTCCATTTTTATTCTCTCTTCTCTTGCGTTGATTCTTTCATCTCTTCTTTCTGTTTTTTTTTCCTTATTCTGCCTTGACGTTTCTCTCGTCTTCCTCCCCTGGTTTTCCGACATTTTTTCTGCTCTTGTCCTCATCTGTTTTTCTTTGTTTCTTGTCTTATTTTCCTTTTCCTGTCTCACACTTCCTCTCAGTCCTCCCAATTTTCAGACTTTATTCCTCTTCCACCTCTCTCTCTTTCTTTCTTCCATTTTCTTGTGTTCTTCTTTCAATTGTTCCCTCATCACTCCTCAAGGTTTTGCAGCACTCTTCTTCTTATTCTTAAGTCTCCTCTTTCCTTGTGTCCTGACCTCATGGTTGCCCTCGTCTTCCATTTTCTCTCTCTCTTCTCTTGCATTGACACACTTCTTCTTCTTCTTTTTTTTTTTTCTTTACCTTATTCTGTCTCGATGTTTCTCTGGTTTTCATCCCCTGGTTTTCTGACATATTTCTCCCCTCATATCCTCGTCTGTTTTTCTTTGTTTCTTTTCTTATGCTTCATTTCTCGTGTCATCTTCCTCATCTTGTTTCTTTTTATGTTTTGTTTTACAGTCTTTTTTTGTTACCACATTGCTCTACTCTTCATTCTTCCTCAGTCCTGATTTTCAGACTTTATTCCTCTTCCACCTTTCTTTCTTTCTTTCTTTCTTTCTTTCTTTCTTTCTTTCTTTCTTTCTTTCTTCCCTTTTCTTCTGCTCTTCTTTTAACCGTTCCCTCATCACTTCTTAAGGTTTTGCAGCCTTATTCTTCTTCTGTGAGCGTCTTCTTTTCCCTTCGTCTCTTCTTCCCTTGTCTGATTTTTAACCCTCCTCTTTCCTGGTCTCCTGACCTCATTCTTTCTCCATGTTGCCCACTTCTTCTTCTGTTTTTATTCTGTCTTCTCTTGCATTCTCTTGCACACTTTCATCTATTCTCTATATTATTTTACCATATTCTGCCTCGATGTTTCTCCTTTTTTCATGCTATTTCAACGTATTTCCCCCTCATATTCATGTCTGTCCTCCTTTCTGTTTCTTTCATGTTCCACATCTTTCTTTTTGTTTTGTTTTATTCCACTTCTTCTCCTTCCTCTCTTTTTTTTGCTTATATTTGCACTGAGGAGGTTGCATTCAATTTCGTTCTACATGTACAGAGACAATAAAGAAATTATATTCTCCTGATTTTCAGATGTTATTCCTCTTCCACCTCTCTCTCTCTCTCTCTCTCTGTCTTATTCCTCGTCTTTCTCTGTCCTCTTTTTTCTTTTCTTTCCTTGTCTGATTTTTTAAGTCTCCTCTTTCCTTGTGTCCTTCCCTTATCGTTGCCCTCTTCTTCCATTTTTATTCTCTCTTGCGTTGACTCCAGTCCTCTCAGTCCTCCTAATTTTCAGACATTATTCCTCTTCCATCTCTCTTTCTCTCCTTTTTCTTCCATTTTCTTCTGTTCTTATTTTAGTTGTTTTCTTGTCACTTCTCGAGGTTTTGCAGACTTACTCCTCTCCTACATCTGTCTTTCTTTCTTCTTTCCTCTCTTTCTGTCCTCTTTCCTTGTGTCCTGACCTTATCGTTGCCCCCTTCTTCTGTTTTTATTCTCTCCTCTCTTGCGTTGATTCTTTCATCTTTCTGTTTTTTAACCTTATTCTGTTTCTCTCTTCTTTATTCTCTGATTTTCTGACACGTATACCCGTCTGTCTGTGTTTATGTTTCCTTGTCATGTTCCTCATCTTTCGGCTCTTTTTCTTTTGTTTTACAGTCTCATTTTTATTCCACATCTCGCTTCTACTGCTTCCTCTCTCGGTTTCCTGACTTTATTCTGCTTTAACCTCTCTTTCTTTCTTTCTTCCCTTTTTTTCTGCTCATCTTCTAAATGTTCCCTCATCACTTCTCAAGGTGTTGCAGTCTTATTCCTCGTCTACATCTGTCCTCTTTTTTCTTCTCTTCTTCCCTTGTCTGATTTTTTTTTTAAAACTCTGTGTTCCTTGTTTTTGACCTTACTCTGCCTCGATGTTTCTCTCTTCTTAGTTCCCTGGTTTTCTGACATATTTTCCCCGTAGTCTTCATTTTTTCTTATTCTTCCTTTCCTGTCTCATGTTCCTCATCTTTCTTCTCTTTTTATTTTGTCCTGTCTTTTTCTGTTCTCACATCGCTCTACTCTTCCTTCTTGCTTTCAGTCCACCTCTCTCTTTCTCTTGTCTTCCACTGCGCTTCTGTTGAATGTTTCCTCATCTCTTCCTTCTCTCTCCTGTATCTGTCTGTCTTTCTTCTTTCTTTTTCTCTTCGTCCCTTGTCTGTTTTTTTAAGTCTCTTCTTCTTCTTGTTTCCTGACCTCATTGTTGGCCTCGTCTTCCATTTTTATTCTCTCTTCTCTTGCGTTGATACCTTCATCTTTCCTTTTTGTTTTTGACCTCAGTCTGCCTCGATGTTTCTCTCTTTGTCATTCCCCTATTTTCTGATTCTTCATTTCCCGTCTCATCTCTCTTCTCTTTTTGTTTTGTTTTACAGTCTTATTTTTATTCCACATCTCACTCTTTCCTCTCAGTTCTCCTGATTTCCTGACTTTATTCCGCTTTAACCTCTCTGTCCTTCCTCCCCTTTCTTCTGTTCTTTTCTCATTGTTATCACTTTTTCATCATCTTTATTTTTCTTCTCCTCTTCTCTTGTCTGAATGTTTTAACTCTTCTCTTTCCTGGTCTTCCTCCATGTTGCCCTCTTCTTGTTTTTATTCTCTCTTCTTTTGTGTTGATTCCTCCATCTTTTCTCTCTGTTTTTTTCTTTTTTACCCAATTCTGCCTCGATGTTTCACTGTTCTCCATTCTTTGGTTTTTCAGCATGTTTTCCCCCTCATGTCCTCGCCTGTTTTTCTTTCTGTTTCATTTCATCTTCTTTCTTTTTGTTTTACAGTCTTCTTCTGTTCCCACATCGCTCTACTCTTCCTTCTTCCTCTCAGTCCCCCTGGTTTACAGACTTTATTCCTCTTCCACCTCTCTTTCTTTCTCTCGTCTTTTGTTAAATGTTCCTTCATCACTTCTTTCTCTTTCTCTCTTCCTCATTCTCAATCAATCAATCAATTTTATTTATAAAGCCCAATATCACAAATCTGTCCTAAGCAAGAACACAGCTGATAAGGAAAAACTCCCCAAAAAAAACCCCTTTAACGGGGGAAAAATTCTTCAGCCTTATTCCTCCCTCACACTCCTCTTCCTCTTCTCTTGTCTCATTTTCTAACTCTCCTTCTCCTTCCTGGTTTCCTGACCTTATTCTCCCTCCTCATCCCTCGTTTTCGACTCTCTCCTTCTGTTTTCCTGTCTCCTTCTCCTCTTCCCCCCCCCCCCACTCTTTCCTCTCTCTCTCTCTCTCTGGTTGTGTGAGCTTGGCGGAGGCTTGGTTTCAGGCCCGGTGCTGTTGGCTGATCTCCAGCCTGGCAGCAGCTCAGTGGGAGCAGGTGGAGCCCCCATCCCCCATCACTCACACACACACACACACACACACACACTCTGTGGTCCTGCAGTGTTTTTTAGCCCAAACCACCGCCGACATCAGCCCGTCTCCATGGTGACGTCCATGTCGAGTTTTTGAGTTTCTGCTCACGTCTGATTGGTCGGCTGTTTGTAAGTGTTGTAGGATGTAACTCATATCTCCCATAATAACCTGAACTCACTCTGATGTTGTTCTGACTCAAATCTCAGCTCTCCTTCTTCTTCTTCTTCTTCTTCCACTTTTTCTCTAACGCTGCTCAGACGACTCTTTACCTCCGCAGGCTGACACACTGTGACGCAGACGCACCGTCTGATGTGCTCGCCATCATAGAAATGTTATCCCCAGATGTCCTTTTAAAGTGCGAACTAATTTAAATGACATTGTTTCAGTGCTGTGTGGACGCGCAGATTTAGTTTGGGTTTAATGTGCCAAGGTGTTGAGACGTCTGAGCTGGATAATACATGTTTATTATTGGAGCTAAAAATCTTGGTGTCCAGCGTTTGAGCTTCAGATGTCGAGTTACTAAACTCGTTCAGACGTGTTTTTTTCCTGTTGAGAAATACTGCAAAAAGTCAAACTAGCAAACAACTCAAAACTCCTAGTGCACACACAATAATTTCTTCTTCACTTGTGTCACACAGTCTTCTTCATTAAATGCTGAAGGATGCTAGGCTGCACGATGTTGGATTTTATGCTGATATGTAACAACTCGTTTGACTGATACCAATACCAATACCATACCATACCTAATCTTAGTGATCATCATCAAGTCTCTTCTGTAGTGAATTAACATCATATTATACATGTATACTCTGATGGTGACGGCCCACCAGCAGATGGAGACATGAAACACTGTTCAGTGTCTGTTATATTCATTCATTGTGTTAAATAACAAACAGCATGTTGGCCGATGATTCTGATGGTTCATTTTAAAGCCAACATCGACTGATACTGATGACACACCGATATTATCGTACATCCCTACAAACTGCAGCGTTGTCGGTCCCACATCACCCCGATTCTTGCCTCCTGTCGACAGCTTTTTTACTTGCATGTCCTGGCCCTGCATATATAGCAGAGATGTTAAGCCCCTGTTCCTCCAGTCGGCTACTTCGATGATCTGATCGAAGCCTCCTGTCTGCTCCACGCTCATATTTTAAATCCAGAGGTGACAGCGCTTTAGCAGTCGTTGCTCCCAAACTCTGGAGCAGTTTTCCCTGTTTCATCACAAGTGCTGAATCTGTGTTTCGCTTCAAGCAGCTCCTCAAAAGTCATTTTATAGGTTTGGCTTTTTTAATAAATTCTCTCTGTCTGCCATTAGTTTATTTTGGCCATGTTACTCCTGTCTTTGTACTGTCCATATGTATCTGTGTGTATGCAAGTTAGTGTGTACACTTGAATGTTTCCTGTCTAACTGTGAGGCACTCTGCAACTGTAGGTTTTAGAAAGTGCTCTATAAAAAACATAACGAACACAATAACAGGAGCTTCTGTCATTTGTAAAATTACAGTCAAATCTCAGAGACTGTGTCTCTAAATCTGGACAAATAAAACCAAAAGAGAAAAATGTCTCGTATGTCTTTCTGTGATTTGAGCAGACTGGTCCTTTAGGTGATCAATCACACACTGAAGAATCGCTGTCAGTAAGTGATTGTGTTCATGATGCAGGATCAGTGATCCTCAGCGCTTCAGGGTTTAACCTTTGTTTTAAACAAGCACAGAAAGAGTCATGTTTTTACCCTTAAATGTTCAATTTATTTATATTTTAAAACCCAATATTGGAGCCTTATAATCTCAGACTGACTGACTGGTACCTTTGGAAACTTTGTGATTTCCTCTAGACTTCAAAATAAAGTTCTGTGGGTAAAGTCGAGCAACTTGAGTTTGTAAAAACGAAGAGAGCTTTATTTAAACGTCACTTCTTCAGTCGGACGCTTCCACACACACTTCATTCAGACAGTGAGCAGTTTCAGGCTGCTGTTTTATTTCCACTTGATTTTTCTTTTTGTCTTTTTCTGGTGTGAAAAATCTAAAAATCTAAAAAAAAAAAAAAAACCAAACAAAAAACCCTTTGCAGTGTGAAATTAGGGACCATGTACAAGATTCACCTGTTGTCATGGTAACGGCTGACATGTTGATGAAGCTGAAGGAGAATTTGAGCTGCGGTGTGAACTCAGCCAGGTGTGTGTGAAGAGGCAACACCTGTGCGTACATGTGTGTGTGTGTGTGTGTGTGTGTGTAGGGTTATAGTGGGAACACAAATACGCACACAACACACACACACACACACACACACACACACACACACACACACACACGGCGGTGCTGCTTGTTTATTCATAAAGTGATGATGGCAGTGAAGGACCTCGGAGGCGACGCCCCTGCTGGACAGTGTAATTACCGACGAGGCAAACACACACGCGGGTTTGTGCTTCTATACTTGTGAGGACCCTCTTGGCCTAATACACCCTCTGACCCTGAACATTCATCCAAACATTATTCTAATTCATTAAGTCTGCTCCCTCGTCAGATAAAACGTCCTCTCTTTCTGTAACTCCTCTGTCGCTTTGCAGAAATCTTCCTCACGGTGAAACCTGGTCTTCACTCAGACAGAAGGAGCACAGACACATGAAGCCATGAACATTTTCACTCTCTAACTTTTATTTAATTTCATGCAAAAAACAAAAATGAAACTCAGCGCTGTGTCACATGTCACCAGGCGGTTTTACTCTCTGGAAGCTCTTTGTCTCATCCCGTGGCATGCTGGGAGCTTTTTGGCAGCGAGGGAAAATGTCTCAGTCAGTCAGTGTGAATGAATGAATGAATGAATGAATGAATGAATGACAGGATGGGTTATAGATGACATGCAGCTGCTTCGAGTCGTATCATCCCTTCACTTCTGTTTCTGATGGAATTCAACACGTGTTCAAATATTTGAAAATTCTGAATATTTTAGACAAACGTAGTGATATTGTTTTATTGTCACCACAGGAATTAAATATAATTCATTTATAAACAGAATCACTAAAGGCTGTGCTGAAATATTTAGATTTACATTTGATTTATTTCAAACATTATTTTGTCTTCAGTTACCTAAAAATTATGAGTATAGATATTTTAAAGAATATATCCAAAGGAAAAAAGATTCACGTCTTTTATAAAGCAAATTTAATTGTCTTAATGAGTGTTATCATTTTTTTATTTTTCTTACCCAGCTCATAAAAAAAAGATTAGGTACATACTCAGTGAAATAATTTGGTTTTGTTTATCTTGCAGTAAGAAAATGTGATGAATAAAACAAATAGAATTATCTTAATTTATTCTTATGTGCAATTTTGGTTGTAAAATGTAAATTTATCACAGTTGGAGGGATGTGACATTTAAATTGGCCTTTGAAACATGTATTTTAATATTTCTTTCTACCTATATTTACACAATAATTCTGTTTTTATATTCAGTCTGAAATATTTGTAGAGTCAGTGATCCTTTTATATTTGGATGCTGATGATCAGCTGGACCTCGTGAGATTAACACTGCGCGCCGGCTTCATGCTGCTCACACACACACACACACACACACACACACACACACACACACACACACAGTGCTGTAGTGTCAGTCGGTTGGCTCTAGATGGCGCCTCAGGCTGCTTTACTGACACATTGGTTTCATTTAATTAGACAAACACTTTGTCCTGAGACGTCTGAGGTCATGAGAGCAGATCAGAGGAGGAAAAAATGTCAACAAAAACTTGTCAGGAGATCTTTTAGAGATGATATCAGAATATATCAGATTCTTTTATCTAATGTTTAATGTCATTTTCTCACAGAACATAAATTTCTTGTTGCTTTTCATTACGACCCCTTTTCTCTGCAGTAAAACAACACATCAGTGTGTTTGCACGGACATTAGTGCAGTAAACTGCAGGTCTGATCGAACCTCTGGAGAATCAGAAGCATAACTATGAGCCTTTATCCCAGTTTTGAGACGAACCTGGTTTCTGATCACTGTAACTTCACTTATTATTTTGATCAGTAAAGAATATATCTATATCTATATCTATATATATATATATATATGTGTGTGTATAAATGATGATAAATAACATGATGATCTACAAACCCAAAGAGACGTTTGCAGGATACACTTCGCCAAATTAGAATTTTAAGCTTCTGTCTGCGTTCTGAGCAGTTTTTAGATATCGACTGAGCTTCAGAGTTTTTGCATTCCCAACAGTAAAAATGATCTGTGGAACAAGTCTCTCTCATACATGAAATAACAAACACAAAAACAACAATATTTAAATCCTGTCAGTTTTGTGCATGGGGTTTTTAGGGACAGGTTTATGTGCTTGGAGTTATGAGGTTTTATCTTTTAAAACATGAAAAGAAACAAAGATTTTTAATGAATACAAACAGTTCAGTTATAATTTGTTTTAAATCATATAATTAGTGTCTATATGTACGAGAAAGTTTAATGCTTTCATTTTTAGTGTTCATTTCTTGTTTTAGGACCAATCTTATTTTTCTTCAGATTTAAAAAAGCATTGCAGGTTTAGTAAAGGTCAGTGCCAAATATTTTTAGGTAGGAATATGGTTGGTTATTTAACTCGTTGTTCCAGGGACCATTAGTTCTCTTTGGGATAGACAGCAGCAGCTACATGAATACGTCTGACCAGGCTGTATCACACAGACAGTGGGACAGACAAAGTAAAAGGATATTGCAGATATTTTGTCTACAGATCTGTACGGCAGGTAAATAAAATGGCTGTTGGCTGCTGTAGAAATTGTTCCAGTGTGTGAGTGCAGCAGGTCGGTTATGACGGCAGTATCAGGTTTGGTTTTGTATCAGCACTGAGCAGTGCAGCGACAGAACAGAAGACGATTAGAAAAGACATTACCACTTCTAAAACAGGTTCAGTTCAGGACTCTTGCTATCACAGATGTTAGTTTTTATCCAAGAACAAGCTCTGATAGACGATAAAAGAGACCACTACACACTCTTTTCCTCTGATAATTTCTGACTTAACGTCCCCAACAACCAGCCTTTTGGGTTCTGAACCAACTTATTTTTGGTGGAAATGATCTGAATGGTTCAAAATTAGGTGTGTTAACCAGAACAGAACCCATTTCATGTTGGTGTAAAACGGGCACTTTGCTAACACAAGTAGAAGCTAATAGAACCATGTTAGTTTGATTTTGCAGATAGAAACCTTTTTTTCAAAATAAGACGTCAAAAAATGCATGTAACTTAAAAAACACCTCACATAATGTTAATAAATCGTCACAGAGTAACAATATTCTCAATTTTGAGAAAAATGTCAGACAAAACCTTGAAACTCCAGGTTGGTGACTTTGCTGTCGCTCCCTGTGAAGCTCTCAATAATTCACCAGAAATGAGATGTGGAGGAATTTTAGGCTGCATCTACACAAAGCTCTGCAGACATCTGGACATCAACACAAAAACGTGTCACTACAACTTAGTGGAAATAATACAAACTCCAACTACAAAGCCTCACCTCACCATCAGAGGTTTCTATCTGTTTTCACTGGGTGATGAAGAACAAGGTGTCTGATGTTGCTTGTAAATGTCTGATCCTGAATATGAATAAAACCAAGACTCAACACCGGGACACTTAAAGAGGACCTATTATACTCATTTTCGGGCCTTTGTATTTGATTTCTGGACTCCTGTAGAGCAGCTACACACCATTACCTGCACACAAAGCTTTGCAGATCTTCAGGACGCTGTGCCTCTCGCTGCACTGCTTCCTTGTATTTCCTGCATCCTGCGAAAACAGTCTGTGTAATTTACTCCACCACCCGGCCCTCGCCTCCCGCCGAGCCCACTCCGCTGTGATTGGTCACACCCCCGAGGACTTCCGAAGGGCTGCCGAGAGCTGCCGGCATGCCCATATAAGTAAGTCCGGCATTAACGTCACACGGTCTACACTGTTTAAAAAAAGACTGTAAAACACAATGTGCAGAGCCATCCAAAACAGCCTGCAGGGCTCACTTCCAAATGTACGAACTTCATTATTTGACACGTTGGCATCGTTTAACACGGATATGCAACACTGTAACAACATTTATAGGTCAGAAAAGAGGAAAAGCATGATCGTTCTCCTTTAACGCTAAATAGATGTGGAAGTAATTAACCTCCTGCGACCCTGCGTCCTCATCTGTTTGTGGACACTTTATGTGCCATCTAGTGGGAGCAAAGCACAATACACAGCCTTATTCCAAAGTCGTCAAAAACCGCTGCTTTGTGAGTGATTTCGGTGTCAAACACTGAAACCAAATGTGATCTTTTGTGGTGTTACTGTATGATGCGCAAACCTGGACTTTTACCTGGGAGCCCTTACCTACGTGTTTTATTGTCTAAACCTAACCATGTACTTTGTTGCGCAGCATTCATTGACACGCTGTCCTGGAACATCAACAACAAACGTAGGAGGATACCCAGCGTGTAATATGTAGACGTGAACGGCACTGACCACATGCCTATATGTGACGAGCTGGGATGAGACCTGGTTGCAATACACTAATCCATGTAAAAACAAGATGGCAGCCACCTCTGCCAAGTCAGTCTGCAGCTGATTCCGGCACAACAGTGGACAAGGTCCAAAACCTGATCAAATGGGAGTTCAGAGTTCTGATGGCCCAGGAAAAGAAACTGTTTGTAGTCTGTTGGTTCTGCTTCAGAGGGCAGTAAGGTCAACAAACACCTCACAGTAATGTAGTAAAGTTGAATTGTTTGTGTTGCTCGGCCACGTCCAGGTGTTGAAATGAACAATTTTAGACTTGAACAGTGACTCTGTTTTTCCCTGTTAAAGAGTTTTTCTGCATCCGCTGTGAGGGACGAGAGATAGATGTTGTATGCTGTAAAGCTCTCTGGGGCAAACTGTGATACATGATATTGGCCATTAGTGATTACATTGAAATTGAATTGACATTATTGTTGGCACAGCCCTTTGAGGCAGCCTTTGTGATTGGACTGTAATGACCTTTGACTTGACCTGACTAATTTGTGAAACCTTTGGGTGTAAGATGTTCTGTATAAATACATTTTCCTCGCCTTAACCCATAGAGTTACAATACACTGGACAAATGTGGCACTGTTTGCAATTTTGTTTTTGCACAACAGTGTTCAGGCATTGACATAAACAGTTTTATACTTTATTGCATACAATACACCAATAACAATAAACCCATGGTCCCCATATGACGACATCTACTACTTCCTGTTCAAAGACTGTGTTCAGTTTTAAGAATGCAAACCAGGTCTCAGAAGGTTAAAATCAAAATTAAAAATGTCAGATTGAACACTGTCACTAAAAACACAGATCTGAGGGGTAAAGTCAGATTTTAATCTTCAGTGTGAACGCAGCCTTTCTGTTACACCATGAACCTGTTTTCACCTGAGCTGAAACACAAACAGATTCTTCTCAGCACGAAGCAGCTCTGCTGTGAAAGTCTTGTGTCGGGAGCGAGTAATCCATGATTACACATTAGGATTATTGATCATATCGAAAACCCAATTTAATTGCTGTAATCTAATTACCTTCTCTTTGTCTTGACCTTCATTGTTTAGCCGACTAATAACGTGGAGCCTCAGATGTGTTTGAGCCAAAGTAAATCTGCAGATTGTCTTGTTAAATCACGCCGGCTGTCCTTCTATTAACATAAAAGCTTCTGTTCATTAACCTCAGACGACTCGCAGCTCCGCCCGCGCCTGGAGGACTGAAAACCTGCAGAAGAAGAGATCAGCTGAGGTCAGCGCAGATTTATTTAGAAAGAGGTTCTAACAAACAGGTGCTTCACAGGACTTACTTCACATTTACAGCGAGGCTTCTGTCTCAGTGAATTCTAATGACGATTTGAGGCGGAGAATAATGAAGGATTTTATGTGGAGACACTTCAACTGGAAGGAAGTTTATCTGAACACAGATTTCAATCATCCCACACATTTTTGACTGAAAAGAAACCAAGTTTAAAACACAGTCCTTTGACCTGATGTAGTTCTCATTTAATCTAATAAACAGATATGTGCATATGAATACAGAACCTGACGGCATCGGGACGAGATCTTGGTGTCCGAAACATTCTCTGTTTGTAGACTGAGCAGTGTTGACCAATCAGGTTTGAGTGAGCTTTGGTTGCACGCAGGTAAACAGTTCATGTGGAGAGCAGAAGAGACGGATGCATTGTTCAAAATGTAATTTCAGAACCCATCGGCTTTCGTCTAATTTAGCTTTTTATTTGCTTTTTTAAAATTTCTGTTTATAGAGTGACATGACGTTGTGTATATAGAGTCGAGAGATGTCATGAGAACCAATACTTTGGGACCAAATCACTTCCAAAATCCTGAAAATGTGACTCATTTGTCTCCAGCACCGTTGATGGAGTTCTAGCGGACCTGACGGGGCAGCGTTTACAACTGCAAGTGTTTTAGCATGACGAAACGCTGAGCATCTATTCTGCACTGAGCGCTGCATGTTTAGAGATCACATGAACACACGTGGACTAGTACTTTGTGTTCCAGGCAGATCGTCAGGGACCAACAACAGCAACATTTAAATTAAATGTAACATTTAAGCACACTGTTTTATTGTTTTGTTTATGTTCTTTACCATGGTACCAAACTGGGCATCAAGAATCAGGAAATTTTACCATTACTGATATCGACTGCTAAATTTCTGGTATCCTGACACATCTAACAGTGTCTCAAGTTGCCGATCAGACTGTAAACACTGAGCGACACATGGAAGAGGAAGTCTTGGCCTGAGTATCTGCTGGCTACACCAGAACCTCGAGTCATTAAGTCATGACGTCACACACTGTCAAAATACTATCTCCAGGTTCAAGCCTAGTATCTTTTACAATCCCGCAGTGCTGTGTTTCCTGTTCATTTAACAGCTGAGTGTAAACAGGAATATTAGTAGAGTATGAATTTTCATTAGCTATGTAAACGGTTTTGTAGGAATACGATTCTGTGCATGTTAACGTCCTCAGTGATGTCAGATGTGCTCTTGCTTGTTTGGGACAGAAACACAGTTAAAAACCCTGAGCTTTTATCAAAGATATTTGTAAGGATCGGGTTTGACTTGTGCAAGCGTTGACAGTTAACAGTTAGCGTTAGCTAAGATTAGCACTAGCGCTAAAACTTTTGTTTTCATCTTTCGTTTAAGAATTGTAATGTACCTTATCAGCTTCAGCCATTTTCTCTTTGTCATCAGTAGGAAAGCGGTAAAATGACAATTTCATCGTTTTATTTTGACTCCGATCTGTTTAATAAAGAGGGAGGGAGCACAGCACTGCGACATTGTAAAACATGTGAGGATTGGATCCAGAAATAGTATTTTGAAGGGGTGTTACATCAGACTTAAAGACAGGATAGCTGATGCGTTCCAAGATTGAAAATGTACAGCTCCGTCCATCTCCTCCCCACTTGTCACCTTTTTTTGTGACCATTTTTCCTGCTCTGGCACAAGACGATGGCGTCACCCATTCCTAATCCCGCCAATAAAACTCTGATTGGCTCGGTCGTGTCTCCGGCCAAAGAAAAGAGTTGCCAGTCAGAACAAAACTTGAGGTCTGCTACCGGACTAATGAAGTCCAAATGAAGAGCTACAGCAGTGATTTGTTTTGCACTTTCATAAAATCAAGGGTCCACATTCTGACTTTTTGTCGGTATAGTTACAGGTCAAACTCTTATATCCTACATTTCCCATGATACACCTGGATAGTGTCTTTCATCGGAGCCTCCCTGTCTGGTAAAGAACCACGTCTTTCAAACTCCACACCTCCAGTTTGTCACACAGGCAACACATTGAGGGGGATTTGTACTTGTGCGGTGGTGTTTGTGTCACTCTGCAGTTACACCTCCATAACACTAGTTGGCAGCAGAGGTTTCTCTGAAGTGCAGCAAAGTTTAGTTGATCCGAAACACACTTTAAACACACTTTAAACATTTCAAACACAAGAACACAAATCAGCTTCACTGTAACTCGCAGCACTCACAGACAAGCACTCGTCTTTATCTGGACGTGGAGTTACATCTCTGGGGAGGTGCACGTCAGGGTACACCGTAGGCTCTGCGTAGATTCAGTGCAGGAGTATAAATTCCACCTTAGACATTTGTTGTCTCAGAGCTGACACTGGGAGATAACCCTGATGACATCACTATGTCATCATAGGGGTTATTTTCTCCTTCAGAGCTGTTCTGGAGCTTTTGATCTCATCTCACAGTCTTCATCAGCAGACAGTGAGAAATCTTTTAAGTTTAAACGTGATGATGAGCAGCTCAGACTTCATCTGCTGAGGAGACTGAAAGCTCCGGAACAGCTACTAAATGGACCCCGTGGTGAGTGTGTTTGGTCAAGAAGGAACTTTAAACCTTCAACCAGGTGATAAGTCTGTGGATATTCTCATTTATCCAGGTCAATTCCATTTTGGCAACAATTAAATCGTAGGCAACTGGACTTTGATTTTGTCTAGAAGACGTTTCGCCTCTTATCCAAGCGGCTTCATCAGTTCTCAACGCATCGGTCTGACTAGTCCTCACTAGTCTGACAAACAGTGGAGTAAGACCTCTGTGGAGGTGTACACCCACCACCCTCATAAGACAATACTTCGTTAGTGGAGTTTCACTGGACCATTGTTTGGGTCAGGTGAGTCACACTAGTGAACGACAGTCGTTAGGAGTGAGTGGGGCCACTGGTGAGCAAAAAAAAACAAACCAAAAAAAAAAACAAACTTCAACCAGGTTTGAAGTTTTAGATCCATCTCATGTGAAACAACATTTAAAGTAATAATTTAACAGACACTCTGTTCATGTTTCTGTGTGTGAGTGACTGACTGTGAGGTTCCGTCTTTACTGAGGGTCAATGAACGCCTCATCAGTCAGATTTCTGGCGGATCTGAGGCAGTCCATGCAGGTAACACAGTTCAGGTGTGTCATCTGCACATGGAAACTCGGCCGGTGCGTCCCGGTCGGTCCGCTGCAGAGCTTCAGCTTCCCCCCAAATACCTGCACCGACAGCACTTTCCCTCCCCGTCACACTCTCGTGCACGGCCATCACAGCGCAGCGCTCATCAGAAAGTCCACGCGGGGGGACAGAGCCATGTGCAGCGGCCGTAAATCAGCAGCAGCCGCCGGTGCACCGACTCCGCTCCGCTGAGCGCCCCGTCCGGGAGGGAGGGAGGGGAGGGAGGGAGCGCTCCCCGCCGCCTGCAGCACGATGCACGCAGCGCCGCAGGGCTGTAGCGGATCCCCCCTGTCACACCGAGCTGAACCGGGCTATGTGGATCCAGCGGGACAGGAAGAAGGAGAGGAGGAGGAGGAGGAGGAGCTGCGGAGATAAACAAACAACTGAACTGATGCAACTTCTGTAAAGTCTGTGACCCAATCCGAGCCGAGCCGAGCCGAGACTGCAGACTGTGTCCTCTCTGGATTATTACTGCTCTCAGACTGTTTCTAGTTTTCCTCTACAGACCTCAGAGAGACTCCGCCGCCGGACATGACGCATCCAGACTAAAGTTTCACCTGCACTCAGTGTTTGCAATGGTGCGCAAGTATCAGTCTTTCTAACTCTGTGTCTGCTGATGCATTCATCTGTAATCTATCATCTATAATCTATCATCTATCATCTATAATCTATCATCTATAATCTATCATCTATCATCTATAATCTATCATCTATAATCTATAATCTATATCTACTCACAGAGTGTGGTCAGTGTGTGTTTTGGCCCCCAGAGAAATGTTTTATTATTATCATTAATATTATTAATATTAGTTGTTGTGACAGTTAATAGGAATGCAGTCAACAAGCGCGTTCTCGTGTGCGCGTACATGACGTCTCTTACCTTAATTTGTCGTCCAATCAGAAGCAGCTCTGCACGTTCAAACTCCTCCGTTTCGTCCAATTAAAAGGCGGTTCGAGCTCGTAGCTGTGACGTACCCGCTCCTGATTGGCTCTGCTGATGAAGGCGGTGGAGAGGATCATATTCACTGACGTGTGTGTGTGTGTGTGTGTGTGTGTGTGTGTGTAATTAAGTTTATAGTGACTTTATTGTGTTTTATGATCTCTTATCTCATCACTTTGATACTAACAGCTACTAAACTGAATTTAAAGAGATTTAATTGTACATTCTTGTCAATATAATATCAATTTAATATTTAATAATACTGTAATATAACGTGTAATTTAATTCACTATAACACTGTAATATTCCCACAGTGTCTGTGGTGCACAATGGGGACTTTGTTATCTCCCTTGTGTCGTTATTATACATTTATTTATTCACTTTATATCTTTAATTCTGACTTTAAACTACATATAATTTATAAATATTTGGATTTTCAAGCCCCCACTTCATTTATTGTGGGTTTTTTTTTTGTACTTTCTCACACTATAATCACCCATTATTGGGATATAACATCCCCAGAGTGTCCCTGTCTGTCTGTACTGTCCACTGTCTTATCTCTGACAATATTCCTAATATCTGTATGATCCCCTCGTGTGTCAGTTCTGTCTGTTCACAGTGACTTTATTACACTTAATGAGGTTTTATCTCAAAGCAACATCCCTGTGGGGATTTAAAACATCTCCATTGTACTTATTAGTCAGTTTATTTAACTTTATTACATTTTTATCTCCCAAATATCAATATCTTCCCTGAGAGGACTTAACGTGTGTGTGTGCGTGTGTGTGTGTGTGGGGTGCTCAGAGGGAATTTAATGGTAGTTTAATGTCTCCTGATTTTCCTTTAATCGTGCTGTGATGTTTCAGAGTGCGTCTGCGGTCACTTTATAACGATTGTGGTGTTTTATGTGTGTAATCTATTGTGCTTCCCTTTGTGGAGCGTAACAGTGACTTTATTGTGGTGTCTCCACCTCCTGTGGTTTCTCCACAGTGTTGAACATTCATATCTGCGTATCCAGTTTCACAGTGCGTCTGTGGTTCTTGGAGGTGATTTATGTTTCTGTTTGTGGAGTTTGATCTCCTCTTGTATCATCTTTAATGGTCCTATAGGGACACACACAGTGGCTGTGGCTTTATAGAGGCTTGACTGGGTTTTTATGGTAACTTCTGTGGTATCTCTACAGACTAATATTCCTCTTATGTTCCTGTAAAGACTTTTATGGTGTGTCTGTGCTTCTCAGGTGAGACTTTAGGGCTCTTTATAGTGTTTTAAAATCCCTCAGACATCCCATATTTTGTGATATCTCTGTAGAGGTGAAGCATCTAAAAGGCCCAGACCGTCCAGCAACGTCACAGTTTGGGATTTTTCAATTATAAAAGTTCCAAACATTTAATTTATTCCTGTGTTTCAGTGTAGGTAGTGTGGTACTGGGTTTGTCTGGTGCTTCTTTCTGCCTGTTTTACTGTAAGCTGTGTGGGTGTGATGTAGGGGGTGCTGTTAACTGACTCCAGTTCAGTTCATGAGTTTGAACACCTGCAGAGAACAGTGGAGCCTCACTGCGATCACACAAACATCTGACACATTCACATGCAAAGCTGTGACGGGACTAAACGCACACACATTTTTATTTTTCCGCCACCACATTTCAGAAATATTTATCCTTCTTTCTCCACCACAAACATGAGTACACGTACTTATCTTTTATTATGAGACTGCGTACACTGTTTGGCAGTAATGAAAGAACTCCAAGCTGCAGAATTAACCTCTGATGCTTCAGTAATGTTTCTGTCCTTTACATCTGAAGGGAATCTTCCACCTTTACTCAAGTATTTTGACGTCTTTTCCTCCAGTCAACAGGTGGAAACACTTCGCTCTGGTGCTCGCTCTGTGTGCACCACCCAAGATCAAGTTCAGAAATTTGCTGTCCCTCAAAATTTTATTTAAAAAAAAGGCACAGTTGAGATGAAATACTGTTTAAAAACATCGAGGCAAAACCAGAAAAACTCTAAGTGTACAGATGCATCAACACCAGGAGGTAAAGCAGAGTAAAATAATAAAACATAGGTGGGAAAATTGATACAGCGGAGTATCCTGATATTTTTGTATCGTATCATATTGATTTTGTTACTAAATTAATTATTAATATCAAAAATGCAAGTGAAACTTTCGGTAGCCTTTGAGAATAATGTCATCAGTTGCTTTTTCAGTTCACTAGAAAAATGTTGCTGCAATAAAACTGAAGTGAGACTGAAACCTTATTAAACAAAACTGTTGACAAAGTTTCCCTTTGGGGACAAAATGTGTAGTTGAGCAAAGGGAAACATGTTGCAGTGTATTTTACTGCAGTGCACTGTAAACCTCAGTTTGTTCACCCAACTGAAACATTTCTTTGGAACAGTTTGCACTAAAACAGACACAAAATAAATGTGTCACATGACCGTTGTCTGACAGGAAGTTTATGTCAGTTTAACGTAACTTTTTGTTGTGGTTGTTTGAGCATTTAATTCTGTGTCATATGAACGTAAACACAGTGAGCTCTCATTTCACAACAACTTGTTATTAATTTCATTGAACTATGAAAATATATAGTGGTGAGCTAAAGTTTTTGAAACCCAAGAATAAGGCAAAGCGTTTAATTCAGAACACATAATACAA
The DNA here is from genome assembly GCF_011397635.1 of Epinephelus fuscoguttatus. Classification (NCBI taxonomy): domain Eukaryota; kingdom Metazoa; phylum Chordata; class Actinopteri; order Perciformes; family Serranidae; genus Epinephelus; species Epinephelus fuscoguttatus. The sequence continues at coordinate 43,994,331 of NC_064761.1, forward strand.
GTTTATGTCAAGTATCGTCGTGGCCACGCAGGCGGGACGTCGCTAACTGCAAATACAACCACAACACTGGTCACACCTGTAACTCATCAGAACCACTGTGAAACAGAAACATGAATCACTTTAATGTGTAGTGGGTAACGTTTAAACACAGTTTTCTTAAACGGCATGCTGGGAAACTCCACAGATGTAGCCCCGAAATGCCACAGCATGTTAAAGTGCACGATGACAGTGATGTTTATTGGCCTTAAACTAATCAGGCAAAATCAGCTTTACACATTTTAGTCCAAAATTGTTGACTTAACATAAAAAATGATGTCGCGCTCACAAGAGATGAGATTTTGTGTCACGCGAACATAAAGTTTTTATGTCACTCTGACAATGTGGGGCATTTGTGTTGACTCTACATTAACATTCTGTGTCACAGATGGATCACAGTGTATCGCAACATGCTTAGAATCACAGTGACATTGCATCATGACTCATGTACGTGATAATATGTCTAATGATGCCACCCCTGCTGTCTGTGAGAGGTCAGGAGGTCACGTGCTGCACCTTTATGTAAGACTGAGCTGATTGGCAATATCTCAACACTGACATTATGTAAGTGTGTGTGAGTGTTATGTAAATCAGATTTCTGCTCCAGCAGCCTCAGAAAATATTAATAATAATAATAATAATAATAATGATATTAATAATAATCATAATTGACGGGGTCGTGTGTGGGAGGCTTGTGTCAGAGTGTGTCGGAGCAGTGAGTGGATCCTGTCAGATCTCCTCCTCTGACTGTCAGCTCCTGATCGACTTCACACTGAAGCGGCTGCTGGTGCGTTTTAGCGCAGCTCGGAGATTCAGCGGCTTTGTGGTGGTTTAAAAGTGCCGTTTGGACACAAAATATACAGCACCGGATTACAGGCTGTTCTCTCTCTGTCTCCCACACACACACACACACACACATACACACACACCGGGACAGGAAAGAGAAAAAAGCCTGTGGAGTGAGTGAGGCTGAGAGGGAGCGGAGCTGCAGAGCTGCAGGCTGGACTTGGACTTGATTTAGCGCAGGGGGGAGGAGAGGAGGAGAGGAGAGGCGGCCAGCCGGAGAGTTACGATCCTAAACTTGTGCAGAGACACGCAGGACTGTGGCGGAGCCGCGGAGACACAACTTCATTTGATCCCACACAAAGTGGCTCTCTGCTGCACGCGCGCGCTCTGCTGCTGGATTTATTCCACTTTCGCCTCCTTAATGCGTAAAACTATAAAACCCATGTGTTGTTTCCGCTGCACACCGGAGCCCGTTAAGTTTTTATGAACGCAGTGAAAACACTTCGTCAGAAGATCCGAGCTGCGGAGAAATGTCCACCCCGTGCAGTCTAATCAATCCCGATCGATAAGCTCACAGACTGATCAGTTTCATCTCACTGTTCTCCTGAGCGGCGGGATCCCGGAGCACAGAGGAACTCTGCTGCACACACACACAAAGACACACACACACACACACACACACACACACACACACACACACACACACACACAGCAGCGGCATCACCGGATTCTACTTGTGAAACTGCGCGAGGAGGATCGATGGCTTCTCTTTGTGATCAATAAGCAGAGTGTGTGATCAGTTGGGGCTCTGCAGGGTCAGTGCGCACAGTCCGCGGCCGCACACACACCGACGCAGTCCGGCGGCGGAGCGAGCGGAGGTCCCGGAGCTCTGAGCAGCAGCAGACAGGCAGAGGAGCGGAGAGGAGGTGGCGCTCCTCTCTGCGTCCGGGACAACACACCGACTCTCTCTCTCCCCTCTCTGTGCTTCACCGTGTCCTCCCGCTGGAGATAAATTAACGGAAAGCAGCTGTCGGTTGTTTTAGAGGCGAGGCGGCCGTCTGGCAGCTCAGGGATCCCGTGTTGCCTTTTTCTTTCTTCCTCGTCAGATCTCTTTTCCCGGGACTCCGCCGACACCGCTGCTGCTGCTGCTGCTGCTGCTGCACCGCGCCCTCCGTCCCGAGCACCGAGGAGCCGCACCGCCGCACGCCGGCCACAGCGCACCGCAGGACGGATAGACATGTTGCCGAGGTCCGCCGGTCGCCGCGGATCCCCGGCGGTTTGAGATGCAGTTTCGGGACGTTTTGGAGATTTGCACCGTCCACCAGCACCGGCCGCTCTCGCCTCGCCCCCCGGCACCGACACCACACCGGGCTGCCCTGTGATTCTTCTTTTTTTTTTTTTTAATTTTCAGTTTTTCTAACGGGACTTTTTCTCTTGTTGCTGGAGATGTTCTTCGTGTCTGGGCTGAAAGTTGTGCGCTCCCCGGCGGAGGGCCTCTAACAGGTCCGGACAGTACATGTAACCCGAGGCGGGGTCAAAGTTCAGCCCTGGTTGGAAATGTGAAAGCGAAGGGGGCAAAAGGAGGGCTCTATTTCCCCCTCTCTCACTCTCACTCCTTCTTTTTTCTGTTCTTTCCTTTTTTTTCTCCACACATACACTACACACTGCGCACACGCACGCGCGCACACACACAGGCTGGAGTTACAGTAACCCCCCACACACACATAAACACACACACACCTTCCAGATCTAAGATTAGATCCGACAGATATGTATTCTCCGCTATGTTTAACACAGGTGAGTGAGCTTTCAAACTTTTTCCAGTGTGTTTAACAGTGTTTGTTTGCAGCTCTCCTATAGCCTCTGACTGTATGGACTCTATAGACTGCTCCTATAGTCTGCACACTGCAACTCTTCTCTCACTTCAACTGTCGTCTTCCTCTCCGCGGCAGCACATGGCGGACAGGCTCCTTCATTTAATTATTTAGCACCGAGCATTAATTCCTGTCTTTACGCACTTTTTGTTGGCAACTTTTCCCGCACATTCTGCGCGTGTCCGAGTTGTTTGTGGAGGTTTGAGCCGCTGCTTGTGTCTGTGTCTCCGCGGGCTGCACGCACACTCTGTCCCGGCTGCTGCTCTGACTGAAGCCCCGCTCGGGCTCCCGCTGCCCGGCCAGCCTGCCCGGAGCTGCGGCTCACAGTTTAGGGGGCTGTCGGTGTTCTTGTTGGAGGGTTCCCTCGTAACCTGCCTGTGAAGGTTTTTTGAAGCTATAATTTGCGCTAAACCCGGACGCGTAAAGGTGCTGCTTATTTCTGTTTTCTTTACCTCCAAACTTTCCAACTCCACTCGCCGACATGCTCTGGCTTTAGCTGCACTCAGACATGCAACGGAAAAGATATTCATTTTCACAGCCGTGGCAGTTTATGACACGCTGTTTGTGTTCTCCGTGAGCCAAACACGCTTCATATTTGCGCAGAAATGAGAGTTTGTGTGTGCTGGCGCAGGGTCAGAGCAGCCGGGGATGGTGGAGGGGTTTGTCAGCTGCCGGGTCTCAGTCTCTCTTTCGGCTGCTTGTGTTGAACACTGCAGGTTGATCCTGGTCTGTAAAAATCAAAGTGGATTTGATCATTAATTGTTTCCTTCCTGCTGCTGCTCAGGCCTCACAGAGGAACCTCAGGCCCGACACAAATATGTGTTCCTGCAGAAAAACAAACCAAAGTGTTTGTGTCAGAGGTGAGCTGAGGTGACACAGCAGACCTGCAGCAAGCAGAAAACATCACCAACAAAATGTTATTTAAACCCACACGTGACAAACTGACGACCAAATGACGACCAGATTCATTTCCACTCCAAATCCTGAATTTAAATAAAACCATTTTGCATATTTCTCCACCAGAAACTTAAATTTGACCTAATTTTCCTCTTTAAAAAAAATATCCCCTTTTGTGCCATAGTGTTGTGTTCAGGGTCAGAGGTTAAAAAAGGATTTAAGAGCTTTTTTTGGGTGTGACCTCATGGAGATTCTGGCTGCAGATTTTGGCTGCCTCTTGCAGGAATTATCGTCTTAATCTCCTGAAATTAACCACAGCAAATAGACACAAATAGAATTTAAAACTGAAAAAATCACACAGATTTATATTTTAATATTTTAATTTCAAGATCTGACACACACTCATGTTTTAATACACAAATTATTTAAAATGCATTTCATGCCAGGACTGGATTTGAAATGAAATTGGATGTCATATTTTATTATTTATAGCTGAAGCACATTTCTTCAGAAACAAAATAATTCACTGATATTTAATTGTAAGCATTTCTAAATGAGTGGATTTATTGATCCTGGCTGTGAATTAAGAGAATATTCAGTGAGACAGTGAAAGGAGATGATTGAGTGGGATCCGCTCTGGAACCTGCAGCTGTGTTGAGTTTATTTTACATCTTCTTTTTCTGACTTGTCTAATTTTTGCTGCGGCTTTTGTTTGAATCCAAAATTTCTCCACAAAACTGATTTGTCATCTTGATTTTCTGGTTGGAGCTTCAGTGTGTTGTGAGGCGCGTTTGAAGACGATGTGAAGCTGCTGCAGGAACGAACACAAGCTTTAACGTTTAATCTGATTATCAGCCAGTAAAACCAATAATCAGCAGACGGAGTCGCTTTTATAAATCCAGCTCAGTGAAGGGCAGAAAAAATGTTGGAGTTCAACAGATTTTTTTTTTTTTTTTTTTTTTATTACTGGTTTGAAAAAATCTGATTAAGCAAATGGTTTTTTTTCTTTTTGCTTATTGTTTTAATTTTTAATAGTTGCTTTTTTAAAATTAACCTCTGATATTTCTGATTATTTTCAACCATTGAATAGAAGTGTGTGTGTGTGTGTGTGTGTGTGTGTGAGAGAGAGACAAGCTGCTCAGTGAGGCTGTTTATCCATCCTCAAACAATCCAGCCTGCCAGGACCAAACACTGTATTTTTACTTGGCATCATAAAGCCCAATTTAATATAGATAAATATATTTCTGAGTTTATATTTGCCCAAACTGCTGTTTCCTTTGAAAAACCTTTGATAGGTTAAACTTGAATTTGTATTTCCTATTTAAAAAAACACAATAACACAGTATGAGGTGTAAACGTTGGAGAGTTTCCTGCTGAGCTGCCAGATTCAAAGAAAATCAAAATCGGAAACGTTACGTGTCAGTAAAGTGTGCGTCTGCGTTGTGCCCCTCAGCCAGCAGGGGGCGTCCTCAAATGAAATTTTAATAATTTAATTTTTTTAAAGACATTTTTATTTATCCCAGCCTTCGGCACTTTTTGGGATTTTGTAGCAAACTTTAGGATTATCGCAGTTTCGTGGGCGACGTAGCGGCATGTGTGACGCTGACGAATTCAGCAGACGTTATTTAAGTTTTCTCATGTTAGTTTGTAGTTGGCTTCTTTTTTTTGGCATTTGAGTGTGTGAAAAATAGACTAGATCTTTGGTTTCGTGGTCACAGAAGCAGAAGTAGAAACGAAGAAGAAAAACAGACGAATAAAGAAATAAAAGCAGGCAGGAAATCTAAACAGGCACTTTGTCGATTTGTCCAAAAAAGATCCCACAGCGAGAGCTCGTCTTCTGAACTACATTTTAATCTACTGAGAAATGAGTTTAATAAACATAAATCAGGAATCAGAGGAGACGCTGGACTAAGAAATGTCTCTTATCAGATGTAGAAAGGTTCCAACTTCTGTTTCCTGCACAAATGATCCTTCACGTCATTTGTGTGTCACAGAGTCCTGATGGATGATGTCTGTGTGACAGCTTATATTATTGAGCTTATTTACAATTAATGTTGAGCCACTTCTTTAGTTAGTTAGTTGTTTTTGGGAGGGTTGCTGAGGGCGATGAGATCCTCTGATTGGTTCTCAGATTTCAGTGACTTCTCCTGAAATGATATTTGGCAGAATCCTGGTGTGTCTGTATGTATGTGTGTGTGTGTGTGTGTGCAGGCACAGTTTGTATAAATCTCCCTCCCCTGTGTTTTGTGAGGCTGCTGTTGTCCTCCACCTCCTCTGTCACCTCCTCCATCACCGGCCGTTAACGGCGAGGTCTCGGCGGCTCATTCGGGCCTCACCGGCGAGCCGCTGAGCCCGAGTGACACGCCGATAATTCCCTCAGTGTGTCGGTGTGGGTGTCAATAGACGGGGAGGGAGGCAGAGAGGATTACCATTATTGCTCCCCTAAATGACTGTTATTCAGGGGGCTGTTGTTACAGGCCTGTTATTCGGAGCCCATTACATCTGTCACCAAGGTGCAGAGGGGGAACGTGTAAGCCTCGGTCCAGCCCTCAGACTCCCCTCGCAGGTTTAGAAACGCTGATTTCCTCAGAGGGAAAATGCTGAAAGAAAGACTGACCCCAAAAGGGAGGCAGAAGAAAGAACCCCGGGGAGCCGCGTCACACGTCCGCCTCAAAACCTCTTCACCACGTTTTAACCAGGCGGCCTTTTATTCACCGCCGCAATCTGACGTTCTTACAGAAAAATAATCTGCCAAGAGATGAGATGATTTTCACCTGTTCCTAATAAATATCATCTCAAATTAAATGTCCTTTTTTTCTGGACACAGATGCAGCAGTCTGCTTGTGTCTGCAGCTTTGAGATACAGGCAACATTACTGACAAAATAAATTCCAGAAACAAGAGAACGTGCGCTGGGAACAAGGGAGATTATCTCAGACCAACTGGCAGAATTTGCTCTTGTTTGGAAAAACAGAAACACGTTTTTGAGGCCAGATGTGAAAAGAAATGACTTGTTCATAAAGAAATGCGGAGCTGAAGTGGAAACAGTGAGAAACATCATGTAGTGACTTACAGAAGCTCAAAATTCTCATGTTTTCTTCAGACAGCCTGAAAAAGGCCCACTGGTTGAGATAGCTTTATGTTTCCAACACTAATCAATCAATAGTTTCTCCTTTAAAGGCTCATTTCCTCCATTTTTACTGCAGAGATCTGCTTTGTTTCTTATTTCAGGATGCGAGCACCAGTCTCTTAAAAAAAAAATCCTGATTATTCGACCAGAACGGTTGAATTAGATTAGATTAGACTTTTTAAAGTCAGAAGCCTTTTTGTAAGATCTAATCTGAAACAGTATGACTTGTGTTGATGGATGTGGTTTGTAGTGCTCACATTCTTAAGAAATCCTTGTCCTGAAATGTTTTATATTCTCAAAATGAGCAACACAAACAGCCATCAGTTTGAGATAATCTCATGATTCTGATACAAATCAGTTTATTTTAACAATGATTGTGCGAAGCTATCTGCTCTGTTTTCTCTTATTCCTGAATGAACAGAAGCTGCACAGAGAATAAGATTGAAGAAACTGAAGCAGGTTTTGTTGGAAGTTGGAAATTGGAGAAAATTTTCACCTAAATCCAGTGAAGGAGTCCTAAAATGTTGTGTTCTCCTAAAACAAGCCCCAAACCGCCATTAGTTTGACATCATTTCATGTTCCCGGATAAATCAGCGTGTATCAGTAGTTTTCCTGAATCATTTTCTCGACACGGATGCAGAAACAGGATTATTTTGTTTCAGAAAACCTTCCTGAGAGGAGGGAAAGCTGAGAACAAGAGGGATTATCTCAGCCCGCCGGCAGAAAAGCACGTTTTTAAGGCTGAATATGAGACCAAGTGACTTGTTAAGTGGGATTTTGTTTGCGGCGGACAGACAGAGTGTGAAACGGTGGCGGAGGCTGGTGTGTGAGCGGGTCAGGAAGCTGAAACACTGCACTGGGCTGTGAGGAATGTTGGTATGTGGCTGCAACGAACATCCAGAGCCGCCAAGCTGCAGATCCACTGTGGAATGTGTGTGTGTGTGTGTGTGTGTGTGTGTGTGTGTGTGTGTGGAGGCTGAACACATCATCCGTCCAGCAGCCGCTCGTCGTCCTAATAACTGCCCGAGGACACAAACAGAAACACAACTCGCTCCGAACAGAAACCACAAATAACAAAAGGCAGCGTTCTCGGCCGTCCTGGAGTGAGATTTCAGAAAGCGGCTGCAGGTTGGCTGCAGAGCGGCTGGAGGCGCTTTTGGAGACAAACCCGTTCGCCTGGACCGTCTCCAAGAAGAAACAATGTGCTGTATTCAGACCCCTTGACAAGGGAGGGTGAACAATGTTATATATATATATATTTATAAAAAAAAAAAAAAAAAAGCAATGCAGCTGGCGCTGTAATGCGCAGCCCGTAGATACAGTTTCCTCTTTAGTGTGAGAGCTCTGAGCTGAAGGTTTAATCTGACAGGGAAGATTTGACAGGAAGATTTTCTGACAGCTGTAAAAAAAACTCCTCCTCAACTTCCTGTAGTTTTAAACATATCTTAACACAAAACCTTAGGTTGAACTTGAAAGGTTGTTTTCAAAGTGGAGATCTTCACACTCTTCTTGTCAACATGTTCAGACTCAAACAGTAGATTCTCTCAGTCCCTCCAGGATGTCGAGGTTTTGGGATTGTTGCGGCCTAAAGTGTCTGATTTTGTAGCAGCTTTTCAAAAAATTGTGCTGCATGTTGTGATGTTTGTTTTGCAGCAAAATTGAGGGAGGAGGTGAAAATTGAAAAAATAGTTTCTTTTTTGTTTCGCTCTTTAAAAATCGAAGGCAGCCTGTTTCGGTGAGATTAAAACTGCACTGCTCTGAGTTTGTGATTTTACACTCACGTCACCACCAACCTGCATATTCAGGCTAACTCACCTTGATTCTTTCAGCACATGCAGTAGATGCATTGTGGTGATTTGTCTTGTTTCTTGTCCACAAGTTTCAGCCGCTCTTTGTCAGAGTCTTTGTCCTTTAACTCCAAACTGCAGATTTAACTTGCAGGGCGTATTAAAGTTTTAGTTTTCTTACCGTAAGTACCAAAAATTTGAGAATCTTAGTGACAGTATTTAGTGTCAGTATGATGAAAACTAACAAATGTTGGTGTGCTTTGTGGTTAAAGTGTTTGTGTTGCACCAGAGTTTCACATGGTGCAAAACAGTTTACCCCCGCTTTCATGCAGAACATCAGAGAATCACCTTGTGTGGTTTTATGCAGTGATTTTATTGGTAATTGTGAGATGTTCGTGTTGCACGTGTCTGCGTCTTCATAACCAGAGACCACGGAATCTATAAAAGCCAAAAGGACATGACGTCAGTGACGGTGTTTGGATTTTGCATCAGAGCCAGAGTGCAGTACTGATCCCATCCTTCTCCCCTAAATGACAGAGCCATGATCTGTTTGGAGACCAATAACAAATAAAACCAACGCTTACATGTCGATTCAAAAAAACATCATTCAACATCACGTAATGTGTCTTTTATAGTCTGGTGGAAGGATTTTTCGGTCAAACAACAAAGACATGACGGGTTGTAGTGGAACTTGCCGTGTCGGCTCCATGGACTCCAGTAGAAGTGGCTCCAAACTCTGGCTCCAATGCAAAATTCAAACACTGTCACTGATGTTTGTTTTCTTGCCAGAAACAAGGAAGTGAGTTTGGTGACGTTATGAGGGGGACTGCTATGATTGGAGACACTCACAGGAAACTATGATCATTGGTCAGATTTGCCTTGAAGTCGTGGTGATTGGACAAAATTGCAATGTCGTGCTGAATTCATGGGGATTGGCTAAATGTTTGTTTGCACATTTATCGCGACATCACAGTGTGCAGTGTGTGTATCTACGGACTGATGTCTCTTCGTCCTCCACTGTTGTTAAAAGCACATCAGTGAGCCACACTGTGTCACTGGGTCACATGATCATGACCATGATCACACTTTATTGTGACCCACCATTCCGCTGACACTGTTACTCCCTAGAGCACCGAATGTGGATTAATCCACTGCTGAAAATAGTCCCCGTCCAAGTCATTATTTCCTCCTGTTTGATAAAAACTACAGTGATCAGCTGTTTGAGGAGATTACTGATTGGCAGACAGACGTTAAATTAAGGTTGTAATGAAAATCGGGTTGACGATATTTCAGTGTTTCACGTTGTCTGGACGTTAACATTGTGACATTTTGTGGACAGTGGGTTTTGTTCTGTCATTATTCCACGTCCACATGGCGTTGGCACGGGACATTTGGAGATGTTGATTTTGGTTACTTAACAACACAACTTAAAACCAACAAAATGTCTACGTCATCTGTGGTCAGCGTTCTGCATCGGTTTAGTTGGCATTAGACGTTGTCCTGTCATTAAATTTGAGTCGCCTGACACAGCCTTAAGTCAACCAAATATCAGCGCTGAAAGAAATTTGTGGCCGGCTGAGCAAATATTTGTGTTTTTAAAGATTTACGTCTTCAGTAGGAACCAATGGGCTCAGAGCTGAGAGACACAGACAGGAAGTCAGACAGTGTCGAGAGACGGAGTAATGTTGTTGGTTTGGGTCTAAATATGGGATTTAAAGACTGTAAGAAAAATATAGAATATCAAGAGGGTTTATACTTTAAAATCCACACCCAATTAAACTACCTAAACCAGCAGGAATAGGAACAATTTAAATAAAAATGTTGAATACTCCCAGCGTTCTGTCTGGCCCGGGTCACCTTCATCTCTGGACCTCAGTGTACCTGCTTTCAGGTGTCCTTTAAACATGAAACTATACATTTGTGAGGTCAGACACAGACAGGAAGTCAGACAGTGTTGAGAGACGGACTAACATGAGAATTCTTGACATAAGAAGAACTTAAAAAACAGAGTCTTTGTCCTTTAACTCCAAACTGCAGATTTAACTTGCAGGGCGTATTAAAGTTTTAGTTTTCTTACCGTAAGTACCAAAAATTTGAGAATCTTAGTGACAGTATTTAGTGTCAGTATGATGAAAACTAACAAATAAGATGGACTGCTGCTCTGAAATCAAGAAAACTGACACTTGACTCTAGAATATTCTTAAAAGAAGTCGATTTGTGTTGAAACACGTCAACATCTGCCCGTTCTGTCCGAATATTTCAACTTGTAACTGAAGCTAATCAGCTCATAACTCTCATCGTTCTTGATTCTTGTGCAAGGACGTGCCTGGAGACACTATTCCTGTCTAATCCACTTTTCTTGAAAAACTCACCATTGATGGTTGGAAGTCTCCTCTCTCCAAATACAGTTGAGTTTTTAGTCCAAAATGAGTTATTTGTCCTCCAGCTTGATGTTTTCATGACCACACGTTTCTACCCAATGTGGACGTGCACATTTGCCACAGCGCTCACCACACCTGGCGAAAGGCTCGCTCTGGACTCTACCCTCATTGAATGTGTTCACCCAGCTTCAAGTGTGTCCGCTGGCCAAACAGTATAAAAGGAGAGCACGGGCACAATGTTGATCTCTTGGAAAACAACAAACTTTATGACGTATTTGAGAAAGAAAGATAGATCAACATAGAGACAGAGATAGATGGTTAGATAGAGAGATAGTTGTCCAAATTGGGTATAAGCATGTGTGGTCACGAAAACGCAGAGCTGGAGAGCAAATAATTCACTATGGACTAAAAACTGGATTATATTTGAAGAGAGGAGGCTTCGGACCATCTGTAGTGAGTTTTTCAAGACAAATGGGACTAGACTATTGTAAGTGCATCTGGATACGTTACAACTGATTTGTAAATACATTAATTACAAAAATGATTTTTGGGACGTGATTAATTGTTGGATTCCAAATCAGTAGTGCAGTGAAAACAAAAGGAATTTAACGAGTTATTTGTTTTTGTAACGACTCATTACTGGGAAAAGGAATGTTGTTATGGCAACACGTTACTGCCCGACACTGGCGACCAGCAGGCTCCAGTTTATTGAAAGTACTTAGAACAAGGTGACTTCTGTTGGAAACAGGGTAAATATTTTTTCGCGTCATAAGAGGACGAGGCTTTTAAAGACTGAGCTACTTCAGGATTCTTGCAGTGAAAATGTTTGTGAGTGCTGTGAGAATATTCCTGAGAATTACTTTGTCATGAAACCAACTTCAGTTGTTCTTGATTCTAGTGCAGATACCAGCAGACGTAAGGCTTGGAGATACCTTTTGCATTGAATGTCCGTGGAGAGCTGAGGTCACGCGGAAGCGGACACGGTTCTATTCATAGTTGACGGTCCGCTTCAGCCTCCAGCAGAAAAGGGGAGAGCCGGGAAGTGAGCTCACGGTCCTCCAGCTGCCAGCATGGGGTGCACTAAACGATGCTGTTGGGTCTGGAGTAAATGTCAGATATCTAACTTCAAACTAACTTCACTGTGGTGAGGCGGCTGCTGCTGGCTTGAAACCAGTGTTTTGGTCTGGACTGGAGTGTGGCGCAAGAGAAGGGAGCATGCGTAGTTGGCGCGCTTGCTATGTCTACAGTCCGCACAGTCACACAACATGGGCTGCACGTGCACGTCTGCACAGGAGTCCAGGGACATGCGAGGATGATGCAACCAAATCAGACCCTCGCAGACAGGCGGATGCAGAAACTGTGATTTGGCCTTCATGGCTAGTCGTTGCAAAAAGATGATTTCTGTTGGAAACAGGTTGAAATATTTTTATGCACACTGAGCCACTTACAGTGAAAGCATCTGCAACAACAGTAATATTCTAACTTCTCTTTTTGTTCCTTAAACTGAGTTATATTGTTCTTGAATGCAGCGCAGCTTCACCATTTTTATATTGTCTTGTTTTAAGAAGTTTTCAGGACTCGAACAGAAAGTATTTGATAAGAGGGAGATTTTTGCAGTGAAGGCTTTTGCACGTATCAAGATGTGTGTGAGCCTCTTTGATCTATGAATAGTCGAGTGTGTTTTTTTTCAATACGTGGCTCAGGACGAGGAGGAGGAGCAGGAGGGAGGCTGGAGGCCCTCCTCCCCCCTTGTCTCCCCTCTCCACCCCCGGCCTGCTCAGTTACCCTCTGAGGAGTTTTATCCAAATAAGAAATGTTCCATGAAGATGTTTTCTGTCCGTCTGTGTTCTCTGCTCTCCACTTGTTTCTTTTCTTGTCAGTCGTTGTTTCTCGTGATGAAACTTGTTTTTCTGTCCGTCTGTCTGTGTTTAGACGGACAAACTGAAATGACAGGTTTCCAGTGAGCGTCACCACAGACCAGCGTCCAAACCCTCAGGACAAAAACAAAGCGTATTTATAGGGCCATATCAACATTTACTACAGATCTAATGTAATCAGAAGTATTACACATACATTCATGCAGTCTTGTTTTTTCCTGGCAGCCGTTGTTTTCCATTTATTTGCATTCATCTCAGCACACTATAGCTCTCCACTCCATCGGTCTTATTTTATTGTTTTATCATCAACATGTGGTGACAAAGTTAGATTAAAATTAAAAACCTGCGAGAAAGTAATCTGATGGATCTGCTCAACACGAATTCTGCTTCAGCTCGTTTATTACTGAAGAGAAATAAATGGAAAGGTTCAGATATTATTCACACAATCTTTAATGGAGGAGCTTAAATATGCAAGAACTCAGATATAATGTTATTTATTCTGTGACTGAACCTTCAAGTCTAATTTCTCAATTGTGTTTTGACTGTCATGTACCAAAAAAAGTCAAATTCATAATTGTTGACTTGTTCTTTGATCCTGTAATTTCTCCTTGAAATCGTAGTTTAAGACCATGTTTTAATTAAACAAAGTGCGTCACGTGTGGCTGCTTGTATTTAGATGAATTTTAGTATTTGAAAAAAAGAAAGAAAAAAGGATTTTTAAGAAACACAAGTTTATATTTCTCAAACCAAGTATTGCGATATTTGAATTGAGCTCTAGAATTAATGTGACTTGTTTCCCAATTCAAGACTTTCCTAGCTTTTTCAGTCGTAGTGCCGTGACCTGCAGCAACGTATCCTCGAACATTTGTTCATTTGATATCCTACGAAACAGCGGTGCATATGAAATCCTATAAATTATCGCCCCATTAATGATGCTAGGTTCGTGACCTACAGTTACGTAATTAACGTAAAGCTACAGAGGTTAGGTTTAGGAACAGAAACATGGTGACGACGTACCATAAATTGACTTAAAGTTCACACTGTTGCGAACATCGGTCTCCTGGGGAAAGTCCTGTGTTTTGTGACCATCAGCCACCCGACCTTCCTCGTAACTGGGACCATTCAGGACTACTTCCATCTTTACTCCCATCAGCACGCTGGTCACATGATCTCAGCCTCCCAAACTACTTGGGTTATTCATGAATTACTGGCTCATATTACGTGGGATATGTACGAATTTTGGTGCATTACTCTCTGTACAAACATCCTGCCTGCAGCGACAACACTGACACTCATTTCCAGAAAAGTCCCTGGAACATCCAAACTGCACCTTTCTCTCAGATTTGGTTACAGTTACTTCTGTGCACATGTGTTGGGAAGGCAAGTAACTTTTTGGGGGCAAGCTTTGTGCTGCTCTTAAATGATACCTCCTCATTAAAATTAAAACACAATCAACACACACACACACACGCTGGATAAAACCATGGAACTACTGTCATTACCATTTCTATTTATTACTAAATTATGGATCCATGCACTGTGCTAACACTATATGGAGATCTTTGGCTACATGTCAGGGTCGGGCCGCCACCAAGGTTTGGCTTTTTCTCTTGTTTTTTTTTTGTACTGTGGTTGTTTTTTTTTTGGTTTGTGATTTTATGCCACCGCGCCAGAAATAGCTGTGGCTGAAGGGCATTGTGTTTTCTGTCCATCCGTATGTTCCATTTTTGTGAGCACCATATCTCAAGAAAACCTTAAGGGAATTTCTTCAAGTTTGGCACAAATGTCCACTTGGACTCAATGAAGAACCGATTACATTTTGGTGGTCAAAGTTTGACATCACTGTGACCTTGCATCCGTTTCATTCTTGTAAATGTACTATCTCACGAACACCTTTAGGGATTTTTTTCAAAGTTGGCACAAACTTTTACTTGCCTTCAACAATGAGCTGATTAGATTTTGGTGAACAAAGGTCACTGTGACCTTGCATCCGTCTTAATTCTTGTAAACAAGATACCTTAAGAACACCTTAAGGGATTCTTTTCTACCAAATTTGGCACAAACGTCCACTTAGACTGAAGAATAAACTGATTAGAGGTTTGTGGTTGAAGGTCAAAGGTCAGTGTGACCTCACTGTGCTGATTGTATAGATCTTCTGCGTGTGAAGCATCCATGTTTTCAGAAACTGAGGCATAAAAAACAAAGATGAAAAAAAAAATTAAAAACTTAATCACAACAAAAAAGAAACTTCCTGAAAAGAAATGGATTGAAAGCTAATTATCTCCTCATGCTGACAGAACCTTGTTCTAGTAAAAACATGCTTCTCAGTTTGAACTTTGGAGTGCATTGTCGGTTTCGGCTGTGATGTGACGGAGAGCGCCGCTAAAACAATGTGACGTTACATCAGCTGAATTTTACACAAAGTGTCGGAGCACATCTGCTCACCTCAGCGGCCTCTGGGTTTGTGGAGACTGTGCTTTTTATCGCCTCAACAAGCTGCAATAACATTTTAACTGGAAGCTCTTCCTCTCCGTTACGTCTCCACCTTTAACTCCTCCCTCTGCTGCTTGTTTCTCTTCGGCCTGTCTGCGTTTCATTCAGCCCGTCGTCTACGTGTTGTGACACTGCGCAGTAAAGAAACACTTTTCTCTTTCACTCTAATGTGTTCATTTCCTGCTCGGGCTGGTCTGGATAAGCCTGGTTTTGTGGTGGTTTGGGGGGTTTGGGAGGAGGAGGGGGGAGCAGGTGTAACCAACCCCAAATTGGGTCTAATCCACGACATGCCGTCTAACCACATTCCCACCCTTAATAACTGCGCAGCTCTCATCAGCCAAACGCCACATAATGCACCTTTAATACACCTTTAATCCTCCACATGGTGCAATCGCAGCGCCACTGTTTGTGTTTGTGGCGGCTTCACTCTGCTCGGCTGCCGCTGGGTTGTCGGGTGGTTGTTTGGTTGGTGGGATTTTGGTCGGTTGGTGTTTTTTCGGGGCTGGCAGACGACCCCCCCACCCCCCCCACCAACAGACCCACATTCCTGCCTGAGAGCCAAGAAAGAGGCGACACAGGCTGAACTGACACTGAAGAGTCTGTGTGGCCCCGAGAGACAGACAGACAGAGACGAAGACAGACCGACAAATCTGACGTTGACGAGACGCCCTGTGATCGACTTCTGTGATTTACTTCTTTCTCTCCTTTTTTGTTTCCTTCTTTCTCGCTGCTGTTCTTTTATCCTTCCTTGTGTACTTGCTACTTTCCTTCTTTGTGTCATTCGTCTTCTCTTCCTTCATTCTCTCTGTGCTTTTTGCTTTCTATTCTGTTTCTTCACTCTGTCCTTCCTTCCTTCCTTTCGTCCTTCACTCCCTCTTTCCTTTCCTGCTTTCCTTGGGTATTTTTTTTTGTTTCTGTTCTTTATCCTTCCTTGTGTACTTGCTTTCTAGTTTCCTTCTTTGTGTCATTCTTTTTCTCCTCCCTCATTTTTGTTTCCTCCCTTCCTTGTGCATTTCCATCTTTCCTTGCTTCCTTTTATCTTTCCTTCTTCACTCCTTTGTTTTCTGTTTTCTGTTTTCTTTTGTATTTATTTGTTTAATTTTTTCTGAGCCATTCTGTCCTTCTCTGTTTCTTTCCCTCCTTCTCCTTTGCTTCCATTCGTTTATCCTTCCTTGTGTTCTTGCTACTTTCCCAGCTCTTCTCTCCCTTTATTTCCTCTGTGCTTTTTGCTCTACTTCCTTGTTTCCTTCCCTCTTTCCTTTGTCCCTTTTTCTCGTCTTGTTCTCTCTGTACTATAATTCCCACTTTCTTTCCTTATGTATTCTTTCTTTGCTTCCTTTTTATCTTTCCTTCATCACTCCCTTCTTTGTTCCACCTTCCTCTTTTTGTAATTGGTACTTTCCTTCTTTTCTTCATTGCTTCTTCCCTTCCTTTTTTAACCCCATATGTTCTTCATATGTTCGTTTTACATCCTGTTTCTTTCTCTCCCTCTCTGAGTTGTTCTTCTTTGCTTCTGTCCTTCTATCCCTCCGTGTGGACTTGCTACTTCCCTGCTTTCTTTCTTTGACTCATTCTTCTTCTCGTCCTTTATTCCCTCTGTGCTTTCTGCTCGTCTTTCTGTCTCCTCACCCTCTCCTGCCCTCCTTTTTTATGTCAGTCGCTTTCTTCTTTGTGTATTTTCATCTTTCTGTGTCCGTTTTTTCTTCCTCTCTCCTTCCTGTCTTTTTTGCTCTTGAATCTAAAACCACTAAAATTTCTAAATTAGGATCATTTTGGGAATTCTCCGCTCATTTCTCTGCAGTTTTCAGATATTGACTCCATGTTTGGAAGAAATCTGAAAGCAGCTGAGTTATATTGAACATTGGTTGAACTGATCTCACCACACTGGCATCTTTTAAGAAAACAACAGATTTTAGAAGTAATTACTGTATCTCCACTAAAAGTTCTCAACCTCGCTCATTTCAGACTTCAGACTGTGCAGCCGAACTTTGCTCCTTTAAAGTTTCTTTTAAAGTTTAGTGGAGGTCATTTCCAAAAACACCAGACATGTTTGTGTGAAATGATGCTACGAAACATTTGTATCTGACAGAAGGCTGCGGTTATCGTACTGCTGTAATGAAGATATACACAATATTTATGTGATACTGTTAGAGCGGGATAAGATAATTTTTCCAACCTTAAATCGACTTTACAAGTAATAGAGAAAGAGCCATTGTGTGTTGAATTGATTGTTGCAGTGACACGTTGCTCCCTCGCCCTCTCACCACATCTCTCCTCTCCGTCCCTCCCTCAGGATGAATTCCATCCTTTCATCGAAGCCCTGCTGCCCCACGTCCGGGCCTTCGCCTACACATGGTTCAACCTGCAGGCCCGCAAGAGGAAGTACTTCAAGAAGCACGAGAAGCGCATGTCCAAGGAGGAGGAGCGCGCCGTGAAGGACGAGCTGCTGGGCGAGAAGCCCGAGGTCAAACAGAAGTGGGCGTCACGCCTCCTGGCCAAACTGCGCAAGGACATCCGGCCCGAGTTCAGGGAGGACTTTGTGCTGACGGTGACGGGGAAGAAGCCGCCGTGCTGCGTGCTGTCCAACCCCGACCAGAAGGGCAAGATGAGGAGGATCGACTGCCTGCGCCAGGCGGACAAAGTGTGGAGGCTGGACCTGGTCATGGTGATTTTATTCAAAGGGATTCCCCTCGAAAGTACTGACGGGGAGAGGCTGGTAAAGTCTCCTCAGTGTTCGAACCCCACCCTGTGTGTGCAGCCACATCACATTGGAGTTTCAGTCAAGGAGCTGGATCTCTACCTGGCCTATTTCGTGCACACAGGTAAGTCCCACAATCTCTTCTTCTTTATGTGTGTGTGTGTGTGTGTGTGTGTGTGAAGGGTTGCTGAGCAGCTGCAGCTCTTTGTTTGGTCTTTGTGAAGGTGCAACTGTGATGAACGTCGAATGCAAACATGAGAAACGTGTATGTTGAACGTCACACCAACAACACACGACCACTGACGCTCCACTGTCCTGTTGTTGTTTTATTGTGTGTGAGACTGAAAAGTGTCGGATCATCGCAGGTGGTTTGGCGTCTGGCTTTGTATCAGTTCATCTCTGCTGTATTAACTGGTGCTTGTGGTTCATTGATTCATGCTTTTTCTTATCTATAAGTTTATTTAAAATATTTTTCTACAAGAAAAGAAAGTGCAGTGACTCCACTTGACTTTGTATCTTCTCGACTGATGACTCAAGTCATCGACTTGTATCCCTAATATTTCTAATACCTGTAGCATTTAACTTGCATCTAAACTGAATTATATTCCTTTACTGAACATCCAGAACTGTTGGCGTGTCTTCTTGGTTTGTCTCGGCTGTTCTGTTGGAGCTTCTCTCAGATTTGTAGTTGGATTGTGGATGAAATTGGTCCACAAATTTGTTATGTTTTTTTTTTTACCATAACATGTTATGTTAGCTAACCTTACAAGCAGATATATAATGTTGTGCAATCCAGTAGACGTCGGTCTGTATTCCTTGAGGGATTTACTGTTAGAAATCAGGCAGCCCGCCTGTGGGCCCTCCTAAGGTAACAGCTGCTGTATTTGTTGTTGTTTAAGTGGTTTACTCATCGTTTGAAAGCTACGCTCGTTGCGGTGTCATTAATGCTGAACATTTTAAGGTACAGCAGGCTCAGTAAACACACACTTCCAGATGATCTAAATCCAGCGAAACATTTAAACACATTATTACATCCGTAGATATCCAAGAACTGCCATTGCATTGATTCAAATGTTTATATTTCTCCAGATATGATCCATAATTTCTCCAGTTCTGCATGTACACAAACCGACTGGCAGCAAACCCCTGACCTTTTGATTGACACCTCACTTGAGCCAGTTGGAGCCTTCCAGTGCTGTTGCTATGGCCTCCAAAGCCAACCAGAGCCTGAGCTGAAGGGACGTGCTTCACTGACATTTTCTGGATTAGAAGCCATTTAAGTGGCCCACAGAGGCCGCAAAGGCTTATGGGTCTTGTAGTCAGTGACACTCCGAAGAGCCACAGTGGAATTAAACTTCTTACAGGGTAAACAGGCTGGTACAAATAATAAGCGCCTGAACAAAACCGTAAAGAAACACATGGAAAATGTTTATTTTCTGCTTTATGATATGGTCCCATTGTGTTTCAGTTTACTTTGGACATGGCTTGGAAAGGTGTTTTAGGTGAATGTTACAGGACCGTAGAGAGGCTCAGATTTAAAGTCATCATCAAATATTTTCCGTGAGCTTCTACATTCTTTGTTGACATTGGAATCAGCTGTTGGAAACTGCTTTTGGACCTTTCAGTCGAATCAGATGGTCTTCAGTAGTTGCAGAAATTGAGTGACTCGACTTTTGAGCCACGGCAGACAACAAGTCCGAGAAACAAATAGAAATCTGAAGACCAAGACAAATGATTAAACTCCATCTGCCACAATTTTCCTTTTCTGCGTCAAGATACAAACTCTCATTTCTCTCAAATATTTGTTCACGTTGATTTCTGCTGTAAATAAGCTGAATTCTGCAGATTTTTTTCAGAAAGTATCTTTTAGGGTCCAAGTCCTCGTCTTCGTGTCGATGAAACTTGTTTATCTGTTAGTTTGAGGATGAAAACGCACCTTCCTCTCACAGCAAACTGCTCTCTGTCTCTGAGACAAACATGTTATCAGCTGCAGACAGGCATAATTTCATCAGCGGTCAGTAAAGCAGAAGTCTGAGGAGAAAGGACGGTCTGTGCCAGAACCTCGTCACCCCGGCGGCCTCTCTGAGAGCGGAGCAGGTCGGGGAGTTCTGGGTGAAGCTGGCACACCTTTCAGGTTTAAAAAAAAACACAATTATCTCCGGAGCGATTGCTCAGCACGTTTCCACGATTTCCAACTGATTCCACGGGAAAATAGTTTGGCTGGTTGGAATATTTGCGCGTGCAGCAGCGAGCATGTAGAGGAGGTGTTTGGCAGACAGTTTAAGTGCTTGGCACAGAGCTCGCTCTAAGTTTGTTGGAGCTTTAGAGTTTTCTTGAAAAATGAGGACAGTTTCCAGACAGCCAGGTGACATTATTCACAAGCTCCACTTTCAGATTCCTTAACCAGGATAATACTGACATGTCCTTCTTATCATTCCAGTCCTGAACATTTAATTCTCTAAGAAGAATCTGAGAATATTTCAACCTGTTTCTAATAAAAAACTTCAATTTCATTTCTCTTAAATTTCATAGTTCATTAATGACGTTGAACAGGGGTGTCATAGTCAGGCGAAAAGTGAGAAAAACCTGGAATGCAACATTTTTTTTTTTTTTTTTAAATTTTATTCAGTAATCAGTAACGTAACTAAATTACAATTGGCTGAGTAAAATGGTCGGAAAACTGACCTTTCTATAAAAGAAACGGTGGGCGCGTTCTGAGGCCCCCAAAACGCTTTAGTCTGCCGCTGCACTAGGATCTGTCTCTGTGCGCAGCGAGAGCCGAGTGAGTGACTGCTTTTGCTTCCTGAGCACCAACTAACATGTCTTCCCCAAGAACAGGAAATCAACTAAGAAAGAAAGAAAGAAAAGGAAAAGAAACTGTTAAAGGGACGGTGGCCCCAAAGAGAATGCTCATGCGTAGGGCCCAGAATTTGGTGCTACTCCCCTGACGTTGGAATCGATAGCTGGGAAACCAGCCTGTTCTCATTTCCAAGGCGTTAAATATCTCCTTTTTATCAGTGATTTTGGCGTCAGACACCAACACCAAAAGGCTCCTCTCGTTGTGGTGTGATACGCCGCCGGGCATCATAAGTTTATAACGCCACCAGATGGCGGCAGTTTGAAACACCGGCAGTAAGAACATGAAATAAGGAGCTTGATCGTCCCTGTTGCAGGAGCAAAGGAGGGAGGGAGCGAGGGGAGGTTGATGGGTCCAAAAAGCCACGGACTTTCACCCAGGAGCTCGCTGTTAATTTCCTGTGCCACACCATGATGTTGTTTTCTAACCTAACCACGTGTTTTTGTTGCAAAAGGAAATAAATGTAAAAATTAGGTATTTTATAGAGGTTATGAGTTTATTTTGTAAAAGAGTGTTTGCATCCAGCACGCAGAAACTGTGTAAATTCACACAAACGTCATCATAAGACGCAGGAGGACACCGCGCACGTCATGTGTAGACATAAAAGTCCACTGATACATGTGGACCTCGAGGTCCGTCAGACAGCAGCTGTGGGCCTTTAAGTTGTGTCACATGATCTCCAGCAGGTGCAGAAGTTGAGTTCATTTTGAAGTCCAGTTCAGACCCAACATTTGTGACGAGATGATTTGAAACGTGCAACCAGCATCAGATGGACTGTATTCATAATCAATACGCCACAATAATATAAATAACCAGCGCCAATTCATCAGTCAGTGTCAGTGTGTGTGTGGGCGGGGCATAAGCACATACAGCCAGCAGCAGCAACCCACCGTCTGACACCAGCACACCGTGAGGACAGACCTGCTGCAGCAAGCCAATACGCCGTCTGTGGTCATTTTGACTTGACCTGCGGACTTCACTACAAGCTGATTGGCTCTTGAAACAGGTGATGTGCTTTAAAACCAGCCACCGGCCATTTGACCAGCTGAGTGTCAGGTAACGCCATCAGCCGGCTTGAGTCGAGCTCAGACCGGCCAGTTCACACCACTGACACTTTCTCTGTGACGTTCTGAAACTGTTTTTGTCTCGTCATGGATCTTTGACCTGAACTGGTTTAAATACCTTTAAGACTGTTTTTGAAACAGTGGTCAGAAAAGAGAGGAAGATCATGTGACATGATTGAAAGCTCCAGAACTGCTTCTAAATGCCACAGTTCTCCTTCCCGTTCAAAGACACTGACACTTATGTCTGAAAAATACTTAATAGTTTAATTTGTTCAGATTTGTTTCACTGTCTTTTGAGAAACTGTATTTGTGAGGGTTCAGAGAGAGACGGAGCTTATTTGTGTAAGAACATCTAAAAACATGATGTGATACGGAGATGTGTTTTTGGAAAACAAGGTGTTTTTAATTTTAGATGTTCCTTCAGGTCTCGTCCTGTTTTTGTGGAGGTTAAGTTTCATCTGCGATCTGTCAGCAGACACAAACACTCGGAGCGCTCTGGAAAGATCGCCGTCCCTGAGCCTTAATTACAATCATTTCCTTCTCGCAGACTAAAGCCTCTCTGAGCCCAAAGACTGCTCCCATTCTCCTGCTCTGCGTCCAGATAGCCTCTCAGCCCTCGTGTGTGTGTTTTCACTGTGCGGTCGCAGTAATCAGCTGTGTGCAGGTTCACACTGAGCTCCCTTCAGTCCAAGAGGAAAAAGGTTTGGAGGCTGAAACGCTGCTGCAGTGGCTGGTTTGTGGTTTTATTCTGAGGTGGACGCTCAGTCGGAAAAGCTCTGATTCTTGGCCCAAAGTGAGAAAGCGTCAGTGAGGTTTCTGTCTGGATCAGCTACAGAAACACAGAGGGGATCATTTGTGGTGGAAATGCTCGAGAATATGTTTGTTTTAATTTTCTCTTTTCCTAAATTTAGGTTTTATATTTGATGCAGGATGTTGAAGCCTTTTCACGACAGAGCGTTGAGGATTTAGTCTCTTCTGAAAGAGGTGAGAGGGAGACGAGCTCCCCCCTCTCTCCCCTCTTCCTCCTCCCGGTCTGGGCTGCAGGAGGATCAGGTTTCGTCCTGCCTCTTATTTAAGGCAGCGGAGCTTTTCTGGAGCGGCGGCGTTGATTAAAAGCCATGTGAAGGCGGACTGACCTCAGGGCTGCCAGGGCCGGAGGCGGGGTCTGTCAGGGCAGCTCGACTCGGTAATTAAATTCATCCCCATACCACTGACTCAGGGTGGAGGGGGGGCGGAGGTGGCTGAAGACCCAACAGTGTTGCCAGTAGAAACCGCAGCGCACCACCAACCATTTATTATTTAATCCTCTGAGTGTTCAGCAGCAGGATGTTAAAACCTCAAAGACACAAAACCTGAAGTTGGTTTAAACTTCGTATGAAGCAGAGTTTAGTTTGTCTTCATTTTCATTTCTGCAGCAAAACATTTATTCATTTAGTCTGGTGACCTGCAGCTGTGTGTCAGTGTTTCAGCTCCTGTAGAGACTGTTTTTGTCCGCAGGGTTCAGGAAGTACGATGATGTGTAGCACAGGTTTGTGGCACTCAAGCCCTGTCTGAAGACTTTACCTTCCATTATTTCACAACCCAGTCGCCAGAGAGAATGATGGTGTAGTACGTTTCTGCAAACCACAGATACACCACATTTGCACAGTATTATGTAGCAGACACACAAAAATGTGTTTTTTGGGCACAGATACCACTTGGTTATGATTAGGAAAAGATCATGTTTTAGCTTAACATACCCAGTTTTGGGGGCACAGTTCCAGCAGGATAAGCAGCGACGTCTTGATCAAAAACAACCCACGTTTGGAGGCCAAAAAGCCGCTGGAAAACCAACAATGGCTCGCTGAATTGAATCTGAATTGAGTCTTGTTAAAAAATAAGAGCTTTTTGTGTCACACCTTGGAAGGAAACGCGGTGATATCTTGGTAAAAAATGAGTGCTTTTCATGGTAGTGTATTCTGGCAGAAAACGTAGCAGTGTCTTGGTAACAAATAGAACTTTTCATGCCATATCCCGGCAGGAGACACAAGGAGAGGACATATTCATTGAATTTCACAAAAAGTGTTTTGGATTAGAGTCACTAAAGGCCTTTGCACACTGAGTTCGTTTTGTTCGAATGTGTTTCTTTTAATCCGTCTTTCAAAAATAAAAACGTTAGCACAGAAACTTTGCACACTGAGTCTGATGAGTTTTATTGTTCTATATGTTATGAAAATTCGCACTACCTAATGAAATAAAAAGACACATTTCCTCCTTTGCCTCTGTCCACCACAACTGAAGGGGCGGAGCTATCCTCCTCCTCCTCCTCATCCTCTTCATCATCATCCACCTGAATATTACTATCTGACCTGTTGACAGTAGCTTCACTGAGTCCTGGTCAAACGTCTCTAAAGACTCTGACGGAGGCGAAAAATATTTTAATGGCGGATGAAAGTTACTGACTCAGTGTGCAAATGTAATCGACACAATACGAGGTCTTATTTATTTTTAGATGTGCGACAATTTCAGGCGAAAAAACAGGCTCAGTGTGCGGAGGCCTTGACTGCATCTTTAATGGCTAGATAAGATTTTTTAATAAAACAATAAGAAACTTTTTAAAAACTGTTTCTGCAGAGTCACAAAATGTTGATGCTGAATGTCAGCGTGAAACAGCTTTCAGCAGCAGTCATGTTCTGATGCTTGTGTTTGGACACTTTGTGTTAACGTTAAATGAAGATGGTGGTCTGGGTTAAATGTTACACAAGACAGGATGTGTTGACTTCTATGAAGATTTAACCAAAACCTTGTGGACGAGCTGCATGTGAGGTTTTTATTCATGTTGCACTGGTTTGGTCGTTTATGGACAAAAGGTCATTTGGTTAAAAAGTGAAAGGTTTTTATGATCTTTAATTCAGTTTATTATTTAAATGCAACAGTTTTATGTAACCAAGACGACTGAAAACATGAAACTTGTCTGCCGCTCGATCGGCGTGCACTTGTACCGCTGCAAAGTTCAGCAAACAGCTGAACAGGAAGTAGCTGCTGGGTGTCTAACAGGTGGAGCTTTTCAAATTAACAGA
Source organism: Epinephelus fuscoguttatus (assembly GCF_011397635.1). Classification (NCBI taxonomy): domain Eukaryota; kingdom Metazoa; phylum Chordata; class Actinopteri; order Perciformes; family Serranidae; genus Epinephelus; species Epinephelus fuscoguttatus. The sequence continues at coordinate 44,019,269 of NC_064761.1, forward strand.
CTCTCACTGACTGCAGTCAACCATGAACACACACATACACACACACACACACACACACACACACACACAGACAGCAGCCCTCCATTCATACATCTGAGCAGTTGCTGTGTGTGTATGTGTGTGTTCTCAGGAACAAGTTAGGGGTCAAAGGTCAACCCCTGCCACCTCCCCCTCTCCTTCTCCTCCTCTCACTGATTTACGAGCTCACCCATGGCGGCAGCGGCGGGTGACACTATCACAGGAACGCTCAACACGTGCTGAAAGGTCGGAGGTCACAGCTTGGAGGTCGTGACCCCTATCATCAGGCCGTTTAACCTCTAGGATAAACATCCCCCCCTTTAACAATGCACACACACACACACACACACACACACAGAGCTCAGGGGGCGTGGTCAGGGTGGGTTGGTTGGAAGCGTGCGGCTGCTTGTGAACAAAAGGTGGGAAGAGGTCGACTGCGGCACTTTGTCTCCTCTGCGTCTGTGATTTAAAACCCTCACACAGCCTGAAATAAAGATGTTAACGTTTATTACAGATGAGATAATATTTATGTGGGCAGTAAAGTCAATTAAACATAATTAGAGAGATGGAATCATAAAAGTTTGATAGAATGAGTTTTACATTAAAGTTAGTGGCTCTGCAGCAGAATCACTTCAGAGGTGGTTTCAGTCCGCTGACGTCTTCCCTTCAGACGCATCACGCCGTTTGACTTCACGTGTTTGCTTGTGGACGATGAACGAGCTGATTGGAGCTTTTAGAGGAGGAGTAAAAGACTTGTGGTAACTTCCTGTCTTTCTTTCTTCAGCTGCTTTGTTGTGTAGTGGTGAAAGACGTATTGGGATCCTCCACCATTACCGTACAGTGAGCAGCTGTTTGAGCCTGATGAAACTATACAGTTGTTTTTTTAAAGATTTACATCTTCAGTAGGAGCCAATGGGCTCAGAGCTGAGAGACACAGACATGACTTTAATCACCTATAAACACATACACGTCTCATGCTTATCAAATCAACGTTGCTAAAGTGACGTAGTGTATAAGCTGACTGTATCAAACAACTGCTTCTGTGCCTAAACGTAACCACACGTAACCACACGTAACCACACGTAACCACAGCGCTGTTGAAACGTAAAGTTTCAGGGTATCCGTGACATATGAACCTACAAATGTCACGTACCCGTGGTTTGCAGAATCGTACAACATTTTGTCAGAATGAACGTCTGAATACTTCAATAGGTTATTTTCCTAATATTATATATATGAAATATTTCCGGAACATCATCCTCACTGTGACCTCGTCACATGTCTACGTTTGCTCATGGACTTTCCACATCCACATATGGCGTCCAAGGTACCCTGGGTGTGTTGGTTGTTGACGTTCTGGGACGCCGTGTCAACTTCAGCCTGTTACATGCATTGTCTGTTTTCAAAATAAATGTACAGTTTGCATACAGTCTCTTTCAAAATAAAAGCACTACATCGGTACAACACTACCAACTGATTTTTTTTTTCCCTTCAACAACAAACACATGGTTACGTTTAGCCAACACACACACATGGTTGGGTTTAGGAATAAAAGAACAGGGTTTGGCTTTACAGTCCTCCTTGGTGAAAGTCGTGGATGCTGGACCCGTCCACCACCGCTCCCACCTGCCCTACCTGGACTTTTGCCACTTTATATTTTGTTGTTGTCCTGTCTCGTTTCCCGTGATGCCGCTGGACGAGAGTTACTCGTAATTACAGCCAAATTTCTCTTCACTTTAAATGTGTGACAGTAGTAGAAATATAAAGCAGCACAAAATGGACAAACTCAAGAGAAGTACAAACACTTTAAACTTCAGCACATATTTTAGTAAATACACTCAGTTTCTTTCCAACACTGTTGCTTCTTGTGTATTTCCCGTCTCATATATTTGGTTTAAATAAGTTCAGACTTCAGTGTGTCTCGGTCGGGTCACGTTAAAGTGTGGTTCACACTGGAGATGTAGGATGTCGAAGTGTTTCTGTGACTTCATCTCACCTCGCGTGTTTCTCAAGAAAGCGTCTCCAGCAGCACAATTGGAGGATATCAGTGTGTTGGTGAGATAACGACGGTCATACCTACAGAATGTGAAGGTTTCCACTTCACCTTATACGACCTGCGGGGTTGATCCCAAGCAAACAGCAACTCTGTGTGTGTGTGTGTGTGTGTGTGTGTGTATGTATAAAGACGTCTGACCCACTTCCCTCCGTCCTCCTGAGCTCTTAAAGAGATTTGGAGCTTCGTCTCTGAACTAGTTACAGTAGCTCTGTCCTCTCAGTCTGCACCCACAGCTACACACCAGACTCCATCTTGATTTGACTTCCTCACAACAACAACAACAAACTTATACACACTTATCTAAACACACTCACTCTGCACATGAAACAGAACCTTCTGATTTCACCTCTGCACCTCCAGTCACCTAAAGTCTCGGGACTTTATTTGAAATTCTCGTCATCTATAAAATATTATGGAAAAATGAGTATGAATATAAATAAGGCCATGTTGTGGCTGGAAATGCCCATTTTTTCGTGACGTATCCGAGCAGGAAACGTACTCATGTCTTGGTACAAAACAAGCATCTTTTTTTGGCAGTATACAGGCAGGAAAGGCAGCAATGTCTCTGTAAAGAACAAGCGCTTTTCGTGCCATATCCTGCAGGAAATGCAAAAATGTTTCAGTAAATATCAAGAAGTGTTTGTGCCATATGCCAGCAGGGATTGCGGCAATGTCTTGGTAAAAAAAACAAGCCTCTTTTTTGGCACTGTCCCACAGTGATGTCCTCTTTTTTTCTTTTTATAAAGATTATGTTTTTGACCTTTTTGCCTTTATTTGACAGAACAGTGTGAAATGGGGAGAGAGGGAGTGGGAGAATGACACGCAGCAAAGGGCCGCAGGCTGGAGCCAAACCCGTGGCAGACGCCCTGAAAGCAGGGACATCTTGATAAAAAAACAAGTGCTCGTTGTGGCACTATCCTGGCAAGAAAAGCAGCAGTGGGTCGCTTGAAAACAACCACTTTATTTGTTTGTTGGTGTTGAGCAGTGGTCTGCAGCGTGGCAGTTGTCTCTTTGGGTCACGCCATCTACAACTGTATGTATCTGTTGTATGGTGGTGTTGTGGGAAGACATGCAGCAGGTCTGTTGAGTGTCAAGCTGAAAGATATCTCATCAAAGCTGCACTAATGAAATCCTCAGCTCGCTGTCCGCTCTGATCGCCATGTTTAAAAAATGAAACCTAAAAGTGAAAGAATAAAGTCAGAGCAGAAGGAGGAAGAGAATGACCTGGATGAATATTAAAAAGTGTATAAAATGTTTTGTGAGTCAGGTGCTTGTGTGAATTTGTACATGAGCATGTGTCAAACTATCAGTGCAGTGAAGTCGACAGCAGAGTAACAGCAGAGTCCATCAGGACCAAACAGGAAAACACTTTCAAACGTTTCTGCCACACAAGTTTAGACTCTCCTGTAATGTTTGTTTTCTCAACCTCTTGAATTACTGGATAGTTTCACCTCTTCAGACCTCAGGAAACTTCAAAAACAGCGAGGGAAAAAAACAAAACTCTTTGGCTGGATGAGTCACAGCCGGACATATACAACCACTGACAGTAATAACTTTATTTATTTATGGAACGAGAGAAACAGCCGCTCACGATCTGAAAAGGGTTGAGAATCACTGGTTTAAACTCCACCTGTCCTCATGTTGAAGTGTCCTCGAGCTCGAGTGGGACAAGGCTCCTCATATGTGGAAGTAACGTCATGTAAAAATCACCTGTGGCTCTTTGATTTGTTTGTTTGAGTGAATGTTGTGTTGCTTCATAAAAAGCTGAAACGAACTGAAACACATTCATGTTTTTGATTCTGAGGTCGAAGTCGCAGAAATAAGAGCTGAACAGTTTGAGTGGTCGTCGTGTTGAGGCTGTTAGTGTGTTTATTTCAGTTTGGTTCAGTCACTGTGTGTGTCTGTGTGTGTGTGTGTGTGTGTGTGTGTGTGTGTGTGTGTGTGTACCTCCAGATGCAGCTGATATTCAGACAAAACAATAACTCAGACCACAAAATACAAACTGTCCCTTTAAAGTGACACTGAAGGACAGAGAGAGACTCAAAGATGGCTGTGTGTGTGTGTGTGTGTGTGTGTGTGTGTGTGTGTGTGTGTGTGTGTGTGTGTGTGTGTGTGTTTGGCTCATCTCCTCTGACAGACGCTTTGTGTCACCTTCTTCTTCTTTGTTTTCTGCTTCATCCTCCTCTCCTTCTTATGTTTCTTCTTCTTCCACTTCATCCTTCTCTTCTTCATCTTCCCTTTTTTCCTGTTCTTCCTCTTCTTCTTCTTCTTGTGCTTCATCCTCTTCTTCATCTGCTTCTTCGTCCTTTACTTCTCTTCTTTGTCTTCTGTTTCATCCTCCTCTTCTTATGTTTCTTCTTCTTCTTCTTCTGCTTCTTTCTCCTCTTCTTTGTCTTCTCCTTCTTCCTCTTATTCTCCTCGCTGCTGTTCATCCGTCCTCATGTGGAGCTGTTTAAGGCAAAGCGCCGTGTATAAAAACCACAGACTTCTGTTGTGGTTCCTGAAGTACACACTGTGACCACGGGAACACCCCCAACCCACCACACACACACACACACACACACACACACACATTGTACCATTCACGGTCAATGAGCTTTGGGCTCATTCATAAAAATGAACACACGGTGGACGCTCTGAGTATCAGCACGTCGACCACAGACGGGAGGAGAACAAACCTTTTTTCTTCTGCAGCAACTGAAACAAACCAAACTAATGAGTGACGACAGAAACACTGAGCATCTGATGGTTTGATTAAAAAGCTCAGTGCTTGTCTTTCTGTTTCACTGTGTCCTCTTAAATTAAGTCATGTCAACGACTCTGATCAATAATCAGTTCTGATCAATAATCAGTAAGCTCTGTACTGACTGTAAAAAATATATCTTATATGAGCAAAACCAACAAAACAATGTAGACGCCTTCAGTGGCTCACACGTGAAAATATAAGAAACTTCACTGTTTTATCCATTTACACTTTAGGCTCTGCACTTCCTGTTGTCACCCAAAGCTTCATGGGAACTGTAGTTTAGACACACAGAACATGAAACTTAGAAAATAAGAGATCAAATCTGTTCATATTTTCTTTTTTTCGTACATGATCAGTACATTTCCTGACAGAAGTGCAGCTCAGAAACTCCCACCAACATGGTTCTCGTACCCCTGAAACCCTGACAGTCTCCTTTGTCTGTTAATATTCATGTATAGTAATAAGGAAATATAATATCATATGTTTTGTGTGTTGAAAGTGTGAACGTGCAGGCAAAAGAACTCGACTTCAAATATCACAAATCTTCTCTTGCTTTAAAAGCGTCCTGCATGTCATGCAGTAGCTGTGACGTAGTGTTTGATGATGTTTCTGAGGAGCCACATTTATCCTGGAAATATTCATAATCATGCTTAATAACATACAGCTGGGACATGTGGAGACTGTGTCATGAAGCTGAGCAAAACTAGCTGCAGGTTCAAAGGGTTGAAGCACCACAGCCACTGAATGTAGTGACAGACAAACACATGATCTGATCATCATCATAAAGGATGTCTGATACAAACAGCAGATTATGTGAAGAGTTTTGGTTGAAATGAACAAGTCCAGAGTGTTTTCCAGCTCCCAGCGTTCACGTTGGTGTTGTCGGTGTCCCCTCCTCCCCCCTCCCCCTCCTCCCCTCAGCGAGGCAGATATCAGCTGATCCCTCGGCGTGCGGCGTGGTAAAGTCAGGTAATCCGGTTTAAAGTGTATTGTCAACGCTGAGCTCTCCGTGGATTTCCCTGCAAATATTCTAGTTCTGGAACATATTTCTGCTCTCACAGCGACATGAGAGGCTGCCGGAGCCGACTGATCCTGAACACAACACAAACAAACAACACAAACAAACAGCACACACACACACACACACACACACACATACACTGCCTCTGTGTTGATTTATGGCGTCTGGACTTGAACTTGGACATTCATAAAAATAAACATTTTGTTTGGTTCTGGAGGAATGAATTTAATTCTGCTCAGCGTTGTGCTGCAGACTGGAGGTCTTCATAGGTCCACAACATTGCATTCAAGGAAAACCCACAGAGCCCATCCTGCTGACATTAACTTTCAAAATAAGAGTCTGGAGGACAGTCAGACCTGGTCCAGAACATGGTGGACCTGAACACATCAGAGCAGCCGTACATTTCAGTCAGTCTGCTTTTCCCTCTGAGTCTGCCTCAAATATGTTTTCTCAAAGTGCTCCTGACAGAGTGAATAAATACAGATTATTTTTTACTGTTGGACTTGTGAAGTCTTTAAAGAGACATTCATTTGTTAATCCTGCATTTATTAAGAATAAAAGGAGTCAAGTTTAAGAAGAAAAAGGAGGAAGAGGAGGACAATCAATGAACTTTACCTCTTTCCCTTTTCTTTCCTCGTCTTGTCTCTTCCTACATTTCTCTTCTTCCGTCCTCCATCTTCTGATTTCCTTTATTCTTTTATCTTCATCGTTTCTCATTTTCTACTTTTTGTCTCGCACTTTTCTTTGATTTTCGTTGCCCCTTTTTTACTCTTTTTACTTTGAATGCGTCTGCACTGGCTATCACCGTGTCCGGGGGCATTATGTTTTGGGGTCATCTGTCCGTTCATCCGCCCGTCCATTGCCCCATCATTATGATCTCGATTGCCTTGACGGTTTCCTCAATTTGGCACAAACGTCCACATGGACCCAAGGATGAATCATTAGATTTTGGTGGTCAAACATCAAGGATCACAGGAACTGGTGTCGCCCCCTATTGAGCAGTTTCAAAATTGATTTTACACACGTGGTCCAACATAATTATTTAACATATCCTGAATGTTCTGTAAAACGCGCCCATATTTTGCATTCGTGGCGCTCCCATAGAGCTCGATTTCAATGAAATTTTCAGGAAATGCTGCCAGGACTTTTGTGGACATTTCCTTCCTTCATTTTCCTTCACTGGTTAAAATCTGTCTACGATGTACCTTATTATTAGTGTTAACAAAAACTATGACAAAAATCTTTCCATGATGAAAATGAAACAATGACGAGGTAAAAATAGATGTTGTTAATAAAAAGTAAGACGAAAGCTAAGTTTCATTTTCGTTGACGAAACGTGACAGCAGTGTTCATGGTGGGCCATCAGACATTTAAAGCTGAGAGTGGCCGTGCTTGTATTTATATTGAAATGCAACATGAGCGACAGGCTGGTAAACTCCAGTAAATAGTCTGCACCAGGATGTTTCACACCAGAGAAGGTTTGTGGGTTGATGGTGTTTGACAGGCAGGTAGGAGGCTCAGTTATCTGTGAGTGTAGCTGTGCTGTAAGTAAACAGTCTGAACTCAGATCAGTTTTCTCTGACAGAGATGAAAGTTTAGTTTGAATCACCAACTCTGTGAGAGGACACCAGTTTAAACCTCCAGACTAACATGTTGCACATGAAGAAACAAGTTATGTTTCTGCTTCTTAACAGTCACATGGATAAGTCAGAGTTTACAATGAACCTGGGGACAAATCCTAGTTGGCTCACATTAGTTATTTGTTGAGAGCATAAATAGAGAGATGTTGAGCTTTTCAAATGATGATCAGTAAGTGTGTGCTCGTAAATCAGCCCTTAAACCTGTCACACACTGCTGGAGACATGACACACACATTATCTTATACAACCTGTCACCTTGAGTCTGATTCATGATCCATGAGTTAACCTCACTGGATCAGTTTAAAGAGAAAACACAGATAGAAACCGACTAAAACTACTAAGAATAAAAATGACTAAAATGTGACTAAAACTAATCTCAAGACTCAGATTAAATCTAAAATAGCTGTCACAATTAGCACTACATCTCATGGGAATTTGCAGCATCATGTCTGAGGAAAAACATAAATAAATTAAATTCACACAAAACATCTGAATCTGCCGACTCATTATACTGGGTGCCAGTGTGAAATTGGTCAGACGTTCCCTCCATTCCTTCTTTTAGGGCCAGAAAGAGGCCCCGGACTTGTTTGAAGATATCTTCTGTCCCTGCGACTCCGTTTGTAACACGTGTTGGTGAAGTTATTTCTGTCATCAGCTCAGTTTGATCCCTGTGTCCCTTTTTTCTTTTTTATTCTCGTAACTTTTTGTCCTGCATCCTCTTTTCTTCCTCTATGTCTTCCTCTCTCCTCCCAGAAAGATTCCTCTCCTCTGCCCCACACACTGATCTCTGACACACACACACACACACACAGACACACACACACAGACTAAAGGTCACACTGACTGTCTCTTTGCGGAGGTCGTCTGACAGGAATGTAGCTGTGTTGCTGCCGGTGATTTGTGCCAGCTGCTGAGAGTCACTGTCTCTGTTGCTAAGGACACCCCCTCCCCCTGATGATGATGATGATGGTGGTGGTGGTGGTGGTGGGTGGGGTGGGGTGGGGTGGGGGGTCCCTAGCAACACAGACCCCTCGCCGGAGCCCCCACAGCAGGCCAGACTCTGCCCGTGTCTGTGCCAGCCGTGCCAACAAAATGGAGTCTGGCTCCTGTTCAGTGTTTTGTTCGCGGTGACGCTTCTGAGACCCGAAAACAAAACAGAGAAAAATCAAGCTGTGATTTTTAATTTCTGTGTTGCCTGACAGCAGAAAAAAAGAAGATTTAATCCTTTAATTTAAACAAATGTAACAACAGAAGAGTCTGAGACGCGTCAGTACAAGCTCAAGTCCCGCAAACAAAGTCGCTGGTCTGAACGATTAAAGGGTCATTACACTCATTTTACACACTAGTAAGTCAGTTTATGATCAGTGGTCAGTCCTCCTCGAGCTCCAGTGAAAGACACTGTCCAGCTGCATTATTGGAAATGTAGGATATCTGCACGTCTGCTGCACAGAATCTGTTTTTGATCTGTCAAAACTAAACTGATGCAACAATGAATCTGTGTGATGCACCAGTCCAGCTCTAAACTCTGTAGATGATGTAAAAGTTTTTATGATAAAACAGCCTCATATTGAATTTCTCACGTTGCATGCAGGTAACTTGTGTCGTCATATAGAGAAGTGATAGGTGAAATATTTCCCTCTGAAATATAGAACATGAAGTATAGAGCTCAAGTAGCTCAATAAACACCGGTGTCATCTTGTGTCAGAATCTGTTTGAACGTTTTCAAACCTTCGTGTCTCAGAAAGCTCAGACTTTGCATATGTTTGGTTTTCATGCTGACATCTCTGTGAACCTGCAGCTCGTCACAACCAGGCTTTAGTTTTGACTGAGGGCTGCAGGATTTTCTCACCACAGAAGAAGAATCAGTGCCTAAAATGATGCTCCGCTTCTTCTTCTTCTTCTTCTTCTTCTTCTTCTTACGTCCCGACCTTTCCTGACCTCCGTACAGGACACACTTTAGATTCCTTTCTTTCAATCTGTGTGTGACTCTGTCTGTCTGGGTGTCCGTCCATCTTGAAAGGCTTAGTGAGAGAGTTGTGTGCCAAAAACCCCGCAAACCCTCACACACACACACACACACACACACACACACACCCTCCCATTGTGTGTGAAGCCGTCGGGACGCTGCTGTGTGAAGCGAACGCCGACATGAACCAGGACAGCTGCGAGCGTCTGCAGGGAAAGTCGCCACAGATGGTGGAAGGAGAGAAACTCCAGAGTGCCGTATGGCTGCTGAAAAATAGACGAAGGAGAAGGAGAAGAAGAAGGAGCAGCAGGTCGGCGCGATGACATCATCATGTTGTTGTTCAGCTCCATTTTTTTTATTTATTTATTTTTTTTTTACCGTTTGACAAGATCGAGGCAGAGAACGTTCTGCATGCTCTCTGGATTCGGAGCTAATTAAGTCTGTTAGCATCCAAACAAAGAAAAAGACATCTTCCTCTCATGTGACGTCGCCCCCTGCTGGCCGGAGTATCAAACGTGTCGGGATTTAAAACATTAATTTTGTTGCAACTGCAAAAGTCAAATCTCGTCAGAAAACTGAGACAGATGTGATATGTTTAAACTGTTCCTATGCAAAAATAAAAAATAAAAAAAATCTTATGTTTTGCAGTACTCGTCATCAAAAATACACTTAAACGAAGAAAATGTTTTATTATGTTCTCTAGGTCAACAAATTATTATGATTTAAAGACACTAAACCAGAATAAAGTTTTTTTCTTTAATTTTTCAGCTTTAAAGTAAAAGAATGAAAAGAAACCAAAGTTTGTCCCTCAGAATAAACGCTTAAACGTTCTTCAATGTATATTAAACGTGTGTGATGGCTGGATTATGGAGGAGACGTGATATATCTGCGATATGGAGAAATGTGTCCTTTTGTCTTTAACAAAAGTGGCTCATTAGTTAAAATCTGATTAGAATGATTACTTGATTAATTATACTCTGAATATTCAGCAGTTTTTTAGGGGAAGACTTGGCAGGAGAGGAGAGAGGCAGCTCCGCATGAGGCCGGGACAACCAGATCGCCTCGTTCACCCAAAACAGGAGAAACATTACAAACATCTCACAGCAACATCTGTTTTGTTTTCACCTCCTGAAGTCAAGACAGTCAGAAAGTCTTTGTAGGTGGAGTGACACGATGGGAGGATGAAGATGAGATTAAGATGGAGGAAGGAGAAGAGGGTTATGTTAAAAAGAGACGGAGAGACAGAGAGGGTCGAGCTCTTTGCATATTTGAGGAAAAACTGTCCGACTCTTTGGCCCCAGTCCAGGAGGTGAAGCACACAAAGAGCTCATTCTGTGGAACCAGGACGCCTTTTCTTTTGTTTTTGGTGTTTGTGTGTGTGTGTGTGTGTGTGTGTGTGTGTGTGTGTGTGTGTGCGTGTGCAGTCGACACCGTCAGATGTTCATTTTTAATTATTGACAAGTGAAGGATTAGTGGAGGTGGAGGTTGGGGAGCTGATAACTGAATTATTGAACTGTTTCTCTGCAGCACTGCCCTCGGTCGCTCCGTCTGCGAGCCGACGTGTCGGGGCGGGTTTGGGGGTGTTGGTGTTGGTGGTGGCGTTGGGGTGGGGGGTGTCGGTGGTGAATAAAAGTGAGAGCGGGGATAATGAGGCTGTGGCAGCCCGTCGTGCCAAGCCACAAGGTGCTGGCAGCCCTCGCTGTTTGTCTCCACGGGGCCGGCGTGGACGTTGCTGCTGCTGTGGTCGGGAAGGAAAACTTATAAAAATTATAAGTCAGCGTTGATCCAGGACACATGAGGAGTGTGTGTGTGTGTGTGTGTGTGTGTTACCGTTGATCAGATGTATTAACTTTATCTTACTGAGCTCTGTGGACTCTTTAAGCTGCTTTACACCGAGGACAGAATTCCTCTGGTACTCAAAACCAACGTCAGTTTATTTTGTTATTTAGCGCCAAGAGTTTCACATTTATAGACAAAAATCTGACAAAAGTTGTCAGTGTTTCTGTGGACACACTTTGCAGAGTTCCTGAAATAATTTTAAGATCTTAATGGACACTAAGTAAAGAAATACTTGAACTTTTAGCAGATTTTTCAGCCAGAATGAGCTCCTAACTTCACCTTCTCTCACCAAAATAAGCTCATGAATGCAGTTTTTTTAAACGCAGGAAACCCAGCTGTAAATAAGCAATAGACTGTTTTTCCATTGCAGTAGACGAGAGCTGCAGACAACTATGTCTTGTTTCTTTTGTCTGTTGTGTCATGGTCGGAGTTATGAACACTCCATAGAACAGGATAGCAAACAGTAGAAGGCAGCGTGGAGGCCAGCGCATATGTTGCAGCCATTTCTTCTTTTTTATATCTATGAAGTCGGGTATACGCTGTACAAAGTCGGGCTGTTCCAGTCAAAAGGTGACCAACTTGAAAGAAAGGTGGTGAAATCTTTGGTCGTGGCTCAAAAACATTGGTCCTACATGGCATGAGAGGGATTCAAAGATGGCTGTTGTCACAGTCTTGCGATCAAAGATCTCATCTCACTGTGTGACTGCTGTTACCACCTACACTGCTACTTTCATTTGTTTCCACACGTTTCACTTTTTCCTTCACCGTCCACACAACACAGGTTACCTGAACACAACGTGAGAAGTTCAATGTGTTGCTGTTTTATAGTAAAAACTTCTGTTTATTAGAAGTCATCTTTCATCTCAACGACAAAAAGTTCCAGACATGATCCAAAGACACAGAAGAACACAAACACTGCTCAAAGGTTCACTGGTTGATACAGTGACAGGGATCCTACAATTCCCACAATGCAGCTGGATGGAGTCTTTCATTAGAACCTTCCTGTCTGGTGCAAACTCCACACCTTCAGTCTGTAACACACCGTGTGTTTGTTTGGGTCCCCATGACCAGTTACTGAGGTTTGACCTGTGGATGTGGAGGAATGACCCTTTAAAGATTTCTTGAGTTGAGCTGCTCTGAATATTTTTCTGTTCTCTGATCACTCCTGTTGTTTTCTGACGTGTTGATACAACACAGCCACTGATGTTGATGCTGCCGCCTCTGTGTGTGTGTGTGTGTGTGTGTGCTCGCCCAGGTTGTCAGCTCGTTAGCGGTGTGTGATCGGTGCGTCCGACTCCTCCACAGGCGGCCCCCGGCGGGGGGCTCCGTTTTATTCACACACTTAAAGCAGAAAACTGTTTTCAGAGACGAGACAAAAGCTCCACTTGATTAAGCCGCGAAAGTGTCTGGGAACGTGGGCCCCGGTGACCGAGCTAATTGGTAAAACCTACCCCTCCCTCACCCTCCTCACCTCCCTCACCCTCCTCATCTTCCTCACCCCACCCCTGGGGTCTCCCACACTTTAAAAACCGCCACCTTCTTCATTGTTTTTCCTTTCCTCGCTCTCTGTTCTCGCTCTTCTTCTCTTGAGTCGCAGCACAATCTCATTACAGTACAGTCGCTGTGTGAGGAGACACGGCTGTGAATGGTGACGGAGGAGGAGGAGGAGGAGGTGCAGAATCACAAGTTGTTTTTTCTTCTTCTCTGCGAGCCTCAAACTCAGCTGGGAAACAGGAAGTGGTTGGTGAATGGTCAGTTCAAGCTGCAGATTCTCTTCAGTTCTCATGGTGACGTCCAGTTAAACCAGTTACCCCAGACTTTATGTATATATCCTTACACCTGTCACAGAGGAGATGAAGGTGAAAATGATTAGAGGAATAAAGGAGGTGAAACAACAGGAAGTGACGCGATGCATCGACCATAAACGTGCAGTGTTCTGTGTTTGTATCATGCAGGAAGTTTACACGCAGCGTTCTTGTGTCTGTGCAGGTAATAAAAATAAAAGCATGACACAAGACCACACTTTGGTGTTTCATGTTTCTCTCATTTTAAACTAATACTACAACTATTGCTCCAACTGTGCAACAGAATATTAAATAAAATAAACCATAACAGACGGGAGAATAAAGCATCATGTTATGAGTATATAAACTATAAATTATTCAGCACTTTGGTGCATGATGTTAAACTGGAGTCAGTCGATGACTCATCATATCAACATTTAAATATTAATGTTCAAACACAATCATTTTGTGTGCAGGACGAGGAAACGTTCTGTCACACACACGAGAAACTTGACTTCAGTGTGACATGTTGCATGAGACAAATAATGTGATGAGGTCAGCAGGGAATCAGTGTTTTCATAAATAACTCATCTGTCACTTTTCTCTTTGATTAAACGATTAATCATAAAACATCAGTCTGAGATATTCAGTTCACAATAATATCAAGACACAAAGAAAAACGTTTTCACGTCAGAGAACTGTTGGTGTTTGTGCTTTCAAAAGAGACTTAAATCAATCATCAAAACAGCTGCCAATAAATGAGGCCACTGGCAGTTGAAATGTAACTTCGAAGTCTGCGTCTATACACACACACACACACACACACACACACACACACACACACATACAGGGTTAAAGTGTAGCGCAGGGTCACTAGTGTTGCGCGGTATACCGGTACTAAAATAGTACCGCGGTACTAGAGTATTCCAGACGGTACTATACTACATTTGGAAAATACCGGTACTTTGAAATTGATTCAATTCATTAATTTAGTTAATTTATTTTACTCATTTATGCACACAAACGCCTTTCTTGTTCCTATTGGAGCACAGATTGCACAAGTGGTGTGTATGACAACACCTGTATCAACATTCGCAGCTGGCGTACGTGAAAAAAGACAAGAGAAAGTCTGCCTCGCAAAGGGAGACAACACGAGACAACACCAACTTGGTGGAACATTTGAGTTACCAAACTGTGACGTCCGTACCGAGGTACTGACCGAACCATGATTTTTTGGTACCGTTACACCCCTACTATTTATTGTTCTAAAGGTTTGTATCCAAAAGGACTTTTCCTTAGGAAAAGTACCGAAGAGTATCGAAAAGTATTGAAATTCATATTGTATTGGTACCGAAACAAAGATTTTGGTATCGTGACAACACTAAGGGTCACACATGGTCCAACACAGTTAGGAGCTGTTTGAAGGTTCGGTGTTGCCCAGAGGTCGATGTGGCACCTCACTAGCTCCCAGTCCACACTCCATATTTAGTCAGTATGGGGACTTGAACCAAGTCCACATGGATAGACACCTGCTGACCTCTCACTGCACCACACCACCCTGCCCTGGAGCAAGGCACTCCTCCCCCCTCCCCCTCTCTGTCCCCCTCTGTCCCCCGCTGTCCCTGTAGGACAAACAAACAGGACTCTGATGATAAGAGCATAGATCGTCCCGCTGACGGACGGGGTTTCCAAAGGATGACAGCAGGGGTCGACCGCTCAATGGCCACACACACACACACACACTCAGGACACTCTCTCTCTCCGCACATATTCCCTCCCCCTCTCTCCCCCCTCCATAACCCGCTCTGCGGCTTCCTGCTAATTAAATTCCTGCGCTGTCCATTAGACGGATAGAGTGAGCGGGACTGCTGACTCAACACAGGTAGGGCAGCTCCTCGCCGTAATGGCTCGGAGAGCTCGAGTGCCCGAGCAATTCATTTGGCCGCCCCGTTTTACACATCCCTGGGTCACCGCAGGCTTTCAAGGGTGCAGAGAGAGAGAGGAAGAGGAGGGAGGGAGAGAGGGAGGGGGTTATAAGCTAATACCGTCAAAACGCTTTAATTCTAAAACGGACACTCGGCAAGGCTGTGTCCTCTAAAATGTACTGACATGCTCTTTCTATCGGCTCGCTGTCTCTCTGCTGCAGGACGCAACTTGTCCACTTCCTGTCTCATCGTGTGGATATTTGTTGGGTTTCTCCTGAACATTTTTTTTTTACGTCAGTGTCAATAGGACAGTTTCATCCTCGTACCTACATGACAGCATAGGTCATTTTCTTTGCCTCCTGAGGCGACTGATGTGGATGTTTTCTGATCTGTGGTGAGAGTTCAGTGAAGTCGAGGGAAAGGTGGCCGTTGAAAGAAACCTGCACCTCGTCCTTAAAAGGTTTTACAGCTCTGTAACTTCCTGATACTTTGTCTGCTGCTTCTGATAGAGAAGAAGAAGAAATCACGTGAGCGCAAGAAAGCACTTTTCAGGAAACCTTCAGAAACAAGTTGATTTTTTTTAAGAGTTTAAAGAAACATCTGAGGGCTCATTAATGCTCAGCGTCAGATTCAGAGACAGAGACAGACTTTCATTTCCTCTGTATTTGTGCACATTTTCTGAAAGCTTACAGATGAAACAGAGCGGTAACCTCTGACATCAAGGAGACCCTGTAGCGTGGTTCAAGCGAGATGTGGCTGTAGGAGACATTTTAAAAATAGCATAACAGAACAAATTGTTAATATATTGAAAACAATTCTGTGTAAACGTCAGGATGTTTGTAATGGCCGCACAGACCACCACTGTCTAAGACACTGCCTCTCTTTAAAGGTACAACATCACGACCTCCTCCCCCATCGCTTCGTTTGTTGTTTTGCAAAACGTTTGACTCTGGCCTCTAGTGCCATCTATGGGCTGTATCTATGATATCACAAAAGACGCATGGAAGTGTGAGGGCAGTGACGTTTACAACGTTTAAAACAGGCGGATCTATTTTTGTGCTGAAAGGCAGAATAAATGATCCTGAAAGCTGTTTTTGCCTCAGTGTTAACGTCAACAAAATACGTATGACACATTTTAATCCACATTCTTTTCTAATTTAATGAAAACTGAAGTACTCAGTGTTTAACTAATGAAATAAAGTCTAAACTTTTCCTTATTTTTAGTTGAAAACTGTGAACAAAGAAATAAGCAAACACGTTACAGTGTTTGTCCGCTGTCACAGCTGATCTCTGAACAGCTGGACGGCATCGCAGCAGGAAACTGTGGGCCTCACTCAGCAATATCTTCTTAGGTTGATTCGTCTTTTTTTTTTTTGTTGAGAAAGGTCCTCAGCAAAGTCAACGTTAGGCTCATGATGTCCTCGTAAGTTGAAAGCGTGTCGGTTGATCCTAATTAGCATAAACACCCCATAAATGCCCATAAAAGGACGTGAGACTGCAGAGCCGTGTGCACACACAGACACTCAAGAAGAAGAAATAAGTAAAGAATGTCCAAATTAAAGTCTGAACAGGGTGGAGCACCCAAACATTCTGCAGAGAGTGAACACTGAATGAGCCGTCATATGTAGCAGCATCAAGAGTGGATATATATATATCTTTTTCAGTGCAGTTCACATCTATAACACGCTAGGTTTCCTCCTGCATCTGCAGTTGACGTTACAAGACAGCGTGTCAAATCACGCCCGTTAAATGCATTGTGTCTTTCCAAAATTCGTCAGTTGTCACAGTGAATGCACAGTTTCTGCTCGTTAGATGCATGCAGTCTTTTTAAAAAATAAACATACAGCATCGGTAAAACAACTCCTATTTATGCTTATTTTCCTGTGTAACAAAAGCTCATGGTTAGAATTAGAAAAAAATATCATGGTTTGGCTCTAGGTTCATACAGGAAGTGAACACAGGGCTCCCAGGTGGAAGTCCAGGGTTTGTTGGAACCATCCACCCGTAGGTGCTCCAGCTCCGTATATTACGTTGTTAGCAGCAGCGTTTTAAACTGACGCTGTCCAGCGATGCATCATACCGCTGTGAAAGGTTCTGTCCAGCCGCGTTACAAACTGACACTGCCCGGCATCGAATCATACCGCTGCAAAAGGTGGCTTTTTGCGTCTGTGTCCGACACTGAATCCCTGTCAAAGCGGTGGTATTAAATGACACAAAGAGATGTTTAGGATGCTAAAGATGCGTTCATCAACCTGCAAACCACGATGCATTATGGTAGCACAGTTGTCAGGACCGAGGACAGAGACGAGCACCGCTGTGCGTGCTCAGAGAGAGGAAGAGAAGGTGAAGGTGGCTTCGTTAAATGTTCGTTAAAGTTATTAGAAACTTCCTCAAAAGACTTCAAAGAAAACATCAGTGAATGTCAGGATCTTTGTGAAAACTGTGCACGTAGTTTTAAGAGAAATGCGTTTGGTGAATGAGTCCCAGTGAGTGGGACAGTCGGTCAGACTGACACCAGAACTGTAACGATTGCACACAACAGGAACAAAATCCGCCTTCAAACCAAAGCCAGCACCGACTGAGAGGCTGCGAGCTACACCAGCCTTCAGACTGAAGCTTATAGAAACATCAGAGCGCCTCTGAGCTGTAAACACTGCGGAGGAGAAGCTGAAAGAGTTTATGTTTGGTTTATGGAGCATTTAATTAGCTTCAGCTAAGATCTAAACCGATATAGCAGACTGATATCTGTGGGTATCATCCACTCGTCTGATTTACACTGTTTAATGCAGAACTCACCAATAAACTGTGTGTTAACGGGGAGATTTTAAAAGCTTTAAATGACTCGTCCCTAAATCTCTGCAAATATGAACCAAGAGTCTCTTAAATCTCTCAGTTTAATGCTTCAGATTTAACCTGCAGGAGACCCTTAAATATGTTGGTGCATTAAATCCACTCAGGGGTTAAAGTAACATTTATTTAAAGGTAAGTGACGTTTATTTTGACAAATTCAGTTTATTTCACAGTAATCTTAAGAAAACAAGTTTAAGGGATTTTTAAAATCCACTGACGCATGCAGGATTATGTTGCAGTAATACTTTGAGGTTCATAGCACAGATTGTGCTCCATAAGGTGGATTCATGTGGAATAAAACAGGATTTTGAATGTTGTCACGTAGGTGAATCTGCAGCTCGTCTGTCCTGTAACTTCACACCTCCCTCCCTCCCTTCCTCCCGGGGGGTTCGCCCTGTATGCAAGACGCAGCAAGTACTATTTAGGAAGTGACAGCTAATAAACAATGAAGAATTTACGTGAGCGCTGCAGGACAGACAGACAGGAGGACGGACAGAGGGGAGGAGAGGAGCTGCTGAGCATGTTTCTATTCTCATCTCCAAACTGTAACTGTGGCGTCCACTGTTTATTCTGTTGATGATGTCAGGTGACTCTGTGATGGACCGAGAAAAGGCTCAGTGTGACGCAAGACACCACCATGTTGCGCTGCCATGCTCCTACAGTGGCCCAGAGCGGACAAACCAAACACTGGCTGTAGATGGAGACGTTTGTGTGTGTGGCCAGTGTGTTCAGCCTCTTCACACAGACTGTTGGTCAAACGTGATTGGTCAACATGACTCAAGAACGCCTCAGAATCCAAAATCTTGTTCTGTTGTTTGTGCACAGATTCTGCATCATACACAGATATCTGTTGATATAACGTTCATGTGACGGTACAAATGTTTGTCAGGAGCTGAAGAGGAAGTATGGTGATGTTGGCTGCTGCTTACTTCCTGTTTCATGCCAACAATCAACATGGCTTCTTCCAACCGTGACTGTTGTTCTTTTACCCTTACTAAGAAATTTTTATTCTAACCGAGATGACATAGGTCCCCTTATCTTAACAAACCTTACCTTAACAAAGCAAATCATGATCTTTCATTAACAAATTTATTTATTTATTTTTGTTTGTTCTAACTTTGAAATGTTTGTGACTGAAAGTCGCCACATGTGGAGCAGAACAGGAGACTCCGATCACACAGAAAGCGTTTCAGCAGCTGGAGGCGACTTTTTGTAACAGTTTTTAATGTGAAAGATTTTTGCTCGCTGTTTTTGCGTCGCTACGCCTTGTGTTTCTGCGCTCTAGGTGCCTGCCATTTTGCCGGAGCGCTCTGAACTCCTCGAGTTGGAAAAACTTAAACTCAGAGCAGAAAAGCGCCCCACGTCATCTCCACTTTTTTCCCATTGTCCAATAGGATGATCTGAGAGGCGGGGCTTCTGTGGTGGTCATGACAACAAGTTTACAGTTGGTAACCAATGGAGGAGAAACTGGTGGTAGTGGTTGCTGGATACCCAGAGCTATACGACTTTACAAAGCACAGTTAGCACCATCTGAATAGAAAACAGCAGATAAGTGCAGTACTGTAAACGTCCATGATGGAGGAGAAGCTCCTGGACCAACTGGTGGTACTCCCCATGATCCATGTGAGAATGAACCTTTACACAGCAGTTTGGAGGCGCCAGCTGCGTCTGATGATCACATCACACAAGAGCTTGAATGAACATTCTGTGACACATTTGTGCGTTTATGAGGATTCAATAAATCTCACTCAAACTTGTGAGAATCAGCCTGTCAGAGAGATTCAGATTTTAGAAATCTGAATCTGCTCATTCTGATATATTTTGGAACAGTTCAGCAGCAGCGGAGCAGTGTTGAGTCGCTGAGACTTGTGGGTAGTGTAGTTCGATCTTGTGCTTCAGGAGGTTTTCATTTAAAGTTTGTTGTGATAATCTCACCACAGGTAATCTGCGTGTGTGTGTGTGTGTGTGAGACGTTGGACCATCAGCAATCGGTTGGCTGTTCGTTTTTTTTCCCATGAGCCCTTGGGGGGTTCTTGAGTATTGTCCTCCTCTTCCTCCCACCTTCATCCTCGGCCTCCTCTTTTGTGTGGCTGAGAACAAGGAGAGCTCCTTCACCCCCCCATCCTTAAGAGATACGCTCTTAAATTCCCGCTCCCGCTCCTCAACCCCTCCGACTCGGAACAAACAAGAAATTAGAAAAAACAACAACAACAACATCCCGTCGCCTTCTCGTCTTCGCCTCATTAGCATGTCAATCGCTGCTCAGCCTCTCTGTTCTTCATCTGCTCCCTCCATCGCCCAGCGAGGGGACGGGGGGGTTCTCTCTCTTCTTCCTCGTCTTCATCACAGTAGTACAAGTTGGAGAGGGGAGAAGGAAAGGAGCAGTGAAGGAAGGGAGTGAGGATGAGGAGATGAGGGAAGGATGAAAAGATGGAAGTAGGAATGGAGGCAGTGTAGGAGGGAAGGAAAGGATGGATGGAAGGAGGCTCTAAGGAAAGGAGGGAAGTAGAGAAAGAAGGAAGAAAGTCAAGATGAATGAAGGGATGAAGGAATGATGTTAGAAATGTGGGATGGAGGAGAGGAAGGAGAGAGGTGAGAAGGACGGGAAGACATTAGGAAAGGAGATAAGGAAGGAATAAAGGAGTGAAGGAGAGAGGGATGAATACACGTAGAGCAGCAGAGGAGTGCAGCTGCCTGCTCATTCCCACACTCTGTCTTCCTGCAGGCTGGTTTGTTCTGGTCCAGACTTCATTCACTTTTCGCCTAATTAACATCTCATCTGCATAACTTGTTGCTGCCCCCCCCCTCCCCCTCCTCCCCCCTCTCTGAAACAATGGCCACCAGACCGAAGAGAGACTTAATCCAGAAAGCCTCTGTGGTGCAGATAAAAGCGATCTGTGCTGTCGAACCACTCGCCTTTCTCCTCGCCAATTAAAACTCCTCTCGGCGGCGGCGACGGCATCAGCGCCGCTCTCAGACGCTCCCTCGCAGCTCGCGCGTCACGCCATCGTGTGTGAATGATGCCTCGCTCCTTGACCTCACTTTGGAGGTTTTTTATTTCCACTGTGAGCTTCTCAGTGAAGTTGTTTACCTGTAGTGTCGAGTGATTTGTGGAAATTCGTCTAAAGATCCTGCAGGTTTTGGAGGATCTGTGAGGTCGTGTGAATCTGCAGAAAACGGGAGCAAAGAAATGTTTCTGCTTCCCTTCGATTTAACCCTCCCGTTGATGTTCTGCGGTGGATTTACGATTCAGAACAGCAGCATAGATGTGGTGGTTGTGAGGAAGGTGAGCGGAGGGTCGGTGGAGGTGGAGGTGGGGAGGCAGCGGGGGCGGTGCGGAGGAGGGTTTCCAGGTTGCAGGAGCTCCTGGAGATGTGAGCCAGATGTTGGAGCGCCGGGGTTTGGTTGGCGAGCTGTCACAACCCCTGCCTCGACACACACACACACACACACACACACACAGGCAGGCATGACCGCAGCTCCCGACCGGCCTCAAGGTCAACGCCACAGCTCTCTCTGCCCCACACACACACACACACACACACAGACGTTTCTATCAGCCACAGTTTGAAAGCTCATGTACAGTTCACAGCTGTCTGACACACACCTTTAATAAATGCTGCTGACAGGGAGCCCGGAAACATCTCAGCTGAAGAGACTCAAACTGGAGCAAAAACTGAGATCATTCAGAGACAAATAACTCATGAAACATGAACGTAAACATATCACGATGAGTTCACATGATGAAATATCCAGTATGACTCTGATCATGATTATTTGTGCAGTAAATCCAACACATCCTCACTGTGACCTCGTCACATGTCCACGTTTGCTCATGGACTTTCCACGTCCACATATGACGTCCAAGGTACCCTGGGTGTGTTGGTTGTTGACGTTCTGGGACGCCGTGTCAACTTCAGCCTGTTACATGCATTGTCTGTTTTCAAAATACACTTCTGTTCTCACAGGAAATGTCCAGTTTGCATACGGTCTCTTTCAAAATAAAAGCACTACGTCGATAAAACTTCATGACTTGAAGTTTATTCTCTCAAAAAACAAAAGTCCGTGGCTGGGTTTAGGACAAAAGACAAACATGCAGCGCTCAGCGCAGAGTAGACACCCAGCACCTCATCACCCTGCCAGTGTTCATAGCAGAGTGTAAATACGCTGTAAAGAATGAACAAAATACGCCGGCCTCGGGGAAAGAAATGCTTTTTGATGAGTCAGAGCTGTCACTGCTGATGCACTTGTCATCATCTTCTGCGTGTTGTTCTTTGTGTAGTTAGGCGTTCTTCTTCTTTTGGTATTTCACAGCAGACTATAACACTTGTAGGCACTCGTATGTGCCGCCCCATCATGTGGCAAAAAAAAGGTCACATTTTCAGAAGTTTGGCATCAACTTGGTGCCCAAGTTTTGTTTCTCGTAACATCGCTGGTGTGAATTGTCAAGCAGTACATGTAGCATCAGTGCTGAGGGATATGACCTCCAATCAGCATCACGATTAATTGAACATTTTACCTCAATAACGATTGATGAATGATTATTTTATTTTTGTTTTTTGCCCTCATACTTCACTGACAAGATCTGTACTGTAAACATGCTCAGCTATTCAGTCTCTTTCGTTTTTTAACCCGTGCACTGTTCATATCCGGTAACGTGATTGTGATCCAGGTGCTGACACAGGTTGGTGTCACCTTTGGTTGTTGAAACATTTTTTCCGCAGTGTTTGCATTTAATTTCTGTCTGTTCGCTGTCGCCTTCACGGACGCCGACATGTGTCTGAACAACAGACACTGCATTCATCTAGGTACAAGCTGATGAGTTGGCTCGGTGTTTGAGTTCTCCTCTATGTTGCCTCCAAGTCACGGACTGGACGGGGCGGAGTCACGTGACTGACTGAGCAGTACATTTTTAAGTGGACAGCACATGAACACACACACACACACACACACACACACACACACACAGTGGGGAAGGTTTTAACAGAATGTAAAAAAAAAAAAAAAAGAGAGATGTTACCGACATGGGCAAGATCACGCAGTCAGAGGTTCTGAGTGTCGATGAATTGCCCAGCCTTACATCAGAGCACCAACTGTGCACAAGTATTATTAATTTTAAGTGCATTTAACTGATTTGTAAAACAACATACTAACTTATTAACACATATTAAACATTACAAGCAGCTTGTTATGATCCATAGGTGTGTTTATTGTTAGTAGCAGCATTAATTATGACAGCAAAGGAGGAAGTCAAATGATGAAGTGTAAAACCCTTTAAGAACGTCACAGAGAAAAGTGTCAGCCGTGTGAACCGGCCGGTCTGAGCTCGACTCAAGCCGGCTGATGGTGTCACCTGACACTCAGCTGGTTTTAAAGCACGTCACCTGTTTCAACAGCCAATCAGCTTGTAGTGGAGTCTGCAGGTCAAGTTAAAATGACCACAGACGGCGTGTTGGCTTGCTGCAGCAGGTGCTCCGTCCCCGCCGAGCCCTCTCAGTATTTCATAGTAGAAGATTTTGTAGCTTTCCAGCTGAGCTCAACCACACGTCGTCTCCTGCTGAGATGGTCAAAAATCAGTTACTGTATATATGCTATTTAAACCAGTGGTGGAGTGTAACTAAGTACATTTACTCAAGTAATGTGTACTTAAGTACAATTTTGGGGTACCTGTACTTCACTGTACTACATTCATAAAGTATAATCAACTAATAAATGATGAGCTCCAGCTGTACCTGCTGCAGCATTAAAGTGATCAACACATTAATGCAAAATATAATCCAGTAATATCAGATATATTCTCCTGTGTAATGAGTACATTGGGAACTCTAAGTATAGTTTTACTCCAGTACCTGTGTGTACTTTTCCTTGTAACAGAGTACTGTGGTTTTACTACTCAAGTAAAAGATTCTTCCTCCGCTGATATGAAGTACTAAGTTGTGCACGTGGCGATGACGGATCACATGACGCACACTCTTTGCAGAATCTATACTCTGGTAAATAATCAGCTGTAATATAGAAGCCAACAGTCTGACACCAGTAAATCCAGGGTGTCAGGATCTTTAAGCCTCTGTGAGGACACTTTGTTTGACACTTTAACATCAGTTCTTTTCTGTATGTAATGAAACGACCCCACGTCTCCTCCCCGCAGACGCTCCGGACTGCAGCTCTTTATGTTTTACGTATATTCAACGTTTCTTGACTCAGACGCCTCCGAGCCTCGCTCAAGCTTCCTCTGCAGAGGCAGAGCAGCAGCCCGACTCGCTACAGCTGGTTGTTGATGACAGATAAGATGCAGCGCCGCTACTGCACGCGCTCAGATCGTCCCCGGACTGCTGGGGACGCTGAAAACTGGTTTAAATGTCGTCGGAGGACGAAGAGCTGATTCTGTTTTTATTTCCCAACTAGCTCTCTTCATGGTCCCTTTTCTTTCCCTCCTTAACTTTCTAACTCCCTCCCTCCCTGCACCTCCCTCCCTCCCTCCCTGCACCTCCCTCCTTCTCAGGGGTGATTCAGCATTCAGAGGAGAGAGGAGTTGTTATGGCAGAGGAGGAGGTGGAGGAGGAGGAGGAGGAGGAGGTGGAGGTGGAGGAGGTGGAGGAGGGAGTCCAGGGGAGAGAAAGTGATATTTCTATTTTGTGGGCTGGTCCTGTGCCGGGCTGAGCTGAAATGACAGGCTTAGGGGTGTATTATTACCCCTGTAGCCTCCTCCTCCTCCCTCCATCCCTCCCTCTGCAGTGAGAGGGGAGGAGGAGGAGGGGAGGGGGGAGGAGGATAATTTGTGTGGCTGTAGCTGAGCTGCTCTCTCCTGACCTGAGGAATAACTCACAGCGGCGGCGGCCTCAGTTTGTTTTCTGGTGCGTGAGGAGAAACTCCAGCTCCTCTCCTTTTACTGCCCAGTTATTATCCTCCTCCTCCTCCTCCCTATACCTCCTTTTCTCCTCTCTTGTTCTCCTGTCCTCTCTCCTCTTAAGCATGTATATCTGTCCTCCGTTTTTATTGTCCTGCTCTCTCCTCTTGTTTCCCCTTTCTGTCTCTTCTCCCGTCTCCTCCTCTCTACTCCTTTCTCCTCCACGTTGGTCTCCCTCTCTCCTTTTCCCACCTCTCTCCTGCTCTCTCCGCTTGTTTCTTCCTCTCCTGTCTCACTTCCTCCTTTCCTTCCCTCTTCCCTGTCCCCCGTTTCCTGTCCTCTCGTCTCATGCCCTGTCTCTACGTCTCTTCTCTCCTCCGTCCTCGTCTCCGCTCCTCCTCTCTCCTCCCCTGTCTCCTCTCTTGTGTTCTCCCGTACTCCCCTTTTTTCTCTCGTTTCCATCTCTTCCTCCCTCTTCTGGCCTTGTCTCCTCTCCTCTGTACTCCTCCCGTTTCCTCCTCTCCTCCTCTCTTTCCTCCCTTGTTTTCTCCTCCTCTCTCCCCCTCTTGTCTCTCCATCTCTACTCTCCTCTTCTCTTTTCTTCTCCCCTGTCTCCGCTCTTGTTTCCTCCTCTACTCCCCTGTCGCTGCATCTCATCTCTCCTCTTCTGTCCTTGTCTCCACTCCTCCTCACTCCTCTCCATCTCCTCTCTTGTTTCCTCCTCTCCTCCACTTATTCTTCTCCTTCCTTGTTTTTTCCTCTCCTCTCCCTCTCTTGTCTCTCCTCTCATTCCTTGTCTTCACTCCTCTCTCTTCTGTCTCTACGTCTCTTCTCTTCTGTGCTGTCCTTCTCTCCTCCCCTGTCTCCTCTCTTGTTTCCTCTCTTCTCTCCTACACTCCTCTCCTCCTCCCTCCTCTCTCCTCTCTCCTCCCTCCTCTCTCCTCCTGTGTCAGCAGCTCTTCTGTTAGCAGTATTCAGGCTCCAAGGGCTTTTGGGGGAGACGGGCTTTAAGATGCCACCGGAGCAATTAGCTGCAGGCTCTATTAAAGCCTCCCCCTCCCTCCCTCCCACCTCCTCCCCCGCCTTACCCCCTTCACTCCCTGCACTTAAATCACACTCTGCCAGCCGTCTTTAAGGTGGTATGACTCCCTCCTCCTCCTCCTCCTCCTCTTCCTCTGTCTGCAGTTTCCTCTCTTCTCCAACTGAAGCAGGACGACGACATGTCACTGATTTCTGATCAGTTTTGATCAGATAAAGTTTGACACTTTGATATTGATCACTAAATGTTATCAAAGGTGCTCTCATTGGCTGTGTGTGTGTGTGTGTGTGTGTGTGTGTGTGTGTGTTGGTGCAGCAGCAGCGTGGTCGCTGCCTGCTGATCAATGAGAACAGACGTGTAATGTGAATTCATGTGTTCAGTTATCAGAGGAGAGTCACAGCATTGATCTGTGTACACACACACACACACACACATACACACACACTGGGGAGATGCATGGACGGATGAACTCTACATGAGACACGAGTCAGATAACTGTATTACAGTATTTTATGTGTGAGTCACGGGGACAAAACTAATATCACAGTATCAATATCGTTTTCTCAACGTCACTAAAATATTTACTGGAGTGTTTAAAATCCTGGAAACTACATTTAGACACAACTAATGGACGACAGCAAATACGTTTCAACGACTGGATCACGTTTCATATTAACCCTTTGAGCTCTGCAGTCGTCAACATGAATGTTTTTGCTTATTGTGATGTCACTTCTCGGAGGATCTTCAAATGCTTCACATCCCTAAAATCTCTACAACCTCAGCTAAAAGCCGCAGGTTTGAAAGGCTTCTGAAAAATAAACGATAAAATAAATACAACATATCAGCCATTTAAAGTTTCGTGTGGCTCTCCAAAGCCAAAATAAAAAAAACACAAGTCCGTTCCCAGTGTTTAAGAAATGATTTGACATGCCCACCCACTTACAGTTCCTTATTTACTGGTTATGGTTAGCATTACTGTACGTCAGCATGGTTTGAATAAGTTGCATCTACTTGTTTTATTCACTCATTTAACGCTCCACCCAGTGAGCACGCTAACGGCCTGTGTCCGCATTGTGTTCTCTTTATCAGCGCTGGCGTCTTCTTTCATTTATTCTCTATAAAGAACGAGCGTAAGCAGCTGCCTGGAGAAAAAGTGCCACGTCCAGCTTCTTTTTTCAGAGTGCTCTGCCTAAGTTGTGCGGCTGCTCCGAGCGCTTTAAGTTGAGAATATCTGAACTTTTCAGAAAGGCGTCGGTGACGTCATTGCTGCATCTTCAGAACCCATGCGTAGCACATCACATAAAAACACGCCGCCAGTGCTTTTTAACAAAGCGCTGTGATGACGTGCTCCCCAGCGCTCTGCCGCTGCTTCACTGCTGGGAAAAAAAAAAACGCTATGTGGACACAGGGCTTTAGTGACCCACATCACACACACCTATAATGGAGCGTGACGAAGGTGCAGACTAGCCCGACTCAGGCTAACATGCTACAATAATTAACGTGGATGCATCTGCGGCGACTTCTGCAGTCACTGAGGAACTTTCACCTTCACTGAGGTGTGTTGTGTGTGAGGACGTCATGCTGTTTCTGACAATGATCCCTGATGTGACTCAGTTCAGTGTCGCATGTTTGAAAACTTTAGGAGAGTAAGAGGAGAGACAGGCTGATTGGACTGCTTATATTAAAGTTGTGCTTTGAGAAAGAACAAACAGAAAAGTTTAAACACGAAACACAGTAACACGTACCTCTGCTGACATCGTATTTCATTTGCGGTGTCGACAGCACTGTTAAACTTTTTACAGTTTGTGTTTATTCTCCTGCAGCTCTTGGCTCAGTTTCTGGAAAGATCGCGATCCGGTTCGATACAGAAAAAGTTTGCAGTGACTCGAGACACGACATGTTTATAACATTCAGCCGAAACAACAGTCTTTCTGTAACTTTATTGTCTAAACCACAGACAGACAGGAAATGACATTTTGGAAAGAACTTTGATGATGTTTGTTGATCCTGCTTATTTAGTTTCAGTCATCACTTCAGTTTGCAAAGTTAAGGTTGATAATTTTTCCCAAGCAAGCGAATCTACTGTATCTTAACTGTGACCTTTGACCTCTGTATGTTGTTTCCCTCTGTGATTATCTCTCTGGATAATCAGACCAAAACACAACCGTCTCACAGTGATGCTCTGATTTGACCTGCCTTCAGGACTTTAATGATTTTCACGCCACCTTTAGCAGAGGAGGCCAATCACTCTGAGTTTCTACGTGTGTGTGTGTGTGTGTGTGTGTGTGTGTGTGTGTGTGTGTCTGTGTGTTATCTCTATAAACCCTTCGCCCGCCTTCCCGCCTCTCCGCTGCTGAAACCTGATTAATCTTCAACATTGTTTTGTCCCTCCATCTCGTCGTTCCGCTCGCCGGCCCGCCCGGCCAAATGCAATTGAGCCGTATTTTTACAGATTGCCTCGTTGTAAATAAGTTAATTGGGCTCATTAAGCATCCTGAGAGCCGAGCGCCGTGTGTGGAGGACGCTCGCTCAGGCAGGGAGAGGAGAGGAGAGGAGAGGAGAGGAGAGGAGAAAGAAAACTCAGGTCAGGTCGTGACCTCAGAGGGAGGGCGGGTTAAAGAGATGGAGAGATGACACCTGACAGGCGTGTTTTCACTTAACGGATAACTCAGGTTTTTGTCATGTTTCTGCTCGTTTCTCTTGACCCGTCAGATTTATAATAATTGATGAAACTGGCCGCTGAAACTGTCGTGTCTCCACACTGGTATCAGTAAAAGTTCACCCAGGCTCTATCCTAACTGCAGAGACAGAGAACATGTCCTCTGTAATGTCTGTGGCTTTATAATGATGTGAAGACCAGAAACACGTTTTATAAGCCTGATTTCTTTCTTTTTTTTAGACCATGTTTGACAACTTTTATGCTAAAAAGTGAAATAAATGAGATTAAAATGACAGTAATTTACGCAAGAATTACAAAACTCACAGAGAACGTGTTTAGTTAAATAAAATTAAAAAAAGACATCCAGTGTTTTTGTTCTTTACATACTGAGGAAGATGTTCAGAGTTTGGTCGGCGGCTTGTTGGGCTGGGCGATGTGGATCAGAGAGCAAACTGTTAATGCAGCCACACTGTGGGAGTATTAGCAGAGCATAATAATCATTACACTCACAACATTATATAATATGCTAATGCACACTGTATAATTCATGCCATGATACATTACAAAGAAGGTAAATTGCTGATTGTAGTGTAAGAGGGGAGGATGAGGAAGGAGAGGAGCCATTCTTCATCGCTAACAGCCCGACAACAACAGAGCGGATCTTCCTCCAAGTTCTCCATTATCCCTAATAATGGCCAATCATCTCCCTCTCTCTCTCTCCCACGGCGTCCCTCCCTCGCTCCACCTCGCCACATGATATTTAATCCGTCATCTTTGTTTTCAGCACACACAGTGCAAGCTGTTGCTGGCAGGGCCTGTTAGAGCACAGGGCCCATCTGGAGAGCGGACACAGGCTTTTCTTTCTCTCTGTGTGTATTGTTGTCTGTTGTGTGTGTGTGTGTGTGTTGTTTGTACCGGGGAGTGTAAGCAGCGCGGCGGGCGATACGTTCACCCCCTCCGTCCTCAGCGGGCCTGGTGGGTGCAGCCGCAGGAAGTCGCCAAGAAATAAATTGGCTGTCAGGACTCATCCGAGAGCCGACTGAGAGAAAACCAAGAGGAACATTTTACAAGTACTAAAGATCATCGCTATAGATGCAGCAAGTCTGAAGTCTCTGGAAGCTGATTTAAATAGAAATGAACTGATAGAAAGACTCAGAAAATGGTCAAAGTATTTATACTTAAACTTTAAAAACTCTTGTGTTCACATTTTAAGCTAAAAGTTAACACTTACTAGTTCAACTTTTCATACAGCAAAACACGTTATACTAAAAGACAAGGTGGAAAACTGGGTTTAACTTTCTGACATAGTCCTCAAATGTTTCAAGAGCAGCTAAAACGATCAGCCCATTAACAGATTAGTGGATTGATAGAAGATGAAATAATAGTTTGATTTACTTTACACACTGAATTACCAATAATTATCTGATTAAAACTCCTTTAGATGAGGGTTTGCTTCTCTTTTATCTTTTACATCATGGAAAATCTTTGGATTTTGGACTATGAATTGAACAAAACAGGACATTCTCGGACATTTCATTGAGCTGTGGGAAACTTCAGTAGACAAACATTTTATAGATCAAACAAATAATCAAGACAATAATTGACAGATTAATCAATAATAGAAATAATTAATAGTTGAAGCCTTAGTTTCAAGTCCTTTCTCCAGAAGAGGATAACCATGTCACTGAGCTAACCAATATGGCATGTGGAGTTCCGCAAGGCTCAGTCTTTGGGGCTCTTGAGTTTTGCTTTTCTGTGCATCTATTAGACCAAAAAATAATCACAACAGTAAAACCGACTGTCATAATTACGCAGATGACACCCATCTTTCCTCAGTTATTGTCCACATGTGCATAAGTATATCTGAAAACGCAACTTTTTCTTTGTGTTTTCGCCTTTCATCTACAGTTAAACTGTTAGGTTACTGCAAATAAACCTTTTGTTAAACTCCAGGACAAAGATCCTCAGAAACTCTGTTCTCGGAGGTCGTTGTTTGAGACGTGAGAATGTGCACCGTTATTTCCTTTGTGAGGTCTCACAAATGAGGGACTTCTTACATGTTGACACATAAACATACAGTTACTTTTTCACTGTATTGAGGAACAGTTTAACGGCACCCAGCGAGGAAAGCAGCGGGACAAGGACGAAAGTTAAGGCAGCGAAAATCCGAGTGGAGCAGGTGAAAGTGGTGACGGATGGGTCCAACAAACAGACTTTCACGTGAGAGAACAGTGTTCACGTCCCGTAAGATTTTAAAGCCAAAACTTGCTCTTTTATCCTAAACCTACGTGTGTTTGTCGTTGAAGGACAAAAAACGTCAAATCGCGGTGTTGTACCAACGTAAATTTCCTGTGATAATGGAAGTGTATATTGAAAACAGACAATGCATGTAACAGGCTGAATTTGACACGGTGTCCCAGAACGTTTACAACCAACACACCCAGGGTACCTTACATGTCGTGTGTGGACGTGAAAGGTCCATGACCAAAACGTGACGCGGTCGGAGTGAGGATGAGTTACATCAGAATACTGTTTGTTTATCCTTACAAAGATGAGTACACCTGAACACATCACACCAGCTCTCAGGTATTTTATGTAAGCAAAGTTCTTGCTCGTCTCAAGACAAGAACTTTGTGTCAAAGTGTAAACAGTATTTTACTGTTTTACTATTGTACTGAGACTTTCGACCTCACAGGGTGGAAATACTGTAACTTTAAAAAGGCGTTTACACCTGGAAAACAATGTTTCATCACATAAATGAATTATAAATGTAAACAGAGAAAATGCCAAAAATATCTAATATCATAAAAATGTAATTATTATTATTAAATCATTCTCAGTGTTTCTCAGTCTGACTTCTGTTTAATAAGAACGGTCAGTGTTGGTGATCAGTGACTCTTTGGTTTCTTTAGATATGAACAGTGAGAATGCAGCTAAAACAAGGTGAAATTTTTACTTCCTGAGAAGTGAACGCACCACAGATACGAGGACTGAATGGACGTCAGCCCCTCTCCCTCTCCTTCTCTCTCTGTCTATTCTCGTTCTCACCTGTAATTAGTTTGATGTGTTAACGGCTGTCATCCTCGTTGTCACGTAAATTAAACGCATGTCTTCACTCCCTCCACACACACACAGACACACAGACACACAGAGGTCCAGCGGTGACGGGCAGCTCTGAGCTGATTACGTTTTCAGTTTTTGTCATTATTGATTGAGGAAAAGGAACCGAAGTGATTGCGACTCCATAATCACTTCAGGCTTTCAATTAAAAACCGGCAAAAAAAAGCCCACGTCTGTCTGAGAGCCCTTAATCAGTGTGTGTGTGTGTTTAGCCGGGAACATCTGTGTGTGTGTGTGTGTGTGTGTGTGTGTGTGTGTTTGTGTGTAACCTGGCTTTAATTGTCCCTGTAGTCTTCTTCAGCTTCATTACTGCTGTCCTCACCGGTCCAAATTTAAAGCAACACACACACACACACACGTCTTACCTACTCAGTTTGAGTCTGCCACGCAGGTTGTGTGCTTCTCCCTCGGGCTCGATCTTCATCATGGTGTCCCGGTCTTCTAACCACTCAACATAAAGGTGGGCTCTGTGTGTGTGTGTGTGTGTGTGTGTGTGTGCTCAGAGAAAATCTGAATTATCACAGGAAGTCTTGGATTTACCTGGGGGAGCAACTGTAGGCACAGAACACCTGATGATTGTGGGACTTCACTGGCATATTCAAAATAAGAATCAGAAAAAAAAAAAAATTTCGAACCGGAGGAACTTTTTCACATTTCTAAGAACCCCCATTTTCATTGTGTTTAAAGAAAACCCCTGCGTCACGTACGTAAAAACTAGTGGTGCTGAATAAACGCTGCTTCCATTGGTTAGTTTTTAGCCACCTTTGAAAATAAGTTGTCATCGCTGTACCTTGCCACCAGACAGTCTTTTCCGACATGAAACTAAAGCCGTTATATCAAAGTCACCAAACACCGAGACACCGAGAAGTTGGTGAACTACCGCAGCCTCGGTTAGTGTGAAATATTTCAATACATAGTGTATGCTAAACTTGTATTGATTTTTTCAGGTGGCTGAGGTCCTGTTTATACGACAACGATTTCAACCGAAAACGGTAAACTTGTGTTTTGGCTGATCGTTTACACGACAGCGGCGTTTTGGGTTCCTGAAAACATAATGTTTTGAAAACGGGTTCCAGAGTGCAATGTTTTGGAAACGGCACCTTCTCCGTTGTCATGTAAACTTGCAATATGCAGTTCCGTACATGCTCATTACAGTTCCAGTCACGAGGCATGCGTGAGAAAGTCGACCATCACAACAACAATGGCGGACTCCCGAGCTCTGTTTGTGCTGCTCACCCTGTTGAATTTATGAAAGTGTAGATTTACTGAAGCAACTCCACCTCGCTGTCCATCCAGACAAACTTTCGTGCGGTTGCCATTTTGTTTATTTTTACATCACCGCTCTGTTGAAGGACACATGCGCAGGCGCGTATTGTTTCATCACAAAGTCACACCGCCACCTATTGGCCTGGCGTGTATATTACAGCGTTTTGGGTCATTTTTGCGGATCCGTGTGCACAGCGATTGTTATCAAAATAGCGTCGTCTGAACACAAAAATGAGAAACAGTTCTGTTTTCAGCGGATTGTTTTGGTGTAAACGTAGCCTAAAAGAAACGCAGCAGAAACATCAGATTGGTTCAACCACAGTGTTTGACTTTATATCTTCAAATGTTACAGAAACAAACAAGTTTGCCAGTTTGCCAAATCAGATGAGTGCACGATTTAGTTCATCTAGAGATAATGTGCATATTTTATTCCCCGTTGACCAATCGATTGGTTGATAGAATATCAGTTGACCAAGATTTTCATTGGTTTATCACTAAAGTCTATTTTGGCCCTGATTAAGTCAGAGGAGTCGACTCTGAGGGGCAACGGCCCCGTTAGCTGTTTGGTGTGTTGAGGTGGAGGCTCCTGAGCTTATAACACAAGTTCTTAATTGTTTTTTAAGCAGGAAAAGGCTGTGATTGGTGGAGAACTTCCAGGGCTGTGATTGGTGGAGAACTTCCAGGGCTGTGATTGGTGGAGAGCCAGGAGGCGTTTTTTTTCTGATTCAACCGTTTTTGTGGACATAATTTGAGGGCAGTGTGTGTTCGTGTTGTTGTGTATTTCATTCAGGCCGTCTGCGTTTGGTCATTAGAGAGAGTTGAACCATGCAGTTACAGACCTGACACACACACACACACACACACACACACACACACAGACACAGCGTCATTATGAGGTAATGCCAGGTCTTTGTGAAATGTTTAGATAGCCATGCTTCATTCATCAGGCCCAATCTCACACACACACACACACACACACACACACACACACACACACACATTTACAGATAGTAGGATATTGTCATCAGTGTGTGTGTGTGTGTGTGTGTGTGTGTGTGTGTGTGTGTGTCTGATAGTGCTGGCGCCGTATGAAGTGAGACCCTCCGGCTGCAGCCTCTCCTGCTGGGCTGTGAAACTTTAGAGGCATACGTGACAAAACGCACACACACACACACACTGAGCACATGTTTCCAAGTGCACATATAGGTGGTTACAGTGAGGACACACTCGCACTCAGTAACCTCTGACAGAACATTACTTTTACTGTTACTGTGTCGACCTCTTCCTCCTCTCTACTTTTCCTCTTTTTGTATGTTCCTCTTTTTCTTTTTCTTCTTCCACTCTCCCTCTTCCTCATGCACCTCCTATTTGTCCTCCTCCTTCACTTTCTCCTCTCCTTCCATCTCGCTTATTTTTCCTTTTGATTGTCCTCCTCCTCCTTCTTCTCTTGTTCTTTCTCCTACCTTTCCTTCATCCCCTGTTCCCTTTTACTGCTCTCCTCTTCCTCTTTATTTCCTGGTCTCTTGTCCTCCTCCTCCTCTTCCCCCTCTCTTTCCCTCCTTAGTTCTCTCTCCTTGTCTCTTTCTTCTTCATCTTGTCCCTCTCCTCCTCCTCTCCGCCTGAGGAGTTCAAAGTTCATAACAATTATAAAACAGTGTTTTCCTACATTTCCCAGAATGCCTTTCGACAAACACCAGAGCAGGACTTGCAAATAGTCGGCCAGTTGTTCTACTGAAAGTAGCTCAAAGATATTTTGTTCTCCAGTGGATTGGAAGCTCCTCCTGTTAGTGTGTGTGTGTGTGGGTGTGTGTGTGCGTGTGTGTGTGTGTGTGTGTGTGAGCCAGGTGTGGCTTGACGCTGATGCAGGTGAAGAGGTCGACCCGGCTGCGTTCAGGTGACAGCAGCAGCTCACCATCTCCACATCTGCTCTTTAATTATCTGAACTCTGCTGGACGCTGCTGGGCGTCCACACCTCACATCAGTCTGTCCAGAGGACACACAACACAACAACACAACAACACACAACATCACACTGCAAGTCGGAGCAGCTGCTGTTGCTTTTCCCTGACTCCTCATTTATTCCCTCCGTGTCCCTGAACTCAGCACATCAGGCGTCTCCTGGATAACTCAAACATACTGTAGGGTTTTGTTGTACTTGGAATCTTGTAAATCAGTTTCTCCCCTCAGTCCAGTTTATATAATGGCTCTAAATACTACATTACCCATGAGCCTCAGTGGCCCACAGACAGGATACCTTCCACAGCTGTGAACTAAAGTTGAGATGAGGAGCAGAACACTGCAGCGTGGCTGCTGAACTGCTCCGAAGTTATTCTGAAATTAAAAAGTAAATTGATGGAAATTACTGAATTCACCTGACGAGTGCGACTAATGAGCAGCGACGGAGGCAGACTGTGGACGACCTGTGTTTTTACAACGTAAATAACAGCCAGCATGATCAAGCAAAGGCTGGGTGAACAACATTGAGGCTTAGAGATTGAATAAAAGTCACGTACTCGCCACTCTGCTCAAACGCTGTCTTTGTCTAACGCTGATGCTGTTTTCATACACTAATTTATTCCATCTTTTGCTTTGCTGGTTTTTAAATTCGCCGTCAGTTAAACTCAACATTTCCTGCACATGTTTCAAGTGAAAGAAATCAACCAGGGAAGGAGGCGTTGTTCTGCTCGAACATCTTGCTGGAAGGCTTTTAATGTGAAACATGCAAACTGGAAGTGACACTGAAGCTGCTGCTCTGCAGACAAACGTGCTTCATCAGAGAGGACAGTTCATACACAGATCTGACTTAGTTGGACTCATACTGAATGTTTCACTGTGCAGCAGACAGCAGAGGCTCTGGTTTTACTCCCCAGCTTCTCGGTGTGGATGACACAAAACAAACGAGGCTGACGTAATGATGCTCTCTCATTGGCCGGACTCGGTCTCGCAGGACGAAGCCCCGCCTGTTGTGTTTTGGTGTTTTGGTGCTGAGGTCCCTGCTGACCAGGTCTGAGTGCAGAGAGAGAGAGACTGAACGCTTGTTGACATTCCAGAAGCACTCGCATGATACAGTATGGAGCATCTGAATTAGTGCTCACACACACACACACACACACACAGTCATAACGCTGAACTCGGGTCCATCGCTGCCCTTCATGGTGCATTGCATTGCAGAGAGGAAGGGAGGTGTGTCCGTGTGTGTGTGTGTGTGTGTGTGTGTGTGCAGACAGTGCCCTCATAAATAATTCCACTCCATATTGCTTTTAAACGATAGCATCCCACGGCTGGCCCGCCGCGGCGTGCAGCTCGCCCATAAATGATACTGTCAGGGCTAATACACGGCTTCCATTATTAAGGAGGCATGGAGCGGGTGCTGCTGCAGCGCTGCACCCTCCGCCTTCACTCCGCGGTCGGGGCAGCGGCAGCATGGCCAGCCTCTCAGCCTGCAGCCTAAATCAACAGCTGGACAGGCCGGAGCGGATTCTTCCAGAGGCAGCCGGGAGTCTCTGCAGCGCTGCAGAGCAGAGTCAGGGGACAGGGGGAGAAATCTACCCAGAACCCCCTGCAGAACGCTGGCTGGCTGGCTGGCTGGGTAGATGGATGAGCGTCCGGCTGGCTGCTGAGCTGAGCCCAGCTTTCCCACTGTTCCCCAGAGGAGCTGTGACTCGGCAGAATGTACACAGTCCAAACCCGAGGGAGCAGCGGGGCTGAGAAAGCTGCTGAGACATGACCGACTGCTCACTACACAATACACTCATACTGTACTCCTGCAGCACTGTGCTACTGTACTCGGCCCAGCAGCGCCTGGCTGCAGGAGTCACGCCATGTGATGCATGACGCACCACAAGTGCACCAGAACTGCACCAGTGTGGGGCTGAGTGCGGCTAACTGGAGGTCTGCACAGGTCCACATATCAAAGACTCCTTCTGGGTCCAAATTATATTCAGTCTAATGGAGTTGATGTGGGTCTGTTTGTATTGCCACAGGTCTCTGGTCTGTGTGTGTCAACACATCTAATAACTGAGCATGTTGGGAATTTAGTAGTCGACACCAACACCAGTTAAATTCCACGATTTGTGATGCCTGATTAAATTTCATGGTAATAAACAAAAACAAAACAATAAATCCCATCCACGTGAACATACACTCATTCATTAAAAACATTCATTCAGTTTCCGTAACCGCTTATCCTGGTACAGGGTTGTGGGGTGGGGTGGAGCCTATCCCAGCTGACATTAGACGACTATCACAGGACACATAGAGACAGACAACCATTCACACTCACATTTACACCTACGGACAATTTAGAGTCACCAATTAACCTGCATGTCTTTGGACTGTGGGAGGAAGCTGGAGCACCTGGAGGAAACCCACGCTGACACGGGGAGAACATGTTGGAGCACCTGGAGGAAACCCACGCTGACACAGGGAGAACATGTCAGAGCACCTGGAGGAAACCCACGCTGACACGGGGAGAACATGTCAGAGCACCTGGAGGAAACCCACGCTGACACGGGGAGAACATGTTGGAGCACCTGGAGGAAACCCACACTGACACAGGGAGAACATGTCAGAGCACCTGGAGGAAACCCACGCTGACACAGGGAGAACATGTCAGAGCACCTGGAGGAAACCCACGCTGACACGGGGAGAACATGTCAGAGCACCTGGAGGAAACCCACGCTGACACAGGGAGAACATGTCAGAGCACCTGGAGGAAACCCACGGTGACACAGGGAGAACATGTCAGAGCACCTGGAGGAAACCCACGCTGACACGGGGAGAACATGTCAGAGCACCTGGAGGAAACCCACGTTGACACGGGTAGAACATGTCAGAGCACCTGGAGGAAACCCACGTTGACACGGGTAGAACATGTCAGAGCACCTGGAGGAAACCCACGCTGACACAGGGAGAACATGTCAGAGCACCTGGAGGAAACCCACGCTGACACAGGGAGAACATGTGGGAGCACCTGGAGGAAACCCACGCTGACACAGGGAGAACATGTCAGAGCACCTGGAGGAAACCCACGCTGACACAGGGAGAACATGTCAGAGCACCTGGAGGAAACCCACGTTGACACAGGGAGAACATGTCAGAGCACCTGGAGGAAACCCACGCTGACACAGGGAGAACATGTCAGAGCACCTGGAGGAAACCCACGCTGACACGGAGAGAACATGCAAACTGGCTGGTGGACTAACCCTCTGCACAGAGGTCCGGTCTAAGCCCCAAATGTCCTCAAATCCTGGAATGACCCCTGCATACACCAACCTGTGCAGTCAGCAGCTGTCACTGGATTTGCCTCTCTGCAAAGATGAGTGAGGACACCAAATGCAATTCATTTATTATTTTATGATAAATGTCATTAATGTATGTTTATTAAGTGGCCTCCTGTCATCTTGCAAAAGTGGCTCCTGGGCAAAACACTCGCCTCCACCTTTGCTGTTGTTGTTCAGCGCTTGCAGGTGTAAGAGGTGCCGGTTGGTCTTTGTGGTAGCTGTTTGTCCCGCCCCTCCTCCACTGTGATCGAACGTTTGGGTAAAAAGTGACAATGACCAACGCATTACCTGAAGTTGAACTCTCCACAACCAATAAAAATGTGCATGACGCTTAGCGCCTCGTCACACTGCAGGTGTTGTAGCAGAGTGTAAATACATGGTGTTCCTAAAGAATTAACAAAATACAGCGGCTTCGATGAATTGAAGCGGATCTGTCGCGTGTCGCCGTCTTCCGAGTGTTGTTGTTTTGGTGCTGGTAGGCGTTCTTCTTCTTCCTGTGACATTTTGACAGATTAGAGCACTTGCAGGTGTGTTTGCTGCTCCATCAGGTCCAGGAGAACTCCATCCATGGTTCCACAACTTTGGCATTGACTTGGTACCAAAGCATCAGTTCTGGTGAAATCCTTGCTAATAACCAAGTGAATCAAAGCAGACTTGATTTATGTTTGAAATTAGTGTCTCTGGCGTTATATTGACTCTTAGGGTCCGCTGCTCATCATCACGGTGCTGCCAGTGTTGGTGTTCTCTCTGAGTTGGGCCCACTGGATTTGGGATTGGGACTGGTAAAATTCTCTGGACTGTTTGTGTTTCTTGTGACTGTTTTCAGGTCCTTTTCGGCTTAGGTCTCTGCTTCTTGAAAACTGCTGTGTGCATATTTTGCAGATGTTTTCTACCTGTTATTTTAAAATCAGGTCCAAAATTTTGGATCTGTGCTAACTGAGGAAAATGTTTTAGGTCTGCACTCCTGAAACAAAACCAAATATGGCAGCCACAAATGGGTTGAAGCTGACTGAGGTGCCAGAACAGAGTGTGCCTCATTCTGCCTCAATCAGCTGGATACCTAGTTGGCTCTTAACGGTTATATTTTGACTGAAAGAAAACTAAATATCTATTTTTAAAAAAACTGTCAGAACCCAGAACATCATTAGAAACTTGTCTTGTTCAAACTCAAACAAAACTTTGATTACAAGTCCTCGCAGAGTTCACAAACTCCATCAGATGAACATGTGAAAGTCAAACTAATCCTTTCATTTTGCAGAGCTGTAATCTTACAACTAACATCAAACTATCGAGGCTGCTCGAGGTTTTAGGATTCTGCAACAAATCACTGCTGGAGGGAGAAACAGAGCAGCGAGGAAGAATCCTGAGGGAGGAGGAGGAGGATATTTTTAGGAGTCCAGGTCCATCACTGTTACACATACCAGAAGCAACTTCCTGCTTCAGCTTTCAGACCGAAAACTGTCCACAACACCAATTAATCCCTGTGTGCTTTCTTTACTACGTCTTTATGACAACCGGAGGAATGTGAACGCGGAGCAGAGACTCTCCGTCTTCCCTCGAAACAGGAAAACCAAAGAAAGAAGGAAAAGGTGGAAATAAGAATCGAGTGTATGATAAATAAATAAGCTGCTGTAGTGTTTAGAGAGACGAGTGAGAGGAGAGAGAGAGGAGGGGGAAAAAAAAGAAAAACGTCCGTCCTCAAGAGGTGTGCCCTCCTGCGACCTCCATGCATCGCCGCGGTCCGATTCTCCCCCACAACTGATGCATTAAGGAGCCTCTGTGCTTCATGTGAGTAGAGCCGCGAGCCACGGCGGCTAGCGAACCTCTGCTCTGCACCAGGAAATGCTTTGGGGATCTGTTCACTCTCTCTCTCTGTGCAGCCGTGGCCCTCGCTCTCCCACGGACTCTGGGAGACGGCTTTTTATCTCCAGTTGCTCGGATAACAACCGCTAAGCTTCCAGCAAGCCAGAAAGGCCCGCTGCTGCCTCCAGTTCACTCTTTTTTTTCCCTTTCTTAAAAATACAGACAAGAACTGGAGCAGATCTCTTTGTTTTATTTTTCAGTGTCTTTCCGTCTGTCTTTCTGTCCGTCCGTGTTGTCTCATGGGCTCGCCGTCTGTCTCCGTTTAACTTATCTTTTAAAAAAAGAGTAATTCTGGAAAGTCCCTCTTTTTTCAGCTGCTTGTTTAAGTGTCTCTTGAGCAAATATTCGCCCCCTCCTTCCCCTCGAAGCGTTTCAGCTCCTTTGTCCTCTGTATTGCGGTGTGATAAAAGGTTGCACTAGGTGGCCGGGCATTTGATTTCTCCATAAAAACCCGCAGTTCAAAGTAATAAACCCCCCCGCACGCTAACCCCCTCCGTCCGATCCAGCTTCGGCCCCTGCACGCATGTTTGATTGCGAGGATTAGTAAGACAAAAGGCCCAGCGGCAGTTAGTGGCGTCCTAATGAAACACCGCAACAGATAAATGAGCGCGCCGGTGTTTCGCTGCTCCCGAGTGACCGCCCCCCCGCCAGGATTAAGTGGACTCCCCCTGTTTCTTTTGTGCCTTCGTTTCCCAGCAGCACAATTGAGCCCTGAGTCAGCGGGCCAAATAGCGAAGAACCCACCCCCACCCCCCCCACCCCCTTTGACCGCCACCACTTTCTTTTTTTGTGGTATTTTTTCAGGCCTGTCCCAGTCCTCGCCCTCTGTCCTCCCCCCCTGGTCCTCTGTCTCACCCCGGCTCTGTAATTAATTTGGGGAACAGTTTGCCTCCATTCATTCTCTGAGAGGAGTGAATAAGTTAATGGTGTTGGTAAGGTGGGACAGGTGGGGATGTGAACCGGCCCGACAGCTTGATGACAAAATAAATTCAAAATAAATCAGCATGACGGTCGCAGCGTGAGAACTAATAAATAGGTGAGTCCCAAGGCCGTTAACTGCTGCTAAAGTCTGGCCTTAAAGTTTGAGGGGTTTGTACAAATATCTGCTCTCAGCCGTTTATATCCACACAGGGAGCAGGTCCTCGTCTACAGAGATCACCATGTTGCACTGCCGTATTTCTACAGTAGCCCAGAGCGGACAAACCAAACATTGGCCTATTCACGTTTTCACCTTACCGCATCAGCCAAGGGAGTTAGC
This sequence comes from Epinephelus fuscoguttatus, assembly GCF_011397635.1. NCBI lineage: Eukaryota > Metazoa > Chordata > Actinopteri > Perciformes > Serranidae > Epinephelus > Epinephelus fuscoguttatus. The sequence goes on from NC_064761.1 coordinate 44,060,448, forward strand.
AGCCCCTGCGTGACGAGAATGTCAAGAAAAAAGTTTTTAATGTGGAACGTCTATATTCAGTGTTTGTTTTGGAGAGGAAGAATCCTCTGCAGATAATTCGGCTCCTGGTAAAACCCTCCTGAATGTTTGGATCTTAAGTTATCAGAGAGAAAGAAGGTGAGCTCACATTAGCAGGTGCTGGGCTAACGGCCCATCCTTGAAATGCCAAACAGCATCAGAGCAACACCGATTTGTAACGTGGAGAGGAAGAAACTGGCAATGTTTTGGTTTAAAATACCTGCTTTTGGTGACAAAATCTGCAGCACTGTCACGGTAAGAAACAGCCGCTTTTTGCGCCACTTTCTCGGCTGGAAAAACAGCGTTTACTCTCTAAAACACAACCGGTGTTGCTGTTTGTCAGTCTCGAACAGTAGGCCGCAGCTTGGCAGGCGTCTCTCTCAGGTCGAGTTATTTTGTTAGCTTGGTGTTTTGAAGCCAGAAGTGACCACATTGGGACGGTGTGTATAGTCAGACATAAAAGTCCGCTGACGAACGTGTTGGTTCCCCTGTAACGTCTAGAAATGTATTTCTCGCAACAAGGTAGGATGAAAGAAAAAGAAAGTGACTTAGGCAGCAGCCACAAAGTCACATGTGCATGTAGAGTTTAATATTTTTACATTATTTAAGGTTTTCAACCAAACACATGAATGATGAAAGATATTTGCAGGATGACTTCTTATCGCTGTCAGAAGGTAAAAATACTGTAAATCCTCAGTGCTACAACATAAACCTGTAATAAAATACAGCTCTCTCAAACTGAAACTAGATGTTACTGTAAATTTGATTTCCTGAATTCTAATATCACCATCACTTTGTGATTAACTATTCATTTCATAATTTAAACGTTTTTATTTAATAATTCTCTTTTAAAGTCAGAAGTTTCTGCGGGCGTGCAGCAGATCTTCAGTCTGTGGTTGACGGTATCTGCGGTGATGCTTTTGAGGTTTGCGTGTTCGCAGTTCACTCAATTTATTTGTTTTGCAGTTTGTGCTTCTGTTTGTGGATAATGCCTTTAGCCCACCACACGCACGCACGCACGCACAGAGTCACAGGCCCTGAGGGGGAGATGGTGGTATCGATAGAAATGAGGCATGCTGGGAGTTGAGCATGGAGGTCAGTGTGCCAGCAGGGTCTGACTGCGCGACCTACATACCACAGCGCCTGGTCACACCACTCACCTAAAGTGACCCTCGCCTCCTGTAACCTCTGCTTCCACAACACTTTACTTTCAAAAATATTTTGCTGCCTCCTCTGATTCCTTTTGTTTCTGTGTCTTTGCTCTGTCTCATCACTCATTCACTCTTTCGTGTTGGTTGTCATATCTTCTTGCTTATTTAACCGATGAATAGGAAACAACTGATGAGATGAGGTAGTTGGACGGTTATGGTGCTTGTAAAGTTTGGTGAAATGGTGACAGCTGAAGTGTAAACTGAGGCCTTGAGGATGTCACTCTGACTGTCAGCCATCTTCAGTGTCTAAAATGTTTACATTGAGTTGTGAGCTCTATTTCGTCCACAGATTTCTTGATTTGAATCCCTTTTGAAACATCAGGGACTTGTTAAATGAAGAACTCGTATTCGTCCTATCTTACCCCACCATATTAGCTCTGCTTCTTAAAACCCTTCAGTTCAGGACTCTTGGAACTTCGGTGCTATCAAGCCAACCAGCTCACGTTACTTACTACCAGTTTATCAAGGAACCATTGTAATGGAGGATGTGTCCTCAACGAAACGAAGGGTGTCGCATAAAGCACAACTTTGATTACCTTTGAACTTTTGTTCTGTTATTACAGAAATTAGTTTTTATCCAAAAACAAGAATGGACTAACTTTTATTGAGACCACAGTTTGCTCGACTCCTCACTTGTGGATGTCTTCTCCATCCTCTCTTTCCTCGAAAATTCTCTGAAGGAAGGACTCGGTTCTTGGTAGAATTCAAAGGATTCTTGACGTTGGAATTGTCCTTCTGCGGGATTAGATGATGTAGCCTCCTCCAGCCATTTAATGATCCTTCCTTGACTTTGAGAAGCACCACGTGTGTCCTGCTCCTTTCAGGGAGAGGTGGCGGGGCCCTCTCCATATCGGTGCCCAGGGGCCCGTTGTCTCATGATCCGCCCATGCTTCAATCTCTGTGACTTTGGAGATGTGTTTCAGATCCATTGAGAATTTTTTGTTCTTTAAGGGACTTGTTTCCATTATTTGGGTCATTTTTCTGTCCCATCTAGGACTTGCATTGATGTCTTTAATAATTAAAGCAAAAGTTGTTGACTCCGTCTCAAACATCAGAGTCTACATGTCAGTTTCCGTCTTTGTGTTTGAGTGAGTCTTTTGCAACTTGCTGGTCGTTGTGTGGCCATCCTTATCAACCTCCATGGGGACATAACACCATCTCTTCCACTTTCCACTCCTCCCCTCTCCCCCTTTTGCCCTCCTTTCATCTTTCTCTCTCTCTCAGTCTTACACTCTTCCTCCTTTCTTTAAGTTAAACTCTGGTCAGAACAGGCCTGATGAGCGGCAACGCCCTCGTCACTCTTCGTCATTATCGCCGCAATCTGACTTCGTCATACTCAATTCCAGCAGCCAAATAAGCATGTCTGTGGCGGTTCGGGTTTAATCTCCCCCCACTGCTTATCTCACATACTTGTAGGAAGAGAGGCAGAGAGAGGAGGAGGAGGAGGAGGAGGAGGGAGCAGAAAGTATCAGAGCAACATAATACCGTCTTTGTTGGGGCGATGTGGAAAATGATCGTCCCATTGCGAAGCGTCTGTACAGCTCGATCATATCTGCAACTGTACTATATCTGTGTGTCTGTCTGGTTGTCTGGCTGGTTGACAGACTGACTTTCTGCCTGCCTGCCTGTCTGTCTGTCTGTCTGTCTGTCTGTCTGACTGACTGTATTTGTGGCCGCCGGGCTTCTGTTCTCTCCCCTTTCTGCCTTTTTCCTCCTCTTTTTCTTCATTCCTGCAGTCTAAACGAAGCAGCAGCAGCAGTCCTCTGGGGCATAACGAGGCAGGGTGGGGTGGGACGGGAGGGGTGTAGGGGAGGGGGTCAAAGGGGAGGAACATGAAGTCCTGTGCGGGGGTGGGATGTTGGGTGGAGGGGGGGGGGGCCGAGGGTAGTTTTGGGGGGCAGGAGGGCAAAGCCGGGGGAAGATGTAAGCCTCCGCCACAGGCCCTGACAGCCACACAGGAAGGAGATCACAGGAGATCAGCCCACCGCTGCTTCAACATTACACCCCCCCACCCCCCCCACCCCCCACCCCCAACCTCCAATCCCATCGCCCACAGCGCCCCCCCACCCCACCACTCCTCCTCTAATACCCCCTCCCCCCTGTGAGGCCTGTCTGCTTCCTCTGGAAAGAAAAAGGAGTGGTGGAAAAAGAAACACAGATACTGTACTTACACTTCACATCAGTTCCTCCTGGTCATGTTCAAAAAAAGTGAAGTAAAACTCTAAACCTTCCCTGATTTTCATACGTCTGTTCACAGTCAGTTCAGGACAGTTTATCTGAGCTCTGCAGTGGACCCCAGCGGACACTGGACTGCAGTATATTAGGAGTGCAACAGCCTACAGGTAACAACACAAAAAACCACCATGTGGGTGTAAACAAAAGGCCTGAACTGCTGCTCATGTTCAGACCTCTCCTTATACGTCTTAGAATAAAGTTACAGCCATCTTTGTGTGGATGACAGTTTACTCAAACTTTTCCAGATAAACCATCAAAGTTCAGTGTGTCTTCTGGGTTTCTGCAGTCGTTCAACCATCAGTACAAACCACAGGTGCTTTCCTGATCAGACAGAGCACTTTTTGCATCTTGCTGCTGCTGAATCATCTGTCCATAGCTTAGCCGCTACTTTGCTGTGAAGTCGTCTAGCATAGCTGGACTCCATAGCGTTGTGTCAGTGTTTCAGAACGGTCTGGAATCACCGCTTATGTCACTGCTAAGGGGGAGAAAAACGCTCTGTATTGCTTGTATTCCTTCAACCAATCACAGTCAGTCGGAGCTAAGCCCAGGATGCAGAGACGGTGCTCTTGCAAAATAGTGTCGGGAGTTAACTTGTTTTGGTGGAACATTTGCACGTGAGGAGGTGAGCGCTGTCATTAAAATGGCCGTGCAAAAGAATATGCCACAAAAACAGTAATGATTCAACTTTTAGTGGTAAAAAAGATACTCTTGACAAACAAAGGACTCATCAATAAATCTGTATTATGCATTATCAATAAATTCTGACGCTGAGCAAGAGCAGTGTGCGGGATCCTCTTTTCAAGACTGAAGTGATAAAACAGTCTAGAGCCCGAGAGGTGAAGTCTGACTGTACTTTAGCTTTAGAGGAACTCACTGGACCCGCTGAAACCACAGATGATCTGCAGGCTGACAGAAGCTGGTGTGAAGGGGAACAGTTAGTGAAGTCAGAGTCACTGGAGCTGCTGCTGTCAGAGTTTAAAGATGTGACGAATCAACTCCGACTGTCAGAAAACTGATTAACATCGAGCACAAACGTCCTGTGGGATGGAGTCTGGGCTTTTCTGAGCTGCGTTCACAAGTTTTTTGTTGTTGTTGTTGTTGTAGAGCTTTATAACAGGCCTGACTGACTGTATGATCGTGTAGGTAGCTCGAAGGTTGTTTTTGTTTCCTGTAGTGAAGCGGATTTGGAAATGGCAACACGCAGATGGTGGGTTTATAGCTGCAGTCTACTTCCTGTGAGTCAGACTAGCTGTAAAGTAAACTCGCAGATCTGTTCCTTAAAATCTGCCTTGAAAAAACTGGACAGGCTGAGGGCACCTGCTCTGGATCTCGTAAGGAGTGAGAGGCTGTTCACAAATAGTACGCTGGTCACAGGTCTGTGTGGGGACATGAGAGAAGAGAACTCACAGGGAGAATCACCAGCTGGTCCAGGAGTTTTGCCTGGATGGTGGTTGGTTTGAAACTCATTTTAGGATGAGTTTGGGACAGATTGACTCAAAAATGCAAGAGTGGAAAAACAAAAGATCACAAAAGATCGCCCCAGGCTGTGAGGACGCACTCTGTCTGATCACGGCAGCTGTTTACTTTTTGACGTGTGTATGTTTTAGGTTTGCACCTTATTCATAATTTTATAGTTTATATAGTTAGGTATATATATAGGTTATATAGTTTATATTTTGTTCTATTTGCACTTAATTTATTCAAACTGTTTCCCACTTCGTTCTGCAGCTGCTGCACAACAGTTTCCCTTGGGATACATAAATCTTAGTTACTGGCTCGGTGCATTGAATGGTCTCAGATTTGTAAAAAGAACACAACAGATTTTTTTGACGAACTTTGAGTTTGCTTATGAAGACTTGGACTTTGTTCAGGCCTCGACACTTGATTTTAGACTTCCTTTGAGTGTCCTGACTTTCCCCAACAACTCTGCTGCAAACAATTAAACACTGAGCTGAAGTCCAGAACAAGTTCAGGACAGAAGTTAAGTACGAGTCCCACAGAGCATTGCTGTGGAGAAGAAGAGCTTCAGATGATGATGTTGCTGTGCAGGGGAGATGGAGGTTGGATCGGTTTGGAGCAACTCAGCAGCGGTGGTGCAGTGTTTGATGAAGTGTCATAAACTCCGATTGTGACCTGAGGACTGTTAAATGTGGTGTGTGAAGGACCTGAGTTTGAAACCAGACGTGTGTGTGAGTCATGTGACTTTTATTTACAAGTGCTTGTTGTCTTCAGTCAGTCTGAACCAAAATGAGCCAAATAAAGTTTTCCATCCTGGTTCAGACTAAAAACTGAGAAGTGTTCAGGAAAGCCAGGAGGAGGAGGAGGAGGAGGAGGAGGAGGAGAGATGGACGGAGTAAAGTTTTATCTCTGAGAGTAAACAGCAGACTGGGAGGAATTTGAGAGCTTGTGTCTGTTCAGTGTCCAGATTAATCCCAGTCTGCCCAGTCGACCCCTCCAGCCACCACCGCAGTCTGCAGTCTGAACTTTAGCCTCCGTGAATCTGACGCATTTTATCATCGAGCTTTATTTGTTTAAGGATGAGTTACAAAAGAAACAACAACCCTGCATGTCATTCAGTCTGTGAGAAAAGTGAAGATCTGCTGTTAAACTGGAGCTGAAGCTGCTGACTGTGTGTGTGTGTGTGTGCGTGTGTGTGTGCGTGTGTGTGTGTGTGAGAGTGTGTGTGTGTGTTCGGTTCTGGTTTGTGAGGTTAAAAATAGCAGCAGCCTGTTGATAAGCTCTCAGCCGTCCAGCATAGAGTTCAGTCCCATAATGCTCTGCAGCGGAGCAACACCCCCCCGACCCCAATCTGTCCTAACCCCCCAATCACACACACACACACACACACACACTCCACCCCAACCTGAACTGATTACAGTCTAAACCTTGGACTCTTGGACCAAACTACGCACACTGCTGCAGACGTACACATCCACACAGATAAACTAACAGGAGGAAATACTGACTTTGTTGGGGACTACTTTCAGCGGCGGATTAATTCACATTCAAGTATTTGTGTCAACAGGACGGTGTGTGTGGGACTAACACGCCTAAATAAACTACACTGTGGGTTGATGCTGATGAAGGAACAACAACTCAGTGACACAGTGAAGTGCACTGTTGTACATACATGCCCAACTTGTCGAATCTTTTTTTTTTTTTTTTTTGGTCAATTTATTGAACGTGTTAAAATAACACAAACACAAAATAAGACTTTATCAGCAATAAAAACAAACGCTCAGAGGCGTCCTGTGTCGGTGTGATGCTCACTGGGCTGGCGGGAGAGGTGGCAGATGGGTCAAACAAAGTTGGGACTTTCATCCTGGAGCCCACTGTCTGTTTCCTGTGTGAAACCAAAAGTCAGTTGTCAGTTATTTTAATAATAATGTTGTGAGAAGCATGTGTAGCATGCTACGCTAGTGACATCACATGGTGTATGTAACATTTTGTCGGAGCAACAGTGGCTCCTCCAGTCTGCATGTCGAAGTATCTTTGGGGAGATACTGAACCCTAAATTGCTCCTGATGACTGTTAAGTCTGTGTGTGAGCGTGTGAATGGTTACTGAGTAGCAGGTGACACCACGTATATTAGCCTCGGGCACCAGTGTGGGAATGTGTGAATGTGACATGTAGGGTAAAAACACTTTGAGTCATCAGAAGACATTACGTAACAACGGTACTTATATTAAACTTAACCAGATGTTATTTTTTAAACCTAACCACAGACTTTTGTTGCCTTAACCGACATCAAAGAACTAGCGGTGACGAAAGACAACTGTTGCGTCGTCTACGTCGCCTCACGTCGCCCTGTGTCAGTTGCATTTGAACACACTACACGGACTACATCCGACGGCCAAGTAGCACGTACGTTCTGCGCCTGTGTGAGAGAGAGCGGAGTGAGAGAGTGGTACATCCTGTCAGCCGAGGGGTTTCCTATCTGTGCAGCCGAGCACCGCAGCACCTCCACGGACTATTACATCCAGACGGTCCCGGTGTTTCCTCCGCAGGCTCCACTTCACTCAGCTGCCCGATAAACCCGCTGCTTCTTCCCACTTTAACCTGAATAACATATATATATATATATATATATATATGAAATGATGTTTCAAAAGTGGTCAATAACACAAACTTATATCTTGATTTATAAGATGTGTGTAATATGGCACATTGATCCTTTCACATGTGTATGATA